>NC_134354.1:359710028-364955028 GCF_048569485.1 Anomaloglossus baeobatrachus | reverse complement strand
GTGTGTGTTTAATAGCACAATAAGGGACCAGGATGGGACATAGCTAGTGTGTGTGTTTGTGTGTGTGTGTGTGTGTAGAATTGCACAACAGGGGACCTGGATGGGACATTGCTAGTGTGTGTTTAATGGCGCAATAGGGGACCAGGATGGGACATTGCTAGTGTGTGTGTGTGTTTAATGACACAAGAGGGGATAAGGGTAGGACACTTCTAGTGTGTGTGTGTGTGTGTGTGTGTATGTTCGAATGGCACAATAGGGGACCAGGATGGGACATTGCTAGTGTGTGTGTGTGTGTGTGTGTGTGTGTGTGTGGAGTATGGCACGATAGGGGATCAGGATGGGACATTTCTACAAGAAGAGGATCAGTAATGGGGAAATTGCTACAAGAAGAGGACCTGCATGGCCATATTAGTAAAAGGGTACAAGGATGGACACATTACTACAGGATGGGGACAAAGGTGAGGCACATTAGTAAAAGGGGACAAGGTTTGGCACATTATTACAGGATGGGGACAAGCATGGGGCACATTTGTAAAAAGGGACAAGGATGGGCATATTACTACAGGATGAGGACCAGGATGGGAACATTACTTCAAGAAGGGGAACAAGATGGGTGATATTATTAAAATATGTTGGACAAAATTACTATATAGTACTAATTGTAAGGCTATGTGCGCACTTACCGGATTTTGCCGCGGATTTTTCGCGGATTTGCTGCATGTTTCGCTGCAGAAAATGTTCATAACATCTCTGCAGTGAATCACCAGCAAATCCTATGGAGAAAAAAAATCCTGTGCGCACTGGGCGGAATTTGACAGCTGCATGTTTTGCTGCGGGAATCCCGCAGCAAAAACAAGTGCATGTCACTTCTTTTCCGCACATCGCTGCGGGATTTCCCTCCATTGACTCAATGTTAATCATGAAATCCCGCAGGGAATAACGCAGGCAGCAAATTCTGTACGGTTCACTGCGTTTTCCTGCGTTATTGCCTGCGGTATTTCGCGGTTTACCTCCGGTAATGTGCATCACTTGCTTGCGGTTTTGCAGGGAAGTGATGTCATTACAGGAAGAGGAAGCCGTGCAGAGAGTAAACACACACACAGATCACACACACACACACAGACATCACAGACATAGATCACATAGACACAGACACATAGAACACACATAGAAAGAAAACGGAAATATAGAAAAAAAAGAACGTGGGCTCCGCTGCATATTCACCATCCAGCCGAGGTAAGCACACAGCGGCGGCCCGGTATTCTCAGGCTGGGGAGGGAGAGGGGCAGGGATAATGTCCCCCGCCTCACTCCCCCTCCCGCAGCCGAGAATATCAGCCGCAGCTGCCCCGGGACTGTCGCATGTATTATGCGGCAATGCCGGCGTGTCCTCGGCTCTTCTTGCCACCGTGTAGCAGTGGTGGCAAGGTAATACAAGGGGTTAATGGTGATGGGGGGCCACCGCCATTAACCCCAGGCTTGATCATGGCAGCGTCTATGTGACAGCTGACATGATCAACCCGTAAGTAAAGTGAAAAAGACACAGACACCGAAAAATCCTTTATTTTAAATAAAACAAACAAGCCTCGTTCACCCTTTTATTAACCCCCCCCAAGCAAAGCTCCGGCGTAATCCACAGGGTCCTGCACTGCTGACATCCAGCCGCGACTGTCACAGACAGGCTGAATGCAGCAGACAGCAGAGGTAATTACCGGTCATTTCCCACGGCCGGTAATGTGAACTCACTGCCGACCGTGGGAAATGCAGCGATCTGTCCTCTATCTATCCTTCTATCTATCCCTCTATCTATCTATCCTTCTATCTATCCCTCTATCTATCCCTCTGTCTGTCTATCTATCCCTCTATCTATCCCTCTGTCACGCTCCCCGGGTCCTCGGCTCCCCTTCCCGGGTCCCCTGCCCCGCTCCCCGGCTCACCTGCCACGCTCCCCGCGTCCCAGTCCCTTGTGCCCGTCCTTCCTGGGCTTCCTGGCCGCCGATCCCGGCGCCCGACGGCCTCCCAGGCCCTGCTCGGCTCCCCTGCGTCCTCCTCTCAGCCTCCTTCCCTGGCTTCTGGCACCCGGGCCGCGCGCACGCGCATTAGGGCGCGCGCGCGGTCACTGACCCTTTCTTAAAGGGCCAGCGCCCATTAACAGGAAATGAGGTTAGACAGGTACGGGGTATAAAGGGGGTTCTTGTCCAAGGGGGCGGGGCCTGATCTTCGTGTTCCCTGAGCTAGGAGTCAGGTCTCCTGGTGTTACTGTGCTCGTACTCACCTATCTCTCTTTGTAGAGCCGTGCCTGCTTCGCCACCCAGTCTGCCGTATCCTGAAACCCGAACGCTGTCCATCTGCCATCCTGACAGTCCGCACCACCTCGGATCCCTGCGGTGACCCGTCTTCTTGCTCCCAAGGTTCCGGACCCCGCCTGACATCATCTCGGCTTCCGAACCTGAGCTGCGTCACCCGGACTACCACCCGTAACTCCGTAGTCCCAGGGACTTCTCCGCTATACCTGTGTGCAAGGACTGCTCTGCTGTTTCTAGTGCTCCAGCTGCCGGACTCTTTGCTACCATCTAGGAGTTCGGTCCAGTGGATCCACCTCCTGGGCCTGCCCGTACACCTGGCCCTGACAGTAAGATCAGGCCATGGATCCCGCTGCAGCACTATTGGCCCTGCAAGAGGAACTCCAACGCCAGCGTGAAGTCCAGACCCGCATGCTGCAATTTATGACCTCCGTGGACACTCGCCTGTACACATTACAAGCATCAATGACGCCTGCAGCACCCAGGTCTCCCACTAGGCAATCCACGGCTCCCGCACCAGTGGCAGCCGCGTCGGATGCTTCCCGACTCCGTTTGGCGTCACCTCCTCGTTATGCTGGAGATCCCAAGACCTGCAGGGGCTTCATAAACCAATGCTCCCTTCACTTCACGCAGCTGCCCCATCTGTTCGCCTCCGACCAAGCCAAGGTCGCCTTTATAATGTCTCACCTGGAGGGCGAGGCACTGGCGTGGATGAACCCCTTGTGGGAGAAGGAGGACCCCATGACCAAGGATCTTCAAGAGTTCCTGCAGGCCTTTCGCAGTACCTTTGACGAGCCGGGACGCGCCTCTGCGTCTGCTTCATCACTTCTCCGCCTACGTCAAGGAACACTGACGGTGGGCCAATACGCCATCCGTTTCCGCACTTTGGCTTCTGAACTCGGGTGGAATAATGAGGCCCTGACAGCCGCCTTCTGGGAAGGACTGTCAAGTCGCATCAAAGATGAGTTGGCGGGTCGTGACATGCCCTCCACCCTAGATGCCCTGATTGCCCTAGCCACGCGAGTGGACATTCGTTTTCAGGAGCGCTCCAAAGAGCTGGTTCGTGAGCGACGTGCGGTACGGCACTCCTCTCCGCCACAGAAGTCCTCTGTGCCACAGTCATCTACAGCTGGGATTCCTGTCCACGAACCCATGCAGGTTGATCGAGTACGACAGTCTGACCAACGTCGAGCAGAGCGGCTCGCCAAGGGCCTCTGCTTTTACTGCGGAGGGGACACACATCTCCTACGCTCCTGTCCGGAAAGGCCGGGAAACTCCAAAGCCTAGGGTTGGTAGGAGAGGCCACCCTAGGTGCTGGGACTCTCTCCGACCCAGTTATGTGGACGGTACAAGTATCAACAGGAGAGACGCGCTTCACGGCTGAGGCATACCTCGACTCCGGAGCAGCAGGCAATTTTATCCAGCAGGCCACGGTGGACAAATACCAGCTGCCTGTTACTCTACTCGAGAAGCCCCTACTGATTGCCTCGGTGGATGGGAGACCCCTCTCTGATACCATCTCCTGGATCACGAAGCCGGTGGAACTGCGTATCGGTGCTCTGCACACCGAGAACATCGCTCTCTACGTCCTTCCACACATGTCCCACCAAGTCCTGCTGGGACTTCCTTGGTTGCGAACACACGAACCCTCAGTCAACTGGGGCACTGGCGAAATCACCCGTTGGGGCTCTGCCTGTCATGAGAGATGTCTAAAGTCTATACAACCAGTCCGACGACCTCCGGTTCCTGAGAACCTACCGGGTCTGCCCTCGGCCTATTGGTCCTTCACGGACGTTTTTGACAAGAAGGAGTCTGAGGTACTTCCGCCACACCGTCCCTACGATTGCGCCATCGACCTGCTCCCAGGAACAACACCACCTCGAGGACGGATATATCCGTTGTCTCCCGCCGAAACCAGGGCCATGTCCACCTACATCATGGAAAGCCTGGCAAAGGGATTCATCCGGAGATCCTCCTCTCCTGCGGGAGCAGGCTTCTTCTTCGTTAAGAAGAAAGAGGGTGACCTTCGCCCATGCATTGACTACCGGGGCTTGAATCAGATTACTATAAAAAACAAGTACCCCCTACCGCTCATCCCCGAACTGTTCGATCGGCTCAGAGGAGCCCGTGTGTTCACCAAACTGGATCTTCGGGGTGCCTACAACCTAGTTCGTATCCGCTCGGGGACTGGGCTGCAGATGGATCCCAAGAAGGTCTCCGCCATTCTCAACTGGCCTCCCCCTTCTGGACTGAAGGCAATCCAACGGTTCCTGGGATTTGCCAACTACTACCGCCAGTTTATTCCTCACTTCTCCGCCCTGACTGCTCCTCTCTCCGCTCTGACCAAAGAGGAGGCTAATCCAAAGGACTGGTCACCTGCGGCCGACGCCGCATTTTGCTCCCTGAAGCGAGCATTCGCCTCCTCTCCTGTACTCCACCGACCAGAGTTAAACCGCCAGTTCACCTTAGAGGTGGATGCTTCCTCCTCAGGAGCCGGAGCAGTGCTCATGCAAAAATCCTCCTCCGGGAAGATGGTGACTTGCGGTTTCTTCTCTAAAAGCTTCTCAGCACCTGAACGTAATTACACCATCGGTGACCGAGAGCTATTAGCGGTCAAACTGGCTCTGGAGGAGTGGCGCTACCTCCTGGAAGGAGCAGTGTACCCCGTGATTATCTACACGGACCACAAGAACCTGGAATACCTGCGGTCCGCTCAGCGACTGAACCCACGGCAAGCCAGGTGGTCCTTATTCTTTGCCAGGTTTGACTTCCAGCTTCATTTCCGACCCGCGGACAAGAATATACGCGCTGATGCCTTGTCTAGGTCTCTCATGCCCCTGGAGCAGGAGGAAGAGACTATCCAACCTATCATCTCTCCTAACAAGATTGTTCCGGTGGCTCCTGTCACTCTGGCCCAGATACCACCCGGGAAGACCTATGTCTCTGAGACCGACAGGGAAAAAGTGTTACACTGGGGTCATGCCTCAAAAACAGCCGGCCATGCAGGCCAGAAGAGAACATGGGGTGCGATTGTACGCCATTACTGGTGGCCATCCCTTCGCACGGACATTGCCGCCTTTGTCTCTGCCTGCCCCTCTTGTGCCAGGAACAAGACGCCCAAACACCTGCCCTATGGCCGTCTTCTGCCTCTGCCGATACCCTCAGTTCCATGGCAACACATAGCGATGGACTTTATTACGGACTTGCCATTATCCTCCGGACACACAGTCATATGGGTCGTGGTGGATCGGTTCTCCAAAATGGCTCACTTCGTCCCTATGCCCGGACTGCCCTCTGCTCAGGAACTCGCGGAAGCCTATATACAACACATCTTTCGCTTACATGGCTTTCCTTCCCACATCGTGTCCGACAGAGGAACTCAGTTCACCTCCCGCTTCTGGAGGGCTCTCTGCAAACATCTGGGAGTGACTCTGGACTTTTCTTCCGCTTACCATCCTCAGTCTAATGGCCAAGTGGAGAGGGTCAATCAAATCTTGACATCCTTCTTACGTCACTATGTCAACGCCCATCACGACGACTGGTCCACGCTTCTGCCTTGGGCTGAGTTCTCCCATAACCACCACGTCAGTGAGTCGTCCTCCAAATCTCCCTTCCATGTCGTTTACGGACTACAGCCTTCCGTCCCGTTGCCTATATCCCCTTCTTCGGATGTCCCTGCTGCTGATACTGTAGCCCGTGACTTCGCTACCATTTGGGACTCTGTCAAGGCGTCCCTTGGGCGCGCTTCCCAGCGGATGAAGAAACACGCTGACAAAAGGCGTCTAGACCCTCCGTGTTTCTCTCCTGGTGACCTGGTCTGGCTTGCTTCCCAGTACATCCGACTGAAGATTCCTTCCTACAAGCTGGGTCCTCGCTACATCGGGCCGTTTAAGGTCCTCAGCAAGATCAATGAGGTCTCCTACAAACTGAAGCTTCCGGCCACGATGAGAATACCCAACTCCTTCCACGTCTCTCTCCTCAAGCCGGTGTTCCTTGGTCCCTTCTCCGCTGCTGCCAGCCCGGCTCCTCCTCCTATTGCTGAGGACGACATCTACGCGGTAAGAGATATCGTGGCCATGAAGACTGTTCGTGGCCGGCAGTTCTTCCTGGTGGACTGGGAGGGGTATGGTCCTGAGGATAGATCCTGGGAACCCAGGGAGAATGTGGGCACTCCTCTGATCCGTGCCTTCATGTCTCGGTTGCGGGGAGGGGGGCGTGGGGGGGGGTACTGTCACGCTCCCCGGGTCCTCGGCTCCCCTTCCCGGGTCCCCTGCCCCGCTCCCCGGCTCACCTGCCACGCTCCCCGCGTCCCAGTCCCTTGTGCCCGTCCTTCCTGGGCTTCCTGGCCGCCGATCCCGGCGCCCGACGGCCTCCCAGGCCCTGCTCGGCTCCCCTGCGTCCTCCTCTCAGCCTCCTTCCCTGGCTTCTGGCACCCGGGCCGCGCGCACGCGCATTAGGGCGCGCGCGCGGTCACTGACCCTTTCTTAAAGGGCCAGCGCCCATTAACAGGAAATGAGGTTAGACAGGTACGGGGTATAAAGGGGGTTCTTGTCCAAGGGGGCGGGGCCTGATCTTCGTGTTCCCTGAGCTAGGAGTCAGGTCTCCTGGTGTTACTGTGCTCGTACTCACCTATCTCTCTTTGTAGAGCCGTGCCTGCTTCGCCACCCAGTCTGCCGTATCCTGAAACCCGAACGCTGTCCATCTGCCATCCTGACAGTCCGCACCACCTCGGATCCCTGCGGTGACCCGTCTTCTTGCTCCCAAGGTTCCGGACCCCGCCTGACATCATCTCGGCTTCCGAACCTGAGCTGCGTCACCCGGACTACCACCCGTAACTCCGTAGTCCCAGGGACTTCTCCGCTATACCTGTGTGCAAGGACTGCTCTGCTGTTTCTAGTGCTCCAGCTGCCGGACTCTTTGCTACCATCTAGGAGTTCGGTCCAGTGGATCCACCTCCTGGGCCTGCCCGTACACCTGGCCCTGACACCCTCTATCTATCCCTCTATCTATCCCTCTGTCTGTCTATCTATCCCTCTATCTATTCTTCTGTCTATCTACTATCAGAATTAAAGGACTTTTTTTTTTTTTTTTTCTCTTCAATGTGCTTTATTGCATTGAATGCAATAAAGCACATCCCAACCCGCACGCGGCAAAACCGCGGCAATACCGCGAATAATACCGCGGTAAAACCGCGGCAAACCGCGGCAAACCGCGGCAAACCGCATGCGGTTTTCGGATGCGGTTTCCCGCGGTTTTTTACCGCGGGTGCGGTAATCTTTGAGGACATGCGGAATTTTCACAAGAAAATTCCATTTCCCAGTGCGCACAGAGCCTAAAGCCATATTACTTACAAGAAATGTATAACATGTAAATAAAAAAAGAAATAATGCATGAAAAATGTTTTACCATCAAAAATGTATGTACAGTATATATACAGCATAAACAAAAAAAACTGTACGTTTGTTATTGAGACGCCCTGGCAAAACCAGGTATTCACAAACAGTTCACATCCTTCTTGTCACCATCAGAAACCGACACTTATGCATAACACACAGCCATTAAATCCTAGCCACCCCCTCATGATAATAAGGACACACCAGTGGGCGGGATCAGGCGAATGAGAATGCCCACCTAGCACCTAGGGGTCCTGAAGTGTTAGTGGTGGGAACACAACAGTTTTAGTTTTGACAGTTGATCTGTAGAGAGTGTGAAGTGAAGTGGAAGTGCAGACTGCAGACAGCAGTGTAGTCAGGGGTCGTAGCCCTTGGACTACCTGGCTAGGTGGCAAACAGTGAGCAGGGCCACAGGCAATGGAGATCCGGTCACGGGAGACCTAAAGTGGACCGTGGAAAGGTTGTAGCCCGCCGGTACCGACAGCGGGAATCCGGTCCGGAGGCCATGTACAGTCGGGGTGCCTAGACCCTAGGGCGAGGAAGGTTGCAAGCCCCTCTCCAATTGACCAGCCAGGGACAAGGTTCCAGACTTTGTCCCATTAACTGCCCAGATAGAGCGAAATGGAAGCCCAACGCGGGGGATAGGATGTCCGTCAGAACCCACTGAGATCCCAAGGGTCAGCTTTCGCGGGTCACAGCTCCCAACACATACACAACCGGGAGTGGACTTCTCCGTTCCATTCAAAATTGTCCAGAAGGAAAGAGAAACACAAAGTGCAGGAGGCCCTGTTCATTAACCTGGGTGCGGGACCCGAATGCACCCTCCTAAGGCAGCCGGCCTGGCTGGCAACTACACTGGCAACTTGGTGTACTACTGGACTTATGTGAAATTACTAAACTGTGAGTACACCATTGTCCCCCGATCCAGCCCAGCGTGCCACCTCCTGCAGCCATTACTCCCGTGTTCCATCCTTGGGCCCCGGGACTACACCTCCCCTACCCGTGGAGGGGATCCCACCTTGCTGCCCCGCTCCATCAGTCCCGGGCGCCCCATCACCAGGCAGCGGCAGTGCCACCATCCCTCACCGCAACCCACGGGTGGCGTCACAGACACAACAACTCCACTGTAAATATCCCCTTTCCGACGGTTGTGAGGACAGGCGGCCGTGAGAACCCGGGTCCGGTCACCACTCGAGCCGTAGCAGCGAACCCGGATCCGAGCAGGCTCCTGAGATAAAGAAGTGGCAGCAGCCCCGCCCACAAAATTATCATAAAATAGCAAAAAAATGTTCAAGAACAGTGATCCAAAGGTGTAGAGAAAAAAAACAGGACACACGGGCATTTAGTTTACAATACGAGAGCTTTGGATGCGTTATGCTAGTGACCCTCGACTTCCGCTCTGATGCGAGTGTAAGCTAAGTGTCATTATACTGTGATGCAATCCTGCGATCTGATCATAGCTGCGGAGGAGAGGAAATGACTAATCTGTCCAACTCCTGCATTATCAGCTGATGCAATTCGGTGTAATGCGAGTGCAGTGCGATATTTCTCTCGCACCCATAGACTTGTATGGGTGTGAGCAAAAACTAATCGGATTCCACCTGCAGCTTGCTGCGATTATTTTCTCGGTCGAATGAGGTCCGAGACAAAAATCGCTAATGGTAGTGACCCCAAAGTGTAACATTGATCAGAGTGGAATGCGATTTTTTTTATCGCAATCCACTCGCCCTGTTTTACTCACCGTGAGTCCTTACCCTAAAAATATTACTTTGTCCTGCAATCAATGCAGCCCCCATATTATTTTTTTCGATGTGCGGTCCATACACCCAGCCGAGTTTGGAACCCCTGGTGTAGAAGATAAATATGTGATAGGTTCAATTGTTAGGACCCCCAGCAATCACAAAAGCAGGGATCCACTGTGTGAAGGAGTGGTACTGTGCATGCATGACGAGCACTATATTCACTCTCTACTCTGGGAGCATACTATCTCTGTCATTTGCATATAAGTTACAAGGATCAGTGGTTGCAAGTGCACACTACCACTCCATGCACACAGAGGACTAGAGGACTTCCATTCACAGAAATAGTGGGGGTTCTATACATAAATGATAACTTTTGATTAAAGGCGAACCCCTTGTCCCAACAAGACAACTTCTGTCCAAATGAAACATTATGCATTTAGACATTAAAGGGGTTGCCTGGTCTAAATCCATGTGAATCCTCACGTCACATGCACTATGCACTGTATCGATTTGCTGATGTTAGAGTTGGGAACAGCGGTCACCTTGCCGTGAGTATGCGATATGCATACTCCCAGCCAGAATCTGACAAGATGGCCATGACCTCTCTTAATGCAAGTGTATTGAGTGAAGTTGCGCCCACCTAGTCAAAATGTGGTTGGTAGTATACTTATTGCATACTGGAGCCATGTGACCACCGTTCCCGCATCTGACATCAGTGTATTAAAACAGGGCACAATGCATGAGGATTCACAAGTCTGCACTGACATAGAGCCACTGCAGACATGGATTTAAACCTGACAACCCCTTTAAAAAGGATGGTCCCTCTGGAAAAACTGAAGTGAGCTGCACGATCAGTGGTGACATCATTCAGGTTATTTGCGGTCACAGGTGGAGGATTCCAGCTGTGGCCACGGCTAACCTGAATGACGTCACCGCTGATTAAATGGCTCACTTCAGTTACTGCGTGGAGCTCACGGTGGGCAGTTATGTTCTATGGCACTCGCTCTGAGCTTCAGATGTAGCAATGTTGGAAGCGTCGTGGGACCTCATGTGGATTACGTCGGATCTGTAGGGGTGTTTTTGAGGTTAATAAAGGAGTCAAAGAGGGTGCTTTTTGTCTTTTATTTCAAATAAAGAATTTTTTGGTGCTTTTGTTTATTTACTTTCACTTACAGATGAGTGATGGGGGTATCTCATAGACGCCTACCATTATTAATCCAGGACTTAGTGGCTACTGTGGGCTGCCATTAACTTTCTCATGCCACCACACCCGGGCAATCGGGAAGAGCTGGGTAAAGTGCCTTCTAACGGATGTGGCAATTCCGGAGGCTGCTGGCTGATATTTTTAGGCTGGGGGGTGCCCAATAACCATGGGTATCCCTAGCCTGAGAATTTTACCCCCAGCTGTCGGGCTTTATCTGTGCTGGTATCAAAATACAGTGGAACCTTGCTTAACGAGAACAATCCGTTCTGGGACTGTGCTTGTTAATCAAGGTACTCGTTTAGCAGAGCAAGATTTCCCATAGGAAATCATTGCAATGCTGACGATCCGTTCCACAACTTCTAAAATGTCCCATCCTAGTCCCCTATTCTATCATTCCACACATGCACAAACATGCACAACCACACACACAAACACACACAAACTCACACAAACACACATGCACGCATCCACACACACATATTATATGCTCACCTTACCTTCCGTTCCATCGCCGGTCTGCTAGGACTTGCTGTTCTCTGGTACGGGGCCGGGCTGTGTAACGCGTTACCATAACGACGAGGCAGGAACTTTCCGGCCAGAGCGCTGACGTCAAAGGCAGAGCCGCTTGCCTCTGATTGGCCAGCGCGCTGCCTTTCATTAGCGGTGAGAGGAAGTTCCTCCCTCATCGCTATAGATGCAGACACACAGCGTGGAGTGGAGCGCAGCGGCGCACTACAGCACCCAGGAGGCCGGCGATGAAACGAAAGGTAAAAATATTATGTTATATTATATGCTCACCTTACCTTCTGTTCCATCGCAAGCCTCCTGGGTCTTGTAGTTCGCCGCGAGGACATCGTGATGTACCCGGGAACTACAAGAACCATGAGCCCGGCGGAGGAACGGAAGGTAAGGTGAGCATAATACTGTATGTGTGTGTGTGCGTGTTTGTGTGTGTTTGTGCGTACATGTGTGTGTTTGTGTAGACTGCAAGTGCGGGTCAGAGCACGGTGGATGGACGAAACCGGAAGTGTGTGCAGTGAGAATTTCGCTCGTACAGCAAAGCTTTCTCGGAAAGCGGGTTACAAATTTACAGAAAGCTTTGCTTGTTAAGCGAAATTCTCGTTAAGAGGGTTACTCGTTAAGCAAGGTACCACTGTATGGAGGGGTCCTACGCCAATTTTTTTAATTTTATTTTACTGTAGGATATAGACCCGCCCACTGGCATCTGTGATTGGAAGCCTCAGGCACGCTGTCACTCAGCATGGGGGCTCATCTGACTGCAACCAATCACAGGCGCCAGTGGATGGAGGAAGCAGTGAATATGTATGAGCCTAATGAGTGGCCCTGGAAGAAGAATGAGAGGCCATGGGAGCAGTGTAACAGCCGCTCTGGTGACTCGGTAAGTATCCTACCCCTTTGCGCCGGATTCTGGTCATCATAGACTTTATATGGGGACTGGCATCTGGCCAGATACCAGGGATTGATCTGCCAGTCCTCCGAAACGCAGAGACAAAATGTAAAAAGAATTGACATGCTGCATCTTAGTGGTCACCACAAAGATGCAGCCAAAAAAACTGCAACATGCGGACAGTAAAAATGAAATCTCATAGACTCTTGGCACAAAAACTGTACACGAAAAACACGGAAAAAAAAGCAGCATTCGCACAAGTCCTTAGGTGGTTACCTATTTATTAGATTGTGTGCAGTATACCAGTTTTACTAATGTGTGGACACGTACAACTCATCGACAGTTTATTTCTCATTTAAATTCAGAACTTGGCAGCTACCAAAGTGTATATCAGCTGATTGATGGGGGCCCCCCATTATCTCATATTGATAAGTCCTATAAATCAGTTATCAGTATGGAAGTTCCAGACAACCCCCTGTTTTGCTATATTTTTAGTACTAGGTTCAGAGACGGCTTTAAAGAAGGCAAATAAGTAATTTTATTATAAAGGTTAATGAAATACAAACTTAAAGGAAAAGTATGATATTGCGTACACTTTTGTATATTCAACATACAAAGTACAGTTAAATACTCACATCACCAAGGAGTTTTGAACATCATCTGTCTGGAACATTAAGAATCAGAGAAGCACACCAAGGACAGAGAACTCCTGGAAATCCCAACACTGACTGGACGTCTCGGTACAGGTACATCAGCTTCTCTCCTTGCTATACTTATCTGATCTTAAATAGAGGTTTGTACAATAATTACAAACCTTAAAGTTAATGTGTTGTAGTCTTTTTGATCCATGCCCTTTGATGGCCAATCTTTGGGCATAGATGAACTAGAGATACACCACACATCAGACAATGGGGTAATAAACCCACAGACATTCAAATCTCCCAAGAATACACATCAGGTATTTGAGCTAGGTAAATGGATATATTATCTGTCTGTGTATATAGCAAACACATAAAACATCAGATTGTTGAACTAAACAAATCAGAGTTTCTATTTCAATGGATAGCAAACACACAAAACCATCAGATATTTGAGGTAAGTAAATCATAAGGTTTCTGTTACAATGGTATATTGTCTGTCTGTATATTCAAGACAAACACACAGAAATCCTTAAGTATATACAAGATTTTGTAACCATGTACACTTTGTCTGTCTGATTAATCAATATGTTATAGTTTAACATAATGTATAGACTCAAAAATAGCCATTTTTATATTTGCAATACATTCCACCCTTGGCTATTTTGAGCCATAGATTATTTATACAAGGTACCATATCCTAAGGGCATGGTTTTAGCAGATGATTGACATAAGGAAAGTGTACACTGTATACAACAACACAAAGCAATGCATGCACAAATTATAGCAAATATTACTCCTAATATATAACGAATATATCCAAAATCAGGTAACCAAGAAAATAGCCAATCCCACCATTTACCATCATCTTGTCTAATGTGATTAATATCAACATATAATTGATCTATTTGGGATTGAAGATCTTTACTGTGATCAGATAGGTTAAAGCAACACATACCTTCAAATTCTTGACATCCATGATTATGGGCTAACAGTAAATAATCAATTGTTGCTCTATTTTGCAAAATAGCCTTTCGATAACTTTGTATATCTAGTAGAATGTCTTCCTGGGCTCTACTCGTGGTATTTATAAATTTAGCCACTAGACAAGACAATCGGCCTACTGTTTTAGCAGCATAAGCTGCTACAGCGGGTGTCCCTACAATTATTATGGATAATCCTAGGATTTCTGATTCAGTTAACAGAGTGACATCATAATTACAATCTTCAGGTAAACTTGAAAAGTCTCATTTTATACGGAGAGTTTTATGAGCTGGGAATAAGGGATACATCATTAAAGCTAACCTAGAAATAGCACATGGCCCACTAGTCATGTTAGCTGGAATGTAATTAAAGGTGATATTTCCACAGGAAAACATCCACCCTTTAGGCAATTTTACATGTTTTGTATATGATGGAGAGGTCACTATATTGTTACATTTCATATCTTTTCCTGCCGTTATACTTTTACAATTCTTATCTGAACGAGAGCCACAAATAATAGCAATCTCTCCATCCCCTATCTGTTTTTGTATTTTTAATTGTTGACATTTCCCTTGTTAGGTTGACCTAACGGTCACAGCTGTTGCCAGCGATGTCTGAATGCAGAGAGGGTACCGGTGACCCCCCCTCGGCTATTACGTCTCAATGAAAACAAGCAGACGCTGTTATACCCATAAGACTGGAGATGTGTGGCTCCGAATAGAAAGTGTATTATTTTGTTTACATTACAAGGTTATACAAAGTTGATTAGGGCGTAACTATGCAACATACATATTCATTAATCTACATTCATTAAGGCGTGGATTGCATATTCCCAGCAAGAGAAATTAACATAATGACTTATACTCCCATAATAATCTATAACGTTCTTCTTCCCATAACAAGATGTTTGTCAGTCGTTTCTAAGTCAAAACATTCTGCGTCCTTGAGGTTGGTCTCATAGTTTATTACGTAAATAAGTCTGGTTTGGTCTTGCAAGGGAGAATGAATTTCTATTATTTTCTAAGTCAGTGAAAAAGGTTAACTCTTTCCTCACAATCCCCCCTATTGGCGTGATTGATGGACAGGGGGCCATCGAGAAGCTGTGGACTATAGAGAGAGCAGGCTAGCCTCCAGATACTTTCTGAGCCGCGGGTTGCTCAGGGAGTGTCGTCTCACATCCGTCACCCAGGACTGCCTGCATGCCTCTCGATAGGATGCCTCTCTCATCATGATACGCCAAGGTGATTTCTAGAGGAAAGAGTAAAGAAGAGAAAAAAAGGCATATTAGTGATTTCATACGGGTGCTGAATAATCATTGTATCTACATTGCTTCAAGCAGCGGGAAAACAAAGCCATTAGCAACTTGAACACTACATAAGCAACTAGTAATCAGAGTAACACTTGGAACACTGATTGCAGTATCCCCATGAACCATCCTCCTATTCCCTTAAACCAGTTTGCAGGGTTGAACATTGAAAAGGTATTGCTCCACCAAGCATCTGAGCTTCTGAGTACCTCCTCATCATGTTTTTTCCTCAGCTTTTGTATCTCAGTTAAACTGGCTTGGGCTTTTAAGGTTCCTTTTGGATCTATGTAGTGACAACAGCTGGGGCCTATTCCTTGGCACATCCCCCCTTGGGCTGCAGTGAGGTAATCCAGTACCAAAGTATGTTGGTTGGTTACAATGATTAATTGTCTCTGTATGGCAATGGTACTATTTACTGCTTGGAGAACCTCAAAAATTTGATCATCAAGATAGTCAGTGCTGTTCACCAACTTATCATACATCTGCATTATCATGGGATAGATAAAAAGAGAACTGAAAAATTTGTTGACATGACTCATTTGAATCACATGGGGTCGGCCACTAGGCTTGTCTTTGTTGTCTGCCACTCTCTTTACCAGTAGGTGGAGAGGCATTTTCCCTGCCGGTATATCAGTGGTATTGATAATGAAGGTGGCAGGGGTCAAACGGTCCAAAGTGCAGGTGCCATTTACTCCTACTGGTAGCCATTTGTAGGCATTGTAAGCACAAACCCAGTAGGTCTGCTGTGGGAGATTCCAAATGGCAGAATGTTGTAATATGAGTCTATGTACTATATCTATAAAGGCCGATATGTTTCTGAGCATACACCATCTGGGAAGTTGGCCTAGGGGACTACAATACCCTGCGGACGGTTCACCACAGGTTTCTCGGCCAGGCACATATGGGTCAGAATCATTGCACCATAAATTTCCGGGTTGGGAGTAACAAGTATCATTTGTGCCTTCTGGAAACAATGAATTGTATACCCACCCATGGTCATGCAGATGTCTCTCTAACAGCAAGGGTTTAAATGCATCTGTACTGTCAGAGGTTCGCCCAAAAGTTATTTTGATTCCTTATGTTGGAATCTTGCCCATAGTAGGTGTTTTTGTGTAATTACGGGGTACCCCATTATGGGGTGCTTCCTTCAAAGGCTAAATATCGCTGGGTTCCGGGAAGGCCAGTAGTAAGATTGCCTTGCCACCAGGGGAAATCTACCCACCCTACTATTGGTATGGGCACACTAGTGTTCCACAGTTTTTGATACTTGGTGTCATTGACTGATAGTCTATTGTAACAGCCTCCCCATTGAAACACTTCGTTTATTGGGACTGGTATGGCTAAGTATGGCATGGAAGAGGCTGTCACAGGTGCGTGTGTACATATCCAGCAGTCTGTGATCTCAAGTTTTTCAGCTAACACTTCATGATGGGTCTCAAATGAATTCTGCCGTGGTGTAGAAGGCCCCAAAAAGGGAGTACACATAGAAATACTTATCAGCAGTATTAGGCCTTCTTGCAGTGGCTGGCATGGACCCATGTCGATCTCCCCTCAAGTTTGACGGAGGTTGGAGTGGTCAGCTGGACAGTCAAAGGCCCTTCGAATCGTGGCTCAAGGGTCTTTCTCACGTGCTTCTTTAGGTAGACCCGGTCACCAGGCTATAGAGAGTGGGTTCCTGGAACGGCATCAGGATCAGGTAGAGAAGAGTAGACCCTTTGGTGGGTTTCAGTTAGTCTCTTCTGCAGGGAAACAACATAAGACGTTAGGCTATCACATTGCAGGTGTAACTCCTGCGGGAAGTAGCATCCTAATCTGGGTGCACTACCAAAGAGTATTTCAAAGGGTGAGAGCCTGTGCTTTCCCTGTGGGGTAGTCCTTATAGAGTAAAGAGCTATGGGGAGACATTGTGTCCATGGTCTACCAGTCTCCTCCACTGCCTTGGCTAGTTTGAGCTTTAGAGTTCCATTTAACCTTTCCACTTTCCCTGTTGACTGTGGGTGGTAAGGCGTTTGTAAGGCTGACTGAATGCCTAGCAGGGCACAGGTGTTCTGGAAAACTTGTCCAGTGAAATGAGTACCTCGGTCTGACTCTATGACTTCAGGGAGTCCAAACCGAGGCACCAGCTCACAGGCCAATTTTTTTGCTGTAATTCGGGCCGTGGCTGAGCTTACAGGATAGGCCTCTAGCCATCCTGAGAAGAGGTCTACACAGACGAGTACAAAATCGTAGATGCCATGTTTTGGCAACTGTATATAGTCTATTTGTACTCTTTGAAATGGGTCAAATGCCTTTGGCATGTGTCTTTGCGGGGTTTTAGTTAGCTGGCCTGGATTGTGTTGTTGACAGATGTGACAAGCTTTTATTCTCTGGGAGGCGTATTGTCTGAAGCCGGGGGCTACCCAATAAGGTTGCATCTGGTTCATGATTGAGTTTGTGCTACCGTGTGTGGGGTAGTGGAGTACTTGGAAAATGGCAGGGAACAGGCGTGGCAGGACGGAAAGTCCGTTTAGGCGCCAAATCCCCTCCACCTTTTCTGCCCACTTGGCCCGCTATCCGGCCTTTTCTTCCTCAGAGGCATTTTCTTGTGTCTCAAAGAGGTTCTGCATTTCTTCCTCCGTCGTTGACACTGTTTCCGTCTCCTTCAAAGGGAGTAAGGCTGCTTGTTTTGCTGTTTGATTGGCCAAGCGATTTCCCCTTGCCTCGGGTGTTTGAGCCTTGGTGAGGGCAGCAACCTTTATGATTGCTAGCTGCTTTGGTATCAAGGCTACTTCCATTAGTTTCTTCACTGAGGCTCCTTCCCTGATGGGATTTCCTGTTGCTGTGAGGAATCCTCTAGTCTGCCAGATAGTGCCAAAATCGTGCACAATGCCATATGCATAGGCTGAGTCCGTGTAGATGTTCGATGTTCGTTCTTACAGAAACTCAATTGCCCAGATGAGGGTGAGAAGTTCTGCTTCTTGAGCAGATATGCGTGGAAGTAGCGGTTGTTTGGCTAAGACTGCATATAGAGTCACTACTGCAAATCCGGTGTGAAACTTGCCTGCTTCATCAGCGTATCTGCTACCATCCACAAAAAGTTCAAAGTCTGGATTTGTAAGTGGTGTTGCCTGAATATTGTGCAGGGGCTTTGCCTAATGTTCAATGAGTTCCTGACAATCATGATCAAATGGTGCGCTGGTACATTTGTCACTCTCTTCTGTCCTCTCTTCTGTCCCCCCTTCTAAACTTGTGAAGATCAGCAGATCAGCAAGCTTTAGACTTGTAACTCGAGCAAATGAGATGTTTGGGGGGTAGCAACAGCGTGCACTGAAGTCTCAGCTGCGGTGGTGTAATTCCAGGCTTGACTGAAACTGTAACGGGGGGCACGGGAAGTGTGCCGAGGTCAGTTTTTGATGTGGACCAGAGTTTTGCAGGAACTTGTAGAAGTATTGGGTCCGTGTTTACTTCACGTGTAACATCAGATTCTGGCTTATCGTCTATCATCTGGAGGGTGCACAGGACTTCTTCTGGGATATCTTCTGGAATTAGCAGGATAGCAGATCCATCTTCATTGTATACAATCTGAGCTTGCAGTCTTGATAGTAGATCTGCTCCCACTAGGGCATCTCCACCCAGGGGGGACACTAAGAATTTAGACACGAACATGTGTGGTCCCAGTTTCACCTTCAGTGGATGTATTATTGGGATTATCTGGGCTTGTCCATCAAATCCAGATACTACAGTAGCTTCAGATGAGATGGATCCTTCAGGCACCAGGTTCCTGGGGAGTACGGAGCGTGAGGCTCCTGAGTCCACCAAAGCTCTTATTTCCTTGTTGCCAATGTGAAGGGGGACGTGTATAAATGGACCTCTGGCATCCCTATCCCGTGCTGCCGCAAATCAGGCAGTCTTCTCCTCCTGATTCTCGGGTTGGTTTTGAGTGTCCCTCTTCTTCTTTCTACAGTCTCTGATCACATGTCCTCTGATTCCACAATAGTAGCAGGTCGGTGCCTTCCTTCTTGTACCTTTTGGCTGACCGTCCATTGCTGCTATGACAACTTTCTTGTTGCTCCTTTTATCCTTTGCGTCGGTTTCTAAGCCACTTGCTTTGTTGACTAGAAGATCTATGTCTTCAATGTTTCTCCATTCTGGGCAGCACGCTTTCAATCTTTCTGCCAGAGGTGCATGTATTCCATCCATGAAGGATCTTACCATCAGGCGACGTATTGCGGCTGCTTGTATGTCCAGCCCTTCATCTGCGAATGACTGCATCAATCTGTAGTAAAATGAGCTGACATTCTCCACAGGACCTTGATTCACTGGTCCCATTGTGCCCTTAGTTCTTTGCTCCTGGGCGCAGAAGAGATTGAGTCTTATCATGAAGTCTTGGCCCGATTCCACATTACGGGTATCGTCTGGAACATGTCCTGTCAGGTGGGCAGTGAGTTTGGCATACAGTTCGGGAGACATTTTAACTCTACACAAACCTTCCATGTCCAACCAAGTGCTTCTGTAGGAGACCTGTATTTGGTTCAGGTAACGTGAAAAACTGACTGGGTTTCTAGTCAGGTCTGGAGCATTTTGCAGGAAAGCCATCTGCTCAGCTGGAGTCCAGGGTACGTAGTCATCATACGTACGAGGAACTGCATCTCTGGGAGCATCTGGGTTTTGTGGATTAACAGGTGGTCTTATCAGGACTCTTCTTTCCACTACTGGATAGAGAGGCACTGGTGCTGTGGCTTGTAGCTTGAGCTGTGGGGCTCCACAGGCTAGGCATGTTTCACTCCAGTCCGGATTTTGTTGGCCACAGTTTGTGCAGGTCCATCCCGGGGATCCTGCTATTTTTGGAGCTGTTCCAGGAGTAGCTGACAGGTATGGAGGAGGCTGCTGATCCTTATTATCCTGCTTCCCAGCTTCTTCCCATGTGTCTGATTCTTCATGGTATATCCAACCTTGATCGTGGGCTGTTTTTGCCATGTCAGAAAGAGTTCTGACTAGTTTAGTCCATGATTTATCTGCTATCACTCCTGCTCTAGTAGCTCTTATTGTGTCCCAATTGTTGGGGTCCAATTGATCCTTCCCCTTCAATCCAAATGTCTTAAAAACTTCCTTGGACTGACTGGCTGTTCTTTTGCCATGATAACACGTAATGAGATGTTGCAGGGTGCATCCAGCTCTTCTGTCTTTTGATATTCCTTGCCCCATTCTTCGTCTATCTTCTTCAGCTTTTAGACCCTTGAACGTCCTTTGGACTAAACCTACCTATCCTGGAAGTACTCAGAGACTAACTCCTTTTGTATTCCTACCTAAGGTGAGGTCTAGAACCACCTTTCCTGGAAGTACCCAGAGACTGACTATTGATCTGTATTCCTACTGAAAGGTGGTGTCCTAACTGTTCAGAGGGGGCTGAGAATGTTGAATGGCGCTGGGTTACCCTTCTTGTACCAAAGGTACACTCTATATCCGATGGCAATGTCAAACAGGGCTATTCCCACTAACACTAGGGCAGTGAATATCACATCCATTGGACAGAGCAGGTACACTATTCCCTTTCAACACTCACTAATGTATGGGATCTATGACTACCAACAAAGACAACAGCACAGAAGCAAAGCGCAGGAGAGCAGACATGCGACACACGGAGAGGCAGAGAAACACAGAGAAACAAACAAACAAACAACCAAACAAGGCACAGAAAACATCTGCTGGCAAGGCTCTCTCAGAGTTCAGTAGAAACCCGCCAATAACCCAGTATCTACTCACAGTGTACCTATTGCGCGTTGAGGAGGGAACTGAACAGAGAAGGGGAGCATAAAGAGAAGAATAAGGTTCAACTCTTACCTGGCCAGGTGTTTCTGGTCCCCACGTCTGGTCACCTCCTCCTCGGCTTGGCAAGACAGTTCACTGCATCCTGGGATTACAAACACTGGTCCCTGCTTTTCGGGTGCCAGATAATGTTAGGTTGACCTAACGGTCACAGCTGTTGCTAGCGATGTCCGAATGCAGAGAGGGTACCGGTGACCCCCCTCGGCTATTCCGTCTCAATGAAAACAAGCAGACGCTGTTATACACATAAGACTGGAGATGTGTGGCTCCGAATAGAAAATGTATTATTTTGTTTACATTACAAGGTTATACAAAGTTGATTAGGGCGTAACTATGCAACATACATATTCATTAATCTACATTCATTAAGGCGTGGATTGCATATTCCCAGCAAGAGAAATTAACATAATGACTTATACTCCCATAATAATCTATAATGTTCTTCTTCCCATAACAAGATGTTTGTCAGTCGTTTCTAAGTCAAAACATTCTGCGTCCTTGAGGTTGGTCTCATAGTTTATTACGTAAATAAGTCTGGTTTGGTCTTGCAAGGGAGAATGAATTTCTATTATTTTCTAAGTCAGTGAAAAAGGTTAACTCTTTCCTCACACCCTATTTTGTTTTTATCACAAGTCATTTGATAACATAAATCAGCTGGTGTAACACTTTGAGTCTTTAGGGTAATCATCTCTTCCATTAGAGAAAGTTCTCCAGTGTAATCCATACAAGCATAATACCGATTGTATGTGAAATTTTTGGTCACATCTCCTTCTTCTATCTCCTTATCTTGAGTCGATATCCCGATCAGCTTTGTCCATAATTGTAAAAGGGTTGGTACTGCCACCATACAAGTTTCTAATATATTGGTAGCAGTAGCAGTCTTTGTCATACAAAAATGGCTCGTGTTCATTAGCTGAGCCAGGTAAACCCATAGATTCTGTTTGGTTTCCCATAAGGCCACATTTTCCATGGTTGGTGTTTCTGTTTTCGGTCTGAAGATTGCTTGGCTACTGACGGATGTGGAGAGGACCATGGACATGGCGGCGCCAATGATGCAACATTTCCAGATTTTGATCTGATGGGACAAAAATACACATATTATTCTCTGAGATAACATCTGTCAGTTGGGACATGTTCCCACTTGTGTTGTCCGGGTTTCATAACTATCAACACATTGTCTGCCCCTTCAGCAATGACTTCAGCAGGTTCTGGAAGACCTTTCTCCCCCAATTGTTTCACCCAAATTTTTGCACCATTATTGATAGGATGTGAGGATCCAAAACATTCATCTTCTCTGACTGCAACAAAACTGTAGGGGCCCTTCCTCTGACCACCTGCATTTTAGAAATAGACAGTACCAGCAACTGAGCGATCCTATCTCCCTTCTGAATTAGCATGTCATTGTCTCCATTATTCATTAAAAGGACCTTAATTTCTCCCTGATAATCCTGATCTATCACTCCTCCCATAACCTGAACTCCTTTTAAAGCCAAACTTGATCTTGGTGCTATGAGACCAAAATGCTCTGATGGCATTTGCAAGCCTATAGCAGTCTGACTGTCTTTACAACTCCTTTTTCTAATGGTAATTCCTCATGGGAGTATAGGTCTAATCCTGCTGCTTGTGGATTAGCTCTATATGGTCCTAGAGCTCCCGATTCCAGTTCCCAATAGACTACTGTCTGTTCTGAGGGCATGGCCTTTAAAGGCAAGATCCTCAGATTTGGGGTAATCATTCGCATTAGTGGGGTTTCTTGTTCTCCAATTGGTCGGTTGTTAAGGATATGGAGAGCCTCATTCAAGTTTTTTCTCCACCCTTTATAGGTGGCACTGTCTACTTTCTTTAATTGCTCTTTCAATAATCCATTCATCTGTTCAACCAAACCGGCAGCCTGCGGATAATATGGAATATGAAAGATCCACTCAATATTATGTTCTGAGCAAAATCCTGAGACTTTCCTGTTTTTAAAATGACTTCCATTGTCACTTTGAATCTGTATTGGGATACCATAGTATAATATCATTGTTTCCAAAGTCTTAATAGTACTGTTGGCATTGGCCATTTTACAGGGACAAACCAGCATATACCCAGAATACGTATCCACTGCCGTGCATACGTATACACATCCTCCGTCTTGTGGAAGAGGGCCAATGTAGTCCATTTGCCAGATTTGCCCTGGAAGCTTTCCTCGAGCTATCTGGCCTTTCACCACATGAGGGATTGGTCTCTGTTGTGAATGTTGACATACTGGACACTTTAGAATGGTTTCCTTTATCAAATCTAACCTGATGGGCACCCCTCTGGTCTGTGCCCATTGATAAGTAGCTTTTTCTCCCAGATGTCCACATTTCTGGTGTGCCCACTGAGTCAATCCAAGCAGCCCCTCAGTGGTATCAGTCTTTTCAGTGGATTCAGCAACTGATATTTTGGAATGTTCATCTGCTACGGAGTTGAAGAGTCTTTCCAGGGTATCTGAAGCACAATGAGCATCAACATGAAACACAGTCACTTTAATACTTTGTACAATTTCCCAGATGTCTTGCCACAATTCTTTTCCCCATACTTCTTTGCTATATATTCTCCAATCATTTTGAGCCCAAGTTGGTAACCATGTGGTCAATCCATTTGATACTGACCAAGAGTCAGTCAATGACTCTTGCCTTAAATACAGTTCTGCATATTGACTACTCCTTCCTTCTCCAGTTGTCACCAGCATCATGTTACTCAAAGGTTGATACCCTACTGCCTTCCACACCCGGTTATTACCTTGGTATCTAGCTGATCCATCTGTAAACCATGCATGTTTTCTCTGTTCAGGACTCAATTGTTCAGAGGGGACCCCCCATTTTACCAGTGATTCTTGAATTGACTTCTTTGTCTCCTGCGACTGAAGTCCTGTAGGGACTTTGCTTACCTTCTCATGTAATGTTGAGATCCCACTAACTCCCAGCTTTGCTCTGTCCTGAATGTACCATTTCCACTTTATTACTGATGATTCCTGGGCATGTCCTATGCGGTGAGTTTTTGGGGAGCTACATACCCACTGCATAATTGGAATCTCTGGCCTGATAGTTACCTCATGTCCTACTGTTAACTGTTCTGTGTCAATTAATGCCCAGTAACATGCCAATAGCTGGCATTCAAAGGGGGTGTAACGCTGGGCTGCATCAGGCAATTTTTTATTCCAGAAACCCAAAGGTACTTTATTTCTTCCCTGCTTTTGCCACAGACTCCAATTAGCATACATTTCTTGCACTGACACATTTAGTTCCATAGGTTCATCATCCAACACTGGCCACAAATCCAGTGCCTTTTGCACTGCTTCTTGTGCCCTTTCAACTGCCATCTGTTGCTCCGTTCCCCATTCAAATTGATATTTCTTACGTGTAACTTTATAAAGGGGTGTGAGAATCTGGCCGAGGTGTGGGATATGTTGCCTCCAAAATCCAAGGAGTCCTATAAACTGTTGCGTTTGCATCTTGTCTTTAGGAATCGCATAGTCAAGAATTTTTTGTCTAGCTTTTGGTGTCATTTCTCTATGTCCCTTGTTCCATTGGATACCAAGGAACTTCACTGTTTGTGCAGATCCCTGCAACTTGTTAGGATTAATCTCCCATCCTTTACTTTTCATGTGTTCACAGAGTGCATCTAACTGATGTGCTACCTCTGCTTCAGTCTCCCCCTGTACCATGATGTCATCAATTTAATGGGATATTTGCATGTGTGATGGAAGGACAAAATCATCTAAATGTTCATCTACCACCCGATGACAAATGGTGGGACTATGCAACCAACCCTGAGGAAGGCGTGTAAAGGTATATTGTCTTCCCTTCCAGGTAAAAGCAAATTGATCCCAGTATTGCTTTGCAATTGGAATGGTGAAAAATGCATTAGCTAAATCCAAAACACCATACCAGGTTCCTGTTACGGGGGGGACCGGCAGATTAGGACCAGGGGTATATATCCCAATCGCCAGTCGGGGCCCACCGTGCTCTAGATGGTAATGGAGCTGCTGGCACCCTGTGGGTTAGGAGGAGACTATAGAGCTGGATGGCTCTGAGATAACTCAAGGAACCGGTCACGTGTGTAGGGACACGTCAGACCGGACGACAACCCAGTTAGCGTTTCGGTGGAGCGGATGCTACTCCGACCACGTGTGTAACAACACGTCAGGCCGGATGGTAACCAGTTAGCGTTGACCGAGAAGACCGCTGCGACAGCGCCCTGTCGGCCACGTGTGTAAGACACGTCAGGCCGAGCGGTCCTCCGATTAGCGTTTCTGGCCACGTCAGACCAGGTAGTCACACCAGTAGCATTTGACTGGGAAGCCGAGGAGGATAATAGGGTTCACACACCCAATCCAGGAACACCCTGTTAACTTCACAGGGGTTCGCTGTCCGTGCGCGTAGAGGGCACAACCGGACAGGTGGCGCAGCAGGTACACTGTCCTTGTGCGTAGAGGGCACTCTCGGACAGGTGACGCAACAGGTATTCTGTCCGTGTGCGTAGGAGGCACAACTGAACAGGTGACGCAGCAGCCGCAGCCCAGTTAACGACACTGGACTGCTCTAGCACAACAGGAACGGTAGCAAGGAAGCACGGCGCCTGACCCTCATGTGCTGAGCCACGAATCTTGGCGTGACAGGCACCGTTCGCCTAGCCCTACCTACCGCTTCCAACAAGGCTTATGCCACCAAGAACTCTAAATGAAGACTGCGCACCTCCATGTTGTCTCCAGCCCGTTTTATAACCTGGGTCTGCCCCAAACCCAGGGTGGAACCACCAAGGTCCAATAGCACAGTGCCATGTCATCAGTGGCGTCACATGTGACCTATCCGGAACCGCCACGTCATTGATGACCTCATGGCAGCCATGCCCCAAACACTTCACCACTCATCATCTGACGACCAATGGTGAGGTGCCAGATCATAGGGGCGGGCCTCTGCGAGCCAGTCCGGAGTTGCCACGTCATCAGGACACCTGACACCCTCTGCCCTATCAGGGCCTGCCACCTCACGGACATGCTCAGTGAGGTCCTTACCGGACCTAGCCTCTGATGCACTAAGTGCCTGAGCATGCTCAGTAGCCTGAGCAACAGGCTCAGAAAGCAGACTATCAGTTTGAGCATGCTCAGTAGGCACATCCCAGAACTTAGACACAGCACGAAGTCCAAGTACCTGTGCAAAGAGGCTGTTAGGGTTAATTGTGGGAGTATGCTCAGTAGCCTGAACTGAGGACTTAGTCTCAGACATAACACAATCAGGCTGAGCATGCTCACTAGGCAAAACACCGGGCTTAGACTCTGGCTGGGGTAAATCGGCGCACGCATGCGCACTAGCCGCCTCTCCACACTTAGACGTGGTGGAAGGAGCAGCCAACTGGACGACCCGAGGCACGGCCAAGAACGGCAGCCGGTGCCTGGGCGCAACAGGAACCGCAGCAGGCTGCTTGCGGCTATGGCGGCGCCAGTTCGTAACAGTTCCTTTGTGTTTCTGTATTTGTTCAATTAAGAGTGATTGTGTCAGGTACTGCAGCTGTGAGGGGAGGTGTGTGTTTGTTCAATTCCCTGTAATCCACAGTCATTCTCCATGAGCCATCACTCTTTTTCACTGACCACACAGGATTGTTCCATTGTTACGGGGGGACCGGCAGATTAGGACCAGGGGTATATATCCCAATCGCCAGTCGGAGCCCACCGTGCTCCAGATGGTAATGGAGCTGCTGGCACCCTGTGGGTTAGGCGGAGACTATAGAGCTGGATGGCTCTGAGATAACTCAAGGAACTGGTCACGTGTGTAGGGACACGTCAGACCGGACGACAACCCAGTTAGCGTTTCGGTGGAGCGGACGCTACTCCGACCACATGTGTAACAACACGTCAGGCCGGATGGTAACCAGTTAGCGTTGACCGAGAAGACCGCTGCGACAGCGCCCTGTCGGCCAAGTGTGTAAGACACGTTAGGCCGAGCGGTCCTCCGATTAGCGTTTCTGGCCACCACTCGACTGGCCACGTGTGTAAAGGACACGTCAGACCAGGTAGTCACACCAGTAGCATTTGACTGGGAAGCCGAGGAGGATAATAGTGTTCACACACTCAATCCAGGAACACCCTGTTAACTTCACAGGGGTTCTGGGGTGCGCTGTCCGTGCGCGTAGAGGGCACAACCGGACAGGTGGCGCAGCAGGAACACTGTCCGTGTGCGTAGAGGGCACTCTCGGACAGGTGACGCAACAGGTATTCTGTCCGTGTGCGTAGGAGGCACAACTGAACAGGTGACGCAGGAGCCGCAGCCCAGTTAACGCCACTGGACTGCTATAGCACAACAGGAACGGTAGCAAGGAAGCACAGCGCCTGACCCTCATGTGCTGAGCCACGAATCTTGGCGTGACAAGCACCGTTCGCCTAGCCCTACCTACCACTTCCAACAAGGCTTATGCCACCAAGAACTCTAAATGAAGACTGCGCACCTCCATGTTGTGTCCAGCCCCTTTTATAACCTGGGTCCGCCCCAAACCCAGGGTGGAACCACCAAGGTCCAATAGCAGAGTGCCATGTCATCAGTGACGTCACATGCGACCTATCCGAAACCGCCACGTTATTGATGACCTCATGGCAGCCACGCCCCAAACACTTCACCAGTCATCATCTGACGACCAATGGTGAGGTGCCAGATCATAGGGGCGGGCCTCTGCGAGCCAGTCCGGAGTTGCCACGTCCTCAGGACACCTGACACTCTCTGCCCTATCAGGGCCTGCCACCTCACGGACATGCTCAGTGAGGTCCTTACCGGACCTAGCCTCTGATGCACTAAGTGCCTGAGCATGCTCAGTAGCCTGAGCAACAGGCTCAGAAAGCAGACTATCAATTTGAGCATGCTCAGTAGGCACATCCCAGAACTTAGACCCAGCACGAAGTCCAAGTACCTGTGCAAAGAGGCTGTTAGGGTTAATTGTGGGAGCATGCTCAGTAGCCTGAACTGAGGACTTAGTCTCAGACATAACACAAACAGGCTGAGCATGCTCACTAGGCAAAACACCGGGCTTAGACTCTGGCTGGGGTAAATCGGCGCACGCATGCGCACTAGCCGCCTCTCCACACTTAGACGTGGTGGAAGGAACAGCCAACTGGACGACCCGAGGCACGGCCAAGAACGGCAGCCGGTGCCTGGGCGCAACAGGAACCGCAGCAGGCTGCTTGCGGCTATGGCGGCGCCGGTTCGTAACATCCATTCAGTAGTTGTAGGCACAAGCACACCAGTCTCTAACAAATTCTGAATTGTTTCACTGATCTCCTGATCACCCGCCGGGATCCTATATTGTTTCATGCTGACAATTTTTGAACTTGGAGGAATCTCTACTGGAGGCATTTTTATTTTTCCCACCATCACTGGAGCCATTTCAATAAAAGGCTTCACTGATAGTTGAGAAGGTTGAGCCATTACTAAGGGAGGCACTCCAAATTGGTATTTACCATCTGGTAGTTGCAGGGTCATTCCCTTTAATATATCAATGCCAATTATATACTCTGGAATAGGAACAATCATTACCGGTGACATTGCAGGAGGAAGATTTCCAACTTTCAATGATATTTTTGTCTGCACCGCCTCAATTTGCTTTCCTCCTAATCCTGTAATTATTACCTTACGCCCACTGAATTGTTTTGGATTTCCATAAATCAAACTGGCCTCCGCCCCTGTATCTACCAAAGCTTTAACATGTTGCCTGTTTTTATGTTTCCAGTTAATCAATAAATCTACATGGAGGCGTCTATCCATTTGTGGGGCATGGCCAGCAAGTCAATTACTCTTATCTTTTTCCCCCCATCCATCTTCCATTTCAGATGAAGACATCTGGGTGGAAGAAGATGATAGCCCTTTCTGTTGGGCTTTGAATTCCTGTACCAAAGATTTGACTTCAGCATCAAGATCCTCAAACCCCGATGCTGTGGGCTGTGCTGGTGACGATGAGAAAGTGGGCCCTCTTTCTCCCTGTGTCCTGCTGCGCCCCCGCTGTGGAGATTCAGAATCTTTCACTGTAACCTTTTTATTAATTGAAACCACTGACTTTTTATTAAGTCCTCTCTTTTGATACAATTTCCACATCTCGTCAGTACCAATCCCGTCTATTTTCTCCCTGGGGACACCATCCTTTATCAGGGCCATAAACATATCTCTCCTGGTAACACGGGATCTAGGGTTGTTATTACTTTTCCCCTAATTGTCGTATCGCCTCCAATGTATTGGAGATGGTTTTTCCAGTCTGATTTATCATTAATGTCATCATGATATGTTTATAAGCTGGAGGGGCATTTCTAATGATACGATTTCTAATAGATACACTTACAATAACTTGCATGTAATTATCATAAGTACTTGCTGAAATAGCATTTTTCATAACCTCCTCCTTCAATCTCTGAGTGGAATCTTTTAATGTAGACCATGGTTTTTCATTGGGCGGCCAGTCCACCTCAGATGGATATTTATGCTGCAATGCCATAGCCACAACATCCAACATACTACACACCACATGTGGTTGCTGAATTTTTAAGGTACGAAATGCCTCCTTCACTACAGGTTCATTGCTGAGTTGAACAAACTTTGGGCCATCCACAGCATCCACCTGTACTCCATGAGCCCCCATCTCCCAGAATCTGACTGCCCAAGCTATCAAAGGTTCATTTGGCCTTTGTGAAAAACGATCATGAAGGTCATTAAGCTCCTGTTGACTGTAATCCTCTACCACATTCTTGTTCTGTTTACCTGTAGCTGTTTCCACAACTCGTCTACGGTATATAGGATGAGCCTTTACGGAGTTAAAAGGAGGATCAATTTCCTTCTCCCCACTGAAATGTTCATCCTCATGTTCTGAGTCGGTAACATTTTCAGAATCAGTTGAGTTCCATACGTCACCATCCCACTGATCTGGATTCCACTCTATCCCTGCTTTAGCTATAGACAAAGCTACTTTCTTTTTATTCACTTTTCCTCTTCTCTTTTTGTATTTATACTGCGCTACACGTACAGCTGCCTTTTCTGCAACATGCTGATATCCATCACACTTGTCCATTAATAACTTATTCTGACACTGTGCTATAACCAATGCATTCTGGGCCTCACACAACTGTCTTTCCAATTCCTCAACTTTTGTTACCATACGCATCTTTTCCTCATGCTGTTTTCTATATGCAGACAACAGGATCCATCCACGCCTACCAACAGCACCCAATTCTTTACCTCTCTCCACTTTCACTTTTTGCAAGCATTCAACCACATCAACAGGTTCAGCATCCTTCAGACATTTTTCCCATGATTCACTAAAACCAACACTCTGCGACCACTTGGTTGCCAAAATATCATAGGGAGTCTGTTCCCAACCTGGAATCTCAATGGATTCACTCACAACCACTTTTTTCTTAAAAAGAGGCATATTTTACGCAATATCACACTGTATCAAAAATAGAAAAATAGCCTTCTGCATATATCCTGTTCACAGCGCCAAATGTTTTGCTATTTTTTAGCACTAGGGTTCAGATACGGCTTTAAAGAAGGCAAATAAGTAATTTTATTATAAAGGTTAATGAAATACAAACTTAAAGGAAAAGTATGATATTGCGTACACTTTTGTATATTCAACATGCAAAGGTTAAGTACAGTTAAATACTCACATCACCAAGGAGTTTTGAACATCATCTGCCTAGAACATTAAGAATCAGAGAAGCACACCAAGGACAGAGAACTCCTGGAAATCCCAACACTGACCGGACGTTTCTGTACAGGTACATCAGCTTCTCTCCTTGCTATACTTATCTGATCTTAAATAGAGGTTTGTACAATAATTACAAACCTTAAAGTTAATGTGTTGTAGTCTTATTGATCCATGCCCTTTGATGGCCAATCTTTGGGCATAGATGAACTAGAGATACACCACACATCAGACAATGGGGTAATAAACCCACAGACATTCAAATCTCCCAAGAATACACATCAGGCATTTGAGCTAGGTAAATGGATATATTGTCTGTCTGTGTATATAGCAAACACATAAAACATCAGATTGTTGAACTAAACAAATCAGAGTTTCTATTTCAATGGATAGCAAACACACAAAACCATCAGATATTTGAGGTAAGTAAATCATAAGGTTTCTGTTACAATGGTATATTGTCTGTCTGTATATTCAAGACAAACACACAGAAATCCTTAAGTACCGTATTTTTCGGACCATATGACGCACTTTTTTCCCCCCAAATGTTGGGGGAAAGTGGGGGGTGCGTCTTATGGTCTGACTATAAGGTTGCGGGGAATGAGGGTGCCGCGGTGCAGCGGGTCATCGGCGGCACGAGCAGGCTGTAACAGCCTGCCGTGACCACGTGGGCCCGCTCATTACATATGCACGCCCATCCTCCCGCCCATCATCTCTCAGCGAAACCGGCGCTGACAGGTGGGCGGGGTGATGGGCGGGGGGGTGCGTGCATAATTAGCAGCCAGCCGTGATCACCCCTGGCAACTACAGCCTGGAGTGATCATGTGCGGCTGTATTCACTGCCCCCCGTGCATCATTATCAGCACGGGGTGCAGTGAATCAGTGTACTCACCCATCACCGTGTGTGGAGCCGCCCCCCTGCAGCATCGCGTCTTCCTGTCTGTGCCGGCGGTCAGCTGATCTGGACACTAGCGGCGCGCACCGCGATGACGTCATCGCTGTGCGCGCCGCTAGTATCCACCAGAATCGATCAGCTTACCGCCGGCACAGACAGGAAGACGCGATGCTGCAGACACCGTTGACGGCTCCACACAGCGGCGCTGCAGCTGAGACAGAGATCGGTGCTTCAGGGAGTGAGGAAGGTTAAGTATAAAGGTTTATTTTTTTTTTTCCTGTGCCACAGGATACACGCCATTTACCAGGATGGGGGCATTTCATGAGCAGGATGGATGGGGGCATTTCAAGAGCAGGATGGATGGGGGCATTTCATGAGCAGGATGGATGGGGGCATTTCATGAGCAGGATGGATGGGGGCATTTCATGAGCAGGATGGATGGGGGCATTTCATGAGCAGGATGGATGGGGGCATTTCATGAGCAGGATGGATGGGGGCATTTCATGAGCAGGATGGATGGGGGCATATCTTGAGCAGGATGGATAGGGGCATTTCATGAGCAGGATGGATAATAATAATAATAATAATCTTTATTTCTATAGCGCCAACATATTCCGTAGCGCTTTACAATTCAGGAGGATCATATACAAACAAGTAACAGTTATAGAAATACAATATTTAGAGGGAAAAAAAAATACAACCCTGCTCGTGAGAGCTTACAATCTACAATGGGATGGGGGGAGAGGCAAGGTTCAAGTGCTTATTTACACTGAAAATCCAACCATCTCGCGGAACTGGGGCTGGATGATGGTTTCCTGGACCAGTGGGCCCGAGCCTTGAGATGCCTTTGGGTGCCATGGAGTTTGATGTGGAGCTATGTTGTGAGAGGTTGTAGAGGGACTACGTGAATCGAATCTGATTAGGGAGTGTGATAGGCCGCCCTAAAAAGATGCGTCTTTAGGGTGCGTCTGAAGCTGAGTAAGTTGTGATTTGTCCTAACTTCTTGGGGTAGAGCGTTCCAGAGGGTTGGTGCAGCTCGGAAGAAGTATTGGATCCGGGAGTGGGAGGTTCGAATTAGTGTGGATGTTAGTCGAAAGTCGCTTGCAGAGCGTAGAGAACGGGTGGACTGATAGACAGAGAGGAGGTTGGAGATGTAGGGGGGTGCTGCACTGTGGAGAGCTTTGTGGGTGAGAACAAGCAGTTTGAATTGGATCCTATGATATATGGGCAGCCAGTGCAATGACTGGCAGAGAGCAGAGGCATCCGAGTAGCGGTTAGCCAGATAGGTGACCCTGGCTGCTGCATAGATGGGGGCATTTCATGAGCAGGATGGATGGGGGCATTTCATGAGCAGGATGGATGGGGGCATATCTTGAGCAGGATGGATGGGGGCATTTCATGAGCAGGATGGATGGGGGCATTTCATGAGCAGGATGGATGGGGGCATTTCATGAGCAGGATGGATGGGGGCATTTCATGAGCAGGATGGATGGGGGCATATCTTGAGCATGATGGATGGGGGCATATCTTGAGCAGGATGTATGGGGGCATATCATGAGCAGGATGGATGGGGGCATATCATGAGCAGGATGGATGGGGGCATATCATGAGTAGGATGGATGGGGGCATATCATGAGCAGGATGGATGGGGGTATATTATTAGCAGGATGGGGGGTATATGAGCAGGATCATATACAAGGCAGGAGGATCCTTATCAGAATGGGGTACCTTAGTAGAGAATTTGGGGACATTACCCCCATAACAGTGTCAGCAGCAGATCCTCGCCCCATAACAGTGTGTCATGACCATATTTTTTGGTTAAAATTTTATTTTCCTATTTTCCTCCTCTAAAACCAGGGTGCGTCTTATGGTCAGGTGCGTCTTATAGTCCGAAAAATACGGTATATACAAGATTTTGTAACCATGTACACTTTGTCTGTCTGATTAATCAATATGTTATAGTTTAACATAATGTATAGACTCAAAAATAGCCATTTTTATATTTGCAATACACCCCCTTAATTTTGTACTAAACTTGTGTTTAGTATTATATGTCAAGCAGGTGTTCAGACAGCCAGTGTTAATATTTTAGTAGTTAAATTATTCATAGCTGTATTGCTCTTAAATAGGAGATGAGGAGCAGGTAGCACTTGCTAACAATGGCTGCAGAGAGGAGAAGACACATATCAAGGCCAGCACAATATATTTTAGCTGAGAACCGGAACATGAGCCAAAGTTCAAGTCTGATTGTTCTCCCTTATAGGCATACAACAGTTATGCCTTGTCTAACCACCATGGAAGAATGCTCACCTAACCGACAGAGAACACCTTCATGTCATAATAGTGAAATTTACAGGTTAGCCCTTATGCAACATTTTCCTTGTGTGTGCTATATTATATTAGTATGGTTTTGTTTCTATAGCCTTCACCTAGGTATTATTCTCCTATGCTTCACTAATGTGTTTTACTTCAATTCGTATGAAGTTTTAGGTTTTGGTGCGTTGCTGTAACACATCATTGTACTGTATGTACTGCAACCCTGTGAAAAGGCATTTACAGAGGATATATACTGTAAGTCTACCAAAATACAGGGCGAGATGGTTACATGAGTGTGCTGGTTTTAACAAATATTACTGATTGTGTAATGAAAATTATGTTATACAGTAAATAACTTTTAGAAGCAAAGCAGTGCATGAAGTGAATATAGTGCTGTAATATATGGATTCATAGGGACTTCTTGTGTCCCTCGTTGCAGGGTTCCAAAAGCCTCTCTCTAAACTTTCATTTAGATTAAAAGCTCAAAATACAGACTATTGAAGGGCTTTTCCCACCATCAAAGTTAATTTTAAAGTTCATTTTGATGAAAAGATCTTGGATTAATAATAATTTCCACCATTGGATGTTATATAAAATGTTCCTGTGCTGAGATAATGTTATATATGTGTCCCTGCTATGTACTGTGTAATGGCCGTGTCTGACCATACAAGTACAAGGTCTGATTATAGCACAGGATTTAAAAAAGTATACAGATTACAGCATGGGATCGCAGCTGATTCTTTTTGTGAGGTAAAATATTTTCCAGCCTGTTTTTAAAAAATGTTTTACCTCAAAGAATTAATTATTTGCGCTCCCGCGCTGTAATGTCTGTATACTTTCTACTTCTACCCCTGTAAAGGAGCTGTGGCATGATCAGACCATGTCTCTGTACGGTAAGACATGGCCATTACACAGTACATACCAGAGACACATATATAAGATTATCTCAGCCCAGGAGATGTCATATGACCAGAACATGTCCCTGTATGGTCAGACACGGCCATTACACAGTACATAGCAGGGACACATATATAAGATTATCTCAGCACAGGAGCTGTGGTGTGATCAGACCATGTCCCTGTACGGTCAGACACGGCCATTACACAGTACATAGCAAGGACACATACATGAGATTATCTGAGCACAGGCACATTTTTTTTTTTAAAACACAATCAATTGTGAAAATTATTATTATTATAAGATCTATTGATTAAAATCAACTTTATGGCAAAACACCCTTAAAGGGAACCTGTCAGGTGCAATATGCACCTAGAGCCACGAGCAGTTCTGGGTGCATATTGCTAATCCCTGTCTAACCATTACAGCATCTAGTAGCAAACATAAAGAAATCTTTAGAAAAGGTTTTTCTAAAGATCTTTTATCATATGCTAATGAGACCAGCAACTAGTTGCAAGGGCGTTACTTCCCCTGGCTAGTCAGCCCCCTTAGCATGCAGCACGCCCCTACGGGCGTACTAACATGCTAATGAATGTGCAGCATCAGAGGCATGGTCGCGCTCACCTTTCTGTTGCCACTGCAGGTTTTCGGCTCAGTGCACATGATCAGATGTCCCGGACTTCAAGTCATGTGTACTATGAAGCCAGGTGTATGTGTCCGGGCTTCAAACTGGTGTAGTGCGCATGAACGGGGACGCACACTGAGCCGAAAACCTGCCGTGGCAGCAGAGAGGTGAGTGCGGCCATGCCTCTGATGCTGCGCATTCATTAGTATATTAGTACCCTCAAATGAGCGTGCTAACTTGCTAATGGAGCCGACTAGCCAGTCTCTGTCCTCATTAGCATTTGATAAGAGATCTTTAGAAACAAATTTTCTAAAGATCTCTTTATCTATGCTAGTGTATACATGGACGATAAGACAGGGAATAGCAATATGCACCCAGAACTGCTCGTGGTTCTGGGTGAAAATTGCAGCTGACAGGTTCCCTTTAAGCTAACAAATCATTGACTTTCACTATTGTCCCAAAAGGTGCAGTGAAAAAGTAAAATATTTCTCATAATAAAAACCATTTTCCATGAAGAACTCTCTTTTACTGCACAATATATTGTTTTATGTATTTATGTGACAAGGTCTACAATAGCTAAAAGATTGGTGCAGGTGCATAGAATGAATGTAATGTTATACTTTATATAGACTTAACATGTTTATCTTTACTTTTTATGATCATACCTTAGGTGTCATTCAGGAGTTTTAAACTCGGATAGAAGGACTTATATGCAACATTCCTCATTGTCAGGATTTCGTAGAACTTCTCCATCTGCAAATATTCATAATGCTTCCAGTGCACCTCGAGGACTTGTCACTTACTTGCAGCTGTGCAGGCCAATTTTTCCCAAAGTAAGAGCAAATTCATCTGGACTCAGGTCACATAACCAATATATTCACAAGTTTAGTGTTGATGATACCTTAAAACACATTAACTTAAACCCGGGGCTGGCGGTATATGGTGTTCCACTTGGTCAAGTACAATCATGTTCACAAAATGTTCCACCAGGAGTGGAGAAAGTACAAATCCATGTCTACCTACCATATGCTGAGCGTCAGTCTGCAGAAGAGGTCAGCTCCAAGTTTTCCTCATTGAGCCTTCAAGAGTGTAAAAATCCTGAAGATGACAAGGTGGCTACCATGCAAAACTTGGCATAGATTACTATGGCATAGGATTACTATAACAAAGCCAACATTCCTAATTTAAGATTATTCTATGAGAGTATACACTTATGTTACTATACATATTTTGATTGTAACATCTTCAATAAAGATAAGGATGGGAAATTTGTGTATATTAAACAATATTTGTATATTATCATTTTGTTATCATTTTGTGCCTAACATTTTATACAGTTATAAGTATATGAATACTGGCCAATATACCGTACAAAACAAGGTTTATGGTTTTAGTTTATTTTTCTAAAGGGGATATTCCAATGTTCTTGAATTTCTAGATTTATGTGGAAATTCAGACCTTTCCACTGAGAGTAACTTATGACATGATCCCATTCTTAAGGTACAATATACAGTCAGGGCCAGAAATATTTGGACAGTGACACAAGTTTTGTTATTTTAGCTGTTTACAAAAACATGTTCAGAAATACAATTATATATATAATATGGGCTGAAAGTGCACACTCCCAGCTGCAATATGAGAGTTTTCACATCCAAATCGGAGAAAGGGTTTAGGAATCATAGCTCTGTAATGCATAGCCTCCTCTTTTTCAAGGGACCAAAAGTAATTGGACAAGGGACTCTAAGGGCTGCAATTAACTCTGAAGGCGTCTCCCTCGTTAACCTGTAATCAATGAAGTAGTTAAAAGGTCTGGGGTTGATTACAGGTGTGTGGTTTTGAATTTGGAAGCTGTTGCTGTGACCAGACAACATGCGGTCTAAGGAACTCTCAATTGAGGGGAAATAGAACATCCTGAGGCTGAAAAAAAAGAAAAAATCCATCAGAGAGATAGCAGACATGCTTGGAGTAGCAAAATCAACAGTCGGGTACATTCTGAGAAAAAAGGAATTGACTGGTGAGCTTGGGAACTCAAAAAGGCCTGGGCGTCCACGGATGACAACAGTGGTGGATGATCGCCGCATACTTTCTTTGGTGAAGAAGAACCCGTTCACAACATCAACTGAAGTCCAGAACACTCTCAGTGAAGTAGGTGTATCTGTCTCTAAGTCAACAGTAAAGAGAAGACTCCATGAAAGTAAATACAAAGGGTTCACATCTAGATGCAAACCATTCATCAATTCCAAAAATAGACAGGCCAAAGTTAAATTTGCTGAAAAACACCTCATGAAGCCAGCTCAGTTCTGGAAAAGTATTCTATGGACAGATGAGACAAAGATCAACCTGTACCAGAATGATGGGAAGAAAACAGTTTGGAGAAGAAAGGGAACGGCACATGATCCAAGGCACACCATATCCTCTGTAAAACATGGTGGAGGCAACGTGATGGCATGGGCATGCATGGCTTTTAATGGCACTGGGTCACTTGTGTTTATTGATGACATAACAGCAGACAAGAGTAGCCGGATGAATTCTGAAGTGTACCGGGATATACTTTCAGCCCAGATTCAGCCAAATGCCGCAAAGTTGATCGGACGGTGCTTCATAGTACAGATGGACAATGACCCCAAGCATACAACCAAAGCTACCCAGGAGTTCATGAGTGCAAAAAAGTGGAACATTCTGCAATGGCCAAGTCAATCACCAGATCTTAACCCAATTGAGCATGCATTTCACTTGCTCAAATCCAGACTTAAAGGGAACCTGTCATCAGGAATTTGGCTTTCAACCTAAACGTTTCCCCCTCTGCAGCTCGTGGGCTGCATTCTAGGAAGGTTTTTGTACTTTTTGTGCCCCTTTTTAAACCAAAATAAACACTTTATAAACTTGTACCTTTCTGTTTGAAAATCTTGTTAATTTTCCATGGGGGCGGGCCGTGTGGCGTCCGTTGCTGTAGCTTACGCCGCCCCCCATGCTCCAAATCATGCCTCATAACGCCGCCCACTGCGCCGAGGTCCCGTGCACGCCGGGACACCTAGTGACGTGGTCGCATGCACGAGAGTATGGGCGGCGCTGTGATTGCATCGCAAGTGCGCGCCCATACTCTCGTGTGCGCGCTCTCCCCTCTGTACGTCGCTCAGATCCTCTGCTTCTCCTGTGCTCCGCTCCTCCCATCTATTTCCTGCTGCAGGGTACGATGGGAAGGAGGTGACGTCGGGCCGGCGCAGAACGCTGGAGGCAGTGGGGGAGAGCGCGCACACGAGAGTATGGGCGCGCACTTGCGATGCATTCACAGCGCCGCCCATACTCTCGTGCCTGCGACCACGTCACTAGGTGTCCCGGCGTGCACGGGACCTCGGCGCAGTGGGCGGCGTTATGAGGCATGATTTGGAGCATGGGGGACGGCGTAAGATACAGCAACGGACGCCACACGGCCCGCCCCCATGGAAAATTAACAAGATTTTCAAACAGAAAGGTACAAGTTTATAAAGTGTTTATTTTGGTTTAAAAAGGGGCACAAAAAGTACAAAAACCTTCCTAGAATGCAGCCCACGAGCTGCAGAGGGGGAAACGTTTAGGTTGAAAGCCAAATTCCTGATGACAGGTTCCCTTTAAGACGGAAAGGCCCATAAACAAGCAAGACCTGAAGGCTGCTGTTACGGTTGCTGTGAGCACTGGAGACTATGTCCAGATTTCTTGCTACTGCACATGTGCGAGCGCTGGAGACTAAGTCCAGATTTCTTGCTACTGCACATGTGCGAGCGCTGGAGACTAAGTCCAGATTTCTTGCTACTGCACATGTGCGAGCGCCGGAGACTAAGTCCAATCTTGGAGCCATTGCACATGTGCGGGTGACATCATCGCTGACACGAGGTCACATGTCTCTGACACCTTCTATGCCGATTGGTCGCTGGTCATGTGCTTGTGACGTCTTGCTCGGTGATAGGCCAGCATGACGTCACTCCTGTCGTTCTGGCAGCGGATTGGCTCTGGTGTCCTCCATCTTGGATGAGGCACAGAGTCTATATAAGACCCTGACACACGCCGCATGGTGCTCAGTCCTCTTGGTTCATGCATATGAGTAGACGCTCTGTGCGCGTTCCTCTAGGCATTCCTCTGTCTATGCTAGGTGAGCGCTACCGGCAGGGTAGCGTTCTTATACCTTACAGCTTCGGCTGCTGTCCGTATCCTTACCTCTTAGGGGAGCGGACATAGGCAGGTGCCTGAGGCACATGGTCTGGCTGGGCCTTGTGATTCTACTCGTAGGTGGACGTTGCCGCTAGGGTAACGTTCCTTATACTGCATCTGGCAGTTGTTCGTATCCTCGCACACTAGGGGAGCGAACAGAGGTAGGAGCTTTGTGCGGCTTACGCTGCTGTTCGTCTCTTTTGCACCACTAGAAGAGCGGACCTAGGCAGGTGCCATATCTAGTGGTTCGTGTCCTCGCACACTAGTGGAGCGAACGCAGGTAGGAGCTTTGTGCGGCTTACGCTGCTGTTCGTCTCTTTTGCACCACTAGAAGAGCGGACCTAGGTAGGTGCCATTTCGCACACATTGCCTTTGTCTCTGTGATTATTAACAGAGATCATTCCACACACCCTCCAAGTAAGGGAGGAATTGCTTTACTTTCTTATTATATCCTTCTGTGAGTTAACAGAGGTATTGCACTCTGCCATAGTCTGCAGCAAAGTCTTTGCACGGTGGACCCTGACTGTCTGATACTCCTTTCGGTTATTATCAGACAGCCCCCCGTAACATTAGGACTGAGCCAAGGGTCTGGCAGTTATGGCAGAATATCAGCAGTTACACCGTTACATACAAGTACTTGAGTCACGGCTCAAGAGTATAGAGGATAAACCTCAGACTATGGTGACATCTGCACATGATCCTCGACTTGCTCTGCCAAACAGATATTCTGGCGATGCCAGATCATGTCGTGGTTTCATTAGTCAGTGTCAGATACACCTAGAGGTCAACTCTTCTCGCTTCTCTACGGAGAGGTCCAGAGTAGGCTTTATCATCTCCTTACTTCAGGACAAAGCCTTAGAATGGGCGACTCCCCTATGGGAGCGCTCTGATGTGGTTACTCTGAGACATCAAGACTTTCTTGATGCTCTTAAGGCGGTATTCATGGGTCCGCAGGTTACCCATGATGCGGCCCTGAGACTGTTAGATCTATCTCAGGGTTCGGTATCCACTAGTTCTTATGCCATTGCTTTTAGAACTCTGGTGGCAGAACTAGATTGGCCAGAGAAGGTGTTGATTCCTATCTTCTGGAGAGGGTTGGCAGGCTATGTCAAGGATGCCCTTGCTACTCGTGAGGTCCCTGCTTCTCTGGAGGACTTGATCACAGTAGCAACGAGGATCGATGTACGCCATAAGGAACGTAGACTCGAGGTCTCTTCCTCACGCCCTAAGCATCGGGCTATTCCAGTTGTTGAGGGTCCACTACCATCTTCCTCAGCATCTGAAACATCTCCCACTCCTATGGAGTTAGGTCATACGTCTTCCAGACTACGCAAGTCTGGTCCTCCTATATGTTACGTATGTCGTCAGGCTGGGCACTATGCCAACAAGTGTCCTAGTCCTCAGGGAAACTCCCTGGCCTAGTAACCATTAGAGGGGGGTTACTAGAGACGTCTTCTGCACCCTCTAAGTGTTGTATCCCAGGTCAGCTCTCGTTATCTGAGAATACATGGCCTATTATGGCTTTTGTGGATTCCGGAGCTGACGGGATTTTTGTGTCCTCAGGATTTGTAAAGGGACACAATATTCCCTCTATCATGTTAGAGGCGCCTATTCCTGTCCGTGTTGTTAATGGAACTATGTTGTCTGACTCCATTACATTGAGGACAGTTCCCTTGCGCCTTTCCCTGTCTCAGGGTCACATAGAGGAGATTTCTTTTCTTGTTTTGCCTGAGGGTATAGACGACGTCCTTCTGGGTCTTCCATGGCTTCGGACTCATGCTCCTCACATTGACTGGGAGTCTGACAGCATTATTAGTTGGGGTTCGAAATGTCAGTCCCGATGCCTTCCCTTACCACCTAAGGTCGTTGCGGTTGCATCAACTGATCTCTCTCCCATACCTACACCCTATTTGGATTTCGCTGACGTGTTCTCCAAACAGGGTGCTGAGGTTCTTCCACCCCATAGGCCGTATGACTGTGCCATAGACCTTATCCCAGGTTCGGTTCCACCTTAAAGGCAGGGTTTACCCCCTGTCGATACCTGAGTCGGAGGCCATGTCGACCTATATAAGAGAGAGTTTAGAGAAGGGGTTCATTCGTAAGTCTGTCTCTCCCGCGGGAGCTGGGTTTTTCTTTCTTCGGAAGAAAGAGGGTGATTTGCGTCCCTGCATAGATTACAGGGGTCTCAACGCAATCACAATAAAGAACAAATACCCATTACCTTTAATTTCGGAGCTCTTTGACAGACTGAGAGGAGCTCAAGTTTTTACGAAGTTGGATCTGCGGGGTGCGTATAACTTGGTACAAATTCGAAAGGGTGACGAATGGAAGACCGCTTTTAACACCCGAGACGGTCACTATGAATACCTCGTCATGCCTTTTGGGTTATGTAATGCACCCGCAGTATTTCAGGACTTCGTAAACGATGTGTTCAGGGATTTACTGTTATCCTCAGTAGTGGTGTATCTGGACGACATCCTGATTTTTTCTCCTGATCTGGAGACTCATCGTCAGGATGTCGTTCGTGTCCTTTCCCGTTTAAGGGAGCACTCATTGTTTGCTAAACTCGAGAAATGTGTATTCGAGCAGTCCTCATTGCCTTTTTTGGGTTACATTATCTCACAAGAGGGTCTGGCTATGGATCCTGCGAAGCTCTCTGCTGTCCTGCAATGGTCCGAACCTCATTCCTTGAAGGCGGTGCAACGCTTCTTAGGATTCATAAATTATTACAGGCAGTTCATACCCCATTTTTCTACTTTGGTGGCCCCTTTGGTGGCCTTGACTAAGAAAGGTGCTAATCCCAAAGCCTGGTCTACTGAGACATCTCAGGCTTTTGAGACAGTAAAAAGACACTTTTCAACTGCTCCCGTTCTTCAAAGACCCGATGAGAATAAGCCCTTCCTCTTAGAGGTTGATGCCTCTTAGGTGGGTGCTGGTGCGGTCTTGTATCAAAAGAACGGTGCAGGTAGAAAAAGGCCGTGTTTCTTCTTTGCTAAAACCTTTTCACCGGCAGAGAGAAACTATACCATTGGGGATAGGGAACTGCTCGCCTTGAGATTAGCCTTGGAGGAGTGGCGTCACTTGCTGGAAGGAGCGAAACATCCTTTCCAGGTCTATACAGACCATAAGAATCTGACGTACTTACAAACCGCTCAGCGTCTGAATCCTCGCCAAGCCCGCTGGTCCTTGTTTTTCTCCCGCTTTCACTTCTCCATCAACTATCTGTCTGGGAGTAAGAATAACAAGGCAGACGCCCTGACTCGCTCTATGCTTTCTACCCAGGAAGAGATTGACGAACCTCGTCTTATCCTTCCCTCCAGGGTTTTTTATACGCTCTCCCCTGTGACGTTAGACCAAATCCCACCGGGCAAGACCTTTGTTCCGCCTGATCGACAGAATGATATACTGTCATGGGCCCACACCTCAAAGGTGGGTGGGCATTTTGGTATTAGGCGGACACGAGAGTTACTGGAGAGGTGGTATTGGTGGCCACACTTAGCCAGCCACGTCAAGAGATATGTCGGTTCCTGCTACTCGTGTGCTCGCAACCGTCCATTACGGCAGAGACCGGCGGGGCTCTTGCATCCTTTACCAGTGCCAGATAGACCATGGGAGGTGGTAGGCATGGACTTTGTGGGTGATCTTCCATGTTCACAGGGACATAGATTTGTGTGGGTCATTACGGACCATTTCTCCCGGATGGTTCATCTCGTACCGTTATCGAGAATCCCATCTTCCAGGGTACTAGCCAAACTATTCCTCAAGCATGTCTTTAGGCTTCACGGGATGCCAGATCGTATCATTTGTGATAGAGGCCCGCAATTTACTTCCCGTTTCTGGCGAGATCTTTGTAGCCTTCTGCAAATTGAGTTGAATCTCTCTTCGGCATACCATCCGGAGACTAATGGTTTGGTTGAACGTACCAATCAATCTATGATTATATACCTTCGACACTTTGTTGCTGAGACCCACGATAACTGGTCCTCCCTCCTACCCTGGGCAGAATTTGCCCTTAACAATTTGCTGGCTGAGGCCACTGGGCAGACACCGTTTGTACTCAATAATGGGCAACACCCTAGGGTACCGGTACCGATTTCCGCTGCTGCACCTCCTCCTCTTGTGGCCGACTGGGCAACTAATGCCAGAGAGGTTTGGGATCGGACTCAAGAGTCGATCCAAGCAGCTAAGGACCGTATGAAGACGGTGTCCGATCGGTTTCGTCGCCCGGCTCCTGTCTTTTCTCCAGGGGACTTTGTGTGGCTCTCTGCAAAACACGTGAGATTTCTTGCTACTGCACATGTGCGAGCGCTGGAGACTAAGTCCAGATTTCTTGCTACTGCACATGTGCGAGCGCTGGAGACTAAGTCCAATCTTGGAGCCATTGCACATGTGCGGGTGACATCATCGCTGACACGAGGTCACATGTCTGACACCTTCTATGCCGATTGGTCACTGGTCATGTGCTTGTGACGTCTTGCTCGGTGATAGGCCAGCATGACGTCACTCCTGTCGTTCTGGCAGCGGATTGGCTCTGGTGTCCTCCATCTTGGATGAGGCACAGAGTCTATATAAGACCCTGACACACGCCGCATGGTGCTCAGTCCTCTTGGTTCATGCATATGAGTAGACGCTCTGTGCGCGTTCCTCTAGGCATTCCTCTGTCTATGCTAGGTGAGCGCTACCGGCAGGGTAGCGTTCTTATACCTTACAGCTTCGGCTGCTGTCCGTATCCTTACCTCTTAGGGGAGCGGACATAGGCAGGTGCCTGAGGCACATGGTCTGGCTGGGCCTTGTGATTCTACTTGTAGGTGGACGTTGCCGCTAGGGTAACGTTCCTTATACTGCGTCTGGCAGTTGTTCGTATCCTCGCACACTAGGGGAGCGAACAGAGGTAGGAGCTTTGTGCGGCTTACGCTGCTGTTCGTCTCTTTTGCACCACTAGAAGAGCGGACCTAGGCAGGTGCCATATCTAGTGGTTCGTGTCCTCGTACACTAGTGGAGCGAACGCAGGTAGGAGCTTTGTGCGGCTTACGCTGCTGTTCGTCTCTTTTGCACCACTAGAAGAGCGGACCTAGGTAGGTGCCATTTCGCACACATTGCCTTTGTCTCTGTGATTATTAACAGAGATCATTCCACACACCCTCCAAGTAAGGGAGGAATTGCTTTACTTTCTTATTATATCCTTCTGTGAGTTAACAGAGGTATTGCACTCTGCCATAGTCTGCAGCAAAGTCTTTGCACGGTGGACCCTGACTGTCTGATACTCCTTTCGCTTATTATCAGACAGCCCCCCGTACCTGCTGCGGCTGTAAAGGCCTGGCAAAGCATTAAGAAGGAGGAAACCCAGCGTTTGGTGATGTCCATGGGTTCCAGACTTAAGGCAGTGATTGCCTCCAAAGGATTCGCACCAAAATATTGAAAATAAAAATATTTTGTTTGGGTTTGGTTTATTTGTCCAATTACTTATGACCTCCTAAAATGTGGAGTGTTTATAAAGAAATGTGTACAATTCCTACAATTTCTATCAGATATTTTTGTTCAAACCTTCAAATTAAACGTTACAATCTGCACTTGAATTCTGTTGTAGAGGTTTCATTTCAAATCCAATGTGGTGGCATGCAGAGCCCAACTCGCGAAAATTGTGTCACTGTCCAAATATTTCTGGACCTAACTGTATTACCTAAGTAATCGGCAACAGCACTGATAGTGCTCTCTACTTAATTATTACAACTGTTTCTATCACATCCCTGAACTCATAATAGGTATATAGAGCAGAAGATGTGGATGGAAGCAGTCTGTGTGAGATAGGGGGCATGTGCGAGCTAACCTATGTCAAAAACAGGGTCATTGGGAACAGTCTATGTAAAAAGGAGGGACACTGTTAATAGTCACCTGGAATCTCTAAAAATGGCTGCAACAAACAGGTTTGGGTGTTCACTCCATTTACCAGAACCCAGGGGTTGCTCTGGTCTGCATCCTTTAACCCCCTTTACAGTGATCTGGTCTTACAAAGGGAACCCTGGGCTGAGACCAGAGTCGGACTGGCTACCGGAGAAACCACCAGTAAAACCAGTCCTGGCTGTGGTTACCTGTATGGAACTCCGGAGCTCTCACCTGAGCTCCAGAGTGCAGGCCGGCCTGTCCGCAGCTGTGACATGAACTGAACTGATGAAGCTGTTCGCAGAGATACGCGTGGGGCCGGCCACGCTCCCCCTGGTGTTGCCATGACTCTCATTCCACGCTCCATACTTTGGGTAGTATAATTTTGACTGACTTATTAGGTGACGACTATTCACTGCATGACCCCTATTGTGCTACCACCAGGCTTTATTGGTTGACTCTGGTGGGGCATGCCCTATAGAACACCTGGGACACCATTGATACCCCTTGAATGGCTCATTATTCACAGCCTGTTTATGTGTGCATTCAGATTCTACTACTAGGGATATATTATATTTGCATATTGTGTATTTATGGTCCAATAATTTATGATCTATGACCCTTGGGGTACATGTGCTGTCATTATTCACCTGTTGTATATCACCAAACCCACGAGTTATGCAATAACCATTGATACCCCTTGAATGGCTCATTATTCATAGCCTGTTCATGTGTTTATTTAGATCCCACCACTAGGGATATATTATATCTGCATATTGTGTATTTATGGTCTGATAATTTATGATCTATGACCCTTGGGGTACATGTGTCGTCAGTATTCACCTGTTGTATATTACTAAACCCCCGAGTTATGCAATAATCATTGACATATATATGGGAGGTATAGACAATTAATTCCATTGATATATGCTTATTGTTTTGCATGACTCTTTGTATGGCAAATTTTCCACCAGATCCCAGAGGGAGCGTATCCGTACCTGTGCTATTCTGCACAATTTTAATTGGTTTTATGACATGTTTTTCATGTTGTGTGTGTTTTTGGACCCAATAAAATTATATTTATATTAGTATAGGAACCAGTCACTGACTATTTTTATACGATTGGGCTGCGCGCCGGTTATGCATGAGCTTTTTGTTTTCTCCTCATTCCTGGTTTCATGAAGGCTGCAGCACCCGTCTTTTGATTGAATTGAGCTGTGCATCCGGTTCTTTCTCTTCATGAACTGAACTGCAGTCGCCGGTGAATCAGTCGGCGCTTGTGTACCGCCCCAGCGTCAGCAGCCAATACTGCTTGTATCCAAATAAAAGAGGGTTATTTACAGGGGGTTTTGTGCTTAGAGTTCGTGACGCCACCCACGGTGTGTGGTAAGGTGGAGTACCACCGCTGCTGTTGGGAGCGCTCGGTGGCGATGGGATGGCAGCTAGGTGTTTAACCCCTCCGTGGGTAGGGGAATGTCCCGGGGCCCGGCGATGGTAATAAGGGGATGCTGTTGGGGAGGAAAGGGTCACTGCGTACTCACTCAGTCCAATAACGCTGACACCGACAACTTGTAAACCGAAATTCTGAGCACCGCTGCAGCAGGGAGGGAGCATGCCTGGATCCTGTGCCCATTGGTGTTGCCTGTGACCTTTCCCTTGGCACCTTCTTAACTGGATAGACCCTGTAGTATAGAACTAGTCGGGTCCCGCTCACCCGTATGGCTAACGGAGGGAGATTGCTCTCAGGGTCCATCCACATAGCCGCAACACCGCAAGTGGCGTCACATATCAACACTAATCTAATCCCCTGTAAATATATCCCCTTTACAAAAAGGGCTCAGGGCATGGAACCGGGCAACGGCCATCAAAGTGACATTCCAAAGAAATACACTGCCCGGGACCAAGTACCCCATATCCCTGGGTGTCACAAATCCATCCATCCATCCATCCATCCATCCATCTATCTATCTTTCCACCTCCCAATGTAAGGGTTCTTCTGAATGCCCCAATGTAAGGGTTCTTCTGAATGCAAGTTGGCCTTTGGACATTGAAGGACTCCATTCAATTGGTTTCTGACATGATCTACTGGAGGGATGAATGACCATGAAAGACGAGGGCTTCTGGAGGCCTGTGAGGAGAAGACCCTTTTTGGTATAACTTGAGGAACCTGGGAGACTGTTTTTTGAGTTGTTCATCATGATTACTGTGATATTGGGAGTGTTTTGTCGGGCGGAAAGTAACTTCTGGAGGCGATATACTTTCAACATCTGATATATAGAGAATTCTCCAATTGAATTTTGGGATGATCAATATGGAAACTGGTATTTCTGCAAGGTGCTCTTACTGGGGGATATTTCGTTGATAGCAGAAAAAGGATACATCATCTTGAGTGCAAACTTCACTTCAGAATGATCTATAACACCAGATATATGAAGGATATATGAAATATATCAAACACTCCTGATGAACCCTTTTGGCAAGGGAGAAACGCGTTGAGTATTCTGACCATGACTTCTGTCGTGCTATATATCAGTGTTCTTGTTATATATTATTATGTATCACGTTGCTTGTTTGTAACAATCGTTGTGTGATGGTACACGCTGGGAATGTTTTAGTCGCAATGTGCACAGTGTTGCCTTTACCATTACATGTATAAATTTATGTGGATGTAGTATACCATCTATACCTGTTGTATTCTGGATCTCATGATATGGAGTTATAGGGACGTTCTATGAAAGCCTACCTGGAATGGGGGCAATGTTTACAGAAGAGTGTTTACTCCGTAGTTAGGTAGGGTAAAGGTTAGAGTCAGGGTTGTTTATCCGGTCCCTATTTTTCAGCTTGGCTTTGTTATATGTGGTATTGTTCTGATCTCTTTGCAAGATATATGCTGCAATAAATCTTTTTAAACTGATATTTGTCCTTCATACCCTTTGACATGTTCTGTTTTTTTTAATACCAAGTGAAGGTTCAATACTTACTGTATATATTAGTAATTGCCACAAAATGATACGTTAAAATAAACAAAGGGGCCAACAATTTTAATTTCTGTTTTCTAGCAAAGCTGTAGGCTTTTCAATGTAATAGGCAAAGTTTCTACCACAAAAAGAAAGACTAGGACCATTGCCAACAGTGGGACTTTCATGCTGGCTGAGTGAGTGCTGAACATTAGATAGAATCAGGAGAGCATTGCTGAAGTCACACAGGCAGAACTACTCTCATACTAAAATTAATTCAGCTATGTATGCAAGGCCACCACAAGCAGCACCACGGTGGACCACGTCTACTAGCAACAGGGTTAAAAGAAAATGCCTGGTACATGGAATCTAGGTGGATGGATAATTTGATAACAAGTGTTTTTTGAAATATGATTTTATATCAACTATTATTATTGATTTAAATTATTTTTTATTCCTGAGAACAGTAGTATTAAGGAAATGAGGACTGTAGATTAGAGGCTCAATCACAATTGTAGACTCTGAGATCGCTATAACAATAATATTGGTTAAACTGGTTAACTAATTATGTTTTATTAGCTTGGCCTCTTAGACACCTAAACTTCAAGACGGAGAAGTATATTTCATATATCAGATTTGTGCTGCCATAGGACTTTAAAGCGGACTTCTCACCTTCTGAGAAACGTAACGAGGTAACAAGAGACCACAATGTAACCCTTTTTAAAATATTTATAATTACGAAATGTAAAAGTTTTCTCTCTAACTTAGTAACACAATCTCCAACCATTCAACAGAGACTAAAGTTTCAATAACCTGACAGCTGTGTGAGACATTCTGCCTATGAGCTGGAAGATACCACTGTGTTGGGGAAGACTGTGTGCAGCATGTAAACTCATGGAAGATCTGTATTGCTGACATTATGCTGGTAGCAATATATAAAACAATTTCAAAATGGATTCCTGTGAATTATGTGGCAGCAAAGCAGGTAAAGCTATAAAGGTAAAACCTAACACAGTTTGTCAGTGAGTTTGCTGTGAGCTTTGTGTGCAAATTGTGAGAGATTCAGATTAGCACTTTAGAAGCAGCTATGTCCTCTACTAAAAAGATTAAACCTTTAGTAGCAGTTATGTCCTTCTTTTCAAAATTAACTATTTAGAAGTAATTGTATCTGCCTCATTTAGCTCAATTGGACGGCTTTGCATCATGTAAATAAATTCTTTAGTAAAAATAAAAGTTAGGAAAAAAAATCCACTTCTTTGAGTCCTGTGCTGTGCATGTGAAAGTCTGCAATGGTCATAAACTATGCCACATGAGCTACATAATAAGTGATGGAAACCAGCTTGAGTCACTTGTTTCAGCTGACTGGCTCCTAACTCTAACATGTACATGGTATTGTTTGTTACTTGAAAAAACCATTGAAGAGAACAGAAAATCTAGAGTCTGAGAAGGCTGGGAAATGTCATTTTATTTTTTTCTGCCAAATATACATAAAGTACCACCCTAAATATGTTTTTTTATGTATATATGTACAGTGCCTTGCGAAAGTATTTGGCCCCTTTGAATTTTTCAACCTTTTCCCACATTTCAGGCTTCAAACATAAAGATAAAAATGTTAATGTTATGGTGAAGAATCAACAACAAGTGGGACACAATTGTGAAAGTGAACGAAATGTATTGCTTATTTTAAACTTTAAAAAAAAATAATAACTGAAAAGTGGGACGTGCAATATTATTCGTCCCCTTTACTTTCAGTGCAGCAAACTCACTCCAGAAGTTCATTGAGGATCTCTGAATGATCCAATGTTGTCCTAAATGACTAATGATGATAAATATAAGCCACCTGCGTGTAATCAAGTCTTTGTATAAATGCACCTGCTCTATGATAGTCCCAGTGTTCTGTTTAAATCGCAGATAGCATCATGAAGACCAAGGAACACAACAGGCAGGTCCGTGATACTGTTGTGGAGAAGTTTAAAGCTGGATTTGGTTACAAAAAGATTTACAAAACTTTAAACATCCCAAGGGTCACTGTGCAAGCGATCATATTGAAATGGAAGGAGTATCATACCACTGTAAATCTACCAAGACCCGGCCGTTCATCCAAGCTTTTATCTCAAACAAGGAGAAAACTGATCAGACATGCAGCCAAGAGGCCCATGATCACTCTGGATGAACTGCAGAGATCTACAGCTGAGGTGGGAGACTCTGTCCATAGGACAACAATCAGCTGTTTACTGCACAAATCTGTCCTTTATGGAAGAGTGGCAAGGAGAAAGCCATTTCTCAAAGATATCCATAATAAGTTTCGTTTAAAGTTTGCCACAGGCCACCTGGGAGACACACCAAACATGTGGAAGAAGGTGCTCTGGTCAAATGAAACCAAAATCGAACTATTTGGGCACAATGCCAAACGATATCTTTGGTGTAAAAGCAACACAGCTCATCACCCTGAACATATAAAAAATGAGAACTCCGGCACTCACTACACCCCATAAAAGAGAAAAAAACAAAAATATTGATTCACTCTTTTTTCTATATTGAAAAAAGAGCATAATAGTGTATAGTCTGTATAACACAAATGACGTTTCGGCCAGGTGGCCTCACTGAGAGCAATCAATCATTTTTCAACTGGCTAACATGGTACCAAAACCTTTTTCTTTTAACAATGTGGAGAGTCACTTGTCATAGGGGCTGAAAAGGTGTCCCTGTATATCCTGCAGGATATACAGGGACACCTTTTCAGCTCCTATGACAAGTCACTCCACATTATGAGACACTTCTCTCATTGACATACAGCATACTTCAGTCTCTTTAAAACGATATACTTGGCTTTTTTTCTCCAAATTTCTTTGCACATTGGGTCCTTATCCCGGTACATCTTACCACAATTTATATCCAGACTTCAGTCCTCATCTGGTATATTACCAGACTGCTGTATTCATATTGGACTAGAATAATCCACATTACAGCCTTGTCCAACTACTGACAGGGACAGGGATCTTCTTGTCTTCACTTTTCAATTACGTCATTCCTCCATTCATGCCATTTCTTTCAGGCTTCTGCACAATACATGTAGATGCATTCCCTTGAATTGTAACGATAGAACTTACTGTGTCAATCCATCTGACGGTCCGGTTTTGATAAAGGCCACGTGGCCGAAACATCATTTGTGTTATGCGGACTATATACTATTATGCTCTTTTTTTCAATAAAGCAAAAAGAATGAATCAATATTTTAGTTTTTTTTCTCTTTTATAGGGTGTAGTGAGTGCCGGAGTTCTCATTTCTTATATGTTTATCTTTTTCTCCTGAGCACATACATAGTGATGCTGGGTCTTATCTAAACTGGACATCACACTGAGCACACCATCTCGACTGTCAAACATGGTGGTGGCAGCATCATGGTTTGGGCCTGCTTTGCTTCACCAGGGACAGGGAAGATGGTTAAAATTGATGGGAAGGTGGATGGAGCCAAATACAGGACAATTCTTGAAGAAAACCTGTTGGACTATGCCAAAGACCTGAGACTGGGACGGAGATTTGTCTTTCAACAAGACAATGATCCAAAACATAAAGCAAAATCTACAATGGAATGGTTCACAAATAAACGTATCCAGGCCAAGTTAAAGTCCAGACCTGAATCCAATTGAGAATCTGTGGAAAGAGCTGAAAACTGCTGTTCACAAACACTCTCCATCCAACCTCACTGAGCTTGCGCTGTTTGCAAAGGAGGAATGGGCAAGAATTTCAGTCTCTCGATGTGCAAAACTGCTAGAGACATACCCCAAGTGACTTGCAGCTGTAATTGCAGCAAAAGGTGGCGCTACAAAGTATTAACTTAAAGGGGACGAATAATATTGCACGCCCCAATTTTCAGTTTTTTATTTTTTACAAAAGTTTAAAATAAGCAATAAATTTCGTTCAACTTCACAATTGTGTCCCACTTGTTGTTGATTCTTCACCATAACATTAAAATTGTTATCTTTATGTTTGATGCCTGAAATGTGGGAAAAATTTGGAAAATTTAAGGGAGTCGAATACTTTCGCAAGGCACTGTACAATATATAGACATTTGTATTGGGACATACCTCTTAATAATTGAATTAAAGTTTTTTTTATGCCATCCAATGTCCTTGGGTGTACATAGTACAGAGCCATAAAGTCTTACTTTATAAACATTTGTAAGAGAATGGATCATTCTAAACAGCCCACTGCATTTGAGCAGAGTACAGTAATAGAAGGCCTCCATCGCAACAAGTCAGTCGTGAAGTTTCTTTCCTCCTTAAAAATTCAACAGTCAACTACAACTGGTATTGATTAAAAATTTTAGCATTTAGGAATCACAGTAACTTAAGACAGGAAGTAGCAAACTACATAAAGTTACATAGCAGAATTGTTTAATGAACAGGCATTTAGTGCATAAAAGTCACTAATGCTGACTCATTAACTGCAGAGTTGCAAAGTTTTTCTGGCATTAACAACAGTACAAAAACTGTACGTTGCCAGCTTCATGGTATGAGTTTCCATGGCCAAGTAGCTGCATGTAAGCCTTACATCACCAACCACAATGCCACGTGTCAGATGGAGCAGTGTAGTATACGAAACAGCTGGACTCTGAAAAAGTGGAAATGTGTTCTGTGGAATGAAACATCATGGTTCTCTCTGACAAATGGCTCTGGGATTGGCAAATGACTGGAAAAAAATAATAGCTTGGCTGCACTGTAAACTGTAAAGTTTAATAGTAGAGAGATAATAATATAAGTTTATTTTTCAAGGTATTGGCTAAGGCAATTCATTCCAGTGAAATCATATCTTGATACTTCAGCATACCAGTAACATTTTGGACAATTATATGCTTCTAACTTTGTAGAAACAGTTTGAAAAAAAGCCAATTTCTGTTCCAGCATTACGGTGCCACAAAGCAAGGTCTATACAGGCACCACCCAGACCAATTGTTACGGTTGCTGCGAGCACTGGAGACTATGTCCAGATTTCTTGCTACTGCACATGTGCGAGCGCTGGAGACTAAGTCCAGATTTCTTGCTACTGCACATGTGCGAGTGCCGGAGACTAAGTCCTATATTGGAGCCATTGCACATGTGCGGGTGACATCATCGCTGACACGAGCTCACATGTCTCTGACACCTTCTATGCCGATTGGTCGCTGGTCATGTGCTTGTGATGCCTTGCTCGGTGATAGGCCAGCATGACGTCACTCCTGTCGTTCTGGCAGCGGATTGGCTCTGGTGTCCTCCATCTTGGATGAGGCACAGAGTCTATATAAGACCCTGACACACGCCGCATGGCGCTCAGTCCTCTTGGTTCATGCATAAGAGTAGACGCTCTGTGCGCGTTCCTCTAGGCATTCCTCTGTCTATGCTAGGTGAGCGCTACCGGCAGGGTAGCGTTCTTATACCTTACAGCTTCGGCTGCTGTCCGTATCCTTACCTCTTAGGGGAGTGGACATAGGCATGTGCCTGAGGCACATGGTCTGGCTGGGCCTTGTGGTTCGACTCGTAGGTGGACGTTGCCGCTAGGGTAACGTTCCTTATACTGCGTCTGGCAGTTCGTATCCTCGCACACTAGGGGAGCGAACAGAGGTAGGAGCTTTGTGCGGCTTACGCTGCTGTTCATCTCTTTTGCACCACTAGAAGAGCGGACCTAGGTAGGTGCCATTTCGCACACATTGCCTTTGTCTCTGTGATTATTAACAGAGATCATTCCACACACCCTCCAAGTAAGGGAGGAATTGCTTTACTTACTTATTATATCCTTCTGTGAGTTAACAGAGGTATTGCACTCTGCCATAGTCTGCAGCAGAGTCTTTGCACGGTGGACCCTGACTGTCTGATACTCCTTTATGTTATTATCAGACAGCCCCCCGTAACATTAGGACTGAGCCAAGGGTCTGGCAGTTATGGCAGAATATCAGCAGTTACACCGTTACATACAAGTACTTGAGTCACGGCTCAAGAGTATAGAGCAGGGGTGGGGAACCTTTTTTCTGTCAGGGGCCATTTGGAAATTTCTACCAACCTTCGGGGGCCGCACAAAATTATCAATGTTTAAATGACCCTGCTATATTGGGTGAAGCAATTAATTAACTGGGGGCATGGGGCTGGGGGCACAGACACCACACGCGGGGCTGGGGGCACAGACACCACACGCGGGGCTGGGGGCACAGACACCACACGCGGGGCTGGGGGCACAGACACCACACGCGGGGCTGGGGGCACAGACACCACACGCGGGGCTGGGGGCACAGACACCACACGCGGGGCTGGGAGCACAGACACCACACGCGGGGCTGGGGGCACAGACACCACTGGTGGGGCTGGATGCACAGACACCACTGGAGGGGCTGGATGCACAGACACCACTGGAGGGGCTGGAGGCACAGACACCACTGGAGGGGCTGGAGGCACAGACATCACTGGGGGGGAGGCACAGACATCACTGGGGGGGAGGCACAGACATCACTGGGGGGGAGGCACAGACATCACTGGGGGGGAGGCACAGACATCACTGGGGGGGAGGCACAGACATCACTGGGGGGGAGGCACAGACATCACTGGAGGGGCTGGAGGCACAGACATCACTGGAGGGGCTGGAGGCACAGACATCACTGGGGGGGAGGCACAGACATCACTGGAGGGGCTGGAGGCACAGACATCACTGGAGGGGCTGGAGGCACAGACATCACTGGGGGGGAGGCACAGACATCACTGGGGGGGAGGCACAGACATCACTGGGGGGGAGGCACAGACATCACTGGGGGGGAGGCACAGACATCACTGGGGGGGAGGCACAGACATCACTGGGGGGGAGGCACAGACATCACTGGGGGGGAGGCACAGACATCACTGGGGGGGAGGCACAGACATCACTGGGGGGGAGGCACAGACATCACTGGGGGGAGGCACAGACATCACTGGGGGGGAGGCACAGACATCACTGGGGGGGAGGCACAGACATCACTGGGGGGGAGGCACAGACATCACTGGGGGGAGGCACAGACATCACTGGGGGGGAGGCACAGACATCACTGGGGGGGAGGCACAGACATCACTGGGGGGGAGGCACAGACATCACTGGGGGGGAGGCACAGACATCACTGGGGGGCTGCACACACGACTGGGGGGGGCTGCACACACGACTGGGGGGCTGCACACAGGACTGGGGGGGCTGCACACAGGACTGGGGGGGCAGCACACAGGACTGGGGGGGCAGCACACAGGACTGGGGGGGCAGCACACAGGACTGGGGGGGCAGCACACAGGACTGGGGGGGCAGCACACAGGACTGGGGGGGCAGAACACAGGACTGGGGGGGCAGCACACAGGACTGGGGGGGGCAGCACACAGGACTGGGGGGGGCTGCACACAGGACTGGGGGGGGCTGCACACAGATCTGGGGGGGGGCTGCACACAGGACTGGGGGGGGGCTGCACACAGGAATGGGGGGGGCTGCACACAGGACTGGGGGGGGAAGCACACAGGACTGGGGGGGCAGCACACAGGACTGGGGGGGCAGCACACAGGACTGGGGGGGGCAGCACACAGGACTGGGGGGGGCAGCACACAGGACTGGGGGGGGCAGCACACAGGACTGGGGGGGGCAGCACACAGGACTGGGGGGGCAGCACACAGGACTAGGGGGGGCTGCACACAGGACTGGGGGGGCTGCACACAGGACTGGGGGGGGCTGCACACAGGACTGGGGGGGCTGCACACAGGACTGGGGGGGTGCACACAGGACTGGGGGGGTGCACACAGGACTGGGGGGGTGCACACAGGACTGGGGGGGGCTGCACACAGGACTGGGGGGGCTGCACACAGGACTGGGGGGGTGCACACAGGACTGGGGGGTGCACACAGGACTGGGTGAGGGGCTGCACATAGGATTGTGTGGGGGTGCACACAGGACATTGGGGGGCTGCACACAGGACTGGGGAGGGGTGCACACAAGATTGGGGGGGTGCAAACAGGACTACTGGGTGATGGGCTGCACACAGGACTGGGGGAGGGGTGCACACACGACATTTGGGGCCACACTGCGCTGAGAGTTTCATGCAACTCTGGGGGAGAGGGTTTACAGAACTGGTGTGGGGAGGCACAAAGCATTGGGCAGGGCACATAGCAGCAGAGGGTCGGCGCTGGACTCACAGCAGCATTGCACTCACATCACCGGAGTGCAGGAGCCGGACACACTGCATCAGAAGGAGAAGGCGGGCACTGATCTCCGGAGGGCAGGGGGCGGACACACAAGGCTGGAAGCTGTGAGGCTGCTGTGGACCCGCCCACAATTGGCACTGGCCGACGGGAGAACACATTGCAGCACAAACAGCAATGTGTGGATTTAAAGGGCCAGCGGCAGCAAACTGCGGTGACAGCACCAGCACTGCCTCCCCCGGGAATCTGCCCGGGGGCCACATAAAAGGTCATGGCGGGCCGCATGCGGCCCGCGGGCCGGAGGTTCCCCACCCCTGGTATAGAGGATAAACCTCAGACCATGTGTCAGGTTTCCAGGTTTTCCAGTTCTCTTTTGACTGACCTTGCCCTCGGTTAACATGGAGTTTACCGTTCTGTTGCCCTACTTCCTGTCCAGCTGCTTAAAAGGCCGCCTCTAAGTCTAGTCCAGTGCCTGAGTATACTGCTTGCTGTGTGCTCCTGCTTTGCTGCTGCTAACCCTGATTGCCTCTGGATCCTCCTAAAGACTACTCACCGACCGACTCTGGACCATACCCGGTTTCTTCAAAGCTGGGCCCGGATTCCGTCTGCCATCTTCGGTCAGCACTCTGCCTGGTTCTCTCCGGTTCGTAACCACTCTGGACAATCATCCCGTACGGACACTCCTGGACTTTACCGCTTGCCCCTTGTGTCCCGGCTGCTGCGCATTTAGGCCTTCCGGGGTGATTGCCGGACAGTCCCTGTATAGGGGTTCGCTCTGGTGGTCTCCCTGGGGGAGTCCGGTGCGTGGCCCCGGGAATTCCCTCCGCTCCGATTCGGGAAGGTATTACATGTGTTATTGTGTTACTGTGTTTGTTCTGTTGTGTATCTACCGTGGTTACATATTATAAAACATCTTGTACCCGGAACTCGTCTCTGATTGTCATTGCCCTACGCTATCGAAATCCTCAGAACATAGAATAAGTATTACATTATACTCAGGCCTTAAGAGGATTTCGCTGGGGCAATGACTGAGACACGAGTAGATCAGCTGTTCTCCATGATTAACTCCCTGCAGCAGGAGATGGAGGCGGTGCAGAATAAACTTAGAGATGTGGAGGCACAGCTGGGCCATGATCACCAGGTACTGGGTCCGGCTATACAGGATTTGCAAGTCAGAGTGGAGGCTCAGGAAGCCGTCCCCACTACGTCCGTATCAGCTGCCGGTATGCCTAGGTTACCCCCATTCCGTTTCAATGGTGATCGTAGTCAGTTCCGTGGATTTGTTAACCAATGTATACTGTTTTTCGATGTACATGCTGATTATTACCGTTCTGACCGGTCAAAGGTGTTATGTATCATCATGTTATTAACCTCACGAGCACTGGCTTGGGCTAATCCTATGATAGAGAATCGGGACATCCGTTTAAATCACCTGGATGACTTTCTGAACGCAATGGCGCAAATGTTTGATGATCCGAATCGCCGTGCTACCGCTGAATCGGCTCTCCTTTCCTTACGTCAGGGAAAGCGTTCTGTCGTTGAATACGCCACTGAGTTCCAGAGGTTAGTGGTAGACACCGACTGGGGAAACAATGCATTATTGTCTGTTTTCAGAAAAGGTTTGTCCGGTACCATCAAGGACGAGTTAGCCCGTTCCGAATCTCCAGGGGATTTTGACCTGTTTCTCCAGCACTGTGTGCGCATTGATACCCGTTTGACGGAACGTAGACAGGAAAAATGGGCAGCTGTAAACCGTGTAAACAATATTACGTTTCCTTCCAGAGAACCCGCTCTCAGGACGCCACGGGAGGCCGAGGACGTTCCTATGCAAGTGGACTCTCTGCAAAAACGAGAGACCAACGAACGTCGTGAACACCGGCTCCGTGAGCGTTTGTGTTTCTATTGCGGTCAATCGGACCATTTCTTGATCGACTGCCCGAAACGTCCGAATCGCCCAAATAAGGTATTGGCAGCCATGGCAGAGTGTGACCACACGGACGCAGAGTCCGATATCTCTGAGGCAAGTGGACACTTGGATGCGGTATTTCCCTTGACTGTAATGTCTACCTCACCGAAGGACTCAGAAGGGAAATATACCCATTGTTCACTCCCCATTCAGATCCGGTGGGAGGGACAGCTAATTCCTACCTCTGCAATGATAGACTCTGGGGCAGGGGGAAATTTCATGGACTCTTCTTTTGCCAGAAAACACGGTATCCGAACCCAGCAAAGATCCTCACCGGTTACCATGGAAACGGTAGACGGATCTCCGTTAATCTCTGGACCAGTGGATCGGGAAACAGTACCGCTAGAATGCGTGATGAAGCCAGGTCAGCAGGAGACCCTTGTTTTCATGATAATTTCTTCTCCTCATTTTCCGATTATTTTAGGTATTCCGTGGCTACGGTCTACAAATCCGGTCATCGATTGGGAAACTAAGGAAATATCCTTCCCACCGCAGAGTGGTCCGACCATTTGTCCAACTGTTCCGGTTCCAGTAACACCAAATGCAGAGGGCACTGTACAGGTACCTGTTTTACCCCCGGTTTATCGTGACTTCGCTGATATATGCGACAAAAGAAAAGCCGATCGGCTTCCTCCGCATAGACCGTATGATTGCCCCATAGACTTACTCCCAGGGGCGGAGATCCCGTTTGGTCATGTCTACCCATTGGCGGCACCTGAGCTAGCAGCACTAAAAGAGTATATTGATGAAAGCCTAGCCAAGGGATTTATTCGCCCGTCTACCTCACCCGCAGGGGCACCCATCTTTTTCGTGAAAAAGAAAGAGGGGACTCTGAGACCCTGTATTGACTACCGGGAACTGAATAAGATAACCATCCGGAACCGGTATCCGTTACCGTTGATTCCTGAGCTATTGGAGAGGGTCCAACAGGCAAAAATATTCACCAAATTGGACCTCCGTGGGGCATATAATCTGCTTCGTATACGTCCCGGAGACGAGTGGAAGACCGCGTTCCGATGTCGGTACGGACATTTTGAGTACCTAGTGATGCCTTTTGGACTTTGTAACGCTCCCGCGGCATTTCAACATCTAGTTAATGATATTTTTAGGGATATCATGGACCAATTCATGGTGATCTATCTGGATGATATTCTAATCTTTTCTGATTCTCTACAGGAACACCAGGAGCATGTCAAGACCGTACTTACCCGTCTGAGGGAAAACCACCTGTACATTAAACTGGAGAAATGCGAGTTCCACTGCTCACAAATACAATTCTTAGGTTATGTCATCTCTCCTCAGGGGCTGAACATGGAGTCTAGCAAGATACAAGCAATTCTAGACTGGCCGGAACCGGGAAACATCAAAGAGGTACAACGCTTTGTCGGTTTTGCCAACTTTTACCGACGCTTTATCCGTAACTTTTCAGAGATTGTTCGTCCCATCACTCTGTTAACCAAGAAAGGACAGAAGTTTGTATGGTCCGCCCAGGCCCAGGAAGCTTTCCATCGTCTCAAGGGATGTTTTACCTCAGCGCCCATACTAGTACATCCGAATCCCGCACTTCCCTTTATCGTGGAGGTCGACGCTTCCGACTATGCATTAGGGGCCATTCTTTCTCAAAGGACCGGGGACAAGAGTCTCTTGCATCCGTGTGCCTTCTTTTCCCGCCGGTTGTCCCCTGCAGAAAGGAACTATGACATTGCGGACAAGGAATTATTGGCGATTATTTCCGCTTTCAAGGAATGGAGACACCACTTACAGGGAGCCGCGCAGCAAGTGATAGTACTCACAGATCATCGTAATCTGGAATTTCTTAAGTCTGCCAGGTGCCTGTCTCCACGGCAAGCCCGTTGGAGCCTATTTCTTAACCAGTTCAATTTTGTCGTTACATACCGTCCAGGTTCACGTAATGGGAAAGCCGATGCCTTGTCCCGAATCCATGCCGTGGACTCCGTGCCTGGAACCCCGTCTCAGACCGTGTTATCGGATGCCAATTTCGTTGGAGTAATCCAGGACCAGGACTTGTGGAAGGACATCAAGCTGGCCTATGATGGTGACGTATTTCTTGCTGCCCCCCCCGAATGATGTGACTCTTGTTCTTCAGAATGGTGTGTGGTTGAGAGAGCGACGCATTTATGTCCCGGAGGCCGTAAGACTTCGGGTTCTCAAGTTGGTCCATGACTCCGTGTTGGCTGGTCATAGGGGGGTACAGAAGACGCAGGAATTTCTGAGCCGTTTTTTCTGGTGGCCTACCTGTTTGAAGGATGTGAAGGACTATGTCCACTCATGCGTGGTTTGTGCCCGGTGCAAGGTCCCTCGTGTGGCTCCTACGGGACTCCTCCAACCGTTACCCGTGCCATCTCGCCCTTGGGGGTCTATCTCCATGGATTTTATTGTGGAGTTGCCAGTCTCTGGCGGGCACAATACCATCTTAGTGGTGGTGGATCGATTGACTAAAGCTGCTCACTTTATTCCGTGTACCGGTCTTCCCTCAGCCGCAGAGACAGTGGATTTGGTGATCCAGAACGTATTCCGATTGCATGGGGTACCAGACGAGATCATCTCTGACCGGGGCGTGCAGTTCACGTCTAGGTTCTGGAAGGGCTTTTGTACGGCACTCCAGATTGATGTCTGTTTGTCTTCTGCATACCATCCTCAGACAAATGGGCAAACCGAACGGACGAATCAAACCCTGGAACAATACCTTCGATGTTACGTCAGCCATCTCCAAGACGATTGGTTGAAGATGCTTCCGTTGGCGGAGTTCTCCTATAACAACACTCAGAGCAGCTCCACTAAGGTAACGCCCTTTTTTGCTAACTTGGGTTACCATCCGAATGTGTTGCCTAGGTCACCGGTTGCAGTTTCGGTACCGGCGGTGGAGGACAGAGTGACAGAGCTTCGACAAAATCTGGAGGTTCTAAAGGACACTGTGGCTACGGCCCAGGAGCGTTACAAGAGGTCGGCAGACACTCACCGGAAACCGGCACCCATGTATAAGGTAGGGGACTCTGTATGGTTATCCACCAAAAACCTAAGATTGGGTGTTCCTTCGCAGAAGCTGGGACAAAAATTCATCGGTCCGTTTAAGATCACCGGGATCGTGAGCCCTGTGGCCTGTCGGCTACGGTTACCGCACCATCTAAAGGTACACCCGGTCTTTCATGTGTCTCTCCTCAAACCCGTTTCCCCTAATATGTTTCATGGTCGTGTCGTGCCTCCTCCTCCGCCTGTAATGGTCGACGGCGAGGAGCAGTTCGTGGTTGAGGACATTATTGACTCCCGGCTCCATCGTCGTCGGCTTCAGTATCTGGTACGTTGGCAGGGGTACGCCCCCGAGGACGATTCCTGGGAACCGGTGGGTAACATTCGGGCACCCCGGAAGATTGCTCAGTTTCATCGACGGTTCCCGGACAAGCCAGGCCCTGATCCGTCCTGAGGCCGTCTCTGGGGGGGGGAGTAATGTCAGGTTTCCAGGTTTTCCAGTTCTCTTTTGACTGACCTTGCCCTCGGTTAACATGGAGTTTACCGTTCTGTTGCCCTACTTCCTGTCCAGCTGCTTAAAAGGCCGCCTCTAAGTCTAGTCCAGTGCCTGAGTATACTGCTTGCTGTGTGCTCCTGCTTTGCTGCTGCTAACCCTGATTGCCTCTGGATCCTCCTAAAGACTACTCACCGACCGACTCTGGACCATACCCGGTTTCTTCAAAGCTGGGCCCGGATTCCGTCTGCCATCTTCGGTCAGCACTCTGCCTGGTTCTCTCCGGTTCGTAACCACTCTGGACAATCATCCCGTACGGACACTCCTGGACTTTACCGCTTGCCCCTTGTGTCCCGGCTGCTGCGCATTTAGGCCTTCCGGGGTGATTGCCGGACAGTCCCTGTATAGGGGTTCGCTCTGGTGGTCTCCCTGGGGGAGTCCGGTGCGTGGCCCCGGGAATTCCCTCCGCTCCGATTCGGGAAGGTATTACATGTGTTATTGTGTTACTGTGTTTGTTCTGTTGTGTATCTACCGTGGTTACATATTATAAAACATCTTGTACCCGGAACTCGTCTCTGATTGTCATTGCCCTACGCTATCGAAATCCTCAGAACATAGAATAAGTATTACACCATGGTGACATCTGCACATGATCCTTGACTTGCTCTGCCAAACAGATATTCTGGCGATGCCAGATCATGTCGTGGTTTTTATTAGTCAGTGTCAGATACACCTAGAGGTCAACTCTTCTCGCTTCTCTACGGAGAGGTCCAGAGTAGGCTTTATCATCTCCTTACTTCAGGACAAAGCCTTAGAATGGGCGACTCCCCTATGGGAGCGCTCTGATGTGGTTACTCTGAGACATCAAGACTTTCTTGATGCTCTTAAGGCGGTATTCATGGGTCCGCAGGTTACCCATGATGCGGCCCTGAGACTGTTAGATCTATCTCAGGGTTCGGTATCCACTAGTTTTTATGCAATTGCTTTTAGAACTCTGGTGGCAGAACTAGATTGGCCAGAGAAGGTGTTGATTCCTATCTTCTGGAGAGGGTTGGCAGGCTATGTCAAGGATGCTCTTGCTACTCGTGAGGTCCCTGCTTCTCTGGAGGACTTGATCACAGTAGCAACGAGGATCGATGTACGCCATAAGGAACGTAGACTCGAGGTCTCTTCCTCACGCCCTAAGCATCGGGCTATTCCAGTTGTTGAGGGTCCACTACCATCTTCCTCAGCATCTGAAACATCTCCCACTCCTATGGAGTTAGGTCATACGTCTTCCAGACTACGCAAGTCTGGTCCTCCTATATGTTACGTATGTCGTCAGGCTGGGCACTATGCCAACAAGTGTCCTAGTCCTCAGGGAAACTCCCTGGCCTAGTAACCATTAGAGGGGGGTTACTAGAGACGTCTTCTGCACCCTCTAAGTGTTGTATCCCAGGTCAGCTCTCGTTATCTGAGAATACATGGCCTATTATGGCTTTTGTGGATTCCGGAGCTGACGGGACTTTTGTGTCCTCAAGATTTGTAAAGGGACACAATATTCCCTCTATCATGTTAGAGGCACCTATTCCTGTCCGTGTTGTTAATGGAACTATGTTGTCTGACTCCATTACATTGAGGACAGTTCCCTTGCGCCTTTCTCTGTCTCAGGGTCACAGAGGAGATTTCTTTTCTTGTTTTGCCTGAGGGTATAGACGACGTCCTTCTGGGTCTCCCATGGCTTCGGACTCATGCTCCTCACATTGACTGGGAGTCTGACAGCATTATTAGTTGGGGTTCGAAATGTCAGTCCCGATGTCTTCCCTTACCACCTAAGGTCATTGCGGTTGCATCTACTGATCTCTCTCCCATACCTACACCCTATCTGGATTTCGCTGACGTGTTCTTCAAACAGGGTGCTGAGGTTCTTCCACCCCATAGGCCGTATGACTGTGCCATAGACCTTATCCCAGGTTCGGTTCCACCTTAAAGGCAGGGTTTACCCCCTGTCGATACCTGAGTCGGAGGCCATGTCGACCTATATAAGAGAGAGTTTAGAGAAGGGGTTCATTCGTAAGTCTGTCTCTCCCGCGGGAGCTGGGTTTTTCTTTCTTCGGAAGAAAGAGGGTGATTTGCGTCCCTGCATAGATTACAGGGGTCTCAACGCAATCAGAATAAAGAACAAATACCCATTACCTTTAATTTCGGAGCTCTTTGACAGACTGAGAGGAGCTCAAGTTTTTACGAAGTTGGATCTGCGGGGTGCGTATAACTTGGTACGAATTCGAAAGGGTGACGAATGGAAGACCGCTTTTAACACCCGAGACGGTCACTATAAATACCTCGTCATGCCTTTTGGGTTATGTAATGCACCCGCAGTATTTCAGGACTTCGTAAACGATGTGTTCAGGGATTTACTGTTATCCTCAGTAGTGGTGTATCTGGACGACATCCTGATTTTTTTCTCCTGATCTGGAGACTCATCGTCAGGATGTCGTTCGTGTCCTTTCCCGTTTAAGGGAGCACTCATTGTTTGCTAAACTCGAGAAATGTGTATTCGAGCAGTCCTCATTGCCTTTTTTTGGGTTACATTATCTCACAAGAGGGCCTGGCTATGGATCCTGCGAAGCTCTCTGCTGTCCTGCAATGGTCCGAACCTCATTCCTTGAAGGCGGTGCAACGCTTCTTAGGATTCATAAATTATTACAGGCAGTTCATACCCCATTTTTCTACTTTGGTGGCCCCTTTGGTGGCCTTGACTAAGAAAGGTGCTAATCCCAAAGCCTGGTCTACTGAGACATCTCAGGCTTTTGAGGCAGTAAAAAGACACTTTTCAACTGCTCCCGTTCTTCAAAGACCCGATGAGAATAAGCCCTTCCTCTTAGAGGTTGATGCCTCTTCAGTGGGTGCTGGTGCGGTCTTGTATCAAAAGAACGGTGCAGGTAGAAAAAGGCCGTGTTTCTTCTTTGCGAAAACCTTTTCACCGGCAGAGAGAAACTATACCATTGGGGATAGGGAACTGCTCGCCTTGAGATTAGCCTTGGAGGAGTGGCGTCACTTGCTGGAAGGAGCGAAACATCCTTTCCAGGTCTATACAGACCATAAGAATCTGACGTACTTACAAACCGCTCAGCGTCTGAATCCTCGCCAAGCCCGCTGGTCCTTGTTTTTCTCCCGCTTTCACTTCTCCATCAACTATCTGTCTGGGAGTAAGAATAACAAGGCAGACGCCCTGTCTCGCTCTATGGTTTCTACCCAGGAAGAGATTGACGAACCTCGTCTTATCCTTCCCTCCAGGGTTTTTCATACGCTCTCCCCTGTGACGTTAGACCAAATCCCACCGGGCAAGACCTTTGTTCCGCCTGATCGACAGAATGATATACTGTCATGGGCCCACACCTCAAAGGTGGGTGGGCATTTTGGTATTAGGCGGACACGAGAGTTACTGGAGAGGTGGTATTGGTGGCCACACTTATCCAGCCACGTCAAGAGATATGTCGGTTCCTGCTACTCGTGTGCTCGCAACCGTCCATTACGGCAGAGACCGGCTGGGCTCTTGCATCCTTTACCAGTGCCAGATAGACCATGGGAGGTGGTAGGCATGGACTTTGTGGATGATCTTCCATGTTCACAGGGACAACAATTTGTGTGGGTCATTACGGACCATTTCTCCCAGATGGTTCATCTCGTACCGTTATCGAGAATTCCATCTTCCAGGGTACTAGCCAAACTATTCCTCAAGCATGTCTTTAGGCTTCACGGGATGCCAGATCGTATCATTTGTGATAGAGGCCCTCAATTTACTTCCCGTTTCTGGCGAGATCTTTGTAGCCTTCTGCAAATTGAGTTGAATCTCTCTTCGGCATACCATCCGGAGACCAATGGTTTGGTTGAGCGTACCAATCAATCTATGATTATATACCTTCGACACTTTGTTGCTGAGAACCACGATAACTGGTCCTCCCTCCTACCCTGGGCAGAATTTGCCCTTAACAATTCGCTGGCTGAGGCCACTGGGCAGACACCGTTTGTACTCAATAATGGGCAACACCCTAGGGTACCGGTACCGATTCCCGCTGCTGCACCTCCTCCTCTTGTGGCCGACTGGGCAACTAATGCCAGAGAGGTTTGGGATCGGACTCAAGAGTCGATCCAAGCAGCTAAGGACCGTATGAAGACGGTGTCCGATCGGTTTCGTCGCCCGGCTCCTGTCTTTTCTCCAGGGGACTTTGTGTGGCTCTCTGCAAAACACGTGAGACTTAGAGTGAGCTCTGTCAAATTTGCTCCTCGCTTCCTGGGTCCTTATGAGGTTCTTTGACAGGTAAATCCTGTAGTCTACCAATTGAAGTTACCCGTCCATCTTAGGATTCATGACAAATTCCATGTCTCACTGCTAAAGCCGGCTATTTTACCTCACGCTCGTGAAGTGCACTCTCCTGCCTCTGATTCCTCTCGCTCTAGCTATGAGGTACGAGCCATAGTTGGTTCTAAGATGGTTAGAGGGCGCAGGTTCTTCTTGATAGATTGGGAGGGTTACGGCCCGGAACATCGCTCTTGGGAGCCTGAGGAGGCTGTCCATGCTCCCGACTTAGTTGCCGATTACCTGCGTCGCTGGGAGGGGGGCCCTTGAGGGGGGGGGTACTGTTACGGTTGCTGCGAGGACTGGAGACTATGTCCAGATTTCTTGCTACTGCACATGTGCGAGCGCTGGAGACTATGTCCAGATTTCTTGCTACTGCACATGTGCGAGTGCCGGAGACTAAGTCCTATATTGGAGCCATTGCACATGTGCGGGTGACATCATCGCTGACACGAGGTCACATGTCTCTGACACCTTCTATGCCGATTGGTCGCTGGTCATGTGCTTGTGATGCCTTGCTCGGTGATAGGCCAGCATGACGTCACTCCTGTCGTTCTGGCAGCGGATTGGCTCTGGTGTCCTCCATCTTGGATGAGGCACAGAGTCTATATAAGACCCTGACACACGCCGCATGGCGCTCAGTCCTCTTGGTTCATGCATAAGAGTAGACGCTCTGTGCGCGTTCATCTAGGCATTCCTCTGTCTATGCTAGGTGAGCGCTACCGGCAGGGTAGCGTTCTTATACCTTACAGCTTCGGCTGCTGTCCGTATCCTTACCTCTTAGGGGAGCAGACATAGGCAGGTGCCTGAGGCACATGGTCTGGTTGGGCCTTGTGGTTCGACTCGTAGGTGGACGTTGCCGCTAGGGTAACGTTCCTTATACTGCGTCTGGCAGTTGTTCGTATCCTCGCACACTAGGGGAGCAAACAGAGGTAGGAGCTTTGTGCGGCTTACGCTGCTGTTCGTCTCTTTTGCACCACTAGAAGAGCGGACCTAGGTAGGTGCCATTTCGCACACATTGCCTTTGTCTCTGTGATTATTAATAGAGATCATTCCACACACCCTCCAAGTAAGGGAGGAATTGCTTTACTTACTTATTATATCCTTCTGTGAGTTAACAGAGGTATTGCACTCTGCCATAGTCTGCAGCAGAGTCTTTGCACGGTGGACCCTGACTGTCTGATACTCCTTTAGGTTATTATAAGACAGCCCCCCGTACACCAATGACCTCAACCTCATCCGACACCTTTGAGATGAATTTGAACAAATAAAATGTGAGCCGGTCAAACACCAGTATCTGACCTCGCAAATGCTCTTGTGAATGAATGGGCAAAAACTCCCACAGATACACTCCAATACCTTATAGAAAGCCTCCTAAGAAGAAAAGAAGCTGTATTAGTTGCAAACTAGGAACAAACTATCAAATAACTCTAGAAAAATAAGACATGGAACCAGAGGAGTATCTAGACTTTACAGTAACCGGGGCAAGAATTCAGTTTGATGCCCCCCCATGGGGCCAATCATTCATATGTGATTTGCACACTTACAGTCACGTGATGACGAGCTGCTCTTAATAAGTCCCTTCGATGTTCAAAGAGGAACGTAGGAAGTTGTTAGATGCAAGTATGAAAACCACATATGAGTGGAATGGCCATGTGATGACTGCAGGAACCAGCGAGCAGAGCTGAATTCTGACAGCGAGTATATTAAATGCTGCTAGGATTAGGCTAACTTAAACTTCTCAGTTTTCACAGTGCACACACTGCACGCTGTCAGTATTCTCTAGTGACGGCAGTGAGAGCCGGAGGGTCACAAAACTGCAAGTATGAGATTTCCATACATGTGGTCACTTGCCGACTAGACATGCATAATCTCGCGTAATGAAAATTAATTGAGTGAGGCCGGACACATCTGGTCAAAATGTTTCCAGAAACATAAATATCTCATACTTGTGCTCATATGACCACCCACTCTCTCCAATGGCATTAGAAAATCTTAAAAGTATGCAGTGCATGCTGTGAGAATTCACAAGTGTGCAGTCACATAGAGTCACTGCAGACATTCATCTCAAACCTGAACAATCCCTTTAATTATCAAATTAAGCCCTGCAGCTCAATTCTAAGTAAAGGGGTTGTCCAATTTTACAATTTATGAATTGTTACTTGTGTACAGGTTCAGAATTAATAACAGCACCAGAACCACCAGAGGTACAAAAATACATAATTAGAACCACCATCAGTACAGAAACACAGCATCACAACCACCAGCAGTACAGAAATTCATCACCAGAACCACCAGCAGTAAAGAAATTCATAATCAGAACGACCAGCAGTACAGAAATACATCCATATAACCCCATCAGTTCAGAAACAGACCATCAAAACCCTCATCAGTACAGAACTACATAATTAATAATTAGAACCACAAGCAGTACATGGTACATCAATTGTAATGTTAGGTAAGACTCCTATACAATTGTACTGTATGAGCCTACAACTTCCAGAATATCCTTAAAGGGAATCTGTCACCAGTTTTTAACACCCAATCTGAAAGCAGCATAATGTAGGAGCAGAGACTCTGATTCCAGCAATCTGTCACTTACTAGGCTGCTTGGTGTAGTTTTGATTAAGTTACTGATTAATCAGCAGGAGATTATCATTACAGACTACTTGGCGTGCTGCAGGTAGTGCAACATATTCATGAGCTCTGTATAACTTCTAGATCTACAGCACAGGAGACAACAGACAGCTCAGTAAGTCACACATCGCTGGAATCCATGTCTCTGTCCCTACATTATGCTGCACTCAGCTGGGGCAGCAAAAACCTGGTGACAGATTTCCTTTAACAATGGTAAGGAGATACTTGGGAGTTATCATCATTAGACTGCAATTGATTTCTCATGACATATTGGCATGAGAAATCAATCACAGCATGCTGCAAGCGTCAGCAAGTCTCAGCTCACATTCACTCATACAAGTCTATTGGTGCGTGTTAAACATCGCACTGCACTTGGATGTCATCAGAGCGCAGTGCGATGTACGCAGAGACAGTCAGCGGATAAAAGGGAGCAAGTACTCCCTCCAACTTGTCTGCTGCTGTGATCCGATCGCAAGATCAGATCACAGTCGGATGACACTCAGCTCACTCGCAGCAGACCCTGAGCAGAAGGTCATGAGCATATTGTATCTGATGCTCATGACCCTCGGTGGGAAGGAGGCCTAATGATGAGAATGTCAGTATCACAGACAGATAAACATTTACATCCAGGTAACTTATAGACGACATTGTCTCTGGTCAGAATCATCTCTTTCTTTTCTTCATCTTCTGATTCAATGATGGCTTTTCACATCTACAGCTTGTCTCTGCAGCCTTCCATGTTCTCCAGTCTCCTGCAGACCATCCTGGCACGATGCCCTTAACAATAGCAGAATGATTAGAATACTCCTATATAAAAAATATCTGCCCTACACTGTGCCCCTGAATAAATAATGGCCCCTCACTGTGTTCTCTGCATAAAACGACGCACACACTGTCCCTCTTATGGTACATGCCCTCCACACTGTCCTTTCCATACTGAACCCACTCTTCACACCGTCCTCTTACACTGTGTCCCCTTTTCTATACTGTGCCCCCTCATCCCAACCCCCTCCTCGCTATGTTCTCACACTGTCTCCTCATGCTACCGCCTCTCCATACCGCCCCCCACTACTCAATCTCTATTCTGTGCCCCCTCACATTCTCCTCATCCCTTACTGTCTCCTCCCTAACTCTGTACTCAGCCCCCCTCATTCCCCATACTGTGTCAGTATACATTTCACCCTCGCTCCCCATAATGTGTCCACACCCATCCTGTCCACCTGCTCTCTATACCGTGTCCTCAAATTTGCCCCCTCACTCTTGTGTCTTCAAAATTTCTTTCCTATTTGCTCCCTATACTATGTCCATATACATCACCCCAAACCCTATACTGTCTATATAAATCACCCCTCACCTTCTCTCCCCATAAATCACCCCTCACCTTATCTCCCCATAAATCACCCCTCACCCTCTCTCCCCATACATTACCCCTCACCCTCCCTCCTCATACATCACCCCTCGTCCTCCCTCCCCATACATCACCCCTCGTCCTCCCTCCCCATACATCAACCCTCGTCCTCCCTCCCCTACATCACCCCTCACCCTCGCTCCCCATACATCACCCCTCACCCTCGCTCCCCATACATCCCCCTCACCTTTGCTCCCCATACATCACCCCTCACCCTCGCTCCCCATACTGTCTATATACATCACCCCTCACCCCCTATCCCCATACTGTCTATTTACATCACACCTCACCCTTTCTTCCCATACATCACCCTTTCTCCCCATATATCACCCCTCACCCCCTCTCTCTCCCTATACTGTCTATATACATCACCCCTCACCTTCTCTCCCCATACATCACCTCTCTCCCTATCTCTCCATACTGTCTATATACATCACCTCTCCCACTCACTCCCCATACTGTCCATATATACATCCCCATCCTCTATCTTACCATTCTATAGCCATAGGAACTTTCCACTCCCCATCCTCTCTCACCCATACTGTGTCCATAGAAATTTCCTCCTCCCCATCCTCTCTCCCCCATACGGTGTCCACAGAAATTTCCTCCTCCCCATCCACACTCCCCCATACTGTGTCCATAGAAATTACCTCCTCCCCATCCTCTCTCCCCCATACTGTGTCCACAGAAATTTTCTCCTCCCCATCCACACTCCCCCCATACTGTGTCCATAAAAATTTCCTCCCCATCCACACTCCCCCCACACTGTGTCCATAGAAGTTTCCTCCTTCCCATCCACACTCCTCCCATACTGTGTCCATACATGCTTCCCCCCTTACCCCATACTGTTTCTATTCGATGTCTCCAGCTCCATTGCAGCACTCACCACTAGCATTTTCTACCGCCGCCTCTGCGTTGCGAAACTGAAGAATGATGTCAGCAGTGTGATCAGCTGACCTGATCACACTACAGCCGTCGCTTTGACCTGGAAGTGTCGGCGGTCACCGCTTCAATTGTCCTCGCGTCTGACAGATACAAGGACAAATGATCAGTGGGAGCCGCGCGCTGCACTTCCTCTGAGTCTCGGTTGTCAGCTTGACAGCTGGGACTCAGAACAGCCTGCACCCTGTGCAGGGGCGGCAACACACACCCTCTGAGGAGACTCAGACCAATGCATCAGGCGACTCAACAGCGCCCCCCTAACAGCTGTTCCCGGGGTAGATGTCCTGCCAGCCCCCCCCCCCCCAGATACGCCTCTGCATGGAACACACATCCAAATATACACTGCTCTAATGTAATTAAGCGACATTTACAAAACTGAACAAGAGTTTCTTAGTTAATATTATGACTAAGGATGTGCAAACCTGCAGATGTTTGGGTCCGGTGGGTCTGGCCAGACTTTAAAAAAAAAAAAAAAAGTCCAGTTCGGGACTGGACTTGAACACAAAATTGAGTCCAAACCCTGAACCCCATATAAGTCTATGGGAACCAAACTTGTGTGGTGTAAAATGGTGTTAGTAAGGGCTAGGGGGCTGCAAAAAGAAGCAAAATGGGGGTAAGAGAAGGACAGTTATACTTAGAGTGGCCGCACAGCTGGTGCACAGCTTCCGGGTCCACTCATTAAATCTTAAGCATATTCACGTCTTCCCCCGCCCACCCTCTCTCTGGTGTTTATGATTGGTTGCCCTCACACTAGCTGTCTGGGTTCCCATAGTGAAATGTAAAATTAAATAAGTTATTGGAAAAAATAGGGTAGGGTTCCCTGTATTTTGATACCCAGCACAGATAAAGCAGACAGCTACAGGCTGCAGCCCCCAGCTTTGTGCATTACCTTGGCTGTGTATCAAAATATGAGAGACCCGATGAGGCTTTTTATTTTATTTTTTTAATTATTTAAATAAATAATTTAAAAAGTGGCTTGAGGACAGCTGGGGATTGGTATTCCCAGGCTGAGGAGGCCCATGGTTATTGGGCCCTCCCAGGCCTAAAAATAGCAGCCCACAGTCGCCACTGAACTGGCACATCCATTAAATTATTTTTTTATTTTAAAAACAAAAAAAAAACGAGTGGGGTCGTCGTATTTTGATACACAGCCACAATAATGCACACAGCTGGGGGCTGCAGCTGGGTATCAAAATATGGACAACCTTAAGCCATATTGTCCAATTATTTATTTATTTCTACTCTCCACTTCCAGGACTCAGACAGCTACTATGAGCACAAGTCTGACTGCTATCAATCACAGACATTCTCACAGAGGGTAGGCGGTGGAAGCAGTTAATATTCATGAGATCTAATGAGTGGAGCCTGAAGCAGTATGACAGCCACACAGAAACTTGGGAAGATAATTGTCCTGCTTTAATCCTCATTTTGAAGCCCCCTAGCCCTTAGTAACACGATTTTATAACACTGAAGTTCAAGTCCCTTAAACTTAAATGGGGTTCAGTGTCCAGGGTCAAGTTTGGTCCCAAATCGGATTTTTGTTAAAAGTCCGTCCGGTCCTGCCGAGTCCGAACATCTGCGGGTCCATCTCTAGTAATAATCCATTGAACTCTGTACTAGCAGGTATCTGTAGATCTTTTTTTTTTTTTTGTTAAATGGTCCAGCAGACATGTCATTGTAACATGCTGGTCTTAAAATAAGCATATTGTGATAATTATTCTACTTTAAAAACACGGCAGTAACTGGTTTACAAAAACAAATGTACACACATTCCATTCATATCTGCCTTCTTTTATGATTAGGCTGTGAGTCATATTTGGCAATGTAGTTGGCATTACCTTAAGAACTAATGACAATACATAAAGTCTAAAGTACGACCTATTCAAAGATCTGGAAATATAATGGGTACATGGGTAAGATTTGGAATTACACCAACATTGTTCGTTTTTTTCCTCCCTTTCTTTCAAGAGCCATAACTTATTTTTTTTCTAACGATATAGCCATATGAGGGCGAGTTTTTTTGCAGGCGAGTTGTACTTCGTATGCTTACTTACCATTCTTCGTCATAATGGGGACATAGCTCAGGGCTATTTACCCAGTCATGCTCCATGACTATGGTTCTCTATAGTGCGGTACTGATTTCTCAGAGGTATATATAAGAACCTTTAGGGCTTAAATACCGTACTTAGTCATGCCTCATGGCTATGGTTTTCTATAGTGCTGTTATTATTACCATATAAGAACTTTAGGGCTTGTGTACTCAGTTACGCTTCATAGTTTTAGTTCTCTATAGTGTTGCAGTTATTCTTCAATAGTATATTTAAGAACTTTTAGGGCTTATATACTTAGTCATACCCCATGGCTATGGTTCTTTCTAGCGCTAAACTTATCATATAAGAACTTTTAGGGCTTATATACTTAGTCATGCCCCATGGCTATGGTTCTTTCTAGCGCTAAATTTACCATATAAGAACTTTTAGGGGGCTTGTATACTTAGTCATGTTTTATGGCTATGGCTCTCTATAATGCTAAATTTATCATATAGGAATTTTTAGGGCTTGTATACTTAGTCATGCCCCATGGCTATGGCTCTATATAATGTTGTACTTATTATATAAGAACTTTCAGGGCTTGTATATCAAGTCATGTTACATGGCTATGGTGCTTTATAGCGCTGTATTTATCTTTCAATAGCACAGTCATGTTTCATGGTTATGGTTTCCTACAGTGCTACATTCATCTTGCAGTTGTATGTATGACTATTTAGATATACGCTTGCGCATGTGCAGTCTCTATGGTCCAAATCAGCAAATCAGTAAACTGAATAAGTCTGTACCCACAGCATATGCTCGCACACGTGCAATAAATGTCTAATTGCGCATGCTCAGTGATTATGACCTTATACGTCACCAACGCATGCGTGATAACCTTTTCATGAAGCTATATGTCAGCGTCTGTGCCACACGCTTCACTAACTTCCAGAAGAAGCAACATGGTAATTTCCTATAGCATTGGGCAAATATCCGCTTTCCATATTTCTTACCAGTAAGACCGATTGGCTATTCTGTTAATTACATCAATTACTCTGTGTATTTATATACCCAAATCTCTATCCAAATGGCACTTTCCCCTGACGAAGCTGCCATGCAGCGTAACGTGTGGGGTCTCTGATGGCCTCCCATTTCACCTTATGTCCCATTAGCAGTGCCCTCTGGTATTTTACCTGCTCTATAATTAATTTATAGTGTCATATTGTTACGAACCGGTGCCGCCATAGCCGCAAGCAGCCTGCTGCGGTTCCTGTTGCGCCCAGGCGCCGGCTGCCGTTCTTGGCCGTGCCTCGGGTCATCCAGTTGGCTGCTCCTTCCACCACGTCTAAGTGTGGAGAGGCGGCTAGTGCACATGCGTGCGCCGATTTACCCCAGCCAGAGTCTAAGCCCAGTGTTTTGCCTAGTGAGCATGCTCAGCCTGATTGTGTTATGTCTGAGACTAAGTACTCAGTTCAGGCTACTGAGCATGCTCCCACAATTAACCCTAACAGCCTCTTTGCACAGGTACTTGGACTTCGTGCTGTGTCTAAGTTCTGGGATGTGCCTACTGAGCATGCTCAAACTGATAGTCTGCTTTCTGAGCCTGTTGCTCAGGCTACTGAGCATGCTCAGGCACTTAGTGCATCAGAGGCTGACGTGTTCCTACACACGTGGTCGGAGTAGCGTCCGCTCCACCGAAACGCTAACTGGGTTGTCGTCCGGTCTGACGTGTCCCTACACACGTGACCGGTTTTTTGAGTTATCTCAGAGCCATCCAGCTCTATAGTCTCCGCCTAACCCACAGGGTGCCAGCAGCTCCATTACCATCTGGAGCACGGTGGGCCCCGACTGGCGATTGGGATATATACCCCTGGTCCTAATCTGCTGGTCCCCCCGTAACACATATATTCTCTATTTAACTATACAGGTATTCCTTGATAAGCTATTATGCTTGAATATACCCTGTGACTATTGTGGTGCTCCTCGGTTGTGGATTTGAGTAACTATATTTTGGCTTACTTGTTATAATTTTGTTGAGCTCTGCTCCCCCTTATTTTATACTTGAACATTAACTTGTTGGTCTTGTCCGCAGTTGACTACAGCTATTTATATTTATCATCTATCCACTAATTATGGGCATTTTTCTGAGACTTCACTCAATAGCAGTGGACGTTTTTATTCCGGTATTGGTATCACTTGGCATTGTATTTATGATATTATATATTATTCATATGTGTGATGATTACTACTGTACATTGTCAAGGTCCATCCTTTATTCTGTGTCTATTACCATATATACCATAGGACTTTGGGCATATAAGGTCATTTCTTTATAAACACCGTGAGCAGAATTAATAGGCAAGTTGTATTTTAGAGGATTTTTTTATTATTGATCAACAATTATGTTCTCAATCAACCCAAAAAACTCAAATATCAAAGCTTAATATTTTGGAAGTTGGAGTGGTTTTATTTCTAGATTTGGCTATCTTAGGAGGATATCTCTTTGTGCAGGTAACTATTACTGTGCAGAATATTTATACAACTTAATAAAAAACCAAATATATTCCTATCTCACTTGTTTATTTTCACCAGGTAAACCAATATAACTCCACAAAATTTAGAAATAAACATTTCTGACATGAAAAAACAAAACCCCAAAAAAGTGACCAATATAGCCACCTTTCTTTATGATGACACTCAACAGCCTACTATCCATAGATTCTGTCAGTTGCTTGATCTGTTTACAATAAATATTGCGTGCAGCAGCCACCACAGCCTCCCAGACACTGTTCCGAGAGGTGTACTGTTTTCCCTCCCTGTAGATCTCACATTTTGAGGGACCACAGGATCTCTATGGGGTTCAGATCAGGTTAACAAGGGGGCCATGTCATTATTTTTTCATCTTTTAGACCTTCACTGGCCAGCTACGCATGAATAGTTGGATGCATGTGATGGAACATTGTCCTGCATGAAAATCATGTATCTTAAATGATACCGACTTCTTCCTGCATAACTGCTTGAAGAAGTTTTCTTCCAGAAACTGGCAGTAGGTCTGGGTGTTGAACTTCATTCCATCCTCAACCCGAAAAGGTCCCACAAGTTCATCTTTGATGATACCAGCCCATACCAGTACCCCAGTGGAGCTCTCTGCCGTTTACTGATCCATCCAGCTGGCCCATCAAAAGTCACTCTCCTTTCATCAGTCCATAAAACCTTTGAAAAATCAGTCTTAAGATATTTCTTGGCCTAGTCTTGACGTTTTATCTTATGTTTCTTGTTCAAAGGTGGTCATTTTTCAGCCTTCCTTACCTTGGCCATGTCCCTGAGTATGGCACACCTTGTGCTTTTTGATACTCCAGTAATGTTGCAGCTCTGAAATATGGCCAAACTGGTGGCAAATGGCATCTTGGCAGCTTCACGCTTGATTTTCCTCAATTCATGGGCAGTTATTTTGCGCCTTTTTTGCCAACATGCTTCTTGCAACCCTGTTGGCTATTTGCCATGAAACGCTTGATTGTTCGGTGATCACACTTTAAAATTTTGGCAATTTCAAGACTACTGCATCCCTCTGCAAGACATCTCATAATTTTGGACTTTTCAGAGCCTGTTAAATCTTTCTTCTGACCCATTTTGCCAAAGGAAAGGAAGTTGCCTAATAATTAAGCAAACCTTATATAGGGTGTTGATGATATCATTACACCACACCCCTCCTCCTCATTACAGAGATGCACAGCACTTAATTTACTTAATTGGTAGTTGGCTCTCAAGCCTATACAGCTTGGAGTAGGACATGTATAAAAAGTTCATGTGATCAAAATACTCATTTGCCTAATAATTGTGCACACAGTGTAAATCTATTGCGAATATACCACATCCATCTGGTTTTCTATTGAATACAGGGGTTTTTGTATACATATGTATATATAGTCAATCTAAAGAGCACTATTGGTTGTTATTTCATGATATATGACTTGACACCTTACCTCATTCTCAGAAAGGCCCACATTGACATCCTTATACGTGCATATTGACCCTATTAGTTCCTTGTTTAGGATACATATGATTGTATACTTTTCAAATCACTGTAACTATTCATTATTGTATGCTTGTTCATATGGGACATTGTATTATCACTCTTGTCTTGGGAGGTCGTTTTGGATATATTCATGTTTTTAATATTTTTAAATTGTGTGTCTAAGTGTTTTTGGATAGAATAAAGAATAATTATCTTATCTTACCCATTGACCATCTGGGGTGCGCATCCAATTTCTGTATGAGCTTTTCTCTCCCTTTTCTATATTCATCAGTTTCATACAGGATGCTGCACCCACTACCCTATTAATAATAATAATAATAATAATCTTTATTTCTATAGCGCCAATATATTCCGCAGCGCTTTACAATTCAGGAGGATCATATACAAACAAGTAACAGTTATAGAAATACAATATTTAGAGGAAAAAAAAAGAAAAAACACAACCCTGCTCGTGAGAGCTTACAATCTACAATGAGATGGGGGGGGAGGCAAGGTTCAAGTGTTTATTCACAATGACAATCCAGCCATCTCACAGACATGGGGGATAGATAATGGTTTCCTCGACCAGTGGGCCAGAGCCTTGAGATGCCTTTGGGTGCCATGGAGTTTGATGTGGAGTTATGTTGTGAGAAGTTGTAGAGGGACTATGTGAATCAAGTCTGATTAGGGAGTGTGATAGGCCGCCCTAAAAAGATGCGTCTTTAGGGTGCGTCTGAAGCTGAGTAACTTGGGAATTGTCCTAACTTTTTTGGGTAGAGCATTCCGGAGGGTTGGTGCAGCTCGGAAGAAGTCTTGGATCCGGGAGTGGGAGGTTCGAATTAGTGTGGATGTTAGTCGAAAGTCGCTTGCAGAGCGTAGAGAATGGGTGGCGTGATAGACAGAGAGGAGGGTGGAGATGTAGGGGGGTGCCGCACTGTGGAGAGCTTTGTGGGTGAGAACAAGCAGTTTGAATTGGATCCTGTGATATATGGGCAGGCAGTGCAATGACTGGCACAGAGCAGAGGCATCCGAGTAGCGGTTAGCCAGATAGGTGACCCTGGCTGCTGCATTAAGGATGGACTGTAGAGGAGAGAGTCTAGTTAGGGGGAGACCAAGTAATAGAGAGTTACAGTAGTCAAGGCGAGAGTGGATCAGGGCCACGGTGAGGGTTTTTGTCATTTCCATAGTGAGAAAGGGGCGGATTCTAGAGATGTTCTTGAGGTGCAAGCGGCAGGAGCGGGCAAGAGATTGTATGTGGGAGGTGAAGGAGAGATCAGTGTCAAGTATAACACCCAGACAGCGGGCTTGCTGCCTGGGACTTATCGTTGTGCCACACACACAGAGGCAGATGTCAGGTTTAGGAAGGTTGGAGGATGGAGGAAAAAGAAGAAGTTCAGTATTGGAAAGGTTAAGTTTCAGATAGAGAGCAGACATGACATTGCAAACTGCAGTCAGGCAGTTACTTGTGTTCTTTAGTACACCGGGGGTGAGCTCAGGTGATGAGGTATATAGCTGTGTGTCATCAGCATAAAGATGGTACTGAAAGACAAATCTGCTGATGGTCTGTCCAATTGGGGCAGTGTAGAGGGAGAAAAGAAGAGGGCCAAGGACTAAACCTTGAGGGACCCCAACAGTGAGAGGTAGAGGAGAAGATGTGGAGCCAGCAAATGATACACTGAATGAGCGGCCAGAAAGATAGGAAGAGAACCAGGAGAGTACAGTGTCCTTTAGGCCGATAGAATGGAGCATAGAGAGAAGGAGACTGTGGTCAACAGTGTCGAAGGCAGCAGAAAGGTCAAGAAGAATAAGCAGAGAGTGGTCACCGTTACGTTTTGCTGTCAATTGGTCATTGGTCACTTTGACAAGGGCAGTTTCTGTTGAGTGTAAGGGGCGGAAGCCAGACTGTAAAGGATCTAGAAGCGAGTGGGTGGAAAGGTAGCGGGTGAGGCGTGAGTAGACCAGGCGCTCCAAGAGTTTGGAGATGAAGGGGAGATTGAAGACTGGTCTGTAGTTGCTTGTGCAGGACGGATCGAGAGAAGGTTTTTTTTAATAATGGAGTAATGATAGAGTGTTTGAGGGAGCAGGGGAAGATACCCGAAGAGAGAGAGAGAGTGAAGATTTTAGTTAGGTGAGTGGTGACAACTGGAGAGAGAGAGTGTCTGGAGTAGAGGTGTGGGGAAGGGATCAGTAGGGCAAGTGGTAGGACGAGAGGAGGATAGGAGCCTGGAGACTTCCTCCTCTGTGACTGGGTCAAATGTGGAAAGTGAGCTGGATGGGATATGGGGATGGATGGGATTCACAGCGCTTGGTGGCTGGGAGCTGATCTCTTGGCGGATGTTTTCTATTTTCTCTGTAAAATACGAGGCCAGGTCATCAGCATGAAGGTCTGTGATGGGGGTCTGTACTTTGGGACTGAGGAGGGAGTGAAAGGTGTCAAAGAGCTTTTTTGGATTGTTGGCAAGTGAGGAAATAAGGGTGGTGAAGTAGGTCTGTTTGGCGAGGTGAAGGGAATAGTTGTAGGTCCTTAACATGAACTTGTAGTGGATGAAGTTTTCTGGTGTGCGGTTTTTCCTCCATAGGCGTTCGGCACTCCTGGAGCATCGCTGAAGAAATAGAGTTTGGGATGTGAGCCAAGGCTGTTTTACTCTGTGTTTGGTCTTTCTGAAGGTGAGGGGCGCTACTTGGTCTAGTGTAGTCCTGAGCGTGTCATTGTAGTGCTTTACAGCCATATCAGGACAGGAAAGTGAGGAGATAGGGGACAGTGATGCGTGTAAAGAGTCTGAAAGTGTCTGAGAATCGATGGCCTGTAGGTTTCTGAATGTGTGATTGGTGGGAGTGTGCTGGGGCGGACGAGGATTTGTGAGCTTGAAGGAGAGGATGTTGTGGTCAGAGAGGGGAAGAGGTGAGTTGTCAAAGTCAGAGATTGAGCAGAGGTGGATAAAGACCAGGTCAAGGGTGTTACCATCTTCATGTGTCTCAGAGGATGAGAGCTGTGAGAGGCCAAGGGAGGTGGTGAGAGATAAAAGCTGGGATGCAGATGGGGAGGAGGGGCTGTTTATAGGGATGTTAAAGTCTCCTAGGATAAGGGTTGGTAACTCTGAGGACATGAAGTGCGGCAGCCAGGCTGAAAAGTGGTCAAGGAACTGTGTGGGTGAGCCTGGTGGATGGTATATGACAGCTACTCTGAGGGGAAGGGGATGGAAGAGCCTGATGGTGTGGACCTCAAAGGATGGGAATGAGAGTGATGGAGCTGGGGGGATGACCTGGAAAGTGCATTGTGGGGACAGGAGTAAGCCGACTCCACCACCATGTCTGTTTCCAGGTCTTGGTGAATGGGAAAAGTGTAAACCACCGTGAGAGATGGCAGCAGGGGAAGTAGTGTCAGAATCCGGAATCCAGGTCTCAGTGAGGGCTAGCAGATTAAGAGAGTTATTGAGAAAGTAATTGTGGATGTAAGGAAGCTTGTTACATACGGACCGTGGATTCCAGAGAGCACAATTAAAAACGGGAAGTGAGGGTGTACAACTAATGTTAATAAGGTTACAGGGTTTCTATGGGAGGTGGGGGAGGGGGTAGGGTTAGCATGGGGTGGGCCGGGATTGGGAGAGATATCACCTGAAAGAAGTAGGATTAGAAGGAGAAAGATCAGATGATTTTTGGACTTGTGGCATGGCTTTTTGTGTAAGTCCCTGGAGCTTGATTGAATGAAATTATGAAGATAGGTGAAAAGGGCCTGGGAGCTGTGCATAGGAGAGGGGAGGAGAGAGGGGCTGATGTGGATGAGTGGTGATGGAGGGGGGACAGGGCGGTGAAAGTGAACAGTAAAAGCATATAGAATGATAGAGGTATAAATAATAGTCATGGTGACAACAGACGGTGTCAAAGAGTAGTTTACCTGCCTCCTGCCCTGACTAAAGGTGGTGTCACACACAGCGACAACGACGTCGCTGCTACATCACCATTTTCTGTGACGTTGCAGCGACGTCCCGTCGCTGTCGCTGTGTGTGATATCCAGCAACGAACTGGCCCCTGCTGTGAGGTCGCCGCTCGTTGCTGAATGTCCAGCTTCATTTTTTGGTCGTCGCTCTCCCGCTGTGACGCACAGATCGCTGTGTGTGACAGCGAGAGAGTGACGAAATGAAGCGAGCAGGGAGCAGGAGCCGGCATCTGGCAGTTGCGGTAAGCTGTAACCAGGGTAAACATCGGGTAACCAAGGTGGTTACCCGATATTTACCTTCGTTACCAGCCTCCGCCGCTCTCACGCTGCCAGCGCCGGCTCCCTGCTCTCTGCACATGTAGCTGCAGTACACATCGTGTAATTAACCCGATGTGTACTGTAGCTAGGAGAGCAGGGAGCCAGCGCTCAGTGTGTGCGACTCCCTGCTCTCTGCACATGTTGCAGCACAGCGACGCGTTTCGTTATGATCGCTGCTTCGGCTGCTGTGTTTGACAGCTAAGCAGCGATCATAACAGCGACTTACAAGGTTGCTGCTACGTCACAGAAAATGGTGACGTAACAGCGACGTCGTTGTCGCTGTCGTTTAGTGTGACCCCAGCTTAACTGCCATTTAATTAACTGCCCAGCACTTCGCAATTATGGCACTTAGCAAGAGATGGCATGCATGCACCCCTTAAGAAGTACACAAATATATAGGGAGAGCAAGAGGAATAGGTAAGGGGGATTGTGGGAGCTCAGCTTGTTAAGGGAAATCAACAAATGCTGATCACACCAGGGGATGATTAAGGAATCAAAGAGAACAGGACACTTGACACCCACCCGGACTTCCAGTCTACTCAGATTTATACCATCCACCATCAGATAAGATTTACAAAGAGGAAGATACAGTCATACATCAGTGAGTATTACATAGATTGTGAAAATGACTAAGCATAAATCACAGTAAGCAGAGATACTGTATATACCAGAACACATATTCAGCCAATGCAGAGGGGAGCAGACATTTCACTTCACAGTAAGCAGAGTTATATACCAGAACACATATTCAGCCAATGCAGGGGGGAGCAGACAATTCACGTCACAGTAAGCAGAGTTATATACCTGTGTAAAGAGAGAGATTAGGTTGGCTGTGCACTCTCCTATTTTTCCTCATTACTTCCAGTGTTTTCCTGTTCTCAGGGTTCATTGGGTAGCACGTCATATCTATAATTGGTTTAACTTTGGTAGTATAGTTAGACATACCTCCCAACATTTAAAGATGAGAAAGAGGGACAAAGTATGCGGCGCGCGTAGCGGCAATTTTAAGCCACGCCCCCTAACCACACCCATTTTGCAATCTGTCACGCCCACATCCAATCCTTTTCAGCACTGCTGATCACATTGTTTAAGACTGCGTGCCCACGATCAGTATTTGCAGCATTTTGGATGTAGCGTGTTTTTGCTGTGTCTAAAACGCCACATTGTACAGTACAAGCACAGTGGAGGGATTTCTAGAAACCCTGTGCCCACTGTGCTTGTTTTTTCTGCAGCAAAACACTGACCTGCGGAGCGTCTTTCCAGACTGCAGCATATCAATTGTTTGCTGTAGTTGCATGCGTCCTCCGTAGGGAGAACACAGCAGGAGACCGCAGCGCACTGAACCCTGATCGTGGGCACAGGCAGCTGCGTTCTCCTGCGGAGGAGACGTGCAGCCCCGCAGGTCAGGACCCACTGCCTCCAGGACACAGCGAGTCCTGATTGTGGGCACAGGCATACGCACATATACGGTACATATTTGAAGACAAATTCCCTAAAATACATATAAACAGACAAATCTATACACAGTCATCTGCACTGACATACATAGATATATACATCATACATATACACACATTGGAGGTAATAATATGGGGAAGCCGGCAGCAGCCGCACTCACCTACCCCGCTTGCCTCTATCCAGCTCCTCCTCGGCATGTGATCACTTGGCAACACTTTAACAGACCTAGCCACGCACAGTGCACACTGACACCGCTGTGTATGTATCACAAGGGAGGATGGGGGTTTTATATACTATAATATATATATATATATATATATATATATATATATATACACACACACACACACTGTATATATACAGTATATACAGCACAGGAGGGGCTGGGGGCTACAGTATATACAGCACAGGAGGGGCTGTGGGCTACAGTATATACAGCACAGGAGGGGCTGGGGGCTACATTATATACAGCACAGGAGGGGCTGGGGGCTACAGTATATACAGCACAGGAGGGGCTGGGGGCTACAGTATATACAGCACAGGAGGGGCTGAGGGCTACAGTATAGACAGCACAGGAGGGGCTGGGGGCTACAGTATATACAGCACAGGAGGGGCTGGGGGCTACAGTATATACAGCAAAGGAGGGGCTGGGGGCTACAGTATATACAGCACAGGAGGGGATGGGGGCTACATTATATACAGCACAGGAGGGGCTGGGGGCTACAGTATATACAGCACAGGAGGGGCTGGGGGCTACAGTATATACAGCACAGGAGGGGCTGAGGGCTACAGTATAGACAGCACAGGAGGGGCTGGGGGCTACAGTATATACAGCACAGGAGGGGCTGGGGGCTACAGTATATACAGCAAAGGAGGGGCTGGGGGCTACAGTATATACAGCACAGGAGGGGCTGGGGGCTACAGTATATACAGCATAGGAAGGTCTTGTGGCATAGACAGTACTTGAGGGGCATACATATTAGACCTGTTTCAGATGTCAGTGATTCTGGTATGTATGTGCTACTTTTTATATGTACCAGAATCACTGACCTATGCAGACCCATTATAATCAATGGGTCTGCACACACATCAGTGATTTTTCACTGACCGTCTCTTCGTGCGGCGTACATGCGTATCCGTGATTGCCGCACAGAAACATGTCTGTTTTTTTTCTGGCATCACTGATGTCCCACGGACCACACTATGGTGTGATCCGTGAAACACGTACCAGAAAAACACGGACATTTAAAATAAAAATCTTTTTCAACTCACCTTCTCCAGTGATGCTGAGTTCGGCAGCTGCTCTCTGCTTCTTCCTGGCTGGTTCATTATGGCATGCATTTTCATTCTGCAGCCAGAGCCGACCCGGAAGCAGCTGCAGAGGTGAGAGAGCGGTGGCTGGATGCTGAATCGCGGGACTCTTCAGCACCACAGAGAGCAGGAGCGGGGGCAGGTGAGTATATGTCCATGTGCAATCACGGAGTACGGATCACGTATCATGGATTGCACATGGACAACCACTGTGTGCCGTGAATTACGGAGTATGAAGGAAAATATGCGTGTTTAACACGTCTGTGAAGAACGTCTGTGTTTTTCACTGAGGGGCATACACGTTACTAAGGGGTATACACATTACTGGGGGAAATACACTTTACTGTGGGGCATACAAATTACTGGTAGCATAGATATTACTAAGGGGCATATAGCTCTGGTGTTGGGGCTTATACAGCTCTGGGGGCACATACAGCTCCGATGGGGGGGCTGGGGGGATACAAATCTGGTGTTGGGGCTGGGGGGCACACAGATCTGGTGAGGGGGGGTGCTGGAGGCATATAGCCCTGGTGAGGAGAGGGCTGCTGGGGCATGCATATCTGGTGAGGGGGGGGCTGGGATACATATCTGGTGGGAGGGGGCTGGAGGCATACAGAGCTGGGGGGTGCTGGGGAGCATATAGATCTGGTGGGGTGGCTGGGGGGTATACAAATCTGGTGTGGGGGCTGGGGGACATACAAATCTGGTGAGGGGGTGGCTGGTGGCATATAGCTCTGGTGAGGAGAGGGCTGCTGGGGCATACATATCTGGTGGGAGGGGGCTGGAGGCATACAGAGCTGGGGTGTGCTGGGGGGCATATAGATCTGGTGGGGGGGAATACAAATTTGGTGAGGCGGCCATACAGATGTGGTGAGGGGGGTGACTGGAGGCATATAGCTCTGGTGAGGAGGGGGTTGGGGCATACAGCTCTGGGTAGGTGGGGGGGGTTCACATACAGCATTGCTTGGTGTTGCAGCTCCTCTTCCTGTAGTCTCTTTATCTGTGGACAGAGCTCAGCATGTTGCTCGGTAGCTCCACCCACAGATGCACTTCCGTACACAAACTGCCCAGCAGTGAGCAGTGAGTGCACGCTGAGCTGCAGATTTAAAGTGCTGGCAGCCAGAGTGCTGCTGCCGCCCACCCATAACAGCGGTAGCACAGAGCCAGAGCAGTGAAGCAGCGCTCGGCTCTGCTCTGCTCATGTGCATTAGGAGGGGGAGAAAGTCAGACGGGGAGAGAGCGGGTGGGCGGAGCCACGGGCGGGACAAAAAGCCTCACGATCGTGACACCGGGACACCCGCTGAAATCCGGTACAGTCCCGCTGTATCCGGGACGGTTGGGAGGTATGTTGTTAGATCTTATATTCCAATCGGTTATTATTACGGCTCTTGTTTACCATGGATTGGGATGCCCAAGAAGCTATGTGGCGTGCGCAAGCTGCTACTAATCCCTTTTCTACTACTGAAGAATCAATACCTGATTCTGATTTTACTAAATGTTCTAGAGAGCTTCTGATATTGCATAAAAAAGGTATTCGGCTACACTGGAATATCCGTAGCCTTGAAGAATACTTGGGAGCAAACATTAGCCCTAGAGGCTCAGATTTTCCCGGCTTGGGAACCTACTACCCCTTTCCGTAATATATAGGAACAAGGACTCCTATGTTGTTCTCACATTCTAATCAACATGCTATTGGAATATGACAGAGAATTGTTTGCCAAGACCAAGACAGAAATTAAAAATATGGAGGTCAGTCTTAATAAGTTTGATATAACTCAACAAGTCCAAAGTTTTTTCGCAAATATGAAAGTAGAATTGGATAAATATGAGCAGGAGATTATCCAGAAGAAAGGTGGCAAAATTGCCATGTACCGTCTGTATTTTGAGACAGACAACATACAGATGGAGACATTGTGGTAACTCCCGATGTGTAAATATTACTTTTCTTATTAAACACAACAATACAATAAGTGTAAAATAATACACATTATCAGTATACAAGCTTTTTGTGTTTTTTTTTGTGTTTTTTTTGTTTGTTTAAATCACCCACAAATTCTTTGTTATGAGTGCAAAACATAACACATTATGTATGATGCATAGATTTTCTGTGGTATACATCTACGTTATATATGCAAAATACAATATATTATCGGTATACATGCATTTTTATCATTAATGTGTAATCACGCATACATTTTTTGTGGTATATACTGTATAGGCCGCTTTACAGGCTGCGACATCGCTCAAGCGATCTCGTTGGGGTCACGGAATTTGTGACACACATCCGGTCGCTTTAGCGATGTCTTTGCATGTGACACCTATGAGCGATTTTGAATCGTCGCAAAAACGGTCAAAATCGCTCATCGGTGACATGCCCCCCTATTCTCGATTATCGCTGCTGCTCGGTGAACCAAGTAGTTCGTCGCTCCTGCGGCAGTACACATCGCTATGTGTGACGCTGCAGGAACGAGGAACCTCACCTTACCTGCTGCCGCCCGCAATGCGGAAGGAAGGAGGTGGGCGGGATGTTACGTCCCGCTCATCTCCACCCCTCCGCTTCTATTGGGCGGCGGTTCAGTGACGCTGCTGTGACGTCGCTGTGACGCTGAATGAACCGCCCCCTTAGAAAGGAGGCGGTTTGCCGGTCACAGCGATGTCGCAGAGCAGGTATGTGCGTGTGACGCTGCCATAGAGAAAATGTTCGCTACGGCAGCGATCACACGATATCGCATGTACGATGGGGGCGGGTGCTTTAGCGCTTGACATCGCTAGCAATTGCTAGTGATGTCGTAGCGTGTAAAGCGGCCTTTAGTGTATGTTTATTTTTTTTATTGTTTTATTTTTCAATGGGCAAAAGGGGGGGATTTTAACTTTTTTCATATTTTTAAAAACTTTTTTTCATTTTTTAATGTTTTTACTATTTCCCTAAGGGGATGTGAAGCTGCGAACGTCCGATTACTTGTGCTCTACAGAACAGGGTATTAACATCGTTTTGTGCAGCACAAATGTTGTCTTCCTATGAACGCCGACACTCAGCACAGGAAGTACGTTACAACAGTGAGGTCATCAGCTGTCATGACAACTCATTGGCGCCCTACTATCACATCACGGGGCCACCGATCGATGAGAGCGGGTTATGATGCGCTCTACGCCAGCGCACATTAATCCCACTGTCAATAGATTGACAGCGGGATTTACCTAGTTTACAAGTGACGCACCCCAGGGCTTTGGGTTACTCAGTCTCAGGCTGTATATTACTCGGATATGTCACTGGGTGGCCGTGGCCCGGTACCGTGACCCTGGCGGTCACTTAAAAGTGTGTTTTGTACAGGGGAAAAATAAAATTAAGATGTTTTTTGTGATGCCACTAGTGGTATGCGGCTATTTGGGACAAGCCGCTGCTGCAAAGTTTCTCACTACTGCGGCTGGTGGTATTAGGCAGCTTAGGTGTGATGGCTCTCTGCAAGTAGAGCTAGGCCCAAGGGGAGGATGATGGTGGTAGTAGTATCTAAGTTCAGATGTGTAGGAAGAATTCAGATGACACAGGGGCTGCGGTTTAACTTGTGCTTTACTCACTATTTTGGAGTTGCTGCTACCCGGTTTGTGCTGGTCTTCACCAGTCCGTTATTCCTTTTGTTCCTGTGTCGGTGTAGTGAACTGGTGAACTTTACTTCCATGCACCCTGTAGTCTGTAGTAGTTGGTGGGTCTCTGTGGCCTGGAGTGTTTTTGGGGTCCCCTCCTGTTGTCTCCGTCCTGGCCCGTACGGCAGGCAGCTTGAACTTCTCGTGGGTCTGACCTCTGTCACCGTTTCCAGGTTCTCGCTTTGCTGCTGTGCCCCAGACACTAATGTCGGTAAGGTCCTTGATGGTCCCTGCACCTTGCAGATATTTATCAGGCACATCTGTAACATCTTCCTGAACTAGGGCTCTGTACCCCGTTGGTGCTCGGCCCAGTGAGTACTACGCCATACTCCCCCTGGCAACTGTACTCCTTTTAACTACACTTTTCTGTCAGCACATCAACTTCTGACTGACTTGGTGTCTGGTAACTATTCAACTGACAACATGTCCGTCGTCTGGTCACTCCACTGACTAGCCCCTCCTCCTCCCAGATTTCTGACTAGTTGATTGGATGCGCCCCAGCCAATAGGTGACCACCCGTCAGGTCCATCTCTAGTCTGTCACCGAGTCTGGGGAAAAGGGCGTGGATTTGTGTGTGTGTTGTGTTAATTACCAGCACTGGTCTTCCAGGAATCCGGGGTTAGATGTAGTACGCTGTGGCACCTAACAGTCAAGGGAGCCACACAAGTGTGGGCAGACCTCAGGTTCATGGCACCTCTCAGGCCCCCTTCACACGTCTGTGTAAAAAAAGTAAGTTTTGTACAGTCAGTTTTGGCCATCCATATGGCCATCCGTATGTCCGTGTAACATCCGTGATACACGGACAGGAAAAAACGCATGATACTGAAATTAATGTTTTTTGTGTGTAAAAGATGTGCAAAGCCAGAAAAGTGATAGATAAATGCTAGATAGATAGATAGATAGATAGATAGATAGATAGATAGATAGATAGCTTGTAAAGCTATTTAGCAGAGTTAATAAATAATTTTAGAAACAAAAAAAAAGTGGGGTTCCCCTAATTTTCATAACCAGCACAGGTACAGCAGGAGCTGTTCAAGCTATCTGTCTATCTCTCTCTATCTATTAATCTATTATACCTATCTATTCAATCTGTTCCATCTATCTCTTCATTCTATCCATCTAGCGATTCATCTATCTTTCTATTCATTATATCTATCAATTATCCTGCCTTATTCTATTTTATTCTATTCTATCTAGCATTCATGAGCAATAGATCAGTTACAGCATAATAGGAGTTCATGGGTAATGGATCTGTTAACGGATGGGCTAAGGAATGCATTCCTAACAGATCCGTTGCCTATTGACTCCCATTATACATTATCAGATCCGTTATACATCTATATTTGGATCAGTGGGAAAAAAAGACCTGTCTGCAGAACTTCTGGTCCGTTTTTAACAACGATTTTCCCTAATGGATGACACATTTTGGACTATCCTTTAACAGATCCATCACCATTAAAGTCAATGGGGAGTATACGGATCCATTAACAGATCTGTTTTTTGCATTTTCCAAACGGATTGCATTACAGGACATGGGAACATAGTCTAAAGCCTGCTTTACACGTTGCAATTTCGCATACAATATCGTATGCGATTTGCAATGCCCCCATCGTATGTGTGGCACGTTCAATTTGTTGAACATGCCGCACCGCACAAACGATTAACCCCCGTCACACATACTTACCTTCCATATGACCTCGATGTGGGCAGCGAACGTCCACTTCCTGGAGTGGGAGGGACGTTCGGCGTCACATCGACGTCACGTGGCAGCCGGCCAATAGAAGCGGAGGGGTGGAGCTGAGCGGGATGTAAACATCCCGCCCACCTCCTTCCTTCCGCATTGTGGGCCGGGAGACGCAGGACGTAGGTAAGATCTGTTCATCGTTTCCGGGGTGTCACACACTGCGATGTGTGCTACCCCGGGTACGATGAACAATCTGACATGCAATTCTAGAGAAAGGCACGATGTGTATGCGATGAACGTTTTAACATTCAATCGCAATCGCACGTACCTGTCACACACTGCAATGTAACTTACGATGCCGGATGTGTGTCACTTACGACGTGACCCCGCCGACACATTGTAAGATACATTGCAGCGTGTAAAGCAGGCCTAAGGCTGGAGTCACATTAACATATGGCAGTTGATTCAAGAGCATCGGATGCAATATGCTAATGATACTCAGCTCATACTCTGCTGCCAGCGTGAGCAGTGTCCTGCGACTCTGATCAGATTTTGCAATCAGATCACAGCTGCAGAGAATAGAGTGATCTCTCCATCTTCTTCATTGTCTCTCTGTGTTTATTGGACTGCACTCATATCGCTCTGAACTCGAATGTCATCTGAGTGCAGTCTTATGTTTCACGTGCACTCATACACTTGCATCGGTGCAAGTGACCCGAGACTCACAGACAATTATAGCATGCTGCAATTTTTCCTTAGTCTGATCAGGGCTAAGGAAAAAGTCACAGATATGAGCTGCCTGATTGATTAATATTGGGCTGAGTGCAATGCAAGATTTTCTCCCATTGCACTTGTGCAAGTCATGCACCAGTATGACTCTGGCCATAGACAGAATTGTGTGGGGATATATGTGGAGCTGCAGAAAACGGCTGAAAGCTCAAGGGATTGTACCATCAAAAAAAAAAAATACCTATTGTTTACATAGATTTTTGTGTCTTTTTTTTTCTTCTTTTCAAAGAGGACCAACCAGCAGGATTTTACTACACGGGGTAAAGGCAGTGCCATACAGACACTAAGATTTTGATTGCAGGCATACCTGTTATAGAAAGATGTGATGCTTGGTTGACTTAATATCTATAATCAAAGTTGCAAAAAAGCACTGCACTTTGATTGCTGTATGCAACATGGGCGGGTTTTTGTGGGTCAGGTCCTTGGGTTTATTGCTCCTTTTCTGGTATCCCCTGGCTTGCCCCCTTTTTTGTATTTCAATATTGCACCTCACCGACATTGCTTTTGTTAGCGGTGCATGTGCATTGGCAAAGTACTCAGATCTTCATTAAAATCGTGCCGGAGTACGCATTCGTGTACCGCTATCTCCGGCACCATTTTATTGAACAAACTGCATTGAAGACTTTGAGAAGCATCGGCATGTGCGCATCGGATCTTTCTATAACAGGTATGCCTGCTGGATGGTCCTCTTTAAATTTGTAACTTTTTTGCATATTATATCAAAAATATATATTAGAAATTTTGCATTTTTCACACTGGTGAATTTGAATAATACTTGAACCTGCTGTTTTAATCCCTTCAGGCCAAAGCCTATTTTGGACCAGGCAAAATTTTTCAAATCTGACATGATTTGACATGTTGTCATCGGCATCATGGGCATCACAGAAACCTGGTGGAGTGACACGCACAATTGGAATTTACAGATAGAACGATACAACTTATTAAAAAAGAATAGAACTAACAAAAGAGATGGAGGAGTTGCATGTATGTATGTATGTAAAAAAAAAGAACGCATCTCCATAGAAATTAAAGTTTCAGAGAATGAGAATCTATTAGAAAATATTAGGTTAAGGATTCATGGAGCAAACAAGGGGAAGGGCATGATAATAGGTGTTTATCATAGACCACTGGGTCAAACAGAGGATATGGATGAGATTTTTCACATCAAATGGCCACATTCTCAAATAAACATGAAATAGTGATCATGGGAGATTTCAACTAGCCAGACATTCATTGTGAAACCCTCACAGGTAAGAGTAAAGGCTCCATCCAATTTTTAAAGCGGAAGCTGGATAAACATATAGTTGAGATGATTTAGGAAAACCTGCACGCGCAGGGGGTTGGACCCAATGGCCCTTGAGGTCCCTCCCAACTCTACCATTCTAAGTATTCTATCAGTCACCTTATGTGGTAATAATTCTGAAATGCTTCACATATCTCATATCTCAGGGTTTCTGAGATTGTTTTTTTGGTGACACACAAGTTGGGGAAATAAGTATTTGATCCCTTGCTGATTTGTAAGTTTGCCCACTGATAAAGACAAGAACAGTCTATAATTTTAAGGGTAAGTTAATTTTAATAGCGAGAGAAAGAATATCAAAAATAAGTCAGAAAATTACATTGTATAAATTATATAAATTTATTTGCATTTTGCAGAGAGAAATAAGTATTTGATCCCGTACCAACCATTAACCTCTTCACGACACATGACATATACTGGGTACGCCATAGATCGTGTCAAGTTAATCCGTACCTGCTGCTGCCGGCAATGATTGCTGCACATGTCAGCTGATTTGAAACAGCTCACATGTGTGGCTATCAAGCACAAGTAGATTTGCTAGCCACTCCTGCCTGTTAACCCCTTAGAGAGCGATGTAACAGCGAGCAGCAGTAAGCATTCACTTAACCGGCGCTATCGGAAGTTATGTGATGTGATCACGTGGATCCTATGGTTGCCATGGTAGCACAGGGTCATTTGATGACTCCTGTAGCTATCATGAGTCAGTTCCTCTTACAGCCGGCACAGGGCCATGTGTGAGGGGAGAGCTGCTTTGGTGCAGATTAGAGCACTGCTGCTCTAATCTACAAGAAAGAATGAGAATACTGATCATTATAGTCCCCTAGGGACACTAGTAAAATAAAAAAAGTAAAAAAAAGTTTTCAAAAATAAAAAACAAATAAAAAAACTTAACAGTTGAAATCACCCCCATTTGCCCCATTGAAAATGAAAGAGTTAAAAAATAAAATAATGTACACATATTTGGTATCCCCGAGTTCAGAAATGCCCGATCTATCAAAATATAAAATCAATTGGGGGCGTGGCTTGCTGATGGCCGAGTGAGCTGCACTTGCTGGGAGCTCTGTCCTGAACTTCCCCCATTAGCCTCTATTAGAGCACATTAACATCTCCCTGCTTATGGGCAGATCCAGGAAAGTCACCAGACACCGAGGTGAGATAAAGGAGACAGTGAGCAGCATGGATCGTTTCCTCAGCCAGAGCACCTCAGCAGCCGTCAGGAACACTAGATCAATGATGGCGTCTGCCTCCCTCATGGAAAACTCACAGCCCCGGGAAAGTCAAACACAGACACAGCAGGAGCTGGGGAAATCACAGCAGGACTTCTCCAGCGAGGAGGACAATGAGGGAGATCTGCCTAATCTACATGAGATAAGTAAATCTATCAAGGCTTTGCCTACAAAAAAAGATTTGGACAGATTTGCTAGCAGGCTTGAGAATACTTATAAGAAAGAGCTGCAGGCACTGAAGTCTGAATTCACATACAGGGTAGAGGAAGTGGAGAAGTCCCAGGAAGCCATCACTGCTGAGTTGTCCCTACAAAGGAAAATATTACTTAGCCACTCAGCAAAGATGGATGAGCTCACTTCAGGGCAAGAGGACTTAGAGAACCGCAATCGGCGAAATAATGTCCGTATCCGTGGCATCCCTGAAAGTATTGGCACGCCTGAACTGGAGGCCATGGCACAGAAGCTCTTTGCTCAAATTCTGGGAGAACAAAGCTCTGGGCCGATTGAGTTAGACCGCATACATAGGGCCCTGGGTCCCAAATCCCCTCCAGATTCACGTCCAAGGGACATAATATGTAGAGTCCACTTTTATAAGGTAAAGGACTCCATCATGTCCGCGGTGCGGCAGGCAGGATCCATCAACTACCAGGGGTCCCAGGTCCAGATATTACCGGATCTGGCTAGACGCACTCTGCAGCTGCGAAGAGCATTAAAACCCCTGCTCCAACACCTCCAGGACAGAAACATTCCATATAGATGGGGTTTCCCCTTCCAGCTGACAGCGCATAAGGATGGGAAATCAGCAATCTTTCGCAAACTCGGAGATCTGGCTAAGTTCTTGGGGACTTTCGAGCTTCCTATGGTAGCACTGCCGGATTGGCCCTCAGGCCCCCAACTCCCTGTGGAACCCCCAGTATGGCAGCCAATCCGTCGCCATGGGAGACAAAGAGGTCCTGACAAGAGCAATCCGACAGGGTAGCGGTCCTGTGTAGCACCCCTGTTTCCTACTGGGGATAACCTTCATGGGCCCTTCCGGCATGATAGCCAATTATCCCTGGAGCCACAGGGGAGGGCCTTACCATGAAACTGCATCAAAGGCATCGTTGCAAGTTACTGTGATTTGTTGAAAGTCTTTCTCCTGTCACCTAATATTGCTTCTTTCCAGACTGGCATTGTGTTATTTCACAGGTGTTATCAGAGGTTCTGACATTGGGTCAAGTACTACTTAAACCTCATAGGAGGAAGCAGTAAACTGTTTGTGTTATACATCCACTTGGACCCTCCACCTGGTGGACCTGGTTTGGAGTGTCTTCCCCTAGCCTTTACTGACTGGACCCTGTGGGGCTGGACCGTCTAGAGGCGAAGATTTGGGCCTTTTGAGAAATAAGCCCGGGAGACCCATGTGATTTTCTTGTTTTTTACAATTACTAGAATCTTGTCCCTGATCTGAACACTTTGCTTACCTACCGGGAATGCTGATTGGGGTCAATGCCTAGAATAATAGCCTGTTATGATGTTTACTTTTCTTTAGATGATAAAGTTTTAGCGGGAGCATATAGTTAGTGCGCTTTATAATGATATATCATATTGTATTAGAGGCGGGGGGTAAGGAACGGACTCGCTGCCATTCTTGGCTTCCTCTAACCCCCCTTAGTGCAAATGGCAATCCATTGCCATGGAAATTTTGCACCACTTAATACTAGGGTTCCTTACCCACCTTTTAGGTCCTTTGACCTAAACCTTGCTCTTTCTTTTCTCTGTCTTTCTTTCTTCTCTATCCTTCCCTCTCACCTGACTGGACCAGCCCCCAGATACCACATCATGCTTCCAGCTGACCTGCATTATGGATAGTGTCAAGTTTTGCTCCTTCAACGTTAAAGGTTTGAATGTCCCTGAAAAAAGAAAACAGCATATTCCTGTCATAAGCAACGGGTGGCCATCTTGATGCTTCAGGAAACTCACTTTAGGTCAGATGCAATTCCTAAGTGTTCCTCGGCTTACTACCCGATTTGGCACCATAGCTCGAATCCTGATGCTAAGTCTAAGGGGGTTTCCGTGGCATTTCATAGGTCCTTCATACCAGAGGTGTTAGACTCCTGTATCGACCCCAAGGGAAGATATATTTTCTTAGAGCTTTCTTGGAAAACCAATATCTTTGTTATTGCTAACATGTACTTTCCTAACCAGGGGCAGGACAGATTCTGTGCAGACGGGAGGAAAATTCTGGAAGATTTTGCGGACTCCTCTCCGGTGATATTAGGAGGCGATTTTAATCTACCAATGAACCCGGCCCTCGATGTGTCCTCGGGTAAGTCGTCCTATCCGGCCTCAGTCATACAAAGGGTCAAAAAGCACATGCATGGTCTGAGATTGGTGGACATATGGAGGATTCTTCATCCGGACACCAAAGATTACAGCTTCTATTCCTCGGTCCATTCTGTCTATAGCAGAATTGACTCCTTCCACATTTCTCATGCCCTCCTAGACATGACAGTAGAAGCGACCATAGGTAATATAATATGGTCAGACCACGCTCCCATTTACTTATCGATTCAGTTAGGGCCTCGTGTCAAATCAAATTTCACCTGGTGACTGAATGAAAACCTATTACAGGATCAGTTATGCAAAGCGGACCTTACCCAGTCAATTCATAACTTTATTAGAGATCATGAATGTGATACCACTTCTCCTGCAATCCAGTGGGAATCACTGAAATGTGTATTAAGGGGCATTTTGATCTCACATCAAGAGCCATTGAAATAACGCAGTTATCTAACCAGATTGCCTCACTAGAAAGCAAACACAAACGGGACTCATCTCCTACAACCTACGCACAACTCTCTACAACCAGACATAAATTACTAGAGGTATTAGACCAGAAATCCAGGGGCTTAAGAGAACGTCTCAAAAGCCGCTTTTATCAACTGGGCAATAGAAGTGGGAAGCTTCTCGCAAGGGCCCTCCATCCCCGCTCCATGAATACTTACATCCCTTTCATAAAAGACCCAGGAAGTGATGGTCATTTGCATAGCAACCAGGACATTTTAGCAGGCTTCCGCACATACTACAAGGCGCTTTATGATATTAGGGGACAATCGGGACACATAGCGCCATATGGGACTCAAGATGATGTTAAAGCTTACCTGAAATCCCATAATCTCCCTTCCATCTCAAATGATACCTTACTGGAGCTGGAAGAGGACTTCTCCCTGGAGGAGGTCAATGCGGTAGTCTCAGATTTGAAGTCAGGGAAAAGCCCAGGTCCAGGCGGGTTCTCAGCGGGTTTCTATAAACAATTTTCAGAACTTCTAAATCCTCTGTTCCTATCGGTCTGTAGATATATATCTGCAGGGGGTGCGTTCCCTCCCCAGGCATTGATGGCCCACATCACAGTTATACCAAAACCAGGGAAGGACGCATCTCTTTGCTGCAACTATAGACCGATCTCGCTCATAAATCTAGATATCAAGCTTTATTCTAAAATGATATCAAATAGGTTACGAGACCTTCTTCCCAGACTGGTAAATCCAGACCAGGTGGGTTTCGTGCTCAGAAGAGAAGCCAGAGACAACACCCTGAGGACCATCTCCCTGATTGACGGCGCAAGACGTCACAGGATCCCCATGTGCATCCTGTCGGTAGATGCAGAGAAGGCGTTTGACAGGGTGCACTGGGGTTTCATGTTTCAGGTCCTTAAAAACATAGGGTTGGGAGAGCACATGATGAACAGAGTTACAGCACTCTACTCTTCGCCCACAGCACAAATCAAAATAAATGGCTCCCTCTCAGATTCCTTTACAATATGTAATGGAACAAGACAAGGGTGCCCCCTTTCCCCATTATTATATATTCTGACCATGGAACATCTGGCGGTGGCATTGAGGAGCAATATATCAATTAAAGGGGTTACATTTCACAAACAGGACCATAAATTAGCTTTATTCGCAGATGATCTGCTCCTGTACGTTACCTCTCCACTCATTAGTCTACCCAACATAATGGCTGAATTGCGGAGGTTCGGATCTCTGAGTAATTTTAAAATAAATACTCATAAATCCGAAATACTGAATATATCTCTTCCTCCAATGCTGGTGACTCAGCTCAAAGCCTCTCTCCCCTTCAAATGGCAGGTGGATTCATTGACATACCTAGGAATTAAACTGACGGCAGATCCCCTTGACCTCTTTAAATCAAATCACCGCCACATTTCCAGGAAGTTAGAATTAGACCTCAATAACTGGAACAAACTCCAGCTTTCATGGTTTGGGAGGATAAATGCGATCAAAATGGACCTGTTACCGAAGCTGCTTTATTACTTCCAAACCATCCCCTTAGTATTGCCGGCCTCTTTTTTCTCACGTCTGAAATCTAGCATAACCAAATTTGTCTGGGCACATAAACGCCCACGTATTTCCCACAAAATATTGAGTAGATCAAGGGATATGGGAGGAACTGGACTCCCTAATCTCCTTTTGTATAGCTACGCCTCTTTAGGGACGTGCGTTCTGGATCTATTTAACTCAGGTGAAACGAAAAGATGGGTGGAAGCCGAAAGCGCGCAATCTGATGTTGATCCGAAGGTAGTTATTTGGACCAGAGCACCACCCAGCTCCAGCTCTATCACAGTACCCTTTATCACAAAGCAATTGCGGAATTTTATGTCCCGAGGTAATAAATATCTTGACTTGTCCTCCATTCCAGGCCTATTGACACCGGTCCATAGTAATTCAGATTTTCAGGCGGGTTTCCATAGATCAACATTCCTCCATAAAAGGAAGAGTGACCATCCTATTATTCGTGACTTTATCTCAGACACAGGTATTACACCCCTAGATAATTACTCTTCAGATATCACCAAATCTCAAGATATGTGGTTCTTCTTCGAACAGCTGAAAAGTTTTATAGTGTCTATGGCTAGGAGGGTAGACATCTATAGGGCACTCACACCCTTTGAGGCCCTTTGCCTAGCGAAGGATCCTCCAGGCCATACCATTTCGACCTTGTATGACTTGTTTCTCAGATGCAGAGGTGCGAGGGACGGCTTGCCTGGGTACTTTGGGAAATGGGAGAGAGAGTGGGGGAGGTCATTCTCGGCTGAGGAGCGGACCAAAATCCTTCTCTTTATTGGTAAAACTTCGCTGAATGTGATATCACAGGAGAGGTGCTACAAGATCCTATCTAGGTGGTATAGGTGTCCTGTGAGTATCCATGCTGCCTTTCCATCAGCCTCTGATGTGTGCTGGAGATGCCAAAAGGAGAGGGGAACCCTCACTCATATCTGGTGGTCATGTCCCCCGGTGAGATCATTCTGGGAGAGCATTTTCCAGTTACTCAATAAACTCTCCTTGAGGCAGATCCGGCCCACAAAAGAGTTAGCTCTCCTGTCCCTCGGGAATGTTTCTGCTTCAGGGTTTAGGAAAGGTTTATTAAGACATTTTTTAACAGCTGCCAGAAACCTAATTCCAAGATATTGGAAGCAAACTAGAATCCCATCACGGGATGAATTCATAGCAGAGTGCAACGAGATCTTCAGGATGGAGACCTTGATAGGTCAGACACTCGGCAACAAGGACAAAGTTGATGCTACGTGGGCCCCGTGGATCATGTTCAGGGACTCACCGGATATGGGTCTATGGATTCACGGGGGGGCAGGTATGTAGGTAATTTTCCATTCTCTTATTTCTGTACCTAGAAGGTTAGCCTTGAAAATGTGGTTTTGATGTAGGAGGGCGCGTCCACTCGGGTGGGAACTCTTTGTACCCTTCCCCTTTCATCTTACTTTCCCACGTTTCTGTTGTCTTTACTGTCTCTAAATTCTTCTTCCACCTCCTCTTCTTTATCTCTTTTTTTTCAACTTGTTCTTCCTATTTCAAACACATACGAATTGTACTTGTTATTTTTGGTCGCCAGTGGCGCAGGTGTAGTCAAAGAACTGTTGTGTTTTTAGCAGCTAGCTTGGATATATACCCTCAGCCTGCGCGCTGTGCAATTGTTTGATTATCTTCTTCTATTCTAATAAACTTTGATTTGAACAAAATATAAAATCAATTAATCTGATCAGTAAACGGCGCAGCATCAAAAAAATTCCAATCGACAAAATTGCGGTTTTTTTTGGTTGCTGAAAATTTTGCGCAAAATGCGATAACAGGCGATCAAAACGGTGCTTCGTGGCAAAAATGGTACTGTTAAAAAACGTTAGTTCAAGACGCAATAATTAAGCCGTCACTGAGCCATAGATTCTGAAAAATGAGAACGCTACGGACAAACTTCTGAATTTTGTTAACCCATGAGGTAAAAGTAAACACATACATGTTTGGTATCTACGAACTCGAACCGACAAGAGGCATCACACCGATACATCAGTTTTACCATATAGTGAGCACTGTGAATAAACTATCCCAAAAATAATCATGCAAGTGCACTTTTTTTGCAATTTGTTTGCACTTGGAATTTTTTTGCCGTTTTCCACTACACTATGTGATAAAACTTATGGTTTCATTTAAAAGTAGAACTCATCCCACAAAAAAATAAGCCCTTCTATGGCAAGATTGACAGAAAAAATAAAAACGTTACGGCTCTCGGAAGAAGAGGAGCGAAATCCCCCCCCCGGAAAAATGGAAAATCACTCGGGGATGAAGGGGTTAAGAGTTCTGGCTCGTACAGATCAGTTTGACGCTCCTAATTAAATTGTTACTTGTTTTAAAGACAGCTGTCTTAGGGGTACTTTACACGCTGCGACATCGCTACCGATATATCGTCGGGGTCACGTCGTTAGTGACGCACATCTGGCGCCGGTAGCAACATCGCAGCGTGTAACACTAATAAGCGACAAGCAACGATCACAAAATCATTCCAAAACGGTGATCGTTGACACGTTGTTCATTTCCTTAATATCGCTGCTGCCACAGGTACGATGTTGTTCGTCGTTCCTGCGGCATCACATATCGCTATGTGTGACACCTCGGGAGCGACGAACATCTCCTTACCTGCGTCCACTGTCAATGCGGAAGAAAGGAGGAGGGCGGGATGTTACGTCCGCTCATCTCCGCCCCTCCGCTTCTATTGGCCAGCCGCTTAGTGACGCCGCAGTGACGTCGCTATGATGCCGAACGCACCTCCCCCTTGAGGGAGGGATTGTTCGGCGGTCACAGCAACGTCGCTGACCAGGTATGTGCGTGTGACGCTGCCGTAGCGATAATGTTCGCTAAGGCAGCGAGCACCAAATGTCGCACGAGCGACGGGGGCGGGAGCTATCGCGCTTCACATCGCTAGCAATCGCTAGCAATGTCGCAGCATGTAAAGTACCCCTTAAACTGTCACCTGCATAAAAGATTCCTGTCCACAGACTCAATTAATCAGTCAGATTTTAACCTCTACAACATCGGCAAGATCAAAGAGCTTTCTAAGGATGTCGGGGACAAGATCATAGACCTGCACAACAATGGAATTGGCTACAAAACCATACGTAAGATGCTGGGTGAGAAGGAGGCAACTGTTGGTGCAATAGTAAGAAAAAAGGAGAAATACAAAATGAGTTTCAATTGACATCAATCTGGGGCTCCATGCAATATTTCACCTCGCTGGGTATCCAAGGTCATGAAGAAGGTGAGAGATCAACCTAAAATTACAAGGGGGAACTTGTTAATGATCTCAAGGCAGCACATTTCGCCATAATGCATTAAAATCCTTTAGTTCCCACAAAGTCCCACTTCTTAAGAAGGCACATGTGCAGGCCCATCTGACGTTTGCCAATAAACACCTGGATGATTCAGAGAGTGATTGGGAGAAGGTGCTGTGGTTAGATGAAACAAAAAAAAAAGAAATGCTGCCTATGACCCAAAGAACACCATCCCCACTGTCAAGCATGGAGGTGGAAACATTAAGTTTTGGTGGTGTTTCTCTGCTAAGGGCACAGGACTACTTCACCGCATCAATTGGACAATGGATGGAACCATGTGCCGTAAAATTCTTAGTAACAACCTCCTTCCCTCTGCCAGGACATTAAAAATCAGTCGTGGCTGGGTCTTCAATATTGAGCCAATCCCACTAGTGTAATACCAAATGGAAAAAAAACCAGGTAATTCTTCTAAATCAATTGAGTATTCAGCTATGAAGAATAAAATATACCTTTTAATAGAAATGTTATTAGGCAGGAATTTATATGAACGGTCGGCCATAGAATTTCGCCCATGTTGTTGTAAATATCTGACACCATCTAAACAAATACATTATTGGGTGATGTCTGTTAATTTCCCTTAAATTGTATGGTATATTGACCATTTACCCATGTGGTGGCTGTATGTAGACATTAAGATGACACACTATATTTACAGGGCCATTGTCCTATAGATCATACTTACGGACTTCGCCTGGTTTAAATGTTCTTGACGCCTGTGTGGATGTTGCTGGGTGACATGTGGTATTCCTGATGACATATAGTAACTGTGAGCGGTTGCACATGAGCTTGCATGGCAGCGGTGTAGACACGGGAGATCTGTCCTATAGCCATTAAACCAGCGCCTGTGTGTACATTGCTTGGTTACATACCTCGTTTGTTGATGACGCACGGTACTGCAGAGTTAATACAGATTAATATAGATGGATTAACTAACAGCGGATATGGCGCCGGTGATGTGCTCATTGATACAACACATGCACGGGCATTTGCCGGGCGACAGGCCATACTCTGAATGATGTATAGTGCTGGGGGCGGGGACATATGAGATTACGTAGCAACAGATGGGATGTTTACGTCCATTTACTAGTGCTACACCACTTGCGTGGACGTTGCCATGCAATGTGGTACATAACATTAGACAAGCAGGGACACTAGAAAGGAGGATCTGGATTGCTGTATGGCAGAGTCTAACAGGCCACCGTCGCTGCAGACACGGAGGTCATAATTTAATCTCCGGGTGCAATGACAACCATTGGTACTTCATAATGGAGTCATGGATGTGCCAATTGGATGTGAAAGGGACCACTCTCCCTATCACAAGCAATCAACAGCGATTTCAGCACCAAATTTGCAAATTTATTGGCATATTTTTTTCGAGATTTTCTTTTCTGTTCTTTTAGGGGGGTTTTTATATATGTATATTGTAACATTTTTTTTAGCTTTTATTTTATTCATTTGCCTGCTCACTGGGCTAATGCATTTTATTATATATGTATTAGAATGCATTTAACCTGTCAAAAAAACAGAATGCCTGTTAGACCCTGCTTATGGTAGAGTCTAACAGGCCATCGTCCCTGCAGACTCGGAGGTCATATTTGATCTCCGGGTGCTATGGCAACCATTGGCTTTCCACAATGGAGTCATGGATGTGCCAGCTGGATGTGAAAGAGACCACTCTTCTGTGGCATGCTGGGGTGACGCGAGATAACAGCACTTCGCCCACGACTACTGCTCTGTGTCACGCTACAGGAAGTTGCATCAGCCTAAGGGGGTGGTAGAGACTCCTTTTCGCTATACATAACAATGCTGTGGCAGATGATCCCAGATTCAATTTCCCTAAGAAGACTGACAAATACAGTAAAAAGTGAAAAGAAATGTTTTAAAAAATAACAAAAAATTAAAAAAAATTCCCCACTAAAAATGAACACGTTGGTATTTATAAGTTCGTAAAAGTCTGATTTATTAAAATATAAAATAAAAGTAATCTGATCATAAATGGCGTAACAATAAAAAAATCTAAACTTCAGTAATTAAGTAGTTTTTCGGTCACCGCAACACACAAAAAAAGTAATATAGGGCAAACAAAACATTATATCTACCCCAAAATAATAGCAATAAAATATCAGCTCAGGGGAGCAAAAAACAAGCCTTCAGACAGCTCCAAATCCCAAAAATCTCAAACGTTACGGCTCTTGGAAAACAATGGTACAAGTGAACACTTTTTCTCTATTACAAATTTCTACTAAAATCACATGTATAACAAAGTTTTGTAAATTCAAATACCAGGAAGTCTACAAAACAAAGCAGTTTTACTTAACCTCTTCACAATCAAGGACATACATATACGTCCTTGGTCGTACATGGCCTGCATAATTTCCCAATCAGCAGATGTGCAGCCAACAGGCACGGGTGGATCGGAGATCCACTTGCGCCTTTTAACCCCGAAGATCAGAGTTTGATAGTGCAATCTAATGTGGTCCATTGGGGAACGCGCTGTTCCCCACCACCATCGGCAGCCTGGTAAAGCGATTACGGGGCACCAAAGGGTTGTCATGACAGTGCAGGGTCATCTGATGACCCCTGTGGTGTCATGACTCACTTCCTGTGAATGCTGACATTCACAGATAATCAGCAATTGGACAGTCCATGCATAAAGTCCCTTAAGGGTACTAGTAAAATCAATAATAAATGTAATCAAAAAGTTTTTAAAAAAATAAAAAGAAATAAACCTAAACAAATAAACAATAAATAAATAAACAAATAAACAATAAACCTAAAAGTTCAAATCACCTCCCTTTTGCCCTATTGAAAATAAAACAATAATAATGAAAAATACACATATTTGGTATAGCCGGTTTCAGAAATGCCCGATCTACCAAATCTGATTTGTAAAGGGCGTAGCAAAAAAAATCAAAACACCAGAATTACGGGTTTTGTCAACGGACATTGCAATAAAATGCAATAACAGGCGATCAAACAATATCTACCAAAAAATGGTATAACTAAAAATGTCACGTCAATATGCAAAAAATAAGTCTTCACACAGGCCCGGATCCTGAAAAATTAGAATGTTATGGGTCTCGGAAAATGGAGCCAAAAGCGCAATTCATTGTTTTTTTTCCAAACTTCTGAATTTTATTTCACTACTTAGATAAAAGTAAAATTATGCATGTTTGCTATCTACGACCTCACACCTACCTGGAGAATCATAATGCCAGGTCAGTTTTACCATATAGTGAACATGGTAAATAAAAAAAACAGAATTGTGTAATTGCACTGTTATTGCAATTTGCAATTTGACAACACTTGGATTTTTCCCCCAGTTTCCAGCAAAATGAAAGGTGTTGTTCAAAAGTGCAACTCATTCCGCAAAAAACAAGCTCTCATATGGCTATATTGAAGGAAAAATAAAAGTTATGGCTTTTGTAAGATGACAAAAATTCGCCTGTTGGTGAAGAGGTTAAAACAAGACATACCAAAAAGATACAAGAATCACAGTGTAAAAGAATCGCGAGTAACCTGATTTAGTCAGTAAGTGCAGGAATGATGTTGAAAATTTGCAATATCAAAAACTCTCCAAAAACACGTGTGAATATGGCCTTAGGTGTGATTACAGTGGAGGCACTGATTCTAGCAGTGACTGCGTATTGCTGCAGCTCTGTTTAGATGACTGGCTCAAAGTGGCACACGCAAGTGACCTGCTTTCACCGTCTCTGTCAGTTGTAATGTTGAGATTGTGTGGTGTTCAACCCCTTAAAGACCGAAAGACCGCAGATACGCCATTTAATGGTGGCAAGAAAGGGTACTTATTCCTTTGCGCCACTTTTTAACAGCGCTCAGGAAAAAGGATGTAGCGCCCCCCAGTGTCGTAAAATCAATAAAAAAATGTTGTCGTCTTTATTTTTTTATCACTGACAATTAGTAATGTCGAGTATTTGATAGACACTGTGACATTACTAACCACTGGACTTGATGCCAGCTGACATTACAGCTGGTATCAACCCCATATATTACCCCGTTTGTCATGGCACCAGGACAACAGGATGAGCTGGGGCATCTAATGGATCCGCCACTTATAGGGCGGCTGCGGACTGCTATTTTTAGGCTGGGAAGGGCCAATAACCATGAACCTTTCCACCCTGATAATACCAGCACCCAGCTGTCAGCTTCACCTTGGATGGTAATTTAATTTGGGGGAACCCCACTTTTTTTTACAGTACTTATAAATAATTATAAAAAACAGAGTAAGGTGACCTCCAAATTGGATCACAAGCCAAAATGGAGCTACCAGCTGTGATCTGCAGGCTGCAGCTGTCTGCATTACTGCTGGCTATCAAAAATGTCATTTTTTTTAATTATTTATTTTTTTGGCTAAATACATGGCCTTTAGTGTCACATGAAAGTCTCTAAAGGGTGCCAGCTTAGAATATGTAGGGGAGTGGGACATTATATATGTGTATGACATCTATCTACCCATCCATCCTAGATTTTTTGGCTGTGTGCCCACGATTAGGGTGTGCAGCGTTTTAGACGCAGAGTTGTCACGTCCCCACCAGATTCCGCTCCTGCAACTTCTGCTCCGATCGCCAGACGACGCCATGTTCCCACAATGGATGGTGCTGGTGATGGGAGAGGAGTCGGTACCCGTGGCTCTGCGGAGCACAGGCTCCGCTCATCCACTAGGCTGGGTTTCCCTGGAACCTGCAGTACCACTGGCTGACTGTAGGTGGCGTGTCTTCCAGCTGATGTTGCCAACATTCACCTGCAGCCAATGGGAAGACACCACACCCTTCTTATTTCCCCTCCTGTCACATGACTACTGCCAGAGATAGTTCTGTACTCCTGGCTCATGTGCTGTTTGTATTGTGATTCCTGTACACTGACCTTTGCTTGTTGTTAACTACCCTCCTGCCTGTCGTTTTGGTACCCTGCTGCCAGTTCCGGAATTGACCTCTGCTTTGTCTCCTCACTACACCCTTGCCTGCTGATTCTGTTCTTGTTTTGCATCTCCTAGTTTTTGACCCTGCCTTGACCACGGACTACAGCCTGCCACAGGTAGTGATCTCTGCGGCTCTGTGTAATTCCACATCCCTGTATAGGGGTTAAAGGGTTGCAGAGTTCTTGGGGTCCTGCTTTGTGAGCAGCCTTACTCTAGACTCCCCTTACAGCCAGTCTGAGTCTGTGGCTACACTCAGGCATTACAAGAGTGTTTTCGCTGCGTTCATAACCCTGCGTTGTGCAGTACAAGCAGTGGAAGGGGTTTTTCTCCTGCCCACTGTGCTTTTCTCCACTACATAAACTGACTTACGGCATGGCTTCCCGAGCCGCAGCATGTCAATTTATGCTGCAGAGACGAGGGTGTTGTCCGTGGGGAAATATAGCTAAAGTCCGCAGCAGCCCGAACCCTGATCGTGGGCACAGGCAGCTGCGTTCTTCTGCAGACAACACTGGCATCTCTGCAGGAGGGCTGACACAGTGTCCAAGATGCAGTGTCACCTGATCGTGGGCACATAGCCTAAAAGTGAGACATTTGCTGATACAGCAACATTTTTGTGAACTACCTGTGGGTTTAAAGGGAACCTGTCATCAGAAATTTGGCTTTCAACCTAAATGTTTCCCCCTCTGCAGCTCGTGGGCTGCATTCTAGCAAGGTTTCTATACTTTTTTGTGCCCCCTTTTAAACCAAAATAAATACTTTATAAAACTGTACCTTTCGGTTTGAAAATCTTGTAAATTATCCATGGGGGCGGGCCGTGTGGCGTTCGTTACTGTATCTTACGCCGTCCCCCATGCTCCAAATCATCCCTGAGGACGCCGCCCACTGCGCCCGAGGTCCCGTGCACGCCGGGACACCTGGTGACGTGGTCGCACGTACGAGAGTATGGGCGGCGCTGTGATTGCATCGCAAGTGCGCGCCCATACTCTCGTGGGCGCGCTCTCCCCTCTGTACGTCGCTCAGATCCTCTCCGCTTCTCCTGTAGTGGCTTGCTCCGCTCCTCCCATCTATTTCCTGCTGCAGGGTACGATGGGAAGGAGGTGACGTCGGGCCGGCGCAGAACGCTGGAGGCAGTGGGGAAAGGGCGGGCACGAGAGTATGGGCGGGCACTTGCGATGCAATCACAGCGCCGCCCATACTCTCATGCCTGCGACCACGTCACTAGGTGTCCCGGCGTGCACGGGACCTCGGGCGCAGTGGGCGGCGTCCTGAGGGATGATTTGGAGCATGGGGGACGGCGTAAGATACAGCAACGGACGCCACACGGCCCGCCCCCATGGATAATTTACAAGATTTTCAAACCGAAAGGTGCAGTTTTATAAAGTATTTATTTTGGTTTAAAAGGGGGCACAAAAAGTATAGAAATCTTGCTAGAATGCAGCCCAGGAGCTGCAGAGGGGGAAACATTTAGGTTGAAAGCCAAATTTCTGATGACAGGTTCCCTTTAAAATGCTCACTATACCCCTGAATAAAATCCTTGAGGAATCTAGTTTACAATATGCGGTCACTTGTGGGGGGTTTCTGATGTATAAGTACTTTAGGGGCCCTGCAACTTATTTCAGCTTTACCAAAATTCAAATGGTGGTCCTTCCGTTCCAAGCCCTCTCGTGTCCAAACAGAGGTTTTTGACCACATGTGGGCTATTCCTGCGCTCATAAGAAATGGGATAACAAATTTTTTGTGTTGCATCTTGAAAGTGAGAAAGTGATTTCCACCACATATGAGTTATCAGCGCACTCAGGAGAAATTGCACAATAAATTGTTTGCAAATTTTGTCCTGTTACCCTTGTGAAAAAAAAGCTATGTGGTTGAAGTAACAATTTTGTGGTATTTTTTTTTTTTTTCACGGCTCAACATTATAAAATTCTGTGAAGCCCCTGGAGGTTCAAAGTGTTTACCAAATATCTAGATAAATTCATTGAGGGGTCTAGTTTCCAAAGTGGGGTAACTTGTGGGAGGTTTCTGCTGATAAGTTACCTTACGGACCCTACAAATAAAACATGGTACCCACAATCTTTTTCAGCCAAATTTGAGTTCCAAAATTCAAATATTGCTCCTTCCGTTCAAGTCTTCCCATTTGTCCAAACAGAAGTTTCTGACTACATGTGGAGTATCACCATGCTCATAAGAAAGTGGGTAACAAACTAAGGTCCACTTTTTGGCATTGCCTCTTGAAAAAGTGAGAAATTTGGTGCTAATGCAACATTTTTGTAAAAAAAACCTGAAAATTTTCAATAGAACGGCCCAATGTTATCAAATTCTGTGAAGTACCTGTGGGTTCAAACTGCTCACTACACCCCTAGATAAAATCCTTGAGGGGTCTAGTTTCCAAATTGGGGTCACTTATGGGGGTTCCTGCTGTTTAGGTGTCTTAGGAGCCCTAGAAATGTAACATGGTGCCTGCAATCTATTTCAGACAAATTTCTGTTCCAAATTTCAAATATTGTTCCTTCCGTTCAGTTCCGTTCCCTACCATTTGTCCAAACAGAGGTTTCTGACCACATGTGAGGTATCAGCGCGCTCAGAAGAAACTGGGTAACACATTTTTGGTTCCATTTTGTTGTGTTATTTCTTCAAAAAGTGAAAAAATTGTTTCTAGAGCTACATCCTTAGGTAAAATATTTTTTTTCCTTCCACATTGCTTTAGTTCTTGTGAAATACCTGAAGGGTTAATAAACTTCTTGGTTGGGATATTGAGTACCTTGAGGGGTGCGGTTTTTATAATTGTGCCACTTTTCGGTATTTTATGTCACCTAAGCCTGTAAAAATCACTTCAAATATGAAGTGGGCTTAAAAAATGGTTTTGTAAATTTTGTTGAAAAAATAGGAAAATGCTGATGAACTTTGACCTCTTCTAACTTCCTAACCCCCAAAAATTTTGTTTCAAAAATTGAGCTGATGTAAAGTAGACATGTGGGAAATGTAATTTATTAACTATTTTGTGGGACATAACTCTCTGGTTTAAGGGCATAAAATTAAAAGTTTTAAAATTGCAAAATGTAAAAAATTTGTCAAATTTCGAATTTTTATTTTTTTTTTACATACAAAAGCAAAAAATATCTTTCTAAATTTACCACTATCGTACAATATGTCACGAAAAAACAATCTCAGAAACACTGGGATTCGTTGAAGCATTCTATAGTTATAGCCTCATAAAGTGCCACTGGTCAGGATTTCTAAAAAGGTGGCCTGGTCATTAGGGACAAAACTGGCTTTGTCCTTAACGGGTTAAACAGGGATTATTAATATTTGTTGAAAAAAAAAAAAACAATAAAAGAAACAAAGCCGAAACAGTGAATTTGATCTTATCCAGCAGTCCCATAGAAGATAAATGGAGCGGCAGTCCCATAGGAGATAAATGGAGCAGCAGTCCAATACTAGATAGCAGACCGATAGAAAATAAATGAAGCTGCAGTAGAGCTCCATGTGGCAGGAGGTAGAAAGAGACTGGTGACATGAAAGAGGTTGTCTACCTGGAGAACACCCCTTTCTAATAAGTAGTCCTCCTTATAAAATTAGGCCGCTTTCACATTGCATTTTTACCTACGTTCACTGGTCCCGTTGGGGCATCCGTCCGAATTTCCCTCCCCCCGCAAAACTGGTTTCAGATGCATATTCCGACGGGGCCATTGACTATAATGCAGCAGACGGAGTCTGTGTCCGCCTGCAGAGAATGTATATGCCCGAAAATTGTGCAAGACAGAGCACATGCTGACTGTCTGCTCCATTATAGTCAATGGCCCTGCTGGCGTATGTGTCCGAAACCTGTTTTTCCGTATGAAGGGGGGGGTGGGTGTTTGTACAGATGCCCCGAGGGGACCACTGAATGGAGGTAAAAATGCAATGTCAAAGCTGCCTAAGGCTCGGTGCGCAGTAGGCGGATTTTAACGCAGATTTCCCACGGATTTGCTGCATGTTTCGCTGCAGAAAATGTTCATAACCTTTCTGCAGTGACTCACCAGCAAAACCTATGGGGAAAAAAAAATGCTGTACGCACTAGGCGAATTTTGACAGCTACAGGTTTTGCTGCGGGAATCCCGCAGCAAAAAGAATTACATGTCACTTCTTTTTCGCACGTCGCTGCGGCATTTCACTCCATTGACTGTAATGTAACCGTCAAATCCCGCAGGGAATAACGCAGGTAGCAAATTCTGTGCGTTTCATTGCGTTTTCCTGCGTTATTCCCTGCGGTATTTCGCGTTTTTCGGGACATAATGTTCATCACTGCCTGCGTTTTGCAAGGAAGTGATGTCATTATGACAGGAAGAGGAAGTTGAGCAGAGAGTAAACACACACAGATCACACTCACACACAGACGCAGACATATAGAATACACATAGAAATCAAATGTACATATTACAAATAAAAAAAACAAAAAAAAACTTGGGCTCCGCCATATTTTCAACGTCCAGCCGAGGTAAACACACAGCGGCGGCCCGGTATTCTCAGGCTGGGGAGGGTGAGGGCCAGGGATAATGCCCCCCCCCTTCCTGCAGCCAAGAATATCAGCCCGCAGCTGCCCCGGGACTGTCGCATCCATTATGCGACAGTCCCGGAGAGTCCCCGGCTCTTCCAGATTGCTGACATGCGGTGGCAATCAAGGGAAGTTAATGGCAGCGCATCGCTGCCACTAAAGGGGGCTTTACACGCTACAATATCGTTAATGTTTTATTGTCGGGGTCACGCCGTTAGTGACGCACATCCGGCGTCATTAACGATATCGCAGCGTGACACTTTTGTGCGACCTAAAACGATCGCAAAAGCGGCCACAATCGTTTGCCGTGGAGAGGTCGTCCTGAAACCAAAAATTGTTTAACGCTCATTACCGATGTTGTTCCTCGTTCCTGCGGCAGCACACATCGCTATGTGTGACACCGCAGGAGCGAGGAACATCTCCTTACCTGCGTCCACCGGCTATGCGGAAGGAAGCAGGTGGGCAGGATGTTTACGTCCCGCTCATCTCCGCTTCTATCGGCCACCTGCCGTGTGACGTCGCTGTGACGCTGCACGACCCGCCCCCTTAGAAAGGAGGCGGATCACCGGCCAGAGCGATGTCATAGAGCAGGTAAGACCAAGTGACGGGGGTGCGCGTTTTTGTGCGCGACCGGCAGCGATATGCCCGTGTCGCAGAAAAGATGGGGGTGGGTACGATCGCTAGCGATATCGGCAATGATATCGTAGCGTGTAAAGCCCGCTTAAGTCCTGGCTTAATCATGGCAGCGTCTATGAGACAGCTTTCATGATTAACCCGTAAGTAAAGTGAATTAACACACACACAAAAATCCTTTATTTTAAATAAAATTAAAAAAAAGCCCCTCTTTCACCACTTTATGATGCCCTACCAACACACAGCGCCCACAACGCTTGCAGACTGCTGCAGCTGCTCTGACACACAGTACTTATTGCAGCCTCGTAACCAGACTGCAGGGGTAACCACAGGACATTTCTCACGGTCAGTAATATGAACACATTACCGCTCGTGAGAACTGCAGTGTGTCCTCACAGGAACTCTATCAATTGATTGAACTGTCCTCTATCTAGTGATTATCTATCTATATATCTATCCATTATCTATCTCAGAAGGAAATTACCTTTTTTGTTTCCAATGTGCTTAATTGCACTGAATGCATTAAAACACATGTACCAACCTGCGGAAAAACCGCACCAAAACGCATGCGGATTTCGGTGTTTTTTTTCCGCGGGTGCGGAAATCTTTCAGAGCCTGCGGAATCTTAAGAAAATTCCATTTTCTAGTGCGCTCAAGGCCTAACACTGTATGCTCCCCTCCACAGTGGCGCCATTCCAGCAATGCTGGAGCTGGGTCCCCTGTGACATTGGGTGCCATGTAAGGCTAGTTTCACACTTGCGTTGGACGGGATCCGTAGCATTGCGTTGTGTGATGCATGCAACGGATGCGTTGCATATAGTGGCACAACGCAATGCTACGGATCGTACAAAATAACGGAAAGCTTTTTTTTTTTTTCTTCTTACAGTTTACCCGCAGCCGACTATTGTGAACGATCACCTGATAGCTCTTAATAGCCGGCGGCCGAGCGCTCAGCTGAGTGCCCTGACATGCCGGCGGATCAGCTGAGTGCCCTGACATGCTGGCGGATCAGCTGAGTGCCCTGACATGCCGGCGGATCAGCTGAGCGCCCTGACATGCCGGCGGCCGAGCGCTCAGCTGGGCGCACAGACATGCCGGCGGCCGAGCGCTCAGCTGGGCGCCCTAACATGCCGGCGGCCGAGCGCTTAGCTGGACGTTCGGCCACCGAGAAATAAAATAAAGGTTGTGATAAAAAAAAAAAAAAAGGAGCATGCGCAGTGAAAAATAATGGTATCCGCTGCTCAAAAAAAACATTACATGCAGCGTTCCATTCGCCCGGCGCTCACTGACGGTCAGCGTCAAAACAACTGATGCGCTGCGGGGCGGATGCAATTCAAGACCATCCGTTGCTATCCGTAGCTAATAGAAGTCTATGAGGAATATAACGGTTTCCTGTAACGGTTAGGCTGGTTTCACACTACGTCTTTTTAACATCCGTTGAAAACGTTTTTTTAGCGGAAGTACGGATCCTGCTTTTACAGCAAATAACGTATGCAAACGCATATGTTATTTTGCAGGATCCTGCACTGGATGTTTAGGGGCGGGCATTGGAGTCATGTGATCGGGAGTGAGGGGAGCTAGACTGGGAGTCGGCATCTGACAGCTGCAGACGCTGGTAACCAAGGTAAACATCGGCCTTGGATACCAGATATTTATCTTGGTTACGAGTGTCTGCAGCTGCTAGGAGCAGGGCTGCCTGCACACATAACCAACGTAAACATCGGGTAACTAAGAGAAGTGGTTACGCGATATTTACCTTGGTTACGAGTGTCCGCAGCTCTCAGGTGGGGGAGAGGGAGGGAGGGAGGGAGGAAGGGGGAAAGACAGAGATAGAGAGGGTGAGGGAGGGAGGAGGAGAGAGAGACAGATCACGCGAGACTGGTTCTGGGCATGCTCAGTACTTTCTGGGCATGCTCAGTACAAAAGCAGGATCCTGTCTATCAGCACGCCAGCGTTCACCTGCGTTCGCGTGCGTTATAGTGCGGATCCAGTGACTTGCAGTATTTTGACGCAGCTCAAAAACGCTACAAGTAGCGTTTTTGAAACATGTTAAAAAACTGCAAGTCACCGGATCCGCACTATAACGCACGCAAACGCAGGTGAACGCAGGTGGACGCGAGTCCATTGCAAATGCATTGAAATGAAAACGCATTTGCACTGGATCCGTACTTCCGCTAAAATAACGTTTTCAACGGATGTTAAAAAGACGTAGTGTGAAACCAGCCTTAGGCTAGTTTCACACTACGTCTTTTTAACATCCGCTGAAAACGTTTTTTTAGCGGAAGTACGGATCCTGCTTTTACAGCAAATAACGTATGCAAACGCATCTGTTATTTTGCAGGATCCTGCACTGGATGTTTAGGGGCGGGCATTGGAGTCATGTGATCGGGAGTGAGGGGAGCTAGACTGGGAGGAGGCTTCTGACAGCTGCAGACGCTGGTAACCAAGGTAAACATCGGCCTTGGATACCCGATATTTATCTTGGTTACGAGTGTCTGCAGCTGTTAGGAGCAGGGCTGCCTGCACACGTAACCAACGTAAACATCGGGTAACTAAGAGAAGTGGTTACGCGATATTTACCTTGGTTACGAGTGTCCGCAGCTCTCAGGTGGGAGAGAGAGGGAGGGGAGGAAGGGGGAAAGACATAGAGAGAGAGAGGGTGAGGGAGGGAGGAGAGAGAGACAGATCACGCGAGACTGGTTCTGGGCATGCTCAGTACTTTCTGGGCATGCTCAGTACAAAAGCAGGATCCTGTCAATCAGCACGCCAGCGTTCACCTGCGTTTGCGTGCGTTATAGTCAGGATCCAGCAATTTGCAGTATTTGGACGGAGCTCAAAAACGCTACAAGTAGCGTTTTTGAAACATGTTAAAAAACTGCAAGTCGCTGGATCCTCACTATAACGCACGCAAACGCAGGTGAACGCATGTTAACGCGAGTCCATTGCAAATGCATTGAAATGAAAACGCATTTGCACTGGATCCGCTTGTCCGCTAAAATAACGTTAAGGACGGATGTTAAAAAGACGTAGTGTGAAACCAGCCTTAGGCTACTTTCACACATCAGTTTTCTGTATTCAGGTACAGTCCTTTTTTTTGCCGTATCCAACGTTTCCGGTTTTGTTGTGCAAACCGGAGCAAACCGGACCCACCGGATCCGGTTTTAAGCGGATCCGTTGTGAACGGATCCGGTGTGTCCGGTTTGCATCCGTTTTGCATCCGTTATGTCCGTTTTTTTACGGATCCGTTTTTTAAACACTAAACAAACAATTAACGAGTTCCGTATTCTGATTGGCTATTGGGAAAATATAGTATATATACAGTATTTTGAAGCATATATTACAGAATGAAGACAGAGACAATCAGAAACCATGGATGCTATTCTTGCAAATTACACAAAGATCACTGCAGATTTTATATTTGAGGCAAATCGCTTGGCTATCATCGTCAGAGAAAAGTAGCGACAGCGACTGAGGCGTCAGCGACATCGACGCTTTTGGATCCATCCCCTGACTGCCCAGAGACTGACACGTGGGGTGTTTTCAACCCTATACCTGGAGCTCCGTGGAAACCATGAAAAATTCACAAGCTATGTCCGGATGGCAGTGAATAATTTTGACGTCCTCCTTGGCCTTGTTGCGGACAACATACGTAAAACGGACACCTTCTGCCGTTACTCTATAACACCCGAGGAGCGTTTGCTGGTTACGCTTAGGTAAGTTTTTTTTTTTCGAACTGTATCCTCCTGTAAATTGACTTTTAACTGTAATGTGTTTGCTATTATTTTTTTATAATTATTGTCTTTCCTTTACAGATTCCTTGCAACTGGAGAGTCGCTTTCGTCCCTCCACTACCAGTTTCGACTAGGAATTTCCACCATCTCGGGAATCATTAGAGACACTTGCCAAGCCTTGTGGGATTGCCTCCATGAGGATTTCATCCCCCAGCCCACCAGGGACAGATGGCTTGCAATTGCTGAACAATACTATAACATTTGTCAGTTTCCAAATTGCCTTGGCTCAGTGGACGGCAGACATATAAGAATTGTGAAACCTGCTGCTTCGGGGTCAGAATACTACAATTATAAAAAGTATTTCTCAATTGTCCTAATGGCAATAACGGATGCGGACTACAAATTTATCTCAGTGGACATTGGCGCATATGGGAGATCCAATGACTCGCAGGTCTTTAAAATGTCCCCAATGGGGCGGCGAATCTATGGGAATACTTTTGATTTCCCTCCTGCAAGACCTCTTCCTGGCACATGTGAGCCCCCAATGCCCTTTGTTTTTGTGGCCGACGAAGCCTTTCAACTCTCCCAACATCTATTGAAGCCATATGCAAGCCGTGGATTGACGCAAACACAAAAAATATATAATTACAGATTATCCAGAGCCAGAAGAATGGTGGAATGCTCCTTTGGGATACTAACCAGCAAATGGCGAGTGTTGTTAACAGCCATTAATTTAAACATTGAAACTGTTGATGAAATAGTGAAAGCATGTGTGGTACTGCACAATTTTGTTTTAACAAAGGAACCTTTGTCCTTGGATGACCAGAGTTTGGAATCCACCTCTTTGACTGACTACACCAGTCCTGGATTTAGGAGTAGTGTTGCCTGTTCAACAATCCGTGACAAATATGCTGACTATTTTGTGTCCCCAGAAGGTAGAGTAGATTGGCAAGATCAAATGGTATAAGATTTTTGTTTAGTTTTATAACAAATAAACATAGTTAAAAATAAATTAAAAAATATCTTGTTAATCTTGTTAATTTTAATCTTTCACTCGCTTTAAAAATTTGTAATTTTTACACCGTCAAATTACAACATGTTATGTTTTTGTATTACCTTTATTATTAACTTAACTTGCAAAATAATATTACCCCCCAAAAAAAACAAGAACAAATAAATACTTTTCAACAAAAAACTTTTATTTTTATTACATACATAAATTATAAATTGGTATATCTTGGGCTTGGGGTGGAGATAGTACTGGAGGGGCTGACAGGTGGGAACACACGCACAGTTGGAGTATTGAGGGTGGAAAGTGGTGTTGGTGGTGGTGGTGGGGAAGTAACAGAAGGTGAAGGTGTGGTTGAGAAACCAAGAGGGAAACCAGGAGATGGGATGGGATTTGGTAAGGATTGAGGGGTGGAGTGGAGGGATTGGGAGACAGAAGAGGTGGCGGGTGAATTAGTGGCTTGAGTTGGGGTCATGATGGGTGTGGAAGGCGAGATGTGGTAGTGGGAAGGAAGTGTAGGGGCAGATGTGGTTGGGAGCTGGTACTGGGCCGCAGGCTGGTACTGGGCTGCAGGCTGGTACTGGTCAGCAGGCTGGTACTGGGCTGCAGGCTGGTACTGGTCAGCAGGCTGGTACTGGGCAGCAGGCTGGTACTGGGCAGCAGGCTGGTACTGGGCAGCAGGGGGAGTAGGGACAATGGCTGGAGGGGGGGCAGGTGCTGGAGGAGGGGTGGGTGGAGGTGGTTGGGAGGAAACCTGCGCCAGAGCCTGCCGTGTGGCTTGCATTACATGCATCTGCTGGTCAGGAGATAGCTTTTCCATGCGCTCTAGTACGGCTTGAAAAAAACAATGATTGGGTGATTTACTTGCATCTAAATGCAGCCTGTCCAGACGCGTGCACAATTCGTGTGTATTTTTTTCCATATTGGCATTTATGAAGCTAAAAGATGAACGATTTTGTTCGGCTAATAATTGAATGGCGTTCTGGAAGGCTGCATTTAGATGCAAGAACTCGGGCGCATAGCTCTTTTCCTGACCCCTATGACGCTGACGCCCAGAACCCAAAGGTGTTCTACTGAGGGCAGCAGTGTCAGAGGGGTGGGGTAGGGGAAAAGCTATCTCATCACCAGCAGCTTCAGGTAATGAAGTCTCACGTGAAGCTCCAGCGCAGGTGGATGGGACAGATGTCGATGGAAGGGAAGGTTCAGATGGGTGGGGTCTGTGCCTGTGTTCCCCAGTGGCGGACTGTTCAGGGATCGCTCCTGTCGGGTTCGATGCAGGCTCCTGAGTGCTGCAGACGGTGCTGGTAAAAAGAGGAAAAACAAAACAATAATTAATTTAATTGCTATACAGTGCCACTGAATAAAAAAAAAAGGCAAAAAAAACCAGACATAAAATATTATACTTTGTACATATTGTGTGGAATATTTACCTTCTGCACACCATAGTTGTCCGGAGGAACGACAACGCTCTAAAGTAACGGTACTTCGATCTGCGTCCTCCGGATCCACTCGGGGCCTGCATCTCTTGATTCAACTCCTTTTTGAAGCGATCCCTGATAGACCGCCACCGCTTCTGAAGTTTGTCACCTGAAAGTGGAAAGCACAAAGTGGTTAGTATACAACACATTACATCCTGCAGCATAACCTACTGAACTGTGAATACTTACGCTGTTTCTTCTGGCCACGAGAATTGAGCTCCCCCCAACCTTCTACCGCTGCGTGGCATACCTCGTCCCAGAGTCGACGGGTTACGATCGAATCAGCGTGGCGGCGGTCAGCCATGTTCCACAGCGGCTCCCTCTCTCTAACTTCATCGATGAGGAGGTCGATGTTGATAAATCCGGCCTCCTCACCGTCAGAATCGGGAGCACGCTGTGATGCCTGTTCAAAGAAACAAAAAAGAAATTAAAAAAAAAAAAAAATTATACCTAAATTCACACAGACATGAAAAAAAAAAAAAAATAAAAAAAAAAAACTTACACTAAGACCACCGCCACCTCGACGACGACCCTGGGACGGTCTTGGGGGAGCTCTATCGTGAGCCCTAGAAGTTGAAGCCTTTAGTGAAGGAAAAAAAAAACCATTATTTACTTATGTGTTTGGTGTGCTGTGGTAAACAATTCCTGTATGAAACTTACACTCTGACCGCCCGCTCCGTGTATTTCTCCACCCCTTCCGTCATCTTCTGGCAGCATCTCCTGTGATGTTTCGGCCACCTATGTAAATGTCGTTTATTTAAAAATTTTTTTTTTTTTTTTAAAAAAAACACCCTAAAAAAAAATATATACCTCAGTTTGTGAACCGGAGGGCGGGCTACCAGAAGACGACATATCTTTTTCTATAACAGGCCTCGCACAGCAAATGGCTTGACAAAACTGTGCCCGCAACACTGCACCTGTAAAAAAAGAAAAAACAATGTCTAAGTACATGTACGCAGCTCACAACAGTGATCTGTGGACAGTACTGTGGACATTACCTCAGGGACACTCTCCGCCACAACAATTGAAGACTGGCAACGAACCAAACTGGCACAGCAAATGGCTTGACAAAACTGTGCCCGCAACACTGCACCTGTAAAAAAAGAAAAAACAATGTCTAAGTACATGTACGCAGCTCACAACAGTGATCTGTGGACAGTACTGTGGACATTACCTCAGGGACACTCTCCACCACAACAATTCAAGACTGGCACCGAAACAAACTGGCACAGCAAATGGCTTGACAAAACTGTGCCCGCAACACTGCACCTGTAAAAAAAGAAAAAACAATGTCTAAGTACATGTACGCAGCTCACAACACTTATCTGTGGACAGTACTGTGGACATTACCTCTTCCCTGGAGCACTGGACTGGAGGACAGCAGAAGTTGAAGTCAGGAACGAACGGCAGGAGGTGTGTAGAATGTGCTGGATCCTTTTATAAGTTTTGTGATGATGAAAAAAAAAAATTTGCGCATGCTCTGTTTACCAAACCGGATGCGGTCACCGCATCCGGTTTAAACCGCATTGCGCCGGATCCGGCATGCATAGACACCCATTGTATACAATGCCGCATTGCGACGGATCCGGCAGAATGCGGTTTTTTTAAGGGGCAAAAAAACGTTACATGATACGTTCTATCCGGCCGCCGCATTCAATTATTTTGCCGCATCCGGAAAAAAACGGATGCACCGCAAAGCCATCAGGTACAATCCGGTTACAATGCAAGTCTATGGGAATAAACCGGATGCGATACCGGATCCGTTTTATCCTTTTTTTTCCGGATTGTACCTGATGGCAAAAAACTGATGTGTGAAAGTAGCCTTAGGGTACTTTCACACATCCGGATTTTTGCTCTGCGGCACAATACGGCGTTCTGCAGAAAAACCGCAACCGGCTTTTGTAACGCCGATTGCGGTTTTTTTTGCATTGACTTACATTAGTGCCGCATTGTGCCGTAGGGGCTTGCGTTCGGTCCGGTTTTTGCCGCATGCGGCAGATTTAGCCGATGCGGCGGCCGGATCGAACGTACCCTGCAACGTTTTTTGGTCCGGCAAAAAACACCGCATCGCGCCGCATCCGGCCGCTGCGGCGCATTTTTCAATGCATCCCTATGGAGGCCGGATGCGGCGCGATGCGGAAAAAACCGCATCCGGTCGCCGCATGCGGTATTTTCCACTGCGCATGCTCAGTAGCATGCCGCAACCGGAAAAAAACGGACCGGCCGCATGTAAAAACTGATGCAAAGGATGCGGTGTTTTCACCGCATCCGTTGTATAGTTTTCACAGCCGGATTGAGCCGCAGGGCTCAAACCGGATGTGTGAAAGTAGCCTTACCGTAATTCAAGGCTGCGGATAGCAACGGATCCCGTCCAACGCAAGTGTGAAACCAGCCTAAGCCCTGCAATAGCCACAAACATGGCATTGGTCTCATTAGTCAGCCCCCTACCAAACTAGCTGTAGGGGGAGATAGCTTTGCACTGGAGCACTAAATTATCCATGGTCTTGGGGTTCATGACTAGAATACAATCTATTCTGAGGTATCTACATCCCAAATCTCTTCCTGAAGATCAGCCCCGCTAATGTGCTTGCCTCAGAATATCCGCGCCATTTTTTAGCAGCGCCTCCTGGTCTCTGTATCCCCTCAGGCACGGCTGTCGCTGAGGTAATGCTGGTAGTCAGACTCCAGCGGCCCGTGCTGTGTATACTGGGAGCACAGGCCCCGAGTCTCCTCACTCGCCCCCGCCTGCAGATACATGGTGCAAAGGGCGCGTACCCCCCAGAACAACACACGGGTGGAACCAGCGTCCCGCCAATAGAGAGGGGGAGGACACGGGTGGGAGAGGCGCCAGCGCTCCGGCCACTCCTCCTCTAGTGCATGCCTTCCCCGAGCTCCTGCAAGTGTTGTGAGAGGCGTAGCACAGAGCTGAGGGCAGGACACAGCAGCCGCCATGGCCATTGTATTCACTGCTATCAGGGTCCTATTGGGGCTCTTCTTTGCTATTGCCGGAGTGGTTAAACTGACAGATCAAGTGTCCGCTGAGGTGTACCAGCAGATGGTAAGTGCCAGTGTGTGCCCAGGGCATTTAGCCTCTGCCCTTCCTGCACTTATACGGACAGTTTGGGGGTAGCCTCAAGTGTTGGCACCAAACAGGGAAGAACGATGCCCGGTCCTTCAGAGCCAGGCATGTGCAGAATCTGCAAGAGCCCAGGGCGTCATATCCCTCCAATATGCTGGAGGAAGTACTGCTGACAACTTTGTATCACCGCTGCCAGTTGTCTAGTGGTACATGGTGCCCAATGGTAGGGGTGTGTCACAGTGCCCAGTGGTGGGGATGTTGCCCAGTATTGATAGTGCCCAGTGGTGGGGATGTTGCCGAGTATTGATAGTGCCCAGTGGTGGGGATGTTGCCCAGTATTGATAGTGCCCAGTGGTGGGGATGTTGCCCAGTATTGATAGTGCCCAGTGGTCGGGATGTTGCCCAGTATTGATAGTGCCCAGTGGTCGGGATGTTGCCCAGTATTGATAGTGCCCAGTGGTGGGGATGTTGCCCAGTATTGATAGTGCCCAGTGGTGGGGATGTTGCCCAGTATTGATAGTGCCCAGTGGTGGGGATGTTGCCCAGTATCGATAGTGCCCAGTGGTGGGGATGTTGCCCAGTATCGATAGTGCCCAGTGGTGGGGATGTTGCCCAGTATCGATAGTGCCCAGTGGTGGGGATGTTGCCCAGTATCGATAGTGCCCAGTGGTGGGGATGTTGCCCAGTATCGATAGTGCCCAGTGGTCGGGATGTTGCCCAGTATTGATAGTGCCCAGTGGTGGGGATGTTGCCCAGTATTGATAGTGCCCAGTGGTGGGGATGTTGCCCAGTATTGATAGTGCCCAGTGGTGGGGATGTTGCCCAGTATTGATAGTGCCCAGTGGTCGGGATGTTGCCCAGTATTGATAGTGCCTAGTGGTGGGGATGTTGCCCAGTATTGATAGTGCCCAGTGGTGGGGATGTTGCCCAGTATTGATAGTGCCCAGTGGTGGGGATGTTGCCCAGTATTGATAGTGCCCAGTGGTGGGGATGTTGCCCAGTATTGATAGTGCCCAGTGGTGGGGATGTTGCCCAGTATTGATAGTGCCCAGTGGTCGGGATGTTGCCCAGTATTGATAGTGCCTAGTGGTGGGGATGTTGCCCAGTATTGATAGTGCCCAGTGGTCGGGATGTTGCCCAGTATTGATAGTGCCCAGTGGTTGGGATGTTGCCCAGTATTGATAGTGCCCAGTATTGATAGTGCCCAGTGGTCGGGATGTTGCCCAGTATTGATAGTGCCCAGTGGTCGGGATGTTGCCCGGTATTGATAGAGCCCAGTGATGGGGATGTTGTGTATTAGTGCACAGTGGTTGGGATGTTGCGCGGTAGCATTTGTGCACAGTGGTTGGGATGTTGCGCGGTAGCATTTGTGCACAGTGGTTGGGATGTTGCGCGGTAGCATTAGTGCACAGTGGTTGGGATGTTGCGCGGTAGCATTTGTGCACAGTGGTTGGGATGTTGCGCGGTAGCATTAGTGCACAGTGGTTGGGATGTTGCGCGGTAGCATTAGTGCACAGTGGTTGGGATGTTGCGCGGTAGCATTTGTGCACAGTGGTTGGGATGTTGCGCGGTAGCATTAGTGCACAGTGGTTGGGATGTTGCGCGGTAGCATTAGTGCACAGTGGTTGGGATGTTGCGCGGTAGCATTAGTGCACAGTGGTTGGGATGTTGCGCGGTAGCATTAGTGCACAGTGGTTGGGATGTTGCGCGGTAGCATTAGTGCACAGTGGTTGGGATGTCGCTCAGTAGCATTAGTGCACAGTGGTTGGGATGTTGCGCGGTAGCATTAGTGCACAGTGGTTGGGATGTTGCGCGGTAGCATTAGTGCACAGTGGTTGGGATGTTGCGCGGTAGCATTAGTGCACAGTGGTTGGGATGTTGCGCGGTAGCATTAGTGCACAGTGGTTGGGATGTTGCGCGGTAGCATTAGTGCACAGTGGTTGGGATGTTGCGCGGTAGCATTAGTGCACAGTGGTTGGGATGTTGCGCGGTAGCATTAGTGCACAGTGGTTGGGATGTTGCGCGGTAGCATTAGTGCACAGTGGTTGGGATGTTGCGCGGTAGCATTTGTGCACAGTGGTTGGGATGTTGCGCGGTAGCATTAGTGCACAGTGGTTGGGATGTTGCGCGGTAGCATTAGTGCACAGTGGTTGGGATGTTGCGCGGTAGCATTAGTGCACAGTGGTTAGGATGTTGCGCGGTAGCATTAGTGCACAGTGGTTGGGATGTTGCGCGGTAGCATTAGTGCACAGTGGTTGGGATGTCGCTCAGTAGCATTAGTGCACAGTGGTTGGGATGTTGCGCGGTAGCATTAGTGCACAGTGGTTGGGATGTTGCGCGGTAGCATTAGTGCACAGTGGTTGGGATGTTGCGCGGTAGCATTAGTGCACAGTGGTTGGGATGTTGCGCGGTAGCATTAGTGCACAGTGGTTGGGATGTTGCGCGGTAGCATTAGTGCACAGTGGTTGGGATGTTGCGCGGTAGCATTAGTGCACAGTGGTTGGGATGTTGCGCGGTAGCATTAGTGCACAGTGGTTGGGATGTTGCGCGGTAGCATTAGTGCACAGTGGTTGGGATGTTGCGCGGTAGCATTAGTGCACAGTGGTTGGGATGTTGCGCGGTAGCATTAGTGCACAGTGGTTGGGATGTTGCGCGGTAGCATTTGTGCACAGTGGTTGGGATGTTGCGCGGTAGCATTAGTGCACAGTGGTTGGGATGTTGCGCGGTAGCATTAGTGCACAGTGGTTGGGATGTTGCGCGGTAGCATTTGTGCACAGTGGTTGGGATGTTGCGCGGTAGCATTAGTGCACAGTGGTTGGGATGTTGCGCGGTAGCATTTGTGCACAGTGGTTGGGATGTTGCGCGGTAGCATTAGTGCACAGTGGTTGGGATGTTGCGCGGTAGCATTAGTGCACAGTGGTTGGGATGTTGCGCGGTAGCATTAGTGCACAGTGGTTGGGATGTTGCGCGGTAGCATTTGTGCACAGTGGTTGGGATGTTGCGCGGTAGCATTAGTGCACAGTGGTTGGGATGTTGCGCGGTAGCATTTGTGCACAGTGGTTGGGATGTTGCGCGGTAGCATTAGTGCACAGTGGTTGGGATGTTGCGCGGTAGCATTAGTGCACAGTGGTTGGGATGTTGCGCGGTAGCATTAGTGCACAGTGGTTGGGATGTTGCGCGGTAGCATTTGTGCACAGTGGTTGGGATGTTGCGCGGTAGCATTAGTGCACAGTGGTTGGGATGTTGCGCGGTAGCATTTGTGCACAGTGGTTGGGATGTTGCGCGGTAGCATTAGTGCACAGTGGTTGGGATGTTAACTGGAGCCCTGTAATAGAGGTGTTAACCAATGGTGGGGTTGTTGCCCAATGCCCAGTGTTGGGGATGGAGCTCGGTGTTGGGGATGGTGCCCTGTTCATCAGTTTCTGTATGCCAAGACCAGGAGTGTCTCCAAAATAAAGAACAAGTGTCAGTCTTTCAATTTTAGCTTTCATCACTGAGTTCCACTCCTCACTTTGGCATATAAAAAGTGATGCAAAAATACTGACATGTGAATTAGACACTAGCGATAATGCCCCATGCTAGGGATAATGCCCCCGCTAGGGATATGTTGCACTGTATCCACCATTAGGCAGTGTAAAGAGATAGGTGCCAAATGCTGACTGAGGGTGACAGGGCACTGATAGTCTAAAGTCCCACAGGTGACAGCCACGCTATGTAGGAGCTTATCTGTACACTTTGTGCTGCAAATGAAAGAATGAATTTGCTGTGGACTTTTCCTACTACGCTCCCAACCCTTGTGCATTTATTATTAAAGAGGTTGTTTCATAACCACAATTGCAGAATTAATTTTCTTTTTTCTCTTTAAAGGGTTTGTTTATGAGAATATATGTGGTCACCCCTTTGGGGCCTGCACCTACTGCGCCTACTGTTCCCAACTGGAGTGACAGCAGAGGTAGACTATGCGTCCACGTCTCCTCTCACAGTGGTTGGCATCAGTTGGAACGTGGGTTCAAGAGACCTTTTTTCTGGAGACGGATGTGGGTCCGACACTGAATTAGAAATTGACTTTTGTTGTGGATATAAATCCCAGTGCACTTAAGGCAGGGTTCCCCAACTCCAGTCCTCAAGGCCCACCAACAGTGCATGTTTTCAGGATTTCCTTAGCATTGCACTGCTTTTGGAACCAGCACCTGGGCAGGTAATTACATTAACACTTGTGCAATACTAAGGAAATCCCCAAAACCTGCACTGTTGGTGGGCCTTGAGGACTGGAGTTGGGGACCTCTGGACTAAGGGACCTCTGCTGACATCATGCCCATGTGAGCATAATAGGCGGGGCCTTCACCAACATAGCTGATACCATTAACTCCATGTAGTCACGGAGTTGTTTACAATAGAAGTAGGGATCTTGGGGTGAGACCTACAGACTGGGGTGTGTAGGGGGGCATCATTATAGTGGACGGGAGGAAACATCATCACGCCCACTAACCAAGCTGGTCACGCCCACTAACCAAGCTGGTCACGCCCACTAACCAAGCTGGTCACGCCCACTAACCAAGCTGGTCACGCCCACTAACCAAGCTGGTCACGCCCACTAACCAAGCTGGTCACGCCCACTAACCAAGCTGGTCACGCCCACTAACCAAGCTGGTCACGCCCACTAACCAAGCTGGTCACGCCCGTTCTAGCCACTGGGATTTAGCCACAACCATGCCATAATGTCTGTTTTGTGAAAATGCCTTTAAGGTTTACCTGGCCTTCACACAAGGTGTATAAACAATCTCTGTTTCTAAACCAAAGCTGAAGTAATCACTAGTTCAGTTTTTTATTATGGGTCTCTAAATATGACTAATGCAGTCCCATATTTTTTTGCAAGTTTTCTTGGTTATTGAAACCAGAATAAAAATCTGTATAAGGCCCTGTGCGCACTTAACGTTTTTTGCTGCGTATTTCCTGCAGTTTTGCTGTATGTTTCGCTGCATGTTATGTTCATAACATCTCTGCAGTGAATCACCAGCAAGTCCTATGGTAAAAAAAAAATGCTGTGCGCACTAAGCGGAATTTGACAGCTGCATGTTTTGCTGCTGGATTCCTGCAGCAAAAACAATTGCATGTCCCTTCTTTTCCGCACGTCGCTGCGGGATTTCACTCCATTGACTGAAATGTAATCGGGAAATCCTGCAGGGAATAACGCAGGTAGAAAATTCTGTGCGGTTCATTGCGTTTTCCTGCGTTATTCCCTGCGGTATTTCGCGGTTTCGGGACATAATGTTCATCACTGCCTGCGGTTTGCAGGGAAGTGATGTCATTATGACATTAAGAGGAAGCGGAGCAGAGTAAACACACATCACACACAGACATAGAACACACACAGATCGCACTCACACACAGACATAGACATATAGAATACACATAGAAATCAAACGGACATATAAAAAAAAAAACAACACGTGTGCTCCGCCGTATTTCTACCGTCCAGCCGAGGTAAGCACACAGCGGCGGCCCAGTATTCTCAGGCTGGGGAGAGCGAGGGACAGGGTTAATGGCCCCCCCCCCTCCCGCAGCTGAGAATATCAGCCCGCAGCTGCCCCGGGACAGTCGCATCCATTATGTGACAGTCCCGGAGTGTCCCCAGCTCTTCCTGTTGCCATGATGTGGTGGCAATCAGGGTAATAATGAGTTAATGGCAGCGCATCGCCGCCACTAAGTCCAGGCTTTAATCATGTCAGCGTCTATGAGACAGCTTTCATGATTAACCTGTAAGTAAAGTGAATAAACACACACCACAAAAAATCCTTTATTTTAAATAAAAAAAGCCCCTCTTTCACCCCTTTATTAACCCCTCCCCAAACACACAGCTCCGGCGTAATCCACCGAGGTCCCGCGGCGCTTGCATCCAGCCGCATCTGACATATACTGAATGCAGCCTCGCAACGAGACTGCAGAAAGGTAACCACAGGTCATTTCTCACGGCCGGTAATGTGAACACACTACTACCGGGAGAAATGCAGTGTGTCGATTGTTGATTGATCTGTCCTCTATCTATCTATCTATTCTTCTATCTGTCTATTTATCTATTTACTATCTATCTCAGAAGGAAATTACTTTTTTTTTTTTCTCAATGTGCTTTATTGCATTGAATGCAGTAAAACACATGTACCAACCCGCGGTAAAAATACAGCGATAAAACCGCGCCAAACCGCATGCGGTTTTCGGGTGCGGTTTGCCGCGTTTTTTTACCACGGGTGCAGTAATCTTTCAGACCCTGCAGAATTTTCTTAAGAAAATTCCGTTTTCCAGTGCGCACATGGCCTAAATTCGGTATTACAATAACTATACTGACCCAAAGAACAGTTAGGCTGCTTTCACACCTCCGGTTTTTGCTATGCGGCACAATCCGGCACTTTGCAGGAAAATCGCAACCGGTTTTTTTTGCTGCCGGTTGCGATTTTCCTGCATAGGCTTTAATTAGTGCCGCATTGTGCCGCATGGCCTTGCCTCCCGTCCGGTTTTTGCCGCATGCGGCAGATTTAGCCGATGCGGCGGCCGGATGGAACGTTGCCTGGCACGTTTTTTCGTGCGGCAAAAAAACCCGCATCGCGCCGCATTCGGCCGATGCGGCGCATTTTTCAATGCATGCCTATGGCGGCCGGATGCGGCGCGATGCGGCAATAACCGCATCCGGCCGCCGCGTGCGGTTTTTGCCACTGCGCATGCTCAGTAGCATGCCGCAAGCGGCAAAAACCGGACTGGCCGCACAGGAAAAACTTATGCAAAGGATGCGGTGTTTTCACCGCATCCGTTGCATAGCTTGCACAGCCGGATTGAGCCGCAGAGCTCAAACCGGATGTGTGAAAGTAGCCTTACCAGGTCATTTTTCTCACAAAACCTTTTGATGACCATCAGCACATGTAAATATTATAAATGGTCCAGTGAAAAACAGAGCATGAACCACAAACACTGATGTTCCTAACCCCTTCACCCCTGGAGGATTTTTTTTGTTCTTTTTCTTCCGAGAGCCGTAACATTTTTATTTTTACGTCAATCTTGCCATATGAGGGCTTGTTTTTTGCAGGACGAGTTGTACGTTAGTACAAGTTCGTAGATACCAAACATGTACTTTTACTTTTATCTTAGGGGTTATAAAAAATTCAAATGTTTGTCGCCCCAAAATATTTGCGCTTTTGGCGCCATTTTCAGCAACCTGTAATGTTTTCATTTTTGGGGATCTGGGGCTTAGTGATGGCTTATTTTTTGTGTCTTGAGCTGACATTTTTAATGATACTATCTTTCTGTAGATGTGATACTTTGATCACCTGTTATTGCATTTTTAAAAAATGTGTAACGATCAGATTAATTAATTTTATATTTTGATAGAGCTGACATTTCTGAGCACAGCGATACCAAATATATGTATATTTTTTTATTTTGTTAACAGTTTTATTTTCAATGGGGGTTATATGAATTTTTAGGTTGTGTTTTTTTTTTTTTGTTTTTTTATTTTTTCTCCATTTTCCATTTATTTTACTAGTCCCCTAGGGTAGTATATGGATCAGCAGTCTGATCACTTGTGCATTTCTGTTGATCAGAGCAGCACAGCTCTGATCAACAGAAATGCAGCATTCCTGTGTGAGCCGGTGCTCTCGGCTCGCACAGGAAATATGTCATGATAGTGACAGAAGTCATCACATGACATGTCGCTACCATGGCAACCATAGGCTCCCTGTGATCGCATCACGGGGCCGTCAATGGCGGCGGGGAATGGCGCGATCCCCACCATAGCCATTGAAATCGCGCTGTCAAAATGTGACAGCGCGATCTAAGTGGCAACCCGCGCCCGATAGCCCCACATATCTGCTGTTTAAATCAGCAGACGTGTGCAGAGATCACCGCAGCAGCCAACGGTGATTACCCCGACATGACCAATGACGTACCAATACGTGATTGTTCGTGAAGGAGTTAATATGACGTAAGGCTAATTCATAGTAATTCAATGTGACAATGGTATGCTGAATTGTGTGTGACAATGGATAAAACTGTTGGTACCGTTCTGTTAAAGTATGAAAAGCCCACAATGGTCACTGAAATAACTCGAATTTGTCAAAAGTCATTTTAAACTTACATTTCCTGAATATCAACTAATGAAAATCAGACATTGCTTTTGAATAGTGGTTCAAAACTAAAAAAAAAAATAAAACAAGCAAACAAATGAAAATGGCCTGGACAAAAATGATGCCATTTTAAGAATATTTTGTTGCACATCTTTTTGAGTCAATAACTGAAAACAGTTTGGGTAACTTTGTGAGACTTCCACAGGTATTTTAGCCGACTCCATGAGTAGAGCTGAGCGAACCTGAGGTTCAGCGTTCGTACCCAACACAGACTTTCCCTCCAAAACCAGAGTTTGGTGCTTTACGTATGCACACCACTCGCATGAGCATCGCTGTGCTTGGGTACACTCGGTGCGGAGCCCAGTGCGAGCCTCTAGCAGTGTTTGAATGGCTTGTACTGGGGGTAACAACAGCGTGATCGGATGTAGTGTGTGTGACAAAAAAAGAAAACAAAACCCTGCCCATTTGCTCCTGGAAGTGATCTGTTCATGGCTGTCTGTATGTGGGTGGAGACCAAAACTGCCCAATTAGTGACTTCCATGTCAAGTCCCTGTCCCAATCCGAAGCAAGCCAAACTGAACTTCCACAGGTCCGCTCATCTCTATTCATGAGTAAACTGCTCCATCTTTCTCCAGACGTCATGTTTCAGCCCCATCCACAGTTTTTTAACCCCTAATTGACCTGGCTATTTTCTATTTTTTTTTGTTTTTTTTATCCCCCACTTCTTCCAAGAACCATGACTTTTTATTTTTTAAAAAAAAAAAATTCTTAAATTTGCCTTTAGTGGGACGAGTTGTACTTTTCAAAGACTTCATTGATTTTATAATGTAATGCACTGGTAAGCAGGCAAAAAATTCTTAGTGCTTTGAAATTGTAAAAAAAATAAAAAGTGCAAATTCACAATTTTTGTTTATGTACGGTTGTTCACTATACGATAAAACTGACCTAGCAATATGATTCCCTAGGAAACTACAATCTCATAGATACCAAATATTCATAGTTTTTTTTTTATTATGTATGGAGGGGTGGGGTGGGGGGGGAGAAAAAAAAAAGTTTGCTATTATCACCCTTTTCTGAGGCTCCATGCACACACTGCAGAAAAGTTTACACCTTGGGTCAAAAAAGCGTGCATTTTTGCCATGTTTATGTCGCATGCATTTTTTAAGTGAAATCAATGGCTGGAAAAAAACGCAGGACAAAAACGGACAAAGAATTGACATGTTGCAGGTTTTTTTTTTTGTTTTTTTTTTTTTTGTCAGCCCAAAACTGCAAGAAAAAAATGAAAACAACGTGCACACAGAATTTCAGAATTCTCATAGCCTTTGCTGTGTAAGGCTATGTGCTTCAAATCGCTGGAGAAACCGTCCGTAATGAAAAGCCGATTTCATGCGCTCTGAGTGCAGTCCCTCCCATAGACAGCAGGGGCTGCATGCCAAGCGCATGAAAGAAGTGACATGTCACTTCTTAGAACGCAGTGATTTGGCAGCAGCCGAAGCGCTGCGTTTTAATACGCTACGTGGGCATGGATTAGGCACAATCTTCATAGATTGTGCTGGGGACGCATGACGCATGCAGTTACGCTGCAGTGCATATCGCAGCGTAACTGCATGAAAATAGACAGACATGCCATTAAAGACAGACATGCAGTTTTTGGCAACAAAACGCCACCAAAAACGCATAAACTGCAGCATGCGCAAGGAGCCTCAGGCTGCATGCGAATGTGCAATTTTGTTGGCACAAGAAACTACACCTTTTCAAACATCAAAATGGAAATATAAAAAAGCCAACCCAATACGCTTGTAATGATAGTGCTTTTTTTGTCAATTCTGATGGTCTTGCTTTTTTTGTGAAAAATAGTGATGGGCGAACCGGACTGTAAGTCCGACCCCTGCTGGTTCAAAGGCACTTGGATCAGGCACTCGGGAAATAAAGATAAATAAATAAATATATAAAATAAATAAAGAGCGCACTATACTTCTCCGGCACGGCTGTAACTACTCCCATGGCCGCTCATTCTTCTGCCAGGGCTGCTCATTATGATCATGCATATTCACTGCTTCCCCCACCCACCAGCATCTGTGATTGGTTGCAATCAGACAGCACCCCCCAGCCTGTATGACAGCCTGTCTGATGCTTCCAATCACTTACCCGGTCTGCGGGTCTATAGCATACAGTATAAAAACAAATAAATAAGTGGCGTAGGGTCCCCCCACATTTTGGTTTGGTACCCTCACAGATAAAGCCTACAGCTACATAGCTGGGGACTGCAGACTGTGCTTATCTCGGCTGTGTATCAAACTAAGAAGAACTGCATGCCTCTTTTTTTTTTTTAAACTATTTAAATAAATAAAAAATCCCCCCCCAATTTTGATACCCAGCTATGATAAAGCCAGACAGCTGGAGGCTGGTATTATCAGGCTGGGGAGACCTGTGGTTATTGGGGGCCCCAAACCTTAAAATTATCATCCTGCAGCCACCCAGAATTGTCACATCTGTTAGATGCGACAATCCCAGCGCTTTATGTGGCTCTTCCCGATTGCCCTGGTGCTGTGGCAATCGGGGTAATAAGAAGTTAATTGCAGTCAACCGCTGCTACTAAGCCCTAGATTAGTAATGGAGAGGGTCTTTGAGATCCCTCTTTACTAATCTATAAGGGAAAAGAAACACAAACACCACAAAAAATTATTTGGAATAAAAGACAAAAAAAAGACCCTCTTCACCACTTTATTAACCCTCAAAACACCCCTGCAGGTCCGACATAATCCACATGAGGTCTCACGACGATTACAGCTCTGCTACATCTGAATTCACGCTGAGTGGCCATAGACCATAGAACACTGTAAATTCAGGTAGAGACTGAGCAGCGATGAGCGGTGACGTAATTCAGTTTGGTTAACCGTCGCCATAGTTATCCACCTGTAACCGCAGGTAACCTGACCTCAAGGGACCTCAGTGAACTTAGGTGAGTTGAATGAAGTCACCTGAGGTCACATTACCTGCGGTCACAGGTGTATGACCGTGGGAACCTTTGTGGCCACGTCAGACCTGAGTGACGTCACCACTTATTGCGGGGCTAACTTGGTCTCTGCATGTACCTCACAGCGAATGGTCATGTTCTATGGCCGTTCGGTGTGAATTCAGTGCTGGAATCGTTGGGGGACCTAGTGTGGATTACGTCGGATCTGCAGGCGTGTTTTGAGGGTTAATAAAGTGGTGAAAGAAGGTGTTTCTTTTGTTTGTTATTCCAAATAAAGGATTTATTCCGTGTTTGTGTTTTTCTTTTCACTTAAATTAGTAATGGGGGGTCTCAGACCCTCCCTGTCACTAATCTAGCGCTTGGTGGCAGCTGTGGGCTGCAATTAACCTCTTATGTTATCCCAATTGCAACTACACCAGGGCAATCGGGAAGAGTCTGGTAAAGTTCCGTGACTGTCGCATCTAATGTATTAAACAATCCTGGGCATCTGCAGGCTGCTGTTTTTAGGCTGGGGGGGCTCCCAATAACCATGGGTCTCCCCAGCTTGCGAACACCAGCCCCCAGCTGTCTGGCTTTATCTTGACTGGGTATCAAAATTAAGGGGGAAGGGACCACATGCTGTTTTGTTTTTTTTCTAATATTTATTTAAATAATTATATATATATATATATATATATATATATATATATATATATATATATATATATATATATATATATATATATATATATATATATATATATATATATATATATATATATATATATATAAAAAACAAAACGGATGCGGTTCTTCCTATACTGATACACAACCAAGATAAGCGTACCTCTGGGAGCTGCAGCCTGTAGCTGTATGCTTTATTTGTGCTGGGTATATGGTATGTATATAAGGGGACCCTACGCCAATTTTCTTTTTATTTATTTTACTGTACGATAGACCGAGTCTTTGATTGGAAGCATGAGACAGGCTGTAACTCAGCATGAATCTGCAGCTGACTGCAACCAATCACAGATGCCAGTGGGCGGAGTTTAGCAGTGCATGTTTAATGAAGATAATGAGCTGCCCAGGAAGTGAATGAACGGCTGCGGGAGCAGTATGACAACCACCCCGGTGACTCAGTAAGTATTAAGCGCTAGCTAAGTATTAAGCGCCAGATTCTGGTCACCATACATTATATGGGGACTGGCATCCAGCCAGAAATCAGGGATCAATTCCCCGCTGACCCAGAGTCAGCGGGGGATTGATTTGCGAGTCCTCCGATTACTAGTGAGAATTGCAGGAAATAAATGCAAAAAGATAGAACATGCTGTAGTTTGTCAGAAGTTTGTGACACACTACAGACAAAAAAACTGCAACGTGCACACAGCAAATCTGATTTCTCATAGACTTTCCTAGGAAGTCAAAAGCGAGAACTTTCTGACAACAAAACTGCACTAAAAAAACGCAGCAAAAAACGCAGTGTGTGCATGTAGTCTAACCCTTTCAATTTTCGGGATATGGGGCTGTTTAAGGACTTCTATTTTTTGCACCCTGAGCTGACTTTTTTACTGATAGCATTTTTATGTAGATTCCCGTCACTGTATTTTATTGCAATGTTGCGGCCGCCCAAAAAATGTAATTATTTGGGATGATCGAATGCTTCGATTATTCGGCTTTGCGATGTAAGTCTATGGGAAACCCGAATAACAACTATTCGGTACTATTCGGGCTTCCCATAGACTTACATTGCACATCGAATAGTTGAATAGCGGCAAGGTATTCGCAAAGTATTTGCGAAGCCGAATAATCAAAGTATTCGATCATCCCTAATAATTATGTTGTTTTTTTGTTTTTTTATTACTGTATTTATTAGTCACCCTAGGGGATATGAAGTTGCAATCTTCTGATATCCTGATGCACTGCTATGTATAGTACAAGATATCTATCAATAGTGAAAATCACGATCTCCAATGAATGCCAGCTAAACACTGGCTTTCACAGGAGTATTGTAATGACAGGTCTTCAGCAGACCTAGTCGTCACGTCACAGCTGTGCCGATGGGCACATGGAATTGCGCGCCCCCCTGACGGCTCATGTTACATGCCACTGCCAGAGATTGACAATGGCATTCAACAAGTTAGCAGCCATGGGTGGCGTTCTGCTCCACCTGTGGCTGTCATAGGCATATGATGGCTGATTAAATCATCTGCCGTGAAAGATCTGTGCTCTGACTGCAAGTGCTCATCAAAGTCAGAGCGCAAGCATATGATGTACCAATACGTCATATGTTGGTAAGGGGTTGACAGGATTTAGATCAGGCTCGTAGAAGGCCACCTCAGAATTCATTTGTCTTAGCCATTCTTCGATCTACCCTGTTTCCCTGAAAATAACACACTGTCTTATATTTTTTTTGCCCCGAAAAAAGCACTAGGTCTTATTTTCAGGGGGTGTCTTATTCTCGAGGAGACATGGTTTGGGGTAAGTTTACCCCCCACAAAAAGCAGACCCCCCTTCCCAGGATGATCATACTTACCAGTCCCGGGTGTCTGTATGGCTCCCAGATCTCCCAGCATGTCGCCCTCCCCTGCATCTGGCCGACACACATACATCAGATCATACACTCACACATCAGATAGCATACACACATATAGACACATATTCACACATCAGATAGCGTACACTCATATAGACACACACACGTCACGTTCCATGTCTATCTTCCTGGGATCTCTGTGCTGCACGCCTCCCCTGCATCTGACTGACACATACATGAGATCACACTCACACATCAGATAGCATACACAGCTTTCACATCATTCCTCCCTGTGATATCCGGTGGGCGCTCCAGACAGCTGTGCTGCACGCCATCCTCCCCTGTGTCCGGCTGACATTTCACACATCCAATCGCATGCACTCATACATCCGATCGCATACACTCACACATCTGATCACATACACTCTCACACACACACACACACACGATATCGCACATACCTGTACAGTCGCACGCACACACTCACAACATCCGTAGATATCACGTGCTTCCAGCCATGTGATCCTCCCGCAAGTCATGGAAGCTCACTGCACAGCGTTGCAAGCGCCGAGAAGCAAGCGATATCGCTGGATGTAGTGAGTATGTGGATGCGATCTGTAGTGTGTGTGTGTGTGTGTGTGTGTATGTGACCTGATGAGTGTGTGTGTGTTCCGCCGCAGGACCACTCCACTGCTCCTGGTCGGCGTCTGGTGAGCATGATTGCGGGGACTTCTATCTTCTTTCTTCTGTCTTTTGGGGGTGCCCACTGTCAATAATGAAGTGTCCTGCAGTATCTTTAACTTTTTTACCGCTGCATAACACTTCTTTATTGACCGCGGCTAACTCTTATTTTCAGGGGATGTCTTATATTTAAGCATCCCTGAAAACTCCTGGGGGGTCTTATTTTCGGGGGAGGTCTTATTTTCGGGGAAACACGGTATTTAGCTGTGTGTTTTGGGTCATCATTCTGTTGGAGAACTCATGTCCTGCGACTTGGACCAAGCTTTCTGACACTGGGCAACACATCTTGCTCTATATTGATCCGAGTGGAATGCGATTTTTATTTATTTATTTTATCGCATTCCACTTGCTATGTATTACTCGACGTGTGTGCTAGGCCTTAGTACTTGTTCACAAGTTGTGGATTTCTTGATTTATCTGTATTTATTTATTTCCGTTGGGGCTGGAAAATCCACGGCTGGTTACAGTAAAGTTAAGGCCACGTCTCACTAAGCAGCATCGCTAGCAACATCGCTGCTGAGGCACGACTTGCTAGCGATGTTGCTGTGTGTGACATCCAGCAGCAACCTGGCCCCTGCTGTGAGGTCGCTGGTTGTTCCTGAATGTCCTGGACCATTTTTTAGTTGTTGCTCTCCCGCTGTGAAGCACACATCGCTGTGTGACAGCGAGACAGCAACAACTAAATGTGCAGGGAGCAGGGAGCCGGCTTCTGCGGACGCTGGTAACCAATGTAAATATCGGGTAACCAAGAAGCCCTTACCTTGGTTACCTGATATTTACCTTCGTTTCCAGTGTCCGCCGCTCTCACGCTGTTAGTGCCGGCTCCTTCTCCCTGCACACAGCCAGACTACACATCGGGTAATTAACCCCATGTGTACTGTGGCTAGGAGAGCAGGGAGCCAGCGCTACGCTGTGTGCACTGGTAACCAAGGTAAATATCGGGTTGTTTACCCGATATTTACCTTAGTTACCAAGCGCAGCATCGCTTCCACGCGTCGCTGGGGGCTGGTCACTGGTAAGATCTGCCTGTGTGACAGCTCACCAGCAACCCGTGTAGCGACGCCCCAGCGATCCCTGTCAGGTCAGGTTGCTGGTGGGATCGCTGGAGCTTCGCTTAGTGTGACGGTACCTTTAGATTATAAAAACTTTCATGTGGAGCTATGTAAGCTACATAATTTTATAATCACAGCATGTCAATTCGTTGTGCTTATTTTCACTGTGAATTTCACCACAGAAATCCGCAACAGAGTCTGCTTTAATTCATGCTGACTTTGTTTCATATAGGCAACAAAATCCTCATACCTTTTTTTATTTATTTTTGTTTTTTCCCTGTCATGTGTGGACATTTAATTTTGGCTTATCAACTAGTTGTAGATTGAAAAGTACTGAACAATTTGCATGTTAATCTGCACAACCTTGTACTCCAGCAACAAGACCAGTGCATGAGATCTCCAGTTGTGGGTCACTGATGAACTTTCCCCAGTTGTCTGTTTAGATTTTGTAATGTTAGCTTGGTCAGGCTTGTTCACTGTTCTGAACACAGTTTTTTGTTGTTTTTGGCAGCGGGAGCTGCAGAGTTTTGTTATAGACATTTCCTATATTCAGAATTGTATTAGCCACATGTTGGCTCATATAGGGGGTTATACTGTTGTTACAATACTCATGCCTCAAACCTATTTGGCTTCCATATTACACAGATTAGAAATATGATGTTCCTGTATTTTGGTGTTTTTCTGCATACCCGATTTAAATACTAGTGCTAAATATTAGAGTTGTTCGCGGTTCTCCAGTTCGCGGTTCGAGTGATTTTGGGGGCTGTTCTAGATCGAACTAACTCGGTTCTAGCAGCAAAAAGCCAAGCTAATTACTAGCTGGCTTTCCGCTGTAATAGTGTAAGTCACTCTGTGACTCACACTATTATGAAATTTCAGCATATAGTGTGCGGGAACAGCGCATTCAGATCACTGCTGCTGGGATAATCGCCATTTTTTTTTCCTTGTCTTCCTTCCAAAGCGCGCGCGCGTGTAGTTGGGCGGGCCAGCATGTCAGCCAATCCCAGACACACACAGCTAAGTGGACTTTTAGCCAGAGAAGCAACGGCATGTGTGATAGGATGTCCATGTCACATGTCCCTGCATTATAAAAACTGGTATCTGCCCGTCCGGACGCCATTATCTCTTCTGCGTATGGGTGTCAGTCACCGCTGGCGTAGCTCCTGTCTCCGATACTGCTGTGTACGCTCTACAAACAGCGCTATACAGAATAGGGATAGAAGTTTCTATTAGCCCTTGTAAGGGCTAATAATAACAGCAGGCTCAGAGCCATAGGTGACAGTCAGGTCCGTGGAAACAGATTTTAACAGCTACAGATAACAACGTCTGTGTAGCTAAGGTCAGGGACTTCCTCGCTGCATTTCCCCATTAGGAGGGATAGAAAGTGAGGCTTCCTTTCCTGTACACTGACCCACAACCCTGCCACTGTACCCTCCTGCCCTTTGCACACTCAAGCTCATTGTTACTAAGCCATTATACTAGCAAACACTGAGTAAACTTAGTGGCATCCTAAAAGTGGCTGTTGGACTTCCATTAGTGTCCCACTGGTGCAAAGCTATTTGCAGCACCACTGCATTGCACACTCAAGCTCATTGTTACTAAGCCATTATACTAGCAAACTATGCTGCCAGTTTAAGGGCCGTAGTTGCATTGTCAGGGATAGTTATTGTTGTTTATTCTGCTGTTAATAAAGCTAGACCACCGCTGCAATCTACACCACCTCTCAATTTTTACTACCACATTTTAAGTGCACAATCTTGTCGCAATCAAAATGAGTGGCAAAATGACAGATGCTGGTGGAAAGGGGAAGAGGCGTGTTGGAAAAGGAAAAAAAGGGTTTGTCCATGGGGAAGGTGGCAAAGCTCCATTAACATCTGCTGAAGATAGACCATCTACCAGCAAAAGTAAGATGTCTACTACATACCGTGGACAATCCGATGTGCTCCCTTTTTTATGGACACGAACAACTGGAACAAAGGTAGATGATGGCCAAAAAAAGAAAATGCTTGAATGGATCTCAAGTGGTCCAACAAGTGCCCTCTCCGCCACCTCAACTACCGCATCCAAAAAACACCAGTCCTCTGAGTTGTCATCCCAATCACACTTGCTTTCTCCCAGTTCTGAAGTCTCCATCCGCCCTGCACAGTATGGTGGAACTGAGATGGCTGAGTCTGCAGAGCTGTTCAGTCACACTATAGCCTGGGAATCAGAGGTCCGCTCCCAAGCTACAGTGAGTACAGACCAGGAAATGGTCTGCAGTGATGTCCAGAACCTTTGTGACTCAGATTCAGGCCGTGATGAACAAGTTTCTGAGCATAATGTTGACCCTTATTCACAAATTGAAACACCTGTTGTAATAGACAATGAGGAACATACTGATGACGATGAGACGCAGATACCAGATTGGGATGACAACTTAAATTTTCGGTCAGGGCAAGAAGAGGCTCGGTCTGAGGGTGAGGGGAATGCAAACACAACAATTGATGAGGAAGTTCTAGATCCCACCTTCTGTCAACCCACAGTCAGGCACTCGAGGAGGTCAACAGAGGCGGTGGAGGAGGATGCAACTGACGACGAAGTTACCTTGCGCCTTCCTGGACAGAGTCGGAGTACTGGTAGCACGTCTACAACTGCATCCTCAGCCACCACTCTGCCTCTGAGCACTAGTCGGGGTGGATCAGCAGGTCGCATGCCCTCTAAGCCTTGCCTAGCCTGGTCGTTTTTTGACAGCAAAAGATCGCCCAAATTATGTGATCTGTAAAATTTGTCGTGATTCTGTTAGTAGAGGGCAAAACCTCAGCAGTTTGACAACTTCTTCCATGAATCGTCACATGAATAAATATCATATGTCCCAGTGGGAAGCTCACCGTGCTGCAATGCGGCCTAGCAGAGCGAACCATCCACCGCCTGCCCCTTCCAGTGCATTCGCACGCTCTTCATCTTCTAGGACTGTGGGGACAGCTGTCACACCTGGTTTTCCACGCACAACTTCCACCACTGTAACTGCAACAGGCAGTTTGCTTGGTAGGTCGTCAGTTGGTTTGGAAGGGGAAACAAGTGCATGTGTACAACTCTCTCAGACATCGTTAGCACCAACGTTGGATGAAGGCAACATCATGTCTACGCCTGCACTTTCCTCACAAACCTGCATTTTTCCAGGGACACCCTACTCACCACCGTCTACACACAGCAGCCAGATCTCTGTCCTTCAGATGTGGACAAATAAATGGCCATTTCCTGCGACCCATGACAAAGCTAAGAGGTTGACTTTATCCCTCTGTAAGCTCTTGGCTACCGAAATGCTGCCTTTCCGCCTGGTGGACACACAGGATTTTAGAGACCTTATGTCTGTCGCTGTGCCCCAGTACCAGATGCCCAGTCGCCACTACTTCTCTAAGAAAGGTGTGCCTGCGCTACGCCAGCATGTCGCACACAACATCACCGCTTCCTTGAGAAACTCTGTGTGTTAACGGGTGCATTTCACCACCGATACTTGGACCAGTAAGCATGGACAGGGACGTTACATGTCGCTGACTGGGCACTGGGTAACTATGGTGATATATGGTGAAGGGTCTGCTGCACAAGTCTTGCCGTCCCCACGACTTGTGTGTCAATCCTCTGTCTGTCCAAGTTCCGCCACTGCTTCTGCCTCCTCCACCTCGTCTGGGTCCTCCACCTCCGCCCCAAGCCTGCCTGGTCAGGCCACCAGCGTTGTAACTGCGCAGAAGGAATCACGCACCCCTCATTACTATACTGGCAGCAGAGCGCAACAGCATCAGGCGGTCTTTAGCTTGAAATGTCTTGGAAATAAGAGTCACAAAGCGGCTGAGTTGTGGGCAGCTCTGGAGACTGAGTTTAATAAATGGTTGTCTCCAGTCAACCTGCAGCCTGGTAAGGCCGTGTGCGACAATGCTGCAAACCTGGGTGCGGCCCTTCGCCTGGGCAAGGTGACACACGTGCCTTGTATGGCTCACGTGTTGAACCTTGTTGTCCAGCAATTTTTAACACACTATCCCGGCCTAGATGGCCTTCTGAACAGGGCACGAAAACTGTCTGCTCACTTCCGCCGTTCAACCACCGCTGCTGAGCGACTTGCATCGCTCCAGAAGTCTTTCGGCCTGCCGGTTCATCGCCTGAAATGCGATGTGGCGACACGCTGGAATTCGACTCTCCACATGTTACAGCGACTGTGGCAGGACCGTCGAGCCCTGGTGCAATACGTCATGACGTATAGCCTGGGCCAACGAGATACAGAGGTGGGGAAGATCACCCTGATGGAGTGGTCTCAGATCAAGGACCTATGCAACCTTCTGCACAGTTTCGACATGGCGACGAATATGTTTAGCGCTGACAATGCCATTATCAGCATGACAATTCCAGTCATTTACATCCTGAAGCACACGCTAAACACTATTCGGAGTCAGGGGGTGGGACAACAGGAAAGGGAGGAACTACAGGAGGATTCATATGCGCAAGACACAACAACATCACCAAGGTCCAGACGTTCATCATCACCAACGCGGTAGGCATGGGACCATGGGGGACAGGGATCAACAAGGGGGCTTAGTTGCAGGCGAAATGTTGAGGAAGGTGCAGGAGAACATGAAGAAATGGAGGACGAACTGGACATGGAAGACTCAGCGGATGAGGGAGACCTCGGTCAACTTTCTGTTGAAAGAGGTTGGGGGGAGATGTCAGAGGAAGAAAGAACGGTTAGCACCTCTATGCCACAAACACAGCGTGGACTTGGTCCGCAGGGCTGCGCAAGACACATGAGCACCTTCTTGCTGCACTACCTCCAACATGACCCACGTATTGTCAAAATTAGAAGTGATGATGACTACTGGCTTGCCACACTATTAGATCCCCGGTACAAGTCCAAATTTTGTGACATAATTCCAGCCATAGAAAGGGACGCACGTATGCAGGAGTATCAGCAGAAGCTGTTACTCGATCTTAGCTCGGCTTTTCCACCAAACAACCGTGGTGCAGGGAGTGAATCTCCCAGTTGTAACTTGACAAACATAGGACGGTCTCGTCATCTTCAACAGTCTACCCGTACCAGTAGCACCGTATCTGGTGCTGGTAACAGCAATTTTATTGAATCTTTTCATAATTTTTTTAGACCATCCTTTGCAAGGCCACCAGAGACAACAAGTCTGACACATAGTCAACGGCTGGAGAGGATGATACAGGAGTATCTCCAAATGAAAAAATCAGAAAAAATGAACATCGATGCCATGACTTTGCAAATGGAGCCTTGCTCATTTTGGGCTTCAAATCTTGAAAAATGGCCAGAGCTCTCCACTTACGCCTTGGAGATTTTGTCGTGTCCAGCTGCCAGCGTTGTCTCTGAACGTGTCTTCAGTGCTGCTTGGTGTGTGCTGACAGATAAGCGCACGCGTCTGTCCAGTGACAATGTGGACAGACTAACGTTCATCAAAATGAACAAGTCATGGATCCACAAGGAATTTACTACCCCTGTGTCATCCTGGGGAGAGTAAATGCTTGTGGATTTTGAATGTGCTTGATGCAAATCTAGCTGTGAAGTGTACAACTGGGGCACAAGGGCTGCCACTGAAGGGGTGTGTGTGTGGCCCAATGTTTGGAAAAAAGGGAGACTCCACTTGGAGTAACCTTGCGGTGTTTTACATGATTTTAGAAGGGCGTGCCATGCCTATATCTGTGTCTCCTCCTCTTTTTCCTTGTCCAACTGTTTTGTTTTCGCATGAGTATATGTCCTTGTCACTTTCCCATGTGTTTGTGTTGTGTTGTGAGTTGTTTGTCACCTTTTGGACACCTTTGAGGGTGTTTTTTAGGTGTTTTTATGTGTTTGTGATTGCCTCCCATTGTTTCCTATGCGGTTCGAGTGGTTCGTCGAACCGAACTCTAACCAGACCTCCGTTCGGCGAACCAAACTCGAGCCGAACTGCGACCGGTTCGCTCATCTCTACTAAGTATATGACAGTCTGCATTGGAAAATCTCAGAGTGCTTCAATACTGCTAGTATTAGGCTATATGCGCACGCTGCATCTTTGTGATCACCACAAAGAGGCGCCCTGTCTTCACAGAAACGCATCCTGGGCAAAAAAACTCATCAAAAAACGCATGCGTTTTGTCGCGTTTTTGAGTTGAAATCTAGATGCAGCGAAAAAAAACAAGGTGCGCACAGCAAAAATGAAGTCTCATAGACTTTGTTCGGGAAGGAAACTGCACCCGAAAAACTCGGCAAAAAACGCAGTGTGCGAATGAAGCCTTAAGGGAATTTGTCAACAGGTTTTTACCACCGGATCTGAGAGCAGCACAAGGTCTGGGCAGAGATCTTCATTCCAGCGGTGTGTCACTTACTGGACAGCTTAGTGTAGTTTTGATAATCTACTGCTGATTAATCAGTCATTTTATCATTAGAGGACCACTTGGCGTGATGCAGGTAGTCCAACAGATTCATGAGCTCTGTATAACTGCTAGATCTGCAGCAGAAAAAACATTGATTTTATCAAATAGCAGACAGCTCAGTAAGGGATACATCGCTAGAATCGGAGTCTCTGTCTCTACATTATGCTGCTCTCAGATGGGGTAGCAAAAACCTGGTGACAGATTCCCTTTAAAGTGAACCTGTCGGGTGCAATATGCTAACTCCTGCTTAGGCTGCTTTCACACTTACCGTATTTTTCGGACTATAAGACGCATCGGACTATAAGACGCACCCTGGTGACACACTGTTATGGGGCAAGGATCTGCTGCTGACACTGTTATGGGGGTAATGTCCCCAAATTCTCCACTAAGGTACCCCATTCTGGTAACTATCCTCCTGCCTTGTATATGATCCTGCTATAAACCCCCATCCTGCTCATATACCCCCATCCTGCTCATATACCAGCATCCTGCTCATATACCCCCATCCTGTTCATATACCCCCATCCTGTTCATATACCCCCATCCTATTGATATACCCCCCATCCATCCTGCTCATATTCCCCCATCCATCCTGCTCATATTCCCCCATCCTGTTCATATACCCCCATCCTGTTCATATACCCCCATCCTGTTCATATACCCCCATCCTGTTCATATACCCCCATCCATCCTGCTCATATACTCCCATCCTGTTCATATACCCCCATCCTGTTCATATACCCCCCATCCATCCTGTTCATATACTGCCATCCTGTTCATATACCCCCATCCTGTTCATATTCCCCCATCCATCCTGTTCATATACCCCCCCATCCTGCTCATATACTCCCATCCTGTTCATATACCCCCATCCTGTTCATATACCCCCATCCTGTTCATATACCCCCGATCCATCCTGTTCATATACTGCCATCCTGTTCATATACCCCCAACCTGTTCATATTCCCCCATCCATCCTGTTCATATACCCCCCATCCTGCTCATATACTCCCATCCTGTTCATATACCCCCATCCTGTTCATATACCCCCCATCCCTCCTGCTCATATACTCCCATCCTGCTCATATACTCCCATCCTGCTATATGCCCCCATCGTGCTCATATACCATCCTGGTATATGGCCTGTATCCTATAGCACAGAGAAAAAAAAAACAAATGTTTATACTCACCTTTTCCTCACTCCCTGCAGCCGATCATCTTCCTCTCTGCACCACTGACCAGTGTGTGTGGAGCCGTCCCCCTGCAGCACGCGATGTCTTCCTGTCTCTGCCGATCAGCTGACCAGCACAGATCAGCTGACCGGCACAGACAGGAAGACATCGCGTGCTGCAGGGGGACGGCTCCACACATGGGGACGGGTGAGTGTACTGATTCACTGCACCCCGCGCTGATGATGACGACGCGCGGGGAGCAGTGAATACAGCCGCACATGATCACTCCAGGCTGTAATTGCCAGGGTTGATCATGCGGACCGGCTCTTTACTATGCACGCGTCCCCGCTCGTCCTGCCACCCACCTGTCAGCGCCGGCTTCTGCGCTGAGAAATGGGCGGGAGGATGGGCGTGCATATGTAATGAGCGGGCCCACGTGGTCACAGCAGGCTGCTATAGCCTGCTCGTGCCCCCCGATGACCCGCTCCACCGCAGCACCTCATTCCCCGCAGCCACAGTCAGACCATAAGACGCACCCCCAACTTTCCCCCAACATTTGGGGGGAAAAAAGTGCGTCTTATGGTCCGAAAAATACGGTACGTTGTTTTCCCTCAGTCACAATTCGTCTCCCTGAGTAAATACAGTATCCTGCAAAATATGCTGCAGGATTCCGTTTTTTCCCCATAGACTTGTATTAACGACAGATTGCGACTGATGACCTTGCGTTACATCCGCTATGCAACTGATCAGTCATGGAATGACTCACCACCGGGTGGAAGCAACGCAGAATGTAATGTTTTTTTGTAGCGTCGAAAAAACGTAGTGCGCAGGATTCCATCGGTATCCGTCGTTTGTTATAATGGAAGCCTATGTGCGCCTTAATCCGTCCAATCTGTCAAATGACTGATTCTGGCAACGGTTATGTCTTTTAGCAACAGAGCATGCTCAGATGTTTCCTTTCTGGTTAGAAAATATCTATCTTTCTCTGTCGGTCAGTCGGTCGTTGTCTGTCTCTCTGTGTCTCTGTCTGTCTCTCTCACCCCCTCTCTCATACTCCCCAATCACCGGCACGGCGCTGCACAGCTGTCACACTGCTCCGGCAGCTTCTCCTGCTTTTGAAAATGCTGGCCGCTCATTATTCCATCTCGTAATCACTGCTTTTCCCCGCCCACCGGCGCCTATGATCGGTTGCAGTCAGACACTCCCCTATGCTGAGTGACAGTTGTCTCACTACAACCAATCACAGCCGCCGCGGGTCCATATCTTGCAATACAATGAATAATTAATAAAAAAAATAAAATAAATAAAATAAAAAATAAATAATTAAAGAAAAAACGCGTGCTAATAGACAAGGTAAAGCCTCCGGCCTAAAAATATCAGTTAGCAGCCGCCCGGATTCACCACATCCATTAAATGCAACAGTCCCGGGACTCTACCCGGCTCATCCCGCTTGCTCTGATGCCGCGGCAATCGGGGTAATAAGAAGTTAATGGCAGCCCATAGCTGCCACTAAGTCCAGCTTAGTGATGGCAGGCGTCTATGAGACATCTTCCTCCCCCCATCACTAAACTGTAGTGAAAGTAAATAAACAGAAACACCAAAAAAATCCTTATTTGAAATAAAAGACAAAAAAACACCCTCTTTCACCACTTTATTAATCCTCAAATACCCCTCCAGGTCTGGCGTAATCCACACAAGGTCCCACGACTCTTTCAGCTCTGCTACATCGGAAGCTGACAGGAGCGGCTGTAGAAAACAAACGCTCTCTGTGAGCTCCATGGAGCAACTGAAGTGAATTGCGCTGTCAGCGATGACGTCACTCAGGTTACCTGCGGCCACAGCTGGATTCTGCCAGGTACAAACTGCTACAACGGATTAGTTTTTTTAATGCATCTGTCCCATCAGTTGTACCACAATCTCCAACGCATCTATCACAAAACGGATTGTGACTGATGCAAAACAACAGAAGTGTGAAAGAAGCCTTAACAGTCCCTGCATCTAGAAAAAATAAGAACAGTATGAGTTAATGACGCAAAGAGTGCTAGTCTTTTTTTGGACAAACTTAATTAGATCGGTAAATGGTGTAGCGGCAAAAAAATCCACATGCCAAAATTATGTTTTTTTTGTTGTTGCAAATATTGCACAAAATGCAATAACAGGCGATCAAATCATAGCAACTGCACAAATATGGTACCATTAAAAATGTCAGCGCAAGACACAAAAAAAAAGCCATCACTGAGCCCCAGAGCCCGAAAAATTAGAACACTACGGGTCGTGGAAAATGGCGCAAAAAGTGTGCCACTTTTTTTGGACCAACTTGTGATTTTTTTATTTTTTTTTTTTACCCCGTAGATAAAAGTAAAAGTACACATGTGTGGTATCTACGAACTCGTACCGATGTGCAGCAACATACTGACACTTCAGTTTGTTTTACCATATAGTGAACACGGTGAATAAAATATCTCCAAAACAATTGTGCTATTGCAGTTTTTTCTTTCAATTTCACCGCACTTGGAATTTTTTTCATGTTTTCCAATACATTATATGGTAAAAACAATGGTTTCATTCTAAAGTGCATCTTGTCCCGCAAAAATTAAGCCCTCACATGGCAACATTGAAGGAAAAGTAAAAAAATTATGTAATTGGAAGAAGTGGAGCAAAAAAATGAAAAACAGAAAGCGCCATCAACGAGCAACAACTGGAGTCAGCTGCATTAAAGACAACTGGGGAAACATTTAGCTGACACTTATTCCTCCTAAACACCGCATACACATGCATCTGTTCTTTCTAGTGAGAGGGGAATAAGCTACTGCTACACACCTCTGTCAGCTGCTTTTCTCCACTGAGAACAAAAGTGTTGCATAACATTGCATGTTGGGAATTACTTGCAATTATATTTTCTCCATGTGCTTGTGATAACTAACTGTAACACACTGCAAATCTAATGATTTTACATGAATTATAGAAAATTGCAATGTGCTTATTGTATTCTTTTTGCTAAACATCGCACAGAGATGCGTAACGATCACGAACGGGCCTGGGGGGTACAGGGGGCCAGCGCTTTCTTCATTTGGATGTGAATCTGAGGGTGCGCATCCAGCTGAAATACATAGTAGCACAGAGACCTGTCAGGCATGGGGAGCAGACTGTGCTGTAAGTGGGCGCGCCGTGCATGACAGTCACGTCACGGCATGCCAACATCGGAGGAGGACACTAGGAAAAGGTGAATTATAATAGTTTTTGTTTATTGTGTTTGGTTCCTGGGGGTATAATATGTAACAGGATGCAGCGAAGATGGGGACATAAAACCGGCTGGGGCCATTATGGAGACATGTATACCAGGATGGGGCCATTATGGGTACATGTCTACCAGGATGGGGCCATTATAGGGACATCTATACCAGAATGGGGGCCATTATGGGTGCATATATACCAGAATGTGGACATATACTAGAATGGGACCAGGATGTGAACATATGATGAGGACATATATACCAGGATATAGCCATGATGGGGGCCGTGCACCAGGATGTGGTCATGATGGGGACATATACCAGGATGGGGCCATGATGTACACATATGACACACATATACCAGGATGAGGCCATATGTAAAAGGATGGACCATGATGATCACATATATACCAGGATGGGACCATATATTCTTGGATCTAGCCATAATGAGGTCATACACCAGGATGAGACATATTTACCAGGAAGTGGCCCAGGATAGGGGTCGGTACTACACAATGGAGGTGGGGGGAAACTCATGTCTTAATAGGATTTAGAATGCTACATCGACCCATACATCTGACCATCATGTGGGGGGGTTTCCCGGGCTCAAACTTTGCATCGGGGCCTATCGGACTCTAGTTACACCACTGACCGGACATAATTAGTCACTGTAGACTTTTAGCTTAAAGTGAAAAACCATGAAGGGCAACGCTGTCTTGCGGAGTATACACATAAGCTTTTCCAATAGTTACTTTCTGTATTTTTACAATATAAAGTAGCTGCACCCAAAAGGCCCTCACTCCTCTTGGTATGTGAACTATGTGGTACTTTGTAAAGTTTTATCTTGTTTGTACAAATCCCTTCTGAATTGTAAAGTGTCACGGAATATGTTGGCGCTATAGAAATAAAAATGATTATTGATATTATGTGTTAGCAGTGTCTCATATACTAGAGATCCTCCCAATTACTCAAATACAGGCTGAGTTCACATGTTCAGTAGTCATCCTTTAGAACATTTCCTGCAGAGATCCATTGGCAAAAAAAAATTATGCAGACGCACCTTTTTTGTCCGTTGTTAAATAACTGATTTCTGCAGGATGCGTATTTTATTTTATTTATTTATTTTTTAACATTGGAATTTATAGAGAACAAATTCGTTAACGGATTGCTATTTATTTTCCATTGGAAATGGATGCAAAAAAAGACCAGATTCTTTACAAAATAAAGAAAAACAGATGGGTAAATAGCAATCTGTTATCAGATCCGTTCTCCATAGACTCGCATGTTGCAAAAACTGACAGTTATCTTACAACAAAGTTGTTTTTGCACAACTTTACCAATGGATCTCTGCAGGGCCCGTTCTCTGATTACTGGACATGTGAACTCAGCATCATACAGTTTGTATATTCACTCCTTGTTTATGGATCAGATATTCCTTAGGGTTTCTAGGCTTTTTCCAGACTCCCCAAAAAGCCCGACTTCCTATCAAAATGCATCTATGTAAACAAAATTGCAACCATATTAGTTGGATGAATACATTTTCCTGCCTTTTATGTCAAATCTGTGGCAGTTGGTCCTATATACGTAGATCTTCCCCATAGCTGTTGGCTTGCAGTTCCCCCTGGTGGTCACAAGATATATTGACTGTATAACTTTTTTTTTCTTGTTTTGCTTCACATTGACCACTGTGTCTCATATTAGTCTAACCTTTCCTTTTCTGTAGAGATCACTATTCAGTAGTCATCACATTCTTGTCACATGCATAACTACAACGACAGATAACATCTATATACAGTTGTGTACGGAAAGTATTCAGACCCCTTTAAATTATTCATTCTTTGTTTCATTGCGGCCATTTGGTAAGTTCAAAAAAGTTAATTTTTTTTCTCATTAATGTACACACTGCACCCCATCAAAAACAGAAATGTAGAAATTTTTGCAAATTTATCAAACAAGAAAAACTGAAACATCACATGGACATAAGTATTCAGACCCTTTGCTCATTACTGAGTAGAAGCACCCATTTGAGCTAGTACAGCCATGAGTCTTCTTGGGAATGATGCAACAAGTTTTTCACACCTGGATTTCTGCCATTCTTCTTTGCAGATCCTGTCCAGTTGGTGGACGGCCATTTTCATTTCTCTCCAGAGATGTTCAATTGGGTTTAGGTCAGGGTTCTAACTGGGCCAGTCAAGAATGGTCACAGAGTTGTTCTGAAGGTGGCTTGTTATTTTTGCTGTGTGCTTAGGGTCATTGTCTTGTTGAAGGTGAACCATTGGCCAAGTCTGAGGTCCAGAGCACTCTGGAAGAGGTTTTCTTCCAGGATATCTCTGTACTTGGCCGCATTCATCTTTCCTTCAATTGCAACCAGTCGTCCTGTCCGTGCAGCTGAAAAACACCCCTATAGCATGATGCTGCCACCACCATGTTTCACTGTTGGGATTGTATTGGGCAGGTAATGAGCAGTGCCTGGTTTTCTCTATACATACCGCTTAGGCCCAGTGCCCAAGCTGTTTAGTTTTGACGCCTTTTTTTCCGAAATCTGCAGCAAAATCTGCATGTCCATTGTGAAGCCAGCAAAGTCTATGAGAATTTTAGAAGTGCTGTGCCCACGTTGCTTATTTTTCCCTTGCATATTTGGTGCAGAAAAAAAATAAATCTGCACCAAATACGCAAGGGAAAAATACTCAAAGTGGGCACAGCACTTCTGAATTCTCATAGACTTTGCTGGCTTCACAATGGACATGCAGATATTGCTGCAGATTTCTGAAAATCTGCGTCAAAATACGCAGCGTGGGCACAGGGCCTTTGAATTATCACCAAAAAGTTCTATCTTCATCTGATCAGACCAGAGAATCTTACTTCTCATAGTCTGGGAGTCCTTCATGTGTTTGTTTACAACAGCTCTTATATGTCTTTCACTGAGGAGAGGCTTCCATCGGGCCACTCTGCTATAAAGGCACGACTAGTGCAGGGCTGCAGTGACTTTGTGGAACTTTCTCCCATCTCCCTACTGCATGTCTGAAGCTCAGCCACAGTGATCTTTGTGTTCTTCTTTACCTCTCACCGAGGCTCTTCTCCCACGATTGCTCAGTTTGGCTGGACGCCCAGGTCTAGGAAGAGTTCTGGTGGTCCCAAACTTCTTCCATTTAAGGATTATGGAAGCCACTGTGCTCTTAGGGACCTTGGGAACTGCAGAAATTCTTTTGTAACCTTGGCCAGATCTGTGCCTTGCCACAATTCTGTCTCGGAGTTCCTTGGGCAGTTCCTTTGATCTCATGATTCTCATTTGTCTGACATGCACTGTGAGCTGTGAGGTCTTATATAGACAGGTGTGTGGCTTTCCAAATCAATCCTATCAGTTTAATTAAAACAGCTGGACTCCAATGAAGGCGTAGAACCATCTCAAGGAGGATCACAAGGAAGTGGACAGCATGTGACTTAAATGAGTGTCTGAGCAAAGGGTCTGAATACTTATGACCATGTGATATTTCAGTTTTTCTTGTTTAATAAATTTGCAAAAATTTCTACATTTCTGGGGTTTTTTTTACAAGATGGGGTGCAAAGTGTACATTAATGAGAAAAAAAATGACTTTTTTTTTTAAATTTACCAAATGGCTGCAATGAAACAAAGAGTGAAAAATTTAAAGGGGTCTGAACACTTTCCATACTCACTGTATAAATTACCGTATTTTTCGCTTTATAAGACGCACCGGATTATAAGACGTACCCCAAACTTAGACATAAAAAAAGGTAAAAAAAAAAAGAAAAATGGGGTCCGTCTTATACTCCGGTGTTCTCTTACCGGAGGGGGCAGCAGTGGTGGTGAAGCGGGGTCACAGGAGCCAGAGGTTGTGCAGTTGGCGCTGACATTTTAATGGCAGGTGTAAATTCATGAATAGACGTTGCCTTCTAAGACAGGAGCAGGGTGTCTCTCTTCTATGGTTCATGGGGAGTGTTCCCTGTATGACAGGCTAGCAAAATGTACTGTCTGTGGGCCGCATGCGGCTCGCCAAAAAATGCTGTGCTGCCCACAGAAGACAGGTAGGCTACGGCTCCCACTTCTCTATATTCAACTGTATTTGCGTCTTTGACTTTGGTGCCGTGACTTCGTGAAATACTTTAGAAGCCCCTCCTATTGTAGGAGGAAGAGTGGGGGGAGGGGTTTGTTGTTACTACGAGGCCACATTAGGGGGCAATGGGGGAGAAGATTGTGAAGGCGGCACAGTATACCAAGGTGCAGGGTGTGTGGGGGTAGTATTATGGTGTTTTATCTTTTTTCAAAACCGCTACTTGTAGCGGTTTTGACCTTGGACAAAATACTGCATCTCACTGGATCCGTGATATTGCTAGCTGCAATGCATTTCAATGAGTGCCTGATCCTGCTCTACCGGAAGTCACCACATTCTGATAGGCAGGATCCTGTTGTCTCTACTGAGCATGCCCAGAAAGTAGTTCTTCCTTCCCCGTGCTTTCTGATTATAGTAGAGCTGCATCGGTTGAAGAAGGCAGAAGACCAAAATCATGGGGGTGAGAGGGAGTAATAAAGATGGAGTCCCTAAGTGTGTCTTTGTATTTATTTCTAATAAAGTATTCTTTCTGTGTGGTGTCTCCTTTTTTTTTTCTTTTTAACCCTTTTTTGCAGATTTTTAATGGCTGGGTCAAACTTGGCCTGACATTAAGAATCTCGAGCTTTATACCAGTAAAAAAAAAAAGGGGGGCTTCACTAGATTTTTCATTGCCAGTGAAGGTAACACCAAGCAGTTGGGGTTAAGGCCGCTTTACACGCTACGACATTGCTAGCGATGTCGAGCGTGATAGCACCCGCCACTGTCGCACGGCCGATATGTGGTGATCGCTGCCGTAGCGTCACACGCACATACCTGGTCAGAGACGTTGCTGTGACTGCTGAACAATCCCTCCTTCAAGGGGGAGGTGCGTTCGGCGTCAACGCGACCTCACTAAGCGGCTGGCCAATAGAAGCGAAGGGGCGGAGATGAGCGGGACGTAACATCCCGCCCACCTCCTTCCTTCCTCATTCCTGGCGGCCGCAGGTAAGGTAAGATTCCTTGTTCCTGCGGTGTCACACATAGCGATATGTGATGCCGCAGGAACGACGAACAACATCGTACCTGCAGCAGCAACGATAATTGGGAATAGGGGGGCATGTCACCAATTGGCGATTTTGAATGTTTTTGCGATGATTCAAAATCGCTCATAGGTGTCACACGCAACGACATCGCTAACGCGGCCAGATGTGCGTCACAAATTCCATGACCCCAACAACATCACTTTAGCAATGTCGTAGCGTGTAAAGCGGCCTTTAGTAGTCAGTAGCTGCTTGAGTTACCCTTTAGCAATAGAAAATGCTGCGGGAGCCCACTCAATTTTTTTTTTTTACCCCCTAACCCTAGGGTTAGGATTATGTGTTTTAAGGTTTTTTGTTTTTTTTTAATTGAATTTAAAAAAAAAAAATCGACATGGGCTTTGCCCATCAAGCACGCAAGCATTTCTTCATCGTTCCTTATGGGAGACCCAGACCATGGGTGTATAGCTTCTGCCTCCGGAGGACACACAAAGTACTACACTAAAAGTGTAGCTCCTCCCTCCGAGCATATACACCCCCTGGATGACAAATCCAACCAGTTCAATGCTTTGTGTTCAGGAGGTCACACACACACATGCATTCTCTGAATTTTGATTTCAAAGATTTGGAAGAAAAGCGGGTCCAATCTGGACTCCCGGCATGTCCCTTCTCACCCCACTGTGTCGGCGGTGCTGTTAAGGTTGATTTTACAAGGCTGGAGCCTTACATGCCGCGCTCCTTCACCATCCCCTGAGGCTCTGGCTTGAAGTGGGAGCCATCACGGTTCTCACTGCTTTGCAGGAGACCAGTCTCCATCTGCAGCCCTTTCAGGATCCTGCCGGACGGAGCGCTCACCCCCCAGGGACCTGGCACCTGCGTCTCACAAGCTAAGTACTGAGACGTTATTACCACAGAAAGTGGTCTTTCCAGGGGTCCCTTGTACTTTATATATTGGGGAGAGTGTGTTATATGACTGTGTTAACATTTCCGGCCGGTTCTCCAGTTTTCACTGGAGAACCGCGCCGATGGTGCCTGCACGCTGGCCGCATGTTTAAATCTAGGCCCCGGCTTCGCCTGAGGCCTAGTTTCGATTTCACTGCCCCTGCATGTCAGTCATGCAGAGGGACAGTGCGGCTCCGCCCAGCGGCTGTTCAGCACGGGGAACGGACACTCCTCACTGAGGAAAGATTCCCTCCCCTGTATACCTCATTTGCCCTCCGGATCCCGCTCTCAGAGTAGGCCCCGCCCCCTCTCCTCGCTCCGGCGCCATTTTATCAGCGTTCTCAATGTCTGCATAACCACATTGTGACAAATGGGGGCCTGGGCTGGGGGATCTGGAGGGCACAGAGATGTCTCTATGTTAAACGGTCTGGCAAGCCACAACCTCCGGTTGTGCAGCTGCTTATATACTCTGTTTATATACTCTGCTGGGGGTCATTTTGGACAGAGCCCCCACTTCTGCAGCATGTCTCACATCAGAGCAAGGCTGCAAGGCTGTTCTTAATATGCACTGCATGTAGACTTGTACTGCCTGTACCGAGCACATAACCACATTGTGATGCTTGCTCTAACATAGTGGTCCCTCAGCCTGGAAGCTCATCAGTGGTCCCTCCGGCTGCTCCGGCTCCGGTGGCTGAACCCCCGGTTTGGGTAGAATCCCTCTCTCCAGGGGACAGCTGTCCCGGACACTGCTGAGCATGCATCAGCCCCCTTCTCAGGGCGCTTCTGCTGCTACGGCTCGCTCAGCAAAGCTCACAGAGGATTCTTCATCTGGTCTCAGACCCCGTCCTCCTAAAATGGAGACGCAGGGTCCCCTTTCCTTCCTCGTCCCGCGGCTCTGATTCACGAGCTGACTCGCAGGACGAGGAGGATGCCTTTACTAGGGGCTCGGACGCTACTTCATGTACCCCATTGATCTGTCCGAAGGTGACGCAGATGCTAATGATTTGATTGCGTCCATTATATTTGTACTGGACCTCAATCCGCCTGTATCAGGGGAGCATCCCCCTCTGGCAGAAAGGCATCAGTATACCTTAAGAGAACAAGGAGTGTGTTCCTTAACCACTCCAGTTTTTCAGCCCACTGTGACCAAGCCCAGAGCCTATCCTGACAGACGCTTCCCAAAGCGTGGTTCTGATGACTGTTTTCCCCTTCCACCAGAGGTGGTCAAGGAGTGGGCTCATTCACCAAGGGGGGAACCTCCGGTGTCTAGACTTTCAGCCCGGACAGTTGTATCAGTGGCTGACGGCACCTCTCTAAGGATTCCACTGTCCGCTAGGTTGACCTTCTGGCCAAATCTATATATGAGGCGGCAGGGGCCTCGTTCTCCCCATCTTTTGCAGCAGTGCGGGCTCTCAAAGCCATCTCTGCTTCTCTGGAGGAGATGCATTCCCTCACCAGGGACTCTATGCCCGAAATGGTTGCCTTAACTTCCAGGCTTCAGTCTTCTCATCCTATGCCATGTCTGCCATGCTGGAGACTGTCACCGCACTGCGGTGGCCTCGGCTACTTCCCTCGCTATCCGCAGGCTCCTGTGGCTTCGAGAGTGGAAGGCAGATGCTTCTTAAGAAGTTCCTTGCTGGGCTCCCTTTTGCTGGGACCAGTCTATTCGGTGTACAACTGGATGAAATTATTAAGGAAGCTTTTGGCAGGAAGAGTACTTCCATGCCACAAACCCAGGAAACCTGTCCAGGGCAGGAACCAGTCGAGGTTTCGTTCCTTTCGTTCCTCTAACTGGGCGTCCTCTAAGCCCTCGGCCTCGTCCACTAACTCAGCCAAGGTCCGTAAACCAACTGGCGCATGAAGCCGCGTCCTCAGAAGTCCGCAGGAGCTGCTGCCACCAAGGCAGCCTCCTCTTGATTATCTGGCCGCGCCAGCAACGTCCTTTGGTCGGTGGCAGGCTCTCCCACTTGGGCGACGTGTGGTTTCAACACGTCTTCGATCAGTGGGTGTGGGATACCATCTCCCACGGCTACAGAATAGAATTCTATCCAGCCCGCCAAACAGATTTTTTTTTTCTGTCAACTCCCCCCTGCTCCAAGGCCGCCGCCTTCTCACAGGCCGTGGCATTCTTGCAGGCCAATGGAGTAATTGTACCAGTTCCCGACTGGGAACGGTTCTGAGATTTCTACTCAAATCTCTTCCTAGTCCCCGAAAAGGACGGTGCCTTCCGACCTGGATCTCAAGCTTCTCAACAAGCATGTTCAGGTGCGGCATTTTTGCATGGAGTCTCTGCGATCAGTCAATGACCCAAGGAGATTTCTTAGCATCCATCGACATCAGAGATGTCTATCTGCATGTGCCAATCGCAGTTTCACACCAGCGTTCGCTACGTTTTGTAATCGGAGAGGAACATTTCCAATTCGTGGCTCTCCCCTTCGGGTTAGCCACAGCCCCTCGTGTATTCACCAAGGTCATGGCAGCAGTGGTTGCGGTTCTGCACCTCCAGGGGTTGGCAGTGATTCCTTACCTGGACGACCTTCTAATCAAGGCTTCATCCAGTGCAGACTGTCAGCGGAGTGTCTCGCTCACTCTCAGCGGAGTGTCTCGCTCACTCTCGCCACGCTTGTTCAATTCGGGTGGCTTGTCAATCTGCCCAAGTCCACTCTGACCCCGACCCAGGAACTTACGTACCTAGGGATGCAATTCGAGACTCTGCTGGCACTTGTGAAGCTGCCCTTAGTCAAACAGCAGTCCCTTCATCTGGCGGTTCGCTCTCTGCTGAGGCTCCGCCGTCATTCCATCAGGCACCTCATGCAGGTGCTGGGTCAGATGGTGGCGTCAATGGAAGCGGTTCCCTTTGCCCGTTCCATCTGCGTCCCCTGCAGCTGGACATTCTCCGCTGTTGGGACAAGCGGACCTCTTCCTTGCACAGGCTGGTGGCTCTGTCGCCACAGACCAGGAGCTCTCTTCAGTTTTGGCTTCGGCCCCTCTCTCTGTCCCAGGGACGCTCTTTTCTGGCCCCGTCCTGGGTGATTCTCACCACGGATGCCAGTCTATCCGGCTGGGGAGCAGTGTTTCTCCACCACCGAGCACAGGGCACTTGGACTCCGTCCGAATCAGCCCTCTCGATCAATGTGCTGGAAATCAGAGCTGTGCTCCTAGCTCTCGTAGCTTTTCACCACCTGTCGGCGGGCAAGCACATTCGAGTCCAGTCAGACAACACGACAGCAGTTGCCTACATTAATCACCAGGGCGGAACTCGCAGCCGCCTAGCCCTGTTGGAAATTCAACGCATCCTTCAGTGGACGGAGGACTCCAAGTCCACCATATCCGCAGTCCACATCCCAGGCGTAGAAAACTGGGAGGCAGATTATCTCAGCCGTCAAACCGTGGACAGCGGCGAGTGGGCCCTGCATCCGGCAGTGTTCCGGTCAATCTGCCGCAAGTGGGTCACTCCGGAAGTGGATCTAATGGCATCCCGGCACAACAACAAGGTCCCGGTTTACGTGGCTCGCTCCCACGATCCTCAGGCCTTGGCGGCGGACGCGCTGGTTCAGGATTTGTCCCAGTTCCGTCTGGCCTACGTGTTTCCCCCTCTAGCTCTCTTGCCCAGAGTCCTGCGCAAGATCAGAATGGAGGGCCGTCGGGTCATACTCATCGCCCCAGACTGGCCCAGGCGAGCTTGGTTCCCAGACCTGCTCCGTCTGTCCGTAGAGGTGCCGTGGCATCTCCCGGACCGCCCTGACCTTCTCTCACAAGGTCCGTTTTTCCGCCAGAATTCTGCGGCTCTCAGATTGACGGCGTGGCTCTTGAGTCCTGGATCCTTACGGCTTCAGGCATTCCTTCCGAGGTCATCTCCACTATGACTCAGGCTCGGAAGTCTTCCTCGGCCAGGATTTACCACAGGACTTGGAGAATTTTCCTGTCCTGGTGTCGCTCTTCCGGCCATGCTCCTTGGCCGTTTTTCCTTGCCGACCATCCTGTCCTTTCTACAGTCCGGTCTGCAGCTAGGACTATCCCTCAATTCCCTCAAGGGACAGGTCTCGGCTCTGTCAGTGTTGTTCCAGCGGCGTATCGCCCGACTGGCCCAGGTGCGCACCTTCATGCAGGGCGCATCTCACATCATTCCGCCTTACCGGCGGCCTCTGGATCCCTGGGACCTTAATCTGGTCCTCACGGCCTTACAGAAACCCCCCTTTGAGCCTCTTAGGGAGGTTTCGTTGTTTCGTCTTTCACAGAAAGTGGTCTTTCTGGTGGCCATAACTTCTCTCAGGAGAGTCTCTGATTTGACTGTGCTCTCTTCGGAGTCACCCTTTTTGTTTTTTTCACCAAGACAAGGTGGTTCTCCGTCCGACTCCGGGCTTTCTCCCTAAGGTGGTGTCTCTTTTCCACCTTAACCAGGACATTTCATTGTCTTCCCTTTGTTCGGCCCCTGTGCATCGCTTTGAGAAAGCGTTGCATGCTTTAGATTTGGTGCGGACGCTCCGGATCTATGTGTCACGCACCGCTGTTCTTAGGCGGTGCACCTCTCTTTTTGTGCTGACCACAGGTCAGCGCAAGGGTCTCTCGGCTTCTAAACCGACCCTAGCTCGTTGGATTAGGTCGGCCATATCCGATGCCTACCAATGTTCTCAGGTGCCTCCCCCGCCGGGGATTAAGGCGCACTCGACCAGAGCTGTCGGTGCCTCTTGGGCTTTCAGGCACCAGGCTACGGCTCAGCAGGTCTGTCAGGCTACCACTTGGTCTAGTCTGCACACCTTTTCGAAGCACTACCAAGTGCATGCTCATGCTTCGGCAGATGCGAGCTTGGGCAGACGCATCCTTCGGGCGGCTGTCGCCCATTTGTGAAGTTAGGTTTCGTCTACTTCTCAGTTTTCTGTTTATTTCCCACCCATGGATTGCTTTGAGACGTCCCATGGTCTGGGTCTCCCATAAGGAACGATGAAGAAAAAGAGAATTTTGTTTACTTACCGTAAATTCTTTTTCTTATAGTTCCGACATGGGAGACCCAGCTCCCTCCCTGTTGCCTGTTGGCAGTTTTCTTGTTCCGTGTGTTTTTCACCGGCTGTTGTTGTAGACAGAGGTTCCGGTTATTCCGGGTTTTACTCTATCTCTACTTATGGGTGGATGTCCTCCTTCAGCTTTTGCACTAAACTGGTTGGATTTGTCATCCAGGGGGTGTATATGCTCGGAGGGAGAAGCTACACCTTTAGTGTAGTACTTTGTGTGTCCTCCGGAGGCAGAAGCTATACACCCATGGTCTGGGTCTCCCATGTCGGAACTATAAGAAAAAGAATTTACGGTAAGTAAACAAAATTCTCTTTTTTACTGCTCACTCATCCCTGCTCCTGACTACACAGCCAGCAAAACAAGTAATCAGATCATCTGACTCCAGTGTCCGCAGATTACTTGTTCTGTGTCCCCCTGCATCCATCGCAGTGTGTGAGGTCAGCTGAGTTCGGCCGGCACTGTAGTCAGCTGATCTGACTACTTGTTCTGTGTTCCGCTGCATCCATTGCATAGTGTGCGTGCTGGAGTTCAATAGTGCAGGCCAAACTCAGCTGACCTCACACGCTGCGATGGATGCAGGGGGACACAGAACAAGTAATCGGCCGGCACTGGAGTCAGCTGATCTGAACTCAGCTGAACTCCTGACCTTTATAGCCCGCACACGGCCACACGTGATCGGCAGCAGGCAGTGACTGCTGTTATCCTGCATCCATAGCAGCGTGTGCGGGCTGTGATATCAGGAGTTCAGCTGACTCCAGTGCCGGCCGATAAATTCTGTGTCCTGCTGCATCCGTTGCAGCAGCCATAAAAAGTAGAAGTAGAAAGATCCGGTAAAATAACGTACGGGTGAATTCCGGTTGCATGCGTTGTACTTTGAATGCACAGGATCCGGTCAAATGCGGTTTGCGGTATTTTAGCTACAGACAAAAAAACGCTGATGTGAAAGCAGCCTAATCTATGTTACATCACCATTACAGCTGTGTTTACTTTACATTATAAAATTGTGCTGACAGGTTCTCTTCAATTGTGCAGGCACAATCGCTAATAATAATATAATAATAAATAATAATAATCAGTGACTTGTTAGTACATTAACCATATTAAAAATATTTTGTGTGAAGTACCCAAATAGATATGTATTGCAGCTAAAATCTATACAAGTGTCATTATTTTATTTCTCCTTTTTTATATACAGAAGTCCCAGTTTGTCCAGTTCGCTGATGTGTTCCCACTTAAAGACTTTGGTTTTAAACCTGACCCGTATCAATACCTGCAAGCAGTGGGGTGGATAGAGTTGGTAGCAGGAATATTGCTGGCATTTGGTCCTCGGATTCTTCGAGAGATTAGCAACCTTGTGCTTTGTATTATCATGATTGGTAAGTCTGAATTATTTTGTTTACTTACAAGTAAAATATATCTTTGTACCGTGTTAGCCAGTAGAGATAAAAAAATTGTTTAAAAGAACAGAGAGTCCTCAAGAGGTATCAACCACTGAGGACTCTCTGTTCTTTTAAACAATTTTTTTGTTTACTTAACCATTTGAGTCCTTTTTGCTTTAACCCTTTACTAAAACCAAGTGCCCCTGCAATTCGTTCTTCTTTAATGTTGGTCATTTAATATATTGAATGGAAAGTATTTTATAGACTTTATATTAATGGTTATAGAGAAACCTGCTAATTTGGTTTTGGCAGCCTTAAGGAGGCTTTACACGCTGCGACATCGCTAATGCGGAGTCGTTGGGGTCACAGAATTTGTGACGCACATCCGGCCGCATTAGCAATGTTGCTGCGTGTGACACCGATGAGCGATTTTGCATCGTTACAAAAACGTGCAAAATCGCTCATCGGTGACATGGGGGTCCATTCTCGATTATCGTTACTGCAGCAGTAACGATCTAGTTCGTCGCTCCTGCGGCAGCACACATCGCTATGTGTGACGCCGCAGGAACGAGGAAACTCTCCTACCTGCCTCCCGGCCGCAATGCGGAAGGAAGGAGGTGGGCGGGATGTTACGTCCCGCTCAGCTCCGCCCCTCCGCTGCTATTGGGCGGTCGCTCAGTGACGTCGCTGTGACGCCGCACGGACCGCCCCCTTAGAAAGGAGGCGGTTCGCCGGTCACAGCGACGTCGCCGGGCAGGTAAGTATGTGTGACGGGTCTGCGCGATGTTGTGCGGCACGGGCAGCGATTTGCCCGTGTCGCGCAACAGATGGGGGCGGGTACCCACACTAGCGATATCGGGACCGATATCGCAGTGTGTAAAGTAGCCTTTAGGCTATGTTCACAAAACGTTTTTGGTACAAGTCAGTGGCTCCATCAGAGTTTTTGTCTGAAGCCTTCAAAAAGAGGATTCAGGTATATTTAGCTACAGTACCATTGATAGTCACTATCTGCTGGTAACTACCGCATGTGAATCGAAGCTCGGCCCACGGCTATTACCTTGTTAAATGCAGCCATAGTCTCTGACAGCGGCATTTACAGCATTTCTCCTGCTGTCCCATCGGCGCCCTTGCGACGTGATCATGGGGTGCCGATGATTTTCAGTGATAGGCACAGGGGTCTTCAGTTAACCATCTACTATCTTAACAGTACTCATGTGAATGCCAGCTTATGGCATGAAATCTCATCATGGCATCTGTACTATGTGGAGACAAAAGTGATGGAGCAATCAGAGAAGAGGTGACCTACACTACCGTTCAAAAGTTTGGGGTCACCCAGACAATATTATCTTTTCCATGAAAAATCATACTTTTATTTATCAAGTGAGTTGCATAATGAATAGAAAATATAGTCCAGACATTGACTAGGGTAGAAATAATGATTTTTACTTGAAATAATAATTTTCTCCTTCAAACTTGGCTTGAGATCTAGTGACTAGGCTGGCCAGTCCATTACAGATAGAATACCAGCTGCCTGCTTCTACCCTAAATAGTTCATGCATAATTTGGAGGTGTGCTTTGGGTAATTGTTTTGTTGTAGGATGAAATTGGCTCCAATCCAGAGCTGTCCACAGGGTATGGCATTGCAAAATGGAATGAGTCTTTCTTATTCAAAATCCTTTTTACCTTGTACTAATCTCCCACTTTAGCAGCACCAAAGCAACCCCAGACCATCACATTACCTCCACCATGCTTGACAGATGGCGTCAATCACTCTTCCAACATCTTTTCAGTTGTTCTGCGTCTCACAAATGTTCTTCTGTGTGATCCAAACACCTCAAACTTCGATTAGTCTGTCCATAACACTTGACCATATTAATCTTTTCCTTTTATTAGCCAGTCTCAGATATGGCTTTTTGTTTGCTACTCTGCCCTGAAGGCCAGCATCCCGGTGTCTCCTCTTCACTGTAGACGTTGACACTGGCGTTTTGCGGGTACTATTTAGTGAAGCTGCCAGTTGAGGACCTGTGAGGCATCAGTTTTTCAAACTAGAGACTCTAATGTACTTGTGTTGTTGCTCCCACTTCTCGTTCTACTATGGTTAGATCCTATTTGTGCTCTCCTCTGAAGGGAGTAGTACACACCGTTGTAGGAAATCTCTAGTTTCTTGGCAATTTCTTGCATGGAATATCCTTCATTTCTAAGAATAGACTGTCGAGTTTGACATGAAAGTTCTCTTTTTCTGGCCATTTTGAGAGTTTAATGGAACCAACAAATGTAATGCTCCAGATTCTCCACTAGCTAGTCCGTTTTATAGCTTCTCTAATCAGCAAAACTGTTTTCAGCTATGCTAACATACTTGCACAAGGGTTTTCAAGGGATTTGTAAACCTCCATTAGCCTTCTAACACATTTAGCAAACACAATGTACCATTAGAATACTGGCGTGGTTGTTGTTGGAAATGGGTCTCTATACACCTATGTAGATATTGCTTTAAAAAACAGATGTTTGAAGCTAGAATAGTCATTTACCACATTAATAATGTATCGAGTGTATTTCTGTTTAATTTAATGTTAGCTTAATTGAAAAAAAAATGTGCTTTTCTTTCAAAAATAAGTAAATATCTAAGTGAACCTAAAATTTGAACTGTAGTGTGTGTGTTTTATATATCTCACACACACATCATACACATATTGTATATAGTCTGCACACACTGCTCACTCAAAGTTAGGGATATTTGGCTTTTTGGTAAAATTTCAGGGTGATCCTAAAATGCACTCTAACCTTTTCGGGTGAACTTAATGTGACCTCTGAACTTTTGAATGGGCATGTCTTAACTGTTCAATATTTCAATACTTTTTGCACAACATATTGACATCATGAGGCCAAGACGACACCTAACAATTGATCAACAATACCCATTGCGAGGCTTCAATCAGGATGTTTTAAGACGAAAGTGGCCACTGAGCTTACAGTGTCATCAGTAGGTTGCAAAAGAGAGAGACTGGTAGAGTCACAGAAATGCATAGAAGTGGACGTCCTTTGACCATGTCCCACACGGATTACCACATCCCACACTGATGATCACTTCATTGTGTACAATGAAGGTGAGGTGAGAGGCAGCAAAGTGTCACATTGGACCATTTGATACTATTTACATCAGCATGATCTGCGTGCTAGATGACCTGCAAGGATAACTGACCACACCACCAGGCATAGGCATCATCTTGATGGATGAAGGACTTGTGGGCCTCAGTGCTTTTCACTGATGAAAGTTGATTCACACTGAGCAGAAATGATGGCCACCAATTATGTTGGAAACGTCAAGTAGAGCTCTATGTATCAGACACTGTTGTCACCAGATGAGCCTTTGGTGGTGGTTCAGTGTGGGTAGGTGATTTTAGTCAATACAGTACTGCCTAACATTTAGTAACAAACCCCTTACTACTTGAATAACATTAATACTCCAGTCATTGTGCCTCTTCATGAACAAATTAGGCCTAATTTCATCTTCATGGATGACACTACCCCAGCTCATCAAGGTTGCATGAATAGGGGATGGCTGCTGGAGACTTGCGTGCTTCAAATTGGGTGGCCTGCACTTTCTCTAGACCTGAATCCCTTAGAAAACATATGGGATCTGCTGAGCTACGGTGTGGAGGCTCGTAACACTGTAACCCAGAACATCATTGACCTGAGGGACTTTCTTTAAGAAGAGTGTAGTGCCATGCCTCAGCAGACAATAACTCCACTTGTGAACAGCATCAGATGTCGTTGTCAAGCTGTAGTTTATGTTCAAGGTCACTTGACAAGTTGAGGCATTGACATTATTTTTGGGGCATACCCAAAACTGTCGGCTTTTTTTCAATAATTTGTTTGCAATGAAGAAATTGCCCTTGCATGATTTTTTTTTTTTAAAGCTTCAATTTCCTACTTTCATGATAAAATATCACTGTTAAGTGAACTTTTTACTGTTTATATAAACTTCACCCGAAAGCCAAATATCCCTAACTTTCTGTGACTAGTGTAAGTATATGTGTGTGAGATATACTGTATATGTAGTTTCAAAATGTTAACAATGCAAACAGTATGTATTGCAACAACAAGGTTGCAAAGGTTTTGAGACAGCTCACTGGTTTTAGCAATCATGAGAGGTTTCTTGTGTAGCTTCTTGGGAATGAGACACCTTTCTTATAGGCCATCAGTTGAACCAGGTGATATTTTTCACTAAGAGGCAGGATTATTTTCTAATTACTGATATACCTCAGTTTGTGTCATTAATATCCATGGCTTCTTGTAGCTCTCTGCATTTGTTCAATACTTTTTCCCTGTGTCATTTCTCATTATTACACATCTCTAAATTTATAGACATGACATTTATTTTAGGATTTCCTTTCCTGTGTGGATTGGATGGGTTGTTACCGAGATCTGGTGGGAAATTCATGTCAATTGCACCTTAAGAAATATATTTATTTAGAAAATTAGTGATGTGTTCAATACTTATTTCACCAGTTTGTATATGTTTTTAATCATTGGGAAACTACGTCAACATCTTTAGTATATGGATTTTAATAATTTGCATTGTTTTGCTTTCTTTTAGGTGCAATTTATACACTTTTAGTTCTGAAGGAACCAATTGCAATGTGTGCTCCAGCTACTGTCTCTTTAGGCCTTCTTCTGCTGCTTAACATTCGTGGGCATGGCAAAAATTCCAAATCAAAAGCTGAGTGAGAAGAATTAAGTGTCGCATTGATCAGCGTTGGACCAATCACCTTACGAAAACCTAAATCTGTGTCGCATTGGGAAAACTTTAAGAAAGTGGATACTCTTCTGGCTGTCTTTGCTGACTGTTTTATTCACTTGTTATGTGTAATTTCAAGTTGTTCTGTGATAAAAAAAATATATATCTCAGGTTTTACCTTACATGTAAGAAAAGCTCTGTAGTGCCTATGGCAGTGAGCAGCTATCTGTCTATAAAGAATAATCTTTTTTTCATTAATAAATATTATTTTCCAACAGATAACGTAGTATTATTTATTAAATGGGGAGTAATGTCTGCTCACTCGAAAAACTTGGGTGCTCGAAAAAAAGAAGTCAAATAAAGGTAGATTATTTTTGGCACACCATGGGTGAAATAATGGAAGTCCAAAGAATGATATTTGCAATATAAGTCCACTTTTTTTATTTCTCAAGCAGAAAAAAAATGTAAAAAAGGAGAATACAGATGTCCAGAGACCGTTTCGGCCTTTTTGGGAATTTATCAAGGTGCTTTATTTACAGGTGATACAAAACATTAAATCAAAGAATATAGTATACCGTATTTTTTGGACCATAAGACGCACTTTTTTCCCCCCAAATGTTGGGGGAAAGTTGGGGGTGCGTGTTATGTACTGAATATAGGGCTGCGGGGAATGAGGGTGCTCCGGTGGAGCGGGTCATCGGGGGCACGAGCATGCTGTAGCAGCCTGCCATGACCACGTGGACCCGCTCATTTAATATGCACGCCCATCATCTCAGCGCTGACAGGTGGGCGGGGTGATGGGCGAGGGATCAACAGCCGGCCCGCATGATCATTCCTGGCAACTGCAGCCTGGAGTGATCTGTATTCACTGCCCCCCGCACATCATCATCAGTGTGGGGGGCAGTGAATCAGTACACATTACTCACCGTTCCCCTGCAGCACCGCGATCTCCTCCTGTCTCCTCCGGTCAGCTGACTTGCGTGGAGACTAGCGGCGCGCACAGCGATGACGTCATCGCTGTGCGCACGTGTCCCCGCCGGCATAGACCGGAGGTTCGCGATGCTGCAGGGAAACGACGACGGCTCCACACAGCGGCGCTGCCGCTGACACAGACGGTAAGAGGAGCGTTGCTGCAGGGAGTGAGGTGAGGTAAGGTGAGTATGAACGTTTATTTATTTTTTTTTTTTATGTGCCACAGGATGCGGCCATACATCAGGATGAGGGCATATAGCAGGATAGGGGTATATTATGAGCAGGCTGGGGAGTATATGAGCAGGCTGGGGAGTATATGAGCAGGACATAACCCCATAACAGTGTCGGCAGCAGATCCTCGCCCCATAACAGTGTGTCATGACCACATTTTTTGCTTAAAATTTTATTTTCCTATTTTCCTCCTCTAAAACCAGGGTGCGTCATAGTGCGAAAAATACGGTTAACATAAAGCGTAAGATAAATCACATCGTGATAGACAAAAACGTGTATCCGCTTGATTGGCAGTGGAGTCATGTAACATAATTATAGAAAATATTAGGACCATTAATTAGTAAATAAGAACAAAATTGTAACAATAGGTTTCAGAAGCAGACTTCAGACACATCACATCAGTTCAATATGGTTAAACAAATAAAAAAAATAATACATGAAAAAAGCACAGGTTTGCTATACCCGGAGAGTCTGTGTGCACAGTGCCTTATAAAATCAGAGAAATGGCACTGAGGTGGATTCCATAGTTAGAATCTGAAGATAGAGAATAAAGGTACATGAATGGGATAAAAAAAAAAGACCGACTAAATGGTAATGTTAGCATTATGCCCTAGGGCTCCATGGTTGTATAATTACCTTGTGGAAGATGTAGAGGGCTCTGAATAGAGGAATATGATGCAAAAGTATGGTCAGCTCACATGTAATATTTACGGTCTCCTGATAGGCGATACATAAAAGTTGCATAATGAATATCCCAAGGTGACACGTGAAACTAAATAAAATGGTATAGGTGAATCTATTCATAAGGTGGGTCCCGTCATACCTGCGTTGGTAGGAACTGACAAGTGTTTCACGCATCTATGTTGTAGCGAACACTTATATACAAGGACGTATATTGGTCACCAGTCCTATATCTGGAAATATGGAGCGGTATATTAGGAGTTAAGGGAACATGCCATAATGCAAGAATTGTTCATATGCATGTTAAAACTGGACCGGAGCCCACCTGTTTTATACTTCAGTGAAATATAGGGAAAACCCCCTATGAATTATTGTGTGCACAGATGTCCTATTTGCTTCCAATATCTGTGTTGGTATGCAATTCATGAGATACACTTTTAAAGGTTAATATTGGAACACTATATCAAAGTATTGTAAACTAACATATGTACTGGTGTTCTTAGAAATAAGTAATACAAGACCTGGCTTAGAGAGAAGAAACATCTCAAGGGGCTGTATTCATACATGCAAGGTGCTGTTGTCCTCAGTGTTCTGAGGCTGTTAATATGAGGGATAGGTAGCTGTTGAGTCAGATGCAATGTAGATAGATCTGTTCTACTATGTGAGCACACTTACTGGTATCATCAGTGTTACCAAAAGGCAAATCAGCCCTCAAAGGGTCATAAGGAACCTAGAGCAAAGGTTAAACACTTAAAGGTATGAAGTGTATATAGATAAGGATTCCACCAGAGTGCCAGTCTGCTGGAAGGTAATACCTGTGTCCTGGACAAGAGTGCAGCCACGTGGTGAGGTGAGATTGAATCTATGGACTGCGCCATTAAAACTGGTCGGTATAGTGCGTCTCTTCCGGGGTGAGCGTGGCTAAGTCCGTGTGTACTGCACATGTGCAAGAAAATACTGATGAAGTGGAGTTCACAGTGGAAATCATGTGACTTTAGTTGTGCCACAGTGTGACGTGATCCGGGGGCGGTGCTCACAGGTCCTATCAATGATGCTGCATAGGAGACAAAGGACACAGATTATTAAAGGAAAAGACAGGTTAACCATATTTCTAAGTGACAATATTTGTAGAGTATGATAGAGTTCTCAAGATTAAATGAATAATCATGTAAAAGGCCACATAACACCACTATGGAGAAAATGTATATTTCAATCATACATACACAGGGATCGCACTCATCAATATGTCTTAAACCAGCATATTAGTATATATACAATCAAGAGGAGGAAAAAACGGAGGGGAAGAGTTTCTTGGTGCATCCAGAGACAAGAGTCAATATATATCTCCTCATGAGGATTTATGCCATAGGAAATATATGATCATTATGCGGGTAAAGCAATATTGGGGTGCCTTAGTGTCCCCATAGTCCTTTACTTCTTACCGCAATTCAGAAATGTAGTTCATATTCCCTGTTCATGTCGTTTAGGTTCCAGGGTATTCAGGTATGGATCCAGTACATCTCTCTCTCCTTTAATTTCTTTATTCTATCACCCCCTCTACGTGGTGGAGGGATATGGTCGATGACTTGGAATCTAAGTTGACATACGTTATGTCCATGTGCCTCAAAATGACCTGGTACGGGTAGCATCGTGTGTTTGTACCTGATTGTAGATTTATGTTGGCTGATGCGGTCCCGGATATGTTGGGTGGTTTCACCTACATACCCGAGACCGCACGGGCACTTGATCAGATATATAACGTAAGTTGAGTCACAGGTATACAGGTTTTTCATTTTGTATCTCTTGCCTGTTCGTGGATGAAAAAACGCATTGCCCTTAATGATATGCGAGCACTGTGGGCAGCCCCAACAAGGGTAAGTACCCAGTTTCACCCCAGTTAACGTTTTCTCAACCAATGTGGGTATATTACTATCTACGTCTGCCTTCACCAATCTATCTCTAAGGTTTGGGGACCTCTTATTGCACATTAGGGGAGGTGTGTTAAATTCAGTAATTTCTGGATCGGAATTACTGAGTACTGTCCAATGACGTTTAATGTCCTGATTTATTAAATTGGAAAAGGGGTGGTAGGTTGAGACAAATGTAACCCTTGGTGAACGGGTTTGTCTAGTTCTTACATCTTTAGCAGTCTCTGGTACTTGTGTAGGGTATCTCTATTACGGATTTTGTCATCCATCTCCTTATGTCTAATTTCTCTGGTCAGGGGGTTAGAAACTATACGTGCTATTCGATGGTGTTTTGAACGGGGGGAGATAGTTTTTAGTGTGTTTTGGGTGATTGCTGGTGAAATGTAAAAGGCTATTCTTATCTGTAGTTTTCACATACAGGTCAGTAGAGAGAGTTTTGTCTCTGTTAATGACGATTAAAGTATCCAAGAAGTTAATCTGTTCCCTACTCCAATTGAGTGTGAAGGTGAGTTTTAGTACCAAGGTATTAAGATTCTGATGAAAGTCTAGGAGGATTTCAGGGGGACCATCCCATATATAGGGGGCGGCATGGTGGCTCAGTGGTTAGCACTGCAGTCTTGCAACACTGGGTGATTGCTGGTGAAATTATTATATAAGGAAAACATCATCTATAACCTCTTCCAGAATCTTACATGTTTGATGAACCATGGATGGAGGTACACAATCTCTATCCATGGTTCATCAAACATGTAAGATTCTGGAAGAGGTTATAGATGATGTTTTCCTTATATAATAATAATATTCAAATTCTCCTCAAAGGTAGTCAAATTCTCCTCAAAGGTAGACATAAAGATGTTTGCATAGGGGGCGCCACATTCGATCCCATCGTGGTCCCGTTTCTGCATGTAGTATTGATCCTCAAACAAAAAGAAGTTGTTGTGCAATATAATCTCAAGGAGTGATATACAGAAGTTTCTATTGGGTTCAGGAATACATGTGTGGGTTATTAAAAAGGATCTTACCGATTCAATACCTCTGTGATGCTCAATGTTGGTATAAAGACTATTGACGTCCATAGTGGCTATGATACAGCCTGCAGGGACTGAATGAATTTGATTGAGTTTGCTGAGGAAATCGGGAGTATCTCTAATGAATGATTAGTTTGAAAAGTGAGAGGAGTTAGGATTTTTTTCCAATGTGATAGATGACGGTGAAAGAATGGAATGTGTAGATGCCACTATAGGCTTGCCAGGGGGTATTGCAAATTTTTGTGAATTTTAGGTAAGGTGTAGAATACTGGTATAGTGGGGTGTTAGTTGACTAAGTAAGTCGCCAGTTTGGAGTCAATGAGCTTTGCTTGCAAGGAGTCTTCCACTAATAGTAGTAGTATTATTTATTATTATGAGTATATGGGGGGTAAAATGAAAACTTATTTCAGAGAAAAATATTTTGCAGCTCAGCTGATTTATGTTAACTAGTTAAACTGTATATTGGTTAACAGCTTCGTAGCCAATAATGCAATTTAGAAGTATGACATTTGCCCAAATGGCAACCTTTTGGAGCACTCGCAGATGAAGATAGACCACCAGCTTTAAGGCCCCGTCACACACAGAGATAAATCTTTGGCAGATCTGTGGTTGCAGTGAAATCATGGACATATTGTTCCATTTGTACACAGCCACAAACCTGGCACTGATTGTCCACAATTTCACTGCAACCACAGATCTACCACAGATCTGCCGCAGATTTATCTCTGTGTGTGACAGGGCCTTTTTTCTGAAGATGATAAAAGAGCTTCCCTCATGGATGGCTATCTGTAGCTATTATATTCAGTATCATAATAATGGATTTATCTACAGTGGCTAAAGGATAAAACTTAATTTTAATTTTAATCTATCATTTAGCCCATTTTGTGGGCAGAGACCCATTTTAATGTGTTTAATTCCCTCAATCCCTCGCTCTTAATAGGTCTATGTTTTTACATGTTCAGCATGGAGAATTGCTTATGGAGAATATAAAACCAGAATCTGTCTTATACTGAGTGGTGCCTCATGCAAATTTGTCCATAATTTCTTTACTCAGAAAACCTGACCGAGCTTATGGTGAAAAAACACTACCCTGTGTATTGAGCTTTGGTCTTCTTCACTTTCAGCTTCCACAAGACCTAAGAACAGCTGAACATGGGGGTCACCGGTATCAAACCCAAAAACTATCTAATAATGACCTATCCAAAGGGTAAGGAAACGCATCAATATAAATACTGGACAACCCTTTAAAGGGATTGTTGCCTTCACAAAACCTCTGTTCCTGGGCTCAATTGTTATAAAAAAACAAACCACAGTTTAGTCACTTCCCCCGGGTCCTGTGCTGTTAGTGACTACAACACTGACATCACATCACGTCTATAGCAGAGCAGCCAGTCGGTGAGCTCATCAGTTCTGAGTGGGGTGTTTTGTTTACACAGGCAGAGCAGTTATGAGCCAGATATGCATGAGAGTAAAAATCCAGCAACCACTAGTTAGTTAGAAGCAGGTGTAGATTCTTTAAAACATCACACTAATTCTAACGTTAAAAGTAAAGCAGCTAAACACATATACACCATCTACGCGTTTCAGGCAATTGATACCCATAATCATGACTACTCGTATTTTACAAGTCCAGAAATTTATATGGCACACACTTCCTACACCAGAAGGTGTGTGGAAAGAGAATGAAAATCCTCATCTGGAAATCCAATGCCATCATTAGTAATTCAGTTTTCCAACTTGCGCAAACATAATATACCAATTAAAATAATAAGTTATTAGAACAATGAAGAAAAAGTAAATTAAGTAGAAAAAGAAACATATGCAAATATAAAAATATATAGAAAATTGCATTTCAGCTCACCTGATACGGTGCAGAGCAGCTCCATGGACAATCCAAAAGTAGAAATAGTACCAGCACAAATCTGTAATAGATTTTTCAATTTTATTCAATGCAAAAATGCATAAAAACAAGAAGGTATGTGATAAAAAAAATATAAAGTACAGTCTTGTTTTTATGCATTGAATAACATGTAACATTTTTTTTACAAATTTGTGCTGGAACTATTTAGTTTTGAAATATAAAAATATGTTAATATAAATATGCCCTATAAAAGATTTTTGCATATGTTTGACAAAACATGACATATCTGGTTCAATATTTACAAGCACATACGGTATTTATCCATAGATGGTTGTAGTTATATTAGACCTTTCCCTGTAACATGACACAAGAATAAGCTAATATAAATACATGAAGTCATTCTTAGTTAAAACCCTTTGGAATATGGGTATCCAACCTGAGAATCCAGTATGCCTTGCCCTTTTTCAGAAGATGAAACCCATCACGTCCAAGAGGTGGATTGTGGACTCTCTATGTCTGTTACCAACAAAGAAGAGCTGTCTCCCCGATTCACATCATCAAAATAACAGTTAAAATCAGACGCTCTGTGTCTGGGTTATCCCGATTTTGGTATGGAATCATTTACATGCTCAGCAAGTCTTTACAGTTTGCTTGTTGTGCAGCCCACATACTTCATGGAACATATATGCCATTCTTCTAAATAAATTAAATATGTGGTACTGATTTTATGACATATGTTTGTCTGCTGTTATGAAAAGAAAAGGAACAAGTTTTATTCATTTACTGACCTAAACAGCATCTTTTATTACCACAACGGTAATTGCCCTTGAAAGAAAGCGAAGTATGATTGGTTTTCTAAGAATGGCTTATAGAAAGACTTGGTGACAAAATATTACCCAATGAGGTAGCACACCTAGCTGAAAATCTGACACCCGTGGACACAATCTACAAAAGAGTAGGATCTTGATATATAGGGAGATTTTTATGGATGCCATTCTGAATATCATAAAAATTGTTGTGCTATGTGGTAGAAATAAAAATATTTTTTTTTCAGTTAATTTTACTCTTCGTTGTTTGAAGCAGCAATGTTTGATATGGTCTAGAATGGCAATGGCATGAGCTCGGTTTAATATAAAATTACTATATCTCCTGGATATTAGACTATTTATTTTTATTAATCAGACAATTTTTAATAAAGTACTCATCCTTAGAGCATGTTCTATGAACTGTTATATATTCCCCACTGGCAAATTTTTGGTGACATGAGCCAGATGGCAGCTAAAGGTATGAAGAATGGAGTTCCTACTGACAGATTTCCTAAAAGCCTCTATCTTGTCAGAAAAATAAATGATGGTCCAAATAAACACAAACCGGATGGAATAGCATGCCGCTGCAAGATGCTGTAGTAGCCATGCTGGTTCAGTATGCCTTCAATTTTCAATAAATCCCCAACAGTGTTACCAACAAAGTACCCCCACACCATCACACCTCCTCCTCCATGCTTCACAGTGGGAACCAGGCATGTAAAGTCCATCCGTTCACCTTTTCTGCATCGCACAGACACGGTGGTTGGATCCAAAGATCTCAAATTTGGACTCATCAGACCAAAGAACAGATTTCCACTGGTCTAATGTCCATTCCTTGTGTTCTTTAGCCCAAACAAGTCTCTTCTGCTTGTTGCCTGACCTTAGCAGTGGTTTCCTAGCAGCTATTTTACCATGAAGGCCTGCTGCACAAAGTCTCCTCTAAACAGTTGTTCTAGAGATGTGTCTGCTGCTAGAACTCTGTGTGGCATTGACCTGGTCTCTAATCTTAGCTGCTGTTAACCTGCGATTTCTGAGGCTGGTGACTAGGATAAACTTATCCTCCGCAGCATAGGTGACTCTTGGGCTTCCTTTCCTGGGGAAGTCCTCATGTGAGCCAGTTTCTTTGTAGCGTTTGATAGTTTTTGCCACTGCACTTGGGGACACTTTCAAAGTTTTCCAAATTTTTCAGACTGACTGACCTTCATTTCTTACAGTAATGATAGCCACTCGTTTTTCTTTACTTAGAATTTATATTATGGCAAGAAAAAAGCAGCTAACAGTCTATTCAGTAGGACTATCAGTTGTGTATCCACCAGACTTCTGCATAACACAACTGATGGCCCGAGCCCCATTTATAAGGCAAGAAATCCCACTTATTAAACCTGACAGGGCACACCTGTGAAGTGAAAACCATTTCCGGTGACTATCTCTTGAAGCTCATCAAGAGAATGCCAAGAGTGTGCAAAGCAGTAATCAAAGCAAAATGTGGCTACTTTGAAGAACCTAGAATATAAGACATATTTTCAGTTGTTTCACACTTTTTTGTTAAGTATTTCATTCCACATGTGTTAATTCAGTTTTGATGCATTCAATGTGAATCTACAATTTTCAGAGTCATGAAAATAAAGAAAATTCTTTGAATGAGAAGGTGTGTCCAAACATTTGGTCTGTACTGTATATTTAATCAATTCATGTGAAAACTGGCTGCATTTGTGTAATTTGAATGTCAATGCTATTTAGGCGCTGTCATACAGAATGGATGAATACAAAGAAATCACATCGCTGGCTATCCAATATAAGTAATCTGATCAATGTATTTTACTCATGATGTGAGATAGTTGTTTTATGCCTTTAATGTGGCTAAGTTTGTAATACAAACTGTTGAATAAGTTTGTCTAACCAAGTAGACAAGTGTGTTGTTAGTAAAATAACAACACACTTGTCTACTGATGAGGGGCAATACATCGAAACAGCTGACTGTGGATGTATACCTGGCCTTGGTATTTCCCTTGTCATATCTTTAAACTCGTCAAGAGCTGGATATTGACTAAAAGGGCCACTTAATATGGTGGTTATTGTGGTCTCCTAAAAAGAGCCACTCCTTGGCTAGGTCCTTCTCGGAGGGATATCTGGCTATTTTCCGCGTCGAGACTCCTAATAGAGGCTCCACGGACCCTTTTGGTTAGTAAAATAATATCTGCCACTATTGGTCTGAAAGGAAGGGGGAAACCATTCTTATGCACCCTTGGTAGTGCATGAAAAATAGGACACACCCACCAAAGTTTTGAGTTCAGTGATTGGCTGCTTCCCTGTAGAACTGGCACTGGGAATAGTGAGTTAAGAAGGTAAGTTACGCCTGAGGACCTGAAGTCTGAAACAGGACAATCCTTTTAAGCTGTTTGATTAGTACAATGAACTATGGATGAGTGCATATGATTATGAATGAGTACATGCACAATACATGGGTTTCTAATAAGACATTGATTGTGTCACAATCTGTTCTTAAATGTAGTAGGAAGCAGAGCTCAGAAAGTTGACCTGCCAAAACCACTGCTCTCTGTCTGTGCAAAGTGGCGCATAAACATACCCTCAGAAAATCTTTTGAGTAATACCTCTTTGGTAGAGACTTTGGTGCACTAAATAAAAAGTGGTGTATCTCTGAAACTGTATGGCAGATTAAATAAAAAAACAATACAAGTACAAAAACTGTCCACTTTTGACCAGGTGACGTCAGACGTTAATTGAGCATCAATAGTTCAGGGGGAAAAAGTGAATAAACTTTTAAAGGGGTTATCCCGCTTATTTTGACTTTTTTTTATTATTACCTTATGGGGCTACATTGGGCAGGTAAGTAGATAGTGAGCACTTACCTGCCCTGCTGTCAGCCCCTCTCCCCGGCTCAGAGCGGTCATGTGACCGCTCCTGCCGCGATTTTGCTGCTTCCGGTCATTTCATGTCAACATGGGCAGGACCATGTTGACATGCAAATCTGTGAACAGCTTGTTGCCGCCCTGCTGTGTGCAGTGTGTGGAGTCTCCGCCCCCTTCCCTGCACCCTCCCACACATTCCCCCGCACCCCGTACTCCCCGAACATTCTGTTCTTCATTGACTGGGACAGTGACTATGGTACGGATCGTCGTGGGACCCCCTTATTGGATTACGCCGGACCCGGAAATTGTTTTTCTTTTCAATAAATTGGTCAAAGAGGGAATGTTTTGGGGAGTGTTTTTTCAAATAAAACTTTTTTTGTTGTCTATTTTTTTTTAACTAGTGACTGGGTGTGTGATGTCGGGTATCTGATAGACGCCATGACATCACTAACCCCAGGGCTTGATGCCAGGTAATATTACACATCTGGCATCAACCCCATATATTACCCCGTTTGCCACCGCACCAGGGGACAGGATGAGTCGGGGCAAAGCGCCAGGCTTGGCACATCTAATGGATGCGCCACTTCCGGGGCGGCTGTGGCCTGCTATTTTTAGGCTGGGGAGTGTCCAATAACAGTGGACCTCCCTTGTCTGAGAATACCAGACCACAACTGTCTGCTTTACCTTGGCTGGTGATCCAATTTGGAGGGGACCCCATGTTTTTTGTTTGAAATTATTTATTTAATTTAAAATAACAGCGTGGGGGGTGCCCTCTGTTTTGGATTACCAGCCAAGATGAAGCTTCCAGCTGTGGTCTGCAGGCTGCAATCCTCTGCTTTACCCTAGCTGGCTACAAAAGATGGGGGGACCCCACGTCGGTTTTTTTTTTTTAATTATTTATTTTTTGGCTAAATACAAGGCTAAGCACCCTTTAGTGCCACATTAATGTCACAAAAGGGTGCCAGCTTAGAATATGCAGGGAGGTGGGACATTATATGTCTTTCTCATCTATTTATCCATCTATCTCTATCTATCCCTCTCTCTATTCATTCATCAGAGGGGTATCTGGGGGGGCTGGCGGGGCATTTGCCCTGGGCGCAACTGTGAGGGGGGCGCTGTTGGGCTGCCTGATGCTGCGCTGTGAAAGTCTCCCCGGGGGATGAGGTTGCCGCTCTGCAGTGGGAGCCGCCATTTTCTGAGCGCGGCTGTCACACTGACAGTTGCACCCATAGAAAGTGCAGCGCGCAGCTCCCACTGCTCAATTGTCTTTGTATCTGTCAGACGCGAGGACAATTGGAGCGGTGACGCCGGCGCTGACTTCCGGGTCAGAGCGGCGGCTGTCATGTGACCAAGTCAGCTGATCACACTGCTGACCCGAAAGTCAGGGCCGCAGCAGAGAGCGCTGATAAGTGCTCCAGTGTGGAGCTGAAGACACGGACGGAGGAACATTATGGGGTGAGGGGGGAGGTATCTATACACACGAAATGGCGGGACAGAGGGTGGGGAGAGGGAACTAACAGTAGATACATTATGAGGGGATGGAGGTTGGGAAGGGGGCAGTATATAAAGACAGTATGGAGGAGAGAGGATGGGAAGGTAGCAGTATTTATAGACACAGTAGGGGTGAGGGGGAACTATCTTTTGACACAGTATGGTGGGAAGAGAGGTTGAGGAGGGGGAAGCATCTTTGGGCAAAATATGGGGAGAGAAATGATGAGAGGTCATGTATGGGGAGAGAAATGATGAGGGCTGATGTATGGGGAGAGAAATGATGAGAGGTGATGTATGGGGAGAGAAATGATGAGTGGTGATGTATGGGGAGAGAAATGATGAGGGGTGATGTATGGGGAGAGAAATGATGAGGGGTGATGTATGGGGAGAGAAATGATGAGGGGTGATGTATGGGGAGAGAAATGATGAGGGGTGATGTATGGGGAGAGAAATGATGAGGGGTGATGTATGGGGAGAGAAATGATGAGGGGTAATGTATGGGGAGAGAAATGATGAGGGGTGATGTATGGGGAGAGAAATGATGAGAGGTGATGTATGGGGAGAGAAATGATGAGGGGTGATGCATGGGGAGAGAAATGATGAGAGGTGATGTATGGGGAGAGAAATGATGAGGGGTGATGTATGGGGAGAGAAATGATGAGGGGTGATGTATGGGAAGAGAAATGATGAGGGGGTGATGTATGGGGAGAGAAAGGATGAGGGGTGATGTATGGGGAGAGGGAGGATGCGGGGTGATGTATGGGGAGAGGGAGGATGCGGGGTGATGTATGCGGAGAGGGAAGATGCGGGGTGATGTATGCGGAGAGGGAAGATGCGGAGTTATGTATGGGGAGAGGGAAGATGCGGAGTTATGTATGGGGAGAGGGAAGATGCGGAGTTATATATGGGGAGAGGGAAGATGCGGAGTTATGTATGGGGAGAGGGAAGATGTGGAGTTATGTATGGGAAGAGGGAGGATGTGGGGTGATGTATGGGGAGAGGGAGGATGCGGGGTGATGTATGGGGAGAGGGAAGATGCGGATTTATGTATGGGGAGATGGAAGATGTGGAGTTATGTATGGGAAGAGGGAGGGTGGGGATGATGTATGGGGAGATGGAAGGTGGGGATGATGTATGACCAGGTCAGCTGATCACACTGCTGACCCGGAAGTCAGGTCCGCAGCGCAGAGGTGGCAGAGAGCGCTGATAAGTGCTCCAGTGTGGAGCTGAAGACACGGACGGAGGAACATTATGTGGTGAGGGGGGAGGTATCTATGCACACGGAATGGGGGGACAGAGGGTGGGGAGAGGGAACTAACAGTAGACACATTATGAGGGGATGGAGGTTGGGAAGGGGGCAGTATCTAAAGACAGTATGGAGAAGGAAGGATGGGAAGGAAGCAGTGTTTATAGACACAGTAGGGGTGAGGGGGAACAATCTTTTGACACAGTATGGTGGGAAGAGAGGTTGGGGAGGGGGAAGCATCTTTGGGCAAAATATGGGGACAGAAATTATGAGAGGTGATGTATGGGGAGAGAAATGATGAGTGGTGATGTATGGGGAGAGAAATGATGAGGGGTGATGTATGGGGAGAGAAATGATGAGGGGTGATGTATGGGGAGAGAAATGATGAGGGGTGATGTATGGGGAGAGAAATGATGAGGGGTGATGTATGGGGAGAGAAATGATGAGGGGTGATGTATGGGGAGAGAAATGATGAGGGGTAATGTATGGGGAGAGAAATGATGAGGGGTGATGCATGGGGAGAGAAATGATGAGAGGTGATGTATGGGAAGAGAAATGATGAGGGGGTGATGTATGGGGAGAGAAAGGATGAGGGGTGATGTATGGGGAGAGGGAGGATGCGGGGTGATGTATGGGGAGAGGGAGGATGCGGGGTGATGTATGCGGAGAGGGAAGATGCGGGGTGATGTATGCGGAGAGGGAAGATGCGGAGTTATGTATGGGGAGAGGGAAGATGCGGAGTTATATATGGGGAGAGGGAAGATGCGGAGTTATGTATGGGGAGAGGGAAGATGTGGAGTTATGTATGGGAAGAGGGAGGATGTGGGGTGATGTATGGGGAGAGGGAAGATGCGGATTTATGTATGGGGAGATGGAAGATGTGGAGTTATGTATGGGAAGAGGGAGGGTGGGGATGATGTATGGGGAGATGGAAGGTGGGGATGATGTATGACCAGGTCAGCTGATCACACTGCTGACCCGGAAGTCAGGGCCGCAGCGCAGAGGTGGCAGAGAGCGCTGATAAGTGCTCCAGTGTGGAGCTGAAGACACGGACGGAGGAACATTATGTGGTGAGGGGGGAGGTATCTATGCACACGGAATGGGGGGACAGAGGGTGGGGAGAGGGAACTAACAGTAGACACATTATGAGGGGATGGAGGTTGGGAAGGGGGCAGTATCTAAAGACAGTATGGAGAAGGAAGGATGGGAAGGAAGCAGTGTTTATAGACACAGTAGGGGTGAGGGGGAACAATCTTTTGACACAGTATGGTGGGAAGAGAGGTTGGGGAGGGGGAAGCATCTTTGGGCAAAATATGGGGACAGAAATTATGAGAGGTGATGTATGGGGAGAGAAAGGACGAGAGGTGATGTATGGGGAGAAAAATGATGAGTGGTGATGTATGGGGAGAGAAATGATGAGGGGTGATGTATGGGGAGAGAAATGATGAGGGGTGATGTATGGGGAGAGAAATGATGAGGGGTCATGTATGGGGAGAGAAATGATGAGGGGTGATGTATGGGGAGATAAATGATGAGGGATGATGTATGGGGAGAGAAATGATGAGGGGTGATGTATGGGGAGAGAAATGATGAGGGGTGATGTATGGGGAGAGAAATGATGAGGGGTGATGTATGGGGAGAGAAATGATGAGGGGTGATGTATGGGGAGAGAAATGATGAGAGGTGATGTATGGGGAGAGAAATAATGAGGGGTGATGTATGGGGAGAGGGATGATGTGGAGTGATGTATGGGGAGAGGGAGGATGTGGAGTGATGCATGCAGAGAGGGAAGATGCAGAGTTATGTATGGGGAGAGGGAAGATGCGGAGTTATGTATGGGGAGAGGGAAGATGCGAAGTTATGTATGCTAGAGGGAAGATGCGGAGTTATGTATGGGAAGAGGGAGGGTGGGGATGATGTATGGGGAGAGGGAAGGTGGGGATGATGTGTGGGGATGATGTATGGGGAGAGGGAGGGTGAGGGGTGATGTATGGGGAGAGGGAGGCATGACGTATACAGACATGGTATGGGGAGCAAATGGGAAAGAAATTTTGAAGACACAGAATAAAGAGTGACATGGTATGAGGAGCAAGTGGGCAGGATGGGGAGTGAGGTGGAAAACTATATGGACAAGCAGGAGGTAGTGAGGAAGACAGTAAGGGATGAGAAAAATGTGAGGGGGCACAGAACAGAGACTGGGTAGTGGAGGGACGTGGTATGGAGAGGGGGCAGAATGGGAGGACAGTGTGAGGCCATAGCGAGGAGGGGGTGGGATGAGAGGGCACAGTATAAAGGCTGGGCAGTATAGGGTGATACAGTGAGGGGACAGTGTGAAGAGTAGTGTGCAAAGGAGAGGGAGTGTGGAGGGCATGTACCATAAGAGGGACAGTGTGGGTCATATTTGGTGCAGAGAATACTGTGAGGGGCCATTATTTATTCGGGGGCACAGTGTAGGGCAGATATTTTTAAATAGAAGTATTATAATCATTCTGCTATTTTAGGGGCATCGTGATGGGATGTGCTGCAGAAAACCGGAGAAGATGGAAATCTGCAGGGATGAGATGTGAATGTGAAAAGTCATCATGGCGTCAGGACAAGGTAAATAGAAAGAAAACGGCTCAGAGACAACATCATCTATAAGGTACCTGAATGTAAATGTTTATTTGTAATACTATGTCCCATCATTAGGCCTTGGTCCCACTTGCGCATTGTTTCTGATGTGATCACAATGGGACCCCCACTGATTGGTGCAGGTGGCCAGAAATGCTTATTTCTGGATCTGCTCTGTCCTCTGATGGTGTCCGCGGCCAGGTACTCCACATCCACCTCATTGATTTTAATAGGAGACTGCTGCCACTATCAGAAGATGGAGCAGATCCAGAACTGAGCACTTCCGGGCACCTGCCACCACCGGCACGTCACCTAGAACAGGCGATTGGCGGGGGTGCCAGGTGCCGGATCCTGACCAATCTGACATTGGTGATCTATCCTGAGGAAAGGCCTTCAGTGTTAAAGTAGTGGACAATTGGACAATCTCTTTAATAAAGTCTTGTGCCGTCTGACAAGTTAAGGGTTACTATGAATTTATTTATGTTGTTAGGAGCATTAAAGGGGTTGTACAAGTTTGTGATGAGTGCAGTCACTCCTTGTGTCACTCTATGTGACTGCAGACTTCTGAATTCTCACAGTGCGCACACTGCACGCTGTCAGGATTCTCTGGTGCCGGCACTGACAGTGGGAGGTTACGAAGCTGCAAGTATGCAATTTACATAGATGTGGTCACATGCTGAACAGACATGCTCAATGAAAATGAATTGACTGAGGCTGGACACACATCAAACCAGAATGTGGCCAGAAGTCTACAAATCTCATACTTGTGCTCACATGATCGTCCATTCTCGTCACTGGCATTAGAGAATCCTAAAAGTGTGCAGAGCATGCGTTGTAAGAATTCAGAAGCCTGAAGTCATGACTAGATTCACTGCAGATTTTCATCTCTAATCTGGACAATCCCTTTAACCCCTTCACCCTTGGCCACTAAACCACCCTAATGACCGGGACATTTTTTGCAATTCTGACCAGTGTCACTTTGACAGGTTATAACTCTGGAACGCTTCAATGGATCCTGGCGATTCTGAGATAGTTTTTTCGTGACATATTGTACTTCATGTCAGTGAAATTTAGGCCGATATTTTTTGCGTTTATTTGTGAAAATTTTGGAAATTTGGCGAAAATTTTGAAAATTTCGCAATTTTCAAACTTTGAAAATGTATGCCCATAAATCTGAGAGATATGTCACACAAAATAGTTACTAAATAAAATTTCCCATATGTCTACTTTACATCAGCGCAATTTTCGAAACAAATTTTTTTTTCGTTAGGAAGTTAGAAGGGGTCAAAGTTCATCAGCAATTTCTCATTTTTCCAACAAAATTTACAAAATAATTTTTTTTAGGGACTACATCACATTTGAAGTGACTTTGAGAGGCCGAGGTGACAGAAAATACCCAAAAGTGACCCCATTCTAAAAACTGCACCCCTCACACTGCTCAAAACCACATCCAAGAAGTTTATTAACCCTTTAGGTGGTTCACAGGAACCAAAGCAATGTGGAAGGAAAAAATGAAAATTTTACTTTTTACACAAAAATGTTACTTTAGCCATAAAATTTTCATTTTCACAAGGGAGAAAAGAGAAAGTGCACCCTACAATTTATTGTGCATTTTCTCCTGAGTACGCTGATACCCCATATATGTGGTAAAAATCAATTGTTTGGGCGCACGGCAGAGCTCGGAAGGCAAGGTGCGCCATTTGAATTTTTGAACGCAAAGTTAGCTGGACTCATTAGCGGACGCCATGTCGGGTTTGAAGACCCCCTGTGGTGCCTAAACAATGGAGCTACCCCACAAGTGACCCCATTTTTGAAACTAGAGCCCTCAAATAATTTTTCTAGATGTTTGGTGAGCACTTTGAACCCCTGGGGGTTTCACAGAAGTTTATAACGTTGAGCCGTGAAAAGAAAAAAAATTTTTTTTACCACAAAACTGTTGCTTCAACTAGGTAGCTTTTTTTTCACAAGGGTATCTTGAAAAAATGCACCATAAAATATATTGTGCATTTTCTCCTGAGTACGACGATACCTCATATGTGGTGGAAAGTAATTGTTTGGGCGCAAGGCGCGGCTCAGAAGTGAAGGAGAACCATTTGACAGCAAAATTGGTTGGAATCATTAGCGGACGCCATGTCACGTTTGGAGACCCCCTATGGTGCCTAAACAGTGGAGCTCCCCCACAAATAACCCCATTTTGGAACTAGACCCCTCAAGCAATTTATCTAGATGTTTGGTGAGCTCCTTGCACCCCCAGGGGCTCCACGGAAGTTGATAACGTTGAACCGTTAAAATTATTATTTTTTTTTTTTACCACAACATTTTTGCATCAATCAGGTAGCTTTTTGTTTTACAACGGTATCAGGGAAAAATGCACCATAAAAAGTATTGTGTAATTTTTCCTGAGTACGCAGATACCTCATATGTGGTGGAAATCAATTGTTTGGGCGCATGGCGGGGCTCAGAAGAGAAGGAACGCCATTTGACTTTTCAAAGGCACAGACGCAGTGCACTGATCAGCCACTGCAGGATGCACGGTCGGATGAAATACAAAAAGCGTCGGGGATACGGAAAAAAAAAAATCACGCCAAAAATTGAGCAGGGATACCAATCCGTTATGTGCATCCCTGATCAGTGCACAGCGGGACGTACGGACAGATGCGATACAAAAAAGCGTCAGGGATACGGAAAAAAAGTCACGCCAAAAATTGACCATGGATGCAGATACGTTATGTGCATCCCTGATCAGCGCTTGGCGGGACGCAAGGACAGATGCGATACAAAAAGCGTCACGGATACGGAAAAAAAGTCACGCCAAAAATTGACCATGGATGCAAATACGTTATCTGCATCCCTGATCAGCGCTCTGCGGGACGCCCGGACTGATGCGATACAAAAAGCGTCGCGGATACGGAAAAAAAGTCACGCCAAAAATTGAGCAGGGATGCAGATACGTTATGTGCATCCCTGATCAGCGCTTGGCGGGACGCACGGAATGATACGATACAAAAAGCGTCGGGGATACGGAAAAAAAAAGTCCCGCCGAAAACGGACCACAGATGCAGATCCGTTATCTGCATCCCTGATCAGCGCTGGGCGGGACGCACGGACGGATGAGGTGTAAAAATGGACAGGGGATACAGGAGGGGGAAAAAAAAGTTATACTCACAGTGCCCAGAGGATTAGCAGAAGGAACAGAAGGCAAGCAAGATGGACAGCTTTACAGGAGCAGCAGGCAGGACGTTGGACAGCTCTGCAGAATACCCAGGAAGGACCCAGCGATGGAGGCAGATGTGATCGGGCCAGTGGAGACCTCAGAGGACCTGGTGAAGACAGGTAAGTGGACGTCGGGGGGGAGAGCAGAGGGGGAGGGGGAGAGCAGGGGGGGAGTGGGGAGTGGGATACCGGAGAAGGAGCTGCAGAAGCAGAATAGAGATCATGGGGGAGGCAGGCAGATCGCGGGGGGAGCAGATCGGGATGTCGGGGGGCAGATCGGGGCGTGGGGGGGAAGATCGCAGGGGGGCTCGGGCAGGGGGCGTCACGGGAGCGCGCAGGGGGCGTCACGGGAGCGCGCAGGGGCTGCAAGGTGAGCACAGTACTCACATGGAGCAGGAGCAGAAGCGGTGACATCAGCGGCGGCAGCAGCGGTGGGGTGGTACAACAAGTACCAGCCAGTCCACGCTGCAGACATGTTGGGGGAGGCTCCCCAGACCAGCACAGGCCTGGGGAGGACGGCCACCTGCAGATCAGACCACCCCACTGCACACTGATTGGAGCGATTGCGCGTCATAGCACGATCGCTCCAATCAGTGCTGCAGGGACGACATGTTTGAGGTCCACCTATGATCTGCTGTAGCTGCTTCGGCATCTCATAGCCGGATCTCACAGTATCGCACTAATTCGGGCATTATTTTTGCCGAAATTAGTGCGAACGATCTGGTTGGCGGTTCAGATTTGAACAGCCAATCACATCGATCGTCGATGGGGGGTGGCGATGCCACCGCCCCTGGGGTCAAGCAAAGGTCCCCTGCTGTAAGAAACAGCAGGGGACATCATTTGAAAGCCGTTGCTATGGCCAAGGCAATCAGATGAACTTTAGGCAGTAAAGTTACGTCCCTGGTCGTTAAGTCATGTTAAAATAGGACGTAATTTTACTGCCCGCGGTCGTGAAGGGGTTAATTACAAAATTAAGTAGTGTAGTATCCTCAGTTCTAACAGCGCGTAATATACCCACTGTCACAATTCAGCTCTGCTTGCTGGTCACCACATGGCCACTCCACTCATATCTGATTTTCATACTTGCATGTGACAATTAGCTTTTCTTCATACGTTTCTCATTGAACATTGACAGAATTATTAAGAGAAGCTCGAAAGAAAAGAAAAAAAAGAAAGAAAAAGGTTTTGGTACCGTGTTAGCCAGTTGAAAAATGATTGATTGCTCTCAGTGAGAGAAACAAAATTAAAAAATCACAACTACAAAATTTTAATTTTGCTTCTCTCACTGAGAGCAATCAATCATATATGAGTGACTGGTCACATGACGACCACCCAAATTGCTTGGGGGGGGGACGCCAAACTGAATTCTTGCCCCGGGTGCTGGAAAGCCAAGATACCCCTCTGCATTCATTCATCCCTCTATCTCTCTGTCTCTATATCTATCTATTCATCTCTATATCTACTCATCTATTTATCTTTTTTGCTGCTTCCTTTTTTAGCGGTCCGCAAAAAAAATGGAAGGCACACGGATTACACATGGATGCATCCATGAAAAAAATTGACCGTTTTTTGCGGACCGCAAAAACGAAACGGTCATGTGAATGTAGCCCACATGAGTTACGCGGAGGACCCGGGGAAGCATGCCAAGATGGTATAGAGCCAGCTTCTGCAGGTCAAGGTCCACTGTGCGGTGTAGGGGCCAGCTGCTACGGTTGACGAGTGAGCGGGTTGCTGCTGACGATCGTCTGCTATGTCACAGGCGATCTGCATACACTCGCCCTAACCCATGAGGGTTGTATGGAACGGGACTCACAGCTTGGTGTACTTGTTGCACGATGAAGCACAGTGGTGCCAACGCACGTGTGCCCAAACGGAAGTCACAGAAACGTGGCACGAGGGTAGCACAGCGGTGTGCTCTAACAAGAAGGTGAGTCCGAAGGAGTCCCGAGGAGCTCACCGAGGGCAGGAACACGGCCTGCAAACAAGGTACTGCCTGGGCAGTAAGGGCAAAGCCCACAGATAGACAAAATGCCTGAACAGTGGCGTAGCAGCATGCTGACAGTCATCTAACAATAGACAACGGTCGCGCGCCGCCATATTGGCAAGCAGAGCTTTTAAGGAGGTGCAGCTCCATCCAAAGGCGGGCGCGAGGCGATGATGACGGACTTGGCCCAATCAGGGTCCACGACGTCCCAGCCCGGCCAGTCAGGGTTCACCACGTCATCAGCCTCACTGATGTCAAAGCAATCGGCTTGCGGCGCATCATCAAGCGTTGTGATGTCAGTGGGCGAATCAAAATATGCCAGGTGGTGCACCTGCGCATCCTCCCGCCTCTGGGACATAGAAGCGGGATCCGCGGTTTCACAATGGGCAGGGATAACGAAACTTTTGCTGCTTTCCTGAGCAGCTATCCTCTGCACATTGCGTAGTCTCTTAGACCTTCGGTGCTGCTGAGCAGGAGGGCTCGTGGCAGGCAAGGCATAAGAGACCACATCATTCCTTGCAACAGGGGAGACACAAGGTGTAACACATGTGTTCACTATGGGGTAGGGTTCGGTGCAGAATGATGGGGGGGGTCGGTACAGAATGCCGTGTGTGTGTGTGGTGGGGGGTTGCAGAGCCTAATGTGGTGTGGGGCGCAGAACCCAATGTGGGGCTGTTATTTCCATTGCTGTAGTGATAACAGGTCAGGTGCTGGGGCAGAATACTGACAGGGAAGGTGTGTGCAGAGGGCGGGGCTGGCAGGGGGAGGGGCTGGACACTGAGGCCGGGCGGTGCCAGCTGTGACTGGGAGGTTTAGCACAGGAAGTTATCATGTTTGCTGGAGCTGAATGTAAACAAAGATCTGCAGAGAATAAAGGGATAATTCAAAAGGAACAAAAGTTAGAAAACAAAAAATAACAATGTAGGTGTGATTTATATGACAATACAGCACAGATAAACTAAGCTGGTAAGCTAATGTCGGACAACTCCTTTAATAATGGATTCTCCAAGACCAAATTAGCAAGTGTGTATCAATAAAGTGTGGGTTTTTGCCTATAAAGGAAACAATACATGGTTAGTGTTAGAAACAAATATATTCTTCTTTTCTCTTACTTTCAGGTGCAGGAAACATTTGATTGAGATTTCTGCAAAAAGGGTTTACTTACCTTTTTTCTTTACATTACATATTAACTTAATGTGCTTAAAAAACCCATAATGCATCATTTTTTTGTTATAAGTTAGATCACGCTCAACTATAATTCAGACTCAGAACAAAATAATCAGACTAGGTTTTTTAATAATTACTGCAGAACAAAGGTAATTCCAAAGTTTTTTTTTCCTGCAAAAAATGCTGCAAAGAGAAAGAATGCTTTAAAAAAAACAAACAAAATAACCCCAAAATGTTAATAGTTTATGTTTATCAATGAACAAAATGTGACTGCCCTTTGCCTTCATAATAGCATTCAATCATCAGCTCCTCTAGGTACACTTACACAGATATCGTCACCGATATCGCTAGCGTGCGTACCCGCCCCTATCGGTTCTGCGACACAGGCAAATCGCTGCCCGTGGCGCACAACATTGCACAGACCCGTCACACTACTTACCTGCCTAGCGACGTTGCTGTGACCGGCGAACCGCCTCCTTTCTAAGGGGGCGGTTCGTTCAGCGTCAAAGCGACGTCACAGCAGCGTCACCGAACCGCCGCCCAATAGAAAAGGAGGGGAGGAGATGAGCAGGACGTAACATCCCGCCCACCTCCTTCCTTCCTCATTGCGGGCGGCCGCCGGTAAGGTGAGGTTCCTCGTTCCTGCGGTATCACACATAGCGATGTGTGCTGCCGCAGCAACAAGGAACTACATCGCTAGCTGCAGCAGCAGCTATAATCGAGAATAGGGGGCATGTCACCGATGAGCCGATTTTGACCGTTTTTTGCGATGATTCAAAATCGCTCATAGGTGTCACACACAAAGACACGGATGTGCATCACCAATTCCGTGACCCCAACGAGATTGCTTGAGCGATGTCGCAGCGTGTAAAGCGGCCTTAAGCAGAGAAGTTGTTCTAAGTATCTTGGAGAAATAGCCATAGATGTTCTGTGAATGTAGGCTTTTGCAATTCCAGCGGTCTCGTTATGTAATCCCATATGGGCTCAATGATTTTGAGATCAGAACTCTGGGAGCCATAGTATCAGTTACAGAACTCTTTGTTCTTGTTCTTCTTTTCTGAAGATAATTCTTCCTAATTATACATATTTGGGACTTAATGGTGAGCAATACCAGCAGATACTTATCCATCATGCAATTCAATCAAGAAGACGTTTGATTGGCTCCAAACTTATTGTGCAGCTGGACACTGACCACAAATATAAATGCAGTATCATTCAGAACTATCTTCAGAATAAAGGACAAGGAGTCCTAGAAGTGATAAATGGCTCCCACAAAGCCCTGATCTCAACATGAAGTCTGTTTGACATGACATGAAAAGACAGAAGTATTTAACCCCCTTAAGCCCCCGGGTGTTTTCCGTTTTTTTTTTTTCCTCTCTTTCTTCCGAGAGCCGTAACCTTTTTATTTTTCTGTCAATCCTGCCATATAAGGGCTTTTTTTTTGCGGGACGAGTTGTACTTTTAAATGAAAGCATAAGTTTTACCATATAGTGTACTGGAAAACAGCAAAAAAATTTAAAGTGTGGAAAAAGTGCAAAAAAAGTGTGATCACACAATAGTTTTTGGGATATTTTATTCACCATGTTCACTATATGGTAAAACTGATGTATCTGTGATGCCTGAGGTCGGTCGAGTTTGGAGACACCAAACATGAATAGGTTTACTTGTATCTAAGGAATTAAAAAAAATTCACAAGCTATCTATGTCTCACTGATGGCTTATTTTCTGTGTCTCGAGCTGACATTTTTAACTGTACCATTTTTGCGCAGATGCTACGTTTTGATGACATGTTATTGCATTTTGCGCAAAATTTGCGGCGACCAAAAAACAAAATTTTTAGGTTTGGAATTTTTTTGCCGCTACGCCGTTTACCGATCAGATTAATTGATTTTATATTTTGATAGATCGGGCATTTCTGACCACGGCGATACCAAATATTTACCAAGTATTTAGTCGGCCACCAATTGTGCAAGTTGTCCCACTTAAAAAGATGAGAGAGGCCTGTAATTGACATCATAGGTAGACCACAACTATGAGAAAACATATCACCTTGTCTGATTTGGCAAGATTTTTTTTGCAAATTAATAATTATTTATTCAATAACAAAAGTTCATCTCAATATTTTGTTATACATCCTTTGTTGGCAATGACAGAAGTCAAACGTTTTCTGTAAGTCTTTATAAGGTTGGCACACACTGTTGGTGGTATGTTGGCCCATTCCTCCATGCAGATCTGCTCTAGAGCAAGGATGTTTTGGGCCTGTTGCTGGGCAACACAGACTTTCAATGTCGCGAGTAAGGCTGCTACCCAGGGTCAGGAGACTACTCTGACCCTGTATGCTAGAGTTCCCTGACTTGCCCTCAAGTCACAGGTATGCTTGAAGGTAGCGAGGCGTGACCCTCCGACCTGTCCTTGACTCCTACCCGGACACTGGTCTAGAGACCCCCTACCTGTTCAGCGGGACGCCTCCAGGGGACAACACCAAAAATAAAATAGAAATAACAAAACTACAATCGCTTCTGCAAACTACTCCTTGTTTGCAGAAGGCTACTGGAACTGTGATATGGTACAACCACACACACAGGCTGTCTCTGTAAACTGAGGAAAGAAAATAACCAAAACTGTATGAAGGATGCTGGGACCTTTTAAAGGCCCAGCCTAATTAGTAACTTAGAGCACCTGAGGGAATGCCTCCAAGCAAACTTGTAAAAGAAGCATTAACCCCTCAGATACTAAAAGGAAAAAAAAATCATTTAAATGAGGATGAGTCTCGTTGGAAAGAGACCAGCGTGACAGTACCCCCTCGTTAATGAGTGGTCCCCGGACGCTCAAGATCAGGCACAACCACCCATCCGAGAAGGGGAGGACTAACGCGGACCGGAAAAAAATTAAAACCCTGAAGAGGCAACAAATCTTCGGAGTCGGGAGACTGGAAAAACCGCATGGGCACCAAGCATGGGGGCCAATGCCAACCGGACCGTTGAGGGGCACAACACCTCAGCCACACAATATGGACCCAGAAACCCCGAGCCAACCACCCCAGCCTGACCCCGCCACTGGATGGCATTAGCGGGCAGCCAAATGTAGTTACCACAACCAGGTCTGAACCTGTCCGTTTATTAGTTCGGCCCCGCTGTCTGCGACCGCACATGCGACCCACAGACACAGTACACACAGATAACCCCACAAACCCACTACCCGGAAGTGCAGGAGTACCAGAGGAGTCAGAAACACTCAGGCCACCCTCCTCCCTGGGACCTGAGGGAGATAATTCCACCTGAGACGTCAAGGAGCAAAGCGCACCAGTGAAACTCGCCATAGGGATCTTGCACTCAGGCAGGCGGACAGAAGCCTGAGGAGTGGGAAGCTTTCCCCTTCTGCATCCCGGAGGGGAAGCAGCCAGGAGAGAGGGAAAGATGGAGGATACACACACACTCCTTGGACGTAATCCCCCACATGACCAGAAGAGGACGGTCTGCTGGCAAGGGGAATGCTGGGCAAGACGGGCCTGGGAACCACACTTTCGGGGAGGCGGACCACCAACCCTACTCCGCCCTGGTGGGGAATGAACCGGGAAAGAGGGGAGCACTGAGGACAAATGGACGCCCTGGTCGCTACCTCCCACACGACCAGGGGGACACGGCTCTCTAGATGGTAACAGAGCGGTGATGGCAGGATAGGACCCGATGTAATGCCCACTGCTCCCACAGAAGAAACAAACTCCCGACCCACGCTGGACTGCAGGGGGAGTACGACCAGAGGATATCCCCCCCAACTTCATGGGTTCGTCCTCCTCCACCTGCGGGGCCTCCTCCATAGGGAGTACAGGGAGCAGGGAACGGGTCCAACGCTCCCTATAGCGCATGTCGATCCAGATGGTAAGCGACATGGCCTCCAATGACTATGGGATGGAGCCTACCAGACAACCCACGGAAGAAATGATTCCTCAACGCCGGGTCTTTCAAGTGGGTGTCTGTGGCCCATCTCCGGAACTCCGAGCAGTATCCCTCCGCTGGTTGCGCTCCCTGATGGAGTTGGCAGAGCTTGGACTCCGCCAAAGAGACGCCATCCGGATCACCATACACCAACCACAGAGCCGTGAAAAACTCCTCTACCGACCGCAAAGCCGGGGAATCGGCCAGCTGTTACGCTCACTGACGGGCGGCGAGCGTCCGGGGGTGGACCCACTGGACCGTGCACCGGACTCCCTTGAGAAAGCGATCAGCAGCGAACCCCTGTACAGGGACTGTGTGGTTCTTCCCCAAAGGGCCTAAATGCACGGCAGCCAGGAACCGGTAGCAATAGTCTCCTTAAGGCCAGGTATAGCACAGGTGTGATGTCCACTGCAGGTTGCACACGGGTATGGCACCAGTGATGTCCACAGCAGGAATGGCACAGGTGGCGTCCACAACATGTATGGCACAGGTGACATCCACAGCAGGTATGGTACAGGTGATGTCCACAGCAGGTATGGCACAGGTGACGTCCCCATCAGGTATGGCACAGGTGGCACTATGGCGAGACAACTAGTAGCTGGTGCACCGATACAAACAATAGTACACAGGGGCCTAGATACTAGCAACGCACAATTAGGAGCAGTCAGGGAAGGCGAAATACCCTTTTGGTAACAGGTGACCTCTGAGGTCACTTCCAGGTAATGGGACGCTACCACTTTAAGAAAGGGGGCGTGGCCTCACGCGCAGCCTAAGATCCCTTACTGCAGATCTGTGTGTGGCCGGGAGGCAGGAAGAGGCTGCAGCAGCCTTTGGAGCAGAGCGCATGACCCGAGAGTGAGTAGGAAGCACAGCAGGACCTGAATCAGGAGCAGAGCCTGCAGAGCCATGGGACAGGTAAGAGGAAGGACGTCGTTGCCGGAGGCTGGGAGCGGGAGTGCATGTGGGAGCCATGCTGGGGCTGGGAAGGTGAGAGGAAGAGCGCCCCCCTCGGAATCTGGTGGGACCAGGCACTACACCGGCATAGAGAAAGCCGAGGCTTGGGGATCTCCTTGCAACAGGGAGATTATCACCCCAACCTGCTAGGCTTAACTCCCTGACGATCAGGGACAGAGTCTAAAACATAATTCACAAAAATACCGGAACGTGAAAAATTTGTCCTGACCCCCCTGAAAACCTGTCAGGGAGTGCCATCTGGGGCTCAACTACTAAGATCCCCGAGATGATCTGCATTTGCTGAACGAATGCCGTGCGCAGGGAGTTCACCACCCGCACAAGATCAGCAAAAGCAGGTGCAGCAGGATCCATAATGGAACCGAAAAAATGATGGGCTGGTTATTTCGTCACAAGTAAGGTTGCTACCCAGGGACAGGAGACTACTCTGACCCTATACGCTAGAGTTCCCTGACTTGCCCTCAAGCCACGGGTACGCTTGAAGGTAGCGAGGCGTGACCCTCCGACCTGTCCTTGGCTCCTACCCGGACCCTGGTCTAGAGACCCCCTACCTGTTCAGCGGGATGCCTCCAGGGGACAACACCAAAAATAAAATAGAAATAACAAAACTACAATCACTTCTGCAAACTACTCCTTGTTTGCAGAAGGCTACTGGAACTGTGATATGGTACAACCACACAAACAGGCTTTCTTTGTAAACTGAGGAAAGAAAATAACCAAAACCGTATGAAGGATGCTGGGACCTTTTAAAGGCCCAGCCTAATTAGTAACTTAGAGCACCTGAGGGAATGCCTCCAAGCAAACTTGCAAAAGAAGCATTAATCCCTCAGATGCTAAAAGCAAAAAATGTCCATTTAAATGAGGATGAGTCTCGCTGGAAAGAGCATGACATTCAACTCATTCCAAAGGTTTTCAATGGGGTTGAGGTCTGGAGACTGGCTAGGCCACTCCAGAACCTTCATATGCTTCTTACAAAACCACTCTTTCGTTGCTGTAGCAGTGTGTTTGGGATCATTATCATGCTGAAAGACACAGATACATTTCATCTTCAATGCCCTTGATGATAGGAGGTTTGCACTCAAAATCTCACGATATATGTCCTTGTTCATTCTTTCATGTACACAAATCAGTCGTCCTGGTCCCTTTCCAGAGAAACAGCCCTAAGGCATGATGTTGCCACCCCCATGCTTCACAGTAGGTATAGTGTTCTTTGGATGCAACTTAGCATTCTGTCTCCTCCAAACACGATGAGTTGTGTTTCTACCAAACAGTATTACTTTGGTTTCATCAGACCATATGACATTCTCCCAATACTCTTCTGGCTAATCCAAATGCTCTCTAGCAATCTTCAGACGGGACCGGACATCTACTGGCTTAAGCAGGATTTGAGCCCCTGGTGGCATATTGTGCTACTGATGGTAGACTTTGTTACGATGGTCCCAGCTGTTTGCAGGTCATTTACTAGGTTCCCCCTTAAGTTTCTAGGATTTTTGCCGTTCTTGTGATCATTTTCACCCCATGGGGTGAGATCTTACGTAGAGCCCCAAATCGCGGGAGATTAGTCATCTTTTATATCTTCCATTTTCTTATTAATACTCCCACAGTTGATTTCATAATATCAGCCTGCTTGCATATTGCAGATTCAGTCTTCCCAGCCTAGTGTAGGGCTACAATTTTTTTTCTGGTGTCCTTCAGCAGCTCTTTGGTCTTCACCATACTGGAGTTTGGAGTGTGACTGTTTGAGGTTGTGGACAGTGTCTTTTATACTGATAACAAATTCAAACAGATGGCATTACTACAGGTAATGAGTGGAGGATAGAGGAGCTTCTTAAAGACAAAAGGTCCAGTCACACATAACGAGATCGTGAACGAGATCGCTACTACGTCACACTTTCTGGATCGTTTATGAGTCGTTGTTGAAATCGCATGTTGGGTGTCACACATAACGAGTTTATGAACGAGCATGCGTCCCGTATAACGATCTTTCAAATCGCTGGGACCCTGTCACACAGCAACTATGTTAACGATTCCAATCCCATTAGGGGCGTAGTAAAATGCAGTGAGTCACGTAGGCGTGCATTTGCGTCGCCTTTTCCATACCCCCCTCCGCTTTCATTGGCGGCCAATACTGCGTTCTGATTGGGCATGCAGGGGGCGTATCTAGCGGTTAAATTTTGGATCGCGTCACCCTTTGTCACTTCTTTTGCGCTTTGCTTTGAGATAGAACCTGCGTCTCCACCCTCCTTCGTCCATTGTACCCGGTCGCTTTGTTGGTGTGTTTTTCGGATCGAAGCCGCACCTGCACCTGGAGCTAACCAATCGGTGCAGAGAGGGGCGCGGCATTGGGGACGCAACAACACGCCTTCGTGCATCTCATCTAGGTCGTCAACGAAATCGTTAATAGGGTGTCAAACATACAGATTCATGCAGCCCAGCAGGACTCCAACGAGCCAGAAATGGCCCAAGCTGTTCGGCATCGATCAGCGATTTCGCAGCAGGGGGTGAATCGTTGGTACGTGTCAAACGTGACGAGATCGCAATTGAAGTCGTTCTTGCGTCACAGAAACTGTGACGTAGTAACGATCTCGTTTACGATCTCGTTATGTGTGAAGTGGCCTTAAGTTACAAGTCTGTAAGAGCCAGAAATCTTTCATGTTTTTAGATGACTTAATAGTTATTTTCCACCATAATTTTCAAAAAAAATCTTGCCAAATCAGACAAGGTGATTTTCTGGATTTGTTTTCTCGTTTTGTCTCTCATAGTTGTGGTCGACCTATGACCAAGTCCTCCCATATAGCTCTGGGTTGATTCCTGACCTTTCTCAGAATCATCTTTACCCCACAAGGCGACATCTTGTATGTGTTCAATGAGTAATGTTCAATAATGAGTTCAAACAGGTGTAATTAATACAGGCAATGAGTGCAGAGTAAGAGGGCCTCTTAAAAAAAAATAACAGGTCTGTTAGAGCCAGAATTTTTTCTGGTTGGTAGGTGATCAAATACTTATTTCATATAATAAAATGCAAAGTAATTATTTACAAATCATACAATGTGATTTTCTGTTTTTTTTTTTTTTTTTTTTTTTTTATTGTTTGTTACTGTTGAAGTGTACCTATGCTAAAAATGACAGATCTTTCCGTTGTTTGTAGGTGTGAAAATATGCAAAATTGGCAGTGTATAAAATACTTTTCCTCACTGTATGTCTCCATTCTGGTATATATGTTTTCATTCTGGTCCTTATTCTGATATATAATTCTTCAACCTAGGCCCCATCCTGATATGTATGTCCTCATTCTGGGCCCATCCTTGTATGTACAGTGGGTATGGAAAGTATTCAGACCCCTTTAAATGTTTCACTCTTTGTTTCATTGCAGCCATTTGGTAAATTCTAAAAAGTTCATTTATTTTCTCATTAATGTACACTCTGCACCCTATGTTGACAGAAAAAAACAGAAATGTAGAATTTTTTGCAATTTATTTAACAAGAAAAACTGAAATATCACATGGTCATAAGTATTCAGAGCCTTTGTTCAGTATTGAGTAGAAACACCCTTTTGAGCTAGTACAGCCATTAGTCTTCTTGGGAATGATGCAACAACTTTTTGCACACCTGAATTTGGGGATCCTGTGCCATTCTTCCTTGCAGATCCTCTCCTGTTCCGTCAGGTTGGATGGTGAAGGTTGATGCACAGCCATTTTCAGGTCTCTCAAGAGATGCTCAATTGGGTTTAGGTCAGGGCTATGGCTGGGCCAGTCAAGAATGGTCACAGAGTTGTTCTGAAGCCACTCCTTTGTTATTTTAGCTGTGTGTTTAGGGTCATTGTCTTGCTGGAAGGTGAACCTTCAGCCAAGTCTGAGGTCCAGAGCACTCTGGAAGAGGTCTTCTTCCAGGATATCTCTGTACTTGGCCGCATTCATCTTTCCTTCAATTGAAACCTGTCGTCCTGTCCCTGCAGCTGAAAAACACTCCCATAGCATGATGCTGCCACCACCATGTTTCACTATTGGTATTGTATTGGGCAGGTGATGAGCAGTGCCTTGTTTTCTCCACACATACCGCTTAGAATTATCACCAAAAAGTTCTATCTTTGTCTCATCAGACCAGAGAATCTTATTTCTTATAGTCTGGGAGTCCTTCATGTGTTTATTTGCAAACACTATGTGGGCTTTCATATGTCTTACACTGAGGAGAGGCTTCCATCGGGCCACTCTGCCATAAAGACCTGACTGGTGGAAAGCTTCAGTGATAGTTGACTTTGTGGCACTTTCTCCCACCTCCCTACTGCATCTCTGGAGCTCAGCCGCAGTGATCTTGGGCTTCTTCTTTACCTCTCTCACCAAGGCTCTTCTCCCACGAATGCTCAGTTTGGCTGGACAGCCTTGTCTAGGAAGAGTTCTGGTGGTCCCACACGTCTTCCATTTAAGGATTATGGAGGCCACTAGGCTCTTAGGAACCTTTAGTATTGCAGAAATTCTTTTGTAACCTTGGCCAGATCTGTGCCTTGCCACAATTCTGTCTCTGAGCTCTTTGGTTAGTTCCTTTGACCTCATGATTCTCATTTAATCTGACAGGCACTGTGAGCGGAGAGGTCTTATATTGACAGGTGTGCGCATTTCCACATGAAGTCCTATCAGTTTAATTAAACACAGCTGGACTCCAATGAAGGAGTAGAACCATCTCAAGGAGAACCACAAAACATGGACAGCATGTGACTTAAATATGAGTGTCTGAGCAAAGGGTCTGAATACTTATGACCATGTGATATTTCAGTTTCTCTTGTTTAATAAATTTGCAAAATTTTCTACATTTCTGTTTTTTCTGTCAAGATGAGGTGCAGAGTGTACATTAATGAGAAAACAAAGGAACTTTTTCAATTTACCAAATGGCTGCAATGAAACAAAGAGTGAAAAATTTAAAGGGGTCTGAATACTTTCCGTGCCCACAGTATGTCCTCATCCTGGGCCTCATCCTAGTATATATGTCCCCATCCTGGTATGTATGTCCCCATCCTGGTATATAAGGCCCCCATCCTAGTAAATATGTCCCCCATCCTGGGCCCATCTTGGTATATATGTCCACATCCTGGTATATATGTCCTAATTCTAGTCCACATCCTAGTACGTATGTCTCCCACTCTGAGCCCATGCTGGTATATATGTCCCCATCTTGGTATATATGGTCCTCATTCTTGTATATATTTACCCCATCCAGGTATATATTTCCATCTTTGGCTCATCCTGGTATATATGGTGCCCATCCTGATATATATGTCATTATCTTGGGCCCCTTTCTGGTATATATAGGGCTTGTTCTGTCTTTAATGCATTACGAAAAAGCTTCTCTTACCTCCCTCTTCTCCCATGTTGCATGGTATCCTCTGTAACCAGCGCGTAGTAGCTAACAGCTGACATCGGAGTGTGTGATGTGACTAGTCACGTGCATGTTCACATCAGCTGCCGTATGGTAGCTTGTATGGCAACACAGGGAACCGTCAGGTCTCTGTGCTGAAATGCATTTCAGGTGGATGGATGTTCTTGCACACATATGCAGCTGAAGCACGCATTGGGGTCAGCGGGACCCTGTACCTCTGGGACTGATCAAGGTCGCAACCTCTACGACTGCGATCATTACACCCCTTTCTCTTTCTATTGCACACACACAAATGGGCAGAGGCCTATCAATCTAGGTTAGTAGGGTGTTATGGGATTGCCAAATGGTAGGAAATAGGTAAGCTATCTGGCAGTCAGGGCCCATTGTGCAGAATAATCTGCTGCTGGCGAAGGCAAGGTAAGGGATACTGTACAACAAGAGCGGTACTGTCACTGTTACCTCACAGTGACACTAAGGGGGGCTATACACGTTGCGACATCACTTCCAAAATATCGTCAAGGTCACGTCGTTAGTGACGCACATCCGGCACCGGTAACGACCTCGCAACGTGTAAATCCTAGATGCGCCGATAAACGATCGTAAAAGCGTCGAAAATCGGTGATCTGTGTAGCGTCGTTCATTTTCATAATGTCAGGTCGACCGCAGGTACGATGTTGTTTGTCGCTCCTGCGGCAGCACACATCGCTGTGTGTAAACCCGCAGGAGCGACAAACATCTCCTTACCTGCGTACCGACGGCAATGTGGAAGGGAGAAGATGGGCGGGATGTTATGTCCCGCTCATCTCCGCCCCTCCGCTTCTATTGGCCGGGTGATTAGTGACGTCGCGGTGACGTCGCTGTGACGCTGAACGCACCTCCCCCTTGAAGAAGGGATAGTTCGGCAGTCACAGCGACGTCGCCGAGCAGGTATGTGCGTGGAAGCTGCCGTAGCGATAATGTTCGCTATGGCAGCAATCACCACATGTCGCATGTGCGACAGGGGCGGGTACTATCGCGCTCGGCATCGCTAGCCGATGCTAGCGATGTCGCAACGTGTAAAGTACCCCTAAGACTAAGTGCAGTGTTCACTGTTAACTCACAGAGACATGGCAAATGCCAAAACCATAAGAAGGGTGGACCTGTAGCTCCTGCCCAATTACAGGAACTGCAAAGCATATGCGGATGGTTACCCCAACCGCTGTCCACTAACCAACACCTCTGTTACCTCACACAGGAGATTTAACTAATAGTGCAGCAAGTGTGTGAATGCGAATAATATGAAGAGTGGACCTGTAGCTCCTGCCCAATTACAGGAACTACAAAGCATATGCGGATGGTTACCCCAACCGCAGTCCACTAACTAATACCAGTGTTACTGCACACTGATGTGGATGCAAACACACTGCAAAGTAGGTAGGAAAACTGTTACAGGTCACGGAGATCCCTTATTGCTATCCTCTATTACAGTTCATAGAGATAGTAATGTGTACGGAGTGTGTGGGTGCAAACAGTACTATCCGTACTGCTTAGGCTCAATGATAGTCCCTGCCTGAACTCCTTGTGAACCACACAGAGGGAGTTAGTGAGCTCTCTATGCTAACCGCACAGATGAATTAGAGAGACACTGAGAGCAGTGAGTGATGGCCCTGCCTAACCCTGTTCCATAAAGGTAGATGGAAGCAGGCTCTAGTGCAGGGGTCTCAAACACGCAGCCCGCGGGCCGCATGCGGCCCCTCAGGGTAGTTCGTGCGGCCCCCGGGCCCGTGCCCCTGGTCACTATCGCGGCAGGTGCAGGGGCCGCAGCCACTGTCTGCACTTTATGTCAGATGAATGTGTTGCGGGCTCTGCGCTCTCGCGCCAGCAATACAATCATCTCAGATAAATCACTGACAGTGACACTGCAGCTGCCGCAATAGTGACCAGGGGCACGGGCCTGGGGGCCGCATGAAGCAGAGATGAGGCAGCGGAGGGGGCGCGGGACAGGTGAGAAGAATGGTTTGTGTGTGTGTGTAAGAGTGTGTGCGTGTGTAAGAGTGTGTGTGTGTTGGACGTTAACCCCTTAGCGACCTATGACGTACTGGGTACGTTATGGCTCCCTGGTACTCAAGGACCCATGACGTACCCCGTACGTCATGGCGAAATCGCAGCCCCGGTGGCTGCGATGGCTGCAAATGCCTTAGATTTGGGAAGGAGGGGACCTCAGGAGGGGTGGTGTCTCCTCCCCGGACCTACGGAGGCTGTGATTGGCTGAGCGGCGTTCGTCAGCCAATCACAGCAACTAATGTTTCAGCCATTGAAAATCGCTGAAACATTGAAATCCAGCCAAGATCAGGGCAGCTGTAGCCCTGATCATTGGCTGGAGCTGGGTGACCTGTGTTTCACCCGCCCCCAGCTCTGATTGGAGAGACCGGCCTTGTGACCGATCTCTCCAATCACTGTGGATCTGGGGCCGGAGACCGCCCCCTCAGCTTCACTCCGGCATCTGTGGAAGGTGGGTGGAGCTGCTGACCCATTACTACAGGATGGGGACAAACTGCGTACATTACTATGAGATGGGGATAAGGCTGGGGACATTACTATAGGATTGGGACATTACAAGGATGGGCACAATACTATTGGATGGGGACATTATTACTATAGTATGGGGACATTAGGATAGGGACTAGGATGGGCACATTACTATAGGATAGGGACTAGGATGGGCACATTACTAAAGGATAGGGACTAGGATTGGCACATTACTATAGGATAGGGACTAGGATGGGCACATGACTATAGGATGGGGACAAGGCTGGGGACATTACTATAGGATGGGGACAAGGTGGGCACAGTACTATAGGATGGGGACTAGGATGGGCACAGTACTATAGGATGGGGACATTACTACAGGATGGGGACAAGGTGGGCACATTACTGTAGGATAGGGACATTACTACAAGGGGACAAGGATGGGAAACATTACTATAGAATAGGGATAATGCTGGGGACATTACTATAGGGTGGGGACAAGGTTGGCACATTACTAAAGGATGGGCACATTACTATACAATGGGGACATTGCTACAAGGGGACAAGGATGGGGAACATTACTATAAGATGGGGGACATTACTATAGGATGGGGACAAGGATGAACACATTACTATAGGATGGGGACAAGGATGAACACATTACTGCAAAATGGGGACAAGGATGGGGAACATTACTTTAGGATGGGGACAAGGATGAGCACATTACTGTGGGAAGGGGACAAGGATGAGCACATTACTGTGGGATGGGGCACAATACTACAAGGGGACAAGGATGGGCACGTTACAACAATATGGGGAACATTACTAAAAGATGTTGGTCAAAATTTCTATATAGTGGTAATTGTAAGACTATTAGTTACAAGAAAGGAATAAAATGTAAAAAAAAAAAAAAAAAGGTTTATATTTAAACAAAGAATGTGCATGTTTGCTATAATGAACAAGTGAAAATGTTGAAAATCAGTGATCCCAAGGTGTGTAAAAAAAAATAAATATATATTATATATGGTACCAATAAAAATGTCACTTTGTCCTGCAAAGAATGCTGCCCCCCAAATTATTTTTTTTCCTCTGTGCGGCCCATACACCCAGCCGAGTTTGAGACCCCTGCTCTAGTATAATACAAGTTGGTACTGAGACCCTGCCTAACCCGTTCCACTAAAGTGCGAGGAGCAAGGAAGAGGGTAGTATTGGACATCACACATGAGGCATCTACCCCATGCATGCACCAAGGACGACTGAGCGCCGAACAGCGTGCTGCAGGGATCTTTATAGATGAAGCACCTTCCACAAGATGGAGGAGCTCTGAGCTAATTTCACCAATCATCAACAAGTTCATCAAGAATGACGTCACCCGCGGCCAATCAGCAGCCAGCATGTCATGGTCATGTGACCCCGTGTCAGCGATGATGTCACCTGCAGCCAATCACCAGACAATATGTCATCGTCATGTGATCCCGCGTCAGCAATGACGTCACTCGCGCCCAATCAGAAGCCGACACGTCATAGTCATGTGATCCCAGTTCACGACCAATAGACGATCGCCACGTGGTGAGCATGCTCAAAAGGAGCAAAAGATGACTTAGAACAAAAGCCTGCTTGCAAGCTCGCACATGCTCAGAAGCCCCATTACAGGACTTAAGGGTGCTTTACACGCTACGACATCGCTAACGATATATCGTCGGGGTCACGTTGTTAGTGACGCACATCCGGCGTCGTTGGCGACATAGCAGCGTGTGACACCAAGGAGCGATGATCAACGACCGCAAAAACGTGAAAAATCGTTGCTCGTTGACACGTCGCTCCTTTCCAAAATATCGTTGCTGCTGCAGGTACGATGTTGTTCGTTGTTCCTGCGGCAGCACACATCGCTGTGTGTAACACCGCAGGAACGACGAACATCTCCTTACCTGCATCCACCGGCAATGAGGAAGGAAGGAGGTGGGAGGCATGTTCCGGCCGCTCATCTCCGCCCCTCCTCTGCTATTGGACGGCTGTCGTGTGACGTCGCTGTGAGTCCGCACGAACCGCCTCCTGAGAAAGGAAGGAAGGAGCAAGGAAGGTAAGTCCGTGTGACGGGTGTTAGCGATGTTGTGCACCACGGGCAGCGATTTGCCCGTGACACACAACCGATGGGGGCGGTACCGATATCGCAGCGTATTAAGTACCCTTTAGCCTCAGCTGCAAGAACCTCACCGATGGCCCGTAACATAGGGTGTACAGTATAAAAGCTGGCTGAGACATACCTCTGTGACAAATCATCTAAGTCACATTTTAGCACTAAATTCTACAGGGTCAATTGGTGAAGTAACTAAGTAATACTGTCCAGTTCATGTGAGGTTAGTTTTTCTACTGCTTTATAAAAATCAGCTGCATGAAAGTAAAAACAATTCTGACTCAATTCAACATCTGTCGGGTTTAGCACATTAGATGCACAAACACAGTCTCCTCCTTTTACCGCCTCCAGATTACCTGCTTCTTCTCGTATTCCAATCTGTTGTTTCTTCTTCTTTTTTTGCCCTGGTGGTTTCTTTGTAGCAATTCTATCCTAAAGATCTGACACCGTGTGGTTGAACAGTTGAGTTGACATTTAGATCTATCTGCTCCTTGGAGATAGTAAACCTTTTTTTAAGTCTATAATCAGACATGCTGCTAACAGGAAGTTTTCAAAGTACTTTTTTCACAACATTGCTAAAAACAAATACGATATCTGGATTAATAGATGTACAAGATTCTTTAATTTTACTAACCATAACCAATGTTATAAAGGACAGTTAACCATGCATCTTCCAAAATGTTGTTTGACTCTGAAAGAAGCTGATAAATGCCAACATAAAATGGTCATCTAATATATAAAGCCGAACGTGTGTGTGTATGTGTGTGTGTGTGTGTCTGTGTGTTTGTTTGTGTGTGTGTGTGTGTGTGTGTGTGTGTATGTCCGGGACTGGCATCTGCACCGTCGCAGCTACAACCACAAAATTTTGCACACTCACACTTCTGGAACCTGAGAGCGTCATAGGCTATGTTTTGAGGGGAAATTTTAACCCTGCGCTTTACAGCTATTCACCAAAAATCTGCCTCCATTAAAGCGAATGGAGCTGGGAGCCACAGTGCAGCCAGAACTTCAGAAGAATGTGCAGCCACGCCCTTAAATGGAATGTTGGCGTGCCACAATACAGCCAGGGAAAGAGACAGCCACAGACAGGGAAAGAGGCAGACAAAGACAGGGTAAGAAACAGACATAGACAGGGTAAGAGACAGACACAGACAAAGAGACAGACTGACAGGGAAAGAGACAGACAGGGAAAGAGAGGGAAAGAGAGAGACAGGTTAAGAGACAGACACATACAGGTAAAGAGACAGACACAGACAAAGAGACAGAGACAGACACAGGGAAACAGGCAGACAGGGAAAGAGAGGGAAAGAGACAGACAGGGTAAGAGACAGACAAAGACAGGTAAAGAGACAGACAAAGAGACAGACACAGGGAAAGAGACAGAGGGAAAGAGACAGACAGGGAAAGAGAGGGAAAGAGACAGACAGGGAAAGAGAGGGAAAGAGATGGAGAAAGAGACAGAGACAGTCAGAGACAGACAGGGAAAGAGACAGACAGACAAAGAGAGAGAGAGACAGAGAGATATACAGTGCCTACAAGTAGTATTCAACCCCCTGCAGATTTAGCAGGTTTGATAAGATGCAAATAAGTTAGAGCCTGCAAACTTCAAACAAGAGCAGGATTTATTAACAGATGCATAAATCTTACAAACCAACAAGTTATGTTGCTCAGTTAAATTTTAATAAATTTTCAACATAAAAGTGTGGGTCAATTATTATTCAACCCCTAGGTTTAATATTTTGTGGAATAACCCTTGTTTGCAATTGCAGCTAATAATCGTCTTTTATAAGACCTGATCAGGCCGCCACAGGTCTCTGAAGTTATCTTGGCCCACTCCTCCATGCAGATCTTCTCCAAGTTATCTAGGTTCTTTGGGTGTCTCATGTGGACTTTAATCTTGAGCTCCTTCCACAAGTTTTCAATTGGGTTAAGGTCAGGAGACTGACTAGGCCACTGCAACACCTTGATTTTTTCCCTCTTGAACCAGGCCTTAGTTTTCTTGGCTGTGTGCTTTGGGTCGTTGTCTTGTTGGAAGATGAAATGACGACCCATCTTAAAATCCTTGATGGAGGAGCGGAGGTTCTTGGCCAAAATCTCCAGATAGGCCGTGCTATCCATCTTCCCATGGATGCGGACCAGATGGCCAGGCCCCTTGGCTGAGAAACAGCCCCACAGCATGATGCTGCCACCACCATGCTTGATTGTAGAGATGGTATTCTTGGGGTCGTATGCAGCGCCATCCAGTCTCCAAACGTCACGTGTGTGGTTGGCACCAAAGATCTCGATCTTGGTCTCATCAGACCAGAGAACCTTGAACCAGTCTGTCTCAGAGTCCTCCAAGTGATCATGAGCAAACTGTAGACGAGCCTTGACATGACGCTTTGAAAGTAAAGGTACCTTACGGGCTCGTCTGGAACGGAGACCATTGCGGTGGAGTACGTTACTTATGGTATTGACTGAAACCAATGTCCCCACTGCCATGAGATCTTCCCGGAGCTCCTTCCTTGTTGTCCTTGGGTTAGCCTTGACTCTTCAGACAAGCCTGGCCTCGACACGGGTGGAAACTTTCAAAGGCTGTCCAGGCCGTGGAAGGCTAACAGTAGTTCCATAAGCCTTCCACTTCCGGATGATGTTCCCAACAGTGGAGACAGGTAGGCCCAACTCCTTGGAAAGGGTTTTGTACCCCTTGCCAGTCTTGTGACCCTCCACGATCTTGTCTTTGATGGCCTTGGAATGCTCCTTTGTCTTTCCCATGTTGACCAAGTATGAGTGCTGTTCACAAGTTTGGGGAGGGTCTTAATTAGTCAGAAAAGGCTGGAAAAAGAGATAATTAATCCAAACATGTGAAGCTCATTGTTCTTTGTGCCTGAAATACTTCTTAATACTTTAGGGGAACCAAACAGAATTCTTGTGGTTTGAGGGGTTGAATAATAAATGACCCTCTCAATAAACTTTTCACAATTTAAAAAAAAAATAAAAAAAGAAATAACATTCTTTTTTGCTGCAGTGCATTTCACACTTCCAGGCTGATCTACAGTCCAAATGTCACAATGCCAAGTTAATTCCGAATGTGTAAACCTGCTAAATCTGCAGGGGGTTGAAAACTACTTGTAGGCACTGTATACAGAGGGGGAGACAGACATAATTACATTTATATCTATTTGTTTTGTATTTTTTGTGTGCAGAATACATTTTTGTTAAGGCTACTTTCACACATCCGGTTTGAGCACTGCGGCTCAATCCGGCTGTGAAAACTATGCAACGGATGCGGCGAAAACACCGCATCCGTTGCATAAGTTTTTACATGCGGCGTGTCCGTTTTTTTCTGGTTGCGGCATGCTACTGAGCATGAGCAGTGGAAAAAAACGCATGCGGCAACCGGATGCGTTTTTTTCCGCATCGCGCCGCATCCGGCCTCCATAGGTATGCATTGAAAAATGCGCCGCAGCGGCCGGATGCGGCGCGATGCGGTGTTTTTTGCCGAAGCAAAAAACGTTGCAGGGAACGTTCGATCCGGCCGCGGCATCGGCTAAATCTGCCGCATGCGGCAAAAACCGGACCGAACGCAAGCCCCTGCGGCACAATACGGCACTAATGTAAGTCTATGCAAAAAAACCCGCAACCGGCGTTACAAAAGCCGGTTGCGGTTTTTCTGCAGAACGCCATATTGTGCCGCAGAGCAAAAATCCGGATGTGTGAAAGTAGCCTAATACATTCTATTTTGCTAACAGCAGTTATTAACTCGGGCGAAGCCGGGTAGTACAGCTAGTTGTTAATAAAGGTGGTTTTAAATGCTACAGAATGTTGGGTGTACTTATTGTTCCCTTCTGATTTCATAATGTTGGCTTATTTTTAAGAAAATTACTTATTTGAAATAGTTTTTTCTTTTTTTCCCCATGAATGTATATTACTAGTAATGAGATTAACATCATCATCAGCTATTATTTTGTCATTAGAAGAGATGAGCGAACCTGTTCAATAAAGATTTGCCAATTTCAAATTTGGTACCAGCATTAGCCGGTTCGATTCAGGCTCTGTAACATTACATAAGCACTTTCCCTAAAAGTCGGCAATGTTTGGTTTTGTTCGATCCCTGATAGCGTTTTCCATAAATGCTTTTCTAATAACATGTTATGCTTTTGGATAGGATTGTGGTGCTGTATGATGAATGGGGGATGTGATTAATGAGTGGAGGTGGAAGGGGCTCAGGAGAAGCCTGAGGCGCACGGTGCCATTTTTTTTCCTTAACTTTATTTGTGGATGTTCCTGCAGCCAATCACGGTGCAGCAAACATAGGAATTGCTACTTGTGAGTGGCTGCTAAAGATTTGCCAGTGAACAAACTAAATAAGTATTGTTACTCATTACTGCCTGCTCCAAATTAGGCAGTGAAACATATTTCTAGGTATTGTTAGCTAGTAGTAACTGCTGTAAATTTCCGAGTGAACTAGCTAAATAGGTCTTGGCACTTTTCAGTGCCTGCTCCAAATTACGTAATGAACCACATTTCTACTTTTAGGTACTTTTTAGTGCTTTCACAATATTGCCATCTCAGGCAAGAAATAAATAATTTATATCTTTTGTGTCAGGTGTTTGACAGGTGTGAATTTAGGGTTGTGAAACATCTGTTTAAAAGGGGAAGGGTACATCAACCAGTGGTAAACACGATGAAGTTGTGGTGGAAGGGTGAATAGGCAGGGTGTTCGAGGTGTTTTTGTGGGACATTCTAATGTTAGTCAAAGATTTAGTGAGCAAACACTGGCTCATCCTGTCCCAAGATAAATGAGAACAACTTCAGTTACTGGACAGCCTACTCCACTAGATTTCTTTGACAGCCGCTTATCGTTTCAAATTCAAAATGAGGGTGATGAGGGTTGCATCAAGAGGCATCTCCTCCTCTTCCTGCACCTTAAGGCTATGTGCGCACGTTGCGTTCTCTGCAGTGCAGAAAAAAACGCACCCTCTGGCAGACTGGACACTGCGTTTGTAAAAAAAAATGCATCCACAATGCATGCATTTTGAATGCTTTTTCCATGCATTTTGCATGCGTTTTGGATGCATTTTTGACAGTGCGTTTCCCCGGCAATTCAGCTCTGCTACATGCTGGCTGACAGCAGACACAGACAGAGTCGCGCGATGAGAATGAACTCGGATGAACTTCACCCGACTTCATTGTCATCCTGCGGCTCTGTCTGTGTGTGGCAGCCTGATTAGCGGTCACCCGTGAAGGACTCACCAGTGACCGCTAATCCCCTGAGTGATTGAAGTGAGCAGCGCAATTACCGCTGCCGTCACTCAGGTTAGCCAAGAGAGAGAGCCCTCATCTTCACCGCACACATCCCAACGTTACCGCCTACATCCCCGCACACATCCTGACATTACCGCCTACATCACCGCACACATCCCGACATTACCGCCTACATTACCGCACACATCCTGACATTACCGCCTACATCACAGCACACATCCTGACATTACCGCCTACATCACCGCACACATCCCGACATTACCGCCTACATCACCGCACATATCCAGACATTACCGCCTACATCACCGCACACATCCCGACACTACAGCCCACATCATTACCGCACACATCCCGATATTACCTCCTATATCACCGCACACATCCTGACATTACCGCCTACATCACCGCACACAACCCAACATTACCGCCTACATCACCGCACACATCCCAACATTACCGCCCACATCATCACCGCACACATCCCGACATTACCACCGACATCCCCGCACACATCCCGACTAGAGATGAGCGAACCGGTCCCGGTTCGGCTCGAGGCCGGTTCGCCGAACGGAGGTCCCGTTCGAGTTCGGCTCGTCGAACGTTCAACGAACCGAACTCGAACTGCATAGGAAACAATGGCAGGCAATCACAAACACAGAAAAACACCTAGAAAACACCCTCAAAGGTGTCCAAAAGGTGACAAACAACTCACAACACATGGGAAAGTGACAAGGACATATACTCATGTGAAAACAAAAGAGCTGGACAAGGAAAAAGAGGAGGAGACACAGATATATGAGTATATGCAAGGAAACATCGATTCCATTATTGTGCAACTTGAGCCCTGCTCATTTTAGGCTTCCAATCTTGATAAATTGCCTGAGCTCGCCACGTACGCCTTGGGGATCTTGTCGTGTCCTGCAGCCAGCGTTCTCTCGGAACCTGTCTTCAGTGCTGCTGGGGGTCTGCTGGCAGATAAGCACACATGTCTGTCCACTGACAATGTGGACATGGCTCTCAGAGGACTTTTCTTCCCCTGGGTCAGCCAGGGGACGGGAAAGGCACGCGTATTTTTGAGAGTGCTTCATGCAAAGCATCTTTTTCTTTTTCAAAAGGGGGGTCAACCGATGCCAGTCAAGTGGGGTGTGTGTGGCCCAGTTAGTGGCAACGAAGGAGACTGTGGTTGGAGTCCCCTCGCTGTGTTTCTAAAAGAACCAAGATGAACAAGTCATGGCTCTCAGAGGACTTTTCTTCCCCTGGGTCAGCCAGGGGACGGGAAAGGCACGCGTATTTTTGAGAGTGCTTCATGCAAAGCATATTTTTCATCTTGAAAATTGGGTCAACTGATGCCAGTCAAGTGGGGTGTGTGTTGCACAGTTAGTGTAAACGAGGGAGACTGTGGTTGGAGTCCCCTCGCTGTGTCTCTAAAAGAACCAAGATGAACAAGTCATGGCTCTCAGCGGACTTTTCTTCCCCTGGGTCAGCCAAGGGACGGGAAAGGCACGCGTATTTTTGAGAGTGCTTCATGCAAAGCATCTTTTTCTTTTTCAAAAGGGGGCTCAACTGATGCCAGTCAAGTGGGGTGTGTGTGGCCCAGTTAGTGGAAACGAGGGAGACTGTGGTTGGAGTCCCCTCGCTGTGTCTCTAAAAGAACCAAGATGAACAAGTCATGGCTCTCAGCGGACTTTTCTTCCCCTGGGTCAGCCAGGGGACGGGAAAGGCACGCGTATTTTTGAGAGTGCTTCATGCAAAGCATCTTTTTCTTTTTCAAAAGGGGGGTCAACCGATGCCAGTCAAGTGGGGTGTGTGTGGCCCAGTTAGTGGCAACGAAGGAGACTGTGGTTGGAGTCCCCTCGCTGTGTTTCTAAAAGAACCAAGATGAACAAGTCATGGCTCTCAAAGGACTTTCCCGTCCCCTGGCTGACCCAGGGGAAGAAAAGGCACGCGTATTTTTGAGAGTGCTTCATGCAAAGCATATTTTTCATCTTGAAAATTGGGTCAACTGATGCCAGTCAAGTGGGGTGTGTGTGGCACAGTTAGTGTAAACGAGGGAGACTGTGGTTGGAGTCCCCTCGCTGTGTCTCTAAAAGAACCAAGATGAACAAGTCATGGCTCTCAGCGGACTTTTCTTCCCCTGGGTCAGCCAGGGGACGGGAAAGGCACGCGTATTTTTGAGAGTGCTTCATGCAAAGCATCTTTTTCTTTTTCAAAAGGGGGGTCAACCGATGCCAGTCAAGTGGGGTGTGTGTGGCCCAGTTAGTGGCAACGAAGGAGACTGTGGTTGGAGTCCCCTCGCTGTGTTTCTAAAAGAACCAAGATGAACAAGTCATGGCTCTCAGAGGACTTTTCTTCCCCTGGGTCAGCCAGGGGACGGGAAAGGCACGCGTATTTTTGAGAGTGCTTCATGCAAAGCATATTTTTCATCTTGAAAATTGGGTCAACTGATGCCAGTCAAGTGGGGTGTGTGTGGCACAGTTAGTGTAAACGAGGGAGACTGTGGTTGGAGTCCCCTCGCTGTGTCTCTAAAAGAACCAAGATGAACAAGTCATGGCTCTCAGAGGACTTTTCTTCCCCTGGGTCAGCCAGGGGACGGGAAAGGCACGCGTATTTTTGAGAGTGCTTCATGCAAAGCATCTTTTTCTTTTTCAAAAGGGGGCTCAACCAATGCCAGTCAAGTGGGGTGTGTGTGGCCCAGTTAGTGGAAACGAGGGAGACTGTGGTTGGAGTCCCCTCGCTGTGTCTCTAAAAGAACCAAGATGAACAAGTCATGGCTCTCAGCGGACTTTTCTTCCCCTGGGTCAGCCAGGGGACGGGAAAGGCACGCGTATTTTTGAGAGTGCTTCATGCAAAGCATCTTTTTCTTTTTCAAAAGGGGGGTCAACCGATGCCAGTCAAGTGGGGTGTGTGTGGCCCAGTTAGTGGCAACGAAGGAGACTGTGGTTGGAGTCCCCTCGCTGTGTTTCTAAAAGAACCAAGATGAACAAGTCATGGCTCTCAGAGGACTTTTCTTCCCCTGGGTCAGCCAGGGGACGGGAAAGGCACGCGTATTTTTGAGAGTGCTTCATGCAAAGCATCTTTTTCTTTTTCAAAAAGGGGCTCAACCGATGCCAGTCAAGTGGGGTGTGTGTGGCCCAGTTAGTGGAAACGAGGGAGACTGTGGTTGGAGTCCCCTCGCTGTGTCTCTAAAAGAACCAAGATGAACAAGTCATGGCTCTTAGAGGACTTTTCTTCCCCTGGGTCAGCCAGGGGACGGGAAAGGCACGCGTATTTTTGAGAGTGCTTCATGCAAAGCATCTTTTTCTTTTTCAAAAGGGGGCTCAACCGATGCCAGTCAAGTGGGGTGTGTGTGGCCCAGTTAGTGGAAACGAGGGAGACTGTGGTTGGAGTCCCCTCGCTGTGTTTTACATGCTTCTAGAAGGGCATGACATGGCTTGGAGGTTGACTTTCATCATCTGCAAACTGTTGGCTACCAAAATGCTGCCTTTCCAACAACTGTGGTTATAGACAATGAGGAACATACTGATGAAGATGAGACGCAGATACCCGATTGGGATGACAACTGAAATATTCGGTCAGGGCAAGAAGAGGCTCGGTCTGAGGGGGAGGGGAGTGCAAACACAACAATTGATGATGAAGTTCTAGATCCCACCTACTGTCAACCCACAGTCAGACACTCGAAGAGGTCAACAGAGGCGGTGGAGGAGGATGCAACCGACGACGAAGTAACCTTGCGCCTTCCTGGACACAGTCGGAGCACTGGTAGCACGTCTACAACTGCATCCTCAGCCACCACTCTGCCTCTGAGCATTATTCGGGGTGGATCAACAGGTCGCATGGCCTCTAAGCCTTGCCTAGCCTGGTCCTTTTTTGACATAAAAAAAGATCGCCCAAATTATGTGATCTGTAACATTTGGCATGGTTATCTTAGTAGAGGTCAAAACCTCAGCAGTTTGACAACTTCTTCCATGAATCGTCACATGAATAAATATCATATGGCCTGGTGGGAAGCTCACCGTGCTGCAATGCGGCCTAGCGGAGCCAACCATCCACCGCCTGCCCCTTCCAGTGCATCCGCGCGCTCGTCATCTTCTAGGACTGTGGGGACAGCTGTCACACCTGTTTTTCCACCCACAACTTCCACCACTGTAACCGCAACAGACAGTTTGCTTGGTAGGTCGTCAGTTGGTTTGGAAGGGGAAACAAGTGATTGTGTACAGCTCTCTCAAACATCGATAGCACCAACGTTGGATGAAGGCAACATCATGTCTCCGCCTGCACTTTCCTCACAAACCTGCATTTTTCCAGGGACACCCTACTCAACACCGTCTACACACAGCAGCCAGATCTCTGTCCCTCAGATGTGGTCAAATAAAAGGCCACTTCCTGCGACCCATGACAAAGCTAAGAGGTTGACTCTATCCCTCTGTAAGCTGTTGGCTACCGAAATGCTGTCTTTCCGCCTAGTGGACACACAGGATTTTAGAGACCTTATGTCTGTCGCTGTGCCCCAGTACCAGATGCCTAGTCGCCACTACTTCTCTAAGAAAGGTGTGCCCGCGCTACACCAACATGTCGCACACAACATCACCGCTTCCTTGAGAAACTCTGTGTGTGAACGGGTGCATTTCACCACCGATACTTGGACCAGTAAGCATGGACAGGGACGTTACATGTCGCTGACTGGCCACTGGGTAACTATGGTGATAGATGGTGAAGGGTCTGCTTCACAAGTCTTGCCGTCCCCACGACTTGTGTGTCAATCCTCTGTCTGTCCAAGTTCCGCCACTGCTTCTGCATCCTCCACCTCATCTGGGTCCTCCACCTCTGCCCCAAGCCTGCCTGGTCAGGCCACCAGCGTTCTCACTGCGCAGAAGGAATCACGCAACCCTCATTACTATGCTGGCAGCAGAGCGCAACGGCATCAGGCGGTCTTTAGCTTGACATGTCTTGGGAATAAGAGTCACAGAGCTGAGGAGTTGTGGTCAGCTCTGCGGTCCGAGTTAAATAAATGGTTGTCTCCACTCAACCTGCAGCCTGGTAAGGCCGTGTGCGACAATGCTGCAAACCTGGGTGCGGCCCTTCGCCTGGGCAAGCTGGCACACGTGCCTTGTATGGCTCACGTGTTTAACCTTGTTGTCCAGCAATTTTAACCCACTATCACGGCCTAGATGGGCTTCTGCACAGGGCATGGTCACTCTCTGCTCACTTCTGCCGTTTAAACGCCGCAGCTGACTTGACTTGCATTGCTCCAGAAGTCTTTCAGCCTGCCGGTTCATAACCTGAAATGCGATGTATCGACACGCTGGAATTCGACTCTCCACATGATACAGAGACAGCACCACCGAGCCCTGGTGCATTACGTCATGACGTATAGCCTAGGCCAATGAGATGCAGAGGTGGGGCAGATTACACTGCTAGAGTGGTCTCAGATCAAGGACCTATGCACCCTTCTGCACAGTTTCGACATGCCGACGAATATGTTTAGCGCTGACAATGCCATTATCAGCATGACGATTCCAGTCATTTACATGCTGGAGCACACGCTAAACACTATTCGGAGTCAGGGGGTGGGACAACAGGAAGGGGATGAACTACAGGAGGATTCATATGTGCAAGACACAACAACATCACCAAGGTCCAGACGTTCATCATCACCAAGGCGACAGGCATGGGACCATGGGGGACAGGGATCAACAAGGGCGCATGGTAGCAGGCGAGATGTTGAGGAAGGTGCAGGAGGACATGAAGATATGGAGGACGAACTGTCCATGGACATGGAAGACTCAGCAGATGAGGGGGACCTTGCTCAAATTTCAGTTGAAAGAGGTTGGGGGAGATGTCAGAGGAAGAAAGAACGGTTAGCACCTCTATGCCACAAACACAGCGTGGACTTGGTCCGCATGGCTGCGCAAGACACATGAGTGCCTTCTTGTTGCACTACCTCCAACATGACCCTCGTATTGTCAAAATTAGAAGTGATGATGACTACTGGCTTGCCACACTATTAGATCCCCGGTACAAGTCCAAATTTTGTGACATAATTCCAGCCATAGAAAGGGACGCACTTATGCAGGAGTATCAGCAGAAGCTGTTACTCGATCTTAGATCCGCTTTTCCACCAAACAACCGTGCAGGTGCAGGGAGTGAATCTCCCAGTTTTAACTTGACAAACATGGGACGGTCTCGTCATTTTCAACAGTCTACACGTACCAGTAGGACCGTATCTGGTGCTGGTAACAGCAATTTAATGGAATCTTTTCATAATTTTTTTAGACCCTCCTTTGCAAGGCCACCAGAGACAACAAGTTTGACACATAGTCAACGGCTGGAGAGGATGATACAGGAGTATCTACAAATGAACATCGATGCCATGACTTTGCAAATAGAGCCTTGCTCATTTTGGGCTTCAAATCTAGAAAAATGGCCAGAGCTATCCAGTTACGCCTTGGAGATTTTGTCGTGTCCAGCTGCCAGCGTTGTCTCTGAATGTGTCTTCAGTGCTGCTGGGTGTGTGCTGACAGATAAGCGCACGCGTCTGTCCAGTGACAATGTGGACAGACTGACGTTCATCAAAATTAACAAGTCATGGATCCAGAAGGAATTTACAACCCCTGTGTCATCCTGGGGAGAGTAAATGCTTGTGGATTTGGAATGTGCTTGATGCAAATCTAGCTGTGAAGTGTACAACTATGGCACAACTGCTGCCACTGAATGGGTGGGTGTGTGTGGGGCACAATTTTTGGAAAAAAGGGAGGCTCCGCTTGGAGTAACCCTTGCTTACATTGTTTTTAAAAGTTGCCAAGATGACCAAGTCATGGTTCAGCAAAGACTTTATCTACCTACCCCGGTGTCATGCTGGGGATGGTTAATTATGCCGTATTTTTGAATGTGCTTGATGCAAATCAAAACATCCTGTTTGCAACTAGGGCACAAGTGCTGCCACTGATGGGGTGTCTGCGTGCCCAATTTTTGGAAAAAAGGGAGACTCCGCTTGGAGTAACCCTTGCTTGCTGTGTTTTTTAAAAATGATACAAGATGAACAGATCTGAAGGCAAGATGAAGGCAACATCATGTCTCCGCCTGCACTTTCCTCACAAACCTGCATTTTTCCAGGGACACCCTACTCAACACCGTCTACAGACAGCAGCCAGATCTCTGTCCCTCAGATGTGGTCAAATAAAAGGCCACTTCCTGCGACCCATGACAAAGCTAAGTGGTTGACTCTATCCCTCTGTAAGCTGTTGGCTACCGAAATCTTGCCTTTCCGCCTAGTGGACACACAGGATTTTAGAGACCTTATGTCTGTCGCTGTGCCCCAGTACCAGATGCCTAGTCGCCACTACTTCTCTAAGAAAGGTGTGCCCGCGCTACACCAACATGTCGCACACAACATCACCACTTCCTTGAGAAACTCTGTGTGTGAACGGGTGCATTTCACCACCGATACTTGGACCAGTAAGCATGGACAGGGACGTTACATGTCGCTGACTGGCCACTGGGTAACTATGGTGATAGATGGTGAAGGGTCTGCTGTACAAGTCTTGCCATCCCCACGAGTTGTTTCAATCCTTCTTCTGTATGTAGAAGTTAATACACTGCTTCTGCCTCTTCAACCTCGTGTGGGTCCTCCACCTTGGCGCAAACCCTGTGTGGTCAGGCCACCCTTCCTTGCAACTGCGCACAAGGACTACCACACACCTCCTTACTATGCTGGCAGCAGAGCTCCATGCCATCAGGCGGTCAAAGTTTTACTTTGAAATGTATGGGAAATGTGAGTCACACCGCTATTCCAGAGAATAGTAGTCAGGCAGGGTCAAAACATTAATTGAGGAACAGGAATAGAATGGGACGGCCAGGACTTAATCAGAAAACAAGCAGAGGTGAAATGCGGATCGGCCAACAAGGTACATAAACAGCAAGCAGGAAAAGTAGTCAGGTAACAAGCACACAAAATCATAAAACTGAACTGGGGGTAAAATTAACCAGAGGTTCATAGCTATGGCTGGCAGTGGTCTGCAGACAGGATGGGCATAAAAAAGGGTGTGGTGTCTTCCCATTGGTTGTAGCTGAATGATGGTATTTCATCTGTGAGATACCCACCAGCTACATTCAGCCAGAGATTCTGCATCTGTCAAGGTAATGCAGCCCAGTGGGTGAGCATAACCTGCGTCCACCTGCGCCGCTGGCATCGACTACTCTCCCATCATCAGCACTATTCATGAAAGGAACACGTTGTCACCTGGCGACCGGAGTACAAATTGACGGAGCGGACTCCGTTGGTGACTTAACAGCCGTGTGCGGCAATGATGCAAACCTGGCTGCGGGCCATCCTCAGGGCAATGTGACACACGTGCCTTGTATGGCTCACGTGTTGAACCGAATTCTCCAGCAATTTTTAAAACACCATCACGGCCTACATGGACTTGTGCAGCGGGCACGCTCGCTATGTGCTCACTTCCATCGTGCGCACACAGCAGCTCAACAACTTTCATCACTCCGGAAGTCTTAGGGTCTGGCAGTTAAACGCCGGAAATGCGATGTTCCGACACGCAGGAATTGGAATCTGCACATGTTGCAGCGTGTGTGGCAGCACCGCAGAGCCCTGCTGAAATACGGTATGACATATAGCCTGGGATAACTTGATCAAGAGGTGGTGCAGATCACGCTGCTGGAGTGTTGTCAGATCAAGGACCTATGCACCCTGCTACACAGTTCACAAATGTCGACGAAGATGTTTAGCACTGGCAATGTCATTCTCAGTGTGACAATTCTGGTCATCTACATGATGGAGCACACTGTAATTATTATTCGGAGTCAGGTGTTGGGACAAGAGGAAGGGGAGGAAGTACAGGAGGAGTCATATGCGGAAGGGATAACAAGATCTACGAGGTCCAGATGGTCAGCGGCACCTATGCGGCATTCATGGTGAGGGAGAGGGATTAACAAGGGCGCATAGTATCAGCAAAAAGTGTTGATGAAAGTGCAGGAGCCCATGAAGAAATGGAGGACGAACTGGCGATGGGCATGGAAGACTCAGCAGATGAGTGAGAGCTTGCTCACATTTCGGTTGTGCGAGGTTGTGGGGAGAAGGCAGAGGAAGGATGCACGATTCTCACCTCTCTGCCACCAACACACCAAGGACTTGGTCCTCCTGGATGCACAAGACACATGAGCGCCTTCTTGCTGCACTACCTACATGACCCTCGGATTGTATGAATTTGAAGTAATCCTGAATACTGGGTTGCCACACTGTTAGATCCCCGGTACAAGACAAAATTTGGCGAACTAATTCCTGCCATAGAAATGGACGCACGTATACAGGAGTATCTGCAGAATGGGGTACGCAATCTTAGATCTACTTTTCCACTAAACACCAGTGCTGCACAGAGTGAATCTCAACGCTTTGTCATGGATAGGAGGAAATGGTCTTTTCCTTGTCCACATCGGAGGGACCGAGGGATGGCTGCTGTGCTGAGATGGCGTTGAGTACGGTGTCCCTGCACAGTTGCACTTTTGGTAATATCCCTAAATGAGTTGAAAAAGGACAGATGCTGTTGGAAAGGGGAACAGGTGTGTTGGAAAGGGGAAAAAAGTTTTGGTCCGTGGATTTGGTGGTTAAGCAACTGTAACATTTGCTGAAGAAACACCATCTGTTACAGTGGGACTGGCAGATTTGGATAAAGTGGTATGTAATCTGTGACCGCTATATAACGAAAATTAATAAGAAAAGAAAGAGAAAGGTATATATCCCCATCAGCAGTCAGTGTCCACCGTGCTCCCAGTTGGAAAAGGAGAGGTTGGCAACTGGAAGGTTTGGTGGAGGATACAGAGCTGTGTGGCTATGAAACTAATAGTAGCCTGAACCGAGTTAGACGCCATTCGGATCTGGAGACTGTGAGCCCTGTTAGCGTCACAGGGTCCACATGCCCGCCCAGCCCAGGAACTCCCTGTTAACAACACAGGGGCCATTGAGTACGCTGACCGTGTGCGTAGGGGCACACCTGTGGACAGCAGGCGCATCAGCAGCAGCAGGCCTGTTAATGCCACTGGGCTGCACAAGCAGGACTGGTAGGACAGGAGCTGGTCTTAACCGTTCTGCGTTACCAACTGTGGTGGTGGCCTGCATCGACACCCTATCCCTGCCTACCTCTGGCCTAAAGCCGCAATGGGTTCAACACATGGAGGTGTGCTCTTTCGGAGCATAATAGAAGACTGCGCACCTCCTTGTTGGCTCCAGCCCCTTTTATAACCTGGGTCCGCCCCAAACCAGGGTGAACCACAATGCACCTCCTGGAGACAAAAGTAGAGTGACACGTCATGAGTGGCATAACTAGCGTCCTATTTGGAACCGCAACTTCAATGATGACCTCATGGCTGCCATGACCCAAACACCTCACCAGTCATCGTCTGACCATCAATAATGCGGTGACAAGTCATAGGTGTGGGCCTCTGCAAGCCATTTGGGAGGACACCTGATGCCCTGTGGTCTATATGGGACCCCCACATCAGGGCCAGGGCCAAAGAGTTCATTACCGGACCTAGTCTCTGATGCAGTAAGTGCCTGAGCATGCTCAGTAGCATGAAATACAGTCTCTGAAAAAAGACTATCAGCTTTAGTATGGTGTCTAGGCACAAAACAGGACTTAGACCCGGCACGGAATGCAAGCACCTGTGCAAAGAGGCTTTTCACACTTAGTGTGGGAGCATGCGCTGTATCCCGAAAAGAAGACTTAGCGTCAGGAATAACACATTCAGGCTGAGCATACTCACTAGGCGAAACACTGTAATTATGCTGCAGCTGGGGTACATCGGCACACGCATGCGCACTAACTGCCTCTCCACACTTAGACGTGGAGGGGAAATTGCTCTTGGAGATGCTGTCTATGAACAGAAGGAAAAGCTAAAGGAAGCCTGACTTTCTATCCCTCCGAATTATGAAATGCAGCAATGAATTCCATGAGTTTGCTATAACATTAGCGTAGCAAAATGTGCATGAGGGTGTGATGTAGAGGTGCTAGAAATAGCTTGTCACCAGTGGGGCACTAATGGAATACAACAGCCAGTTCTATGATGCCACTAAATGGCAGTATTTTTTGCTATCATTATAGCTTATTAAAAACAGAGCAGGAGGGTGTCATGCAGAGGTGCTGCACATAGATTTGCAGTAGTGTGAATAGACAAAAGTACAATAGCCACGTTTAGGATGCCACTAGGTACACTGAGTGTTTGCTAGTATAATGGCTTAGTTTGAAAAAGTTTGAGTGTGCAATGCAGGCAGACGTGCTGCAAATATCTTTACAATAGTGTGAATAGACAAAAGTACAATAGCCACGTTTAGGATGCCACTAGGTACACTGAGTGTTTGCTAGTACAATGGCTTAGTTTGAAAAAGTTTGAGTGTGCAATGCAGGCAGACGTGCTGCAAATATCTTTACAATAGTGTGAATAGACAAAAGTACAATAGCCACGTTTAGGATGCCACTAGGTACACTGAGTGTTTGCTAGTATAATGGCTTAGTTTAAAAAAGGTGGAGTGTGCAATGCAGGCAGACGTGCTGCAAATATGTTTACAATAGTGTGAATAGACAAAAGTACAATAGCCACGTTTAGGATACCACTAGGTACACTGAGTGTTTGCTAGTATAATGGCTTAGTTTAAAAAAGTTTGAGTGTGCAATGCAGGCAGACGTGCTGCAAATATGTTTACAATAGTGTGAATAGACAAAAGTACAATAGCCACGTTTAGGATGCCACTAGGTACACTGAGTGTTTGCTAGTATAATGGCTTAGTTTGAAAAAGTTTGAGTGTGCAATGCAGGCAGACGTGCTGCAAATATGTTTACAATAGTGTGAATAGACAAAAGTACAATAGCCACGTTTAGGATGCCACTAGGTACACTGAGTGTTTGCTAGTATAATGGCTTAGTTTGAAAAAGTTTGAGTGTGCAATGCAGGCAGACGTGCTGCAAATATGTTTACAATAGTGTGAATAGACAAAAGTACAATAGCCACGTTTAGGATGCCACTAGGTACACTGACTGTTTGCTAGTATAATGGCTTAGTTTAAAAAAGTTTGAGTGTGCAATGCAGGCAGACGTGCTGCAAATATGTTTACAATAGTGTGAATAGACAAAAGTACAATAGCCACGTTTAGGATGCCACTAGGTACACTGAGTGTTTGCTAGTATAATGGCTGAGTTAAAAAAAGTTTGAGTGTGCAATGCAGGCAGACGTGCTGCAAATATGTTTACAATAGTGTGAATAGACAAAAGTACAATAGCCACGTTTAGGATGCCACTAGGTACACTGAGTGTTTGCTAGTATAATGGCTTAGTTTAAAAAAGTTTGAGTGTGCAATGCAGGCAGACGTGCTGCAAATATGTTTACAATAGTGTGAATAGACAAAAGTACAATAGCCACGTTTAGGATGCCACTAGGTACACTGAGTGTTTGCTAGTATAATGGCTTAGTTTGAAAAAGTTTGAGTGTGCAATGCAGGCAGACGTGCTGCAAATATGTTTACAATAGTGTGAATAGACAAAAGTCCAATAGCCACGTTTAGGATGCCACTAGGTACACTGACTGTTTGCTAGTATAATGGCTTAGTTATAATGAGTTGGAGTGTGCAATGCAGGCAGACGTGCTGCAAATATGTTTACAATAGTGTGAATAGACAAAAGTACAATAGCCACGTTTAGGATGCCACTAGGTACACTGAGTGTTTGCTAGTATAATGGCTTAGTTTAAAAAAGTTTGAGTGTGCAATGCAGGCAGACGTGCTCTGCAAATGTCTTTGCACTAGTGGGACTATAGCAAAGTCCAATAGCCACGTTTAGGATGCCACTAGGTACACTGACTGTTTGCTAGTATAATGGCTTAGTTAAAAAGAGTTGGAGTCTGCAATGCAGGCAGACGTGCTCTGCAAATGTCTTTGCACTAGTGGGACTATAGCAAAGTCCAATAGCCACGTTTAGGATGCCACTAGGTTCACTGAGTGTTTGCTAGTAAAATGGCTTAGTTTAAAAAAGTTGGAGTGTGCAATGCAGGCAGACGTGCTCTGCAAATGTCTTTGCACTAGTGGGACTATAGCAAAGTCCAATAGCCACGTTTAGGATGCCACTAGGTACACTGACTGTTTGCTAGTATAATGGCTTAGTTAAAAAGAGTTGGAGTCTGCAATGCAGGCAGACGTGCTCTGCAAATGTCTTTGCACTAGTGGGACTATAGCAAAGTCCAATAGCCACGTTTAGGATGCCACTAGGTACACTGACTGTTTGCTAGTATAATGGCTTAGTTAAAAAGAGTTGGAGTCTGCAATGCAGGCAGACGTGCTCTGCAAATGTCTTTGCACTAGTGGGACTATAGCAAAGTCCAATAGCCACGTTTAGGATGCCACTAGGTACACTGACTGTTTGCTAGTATAATGGCTTAGTTAAAAAGAGTTGGAGTCTGCAATGCAGGCAGACGTGCTCTGCAAATGTCTTTGCACTAGTGGGACTATAGCAAAGTCCAATAGCCACGTTTAGGATGCCACTAGGTTCACTGAGTGTTTGCTAGTAAAATGGCTTAGTTTAAAAAAGTTGGAGTGTGCAATGCAGGCAGACGTGATCTGCAAATGTCTTTGCACTAGTGGGACTATAGCAAAGTCCAATAGCCACGTTTAGGATGCCACTAGGTACACTGACTGTTTGCTAGTATAATGGCTTAGTTAAAAAGAGTTGGAGTGTGCAATGCAGGCAGACGTGCTCTGCAAATGTCTTTGCACTAGTGGGACTATAGCAAAGTCCAATAGCCACGTTTAGGATGCCACTAGGTACACTGAGTGTTTGCTAGTATAATGGCTTAGTTATAATGAGTTGGAGTGTGCAGAGGACAGGAGGGTACAGTGGCAGGATTGTGGGGCTCTGGGTAGAGGAATGGAAGCCTGCCTTTCTATTCCCTCCTAATGGTGAAATGCAGGGAGGAAATCCCTGACCTTGGCTACACAGACGCTGTTGCTGTTTTCAGGACCTGTCACCTATGGCTCTCTGACCCTGCCGGTTTGAGCCCTTAAAAGGACTGCTAGAATGTGCTCTCCCTAAGCTGTCTAACGCTGTGTATGCAGCGCATACAGCTGTATCGGCGATAGGACTCAGGAGGACGGAGCTGCGACAGTGATGTCTGACACCAAAGACGCAGAAGGCAGATAATGGCGTCCTGGAGGAAAATGTCCGTTTTTATAATGCAGGGACATGTGACATGGACATCCTATCACACATGCCGTTGCTTCTCTGGCTAAAAGTCCACTTAGCTGTGTGTGTGTCTGGGATTGGCTGACATGCTGGCCCGCCCCACAAGACGCGCGCGCTTAGGGAAGGAAGACAAGGAAAAAAAAAAAATGGCGATCGCCATTATAGAAACAGCAGTGATCTGAAGGCGCTGTTCACGCACACTATACACTGAAATGTCATAATAGTGTGATTCACAGAGTGACTTACACTATTACAGCAGAAACCAAGCTAAGATTTAGCTGTTTTTTTGCTGCTAGAACCGTTCTCGAACGTTTCTAGAACTATCGAGCTTTTGCAAAAAAGCTCGAGTTCTAGTTCGATCTAGAACAGGCCCCAAAATCACTCGAGCCTAGAACTGGAGAACCACGAACCACGAACCGCGCTCAACTCTAATCCCGACATTACCGCCTATATCACTGCACACATCCCGACATTACCGCCTACATCACCGCACACATCCCGACACTACAGCCCACATCATCACCGCACACATCCCGACACTACCGCCCAACATCATCCCCGCACACATCCCTTCACTACAGCCCACATCATCACCGCACACATCCCGACACTACAGCCCTCATCATGCCCGCACAGATCCCGACACTACAGCCCTCATCATTCCCGCACACATCCCGACACTACAGCCCCCATCATCACCGCACACATCCCGACACTACAGCCCTCATCATCCCCGCACAGATCCCGACACTATAGCCCTCATCTTCACCGCACACATCCCGCCACTACAGTCCTCATCATACCCGCACACATCCCGACACTACAGCCCTCATCATTCCCGCACACATCCCGACACTACAGCCCCCATCATCACCGCACACATCCCGACACTACAGCCCACATCATCCCCGCACACATCCCGACATTACCGCCCACATCACCGCACACATCTCGACATTACCGCATACATCACCGCACACATCCCGACATTACCGCCCACATTATCACCGCACACATCCCGACATCACCGCACACATTCCAACACTACTGCCCACATGAACGCACACATCCCGACATTACCGCCTACATCACCGCTCACATCCCGACATTACCGCCTACATCACCGCACACATCCGTTCACTACAGCCCTCATCATCCCCGCACACATCCTGACACTATAGCTTTCATCATCACTGCACACATCCCGACACTACAGCCCTCATCATCCCCGCACACATCCCGACACTACAGCCCTCATCATTCCCGCACACATCTCGACACTACAGCCCTCATCATTCCCGCACACATCCCGACACTACAGCCCCCATTATCACCGCACACATCCCAACACTACAGCCCACATCATCCCCGCACACATCCCAACACTACAACCCCCATCATCCCCGCACACATCCCGACACTACAGCCCCCATCTTCACCGCATACATCCCGACACTACAGCCCTCATCATCACCGCTCACACACCGGCACTACCGCACCCATCATCCCCGCACACGCAGGCACTACCGCACCCATCATCACCGCAGACACACACCGACAATACGTCAGTGACGTCTGACAGCGCGATTCACTTCAGTTGCTGCGTTGAGCTCACAGGAGTGGCGGTGTTCTACTGCCGCTCCTATCAGCTTCATGTAGCAGAGCTGGATGCGTCGCAGGACCTCTGTGGATTACGCCGGACCTGGCGGGGTATTTGGGGATTTTAATAAAGTGGTGAAAGAGGGTGTTTTTTTTGTCTTTTATTCCAAATAAAGGATTTTTTCGGGGGTGTGTGTTTATTTTCTTTCACTTACAGGTTAATAATGGAATGTGTCTCATAGACGCCTGCCATGATTAACCTAGGACTTAGTGGCAGCTATGGGCTGCTGCCATTAACTCCTTATTACCTCGATTACCACCGCACCAGGGTAATTCGGGATGAGCCAGGTAGAGTCCCGGGACTGTGGCATCTAAAGGATGCGGCAATTCCGGGCGGCTGCTGGCCAATATTGTTAGGCTGGGGGGCTCCCTATAACGTGGGGCTCCCCATCCTGAGAATACCAGCCTTCAGCCGTGTGGCTTTACCCTGGCTGGTATCAAAATTGGGGGGGACTGCACGTCGTTTTTTAAAATTATTTATTTATTTTAGTGCACGATATAGACCCGCCCACCTGCGGCTGTGATTGGTTGCAGTTAGACAGCTGTCACTCAGCGTGGTGGCGTGTCTGACTGAAACCAATCATAGGCGCCGGTGGGCGGGGAAAGCAGGGAATACTAGATTGAATAATGAGCGGCCGGCATTTTCAAAAGAGGAAAATCTGCCGGAGCAGTGTGACTGCCGTGCAGCGCTGTGCCGGTGATCGAGGATCGGTGAGTATGAGATAGGGGGAGAGACTGGCTGACGGACAGAGAGAGGGACAGACAGAGAGAGAGACCGACCGACAGAGAGAGAGACAGACAGAGCGACCAACTGACAGAGAAAGAGATCAACCGACTGACAGACAGAGGGAGATTCACCGACATCCACAGACAGAGATTGACCCACATTGACAGAGAGAGACTGAAAAGACCTGCGTTTTGCTTGTCAAAAAAGCATGCGGAACGCAACAAAAATGCAGTTCAAGTGCATTTTGTTTGCGTTTTGACCCACATCATTGATTTCAATGGGTGGAGAACGCAGCTACAACGCACAAAAGAAGTGACATGCTGCTTTTTTTTCCGCAGTGATTTTGGGCATCCAAAATGCTGCATTTAGAAATGCAGCTTGTGCATTAACTTTTCGGCTTTCTCATAGACTTTGCTGGGGAAGCTGAACGCATGCAATTTGGCACTGAAAACGCTGCAGTTCAAAATGCAGCGTTTCCGCAGAAAAAAATGCAACGTGCGCACATAGCCTAACATCACACATAGTTCATTGCTCAGAGGTGCTACCCCAATTACAATTGTTTCCCATCATCTCACAAATCTCCACCCGCCAAATTGATTGTGGGGAACCACACATGAACGAGTCTGCAGAGCTGTTCACACATTCTATCCCATGGGCATCAGAGGTCTGCTCCAAATATTCCCAGACTCAAGAGGAGGAAAGCATCTACACTGATGCTCAAAATCTTTCTCAGTTGGATCCTGGCCTGGATGACGTTAAACAGGTGGAGATGATGATGATGAGACTCAGATACCTGAGGCGCACGCGTACTGTTCTCTGATATCAGGTCAGGAAGAGGAGGAGTGGGACAACATACAGTCTGACGATGAAGTTAAATTCCAAATATCAGCCAAATTCACAGAGTAAGGGAATACATTAATAATGATGTTTGTAAAAATATAAAGGGAAAGACTCCACCACCTATATTCTGAAATAAATATGGGTGCAAAGGTTCAAAATAGAATAACCAAAACCAATTCACAAAAATAGAATGAAGAAAAAAGGGTGAAATATATAATCTTTATTGAGAAACCATTAAATTATAGAGTGCAATAACAGGAACAATACACAAGATGGCAGCACACAGCAGCAGGAAGAGAGGGGTTAGTTAAAACATATAATACCAATATATCACCAAAATTTATGTAAGAGATTCCAAACCCTCAGTATTTGGAAAACACTATAGAGCCCAACCAAAGGTAAATGGCCAAATGTTTTAACTAACCTCTCTCCTCCTGCTGTTGTGTGCTGCCATCTTGTGTATTGTTCCTGTTATTTCACTATATATTTTAATGTTTTCAGAGTAAAGATTATATATTTTACCCTTTTTTCTTGGTTCTATTTTTTTTAATTGGTTCTGAAGATGAAGATGATCCCACTTGTGAACCCAGAGGCGCGCAGCTGAGTAGCTTAGCAGATGAAGTGGAGGACAAAAACTAGGACATTAACCATGCAACCTTGAGAAGCACTGCATCCTCAGCCACAACTCTGGCTGTGGCCAACAGCGGTCGCAGGTCTGCTCGGAAGGGTCACCTAGCCTGGGCCTTTTTTGAGACTTCAAAGGATGATCCAATTTTCATTATCTGCCTTCGTTGTAAACAACGACTCAGTAGAGGCAAACATTCAACTAATTTGACTACTACATGCACGATCCAGTACATACGCAACCAACGTGCATTACTGTGGGAATCTTAGTGCGCTAAGTGCCTTGTGTTTTTGACCCATGTGAGACAGCGAGGCCACATTCTGTGTGTTGCATGCACCGTACCTCCCTGCTGTGCAAAGACATTAGAGGAAATTGAGGAGGGGGCAATTGATGCCCCTGTCATGCTGTCTGCCTGAAATGTTTTTAATTCTTAAGACTGCAAGATGGATTTCCAAGATGTGTTCTGTCTGTACAGGCAGGGGTGTAAGAGCAACAGCCCTAATCCTGTCATTCATCCCTTTTGAGGTTTAAAATTTAAATGCCAGGCCACATTCTGGGTGTTGCATGGACCATACCTCCCTGCTGTTCAAAGACACTTTGGGGAAATGGGGGGGGGGGGGTCAATTGATGCCACTGTCCTGCTGTATGCCTGAAATGTTTTTTAATCTAAAGACTTCAAGATGGGTCTCCAAGGTGTGTCTTGTCTGTACAGTACAGGCAGGGGTGTGAGAGATAAGGACCCGTCACACACAGAGATAAATCTTTGGCAGATCTGTGGTTGCAGTGAAATCATGGACATATTGTTCCATTTGTACACGGCCACAAACCTAGCACTGATTGTCCACAATTTCACTGCAACCACAGATCTGCCGCAGATTTATCTCTGTGTGTGACAGGGCCTTAACAGATTTAATCCAGTCATTCATCCACCTTTTAATTTTTAAAATTTAAATGCAAGGTCACATCCTGTGTGTTGCATGGCGCACACCTCATTGCTGTGCAAAGACACTATGGGGAAATGGGAGCGCAATTGATGCCACTGTCTTCCTGAAATGTTTTTAAATCTCAAGACTCCAAGATGGGTCTCCAAGGTGTGTCTTGTCTGTACTGGCAGGGGTGTGGGAGTAAGAGGCCTAATCCTTTCATTTATGCATCTCTTGATTTTTAAAATTGAAATGCCAGTCTACATACTGTGTGTTGCATGAACCATACCACCCTGCTGTGCAAAGACACTATGGGGAAATGGGAGGGGGCAATTTATACCACTGTCTTCCAGAGACTGGTCTGGTCCCATGCATCCATGTTGCGGCATTCCACTATTTTTAGAGTGTGCCAATTGTTGCCACTTTTCCTGTTATCTGACCTTAATTTTTGGAAATGTGGAGACTCCAAGTAGGGTTTCCATATTGTCTTTTGTCTATGGTGCTAGGATTCTGGGAGCAAGAAGCCTATGCCTGTCTGTCATCTTGCTGTCTCTGGTGAAGGTAGAAATGTTGGTTCAGATCTTGTTACAGGGCCAATCCCACGCATCCATGTTGCGGCGTTCCACTGTTTGTAGTCTGTGCTAATTGTTGCCACTTTTCCTGCTGTCCGACCTTAATTTTTGGAAATATGGAGACTCAAAGTAGGGTCTAAAAATTGTGTCTTGCCTGTACTGGCAGGGGTATGGGAGCAAGAGGCCTAATCCTGTCGCTCATGCAGCTCATGATTTTTAAAATGAAAATGCCAGGCCACATCCTGTGTGTAAGTCAATGCAATCAGGCAGTGCTGAAATTAATAAGCATTGCAGAATGCAGTCGCACAGCTGCAGAATTGTGGATCACTATCCAGACCAAGTTTGATTAATGGCTATCTCTACTGAACTTGGATCAAATACAAAGTATGGCACTCCTAGTTTGGTGAGGTGCCCGGATAGGATCCAACTTCGTAGTACAAACAAAACAAAGAATCCGGCACTCAAATTATGCACAAGTGAGTCAAACATTTTAATGTGGCAAGAATTGTGTAAACTATTCTTGCAACATTAACATTTTTGAATCACTTGTGCAAAAATTTGAGTGTCGGATTCTTTGTTTTATTTCTACTGAACCTGGAGCCATGGAAAGCCGTGTGCTATCACAGTGCAAACCTGGTATTGGCACTATACCTGGTCGACATCACACATGTGCTGTCGTCCTCAACCTGGTTATACAGGCCACTATTCTGGCCTGGATGTGCTGATGCAGAAAACACGGTTGCTGTGTGTTCACTTTTTAAAACTGAAATGCTAGGCCACATCCTGTGTGTTGCATGGACCATACCTCCCTGCTGTACAAAGACACTATGGAGAAATGTGGGTACAATTGATGCCACTGTCATGCTGTCTGCCTGAAAGATTTTTAAATTTCAAGACTCCAAGATGAGTCTCCAAGTTGTGTCTTGTCTGTACTGGCAGGGATGTGGGAGCACTATCCTTCTACCTGTCTCTCATCCACCTCAACATTTCTTATGTCAATAGTCGAGGAAGCTAATGCCAAAACAGTGGTACTGCACTGTAAAATGTATTTTTGCTGTTTTGGAAGCTTTTCGACCACCCTAAAGTTGTTTTCTCTGCATTAGGTTTGGCCTCCCATTGAATCCAATGGGGTTTGAAAGGGTTCGGAGTTCGGTTTGGCAAATGTAGCGTTTGTTCGGCAAGGCTCAGAAAACCGAACTTTGAAAGGTTTGCTCATCTCTAGTCATTAGTCATTTTGGGCTGTAGGATTTTTTGCATTCAATTATTTCCAAAAATTGCTCAATAGGCTTAAGGTTATGTGCGCACTAGGCCGTTTTACCCGTGGATTTACCCACGGATTTGCTGCGGAAATTTCTTGAGAAAGGTTTGAAATCTTTCTGCAGACATTTCCCAGCAAAACCTATGGGAACAAAAAATAGCTGTGCGCATGCTGCGGATTTTTCTCAAGAAAATTTCTTGAGAAAATTTTCTCAATAAACTTTCTTGAGAAAATGAGCATGTCCATTATTTTCCGCAGGTACCTGCGGAATACCCCCGGAATTTCACTCCATTCACTGTAATGTAATCGCAAAATTCCGGGGGTATACCGCAGGTAGCAAATGATGTGCGGTATACCCCCTGTATAGCCGCGATTTACCTGCGGTAATATACATCGCTGCCTGCGGTTTTGCAGGAAATGATGTCATTATGACAGAAGAGGAAGCGGAGAAGAGTAAACACAGACGTCACACTCCCTGGACGCCGTACAGAAGCACTTCCGTGTGACATCCGGCGAGTGACTGTGCAGTCTCTGTCCCGCTGCAGCCCCGCCGCTGCCTGCCCTGCAGTGTGTCAGTGTCTGCCCGCAGTGTCAGCAGCTTGTCACGCTGCAGCGCAGGCAGACACTGACACACTGCAGTGTGTGCAGCCGCGGGGATGATGGGCGCTGCTGTCAGGAGGTGAGATGAGATCATTACCTGATCTGATGATCTCCTGCCTTCTGATGTCACCGCGGTCACTGCTGTCTATGCCCGTCTCGCGAGTGGCCCGAGACTGTCACTAGTGGTGACGTCACGGGCTCTCATGATACTGCTGACAACGCGGCGAGCATAGAAGGCAGTGACAGCGCTGATGGCAGGACTACAGGAGATCATCACAGCAGGTAATGATCTCATCTATCCTCCTGACAGCAGCACTCGTCATCCCCTGCCGTGACCTGGGCTATTGATGGTAGCTCAGGTCACTGCATTGCTCTCCCAGCCAATGGGGAACATTCTGTTCTTCATTGAATGGGACAGTGACTATGGTATGGATCGCCGTGGGACCCCCCTCTTATTGGATTACGCTGGACGTGGAATTGATTGTTCTTTTCAATGAATTGGTGAAAGAGGGAATGTGTGGAGTGTTTTTTCAAATAAAACTTTTTTTGTTGTCTATTTTTTATTTCTTACTGACTGGGTTGGTGATGTCGGGTATCTGATAGTCGCGTGACATCACGAACCCCAGGGCTTGATGCCAGGTGACATTACACATCTGGCATCAACCCCATATATTACCTCGTTTGCCAACGCACCAGGGCAACGGGATGAGTTGGGGCGAAGCACCAGGATTGGCACGTCTAATGGATGCGCCACTTCTGGGGCGGCTTCGGCCTGCTATTATTAGACTGGGGAGTGTCCAATAAAAGTGGACCTCCCTAGTCTGAGAATATCAGACCACAGCTGTCCGCTTTACCTTGGCTGGTGATCCAATTTGGGAGGGACCCCACGTTTTTTGTTTTAAATTATTTATTTAATGTAAAATAACAGCGTGGGGTGCCCTCTGTTTTGGATTACCAGCCAAGGGGAAGCTGCCAGCTGTGGTCTGCAGGCTGCAGCCGTCTGCTTTACCCTAGCTCGCTACAAAAGATGGGGGACCTCACGTGTTTTTTTTTTTAAATTATTTATTTATTTTATGGCTAAATACAAGGCTAGGCATCCTTTAGTGCCACATGAAAGTCACTAAAGGGTGCCAGGATAGAATATGCAGGGGGGTGGGACATTATATAGGTCTTTCTCATCTATCTATCTATTATCTATGTATCTATTCATCTATCCATCTTTCCCTCTATCCATTACCTATCGATTATCTATCTATTATCTATATTATTTATTGCAGTAGTTACAGCATAAAAAAACGCAGGGACCAACCTCCGGAAAACCGGCGGCAAAACCGCAGTAAAACCACGGCAAATCCGCGGCAAAACGCATGCGTTTTTCCCGCAGATTTGGTGTGTTTTTTTACCCAGGTGCGGTAATCTTCAACTCCCAGAAGTTTCTCAAGAAATTTTCTTGAGAAAAATCACTTTTCTAGTGCGCACATTGCCTAAAACCTTTTTTTTACCAACTACCTACAAAACGATCAGGTCAGTTTTATCCTGAGGTGACCATCTGCCAATAAAACTAAATGAAAAGTGGACACACTTCAAGTTTGTAAGCCCGATTGCAACACTGTTTACCAGGACACCACACCTACTATTTGCCATTTAGAATAAAAGGCTATACTTACAGAAAAATGGTCTTTAGACTTTCTGGACAAGTGAATAAAGGTTTGGACACTTTTTTCTACATAATATGGTAAAATAAAAACGGGAGGACAAAGGTTTTTTTTTGTGTAATAAACAATTCTTTTTATTTCTTGATAGTATTTTTTTAGATTTTAAAAATTTAAATATATGTAGTGACAAAAAACAACAGATGAGGACATACACATCTAAAAAACAAATGACGTAATAATCTGAATGGAACAAGAACAGATGTAACAAATTAACCTTCAGCGACTAGGAGAGGAGAAGGGAACGAAAATGAGTTAAAAGCAACAACATATAACAGTCATTGACCAGTTATCAGCATGAACTTTTTTATAGACTTTCAAATTATATTTGAACATAGATATTTTATCTATTCTGGATGGAGAACATTATCCGACATCAATCACCGTATTATATTCTTATGGAAATTTCATAATTTATATCAGTTGACCGGACTCCCAGTGGGCCTCATTTCATATATTTGAATCTGATATTGATTTCATTGTCTTCGCTGCTGTTTCTGCTGTTTGCAAATATGAAGTGAAGCATTTTGAATGTAACTTTCTTATTACTTTATATGTTACTATTAGCATTTATCTACCACTTGTCTTTATGTTCCGATATATGGCCACTTTTGGGAGATCTCCATCTAATTTGATTTGCCGCGTTTACACTCATGCATGACGTCTCCTTTGGTGCGCGTGCGCGGTCTGCGCTGTGTCGCGGCTGGACGGCCGCCATCGTTATGGCCGCGGCGCATGCGTGGGAGCTTGATGACGTGTCCCAGCTCCCGCGCATGTGCTGTGGCGTCTGACGGTTGGTCCGCCCGCTTTGGCATGGTTGGTGGTCCGCGCATGCGCCCTTATTGTGGTGACGTCTGCGGAAGTGTTCGCGATGGCGGTGATTTAAACTGGCGTCTAGAGAGGAGAAACACCACTTTCCCTCCCTGAAGAAGCCGCGCATGGGGATATTTTTCTCCCCTAGGTGAAACGTACGTTGGTGAGTGCTGGGGAAACCTTTCCTTGCAGGGGATACCAATTAAGGATCTGAGCCGGCCTTAACCTTTTGATGGTATGCAATCTACACATTGATTATATGCATCTATCACTAATGCTGCTATGACTGCACTTTAGCACTTTATATAGGGAGGTTGTTGCTGTTTACATGACCTTTAATATGGAAACCATTCCTAACGATTTGCATGATTAGCTTCCTTATTGTTACCTATTGTTTGCATTCAGCACTTTACTATCATTGCTGCTATTTTGACACTTTATACTGGGTAATTGCAATTTTTTTGTATGCACATAGCACTTTGTTGTTACATGCATTGATGTGTAGGCAATAGCACAAAAAAAGTTATAACCTCCTTGTATACAGCCATGCTAATTTGCCAAGTCTCATTATAATTTTCCATACCTTTTGGTATCCCCTAGTCACATTTTTTACTCACATATGATTTTTAGATGTGTATGTTCTCATCTGTTGTTTTTTGTCACTACATGTAGTTAAATATATAAAATCTAAAAAACTACTATCAAGAAATAAAAAGAATTGTTTATTACACAAAAAAACTCCTTTGTCCTCCCGTTTTTGCTTTATCTATGGAGTTTGTGTGGGTGGGGTTATTTACTCTTCCCCCACCATTTGACTAATTTTGATATGGTTAGTTTGAGACTTTGTTTGATAATATGGTAAAATGTAGTGATTTGAGACCACCTTCTGGACCTTGCACTATATATGATCATCCATCTATTGATATTCTGTATTGGTATAGCATTACCTGTTAGGTTGTGACAAATTTGCAATAGCAGGAGTGTAAAATCTACTTGGTAGACTATTTTTCATAAACGTAAGAAATAAAGGGAAAGAATTGGATCCAGATATAATGATTGTGCTTCATTAAACAAAGATTTCTTTATTTCATTACAGTTAGATCATTACAATGAAAAATAACCACATGTCACAGTCACTGTATTGTCTTACAGAGTCAAAGAGAGTGGAAGAATCCATGAGGCACATAGCTAAGAGCTAAGGTGTGGAAGAAGAGAAGAGTTGAATATATCGGTGAGATCGGGAACCTCTCAATGTAAAGGCCCGAAGTGTGTGAGCCCTCCAATTCTTTCTTCTGCTGGTAGCTCACAAATCCTGTCTGTCAAGAATATACTTCAAGCTAATTCCTACATACCGACCACAAACCACAGAAGTGAACAGACTTGTGCACTCAGACTACAAGTCCCGAGTCCAGGCTTTTAGGAAATACTGGAGAAGTGTCTTTACCTGTTAAGAAACTGCGTTAAAATGAATACAGTACACTTATCAGTCAATCTTAGTGGGTTGGTAGCCAAGTAGGAGACTTTCATATGCACTTACAGAAGACAGATGCAGACACAGGGAATAGGTAAATCAGTGACTTTAGTCTACTTCTGTCAACTCTGATAACTGTTGCCAAATCCCTTTCTTAGAAACACAGTGCATGTGTACAAATTAGTTGTGAAAAGGTAAAGTGTGTAATTGCTAAATATTACCATCCTACAGTCAGCCACTTATAGCTACAATGTTAGAGGGACACAATTACTGAGTGAAACTAAGGGAATGTGCCCACGATCAGGACTCACTGCGTTCTGGACATAGCGGGTCCTGACCTGCGGGGCCGCGCGTCTCCTCCACAGGACAACGCAGTAGACTGCAGCTGCTTGTACCCACAATCAGGGTTCAGTGCACTGCGGTCTATCGCTTGTGCTCTCCCAACGCAATTCCGCAGCAAACATTTGACATGGTGTGGTCTGGAAGAACGCACCACAAGTCACTGTTTGCTGCGGAAAAAACAAGCCCAGTGGCACCGAATTTCAAGAAATCCTATCCACTATGCTTGTACTGTACAACATTGTGTTTTGTATGCAGCTGAAGCATTCTACATCCAAAACTCAGCAAACACTGATCGTGGGCACGCACCCTTAGTATGGCCGAAGCTATAATCATAGAAAACCTCTTGGATTAGATGGAAGAATGGAAACAGATATCATTGTAATGTTTTTTAGGACAAGAATATTCCTTATTTTACTACCAGATCCTCCATATTATCTATGGTAATAGTTGAGAGGTTCATAGGAGCCCTCGTGATGGTCATAAAAAGAGGATGCAGCCAATGGTAAGTATGGTCTTGTGTGGTAGGAAAGTGTATTTTTTTTCACAAAGGGGATAAAAGTAGTTGTTTAATTGTATTATGTTAGAAAGGGCCACCAACAATTACTGGTATTTCAGTGCTCTGACCCCCAGAAATCAGCTTTAATCTGATTAAGGACCCGGCAGTTTTTATTTTTATAGCATTATTACAAGGTAATGGTTGCATTTTATGAAACCAGTTGAAATCAATGGACATCCTTTTTAAACATGCCAGGTCTTCCAGATTTAAAATGATTTCTTTAGCGTATCTTCAATTTACTTGGTAATTGATGATGCCATAAAATAAGAGACTCTCCTCTATTTACTTAGAATATATTTTTGTACCTAAAAATATTTTAAAAAATGAATGTGTAGCTCAATAGAAATGCATAGACTAAAAAGTCTAAAAATTAAAACATTACAAGGTGGCTCATAACGGATGATAATATCTGCAATACAAGACATTGTTTCATGACTGAAATGGCAGTACAAATAGACAATGGTTGCCAATAAAATATCTCAACCTCAATATGTAACTGTAAAAGCACAGCTATTATTGTCAGCATTTACCCAGGCAGATAATTCACTGTCTGAAAGTGTCCTATTTAACTAATAAGTAAAACATACCATGTCTCAAGCAAGTGAAGTAGATGATTGCATCTTATACAATTCAAAGGTTCCCCAACCTGTGTGCCGTAAGATGATAATATTTGGAGCTTGGTAATAGGTTCATTGAAATATATCGGTCTTCTTGAACTTGGAACCTCTCAGCATGACTACCTGTTTAAATGTACAAATAATCCCAAAGCAAAGAGAACTTTCAGTAGGACAAATCTCACCACTGACAGATAGACCTGAAGTAAATAGATCAGGTGGAGATTACCACCATACACTCTATGAGGAATTCTTATCAAGAAACATTGGGGTGCATTTAGCTTGATACATTGTCTTTTAATAACTATCATTACATTTAACTAATGTTTTTGAAATATAATTAGAGTTGAGCAAGTACCTAACTATTCGTACTCACTATAAACATAACGAGTACTGTGTAATACTTGCATATTCATTCTGAATAGTGTGTGCAATGCAAGTCAAAGGGGAATACTTGCAATGTAACGAGTAACCCAAATTCCGCACTATTCGCTACTAGCACGAATAGTACAACATTCGGGTTACTCATTACATTGTGAGTTTTCCCCAGTGATTTGAATTGAACATGAATGAATACGCGAGTATTAGACAGCACTCAATATACGAATAGTTAGGTACTCGCTCAACTCTAATTATAACCTAAATAAAGTTTCAGAATCACATTATTCTGGTGATTCACAACTTGTAGATCTAGTAGAAGCTTGTCCTCTTGACTTGTAACACCTGTATTAACTACTCTCCACATGTCACATGTGATTATGTCTTACTGCACAGACTCACAGCTGGTGCGTTCTCACCTTTAGGTGTATGTCACATTGATATTTCATTGCGGTGCTTGTACAGACAAACAGTTCTCCTATCTTAGTACAGTGGATTTACTAGGAAAATCTGAATGCATGGCTCTGTAAGATAAGCAGAGCACTCATTCTAAAGTTACCAGTATCTGGCATTTTCACTGGTAGCAAGACACCCAGCTTTCAATCCCTTTGCACTCATTTGTACATGACAATTTTGCTGTGATTTTGATAAAAATTCCAGAAAAATACTAGCAATAATTTGAAGAGGTTATCCTATCTGAAACATTTATGGCATATCTACAGGTTATGCCACAAATGTGGATACCCTATACTGGGACCTTCAGCTATCTCAAGAATGGGGACCCATTTCACTTATGTAAGAGTCTCCCTATTTAATTGCATGGGTGTTTTGAAAATGAGTGCACTTGGACTGGCACCTCCCGTCCATGCCCCATTCTTAAAATAGATGCAGGTCCCATCACATATCCAGTGGATATGCTTTATATGCTCAAGAGGATACAAACTCCACCAACAAATATGTAGCAGAAAGATGTAGACCTAGCATTTTGGAGAACAGATTTTGGAAAACCAAACAATAAAGTGCAAAGTTCCATTACATCCAACTATATTTATTATTAAAAGAATACTGATATAATTTTATCATTAATATGGAAATATATTGATCAATTTACCTTTATGCCAAGATATTCACTAACCATTTTTCTATAGTGGCACACATTTTATTAGTTCAAAACCTTGGGTTAACTAAGAAAGAAGATGTTAGAGGTGAACATATGCATGCCAAATTGTGACTTGTAGCAAGAAAAAAATCCAAATATGTACATGCGTTCTTATCTTACACATGATCCTTTTAGCTATAGTATATCCCATTGATTTAAAGGAATTGAGAATATGAGGTAGATAAGAGAGGGGTGAACCAAATTACTTATCTGAGAAAAACATGGGCATATTTTACCATATTTAAGATCCACTACAACAGACGGTATTTCCTTATAAATAGCATTGCGTCATCCATATCCGTGAATCTATCAAAATGTGATTTTGGTAAAAAAAAAGAGACATATACTTATATAAATAGAACGATCATAAATTTAACATGTAAGCACTTACTCAGGAATATATCTAAAGCTATGTTCTATGCATATGCAGTGAGATTATAATAGAAACATTTGACCCCTTCCTCTATTAAACAAATGTACATATTGGCACATTGAGTACATTGTGCCTTAAATATATAAAAAACAGCAGGAAATGATTATAAGAGTCTATAAAGTGTGCAATCCATAGAGAATACATCTCAACAGAAAAAAAAACAGGCATCAACTAGCTAAGTAGCATTGTTTGATGTGATCAAATTGATATAAAATAATACAATTACAACGTTATCTGAAATTAACATACAAGATATGTGGAAAGAGCATTCCATGTGTAAAATAAACATGCTGTGTTGTATAGTGGAAATATAGCAAAGCGGTACAAGTGTATACTTAATTAAGATATTAACAATCTAATAAGGCTGTTAATATGGAAGTCTAAAGCCAGAAAAAAAAAACTCCACGTAGGCCATTTTCAATAATTATACTTACATGAATTAGACTAATAGACTAATTCGCAATGTGTATCATGGTCAAGGAAAGGATGACCCTAATGACATTGAAGGAGTTAGGGGAGAACCAATAATAAAAAGTAGAAGTGGGCTACACAATTCAGACAGTGCATTAAGCACCAAAACTGAGAAAGATTTGTGGCTTTGTAGTGGGCAAAAAGAGAAGAAAATAAATTTATCAAATGGTCTCCATAATAAATATATTAATGCATTGACTTGTAATGCAATAATTACAGTATACACAGACTCAACAGTATCGGCTTAGACCTTTCATAGTCAAAATGTATTTTTGGGAAATTTATAGGAAATAAATCCAGCTAGTCCTACCATTTTAGTTGATACCTAAGCCGACACCAAAAGGTAAAGCAGATTTTGAGATGTCTTGTATGATCAACCAGAATATCTTGACTGCTGCTAACATCTATCTGACCACCATGTTCACGATTACACATAGACACAAATATATGAAAACATAACAATGAGAACACCATCCATAAAATTGGTATAACCTGCTACACTTAAAATTTCCTCCCAAGTTCCCTGCAGCATGAAATGAACATGACTACCTGCAGAGGACACGGTGATGAAATCCCCTTACTTGTGAATCCAGCATTGAATTCGCAGTGAATATAAGTTCACATCGGAGTGGAAAAAGGTCCTTGGTTTATGATTGTAAACATGTTCGATAGGCTAGACCCATTAGAGATGTACACGGGAGATTGAAACCTTCCAGCACCATAAGAAACCAGTCCATTGTACAATTCTCTAACCTTACCCATAAACTATCATTTGGACCCCAATTCATGAAACAGAATTTGGGGGCCATCATTATTTTGTGTGCAGCAATGGCTTTAAAGTTCCTGTCTATTTGAAAGTCCACATTGCCCCCTTTTTTTGAACAGTCAGCCCCATAAGTTATTGTGCAATTTATCAGGAGCAGCAAATTAGAGTTAGATCTTTTCTGTACAATTTTGGCACACACACAAAACGGAATGAAATTCGCACTTCCCCGTTGCTAGAGGGTTAATCTCCCAGTTTTACTTAAAAAAAAAGAAACCAAAGAGGTTGGATCTCTTCTCTAATCTACAAAGAGTACCTTATAGTACCGGAGTGTGCCTATCGCAACGAGAGACATGAGATCCTAGCTATGTACATATACAGTATAATGTGTGCTAATGAATATTCCATTTCAACCAAAAGAGGCTTAAAAATGACTGCACAAGGAATGCACGTCTCTCTGACGGCAAAGTAATTAATACTGAACGTGATACAGGTTCTATGAGCGTTTATGCCAGCAAAGTGAAAAAAGAAGTAATCTACATATTAATAGAGATAAAGCAAAATTAAGAGATTTAAAAACAGTGTGTAAAAAGATTAGATAAGAGCAGACTTTTATAGTACAGGATTTATACTAATACTTCTAATATAATAGCAATATTAAGTAGAATAATAAGTTGCAGGTTATTACCTAGAAAATCCCAGCGCTTTTACTATATATGATAAGCGAACGTGCAACCAGGTGCAAAGTAGTAGAGGCTACAGTTATATTTATCACCTAAAATTTCCTAATAGAATATATTAAATATTTTTATTTAAAAATATTACAGGTGTAGATGAGGCACCGGGAGGTATTCTATATAAAAATCATTACGTGATTTCTAGTGTCCTGGCAGAGGTTAGGTCACTCTATGAATATATGGCACATTTGTGGTTATGGCACACAGGTGCAGATTGGTCAGGGTCCCAGCGCCAACCCTTTGTAATATAATCGTACACATGCACACATCGCAGGATTGTGCACAGACTGGTACTTCCACTGCTCAAATACTGGTTTACTAAAGTCAAAACCTCAGTGGAGAGATAATTCAAAGAAGACTTGTATGTAAAATCCATATAGCAAAGCAGATTGCTTCAGTAAAGTCATATAGTATTCATCAAAAACATATAAAGCAGTCTTTTTGATCAATGAGCTGTCCCTCTGGAACAAATAAGAAAACTGTCAAGTATCTCATTTACAAAGAAACAGTCTATATGGATTTTTATCAATTTACTAAAACTCATAAAAATGGGGATGTGCTCAGCTTTAAGCATGGCAACCCTCATGGCTTGTTCATAAATGGTGTAATTAAATATAGACTAGTCTAATTCATATTATTCAAATTAGATTTATATTATTCAAATTAGAAACTGATAGCTTGTCTAAATAGGCTCAACTAAAAAAACAACAACTTTGCAGCATTCCTGAATAGATTCACTTATGCTCCATTATTTATATAGATGCAGCTTTAGCAAATGAAAAGACCATTCCTGAAAGAGAGCTATGATGGCTTCTACAAATTGGTGTTGTATTACATATGATGGGGTCTGGAAATTCATGTTGGCAGGTTCCTAAACACCAGCGCTTGCAGTACAATTTTAACCAAAGATTAGAATGCCCATTTCATTATACATTTACTTAATGGAATTCTCCAAGAATGAGACACAGTTATGTCTCTGGTATAATTCAAACTGCAGTGCCGTCCTAAACACATGTCAAAATGGGCTGTAAACTGAAGATATATAGCTGTATCACACATACTTCAGTCAGGCTGTCATATGAAAAGAAATGTACCTCTTTTTTTGCTGAGCACAACCGATGTTATTTCCAGGAACTCCAGGTTCATGCTTCTCAATGTTTATTTGTTTTCAATTTGAGCGCAATCAGTTGTGCACTGCTATGAAGCTATCAGACTGATAAGGAGGGTGATGAAGCTTGAGATTTCATCAAGCACAACATTGGCCAAAATATTGCTTCCCATATCACAGTTGGCAGCTAACTGAGGTATGTGTAATACAGTTCTTGTGAGTTGCAACACAGGAACTATATATCTTCAGTCTGAAGCTCGTTGTAATGCCTGCCTGGAACCACAGACTCAGACTTGCTGTAATGGAGCGGCTGGCGAGAAGCCACTCACCAAGCAGGACCCCTTTAACCCTGAAACCCTTTAACCCCTATACAGGGATTTTGAATTACACAGGGCCCCGGTGATCACTACCTTTTGAAGGCTGCAGTCTGATGAGAGTAGTAGTCAGGCAGGGTCAAACCAGGAATTGCAGGGACAGAATCAGGCAGGCAAGGACGTAATCAGGAAACCAAGCAGAAGTCAAATCCGGGACTGGCGGCGAGGTACAGAAATGGCAGGCAGAAGGGTAGTCAGAAAACAAGCAGAAATCCAAACACAGGGGCTCACCAAGCAAAACAGAGAGGGAGCCAGGTAACAGGAAAACAGAACTATCTCTCGCAGTAGCCAGCAGACAGGAGGGGGAATTAAAAGGGTGTGGTGTCTTCCCATTGGCTGAGGCTGAATGATGGTAACTTCAGCTGGAAGACACATGCCACCTACAGTCAGCCAGTGGTACTGCAGATCCCAGGGAAACCCAGACCAGTGGATGAGCGGATCCTGCGTCCATTAGAGTCACTGGCACCGACTCCTCTCCCATCACCAGCACTGTCCACAGCGGGAACACGGCGTCGTCTGGTGATTGAAGCAGAGGTCGCAGGAGGGAACTCCGGTGGGGACGTGACACTCGTAATGACTAGGACAGGATACAGTTTGACTTACATCAGGGAAAACATTTTATCTCATTGTCAGAGAACCCCCTTTACTGGCTCCTGGAAAAAAACATAGCCATGTTCTCGTAGGAATACAGCAAGAGAGCTGCCACAGAAGTGCCAGTCACTTTCTTTTAATCAGCGAACTATCAACTAATTGTCTCTAAACACTTATACTATTTGACGTGAATATAATCTATAGTTTAATGTTCTCCACATAGAACTAAGCAATCTATTGTATAAATATAAATTACACGTTGGGTCATAATAGCAGTTCAGTATAATAAGTAATCCACGCAATATCACAGTGTATATAATAATGGTAATATAGGAAATATGTAAGAGTACAATCAGTTCACATTGGTTTAAATAATTGTGTGTGGGACAGGGAGTAAAAAAGTTTCTCAACAGTACCTTAATGTCACACTCTATTGTTTGACAGTCTCTTCCAACCTCATTTCCCAAGGTATTATAACAAAAGCGTAGCTCAGTTTATCACAGACATATTTTTTAACATATGGTAATGCAGGATAATATAAAATCCTGTACATGTGACAAGCAAAGTTTAACAAAAGTCATACAGCAAAAACAAATATCATGTATATACCTAATATATGCATTTCATTTGAAACAATAATCATGATTATTTTAAAGTAGCTTTCTGCAGAGAAAAAAATTTATGAAATAATAGTTTCCAATATATTCAAATATATCCATAATGCCACTTTCATATAATTATTGTACAGTGTGCTTGGTTCCCTGCCAAACCCAACTTTGGTGGTACATGCAAACTTGTGATATTAAAGAGGACCTTTCACTGGATTTCTTAATTTAAACCTTTCTTTAAACTTAATACCTCCTCTTTCTTTTTGTGACCCTACATTCCAATGTAATGCTCCAGGTAATAATGATGCAAATGATTCCTTTAACCTACTGGGCGTGTATTACAGAACATCTTTCATGGAAGAATAAAAAGCAAACACACAGAAGTTTTGTTGAACATACCCATGTGGTTGAAGTGTAAATTTGTGTCTTTATAGGTTCATAATTTTGGAAGGGCACATGAAAAAAAACTGATCCAGAATCAGTGGAAAGTCTAGCGAAAGGTCATCTTTAAGTCACACTCACACTCAGGTCTACCAGCAACTCATCCGCGATCTAAATATGTCTGTACAACCACATTTAAGTTATTGCATTTTTTTTATCATGGTACACATTGGACACATTATCAATATTATCCAGTGGTTATCGTGAATCTACCCCATAGGTAATAAACCCTATCAAAGTGAACAAAGGACCGGCCCTCCAAATCTTCAGAATTCTAGGAATTTATTATGTGTGATACAGCTATATATCTTAAGTTTGCATTCCATATAATTATGGTATAGGTGGAAATAACGCATTTCGCTAATAAGCCTTTTTCAAACTTGTTTAAAAAATATGGAATAAATTCCTATAATTCTGAAGATTTGAAGTGACGGTCTTTTTTTCACTTTTATACATTGTGGATGCCTTCCCTGGACTCATGCACCGTGGACTGAGTGCCGCCTGGAAAACCCTAACAGACAGCCCAGGACAAAAAATGTAACCTTCAGCTACGTCTCACAATTTATCTCTTTTATAATTGGTAGAGCATGCATGTTACATAGTTACATAGTTACTTAGGTTGAAAAAAGACCTAGGTCCATCTAGTTCAACCTACCCCATGTTCTTTATGGGGAAAGGAGAGTAAAGCGATGTCAGGCAGTGGCTTATTTCCCATAAGAAGGAAGGAACAAGAGTTAAAATGTAAAAAATGGTAGCCAACCTTAGATTTATAGAAACTTATTGATCGGTACAGGTTCCTATTCTGTGTATTTCACACAATATTATACAATAAACCATATTACTTCTGTTCCTTAACATCATATTTGGTAAGTGATTGGTTCCAAAGTCAACTCCAAATAGGATAGTCTCTAATCAAACATTAAAAGTCTCTACTGAAGTGGTTCCACCAGACGATCCTCTGCTAGTCTGATTGGCCACTTATATATTGCTTAAATAGAAACAGTAGAAAACACTGAGGTCATTATATTGGAAAAAATATTATTTTTAAAATTTAGAATTCGAAAAACCTACTTTTTCAACAAGTGTACTTTTAAGGTTAAATTCACACAAGTGTATAAAAAATGTGTCCAATTTTCATACAAAAAAATGAAAAATTTTCAATCCATATTGTCATCTGTGCATCATCCTTAGGCAATCAGTATATCTGTATGGCATTTGTTTCTAGACATTAGCAGGTGACAAGACCAAATAGAGTTTCCTGTAACACTTCCATAAAAAAATGGATGATATACACACGATCCATAGGGGATCTGATTCTTATTTGCTCACCATAGGTGAGTCTCATCCAAAATAAGCAAAAGAATAGGGCTTGCTGCATCTTTTTCAGCAATTTTTATCAATTAAACAGCCCAAATAACTAATATTTTTCCGAGAGCTGTCCGTGTGAAATCATCTTTTTTTCATGGACAGCATTCAGACTGGAAATACAGTCGTATGATCATACCATATTATTATAACCTGCAGAACCATTTTGAACTAAGTAGTGTCTACAAGTGAATTCTGCATTAACAAATATCACAGTCATTCCATATACATAACAATTATAATTTGGAAGCTATGTAAATGAAGGCTTATATTGCTAATATTGGCCTTCAACTCAACCCCTCATAACATGCACAGGTGCAGCTCAATAAATTAAAATATCATTAAAAATTTAATTTATTTCAGTAATTCAATACAAAAAGGGAAACACATATATTATATAGAGTCATTACACACAGAGTGATCTATTTCACATGTTTATTTTTGTTAATGTTGATGATTGGAAGAAGATTAGAGACACCAGACCCAACAATGCAGACCAGCTGAAGGCTATTATCAAAGCAACCTGGGTTTCCATAACACCTCCATAGCCACAGGCTGATCGCCCCCATGTGTGACGCCCTGGCAAAACCAGGTAGTCACAAATAGGGCCCCACATAACACCTTCCCTCACTAGGAAACCCACAGCCAACCTAGAAACCCTAGTCACCCCCCTTGGAAAGATAGACACACCAGTGGGCGTGACCAGGTGGTTGGACACGCCCACCCAAGGGTCCAGACAGCCCGGGGCGGGAAAACAGTATTGCGTTGAGTAGAGTTTGGAGAGGAGTGTGGGCTGGAGCTAAGTGTATGTCCAGCAGGAAAAGTTCAAGTTGAACGGTACCAAGGTAGGAGCCCTGGTGCCACTGGCTAAGAGGCAGACGATAGTCTCCGTCAGCAGGAGATGGGAAGACGCCTCAGCAGAACCAAGGTGGACTGAGACAGGGTTGTAGCCTGCTGGTACCGACATGGGGAACTGACCGTAGCACAAAGGGGGGTACTCGGACCCTGAAGCCAGAATCGGAAACAAGCGGACTGGTTAATTCACCGATTGAGGCCAGGACTAGAGATTCTGTCCCACCCAAAGTCCCTCATAGAAGACAACAGCCCACTGATAGGGATAAGAGGTCACCGCCAGGGCCCATAGATCCCACGGGCCAGCGTCTGCGGGCACGGCTCCTTAGGCCACATCCAGCCGGGAGTGGACTTCTGAGTTTCAGACTAGGAAGTCCACCTTACACAAACAATGCAGAGGAAAAGGATAGAGACCACCAGCCGGGTGGGGGACCCGAATGCAACTGGCCGCGGCAACGGCCACCAGCACCTTGGTTTACCAGAGACTTGTGTGGTTTATTTACTGTGAGTAAACACTCCCTGCGGTCGCTACACCCTGCACCAGAGCCACTGGGTCCCAGGGCAACCATCCCTACCCACGGAGGGGTTAACATCTAGCTGCACAACATCTCCCCCGGGTGCCCTACAATAGCAGCGGTGGTGTCCCACCTCACCACACACCGTGGGTGGTGTCCCGCACTTAACACGGCCTAGCCCGTACATCTACGTCCCCCCATTTATTCGGCATGTCCGCGAGACCCCCGGGTCCGGAGACCCTCGAGCCACCACCCCAGAAGGCTCGGACCCGAGCAGCGCCGGCTGCTGGCACGGGGGCGGCACACATGCCACGCCGCATTGATGCAGTTATTCATGCAAAAGGAGCCCCGACCAAGTATTGAGTGCATTTACTGTACAGACTTTTCAGTAGGACAACATTTCTGATTTTTGAGTTTTCATTGGCTGTAAGCCATAATCATCAACATTAACAGAAATAAACACATGAAATAGATCACTCTGTGTGTAATGACTCTATATAATATGTGTTTCCCTTTTTGTATTGAATTACTGAAATAAATTAACTTTTTGATGATATCGTAATTTATTGAGATGCACTTCTATATTTATCTTGTATTGACAAAAAAAACCAAACACTTTTGGAGCCAAATTCGATATACATGTGTCTCTGAAAACACATTTATCACATTTCAGTAATAATTATGGGGCCATTTATTTAAAAATAGTTTAAGTCTTTAAATGTATGAACCCTAAATTGCTAAGTGTAATAGTAAATCTCTTTGTATTGGAGCTATTTTGGAGAAACTTATTTTTCTTTTTTGAGCCACTTTTTCACATATCGTAGCCCTGTCTTAAAAATTAGCAATTAATAAATTATCAAAATATGAAAATATGATTTTCTAATAAAAGGTTATTTATCTCCATACAATAGAATGTGCCAAAAACTTGAATCTTACATAAACGGTGAAGTTATTATAGTACATTTTTAATTACACACACAGAAACCTTAACTTTAGTTGTAATAAAATATTTGTTTAATATTTAATACTGATTAAATATTTCTACTGCACAGCGCAAAGGCGATAAATCTGCCTTTTCCAAATTAATAAAACATTCATAAGGAAATATATATATAAAAAGATATTAACTTTCAGGGCTTCTCAGTAGAGATATATGTTACAGATGATGAAAAAAATAATACAAATAAAATCTAGATTGTATAATATATAGAGATGGCTGCATTAGATACTCATACTCCACTCTTCTTACATTTTTAGAATGAAATGCATTAATATTTTCAAATTTGCTCCTGTTCTCTGTCCTGGACCTGAATCTCATGACTTGGGATGTCATCTTTTCTCCTAGCGCTTGTGATGTCCTGTGCCAATTTCATGGTCTAGTTGCTAATCGTAGGATGTGACCAATGTTGTGGGATGAATGATTTAATAACAGGCAAAATTGGCATCTCTTTCTCCTGAGCAAGATGGGAAATGGAGTCTCATAAAACTGGGACAAAAAAACCCACCTCCAACTAGAAGGACAGCAATATCAACTAAACAATTGGACTCATCCTCTGATTGCCGTGTGTGCAGTCAGTAAGGAAATTTTTCCTAATTGGGTTTTTGCCTTCTCTGGGTCAACATGTTAGGTTATAAGCTGAACTTGATGGACTTAAAAGTCTGCCTTCAACCTTAACCCCTTCACCACCCGGTGATTTCCAGTTTTTGTTTTTCCTCCCCTTCTTCCAAGAGCCCAAACTTTCCTATTTCTCCGTCAAGGAGGGGTTGTTTTTAGAGGGACAAGTTGTATACTTTTGAATGCGACCAACAATTTTACCATATAGTGTACTGAAAAATAGGAAAAACATTCCAAGTGCGTGGAGATTGCAAAAAAAGTTTGATTCCATAATTGTTTTTTTAGATTTTTTATTTACCATGTTCACTGTATGATAAAACTGAACTGGCAGTATGATTTCCCACATCAGTACTAGTTTGTAGATACCAAAGGTGAAGGCTTATTTATATGTAATTGGTGAAAAAAATTCAAAAGTTTGTAAAAAAAATTAATGGCACTTTTGTCGTCATTTCCAGAGAACTGTAACATTCTCATTTTTGGTGATCTGGGGGCTGGGTGAAGGATTATTTTTTGCACCCTGAGCTGTTTTTACAAATACCTTTTTTGGCCAGATGTGATGTTTTGATTACCTATTGCTTTTGATTGTTTTATTTTCAGAGGGGCAAAAAGGGAGTGATTTAAACTTCATTTTCGATATTCTTTTTCATGTTTTTAAAAACTGATTTTTTTTTATTTTTTATTGCTTTTACTTGATCTTTTATGGGACTTGAAGCTGCGATCTTACAATCAGAACCACTCTGTCCTCAGAAATGATGACTTAGTCAGAACGCCTGCATCAAAGGCTGAGGCCACATGGGGATTTGTGTGAGTCCTCACATGACACTTGGCTCACGTTCGCAGCACAGCAGGAGTCGAGAGTCATGCGAGTGTCATGTGACTGTGGTCCGATAGTATGATCAGACCACAGTTGCGGAGGGGAGGGTCAGCACTGTGGAGGGGAGGGATAGTGCTGCGGAGGGGAGGGATTTATCTCCCTATCTCCTCTCTTGCAGGCTGATGAGAGAATCGCACTGCCCTGATGTAACGCAAGAACAATGCGATGTTTCTCTCGGCCCATAGACTTGCATGGTTGCGAGTGAAACAAGATTACATTACTCTCGCAGCATGCTGTGACTGTTTTCTTGGTTCGATTAGGTCTGAGAAAATAATCGCTCATGGGTGCTGCCCCATAGAGTAATATTGGTCTGAGTGGAATGTGATTTTTTTATCGCATTCCACTCGCTCCGTATTACTCGCCGTGTATGCTATGTCAAAGGGAGGGACATGACCTTGGATGTACCAGCATCTCCAAGATCTCCAAAATTCTGAAACCATCTTTGGGACACTATGGGAGTGCTGCACTTTTACAAACTGTTTAGGGCTCAACATGAATGCTCATATATACAGATTTCCACTGGTCTAATGTCCATTCCTTGTGTTCTTTAGCCCAAACAAGTCTCTTCTGCTTTTTGCCTGTCCTTAGCAGTGGTTTCCTAGCAGCTATTTTACTATGAAGGCCTGCTGTACAAAGTCTCCTCTTAACAGTTGTTCTAGAGATGTGTCTGCTGCTAGAACTCTGTATGGCATTGACCTGGTCTCTAATCTGAGCTGCTGTTAACCTGCGATTTCTGAGGCTGGTGACTCGGATAAACTTATCCTCTGCAGCAGAGGTGACTCTTGGTCTTCCTTTCCTGGGGCGGTCTTCATGTGAGCCAGTTTCTTTGTAGCGTTTGAATTTTTTTGTCACTGCACTTGGGGACACTTTCAAAGTTTTCCCAACTTTTCGGACTGACTGACCTTCATTTCTTAAAGTAATGATGGCCAATCGTTTTTCTTTACTTAGTTGCTTTTTTCTTGCCATAATACAAATTCTAACAGTCTATTCAGTAGGACTATCAGCTGTGTATCCACCAGACTTCTGCACAACACAACTGATGGTTCCAACCCCATTTATAAGGCAAGAAATCCCACTTATTAAACCTGACAGGGCACACCTGTGAAGTGAAAACCATTTCCGGTGACTACCTCTTGAAGCTCATCAAGAGAATGCCAAGAGAGTGCAAAGCAGTAATCAAAGCAAAAGGTGGCTACTTTAAAGAACGTAGAATATAAGGCATATTTTCAGTTCTTTCACACTTTTTCATTCCACATGTGTTAATTCATAGTTTTGATGCCTTCAATGTGAATCTACAATTTTCAATCATGAAAATAAAGAAAACTCTTTGAATGAGGTGTGTCCAAACCTTTGATCTGTACTACATATATATTTATATATATATATATATATATATATATATATATATATATATATATATGTGATGCCCTGGCAAAACCAGGTAGTCACTGAAGAGTTAATCCTCCTTGTTACTACCTGATCCCACGCTGCTACAATCCAACAGACACCCCCCTCCCCTAGAACAGTAGGGACACCCACTCAGGGGATATGAAGTGCCTGGGGAAAAACAGGCAGTTGGAAGTGGGAAGCAGAGCAGAGCAGACAGGGTTGGTGCTCCTGGGCTGCTGAGGAAGCGTGCAGTTTGAGCCACGTTCTGGGAGCTGAAGTGAGAAGTAAGCTCAGGGAACTGAAGTGGAAAGTGAGCTCTGGGACCGCTGGAACAAGTTGCTGTAGAAAGGAACCCGAAGTGGACCAGGACAGGGTAGTGGCCCGCCGGTATTGTGAGCGGGAATCCAGACTAGTGCAGGGAAGTGGACTTCCCCCGTTCCAAGCAGAGGAGTTAAAGGGACTTTCCACTGTGTGCAGGAGAGAGGGCTCTGCTTCATTGTACCGGGTGTGGGATCCGAGCACCACCCACCAAAGGCCCACGGACACCGTCAATTTCTGGTTTACTTCATGGACTTGTGTGAAGTTACTGCTTCCTCCTCAGAGTGAGTACACCAGTCGTCCCTGGTCCAATCCTGCGGACAACGTTCCGCTGTGCTATCCATGCCATCACCACAACTTCCAACTGGGCTCCGAGACTACACCTCCCCTACCCGTGGAGGGGATCCCATCTTGCTGCCCCCCTGCTCCATCAGCCCCGGATGCCTCATCAACAGGCAGCGGCGGTGTCAACATCTCATCACCGCAACCCACCCGGTGGCGTCACAGACAATCTCCCCTGTAAATACCCCCTTTTTCACTGTGTGCGTGGACGGGCAGTTGCGCGAGCCCCGGGTCCGGTCACAACTCGAGCCCCAGACACGATCCCGGACCCAAGCGCCACTCGAGCAACCCCAGTTGCCACAGCGGAGGAGGCACCCATCCGCGAGTGACACATATATATATGGGAGTTCAGAGATGTAGTTGTCAGTTGAACATTCTACTAACAACCATTTGATCAATGTGTGTGGGGACTCTGACACAGATTCTTGATATATTCCCTCCAAGCTGCTTACTTATGTTTTCCACTGGAAATCTAATGTAAAAAACTCACCTTGTTTAATACACAGAATGTTATGTGGTCATTCCCTATATTACCTCAATGTATTCCTGATTTTATACAGAGAAACAAAAAGGATTTGTATGTAAAATACTTCAAAAATACCAGTATTTTCTATTGCAGTATACATCCAGAGTGCCTTCGGGTCTGTAATACAGATGTATCCACTATCAACCACGGTCTATGAAGAATAATAGAGTTAATCATTTTAAGGGATCTCAGTTTCTTAAATAATGTGAACCTTAATCCTAGGGTTCTTTTACATGGGAAGGTGATATACTTGCAATAAACACTGACTGATCATGTTCACTATGTATGGGGAAGAATGATTGTTACAGTTCTTTACAGTTCATCACTTTTTTATATGAGATGTCCTGTGCAATGACAATGATTTGTAGACTGGGATAAAATATACCATCAGCCAACCCATACTATTAAGTACTGCATGTTTCTATGCTTTCTGTACATTTCCAACCCATATGGACAGATCTGAATTACAAATAAATTAACTAAATTTTTATTTTGGAATGTTACTAGTGTTTAGCTTTCCTAACTAGCAAGGTGGCATCAAATGCTCCATGTAGTTTGCCTTGTCTATATTAAATGCAGTTAAACACTCCAGGTTAGATTGAAAATCATGACTTTTAGAGAATCTCTATAATATCTATCTATCTATCTATCTGTCTATATCTATATCTATATCTATATATATATGTATATATACTATACAGATTCAACATTTTGTGTTATTTCTTAATTTACCAAATTTTCTACAGAGTTTTATGTATAACTTTCTATAATGCTATGATTTTCAATTATGTCTATGGTATTTAGATGTATCATGTGCAGGCACACTGTGATCTAACCTACCCTCAGGAGGGCAGATCACAGTGCACCTGCGCAGGATCACAATGCAGGCCGGTGTGCATGACGTAGATTGCGTTATCCACACTGGACGGGGTAGAAGGAGGACAACAGAGATCGTAGCACAGAGGAATGGTCAGGTTGTAGTGCAGAGACACACATCAGACCAGACCGCCCCCTAGGTGAGTTTTCTAAAAGTGTTTTTTATGTTACACAGAGCAGCCTGGGCTCTTATATATGCCCTGTATAAGAGGTCACTGGAGGTAGCAACAGCTTATAGTCACTAAATCTGGCGACAGGTTACCTTTAAAATAAATAATAAAAAAAATAAAATGCAGAAATATGTGGCTGCCTTTCTATTTGGGTGTTAAATCTACATTTATGCTCATGAACTTTTATACCTCAGGCAGAATTTGTAGGATGCATATCAATTTTCAAAAATATGTAGGATCCTGAAAAACTTTATTAGTTTATGTAGAAATATCGGTCAGATAAAGGTATTTATCATCAGTAGAATTGTGTGTATCATGAATTAAAATAAATGAAATGGAATTGAAATAAATGGTATCTCAAATACAGGTCAAACGTTTGGACACACCTATTCATACAATGGTTTTCCTTGTTCTTACTGGAATGTGCACATCTTAGAATGTTTAATCCCTTTAGCGCATAGCTTAGGGATTTCATGATGGCACAGAGCCTGATTTCATGATACAGTTAGCAAGGAATGGGTTAACAGCTCTGGTGTTAGGGTTTTTCTGCCTAGTAACGCGAGCAGCTGTTAGGGGACCAATCAGCTGTCTGCGCGCCTATTTTGATAGTTATGGTTGGTTATAGTTATGTTGCTGAGGCAAAATGTAGCTATATAAACCCCTGGTTTCCCCTCAGCTGGTCATTCCAGCTGATGAGAAGGAAGAATCTTCAGGATGGAAGAGCTGCTCCAGCAAGTGCTGAAGAGAGCGGGCGAAGCCGACGGCGCAGAGTGGATGAAGATGTGCCTGGCCGGAGCTGGTGCGGCGGCCGCCGCTGTTTCAACTGCGGCGGGATCATCGGTGGTGCAGCGGGATGTCAGCCCAGGTGTCGCCGGCGCTGAGGGAGAGCAAAGAGCGAAGAGGAGCAGAAGATTTAGAGAAACATACTCACCGCCGGCGGTCGCTGGAAGATCTGGTGGCGGTCGGAAGTCGGGCGGCCGGTCTTCAGGTCGCGGAACGAAGAAGTCTGCAGCGGCGGTGTCAGAGCTGGAGAGGGTCGCCGCCAGAAGAAGCCGTTCCCGGACATCGCGTGGATGTCATCAGCCGCGTCAGGAGGTCGCGACCGGAAGTGATGCTGAGGTGGGCGGAGCTTCCGGTTTACAGCTGGAAGCGGGAAGTTCAATTTCAGCTGCGTCCGGTGACCGGCGGCCGAGTAGCAGGGTGCCGCCGCCGCTACCGCAAAAGAGCTATCATGGTGCGGCGGCGGTCCTGCAAGCTTGGTCGTCGGGGGAATCGGAGAGCGGCGAGGCAACAGGATCGGCGGACCAGGCGGCAGGAGCGGAGGGCGACATTGCGGATCGGATGGAGGCGCCGCTCGTTACTGAGGAACGCTTCAGGAGCGGTGAGAAATTATTTATAAGTAATTGTAATAGTGAGTTACTACACAATGTGGATTCCTTGAGGGAGGTAGTTAGCACTATAGTGTCAGAGCTACTACATAGAGAGGGTAGTTCTACAAATGTTAGTGCACACACTAGTGGTACAGCTCCTAGATATAATGGTATTCCTCAAGCATTTTTTAAGGAAGCCATTATATGTCAGCCCTCTCCTTTGGGCTTTCACCTATCAGTTAGTGTTAAAGAAAAGATTTGGAATAAGGAGTATATAGATTTGTTTTCTTTATTACCTAGTAAGGAACAGTATCGCTCAGGCCTTGACACCAAGGGTGAAAGCGATGATAAGAAGAAGGTGATTAAGTCGTTTCACAATTGGTTGCAGGCCTTTGCGATTTATGCTGCGGTTTTGGGTGAAAAGGATAAGGATAATTGTAGTGGGCTCTTTCAGCATGTGGATTCAGTGCTGGAGGCTTACCGCAATTTTGGAGGTACTGCTTGGTTGTCTTATGATGAATCATTTCGTCAGAAGATGGCAGTGCATTCTAATATGCGATGGGGTAATAAGGATGTTGGGCTTTGGCTTAACCTCATGTTACCCCAGAGATCTGGATTTGTCAGACAAAATGCTAATACGCCTGTCAAGAAAGGCTTTTGTTTTGCCTTTAATGAATCAGCGTGCAAATGGCTGACAAATTGCAGATTTAAACATGAATGCTCAGGGTGTGGGGGTTCCCACCCTCTGTTCAAATGTTTTAAACGGGGTTTGCAAGTGAGTCAGCAACCTGCTAATAATTCTCGTGAGTTTTTTCTTAAAAGCTCGGACCCCAGTGATATGGGAAAGAATGCTCCCATGGTTAAAACGCTACCCCGACAGGGAGAAAGCCAACAAAGTTAGTAAGGGTTTTCAATTTGGTTTTCCTGTCCCTAGTTTTAAGGGCATAGGTTGTAGTATTATTCCTAATTTAATTTCGGCTAGATCTCAAGATGGTTTTTTGTTTGATCACATCAAAAAAGAGATTAGCCTGGGTAGGCTTGCAGGTCCATTTGCTGCCCCTCCGTTTCCAAGCTTTCGGATATCGCCGTTAGGAATTGTCCCTAAAAAAGATGTGGGTTCCTTTAGGGTAATACATCATTTGTCTTACCCTAAAGGTCAATCTTTGAATGACGAGGTGGACAAGGCTGCGGCTTCGGTTCACTATGCTACATTTGATATGGCGGTGGATCTTTTAAGAAAGTGTGGACAAGGAGCGTTGTTAGCAAAATCGGACATAAAATCTGCGTTTCGTTTATTACCCGTTCATCCGAGCGGTTTTAATTCCTTAGGTTTTTGTTTCAGGGGTGAATTTTATTTCGATAGGTGCCTACCCATGGGTTTTTCCTTGTCATGTTTTTATTTTGAATGTTTTTCTTCTTTTTTAGAGTGGGTTGTGCGTGATTCTGTGCCTAATGGCGGAATCTTGCATTATCTTGACGACTTTTTGTTTGTTGGTGCAGGGAGTTCAGATGTTTGTTTTGTCTTGTTGGAAAGGTTTTTGTTATTCATGGAGTTTTTCGGTGTTCCAATAGCTGATGATAAGACAGTTCACCCTTGTCGTAGTTTGGAGTTTTTAGGGATTTCTATTGATTCGGTAGCCATGCAGTGTCAGTTACCGGTCAGTAAATTGGCAAAATTACAGGGGCTGGTTGAGTCAGTTGTGTTTAAGAAGAAGGTGACAGTGAAGGAGATGCAGTCTTTGTTAGGCTCCTTGAATTTTGCTTTAAGGATCATCCCTATGGGTCGTGTTTTCTGCAGGAGGTTGTATGATAGTATCATCGGTTTGAAGTCAGCTAATGCACACATTAGGGTATCAGCGGACATGAGAGCTGATTTGTTAGTATGGCGTAGATTTTTGGTGGAATTTAATGGTATTACTTGTTTCCAGGAAGTTTTTTGCTCAGCTGAGGAATTGCAGGTGAAAATTGATGTTGACAGGGTTTATGGGTTTTTGGTTAGCTATATGGGGAGCTGGTGTGCAGAACCATGGCCGTCAAAATGGTGTCAGCTAGGGTTGAACGCAAGGGAAATAGTGGTTGAGCTATTCTCTGTCTTTGTGATTTTGTTTTTATGGGGTGAGGATTTGGCGAATAGACGTATTGCGTTTCAGTTTGCTAATAAAGGGGTTGTTTTCTGCATTAATACTTTATCCTCTAAATGTATCTGGGCTGCGAAAGTGTTGAGGCGGATAGTTTTACTGTGCTTTAGGTTCAACATCTGGTTGAAGGCGTCCTTGGTGTATGACAGTCCGGGATCTGCTTGTTCTTTTTTGCAGTTATTGGAAGACAGAAATGCGTCTCAGGTGGAAGGAATCGTGAGACGGCGTTGTCCAGAAGAAGTATGGGACATTCTTTGGATTTAATTCCGCATTTTATCAAGAATTCGATTGCTGTTAGTACTTGGAAGGCCTATGTGGTGGCTTGGGAGAGATGGTTAGAATTTTGTAGAGTAAAAGGTTTTGATTGTTATGTGGCAGAAGCTGCAACAGCGTTGGAATATATACAATTTGAGTTAGCTAATGATATTAGTTATTCGGCGCTGCATAAGGCACTGGCTGGTATTTCTTTCTTTCTTAAGTTATATGGTAATGAGGCTTTGACTTCTTTCTTTCCAGTGAAGCAAATTCTCAAAGGTTTAAAAAGGGTTAATAATCGTCCGGATGATAGACGTCCAATATCTTTTGATATGTTAGTAATGCTATGGCATGCTCTAGGGGTTATTTGTAAGGATGCTTTTGAAGCAAGTCTATTCCGATCGGCATTTGTTTTGGCTTTCTTTGCGGCTTTAAGGGTCGGGGAATTGATGTCTCCTAGTAAGAATAGAATTGGTGGTTTGAGGTTTCAGGATATCAGAGTATTTGAATCATATTGCTTAATTTTTATTGCTGTTTCAAAAACAGATCAGGAAGGTAGGGGGCATTGGATTAAGCTATGCAGTGTAAAAGATTCCCCTGTGTGTCCAGCTCAGAATTTACAGCGCTGGGTTTCTTTGCGCCCTGCGGTTCGAGGTTCATTTTTTGTTCATTTATCTGGTTTACCTGCTACAATTTTTCAGTTCGGTTCTTTGTTAAGACAATGCTTAGTTCATTTAGGTTTGGGTCATTGCAAAATTTCTTCTCATTCATTCCGGATTGGGGCGGCCACTGCGGCCGCTTCATTGGGTTTGAGTGGAAGGAAAATAATGCAGTTGGGTAGATGGAATTCAGGTCGATATAAGATTTATGTTCGTCCTGAGCTTTTACTTAATTAATTACTGCTTGAATTTTCAGAACCCATGATCGTTTGGATTGTTGGGCATTCATACATATATTGGGCCCAGAAGCGGGCTGCAATGCGCATTTATAGTGAAAATTTGACATTCTCCTCTGAACATGTTATTATTCATTGGTTCGGTCACAGAGGAATGAAATGGGATCAGTTAGTCGTTGAATTGAAGAGAAGGATGTATTCTACACCCGTTCCGGATTTAATTATATGTCATTTAGGTGGGAACGATATTGGTAAGGTAAAAACACTGGACCTTATTTCACAGATGCAGCGAGATATTATTTTTATTAAAAATTTTTTGCCTGAGACAAATTTTGTTTTTTCGGAAATTATTCCTAGGATCGCTTGGACTTCAACTGGGTTTTTGTTTTTTGAAAAAATCAGAAAAAGGGTTAATCGGGTGATGGAAAAATTTCTTAGAGTTACGGGAGATTTTTCATTTCGTCATATTGATTTGGAAGGTTTTTTATGTGGGTTTTATAGAGACGACGGAGTACACCTGTCCGATATAGGTATGGATATTTTTAATCTGGGTTTGCAAGGTATTGTGGAGAAATGGCTGTGCGGTGGTATGGGGGGTCACTAATGGTCATTAGTGTCCTAGTGGGGGAAAATCGCTCAGATGTCTGAGTGGATTTGGTTTAGTTTTGGAATGTTGTATGTTTTTGGAGTTGTAAATTATAAAATTTTGAAGAATATGGTGATTTATTTAGGTTACTCTTAATAAAGCAGCACGGCCAATATTTACCAAATCAATATCTGTGTCCAGTGTCAGTTTTATTTGGTGAGTGAATGAATGGTTCTTGTGCTATCATGTTTAATCCCTTTAGCGCATAGCTTAGGGATTTCATGATGGCACAGAGCCTGATTTCATGATACAGTTAGCAAGGAATGGGTTAACAGCTCTGGTGTTAGGGTTTTTCTGCCTAGTAACGCGAGCAGCTGTTAGGGGACCAATCAGCTGTCTGCGCGCCTATTTTGATAGTTATGGTTGGTTATAGTTATGTTGCTGAGGCAAAATGTAGCTATATAAACCCCTGGTTTCCCCTCAGCTGGTCATTCCAGCTGATGAGAAGGAAGAATCTTCCCCACCCTCCCTCCCTCTTTTTTGTTTTATAAAGTAATAAAATGTTATGATGTTTTTCCGTCGTGCTGCTTATTAGAGGGGGAAAATCGCTCAGATGTCTGAGTGGATTTGGTTTAGTTTTGGAATGTTGTATGTTTTTGGAGTTGTAAATTATAAAATTTTGAAGAATATGGTGATTTATTTAGGTTACTCTTAATAAAGCAGCACGGCCAATATTTACCAAATCAATATCTGTGTCCAGTGTCAGTTTTATTTGGTGAGTGAATGAATGGTTCTTGTGCTATCATGAGACTGAAGGCAGCAAAACTATTAAGGTACACAATGGAAATAAAGAGTAAAGAAACATGTGAAAAAAAAAATATTTTAAACCTTAGATTCCTCAAAGTATCACCCAATTACACTAATGACAGCTTACAACCCTGGCACATTCTCTCAAGCACATCAACAGGTAGTGGCCTGGAATGGCTTAAACTAACAGAAATAGAAGAGTGCAAACAAAGTTTAAGACCATCAGAAGTGTTTTGTAGAATAATGCGGGCGTCACACGGTACGATCTATCGTGCGATCGCAAGAGCGATCGTACCCACCCCCGTCGTTTGTGCGTCATGGGCAAATCGCTGCCCGTGTCGCACAAAGTCGTTAAACCGCCGTCACACGTACTTACCTGCTGAGCGACCTCGCTGTGGTCGGTGAACATCCTCTTCCTGAAGGGGGAGGGACGTTCGGCGTCACAGCGACGTCATACAGCCGCTGGCCAATAGAAGCGGAGGGGCGGAGATGAGCGGGACGGAAACATCCCGCCCACCTCCTTCCTTTCGCATAGCCGGCGGGTGCCGCGGGATGCAGGTAAGCTGTATTCATTGTTCCCGGGGTGTCACACGGAGCGATGTGTGCTGCCCCGGGTACGATAAACAACCGGCGCCATGAAAAATAAACGATTTCTTTTAAAATAAGCGACGTGTACACGACTCACGATTTGTGACCGATTCAGCGTCGCCCGGAGGTGTCACACGAAACGATGTCGCAAACGATGCCGGATATGCGTCACGAAAACTGTGACCCAACCGATGCATCGCACGATAGATCGTCTCGTGTGACGCCCGCATAAGTGTTGGTATACAGGTTTGAGATAAATTCTGCAACAGTTTCAAGACATGAATATGGTATGAACTACTCAATTAAGTGGAGAAACAATAGTACATCATTACTTTAAAATATAAAAATGAGTCAATCCAGAAAGTTGCTCAAACCTTGAAGGTATACTCAAGTGCAGTCATGAAAACCATCAATCGCTGTGATGAAACCTACTTTTGTGAAGAATGCACAAGGAAAGGAAGAGCAAGAATTAACTTTGTTGCAGATAAGTTCATTAGCGTTACCAGCTTTAGAAAACTGACAGCATCTCACATCCCTTTAATATGACACTATGACACATAAACAACAAGAAGGAAACACATTTGTGTATCAGAGTGAGAGAAGCAGGCCTTTATGGTTAAATTCCCACAATCCCACAAAGAAGTCAATATCATAGCTTGAAAGGAAAGAAGAAGAGACTTGTTTAGTTCAAAAATCACAAAGACTGCACATCAGAGCAGTAGAAAAATGTACTGTGATCTGATGAGTCAGAAGTTGAATTTCTTTATATCAACTGCTGTGTCTTTGTGAGATGCAAAAAAGGTGAGTGTATGGTTTATTCATATGTTGTGCCCACCATAAAGCATGGAGGTGATGCTGTAGAGGTGTATTGCTGGTGACAATATAGGTGATTTATTCTAAATTCAAAGTACACTAACCTAGCATAACTACCACAGAATTCTGCAACAACATGTGAGATCGCAAATGGTTTGTGCTTAATGGGCTCATATTTTTTTGTTGTAACAGGACAATGACCAAAAATCACCTCCAGACTATGTAAAGGTAATGTGACCAAGGAGAAAAGGGATGAAGTGCTGTTTAAGATGACTTGGCCTCCAGAGTCACCCAACCTTAAACCAATTGAGATGGTTTGGTGTGAATTGAACCACAGAATGAAGACAAACCAACCAACTAGTGCTAAGCACCTCTGCGACCTATTTCAAGACAATTAGAAAGATATATGAGGTGACTACGTAATGAAGCAACTTGACAGAATGCCAGTATATGTAAAGCTGTCAGTAGAGTAAAGGGGGGGTACTATGATGAACGCAAGGTTTAACACATATTTTGGTTTGTTTAACTCAGAAACAGGAAAATTATTTGATGAACAGGTGTATCCAAACTTTTGACCAGTGCTGTAACCAACTTATCCAACTTATGCACTGTTGGACTGAGATTGGGTTTGTGTCAAAGATTTGCTTAGCTAAGAAACTATTATATATTTCATTTAGGCTACTCTGACTTTTATTATCATTGTTCCTGTTGCATAAATCAGAGCCTGGCTGCATGAATCAGAACCTGGCTTCAGAAATCAGAGCTCGGCTGCATGAATCAGAGCCTGGCTGCATAAATTAGAGTCCAGCTGCATAAATCAGAGCCTGGCTGCATGAATCAGAACCTGGCTTCATAAATTAGAGCCCCGCTGCATGAATCAAAGCCCGGCTGCATGAATCAGAGTTCGGCTGCATAAATCAGAGTCCAGCTGCATGAATCAGAGCTTGGCTGCATGAATCAGAACCTGGCTTCAGAAATCAGAGCCCAGCTGCATGAATCAGAGCCTAGCTGCATGAATTAAAGGCTGGCTGCTTGAACCAGAGTCCGGCTGCATAAATAAGAGCCCAGCTGCATAAGTTAGAGTCCAGCTGCATGAATCAGAGCCTGGATGCACAAATCAGAACCTGGCTACATGAATCAGAGCCTGGCTTCATTAATCAAAGTCCAGCTGCAAGAATCAGAATGCCAGAGCGTACTTTAGAAATTCGGAGCTGCTACAGGTGATTGACAGGTTTTTCAGTGCCTAGGCCCCTGTCTATCAACTAGAGCAGCGCTAGGAGAAGCAAGCCAGGGCTGATCTTTAAAGAACATATTATTTGAAAAACCAGAACATTTCAGAGAAAAGTATAACTAGTTACTAACATGCAGCCAGGCTTGGATTCATGCTGTCCAAAGTTTGGGCAGCAAAATTCAGGTTAGAGGCTTCCTTCAGTCATAAAGAGATTTCTGGTCATGAAAAAGTCTATTTTCAATGACTAAACAGTTAACTGCCAAATTTAAAAGTAGGTTTCCTAGTGTAAGAATCTTAAATACTCATACTGTATTTTTCAATTTAGTCTGTGCTAAAATACATAGTGATGAGCAAATCTCTTGAATCATTCCTGAAATCAGTCTGAATCAAAAGTGCCCAAAAAGACATTTATTATGCTGTTAGGTCTCTTCATACCAAAATCAAAATAAAAGGGGAGAAGGGGTTAACAAAAAGTAAAATATATTATACTCACCTGCCCTAGGTCCTCATCTGTTATACACTTCTGAAGCAGCTCCCCGATGATCTCATGCCGGTCTTCTGTTCTTCCTATGCTTTGTGTGATTGACCTCACGAAGACACTTGGAAGGCAACGTATCATGACCAATGCAGAGTATTGTGAAGCTGTGCAAGACAGGTGAGGGCTTAGGATAAGCAATTTTATGAATTTTATTATTTTAACCTATTCTCAGACTTTAATAGAACCAACCAAAATGGGAGCCATTTTGATGGATTTACACAACTTGAACCCCCAAAATGTCAGATTCGCATATAAATGTTGAGGAAATTCACAAGTAATTTATTTGTTAAAAATAGAAACGTCGTAGTTGTGTACTGGGAGTGAGAAGTAACACCGGCTATACGAGAAAAAGAGAGGGCAGTCAGCTCAGCAGTCCATCAAGTGTTTGAATAGATAATGCAGCCAAGGGTGTTATGCACGGAAGTTCCTGAGCCGGAACACAGTAGTAATACCAGTTGCAAGTTCATCCATGACAGCAGCTGAAGGGTTGAGCCTGATTACATTCAATTGAATATAGGAGACTGTAAATGTGTTAGGTTGTGTTCACATGTTGTGGCCATGATGCGTTTTTTTTACCCTCAGCTATGAGATTTTCTAAAAATTCTTTTGCGATCTAAAGAAAATATTGAAACAATATGTGAATGCAGCTTTACTGCTTCCTCCCAACAGCTGTATTATGTTCCAGCACCTAGAGTCAAAATGTAAAGGCCTGGAAATTAATAATAAAACAAGGTATGGTGGGCTACACTTTATGTCAGTCGCCACCATTTTATGTACGTTCCTGAATAGCTACATTTCTTCTCATCTATTTTGGGCTCAGATGCCATAGGGTCAGGGATAAAGCAACTCAGACACCTACAATAACCATTCAGCTGAAAGCTATTCCTTTTTGACTACCTCATATACACACACAAACTTGTGTGTGTGTTCATTGGGAAGACACGAATAAGTCACTGCCAGACACCCCTTCCTTTTTCCTCTGATATCTGTCATTGGGCACCCCAATTCACATTACTCAGCCAGTCCTGCCAGAATGTAATCATATGATTATAAGCACCCGCCCCTAGGGTATGTTCACATGTAGCGGATATGCTGCAGGTTTGACTCCATTTTTTTTTAGTGAAAACATACTGAGTATTACAGCAATAGCAAACTGGATGAGATTTAAGCAAATCTCTTTCACCAGAAAAAAAAAATCTGGGTGGAAATTGACATGAGGATTTTAAAACCCCATAACTGTATCTAAGGATTTTCACCCTTTGCAAAGCATAATGTGAAATCTTACACAAATTTGTGACAAAATTAATATATATTTTTCATCCACATTATATACCCTTAGGCTAGGTTCACACAGTTTCTCAGAGCCAAAAAAAAGTTTTTCGAGAGTTTTTCTGCTTCAGGAAATGCTCCTTTATTGGAGGCTTTATATTTTTTTTTCTTGAAGCATTTCCTGAATTAATGGAAGAGGTTTTTGAAGAGATTTTTCCCCACAATGTGATTTGGAGCCTTTTCACTTGACAGTGTCAAATTTGGGGTGGTTTCAATGAGTGACATGTAACTTCTTTTTTTAATCTGTTTATAACTTAATTTTTTAACATCTAAGCAAAAAAAGCTTAAAAAACTCACACGATCAGCACATTGGAGTATTTCAAGCATAAAGAGTACTTAAAGCATACTTGAACTATTTTTTTAAGAGGATTGATCTGCTTCTCCTTCAAATGTTTGTGAACCTAGCCTATGATTACTGGAAAACTGACTGATCTCACGGAACATGCTGTATGTGGTAGATTTCTTTTGCATTTCTTAGTTTTCGAATATGACACAAAACAAGATTGCAGATGTAGAAACTTGGCACTCAAGATAAATGTGGATAGTAGTCTTTTATTGAGAAGAACTTGTAGGACAAGCACAAGCACAGAGGTTTCGGACAAATACCTTCATCAGTGTGCGTGCAGGGGGTCCTCAGCAGTGGACACCACGTCGTACCTAACTACGCCAGTTGCCAAGTTGCTATACCTTCTGAGGAACACCTGCACGCACACTGATGAAGTACTTTGACCAAAACATCTGTGCTTATGCTGGTCCTACAAGTTCTTCTCAAAAAAGACCACTATTCACATTTATCTTGAGTGCCAAGTTTCTACATCTACTTGAGACGGTTTTGGACCCTACTTGAGCACCACCCTAGAAGTGTCGTGTGTATCAACTCACAAAACAAGATTGCATCCATCACCACTGACTTTATGCTCACACTTTATAACTTTAGCATTTGTAAGGAACCATATTAATTAAAAAAAAAATATATATATACTCAATATGGGCCAAACCTCCAGTCCAAATGATAGGCTACTTTTTGTAGACCTTCTTTTCTAGCTTTAAACTGGTTTTACTGTAATAGGTAAGGGTGTAAGTTGTCAGATATATCTTTACATAAAAGTAATTACATTTTAGAGGATTTTCAGTCTTAGCACAGAGAATCTTCTTTAAATTCTATCATGTTTCCCCGAAAATAAGACACTTTCTTATATTATTTTTTGCCCTTAAAAATGTGCTAGGTCTTTTTTTCTGGGTAGGGCTTATTTTAGGGGAAACACGGTATTTCTTATACTCGAATTAACTAAATTGACGTCTATTGCCAGATTATATTTCACTTTTAATTAAAAACGTCCCTTATAACCTACCTGTGTATATTTCCCGTTACCTGTATTCTCAAACATGCATATACCAGTATATAGCAGATTCACAGAGCAATTAAACACTACCTAGCACAAACTGAACGCACTGCATTGCAGGTCAATACAGAGTATTTCCTTGTATCTAAAAAATAGGATTTTCCGAATACAAATAAAAATTATTGAAAATATCTCTTCTAGTTTGGTTTCCTCCAGGCATTAAACGCCTCTAGTCAGGATGCATTAAAACATAGCTCTAAAAGGAGCTAGAAAAAGACTTTGACACAGTGTTTACTTGTGGTCATACTCAGTACTGCTACACAATGCAGCATGCCATTTTTTTAAGCTACATATGAGTTTAAGGGTAGAGGGGAGTGGGAATGAGACTGGACGTGTAAGCAATTCTCTCCAGTCCCTGCAATGGAGACAGCACTGATTGGTTAACTAGCTCTGCCCTTTGAAGGGGGAGGGATTATAATGAAAGGGTAGTTTGGTATGGGTTAGAGGGGCCTCCCCAAAATACACAGCTGTGGTCTTTTTTTCAGCATTTTCTTTTTTTTTCTTAGAATATTCTTTAAATATTTTCTATGTATATATATGTATATTATTATGTACAACGCATACAAAAAGGTTATTAGTGTACATTGTCCTCTTCACAGTCGAGTCTGGGCTTCAGGTATATAAATCTCTATGCTGTCAGCACTCTCTGTGGCAGAGTTATGCCGGTAGGAGGCAGCCCGCTTGGCTGCCAATAGCCTCTTCCTGGCCTCTTGCCTCTGACGGTCAACAGAATCCAAAGAACGATCTTTGACTGGATGTACTTTCTGTCGGAGTGGTTTCTTTGGTATGGGAGGAGGAAGCTTCTTCTCCTCCTAAAAATTACAAAATATATTACATAATCCATATAATAATTAATATGTAAAATATATTTCAACAAACTTTACGTTACCATATTATTAATGAATAAAATTAAGTTCAGAGTCAATACAATAATATTCTGTAATCACATACATTTGTATACGATTTGACTTGCAAGGCCAAAGAATCCACAGAAACTTACTAGCAGAAGGTGAATTTCTGTAAGGCTTCTAGTATTGAGGAGTGGAATTGAGTTCTACTAAAATTTCACAAAATGCAGATTTTTTTGTAATACGCTTCTGCGCAGATAGGCCCTACAGTGTATTGTGAAACTTTATATAGAGGTATTCTGGTGAAACAAAATTTCCCATTCTGTCTTCCTAGTCTTACTGGTGGCTTCATGTAATTTTATAACTAATCACACAATACACCCAAGTACTCCCCCTGCCTTCTTCAATGCTAGATACTGTACCAGATAAGGGTGTATGCTTGCTTCTTTTCCTTATGCAAGCCAGTCCCTATTTATATATATATATATATATATATATATATATATATATATATATATATATATATAAAACGTACTGTGGCACACATTGCACAGCTGAGCGGGGATGGAGGAGGGCGGTTAAGAAACAATGATGCCATACCACCCCAACACAGTAGTGTATCAAAGTGCTATACAGGAATGTACAGCATGATATGAGCACTGCCAAGCAAGGGGAGGAGTCAGAAAACAAAACTTCCTTTACTTTACACTGTGCCCTGTACTCACAGTTTATTAGAGAACAGCTCCTGATACACTAACCTGCCATTTGGCTCAGCTACTTATGCTTCGCTTACCTTTGGCCACTCCTGCTGCATTCACTGTCCACATCAAAGCACTGTAAAGCAGACCTGGGCAAAGCACGGCTCATTGTTTTCGTCCAGCTTGCAGACCAAGACTGGTGAAGAGCTGAAAACGGTTATCTGCAGGCCGCACCATGCCCTCCCTGCCCAGCATCCAGATATACCAGCTATTTTCATTTTCAGGATACAAATAATGGTAAAATACATTGGTGGAGGATGGAGCTGCCTGCTTCTTTTTCCAGCAATCAACATATGCGACTGACAGTAGACTGCTTGGGAAACAGGAGCAAGGTGAGTATGCGATTTTTTTTCTATTTGTGTAAGATATGTGGCTGTATATATAGGAGGGCTATGTGAGGGCTTATACTGTATATAGGGGGGTTATCTGGGGGTTCAAACTTTATATAAGTGCAGCGCCCCATGGGGCAGGTGGTTAATCTACTCGTTGCCGGGCCGTTGAGGGTCGGGTCAGGCGATGTCATGAGTGGCCTTGCCCGGTTCCGTTGCCAAGAGACGTACAGCAAATGATCGGAAAGCGGGGTGATTGGAAAAGTTTGTCGTGACGCTACCTGTGGTACGCAACCAGGGACTAGGCGCCGCTGCAGAATTCCTCACCGGTGCAGGTGTTATGGCAGCCAGGATGGTGTCGCTCCCACAGGCGGAGCAGGCCCCGAGTGGATGATGAGGGTTGACAGTCCCTTGGAATTGCCAGAGGGGGGGGCGACGGCGTTGCTAATTAGAGTCTGAGTCAGAAACTACGGTTCCAGGTTCTTTTACTCACTGATTTAAAGCTGCACCCAGGTGCTGGTCTCTGCCGTTGTGGGCTCAGGTCAATCCCAAGCAAGTGAAAGTCCCATGTCTCTGAATGGAGTCGTAATTCATTGATGGAATCTTTGCGCAAGGTTTGCTCCTTGGCCTCTCCCACCACCGGGGTCACTGGCATAATCTCGGGTTGATGAAGTACGGTATTGTCATGAGCCGGTTAACGCAGCATCCAGATGGCCTGATCCTTAAACTCTGCAAAGCTGAGATCAGAATGTTGCATGGCCAAGATGCGTAGCTGGGTACGATGATTATCAGACAACAGTCCCTCAATAAACTGGTTGATTAACAGGCGGTTTTCATCCGCTATCTCTATCGGTTCCACCTGTTGCACCGCGTTCATTGCTTCTTGAAGGTTGAGAGCATAGTTCCGTATACTCTCCTGTACCCTTTGCTTGCATCCATAAAATCGCATTTTAATCTCAGATGCTGTGGGAGTGTCACAGGTTTCTTTGAGTTTAGTAAGAATGTCTTTCAACACCTTCTTAACGGTCTCCAGCCAGGACTTAACTTCATGCCGAGCCGCCCCAGTTAGTTGACCAATAAGGATGCTGATCTTTTGATCCTCCATCATTGGGTACACCTGGAATAAGGTGTAAAGTCTCTTCTTGAAATCGGTCAGGGTGTAAGCTTCCCCCGAATACTGGGGTAGCCATGTTGCTCCTGGAAGGTATGGCATGGAAAATGGTATCACCGGAGCTACCACTGGTGCTGCAGCCTCAGCAGCAGGAGCAGCTTGATCCTCCTCTGCAGACATATCTTAAATCCCCGCCCTTGCTCCAGAGAATGGGGTTTCCTGGTAAATTTTCCAGCAGCGGGGCTTTCTTTTGCACGCTTGTCTGGGCTCCGCCCATGAAGGCACGCCTCCTCTTTTCCCATTCTTTGCCGATAATTGCGACTATCCTTTTACAAAGATACAGTATAACACAGTTATGTAAGGTGCACAGTACCGTGGCTGCGGCCATGGTATCCTGTTTGTGACACCAAAAGTAGCACCCCACGGGGCAGGAGGTTAACCTACTTGTTGCCGGGCCGTTGAAGGTCGGGACAAGCAATGTCACGTGTGGCCTTGCTCGGTTCCGTTGCCGCAAGGCATACAGCAAATGAAGGGAAAGCGGGGTGATTGGGAAATTTTGTCGTGACACCAGCTGTGGTATGCGGCCAGGGATCAGCCGCTGCTGTAGAATTCCTTGCTGGGGCAGGTGTTATGGCAGCCGGGATGGTGTCGCTCCTCACAGGCGGAGCGGGCCCCGGGTGGATGACGAGGGTTGGCAGTCCCTTGGAACACCAGAGCGTGGGGCAAACGGCATCGCTAATCAGAGTCTGAGTCAGAAACTACGGCTTCAGGTTTTTACTCACTGATTTAAAGCTGCACCCAGGTGCTGGTCTCTGCCATTGTGGGCTTCGGTTAATCCCAAGCAAGTGAGGGGCCACCACCAGTGTTTGAGGAGAAAGCGAGAATGTGTCTTTTTCTTCGGGTGTCCCCCGTGGAAGTTAGGAACCCTGGCTGAGCTCCCGCTCCAAGCCCCGGGCCCTGTGTAGATAAAAGAGCCCCAGAAGTGTCTTGTCAGAACTATGGTCCTGACTTGTCTGTCTCTATGAGTGTGTTGTGCCTACTTCTACCCCCAATGGTGCCTGCCCCCCAGCGATTGCCCTAGCGACTGGAAAGTCCCATGTCTCTGAATGGCCACCCCCCTGTCTACCCCAAGACAGCTCCCCAGTGGGAAGCACCTGACTGTATGTAAGGTTAAATGTGGAAACACCGATGATTAACCCCCCCTTTTACCTGAGCTGGATACCGCACCTTAACTGAGGTGCAGTACCCTGTGGCAACCAGTGCCTCAGGGGCGCCACATAAGGCTATGTAGTGGCTCATACTGTAGTTAGGAGGGTTATGTAGGGGCTCATACTTTACACAAGGTTTATGTAGTGGTTCATGTTGGATACAGGAGGGCTATGATGGGGTCTCATACTATATATAGGGGGCTATGTGGGGCTCCTACTGTATATAGGAACTTATTTAGAGTTTCATACTGTGCATAAGGAAAATATTTGGGGGTTCATACTGTAGATAGGAAGATTGGGTGGGGGCTTAAAATGTATATTGGGTACCTTCAGCATTGGTTCTAGCGCTGGGATAGCGAATACCAATCATGTGTGACATATTGGCAGCACAAGATGTAACCCCTACCATACCCTACTACACTATATGACTGTACAAGTTGGCAGAGAGAGAGAGTATAAGGAACAAACATTAAACGTACACAAAGCCAGATACAACGTTTAGTCAGGAGCAAGACATAAGCCATACCCATGTAATATTTTGCTCCCAAAACAAGGGGGAGCACTCAGGAGCAGCGTCAGTGCTGTGACATGAGGTCACAGTGAGTAGTTGTAAAACCACATGAAGCTGCATGTAAAAACCGCAAGAAGGATAGAGGTTTTTACAGGTTTTACAGAATGTAGAATGACATGCATTTTTATGTTCTTGGAGCACCTCTTTAAAGGGAACCTGTCAGCAGAAATTTTGCACTAAACATAAAAGATTCCCCCTCTGCAGCTCCTGGGCTGCATTCTAGCAATGTTCCTGTTGTTCTTGTGCCCCCTTTCTGAAATAAAGACTTTATAAAGTGGTACCTTTTTGTATGCAGATACTGTAAATGGTACAAGGGGGCGGGCTGCCTGGTGTCCGTTATTCTGCCTCCTGCCACTTTAGGCCGTCCCCCATCGCTCATTTCCATAGCTGTGGACGCCGCCCAGTGCTCCAGAGGTCCCCGCGCATGCCCAGCGCTTATCTCTCGTGGATGAGCACTGTGCCCAGTGTCACCACTGGTGAGGTGTGCGCAGGCTTTAGATTATGGGCAGCGCTTTGATTTTCATTACCAAGTAACCTCCCATAATCGCGTGACCGCGCTTTCCCCCTCTGCCTCCTTCATTCTGCGCAAGTGCGGGCCTGCTGACCCCACGTTACCTCTTTCCCATCTTGCTCTGAGGCAGGAAATAGATGGGAGGAGCGCGGAGCAGGACACCACCGATCAGGATTAGACGCAGGAGGCAGAGGGGGAAAGCGCGGTCACGCGATTATGGGCAGTTACTTGGTAATTAAAATCAAAGCGCCGCCCATAATCTAAAGCCTGCGCACACCTCACCAGTGGTGACACTGGGCACAGTGCTCATCCACGAGAGATAGGCACTGGGCATGCGCGGGGACCTCTGGAGCACTGGGCGGCGTCCACAGCTATGGAAATGAGCGATGGGGACGGCCTAAAGCAGCAGGAAGCAGAATAGCGGACACCAGGCAGCCCGCCCCCGTGTACCATTTACAGTATCTGCATACAAAAAGGTACCACTTTATAAAGTCTTTATTTTGGTCAGAAAGGGGGCACAAGATAAACAGGAACATTGTTAGAATGCAGCCCAGGAGCTGCAGAGGGGGAATCTTTTAGGTTTAGTGCAAAATTTCTGCTGACAGGTTCCCTTTAACTTTGGTTCTTGATGAATAATCCTAAAAGTACTGTATGTTAACAAATTAACCACAACTTTGTTAATTTCAGGACAAATTTGGTAATATTTTGGCACTGTTTTAGGTGCAACTTTTACACATGTAAACACTGATTAAATTAATTTTAAAGTGAAATATAAATGTGCAGACATGGCCATCATTATCTTCACTGTACTATGATATTATCATAATGCTCCATAGCACTCTGTTATTTACATGGCCTAGTCAGGGGCAAGATTGTACAAGAGGTGGGCTCTCCAGTGGCCAGTGTTATTTGCATCTGGATGTTTGCATGAATAAGTAATCTAGCACACACTTCTTGGAAGTACTATACCTTGCATTCCAATAATTTCCATCCATTGTCTTTCAGTTGCTGCAGCTCTGCAAATTTCATGCCTACATCCTCAAAGGATAGCTGAAGGAGGTCCCAGAAACCAGCCAGGTCTTGAGAGGTGGGTAGAGGAAATGAGGTGGGGTCCTGAAGGAAAAGTTAAGTAAATATAGTTGAAAGTTTTAAACAGGCAAAATATTTACTACTACTTACCTAATATATGCTTATTTGTCATGTTTGTTGAAGGGCATTTAGGTTGCTGACCAGCACAGAGAGTGATGAACCACTTCCATGTTGTCTTAATGATAGTGTTAGTGGTATATATATATATATATATATATATATATATATATGTATATATATGGATATTTAATAATAATATATATATGTATATATATGTATATTTTATATATATATATATATATATATATATATATATATATATATATATATATATATATATAAAATAAATATACTATACCTAAATACAGTACTGTGCAAAAGTATACGACTGTATACAAATATCTTGGGGAATTTTCCACAGATCTTCTGTGGATGTAGGCTTGCTCAAATCCCTCTGTCCCTCAATGTAATGCCAGATAATATCTGATACTCAGATCACGGCTCTGGCGGACACATCTTCAGTTCCATGTCTCATTGCTCTTCTTTACACTAAAGACATTACATTGGCAGAATTTTAGGGGTGATTGTCCTGTTGGTGCATATATTTGGAACCAGTCAGATGCCTCTTTATGTTATTGCATAATTATCCCGCTTAGATTCCTCAACGTTGAGGATACTATGAATCTTAATCAAATTCTCAACTCCATTTGTTGAAATGCAGCCATAAACCTGCAAGGAACATCTACCATGCTTCATTGTTGCCTGCAAACACTCGTTATTGTACCGCTCTCCAAACTACCTCCTATTATGGGCAAATATTTCACACTCATCAGTTCAGAACTCCTGCTGCCATTTTACACAACACAAGTTCCTACATTTTCATGCATACGAGAGTCTGCTGATAAGTTTTTGGCTTTGTGATCTTTTTTTGTTTCTATGGTAACGAATGTTACATCACATGAAAGCTTTATGTGTCTAATATATGTTTTCAAAATTTTGTGTTTGTTGCTTATGGCAACAGTGTTCTACACACACAGGAAAAGAAAATGGCGAAGTCTAATGTGATATTCACAGCGACTAAGAGCAGAGGAGTGATACAATTCTTGCTTCTGCAAGGAAAGTCTGTGAAGGATATTCATGGTAATATGTCGCAGACATTGGTGGATCAATGTCCTTCATATTCCTCAGTTAAGAACTGGGTTGCCAAATTTAAAACAGGCCACTTCTGCACCAATGATGAGAAACGTCCTGGATGACCGAGAGTGGTTGTTGTTCCGGCGATCGTATGCTGCGCACAACCTCATACTGGAGAATCTATGAATTTCAGCTAAAGCAATAGCAGACATCATGGGGATTTCCCGTAAACGTGTTTGTGTCATTATCCATGAAGATTTGGACATGAGGAAGCTATCTGCCAAGTGGATCCCCAAATGTTTGACAACAGATCAGAGAAGCATGCAAGTGAAAACTTCCCGATCCACTTGTCAGTGTTTCTGGAGTGAAAAGAACTTCCTGGATCAACTGGTCACTATGGATGAGACCTGGATTTATTTGTATGACCCTGAAAAAAGGAGCAGTCAAAAGAGTGGAGGCACAGTGGTTCTCCTCGTCTAAAGAAGTTCGGGGTGCAAAAATCACCACTAAGGTGATGGCATCTGTGTTTTGTGATAAGGAGGGTGTGCTGCCAAGGAATACCTTCAAAATGGTTCCACCATCAATGCAAGGTATTACATTGAACTTTTGTACAAATTGAAGGGAGCTCTGAAGGCCAAAACATGCAGCAAGCTGCCCAAAGGAATCTTGTTCCTGCAAGACAACGCCTCAGTTTACACTGCACAAGTGACCACAGCAAAACTGGCTGAGCTGACCACCCACCATATTCACCAGATCTAGCTCCCTCTGACTATCATCTGTTTCCAAACATGAAGAGACACCTCAAGGGTACCAAATTTCACACCATTTCTGATGCCATGGCTGCTACGGATGCCTGGTTTGAGAAACAACTGAAATACTTCTTTTTGCTAGGCTTACTAAACTTGGAATACTGATGTAAGAAGTGTGTTGACATCAGTAGAGAGTATGTGGAATGAATGTAAAGTTTCACCATCCTTTCTTGTTTCTTTCTGGGTAAACCCAAAGACTTATCAGCAGCCCCTCGTAGTTGTGTCACTTGAACTTCTTTCCACCACCATTGTTTCTCATAACAGTTTCCTCCAAGTAATACTACTGATAGCACAGTGCAGTTAACAGAAGTTTTAACATAATTGAAGTGCAGAATATTTTTGACTTAAGGGGGCTTTACACGCTACGATATCCTTAATGTTTTATCGTCAGGGTCACGTTGTTAGTGACGCGCATCCGGCGTCATTAACGATATTGCAGCGTGTGACACTTACCAGCGACGTTAAGCGACCTAAAAAATGGTGAAAATCGTTCACCATGGAGAGGTCGTCCAAAAAACAAAAATCGGTAATGGTTGATTATCGATGTTGTTCGTCGCTCCTGCGGCAGCACACATCACTGTGTGTGACACCGCAGGAGCGAGGAACGTCTCCTTACCTGCCGCCGGCTGCAATGCGGAAGGAAGAAGGTGGGCGGGATGTTACGTCCCGCTCATCTCCGCCCCTCCGCTTTGATTGGGCAGCCGCTTAGTGACGTCGCGGTGACGTCGCTGTGATGCCGAACGTCCCTTCCCCTTGAGGGAGGGATTGTTCAGCAGTCACAGCGACGACGCCGACCAGGTAAGTGCGTGTGACGCTGCCGTAGTGATAATGTTCGCTACGGCAGCGAACACACGATATCGCACACACGACGGGGACGGGTGCTTACACGCTCGATATCGCTAGAAATTGCTAGCGATATCGTAGCGTGTAAAGCCCACTTTACTCTTACAGTGGCTTCAAAAAATGTTCATACCCTGTGAACTTTTCCAAATTTTTGCATGTCATACCCACAAACTTAAATGTATTTTATTGGGATTTTATGTGATATACCAACTTAAAGTAGCAAGTATTTGGGAGTTGTAGAGAAAATGATACATGGTTTTCTAAATGTTTTAAAAATAGAAATCTGAAAATTGTGACATGCATACCTATTCAGCCCCCAATAATCTAATACACGTAAATAAGCTCCTGAGTGACCAATTACCTCCAGAAGTCATCTAATTAGTAAAATGAATCCACCTGTCTGTGAAGATGACAGAGATTTGTTTGAGACCAATGGGGATCAAACAGCATCATGAAAACGGAGGAACACATCAGACAGGTCAGGGGTCAAAATGTGTTAAAAAGTAAAACAGGGTTAGGTTATAAAATATCTCATACAGCACTGCTCAATCCATCATCCAAAAATCGAAAGAGCATGGCACAACTGCAAGCCTACCAAGAAATTGCTGTCCAGCTAAACTGAAATCCCAAGAAAGAAGAGCACTTATTAGAGAAGCTGCCAAGAGGCCCATGCTCATTTTGGAGGAGTCATATATAAATATAACATTGCACTCTCAATGGGCAAGAATGAATAAAGATATAACTCTTTTTCTCAATGCTAATAGATTTTTAATACAGAAGGCAAGATAGCAACAATTGAAAGACATGTGACACTTGCGACAATTTGGCGACAATAACGTTTTGGTCCTCCAGGACTTTGATCACATTAGTCGCTAAATTACTATGAAGAAAAGTGTTTTTTTGGGGTTTAATGATTAACAGACAGTAGCCTCCTTACTCATAGGCATATGTATAAAGACGTTCGTCCAGAAATCAAAAAAAAGTGGCAATACGGTGAGGTTTTTCCTGTTCCCTCCCCAATGGAGTTCAGGGTAGGAATATTCTGTCCTTCCTGGGCAGTTAGGAAAAATAATCGCCTGTATAGAAGTGCAGGAAGATCCTTAAAGTAATTAATGCATGTGTCTTATGAGTGGGCTCATAAAATGAATTTGTGCTCCAGACCCTCCGGGGTTAATGCTGTATTTGTCTTTTGTATACACGTTAAAGCTGAATTACAGTCTGCGTCCCCAGGACCTGTGGCCATGTGTCATGGCTAATATGACCAAGGTCTTGGAGGACTGAAACGTTATTGTCGTAAAATTGTCGCAAGTGTCACAGGTCTTTCAATTGTTGCTATCTTGCCTTCTGTATTAAGAATCTATTAGCATTGAGAAAAAGAGTTCTATCTTTATTCATTCTTGCCCATTGAGAGTGCAGTGTTATATTTATATATGATTTTTCAGGGATTTTTGATCCTCTTACACTAGCACCTCCCCCATACTTCTAATTCTAAGTGTGTGCACACTATTTTTTTCATTTTGGAGGAGTTGCAGACATCCACAGTTCACGTGGGAGAATTTATCCACAGGACAACTATTATTCGTCTACTCCACAAATCTGACCTTTATGGAAGAGTGGCAAGATGAAAGCCATTTTTGAAAGCAGGCTATAAGAAGTCCCATTTGCAGTTTGCATAAATCCATGTAGGGGACACAGCTAGCATGCGGTAGAAGGTGCTCTGGTCAGTTGAGACTGAAGTAGAACTTTTTGGGTTAAATGCAAACTGCAATGGGTGACTAAAAATGAATACTGCACATCACCCTGAAAACACCATTCCCACTGTAACACATGGTTGTGGCAGCATCATGCCGTGGGGATGCTTCTCTCCAACAGGGACAGAAAAGATGGTTAGAGTTGGGAAGATGGATGGACCAAATATAGGGCAATCCTAGAGATAAACTTGATAGAGGCTGCAAAAGACTTGACATTGGGGTGTAGGTTCATCTCTCAGTAGGATGACAATCTTAACCCTAGAACGTGCAACCATAGAAATCAACCATAGCAAACAGGTAACCTAGCAGGCCTGTGAGGCCCCAGGTATGCGTTGTAGGGTTAAACATACTGCATGAGCTAAAATGGAATGGTTTAGATCAAAACATATTGATTTTTTAATGGTCCAGTCACAACCCAGACCTAAATCCCATTGAGAATCAGTGGCAAGACTTGAAAATTACTGCTCACATACACTCTCCATCCAATCTCACTGAGCTAGAGCAAATTTTCAAACAAGAATTGGCAATAATTTCAGCCTCTAGATGTACAAAGCTGGTAGAGACACATCCCAAAAGACTTGAAGCCTTGAAGCAGTAATTGCAGTGAAAGGTTGACTTACAAAGTATTGACTCAGGCGGATGAATACAAATGCCCATCACAATTTTCAGATTTATATTTTAAAAATATTTAAAAAAATTATTTATTATTTCCTTTTCACTTCACAAAAACTTGCTACTTGGTATTGGCATGTAACAAAATCCCAATAAAATGCAGTTAAGTTTAGATATACTGTAGTATGCTATAACAATGCAGTCATATCATATGGCACCTGTACATTTATTTTTGTTCTCTAGGAGGTACATGTTAGAGATGAGCGGATCAAGCTAAATTTTAATTCCACAGTTCACGCATTTTTTCCTGGGAAATTTAATTATGCAGACAAGTTATTTTGCACAAATTTAATGTCCACTATTATGTTCCTGAATCTCTACAAAACCCAGAACATAATAAATGCAATATGTTAAAAAATACAAAAATTCTTATACTTACTTTTTTGCTCACCTCTCTGGCCCCTTTGTCACTAACCACCACCCATTTGATCCTCACCGCATCCTCCGACCCCCTGCAACTATCGCTGGAATTCCTGGGCCTCCCATGTACAGCCGGGACTTCCTCCTTTCATGAGGGCCAGTAGGATTCTATGCAAGTGCGCGGAGCATTAATAAAGCATCATGATTTTATGACATGTGTTACAACATTCTGCACGTCCACATTGAACCCTCCCGGACCTCATGAAAGCTGGTCCAGGGTGAGAGGCTCAGGAATTAGAGAGCGAGTGTCAGGCTATGTGCCCACGGGACTCTGTATCTGCGGATTTTTCTGCAGCTAAATCCGCAGCATTCCCCCGGAATCCGCACCTTTTCATAGGTGCTGATTTTGTGCGGATTTGTTGCGGATTTGTCGCGGATTTGTCGCGGATTTCATTGCGGATTTTGCGATTTTTTTTTTTTACATTCAATTGAATAGGCAAAATCCGCAGGTAAATCCGCAACAATAATTGACATGCTGCAGATTTTTCCGCATGTAAATCCGCATGATTTCCGCTGCGGAAAAATCCGCATCGTGGGCACAGCATTTCCCAAATGCCATAGAAATGGCTGGGGAATAGCTGTGCTGCAGATTTCTGAAAAATCCGCGGCATTTCCGAGAGAAATCCGCGGCAAAATCCGCACAGATCCGCAGCGTGGGCACATAGCCTCAGGGGATCAGAAAATGTAGTGAGAACTGGATGGGTGGCTGTGAGTAATGGAGGAGCCAGATAGGTAAATGGTAAGGTGAATGTAAGTATTAATCTTATTTTTTAACCCTTTGATGGCCTTTTATGGTTCAGAAAACAGCCAGAGGCCGTCTTTTGTTGAATGCATATTTTTGTATAATTCAGGTAGAATTTAATTTCACTCAAATTTATCCTATCCGCTCATCTCTAGTGTTTCTCCATTTTGACACTAAGGTATTCTAAGTATAGATGATTACTATAAAAATCCCCAAAAGTGCATTTCAAGCAATATAAACTATTAGGCCTATTTCACACGTCAGTGAAAAACACAGACGTTTTTCACTGATGTGTAAAAAAACGCATGGTCCATCAGTGTTTCAAAATTCACAGCACACGTTGATTATCCATCTGCTATCCGTGATCCGTGTTCGTCATCCGTGATAGCACATGGACGTGTACTCACCTGTCCCCACCCCTGCTGTTTGTGGTGCTGAACTCTCCGACTCTACTGTGTTTCCTGTCGCCGCTGACCCTGCAGCAGCTACTTCTTGGTTGGCTGCTCTGTGCATAAATTAATATGCAGCCGGGCTGGAAGGTGAAGGCAGCAGAGGCTGAACACAGCATCGCTGGAAAACGTGAGTATAAAAAGCTTTTTATTTTCAATCCCGAGTTTTTCTGGTACGTTTTTCACAGATCACACCATAGTGTGACATGCTCAGTAAAAAATCATTGATGTGTGCGCAGACCCTTTGATTTTTAATGGGTCTGTGATTCTGGTATGTATAAAAACTAGCACATACATACCAGAATCACTGATGTGTAAAAGAGGCCTTAGGCGGGCTTTGCACACTACGACATCGCAGGTGCAATGTCGGTGGGGTCAAATTAAAAATGACGTACTTCCGGCATCGCATGCGACATCGTAGTGTGTAAAGGTTCGATGATACGATTAACGAGCGCAAAAGCGTCGTAATCGTATCATCGGTGCAGCGTCGGCGTAATCCATAATTACGCTGACGCGACGGTCCGATGTTGTTCCTTGCTACTGTGGCAGCACACATTGCTGTGTGTGAAGTCACAGGAGCGAGGAACATCTCCTACCGGTGTCACCGCGGCTTCCGTAGAATATGCGGAAGGAAGGAGGTCTCCGCCCCTCCGCTCCTATTGGCCGCCTGCCGTGTGACGTCGCTGTGACGCCGCACGACCCGCCCCCTTAATAAGAAGGCGGGTCGCCGGCCAGAGGGACGTCCCAGGACAGGCGAGTCCATGTGAAGCTGCCGTAGCGATAATGTTCGCTACGGCAGATATCACAAGGATATCGCAGCTGCGACGGGGGCGGGGACTATCGCGTGCGACATCGCAGCATCGGCTTGCGATGTCGCAACCCTTAGGCCTGTTTCACACGTCAGTGATTCTGGTACGTTTTTGCTTTTTTTTAAACGTACCAGAATCACTGACATGCGCAGACCCATTATAATAAATGGGTCTGCTCACACATCAGTGATTTTTCATTGCACGTGTCTCCGTGCGGCGTACCCGCGTGTCCGTGATTGCCGCACGGAGACATGTCCATTTTTTTCTGGCATCACTGATGTCCCACGAACCACGCAGTGGTGTGGTCCGTGAAACACGTGCCAGAAAAAAACGTGCTTCTAAAATAAAAAGCATTTTAACTCACCCGGCTCCAGCGACGCTCTCTGCAGCCTGTTCTCCCTGCTGCTTCTGAGCCGGCTCATTACTGTCGCGCATATGCATGATGCACGACACAGCCGACCCGGAAGCAGCTCCTGCGGGGGTCAGCGCCGGCCGGATGCTGCACCGCGGGAGCGCGCACAGGTAAGTTAATCTCTAAGTGCAATCACGGGCCACAGAGAACGGAGCCCGGATTGCACTTAGACAACCCACGTGTGCCGTGATTCACGGCACACGGAGGGACATGTGCGTGTTTTACACGCCAGTGAAAAACGTCAGTGTTTTTCACTGACGTGTGAAACGGGCCTTAGAGAGATTTCTGTGAATGATGTATCTGGATTACTCGATCGTCAGAAATCCCATATTTATTGCAAAATTTCAGCTGTAGAATTCACACTGAAATTCTACAACAAAGTCTACATTGCAATTGCTTGAGCTTTAACAAACACTATTTTTCAGCGTACAGCATAAAAATGTGCACCAGATTGTGGATATACTAAAGGCCGGCTTCACAGATTTAAGCTTTATGGTCCCTGTAAGGACAGCAATTTCTGAATTTTCCATGGGTTTCCTAAGCCGAAATTGACCCAAATACTGTCGTGTCAACATAGGATGTTTTTCTAGACTTTTCATGTAAGATCTCATTCAGATATTTGTTTTTTTTCACATGAAGATATAGCAAAGTTTATCATAACTAACAATACGATATCTTTCTATCTTGTCACAGAAGGTTATCTTACTTAAGGGGTACTTCTCACATAGCGAGATCGCTAGCGAGATCGCTGCTGAGTCACAGGTTTTGTGACGTACCAGTGACCTCATCAGCGATCTCGCTGTGTGTGACACTAAGCAGCAACCTGGCCTCTGCTGTGAAATCACTGATCGTTACACACTGTTCTGGTTCATTTTTTGGTCGTCGGGCTCCCACAGGGCAGCACGCATCAGTGTGTTTGACACCTTACCCAACTACCTCGTTTGCGACTCACGTAGGTGTGCATCTTCGTTGTTTTCCGCACCCTCTCTGTTCCGATTGGTGATCGCTACTGCGTTCGGATTGGCCGCTTCCATCCTCTATTCTGGCTTGTAGATCGCAGTACATTTCAGAGGGCTGAATTCACATGTCCCGGACCGCGTGTAACAGCAGATCGTAATACAGTCCATTCTGCATCGGGACTGTAGGATGAACAATGATGGAGAAGGATGTGTGATGCCCTGGCAAAACCAGGTAGTCACAAAATAGGCTCCCGCATAACACCTTCCCTCACCTAGGTCACATACAGCCGACCTGAAACCCTAATCACCCCCCTCAGGGCAAGACAGGCACACCAGTGGGCGGGACCAGGCGGTTAGGAAACGCCCACCTAGAGGTCTAGACAGCCCGGGGCGGGAAAACAGTCAGTTAAGAAAACAAATTGAGTTGGAGTTCAAGTTGGGAGGAGTGAGGCTGGAGCTAGGTGTAGCTCCAGTGGAGGAGAAGTTCAAGTTGAACGGTGCCAGGGTCGGAGCCCTGGTGCCTTGGCTAGGTGGCAGACGGTGGTCTCTGTCAGCAGGAGACGGGAAGACGGCTCAGCAGATCTGAGGAGGACCGGGACAGGGTTGGAGCCCACCGGTACCGACAGCGGAGACCCGACCGAAAACCGTGCACAGAGGTGGTACTTGGACCTTGAAGCCAGGACCGGAACCAACGGCTTAGCTAATCAACCGATTGAGGGCAGGATTATAGGTCCTGTCCCAACCAAAGTCCCAAAAGTAGACAACCACCCACAGAGAGGGATAGGGCAACCAACAAGGGCCCATAGATCCCACGGGTCAGCGTCAGCTGGCACGGCTCCTCAGTCACACAGAAAGCCAGGAGAGGACTCCCGTGTTCCATACCGAGAAGTCTAAACATACAACCACAACTAGTGCAGAGGAAAAGACGGTGACCATCAGTCCGGGTGGGGGACCGGAGTACAACCGGCCGCGGCGGCAGGCCAGCAGCACCTTGGTTTACCAAAAGACTCATGTGATTCATTTAATTGTGAGTAACCAAACATCCCCTGGTCCATCCAGGCGCGCAAGCCCCTGCCATCGCCATACCCTGCACAGCGACTCTGGGCCCCGGGGCAACCATCCGTAACCACGGAGGGGTTAACATCCTGCTGCCATTACATCTCACCCGGTTATCCCACAACAGCAGCGGTGGTGTCCCACTTCACCACACACCGTGGGTGGCGTCACGAACCGAATACGGCCAAGGCCGTACCACTACGTCCCCCTTTTCATTCGGCGAGTCCGCGTGACCCCTGGGTCCGGAGGATCCCTCGAGCCACACAGCGGGTCCGGATCCAAGCAGCCTGGCTGCCGCGGGCATGGAGGCAGCACAGATGGAAGTGCTATTATGTTGCCTTCTCTAAAGGCAAGGCCGCCCAGTCACAACGCAGTTATGACCACCAATCGGAGCAGAGGGGGCGCGGAAAAGGCAATGTAGATACACACTTTGTTACTAATCAAGATTTGAATTGTGCTATGTGACAGGATCCCAGCGACCGCCGTATCGTTTCTGCGTCGTTGGGAAAATCTGACTGTTTGACAGCTCACTAGCGACCCTGTAGCGACGTACCAGTGATCCTGACCAGGTCGTATTGTGGTCGGAATCGCTGGTATGTCGTTTAATGTGATGGTACCCTAAGGGCCGCTTTACACGCTACGACATCGCTAAAGCGATGTCGTTGGGGTCACGGAATTTGTGACGCACATCCGGCAGCATTAGCGATGTCCTTGCATATGACACCTATGAGCGATTTTGAATCGTTGCAGAAACGTTCAAAATCGCTAATCGGTGACATGGGGGTCCATTCCCAATTATGGTTGCAGCTGCAGGTACGATGTTGTTCGTCGTTCCTGCGGCAGCACACATCACTATGTGTGACACCGCAGGAATGATGAACATCTCCTTACCTGAGTCCGCCGGCAATGAGGAAGGAAGGAGGTGGGCGGCATGTTCCGGCCGCTCATCTCCGCCCCTCCGCTTCTATTGGCCGTCCGCTTAGTGACGTCGCAGTGACGTCGTGGTGACGCCGAACGCATCTCCCCCTTGAGGGAGGGATTGTTCAGCAGTCACAGCGACGTCGCTGAACAGGTATGTGCGTGTGATGCTGCCGTAGCGATATTGTTCGCTATGGCAGCGATCACCACATATCGGCCGTACGATGGGAGCGGGTGCTATCGTGCTCGACATCGCCAGCAATGTTGCAGCATGTAAAACGGCCCTAACTCTGCACCAAGCTACTGACCAAGGTCAAGTTAGGTGTCAAATTACACTTTTTGTGCGGTGATGTTGTCGCGGGCGGGGAGGAGGGTGTCAGCACACCGCGCTCACCCCTTCTGCTCGGGTCCGGCAGCTGCTCCTGGTGGCTCGAGCTGTGGGCCGGATCCCGGGGTTTCTCGAGCGACACTCCTCGCCCGTGAGTGAAAGGGGGTGTTTGTTGGGTGAAGGGATTGTTATAGTTCGTGACGCCACCCACGGTTGTGGTGATTGCACCACCGCTGCTCAGTGTGGGGGTCCCGGGGATGGTGAAGTGGAGCAGCTAGATGTTGTGTTGCCCCTCCGTGGGTAGGGGTTGGTGATCCCGGGGCCCGGTGATGAGATGTAAAGTGTAGGGCCTGGAGGGCGCAGGGACGCGGGGGCAGCGCTGTGCCTTGCGGCACTATGGTACTCACTCAGCCTGACACACGGACACAGTTTGTACGGTAAACCAACGGCTGGTAGGACGGTCCCACAGACGGCTGCACCTGCACTCCCGGTAGGTGACGGTGATGTCCCTCTTCCTTGCACCTGTGTTGACTGATGGTAGCGGTGGATTCCCTCCGGTTACCCGCTCCCCGGCTGCAATCTGGGCCGGAGGAGCTCTACACTTTGCCCGCAGGCGCTGGCCCTGGGGAAACTGGTGCCCTGGCGGTGGCGGTGTCTCCCCGGTTCAGGTTGGGCTGTTGCCTTCACTCGGGACTTGGTTGTTGGGGGATCTGCGTCCCCGTCACTGACGGATTTGGCAAATCTGGCGACTCCTAGCCTTGCCGGGGTCCGAGAGGCCCCTGCCCTGGTGCTGACTGTCCTTCGGAACACTGCTCCAGACCACCGGGCACACAGCCAACGGGGTCCTTCCAGGAACTTCCAAACGGTCCCCCTCCAGACAGTCACCGCCGTTGCTGACCTTGCTGTTCTGGCCCTCACAAAGCTGGACCCTTCAGGCTGTCTTTCTCTTCTGTCACTTTACTTGCTTTTTCTCCTTTACTACTTTCACTTTCACTTTCTTAGCTCCTCTCCTCCCTGAGCTGAACTCTGTTGTTTACTCAAGCTCGTCCCTGAGCTGACTCCTCTCTCAAGCTCTCCCTGAGCTCTTCTGCCTGGTTTCTTCCTGCCTCCAGAGTTGTGAGCTCCTTGGTGGGCGGAGCCAACCGCCTGGCCCACCCCCTGGTGTGCATCATCAACCTCTGGAGGAAGGCAACAATGATTTGTGGTTAGCTGTGATGTGCCTACCTGGAGTGTGGGGTGTGGTGGTGTGTGACCTGTGTCCCCTGGCTTGCCCAGGGCGACACATTGTGATATCCTTCAGCTTTGTTATCCTAGTCAAGGTAACCTTTGCGAGATCTGTATGTGATCTAATTGTGTTTCTTCACAGACAGAACACGTACCCATTATAGTTAACAGACATGTCGTCATGTCTCTACCTTTTTGAGAACCAAATGTCCAGTTATGGATCAAATTCAGAATGGATCTGAAAAAAACTCAGACAGCACAATGATGGCATACTAAATGCATCCTAGTGCTGTCCGTCTGCCAGGAGAAATTTTAAAAACTTCCATTTTTTTTTAATATGAGGAAACTGGTGGTAAAAATAGACAAATGAATCTGATCCAGCACACGGATGGAAATTAGTCTATCATTCTAATTATTTTCATAGCTTCTATTATTACTATTATTCTGGTCAATAATATAATCACTTACCATGTTCTGCTGGCAAAGTCTGAAAAACTGTTGAACTTTCTGAGACATTAGGAGTTGGGAGCTTCCTACTGCGCTACGAATCTTCTCCAGAACTGCAATATAAGCAAAGTTCACAAATTCAGATCAATCATCAGACACAATTTTGCCACTAAGCAAAGTGCTAAGGATGGCAGTTTGCAGTCGGTGCAACATTTGGCTAAAAAAAAATAATCCCCGTTTCTTTTTTACTACCCTCTCCCCTGCCTACAGCTAAACAATCTGAGGTGCACACAGTAAAAAGAATCTGCAGAGAGAAGAGAAATTAGTAGATCTGCTGACTGCTACACTGCCAATCACTTTCTACACTTTGTAATACGGAGTGTGGAAGACTGTAAAGAGACTGTTTACATTGCAAGATAATTGTGAACAAGTGTTGTTAAAAATGCTCGTTTCACGATTATCTTGCCGTGTAAATAGGCTGCCAAGGACCCGATGAGCAAGGAAAAAACTCATTCATTGAGGAAATAGTATTTTTTGCAGCACAAAAAAAATAATTATAATTCCTAGCAGTGCATTGTCCTGTGTAAACAGGAATCACACTTATGAGAAGAATGGCAGTCAATGTGCACTGAGCAATCTAGTATAGTATAGTGCGCTTTGGTCTACCTATGTAAACAGGAATTCAAATGACCACCAATTGGAATCATGCCACCACCCGGTAAATATAAAAGGACCTCAATGCACAGTCCTCTGCATTATCATGTGTACACAATAATCAGTAGGTCAGCAGGGAGCAAAGGTTGCGCCACCAAGCAGTGACTTTCTGCAAAAAGTCCAAGCACACCCGCACTTAAGAAGTAGGAGCTGTTACTTTCCAACTCAATTTGAACACTAGCAGGTCCGTTACGTCTAGTGTTCCCTTTTAGCAAGGGAAGGATGAAGAGATTTGCTGAAAACTTGTCTTCTTCATATACATAGATATCACAGAATGTTACATGATAAAGTGAGTCACTTGCCAGGACCCTGCAACCAGAAAGACTGCTCTTTCCGAAGAGAGCCTGTTATCATATATGAAGCCCCTGGCCTGCATTGTATAAGATAATAGACTTGCAAAAAAAGTCCTAATCAAGTATTTTGCTTTCAGCATGAAGAAAGGAATAAAGTTCTAAAGTATTGAACCTACCTGAGAATATTCATTGGTGTGGTCTCAGGTGACATTGTGCAGTCCTATCTTATAAGCAAGCTCCAGCAGAATTCAGCACATTTCCAGTAATCTGCTGGTTTCTTTTAGCATATACAATTACTCCTGACTCATGTCCAATGATTACTCACGGGTAGCGTTTTCTATTTAAAGGGGTTTTCCGATGATCAAAGCTAATTTTAAAGTTCACTTTAATCAATGCAGCTTGGAATAATAATAATATTTTCCACTACTGGATGTTATATAAAATGTTCCTGTGCTGAGGTCTATAAAGCTGAGTGTATGTGAGGTAATAAGATGTCAGTGGGGAGACGTATAGAGAGAGACAGAAAGAGACAGCCAGACATAGGCACAGACAGAGTAAGAGGCAGACAGGGAAAGAGACAGACAGAGACAGACACAGACAGAGACAGACAGGGAAAGAGACAGAGAGAGACAGAGACAGATAGGGAAAGACACAAAGAAACAGACAGGGAAAGAGACAGAGAGACAGACAGGGAAAGAGATAGAGACAGAGACAGACAGGGAAAGAGACAGACAGAGACAGACAGAGAAAGAGACAGACAGACAGGGAAAGAGACATATGGGGAAAGAGACAGGAAAAGAGACAGACCTGGAAAGAGAAAAACCTGGAAAGAGACAGACCGGGAAAGAGACAGACCGGCAAAGAGACAGATCTGGAAAGAGACAGACCTGGAAAGAGACAGACCTGGAAAAAGACACAAACTGAGACAGACAGAAAGAGACAGACACAGACAGACAGAAAGACAGACAGACACACAGAGACAGACACACAGAGATAGACAGACACACAGAGACAGGCAGACACATAGAGACAGACACACACAGAGACAGACAGACACACAGAGACAGACAGACAGACACAGACAGAAACACAGAAACACAGAGACATACAGACACAGACAGACAGACACAGAGACAGACAGACACAGACAGAGACTGGGAGAGAGACAGAGAGACAGTTACTATCCCGGGCATTGCCCGGGTACTACAGGTAGTAATCGTATATATGTGCCCCTGCTATGTACTGTATAATGTCTGTGTCGGATAGTACAGGGACATGGTCTGATCATACCACAGCTCCTGGGCAGGAGAGGACACAAAAGAGTATGAAGCAGGGAATTATGATTCTTTTGTGAGGTAAAGCATTTCTCTGCCTGTTTTTAAAAAATATTTCACCTCAAATAAATAATTATTTGTGACCCTGTGCTATAATGTTGGTATAGTTCTTTTTACTTCCTCTCCTGCCCAGGAGATATGGTATGATACTTCTGTATGGTCAGACACGGTCATAGCAGGGACACATATATAAGATTATCTTAGCCCAGGAGATATGGTATGATCAGATCATGCCCCTATATAGTCAGACACGGCCATTACACAGTACATAGCAGGGACACATATATAAGATTATCTCAGCACAGGAACATTTTTTTTAATCACATCCAATTGTATAAATTATTATTCTAAGGTTTATTGATTAAAATCAACTGTGCTCATGGGAAAACCCCTTTAACGTTATATTTTTTTTCATGCTGAAAGGGACATTTTACAGAGTGACATCTTTACAAGTTTACTGTGCCATTTAACCCATTCCTAAAGTCATTTTTCTTTTCTTTGCTTTCAGTCCCATTTTTTCTAAGACACAAAACTTTCGTATATTTCAAACTCACTAGGCATTTGAGAGCTTGTGGTATTGCTAGACAATTTTTGATTTTTAACACCATGTAATTTATCATCTAATGCCCTGAAAAACAAGAAAAAAAATTCTTGAATATGACGGTGTGAAAAAAGGGTTCCTGTTATACCTCGTTCACCATGTAATATCAAGACCGTTTATACTGTACAATCCAAAAACATTCGCGTCTGACTCCTGGACTTCAGCTCAGTGCGCATGATCCCGCACTTCCAGTTATGCGCACTACATGAGTTTGAAGCTGTGACGCGTACACCCGGCTTCATAGTACGCATGACCATAACTCCGGGGTAATGCGCACTGAACTGAAATACAGGGCCGGGCGGTGATGGCAGCAGACAGGTGAGTGAGATCATCCTCTGACGCTGGGCGTGCTAACATGCTAATGGAGCCGAGTAGCCAGGGGAACTAACGCCCAGGGGAATAGTCCCCTCGCTGATTAGTATACGATAAAAGATGGAAATACTTTTTCTAAAGATCCCTTTATTTATGCAACCAAATACAGGGACAGTTAGGCAGGGATTAGCAATATGCACCCAGAACTGCTCGTGGTTCTGGGTACATATTGGACCTGACACGTTCACTTTAATGATAGGCCCTTTTTAAAAATAACACACACCCATCAGTCAGAGCTTTCATCTACTATCACATGTTTGCAGAGTCGGACTGGGCTTCCGGGGTGCCGGGGGATCTCCTGGTAGGTCCCAGGTCCTTAGCGGCCCCCTATGCATCACATATAGCCCCAGGCTGGTAACTGCAGGCTGGGCTAGGGCAGGGTCCCCAGGCAGCTCCACCAGTGGCTGTGCCAGGGCCCCTGGTGGCTCCACCAGCAGCAGTGCCGAGACCGTGGGGTCGCTTGTTTCTATGTTGGCCGGTGCTGCACTGCACCTTCAGTTGTTTGTATGCCACCCCAGCCGTGTCACAGTTAATAGACGCAGCCGCAGCTTCTAACAGTGATGTCACGCAGTGCGCCATGCTGCTTTCTGCTGGAGAGGATCATTAAAGGAGCCTGCGGGCCAGAGTGGAGACAAGCCGGGGGAAGGTAAGAACTCCTCTAATGTGTGTATATGTATATGTCTGTTTATATAACTTTTGTATAAATTAGTGTAATCTGTGTACATGTGTGTATGTATATCTGTATATTAGTGTATGTGCCTGTCTGCGTCCTTCTGAGTGTCTGTGCATGTGTGTGCCTGTGTGTCTATGTATTTGTGCTTGTCTGTGCATGGGCCTGACTGCATTCTGTGTGCATGTATGTGCCCACCTGTGTGTGCATGTATGTGCCTGTGTCTGTGTTTGTATTCATTCGTGTGCATGTGTTTGCCTGCCTGCATGTCTACATATGTGTGTCTGTGTGCGTGTATGTGCCTGGCTTGGTTTTTCTGCATGTCTGTATGTGTGCATGCATCTGTCTGTTTGCATTTTTATATATGTGTGCATGTCTGAGTTCATGTGCGTGTCTGTGTGAACTTGTGCATGTGTCTGTCTACATGCACCTGTCTGCATGTATTTACGTGTTTCTGCATGTGTGCATATCTGTGTCTGCCTATGTGTGCATGTGCCTGTTTGTATGTGTATGTATGTAACTGTGTATGTGCACATTTCTGTGTCTACATATGTGTGCCTGTTTTCGTGTCTGTGTGCATGTCTTCATGTTCATGCCTGTATGTTTATGTATGAGTGTGTGTTGTTGTCTGCATGAGTGTGCATGTCTGTGTACATTTGTCTGCATATGTCTGTATCTACATGCTTTTATCTGCATTTGTTGCATTTGTCTGCATATGTCTGTGTGCCTGTCTGCATGCATTTGTCTGAGCGTCTGTATGGTTGTGTGTCTACATATGTGTGTGTTTGCTTGTGTGTGCATGTATGTGACTACATACATGTGCATGTCAGTGCATGTGCGTATGTGTGCATGTGTCCGTGTGTGTGCATGTCTGTGTCTACGGCACATCTTTTAAAATGACTGCTATGCGTCATTCTCAGAAATCTGTGTGTGGTCTCCGATGGGTGGGGTGGATTTTTGACCGTGCCGGATATAATGCCACAATTGGATGCTTTGGAGCGCAGGAAGGTGAGAAGAATGTTTTTGTTCCTCCCTCTGTGAAATGACAGAATAGTGGATAAAGGAGCCCAGTATGGGACAGTTTAGGGGCCTGGGATGGAGGAACATAGGGGCCCAAGATGGGGAAACATAGGAGTCTAGGATGGAAGACATTATTAAATAAAGGAGGCCAGGATGGGAGACATTATTAAATAAAGAGGGCCAGGATGGAAGACATTATAAAATAAAGGTGGCCAGGATGGGAGACATTATTAAATAAAGGGGGCCAGGATGGAAGACATTATTAAATAAAGGGGACCAGGATGGGAGACGGTTGTGAATATCATCAGGGATGGTGCAGTTCCTGGGAGTGTTACTGGGCTCCCACTGGTGGCTAGTGCTGGTAGTGAGTCTGAGTCTGCATCTGTCGCTCAGACAGGTGTGGAAGTTGATTGCTGTTCCATTAAAACCAATGAAGTCCAGCCTGGGGGACTATAGGAAAGCAGTTTCTGCCTAACCTTGATGGTGATAATTATTTCTGCTCCAAGAAAAGATGTCCAGAAGCTTGTCCTTCTGTCTTTAGGCCTTTTTTTGCCTTTCCATGTAGGATTGTTTTTTGCTTTTTTCTGCTCCTTTTTTGGATTCTCCAGGAATGATTTCTGCAGCAGTTTTTTTCATTCATTTGCATCAGTTTTGTTCCTATGTCATCCAGAGTCTGCAGCTATACCTGCTAAGTATTTTGTTTTTTCTTCCTGAGATTAATTCGTTCTCTATCATTTTTTTGTCTTTTTGTTTGCAATTAATGGGAATTGTGTAATCTCAGTGATTTTTCCTTGTGAGGGTTTATTCTTAGTCTGGGCTTGGCTTAGGCTGAAATGTACTCATGGGCGTCTCTGCTTAACCTCTGAAATCTATTTCTAATTCAATGTTTGAGAAAATTCTCTTTTGTTTCTTGCATGGGAATAAGCGTTCTTTCTGCACAATTTTTTTATTACAATTTATTCCCAGCAAGAAGGGAGTTTTACTCCCAGTCTAATTAGGAGTTTGTATTTGCACAACAGTTCCTGATATAGTGGGAGGAAGATCATGTGATCTTTAAGGCATTCTTGATTATCAGGTGTTGGTATTTTTTCAGGATTTTCACTGGCTGCAACCAGTAATCTTTTCTATCCTTTTTGTATCTAGATAGCAGGGTCTCACTTTGCTTAACCCCATATTAACCATTTGTGTGCTGTCTTTTACCTTACATCACCGTTTTTATATGTTGGGGGCTTTACTATCCTTTTTGGGCTGCTCTGATGCAAGTCAGGATTCCTCATTCCATCTTTGAGGCTAGTTAGTTCCCCAGCGGTGATGAGGCATCAAGGTTGGTTAGGAGCGCTCCACCTCTACTTCTAGTTGTGTTGTGCAGTTAGTGGATTGCAGCCAGCTAAGCTTCCAACTACTCTTGTGCATTATTTTCTACCTTATGGGATTTTTGCAAGATCATTTGCAGTGGTCTCCTGACCATAACAGGAGACATGATAAAATAAAGGGGGCCAGGAAGCGAGACATTATTAAATGAAAGGAACGAGGATGGGAGACATTATTTATTAAATAAAGGGGGCCAGTTTGGGGGGGACATAATTACTATATGGGGCCAGAACGAGGACAATTCATTATTGGTTTATGGTGGACATAATTACTGTATGGACAAATTAGGGGACATTATTACTCCTGGTATATAATTTAATTTTGAGTATACTGTCTTCAACGGGGGGAAAAAAAGTCTGACATAGTGTAGAATTTGGGGAAAAAGTGTGGAATGTGCTCTGAAAGTGATTAGCTCCAAGTGACTGTGTGTTATTTTCTGCAGTCAAGTCATGGCAGAAAGAAGTGATTGCGGTCAGCACCAGATGAAGAGGAAGAGCGAAGCTGAATAACTGCAGCTAGTGACATCACTGATAAGACAGTGTATTACATGTACACACACATACTATACACTATATAAAGAGATCCTGTGTGTAATGTCACTGGTGATCACTGTATTACCTGTACACTATACACATACACTATATACAGAGCTCTTGTGTATAATGGCACTGATGGTAATATTAGTGTTATTAGTATTGTGGATTTTATATTCATGAACATTATTGTAGTATTCAGTTACTATGTGGTCTGGTCATTGGGTGTTGGTATTTGACCCTTGTATGTGGTTGTATTCGGCCACTATGTGGGGGTAATATGTGATCTAGTCATAGTATGATGGTATTTTTCTTGTATGTGGTATTAATTGGTCACTGTGGTCTGGTCACGGTGTGGCGGTATTTCTCCCTTGTATGTGGTATTATTGGCCGTGGTATAGTGCATTGTGTTGTGTGTGGCGGACACTTTTTCTCTCTGATATCAATATGGGGAAGATTCTTTATTTCCAATAGAGATTAAATACTTGAACATTTAACCCCTCCCTGTCCAGTGATTATTACACTTCAGCAAATATGCACTTACAGAGGTTCTCCGCTGAAAACAAGTTTTCACCTTTTCTAAGACCCCGTGCACACACTGAGTATTTGGTCCGAATTTTACCTCAGTATTTGTAGCCAAAACCAGGAGTGGTAAAATCAGATGAAAAGTAGAATAGAAACACGGGCAACACGTCTGTATTTTTCACCCACTCTTGGTTTAGCCTTACAAATACTAAGGTAAAATACTGACCAAATACTGAATGTGTGACCATTGCTAAGGATAAGTGATACAGGTAAAATATATCTTTGTACCGTGTTAGCCAGTAGAGATAAAAAAAAGTTTGTTTAAAAGAACTGAGAGTCCTCAGTAGTTGATACCTTTTAATGGCTAACTGAAAAGATGGTAATAATTGCAAGCTTTCCAGACTACGCAGGTCTCTTCATCAGGCTTAGTATAACACAAAATCTGAAGAATCACATATTTATACACAACAGGACATAGAATAGTGCAGTGAAAAAAAACAAAAAAAAAACAAGTTATGTGAAGCAGAACTATCAGTATGGCAAGGGGGCAAACTGTTGTGTTCATAAATATTGTTGTGGTTCATAGATAAGCAGTGTGAAAGTTTTATTGTCCTCTGATTGGGGTCTGGTCCGGGCTGTCATGCCTCCAGATGCTCTGAAGAGCACATTTCTTAATTGATGTAAAAAGACATAAATCCATGTGACACATTCATTCCTGCTCTGAATGTGTCAAAGGTCATCATAAGTTTGTACTCCCAGACTCTCCTGTCTCTTTGGGACTTGAAATTCCCTTTCAATACCAGCAATTTCATGTCCATGATGCTGTGGTCTGGATTACAAAAATGTTTGGCCACAGGTAGATCCATCCTTTTTTCTCTAATTGTGTGGCGGTGAGAATTCATCCTTGTCCTGAGCTGTTGTCCTGTCTCCCCTACATACAGACCCCCCAGTTGGATATTTGGTACATATAATTAAGTACACCACATTAGTTGTAGTGCAGCTGAAGGTACCTGGGATTTTGTAGTCCTGAAGTGATCTGGGAATTTTTATCTTGTCCGTTGTCAATATAAATGGACAGGTCTTACATTTTTTCTGGTTGCAGGGAAATGTTCTTGTTGTTGTTGGAGAGGACAGGGAGCTTCTGACAAAGATGCTTCTTAGATTCGGGGGCTGGACTGGTCTGGAAAAATAGATTTTAATTGGCCATCTTTTTGCAGTAATGGTTGTAGTTTCTGTGTAGTTCCTCTTAACACCTCCAGATGTGGATTGTAGGTGATTACAAGAGGGACCCGGTTGTATTCAGTTAGCCATTAAAAGGTATCAACTACTGAGGACTCTCAGTTCTTTTAAACAAACTTTTTTTAAGGATAAGTGATAACTTATTCATCAGTGGGGTCTGGGACTCGCACTGATCAGTGAAATGTGCAACTTTTATCCCTATTACACTGGCATTAATATCTGATCTGACTCGACCGCGGATCCTTTCATTCCTTCAGTAGCTGCCGCGTGTTGTACTTGACTTTTTCTGACCGATCCAAAAAAGATGATTGGAGCTGGTGTCACACATCCGACCTGTTGCATTTTATACTAGGGATAAAAGTGCCCTGTCAGGGATAAAAGTTCCACATTCTTCCAATTGGTGCGGTTTCCACTGGTCTGGTACCACCAATCATTAAGTTATCACCACCTAACTAACCTGTGGATCAGTGATAACTTGTTTTCACCAAAAACCCCTTTACCGTAAAGTACTGTAATTGTACATAAGTAATAATGCGTGCACAGTAGATGTGCAGGAGTCACCTGTGTTTTACAATCGATGCGCCACTATAACGGGGTGGGGGATAACAGCTAACAGGTATTTGCATAAGCTGAATGGTGGGCCCCTGGAGTCAATTCCCCTGGTGGGCCCCAGACACCCCAGTCTGACCCTGCATGTTTGTGGTCCAAGCTGCAACACAAAATGTGTTTTCCTATTGTCTGTCAAGCTTATTGGTTACTCACTAGCCACCACAGATGTCTGACATTTCCTAGATTAGTAACTCCTTCTAATTGGATGAGATCAATTTAATAACCCTCACTTTTCCTTTAATATTCACTCCTTCATATTATAAATCAGATATTCACCATATGCTTAGATGTACATGTTATTAAGCTGCAGAACACCATTACTTATTCTGTATTCCATATATATTGGATATTTTTGTTTTTTATTTTTTTTTGTTTATAAATCTATCTATAGAATTCCCACTACTCTTGCAATTTGATATTAAATATTGAAACTGTGTATATGTAGCGCCCCTGAAGCCATCAGGGAGCTACAAGGTTCTGCATCCTCACCAGGATGCACGGCCTATCCCCTAGGGACCCGGAAAATTAGTGCCAGTCACACACAAACACTCCAGGTAATCCCAGTTTTCCCCAACAATCCCCCATACAATGGTACAGGGCTAGGGTCGGACCAATGGATGGCCGCCTAGTGGTGGAGCCAGTCCAGTCCACTAGTTGACCATGTTGGAAGGGCGGACTGAGGACAGACAGTTAGATAGTCTGAGGGAGTCGAGGAGTGAAGATGGATAGGAGGAAACGCACTGACACGGGGTTGACAGTAACCTAGTGCCCAGGAGGGTAGTTGCAGGTGGAGTATGGTGGAAACTCCCGGAACTAAACACCGACAGGGTACAGGACCTTAGGACAGGCAGAAGCTCCAAGCCGGCCTGTTAACACATGCACAGCGAGTGGACCATCAAGGACTTCGCTGACCATAAGAATCTGAGACTCAGCAACAAAGAGATTGTCGGGGACAGGACCAGAGACTCCAACCCCACAGGGTTCATACAACCATCAGGCGGACAGCAGTGGAAAGAAACACCACTGGACGGGGACCCCCAGTTGCTACTGGGTGTTATTACCAGACATCATTTGACTGCAAACCATACGAGAACCACAGTACTGATGATACATAGTCAGTATCACAAATAACCATTTACATCCAGGTACCTTATAGATGACATCTTCTCTGATAAGAATTGTTCTCTTTCTTTTCTTCATGTGGTCCAGATGGCTTCATGACTTTTCACATCCACAGCTCATCTCTGCAGGCTACCCTTTTCTCAAATCTTCTGTAAATCTTAACACGATGCACTTTAAAATAACAGAGTGCTTATATCTTCCCTACAATTTGCCTCCTAATTATTTCCCCTCATTGTGATCCCTGCACAAAATATCACTTCTACGCTGTCCTTCTTATTGTACATAGCCCCCACACTGTCCTATTTTGTCCATAGTGGTCTCGATCTTTCCACTGTCTTCTCACACTGTGTGACCCCTTTATCGCCCAGTCTCTATATTGTGCCTTTTCCTCACACCCCCTCCTCTTGACACACTGACCCTTCATACTGTCCCTCAAAGCTGTCCAATCTCTATACTGCCCCTATGCACCACTTAGTATATACACTGCTCCCTGCATTTTTTTGCCCCCCCCATACTGTTTCCTTTCAATATTCCCCTTAAGACTGTCCCCTCACACGTTCCCCAACTTATTTTCCCCCAACCCCCACTCCCTATACTGTGTCCTCATCCATTCCCACCATCCACACATACTATTTCCTCAACCATTCCCTCTTCCATCCCATTTCCTCAGCCATCCCCCCATTTCGCTGTCTCCTCAAACTTCCCTCTACATACACACTAATACTCCTCCCTCAAAAAATATGCCATTACAATTAATCTTCGGTTTCTTCAGCTCAATTAGAGTGCTTATGTGATGCCCTGGCAAAACCAGGTAGTCACAGAAGTAGTCCACCCTCAATACAACACACAGCCATTAAAGCCTAGCCACCCCCTCATGATAATAGGGACACACCAGTAGGTGGGATCATGTGGATGAGAACGCCCACCTAGGGGTCCTGAGGTGTCAGGGGCGGGAACACAACAGTTGAACAGAGTTGAAGTCTGACAGTGGAGTGAGTGGAGTGGAGGCAAGTTTTGACAGTAGTCAAGTGCAGACAGAGAAGTGGAGTCGGGGGTAGGGGCCCCTGGACTACCTGACTAGGTGGCAGACAGCAAACAGGATCGTCACTTCCGGTCTTCGGACCGGAAGTGACGTTCCGCGATGCGGTGAGCGTTAGCCAGGATCGCCACTTCCGGTCTTCGGACCGGAAGTGACGTTCCGCGATGCGGTGAGCGTTAGCCAGGATCGTCACTTCCGGTCTTCGGACCGGAAGTGACATTCCGCGATGCGGTGAGCGTTAGCCAGGATCGTCACTTCCGGTCTTAGGACCGAAAGTGACGTTCCGCGATGCGGTGAGCGTTTATCATACAGTTCTTTCTAACCTTTTTTTGATCTATTATATCTATTGTATTGGTACATCACTTGTTGTCGCTTTAATGGATCGTGATGTTTCCTTACTTCTTTTCTTTTGGTACGGCCGGTTTGCGCATGTCTGCATTTGCCAACCATTTGGTGTTTCATTTTGCCAGCCAGGTTCGTCACTTCCGGTCTTCGGACCGGAAGTGACGTTCCGCAATTGGATATGTGCTAATTAAGCGGTCTATTTAAATCTGGGCATTGGGTTGTCAGATTACACAGACTGCAGACCCGGATGGGCAGCTTTTTCTCTTTTCCTGGATTTTCATATATCATACTAGAGCCTTTTTGGTGAGTGCCATTGTATGACATCATTTCTCATTGTTTATTTTATTCGACCAGATTAGGTTATTAGTGCTCTTACCTCATTAGTATGCTTTTTCTTTGTGTCTTTAGATTCTGAGTTAGCAAGACATTATTTTTTTCATTACTTATTTCAGTGTATTATTTTTCTCATTTTTATTTCTAGGAGGACATTGTATCTGCCAGTGAAGTGGCTCAACTGACTGTTCATGTATTTTGATGTTCTGTTTTTGACATTCATTGTATGTCATTTTTTGGTTAATGCAATATAATTAGGTGAAAATTCTGCCTTTATTGATATCATGATTGTATTATGCCATTATATTCCTGTATATTTACAAAATTCTTTGTGTTTTTCATTGTAGTGTAATCTGATGAAGGTCGGATGACCGAAACGTCAATAATTGATAATTACACAAAATTGCGTTCTAATAAATGAATGAATAAAAATTCAAAATAATTTCATTTCAAAGCTTTGAGTGCTGGATTTTTTCTGGATATTTTGATCTGGGGTGGGACCCTATCCAAGCACCAGCAAACAAGGAGTGCCACATTTCTATTTTTATATAGTTATACCTTTAGTGTGTGCACCCTTATTTTTTCAAATATTATGGCTAATGCGGCTTTTTCTTATACTGCTGATGAAATGGCAGATATCATGAGCCGTACCACGGTGCAGAGTGATTTTTTGCATATTCTGACTTCTGAGCTTCGGACCCGCGATTTTCAGAAGGAATCTAGAAAACTACAAAATTTGGAATTGCACTGTGCCACTATTGCAGAATATGTACGTGTTCAAAGAATTCCAAGAGGACTACGGGTTGGTGTAAGACCGACCATCTTCAGTGACAACCCTGATTTTTGTAATCGGTTTGAACAGATTCTTAATAAATGTTCTTTTGACTTAATGACTTTAACCTTGGATCATTTAAATCAGGCGATTATTTCTAAACGTGAAGAGATTGCTGTGATCGAGCAACAATTGAGTTCCACTTCTTCGGCGGAGGATCTGGCGAAAATTAAAGATCAAGTCACACGGGATCTACAGACCCATAAAATTGAGAGTCAAAAAATTAAAAGAGAGAAATTTCTAAGGGATACTGAGGACTATAAAAATAATCGAGTTTATCGGTGGCGTGACACATCCTCCAGAGTGTTTCCAAGACGGTTTCAATATTCTTCTAGTGATAATTCGGCTTCGGAATCAGAATTTTCCTATACTAGACGACCAAAACCTCTTTTTTTAGGTCAAAGAAGTCGCAGAGGCCAAAGAGGAAACCTAGGCGGGGGGGACAATGCCACCGAATCAACAAGATCCACGATAGTAACCAGATCCCAGGTACGCCGGATACCATTGTAGTTAACATTTCTTTCAAGAATTTACTACCTGATCAAATTAGTCTTCTTCAGAAAGGTTTATCTTTTTGTCCTTCTTATAAATTCAATACGTTGCAGTTACAAATGGACTTACTAAGATTTTATCGAAATCTACGTATTAAGGCCCATTTTTCTTCATTATCTGATATAGGCTTGAGGCCATTGATGCAGCCTACCTCTATTGCTCCCATTAACATCAAAGGATTAGGACTTAAAAATAAGAGCACCTTCATGCCCCCCAAAAATAACCCTCCAGTGGAGACATTTATAGGCTTATTGGAGAATGATATTACGTCATTTTTCAAGGATTTATCCAACAAGTCATTATACTGTCCTTCCAATTTTTCACATAAGGATAAAGCTGCGTTGACATCTCTCATGCAGGATAAGGACATTATTATTAAACAAGCCGATAAGGGCGGTGCCCTGGTAGTTATGGATAGGTCTATGTACTTACAAGAAATATTGAGACAATTGGGCGATAGGAATGTCTATGGGATATTGACATGTAATCCGACAAATAGGATTCGGGAGAGGATTAAATCTGTGTCCAGCCACTATCTACAAAATGGAGTTATTGATCAGAAGACATATGATTTCTTACAAAAGCAGAATCCGATTACCCCTGTTTTCTATGTACTTCCTAAAATTCATAAGACATTGGTGAATCCCCCTGGTAGACCAATAGTGGCGGGCACAGATTCTATCCTCTCCCCCTTGGCTATCTTACTTGAGAAGATCATCACTCCTTTGACTAAACATATTTCTTCATTCCTTTTGGATGCTGGTCACTTCTTAGAGGTGATTAGAGATCTTGATACCATTCCGTCTGATGCTTTTCTTGTGACTTGGGATGTGACGAGTTTATATACGTCTATTGTACATCAGAAGGGTATGTCAGCAGTGCACGAGTTGTTGTTACAACACAATTTTTCAAGTGATACACGTGATTGCTGTTTGGATTTATTACAGATAGTGTTAACTGAAATTTTTTTTCTGTTTCAGGACATCTATTATATACAAAAACAGGGGACCGCGATGGGGTCCAACGTGGCACCCCCATATGCAAATACGTATATGTCTCATTTTGAAGATACATTTATATATTCACATAAGGGATTCCAAGAACACTGTAGGTGTTGGAAACGATTTATCGATGACGTTTTCTGCATATGGGTTGGCCCGTTGGATTCCATTATGGAGTTCCATAATTATATTAACAGCGTTTGGCCCGAACTTCAGTTTGTTATACATCATGATTTACATCATATTAATTTTTTAGATGTCACTGTTACAAAATTGGAGAGTGGGCATTTACAAACTGATCTGTATATAAAGCCCACTGATAGGAACAACTTACTTTTATATCACAGTTGTCATCCCAAGGCCATGAAGAATTCTATACCCAAGTCCCAGTTTCTTAGGGTACATAGGATCGTTAATCAACAAGAAATTAAGGATTCCAGATTACAGGAGATGAGGACTAAGTTTCTAGATAGGGGTTATCCGCAGGAGGTTTTGAACAGTGCTAGCATCAATACTGAGTCTTCTATCAGTAAGTCTAGAGACAAACGTTTAGCTTTTGTCCATACTTATCATCCTTTTTCTTACAAAATTCACAAGTTTAGCAGAAACCATTGGAATATTTTGCGTAAAGGGTACCCGGAGGTGGAAGAATTTAAATCACCTTTTCTTCCTTGCTTTAGACGTCCGTCTAATCTCAGTAACAAATTAGTGAGAGCTGACATGGGTACCAATATGACTGGACCTGTACAAACTCACTTATATACTCAGAGACATGGTACATTTCCATGTTTAAATTGTTCTCAATGTAGTAATGTGTTGAAAGGTGATAAAGTTCTGCATCCCTACAGTGGTCGGGGCTACCCAATTAGAGGTTTCTTCACTTGTGAGACATCTTATGTTGTGTATGTTGTCAAGTGTCCTTGTGGCCTACTTTATGTAGGTGAGACTACTCAGACTGTTAAGGAATGCATATCACAACATGAATCCACCATTAGGTGTGAGAGATTGTCACTACCACTTCCATCTCATTTTCACAAACAGGGACATAGTGTTAGTCAATTACGGTTCCAAGTTTTGGAACAGGTCTTACCATATAGAAGAGGAGGTGATAGAGTGAAGAGATTGAAACAAAGGGAGGCATATTGGATTTTTACTCTTCAGACTTTGGAGCCCAAGGGCCTTAACCGTGACTTCGATACTTCTAGTTTTTTATAGTCCTACATTCTTTCATGCTTTTTGTCATTTTTTTCACAGAAGAGTTGATCACTGACTTGATGACGGCCGGTCTTTTTAGGTATTTTTTCATAATCCCTTTTTTCTGACTTTTTTAACACAACATTTTTTCTCTTTTCCCCTAGTTTCATTTCTTATTTGTTCTTACCTTTGCCCTCCTTTCCCCCTCCCCCCTCCCCTCCTCCCCCCCCTCCCCCTCCCACTTTCTTTTTCCACGTATATTCCCTTAGTCCCCCTTTTTTATATATGTTTCTGGTTGTTTTTATACTAGGGTTTAATAGTATATGGCCTCTGGTTTTCTACAACAGATTCCTGATATTATTCAATCACAACCTATAAAAAGACTCTGGAATCTAAATATTGATATTCAAACAAGTAGAAATTTATTATTACAAAAAAGTGCTCGTGCAAATTACATAAAAATTCATTATACTTTAGGATGACATTTGGAGTATTGGGAGGGATGTATAACCGCACTAAAGGGGATAGTGCAAATCCGGTGATAACTATACTTTCTGGACCAGTTAGCCTACAATAATGTCCTATATATAAATGGACATATATAAATAGGCATTTCTGACGACATAGAAATTTCAATACCTAGGGCTTAGGGTATATATAAAGATTTTTCTGATGGCTGCTATTGAATAGGTTACCATAAAGTCTATTGCATCAAGTGGAAATACCCCTCGTAGCCACAGTGATCAAAGTCAGTCCATACCACATAGTTAATCATGTAATATGTATGGACATAGTTACCCACATCAATAGCCTCCATCTACTGTTTATCCCCCATAGATAAATCTATTTACCTGTAGTCATATTGAGCAGTAAAGGTCCTGTATAGTAACACCGATTGCACTTGCCCCAACCTCGGCGCGCGTTTCACCGCACTGCCGGTTTCATCAGGAGGTATTTAAGGGTTTAATAGTAGTTGATGGAGAGAATATTAATAAGATCACATAGTGATTTCAAATATATACACCATTCCCTCGGTCCTCTTTTCTTTTCTCTTTCTTGTTATCTTTTGCTCCTTTTAATCCGATTTTTTCTGTATTTTGTTTTTTATGTATCATAGTAATCACATGATAAGGAGGCACTATTTATCACCATTGGTAAGGATGAGCAATGGTGTGGGCCGTCAGCGCAAGTTTGCGCTTGCCAACCATTCGGTTTATGGATTGCCAGTCAGGATCGTCACTTCCGGTTTGCGGACCGGAAGTGACGTTCCGCGATATGAGGAGCGTTCATTAAATAGTTCTTTTTAATCATTTTGATCTATCATTTCTCTAAAAGTATCGGTACACCACTTGCCGTCGCTTGAATGGACTGTGTTGTTTCCTTATTTTCTTTGTGCGGGCTGTTTGCGCATGTCTGCATTTGCCAACCAATTGGTGTTACATTTTTCCAGCCAGGATCGTCACTTCCGGTCTTCGGACCGGAAGTGACGTTCCGCAATTTGACATGTGTTAATTAAGCGGTATATTTAAAACTGGGCAATGGGCTGTCAGATTACACAGACTGCAGACCCGGATGGGCAGCTTTTCCTCTTCTTCTGGATTTTCACATATTATACTAAAGCCTTTTTGGTGAGTGCCTGTTTATCCAACAGTTCTTTCTAACCATTTTGATCTATTATATTTTCAAATGTATTGGTACATTTTCTGCCGTCGCTTTAATGGACTGCGATGTTTTCTTATCTTCATTTTAGTGCGGGCTTTCTGCGCATGTCTGCCAACCGTTTGGTGTTACATTTTGCCAGCCAGGATCGTCACTTCCGGTCTTCGGACCGGAAGTGACGTTCCGCGATGCGGTGAGTGTTTATCATACAGTTCTTTCTAACCATTTTTTTGATCTATTATATCTATTGTATTGGTACATCACTTGTTGTCGCTTTAATGGATCGTGATGTTTCCTTACTTCTTTTCTTTTGGTACGGCCGGTTTGCGCATGTCTGCATTTGCCAACCATTTGGTGTTTCATTTTGCCAGCCAGGTTCGTCACTTCCGGTCTTCGGACCGGAAGTGACGTTCCGCAATTGGATATGTGCTAATTAAGCGGTCTATTTAAATCTGGGCATTGGGTTGTCAGATTACACAGACTGCAGACCCGGATGGGCAGCTTTTTCTCTTTTCCTGGATTTTCATATATCATACTAGAGCCTTTTTGGTGAGTGCCATTGTATGACATCATTTCTCATTGTTTATTTTATTCGACCAGATTAGGTTATTAGTGCTCTTACCTCATTAGTATGCTTTTTCTTTGTGTCTTTAGATTCTGAGTTAGTAAGACATTATTTTTTTCATTACTTATTTCAGTGTATTATTTTTCTCATTTTTATTTCTAGGAGGACGTTGTATCTGCCAGTGAAGTGGCTCAACTGACTGTTCATGTATTTTGATGTTCTGTTTTTGACATTCATTGTATGTCATTTTTTGGTTAATGCAATATAATTAGGTGAAAATTCTGCCTTTATTGATATCATGATTGTATTATGCCATTATATTCCTGTATATTTACAAAATTCTTTATGTGTTTTTCATTGTAGTGTAATCTGATGAAGGTCGGATGACCGAAACGTCAATAATTGATAATTACACAAAATTGCGTTCTAATAAATGAATGAATAAAAATTCAAAATAATTTCATTTCAAAGCTTTGAGTGCTGGATTTTTTCTGGATATTTAGACAGCAAACAGGGCCACAGGCAACGGAGATCCGGTCGCGGGAGACCTTAAGTGGACTGGGGCAGGGTTGTAGCCCGCTGGTACCAACAGCGGTAATCCAGTCCGGAGGCCGTGCACAGACGGGGTGCCTGGACCCTAGGACGAGGAAGGTTGCATGTCCCTTATTAATTAACCAGCAGAGGACGAGGTTTCAGGTCTTGTTCTCCAGAAGCCCAGAGAGCGAAATAGAAGCACAACGCGGGGGATAGGGTGTCCGTCAGAACCCACAGAAATCCCAAGGGTCAGATTTCGCGGGCCACAGCTCCAAAACATACACAGTACCAGGAGTGGACTTCCCCATTCCATGCGGAGTCGTCCCACAGAAGACACAGACACAGAGTGCAGGAGGAAGGGACCCCTGTTTGCTACACCCGGGTGTGGGACCCGAATACACCCGCCAAAGACGACCGGTCACTGGCAACTTGGTTTACCACTGGACTAGTGTGTGATTCTTGAACTGTGAGTACACCATTGATCCCCGGTCCAACCTGGCACGCCACCTCCAGCAGCCATTACTCCCGTGTACCAAGGGCCCTGGGACTACACCTCCCCTACCCGTGGAGGGGATCCCATCTTGCTGCCCCGCCCCATCAGCTCCGGGCGCCCCATCACCAAGCAGTGGCGGTCTCACCATCCCTCACCGCAACACACAGGTGGCGTCACCGACACATCAATCCCCTGTAAATATCCCCTTCCGACGGTTGTGAGGACGGATGGCCATGCGAGCCAGGGTCCGGTCACCACTCGAGCCGCAGCAGCGAACACGGATCCGAGCTGCCCCGGCCCCCGCCCGCAACACTTACCATACTGAAGTGTTTGCACCTATGTGGTGCTGGAGATGGTTTGATCTAGCTGCTGATGTCACCCTGACCCTGAAGTGGCGGCAGTCAGGACTTCAATTGTACTTGTGCGTGAAAGACACATGTACAATTGATTGCTGGGAGCTGGCATGTCATACGTTCCTTGAGCCGGCTGTCAGTTTGACAGCTAGCTGAGAGAATGGTCAAATCCCACTCCGGGGGTTGTGCAAAATATAGCCACTAGGGAGACACCTTGGACCGTCACATCAGGTGGCCTTACTGGGCCCCCTGCTGGCTGCATCCCCTATTCCGGCTGCACACATGGCAAATGCCCTGCCTGCCTATTCCCAAATATATATGTCCCTGGCTATATAGTATAAATTTTATGTGTATACTTGCTAGATAGAGATTTCCAACAAAAACAAATGTTTGTCATCTAAACTTAATAACACATCCAAATTGTGACTGCATAAAAAGTTAATATTTGAAAGCCATGCAGTGAATACATAAAATTAGTTTAACAAGTGTGTCATGCTGCATCAGAAGAGCTGAAAGAAAGAATTAACATCAATTATTTATTTACCTCCCAACATGATGAAAACAAGTTATCAGCCGAAGTGACAGGACTTCCCAATGCAGAACTCGCCAATCAACAAATAAAAATGCATTACATGTAGACACAAACATCAAAGTCTCCCAGGTATTGTTTAGCTCAAACTAGTCTAGAGTTTCATTTTTTCCCCTGAAAATACATTCTACCTATGCCTACGGTATATACTTCCTGTACAATTTTGAGGAAGGTTGAAATTTTTCCTGGTGTAATATCTAAGATCTGAATCTTCTATAGGTGGCAATAAGCAGGCATAATGTTATCATACTGTCCAACTGTGTAAATGGAAAAAGGGTAACAGAAATGTATTATAGTTTTGAACTTAAAGCATAAAGGTAATTTAAAATTTAATAAATCAATACTACACATGAAAATAAGCAACTTTGTAATATATCTTATCAAAGAAATCTGCTTCCTTCTTTGCCAGAACTGATTATTCATGATCAAAATTCTCAGTCCTAAGGTAAAACCTGTATTCAGTGATCTGTACTGAGAAGACGGTTCACGTACACGTCTTCCGAACCTATGTTCATGCGCAGTGCGCCTAAAGAAGCCGGGAAGCGTGCACCCTGCTTCTGAGATGCACTGATGTAGCTGAAATGAGCTGCGCGCAAGAGCAAGAATTCCATAGCTGGTGGTGACACCGACTTGTGAAATACATGTCATCACATTCACAGGGACATTATAACATAGAAGAAGGGACGACTAGTCTGGCGAACTAATGCACCTTCGACTAATCAAGGCTCTAATTAGCATAGGAACAGCAAGGTTTTTTTAAGTATTCATATTAGTGAATAGCATTATACAGGGATGGTTAGGGAGGGAATTTGAGCATAAATGTATCAATGTTGCTGGGTTGGAGGGCTGTTTAATTCTAACAATTGTAGCTAAGCTTTGACCACTGCTATTACCCCCTTAAATCCATCAATCAGTCTCCGATGGCTCTTAAGGCACATGATAAGAAGGGTACGCAGTTTTGGGCGCCTAGCAGCCCCTGTTAAATAATTGTGGTGAACAGATAGGTTACCATGGCAGCTGGGGGTTTGCTGAAGGCCCCCATGGCTACCATGAATTTTTTAGAACCTAGCCTGGATATTCTCCATGATGTTAGCTTGCAAGATATCGAAAAGAAATCAGACGATCGTAGCTTAAATCCCCTAAAGATACTCATATATATATATATATATACTGTATACACACACATATATATATATATATATATATATATTTTAATATATATATATATATATATATATTAAAATATATACACACACAGTGGGTATGGAAAGTATTCAGACCCCTCTAAATTTTTCACTCTGTCTCGTTGCTGACATTTGGTAAATTCAAAAAAGTTCATTTTTTTTCTCATTAATGTACGCTCTGCACCCCATCTTGACAGAAAAAACAGAAATGTAGAAATTTTTGCAACTGAAATATCACATGGCCATAAGTATTCAAACCCTTTGCTCAGACACTCATATTTAAAGTCACATGCTGTCCATTTCCTTGTGATCCCCCTTGAGATGGTTCTACTCCTTCATTGGAGTCCAGCTGTGTTTAATTAAACTGATGGGATTTGATTTGTAAAGTCACACACCTGTCTATATAAGACCTCACATCTCACACTGCATGTCAGATCAAATGAGAATCATGAGGTCAATGGAACTGTCCAAGGAGCTCAGAGACAAAAATATGGCATGGCACAGATCTGTCCAAGGTTACAAAGAATTTCTGCAGTACTCAAAGTTCCTAAAACATAGTGGCCTCCATAATCCTTAAATAGAAGAAGTTTGTGACCACCAGAACTCTTCCTAGACCAAACAAACTGAGTAATTATGGGAGAAGAGCCTTGGTGAGAGAGGTAAACAAGAACCCTAAGATCACTGTGGCTGAACTCCAGAGATGCAGTAGGGAGATGGGAGAAAGTTCCACAAAGTCAACTATCATTGCAGCCCTCCACCAGTCCAGCCTTTATGGCAGAGCGCCCCAACAGAAGCCTCTCCTCCGTGCAAGACATATGAAAGCCCGCATAATGTTTGCAAAAAAGCACATGAAGTACTCCCAGACTATGAAAAATAAGATTCTCTGGTCTGATGAGATGAAGAAAGAACATTTTGGTGATAATTCTAAGCAGTGTGTGTGGGGAAAACCAGGCACTGCTCGTCAACTGCCCAATACAATCCCAACAGTGAAACATGGTGGTGGCAGTGTGCCGCCCCCGTGCCAGCAGCCGGTCGCTGCTCGGATCCGAACCTTCAGGGGTGGTGCCTCGGGGGTCTCCGGACCCGGGGGTCTCGCGGACACGCCGAATAAAATGGGGGACGTAGATGTACGGGCTAGGCCGTAATAGGTTCGTGACGCCACCCATGGTGTGTGGTGAGGTTGGACACCACCGCTGCTGCTACGGGGCACCCGGGGGAGATGTGCAGCAAGATGTTAACGCCTCCGTGGGCAGGGAAGGCGGCCCCGGGACCCGATGGCTCTGGTACAGGGGAAATGACGACTGCAGAGGGCGCTGGTGTACTCACAGTTAGAAACACACACAAGTCTCTGGTAAACCAAGGTGGTGGTGGCCGGTGCCGCGGCCGGTTGCGTTCGGGATCCTCCACCCGGCTGGTGGTCTCTATCTTTTTCCTGCACTGTTTAAGTAGAAAATACTTCCTTGTATGAAACGTAGGAGTCCGCTCCCAGCTGGATGTGGCCTAAGGAGCCGTGCCTGCAGACGCTGGCCCGTGGGATCTATGGGCCTTGGCGGTGACCTCTTATCCCTAATCGGTGTGCTGTTGTCTTCTATGAGGGACTTTTGGTAGGACAGGACTTCTAGTCCTGGCCTCAATCGGTTAATTAACCAGTTCCAGTAGGTTCTGGTTCCTGGCTTCAGGGTCCGAGTACCCCCCTTTGTGCTACGGTTTCCGGGTCGCTTCCCCGTGTCGCTACCGGCGGGCTCCAACCCTGGCCCAAACCACATTGGTTTCACCGAGCCGTCTTCCCGCCTCCTGCTGACTGTGGCTATCGTCTGCCTCCTAGCCAGTGGCACCAGGGCTCCTACCCTGGTACCTGTCAGTTTGTTTCAGGCCTGACACACAGGCCTGACCTCCACGACTGAACTCTAAGACAGATCTGACTACTTTCCCACCCCCGGGCTGTCTAAACCCCTGGGTGGACGTGCACCAACCACCTGGCCACACCCACTGGTGTGTATAACTGTCCCTAAGGGGGGTGACTAGGGTTTAATGGTTGGCTGTGTGTTTCCTAATGAGGGAACGTGTAATGCGGGGGCCTAACTGTGACTACCTGGTTTTGCCAGGGCATCACAGCAGCATCATGCTATGGGGGTGTTTTTTCAGCTACAGGGACAGGACGACTGGTTGCAATTGAAGGAAAGATGAATGCGGCCAAGTACAGAGATATCCTGGAAGAAAACCTCTGCCAGAGTGCTCTGGACCTCAGACATGGCTGAAGGTTCACCTTCTAACAAGACAATGACCCTAAGCACACAGCTAAAATAACAAAGGAGTGGCTTCGGAGCAACTCTGTGACCATTCTTGACTGGCCCAGCCGGAGCCCTGATCTAAACCCAAATGAGCATCTCTGGAGAGACCTGAAAATGGTTGTTCACCAATTTTCTCCATCCAACCTGACGGAACTGGAAAGGATCTGCAAGGAAGAATGGCACACCTGGATCTCCAAATCCAGGTGTGAAAAATTTGTTGCATCATTCCCAAAAAGACTCATGGCTGTACTAGCTCAAAAGGCTGCTTCTACTCAATACTGAGCAAAGGGTCTGAATACTTATGATCCTGTGATATTTCAGTTTTTTTGTTTAATAAACTTGCAAAATTTCTACATTTCTGGTTATTTTCTGTCAAGATGGGGTGCAGAGTGTACATTAATGATAAAAAATTAACTTTTTTAAGTTTACCAAATGGCTGCAATGAAACAAAGAGTGAAAAATATAAAGGGGTCTGAATACTTTCTGTACCCACTATATACAGTGTCGTGCAAAAGTATTCAGCTCCCTTGGATTTTTCAACCTTTTCCCACATTTGAGGCTTCAAACAGAAAGATAAAAATTTTAATGTTATGGTAAAGAATCAACAAGTGAGACACAATTGTGAAGTTGAATGAAATGAATTGCTTATTTTAAACTTTAAAAAAAAAAATAACTGAAAAGTGGGGCTTGCAATATTATTTGTCCCCTTTACATTTAGTGCAGCAAACTCACTCCAGGAGTTCATTGAGGATCTCTGAATGATCCAATGTTGTCCTAAATGACTGTTGATGATAAATATAAGCCACCTGTGTGTAATCAAGTCTCCGTATAAATACACCTGCTCTATGATAGTCTCAGTGTTCTGTTTAAAGCGCAGATAGCATCATGAAGTAAATATTAATAATAATGAATGAAGACCAAGGAACACAACAGGCAGGTCCGTGATACTGTTGTGGAGAAGTTTAAAGCTGGATTTGGTTACAAAAAGATTTCCAGAACTTTAAACATCCCAAGGAGCACTGTGCAAGCGATCATATTGAAATCGAAGGAGTATCATACCACTTCAAATCTACCAATACCTGGCCATCCCTCAAAAATTTCATCTCAAACAAGGGGAAGACTGATCAGAGATGCAGCCAAGATGCCCATGATCACTCTGGATGAACTGCAGAGATCTACAGCTGAGGTGGGAGAGTCTGTCCATAGGACAACAATCAGTAATACACTGCACAAATCTGGCCTTTATGGAAGAGTGGCAAGAAGAAAGCTATCTCTCAAAGATATCCATAAAAAGTGATGTTTAAAGTTTGCCACAAGCCACCTGGGAGACACATCAAACATGTGGAAGAAGGTGCTCTGGTCAGATGAAACCAAAATCGAACTATTTGGGCACAATGCCAAACTATATGTTTGGCTTAAAAGCAACACAGCTCATCACCCTGAACACACCATCCCCACTGTCAAACATGGTGGTGGCAGCATCATGGTTTGGGCCTGCTTTTCTTCAGCAGTGACAGGGAACATGGTTAAAATTCATGGGAAGATGGATGGAGCCAAATACAGGACTATTCTTGAAGAAAACCTGTTGGAGTCTGCAAAAGACCTGAGACTGGGACAGAGATTTGTCTTCCAACAAGACAATGATCCAAAACATAAAGCAAAATCTACAATGGAATGGTTCACAAATAAACATATCCAGGTGTTGGAATGGCCAAGTCACAGTCCAGACCTGAATCCAATTGAGAATCTGTAGAAAGAGCTGAAAACTGCTGTTCACAAACGCTCTCCATCCAACCTCACTCACTCCAGCTGTTTGCAAAGGAAGAATGGGCAAGAATTTCAGTCTCTCGATGTGCAAAACTGATAGAGACATACCCCAAACGACTTGCAGCTGTAATCGCAGCAAAAGGTGGCGATACAAAGTATTAAGTTAAAGGGAACAAATAATATTGCCCGCCACAATTTTCAGTTATTTATTTTTTAAAAAAGTTTAAAATAAGCAATAAATATCGTTTAACTTCACAATTGGGTCCCACTTGTTGTTGATTTTTCACCATAACATTAAAATTTGTATCTTTATGTTTGAAGCCTGAAATATGGGAAAAGGTTGAAAAATTGAAGGGAGCCGAATACTTTTGCGAGGCACTGTATATATACTGTATATATATAAATTTATAAAATATTTATATTCGGAATTACCACATCTGTAAAAGTCCAATCTATTAAACTGTAAAATTATTTAACTCACATGGTAAATGCCAAAAACCATAACCATAGCCAAAACAATAAATAAATACATTTGTTTGTCACAGAGAACGGAGATAGAAAAAACATACCACTTTTTTTCTTATAAGTTAAACTTTTTTCACACAAGGTTGCTGTAACTATAATCAAATCAAATAGAGTTATGTTTTACCAAATAAAAACATACCTTTAAAAAAATAAATAAAAAATGAACAGAAAACAATGTCTCAATGCATTTTCTTCGCCCTTTGAAAGCACTTGGAATGTTTTCATTATTTTTAGTACATTTCATGTAAAATGATTGGTGTCATCAAAATTACAACTCATCCCTCGAAAAAGCCCTCATATGGTTAAATCAATGGAAAAAAAAATGTTATGATTCTTGGAAGGTAGGGCGGAAAAAACAAAAGCGCAAAAGGAAAAATTGGCATCGGGAAGAAGGTTAAATTTCTATCAAGGCATTCAGAGGTGGGTTTGCTTGTGATGAGTGATGAGAGGAGAGAGAAGGAGGAAGGAGCTGAAACCAGAGCTCTTTGTAATGCCCTCACTGCCCCCCTTCCCCGGTGGGGACGTCAGCTCGCTCATCCGTCTGTCTCTCCTGCAGTGGCCGCTCCGTTCATATCCCAAGCTCCTGTCTCCTGGAGGCTGCGTTCTCATTGCAGGCTTCCTTCTTCTGCTCTAGAAGATTGTGCTTGGCCACATCCCCTTTCTTAAAGGGCCAGTATACCCTTAACCCGGAAATGCCTCTTAGGTCACCTGAGAGGCTGCAGCTTTTTAAGGTACTTCATCTCCTTAGGAAAGTGCCTGGGCAATGAGTGATATACGTTGCGTGTTCTCAGGTCCCCTAGCACTGTGATACTGCAGCTGTTATATTGTGTTTCTTCCTGTTTCTGACATATGTTTGCGTTTCAGTATACTGCTGCTGTTATTTGTAACCTGCCACTGCTGCTACAAGCTGCCATGCTGGCCGCCAACTACGATAACCGCTGCCGTGACATATCCTCAGCAGCTGCTGCATACATCCATCCATCCCGGTCGAAATCTCAACACCTGCCGCTGCTGTTATCTCTCTAAAGAGACTGTTGCTCCCGTACCTCTGGGGCCAGCCGTTGCAGCACCAGTCTTCCCGAGTGGCACCCAATCTCCCACCTGCAGCCTAACACCCTCACAATCAGAGGCTCTGGTGAAAACCAGGTGTGGTTCCGCAGTCAAGCCCCTCTGGGTTTTCTGTGTGCTGTGGCCCAGTGGGGTCGCTAAAATTCATGCCCGTCCGCCTAGCATAACACTCTTCCTCCAGCTGGTATATGCATAGAATGTTATCAGTAGTATCTGCCATCTCCTATCTCAGTAATGTAACAATCTGTCTTCACTGAATACACATTTTACCTGTGAATTGAGAATGAATAATCAACCCAGTGGAGAAATAAGCAGATTTCTCTGATACGATATATTGCATAGTTTTTTAATTTCATTTGTTGCATTGATTTATGGAATAAACATGAAAATGACGGTTTAGCTTTAAGTGATGTTTACTTTCCAACGGGTAGGAAGGACATAACTTGTGAAATTAAACTCAATTATCACTTAAATTTCGTTGATTTAATAGCTAACAGGCATTTTCTTTTTATTTACCAAGAACTAGGATGGGGTGAATATCATTTTGTGTTTACTTGGGTTACATATGTCTAGTATTAAAAGTAAATGTTAAAAAAAAAAAATACTTTTCACAGAACTGTGTATTGTATAGTGGTTTCTAATGTTATTTAGGTATTTACAACACCAGACATCCCCAGCAAGGTTAAGACTGCATGGGATGCTAATATTACCCCCAGGACAATAGTATTAGTTGATGCATTTCACTGCTGCCTATTCTGGGGAATAAGTGTATCAAATTACATATGAAGAATCAGGCTTAAAGTGGCTATAGACCTTTAATGATACATAAGAAATGAAGGGTCATATCCTTATCACAGACTAAAGAAATGAATGCTTAATGGGCATAATCTAGCATGACTGACAATAGGAACAATCCAGCATGACCTGCCAGTCTGCATGCAATCTACTCAGGAATCTCTGCATACATATATCGCAGGTATATGAACCAGAGGTAATTTCAACACTTTTGTTCCTTCTACCCTTGAAAAAAGGATTAGAAAAAAACATGCTTGAGAATATTTTTCAATGTTATGACATTTTTTAAAAAGCATCATGACATTTTCTTTAAAGGGGTCTTTCAGAGAGTACAGCATGATCTTGTTAGTCAGGCACGGTGTCCTGGACATATTAAAATGAGCACAGACACAGTTATTGAATGTATAAAAAAAGCTTAAAAGGTGTATGTAAAGTATGATCAATTGCTAGTATAAGATTATACACTTTCGTCTGGATATTCCAACTAGCAGTTTAATTCATAATGCAAGTCTTGCTGTGCCCGCCAATAGCTGTATTAAGACTAAATACCTTGTGCTGCACAGTAAGACTGTAAAGAGGGAATGTTAGTTCAGTGGAAAGGGAGATCTATGCTTTACAAACACACAGTGAAGACAAATAAACAAACAAAATTTCAGGAATTAGCATTTCTGATAGGAAATATGGAAGAAGGGAAGAAAACTAAAGGTGGATACTAGGGAGTCCAACAAGCAACAAGGAAGAACATGAGTGAAAAATTGATGTAATTGGTGTCTCTAAGACCTGTTTGGACTCTACACATGACAGGAATGCAAATATTCCTGGTTTTACACTCTTTTGGTTACACAGGGCAAATATGAAAGAAGGAAGACTATGTCAGAGGAAATAAAGGAGGAAGGTTGTGAGGAACTTGAAACCTTGTGGGTGTAATTAAAGAGTCTGGCAGACACTGAAAAAGTCATTTTTGGTGTAATCAATGGACCCCTCAATATCACTGAGTTGGAAATAATTACATGGCGCGGGCTGCACAGGCTGGTACACTAGTGATTATGGGAGATTTTAACTACCCAGATATTGACTGGGGAAATGGTTCTGCTTCAATTGCAAAGAAGAAAAGATACTTTAGCTTGTTGCAGGATAATTTTATTAGCCAGTTTGTGGAAGACCTAATAGATGCAATACTCTGCTGAATCTGATCATTTCTAGCAATGCAGAGCCTGTTGGACATATCACTGTTATTGAAAAAAAACAAAACAAAATTAATTCATTTTCTTTAGGGTGCATTCAGATGACGGTATAATCATGAATCGAACCGACATTGGACTGGCTGCAGCTCTCCCAATCCAAGCATGAAAGTTTCATGTGTTTCTAAGTAGCTGCCCCGTTCAGTTTGATAGAGCCACGGCCAGTCCGAGCATTGCGGTCCTAGCTTGGTCCAACTTATACGATCGTCTGAATGCATCCTTTCACTATAGAAAACATATTTAGATGAGAAAGGCGAAAACGCCTAATTTTAAAAAGGACAGTTTCTCCGGCGTTAAGGTTGGACAATGACTTGGTACACCTACTTTCAGATAGTGATACCAATGATAAATAGCAGTGCTTTAATAACGTTGGTCAGTCAGACTGCAAGATGTAATCCTATAGATAAAAAGTATAACCAACAAAAAGCTATTTCCTCAGCTAAATAGTGGTCATTCTGTTTTCCAGCTAAAAAAATGCTATATCCTCATCTAAATAATGGTCATTTTGTGCTCCAACTAAAAATTGCTATTTATTAATCTAAATAGCGGTCATTCAAGGCTCCAGCTAAGAATTGCTATTTACTAATCTAAATAGTGGTCATTCTGTGCTCCTACTAAGAATTGCTATACACAAATGTAAATAGTTGTAATTCTGTGCTCCAAGTAAAAATTGCTATATCCTCAACTAAAAAGTGGTAATTCGGTTCTCCAACTAAAAATTGCTATTTCCAAATCTAAATAGTGGTCATTCTGTTCTGCAGCTAAGAAAATGCTATATCTCATCTAAATAATATTCATTTTGTGCTCCAACTAAAAATTATTTCCTAATTTAAATAGTGGTCATTCTATCCTCCAGCCAAAAATTGCTATATCCTCATCTAAATAGTGGTCATTCTCTGCTCCAGCTAAAAATTGGTCTTTCCTCAGCTAAATAGTGGTCTTTCGGTTCTCCAGCTTAAAAATTACTATTTCCTCAGCTAAATAGTGGTCATTCTGTGCTCCAATTAAAAATTATTTCTTAATCTAAATAGTAGTCATTCTCTACTCCAGCTCAAAATTGCTGTGCCATCCGATGCAAAATCGCACCAGTGTTAAGCTATGTGACCAAGCCATCCTGTGCATTTATTCTTCACATGAATCGCACTCATAGTGAAATCGCAGAATGCTGCGATTGTCAGCTAGACTCAGCTCTCGCACCCCCATGCAAGCCTATGGGAGCGAGAAAAATATCGCATTACGGATGGCATACGTATGTCATACAGATGGCATACGTATGTCACACGGATGGAATACATATGTCACACGGATCCTTGGTATGAAAAATCTACAGACTCGCATACCACTCGCTCGGCACTCGCATGACACTCGCATGACACTCGCATGTCATACAAATGCTAGGTGAGAAAAAAAAACGCAGACAATACACATGAGACTCACCCCACTTTCTGGGCGAGTAACGCAGAGATTATTTAATTGCAGATGGAAAAGCGCCCAAATAGTGGTCATTCTGTTCTCCAGCTAAAATTTGCTATTTCCTCAGCTAAATACATGAGGTGCATGCGTACTGTACTGTGGTGTCAGAACAGGAAGATGAGGAGGGTAACTGTAAGGGGTACTTTACACGCTGCGACATCACTACCGATATATCGTCGGGGTCTTGTCGTTAGTGACGCATATCCGGCGCCGGTAGCGACATCGCAGCATGTGAAAGAAATGAGCGACGATGAACTAGCGCAAAAACGTGTAAAATCATTGCTCATTGACACGTCGTTCATTTCCTTAATATCGTTGCTGCTGCAGGTACAATGTTGTTTGTCGTTCCTGAGGCAGCACACATCGCTGTGTGTGATGCCGCAGGAACGACAAACATCTCCTTACCTGCGTCCACCGGCAATGCGGCAGGAAGGAAGTGGGCGGAATGTTACGTCCCGCTCATCTCCGCCCCTCCACTTCTATTGGTCGGCCGCTTAGTGATGTCGCGGTGACGTCGCGGTGACACCGAACGCAACACCCCCTTGAGGGAGGGATTGTTCTTCAGTCACAGCGACGTCGCTGAACCAGTATGTGCGTGTGACGCTGCCGTAGTGATAATGTTCGCTACGGCAGCGATCACCACATATCGTTACAACGACGGGGGCAGGTGCTATCGCACGCGACATCGCTAGCAATTGCTAGCGATGTCGCAGAGTGTAAAGTACCCCTAAGGGACAGAGAAGATGACGATGAGCTTGGAGATCCCACTTGGTGTGAACCCAGAGGCACAATTGAGGAGGGGGAAGACAAGGAGGTTATGTTGGTGATCCCCACACAAACACAAAGTGATGCAACCATGACAAGCACTGCATCCTTAGCCACAACCCTGGCTGTGTACAGCAGCAGTTGCGGGTCTGCAATTCGCAGGAAGGGTTGCCAAGCCTGGTAAAAGGAAAAGTCCAGCTCACTGCATTGTAACAAGCCTTCTTGATAGGAACATGAATCTGCTTTTCCAAAATGTGTAAACATGATGAAAAGAAAATACAAGTCCATCTTCACTAACTATAGGCTTCTCTATTATTAAAATCACAAAAATATACAGTACTTGCTACATCCCATATGATGCCTCTTCTAGATTCTGGTGTCATGCACCCTTAGTCATGTCCCCCAGTACCAGTTGCCAATTGCCATTTCTTCTCTAATAAAAAGGTGCATGTGCTCGACCTCATCATTCATCACTCATTCCTTGAAAAACTCTGTCACAGGGTGCATTTTACCACTGACGATTTGACAAGCAAGCATGGCCAGGGACATTATACATTATATCTCACTGACTGGGCACTGGGTCACTCTGGTGGCTGTGGGGGCAGGCGGGCTAGGGGCTGCTCCACAAGTTTTGAAATCCCCAATGCTTGCGGAACAAACTTCTGCATCTACCACTTCCTCCACCGTTTCTGCCTCCTCCATGTCCCCTAAGGCCTCTACATGCACCATCAACCTCTTCCTTAATGTAACACACATTTCATCAGTGCAGAGAGAATCCCCCAAACCTCTGTACTGCACAGCCAGGGTTCTCCTCAATCAGACAGTGTTGAATTTAAAATATATTGGGAAACACAGTCACACAGCTGAAGAGTTGTGAACAGCTATCCATGCTGAGTTTCAGTTTCTACAATTGCTGTGTCTACTGAACCTGGACCCAGGGAAGGCCGTGCGCAATAATGGTGCGAATCTGGTGCCAACCCTTTGCCTGGGTAACCTCACACATGTGACTTGCATGGCTCAAATCCTCAACTTGGTTGTACAGCAAATTCTAGGCCATTATCCTGGCCTGGATTTGTGGGTGGAGAAGGCACGGTCACTGTGTGCTCACTTCCGTCATTCAAATGTCGCAGCTCATCGACTTGCATCGCTACAGAGGTCTTTCGGTCTAAGAGTTAACTGATTGGTAACCAATGTGTCCACTCTGCACTTATTGCAGCAACTGTGGCTGCAGCGATGAGCTCTGGTGCACTATGTCATGATGCATAGCCTGGACCAATGCGGTACAGTTGTGGGGCAAATCATGCTTGCAGAGTTAGCACAGATAAAGTAACTCTGTACCCTTCTGCAGACTTTCAAAATGGCTACTAAGATGGTTATCGCTGACAATGCTATCATTAGCATCACTATTCCAGTCATCTACATACTGGAGCAAACTTTGAATACTCTGCGGTAGGTTGTGGTGGTCCCAGAGGAAAAGGAGGAAGCAGAGTCGGATGCAGAAGGGAGACCAATATCTCTAAGGTCCAGTCTGTCATCGAATAGGTGGGTGGCATAGGAGGTTGGAGTACAGAAATCGAGGCGGGCTCATGGTACCAAATGGAGGAGGATGAGGAAGAAGAGGTGATGGGCATGCAACAGTCAGGCTATAAGGTTTGGAGTTCCATGGAACTTGTGTCTTCTTGTCCTTATCCAAATCTGTTGCTTTGTCTTGCCCTTAAACTTCCCATCTTCCCTGCTTATAAGTCTCGGTCTGGGACTTATCCCTTGCCTGAGTATTTTGTGGCTGCTGGCTCTTGAGTCGCTCTTGACTTGCTACTGGACTTCCTGCTTCCGCTTGTTTGTGATCTGCCTCATTGCTGCTCAGCTGCCTGCAGTTCTCGGTGCATAATACTGTTCCTGGTTGAGGTTACCTCCCTTCAAAGCTTCTAGGAAAAGAGCTTCAGACTGCTGGACTTCCTTGCTCTGTAAGGACTTTGATTCTCTGTTTCTGATCAGTGTACCTTATCCTGGACGCAATCTTTACGGGCTGTGTGCTGGACTTAAGCTGGGTTCACACTAAGCGACAGCGACGTCGCTGTTACGTCACCATTTTCGGTGACGTAACAGCGACCTTGTAAGTCGCTGTTATGATTGCTGCTTAGCTGTCAAACACAGCAGAAGCAGCGATCATAACGTTGCTGTGCTACATGTGCAGAGAGCAGGGAGCCGCGCTTAGCGCTGGCTCCTTGCTCTCCTAGGTACAGTACACATCGGGTTAATTAACCCGATGTGTGCTGCAGCTACATGTCACAGTGCAGAGAGCAGGGAGCCGCGCGCACTGCTTAGCGCTGGCTCCTTGCTCTCCTTGCTACAGTATACATCGGGTTAATTAACCCGATGTGTGCTGCAGCTACATGTGCTCAGAGCAGGAGCCGGCGCTGGCAGCAAGAGCGGAGGCTGGTAACGAAGGTAAATATCGGGTAACCAGGGAAAGGTCTTCCCTTGGTTACCCGATGTTTACGCTGGTTACAGCTTACCGCAGCTGCCAGTGCCGGCTCCTGCTCGCTTCATTTCGTCGCTCTCTCGCTGTCACACACAGCGATGTGTGTGTCACAGCGGGAGAGTGACGACCAAAAAATGAAGCTGGACATTCAGCAACGACCGGCGACCTCGCAGCAGGGGCCAGGTCGTTGCTGGATGTCACACACAGCGACAGCGACGGGACGTCGCTGCAACGTCACAGAAAATGGTGACGTAGCAGCGACGTCGTTGTCGTTGTGTGTGACACCAGCTTTAAGCCGGACTTTGTCAGTCCTTGGAGGTACACTGATAACTATTTGTTTGCTGTGCGCACTCCTGTTTGGTTTTCTGGACATCCACATATTTGTTGCTGTGTGTACACATTATTCTGTACTTACACGTATAGTGCGGTGAGCACTACTGCATATTACTTGTGCACATTCACATTTTAGTGCCGGTCGCATCACTGCATATTACTTCTGGACTTTCACGCATTTCTGTGGGTCATTTAGTATTTCTGGACAGTCATTTATTTGTGCTGGTTGCACTTGCATTTAATTTGTAGTTGCCACTGTTATTCTCTGTTTCTTCTGTGTGTTTATTATTTGTCAATTCAAAGTATTTACCCTACCTTTGTCTCAGTGTTCTTATATTCCACGCTATCAGATTCCAGAATATCTACATAAGTATTACACAGGAGATGAAGAAGATATTGATACCCTCACTGTTGTCTGAGGTTGGTGGGAGGAGACTGAGGAAGCAAGCTTGAGTGTTACCCAGCCACCAACACACCAAGAACTTGCACCTCATGGAAGCGTCTGACACATGAGCACCTTCCTTTCTTGCTGCAATATTTGCATCATGATTCCTGAATTGTTAGTATTATAAATTTTGCTGACTACTGGGTTGCCACTCTGTTAGATCCATGGTTCAAGAGTAAATTTTGCCAGATGCTTCCCCCTGGAAACGCTATATAGATGATATATTCTTCATCTGGACTGGTAATGAACAATCACTCACTAGTTTCTTCAATGACATCAATACCATCTCTCCCAACATCTCATTTACCCTCCACTACGATCACAACTCCATCAACTTCCTCGACACCCTTGTCATCCGGGATCCCAACAATAAACTTTCTACTGACATATATTCCAAACCCACAGACAAAAATAGTCTTCTTCTTTACAGTAGCTGCCACCCGAAACATACTAAGAAATCTCTGCCCATCTCCCAACATTGTAGAGTAGAGAGGATCATCTCCAATCCCACAACGCGCACACTCCGACACCAAGAAATGAGCACGAAATTCCTAGCCAGGGACTACCCCCATCATATTGCAACCAATATTTCCCCCAGACGCAATTCAGAACCTAACAAAAAACAGCGCATACCGTTCGTGAACACATATCACCCGTTCTCCCCTTCCTTCAGCCAGGTCATTAAAAAACATTGGTCAATTCTTGGCAGTGCATACCCGGACATTGAGGAATTCAAATCTCCACCTATGATCTGTCACAAACGCCCTTGCAATATCAAAGACGCTTTGGTCCGAGCAGACATTGGTTCATCCCTAAGCCGGGACAGAGTTTTTTGGCCACGCCACGTAAGGGAACATTCCCGTGTCTCCATTGTGTACAGTGCTCTAACGTCACCAGAGGAGAGTTCTTTACACATCCCAGAACTGGCAAGCTATACCCTATCAGAGGTTTCTACACATGTGACACTAACTTTGTGGTTTACCTAATCAAATGCCCTTGCGGTCTCGGATATGTTGGGGAGACGACCCAACATATCCAAGACCGCATTAGTAAACACAAATCGACCATACGGTGCGGCCAGACTGTACTCCCCATTCCGGCTCACTTTGTGGCCAGAGGTCACTCAGTCTCCCAATTAAGGTTTCAAATACTAGAACACGTCCCACTACCCAGAAGGGGTGGCAATAGGGTACAAATCCTCCGGGACCGTGAGGCATACTGGATACACACTTTACAAACCCTCAAACCATGGGGCATGAATAGAGAATATGAAACAAATTATTAATCCTGCCTGTGCAAATATGCAGACCATTCTCATGTATTGTGTACTATGTTTTTATTTGTTGCCTTTATATACCGATTTTTCCTAACCTATCTCGTTTTCTTTAAGATATATATATCACCTGCTTCACTGACCGGATCCAACCTATGCACCTTTTCCACGACTGGCACCTCCTCTTCACCAGATAGCATTCTTACCCCATCACTATTCCCTCGCTTCCCCTCCCCCGGTCACACACTAGGACACACTAGCTCTCCACATACTCAACATTCACATACATCAATTACATACCCTATTTACACACAAGCATACAAATACATTCATTTCCATTTCATCCTCCACCCTGCCTATGCTGTCTCTCCCTCCTCCTTCTCCCGCATGCATACACTTCCACCATAGGACATCTTGTCTATACCAGCTCCATCTTCCTATCCATTTTATCCTCATCCCCTTTCTACTGTCACACACGATCTTCCCCTATACATCTTTGATGTTGACCCCTCATTTACATACCACACATACATGTCACACACAGTTACTTATAACATGTTTCCCCATCACACAGATCCCGGTTCCATGGATGCAATGCGCAGGTGCACACCGGCGTCCATAATAGACTAGGATCCCTGAAGTATATTCCGCCCCCCCGATGGCGTCACGCTCTGATAAGCACCCATACCCCCATCCACAGACAGAGACTCCCCTTACCACGCCCCCTCTGTGATGCAATGCGCGCACGCGCGCTTAATCCTGTCGCCCATGCTGGCATGGATCATTTTCCTTAAGTCCGCCCCCTCCGTGACGCCATGCGCGCACACGCGCTTAGTACTGTGTATTACCATCCCACAGCACCTCTCCTGCTTCCCTACTCACGTCACACGCATGCGCAGTTACACGCCCACGTCATCACTGACGTCACGGGCGCCTGCGCATTTGACCTCTATGAGTCACACCAGGAAGTATTGCCCAAGATACAAATAGACGCTCCTCTACAGACCCCATTGCCACATGCCTCCTGCCTGCACCTCTGGGACCCTGTCCCCCTGCCCCTGTGCTCTGTAAGGTAACACCTTTGTCTATACTCTGGACCTCTGCCTGGTCTCCATATGCATAGCGTTTTTTACCATTGTATCCTGTTTCTCCATAGGCACTTCCTCCATCTGTGTAAAAAATCTTTATCATTTTCTCATAGGCAAGTCCTTGACAAAGGCCTTGTGAAGGCCGAAACGTTGGCTTGACTTTGGCTTTGCTTTTTCGGTAGTGGCATTTTCTTTCTGCTTGCATAATAAAAATCACTCTTTGCATTACCCTGTTGCAGTTGATTGTGTGCTTGGGATTGGTTTAACTATTGTAACATTTTTCCCTTAAGCACCTCCCTTATACCCGCAGTTGAGCCCAGCTCTACCCTGAACTTAATCCCCCTGGAAAGGGACATACACATGTTGGAGTATCGAAAACAACTTGTACACAATCTTGGTTTTCGCCAAGACAGCAATGTGGCACACTGTGCATCACTGTTCTGCTCTTCCAACATCAGAAACTTCGAGTTGCTAATGCAGAAACATTAGCAGCAGCAGCAGTTTAAGTGGCAGCAGCAATTTCTGGGACTTGTGCCACACATTTTTTAGACCATCTCATGCATCAGCAGAACAGAGTACAAGTCTGACACATAGTGAATGACTGGAGAGGATGGTGCTGGAGTATGTAGAGCTCAATATTAATGCCATCAGGGAGGAGTTGGACCCTTTTGTATTTTGGTCTTCAAAAATGGAAGAGTGGCCTGATCTCACCAGTTATGCAATGGAGGTTTTGTCATGCCCAGCAGCCATTTTTATCTCAGAATGTGTCTTCAACACTGCTGGTGGTGTCCTGATGGATACACGCATCCGGGTGTCCCCTGTTGATGTTACTAACAAGTGCCTTGCTAGTGCAACAATCCACCACTGTGACTTTTAAAATTTGGCTATTTTATATGTATGAAACACCTAATATTCCTCTTATTAATCTTCTTTTTGCTTGAGTCACGAAAATCAGCCCTGTCTGCTGCATGGCCCAAACCTGACTGCTGTGCAAAGATGCTATGGATACTGTGGGGCAATTGATGTCACTATCCTGCTGTCTGCCTCTAATTTTGGAAATGTGAAGACTACAAGATGGGTCTTCAAGTTTTATCTAGTCTTCAGTGGCAGGGTTCTCAGAGCAACAGGCCTACTCCTGTCACTCACCACCTCTTGATTTGAAAACTCTCAGTGCTGGGTAAGACCCTGTGTCATGTACGACCCATGCTTGGCTGCATAGCTAAGACACTATGGGTACTGTGGGGCAATTGATGCCATTGACCTGCTGTCTGCCTGTAATTTTTGGAAATGTAGAGACTCCAAGATGGGTCTCCAAGTTGTATCTTGTTTGTAATGGCAGGGTTCTCAGAGCATCGGGCTTACTCCTGTCACTCATCCACGTTTTGATTTAAAAGCTGTCAGTGCTGAGCCAGACCCTGTGTTGTGTATGGTCCATGCTTGGCTGCAGCACTAAGACACTATGGATATTATGGGGCAATTGATGTAACTGACATTATGGCTGTCTGTAATTTTTGGAAATGTGGAGAATCCAAGATGGGTTTCCAAGTTGTATCTTGCCTGTAGGGGCAGGGTCTCAGAGCAACAGGCCTACTCCTGCCACTCATCCACCTCTTGATTTGAAAGCTTTAAATTCTGGGCCACACCCTGTGTTGTGCATGGCCCATGCTTCACTGCAGTGCTAAGACACTATGGGTATTGTGGGGCAATTAATGCCACTGTTTTGCTGTCTGCATCTAATGTTTGGAAATGTTGAGACTTCAAAATGAGTCTCCAAGTTTTATCTTGTGTGTTATGGCAGGATTCTTAGAATAACAGGCCTACTCATGTCACTCATCAAGCTTTTGATTTCAAAGCTGTAAATGCTGGGTCAGACCCTGTGTTGTGTATGGCCCATGCTTGTCTGCATTGCTAAAACACTATTGGTACTGTGTGGCAATTAAAGCCACTGTGCTGTTAAATATTGGATACAATAAAGTATCTAATCGTTTGCTAGGTAATTCCAAACTAATCTCCAAAACAGACCTGGTGCAAGGTGATTTAAAACCTCTGTATCTTGTCTGTAGTGGCAGGATTCTCAGAGCAACAAGCCTACTCCTGTCACTCATTTACTGCTTAATTTAAAAGCTGTAAATGCTGGACAGACTCTGTGATGTGAACGGCCCATGCTTGACTGCACCACTAAGACACTATGGGTATCGTGGGGCAATTGATGCCACTGTGCTGTTGCCTGCCTCTAATTTTTGGAAATGTGAAGACTCCAACATGGGTGTCCAAGTTGTATCCTGTCTGTAATGACAGGGTTCTCAGAGCAACAGGACAAGTCCTGTCACTTAGCCACCTCTTCATTTGAAAGCTGTCAATGCTGGGCTAGACCCTGTGTCATGTATGGCACATGCTTGAAAGCAGTGCTAAGACACTATGGGTACTGTGTGGTAATTGATAACACTGTCCTGCTGTCTGCCTTTAATATTTGGAAATGTGGAAACTCCAAGATGAGTCTCCAAGTTTTATCCTGTCTGTAGTGTTAGGGTTCTCAGAGCAATAGGCCTACTCCTGTCACTCATCCACCTCTTAATTTAAAAGCTGTAAATGCTGAGCCAGACCCTGTGTCGTATATGGTCCATGCTTGAATGCAGCACTAAGACACTATTGGTACTGTGAGGCAATTGATGTCATTATCCTGCTGTCTGCCTTTAATATTTGAAAATGTATAGATTCCAAGATAGGTCTCCAAGGTGTATCTTGTCTGTAGTGTCAGGGTTCTCAGATCAACAGGCCTACTCCTGTCACTCATCCACCTCTTGATTTGAAAGCTGAAAATGCTGGGCCAGACCCTGTCTGGTGTATGGCTTATGCCTCACTGCAGCACTAAGACACTATGGGTACTGTGAGGTAATTGATACCACTGTCCTGCTGTCTGCCTCTAATTTTTGGAAATGTATTGACTCTGAGATGGGTCTCCAAGCTGTATTTTGTCAGTAGTGGCAGGATTCTTAAAATAACAGGCCTACTCATGTCACTCATACACCTCGTGATTTTCAAACTGTAAATACTGGGCCAAACCCTGTGTTGTGTATGGTCCATGCAGTGCTAAGACACTATGGGTATTGTGTAGCAATTAATGCCACTGTGCTGCTGTATACATCTAAATTTTGGAAACAATAAAGTATCTAATCATGTGCTCGGTAGTTCCCAACTATTCTCTAAAACAGACCTGGTGCAAGGTAATTAAAAACTTCAGTATCTTGTCTGTAGTGGCAGGGTTCTCAGAGCAACAGGCCTACTCCTGTCACTCATCCACATCTTAATTTAAAAGCTGTAAATGCTGGGTCAGACCCTGTGTAGTGCATGGTCCATGCTTGACTGCAGCACTAAGACACTATGGGTACTATGGGGCAATTGATGCCACTGTCCTGCTGTCTCCCTCTAATTTTTGGAAATGTGAAGACTCTAAGATGGTTCTCCATGTTATATCTTGTATGTAGTGGCAGGGTCCCAGAGCAACAAGTTTTTCTCCTGTCACTCAGCCACCTGTTGATTTGAAAGCTAGAAATGTTGGGCCAGACCCTGTGTTGTGCATGGCCCATGCTTCACTGCAGCGTTAAGACACTATGGGTATTGTGGGGCAATTGATGCTTCTATCCTTCTGTCTGCTTCTAATTTTTAGAAATGTTGAGACTCTAAGATGTGTCTTCAAATTGTATCTTGTCTATAGTGGCAGGATTCTTAGAATAACAGGCCTACTCATGTCACGCATCCACCTCTTTGAAAGCTGTAGTGCTAAGATACTATGGGTACTGTGTGGCAATTAATGTCCCTGTGCTTTTGTCTGCATTTAAATAATGGAAACAAAAAATAATTTAATCATTAAATAGTTTGCTAGGTAGTTACCAACTAATCTCCAAAACAGACCTGGTGCAAGATGATTGAAAACGTATGTATCTTGTCTGTAGTGGCAGGGTTCTCAGAGCAACAGGCCTACTCCAGTCACTCATCCACCTCTTAATTTAAAAGCTGTAAATTTTGGGCCAGACGCTATGTTTGTGCATGTCCCATGCTTGATTGCAGAGTTAAGACACTGTGGGAATTATTGGTGTAATTTATGCCACTGTCTGCTGTCTGCATCTAATTTTTGGAAATGTAGAGACTCCAAGATGGGTCTCCAATTTGTATCTTGTCTGTAGTGTCAGGGTTCCCAGAGCATCAGGCCTACTCATGTCACTCATTCATCTCTTAATTTAAAAGTTGTCAGTGCTGGGCCAGACTTTGCATCATGTATGGCACATACTTGACTGCAGCACTAAGACATTATGGGTATTGTGGGATAATTGATGCCACTGTTCTGTTGTCTGCCTCTAATTTTTGGAAATGTGTAGACATGTCCAAGATGGGTGTCTAAGTTGTATCTTGTCTGTAGCAGCAGGATTCTCAGAGCAACAGGACAAGTCCTGTCACTTATCCACCTTTTGATTTGAAAGCTGTCAATGCTGGGCCAGACGCTGTGTCATGTATGGCCAATGCTTGACTGCAGCACTAAGACACTATGGGTACTGTGTGGTAATTGATAACACTGTCCTGCTGACGCTGACTGCCTTTAATATTTGGAAATATGGAGACTCCAAGATGAGTCTCCAAGTTATATCTTGTCTGTAGTGTCAGGATTCTCCAGCATTAGGCCTCCTCCTGTCACTCATCCACCTCTTCATTTAAAAGCTGTAAATGCTGGGCCAGACCCTGTGTCATGTATGGTCCATGCCTGACTGCAGTGCTAAGACAGAATGGGTACTATAGGGCAATTGATGTCACTATCCTGCTGTCTGCCTTTAATATTTGGAAATGTGGAGACTCCAAGATGGGTCTTCAAGGTTTATTTTGTCTGTAGTGTCATGGTTCTCATTGGAACAGGCGTACTCCTGTCACTTATCCACCTCTTAATTTGAAAGCTGAAAATGCTGGGCCAGATGCTGTCTGGTGTATGGCCCATGCCTCACTGCAGAACTAAAACATTATGAGTACTTTGGGGCAATTGATGTCACTGTCCTGCTGTCTACCTCTATTTTTTGGAAATATAGAGACTCCAAGATGGGTCTCCAAGTTGTATCTTGTCTGTAGTGGCAGGGTCCTCAAAATAACAAGCCTACTCCTGTCACTCATCCAACTCTTGATTTGAAAGCTGTAAATGCTGGGCTAGAACCTATGTAATGTATAGTGCATGCTTGGCTGTAGCGCTAAGACACTATGGGTATTGGGCAACTGATGACACTGCCCTGCTGTCTGCCTCCAAATTTTGCAAATGTGGAGACTTTAAGATGGGTCTCTAAGTTGTATCTTGTCTGTAGTGTCAGATCTACTCTTGTCACTCATCCAACCCTTGATTTGAAAGCTGTAAATGTTGGTCCAGACCCTGCTTCACTGCAGCGCTAAAACACTATGAATCTATGAAGTTAATGGTTCATTTTAAAATGGTTTGATCTGTTTTGGTAGCTTTTGGGACCCCATAAATGTGTTGTCTATGTCTTTGTTTTTGCCTCCCATTGAATTGAATGGGTTTGGATATGTTCGGTGAATCGTTCAACTAACTCAAGTGAAGTCTTCGAAGACAAACCGAAACTTGAGAGGTTTGCTCATCTCTACTGGTAACAAAGGAGATCCACATAAATTAGGAGTGTGCTGTTTGAGAGGTTATGCAAGATGAGGACAAGTCCATTAAGGCTATGTGCGCACACTGCGTTTTTTTGACGCTGCGTTTTTGTGCGTTTTTGGCCGCTAAAAACGCACAAAAACGCACCTGCGTCGAAAAAAAACGTGGCAAAAACGCACGCGTTTTGCCGCGATTTGGTGCGTTTTTTTGCTGCGTTTTGCTGCGTTTTTGCTCACTGCGTCCTTATGCGTTTTTTATCAGTGAACAAAAAAAAAAAGGTCTGATGTCATTTCCTTCTTCAATGTGTTCTTCATTCTCCACTAGTGTATGCAGAAGAGCAGACAGCTTCAGAACTACAAGGCTCAGCATACTCCATCCAATAGTGTATGCAGGAGAGCAGACAGCAGCTGCAGAACTACAAGGCTCAGCATGCTCCATCCAGGACTGTATGCTTGAGGGAGAGTCAGGGGGAGCAGACCTACAAGGCTCAGCATCTTCCATCCAATAGTGTATGCAGGAGAGCAGACAGCAGCTGTCGAACTACAAGGCTCACCATCCTCCTTCCAGGACTGTATGCAGGATTTCTTTGCCCCCCCAAACAAAAAAAATGACGTGGGCTTCGCCATATTTTTGTATGCTAGCCGGGTACAGCAGGTTAGGTACGGGCTGCCCCCAGCCCCCAGCTGCCTATTTGTACCCGGCTGGGAACCAAAAATATAGGGAAGCCCTTTTTTTTTAAATTATTTCATGAATTTCATGAAATAATTTTAAAAAAAAATTACGTGAGCTTCGCCCAATTTTTGAGTCCAGCCGGGTACAACTAGGCAGCTGGGGATTGGAATCCACAGTGCAGGGTGCCCATGCTTTCTGGGCACCCCCGCTGTGAATTGCAGTCCCGCAGCCACCCCAGAAAATGGCGCTTTCATAGAAGCGCCATCTTCTGGCGCTGTATCCAACTCTTCCAGCTGCCCTGATGCCGGGTGGCTCGCCGGGTAATAATGGGGTTAGGGCTAGCTGTAGAGCTGGCCCTAAGCCCGAAATTCATGGTGTCACGCCAATATTAGACATGGCCACCATGAATTTCTAGTAAAGATAAAAAAAAACACAACACAGAAAAATATTTTTATTAGAAATAAAACACAAACACAATTAGTGACTCCATCTTTATTGAAATAAAGAACCCCCCTCCGCAGTAATCCTGGGTCAGGGTCCCGCGCCGTCCAATCTGGATCCAATATCATCGGTTTGCTGGAAGGCAAAGCGATCAGATGATGTGTCAGGATCAAGTGCCTGAATCCCATCACACATCAGCTGATTGTATAAAAGCCGTTTATACAATCAGCAGATGCATCGGTGCAAAAAAAAAAATAATACTCACTTATGTGCTGATTACCGGCAGCTCCTGGAGCGATGGGGCGGGAGTCTGATCCTGTCCGATCGCTGCAGCAGCTGCCGGTAATCAGGGATGAAGTCTCCTGACGCATCCGCTGATACCGGCCGGGTGCCCGCGTCACCGCGATACTTACGATCACCTGATGCGTCAGGTGACTGCATCAGGTGATCCATCGCCAGGTCCTGCATCCATCGGAGGTTTCCCGGCCGTCTGCCCACAGCCGGAGCGGGGGTGGCGGTACCGTGTTGAGGAGATGGGAGCGGGCATGGCACCGGGAGGCTGCAGACAGGTGAGTATAACTTTTTTTTTTTTCTACTGTTAACTTTTGTTTTCGCAGCCGCTTCCACCTCCCGCCCAGACATGGCGCCGCACGGCAGCATACATGCACAGGACGGGAGGTGGACGCGGCGGTGACGGTACCGGGAGGATTCACGCTTCTGTATATACTGACAGAAGGAATCCTCTTCCTGTACACGTCACTTTACTACCCACCTCCTGCGTTTATAGCTGCGTTTTTGGTCTTAGAAACGCACCAAAACGCACCAAAACGCAGCTATTTGCGTTTCTCATTGCGTCTTTCAACATCCCATTGAACTCAATGGATGAAAAGCGCAGTGAAAAACGCGGGAATAATTGACATGCTGCGTTTTTGTGGCACCACAAAAACGCAGCTGAAAAAAAACAGATGTGTGCGGACAGCAAAAATGAAAACTCATAGACTTTGCTGGGGAAGCAAAGTCCTGCAGTTTTGAGGCCAAAAACGCACCCGAAAAACACGCAAAAACGCCGCGAAAAACGCACTGTGTGCACATAGCATAATAGTTCAAAAACAATGCAGGCTCTGTCTAGCCTCCATGGCTTAGCTTGCGAGAAGAAAGCCAATTGGTAACAATAAAATACCAAAATGCAACAAGTTTCTAGGCTCAAGGGCCACTTTTTCAAGTGGGAGAAATTTGCTCACCTGATTAGGTGGATTCATGAAGCCGCAGGTCAGAGTGGACACATCTACCCACAGAGTTGGCAGAGAAATAAGGAAAGCATGTGGAACAGTAATGAAGTGGATAAAAAGCTAGGCTAGAGAGGAAACAAACAAGCAAGGCAGGACACACCAGAAACCAAAGAACCAGGGGAGCAGATGAAAAGAAAATTGGCAGGTCTAATGCAGCACTCAGATGTAGGTAGCAGAATCCACAGCAGATTGTAACTAGAGATGAGCGAACCTGAACTGTAAAGTTCGGGGTCTATACCATCACCGGTTGTTCGTGTTCTGAACCCAAACACAGGCTTTTACCTGTACGTCTGGTTTCTGCTCGAGTTTGTAATCTGCATAAAGCTTGTTGAAAGGCTGCCAAGCAGCCAATAAGCAGTCTACAGTCATGGCCAAAAGTTTTGAGAATGACACCAAAATTATTTTTTCACATGATCTGTTGCCCTCTGGTTTTTAATTGTGTTTGTCTGATGTTTACATCACATACAGAAATTAATTGCAATCATATTATGAGTACCAAAAGGTTATATTGACAGTTAGAATGAGTTAATGCAGCAAGTCAATATTTGCAGTGTTGACCCTTCTTCTTCAGGACCTCTGCAATTCTCCCTGGCATGCTCTCAATCAACTTCTGGACCAATTCCTGACTGATAGCTGTCCATTCTTACATAAGCAATGCTTGCATTTTGCCAGAATTTGTTGGTTTTTGTTTGTCCACCCGTCTCTTGATGATTGCCCACAAGTTCTCAATGGGATTAAGATCTGGGGAGTTTCCAGGCCATGGACCCAAAATCTCTATGTTTTGTTCCATGAGCCATTTAGTGATCACCTTTGCTTTATGGCAAGGTGCTCCATCATACTGGAAAAGGCATTATTGGGCGCCAAACTGCTCTTGGACAGTTGGGAGAAGTTGCTCTTGGAGGACATTCTGGTACCATTCTTTATTCATGGCTGTGTTTTTAGGCAAGACTGTGAGTGAGCCGATTCCCTTGGCTGAGAAGCAACCCCACACATGAATCGTTTCAGGATACTTAACAGTTGGCATGAGAAAAGACTGGTGGTAGTGCTCACCTCTTCTTCTCCTACTAAGCTGTTTTCCAGATGTCCCAAACAATCAAAAAGGGGATTCATCTGAGAAAATGACTTTACCCCAGTCCTCAGCAGTCCACTCCTTGTACCTTTTGCAGAATATCAGTCGGTCCCTGATGTTTTTTCTGGAGAGAAGTGGCTTCTTTGCTGCCCTCCTTGAAACCAGGCCTTGCTCAAAGAGTCTCCACCTCACAGTGCGTGCAGAAGCACTCACACCAGCCTGCTGCCATTGCTGAGCTAGCTCGGCACTGCTGGTAGTCCGATCCCGCAGCTGAAACAGTTTTAAGATATGGTCCTGGCGTTTGCTGGTCCTTCTTGGGCGCCCTGCAGCCTTTTTGGCTACAATGGAAACTCTCTCCTTGAAGTTTTTGATGATGCGATAGATTGTTGACTGAGGTGCAATCTTTGTAGCTGCGATACTCTTCCCTGTTAGGCCATTTTTGTGCAGAGCAATGATGGCTGCACGTGTTTCTTTAGAGATAACCATGGTTAACTGAAGATTAACAATGATACCAAGCACCAGCCTCCTTTTAAAGTGTCCAGTGGTGTCATTCTTACTTAATTTTGACTGATTGATCGCCAGCCCTATCCTCATCAACACCCACACCTGTGTTAATGGAAGAATCACTAAAACAATGTTAGCTGCTCCTTTTAAGGTAGGAATGCAATGCTGTTGAAATGTGTTTTGGGGGTTTAAGTTTATTTTCTTAGCCAATATTGACTTTGCAAGTAATTGCTGTTAAGCTGATCACTCTTTATGACATTCTGGAGTATATGCAAATTGCCATTAGAAAAACTTAAGCAGTAGACTTTGTAAAAATTAATATTTGTAGCATTCTCAAAACTTTTGGCCATGACTGTATTCTGGTGTGGGCACTTCTGGCCCCAACACAGCCATATCAAGTATTGGCATGGCTTTGAATGGCCAGCGCACCACTGTAAAAGAAAAAAAAAATAATAATGAAAAAATGACGTGGGGCCCCGTTAAATATTTAAATAAATAATTTAAAAAAATGTTGTGTAGTCCTCCTATGTTTTATATCCAGCCAAGGTAAAGCTGACAGCTGGGGGTTGGTATTCTTAAGATGGAAAAGGCCATGGTTATTGGCCCTCCCAGCTTAAAACTTGCTCCAGAATTGTTGCATCGCATTAGTCATAGTTGGTGCCATGAGGATGGCAGCTGTGATCACTAGTGAACACGCTTGCTGCCTCCATGTCACACAATCCAACAGTCAGGCAATCCTACAGAGAATTCACCAGTAGACACAGTTGGTATCATGGGAGTCCATGGCTGTGAACTCTAGTGAACTGACTGACATCACTACTTCTCACAGCCAGGGACTTTCGTGCTGTCCTCAGTGTGTTCCAGAGGCTGCGGTGACCGGTTACATTTTCTGTCACTGCAGCCTTTGGATGTAGTAGAACCGAGGATTGTTGCGGGACGTCGTGCGTTTTTTGGGAGGGGGGGTTAGTAAATGGATGAAAGAGGGTGTGTGGTTTTTCTTAATTTAATATAAAGGATTGTCTGTGTTTTTGTTTATTTCTTTTGACTTACAGAGTTAGTAATGGAAGTGTCTCATAGACACTTCCCCATTACTAACCTAGGGCTTGATGGCCACTGTGATTTTTGACAAGTCACAGATATCAAATTCATCAACCCCATATTTTACCCCGATTGCCACCACACCATGGCAATCATGATGAGCAGGGTAAAGTGCCAGAATTGGCACACCCAAGGGATGTGCCAATTCTGGGGCAACTGCAGGCTGGTGTTTTTAGGCTGGGACAGGCCAATACCCATGGCCCTTCACACCCTGATAATATACAAGCCCCGAGCTGTCAGCTTTACCTTGGCTGTTTTTTAAAAAAATAGGGGGGACCACACACCAATTTTTAAATTATTTATTTAAATAACTTTAAACAATGGAGAGGGATCATCTTTATTTTTGATAACCAGACAAAGTAAAGCTAACAGCTGGAAGTTGCAGCTCGTAGTTGCCTGTTTTACCTTCCCTGGTTATCAAAAATAGACGTGAGCTTACGCCATTTTTTTAAATAATTAATAGAGATGGTCGAATAGTAACTATTTGTGTACAGATAATGCTTACTGAATATCGAGTAGTATTCCAGTATTCGGCATTGCAAGAAAAATGCACAGGTTCCCCATTGATTTGCATTAGGTTCATTATTCATGACTAATACTGGAACAGTGCTTTGGGATTCGTTGCGAATAATCCGAACATAAATAGTTACTAATCGCTCCTCACTAATTATTAATTTTCTTTTTACACCACAATACAGCAAACTGCTTTGCAACCAATCTGAGACAGCATAGAGGGTGGGGGGTGTATAGCAGTCTACAACCAATCACAGACCCTGGCACAGATTGTGGGTGGGGGAAGCAGTGAATATTCATGAAGTTTAATGAGTGGGTCATCTTACTGATGTATTATCTACCAGGAAACACAGTATGTATATCTGTCTTGCTATTAGCCCCACTTTGCTTTCTTTTGCAGCCCCCTAGGCCTCACTTCAACCATTTTACAGCCATTTTTCCGCAGAAAAATTTGGGTCCCTATTGACTTGTATGGGGTTTGTCGCCCAGAGTCAAGTTCAGATCAAGTTCGCTTCCTGAACAAAACTTTTATTTCAAGTCCTTGCAAATTTGGTGAACCCGAATATCCACGGGCCCGCTCATCCCTAATTGTCACGTACTGCAAGCAGACTCTAACAACAATTTATGATTACAACAAATGATGGGTTAACGAGAAGGTTATAGAAGCAGCAGATGCAAATAGAAGAAATCACAGGAATCTGAGGAGAGGATGGAAACATAAGAAAAACGATGGTGGCATTCTCCAAACAAACCTCAATGCAACACATTACATTCTCAATACTCATACAGAGGCATGTGTGTAATTGGGCCTTAAGAGATCTCAGAAGATGATGTCATTGAAGAACACTGCGACAGTTCTAATACCAGACAAGAAGCACATCAAAGGGCGACAATCATTGGGGAAGAGAGCGGAAACTAGCCCTGAAGGCAAGATAGACACATAACTACATCCAACAGTTCTTAAGGAACTCAATTCAGTTATTGCTGGACCTCTCTACATAATTTTTAGAGACTCTAGTGGTGGGTACTGGATCATGCAACTAGTGCAAATCTAATATGGTGCCCATTTTCAAAACGGGCTCAAGGTCTTTCCCAGGTAATTGTAGACTTAGGGTTCCTTCATAGGAGCATTTTATATGGATGTGTACTGTCTGGATAAAAATCGGACAGCACATTATTTTGATGACAGACGAGTGCCCGTGTAGAAAAAAAATCACATCATGCACAATTCTGTTTCGTATATGTAATGAGACTCCTCTATTCAAGTCTATGGAGAAATTGGATCCCATGTGGACCATCTACATTGCATCCAATTTTTACACATACATTGCCATTATTAACCTAGAAAACTGTATTTGATCATGTACATTTTAAAATGTTGATTTATAAATACAGATGCCAAATAGATGGCATATGAGTGTAAAATATGGGCACACAGATGGCCAACGGATAATGATCCGGATGAAAATTGGCCAAGTTTTATGTGATGAAACTCAGATGATCTTTCACAAACTCGTCTGACCCCAGGGTAACCTCATTTCTAGAAAAATCTTCGAGTGTCTTGTAAGGAATTATATACAGTATGTGATAAAAAGTAACATTATAAGTGATAGCCAGTATGGTTTTACAAAAGACAGAAGTTGTTAAACTAACCTGACAAATGTTTATTAAGAGTCAGAACTTGGACAGACGGGTAGATGTGGATATAGTGTTTTCGGACTCTGCAAAGGCATTTGATATTGGAACAAAAAAATGGCTCAAACACTGCACCTACAGAGTTGTGGTGAATGACTGCTACTCTGAATGGTGCACCCCAATGTTCCATGCTGGGTTCGCTAATATTTGACTTGTTTACTAATTATATAAAAGATGGAATAAAAAAAATATTTTTTCTATTTTTGCAGATGATAGCAAACTATGTAGAATAGTGCAATGTATTGAAGATTTTCTGAATGTACCAGCTGACTTGCAGAAAGTGAATATTTGGGCATCTGACAGATGAGATTCAATGTGGATATATGAAAAGAACTAATAATATACAGGCATTTCATGTTTAAGTAGGGGTAAAACTAGCAGACTCACTGATACAGATGGATTTGGGTGTATTAGACTAAATAACAGCATGCAATATCAATCAAGGACTTCTAAGGCCAGAGCTACTCACAACGGGAACCAATAATGGTTTAGAGCACCACTTCACAGAAAAAACGATCAAAAGGGAGTAACCCAAAAATATAAATCACAGAAAAAATACTCCTAAAATTTTTGTTAAACTTTTATTGAATATCAATATATTGAAAACGTGAAGTGAGGGGGGTGTTCAAAAAAATATAAAATACCCTAAGGGTCTAAAGTACAATAAAAAAATGCAGTCTAGTGGACCAGCCAGCGGTATATCCCGACAAATGGTGGGAAATGCTTATATCGCTCCACCAGTCAACTTTACAAATGATGATACATCAATTATTTAACATTCATTGCAGAAACATTTTTAATACACAATTATTATCATCCAGATCCAATAATTAACCATGCATTGAAAAAGAGACTTAGATAAATTGTAAATTTATAGATAGATTTGGCATATATCTCTCAAATACAGAAACTTGGACTATATGTATTATTTGTAGAGCAATGTAAAAAAATATAATTATAGAGTACTGTAGTAGGATAAAGTAAACATACAGTATTCTTTTCATGTCAAAAAAAGCATAAACAATTTAGCCCCAAGAAATGTTACCCAACGCACCACTCCAGCATTTTTGTTTTTTTTTCAGCGCAGGAGAGGTGCTTTAAACCTAATTCCCATGCCTCTAATCTTATACTCTTCCTCCAGTGTCTTCATCTCTTTCCACAACTGCTCCTGCTGATTTTCAGCAGTTTCTGACCTGCAGATTGCTTCAGTGTTTATTGGAGCGCACTGGCGGTAACAACTCAATATAAGTCTAGGAGAGCCTCATTCTGGCTCTCATAAACTTGTGTTGAGAGCTTGTGACATACGTAACTTTTGACTTCCAGCCAGTCAGAAGTTATGATCACATGATGGTGCTGTTGGAACAAAACGACACTGAAAAAAGGTGAAAATGTTGGAGGGTGAGTATTAGACCAGGGGCAGGATCCTTCGGTTTAAAGAACTACTCCAGCAATGAAAAAAACTGCTGGAGTGTTTAAAAAAGACTTTGATGCTTTTTTAGAAGAAAATAACATATTTGTTAATGTAAATGTTTAAAGTTCTTTTTTTGAATGTTTAGTCCAGTAGATCAACAATTGGTATCAGGAAGGAAATATTATCTCTTCTGGGGCGGGCTATATCATGGATTGTGATTGTGCATGCTATTATCCATAGCCTAAGGAGCTTGCTCAGCTCTTCAGTCTGCTCTATACATGTAATGCTCACAACTACCGTATATGTACGGTAGATGCCCCAAGGGTTTATTCTGAATATTAGCTACAATTTACAACAAAAATGTAATTTTGTAAGTTATCTTGACATCACTAAGAAGATCTAAACCTTTGGTCTTCCAAAGTATTCATAAAAAAACCTGAAACCTGCAATTCATCCTACTGAGGGGTTATTGGCATAACCTAAGCTTTTATATGTATTTTACATGGAATCTGTTAGCAGGTTTTTGCTATGTAATCTGAAGACAGCATGCTGCAGGGGTTAAAGTACAGATTTCAGAGAAGCCTCTCTTATCAAGGTCTGTGGTGTTTACCTGCCATGTTTGTTTTAGCTTCAGGAGATTATCATTGCCGGACTGGGTTAGCTAGAGGTTAGCTAGTCAGGCACACCCCTTGCTATAATTAGCAGCTCACTGTCTATAGACATTGTATATAGAGAGTCTGGTGTGGGCGGGGAAAGCTCTCAGCTCTGCTGCATTGCTAAATCTAAAAACTCTGATTGTGTCAGAATCACGGCATGTGCACATACCATACACACACACACACACACTCTCACACACACACACACACACACACTCTCACACACACACACACGCACGCACAACCCCCCCCCCGCTCGGCTTACCTGCGGTGATGAAGTCTCGCCATCCCGACCTCAGCGCTGTCACTGTCCTCCATGGCCGCCGCTTGTCACATCACCTCTCGCTTCCGACCCGAGACTGACTAGCGGTGACGTCACAGACCTCTCGCGATATTTGGCTGTGAGGGCGCCGGTCATTGAACTCAGTGACAGGGGCTGTCGGCAGTGCTGGAGATCAGCGCAGGTAATGTACCTCGCTGACAGCAGCACTTGTCATCCCCTGCAGTGACCTGGGCTGACCCATTGATGTTAGCTCAGGTCACTGCACTGCTCTCCCAGCCAATGGGGAACATCCTGCTCTTCATTGACTGGGACAGTGTGGATCGTCATGGCAACCCCTTGGATTACACCAGACCTGGATTTGTTTTTCATTCTAATAAATTGGTTAAAGAGGGAATGTTTTGGGGAGTGTTTTTTCAAATAAAAATGTGTTTGTCGTCTATTTTTTTTTATTACTGACTGGGTTGGTGATGTCGGGTATCTGATAGACGCCTGACCTCACCAACCCCAGGGCTTGATGCCAGGTGACATTACACATCTGGTATTAACCCCATATATTACCCCGTTTGCCACCGCACCAGGGCGCGGGATGAGCTGGGGCGAAGCACCAGGATTGGCGCATCTAATGGATGCGCCACTTCTGGGGCGGCTGCGGCCTGCTATTTTTAGGCTTGGGAGAGTCCAATAACCATGGACCTCCCTAGTCTGAGAATATCAGGCCCCAGCTGTCTGCTTTACCTTGGCTGGTGATCCAATTTTGGGGGACCCCTACGTGTTTTTTTTTTTTAAATTATTTATTTAATTTAAAATAACAGCGTGGGGTGCCCTCAGTTTTGGATTACTAGCCAAGGTGAGGTTGCCAGCTGTGGTCTGCAGGCTGCAGCCGTCTGCTTTACCCTAGCTGGCTACAAAACTAGGGGGAACCCTACGTCATTTTTTTTTTCATTTTTTTGGCTAAATACAAAGCTAAGCACCCCTTAGTGCCACATGAAAGGCACCAAAGGGTGCTCCACTTTTTCTCCACTTTTTCTCCATTTTTTCTCCACTTTTTCTCCACTTTTTCTCCATTTTTTCTCCACTTATTCTCCACTTATTCTCCACTTTTTCTCCACTTTTTCTCCACTTTTTCTCCATTTTTTCTCCACTTATTCTCCACTTATTCTCCACTTTTTCTCCACTTTTTCTCCACTTTTTCTCCATTTTTTCTCCACTTATTCTCCACTTATTCTCCACTTTTTCTCCATTTATTCTCCACTTTTTCTCCACTTTTTCTCCACTTTTTCTCCATTTTTTCTCCACTTATTCTCCACTTATTCTCCATTTTTTCTCCACTTATTCTCCACTTTTTCTCCACTTTTTCTCCACTTTTTCTCCACTTTTTCTCCATTTTTTCTCCACTTATTCTCCACTTATTCTCCACTTTTTCTCCATTTATTCTCCACTTTTTCTCCACTTTTTCTCCACTTTTTCTCCATTTTTTCTCCACTTATTCTCCACTTATTCTCCATTTTTTCTCCACTTATTCTCCACTTTTTCTCCACTTTTTCTCCACTTTTTCTCCACTTTTTCTCCATTTTTTCTCCACTTATTCTCCACTTATTCTCCACTTTTTCTCCACTTTTTCTCCACTTATTCTCCACTTATTCTCCACTTTTTCTCCACTTATTCTCCACTTATTCTCCACTTTTTCTCCACTTTTTCTCCACTTTTTCTCCACTTTTTCTCCATTTTTTCTCCACTTTTTCTCCATTTTTTTCTCCATTTTTTCTCCACTTTTTCTCCACTTATTCTCCATTTTTTCTCCACTTTTTCTCCACTTTTTCCCCACTTTTTCTCCACTTTTTCTCCACTTTTTCTCCACTTATTCTCCACTTTTTCTCCGTTCTTTTTCTATGGTCGGTCTACCCATTAGCTCTGCCATGCATACTGTAGCTCTACACCTACTGCACATGTTACTTTATGATTGACATCTCTTTCGTACCAGAGCTGTCTAAGTCTACTCTGACCCCATATTTGTCATTACTATATTGTCCTTGTACTGTATTATGACATTTGTATCATGTGTTTCATTTCTTGCTGTGTTGCAATTTTTTTGCTGCATCCCAATTGTACCTCTACATTGTTCGAGTTTATGTTATTGTTCTCTCACTCTTATGTGATACTGATTATTGTCATTTTTCATTTTGATTGCCAACCAAGGTAACGGCAGGCAGATGGGGGTGGCAACCCATAGCTGTCTGCTTTATCTGCGCTGAGAATCAAAAATACCGCGGAGCGCTATGTCATTTTTTTAAAGATTTATTTTTACAGCACTGTGATGTCCAGCAATCAAAATACAGGGAAGCCCATTTTATTTTTAGTTATTTATATAAATAATTAAAAAAAATAAATATGGGCTCCCGCTGCATTTTTTGTATTGCTAGCTAAGAGTAATCCAAGCAGCTACTGGCTGCTAACCCCCACTGCTTGGTGTTACCTTCACTGGCAATGGAAAATCCAGGGAAGCATTTTTTATTTTTTTTGCCAAAAAACTACAAAAAAAGGACGTGAGTTTCGCCATATTTTTGTATGCTAGCCAGGTATAGCAGGCAGGTGCTGGAAGAGTTGGATACAGCGCCAGAAGATGGCGCTTCTATGAAAATGCCATTTTCTGAGGCGGCTGCAGACTGCAATTCGCAGCAGTGGGGCCCAGAAAGCTCAGGCCAACCTGTGCTGCGGATTCCAATCCCCAGCTGCCTAGTTGTACCTGGCTGGACACAAAAATGGGGCGAAGCCTACGTCATTTGTTTTCTAATTATTTCATGAAATTCATGAAATAATAAAAAAAGGGCTTCCCTTTATTTTTGGTTCCCAGCCGGGTACAAATAGGCAACTGGGGGTTGGGGGCAGCCGTACCTGCCTGCTGTACCTGGCTAGCATACAAAAATATGGCGAAGCCCACATAATTTTTTCAGGGGGCAAAAAACTTCTGCATACAGTCCTGGATGGAGTATGCTGAGCCTTGTAGTTCTGCAGCTGCTGTCTGTCTGTATGGAGAAGAGCAGACAGCAGCTGCAGAACTACAAGGCTCAGCATACTCCATCCAGGAGTATGCAGAAGTTTTTTGCCCACCAAAAAAATGACGTGGGCTTCGCCATATTTTTGTATGCTAGCCAGGTACAGCTGGCAGCCACGGGCTGCCTCCAACCCCCAGTTGCCTATTTGTACCCGGCTGGGAACCAAAAATATAGGGAAGCCCGTTTTTTTTTAATTATTTCACTTATTTCATGAAATAATTAAAAAACAAATAACGTGGGCTTCACCCCATTTTTGTGTCCAGCCGGGTACAACTAGGCAGCTGGGGATTGGAATCCGCAGCACAGGTTAGCCCGAGGTTTCTGGGCGCCTCTGCTGCGGATTTCAGTCCGCAGCCGTCCCAGAAAATGGCGCTCTCATAGAAGCGCCATCATCTGGCGCTGTATCCAACTCTTCCAACAGCCCTGGAGCCGGGTGGCTTGTTGGGTAATCATGAGTTAATACTGGCTTTGTTTTTCTAGCCAGTATTAAGCCAGAGATTCTTAATGTCAGGCACGTTTGACCCGGCCATTAAGAATCTCCAATAAAGGGTTAAAAAAAAGACACCACACAGAGAAAAAATACTTTAATAGAAATAAATTCACAGACACATTAGAGACTCCATCTTTATTACCCCCTGTCAGCCCTCCACGATCCTGCTCTTCTGTCTTCTTTCTTTCTAGTGTAGTAGTAGTGACGATTGTAGTGAGGATGAGATTCACCAGCTCATCACTTGGGGCTGGGGAACCTCCATCCTCACTACAATCATCACTACAATCGGGAAGCAGCGTGCAGCCTTCACTCCGTGAGTGATCAGTGCTGGCTGCTAGCGGTAACGCTGACAGACGCGTTACCATAGCAACGGTGCTCTCGGAGCCGCGGTTAGCGGTGACGTCACCGCTAACTGCGTTGCTATGGCAACGGTGATCTCCGTTAATGACCGGCTGTGTCAGCCGGTCCCTAACGGAACGGGGAGTCGACCGTGTGCTAGAGCATGTCGCCGGTACACGGCGATACACATATGTGCACCGTGTACCGGAGAGATGCACTCGCAGGTCCTACATGACGTGTCATAGTCATGTGACCAGTCTGTAGCCAATGAGATAATAGCCACGTGACTGGTCACATGGCTATTTTGACGTCACGATAGGTCCTGCATCTCTGCTGGCAGTGCAGGTCACCGGGAGGATTCAGCGATCATCGGATGGAATAGCGGCAGGAGACAGAGTGCAGAAGGGATCGCGAGGACCGGCAAGTGTTATGGCAATGTTTATTAACTGTTTGTGTACATTTATCATGCATTTTTATGTGTTTGTGATTGCCTCCCATTATAGCCTATACGTTCGAGTTCGGTTCGTCGAACGTTCGACGAACCGAACTCGAACGGGACCCCCGTTCGTCGAGCCGACCTCGAGCCGAACCGGGACCGGTTCGCTCATCTCTAGTTAGAATAGAAGTGGTCACTTTAGGTTGTTTGGACAATTATACCTACTGAGTTTCCTTGCAGTTGTCACACTGCTTCTGGGTCCACTCATTAAAGCTAAGGAATATTCACTACTTCGCCCACCCATCATCTGTGAGTAATTCCAGTCAGACTACTGGTGTGTCGGATTGGTTGCCCTTACACTAGTTGTCTGTGTCCCGAAGTGGAGAGTAAAAATAAAAAATAATTGGAAAAAACGGTGTGGGGTCCCCCGTATTATGATAACCAGCGCAGATAAAGCAGACAGCTGGAGGCTGCAACCCCCAGCTGTGTGCATTATCGTGGCTGTGGACCCCAAGTGGCTTTTTTAAATTATTTTAATAAATAATTGTAAAAAATGGCATGCGTTTCCCTAGAATTTTGAAACTTAGCCAATATAAAGCAGACAGCTGGGGGCTTATATTCTCAGGCTGGGGAGGTCCATGGTTATTTGGCCCTCCCCAGCTTAAAAATAGCAGCCTTCAGATACCCAAGAATTGGAGCATCCATTAGATGTGACAATCCTAAAGCTTACGAAACTCATCCTGATTGCCCTGCTGCGATTGTAATAGATAATATAAGGGGTTAATGACAGCTGTGATTTGTTCACAGCTGCAGAAAGCTCTGGATTATTAATTGGGAGGGGTCTACTAGAGCAACACATTACTTATCGTGTAAGTTAAAAGAAATAAAAAAAATAACAAAAATACTTTATTTAAAAAAAAAGAAAATACACCCACTTTTTCCAATTTATTAACTCTCAAAACACATGATGTCACATGACGATCCCGGCTCTGCTACATCTGAGATCACAGCACACGGTCACATTAGAAAATATGACAGAGCACTGTGGCATCAGGGACACACTGATGGAGCCGCAGCTGTGAGAGCAGGGACATCAATGAGTTTACCTAAGGTCACAGCTGGGGTTCCTTCAGTACCCCAGTTGTGACCTCAGGTGAACTCACCTCAGGTGAACTCATAGAACTCACCTAAGTTGAACTCAATGAACTCAATGCCAAAATCTGTATCTCCTGGCAGAAAACATGTCAAAAACACGTCAAAACCACATTATGTTTATTGTGTGTTTTTCTGCCAGGAAATGTAGATTTGATGCAGATGTCTAAAACAAATTTCTAAATCAAATCCCTATCTCCTGGCAGAAAAACACATCAAAACCGCATCGTAATTTTGGTGCATTTTTTGGTCAGGGGATGCGGACTTGGTGTAGAAATCTCTGCAACAAACATCTGCTTCTCCTGACAGAAAAACACCTCAAAACCATGTCACTTTTTGGTGTAATTTTCTGCTAGGAGATGCAGATTTGGTGCAGATTTCTGCAATAAATTTCTGCACCAAAACTGTATCTCCTGGCATAAAAATACATCAAAACCACATTGAATTTTTGGTGCGTTTTTCTGCCAGGAGATGCAGAGTTTCTGCAACCAAATTATCAACATGCGTACATAGCCTAAGTCGATAATCTGGCATAGAATTCATAGAGTTCACCTCCGGTGAGTTCATAGAGTTCACTTGAGGTCACAGCTGGGGTACCTTGGGAACTCACTGATGTCTCACAGCTGCGACTCCGTCAATGTGTCCCTGATGCCGCTGTGGTCAGTCATGGTTTCTAATGTGACTGTGCACTGCATCCTCAGATGTAACATAGCTGGGATCGTTGTGGGACATCATGGTGTAGATTACGTCAGACCTGCAGGGGTATTTTGGATGTTAATAAATTGGAGAAAGAAGGTGTTCTTTTTTAGTTGTTTTTTAAATACAGGATTTTTCTCTGTTTTCTGTTTTTCTCTTTTTATTTACACGATTAGTAATGGGGGGAATCTCATTGACCCCTCCCCATTGCTAACCTCGGCTTGATGACAGCTGTGATTTTGTTTGACAAATCACAGCTGTCAGTAACTCCTTATATTACCCCAATTCCCAATTACCACCGAACAGGGCAATTTGGATGAGCTGGGTAAGCAGTGTGACAGCCGCATGGAAACTCAGAAAGTATAATTGTCCTGCTTTAATCCCCATTTTGCTTCCTTTTTCCTTCATTATATTTATCCAGGTGGCCGAACCTCAACAGTAACACATTTTTCCTTCATTATATTTATCCAGGTGGCCGAACCTCAACAGTAACACAGACTTTCCTGAGAATTCAGTGTTAGGGGTCCATGCACAGACACTAAGGGGTACTTTGCACGTTGCGACATCGCTATTGTGATATCGTTGGGGTCAAATCGAAAGTGACGCACATCCGGCGCCGGTAACGACGTTGCAACGTGTAAAGCCTAGGAGAGAGGATGAACGAGCGTGAAACAGTCAAAAATCGGTTATCTGTGTCACGTCGTTCATTTTCATAATGTCGGTGTGTCAGCAGGTGCGATTTTGTTTGTCATTCCTGCAGCTCCACACATCGCTGTGTGTGAAGCTGCAGGACCGACAAACATCTCCTTATCTGCGCCCACCGTCCACCAGCAATGCGGAAGGGAGAAGGTGGGCGGGATGTTTACATTCCGCTCATCTCCGTCCCTCCGCTTCAATTGGCCACCTGCCGTGTGACGTCGCTGTGATGCTGCACGACCCGCGGGTCGCCAGCCAGAGCAACGTCGCAGGGCAGGAAGTGCGTGGGAAGCTGCCATAGCAATAATGTTCGCTACTGCAGCTATCACAAGTAAAGTTGAGCGCGGTTCGAGGTTCTCCAGTTCTAGGCTCGAGTGATTTTGGGGCCTGTTCTAGATCGAACTAAAACTCGAGCTTTTTGCAAAAGCTCGATAGTTCTAGAAACGTTCGAGAACGGTTCTAGCAGCAAAAAAACAGCTAATTCCTAGCTGGCTTTCCGCTGTAATAGTGTAAGTCACTCTGTGACTCACACTATTATGAAATTTCAGTGTATAGTGTGCGGGAACAGCGCCTTCAGATCACTGCTGTTTGTATAATGATCGCCATTTTTTTTTTTTCAATTTTGTCTTCTTTGCCTAAGCGCGCGCGTGTAGTGGGGAGGGCCATTATGTCAGCCAATCCCAGACACACACACAGCTAAGTGGACTTTTAGCCAGAGAAGCAACGGCATGTGTGATAGGATGTCCATGTCACATGTCCCTGCATTATAAAAACGAGTATCTGCCCGTCCGGACGTCATTATCTCTTCTGCGTCCTTGGTGTCAGACATCACTGGCGCAGCTCCGTCCTTTGTCCTATCACCGATACTGCTGTATGCGCTCCATACACAGCGCTGGACAGCTTAGGGATAGCACTTTCTATCAGTCCTTTTAAGGGCTCGTACCGGCAGGGTCAGAGCCATAGGTGACAGGTCCTGAAAACAGAGACAGCGTCTGTGTAGCTAAGGTCAGGGATTTCCTCGCTGCATTTCCCCATTAGGAGGGAATAGAAAGGCAGACTTCCTTTCCTCTACCCAGAGCCCCACAATCCTGGCACTGTACCCTCCTGTCCTCTGCACACTCCAACTCATTATAACTAAGCCATTATACTAGCAAACACTCAGTGTACCTAGTGGCATCCTAAACGTGGCTGTTGGACTTCTGTATAGTCCCAGTAGTGCACAGATATTTGCAGCACGTCTGCCTGCATTGCACACTCAAACTGATAGTTACTAAGCCATTATACTAGCAAACACTGAGTGAACTTAGTGTCATCCTAAACATGGCTGTTGGACTTCTGTATAATCACAGTAGTGCACAGATATTTGCAGCACCTCTGCCTGCATTGCACACTCCAACTCATTATAACTAAGCCATTATACTAGCAAACACTGAGTGTACCTAGTGTCATCCTAAACGTGGCTATTGGACGTCTGTATAGTCCCACTAGTGCACAGATATTTGCAGCACGTCTGCCTGCATTGCACACTCAAACTGATAGTTACTAAGCCATTATACTTGCAAACACTGAGTGAACTTAGTGTCATCCTAAACGTGGCTGTTGGACTTCTGTATAGTCCCAGTAGTGCACAGATATTTGCAGCACGTCTGCCTGCATTGCACACTCAAACTGATAGTTACTAAGCCATTATACTAGCAAATTATGCTGCCAGTTTAAGGGCCGTAGTTGCATTGTCAGGGATATTTATTCTTTATTATTCTGCTGTTAATAAAGCTAGACCACCGCTGCAATCTACACCACCTCTCAATTTTTACTACCACATTTTCAGTGCACAATCTTGTCGCAATCAACATGAGTGGCAAAATGACAGATGCTGGTGGAAAGGGGAAGAGGCGTGGTGGAAAAGGAAAAAAAGGGTTTGTCCGTGGGGAAGGTGGCAAAGCTCCATTATCATCTGCTGAAGATAGACCATCTACCAGCAAAAGTAAGATGTCTACTACTTACCGTGGACAATCCGATGTGCTCCCTTTTTTACGGACACGAACAACAGGAACAAAGGTAGATGATGGCCAAAAAAGGAAAATGCTTGAATGGATCTCAAGTGGTCCAACAAGTGCCCTCTCAGCCACCTCAACTACCGCATCCAAAAAACACCAGTCATCTGAGTTGACATCCCAATCAAACTTGCTTTCTCCCAGCTCTGAAGTCTCCATCAGCCCTGCACAGTATGGTGGAACTGAGATGGCTGAGTCTGCAGAGCTGTTCAGTCACACTATAGCCTGGGAATCAGAGGTCTGCTCCCAAGCTACAGTGAGTACAGAACAGGAAATGGTCTGCAGTGATGCCCAGAACCTTTGTGACTCTGATTCAGGCCGTGAGGATCAAGTTTCTGAGCATAATGTTGACCCTTTGTCACAAACTGTAACACCTGTGGTTATAGACAATGAGGAACATACTGATGACGATGAGACGCAGATACCCGATTGGGATGACAACTTAAATATTCGGTCAGGGCAAGAAGAGGCTCGGTCTGAGGGGGAGGGGAGTGCAAACACAACAATTGATGATGAAGTTCTAGATCCCACCTACTGTCAACCCACAGTCAGGCACTCGAGGAGGTCAACAGAGGTGGTGGAGGAGGATGCAACTGATGACGAAGTTACCTTGCGCCTTCCTGGACAGAGTCGGAGTACTGGTAGCACGTCTACAACTGCATCCTCAGCCACCACTCTGCTTCTGAGCACTAGTCGGGGTGGATCAATAGGTCGCATACCCTCTAAGCCTTGCCTAGCCTGGTCCTTTTTTGACATAGCAAAAGATCGCCCAAATTATGTGATCTGTAAAATTTGTCATGGTTCTCTTAGTAGAGGTCAAAACCTCAGCAGTTTGACAACTTCTTCCATGAATCGTCACATGAATAAATATCATATGTCCCGGTGGGAAGCTCACCGTGCTGCAATGCGGCCTAGCGGAGCGAACCATCCACCGCCTGCCCCTTCCAGTGCATCCGCGCGCTCTTCATCTTCTAGGACTGTGGGGACAGCTGTCACACCTGTTTTTCCACGCACAACTTCCACCACTGTAACCGCAACAGGCAGTTTGCTTGGTAGGTCGTCAGTTGGTTTGGAAGGGGAAACAAGTGAGTGTGTACAGCTCTCTCAGACATCGATAGCACCAACGTTGGATGAAGGCAACATCATGTCTCCGCCTGCACTTTCCTCACAAACCTGCATTTTTCCAGAGACACCCTACTCAACACCGTCTACACACAGCAGCCAGATCTCTGTCCCTCAGATGTGGTCAAATAAAAGGCCACTTCCTGTGACCCATGACAAAGCTAAGAGGTTGACTCTATCCCTCTGTAAGCTCTTGGCTACCTAAATGCTGCCTTTCCGCCTAGTGGACACACAGGATTTTAGAGACCTTATGTCTGTCGCTGTGCCCCAGTACCAGATGCCTAGTCGCCACTACTTCTCTAAGAAAGGTGTGCCCGCGCTACACCAGCATGTTGCACACAACATCACCGCTTCCTTGAGAAACTCTGTGTGTCAACGGGTGCATTTCACCACCGATACTTGGACCAGTAAGCATGGACAGGGACGTTACATGTCGCTGACTGGGCACTGGGTAATTATGGTGATAGATGGTGAAGGGTCTGCTGCACAAGTCTTGCCGTCCCCACGACTTGTGTGTCAATCCTCTGTCTGTCCAAGTTCCACCACTGCTTCTGCCTCCTCCACCTCATCTGGGTCCTCCACCTCTGCCCCAAGCCTGCCTGGTCAGGCCACCAGCGTTCTCACTGCGCAGAAGGAATCACGCACCCCTCATTACTATGCTGGCAGCAGAGCGCAACGGCATCAGGCGGTCTTTAGCTTGACATGTCTTGGGAATAAGAGTCACACAGCTGAGGAGTTGTGGTCAGCTCTGCGGTCCGAGTTTAATAAATGGTTGTCTCCACTCAACCTGCAGCCTGGTAAGGCCGTGTGCGACAATGCTGCAAACCTGGGTGCGGCCCTTTGCCTGGGCAAGGTGACACACGTACCTTGTATGGCTCACGTGTTGAACCTTGTCGTCCAGCAATTTTTAACACACTATCCCGGCCTAGATGGCCTTCTGAACAGGGCACGAAAACTGTCTGCTCACTTCTGCCGTTCAAGCGCCGCAGCTGAGCGACTTGCATCGCTCCAGAAGTCTTTCGGCCTGCCGGTTCATCGCCTGAAATGCGATGTGGCGACACGCTGGAATTCAACTCTCCACATGTTACAGCGACTGTGGCAGCACCGCCGAGCCCTGGTGCAATGCGTCATGACGTATAGCCTCGGCCAATGAGATGCAGAGGTGGGGCAGATCACCCTGATGGAGTGGTCTCAGATCAAGGACCTATGCACCCTTCTGCACAGTTTCGACATGGCGACGAATATGTTTAGCGCTGACAATGCCATTATCAGCATGACAATTCCAGTCATTTACATGCTGGAGCACACGCTAAACACTATTCGGAGTCAGGGGGTGGGACAACAGGAAGGGGAGGAACTACAGGAGGATTCATATGCGCAAGGGACAACAACATCACCAAGGTCCAGACGTTCATCATCACCAACGCAGCAGGCATGGCACCATGGGGGACAGGGATCAACAAGGGCGCAAAGTAGCAGGCTAAATGTTGAGGAAGGTGCAGGAGAACATGAAGAAATGGAGGACGAACTGTCCATGGACATGGAAGACTCAGCAGATGAGGGAGACCTTGGTCAAATTTCTGTTGAAAGAGGTTGGGGGGAGATGTCAGAGGAAGAAAGAACGGTTAGCACCTCTATGCCACAAACACAGCGTGGACTTGGTCCGCATGGCTGCGCAAGACACATGAGTGCCTTCTTGTTGCACTACCTCCAACATGACCCTCGTATTGTCAAAATTAGAAGTGATGATGACTACTGGATTGCCACACTATTAGATCCCCGGTGCAAGTCCAAATTTTGTGACATAATTCCAGCCATAGAAAGGGACGCACGTATGCAGGAGTATCAACAGAAGCTGTTACTCGATCTTAGCTCGGCTTTTCCACCAAACAACCGTGCAGGTGCAGGGAGTGATTCTCCCAGTTGTAACTTGACAAACATGGGACGGTCTCGTCATCTTCAACAGTCTACCCGTACCAGTAGGACCGTATCTGGTGCTGGTAACAGCAATTTTATGGAATCTTTTCATAATTTTTTTAGACCCTCCTTTGCAAGGCCACCAGAGACAAGTCTGACACATAGTCAACGGCTGGAGAGGATGATACAGGAGTATCTCCAAATGAACATCAATGCCATGACTTTGCAAATGGAGCCTTGCTCCTTTTGGGCTTCAAATCTAGAAAAATGGCCAGAGCTCTCCAGTTACGCCTTGGAGATTTTGTCGTGTCCAGCTGCCAGCGTTGTCTCTGAACGTGTCTTCAGTGCTGCTGGGTGTGTGCTGACAGATAAGCGCACGCGTCTGTCCAGTGACAATGTGGACAGACTGACGTTCATCAAAATGAACAAGTCATGGATCCAGAAGGAATTTACTACCCCTGTGTCATCCTGGGGAGAGTAAATGCTTGTGGATTTGGAATGTGCTTGATGCAAATCAAAACATCCTGTTTGCAACTAGGGCACAAGTGCTGCCACTGATAAGGTGTCTGTGTGGGGCACAATTTTTGGAAAAAAGGGAGGCTCCGCTTGGAGTAACCCTTGCTTACATTGTTTTTAAAAGAAGCCAAGATGAACAGAGCTGGGATCAGGAAAGACTTTGCTACCTACCCCGGTGTCATCCTGGGGACGGTTAAGAATAGCGTATTTTTGAATGTGCTTGATGCAAATCTAGCTGTGAATTGTACAACTGGGGCACAACTGCTGCCACTGAAGGGGTGGGTGTGTGGGGCCCAATTTTTGGAAAAAAGGAAGACTCCGCTTGGAGTAACCCTTGCTTACATTGTTTTTAAAAGAAGCTAAGATGAACAGAGCTGGGATCAGGAAAGACTTTGCTACCTACCCCGGTGTCATCCTGGGGACGGTTAAGAATAGCGTATTTTTGAATGTGCTTGATGCAAATCTAGCTGTGAATTGTACAACTGGGGCACAACTGCTGCCACTGAAGGGGTGGGTGTGTGTGGGGCCCAATTTTTGGAAAAAAGGAAGACTCCGCTTGGAGTAACCCTTGCTTACATTGTTTTTAAAAGAAGCCAAGATGAACAGAGCTGGGATCAGGAAAGACTTTGCTACCTACCCCGGTGTCATCCTGGGGACGGTTAAGAATAGCGTATTTTTGAATGTGCTTGATGCAAATCTAGCTGTGAAGTGTACAACTAGGGCACAAGTGCTGCCACTGAATGGGTGGGTGTGTGTGGGGCACAATTTTTGGAAAAAAGCGAGGCTCCGCTTGGAGTAACCCTTGCTTACATTGTTTTTAAAAGAAGCCAAGATGAACAAGTCATGGTTCAGCAAAGACTTTGCTACCTACCCCGGTGTCATCCTGGGGATGGTTAAGAATAGCGTATTTTTGAATGTGCTTGATGCAAATCTAGCTGTGAATTGTACAACTGGGGCACAACTGCTGCCACTGAAGGGATGGGTGTGTGTGGGGCCCAATTTTTGGAAAAAAGGAAGACTCCGCTTGGAGTAACCCTTGCTTACATTGTTTTTAAAAGAAGCCAAGATGAACAGAGCTGGGATCAGGAAAGACTTTGCTACCTATCCCGGTGTCATCCTGGGGACGGTTAAGAATAGCGTATTTTTGAATGTGCTTGATGCAAATCTAGCTGTGAATTGTACAATTGGGGCACAACTGCTGCCACTGAAGGGGTGGGTGTGTGTGGGGCCCAATTTTTGGGAAAAAGGAAGACTCCGCTTGGAGTAACCCTTGCTTACATTGTTTTTAAAAGAAGCCAAGATCATAGTATCATAGTTTTTAAGGTTGAAGGGAGACTCTAAGTCCATCTAGTTCAACCCGTAGCCTAACATGTTGATCCAGAGGAAGGCAAAAAAACCCCAATGTGGCAAACAAGTTCCAATGGGGAAAAAATTTCCTTCCTGACTCCACATCCGGCAATCAGACTAGTTCCCTGGATCAATACCCTGTCATAAAATCTAATATACATAACTGGTAATATTAAATTTTTCAAGAAAGGCGTCCAGGCTCTGCTTAAATGTTAGTAGTGAATCACTCATTACAACATCATGCGGCAGAGAGTTCCACAGTCTCACTGCTCGTACAGTAAAGAATCCTCGTCTGTGATTATGATTAAACCTTCTTTCCTCAAGACGTAGCGGATGCCCCTGTGTTCCAGTCGCAGGCCTAGGTGTAAAAAGATCTTTGGAAAGGTCTCTGTACTGTCCCCTCATATATTTATACATTGTGATTAGATCCCCCCTAAGCCTTCGTTTTTCCAAACTAAATAACCCCAAGTTTAATAACCTGTCTTGGTATTGCAGCCCACCCATTCCTCTAATAATCTTGGTCGCTCTTCTCTGCACCCTCTCCAGTTCAGCTATGTCCTTCTTATATATCAGTGACCAGAATTGTACACAGTATTCTAAGTGCGGTCGCACTAGTGACTTGTACAGAGGTAGAACTATATTTTTTTCATGAACACTTATACCTCTTTTAATACATCCCGTTATTTTATTAGCCCTGGCAGCAGTTGCCTGACACTGTCCACTAAAGTGAAGTTTACCATCCACCCATACACCCAAGTCTTTTTCTGTGTCTGTTTTACCCAGTGTTCTACAATTAAGTACATAATCATAAATGTTATTTCCTCTACCCAAGTGCATGACCTTACATTTATCTACATTAAACTTCAATTGCCACTTCTCAGCCCAATCCTCCAATTTACATAAATCTCCCTGTAATATAAAATTATCCTCCTCTGTATTGATTACCCTGCAGAGTTTAGTATCATCTGCAAATATTGAAATTCTACTCCGCATGCCCCCAACAAGGTCATTTATAAATATGTTGAAAAGAAGCGGGCCCAATACTGACCCCTGTGGTACCCCACTATGAACTGAGACCCAGTCCGAGTACGTACCATTAATAACCACCCTTTGTTTCCTATCACTGAGCCAGTTTTTAACCCAGTTACACATATTTTCCCCTATCCCCATTATTCTCATTTTATGTACCAACCTTTTGTGTGGCACCGTATCAAAAGATTTTGAAAAGTCCATATACACAACATCCACTGCATTTCCCTGGTCCAGGCTTGAACTTACCTCTTCATAGAAGCTGATCAAATTAGTTTGACAGGATCGATCCCTCATAAACCCATGTTGATACTCTGTCATAAGGTTATTTTTCTTGAGATACTCCAGTATAGCATCTCTCAAGAAACCCTCAAGGATTTTACCAACCGTAGAGGTTAAACTTACCGGCCTATAATTTCCCGGCTCAGTTTTTGTCCCCTTTTTGAATATTGGCACCACATTTGCTATGCGCCAGTCCTGCGGTACCGACCCTGTTATTAAGGAATCTGAGAAGAGTAAAAATAATGGTCTATCTATCACAGAACTCAATTCCTGTAGTACTCTGGGGTGTATGCCATCCGGGCCCGGAGATTTGTCAACCTTAGTGATTTCGAGGCGGCGGCGTACTTCCTGCTGGGTTAAGCAGGTAATATTCAAGGGTGAATTGATGGCATCACTGGTCATGTCATCTGCCATGGCATTTTCTTGTATAAAAACCGTAGAAAAAAAGTCATTCAGCAGGTTGGCTTTATCCTCATCCCCTTCCACCATTTCACTAAGACTATTTTTAAGGGGGCCAACACTATCGCTTTTCAGTTTTTTACTGTTTATGTAGTTAAAGAATATTTTAGGATTATTTTTACTTTCTCTCGCAATGAGTCTCTCTGTCTCAAACTTAGCTAACTTAATTTGCTTTTTACATATTTTATTTAATTTTCTATAATTATATAATGCCTCATCACTACCTACCCTCTTTAATTCTTTTAAGGCTTTCTGTTTTTCTTTTATTGCTTCCCTTACAGCTCTATTTAGCCATAGGGGTTTCCTCCTATTTCTAGCATGTTTGTTCCCATAGGGTATATTTTCTGCACAAGCCCTATTCAGGATGCTCATAAAAGTCTCCCATTTGCTTTGTGTACTTTTATTACTTAGTACATCATCCCAGTTTATTGCACTAAGATCATCTCTCAACCGTTTAAAATTTGCTTTCCTGAAGTTTAGTGTCCTTGTAGCCCCTCTACTATATATCTTACTAAAAAATACATGAAAACTTATTTTTTTGTGATCACTATTCCCCAAGTAACCCCCAACTTGTATATTTGATATGCGGTCTCGCCTATTGGTTAATACAAGGTCTAGTAGTGCTCCCCCTCTTGTGGGGTCCTGTACCATTTGTGAAAGGTAATTATCTTTCATTGTTATCAAAAATCTATTTCCTTTGCTGGAACTGCAAGTTTCTGTTTCCCAATTTATATCAGGATAGTTAAAGTCCCCCATAATAATTACCTCTCCGAGACTCGTTGCTTTATCAATTTGCTTTATGAGGAGATTCTCTACCTCTTCCATAATATTCGGCGTCTTATAACACACCCCTATCAGTATTTTATTATTCATTCTCCCCCCCCTTATCTCCACCCATAGGGACTCTACATTCTCAGTACCCTCACATATGTTGTCACGCAGAATGGGTTTTAAGGATGATTTTACATATAGACACACACCTCCCCCTCGCTTATTTGTACGGTCATTCCTGAATAGGCTATAACCCTGTAAATTAACAGCCCAGTCATAGCTCTCATCCAGCCATGTCTCTGATATCCCCACTATATCATAATTTTCTTCCAACAATATTAATTCTAATTCCTCCACCTTATTTGTGAGGCTTCGGGCATTAGTGTACATGCACGTTACGTATGACTCTGTACCTGTATTCCTGCTTACTGTATTGACTGTCCTAACCCTTCCCCCCGTACCACCCCCAATTTCATAACTTGTGCCCTGGTCACTATCTGCACTACATTCCCCTTCTATAAAGTGAATACCCTCGCCCCCCATTCCTAGTTTAAACACTCCTCCAACCTTCTAGCCATTTTCTGCCCCAGCAGAGCTGCACCCTCCCCATTAAGATGCAGCCCATCCCTAGCATAGAATCTGTAGCCAACTGAAAAGTCGGCCCAATTCTCCAGGAACCCAAAACCCTCTTTCCTACACCAATTCCTGAGCCACCTGTTAACCTCCCTGATCTCTCTTTGCCTCTCTGGTGTGGCTCGTGGCACAGGTAGTATTTCCGAAAATACCACCTTTGAGGTCCATGCTTTAAGCTTACAACCTAATTCCCTGAAATCATCTTTAAGGACCTTCCACCTACCTCTAACTTTGTCATTTGTGCCAATGTGTACAATGACCGCTGGGTCCTCCCCAGCCCCTCCCAGTAATCTGTCAACCCGATCAGCTAAGATAAGATGAACAGAGCTGGGATCAGGAAAGACTTTGCTACCTACCCCGGTGTCATCCTGGGGACGGTTAAGAATAGCGTATTTTTGAATGTGCTTGATGCAAATCTAGCTGCGAAGTGTACAACTAGGGCACAAGTGCTGCCACTGAATGGGTGGGTGTGTGTGGGGCCCAATTTTTGGGAAAAAGGAAGACTCCGCTTGGAGTAACCCTTGCTTACATTGTTTTTAAAAGAAGCCAAGATCATAGTATCATAGTTTTTAAGGTTGAAGGGAGACTCTAAGTCCATCTAGTTCAACCCGTAGCCTAACATGTTGATCCAGAGGAAGGCAAAAAAACCCCAATGTGGCAAACAAGTTCCAATGGGGAAAAAATTTCCTTCCTGACTCCACATCCGGCAATCAGACTAGTTCCCTGGATCAATACCCTGTCATAAAATCTAATATACATAACTGGTAATATTAAATTTTTCAAGAAAGGCGTCCAGGCTCTGCTTAAATGTTAGTAGTGAATCACTCATTACAACATCATGCGGCAGAGAGTTCCACAGTCTCACTGCTCGTACAGTAAAGAATCCTCGTCTGTGATTATGATTAAACCTTCTTTCCTCAAGACGTAGCGGATGCCCCTGTGTTCCAGTCGCAGGCCTAGGTGTAAAAAGATCTTTGGAAAGGTCTCTGTACTGTCCCCTCATATATTTATACATTGTGATTAGATCCCCCCTAAGCCTTCGTTTTTCCAAACTAAATAACCCCAAGTTTAATAACCTGTCTTGGTATTGCAGCCCACCCATTCCTCTAATAATCTTGGTCGCTCTTCTCTGCACCCTCTCCAGTTCAGCTATGTCCTTCTTATATATCAGTGACCAGAATTGTACACAGTATTCTAAGTGCGGTCGCACTAGTGACTTGTACAGAGGTAGAACTATATTTTTTTCATGAACACTTATACCTCTTTTAATACATCCCGTTATTTTATTAGCCCTGGCAGCAGTTGCCTGACACTGTCCACTAAAGTGAAGTTTACCATCCACCCATACACCCAAGTCTTTTTCTGTGTCTGTTTTACCCAGTGTTCTACAATTAAGTACATAATCATAAATGTTATTTCCTCTACCCAAGTGCATGACCTTACATTTATCTACATTAAACTTCAATTGCCACTTCTCAGCCCAATCCTCCAATTTACATAAATCTCCCTGTAATATAAAATTATCCTCCTCTGTATTGATTACCCTGCAGAGTTTAGTATCATCTGCAAATATTGAAATTCTACTCCGCATGCCCCCAACAAGGTCATTTATAAATATGTTGAAAAGAAGCGGGCCCAATACTGACCCCTGTGGTACCCCACTATGAACTGAGACCCAGTCCGAGTACGTACCATTAATAACCACCCTTTGTTTCCTATCACTGAGCCAGTTTTTAACCCAGTTACACATATTTTCCCCTATCCCCATTATTCTCATTTTATGTACCAACCTTTTGTGTGGCACCGTATCAAAAGATTTTGAAAAGTCCATATACACAACATCCACTGCATTTCCCTGGTCCAGGCTTGAACTTACCTCTTCATAGAAGCTGATCAAATTAGTTTGACAGGATCGATCCCTCATAAACCCATGTTGATACTCTGTCATAAGGTTATTTTTCTTGAGATACTCCAGTATAGCATCTCTCAAGAAACCCTCAAGGATTTTACCAACCGTAGAGGTTAAACTTACTGGCCTATAATTTCCCGGGTCAGTTTTTGTCCCCTTTTTGAATATTGGCACCACATTTGCTATGCGCCAGTCCTGCGGTACCGACCCTGTTATTAAGGAATCTGAGAAGAGTAAAAATAATGGTCTATCTATCACAGAACTCAATTCCTGTAGTACTCTGGGGTGTATGCCATCCGGGCCCGGAGATTTGTCAACCTTAGTGATTTCGAGGCGGCGGCGTACTTCCTGCTGGGTTAAGCAGGTAATATTCAAGGGTGAATTGATGGCATCACTGGTCATGTCATCTGCCATGGCATTTTCTTGTATAAAAACCGTAGAAAAAAAGTCATTCAGCAGGTTGGCTTTATCCTCATCCCCTTCCACCATTTCACCAAGACTATTTTTAAGGGGGCCAACACTATCGCTTTTCAGTTTTTTACTGTTTATGTAGTTAAAGAATATTTTAGGATTATTTTTACTTTCTCTCGCAATGAGTCTCTCTGTCTCAAACTTAGCTAACTTAATTTGCTTTTTACATATTTTATTTAATTTTCTATAATTATATAATGCCTCATCACTACCTACCCTCTTTAATTCTTTTAAGGCTTTCTGTTTTTCTTTTATTGCTTCCCTTACAGCTCTATTTAGCCATAGGGGTTTCCTCCTATTTCTAGCATGTTTGTTCCCATAGGGTATATTTTCTGCACAAGCCCTATTCAGGATGCTCATAAAAGTCTCCCATTTGCTTTGTGTACTTTTATTACTTAGTACATCATCCCAGTTTATTGCACTAAGATCATCTCTCAACCGTTTAAAATTTGCTTTCCTGAAGTTTAGTGTCCTTGTAGCCCCTCTACTATATATCTTACTAAAAAATACATGAAAACTTATTTTTTTGTGATCACTATTCCCCAAGTAACCCCCAACTTGTATATTTGATATGCGGTCTCGCCTATTGGTTAATACAAGGTCTAGTAGTGCTCCCCCTCTTGTGGGGTCCTGTACCATTTGTGAAAGGTAATTATCTTTCATTGTTATCAAAAATCTATTTCCTTTGCTGGAACTGCAAGTTTCTGTTTCCCAATTTATATCAGGATAGTTAAAGTCCCCCATAATAATTACCTCTCCGAGACTCGTTGCTTTATCAATTTGCTTTATGAGGAGATTCTCTACCTCTTCCATAATATTCGGCGTCTTATAACACACCCCTATCAGTATTTTATTATTCATTCTCCCCCCCCTTATCTCCACCCATAGGGACTCTACATTCTCAGTACCCTCACATATGTTGTCACGCAGAATGGGTTTTAAGGATGATTTTACATATAGACACACACCTCCCCCTCGCTTATTTGTACGGTCATTCCTGAATAGGCTATAACCCTGTAAATTAACAGCCCAGTCATAGCTCTCATCCAGCCATGTCTCTGATATCCCCACTATATCATAATTTTCTTCCAACAATATTAATTCTAATTCCTCCACCTTATTTGTGAGGCTTCGGGCATTAGTGTACATGCACGTTACGTATGACTCTGTACCTGTATTCCTGCTTACTGTATTGACTGTCCTAACCCTTCCCCCCGTACCACCCCCAATTTCATAACTTGTGCCCTGGTCACTATCTGCACTACATTCCCCTTCTATAAAGTGAATACCCTCGCCCCCCATTCCTAGTTTAAACACTCCTCCAACCTTCTAGCCATTTTCTGCCCCAGCAGAGCTGCACCCTCCCCATTAAGATGCAGCCCATCCCTAGCATAGAATCTGTAGCCAACTGAAAAGTCGGCCCAATTCTCCAGGAACCCAAAACCCTCTTTCCTACACCAATTCCTGAGCCACCTGTTAACCTCCCTGATCTCTCTTTGCCTCTCTGGTGTGGCTCGTGGCACAGGTAGTATTTCCGAAAATACCACCTTTGAGGTCCATGCTTTAAGCTTACAACCTAATTCCCTGAAATCATCTTTAAGGACCTTCCACCTACCTCTAACTTTGTCATTTGTGCCAATGTGTACAATGACCGCTGGGTCCTCCCCAGCCCCTCCCAGTAATCTGTCAACCCGATCAGCTAAGATAAGATGAACAGAGCTGGGATCAGGAAAGACTTTGCTACCTACCCCGGTGTCATCCTGGGGACGGTTAAGAATAGCGTATTTTTGAATGTGCTTGATGCAAATCTAGCTGTGAATTGTACAACTGGGGCACAACTGCTGCCACTGAAGGGGTGGGTGTGTGTGGGGCCCAATTTTTGGAAAAAAGGAAGACTCCGCTTGGAGTAACCCTTGCTTACATTGTTTTTAAAAGAAGCCAAGATGAACAGAGCTGGGATCAGGAAAGACTTTGCTACCTACCCCGGTGTCATCCTGGGGACGGTTAAGAATAGCGTATTTTTGAATGTGCTTGATGCAAATCTAGCTGTGAAGTGTACAACTAGGGCACAACTGCTGCCACTGAATGGGTGGGTGTGTGTGGGGCACAATTTTTGGAAAAAAGGGAGGCTCCGCTTGGAGTAACCCTTGCTTACATTGTTTTTAAAAGAAGCCAAGATGAACAAGTCATGGTTCAGCAAAGACTTTGCTACCTACCCCGGTGTCATCCTGGGGACGGTTAAAAATAGCGTATTTTTAAATGTGCTTGATGCAAATCTAGCTGTGAATTGTACAACTGGGGCACAACTGCTGCCACTGAAGGGGTGGGTGTGTGTGGGGCCCAATTTTTGGAAAAAAGGAAGACTCCGCTTGGAGTAACCCTTGCTTACATTGTTTTTAAAAGAAGCAAGATGAACAGAGCTGGGATCAGGAAAGACTTTGCTACCTACCCCGGTGTCATCCTGGGGACGGTTAAGAATAGCGTATTTTTGAATGTGCTTGATGCAAATCTAGCTGTGAATTGTACAACTGGGGCACAACAGCTGCCACTGAAGGGGTGGGTGTGTGTGGGGCCCAATTTTTGGAAAAAAGGAACACTCCGCTTGGAGTAACCCTTGCTTACATTGTTTTTAAAAGAAGCCAAGATGAACAGAGCTGGGATCAGGAAAGACTTTGCTACCTACCCCGGTGTCATCCTGGGGACGGTTAAGAATAGCGTATTTTTGAATGTGCTTGATGCAAATCTAGCTGTGAAGTGTACAACTAGGGCACAAGTGCTGCCACTGAATGGGTGGGTGTGTGTGGGGCACAATTTTTGGAAAAAAGGGAGGCTCCGCTTGGAGTAATCCTTGCTTACATTGTTTTTAAAAGAAGCCAAGATCAACAGAGCTGGGATCAGGAAAGACTTTGCTACCTACCCCGGTGTCATCCTGGGGACGGTTAAGAATAGCGTATTTTTGAATGTGCTTGATGCAAATCTAGCTGTGAAGTGTACAACTAGGGCACAAGTGCTGCCACTGAATGGGTGGGTGTGTGTGGGGCCCAATTTTTGGAAAAAAAGGGAGACTCTGCTTGGAGTCACCTTGCGGTGTTTTACATGATTTTAGAAGGGCGTGCCATGCCTATATCTGTGTGTCCTCCTCTTTTTCCTTGTCCAGCTTTTTTGTTTTCGCATGAGTATATGTCCTTGTCACTTTCCCATGTGTTTGTGTTGTGTTATGAGTTGTTTGTCACCTTTTGGACACCTTTGAGGGTGTTTTCTAGGTGTTTTTATGTGTTTGTGATTGCCTGCCATTGTTTCCTATGCAGTTCTAGTTCGGTTCGTCGAATGTTCGACGAGCCGAACTCAAACGGGACGTCCGTTCGGCGAACCGACCTCGAGCCGAACCGCGACCGGTTCGCTCATCTCTAATCACAAGATATCGCATATGCGACGGGGGCGGGTACTATCGTGCTTGGCATCGCTAGCATCGGCTAGCGATGTCGCAGCATGCAAGGTACCCGTTAGTGTCCGCTACAGACCTCGAACTTTACAGTTCAGGTTCGCCCATCACTAGTCTTAACGATGGGTAAGAAAAAAAATCTAATAAAACACAAATGTAAAACTGAAGTAAACAGTATGTCTTCCTTTCCACACATTCATAGGCCAAGTATGATCCTTACAATGCTTAACAGTAGATCATTGTCAGAGTCAAATGGATCAGACAAAAGGAAACATGTGTAAAACAGATGTGTTTATGGATTAATGAAATTCTATGGGTCTGTGTGCTGGCCGAGAAAAAAATGCATCATAAAAGGATGTGTAGAACGGATTTATAAATACAGCCTAAGGATTCACTCACATCTGTGTATAAATACGCCACCGAGTGGAATTGCAATGAAAATTGTATTGCACTCACACCAATGTCGTTCAATGAGTCAATGCTTATCTTTGAGTTTTTCCTATGGCTGAGGATAAAAACACTGCATGCGTAAAATGCCCGAGACTCGCCAATGCAAGCCAATGGGTGTGAGGAAAAAAAACAGACGGCACATGAACCACTAGGGGTACATCACCATTCTGTAGCATAGGACACTGTAAATGGTCCTGTAAATGATTGTTTAATAATAGCTTCAGAGAAAAAAAAAGGCATTGTATACGGATGGGATACAGATGTCACGTATGCGCGGAGTGAAAAAATTGCACACTCGTATAACACTCACATCACATATGGAATACCAAACAGATTTCACTTGGCTCACTATTTTACATGAAAATTAGCAAACCCTAAATGTGAGCAAACCCTATATATATGTTCAGAAAGTGTTTTTTTGGGGTGGTCGAATATCATGTGTTTTTCAAAGAGAGCTAGGAATCATTCCTATATGGAATTTCTAGGCATTAATTGTCCTGATCCATTTTTGTTAATGTTTAGTTTACATTTCCTCAAGCATTTTCTCCTGTGGAGTTTCCTGTAAACGTTTTGGGGCATTTTTTGCATCATTTGTTGGGGATGATTTACTCAAGTTTTTTGAAAGCCGTTAAGCAATAAATAAAATGCTAGCAATGTACAACGTGAAAATGGCAAACAGTAACCTTCACTATGACATCCATTGTAAAATATGAAGCGGCTTCATAGCAGAAAGTTTCTAGAGTTGTCAGGTCACTTCTTCTAACCGCAAAACTCTTCAAAAAATGCCATCTGACCATATCCTCATTATGAATTTTTGTAAAGCAATGTCAGTAGTGGACTCTTTTTCTAAAACATTACTGACAAGAACTATCACTTGGTTAGTTCTAAGCTGCAAAACAGGAATTTGTTTTGTTTGATGGCTTCATACCACTCACAGTGATACAATCTGTTATTCATTTCAGCTCAGCCACCATATTAACAATAATGTCATATTAGACTGTCATCAAAAAAGCTCTCCATTCTCCACATTTTAGCATTACTGCAAATAATCAACCAGCTAATTGACTGACCGGGAGGAAAGCTTACGGCAAACTTACTGATGCATTCACAGTCATGTAAATGCGGGCACATTATGCAATCCATGGCAACTGTTTTCTGATGCAACCTTTCGAGATCCCTAACACTCTCAACACTTGGCACTCAGATATGCAAATGACAAGCTTGACTAATAAATGTTTGAGCATGTGCAGATTTGACCTTTTCAAAGCAGAGCAATCTTTTCATCTACAGATCACATATGGAATTCATAGTAACACTTTACATGTGCACCTGCTTCTGTTGACGTATACTAGGCACTGAAAGGTTTAAAGACATCTATGAGATATCATCAGGATATGCCATAAATGCAAATTAGACCTGCATCTACAAGTCATTTATCGTATTTATTGTGTGCTATGCAAAGTTTACAAATGGTCCTCCCAACAAATTACTACAGAAATGCAATCCTGCACATGCTCATTTTCTCAAACTTGTGAACAAATACAAATACTATCCCCAACAACAAATACGCATGCAAACTTACATCTGCTGAGCTTTCAAGTTTTGTAATAGAGATTAGAGTTGAGCGAGCACCTGACCATTCGTACTCGCTATACTCATAATGAGTACGGTCTAATATTCGCATATTCATTCCGAATAGTATGTGCAATGCAAGTCAATGGGGAAAAACTCGCAATGTAACAAGTAACCCAAATTCCGCACTATTCGTGTGAGTAGCAAATAGTACGGCATTCGGGTTACTGGATACATTGCGAGTATGCCCCATTGACTTGCATTGCACATGCTATTCGGAATGAATACGCGAGTATTAGACAGTACTCGTTATGAGTACAGTGAGTACAAATAGTTAGATACTCGCTTAACTCTAACCAGATTCTTAACGCCCCAAAATCATCAATCTGGAAAAAGACGAGGCTTCCATACATATTAGACTGTAGACTGGATCTGGCAATATCAGTGGGTTCATCTGACGTTATTCTTATGTGTAAACATGTTTTGCCTAGTGTTACATTGCAGGTCTAAAGACCCTCCCAAACAAGTATTTGGCTAAATGTTATTTAATATGTATGGCCAGATTAACAGTTAAGTATTATAACTATATTATGGCTTACATATACAGAGGGTGAAATAAGTACTGAACGTATCACCCATTTTCTAAGTAAATGTATTTCTAAAAGTGCTATTGACATGAGTTTCTCACCAGATGTCGATAACAAACGATCCAACCCACACAGGCAATGAAATCAAACCATAGATGTCCATAAATTAAGTTATGTGTAATAATGAGAAATTACTTAGGAAAAATGTATTGAACCCATGAAGAAGCAGAGGTGCAATAAGCCATTGAGAGTCATAACACCAGCTGAAATGTATCAGTAATTAAAAAACAATCCCGCCACTTACAGAAAAATAATATCAGCTGGTTCAACTGATAGCCTATAAAAAGGTGTCTCATCACCAAAGTGCCAAACAAGTAACATCTCATGACGGGTAAAACCAGTTAGCTGTCTCCAGTGCTTTGCAACCTTATTGTTGCAAAACATACTGATGGCATTGTTTACGGAAGAATTTCTAAACTACTGTTTAAAGTGAATACTGTTGGGGACATAATCTGAAAGTGGGAAAACACAATTTCACAATAAATGGCCACAATGATGTGCTCCCCTCAAGATTTCAGTTAGAGGAGGGAAAATAATTATCAGAAGAGGTGTCCAAGAGCCAAGAATCATTTATGGAGAGCTACAGAAAAAAACAAAAATCAGTAGGTACAATTGTATTTCAAAGAAAACAATAAGTAATGCTCTCAACCTACATAGCCTGTAAGTATGCTGACCACGCAAGACTCCACTGCTGAACAAAAAACATGTTCAACCTCATTTAAAATTTGCTTAACAACATTTAGATAAGCTTGTGTAATACTTGGAGAATATAGTCTGGTCAGATGAGATCAAAATTGAACTCTTTGTATGCCATAATTCACAACATTTGGAGGCCAAAAGGCACTAAATATGTCCCTAAAATCACCATTCCAACAGTGAAATTTGGAGGTGGGTACATCATGGTGTGGGGCTCCTTTTCAGCATACGGCACCTGCAAACTTCATATAATTGAAGAAACGAAGACATTCTTGATAAAAATCTGCAGACATCTACCAGGATGATGAAGATGAAATGAGGGTGGCCATTTCAGCAAGACAATGAGCCCAAACACACAACGTCCTTCAAGGGGGAGGGACGTTCAGCATCACAGCGACGTCACCGCAACGTCACTAAGCGGCCAGCCAATGAAAGCGGAGGGGCGGAGCTGAGCGTGATGTAAACATCCCACCGACCTCTTCCTTCTGCATTGCGGCCGGCGGCAGGTAAGGAGATGGTCCTCGCTCATGCGGTGTCACACATAGCGATGTGTGCTGCCGCATGAGCGATGAACCACAACGCTAAACAACCCTTACCGATTTTTGAGTTTGGGACGACCTCTCCATGGTGAACGATTTTCACCATTTTTGAGGTCGCCTAACGTCGCTGGTAAGTATTACACGCTGCGATATCGTTAATGACGCCGGATGTGCGTCACTAACAACTTGCCCCCGACGACAAAACATTAACGATATCGTAGCGTGTAAAGCCCCCTTTAGACTTTCTAGCGATCCCACCAGAGATCCCGACCTGGCCGGGATCGCTGGAAAGTCTCTGGTGAGCTGTCAAACAGGCAAACCTGGCCAACGACGCAGCAGCGATACGGACCTGCAGAACGACCTAGCTGGTCGTTGGGGACGTATCAAAGCAGCTATTTCAAAGGGAAGTCGCTAACAAAGTCGTTATAACGGTGTCAAACACAACGATGCTTGCTGCGCAGTGGGAAACAAAGGACCAAAAAATGTTCCTGAGAGATGTGTAGCGATCATCGACCTCACAGCAGGGGCCAGGTCGCTGATGCGTTTCACACACTGCAATGTCGCTGGGGAGGTCGCTATTACGTCACAAAACTGGTGACATTACAGTGATATCGCTAGCGATGTTGCAGTGTGTAAAGGGGCCTTTACATTGTCACCTGTATAAAAGACTCCTGAGCACAGACTCAATTAATCAGTCAGACTCTAACCTCTACAACATGGGCAAGACCAAAGAGCTTTATAAGGATGTTAAGGACAAGATCATTGACCTGCACAAGGCTGGAAAGGGCTACAAAACTATAAGTAAGACGCTGGGTGAGAAGGAGACAAATGTTGATGCAATAGTAAGGAAATTGAAGAACTATAAAATGAGTGTCAATCGACATCGATGAGGAGCCCCATGCACAATCTTACCTTGTGGGGTGTCCAGGATCACGAGGAAGGTGAGAGATCAGCCTAAAACTACATGGAGGAACTTGTTAATGATCTCAAAGCAGCTGGGACCAATGTCACCTAGAAAACCATTGGTAACACATTAAGTAATGGCTTAAAATCCTGCTTGCCCACAAAGTCCCACTGCTCAAGAAGGCACATGTGTAGGCCCATCTGAAGTTTGCCAATGAATACCTGGATGACTCTGAGAGTGATTGGGAGAAGGTGCTGTGGTCAGATGAGACAAAAATTGAGCTCTTTAGCCTAAACTCAACTCGCCGTGTTTGGAGGAAGAGAAATACTGCCTATGATCCAAAGAACATCATTGTCAGTGTTCCGGGATTTCCAGTTTGCTTCTGAAGGATCTTGCCCTTTGTTAACATGGAGTTTTCTGTTCTGTTGCCATACTTCCTGTTCATCTGTTTAAAAGCCCGCCCCTAAGCTTAGTCTAGTTGCTTGAGTATACTGCTTCCTGTCTACTCCTGCCCCACTACTCTCATTTCCTGGTTGTTATTTTGGATCCTGGTGAATCACCTGACACCGGCCCTGGACTCCACCTGGTCTCATTGAGCTGTGCCCTCGCTGGTCCAGGACTCTGTCTGCTGTCTCTGGTTGGCGCTTGTGCCCGGTCCCTTCCGGTACATATCCACCCTAGGACCCGCGTTCCACATCCCGTACGGACATTTTTGGACTATAATCTGTTGCCCTTTCGTGTTCCAGCTGCTGCGCATTTAGGCCTTCTGGGGTGATCGCCAGACAGCCCCTGTATAGGGGTTCGCTCCTGGTGGCCTCCCTGGGGGAGTCCGGTGCGCGGTCCCGGGAATTCCCCTTTGCTCCGAACCTGGCAGGTATTTACCGTGTTTATGTTCTGTTCTGTGTACATATTGTTGGTTGTATATTATAACACTTCTTTGCACCAAGAACCCATCTCTGGTTGTCATTGCCCTAACGCGATCGAAATCCTCAGTTCATACAATAGTATTACAATCATCCCCATTGTCAAGCATGTAAGTGGAAACATTATGTTTTGGGGGCGTTTCTCTGCAAAGGGCACAGGACTACTTCACCGCATCAATGTGACAATGGATGGAGCCATGTACCATAAAATCCTGAGTGACAACCTTCTTCCCTCCGCCAGGACATTAAAAATGGGTCACGGCTGAGTCTGTCCAGTACGACAATGGACCAAAACATACAGCCAAGGCAACAAAGGAGTGGCTCAAAAAGAAGCACATTTAAGGTCGTGGAGTGGCCTAGCCAGTCTCCAGACCTTAATCTCATAGAAAACTTATGGAGGGAACTAAAGCTCTGAGTTGCCAAGCAACAGCCTCTAAATCTTATGGATTTAGAGATGATCTGCAAAGAGGAGTGGACCAAAATTCCTCCTGACGTGCGCAAACCTCATCTTCAACTACAAAAGATGTCTGACTGCTGTGCTTGCTTGCCATGTGCCACAGCTCCTGGGGACACAGACTCTGCAATTCAGCTTTAATGTGTATACAAAGACAAATACAGCATTAACCCCGGAGGGTCCAGGAGCACAAACTCATGTTATGAGCCCACTCATAAGACACATGCATTCATCACTTTAAGGATCTTCCTGCACTTCTATACAGGCGATTAATTTTCCCTAACTGCCCAGGAAGGACAGAATATTCCTACCCTGAACTCCACTGTGGAGGGAACAGGAAAAACCTCACCGTATTGCCATTTTTTTTAGATTTCTGCACGATCGTCTTTATACATATGCCTATGAGTAAGGAGGCTACTGTCAATCATTAAAGGAACCCCCCAAAAACACTTTTTTTCATATTAATTTAGCGACTAATGTGATCAAGGTCCTGGAGGACCGAAACGTTTTGTGGCAAAATTGTCGCAAGTGTCACATGTCTTTCAATTGTTGCTATCTTGCCTTCTGTATTAAAAATCTATTAGCATTGAGAAAAAGAGTTATATCTTTATTCATTCTTGCCCATTGAGAGTGCAGTGTTATATTTATATATGATTTTTGAGGGATTTGTTTCTCTTACACTAGCACCTCCCCCATACTTCTAATTCTAAGTGTGTGCACACTATTTTCTTATTTTTGTCTGTTATTTTTAGGCATGGCGGCTCAATAACCATGGGTCTCCCCAGCCTGAGAATACCAGCTCCCAGCTGTCGGGTTTTATCTTGGCTGTGTATGAAAACTGGTGGGGACCACACACCGTTTTGTAAAATTATTTATTTAAAGAATTTTAAAAAAAAATCTGCATGCGGTTCTTCCTACTTTGATAAACTACCAAGATAAGAGGCTAGGGCCTGCAGCTAGTAACCGTGGCTATAGCTTTGCTGGTATCAATAGATGGGAGACCCTATGCCAATTTATTTATTTATTTTATACCACGATAGAGACTCGCACACAGTGTCTGTAGTTTCAACCAATCACAGAGAATGTCTGGGGGTGGGGTCTGACTGCAACCAATCAGAGACACCGGAGAAAGCAGTGAATATGCATTAGGGATAATTCTTGGATCTGGAAGTAGCGCTGCAGTCGATGGGAAAAGTATGTACTGGTTTAACCCTTTTTTCTTTCACAGTGGCTGATCACAGCCATGCCAATACTTGACATGGCTCTGATGCACAGGGAGAAGATGGTTTTTGTCATCTGAACATTTACCAATCCTTGGCAAGATTGCTGACTTTTGCGGTAAATGTTCGGATGTCCGATCCCGATGCAATCCAGCCATAGATTGTATGCAGTTAACATTTTTTGATTTCTTGATTTTTGCCGATCAGGATCACTCATCTCCAATGAACATTTGGTGATGAAATTTTTACACCATATTCCTACGCGGTTTTCTGCCCTGAGATGCTGGTCTGTGAAGTCAGAGTTTACTGAGGTCACCTTAGGTTGGGTTACCTGCGATCACAGGTGGAGAACCGTGGGGACCTCCAGCTGTGACCACAAATAGCCTGAGTGATGTCACCACTCATTGCGCAGCAATGCAAGGAGCTCTTATTAGCATGAGTAACATGCAACCTAGTTGAAAAACAGCTCCTGGGACACTTTGAAGAAATGGTTGTACTACTGGTTCCCTGAACAAATCAATATAACAGCAAGCCTGAAATTAAGACTAGAGGTGTTTGGCTACTGTACATTATGCAAATGTTGATGGGTGTATGACACCAGACATAGCAGGGAACACAGAGTGGCCTTATTGTTAAGCTGTATGAGACATGGTGTCTGACACTATACAGCTTTCATGTCCTATGCATAAGGCCTAAAAAATAAAGTTACCTAATGTTGTGCCAGATGAACTTCAGTGAAAAGGCCAACAGCTATGGTCTCTTTTACTAATCTAAAGGCAGCAGAATTCTACCTTATTTCACACTCCAAAATACTCTTTGCCCTTTGTTCTGGTTCGACACTTTCCTAAGAAGTTAGTTGGGCTTTGCAGAAAATATGTGGACTATCACCACAGAAAAGAGTTACTACTGTATACTATATGCCATGTTCATTGTAACTGAAATCTATTCCAGCTCTTGCAGTCTGCCACTTTGTGATACTCCAAATTTAAGAGGTATATCTTTTCGCATGCCGTATGTCACAATCAGAAATCTTTGCCAGCTCACCTGTAAAAATAAAGTTGCAATATCATTGCACAACTATATATTCTGCAAAACCTGCAACTTTTATATGCCAGAAGAATAACTTAGATGAATATCCCACATAATTCTGTACAAGCCAGGTAGTGTTCTCTATCATATTGATAAAGTTCCAAATTATTTGCAATCCAAATAAGCAAGCTCTTGATTACTGGAGCCATCTATTCTGAAAAATGAATGTGTGCAACATCACTAGGAAATTTTTTCATTTTTGTTGCATGTTCCTGGAAAGACTCATTACTTTTCCTTTCCATAAATTCCATAAATTATATGATGTTTGACTACCCTCATCTCTGTAACTGATTATTAATCTTCCAATAAGGTAAAAGATATGTTAGTACTTACTTTCTTCTGGTAGATCATATTCTTCTGCCTCTCTCTCCATTTGCTGACACCATCCTTCCATTCTTTCTACCTCTGCCTGCAACATCTTAATGAACCACTCTCCATCCCTGTGACACGGGGATGCTCTGCCAGAGTCTGGGAGACTCCGAGTGCCTCTGTCCATCCAAGACTCCTGACGAGCTTCTTCAGTATCATACTGCATTTGATAGTCCTCTCTGTATGCCCATTGGCCTTGAGTATGAACGGTCTTATACACAGAGTACTGCTGGCTGGTGTCTGAGGGCTCAGAGGAGTGTCGTTGAAAGGAGCGTCCAAACTGAAGGCCTTTGTCTTCTGTGGGAACAGTCAGTCCAGGAAAGCCTTCAAGTTCCAAGTCAGCCTGAACTCCAGCCGTCACGCTGTTAGAGCGCTTAAATCTTGACCTCCTGTTAGAGAGGAAAAGAGAAATTAAAGGGAAATGAATAATAGAATTTAAAAGTGTGACTTTTTTAAAAAACAAAATTAAGAATGATAGCTTAATTGCTTCCTAGCAGAATGAGGTACATGCATAACTATTCTCACAGACACATACAAAGAAATAATTAACAGTGTTGTCTGGATGACAGTACAAAGTGGTCTATATTACCTACACTTGGGGATTTCAACTCAAAGGCATTCTTCTCCAAAAGCAAAAACACAATACTTTTCGTATAGATTCTCATGTAGTGTATGCATGCCTGAAACTGGCAAGGGTTGCTCCTGCCTTTTTTACACCCTAAGGTGCTGTGGTTGCCACAGAGCATAGCATCCAAGGGTTTGAAATACTAGGATCTCTCCTCTAGGCCACTGATATGAGATTCCTGCTGTCTGTAAGAACTAGCTGCTATGAGACATAAGCTCCCAAGTCTATGCCATGCTTGTATGGCATAGTACTGGAAAGTCTGTGCTCTACATATTTGGCCATGCTATACAAAGTTGTACATTGATACACTGGGCAAAATTGATAAAACTGGCCCATTAATGAAATATAACCTTCGAGAGCCTTTACTTGTCCTGTGTTGTTCCAAATTCCTATGTTGTAAGAATCTCTGATGGCAAAAATGACCTGTGCACTAGTCTAACATCTTCTATTGCACATTACTGGGATGGTAGAAGCAGGGCGAGTATGTGATATTAAGGCTCTGTTATTTCATATAGAAAATCAAGTGTTTATTAAGATATGATAGAATGCTAAATATATATCTAAAAATGAGAACATTTAAGACATAACATTCTTTTAAGGACTCAAGAACTGACTTTATTTTCTCTGATTACAGGTTTCATCTCTAAAAATTAATCTTCGATGAAAATCTTCATATACTGTAAGTCTACATGTGTGGGTTGACTTCTACTGTATTTATTACTTGTGAGTTATGTGATTACACATATTTCATTATTTCATGAATAACAGAAAGCAAAGGAGCGAGGTGTTCAAATGCCGCGCCAATAGATCACTCCAGCAGATGTTCAGATCAATGTCATTTTATTGTACTTCAGGTCGACGCGTTTCTGGAGCCTCTGCCCCCTCCTCCTGCAGAGCTGCACACTGTATTTGGCACTTTTGTATTCATTATTTCATGAATGAATAAGTTAAAGAATTAATAATAAATAATTTGGAACCTCTGTCGTAGATCCCATAAAATATAGGTGTTGATTCATTGTGGTGTTTATGCCAGAATTCTAGCATAAAACACTGTCAAATGTCGCAAAATGTTTAAGCACCATGAAGCTGTGCAACAATGTTGTGACTTTTGGCATTTTCACACCAGTTTTGGTCATCTCTGACAAAATGGGTGGAGCTGGAGAAGAGCCAATGTATGATGGGGTGTATTAATGTCTGAATTAGGCGAGTCTGATTCCTTCACGCCCATTATTAAAACTAACATGAGAAACGCCAATCTCAATGAATCGGGCCATAGTGTACAAAATAGCACAGCATTATGGACTATTTTGGCTGGTAGTAAATTACTTGACACCTTGAATGAAGCAAGAAACTCAATACAACCAATGGGATACATTGAGCAACAGTAGTGTCTATCATGATGGATATAGCACTTTCATGATGTTTGTTCCACTGCTCTTATGACAGAGCAGACAAATAGAAATGAAGAACACAGGCAAGAGCAGAGCCTTAAATGGTAGAAGCACAGAATGAACAAAAGAATGACATTTTCCAACATTCACTAGTAGGTTCATGTTTTATAAATTGGCCACAGTAGGAAATGGCTTGCAAGTGTGGCTTTTCCAGTTTGATGAAAGAATGTCAAGGTAAATGCCTGAAAGTAGTCAGCAAAAAATACCAACATCTGCACAGATTTTCCCTGGAGAAGTTGAACATTCCTGGAACGGTTCATCACAACAAATGTTTTGTACACCAGTCTTGACACATAGTCATTTCTGCTTTAATTTATGCCACTTTTTTGGAGTAAATTATGATGAAATTGTTGGACTGCAGCAGGCCTTGCCCACTCCTGCTAAGCTGCACACAATTTACAAAATGTTTATGAAGCTGGCATAAAGATGCAAAAAGCAACCACATTATCAATATAATGTTCTTAGGTACTTCATGTAATTTCACAATATGCAAGATTAAAAATGTAGCTAGACTCTTAGCCTAAAGGGGGCTTTACACGCTGCGACATCGCTAATGCGGAGTCGTTGGGGTCACGGAATTTGTGACGCACATCCGGCCACATTAGCGATGTTGCTGAGTGTGACACCGATGAGCGATTCTGCATCGTTGCAAAAACGTGCAAAATCGCTCATCGGTGACATGGGGGTCCATTCTCGATTATCGTTACTGCAGCAGTAACAATGTAGTTTGTCGCTCCTGCGGCAGCACACATCGGTATGTGTGACGCCGCAGGAACGAGGAAGCTATCCTTACCTGCCTCCCGGCCGCTATGCGGAAGGAAGGAGGTGGGCGGGATGTTACGTCCCGCTTATCTCCGCCCCTCCGCTGCTATTGGGCGGCCGCTCCGTGACGTCGCTGTGACACCGCACGGACCGCCCCCTTAGAAAGGAGGCGGTTCGCGGGTCACAGTGAAGTCGCCGGGCAGGTAAGTATGTGTGACAGGTCTGGGCGATGTTGTGCGGCACGGGCAGCGATTTGCCCGTGTTGCGCAACAGATGGGGGCGGGTACCCACACTAGCGATATTGGGACCGATATCGCAGTGTGTAAAGTAGCCTTTAGGCAATATTTGAAGAGAAACCAAATGAACCATCCTACTGAAACGGTCCACTACCACCCATACTACAGTATTACCCTCACAATTAGGTACATCAGTGACAAAGTCCATGGACAAGTGAATCCACGGCTGAGATGGGACCTCGTTAGGTAAGAAAAAAACAGCTGGAGACTGGCGAGGAGCTTTAGACCTGGCCAAAACTCTGCATTTACAGACATATTCATCAACATTCTGACAAGCATTTTGCCACCAAAAGTCCCTCGAAATAGCTCATCAAGTGGCAGAAGAACCCAGATGACTGGCCAACACGGAATCATGCACTTCATTAAGAAGATCTCTGCGTAAAGAGAATGGTACAAAAAGTTTGTTCAAAGGCAATGCCTCTGGTGCACTATCCTGAGCCTTCTGTTTGTGCTCTCAGAGATCAATCTCCAGAGCACCCACCACCACCACTTCACAAAGACATCTTAACCATAATTTCATTCCTCAAATCCAGAACAAAGCTATGTGACAGAATATCAGCCTTAGATATCCAAGGTAGAAGAAATCGGGTGTTATGCCGCGCTGAAATCACGGACTCCAAGGTTAATTTAATTCCATTATTGTTTATACAGGTCAATGCGTTTCAGAGATATATCCATCTCCTTCATCAGGACATCAAAGGAACAATCAATTAAATTAAACTTGAAATCCATGATTTCAGCGCAACATAAAACCCGATTTCTTCTACCTTGGATATCTATGTCTACTGTTCGGGACTGCGGCTGATCACCACCATTACATGTGTATTAAGGAGTTGTGACTGTTCACAACCCGCAAAGGTTAGTGTGCCTTTCCCTACCGGGTAAGACTCTATTTCACTTCTTTGTTCCACAGAGTATTAGCCTTAACATTCTTAGATCCAGGAATATAAGTCACAGAAAAGTCAAAGCAGGCAAAAACAAAGGGCCCACCGGACCTGTCTTGTGTTTACACATTTGTCAACATCAACATACAGCAGATTATTATGGTCAGTATATACTGTCACCTAATGTGTAGCCCCCTCTAACCAGAGTCTCTACTCTCCTAACTGCCAGAAGCACTCTGTCCCTAATATCATACTTAAGTGGGCTTTACACGCTGCGACATAGCTAGCCGATGCTAGCGATGGCGAGCGTGATAACACCCGCCCCTATCGTTATGCCGATATTTGGTGATCGCTGCCGCAGCGAACATTATCGCTACGGCAGCATCACACGCACTTACCTGGTCGGCGGCGTTGCTGTGACTGCAGAAAAATCCCTCCCTCAAGGGGGAGGGACGTTCGGCATCACCGCGACGTCACTAAGCAGCCGGCCAATCAGAGCGGAGGGGCAGAGATGAGCGAGACGAACATCCCGCCCACCTCCTTCCTTCCTCATTGCTGGCATGTGGCAGGTAAGGAGAGGTTCCTCATTCCTGCGGCGTCACACGTAGCGATGTGTGCTGTCGCAGGGACAAGGATCAACTTCGCACACGCGACAGCAGCGATATTTGAGAATGGACCCCCATGTCAACGAGGAGCGATTTTGGACGTTTTTGCAACGATCCAAAATCGCTCCTAGGAGTCACACACAACGAGATCGCTACAGCGGCCGGATGTGCGTCACAAAATCCGTGACCCCAACGAGATCGCTGTAGCGATCTTGTAGCGTGTAAAGCCCGCTTTAGACTCAGCTTGTGAGAACTTTCTGAGAAAATAAAGCACAAGGATGAAAGTAACCATATTTCTTATGGACCTCCTTAAAAAAATGGGGGAAGGGTGAGTAAAAATATGATAAACCAAAAGAAACAATCTGCCAGTAGAAATACGGGGCAGACACGCTGTAATTCCAACAAGCGTGCACTTCAGAAATATCACCAGTGAGAAATACAAGCTCGTGTAAGCTTTAAATAATTACACCCGCCGGGTGATAGGGCAGACTGAATTACAGCATTTTAAACACTTTTAGCAGAAAGGTAAAGAACACACAAAAAAAGTGTTCAGAACCAGGACAGTGACCAAACTGACTGTGCCTCAGTGGAGAGGGTAACAGACCAAAGCATAGGAGGCTGCTGAATCAATTCTCTGGAATGACAGAGGCTCCTTGAGCCTGCAGGACAGCTTGAATTTCTTTGAAACTTTATTGGGGCTGCTTACCCACTATCCTGAGTTACAATCTTTTATCAATTTTTCTCTGCTGTCCACATCCACGGCGAATAGCTCCACTGCCATGGGTTGTAAACTTCATATTAAGTTGTGTAGCAGCCCTGAAGCTCTGGTAGCTATAGGGTACTGCAACTGAGTTAAGGAGCAGTATCTATCTGGGGTAAGTGACAGGTGGCTTGCCGGTGCTCACACCAGACACACACATTTCACATGCAGTAAGTTGCCTTCCACACATGGGGGAGTGGACTGGGGTGGGCAGGGAGAGTCAGCCATCCAGTAGCATGGGACTTCCCGGTCACCAGGACATCCACTGGGGGGCGGGTGCTGTGAAGCCCCACAAGTATTGTGTCGGTGCATTACCTTCAGGGACTCCACTCGGCTGGATCCTGTCACAGGTAGGAGATCTTCTTTTAGGATTGTCGTGACGCCACTCTCAGAATTGCGGTCAGTGGGGACCGCCACTGCAGATTAAGGGATGCCTGGGGCTGATGGTGGGTGCAGTCAGTTGTAACAGCCTCCTGAGAGTGAGGCAAGCCCCAGGGCCCTGTGTAGGTGTGTAGAACCACAAGGCGCAGAATAACTCCACACAAGCAGAATGTCTTTCAGGGGTTTTACTCACAGTTGATGGCAGGGTGAGTAACCCGGGCGTAGCTGGGATGAACCAGGCTGGAACCAGGTATCCTTCAGGCTGACTGATGAGGGTGGCTACCGACTCGCCTTCCTTAGCCCTTCTGTGGTTTGTGGTAACCCCGACTTTTAGTCCCTATGGGGGGTCACCCAGGGAAGTAGCTGCTCCCCTCGTTTGTTTGCCGTTTGCTTGTCGCCTGGACCAGATCACTCCAGCTGCTTGCCTCCTGTGAACTATGGGCCCTAACTGTGGCTACGTGGCTGCGGCTTTTGTGGTGTTGTGGCGTGGGCTTTAAGGGCCCCACACCGGCAGGTTTAGCAAGGAAAGGTGGATCTATCCCCGCACCGGGATCTGCCACCCGTTTGGGCCTGGTACTCCCTGACAGTCTCCGTACTTTCCACTACGCGGCTCTCTCTCCAGCTGTGTGTGGTGTTCGGGCAGCACTACCAGGTGACCGTTCTCCCCCGTCGGTAGTCACTGCGCGGACGCTGTTAGACTGCAACAGCTCCAGGGGTCTGCTCCAGACGTCTGCTCTCCCTGGACTCTGCACTAAACTGGCTCACTCGTGGGACCTGCACTGCTGCTCCTGTCTGAGCTCCACTTCATGCTCCTCACTCCTCCACACTCTGCTTCAGACTGTTTACTCCTCCTTCTCTTTTCCCCTTGTGCCTGCCTACGCCACCTAGCAACCAGGCTCTCTACCACACCCCTTGAGTGGAGATGGAGGCTTTGCACCGGCTTCGCCCCCTCCTGGGATCCCCAGGGGTCCTCCCAAAGGTACATGTGTGAGACCTGATCACTATGCGCCTGTGTAGTCACACCTCGGTCAGCCTTCTGGATTACCTGTATTGTACTGTCCCCAGCATGGGTGCAGTACTCAGTGGTGCCTGACCAGGTCAGGGGCGCCACAGTGCCACATGGGGTATAAGAGGAGGTAGCCATTACACATAGAGAGCTTTCTAGAGGGACGTCCCCTGAGACCAGACTGGGTGCATGAAAGCACCAGTGCTGGAGGGATGAGACAAAGCTCACCTTTCTGCTGCGGAGCCTGGGGCTTGTGAGCAGGAGCTCAGCCCAGGTTCCTTCTGCCAGTCGCTTCATAGCAAAGACAAACAGGACATTTACACTGCCACCGGTAACCGCCTGGAACTTGCACCGGATAACCAGAGACTTACCAGCAGTGAACCAGGACACTCTCAGGCAATCTTCTAACCAGTGAGTAAACACCTGAACCGGAGCTCTTACTTCATTTCCATTATTTACCGGCGCCGCCGCCCTGCGCTCCGGCACCCACGGCCCACTTCCAGCTAGCTGGCCATCCTCCCGGGACACCCACTCCGCCTATGGGGAGTGACTCCATCTTGGCTGCAATCAACATCCACCCCTGGTGAGAAGAACCCTGCAGCGGTGGCCCCCCTTACCTGGCCGCACACCACAGGTGGCGTTACGTGTAAACTTTATTCAAAAATCCCCTGTAAATCTTCCCCTTTCAAAAAGCACCCAGGGCACAGAACTGGGCAACGGCCACCAAAGTGACATTTCCCAGTTATACACTGCCCGGGACCGAGTACCCCATAACCTTGGGTGACACAGATTCGCACCATGGACAAATGACAATCAAGATCTCTGAAGATGGACTTGTAAACTTTAGAATGTTTATATTTTTCACCAATTTTGGTCCCTAAGTTCTCAGACAGTTCTGTTCTCCTCTTAAATAAAGATGAGTGAACATGTTCAGTAAAGCTTCACCAATTTCAAATTCGGTACGAGCATAAGCTTGTTCATTTAGGCTCGGTAACCCCGAGAACTTTCCCCAAAAGTGGACAATCTTCTGCTTTGTTAAAAAATGAAAACCTACAGTATATAAGACCCAGAGCATAAAGATGAAGGCTCTACTCAAAATAATAATAACCTATAATGTGAAATGAGTATAGGGAGCCAGATAAATCATACAATAAAAAAAATAAATCTTTATTTAAACATTTGTTTGTTTTAAAATAACTTAAAAAGAAGAGGTCACTAACAGAAAGTCCAAAGTTGTCAAAACAAAAATACTTGTTCCAGTGGTAAATAATAAATGAATATTTTACAATATCTAGGCGCACAAGAGAAGCCAAAAAAGATCAAAAAAAGAAATCCAGAATGTATACATAGAGGGATAATATTGCCGATCTAAGCATGGTGCAATAATAAATTCATAAATTCTGCATAATATATGCTAGGGAAAAGATTATAAATAATTATAGGACACAAAATAATTATTATTTTGGTGCCACTAAACATGCAGCCAACCGAGGACAGACACTTGTTATCAGAAGGGCTAGATTTAAGGCCACGTCTCACTAAGCAACATCGCTAGCGACATCGCTGCTGAGTCACGTTTTTTGTGATGCAACAGCGATCTTGCTAGCGATATCTCTGTGTGTGACATCCAGCAATGACCTGGCCCCTGCTGTGAGGTCGTCGGTCGTTGCTGAATGTCCTGGACCATTTTTTGGTCGTTGCTCTCCTGCTGTGAAGCACACATCGCTGTGTTTGACAGCGAGAGAGCAATGATCTGAATGTGCAGGGAGCAGGGAGCCGGCTTCTGCGGACGCTGGCAACCAAGGTACACATCAGGTAACCAAGCAAAGTGCTTTGCTTGGCTACCCGATATTTACCTTGATTACCAGCGTCCGCATCTTCTAGAAGCCGGCTCCCTGCACATATAGTCAAGTTACACATCGGGTAACTATAAGCAAAGCGCTTTGCTTAGTAACCCGATGTGTACTATGGTTACCAAGCACAGCGTCTTTACACGGGTCGCTGGTGGCTGATCTCTGATCGCTGTGGAGATCTGCCTGATTGACAGCTCACCAGCAACCATGTAGCGACGCTTCAGCGATCCCTGCCAGGTCAGATCACTGGTGGGAACGCTGGAGTGTCGCTAAGTGTGACGGTACCTTTATATTGCCCACAGGAGGCAGAAGGATAATATTGCCCTAAATAAGACAAGTAATGCCAGAACCAATATATAATGAGATATATTCCACAGGGAAGCTGGAAAAATGACGTCCCTCACAACCGTAGGTAGAAAGCGGAAGTTACAATGTTCAAAAGAATGATTTAACCTGTGCAAAAAAATGAAAGATAGACATCCAAAAGAAGAGGGTGAGGACAAGAAAAGCAATTAAACTGAAAAAAAAGATTTGGTTGTTCCCAGGAAAATATAATGATAATGGTCAGAGAATTAATAGATGAATAGATACCACCTAGAGGTGATCTTTCCCAAATGGGTACACCAAAATGCTGTTTAACAAATGAAAAATGCAAAAGACCGGCTATAGAACAAAAGGAAACAGCAGAAAATTATACCTATAGAAGATATACATATGTGAGCCCAGATAAGATTGGCAACAAGGGAGCCAAAGGAAGTACCCCTACGCGCGTTTCGCATTATGCTTCTTCGAGCATTGATAGTTTTTTGCCCCCAAACACTGTCTGTGTTTCCAAAAAAGCTTTTGTAATAACATTTTCTGCTTTTAGATAGGATTTTGATGCTGCCTAATGACTGGGGACTTGTGTAAAATCAGTGGAGGGGGTAGGAACTCAGGAGAAGCCTTTTAGTGAGCGGCGCCATATATTTTTTTTTCTTAGCTTTATTTCCGGATGTTCCTGCAGCCAATCATGTCGCAGCAAACAGCCAAAAGGTTCAGACACAAGGGCTTCTTTGGTTGGCTGCCTAAGTCACATGTCTGTATGTATATAAATTGTGGACATGCAGCGCCTGCGCCATTTTGTGAATGTTAATCATTAGAGAAGGTGCTGCCGCTGATCCTCCTGCCAGTGCTGCTAGACAGTCAGCTTAGCTAGGGGTTTAATGCTAGGTAGTTGAGATTGATAGGAGAGTTTAAAATAGGAATGTGCACTGTAGGGAAATGTGTGGGTGTGCTACAAATCGGCACATTTATGTTAGAAATAGGAATTGGTACTTGTAGTGCCAATTACTGGCTGCTCAAAAGTATGCAAACACATTTATAGGTATTACTGGTTAGCAGTCTCTGGCCTGCTGTAAATTGTCTAGGCAACTAGCTAAAAAGCTGTTCTTGGCAATTTTAAGTGCCTGCTTAAAATTCCGCATTGAAACACGTTTATAGGTGCCTTGCTATTGAACAAGCTAAAAAAGTCTTCTTGGCACTTTTCCGTGTCTGCTCCAAATTACGCAGTTAACCACATTTGTAGGTAGTGGTATTTCTTAGTGCCTTCACAATATTGCCAACTCAGACAGGAAATAAATAATTTATCTGTTGTGTCAGGTGTCTGACAGGTGTGGGTGTAGGTCTGCAAAACATCTGTTTGACAGGGGAAGGGCACATCAACCATGAGTTGTAAATCACGATGAGATTGTTATGGAAGGGAGAATAGGCGGTGTATTGGAGGTATATGTTTGGGAAGAAGATATACCTCCATTGCCTACATTGTTCTATTACAATCTCTGATCCCCCTTCTGGAGACCATATGGGCAACGCCATGCAGAGGACTTCACTAAAGAACATCACACTGATCAAGGTCTCAGGTTTATGGTGTGGAGTGACAAAAATCAAAGTAGCCAGATGCCTCTAGTCTTCACTACAGTTACACTAATGGCTCAGCACTACATTGATCTGCTGCTGGACACAGTGGTATGGTTCTCTATTTAAAGTGTTGCAGTAAATGTTTTTCAATGCAACAAGTCCAAACCACATGTTGCTCATGCTACTGTGAGTAGCCTGTGTGGACTAATCAGGCTAATAATAGCCTGCAGTGTTGGGAATAGTCCCCCATTGAATACATCTGGGACGTATGGATGTTGGAAAGAAAGCTGCCAGCAACGGATCTTGATGATTTGCTTGTCCAAGTCCATTCATCGTGGCAGAACATTCCTCATGCAAACATTAATAACCCCACTGATAGCACACCAAGGCGAGTAAGTGTGTTTAATTCTTAGCATGGCATACATGCTGAATAGATTCAGTTGTTTTGAAATTTTAATTTCCATTTTTTCATAATTTACATATCATTAACATGTCTATCAATCTTATAATTTGCATAACTTAACAAATTTTTCTTTGAGTTGCAATTTCAAAGCTAGATTGTACCACATATGCTACATGATGTGCAGTGTAACTTGTCAATTAGCATATCCATTCAGTAAACACAATTAATGATATAAAAGAAAATATAATTTGCATAATAATATTACATTATCATCTATTACCAACTGTATAATGATTTAACAGCAGCATAATAATTTTAAAATGCTTAGAATTTTTGTAGTACTTACATACCAGCTGTAATATACAGTATGTACCTTGCACTCAATTTATTTTATAACAGATATTAGCAACAAAAGTTTAGTTTTTGAATGGTGACACTCCTAAACCAAACTGATTTTTAAATATAAATGTATAGTATTATATATATATAACTGGTGATATAAATATTGAACACATTACCAATTTTTTAAATATATATATTTCTAAAGGTGCTATTGACATGAATTTCTCACCAGATGTTCGTAACAATTCATCTCAATCACAACCATATGTCCATGAATTAAGTTATGTATAATAATGAGAATTGACAGAAAAATAATTGAACACACTTACTGAAATGTAAGTAATGCTTCGTACTAAGGCATTTGTTCATGACAACAGCTTCAAGACGTCTTCTGTATGGAAAAACTAGTCGCATGCATTGCTCAGGGGTAATTTTGTCCATTCTTCCACACAAACACTCTTTGTATGTGTCTTTGAATCCTGAAGGTTCAGTGGGCACCTTCTATGAACTCTGAGCTTTGGTTCCTTCCATAAATTTTCTATTGGATGCAGATCAGGTGGTTGTCTGTGCCATTCTAGCAGTTTTATCTTCTTTCTCAGAGCCAAGTAAGAGTGTTCTTGGCTGTGTGTTTGGGATCATTGTATTGCTGAAATGTCCATGCTCTTCATCTTCATCATCCTGGTAGATCGCAGCAGATTTTTATCATGAATATCACAAGAGTTCTATTTTGGTTTCATCTGACAAAAATATATTCTCACAGTATTTTTCTAAATGTTGTTGAGCAGACTTTAAACAAGCTGGAACATGGTGTTTGTTCAGCTATGGAGTCTTGCATGGTGAGCTTGCATACAGGTCATGGAGAATGAGTGCAATACTTGTTGTTTTCTTTGAAAAAAAAATGTACCTGCTGTTCCCAGGTCTTTTTGTAGCTCTCCAAAAATGGTTCTTGGCTTTTGGAATACTCTTCTGATAATTCTTTTCACTCCTGTCTGAAATCCTGCGGGAAACACCTCATCGTGGCCGGTTTATTTTGAAGTTGTGTTCTTTCCACTTCCAGATCATGGTCTCAACAGTGCTCACTGGAAACTTCAGTAGTTTAGCAATTCTTACCTATACAAAGCCATCAGTATGTTGTGCAACAATAAGGTTGTGAAGGCCTTTAGACAGCACACAGGTTTTACCCACCATGAGATGTTTCTTGTGTCACACTTGGTAACAAGACACCTTTTTATAGGCTATCAGTTGATTCAGCTGATATTATTTTTCACTAAGTGGCAGGAATGCTTTCTTATTAAGGATAGATTTCAGCTGGTGTCTTTCTATGTTTTTTTTGCATCTGTCTTTTGCCAGGTGTTTAATACTTTTTCCCTGTGCCCTCTCTCATTATTACACATGACTAAATTTATAGACAACTATGGGGGCGGAGCAATATAGCGTGGACAGCGACCGCATGGAGACTTAGCTCCCTGGATCCTGACCTTATCTTGCGGTAATCCTCCAGGTGTGTGGCCTCTCCTGCCCTGCCAGCAGTCTCCTGTGAGTGGGGATCCCCCTGGGCTTCAGTGGAGCAGAGCGGATGTTCCGGCCAGACGGGACACCTGTGCAATCCGGCGGGGAAGTGGCTCATCAGCACAAGCTGGTGGCCATCTTGGTCGTACGCTGTGAGGGAGCTCCAGCCACAACAGAGAACTTCTTCCCTCCTCCACGCAGCTTGGGCGTGACATCGTAGAACCCACTGCTGCTGCACCAGACACCGGAGGACAGGGACCAGCAGTGAGTGCCCTGAAAGAAGGGCCCTGCATCTTCTGTAACCCTTATGTACGCTAAACTTACCAAGGTGGCGGGATCCATGAACACATGATGACAGAAAGCGGATGACTTAGAGTACAGGATGCGCCAGAACAACATCCGTGTTATAGGTGTCCCGGAGCGATTGAAGGGTCAGCAGTCTGAGCTGTTTCTGGAGGAATGGCTCAAAACCAATCTGGACAATGACTTTTTGCAACCTTTGCATTGGAGCGGGCTCACAGATCTCCTACACGACCTCTCCCTCTGAGTGCAACCCCAAGGCCCTTCCTGGCATGGCTTCTTAATTGCAAGGATAGGGACACAGCCTTGCATCTGGCTAGGAGGAATGGCCTGCTCAAGTATAATGCCACAATTTCCATCTTTTCTGACTTCTCAGTGAAACTTCAGAAGCAAAGAGTCAGTTTTCTGGACATCGTTTAAGGATCGTGGCATCCTCTACTTGATGGTCTACCCTGCTCATTTCCGGATTATCCATGAGGGCAAGTCTGTTTTTTTTCTACCCCGGATGAGGCTGCTGAGTAGCTTCAATTGCACCCAGGATGCAGGGGAAACAGATTTTGCCTTTCTTTCATTAACTTCCTCACCTTGACCAGTTATCTCTGTTCGTTAGGACGGGGAGGTGGAGCAAGTATCCTCTTTTTGGTTATTTCCTCCTGTCGGTTGTACTGCCAAATTACCTGGATAAGGGAACTCTCCATCACTATGGAGGGTATAACATCTATACCTATCATTTAGTACAGTGGCAGTATCCCCTTTGAACTGTAAGACACTGGACATTGCTCTTGTTTTTTCGTTTTTATATTCACATGTGTGATGCAGTGCTGGTTTAATGTGCTGTTGTCCATTGTTATTCTGCCATTGACTGTGGTGCTAACCGTCTTCTTTTGGAGGATATGGAGAAGCACCGGTGCACTTTCCGGCCTGTGGTCATGGGTAACTGGGTGGCAGATGGAGGTCACAGTAGTGGGCCTGACACAGGATACTCATATTACTTGGGTCATGATAGGTTCTGACATTAAGTGCTTGAAATGGAACGTATGGGGCCTCAAATCTCTGGGAAAGTGGTCTAAGGTCTTTTCACAACTTTGGCGGTACAAGCCCCACATAGTTGCACTGGTTGAAACACATTTAACTAGAGACACCGCTAAATTTGTACAAAAAACGTGGGTGCAATGGACCATACACACGTTTCATACAAGATACTCATGGGGGGTTTTCCTGCTGATCCATAAACCTCTATGCTCGGACCTTCGCACAGCGCACAGGGACCCTGAGAGATGATTTGTCTTTGTGCATGCTATTTTGTTTTTACTTCATTGGTCGGTGGCTGACCCCCACCTTGCCATGCACCCCAATTTGGGTTGTATTCCACCTGTCTTATTTTTGGCAATTGGTGGCTGTTCCCATTGTCATCAAGCCCTGTCCACAGGCTATTTACTTCAAGCAGCATTCGCTTGGGCCTGTACCACCCACAACCATGATTCAGTCATGGGTATGGGATTGAAAAGCACCAAGTGAAGTGTTGCTAAGAACAGTTCTGCTTTTTTCATATGTGAGGCCATATTGAACATTTTAAATAAAAACAATTTAGAGTAGGACTGCCCCAAAGAGATTTGCCGTGACGTGGCAGGGTAGCTCAAGAAATTGCCAAAACTCTCAAATTTTAATAATAAGTACAGTTTGGAATTTTTAGTGCAGTAGTGCACATTTAGTACTGGCTATCTTGTTTTTCGTCTTTGTGCATGCTGTCATTGACACTCGTGAATACATCATTATCTGCATCTATAACCCTCCCCCTCCTAATTTAGAGATTATTAAAGGGGTGGTCAGCTTCGCGTTAAATTATCCAGATGCCTACGTACTGTGCATTGGGAATTTAAATTTTGTCGTAGATAATGGTCTGGATAGATTAGGTTCTGAAAGTATATCCAATGTGATAACCTTGCTCCCCACTGCGATTTCAGTTTATATGAACGACAATAATTGGTTGAACCTGTGGAGGTAGTCATCCGAACACGCGGGAATATACCTGGTAATCTTCCACTAAGCATACACTCTCTCGCCTGGACTATATATTTGGATCCAGTAGCCTGGCCATGTGGGTAGACAATATTGAACACGGCAATAGAGGTATATCTGACCATAGTCCTGTAATGCTATCACTTAGATTCAGCCGATCGACTCATAGTTCAGTGAAAGTTAAATACCTTTTGGCTAAAATTAATTGAGCTTAATGACAGGATCCCCGAGCAATTAGAAAGCTTTATAAATGTGCATGCGGGTTCTCAACACGGCGTCACCTTTTGGGACACTCTTAAGACCTACCTACGAGGCTGCATAGTATCGACCATGTATTATATTAGGAGAACCACGTCACAAAAGAATGATATAACTGAACAACGGGTAAAAGAGGCAGAAAAGGTATACATATCCAACCCCTCTAATGATAACAGGCTACAGTGGCGGCAATCGGATAGGCACTATGTGCAACATTTAGACGCAAAATCTAAGCGCAAATTATTTTTCACACGGCAGTCATACTTTGTATTGGGAAATCAGTCCAGTAAGCTTCTCGCCTTTATGGTCCAACAGCATAACTCCTCTAATACCATACTTCAAATCCGTAAACCTGACAGAAGTATGGTCACCTTCCTGGCGGATATCCTTCAATGCTTTAGAGATTTTTATAGCTCCCTGTATCAATCTAGTGAGGCATCAATGGATGACTGTTTGGCGTATCTAGCGGATGTGGACTTCCTAAGGCTGACTACTGCTCAACAATCCTTTTTAGATGCTGACATTACTTTGGATGAACTTAAATCTGCGATTGCTGATTTGGCTGTGGGTATGGCCCCGGGATCAGATGGTTTCCCTGTAGAATTATATGGGAGGTATCAGAAACTTTTACTATCACTCCTGCTAGAGGTTCTTGTGCAGACCACCCGGGGAGCTTCCCTTCCAGACTCCTTTTATGAAGCCAACATCATAGTACTTGTAAAAGAGGTGAAGGACCCCCTGGAGTGTGGATCTTATCGTCCCATCTCCTTAGTCAATGTGGGCTACAAAATCTTTACTAAAATATTGGTGACTAGGCTGAACTCGGTAATTCTGGATATTGTTAACCCTGATCAAACAGGTTTTATGCCAGGGAAGAATACTCCCATTTATATTAGAACAGTTCAGTTGGTTGTCCAATACAGTACCATAGTGACGGACAACGAATGGGCCTTGGCCTCGCTGGACGCGGCCAAGGTATTTTTTTTTTTAACTTCGTTTTATTAACAATTTCAAACATGGTACAACTGACATTTGCCATATTAAAATAGCTCAGTACATAGATAGTAATATTTGAATATAACAATGAACAGTCATATAAAGTCCATAATATCTTTCGCACTTAAGATAGAACAATGTTATTATCCATACTTCTTATCATTTGCATATATATCTAATTTTATATTGAGCATAAGAACAGCTCTAACTATCAGCATGACCATATTTTGAAAACAAGATAGAAAGAGGAAGAGAAAAAGGAAGAAATAAAGAACAACAACAACAGCCACATTGCATTATTATACCTCAATATACCGTTGGACAGTGTTTCACATCCCAACATCTAACAGGAACCACCATTATCCACATAATCTCCCTCAAACCTCCGCAAGTGTGTCTGGAGAAGAATTCCACAAACCCCAGATTTTGTTAAATTTTCCCGGGCACCCCCTATTATAATATACCACCCGTTCATAGATTATGGTTACATTGACTGGTTTAACCCAGGACCGCACAGTTGGATCCGAATCTCCCATCCACCATATTTTGAAAACAAGATAGAAAGAGGAAGAGAAAAAGGAAGAAATAAAGAACAACAACAACAGCCACACTGCATTATTACACCTCAATATACCGTTGGACAGTGTTTCACATCCCAACATCTAACAGGAACCACCATTATCCGCATAATCTCCCTCAAACCTCCGCAAGTGTGTCTGGAGAAGAATTCCACAAACCCCAGATTTTGTTAAATTTTCCCGGGCACCCCCTATTATAATATACCACCCGTTCATAGATTATGGTTGCATTGACTAGTTTAACCCAGGACCGCACAGTTGGATCCGAATCTCCCATCCACCTCAGAGCTATTAATTTCCTAGCCAGAAACAATGCCTCTCTGAGGAATATTGTCATGTAATGATTCCAGGAATCTTCCTCCACCACCCCAAACAGGCATATCAAAGGGTCACACAAAACAGGAATCGACACAATCGATGTCAGCAGAGATATCACTCCCCGCCAGTACGAAGATTTATTGGGACAGCTCCAAATCATATGTATGAAATTTGCCCCTGAGAGATGACACCTTGGGCACTCCAATGTACGAGAACGGCTCATACTAAATAATCGAGTTGGAGTAAGGTATGCCTGGTGGACAATGTAGCATTGAATCAACTTATTAACCGACGGGGATACCGCAGTTGGAGATTCCAATATCTCTTCCCATTCCTCTCCCTGTAGAGAGGGAATTAGAGATTTCCATCTATCCTGGGCTGGCAAGGGGTCCAACTCCACCCCCACCGACAACAGGTAAGTATATATACCTGAGATGAGGCCTCGAGGTCCTTGTGATTTTAGAACACCTATCATAGGAAGTAATGATATCAATTTCCTCACTCCAATTTTCTGTATGTAGGATTGAATCGCTGTGCAAATCTGCAGGTATCTAAAAAAACTGTGATCTTGGAACATTATATTCAATCTGGACTTGTACAAAGGACTTGAAGGTTGTGGTTCCTGGGACAAAAAGATCACCTAATGCATTGACGCTGTGAGTGGCCCAGAATTGCGCCGATGGGTGATCTCTCAGAGTATGGAAGTGGCTATTCCCCCATAATGGGAGTTCCGCCACCACCGCTTTGAAGTGTACCACCCTCTTGGCTTGTCGCCAGACTAATCTTGCCAACCTGAGGAGGGGTAATTGCCGTGGTGTTCTCAGTCCATCTGATTCCAGAAAACCCACTAAACAATCAGTCCCAGACACATGTGGCAAGTGACTCTCAGAGTTTGGCAGCTGACATCCAGGCATCCAAGTCTCTAGTGCCCTAAGCTGTCCCGCGAGGTAGTAGAGGAAAAACTCTAGTAAAGCCATTCCTCCCAGTCTTTTGGATCTCTGTAAAATGGATAACCGAAGTTTGGGTCTGGATTTCCCCCATATGAAAGAAGTAGTAAACGAGTTCAACATTGAGAAGAAGGATTTGGGTACTGATACTGCACTATGTTGTAGTGTATAGTTGAGCTTTGGAAGTAATATCATTTTTATTAAATTTATTCTGCCAACCACTGACAGGGCTAGCTTGCTCCACAAGTTATATTTAAGTTTAACGTGCTCCAGAAGTGGTGTTATACTCATCTGCAGGTCTAGTGTATGGTCTTTCTGTATGTGTATTCCCAGGTATTTAAAGCTAGTTACCACTTGCAAAGGTGACCTACCCTCCATTGAAATTCCAGACCCATGCATTAATGGCATCAAAGCCGACTTATCCCAGTTGATACGTAGTCCCGAAAACTCCCCAAATTTAATTATAGTGTCTATAACCACCGGTAGAGTCTCTTGCACTCGATCTAAGAAGACAATCATGTCATCCGCATACAATCCTATTTGATCTGTGCGGTCGGCTATAGTGATTCGAGTGATATGTGGATGAGAGCGGATTCTAATTGCCAAAGCTTCAATAACTAGTGCAAACAATGCTGGAGACAGAGGGCATCCCTGTCTTGTGCCCCGATTCAATGAGAAGGGTGTAGACATAGCACCATTGACTAGTATCCTGGCTGTCAGGGACCTATACAACATATGAATCTAATTACTGAATTTAGGCCCAAAGGCGAATCTCTGGAGGCAGGCAAATAAAAATGGCCATTCTACTGAGTCAAATGCGTTGCCGCGTCCAGCGAGGCCAAGGCCCACTCGTTCTCCTGGACCAGTGTGCTACATTGTACTATGGACTGGACCCGTCTTATATTTATAGAGGTGTTTTTCCCAGGCATAAATCCAGTTTGATCTGGGTGAACTATACTCAATATGACTGAATTAAGCCTGGACGCCAGTATTTTGGTAAAGATCTTGTAATCCACGTTAACTAGGGATATAGGACGGTATGAACCGCAGTCTAGTGGGTCTTTACCCTCCTTCCTCAGCACGACTATATGTGCTTCGTATAAGGAGGCAGGTAGAGCGTCGTCGGCTGAAAGCGGCCAAGGTATTTGATTCCCTGGAGTGGAACTTACTGATGGCCTGCCTTCAGAACTTCGGTTTTGGTCCCCGATTCTGTTATACCGGGCCCCTAAGGCCAGAATGGTGGTCAATGGGATCTTATCGGAACCTTTCTTATTAGAAAGGGGGACTCGTCAGTTGTGTCCCTTGTCCCTGATGCTCTTTGCCCTGGCCATTGAAGCATTAGCAATTAAGATACGTTCTGATAGTCTGATTCTGGGTATCTGGATAGCTGACCAGGTAGATGCGATCGGCCTATATGTAGACAATATGATTATATTTATCGATAATGTGGAATGGTCACTGCCTCGGGTTGTTGATGTTATAGATACCTTTACTAAATATTTCGGATTGGGTTTAAATTCAAATAAATCTAATCTGATGTCCCTCTCCCATGGTCCTACGTCCCATTTAGAAGCTCTATACCCTCTGCACTTAGTCTCAGACTTTAAATATTTAGGTATCGTTATACAAAAAGATAGCAAACGCAACCTCCCATCAAATATATACCCTCTTCTAGAATTGGCTTAACGTAAATTCCTTTTATGGAGTAAGCTTACTTTATCAGTCCTGAGGCATATTATTTTGATAAAGATGATATTGTTCTCCAAATTAAATTATTTCCTCCAACATAACTCGGTGTTAGTCCCTAAATCATTATTTTCATCCCTATATACGATTATAACTGGGTTTGTGTGGGGCAATGCAAGACCAAAATTAAAACTACCCTCCATAGGTACAAACAACTGGGAGGGACAGCATTGCCAGATTTCTTTTAATATTATTTAGTGGGCCAGTTAAAAACAATATCCTCATGGATACCCGACTCTGTATTGCTTAATTCCGAGAGTCATTTGGCTCATGCAGCGGGGACAAATTGTCTACTCGGTTTTCTTAAAATAGAGGGATCGGGGTCACGGAAGTTGCTGCCCCTTAATAGGCTGGCACGGTAGATGTGGAGGTAGGTGAAGAAGGTCCTGCATTTCTCTGATGTTATAGCTGAAATGCCCCTATGGCAAAATGTGTATTTCCCCACGCTATTGGATCACCCGTCTTCCACATCCTGGCTTTTAACTTTATCTAGGAGGCCGCATGGCACATGAAATACAGAATGTAGAGTAGGACCCCCCTATTGAGATTTGCCGTGACGTTGGCAGGGGTGGCTCAAAAAATTGATCAATTATTTGCTAAAAATCTCATTTTTTTATTGTAGTACAGTTGGAATAAATCTGTGAATTTTCACTTTTTATATGATGCATGCCAATTTCAGATCGTGCTGGCTCCCCTCTCTCTCTGTTTGGTCGTAGTTATGCTACAAATTCTGGTGGCCGGTCACCACCATGCCATGCACGCCTGATTTTGGTTTGCTATGTATTCCTCCTGTTGGTAGCTGTTCAGATTCAGTTACCTCACTCCTTTCCACAGGCAATGCTAATTAAGCACCATCTTGGATCTGGTCCGCCTTTATCAATGGTTGCTGTTTGGCACTGGGAGGATCAGTTCTGATATAGTCCTGGTATGGTGCAGAGCTTGCTCCACATGCTGGGACCTGGGCTGGTCTCTATCCACAAGTGCCTTTTTTGCAACATAGAAGCGGTTATATACAGGTTACAGGTATGTGTGCTCTATTATGGTTCTGCTTTTAACTTTATCTAGGAGGCCGCATGGCACATGAAATACAGAATGTAGAGTAGGACCCCCCTATTGAGATTTGCCGTGACGTTGGCAGGGGTGGCTCAAAAAATTGATCAATTATTTGCTAAAAATCTCATTTTTTTATTGTAGCACAGTTGGAATAAATCTGTGAATTTTCACTTTTTATATGATGCATGCCAATTTCAGATCGTGCTGGCTCCCCTCTCTCTCTGTTTGGTCGTAGTTATGCTACAAATTCTGGTGGCCGGTCACCACCATGCCATGCACGCCTGATTTTGGTTTGCTATGTATTCCTCCTGTTGGTAGCTGTTCAGATTCAGTTACCTCACCCCTTTCCACAGGCAATGCTAATTAAGCACCATCTTGGATCTGGTCCGCCTTTATCAATGGTTGCTGTTTGGCACTGGGAGGATCAGTTCTGATATAGTCCTGGTATGGTGCAGAGCTTGCTCCACATGCTGGGACCTGGGCTGGTCTCTATCCACAAGTGCCTTTTTTGCAACATAGAAGCGGTTATATACAGGTTACAGGTATGTGTGCTCTATTATGGTTCTGCTTTTAACTTTATCTAGGAGGCCGCATGGCACATGAAATACAGAATGTAGAGTAGGACCCCCCTATTGAGATTTGCCGTGACGTTGGCAGGGGTGGCTCAAAAAATTGATCAATTATTTGCTAAAAATCTCATTTTTTTATTGTAGTACAGTTGGAATAAATCTGTGAATTTTCACTTTTTATATGATGCATGCCAATTTCAGATCGTGCTGGCTCCCCTCTCTCTCTGTTTGGTCGTAGTTATGCTACAAATTCTGGTGGCCGGTCACCACCATGCCATGCACGCCTGATTTTGGTTTGCTATGTATTCCTCCTGTTGGTAGCTGTTCAGATTCAGTTACCTCACCCCTTTCCACAGGCAATGCTAATTAAGCACCATCTTGGATCTGGTCCGCCTTTATCAATGGTTGCTGTTTGGCACTGGGAGGATCAGTTCTGATATAGTCCTGGTATGGTGCAGAGCTTGCTCCACATGCTGGGACCTGGGCTGGTCTCTATCCACAAGTGCCTTTTTTGCAACATAGAAGCGGTTATATACAGGTTACAGGTATGTGTGCTCTATTATGGTTCTGCTTTTAACTTTATCTAGGAGGCCGCATGGCACATGAAATACAGAATGTAGAGTAGGACCCCCCTATTGAGATTTGCCGTGACGTTGGCAGGGGTGGCTCAAAAAATTGATCAATTATTTGCTAAAAATCTCATTTTTTTATTGTAGTACAGTTGGAATAAATCTGTGAATTTTCACTTTTTATATGATGCATGCCAATTTCAGATCGTGCTGGCTCCCCTCTCTCTCTGTTTGGTCGTAGTTATGCTACAAATTCTGGTGGCCGGTCACCACCATGCCATGCACGCCTGATTTTGGTTTGCTATGTATTCCTCCTGTTGGTAGCTGTTCAGATTCAGTTACCTCACCCCTTTCCACAGGCAATGCTAATTAAGCACCATCTTGGATCTGGTCCGCCTTTATCAATGGTTGCTGTTTGGCACTGGGAAGATCAGTTCTGATATAGTCCTGGTATGGTGCAGAGCTTGCTCCACATGCTGGGACCTGGGCTGGTCTCTATCCACAAGTGCCTTTTTTGCAACATAGAAGCGGTTATATACAGGTTACAGGTATGTGTGCTCTATTATGGTTCTGCTTTTAACTTTATCTAGGAGGCCGCATGGCACATGAAATACAGAATGTAGAGTAGGACCCCCCTATTGAGATTTGCCGTGACGTTGGCAGGGGTGGCTCAAAAAATTGATCAATTATTTGCTAAAAATCTCATTTTTTTATTGTAGTACAGTTGGAATAAATCTGTGAATTTTCACTTTTTATATGATGCATGCCAATTTCAGATCGTGCTGGCTCCCCTCTCATCCTGGAGTTCACGTGGTGTTTTCTATCTCGGTGAGATATATGAGCAAACTATATTGTTAACCTTTGACCAGATCCAATCAAAGTTTAACATTGCTAGATATCTTTTTTTAGGTACTTGCAGCTTAGAACGGCAAACTACCAGCACATGAGAGGGACTCCTGGGACCATTCTAATATCTCTTTATAAGTAAGTTGTTAGTGGAAAATAAAGATAGTGGGATAAGGGGACCTGATATTTCCTGAAGCGGCAGGGAAGGGCCTACTCCAGGGGGATGGGATTTCCACCCCCTTAAATATATGGATTAAGCAGGCGCACCACACTATTATTGAGCTGGTGCCACAGTGAAACGCTGCCACAGCAGGCACTCACTGTTTACAGAGCCCTCCATATGGCGTATTGTCGACCCGGAGGGAGGTGTCATTTTTCAGCCAGCACGTGACAGGGTGACCCAGGATAGCAACTGGATCCTACAGGGAAACATAACGTGACCCATTTATCTGAAGAACCATGAAGAGATGAGGAGGTATGTGCAATTTGACAGGTGACAGGAGCTGCAGAAGACACCGCCGCTCCTGTCAGCTTCACACAGCAACTGAGGTGAGTATCGCGATCAGCTTCTGTCAGTCAGGTAACTCACGGCCACCGCTGGATACAGCGGTGGCCGCGGATAAGCTTAGTGACAGCTCAGCTGATCGCGCTACTCACCTCATTTGCTGCGTGGAGCTCACAGGAGCGGCAGTGTCTGCTGCAGCTCTGGTAACCTCCATGCAGCAGAGCTGGAAGCGACGCTGGAGGTCCGTGGATTACGCCGGACATGGAGGGCTTTTTGGGGCTTATTAAATTGGTTACGAGGGAATTGGTTTGTGTTTTTTATTTCTAATAAATGATTTTTTCAGGTGTGTGTGTGTGTTTATTTACTGTAATTGACAGATTAATCATGGAAGGTTTCTCGGGGAGACGCCTGACATGATTAATCTAGGATTTAGTGGCAGCTATGGGCTGCCAATAACTCCTTATTACCCCGATTTGCCAACGCACCAGGGCAAATCAGGAAGAGCCGGGTACAGTCCCAGAACTGTCGCATCTAATATATGCGGCAATTCTGGGTGGCTGCTGACTGATATTGTTAGGCTGGGGGGCTCCCCATAACGTGGAGCTCCCCATCCTGAGAATACCAGCCTTCAGCCATATGGCTTTATCTGGCTGGTATTAAAATTGGGGGGACCGCACGCCGTTTTTTTCAATTATTTAATTATTTATTTCTCTGCACAGTATACACACGCCCACCGGCTGCTGTGATTGGGTGCAGTGAGACACCTGTCACTTAGCGTGGGGGCATGTCTCACTGCAACCAATCATAGGCGCCGAAAAGCAGGAAAGCAGGGAATACGAGATTGTTTAATGAGCAGCCGGCTTTTTCAAAAGAGGAAAAGCCACCGGAGTTTAGTGAACAGCTGTGCAGCGCCGCGGCAGTGATCGGGGAACGGTAAGTATGAGAGAGGGGGGAGACTGACTGACAGACTGTGAGAGGGGGACAGACAAGACAGAGAGAGACCGACAGACAGACAGAGAGACCGACCGATGGACTGAGGGAGATAGAATGAAAAAAAAAAATTACCGACATCGCTAGTAAAAAGCACAAAACGTGCGTTTTGGACATCGGAGTGCCACACAATGTTTTCACGTAAAATCTTTCATGTAAATTTCTCAATTTCTTCATTTTTACAAGAGTAACAGGAGAAAATGGACCATATGTTTTGTTGTTCAATTACTTCTGAACTCAGAGATATCCTATGTGTGTTAAAAAAACTACTGTTTTGGGTGCACAGCAGGGCTCAGAAGTGAAGGAGCGCTATTTGAATTTTGAAGAGCAAAATTGTCTGGAATAGATAGAGGATGCCATGTTGCGTTTGGAGGGCCCCTGTTGTGTCTAAATAGTGGCCCTATTTTATAAACTACACTCCTCAATGAATTCATCTAGGGGAGCATTGAGCATATTGACACCACTTGTGTCAAACAGAATTTTATCCCATTGGGCAGCAAAGAAACAATAATTACATTTTTACTACTAAAATGTTGTTTTATCCTCAGATTTTCAATTTTTACAAATGAAATAGGTAAAAAAATGTCCCATATTGTGTTACACACCTTGTACTGAACATGGCAATACCTTGCATGAGACTGTACAGTACTGTTTAGCCACATGGTAGAGCTCAAGAGGGAAGAAGCGCCATTTGACTTTTGGAGCACAGATTTTCCTAGAATAGTTTGTGAACTCCATTTGTAAAGTCTCTTAGTGCCAGAACAGCAGAATTCCCTCTCAAATGACTTAATTTTGTAAATGACACCCCTCTGATAATTAATCTATGGGTGTAGACTCTCTGAAATTCTCTGAAAAACATCCTTGGAGTCAAATGCAGTGAATGTTGCAGAATTAAAAATTGCAAAGAAATTCTTGTAAAGCCTATACACTGTAATGCCCATATTGTGCTTCTGGAGACACACACTTTGTTAATTAAGAGGGCTCTCATCTCAACAATAATGCCAAAATGTAGATATTAACCCCTTAACGACCGCGGGCAGTAATATTACGTCCTAGCAGTCATAATGTTACTGCCCGCGGTCTGCTGCAGGCAGCATGCCGCGATCGGCACACATCTCAGCTGATTTTCACAGCACCATTATAATTGCGAGCACGGTAAACTTTTACTTACCGCCCGATACCGGAAGTCACGTGACGTGATCACGTGACTTCCGGTGGTTGTCATGGTAGCACAGGGTCATGTGATGACTCCTGTGCTAGACATGAACTACTTCCAGTTTCACTCGGCCCAGAATCCAGCGAAGCAGAAAGTGAGCGTATCTGCTGTTCACAGCTGTATAGCTGTTATCAGCAGATAGGGCAGAGCGATCGGATTGCTGATCACTATAGCCCCCTAGGGGGACTAGTAAAATAAAAAAAAAGTAAAAAAAAAGTTTTCAGAAATAAAAAAAAAAACAAAAGCCTAAAAGTTCAAATCACCCCCCTTTCACCCCATTGAAAATTAAAGGGTTAAAAAAACTAAAAAATATACACACATTTGGTCTCGCCGCGTTCAGAATCGCCTGATCTATCAAAATATAAAATCAATTAATCTGATCAGTAAACGGTGTAGTGGCAAAAAAATTTCAAACGCCAAAATGACGGTTTTTTGTCACCACAACTTTTGCGCAAAATGCAAGAACAGGCGATCAAAACGTAGCATCTGCGCAAAAATGGTACAGTTAAAAACGTCAGCTTGAGACCCAAAAAATAAGCTATCACTGAGCCATAGATCCTGAAAAATGAGAACACTATGGGTCACGCAATATGGCGTAAAACATGCGCCACTTTTTTCGGACAGACTTCCGATTTTTTTTAACCCCTTATATAAAAATAAATCTATACACGTTTGGTGTCTATGAACTCGCACTGACCTGAAGCATCACACCCACATATCAGTTTTACCATATAGTGAACACAGTGAATAAAATATCTCAAAAACAATAGTGCTATTGCACTTTTTTTGCAATTTTTCTGCATTTGGAATTTTTTTTAGCATTTTCCAGTACACCATATGGTAAAACGTATGGTTTCATTTAAAAGTACCGCTCGTTCCGCTAAAAATGAGCCCTTACATGACCATATTGACTGAAAAATAAAAAAGTTACGCCTCTCAGAAAGGAAAGCGAAAAATGGGCCGGTTGTGAAGTGGTTAACTGTGGATTATGCACATTGTGGTGCTCAGAAGAGAGGGGGAATTTGAATTTGGGAGTGCAGATTTTGCTAAATTTATTCTTGGGGAGTCTCATAGCACTTTTCTAGAGTCTTTGTGTTACCAGTAACATGGGGATTCCCCATATTGAATTATCATATCATGGACCTGAGTGGGGACTTGTTTTTTGTGGCTTGAGTTGAATGTTATTTGTGGCAATTTGGGGTACAGAACATTTTGTATCAGTTCACAGTTATCTTGTGGTCTCTGGTAAGCACTTACATTACGGTTTCCATCCACATCTCCAAATTACGTGATTCAGGTGAAACCGCCAACATATCTATTCATTAATGAAGCAGCAAAGTTGTTTCGCACTACGTTTCATCTGTGTTCAGAGGTGTCCTTTTCAAAGATGCACAAAACTGTTGTTGACCGCACTTTTGTGCATGCCTAAAAGACACATAAAAAGATGGACAACGCCAGCGCACAGGTTAAACGGGAGTTGAAAATTACTCAGTCTTCCTAATTTCAGTAAATTTTCTGTTGGGAATTTAGTCTGAATCATGTTTTCAGAGATTTACACAGAAACCTTGATGTAAGGGCTCAGCGTAGAGTGCAAGATAAATGTGACTCACGCATTTCTGTAATCTTTGAGAGGTAGAATGAGCAAATCAAAGCGAAATAGACCAAAAGATCCTCAAAAGCAGACATCATGCTGAGATTCAAAGAAATTCAGAAACAAATGAGAAACAAAGTAATTGTGATCTATCAGTCTGGAAAAGCTTATAAAGCCATTTGTACAGCTTTGTGACCAGCAAACCACAGTGATAGTCATTATCCACAAATGATGAAAACATGAAATAGTGGTGAATCTTCCCAGAAATGGCCGTCCGACAAAAATTACCCCAAGAGTGCAGGTATGACTCATCAATGAGGTCACAAAAGATGTTACAACAACATCCAAGGAACTGCAGTCTTCAATTGCCTCAGTTACATTCAGTGTTCATGACTCCACCATAAGAAAGAGACTGGACAAAAATGGCCTGCATGGCAAAGTTTCAAGACAGAAACCATTGCTGAGCAAAAAGAACCTAATGGCTCTTCTCAGTTTTGCAAGAAAGCATCTTGAGTCTTTTTGGAGAATACTCTGTGGACTGACGAGACAAACGTTGAACTTTTTGGAAGGTATATGTCCCATTACATCTGACATAAAAGTAACACAGCATTTTAGAAAAGGAACATCATCACAACAGTAAAATATGGTGGTGGTAGTGTGATGGCCTGGGGCTGTTTTGCTGCTTCAGGACCTGAGAATGAAAAAATTTCTGTACAAAAGCAATTAATTCATTAAAAAAGCATAAATCTCAATTGAGATAATCCCCGGAAGAAGGCGTATACCGAAACGTGCATGTAGGGACCGTCTTGGCGCTCTTATTCATACGAGGTATATACTGCCATTTATTTAATGTTTAGTATTTTTTTTTTGCTCGGATTCTCCTTACTCCTCTCTGACAATGATGGCAGGTTCTGCAGTGCTGTTACTCATAGACCACCTCTGGTTGTGATTTTTCTATATTGTCACTGTCGAAGTTTTGGATTGATGAGAATCCTAGCATTATGTATTATCCTATGTTGCAGTTCTATTGATATAGTCCTTTGGCGCAAGCTGCTGACCACTGTTTGTATTATTTTTATATGCTATATTTTAAAACATTGTCTCAATAAATATTTATACTTTTTAAATTAATTAATTGCTGTTGTACAGAATCTTTTTCATTCTTAGGCTTTGACTTCTGTATTAAGTTATTCTCCATGAATTTAGGCACATACTTATAATTTCCCTATTTGAAATGTGATTTCTGTTTTCTCTTTGTTTATTATTGCTTCAGGACCTGGAAGACGTGCTGTGGTAAATGGAACCATCAATTCTAGTGTCTACCAAAAATCCTGAAGTAGAATGTCAAGCCATCTGTTCATGACCTTAAGCTGAAGCACACTTGGGTTATGCAGCAGGACAATGATCCAAAACACACTAGCAAGTCCACCTCTGAATGACTTAAGAAAAACAACATTAAGACTTTGCAGTGGCCTAGTCACAGTCCTGACCTTAAAGGGAACCTGCCGCCAGGTTTTTCCCTTATGAGCTGTGGCCACCACTAGTGAGACCTTATATATAGCATTCCAGAATGCTGTACATAAGTGCCCACTCACCTACAGGGCGGTCCGACCCGATGGGTAACGCTGGTCTCAGTCCGGCGCTTCCTCCATCTTGTGCAATTGCCATCCTCCTGCCTAGCCCTGTGTGCATGACGCACCCTGTGTCATCTACTTGGAGGCCTGCCATTACGCTCATGCACACTTTGATTCGCCAGGCTAGGCAGGAGGATAGCAATCACACGAGATGGAGGAGGCGCCGAACTGAGAGCAGCAATGCCTATTGGATCGGACAGCCCCCTAGGTGAGTATAATAAAGATGTTTTTTACATTCTAAAGAGCGGCCTGGACACTTATAGACACCATTCTGGAATGCTGTATATAAGAGCTCACTGGTGGTGGCCACAGCTTATAAGGGAAAAATCTGGTGACAGGTGTCCTTTAATCCGATTGAGATGATGTGGCATAACCTTAAAAGGCAGATCATGCATGGAAATCCTCCAATATAGCTAAATTGCAACAACTGTACAAAGATAAGTGGGCCAAAATCTTCAAGAGCGTTATAAAAGACTCATTGGCAGTTATCGCAAACGCTTGATAGCAGTTGTTGCTGCTAAGGATGGCCCAACCAGCTATTAGGTTTAGTGGACAATCATTTATTCACACAGGGCCCTGTGGTCTTGGATTTCTTTTTGCTTTAATAATAAAGATCTTCATTTATAAACTGCATTCTGTGTTTACTTGTGTTATCTCTGTGTAATATTTCCATTTGTTTGGTGATCTGAAACTTTTAAGTTTGACAAACATGCAAATTAATTAAGAAATCAGGAAGAGGAAAAACACTTTTTCACTCCACTGTAGTTTTATTTTAGGTTTAGCTATTACCGTATCACACTCAAAATGCTTTTATAATAAAGGTTTTTTGCATCACAATATTTTGAAGGCTATAGTTCTTTTACTCTTGTGCCAACAGAGTCACGTAAGGGCTTGCTTTTTGCAGGATAAGTTAACATTTTTATTGGTATCATTTTTGGGTGCATATCATTTTTTGATCGCTTTCTATTCTGATTTTTGTAAGGCAGAATGAACAAAAAACAATTGTTGTCTTCAGCGCTCTATTGGGAGACCCAGACGATTGGGGTATAGCTACTGCCCTCCGGAGGCCACACAAAGCACTACACTAAAAAGTGCAAGGCCCCTCCCCTTCTGGCTATACCCCCCCGTGATATCACGGGTTCTCCAGTTTTAGCTTTGTGTGCGAAGGAGGTCAGACATCCATGCATAGCTCCACAGATTTTAGTCAGCAGCAGCTGCTGACTATGTCGGATGGAAGAAAAGAGGGCCCATGTAGGGCCCCCAGCATGCTCCCTTCTCACCCGTGGATGGTGTTGTAAGGTTGAGGTACTTATTGCTAGTACAGAGGCCGGAGCCCACATGCTGTTTTCCTTCCCCATCCCCATGAGGGGCTCTGGGTGAAGTGGGATCTTACCGGTCTCCAGGCACAGAGACCGAGCTCCATCCACAGACCCAAAAGAACCTGCTGGATATGGAGCTGAGTATCGTCAGGGACAGGGCCCTGCTACATCAAGGTACTCTGTGTTCCCATGCACATCGCGCCCACACACACCAGCATTGCTGGGAGTGTTAGTGCGCCGGGGACAACAGCGCGGAGCGCTGGTGCTATTATTCACTGCAGCTTTGCTGAGTGAATTTATGTATTGAAAACGGCCGCGCCGGCCGCTGCTGGTTGTTTTTTACATTGTGGCGCGGCTGGGACTTGTGGTGCGCCGGGGGACTTCGGCGTCGGCCGTGCACATAGGACGGCCGCGCTTATTACTAGAGTCCCCGGCTTTGCGGCCTAGTTTTCGTTTCGTTCCCACCCCAGCCCTGCCAGTCAGAGGAGGGGCGGGACGCTGTACAGTAGCTCAGCGCAGGGAGCTGGAGTCTGCTTTGCATTCTCCAGCCCCCTCTCACTGAACACAGTGAGACGCCGGGTTCCCGCTCTTGGCTGGGGCTCGCCCACGGCCCGCCCCTCTGCACAGGACGGGGAAGAGAAGCCGGCAGCCATTATGGTTTCCACTCTGGGAGAACGGAACCAGTCACAGGTTTTTGGGCGACCTCGCACCCGCTCTTGTGCGGGCGGTAAGCAACTGACACCACTAATGCTGAAGTGGGCTTTTGGGCTGTGTGCTGATATGCTATGCACTGTACTGTACTGTCGCTATTCTGGGCAACAGCAGCAAATAAGCAATGCTGCTGAGGCACAAGCTTTCAATGCTTCTTCGTTTGCATGTGCTGCAGTGTTTACTGTCAGATTGGGCAACAGCAGCAGTAGAGCAATTTGTGCTAAGGCACAAGCTTTCAATGCTGCTTCGCTTGCATGTGCTGCACGGTTTATTGTTATGATATACATTCACTGTATGTCGCTATTCTTGGCTAATGCGCCCAGATAAACAGACAAAAGCAGCAGTAGAGCAATGGTGCTACGGCACAAGTTTTCAATGCTGCTTGACTTGCATTGGCTGCAGTGTTTACTGTCATGCTTGTATGCTATACATTCACTGTATGTCGCTATCCTTGGCTAATGTTCCTGGATAAATAGACAACAGCAGCAGAAAGGCTAGGGTGCTAACGCGCAAGCTTTCAATGCTGCTTGGATTGCATGGGCTGCAGTGTTTACTGTCATGCTGTATGCTATACATTCACTGTATGTCGCTATCCTTGTCTCATGCTCCTAGATAAATAGACAACAGCAGCAGAAGAGCAAATGTGCCAAGCCACAAGTTTTCAATGCTGCGTGTACTACATGTGCTGAAGTGTTTATTTGTACTTCATGCTTGTATGACTATTCACTGTACGGTCGCTATCCTCGGCTAGGCTCTTAGATAGCTAGACAACAACAGCAGAAAAAGACAAGTTGCCAATGCACGGGCTTTCTATGCTGCTTGTACTGCATGTCATACGGTTTCAGGACCCCCAGTGCGTGCAATTGCTCAACCGGGGTCTCTGCTATATGTGGCCAAAGGAACCACCTGTGATCTCTGTCCAGAGACAGGGACGAAGTTGCAGTTTTTCCGCTGATATATTGTCTGTGACTATGACTGACATCTTACAGACTTTGCACCCCAAGCAGACCGTGGGCAATATGGTTGCAATGACCCTGGCCGCCCTGATCTGGAGCATCTCAAGGCGCCAGAGTGATTCCAGGCATCCCAGAGAGCAGGCATCCGACACGGTCGACAGTCCCAGATGGCCTAAGCGGGCTCGCTGGCATTAGCCCTCGACTACATCACTGGGCAAGGTCCCAGCTGGAGTACTCTCTGTACGATGAGGCAGACGTAGCTGTTCAGGACTCTGTTCCTGAGACCGCTCTCAATCCGGATACACCGGATGGTGACGCTATAGTGAATAATCTTATTGCGTCCATCAACGAAAGGTTGGGTATTTCTCCCTCAACTCCTCCAGTGGAGGGGTCAGCTTCACAGCAAGAGAAATCTCTATATATTGAGTACTTGTTTAGCACTCTGACTCCAGAGACGCAGTCCAGAAACGACACGCTTATCACGATAAGCGTTTCTCCGACCGTATTAATGAGACACGTGTCGCTCCCCCTGACGTGGTCAAGCGCTAGACCCAGTATCCAAATGTGGATCCCCTAATCTCCATGCTTGCAGCTAGATCTATAGTTGTAGTGGTGGATAGGACTTCACTTCAAAAGGCCATTGACAGGCAGATTGGCCTCTGGTTGCAATCTGTCTATGAAGCTATCGGCAGGTCGGCTGCTCCGGCAGTCGCAGCCGTGAAGGCACTCCAAGCTATTTCAGCTAGTATTGCGCAGAGGGTCGCTGTCACAGGTACTCTCGGTCCCAGCAGCGTCTTTAACTCGCAATGTCGGCATGGCGAATCATGCTGTTATTGCTGTCCGAGACTCTACGAGCCGGACGTCATTGGCATCCGCCAACTCCGTGTTTTTACGCAGAGGCTAGTAGTTGAGAGATTGGAACAGAGGCTGCTTCCAACGAAGTGCTTAACCAGGTTGCCTTTATCTAGTGATAGTCTGTTGGTAAGGGTTGAATGAAATCATTCAACTATCCAAGACGACTCAAAAAGCCCAGAAGGGCATAGATTCCTAGCGGACTCAATTCACGCCCGGGGAAGGCAGCCGGAGGATCCGCTACCAAAGCGTTTTCCTCATAATTTTCAGCCCTCTCACTCCGCAACCGCGGGGGGGCAGACTCCCCCGCTTTAGCGGCATTTACCTACCGCAGGTTGAGGGCCTGTGAGTGAGAGTCAGTTTGTTTTCAAACTACCGCACCGACCGAGCCGAGGCTCTTCTGCAGGCGGAAAGAGCTGTAATCCCTGTTCCTCTTCAGGAACCAGATACGCATTTTGCCCCGACCTGGTCGTGGTGCCAAAATAGGACGGCTCCTTCCGTCCCGTTCTGGACTTTATACTGCTTAACGAGCACGTGAAAACCAGGCGGTTCCGGATGGCATCACTCCGCTCCGTCATTGCCTCTCTGTCTCAAGGAGTTTTCCTAGCTTCAATAGACATCAGGATGCTTATCTACACGTGCCGATTGCTCCGAGGCACCGGCGTTGGCTACGATTCGTTATTAAAGACGAGAATATTTCGTTTCGTAGCCATACCCTTTGGCTGGCGACAGCCCCACGGGTGTTCACCAAGTTCGTGGCAGCAGAGGGAGCAGTCCCGCGCTCTCACGGTCACTCTGTGATCCTTTACTTGGGCAATCTACTGGTCAAGGCACTCTCCTTTACAAGCATGCCAACACAACCTGAACATGGCGCTGGACCCTTCCCAGAGTTTCGGGTGGGTCTTCAACTTTTCAAGGTTGAACCCAATCGCTGGCATCTCCTGGAGAGTTTTCACACTCTCTCAGCGATAGTGAAGCTTCCGCTGGACAAACAGCGTTCACTACAGACGAGGGGACAGTCTCTCCTTCAAGGAGGCGCCTCATCCAGAGGCGAGTTTTAGCTTTTCCAGACGGTCAAAGACCATCTTCAGAGGAGTCCACTCTTCAACTCAGTGGTCTGGAGCTCTGGGCAGTGTATCTTGCACTGCAAGCCTTCCTGCAGTGGCTGGAATGCAAATAGATCCGAATTCAGTCGGACTATCCACAGCGGTGGCATACACCAACCACCAAGGCGGACTACGCAGTCGACAAGACTCCCAAGAGGTCCGGCGGATTCTGCTATGGGTAGAAGACAGAGCATACACCATATCAGCTGTTCACATCCCGGGCGTACGACACTAGGAAGCAGACTTCCTCAGTCGCCAGGGCGTGGACGCAGGGGAATGGGCTCTGCACCCGTTTGTTTGCAAGAATTCTGTAGACGCAGGATGAAGACGGACGTCGACGTCATGACTTCTCGGCAACAACAAGGTCCCGATTTTCATGACGCGGTCTTACGATCAAAGAGCTCTGGCGACAGGCGCCTTGGCTCAGGATTGGTCACAGTTCCAGCTACCGATTGCTGCCACACCATCCTCGTCGCCCCAGACTGGCCGGGGAGGTCGTGGTACCGTGATCTGTGGCATCTCACCGTCGGTCGACCGTGAGCACGACGTCATTGCCACCATGAGACGGGCTAGCCAGCCGCGGTCTGCCAAGATCTACCACAACTCGTGGAAGATATTCTTATCTTAGTGTTCTGCTCAGGGAGGGTCTCCCTGGCCATCGGCATTGCCTACTTTGCCTTCCCTCCTGCAATCTGGTTGGGAAAGAGGTTGGTCGCTCGGCTCCCTTTAAGGGCAAGTCTCGGCACTATCCGTGTTCTTTTCAGAAGCGTCTAGCACGTCTTCCTAAGGTGCGCACGTTACTACAGGGGGTTTGTCATATTGTGCCCCCGTACAAGCGGCCGTTAGATCCATGGGATCTGAACAGGGTACTAGTTGCTCTCCAGAAGCCGCATTTCGAGCCTCTGAGGGAAGTTTCCCTTTCGCGCCTGTCACAGAAAGTGGCCTTTCTGGTTGCGATCACGTCGCTTCGGCGAGTGTCTAAGCTGGCGGCTCTGTCATTCAAGGCTCCCTTCCTAGTGTTCCACCAGGACAAGGTAGTGCTGCGCCCTATTCAGGAGTTTCTCCCTAAGGTTGTATCCGCGTTTCTTCTTAATCGGGATATACCCTTTCCTTCCTTTTGTTCTCATCCGGTTCTCCGGTATGAAAAGGATTTACAGTTGTTAGTTCTGGTGAGAGCACTCAGAATCTACATTTCCCGCACGGCGCCCATGCGCCGCTCTGATGCATTTTTTTGTCCTTGTCGCTGGTACGCGCAAGGGGTTGCAGGTTTCTAAAGCCACCATGGCTCGATGGATCAAAGAACCAATTCTTGAAGACTACCGTTCTGCGGGGCTTCCGGTTCCTTCAGGGCTGAAGGTCCATTCAACCAGAGCCGTAGGTGCGTTTTGGGCATTACGACACCAGGCTACGGCTCAACAGGTGTGCCAGGCAGCTACCTGGTCGAGCCTGCACATTTTTCACCAAACATTATCAGGTGCATACCTATGCTTCGGCGGACGCCAGCCTAGGTAGAAGAGCCCTGCAGGTGGCAGTGGCTTCCCCATAGGGGAGGGCTGTCTTGCAGCTCTAACATGAGGTATTTCTTTACCCACCCAGGGACAGCTTTTGGACGTCCCAATCGTCTGGGTCTCCCAATAGAGCGCTGAAGAAGAAGGGAATTTTGTTACTTACCGTAAATTCCTTTTCTTCTAGCTCTTATTGGGAGACCCAGCACCCGCCCTGTTGTCCTTCGGGATTTTTTTGTTGTTTGCGGGTACACATGTTGTTCATGTTGAACGGTTTTTCAGTTCTCCGATGTTACTCGGAGTTAATTTGTTTAAACCAGTTATTGGCTTTCCTCCTTCTTGCTTTGGCACTAAAACTGGAGAACCCGTGATATCACGGGGGGTATAGCCAGAAGGGGAGGGGCCTTGCACTTTTTAGTGTAGTGCTTTGTGTGGCCTCCGGAGGGCAGTAGCTATACCCCAATCGTCTGGGTCTCCCAATAAGAGCTAGAAGAAAAGGAATTTACGGTAAGTAACAAAATTCCCTTCTTTTTTGGGTGGGGTGGGGTTTCCATTGTTCATCATGTGGTAAAAGTGTTTACGCAACATTCTTTAGCTCAGTACGATTACAATAATACCACATTTGTATAATTTCTTATGTTTTGCCATTTTTACACAATAATAGAGATTTTACAGAAAAAAATAAATGTTTATGTATCTCTATATTCTGAGAGCTATAGCTTTTTTATTTCTCTGATGATGAAGCTGTATGGTGGCTTATCTTTTGTGGTATAACATGGCATTTTCAGCTGTACCATTTTTATTTACATGTGTCTATTTGATCACGTTTTAGTCCCCTTTTTTTAACAGTATGATAGAAAAGCATAGTTTTTTTATGCTTTTTTTATTGTGTTCACTGAAAGGGTTAAAGAGTGTGACAATTTTATAGATTGGGTCGTTTCAGATGCAGCAATACAAAATATGTACATTTCTTTTTGCTTGTTTCACATAAATATATGTATTTTTTGGAATAATAATTTTTTCACATTTTTTGTTATTTATTTTGAGATTATTTTGAAATATTGTTATAATGTTTTAAACATTTTTTTTTCCACGTTTTTACTTAGTCCCTGTATGGCACTTTAACTTTTATTACTCTGATCACTGGTACAATGTATTGCACTGCACAAGCATTGCAATACATTATACCTGTCAGTTTTACACCAACTGAAGTCTTTTAGACCATGCTGCTGGCATGATCTAACAGGCTTCTGTAGCTGGCAAACTCGGAGGTCATCATGAAGACCTTGGGTCACCATGACTACCATCAGTTCCCGTGATCATGTCAGTGGGGTCCCGATCAGGTTGCAGATGGAGTGCACTCCCTCTCCCAGCCTCTTAGTTACTGCACTCGCAATTGATTTCAGCATTTAGGTGCTAAACAGCCAGGGACAGCAAGGGCACCATCCCTGGCTGTGACAGCCAAAACTCGGCTATCACTTACACCAAGCTCTCAATGGTGATCGTGCGGGCACAGCTCCTAAGCCCAAATGGTTGCCATGATATTCTGCTACATCCATCTGCGGCGGGAAGTCACTGCAAAATATGGCGTACCGGTATGCCAAAGGTTGACAAGGTGTTAACAGGATCACTAAAAATTCTAAATGTAACTTACCGTTGAGCAACAACACACATCATGCTAACTTTTCCTATATGTTCAATTTTTTTTCTTAAAATTATTTTCAATGATAGTCTTGGTAACTATGGTCAGTGGGCGTAGGTTTCTTTTGCCTTGCTACTAAAGATGAGCAAAAAGATTAGACAGGACTATGGCCAGCATCCAGATCACTAGTATGACCTGAGCCATGTAAAGCCTCCTATCTTTCAGCATACATGGCACTTCCTTTGATTAGCCAGCCATCATTATAGAGTAGTTCCTACATTACCACAATACAGGTCAATTAATGAGGGGAGGTGCTGTGGACAGGGGCAGCTAGGAGGAGGTTCGCAGGCCTCTGGTCCAGTGGCCATGGACTATGGTCATGACAATTGTACCAGGGTCCTGCCGAATATTTTCGTTTAACTTCCCTTACTAAATTCTCTTTCTATAAATATATATATATATATATATATATATATATACATGCATACAATATATACACACTTAAATGATGTTAATGAGTTGAACTGGGCTCAAATTTTGGGCACATGCATTTCTCTGACTAAATTTATTATCAGTTGAGTTTCAAGAAAATATCACTTGGACATGTCTTATATTGTAATTCTGCACATCTCGGGTTAATATAAAACATTTATAAGACAGGGCTGATACTTCTCTTCCCAGGATGCTTTGGCTGATTTGTTGCCATAGTAACACATGAGGTGTGCTATGAAGACAGTCAAATGGACATTGTTAGCAAAGTGCCCCATGGAGACAGACAGATAGAAAGATCGCAACAGGCGTCTTCTTGTGCATACCTCTTTGTCAGTCATAATCCCTTTAGAAGCTTCTCTTTACACCCATGGCTGCCCTGTTTAATATTTTACAGCCATGCTGCCATGTATCCAGTGCATGTAACGGCACATTTTCCCTCCACTTTCATACCATTATTTTGCTCTGCATCGTGCTATACTGAATAGCTCTTTATTACAGCCCGGTGTGCCACTACCGCTGTAAGCATACTATTATATTGCTCAGTGTGTCCTTGTACAGATTAGCTCTGTGTATGATTATACCTTGTGGTATATCATTATTATATGAGTCTATTATCACACGTATTTTATGTCTCTACAGATCTACATATTTTGTCATTAGCCGAACTTCGGTGATAATTTGTCTACCGTGTGTTACTGTATTAATCTTGTTTTCATACTGGATAGCTAATAGATTCCCTTAACCTAAAACAAATACCTTGAAAATAGATGTATTTCTTCACTACTAATAACATAAGCAGAGATTTTTATTTTACCAGCTGAGCCTGTAAATGTCTGCTGGGTAGTAAGACTTAAAGTAATTCTCAGCATATTGCAGATATACTGTACATATGGTAACAATGATTGTCGCTAAATTTAGAGAAGCAATTTCAAATCCCACACTAAGGCGGGCTTTGCACACTATGACATTGCAGGTGCGATGTCGGTGGGGTCAAATTGAAATTGACGCACATCCGGCATCGCATGCGACATCGCAGTGTGTAAAGCCTAGATGATACGATTAATGAGCGCAAAAGCGTCGTAATCGTATCATCGGTGCAGCGTCGGCGTAATCCATAAGTACGCTGACGCGACGGTCCGATGTTGTTCCTCGCTCCTGCGGCAGCACACATCGCTGTGTGTGAAGCCGCAGGAGCGAGGAACATCTCCTACCGGCGTCACCGCGGCTTCTGTAGGATATGCGAAAGGAAGGAGGTGGGCGGGATGTTTACATCCCGCTCATCTCCGCCCCCCGCTCCTATTGGCCGCCTACCGTGTGACGTCGCAGTGACTCTGCACGACCCGCCCCCTTAATAAGGAGGCGGGTCGCCGGCCAGAGCGACGGTCGCAGGGCAGGTGAGTGCATGTGATACTGGCGTGGCGATAATTTTTGCTACGCCAGCTTTCACAAGATATTGTACCTGCGACGGGGGCGGGGACTATCGCGTGCGACATCGCAGCATCGGCTTGCGATGTCGCAACGTGCAAAACCCGCCTAAGACATGGTTAATTTTTGCTCTTGAGAATCAGTTTGGTGTGATATAAGTCAGACCTAGCAATATAAAATGTGTTTCTGTAGGGACGACAATGGGGTGTGTTATGGGGACACTTTCATTTAAAAAGTCCAGTGGATTTATTCACAACATATATAAACCATTTTTCAGGAACAAAACATAAACACAGTTTTCAGTCTGTTACACTTGCAGTATGCCCACACAGGTTTGTGCGCCGCCCCCGCGTCAGCAGCCAGGCTGCTCGGATCCGGATCCACGGTGGCTCAAGGGGTCTCCGGACCCGAGGGTCAGGGTCGCGAGGCCACTCAGAATAAAGGGGGGAGTATTTACAAGGGATGGTGTGGAAAGTTTGTGACGCCACCTGTGGTGCGTGGTAAGATGGAGTACCACCGCTGCGATCGGAAGTACCCGGTGGCGATGGTGTGGGCAGCCAGGTGTTTAACCCCTCCACGGGTAGGGGGAATGCCCCGGGACTCGGTGATGGTGGCGGGGAGATGCCGTTGGGACGGTAAGGGTAACATGTACTCACTCAGTCCAATAACGTTGACACCGACAACGGAGGTAAACCAATGTTCTGGACACCCCTGCTGCTTGGAGGGAGCACGCCTGGATCTCGTGCCCGTTGGTGTTGCCTGTTAGTCTGTGACCTTTACCTTGGCACCTAGTATTCTATTTGGTCCCTTTAGCCAGAAACTAATCGGGTCCCGCTCACCAGTGTGGCTAACTGGGTGAGCTTGCTCTCAGGGTTCACGCTTGGTATTTTCTGGACTGTGTAGTGGGAAAGTCCTATCCCCCTCGTTGCGCTAGTACCCCAATTTTGGAGCGGGTGGAGAACGGCTCTTGAAGGCTCCATACTCATCAGGTAAATTGTCAGGACGCCTGAAACTTCTTCCTGACCTAGGGTCCACGTACCCCGTCGTGCCCTGGCCCCTGCCCGGTGATGGCACAAGGCCGCCGGCTGTCCTCCTCGACAGTCCGTGCCCCTTGTCACGATCCCCTGCGACCGGGGTCCAGCTCCTACAAGGCCCAGACCAATATCTACCACCTAGTAGTCTCAAGGAGCCCAGCTCCTGACCTTTCCTCTCAAGAGTCACTTCTCAACTGTCTGTCTCCTGCTACTCCTGACCTCCCCTTAACCAAACCCCCAAGTGGGTGACCCTATTCCCTTCAGGCCGGCCACTGGTGTGTCTGGTGGGTGTGGTGCAGAGTGTTCCTAGGATTTTGATTAGCTTGTTCTTGGCAACACCAAAGGTCAGGGATCCGTAACCAAGGAGGAGGTGGATATTGTACAGAAGGGCAGATTGCACAATACCCTGTGATGACCTGATAGGCCAGAGCGTCAAATTTGGATACCACTTCTCCTCAGAAGTATCCCAATGGAGCTACCCCAGCCTCCACTCACTGGCTGTTGTCAATACAAACACCCCTTTTGAGAGGTACCTTCTGGTCAGTGGCAGACATACAGCCAGTGCAGCTGGTGCAACTGCACCGGGGTCCAGAGAGGAGGGACGCCCTAGCAACCAGAGTCTGACTGGCGTCATGAGACAGTGGTGGATTCCCCGATGTCCTGAGTCCTCGGTGGGCCCCCGTGCTGGATATAGAGGAGGCCCACCACTGGTAAGTATGGTTGTTAGAACAGGCCTATGCACCATCAAACGTCACTGTTATGCACCGCACGGTGACGTCAGCATGCACCGCTTAGCAGAGACATTTACTGGCCGCCGGCCTATGGAAGGTCGTGTGCATCAGATATCCACTTCTGAAAGGTTGGCGGCAACGTTACTGCTGTGTGCCTGGAGCTGATGTTAGCGTGCGGCATATCTGTGATGGTTAATGGCCATCATTGCTTACCACATCTCACTGTGCCACCTAGGTAGCAATGACAGAATGGAGTCAGAGACTGTGAGTGCACATTATGGAATAGAGTGATACAAAGCAGGATGAGGGGAATGGACCATATTGAAAATGGGGGTACAGTATTTAGAAGTGAAGGAACAGTATGAAGAAGGGGGAATAGTATGGAGAGGTAAGAACTTGGGGGGACAGTGTGGATGAATGAAAAATGAGGGGGGAAGTATGAATAAGTGGGAGCATAGAGGACAGTATAGATAAGTGGGGCAAGGGTTTACAGTATGGATAAGTGGGAGCATAGGGGGAACAGTATGGATAAGTGGGAGCATAGGTTACAGTATGGAAAAGTGTAAGCATAGGGGGAACAGTATGGATAAGTGGGAGTATAGGGAGGATAGTATGGATAAGTGGGAGTACAGGGGACAGTAAGGATAAGTGGGAGCATAGGGGGCAGCATGAATAAGTAGGAGCTTGGGGGACAGTCTGGATAAGTAGGAGCATAGGGGGAACAGTATTGATAAGTGGGAGCATAGTGTGGCAGTATGGATAAGTGGGAGTATAGGGTACAGTATGAATAAGTGGGAGCATAGGAGGACAGTATGGATAAGTGGGAGTACAGGGGGACAGTATGGATAAGTGTGAGTATAGTGGGGACAGTATAGATAAGTTGGACCATAGGGGACAGTATGGATAAGGGGACCATGTCGGACAGTGTGGATGAGTGGGACCATGGGGGACAGTATGGATAAGTGGAAGCATAGGTGGACAGTATGGTTAAGTGGGAGCATAGGGGAACAATATGGATAAGTGGGAGCACAATGGACAGTATGGATAAGTGGGAGCATGGGGGAATTGTGTGGAGAAGTGGGAACGTTGGGAGGTTAGTATGGAGAAGTAGGGGAAAAACTATATTTTGAAATGGGACCATGGGGGACAGTGTGGAGAGGTAAATCTGATGTTTTCTTGTAACAACTTTAACTTTGTTAAAGAAGCCTCCCAATGAATTTTGTATTCATTAAATGTGTGTATGTGCATGTGATGTAGTGTGAAAAAATACTCACCTACCGCTGCTCTCTCTGGTGTCCAGCACTGTTCTTTTCTCAGTGATGAATATTTCACAGAAAAATCACTTTCTAAAATATCAATTCTTTATTGTACAAAATTTTTTTTGTATAAAAAATACATACATTTCCTATAGGATATACATAGACAAAATAGTCAACAAACAGCCAAATACAATAAACAATACAATAGACCTAGACCGATCATATAGCAGAAAGACCAGTGATATCCCCCAGCCGGGTTTAATATATCACTGTGCCAATCAACCTATTAGTATATATGGTTGGAAAATTTAGTCTAGGCGTGTCTACACCCCGAGATTCCCATAGGTACAATATAAGGAAATTGGGAGTGCCCAGAGTCAATTTGCCCCTGACAGAATTGTCCTCAAGGTCACAACGTGTTTATATGACATTATTTGCAAAACTCCTGATTACATTTCATTAAATATTTTTCACCCGACGCGTTTCTCCTCCTACACCGGAGGTTCATCAGGGGTGTATATAGTATGTCATAACACATGTAATTCATATAGACAAAAGAAATAGTGAGGAGAGGCATATACAGATATCACAGTGTTACAGAGAAAACCTTATCACTGAAGATTTTTTCAGCCGTTCTCTAGATTTTAATACAAATTTCTCTAGGACAAATTTGAGTTTCTTCAGTTTTTATTAAAGGTTTTGACCTAGAAAATATACATATAAATACCACCCATTAATAGAATCTATTCAAAACAGTGAATATTACATACAACATTGCCATACTCACTGATATCTAAGGGTGGGGCAGAAAATGGCCCAGTCGAGGTGCACACTCCACATCAATTAACATAGACTTAGAAAATGTCAGAGCAGTTTTTACTAAGAATTCAATTATATATATGGACTCAAAAAGAGGGACCAATCACCCAGAAAAAAAGAGAATGTGACTAGAGTAGCTTCCTCCACACAATGTGATTGTGAATAAAAGGGGGAAGCTTACAATGGTTTTCATTCCAAGATTGGATTTCATTAGTCCATATGCTGATATGCAGATAATCTCAGCAGGTGCTTAAACTGCAAAAAAATACATATGTATATATATATATATATATATATATATATATATATATATATATATATATATATATATAAAAACATACACACACATATACAAAGGAACCCTTATTCCAAAAAGGCTTAAATTCAAACAAATAGATTACATACCAAGGTCTTGTTTTTAATGTGGAATGCTGCAGCTCCAGAACCTCCTCACATGGCTGATGTTCCCTCACTATGCCATGTTCCTTTATATACACAATCCATCTAGTCTGCTCCTTCCACCAGAGACATAGAGATCATCAGTAAGAACTCAAAATCGCACCAGAATGGCGCCGATAGTGGGTCACCATATATAGAATAATCCTCTCACCTAAAGATATTAAAATAACCACATGAAAATCAGCGTGCGTTCCACTGTGGAACGCATGCAGGCGGAGATATGGTGAAAGACGTCCCCCATGACGTCCGCTCATCCCTCCCATCTATATTATCTCACTCCCCACCACTTGTGTTCCACCGTGAGACACATAGAAGCAGAGTCAATGAAGTCCGGCCTCTTTCCTATGTGCGCGCTCTACAATGGGACGTGAATAGTAAAACAACAGAAACATCAGCGTGCGCTCAACTGTGAAAAGCACGGAGGCGGGGATATCAATGCTGAAAGACGTCCCTTGTTCGCGAACGAACGTCACAGGGGAAGGTTTTTTCATTATCATTCCACAGTGGAACACAAGCAGAGGTGAGCATGGCAATATAGATGGGAGGGGCGAACGGACGTCACAGGGGACGTCTTTTAACATTGATATCCCCGCCTCCGTGCTTTTCACAGTTGAACGCACGCTGATGTTTCTGTTGTTTTACTATTCACGTCCCGTTGTAGAGCGCGTTTTCTAGGTGAAAACCTTTAATAAAAACTGTAGAAACTCAATTTTGTCCTAGAGAAATTTGGATTAAAATCTAGAGAACGGCTGAAAAAATCTTCAGTGATAAGGTTTTCTCTGTAACACTGTGATATCTGTATATGCCTCTCCTCACTATTTCTTTTGTCTATATGAATTAAATGTGTTATGACATACTATATACACCCCTGATGAACCTCCGGTGTAGGAGGAGAAACGCGTCGGGTGAAAAATATTTAATGAAATGTAATCAGGAGTTTTGCAAATAATGTCATATAAACACGTTGTGACCTTGAGGACAATTCTGTCTGGGGCAAATAGACTCTGGGCACTCCCAATTTCCTTATATTGGACCTATGGGAATCTCAGGGTGTAGACACGCCTAGACTAAATTTTCCAATCACATATACTAATAGGTTGATTGGCACAGTGATATATTAAACCCGGCTGGGGGATATCACTGGTCTTTCTGCTATATGATTGGTCTAGGTCTATTGTATTGTTTATTGTATTTGGCTGCTTGTTGACTATTTTGTCTATGTATATCCTATAGGAATTGTATGTATTTTTTATAAAAAATTTTTTTTGTACAATAAAGAATTGATATTTTAGAAAGTGATTTTTCTGTGAAATATTGGTTAGTTAGTTCACTTTAAACCATTCCTTTCTGTGAATAATCTTTTCTCAGTGATGTCACCACTCACCAGAGTCTCCGGGACACGCTGCTCTGCGTGTGCCCCATAGGTAGCGCCCCGGGGGCAGGGGTAATCAGGCCGGGGATTTCGTACCTGAGTTACTCGTCATCGGGCCAGTGTGGTGGTCTAGGATGTTGTGGTGGCCTGCCCGGCTTCATGCCCCGAGGTGTACACCAATAAGGAGGGAGGATGACGGGGGTAATAGTAGGATAAATGTTGTGACGCCACCTGTGGTACGCGGCCAGGGATTAGCTGCCGCTGCTGTCGCTGTCCTCCGGGGCGGATGGTAATAGCAACTGAAGATGGAATCGCTCCCCACAAGTGGAGTGGGCCCTGGAAAGGATGATGAGGGGAGTAGTGATGGCGATGGCCTTTGGCGCTGAGGCGTGGGGCGGCGGAGCTGGTAATAAGAGTCAGAGTCAGTTACTGCTGTTCCAGGTGTCTTTACTCACTTTTTGTGTTGCTCGCACAAGCAGTATTGATCACTCGCTGTTATGGGCCCCGTCGAACCCGGCTTCCTTTGGAGGTCAGTCCGGTGTGATGTTTTGTTGGCCCCTTCCTCCTAGCTCCTTGTGTGTTGGATCCCCGTTGCTTAAAGCTACTTGGGGACCCCAGTCCATCTCAAGTAGCACTCTTGTCCCTATCTGCAGGTGCTGCGGCTCTGCAATGGGGCCTGGTTTTGTCCAAGGCACCGGATCCTATGTGGCACTGTGCTTTAGGGCTCTGTGTGGCCAGAAAAGCTTGCAACCTCCCTGTCCCGGCAGATTCTGGAAAACCAACTTGGAGAAAGATCTTCCCTAGGGTTCAGCACCCTGTGTGTTGCCCGTTCCGAGAATGCAATGAAGCTCTCCCCTCGGCAACCACATGAACTCTGGTGTCCCACCAGAGCACCGGTAAGACACGTCCTCTCCTCTCCTGCCGGAGAACTCCTCACTAACTGTTGTGTTGGCTCCTAACTCCCCTTAAGTGGCTGCTCCTCCCACAGTCCCTGTTACTAGTGGGTGGATGCCCCCTATGTTTGAATACTGCCTTAAGACCCTACCCTAGCCTGGTACCCATTGGGGAGGGCAACCGGGTTGTGTGTTTGAGTGTGTAAGTGGTGAAACAGGTACCAACCTCCTCTGAATCCAGGTTAAGCACTACACCTTAAATGAGGTGTAGTACTCTGTGGCGACTGAAGCCTCAGGGGCACCACACATACACAGTTCTTGCACAGAAGCCCTTTGCTCTCAGTGTCTGCCCCTGCTTCTGGTGGTATCACAAACCTATGTACACTGACCCCAGACAAATCAAATCCTCTTTCATCAGAGGATTTCTCCCAGAGGCATCACAATCTCTATACACAGTCCTGGTCAGGACAAGCTACTCCTCTTTCTGTCAGGATTCCTTCTTGGAGGCAACAGTCTCCCCACATTGACCATGTGTTAAACAACTTATCTCCATCTTAACACATGAGACACACCCATGGGCAGAGGTATGTGGATAGCCAGACTGGCCTATCTCTCCGGTTATCCGTAAAACCTTTCCATGGAATGCCCTAACAACATTCGTGGCACAACAAGCAACGGAGCGGACATCCAGGTTTATATCACATCTGAGATACATACTGGCCGCCATGTTGTAGGTGACAGTGGGAGCCAGCTCCATCCATTTATCCACTTACATGGCACAGTCGCTGTAGGCTGCAGCATCTGTGACATTTTGTGTCAGAAGTTGAAAATCATCTCCGAATTTGCACAGCGATGAGAGTAAATTTTATAATTTTTTTAAGTTATCTCATCAATAGAAATACATATCCACTGTATTTGTGTGTATTCTCCCACTCCTTCATCATGGGTTATTAAAGCATATATAGTAAATCCCCATAAGGAATATCACTAAAAACAATACTATGCCGCAATAAAATGGTATTCTTGTAAGAGCTATGTTACAGAAACAATGCAATATCTACAAGTATCAAATATAAAATCAAGATTAAATCTCAAACACAAATTGGTCGTTATTTTTGGCTTGTAATTTAGGAGCAGAAATAGATGTACTCAGAGAGCATAGCGACACACAAGAAATGGACTCGATAATAGAATTAGTCAATATTCAATGATGAATTGTGATGTGAAAATAATAAACATATGTTAAAAATGCAATCTGTACTGTATAGTTGTAAAAAGGTATAGTGCAGACAAGGACAGGAGGCATGATGTTGGCATTGTGTAGAGTACATTTGGGGTTTAGACGCTGAGAGATAATATAACTCTGTGTTGTACAGATCTGTAAAACAGCACCTATAATAATACACAAATGGATAAAATTGTTGGTACATCAGATTTCAGATCACACCATCTATCGCTGCCTTGGACAAAATGTACTTCATGGAAAAAGACTAAAGGGGGCTTTACATGCAACGACATCGCTAACGAGATGTCGTCAGGGTCACGGAATTTGTGACGCAGATCCGGACGCGTTAGCGACGTTGTTGCATGTGACACGTGTGAACGACCACTAACGATCAAAATTACTCACCTAATCGTTGATCCTTGACACGTCATTCTAATCCCAAATATCGTTGCTGTTGCAGGACGCAGGTTGTTCGTCGTTCCTGAGGCAGCACACATCGCTAAGTGTGACACCCCAGGAACGACGAACAACACCGTACCTGCGTCCTCCGGCAACGAGGTGGGCGTAACTTTCTTTCGGCTGCTCTCCGTCCCTCAGCTTCTATTGGATGGCTGCCGTGTGACGTCGCTATGATGCTGCACGAACCGCCCCTTTAAAAAAGAGGTGGTTCGCCGGCCACAGCAACATCGCTAGGCAGGTCAGTACGTGTGACGGGTCCGAGCGATGTTGAACGCCACTGGCAGCGATTTACCCATGACGTACAACCGACGGGGCGGGTGCTTTCACCAGCAATATCGCTATCGATGTTGCTGTGTGTAAAGCAGCCTTTAGGAGGAAACCCCTGTTGAAAGCAAATATTAAAAATGCAATACTGGAATATGCCAAAATGCATATTGACAAGCCACAAAGCTTCTGGGAGAATGCCCTTTGGACAGATTAGACAAAACTAGAGGCTTTTGGCAAGTCACATCAGCTCTATGTTCACAGACACAAAACTTTACATAAATTCCACATACTCTCCACTGATGTTAACACACTTCTTACATCAGTATTCCAAGTTCTGTAAGCCTAGCAAAAAGAAGGATTTCAGTTGTGCCTCAAACCAGGCATCCATAGCAGCCATAGCATCGGAAATGGTGTGAAATTTGGTACCCTTGAGGTGTTTCTTCGGGTTTGGAAACAGATGATAGTTGGAGGGAGCTAGATCTGGTGAATAAGGTTGGTTGTCAACCAGCTGGAAGCCCAGGTCTACCAGTTTTGCCATGGTTGCTTGTGTAGTGTGAGTGCAGGCGTTGTCTTGCAGGAACAAGATTCTTTTGGACAGCTTGCCACGCCTTTTGTCCTTCATAGCTGCCTTCAGTTGGTCCAGAAGTTCAATGTAATATCTTGCATTGATGGTGGAACCCGTTTGAAGGTAGTCCACTAGCAGCACGCCCTCCTTATCCCAGAACACAGACGCAATCACCTTAGTGGCTGATTTTTGCACCCTGAACTTCTTTGGACGAGAACCACTGTGCCTCCACTCTTTTGACTGTTCCTTGTTTTCAGGGTCATACAAATAAATCCAGGCCTTATCTACAGTGACCAGCAATCCAGGAAGTTCTTATTAGTCTGGAAATGCTAACAAATAGACCGGGAAGTTTTCACTCGCATGCTTCTCTGATCTGTCAAACATTTGGGAACCCACTTTGCAGATAGCTTCCTCATGTCCAAATGTTCATGGATGACACAAACACGTTCATGGGAAATCACCATGATGTCTGCTATTGCTTTAGCTGAAATTTGTTGATTCTCCAGTATGAGGTTGTGCACAGCATCGATGATCTCCAGAACAATAACCACTCTCGGTCATCCAGGACATTTCTCATCATTGGTGCAGAAGTGGCCCGTTTTAAATTCGGCAACCCAGTTCTTAACTGTGGAATATGAAGGGCATTGATCCCCCAATGTCTGCGACATATCACCATGAATATTCTTCGCGGACTTTCATGCAGAAACAAGAATTTTATCACTCTTCTGCTCTCAGTTGCTGTGAATATCACATTAAACTCTGCCATTTTGTTTTCTCGCGTGCGTAGAACACTGTTGCCATAAGCAACAAACACAAAATTTTGAAAACATCTATTAGATACATAAGACTTTCATGTGATGTAACATTTGTTACCATAGAAACAAAAAGGATCACAAAGCCAAAGACTTATCAGCAGCCCCTCGTACATCACCATACCTTACATATCGGATTATCTTGTTATTTTTGTTATTTATACTGCCCTTTCTTTATTTCATGGCATCCTCTCTTGTTAGATACAAAACGACATGATTGCTGATAGAATATGGTGAAGCTTATTTTTTAGTGTAGAAGGCTGATGGAAATTATGTCATTAAGGACAGTGCAATATTTACATAACAAGAAAGTGCACTATAAATTTAGGAATTGTGCTATGCATAGGATTCAATCCTATATACATGTGAAGTGTTGGTGTGCTGCCCAATTTTTACATCAAGTGACTTACTGCTGACATTTCATATGTTTAGTTTTCATGTGTTTCTTCTCCATCTGGTCAGACCTTCGTGCCGAATTCTTTCAGCCACGAATCATGTTGTCACATTAATCACTGCAGCCCTGAAAATAACAAGGTCACATACCGTGTTTCCCGAAAATAAGACAGGAGCTTATTTTCTTTTCTGCTTTGAAAAATGAACTAGGGCTTATTTTCGGGGGTGTCTTACATTTGCCTGCTGTATTAATGTCCGAAGAGCGAACCACAATCCTCAGTATCTATTGAGCTGAGAGTGACAGGTGCATGCTGTCACTCTCAGATCAGGAGTGCTGGCTAATTAAGTAAATGCAAATTTACCATCTTCCTCACCCAGAATCCCACCCAACATGTCACTCTATGCCTTCTTTACTGTATCACTGTATCCGGATCGCATTGCAATCCTTGGTGGCTCTCCTGAGCGGAGAGTGACAGCTGCATATGTGATGCCCTGGACTAGTCAGGTTGTCCCAGGTAGTCACACACAACACCACACCCCCTCCTGGTTAGGTGACATCAGTCAAACAAAAAGCCTTGTCACCACCCTCCAGGTTTGATGTCCACACCAGGGGGCGGAGCCAGGTGGTGGGCTCCACCCACCGAGGAGTTCACAGGCCTGGAGGCGGGAAAACACACAGTCTAGTTCAAGTACAGGTGTAGAGCAGTCAAGTTCACGGGGAGTCCTGTGTCCAGGCCTGCCAAGAGACTACCAGGTGGCTGGGTCGGAGCCCAGTCACCATTGGCAAGGAGGCAGACGGTGGTGGCCGCCTGCAGGAACTCGGATTACAGCCGGTGGAACCGTAGGGACCGGGGTCGGGTGGAGGCCCGCCGGTACCGAACCGGGGAACCGATTAGAAACCGGAGCACCAGGAGGGGTACTCAGACCCAGTACAAAGCCCTGAACCGACAGGGCCGAGTCGAATCAACTGATTGCGGACTGGACTTAAGGACCTATCCCACACAAGCCCCGTTAGAAGACAACAGCCCAACCATACTGGGTAAAGCCACCGCCAAGGCATAGAGACCTAAAGGGCCAGCGTCTGCGGGCAAACGGGCTCCTTCGGCATATACAAGTCAGGGAGCAGACTACCGGTGTCTAGGCATAGGAGTCAAACATTTACACACAGAGGTGCAGGAGAAAGGCGGAAACCACCAACCTATTCTGGGAGAATCTGCAGGCGGCTGCGGGCCCCGTTCATCACTCCGTTTGGTTTACCAGAGACTCCGGTGTCTTGTGTCAGAGTGAGTACCTCAGTGCCTTCGGGCTGCACACCGCACCGCAACACATTACCCTGCACCCCGGTCCTCGCCATCCGGGCCCCGGGACCAACACCCCCTACCCACGGAGGGGTCAACACCTAGCTGCACCATTACACCGCTCCCGGGAGCCCCCCATACCTTCACCGCAGCGGTGGTGTCTACAATCACCACAACCCATGGGTGGCGTCACGAACTTACATCGAAAACCAAACCACTGCAGCCCCGGCCGTGGAACTTATCACCCAAGTCCCCACATGTAGCACCAACTCCCTTGCAGAGCGACGTGACCACGGGTCCGTGAGAGGCTCGAGCCACCACCCGCAGTACGAGCACGGATCCGAGCGGCTCGGCTTAATTGGCCATGCACCATTCAAAATATAACTTGATAAGCCAGCACTGTGCCCAACATTAACTATAATTAATACCGCCCTATAAATATAAATTCATGAGTTACTCTGTGACTCCCCCAACTCATTTGAAGACTATGTAAACAAATTGCATTTTTGTTGCATTTTTTCCACATGGATTTGTTGCAAAAAAATATGCAGTTTTACAGTAAAAGCAAAGTGAATGAGATTCCTGACATGTCATGCACATGTTGCTTATTTTTTTGAGGAAAAATACCTGTTAATATGTTTTTACATCAGGATTTGCAGCATAATTTTCTGCAATAAATTTCCCCATCCTGGTTCCATCACTGGTATAATGTGCCCCATCCTGGTATAAAGGGCTCCATCCTAGGTCCATCCCTGCTATAATCTGCACCATCCTGGTATGGTATAATGTGCCCCATCATTTGCCCTATCTTGGTCCCCTTCTTAGTATAATGTTCCCCATCCTGGTTCATTTCCTGAATAATATACCTCATCCTAGTCCCCTTTCTGGTAAAATGTGACCAATCCTGGCTTATTCCTTGGTATAATGTGCCCTATCCTGGTATAATGTTCCCCTTCCTGGTTCATTTCCTGTATATTGTGCCTCATCCTGGTCCCCTTTCTGGTATAATATGCCCCATTCTGATCCCCTTCTTGGTATAATGTTCCTCATCTTGGTTCATTTCCTGTATATTGTGTCTCATCCTGGTCCCCTTTCTGGTATAATGTGCCCCATTCTGATATAATGTGTCCCATCCTGGGTCCATCCCTGGTATAATGTGCTCCATCCTGGGTCCATCCAGGGTATGTTGTGCCCCATCCATGCTATAATGTGCCCCATTCTGATATAATGTGCCCCATGCTGGGTCCATCCCTGGTATAATGTGCCCAACCCTGGGTCCATCTATGGTATAATGTGCCCCATCTATGGTATAATGTGCCCCATTGTGGTCACCATCCTCGTTTAGTGTGTCACATCATGGACCAATCCCTGAGATAACGTGCCCCGTTTTTTGTCTAACAAATTAAAAAAATAACAATTCTATTCACCTTCCCCTGAGCTCACGCAGCGTGGCGTCCTCTTCTATGGCCGGAACAGGAGCCAGCAGCTGATGTTAGTGTGGAAGCGAGGTCAGCACAACGCATTCAAGGGCACTCCATCAACTGCTAGCCTCTGATTGGCAAGTGGCGTGTATTGCAGTACAGGGAGCTGGCGGGTTCCCAGAGCCACAATACAATATAGCTAAATGGAAATCCTAGGATGCACATTCATATGAAATAGTTACCAGTGTCAGTAGGCCTCCCTTCACCTATGAGCTGCATCGGCTGCACGGGAGATATGTCCGCCCCTGCTAATGTGAAATATTTTGTTTTGGAGCTGCTTTGCTGCATATGGCACAGGTTGTCTTGAATCTGTGCAGGCTACAGTAAAATCTCAAGATAATCAAAGCACTCTGGAGAAAATTCTGTTGCCTAGTGTCGGAATGCTTGGTCTGAGTCATAGGTAATGGGTCCTCCAACAAGATAATGATGCAAAACACACATCTAAATACATCTAAGAATGTACGTATAAAGGTATCCTGTCACCAGATTTGGCCCTTATTAGCTGCACCAGTGAGCCCTTATATACTGCATTCTAGAATGCTGTATATAGGTGCCCAGACCGATCTGTATAACATAAAAAACATATTTTATTTACTCCCCTTCTGGGCAGTCGGGTTCGTTGGCTGTCGCTGATCTCGGTCCACAGCCTCCTCTATACCTTACATCACCGTTCTCCTTCCCAGCTCCGTGTGGATGACACGTCCTATGTTATCCACATAGAGGCCTCCACTGCGCTCCTGTGCACACCTTTATGTGCCCTGTTGTGAGCAGAACAATGTACTGTGATGCGCAGGTGTGAGGAAAAGTCAAAGTTCGCCCACACATGCGCAATAAAATACTATGATCTGCCTGGAGGAGGGGAGAGAAAAGTACACGTGCACAGGAGTGCAATGGAGGCCTGTGTGTGGATGACGTAGGATGATCCACATGCAGCTGGGAAGGAGGACAGCAATGGAAGGAAGAGAGAAGGTACTGGACCGAGACCAGTGACGCCCATCGACTGGACCGCCCCGCATGTGAGTATAATAAAAGATGTTTTATACTTTATACAGATCGGCCTGGGCAGTTATGTACAGTATTCTAAACTACTGTATATAAGGGCTGACTAGTGGTGGCCGTAGTTTATAGGGGTCAAATCTGGTGACTGGTTCCCTTTAAAAGCAAAGGATTGGATTTTTCTGAAGTGGCTTCTGCGGTATGAGCCCTGAATGAAATCCTATTAAGTATCTATGGAAGGACCTGTAGTCTGGAGGAGGCGCCCTTCACACTTGAGACAGCTGGGGCACTTTGATCATGAGGAGTGGGCCAAAATACCAGTGGACAGGTGCAGACGTCTCATTGACAGTTACAGAAATCATTTATTTGCAGTGATTGCCTTAAAGGATGTGCAACAAAATATTAAGTTAAAGGAGTATTCCCTCCTCGAGAATGCTATCCCAACATGTATTAGGAATAATAATAATAGTAGCATATATCTCCAATTAGAGATGTAGTATAGTTCTCCTGATATAGCCATGTCTCTAACCTCATGTGCAGGGCATTGCAGCTTAGGTATCCAGGTATCCATGGTACATCCACTCATACTGACAGGTAATTGCTCAGGGTCATAAGCATGGATACCTAAGCTGCAATACCCTGCACATGAGGTAAGAGTCATGGCTATATCAGGAGAACTATATGCATTTCTAAGTGGAGGTATTTTCTAATATTATTTCACATACTACATATTGGGATAGGATCTTGCAGATGGGAATAAGGGTACTTTCATTTTTGTCCAGGACAGTTTCATTAGATTTCTATTTATTTGTTTTTCTGTTGAACCAAAATTAAAAGCAATGCCTGATTCTGATTGGTTGATGATCAGCAAATTTAAATTGAAACTTCTTTCAGTTTTGAGTTATTTTCGTGACCATTGTGAGTATTTCTTACTCTAATAGAAAGGTACCAACAATTTTGTCCATGTGTGTTTGTGGGTACAAAGTCTAAAGTTAGTCCAAGAAAAATAGGCAAACACAACGTGAAGAGATTGGTGATAGCAAAATCTGTAAAGGTAAACTTTGCAGCTTTCAAATAAACATGAACCCGATTTCCCTATAGTTAAATGTGTGTAATGTAAGCTCTGTCATCTAGTCAGTAAATCTGTCCTGTTAACTCATTAGCTGCATAATAGATAGGGTAACTAGTACAGGCACCTTCTGTCGTCCTCTACTTGAACCCCGATAGAGTGAACTTCTCTCCTGCTCTTCCCTTCCGTGTCCGAGTCAGAGATTGTTTCTACCTGCAGCAATAAAAAAGATAATATATCAATTATTTAAAAGATTTAGTAGTAATGACACATGATTATTAAATTCAGTAACTAATGGAAAACGTTTAGATTCAGGACAAATTCTTAAGGAAAAATAATGGAGACATATTTTTATGGACTCAAGAATTGACTGTGCGCTTGCTCACAATAGAAGGATAATAATGTTTATGGCTGCATGTCCACAAATCTTTCCATACAGTATATCACACATATGACAGGTAGAATCTTAAAATCTTTGAGTTGATACAATAAGCCATATTTAACATAGATAGACAGACCAAGAGATAAATAGATAGATACACAGACAGAGAGATAGGCGGGCTTTGCACGTTGCGACATCGCAAGCCGATGCTACGATGTCGCACGCGATAGTCCCCGGCCCCGTCGCAGGTACGATATCGTGTGATAGCTGGCGTAGCGAACATTATCGCTACGCCAGCTTCACATGCACTCACCTGCCCTGCGACCGTCGCTCTGGCCGGCGACCTGCCTCCTTCCTAAGGGGGCGGGTCGTGCGGTGTCATAGCGACGTCACACAGCAGGTGGCCAATAGTGGCGGAGGGGCGGAGATGAGCAGGATGTAAACATCCCGCCCACCTCCTTCCTTCCGTAGAGCCGCCGGTGACAGGTAAGGTGAAGTTCCTCGCTCCTGCGGCGTAACACACAGCGATGTGTGCTGCCGCAGGAACGAGGAACAGCATCGTACCATCGCTGCTGCAAAATTATGGAGAAGTCGGAGCTTGCAACGATGATACGATAACGACACTTTTCCGCTCATTCATCGTATCATCTAGGATTTACACACTACGACATCGCAAGTGACGCCAGATGTGAGTCACTTTCGATTTGAACCCACCGACATCGCACCTGCGATGTCGTAGTGTGCAAATGTTGCGGGCGGAGGAGGGGACGCCGCGCTCTCCCTTCTGCTCCTCGGGTCCGGCGGGCACTGCGGCCTGCTGCTGCCGCTGCTCGGGGGCTCGAGCGATGGGCCGGATCCCGGGGACTCGAGCGGCGCTCCTCGCCCGTGAGTGAAAGGGGTTGTTTGGGTGTGGGAATTGTTTATTGTCCGTGACGCCACCCACGGTTGTGGTGATTTGTTGGCACCACCGCTGCTCTGTATGGGGGATCCCGGGAAGGATGGTATGGAGCAGCCAGTTGTTGTGTTGCCCCTCCGTGGGTAGGGGTTGGTGATCCCGGGGCCCAGTGATGAGTTGGGAGATGCAGGGCTTGGTGGGCGCTGGGACGCGGGGGCAGCGCTGTGCCTTGCGGCACTGTGGTACTCACTCAGCCTGAGACGGTGACACAGTTCTCGGTAAAACACACGGCTGGAAAGACGGTTCCCACGGACGGCTGCACTTGCTCTCCCAGTAGGTGACGGTGATGTCCCTTTGACCTGCACCTAATGTTTCTGTGTTGGTAGCAATGGGTTCCCACCGGTAACCCGCTCCCCGGCTTGGATATGGGCCGGAGGAGCCCAACTTTGCCCGCAGGCGCTGGCCCTGAGAAACTGGTGCCCTGGCGGTGGCGGTGTCTCTCTGTAACGGTCGGACTGTTGCCTTCAATCGGGACTTGGTTGTTTGGAGACAGACGTCCCCTTCACTGACGGATTTGGCAAATTTACGGCGACTCCTAGCCTTGCCGGGGTTCGAGAGGCCCCTGCCCTGGTGCTGACTGTTCTTCGTATACTGCTCCAGACCGCCGGGCCACTACCCGTCCGCGGTCCTTCCAGCAACCTCCGAGCAGTCCCCCTCCAGACTGTCACCGCCGTTGCTGACCTTGCTGACTCCGTCCTGCACTTAGCCGGACCAACTTCAGGCCTTTCTACTCTCACTTTTACTCTTCTCTTCTTGTCCAAACCCTATCTCTGATCTGTTTACTCCTTCTACTTCCTCCTCCTAGACTCATCTGCCTGGTTCCTCCCGCCTCCAGGGCTGTGTACTCCTTGGTGGGCGGAGCCAACCGCCTGGCCCACCCCCTGGTGTGAACATCAGCCCCTGGAGGAAGGCAACAAGGATTTTGGTAGCCTTGGTGTTCCTAACTGGGGTGTAGGGTGTGGTGGTGTGATGACCTGTGACCCCTGGCTTGCCCAGGGCGTCACACAAAGCCGCCCATAGAGATAGATAGATAGATAGATGGATAAAAAGCAAATATGGAGGCAGAACTCAAGGGGTACAAGTGAAATAAAATGTGCAATTTAATGCATGCCTCTTGGTGTAGTGTTTCAGATTCCCAATAAGCCTATATCAAGCATAGTGGCATGTTTGCAAAGTACACCCTGTGTGTATAGGGGTGCATGTGCTCAATTTAACAAAAAAAAAACAAGGGGGCTGTGAGGGGACATGATACTGTGCAAAGGGTTGTGTGGAGGATATCATCGTGTAATGTGGATGTGGGGACATCATTGTGTTAGTAGCTCTGTGGAGAATATCATGGGCACATCATTCTCCAAGAGTGCTGTGTTGGAGACATTATTCTCTAAGGGGGTTATGTGCTGTACATTATTCTTCATGGGGGCTGTGTGAGAGACATCATCCTCCATGGGGCAATGTGGGGGACATCATTGTAGAAGGGACATATGGGGACATAATTGTGTTAGTGAATATATAGGGAATATCATGGTGAAATCATTTTCCAAGGGGGGTGTTTTAGGGACATCATTCTCCAAGGGGTCTGTGTTGGGACATCAATCTGCATGGTGGCTCTGTGTGGGATATAATATAGTGTAAGGGGGATGTGTGGGGACATCATTCTGCATGGTGGCTCTGTGGGGGATATAATATAGTGTAAGGGGGATGTGTGGGGACATCATTCTGCATGGTGGCTCTGTGGGGGATATAATATAGTGTAAGGGGGATGTGTGGGGACATCATTCTGCATGGTGGCTCTGTGGGGGATATAATATAGTGTAAGGGGGATGTGTGGGGACATCATTCTGCATGGTGGCTCTGTGGGGGATATAATATAGTGTAAGGGGGATGTGTGGGGACATCATTCTGCATGGTGGCTCTGTGGGGGATATAATATAGTGTAAGGGGGATGTGTGGGGACATCATTCTGCATGGTGGCTCTGTGGGGGATATAATATAGTGTAAGGGGGATGTGTGGGGACATCATTCTGCATGGTGGCTCTGTGGGGGATATAATATAGTGTAAGGGGGATGTGTGGGGACATCATTCTGCATGGTGGCTCTGTGGGGGATATAATATAGTGTAAGGGGGATGTGTGGGGACATCATTCTGCATGGTGGCTCTGTGGGGGATATAATATAGTGTAAGGGGGATGTGTGGGGACATCATTCTGCATGGTGGCTCTGTGGGGGATATAATATAGTGTAAGGGGGATGTGTGGGGACATCATTCTGCATGGTGGCTCTGTGGGGGATATAATATAGTGTAAGGGGGATGTGTGGGGACATCATTCTGCATGGTGGCTCTGTGGGGGATATAATATAGTGTAAGGGGAATGTGTGGGGACATCATTCTGCATGGTGGCTCTGTGGGGGATATAATATAGTGTAAGGGGGATGTGTGGGGACATCATTCTGCATGGTGGCTCTGTGGGGGATATAATATAGTGTAAGGGGGATGTGTGGGGACATCATTCTGCATGGTGGCTCTGTGGGGGATAGAAAATAGTTTAAGGGGAATGTGTGGGGACATCATTCTGAATGGTGGCTCTGTGTGGGATATAATATAGTGTAAGGGGATGTGTGGGGACATCATTCTGAGTGGGAGGTTTTGTAGAGACATACTTCTGTATAGTGAGGCTGCATGTCAACATAATATTGTGTAGTGAAGCTGTATTGGTATGAAATACTGCAAGGGGGCTTTGTGGGAACATTATACTGTGTGGGAGGCTCTGTAGAGACACCATATTGTGTTGGAAGCTGTTGATCAAGGTACAATGGCCGGATACCAGGTGCATATGATTTCTAAATTCATGGGTGCCAATATGGGCATTATAAATAATGAGATTTGCAAGTCTGTGAATGTCACAGTATAAAAGCCAATAGGAGAGGTGTTAGGTGTGATGGGATAGCAGCACGCGCAGTGAGCGCTAAATGACAGCGGGTACCATGTTGGATGTGGTATGTATGATGAAAAAGCAGTGCATGTGTAGTACATCTTTGATATGGTATATCATGCCACATAGTGTACTTATAGGGCAGTGCTGAAGCGCTCATTAGACAATCACCATATTTGTATACATGGATATCAAAATATGTATGACCTCTTGTCCCAAGCCTTGGTGACCAATATATGTCTATAAAGATTTATTTTATGACATACACCTCCACTGGCATCAAACATTTTTTAAAGAAAAATTATATTACAAAAATTATTTATACAGAGATATTGCAAGTGGATGAGTCAGCATATACTACCTCCTTATGTTGTATAATTGTGTTATGTGAAAAGAGAAAAAATAAATCAGTGCTATATATAAAAATATTTTTTACATTTTTTATAAAATACATTTAAAATATTATCTTAAATATCTAAAGGAAGATATTTCAACTTTAATTTCTATTCCGATATAGCACCACCAGAGGGCGATATAAGAGATCCTAGGATGGACAACATTTAATATTTCTGTGTGATGGTATTCATTTTAAACACAAAGTAATAAAAAAAAATGTAATTTGAAAAGACTCCAAATGATAACAACTTATGGAGAAGAAAGTAGTGACAAGGCACAAAGTATCAGGAAACATTGGAAAACGCTAAGTAGTTGTTTACCAGATATTGCAAAATTTAAAAACCCCCCATTTTTTTCTTACAGGAAAGACAAAAAATCAACACAAACCTAGAGAAGGTTGCTTCCCCTGTTTGGCATGTGTATATTGCTCCCTTATTCATTTAATCATCCCAAAACTAACATCATCTATGATGTTATATATATATAATGATATGTAATTGTGGCGCCCTGGACAAGCCAGGGGCCACAGAGAACAACACCTACACAACCCACACTCCCGGTCAGGCACACCAAAGTCAGACACAAACCCTTGTTGCCTTCCTCCAGGGGCTGATGTCCACACCAGGGGGGTGGGCCAGGCGGTTGGCCCCGCCCACCGAGGAGTACACAGTCCTGGAGGCGGGAAAAGTGAGGAGATCAGTTTGAGAGTGGAAAGTGGAAGGAAGGAAAGTGGTAGTAGAGCAGACTGAAGTTGGTCCGGGTGTGTGGCCCGGACGGATCAGCAAGGTTGGCAGACGGTGGTGACCGTCTGCAGGAGTGGCCTATTGGAGCTAACCGTAAGGACCGTGGACGGGCGGTGGCCCGGCGGTACCGGAGCGGTACGCAAAGAGAAGCCAGCACCATCCGGCAGGGGCTTACGGACCCCGGCAAGGCTAGGAGTCGCCGTGAATTTGCCAAATCCATTAGCGAAGGGAACCTCCTGGGTTTCCCAGCAGCCAAGTCCCGACAGAAGGCAACCGTCCAACCGAGAGAGGGAAACACAGTCACCGCCAAGGCTAAAGTTCCCAGGGTCAGAGCCTGCGGGCAAAAGGGGCTCCTTCGGCAACCTTCAAGCTGGGGAGCGGGTTACCGGTGGGAACCCATTGGAACCGTTACACTACATAGGTGCAGGGAAAGGCAGTCACCATCAACCTGCCCGGAGCAACAACACCGCAGCAGTCTGTGGGACCCGTCCATCCAGCCGTGTGTTTTACCGAGAACTGTGTCCTCATCATTGGCTGAGTGAGTACCACCGTGCCGTGCGGCACAGCGCTGCCCCCGCGACCCTGCACCTTACCAGGCCCCGTAACCCGCCTGCCATCCATCCCTACCCCATCACCGGGCCCCGGGACAACCAACCCCCTACCCACGGAGGGGAGAACTAACATCCAGGCTGCTCCCTGTCATCGCTCCCGGGATCCCCCGTTCAGAGCAGCGGTGGTGTCACCAATATCACCACAATCGTGGGTGGCGTCACGGACAATAACCAAATCCCCACCATCCAATCCCCACCCTTTTCACTCACGGGCGAGGAGCACCGCTCCAGTCCCTGGGATCCGGCCCACCGCTCGAGCCACCACTGAGCAGCCGCAGCCGCAGCAGCCGCGGCCGGACCCGAGCAGTGGGAGAGCGCAGCGTCCCCTCCTCCGCCCGTGACAACTTGGCGTCATGAACAGGATCCTACCGCTCTGCCGTCTGGTAGCGGTGCGCCTTGTTACCGCTGGAGGTGTCCGGCCGAAAAATTGGAGAAGCCGCCATCTTGGGCGCGAAAAGTTCCCGTTCGAGCGTCTCCTCGAGTAGTAGAGGCGCGAAGGCCAAAACCCCGCCCCTGTAGTGGAGGAGCCGGAAAGAGACTAAGGGGGACACGGATGGAGAGATGTGGCGTCCTCGAATTGGAGCGCGGGAGTACCCGCTACCGGAGCGTCTAAGCTCTGGGGGAACCGGGGAGGAGTAGCCTTTGAAGACTGCGGCCCGGGTGAGCTCCCCGCCGGGACCGCTCCGTGGCTGGAACAGGAGCTGGGCCGGTTCTGCTTGAAGGTGAGGGCGCAGAGCCTGCAGCAGCTGCTGGACTGGAAGGCGGAGATGCGAAGGATGGTTGCCGTAGTGAGGGCCCGTGAGCAAGGGCCCGCTGCGGCCGTGCCGCGTCGCGACCAGTCCACCCAAACCACAGAACCAGCCCTTATTGCATGGGAGCCGGGGGCCGGCACCGCAGCTGGAGGTCCAGAGAGAATGTCGCTGATGGAGGAGGGGGTTCCGACCACGCTGCCCCCGCCACCGTTCTTAACGGCCGTCAGTGGTTCTGGACTGAACTGCCTGTGGAAGGAGAACCCGATGTACCGACCGGTCCCCGAGTGGGCCAACCCCCTGCGGTGGTAGCCGCTCCAAAGTCAGCGGAGCCCCGCTGCAAGTTGTCCCCCGTTGGGACCACCAGTGTTAAAAGTACTGTTTAAAAGAATGATAAGTAGATGATTAACTGAAGATTTACCTGATTGTCAGCCTGATTGAGACCGGTCATTGCCGGCACCGTTGTCCCCGTGGGGACTGCTTACAAGTTTTGCATAAGGGACTCCTTATGGACAAGCCTGAGAACTAGTAAGGCAACCATGAACTTGTGGCTTGTAAATAATTATGTTTGTGGCTTTCACCGTTGCCGCCTCCGGAGAGGCAGATTGGAGGAAGGGCCCGCAGTGGAGCAGGCTGGGACCCAGCCACCACCGGAACCGGTGGCGATTTTCTGGGGGTTTCAGGGGTTCCCCATGGACGTGGGTCCCCTGAAAAGGACAGAACCCGCTCGGGTAACTTGTGCTGGACTGGGGTCAAGGGGTGCTGCCTGTTTCCTTAGGGGCAGCATCAGGGCCAGGTTGCTTGGGTGGGAGAGAGCGGAAGCCGTTACCATTTGCAACGTTTAAGTAAGAGTACCTCCCGATGTGGGAAGATGTTATTATGCTTGTAATATGTTACCATTTTATCTTTTCCAGTTTGTGAAAATAAAACCGGTGATGGACGGGCAGCCCGCGGACGGTCTTCATTTTACTAAGGGGGAATGTGGCGCCCTGGACAAGCCAGGGGCCACAGAGAACAACACCTACACAACCCACACTCCCGGTCAGGCACACCGAAGTCAGACACAAACCCTTGTTGCCTTCCTCCAGGGGCTGATGTCCACACCAGGGGGTGGGCCAGGTGGTTGGCCCCGCCCACCAAGGAGTACACAGTCCTGGAGGCGGGAAAAGTGAGATCAGTTTGAGAGTGGAAAGTGGAAGGAAGGAAAGTGGTAGTAGAGCAGACTGAAGTTGGTCCGGGTGTGTGGCCCGGACGGATCAGCAAGGTTGGCAGACTGTGGTGACCGTCTGCAGGAGTGGCCTATTGGAGCTAACCGTAAGGACCGTGGACGGGCGGTGGCCCGGTGGTACCGAAGCGGTACGCAAAGAGAAGCCAGCACCATCCGGCAGGGGCTTACGGACCCCAGCAAGGCTAGGAGTCGCCGTGAATTAGCCAAATCCGTTAGCGAAGGGAACCTCCTGGGTTTCCCAGCAGCCAAGTCCCGACAGAAGGCAACCGTCCAACCGAGAGAGGGAAACACAGTCACCGCCAAGTCTAAAGTTCCCAGGGTCAGAGCCTGTAGGCAAAAGGGGCTCCTTCGGCAACATTCAAGCTGGGGAGCGGGTTACCGGTGGGAACCCATTGGAACTGTTACACTACATAGGTGCAGGGAAAGGCAGTCACCATCAACCTGCCGGGAGCAACAACACCGCAGCCGTCTGTGGGACTCGTCCATCCAGCCATGTGTTTTACCGAGAACTGTGTCCTCATCATTACCAGTACCACCGTGCTGTGCGGCACAGCGCTGCCACCGCGACCCTGCACCTCACCAGGCCCTGTAACCCGCCTGCCATCCATCCCTACCCCATCACCGGGCCCCGGGACAACCAACCCCCTACCCACGGAGGGGAGAACTAACATCCAGGCTGCTCCCAGTCATCGCTCCCGGGATCCCCCGTCCAGAGCAGCGGTGGTGTCACCAATATCACCACAACCGTGGGTGGCGTCACGGACAATAACCAAATTCCCACCATCCAATCCCCACCCTTTTCACTCACGGGCGAGGAGCGCCGCTCGAGTCCCCGGGATCCGGCCCACCGCCCGAGCCACCACCGAGCAGCCGCAGCCGCAGCAGCCGCGGCCGGACCCGAGTAGTGGGAGAGCGCAGCGTCCCCTCCTCCACCCGCGACATAATCATTATAATCATATAATGATTTGTGATTATGATATATAAAACATTATGTAACAAGCAATTCTGAGTATGGGATATACCGTATTTTTCAGATTATAAGACGCACTTTTCCTCCCAAAAATTTTGGAGGGAAATGAGGTGTGCATCTTATAATCTGAACGTAGCTTACAGGGGAAGTGAGGGCTGGAGAGGGGTCACAGGAGGCAGTGGCGATTCTGTGAGCTGTGCTCTGCACTGTGGGCTCTGCGGTGCTGTGGGCAGGCTTCAAATAATGGAACACGGAGTCAGCGCATGAGCAGATGGACCGCTCGGCTCAAGATCTCATCTGTGCACAGGCCACCTCCAGCCCACTGATCTCCTCGCAGCAGACTTAAGGAAAATGGCACCCGGAGATTGCACATGCACAGATGAGATCTCTGCTTGTGATTGAGTCGAAAGCTCAATCTGTGCACGCGCCATCTCTGGGCTACATTTCTTTGAAGCCTGCACCACCAACAGTTCCTGGATGTTCCTCCTGCCTCACAGTGCCGCCATCTGCAGCAAGCATCCGGGACACCCGCTGCACTGACGACAGCATCGCCCTGCTCCAGCACCACCCCTGCCTCCTCCGACCCCGCTCCACCACTGCTGCTGCCCCCAATCCAGTAAGACATCACCAAATTATAAAACGGACCCTATATTTTTTTTATTATTTTTTTTTCTCTAAATTTGGGGTGCGTCTTATAATCCGGTGCGTCTTATAAAACAAAAAAAATACGGTATCCCTGCTAATGCCCTTATGGTATATTGGTGGCAGTACATGGGACTTTACAGCTAGAATCAATCACCACAGATACCCTAGGAAGAAAACACTAGATCTTCCAGTCATTTTGTAGAGATGAAACATACGAAGAGACAATTAAGATGTCAAATGATTTACTTTGTTCCTCCACAAAGGGGTGGCGATAGGATATGCTTGTTGAAATGCAAGGAATTAGAGTGGATATATAGGCAACATACACTAAAGCTCATTGGTCTCAATATAGAGTTTATAATGAATGCATCACTTATGTGGACATTCTACAATCTCTTATATCGCCCTCCAATGGTGCCATATTGGAATAGAAATTAAAGTTGAATTATATATTTCTTTAGATAGATCTGTATATTTGAACCCCTTTACCATCAGGAGCTTTTCTGTTTTTCGTTTATTTTTTCCTCCCTTTCTTCCAAGAACAATAACTTATTTTTCCGTCAATATAGCCAGATCTTGGCTTGATTGTTGTACTTTTGATTGACACCATTTATTCTGTCATATATTGTTTTGGAAAAGGGAAAAAAATCCAAGTGCGGTGAAATTACAAAAGAAGTGCAATTCCACAATGTTTTTTTGTTTTTTTCTACCATGCTGACAATATGGTAAAATTGGCAGTAGGATTCTCCATGTTAGTACAATTTTGTAGATACCAAACATAAATAGTTTTTTTTTTAAGTGGTGAAAAAAATGTCATAAATCTGTAGAAGAAAAAAAATTCCACTTTTGTCGCCATTTTTTGAGGCCCATATTATTCTCATTTTTCAGGATCTGGGGCTCAGTGACAGCTTATTTGTTGCGTATTTGCTGATGTTTTTAATTACACCATTTTGGTGTAGATGCAATATTTTAATCATCTCTTATGGCATTTTATTGCAATGTTGCGTCAACAAAAAAATGTAATTCTGTGTTTTGATTTTTTTCTTGTTATGTCCTTTGTGATGCTCATTCAAACTCACCTGTGGGAAGTAACAAGTGTGGGCAATATGAAAATCACACCTGAAACCAGATTAAAAAAAAGGGGAGGAGTTGTGTCAATCTTTGCATTGTATGTCTGTGTGTGCCACACTAAGCATGTAGTACAGAAAGAGGAGAACTGTCTGAGGACTTGAGAACCAAAATTATTGAAAAATATCAACAATCTCAAGGATACAAAATTCCAAATGAGAGGTGTAAGAAGATTGTTGATAGGAAACGATTGTTTGCAGTTATTTATTCCAAAGGGTGTGCAACTAAACATTAAGTTGAGGGTGCCAACAATTTTCTCCAGTCTTTTCTTTAGGTTTCATGTGAAATTATGTCCAATTTTGTTTCTTGTTTTCAATTCCAGCTTTTTGTGTTATTACAATACACACAAAGGAAATAAACATGTGTATAACAAAACGTGTAATTGCAATAATCTTCTGGTAGAAATATTTCATTTTCTGGCACAATTTAAAGGGGGCCAGCACTTTCCGCCATGCCTGTATAGTTTGATATCCATTACACCTCTTTTTGGGATGTGACTAGAGAATTGGGTCCAGGAGGTTCCAGACTAGAGTCACATGTACTTTTGACATCCAGTACCATCTCCGGATAAGGAGCGATCTGTATATTATGAGGTGTGGGTTCTTTCATTTTGCAACCTATTTAAATGTCTCAGAAGCTGGTCTGCTTAAAAAACAAGTTACTGACCTTTGGGTTATACTTAGGGATGAGCGAGTAGTGAAATACTTGGACTCGCTATACTCGTAATGAGTAGGTCCTAATACTCGGGTACTCGTTAAGAGTAGCGAGTCGAATGCAAGTCAATGGGAAATGCGAGTAATTGTCTGCTGGACCCTACAAAGCGGTCTGGGGGCTGAGTAAAAGGCCGCAGGGGGGCTGCAAAATAAAGAATACAGTTAATAATAAACATTGTTATTATACTTACAAGTCCCGCGACGCGTCCTGCAGACTCTGTCTCCCGCCGCATCTGCTTCTAAGTACGATCATCGCTGTGCCGCCTGGTAACCAAGGGACCTTCCCTGACGTTATAGCATGTGACCAGTCATGTGTGAATGTTGCATTACCTTGTTGGCTACAACTGGTCACCTGACTATGACGTCATTCAAGGTCCTGTAGTGTCAGCATGCTCGCCAGTACTCGGTGCTCCCCATCCCTGCATGTCAGCGCTTTTTACAGAGTCAGCCCTACATGCAGGGATTGTCTGCCACACACTAATGCCACAGCCGGGAATCAGCTGATCGGAGATCACTGTTGCTATAGTAACCCGCTCATCCGCTCGTAAGTTACTATGGCAACGGTCGCAGCAGTGACATCACCGCTTACCAACCCGCAGCCTGTGCTCACGCACTGAGTTATTACACTGCATGGGGAGCAGCAGCGTTCTTCCTCCCCCGTGCTTTGTGATATAGCAGAGCTAGATGGGTTGAAGACCAGGATAGTGGAGGGGTGAGAGGGAGTAATAAAGATGGAGTCCCTAAGTGTGTCTGTGTATTTATTTCTAATAAAGTATTTTTTCTCTGTGTGGTGTCTTTTTTTAACCCTTTATTGGAGATTCTTAATGGCCGGGCCAAACTTGTCCTGACATTATGAATCTCAGGCTTTATACCAGCTGGTAAAACAAAGCTTGTATTAACCCCTTATTACCCAGCGTGCCACCCAGGGCCGCTGGAAGAGTTGGATACAGCGCCAGAAGATGGCGCTTCTATGAAAGTGCCATTTTCTAGGGCGGCTGCGGACTGCAATTCGCAGTGGGTGGGCCAGAAAGCTTGGGCAACCCTGTGCTGCGGATTCCAGTCCCAAGCTGCCTTGTTGTACCTGGCTGGACACAAAAATTACACAAAGCCCACGTCGGTTTTTTTTTTAATTATTTCATAAAATAATTAAAAAATGGGCTTCCCTATATTTTTGGTTCCCAACCAGGTACAAATAGGCAGTTGGGGGTTGGGGGCAGCCCATACCTGCCTGCAGTACCTGGCTTGCATACAAAAATATGGCAAAGCCCACGTCATTTTTTTTTAGCTGTTTGGCAAAAAAAAAAAAAAGGACTTCCCTGGAATTTCCATTGCCAGTAAAGGTAACACCGGGCAGTGGGGGTTAGCAGCCAGTAGCTGCTTGGATTAACCTTAGCTAGCAATAGAAAATGCAGCTGGAGCTCACGCATTTTTATTTATTTATTTATTTTTTTAAATAACTAAAAAAAAAAAAAAATGGGCTTCCCTGTATGTTGATTGCCAACCAAGGTAAAGCTGGGCAGATGTGGGTGGCAACCCCTTGCCGTCTGCTTTATGCGCACTGAGAATCAAAAATACCGTGGAGCGCTACGTCTTTTTTTTTAAATTATTTATTTATTTTCATACAACTATATACTGTGTGTGTATATATACAGCATATATATATATATATATATATATATATATATATATATATATATATATATACAGTCAGGGCCAGAAATATTTGGACAGTGACACAAGTTTTGTTATTTTAGCTGTTTACAAAAACATGTTCAGAAATACAATTATATATATAATATGGGCTGAAAGTGCACACTCCCAGCTGCAATATGAGAGTTTTCACATCCAAATCGGAGAAAGGATTTAGGAATCATAGCTCTGTAATGCATAGCCTCCTCTTTTTCAAGGGACCAAAAGTAATTGGACAAGGGACTCTAAGGGCTGCAATTAACTCTGAAGGCGTCTCCCTCGTTAACCTGTAATCAATGAAGTAGTTAAAAGGTCTGGGGTTGATTACAGGTGTGGTTTTGCATTTGGAAGCTGTTGCTGTGACCAGACAACATGCGGTCTAAGGAACTCTCAATTGAGGTGAAGCAGAACATCCTGAGGCTGAAAAAAAAGAAAAAATCCATCAGAGAGATAGCAGACATGCTTGGAGTAGCAAAATCAACAGTCGGGTACATTCTGAGAAAAAAGGAATTGACTGGTGAGCTTGGAAACTCAAAAAGGCCTGGGCGTCCACGGATGACAACAGTGGTGGATGATCGCCACATACTTTCTTTGGTGAAGAAGAACCCGTTCACGACATCAACTGAAGTCCAGAACACTCTCAGTGAAGTAGGTGTATCTGTCTCTAAGTCAACAGTAAAGAGAAGACTCCATGAAAGTAAATACAAAGGGTTCACATCTAGATGCAAACCATTCATCAATTCCAAAAATAGACAGGCCAGAGTTAAATTTGCTGAAAAACACCTCATGAAGCCAGCTCAGTTCTGGAAAAGTATTCTATGGACAGATGAGACAAAGATCAACCTGTACCAGAATGATGGGAAGAAAAAAGTTTGGAGAAGAAAGGGAAAGGCACATGATCCAAGGCACACCACATCCTCTGTAAAACATGGTGGAGGCAACGTGATGGCATGGGCATGCATGGCTTTCAATGGCACTGGGTCACTTGTGTTTATTGATGACATAACAGCAGACAAGAGTAGCCGGATGAATTCTGAAGTGTACCGGGATATACTTTCAGCCCAGATTCAGCCAAATGCTGCAAAGTTGATCGGACGGCGCTTCATAGTACAGATGGACAATGACCCCAAGCATACAGCCAAAGCTACCCAGGAGTTCATGAGTGCAAAAAAGTGGAACATTCTGCAATGGCCAAGTCAATCACCAGATCTTAACCCAATTGAGCATGCATTTAACTTGCTAAAATCCAGACTTAAGACGGAAAGACCCACAAACAAGCAAGACCTGAAGGCTGCGGCTGTAAAGGCCTGGCAAAGCATTAAGAAGGAGGAAACCCAGCGTTTGGTGATGTCCATGGGTTCCAGACTTAAGGCAGTGATTGCCTCCAAAGGATTCGCAACAAAATATTGAAAATAAAAATATTTTGTTTGGGTTTGGTTTATTTGTCCAATTACTTTTGACCTCCTAAAATGTGGAGTGTTTGTAAAGAAATGTGTACAATTCCTACAATTTCTATCAGATATTTTTGTTCAAACCTTCAAATTAAACGTTACAATCTGCACTTGAATTCTGTTGTAGAGGTTTCATTTCAAATCCAATGTGGTGGCATGCAGAGCCCAACTCGCGAAAATTGTGTCACTGTCCAAAGATTTCTGGACCTAACTGTATATATACATGGCTCTGGCAAAAGTTAAGTGACCACTGCAAAATTTTCAGTTTTTCTCTGATTCTTCTCTTTATATTTTTGAGTAAAATGTAAATTGTTCTTTTATTCTATAAACTACTGACGTCTCTGAATTTCCAAGCAATAAATTTTGTATTTATTTTCTGAAAATACTTAAAAATACTTAAAAATACCGTATTTTTCCGCTTTATAAGACACAACTTTTGGTCCCCAAAATTTTGGGGGAAAGTAGGGGGTGCGTCTTATAATCCGAATATACAAATTATATACTGCAGGGCCCAGGGGAGGTGGGGGCAGCTCTGGAGCGGTGTTGGAGGGTGAGGCAGGCCGGTGAAGGCTGCAGGAGGCAGCGGGAGATCTCTTGCTCCCACTCAGATAATATGCACTGCCGGTGTCCATCACCGTGGTGCTGAAACCGCATCGCGGTGATGGGCTGGCGGAGCGTCGCATATTATATGTGCCTGTGCCCCCTTTGATGGCACATGACCCCCCACTGTGTTAGATATGGCCCCCATGCTACTGCCTATAGTAAAATAAAAAACTCTTTACTTACCTCCTCCAGCATGTCTCCCTGGTCTCCCTACTGCCGCTGTGATCAGGCACGCAGATGATGTCACTCTGCTGTGCCGATCACATGACCGGCACTGAGAACCAGGAAGTGCAGGAGCTCAGTAGCACGGAGGGAGACACGAGGGAGGACAGCGCTGGAGAAGATAAGTAAAGAGTTTTTTATTTTACTATGGGCAGCAGCATGGGGGCCATATCAAACACAGGGGGACGTGTGCCATCCATAGGGGGCCATGGGCAGCACAGGGGGATGTGTGCCATCCATTAGGGGCCATATCAAATACAGGGGGACATGCGCCATCCATATTTGGCAATGGGCAGTACAGGGGGATGTGTGCCATCCATAGGGGGCCATGGGCAGCACGGGGGACATGTGCCATCCATAGGGGGCCATATCAAACACAGGGGGATGTGTGCCATCCATAGGGAGCCATGGGCAGCACAGGAGGACGTGTGCCATCCATAGGGGCCATGGGCAGTACAGAGGGATGTGTGCCATCCATAGGGAGCCATGGGCAGCACAGGGGGATGTGTGCCATCCATAGGAGCCATGGGCAGCACAGGGGGATGTGTGCCATCCATAGGAGACCTGTGCCAGCTGTAGGAGACGTTTGCCATTTATAGGAGACCTGTGCCAGCTGTAGGGGACGTGTGCCAGCAATAGCGGACATGTGCCATCAATAGGAGACATGTGCCAGCAATAGGGGACATGTGCCAGGAATAGAAGACGTGTGTCTTCAATGGGGGACATGTGGCATCACTGGGGGACGTGTGCCAGCATAAGGGGGCTATATTCAATATAAGGGGCCATATCCAGATTAAGGGGGCTAATTTTAGGATGGGGGGGCTATGAGGGACATATACCCTATATGATTTGTTAGACGAACACTGGCATTATAAGACGGACGCCATTTAACATTAAAAAAATAATAATTATATATATATACACACACACACACAATATATATAGATGTATAAAAAAAATAATTTAAAAAAATTACGTAGCACTCCACGGTATTTTTGATTTTCAACGCAGATAAAGCAGACGGCTATGGGCTGTCACCCTCACCCCATCTGCCTGGCAATCAAAATACAGGGAAGTCCATTATTTTTTTTTATTTAAAATAAAAATAATAAAAAAAAAATGTGAGGGCTCCAAACGTAATTTGATCCCAAGTCATGTAAAGCCAGGCAGCTCGGGGCTGGGAGCAGTCCGCAGCTACCCCTGGAAATGACGCATTGTTTCTTAGCGAAATTTACAGGCGCTTTACCCGGCTCGACCAGCGGTCCTGGAGCCGGGTGGTACGTTGGGTAATAAAAGGGTTAATACCAGCTTTCCATTCTCAGATGGTAGTAAGCCCGAAATTCATGGTGTCACGCCAAATTAGACATGGCCACCATGAATTTCTAGTAAACAGTAAAAGAAAAACACAACACAGAAATTTTTTTTTTTATTATAAATAAAACAAAAAAACATTTAGAGACTCCATCTTTATTATAAAAAATCTGAAGTCCAACAATGTTACATCTGCTTCAGCACTCTGTAAAGACAGTCTATACAGTATGAGAAGCAGGAAGAGCAATGAGCAATGTCAACTCTGCTATATCACTCTGTACAGACAGTCTATACAGTCTGAGAAACAGAAAGCAATGAACAATGCCAAAAATGCTACATCACTCTGTACAGACAGTCTATACAGTGTGAGAAGCAGAGACAGCAATGAGCAATGTCACCTCTGCTTCATCACTCTGTACAGCCAGTCTATACAGTGTGAGAAGCAGAGAGCAATGACCAATGTCAAAACTGTCTTGCCATAATACAAATTCTAACAGTCTATTCAGTAGGACTATCAGCTGTGTATCCACTAGACTTCTGCACAACACAACTGATGGCCCCAACCCCATTTATAAGGCAAGAAATCCCACTTATTAAACCTGACAGGGCACACCTGTGAAGTGAAAATTATTTCCGGTGACTACCTCTTGAAACTCATCAAGAGAATGCCAAGAGTGTGCAAAGCAGTAATCAAAGCAAAAGGTGGCTACTTTGAAGAACCTAGAATACAAGACATATTTTCAGTTGTTTCACACTTTTTTGTTAAGTATTTCATTCCACATGTGTTAATTCATAGTTTTGATGCCTTCAATGGGAATCTATATATATATATATATATATATATATATATATATATCCTGTTTCTACATAGCCGCTGCTTGAGAAAGGTTCTTAGGAGTTGAAACGTTGCCACATCACATGGACTAATAAAGGTCAATTTTTTCCATCATAATTGGAGAGCTGTCTTTAGTTTTTATAGATAGATAGATAGATAGATATGGCAATGACTAGGAGCCAGTGTTGAAATACATAAATTAATATACTGTTTCAATAAAGTTGTTTGTTCCAACAGATTTGTGATGTTCTGGTGGTTAATTATATGAGTTGTGAAGTAGGAGGTTTGTCAAATTGCATCTCATAGTTCACTGGCTTCATGCAAAAGAAAACTTGTTACGAGATCAGTTCATACAAGGACAAGGCTTACAAACAATGATTTGCCAGTAGGATAACGTTTAATTGAAGTAAACTAATGGCAAGCTGGTAACTTTTGTTTTTTGCGCTCTCAATTTTGCCTCCTCTTCTTCCAAGAGCCATAACATATTTTTTCTGTCGACATAGCTATATATATATATATATATATATATATATATATATGGTATTTTGTAAAATGAGTTGTAGTTTTGAAACCATTTATTTTACCATATACCTAACTGAAAAATGGGAAAATAATACGGTGATACGAAACAGTTTTGCTTTTCTATTTTGGGTTTTGATATTATAGCATTCATTAGTAACTGACCTGGCAACTTTATTCTTCAGGTCAGTCCAATTATGGCAAAATCAAAATTCTTACAGAGTTATACCCAGAAAAGCAGGCTATCTTCTAAACAAAGGATAGGGGATAACTTGCTGACTAGTGATGAGCGAGTATGCTTGTTACTACTCGGTACTCGCACGAGTATCACTGTACTCGGGCTACTCGGTGGGGACCGAGTAATCTCGCGATACTCGTGCTGTACTCGTGGTCTTCATCCCTGCATGTTGGCGCTCTTTTGAGAGCCAGCCCTCATGCAGGGATTGGCTGGCAGACCACTGCAATGCCACAGCCCTGTTAGTTGTGGAATTGCAGTGATTGGCTGGCCTGCACAGCGTGACCGAGCCTTTATACCGGCGAGCGCGCTGTGCTCTGCTCACAGCCATCCAGACAGTCAGTGCAGGGAGAGGGTCGCTGCTTCAGGGAAAGGTTTGCGGCCCTTTATAGTTATTTCCGTAGCAGGGCTGCAAACAGTGTGACCAGAAGTCCTTCTCAGGACTATTCTAGTTGTATACAGGCAGGCAGGGTATAGCCAGGTCGGAGTACAGTAGCAGAGTCCTTATCAGGACTATTGTTGCTATATACAGGCAGGGTATAGCCAGGTCGGAATACAGGCTAGTGACCAGAAGAGTCCTTGTCAGGACTATTGTAGCAGTATACAGGCAGGCAGGCAGGCAGGGTATATAGCCATTCCTAGTGGTGACCGTATACCAGCCTTCATCATATCTGGGGCTGGTGTACACAGTCTAAAACAGTCCAGATAGTGTCAGACTTCTCAGTAATTTTTTCTCCTAAAAACCTGTTAGGTTCTTAGTGCGTCCGTGCTTGCATTTAAAAACCGCACGTGTGTGCCTGTCGGTGGCAGTGTACAGGTGCACTTGTGTGCGTTTTTCACAAACTATTATTATATAACGCACAAGTCTAGTGTATAATACACGTCAGTCAGCAGTGGCTGATAGTGCCAGACTTCTCAGTAATTTTTTCTGCTAAAAACCTGTTAGGTTCTTAGTGCGTCCGTGCTTGCATTTAAAAACCGCACGTGTGTGCCTGTCGGTGGCAGCGTACAGGTGCACTTGTGTGCGTTTTTAACAAACTATTATTATATAATGCACAAGTGTAGTGAATACACGTCAGCACAGCATTGCAAAATGCGCAAGGGCGTTGGCAAGGAACAAGGAAGTGGACGTGATGGTGGTGCAGGCAGAGGCCGAGGTCGTGGGCAAGCTCTAATTTCGCCACAACAAAGGGCCACATCTAGTCACTCGCACATCCTGTCCCAAATTCTTGGGGACCGCAGCAGTACACCGCTCTTGAACCAAGACCAGTGTCAACAGGTTGTTAGTTGGATAGCGGATAATGCTTCCAGTCAGATTGGCACCACCACAAACACTCTGTCTTCCACACGGTCAAGTGTCAGTAGCCGTGATACTGCACCGCACATTTCAGAACCTGATCCTCCTTCCTACCACAAGGCTGAGTACACGTCCTCGGACATTAATGATCCCACACTTGGACACTCGGAAGAGCTGTTCACGTTTCCATTCGCACATTCTGGCCTCTCGCCAGCTCATGTTGAAGTGGGTCATGAGGAGATCGTATGTACAGATGCCCAAATATTTGAGCAGCCACGTTCTCACGAAGTTGGCAACGTGTCTCAACAAGGGGTGGACGATGATGAGACACAATTGTCAGGAAGTCAGGAGGAGGAGCAGGGTGCGGAAGAGGAAGACGACGTGGTGGATGATCCAGTAACTGACCCAACCTGGCAGGAGGATATGCAGAGCAAGGACAGCAGTGCACAGGGGGAGGGAGGCGTAGCATCCCAACAGGCAGTAAGAAGCAGGGTGGTGGCTCCAGGCAGAAGTCAGGCAACCGTTCCCCGGAACAACAATACGACACAAGGTGCCTGTACAAATGTTAGGTCTTCCCGAGTCTGGCAGTTTTTTAAGTTGGCTCCAGATGATTCTAAAAAGGCCATTTGCAACACCTGCCGTGCCAGCATCAGCAGGGGTACCAAAACTAGCAGCCTGACCACCACCAGCATGATCAGGCACATGTCAGCCAAGCACCCGACTTTGTGGGAAGTACAACAGAGTCGAGGAGCAGTGCTTGCTGATGTCACTGCTACGTCTTTGCTGGTTGTGCATGCGAGCCAATCCCCTGTCCATGCTGCCTGCGAACAAGCCTCCTCCGGTCCTGCACCTGCAATTGCCTACGCAGAAATAACACCATCATCAAGCACGTCCTTGTCCCAGCGCAGCGTTCAGTTATCCATTCAGCAAACCTTTGAACGCAGGCGCAAATACACTGCCAACGCCCCACATGCCACAGTTCTAAATGCTAAGATTTCGCGACTGCTTGCGCTGGAAATGTTGCCTTTTAGGCTGGTGGAGACAGAAGCATTCCGCGACCTGATGGCGGCAGCTGTCCCACGTTACTCGGTCCCCAGCCGCCACTATTTCTCCCGGTGTGCCGTCCCCGCGTTGCATAACCACGTGTCACAAAACATCACACGTGCCCTGAACAACGCTGTTTCACCCAAAGTCCACCTAACCACAGACACGTGGACAAGTGCTTGTGGGCAAGGCCGCTACATCTCGTTGACGGCACACTGGGTTAATATTGTGGAAGCTGGGACCCAGTCTGAGCGAGGGACGGAACACGTCCTTCCCACACCAAGGTTTGCAGGCCCTACCTCAGTCAGGGTTTCACCCACACTCTACAGCTCCGGAATGTCATGCTCTTCAGCCTCCTCCTCCTCCTGCGCATCCTCATCCACTTTACTCTCCACACCAGTCCCAAGCTGGAAGCACTGCAGCACTGCCTCGGCGAAGCGGCAACAGGCTGTGCTGCAGCTAATCTGCATAGGTGACAAACCCCACAATGCAGAAGAGGTGTGGACAGCTCTGAAACAGCAGGCAGATCACTGGCTCACACCTCTGAACCTAAAGCCATGAAAGGTCATGTGTGACAATGGCCGGAACCTGGTGGCGGCTTTGAGGCGAGGCCAGCTGACACATGTTCCATGCGTGGCCCATGTGCTCAACCTCGTGGTTCAGCGGTTTCTAAAGTCATACCCAGAGCTGTCTGATCTGCTGGTAAAAGTTCGCCGCCTGTCTGCACATTTTCGAAAGTCACCTACTGCTTCAGCCGGCTTTGCCGGCTTTCAGCGCCGTTTGCATCTTCCAGCTCACAGACTGGTGTGTGATGTCCCCACGCGTTGGAATTCAACTCTGCACATGTTGGTCAGGATATGTGAGCAGAAGAGGGCAGTTGCTGAGTACCTGCATCACCTAAGCCGTCGGGAAATGGGTCAAACTCCACACATAACACCTGATGAGTGGAGATGGATGTCCGACCTATGTACCATCCTCCAAAACTTTGAGGACTCCACCAAGATGGTGAGTGGTGATGACGCCATTATTAGCGTCACCATACCGCTACTCTGCCTTCTAAAACGGACTCTGCTCAAAAACAAACATGATGCATTGCAGGCGGAGCGCGATGAGTTGCAGCAAGAAACAGTAGTGGGTGTGGGTGATAACACACAGCCCAGCCTCGTCTCATCACAACGTGCAGTGGAGGACTATGACGAGGAGGAGGATGAAGACATGGAGCAACTCTCCGGCCAAATTGAGGATATGACATGCACACCAGTCAAATCCTCGGTTCAGCGTGGCTGGCCAGAGGACAGGGTAGATGAGGAGGAGGAGGAGGAGGAGGACAGCATGTTCAGTCATCGTGTTGGTCAGGCTACTGAAGTCCTGGCTGTTAAGAGTCTGGCGCACATGGCTGACTTTATGGTAAGCTGCCTGTCTCGTGACCCACGCGTTAAGAACATCTTGGCCGACAATCATTACTGGTTGGTAACACTGTTAGACCCACGCTACAAGGAGAACTTTATGTCTCTTATTCCCGAGGCGGAGAGGTCAACCAAAATGCAGCAGTTCCGGAAGGCCATAGTCACGGAAGTAGGCAAAGCATTCCCCTCACAAAACGCTAGCGGCATAGGTCAGGAATCAGTGGACAACCAAGGCGTACAGCCGAGAGAGGCACAAGTCCAATCCGCCAGAGGTAGGGGAACAGTCTTTAAGATGTGGGACAGTTTTCTCAGCCCCTCACGTACCACAGCCCCTGAGGTGCGGGGTAGTGCCACAAGAAATCCTAAGTTTGCCCAGATGCTCAAGGAGTACCTTGCAGATCGAACAACTGTACTCCGACATTCCTCTGTGCCTTACAATTATTGGGTATCCAAGGTGGACACGTGGCATGAATTGGCTCTCTACGCCTTGGAAGTCCTGGCCTGCCCTGCCGCTAGCGTTTTGTCAGAGCGTGTTTTTAGTGCCGCAGGTGGAATCATTACAGATAAACGCACCCGCCTGTCAACTGAAAATGCTGACAGGCTGACTCTGATCAAGATGAACAAGGGTTGGATTGGGCCAGACTTCACCACACCACCAGCAAATGAGAGCGGAATTTAAAGTTTGTAACGGGAATTTGCCATGTACCTCCAGTCACCCATGGGTACACACTTCTGGACTTTGGATAATCGCTGGACTGCTCCTCCTTCTCCTCATGCGCCACCATGATGACCGTTACAATAGTTAGGCCTTTGTTTCAGGTATACCCCCAGTGGTAAATTTTTTCGCCCATACTTTGCAGAATAGACATTACAACGACAGGAGACCCGCTCCTTTGCAATGGGAACAATGTTTTGAGGTCCTCATGCACGTCTCTATCCAGGGACAACGTGGAGCCTCCCAATTTTTGGCTGCCCTGCCTAAGGGCTATACTATAATACACCCACTTCCTGACAATGGACACTTAATGTTTTGAGGCCCTCATGCACGTCTCTATCCAGGGACAACGTGGAGCCTCCCAATTTTTGGCTGCCCTGCCTAAGGGCTATACTATAATACACCCACTTCCTGACAATGCACACTTAATGTTTTGAGGCCCTCATGCACGTCTCTATCCAGGGACAACGTGGAGCCTCCCAATTTTTGGCTGCCCTGCCTAAGGGCTATACTATAATACACCCAATTCCTGACAATGGACACTTAATGTTTTGAGGCCCTCATGCACGTCTCTATCCAGGGACAACGTGGAGCCTCCCAATTTTTGGCTGCCCTGCCTAAGGGCTATACTATAATACACCCACTTCCTGACAATGGACACTTAATGTTTTGAGGCCCTCATGCACGTCTCTATCCAGGGACAACGTGGAGATTCCCAATTTTTGGCTGCCCTGCCTAAGGGCTATACTATAATACACCCACTTCCTGACAATGCACACTTAATGTTTTGAGGCCCTCATGCACGTCTCTATCCAGGGACAACGTGGAGCCTCCCAATTTTTGGCTGCCCTGCCTAAGGGCTATATTATAATACACCCACTTCCTGACAATGGACACAATGTTTTGAGGCCCTCATGCATGTCTCTATCCAGGAACAACGTGGAGCCTCCCAATTTATGGCTGCCCTGCCTAAGGGCTATACTATAATACACCCACTTCCTGACAATGCACACTTAATGTTTTGAGGCCCTCTAGCACGTCTCTATCCAGGGACAACGTGGGGCCTCCCAATTTTTGGCTGCCCTGCCTAAGGGCTATACTATAATACAACCACTTCCTGACAATGCACACTTAATGTTTTGAGGCCCTCATGCACGTCTCTATCCAGGGACAACGTGGAGCCTCCCAATTTTTGCCTGCCCTGCCTAAGGGCTATACTACAATAGACCCACTTCCTTACAATGGGCACTTCAGGTTTACAGGCCCTCATGCACGTCTGTATGCAGGGTCATTGGTGAACCTCACAATTTTGGACTGCCCTGGCAAAGGAAAATACTACAAAGACTCATTTCCTCAAAATGGGCACATTAGACTCAGAGGCCTTTATGTACGTCTCTTCTCAGGGACATCGGAGTGCCACACAATGTGTTACGTAAAATCTTTCATGTATTAATCTCAAAAAGTAACATACATTAGCTGTATCTCACTATTGGGTATGTGCCCTTAACATTTCCGCCATGAAAATTAATTTTGGTGTCATTTTGGAAGGTTTTTTGGTGAGTCCGTAAAAATGGCATAAAACGCGGACAAAATTGTTCACAGCTGTGACTTTTGAGTGATAAATGCTTCAAGGGATCTTCCCCATGCTGTTGCCATGTCATTTGAGCACTCTTCTGAGACTTTTGTGCCATTTTTAGGGTTTCTACATGCTGCCGGTGGTCATTTCACAAAAATACTCGGGTCTCCCATAGGATAACATTGGGCTCGGTCCTCGGGCCGAGTACACGAGTATCTTGGGATGCTCGGCCCGAGCCTCGAGCACCCGAGCTTTTTAGTACTCGCTCATCACTATTGCTGACCACTGCAGTTCGACTACTGGGACCCCCAGGGATCCTGAGACTGGGGCTCTGCGGAGCTATTCTGAATGCACATGCATGGCCTCATCTCCACTAATTGTGTATTGGACTGACAGGTACAATGCTTGGCTTTTTTCCTGCAGTCTCATAGACAATGAATGGCGTGGACGCTGCGCATGTGCACATCTGCTCCATTCAGGAAAGGGTTCCAAGGTTCCATTCTCTATGATCAAGAGCCCATATCTTATGATCTCTGGGGTCCCAGGATTTGGACTCACATCATTCAGCAAGCCATCCTCTATCGCATGGCTAAGGGATGCCTTCTTCTTTTTGGAAATTTTCCTAAAATGTTGTTGGTGTCACCATTTTCTGAGACCCAAAGAACTTTGTGAGGATTTTGTGTTTTTTTGTTTGACGAAGTGTAGTTTTTAATACTGTGTTTTCCAAAAAATAAGACCTACATGGAAAATAAGCCCAAGCAGGATTTTTTGGTCTTTTTGTAGTATGCTTATGATATAAGCCCTACTCCAACAATAAGCCCTAGTTGCATACCATACTTTAAATGAATATTCACTCCCTTCCCCTGCCTACTCCTCTGTGTCAGTGTCAGTGATTGGAACGTGTATTATTGGCAAATGAATATTCAGTTTTCCACTGCACATAATCATGCCCACTCCTCTGTGTGCTGGCATCAGTTATTGGAACGTGTGTTAATTGTAAATGAATATTCACCACCTTCCTCCACCCACTCCTTTGTTCATCAGTGATTCAGTCAGACTGCCGCATTACTGCCCGAGGATCACATCACAAAACTTGCAGTCGTCTGACCTGAGCGTGACAGCTGCATAGAAATACACTCTGACACACTCAGGTCAGAAGAGCATTGCGATGAGATCCTCGGGCAGTAATACGGCCAGCCGACTGAATCACTGATGTCAGTACAGTTGGGTGGGTGGGAATACAGTGGGAGAAATAATGTTTGTGGAGAAAAAAAATCCAGCATCTCGTCCGGTTGAAGTATAAATAAAATCAACTTTATTCAATATTCTTTAAAAAATTCCAAAAAAGGGCAAGTCATAAAACCCTACAAGGTGCACTTTTGTAGAAGATGCTTACGCGTTTCGGACTACATGTCCTTACTCATAGCTGACTTGTTCTCATGTGACAACCCCTTTTAATACTGGCTATGAGGGGAAATGAGGTACCAGGAAATAGCAGTAACAAATGTACATATGTCTTATTTTATACAAAACTCTTTCTTCTATACATATAATTTTTGATGTTATTTTGTAATTTTTTTCATAATAATGATTAATCAATTAACATATACTACAGACTACTTTTTCAATAATTCCATATATACCACTACTATTCTACAGTCATTTAATCATAGAAAATCATTGTTACACATTAGTTTTTATGTTTTTTGGAGAAACAAGGGAGAAACCCCCCCCAAAAAACCCTTTTGCTCACTGATGGGGGAACAACTGCCTTAATATAAATACATTAAGTCCGTTTTTGTTATTCATGCTGATTGGCCATCTAGTGTTCAATTTCATAATCCACATTGCTTCTCTTTTATGCAGTTATTTTAATCTGTCACCTCCTCTTTTATTTATGGTTACATTTTCTATAGCATTTACCCTAAAATGTTTTAAATCTCCTCCATGAATGGTGGAAAAGTGTTGCGAGGCTCCAGATGGACTCCTGGTACTGCGATTGTTGGTATCAAACACATGCTCCGATGTCCTTTTTCTTAATGGGCGCGAGGTACTGCCCACATACTGCATTTGACAAACTTCACAAGTGATTAAATAAACAACATAAGTGTGGCTACAATTTATAAAGGTTTTTAAATGGTATTTAATGCCAGTGCTGGCTGATTTGAACTCCTTTACATTATTCATGTACCCACATAAATTGCAAGTCTTTGGCCGCATTTGAAACTTCCCACAGAGGACAGCCAAGTGTAAACACTATTATGTTGTAAGCGCTGTGTGTGATCACTGGGAGATAATAAATTGGCTAATGTTTTTCCTCTTCTGGGTATAAAGTTGCATCCTTGATTTATGATACTCTTTAGTACAGGATCTATCCTTAATATAGGTAAATTCTTTTTATCAATGCCGTACACTTCTTTGAATTGGTCAGAAAATTGAGTTGAAAAACATATTATTTTTGTAGTTATTCTGTTTTGATTGTTCCCAATTACATCTCCCTGATTTTTTTATCTGCTGTTGTTTTTCCTTTGATTAACTGGTAGGGATGATATCCCCTCTCTTGCAGGCTCTTATCTATCTATTTGCACTCTTCTTTGTATGCTTCCATTGTGCTGCAGCTCCTCTTCACTCTGAAGCATTCACCTGTTGGCAGATTATCCAGCACATGCTTTGGGTGTGAACTGGAGGCATGGAGTAGGGAGTTACCAGAGATGGATTTTTTGTAAACTGGTTTTTACCTTTGAATTTCCTGCATCTCCTTCCAAAGATAAATCTAAAAAGGAATGTTTTTCTTTATGTGTTTGGCATGTAAATTTAAGGTTCACATTATTGTCGTTTACATACTCCATTAAGTCATTGACATTATTTGAATCTCCTTGCAATATTATTATATCATCTATGAATCTATCAAAATAATATGTGTTCAATGAATGGATTATCTAAACCATAAATTTTTTCCATAGGTATGGAAATTATTGAAAAAGTAGTCTGTAGTATATGATAATTGATTAAGCATTATGATGAAAAAAATTACAAAATAACATAAAAAATTATATGTATAGAAAAAAGAGTTTTGTGTAAAATAAGACATATGTACATTTGTTAATGCTATTTCCTGTTACCTCATTTCCCCTCATAGCCAGTATTAAAAGGGGTTCTCACATGAGAACCAGTAAGCTATGAGTAAGGACATGTAGTCCGAAACGTGTAAGCGTCTTCTACAAAACTGCACCTTGTATGGTTTTTATGACTTCCCCCTTTTTGGAATTTTTTAAAGCATATGGAATAAAGTTGATTTTATTTATATTTCAACCGGATGAGATGCTGGATTTTTTTCTCCACAAACATGTCTCTTGGATTGCCTGCACCACCCGGTCTTAATTGGACTCAGAGAACCATACGAAAGGAGACAGAGTGAGCCTGTTTGTTGCCTTGGCTGTATATTTTGGGTCATTGTTGTGGTGGAAGATCCAGTCACGACCCATTTTTAATGTCCTGGCAGAGGGAAGGAGGTTGTCACTCAGGACTTTATGGTACATGGCTCCATCCATTGTCCCAATGATGCGGTAAAGTAGTCTTGTGCCCTTAGCAGAGAAACACCCCCAAAACATAATGTTTCCCCCCCATGCTTGACAGTTGGGACGATGTTCTTTGGGTTATAGGCATCATTTCTCTTCTTCCAAACACGGCGAGTTGACTTAATGCTAAAAATCTCAATTTGTGTCTCATCTGACCACAGCACCTTCTCCCAATCATTCTCAGAAGCAACTGGGTGTTTATTGGCAAACTTCAGATGGGCCTTAACATGTGTATTCTTGAGCAGTGGGAATCTGCAGGATTTTAAGCTAATACGGTGTAATGTGTTACCAATGGTTTTCTTGGTGACAGTAGACCCAGCCGCCTGGAGATCATTAACAAGTTCCCCCCAGTGTACTTTTTGGCTGATCTCTCACCTTTCTCATGATCTTGGAAACCCCACAAGGTGAGATTTTGCATGGAGCCCCAGATCGATGTCGGTTGACAGTCATTTTGTATTTTTTTCATCTTCTTATTATTGCACCAACAGTTGTCTCCTTCTCACCCAGTGTCTTACTTATGGTTTTGTAGCCCATTCTAGCCTTGTGCAGGTCTATGATCTTGTCCCTGACATCCTTAGAAAGGCCTTGATCTTGTCCATGTCGTAGAGGTTAAAATCTGACTGATTAATTGAGTCTGTGGACAGGAGTCTTTTATACAGGTGACAATTTAAGACAGCTCATTAATGCAGGAAGCGAGTTGATTAGGAGTGTCTAAGTGGTCTGCAGGAGCCAGAACTCTTAATGGTTGGTAGGGGATCAAATACATATTACTCTCTGCAAAATGCAAATAATTTTATATCATTTATACAATGTGATTTTCTGGATTTTATTTTGGATATTCTATCTGTCTCTGTTAAAATTAACCTACCCTTAAAATTATAGACTGTTCATGTCTTTCTCAGTGGGCAAACTTACAAAATCAACAAGGGATCAAATACTTAGTTCCTCCACTGTATGGGAGAAGGAATGGGCTGAATATTCATTGTAATTAACATACGTTTCAATAACTGATGCCGACATAGAGTTGTGGGCGGAATTATGGGCAGGGGAACATTAATTTCAATTAACAGATGTTCTAATCAGTCATTTGCACAGAGGGGTAGGCAGGATTATGGGCAAGGTAAGAGGGTTAATATACATTTCCATTAATACACATTCCAGTCACTGATGCCGAGGAGTGGGTGAGGAAAGGGAGTGAATATTCATTTTCCATTAATGGACAACCCAATCACTGATGCCAATACAAAATATGATACATCCCCTATATTATATTTTGATAGATTAGACTTTTAAGGATATGGCGATAACACATATTATTTATTTCTTATTTTTTGGGATTTGAATAGGAAAAAACTAAGGATGATTCAAGCTTTTATAATTTTTTAATTTGTTTTTGAAATATTTTTTTATTTTAATTTTCACCATATTTTTAGTCCCTATATTGCAGGGGCACACATACCTTTTTGGGTCCAAGAGTCATATTGTCAGATAGAACCAACCCTATTGGCCTCAATATTACAAGAGGATTATCTACTGAAACATTTACTGTATAAAGAAAGTATGTGCAATACATATCTAATACATGCTGGTTCCATTTAGAGGGCTTCCATCTATCAGGAAGATAGAGGTTCCTTTCTCATGGTTTGTAGTCCAGAAAAAAGAGAACATGACCCCAGCTCTCTCAATTGTAGTATATGCAAGATGCTGAAACAGTCAAATGTTTCCCTTATCCTATAAACTGCAATGCATATAAGAGCACTCATGGTCTTTCTGTGCCAAAGGAGTCAGGTCTCGCCAATTCTGCCATATGATTGACACAGAAGTAACCAAACATTACACCATTCATAATTACCCTTCTATCCCTATTTCACTACATATCACTGGTTTCCTTCATAACATGGAAAATACATGTAACCAGACACTATGGAGATGGTTGAGGGTCACACAGAAGGGTATCACGTGACACATGTGGCCCACAGACCTCCAATTATGTACCTCATCTTTAGGGAACTTGAACATGCAATTATTTGATCACTTGTACTATATTTCAATATTTCTGTACTGCAGTATATTGTTAATGTCATGATGTCCTATAAGGACCAGTTTGTGGCTGCTCTTCACAGGAGCACCAAGATGGTAATAACTAGGGCTTTCAGGAGGCCCCTAGCTGTCATGGCAACTGATCATGCCATGGCCCAAAAGGACACCTGTACCAGGATCAGGCCACTGAAATGAAACTGTCAGAAATTAACAGAGACATTAAAGATGTTCTAAGGGACTAATTTATTTTTTTACAATGGTAAATTGTAAAAAATGTAAAGTTGTAATTGTTATGGTAATTTTACAGGTCTCTGCTCGCAATTCTGTTGCTTCCGCTGACATAAGGTCTATGCTCTGTTGAAGTGCCGTGACAACTGATGTTATGCTGATTGACAGCCAGATCCCCACTACCTAACTCCAGGGATCCAGCACTCAATCAGCATGATGCCGGCAGTCAGGCCTTGTTGACGGACCAGCCCAGAAGAGGAAGAGCTACTCTGTTGAGTTGAAGCAGCAAAATTGCCAGCAGAAGCAGTATGTGATATCTGCTCTGGGCAGAACAGGAAGTAGTTACCAACTACTTACCTTCCTACCTGTTACTTTGTAGATCCATAGTAAAAAAAGAAAATAGTCTTGGACAACCCCTTTAAGTGGCTAAACAACATCTATCAGAGCTAGCTCCTATTGCTGCTCTTAGAGGCAGGCTTTGGCTGCTGAAAGGGAGCCTGTCACCATTTTTTTCAGTATTGAACCAAAAGTATCACCTTCTGCAGCTCCTGGGCTGCATTCTATGAAGGTGCACCTTGTTCCCCTTGTTCCCTGACTTCCCCTGCAAACCCCAGAAATAACTTTATAAATAACTGACCGCCACGTATGCAAATGACCTGTTCTGGTCGGATGGGCGTGCTCTTTTTCGGCTCCTGTCACTCCTCCTGACGCTGTTTGCCATCCTCCTTTGATGATTGACAAGTCTCATTCCTCTGTCATCATCCATATACTGAGCTGAATCTTGTCAGAACCAAGAAAAAAATATACGATGTCCGCTCACCTGTAGCCAAAGAGGGAACCACCACATCCAGGACTTGTGCACGGAAAGGAAAACCGGCAATCCAAGTAAGTGTAGATAGAAACTCCAGCAGCAAAGTCCAATGGATAATAAAATCAAATTTTCTTTATTAATTCATTTTAAAAAAACATAAATAAAATATCCAGACAGGGTCCTATGCAAGAGAGGACGCGTTTCGAACCAGATGGTTCTTAGTCAGTCTCTAGGGACTGACTAAGAACCATCTGGTTCGAAACGCGTCCTCTCTTGCATAGGACCCTGTCTGGATATTTTATTTATGTTTTTTTAAAATGAATTAATAAAGAAAATTTGATTTTATTATCCATTGGACTTTGCTGCTGGAGTTTCTATCTGAGCTGAATCTTGTGCCTGCGCATTTATCCCTGGCTCACGCAGGCGCACTTCACTCTGCCCCATTGCGGCAGAGCCGAAAACATAGGTGCGCTTGGGCGAGCCAGTGAACTTGCTCGCAACCTTGCATCTGCACAGAGAGCTCACCGGCTCGCGCAAGTGCACCTATGTTTTCGGCTCTCCCCGCAATGGGGCAGAGTGAGGTGCCCCTGCGTGAGCCAGGAATGACTGCGCAGGCGCAAGATTGAGTCACGCTACGTGGATGATGATAGAGGCATTAGACAAGGCAATCATCAAAGGAGGACAGCAAACAGTTGCAGGAGGGGGGACAGGAGCCAAAAACGAGCAAGGCCATCCGATCAGAACAGGTCATTTGCATACATGGCGGTCAGATTTTATAAAGGTATTTCTGGGGTCTGCAAGGGGAGTCAGGGAACAAGGTGCACCTTCATAGAATGCAGCCCAGGAGCTGCAGAAGGTAATATTTTTGAGTCAATACTGAAAAAACTGGTGACAGGTTAGCTTTAACACAAATCGGGAGTCTGCTCTATACACCAGCACACATTGAATGATGTAATATCGTAGTACAAAATAGTAAATCATAGAGCAGGAAGGGGCTAGTTCTGAAAAAGACTCAGCAGTAAGCTGACTGGGATATTTTTTAGATGCTATATATTTTTCTGTTATGCTCTGTTATGATTCTTGTGTGACTTGGTATACTATTGCTATTATTACATATGTACTTCTACTTTGAGTCTTTGATTTCCTAAGCCTATTATTTTTATTTCCTTATGTTCTTATTATTGTTTCAGAATACTGTGAGCCAGGTCAGGCGGACTGAGACATTGGTGCTTTCCCAGTATTCTGTTATTCACGCTATAAACTTTCTTCATATTGAACCCAAGTTTTATGCATCATCACTGGCAATTTAGCTTACTTTCTATATCAAGGGTCCCCAACTCCAGTCCTCAAGGGCCACCAACAGTTCATGTTTTCAGGGTCTCCTTAGTATTGCACTGGTAATAATTTAATCACTGGAAAGATGATGATTTTTACACCCATGCAATGCTAAGGAAATCCTGAAAACATGCACTGTTGGTGGGCCTTGAGGACTGGAGTTGGGGACCCCTGGTCTATATCATCACTTCCATAAAGAATCATTTCTGCATTACAGTGGTATAAATGTGACACCCCACAGAGCTCAAGATAGGAGCTTCAGTCCGTACCTTGTATACCCGTCGCCGGGCCAGTGGTTTGTATAAGTCATGTATAAGTCATGGCCTGACCTAGTTCCGTGGCTCCATGGTACATAGCAAGGGAGGCTAGCAAAGATTGTTCCTGGAGAGGTAGTCACCGGTTACGGTGGTGACTGGGGCCCCTGCCTAATCAGCTGCAGACCCTTCCTCTGACCTTTCCTCCTTCATGAGTGGAACGGATGATGTAGACTACATCACCTGTGGTGTGCAGCCAAGGATAAGGCCGCCGCTGCAGGGTACCTCGCTGGGGAAGATGTTGGGGTGCAGCTGGGATGATATCACTCCACACAGGCAGAGCAGCCCCCGGGAGGGAGAAAGGGAAACTGGAACTCGCCGGATCACAAGACGACGACAAAGGGAGTCAAAGTCACTGGGTTTCGGGTTTCAGATTTTATTTACTAACAGTTCTTTCTTTAGTGCAATGACTCCAGTCATTCCCAGGCAGAACAGAGGTCAAAGTCTGGTCCCCTCCTGGTCTCTGGAGCTCTTGGGACCCACTACTCTGCCATTCGAAGCTGCGCTGGTTCCAAGGGGGCAACAACATATTCCCCTCTGTAACCCTCTTCTCCTCCATACCACATGACTACCAGTCCCAGGCTCTCAACTCCTTCCCGGCTAGCCACCTCTTTCATTCCAACTCTCTGCCGGCTAATGGACCTGGCTAACTAACTGGCGCTATCCGCTCTCTCAGCTTAGGGGTCCTCAGCCATCCACTCGCCCGGTCCCAGGTAAGGAAAGGGTGTATAACCAGTCTGGACCTGGTGGCTCCTTTACTCTGCCTCCCTGAGAGGGAGCTCCCTAGGGAGCTGCAAAAGTGTGCTTCCACTCTCTCTTTGGTCCTCCAGCGTTCTCAAGTAAAGTGAAACCAAACTGTCCCCTTTGTAACTTCCTCCTGCACGTGCCTCCATCTAAGGAATGTTCCCTCTATGTGTGAGGCTGTTTGCTGCAGAAACAGACTTAACCTTTTCCTGCCCAGGGTGGACGGACATTATAAAATACATTCAAACACTTACAATGCAATACCCTGTAGCAACCAGTCTCAGGGGCGCTACATAAATGTGCACTTATATAATTGGACTTTTCCATTTATCACATGAATAAGGGAGTTTTCCAGAGTGCCTGCCTAAATTAACCTTGTGTATTGGGCTGCTGGCTTTTTACCCAAAGTGACGACTCCCACCATGACATCACGTCAACGTTTTTAGATAAGTCTCCTAAGGTATAGGATATCATTAGAGACATCCTATTATGGGGTGATGGGGGACTGTTTCTGCTCTGCCTGCAACTGAGGGTGCGTGGCATTAACATGGGATGAAGGTGTAGGATAGAGAATGACAAGGGAGTAGTCTACAGAGCTGGCTCTCTTTGTACATATGCAAAAATGGAAATGTTGCTTTATGGTTATACTGAAATGTAAATATGAACCCAATGGAAGCGAATTACTGAGAACTTTTAACCAAAAGTATCCTACTGAAATGGTAGTGTTACAATGAATCTCTTTTTAATTTCTACCCATAATTACCACTCACAGTGCTCACTGATGTCTACATTGTGGGGTGTGATTGTACAGGGTAGACCATAAAAAAAAACCTATATTCATTTGTATACTTGGGTGCACCCACTATTATGTATAAGAACCTACAACATCCCTTTCGATAGGTGATGGTGGCAGTCACTTTCACCTCCTGTAGAAAGTACACATGGCACACCCTGTACAATCAAACCAGGAACCAAAAGGCCCAAACATGCACATCAGAAAACTATGACTGTTGATTATGTAGAAAACCAAATTAATGGTCAAACATTTTTTCAGGTATTTTCTGATTTTTTAGAAAATTAGGGAACCCCCTTTAAATATTTAACTGTCAATTGAAGTTTGAAGTTCATTTGCCTGCTTTGTTGAGTCACTGCTCCATCGAACAATGGGAGAATCACTTTCCTTATTTTTCACAGAAATTCCTCAAAAGCGAAGTATAAGCATCGTAGATTAATTCACTAATACAGGACAATAGACGGTGATTCAGCAAATTAAAAAAGTGTTAGGAGCTCTAGCCTCACTACATACAGAATTCCACCACACATTAGTATCTCCAAGCTCAGATGCAGGAAATCAGCCAGCTAAACGCTCTGTTTTTAAAGTTCATCACTAACTTAAAGAGGATTTTTTTTACAAGTCCTAATTATATCTTTATTAAGGTTTTTGCTTTTTTTTTGGGTGGGCGGTGGTCACCCATCACATAATGACATTTTTTCTGGAGATGACAGATTCTTTGTAATTCCCAAGCACAGTTGAAACAGTTGAACATATAGGTCTTGCCATTAACAGCATTCAGTACTAATCTTTATAGGATATATTAATCGTATGTAGCTTTGTATACAGTATTTACATATTCACACATTAAAATCAGTTCCTGAGTTAGTAAGGGTTTAAGATAACAAATTATATAATAAGCTCTATTTTATATAAGACTGTTAATAAGAACATAAATCTTAATGAAGCCAGGAAAATCAAGTCGTTGTCAATACTAAGAACTTACCTGTACACCAATAGATGGGCGCCATTTTCTTTGACGTGTGCCACCTTTTAGCTCTTCCCTTAATGGTAGGGCTTTGCTAATCACAGTGGAAGGTTTGGGTGAAGCTCTGTGTTGGACAGTCGCAAGGTCCAAGGAAAGACCTCTGGACTTGGATCCCTCCAGACTCTCACTAGAATTGCAGTGGACCTTGACATCTTTGGACCAAGGCAACCGTGTGGGCTCATTGTGCAGAAAAGTTTCATGGGTAGATTCTGTGCTACTCTGGGCTGTCACCGAGATGAGAGGCTTGGAAAGAAGCCTTGGAGGGATAGGTGGTGGGGCTTTGCGGTAACTGAAGGCTGTAACAAAAAGAGTTCATTAATAATAATTGTATCACTGGGAACATCAATTTGATAACATAAAAGCTGACCTATTTGAACCACTGTCAATAGACTTATGTTCAGATACTTAATTTTTATTTTCCATTTTTAGCAATAGACAAATGGCATTCTAGTCCAAAAGGTATCTGTTACACAACTGATGAAAACAAATGAGGAGGGGCCCCATTGATTATGATGGGGTCAGTCTGGCTTCCATTATTTGTCAGTTTTTAGAACATAAGATTGAGAACATCATGCAGAACTTGTTATACTGTTGAAGGGTATAACCAAGACTTTGAAAAAAAAAAACATAAAAAAATGCCTAGGCACTAACTAGTAGGTAGCTGCTATCTATCTGTCAGGCTACCCCTAGGTGGCGCTGGGATTCAGGTATCCAACTACTCCTGAGTGCAATAATTCAGAAGTCCACTAGAGGTCGCAAACACAGCGTAGGGATAGTCAAACAGAAAGGGGCAATGCCAGGATGTCTTGACTATACTAGGGAGGAAACAAACCGAAGTCAAGAAACAGAGGCGAAGTCAGATGTCGGGAGAACAAGTGAACACAGGGGAGTGGATGGAGGACACAGAGTAGGAATGCAGAGGACACGGAGGTACAGAGGGAAGGTCGGGCAGGACAGACGGTGGACAGATCAGGAAGGAGGGACAGAGATCAGGCAGGACAAGAGGGACGGGGGTCAGGAAGGGCAGGAGGAACAGAGGTGAGGTCAGGCAGAAGGGTCAGAAGTCAGGACAAATAGTACCAGATAGCAGGACATGAAACAGAGTACTTCTCACAGGAGAACAGTACGTAGCAAAGCTGGAAATATCACGGGTGGCATCCTGAAGGCAGCAGCACCAAGATATGGTGGTGTGACCCCCGGGATGAGGCCAGAGCAAACAGGTCCCTACCAGAGGCAGGATACATGCACTGGCTCAGGAATGGTAGAGCCGTGCATGAATTATGACACTACCTGCCTGTTGTATCCGGCACCATTCTTCGCCAGCACAGAATGGTCAGAAACTGCTCCTGCCGGTGATACAGTGGCTTCATCAACAGAGGAGACTCTTTTTCTCCCACTGTGTTCTGTAGACAAAGTGGGATAGATAACATACTGATTGGGAGCCGGATCCCCGCTGACTAACTGGGGGAGCTGGCTGTCCCGCCCAATCAATAAAGCTGAATAGACAAGAAGCTGTCGGTCTGTTTAGCGATGTAAACAGAAGCAGTTGCGTAGAACGCTACCGGGCACAACAGGCAGGTCTGAAACAACTACCTGCCTGTTAGTGCTTAGGCATATTTTTTTTTAAAGTCCCGGATAGCCCTTTAAGTATTTAGATCCTGATCATTTTAAGTAATAGCTCATGAGCTGTTTCATTCATCCAGATACTACGCACTCTGTCTCTGATATCCTGACTTTATAATTAGAATAGGCTATATCTAATCAAATAAACTTTAAAATAACATAATATCTTAGAATATAGTATCTCTTCTTTCTGATTTACCTACCATTGAAGATAAAATGGACAGGCATCAGGAAACACATGTACACATTGCTAAATTCTGGGAGTTTTTTTTCAGCCAGGTATTTTTCTTGTTCCTGGCTACAGTGTGAGTAAATCTTTGCCAAGTGTCCATTTGGCCTTATCAATTCCCATTTCCACTGGAAAAGCTACTTGCCTAGTGATTCAATGCAAGTGAACTGAACAAGAAGACCAATGGAGGCATCATAAATGGTCTGTAAAGAGTAGACATCTACAGATTCCTGCAGGCAGAGCTGGATTATAACTAAAAAAGGGCTTCAAATGCTACACCGGATGTTCCAACTGGATAACCTCCATCAAGATGCCCTCTTAGAGCCTTTGGATACCATAGGGCATATTTCACCTGGGAGGACCCCTCTATATAAATAGTGGTTACTGCTCTGATAGGGGGAGCATATTATAATGGCCTGAATTATTGGATGTTAAGGTTTTCAGCCATTGAAAACACAAGATCAGTCGATCACCGTGACTCCTCTTTTAACAATTATGTATGTTTACAGCTGACTATAAATATCTGTAAATGTAGAATTTAATTCTTTATCTATACTAACTTATTAATGTTTAATTTATGAAAAACTATCTTACCCCTAGAGTTTTTATTTTTTTTAGTATAGTATTCTCCATATGGGAAAAATATATTACTATTTTGATAGTACAGACAATTATGCACAAGGCAAAATAAAATATGGCATGATAATTCACTGGCGGACACATAAAAAATGGCACCTGTGTAATAACAGTATACGGGCCTTTCGCAGTGCAATAGCTCATCATAATGTACAATTTCACCTGCGTTAAAGTAGAAATGGGCCCTCTTACCTGCTGGAGAAGCTGCACAGGTTGCCCCAATGATATGTCCACTTTGTGTAAATTGACTTATTTTTTTTTATTTCTATATTAAAATGTTATGTATTTGTTTTTCTTATGGTTTCTCTAAATATTCTTTATAAATATTTGTAATATTCATTATTTCATTAGTCCACTTGGGTGACTTGAACCTGAGATCACTTGATTGTCTACGTAATGCAGTGCAATACTGTAGTTTTGCAGTCTATTGTATAATTTCCAATCTCCCGTGAACCTCAGCCATTTGTGTACTAACATGCCAGACACGGGAAGTTCAGTAGACCTCTGGCAGTAACTGTACACATCCAACGTAAATGCAAAGGGAATGTCACCAAGGGGGTAAAGATTACCTGTCTACATATTTTTACATATAGAAGTTGGAAAGTGTCTCTCAATAGGAGATTGAACCTTTTTGTCTGATGTGCCAGTCATGAGGAATCTAGTGTGGAAAATATATATAAATCAGTCTGAAAGTGCATTGTAGTCATGTCAGTGCACTTTTACTGCTTCTTCCAAGTCCATTGACATGCCCCAGTGCACTTTCATCCTGGTTTTTATGTGGCTTGAGCACCAGATTTCTCATTATTGGCACATTAGATCCCTGCAAAATGGTATCCAAGCACTTACACAGTCATACAACTGCTTCTATATCTAAAAATGTACTGTCAGCTTCCTTTTAATATGTAGAGTGTTGCACTGTGTTCTTAACTGGCTAAAGAACATTCTTCAGTGTGTTTGATGTCTTGGCACACAATAAGGGTTGAGAGGCATCCTTGGTTGCTTTGAGAAGTTGCCTTGATTACTGGTCTTGGGGGGCAGCTCAGAACCACAACTGCAGGATAGTAGTAGGGTTGCTGGACCAATCTGCCCAAGAGCGGACATATCTTTGGTGCAACCTATTCAGCTACACAGGGGCCCAAGAGGTCAAGGGGCCCATGTCTACCTCTTCACCAGGAGGAATTGTGCATTATGATGAGCTTTTGGTCTGCATAGGGCCCATATATTGTTTTTGCACAGAGGACCTTTTGTGTCTTTGCCTCTCTCACTGCATATACTGTGTTGTTTTGCCATAAGAGACATAGCTAGAGAGACTTTAGGGGAAACAGTCAGACCAAGTCAAGGGTAGAGATGAGCGGTTCCATGGGGGTTCGATTCGAAGGCAGCAAATGAGCCGAGCCTTCACTGGCTCAAGCTTGGCATGAACCAAGTAACTGATTGGCAATTTGTGTCTCCGCCAACAAACAGCCAGCCATAAGCAGATTACTTCCAGGGGAGGGTGGGTGGGCTTTTTCAGATAACTTTTTGGGTTGCACACTACATGCTATTGTTACCTCAAGTGTGCACCATTCAAACACTGCAAGCGGCTTACACAGGGCTGAACACCAAGCTTACCTGAGCACAGCGATGACCGCACAAGTGAAGTTTGCACATAAAGCATCCGAACCTTGATTTTTTAAGTTGGTGTTCGGTTCGACAATCGAACCTCAGGTTCGCTCATTTCTAGTCAAGGAACCCTGGTGCCTGTGTAAGTCCTCAAGTCCTTCTCCCATATAAGAAGACACTTGTATTATTGTAGGTTTGGAGGAGGTTTTGGTAAAGACAATGTTAAAACTGGGTCCCCAATCAATTACAATGTTTATATATTTCATTTTATGTTTCTTGGTATGAGACGGTATGAGATGTTATTTCTTGCCACCCTATTCTTTCAACATTAATAAAAATGTTGAGGTTTGCCCATTCCATCAAATTCTGTCTCATTAATGGGCTTACAAAAACAGAGCAGCAGCATTTTCTGATTTTTGAGTAAAAATGTGGCATTTAGGCTATATGCGCACTTTGCGGTTTTACCTGCCTTTCCGCTGCGTTTTCAACTGCAGCGTTTTCATGCCAAATGCATGCGTTTTGATTTTCCATCAAAGTCAATGCGAAATGGGGATTTCTTGTGTGCACTTTGATGTTTAAAACGTTGCGTTTAATTTGCATATTTTTGGGCAAAAACTCAGCGTTCAAAGAAGCAGCATGTCAATTGTTTTTGCCATTTGGGCTGCGTTATGCTAACATTAAAGTCAATGAGAAATTTCAAAATGCAGCCTGAATCAAAATACCAGCGTTTTACATGCTTTCTGGATGCAGAAAACATGCGTTTTTGACAAAATAAAAGGATGCGTTTAAGCCTTTATAACAATGATATGATATGTCCCTTTACACACACACAGAGTCCGACAATTAAATTAATGAAAATCCATAATTTAACTTTATTTTATGCATAAATATAATAAAATAGTTATAATTTCAATTAAATTATCTATTTTGTGCATGATTTTAAATATATTATGTTTTCCCCTTTTTTCATAGTGTTTGAATGTTTAAACTTTATTTAGCAGTGTCTTTATGTTCAAAACACATCTGTCTTTATGCAATGGTAAAGCATGTAAAAAGAGCTAAAACCGCGGCTAAAATGCGGTAAATACGCACGCGTATTTATTGCGTTTTCATGGTCAAAAGCAACTTTGGCAAAAAACATTTCTGCCAGAGGATGCGTTTTGAACTGCAACTACCTCGACGCAAAGTGCGCACATAGCCTTAGTGATGCTGCTTCTTATACTTGTTGAAAATGTCAGGAACTACGGACAGCCTGCAAGGAAATTCTAAGTATGTCATCTACCGGCTGTCAAAGCGCCAACCTTACAATGTAGCATATTATGGAGAAACAGGTTGGACACTATCAGAGATTAAATCTGTAATCATTATAAATAGGTATGATCGAAGACTTCCATTATTCGGCTTCGCAAATATTTTCCGAATACCACGCCGCTATTCGACTATTCACGAATATTCAATGCACAATGTAAGTCAATGGGAAACCCGAATAACAACTATTCGGAACTATTCGAGCTTCCCATAGACTTACTTTGCGCATCGAATAGTCGAATAGTGGCGAAGTGTTCGGAAAATATTCGCTAAGCCGATTAATCGAAGTATTCGATCATCCTTAATTATAAACCATAGTATAAACATATAGTGACGCTATCCATTTTGCTTTAATTTCCGAATGATCTGCTGAAAATTCAGTTCTAGAAAACATCCCTGGAACTTTGAAAAACATCACCGTTTATATATGCACATATAAATATCACATATACTGTAAACATCACAGTTTATACATGCACATATAAACATCACAGTTTATATATGCACATATAAACATCACAGTTTATATATGCACATATAAACATCACAGTTTATACCTGCACATGTAAACATGACAGTTTATACATGCCATATAAACATCACAGATTATACCTGCACATGTAAACATGACAGTTTATACATGCCATATAAACATCACAGATTATACCTGCACATGTAAACATGACAGTTAATACATGCCATATAAACATCACAGATTATACCTGCACATGTAAACATGACAGTTTATACATGCCATATAAACATCACAGATTATACCTGCACATGTAAACATGACAGTTTATACATGCCATATAAACATCACAGTTTATACCTGCACATGTAAACATGACAGTTTATACATGCCATATAAACATGACAGTTTTTACATGCCATATAAACATCACAGTTTATACATGCCATATAAACATCACAGTTTATACATGCCATATAAACATCACAGTTTATACCTGCACATGTAAACATCACAGTTTATACATGCCATATAAACATCACAGTTTATACATGCACATATAAACATCACAGTTTATACATGCCATATAAACATCACAGTTTATACATGCACATATAAACATCACAGTTTATACATACACATATCCTGTAAACATGACAGTTTATACATGCCATATAAACATCACAGTTTATACATGCACATATAAACATCACAGTTTATACATACACATATCCTGTAAACATGACAGTTTATACATGCCATATAAACATCACAGTTTATACATACACATATCCTGTAAACATGACAGTTTATACATGCCATATAAACATCACAGTTTATACATACACATATCCTGTAAACATGACAGTTTATACATGCCATATAAACATCACAGTTTATACATGCACATATAAACATCACAGTTTATACATACACATATCCTGTAAACATGACAGTTTATACATGCCATATAAACATCACAGTTTATACATACACATATCCTGTAAACATGACAGTTTATACATGCCATATAAACATCACAGTTTATACATGCCATATAAACATCACAGTTTATACATGCACATATAAACATCACAGTTTATACATACACATATCCTGTAAACATGACAGTTTATACATGCCATATAAACATCACAGTTTATACATACACATATCCTGTAAACATGACAGTTTATACATGCCATATAAACATCACAGTTTATACATGCACATATAAACATCACAGTTTATACATGCCATATAAACATCACAGTTTATACCTGCCATATAAACATCACAGTTTATACCTGCACATGTAAACATCACAGTTTATACCTGCCATATAAACATCACAGTTTATACATGCACATGTAAACATCACAGTTTATACATGCCATATAAACATCACAGTTTATACATACACATATCCCGTAAACATGACAGTTTATACATGCCATATAAACATCACAGTTTATACATGCCATATAAACATCACAACAAGGGAGACAATAATTCATGGTTTCAAAAAAACATCTAGCGTTAAAATTATATTGTTTAGTATGTAAAATATTTCTTAGTTTTCTCTGTGAAAAAAAAATAAATAAATAAACAAAACAAAACATAAAAGCAATAGAGAATGCATCTGAGCATCCTCTAATGATATTGCCTGTGTTTGTTATTTTTTTGTATAGTCAAGTCAGACAATCTTCTTCAGGAAGATGATGAGATTTGGCACAAATACAAAGCCACTTATTCTGCAATTTATTTTGGAAATTACAATCCAACATTCTCAATCATTGTTTAAAGTCCTTGATTTGTTGCATAAAGGGAGTAACCGAACTGTTTGGCATGCAGATGTTGCATAATGTGATTGTTGTAGGGCAGAGAATAAGAAAGCTGGGCACAATTATGGTACATGAACCCCCCACTGCCCCAGAAAAGTTCAATTTCATCTTCAAAAGTTTAAGAGGAACACAATGAAGTGTACTCTGCCTTCGGGTTACTAGAGCTGTGGGCAACCTTTTATCTAGCATTTTGAAATGTAAAAAGTTCATTGAGTCTGAGTGCATTACAAACATCAAGCATTGCAAAAAAAAAAAAACTGTCTTAGCATTCAAAGGTTATTACTAAACAACACTCAGCATTTTAAAAAAAACTTTCTTAACATTCAAAGGTTTCCAAAATACAAAAACATGGGGCATTAGATGGAATTCAATAAGGATTACTTTAGCATCAGATTCCAGCCTTGGAGTATTTTTTTCCTCAGGAGGGACAGCATAATATTATAACCTGGGATCTGTCTTGCTTCTGTCCTTTTTAAACATATTAATTTTTGTTATTATTGTGTTTCACTCGAGTATATTTTGTTTTGCTTTCTCATTAGTATGACTTATGTCACCCCCCAAAAATATTAATTGTTAGAAAATAGGTTTGTTAACAGTCCTGCCATGTTTAAGTGATTTTATATCTCATGTATTCCTGGCATAGACTATATGCCAGTACAAATTAAAAATTAACCAATAAATATATAAAGAATATATAATTATTGAATAATGTAAATAATTGAAACAAGGTTTAAAAACTATTCAGTCCATTTGTGAGAGATAATTGATAAAAGATCAACTGCTGTTGAGTATGGTATGTGAGCAGTTGCTTGTATGGAAGGGAGGTCACTTTATCTTAAAAACATCTTATTATAGGAGTATTCTCAAGTTTACTTTTGAGCAAGTCACAGCCATACAGTCTCCTAACTTCCTGGTTGCCGCGGGGAGGGTCCTCCTTGTTTGACAGTACTGGTTAGTTTTCTTCTGCTAATGTCAGTATTCTAAAGTCTATACAGTAATAATATTTTCATATAGAAATAACAGTGCAGTTGAATATGCACACAGCCATGATTGAGAGAACTCTGGAAAAAAATGCTAGTGAGGGTTGGGGATGGTGATTATGCAGGACTGATAAGAGCAGCTCAGTCAGGAGCTTTCAATGAAGAGGAGAAAGGTGAGCAACTAACTGCTGTATAAAGGCCTTGAGAGAGCTAACTGGGGTCCTAGGAGTTAACACTTCTAAAATCTAACTCCTGCACATATTCAACCAGGCTCTGTTAGTTGAGCTCCTTGGAATCATACAGTTCATGTTGTAAGAAAAAAACAGAAGGAGAATGGAAAAACATAGACAAATTATGTTAATTGCAAAATTGCTTATTTGCATGCTGTCTTTCTAACGCAAACGCAATTTAATAATTATGTCTAGTATATTCCATATAAGGAACTGAATAGATGAATTTTGTGGCTTAAATGTGAAGCTACCGCTAGGGGCCGCTAGGACTCAGGTAGAGAGAGAACTCCTGAATGCAGTTAGACAGAAGCCCACTAGAGGTCGCAAACACAAGAGCAGTGATAGTCAATCAGTCAGGGTCTATGCTGGGTTGTCACATCTGTACTGAGGAGAAAACGAGCCAAAGTCAAAGAACAGAGCCGAGGTCGGATACTGGGAGAGCAAGTAAGCACAGGGGAGGGAGTGGAGGACACGGAACAGGACCAGAGACTGTAGGACAGGGAGAAACAGAGGTCAGGTCAGGAAGGAGCAATGGAAGTCAGGACGGGCAGGAGGGACGGAGGTCAGGACAGGCTAGCGAAATGGAGGTCAGGTTGGGGGAACTGAGGTCAGGTCAGGTCAGGCAGGAGGGATGGAGGTTAGGTCGGGCAAGAGGAACGGAGGTCAGGATGAACAGTATCGGGTAGCAGGACAAGAAACAGAGAACTTCTCTCAGGAACAGTGCACACAGCAGAGCCGGAAATATTACTGGCGGTGCCCCGGAGGTAGCAGCACCAAGATATGGTGGCGTGACCCCCGGAACGAGGCTATAATGAACAGACCCCTCCCAAGGGACCTAAACACTGGAGGCAGGATACATGCACTGGATCAGGGACGGCAGAGCCATGTATGAATCATGACATTACAATTATTGATGGATTGTTAGACACACACACACACATAAGTGGGCACACTCTATGATGGGCAGAGAGCCTATGTGTTGTTTGTGCATGTCCATCATAGACTATTGCTTTTCCTCTATAAGTATGTCACAGTCCACAGATCCTGTATAAGGAGCCAGGGTGTTCATGTATTTCATCTGTTGGTGCACAGTGCAAAGACTTACCATATATAGTTTTTAATTGTGAATAACGGGTTTTAATAATGTGACATCTAATATATGTTGATCTTTGTGTTTAATCCAAAAACATCAATAATTATGTGCTAATATTCTCCTGGAGAGTCAACACACTTACAGGCTGATTTATACTTGTAATCTCCTCTTTAGCCAAAATCTTCTAATTTCCCGGGATGACAAAGAGCAGATTATTTAAGAGCACAAATAAAATGAAAAAAAATATCCAAAGCACTTTAAAAACCTGTTCACACGATGCAATTTTACAGCATTTTTTGGCATATTTTTCAGACATTTGAAAAAGGCAACAAAAAAACAATGCAAACAGTGCAATCGTATCATGTGTACATGGTCTAAAATAAATTTCATCCACTTAATTACGGTAGTATATACATTTTTTGCATTCAAAAATAGTAATATTGAAGATAAGAGACTTTGTAATTATTCAGAAAATAATCAGTCATTTCTTGGTCTCCTGGACTAGTCATTTAGTCTCGAAAACAGCCTAAGTTAGTCAACAAAAACAGTGCCTATAAAAGCCTATGGAGAAAAATGGAGAAAATGTTGAGTGCTGAAAAAAAAAGTTGGAAATTTAAGAGCAAATATGGAATAGGCCTTTTCATGCCAAAACACTCTCACAACTGAAATAATAAATACCCCATTATTTTAGAAAGAGCTGAGCATGGGGAGAAGTTTCCATCAATCCAGCCACAGTATTTCAGATCTTTGGAATAACGGAGCCTGTTGGCAGTTCATGTTGCCTGTGGTTAGAGCAGAATTATTCTGTTAAAGTTCTCTGTACTATATCTTCAAACATTTTTACTTTTAGGATATGTTCAGATTGAGCTTTTTGATGTAGATTTTTCTGTCTGAAAAATCCACATCTAAAAACTGCTATGAAAAGTTTTTTAAGTATGATTTTGCAAAAACATTTGTATTTCAAAGCTGTTTTATGCTTTTTTTTTCAGCATGGTCATTTACCTATCTTTAATTATATTATTGGAGTGTAGGAATAGAATAGGTGTTTATTTGTCAAAAAGAGAGTCTGTTGATTTTTATATACTTTCTATTGCTGAACTCAGTAAAAATTTAAAGAAAATTACATCATGCACAGTTTTTTCATAATCACTGATTCCATAGACTTCCAAAAGAATAAAATTCTATAGGTTTCTAAAAGGAATTCCTTCCATACTTATCTCAAGATGGTGCTCTAGTGAATTGCACTGATTTTCCTGGGCTGATAGAAAAATTCAACATTGAGTACAATGTCAACAAGTGGAGACTTTATTGATTCATCTAAAAAAAAAAAAAAGTCTGAAAGCTGTGCTACTGCCCAATGGCAGCATGAATACTTCAGTGCCTGCAAGGCATTTGCTGCACTTGATGGAAGTTATGAGAATTTAGACTTTATTCTCAAGAAACTCAACTATGAGGATCAAGGATGGTCAATATGTGGTGATCTGAAAGTTCGTTCTTTGTTCCTCGGGCAGTAACGAGGATACACAAAGTAATGCTTTTTGTGTGAATGGGACAGCCGGGATAGGACTCATCACTAGAGCCAAAAGGTTGGTCAATGAGAACATCTTTGCAACCTGGACTCAAGAACTTAGTTGTGTAAATTTTAGTTGATCCCACTAAAGTTCTCCTGCCACCACTCCACGTTAAGCTTGGACTAATGAAGCAGTTTGTGAAAGCTCTATCAAAAGAGGGACAGACTTTAAGTAACTGTGTGCCAGATTTCAGGGAATGTACGTAGCAAAACTAAAAGAAGGCATTTTTGTGGCTCCGGAAATACGGAAACTCATAAAGAAGTACATGTTCGAAATAAAAATGAAAGTTGTTGAGAAAAGGGCTTGTGATTCTTTTAAAGGAGTCGTGAAGAATTTTTTAGGTAACAACAAATATACAAAATTTAAGTACATCATGGAGAACATGCTGAAACGTTTTATAGCATTTGGTTGTCTGATCAATTTGAAGTTACATTTTTTTACATTCCTATCTGGACTACTTTCGAGAAATCCCTGGTGTTGTTAGTGAAAAGGAAAGAGAAAGATTTAGGCTATGTGCACACTAGAAAGTGCCATTTTCTTAAGAAAAAACCAGACCCTCTGAAAAAATCCCGCACCCGCGGTAAAAACCACGGTAAAACCGCACCCCCATTTTGCCACAATTTGACACAGTTTTGCCGCGGATTAGCCGCGGATTTTCCACAAGTTGGTTTCCGCGGTTTTTACCATTATCTATGGCAGGTACTTGCAGAAAAGAAGTCACAAGCTCTTTAATTCCGCAGCGGAAAATCCACGGGTAAATCCACAGGTATAAAAAAACGCAGTGTGGGCACAGCCTTTTTTAAAACCCATAGGATTTGCTGGGGAATAACTGCAGCAATGTTAGACACATTTTCTGCAGCAATTCCGCGACAAAATCTGAGGTAAATCCACAGCGTGCGCACAGGGCCTAAATCAGGATTTCAAGGAGATGGAATGATGATACGGAGGTAGATGCAACGCGAACATGATTGGGATCTACTGCTGGATGCTTCACAGAGAAGAACCAAAAAAGAAAAAGATAGAAGAATTAATCTCCAAACAATAAAGTTGCAGAATTAGTGTTAAATTAATAAATATATATATATATATAAATATATATATATATATATATATATATATATATATATATATATATATATATATATTGGCTGCAATACAGATTTTTCTTGTCTGTACGCAATTTCTTGCACATTTTGTGCAAAATCCATACGTGATGGTTAAAAATAGAAGCGTTTCTTTAAAATCAGGTCATGAGGAAAAATAAGAACCAGTCATTGGATTTGAATCAATTTTATTAACCCATATTTTTCACACCTGTGATATTTATTGTGACTATATATGCACATAGATATTTTTCTATGCCTATGCTACTATTTTAGTGAATTTTTTTGCTTTGGTTTCGCTGTGCTGGATTGAAATACTGTCATCAGTTTGAGCAAAGCTAATTGATATCTCACAAGCCTTATCCGTGTACAGTGGAGCTGATTGCCGAGTAATCAGATTAAGCAACATATATATAGTCATGGCCGAAAGTATTGGCATCCTTGAAATTATTCCAGGAAATGAAGTATCTCTCCCCAAAAATTATTGCAGTTAAGCTGGGTTTACACACTGCAACATCTCAAACGACATCGCTGTAACGTCACCGGTTTTGTGACGCAATAGCGATGTTGTTTGCGATGTTGCAGTGTGTGAAACCTATCAGCGACCCGGCCCCTGCTGTGAAGTTGCTGGAAGTTGCTGACCACTACAAGTCGTTCAGGACCATTCCTAGGTCCTTTGTTTCCCGCTGTGCAGCATGAAGTTTCAGTGTGTGAATCCTTTTCAGCGACTTTGTTAGCAACTTCCCTTTCAAAAGGCTGCTTATCAACGTCCCCAACAACCAGCTAGGTCGCTCTGCAGGTCCGGATCGCTGGTAAGTTGTTGGCCAGGTTTGCCGGGTTGAACGCTCACCAGAGACTTAGCAGAGACTTATGGAGATCGCTATTGCGTCACCAAACCGGTGACGTTACAGCGATGTCCTTTGCGATGTTGCAGCGTGTAAACCCAGCTTTAGATGTGTTTTGGTATACATGTGTAGTTCATTTGTGTGCATTGTAACAACAGAAAAAATAAAAAAAAACGAAAAAAAGGCAAAATGGACATAATTGCACACACAAAATACAAAATGGGTTACACCAAATTGTTGGCACCTTACCAAAATTGTGTGTAAACAACTTTGTTTCAAGCATGTGATGCTCAAACAACTTTGTTTCAAGCATGTGATGCTCATTCAACTCATTTGTGGCAAGTAACAGGTATGGGCAATATGAAAAACACACATGAAAACATATAAACAGGATAGAAGTTGATTCAATATTTGCATTCTGTGTCTGTGTGTGCCACACTAAGCATGGAGAACATAAAGAGCAGAAGAGAATTGTCTGACTACTTGAGAGCCAAAATTGTTGAAAAATATCAACAATCTCAATATTACAAGTCAATCTCTAGAGAATTCTTGATGACCTTTGTCCACAGTGCACAAGATAACCATGAAGTTTACAACCTATGGCACTGTAACTAATCTCGCTGAACATGGACGACAAAGAAAAATTGATGCAACACAAGATACTCTAGAGAGTGGATGAGCAGCACCAATCAAGTTCCAAACAAATTTAAGCTGTCCTGCAGGTTCAGGTTGAATCAGTGTCAGTGCAACCTATCCATTGACATTTGTTTCCTAAAGTGTACATGCGTAAGTAAGACAAAACCCTTGAGGGAATGTGTCTTGTTGACATATGGGACCAAAATAGAGCTTTTTTGTAAAGTACTTCATTCTACTGTTTACCGAAAAAAGAATGAGACCTACAATAAAAGAACACAGTACCTACAGTCAAATATGGTGGAAGTTAAATAATATTTGGTGGTTGTTTTGGTCCCTCTGGCACTGGGTGCCTTGACTGTGTGCAAGACATCATAATAACTGAAGATTACCAAAGGATTTTGGGTCACAGTGTAGTGTCCAGTGTCAGAAAGCTGGGTTTGTGTCCTAGGTCTTGTGTCCTAGGTATTGTTCTTCCAGCAGGACACTGATTCCAAACATACTTTTATGAGCACCCAGAAAGGATGGAGTTAAGCACTGGAGAGTTCTGAAGTGGCCAGCAATGAGTCCAGATCTAAATCCCATTGAACATGTGTGGAGAGATCTTAAAATTGTTGTTAGGAGAAGGCACACTTCAAGTTTGAAACAATTTTGTTCAGCCCATTTTTGGAGTCTTATGTGAAATTATGTCTAATTTGCTTTTTTCCCTCACTTTTTGTGTTGTTTCAAGACACACAAAGGAAATAAATGTGTATAACAAAACGTGTAATTTCAATAATTTTCTGTGAGAAATACTTCATTTTCTTGAACAATTTCAAAAGCGCCAACACTTTCGGCCATGCCTGTATATAGGATGGGGTGAGTTGTATCCACAAACGCTTTTACATTACTCAGATTTTTGTTAAAGAGAATCTGTCAGCAGGTTTTTGCTATGTGATCTGAAGACAGCATGAGGTAGGAGTTAAAACACTGAATTTCAGAAGTGTTACTTATCAAGCTTTGCGCTGTAGTTTACTTAGAAGTAAGGTTTTATTACCAACTCATTATGGCCATGTGCGCACAGTGCGTTTTTGCGCGTTTTTCGGGTGCGTTTTTGGCCTCAAAACTGCATGACTTTGCTTCCCCAGCAAAGTCTATGGATAGGTTCGCACACTGCGTCTTTTTGACGCTGCGTTTTTGTGCGTTTTTGGCCGCTAAAAACGCACAAAAACGCACCTGCGTCGAAAAAACGCATCAAAAAACGCATGCGTTTTTGCCGCGATTTGGTGCGTTTTTGGCTGCGTTTTGCTGCGTTTTTGATCTCTGCGTTTTGCTGCGTTTTTCCAATGCATTGCATGGGGGGAAAACGCAGAAAAACGCAGGAAAGAACTGACATGTCTATTTTTTTTTTTAACTCAAAAACGCAGGTAAAAAAAACAGATGTGTGCGGACAGCAAAAATGAAAACTCATAGACTTTGCTGGGGAAGCAAAGTCCTGCAGTTTTGAGGCCAAAAACGCACCCGAAAAACGCGCAAAAACGCCGCGAAAGACGCACTGTGCGCACATAGCCTATGAGTTTTCATTTTTGCTGTCCGCACACAACTTTCTTTTAAGGCTATGTGCACACGCTGCGTTTTTTTTGACGCTGCGTTTTTGGCCGCTAAAAACGCACAAAAACGCACCTGCGTCGAAAAAACGCGGCAAAAAACGCACGCGTTTTGCCGCGATTTGGTGCGTTTTTTTGCTGCGTTTTGCTGCGTTTTTGCTCACTGCGTCCTTATGCGTTTTTTATCAGTGAACAAAAAAAAAAGGTCTGATGTCATTTCCTTCTTCAATGTGTTCTTCATTCTCCACTAGTGTATGCAGAAGAGCAGACAGCTGCAGAACTACAAGGCTCAGCATCCTCGATCCAATAGTGTATGCAGGACAGCAGACAGCAGCTGTCGAACTACAAGGCTCAGCATCCTCCATCCAATAGTGTATGCAGGAGAGCAGACAGCAGCTGTCGAACTACAAGGCTCAGCATCCTCCTTCCAGGACTGTATGCAGGATTTCTTTGCCCCCCAAAAAAAAAAATGACGTGGGCTTCGCCATATTTTTGTATGCTAGCCGGGTACAGCAGGCAGGTACGGGCTGCCCCCAACCCCCAGCTGCCTATTTGTACCCGGCTGGGAACCAAAAATATAGGGAAGCCCTTTTTTTTTAAATTATTTCATGAATTTCATGAAATAATTTAAAAAAAAAAATGACGTGAGCTTTGCCCCATTTTTGAGTCCAGCCGGGTACAACTAGGCAGCTGGGGATTGGAATCCACAGTGCAGGGTGCCCATGCTTTCTGGGCACCCCCGCTGTGAATTGCAGTCCCGCAGCCACCCCAGAAAATGGCGCTTTCATAGAAGCGCCATCTTCTGGCGCTGTATCCAACTCTTCCGGCTGCCCTGATGCCGGGTGGCTAGCCAGGTAATAATGGAGTTAGGGCTAGCTGTATATTATCAGCTAGCCCTAAGCCCGAAATTCATGGTGTCACGCCAATATTAGACATGGCCACCATGAATTTCTAGTAAAGATAAAAAAAAAACACAACACAGAAAAATATTTTTATTAGAAATAAAACACAACACAATTAGTGACTCCATCTTTATTGAAATAAACCCCCCTCCGCAGTAATCCTGGGTCAGGGTCCCGCGCCGTCCAATCCGGATCCAATATCATCTGATCGGTTTGCTGGAAAGCATACCGATCAGATGATCTGTCAGGTTCAAGGATGTGAATCCCATCACACATCAGCTGATTGTATAAAAGCCGATTATACAATCAGCTGATGCATCAGTAGAAAAAAAAAAAAAAATAATACTCACTTATGTGCTGAATTACCGGCAGCTCCCGGAGCGATGGGGCGGGAGTCTGATCCCGTCCGATCGCTGCAGCAGCTGTCGGTAATCAGGGATGAAGTCTCCTGACGCATCCGCTGATACCGGCCGGGCGCCCGCGTCAGCCCGAGACTCGATCAGCTGATGCGTCAGGTGACTGCATCAGGTGATCCATCGCCAGGTCCTGCAAGCAAGGTCCTGCCCCGGGGAGACTGCACACAGCCGGAGCGGGAGCGGGAGCGGTGAGAGGAGCTGGGAGCGGGCATGGCACCGCGAGGCTGCAGACAGGTGAGTATAACTTTTTTTTTTTTTTTTTCTACTGTTAACTTTTGTTTTCGCAGCCGCTTCCACCTCCTGCCTGTACATGGCGCCGCACGGCAGCATACATGCACAGGACGGGAGATGGACGCGGCGGTGACGGTACCGGGAGGATTCATGCTTCTGTCTATACTGACAGAAGGAATCCTCTTCCTGTACACGTCACTTTACTACCCACCTCCTGCGCTTATAGCTGCGTTTTTGGTCTTAGAAACGCACCAAAACGCAGCTATTTGCGTTTCTCATTGCGTCTTTCAACATCCCATTGAACTCAATGGATGAAAAGCGCAGTGAAAAACGCGGGAATAATTGACATGCTGCGTTTTTGTGGTCACCACAAAAACGCAGCTGAAAAAAAACGCTGTGTGGGGACAGCAAAAATGAAAACTCATAGACTTTGCTGGGGAAGCAAAGTCATGCAGTTTTGAGGCCAAAAACGCACCCGAAAAACGCGCAAAAACGCCGAGAAAAACGCACCGTGTGCACATAGCCTTAAGCTGCGTTTTTGAGCTTGGAAAAAGAAATGGACATGTCAATTCTTTCCTGCGTTTTTCTGCGTTTTCCCCCCATGCAATGCATTGGAAAAACGCAGCAAAACGCAGAGATCAAAAACGCAGCAAAACGCAGCCAAAAACGCACAAAATCGCGGTAAAAACGCATGCTTTTTTTTCACGTTTTTTGACGCAGGTGCGTTTTTGTGCGTTTTTAGCGGCCAAAAACGCACAAAAACGCAGCGTCAAAAAAACGCAGTGTGCGAACCTAGCCTATCACTGTCCAGATTACAGGGCTCATGAGTATTTGTTTGACCCGGTCACCACCTCTGATAAGCAATTCACTGTCAATATACAATGTACACAGAAAGCTGTGATGTGGGAAGGGTTAGCTCTCTGAGCACTGCTGCATACTACGTCTAAGAACTCTAGGTCATAACTGCTGCACCCAGTAAACTAAGTGATACATCGTTGGAGTCAGCGTCTCTTGCCGTACATTATGCTGCTCTCAGATGACGTAGCAATTACCTGGTGACAGATTCCCTTTAATCTTCATTATTCTACAACATCTAATGGGATACCTGCCAGACCAAAATCTAATGCCACTTATAGAATGCAAAAATTAACATTAAGGGCACAGAGTGATAATTAAATAACAATACTAACATTATTCGGCATAAAGGCTATGTTCTAACACTGTAATAATAATAATAATTTATTCTTTTATATAGCGCTATTAATTCCACAGCGCTTTACATACATTGGCAACACTGTCCCCATTGGGGCTCACAATCTAGAGTCCCTATCTGTATGTCTTTGGAGTGTGGGAGGAAACCAGAGTATCTGGGGGAAACCCACGCAAACACGGGTAGAACATACAAACTCCTTGCAGATAGTGTCCTTGGTGGGATTTGAACCCAGGACCCCAGCGCTGCAAGACTGCAGTGCTAACCACTGAGCCACCGTGCTGCTGGCTACATGTTATAAATTGTGGTTAAAGGACCTGTGTCGTTTTTTTATTGTAGCCACCATTAAGTTATGGAATATTGTTCAATGCAGGAGCTATATTTTAGTGCAAATAATAGGATCAAATTCTATGATGTATTGATGGAAACTTTTTCCAATTTGTTAACAGTTTAATTGATGGGGGGGGGGTCTTTTCTGCCAGGTGGTCACATAATAATATTGCTCTACTGCTTAGAAGACCATCATTCTATTCACCACTTCGGTCTTAAGTAAAACAGTGGCCAGGAATGTTTCTATCCTGTATATTGTTTTCCATTCACATACATTTTCTCAAGCAGAGCTTTTACTTCTCTTTATGGATACTTCAACTGTTTCTTCCAGTAATATGAATTATAGATAAGAAGATTGGGTACCTCCATTGGGCATCGTTGCACATAGGAGACCTTGTATTGTGTACGGCCTGATACATTCTACTTCTTCTTGGCTTCCATTGGTGCAAGGCTGACATGTTTTAAGAGATGTTCAGCTGTTCCATCGTATTAGACAATTGTAAGATGACTAACACGTTTTAAAATAACCTTGTACAGCGAAATCCGGCTAAGAGCATACGAGAATGTGGTAATTGCACTGATTCCACGGCTTCCTACAATTCGGTAGTACATTTTATAATTGTGCTGTGGGCTCTAACTGCTGAGTGGACACAAACAAAAGGATGAATTATCCAGCTCAGAAAATACATACACTGATTTATCGAATTCTTCTAGTGTCCTCGGAGATGGCAAGCAATTTGTTTAAGAGTTGGAAGGTGCATTAAATGAGATAGACCATGCAGGTCAATTATTTCACATACTACAGAGACATTCTTCCTTTACTTAGGAGATCAAGTTCTATGAAATTCACTGGATTAGCAAGTTTAACTGTTTACAGGCTAGAAGGCAGGATTTTCCTTTTATACTCTATATATTCTGTAAAAAGCATTTTTTCCTCCTGAGACCGTTATAACAGGTATTGTTTCCCCTTAAAATATGTAAAGCTGATATACCCAGTGCATTATAAAGTAACTGTCATTTTAATTTATTTTCATAAATCAATAGTACACAAAAATATGAAGCATAATATGCCTAATCAGGGAGATCTGCTTCTTTCTCGACCAGAACTGGTCAGTCATTCTCAAAATTCTCACTAAATGACTAAAATCTGTATTCAGTAAAGATTTTCCTATTACTGAGATGGCAGTTGGAGAGGAGATGGAAGTTGGTGCTCATAATGTTCTTGGAAAACTGAATGTCTTTCTCTGCCTCAAGCTTCTCCTCCCTATTCCCTGTCCCAACAGAATTTTATGAGCACCAACTGCCATCTCCAATCTCAGTGATGGAAAAATCTGTCTTCACTGAATACTTATTTTACCTATGAATTGAGATTGAAAGATCAGTCCAGAAGGAGAAAGAAGCCGATTTCTCCTATAAGATATACAGTATCACAATTAGTGAAGGTTGATTGTGTTTGCCAATGCTCGTTACACAATCGTGCGTTGGGATGGTTGGGTACTCGCGGAGCTCGGCCGAGTATAAATAACGACCATAACGCACGGGCTTGTTTGCCCGAATTAGAGCCATTCGCAGTCTCTGAATGGCTCTCTCAGGGGGTAAAACAACGTTCTCAGAAATAGTGTGATTAAAAAAGAAAAAACAGTCCTTCCTCTTGCTGGAAATGCTCTGTTTATGGCTGAGAGTATGTGGGATGAGACCCGAACAGGCCGATCATTGACTTTCCACAATGCCCAGTATTCACGTCAAACTCATCCGAGCATTTGACCAGCTTGAATCGAGTAAAGCGCATTCGAGCAGCCTAGTGCTCGCCCATCACTACAGAACATACATATATTACATTAAAAGCAAGACTACCATAGTTTTTTGAAGAAAAATAACACCTTCTAAACCAAGCTGGTGCTGCAATTTTTAATATTGGAGATATAACTATTCAGAATATGGAGGAAAAATAGAGTTTTGTAGAGCTACAGATTGGTGAAGGACACTGTTGATGCCACAGATAATTGTAATTAACATTTGCTTGCAGGGGCCTCAGCCGGTATATGAATGGCCTTGTGCTCGCTGGGGATGACGATGGGAGGATAGATCTGCAGCTGTATGCTAATCCGCCAGCTTCTAAACCATTCCGAAAGGTCAACATATTGAGATTTCCCCAGCTCATTTCCCTCTCACAATACTTATTGATTCAGACCATCTTTTTGGAAGCGTATGGTTTTAATTAGCAATTCATTCTTAGGAGGCTTTTCAAACAGTAAATTGTGGTAAAATAACTGAAACTTTCTCTTTGTTGATGCAATAAGCATATGATATGCAAACTATATGACAATCTCTGACACAAAGCCGCTCTGCAAGTCTTGTGTTGCTTTCACCAACTGTAATTTATCCTTGCATATTAAAGATGAAGGAAAGCAAGAGTGAAAGAATGAGGATGAAGATTATTTGGGGTATTAAAAACCTGACTTCTGAAGAAAGAAGTGGCTCCAGTAAGAAGAAATACTGTATTATGCTAGGGCTACACTTATGGTTGTGCAACATTTGATACCTAATGTGGTCATACTGTGAACCGTGATTTCATTTAAAGGGAATCTTTCACCAGGTTTTTGCAACATAATATAGAGACAGAGACCCAGATTACAGCGAGGTTTCACTTCCTGAGCTGCTTGCATTACTTTATCTCATCTTGGATCTCCTCATACCTAACCGACCAAACCTTCAGCGTCTCCCACTCTCATACCACTTCCTCATCTTGCCCCCTAACTGTCGGTGTCCCCCAAGGTTCAGTTCTTGGACCCCTGCTGTTCTCCAACTACATCTTTGGCCTGTGACAGCTCTTAAGTGGGCTTTACACGCTACGATATTTCTAGCAATTTCTAGCAATATCATACACAAAAGCACCTGCCCCCGTCATGCATGCGATATCGTGTGATCGCTGCCGCAGCGAACATTATCGCTACGGCAGCGTCACATGCATTTACTTGGTCGTCGTCGGTGCTGTGACTGCCGAACAATCCTTCCCTCAAGGGGGAGGTGCGTTCAGCGTCACGGCGAAGTCACCGCAACGTCACTAAGCGGCCGGCCAATCAAAGCAGAGGGGCGATGATGAGTGGGATGAACATCCAGCCCACCTTCTTCCTTCCTCATTGCGGGTGGGACGCAGGTAAGATGAGGTTCCTCACTCCTGCGGTGTCACACACGGCGATGTGTGCTGCAGCAGGGACGACGAACAACATCTATAAACAACCATTAACAATTTTTGGTTTTAGGACTACCTCTCCATGGTGAACGATTTTCACCACTTTAGAGGACGTTTAAGGTCGCTGGTGTTACACGCTGTGATACCGTTAATGACGCCGGATGTGCGTCACTAACGGCGTGACCCCGACGATAAAACATTAACGATATCATAGCGTGTAAAGCCCCCTTTAGAGTCCCATGGCTTTCAGTCTCACCACAATGCTAATGATACACAGAAGTACATCTCTGGACCTGACATCACTTCCGAGTCCTTACTAACCAAAATCCCACAGTGTCTGTCTGCTATTTCAGCCTTTTTCTCTGCTCGATTTCTAAAACTGAACATGGACAAAACAGAATTCATTATCTTTCCTACTCACTCAACGCCCCCACCTGACCTATCCATCAACGTCAATGACTGCTCACTTTCCCCAGTCCCACGTGCTCGCTGCCTGGGTGTAACTCTAGAGTCTGTCCTTGCCTTCAAACTACACATCCAAGCCCTCTTCACCTCCTGCCGCCTCAAACTCAAAAATATTTCCCGGATTCATACATTCCTTTCCCAAGAAGCTGCAAAAACCCTAGTGCATGCCCTTTTATCTCCAGTCTGGATTATTGCAACCTTCTGCTCTGTGGCCTCTCTTCTAACAGTCTTGCACCAATCTATTCTAAACTATGCCACTCAACTAATCCAATTATCCCCCCACTACTCCCCGACTTCTCCTTTCTGGCAATCCCTTCACTGGCTTCCCATTGCCCAACGACTCCAGTTCAAAACCCTAACCATGACATACAAAGCCATCCACAACCTGTCTTCTCCATATATCTGTGACCTAGTCTCTCGGTATTTACTTGCACGTAAGGTACGTCACAAGATCTCCTTCTCTACTCCTCTTTTATCTCCTCTTCTCACCACGACATCCAAGATTTCTCCTGTGTATCCCCATACTCTGGAATGCTTTGGCACACCATATCATATCTTGCCTACCTTGACAAGCTTCGAAAGGAACCTGAAGACCCACCTCTTTCGACAGGCCTACAACCTGCCATAACCCTCAGTCCGCAATAGCACCGCATGACCATCTCTACCCTCACCTACTGTATCCTCACCCATCGTAGATTGTGAGCCCTCGAGGCAGGCTCCTCTCTTCTTCTGTAGCAGTCTGTGCCTTGTATTGTTTATGATTATTGTACTTTTCCCAATTATGTATACCCCTTTTCACATGTAAAGCGCAATGGAATAATTGGCGCTATAATAAATAATAATAATTATTTTATCATCAGTAGATTATCACTAGAGGACTAGTAAACTTGCTGCATCATTGTCCTCCATATTTGTGAGATCCAAAATCTCTGCCCCACCCTGACTAGCAGCTTTCTGCCTATGCACAGTGTAAAGAGAAGGCTTCCAATCAGTGATGTGGGCGGGATTATACAGAACTCAATATTCAGAGAACTGGTAGATCTGCAGCAGAGAAAACAGTATTTCTAAAAATTATAGCATCAGCCCAGTAAGTAAAACATTACTGAAATAAGGGTCTCTTCCCCTATCATGAAGCTATCAGATAGTATGGCAAAAACCTGGTGACAAATTCCCTTTAAATGCCAACAATATACAATAATCCCCTTGTCACCTGGCTATGAGATCATGGCAAGGATAAGTTGAATGCTGTTTGCAGGTTGCGAATGTGCGCTGCTTCTCCTATAAGTCACTTACACCAAAGATACCCAAAGGCAATCGATCACTGCATAACCTGCCACTTTGATAATCTCCTCCTGGCTAATGCAAGTGAAGGAAAAGGGTCAGAATGAATTGAATTTAGCCAGGAAGATGACTGGCGTGGCAGGTACACTGTTGCTTTAGGCTGTGTGCACACGCTAAGTTTTTTATGCAGATTTGGTGCAGTCTATCGTGCAGTTTGTTGCTCACATCTGCAAGTCTATCCTTCTCCCAGCAAAGTCAATGAGAATTCTGAAGCACTGTGCGCATGTTGCTTGTTTTTTCCTTGCAGTTTTGGGTTCTGAAAAAATCTGCAGCATGTCAATTGTTGGTGTGTTTTTACTTGTGCTTTTCAGCCATTCCAGCCAATGATTTCACTTAAAAAATGGATGCCACAAAAATGCACCAAAAAATGCACGAAAAACGCACCAGAAAAATACATGGCTTTTTTGGTGCATTTTATTCTGCCACAAGGTGCATTTTTTGGTGCAGAAAATTACTGCACATAATCTGCAGCATGTGCACATACCCTAAACATTTGTGAAAGCTTCAGAATTTCTGTATAAATTCTTACTTAAAATTACATCAGGCTTTCACACAAATTAAATATCTTCTTCCAGGACATTTGTTACACTCTGATAATGTTTTAGATCAAATAAATGGTGAAATATGGAAACTTTTCAAGGTTTATCAAACTTTCAAGCACCACTGTAGTACGGTACATGCGACCTGCCACTTTATTCAATTTTAAGACATTAAATACCTCTTAAATGTTGCACATTCCTGTGTATATATGCTGTATTTTTTAGGATTATAAGACTCACTTTTCCTCCCAAAAATTTGGGAGGAAAAGGAGGGGTGTGTCTTAAAAACTGAATGTAGCTTACAGGGAGGTGGAGAATGGGCACTGTGCTGGCTGCAATGGAGGCTGTGCTGGCGGCTGTGCTGGCTGCGGTGGGGGCTGTGCTGATAGCTCTGCTGGCTGCGGTGGGGGCTGTGCTGGTGGCTGTGCTGGCTGCGGTGGGGGATGTGCTGGCAGCTGTGCTGGTTGTGGTGGGGCTGTCCTGGCTGTGGTGGGGCTGTGCTTGCAGCTGTGTGGGCAGCTGCACTGGTGGCTGTGCAGGCGATTGTGCTGGAGGGTTATGGTGGGGGGCTGCGGAGCAAGACAGTGCAGCAGGTGTCCCAGATGCACAAATACACTGTGTGCAGAATTATTAGGCAAGTTGTATTTTAGAGGATTTTTTTTATTATTGATCAACAACTATGTTCTCAGTCAACCCAAAAGACTCAAAAATATCAAAGCTTAATATTTTTGGAAGTTGGAGTGGTTTTTTTTTAGATTTGGCTATCTTAGGAGGATATCTGTTTGTGAAGGTAACTATTACTGTGCAGAATTATTAGGCAACTTAATAAAAACCAAATATATTCCCATCTCACTTGTTTATTTTCACCAGGTAAACCAATAGAACTGCACAAAATTTAGAAATAAACTTTTCTGACATGCAAAAACAAAACCCCAAAAAATTAGTGACCAATATAGACCCCTTTCTTTATGATGACACTCAACAGCCTACCATCCATAGATTCTGTCAGTTGCTTGATCTGTTTACTATCAACATTGCGTGCAGCAGCCACCACAGCCTCCCAGACACTGTTCCGAGAGGTGTACTGTTTTCCCTCCCTGTGGATCTTACATTTTATGAGGGACCACAGATTCTCTATGGGGTTCAGATCAAGTGAACAAGGGGGCCATGTCATTATTTTTTCATCTTTTAGACCTTTACTGGCCAGCCACGCTGTGGAGTAGTTGGATCCAAGTGATGGAGCATTATCCGGCATGAAAATCATGTTTTTCTTGAACGATACCGACTTCTATACCGACTTCTTCCTGTACCACTGCTTGAAGAAGTTGTCTTCCAGAAACTGGCAGAAGGTCTGGGACTTGAGCTTCACTCCATCCTCAACCTAAAAAGGTCCCACAAGTTCATCTTTGATGATACCAGCCCATACCAGTACCCCACCTCCACCTTGCTGGCATCTGAGTCGAAGTGGAGCTCTCTGCACTTTACTGATCCAGCCTCTGGCCCATCCATCTGGCCCATCAAGAGTCACTCTCATTTCATCAGTCCATAAAATCTTTGAAAAATCAGTCTTAAGATATTTCTTGGCCGAGTCTTGACGTTTTATCTTATGTTTCTTGTTCAAAGGTCGTAATTTTTCAGCCTTCCTTACCTTGGCCATGTACCTGAGTATGGCACACCTTGTGCTTTTTGATACTCAACTAACGTTGCAGCTCTGAAATATGGCCAAACTGGTGGCAAATGGCATCTTGGCAGGTTCACACTTGATTTTTCTTAATTCATGGGCAGTTATTTTGCACCTTTTTTGCCCAACACGCTTCTTGTGACACTGTTGGCTATTTGCCATGAAACGCTTGATTGTTCGGTGATCATGCTTGAAAAGTTTGGCAATTTCAAGACATCTGCATTCCACTGCAAGACATCTCAATATTTTGGACTTTTCAGAGCCTGTCAAATCTCTCTTCCTAACCATTTTGCCAAAGGAAAGCAAGTTGCTTAATAATTAAGCACACCTTATATAGGGTGTTGATGTCATTACACCACACCCCTCCTCATTACAGAGATGCACATCACCTGATTTACTTAATTGATAGTTGGCTCTCAAGCCTATACAGCTTGGATTAGGACATGTATAAAAATTATCATGTGATCAAAATACTCATTTGCCTAACAATTCTGCACACAGTGTAATGGCGCACAGAGTCGGTGCATTCACGGTGCTCTTGGCTCAAGATCTGATCTGCGCATGTGCTGCCTTTGGCCCATTGATCTCCCAGCAGCGGACTTAAGGAAAATTGCACCTGGAGGTGATGCATGCTCAGATGGGATCTTGGCTTGTCATTGAGCCAAGAGCTCAATCTTCACAAATGCTGTCTCCAGTGCAATTTCTTTGAAGTCCACACCACCGAAAAAGCATCACTGCCAGCACAGCCCCACCACTGCCAGCACAGCCCCCACCGCTGATAGCACAGACCCCACCGCAGCAACTGCATCATCGCCCTACTTTAGCAACCCCCCTGCCTCCTGTGACCCTGCTCCACCACCAGTGCCGACTCATTCTGGTAAGACACCACTGGAGTATAAGATGGACCCCTTTTTTATCTTTCAATTTGGGGTGTGTCTTAAAATTCGGTGCATCTTATAAAATGAAAAATATGGTAGCTCTTATTTTTGGATCCACTACTGGCTTAGGCTCAAAAAATTGCATCAAGCACAGTGGTGTTTTTTAAAAATGCTGAAATCACCGTAAGAGAAAATCCAAAGATCTTAAATCATCACAAAATCCAAAGATCTTAAATCTTCACAAAACTCAAATTTGACAGATCTGCAATGTGCGACCCAGGACAAGCCATAATATCAATTCTTCTATATATAGTTGTTAGCTCATAGCCTGATGATCTCAGCTCTTGGCCATTACATTCTCACATTTACTGATTAAGCATACTGTACTCATATAGATTTAATTTTGTAAATCAGCAAATGTAACACATGATAATTAATGAAACATAGTAATATATCTTATTATGGTACGGTGGCATCTTCCTCACCTCCCAGCAGACTGAAATTCCATTTTCCCTGATTGTTGCTTCCTGTAAATGTCCAGAAATATATTCAGTCTGTAACAATACTGCCCCATGAACCCCACTAATGGGATCTTTTGAAAGAATACAAGTAGTATTTGAAGAAGTGTGGTTTTTCTTATAAATATAAGCTACAATGCGTGTGTGAATATAACCTTATCCTTAGAGTAAATAAGACCAGTTTTGAGAGGGTTGAGGGGGGAATCATAGTGTATGCTTAAAGGTTGTAGACATCTTGGCACTGTGTTTTTTATTTAATTTGCTTACTAAAAGATCATAAATTGTCATCATTAAACATTTTGTCTGTATAACTCCTTCACATAGCTGGCTGTCCTGCTGTTTTTGGAATAGTTGCCAAAAGCAAATTGTTGTTAGCTTCTGACAGCTAAGGCCTGATTTATTTTTTCTTGTTTATTGAGAGCTTGTTTTCTCCTCTCAGATTAACACAGTATAAAAGATAGCAGAGAGAAAAAGGATGCACAACAGGACAATCTATATTAATGACTGGAAGAGCTACCATTACAGACTCTGCAGGGGAGTAGAAGAATCACACATGCTGTATCAGTGTAAAGAGGGTGAAAAGAACCCAAAACACAGTCTGCATTTGTTGGGGATCATAAAGAGGTCATAAGACCTGGGATAGAGAAAGCAATGAAGTTCTGTAGGTTCAAGAGAGGTAGTCATGGCCTCAGCACCTTGGAAGTACAGACCTCACATTCGGCATATATTACCGTGAAGGACATCTGCCCATAAGAAGATAGCTGCATCTTCATATCAGGGCAAAGCTTGCTGTGTGAAATTTAGTGCAACTATTTTAATTTAAGGTTAAAGGGAATCTGTCAGTAGGATTAACCCTCCTTAACCATCTACTATATATGGAAATGGAGGTTATAGAGAGTTGAAAAAAATGATACCTTGATATCTGTGATCCAATGTTTCATTCCAGAGTAATCCACATTTTTATTAATGTGTAAATTAGCTGTTAAAATTAAGAGACCAGGCATACATCTTCTGAGAATCTGCCTCCAGAGTTTATTTTAAATTAAAAGGGCATTACAAGTGTGAGACGTGTAGTGACTGACATCCCGCTCTCCTGAATTACATGTCTCATTGGTAACAGTGGAGGTAGATTCTCAGGGATATCTGTGTACAATCCATAGATGTTAATAGCTCCTTTACGTACTAAGAAAAACTAGGATTTCTCTAGAATGTGACATCGAATTGTACATATCAAGATATGATTTCATTTAAGACCTTTAATGAATAACTTTAGTAAAAAATGTTTTTTTTCCATGGCAAAAGTGTGCATAACTTTTAAACATCCAAGTAAGTAACACATGCAACACTTACACTGGTACTAACTGAATGTTAGGCCCCATTCATAAGTGCAATTTTCGATTACATGTTCTATTATTGGGTTTGTGTGTGTGTGTGTGTGTGTGTGTGTGTGTGTGTGTATGTGTGGATCGAATATATGCCCATTATACAAGTGCTTCTCAATAAATTAAAATGTCATCAAAAAGTTAATTTATTTCAGTAATGCAATACAAAAAAGGGAAACACATATATTGTATAGAGTCATTACACACCGAGGGATCTATTTCTGTTAATGTTGATGATTATGGCTTACAGCCAATGTAAACCCAAAAGTCATTATCTCAGAAAATTAGAAAATTATATAAGACAAACTGAAAAAATTATTTAAACCTAATCAAGCATAGTGATACTGTGGTTATTAAACCAGGTATTGGTACTTTTGGCAGTGTGGACAGGTGCCAAGTCCTGCTGGAAAATTAAATTTTCATCTACAAAAAGATTGTCGGCAAAGGTAAGCATGAAGTGCTCTAAAATTTCCGGCTACAAAGCTGCGCTGACTTTTGGTCTTGATGAAACACCGTGGACCTACAATAGAAGATAACATGGCCCCCCAAACCATCACTGATTGTGGAAACTTCACACTAGACCTCAAGCAGCTTGGATTGTGGCCTCTCCTCTCTTCCTCCAGACTCTAGGACCGCGATTTCCAAATGAAATGCAATATTTACTTTCATCTGAAAACAACACCTTGGACCACTGAGCAACAGTCCAGTTCTTTTTCTCCTTGGCCCAGGTAAGACTCTTCTGGCGTTGCCTATTGGTCATCAGTGACTTGACACAAGGAATGCAATAGATGTAGTCCATGTCCTGGATACTGTGTGTTACGGTTGCTGCGAGCACTGGAGACTATGTCCAGATTTCTTGCTACTGCACATGTGCGAGCGCTGGAGACTAAGTCCAGATTTCTTGCTACTGCACATGTGCGAGCGCTGGAGACTAAGTCCAGATTTCGTGCTACTGCACATGTGCGAGCGCTGGAGACTAAGTCCAGATTTCGTGCTACTGCACATGTGCGAGCGCTGGAGACTAAGTCCAGATTTCTTGCTACTGCACATGTGCGAGCGCCGGAGACTAAGTCCAATCTTGGAGCCATTGCACATGTGTGGGTGACATCATCGCTGACACGAGGTCACATGTCTCTGACACCTTCTATGCCGATTGGTCGCTGGTCATGTGCTTGTGACGTCTTGCTCGGTGATAGGCCAGCATGACGTCACTCCTGTCGTTCTGGCAGCGGATTGGCTCTGGTGTCCTCCATCTTGGATGAGGCACAGAGTCTATATAAGACCCTGACACACGCCGCATGGTGCTCAGTCCTCTTGGTTCATGCATATGAGTAGACGCTCTGTGCGCGTTCCTCTAGGCATTCCTCTGTCTATGCTAGGTGAGCGCTACCGGCAGGGTAGCGTTCTTATACCTTACAGCTTCGGCTGCTGTCCGTATCCTTACCTCTTAGGGGAGCGGACATAGGCAGGTGCCTGAGGCACATGGTCTGGCTGGGCCTTGTGATTCTACTCGTAGGTGGACGTTGCCGCTAGGGTAACGTTCCTTATACTGCGTCTGGCAGTTGTTCGTATCCTCGCACACTAGGGGAGCGAACAGAGGTAGGAGCTTTGTGCGGCTTACGCTGCTGTTCGTCTCTTTTGCACCACTAGAAGAGCGGACCTAGGCAGGTGCCATATCTAGTGGTTCGTGTCCTCGCACACTAGTGGAGCGAACGCAGGTAGGAGCTTTGTGCGGCTTACGCTGCTGTTAGTCTCTTTTGCACCACTAGAAGAGCGGACCTAGGTAGGTGCCATTTCGCACACATTGCCTTTGTCTCTGTGATTGTTAACAGAGATCATTCCACACACCCTCCAAGTAAGGGAGGAATTGCTTTACTTACTTATTATATCCTTCTGTGAGTTAACAGAGGTATTGCACTCTGCCATAGTCTGCAGCAAAGTCTTTGCACGGTGGACCCTGACTGTCTGATACTCCTTTCGGTTATTATCAGACAGCCCCCCGTAACATTAGGACTGAGCCAAGGGTCTGGCAGTTATGGCAGAATATCAGCAGTTACACCGTTACATACAAGTACTTGAGTCACGGCTCAAGAGTATAGAGGATAAACCTCAGACCATGGTGACATCTGCACATGATCCTCGACTTGCTCTGCCAAACAGATATTCTGGCGATGCCAGATCATGTCGTGGTTTTATTAGTCAGTGTCAGATACACCTAGAGGTCAACTCTTCTCGCTTCTCTACGGAGAGGTCCAGAGTAGGCTTTATCATCTCATTACTTCAGGACAAAGCCTTAGAATGGGCGACTCCCCTATGGGAGCGCTCTGATGTGGTTACTCTGAGACATCAAGACTTTCTTGATGCTCTTAAGGCGGTATTCATGGGTCCGCAGGTTACCCATGATGCGGCCCTGAGACTGTTAGATCTATCTCAGGGTTCGTTATCCACTAGTTCTTATGCCATTGCTTTTAGAACTCTGGTGGCAGAACTAGATTGGCCAGAGAAGGTGTTGATTCCTATCTTCTGGAGAGGGTTGGCAGGCTATGTCAAGGATGCCCTTGCTACTCGTGAGGTCCCTGCTTCTCTGGAGGACTTGATCACAGTTGCAACGAGGATCGATGTACGCCATAAGGAACGTAGACTCGAGGTCTCTTCCTCACGCCCTAAGCATCGGGCTATTCCAGTTGTTGAGGGTCCACTACCATCTTCCTCAGCATCTGAAACATCTCCCACTCCTATGGAGTTAGGTCATACGTTCTCCAGACTACGCAAGTCTGGTCCTCCTATATGTTACGTATGTCGTCAGGCTGGGCACTATGCCAACAAGTGTCCTAGTCGTCAGGGAAACTCCCTGGCCTAGTAACCATTAGAGGGGGGTTACTAGAGACGTCTTCTGCACCCTCTAAGTGTTGTATCCCAGGTCAGCTCTCGTTATCTGAGAATACATGGCCTATTATGGCTTTTGTGGATTCCGGAGCTGACGGGATTTTTGTGTCCTCAGGATTTGTAAAGGGACACAATATTCCCTCTATCATGTTAGAGGCGCCTATTCCTGTCCGTGTTGTTAATGGAACTATGTTGTCTGACTCCATTACATTGAGGACAGTTCCCTTGCGCCTTTCCCTGTCTCAGGGTCACATAGAGGAGATTTCTTTTCTTGTTTTGCCTGAGGGTATAGACGACGTCCTTCTGGGTCTTCCATGGCTTCGGACTCATGCTCCTCACATTGACTGGGAGTCTGACAGCATTATTAGTTGGGGTTCGAAATGTCAGTCCCGATGTCTTCCCTTACCACCTAAGGTCGTTGCGGTTGCATCAACTGATCTCTCTCCCATACCTACACCCTATTTGGATTTCGCTGACGTGTTCTCCAAACAGGGTGCTGAGGTTCTTCCACCCCATAGGCCGTATGACTGTGCCATAGACCTTATCCCAGGTTCGGTTCCACCTAAAGGCAGGGTTTACCCCCTGTCGATACCTGAGTCGGAGGCCATGTCGACCTATATAAGAGAGAGTTTAGAGAAGGGGTTCATTCGTAAGTCTGTCTCTCCCGCGGGAGCTGGGTTTTTCTTTGTTCGGAAGAAAGAGGGTGATTTGCGTCCCTGCATAGATTACAGGGGTCTCAACGCAATCACAATAAAGAACAAATACCCATTACCTTTAATTTCGGAGCTCTTTGACAGACTGAGAGGAGCTCAAGTTTTTACGAAGTTGGATCTGCGGGGTGCGTATAACTTGGTACGAATTCGAAAGGGTGACGAATGGAAGACCGCTTTTAACACCCGAGACGGTCACTATGAATACCTCGTCATGCCTTTTGGGTTATGTAATGCACCCGCAGTATTTCAGGACTTCGTAAACGATGTGTTCAGGGATTTACTGTTATCCTCAGTAGTGGTGTATCTGGACGACATCCTGATTTTTTCTCCTGATCTGGAGACTCATCGTCAGGATGTCGTTCGTGTCCTTTCCCGTTTAAGGGAGCACTCATTGTTTGCTAAACTCGAGAAATGTGTATTCGAGCAGTCCTCATTGCCTTTTTTGGGTTACATTATCTCACAAGAGGGTCTGGCTATGGATCCTGCGAAGCTCTCTGCTGTCCTGCAATGGTCCGAACCTCATTCCTTGAAGGCGGTGCAACGCTTCTTAGGATTCATAAATTATTACAGGCAGTTCATACCCCATTTTTCTACTTTGGTGGCCCCTTTGGTGGCCTTGACTAAGAAAGGTGCTAATCCCAAAGCCTGGTCTACTGAGACATCTCAGGCTTTTGAGGCAGTAAAAAGACACTTTTCAACTGCTCCCGTTCTTCAAAGACCCGATGAGAATAAGCCCTTCCTCTTAGAGGTTGATGCCTCTTCAGTGGGTGCTGGTGCGGTCTTGTATCAAAAGAACGGTGCAGGTAGAAAAAGGCCGTGTTTCTTCTTTGCTAAAACCTTTTCACCGGCAGAGAGAAACTATACCATTGGGGATAGGGAACTGCTCGCCTTGAGATTAGCCTTGGAGGAGTGGCGTCACTTGCTGGAAGGAGCGAAACATCCTTTCCAGGTCTATACAGACCATAAGAATCTGACGTACTTACAAACCGCTCAGCGTCTGAATCCTCGCCAAGCCCGCTGGTCCTTGTTTTTCTCCCGCTTTCACTTCTCCATCAACTATCTGTCTGGGAGTAAGAATAACAAGGCAGACGCCCTGTCTCGCTCTATGCTTTCTACCCAGGAAGAGATTGACGAACCTCGTCTTATCCTTCCCTCCAGGGTTTTTCATACGCTCTCCCCTGTGACGTTAGACCAAATCCCACCGGGCAAGACCTTTGTTCCGCCTGATCGACAGAATGATATACTGTCATGGGCCCACACCTCAAAGGTGGGTGGGCATTTTGGTATTAGGCGGACACGAGAGTTACTGGAGAGGTGGTATTGGTGGCCACACTTAGCCAGCCACGTCAAGAGATATGTCGGTTCCTGCTACTCGTGTGCTCGCAACCGTCCATTACGGCAGAGACCGGCTGGGCTCTTGCATCCTTTACCAGTGCCAGATAGACCATGGGAGGTGGTAGGCATGGACTTTGTGGGTGATCTTCCATGTTCACAGGGACATAGATTTGTGTGGGTCATTACGGACCATTTCTCCCGGATGGTTCATCTCGTACCGTTATCGAGAATCCCATCTTCCAGGGTACTAGCCAAACTATTCCTCAAGCATGTCTTTAGGCTTCACGGGATGCCAGATCGTATCATTTGTGATAGAGGCCCGCAATTTACTTCCCGTTTCTGGCGAGATCTTTGTAGCCTTCTGCAAATTGAGTTGAATCTCTCTTCGGCATACCATCCGGAGACTAATGGTTTGGTTGAACGTACCAATCAATCTATGATTATATACCTTCGACACTTTGTTGCTGAGAACCACGATAACTGGTCCTCCCTCCTACCCTGGGCAGAATTTGCCCTTAACAATTCGCTGGCTGAGGCCACTGGGCAGACACCGTTCGTACTCAATAATGGGCAACACCCTAGGGTACCGGTACCGTTTCCCGCTGCTGCACCTCCTCCTCTTGTGGCCGACTGGGCAACTAATGCCAGAGAGGTTTGGGATCGGACTCAAGAGTCGATCCAAGCAGCTAAGGACCGTATGAAGACGGTGTCCGATAGGTTTCGTCGCCCGGCTCCTGTCTTTTCTCCAGGGGACTTTGTGTGGCTCTCTGCAAAACACGTGAGACTTAGAGTGAGCTCTGTCAAATTTGCTCCTCGCTTCCTGGGTCCTTATGAGGTTCTTCGACAGGTAAATCCTGTAGTCTATCAATTGAAGTTACCTGTCCATCTTAGGATTCATGACAAATTCCATGTCTCACTGCTAAAGCCGGCTATTTTACCTCACGCTCGTGAAGTGCACTCTCCTGCCTCTGATTCCTCTCGCTCTAGCTATGAGGTACGAGCCATAGTTGGTTCTAAGATGGTTAGAGGGCGCAGGTTCTTCTTGATAGATTGGGAGGGCTATGGCCCGGAACATCGCTCTTGGGAGCCTGAGGAGGCTGTCCATGCTCCCGACTTAGTTGCCGATTACCTGCGTCGCCGGGAGGGGGGCCCTTGAGGGGGAGGTACTGTTACGGTTGCTGCGAGCACTGGAGACTATGTCCAGATTTCTTGCTACTGCACATGTGCGAGCGCTGGAGACTAAGTCCAGATTTCTTGCTACTGCACATGTGCGAGCGCTGGAGACTAAGTCCAGATTTCGTGCTACTGCACATGTGCGAGCGCTGGAGACTAAGTCCAGATTTCGTGCTACTGCACATGTGCGAGCGCTGGAGACTAAGTCCAGATTTCTTGCTACTGCACATGTGCGAGCGCCGGAGACTAAGTCCAATCTTGGAGCCATTGCACATGTGTGGGTGACATCATCGCTGACACGAGGTCACATGTCTCTGACACCTTCTATGCCGATTGGTCGCTGGTCATGTGCTTGTGACGTCTTGCTCGGTGATAGGCCAGCATGACGTCACTCCTGTCGTTCTGGCAGCGGATTGGCTCTGGTGTCCTCCATCTTGGATGAGGCACAGAGTCTATATAAGACCCTGACACACGCCGCATGGTGCTCAGTCCTCTTGGTTCATGCATATGAGTAGACGCTCTGTGCGCGTTCCTCTAGGCATTCCTCTGTCTATGCTAGGTGAGCGCTACCGGCAGGGTAGCGTTCTTATACCTTACAGCTTCGGCTGCTGTCCGTATCCTTACCTCTTAGGGGAGCGGACATAGGCAGGTGCCTGAGGCACATGGTCTGGCTGGGCCTTGTGATTCTACTCGTAGGTGGACGTTGCCGCTAGGGTAACGTTCCTTATACTGCGTCTGGCAGTTGTTCGTATCCTCGCACACTAGGGGAGCGAACAGAGGTAGGAGCTTTGTGCGGCTTACGCTGCTGTTCGTCTCTTTTGCACCACTAGAAGAGCGGACCTAGGCAGGTGCCATATCTAGTGGTTCGTGTCCTCGCACACTAGTGGAGCGAACGCAGGTAGGAGCTTTGTGCGGCTTACGCTGCTGTTCGTCTCTTTTGCACCACTAGAAGAGCGGACCTAGGTAGGTGCCATTTCGCACACATTGCCTTTGTCTCTGTGATTGTTAACAGAGATCATTCCACACACCCTCCAAGTAAGGGAGGAATTGCTTTACTTACTTATTATATCCTTCTGTGAGTTAACAGAGGTATTGCACTCTGCCATAGTCTGCAGCAAAGTCTTTGCACGGTGGACCCTGACTGTCTGATACTCCTTTCGGTTATTATCAGACAGCCCCCCGTAACACTGTGTCTGTGTGTGGTGGCTCTTGAAGCACTGACTCCAGCAGCAGTCCACTCCTTGTGAATGTCCCCAAAATTTTTGAATGGCCTTTTCTTAACAATCCTATCAAAGCTGCGGTTATGGTTGCTTGTGCACCTTTTTCTACCACACTTTTTCCTTCCACTCAACTTTCCATTAACATGCTTGGATACAGCACCCTGTAAACAGCCAGCTTCTTTAGCAATGACCTTTTGTGGCTCACCCTTCTTGTGGAGTGTGTCAATGACTGCCTTCAGGACATCTGTGAAACCAGCAGTCTTCCCTATGATTGTGTAGCCTACTGAACCAAACTAAGGGACCATTATAAAACTCTTATCAAGCCTTTGCAGGTGTTTTGTGGTAATTATTCTAATTTTCTGAGATAATGACTTTTGGTTTTTTATTGACTGTAAGCCATAATCATCAACATTAACAGAAATAAACACTTGAAATACACTGCTTGTAATGACTCTTTATAATATATGTGTTTCCCTTTTTGTATTGAATTACTGAAATAAATGAACTTTTTGATGATATTCCAATTTATTGAGATGCACCTGTAGTTTATACATCTCTTCACATACTGAGTCCACAAAAAAAAAATGGCTTGTCGCATTTTGATCCGGATTGCAGATCAAACTGGTTTATTTCTCATTTTCTGTCCTTTTTTTCACAAGCTAATTACACTGTGTGCACAATTATTAACCCCTTTCATCCCCAGGCGATTTTCTGTTTTTTTGCTTTAGCTTTTTTCTCTCCTTTAAAGAACCTTAACTTTTTTTTATTTGTTTTGCGGGATGAGTTGCACTTTTGCACCATTCATTCTGCCCTATATTGCACTGGAAAACGGGAAAAAAATTCCAAGTGTGGTGAAATTGTAAAAAAAACTGCAATTCCACAATTTTTTTTTTATTTACTGTTTTCCACTATTTTGAAAAACTGACCTACTATTATGATTTTCCAGGTCAGTATGAGTTTGTAGATACCAAACATGTATAGTTTTACTTTTATCTAAGTAGTGAAAAAAAATCAGTAGTTTGTTCACAAAAAGAATTGTACATTTGTCACCATTTTCCGAGACCCGTGGCGTTCTCATTCAGGATCTGGGACTCAGTGATAGCTTATCTTTTGTGTCTTGAGTTAATGTTTCTAATTATACCACTTTTGCATAGATGCGATGTTTTAACCACCTAATATTGCATTTCAATGCAATGTTGCGGCGACCAAAAAAACGTAATTTTGGCTTTTGCCATTTTTTTTCTCATTACGCTGTTTAACAATGGGATTAAATGATTTTATATTTTGATAGATATAACTTTTAAGTTATAAGGTTTTTTTTTATTCATATTGGTTTTTATTTACATTTTTTATTCATTTTACTAGTCCCTCTATGGGTCTTTATGGGTACACACTGCGATCTCGTCTTCTGATCACAGTGATGCTTCTGCACCGCTCTGATCAGAAGAAATGCTGATTTACTGTGAGTGCTGGCGCTTTGCTGGCATTCACGGGAAACACCTCATGGCAGCAACAGGGGTCATCATCTGACCCCATGCTGCCATGCCAACCCATTGGCACCGCGATCTCACAGAGTTTGACAGCGCAAACTAAGGGGTTAATAGGCATTGATGGATCGGAGCCTCTTACCTGCACGTCTACTGATCGTGAGCTCGCATTAAAGGAACAGACATGGCCAACGACATACCAGTATGTCACTAGTTGCGAAGAGGTTAAGCAGGAGAGTATTTTTATCATACTATTATTTTATGGATATTTTCCAGTTCTAAACTATATAAACTTGAATGCTTATTGGATGAAACATATCAGGTGAAGTGTATTTTTGTAATGGGGAAGTTGAGGCCTAAGGATATCATCACATTTATCAAAGTGTGCAAAATTATTAAGCAGCTTCTCTTTCCTCAAAGATATTTAATTAACTCTTAAAAGTCAAAGTCTAATTTTTTTTCTTACAGAAGAATATAGTAATCTCAACATTGCTGCGAACATATTGGGGCATGATCACAGAAACCTCAAAAGTTTTGTTGCAACTAGTTAACAGGTTCACAAAAAACATGTTGAGGAAATATAGGTTCACAAATTTGAGAAGAATGAAACGTGAAGCGACCAGGAACCCATTATCCTGAAGTGCAGTCGTATTCCAGAACTACAACATCCCTGGAGTGTCCAGAAGTACAAAGTGTTCAGTGCTCCAAGACTTGGCCGGCCACCACTGAACAAGCCACAACAGTTGCAACATGAAGTCTAGGCTAAGAAATATCTGAAGATGGATTTTTCTAACATTTTATGGACTGATGATATGAGAGTGACTCTTGATGGACCAAATGGATGGGACAGTAATAGGCACAGACCTCCACTTTGATGTCAGCAAGGTGGAGGGCTAGTATTATCAAGATGGACTTAAAATCAACTCCCACACATACTGTCAGTTTTTAAAAGATACTTTCTTCAAGCCATGGAACAGCAAAAAAAAAAACCATGAATTTTATACACAACAATGATCCATCGCTTGCATCAAAGTTGTCCACTATTTGGCCAGCCAGTAAAGGCTTTAAAAATGAAAGAATTATGACATGGCCCCTTCCTCACCTGCCCTAGACCCTATTGAGAACTTGTGGTCCCTTCTTAAAAGGAGGTTTACGGCAAAGGAAAGCAGTTCACCTCTGAACTGCGTCTGGAAGTGATAGTTCACGCTGCCACAAAAGTTGATCATCAACAGATTAAGAAACCAACAAAACTCCATTTATGGAAATCTTATGAGGCTATATTGGTCACTGATATATATATTTTTTTTACATGTCAGAAATGTACTTTTGTACATTTTGAGTTTTTTGATTATTATTCTCACTTTAACAGATGAAAATAAAAATTAAGATGGAAAAATTACATTAATTTATTTAGTTGCATAATATTTTTGTACTCTTATAGTTGACCAATAATTTTGCACACATCGATATTTTCCTAAGAAAGACAAAACCTCACTTTTACTTTCTCAAACATTCAGGATTCAGGTTTATTAACCCTTCAGACTTATTTACAGCACTATAGTTGATCAAAAAAATGAATAATCAAAAATACATATTGCCTTATAATTGTGCACAAAATGTAGCTTTTTTTTTTTCAAAACGCAAGTAAGGACACACAGACCAAAAATGGATGCAAATCAAACCCAGCATACTGATGAAAAACTGTCCTTTTTGGGCATGAGAAATAAAATGGAATGGAAATTCAGCCTAACTCTGAAAGGCGTTTCACGGTGTTTCTGGTTTTTACAATTCTAACATATTTCCAATTTTCTATGCTGGGATTAAAATCTGTTTCATGTAAAGATATCAGAAGTTCAACCTAATCTTAATATGAAAAAATCGTCAGATGTAATAATATTATAATACATAAAAGAATAGCTCCAGCAATAAAAAGACACATGATTTTCAACACCTTCTTTATTGTTGTAAAACATGAAAAAGGCCAGTTCTTAATTTATCCATGGGTATCCCCCATTACTGGTTTGGGGTGGACACGGGGGCGGCCACGAGGTTGTCCTCTCCTGCGCAGAGGGCCAATAAGTCGGCTTCCTGCCCAGGTGGGATTTTCGCTGCTACCCCTGGCTATAGTGCTTGGCATAGAAGACCCAGTTCTTGGATCTTGAAGAAAGAATTGAGCAAAAGAACAGGGCAGAGTAGCTGAAACTGAAGAAATGCGTGTCCCTCTTGGACGTGTTAGTCCACCACGAGCCCTTCGAGTAGTAGTTGCAGTGCCACTGCATGGAGTTCCCCTGCCTTCTGGACCCTGACCTTCTTGAGCAATTGCCCTTTCTTGCCTTCTTTTTCTAAGTTCATCTCGGATATCACCTAGCACACCAAGTAGCTGACGATGAAGCTCCCTATCTCTTGCTCTTTCCTCACGTTGTCGGGTCATTTCTTCTTCTTTTAAAGCCAATTCTTGACGGTATAATTGGTCCCTTAATTTCTCTAGCTGCAAAAGGCGATGAAGACTAGCTCTCCAACGAGCTCTTCTGTCATCTTTAGCACGAGGGCGTCCTAGTCTTCTTGGCATTGTGGCACTAGAAGCCTGGTCACCCTCAGGATACTCAGAAGACAAAAGGGATTCATTACAACTATGTTCACTGCGCTGAGATGAAGCAAGTTGGTGATCATCTTCCCCATTATTATCCTTTCTATGGTCTTGCATCAAAGGCCAAACCATTCCTCCAGGTAAAGAACCAATTTCTGTTTGCTGACTACCTCCATCTCTCTCAGACTGTGTAGACTCTGCTGACTCAGGGACCCTGTCAGATGGTGGAATATCTGAGTCACTCTCATCCCCCCAACCTGTATGTGCTGAAAGATAGCAGAGGGGATCTTCAGTGGAAGAGGCTAGTGGACCTGGAGAAACACGCCGAAAAGACTGTTTGATCTGTCTCCCTACAGTGAGAGACACACGCACTTCCTCCTTTGTCGGGGACCAGTGTTCAAGGTAAGGATTAATAATCATTCCTTGACATCTTCTGTTTTCTAGCTCTTGGTCTTCTGTATCTCCTTCTACTGATGTAGTACTATATGTTACTAATGTGCCACTTCTTTGAGGTGGTGACAATGCTGACCTCATAGGGGACCTTTGATTTGGCAGTGATGACGCTGTGGGGAAAAAAGCAGAAAAATGTGTAAACCAGATGGCACAAGAAACAAACTCCTACAAAACTATTATCTAGTGTATTCAGCTAACACTAATACCCTACAGAAATGCCTTTCTAGCCAATTAAGTTTTTGGTCAACTGTTTAGTTAGAGAATTCACAGTTTTGTAAAAACAATTTAATTAAAAAATGTAAAATATTTTGTGTTTGTAAGAGTTTAAAAATATAATGACTCTGCATGGGGAAATATGTCTGCAATGCAAAAATTATTATTACTACCTCTGTAAAATATGTTTAATAGCATAACGGGGATTTTTATAACATGGGTTACAAATCCCTTTAATTGCTTACTTAATCATACTTGAAGAAAAAGGCCAAATTCTGTCAAAGAAAATGTTGTCATGTTTTATTTCCATTAAATCAATTAGTAATTTGAACCCACTTTCAAACACCGATTTTAGCAAACCTAGAATCATGGTAGACCACATAATGCATCTTCTATAATCCTTGAATTGATGTACTTTGCAGTGTACAGACTTTTCCCCATGCAGTTTTTTGGACTGCTCTGCCTTTAGCCCCTGCTGTTGCCTACAGAATCCAGAAAGCGAAAAAAAAACAGGGAGTATGGGCCTCGGCTATGGATTTCAGGGTGCAGGACCTTCAGCAGAAGCTAAAGAAGAGGGTTGCCTGGAGTCGCAGTGTTGGATTGGGTGGCTGGCGTCACGATTGAGACTCTGTGATGGAGCTAAGAGAAAAATATCTGTATAGCTAAATCATTGGTAAATAATTATTCTACTGTATTTCAATGTACAGTATGTCTTACGAAGGGATTTGAATCATTAAAAAGATAATGTTAGAGGGTAATGAAGCACCCTTCACTAATCTATCTCATTTAAGCAGGCTACCATAGAACGTGCAATTTCTAGAAATGTGTTATGATTAATGTGGTTTTCTTTGAAGGAAACCACTATGGGAAACCTGTTTTTTTTTCAGGTAAGAAAACAGTTGTTTCATGTTACAGTTTTCAAAAATCGATTGGGAATTTATCAGCTAATGTACTAATTTTCTCCTGTCTTTGCTAAAACTACAGATATGTCCCTTAGTACAATGCATTATATTGAAGTCTGTTGAGCTTACCTGGATCAGCTTTGATGCCTTCCAGCTCACCCACCATCCTGCACAACATGCAAGAAAGGAGGACCCTTCCCTCTTACTGGGATGGGGGGTTATGAGCATGGTGGCCCCTCCTGGCAGCCCTGATCGGGAAGCTCCTCTTTAAATCTTGCCGAAGGTCCAGGCACCCAATGTCTTGTGTTGAGACTCTTGGTACGTCATGCATAGCCGAGGCCGCTGGATCTGTGTCCACAGCTGGGGCTCTCTTGATATTTATTAGGTGGGGGTTACCATTTTATATTATACTGAGGGTAAGGATGAAGGCTTATTATATGGAGCTTTTAAATAATAACTGTTTAACAGGCATAGTTAGACAGGGGCAAATGATCACTTGGACAATTAGTAAGGAAATTACTATGAAATTCATCTCAAGTTGAACAAATGTTTCTTTCTGCAGCTGAAACCATTCAGTCAAGTTGATGTATGCTATCAGGAGGGACAGGTACATGCTATTAACTGTGTCTGTGTTCTGCAAGTGTTGCTTATACATTTGGTAGATAATATATCTCGTCATTTATATTGACACATTGTACTGCAGTTTTAAATACAGTTTTAATCAAGATAAAAACGGATCTGAAATAAGACTACAGTGGCATTGTTATAATGTTATAAGAATTAACATCTTCACTTTCACATCCCAGATTAAACTTTAGAATGCAAATACACATAATACAATTTATTTTGAGTACTTTCAGGTTTCTCACAGAATTAAAAATGTATGTCAATTGATAAGTTGCCTCTAGAACTAATTATTCAGTCCCAGCTGCAATATAAAGCAATACACTGAGTTGTATGCAATGGTGTAGACCACAGCTATCGATTAGTAGCATGACAAAAAATTCTCTGTGTAGCCCAAGTATAAAGGGGTATTACTATCGCCATTAGAGTTGAGCAAGTACCTAAGTATTCGTACTCACTATACTCATAACGAGTACTGTCTACTACTTGCATATTCATTCCGAATAGCATGTGCAATGCAAGTCAATTGGGAAAAACTCGCAATGTAACAAGTAACCCGAATGCCGCACTATTCGTTCGAGTAGCAAATAGTATAGAATTCGGGTTACTCGTTACATTGCGAGTATTCCCCATTGACTTGCATTGCACACACTATTCGGAATGAAAATGCGAGTATTAGACAGTATTCATTATGAGTATAGCGAGTACGAATAGCTAGGTGTTCGTTCAACTCTAATCTCCCTGTTTCCATCCCAGTATGTAGTAGGCATGATATGATAATAATATTAAAAAATACCTTCAGTTAGAAATGTAGTATAGTTCTCCTGATATAGCCATGTCTCTTACCTCATGTGTAGGGCATTTTAGCTTTGGTATCCATGATTATCTCCACTCATGTCGTGATAGTTAGTTAGTTGCTCATGGTCACAAACCATGAATACCTAAGCTGCAATGCCCTGCACGTGAGGTAAGAGACATGGTTAAATAAGGAGAATTATGCTACATTTCTAATTGGAGGTATTTACTAATATTATTATTACGTTTACAACCTATTAGGATAGGATCTTGGAGATTTAAATATCACTTTAAGGCTAGGGTCAGACTTTGGCTGAAAAACAGGTTGCAAAGCCAAAAATCACTTCAATTCATTATAATGTATGTACAGTGACTGCCACCAGCAAGTCTAAAAAAAATCCAAATTATTCCAACTTGCTAGTTATAATCCCAATACTCTAGGATTTGCACTGCAACCACATTATGCTAGATGTAGCAGCTGTACAGAGCGATCTTTGGCTGGCGATCTGTGTGGTGGCCAAAGTAGTCATCTAGCCCCAGCCTTATTGTTACCACCTGTGAAACAACACGATTGAAGATACAATTTATTTTCAGTTTTACATTCATATGCATCTGACAAGAACATCGCATTGAGCCATCAAACAACATGGGTATGACATATAAAGGATATTTTGCACAGTAGTTGTGCAACAAATACAACAAGCTGATGAAAGTACAAATATATTGGAACCAGGAACACTTAGTCTACATGAAAATGCCACGTACACAAGTACAAGTTACCTTGAGAGTACATTTTACAGAAATTATAGTTGAGTATTACCAAGTTCCTTCCATCAAACTGTTGAAAAACTGCTCTAGTAGTCGATGTAGCAGAGATTGTTTTGCCTTGAGTGACATGGAAAAAGTGAAGATATCGGTGCATGAGCATCGAAAATCTCATGAAAACATTGGTCACCACTCTCCCTACCTGTGTCATTACCTCTTTTCCTTGATTTCCCGTCCAAGTGTCACCAAAAATCGAGGGGATCTCCACTAATAAACTGGGGGAGCTGGCCAGCAAAACAGTTTCTAGGCTATCTTGCAATTACACTGGGGTTTTTTGTTAATTCTATTCTATGATTACCACTTAAGAAACTGGAAGTGTAGATCCTTTCAAAATTCTATTTGTGCAACCATGAATTCCTAATACAGATTAATATCAGACCTGCTTCCCTTGTCACTCACTATCTTCACAACTCCCACGGTCTAATTTACACACTATTTTAAATTCATTGAAGTGCAGACAAGAGGAAAAATAGCCAGGGACAGGCGTCTGTATGACAGTGACATCTGTTAGGAAGTGATATCTGTGATACAGGACGCAAGTGGGAAGCTCTCAGGCACTACCATAAACTTTCCGAGTTCAGGCTTGATGACCAACAATCCAGTTCATCAAGGGTCATTGCAAAAATATGCTACATATACTTTTTTCAGTATTACAGGATGTTGCCATTAAGTTGACATCTTTTCTTGGCTTACTAAATAGAATATACTGTAGATGCTGGTTTTAAAAAATGAAATCACTTTTTGGTTAATTGAAATATCAGATATAAGATAATGAAAATTGCTATTATAAATCTAAATGTCTTCACAATATGTTAATTAGAGTTTAGTCTTACAGTTATTAGATTCATTTGGCACAAAGCAGAAGGATGAAGCAGTTGATAATTAATGAAAGGTTGATGGAGACCACCGGGTTCTGAATTGTAAACTTGACTTTGATTTGGAGCACAAGGACTATTCCCTTATATCTCTCCATATATCACAATGACAAGGGGCTGTCTGATTTATAAAATCAATTTTCAAATGTCCTGATAGAGAATAGTTATTAGTGATGGGGACTATTGTATTAGAGGGAGTGGAGAATGCCTACAGAGATCTATCATTATGGTAATATCATGACATCCATGTATTACATTGATTTATCAAATTAATAGGATTTGTTCAATATTACTTTTTGTATGTAGTGGTGCTACAGGGAAATTGAATACACATTGTCAACTATAGGTTATTGTTGATTAAAGGTGGATTTTTCTAACAAGCACCTTAAAGGGAACCTGTCACCGGATGTTTATAATACTTACCTAACGGTCGGTGTGGAGCAGACTGGTCCGATGGGTGTCTCTGTTCTCCGGGTCCCGTGCCTCCTCTTTCGGCCATCTTTGTCCTCCTCCTTCTGAAGCTAGTGTGGATGACGCGTTCTACGTCATCTACACTAGCCGACATTGAGGTCCTGTGAAGGCACACGTTGATCTGCCCTGACCCCATCCGACCAGTCTGCTCCGCACCGACCATTAGGTAAGTATTATAAACATCTTGTGACAGGTTCCCTTTAAAAGGGTTGTCTTGAACTGTCTAGAGTGTATAACATGTTGCCTAGGTAACCAGCCACCCTGCAGTCTCAGAGTGGATGGTTAATTAGGTAGAAGCATGCACCACTTGCAGGCTCTAAGCTGTATTGCTTCTCCTGGCGCTGTGTAGCTGGCTGGATCACTGGATCCAACCATCCTTAGTGGCTTTACACTTCTCCCATGCTAAAGAAAGAAGGCGGTGTGAATGATTAGAATGCTCCACTGTTGTGCTCAAGAAACAGCCAGGAATGTATTTTGTGATTTTATTTTCTATGCGTTTCGGCAAATCTTTCTCCTTCCTCAGAAAAAAAATCACATCCTTTCCTGAGGAGGGAGAAAGTTCTCCAAAATGCGTAGAAAATAAAATCTAAATAACTACCTGTTTCTTCAACAATGCAGCATGGCATTCTGACCCTTCTCTCCGCCTACGTGGGTCCACAGCAGCCGTGGTTATATGCTTATACTGTGGTTGTGACTGGCACAACCATTCAAGTTGAGCCTTGACAGTGTTTTACCTATATAGTCCCCGGATAAGACCCGATTTGCGCTCCTTTTTGTCTTCCAGTTATCCAGTCCGCTAGCTGCATGGGAGAGCGACAGTTCAGACCAGTAGCGCTGTCATGAACCCATCCAAACTATCAGTCTTCAGAAGTACACCGCCCCTGGCAAAACATGAAGCCAGAAGTGGTGCCCTCCTGACAATACAACATTAGAACCACCATTTGTGCTATTTAAAGTTTTAGATACATGGCTATGTTACAAGAAGCTGGTCAGAAAACTGAAACTATATTTATCACATTATGTTCTGTTCTTTTTAAAATGAAAAATAACTCGAATTGTGAGAATTATTGTGCATTTGTATGGCATGTAGGTATTTGTGTGGTATTTAGGTATTTGTGTGGTATGTAGGTATTTGTGTGGCATGTAGGTATTTGTGTTGTATGTAGCATTTGTACGGCATGTAGGTATTTGTGTGGTATGTAGCGATTTGTATGGCATGTAGGTATTTCTGTGGTATGTAGGTATTTGTGTGGCATGTATGTATTTGTGTGGTATGTAGGTATTTGTGTGATAAGTAGCTATTTGTGTGGCATGTAGATATTTGTATGGTATGTAGGTATTTGTGTGGCATGTATATATTTGTATGGTATGTAGGTATTTGTGTGGCATGTAGATATTTGTATGGTATGTAGGTATTTGTGTGGCATGTAGGTATTTGTGTGGCATGCAGCGATTTGTGTGGCATGTAGGTATTTGTATGGCATGTAGGTATTTGTATGGCATGTAGGTATTAATGTGGCATGTAGGTATTTGTGTGGCATGTAGATATTTGTATGGTATGTAGGTATTTGTGTGGCATGTAGGTATTTGTATGGCATGTAGGTATTTGTATGGCATGTAGGTATTTGTATGGCATGTAGGTATTTGCGTGGCATGTAGGTATTTGTGTGGCATGTAGATATTTGTGTGGCATGTAGATATTTGTATGGTATGTAGGTATTTGTGTGGCATGTAGGTATTTGTTTCGGTATTTATATGGCATGTAGGTATTTGTGTGGCATGTAGGTATTTGTGTGGCATGCAGCGATTTGTGTGGCATGTAGGTATTTGTGTGATATGTAGCTATTTGTATGCCATGTAGGAATTTGTGTGGCATATAGGTATTTGTGTAGTATGTAGGTATTTGTATGGCATGTAGGTATTTGTGTGGCACGTAGGTATTTGTGTGGCATGTAGGTATTTGTGTAGTATGTAGGTATTTGTATGGCATGTAGGTATTTGTGTGGCACGTAGGTATTTGTGTGGCATGTAGGTATTTGTATGCCATGTAGGTATTTGTGTGGTAAGCAGCTATTTGTATGGCATGAAGGTATTTTTGTAAACTGATATAACAAGTAATATAGCATTTTAAATGTAAACTCAGTTTTGGCCAACTACATTTTTGCCATTTTTTTGGAATTTAAGTCTTACATCCAGTACATGAAGTGGAAGCTGAATATAAGTACTTTCTGTACAAATGGTACTCCTTAATGTTACATGCAAATGTAAAAAGTTTGCAATGTCAATGTTATGTATGATATGTATGTACAGGGAATCAATGCATCTGAAATTGATGTATTCAATTTTAAAACCAAGGATGGTTAGTTTCAAGAAGTCAGAGATGTATTTGATGTAGCTTTATAACTGTCCTGAAACAGTTCCTTCATGTGTTTCATGCAAAGAATATTTTATACCCATCCTGAAATAGGCTCTATATGTTGCAGTGCATGAGCCTTGCTAAGTTTTCCTCTTTATGTATCTTGGGAAACATGAATTTTTCATGTAAAAGTATAATTTATATGCAGGAATTTCCAGAACCCTATATTTTCAGTTGAAACATGTTTATCATCTGTACAATTGTAGAACATGAACGTGTTCTTAGGAGTTCTGGCTCTCCAAAGTTGTTCTCAAGAGGGACAGCTTCAGGAAAGCCAAAATACATTACAAGAGATTTCTGTTATTGAAAACTCAATGGCCTTACAATATTGCATCAAACTCAACATTTTTGACAAATGGACCTGAGTAAAAGCAATTCTCACTATAATCATAGTGGCATTTATATTTCTGTGCCATCCAATGACTAAATAAGAGACCTGAGTGTTATTTTGCATCTCTCTAAATCTCCCTTTTATATTGGAGCTGCAGCAGGTCCTCGGACGCTCACACTCCCCAACTGGGGGTCAGACGCTTATGTGTTTGGGATTGGACACGCATCCAGTATTCACAGTCAGGCTTCTACTGCTGTGCAACCTCCCTACACGCCGCGGTCTCATGCTTAGGCCCAGTGCCCACACTGTGTAGTTTTGACGCGTATTTTCAGAAATCTGCAGCTAAATCTGTATGTCCATTGTGAAGCCAACAAAGTCTATGAGAATTCACAAGTGCTGTGCCCACGTTGCTTATTTTTCCCTTGCGTATTTGGTGCAGATTTGGTGCAGAAAAAATGAAATCTGCACCAAATACGCAAGGGAAAAATACTCAATGTGGGCACAGCACTTCTGAATTCTCATAGACTTTGTTGGCTTCACAATGGACATGCAGATTTCTGAAAATCTGTGTCAAAATCTGCATCAAAATACACAGCGTGGGCACAGGGCCTTACCACCGGGGTTGTGCAGGGGTTCACAACTCTTCCAGATGAGTCTAGTCCTTGAACCCTTACCATCCACTAAACAGATGGATTCACAAGGAGCGCTCCTGGTTTGTTTTCTCTTGCAAAATACATTACAAGGGATTTCTTTTATTGAAATCTCAATGGCCTCACAATATTAACTGCATCTAAGTCAACATTTTTGACAAATGGACCTGAGCAAAAGCAATTCTCACTATAATCATAGTGGCATTTACATTTCTGGGCTATCCAATGACTAAATAAGAAACCTGAGTGTTATTTTGCATCTCCCTAAATTTTCCTTTTATATTCCAGCATTAATATTCAAGGAAGAATGAAAAATGCTACTCATGTCACTAAAATATATTGTGAACAATAAACAATATAACACATACCTCGCAGAAATACAGAGAGTGTAGCCATTGTCTACCCAAACAAATTATTTCTAAAATAGTATCGCACATACTTTATGGATATGTATTCCATAAACAAATTGAATCCCTTTAATAATTAATACAGATGCACTTTCTCAGCTCCCGAAGCAGGACCCATGGCTTCAGGCTGGCTTCAAAAGGGCTTTCATTTCAAAGGGCTTATCCAGCTAAGACTACACTGTTAACACTTACAAGAAATATGTAATACAGTATAATTTTAAAACAGTTGCTGCAAATAGAATATAAAGGCTACAGCCTAGATCTTGGCATTGTCAAAAAGCAAAGAACCTTTAACCTTCAGATGATATTGAGCTTTAGCTGCAATAGTCAGAAAAATGCTAAAAACTATTAGGTGTCGATTCATCAAGATTGGACTTTATTGCCCTAGATGCGGTAAATTCATAAGGAAGCACATGCCTATTAGTGTGTTTGACGCATGTTTCAGCTGCATTGTGCAAGATTACCATATATACGCTGTTCTTGGACTGGGGGATATTTCTGAAGTAATATAACAACCTTTGTGGTATAAAATATAATGAAATGATTGGCTTGGCTTAGCCATGTCCCTCCTGCTAAGCCCCACCTACTTTCCAAAACGTTATCACAGCTAACGCTAAAACGCATTTTTGCGACTGTTAACTGTTATGTCAAATTAAGCAGCAAAAGGATAATTTTGGCAATTATGAAAAGTAAGCTTGTGGTGATAATAATTAGTGATCACAGTATGTCAACTGCTTTAGTGTGTAGATCATATATTTTTAATAATTGTTTATTAAAATTTGAAACTTATTTGAGTCATTGTGAAATGTACACCTGACTATAAATCACAGCTAAAGGGGTTTCTCCAAGAATGTAGTAAAATGGTCCCCATCACATCATTCAAACGGAAGTCCATCATAGTCACGTGTCAGGACAGGCTGCAGTTTGAAGAAACACAGCCGCAGAGACAAGTGTTTCAACTGACAGAGAAGCTGTATTTTGCGCACCTATACTGGTGAGCTACTGGAGAAGGGCTGTGACAGGAGAAGAATTAAATCTTTTCCTTGGCTGACTGAGCACAAAGGATTTATTTTCCGGCCTCAGTCCTCTATCTGCAGACAGACGAAGAGAAGATTTGTTTCTTCTCATGTCACAGCCCTTCTTATTATCCCCTCACAAATACATCTGTTATAATACAGTTGCTCTGTCATTGAGACACAGATATTGGGAGCTATGTTTTTTCAGACTACTACAACTTGTCCTCACGTGACTAAGATGGACTGTAGTTTAAATTATGTGACAGAGACCATTCTTAAAGGGGTGGTTCACCCATATTTTTTATTTTCTAGCTCAATATTATATTGAGAAACAACGTTTCTCTCAAATACCTTGTGTTGGCAATAGTGCCTGTGAGAGGTGCTATTGCAGACCGCTGTTCCCCGTCCAGTGACGTCTCCGTCAAATGCTGCACACGTCACATCCATGCAGCCGGCTGTATTCTACCTCACACTGAGCTGTCAGCGTTGTTTCACCGCTATTACAGCCCATCTGCTCCCTCCTCCCCCCTCCCTCTCCCTCCTAGCAGAACGCTGCAAGCAAGAGACGCGATACGCTGTGCTGTGATGGAGGAGGGAGGAGGGAGCAGGGAGCAGATGGGCTCAGAATGCAGCCGGCTGCATGGATGTGACGTGTGCAGCACTTGACGGAGACGTCACTGGAGCAGGATCAGCGGTCTGCAATAGCGCCTCTCACAGGCACTATTGCCAACACAAGGTATTTGAGAGAAACATTGTTTCTCAATATAATATCGATCTGGACAATAAAAAATATGAGTGAACCACCCTTTTAAAGAAACCATTTTAAGAGATCTTGCTGAAATATCTGACTTGTCTATATCAGTAAATATTTGTGTGCTCCATTTAAAAAAACTATTCTAGAACAATTTCTGCATTTTACTGTTCCTCTGTTATTCCTCCTGGGAATCTCTAAATTAATTGGCAACTGAGTATAGACTTTTTGAACTGGATGTAGGTATACTCAACCTATATTTCCTTTTTCAACCTAACCAGGTATTAATTTATTGCAAATTTTCCATTGGGAATAACAGAGGAACAAATCGGAGCTCTAAGAAAACATGATCCACAATTGTTAATTCAGGAAGAATATTAAAATATATCATAAAGTAAGAATGTACAGCTCTATACACAAATTCTTGTATACGGGAGCTCAAATATTTACATGGAAAACGCTATAATAGTTTATGCATCTACGCGTTTCTGGTGTGTGACAACCCTTAGTCATGAAAATGTTTTTTTTCTTCTGAAAATGCAACTAGAAACAGCAGCAATTTCAACCCCATATTTCTCATGGAAAAATGAATATATCTGCTTATACAATAAAACTGTATTTCCCCTTTGTTGCTACATTGTTTGTTTGGATCTGATATTTAAGTAGAAATAGGTGACTTATCCTAAAAGAGCAATTTCCTGTCATAGACTCAAAAGAAAAAAAAAAACAATTCAAGGGTGAAATTGCTCTTTGACAATATTACAGTTGAAACCAGGAGTTTACATAGATTATCTAAAAAGACACATCTGCATGTCTTTCTCACTATTTGACATGAAATCAGAACAAACCTTTCCCGTTTTAGAACAATTAGAATTACCAAAATTAATTATATTTGCCAAATGCCAGAAAAATGAGAGAGAGAGAGAGAGAGAGAGAGAGAGAGAGAATGTTTAAGGCATTTTTATTACTTTCTGCAAAGTCAAAAGTTTACATACACTAAAGGGCACTTTACACACAGCGACATCGCTGGAGATGTCGCTGGTGAAAGCACACACCCCCGTCGGTTGTGCATCACGGGCAAATCGCTGCCCGTGGTGCACAACATCGCTAACACCCGTCACACAGACTTACCTGCCTAGCGACGTCGTTGTGGCTGGTGAACCGCCTCCCTTCTAAGGGGGCGGTTCATTCGGCGTCACAGCGACGTCACTAAGCGGCCACCCAATAGAAGCGGAGGGGCGAAGATGGAGCGGGCTGAACATATCAACAATCAACGATATGGTGAGTATTTTTGATCATTAATGGTCGTTCCTGCGTTTCACACGCAATGACGTCGCTAACAAGGCCAGATGTGCATCACGAATTCCATAACCCCCAACGACATCTCGTTAGCGATGTCCTTGCATGTAAAGCCCGCTTAAGAGTACTATGCCTCTAAACAATATGGAAAACATAAACAGGATAATTGTGGTATACCACAATTATCCTGTTTTTGTTTTGCTTCTGCCTTTGGCAAGTGGGATTAGCTGCAGCTGTTATACGTTTCTATATTGGTTGTGAGACACACAGCTAATCCAGGTGAGCAGTTTTCCTTTACAGTCACCATATTATACATCGGTAAGACCCTATTGCGGTCCTTATATCCACAGCTTGTTCCTGTTTAAACAATATGGGACATCCCAAACGATGATGTCATGTCTTTAGAAGCTTCTGATAGATTTATTGGTAACATCTGAGTTAGTTAGAGATAAAGCTGTGGATGTATTTTAATGCACACCTGAAACACACTGCTTCTTTGTGTAGCATCATGGGGAAATCAGCCAAGATCTCAGGAAGAGATTTGTGGACTTGCACAAGTCTGATTCATCCTTGGGCAATATTTCCAGATACCTGAAAATGCCTTGTGCATCTGTACAAACAATTATACGTAAGTACAAATAAAATGGGAAAGTCCAGCCATCGTACCACTCAGGCAGGAGACGGATTTTGTGTATCAGAGATGGACGTGCTTTGGTCAGACATGTGCATATCAACCCAAGAACAAAAGCAAAAGACCTTGTGAAGATGCTGGCAGAAACTGGTAAGATGGTGTCATTATTAGAGTTGAGCGGGATGCCAATAATCCGGGGCCGGCGGGTCGTTAACAGACTTAAAAATAAGTCCGATCCGCTCTGGAATCTGGTGCCCATATAAGTCAATGGGGACCGGAATCCGGGGGTTAAAAACGTTTGTGGAGGGGCTAGGGGGCTGGGAGCGAGTGTGGCATACTCACTGAGGCGCTGTCATGGCGGCACACGCCCTCCGGGTCACGCTGTAACCTTCCGGAGCCGACAATTCAATATTCATTGTTTTCCCCGCCCACCGGCTTGCGTTGGTTGCAGCTAGACACGCCCCCACCCTGAGTTTCAGCGTGTCAGCTAACTGCAACCAATCACAGGCGCCGGGAGGGCCGGTGGGCGGGGAAAGCAGTGCACCGTCGGCCAGTTGAGTTCACGGTGGTAAACACGCGGCAGCACAGGTATAGCGCTCGGCTGCAGCCCCAGCTTTCGCGTTGTACACAGTGCCCAGAGTCACACGTGCGAGGCTTTGCCGGCTGCTGCCATGGCAGACCCGCGTGAACCCCTCGCATGTGTGATTCCGGTGAAAGTAAAAAAAAAAACACGTGCGGTTCCCCCTATTTCATCCCCAGCCAAGATAACGCCGGCCGGGGGCTGGTATATCCTCAGCCCGCAGCCGTCCTGTAATGCCGCATCTGTTACATGCGACCATACCGGTGTGCGCTACTGGCTCTTCCCGCTGGCGTGATGCGGTGCCAGTCGGGGTAATAGCAGAGGTTAGCAGGGGCACATAGCTGCTGCTAAACCCTAGGTTTGTGTGATGGCACAGGCGTCTGTCAGATACCTGCATCACACAAACCTGTAAGTGACAGTAAATAAACACAGACACACAGAAAAATCCTTTATTTGGAATAAAATACAAAACACCCCTGCTTCTCCACTTTATTAACCCCAAAACCCTGCAGTTCCGACGTAATCCACACGACGTCCCACGCCGCTTCAGCTCTGCTACATCTGAATATCACAGAGAGCGGCACGACCGACCGCTCTCTGTGAGCTCCAGAGAATGAATGAGCTGCGCATTGAGCGGTGACGTCACTCAGGTCATTTGCGGTCACAGCTGGAAGTTCCCACAGTCCTTCATCTGTGATCGCAGGTAACCTGACCTCAGGTGGAGGTCACTGAATTCACAGACCTGCATCTCCTAGCAAAAAAATCGCAGTTTTTTTGGCCAAGAGATGCAGATTTTGTTCTGAAATTTTTATACCAAATTCCTGCATCTAATCTACAATCTACACCTCCTGCCAAAAAAAACGTGGTGTTTTGACGCAATTTTTTGCCGTGGTTTTTGCCGCGGTTATTTTTACACATTTTTTGCCGCATTTTTTTGCCAGGATGTGCACATTTGGAGCTGAAATCGTCTGCACCAGCTTTCAGCACCAAATTTCCACCTGTAGCAAAATTTTTTTTAATTTTTTTATTTTTGGGGGCCAAGGGATGCAAATGTGATGCTGAGATTTTTACACCATATTCCTGCATCCAATCTAGACCTCCTGGCAAAAAAACGCGGTGTTTTGCCGCAATTTTTTGCCGCAGTTTTTGCCGCGGTTATTTTTCCCGCGTTTTTTGCCGCAGTTTTTTGCCAGGAGGTGCACATTTGGTCCTGAAATCGTCTGCACCAGATTTCAGCACCAAATTTCCACCTGTAGCAACATTTTTTATTTTTTTTTTATTTTTGGGGGCCAAGGGATGCAAATGTGATGCTGAGATTTTTACACCATATTCCTGCATCCAATCCAGACCTCCTTGCAAAAAACCGCGGTGTTTTGACGCAATTCTTTTGCTGTGGTTTTTGCCGCGGTTATTTTTCCGTGACTTTTGCTGAGTTTTTTTGCCAGGAGGTGCACATTTGCTGCTGAAATCGTCTGCACCAGCTTTCAGCACCAAATTTCCACCTGTAGCAACATTTTTTTTATTTTTTTTATTTTTGGAGGCCAAGGGATGCAAATTTGATGCTGAGATTTTTACACCATATTCCTGCATCCAATCTAGACCTCCTGGCAAAAAAACGCAGTGTTTTGACGCAATTTTTTTGCCACGTTTTTTGCCGTGGTTTTTGCCGCGGTTATTTTTCCACGATTTTTGCCGCGTTTTTTTTGCCAGGAGGTGCACATTTGGTGCTGAAATCGTCTGCACCAGCTTTCAGCACCAAATTTCCACCTGCACCAAAAATGTTTTTTCATTTTTTTATTTTTGGGGGTCAAGGGATGCAAATTTGATGCTGAGATTTTTACACCATATTCCTGCATCCAATCTAGACCTCCTGGCAAAAAAACGCGGTGTTTTGACGCAATTTTTTGCCACGGTTTTTGCCGTGGTTTTTGTCGCGGTTATTTTTCCGCGTTTTTTGCCGCAGTTTTTTGCCAGGAGGTGCACATTTGGTGCTGAAATCGTCTGCACCAGCTTTCAGCACAAAATTTTCACCTGTAGCAAAGTTTTTTTTTATTTTTTTTATTTTTGGGGGCCAAGGGATGCAAATTTGATGCTGAGATTTTTACACCATATTCCTGCATCCAATCTAGACCTCCTGGCAAAAAAACCGCGGTGTTTTGATGCAATTTTTTTGCTGCGGTTTTTGCCGCGGTTGTTTTTCCGCGATTTTTACCGCGTTTTTTTGCCAGGAGGTGTAGATTGGGCGCCAGAATATGGTGTAAAATTGTAATAATCACACAATTTTCATCCCTTGGTCCAAAAATTAAAAAGAAACAAACATTTAGACGCTGTTTTTGTGCGGTCTTGTGCCAGGAGGTGCAAATTTGGTGCAGGATTTTAGTGTATTACTTCACCAACAAATTTGCATCACCTGGCAGAAAACGGTAATGAAATGGTTTTTATACTGCTGGTTTTTGGCTGTTTTTTGCCAGGAGATGCAGCTGTGGGATAAAATTGCACACACATTCACGCTCCTGTCAGAAGTGTGCAGCTGTGCCGGTGATCCGCTGTCAGACTCGTGCGGGTCTGACATCACCCGGCACACCTGTCTGAACATGAGTGTGCATGTACCTAGAAACACATGCACGCTCCTGTCAGAAGTGTGCGGGTGATGCAATGTCAGACTCGTGCGGGTCTGACATGACATCATACCGCACAGCCTGCCACTGTCTGAACATGAGCGTGCATGTACCTAGAAACACATGCACGCTCCTGTCAGAAGTGTGTGCGGGTGATGCGCTGTCAGACTCGTGCGGGTCTGACATGACATCACACGGCACAGCCTGCTGCTGTCTGAACATGAGCGTGCACGTACTTAGAAACACATGCACGCTCCTGTCAGATGTGTATGCGGCTGTGCTGCGATGTCAGACTCGTGAGAGTCCCTCGCAAGTGTGACTGCTGCCTAAGATAAACCGCATGCGTTTTTTTTTTAATTTAAATAAATAATTAAAAAAAAAAACGACGTGCGGTCCCCCCCAATTTTCTTTCCCAGCCATGATAACGCCGGCCGGGGGCTGGTATATCCTCAGCCCGCAGCCGTCCGGTATAGCCGCATCTGTTAGATGTGACCATTCCGGGGCGATATCGGCCCATCTTGATTGCCCTGGTGCGGTGGCAATCAAGGTAATAGCAGGGGTTAATAACAGCGCATGGCTGCTATTAAACCCCAGGTTTGTGATCGCACGGGCGTCTATCAGATACCCGCAGCCCACATCTGTAAATTACAGTAAATAAACAAGACACAGAGAAATCCTTTATTTAAAATAAAGTACAAACGCAGTCTCCTCCTTCACCACTTTATTATCCCAACATAGCCCTGCAGCTCTCGACGTAATCCATACGAGATCCAGCGATTACACATCCAGCTCTGCTACATGTCAGAGTGAGCAGCCATAGAGCACGGCTGCCCGCTCTGAGTGCAGCGTAGTACTGACCGCGATAAGCGATTACTGCACGGCAGACACTGTCAAAGGCTGGGGGGCGCGTCAGCCAGGAACCAATCACAGCTGAGAGGACGGCCGGTGGGCGGGGAAAGCACGGAAAGCTGTGTGACAGCACAGGAAGTGAAAGCGCGACCCGGAAGCAGTGTGCCGCCATGACAGAGCCCGGTAAGTATGAAACGCTCATTTATTTATTGTTTTTTTAAAATTTTTTATTAATTGCCGGTTCTGGATAGTGCTGAAACCGCGCGGATCCGGACATTTACAGCCCGGGCCCGCTCAGCCCTAGTCATTATCCACAGTAAAACGAGTACTGTATCAACATGGGCTGAAAGTCCACTCTGTCAGAAAGAAGCCATTACTCCAAATAAAATATAAAAAAGCCAGATCAATGTTTGCAAATGCACACAGGAACAAAAACATTAATATTTTAAGACATATCCTGTGTTCTGACGAATTAAAATTGAACTGTTTGGCCATAATGACTATTATTACGTTTGGAGGAAAAAGGAAAAGCTTTGAAGCCTATGAACACCATCCCATTGTGAAACATGGGGGTGCCAGCATCATGTTGTGGGGTTGATTTGGTGCAGGAGGGACAGGTGCACTTCGCAAAACAGATGGCATCATGAGGAAAGAAGATTATGTGGCAAAACTTAGGCAACATCTCAAGACAGTCAGGAACTTAAAGCTTGGGCGGAAATGGGTCTTCCAAATAGACAATGACCTGAAGCATACCGCCTAACTGGTTACAAAGTGACTTAAGGATAACAAAGTCAATGTTCTGCAGTGGCCATCACAAAACCCTGATCTCAATCCTATTGAAAATTTATGGGCAAAGCTGAAAAGGCAGGTGCGAGTAAGGCGACCTACAAATATGGCTCAGTGACTTTGTCTGCACCATGACAAGTATGCACCATATAAGTATGATGCATTGAATTAGGCCAGAGATATTATTATGATGCACTTGGTATGCCAATTCATCCATCCAACTTTCCCATCAACTGATCTGCTCTCCCTTTCCGTCTGCTGTGTGTTTTAATACATGGTATGTCAATTCATCCATCCAACTTTCCCATCAACTGATCTGCTCTCCCTTTCTGTCTGCTGTGTGTTTTAATACATGGTATGTCAATTCATCCATCCAACTTTTCCAATATATCTGACCTGTTCTCTCTTTGCTTCAATATCTCCCTGGCATGCTGCAGCATCTCACTGTGATCTCTCACCCCCTGTTCCCCACCTTACTTTTATGACCTTTGTTTATTTTGCCTATGTGAAGCTGCATCTGGCAATCTGATTGAGTGATCAAGGGGTTTTTGTTGCACCCCACCCCTTCACAGCTGACTGCACTTGTATGTGTATATACTGGGGCAACTTAAAGTCTGCACCAGACTTTGTCTGCACCATGACAAGTCTGCGCCATATAAGTATGATGCATTGAATTAGGCCAGAGATATTATTATGATGCACTTGGTATGCCAATTCATCCATCCAACTTTCCCATCAACTGATCTGCTCTCCCTTTCTGTCTGCTGTGTGTTTTAATACATGGTATGTCAATTCATCCATCCAACTTTCTCATCAACTGATCTGCTCTCCCTTTCTGTCTGCTGTGTGTTTCAATACATGGTATGTCAATTCATCCATCCAACTTTCCCATCAACTGATCTGCTCTCCCTTTCTGTCTGCTGTGTGTTTTAATACATGGTATGTCAATTCATCCATCCAACTTTCCCATCAACTGATCTGCTCTCCCTTTCTGTCTGCTGTGTGTTTTTATACATGGTATGTCAATTCATCCATCCAACTTTCCCATCAACTGATCTGCTCTTCCTTTCTGTCTGCTGTGTATTTTAATACATGGTATGTCAATTCATCCATCCAACTTTTCCAATATATCTGACCTGTTCTCTCTTTGCTTCAATATCTCCCTGGCATGCTGCAGCATCTCACTGTGATCTCTCACCGACCTGTTCCCCACCTTACTTTTATGACCTTTGTTTATTTTGCCTATGTGAAGCTGCATCTGGCAATCTGATTGAGTGATCAAGGGGTTTTTGTTGCACCCCACCCCTTCACAGCTGACTGCACTTGTATGTGTATATACTGGGGCAACTTAAAGTCTGCACCAGACTTTGTCTGCACCATGACAAGTCTGCACCATATAAGTATGATGCATTGAATTAGGCCAGAGATATTATTATGATGCATTTGGTATGCCAATTCATCCATCCAACTTTCCCATCAACTGATCTGCTCTCCTCTTACTGTCTGCTGTGTGTTTTAATACATGGTATGTCAATTCATCCATCCAACTTTCCCATCAACTGATCTGCTCTCCCTTTCTGTCTGCTGTGTGTTTTAATACATGGTATGTCAATTCATCCATCCAATGTTCCCATCAACTGATCTGCTCTCTCTTTCTGTCTGCTGTGTGTTTTAATACGTGGTATGTCAATTCATCCATCCAACTTTTCCAATATATCTGACCTGTTCTCTCTTTGCTTCAATATCTCCCTGGCATGCTGCAGCATCTCACTGTGATCTCTCACCCCCTGTTCCCCACCTTACTTTTATGACCTTTGTTTATTTTGCCTATGTGAAGCTGCATCTGGCAATCTGATTGAGTGATCAAGGGGTTTTTGTTGCACCCCACTCCTTCACAGCTGACTGCACTTGTATGTGTATATACTCGGGCAACTTAAAGTCTGCACCAGACTTTGTCTGCACCATGACAAGTCTGCACCATATAAGTATGATGCATTGAATTAGGCCAGAGATATTATTATGATGCATTTGGTATGCCAATTCATCCATCCAACTTTCCCATCAACTGATCTGCTCTCCTCTTACTGTCTGCTGTGTGTTTTAATACATGGTATGTCAATTCATCCATCCAACTTTCCCATCAACTGATCTGCTCTCCCTTTCTGTCTGCTGTGTGTTTTAATACATGGTATGTGAATTCATCCATCCAACGTTCCCATCAACTGATCTGCTCTCCCTTTCTGTCTGCTGTGTGTTTTAATACATGGTATGTCAATTCATCCATCCAACTTTTCCAATATATCTGACCTGTTCTCTCTTTGCTTCAATATCTCCCTGGCATGCTGCAGCATCTCACTGTGATCTCTCACCCCCTGTTCCCCACCTTACTTTTATGACCTTTGTTTATTTTGCCTATGTGAAGCTGCATCTGGCAATCTGATTGAGTGATCAAGGGGTTTTTGTTGCACCCCACTCCTTCACAGCTGACTGCACTTGTATGTGTATATACTGGGGCAACTTAAAGTCTGCACCAGACTTTGTCTGCACCATGACAAGTCTGCACCATATAAGTATGATGCATTGAATTAGGCCAGAATTGGGCCGGAAGTGATCGGAAGGTAACTGCATACATAGTCACTGTAAACAATGTTTGTGTGTCTCTTAACTTTCACCTCTACAATACTTCACTTTCTACTGCCCCCTCTGATCCCTAAACCCAGTAATGAACTATTCATCACTCCCTCCATCCTCCCCACCCATCTCACCTTCCCCTCACATATTTTCTACCACATTTCACCCAGTGTCTCCAGACACACACGGCCTCTCCTGCTTCCACCTACTAACACTCTCACTGCTTCTCCTCACTGCTGGAGATATCTCTCCAAATCCTGGTCCTCCTCACCACATCCCTATTGTCACTTCAAACCCTCAAACCCTCATCCACAATCTAACACAAATTTCCGCACCCTCTCAAACCTCATACCCATTCACCCAGCCCCCGCTTCCCCAGTCCCACTAACAGGAGCTCTATGGAACGCTCACTCTGTCTGCAACAAACTATCCTACATCCATGATCTTTTCATCACTAATAAACTCTCCTTCCTCGCCATCACTGAAACCTGGCTCACCCCCTCTGACACAGCCTCTCCTGCTGCACTTTCTTATGGCGGTCTCCAACTCTCTCACATTCCCCGCCCCAGCAACAAGCATGGTGGAGGAGTTGGTTTGCTCCTGTCCGACCAATGCTCCTTTACACCAATTCCACTACCACCCTCGGTTACTCTCACATCTTTTGAGGTGCACTCCGTACGCATCTACGCCCCCTCCAACCTTCAACTGGCTGTCATTTATTGCCCTCCAGGGCCAGCCACTGCCTTTTTTGACCATTTCACCACCTTACTACTACACTTCCTTTCCACCGACATCCCCACCATCATTATGGGTGATTTCAATATCCCCATTGACACTTCCCACTCATCTGTCTCCAAACTTCTAACACTCGCTTCCTCCTTCGGCCTCACCCAATGGTCTTCTGCAGCTACTCACAAAGATGGCCACATGCTGGACCTCATCTTCACTCGCCTCTGTTCCCTATCTAACCTCTCTAACTCGCCTCTCTCCCTATCTGACCACAACCTACTCACATTCTCTTCCCTCTCTTCGCTAAGTATGCAACCCCCACTCCACAAACTTTCACACCCTCGCAGAAATGTCAAACACATTGATTACACGCCCTTTCTCAGTCCCTTCTCCCTCTCACAGACATTGCATTTCTACATTATGCAGATGCTGCTGCAACTTTATACAACACTACAATCTCTACAGCTCTCGAATCAGCTGCCCCCCTCACACACACCAAAACCCACACAATCAACAGGCAACCCTGGCACACGAGGCAGACTAAAGAACTAAGACGGGTTTCCAGAAATGCTGAGCGCAGATGGAAAAGGTCTCATTCCACTGAGCACTTCATTGCATATAAAGAGTCCCTGACCACTTTCAAGTCCACACTCACTGCTGCAAAACAAACCAAAGAAAACAAATCTACTTCTCATCCCTCATATCCTCTCTCTCCCACAACCCTACACAGCTATTCAACACTTTCAATTCTCTCCTCCGTCCTCCAGCACCACCTTCCTCTCCTCTCCTCTCAGCTGAAGACTTTGCCTCTTTCTTCAAGCAGAAGATTGACAACATCAGTGCAAGCTTTGGCCCACTATCACTACAGCCACTTCTCACAACTACTCAGCCTTCTTCCTCCAAATCCAGCTTCTCCACCATGACAGAAAACAATCTTTCCACTCTACTCTCAAGATCACATCTAACAACCTGTGCACTGGACCCGCTCCCATCCCACCTCATCCCCAACATCACCGCAGTCCTCATCCCAGCCCTAACCCATCTCTTCAACCTATCACTAACAACTGGTGTATTCCCTTCATGCTTTAAACATGCCTCTATTACACCCATACTCAAAAAGCCCTCCCTTGATCCATCCTCTGTGTCAAACTATCACCCCATATCCCTTCTCCCCTATGCCTCAAAACTACTAGAACAGCATGTCCATCTTGAACTGTCCTCATAGCTCTCATCCTGCTCCCTCTTTGACCAGCTATAATCTGGCTTCCGACCGCATCATTCCACTGAAACTGCCCTAACTAAAGTCACTAATGACCTACTAACCGCCAAAGCCAAGTAACACTACTCTATCCTCCTCCTAAATACACAATACCAAAAGACACGGTCGATCCCGTGCCATATTTACAATATGGATACGGCCATATACAGAATATATTGTAAACAAAAAAGAGAAGAATCTGTACAACGACTGAGTTGCAAAAAGATTGAATTTTATTATTATTTATTATTAATACAATAGCATAATAGCAAATAGACAATATATAAAAAAGCAGAGACAGGTGGTGGATGCCAGCAGGTGGCGCCCTCACCACACACAAGGCACATAGGAGCACATTGTAAATGAATCCATGAATACACAGCTAGGGCATACCTGTAAAGCAGGCAGCCCAAAGCTGGACTAACTATAGAAAGACAAACAGTGCTCCCATGCAGTTAATCCAAGACATAGTAAAGTCAATAGTGCATAATAAACATCAACATGACCCTGAATCAAATGCAGCATACAGATCTAACGTACATGAGTGTAGTGAGAGCCCAGAGCCCCGACCTATAGGTTTCGGTGTTAATCCTTCTTCCGGGGGTGGTATGGTATACCCTAGCTGTATATTCATGGATTCATTTACAATGTGCTCCTATGTGCCTTGTGTGTGGTTAGGGCGCCATCTGCTGGCATCCACCACCTGTCTCTGCTTTTTTATATATTGTCTATTTGCTATTATGCTATTGTATTAATAAAATTCAATCTTTTTGCAACTCAGTCGTTGTACAGATTCTTCTCTCTATCCTCCTCCTACTGGACCTGTCCTCTGCCTTTGACACAGTAGATCATTCCCTCCTACTACAGATTCTCTCATCTCTGGGCATCACAGACTTGGCCCTATCTTGGATTTCTTCATACCTAACCAACCGAACTTTCAGCGTCTCCATTCTCACACCACTTCCTCATCTCGCCCCCTATCTGTCGGTGTTCCCCAAGGCTCAGTTCTTGGACCCCTGCTGTTCTCCATCTACACCTTCGGCCTGGGACAGCTCATAGAGTTCCACAGCTTCCAGTATCATCTCTATGCCGATGACACACAAATCTACCTCTCTGGACCTGACATTACCTCTCTACTAACCAAAATCCCACAATGTCTGTCTGCTATTTAATCCTTCTTCTCTGCGCGATTCCTAAAACTTAACATGGACAAAACAGAGTTCATTAATTTCCCCCTACTCACTCATCTCCTCCAACAAGCCTTTTCCATCAAACTTGATGGTTGCTCACTCTCCCCAGTCTCACAAGCTCGTTGCGCCTTGGAGTAACCCTCAACTCTGCTCTATCCTTCAAGTCACACATCCAAGCCCTCTTCAACTCATGCCGATTACAACTCAAAAATATCTCCCAGATCCGTGCTTTCCTTAACCAAGAATCAGCAAAAACATTAGTGCATGCCTTCATCATCTCCCGCCTCGACTACTGCAACCTCCTGCTCTCTGGCCTCCCTTCCAACACTCTTGCACCCCTCCAATCTATCCTAAACTCTGCGGCCCGCCTAATCCACCTCTCCCCTCGCTACTCCCCAGCCTCACCACTCTGCCAATCCCTTCACTGGCTTCCCATCACCCAACGACTCCAGTTCAAAACATTAACAATGACATACAAAGCCATGCACAACCTGTCTCCCCCCTACATCTGTGACCTAGTCTCCAGGTACCTACCTGCACACAACCTCAGATCCTCACAAGATCTCCTTCTCTGCTCCTCTCTTATCTCCTCTTCCCACAATCGCGTACAAGATTTCTCCCGTGCATCCCCCATACTCTGGAATGCTCTACCTCAGCACATCAGACTCTCACCTACCGTGGAAAGCTTCAAGAGGAACCTCAAGACCCACCTCTTCCACCAAGCCTACAACCTACAATAGCCCTCAGTCCAGTAGACCACTGCGCAACCAGCTCTGTCCTCACCTATGGTACCATCACCCATTCCCTGTAGACTGTGAGCCCTCGCGGGCAGGGTCCTCTCTCCTCCTATACCAGTCTGTTTTGTACTGTTAATGATTGTTGTACATATACCCTCTTTCACTTGTAAAGCGCCATGGAATAAATGGCTCTATAATAATAAATAATAATAATAATAATAATAATAGTTACACCAGTTCTGTCAGGAGGATGGGCCCAAATTCCTACCAGCTATTGTGAGACGCTTGTGGAAGGATATCCAAAACATTTGACCCAAGTCATACATTTTAAGGGCAATGGCCAAGTACTAATGAAATGGATGTAAACTTTTAACTTTGCAGAAAGTAATAAAAATGCCTTAAAACATTCTCTCTCTCTCATTATTCTGGCATTTGGTAAATATAAATAATTTTGGTTCCTAATTGACCTAAAACAGAAAAGGTTTATTCTGATTTCATGTAAGATAGTGAGAAAAACATGCAGATGTGTCTATTTAGATAGTGTATGTAAATGTCTGGTTTCAACTGTATATCAAATTACTGTAAGTCAAAACAAAGATATTTAATAATCACAGTTTGTAGCCACATTTACACAAGTCTGGATACAATTAAATTTAACTACTGCTATGGCTCTTACTTATACAGGCACATCTCAATAAATTACAATATACTCCAAAAGTTAATTAATTTCAGTAATTCAATACAAAAAGTGAAACACATATATTATATAGAGTCATTACACATAGAGGATATATTTCAAGTGTTTATTTCTGTTAAGGTTGATGATTATGGCTTACAGCCAATGAAAACCCAAAAGCCATTATCTCAGAGAATTAGAATATTATATCAGACCAACTGAAAAAAATCATTTTAAACTCAGAAATGTTGGCGCCTACTGAAAAGTCTGTACAGTAAATGCATTCAGTACTTGGTCGGGGTTCTTTTTGCATGAATTACTGCATCAATGCGACGTGGCATGGAGGTGATCAACCTGTGGCACTGCTGAGGAAAGCGCAGGTTGCTTTGATAGCAGCCTTCAACTTGTCTGCATTCTTGGGTCTGGTGTCTCTTATCTTCCTTGTGACAATACCCCATAGATTCTTTATGGGCTTTATGTCAGGCGAGTTTACTGGCCAGTCAAGCACAGTGATACTGTGGTTATTAAACCAGGTATTGGTACTTTTGGCTGTGTGGACAAGTGCCAAGCCCTGCTGGAAAATGAAATCTCCCTCTCCAAAAAGCTTGTCAGCAGAGCATGAAGTGCTCTAAAATTTCCTGAAAGACGGCAGCGCTGACTTTGGTCTTGATAAAACACAGTGGACCTACACCAGCAGATGACATGGCTCCCCAAACTATCAGTGATCGTGGAGACTTCACACTAGACCTCAAGCAGCTTGGATTGTGGCTTCTCCTCTCTTCCTCCAGACTCTGGGACCTTGATTTCCAAATGAAATGCAAAATTTACTTTCATCTGAAAACAACACCTTGGACCACTGAGCAACAGTCCAGATCTTTTTCTCCTTGGCCCAGGTAAGACACTTCTGGCGTTGCCTATTGGTCATGAGTGACTTGACACAGGGACAATAACAGATGTAGTCCATGTCCTGGATATGTCTGTGTGTGGTGTCTCTTGAAGCACCGACTCCAGCAGCAGTCCACTCCTTGTGAACCTCCCCAAAATTTTTGAATGGACTTTTCTTAACAATCCTATCAAGACTGCGGTTAGCCCGCTTGCTTGTGCACCTTTTTCTTCCACACTTTTTCCTTCCACTCAACTTTCCATTAATATGCTTGGATACAGCACTCTGTGAAAAGCCAGCTTCTTTAGCAATGACTTTTTGTGGCTTACCCTCCTTGTGGAGTGTGTCAATGACTGCCTTCTGGACATCTGTCAAGTCATCAGTCTTCCGCAGGATTGTGTAGTCTGCCAAACCAGACTAAGGGACCATTTTAAACACTTAGGGAGCCTTTGCAGGTGTTTTGTGGTAATGATTCTAATTTTTTGAGCTAATGACTTTTGGGTTTTCATTGGGTGTAAGCCATAATCATCAATATTAACAGAAATAAAACACTTGAAATAGATCATTCTGTTTGTATTGATTCTATATAATATATGCATTTCCCTTTTGTGTTGAATTACGGAAATAAGTTAGCCTTTTGATGATGTTCTAATTTATTGAGATGCACCTGTATAAGCTGCTTTTTAGCATATTCTCTAAGGGGAATATCTTCACCCCAAAAAAAATCTAATTGGGCATATCTCATATCAAATTGGAGGCCCCTATGGATCCTAATGCCAGTTTGGAGGTCAGAAAACCTGGGTGTATCTTTTGCACTTTAAAGCCATGCATTGGTCAAGTCCAACATATATTTGGATAAGTGGTTAATCAAACAACTTTAATCACATATACCCTACAAAATCAATTCAGATAGATACTAATTAATAATAATTTTCGATCTGATAACACAGATTATTCAGATTCAATAAAACGTTTTTACATGACATTCTACATTTCAGATGACAAAAAAAGGCAATTGAATGAATCAACCAGCTCAAAAGCTAAGAGGATAAGTATTGCAATTTTATCTGAGCCTAGACTTTGCCAAGCTTCAAAAGACACATACATTTGTATAAATACACTGATCATCCATAACTTAAAATCACTGACAGGGAGGTGAAAACACAGATTATTTTGTGACAATGATATCTGTCAACGGATGGATTATATTAGGCAGCAAGTGAACATTCCGTTCTTGCTGTTCTGTTAGAAGCAGTAAAAATGGGCAAAGATCTAAGTAAATTTGACAAAGCCTAAACTTTGATAGCAAGAAAACTGTGTTAAAGCATCCCAAAACTATAAGTTTTGTAGGGTGTTCCCTGTGGTTTGTAACTTCAGAAGGATAACCAAAAAACCAGCACCAGGAGAATGAGTGCTCAACGCTCACTGATAACTGTCGAAAGAAAAAGCTCGCTTGTCTGGTCCAATCCCAAATAATAAGTACTGCAGTACAAACTGCTGAAAATGTATATTATAGCTATGAAGGAAAGGTGTTAAAAAACACATCACTGTTGGGTTGACCATGATTACACCATCTACCATAGATAGCACCTTTATGGCAAAGGTATTCCCTAATGTTAATGGCCTTTTTCAGCATGATAATGCACAATGATACACTGAAAAAACTGTTCAGGTATAGATTACCAAACAGGACAAAGACTTCAAGGTGTTGACTTGACCTCCAACTTTCCCAGAACTCAATCCAATTGAGCATCTACACAATGTGTAATAAACCAGTCTGATTCCTAATTTTGATGGGTCAAATTTGATTAAAGCGCACCACTCACCAGGATTTTCCTATATAGCCTAAAGCCAGTGCTATACTGGCACTATCAGGCTGATTCTATATATACCTATAGTTGTCAGTTAGGATGTATAGGTTTTTGAAACACATGCAAGTAAAATTTGTAAAATCAGCAGCTTGTTGAGTGACAGCAGCTGCAGCAGCTGATAGCTGGGGTAGGTATTCATAATTATCCCTTCCCCCCGTTACTTATGCTAATTCTATTACACAATCGTTTACTTTGTGACTAGAAGGACCTGTGCTGATGTCATACCCATGTGAACAAAAAGGGTGGGGCCTCAACCAATATAGTTTATACTAGGAAGCAACAATTTTCTGATGTCTGAGGCTCCGCCCCTTCTGGTCACATGGGTATGACATCAGCACAGGTCCTTCTAGTCACAAAGTAAAACGATTGTGTAACAGAATTAGCATAAGTAACAGGGGGAGGGGATAACTATGAATACCCACCCCAGCTATCAGCTGCTGCAGCTGCTGTCACTCAACAAGCTGCTGATTTTACAAACTTTACTTGGTTGTGTTTCAAAAACTATACATCCTAACTCACAACTAAAGGTGTATATATAGTGCCAGTATAGCACAGGCTTTAGGTTATATAGGAAAATCCTGGTGAATGGTGCACTTTAAAGGGGTATTCCCATCTCCAGGATCCTATCCCAATAACAGGTAATTGTAATAATATTAGCAAATACCTCCAATTAGAAATGTAGTATAGTTCTCCTGATACCTCATGTGCAGGGTATTGCAGCTTAGATATCCATGGAGATATCCATGGTTACGTCCACTCATATAGTGACAGTCAGGTAGTTGCTCATGGTTGTAACCATGGATACTTAAGCTGCAATACCCTGCACATGAGATAAGAGACATGGCTATATCAGGAGAACTATGCGACATTTCTAATGCGAGGAATTTGTTACTATAATCCTACATATTAGGATATGATCTTGGAGATCAGGTGGCTTTAATTATGGGAATATATATATATATATATATATATATATATATATATAAATATATATACACCTACCTCATTTCTAATCATTAGCATCATGACTACAGTTCACTACATTTATTCAGCAATACCACGTTATCATAAGAAAGTGGAGAAATGAGAATGGAGAATACATTTTTATAGGCTGTTAGGAAAAAAAGAGGGAAAAGCAAAATATACATCTTTTGCTAAGTGGCAGATACAATTATTACACTCACTTTCATGGCGATAAGCAGCACATTACTTTTACACTAGCTATAACCTCGCACACATGAAAGCTAGCATATGACCTAAAAGAAAGGTCTCCTATTAGCCACTGCGACATTTATCTGCAATGGCATATATGAGTTCAGAGTTATTATTTCATAGACCAAGTGACTTGAGCTAGCAATGTCTGTGACCCCTTGACGTTAAAGCTTGCCTAACAGGACCATTATACTTTATAATTACAAAGTAATATTTATGTGCTCCAAATATCAAGATAAAAATGGAAAATGATGAAAGTATGGGGAAATACTCTGTATTGACAGCTATTAAATAAGACAAAAAAAATGGAAGAAATATTTCTTCTGGTTACTTTGCAAGCTTTATTTTCTTAGATTGCAGCTCAGAGATCTCGAAACATTGGAAGTTATCACAAGAAGCTGAAGACCTAACTACAACATCAGTAGAGGGAGACGTGAATGAAAACTCAACGTGAACACAACTTGTAATGGTTGTAATGGGAACAAATAACAGGATTATAGACATAATAAGATACATTGTGTGTGTAATAGCCACTTACAAGTGTTGGGCTTAAGAATGCTGCTGGCAAGGGTCGGTCCTGATGGGCCAGACATGGAAAAGACAGAGATGCAGTCGTCATCTTGGGAGCAGCCAGCTTGGATGGCACGGAGGTAGCTGTGACTGCGCATTCGGAAACAGCCAGGGAGATCCAAAGCTTCAACAGCATGAGACTCCACTTCACTGAACACCGATTCACATGCGGCCCCTGATTGGTGGTTTAGATCACCCTTAACCTAGAAAGAAAAGATGACTACGATCACCACATACTCTTGTCACACAACACCTTCCTCACTAAACTAACAAACACATTTGTTTTCCTTAAGAAAGTGCTAAAACAAGTCATCTATAAATGATAATGAAGGTTGTGATGTGAATTACCAATGCCAAGATGCCTCAAACAGTCCCGAATTCTAACCATAACTAAGGAATAAAAAGCACAGAGATGATTGCAATGTAGCTCCCTCCAAGTAGAATGACTCATAGGAGCATCCCCTACCCGGCTATAATGAAAAGAGGAGTATTGTCTAGGGCAAACAATTCTCAATCTATGTGTATAGTCTACGGCAAATAATTCTGAATCTATGTGTATAGTCTATGGCAAACAATTCTCAATCTATGTGTATAGTCTATGGCAAACAATTCTCAATCTATGTGTATAGTCTAGGGCAAACAATTCTCAATCTATGTGTATAGTCTATGGCAAACAATTCTCAATCTATGTGTATAGTCTATGGCAAACAATTCTCAATCTATGTGTATAGTCTATGGCAAACAATTCTCAATCTATGTGTATAGTCTACGGCAAATAATTCTGAATCTATGTGTATAGTCTATGGCAAACAATTCTCAATCTATGTGTATAGTCTATGGCAAATAATTCTCAATCTATGTGTATAGTCTATGGCAAACAATTCTAAATCTATGTGTATAGTCGACGGCCAATAATTCTCAATCTATGTGTATAGTCGACGGCAAATAATTCTCAATCTATGGGTATAGTCTATGGCAAATAATTCTCAATCTATGTGTATAGTCTATGGCTAACAATTCTAAATCTATGTGTATAGTCGACGGCCAATAATTCTCAATCTATGTGTATAGTCGACGGCAAATAATTCTCAATCTATGGGTATAGTCTATGTCGAACAATTCTCAATCTATGTGTATAGTCTATGGCAAACAATTCTTAATCTATGTGTATAGTTTATGGCAAATAATCTTCAATCTATATCTATAGTAAACAATTCTCAATCTATGTGTATAGTCTATGGCAAATAATTCTCAATTTATGTGTGTAGTCGACAGCAAATAATTTTCAATCTATGTGTATAGTTTATGGCGAACAATTATTAATCTATGTGTATAATCTATGGCAAATAATTATCAATCCATGTGTATAGTCTAAGGCAAACAATTCTCAACTAGTGGGTTTTCACTAGCCAGAATACCAGTATAATCACTGATCAGAGTCCAGGACAGTTTATTTTAATTACCTCAATTTATACTAAAATGTATCCCCTGAACCTAATATAGTTTAACATATGGACAAAGTAGTCGGTTATATCGCATAATGATTGCTGTAACCATAAGGCTGGGGCTACATGGCAAACGTACTGAGCAACAGCAATTTTCTGAAAAATCGGGAAACAAAAATATTTGTGCAACTCATATGTGACTTGCCCCTAAGTGACTATTTTAGAGCTGTGATTTATCTGTAAATACAACAGCCAAGTTGCAGACAAGTCGCACACAAGTCATGTTGTACGCCATTTGCTCTGAAGTATATGGCACGTGTGGCATGTGCAATTTGTATCCTGTCCTGAGACAGAAAATCCAACACATTTGGGAACGTGTGAGACTTTGTGTCGTAGTATGTCACAGATTGCAACGTGACACCATAGGAAATCAATATACAATACAACAATGTATTGCTGAAAATTCAGTGTTGCCGTGTAGCCATAGCCTAAAAAGTAATGAACAGTGTATGATCACTTCTGTAAATCTGTATCTTTGTGTAGGCCTTTCCAACAACTGGCGATCTCCTGATTTGTGAGGCTTGCCTTACAGAAGTAGTACTGGTCCACCACTGGACTACAAATGTACAATAAACTTTGCCATTCTTGTGAATAAAATGATGAACAGAGTGTCTTGATGCAATTTAATTTTTATTGAAGTATAGGCTCAAAAATAAACAAATCCAATATTTCGGCTCTTGGACGAGCCTTTATCAAGAAGGTAGAGTTAAATGTGAGGAGGGAGATGCTCTACATGGAGCCTGAAAGCAGGATTTTCAGGACAAACATCAGGGAGACGGTGGCCATTTACCCGATTGCATATTTCACTAGGCTTTCTGAACAGTTGCTATAAACATCATTGCTGTACCACACTTTATCTTCTCCTCTGTACACCAATATCTTTACTATATAGAGACTTACTACGCAAGTGTTACATTGCACTAGGGGTTTATATATTTCTCCCAATATACCTCTGTGACCTTAATCATGTCCAGTCTTCATATAGGACAATACTTCTGAGGAGGTGTTGGTCCTCATGTTTGACCTGGACAAGTTGTGTGGATTCAAATATATCATCATGTAAGTTGTATATAAATCTCGAAACAGCTTCTTGTTAACAGATCTTTGTTGAAACACTATCTCATGAGACTCTATTTCCTTGATAAAGGCTCATCCAAGAGCCGAAACGTTGGATATTTTTGAGCCTATCCTTCAATAAAAATTATATTGCATCAAGACATTCTTTTTACCATTTTTTCACAAGAGTGCCAAAGCTTATTGTACATTGTTGATTTATTTTTTACTTCTGAGTACCTACGGGCAGTTCAGCCAGGCTTCATCTACTCTACCACTGGACTATGTGACCTGGTCTTCATAACCACCTGTGTCCTACAGCTTTAATGTTATCTTGTTAATTCTTAAATTTTTTAAAATTCATTAAAATTATATTCTGTACTGTAAGTTTAGCTGTGATTGACTCCTTGCTTTCTTACATGATATATAATGCTATAAATTTTCTGCAACAATAACAGTAATGATTGATACCATAATATGTAAGAGTTGCCATTTTAGCCAATTGATTATAAATTTAGACAATGTGAAATTTAGCCTTGAGCTTGGAGAAAGTTAATAACAGCTACTGGATGTATGAAAAGGTAAGTTAATGATACATGCTGCCGACAAACACAATATAGTAGATGTGGAATAGAAAGCATAGAAGACCTTTAGGGTAAAATTCCTATTATTCAAAGTTGCAGCTCATGGTTGGATTTCTTTCTTTCTTTCTTTCTTTGCACGAAACCAATTTGTTGCACAATGAAAACTCACCATCTGCATGTCTTCAGCCATTTAAAGATAATTTTGAACGTTAGTATACTAAATGTGGCTAACAGACGTTCAATATTGGATTTCTTATTATATAATAAGTAATACATATTAGGAAACTCTAAGGCTACGTTCCTAAAATAAGCTTTGGTGAGGTTTTGACATCTGAGAGTTCCAGGAAAGTGGATGAGATTTATAGAAATCTTATGTCCACTGTGCTTCTTTTTAACGCAGTGTAAACTCACCTGCGGGGCCTGTTTTAAATTCACAGGTAGGCAACTTCACGGGGAATTTTTTGTGCTGATTTTCACCATCGACTTGCAATAGATGTGGAAAATCAGCAGGTAAAAAATGTACATGCATTTTTAGTGTGCTTAAGTGGCAGAAGTGTATAAAAAATGCATGTAATCCGCACAAAAGTACACTGACAAGCAAAAGGGTAACAATGTTTTGAACTTTAACTTTCAGACTCCATATCTCACCATCCACTACATCTTTGAGCGTGAGCCTACCTTAACTTTATAGACAATCATCTTGCTTATCTCATACTTAAATTTGACTTATGTAGATTTTTGCCTTATCACTGCATTGTTACTGTTATTGCTCCTGAAAATCTACATTTTATTTTTTATTATTTTGTTAGTATTTTGTAAATCGACCTTTGGCTTTGAACACTGCCTGAATCCTTCGGGACATTCTCTCGATTAGATTTAAGCATGTCTCTACCATATGTATGTATACATCTGTTTATTCAACTCTACCCACAAGTGTTAGATTGGATAGAGGTCATGGGACTGTGGGGGCCAATCCAGTACCTTTATGTCATTCTCATTGAACCATTTCTTCATCAGTTTCGACATATGCTTCAGGTCATTATCCAGGAACATTATGTCGTCCTTTTCATACCCAGAGTACTCGAAGTAACTTGTCTTGTAGGATACTCATATATAGGTCAGCACTGAAACCACCATCGATCCTGGTCAAGTATCCATGGCCTTTGGTTGTGAAACAACCCAATATCATCAGGCTTCCTCCATCAAACTTGACAGTTTCTTCAATTTCTTGATCCATTAGCCCTTTTTTCTCTTGTTTCTTCCAGACCCATTTGCATCCATCAGAACCTAGTCTATTGACTTTCATCTGACTCCAAGTCACTTATTTTCAATCTTCTACTGTCCACTTTTTATACTTTTTTGCAAACTCAAGCCATCACTTGTTTCGATGATATTGTAGTCGAGGCTTCTTCACCTTTTTTCAGGCCACCATTCCAGACTTGTTTAAGTGCGTCACACAGTGCTTGCATGGATGTCTGTGGACTGTGATTTCACTATTACAAAGCATACGAGCAGCCTCCACTGCCATGTTTGTCGCGCCAGAACTGATAGACGTGATGAGTTGACTTGTTGACTATGATATTCTGCCTGGACGTCCACCTCTTGACTTTTGAATAAATTGATGGACTTCATTTCATATACTTCTAGCTGTAATGGCACTCACATGCATGCAGTTTAGCAATTTTCTTGGCTGAGAGACTGCTATTGATGAGCTGGATGATGCTGTTTCTCTTTTCTTGGGAAATAATCTTCACGGCTGCTCCTCGATTTGAACCAGTGAACTTGGGAATCAGCCTAATAACATACTGAGCTATTTTGGAATGTGGGAACATGTTGTAATTAACAAAAAAAAACACCAGGAGCCAAACCGTAACAATGCAGTCATATGACAAGAATCTGCATAACTAATCATATGCTACATAGTTGCAAGTCAAACTTATGTATGAGATAGCCAAGATGATTGTCTATAAAATGATGGTAGTCCCACATTAAAAGCTGTAGTGGATAGTGAGATATGGAGCCTGAAAGTCAAAGGTTTCACTCACAAGCTGAGCAGATTTTACACTGCACAATGAGTAAGGTCTATGTTAGTCTGAAACGTCTGTGCCGTTTCTGGTCAAGCTTACTCAATAAAATACCAGTTTATTCAACTTCTTGAGTGCTACATACTGCTCTTTGTTACATATGGGACTGGTCCTCCTGATCCTACTTTAGCACCTACCACACAGAAGTGCCTTTTTTATCCACCATACATGGACATGCTACATCTCCTACGCCGGTAAGGCAGTAAGAAAATATACAGACATTGCAGCACAAGATTGCAGCTGATTCTGAAACATTCACCTGCCTGTTTTTAAAGAATGTTGTAAATCAAAGAAAGAATTTTTGTGATCCTGTAATGTCTATATACTGTTTTACGTCCTCCCCTCTCCAGGAGATGTCGTGTGATCAGACCATGTCCCTGTACGGTCAGACATGACCATTACACAGTACATAGCAGGGACACATATATAAGAATATCTCAGCCCAAGAGATGCGGTATGATCAGACCATGTCCCTGTACGGTCAGACACGACCATTACACAGTACATAGCAGGAACACATATATAAGATTATCTCAGCACAGGAGATGTGGAATGCTCAGACCATGCCCCTGTACGGTCAGACTCGGCCATTACACAGTACATAGCAGGGATACATATATAAGAATATCTCAGCAGAGTGACATTTTATATAACATCCAATTATGGAATTTATTATTATTCCAAGATCTATTGATCAAAATGAAACTTCTTTTTGGGAATAAAAAAAAAAGTCTACATGAATTTTCTTCTTTAACCCCTTCACAACCCGGTGATTTTACATTTTTCGTTTTTTCGCTCCCCATCTTCCAAGAGCCATAACTTTTTCATTTTTCCTACACTATAGCCATATAAGGGCTTGTTTTCTGCTGGACAAGTTGTACTTTTGAACAACATCATTCAATCTGCCACATATTGTATTGGAGAATGGGAAAAAAATTCCAAGTGTGGTGAAATTGCAAAAAAAGTGCAATTGCATAATATTTTTTTTTTTTATTTACCATGTTCACTATATGGTAAAATTGACCTGGCATTATGATTCTCCAAGTCGGTATGAGTTTGTCAATATCAAACATGTATAATTTTACTTTTATGTAAGTTGTGCCAAAAATCTTAAATTTGTTAAAAAAAAATTTGCACTTTTGTCTCCATTTTGTCTCCATTTTCTGAGACCCGTAGCGTTCACATTTCTCGGGATCTGGGGCTCAGTGACTGCTTATGTTTTGCATCTGGAGCTGGCGTTTTTAAATATACAATTTTTAGGTAGATGAGTTGTTTAGATCGCCTGTTTTTGCATTTTAATGCAGTGTTGCGAAGAAAAAAAAATTTAATTCTGGTGTTTTGAGTTTTTTTCTTGCTACACTCTTTACTGATCATATTAAGTGATTTTATATTTTGGTAGAACGAACATTTCTGAACTTGGCGATACCAATTATTTTTAATTTTTTTTTTAATTATTTGATTTTCAATGGTGCAAGAAGGGGTGATTTGAACTTTTAGGAGGTTTTTTTTTCATATTCTTAAAAACCTATCTTTTTAAATTTTTAATTCATTTTACGAGTCCCCTTGGGGACTTTATGCCTGCACTTTCTGATCGCTTCTGCTGTCCAAAGCAGTGTTCAGCAATTCTCTGAACAACAAAAATGCTGATCTCCCGTGAATGCCGGCGCTCATGACAGTGACAGTGCTTATTAGATGACCCCGTGCTGTCATGACAAACCATCGGCACCTCGTGATTGCATCACGGGGCAGCTGATGGCGGTGAGAATAGCGTGATCCCCGCCGGTTGATCTCTTATCCACCCGCACCTGTCAACTGCCCATTGCTGCTGATCAGATCAGCAGACATGTGTGGGGAATAATGCAGGCTCGCCGCATGAGCCCGCATTAATATGACCTTGGACATATATTTACATCCAAGGTCATAAAGGCATTAAATAAAAAAAAAGTATACATGTTTGGAATCTGCATACTCATACTGACCTGGAGAGTAATATTGTCAGGTCAAATTTACCGTATGGTGAATATGGTAAACCCAAAAAACAATTGTGAAATTGCACTTTTTTTTCAATATCAACGCACTTGGTAAATTTTTCCAGTTAATCAGTGCACTATATGGTACAGTGAATGATGTCATTCTAAAGTACAACTCATCCTGCAAAACGAAAGCCCTCATACAGCTTTGTGGATGGAAAAATAAAAAAGTTATGGTTGTTGGAAGAAGGGGAAGAAAAAAACTAACATGAAAATCCCCCGGGATAAGGCGTAAAAGCATGACTCACCAAAAATAGACTCAAAAACCGTGTTAAAAATGCGATAAAAATGCATATTAGAAAAATGCTCACAAAACGCAATGAACAAACCCCAGTAACCTAAATTCAAATAATAAGTGCAGAAATAGTGCGGAAAATCTACAACATCAAAAACTCACCAAAAGCTTTTTGTGGGAACGTAGCCTAAGGGTAAGTGCAACATACAGTATGCTTCCACTTTACTGTTTGCCTTGCTAGAGGTTGATGTCAATGGCAAATCTGGAAGTAATCTAGGACAGAGAGGATGCTTTCTCTTATATCAGCATGAAGATTTTCTTCAGAGTGTAATTGGGTTCTGTAAAACCTCAGTCACATACATGCATAAGATTTATATAATTCCGTAAGTATCCTAAGGTGTGCTTTCTATACTTCCTTTCCACAATCTTATTATATCCATAAATGAGTTGTTATTATGACGCATCAAAGCAACAGATAGGGTTAAGATCAGTTGAGAAGCAATGTAAGACAGCGTGATGGTTGGTTAATGTCACCATAGCATTAGTTGTAAAAAACTACCTTGAGTGCGTGAACAACGAACAATCAGTTATAAAAACATTCACATTACAATTCACAAGTCCTAATTTAGTCTTAATTTTCTAATGATATTTCACTGATAATTTTTGGACTTCATTTGCATTTTAGGAAATAAACAGGCAAATATATTCCGATTGTGCTGCCTTGTGGCTGCTTCGTTGTGCTGGCACCTGGTCTGAATATGAAGCATAAAACAGTAAATCAAGAACATCAAATGGGGTGGGTTACATATGATTCTTTTCAAATGGATACTGCACTTACTAGGTATTGTTCTTGGGATTTATGATTCCTCTGTATCCTAAACCTTGGCGAGCCTGGGCCCTGAGTATTTCCCGGGTAAAATAAGCCTTCATGTCTGTTGTGATACTGCAATAAAATGGACTAATTTTACAAGTGCCCATGCTCTCCATATTGTTGCATACAATTCTATCACCTGAGATCAGAATAAGGATTGAATGATGTCGTTTACTTTAGTTTTCCAAACAGTTTTTAAATTATGGTGCATTTTCATGACATGACAAATTTTGGGGGGTTCTTACAAAACTTTTTACATCCTCAAAAGATTCCATCTTCTCTCCCTAATAACTTAAAAATTATTCAAAAGACAAGCATGAAAATAGTCATATGATTCATTCAGATGGCCATAACGTGGCCATATTTTAACGTCTGTACTATAGTTGGAAGTTCCTGCCTGGACCCAACCTAACCGCGTCATAGACTCATATGCTACTGTTAGTTTGATTCATAAAACCTGCATTCAGAACTTAAGGCTCATAACACAGATGCTAAATCATGCCTGCCCAATGGCCCTCTGAACTAGTCTTATTGTGTTTTCTCAAAATGGATTTTAGAAAATGTATAAAAGTCAGTGGAGACATAAAAACCTGGTAGCGCCTGACTCCAATGCAACAGCCATAGTACATCCATAGTACATTGAGAACAAACCCCTATTTTAGTGTAAGCATTTTACAGTAGACCGAGGCTGGCTAAATAATCTATAGCAAGATTAACTGTTCAAAGATACTAGATTACAGAGACCAGTAGTCACTCCCTCTTAATGGGGTTGTCCAACTTTGGAGCCAATTTTTTTTTTACTTAAACAATCTCTCCCTTAAAACTTTTAAGTGCCTAAATCTGTGTGTGTAGTACAAATGCATTATATACTCACCGATTGTCGTCTTTCACAGTTTTCAGAGCTGCTATAGTCCTCTTCTGGGTCATCTGACTTCTATGTCACACATAAACCCCACCATGATCCGGCAAGTCAGAATGGAAGTCATGTGACTCAGAAGATTAATGGCGCAGCCTGGAAACTGGGGAAGATGGGGATCGGTGAGAATATTAAAACATTACATTCACACAGTTCTAAGTTATAGGTAATAAAAAAAATTGTGTGAGTACTTTAAATTTATTTAATTGGGGCTAGAAGTCATTTTTGCAATAGGGTTTAATCATAAAAAATTGCAAAATTTGCCTATAGACTGTGTCGCCCTTTAAATTGCTGGTGATCTGATGGAGAGTTTGTAACTCTTTTTATGTCAGCAACATCTGAACAAAAAAGGGGACATGAAAATGACCTACAGTGTAAATGAAAATCCACCATAAATAAGGGCTATAATACCAGTGTGTGTGGTAGAGACCCGGAAATATTTAATTTAACTTAATATTTAATTTAAATATTTAATTTAAGATCAAAGAGAGTCATAAATATATCATGGTGAAAACAAAGAATAATTTTATTTATGAAATGACCATAAACATAGTAACACTACAACATATAGCTTAAAAGGTATAGCACTGGTGAGGATAACCAAAAGGGAGAAACAACCAAAAACAGATAGAATTACTGGGAGGTGGGTATAAAATGCTTATGCATAACAGCAGCCAGAGAAGAAATATTGCAGAGGGAGAAACAAACCCTGCCATAAAGTGCCTATGTATAGTAACAAATAAACAATGGAGATCATCAAATACAGGGCTGGGGATGCTCACCCTTAGTAAAGTGCATGTAATGCTACCGCTATGGGGAGCCAGAACTCCGGCTATAGGTAGTGCAGCGATATGTGATATGGAACAAGCCCACTAGATGTCACTAGCATCCGTGTATGGATGGAATAGAATAGTCGTACAAGCTAAAGTCAGAGCCAGGAGGTAACGTCGTACAAGGAAACAGTTGGAATCAAGTGAGAGCCGGAGGTCGGTGTCGTCAGGAGCCATAGAAGAACAGAGCTGAAGTCAGATAACAAGCCAAAGTCGGGAACCGGGAAAGTAAGTCAGTACGCAGAGGACACAGAGACAGAACAATAAAACCAGGAGCAGGAGAGGGAGAAAGGGAGGCGGAACAAAACGGGAGTCAGGGAGACGAGGACTGGGTAGCGAGCAGGATCAGAGGAAACTCACAGGGACCAGAGGTGCATGCTGCAGAGCAGGAACTATAACTGGTGTCGACCCTAGGAACAAGACACCAAGATAAGACAGCGTGACCACGGGAACAAGGCACGGAAGGATAGGCTCCTCCCACCGGACCTAACACTGGGAAAACAGACAGCAGGACAAAGCACCTATGAAGGCTCTGCAACAGCAGAGTCCAACATGGATCGTGACAGTGTACATGCATAGTGCTAACCTATATACTCAGCTCCATATAAAATGACACTCACCCATAATGCCTCCTAATCTGCAAAGCGATGACCTCCAGGACCCCTACATGCTTATCGTATGGGCTTCTTTAGGATTGTCACCCACCTCCCAGTAATTATATGTTTTCGGGTGTTCCTCCCTTTTGTTTATCCTCACCAGCACTATACCTTTTAATCTATATGTTGTGGTGTTACTATGTTTATGTTCATTTCATAAATAAAATTATTCTTTGTTTTCACCATGGTAGTTTTGTAACTCTTTTATCTGTTTTTTTCTGAGCTCCTCTGAGCAAATTTAAAACCAGAGTTGACATCAAATTGAACTCTGCAGGGGAGAAAAAAGCCTGTAAATGTCAAATGGTGCAAAACTGTTAATGAAACTGAAATGAAAAACCTATTTCTGGCACAAAATACATGCATTTAAATAAAAAAATAAAATTGATCCCAAATGTGGAAAACCCCTTCAATAATGTAGCTACCTTACAGTAAGCATTGGCATACTGAGCCTACAAATGTACTAATGTAGAAACATCATGGCTTCATCCACTTAGGTCAGCATGTACCTGCAATAGAGGTACCGGGAAGGGACGGGTGATGAAGGCAATAAGCTGTGGAGGAGAAGCGCACAAGGGTCTTACCAAAATAACAGTTAAGATGTATAAAGTGAGGAACTCACCTATAGAGGTTGTGCCAGTCACAACCCCTAAAACAGCCGATAAATGGGTGAACAGCTGCAGCCCCAAGATGGATGTAGTATATGTAGATGAGGAACCGGGTATTCAGCAGCGCTATCACCAGGTGATAGCACAGCTGAATACCTGGGAAGGAACGGGTGACAGATATACCAAGAACGTGACCCAGAGGGGCCAGGAGAGAGTAAAAAAATGATTGTGGGGACATATTTGGAAGTCACTAAAGCTGTCACTAATATAGGGACATCTCTGTTATGTGGGGCATCTGTGGCCGGCACAGGCTATATGAGATTGCCCCTCATGCCTTCCGGACTATTGGGGTCCGTATTACGCAACAGCAAACTTTTGCTTTGATTTTCTCCTTTTTTCAGAACAGCTTGATGTATGGTAGACATTTCATCTTGCATCTCAGCATAAACTGTGTGTGCCAAGGATTTTGGCCACCACCTTAGGAGACAACAGCAGCATATTTCACAACTCTTTAAAGATGAATTTTTATAGAATTCAAGATAATGGAAAACTGAAGTGAAGAAAATCAGTCTGTAATTTTCATTTTAATCTGAAAACAATCAGAAATAATAGGGTAGGTTTATTCTAAATTGCTTTTTTTGGCAGAAAAATGCACCGTTTTCTGTGTAGAATAGAATTGAAGAATTGTGTCTTTATTATCCGATGGTTTACAAAAAAAAAAAATAACATCTTTATCAGAGAATAATTCATTATTTTACTCAATAAATACCTCTCAGACAGCTGGGAAGATGTATGTGTGTACATTTCTTCTCCTCACCGAGTGGTTAATTTGATATATTGTAAATGATTAAGACTCGAAGTGTTGCTATGTTACTTGTTTATGTTAGTAATAACTTTTATCTCCTAGTCCCTACCTATCTTAACCTTCTTATCACTGCTTTTCCTACTCCCCCCTCCATCACGCCAATAAAGTTGACCCCCACCCCTACCGCCTCTTCCCTCCCAAGTAGTTTCCATTCTTCTTCTCCTTTCCTATCCACTATGTTACATATAGTTAACATGTATACTGAAATTTGCAAATTGTTTTAAATTTATTAAAAATAATTGGAATAATAATATCAGATGGTTTCCACGGTCCTGTTTGATTTGCTTTCTTGCCCAGATCCATCCTCAGATGATTTATTAAAATAAATCAATGGTAATAAAAAATCAGAAATTGTGGTCATGCTGAGGTGAACATGCGTTATGGCAAGAAAATATTCAAATACTTATTTTGCAGTATTATCATGAAAAAATGATACATACTCACCATCTGAGAAAAAATCATTTATGTATTAACCATGAAAAATGATATTTTCATAACTACAGGATCATTTAAAGGATTTGTCTAATGTAAATTAGTGCACTGCTCGCCTGCCTCTTGGCTTCTACTTGTCAGGAAACTGTATGTTCCTGATTGACAATTTGGACCAGTGGCATTGTCTCCCCACTGGACTCTGTGCTCCCCAATGCTACCAGCAGGGGCAGCATAAGAAATAAACACTGAAGCTGGATGGATCTATCATTCTGGCCAACTTAAGAGCATTGCTTACATGCTCTATAGAAAGGAGCCTGAAAGTGCTACACTCTATGTCCATGAGACCAGCCATTTCTGACAGTCTGCAGGAGTGACTGTAAACCTGGCAATGAATAAATAGAAGATGCAGTAAACAGTAAAATTAAGTATTACTCCGTTTTTAAGAACACAGCACATTTATAATTACAAGAAAATTGCAAAGTAGCTTGTTTTTACAAGAAGTTTGCAATGTTACTAGTGATGAGCAGACCCGCAGATAACCGAAACCAGTAGATCTAACTGGATTTAAAAAAAAAAAAATAATCTGGGAAATGATCCTGGTTACCTTGCCGGATGCCGGTCCCCATATAAGTCTATGGGGACCAGAATCTGAAGTGACAGAGTGTGATCATGGAACAAGACCGAACGCTATAACTTTGCAGTGACATCACTTAGGTGATTTGCAGTCATAGCTGGAGGTTCCCACGGTCCTCCACCTGTGACCACAGGTAACCTGACCTCAGGTGACCTCAGTAACGTCAGTGATCTCACCTAAGGTGAGACCTACATCTTCTGGCAGAAAATCATTTTTTTTTGTTTTTACCAAAAGATGTAGATATGATCTTGAAATTTTTGCACCATATTTCTGCACTCAATCTACACGACCTGGCAAAAAAAGGAATCACTAACGCATCTTACCGCATGCGGTTTTGATGCATTTTTTTGCCAAGGGGGTGCAGATTGGGTGCATGACTATGGTTTAAAAATTTCATAACCAAATCTACATTTGTTGACCTAAAAAATGCAAAAAAAAAAAATGTTTTAATGCCATTTCGGTGCAGTTTTCTGACAGGATATGCAAATTTGGTGCTGAAATGTCTGCACCAGATTTCAGCACCAAATTTTCACCTCCTGGCAGAAAAATCATTGTTTTTTTATTTTGGGGCTAAGAAATGCAAATTTGGTGATTCAATTTTTACACCATATTCAGGCACCCAATCTACATCTCCTAGCAAAAAAAGGCATCAAAACCACATGTGGTATGATGTGGTAGTGATGCAATCCAAAATGATGCAATATTTTGCCAGAAGGTGTAGAATAGGTGCAGGAATATGGTGTAAAACTTTCAGCACTGAATCTGTAATGTATCTCTTGGCAAAAAAACACGATTTCCTGCCAGGAGATGCAAGTGAATTCCCTGAGTTTAATGAGCTTACCTGAGGTCCTCTGAGGTCAGGTTACCTGCAGTCAAAGGTGGAAGATCATAGGAACCTCCAGCTGTGACCGCAACTATCCTGAGTGACATCACCGCTCGTCACTTTGACATATTCATTCCCTGTCACAGCAGGCAGTCATGTTCCATGATCGCGAGCTGTCAGTTCAGATGTATCAGAGCTAGAAACGTTGTGGTACCTTTTTGTAGATTACATCAGACCTGCAGGGGTGTTTTGGGGGTTAATAAAGTGGTGAAAGAGGGTTTAATTTGTATTATATTTCAAGTAAAGAATGTTTTTGGTGTTTGTGTTTATTTACTTTTACTTACAGATTAGTAATGGGGGGGAGTCTCATAAACCACCCCCATTACTAATCTAGGGATTAGTGGCAGTTGTGAGCTGTCAAGCTTTATCTTGGCTGCATATCAAAATTGGGGAGGGGAGAACGCACGCTGGTTGTTTTAAAATTATTTATTTAAATAATTAAAAAAAGTCACACGCAATCCCATTTATTTTGATACACAGTCGAGATAAGCACACAGGTGGGGGCTGCAGGTTGTAGCCATATGCTTTATCTGTGCTGGGTATCACAATATGGGGGCAACCAAGCACAGATGCCAGGACAGCTGGTTGGGTGGGGAGAGCAGTGCATATGCAATGAAGGTAATGAGCTGCCCTGGAAGTTAATGGGTGCTCATGGGAGCAGCTACAGCTTCGGAAAGTAAGAAGCGCGTGCATCATTCTTATTTTCCTTATTTTTCATTTATTTTTTTTATTTCCTGAGTTGCCAAATCCGGATCGGCACCCGGAATTCCGGGCCCGGACCCCCACAGTCAGGTAAGTTTGAAACCACGCGGATCCAGACTTTTACAGTCCATCACTACTCTTGAGTTCTTGTCCTGGGGAAACCAGAACACAGGAGAATTTTGTTTATTCACTACACTGAGAGGAGCAGCTGTGATAAGAGCATTAAATAGTAAAACAGTCCTGTTGACTCTGGGATGTTGGGAGCTATGCCAAAAGTATTGAGATCATATTAAACACAAGGTGATAGTTCATTCCACCTTAGTATTACCAAAATCTAATATATAAAGTTGAGTGTGTGTGTGTGTGTGTGTGTGTGTGTGTGTGCGTGTGCGCGTGTATGTATGTATGTATGTATGTATGTATGTATGTATGTATGTATGTGTGTGTGTGTGTGTGTGTGTGTGTGTGTGTGTGTGTGTGTATGTCCACTAAAGGAATCTGCACCGTCACATTTACAATTATAAAATTTTGCACAACCACCTCATTTGAGTTAGGGAATGTCACAGACTATGTTTTGAGGAGAACATTTAACCCTATGCTTTACAGTTTGCAATAAAACCTGCTTACATTAAAGTCAATGGAGCTGGGAACAGATGTTATTATAGACTCCTATTATGGTCAAAGAAAGACACACAGAGAGACACACACACGCATAAAGAGACACACACAGAAAGAAACACACAGACACACACACACAGAAAGAGACACACATAAAGAGACAGACACACAGGAAGAGAAAGACACACAGAAAGAGACACACAGACATAATTTTTTCCCCTAATGTGACACTTACTGTCAGTTGCATTGGGATTTTTTTTACCTTCCTCTGGATCAAAATGTTGGGTTAGGTCATGGGTTGAAGTCAATGGACTTAAGTCTACTTTCAACTTTAAACACTATGAAACTATAAAATCTCAGGAAGAGAATTATGGACTTGCACAAGTCTGGTTCATCCTTGGGTGCAATTTTCAGATATCTGAAGGTGTCTCGTTGATCTGTACAAACAATTTATGCAAGTACAAACAAGATAGGAATGTCCAGCCATCATACCGCTCAGGAAGGACACGGGTTTTGTGTACCAGAGATGAGTGTTCTATGGTCAGACATGTGCATATTAACCGAAGAACAAAAGCAAAAGACCTTGCGAAAATGCTGGCGGTAACTGGTAAGATTGTGTCAATATCCACAGTGAAACAAGTACTGTATCAACATGAGTTGAAAGGCCACTGTGCTAGGAAGAAGCCATTACTCCAAAAGAAACATAAAAAGCCAGAATAATGTTTGCAAATGCACACAGGAACAAAGACCTTATTTTTTGGAGACCTGTCCTCTGGTCTGGCGACACTAAAATTGAATTGTTTGGCGATAATGACCATCATTATGTTTGGAGGAAAAAGGAAGAGGCTTTTTTGAAGCCTAAGAACACCATCTCAACTATGAAACACGGAGGTGGCAGCATCATGTTGTGGGCTTGTTTTGCTGCAGGATGGACTGGTGCACTTCACAAAATAGATGGCATCATGAGGAAAGAAGATTATGGGGCAATACTGAAGATCTCAAGACATCCACCAGGAACTTAAAGCTTGGGCAGAAATGGGTCTTTCAAATGGACAATGGCCTGATGCATACTGCCAAACTAGTTACAAAGTGGCTTAAGGATAGCAAAGTCAATGTTTTGGAGTGGCCATCACAAAACCCTGATCTCAATCCTACTGAAAATTTATGGGCAAAGCTGAAAAGGCAGGTGTGAGCAAGGCGACCTACAAACAAGGCTCAGTTACACCAGTTCTGTCAGGAGAAATGGGCCCAAATTCCTACCAACTATTGTGAGAAGCTTGTGGAAGGATATCCAAAAGGTTTGACCCAAGTCATACAGTTTAAGGGCATTGGTACTAAATATTAATGAAATGCATGTAACCTTTTAATTTTGAAGAAAGTAATAAAAATGTCTTAAACATTCTCTCTCTCATTATTCTGGCATTTGGAAAATATAAATAACTAGCTGTAGTACACGAGCGTTGCCCGTGATAATAACCATCTCTCTGTCTCTTTCCCAGTCTCTGTCTGTGTGTCTCTGTCTGTCTCTCTGTCTGTCTCTTCCTTGTCTGTCTGTGTCTGTCTCTGTCTGACTATTTCTATCTCTGTCTGTATTTGTATCAGCCTATATGTCTCCATCTCTGTGTCTGTCTGTCTCTATCTCTGTCTCTGTCTCTATGTGTGTGTCTGTCTGTCTCTTTCCCCGTCTGTCTCTTTTCCGTGTGTCTTGGTCTGTCTCTTTCCCAATCTGTCTCTTTCCAGGTCTGTCTCTTTCCCCATCTATCTCTTTCCCCATCTGTCTCTTTCCCCATCTGTCTCTTTCCCCGTCTATCTCTTTCCAGGTCTGTCTCTTTCCAGGTCTGTCTCTTTGCCCGTCTGTCTCTTTGCCCGTCTGTCTCTTTCCAGGGCTGTCTCTTTCCAGGGCTGTCTCTTTCCAGGTGGTCTGTCTCTTTGCCCGTCTGTCTCTTTCCCCGGCTGTCTCTTTTCCCGGCTGTCTCTTTTCCCGGCTGTCTCTTTCCAGGGCTGTCTCTTTCCCCGGCTGTCTTTTTCCAGGGCTGTCTCTTTCCAGGGCTGTCTCTTTCCACGTCTGTCTCTTTCCAGGTCTGTCTCTTTGCCCGTCTGTAACTTTCCAGGTCTGTCTCTTTCCAGGTCTGTCTCTTTCTCCGTCTGTCTCTTTCCCCGTCTGTCTGTCTCTTTCCCCGTCTCTCTCTTTCCAGGGCTGTCTCTTTCCAGGGCTGTCTCTTTCCAGGGCTGTCTCTTTCCAGGGCTGTCTCTTTCCCCGTCTGTCTCTTTCCAGGTCTGTCTCTTTCTCCGTCTGTCTCTTTCCCCGTCTGTCTGTCTCTTTCCAGGGCTGTCTCTTTCCCCGGCTGTCTTTTTCCAGGGCTGTCTCTTTCCAGGGCTGTCTCTTTCCACGTCTGTCTCTTTCCAGGTCTGTCTCTTTGCCCGTCTGTAACTTTCCAGGTCTGTCTCTTTCCAGGTCTGTCTCTTTCTCCGTCTGTCTCTTTCCCCGTCTGTCTGTCTCTTTCCCCGTCTCTCTCTTTCCAGGGCTGTCTCTTTCCAGGGCTGTCTCTTTCCAGGGCTGTCTCTTTCCAGGGCTGTCTCTTTCCCCGTCTGTCTCTTTCCAGGTCTGTCTCTTTCCAGGTCTGTCTCTTTGCCTGTCTGTCTCTTTCCAGGGCTGTCTCTTTCCAGGTCTGTCTCTTTGCCTGTCTGTCTCTTTCCAGGTCTGTCTCTTTCCAGGGCTGTCTCTTTCCAGGGCTGTCTCTTTCTCCGTCTGTCTGTCTCTTTCCCCATCTGTCTCTGTCTGTGTCTCTGTCTGTCTGTCTATTTCTGTCTATCTATCCATCTCTCCACCGACATCATATTACCTCACGCATAAGCTTCAACTAACAGTTTATTTTGTTCCTATAGCAAACCACTGACAGTTGCTATTAATAACCTATAGCTCCCACCTCCATTCCGTTTAATGATTTTAGAGACTAACTGTAAAGCACGGGGTTACATTTTTCTGTCAAAACATAGTCTACGACGCTCCCTGAGTCACATGAGGCGTCTGTGCAAAATTTCGTGATTATAAATGCGACGGTGCGGATTCCTTTAGCGGACATACACACACACACACACACACACACACACACACTCTCAGCTTTATATATTAGATTTTGGTTCCTAATTGACCTAAAACGGGAAAGATTTATCCTGATTTCATGTCAGATAGTGAGAAACACATGCAGATGTGTCTTTTTAGATAGTGGATGGAAACTTCTGGTTTCAACTGTCAGTCATGTGTTTGTCACACTATCATGACCTGTTATCTACGAGGCAAATTAGTGGGACTGAAATAGAAACAGTTGTTTAATAGATACTGCTTGTTTAGGTATCAGACTATTGTCTAAAGAAAGCAGACCTGGAAAAGTTGTGGCCCTCTGGCTGTTCAAGTCTGGCCCGCGAATGAACCAAATAAAACAGCCACACAATGCCCTTCCCCACCGGCTACAGCATGCTATCACTAGAGATGAGCGATGTTCGAGGTTCGTAAATTTCATGTTCGAGTGATTTTGGGGGGTGTTCGAGTCGTTCGACGAACTCAAACGATTTGCTAAAAGTTCGGCAGTTTGAGTTACGTTCGAGAACGGTTCGATCACCAAAAGCCTGGCTTTTCACAGCTACGTGTGCAGGGAGCCATCGCTGGCAGCCTGCGGTAAGCTGGTAACCAGGGTAAATATCGGGTATCCAAGCAAAGCGCTTTGCTTAGTAACCCGATGTGTACCCTGGCTACATGTGCAAAAATCCCCAAAAGCCACACAGAAGCACTTCCGAGTGACTTCCGTCGGATGCCGCTGCAGTCTGTGTCCTGCTCCAGTCCCAGCCCCAGCCCCGCAGCTGCCCGCTCAGCAGTGTCCGTAGCTGCCCGAACTGTATGGTGTCCACAGCTGCCCACACTGCAGTGTCAGCATATGCTCGCAGTGTAGTGTGTCCGCAGCTGCCCGCACTGTACAGTGTCCGTAGCTGCCCACACTGCAGTGTCAGCATATGCACGCACTGTAGTGTGTCCGCAGCTGCCCGCACTGTACGGTGTCCGCAGCTGCCCACACTGCAGTGACAGCAGTTGCGGGGATGACAAGCTCTGCCGTCAGGAGATTAGTAAAGTTTCTTACCTGCGGTGATGAAGTCCTGCCCTCCTGACGTCAGTGCTGTCACTGTCTTCCATGGTCGCCGCTTGCCACATCTCCTCTCGCTGCCGACTCGAGACCGTCACTAGCGATGACATCACAGGCACCCGTGATACTTGGTTTGTGAAGGCAGCGGTCATTGAACTTAGTGAAAGCTCTGCTATCAGGAGTGCAGCGATCACCGCAGGTAATGTACCTTGCTAACCTCCTGACAGCAGCACTCGTCATGCCCTGCAGTGACCTGGGCTGACCTATTGATGTTAGCTCAGGTCACTACACTGCTCTCCCAGCTAATATGGAACATTCTGTTCCGGCTACAGCATCCTATCACTAGAGATGAGCGATGTTCGAGGTTCGTAAATTTCATGTTCGAGTGATTTTGGGGGGTGTTCGAGTCGTTCGACGAACTCAAACGATTTGCTAAAAGTTCGGCAGTTTGAGTTACGTTCGAGAACGGTTCGATCACCAAAAGCCTGGCTTTTCACAGCTACGTGTGCAGGGAGCCATCGCTGGCAGCCTGCGGTAAGCTGGTAACCAGGGTAAATATCGGGTATCCAAGCAAAGCGCTTTGCTTAGTAACCCGATGTGTACCCTGGCTACATGTGCAAAAATCCCCAAAAGCCACACAGAAGCACTTCCGAGTGACTTCCGTCGGATGCCGCTGCAGTCTGTGTCCTGCTCCAGTCCCAGCCCCAGCCCCGCAGCTGCCCGCTCAGCAGTGTCCGTAGCTGCCCGAACTGTATAGTGTCCACAGCTGCCCACACTGCAGTGTCAGCATATGCTCGCAGTGTAGTGTGTCCGCAGCTGCCCGCACTGTACAGTGTCCGTAGCTGCCCACACTGCAGTGTCAGCATATGCACGCACTGTAGTGTGTCCGCAGCTGCCCGCACTGTACGGTGTCCGCAGCTGCCCACACTGCAGTGACAGCAGTTGCGGGGATGACAAGCTCTGCCGTCAGGAGATTAGTAAAGTTTCTTACCTGCGGTGATGAAGTCCTGCCCTCCTGACGTCAGTGCTGTCACTGTCTTCCATGGTCGCCGCTTGCCACATCTCCTCTCGCTGCCGACTCGAGACCGTCACTAGCGATGACATCACAGGCACCCGTGATACTTGGTTTGTGAAGGCAGCGGTCATTGAACTTAGTGAAAGCTCTGCTATCAGGAGTGCAGCGATCACCGCAGGTACTGTACCTTGCTAACCTCCTGACAGCAGCACTCGTCATGCCCTGCAGTGACCTGGGCTGACCTATTGATGTTAGCTCAGGTCACTACACTGCTCTCCCAGCTAATATGGAACATTCTGTTCTTCATTGACTGGGACAATGACTATGGTATGGATCGTCATGGCACCCCCTTGGATTACACCAAACCTGGATTTGTTTATCTTTCTAATAAATTGGTGAAAGAGGGAATGTTTTAGGGAGTGTTTTTTCAAATAAAAATGTGTTTGTCGTCTATTTTTTTTTATTACTGACTGGGTTGGTGATGTCGGGTATCTGATAGATGCCTGACATCACGAACACCAGGGCTTGATGCCACGTGACATTACACATCTGGTATTAACCCCATATATTACCCCGTTTGCCACCGCACCAGGACAACGGGATGAGCTGGAGCGAAGCACCAGGATTGGCACATCTAATGGATGCGCCACTTCTGGGGCGGCTGCGGCCTGCTATTTTTAGGCTGGGGAGAGTCCAATAACCATGGACCTCCCTAGTCTGAGAATATCAGACCCCAGCTGTCTGCTTTACCTTGGCTGGTGATCCAATTTTGGGGGGACCCCAAAGTGTTTTTTTTTTTAATGATTTATTTAATTTAAAATAACAGCGTGGGGTGCCCTCACTTTTGGATTACCAGCCAAGGTGAAGCTGCCAGCTGTGGTCTGCAGGCTGCAGCCGTCTGCTTTACCCTAGCTGGCTATCAAAAATAGGGGGAACACCAAGTCATTTTTTTTTTAAATTTATTTATTTATTTTGGCTAAATACAAGGCTAAGCACCCCTTAGTGCCACATGAAAGGCACCAAAGGGTGCAAAATTACAAAATGCGGGAGAGTGGGACATTATGTGTCTTTCTGCCATTATAATGACAGAAAAGACTGATATGAAGGGTACAAGCACAAGAAAATCACCAGAGCGCTTTATGCTGTGAAAAGCAGTAGAATATGGCACTGGAGTGAACATGTGACCGCCTCATGTAGGTTGAAGCTATGGATCCTGGGTAAATTTATGTATTTTCCCTCCTTCAGTTTTTTTGCGGTACGCAAAAAAACGGAAGGCACAAGGATGACAAACGGACCGTATACGGAACGGAAACGGATGCCACAAGGATGCATCCGTGAAAAAAACGGACCGTTTTTTTGCGGACCGCATAAAACGGATCGGTCGTGTGAGCCTTTTTCTGATCTGCCGTTTATAAACAGCAGGCAGAAATAGGTGAATAGTGCCCCCCCAGCGTCAGAAAATCTCCGAGGTTTCAGGGGGTAGCTGAGACCCTGGAGATCATGATTCAGGCCGTTTTTTCCAGTCCCCGCTCACGTGATCACCGGTATACACCATATACCGATGATCACGTTACAGTAAATGACAGTGCCGGTAAAAAATTATTTATCTCCCATCTGGCATGAACAAACATGTCAGATGGGAGATAAATCTCCTCCCCGGTCCCCTCAGTCCCCCGGTGTCGCCAAAGTGCCCCCCCCCCGACCCCCTCCCGGAAATCCAAGATGGCCGCGTGCACAGCAGCGCGCTGGCCGCATTCACCCTACTCCTCTGATTTCTGTCGCATGTGCCATGACACATGCGACAGAAAGCTCCTCCTCAGGCCCTGCCAGGCCACCCCCTATAACCCAACCGGTGTTCCCCGGTGTCTCACGGTACCTGTGCAGTTTTGATCCCCCGCGGCCCCTTCCTTCACAATAGACGCTGCCGCATGCACAGAGCGGCTGTCAGCTCAGCTTCCTATGTTCAGACACAGTGAGTGGCGGTAACCATGCATCTGTAAGCTACTGCAATGCCCTGCTCATGAGTTAAGGAACATAGTTGATCAGGAGAGCTATACTACAATTCCAAATGGAGGTATTTGATTTTATAGTTGCCCTGCTGAACGACTACCAAACATGACAGTACGTTATATGCCACAAGAAAACATGTTTAAATAGCGAGTTCTGTTGTTTAGTATTCATTCAGCTGGATAACCAACCAAGATCCTATCCCCAATATATAGTAGGTGGAATAGTAATAATATTAGGACATACCTTTATTAGCAAATTTAGTATAGTTCTCCTGATTAGGCATGCCCTTACCTCATGAGCAGGGCATTGCAGCTTTGGTAGCAACAGTTTCGGCATGGACTCTGCTGCTGTGGAGCCGGGGAGAGTGGGTGCAGATTCATTGCACCCACACTCTTCACATGGTGGGTCTGCACTCCTAGAAAATGGGGGATACGTTCCCTGAGCGTGTCCCCCCATATTGTAGACAGTCCAGAGTCATCGTGGGACCCCCTTATTTTTTTTTCCTTACAATAAATTGGTGAACGAGGGAATGTTTTGGGGAGTGTTTTTTTAAATACATTTTTTTTTGTCTATTTTTTTTGTTAGCACTGACAGTTTGTGATGTCGGGTATCTGATAGACGCCATGACATCACAAACTGCTGGGCTTAATGTCAGGTGACCTTACAGCTAGTATCAACCCCATTTATTACCCCGTTTGCCACTGCACGAGGGGACGGGATGAGCTGGGGTGAAGAGCCAGGATTGGCGCATCTAATGGGTGCACCACTTCTGGGGCGCCTGCAGCCTGCTATTTTTAGGCTGTGAAGGGCCAATAACTATGGACCTTCCCACCCTGAGAATACCAGACCACAGCTGTCCGCTTTACCTTGGCTGGTGATCCAATTTGGGGGGAACCCTACTTTTTTTTTGTAATTATTATTATTATTTAAAAAATAATTAGAAAAAAGAGCCTGCGGTGACCTCCAAATTGGATCAGCAACCACGGTAAAGCTGCCAGCTGTGGTTTTCAGGCTACAGCTGTCTGCTTTACCCTAGCTGGCTATCAAAAATGGAGGGACGCCACGTAATTTTTTTTTTAACTAATGGAATTCCCTGTATTTTGATTGCCAGCCAAGGTAACGCCAGGATATGGGGGTGGCAACCCGTAGCTGTCTGCTTTATCTGCGCTGAGAATCAAAAATACTGCGGAGCGCTATGTCATTTTTTTTAATGATTTATTTTTACAGTACTGTGATGTCAGGCAATCAAAATATAGGGAAGCCCATTTTTTTTTAGTTATTTAAATAAATAATTAAAAAAAAATATATATGGGCTCCCGCTGCATTTTTTGTATTGCTAGCTAAGGGTAATCTAAACAGCTACTGGCTGCTAACCCCCACTGCTTGGTGTTACCTTCACTGGCAATGGAAAATCCAGGGAAGCATTTTTTATTTTTTTTGCCAAAAAACTAAAAAAAAAATAAAAAATGAGCTTCCCCATATTTTTGTATGCTAGCCAGGTACAGCAGGCAGGTATGGGCTGCCCCCAAACCCCAGCTGCCTATTTGTACCCGGCTGGGAACTAAAAATATAGGGAAGCCGTTTTTTAATTATTTCATGAATTTCATGAAGTAATTAAAAAAAACAACAACGTGGGCTTCGCCCCATTTTTGTGTCCAGCCGGGTACAACTAGGCAGCTGGGGATTGGAATCAACAGCACAGGTTAGCCCGAGCATTATGGGCCCCTCTGCTGCGAATTGTAGTCCGCAGCCGCCCCAGAAAATGGCGCTTTCATAGAAGTGCCATCATCTGGCGCTGCATCCAACTCTTCCAGCAGCCCTGAAGCCGGGTGGCTTGCTGGGTAATAATAAGTTAATACTAGCTTTGTTTTACTAGCTAGTATTAAGCCAGAGATTCTTAATGTCAGGCAAGTTTGACCCGGCCATTAAGAATTTCTAATAAAGGGTTAAAAAAAAGACATCACACAGAGAAAAAATACTTTAATAGAAAAAAATACACAGACACATTAGAGACTCCATGTTTATTACTCCCTGTCAGCCCTCCACGATTCTGGTCTTCTATCTTCTTTCTCCTTCAACCCATGCAGCTCTGCTACATCAGACAGAACTGCATGGGAGGAAGACGCTGCTGCTCCCGTGCAGTCTAATCACTCAGTGAGTGAGCAGAGGCTGCGGGCTGTAAGCGGTGTCATCACCGCTGACAGGCGGGTTACCATAGCAACGGTGCTCCGATTACGTGATTCCCGATGCCGCTATTCATCGGCTGTGGCAGCCAGTCCTTGCATGTGGGCTAACTCTGTAAAGAGCGCCGACATGCATGGACGGGGAAGCCGACCATGTGCCAGAGCATCTCGATTGGTAAAAGGACATGCTCAAACGAGCACCGCTTACCGGAGAGATGCACTGTCAGGACCTAGCAATGATGTCTAGCCATGTGACCAGTCTGTAGCCAATGAGATAATAGACACGTGAATGGTGACATGCTATTTTGATGTCATGATAGGTCCTATCATCAGTGCTGGTTACCAGGAAGATGCAGCGATTATCGGAAGCGGCGGGAGACAGAGTGCAGGAAGCGTCGCGGGGACCTGTAAGTGTAATGGCAATGTTTATTAACTGTATGTATACATATATAATGTGTTTTTATGTGTTTGTGTTTGCCTGCCACTGCTTTCAATGGGGTTTGAGTGGTTCGTCGAACGGTTCGTCGAACGGAGCCTCCGTTCGGCGAACCGAACCGAACTCGAATTCTAGGGGGTGGCTCATCTCTAGCTATCACCGCTATCGGCAAACTAGGGATGTTTTAGCAGTGAATATATTGCTGGAGAACAAAGACAAAAGCTCCCTCTTCCACCAGTCACTGCATGCATCTGAGACAGCAGACACAATGACATCAATTCATTGTGTCTGCTGTTTGGAGAAGGGGTATTTTTTTATATGATCAAGAGAAGTGGAAAAAGCTAGCAACCATCGTGGAAAAACGCTGAAGCTTTCTTGTGGACAATCCATAAAAATCATATAGTGGATAAAAAGGTCATGATTAGGGCCATTTCTAAGCGCCAGTTCTATGTTAGGCCTGAAATGCGTAGACCCTTGTCTCCACTGTATGTTTTTTATGGATTTTTCACAATAAAGCTTCAGAGTTTTTACAAGATGGTTGCTGGCTTTTTCCACTTCTCTTGATCATTGCTGTTATACCAGGATCCGGCCTGATGTGCCTGGCACCGTCCACCATTTGGGATACATATAGGTCTAGGTGAGCTGTGATAATGTATTATTTTTGGTTATTTTTCTCTATGTGTGTGAAACTGAATATAGAGAGGCTGTGTGGCGGTTCATACTGTATATAGGAGGGCTATGTGGGGTTTTATACTGTATATAGGAGGGCTATGGGGGCTCATACTGTATATAGGGGGTTGTGTGGCGCTTAATACTCTATATAGGGAGCTAAGTGGAGGCTCATACTGAATATATGGAGGCTATGTGAGGGTTCATGTTTTACATAGGGAACAATGTCGGGGCTCACACTGAATATTGGAACGCTATGAGGAGGCTCATATTGAATTAAGAGGGTTATGTGAAGGCTTATACTGTATATAAGGGGCTATTTGGCTGATCATTGTAAATTTAGGAAGGCTATGCTGGGACTCATACTGCGTATATAAACAACTTATATAGGAGCCATATGGGGGCTCGTACTGTTATAGGAGGTTGTGTGGGGGCTCACAATGTATGAAGGGGTATGTGTGTGGAGTCATACTGTGTATAGGGGGCTGTATCTGAGCTCATACTTTATATAGGGGGCTGTATGTGGGCTCATATGGTATATAGAAGGGCTTTGTGCACTCATACTGTATATAGGGGGTTTCAGAAAGAGGAAAAATTCAGCAACACTGTCCAAATATGTAAGTTAAAACTTCATTATTTTTTTGAATTTCTTAAAAGTATAATAAGAAGACAGGTCATGGATTAGTTACTCCATAACATCTCTTCTTATCATGCTTTTAAGGAACTCCAATAAATCATGAAGTTTTAATATAACTTTTTTGGATGCTGTTGTTGGATTTTCCCTTTTTTTGATGCCTACATATTGCAGTACATTTAATCTGTGCACCGCCCTAGGCATTCGGCTTCCTTTTATATTTCTGATGGTGCTCTGGACTTTTTCTTCATTTTACTGTATATAATGGGTGCCGTGTGTAGACCTATACTGTATATAGGGGGGCTATTTGTGGGCTCACACGGTATGTAGGTGATGTCAGCAGACTTAATTCTGCTCAATATTAAGTCATACAGTTAATATTAATATAAAACAATAATTATAATGTTAATATTAATATTGAGCAAAATTAATTGTAACCTATTGGTTCAGCTCTCCATAACAGTCACAGTCTCTCATGTGGCCCCTCGGAAAAATGAATTGCCCACCTATCACGAGTGTGTCACGGTTAACACACAGTCATATGGTGTCCAGCTGTAGAAGTTTGCAGCTTTTGGCTACACAAGCTGCTCCCTGACATTCTATTCTTTCTGATGTGGTGTAAATGCATACCTCCCAACCGTCCCGGATACAGCGGGACAGTCCCTCTTCTGAGCCTTTGATCCCGGGTCCCGCCCGTGAGGCTGTTTATCCCGGGCTCCACCCACCCACTGTAGCCCCGCCTCGCTGTTTCTCCCTTCTATTCATTACAGAGCCGACCGCGCACCTACTCCTGTGACTGCTGCTGAGGTATGAATCACCCCCTGCAGCAGAGCGACCCCCCCTCCCCCAGAGCCGACCCCCCCAGTCCTGGAGCCTGCGTTTGTCTGCAGCTGTTCTCTCTGACTCCCCGTGTGCGGCTTCTCACTGCTGCAGACACGCGGGGAGTCAGGAAGCTGAGGAGACCGTGCAATCAGCACTTCTCTCTCCTGCAGATAGCACTGGCCAGTAATAACCTATGCAGAGTGACATCTGCAGGCTTCTATTAGTTACCGATCAGTGGTCTCCTGCCTGTGGAGCAGAGCTGCTGGGTCCTAGCTTCCCAACAACTTCAGCTCTGCTTTATCCTGGCTGCCCTACCAGTTAAAGGGAAACTGTCAGCAGAAATTTCACAATAAAAGTAATAGATTCCCCTCTGCAGCTCCTGGGCTGCTTCTAGAAAGGTTCCTGTTGTTATTGTGCCCCCTTTGAGACCTACAAAAATACTTTATGAAGTCTTACCTTTTTGTATGCAAATGTGTTTTTATGGTCACGGGGGCGGGCTGTCTGGCGTCCGTTATTCCCCCTCCTGCCGCTTTACGCAGTCCCCCATTGCTCATTTACATACACAAGAACGCCTTCCTCATGTAACTGTCCTCCCGAAGATTTGCGCATGTGAACGCTTTTTCAGGTGATTGCGCAGGCACGAGATTATGGGCGGCGCTGTGATTGTCATCAACAGCGTTAACCAAGTACCCGCCCATAATCTCGTGCCCGCACTTTTCCCTCTGACTCCACCGTTATGCGCAAGTGCTGGCCATATGAACCATGTTACCTATTACCGCTTGCACGAGATTATGGGCGGGTACTTGGATGACTTTGCTGATGACAATCACAGCGCCGCCCATAATCTCGCGCCCACGGTAATAGGTAACATGGTTCATATGGACAGTGCTTGCGCATAACGGTGGAGGCAGAGTGAGAAGCGCGGGCACGAGATTATGGGCAGGTACTTGGATGACGCTGCTGATGACAATCACAGCGCCGCCCATAATCTCGCGCCCATGGTAATAGGTAACGTGGTTCATATGGCCAGTGCTTGCGCATAACGGTGGAGGCAGAGTGAGAAGCGCGGGCACGAGATTATGGGCAGGTACTTGGATGACGCTGCTGATGACAATCACAGCGCCGCCCATAATCTCGCGCCCATGGTAATAGGTAACGTGGTTCATATGGCCAGTGCTTGCGCATAACGGTGGAGGCAGAGTGAGAAGCGCGGGCACGAGATTATGGGCGGGTACTTGGATGACGCTGCTGATGACAATCACAGCGCCGCCCATAATCTCGCGCCTGCGCAATCACCTCAAAAGCGTTCACACTTTGCACAGTGCTCAGTCCCACGAGAGTGGCACTGGGCATGCACAAAACTTCAGGAGGACAGTTACATGAGGAAGGCGTCCTCATGTATGGAAATGAGCAATGGGGGACGGCGTACAGCGGCAGGAGGGGGAATAACGGACGCCAGGCAGCCCGCCCCCGTGACCATAAAAACAGATTTGCATACAAAAAGGTAAGACTTCATAAAGTATTTTTTTAGGTCTCAAAGTGGGCACAATAACAACAGGAACCTTTCCAGAATGCAGCCCAGGAGCTGCAGAGGGGAATCTTTTATTTTTTTTGCTAAATTTCTGGTGACAGGTTCCCTTTAAAGGGAACCTATCAGGTGCAATCTGCACTCAGAGCCAGGAGCAGTTCTGGGTGTATATTGCTAATCCCTCCCTAACTGTCCCTGTATACACTAGCATAGATAAAGGCATCTATAGAAAAAGTATTTTTAAAGAGCTTATATCTTATGCTAATTAGCGCGGGGACTAGTCCAAAGGGCGTTACTTCACTTGGCTAGTCGGCTCACATAGCGTATTAGTACTCACACAGGGGCGTAATAACATGCTAACATGCTATGCGAGCCGACTAGCCAAGTGAAGTAACGCCCTTCGGACTAGTCCCCGCGCTCATTAGCATAAGATATAAGATCTTTAAAAATATTTGTTCTTGATCTCTTTATCTATGCTAGTGTATACAGGGACGGTTAGGCAGGGATTAGCAATATGTGCCCAGAACTGCTCCTGGCTCTGAGTGCATATTGCACCTGACAGGTTCACTTTAAAGGGAACCTGTCACCAGATTTGGGGCCTATAAGCTGCGGCCACCACCAGCGGGATCTTATGTACACATTCTAACATGCTGCATACCTCCCAACCGTCCCGGATACAGCGGGACTTTCACGCTTTACGTTGTTTGTCCCGTTGCCACGGGCGGGACGGCCGGCTCCCGGGCTCCGCCCACCCACTCTCTCTCCGCCTCCCTGCTTTTCCCTCCTACCATCCTAGTAGACGTGGCATAGAGAGGAGCGCTGCCTGTGCTGCTGCTGGTACAGTAAACTAATCTCCCCAGCGCTGATTTCCCTCCCTCCCCCCTCACCCCCGGCCGGAGCCTGTCTGTGCGGTCGGCCGGCCGCCTGTCTGTGCGGTCGGCCGGCCGCCTGTCTGTGCGGTCGGCCCGCCACCTGTCTGTGCGGGCGCCCCCCTGCCGCCTGTCTGTGCGGGCGCCACCCGCCGCCTGTCTGTGCGGGCGCCCCCCGCCGCCTGTCTGTGCGGGCGCCCCCCTGCCGCCTGTCTGTGCGGGCGCCCCCCTGCCGCCTGTCTGTGCGGGCGCCCCCCTGCCGCCTGTCTGTGCGGGCGCCCCCCTGCCGCCTGTCTGTGCGGGCGCCCCCCGCCGCCTGTCTGTGCGGGCGGCCCGCCGCCTCATTGTGCGGGCAGCCGGCCGCCTCTCTGTGCGGGCGGCTGGCCGCCTCTCTGTGCGGGCGGCCCGCCGCCTGTCTGTGAAGGCGGCCGGCCGCCTGTCTGTGAAGGCGACCGGCCGCCTCACTGTGCGGGCGACCGGCCGCCTCACTGTGGCTGCCTGCGTGTCCGTGCTGGAGGCCCGCCGGCTGCCTGCGTGTCCGTGCTGGAGGCCCGCCGGCTGCCTGCGTGTCCGTGCTGGAGGCCCGCCGGCTGCCTGCGTGTCCGTGCTGGAGGCCCGCCGGCTGCCTGCGTGTCCGTGCTGGAGGCCCGCCGGCTGCCTGCGTGTCCGTGCTGGAGGCCCGCCGGCTGCCTGCGTGTCCGTGCTGGAGGCCCGCCGGCTGCCTGCGTGTTTGTGCTGAATGGGTGTGGATGGGGAGTGGATATGGGCGTGACTGTGAAATGGGTGTGGTTAGGGGGCGTGGCCTAAAAATTTGCCGCGGCGCGCATAGCGCGCCGCAAACTTTGTCCCTCTTTTCCTTCTTTAAAAGTTGGGAGGTATGTAAATGGTATCCTATGTAACTTTCTTTTTGTGGATAAATCCTTTTGGATAGTCTCACCTTTCAGATGGTAATCATCATCACTTTCCCTTGTTTCCTTAATATCCACATTTAACCTTGGTGTTTGCTGTTGATAGAGTTATATTCCTATACAGGCCTTGGATGCAAGCAGTCAGCTTGTATTCATCAGAGGAAATGTTGTTTGTTGCTTAATTTCTCCCAGAGTCATCCTATTTGTATACTTTCCCCTGTGTGTGTTCCCTGTGTGTTCTTTAGAATTTAGAGGGGTTGGCTAAGAACTAATCCCCTCCATTCCCTATCTAGGGCCTAGTTCAGGGTCAGCCAGGGCCAGGTATCTTGCCTGGCACATACGTGCGGAACCAATCTTGTGTAGGCAGGGGAGCCAGGGGCCAGCGGAGGGTTTTATAGTGCTGTGGATTTTGTATTTACATATATATGTATACATATGTATGTTTGTGTATATATATATACAGTATATATACAGTGCCTACAAGTAGTATTCAACCCCCTGCAGATTTAGCAGGTTTGATAAGATGCAAATAAGTTAGAGCCTGCAAACTTCAAACAAGAGCAGGATTTATTAACAGATGCATAAATCTTACAAACCAACAAGTTATGTTGCTCAGTTATATTTTAAGAAATTTTCAACATAAAAGTGTGGGTCAATTATTATTCAACCCCTAGGTTTAATATTTTGTGGAATAACCCTTGTTTGCAATTACAGCTAATAATCGTCTTTTATAAGACCTGATCAGGCCGGCACAGGTCTCTGGAGTTATCTTGGCCCACTCCTCCATGCAGATCTTCTCCAAGTTATCTAGGTTCTTTGGGTGTCTCATGTGGACTTTAATCTTGAGCTCCTTCCACAAGTTTTCAATTGGGTTAAGGTCAGGAGACTGACTAGGCCACTGCAACACCTTGATTTTTTCCCTCTTGAACCAGGCCTTGGTTTTCTTGGCTGTGTGCTTTGGGTCGTTGTCTTGTTGGAAGATGAAATGACGACCCATCTTAAGATCCTTGATGGAGGAGCGGAGGTTCTTGGCCAAAATCTCCAGGTAGGCCGTGCTATCCATCTTCCCATGGATGCGGACCAGATGGCCAGGCCCCTTGGCTGAGAAACAGCCCCACAGCATGATGCTGCCACCACCATGCTTGACTGTAGGGATGGTATTCTTGGGGTCGTATGCAGTGCCATCCAGTCTCCAAACGTCACGTGTGTGGTTGGCACCAAAGATCTCGATCTTGGTCTCATCAGACCAGAGAACCTTGAACCAGTCTGTCTCAGAGCCTTGACATGACGCTTTGAAAGTAAAGGTACCTTACGGGCTCGTCTAGAACGGAGACTATTGCGGTGGAGTACGTTACTTATGGTATTGACTGAAACCAATGTCCCACTGCCATGAGATCTTCCCGGAGCTCCTTCCTTGTTGTCCTTGGGTTAGCCTTGACTCTTCGGACAAGCCTGGCCTCGGCACGGGTGGAAACTGTCAAAGACTGTCCAGGCCGTGGAAGGCTAACAGTAGTTCCATAAGCCTTCCACTTCCGGATGATGCTCCCAACAGTGGAGACAGGTAGGCCCAACTCCTTGGAAAGGGTTTTGTACCCCTTGCCAGCCTTGTCACCCTCCACGATCTTGTCTCTGGTGGCCTTGGAATGCTCCTTTGTCTTTCCCATGTTGACCAAGTATGAGTGCTGTTCACAAGTTTGGGGAGGGTCTTAATTAGTCAGAAAAGGCTGGAAAAAGAGATAATTAATCCAAACATGTGAAGCTCATTGTTCTTTGTGCCTGAAGAATTCTTGTGGTTTGAGGGGTTGAATAATAAATGACCCTCTGAATAAACGTTTCACAATTTAAAAAAAAAATAAAAAAAGAAATAACATTCTTTTTTGCTGCAGTGCATTTCACACTTCCAGGCTGATCTACAGTCCAAATGTCACAATGCCAAGTTAATTCCGAATGTGTAAACCTGCTAAATCTGCAGGGGGTTGAATACTACTTGTAGGCACTGTATATATATATATATATATATATATATATATATATAAAAGATATTTAAATATAGATATGTATGTACACTGCATAAAAATATAATCGCAACACTTGTTTTTCCTCCCATTCTTCATGAACTGAACTCAAAGATCTGAGACATTTTCTATGTACACACAAGGCCATTTTCTCTCAAATATTGTACAAAATTTTTTATAAATCTGTGATTGTGACTACTTTTACTTTTGCGAGATAATCCATCCACCTCACTGGTGTGGCATATTTCACGACGTTTATTCAATTGTTTACATAAATAAGAAAAAAAACAGCATGTGTTCTGCTCTATTTTAGATAACCAGACAAGGTAAAGTAGGTAGCTGGGGGCTGGTATTATCAGACTGGAAACACCCATTTTTATTGTGCACTTCTCAGTCTAAAAATAGCAGCACACAGTCACCCCAGAAGTGGCGCATCCATTAGATATGCCAATTCTGGTGCTTTGCCCTGCTCTTCCCGAGTGTCCTGGTGTGGTGGCAATTGGGGTAATACTTTTAGGGTTGATGTCAGCTGTAAATTGCTCTGGTGTGGTGGAAATCGGGTTAATACTTTTGGGGTTTATGTCAACTGTCTGCTTTACCTTAGCTAGTTATCAAAATAGGGAAAACCCCAGGCCGTTTTTTTGGAGGGCAATTGCACCCATTTTGCTTTGTTTTACAGCCCCTAGCCCTTACTACGACCATTTTACAGAACAGAAGTTTGGTTCCCCAACAGACAACGGCTTTATTTTTAAAATGAATCTGTCACCAAGTTTTTGCCACCTAATCTAACAGCAGCATAATGTGGAGACCCTGATTCCAGCGATGTATCACTGTTTAATCAGCCAGAGATCATGTACTCAATCCCATTCATGAGCACTTCAGCTTTCTGTGTACCCAGCAGATGGGCAGAAGACTGGTAATCAGTGGTGTGGTGGGATTATGTACAGCTCATCATTGATATTTTTGCTAGCTCTACAGGAGGTCAAATACTACTATGTCATGGCAAATTGTGACCACGCTGCAAGTCATACCCATTTGCCAAGTCTATCAATTGTGGCAGGAAGAGATGTCAAACAGGGGGTGACAGTGAGGGACATTTAGCAAATGGCCGAAACTGCAGGAGACTATCCTCTGCATCCGAGACATTTGTGAGCAGAGATGAGCAGATTGCTTCACTGGACTCCGGTACAGCATCCAGGTCAGTGGTAGCCCTTGGCTGGTCCGGAGGCTGTGAATCTCTTACTTTCCGGTGTCCTCGGTGTGGCTTTGAATATCCAAGGCTTGTGCAATGTCATCTGTGCATCCTGCTCATCTCTAGTTGAGACCTATGGATTTATGGTTTGTTTGGTCATTCATATTTCTAGCAGCCAGAACGTTCTTATTTTTTTATAAGCGTTACTATATGACATATTGCTTTTTTGTGTCTGTAAGGCCTCTTTTACACGTCCGTGAAAAACCACGCACGTTTTTCATGGACGTGTCAGAGGAGCGTTTTGCCCTGCGTGACCCGTGATTATGGGCTACGTGTGTTCTCCGTGTGTTATCCGTGATAACACACGGAGAACGGGAACTTTCTGCTCACCTGTCCCTGGCGTCGCTGTCCGTGGTGCTGATCTTCGGTCTCCATCCCTGCAGACTCCCCGCTGCTGCTGCTTCTGGCCGCAGTGAAGTGAATATGCAATGAGCATAATGAGCGGCCGTCGGCAGCAAGTGACAGCAGCGGCAGAGACAGGAGGGCAGGAGAAGGTGAGTACTGTTTTTTTTTTTTTCTCACAGACACATGTCTTCTCTCCGGTGCGTGTCACACGGAACACATCCATGTGGTCCGTGTGTGTTATGTGTGACACGTTTGCGTTCCGTGTGACACCCGTGATGCCGGAGAGAAAATGGACATGTCGGCGTGAGAAACACATGGACACACGTAAGTATGGAATCGACACATGTTCTGTGCACAAATACTTACGTGTGTCCTAAACCATAGGAATACCTAGGTTTACGTGTATACGTGTCTCCGGCCTCCGGTACGTGAGAAAATTGCCAAACACGTACCGGAGACACGTGCGGGTGAAGGGGGCCTCAGGCCATGTTCACACATTTAAATAATGTGTGTTTTGTTTGTTTTTTTCTGCAGTTTTCTGCACAAAACTACTAAATGAAACCCTCCTCTGATTATTGCATTTTTGTTGCATTTTTTATGCTTTTTCTCCCTTATTTGATGTATTTTTGGTGCACATGAAGCTGTTTTAATGTTTTTTATAGTGCAGAAAAGCTTTTATTTTGCACTTAAAAAAGTAATTGCAGTTTTTTACATAAATTGTTGTAAGCTCCACTTAAAAACTACGAAAGAAAAAAAAGCACCAAAACTGCATAGTTTAGCGGCGTCTTTAGAAGCACAGTGGGTGACGTTTTCATGAAATCATATGTTTTGGGGTTTTTTTTCTCTATAGGCATCTATGTGGAGGCTGCACTAAACATAGGTAAAAGAAAAAAAAATGTTATAAACAGAATCAAACTTATTCTGTTGTTTTTTTTAAATAGCATTTAAAACATGGCTTCACATGGCTGCACCAAAACGGCATCAAATAAGGGGGAAAACGCATTTAAGAAACAGCAAAAACGCCATAATCAGAGAAAATTGTTATTGTCTTGTGGTACGGACACCTGGAGAAAACGTGCATAAAAATCACAGATTCTATACTACATGCTTTATAGCATTACTTTTGTAATATTTTTTATGGATTTAAAAATAATCAAAAGTAATAACGCCATGTTTTTCAACCATTTTCCAATTACCATAAATAATCTGATTGCTGTGTTGTTGCAATTACAGGGACACCAATATGACCATATTATTTGCTGATTAGTGATCTTTATTTATTTATTTATTTTAAAAGTACATTGGAAGCTATATGCTAGTGAAACCATACCCTTAGTCATAACATATCATTTACATCTGACTACAGATCATCTTTATCTTAAATGATATAGATATTACTGATGTTTCCTTTTATTATTTTTACACAAATGCATGTATTATGGATTAATACTACTATTTCAAAAGGGTTTAATAAAAATAAATATGAGACTCCATGGCCTCTACAACCTCTATATGTCGCAATACTCTACAGACTGCACAAAAAGTTAACCATCAATGAGCTTGTCTGCCAGAAGGGTGATGTAACCCTTATCTCTTTTCTCCTGAACAATCTTTTACGCTGATTTATGAATCAAGCTACAAAAAGTAGTTTTCTTTTTGTTTTTTACTTTATTGAACATATTTGTTGTTTTTAATTACTTTATTTTTAGCTGTTGCTATTATTTTAAGCTCCCCAAAACATTAGAAACAATAAATTTCTATTTAATATGCTACATTTGTCATCTGAAAGTGGAGTTGTATAGGAGCCCTAGTTAGATATTCCATGTTAGCTGTCTCAATACATAATTTGGAGTCACCGGTATTTCTTGCAGGTCTACACAGCAGGGTCACATGACTGGCCTTCCAGCAATGATATATTCACCAGGAACTACTCATTGCTTGAGATGAGTGATGTGTATATTATAACAGAAGGTAGATGGGTAAAAGCCTTTAAGCCAAAAATGATTTTTAAAAATATATTCCTCCAATGTATTTTTTAACTTTCAGGAATACAAAGACAAAGAAAAATACACAGCACCTCATTTAATCCTCTCAATGTAGGGAAAATAAGACACTATTTCTCCCCAGCAACATCCTATCAAAAGGAACTGTAAAAAGTAAAACACTTATTATTATGCAGAATCTTAATCAAATATTAAAAATTCCATCTATGTAAGGAGCAATTAAAAAAAATGTGGAAAAAAATGATTATACAAAAATGTACACCAAAAATAGTTTAAAAGAAACACAAAGTAGTTTTGTGAAATATTTTCCAAATTCTTTGCAGTTGTCTGTGGAGAGTTTTCTCACAATAGCTATACATCATGGCCTCCAGCCAATTCCGCCAATTCCGCAACATACGCATTCTTATGAAATGGATTGATCCTTATACAGCCATTTGATGCAATCATTCAAGGCTTAGTGATTCAAACCTTGCAATCCATCCAAACAGCAGCCAGGCTTGTAAGAAAATGCAGAACGCAAGCAAAGTTGGGTGGTCATGCATCCCACCGGCATTCCATCCATGACCAGGCATCATTCCAGTACATGCAGTTCTAATACTTACCTGACCCGAGATGGAGAGACCATATCCATGTCCCTTGGGATGAATTTTAGGTGGAGTGCAGCAGCTGGGACAGTTACAGAGACATGAGTCAGAATATCGCTTACATGGAAACCTAGTGAAGAGTGGTGAGAAAAGGAGCTAATACGGGGAAAAAGGATCATATTTGGTAGATATATTAATCATATAAACAAGTACACATCATTATTAAAAGAAAGAATCCCTAGAGAAAACTGGAGAAAAGTGCAGTGTCTAATATTTGAACGCTTTAGTACAGAACTGGTTCCTAAGTACTTGCCAGGTAGACCATAATGTCTAACCAAGAATTATACATAAGGTTAGTCTAGATGACATACAATATACTAGTTGTGCAGTTCTAAAGCATATATTCAATATTAAATCATGGTAAAAATCTATAGTGAGAATGCTGAACTTAGATTTGTGTAAAGCCACAATAAAATAGATTGGATTACAATGATCAGGGAAATACAGTCTAGATGCATGTGGCCTAGAGGAGACATTTTGAATGTTTTTCAATATTAATGTAACCATTTTCCCAAAATTACTTTCTACTTAAGAGAGCTGCAAAATCAGTTTGGGTTGTAGCATAAGGTTGAGCTAGAGTAGTACATTCAACCTGCACAGGGAATATTTGATGTCTAGTAGTTATTCAAAGCTAAAGGCTTCTGAATAAACATATAGGAATAATGCATCACTAATCGAATCATTGCTGAGACTATGTGAATTCTGAATACTAAGAATAACAGACAAAAATTACTGTAGTCTCAATAGATCTACGGAAATAGGAGATCTCTTAAACTGTGATGGGCATATGTATTTGATGACCTATCCACAAGAGCAGATCGGTAGGTCTTGTCCAACAACTGGTTCCAACACGAACCAACATCAGCTGTTTTATGTCTGGCGGCCAGATGTAAACACTTTGACTGGAGCTGCATTTCCATTTAAAATATACAAAAGAACCACAGTTGTGCCGCAGTAGATGGCATTGGCAGTCAGCAGCCGCTATACAGTGGGTACGGAAAGTATTCAGACCCCTTTAAATTTTTCACTCTTTGTTTCATTGCAGCTATTTGGTAAATTCAAAAGAGTTCATTTTTTTGTCATTAATGTAAATTCTGCACCCATCTTGACAGAAGCAAACCCAGAAAGGTATGTAGAGATGCATTAGGGAGATGGGAAATAGTTCCACAAAGTCAACTATCACTGCAGCCCTCCACCAGTTGTGCCTTTATGGCAGAGTGGTCGGACGGAAGCCACTCCTAAGTGCACAACATATGGAAGCCCACTTAGAGATTGCAAACAAAAACACACGAAGGACTCCCAGACTATGGGAAATAAGATTCTCTAGTCTGATGAGACGAAGATAGAACTTTTAGGTTGGGTAATAATTCGAAGTGGTATGTGTAGAGAAAACCAGGCACTGCTCATCACCTACCCAATACAATCCCAACAGTGTACATGGTGGTGGCAGCATCATGCTATGGTGGTGTTTTTCAGCTGCAGGGACAGGACGACTGGTTGTATGTAATTGAAGGAAAGATGAATGCAGCCAAGTACAGACATATCCTTGAAGAAAACCTCTTCCAGAGTGCTTTGGACCTCAGACTTGGCCGAAGGTTTACCTTCCAACAAGACAATAAACCCTAAGCACACAGCTAAAATAACAAAGGAGTGTATTCAGAACAACTGTGACCATTCTAGAGAGAGCCCTGACCTAATCCTAATTGAGCATCTCTGCAGAGACCTGAAAATGGCTGTCCACCAACGTTCACCATCCAATCTGACGGAACTGGAGAGGATCTGCAAGGAAGAATGGCAGAAGATCCACAAATCCAGGTGTGAAAAAAACTTGTTGCATCATTCCCAAGAAGACTCATGGCTGTACCAGCTCAAAAGCGTGCTTCTACTCAGTACTGAGCAAAGGGTTTGAATACTTATGACCATGTGATATTTCAGTTTTTCTTGTTTAAAAAAAATTGCAAAAATTTCTACATTTGTTTTTATTCTGTAAAGATGGGGTGCAGAGTGCACATTAATGAGAAAAAAAAATCAACTTTTTTGAATTTACCAAATGACTGTAATGAAACAAAGAGTGAAAAATTGAAAGGGGTCTGACTACTTTCCGTACCCACTGTAAACTGGATGGAGCTCTACTGAAAGAGTTGGCATCCGGCTGTCACTGGAGCAGAAAACTGTTGATCGGTGGGAACTTTGGTATCAGCACTCCACCAATCTGCAGTTGATGACCTATCTCATAGAAATGTCATTAAATACCAATGCCTGGTCAATCTCTTTAAACTTCACTCCAAAAAGCAGAATCGATATCTGAGGAGGATACATTTAATAGGACACAAACCCACTATTGTGGAGTACAGATGAAGCAAATCTTTACATAGCACAGTTGCTTATTGAAAAAATGTCAGTCTAAAAATGTGGCATTATTTTACTGCCCCTTACGCCTTATTCAGTTTGATATACAGATGGCTGTAAGGGACATATTTTACGTGTCCCTATAATATTCTAAGTAATCCATTCCAATAGTATAAATATATAATGATTGTGTAAGAATGGCCTAAAGAAAGTTTCATACTTGTTTCTGGGATGGTCAACGCTTGAAGACCTTCGGTATTTCTCCCGTCGGGTGGCACCTTTTGGTGACATTTTGGTGCTGGTGTCAGAGTCCCCGCTGTCATCATCCCCCATGGCTTTGATGTAGCTGCCGCTCCTCATCCTTCTGCATGGTATTTCTCCTTCTTTCCCAGGAGCCGGATATCCCCCCCATTCATCTGGTGGAACCTATAAAAATATAAACAATGCACATTTGCACAGCAAGTCGCTGAATACTCTAATTCTATATACATTCAATTTTAATTTATTTATATATGAGATAACTCTAAATCAAATCAATATTTTGTGTGACCACCCTTTGTCTTCAAACGACCAGCAAAGCATCAATTCTTCTAGACATAGTCAGTTCTTGAGGAACTCATCAGAGTTCTTTGAAAAAATCTTGTAAAACTAATCACAGATCTTCTGTGGATGTAGGCTTTTTCCCATCCATCTGTTTCTGTAAGCCCACACAGACTCCATGATGCTGAGATCAGGGCTCTTTGATAGTCATATGATTGTTTCAAGAAGTTCTTCTTCTTCCTTACCCTGAAGATACCGTAGTTCTAATGATATTGGTTATTGCTTGTATGTTTAGAGTCGTTGTCCTGCTGCAGAATAAATTTGAAGCCAATTAGATAACTTCCTGATGGTATTTCATATTGGTTAATTATCTGCCTGTATTTTCCAGCATTGAGGATGCTAAAAAGTGGGCAATGTTGAGGACCACAGATACAGTTTTTAGCCAAGGAAACCTGCAATGCAGCAGATGAAAGACACATTTACTTATCTTCGAAATATGAAAATGTCTACCAGTGAGACAAACTACACCAATCTACTGTTCAATGTTATCTGTCCAGAATTGGTCTTCATAGATGAATTATGGCTAAAAAAACCATTCATTTGAAATCGGAACAAAGTAAAGTGACTAAAAAATGGACAATGTTGATGACCGCAGATGCAGTTCGCAGTCAAGGAAACTTGCAACGCAGCAGATGAAAGACACATTTACTTATCTTCAAAATATGAATATGTCTACCAGTGAGAACAAGCTACACCCATCTACTGTTCTAAGACGTCTGTCCAGTCTTCATGGAAGAATTATGGTCAAAAACCATTTATTTGTCATGGGAACAAAGTAAAGTGACTCAATTATGAATGAAAACATAGGAGATGGTATGCATAAAAATGAAGCAGGTACTCTCTTCTAATCAGTCAAATTTTAAAATTATTGACCTTAACAAAAGGCAGTTTGTTTGTCAAAGGGTGGTAAAGCAATACAATAAAGAGTGTCTGCATGCAACAGGGAAGCATGGTGGAGGTTATTTGCAAGTGTGGAGCTGCATTTCTGCAAATGGAGTTAGGGATTTGTTCATAATTAATGGTGTACCTGATGCTGAGAAATACAAGCAAATATTTATCCATTATGCAATATCATAAGGAGGGGTCTGATTGCCTTCAAATTTATTGTACAGCAGGACAATGACCTCCAACATACAGCCAATGTCATTAAAAACTATCTTCATAGGATAGGAGAACAAGAAGTGTCAGAAGTGATGACATAGCTCTTACAGAGACATTAATGAGTCTAAAAGCACATTATGATAAAGAAGGATTTGCTCAAGCTGGCATCAACAGAAAATCTGTGGTTAGTTCTCCAACAACCTCCCTGCCAAGTTCTATTAAAACCTGTGTGCAAATGTACCTAGAAGATACACAGTCAATGTAATTAAGAACAAGCAGTCCAGAAAGTCATGATATGGCTCCAGAGAGCCTTGATCTCAACATTGAGTCTGTCAGGGATTACATGAAGAGACTGGATGATTTTTGCAGGCCTACAGCCACAGAAGATCTGCAATTAGTCTTCCAAGGTGTGTGGAACAATCTGCCCACTGAGTTCATTCAGAAACTGTGTTTAAAAAGAACTTGTCATGTGATAAAAATGCCTGCAGATATGGGGTTAATCTGCAGGTTAATACAGTTCTGAATCTTCCCAGCCAGCACTCATACTTAGAGCACTGCTGCCAGGAGGAAATTAACTTTGTTCCTCCAGGCAGCATTCACCTTACAGTCATAGGGGTGGCCCCAGCTTGGGTTCAGTAACTGCTCGGTGTATAGCCAGCGACAGCTGTAACCGTGCCCCCAACACTGACTGACAGTCAACTATTGGTCTCAGGGGTGGTGTCGCTGCAGGTTCAGTCACCACTCAGTATATAGTCAGTGGCAGGTTTAACTGTGCCCAGCACTAACTGACAGCTGACACGTAACATTAGTGGTGCCGCTGCGTTTTCAGTCACCACTCAGTGTATAGTGAGTGGTGGCTGTAATCGAGCCACCAGCACTGACTGACAGTCGGGTCTAATGCTGTGCTGGCTGTCAGTCAGTGTCAGGGGCGCGATTACAGCTGACACTCACAAAACGCTAAGCGGTGGCTGAACCTGCTCTAGCATAATGCCTATGACTGGAAGCCGAAAGCTGCTGGGAAGAATAAAGTTAATTTCCTCCTGGCAGTGGGGCTCTAAGTGCAGTCACCAGGCACATTCAGAACGCTATTAACCTCCAGATTAACCCCATATCTGCAGATTAATAGTGATTTTTCATATGAAAGGTTTCCTTTAATGATGATTTGAAGGCAAATGGTGGTCACACCAAAAATTAATTTGATTTAGATTTCTCCTTTGTTCACTTGTTTTGTATTTTAATCATTGAGAAATATGAACTAATAAAACATCTAGTTTTTAAAGCATTCTTACTTTGCTGCATTTTTTTCACACCCTCAAAAGTCTTTTCCACATCTAGTTTATTACTAAAATGGTAGCCTAAAGTTGACAAGGCTGCTGTTACAAAACCTTAATTCAACATAGAGCCTAATTTTCTGTTAAAGCTCACACATGAGTAACTGCAACAATGATAGTAGGGTCCACTATTCAGCCAAATATAAAATCATTCAGTATTGACTTAATCCATTTATTTAAAATATCAAATCATGACATGGTTTATCTTATCAATTGCCTTCAATGTTCAGTAAATTATGCTATGTTGGTTATTCCAACTGCAAATAAAAGCTTCACAAATAAGTAAAATTCAACTAATGCATAACACATAACATGTGGCTTGTGCAACAAAGTTTTTTCGTTTTCAACATGCAGGTACAACCAGTATGCTATAAATAATCGGCATAGAAAGGGTTATCAAATCTCCATGAGACAAATGGTATGAGTTTTAGCTGATATTTGGTATTTCTAGTTTTTGCACTCCCCCCACCTATTAAGCACAAAAGAAAAAAGGACTTGGCGTGCACAGAAATGATATAAATAGTCAGGACCACAACCTCAAATACTGCATATAAAAGTTATCTTTATTATAAGATCAGATAAAAGACAGGTTGGATTATCATTATTACAATTCAGTACAAAACATTATGTATAGGGATCATAGAAAAGAATGAGGACAAGGATAAGTAGCGCATTAACCCAATCATGGAAAGGGGCTGGTCATTGCATCACAAATGGGACATCAACATAACTCACTTAAAATTAGAGCGATGTCCCATGGGGAGGGCAGGATAGACTAGGTGGTTCGGATGGGCCAGGTATGGAGTTACATTCATCCATATAGGTGGGAACTCCGTATATCAGATCATAAATCCAAAGTAATGGGCCGACCAAAAACAAAGGGGTATAAATGGAGTATATTTTAAATACATCCCACAAGCCTAGTCACACTTACCAATATATCAAATTATGCCAGCCATGCTAATAATAGAGCCCTGTCCAGCAATACATCTCTGCTAACTGCTGTCATTAAGATGATCGTTGGAGTGGTTGATTACGCAGGTGCGCATGCGCTCATCCACTCCTTCGTTACTTCTATGACGTGACGATGTCCTGTGCGCGCGCTTTCATTTTCTCCCTCCCTGCGCCCGCTCCCGATGGCCTCCGTAACGCTGACAACTTATGTCATCGCTGGAGGGCCGGAAGTGATGCGGGCGGGGGCGGAGACATGAATACGTGCACCGTTACCTGGACATGAGTGACATTTCGGCTCACCTATTAGCCGGAGAGCCGGAAATGATGTGGACGTGGGCGGGTCGATGTACTTTTGCATTGTAATCTGAGCTTGATTGATAGTCCCATTTACCTATCAGCTCTGGTGATTTGATTTAAAAGCCTCACCTGGTTAGGCACTCCTCACTGGCATTTTTTTCCTTTACACACCCCCCTATGAAGCTTTAGGCGAGACGCGTAGAGGCACACGACTCTGCGATCTGGCTGGCATAATTTGATATATTGGTAAGTGTGACTAGGCTTGTGGGATGTTTTTAAAATATACTCCATTTATACCCCTTTGTTTTTGGTGGGCCCATTACTTTGGATTTATGATCTGATATACGGAGTTCCCACCTATATGGATGAGTGTAACTCCATTCCTGGCCCATCCGAACCACCTAGTCTATCCTGCCCTCCCCATGGGACATCGCTCTAATTTTAAGTGAGTTATGTTGATGTCCCATTTGTGATGTAATGACCAGCCCCTTTCCATGATTGGGTTAATGCGCTACTTATCCTTGTCCTCATTCTTTTCTATGATCCCTATACATAATGTTTTGTACTGAATTGTAATAATGATAATCCAACCTGTCTTTTATCTGATCTTATAATAAAGATAACTTTTATATGCAGTATTTGAGGTTGTGGTCCTGACTATTTATATAATTTCTGTGCACGCCAAGTCCTTTTTTCTTTTGTGCTTAATAAACTGTATCCTAAGGACGTGCCTTGTGCGGTCATATGATTGCCGCATATATGATTCCAAACTTGCGATTCTGTTTATTTATGACTCCCCCCACCTATGTTGGTGAGCTTATTTAATTAGAATGCTCATATATAGTGATAGGCAGACTCGTAGGTACCCCGGATTGATGGGTCCAACTGGGTTTAAAAAAAAACAAAAAACGGTTCAGGTTCAGAATTGATCCTGGATATCTGCTCGGATGCCTGTCACCACCAGGTCTTTGGGGACCTGAATCAGGATAGGGGGATAGGGGGATTAGAGCAGGTGCTTTATATTGACCAGTTGCTACGTGGCTCTAAAGACCGCTTTACACGCTGTGATCTCGCTAGCGAGATCGCTAGCGTGCGTACCCGCCCCCATCGTTTGTGCATCACGGGCAAATCGCTGCCGGTGGCGCAAAAAATCGCGCAGACCCGTCACACATACTTACCTGCCTAGCGACGTCGCTGTGACCGGCGAACCACCTCCTTTCTAAGGGGGCGGTTTGTTCGGCGTCACAGTGACGTCACTAAGCGGCCGCCCAAAAGAAGCCGAGGGGCGGAGATGAGCGGGACATAACATCCTGCCCACCTCCTTCCTTCCTCATTGCCGGCGGCTGCAGGTAAGGAGATGTTCGTTGTTCCTGCAGTGTCACACATAGCGATGTGTGCTGCTGCAGGAACGAAGAACAACATCGTACCTGCAGCAGTAACGATAATTGAGAATAGGGGGGCATTTCACTGATTAGCGATTTTGCACGTTTTTGCGACAATTCAAAATCGCTTATAGGTGTCACACGCAACGACATCGCTAACGCGGCCTGATGTGCGTCACAAATTCTGTGACCCCAACGACATCGCTTTAGCGATGTCGTAGCGTGTAAAGCGGCCTTAACGCTACTTCTGCTCATTGTCCTTCATGCATATGCAATGTTTCCCCTGCCCATCTGCAGTCACCACTGCACCAGATATTAGCACCAAATTTGCACCTCCTTGCAGAAAACCATGCTGAAATGACGTCAAATCTCTTTTTTTGCATTTTTTTGGCCAAGAGATGTAGATTTGGTGCTGAACGTTTTACACCCTATTCCTCCACTCAATCTACACCTGGCAAAAAATCTCATCACTATTGCATCAAAACTGAAAGGTGTATTGATGCGTTTTTTTTGCAGGTGAGGTCACTCAGTTCAATGAGGTCACCTGAGGTCAGGTTACCTGCGCTCATTCTCTGTCAGAAGCTCACAGTGGGCAGTCATTTTCTATGCCTGAGCATTGTGCCTTCAGTAATGTAGCAGAGCTGGAATCATCATAGGACCTCGTGCTGATTACATCAGATCTGGGTGTTTTGGGGGTTAATAAAGGGGTGAAAGAGGGGTTTTTTTGTATTTTACTTCAAATAAAGGATTTTTTTGGTGATTGTGTTTATTGCTTATCACTTGCAAATTAGTAATGGGGGGAGTCTCATAGATGCCTCCCATTACTATTTTAGTGGCAGCTGTGAGCTGTTATTAACCCCTTTTACCCTACCACCGCGCTAGAGCAATCGTGATGGGCCAAGTAAAGTTCCAGAATTGTCGTATCTAATGGAAGTGACAATCCTGGGCGGCTGCAGGCTGATATTTTGAGGTTGGGGGGACCCAATTAGCATGGGTCTTCATAGCCTGAGAATACCAGCCCCCAGCTGTTGGGCTTTATCATGGTTGGGTATAAACATTGTAGGGGACTGGGCATCATTTAAAAAAAATATTTATTTAAATAATTAAAAAAAAGCCGCTTGCAGTTCCTCTTATTTTGATTCCCCCTGCCAAGATAAGCGCACAGCTAGGGGCTGTAGCCTGTATCCATACGTTTTATTTGTGCTAGGTATCACAATATGGGGGAACCCAATGCCATTTTTTTTGTTTATTTTTACAGCAATATAGACACACACAGACAGCATTTCTGATTGAAAGCAGACACACTGTCACAAAGGGTGAGGGTGCATCTGACTGCAATCAGTCAGAGACACGAGGACTGCCAGTGGGTGGGGGAAAAAGTGAATATGCATGAGGTTAATGAGTGGTCCTGAAGGTAGGTATAAGCGGCCCAGAAACAGTGTACAGCCGCACAAGAGACTCGGTAAGTATGATACACCTGCTTTTCTCTTTTTTTATTTTCAATTTGTTTTTTAATTACCTAAGTTGCTGGAACCAGACCGATACTCTGAGTTTCCTGAGAACTCGGGCCTAGGGTCAGTGCTCGGGTACAGTTGGACTTTTACAGTCCGGGTTCACCAATCCCTACGCATAAACAATTATAATATGATGTAACTTGTCTGGGTAATTTAAAGGGAATCTGACAGGTGCAATATGCACTTAGAATGAGCAGTTCTGGGTGTGTATTGCTAATCCTTGCCTAACTGTCCCTGTATACACTAGCATAGATAAAGGGATCTTTAGAAAAAGTATTTCTAAAGATCTTTTATCGTATGCTAATGAGCGTGGGGACTAGTCCCAAGGGCATTATATCCCCCGACTACTTCGCTCTCTTAACATGTTAGTACGCCCGCAGGAGCGTACTAACATGCTATTCAATGTAGTGTCACCAGCGGTGACGCGTGTACTTGTGCTCACTGTCTCTGCTCTTCTGAATGCCCTGCACTTCCAGTCATGCACCCATAGGGGTGTACTAACATGCTATTCAATGTAGCGTCACCAGTGGTGCTGCACGTACGTGTGTTCTCTGTGACCGTGCTTCTGAATGCCTGGCACTTCCGGCATGACTGGAAGTGCGGGGCATTCAGGAGAGCGGAGACGCTGGTGACGCTGCATTGTATAGCATGTTAGTACGCCCCTGTGGGTGTACTAACATGTTAAGAGGGCGGGCGGACTGGTTAGAGGATATAACGCCGAGGGGACTAGGCCCGCGCTCATTAGCATAAGATAATCTGCCCCAGCCTTGTTCTCTTTAAATAACGTGCCCCATCCTTGTCCCAATTCTGTAGTAATGTGCCCATCCTGTAGTAATGTACACCCTCTTGTAGTAATGGGCTAAACCTTGTCCCCTTTTACTAGTGTGCCACATCCTTGTCCCCTTTAACTATTGTGCCCCAGCCTTGTCCCCATTCTGTTGTAATGTGCCCATCCTGTAGTTACATGCCCCAACGTTGACCCCATCCTGTAATAATGTGCCCCATCCTGTAGTAATGTGCCCCCTCCATGACCCCATTTACTAATGTGCCCCATCCTTGTCCCATCCTGTAGTAATGTGCCCCATCTTGCACTAATGTTTCCCATCTTGTACTAATGTGCACCATCATCTATTAATGTGCCCAACCTTTTGCCTTTTACTAATGGGTTCATGCAGGTCCTCATCTTGTAGTAATGTCCTTTGTACTGATCCTCCTGTTTTAGCAATGTCCCATCCTGGTCCCTTACTGTGCCATTCTAAACACTCACACACACACACACACAATAGCAATGACCCATCCTGGTCAGTTATTGTGCCATTGCACACACACACAGACACACACCAAAACATTCCTCTCACCTGTCCTCCGTTTCCTCAGCATCCTCTTCCCTGCTTCTTGGGGCCCGTAGGCACGAGTCCCCCTTGACGATCGCAGCTGCTGTCAGCGCTTCATCTAAAATTCTGATGAACATTTTACTGCAGTCGCGCAGTCATGCTTTTTCTGCCGGCCAATCAGATGCAAACAGGTGACATCATATGCATCAGCTGCTTGCCTCTGATTGGCCAGTGGCTGCCATAGGAATAGTACAGAGAGAGCTTGACTCTGCGCAGCACTGGTAAAACATTCATCTGAAATAAAGCATTGAGCAGTGACATCTGCGGCCCCTGCACTGGCCGGGCCATTTGCGGGCTACAAGAAGAAGTCCGAGGGGCCGCATGCGGGCCGTGTGTTTGAGACTTCTGCTTTGTGCAGTTATTCCTTTTCTATGCTCAGTATACAGAGAATGTATTTATTTTGCTTACAAACTTACTGATTGTTCTGTATAAATTGTAATGCATAGGAGAATTTGCATATTCTATGACCCTTAAAGTACATTTTCCTTAGGATAAGGACAGCCACCTAGCAACAGCTGAAGGGTACAGGTGACTACTTGCTGAATAACTTGTGGCACTGTGTATGCATTTGCACTTTTAGGCAATGGCTTGGTCAGGGCAGATTAAGTGCAATGACAGAGTGAAGGCACAAGAGTCAACAAGTGTCAACACGTGGACCACAGAGTGAAGGCAAAAGAGTCAACAAGTGATATGCATCTCTGGGAACTCCTTCAAGACTGTTGGCATACCATTTCCAGTGACTACCTCTTGAAGCTCATCAAGAGAATGCCAAGAGTGTGCAAAGCAGTAATCAAAGCAAAAGGTGGCTACTTTGAAGAACCTAGAATATAAGACATATTTTCAGTTGTTTCACACTTTTTTGTTTTAAGTATTTCATTCCACATGTGTTAATTCATATTTTTGATGCCTTCAATGTGAATCTACAATTTTCAGAGTCATGAAAATAAAGAAAACTCTTTGAAAGAGAAGGTGTGTCCAAACTTTTGGGTCTGTACTGTGTGTGTATATATATATATATATATATATATATATATATACATACATATACATACAGTGCCTTTCGCAAGTATTCGGCTCATTTGAATTTTTCAATCTTTTCCCACTTGAATTTTTCAATCTTTTCCCACATTTCAGGCTTTAAGCAGAAAGATAAAAATTTTAATGTTATGGTGAAGAATCAGCAACAAGTGGGACACAATTGTGAAGTTGAATGAAATTTATTGGTTATTTTATACTTTTTTAAAAAATAAATAACTGAAAAGTGGGGCGTGCAATATTGTTTGGCCCCTTTACTTTCAGTGCAGCAAACTCACTACAGAAGTTCATTGAGGGTCTCTGAATGATCCAATGTTGTCCAAAATGACTTATGATGATAAATATAAGCCACCTGTGTGTAATCAAGTCTCCGTGTAAATGCACCTACTCTGTGATAGTCTCAGGGTTCTGTTTAAAGCACAGAGAGCATCATGAAGACCAAGGAACACAACAGGAAGGTCCGTGATACTGTTGTGGAGAAGTTTAAAGCCAGATTTGATTACAAAAAGATTTCTAAAACTTTAAACATCCCAAGGAGCACTGTGCAAGCGATCATATTGAAATGGAAGGAGTATCATACCACTGCAAATCTACCAAGACCCGGCCGTCCATCCAAACTTTCATCTCAAACAAGGAGAAGACTGATCAGAGATGCAGCGAAGAGGCCCATGATCACTCTGGATGAACGGCAGAGATCTACAGCTGAGATGGGAGAGTCTGTCTATAGGCCAACAATCAGTCGTACACTGCACAAATCTGTCCTTTATGGAAGATTGGCAAGGAGAAAGCCATTTCTCAAAGATATCCATAAAAAGTGTTGTTTAAAGTTTGCCACAAGCCACTTGGGAGACATACCAAACATGTGGAAAAAGGCGCTCTGGTCAGATGAAACCAAAATTGAACTTTTTGGGCACAATACCAAACAATATGTTTGGCGTAAAAGCAACACAGCTCATCACCCTGAACACACCATCCCCACTGTCAAACATGGTGGTGGCAGCATCATGGTTTGGGCCTGCTTTTCTTCAGCAGGGACAGGGAAGATGATAAAATTGATGGAAAGATGGAGCCAAATACAGGAACATTCTTGAAAAAAATCTGTTGGAGTCTGCAAAAGACCTGAGACTGGGACAGAGATTTGTCTTCCAACAAGACAATGATCCCAAACATAAAGCAAAATATACAATGGAATGGTTCACAAATAAACGTGTTCAGGTGTTAGAATGGCCAAGTCAAAGTCCAGACCTGAATCCAATCAATTGAAAATCTGTGGAAAGAGCTGAAAACTGCTGTTCACAAACATTCTCCATCTAATCTCTCTGAGCTCGAGCTATTTGCAATGGCAGAATGGCAAAAATTTCAGTCTCTCGATGTGCAAAACTAATAGACACATACCCCAAGCAATTTGCAGCTGTAATCGCAGCAAAAAGTAGCGCTATAATGTATTAACTTAAAAGGGACGAATAATATTGCACGCCCCAATTTTCAGTTATTTATTTTTTAAAAAAGTTTAAAATAAGCAATAAATAAACTTCCCGTCTGGCGCTGACCTGTAGTGATCTATGGAGCCTTATTCTGAAAACGAGGCTCCATTGGTTGGAGTAAAGATTTGGCGGACATTGTAGGACCACTACCAAATGTCTTATGTCCGATCTTCATGTTTGTTTGTGTGATAAATAAATTGGTGAACGAGGGATAGTGCGGAAGAGTCTTTATGTAAAAATACTATTTTTTCTGTGAGTGTTTTTTTAACTTTACACACACTAAATTAGTAATGGGAGTGTCATATAGACACCTCCCCATTACTAACTCGGAGCTTGATGTCAGCTGACAATTCACAGCTGACATCAACCCCCCAAAATATTACTCCAATTGCCACCACACCAGGGCAATCGGGAAGAGAGCAAAGCTCCAGAATTGGTGAAATATAATGTGATGCGCCAATTCTGGGGCAGCTGTGGGCTGCTATTTTTAGGCTGGAAAGGGCCCCATAGTCATAGCCCTTCTCAGCCTGAGAATACCAGCCCGCAGCTGTTTGCTTTAACTTGGCTCGTTATCAAAAATGGGGAGGACCCCATGCTATTTATTAAAATTATTTATTTATAAATTAAACCAGTCTAAGAACACTCTTTAGTGCCACGTGAAAGACACCAAAGGCTGCAAGTGTAAAATCTTGCTTATATAGCTGCTCTAAATCCACTCTCCCTGAACTACACTGTACCAAGCATCTCACCACAGGCCTCATATAAGATCCAATGATGCGATGTGGCTGGTCATTCACACTATTGAAATGCTAGTGGGATCATAGCTGATTCTTTTTGTGAGGTAAAACATTTCCCTGCCTGTTTATAAAAAAATGTTTTATCTGCTATTTGAATTATTTGCTATAATGTTTGTATACATTTTTTCCTTCTTCCCTGGCCCAAGATATGTGGTATGATCAGATCATATCTCTGTATAGTCAGATAGTCAGAATGAAAGAAAAACCCACAATAGTCACAGAAATAACTTGAATCTGACAAAAGTAATAATAAATAAAAAAAATCTATGAAAATGAACAAATGAAAGTCACACATTGCTTTTCAACCAAGCCTCCACAGCATTTTTCAAATAATAAAACTCATGAAATAGGCCTGGACAGAAATTATGGTACATCTGATAATAAAGTGACAAAAGGGACATGATAAATCAAGGTGTGTCCACCAGTTAGCATCACAGGTGTCTACAATCTTGTAATCAGTCAGTGGGCCTGTATATGGGTCTACAGATACTCACTGTGCTGTTTGGTGACATGGTGTGTACCACACTCATCATGGACCAGAGGAAGCAAATAAAAGAGTTGTGCCTGCCTTCCTTACTACTTTGGTAAGCTCTATACTGGGTGTTGGTTTTGTGCTGTGTGGTTATGTTTCAAGTGTAGCTGGTATATTGATCTGTTCAGCTGCTGACCTTCCTGGCTGCACTGTTTTGTTTTAGTAACCCCTTCATAGCACTAACCACGCCAGTGAGCTACAATCGATTAAATTGATGTGATTTTGTATGCAGCCACACCTGGGGAATCAATCACCCTCCATGTCTTTGTAACCTTCTGTATACTGACTTTATATCCATACCCTGTATTTTACTACTGCCTGTTCATTAAAGAATCTTTTATCTGCACACTTGTGCTTATGACTACTTCATTGAATTTGTGGCTATGAGGTATGGAGATACTTTGGCAAAATGAATGACTTCTATTCTCTTTGTTTACATATATGTCCCCAGAAGTCTTTGCTTCTCACCATTGTTAAGATCCAATTTCACTGTTCTACGTTTTTCATGTTATTACAATGTTGCGGTGACCAATAAAAACATAATTTTGGTGTTTTAAAATATTTTTTTCCGTTACTAAGTTTACTGATCCGATTAATTTATTTTATATTTTGATAGATCGGGCATTTGTGAATGCGACAATACGAAATATGTGTTTTGTTTTATTTATTGTTTTATTTACAATAGGGCAAAAAGGGGTGTGATTGGAACTTTTGGGGTTTTTTTTTTCAAATATTTTTTAAAACTTTTTTTTACCTTTAATTTACTGGTCCCATTAGGGGACACTGTCCGATCGATTGTGCTCCACCATGGCTCTGTGCAGCACAAATGCTGATCTCCTGTGAACGCTCAGCCGGCGTTCACAGGAAATTTGTCGTGACAGTGACAGGGTCATCAGCTGACCCCCAGCTGTCATGAGAACCCATCAGTAGAGCGGAGAATGGTGTGCTCCCTGCACTGTCAGAGTTTAGCAGGGCAATCTAACTATTTAACACTAACTAGTTGAAAGATGTGAGCTCGCATTAAAGTCAGGGACACGACCAAGGACACACCAATACATCCTTGGATGTGAAAGTGTTAAGAATTAAAATGGTTTCTCTGAATAAATTGTAAACAACTATTTCCTTGTAACATTTCTTTTCAAAGTAGTTTTAATTTTCATTTTTGAACATTATTTTTCCTTTAGAAGGTTAGCTGGAGTGAAGGACCCAAAATAACTAAGTCTTCAAGGCAATTTAATTGCATACTTTAAACAGCTACTCCTCAACATTGAAATTGCAACACCAAGTAGGAAAAGTTGTAGAGTTATGGAAATCACAGGATTGATATACATGTTAATGATATGCAAATGATGAAAAACTAGAGCAAAATTTTCAAAACATCTCAATTTATTCAGTATTGAGTATGAGCAGTATGCACATAAATACATGTAATTATAACCAAGCATTCTATCAATGAGGGTACTGGCGATTGTCTGAGGAATGCTCTGCCATGCTGAATACAATTGGTCCCACAAATAATCAAGATCCACTGCTGGCAGCTACCTGGGCAAATGGCAACCAATGATGTCCCAATATGCTCTACTGGAGAGACGTCCAGAAACACTGAAGGTCATGGTAGCATGTTTCTGCTATGCAGATTGTCCACAGTAGCAATAGCAACATGCTGCCTGTTGTTATCATGTTGAAAAATGTATCCTGGGCATTTTGAAGAAGTGACCGCACCTCTTGGTTCAAGATCAAATAAATGTAATGCTAAGGTGTTAGTGTACCTGAAATTAAGACTAGAGTGCTCCATCCTAGGTTATAATTCCAGAGTAGGACCATGTAAAATTCCCTCTTGAAGTCCTCTACATTGCATTGACGGTATGTGTGCCGCCCCCGCGTCAGCAGCCTGCCGCCGCTGCTCGGGTCCGGATCCTAGGTGGCTCGAGGGGTCTCCGGACTCGGGGGTCAGGGTTGCGTGGCCACTCGAAATATAGGGGGTTATTTACAGGGGATTGTTTGGTCAGTTTGTGACGCCACCCGTGGTGCATGGTAAGATGGAGTACCACCGCTGCAATGGGGAGTACCTGGTGGCGATGGTGTGGGCAGCCAGATGTTTAACCCCTCCACGGGTAGGGGGAATTCCCCTGGACTCGATGTTGGTGACGGGAAGGTGCCGTTGGGACGGTCAGGGTTCACTTAATTACTCACTCAGTTCAATAACGCTGACACCAACAACCGTGGTAAACCAAAGTTCTTGATATCGCTGCAGCAAGGAGGGAGCACGCCTGGATCCCGTGCCCGTTGGTGTTGCTTGTTAGCCTGTGGCATTTTCCGTGGCACCTTACTTCTAACTGGTCCCACTAGCATAGAACTATCGGGTCCCGCTCACCAGTGTGGCTAACTGGATGAGCTTGCTCTGAGGGTTCACGCTTGGGATTTTCTGGACTATGTATTGGGAAAGTCCTATCCCCCTCATTGCGCTAGTACCCCGATTTTGGAGCGTGTGGAGAACGGATCTTAAAGGCTCCGTCCTCGTCGGGTAAATTGTCAAGACGCCTGAAGCTCCTTCCTGACCTAGGGTTCACGTACCCCTTCGTGCCCTGGTCCCTGCCCAGTGATGGCACAAGGCCACCGGCTGTCCTCCTCGACAGTCCGTGCCCCTTGTCACGATCCCCTGCAACCGGGGTCCATCTCCTACCAGACCCAGACCAACGTCTGCCACCTAGTAGCACAAGGAGCCCACCTCCTGACCTCCTCTCACTTCCACCTCCAACACTACACTGACTGTCTACTCACACTCCTGACCTCCCCTTAACCAACCCCCCAAGTGGGCGACCCTATTCCCTTCAGGTCAGCCACTGGTGAGTCTGGTGGTTGTGGTGCAGAGTGTTCCTAGGATTTTGATTAGCTTATTCTTGGCAACACCAAAGGTCAGGGATCTGTAACCAAGGAGGAGGTGGATATTGTACAGGAGGGCAGATTGCACAATACCCTGTGAGGTCCTGATAGGCCAGGGTGTCACATTTGATCTTTAGAGTAATCTTGCGCTAACACTGCATCCAAGACAAATGTAGGACTTATTGTTGAAGTGGACAGACCTCCATTCTAGCTTCTGCTGCCATCTTGCTCTGCACCATGATAGCCTTTAGGAGCAGTTGCATAAGGTCAATATAACACTATATGGTTTGTAGCCAAATGTAGTTCAAACGCATTTTGAGTGTTTGTATAAACAATGCTTGATGCCTTATGTTTGATATATGTCGTAAAATTTCACTTGCAGTACAAAATAGATTAATCAGGGAACAAATGGTTTGGGCATTTCTCCAAAGTGTCTCGAGCAGTTTTTCAACACAACAATGCCAGGCCTCATGTTACTTGTGCTACTACTGTATGAGCAGCCTGTTTGGCCTAAACTTGCAATCATGGCCTGCAGCATCTCCAGCTTTTATCCCATCAAACACATCTGGGAAGTCATTGTTCGGCAACTGATGATTTGCATTCTTAAGTATATTCAGTATAGTAGAACATTCCTCAGACAAGCCTTATTAACTTCACTAATAAAATGTGCCATGGTGGCTCAGTGGATTGCACTGTGGTCTTGCAATTTGGGGATCCTGGGTTCAAATGCAAGCTAAGGCCAGCTTATGTAAGAAGTTTGTATGTTATTCCTAGTCCTGTGTGGATTTTCTCTGGGTTCTCTAGTTTCCTCCCACACTTCAAAGACATATTGATTAAGAATTTAGATTGTGAGCCCCAATGGGCAGAGTGTTGCTGATTTATGTAAAGTGCTATGGAATTAATGGCACTCTATTAGTGGATACTACTATTAACTGCATTAATGTCTGTGTGTAATGCTCATTCTCAATACTGATGAAACTGACGTTATGAAAATTTTGTTTCCATTTTTTCATCATTTCCATCTCATTAACATGTCTATCCAGGTTGTGATTTTCAGTATTCCACAACTTTTGCTTCTGTTTGTCACAATTTCAGTATTGAACAGTGAGTAAATAGGATGTATGTTTAGCACCTCAGTAGTCCTGGGAGCCACTTTAGCGTTGTTCTCATCACTGGGAGCAATGCCATGCTTTGAAACAGTGGGGAAATCTCTGCCGGGTACACTAACATGCAACACTACTTCCTTCTTCAGACAAGTAGGGGGAGCTCATAACCTGTGTTGAAGGGAGCCTCTCTTGACATACTGACTTGGAGGAGGGATTAGTGAGTAACAGGAAGCCAGACCTCAGAACAGTAGTACAAAGCAAGAGAACGGTCACTGTCTGAGAGCTGCAATCCAGCTTTCCAGGACCGAGTGCATAGAGCGGGATACCGGCATCTCAGACGACTGGGTGCTAACGGTCCAGTAGTAATGCCGGAGGGCAGAGCATTCTACCTCTTCTGGCCCATCTGAAAGCCGAAGGTGAAGTGGCAAGAAAGAGCCCGGGGTCGCTGCTTCAGAGTGGGCCTCAGTACTGGCTCTCACTACCGTTCAGACGGAAGATACAAACACACATAAAAAAAAGAGGCTTCAGCTTCAGGCCACAGCGACCTACACCTGTGCACAGAAGGAGGCTTACAACTACCAGACAGAGAGAAATCCTACTGCTGCTTCCAGGCGGACCGGGCCACTAACTCCTGGACTACACTGAGTACCAGTAAAAGGTAAAAGGAGACTCCAACCTGTGTCGTCCAGTCCTTGTTGTCACCCTCAGTCCTGCATCCCCAACCTATTACCCCATTCTACCATCATCAGATCCCTGGGGCTTAGCTTAACCTGCGGGAAGCAAGACCACCCTAGCTGCAGTGACATCTGCCCCATAGGACAGCGACAGCAGCGGCGGCTGTTACTTGTCCGCGTACCGCAGGTGGCATCACGATAAGAGACTTTCCTCACCATTACCTCCATCCTTCCCATCATCCTCACCTTCCCATTCCTGTATGTCTTGGGGTCACGAAACTGGGCTAGGCCACTCCGTGATGGCGCAGAGTGACTGCCTCCCCGACTCGGCGATGAGTCGGATTAACCCCCTCGATCCCAGGGTGTTACATTTGGCGTCACAAACAGGATATTCATGCCCACAACCGCAGGTACTGTGTGCCATTACGAACTGTGTGAAATCTACTTTTTTTATTAAAGTGGCGCCCGCCATTACTGCGCAGCACAGGAAGAAAAAGGCGAGAAGAGAAAGCCCACTGCAAAAGCCATTACAAGTTAACCCCCGCTTCTCTGAATGAGTGATGAAGCTGGCTGAGGTTAACCAAGGGTGAGGGAAGAAGTCTAATCAAGACAAGGAACCCGGCTGCCATAACCACCGCAGCAATGGTGATGCCACTTTTGCCTTATATACCGGGAGGGACATGGCTGCTGCAGTATTCCGGGAAGTCGCGTGACTTAAGTGACTTCCATGAGAGACTGTGTGATTTGATTACTGTGTACCCCCTTGATGAGAGAAAGAGGGCAAAGATCCTGATTGGACAGCTAACCGGTGAGGCCCAGCAGGAGGCTAAGTCTTGGATGGACATGGATAAAGGGACTGTAGAGCAAGTTATGGCGCAGCTGAAGAACGCCTTTGATACCCACACAGCCGCAGAGCTAAAAGTACAATTCTTCAGATGCAAGTAAGGGGTGCAGGACAGTGTACGGGACTACACTTTGAACTTTCAAGAGGCGCTGAGGGCTGTGAGGCAAGCGGACCCTGGAGGTGTGAGTGAAGGACATCGGCAGCTGACCAAGCAGTTTATCGGGGGGTTCTTGTCTCCCGATTACCAGACCCAGCTGTGCATCCTGGCCCTACAGACCCCTGACCTGGACTTTGCCCAATTCAAGGACCGGGCCCTTAGGGTGCTGCAAGACACAGCTTCGGGTGTTACAACTCCTTCCCGACTACTTGCCATCACATACCCGGAGGTGGCGCCCCCACCTGGACCCTTGCGGAGACGGATGCCCAGAGCCTGGGAAGCTGTTCCTCTGCAGACCTGAGGCTCCAGGTCCACTAGCTAAAATTGTTGCCACCCTAACCAAAGCTTTACAAATGCTGCAGATGACCTCGCTGCCTGCGAACACCGGGTTGCCCATCTGCTCGGACGATGCTTCCAGTGAGCGAAGGGAAGAACCCCTTGGTCGAAGACGGACCGGTGATCGCTGTGACTCTGCTGGGCGGCCGAACTGCCGCCGCTGTAACAAAGCGGGGCACCATACTCGGGACTGTCCTCTGGATCCTCTGGTCCCTGGAACCAGTGTAACGCCTGCCTGGATCCACAGACTAAGATGGGCTGTAATGGGGAGGCTAGAGGGAAGTCACTCACCAAGCAGGACCCCCAGAACCCTGAAATCCTTTAACCCCTCTACAGGGATTTGGAATTACACAGGGAACTGGAGATCACTACATGTGGAAGGCTGCAATCCGATGAGAGTAGTCGTCAGGCAGGGTCAAACCAGGATTTGCAGAACAGGGACAGAATCGGCAGGCAATGACGTAGTCAGCAAACGTAGCAGAGGTCAAATCCGGATCGGGCAGCGAGGTACAGAAACAGTAGGCAGGAGGGTAGTCAGAAAACACGCAGAAGTCAACACACAGGAATCACCAAAAGAATAGGACGTAACAGGAGCCAGGAAAATCAGAACTATCTCTGGCAGTGGTCAGGTGACAGGAGGGGGAATAAGAAGGATGTGGTGTCTTTGCATTGGCTGTAGCTGAACGCTGGCAACTTCAGCTGGAAGACACATGCCACCCACAGTCAGCCAGCGGTACTGCAGATCCCAAGCTAACCCAGCCCAGTGGATGATTGGAGCCTGCGCCCACCGCTGGCATGACTCCTCTCCCATCACCAGCACCATCCACGGCAGGAACACGGCGTCGCCTGGCGATCGGAGCAGAAGTCGCCGGAGCAGACTCCGGTGGTGACGTAACAGTACCCCCCCTCCACAAGGGGCCTCCGGACCCTCAAAACCCGGCTTCCCAGAAAATTGGAGGTGAAACCGCCGGACCAGACCCTTAGCATGAATATCGTTCGCAGGGACCCATGACCTCTCCTCAGGGCCGTAACCCCTCCAATGCACCAAATACTGTACCGCCCCTCTGACAATACGGGAATCAAGTATTCTCTGTACCTCATACTCCATGTTACCTTCAACCAAAACAGGAGGAGGAGGGTCACTGACTGGGTGAATGGGGACACGATATAACTTGAGGAGGGACTTATGGAACACATTCGATATCTTAAAGGATGGGGGGAGTTGCAGGCGGAAAGCTGTGGGATTAATTACCTAGATTATCTCGTAAGGTCCAATAAATCTCGGACCCAGCTTAGCAGAAGGGACCTTGAGTTTAATATTCCGTGTGGATAACCATACTTTGTCCCCAACTCCAAGGCTAGGGCCCTTGGAACGTCTCTTATTAGCAGAGGAGGCTTGACCAACCTTTGCCTTCTTCAGGTTCTCTTTCACCTCAGACCAGATAGCCTTCAATTTGTCCACAGTTGATTCAGCCTCAGGAATATCCACCACAGCGGAAGAAAAAGAACCAAAACGTGGATGCAACCCTAAATTGCAGAAAAAGGGGGTAGTCTTGATGGATTCCTGATATTGATTATTGATAGCGAACTCAGCTAGCGGCAGATATTCCACCCAGACTGACTGTCAAACACATAACACCGGAGATATTGTTCAAGGGTTTGATTGCTACGTTCGGTCTGACTATTAATCTCTGGGTGGTAGGCAGATAAAAAAGATAGCTCTATATTGATCTTTTTACAAAATGCCCTCCAGAATTTCGAGACGAACTGTGTTCCTCGGTCAGAAACAATATTTTCCGGAACCCCGTGTACCCGCACAATATGCCTAATAAACGACTTGCCAAGAGTTTCAGAATTGGGTAATCCGGACAGGAACAAAAATGACACTGTTTGCTGAATCTATCCACTACTACCCAGATACAGGTCTTCCCTTCTGAGGGTGGAAGGTCAGTGATGAAGTCCATGGAAAGATGTGTCCAAGGGCTTACTGGAGTAGGTAGGGACTGGAGAATCCGGCAGGGCGGGTACGGGGTGCCTTGGCTCGCGCACAAGTTTCACAAGCCAGTACATATTCCTTACAATCTTTCGCTACGGTTGGCCACCAAAAATTCCTGGTTACTAATCGGAGGGTGTTGCCGATACCAGGGTGACCTGCCAGCACAGAATTGTGGGATTCCTGGAGTACCCGTAGGGGAAGTGAGGGGGCGACAAACAGTTTATGGACAGGAGTGGTTTCAGGAGCTTGGTCTTGGGTATTATGGACCTCTTCTATCAAATGTAAGGAAACAGATGACATAATAATGCCTTTAGCTAAAATATGCACTGGTTCAGAGTTTTCAGACTGAGAGGGACAGAAGCTACGGGAAAGTGCATCAGCTTTTGTGTTCTTGGTACCGGGCCGGAATGTTACCACAAAATCAAATCTGGAGAAGAACAATGCCCACCTAGCTTGCCTAGGATTGAGTCTCTTAGCAGATTCCAGATAAGTGAGGTTGTTATGGTCTGTGATGACTGTGACTTTATGTTTGGCGCCTTCGAGGAAGTGGCGCCATTCCTCGAAGGCCCATTTAATTGCCAACAGCTCACGATTACCAATGTCATAATTTCTCTCTGTGGGAGAAAATTTGCGGGGAAGGAAGGCACAAGGACGAAGCTGAGTGAGAGACGGAGTACCTTGTGATAGCACCGCTCCCACTCCAACCTCGGATGCATCGACTTCCACAATAAACGGACGCATAAGGTCAGGCTGAACCAGAATCGGGTCTGAGTAGAAACAGTCTTTTAATTTTGAGAAGGCATGGATCGCCTCTGGCTTCCAATTTACCACATCAGCCCCCTTTTTAGTCAACTCTGTGAGGGGTTTGGCAATTTTGGAAAAATCTAATAAATTTGCGGTAATAATTAGCAAACCCAAGGAAACGCTGCAAGGCTTTCAGAGACTTGGGTTGCACCCACTCCTTAATCGGTTGCAGCTTAGAGGGATCCATGCGGAAGCCTTCTGCAGACAATATATAACCCAGGAAATTAACCTCTGCCTCAAAAAAAACACATTTCTCATATTTAGCAAATAGGGAGTTCTTCCTGAGTCTCTGGAGTACAGTGCGTACATGTTGGACATGTGATGTAGCATCAGGAGAATAAATCAGGATGTCATCCAGATAGACCACCACATATTGACCACAAATATCTCTGAAAATGTCATTAACAAAGTTCTGAAAAACAGCCGGCGCATTACTTAATCCAAAAGGCATTACTAGGTACTCATAGTGTCCCTCTGGAGTATTAAACGCTGTTTTCCACTCATCTCCTTCTCTGATGCGGATTAGGTTATATGCTCCCCTGAGATCCAGCTTGGTGAACCACCGGGCTCCTATGAGCTGGTTAAACAGATCGGGGATGAGTGGCAGAGGGTACTGATTCTTTACAGTAATAATATTAAGTTCACGGTAGTCAATACAAGTTCTGAGGCCACCATCTTTCTTATCAACGAAAAAGAATCCAGCACCGACTGGTGACCTGGATGGTCTGATAAACCCTTTCTGCAGACTGTCTGCTATATAATCTTTTATGGCCTGACACTCCGGACCAGAAAGATTATACATTTTACCCTTGGGGAGTCAGGAATTGGTGACCAAATCTATGGGGCAGTCATAATCTCTGTGCGGAGGTAATTTTTCAGATTCAGATACAGAAAAGACATCAACAAAATCCCTGAATGCATGAGGTATGAAGATAGGTTCAGCTCTAGTCAGGTTAACAGATAATGACATACACGTCTCCGGACACTCAGGGCTCCAGCGCACACTCTCACCCTGGTGCCAGTCTATGACTGGGTTCTGCTTCGCAGCCATGGCATGCCCAATACCACTGCTGACATCAGATTCTCAAGAACAAAAAATGACACAGATTCTACATGCAGAGCACCAACAAGCATGGAGATCTCTGGAGTTACAAAAGTAACCACACCCTGCGTGAGAGGTGTACTATCGATAGCAGATATTCTAATAGGTGCATTCAACCTTAGCAAAGTCAAACCCAGCTTTTTTTGCTACAATAGTATCTATAAAATTAGCAGCATATCCACAATCAACAAAGGCCTGCAGCTGTACAGATTTTCCCTGGTGAGATAATGAGACAGGTATCATTAACCTCATAGGGTCAGCAGGAAGTACCTGGGCACCTGAGCGGGTATCCCGGGGCCCAGTCAGGTGGTGCTGCTGCCTTGGAAACGATTGCCTCTCTGATCCAGGCACTCCATTTTTGGCTCCACAACGTGATCTGCACCCTTGCAGTCGACAGGACTCTGGACACGATGAGGTAGGTGCTTGAACCTGAGCAGACCTGAGATCCTGCACTTGCTGTGTAAGTCCATGTACAAGGCCAGAAAGGGTGTGCACCTGATTTAGCACAGCATGGAGAGAATCCATTTTTTTTTTCTTCTCTTCTTGTTATATGGGCCAGAGATAATGTAACGCCTGCCTAGATCCACAGACTCAGATGGGCTGTAATGGGGAGGCTAGAGGGAAGCCACTAACCAAACAGGACCCCCAGAACCCTGAAAACCTTTAACCCCTCTACAGGGATTTGGAATTACACAGGGAACTGGAGATCACTACCTGTGGAAGGCTGCAGTCCGATGAGAGTAGTCGTCAGGCAGGGTCAATCCAGGAATTGCGGAACAGGGACAGAATCGGCAGGCAACGACGTAGTCAACAAACGTAGCAGAGGTCATCTGGATCGGGCAGCGAGGTACAGAAACAAGTAGGCAGGAGGGTAGTCAGAAAACACGTAAAAGTCAACATACAGGAATCACCAACAGAATAGGACGTAACAGGAGCCAGGAAAATCAGAACTATCTCTGGCAGTGGTCAGGTGACAGGAGGGGGAATAAGAAGGGTGTGGTGTCTTCCCATTGGCTGTAGCTGAACGCTGGCAACTTCAGCTGGAAGACACATGCCACCCATAGTCAGCCTGCGGTACTGCAGATCCCAAGCTAACCCAGCCCAGTGGATGATCGGAGCCTGCGCCCACCGCTGGCATCGACTCCTCTCCCATCACCAGCACCATCCACGGCAGGAACACGGCGTCATCTGGCGATCGGAGCAGAAGTCGCCGGAGCAGACTCCGGTGGTGACGTAACAGCCAGCCCTCGGGACCCAAAAGAACTGACTCCTTTAACTGGCGGGATAAGTATGTGGGAGGGCGGCCGGTCCTACCGATCGTGCTGGACAACGTTCCCATGAACACTCTTCTGGATACAGGGTCTCAGGTGACCACAATAACACATATTCTTTACAACAGGTACTGGGCCGATGTTGACTTGATCTGTGGCCCGGATATGGACTTATCTATCATTGCCAGTAATGGACAACCCGTGCCGCAGGTGGGGTACAAGGAAGGAAGGAACCATCAAGGTGGGGTGGGTGGGGATAAAAGCGCAGGGGATGATAGTGGTGGATGTTGATCACCGGACATGCACTCCAATGGTAACCATCGGCACAAATGTGATGGAAAATTGTTTTTCTGAAGTGATTCTTTTGTTGCAACAGGTGGCTGAAACTGCCAGCGTCGGGCAGCAGAAGGCATTGCAAATAGAGATCAGGGCCCTGATGCAAAAACAACAGGTTGAGCAGATGGGGGGGAAATCAGTAACGTCACGGTGACTCCTTCCCCATCTTAGTTCCCCCCTAGGAGTGAAATGATGATTTGGTGTAGTACGGCAGTAGGCCCTCGGGGTAGACATTACCAGGCCCTCGTGGAACCCATGTATTCAGAGGACAGGCCCAACATCCTGACAGCCCGGGGAATAGTTGAAGTTCGCCAGGGGAAAGTGCCCAACTGAATTCTAAGTTGCGGGGAGGAGGAGGTTAAATTGCCGCAGTTTGCCACTGTTGCCAAACTACTCACTGTTGGCAATGACGCTATTGAAGCCGCAGCACCCTTGGTCCCATCCGACCCGGAGGGGGGAGTGAGGAAGGCCCACTGGAGGATTGGTGCCAGCAACTGTACATTGATACAGATTCCACTCAGCCCCATGAGATACAAGGGGTCCACCGGGTAGTACAAGAGTACGAGAGAGTCTTTAGTAAACACCTTTTAGACTTTGGGCAACTGAAGGGGGTTCATCACCAAATTCCCACCAGGGACCACCCTCCCATTAAAGAATGATACCGTCCCGTTCCCCCTGCTCACTATCAGCGGGCAAAGGAAATGCTGCGGGAAATGAAGGAGGTTGCGGTGATCAGGGATAGTTGTAGTGTCTGGGCTGCTCCACTGGTTCTGGTCAAAAAGAAGGATGGCACGATGTGGATGTGTGTGGACTATACACAGGTGAATCGTGTCACCCACAAGGATGCTTACCCGTTGCCTAGAATAGATGAGTCCCTGGCTGCCTTAAAATCTGCTAACTACTCTTCTACCCTAGATCTCACCAGTGGGTATTGGCAGGTTCCCGTGGCTGAAGAAGACAAAGAGAAGATCGCATTCACCACACCTATGGGTCTCTGTGAATTCAACTGTATGCCATTTGGACTTTTGGCGGAAGGATTTGGATTTGGCGGAAGTGTTTGAAGACTTCTCCGAGTTTGACCTCAAGGTGAAACCATCTAAATGCCATTTACTGAAGCCAAAAGTCCAGTACTTGGGACACCTGGTGAGCGCTGAAGGGGTGGCCCCCGATCCAGAGAAGGTCACTGCCATCAGGGACTGGCCAAGACCAACCTCCATTAAGGAGGTGTGGCAGTTCCTCGGCCTGGTGGGCTACTACCGGCGGTTTATCAGTGAGTTCACCCAGGTGGCGTTGCCTCTGCAAGATCTCCTGGTAGGCCAAGCCAAACGATGGGGACCTCCAGTTGAATGGATTGAACAGCAGGAAGAGTCCTTTGTCCAGCTGAAGAGGGCACTCACTGGAGCAGAAATACTCGCCTACACGGACTACGGACAACCTTTCATCCTTTATACGGAAGCCAGTAATGTGAGCCTGGAAGCTGTGCTGTCCCAGGTGCAAGGGGGCTGCGAGAAAGTGATAGCCTATGCCAGCCGGAAGATTCGACCCACTGAGCGGAACCCAGAAAATTACAGTTCCTTCAAGTTGGAATTCTTAGCTGTGGTATGGGCAGTCACTGAACGTTTCAAACAGTACCTTGCATCAGCAAAATTCACCATTTACACAGATAACAACCCGCTGACCGATTTACAGACGGCAAGACTGGGAGCCTTGGAACAGCGGTGGATGGCCGGATTGTCCAATTATGACTTCACGATCAAATACCGGGCAGCGCGGAAGAATGCAAATGCTGATGCCCCGCCCCGAATGCCTCATCTACCAGACATTGGATAAGACCTGAATGAAACGGAGGAAGTGGAGATGCCGGCGTTCTATTGACACCTTGCCTCTCAATGCTCCCATCAGGTGATGGAGAAGCAGACCACCGAGCAGGCAGTTTCCCCCAACTCCATGCCCCATTACAACTGGGGAGAGGCCCAGGATAGTGACCCAGCGGCATGGTTGGTTAAAGAACTCAAAGGCTGTGGAAGGAAAAGGGCAAGCTGTTTATGTCTAAGAAGACACTGTGTCGACAACATATTGATCCCCGGAGCAATAGAGAGGTCTGGCAGGTCATAGTTCCTCAACGGGATGCCCTGAAGGTCCTGGAGGCTTATCACAATGGGGCAGGGCACTTCGGATGGAAGAAACTGGAAGCCCTGCTCTGTACCCGTTTCTATTGGATCGGTATGAGACAATTAATTGAAAAATGGTGTTGAGAATGCGGTCCATGTAACTTAAGATGGGAGGATGGTGAAAGTCAAAGAGCCCCGTTATAGTCAATCGTTACAAAGCAGCTGCTCGAACTGGTGGCCCTGGATCATGTGAAGTTAGCCCCAAGCTGGTCTGGCTATGTGTACACCCTTACCATCGTGGATCATTACTCCCGCTTCCTGGTGGTAGTCCCGGTTAAAGATCAGACAGCTAAGACTGCAGCCAAGGCATTTCATGAGTACTTCTGCTGGCCCCATGGTTACCCGGAGCAAGAACTTACCGACCGGGGCCCAGCTTTCGAAGCTGAGGCGTTTCGGAAATTCTGTCAGTTGTATGGGTGTAAGAAGATAAGAATCACCTCGTACCACCCCCAAGGTAACGGACTTTGTGAAAAGATGAACCAGATAATACTTGACATATTAAAGACTTTGCCTTTGGAGGAAAGAAACCTGTGGCCCCAGAAGTTGCCAGACTTAGTGGATATGTACAATCACATCCTGGTGCAATCTACTAATTGTTCTCTGGTCTACCTGATACGGGCCAGACCTGGAAAGTTACAAATAGACTTGGATATGGGTGTCCTGGTACCTGAGGCCATCCAACCCGACACAGATTGGGACAACGAGCACCAACAACAATACCGTTGGGTTCAAGAATGTGTGGAGAGAAGCTTATCCCAGGCTAGAGAAAGACAAGAACGAAATTACAATCAGACAGCTCCCGCTGCTCCCATAACACCTACAGAGCAAGTTTTGAAAAGAAAATGAAGAACACATAAGTTAGGTGACCACGGGGAAGCCGAACCGTATACAGTCTTTCCATCCAAGTTTGACAACCCGAAGGTGTGCCTCATCAGCAAGGATGGAGGGAATACATCTACGACAGTTTCAAGAGACCACTTGAAGGTGTTCCCTGAGCAGCTGAAGGCTAATGAAGAAGGTCCAGAAGCTTCCCAGTCTGAAGAACCAGAAGAAGAGACCATCCAGACTGTTCTTGGAGCATTTCCCAAAACCTGGACACAGTGGAACCACACCATTGTGGTACCGGCTCTAACCTTTCTTCAATCTCTTCCCCTTGAAGAAGTAGTGACCACAGACCAGCCCAAAGACCCCCCAGTTGAAGCAGCAATGTCTCCAGTCCAGCACCAAGACCTGCCAGCCGGTGAAGCGGCTGTCACCACAGCAGAGGAACCGGAGAACCTGCCTCTTGTCCACGGTGAATGTGCAGTACTCACAGTGAGTCTAGTGAGTAGTGTGAGTCCACCTGCCCTGCCAGTTAATACCGGTCCCTTTCCAACACAACTGTAAGCAACCAGGTTGGGCCTGGTGAACTACCAAATAGTGAGGCATTACGGTCCATCCTGCGTAGGTCACAGCGGTGTAACCTGGGTCGAAAATTGGCTTGGTATCTAGAAACAGATGTTTAGAAGCGGTTAAATGTATACAGTGTACAAATGTAAATACTTCTTTTGTATGTGACATACTGTACATCAATTGTAATGTTTTCCTTATTTTTGTGAAATGTTTATCAGTCCAGGAGTACTGAATTTAACCAAGGGGGAATGTGGCACCCCGGTGGTCCTGGGAACCACAGTGGTGTTGTTCTCATCACTGGGAGCAATGCCATGCTTGGAAACCGTGGGGAAGTCTGTCTGAGAGCTGTTGCCCAGCTCTCCAGGACCGATCGCATAGAGCGGGATACCGGAATCCCAGACTACTGGGTGCTAACGGCTCAGTAGTAATGCCAGAGGGCAGAGGATTCTACCTCTTCTGGCGCATCTGAAATCCGGAGGTGAAGTGGCAAGAAAGAGCCCGAGGTCGTTGCTACAGAGTGGGCCCCAGTACCGGCTCGTGCTACCCGTCAGACGGAAGATACAAACACACATAAAAAAAGAGGGACCTGTTCGGTTTCAGGCCACAGTGACCTACACCTGCGCACAGAAGGAGGCTTACAACTACCAGGCAGAGCGAAATCTCCCTGCTGCTTCCAGGCGGACTGGGCCACTAATCCTGGACTGCACCGAGTACCAGTAAAAGGTAAAAGGGGACTCCAACCTGTGTCGTTCAGTTCTTGTCATCGCCCTCAGTCCTGCATCCCCAACGTATTACCCCATTCTACCATCATCATATCCCTGGGGCTTAGCTTCACCTGCGGGAAGCAAGACCAGCCTAGCTGCAGTGACAGGCTGTTACTTTTCCGCGTACCGCAGGGGGCGTCACGATAAGAGACTTTCCTAACCATCACCTCCATCCTTCTCATCACCCTCACCTTCCCATCCCTTTACGCCTCGTGGTCACGAAACCGGGCCAGGCCTCTCCGTGACAGTGCAGAGGATCTGCCTCCCCGGCTCGGCGACGAGTCGGATTAACCCCCTCGACCCCAGAGTATGGATAGGTAATTAATCTGACAAAGCATTTCATGACCATTAGTGGACCTATATCTTCTGAATTGACAGTAAAGCATGCTTCTCTTTTTAATTTTTTTTTCTGCGTAACATTGGAATATTGGTGTTTTTTTGTGCCAAATCTTTTTAATATACTCCATATTTTGATGTATGTGTACAGAAATACAAAAAGTGCTCAGTAACTAATGCACAACAAGAATCAATATTGTCCAATGTACCACTCCACTATTTGTGCTGTTTGGTGCAGCTCACCGTTAACTGCAACTATACAAGAAAGATATAAGGAAGTCAAAGGCAGTGGCGTAGCTACTGCTTTTGCAGCCTGGGGCGGTCGTCAAATTTGCCGTCGATAATCCATTGCTGTGAGCAATGTTGTCTTTGTATTAGGGTGAGGAAGAATCCTGCGTTCCTCCTCCCGTGTGACATGTACTTTCGCTTTGCAGTATTTGTGCAGCATCTTGTCTCTGTCTGTACATTCACTGCTAAGCGAAACAGAAAGTGAACAGAAGAAAAAAAAATAGCATACTCACTTCTGTGCAGACTCCCGGGACACGTCCGATTGCTGCACGACCTGCCGGTGATCAGCTGATGCGGTCACCTAATGGCATCACCTGATCACCAGGTGACCGCATCAGCTGATTACCAGCGGGTCCTGGAGCCGATCAAACGTCTCCTGGGAGTCTGTACAGAAGAGTATAGGGTTTTTTTTCCTTACTGATGTATCAGCTGATTGTATAAACGGCTTTTAAAAAAATCAGCTGATGTGTCATGTAATTCAGGTCCTTGAACCTTACACATCATCTGATCGATTTGCCTTCCAGCAAACCGATCAGATGATATTGGTTCCGGATTGGACATCACGGGACTCTCGACCCAGGACTACAGCGGAGGGTGGTTCTTTATTTCAATAAAGATGGAGCCTCTAATGGAGTTGTGCTTTATTTCTAATAAAAATATTTTCCTCTGTGTTGTGTTTTTTGTTAATCTTTCTTTACTAGAAATTCATGGTGGCCATGTCTAATATTTGCGTGACACCATGATTTTCAGGCTTAGGGCCAGCTGATAATACACAGCTAACCCTAACCCCATTATTACTCAGTGAGCCACCCGGCACCAGGGCCGCTGGAAGTGTTGGTGACAGCACCCGAAGATGGCGCTTCTATGAACACGCCATTTTCTGGGGTAGCTGCAGACTGCAATTTGCAGCAGGGGAGGCCAGAAAGCTGGGGCCAACCTGCGCTGAAGATTCCAATCCCCAGCTGCCTAGTTGTACCTGGCTGGACACAAAAATTGGGCGAAGCTCACATCATTTTTTTTTTAATTATTTCATGAAATTCATGAAATAATTAAAAAAAAAAAGGGCTTCCCTATATTTTTGGTTCCCAGCTGGGTACAAATAGGCAGCTAGGGGTTGGGGGCAGCCCGTACTTGCCTGCTGTACCTGGCTGGCATACAAAAATATGGCAAAGCTCAAGTCGATTTTTTTTTTTTTTTTTTTTAAATCATTAAAAAATAAAAGAAAAAACCCAAACACATAACCCTAACCCTTGGTTAGGGGTAAAAAAAATGCATGGGCTACCACTGCATTTTCTATTGCTAGCTAAGGGTAACCCAAGCAGCTATTGGTTGTTAACCCCCACTGCTTGGTGTTATCTTCACTGGCAATGGAAAATCCAGGGAAGCCCTTTTTTTAAGTTTTATTCCAAAAAAATAAAAATAAGACATGACATAGGCTTCGCCATATTTTTGTATGCTAGCCAGGTACAGCAGGCAGGAGCGGGCTGCTCCCAACCGCCAGCTGACTATTTGTACCTAGCTGGGAACCAAAAATATAGGAAAGCCCTTTTTTTAATTATTTCATGAATGTCATGAAATAATTTAAAAAAATGACGTGGGCTTCGCCCAATTTTTGTGTACATCTAGGCAGCTGGGGATTGGAATCCGCAACGCAGTTTGGCCCAAGCTTTCTGGGCCCCCCTCGCTGCGAATTGCAGTCTGCAGCCACCCCAGAAAATGGCGCTTTCATAGAAGTGCCATCTTCTGGCGCTGTACCCAACTCTTCCAGTGGCCCTGGTAACAAGGGGTTAATATCAGCTTTTTTTTACCAACTGGTATTAAACCTGAGACTCTTAATGTTAGGCCAAGTTTGACCTGGCCATTAAGAATTTCCAATAAAGGGTTAAAAAAAGACACTACACAGAGAATAAATACTTTATTATAAATAAATACACAGACACACTTAGGGACTCCATGTTTATTACTCCCTCTCACCCCTCCATGATCCTGGTCTTTTACTGTCTTCAACCCATGCAGCTCTGCTATATCACACAGCACAGGAAGAACTCTGCTCCTCCCCGTGCTGTGTAATCGAGCAGAGGCTGCGGCGGGTTGGTAGGCGGTGACGTCACTGCTGCTACCGTTGCCATAGTAACCTACTGAGCGGGTTACTACAGCAACGGTGATCTCCGATCAGCTGATTACCGGCACCGCTATGCACTGGCTCCTGCATAAGCTGCCAGTAAATAGGGGTTAAGTCCTGTGGCTCCTGCAGGAGCCAGTGCATAGCGGCCCTGGAAATTAGCTGATCGGAGATCACCGATGCTATAGTGTCCCGCTAGGTGGGTTACTACGGCAACGGTGGAAGCAGTGACATTACGTCTCCTAGTACCTACACTACCTACACAATAAATCTGTCCCTGGCTCAGCAGCACCTCCCCTTACACTAGCTGACTGTGGATCACACTGCTGAGCACAGCGCTGTCAGCTGTCATATAGAGCTGATGACGCTGTGCGGCCAGCCAATTACTGTAATGCCACAGCCATGTTGGTTGTGGCATTACATTGTGTGACAGCCAATCCCTGCATGTTCGCTGACTCTGTAAACAGTGCCCACATGCAGGGAGGGGGAGGCGAGCACCGAGTAGCGGCGAGCATACTCGCATATCCCTATTAGGGACGTAATTCCCCAGGTGGTATCTCTGTATGAAGCTCTATTTTCTGTTTTTTATCCACAAAATGCCGACCCCCCCCCCTGACACGTTTTGCTCGGGGTGGACCGCCCCCTCCGCCCCCCCTTTGCTACGCCACTGGTCCAAGCCACCAAAAAAGTCCTCCTCGTTTTCACCACAAGAAATTGCAGAAATACAACTGTCTCCATAAACTGGCACTAACGCACAAAGCAAAATAAAAAAAACATACATATTTGTTGTACAATATGTCAACGCATGCCTTAACAAGCTTAACAACAACCAATCTGATTTTTTACACTGTCCTGCTGATACCTATGGCTTGATATGAGGCAAAGCAACATCTTTTTACAGCATCTGAAACTTGGAAAAAACAATCTGAACTTCTACGATTGAGAGGTTGATAAATAACTTTATTAAGTACAGTACAGTGCTATTTTTATAATAATTTATAAGTGGTGCATGTGCTTGTGTATCCACTGAGTGCTTCTGGCCCATAAGTTGAGTATTTTTAGGGACTATTGGCCCCAGACCCTCACTAATCTACTAATTTGTTGTAGCTGCAACAAATCAGAAACTAACAAAAGTTTAGTAACAGAATACTTAATATTATGGGATCAAAATTACTCCTTTTTAAATCAATTATCTTCTAAATACCTTAAGGCCCCCCCTACACATTAGATGGCTTGCAAAGATGGCCAGCTCTTCCATACAGAGGAGGAGTGCATGTTCTGCTGAATGCTGCTGTGTTCTTTATGAAAAAGTTGTCTCCAGACATGTCTGGCGCCAGCTTATTTCAAGGAAACAATACAATCAACTGTACAAAATCGGACACACGGATCGATATTTTGCCTGACATTCAATTGTCTGGAGCGCCCATACATATTAGGCCTTTTTCACACGTCCGTAGAAAACACACACATTTTTCACGGATGCGTTGAAGGTGCATATGCAGGGTCGGACTGGGGTGTCTGGGGCCCATGAGGGAAATTGACTCCAGGGGCCACCCTACAGCGATATGCGAATACCTGTTAGCAGTTATCCCCGTTATAGTGGAGCACTGACTGTAAAGCACAGGCGGCTCCTGCACATCTCCTGTGCTCACACAATAACTGATGTACAATAATAATTTTCAGTAGAGGGTCTTTGGTGACAAATTATCACCGCTCCACAGGTTAGGTTGGTGATAAGTTATTGATCGGTGGTACAAAATACAGTGAAAACCGCACCAATCGGAAGAATGTGGAACTTTTATCCTTGACAGGACAATTGTATCCCCATTATATAATGCAGCGGCAGCAAGTGGGATATGTGACCGCAGCTCCATTCATCCTCCTTGGGGCAGTCAGAAAAAGCCAAGTGCAGCACATGGCAGCAACTGAGGGAATGAATGGATCAGGGGTCGAGTAAGACATGAGCTCCAGTGTCAATTGGGATAAAAGTTGCACGTTTTGCAGATCAGTGCAGGTCTCAGCAATCAGACCCCGACTGATGAATAATTTATCACTCTTCCTTAGGCCATGGTCACACATTCAGTATTTGGTCAATATCTTACATCAGTATTTGTAGCCAAAACCAGGAGTAGGTGAAAAATACAGAAGTGGTGCCCGTGTTTCTATTATACTTTTCCTCTGATTTTACCGCTCCTGGTTTTGGCTACAAACACTGAGGTAAAAAAAACTCATCAAATACTGAGTGTGTGCACAAGGTCTTAGAAAAAGTGATTACCTATTTTCACTGGAGAACCTCTGTAACTAAATATTTGCTGCTGTGTATTAATCACAGGACAGGGAGGGGTTAAATGTTCAAGTATGTAATCTCTATTGGAAATAAAGAATCTTCCCCAAATTGATATCAGAGAGAAAAAGTTACCTTCATACACTACACAATCCACTATACCAAGACCAATAATACCACATACAAGGGAGAAATACCGCCACACCATGACGAGACCACATAGTGACCGAAAAATACCACATACAAGGGAGAAATACTGCAACACTATGACCAGACCACATATTAAGACCACACAGTGACCAAATGCAACCAATCACATACAAGGAAGAAATACCGCCACACCCTGACCAGGCCACAGTGACCAAATAATACCACAAACAACAAAGAAATACCACCATACCGTGACCAGATCACTTATTAACACCACACAGTGATCGAATACAACCACATACAATGGTCAAATACCAACAGTCTATGACCAGATAACATAGTAACCAAAAACTACAATAATAATCATGAACAAAATCCATAACACTAATAACAATAATATTACCATCACTGCCATTATACACAGGAGCTCTGTATATAGTGTCAGTGTACAGGTAATACAGTGATCACCAGCGATATTATACACGGGAGCTCTGTATATAGTGTACAGGTAATACAATGATCACCAGCGACATTATACATGGGAGCCCTGTATACAGTGTACGGGTAATACAGTGATCATCAGTGACATTATACACAGGAGCTCTGTATACAGTGTACAGGTAATACAGTGAGCTGTGTATACAACATATAGTGTGTGTGTGTGTGTGTACATGTAATACACTGACTTACCAGTGATGTCTGTAGTTGAGATTATTCATCTTCGCTTTTCCTCTTCATCTGGCACTGACCACCATTACTTCTTCCTGCCATGACGCAACTCTGCAGAAAATAACACACAGTCACCTATAGCCGATCACTCAGAGCACATTCCACACTTTTTCCCAATTTCTACACTATGTCAGACTTTTATTCCCCCATTGAAGACAGTATCCTCAAAATTAAATTATATTTCATCAGTAATAATTTCCCCTTATTCACCCCTACAGTAATTATCTCTACTATTTGCCAACATAAACCAATAATGTATGTTCCTTGTTCTGGCCCCATATAGTAATTATTTCTCCCTTCCTGGCAGCCTTTATTTAATAATGTCTCCCATCCTAGCCCCCTTTATTTAATAATGTTTCCCATCTTAGACCCCTATGTTCCCCCATCCTAGACCCCTATGTTCCCCCATCTTGGGCCCCTATGTTCCTCCGTCCCAGGCCCCTAAACTGCCGTATCCATTCACAGAGAGAGGAACAAAAAGATTTTTCTCACCTTCCTGCGCTCCCCGGCGTCCTCTTGTGGGCTGTCCACCCCACCCATCTGAGGATGTGCACAGATGTCAGAGCGCGGCGCATAGCAGTCATGTTAAAAGATGTGAGGCACACAGACATGCACACACACTGACACATGCACACATACGCAGATGAATTGACATGCACATGTATGTAGACACACGTACATGCAAACACACACATACATAGACATACGCAGACACTCAGATAAATGCATGCAGACAGGCACACTCATGCAGATACAAACACACTCATACTTATGTAAACTCACAGGCATGAACATGAAGACAAGCACACAGACATGAAGACAGGCACACATATGTAGACACAGAAATGTGCACATACACACAGGCATGCTTACATACGTAGACACAGACAAATGTACACACACAGACAGGCACACGTACATATAGGCAGACACATAGACATGCACTGGACACACAAAAAAATGTACACAGATGCACACAGGTGCATGTAGACAGACATATGCACATGTTCATACAGACAAGCACATGAACGCAGACGGAAACACACATACAAACATGCAGAAAAAACGCAGCCAGGCACCTGCACGCACAGATACACATATGTAGACATGCAGACACATGCATAAGAATGAATACAAGCACAAGCATGCACACACACGTAGGCACATACATGCACACAGAATACAGTCACAAGACAAGCACAAATACATAGGCACATAAGCACACGCATGTACAGACATACAGAAGAATGCAGACTTTGCACTATTCTACACACACAAACACACACACACACACATTATACATGTCATATAAACAGACATTATATATATATATATATATATATATATATATATACACACACACATTATAGCAGTTCTTACCTTCCCCCTGCTGGTCTCCAGTCCAGCCTGCAGGCTCCATTGATGATCCTCTCTGGCGGGAAGCACCGCTGCTGAGTGCAGGACACACTGCCTGACATCACAGTTAGCAAACTTGGTAATGTCTATTAACTGTGACATGGCCGGGGTGGCACACGAACAACTGAAGGTTCAGTGCAGCCCCGGCTGACATAGAAGCAAGCAGTCTTGCGGCTCTGGCACAGCCGTCCGGGGCCCCAACACTGCCACTGGCACAGCCGCCCGGGGCTCCAACACTGCCATTGATGGAGCCGCCCGGGGCCCTGACACTGCCGCACGCACAGCCGCTTGAGGCCCCAACACTGCCACTGGCACAGCCGCCCGAGGCCCTGACACTGCCACTGGCGGAGCCGCCCGGGGCCCCGACACTGCCGCACGCACAGCCGCCCGGGGCCCTGATACTGCCGCTGGCACAGCCGCCTGCGGCCCAGACACTGCCGCTGGCACAGCTGCCCGGGGCCCTGATATTGCCACTGGCACAGCCGCCCGGGGGCCCTAGCCCTACCACCGGTTACTAGCCTGGGGCCCTATGTGAAGCTCGGTGGGAGGGAGGCGGCTAAGGACCTGAGGCCGACCGAGGGATTCCCCGGCACCCCGGTGGCCCAGTCCAGCCCTGTGCATATGGCCCTCCGTATGCCGTCATTTTGGCACATGTGTGTTCTCTGTGTGCTATCCATGTTAGCACACGGAGAGCAGGAATTTTTTAATCACCTGTCCCCGGAGCCGATGTATCCCACGCTGTAGTCACACTTGCTTCTGGGTGCAGTGAATATTCATGAGCAAAATGAGCAGGCCCTGAAGCAAATTACAGCAGTGCCAGAGACAGCAGGGCTGGAGACAGCTGAGTATAGAAATTAATTTCTTTTCAAAGACAAGTGTTTTCTCCAGTAAATATCACATGGATCACACAACTGTGTGGTCCATTGGACATCAGTGCTGCCAGAGAAAAATGGACTTATCTCCATGCGGAACACACAGACATGAGTGTGCGCCATATGGACACATAGTCCACGAGAAAGCACTGATGTGTGCTGACCCTTTGACTTTAATGGGTCTGCGTATGTCCAGGATTCCAGTACGTACAAAAACTGCGTCATACGTACCAGAATCACTGACGTGTGAAAGGGGTCTTAGACTGTTGGCCAATCCCATCAATATGTACTGGACACTTTAGTGAAAAGCTGATACAGCTGTGGAAATTGTGGCTGGCCATACATTTCTGATGCATTTGTCGATAAAAAACCTTGGCATTTGGGATTGGTTTCTGATGACAAGACTGCTTCTTGAACGTAAATTTGGCTGGTGGACAGGGTCATTACATCTCAGTACATCGTAGTACTTCCATTAAATGATCATTACAATATGACTACTTCTAATAAGTATACGATTAACGCTCTACAATATATTTAATGCCATGCATAATTATGGTTCATTTATTACTTTATGTGGCATGTTAGTCATAAAACATACATAGATTTAGGCAGAAGATTGTGTAAGGTCGCAATAACGTTTGTAGAAGTCATAGATGCTCCAGGGGGACCGCTCTGCTGCTCTTCACCCGGCTGTGTTCTGACTATGGGTATGCCTACCCTTATGCTATCGTTCATGCTGCCCACAGTCTGTGATCTGTCCTGCTGCTAAAGGTCCAGTCACACTAAGCAACTTACCAGCGATCCCAACAATGATAGGGATTGCTGGTAAGTTGCTAGGAGATTGCTGGTGAGATGTCACACTGCGACGCTCCAGCAATCCCACCAGCAACCTGACCTGGCATGGATCGCTGGAGCGTCGCTACACAAGTTGCTGGTGAGCTCACCAGCAACCAGTGACCAGCCCCCAGCGCCGCGTGGAAGATGCTGCGCTTGGTAACTAAGGTAAATATCGGGGAACCAACCCGATATTTACCTTGGTTACCACTGCACGGAGCTACACGTGCAGAGAGCAGGGAGCAGCGCACACTGAGCGCTGGCTCCCTGCTCTCCTAGTTACAGCACACATCGGGTTAATTACCCGATGTGTGCTGCAGCTAAATGTGCAGAGAGCAGGGAGCAGCGCACAATGCTTAGCGCTGGCTCCTTGCTCTCCTAGTTACAGCACACATCGGGTTAATTAACCCGATGTGTGCTGCAGCTACATGTGCACAGAGCAGGAGCCGGCACTGACAGTGAGAGCGGCGGAGGCTGGTATCAAAGGTAAATATCGGGTAACCAAGGACAGGGCATCTTGGTTACCCGATGTTTACATTGGTTACCAGCCTCTGCAGAAGCCGGCTGCTGCTGCCTGCACATTTAGTTGTTGCTGTCTCGCTGTCACACACAGCGATCTGTGCTTCACAGCAGGACAGCAACAACTAAAAAATGGCCCAGGACATTCAGCAACAACCAGCGACCTCACAGCAGGGGCCAGGTTGTTGCTGGATGTCACACACAGCAACATCGCTAGCAACGTCACAAAAGTTGTTCGTTAGCAGCGATGTTGCTAGCGATGTTGCTTAGTGTGACGGGGCCTTAAGACTATGTGTTATCTGGGTTTACAACACCATGATCATTGATATGTATATTAGTTAACTTGGCACTTGTAGTACTACTCTTTTGAAACCGTGATACTATACTATTTATTCATGTTTTTATGGTTTATTTGTTTGTAGTACTCCTCTGCTTTAATGGTGTTGTGACCTGCAGCTATTACAATTCAGATTGCAATTTTTATATCGCATTTTTTACCTTATGCTTTATAATATTATAACTGTTGTTATACATATGCCCAGTGAAGTGTGCTGCCGACTCTATATTGTGCCAGTCGTTTTGTATTAAAATCATCTATTTTGCACTATACTCTCGTTTTGTTCTCCTGTTTTCCTATGCTTTTTGAGTGTGCTATGTAGGTACAATGTTTTGGTTTTACTACTGTATTATTTGGGATTTCCTTATTATCATAGATGACTTTGCAGCCTTTTTCACACATTTGTGTGTGACATAAAAGTCTAATGCGTATTACTATGCATGAGACTAGTTCTGCAGTTAGGCACAGGATGGTATATAAATTAGGTGGCCGATGCCCTGCGAATAGAGTTGAGCGAGTACCTAACTATTCATACTTGCTATACTCATAACGAGTACTGTCTAATACCCGCGTATTCAATCCGAATAGCGTGTGCAATGGGGAAAAACTTGCAATGTAACGAGTAACCCGAATGCCGCACTATTCGTGCGAGTAGCAAATAGTGCGGCATTCGGGTTACTTGTTACATTGCGAGTATTCCCCATTGACTTGCATTGCACATGCTATTCGGATTGAATATGTGAGTATTAGACAGTACTCGATATGAGTATAGCAAGTATGAATAGTTAGGCACTCGCTCATCTCTACCTGCAAACGCTCTAATCACAAAAGGAAAGACTCCTCTGCTGCCTAACATAGCAACACTTAGCCCACTCTCCTGCTCTACTGTGTCCATGGAAGACCAGGGTTGGGATCAGACGTAGGCAGGGGTGATCAGCCTTCTAGAGCATCACCTCATATTATAAGGGGAGCAGCAATTACCCTTAATAAAACTATTAACTTTTGCCATGCGCCACTGCTCGCAAAAAGCTCACCACTGTAATGTATAATACAATAATTTCAGCTAGCTGGGGGTGGCCAATGGAAAAGGAGACATGTTATGCAGGAATAAAGGAATGCCAATGAATGCTTCCCCATTATTGGGCAGCATGGTGGCTCAGTGGTTAGCACAGCAGTCTTACAGAGCTGAGGTATGGGGAGATAAGGTATGCACACCAGTGACTATGTAAGGGGAATACATGGAATAGCAGAAACTGCTGTGTGAATACTGACATGAAAAATTCAATAGCTATATGTAAGGATGAACTGTGAAAAATGGAATCTGCATTACTGCCATGAATATATGAATAAAGAGAAATTTAGCTACTGAATTGATCAATGCAATAGAGCCCCAACACTACGCCAAAGTATTTCTCTACGTTGGGGTCCCTAGCTTGTGTGTGTCCTCTCATGCAGTTAAAAAACTTACCGTGTATGGGAAGCTGAGACCCAGGCTATATATACGATGTGGATTGGCAATAGGTGTGTGTGGGGAGGGTTCCCAAATGAAAAACTACTAACATTAAGGAATAACGTTTGGAACTCCATTCTATGTCTGAACTGGGTGCAAAAACCTAAAAAAACATCACTATGGGGAGATAAGGTATGCACACCAGTGACTATGTAAGGGGAATACATGGAATAGCAGAAACTGCTGTGTGAATACTGACATGAAAAATTCAATAGCTATATGTAAGGATGAACTGTGAAAAATGGAACCTTTTTGGGGGTTTTTGCACCCAGTTCAGACATAGAATGGAGTTCCAAACGTTATTTCTCATTTGTTAGTTGTTTTTCGTTTGGGAACCCTCCCCACACACACCTATTGCCAATCCACATCGTATATATAGCCTGGGTCTCAGCGTCCCATACACGGTAAGTTTTTTAACTTCATGAGAGGACACACACAAGCTAGGGACCCCAACGTAGAGAAATACTTTGGCGTAGTGTTGGGGCTCTATTGCATTGATCAATTCAGTAGCTAAATTTCTCTTTATTCATATATTCATGGCAGTAATGCAGGTTCCATTTTTCACAGTTCATCCTTACATATAGCTATTGACTTTTTCATGTCAGTATTCACACAGCAGTTTCTGCTATTCCATGTATTCCCCTTACATAGTCACTGGTGTGCATACCTTATCTCCCCATAGTGATGTTTTTTTAGGTTTTTGCACCCAGTTCAGACATAGAATGGAGTTCCAAACGTTATTTCTCATTTACAGAGCTGAGGTACTGGGTTCAAATCCCACCAAGGGCATCATCTGCAAGGAGTTTTTATATGTTCTCACATTGTTTAAATGGGTTTCTTCCCACACTCTAAAGACATACTGATATTGCTTTAGATTATGAGCCCCAAAAGTGCTGTCTAAGTGATGGTGCTATATAAGTGAGTAAAATAAATAAATTAGACTGACTGGCTAGCAAAGTAAAAGTGGACCAGATAGAGGAATGAATGGGCAAATTAAAGGGTTATTCTCAAAATAACAAATTATTTCTTATCCAATGGATATGAGATGACTTATTGATTACTGAGGCAAGGTCTGTTGTGACTGCCCAAAATAGTCAAGAATAGCACTTTGTTAGTTCCCATGATGATCATGCAGTCTGACGTACAATTCATTTTCAATGGGATTGCATAATCAGTCATGGCTCCATTCACACAGAACTCTTGAGAACCAAAATTCTCGGGATCGTTTAGGATCACAGAAGTCAGACCACCAGCGATTGGGAAGTTATCCACTAGCCTATGGATAGGGGACTACAATGAAGCCTCTCACCATCCCTTTAAAGTATTTGTTGATATGTAACCACCTAATTCTAATGTCAGGGGATTCTGACAGCCGATCCCTGCTAACCAGAGCATTTAGGCATATTATTGTAATATTTTATCCCATATTGTGATGGAAAGAATAAAATAACTTTAGATTTAGATTATGAGCCACAATAGGGACAATGATGTAAAGCACTGTGGCAATTTATAAGCAAGTAAAGGATAAATAAAATAAATACAGTGACTTGAAAAAGTATTCATACCCCGTGAAGTTTTTCACTTTTTTACATTACACCCACAAACTTGAATTTATTTAATTTGAATTTTATGTGATATATAAACACATAGTAGTAAGTATTTGTGAAGTGTAAAGGAGATGATACATGGCTTTCTACATATTTAGAAACTATAAATCTGAAACTTATGATGTGCATTTGTATTCAGATTTCCAAGTCAATACTGTATAGGACCACCCAAGGAACTGAAGTCGAAGGAGTGTGTTTCCTAGAGGGAAGAGTTAGAAGGGAACACCTGTTCAGGTGACAACTGTAGCACAGTTACAAAATATAAAAGGCTAGGATGAAAACAAGTAGGTGGAGTTGAGGCCACATGGAACACGCACTCATTGCGTGAGTATTGTGTCTACTTCCAATCTTGAAGTTCCAGAACTGTCTTACCCCGATTGTACCCATTTATCTCCAGATTGTTTTCACAACTCCCAGTGCTATGTCAAAAACTTCAACTACCGTTTACCGGTACTTCTCCTCCTTCGGCCATTATATCCCTATAAAATACTTTTAGGTTTCTGATTCCAACGTGAAAAATTGTGGAAAAGTGTACGGGGTATGAATACTTTTTCAAGGCACTGTAATAATGATGTATTTGATAGACACAGGAGCTTATGGGAATGTTCCACCTGCTTCTGTAACACTGTTTTATATGATATGCTGCAGTGATGTCACTACGTGCAACCGTGAACACCATGAATATTGGTTCTTGCAACAAAGTCCACTGTATCCTCTCTAATTATTAGTATATGATGTAATACTGGTTTAGAAGCACCTCTGTTGATTATTAAAAAGTTTATTAATGTTTTTACGTATATATAGCGAGTTCTTGAAATTATGTATACCTACAGTTTCTATTACAAATTCGGGCTGTTATGGTATGTAATACTTCTGTATTCTTTAAAAACATGTAGTGTTGCCTCTAGTAGATATCATAATTTTTTATGCTTAAATTCAAGGGTGGGGATGGAGGAGACTGGGTCCAGAGACCACACGAACGTATGAAAGACTACTGTCACAATTCCTCTGTGCAGAGCATCTTGCACACTAAGAGATGCTCTGCTGTGTTTTACTGGGCTGGTTGGCAGGTTGATTGACAGCGCAGGCTTCCATGCTGGTTCTGGGAGGTGCTGATTGCTCAGGTGTTCCATCTTCTGGGAAATTGCTCTGCTTCTTTAGTGAGCATGCTCTCCCAGCCTGTGCTCTGATCTTTGTTTCCTGACCCCGTAATGTTGTTTGACTCCTCTTGGCCCGCTCCCTTTTCCTGTCATGACCTCCTGACTTTTGACCTCGGACCGTTACCTGACCACGTGTCAGTTTTCTCCCTGAATCTGGTACGTGCCTTCCTGGAATTCTGACCCCTGGATCGTGCCCTGACTATGCCTCTGTGTACTCCCTGTGTTCATACGTGTCCTCCTGTTACCACAACCCCGCATTCCTGAGTACTCTACCATTTGTACTATCCGTAAGTAGTGACTAGCATCAGAACTACTTAGAAAAGCTTAAATTTACAAATGGCAGTGCTCCGCACATATACAAAACAGTGGAAGGTCCCATAGCCAACCAATCAGCCCATTAGTAGATGGAGAAGTGAGCAGGTATGGTATGGTGATATGGTAGCAGTCTTTTGACTGGTGGTATCAGTTCCTCTATCCACACTGATTTGCAACATGTTATAGGGGAATAACATGTAGAAGAAGACAGGTACAATTTTCTTAACCAGTATTCGTTCTTTTATTCAAATTCCAACATGTAGCATCTACAGATTTATATAAAGGGTTTTTTTATTGTTGTTCAGCTAGGGTGAGAAGAAAGTCCTCTAAATGGAAATGTGAGTAACTTGGCATTCATTTGCTTCATAACCACGTCAGGAGTTACCTCTGTATTTGATAAAAACCATCCCTGAAGTTTACAAAAAGGACTTGACGTATTGTCATGAACATTAAGTACTGAACATTGTTTTCTAGTATTATCTAACAACTAGAATAGGGACACAAATGCACAGGGTACACAATGTGAAGGACATATTAACAGAAGGACAATATCCTCCTGAAGCACAAAACATGGTTCACGATAACAGTGAAGTCATGTCAAACACTATATGTGTTATATACAATGTACATAAAAAAATGTATCACTTTACCAGAATTATAGGCCATTATAACAGGCCAAAGCTGCATTAACGATCCTCATTCCTACTGGGAACAATGGATAAGCTTGTCAACAGGACACCTACAATGTAACAGCTAACTAACTCCTTTAACACAACAGGCCAGTTAAGATGGCAATTGACAAAACAATTCTTGAAATAAATCACATTAATATTTCACGGACAAATTAATACTTCCAGCAAATGCAAGCCTACGCAGACAGCATGAATGACAGTAGATGGCTTCCCATCCCTAATTTCACCAGGAATTGACACATGGGAAAGTCTTGTTAAAGAGCTATCTCCGGGTAAATAATAAAGAAGATTCAGAGCTTGCTGATGCAATTGATTGCTGGGGTGGACAAGAGCTAAACACCCCAATTATTCTGGTATTGATGGGCTCTTCTACATATGCATATTGGAAACATTTATAATTAGATACTAGAGATGAGCGAACCGAATCCGAACCGTTATCGAACCTTACTGAACCCCATTAGATTGAATGGGAGGTCAAACGTAAGGCAGAGAAAACACCTTTAAGGGGGTTGAAAACCTTCCAAAACAGCAAACATTTTACAATGCAGTACCACTGTTTTGGCATAGCCATTAGCTTCCTAGACTATTGACATAAGAAATATAGAGATGGATGAGAAACAGGTGTGTGGCTGGTGCTCCCATACCCCTGCCAGTACAGACAAGACACAACTTTGAGACCCATCTTGAAATCTTGACATTTAAAACCTTTCAGGCAGTACAGTAGTATCAATTTCACCCTCCCCATAGTATCTTTGCACAGCAGGGAGGTACGGTCAATGCAACATAAAGGCTGTGGCCCGGCATTTCAATTTTAAAAATGAAGAAATGCATGAGTGACAGGTGTAGGTCTGTTGCTATTAGAAGCCTGGCACTACCCACATGACACAACTTTGAGACACATCTTGGAGTCTCGACATTTAAAAACCTTTGAGGAAAACAGCAGTGCAGTAGAATCAATTGCCCCCACACCTATTGTGTATTTTTAGGGAGGTACGGTCCATGCAATAAAAAGACTGTGGCCCAGCATTTCAAATTTGAAAAGTCAGCACACAGCAACTGTGCCGCCTGCAGCAGCGCATCCAGGACATAATAGTTAGTAGTGCCGCCACTAGGTTTGCACCGTTATTGCACATGGCCTTCCCTGGATCCAGGTTCAGTGGAGGCAGGCATTTATCAAACTCGATCTGAAAAGTGTTCCACAACTCTGCAGCTGTGTCACTACGTTCTCCGATGCATATTAATTTAAGCACTGCCTAATTGTGTTGACTTACATACAGGATGTGGCCTGGCATTTAAATTTAAAAATTCAACAGATGCATGAGTGACAGCCATTGGCCTCTTGCTTTCAGAACACTGGCACTACTGACAAAAGCCAAATTGGAGACCTTACTTATAGTCTGAAACTGCTTGATTGCTGAAACTCAACTTTGAGTGTTGAGATTTAAAAAAATTTCAGGCAGGGAAGTGCTATCAATTGCCCCTTCCCACCGTAGTGTCTTTGCACAGCAGGGAGGTATGGTCGATGCAACACACAAGATGCGGCTTGACATTTAAATGTTAAAAGTCAAGAGATGCATGACAGACAGATGTAGGCCTCTTGCTTCCAGAAGACTAGCACTACAAATAGCCCAACAAAGCAACATGGCTATGTGGGACCGACCCTGGAACAAGGCCTGAACCAGCGTTTTACCAGAGACAGCAAGATGACAGATAGGCGTAGGCCTTTTGTTTCCAGAAGACTAGCACTACAGACAAAAGCCAAATTGGAGACCCTACTTGGAGTCCTCACATTTCCAAAAATTAAGGTCAGGCAAAAGAAAAAGTGGCAACAATTGGCACACAATACAAATAGCCCAACAAAGCAACATGGTTGCGTGGGACTGGCCCTGGAAAAACACCTGAACCAGCATTTCTTTCTTCACCAGAGACAGCAATATGGCAGACAGACATATGCTTCTTGCTCCCAGAACATTGGCACTGATTTTAAAGTAATTAATTTGCATTTTATTGCATAAAATAAGTATATGATCACCTACACACCAGCAAGAACTTTGGTTCTCTTAGACCTGTAATTTTTTCTTTAAGGTCTTCAAGCATGACAATGACCCAAAACACACAGCCAGGGAAACTGTGAAGTGGCTCCGTAAGAAGCATTTCAAGGTCCTGGAGAGGCCTAGCCAGTCTCCACATCTGAAACCAATAGCAAATCTTTGGAGGGAACTGAATCTAAAGGCCGCTTTACACGTAACAACATCGCTAACGAGATATCGTTGGGGGTCACAGAATTTGTGACGCACATCCAGCCTCGTCAGCGGCGTCGTTGCGTGTGACACCTACGAGCGACCGCCAACAATCAGAAATACTGACCAAATCGTTGATCGTTGACACGTCGTTCATTTCCCAAATATCGTTGCTCATTGTGGACGCAGGTTGTTCGTCGTTCCTGAGGCAGCACACATTGCTACGTGTGACACCCCGGGAATGAGGAACAACAGCGTTCCTGCGTCCTCCAGCAACGAGGTGGGAGTGACGTGAATGCGGCTGCTCTCTGCCCCTCCGCTTCTATTGGTGGCCCACTGATTGATGTTGGTGTGATGCCACACGAACCACCCCCTTAAAAAAGAGGTTGTTCGCGCCCATAGTGACGTCGCTAAAAAGGTAAGTACATGTGATGCGTCCTAGTGATATTGTTCGCCACGGACAGCGATTTGCCCGTGATGCACAAACGACGGGGGCGGGTGCGATTGCTAGCGACATCGCTTCGGATGTCGCAGCGTGTAAAGCGGCCTTTAGTGTTACCCAGAGACACCCCTGAAACATCTCAAGACGATCTATATGGAGGAGTGGGCCAAAATCCCTGCTGAAGTCGGTCAAGCACTACAGTAAACGTCTGACCGCTGTAATTGCAAGGAAAGATTTCTGTACCAAATATTAAATTCTGTTTTTCTACAGTATAAAATAATTATTTAATGTAATAAAATGCAAATTAATTATTTAAAAATCATACAATGTGATATTCTGGATTATTGTTTTTTTACACTGTCACAGGTGAAGTGTACCTACGATATAAATTACAGACCTCTCCATTCTTTGTAAATGGGAAAACTTGCAAAATTTGCAGTGCATCAAATACTGTTCTTTCCCCCCCCCACAGTGTGTGTGTATGTATATATGTATATATATATATATATATATATATATATATATATATATATATATATATATATATATAAATATATATATATATATATATATATATATATAAAACTTATTTTCCAAGGAGGTTTTAAGCATCAAAGTATGACATCAAGTCAATTCAACTTTAGGGATATCAATCTATCATGTTAGGGAGCATGTGTGACCGTGAATCGATTTGTGACAAGTGAAGATGCAACACAGAGACAAATTTCATACAAAGATTGACTTGACATGTGGTGGGCATAGAAGTTTACACTTGTCTTATTCTTCCTGGCTGATTCTTTATTGGGCTTTCATTTTGCTAGTGTCCATTTCACTATTGGTAGCATGCTCCTTGGTACAAGGAGTACCTTGCGCAGCAAGAGCATTAGAGAATGATTTCCAACAGGCTAATAGAGAGAATGATTTTAAAGTAGAACATCACCGTCATTGAAAAGCGTTGTGATATTGCAGTATTCCCTTAAATTTTTGGTGCTGCATTTATATTTATATATATATATATTTATATATATATATATATATATATATATATATATATATATATATATATACTAGAAGGTGGCCCGATTCTAACGCATCGGGTATTCTAGAATTTATTGTGTAGTTACTGTATGATTTTTGTTATATATATATAGATGTTGTTGTGTGTAGTTGCCAAGTGTTTGTGTAGTGCGCTGTAAATGTTCTGGGTGTTGTCCGGGTGTGTGAGAGCGGTGTTGTTTGTGTGTTGCGTTGTTTGTAGAGCGCTGTGTGTCTGCAGCGTTGTGTGTGTGGTGCTGTGTGTTGCGTTGTGTGTGTTGTGTTGTTTGTGGAGCGCTGTGTGTCTGCAGCGTTGTGTGTGTTTGGTGCTGTATGTGTTGCACGGTTTGTCTGGGTGTGTGTTTTGGGGGGAGGTATGTTTTGTGCAGTGTGTGTGTGTGTTGGAGGAGTAGTCCTGAAGGGAGAGGAGTATAATAGTAGGAATAGTCCTGGGGGGAGAGGAGGATAATATGAGGAGTAGTCCTGGGGGGAGAAGAGGATAATATGAGGAGTAGTCCTGGGGGGAGAGGAGGATAATATGAGGAGTAGTCCTGGGGGGAGAGGAGGATAATAGGAGGAGTAGTCCTGGGGGGAGAGGAGGAGAATAGGAGGAGTAGTCCTGGAGGTGAGGAGTATAATAGGAGGAGTAGTCCTGGGGGGAGAAGAGTATAATAGGAGGAGTAGTCCTGGAGGTGAGGAGTAGTCCTGAAGGGAGAGGAGGAGAATAGGAGGAGTAGTCCTGGAGGTGAGGAGTATAATAGGAGGAGTAGTCCTGGGGGGAGAAGAGTATAATAGGAGGAGTAGTCCTGGAGGTGAGGAGTAGTCCTGGGGGGAGAGGAGCATAATAGGAGGAGTAGTCCTGGAGGTGAGGAGTATAATAGGAGGAGTAGTCCTGGAGGTGAGTATAATAGGGGGAGTAGTCCTGGGGGGAGAGGAGTATAATAGGGGGAGTAGTCCTGGGGGGAGAGGAGGATAATAGGAGGAGTAGTTCTGGGGGGGGAGGAGGATAATAGGAGGAGTAGTCCTGGGGGAGAGGAGTATAATAGGAGGAGTAGTCCTGGGGGAGAGCAGGATAATAGGAGGAGGAGTCCTGGGGGGAGAGGAGTATAATAGGAGGAGTAGTCCTGGGGGGAGAGGAGTATAATAGGAGGAGTAGTCCTAGGGAGAGAGGAAGATAATAGGAGGAGTAGTCCTGGGGGAGAGGAGTATAATAGGAGGAGTAGTCCTGGGGGAGAGCAGGATAATAGGAGGAGGAGTCCTGGGGGGAGAGGAGTATAATAGGGGGAGTAGTCCTGGGGGGAGAGGAGGATAATAGGAGGAGTAGTTCTGGGGGGGGAGGAGGATAATAGGAGGAGTAGTCCTGGGGGAGAGGAGTATAATAGGAGGAGTAGTCCTGGGGGAGAGCAGGATAATAGGAGGAGGAGTCCTGGGGGGAGAGGAGTATAATAGGAGGAGTAGTCCTGGGGGTGAGGAGTCTAATAGGAGGAGTAGTCCTGGAGGGAGAGGAGGATAATAGGAGGAATAGTCCTGGGGAGAGAGGAGGATAATAGGAGGAGTAGTCCTGGGGATGAGGAGTCTAATAGATTGAGTAGTCCTGGGGGGAGAGGAGTCTAATAGGAGGAGTATTCCTGGGGGGGGGGAGAATAATAAGAGGAGTAGTCCTGGGGGGAGAGGAGGATAATAGGAGGAGTAGTCCTGGGGAGAAAGGAGGATAATAGGAGGAGTAGTCCTGGGGGGAGAGGAGTCTAATAGGAGGAGTATTCCTGGGGGGAGAGGAGGATAATAGGAGGAGTAGTCCTGGGGAGAGAGGAGGATAATAGGAGGAGTAGTCCTGGGGAGAAAGGAGGATAATAGGAGGAGTAGTCCTGGGGGGAGAGGAGTATAATAGGAGGAGTAGTCCTGGGGAGAAAGGAGGATAATAGGAGGAGTAGTCCTGGGGAGAGAGGAGTATAATAGGAGGAGTAGTCCTGGGGAGAAAGGAGGATAATAGGAGGAGTAGTCCTGGGGAGAGAGGAGGATAATAGGAGGAGTAGTCCTGGGTTGAGAGGAGTATAATAGAAGTAGTCCTGGGGGGAGAGGAGTATAATAGGAGGAGTAGTCCTGGGGGGAGAGCAGGATAATAGGAGGAATAGTCCTGGGGGGGAGGAGGATAATAGGAGGAGTAGTCTTGGGGGGAGAGGAGGATAATAGGAGGAGTAGTCCTGGAGGTGAGGAGTATAATAGGAGGAGTAGTCCTGGGGGGAGAGGAGGATAATAGGAGGAGTAGTCCTGGAGTTGAGGAGTATAATAGGAGGAGTAGTCCTGGGGAGAGAGGAGTGTAATAGGAGAAGTAGTCCTGGGGAGAGAGGAGTATAATAGGAGGAGTAGTCCTAGGGAGAGAGGAGTATAATAGGAGGAGTAGTCCTGGAGGGAGAGGAGTATAATAGGAGGAGTAGTCCTGGGGTGAGAGGAGTATAATAGGAGGAGTAGTACTGGGGGGAGAGGAGGATAATAGGAGGAGTAGTCCTGGGGAGAGAGGAAGATAATAGAAGGAGTAGTCCTGTGGGGAGAGCAGGATAATAGGAGGAGTAGTCCTGGAGGTGAGGAGTATAAGAGGAGGAGTAGTCCTGGGGAGAAAGGAGGATAATAGGAGAAGTAGTTCTGGGGAGGTGAGGAGTATAATAGGAGAAGTAGTTCTGGGGGGAGAGGAGTCTAATAAGAGGAGTATTCCTGGTGGGAGAGGAGGATAATAGGAGTAGTCCTGGGGGTGAGGAGTCAAAGAGACAGTGCTGGGTTACTTGTTGGTCTCCTGCTGTGCAGCACGCATCAGCGTGTGACAGCGGGAGACCAACGATCTGAATGGGCAGGGAGCCGGCATACGCTGGTAACCATGCTACACAATATTAGCCGATGTGTACCATGGTTACCAGCGTACCCCGCCCCCCGCACGCACGGGAGCCCACACCAGCGTACGCCGGCAACCCCAGCAATGCGAGGGTATGTGTCGGCTGGGTTGCCAGCGTACGCTGGTGTGGGCTCCCGGGGGTACAGCACTCACCTGGGAGTCGGGGCTCTGTGTCGGTTCGGGGAATGCGTGTGGGGGGCGGGGCCAGAGCGAGCGTGCAATGCGTGAGGGGGGGCGGGGCGTGGCCGAGTTGCCAATGCGTGCAGGGGGCCGGGGCGAGAGGCCAATCCATGTGGGGGGCGGAGCCTGGGCGAGCGGCCAATCCATGCGGGGGGGGCAGAGCCGAAGCGAGCGGCCAATGAGACGCTTGTCACGGTAACGACAGAATTTTGGAGCAAGACAGACAGACAGACAGAATAAGGCAATTTTATATATATATATATATATATATATATATATATACATACACAGTATTTCCTTCTATGCACTTTACAATTATTACTACATATGCACTTTATATATGTATTGCTTATAAACACCCTTTTTTTAGTACTGAAGTTATACTGATTCTTTATATCTGGTATGGTGATGAGCTCATGCATGTACCACTACACTTTTAAAGGTTATTAATATTGCTACTCCCCAGTATGATATGATGGCTCCAGCACTTTTGCATTTCACTGCAGTCTGATCAGTGTGCATGCATGGTCTCCATGCAGCGCGTTGTCAGGGGGCATATCTCTATCATCCTGATGGGTCCGGACGCTCCACCTACTTCTGTCATGGAGTCATGCGACCTGGTCACGGGGGGAGTGTGCTGAATCCTCTCTGGATGCTGACGCGCTTCACTGACGGTGCGCTCTGCTGTTATTATACAGTGCATGTGCCACTTACATGAGCACTTCACCGCTACTCTTCATTGGCTGGGACTCTGTCCTTAAGGACATTTCCTGCCGGTATGACGCCAAACCCCTGATAAAGGCTTTGCAGAAACACGTGTCGGGACGTGGTGCAGGAGGAGATGTCCATAGCTTAGTTCAACTACCTACTTACATTTTTTTATATTATGCACCACTGTTTCCATCCTCCCTGTACCTTAGCGATTAGCTTATGCTTTAGCTCCAAAGTTTGGAATATATTGAGCATTTTGGATCTTTTTACATAAATCTATGGTGATATATAGGTATTACATAGTCTGATTAACCTTTCTCCTCTGGCTTTATTGTGCTGCCACCTTGTGTACTGTTCTTGCTATCACACCCTATTTTTTTAATTTTCACAATAAAGAATATATTTTACTTTCTTTTTGGTTCTATGTTCCCAATGTCGGTGCATACTGCTTGACTCACTTGGGTGTGTATCCAGTTTTTTCTTCAACTCTACACACAAGTGTTTGATTGGGTTGAAGTCTGGAGACTATGGGGGCCAATCCAGTACTTTTACTTCATTGCCATTGAACCATTTCTTTGCCAATCTCGATGTATGAAACAACCCCATATCATCAGGCTTCCTCCACCAATTTTGGCAATTTCTTCAAATTCTCAATCCATTAGCTCCTTTTTGCCTTATTTCTTCCAAACCTATATGCATTCATCAGAGCCTAGTCTATTGACGTTTGTCTTATTGCTCCAAATCACCCCTTTCCAATCTACTACTGTCCACTTTTCAAACTTTTTTGCAAGCTCAACCTGACTCTTGTTATGACAATACTAAAGTCGAGACTTCTTCATCTTTTTTTGGACCACCATTCCAACTTGTGTAATGTACGTCACATGAGGCTTGCATGGCTGTCTGTGATCTCACTATTATGAAGCATATGCGCCACCCCCACTGCTGTATTTGTCATGCCAGAACTGATAGACCTTGTGATGAGCTGACATGTTGACTCCGATATTTGGATTTATTGGATGTCCACCTCTTAGATTTTGAATGGATGGACTCCTTCTATGAAGATTTGCATGCTCCTGCTATGAACTTTGAGTCTTAGTTCCTTCCATAAATTTTCTATTGGATTCAGGTCAGGTGATTGGCTGGGCTATTCTAGAAGATTTATTTGGTTGTGTGTCTGGAATAATTTTCTTGCTGAAAATCCACCCTTGTTCCATCTTCATCATCCTGATTGATGGCAGTAGATTTTTATCAATAATGTTTTGGTACATTTGTCCGCTTATGCTTTCTTCAATTGTGCCTTTTGTGTATTATGCCATCCAAATAGTTTCCTTCTGGTCTCATCTGACCAGATTATATTCTCACAGTATTTCATAGGCTTGTCCAAATATTGTTGAGCAAGGTTTAAAGACGCTTGAACATGCTTTTTGTTCAGCAATGGAGTCTTGCATTGTGAGCCTGCGTACAGGCCATGGAGGTGGATTGCATTACTTATTGTTTGCTATGAAACAATTGTACCCATTAATTCCAGGTCTTTCTATTGCCCTTTACAGGTTGTCCTTCGCTCTTGACAATTATGCTGACAGACTCTTACTTGAAAAGACTAATGCTGTCATAAATTCAAATGGTACTCCACAAAGTATTAGTTTAAGGCTGTGCAACCATATTATTTTAGTTCTTTATTTTTCTTTTTCCAACTGAAAAGACTTCAGTATATTTTTCAATTGAATTCTACAGATTATAGGTGACATTAAGGGTGGAAGAAGTTCTGTTTCTTCTTGGTATAATTTTTTTTTACATGACAAACCCTGGCATTTAGCAAGGGTGTATAGATATTTCATAACTACTCTATGTTTTTGGCCACAATTTTTCCATGAAGAGTACTTCTGTTTAGACTTATCCAAATAGTAGATGGTTGTAGCTGGGTCACATTGGTTGCTGCCAGTTCTAAATTGATGGCACTGCTGGACATCTTCTGAATTTGAATTGAAGTGAGCATGATGTTTCTTTGATCTACTGCTCTGAGTTTCCTTGGCTAATCACTGTGTCTGCAGTCCTTAATATTGCCCATGTATTGATGCTACTTCAAATTTTTTTTTATAGTACATTGTAAAACCTATCTGCTTTAAAATCTTTTGGCTCTGAAAGACTTTGCTTATGCAGTATATCTGTTGGGCCATGTGCACACGTTGAGTATTTGTTGAGGGGTTTTTTTTTACCTTAGTCTTTGTAAGGGAATAACCAGGAGTGGAACAATCAGAGAAAAAGTATAAGGCTGGGGCCACACGGGGACTACTGCGATCCACTTGCATGACACTCGGCTCGTGCTGGCAGTACAGCAGAGCCGAGTGTCATGCGTGTGTCCTTGCAACTGAGGTCCGTTCGTGCGAGCAGACCTTAGCTGCGGGGGGCGGGCCGGCACTCAGGAGGGGAGGGAGGGATTTATCTCCCTCTCTAATGCGTAGCCGGCTATTGCCATTCTCGCACTGCACTAGCAGTACACCGGTGTACCGCGAGTGCAGTGCGATTTTTTTCTCACCCCATTCACTTGAATGGGTGCGAGAGAAAGAGTCTCGGATTACAATCGCAGCATGCTGCGATTGTTTTCTCGGTCCGATTAGGGCTGAGAAAATAATCGCTCATGTGCGCTGTCACACAGGCTAGAATTGGTCCGAAGGGAATACGATGTTTTATCGCACTCCACTCACACTGTTTTTCTCGCCGTGTGGCTTAGGTCTAATGGAAACATGTGCAACACTTCACCACTTCAGCATTTTTTTACCCACTCCCAGTTTTGGCTTAAAAATACTGAGATAAAAAACTCACAACACACTCAGCGTGTGCACAGGGTCTTATGTGCCTCGCAGCTGTGCTAACTCTTGTTATGTGCTTACTCTTGCCACAGTTTTAAAAGGCTTGTCCACTACTTTTACATTGATGGCCTATCCTTAGGATAAATCATTAATGTCTGATCGACTGGGGTAGGACTCCCCTGCCGATCAGCTGTTCTCGGTGCCAGAAAAGCTAAGTTCTGGAGCTGCACTGTCAACTAATAGCACCCGCAGCTGGACACTATCAGAGAACAAAGCAGCTCTGGAACTGAGCATTTCAGGCCACCTACTGCCGCTTTCAACACCGAGGACAGCTGATCAGCAAGGGTGCCAATCAGACATTCATGACCTATCTTACGGTTAGTCCATTAATGTAGAAGTAGTAAGTGTCCTACACAGCTGTTTCTATTTCAGTTAATGACTTTATCACCTGTTTGTTATATAATTGGTTACTCATACATCACATTATATTTCTACAAAAGTCTTGACTTTGTGCAAGTGTACCTTGAAGAATTCTCGCTGGTTTGAAGGTACAGGTTTGTCACAGCAAATGTTGATTTAATTTAGATTTCTATTTTATTCATTCACTTTGCATTCTATTAATTGATAAAAATAATCTATTATCACTATTTTTGAAAGTATTCTGACTTTACAAGAACGCTTTCAAAAATAGAAATGTTGCTAAAATAATATTATTTGAATGGTTTTATTTATACCAATCAATAGAATGCAAAGTGAACCATGGAGCAAACGGAATTAAATCAATATTTGGTTTGCCCACCCCTTGCATTTAAAACAGCATGAAAAAATCAATTCTCCTAAGTACACTTGCACACAGGTTTTGAAGAAACAAGGCATGGGGGGCTATTTGAAACATTTTGAAGAACTAACCATAGGTCATCTCTGGATGTAGGCTTGAGCAAATCCTTCTGTGTCTTCATGTAATTCCAGACAAAAAAACTGTCGGCACTCCCAAAATGCAATCTGAACAGGTGCAAATTTGAACATGACATATAACAACAAAACAGACAGTTGCATGAGGAAACAGACTGCTTGAGGAAATCTAGGAAAAATTTATATATTTAGCAGACAATAATGAAATGACGTGGCTACTGGGCAGATGTATAAATGGCCATTTTTGTATGCTAAATATCTTAATGTTTCCTAGATTCACCTTAGCAGTAATGCATATCTATATTATTACATTCAATGTTTGCATGCTTTAGCATTTCAGAGTACAACTGTCTTTCTTTGTTATTTTATGTAATTTCAGACAGATTTGATGACAGTGAGATCAGGGCTCTGTATACCATTACTTCCAGGACTACATTCTCTTTTTACAGTTAAAATTTTTACATGATTTTGGCTGAATGGTTAGAGTCACTGTCCTGCACCAAAGAACATTTGAAGCAAATCAGATAGCTCAGTAATGATATTGAATTATTGATACATACTTATTTGTATTTCTTAGGACTGAGAACACCATTAATCTTGAATAAAGTGAACCTGTCAGGTGCAATATGCACCCAGAATAACGACTAGTTCTGGGTGCATAATGCTAATCCCTGCCTGACCATCCCTGTATACACTAGAATAGATAGAGATCTTTAGAAAAAGTATTTCTAAAGATCTTATATCGTATGCTAATGAGTGAGTGTCTGTCTCATGGGCGCTTGTTCCCTCGGCCAGTTGCCCCTCATTGGGCGTGCTTTCATGCTAATGAATACGCAGCACTCATAGATGATCTCACTTACTTCTCCCCCGCCATCACGTCCAACATTGGATTTCGGCTCAGTGTTCATGACCCCAGAGTTTGGGTTATACGCACTACTTCAGTTTGAAGTCAGGACTCGCACTCCCACCTTCATAGTGTGCATGACCCAAACTTCGAGGTCATGTGCACTTAGCCAAAATCCCCCGTCGGACGCGATGGCGGCGAAGAGGTGAGTGAGATCATCCTGTGATGCTGAGTATTCATTAGCATGATAGCATGCCCAATGAGGGGCAACTGACCGAGGGAACTAGCCGAGGAACTGGCCGAGGAAACTAGCGCCCAGGAGAAGGCCACTCACTCATTAGCAAACAATATAAGATCTTTAGAAATACTTTTATCTATGCTAGTGTATACAGGGACTGTTAAGCTGGTGTCACACATAACAACAACGACAACGACGTCGCTGCAACGTCACCATATTCTGTGACGTTGCAGCGACCTCTACAGCGACGTCGCTATGTGTGACACATAACAACGATCAGACCCCTGCTGCGAAATCGCTGCTCGCTCCTGAATGCTCCAGGTCATTTTTTGAACGCTGCTATCCCGCTGCGCCATGCTGATAAACTGATAATCCTTTTGTTTGACACCGCAGCAGGGACGCGACGCTACGTCTGAAACCACACAACGACCGTCGACGTCGCTATGATCGCTGCTCCGTCGCTGCTTTTTATAACATGTTTGACAGCTTACTAACGATCATCTATGGTCGCTGCTACGTCAAAGAATATGGTGACGTTGCAGCGACGTCGTTGTCGTTATGTGTGACACCAGCTTTAGGCAGGGATTAGCATAAAGCACCCAGAACTGCTCGTGGTTCTGGGTGCATATTGGACCTGACAGGTTCCCTTTAAATTCCCAACTCCATTTGCTGGAATGCAGCCCTAAACTTGCAAGGAACCTCCACCATTTTTTTCATTCACTCAGCATTTTGTTAATTTGTAAAAATAAATTATTAATACTTCCAATTTTTAAAGCACTCTTTCTTTATAGCATTTTCCACACATCTAAAACCATATATGTATACTCCTCAACATTGAAACTGCAACACTATGTCATGGAGTTCTGAAAATCACAGAATCAATAGACATGGTAATCATATGCAAATTAGGAAAAGTGGAAACAACATTTTTAAAACATTTTGATTTATTTAGTATTGAGTATGAGTGCCATGTGCAAAAGTACACACACTTACACCTTGGTGTAAACATTTCGAAGGGCAAAGCGGCCTCCTTTGCCACATATTTACCTTATTTCATCAGTACAAGCTACATTTTTACACTATTCTGTTAGTTTATAGTGGTTGTGCATATTCAGGACTTCATTTAGAATACTACTGGATGTGCGATGATCAAGAATTAATTTTAAGTGCTAACACCAAGAAGACGAACTAATGGAGTTATGTAAAACACAAGATTAATAGATATGTTAATGGTATGCAAATGATGGAAAAATACAAACAACATTTTCTAAACATTTTGATTTATTCAGTATCAAGTGTGAGTGCCACATACAGAAATCCCTGCACTTGCAACCTTGGCATGTTATCAATGAGGTTATTAATGGTTGTCTGAGGAATGTTCTGCCACGATGAATGCACTTGGGCAAGCAAATCATCAAGATCTGCTGCTGGACAATGACATCCAAGATAAGCTCGAAGGATTTCAAGTCCAGAGACTGCAAGTTATGGTAACGGCATACAACGTAGGAGAATTATAAAAGTTTTTTCGGATTTGCATAGGATTAGGGGGCTAAGTTACAGCTTGCTGGACTGTGTTACAAGGGAGTTAAAGGTGATGGCTTTAGTGTATATTGGGAAACCTAACAGATTCCCTTTAAATCCCTTTTTACAGATATTTTACACATTAAAGAATGTATAGCAGTGTCAAATGAAGTCAAATGTTGGCATGTACAATTTTTCCAGAATTTCAGTAGAATCTGATATGTTGCCATAAGTCTCTTTGTAGACTGTGTTTTTGAAATTTTCTTTCATCTTTTACAGAAAATGTGAACTTTGCAAGGTCTCAGTACAGGCACATTTTCCACTAACTGGCATATACATTACCTCACATAACTCCATACACTTTGCACATTCTTTTAGATAAATCTCCTTATACATTTAAACCAAAAGATGTCTTTCAAGGTCCTTGAAAACTAAGGGGTACGTTACACGCTGCGATATCGGTACCGATATTGCTAGCGTGCGACCCGCCCCCATCGTTTCTGCGACACGGGCATATCAATGCCTGTCGCGCACAAAATCGCGCACCCCCGTCACACGTACTTACCTGCATAACGACGTCGTTGTGACCGGCAAACTGCCTCCTTTCTAAGGGAGCGGTTCGTTCGGCGTCACCACGACGTCACTAAGCGGTCGCTCAATCAAAGCGGAGGGGCGGAGATGAGTGGGGCAAACATCCCGCCCACCTCCTTCCTTCCTCATTGTTGGCGGGACGCAGGTAAGGTGAGGTTCCTTGTTCCTGCGGTGTCACACGTAGCGATGTGTGCTGCCGCAGGAACGACAAACTACATCGCCCAAGTATCAGCAACGATAATTGGGAATAGGGGGGCATGTGACCAATGAGCGATTTTGAATGTTTTTGCGACGATTCAAAATCGCTCATAAGTTCACAAATTCCGTGACCCCAACGAGATCGCTGGAGCGAAATCGTAGCGTGTAAAGCCACCTCAAGTCTATTTTGAGAAAAAATTCAAAGTGACGGAATGAAGGTATATAAGACTTACTGAAGATGATAGATAGATCCCAATCGTGGGGGGCAATCTTGATAGGCTAAAGGTGTAGAGAAGAGGCCAACACAGTGCAGATTTTTTAGGTCCACTGTGTAAAGCCAGTGTTGACTCAAGTTACAGTATTATTTAGTTACCGTTGGACACTTATTTATATGTTGAAAAAATCATAACAACACCATGAATTTATAGAAAAAAAGAAACTCAATATAAGAAATAGTGTAGATCAATGAAAAATATGCACTGTAGATGGTAAAAAGAGATAAATGAAGTCTTTACATGTAACAGTTATAAAGAGCTGCTGGAAGCTGTAAACCAGTTTCTGTGGTGTGGAGAGGAGTCTTTGATGGGAAAGAAGCTTTTGCCCATGCTAAATGATTAGGTGTTGGCAGCATCTGTGACATTGCAAATTAAATGCGAGTTCAACTTTCAACGGCCCAAGAAAAACATTATGGACCTGATTCATTAAGAACGATGATGGTCTTGAAGAATAGAGAGCATGTTAGAATTAGTCACTTCTGATTCCTTAAGAAACACACACCTAATGAATCAGGTGTGAACCTAACCAACAATCTTACAACAAACAGTCTCTGTCTGGAGTAACATATCTTGCATAAAGAACGCCACAACTCGTCATTAGGGATGAGTGAACAATAAAGTTCGGGATTCATACCTTGACACTAGGTGTCCAGATTAAACTCAAACACGGACTTCTCATGGAAGTCTGTGGTTACGTTTGGATGCTGTTTGGATGCTAAATAGAGTTTCTTGAAAGGCTGCAGTGCAGCCAATCAACAGGCTTTCGTCATAGGTAAGATGCCTGGATGCTGCTAGAAACAAAATAAAAATAAAAAAATGACGTGGGGTCCCCCCTATTTTTGATAACAAGCCAAGCTAAAGCAGACCGGTGGGGGCTTTTATTATCAGGTTGGTAAGGCTAATGGGTATTTGGTCCTTCCATCCTAAAAAATAGCAGACCACAGCCGCCAGAATTGTAGCGCTTTGCCTCATTCTTCCCAAATGCCCTAGTGCAGTCGCAATAAGGGTAATGCTTTTAGGGGTTGATGTCAGCTGTGAATTGACAGCTGGCATCAATCCCAGGGATCAGAAATGGAGAGGGGTCCATTAGACACCCTCATTACTAACCCTGTAAGTGTAAAGTAAAAAAAAAACACACAAAGGAAGAAATAGTTCATTTGAATAAAGACTCCCCCATTCACCACTTTACTAAAGAGGTTTTCCACTACTAATGTGACCCTCTTTCATTTGTCCTAACTATTCCTAACTAACACTTTCCCAATCCTACCCAATTTCTGTAAGCAGATCTCTCGACATGTATATACACTTATTGAAGTTCTAGCTTTAATCCTTCCAATCTGGAGACTGAAATTGGGCAAACTGAGCATGGCACATCATTGGTGGGGCTGCCTTTTTGTGAGTGACAGCAGTCTGGGAACGCATGCCCAGATCAGATTTCACTCTCCTCTCAGCCTGCTTTACAGTGTGGTGCTTTCATGTAACAAGAGCTGCGATGTGCCCAGAATTAGATCGTATATCACAGGGCCTGCCCCTAGCCCCTACTATGACCATTTTACAGCAAAACGTTTAGGTCTCCATTGACTTATATGGGGTTCAGTGTCCGGGGTCAGGTTCAGGTCAAGTCCGGGTCCCATACCAAACTTTTAACTAAAGTTCAGCCGAACCCGGCAAACCCAAGCATTCACTGGTCCGCTCATCTCTACTTGTCATTAATTATATGCCCTGTGGCCTAACATGCCAGCTTTAGTGGAGTTGGAAAAACTATCAGGAAAACACTAAAAGTCACAAAATGTTTGAGCAACTCCACATTGGGCAAAATGTTTTTGACTTTTCTAAGCAATTTACACCAGAATGTTAATATAATCCCTTTGATGAATCAAAGCCTGTATCGTTTAACCTGAGGCCACTGTGAATTTAGTCACCACAATACAATTGTGGCTAATAGTTTTGAGACTGACCCCACTTTTAGATGGATGTCACAAAATTTGCCACTTTAGTGTTTTTAGATCTTAATATAGTTTTTAAACATTTATATACATCAAGTTTATGTAAAAATTCAATATTTACAGTGTTGACCCTTAATTTCAAGACTTTTGTAATTTGCCCTGGCAGCTCGATATCAGTTTCTGAGACAAATCCTTACTGATAACAACTCATTATTGCCTATTCAGTGTTTTGAGTTTATAACCATTTCTGTATTTTTGCTTGTCCAAACAATTTTGAGGACTTAGCACAGGTTTTCAATTGGATTAAGATTTCAGGAGTTTCCTAGCTATGGATCAAAAATATCAATGCTTTTTTCAGCAGTTTTTTTGATGGAAGCAACTTTGTTCATCACCAAATTTCTCCAGGATCATTGAGAGAAGTGGCTCTTGGTTGATGTTTAGATACCATACTTAGCGTCTTTCCAGCCGAAATAAAACATCATGTGCACATACCCTATATACAAACTCCATGCTACAGCACTCTGCACACACTGAATACATTAATTTACTAAGCAGAAATGACAACAAAACTAAGCTGACTATTGGAGATGGGTAAATATTAACTATTAGGCTATGTGCCCACGGGACTCTGTAACCGCGGAATTTGCCGCAGAAAACCTGCGGATTTATCTGGATTTTCTAGATAAATCCGCAGGTTTTAGCAAGCACAGACATGGAAATCCCGGCCCTCCACTATGGAGATACAGGGCGGGACTTCCGCAAGTAAGTCGCACGAATGTCCGCAGGTTTTCCGCAGCTATTTCGCTTGAATCCCGCAGCTATAGATAGCTGCGGATTTTGGGGATCAGCCGCGGGTACATAGTGCCTTGGGCACATAGCCTTAGTGTTCGGATAATGCTTACTGAATACTGAGTACCATACCTCCCAACATTTAAAAATGAGAAAGAGGGACAAAGTCTACGCGCGCCGCGGAAATTTTAGTACACACCCCTAACCACACCCATTTTGCAATCTGTCACGCCCACATCCAATCCTTTTCAGCACTGCTGATCACATTGTTTAAGGCTGCGAGCCCATGATCAGTGTTTGCAGCATTTTGGATGTAGCGTGTTTTTGCTGTGTCCAAAACGCTGCGTTGTACAGTAAAAGCACAGTGGAGGGATTTCTAGAAATCCAGTGCCCACTGTGCTTTTTTTTTCTGCAGCAAACACTGACCTGCGGAGCGTCTTTCCAGACTGCAGTATATCAATTGTTTGCTGCAGTTGCATGCATCCTCCATATGGAGAACACAGCAGGAGACCGCAGCGCACTGAAACCTGATCGTGGGCAGACGCAGCTGCGTTTTCCTGCAGAGGAGACTTGCAGCCCCGCAGGTCAGGACCTGCTGCCTCCAGGACACAGCAACTCCTGATCATGGGCACAGGCAGCTGCGGTCTCCTGCGTTCTCCTGCAGAGGAGACGTGCAGCCCCGCAGGTCAGGACCCGCTGCCTCCAGGACACAGCGAGTCCTGATTATGGTCTCCTGTGTTCTCCTGCGAAGGAGACGTGCAGCCCCGCAGGTCAGGGCCCGCTGCCTCAAGGACACAGTGAGTCCTGATCATGGGCACAGGCAGCTACGGTCTCCTGCGGAGGAGACGTGCAGCCCCACAGGTCAGGACCTGCTGCCTCCAGGATACAGTGAGTCCTGATCGTGGGCACAGGCATACGCGCATATACGGTACATATTTGAAGACAAATTCCCTAAAATACATATAAACAGACAAATCTATACACAGTCATCTACACTGACATACATAGATATATACATCATACATATACACACATTGGAGGTAATAATATGGGGAAGCCGGCAGCAGCCGCACTCACCTACCCCGCTTGATTCTGTCCAGCTCCTCCTCGGCATGTGATCACTTGGCATCACTTTAACAGACCTAGCCATGCACAGTGCACACTGACACCGCTGTGTATGTATCACAAGGGAGGATGGGGGTTTTATATACTCTATATATATATATATATATATATATATATATATATATATATATATAATATATACACTGTATATATACAGTATATATCACAGGAGGGGGCTGGGGGCTACAGTATATACATCACAGGAGGGGCTGGAGGCTACAGTATATACATCACAGGAGGGGCTGGGCTACAGTATATATATCACAGGAGGGGCTGGGGGCTACAGTATATACAGCACAGGAGGGGCTGGGGTTATAGTATATACAGCACAGGAGGGGCTGGGGTTATAGTATATACAGCACAGGAGGGTCTTGGGGCATAGACAGTACTTGAGGGGGCATACATATAAGGCCTGTTTCAGATGTCAGTGATTCTGGTATGTATGTGCTAGTTTTTATACGTACCAAAATCACTGACCTATGCAGACCCATTATAATCAATGGGTCTACGCACACAACAGTCATTTTTCACTGACCGTGTCTCCATGCGGCGTACATGCGTATCCGTGATTGCCGCACAGAAACATGTCCGTTTTTTTTCTGGCATCACTGATGTCCCACGGACCACACTATGGTGTGATCCGTGAAACACGTACCAGAAAAACACGGACATTTAAAATAAAAAGCTTTTTCAACTCACCTTCTCCACCGATGCGGAGTTCGGCAGCTGCTCTCTGCTTCTTCCTGCCCGGTTCATTATGGCATGCATATTCATTTATGCAGCCAGAACCGACCCGGAAGTAGCTGCAGAGGTGAGAGAACAGTGGCTGGATGCTGAATCGCGTGACTCTTCAGCACCACGGAGAGCAGGAGCAGGGGCAGGTGAGTATATGTCCATGTGCAATCACGGAGTACAGATCACGTATCACGGATTGCACATGGACAACCACTGTGTGCCGTGAATCACGGAGTATGAAGGGACATATGCGTGTTTAACACGTCAGTGAAGAACGTCTGTGTTTTTCACTGAGGGGCATACACGTTACTAAGGGGTATACACATTACTGGGGGAAATACACTTTACTATGGGGCATACAAATTACTGGTAGCATAGATATTACTAAGGGGCATATAGCTCTGGTGTTGGGGCTTATACAGCTCTGGGGGCACATACAGCTCCAATGGGGGGGCTGGGGGCATACAGATCTGGTGGGAGGGGGCTGGGGGCATACAGATCTGGTGAGGGGGCTGGGGGGCATACAGATCTGGTGAGGGGTGGTAGGTGGCTGGAGGCATATAGCTTTGGTGAGGAGAGGGCTGGGGCATACAGATCTGGTGAGGAGGGGCTGGGGGATACAGATCTGATGGGAGGGGGCTGGAGGCATATAGAGCTAGGGGGTGCTGGGGGGTATATAGATCTGGTGGGGGGGCTGGGGGGCATACAAATCTGGTGTGGGGGCTGGGGAGCTTACAAATCTGATGTGAGGGCTGGGGGGCATATAAATCTGGTGTGGAGGCTGGGGGGCATACAAATTTGGTGAGGGGGCCATACAGATCTGGTGAGGGGGATGACTGGAGGCATATAGCTCTGGTGAGGAGGGGGCTGGGGCATACAGCTCTGAGTAGGTGGGGGGGTCACATACAGCGTTCTTTGGTGTTGCAGCTCCTCTTCCTCCAGTCTTTTTATCTGTGGACAGAGCTCAGCATGTTGCTCGGTAGCTCCACCCACAGATGCACTTCCGTACACAAGCAGCCCAGCAGTGAGCAGTGCACTGGACTGCAGGTGCCGGATTAAAAGCGCCAGCAGCCAGGAAAGTGCTGCTGCCGCCCACCCATAACAGCGGCAGCAAACAGAGCCAGAGCAGTGAAGTAGCGCTCAGCTGTGCTCATGTGGATAGGAGGGGGAGAAAGTCAGACGGGGAGAGAGTGGGTGGGCGGAGCCACGGGACACATGGCTCATGATCGTGACATCGGGACACTCGCTCAAATCCGGTACAGTCCCGCTGTATCGGGACAGTTGGGAGGTATGCTGAGTACTATTTTAGTATTTGTCACGCCAAGAAAAATGCTCTGGTTCCCCATTGACTTGCTTTAGATTTGTTACTTGTGACGCATACTGGAATAATACTTTGGGATTTGTTGCGAATATTCCGAACACGAATAGTTACTATTTGCCCATCATCATGTACTATATCTTATGATCACAGAGCCAAACCATGGTGCAATAATACTCAATGCCACATGTTTGAAAAAGTAAGTGGCTTGAAAATTGCTGTATTTAAAAAGGATGCATCATGTTGACAAAGACTGCAAATGCTAAACTGAGACAGAACAATCAATATATCTTCATCCATAAAAAAAAAGAAAAATGGATTATCCATAATCAGCATACAATTCTGTCTCCTTTTTGTATAGGAGAATATAGACAAATAAAGGTGGGTCTAGTCTTTCTGCTGTCTGTCATTTGAACTTGGGTGAACCCACTGAGTTTTCGAAGAGGAAAATGCTTTCCTGAAAGGTCTTTTTTTTTGCATTTTGGGTCACTTTTTGAGTACTTTGATATTTTTGACCATCAGCATTGTGTGCATATACCCCAAAACCAAATCAAATGTCTAATGCAACACGAATGGCAACCCTATTCTGTAATTTTTCCTAATCATAAACCAATTCATGTAAATTACACAAAATTTGGACATGTATCTGGTTTTATTTCTTTTTTTTCAAACCATTGGCTCTGTGAATGGTGTCATGAACTATAATTTGTGCTATATTCTAAAAAAAATGGATAGCACATGGACAAGAAAATCTAAGGCAAGAGTTCTTTGGCAACTTTATGTGTATTCCTATAGGTGGTCATGTATACATACCATTGTATATGCGCTCCCATAAGATCACTCTAGTATTGATAGCACACATTGATGGCGAAAATTAATTTCAACGATAGATGCAATAAAATTACATAGGAACCTGGTCTTATATTTCTTTACAAAAGAGCAGTATATGCAATGTAGTCTTTTTTAGCAAAAGAAGACATCAAGCAAGAGAAAGGAAAAATGTGCGGAAGGCCCTGTTTACATAATGTTTTGAGTTTACCATATACAAGTGCATCTCAATAAATTAGAATATCATCAAAAGTTAATTTATTTCAGTAATTTAATACAAAAAGGTAAACACATTATATAGAGTCATTACAAGCAGAGTGATCTATTTCTATATATTATGTAGAGTCATTACACACAGAGGGATCTATTTCAAGTGTTTATTTCTGTTAATGTTGATGATTATGGCTTACAGCCAATGAAAGCCCAAAAGTCATTATCTCAGAAAATTAGACTATTATATAAGACCAACTGAAAAAATGATGTTAAACTCAGAAATGTTGGCGCCTATTGAAAAGTCTGTGCAGTAACTGCACTCAATACTTGGTCGGGGCTCTCTCTGCTGTGTGGCACACACAGACACACAATGCAAAGATTGAGGCAACTTCTCCGCTTTTTTTCTACATTCAGATGTGATTCAGTATAATATATTGTTACCTGATAGGCTGTTTAATTGAATGGGTGTAACAGGACATTAGATAAAACACTGTTTTCATGTGTGATATTTATGTAATGAGTAAGGACGTGTAGTCAGAAACATGTTTGCTGCTATTTCTTATTGATTTATACCTGTTTTACCTTTTTGACTTCCATAGTGATGATTCTAATACATTTTTGGAATAAATTGGATTTATACTTATACTGGATGCTGGATTTACCCCTCTTTTTTTTCTTTTCTCCTGTTACTGCCACAGGTAAGTTTGAATGAGCATCACATGCTTGAAACAAAGTTGTGTACCAACAATTTTGGAAATGTGCCAATAATTTTGTCCGGCCAATTTTTGGAGTTTTGTGGCAAAATATGTCAAATTTGCCTTTTTTTTGTTATCTGTTTTTTTTTTGTGTTGCTACAATACACACAAAGGAAATAAATGTGTGCATGACAAAACATGTGTAACTGCAATACTTTTCTGGGAGTAATACAGTGGGGAAAATAAGTATTTGATACATACACTGACAATCTTGCAAGTTTTCCACCTACAAAGAGTGGAGAGGTCTGTAATTTTTATAGTAGGTACACTTCATCTGTGACAGACAGAATAAAAAAAATCCAGAAAATCGCATTGTATGATTTTTAAATCATTAATTTGTATTTTATGGCATGAAATACCGTATTTTTCGTTTTATAAGACGAACTGGATTATAAGACGCACCGCAAATTTAAACAAAAAAAAGGTAAAGTAAAAAAAAAAATATGCGGTCAGTTTTATAATCTGGTGGAGTCTTACCAGGGAGAGGGGGCAGCAGTGGAGCGGGGGTCACAGGAGGCAGGGGCTATACTGAAGTACTGCCATGCTGCGAGTGGTACAAAGCAGGGCCCAGATACTCACTGTGGGCACTGCTCTGTGCCGGGGCTGCTGACGAGGGTGCTGCTCTATGCCAGGGCTGGAGACGCAGCTCTGCTCTGTGCCGGGGCTGGTGACACGGCCCTGCTTTCTGCTGGGCTTGGTGACGTGACTCTGCTCTGTACCGAGGATGGTGACACGGTTCTTCTCTGTGCCGGGGCTGGTGACGCCACTCTGCTCTGCGCGGGACTGGTGACGCGGCTCTGCTATGTGCAGGGCTGCTCTGTGTGGTGCGGCTACGCTCTGTGTGGGGGGTGGTGAGGCACCAGCCATTATGAAGATGTCAGCAGTCGGTGGTGAGCGCTTCAAATAATGGCGGCCAGAGTCGGCTCGTGCGCAGAAAGTAGCTTCAGCTGAGAGCTCCATCTGCGCACGCGATGACTCTAGGTGCCATTATTTGAAGCCCTGACCGCCGACATCTTCAGAATGACTGCCCGCTGTGCAGAGCAGCCCCGTGGAGAGCAGCACCACACAGAGCAGAGCAGCACCATACAGAGCACAACCGTGCCACCCAATGCACAGAACAATGCCACACAGAACAGTGCCAGCACCACAACGCATAGCATTACCCCTGCCTCCTTTGTCCCCTCTTCACCACCCCATGGTAAGCTACATTCAGATTTTAAGACGCACCCCTCATTTTCCTCCCAAAGTTTTGGGAGGAAAAGTGCATCTTAAAATCCAAAAAATACGGAAACTATTTGATACAATAAAAAACAGAAACTTAATATTTATTTAGTTTATTAGTTTAGTTTATTTTGTTTGCATTATAGAGGTCAAATGTTTCCTGTGGTTCTTGACCAAGTTTGCACATACTGCAGGAATTTTGACCCATTCCTCCATACAGATCTTCTCCATACAAATTTTCAGGATTTCATTATTCAATGTGTTTCAGAGTCAATATAACTCCACCTTCAGGAATCAAAATTACTGATGTACATCAGTGATTTTGATTTCTGAAGAAGCAGTTATATTGACTCTGAAACGCATTGAATAATAAAATCACAAAGATATTCTCCTGAGATATCTCCTCATTCCACACGGCAGCGCGGGTTAACCCTTTCCTTCTACTCCACAAATACCTACTTCTTCCTCCAAACACGATGAGTGGAGTTGATACAAAAAAGTTCTATTTTGGTCTCATCTGATCTGACCACATGACTTTCTCCTATGCATCCTCTGGATCATCCAGATGGCCAATGGTGACCTTCAAATGGACCTGGACATGTGTCTGGCATGAGCATAAGTATAAGAAGCTTATGTGTGAGGTAATAAGATGTCTGTGGGGAGACAGTCAGAAGGAGACAGACAGACATAGGCACAGACAGAGTAAGAGGCAGAGAGACCGAGACAGACAGGGAAAGTGGCAGAGAGACTGAGACAGACAGGGAAAGAGACAGACAGGGAAAGAGACAGACAGGGAAAGAGACAGACAGGAAAAGAGACAGACAGAGACAGACAGACAGGGAAAGAGACAGAGACAGGTAAAGAGACAGAGACAGGGAAATAGACAAAAACAGAGAAAGAGACGGAGACAAGGAAAAAAAAACGGGAAAGAGACAGGGAAAGAGCAGAGACAGACGGGGAAAGAGACAGACAGGGAAAGAGACAGACGGGGAAAGACACAGACACGGAAAGAGACAGACCTGGAATGAGATAGACTTGGAAAGAGACAAACTGGGAACGAGACAGACCGGGAATGAGACAGACCGGGAATGCGACAGACCGGGAATGCGACAGACCGGGAATGCGACAGACCGGGAATGAGACAGACGGGGAACGAGACAGACGGGGAACGAGACAGACGGGGAACGAGACAGATGGGGAATGAGACAGACGGGGAATGAGACTGACAAACAGACACAGAGATAGAGACAGACAGACACAGACAGACACAGAAATAGAGAGAAACAGACAGACACAGGGCTAAAGAGAGACAGACACAGAGATAGAGACAGACAGAGAGACAGATACACAGACAGACAGAAAGATACACAGACAGACAGAGAGATAGACACAGACAGAGAGACATGGATACAGACAGAGACACATGATATAGAGACAGACACACAGAGACAGACAGGGAAAGAGACAGAGAGACAGACACACTGAGACAGACAGAGACAGATAGAGACAGACACACAAAGATAGACACAGACAGAGAGACAGAAACAGGCAGAGACAGACACACAGACAGAGACAGACAGACGGAGAAGACAGACAGAGACAGACAGACTGGGAGAGAGATTGAGAGACAGTTACAATCTCGGGCAATGCCCGGGTACTACAGCTAGTAATATATATATATATATATATATATATATATATATATATATATATATATACACACACACACACACATAATGTATTTAAATACACACAAACACACACAGTACATATTGTTTTATATATATATATATATATATATACACACACAGTATATACATGTATATACTGGGAACGAGACAGACGGGGAACGAGACAGACGGGGAACGAGACAGACGGGGAACTTTATATATATATATATATATATATATATATATATATATATATATATATTTATACAATGGGGAAAAAAGTAGCCACCAGTTGTGCAGTTCTCCCACTTAAAAAGATGATAGAGGCCTGTAACTGACATCATAGGTAGACCACAACTATGAGAAACAAAATGAGAAAACAAATTCAGAAAATCACGTTGTCTGATTTGGCAAGATTTCTTTTTGCAAATTATGGTGGAAAATAAGTATATCGTCAGCTATAAACAAACAAGATTTCTGTCTCTCACAGACCTGTAACTTCTTCTTTAAGAGGATCTTCTGTCCTCCACTCATTACATGTAAAAATGGCACCTGTTTGAACTTGTTGTCAGTATAAGGCTGCTTTCACACATCTGTTTTTTTCTGAGCGGCACAATACGGCACTTTGCAGAAAAACACAACCGTTTTTTTTTGCCGCCGGTTGCGTTTTTTCCGCATAGACTTGCATTAGCGCCGTATTGTGCCGCATGGCCTTGCGTTGCGTCCGTTTTTTGCCGGATGCGGCATATTTAGCCCATGCGGCAGCCGGATGGAACGTTGCCTGGCACGTTTTTTTGTGCGGCGGAAAAAAACGCATCGTGATTTACAATGCAAGCCTATGGACTCCAGATGTGGCGTCCTGTGCCAAAAACCGCATCCAGCCGTCGGATGCGTTTTTTTTTAACTGCGCATGCTCAGTATCAAGCCGCATCCGTCAAAAAACGGACGGGCTGCATGGAAAAACATGCAACGGATCTGTTTTTTTCGCCGCATCCGTTGCATAGGTTTTTGAGCCGGATTGTGCCTGATGCAAAAAAACTGATGTGTGAAAGCAGCGTAAAAGACAACTGTCCACAACCTCAAACAGTCACACTCCAAACTCCACTATGGTGAAGAAAACAGAGCTGTCGAAGGACACCGGAAACAAAATTGTAGTCCTGCACCAGGCTGGGAAGACTGAATCTGCAATAGGCAACCAGCTTGGTGTGATGAAATCAACTGTGGGAGCAATAATAAAAAAATGGAAGACATACAAGACCACTGATAATCTCTCTCAATCTGGGGCTCCACGCAAGAGCTCAATGTACTGCCCCTGTGTCAGCAGCCGAGCTGCTCGGATCCGGATCCGCGGTGGCTCGAGGGGCGTCCGGACCCAGGGGTCTCGCGGCCACTCGAATGAAGGGAGGTATTTACAGGGGGTATGGTATATTGAGAGTTCGTGACGCCACCCGTGGTGTGTGGTAAGGTGGAGTACCACCGCTGCGGCTGGGAGTACCCAGTGGCGATGGAGTGGGCAGCCAGGTGTTTAACCCCTCCACAGCTAGGGGGATGCCCGGGACTTGGTGGTGGTGACAGGGAGGTGCCGTTGGGGAGGTAAGGGTCACTTGCGTACTCACTCAGTCCAATAACACTGACACCGACAACTGTAGTAAACCAAAGTTCTGGACACCGCTGCCGCTGAGGTGGAGCACGTTTGGGTCCCGTTTTTGTTGGTGTTGCCTGTTGATCTGTGACCTTTTCCCGTGGCACCTTGTTGCTTTCTGGTTGGTCCCTGTAGCCTAAAACTAGTCGGGTTCCGCTCCCCAGTATGGCTAACTGAGGGAGCTTGATCTCAGGGTTCATGCTTGGGACTTCTTGGACCGTATTTGTGGAAAGTCCTATCCCTCTCGTTGCGCTAGTACCCCGATTTTGGAGCAGTTGGCGATCTTGAAGGCTTCATTCTCGTCGGGTGAATTGTCAGGTTGCCTGAAGCTACTCCCTGACCTAGGGTCCATGTACCCCGTCGTGCCCTGGTCCCAGCCCGGTGATGGTACAAGGCCACCGGCTGTCCTCCACGACAATGCCGTGCCCCTTGTCACGATCCCCTGCGACTGGGGTCCAGCTTCTACCAGGCCCAGACAAACGTCTGCTGCCTAGTAGTTCCAAGGAGCCCAGCTCCTGACCTCCTCTCACTTTGACTTCTAACACTACACTGGCCTACTCCTGACCTCCCCTTAACCTACCCCCCACATGGGCGACCCTATTCCACTCAGGCCATCCACTGGTATGTCTGGTGGGTGTGGTGCAGAGTGTTCCTAGGATTTTGATTAGCTGGTTTTGGCAACACCATTGGTTAGGGACCCGTAACCAAGGAGGAGGTAGATATTGCACAGAAGGGCAGATTGCACAATACCCTGTGATGACCTGATAGGCCAGGGCGTCACACTCAACCTATGGGGTCAAAATGATCACAAGAATGGTGAGCAAAAATCCCAGAACCACACTTGGGGACCTAGTGAATGACCTGCATAGAGCTGGGACCACCGTAACAAAGGCTACCATCAGTAACACACTACGCCAACAGGGACTCAAATCCTGCAGTGCCATACGTGTTTCCCTGCTTAAGCCAGTACATGTCTGGGGACGTCTGATGTTTGCTAGAGAGCATTTGGAATATCCAAAAGAGTATTGGGAGAATGTCATATGGTCTGATGAAACCAAAGTAGAACTGTTTAGTAGAAACACAACTCATCCTGTTTTGAGGAGACAGAATGCTGAGTTGCATCCAAAGAACACCATACCTACTGTGAAGCATGGGGGTGTCAACATCATGCTTTGGAACTGTTTCTCTACAAAGGGACAAGGACAACTGATCCGCGTACATGAAAGAATGAATGGGGCCGTGTATCGTGAGATTTTGAGTGCAAACCTCCTTCTATCAGCAAGGGCATTGAAGGTGAAATGTGCCTGGGTCTCTCAGAATGATAATGATCCCAAGCACACTGCCAGGGCAACGAAGGAGTGGCTTTGTAAGAAGCATATGAAGGTCCTGGAGTGGCCTAGCAAGTCTCCAGATCTCAATCCCATAGAAAACCTTTGGAGGGAGTTGAAAATCCATGTTGCCCAGTGACAGGCCCAAAACATCACTGCTCTAGAGGAGATCTGCATGGAGGAATGGGCCAACATACCACCAACAGTGTGTACCAACCTTGTGAAGACTTACAGAAAATGTTTGACCTCTGACATTGTCAACAAAGGATATATAGCAAAATATTGAGATGAACTTTTGTTATTGTCCAAATACTTATTTTCCATCATAATTTGCAAAACAAATCTTGCCAAATCAGGTGATTTTTAAGGGGGGGTACTATTGTGAATACATTTTCCAGTTTGGGACTCCCTCTTGTGGTCAGTGCTGGCGGTGCAGTTGACTTGGGGAATGAGAGACAGACACCTGTGGAGGACTGGCAATCAGGTCTTTAAGATTGGGCTTATATAACTGAGTAGTTTTCTCCTGTTACTTGCCGATGCTTAATGGATCTCCTATGTGCTAAAGACATTCTGAAACCAGCCCTTCTCTCTACCAGAATTCCCCTCAGATAAGTTGGTCTGTGTACCTCTGCTTATTGTTTCTACTTTCTTGTTGTTTTTCTGTTTTGATACTAATACTTGATTCCTATTTTGCCTGTGTAGAGTTCTTGGTGAAATTGGATCATTCCCTGCTGGGAGTGTCTGTATACTTAGCTCCATGATTCTGCTATGTACTGTGTTTTGTCATACTTGGTATTAAATTCAGTCCCTCATCTATATTAGTGTTTTTGGATCCCAGTAACATCAGAGTACTGATATAGTGGGGGAGAGCCTGTGTGGGCTCAGGGTCTTTCCATATCAGGCGTACTGAGATTTATTAGGGTTTTTACGGCTGCAGACAATGCTCTTTCCTATCTTTTCCTATAAAGATAGTTTGGGCCTCATCTTTGCTAAATCTGTTTTCTAGCTTTGTATTGTGTTTTCCCATATCACCGTAATCTTTAAATGTGGGGGCTATCTATATCTTTGGGAATTTCTCCGAGGCAGGTTATCTGTTCTTAAATTTCTATCTGTAAAAATATTTAGTTCTCCAGCTGTGTCGAGGCGACTTGGTCATCGTAGGCTCGTCCCATGGCTACTTCTAGTTGTGTGTGTGAGGATTAGGTCCGCAGTCCGTTAAGGTTCCAGCCACTCTGGTTACTTTTTGGGTTTCCGCATTCTTTATCCTCCTCGGTCACATGACATTTCTCATTTTGTCCCTCATAGTTGTCGTCTACCTATGATGGAAATTACAGGCCTCTCTCATCTTTTTAAGTGGGAGAACTTGCACAATTGGTGGCTGAATAAATGCTTTTTCTTTTCTCCCCACTGTGTGTATGTATATATATATATATATATATATATATATATATATATATATATAGTACAGACCAAAAGTTTGGACACACCTTCTCATTCAAAGAGTTTTCGTAAAAGTGGTCACAATCACAGATTTATAAAGATTTCTGTGCAATATTTGTGAGAAAACGGCCTTGTGAATACATAGAAAATATCGTAGATCTTTGAGTTCAGGTCATGAAAAATGGGAGCAAGAACAACAGTGTTGCGGTTATATTTTTATTTAGTGTACATACATATCTATATTTAAATATGTTTTTATATATCTACAGTACACACCAAAAGTTTGGACACACATTCTCATTCAAAGAGTTTTCTTTATTTTCATGACTCTGAAAACTGTAGATTCCCATTGAAGGCATCAAAACTATGAAATAACACATGTGGAATGAAATACTTAACAAAAAAGTGTGAAACAACTGAAAATATGTCTTATATTCTAGGTTCTTCAAAGTAGCCATGTTTTGCTTTGATTACTGCTTTGCACACTCTTAGCATTCTCTTGATGAGCTTCAAGAGGTAGTCACCGGAAATGGTTTTCACTTTACAAGTGTGCCCTGTCAGGTTTAAAAAGTGGGATTTCTTGCCTTATAAATGGGGTTGGGACCATCAGTTGTGTTGTGCAGACGTCTGGTGGATACACAGCTGATAGTCCTACTGAATAGACTGTTAGAATTTGTATTATGGCAAGAAAAAAGCAGCTAAGTAAAGAAAAACGAGTGACCATCATTACTTTAAGAAATGAAGGTCAGTCAGTCCGAAAAATTGGGAAAACTTTGAAAGTGTCCCCAAGTCCAGTGGCATAAACCATCAAATGCTACAAAGAAACTGACTCACATGAGGATCGCCCCAGGAAAGGAAGTCCAAGAGTCAGTCTGCTGCGGAGGATAAGTTTATCAGAGTCACCAGCCTCAGAAATTGCAGGTTAACAGCAGCTCAGATTAGAGACCAGGTCAATGCCACACAGAGTTCTAGCAGCAGATACATCTCTAGAACAATTGTTAAGAGGAGACTTTGTGCAGCAGGCCTTCATGGTAAAATAGCTGATAGGAAACCACTGGTAAGGACAGGCAACAAGCAGAAGAGACTTGTTTAGGCTAAAGAACACAAGGAATGGACATTAGACCACTGGAAATCTGTGCTTTGGTCTGATGAGTCCAAATTTGAGATCTTTGGATCCAACCACTGTGTCTTTGTGTGACGCAGAAAAGGTTAACGGATGGACTCTACATGCCTGGTTCCCACCGTGAAGCATAGAGGAGGAGGTGTGATGATGTGGGTGTGCTTTGCTGGTGACACTGTTGTGGATTTATTCAAAATTGAAGGCATACTGAACCAGCATGGCTACCACAGCATCTTGCAGCGGCATGCTATTCCATCCTGTTTGCGTTTAGTTGGACCATCATTTATTTTTCAACAGGAAAATGACCTCAAACACACCTCCAAGCTGTGTAAGGGCTATTTGACTAAGAAGGAGAGTGATAGGGTGCTACGCCAGATGACCTGGCCTCCACAGTCACCAGACCTGAACCCAATTAAGATGGTTTGGGGTGAGCTGGACTGCAGAGTGAAGGCAAAAGGGCCAACAAGTGCTAATCATCTCTGGGAACTCCTTCAAGACTGTTGGAAGACTATTTCCGGTGACTACCTCTTGAAGCTCATCAAGAGAATGGCAAGAGTGTGCACAGCAGTAATCAAAGCAAAAGATGGCTACTTTGAAGAACCTAAAATATAAGACATATTTTCAGTTGTTTCACACTTTTTTGTTAAGTATTTTATTCCACATGTGTTAATTCATAGTTTTGATGCCTGCAATGTGAATCTACAATTTTCAGTCATGAAAATAACGAAAACTCTTTGAATGAGAAGGTGTGTCAAAACTTTTGGTCTGTACTGTATATATATATATATATATATATATATATATATATATATACACATATATCTACACACACATACACGCTAGACATACACATACACATATTACATAATGCACACTTTATACACACATACAGATGGAGCAAACATACACATATATTTGTGTGCAGGAATCTAGATTTCTTCATCATTTGACATTGCTTTCTAGCAGCAAGGAATTTCACATCCTGTTAGACATTCAGTTGGAGGGGGGGTTGCACATGTAGGCCTGGGCCCTCCTACCCTGTTGTCAGCCGTGCATCATCGATGGATCCTTCTCACTCTCTCCCGTCTCGACTGCTCAGCTAACGGTAACGTTACAGCAGAGGAGGGAATACTGGAGCTGTCTGAGGAGCTCAGTACTGTAGTCTTTCAGTGACTTGTTCTCCTCACAGATCTGGTTGTCCACCTTCTATTTTTTAATTTTGTTGTTCACCTTCTTGGTTTCATTGGCTGAGTGTTCTAAAGACAACAAGCTCTTCTGGAGATCTGGAACTGGTGCGGCCAATGTACAGCTGTTTGCTTCAGGCTTCTAGATCAGGTGCCTCTGAGTGGCTTGTGTACTTTAGCCATGCCAGCCCTGAGCATGAGACAGGGGACGGACACAAAGGGAAAATGCCTCTTTGCCCTCTGTCCCCAACCCAGTATGCCCCTGGTCTCAGAATGCTTTACTGTTGACATGATACAGGATTTATGGTAGTGCTCACCTTTTCTTCTCTGGACAATCAAATTTCTAGTCTAAGAACATACTGAAATTCTGCAGGAAGTAAAGGGATTGGACTACAGAACATTTTGGTAAAGTTATTTTCTCTGATGAAACCCCTTCCAACTATTTGGGACATGTGGAAGAATGATTGTCAGGAGGAGAAAAGCTGAGTTCTACCATTAGTCCTGTGTCATGCATTAGCAAAGCATCCTGCTATGGCACTGCCATGACGTTGTGGCCAGTCGTCACAGAGCACAGAGGTATTGCTGACCATGTGCTGATCCCTTCCTGAGACTATTATCTGAGAACTTGTAAATTACATGAGGACACAAGGGTGCTACTGAGGAAATGTCTTCATTATTTGCCAGCAATAGATCACTTGGATACTGTACTGTAATAATTTACCTATTACCACAAGGTGCAATGAAAATGCACATTAAGCTTTTTCAGACATTTTGTCTTCAAGTCTTACTGTCTCTGCCAAGCAATTATTTACTGCATTTTTTTTAAACCCTGATAATATATATTATATAACATAACTCATTTACAAGCAATATATGCGATGTGAGTTAAATGAAAAGTTAATGATATATCAAACACCAAAAGGGAATGAAGTATTATATTAAAAAATGTCTCAGTTGGTTTACATTTTAAGTTGTTTGGAATTTCAGTTTCTCTGCTCAGCAATAGATGAAAGTCAGGTTCCGTTATCTCTAGTGAAGCCAATTTCACATTCTACATTGCCTCTTGCCTTTCTGACACTGAGGGTAAAATGTCTATAACTAGCTTTCATTTTTGCATTTTTTTGCACTTTATACCAAACCCCTTTAAAAATCTCTCATGGATCAGCAACAGGCAAGACGCCACCCACAAGAGTCAAAAACACCATTAAATATAACATTTAAAAACATGTATTTTATTAAAAATATTAAAAGAATTTTTAAATACAAATATTCTATTATAATCACTAGGAACAATATACAAATTCTTACACTACACCCCCCTGAGGAAGTCAAACAGACAACGAAACGCGCATCGAGAAAAGGGCTAATGAACTTTACTGACCCTGTATAAGGTGGTTACAATTCTCTTTTATCTCTTCATCCTGTGAACCACGGTGCAGCGTTTACGCTGATGGCATTTAACTGAGGATTTTTTCATACAATTCCTACATTGATACTTGTTAATTAGAATATGAGTTTGTTCATTAGGATTTACACTGTATTTAATTACTTCTTGAATGTATATACGCTATGACACCATATTTGGGGATTTTTGATTTTGCATTTATACCAAACCCCGGCAGGCATTTGAGAGAAGAAAGTTTTTCAGCTACCCGACATTGCCTATGATCTACGGGTGGTCTATGGTGCAGCATAACTTTAAAGTGGAGTGCATTCTTTAACCCCTAATTATGTGTTGTATCATAAGCTCTACCCTATGAAGTGCTTTTTGTTTTGTTTTTAACATACATTCCAGTTCTATAATTGGGAGAGGTAGAATTCTAAAAACATCTTTGATTTCTTTTGTCTTCACAGTGGTAAAAACACCAAACCAGATCAAGTTGTAAGGTGAAGCTAGTCAGGTAGTAAAAAAAATACAAAAGTTTCTAACAGGGATAAATGATACTCAAGGCTAAGGAGCCTCAGTTTCCTTTTTTCCCGGCAATTCAAACTTTAGCTCTACAGAACATTTGATATAGATTTTGCGGTATTACAAATTAATAGTATTAAGAATTTGCTTCTGAAATGTTGGAGAACGTAGGGTACAAGTTTATTGAACATTTCACCTTAGGTGACAACTATTACTGGTTATATTGAGCTTTACTTTGTCTATTGCATAAAATGATATAGCACAATTTAAGATGTGTACGGGAGAAAACACAGTATTTATTATGGAAACATCAATAGGCCTTAGAATTTGCAATAAGTACCTTCTCATTTCCACCTTAATTCAATTTTTCTACCATAAGCCCTCACCTGGCAGTATCCGCAAGGGACTAAATGTTCATTACTATTTAGCTGCTGTTTGGAAGATAAACTGATTAAATACATGTTATCGCCTTCTATGCCTGCCAAGGAAATAGTAATGGGCAAAGTACCTTATTTACTCTGCTTCTTCAAAAGGCTAAGGCAATGTGACTACTCTTTTGTGCAATCTCAAATGCAAAATGTTGGAGTAACTCGAGTTGGGAAACCAAAAGAGGAAATTAATAAAAGTTGATGGACACTACAACCTCGTTGAATGTAGGGTTTCTATTAAAAAGTTTCAGAAACATAATTCTAATAAAAATTTCACTACCGGGGAAATTTCTTCCATTCTCATGCATTTCCCTTGTACAGTTTAAAACAAAATCATATTTGGAGACAACTACACAGAAGATCTACACTGCCAAAAGTACCAATACCTGGTTTAATAACCACAGTATCACTGTGCTGCATTGGCCAACAAACTCGCATGATCTAAACCCCATAGAGAATCTATAGGGTATTGTCAAGAGGAAGATGAGAGACACCAGACCCAACAATGCAAATGAGCTGAAGGCTGCTATCAAAGCAACCTGGGCTTCCATAACACCTCAGCAGTGCCACAGGCTGATCGCCTCCATGCCACGCAGCATTGATGCAGTAATTCATGCAAAAGGAGCCCTGACCAAGTATTGAGTGCATTTACTATACAGACTTTTCAGTAGGCCAATATTTCTGATTTTAAAATATTTTTTTCCATTGGTTTTATAAAATATTCTAATTTTCTGAGATAATGACTTTTGGGTTTTCATTGGCTGTAAGCCATAATCATCAACATTAACAGAAATAAACACTTGAAATAGATCACTGTGTGTGTAATGACTCTATATATACATTGAGTTTCCTCTTTGTATTGAATTACTGAAATAAATTAACTTTTTGATGACATTCTAATTTATTGGGATGCACTTGTATCAATCCACATGGCATAACTAAACTACTATACACCATATTGTTCACCTAACTCACCTAGTACTACTGGTCAAACCCATTGATTTTGGTGGGAACGACTGATTAAATATATATTGGAGCCTACCAACCTTCCTCACATGAAGCTGGGTTAGAAAAGTATTGGAAACGGTCAATTTAAAAGCTTGATTCTTCTATTTTCCTGCAGATAAGCCACCCACATAAATATTGCCGAACAGCTTGTGTATAGGTTGGCCTTTATTGTCATTTCTCCAGACAAAACACATGCATATGAAGGAGATCAGGAGTGTTAACTGGAACATATGGCACTAATCTTCCTGCAATATAGCTAGACAGTTTTAATCCATTTTCTCCGTCTACAGCTTACACTGTATGAGGCTCCAGACCTCAAATATACTACATAATATGGAAAATTATATCTTCTTGGAAAATACCGTTTTTCTGTTTTACAGGACTGTCCTAAAGTTTTAGGAAGGTGTGGAAAAAAATGCTTAAAAATAAGAATGCTTTAAAAAAAATAGAAGTCTTAATAGTTAAGAGTGACTGGGTGTGGTCTCTTCAATGTCTTTTTTCTGCTGATACCGCACACTACACCAATAAAGCTAGTAGTGTAGAGAGCAGAAAGAAGACAAGAAGAAGAACACACCCAACTACTTTCTGCCTGCTGGTGGACCATGTCCGTACACACACCGGCAACATCCATACAGTGCTCGATCTGTACAGCCAAGCAGAAGGGTGAGACATCCCCCAATAACCAAATATGTCCATCTTTTTTTAAATATTTTTGAGAACCACAAATCTTCTATGGATCTAAGCTTTAACAAATCCTTCTGTCTTCAGGTAATGCCAGACTGACTCAGTTGTGATCTGTGGGGCCATATCAACACTTCCAGGACTTATTGCTTTTCTGTACATTGAAGATAGTACTTCATGATATATTTGGCGATAACCAGATGTCTCTCTGATGGTAATGATCATGGATAAAAATCTGTATACATTGCACAGCACAATTTTTTTCAAATACTCTATGCAAATGTACCTAGTATATGAGTTTTAACCCTTTAAGAACATATCATGTACTGTGTTAATCATACTGGCTCCCTGACTTTTGTAAGCCGAGCCCACATCTTTCCGGGCAGATGATGGCTTTGATATTCAGCCATCATCTGCCTCTAACAACCACAGGTGGAGCTGACCTGTTAAATGTCACTGTGAGACTGTGACAGCAGCATTTATAGCACACCAACAGAGGAGTGGAATGTTCTTACAGTGATTGCATTGGGAGCACTGATGGGTTGCCGTGACCGCTCTACTAAAGACCCCTCTGTCTGTCATCATGGTATTCCTGTGAAAGCCAGCCTGTGGGTGGTTCTCATTAAAGACTGTCATATTTAGTATATACAGCAATATACTGCAGCATTGCTGTATATAGCACAAGAGATCGGATGATAACAGGTTCAAGTCCACTTAGAGACTAACAGGAAAAAGTAGTAAAAAGGTTTTAAAAAAAATAAAAGTTCAAATCATCCTATTTTAACCCATTAAAATAAAAAAAAACAAAACAAAAGAACCCCACATATTTGATAATGTTGCATTCGTAAAATAAATACCTTAAAGAAAAAAAATCCAGAATTGTATTTATTTGACCACTTGAACAACACAAAAAAATAATAACAGGCAATCAAAATATCTACCCAAAACTTGAATGAAAACATCAACTCAGGGCATAAAAGGCCTTGCATAGCTTCTGAAAATTTAAAATGTTATGGCTCTCAGAAAATGGTGACATAAGCAAAAAAAAAATCTTTTCAAATTTCTGAATTTTTTTTCATCACTTAACCCCTTCACCCCTGGCGATTTTCTGTTTTTCATTTTTTTTCTCCCCTTCTTCCAAGAGACATCATTTTTTTATTTTTCCATCAATATTGCCATATGAGGGCTTATTTTTTGCAGGAAGAGTTGTGCTTTTCAAATGAAGAAAAAATGAGACACTCACCGGTCTGTAGATTTTTCAAAATACTGTAATTTATTCAGACATAGAGGGAGGGTGCAAGGATGTTGTGCACACGGACAACGGCCGTTTCGCACCGGTTGCCAATGCTTCCATGGGTTCATATTTGAAGTTGCACAGTCTGGATCTTTTTGAGTGCACCCCAGTTAGTAGACCCATACCGAAATGATAGTCACCTGAACAGGTGGAAATAAGCTGCAAGTTGGTCTCATGCTTGAAATAGCGGTTACTAGCCAGTATTATATTACCATTTGGGAAAAAAATAGTGCCCAGTTTTTTCCTTCTTATTTTTTTAGAGTTGTACTTTTAAATGACCAAATGTGGAGAAATCGTACAAAAAGTGAAATCCCACAATGGTTTTTGGGTTTTTTTATTCACCATATTCAATATATAGTAAAACTGACATGTCCGTATGATGCCTCTGGTCGATTCGAGTATGTAGATACCAAACATGTATACTTTTACTTTCATCTATAGGGTGAAACAAAATCAGAAATTCATCCAAAAAAAGCATAGCGCTTTTGTCGCCATTTTCCGAGACCCGTAGCATTCTCATTTTTTGGGTTCTGGGGCGCAATGATGGTTTAATTTTTGCATCTTGAGCTGATGTTTTTAATTCTAACATTTTTGGGTAGATGCAATGTTTTGATTGCCTATTATTGCATGTTAATGCAATGTTGCGGCAACCAAAAAAAAAATAATTTTGGAGTTTGGAATTTTATTTTCTCACCACGCTATGAATTGATCAGATTAATTGAGTTTATATTTTGATAAATTGGGCATTTCTGAATGTGGTGATACCAAATATGTGTGTTTTAAAAAAAAAATTAAATGGAGCAAAATGGGGATAATTTGAACTTTAGTTTTTTTTTATTTTTTCATATTTTTTAAAAAACATTTTTTACTGATTTTACTAGCCCCCCTAGGGGACTTTATAACTGTACGCTGCGATCGCTTCCCCTGGTCAGAGCGATCCTGCAGCATCCACTCTGATCCACAAGCGCCAGATCAGCACATGTTTAGGCATTACTGCAGGCTCACCACCAGAGCCTGCAGCAACTGCAGGGATGCGACCGATGATATACTAGTACATAATTGGTCTTGAAGGGTTTAAAACAAAAACTATGCATGTTTGGTAGCTCCGAAATCGTATTGACCTGGAGAATCATACTGCAATGTCATTTTTATGGAAAAATAAATGCTGTTCAAAAAAAAACTATTGTGGAATTGCGCTTTTTTTTGCTATTTTGCCATATTTGGATTTTTTTTCCGCTTTCCAGTACATTATATCACATGATCAAATGAATTCTGTCAAAAGTATAACTTTTTTTCAACAAACATACCCTTACATGGCTATGATGACGGATAAATAACAAAAAATCATGGCTCTTGGAATAAGGGGATGGAAAAACAAAAGTGCAAAAATGAAAAATTGCACACGGCCTTAGGCCTCCGACACACTCACGTGAAAATCATGCACGTGCCGCGGGACACGTATTTACCCTGCGTGTTGCGTGTAGGTAAGTACGTGTCTCTGGTACGTGCGGACCACGTGTGTTCTTCGTGTGCTATCCGCGATAACACGCGGAGAACCGGTAATTTGCATACTCACGTGGTCCTTCCTGCTGTCCGTGGTGCTGATCTTCGGTCTCCGGTCCTGCCGTCTCCCCGCTGCTGCTGATGCCGGCCGCAGTGAAGTGAATATTAAATGAGTATAATGAGCGGCGGTCGGCAGCAAGTGACAGCAGCGGCAGAGACAGGAGGGCTGGAAAAGGTGAGTAACGATTTTTTTTTTTACTCTCACATGTGTGTTTTCTCCGGCACGTGTCACACGGGACCGCATCCACACTATATCCATGTGGTACGGGTGCGGGCCGTGTGACAACCGTGCTGCCGGAGCAACACGGACATGTCAGCATTTTTAACACACGGAGACATGTAAGTACGGAACGGACACATGTTCCATTCCAAAATACTTACGTGTCTCCTAACCATAGGGATTACCTAGGTCCCCGTGTGCACGTGTCTCCGGTCCGTGTAAAAAATGGCACACACGGACCGGCGGCACGTGAGTGTGTCAGAGGCCTTAAGAAGTGAAAGACAAAGGCTAGTCACACCAAGCATTGATGTAATTTAGATGTTTCTTTTGTTCATTTCTTCTATTTTAGATAGCATTCCTACGAAACTGCATTTTTCCCAGACCTGACAGACACTTTTGCAAAATACTGTATATTTGGTGCTTCCTTGTTTTTTAATTTTACAAATAGAAAAAAAATGAAATCCATAATACCCAATATTATTGGCTCTATGATAAGTTAAGAGGTTCATAATGAAGATGATAATGTTTATAGCCTCTATTACTAGTGATAATCTGTAGAAATATAGCCATGTAATATATCAGATTAGTCACTATGGTATACAAATGCAATATTGTTATAGAAGGTTAAATGTTTCTGACAATTTAGAAGGAGAGGAGATGGTTATGGGCTTGGTGCCCCAATCAACAATAGTAAGCAGATGGCACGGAATGCAATCACAACTCCACTGTTTAGCCAACACATATGTGGTAACAACCATTGGAAGGTCTTTTGCCAAGCATTACTGAGAATACTAAATCTATTTATACATTTATAACACGTCAATAATTGGAAAAGATGAAATCATACTCATAGGACGCAACGAAGCAGAAGCAAAACATTGCAGGACCACTACTAAGATAAAGCTTATTTGTCTTCTCAGAGGAGAAGCATTTAACACTGGCAGCCGGTTACAATTTCTCTTCAAAATGTCAAACAGCGATGACAGACAGCAGTTTAACAGCGGAGCTATAACACAATTTTGTAAGCTGTCACTTCAGTCATGTATATATGTGAGTAACACAGAATAGCAGAGATTGTAGACACATTTACTGCACATCTCCCTGGCGAATGCAGAAAATTCTGAATGCAGTGTTTTCACCATCTGATACATTCACACAAACAATGCACAAACTATGGACTTTATTCTGACGATATTGCTGTGGATTTATGGCACATGTTTTATGTTTTGTTTTCATGTCGTTCGCTGTGCAATAACAATATCCTTACAACATAATTCTCAGGGCTCGCTCACAGCGCTGAAATCGGACGAGTACAATGCGAGAACAACAATCGGCTGAGGCAAGAGTCATTGACATATCACAGACGTACATTTTTTCTATGTTTTAATGATTTAAAAAAAAAACACAGAAATTTGTTAAAAAAAAAGAAAAAATATTTGCTTTGTAACTTTTGTACTTCTCTACTCATGAACGTGTGTGACAGGCCAGCTAGTTGTATGAATGATAAGTTGTAGTTTTTATTGCCACCAGGTTAGGATACATTTGATGCTTTAATTGTTCTCTATTACATTTTTAGTGGAATTGCCACAACCAAAAAATAATAATGTATATATATATATATATATATATATATATATATATATATATATTGTGAGGTAGGTGAGGTAGGAACCACCAATGTTGTGGATGGTCGCAATGGAGAAGAATCCCCCTGTGATATTGAACTGAAGGTGTGACTGTGGGACCTGTAGGGCTTGGGTTGTAATTAAAGGTTAGGTTCCCTTTAAACTGTGACCAGTGTGATGGACAGAGCTGGAGAATCACATACCTCCACCTGTGGGTGTATTTGGTTGTGTTTAAGAGACTGTTAGTTTTAGAAACAGGGAGAAGCCTGAGAGTGCTGCACATGGAGGATGTGTGCTGGAGATCTCAGTCTGTGTGAAGACTGAAGAAAGACTCCTGGAAATCAGTCCAGGTGAGGACTGGGGAAAATACTGCAGCCTGGCTGGAGAGGGCTGGAGGCTGCAGGAAGCAACCACAGTGACTTGTGTTCGCTGGCTGGAGCCAGAGTGTGAAGAATCCATTACGGACATTTAATTGGACTGGAAGCCCACGGTATGTGGATGTTATATTTTCCTTTAAGCCAGGAGAGGCTTTGTTACATTTTGTTTAGCAGTTTATGTTGAGTCTAATAAATAAACTGCTGCGTTTTATAAGAGACGGTGATACCTATGTTGTCTAAGCTGCCTAGCACCGCTGCAAGCAAGTAAAACCCCCGGGTTAAGTTAGATAAGTTAGAGCCTGCAAACTTCAAACAAGAGCAGGATTTATTAACAGATGCATAAATCTTACAAACCAACAAGTTATGTTGCTCAGTTAAATTTTAATAAATTTTCAATATAAAAGTGTGGGTCAATTATTATTCAACCCCTAGGTTTAATATTTTGTGGAATAACCCTTGTTTGCAATTACAGCTAATAATCGTCTTTTATAAGACCTAATCAGGCCGGCACAGGTCTCTGGAGTTATCTTGGCCCACTCCTCCATGCAGATCTTCTCCAAGTTATCTAGGTTCTTTGGGTGTCTCATGTGGACTTTAATCTTGAGCTCCTTCCACAAGTTTTCAATTGGGTTAAGGTTAAGGTCAGGAGACTGACTAGGCCACTGCAACACCTTGATTTTTCCCTCTTGAACCAGGCCTTGGTTTTCTTGGCTGTGTGCTTCGGGTCGTTGTCTTGTTGGAAGATGAAATGACGACCCATCTTAAGATCCTTGATAGAGGAGCGGAGGTTTTTGGCCAAAATCTCCAGGTAGGCCGTGCTATCCATCTTCCCATGGATGCGGACCAGATGGCCAGGCCCCTTGGCTGAGAAACAGCCCCACAGCATGATGCTGCCACCACCATGCTTGACTGTAGGGATGGTATTCTTGGGGTCGTATGCAGTGCCATCCAGTCTCCAAACGTCACGTGTGTGGTTGGCACCAAAGATCTCGATCTTGGTCTCATCAGACCAGAGAACCTTGAACCAGTCTGTCTCAGAGTCCTCCAAGTGATCATGAACTGTAGATGAGCCTTGAGACCATTGCGGTGGAGTACGTTACTTATGGTATTGACTGAAACCAATGTCCCCACTGCCATGAGATCTTCCCGGAGCTCCTTCCTTGTTGTCCTTGGGTTAGCCTTGACTCTTCGGACAAGCCTGGCCTCGGCACGGGTGGAAACTTTCAAAGGCTGTCCAGGCCGTGGAAGGCTAACAGTAGTTCCATAAGCCTTCCACGTCCAGATGATGCTCCCAACAGTGGAGACAGGTAGGCCCAACTCCTTGGAAAGGGTTTTGTACCCCTTGCCAGCCTTGTGACCCTCCACGATCTTGTCTCTGATGGCCTTGGAATGCTCCTTTGTCTTTCCCATGTTGACCAAGTATGAGTGCTGTTCACAAGTTTGGGGAGGGTCTTAATTAGTCAGAAAAGGCTGGAAAAAGAGATAATTAATCCAAACATGTGAAGCTCATTGTTCTTTGTGCCTGAAATACTTCTTAATACTTTAGGGGAACCAAACCGAATTCTTGTGGTTTGAGGGGTTGAATAATAAATGACCCTCTGAATAAACTTTTCACAATTTAAAAAAAAAAATAAAAAAAGAAATAACATTCTTTTTTGCTGAAGTGCATTTCACACTTCCAGGCTGATCTACAGTCCAAATGTCACAATGCCAAGTTAATTCCGAATGTGCAAACCTGCTAAATCTGCAGGGGGTTGAATACTACTTGTAGGCACTGTATATATATATATATATATATATATATATATATATATATATATATATATATGTATATATTATATATATATATATATTTATATATATAAAATATATATATGTATGTATATATATATATATATATATATATATATACACTGTATATACTGTGTATATGTATATTTTTTTTATAGATTTTCCATTATTAATTAGCCTAATTGACCTCTTCACAACTCTTGATGGATATGTATGTCAAAAGTTGTGTCTCTGCCTTTAATGCGGGCTCACATGCCGAGTCCACATCATTCATAACACATGACAGGTGATTTATTCTGTCATCATGTGTCTTTAACAGCTGTGGGTGGATCGGAGATCCGCCAGTGGTTGTTTGGAGATCTATTTCTGTGGCTGATCAGAGATCAGCCGTGGCCATTCGGAAATCTGACCGTGGCTAAATCCTTCTGTCAATCTGTGACAGCCTGATTTAACACATGTAGGCAGGGTGGTGCATCATTCCCTGCTTCCATCGGCGTGCCCTTCACATGATTGCAGCGCGTCAATGGGTTGTCATGACAGCCAGGGGTTACCTGATGATTAGCTGCGAGTCGGGATTCATAGAATCGTGATATCTGCTTTACAGAGCGGTGCTGATGCACCGCCGCTTCATATAGCACAAGCGATTGAACAATCGCAGATTCATGTATCCTAAGGAAACTAAGAAAAACAAGTAAAAATAAGTTTTTTAAAAAATAAAAAAGACACAAAAGTTCAAATTATCCCACTTTTGCCCCATTAAAAATAAATTAATTAAAAAGAAATACGCGTTTGTTATCAGACACGCAATATCTATCAGGCGCATTACCAAAAGATTAACTAGACTGTAAAGGGACAAGTGTCTCCCAAATTATGGCTAGAGAATAGACCATTCCATAAACAATATAATAGAAAGCGGAGGAAAAATAGGGAGTTTGTGTCATAAAAAGTTGAACTTTTATTATTCACAAGGTTAACAAAGTATGGACAGAAAAAAATCACACTGACAATTACAAAAATTTATACACACAATAAAACTGATGTAGTAGGTACAAAGCTTATTCCAGAGGATGCAGAGTGCAGGTAATCCTCCAAGTTTCACCTGTTGAGGATTTTAAAAAGTGGTGAGAGGAATTAGCCAATCAATGTTCCCTTGGCTTCATCAAGCTGCTATACAATTTGAATAGCTCTAATTTGTTCACAATAGAGTATGCATTGGAGGAGTTACAGGAGACCATCAGCAAAGGACTCTCTAGTGATAATCTAAAGAAATTTGAGGAGGTTGACCTTAACCTGTCTAGGTGGAAATGAGAGACTAGAAATGTAAGATATAAAAAATTTCAGAGACACTTGAAAGAGCAATTAACAAATCGAGTTTACAGATAGAAAGTACAGCATCCTAGATTCCAACCTGGGTCAAGATCGAGTTCCATGTCACGATCTAGATCTGCCTCTATTAGATCATTGACATCAAGGAATGAAGGCCACGATAAGACTACCTCTAAATCATCAAAAAGAATTGATGATGAGATCATACTCCCGATGAGAAATAGATGCCATCAGGAAGCTGTGCGTAAAAATACCTCTAATAATTCGGTAATAATGAAATCCAAAAATTCCCTTCAAGTAATCACTTTGTCTGATCACATCTTGACTGACACACAGATTGAAGTGCTTTTGAAGGGCCTCACTTTTTTACCTACTAATGGGTTCAATTTCTTCACAGCCAAAAAGGATTTCTATATATTTTCCAGGAAGCTACAGTAGGAGTACTGTAGGAACAAATCTACATATGGCCTATAAAGTATTGCTGAAATAAAGGCTTTGATGGCTTTTAAGGACCTTTTGGGTGAACAACAATCTGATCATCAAGGTATGAACTTCCAATCTCTTCTGCCTAGATCTACAAGGTTCCCTTTCTCCCACCATTGAAATTTTCACCAAGCTAGTGGAGGAGGATTATAAAACCATTTCCACATGGTTGAAATTTGATAATCAAAATCTCCTGATGACGTGGTAATTAAAGTGACAGAGAAGGAAGAAGAAGTAACGTTGTGAACTGGCCTAATTACAAACACAAAAGAGAAGTATTTGAACAATTGAGAGAAAGGAGTATCTATCTAAATTGAATTTCAATCCTCTGACGCTCTTTATGGATCAAGTACAAAAAATACTAATAAAAGAGTTCAAAGAAGGGATCATTAATAAGAAGGTATTGGAGGGTCTCACCATTACTTTTCCTAAAGCGCCCTCTCTGTACTTGCTTCCTAAAATCCACAAGGATCTCTTCAATCCCCCTGGGTGTCTGATTGTGTTTGGAATGCACGGACTGTGTGAGCTAATTTGTAGACTCATCAACTTTTACCTTAAACCATTAGTTGAACCTTTACCAACTTATGTCAAAGACACAATAGATATCCTGAATCGGATTGACAGGATCTTTCTGGATATGGATATGTTCATTGTAACGGCAGATGTGCAGTCCCTCTATACCTGCATCAACCATGATGCGAGTTTAGAGGCAGTCCACTTTTTCCTGAGGAACAGTAACCAGGATGGCCAACTATGTGAATTGTTTATGGAGCTGCTCTACTTTGTCCTGACCCATAATTTTTATTTGTTTTTATTTACAGAAACAGGACACTGCGATGGATGCGGTCTGTGTACCTTCATACTCAAACCTCTTTCTGGGATTCTGGGAGAGGGATATTATTGCGGGCGAGGGAGTGCGGAATGTTGACCATGTTAAGTGCTGGTTGTGCTGGTAGTTATATAGACGATCTGTTAATATTCTGGCAAGGCACAGTGAAGCAGCTTTGATCATTCATGGATTATTTGGATGATAATTCCAGAAATAGTAATATACATTTAAGACCAGCAATGTGACAATTTTTGTTTACATCTGTATGGAGGTGGATGAAAATGTTTTTTCATAAACTCATGTGCATAGGAAAAAGACATAGGTGAATTTGTTGTTACATGTCTCTTCCGCACATAACACCTCAACATTTAAGGCCATCCTGGTGGTACAGGTCCTCAGGATGCAGCAGATCTGCTCCATTGAAGCTAATTTTGAGAGAAAATCAGATGATCTTACAGCAAGATTTGTACAGAGGGGGTACAGTCATAGATGCATAAAGAGGGGCTATGATAGGGTTAGGGGGACCCCACATAGCCAACCTTTATAGCCCTAAAGCAACAAAAAAGACAATATTGATAAGGAGATTAGATTGATATCTACTTATAATCATGAATGGGACACCATGAGGACAATTATGAGAAAGCATTGGTCAATTCAAAATTCACCACATTCAAAAATGCAATTCACACATTTCGCTTGGCCCTTACCTCAGCTAAACAGGAATACTTCAGAAACCTCATATCCTCTTTAACACACAACCCCAAACAGTTATTCAATACTTTCAACTCCCTCCTTCGCCCACCACTGCCCCCTCCAACCTCCCTCATTTCCGAAGAAGAATTTGCCACATATTTCAAAGAAAAGATCGACCAAACCAGACAAGTCTTTTCTGCTCAACCACCACAACCCCTTCATATAACAGACCACTGCTCCTCCCCCATAAACGTCCTCTCTACTATCACCGAAGAAGAGCTTGCACATCTTCTCTCAAAAGCGCACCTCACCACCTGTGCACGTGATCCCATCCCAACCCACCTCCTCCCCAACCTCACCACTATCCTAATTCCAGCCTTAACCCATCTCTTCAACCTATCTTTAATGACTGGTACCTTCCCTTCTGCCTTTAAACATGCAACAGTCACACCCATCCTAAAGAAACCTTCCCTCGACCCAACCTCTGCTGCCAGCTATCGCCCCATATCGCTACTCCCATTCGCCTCAAAACTCCTGGAACAGCACGTCCATGCTGAACTCTCCTCCCACCTCTCCTCTAACTCTCACTTTGACAACCTACAGTCCGGCTTCCGTCCACATCATTCCACTGAAACTGCCCTGACAAAAATCACAAATGACTTACTTACTGCCAAAGCTAACAACCACTTCTCTATACTCCTACTTCTAGACCTATCCTCAGCTTTTGACACTGTTGACCACTCCCTCCTACTACAGATCCTCTCTTCCCTTGGTGTCAGAGACCTCGCCCTCTCTTGGATCTCTTCATACCTCTCCAACCGCACTTTTAGTGTCTCCCACTCCCACACAACCTATTCATCCCGTCCTCTCTCTGTTGGTGTCCCTCAAGGCTCTGTCCTGGGACCATTACTTTTTTCTATCTATACATTTGGCCTGGGACAACTCATAAAGTCCCATGGCTTCCAGTACCACTTATATGCTGATGACACTCAGATCTACCTCTCTGGTCCAGATGTCATATCTCTGCTGTCCAGAATCCCAGAGTGCCTATCTGCTATATCTTCCTTCTTCTCCTCTCGCTTCCTAAAGCTCAATGTGGCCAAAACTGAGCTGATCATCTTTCCTCCATCTCACCTACACTCTCTACCTGATCTATCTATTACAATAAATAACATCACGCTCTCCCCAGCACCCAAAGTTCGGTGCCTCGGAGTGACCTTTGACTCTGCCTTGTCCTTCATACCACACATTCAATCCCTCACCACCTCCTGTCGTCTTCAACTCAAAAATATTTCCAGAATCCGCCCCTTCATCAATTCTCTATCTACAAAAATGCTAGTGCATGCTCTCATAATCTCCCGCCTCGACTACTGCAACATCCTCCTATGTGGTCTCCCTGCGAACACGCTCGCCCCTCTTCAGTCCATCCTTAATGCTGCTGCCCGACTGATCCACCTCTCGCCTCACTACCACCCCGCTTCTCCTCTCTGCATGTCCCTCCACTGGCTCCCAATCTTCCATCGTATCCAATTCAAACTACTAATACTGACTTACAAAGCCATCCACAAATTGTCTCCTCCATATATCTCTGAACTAATATCTCGCTACACTCCAAAACGTAATCTCCGGTCCTCCCAAGATCTCCTTCTCTCCTCCTCTCTCATTCGCTCCTCATGCAATCGCCTCCAAGACTTCTCCCGAACATCCCCAGTCTTCTGGAACTCACTGCCTCAACACGTCAGACTATCTACTACACTTGCAAACTTCAAACTGAACCTAAAGACTCATCTGTTCAGAAATGCCTATAACCTTCAATGACCTCACTGCTTCACCACCGTGCGGAGCTGCCGCCCCACCACCGTGCGGAGCTGCCGCCCCACCACCGTGCGGAGCTGCCGCCCCACCACCGTGCGGAGCTGCCGCCCCACCACCGTGCGGAGCTGCCTCTTCCCTCTGTACTAGTCTGTCTACTGTAACTTGTATATGTATTTTGTATGTAACCCCCTTCTCATGTACAGCACCATGGAACTAATGGTGCTCTATAAATAAATAATAATAATAATAATAATTTAAAGAACTGAGCCTTCTTTAACATTACGTGTATTTAATGGTTCTCAATGACATCCAGACGGTCGCAAAATCTGAAGGACCTATTAGTTCATAGTCACTATGCTCCAAAACACTAGGCCTCTTTGGCTCGAGTCGCTCAATACGAGGTTGCTACCCATGTTGTCATTGCCTTGCTTGCGCCAATGTCTATCATAGTTTTGATTTTACATCAGCTGATGGCACATTCTAATTTAGTATAGATCATTATATCTAATGCGGGAGTAGTAATGTGATCTATTAGGCCACCTCTGTTTGCCCTAAAATATATGTGGTCTTGACTTCCCGAGAACTCCACATGAGGGTGAGGGAACATGTGAGAGACATTGTCGCAGCAAGAACCGTGGAGGATATTACCTCACTACAGACTCTGCCACATCACAATAATCTTTAATTTTTTGGGTTGCAGCAACATTGCATTAAAATGCAAAAAGGCAATCATAACATTGTATCTACTTAAAAATGGTATCTGTAAAAATGTCAGCTCAGGGCATAAAAAATAAGCCATTACACAGCCCCAGATCCCAAAAAATGAGAATGTTATGGGTCACAGAAAATGGCAAAACAAGCAAACTATTTTTTATTTACAAATTTCCTAATTTATTTTCACCACTTAAATATAAACAAAAGTACACATGTCTGGTACCTGCATACTCACACTGGCATGTAGAATCATAATTCCAGGACAGTTTTACCGTATAGTTAACATGGTAAATAAAAAATCCAAAAAACAATTGTGGAATTACACGTCATTGTAAATTTCAATGCACTTGGAATTTTTTCCAATTTTCCAGTACACTATATGGTAAAGGGAATGGTGTTGTTCAAAAGTACAATTCGTACCACAAAAAACAAGCTCCTTATATGGCTATATTGATGGTAAAATAAAAAAGTTATGACTCTTGGAAGAAAGGGAGGAAAAAATGAATAAACAGAAAATTGACCGGGGGTGAAGGACTTGAATCCCTGTTGACTTGATCACCTATTCAATACACTGCGGTATCTCTTATGAGGTACAGCCACAGTAGTTCCAACATGGCAGACAGTGATAAAGTCTCCTATCTGTCATGGCAATCAAATAGCATTTCTTCTCAACAAAGCTGGTTCAGCTCCTGAGCTCCTCCTATAAAATGATGGCACACAGCCATCATATATGTACAGAGGCCATTGTCAAAAGGTTAATCTCTGGCTGGGCAAAAGTGATCTGATGGTTAAAATGGTTGTATAGTCCGACTGTGGTCATCCCCTTGGCAGCACTGAAGCTGCAGTAGTCATGCACATTGCCTGCTAGAAGAGGAAGCAAGGAGATCAACGATGGAACCAGACAGGAGTACAAAGAGAAGTTGGAGGATCTGTAGCTAAGAATATTTTTTACATTTATTTTTAAACTGTGGTGGCTCTTTTAAAATTAAAAGTAAGGGTGCATAATCCCTTTAAACTTTTTGTTAAGGACAAAGCAAAATATATGTTATCTGGCTCGAACCCCAGATACCAGGAAAAATAATTGGTGCTAGCAACTTTGTGATGCTGTAAGGCAGCAAGAAGCTAGAAGATAATAGGCTGCCCTAAACTGTGGCATTGAGGAGATGGGGCCTTATGTAAGACAGCTCAGAAGAAGATAGACATTGGACAGGGCTCAACAAGTCCTTGCCCTCTTCTTTATACTGTTCTTTGTTATCTCAGGCACTGTGTATGCATAGTAACGCATTGACAGATGACAGAATGAATATAAAGAAGTAATGAGTACTTTGCTCAATGGGATAGGACATATTGTGCTGCTTGTCAAAGAACACGCTGAATTCAGAAGAGTTATAGAATTTGTTAGTAGATTTCCCTATGTGAGTGATCCTGGGGTGTCACTGTGTGACTGCCTTCCTGTCAGCTATTCCTCTGGGGTTCAGCTATACTTGCTTTTTTTCCAAAGTTTTGAGTAAAATTTAACTTTTGGCACTAGTTTTCTGGCCTGCACCATAACACATTTACAACAAAATTCCTTGACTCCGGAAAGTCTGACTAAACCTTGCTGATCCGACCACCAGTACCACCCCATCTCATGAGTTCTTACCTAAAATAAACACAAAACCTATGTGACGTTGGATATAAAAGGCCACAGCAGTCCCATTATTAAATAACATATCCCATCAAAAGAACCCGAAAGGAAAAGGGGAAAATGAAGGTTCCCTAAACCGCTAGATCGCAACATCAGCTCCACCACCTGCCCTCAGCCGCGCCACACAGGCTCGAGGGCACCTAGCCGAATGCTGCCCAACCCATGTCCCACTGAGACCTCAACCCAGCAAGGACCCGTGTTAAACAATCACATTATTGCACCACCAGGGGTAACCTGTTCTTACACTGGGTTTCAACTTCACTCTTTTATGCAATCCCCCACCTTCAAATACCCCCTCCTTTCAGCACACTGCTGCGACAGAGACTACTCCCATCCTTCTCTCCACGTCGGCTGACCGAACATGTAACAGGGTGGGTAAGCGGGGATGATTCTGAATGCCTTCCAGGTAGGAATGACCTATCCCCCCCAGGTCCCTGTCCTATATACTGCCCTACAAACACCATCCCTTAATCTATCACAAGGCCCCAAATTCCAACCGTCCCTATAGCTCCAGCCTACACTATGCACTACAAGTACATAGTGAAATTAACCCTTTAACTGAACCTAGGGCCTAGCATCCCTCCTTAGTCATGTTGCCTTCCCTTGAGCCCTTCTGGGCCGGCAGTCCAGGTTGTTCCATTCTTTTTCTTCACATCCAACAATTTCTTTTTTTTTTAGAAAAAGCACAGTAGGTGTGGTTTAGCATCCTAGATATTTTAGGACACATTTTATTAATTGCAGCTTATTTAAAAGTAAAAAAGTCACAAAACCACTCCAGAAGAACGGAGGAGTGGAAACTGAGTAAAAAGTTGAGTTATTCATTAATATATTCCAAATCTATAAAAAAAATCATGCAAAATTTTGGGTTTGGATGAAAAATGTTATTACGATGAATTTAACTTTTACGCCCAAAAAAATAAATTTAAAAATTCCACTGATAATACATGATTCCCTTTGCCAAGTGGCAATATAAGGATACAGAAAAAAAGAAGGAACGGGCCAATTATTCCTGCTTTAAAAGGTTTATTTAAGGATAATATATAAAGCCATATAGAAACCTGATAACAGACCACATTAAAGGAGAAAGTAATTCTGCTCTTTTTAATTTACAGACAGCTTTAAAGGGAACCTGTCACATGGAAAAATGTTATTACCTGCAGATATGGGGTTAATCTGCAGGATAATAGCATTCTATACCTGCCTGGTATCTGAACATTAAACCCTGCTATGGGGAGGAAAATAACTTTAATCCTTCTGGCAGTGTTCTGGTCTCAGTTATGGAGGCAGCGCCAGAGTGGATTCAATCACTGCTCTTTGTATGGAGAGCAGTGTCTGTAACCACACCCCCACACTGACTGACAGCTTCCTCTAATGCTGACTGGCTGTCAGTCAGTGCGGGGGGAGCAATTAGATTCACTGGTCTCCATTCACAGAGCAGTAATTGAACCCATGCCAGCACCGCCTCAATAACTGAAAGCAGAACACTGCCGGGAAGATTCTTTTCCTCCCCGTAACGGGGTTTAATGTGAAGGTGGCGGGCAGGTTCAGAATGTTATTAACATGCAGATTAACCCTATGTCTGCACGTTAATAGCATTTTTCCACGTGATCAATTCCCTTTAAAGAAATAGAAGCATGCTAGCAGGCAATCACTCATACAAATTCAGAATAATCACATCATTATGTGTTAGTTGTCTTCAATAGGCACTAGTACTTACAAGCAAAAATTGAGCATCTATCACATTTTAGATCTACAATTTAAATTCAACTAAAACTTGTCATAAGTAGGAAAACATAGTTATGTCTGGATTAGGTGACCATGGAAGGTGTCACCGGTTATGTACAGTTCTTTGAAAAAGTATTCAAACCCCATGAACTCTTCCACATTGTTTAACATTACACCCACAAACTTAAATTTATGTTTATCGGGACTTCATGTGACATACTGTACCAACACTAAGTAGTACGTATTTGTGAATTGTAAAGAAAATACATGGTTTTCTAAATATTTAAAAAAATATAATGCTGAAAATCTTCTATTCAGCCCCATGAAGTCTGATACGCCTAACTAAAATCCTGAGTGACCAGTTGCCGCCAGAAGTCACCTATTTTGTAAATTGAGTCCACCTGTGTGTAATTTATTCTCAGTTTTCAGCTGTTTTCTGAGGCTTGTTTGAGAACTTTAAAGATCAAATACCATCAAGAAAACCAAGGAACACGCCATACAGGTAAGGGATAAAGTTGTGAAAAAGAGTAAAGCAGGGTTAGGTTATAAAAAAAAAGAGCCCAAGCTCTGAACATTTCATGAAGCACTGTTCAATCCAACATCCAAAAACGGAAAGCACAACTGCAAAGCTACTAAAGACATGGCCATCCACTTAAAATGACATCTCTAGCAAGTAAAACACTAACTAGAGAAAAGGCCAAGAGGCCCATGGTCACTATAGAGCAGCTGCAGGGATCCATAGATCAGCCTTTTACACGTCACAAATATTTTGTGACAATATGACATAGTTTGTGGGTGTAATGTGAAAAAATTCACGGGGTATGAATACTTTTCAAGGCAATGTACACAACTGTGAAGTTACTTGGAATACTTATCATATGAGTTTTTCCGATTCTTTCTCTAGTGGTAGACATCAAACATGCACATCAGTTGATTAATATTTCTGCGCATATCACTGGATTCATATATTCAACTTCAATGTAAAAGCATTAAATATATTTGTTTAAATGAGAAGATAACATTTACAATTCAGCCCTAGGATGCAGAAAAAGTGTCTTAGGTTTTTTTTTGCTTAAACTTTGCATAGAAATTTAACATACACCATGAAAACATTAACATCAGCATGAGAAGAAAAAAGTATCATGTATGTATAGGTGAATATACAGACATCACTGGGCTCTGTAACAAAATTAAGAATGGACCCCATGCCATTAGGCAGCCTGCCAAATTTCCTATTTATAACTAAAATCACAATGTATTTTTATAAAGCTTTTTAACACACCTGGGACTGTTTTCCATCACCTAGTTATGCAATTGGATTTATTATGAACTACTGAACTTAAAGGTATCCTGTCACGTTCTACTGAACTACTCAACTTAAAGGCAACCTGTCACGTTCTCAAACGCTATTAACTTGCAGATATGGGGTTAATAGCTTTCAAAAACTTCCCGGCCGCCGCACTTAAAGTCCGACTGCCGGCTTTCAGTCAGTCACTGCTCAGTACATATTGAGCTTCGACTGTAAGCACGCCCTGGTATTGACTGAAAACTGGCTCTGTATTGATGCACTGCTGAGCTGGCTGTCAGTCAGTGCCAGGAGGATGGTTACAGCCACTGCTTAATATATACTCAGTGGTTACTGAATCTGCTCTGCCCATGTCTCTATGGCTGAAAGCCTGAGGCTGCTGAGAGGAATGAAGCTCATTTTCTCCTGGTAGCCAGACTTTCAGTACTACGGGCAGAAAGATTTGGAATGCTATTATCCTGAAGATTAACCCCATATCTGCAAGTTAATAGCAAGTGGGGATTTAGGGACGTGACAAATTCTCATTAAAGGGATATTGCTTTTACAAGGATTTATTACCTATTCACAGTATAGGTTATAAATAATTGATCTAGCTGCTTTGCAATTTCCCTCACTCCTATAAAGTCAGAATGAAGTGATGAGGTGATGCTTAAAAGGGTTGTCCACTAATTTGACAACGCCTCCTCATTCCCCATGTTTGACCCAATTAAAATAATAAAACTTATACTCACCTCCGGTGCTGGTGCTGTTCCAGTGGTGTTGGCGCTAGCATTCCCGAGGTTCAATTGAGGTTGTGACGTCACGCGAGCCCCACAGCCAATCACCTCCGGCTCCTCTCCTCCCACTTCGGACGTATGAATAGTTGAACAGGAAATTACCATCCAGTTGCAGCTCTCACTTCAGGGTGATTACTCAGATGCCCAAAGGCAGGGAGAGGGAAGCTGGTGGTGATTGACAGGGGCCTCTCGTGACGTCACAACTTCATGTGAGCCCTGGGAATGCTAGCAAAGACATCACTCGAATGGCGCCAGCACGGTGGTTGATTTTAAGCTTTTGTTTTAATAGGCCAAAAGTGAAATGAGAAGGTCAAAATAGTGGATGACCCCTTTATTTCCCTCCTTACTGCAGTCATGTGATTGGGGGTACCAGGAAATGACCCCTCTCAGCACAGGCTTTATGGCGGTTCTGTATTCGTGCCCACACCTAATGTACATTTCATAACATAAAAGCAACATCTGCATACAATATAAATGAACATTGCGTAGTACTCACTGAGGTCTTGACAAAGTCCCATTACACTTGAAATAATTTTTTTGTTTGATTACATAACCATTGATTGTATAAAATCAGAATGCTGAGGATTTAATATCAAATACTTCATTAAATTAGAGTGCAATGGTTAAATAGTAATTAGCAGAGATGGAAAAGATAAAGATATTGTTACAATAATTGAGTTCATATTAAGGGCAGATTCAGAAAATGATGGCAATGAAGCACCTTACAGTGAAAATGACAATTAGCATATTCATCTTCAAATACAGAAACATACAAAAAAACTGAATCTATGGACAATCACTGAAAAAGCTTCCAGATTTATTATTCATGCTGTGGTAAGCCATGCACATGCATTCACGGGAAAGGCCGATTCCCCATGTAAGCCGTATGCATTCTGGATATCTCAGTAACGACTGAGCACAAGCAGGCAGCAATGGTGGGTGAGATGTCAGAAAGTGGATGAAACCCACGCAAGGCAACACTGTCTGTACATGACTAGAACCTTTAAACAGAACACTGGGGCTTTCAACCTTTCATCAATTAGTAAATCTCCCCCAGTTTGCCCGCTCTGCGCTTATGATTCACTTTCTGCCAGCATCTAATTGCTTGAAATATATTTAGAAGGCTCAGCAATGGCTGTCTGTGTGCCACAATCCACTATGCTCTGCTAGCAGACTGTGGCATCATTCATATTTCTATTTGCATACTTCATATACATTGATTGCATTATAGCTGAGAAAAGATTAATCTGTTCCTTGCTTAGCATTATACACCGAGAGACAGTACATTGCAGCTTGCATAGAAATGAATAGAGAGCTGTGGATCTTTCCGAGGTTGAGAATGTGTCACGTAAAGTCAGAATCCAAATTGTAAAGAAGATATTAATTGTAAAGACAATTCGTTTCACGATTAGGCAATATTTTTCACTTGAGTCTTTATTTCGAAGCTATGCTGGTCCCTGTCCATAGAGCTGAAAGTTAGACCCACTAATGTTCTGGTATTGATACATTTGAGCTAAGTATTAAAGGGAATCTGTCAGTAGGATCAACTTTCCTAAGCCGTCTATATGGACATGTAGGCAATAGGAAGCTGAATAACATGATATCTGTGATTTAATGTCTTATTCCACAGAAATCCATGTTTTTATATTATGTAAATGAGCTGTTCTAGGCTATGGGCAGGACAATTTTCTCCAGATCTTATTTTTAATAAAAGGGGGGGATACCAGTGTTAGACATACCATAAAACTGGACTTTGTTGCAGCTCTCAAAGCTGTGCTGTATTATAACAATATTGCAACCCTGTCTGCCTGTGAGATGGAGGCTGAAGCTGAGAGGAACCTGCAGAAGTGTCAGTTATAATCACACACAGCTCTGCAGTGAGCAGCCATCACATATCACACTGTCTGTGAGATGGAAAATTAGGCTGAGAGGAACTTGCAAATGTGTCAGTTATAAACACACAGCTCTACAGTGAGAGCAGAGTGCGGCCATCACAAATTACGCTATCTGCCTGTCAGATGGGGGCTACAGCTGAGAGGAGCCTGCAGATGTGTCAGTTATAATCACACACAGCTCTGCAGTGAGAATAGAGAGTTGTCATCACATATCACACTGTCTGCCTGAGAGATGGAGGCTAAAGCTGAGAGGCACCTGCAGAAGTGTCAGTTATAATCACACACAGCTCTGCAGTGAGAACAGAGCGCGGCCATCACACTATCTGCCTGTGAGATGGAGGCTAAAGCTGAGAGGCACCTGCAGAAGTGTCAGTTATAATCACACACAGCTCTGCAGTGAGAGCAGAGAGTTGCCATCACATATCACACTGTCTGCTTGTGAGAAGGAGGCTGAAGCTGAGAGGAGCCTGCAAATGTGTCAGTTATAATCACACACAGATCTGCAGTGAGACTAGAGAGCAGCCATCACATATCACACTGTCTGCCTGAGAGATGGAGGCTAAAGCTGAGAGGCACCTGTAGAAGTGTCATTTATAATCACACACAGCTCTGCAGTGAGAGCAGAGAGCAATCATTACACATCACACTTTCTGCCTGTAAGAAGAAGGCTGAAGCTGAGAGGAACCTGCAGTTATAATCACACACAGCTTTGCAGTTAGATCAGGAGAGCGGTGGGCAGACTTAACATATCACACTATCTGCCTGTGAGATAGAGGCTGAAGTTGAGAGGAACTTGCAGATGTGTCAGTTATAATCATACACAGTTCTGCAGTTAGATCAGGAGAGCAGAGAGCGTCCATCACATATCACACTATCTGTTTGCGAGTTGGAAGCTGAAGCTGAGAGGAACCTGCAGATATGTCAGTTATAATGTCACACAGCTCTGCAGTGAGATCAGAAGAGCAGAGGGCAGACATAACATATTGCACTACTTCCCTGTGAGATGGAAGCTGAAGGTGAGAGGAATCTGCAGATGTGTCAGTTATAATCACACACAGCTCTGCAGTGAGATCAGAAGAGCAGAGGGCAGACATAACATATTGCACTACTTCCCTGTCAGATGGAAGCTGAAGGTGAGAGGAATCTGCAGATGTGTCAGTTATAATCACACACAGCTCTGCAGTGAGATCAGGAGAGCAGAGAGCAGCTATTACATATCCAACTAGTAACACACACCTTCTACCTAAAATAAGCTCTGGATTCGGATTCTCATTCCTATCATTGTCCGGCCCATAGACTGGAACAGATTATTTGCAAAGAAAAAAAGTGGATTTCTCTTGAATAAGACATTGGATCTCAGATGTCAAAATATCATTTTGTTCAGCTTCATATGACCTACATGGCCATACAGATGGTTTAGAAGTGATAATCCTTCTGACCGATTTCTTTGAGGCTGCAATATATGTGCTGAATTGATTACTTTATTGGTAACAAGCAAGAGAGAAAAATCAAGTCCTGCCAATTGATGGATGGGGCATTAGACTACTGTGTTACTGTCATGGGCACTAAATACATTTCTATTTTTTCTTACTTACCTGCCTGTTGTGCCCGATCTTCGCCAGCAAAAAGCTGTCACAGACCATTCGTGCCACAATATAATGGTTTCATCAACCGAGCGAAGGCTTCTTTTCTGTTCTGTTATGTAGAGGGGGGCAGGATGGCAGAGGTCATACTGATAAACATCCGCCTCCCCACTGGCAAACAAGGGGAGCCAGCTATCAATCAGTGTGACGTCGGCTGTCCCGCCCCATATAGAGAGCAAAGCGGATGAGAAGCTGCCGCTCTGTTGTCGCAACGTCTGCAGAAGCAGCTGAATCACCGGCAGGAGTGGTCTGTGCCAGCAAAGAAAGGCGCCGGGCACAACACACAGGTAGTGAGCAACTACTTGCGTGATAGTGCTTAGGCATTTTTTTTTTAAGTCCTGGATATTCTCTTTAAAAGGTTAAATTAACGATAATTGGACATTTATCTAACACTTGAGACTACGGTCTATCGTGATCACATGTATGTGTGACAAACTTGGTAATATTGTCTCACAGAAAAAGTTTAAAGGGAATCTGTCCCCATGAAAATTCAGTCTAATCCGCAGGCAGCATGTTATAGAGCAGGGGGAGCGGAGCAGATTGATCTATAGAGTTGTGAGAAAAGATTGAGTATAGCCTGGATTTTAATCACTTGGTCTTACTATGATTTTCGGTCCAGTGGACAGTCCTATCTGTTACTGATAAGTAGCTCTTATGTTCCCTTATACACTGATATAAGTGCCCACTGGACCAAAAATCCCAGAAAAAGATTTCATTGATTAAACCACAGCTCACACCAAATCTTTTCTCACAAAACTATAGATCAATCTGCTCCCCCTGCTCTATAACATGGTGCCTGCAGGTTGGACTCCATTTTCATGGTGTCAGGTTCCCTTTAAGACTCACAATACATTTTATTCTTTCTAGATGTAATACTGTTTTGTATGGTTATTTCTTATTACAAATTGTCTAAATTTTAAGCCATTTTAACAGTGAATTATTTCCATTCTATATGAGAAAAGATGGAAGGAATCCCTGAGGAAACTAGTGTATCAATATTGTCAATCACCCAGCATTATTGGCTGAATAGGATTTATGAAATGTTGACAATGACAACTGAAGCATTTTTTGACGTTATCTGGTTGTCAAATATATTTTTTATTGTTTTAATGCCTTAAATACACAATATTATATAATATACTTAATAATATAATATAATGTATGTATATACCGCTCCAGTCCTGCATCACCATCTTGTGACAGTACATTCTGACTGGCCGGAAGTCAGAAGTTACGTCACAAGCTCTCAATGCAACTCTATGAGAGTCAGAAGAAGGCCAGAGCAAGGCTCTCATAGAGTTGTGACCTCTGGCGCGCTCCATGAAAATACTGAAGCGCACTGGAAGGTCACAAACTGCAGGAGACTGGCAGGAGCGGTGGTGATAGAAGATGAAGCCACAGAAGGGTGAGTATAATATAGGGGTCAGGTGACTGAGATTTAAAGCACCAGTTGAGTGGCGCATGGTGCTTTAATGAGGTGGTCGATGCACCAGATCCTACATATTAACTTGCACCAATTCTAATATTGACTAAAATACCAAATATTCACATATTTTTTCTAAAACAAAAGCCCTTTAACCCCTAAATCTAAACAACTGATTTTGATATGAACAGTGCACATCATACAAATGCAGTAGGCATTATTTTCTTATTTTTCTGCTGTCATCTCCAGAGCACTATGCTGGGACATTACTGTCAATTGCTAATTACCTTCTTTAACCAAATGTGTCTGTTAGGCACAGGGCTGGCTAGCACAATGTCAAAGTGGTCTTTAAGGGTACCAGGCTTTATTTGGCATAATAAGGCTTTCTACTGAACACTAAATATTGTGCAGAGTGGACAACATGTCTAAAATCAATGGGATATCTCCAGCAGTGTTATTCTTCATGTAATCAGGCATAACAAAAGTCTACAGTCATTAATACTGTAGAAACAACCTAAATCTGAGGACCAGGCACAAATTTCAAGTCTCATTTGCTACATGGCTTAAGAGTTAAATTCATAGCTTAAAGGGATGGATGGTCAGATACCTAAAATGTATTTTGTAACTATCTATCTTTACCTCCTAACCACTGTTGGAATAATTTATTGTACAATTCCCTTTACTTCACCACTATCTATCTAATACCTAAAGGTGTTTTTTACTGTACTTCCTGTGACGTTTCGTTTGAGAAGAGTCTCCAATGTGACGTCACAGGAGGCTGGAGTTGCAGTCTTTTCCCACAGAGTCCATCACCCCTCCGTCACAGAAGGCAGCACTGCAGATATGGCATTCATACAAGCAATGGAAGCAAAAGCAAAAAGTTGAGTATAATGCCGGCGCTCCACTAACCTTGGCCACACTGTCCATCATCCATCATCCAGAATCTAGGACATCCTCGGAGGGTTGCAATGCAAGAAACTAGTAACTTCAGAGCTTCCCCCTGGTGATGTCCTGTTCCAGGAGGAGTAATGGACGCTGTGGATGTGACTGCAGCACCAGCCTCCTGCGACGCCACATTGAAGACTCCTCTCAAACGAAACATCACAGGAAGTGACGTAAAAAAAACCAAACACTTTTAAGGGTTAGACATGTAGGGAATTGTGTAATAAATAAAGATAGTTAAATACATTTTAGGTGTCAGATCACCCCTTTAACTGTTGGACTGATGTCCTTGGGACTGTACTCACTGCTATGATGAACAAGTTACTACAACCTTTCCCTTAATGGCAACAGGACTGTTTCAGCCATCATCACCGATTGTGCTCTGTCTGGCTTAAAATGATCTTGTAATTTTAACATTTTAAATAGCACGTTGATAAGGAATAAATGTTGAATGCTGAAGGGTGAGATTGCCCATAGATAACGCTACATGCTTGCATGAATACATTGCAGTTTACTGTTTATACATGTGATTTTTGCATGTAGAAAAATCCTGAAGGCTGGATCACCAAAGACAAACAATAGCCATTTTTGAAAATCATTTTAGATGCCTTTCAGAAACTGCTGATCAAGAAGAAAATCTGGAGGTAATGTAAAACTGATTGTTTTATTATAATTACTATTCTAAGAGCGGTGGTGTGTTCATAGCTCAGTAGATTTCACAGTTCTTTGAACCTCAATGTGAAATCCTGTTTACATGACTGCTTTTGGCCTGTATTTAATAAGCTGCCAAACTAGAAAGTAAGATAATATCTATGCTTGATATAAAAAAGCACAACATTTCTATTTATGCCTACCTGTAAGTAGTGGTAGCCTCGATCTTTCCCCTTGGCCTCCTGAAGCATAAGCATCTTGTCCTGGTGATGGCTGCCTGAGCTGGGATACGCTTCTCGTGCCTGACTGACGGTCATTGTGTGCCATGTGCTCCTTTTAAGTGTCTGTCCATCAAGGGACATAGACATTCCAGCACAGGCCAGGCATTTGCCGTCTCCACCTCCACCTTTTAGACTCTTCAAGGTTAAGTCTCTGAAGGCACTTTCAGGAGTGTCCACTCCAAAAGGAGCTCCATGCTCCATGGCATGACGAGCCGACACCAGAAAACTGCTGTCACTGTCAAGGTTGTCATCAGAGCTCCACCACCCTGCCATCTTTGACCGATGCTTAGGTTCAGACTTGCGATCTTTACTTTTACTTCTTTTACTGTGTCGAGGCTGGGAGTGCTGGTAGCCTTCTCCTCCACGTCCTTCATACCTAGTGCCATTGTATTCTCTCTTGGAAGGTGTCTCCAGGGAGTGTGATTTGGCAAACAATTTTTGGACTGAGTGCACAAGGTGGCGAATGCGACTTGGACTCTCACTGCGTTGCTCAGTGGTGCTGGTTCGTTGGTACTGCAAGGTATGGAAGCCATCATGGTGCAGGGGTAACTGTTTTTCAAACTGATCCAACAAAGTAGGTGGCAAACGATTAATCTTGCTGGAGGTGTGAGCAATGGCAGCCATACATTCATCGCAGTCGAACTGCTGGGGGTTGTGGTGCATTCTAGGGTAAGTACCACCACTGGAGGACCGTGGCTCAGGCATGCTCACAGGACCACCAGGGCAATCTGGTGTCACGCCAGCACTCCTAGGAGGGCAATAGTGCAGATCAAGGGAACAAGACTCAGAGGCGCTGCGGGGATAGGACTTGCGAAAGTCTGGGCCGTGATGAGGAAAATCCAATGCTCTTTCTCGTGTTTCTGGGATGCAATGACATGGAGGCTGTGTTTGACTGCCTTCCCCATGGTAACCTTTCATCCTGTTAATACAGAATAAGCGGCATATTTCCTGTTCTTCCCATATTTCTGGGATTACCTATGATAACAAGGAAGCATAAAATTAGTAGTTATTTAAAAACATACAAACTGATACATAAAACAATCTAGGAAATATATTTTTTAATAATGAGTTCAATAATGAGTTCAATAATTATGTGAGAAATTCCGACCTGCCACTGACCTGCACAGACCGATGTAGCCTCGTTCTGAGAACGAAGTTTCATAGGTTACTGACGCTCAGCAGCAGCCTGTAATGTCTCATGAGTGGTGATGTTGATGAATTACTGACGTCACCGCTTGTGACAAATACCAGGCTGCCGCTTACCGGCAGTGACCTATGCAGCCTTGTTCTAAGAATGTTCTCAAACTGAGGCTCCATAGGTCACTGACGGTCAGCGGTAGCCCAAAATTTCTCATGAGCAGTGATGCAACTGAGTTACTGACGTCACCGCTCGTGAGAAAATCCTGACTGCCACTGACAGGCAGTGACCTATGCACCTCATTCTGAGAACGTTCTGAGAATGAGGCTCCGTTGGCTACTGCTGTCAGTGGCAGCCTGGTATTTCTGATGAGCGGTGACGTCAGCGAGCTACTAACATCACGGCTCAAGAGAAATTCCGGGCTGCCACTGACCGAAAGTAACCTATGCAGCATTGTTCTGAGAAAGTTCTCAGAATGAAACCCCATAGAAATCTATGGACATCATGGGACATTACTTTTTGGATTACGTTGGAACTTCCAGGATTTATTTTGAATTAATAAATTGGTGAATGAGGGACTGTAGGGGAGTCTTTATTCAAAATAACTTTTTTTTTCCTGTGTCCGTGTTTTAAACTGTTTTTAAAATGTATTTTATGCTCACCAGGTTTGTAATGGGGGTACCTGATAGATTCCTATCCATTACTAATCCCTGGGTTGATGCCAGCTTTCAAATCACAGCTGACTTAATCCCCTTATGTCTTACCTAAATTGCCACCGCACCAGGGCAATTGGGAAGAGCCACGTAAAGCACTAGAATTGGCGCATCTAATGGGGCGGAAGCAGGCTGTTATTTTTAGACTGGGAAGGGCCAAATAACCAGGGGCCTTTCCACCCTGAAAATACCAGCCCTCAGCTGTCTGCTTTAACATGGCTGATTATTAAAAGTAGGGGGGACCCAATGCCATTTTTCAAATTATTTATTTAAAAAATTTAAAAAACGGCATGTGACCGACCCTATTTTTGATAACCAGCCAAGGTAAACCTGACAGCTGTGGGTTGCATCCTGTAGTGACTTCTTTTACCTGCGCTGGTTATCAAAAATAGGTGGGAACACACGCCATTTTTTTTCTTTATTGTTCACAGCAGTGGACAGGCAACTTTCATATGTAATAAAACTTGTTGATTGGCTGTGCTGAAGCCTTTCAACAAACTTTATGAACATACTCCAAAGTTGGACATGGACTTTTTATTTAGGCCATGTTTGAGTCCATGACCAGGATACCCGGTATGAACCCCAAACTTTACATTTTGGGTTAGCTCATCCCTAATCAGAAATCCTCACACATTATACCATCTGTCCCGCTCACCCTACAATGCAGAAGTGCTGTAACACCCTGTCAATATTAGACATCAAATATGCAACTGTGTAAAAATATCCTATTTTCTGTAAGTACATAAAATGACTGAAAATGGTTCTCTGTTTTGAACAATCTCTATTTGGTAAATTGATTCTATACTTGTTAATTAATCCCTTTTCAATAAGCAAAGCATCTACCTTATGGGACCCCAGCATACAACAGTAATATATGGTGAAACCAATCAGTATGTTAAAAAGCCCTGCAATGCTACCATAGGGAAAATTAAGCAGTGCCCATTCAAATCAATGGGTTGATCGTGTAATTCAGGACAGGTCCTCCAGAAGGCGAGGAAGTTTATGTATGCTGCTCTCCACTCTTAAGGCCCTGTTACACGCAACAACGTATCTAATGATATATCGCCAGGATCACGGATGCCGTGACGTACATCTGGCATCGTTAGTGACGTCGTTGCATATGACAGAAAGGAACGACCATTAACGATGGAAAATACTCACCTTATCGTCCATCGTTAACACGTCGTTCCTTTTTAAAAAATCGTTGATTGTTGAGGACGCAGGTTGTTCGTCGTTCCCGAGGCAGCATACATCGCTATATGTGACACCTCAGGAATGCCGAACTGCAACTTACCTGCGGCCGCCTGCAATGCGGAAGAAAGGAGGTGGGCGGGATGTTTGGCCCACTCATCTCCGCCCCTCCGCTTCTATTGGGCGGCTGCTTAGTGATGCCGCTGTGACGCCGCACGAACCGGCCCCTTAGAAAGGAGGTGGTTCGCCGGGAACAGCGACGTCGCTCAGCAGGTAAGTCCATGTGACGGGTCCAAGCGATGTTGTGCGCCACGGGCAGCGATTTGCCCGTGATGCAAAACCGACCGGGGCGGGTGCTTTCACCAGCGATATCGCTAGCGATATCGCTGCGTGTAAAGCTCCCTTTATCAAAAGATGAAGAGAACAGAGTAACCCCCTCTATTAAAGGGAATCTGTCAGCAGATTTTTGCTACTTCCTCTGAGTGCAGCATGATGTAGGCAAAGAGATCCTGAATCCAACAATATATGACTTATTTACTGAGTGTGGCCATTCTGACACAGAGTTTTTATATTTAGCATGTAGCATACCTGGGAAAACTGCCCCTGCCCACATCAGGCTTTGTATGCACAATGCTTATAGATAGTGAGCTGCTAATCACAGCCGGTGGCGTGCCAGACTAGCTGGCCTAGTCCAGCAATGATAATCTCATGAAGCTAAAACAAATGTTACAAGTGAACAAAAGCACACAGTATGATGAGAGGCATCACTGAAATTTGTTTATTAACCCTTACTGCATGCTATCTTAAGATTACATAGCAAAAACCTGTTGTTTCTTTGCCTGAGAGTAATAAAATGTGGTAAATGAATATTATAACACAGTTTAGCAGAATAATGTATAAACCAAAATGCTGTGTCCTAAACTACATGAACTTCACAAATGAAATCAGAGATTTTGAAAGACCTGTGATATTTAAGTAAAATATCATCTTATTCTATGATCTGATTTGGCAAAGCCAATTGGTATTTGATAGTATTCAGCAAATAGGTAGTATCAAACCTTTGTACAATATTGAGCTCGCAGGTGCTTCACGGAAATTTATAACGTTGAGCCGTGAAAATGAAAAAATAATTTTTAAGCTCAAAAAATGTTGCTTTAACCACAAATTTGTAATTTTCGCAGCTAATATTCCATAAAACGTTGGGGGCTAAGTTAATGAAGTACTCATCTCCTGATTTTGAGTTACAAGTTTTCTTCCATAGGATCTCAGATGACTGCTGCACAAGTAAAGCTAAGCCAACAACATAGAGACGACTATCTACAGTATTTGTTTCCATGGACAATAAGGAGAAATTAGAAAAGAGAAAGCATCATGAAATATTAAAATCAGTACAGTAAATCAATTTATCTGAAATCTACTCAGAATTTTAAGTAAGGTTAAACAGTAATAATTGAGTGTTGCATAGACTCCACAGAAAATTGCACTTATTTAAAGTCAGGTTAAATGGAAAAAGCATTTTCTCTTTGTTCCTTAAAGAGTTGGTGTTCTACATAACTGCAAACCCCCCCACTCATCCCTTTTTATGTATGTATATATATATATATATATATATATATTTATATATATATATATATATACAACCACGGCAGGAAGGAGCAGCATTTGACTTTTTGAATGCTAAAATAGTTGATATCATTAGCAGACACCTTGCCGTGTTTTAGGAGCCACTGATGTGCCTAAACAGTAGAGCCTCTCCACTAGTTACCCCATTTTGGACACTAGACCCCTCAAAGACTTTATCTAGATTTTTGGTGAGCACCTTGAGCTCCCAGGTGCTTCACGGAATTTTATAACATTGAGCCGTGAAAATGAAAAAATAATTTGTAACCTCAAAAATGTTGCTTTAACCACAAATTTCTAATTTCGCTAGGGGAATAGGTAAAAAAAAAAAAAAGCCCCATAATGTGTTACACAATTTCTCCTGAACCAGGCAATTCCCAAATGTGACTGTACAGTATTACTATTTGGCCGCATAAAAGGGCATGGGAGGGAAGGAGCACCATTTGATTTTTGGAGAACAGATTTTCCTAGATCTGTTTAAGGACTCCATTTTCAGAGCCCCTAGGTGCCAGAACAGAATAAATCCCTTCAAATGACCAAATTTGAGATATTAAAACCCTCTGAGAATTCATCTATTGGCATACTGACAATTTAGTCTCTGAAAAACAGCCATGGTGTCAAATGCAGTGAATGTTGCAGAATTAAAAACTGCAAATATGTCCTTGTTGTGCCCAGTACATTGTACTGCCTGTACATTGTGACCAGCTCATGCTTCCAGAAACCTGCACCCCGTACATTTAGACATGCTCTCCTTGCTACAATAATGCCAAACATGTGGACGCTAACTGTGGTTTAGGCACATTGTGGGGCTCAGAAGAGAGGAGGGCATTTGGATTTGGGAGTGCAGATTTCTTGTATTGGATTTCTTTTTTGATGGTAGGGAGCCATCATATTTTTCCAGTGCCTTTGTGTTACCAGTAACATGGAAGCCCCCTTTATTCCTGTTAACAGATGGCAGACCTGAGTAGGTACTTGTGTTTCGTGGGTTGGGTTGAATGCTATTTGGTGGCAATTTTGCTGCAGAACATTTTTAATCAATTCACAGTTATCTTGTGCTCTATGCTGCGCACTTACATTAGGGTTTCCATCTACATTTCTGAAATACGTAAATCAGGTGAAACCTCAGATGGATCCATTCCCTAAAGAGGCAGCAGAGTTACTGCGGACATCGTTTGGCTGGTGTTCAGTGGTGTCCGTTTTTTTAAAGGTGAATAAAACTGTTGATGACCGCACTTTTGTACACACCTAAAAAGAGGTGTAAAATATGGACACCACTGGACTACAAGCCAGACGTGTGATCACAGTGACTCCCTCTGCTTCATTATAGTGAATTTTGTCTGGATCATGTTTTTCAGAATTTAGGGTATGTGCCCATGATCTGCCCACACAGTGTCCTGGATGCAGCATGTCTTCTCCTGTAGAGACACGAGTGCTCATGCGCCCACGATCAGGATTTGGGGGGCTGTGGATTTTTACTCTGTTTTCTCTATGAGGAAAACAGATTGCTGTTAACCTCAACTGAAGTCACTTAGTTCAATGAGGTCACATGAGGTCAGGTTACCTGCGATCACAGATGGAGGACTGTGGGAAACTCAACCTATGACCGCAAATAACCTGAGTGATGTCCCCATGATCACTGCTGGTCATTTTCTGCCTGAATCTCATAGCAGGTGGACATGTTCTATGCTTGAGCACTGTCACTTCAGGTTTAGCAGAGGTGGAATCGTCATGAGACCTCGAGTGGATTACGTCAAGCTTGAGTGTTTTGGGAGTTAATTAAGGGTTGAAAGATGGTATGGATTTTTATATTATTTCAAATAAAGGATTTTTTTGGTGTTTGTGTTTATTACTTTTCACTTACAGATTAGTAATGGAGGTGTCTCACAGATTTCTCCCATTACTAATCTAGGGCTTAGAGGCAGCTGTGAGATGTTATTAACCTCTTATTTCCCTGATTGCCACTGGACTAGGGTATTCGGGATGAGCAGTATAAAGTTCCAGGATTATCGTATCTAATGGATGCGACAATCGTGGGTGGCAATAGGCTGCTATTTTTAGGTTGAGTGGGCCCAATAACCATGGGCCTCCCCAGCCTGAGAATACCAGCTCCCAGCTGTTGGCTTTATCATGGCTGGGTATCAAAATTGTTTTAAAAAATATTTATTTAATTAAGTAAAAAAAAAAAAAAGGGTTCCTCTTATTTTGATACACAGCCAAGATATGCATGGCTGGGGGCTGCATCCTGTCGCCGAATGCTTTATCTGTGCTGGGTATCATAATACGAGGGACCTCACACTATTTTTTTATTTATTTATTAATTTTTGCATCAATCTAGACATACAAACAGCGCCTCTGATTGGTTGCAGTGAGACACGCTGTGACACAGGTTGAGGGTCCTGTTTGACTGCAACCAAACAGAGACGCTGGGACTGCCAGTGGATGGGGGAAGCAGTGCATATGCATGAAGATAATGAGCAGCCCCAGAAGAAGAGTGAGCGGCCTGGTAGCAAAGTCATAGCCGCGCGGAGACCATTATAAAGTGCTTGCTTTATTCTTATTTTCTTTGATTTTTTTTTTTATTACTCGGGTGGCTGGACCCGGATTGTTACCCGGAGTTCCCTGAGAACTCCTGACCCGAGGTCAGTACTCTGGCTCTTTTGAACCTGAACAGATCTGGACCTTTACAGTCCGAGTCCACCCATCACTACTCCTAAACTATCTCCCTCCTTTTTTGACTGATGGCTCCTGCATTATCTGACATTCTTTCCAAGAGCCTCAATTTATCAATAATCTAAAAATCCAATGAATACTTGTATAAAGAAAAGCACACTTTAGTTAAATATTCCTGTAAATATTTATTCTGCTGCTTTTATACTCTGTGTCTTTTTTTATCAGCAAACAGTTGATACCATATAACAAGAGCTGTCTGTACTTGTACTTTATTACATATATGTCCTTTTACTAAATTTAGCTTGTAAATATGTGCATTTCACCCTCTTAACACAGGCATTTAAGGCATTTACAGCTGTCACCCCTAATTCAAACTGATACTAACACCGTAGGTAGCTTCTTTTCCAGCCTAATTTGTACTGTTACACTCACTTTTCCGCCTTTTAATGATAGGAATGATCCACAAATGTGCATCATTGGATTTGGAATGGTGCATCCAGCCTGTAAGCTGCCAAATGAACTAATCTGTTTTACATATGTATTCAAGGGATAAAAATGCCAATGACATATGGTTTTGCAATAGTAACAGTACAACCAAGGTTAAGAAAAGATTTGTCTGGGTCATTTATCTCCCTTATTGTATATATACAAACAACCCACAGGCACATGGAGATGGAATATTGGAGCTCAGGTGATAAATGAGAATGTAATCTTCAAGGACGATCTTACGCTTTTCTGATGAAAAACATTCATGAGCTGAAAAGGGAAAGCAGGATCTATTTATTGATTCTGTTTATTCTGGTTTCTAAAATTCTAATAACATCATAATTGGACAGCGAAGATTTGGGTTCTTATCAACCTTTTTGTCGCTCTATCAAAAATCCATGGCTTTAGGATGAAAAGTTAATGGTGTTAGAACAATAACTGACAAAAAAGGCACAATAATAAATTGTAATCTAATATCTGAAAACACACCATTGTATTTTCATCATTAAAGGGGTTGTCCACCACTTGCACTATCTCTTCTCATTCTCCATGTTTGCTCACTTTAGATTGTTGCGTCACATGAGTACCCCACCCAATCATCGCTGGCTTCACAGTCCCTGCCTTCAGACATATAAGTTATTAACAGGAAGTGAGAGCTGTGGCTGACATTTACCACCTGCTAATTACCTTTACGCGCGAAGTAGAAGTCTGTATGCACCGAGTGACACACACATTCAGATTGACAGGCGTCTGACGCACTATAAAAATCACCATAAACAAAGGAGGGACACACGGGTACAGTTTAACAAAAGTGGGCCCATACGGCTAGAGAGAGGGGTGAGGGGACACCTTCTGAACTAGTCCTGCAAACACCCCTGGCTAGTGAGACGGCTGATGGGAGACACTAGTCCCACCACTGCACTAATAAACATAGAGAGAAAAGGAAAAACAAACAGGGGGATATACAGAAGGATGCAAACACCAAAATCCATAGCTGCAGATAGACTCCAAAGCAGAAGTTGGATGGACATAGTCCAAAGCAGAAGTTGGATGGACACAGGACAATTCCCGGAGCAAGTATATTGATGATGTATTTATTGACACCCTGTCAGCTGTTTGAAGCTCCTGCTGGGGTCGGATGAGCACAATGTATAGAGGAGGAACAGCCAAGCTCCATAAACTGTGTATTAGCTATTTTCATGCACTAAAGCACAGCTCCTATATTTAGGTGAGCTGAGTTGCTGTACCCCAAAATGGTCCCAACACAATGTTACAAAGCTGTGCTGTTCTCGTTGTCTACACACTGCACATCCGATCACAGCGGGAAGTACAAGCACCTGATTGGTGGGGATGCTGCCAGATGCTGGATCCCAACTGATCTGGTATTGATGACCTATTTTAAGATTAGGCAATCATTACATATGTCCTGGCAACTCCTTGAAACATTAAAGGGGTTGGCCACCTTTGAGGACAATTTCTTTATCTTAGGTGCATGCATTTGAGGCAAAATGTAATTTATGCCATTGTTTTTCATTAAAAATTTTGCACCATTTATCTTCTGTAGAATTTTCAGCTGATTGATAAAAGCTTTTATGCCCCAAAATGGCTTAAAAACTTTGAACAGTTATTTTTTTCGCAATTCAGAGTTGCACAAAATATCTATTTTTGACAATTTTTAATCTTCTCCATCTGAAATAAGCAGAATAGGGCCATAGCAATGCACACACATGAGATTCATGAAAACTGTGCATTTTTTACACCAAGAAAGCTACTCCAGCCCCTTTGTGTTTTATTGTCTATTGCTGGCCACAGAATGAGTTAACTAATAATCCATGGGTAGATTGAATATGTGTGTTTGTTACTCTTTTATCTGGCTTTCTAAGCTCCTCTTAGGCAGGCTTCACATCAGCAGTATTCTGCTGCAATGCCGGATCCAGCACAAATGCGTTTCACTTCAATGCATTTCCTATGGACTTGCGGCAAGATACGGTCACATGCAGTTGTGTATGACACACACAACCGCATGTGACTGGAACTTGCCGCGAGTCCATAGGAAATGCATTGAAGTGAAACGCATTTGTGCCGGATCCAGCATTGCGGTAGAATACCGCTGATGTGAAGCCCGCTTTAGCTGATTTATGACCACACACCACATCAGAGCTGAATGTGTAGCAAAACAAAACCCACCATACACATTATATGGCTGTTGACCAAACTATCATTGGGTTGGCAGCCATGTCAGCCGGCTTTCCAGGAGCACTTGTTAGGCTGAGTGCTGCAGAATTCCCCAGTAGAGAGTTGGCATGGTTTCTTTGGGTGAACAAAGTAATCATCGGTCCCAAATTGGAGAAACCCAGTCAACATGTCACCCCCAACAATCAGTTGATACACCTGTCAGCCGAATCCAACAATACTAGTCTAATGAATATCAAGGCCTAAAGAACCTGTAAAAGCCAAACGGTGACTTTTTTTTAATGAAGTTCAATTCCAAAAATTATTTATGTATTTTGTAAATACACTAAAAAAAGACTATTGTCCCCAAAGTTAGGCAACCCCTTAAAGGTCTGTACATATGGAGGGGTTGTGTGGTGGCTTTGCTGTTCACACTTTTTCTTTGCAGCACTGTGGTCCTGATTTCAAATTGGACCAAAGAGAACATCTCCATGGCATTTCTATGTTCTTGCTGTGCTTCTTACCACACTCCGAAGACAGTTTGATTGGGAATTTAGATTTTGAGCCCCATTAGGGACAGTGAGTTGTAAGGGGGTGTAAGGATTGGCTGCCCCAGTCCTGCAAATCACCATGTAGTCCTGTAAAGTGTAATGTTGAATTTGATGCTATGGTGTAGTGTGTTTAAATGGCCACTAGGTGGCCACATTGTGCAAAATGCTTCCTTGGTACTCTGGGGCTAGGGAGAGTTAATGCAGGAAAGAGTTTAGCTAGTAAAAAGGTGGATAGAAAGGAAGTAGCAGGAGAGTCCCTGTGGGAGAGGAACAAGCCAAATCTGAGACATGTGAAGAGAGAAAAACCCCATTAATTATAATTTGGTTGACCTTCTGGGTCGAATCCGGGCACCGGACATACGGGGTCCTTGACAGGAGGGGACTGGTCTACTGTATCCCAAGGTGTGGGTCGAGTGCATGCAGCCCAGGTGGTGGCCATCCCTGGCAGATACCCAACAAGGTTTCTCAATCAGCGGAAGGTCAGTGGGCTCTTAAGAGATGAGTAGGTCCTGACAAAACTGGGAAGAGGAGTGCTGTCAAAGAAGGCCCTGTCAATAGCTACCAGGTCACAAATCATTTCTGAACAGAACAGGTCTTACATATTAATCCAACCATAGCGATAATACGCTAAAATCCAATGCTTAGTCATTACAATGTTGCCAGTTTTAACATTGGGATGAATACAACCCCATACTAATAGCAAACGACATTTACTGTAATGGATTTCAGTCATACTGTTTGTTAAATCGCTAAGAGCAAAACTCTCCCTGTAAATATAATTGCCTATCTGTTAATGTTAACCCTTCCTTCGCACTGTATTACAATGGCGGAGCAGATGGCAAGGGAGGTTATACAGTCTGCAATCACAAGAGACGGCGTGACTTCAATGCATGACTAAAATCATTAATCAGTTCTCCTACTGTCTCGATGTTTCCTGATGCTCAATGATGGCAGAACTAAACTTTCAAAAAGCATTTTCATCTCACTAGCAAAAAAACCCCATGTCTCATACAGGCACCAAGAGGTGGCACGATCGTCTCTCCGATAAACAAGGGATAGCTCGCCATCTATAAGAAGCATTATGTATGCTGGAAGGTGTCTGTCTCTCCAAGGCTGCTACACCATCATGAATAAGCAACATGACGCTCATTTATGTGCAGAACAATGGTATTCAGGCAGTTCTTTACACTCGGAAATGCTCCACAAATATACTTATAGCCATTACTGGAAATGAAGAGAAAATCGCTAATAACCAATTCATGTATAAACATCTGACAAAGATAGGGGCAGTGACTGATCCCAGCGAAACGTGACAACTTCTTCACAATGTTCCGTGGTTACAATGTCCAGCTGTAATATTGCAAAATAACATCAAGAGCAAATACCTTTTGTCAAAACCAATTCTTCTGGCATTGTGTGAATCACTGTAGACAATTACATAAGCGCAGAATAAATCCATACATATACATGTAAAGGTATTGCTGGCGGGGATGCACTGGTGGGTGTAAGGCGAGAAGTCATCACTTGTAAGAGAACAGTATGTGTCTATTATGGGTACAGCAAGTAGATAAATGAACATCGTGACTACTAACATCTTACAAGAGGATTAAACAGGTATACTTTGATTTTTTTTACTTTGGTAAAGTCAAAACCAGGCAAACAAATTTGGCACACATAATGGGAATAAAGTTAATAGTGTTACTTTGTGTTGTGAGGTCTATCGGTGCCAAAAAGAACAAAACAACTAGATAAAGTATTAGGCTATGTGCCCACTTTGCTTTTTTATGTGCCTTTTTTCTAAACATAAAAATGCATGTTTTGGTAGGAAAAACGCATCAGAAAAAAATGCACATTTTTTATTATGTTTGCATGTTTTTTTCATATGCAGTTTTTCCTGCTTCTTTTTGTGCTTTTTTTTTAGTAATGGCGATTGTGGGGGTCAGGGGCTGTACCCCCACGATCGCTGCTGGATCTCTGGCTGATGTTACAGACCAGGCTCTCACTGCCCAGAGTAATGCCCATGCCGCTCACGGCAGTTTAACCAGCTGAATACTGTGATCAATGCGATTACAGCATTCAGGAGGCAGAGAGAGGAATCGCTTACCTCTCCCTGGCGACTGGGTTCCTGTAAAGCGATCACAGGGATCGCTGCCATGGTAACCCTGAAGATCCCGGGTTACTGAGCTATGGATTGCCTCACACACCATGATGTATGCACGGTATGTGAGGCGAAGTGCTGCGATATAATCCCCTATAGTGATAAAGCATTACAGGGGATTATAGAAACGTAGAAAAAAACCGCAGAAACAATTGACATGCTGCTTCCTGTTTTCAGCAACAAAATCTGCAAGGAAAAAAGAAGCAACATGTGAACAGCAAGTCACAATTTTTATTAAACTTTGCTGGGATGCTTTTTTCTCAACAGTATTGATTAAAATAAACAAATCAAAACACATGAAAAAAACGCAAAAAAAATACCACATGTGCACATAGCCTTATATTTTGAGAAAGTAAATGAATATATGTAGCCAGCTTTGGGCTCTCCGCAACGTGTGCAGCGATGGGCAAACAGCATTTTTAAAGGGGGCTTTTCTAGGCGACTTGGGGTCCACGGTTAAAATATAAATCTCCTGTTGATTTGTTAAAGTATTTAGTATTGGGAATCCTGTGACATGATTGTGGTTTGAGATGGTAGAGACATTAATACAGGAGGCTTAGTGCAGGAGATTTCATATATATTTCAATTGTATGTCATCTAAATAGGTCCAAAATTCTTCAAAGGGGTGAGAGGTCTGCCTTTATAAGACAGAGCTCAGAAGGGGTTCCAGTAGTTGCACCTCCGTTAGGCTCCTGTCTTATGTAACAGGAGCTCATTCATTCTTGGACGCTGAAATTGAGAGCTCTGTATTTTTGTTATAGAAGCAATATAACACAGTTACAGCCCGCAGCGGGTGGCATCTCCAGCATAGCGCTCAACTCTTTTAGAGATACTGCCTCCTGAGAAAATTCACTGCAGGGCAAAGAGGTGAAAAATAGAAGTACTAATATATTTAACTTTTTTTTCCTCCTACAGAAAAAAATAACCTAGCTTGTGCAAAGTTTGAAAAGTGTGGGTCACCTGCTCCTTCCCAATGCTCTTTTCCAATCTACAGTCATGGCCAAAAGTTTTGAGAATGCTACAAATATTAATTTTTACAAAGTCTACTGCTTAAGTTTTTCTAATGGCAATTTGCATATACTCCAGAATGTCATAAAGAGTGATCAGCTTAATAGCAATTACTTGCAAAGTCAATATTGGCTAAGAAAATGAACTTTAACCCCCAAAACACATTTCAACAGCATTGCATTCCTGCCTTAAAAGGAGCAGCTAACATTGTTTTAGTGATTGTTCCATTAACACAGGTGTGGGTGTTGATGAGGACAGGGCTAGTGATCAATCAGTCATGATTAAGTAAGAATGACACCACTGGACACTTTAAAAGGAGGCTGGTGCTTGGTATCATTGTTTCTCTTCAGTTAACCATGGTTATCTCTAAAGAAACCCGTGCAGCCATCATTGCTCTGCACAAAAATGGCCTAATAGGGAAGAGTATCGCAGCTACAAAGATTGCACCTCGGTCAACAATCTATCGCATCATCAAGAACTTCAAGGAGAGAGCTTCCATTGTTGCAAAAAAGGCTCCAGGGCGCCCAAGAAGGACCAGCAAATGCCAGGACCGTATCTTAACACTGTTTCAGCTGCGGGATCGGACTACCAGCAGTGCCGGGCTAGCTCAGCAATGGCAGAAGGCTGGCGTGAGTGCTTCTGCACGCACTGTGAGGCGGAGACTCTTTGAGCAAGGCCTGGTTTCAAGGAGGGCAGCAAAGAAGCCACTTCTCTCCAGAAAAAACATTAGGGACCGACTGATGTTCTGCAAAAGGTACAGGGGGTGGACTGCTGAGGACTGGGGTAAAATCATTTTCTCAGATGAATCCCCTTTTCGATTGTTTGGGACATCTGGAAAATAGCTTATTAGGAGAAGAAGAGGTGAGCGCTACCACCAGTCTTGTCTCATGCCAACTGTTAAGCATCCTGAAACGATTCATGTGTGGGGTTGCTTCTCAGCCAAGGGAATCGGCTCACTCACAGTCTTGCCTAAAAACACAGCCATGAATAAAGAATGGTACCAGAATGTCCTCCAAGAGCAACTTCTCCCAACTGTCGAAGAGCAGTTTGGCGCCCAACAATGCCTTTTCCAGCATGATGGAGCACCTTGCCATAAAGCAAAGGTGATCACTAAATGGTTCATGGAACAAAACATAGAGATTTTGGGTCCATGGCCTGGAAACTCCCGAGATCTTAATCCCATTGAGAACTTGTGGGCAATCATCAAGAGACGGGTGGACAAACAAAAACCAACAAATTCTGGCAAAATGCAAGCATTGCTTATGCAAGAATGGACAGCTATCAGTCAGGATTTGGTCCAGAAGTTGATTGAGAGCATGCCAGGGAGAATTGCAGAGGTCCTGAAGTAGGGTCAACACTGCAAATATTGACTTGCTGCATTAACTCATTCTGTCAATATAACCTTTTGGTACTCATAATATGATTGCAATTATATTTCTGTATGTGATGTAAACATCAGACAAACACAATTAAAAACCAGAGGGCAACAGATCATGTGAAAAAAATAATTTTGGTGTCATTCTCAAAACTTTTGGCCATGACTGTATGCAGTAGATACCAGTGTGGATATAGTTGTGGCATCTCTACTAAGAGACCAGATTTCTGCACTGAATATTTGCATCAATTTATACTACAATAAAAGCGGATAGGGGTTTCAAGATCTCATCCAAAGGCTGGCATCACACTGGTGTATAGCATCAGATGAGAGCGTGAGCCGAATGTCATGTTACTGTGATCTGATTCTCTCATACGCAGAGACAGGCAACCCATTCTCGCATGTATCTAATGACATCAGTGCAGTCCGAATACATCCATAGACAAATGTGGTGCACGTGAGCCGAGATATGCTGCCAATCACAGCATGCAGCCATTGTTTTCTCATGTCGAATCGTCATGGGAAAAAAAATCAGAGATCTGCTGCCTCATTGACTAACTTTGGTCTAAGTGTAAGGAGAGATTTCCTCGCATTGCTCTCTTCCAATTTAAGCGCTGAAGCAGAGAAACATCTGCAGAGTAGCCACTGATTTCTATAATTGCAAGAGAACTTGCTGCAAAATCCATGTATTAAATTATTCATCATGTGGCCCTGTAGAAGAAGTCCTAATTGGGCCCTCCACAAAAAAAAATAGCATTTAGCAGGGTGACAGAAGAGCATATCGCAAAACTTTTCAACTCTTACAAAGTATTTTTTTCCTTCTGAAGGCCCTTAGTGTTTCCACCCAGTTAGAAACCACTTTCAAGTCCCTCATGAAGTCTAATGCCAAAAAGTGTGATTCCCCCACAGTGAATTTCTACACAGTACACACGCACATTGTTTGAGACATACATTATCCCCCATACATTATTCCCCATTCTCCGAAGTATAAACTCACAGTGACCCCAACACAATAGGATTGCCCCATTCATAAGGTATATTGCCTTCCATACAGTAGAATGGTCCTCTATACAATATAACGGCCCTTACACCCCTTCATAGAGTATTACAGCCCTTCCCCAACCTTCCACACAGTATGATAGCCCCTACACATTGTATAATGGCCTTTACACAGTATTATGGCCACCATATACTGTAAACAGTATAATTGACCTCCACACAGCACTCCAATGGCTCCAACATAACACTCCAAACTGTATAATGGCCCTCACATAGCCCTGCAAACTGTTTAATGGCCTTCAAATAGCCATGCAATCTGTATAATGGCCCTCATATAGCCCTGCAAACTGTTTAATGGCTCTCAAATGGCCATGCAATCTGTATAATGGCCACCACATAGCCTTGCAAACTGTAAAATGCCTTTGACAAAGCCCTGCAACTACTGTAGTATAATGGCCCTCGCATAGCCCTGCAAACTGTATAATGACCCAAACATAGCCCAGAAAGTTGTATAATGGGACTAATAGCACTCCAAATAGTATGATGTCGCCCACACATCCTTCCAAATAGAATGATGCCCCCCACATAGAAATGCAAACTGTACAACAGCCCCACATAACCCTGCAAACTGTATAATGTATAATGTCCCTCACATAGACCTGTAAAATGTATAATGGCCTCCGCATAGCCCTCCAAAGAGTATAATGGCTATAACAAAGCCTTGCAAACCATATAATGACCACCACATAGCCCTGAAAACCGTATAATGAGCCTCACAGAGCCCTCTAAATAGTAACATGGCCCCCACACATCCATCCAAATAGTATGATGGCCCCCACATAGAACTGTGAACTGTACAATGGCTCCCACATAGCCCTTCAAATAGCATAATGGCCCCCACTGTAGCACCCAGGGATATGGGCTACTCGGTCCCGGGCAGTGTCTCTCTTGGGAATGTCACAGTGATGGCTGTTGCCTGCTTCCGTGCCCTGGACCCTTTTTGTAATGGGGATATTTACAGGGGATTATTGAATAAAGTCTGTATGTGATGCCACTTGCGGTATTGCGGCTAAATGTAAGGAGCCACCGCTGCAGAATGTCTCTACTGGGGCTGATGGTATTGGCAGCTAGTATGGTAGTCCCTCCGCAAGTAGGGTTTTGCCCCAGTGGGTGTATGGTGCAGTGGGCGTCGGAAGAAGGGAGTCCACACATGTATTCAGTACTACTGGTTTACTCACTTTCTTGAGATGGTAACTGGGGGTCCGAGGCCAGCTGGTTTCGCCTCCAGGTTCCCTTCATCCGAGTGCCAGTCTGATTTCTCTGGTACCTTCTTCCCCGCACCTATCTCTGGTAAGTGGGTCCCCGTGGTATAGAACACTGGGGGACCCCATTCTGTGGTTTTTCCACTTGTCCTACTGACGGTAATGTGAACCCTGTGGGGTTGGAGTTTCAGGTCCTGTCCCCGATTCTCCCTTTGCTACTAAGTCTTTGGATTCTTTAGGGTCAGCAAAGGTCCTTGATTGCCCCCTTTGCTGTGCAGGTGTTAACAGGTCGGCTCCTTCCTGTCCTAGGGTCCTGTACCCCATCAGTGTGTAGTTCCGGGAGTACTCCCCCATACTCCACCAGCAACCACCTCTCCTGGGTACCAGGTCACCGTTAACCTGAGTCAGGGTGTCACTTCACTTGCACCTTTACACCTTTACAGTCACGACTCAACTCTCCTCTCTTCTGTCACTGTAGTTCCGACTTAGACTGACTACTCTCCACAGTCTGCCGCTCCCACCTGGTCAACTAGTGTACTGGAGTGGCTCCACCTCTAGGTGGCCATCCATGGTCCCACCCTAGCTAGATACCATTGTATGGGGGATTGTTGGGGAAAACTGGGATTACCTGGGTTTCTGGTGTTACCGACACTGGGGTTCTGGGTCCCTAAGGGGGTAGGCCCTGCTTCCTTGTAGGGATGCAGAACCTTGTTGCACCCTGATGGGTTCAGGGGTGCTACACCACCATGCCAAGCAAATTTTAAAATGGCGCTCACATAGCCCTGCAAATTGTATAATGGCCCATGCATAGTCCTCAAAATAGTATAATGGCTGTAATATAGCGTATCAAACTGTAAATGGCCTCCACATAACCCTGCAAACTGTATAATGACCCCCACATAGCCCTGAAAGCTGAATAGTGGCCCGCATTGATTTAAAAAAATAAATAAAAATACTCGCCTCTTCTCATTCCCCCGCTGCTCTGTTTTCTGCAGCATGTGGTCTGCAGCTCTGCACTGCTTGGTAGAGATGTCATCGCATCCTTTGCACTGAGACGTCAGAGCTCAGGCATGCAGGGAGAATGATGGAGGAAGGAGCAGATGGCTCCCTCTTTCATCATCACTTTCAGCTCATGAGTCACATAGCGGTTGCATAGTCTGATGCTACTAGCAGTACATCACTGGTTGCTCGGTTTTATATTAATTAATTCATATACGTTTGTGGATAAAGTTCACCCCATCTAATATATGTATGTTGTCAAATCTGATTCCTCAGCAATCCCTCCACTGAGCACAGATACGGCTTGTGAGGTATCAGGTATCAACTTTGTTCAAAGTGATGGTGAAGGTTTTTCAATCCAGCACAGCAATGTAAAAGCCCCCAAAAATTATTTATTGTAACTTCATTAAAATAGTAGCATAGGCAAAGTAAAATATCTGACACGTTTTGAGTCTGACTAAATCTTAATAGTAGATAAAGTTAAAAAATGACAAAACTACTGGTATAAAGTACATAAATCTCAATACTTATGTAGAGTGGTGTGGGTTAGTAGTCTTGGGAGAGCGTTTGTCTCCAGATACCCGGTTCTGTACATACAAGACATGGTCCTGGCTTGGTGTGTAGAATTGTGTAGTGTGGGCTATACTCCAGAGCAGGCCGCACGTTGCCATTGGTTTTGGCTGGCCAGTCCACAAGGAGGCCAACAGTTTAGTTTAAATCACAACTCTTTATTTAAAAAATTGTTTAAAAGAATTGAAGTCCTCAGTGGTTGATACCTTTTAATGGCTAACTGAAAAGATGGTAATAAATAGCAAGCTTTCGAGACTACGCAGGTCTCTTCACCAGGCTTAGGATAATACAAAATCTGAAGAGTCACACATTTATACACAACAGGACATAAGGTCCAGTCACACTAAACAACTTACCAGCGATCCCAACAACGATAGGGATCGCTGGTAAGTTGCTAGGAGGTTGCTGGTGAGATGTCACACTGCGACGCTCCAGCGATCCCACCAGCAACCTGACCTGGCAGGGATCGCTGGAGCGTCGCTACACGAGTTGCTGGTGAGCTCACCAGCAACCAGTGACCAGCCCCCAGCGCCGCGTGGAAGATGCTGCGCTTGGTAACTAAGGTAAATATCGGGTAACCAACCCGATATTTACCTTGGTTACCAGCGCACGCAGCTACACGTGCAGAGAGCAGGGAGCAGCGCACACTGAGCGCTGGCTCCCTGCTCTCCTAGTTACAGCACACATCGGGTTAATTACCTGATGTGTGCTGCAGCTAAATGTGCACAGAGTAGGGAGCAGCGCACACCGGGTGCAGCTGCACAGGGTACATATATAGGGTATTGAGTACAGGGTGCAGCTGCACAGAGCAGGGAGCAGCGCACAATGCTTAGCGCTGGCTCCCTGCTCTCCTAGCTACAGCACACATCGGGTTAATTAACCCGATGTGTCCTGCAGCTACATGTGCACAGAGCAGGAGCCGTCACTAACAGTGAGAGCGGCGGAGGCTGGTAACAAAGATAAATATCGGGTAACCAAGGACAGGGCTTCTTGGTTATTACCCGATGTTTACTGTGGTTACCAGCCTCCGCAGAAGCCGGCTCCTGCTGCCTGCACATTTAGTTGTTGCTGTCTCGCTGTCACACACAGCGATCTGTGCTTCACAGCGGGACAGCAACAACTAAAAAATGGCCCAGGACATTCAGCAACAACCAATGACCTCACAGCAGGGGCCAGGTTGTTGCTGGATGTCACACACAGCGACATCACTAGCAACATCGCTGCTACGTCACAAAAGTTGTTCGTTAGCAGCGATGTTGCTAGCGATGTTGCTTAGTGTGACGGGGCCTATAGAATGGAGCAGTAAATAAAACAAGTTATGTGAAGCAGGACTATCAGCATGGCAAGAGGACAAAGTGTTGTGCCAAAAATATTGCAGCAGTTCATAGATAAGCAGTGTGAAAGTTTTATTGTCCTTTGATTGCGGTCTGATACAGAGCTGTGATGCCCCCAGATGGACTGAGGAGCACATTTCTTAATTGATGTAAAAAGACATACATCCATGTGACACATTCATTCCTGCTCTGAACGTGTCAAATGTCATCATAAGTTTGTATTCCCAAAGTTTCCTGTTTCGCTGGGACTTGAAATTTCCTTTCAATACAAGCAATTTCATGTCCATGATGCTGTGGTCTGGGTTACAAAAATGTTTGTCCACAGGTAGATCTATCCTTTTTCCTCTAACTTTGTGGCAGTGAGAATTAATCCTTGTCCTGAGCTGTTGTCCTGTCTCCCCTACGTACAGACCCCCAGTTGGACATTTGGTACATATAATTAAGTACACCACATTAGTTGTGGTGCAGCTGAAGGTACCTGGGATCTTGTAGTCCTGATGTGATCTGGGAAACTTTATCTTGTCCATTGTCAGTATAAATGGACAGGTCTTACATTTTTTCTTGTTTCAGGGAAGTGTTCATGTTGTTGTTGGAGAGGACAGGGAGCATCTGACAATGATGCTTCTTCGATTCGGGGGTTGCATAAAACACAGAAGTGGGGGGTCTGGAAAAATAGATTTTAATCGGGCATCTTTTTGCAGTAATGGCTGTAGTTTCCGAGCAGCTCCTCTTAACACCTCCATATTTTGATTGTAGGTGATTACAAGAGGGACTCGTGTTATGATCCGGAACCATGGAAGACCACCACAAATCATTGGCAAAAGGGGACAAGAGCATTGGCAACTAATCTGGCCGCCATCCCCTTACTAACCATCACAACTAGAAGTAGCCGAGGGGTGAACTAACATCCTGTGCACCGCGAACCCAGCCGGAGAACTAACTATCCTAAAGGTAGGAAAGATGAATAACTCTCTGCCTCAGAAAATAGACAAGAATAGCTAGCCCCCCACATTCAAAGACTGCGGTGATATAGGAAAAACACAATACACAGGTAGATGACAGGATTAGCAAAAGGTGAGGCCCCCCGCTGACTAAAATAGGAAAGGACAGGAAAGGGACTGATGGTGGCCAGAGAAAAACCCTGCAAAATACCAACTTCCTGATAGTACAAAAAGGCCCTCAGATCGCACGATCTGAACTCCGTCCTATACCAGGTGCCCTTGTCATACCAATGAACAGAAAACAAGAATCATAAAGTCAACAAGCCACAAACACATGGACCCAAAGGAGCTATACTCCACACAGAACTGCAGGGAGTTCCTCAACAATCCACTGAGGGGGAAAATCCCTGCAAGCAAATAAACTGAAACCAACCACAGCAAATGACAAACCCAGATAAACAAAAGAACCAGACAATAAATAAAGAGCAAGCACTTATCTGGGGAAGATGTGGTGTAGAGCAGGATTACGCAGGCTGGAGATACAAAGAACAACTGACATCCGGAAACAGCCTGCAATCAGACCAGGATTTAAATAAGCAGAGAGTTAGCAAAGGAAACACCCACTGCACAACACACCTGGTCCAAGTCCAAACCATTCCTGGCCACCAGAGGGAGCCTCCCAGCAGACAAAACATAACTACCATTCACAACAGTACCCCCCCTTGAGGAGGGGTCACCGAACCCTCACCCACGCCACCGGGTCGTTCGGGATGAGCATGATGGAAGGCGCTGCTGCAGGAACTGCTGGCTCCACATGTTTCTTCAACAAGGACTTATGGAAGACATTGTGAATCTTAAATGACGCAGGCAGAGTCAAACGGAAAGATACAGGGTTAATAATCTCCGAAATCGTATAAGGTCCAATAAATCTGGGCTTAAATTTAGGAGACGGAACTCTCATAGGAATATTTTTAGAGGACAACCACACCATGTCCCCTACTTTAAACTGGGGACCAACAGTCCGACGCCGGTTGGCAAACTTTTGGGCAGTTTCTTGGGACTGAAACAATTTATCCACTATCTGCCCCCAAATCTGCTGCATTCTGTTGACCACCAAATCCACCCCCAGACAGTCAGACGCCTCAAGCTGCCCTGAGAGGAACCTAGGGTGATACCCAAAATTGCAGAAAAAGGGGAACACCAACGTGGCAGAGCTAGCTCTATTGTTAAGGGCAAATTCAGCCAAAGGCAAAAACGAAACCCAGTCATCATGATCCGCAGAAACAAAACACCGTAAATAGGTCTCCAGGGTCTGGTTAGCCCTTTCAGTCTGACCGTTGGTCTGAAGATGAAACGCTGAGGAGTAAGACAGCTGAACACCCAATTTGGAGCAAAAAATCCTCCAAAACCTGGATACAAACTGCACCCCTCTGTCAGAAACAATGTTTTCGGGAATACCATGCAAACGAACAACATGTTGGAAAAACAAAGGCACCAACTCTGATGAAGACGGCAACTTAGATAGGGGAACCAAGTGGACCATCTTGGAGAATCTGTCACAGATCACCCAAATCACAGTCATTTTCTGAGAAACGGGAAGCTCTGAAATAAAATCCATAGAGATGTGCGTCCAAGGTTTCTTAGGTACAGGCAAAGGCAATAATAGCCCACTAGAACGTGAACAACAGGGCTTGGACCTAGAACAAACTCCACAGGACTGCACAAAACGACGGACATCTCGGGACAGGGAAGACCACCAAAAAGAGCGTCTCACAAGATCCCGAGTACCAAAAATGCCAGGATGACCCGCCAAAACAGAGCAATGAACCTCAGAGACAACTCGGTCTCTCCATTGGTCCGGGACAAACAGTTTCCCTGTAGGAGATCTCTCAGGTTTATCCCCCTGGAATTCCGCCAGTGCAAACCGCAGATCAGGCGAAATAGCCGAGAAAACTACACCATCATTCAGGATAGTAGACGGTTCGACAACCTCCAAAGAGTCAGCGCAGAAACTCCTGGAAAGGGCATTGGCCTTAACATTCTTGGTGCCCGGCAAAAAAGAGACCACAAAATTAAACCGGGTAAAAAACAAAGCCCACCTGGCCTGCCGAAGATTCAACCTCTTGGCTGATTCCAGATAGATGAGATTCTTGTGGTCCGTAAGCACCACAACTTGATGCCTAGCCCCCTCCAACCAATGCCTCCACTCTTCAAATGCCCACTTCATAGCCAATAATTCCTGGTTCCCCACATCATAATTCCGTTCAGAAGGAGCAAACTTCCGAGAGAAAAAGGCACAGGGCTTAAGTTTACCCGAAGTAGCGTCTCGTTGAGACAGAACAGCACCTGCTCCGATCTCTGAGGCATCGATCTCAACTTGAAATGGGCGCGACACATCAGGTTGCTGCAGAACTGGGGCAGAAGAGAATCACATTTTAAGCTCCTGGAAGGCCACAATAGCCTCAGGAATCCAATGCTCAGCATCAGCTCCCTTCTTTGTCAAATCTGTTAGAGGTTTGACAATGGCAGAAAAATTGGCTATAAATTTACGGTAAAAATTAGCAAACCCCAAAAACCGCTGCAGGGATTTTAGAGAAGTCGGTTGCACCCAGTCGTAAATAGCCTGAACCTTAACCGGGTCCATTTCGATAGCGGAGGGAGACAGGATGAAGCCCAAATAGGAAATCCTTTGCACCCCAAAGAGGCACTTTGACCCCTTAACGTACAGTGCATTATCCTTAAGTATCTGAAAAACATCCCGTACTTGCCCAACATGAGAGTCCCAATCATCAGAAAAAATCAAGATGTCATCCAAATACACAATCAAAAATATCATTCATGAAGGCCTGGAAGACGGAGGGTGCATTAGTGAGCCCAAAAGGCATCACTAGGTACTCAAAATGCCCCTCAGGAGTATTAAAAGCCGTCTTCCATTCATCACCCTCCTTAATACGGATGAGATTATACGCACCCTTGAGATCCAGTTTCGTAAACCATTTGGCACTCTTCACTCCAGAGAACAGATCAGACATCAGAGGCAATGGGTACTGATATTTGACCGTAATTTTATTAAGAAGACGGTAATCAATACAAGGCCTCAATGAACCATCTTTCTTAGCAACAAAGAAGAAGCCGGCACCCAAAGGAGAAGATGAGGGCCGAATGTGCCCCTTCTCCAATGATTCCCTGATGTATGACCGCATGGCATCATGTTCGGGCACAGACAAGTTGAAAATCCGCCCCTTGGGAAATTTACAACCGGGCACCAACTCAATGGCACAGTCACAGTCCCGGTGTGGGGGCAGAGAATCAGATTCCTGATCATTAAATACATCACGGAAATCAGACAAGAAAGCCGGAACATCAACTGCCTGAGCAGACGTGGATGACAAGGAAAGGTCATGATGCACACCTTGACAACCCCAACTAGCTACCAACAAGGATCTCCAGTCAAGAACCGGATTATGGGTCTGCAACCACGGAAATCCCAGTACCAAGGTATCCTGTAGATTATGCAATACTAAAAATGTACAAGTTTCCTGATGCGCTGGTGCAACTCTCATAGGCACCTGGGTCCAAAATTGGGGTTTATGTTCTGCCAAAGGGGTAGCATCAATGCCCCTTAAAGGAATAGGAGTTTGCAAAGGAACCATGGGGAAACCACAATCCCTAGCAAACCCAAAATCCATCAAATTGAGCGCTGCCCCTGAGTCCACAAAGGCAAATGCAGAAAAGGAAGACAATGAGCAAATCAATGTGACAGACAAAAGAAACTTTGGTTGCAAAGAACCCACAGTAACAGAAGTAGCCAATTTCCTTTCACGGTTAGGGCAGACAGAGATGTTATGAGAAGCATCTCCACAATAGAAGCACAGTCTATTCTTCCGTCTGAACCCCTGCCGACTAGCATTAGAAAGGACCCTATCACACTCCATAGGCTCCAAAGGCTGTTCCACAGGCACAAAACCAGCAGGTATCTTCCTGCGCTCACGTAAACGCCTATCAATCTGAATGGCCAAGGTCATAGAGGTATCAAGACCAGAAGAGACAGGAAATCCTACCATTACATCCTTCACAGCATCCGCAATACCCTTGTGAAAAAAAGCCGCAAGCGCATCATCATTCCATTTGGTAAGGACCGCCCACTTTCGAAATTTCTGACAAAACGTTTCTGCAGAATCCAAACCCTGAGGTAAGGACAATAAGACCTTTTCTGCTTGGTCCACAATATTGGGTTCGTCATACAATAAACCCAAGGCCTGAAAAAAGGAGTCCACATCACTGAGAATCGGATCATCAGACGGTAAAGAGAAGGCCCAGTCCTGAGGGTCACCACACAGCAAGGAGATGACAATCTTAACCTGCTGTACAGGATTCCCTGAGGACTTAGGGCGCAGGTCAAAAAATAATTTACAATTATTTTTGAAGCTCAAAAATCTCGACCTATCTCCCGAAAAAAATTCAGGAACAGGAATCTTAGGCTCTGCAAGGGGAGTCTGTGCAAGATAAGACTCTATACGACGAACCTTAGCATCAAGATGAGCAACACGCTCACCCAATTCATCCATGCTAGAAAAATAAATCTTCCACAGAACCCAAAGAAGAAGAGGAAAAATATCAAAAAAAAAAATGTTTTCTCAGCAGCTTTTTTTTTTTTCCTTCTTAAGAGTACCCTTTAAATTTGTTGGCCGGATATACTGTTATGATCCGGAACCATGGAAGACCACCACAAATCATTGGCAAAAGGGGACAAGAGCATTGGCAACTAATCTGGCCGCCATCCCCTTACTAACCATCACAACTAGAAGTAGCCGAGGGGTGAACTAACATCCTGTGCACCGCGAACCCAGCCGGAGAACTAACTATCCTAAAGGTAGGAAAGATGAATAACTCTCTGCCTCAGAAAATAGACAAGAATAGCTAGCCCCCCACATTCAAAGACTGCGGTGATATAGGAAAAACACAATACACAGGTAGATGACAGGATTAGCAAAAGGTGAGGCCCCCGCTGACTAAAATAGGAAAGAACAGAAAAGGGACTGATGGTGGCCAGAGAAAAACCCTGCAAAATACCAACTTCCTGATAGTACAAAAAGGCCCTCAGATCGCACGATCTGAACTCCGTCCTATACCAGGTGCCCTTGTCATACCAATGAACAGAAAACAAGAATCATAACAAAGTCAACAAGCCACAAACACATGGACCCAAAGGAGCTATACTCCACACAGAACTGCAGGGAGTTCCTCAACAATCCACTGAGGGGGAAAATCCCTGCAAGCAAATAAACTGAAACCAACCACAGCAAATGACAAACCCAGATAAACAAAAGAACCAGACAATAAATAAAGAGCAAGCACTTATCTGGGGAAGATGTGGTGTAGAGCAGGATTAAGCAGGCTGGAGATACAAAGAACAACTGACATCCGGCAACAGCCTGTAATCAGACCAGGATTTAACTAAGCAGAGAGTTAGCAAAAGAAACACCCACTGCACAACACACCTGGTCCAAGTCCAAACCATTCCTGGCCACCAGAGGGAGCCTCCCAGCAGCCAAAACATAACTAACATTCACAACAGACTCGGTTGTTTTCTTCTTTAGTTTTATAATGTAGGACATGGTTTCTTGATATTCTGGTGGCTCTTGTAATCTGGTTTTCAATTGTTCTTGGGTGGTAGACTTGATTCAGAAAGGTTTTTCTGAGGCCCTCAAGGTGATTGTCTCTATCTGTAGTGTTGGAACATATCCAATTGTACCTGATGGCCTTACTGTACACTATAGAGTTTTTTATGTGTTTTGGATGAAAACTGTCCCATTTCAGTTGTGTTGGACGGTCAATTGGCTTCTTGTACAGGGATGTCTCTATTTTATTGTTCCGTAGTTTAAGGATGTCCAAAAAGTTGATTTCAGTGCAAGAGTAGTTGAGTGTTAGGTTGATGCTGGGATGAAACTGATTAAAGTGTTCATGGAAGGTCTTCAACTGCTCCTCAGACTCTGTCCAAATGATTAAAATATCGTCAATGTAACGGTAGTAGGCCAGAGGCCTGACAGGACAAGAGGCTAAAAAGTCACTCTCCAGCTTGGCCATGAAAAGGTTTGCATATTGTGGAGCCATTTTGCTTCCCATTGCAGTCCCAGTCTCCTGTAGATATATGTTATTGTCAAATTCAAAGTAATTATATGGGTGGGATGAATTTTGTAAGCTTCACTACACAATTGGCATCAATTCCTGTATTCTCCAGGAAGACTTTGCAGGCATTCAATCCATCCTGATGTGGAATATTCGAGTACAAGGATTCCACATCCATGATGGCAAGGATGGTCCCCTCTGGAAGAGGATCTATTGCTGACAGTTTTTTCAATACGTTAGTAGTGTCCTGGATGTAGCTGGTTGTATCCCATACCAAGGGTTTAAGGATACCCTCTACCCATCCTGAGACTTGTTCAGTGAGGGTGCCCACACATGAAATGATGGGTCTTCCTGGATTTCCAGATTTGTGAATTTTGGGAAGCATGTAGAATGTGCCTATTGTTGGACTTACCAGTATCAGTTCATCAGCTGTTGAGGATATGTCAGGCAGACAAGAGACCAACTTGTTAAGTTCCTTGTAATAGTCCTGTGTAGGGTCAGACTCCAATTTTTTATAGTAGCATGTGTCCATCAGTTGTCTGTGTGCTTCCTTCATGTAGTCTGATTTGTTCATCACGACTATTGCACCCTCCTTGTCTGCAGGTTTAATGATGATTTCTTTGTTGGTTTTCAAAGATTGTATGGCCCTTTTCTCCTGGGCACTGATGTTGGATGGTTGCCTCCTGTTTGTGTCTTAGATAGTGGATTTTAATCACCTACAATCCAAATCTGGAGGTGTTAAGAGGAGCTGCATGGAAACTACAACCATTACTGCAAAAAGATGCCCGATTAAAATCTATTTTTCCAGACCCCCCACTTCTCATCATTGTCCCGCTGTCTGTGCTCTCTGAAAGTTCAGTACAGCGGTGACGTCACTACTGTGCTGATATGGGCAGAGCACAGACAGTGGATGAACGAGAAGCAGCGGTGGGAGCGAGGAAAAGTGAGTATGCATTTATTCCCTACACGGTGGGGGCGTATAATGCTATAATGGGATTCAGAGCCCTGTGTGTGGGGGGGGGGTGCAGAGTGCTGTGTGGGGGGGTGCAGAGTGCCGTGGGGGGGTGCAGAGCCCTGTGTAGGGGGGTTCAGAGCGCTGTGTGGGGGGTGGAGAGCCCTATGTGGGGGGTGCAGAGCCCTGTGTGGGGGGTTCAGAGCGCTGTGTGGGAGGTGGAGAGTCCTGTGTGGGGGGTGCAGAGCCCTATGTGCGGGGTCCAGAGCTCTATGTGGGGCTGTTACTTGTAATTCTGTAGTGATGAGAGGTCAATGCTGGACAGAATAATGACAGCCAATGAGTGGGCAGAAGGCAGGGCCGGGCGGTGCCAGCTCTAACTGTGAGGTATGGCACAGGAAGATGTCATGTTTGATTAAACTGCAGGTAAATAAAGTGTCTGCAGAGAATAAAGGGTTAATTCAAGAGGAACAAAAGTTAAAAAAACAAAAAATAATATAGGGGTGTTTTACATGACAATACAGCACAGATTAGCTTAAAAAAATGTTTGAGTTTATGTTGGACAACTCCTTTAAGAATCACACTATCTTGACTCTGGTTTCCTTTCCCCACTGCATGTGTCCTCAATGACCTACAAACTATCTGTCCTTATCTATCGCACCCTAGGCCTTCAAAACTTTCCAGAAGGAACTTTCTGGTCCACAATGGGAGGGGTTACCTATTATCAATGATGGATCCTGTGTTATCTATTGTTTATAGAGGTGTTACCTTTCATTGTAATCCTGTCTGTAGTGATTATGAAACTACTGAAAAAAAAACATCTGTTACAATTTTTAATGAGGAAAAGGGAGAGTTTCCATTTTTAAAAACCCTTTTTTATTCTGGGGGATTTTTTTACATTATTTTTTTTAGCCCATTAGGGGACATGAACCTAGTCATTTGATTGCTTGTGCTATATACTGAAATACCGCAATAGTGTAATCTATAGGGAAATTCATGGTCTCCTATGGAGTAGGCCCAGGGCTGTAAAAGTAACTCATAGTCAATTGGTCCATTAAAACGCCACTGTCAGAAATTGATAGCATCATCTAAATGGTTAACAGCTGGGTCCGTAGCTGAGTTCTATCCACAGCTATTAGGCAGAGATGCCAGGTATATGACATCTACTGTGTGTGGAGCGGGGTCAGTTCCTCAGCCCTCTCCACACTTGCAGACCCATGTCCAGAATGTTTATTCAGGCCCAAATGCAGGATGGGCTTAAACAGTAGGTCAATCTGTTACACATTCCCTTTAAATTACAGCTCAAACTAAGTTAGTATCAAAGCTATTAAAAAATATGTGAACTCATCCACATTTAAAACCTATTTTAAACTTATTGTAAACATTAAATTATTAAAATATAGGGACTTAATAGACTTCTTTGTACTTTGGATCTGTTTTACAAGCATTTCGTGGAAAAGCCCACTACTGCAATGAAGTACAAGCCAAGAAGTCAGTATATTACTGTACCATTCTGCTACATAATCTTTGAATGTGAGAAATGACTTGTTCATCTTCTAGAGCCAGAATAACTATTAATGAGGATGAGCAATCAATAAGAAAAAATGTGACTTTGTTAAGCTTGCAACATTAACCCTCCTAAATACTAAGGCACTCTGCTTAACCATCTGTTCTTCAATAAGTGGGCATGGATGACGAGGACTGCTGATGGCAGATGCTCCTCAGTATATACTATCTGTAAATAAAGTCAGTAGGCAAGCAATGCCTGGGCAAACACCAGTGTCCACTTAAAATGTCAATCTTTTCAGTCTTCAGCCATTATTAACAAACTTGGCATCACATGAATTCACTTTCTGGAAAACTAGCATAAATTCCCCTGCACCAATGTAGTAATAAATCATTCTGACTTTCAGCAGTGTGTAGCATCTGATACAAATTAAAAAGAACGTGTCAGCACAATTTTGTAATGTAAAGTAAAGGTATGCTATAATGGCACTGTAATACTGATTAAACTTATACCTTTGTTGAAGAAATTCACTTTGTGGTTCTTCTTTAATCACCTTTTGAAGTTTTCTGCTAATTAAAGATTTGGTGCATGGGGGCTGCACTGTAGTCTGGATCTTCTCCCCCCCGTCAGTGATTCACCGGCCACTCTGCCTGTCTCCAGTCTGTGAATGACCTGCCTCCTCTGTATGAAATCTCAGCAGTGACCTGACATTCACAGACTGGAGGAATCACAGACAGGGAGGAGAAGGCCCAGTATGCAGTTTGGCCCCTGTGCTCAGAAAGCGAACTAGCAGAAAATTTCAAACATTGATTAAGGATGAACCACAAAGAAGATTTATTCACCAACGGTATCAATTTAATCTGTATTACTGAGCCATTAAAACAATGTATTTATATTATACTTCAAAATCGTGCTGACAAGTTCTCTTGAAATCATTGTTTCACCTAACACACAATGTGATGAAAGGAATCTATTAGAAGGATCAACCTCCAAACTATTTAACCTCTTTGCGACATATGATGGGTACATCATGATAATTGGTGTGTTCCCGACCAAGAACACACTCAGTACGTAATGGCGATCACAGGGGCTCAGGCGCTGTGCCCCTGCAATCACTTCCAGGTCTGCTGCTTATGTTATAGCTGAGACCAGGCTGTCACGGCCGGGATCAGTGTCTGCATGGTATCTGGGCAGCTGTACCCCCTAAATGCTGTGATTAATAGTGATTGCAGCATTTAGGTGGCAGGGAGAGAATTGCGCTCCTCTCCCAAGCGATCAGATCCCTGTAATGTGATCACAGTGACCTGATCGCTGCCATGGTAAACCAGGGTTACCTGGCTATGGAAAGCCTCACACACCATGCCATGTGCATGGTGTGTGAGGTGAACTGTTACTGCTGCAAGTGCAGCACTGACATATAATCCACTCCAATGATCATCCATTGTAGTAAATTATATGAGTGATCAAAGCAGTAAAAAGTAATGTCCCAAAAAGGTACTAAGTAAAAAGTTTAAAAACCTATGGGGGTTCAAGGTGCTCACCAAACAGCTAGATACATTCCTTGAGGTGTGTATTATTCAAAATGGGGTCACTTGTGTGGAAACTCTACTGTTTAGGCACCTCAGGGGCTCTCCAAACACAAGTCGTCCACTAAGGATTCCAGCTAATTCTGCATTCAAATAGTGCCCCTTCCCTTCTGAGCCCTGCATGCGCCCAAACAGTAAATTTCCACTAGATGTGGGGTACTATCGTTTCTCAGGAGAAATTGCAAAGCAAATTTTACTGTGCATTTTCTCCTGTTACCCTGAGAAAATGAAAGATTTGAGGTTAACCCCTTCACCCCTGGGCAATTTTCCTTTTTTTGTTTTCGTTTACCTTCCTTTATTCCAAAGCAATTTTTTTTATTTTTCAGACAATATAGCTATATAATGGTTTGTTTTTTTAGGGACGAGTTTACTTTTGAATGACACCATTCATTCTGCCCCATATTGTAATGGAAAATGAGAAAAAAATTCCAAGTGCGGTGAAATTACAAAAAAAATGCAAGTGCACTTTTTTTTTTTATTTACCATGTCCACTATTTTTAAAAACTTAACATTATGATTCCAAAGGTTGGTACGAGTTTGTGGATACCCAACATGTATAGTTTTACTTTTATATAAGTGGTGAAAAACAAAAAATCAGAAGTTTGTAAAAAAAAAAAATTGCACTTTTATCACCATGCTCTGAGACCTGTAGGTTCTCATTTTTCGAGATTTGAGGCCCAGTGACGGCTTATTTTTTGCGTCTTGAGCTGGTGCTTTTAATTATACCATTTTTGGGTAGATGTGCTGTTTTGATCTACTGTTTTAATGTAATGTTGCTATTTTTCAATATTTAAAAAAAAATAAATAAATAAATAACTTTTTTTATTGATTTTACCAGTCACCCTAGGGGACTTTGTGGTTACACTATTCTGTACTATACTCTTTATATACACTATACTAGCTTCAGCATCACTCTGATCAACAGAAATGGTGATCTCCTGTGAGTGCTTGGATGTGGTTTTAAGCACTTTGAGGGGTGCATTTTTTTTAGAATGGGGTCACTTTTGAGTACCGCATTTTCTGTCACCTAGGCCTCTCAAAGTCACTTCAAATGTGATGTGATCCTTAAACAACTATTTAGTAAATTTTGTTGGAAAAATGAGAAATTGCTGATGAACCATAAAAAAGGGTCTTTCAAAAATTGCAGTGATGTAAAGCAGAGATGTGGGAAATGTTATTTATTAACTATTTTGTGTGACATAACTCTTGGCTTTAAGGGCATAAAAATTCAGTTTGAAAAGTGCAAAGTTTTCAAAATGTTTGCTAAATTTACTATATTTTCGCAAACAAACACAAAAATTTCATCTTAAATTTACCACTATGATAAAGTACATTAAAGTAAATTTGGCGAATTTTGAAGTGCTTTCGCCCGTTTTGCCCAGCTCCAATAAAGTGAGCAGAGCTCAGGCAGGACAGGGGCATGATCGCTCCTCAAATTCATAATAAGCAGAGGAAATATCCCATATCCTACTACAGAAGGGACTAGATAAACAACACCGGCCATGATGACGCCTTGACTCCATTGAATGGAGTTAATGTGTAGTTTTAACATTAGATCTTTAGATTTAAGATACAGTCCCATATACATTATCCTTCAATAGATGCAAACTGTTTTTTGTTTCTCAGCTGTCATCCTAGTTTCACCCCAGTTTCAAACTAGTTGTTTTTGCTTTTTTCACCCGTTAATTTTTTCACTAAAGAAGTGTTTTTGCTTCCAAGACCCCTGGAAGCTCACATATTTTATCCAAATAATAAAGAATAAAGATAGGACATGCTCTGAGTCACATGGATCTTACTCTTGGATCTATGATTTTAACAGATGTGTAAATAGATCCATTCTACTCGATGAGACCAGAGGCAGATAAAAGTGCGCCTGTGCAGGACCTCACTGTCGGCTAGAGTAGATGACGTAGAATGCAACATCCACACTAGCTTCTGAAGGAGGACAAAGATGGCCGAAAGAGAAGTGGTGGGACCCGGAAAACGGAGACGTACATCCGACCAGTCTGCTCTGCACCGACTGTTAGGTAAGTATTACACACATCCAGTGACAGGTTCCCTTTAATTGGAACTGAGCAATAAAGCAGCCAAGGGGCAAGATATGAGGAAAATAAACAACAGGTATCCATTCCCTATAGATTCTCCATGTACACTAAGAAGCTTACTAAAAAGATAAATAACGCCAAAGGTAGCAAAAAAATTGGTAAACTTGGGAAAGAAATCGATGGTTTTCTCAATCCACAGCCTCTCTCGTGTATTGAAGCTACAGCTCTGAGTGATTGCAACTCAATGCTACATAGCCAAAGTTTAGCCCAGCCTTAAAATATATGAAGACTATGACTGAGCAGCTAGGCATCCCAAATGGGATCTGACATTCAGCTACTAAAGAAGAACATTGCTCTGTTTGAGGAAACCATGTGTGAGGCCTCAGTCAGACATGAATGATTTCTTTTGTGCATAAAAACACAGACTTATTTTCAGAAGGGTTTTTGGTAAAATTCTCAGCTTTGTCAGTGTGTTAGTTTTTACCATGTGATTTTACTGATTTACTCTAACGCAAAGATAGATAAACAGCTGCTTCTTGCCACTGCAATATTAAAAAACGGACAGCCTACAGACACGTTTTGGGTAATTTCGTTTGGATCAAAAATTGACATTTCATGCTTTTTTTCTGGACACACAGTCCACAAAAAACATGCAAATTGGAATAGCTCCATAGATTATGATGAGTACATGTTCTATCCTTGAAAGTCAAAAGAAAAAATGTTTTTTGGACCTCATTAGCTAGAAGAAAGAAGACTGATTGCTCTCTGTAAGCTTTATATTTTTTCTTTGTATCATATCTACAAGATCAATATATTGTTTCCCTTAGGCCTCATTCATACATCAGTGAGTTGTCTCATATGCAAAAACAGTCCAGGTTTCCTTAATATTTTTAGTCAGATTTTCAGCGTCAGGGTCATTTTACCATCATAACTTCTTAGAGAAGAGAGGACAGGAGTTTTTTAAAGTGCAAACAAGTACAAAACTTATTAACAAAACAGGTGAATATCCTATTGATTAAAATCATATTAAAATTACCAGGACCATACCTTGCTGGTAGCTAAGTATCAATTAGAGCAATCCTAGTATAAGGGTATGTTATAGAGGGATATGTAAGGCAATCAATGTAATTTTAATTTATCAATTGTGTCAATACATATGACAAACTCCCACATGTCCTTTAATACAAGCACTCTATAAATTGATATACATAATAATACATTTTCCTAATCTCAGATCTCCATATTGGAGTGTGCTTGCAGAAGGCAGAAAAATTCACACAATGGGTTAAAGGCATACCAAAGGAAAGTGCTGAAATGGGGTGTACGATCACAGCAGGATGGAGTAATCACCGATGTCGATCACTGGGTTAGGAACCAACAGAAACGTACAACGCACGTTTCAATATGTGATGTCAATCTTCATCAGGGGAGACGGGCCGTGCTTGCATCCCAAAACATGCCGGGTATAAATTACATAATAATTAATAATTACATTTATTGCCTTACATGTTCCTCTATAGCATACCCTTGTGGTAGGATTGCTTTGATTGATACATAGCTACTAGGGATAATCGAATACCTCAAATATTTGGCTTCGCGAATATTTGCCGAATAGGTCGCCGCTATTCAACAATTCGCGAATATTCGATGCGCAATGTAAGTCTATGGGAATCACGAATAACAACTATTCGGAACTATCCGGGCTTCCCATAGACTTATATTGCACATTGAATATTCGCATAGCAGCGACCTATTCGTCGGATATTCACGAAGCCAATATTTGAGATATTCGATCATCTCTAATAGCTACCAGCGAGGTATGGTCCTGGTATTTTTAATATGATTTAATCAATATGATATTCACCTGTTTTGCTAATAAATGTTGTACTTTTTTGCACTTTAAAAAACTCTTGTCCTCTTTTCTCTAGTATGATTTTGAGTTTGTGCGATGTGTGGGGACTGGATAAAGTCCACACCCACACACAGAATTTTATGGTGTTTAGGAGTATTTTTTATCACATCATAACATCTTTTATGAAAAAAAAATTATGGAGTTTTCAAGTTTCTCAAATCCAACAATCCATGAAAAATGAACAGCACATAAATGGTCAGATGGCATCTGAGCTCTGTCCAATGTTTTAACTGGACTCAAAGACTAGCATTGTCAAGATTAAATTTGGATGTTTCTATGTAATTGTGTGGATCACTCAGTCCACAAAAATACACAGATATGTAAACAGCCCGATAGACTAGAAGGCCCCCTTCACATGTCAGTGATTCTGGTAAGTATGTCACCGTGTTTATACGTACCGGAATCATGGACATACAGTACAGACCAAACGTTTGGACACACCTACTCATTCGAAGAGTTTTTCTTTATTTAGCTGCTTTTTTTCTTGCCATAATACAAATTCTAACAGTCTATTTAGTAGGACCATCAGCTGTGTATCCACCAGACTTCTGCACAACACAACAGATGGTCCCAACCCCATTTATAAGGCAAGAAATGTCCCTTATTAAACCTGACATTGCATACCTGTGAAGTGAAAACCATTTCCGGTGACTACCTCTTGAAGCTCATCAAGAGAATGCCAAGAGTGTGCAAAGCAGTAATCAAAGCAAAAGGTGGCTACTTTGAAGAACCTAGAATATAAGACATATTTTCAGTTGTTTCACACTTTTTTGTTAAGTATTTCATTCCACATGTGTAAATTCATAGTTTTGATGCCTTCAATGTGAATCTACAATTTTCAGAGTCATGAAATAAAGAAAACTCTTTGAATGAGAAGGTGTGTCCAAAATTTTGGTCTGTACTGTACACAGACCCATTAAAATCAATGGGTCTGCGCACACATTAGTGATTTTTCACTGACCGTGTGTCCATGTGTCTATGTCCGTTTTTCTCCGGCAGCACTGATATCACACGGACAACACAGTGGTGTGATCCATGTGACATGTACCAAAGAAAACACAGGTCTTTGAAATAAAATGATTTTCTATACTCACCTGTCTCCAGTGCTGCTGTCTTCGGTGCTGCTGTCACTTGCTTCAGAGCCCACTCATTATGCTCATTGAATATTCACTGCACCGTGGACCCAGAAGCAAGTGTGATCGCATCACACAAGTGATAAATCATAACCATGGACAGCAGTTCCGGGGATTGGTAAGTAAAAAGTTTCTGTTTTCTGTGTGCTATCACGGATAACACACAGAGAACACATTTGTGCCAAAATCACGGCAGATGGATTGACATACGGACCTTCAACACGTCTGTGAAAAACGTGTGTTTTTCACTGACATGTGAAAGATGCCTAATATGTAGAAGTTCTAACCATGAAAATCATGGACAGAACTTGTACATGAAAACTGATGTGGCTCCTCTGACTGTCAGGTGCCACAGGGTTCTATATCCAACCTCGGATTCCTGGAAGACCAGTGGTGGTAAAACACCACAACACACACAAAACCATGCCCTTTTCCCCAGATTGGCTAACAGGCTAGAAATGGATCTGACGAGTGGTCACCTATAGGCTGGGATGCATCCAATCCACTAGTCAGAACCCTGGGATGAGGAAGGGCTAGTTAGTGAAGTGAACGGACGACAGACATCTTGTCATAGAGTTGAATAGTAACCAGACACCAAGGGAGTGAGAAGGTGACGTTCTGACCAGAAAGTGTAAAGTGACTGCTGAGTAAAAAGGAGTATGGTTGCCAAGGAGATTACAGTGAAGTACTCACTTGACCGAGCACTGTCGTGGTACAGAGCCCTAGTTCAGGAAGATGCTTTAGGCTCACCTGATAACATTCTGCCCGGTGAGGGGACTATCAAGGACCTTACTGACGTTAGTGTCTGGGGCACAGCAGCAGAGAAGGAAACTGGGAACGGGGACAGAGGTCCAACCCAGAGAGGTTCAAGCTGCCTGCCGTACGGGTCAAGATGGAGACAACAGGAGGGGAACCCAAAACGCCCCAGGCCACAGGGACCCACCAACTACAAACGGGTGCATGGAAGTAAAGCTCACCAGTTCACTACACCGGCACTGGAACAAAAGGAATACCGGATTGGTAAAGACCAGCACAAACCGAGTGGCAGCAACTCCAAAGCAGTGAGTAAAGTTAACCCACAGCACCTGTGTCAACTGAGTTCTTCCTACACGTCTGCACCCATATACTACAACCACCAACATTGTCCCCTGGGGCTTAGCTCTACTTGCAGAGAGCCATCACACCTAAGCTGCCCAATACCACCAGCCCCAGCAGTGAGAGACTTTGCAGCGGTGACTTTCCCCATATAGCTGCATACCGCAAGTGGCGTCACGAAAAACTATTTTTATTTTATTATTATTTTCCTTGAACAAATTCCCCTTTTAAGCGACCCCCAGGGTCACGCAACCGGGCAACGGCCACCCAGTAAACTTCCCCAGTAATATACCGCCCGGGATCGAGATCCCCAAAGACATGGGGTGCGTCACTGACATCTGAGTGAGCTCTTACTGAGAGCAAACAGTGTCTATCATTCGAAAACAGTTAAAAACAATTTTTAAAATGGACAATACCCAGAAGACAATATGTGCTGTCAGTGATTTTTTTTATGGACCCATGGACATGTATGGGTAATTTTGATCCAAGACTCAGATTAAAAACTGATACAAAGTCCACAGAAAAACACAGAAGTGAATAGCACCATAGACTTTAATACATACGTGTTCTATCCATGAAAATCACTGACAGAAAACATGTGTGATTCACGAACGTCTGAATGAGGCCTAAAGAGTAAAATCTGCTGGAATAAAGATAGTTGCTACCTGTGTTACTTGTCCCTGTCTCTTTTGGCTCGAATTCTCTTAAAATGTTACCATTTGATGTTAATTCCTTATACAGTTTGTAGCAAAGCCTTGAGTAAGATGAAATTTGTCAGTCATGCTCAGAAAATTTCAGTTAATCTAGCCATCATGTCAAGTGGTTCTGAGGCTATATCATGGGATTGTTGTTTGTTACATAACTCCTTTTATGATCCTTTTTCTGCAATCCAGTGTTGCCTGATAACTATTTATGAGAGCCATAAATTTCTCCAAAATATACAATTCCCATTGCAAATTAGGATTATTAACAAAATGATAAGGTTTTCGCTGTTTATAATGAACCAATTAAACAAACACATTTTAAATACTTTAACCCCTTCGCCCCGGGCATTTTTCTGTTTTTTATTTTTGTTTTTCCTGCCCTTCTTCCAAATGCCATAACGTTTTTATTTGTCCTTCAATATAGCCATATGAGGGCTTATTTTTGCAGGATGAGTTGTATTTTTGAGTGACACCATTGACTCTGCAACAAATTCCAAGTGTGGTGAAATTTCTAAAAAAGTGCAATTCCACGATTGTTTATTGGGTTTTTTATTTACCGGGTTCACTATAAGGTGAACCCATTGACTTGTATTGGCAAGTGTCGGACGATTTCGGCAGCAAATCGCAACATGTTGCGACTTTTCTATCATCCTGAATCTGGATAAGAAAAAAGCTGACCAACTGCTCTGCCTCATTGACTAACATTGGTCAGTGTGCAATGTGAGATTTTCTCGCATTGCACTCATACAAATCATACACTCGTGTGAGTGTACCCTAAAGCTGAGCCTTGGTGGACTTTGAAGTTGAAGATGTTTGGAATAAACGTTCTGTTGGAAGGTCCAATGATGCCCAAGCTTTAGCCTTCCTAAAGAAGGCATACTTTTCTCCTAGGATTTACCCATACTTGATTGAGACAATTTTAACTCCATATGTTACAGATTTCCAATGTCAATAGAAAGCAAAGCAACCCCATGGCACCAACAAGGCAAGGCCATGCTTTATTCCTATCAAGGTGTTTTTTTCAGCCTATGTCTTTTTTTGACAACTCTTCAGGACAGAATCTCAGGACTCCTGTAGCTTAATTATATGGTAACTTTTCATGTGCTTTTGGTTTATTAACCCCTTTACGACCTAGGATGTACTGGTATCTACTAAATCATGTCAGGGTAATCACCGCTGGCTGCTGCGGTGAGCCAGCGGTGATTCCTGCACATGTCTGCTGACTTTAACAGCAGACATGTGCAATTGACAGGCGTGTATGGATCCGTGATTCTGTTAACCCCTTAGATTGTGCTGTCAAAAGGCCCCATGACGCAATCATGGGAAGCCGATGGTTGCCATGGTAGCGACGGGTGATGACTCCTGTTGCTATCATGACGTAGGTCCTTTTCGAGCCAACAGAGCAGTGCTTCTAACAGGAACGCAGCATTTCTGATGATCAGAGCTGTGCAGCTCTGATCAACAAAAATGAACGAGCAATCAGACTGCTGATCCTAAAAGTCCCCTAGGGGGCCTAACAAAATAAAATAAAGTTTTACATTTTTTTAAAAAAAGTTAAAATCACCCCCCATTCGCCCCATTGAAAATTAAACAATTAAAAAACTAAAAATATACACACATTTGGTATCACCGTGCTTAGAAATGCCCGATCTATCAAAATATAAAATCAATTAACCTGATTGGTAAACAACGCAAAAAAACTTCCAAACACCAAAATTACGTTTTGTTGGTCATCACAAATTTTGCGCAAAACACAATAGCTGGTAACCAAAATGTAGCATCTGCACAAAAATGGTGCTGTTAAAAATGTCAGCTCGAGACACAAAAAATAAGCCATGACTGAGCCCCACATACCAAAAATTGAGAACGCTATGTTTTGCGGAAAATGGTGCAAAAAGTGCGACACTTTTTTGGACAAACATCTAATTTTTTTTAACCCCTTAAATAAAAGTAAACCTATACATGTTTAGTATCTACGAACTCATACTAACCTAAGGCATCAAACTGACACATAATTTTTACCATATAGTGAACATGGCGAATAAAATATCCCCAAAAACAATCGTGCAATTGCACTATTTTTGCAATTTTTCCGCACTTGGAATTTTTTTGCCGTTTTCCAGTACATTATATAGTAAAACTCATGGTTGCATTTAAAAGTATAATTTGTCCTGCAAAAAACAAGCTCATATTGCAAGATTGATGGAAAAATAAAAAAGTTACGGCTCTCGGAAGACGAGGAGCAAAAAAACAGAAACGAAAAACGGAAAATCGCTCGGTCATGAAGGGGTTAAAGAAGCACTGCTATCAAAGTTTTTATTCTCTTAATATATTGAAGTCATCATATTATAAAGCAATGCAAACTTACTATTGCTCATTTTGTCTTTATACCCAGTTAATGTATCTGTTTTCCAATAGATCTATTGCATCATGTAATTAAAATTTGACTAGCTGAATCATTCTAATCTGTATGTAGAAACAGGAAATTTAATTGCCCTGCATGAGGCATTAATCACTGCAAAAGTCAATGGCAGGGGGCAGGAGGGAGCAGCTGTGTCAGCAGTTGAAGAGGGGAGTGATTCATGCAGGGACAAGAGACTTCCTGTTCCAATATAGAATGAGGGAGGGAAAGAGAAGAATTTACTAGCTAAAAAGGCAAAATTATATGTTACTGTTAATTATTTAAAACACTTTATATAAACCACTTTCAAATGTTAACAGTACACATATACAGAAAGTGGGTGAGGATCAAAAAAGGAAGGTGGTGACCTGTCCTTAGTGGGCTCTATAAGCTGTCAGCCTCCTGGCTGACACCCTAATAGTTTGATGTGGCGCCCCTAAGCAATGACGAGTCACCCTGAACACATGATATTCTACATTAAACATAGATATGCACAAAAAATAAACAAAACAATATTGCACACAAAATACTCCAAGTTCTTGAAGCAAGTGGCTATGTGATGGACAGATTTAAATAAATATGAGCATTAATCCAGTAATCCAGATAACATGCGATAAAGGAATTCAAGTCAATCTCCGCATTAAGTCACACAATAGGTCACGTTAAGAAGTCTATATAACCAATATCAATATGACACGAGTATAATTACGTGACACCCTGGGTAGGAAAAATATCATTTCCATTAATGTACAGCCAACTAGATACAAAGTGACAGGGGCATAAATAAAGTCATAATACTCATTTCAACAGAGGCTACAGTACTTGTACCTCTCAGTAATTAGTACTTTTTCCAGAAACGTTTCCCCCCATTTCTTAGGGTTTCATCAGGAGACCCAAGTAAATAGAAGACCACAATATGTAGGGAACACTGAAAGTGCAGAAGGTGAATCCCTCAGACCACATAAATGTGGGATCCGATGGTGGACATCGGACCTGGAGGTCAAACAATGACCTCCTGGTGTGTCAGGTATTGTGGCCTGTTAGAGCCAGCCATAGGCAAGGTCTAATAGGCGATCTTTCAGTGTAATCTAACAGGTCTTAGGTATTGCAATATATGTTTATTGCAATGCATGAGACAAGTTATCCGAAGAATAAAAGTTAACGTCCCGTAGAGGGACTAAGTAAAAAAGATTAAAAAAATTTTACAAAAAATTAGGAAAAATTATTTTTAAAAAACACACAAAATGAAAAGAAAAAAAAATATTACACCAATAAATAAGAATATTTATGTAAAAACAAAAAGTCTATAGACTGACAAAGTACACATATTTGGTATCGCCACATCCAGAATGACACAATCTATAAAGCCGTTACACTATTTAACCCTTAAAGTGAACCCCAAAAAATAAACAAAAAAGTGGCAAAAAAACTATGCTTTTTCATCATAACTCGAAATAAAAAGTGGAATAAAACATGGTCAAAAAGACGAATGTAAATAAAAAAGATATAGCTGAAAACAATTTTGTCCCCCCAAAACCAAATTCATTAGTGGAATAATGAAAAGGTATAGTCCTCAGAATACAGTGATGCAAAACCAATATTTTTTCAATAAAATTGTTTTTATTGTGTAAAAGTCGCTAAACATAAAAAACTTATATAAATGTAGTATTGCTGCAATCATACTAACTTGAAGAAAAAAGCTGTCCTAACACTTTTATCACATGGTGAACTGCATAAAAAAAACTATTTCTGAATTCCTGGTATTTTGTTCATTCTGCATCTCAACAATTGGAATAGAAAGCGATCAAAATATATTATGTGACCGAAAATGGTACCAATAAAAACTCCATCTCATCCCGCAAAATACAAACCCTCTCATGACTCTGTGGCAGAAAAAAATAGAAAAATTAAAGCTTTCAGAATATGGTGATACAAAAAAATGTCCTTTAAAAAAACCCAAAACAAAACTAGTTTTTAGTCTCTGATAGTAGCCATACATAAAAAAAAACTATATAAATGTGGTATCGTTGTAATTGCACTAACCCAAAGAATAAAGCTGTCTTATCACTTATAACGCATGTCCTCTCAAAAATGAGCTCTTGTAGTGGGGGTTCCATGTAAATCTCTGAAATACGTGATTCAGATGACACCCCTGACAGAAGACTCCCTATAACCAGGTCTCTCTCTGGCCTATGATCCAGTCATGTCCATCTTTTCAGGAGTACATAAAAGTGTGGTCGATCACCTCTTCAATTCACACCTTAAAAGCCAGGTACTGCCAAACAGAAGTCACACAAAGTCCACAGTATATCTGTTGCCACATTAGTAAATGGATCCGTTGAGGTTTTCATCTGACTCACATATATAGATTTAGGTGGAAACCCCGATGTAAGTGATCAGCGTGGAGCCCAGGATAAATGTAAACTGATCCAAAATATTCTGTGCTACAAAATATCACCAATACAAGCTTCTACTCAACCCACAAAAACACAAGTCCCCACTCAGGTTCGTCATCTGCTAACTGGAATATAGGGGTTGCCACATTACTGGTAGCTAAAAGGTTCGGGAAAAGCGCAATGGCTCATCGCCCACAAAAGAGATCCAGCAAATCTGCACTCCCAAATCCAAAATCCCCCTCCATTCTAAACCCCACAGTGTACCTAAATGGCTGATAGCATCCCCATGTTTGGCATTTCTTTAGCGAAGAGAATCCACTTAATTTACAGCATGCAGGTTTCCAGAAGCTCAACTTGGGCACAATGTACGATCACTTAAAGGTACTAGGTACTACAAAATACTGGGCACTACAATCAATTGAAGGCAGATCCCGGCACAAAGCGTCAAAAAAATGGTCAGAAGTATGAATAAAACTTCACATTTATTCAAAGAATAAAAGCAGTATAAAATAAGCTCCTCCATTCAACGCGTTTCACATGCGATCGTCCTTAATTATGATGATCATGATTAAGGACGATCACGTCTGAAACGCGTTGATCGGAGGAGCTTATTTTATACTGCTTTTATTCTTTGAATAAATGTGAAGTTTCAAGCGGGCTTTACATGCTACAACATATCTAACGATGTGTCGGCGGGGTCACGTCGTAAGTGATGCACATACAGCAATGTTAGTGGTGTTGTAGCGTGTGACTGCTATGTGCGATTGCGATTGAACGTAAAACCATTCATTGCATACACGTCGTTCATTTGCTAAAAATTGCACGTCGGGTTGTTCAATGTTCCCGAGGCAACACACATCGCAGTGTGTGACACCCCGGGAATGATGAACAGATCTTACCTGCGTCCCGCTCCGGCAATGCGGAAGGAAGGAGGTGGGCGGGATGTTTACGTCCCGCTCATCTCCGCCCCTCTGCTTCAATTGGCCGGCCGCATTATGACGCCGAATGTCCCTCCCACTCCAAGAAGTGGATGTTCGCCGCCGACATCGAGGTCGTATGGAAGGGTAAGTACGTGTGACGGCAATTAATCGTTTGTGTGACACGGTCAACAAATTGAACATGTCGCACATACGATGGGGGCGTGTCACATCGCATACGATATCGTATGCTTAATTGTAAGGTGTAAAGCAAGCTTCATTCATACTTCTGACCATTTTTGGACGCTTTGTGCTGGGATCCGCCTTCAATTGATTGTCTCCAGCCTTCCTTATCCAGTGAGCACCGCCCAGATTCTCCTCTAAGAATTTCCCCTGTTGTGGTGAGCTGATATACACTTTTTTTTCTTATGGGCACTACAATGGCAGATTTCCATTTTCACTCAGCAACATCCATTGCTGCTTGTTTATGGAAAAAACCCAGGAAGTCAAAACCGTCACTTCCCCTCGTAGATAAATTTCCCAAGGGATGTAATTTCCAAATTGGGGTCACCTGAGGGAGGTTTCTGCTCTTCTGGCACTAAAGGCCCTGTCACACACAGAGATAAATTTGCGGTAGATCTGTGGTTGCTGTGAAATTGTGGACAATCAGTGCCAGGTTTGTGGCTGTGTACAAATGGAACAATATGTCCATGATTTCACTGCAACCACAGATCTGCCAAAGATTTATCTCTGTGTGTGACGGGGCCTTTAGAGGTTCTATAAATACATTCTGCAAACTATTCTAGGAAACTCTGGGCTCCAAAAGTAAAATAGCTCTTCTTCCTTCTTAAGTCTTGCCAAGTGGCCAAATGGTGCTGTACAGTCACATATAGGGTATTGTCATTTTCACGAGAAATTTTGTAATTATGCAGTAGTTTTTATCTATTTCCATTGGTGGAAATGTTAAATCTGGGGCTAAAACAGCATTTTAGTGATAACAATTTAATTATTTTTCCTTCTCCACTCAATGGTATAATATTTTCTGAAACTTATGTGATGTCAATATATTCACTACACCAGAAGATTTCATTAAGAGGTGTAGATTGCAAAATTGGGTCACATATTGGGACTTCTGCTGTTCTGACATCTTAGAGGCTCTGAAAATGTAACATGGCAAACCATTCCAGCCAAATCTGGATTCCAATATGGCGCTCCTTCCTTTCTGAGCTTTACACTGTGCCTGAAAAGTAATTTCTGACTACATATGGGGTATTGCCATAGTCAACAGAAATTGCATAACAAATTATGTTTCATTTTCTCATGTTACCCTTGTGAAAAAATTTGAGCCATCAACATCATTTTTGTTGAAAAAAATAAAATATTTCATTTTCACGGGCCAATATAATAAAATTCTGTGAAGCACAAATGGGTTCATGATGCTCACTACACCCCTAAATGAATTCCATAAGGGGTGTGGTTTCAAAAATAATGTCACTTTTGGAGATTTTTGCTGTTTAGGAACCATGGTGGCTCTCGAAATGCAACATAGCATCCTATTCCAGACAATTTTGCACTCTAAAAATCAAATAGTGCTCCATCCCTTCTGCACTCTGCTGTGTGCCCAAACAAGAGTTTCTGACCACTTATGTGCTATATCTGTACTCAACAGAAATTGTACAACAAATTATGTGGGCCATTTTGTCCATTTTACTTTTGTTAAAATAAAAAAAATTGAGGCAAAAACAATTTTTTGGGAGAAAAATGTATTTTTCAGAGCTCAACATTAATAAAATTCTATGAAGCACCTGTGGCTTCAAAGTGCTAACCACACCTCTAAATTAATTCCTTGAGAGGTAAGGTATAGTTCCCCAAATGGGGTCACTTGTTGAGGCATTTGCAATGTTTAGGCAAATCAGTGGCTCTTCACTTGCGACATGGCGTCCACTATCTATTCCAGACAATTTTGCACTCCAAAAGTCAAACGTTGCACCTTCCCTTGCCAGTCCTGCCATGAACCCAAACATTAGTTTTCCACCACATGTGGAGTATAGGTATACTCAGGAGAAATTGAACACAAAATTCTAATGTTCATTTTTTCCTCTTACTCTTGTGAAAATAAAAAATTTGGGGCTAATGCAACATTTTGGTGGCAAAAATGTAAATGTTCATTTTCATGACCCTACATTATAACATTCTCTGAAGCACCTGCAGGTTCAAGGTGCGCACCAGACATCTAGATAAATTCCTTGAAGGGTCTAATTTCCAAAATGGAGTCACTTGTGGGTGTTTTCAAAGTTTAGGTACATCTGGGGCTCTGCAAATGCAACATGGTGTCCGCTATCTATTCCAGACAATTTTGCATTCCAAAAGTCAAATGGTGCTCCTTCCCTTCCAAGCCCTGCTGTTTGCCCAAACAGTAGTTTTCCACCATATATGGGATATTGGTGTTCCCAGAAATGTGTTTGCTTTTCCATGTTTATACAAGGCAATTATCTCTTAACATTGTGGACCACTGTCTTGACAATGTATCAGTGAACTGGCGGCCATTGCCCTTGAGGAATGGGCTAAAATTCCTCAGGAACACTGTCGAAAGCTGCTGTCTGGTGATGCATCATGGTTGCAGCCAGAGATAAAAGCCAAATAGTGCTCTACTAAGTACTAAAGATGCATGATAGATCATTCTGAGACTGCAGTACTCATTAAAAGTGGTATTTTGTGTTGGAATTGAAGACATGACATGTTCTATTAGTTATTTTGAGCTATTTGAATTGTTATTGTTTGATAGGTTTATTTCAAACTACAGAAAATGTGCAAATTTTGCTAACAAACCTAATTTGCAGTGAGAATTGCAACATTTTGGATTGCAACCGTATATTAGGTCTTATACTTATTTTCGGAATGGTAATTTCTATAAAAAAAAAAGTTTCCTAAGCAAATAGAAAAACAAAACATTTTGGCAATGGATTTTTCGTTTACTCTTTTATGCTGTGTAACTTTTACACTGACTTTCCTGCATGTATATTATTTTTTTTATTAAACAAGTTTTTCATACTTTGGGGAAAATAAACTAAGTAATAGTTTCTAATTTTAGGTGTGTGGAATAAATCACACATCTACTGTTACTAATATGTATAATGAATTTAATAACGCTTTATTAGGTGTCCCTAGAATCTATTATTATTTATTATTTATTCCTAAAAACTTAAAAGTTGATAATTTTGAGATCAACTAAGCATTATTCTGTACAATATTTAAGTGGATTAAGTCATACGATTTATTGTACTTTGTTACCCGTGATGGCATAAAAAAAGATTTGTTAATTGGTACACTTTTCGAAACACATAGAAATGTGTAGATTAAATTACTTGGAGCGTGACCTTTTTATGAACAATTTTTTCAACTTAAAAAATTACCTCTTGTCTAACATTCTTTGTAGTCAACACCAGTGTAGACCTTGCAACACAAAGAGATGTTTGTGCATGAATAGATCTCTCCCACTGTATCCATGTGTGACATTCATTCAGGAGTTAGAAATGTTACCTTGGGACATCAAAGGTCGAATCTGACAGTAGACAACGTTAGTATAGACTCAGGCAGTGATGGCGAACCTGTGGCACTCCAGCTGTTGCAAAACTACAATTCCCATCATGCCTGGCCATTCAAAGCAAAAGCTTTGGCTGTGAAGACATGATGGGAATTGTAGTTTTGCAACAGCTGGAGTGCCACAGGTTCGCCATCACTGGTAGAGTTTGTTTTTGTGTTTATATGGATGTCCTTTAGATATGTGAACATCTTTCCACACTTAAGTACTCTACTGATTGGCTTTCTATGACAATAGCTTAATAATGATTATTTAAGACAGGGAACCTATATTTTAAGTCCCACTATAAACAGGGCCGCCATCAGGGCATTAAAACCATGACTGGTGTATGGGGCCCAGTAAAGAGGAGGGCTCGGCCATGCGAAATAAATATTTAGCTATATTAAGCTGCAGCCGGGCCCCCGTCTTGACCGGGCCCCAGTCACAGCAGCAGAAGTCGGGCCCGGCGGTGTCACTTCAGCCACTGCACACATGGCTAAGTTACATGCAAAGCCCTTCTAGGGCATCACATGCAAATTAGACATGTGGCTGTAAGCAAGGTGAGTGGAGCAGAGCAGGGCGTCGGTGTGTCATCCCATGGCCCAGTGTGCAGCAGTATGATGAGGTCATCACTTTAAAACCTCATCACACTGCTGTTGCAGGCAACATGGAGGTGGCAAGCACCTGGGCCAGTGGGAAAAAGGTAGGTGCTCCGTGAGCTGAAAATCGCGCGGGGTGGGTGGGCCTGCTGTCCCCAGTCCCTCCCTTGCTTCAGCTGGATGTGCGTCGGAGGGCGCCTATCCAGCTAAAATGCATCGCAACTCAGAGAGAAAAGACAAGGAAGCCAGGGGGGGTGAGTAACTAACACCGAGTGCTAACACTTTTGCCCATGACTGTGTGTGTCTGTATATATATATACATATATATATATATATATATATATATATACACATATATATATGTATATAAAAAAAAGATATATATATATATATATAAAAAAGTATATATATATACATATATATATATACAGTTAGGTCCAGAAATATTTGGACAGTGAGACAATTTTCGCGAGTTGGGCTCTGCATGCCACCACATTGGATTTGAAATGAAACCTCTACAACAGAATTCAAGTGCAGATTGTAACGTTTAATTTGAAGGTTTGAACAAAAATATCTGATAGAAATTGTAGGAATTGTACACATTTCTTTACAAACACTCCACATTTTAGGAGGTCAAAAGTAATTGGACAAATAAACCAAACCCAAAAAAAATTTTTTAGTTTCAATATTTTATTGCGAATCTTTTGGAGGCAATCACTGACTTAAGTCTGGAACCCATGGACATCACCAAACGCTGGGTTTCCTCCTTCTTAATGCTTTGCCAGGCCTTTACAGCCGCAGCCTTCAGGTCTTGCTTGTTTGTGGGTCTTTCCGTCTTAAGTCTGGATTTGAGCAAGTGAAATGCATGCTCAATTGGGTTAAGATCTGGTGATTGACTTGGCCATTGCAGAATGTTCGACTTTTTTGCACTCATGAACTCCTGGGTAGCTTTGGCTGTATGCTTGGGGTCATTGTCCATCTGTACTATGAAGTACAACTTTGCGGCATTTGGCTGAATCTGGGCTGAAAGTATATCCCGGTACACTTCAGAATTCATCCAGCTACTCTTGTCTGCTGTTATGTCATCAATAAACACAAGTGACCCAGTGCCATTGAAAGCCATGCATGCCCATGCCATCACGTTGCCTCCACCATGTTTTACAGAGGATGTGGTGTGCCTTGGATCATGTACCGTTCCCTTTCTTCTCCAAACTTTTTTCTTCCCATCATTCTGGTACAGGTTGATCTTGGTCTCATCTGTCCATAGAATACTTTTCCAGAACTGAGCTGGCTTCATGAGGTGTTTTTCAGCAAATTTAACTCTGGCCTGTCTATTTTTGGAGTTGATGAATGGTTTGCATCTAGATGTGAACCCTTTGTATTTACTTTCATGGAGTCTTCTCTTTACTGTTGACTTAGAGACAGATACACCTACTTCACTGAGAGTGTTCTGGACTTCAGTTGATGTTGTGAAAGGGTTCTTCTTCACCAAAAAAAGTATGCGGCGATCATCCACCACTGTTGTCATCCGTGGACGCCCAGGCCTTTTTGAGTTCCCAAGCTCACCAGTCAATTCCTTTTTTCTCTGAATGTACCCGACTGTTGATTTTGCTACTCCAAGCATGTCTGCTATCTCTCTGATGGATTTTTTCTTTTTTTTCAGCCTCAGGATGTTCTGCTTCACCTCAATTGAGAGTTCCTTAGACCGCATGTTGTCTGGTCACAGCAACAGCTTCCAAATGCAAAACCACACACCTGTAATCAACCCCAGACCTTTTAACTACTTCATTGATTACAGGTTAACGAGGGAGACGCCTTCAGAGTTAATTGCAGCCCTTAGAGTCCCTTGTCCAATTACTTTTGGTCCCTTGAAAAAGAGGAGGCTATGCATTACAGAGCTATGATTCCTAAACCCTTTCTCCAATTTGGATGTGAAAACTCTCATATTGCAGCTGGGAGTGTGCACTTTCAGCCCATATTATATATATATAATTGTATTTCTGAACATCTTTTTGTAAACAGCTAAAATAACAAAACTTGTGTCACTGTCCAAATATTTCTGGACCTAACTGTATATATATATATATATATATATATATATATCTAAAAAAAGATATATGAACATATATATACATATATATATGTATATATATATATATATATATATATACATACACATATATATATATATATATATATATACATACACACACACATAACTGTTTTTCCAAGAATAGCGGTGGGACTGTGGAAGGTTTGAGGGGTGGAGGCTGAGCAGAATCTCAAGAGGCCCAAAAACGTTGCCAGTATGGGGCCCTGAAATTCCGAGTGAGGCCCTGACTGTAGACATGGTCTACTATAAGTTAAATTGATCTGTGTACAGTCCTGCAAAATATGCAGGAGTTGCTAAAGAGATTACAAAATGACTATTTGCTTTGCAATTTTTATCAATTTAAAGGGAATCTCTCATGAGGTTTTTGCTGCCTCCTCTGAGAGCAGCATGACCAGATGCAGACTGGCCCACAGGAGAACAGGAGAATCCTCTGGTGGGGTCCCTTTGCAGTAGTATGTCACTTACCCATCAAACATGATCACTAGTTGGCACAATACACTTGTTTTGCTTTGTACAGACAAAGGAGGCATCTCATCACTCATTTTACAAAATACCTAGTATATTATTACTTAGAAACATAAGTAAGTTTGTGACTATAATATATGCATGCCATTAATCAGTGGGCCCCCAGAGTCAATGTTACTGGTGAGCCCACCAATTGCATAATTTAATTATTTTTTTCTGTTGATCAAGAGCTAATACCTGGTCATATAAATGCTCTAAAACCTGATTATTGCATGTGGTTACAGCTTTAAAAAAGATGTTTTTGGAGTGTACTAGAAATAAAGGATAAATAGCAAGTAGCAGCACATTTGGAAGTTATAGAATAATGTTGGATATGACTATTCTGAGTAGCTCATCGGGAGATAGACTAGCTCTATTACAAAAGCCTCCATATGCTCCTCCCTGGCTGGAAACAGAATGCTTTCTCCACCTCTGTGTGCTACAGACGCATCTGATCTAGCTTGGCAAAATCTTCACTGACAGAAGGGAGGAAAGCAATTGCATATTCTCAGCATAAGGGGGATGCCTAGAACTGGAATGAAAGAGGTGGTTCCAATCTTTATTGGATGTCCACTGTGTTTACTGTTGCTAAATATTTATGCATGTCCTGTTCATAAAATATAGAAAGGATTACTAACGTAATATATTAAGGATTATATTTATTAACTAGCTGTAGTACCTGAGCATTGCCCGGGATAGTAACTGTCTCTCTCCCAGTCTCTGTCTGTTTGTCTCTGTCTGTCTTTGTCTGTCTCTGTCTGACTAATACCGAAAAGCTGCAGCACCTAAAGTCACTGACCGCCTGTGTCAACACACAAACTGGCGGTATTGGGACACTCGTCCAGTACCAAGGGATCACTTGGTTTCACATACCATGCAGAAAACAGGAATGACAGTGTCCACTTGAGTGAAAAATCTTCCTTCTTTTTATTCTACCAGAGTGCAAAAAACAGTGCAACGTTTCGACATAGAATGTCTTTGTGAAGCATGCTTGACAAAGACATTCTATGTCGAAACGTGTGTCTGTCTCTATCCATGTGTGTCTCTGTCTCTATCGATATCTGTCTGTCTGAGTGTGTGTGTGTCTATCTCTCTGTCTGTCTATGTATCAGTCTCTGTCTATCTCTATCTCTGTGTCTGTCTCTCTCTCTATATATCTCTGTCTCTCTCTATCTCTGTGTCTGTCTGTCTCTATCTCTGTCTGCCAGTCTCATTCCCTGCCTGTCTCTTTCCCCGTCTGTTTCTTTCCCCATCTGTCTCATTCCCCGTCTGTCTCACTCCAGGTCTGTCTCTTTCCCCGTCTGTCTCTTTCCCCATCTGTCATGTTTCAGGTCTGTCTCGTTCCCCGTCTGTCTCTTTCCCCATCTGTATCTTTCCCCATCTGTCTCTGTCTCTTTCTCTGTCTCTTTTCATGTTTTTGTCTCTGTCCCTGTTTTTGTCTCTTTCCCTGTCTCTATCTCTTTTCCTGTCTCTGTCTCTTTCCCTGTCTCTGTCTTTTTCCCTGTCTCTGTCTTTTTCCCTGTCTCTGTTTCTTTCCCTGTCTGCCTGTCTTTTTCCCTGTCTCTTTTCCTGTCTGTCTGTGTCTGTCTGCTTCTGTCTCTTTGACTATCTTTCTCTCTGTCTCTTTCACTGTCTGTCTGTCTTTGTCTCTCTGTCTCTTTCCCTATCTGCCTCTAAAGCCCGCTTTACACGCTACAAGATATCTTACGATGTGTCGGCGGGGTCACGTCGTAAGTGACGCACATCCGGCATCGTAAGGTATGTTGTAGCGTGTGACAGCGACGTGCAATTGCGATTGAACGAAAAACCGTTTATCGCATGCACGCTGTTCATTCCTGCCGAATTGAACGTCAGATTGTTCATCTTACCCAGGGTAGCGCACATCGCATTGTGTGACACCCCCGGGAACGATGAACAGATCTCACCTGCCTCCTACGGCTCCCGGCCCACAATGCAGAAGGAAGGAGGTGGGCGGGATGTTTACGTCCCACTCAGTTCCGCCCCACCGCTTCTATTGGCCGGCTGCCGCGTGACGTCGATGTGACGCCAAACGTCCCTCCCACTCCAGGAAGTGGACGTTCGCCGCCGACATCGAGGTCATATGGTAGGTAAGTATGTGTGACGGGGGTTAATCGTATGTGCGGCACGTTCAACAAATTGAACGTGCTGCACATACGATGGGGGCGTTGCAAATCGCATACGATATCGTATGCGAAATTGCAACGTGTAAAGCAGGCTTTACTCTGTCTCTGTTTGTCTCTTTCATCTTCATCTTATTACTTCACACATAAGCTTCTTATACTAACAATTTATTTGTTTCTATAGCAACCACTCACAGCTGCTATTAATAACCTATAGCTTGCAGCTCCATTGACTTTAATGGAGGTAGGTTTTTTGGAGAGGAACTGTAAAGCGCGGGGTTAAATTTAACCATCAAAACATAGTCTATGACATTCCCTGTGTCACATGGGGCGTCTGTGCAAAATTTTGTGATTGTAAATGCGACGGTGCGGATTCCTTTAGCGGACATACACACATACATACATACATACACACATACACTCAGCTTTATATATTACATTATCATTTTTATAGTTAATTCCTTTTGGCGCCACAGTTTTACAACTTAAGTTTTAATCCAATAATTAAAAAAAAAAAAAAACATTTTCAAATCTGTTAATTTTAATCAAAGATTTGAGCTACTCTATTTACCAATTGTCTTACATGAGAAAGCTGGACAGTTAAACTAACACATTAAATCATTGACTTATATAGGCAAATAAACAAAGGTGTCAGGAGGACCTTACACAGGAAAAATATGGACACCTCCCTTTTGCCTCTCCAGAAACTGAGCGACTAGTTTGGCAAGCACCTGCTAATTGTAGGTCATGGATGTAAATTTTCAGTGTGCTCTCTAATGTGAAGTCTTAGATGTTATTCCTTTGCTTGTAGGACTCCTGAACAGCCAGACTAGTTGCACATATGGTATGAGACTGTGTTGTATTCAGTAGTTATTGGGTAAGGAGACGTATATGGAGCCAAGTTGTCCTCATTACTAGGGATGAGTGGACTCTTGGATGTTCAAGTTCGTCGGGTTCAGTCAAACCATAGTCAAAAGTTCGGTTTGATACCCAAACATGACCTCGACCCCCATAAAAGTCAATGGTGACCTGAACCTTTGTGCTGTATAATGGCTGTAAAATGATAGTAGAAAAGGATATGGGGCTGCAAAAGGAAGAAAAATGGTGATATGAGCAGGACAATTGCCTTGCAAACAAATGTGGATAGGGAAATTACTTAAAATTACATAGAATAAAAACAAATAAAACATAAAATAAAAAAAAACAAAACATAAAAAAAATAAAAAATAATAATCTTGAACCAGAAGGTGGAGGTCCAAGTAAACAAGGAGGTGGAGGTGGACATGGCGGTGTAGATGGAAGATGCGGAGGAGGAAGTAGCAAACATTCTTTTTTTGCTTTTTTGTTTTTGTTTCATTTGGAGAGGCCCAAAAACATTGGGAATGGCAAATAGAATGATCAAACTGTGATGGGGTATAACAATGGCTGGGTATGGCTGGTATACTTCTTTAGTAAGCCAAAAGTATGGACAAGTCCTGTGGGATCCACGCCTGGTTCAGTTTAATAAATATGAGCTTGCCCATGTTAACTGTGGACAGGCGGATGCTCTTATCTGTGATTACACCCCCTGTCATGCAAAACACATGTTCCAACACTACTGTACACTTGAAGCAGGGCAGGCCAGCACACCCAAGGTGTAAAGGGCAAGCTCAAACCAAGTGTCCAATTTGGAGACTCAGAAGTTAAATGGAGTAGACCCATCACTCAGTATGTTCAGACTTGTGGACAAGTATTCTCCCACCATGTTGTTGAGACACTGCCTCCTCCGAATATGGACCATATCAGATGGTGGTGTCAGATGTTGTGGCGTTCTGAGGAAACTTTTCCACATCTCGGCCAGGCTAACCCTTGCTTCTAAGGTGGTACTGGTGACCCAGAGACTTCCTCCGCCTGCTCTACCTTGTAGTTCCACTGAGCTCCTGCTGTCAAGTGGGACAACGTCAGTAGTGCGTCTACTAGTGTGTTCTTGTATTCCTGCATTTTCCAAATTATGATCTAGTGACAGAAGTAAGGATCACATGTTGTCCTTGTAGTGAGGATCCAGTAGGGTGGCCACCCAGTAATCAGCACTGGTAACAATCCAGCGATTGTTGTGCAGGCACAGCAGGATGTATTCGCTCATGTGTGTCATACCGCCTAGAGGCCACAACAACCTGTTGTCGGTGGGAGGTGTATGCTCTGTGTCCTTTGTATCCCCCCAGCCACGCTCCACTAATGTCTGTGAGCTGCATTAAGTGCCACCCTGCTGTGAAATGGTTTCTCCTCTTCCTCCTGCTTATCCTCAACCTAAAAAACTGTCCCATGGCTACACAGGTACCTATGTACCTGTCCGCTCTTGGTACAGGAACCGAACCTCTGAGCCATGTATGGACAACTGGCCTGTTAATGGTGTGAATGGTACCTGTTCCTTCTCTTCTTTCTCCTGTGCCACCTGATGATGGCGTCAACAGCACTGGCCCTGTTTGAGGAGTACTCGAAGCAGAGCAAACAAGGCACACACGTCCCACATGGAGAACCGCTCATTGGTCATGAAGTGGTGTTCACAGAGTGACTCACCTGTGCGTGTTGCTTCTAAAATTCCACTATTGCTTGCTGCTGCTTGCACAGTCTCTCCAGTATATGCAAGGTGGAGTTCTACCTTGTGGATACATTGCATATGAGGTGGTGAGTGGGAAGGCAGCACAGACAGGCGAGCATCAGCAGGGTGAGAACATTAATAAGTGTGCATAAACGGCTTTTAAGAGATTAGGAGCAGTGTGCCCAGAGCTCCTAAGAGATTGTGATTGTTATGCCACACCACCAAGCTGGGTTTGGGCTTCAGCGGCACCAACTACTCATCGGTCTGTTGTTTGATCCCTGTCCACAGCTCTTCTGCGGTGTGTGATTTTTTTTTCCCCAAAACAGATTAGTTTCAGAACAGCCTGCTGTTGTTTAACCTGGCTATGCTGAAGTTGGTGATGCAGGTGTTATGCTGTCCAGATAAGGAGGCAGAGAAGGAAGCAGACAGAGACATCCAGCAATCTTGAGTGGGAGTAGGACATGCGCAAAGACACCTTCCACCTCAGGCCCAGCCATCACTACATTTACCTAGGGGGCAGTTAGGCAAATATAACCTCACTGCCAGTGGTTATGTGGACCTTGTCACTGATGGCGTTGCACAGTGAACACCTGATTTTTTTTTAAACAAGTTTGTTCAGGACAGGGATGACCCACCTGGAAAAGTAGTGGCATCTGGGACCCATATACTGTGGGACAGCCACCACCATAATTGTTTTTATAGTATCTGTCTCCAACAGCCAAAATGGCAGCATTTCAAAGGCCATGAATTTTGAATGTTGTCATTCAGGACCAGGGATTATGGGTGGGTAGGGGGTACTTCCTTTTTCTTTTGGGGGATGGACAGCTGAACACTTCGCTGACACGGTATGGAGGTGCTTGGTGACACTGCTGCTGTTGGGGCTGTCTCATCCTTCCTCTGTGGGTAGCGAGGTGGCCTTGTTGATCGAAAGGGGGTAGAGAGGATGAGCCCGCAGCAGAAGAGGTAGCAGGAGAAGCCTCAGATCTTTCTTGATTTTTAAGGTGTGTACTCTACTGTGGTTTTTCAGGTGTGTACTCCACTGCAGCTCATGCTTTGCATTCAGATGCCTCATCATGCAGGTGGCGCTCAGGTTAAGAACATTAACTTAATTAGCCTTGCTCAGGCCCGGATGGCATGGTGTGCACACCACCCGTCTCTTGCTGTCAGCACATTGTCTGAAAAACTGCCACACTGTGGAGCTCCTTTAAGCTGGCTTTGGTGTGCTCAATTTGGCGATGTGGTGGGCAGTAGCAGCTGACGTACTGGCTAGGGACCGGCCTCTGTACTTTTGTACCTTGCTCCCTATTTTGCTGTGCACCTAGGCAGCACGACCACCTCCTCTTCCTCCGAACTGCGCACGTCACTTGGATAGTTCTCACTCCATCTGAGGTCTAGAACTTCATTATTCCCAGTATTATCTTTCAACCACTCCTCTCCCTGACCTCCTTGCTTGGAGAAAGCCGCAGAAGTTGGCCCCTGTGTTTTGTCATCATGAGAGATGTGTTGAGGTGGTCTGCTGACCATGGGCACTAGCCCTCCCACATACTCGTCCTCAAACAGAACAAGTGGTTGGGCATCAGTTCACTCAATCTCTTCCATTTCTGGGACAGGGCTAGGTGGATGGCCCATGGAACCCAAGCCAAAGTATACATAAATTTTAGAGCATAGCAGGCAAAGATCAATCACATCCTTTCCTGCAACAGCTCTACCACCACCAGCAGCACCACGGCCACGTCCCCTATTTGATGCTCTTCTCATCCTTAAAAGCCCCAAAAAGTGCACAATAGAGAAGAGAGATTGCCAGGGTACTCTGCACTAGGCTCTATTAGGGCACTATGCACTTTGCTCTGTTAGGGCACTCTGCACCAGGCTCTGTTAGGCTACTCTGCAACAGGCTCTGTTAGGGCACTATGTACCAGGTTCTGTTAGGCTACTCTGCATCAGGCTTTGTTAGGATACTCTGAATCAGGCATTTTTAGGCTACTCTGCACCAGGCTGTGTTAGGCTACTTTGCACCAATCTCTATTAGGCTACTCTGCATCCTCTCTGTTAGGGCACACCAGGCTCTGTTCGGGCACTCTACACCAGGCTCTGTTCGGGCACTCTGCACCAGGCTCTGTTCGGGCACTCTGCACCAGGCTCTGTTCGGGCACTCTGCACTAGGCTCTGTTAGGGCACTCTGCACCTGGCCCAGAACAGAATGGTTGCAGAAAGCAAGATCCTGCATTTATACAGCCCGGGTCGCGTGGTGCACTGGCAAATCAAAGACATGCCAAAAATTGGCATGGCTGTGATGGCTTCGGAAGTGCCCACAGCCAAAAAGTTTTTGATTGGCTGTTCTTCAGCCTTTCAACAGATTTTACTCAGCATCTGAACTGTACAATGGACGTCCATGAGATGTCCATGTTGTGAGTTCAGCACCGAAGACTACGGTAGGTGTCCGATACAAACCCCAAACTTTAATGTTCAGGTTCACTCAATACTAATAATTACCTTTCATCAATTGTCAAAAGATTCTACGTTGCCTAACTTTACAACAGAGGTGTTACTTTATTAGCTTTCCTATTGTAAGGAACCATTCACAAGACTGATTTTCTCGTATGAGCGCTATCCATGGTTTTCACGGATAGCACTCATACCTATGTATTCTATGTGGCTGCGCACATTTTATATTTTTTCCTCAGACTGAGTGGTCACAGAAATGTCCGATTTTGATTCAAGGGGTTGGATCAAATTCGGCAATCCAAGTCTATGGGTCTGTGAAAAAAATCAGACCGCACTTAGATGACATCCGGGTGCGGTCCAATTTTTACGGACTGATAGAATAGAAAGGTGGAGAAACCTCTTTTATTTTTCTCCACATGCAAGAAAAATTAATGACACTCAGATCAAAGTCTGATCAGAATAATCAGTCCGTTTTTCTTGTATGTTGAGAAATTGTGTTTGTGACTCTACCTTAACCCTTTCATGCCAATATGAAGATCAGTTATCAACCCTCCAGTGTATGGAAAACATGCTCATTAGTGATGAGCGAGCACAACCATGCTCTGGTGCTTGCTACTCGTAATGAGCAGTTGTACGCTCGGACGGGCTTGACTTATGTACTGTGTAAAATGGAAGTCAATGTGGAACTTGAGTATATTTTCCCAAGATCTGATGGAAAAATGCTGCAGTTTCCCACTGTCTTTCATTATTATAGGTACACGAGTCGAGCCTGTCCAAGCATCCAACTGCCACGTTATGAGTACTGAGCACCCGAGTGGTAGTTCTCGCTTAACACTAATGCTCAAAAGTGATATAAAAAACAATTATTATAAAAATAAGTCTTGTCCTATACAGTATATTGATTTTCTTTAACCTCTAAATTCAAAAGATGTAATATTACATCAAAGGAGTGATCTCGAGAGCAGAGGAGCTCTGCCTGCACTAAAAAGAAAACGCTCTCACACAGCTCTGTTAATGAATAAATAAAAATAGAGACATAAAACTGTATTGGATTTAATTGTGCAAAAGTAAAAATGTGGTAAAAAATCTAAGCATATATTTGGTATTCATTATAATTCCATTGATCAACAAAATAAAGTTAACTGTAAATTGCACACTTCCAAAAACATATTTCCATATTTTTTTGTCCACCGCACCACCTAGAACAGGGGTGGGGAACCTCCGGCCCGCGGGCCGTATGTGGCCCGCGATGACCTTTTCTGTGGCCCCCGGGGCACTGGAGCAGATTCCCAGTGGCTGCGGTGCTCGGGCAGCCGCTCATCTTGTCTATTGCCGGGAGACAGCACTGGGGGTGGGACTTCCTCTCTCTGGCTCCTACATGCTCCCTGTGAGATTACAGCTAGAATCAGAGTGATGGGGGAGGGGCCTGTACGGGACATAGAAGGCTGCATAGTGCTGTGCGTACTGCCTCTCACCCTCCCGTTCTGTGCTCGGCTGCTCAGGTCTAGGAGGTCTTTTCTTGGAGAGAAGACGAGAATGAAGCCAGCCCTTGAGCTGAGCTGCTGCATCCATCACTTGTGCTGCACCTGATCTTACAGGGCACCTAAGCAGCAGGTACTTATATCTGCGCTAAGTGTGTTTATATCTAATATATACCACCATATATCAAATGTATTTGTGACTTCAGTGTCCAGCGTCTGTTGTGTATACATGTGCGTGTGCTGTGTATACGGCTTGGGCATGTGCTGTGTATACGGCGTGTGTGCTGTGTATGTGCTGTGTATACGGCGTGTGTGCTGTGTATGTGCTGTGTATACGGCGTGTGCGCTGTGTATACGGCGTGTGTGCTGTGTGTGCGGCATGTGTGCTGTGTGTGCGCGCTGTTTATACGGCGTGTCTGCTGTGTATACGGCATGTGTGTGCTGTGTATACGGCGTGTGTGTGTTGTGTATACGGCGTGTGTGTGTGTGTGCGCGCGCTGTTTGTTGTGTTTGGCACTTAATAAAGTTTCATATTGTAAGGTTTATTGGTATATCTAATTCCTGGTGTGCACATGTTTACATGCAGAGCTTTTTTTCTTCTCCTTATGTACTGTGTATACGGCATGTTGAGTTCTATGTATGGCTTGTTGAGTGCTGTGTATGGCTTGTGTGTGTGCTGTATACGGCGTGTGAGTGCTGTGTATGGCTTGTGTGTGTGCTGTATACGGCGTGTGAGTGCTGTGTATGGCTTGTGTGTGTGCTGTATACGGCGTGTGAGTGCTGTGTATGGCTTGTGTGTGTGCTGTATACGGCGTGTGAGTGCTGTGTATGGCTTGTGTGTGTGCTGTATACGGCGTGTGAGTGCTGTGTATGGCTTGTGTGTGTGCTGTATACGGCATGTGAGTGCTGTGTATGGCTTGTGTGTGTGCTGTATACGGCGTGTGAGTGCTGTGTATGGCTTGTGTGTGTGCTGTATACGGCGTGTGAGTGCTGTGTATGGCTTGTGTGTGTGCTGTATACGGCGTGTGAGTGCTGTGTATGGCTTGTGTGTGTGCTGTATATGGCGTGTGAGTGCTGTGTATGGCTTGTGTGTGTGCTGTATATGGCGTGTGAGTGCTGTGTATGGCTTGTGTGTGTGCTGTATACGGCGTGTGAGTGCTGTGTGCAGTATACAGTATCTCCTGTGCATGTGTACTATATATGGCCAGTGTGTATCGTGGGTGCTGTAAAATAGGACAACTGTGTCAAGGCTGTGTGCAGTATACGGCCAGTGTGTCAGAGCGGTGTGTGTATGTACAGTGTCTCCTGTGTGATATATATGATTTACCAATCTGCGCTTCAAACAAAGACAAACCTGGAAAAGCAGTTGTGAGAAGCAAACATCACAGCGCACCAAAGAGAATCATCTACGGCCGCCACAGTAGGGGTATAGGGGAGAGTTAATTGTTTGACTAATTATAGCCGGGTCATTTTCAAGTTGATAATTTTGTGCGGCCCCCGAAGGTTGGTAGAATTTTCCAAATGGCCCCCAGCAGTAAAAAGGTTCCCCACCCCTGACCTAGAAAATGGGATACAAAGTCATGAAAAAGTGTTGTGTAACTCAATTATGCACCCCAAGAACGAAAACAATGAAAACATCAACTTATACTTCAAAAATCAAGCCTTCACAAAATATAGCTATGACTCTCACAAACAGAAATTATATTTAAGAAAAAAAAGTATTTTCTACAAATGTAATAAAACATAAAAAAAAAGAATATATAAATTTGGTATCTCTGTAATCACACCGATCCCAGAATAAAGACAAACCTTTACACCACAATAAATGCTGGAAAACTCAACACGTAAAAAGGCAATAGTGGAATTGCTTCTTTTTATCTATTCTTCCAAAGAAAGTTAATAAAAATAAATCAATAACTCATATGTTTTCTCAAATTGGAGCATAGAAAATTAAAACTCATTCAGCAAACCTTCAAAAAGCATACAGAAAAACAAAAAAAGTCATGGCTTTCAAAATGTGACTGTCAAAAAATTCCCTGAAGACTAGATTAGACTGTGACTTAAGGGGTTAAATCATTTTTTTAAAAGGAGGAAAACACTTTTACCACATTTACAACACACTGGTCTCTAGACAGTGGTAATGCTGCTGGCAAGATCACCTAAGCATTTAACATTCATACAATGGGATCTGTGTCACATCTTCTCCGAATGTGATACCTGTTCCCAGGGACCCGAGAAGCTACAAGGGTCAGAAAGGAGAGAAGCTTCAGCTGGTCAGTTTATCTTGTAGAGCCAGAAGTGACAGTAATGTGTTCTATAGACCATTTTGTTTGTGATTTTCTTGCACTGCAATTTTGAGATTTTTATTTTACATCTTTGAGATACTAGTGATAGTAGAATGTCAACTACTTCTACAGCTTCTGAATTTTCACATAGGAGCAGCGCTATTTTTATGACTATACGTGTATGTGTTACAGTTGGTTCAAATAAAACCATATGGGGATTACAAACCAACTTTTGTTATTTTTTTTTTAACAATATCATCTAAATTAGCCTGGTATTTGGGATGGTATACCCAGCGTACAGATCCATACTGGTTCCTTAATAAAGCTGGGGCCACACTAGAGTATGACATCAGATTCAAGTGCATCGGATGCGATATGCTAGCTCCTGCTGTGCTGCAAGTGTGAGCTGAATGTCATGCTAATGTCATCCAATCATGCAAACTTGATCACAGCTGATGCGATTATTGCACTGCACTCTGGCGTCATCCGAGTTCAATGTTTCACTTGCACCCATAGACTTGTATGGGTGCGAGTGAATACGGATCAGATTGCACCCACAGAACATTTTCTCAGTCTGATTAGGGCTCAGAAAAATAATCGCAGATGGGAACAACCTCATAGAGTAACATGGGTCCGGGTGGAATGCGATTTTTTTTATCACATTCCACTCGGTCCATTTTACTCGCCATGGGTCCTAGCCCTTAGGGTAAATCTTTATTATCCTCTTATTTGGGAAAGTATAGGCAAATAGTACAAGCAAGTTTAAAGAGGTTGTTCAATACTTTAACATTGACAGCCTATCCTTAGGATAAGTCATCAATGTCAGATCGGCAGGCGTAGCAATCAGATCCTTTTGGTGTCGGCGGCGACAGCAGGCAGCTGGAAATGCTCAACTGGAGCTGCTCTGTCTTCTGATAGCAGCCGAGGGTGGGTACAGCACATCCACATCCCATGCAAATTAATAGGAGGCGAATGTGCAGGACCGCTATCAAAAGACAGGGAAGCTCTCGAACTGAGCACTTTCATCTACCTGGCAACAAGAACAGTTGATAGACGGGGGTGCAGGGTGTCGGATCCTCATCAACCGGACATTGATGACCTATTCTAATGTCCATCACCTTTTTAAAATAGGGTGACCCTATAATGTGGATTCACGGGAATAAGAGATTCTAGCGACACATTAAACATTAGCTTGTTTCTGTCCAAAAATAACAAATGAATAGTTTTATTAACAAGGTATATTTTGGAATTATTACTATTTTAGCATGACTATTGGCAATATTACAATTCCAGGCACTATCCAATAAAAATCTAAAAATGTGGGGAAGTTTTTCTACTTAGACAGTGGCCATATTTAATGATAACTAGACATAATATTTTGCCCGTTGACAAACTGTATTCAGTAAAATGTTTGGGCCAATTTTGTCACATGTGTGTATAATAAGGAGTGGCAATGCAAACAGAAAAAGCTATAACTTATAACTATAGAATTGTAAGAATGCTCAAGTAGTAAAGCTATGGAGGTTGCTGTGGCCACACAGTGGCTCAGTGGTTAGTATGTCACTATGCAGAACTTGGGCCCTTTGAAATACCTTCAATGACAACATCTGCAATAGATTTTATGCTCACCCGAAGTTTGGGTATGTGCACAATACACATTTTTCAGGAAAATTCTAAAGTGGAAACTGCTTCAAAAAACAGAAATGGCTCAAAATAATGAAAATATGCATTTCTATGTAAAAGCAACTTACTGTGCATATGTTCTGGTCTTTGAGTGTCCTTTAACTGTTTCAGTTTCTAAAAATGACAAGTAGTTAAAATAAGTGACAGGTCCATTCCTCTGCCATTTTCCGATCATAAGACTCTCTGTACTGAACAATGTCAATGGAAAAGCTCAAAAGATGCTTGGACGGCATTTTGAGCGGTATGCTATAGTTTTTTTTAATTAAAAACAATATTTTTAATTTGATGGAGTGGAAAAAAACCCAGGAAAACAAAAGTGAAAAAAACACCACAAAACCATAAGGAAACCCTCCATAAAACTTGTTGGTGGCCAAAATCATCATAAAAAGGTTCAGGATACGACTGAAAAAATGGTGCAAAAGATGCTTTAGAAACAAATGTCAGCGTCTTTACTTGAAAAACTAGTCTGGTTTCCCTGAGTGTAAAAAGTATCTGTCAGTAAGAACAACCCTCCTAAGCTGAATAAAATTATATCTTGATATTTGCTTGTTTTTCTTTTATGCAAATGATCGGTTTAGATCTATGGGCCGGCCAGATAGCTCCTTGAGAATCTGCCTTCAGAGCTTATTTTTAATAAAAGGGTCGTTGCTAAGTATGAGACATGTAATAAATGACATTGTGCTCTCATAGTCATATTTATACAGCTCTGCAGTGAGATTAGAGCCAGCACAGTACAGCAGAAGTGAACTTTGTCTCATTACAAACACATTTGCATCTACATTTGTCCCCCCATAGTGCTGGCAGCTATGCTGCAGAGCTGTGCATGATTATAACTAACACAGTACAGCAGAAGTGAACCTTGTCTCATTACAAACATATTTGCATCTACAGTTGTCCCCCTATAGTGCTGACAGAGCTGTGACTGATTATAACTAATACTGTACAGCAGAAGTGAAACGTGTCTCACTACAAACATATTTGCATCCACAGTTGTCCTGCCATACTGCTGGCAGCTATGCTGCAGAGCTGTGCCTGATTATAACTAACACAGTATGGCAGTAGTGAACCTTGTCTCATTACAAACATATTTGCACCTACAGTTGTCCCGCTATACTGCTGGCAGCTATGCTGCAGAGCTGTGCCTGATTATAACTAACATACAAAAAAAGACAGTTTGCACTCCGATAATGCCAAAGTATGGAAACCATGAATGTGTGAACATGGACCTGCATTACTGCTAAGGAAAAGCTAAGAAAAATGAGATATTTAACATATATAAATGGCCATTTGGTTTGGTGAGTGCAGTCAGTCATTTTGTCTATATCCTGATTATAACTAACACAGTACAGCAGAAGTGAACCTTGTCTCATCACAAATAAATTTGCATCTACAGTTGTCCCGCCATAGTGCTGGCAGCTACAGTGCCTACAAGTAGTATTCAACCCCCTGCAGATTTAGCAGGTTTACACATTCGGAATTAACTTGGCATTGTGACATTTGGACTGTAGATCAGCCTGGAAGTGTGAAATGCACTGCAGCAAAAAAGAATGTTATTTCTTTTTTTTTTTTTTTTTTTTTTTAAATTGTGAAAAGTTTATTCAGAGGGTCATTTATTATTCAACCCCTCAAACCACAAGAATTCTGTTTGGTTCCCCTAAAGTATTAAGAAGTATTTCAGGCACAAAGAACAATGAGCTTCACATGTTTGGATAAATTATCTCTTTTTCCAGCCTTTTCTGACTAATTAAGACCCTCCCCAAACTTGTGAACAGCACTTATACTTGGTCAACATGGGAAAGACAAAGGAGCATTCCAAGGCCATCAGAGACAAGATCGTGGAGGGTCACAAGGCTGGCAAGGGGTACAAAACCCTTTCCAAGGAGTTGGGCCTACCTGTCTCCACTGTTGGGAGCATCATCCGGAAGTGGAAGGCTTATGGAACTACTGTTAGCCTTCCACGGCCTGGACAGCCTTTGAAAGTTTCCACCTGTGCCGAGGCCAGGCTTGTCCGAAGAGTCAAGGCTAACCCAAGGACAACAAGGAAGGAGCTCCGGGAAGATCTCATGGCAGTGGGCACATTGGTTTCAGTCAATACCATAAGTAACGTACTCCACCGCAATGGTCTCAGTTCCAGACGAGCCCGTAAGGTACCTTTACTTTCAAAGCGTCATGTCAAGGCTCGTCTACAGTTTGCTCATGATCACTTGGAGGACTCTGAGACAAACTGGTTCAAGGTTTTCTGGTCTGATGAGACCAAGATCGAGATCTTTGGTGCCAACCACACACGTGACGTTTGGAGACTGGATGGCACTGCATACGACCCCAAGAATACAATCCCTACAGTCAAGCATGGTGGTGGCAGCATCATGCTGTGGGGCTGTTTCTCAGCCAAGGGGCCTGGCCATCTGGTCCACATCCATGGGAAGATGGATAGCACAGCCTACTTGGAGATTTTGGCCAAGAACCTCCGCTCCTCCATCAAGGATCTTAAGATGGGTCGTTATTTCATCTTCCAACAAGACAACGACCCAAAGCACACAGCCAAGAAAACCAAGGCCTGGTTCAAGAGGGAAAAAATCAAGGTGTTGCAGTGGCCTAGTCAGTCTCCTGACCTTAACCCAATTGAAAACTTGTGGAAGGAGCTCAAGATTAAAGTCCACATGAGACACCCAAAGAACCTAGATAACTTGGAGAAGATCTGCATGGAGGAGTGGGCCAAGATAACTCCAGAGACCTGTGCCGGCCTGATCAGGTCTTATAAAAGACGATTATTAGCTGTAATTGCAAACAAGGGTTATTCCACAAAATATTAAACCTAGGGGTTGAATAATAATTGACCCACACTTTTATGTTGAAAATTTATTAAAATTTAACTGAGCAACATAACTTGCTGGTTTGTAAGATTTATGCATCTGTTAATAAATCCTGCTCTTGTTTGAAGTTTGCAGGCTCTAACTTATTTTCATCTTATCAAACCTGCTAAATCTGCAGGGGGTTGAATACTACTTGTAGGCACTGTATGCTGCAGAATTGTGCCTGATTATAACTAACACAGTACAGCAGAAGTGAACCTTGTCTTATTACAAAGATATTTGCATCTACAGTTTTCCCTCCATAGTGCTGGCAGCTATGCTGCAGAGCTGTGCCTGATTATAACTAACACAGTACAGCAGAGTTGAATCTTGTCTCATTACAAACACAACACACATAATTTCAGTTTCTCTTTAAAATATATTGTGTGCACATACCCTCAATGTAGTTCTCTCTGCACTCCAAAGACCAACAGATAGGATATAATCTGCATCCAATACCACTAGCTCTTGTGTGCCTGGCTGAGTGTGAACCTCATGATAGACGGGTACTATGACAATCTGTACATAGAAACCAAAGAATATGTTGGCAATAATCAAAAGGAAATGAATAAAATACTTGTAAAAACTGTTCAGGATTAGAGCTATTTTTTTAGAACTCTTTTTTTTAATGTTAAACCTTACACAATTTTTGTTCAGACCTATTGAAATCCTCTGACCATTGCTGTTCTCACTAATGTCAAACAGTCGGAATAAAATTGTCTGCTTTCCACTACATTGCTAAAGTATGTATTATTCTTTAGACAAGGCTACTGTTCCGCCTTGGAAAAGCTTTCCGTAGTGTTTTTGCATTAAGAAGGTCATGACCCTATACAATCAAAAAAAGAATTTGCTTGGCAACAGTGTGATAATTAGTGGATAATCTCATCAACTACAGATTTGTAGGTCAACTGTAGAAATGTTTGAGCAGAGTTGGTGAATTCCTCAGTTTGGGTTTGGACATTTGCCTAGATGAGATGGAATCAAATTACAACTGTAGTGGGAGCAAGACATTAGGGTACTGTCACATGGAGCTTTGCACGAACTTCACCAACTATCATGGCGGTGTCAGGCTCTGTTCATATTGCAGATTCTGACACTCAGCCTGATGGTCTCTCTAGTGTCTCTGATCAAAACAAGCAGACTCAGGCGTCAACCTGCTGTGTGTGCAGTCATAGTCAGGCTAGCAAGAGCTCACCTCTGGTAGCCTGCTTGTTAGGCTCCTTTGACCACATGTTGTGAGGAAGCCAATCACATCTGCTCCTCTCATGTTTAAGCTGGATGAACTCTTTTACCTGTGCCAGCTATAGGTTATGCTGTGTTTGATGTCCCAGACTATGTGGAAAGTGTTTCTTTTTGCCTAGAGTGGTTGTGGCGTTTACCTGTCACCTAGTTGTTTCCCCCTGCTCTTGTTTTCCTCCTTATCTTCTATTTCTGATAGCTCTGTGATTGCGTGTTGTGTAACAGAGTTTTGGTTCCCCTATCTGTCTATTTTTGTGGGTTTTATCTCACTCCTGTACTCCCTGGGGAAGAGGGTATCAGATCAGCACTGCTCAGGAGCAGAGCCAAGAAGGAGATTCAGCCATCCCCACCTTTAGGGCTATCCCTGAGACTAGGGATACCATAGGGTCCTGTAGCCTAAGGGTCAGCTCAGGAGCCCAAGTTTCCTGCTATACTCATATTCATCATGACAGGTACACAAATTGTCTCAAGCATTCAAAATATCAACTAGAGGCACATGGAGTAACTACTTTATAGCATTTTTAAAATCTGCAGTATGTTAATTGTCAATTCTTTCAGTATTTTGCAGCTTTTTTTCACTTTTACAAAGCAATGAGAAATAGTCATGAGTGAGTGTGCTCGCCACTGGTCGTTACTTGATCGAGCATTGGGGTGCGCGGGTACTTGCTGAGGTCTGCCGATCGAGTATCGCTGGTGCTCGGATGTTTTGTCTGTGAAGCGACCACAACACACAGTCTTCCTTCACTGCATGCTGTGTGCAGGCACCGCGGTGAGACCGCAGTCTCTGAATGGCTCTCACTGGGGTAGAACCAACATTTCTGAATGTAGAATATCACATGAAAAAAAAAAACGCCATTCCTCCCCACTGAAATGCTTTCTTTTTGGCTGGTTGTAAGTGGGCAGAGAGATGAACTGCCCAACCACTGACTACCATTATGCTCGTTACTCGAGTTGAGCAATTTCAGAGCGTCTGACCTGCTTGACTTGAGGACTGCGTACCCGAGCATTTTAGTGCTTGACCATCACTAATGAGAATGTGAAAAAAAACCTGCAAAAAATGTTTTCATTAAACTCATTAAAATCTGTGTTGATTTTCATACCTCCATGTTTTCGCATGGACTGGATGTCCCTGTCAACCATACATGTGTCCGTCAATGGGTCCATTAAAATCCCAAATAGCACACAGAAGACATCCATGAGATATCCATGTTACACGTACCAAAATTAAATGCAATCAATAAATTAAACTTTTTATGTGTTAAAAATGTGCAAAGATGATGGATTAGATCGATAGATAGATAGATACATAGGATTATAAGACGCACCCAGATTTAGAGAAAAAAAAGGTAAAAATAAATATGAGGTCCGTCTTCTAATCCGGTGGTGTCTTACCGGGGGAAGGGGGGGGCGGCAGTGATGGGGAAGCAAGGTCACAGGAGGCAGGACAGTGCGTGGTAGGGCAATGCTGCGGGTGTCCAGGATGCTTGCTGTGGGCGCTGTGAGGCAGGAGTATCCAGAAGCTCTCAGTGGTGTGGGCTTCATAGAGATGGCGCCCAGTTCCGGTCATGCGCACTATGAAGCCAGGTCTACGCATCCTGGTTTCAGAGAGGTCTAGTGCGCATGATCAGGAGTCACCGCATGTCTGGTCATACGCATTATGAAGCCGTGTGTACACATCCTGGTTTCAGGGAGGTCTAGTGCCCATGACTGGAAGTGCCACAACCTCTGATCATGCACACTGAGCCTAAACCCGGCGTTGGAGGTGGTGACAACAATCAGGTACGCGTGTCCATGCCGATGGCGCTGGGCATTGAATAGCATGTTAGCATGACCCTGTGGGCGTGCTAACATGCTATGAGAGCGGACTAGTTGGGGGAAATAATGTCCTTGTGACTAGTCCCTGCATTCATTAGGATATCATAAAGTATCTTTAGAAATACTTTTTCTAGAGATCTCTTTATGTATTCTACTAGATACAGGCACAGTTAGGCAGGGATTAGCAATATGCACCCAAAACTGGTTCTGGGTGCATATTGCACCTGGCAACTTCCCTTTAAGGATTGTTTGAAGCAAAGTCATTTCATACCACTTAAGCATGTAGGAACATATGCTTGGATAGTATTTAGACTGGAGTGTTGCTTTAGATGTGTTAGATCAGTCATGGCGAACCTTTTATAGGCCGAGTGCCCAAACTGCAGCCCTCAACCCAATTTTTTTTCCGAAGTGCCAACCAATCCTATTATGTAAATAATTGATTTTAATCTTACCTTTCCAGTCTTCTCTTCTCCTCAGCAGGGAGCAATACGCTCATGCGTGCTTACCACACATTGAAGCTCAGCCTCTCCCACTGCCCTTTTCAGACACAGCAGTTGGATTGATCTTTCTGGAAAAAAATTGCAGCATATTAGACAGAGATTTTAACATGGAATGCAATCAGATTTCACCCTGTAATCCACATCTACATTTCAAAGTCTGAACATCTTGAATAAAGACCATAAAGACGTACAAGTTGCTCCCCTCCCCCTTCATTGTGTAGTTATGTCCCCCTTCCTGGGCCACGTCCTGGTAAACATGTCCCCCATCCTGATATATATTTCCTACATTCTGGTATATTTGTCCCAATTATGGCCCCATCCCGGTATATATACCCCATCCCAACATATTCCCCATCCTGGTAAATATTTCTCATCCTGGTAAATGTTCCCCCATCCCGGCATGTATTTCATCCTGGTAAATGTACCACATTCCTGGTAAATGTTCCCCCATCCTGGTAAATGTACTCCATCCAGGTAAATTTACCCCCATTCAGGTAAATGTACCCACATCCTGGAAAATGTCCCCCTTTTATTCTTTTGCACAGAATATTTTATACAGGATGCAGCAAGGTCTCTTTTTGTTAGGCCTTGCATACTATAGTCACTGTTCCTGCATGGAGCACATATATTGTACAGGCACAGCCCGCTTGCATCTATTGGGATGGGCGTAACTAATAGGCTGCTTACCAGATACTGTGAACCTACATGTGTGAACAGTGACCTATGCAAGCCACAAGTGTGCAATTTTACCATCAAGCTCCTTTTGCACCTGTGATGTCTCCATTTAATGGAGGTCTTACTGCATCCTGGCAGTGCATTAGTTTTTTGGCCTGGGCAGTTTACATCTTCTGCCATTAGTCTGTGAGTATTTCAAATGTCCCCCTTCCTGGCATCTTCCCCTTCCTGGTAAATGTTCCCCATCCCAACACGTTCCCCCATCCTGGTAAATATTCCCCATCCTGACATGTTCCCCCATCCTGGTAAATGTACCCCATCCCGACATGTTCCCCCATCCTGGTAAATGTTCCCCTTCCTGGTAAATGTACCCCATCCTGGCATGTTTTCCCCATCCTGTCATGCATGTTTCCCCCATCCTGTCATGCATGTTTCCCCCATCCTGGAAGGCCTGTTTTCCCCATCCTGGCAGGCATGTTTTCCCCATCCTGGCATGCATGTTTTCCCCATCGTGGCATGTATGTTTTCCCCATCGTGGCATGTATGTTTTCCCCATCGTGGCATGTATGTTTTCCCCATCGTGGCATGTATGTTTTCCCCATCCTTGAATGTATGTTTTCACCATCCTGGCATGTATATTTTCCCCATCCTGACATGTATATTTTCCCCATCCTGGCATGTATGTTTTCACCATCCTGGCATGTATGTTTTCCCCTTCCTGGCATGCATGTTTTCCCCATCGTGGCATGTATGTTTTCCCCATCCTTGAATGTATGTTTTCCCCTTCCTGGCATGTATGTTTTCTCCATCCTGGCATGTATGTTTTCCTCATCCTGGCATGTATGTTTCCTCCATCCTGGCATGTGTATTTTCCCCCATCCTGGCATGTATGTTTTCACCATCCTGGCATGTATGTTTTCTCCATCCTGGCATGTATGTTTTCACCATCCTGGCATGTATGTTTTCCCCTTCCTGGCATGTATATTTTCCCCATCCTGGCATGTATGTTTTCACCATCCTGGCATGTATGTTTTCCCCTTCCTGGCATGTATGTTTCCTCCATCCTGGCATGTATGTTTTCCTCATCCTGGCATGTATGTTTCCTCCATCCTGGCATGTGTATTTTCCCCATCCTGGCATGTATGTTTTCACCATCCTGGCATGTATGTTTTCTCCATCCTGACATGTATGTTTCCACCATTCTGGCATGTATGTTTCCCCATCCTGGCATGTATGTTTTCACCCTCCTGGCATGTATATTTTCCCCATCCTGGCATATTTGTTTCCCCATTCTGGCATGTTTATTTCCTCGACCCTGGCATGCATGTTTCCCCCATGCTGGCACTGCCCCCACTTTGGCACAGCCGCACACAAGTTAATAAAAAACCACAACTCACCTTATAGCACCCGCTCCACGCCGCTGAGTCCTCAGTTCCCGCGCGGCCAGAAGACGTCATTACGACAGCGCCGCTTACTGACGCTCCTCCGTCTCCTAGGTAACAGACCTGTGGCCTAGGAGAGGAGGAGTGTCAGAGCGAGGAGAAATGTCCCTACGCTTCAACACAACTTTGAACTGCCGTCGCGGCCACACCAACAGTACAAAGTGGCAGGATGAGGCGACAGGGCGCGTGCCGGCAGAAAAGGCTCTGTGTGCCCCGGCTGGCATGTGTGCCATAGGTTCGCCATCACTGTGTTAGATGCAAGGCCTGCAGCTTTATCGTTATATAAAAAATGTTGTGCGTTCATCACCAGGACAGAACTTTAAAATATATCATTTTCATTGACAGTAAAACAACAGGAGTTCCTTAGGCTGCTTTCACACCTCCGGTTTCTGCAATGCGGCACAATCCGGCACTTTGCAGGAAAATCGCAACCGTTTTTTTTTGCTGCCGGTTGCATTTTTTCTGCATAGACTTTAATTACTGCCGCATTGTGCCGCAAGGCCTTGCGTTCCATCCGGTTTTTGCCGCATGCGGCAGATTTAGCCGATGCGGCGGCCGGATGGAACGTTGCCTGGCACGTTTTTTTGTGTGGCAAAAAAAAAACGCATCGCGCCGCATTCGGCCGATGCGGCGCATTTTTCAATGCATGCCTATGGCGGCCGGATGCGGCAATAACCGCATCCGGCCGCCGCATGCGGTTTTTGCCACTACGCATGCTCAGTAGCATGCCGCAAGCGGCAAAAACTGGAATGGCCGCAAAGGAAAAACTTATGCAAAGGATGCGGTGTGTTCACCGCATCCGTTGCATGGCTTGCACAGCCGGATTGAGCCGCAGAGCTCAAGCCGGATGTGTGAAAGCAGCCTTACCTGGCCATGTGTCCTTGTTTGAAGGACAACTTTGCCGGTAAGGGGTATAGAGAGTGTAGATGCAGAATAAGCCAACATAGAGATATTGCTCACGATAAAGATATGCCTATCACCAGACATTTTAGAGGCATGCAAAATGGAAGAATTGATTGAATTCATTTTTGTGGTCTAGAGATTGAGAGACCTCCTTTAAGACAAGGTAATTGAAACGGATATCGTATTGCAAAAAACCTAGGTCGATGAAAACAGGATAAAAACATTACACATCCTGAGGGTCTGAATGAAAACCTATCGAACACTTGTTTCGGTAAACCTCTTCTGAGTCCACACACCATTCTTATCAAATCATCTGCTTCTGGAGTGATTTAGTAATCCATGTTATCAAAACCTCATGAGTAACTGTTCATAAAATTATGGATAAAATCTGTCTGTTGCTGGGTTTTTGCTATGTAATGTGAGAGCAGGATATTGTAGGGACAGATACCCTGATTCCAGTGTGTCAGGTCTGGTAACTGTCATTTTCATAAAAACACTGATCTCTCTCCTGCAGATCTATCAGTTCTGTGAATGCTGAGCTCTTTATCATCACGCCCACATCACTAATTGCAGCTTTCTGTGTACACGGTGCATAGACAAAAAGATGGAAATCAATCCCTTCACGACCTAGGACGTAACAGAACGTCCTAATTCATGAAGGGGTAATCACCACTGGATGCTGTGGCGATCCGGCAGTGATGTCTGCTGATTTGAACAGCAGACGTGTGCCTCACAGGTGCGGGTGTATCTACAATTCACCCGTGCCTGTTAACCCCTTAGATAGTGCTCTCAAAAAGTGACAGTGCAATTTAAATGGCCTTTGCCCACTGCCATTGGAGGCCCCGTGATGCAGTCATAGGGATCCTATGGTTGCCATGGTAGCGACGGGTCATGTGATGACTCCTGTCACTATCATGACGGAGTTCCGGTAGAGAGCCGGCTGTAACAAGAACGCAGCATTTCTGCTGATTAGAGCTGTGCTGCTCTGATCAACAGATATGAATGAGCAATCAGACTGTTGATCCTCATAGTCCCCTAGGGTAACTAGTAAAATTGAAAAGTAATAAAAAAGTTTTAAAAAATTTAAAAAAAAATAAAAAAAAAATAAAAGTTCAAATCACCCCCATTCGCCCCATTAAAAATTAAAGGGTTAAAAAAATATATAAATATACATACTTGGTATCACCGCATTCAGAAATGACCGATCTATCAAAATATAAAATCAATTAATCTGAAAGGTAAACAGTGTAGCCGCAAAAAAATTCCGTACACCAAAATTAGTTTATTTGGTTATGTAACATACAGTAAAAGGTGATCAAAACATCCCATCTGCGCAAAAAAGGTACCATTAAAAATGTCAGCTCAAGATGCAAAAAATAAGCCGTCAGTGACCCCCATATCCTGAAAAATGAGAACGCTACGGGTCGCAGAAAATGGCGCAAAAAGTGAACTACTTTTTTTGGACATACTTCTGAATTTTTTTAACCCCTTAGATAAAAGTAAACCTATACATGTTTGGTATCTATGAACTTGTACCAACCTGAGGCATCAGTTTTACCATATAGTGAACACAGTGAAAAAAATACCCCCAAAATAATCATGCAATCGCATTTTTTTTGCAATTTATCCACACTTGGAATTTTTTTCCCACTTCCAGTACACTATATTATAAAACTCATGGGTTCATTTAAAATACAACTTGCCCCACAAAAAAAAGCCCTCACATGGCGAGATTGCTGAAAAATGAAAAGGTTACAACACTCGGATGAAGGGGAGTGAAAAACAAAAACGAAAAAGTGCCCGTAAAAGGGTTAATGGTGGGGCAAAAGTACTAGATGGCACAAAACAAATAGTCATCTAGTGAGAATTTCCTGCTGATATCAAATACATTTTTAGTGAAACAACAGCAAACAGCCTAGTAAGTAACACGTCTGGAATGAGGCACTGTGTGTCTAAAAAACCCGGTAACCGATTCCCTTTAACACCACATTTATCAAGGGGGATGATAAATAAAGAGTATTTCCTGTGCATTAAATGGAGAGTGGTGCATTGAGTCTTATGGCCTCATGATACACCGTAGACTAGCATTATATGAACCCACTGATATAGACGGTATCAGCTGACAGTATACAACACAAGGTATTGGAGAGATAAGAATTTTACAAGTCTGATTATGGATTGCCAATCCTTTAGTTCTCAAAGAGATAGGCCGTAGTAAGAGGAGGCTGAGAATATGGCCAGAATCACACTTGCTAGTGCCTCGCGTGTAACTCGCGCGAGTCTCTCATGGCAGAACCCGGCATGGCCGCACACTATGCATACAGGAGCGTCTGAGCTGCATAGAGATACATGCAACCGACCTGCTCCTGTATGCATAGTGTGAGGCCATGCCGGGTTCTGCCATGAGAGACTTGCGCGAGTTACACGCGAGGCACTAGCAAGTGTGATTCTGGCCTATAGGCGCTTTCAGCAGAGCGAGCACTCCTGTATGTGGGAGGGCTGGGAGGCATAGTGGCAGAACCTTCTTTTGGCTAAGCGCTAGATAAAGTGTATGGGTAGCTTGTACCCTAATCAGTGGACTGGACTGGAACATTCATTGTGTTACTGGTACTCAACTACATTCAGTATATCTGTTTTCCTATGGTTGTAGAAAGCAGGAGGTAACTACCATCATAAGAACGCTCACCTCCCCCCTGACTAGGTGTCTGTAGTAACGCTAACTGGTTTTAGACATGCACAGTACTATATAGATGCCTGATATTAAAAATCACCTGTCACCACGTCAAAACTGGAACCATTTTGCTTTTAATTTATTCTCTCTGCTGCACTGAGTGTTTTGTTTTTCTTTTTAAATCGCCCATAAGGTTCCAGACATATAGACCTTTTTATTTAGTGCAAATTTTGGTCTATACTAAAAGGGAGGGGATTATAGGATTCTCTAGGGCATGTCTTTAGACTGCTCTTATCGACACACAAAAGTAGAGGAAAACGGCACTATCTGTTAACCCAGGGAGTGGAGTGTAATGCTGACAATGAAAGCTGACGAAGAACCCAAAAAGTGGCCAAAAAAGTCCAAAAACGGGAAAACACAAATTGTCACATGACAAAGATGTAGTGGCACTCAACATCTGGAATAAAAATGTTAGTCTTTACTGGATTCCATTAGAACATACAGGCAGATTAGGGAGCTTGCAGTGTACAGTCAGACCATGGATGCTTCACTTGTATAGACGCTTGTACAGGTCTGCAGACTCGTAGAAGCCCCTATACACACGAAATTGCCATGGTCTGACTGCTCACTGCATGCTCCCTAATCTGCCTGTATTAATGGACACAGGACCAGTGGCACTGGAAGACCCTTGTAAATTAGAATCTTTTTGTTACTACATCCCATTGAATTTTATTATTACTATTATTATTATTATTATTATTTATTACTATAGCACCATTTATTCCATGGCGCTTTACAAGTGAAAGAGAGTATACGTACAACAATCATTAACAATACAAAAGAGACTGGTATAGGAGCAGAGAGGATCCTGCCCGCGAGGGCTCACATTCTACAATGGATGGGTGATGGTACAATAGGTGAGGACAGAGCTGGTTGCACAGTAATGTACTGGACTGAGGGTTATTGTAGGCTTGTCGAAAGAGATGGGTCTTCAGGTTCCTCTTGAAGCTTTGAATTATCCATTATTAATGGCAACCAACCAGCAGAATTTTCATCTAATATATAAAGCTGAGTGTATGTGTGTGTGTGTATGTGTGTATGTCCGTTAAAGGAATCCGCACCGTTGCATTTACAATCACGAAATTTTGCACAGACGCCTCATGTGACCCAGGGAGAGTTGTAGACTATGTTTTGACAGAAAAATTTTACCCCGTGCTTTACAGTTACTCTCCATAAATCCTGCCGCCATTAAACTGAATGGAGGTGGGAGCTATAGGTTATTAATAGCAACTGTCAGTGGTTGCTATGGGAACAAAATAAACTGTTAGTTGAAGCTTATGCGTGAGGTTACAGTGCCTACAAGTAGTATTCAACCCCATGCAGATTTAGCAGGTTTGATAAGATGCAAATAAGTTAGAGCCTGCAAACTTCAAACAAGAGCAGGCAGGATTTATTAACAGATGCATAAATCTTACAAACCAACAAGTTATGTTGCTCAGTTAAATTTTAATAAATTTTCAACATGAAAGTGTGGGTCAATTATTATTCAACCCCTAGGTTTAATATTTTGTGGAATAACCCTTGTTTGCAATTACAGCTAATAATCGTCTTTTATAAGACCTGATCAGGCCGGCACAGGTCTCTGGAGTTATCTTGGCCCACTCCTCCATGCAGATCTTCTCCAAGTTATCTAGGTTCTTTGGATGTCTCATGTGGACTTTAATCTTGAGCTCCTTCCACAAGTTTTCAATTGGGTTAAGGTCAGGAGACTGACTAGGCCACTGCAACACCTTGATTTTTTCCCTCTTGAACCAGGCCTTGGTTTTCTTGGCTGTGTGCTTTGGGTCGTTGTCTTGTTGGAAGATGAAATGACGACCCATCTTAAGATCCTTGATGGAGGAGCGGAGGTTCTTGGCCAAAATCTCCAGGTAGGCCGTGCTATCCATCTTCCCATGGATGCGGGCCAGATGGCCAGGCCCCTTGGCTGAGAAACAGCCCCACAGCATGATGCTGCCACCACCATGCTTGACTGTAGGGATGGTATTCTTGGGGTCGTATGCAGTGCCATCCAGTCTCCAAACGTCACGTGTGTGGTTGGCACCAAAGATCTCGATCTTGGTCTCATCAGACCAGAGAACCTTGAACCAGTCTGTCTCAGAGTCCTCCAAGTGATCATGAGCAAACTGTAGACGAGCCTTGACATGACGCTTTGAAAGTAAAGGTACCTTACGGGCTCATCTGGAACGGAGACCATTGCGGTGGAGTACGTTACTTATGGTATTGACTGAAACCAATGTCCCCACTGCCATGAGATCTTCCCGGAGCTCCTTCCTTGTTGTCCTTGGGTTAGCCTTGACTCTTCGGACAAGCCTGGCCTCGGCACGGGTGGAAACTTTCAAAGGCTGTCCAGGCCGTGGAAGGCTAACAGTAGTTCCATAAGCCTTCCACTTCCGGATGATGCTCCCAACAGTGGAGACAGGTAGGCCCAACTCCTTGGAAAGGGTTTTGTACCCCTTACCAGCCTTGTGACCCTCCACGATCTTGTCTCTGTTGGCCTTGGAATGCTCCTTTGTCTTTCCCATGTTGACCAAGTATGAGTGCTGTTCACAAGTTTGGGGAGGGTCTTAATTAGTCAGAAAAGGCTGGAAAAAGAGATAATTAATCCAAACATGTGAAGCTCATTGTTCTTTGTGCCTGAAATACTTCTTAATACTTTAGGGGAACCAAACAGAATTCTTGTGGTTTAAGGGGTTGAATAATAAATGACCCTCTGAATAAACTTTTCACAATTTAACAAAAAAATAAAAAAAGAAATAACATTCTTTTTTGCTGCAGTGCATTTCACACTTCCAGGCTGATCTACAGTCCAAATGTCACAATGCCAAGTTAATTCCGAATGTGTAAACCTGCTAAATCTGCAGGGGGTTGAATACTACTTGTAGGCACTGTATATGATGTCAGTGGAGAGATGGATAGAGAGACAGAAAAAGACAGACAGACAGAGACACAGACAGAGACAGATGGGGAAAGAGACAGACAGACAGACAGAAAAAGAGACAGCCCTGGAAAGAGACAGCCCTGGAAAGAGACAGCCCTGGAAAGAGACAGATGGGCAAAGAGACAGACGGGCAAAGAGACAGATGGGCAAAGAGACAGACAGGAAAGAGACAGCCCTGGAAAGAGACAGCCCTGGAAAGAGACAGCCCTGGAAAGAGGCAAACGGGCAAAGAGACAGACCTGGAAAGAGACAGACCTGGAAAGAGACAGACCTGGAAAGAGACAGATGGGGAAAGAGACAGACCTGGAAAGAGACAGACCTAGAAAGAGACAGACGGGGAAAGAGACAGCCCTGGAAAGAGACAGTCCTGAAAAGAGACAGTCCTGGAAAGAGTCAGCCGGTCAAAGAGACAGACCTGGAAAGAGACAGACCAAGACAGACGTAAAAGAGACAGACGGGGAAAGAGACAGACAGACACACACACATAGAGACAGACACAGAGATAGAGACAGACACAGAGATGGAGACCGATAGACTGATACAAATACAGACAGAGATAGAAATAGTCAGACAAAGACATTGACACAGACAGACAAGGAAAGAGGAAAGAGAGAGACAGAGAGACAGACAGACAGCGACACACAGACAGAGACTGGGAGAGAGACAGAGAGAGTTACTATCCCGGGCAACGCCCAGGTACTACAGCTAGTATATAACTAAATATATAGAAATATATAGAAATATATAAAGAAAAGTCAGTGCGATAAGATTGTGCCAAAGATAGCGCTGACTCCGACACAATCTTAGTGAAGAGTTTCTGAAATACTTCTAGATGCAATTGTGATGCCCTGGCAAAACCAGGTAGTCACAGAGGTTGTACAAATCTCTCAGGTACAAGACTCCATCCTCCTTGGCTCTTCAACACAAAACCCACACCCAGGAGCACAACACCAGTCAGTAAAGCCTAGCCACCCCCCAATAGGGACACACCAGTGGGCGGGACCAGGCGGATGGGAGCGCCCACCTAGGGGTTCAGAGGTGTCAGGGGAGGGAAAACGTCAGTTAAGTGTCAGAGGAGGAGGAAAGAGGAGTCGGAGTCAGACAGATGAAGTGGAGGAGTGTGAAGTACCAGCATAGTCAGAGGTTGGGGCCCCTGGACTACCGGACTAGGTGGCAGATGGCAAGCAGGACTACAGGTGACGGAGATCCAGTCGTGGGAGTCCTTAAGTGGACTGGGGCAGGGTTGTAGCCCGCTGGTGCTGACAGCGGGAATCCAGTCCGGAGGCCGTGGACAGTCGGGGTGCCTGAACCTTAGGACGAGGAAGGTTTCAAGCCCCTTGTCAATTGACCAACCGGGGACAGGGTTTCAAGCCTTGTTCTACAGAAGCCCAGAGAGCGAAACGGAAGCTCAACGCGGGGGATAGGGTGTCCGCCAGAACCCACAGAGATCCCAAGGGTCAGATTTTGCAGGCCACAGCTCCCAGCATACAAAGTACCGGGAATGGACTTCCCCATTTCAAGCGGAGTCGTCCCATTGAAGACACAAACACTGAGTGCAGGAGGAAGGGACCCCTGTTTGCTACACCAGGGTGTGGGACCCGAGTACACCCGCCAGAGGCAACCGGTCATTGGCAATTTGTTTTACCACTGGAGTCTGTGTGCAATTCTTTGGAACTGTGAGTACACCATCCATCCCCGGTCCAACCCTGCATGACATTCTCCACAGCCACCACTCCCGTTCACCTGGGCCACCGGGACTACACCTCCCCTACCTGTTGAGGGGATTCCACCTTGCTGCCCAGCTCCATCAGCCCCAGGCATCCCATCACCGGGCAGCAGCGGTGCAAACAACTCTCGCCGCAACCCACGGGTGACGTCACTGACAAACTATTCCCCTGTAAATATTCCCCCTTTCTACGGTTGTGAGGACGGACAGCCGTACGAGCCCGGGTCCGGCTACCACTCGAGCCACAGTAACAAAGCCGGATTTGAGCAGCCCCTGCAGCGGCCCGGCCCCTGTCCGCAACACAGTTGCACGCGTCAGACATAAATGACGAGGTTAGAAAGGCCAGGCAAGCCTACAGGGGAGAAATAATAACACAAGACCTGAACCACATAGTCCTGCCCCTATGCACGCACCACTCAAAATTACACATTTTTCAGCAATCAAGCATCCAATCTTTCAACTAAGGGTACGCTCACATGAGCGTGAAAAACGGACAAGAAAATTTCGCATTGCACTCTGACCAATGCTAGTCAATGAGGGAGAGCAGTTGGTCAGCTTTTCTCGCATCCAGATTCTGGATGCGAGAAAAGCGACAGCATGGTGCGATTTTCTGCGAGAGCCGTCTCACTCGCACCCATTCAAGTGAATGGGTGCGAGAGATACATCGGACTGCACAGACTGCACTCAGATGTTATCCCAGTGCACTGCGATATACGCACAGGCTCACAATGGAGGAGATGGGGGGATTAAGCGCTCCCTCTCCTCCGCAGTGCCCGCCCTCAGCTTCGCAGTTGTGACCTGATTGCAGGATCGGGTCACAGTCGCATGACACTTAGCTCATGCTCGCAGCAGAGCCTGAGGCGGGGGTCATTATCATATCGCATCCCTTGCTCTCGCATCAGATGCCATACATTAGTGTGAGTCCAGCCTAAAGGCCACTTTACACACAGAGATAAATCTTTGGCAGATCTGTGGTTGCAGTGAAATCATGGACATATTGTTCCATTTGTACACCGCCACAAACCTGGCACTGATTGTCCACAATTTCACTGCAACCACAGATCTGCCAAAGATATATATATAAAGTTATCTCTGTGTGTAAAGTGGCCTTAAAGGTATGATTTGATTCAGCATCCTAGTGCCAGTATAGACGTGCCTTTACTTTATATATGAAAAGTCTGCTGGTTGGTTCCTTTTAAGCATATATCATATGTTAGTGGGGACAGTTTAGGGTATATGACAAGGAATTTCTTCTCCTAGGCATAGAAGTCAATATGTTCTGATCTCACTGACATTGATGCCCCAATTATTGGATTAGACAAATTACATCTGATCTCATGATGGTGAGTATTTTTGTCACTTGTAGTTTGATCCTACTCCCTTGTCCACTGTTTAACCTTTCAGTACTTTAATTGGATTTCGAGTTGTTTCGACAAATATTCTATTTATATTATTTTTAATGTATAGATTAAGTTATGTTTTAATAGGACCATTGTTATCTTCATGAAGTGTTTGTTTTTGGTCCAACATTCACACACAAGCTTGGTTTTCATACTGCTAAAACAATTAAGGAGGGCTGTATTCTGTCCACTGCCATTGGGGACAAACCTCAAAGATATCTAAGGTCAAGACCAAATATCCCCATGCTAGGCTCTTGACTTTTGGAGCTGACTTCGACATTTGTGGTCAAAAGTTTTAACACTGACCAATTTTGGTTTTCAAGAAAGTAGGCTGCTTCAGCTTTTATAGTGGAAATTTCCATTAACTCTAGGATGTTATGAAGAATGATCAGATGAACTGTGAAGTCATTCCTTGCCATGAAAATTAACTTAATGAAAAAACCATTTCCATTGAATTTCAACCCTGCCACAAAATGACCTTCCTTTGGAGAATATTGGAAGCTAGTCCGGTTTCGGTAAATGCAAAAAAGAAGGCTCTTTGATGTACGGTATTTTTCAAGAAAGTTTGAAAACTGAGTAATAGTTAATAATGTAAACCTTCTGCACAAAAATGTCAGATAATATAGTAAAAGATTCAATATATATAGGTAAATAAATATATAATAGGCCAGAATACCCACCCTTTAAATAAGATATAAGGGAACTTGCATATTACATAGCACAGCAAAATTCAATGTGCACAACAGATTGAAATAGATAGTACAAAAACTTAATATATGGGTCAGTCTCACCATCCGCTCCAGCGCACGTTTCGTGACCTACTTCCTCAGTTGGAGTGGTGGGAGCGGACGAGAGACTGAATAGCTAATACAGTTAGGTCCAGAAATATTTGGACAGTGACACAAGTTTTGTTATTTTATCTGTTTACAAAAACATGTTCAGAAATACAATTATATATATAATATGGGCTGAAAGTGCACACTTCCAGCTGCAATATGAGAGTTTTCACATCCAAATCGGAGAAAGGGTTTAGGAATCATAGCTCTGTAATGCATAGCCTCCTCTTTTTAAAGGGACCAAAAGTAATTGGACAAGGGACTCTAAGGGCTGCAATTAACTCTGAAGGCGTCTCCCTCGTTAACCTGTAATCAATGAAGTAGTTAAAAGGTCTGGGGTTGATTACAGGTGTGTGGTTTTGCATTTGGAAGCTGTTGCTGTGACCAGACAACATGCGGTCTAAGGAACTCTCAATTGAGGTGAAGCAGAACATCCTGAGGCTGAAAAAAAAGAAAAAATCCATCAGAGAGATAGCAGACATGCTTGGAGTAGCAAAATCAACAGTCGGGTACATTCAGAGAAAAAAGGAATTGACTGGTGAGCTTGGGAACTCAAAAAGGCCTTGGCGTCCACGGATGACAACAGTGGTGGATGATCGCCGCATACTTTCTTTGGTGAAGAAGAACCCGTTCACAACATCAACTGAAGTCCAGGACACTCTCAGTGAAGTAGGTGTATCTGTCTCTAAGTCAACAGTAAAGAGAAGACTCCATGAAAGTAAATACAAAGGGTTCACATCTAGATGCAAACCATTCATCAATTCCAAAAATAAACAGGCCAGAGTTAAATTTGCTGAAAAACACCTCATGAAGCCAGCTCAGTTCTGGAAAAGTATTCTATGGACAGATGAGACCAAGATCAACCTGTACCAGAATGATGGGAAGAAAAAAGTTTGGAGAAGAAAGGGAACGGCACATGATCCAAGGCACACCACATCCTCTGTAAAACATGGTGGAGGCAACGTGATGGCATGGGCATGCATGGCTTTCAATGGCACTGGGTCACTTGTGTTTATTGATGACATAACAGCAGACAAGTGTAGCCGGATGAATTCTGAAGTGTACCAGGATATACTTTCAGCCCAGATTCAGCCAAATGCCGCAAAGTTGATCGGACGGCGCTTCATAGTACAGATGGACAATGACCCCAAGCATACAGCCAAAGCTACCCAGGAGTTCATGAGTGCAAAAAAGTGGAACATTCTGCAATGGCCAAGTTAATCACCAGATCTTAACCCACTTGAGCATGCATTTCACTTGCTCAAATCCAGACTTAAGACGGAAAGACCCACAAACAAGCAAGACCTGAAGGCTGCGGCTGTAAAGGCCTGGCAAAGCATTAAGAAGGAGGAAACCCAGCGTTTGGTGATGTCCATGGGTTCCAGACTTAAGGCAGTGATTGCCTCCAAAGGATTCGCAACAAAATATTGAAAATAAAAATTTTTTTTTTTGGTTTGGTTTATTTGTCCAATTACTTTTGACCTCCTAAAATGTGGAGTGTTTGTAAAGAAATGTATACAATTCCTACAATTTCTATCAGATATTTTTGTTCAAACCTTCAAATTAAACGTTACAATCTGCACTTGAATTCTGTTGTAGAGGTTTCATTTCAAATCCAATGTGGTGGCATGCAGAGCCCAACTAGCGAAAATTGTGTCACTGTCCAAATATTTCTGGACCTAACTGTATGTGTAACCCCCATCCCACCACTGTTTAACAGTTTGCTTACAATGCACAGGGTATACAGGGAGCTGCCAGTCAGAGGTGTGCATACCTCACAACTTTAGAAGAACGGAAAGAGGGACAAAGTATGCGGTGCACGCAGCGCACTACGGCAAAATTTGACCACGCCCCTAGCCACAACCATTTGGCAGTGAGGGATGTTCAGTAGACGCCCCAGACTGTTCATACATTTTTAGTCGTATTAGCCAGTACTTTCTAATCTTTATGTAGCTTCACTATATGACATATTGCTTTATTGTGTTTGTAAGGCCGTGTTCACACATTGGTGAAATCCTGTGTTTTTCTTTTCTGCAGGCGTCCACACCAAACTACACAATAACAATCTTCTCTGATTATTTAATTTTTTCTGCATTTTTTATTCCTTTTTCCCCATTATTTCATGTGTTTTTGTTGCAGATGTGAATTTGTGGTTTTAGTTGTTTTTTTTTATACTATAGAAAAGCTTTGATTCTGCATTTATAAAGTAACTGCAGTTTTTTCCATGTGATTTTTTTTACGCTCCACATAGAAGCCTGTAGATGATAAAAAAAAGCACTAAAACCGCAGAGTTCAGCAGCGTCTTTTCATGAAATCACATTCACTTTGCTGGACAGTTAAACACATGAGAATTTATGTGCAAAAAAAACAGCAGAAAAAAATGCAGCATTTACACTACATGTGAACATGGACTATAAATGTCCAAGCAAAAGTGGATGAGACGTCATGAAATCTCAGCCCCCTGAGTGTCTACAAACACTGCTGATCCGTGCGGCTTGGGTGTTTTTTTTCTCTATAGGCCTCCTTCTGGAGCCTGAAAAAAAAACACAAGCAGAAAAAGTCTTTTTTTATTTATTTTTAGTAATTTTATTAGAATAAAAAACATATTTTCCTCTCCTTCTAGAGAGGGAGAGATGCTCTTCTTTACAATAGATCTATATGTCCAGTGTAATGTGTCAGAGACTGCAGGTTTATCTATAAAAAATACTCTCTCTCTCTCTCTCTCTCTTGTCATTTCTTTATAGTGGTTTCATAGCATCAAAAAAATCTGAGTTTTTTTCACCTACATAGAGATACAGTATATATCTTTCAATATCTCTATGTAACTAAATAATCTTTCCTCTGGCTTTTCTACCTGCAATACAGGTCAAGATTAACAAATCCTGCTATGTCCCTCAGTACAGGCAATGGATCAATGGTAGAGTTGCTGTATATGGAGGACAGTTTGACAATCTCAAGAGTTCTAGTCCTGTCCAAATCCCAAGCAGGTAAGAGTTTCATTTATTTACTGCACTGACAGGTGGCACCAAAACAAGAGCAGGGGACTGCAGGAAGGATCCCTCAAACCAGAACAGTCCAACTGAATCCAGGACAGTTAGGAGGTATGGGTGTGAGCAAGGTTATTGTACACAGAGCAGTATACTTAGCTTTTCTACATCAGACAAAACAGGAATCCTGTAAAAACTACACCAAGCAGCCCATTAAGGGACACATCTGGAATCAAGCTTTCCTTGCCCTATATTAAGCTGCTTTCAGGGTATATAGCAAAAACCTGTTGACAGATACCCTTTAAGTCAAGATGGATGGATTTATGAACAGCTCCAAATATCAAACAATTTTGCAACAAAACCTTCAGACCTCTTCTAAAAAGCTGAAGAAGAATTTAACCTTTCAGTATGACAACACCACTAAGCATACCTCCAAATCATCAAAATAATAGCTTCACAAGAAGAAGACTAAGGATTTGGAATGGCCCAGCCAGAGCCCAGACCTGAGACCAATTGAAACTCTGTGGGTGACCTGAAGAGGGCACTGTACACTGGAGATGCCCTCACAATCTGACAAATTTGAAGCGATGCAAGCAAGAGTGGGCAAAGATTGACAATTCTAGATGTGCCAGGCTGATAGACTGAATATTGTCATAAATAAAGGATACCTCAGCAAAGCATTAGTTTAAAGGTATGATATGTGCATAATTATGTGTGGCGCCCTGTGCCTAATCACCACAAATAATAGCTACATGTGTATTTCAAACTGTATAACATGTATTGCCAGGTTAATGAATTTGGTTTTCTCTGCTGTTCACTACAAACACACAAATGCCCACACTCCCTTACTGGGGCTGTTCCCTTAAGCTGCTAACATAGCTTGTGTGTGTGCACCCTAGAAGGAGATAAGGGAGGAGCTTAGGTGTGGGGTAAATTCAAACAGTTGGAGAAATAAAGTTGGTGTGAGGTGAAGTGAGGAGTGTTAAATGGAGATGGTCCTGTCCTGAGGTAACTGTTAAAACCTCTATAGGCGCAAGCTACAAATTGGCAGGGTATCAGTCCCTAGACCACCAGACTTTCAAGGTCAGTGGCAAACTGAGAGACTGCTTTTAGCCTTTTTATAATGAGCAGTGAAGTGCCTGGGAGTACCGTGACACATTTGAGTCTTGAAACCTGTAGAAAAAATAGTGAGTTTTCCTTCAGGATTCAAGTCACCTGCTCGTCGGAAGGGATAAAAGATCCAGAGTTCTCTTGTCTTGAAAATCCCAGGACTTCCAGACACCTATTCCCAGGTAGGAAAGTAGTTAGGCTGGAGTCACACTTGCGATTGGAAAATCGGACCGATTCTCATGCTAGAAAGTAGCATGAGCTCTGTCCGAGTGTTGATTCGTGTGAAATGCAACTGCAATGCGATTCTGTGATTTTTCTCATGACTGTAGTCCATGTGCAATCCTTGTGTGATCCGTATGTGATCCGTTTATATTCTCAGCAGCTATGTCATTTGCCATTCAGCTCCTCTACATGCCCGCTGACAGCAGACACAGAATGAAGTCGGATGAACTTCACCCAACTTCATTGTCATTCTGCGGCTCTGTCTGTGTGTCATGGCCTGATTTTCGGTTACCGGTGAAGGTGAGACATGCTATCAGCGGAGCCGTCACTGAGGTTACCCGCGGCCACAGCTGCAGTCCTCCACCTGAGATCTGTGGCCGCGGGTAACCTGAGTGACGTCATCGTTGACAGCGCGACTCACTTCAGTTGCTGCAGGGAGCTCACAGAGAGCGGTCGTGGTATGTGGCCGCTCTCTGTCAGCTTCATGTAGCAAAGCTGAAAGCGTCATGAGACCTCTGTGGATTGCGTCGGACTTGGAGGGGTATTTGGGGACTTGAATAAAGTGGTGAAAAAGGGTTTTTTTTGGTCATTTATTTCAAATAAAGGATTTTTGGGTGTATGTGTTTATTTTCTTTTACTTACAGGTTAATCATGGAAGGTATTTCGGGGAGACGCCTGCCATGATTAACCTAGGACTTAGTGGCAGCTATGGGCTGCTGCCACTAACTCCTTATTACCTCGATTGCCACCGCACCAGGGCAATTCGGGATGAGCCGGGTACAGTCCCGGGACTGTCGCATCTAATGGATGCAGCGATTCCGGGGGGCTGCTGGCTGATATTGTTAGGCTGGGGGGCTCCCCATAACATGGCGCTCCCCATCCTGACAATACCAGCCTCCAGCCATGTGGCTTTATCTTGGCTGGTAAGAAAATTGGGGGGGGCCGCATGCCGTTTTTTTTTTAAATTATTTATTTATTTAATTTACTGCACGATATAGACCCACCCACCGGCAGCTGTGATTGGTTGCAGTGAGACAGCTGTCACTCAACGTGGGGGTGTGTCTGACTGCAACCAATCATAGGCGCTGGTGGGCGGGGAAAGCAGTGAATACTAGATGGAATAATGAGCGTCCGGCTTTTTCAAAAGATGAAAAGCCGCCGGAGCTTTGTGACAGCCGTGGAGCGCCGCACCGGTGATCGTGGATTGGTGAGTATGAGAGGGATAGACCGACAGAGAAAGAGAGACAGACAGAGAGAGACCGACAGACAGAGAGATAGAGACCAACTGACAGAGATAGAGATTGACCGACATAGACAGACCTCACTCATTTCCAGTGTTTTCTGCAATATGCATTTAGAAAAACGCATGTCACTAGGATGGTGTGCTTGCCGTCCGTGTGACATCCTTTTTTTTCATGCACTCATAGACTTGCATTGGAGTGATTCGCACGAAAAACTCTACAAAACGCAGCATGCTGCGATTTTTTTTTCAGTTCGATTTGGACTGAGAAAAAAATAGCAGATCGGAGCTGCCTCATAGATTATCATTGGTTTGAGTGCAATGCGAGATTTTCTCACATTGCACTCGTGCGAGTTAATCGCAAGTGTGACTCCAGCCTAACAAGAATCAAGGAAGCCAAACTCTCATTAGGGCAGAAAGAACTCCCATCATTGTGAATGCTGTGAGAAATGTTCTGGAATTCTCTGCAGCGCTTGAGTGAAAGGTAAAAGCTCCCTGCCTGTCCTATCTCTGGCTGAATTATTAATTATTCTCTGCTGCACCATCCCTACCTCAATATTCCCAGGAACTAAACCTAGTGGGGGGGGGGGGGGGTTTGAGGGGACAACCCTCTGGCACTGTGCATCACCACCTAACTCCTGGGCATCTCCAGTAGTGCCGGGCCATACCACAGTCGAACATCCCAACTGGCATCACAAACTCTTTGTTTATTTTATTTTTCTCTCCTTTTTTAATACTATTTTTAAACCTCCATTACAAAAGCCTGTCACATGCGTCCGGTACGGACAACATCGCCCCTCGGACCCACCAACTTGACATCAGGGGTCTACTGGGTGCGGCACATATGCAACCAGGTTATTTTAGTTCTTTATTTTTATTTATCCACTAGGAGAAAAAAAATCAGTTATTTCTTTCATTATAGGTGACATTCAAGGTGAAAAACATTCTGAAATGATTGTTCTTTACATGCAAAAAAACAGGCATTTTAACAGGGATGTGTAGACTTTTTATATCCACTGTGTATAGTGGTGTGTGAAAATTTGTGAACCCTCCAGAATTTTCCATATTTCTGCATAAATTTGATCTAAAACTACACTGGATCTTCAACAAATCCTAAATTAGGCAAATACATTCTCTTTAGTTTCCTCTCATAGACAAAGGTCCTGACATTTTCCTTTGGAACTTGCTGATAAAATTCAGAATTCAGTGATCAATCAATGATGGTACGTCATCTTGGCCCAGATTCAACAAAACAAGCCCAAACCATCGCGTTTCAAAGAAGGTATAGATGTATGATGTAATGCAAACATAATGCTTCTCATCTAATAGTCTTTTGATTTGTACACATCTTTAGTAAATAGCAGATGTTTATGTTTTCTATTTGAAGAACAGTGGTTTTCTCCTTGCAAATCCTGCCTACCATTGCTGTACAGTGCCCTCCTGATGGTGGACCAATGAAAACAAACATTAGATAATGTGAGAGGCCTTTAGTTGCTTAGAGGTTACCTTCTTTTGTGACTTTGTAAACTAAAGCTGGTGTCACACATAACGACAACGACATCGCTATTACGTCACCATTTTCTGTGACGTAACAGCGACCTTGTAAGTCGCTGTTATGATCGCTGCTTAGCTGTCAAACACAGCGACGCAGCAGCGATCATAACGTCGCTACATGTGCAGAGAGCAGGGAGCCGCGCACACTGCTTAGCGCTGGCTCCCTGTTCTCCTAGCTACAGTACACATCGGGTTAATTAACTAATTAAGTTAATTTAAGAGGTCTTAAAAATCTGCCTTTTATATGCCATACACTTCCACAATAGTGTTGTAACGATCAACACATATAAGCACATGTTCTATGAATAAAACAAGTTGCCATATCACAGATGATTGAAATTGATTGAAAGTCATAAGGCCGCTTTACACGCTGAGATATCGTTACCGATATCGCTACTGAGCAAACCCGCTCCACATCGGTTGTGCGACATGGGCATATCGCTGCCCGTTGCGCACAAAATCGCTAATAGGTGTCACACGCAATGACATCGCTAATGCGGCCGGATGTCCGTCACAAAATCCGTGACCCCAATGACATCGCTTTAGCGATATCGCAGCGTGTAAAGCGGCCTTCACCTTCAAATTATCTGCTGATCCTTAGATTGTGTGCGCACGTTACGTTTTTTCCTGCGTTTCCGTAGCGTTTTGAGCTGCAGCGTTTTCACGCCAAATTGCATGCGTTTTGATTTTCAGGCAAAGTCAGTGGAAATTAGGGCTTTCTTGTGCTCACAATGATTTTAAAAACGCAGTGTTTTAGGTGCGTAAAATTTGTCAAAATCTCTGCGTTTGAAGAAACAACATGTCAATTGTTTTTGCCATTTTGGCAGCGTTCTACACCCATTGAAATCAATGAGTTGAGAGCGCATGAATGCTCCAGGAATGTGCGCACGTTGCGTTCTGCCGAATGCGTCTCAGAACGCAGCTTTTTCAGCTGCGTTCTGAGACGCACAGGCAGTGGCTTACACGCTGCGGAATAGAATGCAACGTGCGCACATGGCCTAAAGGTTCTCCTACTTTTGCAACTCATTGAAATGTGATATTGGATCACTGACTTTATTTGAAAAAATATATATTTTTTGACTCTTTGACTTTATTTGTTTCTTTTTAACTACTTTCAGGACTTATATGAAAATCTCATGTAGTTGTAAGCCAAATTTAATCCTAGGTCATATGAAAAGGCTCGTTGGAGACTCACTTTTGACTTTTAGGATTGCTACTTCGAATAGGTGGCGCTAGAGTTTGTCTCCTTTCTCCCTGAAGAGACAATTTGAATATTTCCCAGAGGAGCATTGCAGCTATAAGATTCCTCACCACTGACAAGCTAGATCGGTTTGTCAGTCTCCGCAAGGAGAAAAGTTTTCCCCTGAGACTGCACATATAGGTAAAATTCTAAAGTGGTCACCAACCTCTGAAGACCGCTAAGAAATACACAATTTCCACATTATTTACCATTACACCCACAAACGTAAATTCAATTTATTGGGATTTTATGTGATATACCAAGACTAAGCAGCAAATATTTGTGAGGTGTAAAGGAGATGATCAGGGCTGCCACTAGGAATTTCAGGGCCCCATACTGGCAAAAGTTCGGGGCCCCCTTGAGGCTCCGCCCCAGCTCCACCTCCGCCCCAGCTCCGCCTCCACCCCAGTTCCGCCTCCACCCCACGAATCTTCCATAGTCCCACTGCCACTCTTGGAAAACTTCACTTCTGCACTACAGCCTCACCAATCACACATTAACCCTTTACACTGAACACCGTATCACACACGCAGCCATCAGATTTTGTTTTGGCCAAAAGATTTTTTTAAGCCTGCCACCACGACAAGGTAGACTCTTTTTAACTTTTTAAATCTAACTTCTTTGGTATAAATCTATTTTTTTTTCTTTAAGGGAATGTGTCACATACAGTTTTTAAACTAATTGAAACCAAATTGTGATAATGCAGACTTGTGGATTTAGACCTAAGTAACAACCCCTTCAAAGGGAATCTGTCACTAGGTTTTTAACACCTAATCTGAGCACAGCATAACATAGGGGAAGAGATCCTGATTCCAGCGATTGTCACTTATTGGACTGCTTAGTATAGTTTTGATAACATCACTGGTTAATCAGCAGGAGATTATCATTACAGGGATACTTGTCATGCTGCAGGTAGTCCAGCATATTCATGAGCTCTGTATAACTGCTAGATCTGCAGCAGAGAAAACATGGATTTTATCACAATGAAAGCAAACAGCCCAGTAAGTGACACACCGCTGGAATAAGGATATCTGTTTCTACTTTAGGGCGGCACAGTGGCTCAGTGGTTAGCACTGCAGTCTTGCAGCGCTGAGGTCCTGAGTTCAAATCCCACCAAGGACACCATCTGCAAGGAGTTTGTATGTTCTCCCCGTGTTTGCGTGGGTTTCCTCCGGTTTCCTCCCACACTCTAAAAACATACAGTTAGGGACCTTAGATTGTGAGCCCCAATGGGGACAGTGTTGCCAATGTATGTAAAGTGCTATGGAATTAATAGCACTTTATAAATGAATAAGTTATTATTAGTGATGAGCGAGTACTAAAAAGCTCGGGTGCTCGAAGCTCGGGCCGAGCCTCCCAAGATACTCGTGTACTCGGCCCGAGCAACGAGCCCAATGTTATCCTATGGGAGACCCGAGTATTTTTGTGAAATGACCTCCCGGCAGCATGGAGAAACCCTAAAAATGTCACAAAAGTCTCAGAAGAGTGCTCAAATGACATGGCAACAGCATGGGGAAGACCCCTTGAAGCATTTATCACTCAAAAGTCACAGCTGTGAACAATTTTGTCCGCGTTTTACGCCATTTTTACGGACTCACCAGAAAACCTTCCAAAATGACCCCAAAATGATTTTTCATGGCGGAAATGTTAAGGGCACATACCCAATAGTGAGATAGAGCTGGTGTATGTTACTTTTTGAGATCAATACATGAAAGATTTTACGTGAAAACATTGTGTGGCACTCCGATGTCCCTGAGAAGAGACGTACATGAAGGCCTCTTGAGTCTAATGTGCCCATTTTGAGGAAGTGAGTCTTTGTAGTATTTTCCTTTGCCAGGGCAGTCCTAAATTGTGAGGTTCACCAATGCCCCTGCATACAGACGTGCATGAGGGCCTCAAAACATTAAGTGTCCATTGTCAGGAAGTGGGTGTATTATAGTATAGCCCTTAGGCAGGGCAGCCAAAAATTGGGAGGCTCCACATTGTCCCTGGGTAGAGACGTGCATGATGGCCTTTAAACCTGAAGTGCCCATTGTAAGGAAGTGGGTCTATTTCAGTATAGCCCTTTGCCAGGGCAGCCAAAAATTGGGAGGCTCCACATTGTCCCTGGGTAGAGACGTGCATGAGGGCCTCAAAACATTAAGTGTCCATTGTCAGGAAGTGGGTGTATTATAGTATAGCCCTTAGGCAGGGCAGCCAAAAATTGGGAGGCTCCACATTGTCCCTGGGTAGAGACGTGCATGATGGCCTTTAAACCTGAAGTGCCCATTGTAAGGAAGTGGGTCTATTTCAGTATAGCCCTTTGCCAGGGCAGCCAAAAATTGGGAGGCTCCACATTGTCCCTGGGTAGAGACGTGCATGATGGCCTTTAAACCTGAAGTGCCCATTGTAACGAAGTGGGTCTATTTCAGTATAGCCCTTTGCCAGGGCAGCCAAAAATTGGGAGGCTCCACATTGTCCCTGGGTAGAGACGTGCATGAGGGCCTCAAAACATTAAGTGTCCATTTTAAGGAAGTGGGTGTATTTCAGTATAGCCCTTAGGCAGGGCAGCCAAAAATTGGGAGGCTCCACATTGTCCCTGGATAGAGACGTGCATGATGGCCTTTAAACCTGAAGTGCCCATTGTAAGGAAGTGGGTCTATTTCAGTATAGCCCTTTGCCAGGGCAGCCAAAAATTGGGAGGCTCCACATTGTCCCTGGGTAGAGACGTGCATGAGGGCCTCAAAACATTAAGTGTCCATTGTCAGGAAGTGGGTGTATTATAGTATAGCCCTTAGGCAGGGCAGCCAAAAATTGGGAGGCTCCACATTGTCCCTGGGTAGAGACGTGCATGATGGCCTTTAAACCTGAAGTGCCCATTGTAAGGAAGTGGGTCTATTTCAGTATAGCCCTTTGCCAGGGCAGCCAAAAATTGGGAGGCTCCACATTGTCCCTGGGTAGAGACGTGCATGAGGGCCTCAAAACATTAAGTGTCCATTTTAAGGAAGTGGGTGTATTTCAGTATAGCCCTTAGGCAGGGCAGCCAAAAATTGGGAGGCTCCACATTGTCCCTGGATAGAGACGTGCATGATGGCCTTTAAACCTGAAGTGCCCATTGTAAGGAAGTGGGTCTATTTCAGTATAGCCCTTTGCCAGGGCAGCCAAAAATTGGGAGGCTCCACATTGTCCCTGGGTAGAGACGTGCATGAGGGCCTCAAAACATTAAGTGTCCATTGTCAGGAAGTGGGTGTATTATAGTATAGCCCTTAGGCAGGGCAGCCAAAAATTGGGAGGCTCCACATTGTCCCTGGGTAGAGACGTGCATGATGGCCTTTAAACCTGAAGTGCCCATTGTAAGGAAGTGGGTCTATTTCAGTATAGCCCTTTGCCAGGGCAGCCAAAAATTGGGAGGCTCCACATTGTCCCTGGGTAGAGACGTGCATGAGGGCCTCAAAACATTAAGTGTCCATTTTAAGGAAGTGGGTGTATTTCAGTATAGCCCTTAGGCAGGGCAGCCAAAAATTGGGAGGCTCCACATTGTCCCTGGATAGAGACGTGCATGATGGCCTTTAAACCTGAAGTGCCCATTGTAAGGAAGTGGGTCTATTTCAGTATAGCCCTTTGCCAGGGCAGCCAAAAATTGGGAGGCTCCACATTGTCCCTGGGTAGAGACGTGCATGAGGGCCTCAAAACATTAAGTGTCCATTTTAAGGAAGTGGGTGTATTTCAGTATAGCCCTTAGGCAGGGCAGCCAAAAATTGGGAGGCTCCACATTGTCCCTGGATAGAGACGTGCATGATGGCCTTTAAACCTGAAGTGCCCATTGTAAGGAAGTGGGTCTATTTCAGTATAGCCCTTTGCCAGGGCAGCCAAAAATTGGGAGGCTCCACATTGTCCCTGGGTAGAGACGTGCATGAGGGCCTCAAAACATTAAGTGTCCATTGTCAGGAAGTGGGTGTATTATAGTATAGCCCTTAGGCAGGGCAGCCAAAAATTGGGAGGCTACACGTTGTCCCTGGGTAGAGACGTGCATGAGGGCCTCAAAACATTGTTCCCATTGCAAAGGAGCGGGTCTCCTGTCGTTGTAATGTCCATTCTGCAAAGAATGGGCGAAAAAATTTACCACTGGGGGTATACCTGAAACAAAGACCTAACTATTGTAACGGTCATCATGATGGCGCATGAGGAGAAGGAGGAGCAGTCCAGCGATTATCCAAAGTCGAGAAGTGTACCCATGGGTGAGTGGAGGTACATGGCAAACTTTAAATTCCGCTCTCATTTGCTGGTGGTGTGGTGAAGTCTGGCCCAATCCAACCCTTGTTCATCTTTATCAGAGTCAGCCTGTCAGCATTTTCAGTTGACAGGCGGGTGCGTTTATCTGTAATGATTCCACCTGCGGCACTAAAAACACGCTCTGACAAAACGCTAGCAGCAGGGCAGGCCAGGACTTCCAAGGCGTAGAGAGCCAATTCATGCCACGTGTCCAGCTTGGATACCCAATAATTGTAAGGCACAGAGGAATGTCGGAGTACAGTTGTTCGATCTGCAAGGTACTCCTTCAGCATCTGGGCAAACTTAGGATTTCTTGTGGCACTACCCCGCACCTCAGGGGCTGTGGTACGTGAGGGGCTGAGAAAACTGTCCCACATCTTAAAGACTGTTCCCCTACCTCTGGCGGATTGGACTTGTGCCTCTCTCGGCTGTACGCCTCGGTTGTCCACTGATTCCTGACCTATGCCGCTAGCGTTTTGTGAGGGGAATGCTTTGCCTACTTCCGTGAGTATGGCCTTCCGAAACTGCTGCATTTTGGTTGACCTCTCCTCCACGGGAATAAGAGACAAAAAGTTCTCCTTGTAGCGTGGGTCTAACAGTGTTACCAACCAGTAATGATTGTCGGCCAAGATGTTCTTAACGCGAGGGTCACGAGACAGGCAGCTTACCATAAAGTCAGCCATGTGCGCCAGACTCTTAACAGCCAGGACTTCAGTAGCCTGACCAACAAGATGACTGAACATGCTGTCCTCCTCCTCCTCCTCCTCCTCCTCCTCCTCCTCATCTACCCTGTCCTCTGGCCAGCCACGCTGAATCGAGGATATGACTGGTGTGCATGTCATATCCTCAATTTGGCCGGAGAGTTGCTCCATGTCTTCATCCTCCTCCTCGTCATAGTCCTCCACTGCACGTTGTGATGAGACGAGGCTGGGCTGTGTGTTATCACCCACACCCACTACTGTTTCTTGCTGCAACTCATCGCGCTCCGCCTGCAATGCATCATGTTTGTTTTTCAGCAGGGACCGTTTTAGAAGGCAGAGTAGCGGTATGGTGACGCTAATAATGGCGTCATCACCACTCACCATCTTGGTGGAGTCCTCAAAGTTTTGGAGGATGGTACATAGGTCTGACATCCATCTCCACTCCTCAGGTGTTATGTGTGGAGTTTGACCCATTTCCCGACGGCTTAGGTGATGCAGGTACTCAACAACTGCCCTCTTCTGCTCACATATCCTGACCAACATGTGCAGAGTTGAATTCCAACGCGTGGGGACATCACACACCAGTCTGTGAGCCGGAAGATGCAAACGGCGCTGAAAGCCGGCAAGGCCGGCTGAAGCAGTAGGTGACTTTCGAAAATGTGCAGACAGGCGGCGAACTTTTACCAGCAGATCAGACAGCTCTGGGTATGACTTTATAAACCGCTGAACCACGAGGTTGAGCACATGGGCCACGCATGGAACATGTGTCAGCTGGCCTCGCCTCAAAGCCGCCACCAGGTTCCGGCCATTGTCACAAACGACCTTTCCTGGCTTTAGGTTCAGAGGTGTGAGCCAGTGATCTGCCTGCTGTTTCAGAGCTGTCCACAGCTCTTCTGCATTGTGGGGTTTGTCACCTATGCAGATTAGCTTCAGCACAGCCTGTTGCCGCTTCGCCGAGGCAGTGCTGCAGTGCTTCCAGCTTGTGACTGGTGTGGAGGGCACAGTGGATGAGGATGCGCAGGAGGAGGAGGAGGCTGAAGAGCATGACATTCCGGAGCTGTAGAGTGTGGGTGAAACACTGACTGAGGTAGGGCCTGCAAACCTTGGTGTGGGAAGGACGTGTTGCGTCCCTCGCTCAGACTGGGTCCCAGCTTCCACAATATTAACCCAGTGTGCCGTCAACGAGATGTAGCGGCCTTGCCCACAAGCACTTGTCCACGTGTCTGTGGTTAGGTGGACCTTGGGTGAAACAGCGTTGTTCAGGGCACGTGTGATGTTTTGTGACACGTGGTTATGCAACGCGGGGACGGCACACCGGGAGAAATAGTGGCGGCTGGGGACCGAGTAACGTGGGACAGCTGCCGCCATCAGGTCACGGAATGCTTCTGTCTCCACCAGCCTAAAAGGCAACATTTCCAGCGCAAGCAGTCGCGAAATGTTAGCATTTAGAACTGTGGCATGTGGGGTGTTGGCAGTGTATTTGCGCCTGCGTTCAAAGGTTTGCTGAATGGATAACTGAACGCTGCGCTGGGACAAGGACGTGCTTGATGATGGTGTTCTTTCTGCGTAGGCAACTGTAGGTGCAGGAGTGGAGGAGGCTTGTTCGCAGGCAGCATGGACAGAGGATTGGCTCGCATGCACAACCAGCAAAGACGTAGCAGTGACATCAGCAAGCACTGCTCCTCGACTCTGTTGTACTTCCCACAAAGTCGGGTGCTTGGCTGACATGTGCCTGATCATGCTGGTGGTGGTCAGGCTGCTAGTTTTGGTACCCCTGCTGATGCTGGCACGGCAGGTGTTGCAAATGGCCTTTTTTGAATCATCTGGATCCAACTTAAAAAACTGCCAGACTCGTGAAGACCTAACATTTGGACAGGCACCTTGTGTCGTCGTGTTGTTCCGGGGAACGGTTGCCTGACTTCTGCCTGGGGCCACCACCCTGCTTCTTACTGCCTGTTGTGATGCTACGCCTCCCTCCCCCTGTGCACTGCTGTCCTCGCTCTGCATATCCTCCTGCCAGGTTGGGTCAGTTACTGGATCATCCACCACGTCGTCTTCCTCTTCCGCACCCTGCTCCTCCTCCTGACTTGCTGACAATTGTGTCTCATCATCGTCCACCACTTGTTGAGACACGTTGCCAACTTCGTGAGAACGTGGCTGCTCAAATATTTGGCCATCTGTACAGACGATCTCCTCATGACCCACTTCAATATGAGCTGGCGAGAGGCCAGAATGTGTGAATGGAAACGTGAACAGCTCTTCCGAGTGTCCAAGTGTGGGATCATTAATGTCCGAGGAGGACGTGTACTCAGCCTGGTGGTAGGAAGGAGGATCAGGTTCAGAAATGTGCGGTGCAGTATCACGGCTACTGACACTTGACCGTGTGGAAGACAGAGTGTTTGTGGTGGTGCCAATCTGACTGGAAGCATTATCCGCTATCCAACTAACAACCTGTTGACACTGGTCTTGGTTCAAGAGCGGTGTACTGCTGCGGTCCCCAAGAATTTGGGACAGGACGTGCGAGCGACTAGATGTGGCCCTTTGTTGTGGCGAAATTAGAGCTTGCCCACGACCTCGGCCTCTGCCTGCACCACCATCACGTCCACTTCCTTGTTCCTTGCCAATGCCCTTGCGCATTTTGCAATGCTGTGCACTGCTGACGTGTATATTCACTACTTGTGCGTTATATCAAAGTTTCTGGAAATTGCACACAAGTGCACCTGTACGCTGCCACCGACAGGCACACACGTGCGGTTTTAAAAACCAAGCACGGACGCAATAATAACCTAACACAGGTTTTAGGAGCAAAAATTAAGAACTCTGACACTATCAGCCACTGCTGACTGACGTGTATTATACACTACACTTGTGCGTTATATAATAGTTTGGTAAACGCACACCAGTGCACCTGTACGCTGCCACCAACAGGCACACACGTGCGGTTTTAAAAACCAAGCACGGACGCAATAATAACCTAACACAGGTTTTAGGAGCAAAAATTAAGAACTCTGACACTATCAGCCACTGCTGACTGACGTGTATTATACACTACACTTGTGCGTTATATAATAGTTTGGTAAACGCACACCAGTGCACCTGTACGCTGCCACCAACAGGCACACACGTGCGGTTTTAAAAACCAAGCACGGACGCAATAATAACCTAACACAGGTTTTAGGAGCAAAAATTAAGAACTCTGACACTATCAGCCACTGCTGACTGACGTGTATTATACACTACACTTGTGCGTTATATAATAGTTTGGTAAACGCACACCAGTGCACCTGTACGCTGCCACCAACAGGCACACACGTGCGGTTTTAAAAACCAAGCACGGACGCAATAATAACCTAACACAGGTTTTAGGAGCAAAAATTAAGAACTCTGACACTATCAGCCACTGCTGACTGACGTGTATTATACACTACACTTGTGCGTTATATAATAGTTTGGTAAACGCACACCAGTGCACCTGTACGCTGCCACCAACAGGCACACACGTGCGGTTTTAAAAACCAAGCACGGACGCAATAATAACCTAACACAGGTTTTAGGAGCAAAAATTAAGAACTCTGACACTATCAGCCACTGCTGACTGACGTGTATTATACACTACACTTGTGCGTTATATAATAGTTTGGTAAACGCACACCAGTGCACCTGTACGCTGCCACCAACAGGCACACACGTGCGGTTTTAAAAACCAAGCACGGACGCAATAATAACCTAACACAGGTTTTAGGAGCAAAAATTAAGAACTCTGACACTATCAGCCACTGCTGACTGACGTGTATTATACACTACACTTGTGCGTTATATAATAGTTTGGTAAACGCACACCAGTGCACCTGTACGCTGCCACCAACAGGCACACACGTGCGGTTTTAAAAACCAAGCACGGACGCAATAATAACCTACTAACAGGTTTTTTTGGGGAGCGACAATTACAGTACAGACAAGTCAGACACTATCTGGACTGTTTTACACTGTGTACACCAGCCCCAGATATGAAGGCTGGTATACGGTCACCACTACCCTGCCTGCCTGCCTGCCTGTATACTGCTACAATAGTCCTGACAAGGACTCTTTTGGTCACTAGCCTGTATTCAGACCTGGCTATACCCTGCCTGTATATAGCAACAATAGTCCTGAGAAGGACTCTGCTACTGTACTCCGACCTGGCTATACCCTGCCTGCCTGTATACAACTAGAATAGTCCTGAGAAGGACTTTTGGTCACACTGTTTGCAGCCCTGCAACTGAAAAAGCTATAAAGGGCCGCAAAGCTTTCCCTGAATCAGCGACACTCTCCCTACACTCACTGTCAGAATAGCTGTGAGCAGAGCACAGCGCGCCGGCCTATATAAAGGCTCGGTGACGCTGTGCAGGCCGGCCAATCACTGCAATTCCACAACTAACAGGGCTGTGGCATTGCAGTGGTCTGCCAGCCAATCCCTGCATGAGGGCTGGCTCTCAAAAGAGCGCCAACATGCAGAAATGAAGACCACGAGTAAAGCACGAGTATCGCGAGATTACTCGGTCCCCGCCGAGCAGCCCGAGTACAGTGATACTCGTGCGAGTACCGAGTAGTGACAAGCATGCTCGCTCATCACTAGTTATTATTATTATTACTTTATGCTGCTCTCAGATGGGGGAGCAAAAACCTGCTGACAGATTCCCTTTAAGGCTCTTTCAGCAGATAGATAGATAGATAGATAGATAGATAGATAGATAGATAGATAGATAGATAGATAGATAGATAGATAGATGGATATGTGGCACCCCTGTGGCTTCAGTCACCACATGGTACTGCACCTCACTTAAGGTGAAGTACTTATCCTGGATCCAGAGGAGGTCGGTATCAGTTCCACAACACAAACTCATATACACAACCAGGTTGCCCTCCCCATTGGGGACCAGGCTAGGGTCGGGTCTTAAGTTAGTCACCAAACATGGGGGGCAGCCACCCACTAGTGACAGGGAACCGGGGGAGGAGCAGCCACCAGGGGGAGTTAGGAGCTTACACAACAGTTAGTGTTCTCCAGCAGGAGAGAGGAGTGGGACCGGTGCGGTTCAGGGTGCAGAGCCTTAGGGTGGAACAGACTTCACCTTGTATCACCAGAATCTGCAGGACATGGGGATTGCAAGTCCCTCTGACCACCACGAGATCCCGGAGCACAGTGCCACATAGGGTCCGGAGTCGTGATTACAGTCAATTCCCCACAGTGGCCCCGCGTCACCTACACACGGGACAGGCGCTAACACTACACAAACCGGAGTCCCCAAGCAACTTCAAGCCACGGGGATCCATCTGTAAAGGCGCAAGAAGGAAGGGCCCATCGACCACCGTACCGGTTCTAACCTCCAACGGATCCGGGATCAGCTGGGGCCCATCACGGCTGGAACCACAGCAGCTGATTCAGCCTTTTGATTGCCGTCGCCTCGTGCTTCGGCACCAACGGCCCCTACTCTCCTCATCATCCTTCCCGGGGCCCCGCTCCACCTGTGGGGAGCAAAAACATCCTTGCTGCAACACCATCCACCCCGAAGGACAGTGACAGCAGCGGTGGCTAATCCATGGCCATGTACCACAGGTGGTATCACAAGACTATCATCCTCATCATTCCCCCACCATCATCCAAATCCCCTTTTATTGTACACCTCGGGGCCACGAAGCTGGGCAGGGCCACCTGTGACATCCCCCTGATCCGACATCACTGGCCCGGCGACGAGTAACATTTAACCCCTGCCCCGTGGGTGCTACAGATAGATGAGGGACAGTGGGACGGATGGACAGCGGGACGGATGGACAGCGGGACGGATGGACAGCGGGACGGATGGACAGAGGGACGGATGGACAGCAGGACGGATGGACAGAGGGACGGATAGACAGCGGGATGGCTAGACGGTGGGGGGATCTCACAGCAGGTGGGGGGTCTCACAGCAGGTGGGGGGGTCTCACAGCAGGTGGGGGTCTCACAGCAGGTGGGGGGTCTCAAAGCAGGTGGGGGGTCTCACAGCAGGTGGTGGTGGGGTCACAGCAGGTGGTGGGGGGGTCACAGCAGGTGGGGGGTCACAGCAGGTGGGGGTGGGGTCACAGTAGATGGGGGTGGGGTCACAGCAGGTGGGGGTGGGGTCACAGCAGTCGGGGGGGCACAGCAAGTGGGGGGGTCACAGCAGGTGGGGGTGGGGTCACAGAAGGTGTGGGTGGGGTCACAGAAGGTGGGGAGATCACAGCAGGTGGAGGAAGGTGAAAGGTGGGAGAGGGGCAGCAGATGAGGGAGGGGGGCAGCGGCTGATGGGGGAGGGGGTGGCAGATGGAGGGGACGCAGCAGATGGGTTCAGTGCTGCTGGATCAGGGGCAGTGACTGCTGCAGCCGGCAGCTGAAGGGTGGGGGCTGGGGCAATGGCGGCGGCTGAAAGGAGACAGTGCCTTTAAACTTACCGATCGCTCCCCTCACCTTCCACGGACGCTGGAGTGAAGCTGGGGGGAGTGGTCACTGTGGAAACACGGGGCTCAGTAGGTGCTCTTGTCCACTGAACCAGCCGCCTTTAGAAAGACAGCGTGGCTCAGGGTTCATCCCAACTGAACGCCGGCCTCCTTAACCGTGGGCGGAACACTACTCAGACAATACAGGGTGAGGGAACCACAATAATTAGACTTTATTGGATCCCCAAACAATTAACGGCACATAACACATAACCAGCAAAACACACAAATGTAACAGGCAACAGAGTCTCACCCTTCCGCTGGCTCACCAGGGATTTAGAATGTCCATGCCTCACAGGTTCCAGGGCTACTTACTCCAATCCAGCAGCACCCCGCTTTCGGCGGGCACCCACCGTGACTGGAATAATGCCAAATTTAGGAAGCTGGCTGAGGTCTGCAAAGTCTGTAACAGGTGACTGAACTGTCCCAACCTGAGTGTCCTCCTTAGGTAGTCCTGGTATGATGATACAATCCTGGCAGCCAGAGTCGAAATCCCTAGGCTGTGGATATGGTCTCCAACCGGAACCGGAGTCCCTAGATTGAAGCCATAAGATATCCTGATCCTCTAGTCAGCTCCTAAGAGCTTAGACTGGATCCATCAGCATCCATCAACAACAACCTGGTGACTTAAGGAAATCCCCTTTTATAGCCACAGCCTTCCCTTTGGATACACTGCGTCCTCATCGGATTGGGTGGGCAAGATTGCTTCTCCCATTGGATGAATTTCAAGCTGCATGGATAATGTTCATTTAAATGATGTGGGTAGAAAGACTGAGGATATCTACATGGAGCCTGGAAGTCTCCGACTAGACAATGGCTACTAAGGTAATTACATTAGCAATACACAACTACATTACAATGATTACTGGAAAGGTCTGGAGAAACAATAGCTAAGCAAACATGAGTTACCACACAAAAGAACAATACGTCTGGCTGAATGTTAAGAAACTTTAACCCATGAGAGTCCATGTCGTCACAGTCACCGGCCCCAGATTCACACTGATTGGAGAGATCGGCCACAAGGCCGATCTCTCCAATCAGAGCTGGGGGCGGGTGAAACTGAGGTCACCCAGCTCCAGCCAATGATCGGTGCTACAGCTGCACTGATCAGGGCTGGATTTTAATGTTTCAGTCATTTTCAATAGTTGGAACATTACAGTGGCTGTGATTGGCTGACGAACGCCGCTCAGCCAATCACAGCCTCCTTAGGTCTGGGGAGGAGACACCACCCCTCCTGAGGTCAGGCAGAGGGCCCCTCCTTCCCGAATCTAAGATATTTGCAGTGATCGCAGCCACCGGGGCCACGATCTTGCCATGACGTACTGGGTACATCATGGGTCCTTAAGTACCAGGGAGCTATGACGTACCCAGTACATTTTCAGGCTCTAGGGGCCCGCTCCCGCTTGGGGCCCCTGTGCGACTGCAGGCGCTGTCAGCACAATGTCCCCACCCCCTGCCCATGGGGCCCGGTGAGCAGAGAAATGAAAGGGGAGGGGCCCGGGCTGTCAGCGTGTCCAGGCCCTGCCTCCTGCTCACTGCACGACCTGCCCACCCTGCGAAGTGTACTGTCAACGCCCCCTGCGCTGGGGCCCGGGGAGCAGAGCAATGAAAGGGGAGGGGCCTGTCAGCGTGTCCGGGGCCCCCCTCCTGCCTGCTGCTCACCGGGCCTGCTCCAGGAGTTCCACTAGTAATGCCCTGATGGCGGCCCTGGAGATGATACATGGTTATCTAAATATTTAAAAAATATAAATCTGAAAATGTTGATGTGCATTTGTATTCAGCCCCCTGAGTCTATAATTTGTAGGACCACCTTTTGCTGCAATTACTGCTGCAGGTCTTTTGGGTTATGTCTCGACCAGCTTTGCACATCTAATGCCTGACATTTTTGCCCATTCTTCTTTGAAAAATAGCTCCAGCTTAGTAAGATTGGATGGAGAGCATCTGTGAACAGCAATTTTCAAGTCTTGCCACACATTGCGGTCTAGACTTTGAATGGATCATTCAAGCACATGTATATGCTTTTATCTAGACTATTACTTTTTAGCTCTGGAGGTTAGTTTAGGGTTGTTGTCCTGCTGGAAGGTGAAACTAAATCCCAATCAAGTATTTAGCAGCCACTAATAGGTTTTCCTTTAGGATTTATCTCCAACTATCTTCCCATCAACTCCCTGTCCCTGCTGAGAAAAGCATCTCCACAGAATGATTCTGCCACGACTATGTTTGATGGTGGTGGGGATGGTGCTTTCAGGGTGATGTACAGTGTTAGTTTTCTGCCATATAAGGAGTATGGTTTCTCCTTGTGGAGAGTGACAACACAAGTCTTGCATGACAGTATGAGGAGACTTAAATGCCTCGCAGTGCTCCCCTGGGAAATTAAATATGCAAATTGCCTCTTCAGAGAGGAAGAGGATTTGAACTCTATTGCTACTTATTAGAAGTAACAATCCTAAAAGTCAATATCAACCCTTTGAGCCTTGCAAAGTATGAGATCTGATTTGACTAGGTGAGAAGCTAAGACTGGAATCTAAGGGGAAACTTCAAATAATTGGCACTAGTGTTCATGTCCTCTTCTCCCCTGATGAGCCAATGTGCATATTTAATTTCCCAGAGGAGCATTGCAGGGTGTTTAAGTCTCCGGATACCAGATTTGCATAGTCACTTTCCAAAAGAAGAAACCTTACCTCATAGATCCCAGTATGTATATCTTGAAAAGATAGCAAACATTTATTTTTAAATAGCTCAGATCATGAAGAGTGTCCACCTGCCTTCCTGTAGTTCATAGTATTATATGCCCCTAGCTTGACATGGTATGAGGTATCAGGCTATGTGCGCACGTTGCGTACTAGCCTGCAGAAATTTCTGCAGCGATCTGAAGAGCACATGTGCGCTTTAGATCGCTGCAGAAATGTCCGTAGTGAGCGCCGATTCCATGCGCTCTGCCTGCAGCTCCTGCCATAGACAGAGCAGGAGCTGCCGGCAAAGCGCAGGAAAGAAGTGACATGTCACTTCTTTTTGCGCAGCGCTTCGCCAGTAGCCGAAGCGCTGCGCTCTGAGACGCCACGTGCGCACGGCCCCTGCACAATCTCCATAGATTGTGCAGGGGACGCAGGACGCATGCAGTTACGCTGCGCTGCAAAGCGCAGCGTAACTGCATGAATTTACGCAACGTGCGCACATAGCCTCAGTGTCTTGGTAAGCCCCATTGCGCATGCATCCAGATGTTCCTAATAACCAGACAACCAACATGATGTGCATACATCTTAGGATGCATTCCATATTGGCATGCATCACCGCAAACCAGAAAGTACCGAAATGAAAAAATGGAAACCACAATAAAGATATACTTACATAAAAAAAATAGCACATCCCCTGTGCATAATATTGTAACTTAGCTCATATACTTATGTATGTAATCATACAGTTATTTCACATTGGGATCAGCCATTTATGAACTCCATGGAATATAAAACTGCAGCAAAGGAGATGCATGACAGTTTTTTTTGCAGTATATATTGGTGGTGCAGGGGGCCTCTTATTCTGACACTGCTCTCCTTCTACCTGCCTATATATTTGTAGTCTTTTAGCCCAGGAGAGGCATAAAATTTGACAAGGATTCCATCAAAGAACGTGTCACCTTGCCGCGGTTGATGGGCATTCATAAACTGGCCAATTTATGAACGAAGTACCTTCATTTTTCCAAGTATATTCCAAATAGCATTAATGAAGTTTATATTTCATATATTTTATCTTAGCGCTTACAGAGTGCTGCTGTAGTCTTTTGTTTGTGTTTCGTGCACCTGTTCACACTTGTTATGTTTTATTCGGAGATGCAGAACAGTTTTTTTTTATTTAGCATGGACCCTGTAACAACCCACTTTGCTTTTCTTTTCAAACTTGCTTTATACTAAAATGATACTTGTAATCGGATGAATTGCAGTAGCACTGTTAATTTGCACTACATTTTATAAAAATCCTCTATATGTATAATAAAAATAAGAAATGTCAATTAAAGTCCAATTACACTGCAAGATTATGGTGAATGAGCATTTTAGGAACAGACATGTCATGATAATCTTGCAGTATAACTGGAGCATCATTCTCAGCAGTGCATTGTCCTACATATACAGAACTTACTTGCTCAGATCAATACCAGCCTATGTTCACTGAACGATTTATTACATATCAATTACATATGGATTTAATTTTATGTTCTACTGCTCTGTTTCTGAGGTTACTGGCTACTCTGCGGTCTCAGAGAGGTGGGTACCTAGGTAAGCCGCTCGCACCACTAGGAGGTTCTATGCTGTCGAGCCTGCTCGCACCACTCTGAAGAGGACTGATCTGGCCAGCATCAGTTCCTCTGCGCTTCCCCTATGCCGCAGAGTTAAAGCTGCCCGCTGCCGGTATTTTGAACCAGCAACCATGCTACTAGTCGAAAAGGTAAATTTTCAAGAACACACCACCACCGGCAACCATGAAGCAAGGAGGCAGAAGAGTCAAGTGCTTATAAAGATTAATCATGGGGAAAGCCCTTTCAAGCAAGTTAATAAAAGCCTTGCTGAAACAAACCATATGTATTGTGGTAACATTTAGTTAAATTTTTTTTTGTACTCATCTTATAGCAATAAAACATTTTCCATTTTTGATACAATCTTAATGCACCATTCACATAAATAATTCTATCAAAATTTTACAACAATGTGGAAAACATAATAAACAAAACATGCCAAAATTGTGCTGCATATTGTACCAAAAAAGGGGATCACCTGGTACAAGAACCACATTTATTATTTATTCTGTTTACATACAGGGGGCTGCTGATAAGTTTACCCAGAAAGGAATGAGATAGGATGATGAACCTTTACATTTATTCCTAATACTCTCCACTGATGTCAACACACTTCTTACATCGGTATTCCAAGTTCTGTAAGCCTAGCAAAGAGAAGAATTTCAGTTGTGCCTTAAACCAGGCATCCGTAGCAGCCATGGCATCAGAAATGGTGTGAAATTTAATACCCTTGAGGTGTTTCTTCAGGTTTGGAAACCGATGATAGTTGAAGGGAGGTAGATCTGGTGAAAAAGGTAGGTCGTCAACCAGCTGGGAGCTCAGCTCTGCCAGTTTTGCCATGATCTCTTGTGCAATGTGAGTGGAGGCGTTGTCTTGCAGGAACAAGACTCTTTTGGACAGCTTGCTGCACCTTTTGGCCTTCAGAGCTGCCTTCAATTGGTCTAAAAGTTCAATGTAATACCTTGCATTGATGGTGGAACCCTTTTGAAGGTAGTCCACTAACAGCACCTTATCCCAGAACACAGACACCAACACCTTAGTGTCTGATTTCTGCACCCTGAACTTCTGTGAATGAGGAGAACCACTGTGTCTCCACTCTTTTGACTACTCTTTGATTAAAGGGTCTTACAAATAAATCCAGGTCTCATCCATAGTGACCAGCCAATCCAGAAAGTTTTTATCAGTCCAGAAATGCTGACAAATGGACCGGGAAGTTTTCACTCGCATGCTTCCCTGATCTGTTGTCAAACATTTGGGGACCCACTTTGCAGATAGCTTACTCATGTCCAAATGTTCATGGATAATGACACAAACACGTTCACGGTAAATCCCCATGATGTCTGCTATTGCTTTAGCTGAAATTCATCGATTCTCCAGTATGAGGTTGTGCACAGCATTGACGATCTCCAGAAAAACAACCCCTCTCGGTTGTCCAGGACGTTCCTCATCATTGGTGCTGAAGTGGCCCGTTTTTAATTTGGCAACACAGTTCTTAACTGTGGAATATGAAGGGCATTGATCCCCCAATGTCTGCGACATATCACCATGAATATCCATCACGGACTTTCCTTGCAGAAACAAGAATTTTATCACTCCTCTGCCCTCAGTTGCTCTGAATATCACTTTAGACTCCACCATTTTGTTTTCCCACGTGCAAACAACACTGTGACCATAAGCAACAAACAGAAAATTTTAAAAACATATATTAGACACATAAGGCTTTTATGTGATGCAACATTTGTTGCCATAGAAACAAAAAAAGATCACAATGCCAAAGACTTATCAGCAGACGCTCCAACAATATTTACCTCAACAATTGTAGAGTGGCTAGAGACCAAAGCGGCTGAAAAGAGACATAAAATACATGAAATCCATTAGGCAAACACTAACATTGACTACATGGATTATGAAGAGCATTAATTCTATAAAGACTTCTAATATGAGGTTCTTATCGCATATTTGGATCATGTTGTGTGAGCTCTTCTTCCAGCAACAAGGCAAACTCCTCAGATGGGAACCGATAAATTAATATTATACTGCAAATATCTGAACTTTCAATGATATTTCCAGCCCAGGCTGCTCTTCCTACATGTTAGAGTTTTGACTGACTTTTATATAAAGCATACGAAAGAGAACAAAAAGCTGCGGAAATATACTTGATTAAATATGTAACTAGTTGACATTTATAAAGTTTTGTAGTTTTGTAAAGAAGAAATAAGGATAGATGCACGGAGAATGCCACAGTTCATTTTGCACCTGTGTTGTCCACATAGCCGACAGGTACATCGCCGTCTCACACAAACACACTTTTCTCTGCCCTATCGCGGGCACAGCATGCACAGTCATGTTTTATGCTCTACCCATAGTAGGGCAGTGGAAAGTGCGTTTGCACAAGATGGCAACATCACAGCCCAGGCGTGAGATCTTGTTTGGCTATGTGGATGACACAGGAGAATCATCCAGCCGGAAGATGGTGATTAGAAGCAGAGAGAAGGGACAGATGCCACAGCAATTACACCCATCGGACTGGACCATACAAATTTTCATACAGTGCGGGAGCAATTCCATTGTTTTTTGGTGGTATACAGGGGAAGTCAAGGGACAATATACAACTTTGTGGAATGCAGCACATGCACTTATGAAGGTGGGGGTATTTGCTCATACACAAAAAAACTGATGACAGGTTCCCTTTAATTAAAATACAGAAATGGACTTCTGGCAGAAAATGTATCTAAGACATCAGTAGTCAACACCAGTTTCAATAATTAAAATATGCAAATTGCCTTTACAGAGAGGAATAGGCATTGAACTCTACTGCCAATATTGGAAACAGCATTCCTAAAAGTCAATATCAAACCTTTAACAAGTGTTGACAGATGACTTAGGATAAAAGTCAAAACAGAGTCTCAACTTCCAGACATGGTGTTTTGGGGTGTTGCCCCTCATCATTGAAAAGCATGAGATCTGATTTGGCTGTGTGAGAGACATATAACTGGGATCTAAGAGGTACCTTTTCTCCATGTAGAGAGTGGCATGCCTGGCATTCCAGCGTAAGGAAGCTTATAAATCAGAACAGCAAGTCTGCAAGTTGAGAATCTGGAGCCACATGCACACATTGAGTATTTGGTGAGGGTTTTTTTTTACCAGGAGTGGGTGATAAATACAGAAGTGGTGCCTGTGTTTCTATTATACTTTTCCTCTGATTGTACAACTACTGGTTTGGAAAATTACTGAGGTAAAAAACTCACCAAATACTCAACGTGTGCACATGGTCTACATTGGCTTTTATCCTATGTCCTTCATAGAATACATCCAATCCCTCACCACCGTCTTCAACTCATAAATATTTCCAGAATCTGTGCTTTCCTCAATTCTCAATCAATAAAAATGCTAGCGCATGCCGTCATCATCTCCCGCCTTGATTACTGCAACATCCTCCTCTGTGGCCTCCCTGCTAACACGCTCGCCCCTCTCCAGTCCATCCTTAATTCTGCTGCCCGACTGATCCACCTCTCTCCTCAATACCACCCCACTTCTCCTATCTGCAAGTCCCTCCACTGGTTCACACTCTTCCACCATATCCAATTCAAACTACTAACATTGACCTACAAAGCCATCCATAATTTGTCTCCTCCATATATCTCTGAACTAATCTCTTGCTATACTCCAAAACGTAACCTCCGGTCCTCTCAAGATCTTCTTCTCTCCTTCTCTCTAATTCGCTCCTCATGCAACAGCCTTCAAGACTTCTCCCGAGCATCCCCAGTCTTCTGGAATTCACTGCCTCAACACGTCAGATTATCTGCTACATTTGCAAGCTTCAAATGGAACTTGAAAACTCATCTGTTCAGAAATGCCTATAATCTACAATAAACTCACTGCTTCACCACCGTGCGGAGCTGCCGCCTCACCACCGTGAGGAGCTGCCGCCAAAACTATATCCCACCTACTGTCTCCTCCCCAAAATCCTATAGAATGTAAGCCTGCAAGGGCAGGGTCCTCTTCCCTCTGTACTAGTGTACTAGTCTGTCTACTGTAACTTGTATATGTATTCTGTATGTAACCCCCTTCTCATGTACAGCACCATGGAATCAATGGTTCTCTATAAGTAAATAATAATAATAATAATAATATAAACTTTTAGGATTGTACTTTCCAGTAGGTGGCACTAGAGTTTAAGCCTCTTTGAAGAGACAATTTGCATATGTAATTACCAAAAGGAGCACTGCATGGCTTACAAACCTCCTTACACTGGCATGCCAGGCTCTCCACAAGGAGAAGCATTACCCCTTTTAGATCCCAAAAATTAAAACAGAAATTGATAGTTTTTAATAAATCAACGTAAAATACATATAAACTAATGCTGGTAATGTGGAACAAGAAACATGCCTAACTTCCCTATAAGAAATGTGGGATATCCACCACTTAGTATAAAAACTGTTATGTCAAAGGCTTAATGTGAAAGCAAGTTTTTCTAACAATCGTGCACTTTTTACAAGACAAGCTACAGAAAAACATCTAATTTAGAAGTCCAATAATCTATACAACAATGGCCATGTTTTGTTTAGATGAATGAAGACAGAATATATATTAACGTTTAGATCAATATAGTCAATAATGATGCCTGCCAATAATATAGAATGCCTTGTTCCGGGGAGATTTTCTAGAAAATGAGTTTGAAGATGTGCACAATCCAAATTAAATCTATATCCCAAAGATTTTTTTTAAATAAGTGCCGAGAACATTGTTTTATCCCCTGGGAGAGCCATTGAAACACTGTGAATGGCTCCCACTGGGGTCCTGCACACATCATGCAGTGAAGTAAGCCTGCGCATTGTGGGCATTGTTTATACTTAGCCGAGCTCCGCGAGTACCCAAGCAGTCGGAGGCTCAATTGAGTAACGAGCAGTGGTGAGCACAATCGTCCATCACTGGAAACTATCAAACCAGGAAAATCCTCAATGAATACTGGAATATCCAGAGGAAGGATCTATTTTTAATTGAGATAATCAATACACAACCATGGTACATTTTACAAGGGTGTGACTATTAAAAATGTAATCTAATAATGGAAACTCAAATAAAATGATAAAGATTGCAAACTGATAAAAATAATGCTATGGGAAATATAGAAATGTGGTATATATACAGGGCTACATCTAAATAATTATTAGCCATAATCTCACAAATGAAATTGTGTAGCACAGGAGTAAGCCTTGAGATCAAAGTTTATCCTATGGGTCGGACTTTGTGGTCTATTATGTAACTGATGGCATTTGTGGCCTACAATATGTGGGGTCAATCCTGTATGAAAGGCCAAACGTATAAAACTGAAAATGAATTCCTACAGAGAAGTTTGTCTCTTCATCTACTTATCAAACATGAAGGGAAATTTTGTCATTAGAACAAATTTCCATTGAAAATCTGTGCAGATAGGTGACCCTTAACTAAAGGGAATCCTAATGGATTTATAAACTAAAAAGCTTACATCCCAAAGGTTTAAATGAAGGAAGAGGATAGACTGAATAATAGGACCTCAATTCTGTGCTCTCATTTATCATCCTAGATTGTAATTGTATGAGTATAGTTAGCTATATGTGATTATGATATGTCTCACCTCGTCATTGATGTTTCTGTTGTACGAGGTGATGGCGTCTGTGTTCTGGGATAAGGAGGGTGTGCTGCTAGTGGACTACCTTCAAAAGAGCTCCACCATCAATGCAAGGTATTACATTGAACTTTTGGACCAATTAAAGGCAGCTCTGAAGGCCAAAAGGTGCGGCAAGCTGTCCAAAGGAATCTTGTTCCTACAAGACAACGCCTCCGCTGACACTGCACAAGCCACCACTGCAAAACTGACAGAGCTGGGCTTCCAGCTGTTTGACCATCCACCTTATTCACCAGATCTAGCTCCCTCCGACTATCATCTGTTTCCAAACCTGAAGAAACACCTCAAGGGTACCAAATTTCACACCATTTCTGATGTCATGGCTGCTACGGATGCCTGATTGGAGGCACAACCGAAATCCTTCTTTTTGCTAGGCTTACAGAACTTGGAATACCAATGTAAGAAGTGTGCTGACATCAGTGCAGAGTATGTGGAATCAATATAACGTTTCATCATTCTATCTCGTTTCTTTCTGGGTAAAGCCAAAGACTTATCAGCAGCCTGTTGTAATCCCTATTAAATATCACAGTACAGATACATTACATTACATTCCATCTGTCATCCCAATTTTTAGCTCTCTGGTTATCCTATCTGTTCTTCACTTCCAAGGACTGTGGGCCATTCTTGTTTTCCCTAGTATTCACATTTGGGCAGCACTACTATGGTAGTTCTCCTGGCTATACTCCTTTTAACATTATATGAACATGGCTTATTCCTGCTTTGCAGAAATCTTATAAAAGCCGAAACAAATAGTATGCGTTTTTCTATTTTAATATAGTCTCATGGAAGATATCATATGGATTGCTCGTGGTGAACTAGGATTTCATTGTTATCACTTTTTCTGCATGTTGGCCCTGAGGTTCCATTTGGGAGGCCATCAAGGAACGACTACACCAGCTGAAAGACACCAGTATTATCATATACATGTGTTCAGTGGAATCGGCCCAGTGACAGTACAACTACAACAGATGAGCTTGCATTCTAATTTTCCAGTCTACGGCCATTGCAGATTAACATTTATGCTTATAAAGAGCTTTTCCTCTATCTTCTTTTTCCTTCTCTTGAGGATATTTTCTAATTAACAGATTGGTTTAAATTAAGCAGACAATACTGGGTGCCATAAATAGTAGCAAGTGAAAGGGACTGTTCAAACCAAGCACAGCAGTGAAAGGGACTGTTCAAACCAAGCACAGCACCTTGTAGGGGGTCATATCCCTAATATGAGTTGGACCTTCAGTTTCCAAATCCATTGCTGCATTAGCCAGAAAGTTCTTTACATAAATTTGCTAATGATGTGTTCGATGCAACCTTATAATTGCCGAGCAGTGCATTGCACCTTCTCACCTACTTGTTTTCCATCCATTTCTGGTTCCTATAAAACCAAAGCTGTCAATCAACAAAGGGCAAGGAGGAGTGGAGATATATGCAAAAGAACTAAATGATCTGGACTGTTCAGCCACGTAATGGTGCACTGAGTGCCTCATTAGCATCTGTGATTAGAGAATGATTTTTGATGCCGAAATACACTGGGACACTTGTGCCGTCCCGGAGGCATCTGATGTCACGGCGGTGGCACCAAGCGGTGATGTGGCCATACCGGGGCGGGCAACAGGCTTTTTAATGGAGCTCAGCAGTATATTAATACAGCATCCAATGATGGGGGTCCTTCCTGCCCTGATGGGAGTATGGCTTCTCTGCTGTATGGTTGTACTGTACTCATCCTCTGCTGCTGTTTCCCTACCTGGAATAGGTATCTTGGTATCCTTCGATTTCCAAGAGAAGAACAATCCAGATTTGTAATCTCTTCTGGTGAGCAGGTGACTGGAATCCTGAAGGAAAACTCTCTAGTTATTCTAGACGTTTCGAGACTCTCAAGGGCCACTGCGCTCCCAGGTAAATGTCACTGCCCTTATAAAAAGGCTGCAGTCTCTCAGTTCTGGCACCGATGACCTATGGACTGATACCCTGACAAGTGTAGCTGGCCCCTTTAGAGGCTTCTAGAAAATCACCTCAGGACAGGACCTCTCCTCAGTACACCCTTCTCTTCACCTCACACGAAGACTAGCTGCCCCTAACTGAAATTTACCTCACAACTAAGCTCCTCCCCTTTCTCCTTTTAGGGCTCATCACTTGAAAGTTGGTTTTCTCTCAAGTGACAGCCTCACAAAGGGAGTGTATGCAAATGTGTGCTCTGTTGTGAGCAGCAGAGAGCCAAATTCCCACTAAAGCTTACAATACATGTTATACAGATGTAAATACACATGTAGTTATTAGGGATGATCGAATACCTCAAATATTCGGCTTTGCGAATATCTGAAAAATAGGTCGCCGCAATGCGAAAATTCGATGCGCAATGTAAGTCTATGGGAAGTCCGAATAGTTGTTATTCGGGTTTCCCATAGACTTACATTGCGCATCGAATATTCGCGAATAGTCGTGAACTATTCGACAAATATCCGCAAAGCCGAATATTTGAGGTATTCGATCATCCCTAGTAATTATCTGTGGCGACCAGGCACTAAATATGTGTCATTTAAAATTAGGATAAGTTCCTATGAGTCTATGTGCTTTGTTTGAACAGTCATTTTGCGCTGACCGACTGTTTAAAAGATATCAATGATATACAAGTAGTCTGGACTTGTGACTATCTTCGGTTATATTGTTATCATTCATAATGCCTGTACGTAGAATAAACATCCTAAAGATAAATCATAAAACAATGTACAGTAACTTCACATTTTAATGTTATCCACCTGCTGCTATAGAATAGAGCATCTACCATGCAGACTACCATACTATTACACATACAAGGCTATCTTTGTAATAAAGCATGCCTACTGCTCCGCGCACCAGCTGTGCTCCATTGTTCCTGGTAACCCACATTATAGATGTGTGACTGACGTGCTATATACCATGAGCCTGGAGAACTGTAATTGCTGCATAGCTCCCAACTGTAATATGTTTAATGATCAGCAGCTAGTCAATTTGTTAATTACTTACTTAGACTTTATTACTTTAATCAATGGCAGATATTTATCTACAGTTCAGTGTAATCCAGGAATCTGGAAATTCTTTTTCAGGGTGTTAAATCTCAGTGTTGTGTGGGATTTGCATTTCTGAATATAGTTTTGTAACCATAAAGCAGAGATTAAGTCATTAGGATACAAACAACACTGTATCTCAGGGTATATGTTATTATTTCTAGCTTTGTTTCAAGAAAATGCTGCATCTGCTGGGTGATTTTTGGGGATTTTCTTCAAGACTATCAGCTCTTCTGGCCTGTATAATAGGGGATATTATTATATGATTATAATATTAATAGAATTATCTTTCACTACACTTCTTATAGAGAATCTGTCATGACGTTTTTTTTCTACACCTATATAGGAGCAGAGACCCTTATTCCAATGATGTATCACTTACTGGGCTGCTTGCTGCAGTTTTAAAAAAAATCCCTGTTTTTCCTTCTGTAGAACTAGTAGTTTCTGAATCCTGAGCTCTGTATAACCCCGCCCCCACCCCTCATTGGCAGCTTTCGCTGCCAATGATTGGTGAGGGAGGGGTTATCCAGAGCTTATGAATAAGGAAGACTGCTTGGCAACAGGTTTACCAGTCCTTTAATGACACTTTCCTGATGATAATACAGTGATTTTAACAAAACTACAGCAAGTGGCCCACAATTTTTTTTGATGGCCACAGTAATGTAATAATAATAATAATAATAATAATAATACCTGACAGCAAAAAATCTATGTCTGCCTCTAGTTTCTCCCCCTTCTCCATAGAATCTTATGAGCACCACCTGTCATCTCTTATATTAGTAATGGAAAAATCTATTCTCCAATCCTGGATGGAGCTAAAAGAAGCAACAATTCTCTGGTAAGATATTAAAAGTTTGTTATCCTTCTCTTGTACTATTGATTATGAAAAAAATAATTGAAAGGATGGTTACTTTTTAAACTGTGTATTCACCCCATTGATATTGTTACTGTTTGCTTGTGTAGAATTTTCAATGGCAGTGGCATGGTAAAAGATGTATCATGATAGTGTGAGGATGATTCTAGAAGGCATGGGAGATAAAGCATAAATAGAACATTAAACATATGTTGGTGGGATTTGCCAGTGATTTAATATATTTCAACATGCTTGATTCTTTATTCAGCTGGGAGATAAGCGTCTACAAGAACTATCTGGCAGCAGCTTGTCTCGCACTCCCTTGTTAAATCAAATGCAACCTAGCTCCGGGGCCGCCATCAGGATAGTACAACAGGGATTTCTGTCAGGAGCCCAGCCAAAAAAATGTATCAAAGGGGCCCTGAGCAAGTTCCATCTCCACCTACTGCTATGTGAAGGAAGAAGACGGAAACACACTACAGTGAATAGAATACTGCTGCAGTAAGAAGCAGGCGCCACATCAGAGGACCAAGGGTCAGGCAGAGTAAAGGTCTGTACTGTGGTAGATCAGTGTTTTCTGCATATTCTGTACAGCCAGCTGCTTCAGTTAACAGGAACTTGGCTTCTTGCACATCCTCACTCCTGCTCCTGGGCTCCTCAGGGGTGGAGCCTTATAACACTGCGTTACAATTGGTATAAACCTCCTCCCTCTTCTGCTGCTGCCACAGTAAAGACTCTTCAGGAACCTCAGTTGTTTGGTAGGAGCAGCAGTTTTGCCTTGTTAATATGCTATGTGTAAAAGCATAGTGGCATCTGTGTAAATTGATATTTTGGAGAGGCATTACTGCAAATTCTATGAGTGGGGGTGGGGATTCTTTAGAGATTTTATAGGGAGTTAGGAACTTGGCTATAAACTGTATATTGGGGAGGAGCATCCTTTAGATGTCAATTTTATTTTTATGGGAAAGTCTTTACTGTAAATAATAAGTCACAGAGGAGAGGGGATACTTTTTAGATATGCGATTATAGATCATTTATGGTGGACATGACTTTAAAAGGAATCTGTCACCTACCGTTGACCGCTTTAAGCTATTACTATGGGCATACAGGTAATAGGATGGTGAAAGTAGTTCTACCTGTATGCCTCATAGTAGATGCCCTTTTCAACAAATATTACTTTATATCGCCATATGTAAATTAGTCTACCAGGCTACTGGGCGTTGTGCTTCAGCTACTGGGTGGTTGCTTCCCTGTAAGAAATCCTCGCCTCTGTGCTGCATTATCCTTCCTGTCACCTCATCTCAGCGTCACAGTCACAGCTGGAAAATCCCACGTGTGCGTAGTAGAGTGTTCTTCAGCCTGTGTTCATTCACTCCCCATTAAATCTACTGCGTATGCACTGGTATGTCAGCTCCACTTCCATTATCGATGCGCTGTTTTAAGTTGTCCTCCCGGCTTCCGGGTGGGTAGACAGACATACAGACATAACTGGGCAACTTTTCAGGCAGGAAGTTGGGAGGACAACTTAGAACAGTGCACCGATAATGGAAGTGGAGCTGACTCACCAGCGCATGCGCAGTACATTCAATGGAGGGTGAAAGGGCGCAGACTGAAGAGCACTCTACTGCGCATTAGCGGGATTTGTCAACTGTGATGCTGAGAGGAGGTGACAGGAAGGATAATCAGGCACGGAGGCGGGGATTTCTTACAGGGAAGCAACTGCCCAGTAGCCAAAACACAACGCCCAGTAGCCTGGTAAGCTAATTTACATATGGCGATATAAAGTAATATTTGTGGAACAAGGCATCTACTATGAGGCATACAGGTAAGACTACTTTCCCCATCCTATTACCTGTATGCCCATAGTAATAGCTTAAAATGCTCAAAGGGGGTGACAGATTCTCTTTAATGGTCTGTTCGAATGTAACCTACCAAGAATTGCAATTCTGGAGAAAATTACTTAATAAATGTCCCAAAAAAGGTACTATATAAATATAGACATCAGAAAAGGAAAATGTATCGGGACAGAGTTAATCATAACCTTTAATAATAAAATAATCAAATTTTATTAAATAAATAGATTAAAAGCAACACAAGAGTACATATACACATACGTCCGACAAGACAGACAAAGATTAGCAGTATGGTGGGTGAGCGACCATGGGAACCCCAGAAATGTAAAATGCATGTCATATATAATAAAGTAAGTATAAATAAGTATTCTATATTCACACAAAATGCCAGTTAAAATAGATTCTATACAAAATAGTAGGCCATAGACAATGCTATTCACTAGTACAGGCCATATATAAACTAAATCATGACCAGAAATAGTCCTAAGCTCACCCACCAAACTCCTGACACGCGTTTCACAACTGCGTCATCAATCAGACTGCGTCACATCCACTCACATGGATAAAGGAAATCCTTAATCATTATGATTGTCGGGCTCGTTATTAGTATTGTGTGGGGTCTTGATTGCATTCATATATTGATGCTGGCATTTGAGCAACATCTTAATACATGTGCCAGATATATTGGCTGTGCTTTGTTTATTTATCAGCAACTGTTACCTTTATTTGCTGGGCTAAGTACAAAAATGTTATCAATCTTATACAAACTTTACTACATACAGTGTGTATTGAAGTGTGACACCCCCATAATGCATTGATTTTTTTTCTCTGTGTTTCTGGGGTTCCCATGGTCGTCACCCACCAAACCTTTAGTCTTTGTCTTGTTGTAATTATGTAATTATTTGTAGTTTTATGTTGTTTTTAATCCGTGTATTTAGTGACATTTGATTCTTTAATAATTAGGTCCTGGTATATTTTTTTTGGTGTTTGTTCAAATGTAACAGAAATGCAGCAGAGAATTTTCAAAGCAAATCCACAAGACTTCACTGGAAAATCCATAGCAGCAAATCTGAATCAAGCTGTGTGGGTTTTGGGGCAGATTTTGCTGCTAATATTACGTGAAAAACAGCAATGTGTAAAATAAATGAAGAGCCAAACTATACTTCCATCGCTCTCTTGCTTGGTCCAATGATGGTCTATGCAAGACTCAACCTATCGATACCTAGATCTAAAGTGAAAGCTGCAACAATTGGGGTGTCCTGCAGATTTTCACTTCCCCTTTAAATGCAATAGAGATCTTTGGGTATGTGCCCACGATCAGGACTCAGCGGGCCGTGAGTCTGCTCTGCAGGAGAACGCAGGAGACCGCAGCTACCGTACTGTACCCACGATCAGGGTTCAGAGCGCCGTGGTGTCTTGCTTGTGTTCTCCCTACAAAATATTGACATGCTGCGGTCTGGAAAAACGCACCACAGGACAGTGTTTCCTGCGGAAAAAAGAAGCACAGTGGGCACGGGATTTCTATACATCCCATTCACTATGCTTGTACTGCACAATGCAGTGTTTTGGAAGCAGCTGAAGCATGCTACATCCAAAACGCAGCAAATATTGATCGTGGGCACACAGCCTAAGGGGTAACATTTCTCCTTTGAGATAGAAATATGTCTAGCATAACTGTGTGAGGAGGCTTATGAGCCATGCAATTCTCCTCTGGGAAATTAACGCAAAATCTAAAACAAACCTCTCGTGTTGAGGTAGGCTATTGACAATTGGTATATTATAGAATTTGAATATCCATGGATCAGTAGAAAAGGTGAAGTTGGAATGGTCGTATTCTTCTAATAGCTACTCTGCCTAGTACATGCACTTCACAGGACACAAGTAACACTCATATGGATGTTTGAAGACAAGGCCTCTAATATGAAAAAGCTTGTTGAAAGATGTCCTCTATGGATAAACAATACTTCCATGTTCTTCAGACAAATCAAGATGGGAGTTTATCAGAGGGATCCCATTGATCATGATTTTGTACATTATCTTTATATTTTTATAGGGGTTAGCTCTTTTTCAGTACATCCTGTCCAGAAGTTACCTAATAAAGAAGCAAATATCTACTAGGTTCTATCCAGTTCCTTGAGACTAGATGCAGACATTTTTACCCTCATGCAGGTAACAAGGTTTATTTGCATTAAACTCTGCTAAACATGCAAAACAAACTGATTTTAAACATTTTCCTGATGTTAATCAAGCACAGGCAATTACGTTAAATAGGATCATTTTTTTTTTCATCATTTAAAAGTAATTTACACAGCAAAGTTTATAAAAAGTTGCTCAAATGAAAAAAAATAAAATCCTGGAACATTTTCAGAAATTAGTATGTACAATTACTTACTCTACCGTGGTTCATACACTGAAACCGTGCTGGCTGCTGTGGCTCTCGTGGTTATAGCTGCTAGCCACATCAAAGGGGTTGTCCATAAATGGGTTGTCCGGTCTAGAATGAAAAATCTGCTGTCACTTTGTGTGATCGTAGCTTTGTAAATCCTTTTAGTGCACATATAAATCTGCGCTCACACAAAGTGACTGCAGACTTTTCATTCTAGACTGGATAACCCACATACTGTGCGCTGCGAGGATTCGCTGGTTTCTGAGCTGGGAATAGCGGTCAAGTATGCAATATGCATACTGTCACATTTGTGTCACGGGTAACAGACAACCTGTGGTGTCCGGCTGCAGAAGGTCACTGCGTTTGGCCACACAAAATGCCTTTTGATATTCCAGCCTTTCCTATGTGGTGTGAATGGAGTTTTGTGTGTCTTCTCTGTCAGGGATTACTTTTTCCCCTTAAAGGCCCCGTCACACTAAGCAATATCGCTAGCAACATCGCTGCTAACGAACAACTTTTGTGACGTAGCAGCGATGTTGCTAGTGATGTCGCTGTGTGTGACATCCAGCAACAACCTGGCCCCTGCTGTGAGGTCGTTGGTTGTTGCTGAATGTCCTGGACCATTTTTTAGTTGTTGCTGTCCCGCTGTGAAGCACAGATCGCTGTGTGTGACAGCGAGACAGCAACAACTAAATGTGCAGGCAGCAGGAGCCGGCTTCTGCGGAGGCTGGTAACCACAGTAAACATCGGGTAACCAAGAAGCCCTGTCCTTGGTTACCCAATATTTACCTTTGTTACCAGCCTCTGCCGCTCTCACTGTCAGTGCCGGCTCCTGCTCTGTGCACATGTAGCTGCAGGACACATTGGGTTAATTAACCCGATGTGTGCTGTAGCTAGGAGAGCAGGGAGCCAGCGCTAAGCGGTGTGCGCTGCTCCCTGCTCTGTGCAGCTGCATCCTGTACTCTATACCCTATATATGTACCCTGTGCAGCTGCACCCGGTGTGCGCTGCTCCCTGCTCTGTGCACATTTAGCTGCAGCACACATCGGGTAATTAACCCGATGTGTGCTGTAACTAGGAGAGCAGGGAGCCAGCGCTCAGTGTGCGCGGCTCCCTGCTCTCTGCACGTGTAGCTGTGTGCGCTGGTAACCAAGGTAAATATCGGGTTGGTTACCCGATATTTACCTTAGTTACCAAGCGCAGCATCTTCCACGCGGCGCTGGGGGCTGGTCACTGGTTGCTGGTGAGCTCACCAGCAACTTGTGTAGCGACGCTCCAGCGATCCCTGCCAGGTCAGGTTGCTGGTGGGATCGCTGGAGCGTTGCAGTGTGACATCTCACCAGCAACCTCCTAGCAACTTACCAGCGATCCCTATCATTGTAGGGATCGCTGGTAAGTTGTTTAGTGTGACTGGACCTTTAGGGTCCTGGAGAGATCTTTTCCTTTCAGCTGCTAATCATCATCCCTCACCCTCGGTGTCTTTTTGTTGCTGGGGATAGAGTTAAGTTTCTATGCGGTCCTGACTGCAAGCAGTCGGCTTGTAACCATCTGGAGAAATATTGTGTATTGATGTTCCTCTCCCTAAGTTATCTTGGAGATAAGTTTTTTGTTCATTTTCCCGTTTGTTTTCCCTGTGTGTTCTTTAGGACTTAGTGGAGTAAACTAGCACTCATTCCACCATTTAAATACCTAGGGCCTAGTTAGGGGGCAGCCAGGGCTAGTTATCCTGCTCAGTGCATAAGAGAGGAACTCATCTAGGGATATCAGGGGAGCCAGGGGCTGCGGAAGTTTTTATCAGGAGTCACCATCTCCCCCTCCCCTAGACACACCCTCGCCTCCCTTTTCGCTATTTGCTCTGTATTTCTCCATACCATACACACAAAAAACAAACAAACTGACAAGTAGGTGCTTTTTTGTTTTTTTTTAAGAATTCCCTAACTGTTCTGGCTGAGCGACTTCATGGTCTGTCTCTTGAGGTAGTAGATTTTCAGTCAGCTGTTCAGCAGCAGTGGTCGCAGAGTCCAGGCTTTGGAGATTCTGCAGGTAGGCAGGTCCAGCCTGAGCCCAAGCTTGCTCTCTCAGACAGGTTTTCTGGGGGATAGAGACAAATGTTTGGATTTCAGAGAGGCCTGTAAATTGTACTTTAGGCTTTGGCCTTATTCCTCTGGGGATGAGGAGCAGCAGGTAGAGAATGTGATCTCACCATTGCAGGGCAATCTCCAATCCTGGGCTTTTTCCCTTCCTCCTACCTCTGGTTACCTCTGATCGGTGAATTAATTTTTTGAGGACTTAGGTCCTATGATGATCCTAACCAGGTTTCCATGGCTAAGTATAGGTTGTGTCACCTTAAACAGGGAGATCGTCAGCAGAGACTTATTGTTCAGAATTTCGTAGATGTGCAACCAACACTAAATGGAATGACTCAGCCCTTAGGCTATGTGCGCACGTTGCGTACAGTCACTGCAGATATTTCTGCAGCGATCTGAAGAGCACACGTGCGCTTCAAATCGCTGCAGAAAATGTCCGTAGTGAAAAAAAAAGAAGCCGATTCCATGCGCTCTGACTGCAGCTCCTCCCATAGACAGAGTAGGGGCTGCAGGCAAAGCGCACGGAAGAAGTGACATGTCACTTCTTAGAACGCGCGCTCCGGGCAGCAGCCGAAGCGCTGCGCTCTAAGACGCCACGTGCGCACGGCCCCTGCACAATCTCCATAGATTGTGCAGGGGACGCAGGACGCATGCAGTTACGCTGCGCTGCAGAGCGCAGCGTAACTGCATGAATTACGCACACATGCGCACATAGCCTCAGTTGGTGAAGCACAATCCAGTGGTGGATTGGCAATACAGGGAAATTGTGGAGTGGAGAGATTACTGTTCTAAAACTGCTTAAACACTTCACTTCCATCACTGCTGTCTCTAGAGAAACCTTACCTGCATATTTATCTGGTTTTAAAGATGTATTTTAAGAGCGGGGGTGTCAAAATTTGCTTCCCCATTATGTATACGATCGCTCTATTAGTCTGATTCCTGGAGCAAAACTACCCAAGTCAAGACTGTATAATCTTTCTGATCCAGAGAGAGAAGCCATAATGGATTATATTTCTGAGAGTTTTGAGAATGAATATATAAGACCCTCCTCTTCAACCGTGGAGGCAGGATTCTTCTTCGTAAAGAAGAAAGATGGGGGACCTATGTCCTTGTTTGTGTTTTTGGGAACTGAATCAGATTACCATCTGTTACGCATATCCTCTTCCTCTGATTCTGGATGTATTCAACCAGATTGTGGGAGCTACATGGTTCTCCAAGTTGGACTTAAGGGGGCTTACAATCTGGTTAGAATTAGAGAAAGGGATGAATGGAGAATGGCTTTCAATACACCTGAGGGGCATTTTGAAAGTCTGGTCATGACATTTGGCCTTACTAATGCTCCCTCTGTTTTCTAGTATTTTATGAATGATATTTTTCACTATTTGGAGGGCAGGCTTGTGGTTCTAAATTTGGACGATATCTTGATTTACCCGATATAGAAGAACATCATGTACTGTACATATGAAACATGCATTACAGATTTTAAGAGATAAAAAACAGCATTCCAAATTGGAGAAGTGTGTTTTCGCTGTTCAAGAGGTGCAGTTTTTGGGGTACCTGTTGTTGTCTTTGAGTGTTGGATGGATCCAGAAAAAGTTTGCGCTATACTTGACTGGGATCGTCCAAAAAACCTGACATCCCCCAGCAGGCTTTTTTCTCTATAAAGAGACGTTTTACCATAGCTCCTATATGCATCCAGACAGATGTTTCACAGCCATTTATTGTAGAGGTTGATGCATGTGATGTGGGGATTGGGGCTGTGTTGTCACGGAGTTTTTCACCTGGTAAATGGCGCCCATGCACTTTTTTTCCCCAAAAATGTGTCTTCAGCTGAGAAAAACTATGATGTTGGAAATAGAGAATGCTTAGCAATTAAGCTAGCTTTTGAGGAATGGTGTCATTGGCTGGAGGTAGCAATTCATCCCATTTCTGTGATCACAGACTATAAAAAAACTGTCATATCTTGAATCTGCAAAACGTCTCAATCCTAGGCAGGCTAGATGGTCTTTATTTTTTACCAGGTTTAATTTTACTGTCACTCGGGGTTAAATACATCAAAGCAGATGAATTATCCCAGAACTTCCCTGGTAGAAGTTATCATGTGAAAACTGTCCCTATTTTTCAGAAAGGGGTGGTCATCTTGACCTGGAGGGGGAGGTGTTGGGGGCTCAGGGGGACTCCTTGGCCTCCTGTCCTTCAGGGAGGTTGTTTGTGCCACTTAATTTGCGTTGGAAAATAATCGGGGAACATCACAATAAAGTACTTATGGGTCATCCAGGTAGTAAAGCATTCTCCGACCTCCTTTCTCGTTGTTTTTGGTGACAGAGGTTGCATCAGAATGTAGTTTACTATGTGTCTGCTTGTAGTATTTGTGCACGTTCCAAGGTAACGCATACTTGCCCGGATCTCTCCTTCTGTTGGGCTATCCCTAATAGACCATGGACGCATTTATCCTTAGATTTCATTACTAACCTACCCTGCAGAAAAAACTGTGGTTTTGGTGGTAGTGGAAAGGTTCAGTAAAATGGTACATTTCATCATGTTACCGGCACTACCGAATGCCAAGACTCTGGCTTTAGTGTTCATCAATGAAATCGTGAAGCTTCATGGGGTTCCTTCCAATGTAGTCTCACCCAGTTTGTTTCCAAATGTTGGAAAGCATTTTGTGTTTTTCTTTCTCTTCTGCCTTCCATACTTAGTCGAATGGTCAGAACGAACACATAAATCAAAATTTTGAGACTTATCTTAGATGTCCAATTAGAAATGCAGTACAGGTCTCTTGATTAGTTATGTTGCTTACCTCATGTACAGTAGCTTAGGTATCCATGGTTATAACCACAAGCAACTAACTGAATAACTGTCACTATATTAGTGATCGTAACCATGGATATCTAAGCTGCAATGCCCTGCACATGAGGTAAGAGACATGGCTATATCAGGAGAACTATACTACATTTCTAATTGGTGGTATTTGCTAATAATATTATTGTTACATCTACTACATAGATAGAATCTTGGAAATGGGAATACCCTTTTAACTCCTTCATGACATCCACTGTGCATGGTGCATGTGCGACGTCGTGAGAGATGCGTTCCAGTAAACCATCGTTTACGAATTTATGATTGTCACAGCTTACTTGCAGCGCCGGCAAGGTCATCAGTGGGTGTCAGCTATGTATCATAGCTGACACTTGGCTGTAAAGCTCACGAATGGGGTTTTCACCGATCATAGGCGTTTAACCCCTCCGATGCTGCTGTCAATAGTGAGAGCAGCATCGATTGACATGTAGAGGGAGGGTGCTCCTTCTCTGCTCCGATTGCATTGGGCGATAGTCTACATGGTGACCCTAGGCCAAATAATGGTCTTGGGGTCACCCAGGTATGGTAGCCTGTGAGGTCTTGCCTTGAGTAAGACCTTACACATCTCCTGCCTGTGTGCTAGTCACTGATTTAATGCCCTGAAATGTAAAATGCCCTGCAGAACATTAGACGAGCAGTCAGAGCAGGGAAAGTTGATGTCCCATCCCAGGACTAGGTAAAAAAGTTAAAAAAAAAGTTATAAAAAAATGAAAAAAATAGTTTAAAAATCACAAAATAAATAAAAAAAGGGAAAAAAATCTACCCATAAATACATGTATTTATGTAAAAAACAAAATAATCATACTGACCCGAAAAATAAACCTGTCTTAATTTGACCACATGCTGAACGGCATGAAAAATTCCCCATAGCTATTCCTGAATTGTTGAACTGTTTTATGTTCATTCTGCATCCTAAAACCTGGAATAGAAAGCGATCAAAAAACATTATGTGCCTAAAAATTGTAACAATAAAAATGTCAACTCATCATGAAAAAAACAAGAACTTGCATGACTCTGTTGTAAAAAAAAGTGTGTGATAGCAGCTAAAGATAAAAAAAACTAAATAAATCTGGTATCGCTGTAATCGCACCAAATTAAAGAATAAAGCTGCCTAATCACTTATACTGCATGTTGAACGGCATAAAAAAATAAATATTAGCAATTCTTGACCTGCTGTTAATTTACTAATTCTTCCTCTCAAACTTCACAGTAAGGCTCGGCTCCCATTTCTGTAGTGAGGACGCCCCCTAATTTACAGGGTGTATGTCTCCAGACGAAAGAGCTGGGCACAATATATGGGCACTATAATGTACTGGGAACAACAGTGTACTGGGCACTACAATGTACTGGGCACTACATTGGCAGATTTTTCATTTTCACTCAGCAAAATCCATTGCTGCTATTTCTGTAAAATTCACATAAAAACAATATTGTCACTACAACTGTGGATAAATTCCTAGAGGGGTGTAATTGGGGTCACTTGAGGGGGTATTCTGCCCTTCTGGCACTTAGGGGCTTTGTATATAAAATACGCAAATTAATGAAAATTTGTACTCCAAGAATCAAATAGCGCTCCTTCCCTCCTGAATCTTGCCATGTGGCTAAACAGTACTGTATAGCCACATATTAGGTAATGCCATGTTCAGCAGAAATTGTGTGACAAATTTTCATGCCATTTTTATGGTGTTACTTATGGGGGGCTCTACTGTCCTTGTACCTCAGGGGCTCGGCCAATGTGACATATCAAACTCCAACCATTCCAGCAAAATCTGAAGTCTAATATGGCACTCCTTCCTTATTGATCTTTGTACTGTACCTCAAAAGTCATTTTCTACTACATATGGGGTATTGGTGAACTCAGGAGAAATTGCACAACAAATTGTATCATTTGTTTTCTCCCATCACCCCTTTTTTGAAATTAAAACCTTGGGGCTAAAGAAACAATTTAGTAATGGTAATTTTTATTTAATCAGCCCAATGTTATATAATTCTGTAAATCAGTAGAGGGAGGCTAAAAATGCTCACTAACCCCCTAAATTAATTCCTAGAGAGGTCTAGTTTCCAAAATGAGGTCATTTGTTAGGGTTTTTGCTGTTTTGGCAAGTCAGGGGCTCTTCAAATGTGACATGGCATTCTCAATGCATTCCAGCCAAAATGGCAGTCTTGCCCTTTGAGCCATGTGACCCAAACAGTAGTTTTCCATCATATATTGGTGTACTAACGAGAAATTGCACAACAAATTGTATGGTGCATTCTTTCCTGGTACCACTGTAAATAAAAAATTTGGGGCTAAAGCAACATTTTTGTGGGAAAATGTTTTTTTTTTATTTTCACAGCTCAGCATTATAAAATCCTATGAAGCACCTGGAGATTCAAGGTGCTCACCACACATCTAGATAAATTCCTTCTATGTATATTTACATTCGTTGCTATTATAATGTACTTCCAGGCCACTTTATCTGGTTAATGTGCAACAGGAACAGGAGGAGCAGCGCCAGAGCCCTGCAGAATGACCTCCAGTAGGCCACTAATATCCATGTGTCTGCTGAAACTGTCAGAAACAGACTCCATGAGAGTGGTACAAGGGCCCAACATCCACAAGTAGGTGTTGAGCTTACAGCCCAACACCGTGCAGGGTGATTTCCACTGTGCTCTTCACAGGTGAGAGCAGGTTCACACTAAGCACATATTACAAACGTGAGAGAGTCTGGAGATGGAAAATGTTCTGCTGCCTACAACATCTTCCAGCATGCCCGGTTTGGTAGTGGGTCAGTAATGGTATGGGGAGGCATTTCTTTGGATGGCCGCATAGCCCTTCATGTGCTAGCCAAAGGTACCCTGATTTCCATTAGGATAAGGGGATGAGATCCCTAGACCCCTTGTGAGACCGTAAGCAAATGCAGTAGGCCCTGGGTTCCTTCTGATGCATGATAATGCTAGGCCTTGTGTGGTTCAAGTGTGCCAGCAGTTCCTGCATGATGAAGGCATTGATGCTATGGACTGGCCTGCCCATTCCCCAGACCTGAATCCAATCAAGCACAACTGGGACATCATGTCTCGTTCCATTAACCAATGCCCCATTGCACCACAGACTGTCCAAGAGTTGACTGATGCTTTTATACAGGTCTGGGAGATCCCTCAGGAGAACATCTGCCACCTCATCAGGAGCCAGGTGTTGTAAGGGGAGGTATTACAGGCAGATGGAGGCCACACACAATACTGAGCCTCATTTCCTTGTCTTGAGATATTTCCACTGAAATTGGATAAGCTGTTGCCCTGCTGTGCATACAAACATCAATTTTCCACCACATATGGGTATTGGCATCCACAGGACAAAATGCACAACAAATTCTATGGTGCATATTTTTCCTGTTACTATTGTAAAAAGAAAAAAAATTGGGGCTAAAGTAACATTTTTGTGGGAAAAGCTAACATTTTCATTTTTTTCTTCTACAATGCTTTAATTCCTGTGAGGAAACTTAAGGGTTAAATAACTTTTTGAGTGTGATTTTGAGCACTTTGATGGGGTGCTGTTTTAAAATGGTGTTACTTTTGGGTATTTTCGGTCATATAGGCCTCTAAAAGTCACTTTAAATTTGATGTGGTCCCTAATAAACTAATGGTTTTGTAAGTTTTGTTGAACCCTTCTAACTTCCTAACAAAAGAAAATGATGTTTCAAAAATTGTGCTGAGGTAAAGTAGACATGTGGGAAATTTTATTTATTAACTATTTCATGTAACAAAACTCTCTGTTTAAAGGGCATAAAAATTAAAAGTTTGAAAATTGCGAAATTTTCAAACTTTTTGCAATTGCAGATAGTTATAAATAAAGGCAAAAAATATTGTCCTAAGCTTACCACTAACATGAAATACAAAATGTAATGAAAAAAATAATCTCAGAATCACTGGGATCTGTTGAAGTGTTCCAGAATTATTAGGCACAAAGTGATAAAGGTCAGAATCTAAAAAAATCGCCTGATCTTGAAGGTGGAAATTGGCTGAGGGTGAAAGGGTTAAATAGGAACTGTACTTTCACAAACTTTACATAAATCAATATGACAGGTGCATATAAGAAACTTTGCAATATATGTTATCAGAGAAATCTTTTTCCTTTACGTATGACACACTTCTCATCCTCCCTGTCTCCTGAACTCAACATCCACTCTGAACAAACAGCTCAACTGCTCAAGAGAAAATGGCTGCCAGCACAGTGAGGTTTCAAGTGACACCTCCTATTATATTCTATGGCAAGGGGAAGGAAAAGTGAGAAAACAGGAAGAAGGAGACACGGAAAGAGCATGCTGAGGTTTTCAACAGGTGTTTAACTCCACCCTAGAGCTACATTCATATCTACGCTGCTCAGTACTGCTATGGTGTGCCAACAACGGAATAAAGAGCAGAAATCTCTCTTTGTCTGCTGAAATGTGTTTGTGAGATTTTATACCAGCTAATCTCCACACACCAGCTCAGAGTAAACTGTAAATTAATAACTAGAACCTGCAAAGGTGAAAATGCAAGATACAAGTCATATAATGTACACAAATACTGGTATTCCTCAGGTACACACAGGTCAACTTATTTTTTAAGGTTACATAAAATTCTAGTTACCCAATACTTCTCCAAAACTAGTGGGCACTTATCTTGACATCCACTTATCTTGACAACAGTTGCACCTATGTGTCAAAATAAGTGTACAAATATACACTGTGTGCACAATTATTAGGCAAGCATTCTTCTTCATATTTTCCAATTACAAGCTGAATAATCTTGAATTACTTTGAAGCAGATCAGGTGATATGTATTGGTGTAATGAAGGAATGTGTACCCTAACAATATCAACAGCCTTTATCAAGGTGTGCATAAATAGGAAAACAAGTTGCCTAATAAGGAAAAATGAGGCTTGATAGAGATTTAACTGACTCTGGAAAGTCAAAACTGTTAAGTCTTACAGAGGGATGCAGCAGCACTCCTCAAATTGCTAACAAATTGGGGCGTGATCACAGAACCATCAAAAATGTTGTTACAAATATTCAAGGGTCAAAAAATGTTGGAAAAAAAAGATGCACATAAACTGCCAAAAAGCACGAGAATACTACAATGTGAAGCAACCAGGACCCCATTACACCAAGTGATGTCATTTTCCAGAACTGTAACCTCCCTGGAGAGTCCAGAACTACAAGGTTTAAAGTGCTCAGCGACATAGCCAAGGTAAGGAGGACTGGAACCCTACCACCACTGAACAAGACAGAGGAGTGGAAACATAAAGACTGGGCCAAGAAATAGCTGAAGACAGATGATTCAAAAGGTTTTATGGACTAATGAGATGAGAGTGACTCTTGACAGACCAGATGGATGGGCTTGTGGCTGGATCAGTAACAAGCACAGACTTCCACTTCAACTCAGACACCAGCAACGTGAGGTTAGGTATTGCTATGGTCTTGTATTAATAAAGATGAGCCAGATGGATTTTTTTCAGGTTGAAGATAGACTCAAAAATAGCAACAAGAAGAGGAGATAAAAACTCCCCCAAAAATGTATTAGAAAATGTACTCACAGCAAAAAAGGGCAACCAGTCCAGTTAGCCCAGGCCAACACATCTAATGCACAAACAGGATGCAGACAAACCTCTCAACATGATGGACACTTCACAGGTGCAAGGTAAATTGCACACTAGTGGCGCGCATAGGGCACTGTTCAGACTTGTATGCACATGGTGTCCAGCCAGCAACCTATTACCATGCCCTTACTATTAGATTAGGCGGGTTACTCGGACATTACTCACTGCAGCACGTAAGGGACAGAAATTCCACTATGCACGGCCGTATTAAGATAGATAGAAGATATAGACTCAAAATCAATTCCTAAACCTACTGCCAGTTTTCAGAAGACACTTTCTTCAAGCAGTGGTACAGGAAAAAATCTACATCTTTCAAGAAAACTATGATTTTTATACAGGATTATGCTCCATCGTATACATCAAAGTCTCCACTGCATGGCTTGTGTGGCGCCCTGGACAAGCCAGGTCGTCACAGAACAGCACCAACACACCCCACACTCCCGGTCAGGCACACCGAAGTCAGACAAAAACGCTTGTTGCCTTCCTCCAGGGGCTCATGTCCACACCAGGGGGTGGGCCAGGCGGTTGGCCCCGCCCAACGAGGAGTTCACAGTCCTGGAGGCGGGAAAAGTAAGGCAGATTAGTTTTGAAAGTGAAAGTGGAAGGAGGGAAGTGGCAGTAGAGAAGCCTGAAGTTGGTCCGGGTGTGTGGCCCGGACGGATCAGCAAGGTTGGCAGACGGTGGTGACCGTCTGCAGGAGAGGCCTATTGGAGCTAGCCGTAAGGACCGTGGATGGGCGGTGGCCCGGCGGTACCGGACCGGTACGCAAAGAGAAGCCAGCACCATCCGGCAGGGGCTTACGGACCCCGGCAAGGCTAGGAGTCGCCGTGAATTTACCAAATCCGTTAGCGAAGGGAACCTCCTGGGTTTCCCAGCAGCCAAGCCCCGACAAAAGGCAACAGTCCAACCGAGAGAGGGAAACATAGTCACCGCCAAGGCTAAAGTTCCCAGGGCCAGAGCCTGCAGGCAAAAGGGGCTCCTTCAGCAACCTTCAAGCTGGGGAGTGGGTTACCGGTGGGAACCCATTGGAACCGTACACACTACACAGGTGCAGGGAAAGGCAGTCACCATCAACCTGCTGGGAGGAGAAACACCGCAGCCGTCTGTGGGACCCATCCATCCAGCCGTTTGTTTCACCGGAGACTGTGTATTCGTTACTGGCTGAGTGAGTACCACCGTGCCGTGCGGCACAGCGCTGCCCCCGCGACCCTGCACCTCACCAGGCCCCGTAACCCGCCTGCCATCCATCCCTACCCCCATCACCGGGCCCCGGGACAACCAACCCCCTACCCACGGAGGGAAGAACTAACATCCAGGCTGCTCCCTGTCATCGCTCCCGGGATCCCCGTCCAGTGCAGCGGTGGTGTCACCAATCTCACCACAACCGTGGGTGGCGTCACGGACAATACCAAATACCCACAATCAAACCCCCCTTTTCACTCCCGGGCGAGGAGCGCCGCTCGAGTCCCCGGGATCCGGCCCACCGCTCGAGCCACCACCGAGCAGCAGCAGCAGCCGGACCCAAGCAGTGGGAGAGCGCAGCGTCCCCTCCTCCACCCGCGACACTTGCCTATAAAGGCCTTAAAGATGAAAGAATAATGACATAGCCCCCTTACTGAGGTAAACCCTATTGTGAACTTGTCAGCCCTTGTAAAACATTAGATTTATTGTTAAGAAAAACAGTCACCGCTCTGAACAGTGTCTGGTGCTGCATAAAAGCTTCACCATCAACAGAATAAGAAACTGATAAGACTCTATGGATGGAAGTCTTAGGAATTATTGAAAAGATGGGTACGGTAGCTATATTGGTCACTGATATTCTTTGAAATATCAGAAATGTATTTCTGCACATTTTGAGTTGTTTGGTTATTATTCTCAACAGGTAAAAATAAACAATTGAGATGAGAAATTTACATTTTTTATTTGGTTGTATAATAATTCTGTACGGTAATAGTTGTCCTATAATTCTGCACACTAATAGCTGCCCAACAATTATGCACACATAGATATTCTCCTAAAAAAAAACAAAACCTCACTTCTATTTTCAATGTAACCATTGTTTTATGTTTTATTTAATAAATCAATACTACACATGAAAATAAGCAACCTTGTAATATATCTTATCAGAGAAATTATATTCTTTCCCCTCCTGGACTGATCTGCCAGTCTCAAAATGCTCAATTTCTGGGTAACATCTGTCTTCAGTGAAAACAGATTTTATATTACTGAGATAGGAATTGGCTGTTAGCACTCACAAGATTCTATTGTAGTAGGGAGGGACAGGGAGGAAGGAGGCGCTAGAGTCAGAGGGAGGATCTAGAGGCAGAGGGAGGATCTAGAGGCAAAGGGATGAGCTAGAGGCAGAGGGAGGAGCTAGAGGCAGAGGGAGAAGCTAGAGGCAGAGGGATGAGCTAGAGGCAGAGGAATGCTGTAGAGGCAGAGGATGGAGCTAGAAGCAGAGGGAGGAGCTACAGGAAGAAGAAGAAGCTACAGGCAGAGGGAGGAGCTAGAGGCAGAGACAGGAGCTAGAGGCAGAGGGAGGAGCTACAGGCAGAGGAAGAAGCTAGAGGCAGAGGGAGAAGCTAGAGGCAGAGGGAGGAGCTAGAGGCAAAGGGAGTAGCTAGAGGCAGAGGGATGAGCTACAGGCAGAGGAAGAAGCTAGAGGCAGAGGGAGAAGCTAGAGGCAGAGGGAGGAGCTAGAGGCAGAGGGAGGAGCTAGAGGCAGAGGGAGAAGCTAGAGGCAGAGGGAGGAGCTACAGGCAGAGGAAGAAGCTAGAGGCAGAGGGAGAAGCTAGAGGCAGAGGGAGGAGCTAGAGGCAGAGGGAGGAGCTAGAGGCAGAGGGAGAAGCTAGAGGCAGAGGGAGGAGCTAGAGGCAAAGGGATGAGCTAGAGGCAGAGGGAGGAGCTAGAGGCAGAGGGAGAAGATAGAGGCAGAGGCAGAAGCTAGAGGCAGAGGGATGAGCTAGAGGCAGAGGGATGCTGTAGAGGCAGAGGAAGGTGCTAGAAGCAGAGGGAAAAGCTAGAGGCAGAGGGAGGAGCTATAGTAAGAGGAAGAAGCTACAGGCAGAGGGAGGAGCTACAGGCAGAGGAAGAAGCTAGAGGCAGAGGGAGAAGCTAGAGGCAGAGGGATGAGCTAGAGGCAGAGGGAGGAGCTAGAGGCAGAGGGAAAAGCTAGAGGCAGAGGGAGGAGCTAGAGGCAGAGGGAGGAGCTAGAGGCAAAGGGAGGAGGCAGAGAAAGTAGCTAGAAGCAGAGAGAAAAGCTAAAGTCAGAGGAAGAAGCTAGAGGCAGAGGGACGAGCTAGAGGCAGAGGGAGGAGCTAGAGACAGAGGGAGGAGCTAGAGGCAGACAGAGGAGCTAGAGGCAGAGGGAGAAGCTAGAGGGAGAAGCTAGAGGCAGAGGGAGGAGCTAGAGGCAGAGGGAGAAGATAGAGGCAAAGGGAGAAGCTAGAGGCAGAGGGCGGAGCTAGAAGCAGAGGGATTCGCTAGAGGCAGTGGGATTTGCTAGAGGAAGAGGGAGAAGCTAGAGGCAGAGGGAGAAGCTAGAGGCAGAGGGAGAAGCTAGAGGCAGAGGGAGAAGCTAGAGGCAGAGGGAGAAGCTAGAGGCAGAGGGAGAAGCTAGAGGCAGAGGGAGAAGCTAGAGGCAGAGGGAGGAGCTAGAGTAAGAGGGAGAAGCTAGAGGCAGAGGGAGAAGCTAGAGGAAGAGGGGAGGAGCTAGAGGCAGAGGGAGGAGCTAGAGGCAGAGGAAGGAGCTAGAGTAAGAGGGTGGAGCTAGAGGCACAGGGATGCGCTAGAAGCAGAGGGAGGAGCTGTAGTCAGAGCTTCTCCTCCCTGTCCTCTCCTTTCTGCAAAGAATCTTATAAAAAACAACTGCCATCTCCTATCTTAGTCATTTAAAAATCTGTACACACTAAATACAGATTTTACATCAGAATTGAGAATTTTGATAATGACTGATCAATCCTGGAGGAGAAAGAAGCAGATTTCTCTGATAAGATATATTGCACAGTTGCTTATTTTTATGTGTACTATTGATTTAATAAATAACAATTAACCCGACAGTCACACTTTAAATATTCATCTTTCAGGTACCGTATATTAAGCTATAGTTGTTCTATAATCTAATTAACAACCAAAAGTATAAATTGCCTAATAATTGTGCACACAGTGTATGTATGTAATCTGCTGTAGACTGCATACAACCATAAAAAGTCACCAACTACACTGAATTTTCAAAGTAATTTGCAGACCAGAAACATTTTGCACCACAATGCATATAGAAGGTAAATAAATACTATAAACTTGAAATTCTGCAATTTCTTGCTCATAAGGAATGAAGACCTTTGCATAAAAAAGTGCATATGGTGTTAAATATTGAGAATTGCATATTAAACATAACTGTTTGCTTTCTACAATTCTTCTCTGTGTGACTTTCTCTTGAATCTAGCTTTCTTATTCTGGGAAATGAAGAAGAGCCAGAGGGTGAAATGAGCTCAGCTTTTCTTACCGCTTTGAGACTGACTCTAACATCCCGCTGACTTCATGGTCCGTGAAGCTCCAGTCACACAACTCACGGGATCCCCTGTCATGAGCTAGAGAAGGAAAAAGAGAAAAGGGAGGTGAAGGAGAGAAGAGAACCATACAGATGCAGAAAGCGATCAGGCAGGAGACAGAACAGTTAGAACTGATGGGGGAAGGGCGATCTGGTAACAACAGAAAGGAAAAAAAAATATGATTATCGCAAGACTCGAGATGATCAAATGCAGAAGTAAAATAATTTCTGTGAAAAGAGATTCCATTTTTTTCCACTTGGTGTATGAATTCTCTTCGGCAGTGCCTCACACTCAGTAATACCTGTAATGTTCAGCGAAGCCGCAAATGATTTATGTTGGGGCTCAAGCAACAGCAAGCTGGCAAGAAAGGGGTATATCTGCATTGCAGCTCCATCGGCTATATTCTGCTATTGATTAGTACCAGTTTGAGTTGCCTTGATGAATAAGAATGGCTTGCACACTTCTTTAATATGTATCTCCGAGCAAACATTTCACCTAATTTATCACTTCATGGCACATTCAAGAACATACTACCAATCAGACACCCGCCAATGTGTAATCATCAATACCACAAATTACGTCCTCACCAAAAGTGTCATCCAGGGTTCTCCTAGAGGATGAAATACACCTTTATATGCATCTGTGAAAAAAAAGACATATTCTTCCAATGGAGTTTAGGCCTATGAGAACGATTACGCTGTCACCATGGCAACACTGAATGCACTTGAGGACAGCCATTTTTAACATCCCTAATTACATCAACTAATGAGTACAATTTGACAGGTCTCCCCTGTCTGTCATAGAGAATGAAAGAAGATACAGAACAGCAACTGCTCTGGTCGTGAAAAAGCCTTCCCCGGTGTAAAGCGTTTCCTAGCATTTTACACTTATAAAATTCAAAGGCAACCAAGATTAAAAAGCTACAGGTGACACCCTCGTCACTTTGTCATCCAGAACTTAAAGCGGCCACATTGAACAAGCCAAACACATCATCCACTGATCTATGTGACTGGCTGAACATACATGTTATTGCTAACAAGGAGGGATGAACTCATCCTACGGGCCAAAATTAAAAGGAAACTTCCAATCTGGTCAATCTTAGGGTGCGTTTACACGGCACCATTGTAGGGGTATTAGACATATTACAGAGCGTATCTGAAGCATGGTCAGGCTGTCTAAACAGGATGTGGACCGGTAAAATGGCGCTGATCAGCAGTCATCTAACGCCACACACTGGCACCCTTTCCTCTACCAATGAAAGACTAATTGAATTAAGCTTGGGATATACGGCGACATGTCACACAACAGCAATGCTCAGACAAATCTTAAGTATTTTATTAAAAAAAATGGCCAGATCACAGATAAGTCGCACACAAAGAATGTTGCCATATAAGCCCTAGACTAAAGCCCACAATATATATTCAATGGCTGTTTGCCATTTGGCCGGCAGCCATCTCAGCCGGCTTTTCCTTACACAGCACTAGTTAGGCTGAGTGTTCCAGAGTTCAGTATGAGAAAGCTGCTGATCTCAGGGATCGGCAGTCTGAAATCAAGTATGCTGGAACCATAATGCCACCAGTAGTCAATAGTCAATAGGAAAAAGTAGTCGATAAAAGCTGGTTTGGCTGACAATAGTCCACTGTGTATGTGGACTTAAAGCTGGCCATAAATATTAACATATTCGTATGTCCTACAGCTATCTGAGTTGAGACTCTCATGTACAAGAGCTCTTGCTCAGCCAAGTGCCCCTATGTTCTCTATGAGGCCGGGTTCCCATGATCAGGATTAGAAGTGTTTTGGACGCAGTGTATTTCTGCTGTGTTCAAAATGCTGCATTCTACAGTACAAGCACAGTGGTTGGGATTTATGGAAGTCCGATGCCCAATGAGCTTCTTTTGTAAACTCACCTACGGTGCGGCTTTCCAAGCTGCAGCATGTCAATTTATGCTGGAGAGACACAAGTGATCTCAGCAGGGAGAACACAGCAAAAATCAGCAGCGCCCAAACCCTGATCATGGGCACGGATTCTGCATTCTCCCTCAGAGAACACTAGCGTCTCCACAGGAGGGATGACACTGCATCTAGAACAGTGTCATATGGATTGTCTGAACATACCCTTAGAAGCCTCAGAGAGAACACTATGATTGTCATCTGAAACCGGACATATGCAATCGACATCTTTCCCAACCATAAGTTGGGTGTGACCCCCTTACACAATAATCATCCAAACTCATTGATATCGGCGGGCCAACATTAGTCTAATATGTGTGGGTGCCCTAAGATATCAGCTTTAGATAAACTCCAGATAAAGTTCAATGCAATCAACACCCATTGTATTTTCTCAGCCTCTAAAGGTACCGTCACACTAAGCGATGCAACCAACAATCCCACCAGCGAGCTGACCTGGCAGGGATCGTTGGTGCATCGCTACATGGTCGCTGGTGAGCTGTCAATCAGGCAGATCTCTACAGTGATAAGAGATCAGCTACCAGCCACCAGCGACCTGTGTAACGATGCTGTTCTTCGTAACCATGGTACACATCAGCTTACTAAGCAAAGCGCTTTGCTTGGATACCCGATATGTACCTTGGTTACCAGCTTACCACAGCCTGCCAGAAGCCGGCTCCCTGCACATTCAGATCGTTGGCTCCCGCTGTCAAACACAGCAATGTGTGCTTCACAGCGGGAGAGCAATGACCAAAAAATGATCCAAGGACATTCAGCAACGACCGGCGACCTCACAGCAGGGGCCAGGTCGTTGCTGAATGTCACACACAGCGACATCGCTAGCAAGATCACTGTTGCGTCACAAAAAACATGACTCAGCAGCAATGTCGCTAGCGATGTCTCTTAGTGAGACGTGGCCTTTTAAACCTATTCACTACACACTATTGACACTATCCATATAGTGTACAGTAAGAAGAGTATACATTTGGTTAAATGCGAAGCCTGGTGTCTATAGAGATTCCCGTTACTTTGTACCATAACCTTGATATGCTTTATTCTTTATAACAGACAGTAACGAGACCTTCTGACAGCAGATTGAAAACAAGCACCATTTGTGCCTGTTCTGACGATCTACAATTTTAGATAAGACTGTCGGAGCCTACTGCAGATGGAAACCCTGCACCTCTGAATGTGTACCGTTAAGCTGAATCTCAACCCACTCCCAGCTGTGGCTATAGAAGGCTGGACTGTATCTAGTGAAATCCTGCAATGCAGCACTGCTAGTTAATGAAATGCTCGTATGAGCCTATTAACATTCAGCCAGAAGAGTGTCTCCTCCCTGAGACGCAATGTTCCCAGGGTAAATATCACACTCGGAGAAGCCCATACTCCGGCCCGGCCCACCACCATGCCTAGAACTCAAGAAATTACAATGAAATGAGGACAGTTGGCTATTGATATTGCAAAAAATAATGGATTATATAACCAAAAAGGAAAATGGAATGTTTATGGAATGTGAAAGAACTGTCCTCTAATTGTGCATGATAGATTTAAAGCGACAGCTTGGAAACAAGCTCATGAAGCGGTTTTAACTATTTATGGCAGAAAATGAATGAGAATGTAGTGTATTTCTTTTTCTTTCTCCCAATTTTTTTTTGTCTACTATTAAATGCTATCGGATTTAAGCACAATCTTTTTAATAAAGCTATCGGTTTTAAGCACATTCCTTTTTTAATTAAGATACCAATTTTCTGGTCTTTTTGAGGGTCCGACAAGATGTACCTGAAAAAAATAGCTATACTTTAGCATGCTGCTCTTAAAGATGGTAATGACTAGGGATGATCAAATACCTCAAATATTCGGCTTCGCGAATATTTTCAGAATAAATCGCGGCTATGTAAGTATAGGATGTGCAATGTAAGTCTATGGGAAGCCCGAATAGCTCCAAATAGTTGTTATTCGGGTTTCCCATAGACTTACATTGCGCATCGAATATATATATATATATATATATATATATATACTGTACATGGGCAGAAAGCTGGCAATCAGCGGTGTGAGCAGAGTTGAACTCAATTCAGATAACTACTAGAACTGCAGCAGACAAAAAGTGATTTTATAAAAATTATAGCAAGCAGGCCAGTGAGGGACATATTGCTGGAATCAGGGTCTCTGCCATAATATCATCCTTTATCTGAAATGGGGCAACAAAAACTTGGCAACAGATTCTCTTTATAGGGGTTGTCCACTCCTGGGACGAGCCCTTCTGATCTAACATATTTGCCCCAGGTAAAATAATAAAGACAATACTCACCTCCTGTACCGGCGCCATTCCAGCGGTGCTGCGGCTTGTATTGCGGGGACATACATGAGGTTTTGATGTCATGTGATCCATGCGTCCAATCAGCACCAGCTTCCTTCTCCCTGTGTTCGGACCAAATTAGTTAATCAACAGGAAGTGGGCGCAGCCACAACACTCACTTCCTGTTGATTGTTTGTTTGTTCTGAAGGTGGGGAGAAGGAAGCCAACACTTATTGGATGTGGGGTTTGTGTGATGTGACCACGAGCAGCGACAACGCTGGAACAACACAGCGCAAACGCATGGGGCAAACATGATGAATCAGAAGATGTTGTCCTTGTAGTGGACAATCCCTTTAAGGACTAAAGTTTTTGTTATATACTAAAGCGCTTATTATCTCGTTCTCGGGGAATGGTGAAATAATAGCAAATATTGACTTTACAACATAGGTCGTTGTGATTACAGCAATTTCAAACTTAAATAGTTTGTATTTTTGCATTTTTAAAAAACTATATTGATTTATTTTGTGATCAACAACAAAGCTGTGTGAGGGTGTTTTTTGTTAGATGAATTGATTTTTTCATTGGTACCATTTCGGGGAACGTGCACATTTTTAATTGATGTTAAACAAAAACAATAAAAATTGCATCACCACAATCAAAGACTTGTTACATTTTTAATTTTTCGATCAATGGAGCTGTACGAGGGTTTGATTTTTGAGGAACAACCTGAATGTATTTATTTGTGCCTTAGGCTAGTTTCACACTTGCGTTGAACGGCATCCGTTGCATTGCGTTGTGTGATGGATGCAACGGATGCGTTGCATATAATGGCACAATGGATGCAACGAATCGTACAAAACATCTTTTTTTTTTTTCTTTTTTTCTTTTTTTCTCTTCTTTACAGTTTTACCAGCAGCAGACTATTGTGAACGATCAGCTGATCACCCGGCTGCCGGCCGCTCTCTCAAAAATCGGCTGCTGGGCGATCAGCTGAGCGCTCTCAAATGCCGGCTGCCGGGCGATCAGCTGAGCGCTCTCAAAGCCGGCTGCCAGGTGCTCAGCTGATCGTTCACAGAAGCGGCTGCCGGGCGCTCAGCTGTGCGCTCTCAAAAGCCGGCTGCTGGGCACTCAGCTGAGTGCTCTCAAAAGCCGACTGCCGGGCGATCAGCTGATCGTTCACAGAAGCCGACTGCCGGGCGCTCAGCTGATCGTTCACAGAAGCCGACTGCCGGGCGCTCAGCTGATCGTTCACAGAAGGCGACTGCCGGGCACTCAGCTGGGCGCTCTCAAAAGTTGGCTGCCGGGCGATCAGCTGAACGTTCAGCCACCGAGAGACAAAATAAAGTTTCTGTGATTAAAAAAAAAGATGAGCATGCGCAGTGAAAAATAGAGGATTCCGCCGCTCAAAAAACGTTACATGCTGCGTTCCTTCCGCCCGGCGGAAGCAACGCAGCGTCGGTCAGCGGAAGCAACGCAGGTACTTTTGGCACAATCCGTCATCCATACAAGTCTATGGGAAACAGCGGAATCCGTTAACGGACTCCGCTGTTTTCCAAAAGGGCGGATTGCGCCAGAAGGTAATTAACGCAAGTGTGAAAGTACCCTTATTGTTACACATTGGATTGTTCAATTGCTTTTTATTTTATTTTAAAGATAGACAAGCAAAAACTAAAACATAAACTAATCAGGTATTTTCATTTTATTTTATGGTATTCGCCATGCAGGTCAAAATGTATTTTTTTTTCTTTATATTTCTTTATATTTTTACATAATAAAGACCTTTTATTTTAAATTTATATGAAGGGTTTTTATGAGCCTGTATGCCAGGGACAAGTCGGGCCAGTGTACAGAGGGGACTATGCCCCCTCAGCCGGTACCTTTTAAAGGCGCGGTACCTTTAAATCATCCGTGGAAGACATGTCCACACAGCAGCACTCTGTGAGCCTCTGATGAAGACATGCCTCTTTATGACACGTTATTAACTGTAGAATCAAAGTAGGTAAACAACAGTAATCAAAAATGTATTTGACCGCAGCCATCGCAGCAGGATCTTGTCTGTCAGTAACAGCACAGGCACCGCTCCTATACACATGACCATGATGACATGGACGGCAATATACAGCAGGCACGTTTTGTGGCAAGAGGTAATGTTTCTTTATTAACTTACAGTCAAAATGTAAGGAGGTGGACTTGTTACGTTACCCCTAAAAACACTGTCATGTGAAGTGTAATGTGTATACAATGTATAATACTCATATAATACTGTCATATGTGGTGATGTTGACATATGGGCAAGAAATAGTTAAAGTTAGGGCTAGCCTATAGTGTAGTATGTAGGGAAAAAGACAGTTTCCTTTGAGAGAGTCAATTGGAGCCCAGTGTATGACTATAGCAGACCTATGGTCTGAATGGCTGTTAAGGCTGCACGCAGTGCGTGACCTGTGGCAAACGGAGTAAGGAGACTGGAATCAGGATAGCGTCATCTGAAGTAACCAACCAAAATACACAGTAAAGGCCCCTTGACACACTGAGACTTTCTAGCGATCCCAACCTGGCCGGGATCGCTACAAAGTCTCTGGTGAGTCGCTGGTGAGCTGTCAAACAGGCAAACCTGGAAAATGACGCAACAGCGATCCGGACCTGCAGAACAACCTAGCTAGTCATAGGGGACGTTGTAAAGCAGCTTTTTGAAAGGGAAGTCGCTAACGAAGTCGCTGTAAAGGCCCCTTTACACACTGAGACTTTCTAGCGATCATGCTGCACAGCGGGAAACAAAGGACCAAAGAATGGTCCTGAGAGATGTGTAGTGATCAGCAACCTCACAGCAGGGGCCAGGTCGCTGATGTGTTTCACACACTGCAATGTCGCTGGGGAGGTCGCTATAACGTCACAAAAACGGTGACGTTACAGCGATGTCGTTTGCGATGTTGCAGTGTGTAAAGGGGCCTTAAGGGACTGTGTCAGGTCCAGGGACTGACCTTTTTTATTGGAGTGACCTAATGAGAAGGGTCTGGATAGAAGGATGTCTAGACGTCAGGGCCTGAATAGCTTACAGCTTCCACAGATAATGGGTCAAACTGAAAAACACACAAGACACGAGACTCTTCCAGGCAACTGTTCCATAAGCATCTGAAAGCTTGAAACGTCCTGCCATATTGGCAAAATCCCTCTGCTGTCACGGGAGTGTCATGGTTGACAGACAACCCTGTTGTGGCCGGCTGCAAATGGTTGGTGCGTTTGAATGCACAAATTTCTCCTTGATATTGCATTCTTTATTCTCTGGTGTGTGCTGAGTTCCATATATCTTTAAGGTTAACGTGTTCCCTTTTCTCCCTTGGTTTGTTACCAGTGATAGAGTTCTACTCCTATGCTGTCTAGATTGCAAGCAGTTGGCTTGGAATCACCTGTGGAAACATGTTGTATGCTGCTGTACTTATCCCAAGTCATCCTGGACATAAGCTGTCCATTTGCATTCCCCTGTTTGTTTTCCCTGTGTGTTCTTTATGACTTAGGCTAGGGACCCACTTTGCGTTCACCTACTTGCAGTTCTAAACGCACGTTTTTGACTTAATTGATTTGACCAAAGTTGCCTTTTCCAGAATTTTAGCGCTAAAAACGCATGCATATTTGCCGCGTTTTTGATGCGTTTTCAGTGCTTTTTACATGCGTTTCCACGTGCTTTTTGCCAGATGCGTTTTGTAAATCTTGACACTGCTAAATAAAGTTTAAACAGTCAAAAATAATGAAAAAAGAGAAAAAAAAGGATTAAATACATAATTCCATAAATTATAAAGAAAATAGAAATATATAATGAAATTATAGCGGTAATATGGTATTTATTAGAAAAACAGCAATAAATTATACATTTTCTTTAATTTAATTGTCGGATTATGTGTGTGTGAAAAGTGACATATGAAAGCATTAAATTAATGTGCAAAAACCATGCGTTTTGTAAGTCCAAAACGGATGTTTTCTGCACAGAAAAAGCAGGTAAAACGCAGGAATTTGTAGGAATCTTGGTTTTTGACCATTTTCAGTGACTCCAATGTTAGCAAAACGCACCCAAAATGGCAAAAACAACTGACAGGTTGCTTCTTTGAATGCATGGTTTTTGCCACAAAATATGCAAATTAAACGCAGCGTTTAGAAACGCAAAGTGGGGTCAGAAAATCCACTTTTTCCATAGACTTTGCTGGTAAATCAAAACGCATGCCTTTTGGCATGAAAAGGGTGCTTCCAAAAACGGACCTAAAAAGCACCTAAAACGCAGGTAAAAACGCAAAGTGGGTCCCTAGCTTTAGAGGGGTTGACTAGTGATCATCCTGTCCAGTCACTGCCTAGGGCCCATTTCCGGGTCAGCTAGGGCCTAGGTATACTGCTTGGTGCATAGGTGCGGAATCTATCTAGAGACATTAGAGGAGCTAGGGGGCCAGCAGAAGGTTTTATCAAGGGTCACCATCCTTCCCTTCCCTAGAGACAGGGTTTCCCTCTTTCCTCCCCTCATTTTTCAGCAATTGCTTGGTATTTCACAATACTTAGTGCTCTATGAAGTGAATCAGATGTAGAACCCCAGGAGGGTAGAATGGTTTCTATGGAGAGCACTGTAGAGCTAGGCTGGTTTGTGCTGAAGGTAGCAATACCTGTGGGAACAGGAACATCCGAGATGTGTCTGAAGAAGGAAGTCTTAAGGATTCTCTATGTTATTGAAACATACAATAAGTTGAGTACCCGCTACCTGGTGTGTGTAGTTGTCATCGAGGGACTGTCGAATAAAGCTTTTTAAAGAACTGGTGGTCTCAATGTCTCAGTACGGCATTGTCCTGGTCGACTGAAACCATCGGCATCACCGTACCTCCCCTACGACATCGACATCCACCCAATCAGGACCTCATCTTTCATGTATTGTTCTGGGACGCAAGATAATTACAACTCGCTTATGACTACCGCCCAGTGCCACCCTACAAATATACAGAACAAAAAAGGTGACACAACTTACCAAAGAAAGACACAAAACACTTTGAAACCACAAACCACTCTTGTCTACAGTACTAAATACATTTAATATAGTTTTGCTATAAACATGTATAAAGAGTTAAAACGAGCAATTATTTCAGCAACAAAAACATACATAGAATAGAGAAGTATTCCTATAATGATCCGTCTTATTAATATTCTTGGGCAGATAATTGCTGTATGTTTGTATCATGCCTTATGTCCTAAGCCTGTGATGTTGGGGTATTCATAGCTCCTCAGGCTGACGGAATCTCTTCTGATGAATTATGTGTGGAAACAACAAAGCAGCATAGCTCGGTATCACAAGGCTTTGAGCTTGAGAGAGATTCTTCTAAGAACAGGACTAGTGAAAGGGAGTGGGAAGAGAAGAAGGGAAAGTATAAAAAGAAGGAGGGAAAAATGAAAGGATGTGGTAAAATGGGAACGAGTGAGGTTATGGTACATGATATAGCTATTAGAGCAAAGAAAAAGTGCACTAAGGCAACATTCTAAAAGCCGGATAGGATAACCGCACTATTCTATACATCATCAGAGGTATATTAATATATTAATAGGTTTTACTGCATTTAGAAGTTCTCCTGTTCAGAAAGACATTGTGGTAAATTAGAAAGTAGTACTCCAGAGGTTTGGAAATGTTTGATCACTGTATGCATTAAAATACCTACCGGTCCCGTTGTTCTGACGTTTACAGCGCTGCTCCAGTCCCTCTCCTATATTATGTGACTGTAGCTCTTTATTGCCCGCTTAGGCTAGGTTCACACACTGCGTTTTTTTGACGCTGCGTTTTTGTGCGTTTCTTTGCGGCAAAAAACGCACAAAAACGCCCCCGCTTCAAAAAAACGTGGCAAAAAACGTGGCGTTTTGCCGCGATTTGGTGCGTGTTTTGCTGCGTTTTTGCTCACTGCATCTTTATGCGTTTTTTATCAGTGAACAAAAAAAAAGGTCTGATGTAATTTCCTTCTTCAATATGTTCTTCATTCTCCACTAGTGTATGCAGGAGAGCAGACAGCTGCAGAACTACAAGGCTCAGCATACTCCATCCAATAGTGCATGCAGGAGAGCAGACAGCAGCTGAAGAACTACAAGGCTCAGCATGCTCCATCCAGGACTGTATGCTGGAGGGAGAGTCAGGGGGAGCAGACCTACAAGGCTTAGCATCCTCCATCCAATAGTGTATGCAGGAGAGCAGACAGCAGCTGTCGAACTACAAGGCTCAGCATCCTCCATCCAATAGTGTATGCAGGAGAGCAAACAGCAGCTGTTGAACTACAAGGCTCAGCATCCTCCTTCCAGGACTGTATGCAGGATTTCTTTGCCCCCCCAAAAAAAAAAATGACGTGGGCTTCGCCATATTTTTGTATGCTAGCCGGGTACAGCAGGCAGGTACGGGCTGCCCCCAACCCCCAGCTGCCTATTTGTACCCAGCTGGGAACCAAAAATATAGAGAAGCCCTTTTTTTTTTTAATTATTTCATGAATTTCAGGAAATAATTAAAAAAAAAAAATGACGTGAGCTTCGCCTAATTTTTGTGTCCAGCCGGGTACAACTAGGCAGCTGGGGATGGGTGCCCAAGCTTTCTGGGCACCCCCACTGCGAATTTCAGTCCGCAGCCACCCCAGAAAATGGCGCTTTCATAGAAGCGCCATCTTCTGGCGCTGTATCCAACTCTTCCAGCTGCCCTGATGCCGGGTGGCTCACTGGGTAATAATGGGGCTAGGGCTAACTTTATATTATCAGCTGGCCCTAAGCCCAAAATTCATGGTGTCACGCCAATATTAGACATGGCCACCATGAATTTCTAGTAAAGATAAAAAAACACAACACACAGAAAAAATATTTTTTATTAGAAATAAAACACAACACAACTAGTGACTCCATCTTTATTGAAATAAAGCACCCCCCTCTGCAGTAATCCTGGGTCAAGGGTCCCGCGCCATCCAATCCGGATCCAATATCATCTGATTGGCTTGCTGGAAGGCAAAGCGATCAGATGATGTGTCAGGATCAAGTGCCTGAATCACATAACACATCAGCTGAGTGTATAAAAGCCGTTTATACAATCAGCAGATACATCGGTGCAAAAAAAAAAAAAATACTCACTTATGTGCTGATTACCGGCAGCTCCTGGGGCGGGAGTCTGATCCCGTCCGATCGCTGCAGCAGCTGCCGGTAATCAGGGATGAAGTCTCCTGACGCATCCGCTGATAGGTGAAGCCGGCCAGCCGTTGGCGTCAGCCCGAGACTTACAATCAGCTGATGCGTCAGGTGACTGCATCAGGTGATCCATCGGCAGGTCCTGCATCCTGCAGGCATACGTACCCGGGGAGACTGCACACTGCCGGAGCGGTGATACCGTGACAGGATCTGGGAGCGGGCATGGCACCGGGACCCTGCAGACAGGTGAGTATAACTTTTTTTTTTTTTTACTCTTCACTTTTGTTTTCGCAGCCGCTTCCACCTCCCGCCCAGACATGGCGCCGCACGGCAGCATACATGCACAGGGCCGGAGGTGGAAGCGGCAGTGACGGTACCGGGAGGATTCACGCTTCTGTATTTACTGACAGAAGGAATCCTCTTCCTGTACATGTCACTTTACTACCCACCTCCTGCGTTTATAGCTGTGTTTTTGGTCTTAGAAATGCACCAAAACGCACCAAAACGCAGCTATTTGCGTTTCTCATTGCGTCTTTCAACATCCCATTGCACTCAATGGATGAAAAGCGCAGTGAAAAACGCGGGAATAATTGACATGCTGCGTTTTTGTGGCACCACAAAAACGCAGCTGAAAAAAAACACTGTGTGCAGACAGCAAAAATGAAAACTCATAGACTTTGCTGGGGAAGTTTTCTGAGCAAAAACGCACCCGAAAACTGCGCAAAAACGCCGCGAAAAATGCACTGTGTGAACTTACCCTTACACTGCAGGCCATTACTTTCTTTCTTAATGTAATGCTGTGGGAGACTCATTTTGAGTCTCATAAACTTACATTGAGTCCATACAGAAGATGCATGGTTGTTCTCTGTTGCCACCACTGTTTTTTGGCTCAGTGCACATGATCAGAAGTCCCACTCTTCCAGTCATGCATACTATGAAGCCGGGTGTACGCATCCTGGCTTCAAACTGGTGCAGTGCGCAAGACCGGAAGTGCTCGGGACGTTCTACTCTTGTGTACTGAGCCGAAAACCAGCGGTGGCAGCAGAGTTAAGAGTGATCATGCCTCTGATGCTGCACATTCACAGGGGTGTACTAACATGCTAATGCGCTGACTAGCCAAAGGAACAAACACCCATTGCAACTAGTTGCTGGCCTCATTAACATATTATAAAGGATCTTTAGAAATACTTTTTGTAAAGATCTCTTTACCTATACTAGTGTATACAGGGACGGTTAGGCTGGGATAAGCAATATGTACCCAGAACTGCTCGTTGTTCTGGGTGCATATTGCACTTAACAGGTTCCCTTTAATAAGGTTATATCTAGGGATGATCAAATAGCAAAATATCCGCTTCGACGAACATCCGACGAATAGGCCGGCACTATTCGACTATTCGCGAATATTCGATGCGCAATGTAAGTCTATGGGAAACTCGAATAATTTCACGTTGGACCTAACGGCGAGCTTTGGTGACTGAGGAAAATGCTCAATGAATTGGATGGGAAAAGGCAGAAACAGTTTGGGCACAGCCTGTAGAAGGTGCCTGACTGCGTTTCTGGTGTCTTAGAATAACGTGCTCAGAGCAGCACGCGGTTTTTACATAGTCGCTAGAACAGCTCTCAAACCAAATCACTTTTTTTTACAAACAGAACTCAGGTCTTTTGGTCTCTCTCTCTGTCTGTCTGTCTCTCCCTCTCCCCCTTCTCTCATACTCACCGATCACTGACCGATCACCGGCGCAGCGCTGCACAGCTGTCACACTGCTCTGGTGACTTCTCCAGCTTTTAAAAATGCCGAACGCTCATTATTCCATTTATTCCATCTCGTATTCCCTGCTTTCCCGCCCACCGGCGCCTATGATTGGATGCATTTTTGACAGTGCGGTCCCATTCGGCTCTGCTATATCCCCATAGAACATGGCTGGCTGCAAGACAGAGCCGCGCGATCAGAATGAACTCGGATGAACTTCACCCAACTTCATTGTCATCGTGAAGCTCTGTCTGTGTGCCGCGCGATGACAATGTTGTTTATTTTCAAATATTACAAATATTAAAAAAAAATAAAAGTTGAAATCAGAGTAATAAAGAATAACTTTGCTTAAAAAAAACTGTGATAGACTCAAAAGGGCTGTTACAGCATAGTCCTGGTCCACCAAGTGATGCTGACAATGGGGAAGGGGACTGACAGACCTTCAGTATTATTCTTTTTTCAAGCCTTCTAGAGTCATGCCCCCATCCTCTTGTTGAATAACATGATCAGTGCACAGCATTTAAAGCTCTTTATGTACGTAAATTAGGTTTGGTTGACCTGCAGTACCAGGGGCTCATCAGCAAACCAATGATAGTGCATTATTAAGTAACCAAATATCATGCATGGCCCTCTTTTTAAATCCAACACTGGCAGATATAAATATAGTGGTACAGATTGTCATGAACAGACTGAGACAGCCGAGGAGATCACACAGACATCCCAATATAGCCAGCAATTTGTCATGAACATCCCAGGACATTACACACATATTTCACCGCTGCCACCAATTTGTCAAGGAAAGCACTCTGCTGTCTCCAATCATCAGGACAGGCAATTGACTGACGATTAATGGACGAGACGATGGGTGCTTTCACTACTAGAACGATTATTGGGAAACTAACAGTGACTATATAGTAAATACACCACCGATTCCAATGCATATATAGATATACCTGATACAGTTACTGCCATTCTCCACAATAACCCAAAAAACCTACTAGCTGCCAGAACAAATCATTTTACAGGCTAAATGGACACCCATTAAAGGTAGCGTATAGCTTCGGGGATGCGATTTAAAGAGCAAGAGGTACAAAGCTATTATATTTTATATATTTAATCCAGAAAAGTAGGTATTGTTTATAAAAATACAAAGGATGTTGCAAAAGAGAACAAAACAATACAATATATACAGTTATATAAACTCAAAATGATAAACAACAGGACATCACTAAAGCTGAAGTTAATGCAATGACTTCAGAGCTTAGAGGAATGTACTCCTTAAGAAAACAGAATGAACCCACAGCAAGCTGTACCTTCCAAAGACAAACAAAGGACCAAACAAAATTTCTTCTTTTTATTAGATCAAAGTTAATCCCACATACCTCCCACCTTGATGAGCTCATGTGAGGGCTGTTTATGGGAGGTGTTCAATCCCCAACTTTCAGGTATCTTTGCCCCTGTAGGTCCCCGGTGGAAGATATCATGGTCTTGTTTCCTATCACAATTTTACCTTTATATAGATAGTAAAAATGATATATGTATTGTCATCCATCTGTCAGATAATAATTTGGCATTCACAGGCAGGCCTGACATTTATGGAAAAATATGCATGTTCTTCCTCTCATGATCATAAAACTGAAAAAGTACTCCCCATAAATATCGGATCTATACAAACCCCAATATTCATCATTGACCACCAATGCCCAAGTGTGTAGCAAAGATGCTTTGATGAGAAAAAGCATATGCAGTAGGGAGATAGTTCTCCTCTGTGTAAACATATCTCAGACTTGTGGCATCTTCTGCTGTGAGTTTGAGCCGAGTGTCATTTTAGTGTGAATCGACTCTCTTACAAGTGAGAATCGGATCATAGGTGTGGAGAAAATGGAGAGATAAGTTTCTCCATTTTCTCCATTGCCTGTCAAGGCATATATCGGACTGCAATTGGATGACATCCGAGTGCAGTCCGTTGTTTTACATGCATGCATTGGCATGAAAGAGTGCACATGATTCCATATACACTGCCATTGCAGCATGACAAAGAAATAGCTGATTGACACTGCTTCATAGTATAACATTGGAGGAATTGCTATCTGATAAAACATCAGATACGCAAATGTGAGCATACCTTTACACTATTTGCTATGGCAGCTTATTTTTCAGTTGTATAATATATATATATATATATATATATATATATATATATATATATATATATATATATATATATATATGTCTTGTTTAAGGTTTTGTGGCCCTTTAACTTGTTGGGCAATGTCAGTTTGCAGAGCAAATATCAGACACGATTACAGATCCATGTCCTTGCAGAGAATACTGAGCTCTCATGGTGCTGACAGCGATCAAAGTTGTAATCTCTGCTCTCCAGCTGCAGGATAACCAGTAGGCCATTCTTCCCTGAGAGGTATAATTAGAGCAGGAACAGTACGGGGTATCTATATACCTGCTGCTCTACAGGGACAAACAGGTGCCTTGAGGTGAAACATCACTATTTACAGCGTGAGTACTTGCCAACTAAAATGGTCACATTGCAACCATGTATATTGGCTTACATTTTTAGGTTATAATAGGATCTCTAGGTAGAGTTTCTCTGTTATAAATGAGAGCATTCTCGTAAAGCATAGGTTAAAGTATAGCTTTATGAAAATGATATCATTGCATAGTGTTTTCCGGATATTTTAGCTTCTTTTGGAAGCACATATGAATGAAGTGAAATTACACTTTTTTTAAATTCCTTCATCAATACTTATATAATTTACAGAGAAATACATAAAAACAAAAGTACATAAATCTTTATATATAATGAAGTAGGGATAAAGAAGAAGAGGAAAATGCACATCATCCTTAAACTCATACGAGATATGCTTCTCATTTGGTCCGAGATCTTAAGCGTAATCATCAATTTTAATTTCATAAATTAGTTCACTAGAAAATAAAAATATTTGTAAGATCTGCTTCTTTCTCCTCCAGGAGTTGTCATTCATTGTCAAAATTCTCAATTCACGGGTAAAATGTGTCTTCAGTGAATACAGATTTTCCCATTACTTAAATAGGAGATGGCAGTTGGTTCTCATATAGCTCTATGGAGGACTGTACCTGTCGTTTCAAGAGAACTTGCAGCAGAATATGTGTCTGAATTTTCAAAGCACCAACTGCCATCTCCTTTCCAGTAATGGGAAAACTTGCCTTCACAAAGCCCATATTTTACCCACAAATTAAGAGTAAAAGATCAGTCCAAAAAGAGAAAGAATCAGATTCCTATGATAAGATATATTACGCGTTGGCTTATTTTCATGCGTACTACTAATTTATGAAATAAAAAATTGAAATGATGGTTACCTTTTAAAGCGTACATTCTCTTTCAAACAAAACCTTGTAAATTTGTCCAGGAGGGCTTAGACCAGCTGTCAGCATGCAGAGGAGGCTAAATACAGAACGCTTTCCCTACCGGCGTACAAACTTTGTAAAAGGAGAACTCGTCACAGAACAATCTGTTGTAAATAGGGGCCAGTCTCTTCAAAGAGATGGCCTTTTCAAGAGGTCTGATGTATCTCGAAATACATGTTTACTTTCCATGTAACTATTATTAATATTTTAGCTCTTCTACCATAAAACCAAGTTTAGTTTTCTCGCCTATCCTTACAAGATAAACAGCCATCTGGGTTTGTTTTGTTTTTAGCAAATTAAGGAACCCCTATGACCTTATCCTTCCATCTCCCTAGGGACCAATTATCCCACTGTCTAGTAGTACCATCCTCTAAATGGTAATGAAGCTTGGATCAAAGTTATTCTCAGCCTGCATGGCTGGAGAACAGCAGTCCTAGCAGATTCAGAGACCCCCTAATGAGGAACCCGGGGGATTTAATGTGCTTTGTTTTGAATAATACACCGGTTTGAAGGCAATTCAGAAATTGATAACTCTTTTGCTGCCAGCTAAGAGCAATAAAGTGAATATATTCATCTCAAAGGTACATTATTTATAAAGCTTTTAGTTTATAGAAGACTGGATGGAAAGTATCTACGGGTCCTGTGCCTTCCCACACATCATCGGTGACATTGATTTTTCTACATCTTGTAATTTTCTAAACCTTAGATCAGTAGGCACATTCATTAGTGTTATATGAGCAATGTCATTAAAATTTGAATGGACAATAAACACAGATGTTAAAAATCATTACTGCAGACACAATTTTTAGAACAGACCTGGATAACATATGGCCCACTGGCCACACGCGTCCCGCTGGATGTTGTGCAGCCCACGGAAAACTGGGAGGCTCCAGTTCTCATCTTCCTGTATTCAGCTGCATTTGCGTCTTTCAGACATGAACACAGTTGAATACTAAAGCACTAGAACCAGCTCAGAGCAAACAGCGCTGGTCATCCCCACCCCGCGCTCGTCATCCCCACTCTGTGACATCATCATACTGCATTACCAGCAGTGCAGAGGATGCAACCATAACTGCTCCATGGAGGAGCCCGAAGATTACATATACTGTTATAGCAGGAGTGAGGGGGGTTGGTGTTGCTATGAGGACACCTTATGAGGCATGGGTGAGGGGACTGTGAAGGGGAAACAGTATTCAGAAATGCAATATGGGACATATTATGAAGCACTACGGGGTGTGGGGGATATTATGGAGCAGTGAAAGGTGTGGAGGATATTATGGAGCAGTGCAAGGTGTGTGGGCCATTATGGAGCAGTGCAGGGTGTTGAGGACATTATGAAAAAGAGCAGGGTGTCGGGAACATTATGAAGTGGCAAACGGTGTCTGGACATTATATAGCAGTGCAGAGTGTGGAGTGACATTATGGAATGGTGCCAGGTGTGAGGGACATTATGGAGCATTTAGGGTATGGGGGACATTATAGAGTGGTGTAGGGTCTGGGGCACATTATGGAGCGGTGGAGGGTGTGGGGTGTTTATGGAGTGGTGCAGTGTGGGGGATATTATGGAGGATGCAGAGTGTGGGGGACATTATGGAGCGGTGCAGGGTGTGGGGGATATTATAGAGCAGTGCAGGGTGTGGGGGATATTATGGAGCAGTGAAAGGTGTGGAGGATATTATGGAGCAGTGCAAGGTGTGTGGGCCATTATAGAGCAGTGCAGGGTGTTAAGGACATTATGAAAAGGAGCAGGGTGTCGGGAACATTATGAAGTGGCAAATGGTGTCTGGACATTATATAGCAGTGCAGAATGTGGAGTGACATTATGGAATGGTGCCGGGTGTGAGGGACATTATGGAGCAGTTTAGGGTATGGGGGACATTATAGAGTGGTGTAGGGTCTGGGGCACATTATGCGGCGGTGGAGGGTGTGGGGTGTTTATGGAGTAGTGCAGTGTGGGGGATATTATGGAGGATGCAGAGTGTGGGGGACATTATGGAGCGGTGCAGGGTGTGGGGGATATTATGGAGCGCGGTGCATTGTGTGGGGGATATTATGGAGCGGTGCAGGGTGTGGGGGATATTATGGAGCAGTTGATGAGAGGTGTCTGGAGGAAAACCTGTAGCAAAACAGAAGATACAGCGCTTCCTGGGTGCAGTGGTTAAGTTAAAGACAGAGTACTCCTAATTCAATGCCATCACCTGGACATGGGAAAAGCAGATTTATATTAGTGCAGGGACATGCTCATAGCAAAGGCAACTACACCGAATTGCTGAATAGGAGACTTCCAGTGGCCTCTGACCAGAAAATAACTGAAGAAAAGGAAAAGGTGTGTGCCACTTGCAATGGAGCCCTGCTCTGTTCCACAATGGATTTTATACAAAGGTAAATTAGACTTGGTGTCAATGACATAAAAAATTAATATTAGAGCTGTACAACGCGTTTCAGCAAATGTCTTCTTCTATGGAGCAGTGCTGGTTGTGGGGTATATTATGGGGTGGCCCAGGGTGTGGTGGACATCATGAGCAGTTCAGAGTGTGGAGGATATTATGAAGCTTTGGAGGGTGTGTGGGACATTATCGAGTGCTGCAGGGTGTAGGGGACATTATGGAGTGCTGCAGGATATGGGGAACAATATAGAGTGTTGCAAGGTGTGGAAAACATTACGGAGTGGTGCAGGGTGTGGGGGACATTATGGAGTGGTGCAGGGTATGGGGGACATTATAGAGTGGTGCAAGGTGTGGAGAACGTTATGGAGTGGTGCAGGATGTGGGGGACATTATGGAGCAGTGCAGTGTGTGGGGAATATTATGCATAGTTTCAGTTTGGAGGATCATATAGAGAGCGTCGGGGTGGAGGGGATATTTTGGGCAGGAAGCACATTGAGGGCTAAATATTTATATAAGGGTACAGTATGGGAGATATTTTTATTTATGGGAAAGTATAATGATACTTTTATTTTTAAGAGCATGATATCAGGATGATCTGCAGAAGACTGGAAAACAGGGAAGTCTGCAAAGACTCTCTGCGGATGTGAAAAGTCATCATGGCATTTGTACTATGACAAAAGAGTTGGAGACAAAAGAGATGGGAATGACTCCAATCACAGAGGAGGTCATCTATATGGTATCTGGATGTAAATGTCTATTTGTGATCCTTCCTGTGTCTCTTCAGTGCTGTGGTTTCTGTATAGTCCACAGTCTGATCATGGTTGGTAACAACAGCTCCCAGTTAGTGATGAGCGAGTACTAAAAAGCTCGGGTGCTCGAAGCTCGGGCCGAGCCTCCCAAGATACTCGTGTACTCGGCCCGAGCAACGAGCCCAATGTTATCCTATGGGAGACCCGAGTATTTTTGTGAAATGACCTCCCGGCAGCATGGAGAAACCCTAAAAATGTCACAAAAGTCTCAGAAGAGTGCTCAAATGACATGGCAACAGCATGGGGAAGACCCCTTGAAGCATTTATCACTCAAAAGTCACAGCTGTGAACAATTTTGTCCGCGTTTTACGCCATTTTTACGGACTCACCAGAAAACCTTCCAAAATGACCCCAAAATGATTTTTCATGGCGGAAATGTTAAGGGCACATACCCAATAGTGAGATAGATCTGGTGTATGTTACTTTTTGAGATCAATACATGAAAGATTTTACGTGAAAACATTGTGTGGCACTCCGATGTCCCTGAGAAGAGACGTACATGAAGGCCTCTTGAGTCTAATGTGCCCATTTTGAGGAAGTGAGTCTTTGTAGTATTTTCCTTTGCCAGGGCAGTCCTAAATTGTGAGGTTCACCAATGCCCCTGCATACAGACGTGCATGAGGGCCTCAAAACATTAAGTGTCCATTGTCAGGAAGTGGGTGTATTATAGTATAGCCCTTAGGCAGGGCAGCCAAAAATTGGGAGGCTCCACATTGTCCCTGGGTAGAGACGTGCATGATGGCCTTTAAACCTGAAGTGCCCATTGTAAGGAAGTGGGTCTATTTCAGTATAGCCCTTTGCCAGGGCAGCCAAAAATTGGGAGGCTCCACATTGTCCCTGGGTAGAGACGTGCATGAGGGCCTCAAAACATTAAGTGTCCATTGTCAGGAAGTGGGTGTATTATAGTATAGCCCTTAGGCAGGGCAGCCAAAAATTGGGAGGCTCCACATTGTCCCTGGGTAGAGACGTGCATGATGGCCTTTAAACCTGAAGTGCCCATTGTAAGGAAGTGGGTCTATTTCAGTATAGCCCTTTGCCAGGGCAGCCAAAAATTGGGAGGCTCCACATTGTCCCTGGGTAGAGACGTGCATGAGGGCCTCAAAACATTAAGTGTCCATTTTAAGGAAGTGGGTGTATTTCAGTATAGCCCTTAGGCAGGGCAGCCAAAAATTGGGAGGCTCCACGTTGTCCCTGGGTAGAGACGTGCATGAGGGCCTCAAAACATTGTTCCCATTGCAAAGGAGCGGGTCTCCTGTCGTTGTAATGTCCATTCTGCAAAGAATGGGCGAAAAAATTTACCACTGGGGGTATACCTGAAACAAAGACCTAACTATTGTAACGGTCATCATGATGGCGCATGAGGAGAAGGAGGAGCAGTCCAGCGATTATCCAAAGTCGAGAAGTGTACCCATGGGTGAGTGGAGGTACATGGCAAACTTTAAATTCCGCTCTCATTTGCTGGTGGTGTGGTGAAGTCTGGCCCAATCCAACCCTTGTTCATCTTTATCAGAGTCAGCCTGTCAGCATTTTCAGTTGACAGGCGGGTGCGTTTATCTGTAATGATTCCACCTGCGGCACTAAAAACACGCTCTGACAAAACGCTAGCAGCAGGGCAGGCCAGGACTTCCAAGGCGTAGAGAGCCAATTCATGCCACGTGTCCAGCTTGGATACCCAATAATTGTAAGGCACAGAGGAATGTCGGAGTACAGTTGTTCGATCTGCAAGGTACTCCTTCAGCATCTGGGCAAACTTAGGATTTCTTGTGGCACTACCCCGCACCTCAGGGGCTGTGGTACGTGAGGGGCTGAGAAAACTGTCCCACATCTTAAAGACTGTTCCCCTACCTCTGGCGGATTGGACTTGTGCCTCTCTCGGCTGTACGCCTCGGTTGTCCACTGATTCCTGACCTATGCCGCTAGCGTTTTGTGAGGGGAATGCTTTGCCTACTTCCGTGAGTATGGCCTTCCGAAACTGCTGCATTTTGGTTGACCTCTCATCCACGGGAATAAGAGACAAAAAGTTCTCCTTGTAGCGTGGGTCTAACAGTGTTACCAACCAGTAATGATTGTCGGCCAAGATGTTCTTAACGCGAGGGTCACGAGACAGGCAGCTTACCATAAAGTCAGCCATGTGCGCCAGACTCTTAACAGCCAGGACTTCAGTAGCCTGACCAACAAGATGACTGAACATGCTGTCCTCCTCCTCCTCCTCCTCCTCCTCCTCCTCATCTACCCTGTCCTCTGGCCAGCCACGCTGAATCGAGGATATGACTGGTGTGCATGTCATATCCTCAATTTGGCCGGAGAGTTGCTCCATGTCTTCATCCTCCTCCTCGTCATAGTCCTCCACTGCACGTTGTGATGAGACGAGGCTGGGCTGTGTGTTATCACCCACACCCACTACTGTTTCTTGCTGCAACTCATCGCGCTCCGCCTGCAATGCATCATGTTTGTTTTTCAAAAGGGACCGTTTTAGAAGGCAGAGTAGCGGTATGGTGACGCTAATAATGGCGTCATCACCACTCACCATCTTGGTGGAGTCCTCAAAGTTTTGGAGGATGGTACATAGGTCTGACATCCATCTCCACTCCTCAGGTGTTATGTGTGGAGTTTGACCCATTTCCCGACGGCTTAGGTGATGCAGGTACTCAACAACTGCCCTCTTCTGCTCACATATCCTGACCAACATGTGCAGAGTTGAATTCCAACGCGTGGGGACATCACACACCAGTCTGTGAGCCGGAAGATGCAAACGGCGCTGAAAGCCGGCAAGGCCGGCTGAAGCAGTAGGTGACTTTCGAAAATGTGCAGACAGGCGGCGAACTTTTACCAGCAGATCAGACAGCTCTGGGTATGACTTTATAAACCGCTGAACCACGAGGTTGAGCACATGGGCCACGCATGGAACATGTGTCAGCTGGCCTCGCCTCAAAGCCGCCACCAGGTTCCGGCCATTGTCACAAACGACCTTTCCTGGCTTTAGGTTCAGAGGTGTGAGCCAGTGATCTGCCTGCTGTTTCAGAGCTGTCCACAGCTCTTCTGCATTGTGGGGTTTGTCACCTATGCAGATTAGCTTCAGCACAGCCTGTTGCCGCTTCGCCGAGGCAGTGCTGCAGTGCTTCCAGCTTGTGACTGGTGTGGAGGGCACAGTGGATGAGGATGCGCAGGAGGAGGAGGAGGCTGAAGAGCATGACATTCCGGAGCTGTAGAGTGTGGGTGAAACACTGACTGAGGTAGGGCCTGCAAACCTTGGTGTGGGAAGGACGTGTTCCGTCCCTCGCTCAGACTGGGTCCCAGCTTCCACAATATTAACCCAGTGTGCCGTCAACGAGATGTAGCGGCCTTGCCCACAAGCACTTGTCCACGTGTCTGTGGTTAGGTGGACTTTGGGTGAAACAGCGTTGTTCAGGGCACGTGTGATGTTTTGTGACACGTGGTTATGCAACGCGGGGACGGCACACCGGGAGAAATAGTGGCGGCTGGGGACCGAGTAACGTGGGACAGCTGCCGCCATCAGGTCACGGAATGCTTCTGTCTCCACCAGCCTAAAAGGCAACATTTCCAGCGCAAGCAGTCGCGAAATGTTAGCATTTAGAACTGTGGCATGTGGGGTGTTGGCAGTGTATTTGCGCCTGCGTTCAAAGGTTTGCTGAATGGATAACTGAACGCTGCGCTGGGACAAGGACGTGCTTGATGATGGTGTTCTTTCTGCGTAGGCAACTGCAGGTGCAGGAGTGGAGGAGGCTTGTTCGCAGGCAGCATGGACAGAGGATTGGCTCGCATGCACAACCAGCGAAGACGTAGCAGTGACATCAGCAAGCACTGCTCCTCGACTCTGTTGTACTTCCCACAAAGTCGGGTGCTTGGCTGACATGTGCCTGATCATGCTGGTGGTGGTCAGGCTGCTAGTTTTGGTACCCCTGCTGATGCTGGCACGGCAGGTGTTGCAAATGGCCTTTTTTGAATCATCTGGATCCAACTTAAAAAACTGCCAGACTCGTGAAGACCTAACATTTGTACAGGCACCTTGTGTCGTCGTGTTGTTACGGGGAACGGTTGCCTGACTTCTGCCTGGGACCACCACCCTGCTTCTTACTGCCTGTTGTGATGCTACGCCTCCCTCCCCCTGTGCACTGCTGTCCTCGCTCTGCATATCCTCCTGCCAGGTTGGGTCAGTTACTGGATCATCCACCACGTCGTCTTCCTCTTCCGCACCCTGCTCCTCCTCCTGACTTGCTGACAATTGTGTCTCATCATCGTCCACCACTTGTTGAGACACGTTGCCAACTTCGTGAGAACGTGGCTGCTCAAATATTTGGCTATCTGTACAGACGATCTCCTCATGACCCACTTCAATATGAGCTGGCGAGAGGCCAGAATGTGTGAATGGAAACGTGAACAGCTCTTCCGAGTGTCCAAGTGTGGGATCATTAATGTCCGAGGAGGACGTGTACTCAGCCTGGTGGTAGGAAGGAGGATCAGGTTCAGAAATGTGCGGTGCAGTATCACGGCTACTGACACTTGACCGTGTGGAAGACAGAGTGTTTGTGGTGGTGCCAATCTGACTGGAAGCATTATCCGCTATCCAACTAACAACCTGTTGACACTGGTCTTGGTTCAAGAGCGGTGTACTGCTGCGGTCCCCAAGAATTTGGGACAGGACGTGCGAGCGACTAGATGTGGCCCTTTGTTGTGGCGAAATTAGAGCTTGCCCACGACCTCGGCCTCTGCCTGCACCACCATCACGTCCACTTCCTTGTTCCTTGCCAATGCCCTTGCGCATTTTGCAATGCTGTGCACTGCTGACGTGTATATTCACTACTTGTGCGTTATATCAAAGTTTCTGGAAATTGCACACCAGTGCACCTGTACGCTGCCACCAACAGGCACACACGTGCGGTTTTAAAAACCAAGCACGGACGCAATAATAACCTAACACAGGTTTTAGGAGCAAAAATTAAGAACTCTGACACTATCAGCCACTGCTGACTGACGTGTATTATACACTACACTTGTGCGTTATATAATAGTTTGGTAAACGCACACCAGTGCACCTGTACGCTGCCACCAACAGGCACACACGTGCGGTTTTAAAAACCAAGCACGGACGCAATAATAACCTAACACAGGTTTTAGGAGCAAAAATTAAGAACTCTGACACTATCAGCCACTGCTGACTGACGTGTATTATACACTACACTTGTGCGTTATATAATAGTTTGGTAAACGCACACCAGTGCACCTGTACGCTGCCACCAACAGGCACACACGTGCGGTTTTAAAAACCAAGCACGGACGCAATAATAACCTAACACAGGTTTTAGGAGCAAAAATTAAGAACTCTGACACTATCAGCCACTGCTGACTGACGTGTATTATACACTACACTTGTGCGTTATATAATAGTTTGGTAAACGCACACCAGTGCACCTGTACGCTGCCACCAACAGGCACACACGTGCGGTTTTAAAAACCAAGCACGGACGCAATAATAACCTAACACAGGTTTTAGGAGCAAAAATTAAGAACTCTGACACTATCAGCCACTGCTGACTGACGTGTATTATACACTACACTTGTGCGTTATATAATAGTTTGGTAAACGCACACCAGTGCACCTGTACGCTGCCACCAACAGGCACACACGTGCGGTTTTAAAAACCAAGCACGGACGCAATAATAACCTAACACAGGTTTTAGGAGCAAAAATTAAGAACTCTGACACTATCAGCCACTGCTGACTGACGTGTATTATACACTACACTTGTGCGTTATATAATAGTTTGGTAAACGCACACCAGTGCACCTGTACGCTGCCACCAACAGGCACACACGTGCGGTTTTAAAAACCAAGCACGGACGCAATAATAACCTAACACAGGTTTTAGGAGCAAAAATTAAGAACTCTGACACTATCAGCCACTGCTGACTGACGTGTATTATACACTACACTTGTGCGTTATATAATAGTTTGGTAAACGCACACCAGTGCACCTGTACGCTGCCACCAACAGGCACACACGTGCGGTTTTAAAAACCAAGCACGGACGCAATAATAACCTAACACAGGTTTTAGGAGCAAAAATTAAGAACTCTGACACTATCAGCCACTGCTGACTGACGTGTATTATACACTACACTTGTGCGTTATATAATAGTTTGGTAAACGCACACCAGTGCACCTGTACGCTGCCACCAACAGGCACACACGTGCGGTTTTAAAAACCAAGCACGGACGCAATAATAACCTACTAACAGGTTTTTTTGGGGAGCGACAATTACAGTACAGACAAGTCAGACACTATCTGGACTGTTTTACACTGTGTACACCAGCCCCAGATATGATGAAGGCTGGTATACGGTCACCACTACCCTGCCTGCCTGCCTGCCTGTATACTGCTACAATAGTCCTGACAAGGACTCTTTTGGTCACTAGCCTGTATTCAGACCTGGCTATACCCTGCCTGTATATAGCAACAATAGTCCTGAGAAGGACTCTGCTACTGTACTCCGACCTGGCTATACCCTGCCTGCCTGTATACAACTAGAATAGTCCTGAGAAGGACTTTTGGTCACACTGTTTGCAGCCCTGCAACTGAAAAAGCTATAAAGGGCCGCAAAGCTTTCCCTGAATCAGCGACACTCTCCCTGCACTGACAGTCTGGATAGCTGTGAGCAGAGCACAGCGCGCCGGCCGGTATAAAGGCTCGGTGACGCTGTGCAGGCCAGCCAATCACTGCAATTCCACAACTAACAGGGCTGTGGCATTGCAGTGGTCTGCCAGCCAATCCCTGCATGAGGGCTGGCTCTCAAAAGAGCGCCAACATGCAGAAATGAAGACCACGAGTAAAGCACGAGTATCGCGAGATTACTCGGTCCCCGCCGAGCAGCCCGAGTACAGTGATACTCGTGCGAGTACCGAGTAGTGACAAGCATGCTCGCTCATCACTACTCCCAGTATCTCCTTACCATTGTTAAGCACATACTGGGAGGGCAGTTTTACAAGTGTATGTCGAGATGACCTGAAATTGCTGATCACTGTACTTCGTGCTGTATTCCTGTACTGATGGTGGTTCTGATGCCCCTGTTTTAGAAAAAGGCATTTTGAATTTAAATGCCCAATCCTGTTGATCTCCCTTGGGATAAGCCACCACCAAAGGTATCTGGTAGTGAGCTCCGGTGGGTTAAAATGGGCAGACCGCTACAAAAAATCAAGTGTAATAAAATAAGTCGATTGGTACTTGTTTAAGGCTTTTTCAAACATGTGAATGCAACTCATATGGGTAACAAATAATTGTTAATATAATTATTTGGTCCCCATACCATTAACAAATTGCAGCAAAAACAATGATTTTAAGACACGCATAAATAATCCAATCAACCGGTGAATGTGGGTTTCACTTGTTCATCAGCTAATTCATGCCCTGTGTACATGTGCCAATGATTGGAGATGAAAGCTCTAACAATCACTCATTTGCTTGATTTTTGGCCTACGTGAAGAGACCATAAGGTTATGTTCAAAGGCAACATTTTTGCTACATTTTGGCAGTACAAACGCTGCATTAAAACCCCCATTTGCATTGTTTTTGTAGACCACTTTTCTGCAGGGTTTTTTCTTGGGGGGGGGTAGAGATTACATGTGTGCTTTGTCTGCAGTACATGTTTAATAAAGTTAGTTTTATTCAATAAAAACACTTCAAAAACAAAGTGAAAAATGCAAATACGAAGTTGCGTTCTTTTGCAGTTTTTAATTTCTCATCGCTTTCTATGGGAGAAAAACGTTACAAAAACCCTGAAAGACTTGACATGCTGCAGATTTAAAAAATGCTGGAGTTCTCAATTTTAGTCAGAAAAAAAACAAGTATGTGCATGGGGTTTCTGAAATATCACAGCTACTGCTGATACTGTAGAAAGATGCTTTTAATTTGCATAAAAAATACAGTAAAAAAAATGCTGCAAAAGCGCTGCATGTGAACATAACCTTAAGGTTATAACCTATCATAACCTAGCAATCTCGTTAGCGATGTAACACACCAGATCGCACATACGATTTGCCGAGATCGCACATGTGACCGGCGCTACAAAAATGACCTATCTGCGATCTCAGCAAATCTTATCTGCGATCTGGCATGTCACATCGCTAACGAGATCGCTAGCGATGTCGCATCGTGTAAACCACCTTTTACTCTACTCTCCCCTCTAAAGAACACACACATGCTTTATGTGTAATCTGTATTTCAGACCATACACCCAGATCTCTTTACATATTTACAAAAAAAAGGTTATCTTCCAGTTGTTAAAGTTGTTAAACGACATATATTATCAGGACAAAACACATATATCAACAGTATAAAGCCTGCTTTACACGCTGCAATGTATCTTACAATGTGTCGGCAGGGTCACGTCGTAAGTGACGCACATCCGGCATCGTAAGGTACATTGCAGTGTGTGACAGGTACGTGCGATTGCGATTGAACGGTAAAACGTTCATCACATGCACATCGTACCTTTCTCTAGAATTGCACGTCAGATTGTTCATCGTAACCGGGGTAGCACACATCGCAGTGTGTGACACCCCGGGAACGATGAACAGATCTTACCAGCGTCCTGCGGCTCCCGGCCCACAATGCGGAAGGAAGGAGGTGGGCGGGATGTTTACGTCCCACTCAGCTCCGCCCCTCCGCTTCTATTGGCCGGCTGCCGCGTGGCGTCGATGTGACGCCAAACGTCCCTCCCACTCCAGGAAGTGGACGTTCGCTGTCCACATCGAGGTCGTGTGGAAGGTAAGTACCTGTGACGGGGATTAATCGTTTGTGCGGCACGTTCAACAAATTGAACGTGCCACACATACGATGGGGGCGTTGCAAATCGCATACGATATTGTATGCGAAATTGCAACGTGTAAAGCAGGCTTAAGGTTCTGCCTACACCAAACTAAGTGAAACGTAGGGGTCAAAAATTAACTACAAGTATTCCCAAGGGGAAAAATCTGTAAGCATCAAGAGCCAAATACTAAGCAATACCAGGGTAACACCTACAGTCAGGTAGGGGCTGCGTAACAATAGTTTTAATTGTGTTGCCCTTCTAAAATAATATATATATTTGGAAGAGTAGGTGGGTCATATCTCCCAACTTTTATAAACAGGGAGAGACACATGTATTGCGGCACATAAACCGTTATCTCCCGATTGAAGCCCCTTAGTGTTTTCAACCAAGAAACCCCATTCATGGCCAAAAATCCTGCTTCCATTAAAGTCAATGGAGCTGGGAGGTGCAGGTCATTAATAGGAGCTGTGATTGATTGCTATAGGCAACAAATGACACCTTTTAGTATAAGAAGCTTATGTGTGAGATAATATAATATCGGTGGGGAGACAGATAGAGAGAGAGAGACAGACAGACAGGGAAAGAGACAGAGACAAGGAAAGAGACAGAGGGAAAAAGACAGCAAAAGAGACAGAGACAGATGGGGAAAGAAACAGACGGGGAAAGAGACAGACAGGGAAAGAGACAGACGGGAAAAGAGACAGATAGAAACAGAGATAGAGACAGACAGACACAGAGATAGCGAGAGACAGACAGACACAGAAAGACACAAAGATAGAGAAAGACAGACAGAGATATAGACACAGACAGACAGAAAGATAGACACTGACAGACCGACAGAAACAGACATGGATAAAGGCAGAGACAGACATGGATAGAGACAGAGCGACAGACACAAAGAGACAGACAGGGAAAGAGACAGACAGAGAGCCAGACACACAGAGACAGATACTCAGAGACAGACAGACAGAAAAAGACAGACAGACACAGACAGACAGAGACTGAGAGAGAGACTGAGACACAGTTACAATCCCGGGCAACTCTGGGTACTACAGCTAGTTACAAATAAAATCAATACTACTCACCTTGCTCCGTTTCCCCGGTGTGCTGCTCACGTCTTTGCAGTGTGAATACTGAGGCTCTGCACTGCAGGAACGTTGTGGTGATGTCATTGCCCATGCAGAGCATGGACTCTCATTCTCACAGGTTTGGGCTAAATGGTGGATCAGGGAACCTTTGGCTCCCTGATCCACCATTCAATTTAACGGTACCCTCGTTCTGAGGATGTGGATGTAGATGAAATTGTGATGAGGTGGCGGGTCCCATGGCTTACAGACCCCATAGCGGTGACATGGTTTATATGCACCTGCCTATTGTTATGCATATCTGTTGAAAACTATAATGAAGGTGTATAATAAAAGCAATTATTTGGCACCTCAGAAATATTATCTATTCCAGTACGTCATCCTTGCCAGCTCTTTACAAATATAGTAGCATCTTAAGAGCCCAAGTACCTGTGTGTGACAAGAAAAGCGCTTCTTCCATTTACAATACTGTGTCGCCATGACAGCATCTCACAGCTTCCCAGCCAAGCGTTTTGCAGTGAATCTTACATGTTGCTTTATTCTTCAACGGCTATAATATAACCAATGATGGGTTATCCCATCATCAAGCTTGCTGCAGTGTTTTTCTGCTTGATCAACAGTATGGACCAGCAACATGATCACTCTGCTGTCTGTAACCTGTAAGGTCTAGTTCTGCATCTACAGGATCAGAGATGCACAGGGGCACTGACGATTGAAAGACCCATAGATCCAGCCGGCTCTGGGGCTGGACTTACAAGCTCTATTGGAAAGAGTAGTGCCAAGTAGACCAGCCACTGTTGCTATACTGCACAGGTAGCCTGTAACCTAGGTAACGAGCTATAAACAATACAATTAGAAATCCCTCCATTCTTGAGAACAGGGAGTAATTTTAATAACAAGTCAAGTATTGTATTATTTGGACTATTAGACAAATTGTTTAGCAACAAGAAATCTTGCAAAAACTGAACGCCTTATACTACGGAGGCAAGCTCCCTTTTCTAAGAATAAAATGAAAAATACCTCCATTCTTGAAAACTGAGAATATTTTTAATAATAAGTCAAGTAACGTCTTTTTGACACACTTTTTAGTAAGAAAACATCTTGACTAAAAAAGTGTGCACCTTATAGTCTGCAGGCATTGAGGAATAAGCTGACATGGGGTCCTTCCTGATCACAGAGGTAACAGTTCTCTACTCCAGCCTGACAGTGATCAGGGCAGGAGAGAAAGCTAAGGACCTGCACATCATAAAGCTGCATGGCTTACTCACATGAGTGGAAGCAACTTGTAGTGTATACATGGTGTTTGTGTTTTAATGTAGAAGCACTGCGTGTGTGTGTGTGTGTGTATGTGTGTGAACGTAGCAGAGCTATGTGTTGATGCAGCAGCTGCGCATGTGTGTAGAAGAGTTGTATGTGTATGTAAGAGATCTGTTTGTGTGTGTGTATGTGAATGTAGCTGAGCTGTGTGTTGATGCAGCAGATGTGTGTGTGTGTGTAGAAGAATTGTGTGTGCATGTAGGAGAGCTGTTTGTGTGTGTATGTAGCAGTGCTGTTTGTACATGCATCATATGTAGCAGAGCTGTATGTTTTTGTGTATATAGTTGGTGTGTGTGTATGTGTGCGAATGTAGCAGAGTTGTGTGTTGATTCACCAGATGTGTGTGTGTAGAAGAGTTGTATGTGTATGTAAGAGAGCTATTTGTGTGTGTGTATGTAGCAGAGCTGTTTGTTCATACATATGTAGCAGAGCTGTATGATTGTGTGTATATAGTTGAGGTTTGTGTGTGTGAATGTAGCAGAGCTGTGTGTTGATTTAGCAGATGTGTGTGTAGCGCCCCTGAGGCTTCAGTCGCCACAGAGTACTGCACCTCATTTAAGGTGCGGTATTCACCTCGGGTAAAGAGGGGGTTAATCACCGGTGTTCCACATTCACACCTTACATAAAGCTCAGGAGCCTTCTCACTGAGGAGCTGGACTAGGGTAGGCAGGGGGTTGGCCAACACAAAGCTTGGGACTGCCCTAGTCACTAGGACAACAGCCGGGGGGATGGGTTCCACTTGGGGTAGAAATAGAAGTAAACTCACATAATCACGAGTCAGTCTACCCGGGACACCAGTTCTGGGACATGACACCTTCACCACTTTCTTCTCTTCTCTGGACAGGTTCTGAAGCTTGGAGTGGAGCGCTCAGCCAGGTTCCTCACAGCCAGAAGGGCAACTCTGAAAAAGGACTTTCTTCTTTCAAACACCAGTGACTTCTTCTAACTTATCCGAGGTCGACGGGGCCCATCATAGAGGGTGACCAGTACTACCTGGGCGAGCGGCACAAAGAGTGAGTAAAGACACCTGAAACCGCAGCCACTGACTCAGACTCCTATTACCGGCGCCACTGCCCCTCGCATCGGCGCCAAAGATGATCGCCATCACTACTCCTCTCTTCATCCTTCCCAAGGCGCGCTCCACCTGTGGGAAGCGATACCATCTTCGGCTGCTATTACTATCCGCCCCGGAGGACAGCAACAGCAGCAGCGGCTAATCCCTGGCTGCGTACCACAGGTGGCGTCACAACATCTATCCTACTGCTACCCCCATCATCCTCCCTCCTTATTGGGGTACACCTCGGGGCATGAAGCTGGGCAGGCCACCGCGACATCCTAGATCACCACACCGGCCCGGTGATGAGTAACTCAGGTACGAGATCCCCATGCCTGATCTCCCCTGCCCTCTGGGTGCTACATTGTGGCGTCACGAACAGGTTACCGTGCAACGCCAAAAAGCGGGTACTGAGTACCTTATCAGACTGTGTTAAAACTGGATTTATTGACAGGACAGTTGCCATTACTGGCGCAGAGCGGGAAACGAGGGGGTGTGCCATCGTGGACGGAACTGAAAAAGAGCGCGAAAGCATGGGTGGAACCTTGAAAAGCGTGCAAAAGGATAGCTCCGCTGCCAGCAATAACAGGAAACCCTGTGCTTGCAAAGACATGTCCGTGGACGAAAGAGATCAAACCGTCCCTGTTGCCAGACCTGCAGCATTGGCCCCAGCTCCTGGGCTGCCATTTACCATGCCATATCTTCCAGGGGCTATGTGGCTTCCCCAATATTCTGGGGAGGCATATACCCTTGATGACTTCAAGGAGAGACTTTACAGTTTATTCCGGGTGTACCCTTTGACAGAGGACCAGAAAGCCAGTGTCATTGTTGGTTAATTGACCGGGGCAGCCCGACATGAAATCAAATCTTGGCTAGAGACTGATAAAAGAGTGGCAAAGGACATTTTGACAAAACTCAAGGCAACCTTTGATACCCATACAGCAGCTGAGATAATAATGCGGTTCTACGGATGTAAGCAAAAGGTGCAAGAAAGTATTCGGAACTATGCTTTAAATTTTCAGGAGGCAATGAGAGCTGTTCGGCAAGTGGAACCGGAGGAGATAAAAAACGAAGACCGGGTGGATCAATTAATGGATCAATTCATTGAGGGGCTACTGTCCGACGCTCATTGGGTCCAGATGCGCCTTGCGTCTATGAAAAACCCTGATCTAAGCTTTGCAGAATTCAAAGACCGGGTCATCCGAGCACTACACGAACTGGGTCGCGGCAGCATTGTGCTAAAGCAACCGGGATATAGCCAACTACATCAGTGCAAGTGGGAGCTAAGGAATAGACTGCGGGTGGAATCTCCAGTGATGAACTGTGGCTCCGTATGTTGGAACTGATTAAAGGTATGCCTACCTTAACCAAAGCAGTGCAATCCAAGCAGGGGACTCCGCTACCTGTAACCATTGAACTGGCTTCTAGTGCTAATGATCTCCAATTGGCGGCAACGCAGAAGAGCCCCGCTGCCACAAGTTACTGATCGTTATGATGCTGATGGGAAGCCATTCTGCCGGCGCTGCAATAAAGTTGGACACTTTGCCCGTGGGTGTGCATTGAGTGCCCAGAGCCAGGGGGTTGGGACCAAATCCCTGGCACCACCAGCAGCCAAGCAAGAATAACTGTTTTTCTTTTCCATATGCAAATGTTGATATTAATTGCATGATGATACTGCTGACTGGTAACTGTTGAAAATGTTTGAAACTGTTTGGTGCCTCCCATAAAGGGAAGAATGTGATTTGTTTAATGCATACAAAAATATTGTGGTGTACTAATTTTGTTTAGTTGCAGCCCAGGAATGCTGCCATTTGCTGTGGGGGAATGTGGCCCCTCTAAGGCTTCAGTCGCCACAGAGTACTGCACCTCATTTAAGATGCGGTATTCGCCTTGGGTAAAGAGGGGGTTAATCACCGGTGTTCCACATTCATACCTTACATAAAGCTCAGGAGCCTTCTCACTGAGGAGCTGGACGAGGGTAGGCAGGGGGTTGGCCAAGACAAAGCTTGGGACTGTCCCGGTCACTAGGACAACCACCTTGGGGTAGAAATAGGAGCAAACACACAATCATTAGTCAGTCTACCTGGGACACCTGTTCTGGGACACGACACTTTCACCACTTTCTTCTCTTCTCTAAACGGGGTCTGCGGCTTGAAGCGGAGCGCTCAGCCAGGTTCCTCACGGCTAAAAGGGCAACTCTGAAAAATGACTTTCTTCTTTCAAACACTCGTAACTTCTTATCTGAAGTCCGAGGTCAACGGGGCCTATCACAGCGGGTGACTGGTACTACCTGGGTGAGTGGTAAAAAGAGTGAGTAAAGACACCTGGAACCACAGACACTGACTCGGACTCATTACTGGCGCCGCCACCCCGCGCCTCGGCGCCAAACGCCATTGCCATCACTACTCTTCTCATCATCCTTCCTGGGGCTCGCTCCACCTTTGGGGAGCGATGCCATCTTCGGCTGCTATTACCATCCGCCCCAGAGGACAGCAACAGCAGCGGCTAATCCCTGGTCACGTACCACAGGTGGCGTCACGACATCTATCCTACTACTACCCCCATCATCCTCCCTCCTTATTGGTGTACACCCCGGGGCATGAAGCCGGGCAGGCCACCGCGACATCTCAGACCACCACACCAGCCCGATGACGAGTAACTCAGGTACGAGATCCCCGTGCCTGATTCTCCCTGCCCCCTGGGTGCCACATGTGTGTACAATTGTGCGTGCATGTAAAAGAGCTGTTTGTGTGCATGTATATAGCAGAGCTGTTTGTACATGCATATGTAGCAGAGCTGTATGTCTGTGTGTATATAGTTGAGTTGTGTGTTTATGTGTGTTAATGTGGCAGAGCTGTGTCTTGATGCAGCAGATGCTTGTGTGTAAAAGATTTGTGTGTGCATGTAGGAAAGCTGTTTCTGTGTGTGTATAGCACAGCTGTTTGTACATGTATATATAGCAGAGCTGTATGTTTTGGTGTATGCACGGTAGTTGTTCTGTGTGTGCGTAGCAGAGATGGGTGTATATGTAGCAGAGCTGAGCGTGGGAATACTGTGCATGCAGAAGTGATGTGTATGTTTGTGTGCTGTAAATCTATGCATGTACAGTATAATACAAATGATGTAGAGAAACGCTAACAATACTAACACATCCACTTCTGAGCACCGCCAGGGAAGTTTTAATTAGAAGGAAATATGTTTTTACTATTTTCTGCTGTCAAACCCTGGGGTGCGTCTTTCAGTAAGGTGCATCTTATAGCTTGAAAAATACAGTAAGTTGCAATTTTAACCATTTATTGTTACTATGAGAATAACCTAAGATAATTAAAGTCTTAAATACATTTCTCTGAAAACAAAGTAGATAAGATGCAGCATTATTTGCCTAGTAGTTTGTTAATAATCCATTTATAATAGTATACTACCTCTATATCAAATGAAGAAAAAATACAAATGTGTATTGTGAGCAATAAACGCTGCCCTGTGTTTCTTCGGAGTCTTCTGAAGACCTTATTTCCCTTAATTCAACAATCAAAGTTATTAACAGTGTAAACTTTCAAAATTGTGCTTTATTATTAACTATCTGTAGTACCCGGGCGTTGCCCGGGATAGTAACTGTCTCTCTCCCAGTCTCTGTCTGTCTGCCTGTCTCTTTCCCTGTCTGTCTCTGTGTGTCAGTGTCTATCTCTCTGTCTGTATCAGTCTCTCATCCTCTCTCTCTATCTTTGTGTCTCTGTGTCTGTCTGTCTCTATCTCTGTGTCTGTCTCTCTCTATATCTCTGTGTCTGTCTCTCTCCCTCTCTATCTCTGTGTCTGTCTCTTCCCCCGTCTGTCTCTTTCCCCGTCTGTCTCTTTCCTTATCTGTCTCTTTCCCCGATCTGTCTCTTTCCCCATCTGTCTCTTTCCTTGTCTGTCTCTTTGCCCAGTTTGTCTCCATCTCTCTCTCCCCGTCTGTCTCTCTCCCCATCTGTCTCTCTCCCTGTCTGTCTCTCTCCCCGTCTGTCTCTTTCCCCAGTCTGTCTCTTTCCCTGGTCTGTCTCTTTCCCCGGTCTGTCTCTTTCTCTTTCTTTCCCTGTCTGTCTCTCTCTCTGTCTCTTCCCCTGTCTGTCTCTTTCCCTGTCTGTCTCTTTCCAGGTGTGTCTCTTTCCAGGTGTGTCTCTTTCCCCGTTTGTCTCTTTCCGCGTCTCTCTCTTTCCACGTCTCTCTCTTTTTCCGTCTTTCCCTGTCTGTCTTTGTCTGTCTGTCTCTTTTGCTGTCTGTTTCTTTCCCCGTCTGTCTCTTTCCCCGTCTGTCTCTTTCCCAGTCTGTCTCTTTCCCCATCTGTCTCTTTCCCCATCTGTCTCTTTCCTCATCTGTCTCTTTCCTCATCTGTCTTTGTCTGTCTCTCTCTGTCTCTTTCCCCATCTCTTTCCCTGTCTGTCTATGTCTGGCTCTTTTGCTGTCTGTCTCTTTCCCCATCTGTCTCTTTCCCCGTCTGTCTCTTTCCCCATCTGTCTTTGTCTGTCTCTCTGTTTCTTTCCCCGTCTGTCTCTTTGCTTGTCTGTCTCTCTCGGTCTCTTTCCCTGTCTGCCTCTGTCTGTCTCTTTCCCCGTGTGTCTTTTTGTCTGTTTCTTTCTGTCTGTCTGGCTTTTTTTTCCTATCTGTCTCTGTTGGTCTCTGTCACTTTCCCTGAGTGCCTCTTTCTCTGTCTGTGCCTGTCTGTCTCTCTCTGTCTCTCTCTATCCGTCTCTCCACTGACATCATATTACCTCACACATAAGCTTCTTATACTATGAATGTCATTTGTTCCTATAGCAACCAATCATAGCTCCTATTAATAGCCTGTAGCTCGCAGCTCCATTCACTTTAATGGAGGTAGGTTTTTTGGAGAGTAACTGTAAAGCGTGGGGTTAAATTTTTTTTTTTCAAAACATAGTCTATGACGTTCCCTGAGTCACATGGGGTGTCTGTGCAAAACTTTGTGATTGTAAATGCGACGGTGCGTATTCCTTTAGCGGACATACACACACACACACACACACACACACACTCACACACACACACACATACATACATACATACATACACACATACACAGCTTTATATATTAGATTAGATTTCCACTAAAAAAATCTGAAACTATCCTGGGAAATCAGTGGGTCCTAGTAGTGCTATGCTTTGGGGTTCCCCTTTCAGCCAACAGATTTTAATTAGGCAGTGGGAAAAATATAGTACTTGTCACTTACTTCTGAAGAGTCATGTCCATTATAACACAATAGATATAAAAAAGAACAATCTATCAAATGGATCTTAACTGATTTTCTGTCATGGATCATGTAAAAATGTAATGCATGACACTAGTACAAACAAAACTCAAAGAGGAGGGTGCTGGATATACCAGAGAAAAAGGGATAAGATGGAGGCTAAAGAGTATATATTCAAGTGGAACATTGGTGCTTCAAGGAAACTTGCACAGACATAGAATAAAAAATACCAGATGTGGTGTCAACCTGCTGTGTACAGTCAGACAATAGGGCAGCCAGTGAATTGAGGTTTGTGGGGGCAGAGTAGACCCAAGTTCAGTTCAGCTCCCACCAGAGGTAACAGGAATCAATGGGGGCTTACTGCACATGGCCCAGGGACTCGTCAACTGACCCCAAATAATAGGAAGAACCTAATCTCACTGACTCAACCTACAAGGCTACCAGTGCAAATCCTCTTCTAAGACCACTCTCAAAGACTAAATTGTGACTTTCCCAGAAAGAGTGGGAGAAAATGCACCCAGCCTTTCCCAACTGAATTTCTGGGCATTGGTGGCCATATTCAGTCTTGACCTAAAGAGATGATTTCTATAATGCTACATTCACGTTTGCACCAAGTGCAATGTGAAGAGAAGTGTAATTACCCTCTTAATGTTCTGATACTCTAGATTTGCAATGACAGGCACTGATTTGGAGAAATAACAAAAACCATGAAAACTATGGTGCCCAGATAAGTGGATTACAAAACCATTGTGCGAGTCTGAAAAGATTACAAAATGATTATTTAATCTGGGCAGATTATAAAACATTGCACTAAAACAAGGGAATTACAACACCATTGTGCCAGCCAAGAGGATACCAGAGAATACTGGAAAACTAAGAAGGTTTTAAAACCTGTTATGTCACTTCAAAACTGAGGGTTCCATTTAGACGGGAGCGTTGGTAATTGCTCATTCCTAATTACTAGCCTATGTAACGATGCTGTCGGTCAACTGAAGAATTAACATTTTAGGATATGCTGCTTACAACACAATATTGTTTGGGCACAGAAAGATGGTATTGACAATTGTTCTTCCACATACAGTTTTGTTGGTATGCATGAATTGGCCAGTAAACAAGTACCAATTGGCTTTTATATAGTCAATCAGTGCTTGTTCAAAGGCCAAAATCAAACAGTCTATATAGGCTATTAGTCAGAATTTCTGGGATTTCATTTTAGTTGACTGATTACTTCAATAATTCTTATCTTAGTGTTGGAAGTAATCACATACAATTGAAACCAGAAGTTTACATATACTATTTAATAAGACACATCTGCATGTTTTCCTCACTATCTTACATGAAATCAGAAGAAACTTTTCCCGTTTTAGGTGTGTTAGGAACAAAAATTATTTATATTTGCAAAATGCCAGAATAATGAGAGAGAGATAATGTTTTATGGCATTTTTATTACTTTCTGCAAAGTCAAAAGTTTACATACACTAAAGGCCCAGTCACACACAACGACTTACCAGCGATCCCTAAAACGATGCGACCTGATAGGGATCGCTGGTAAGTCGCTGGGAGGTCGCAGGTGAGATGTCACACAGTCAGACCTTACCAGCGATGCTGGAACAATACAGGTCGCAGTAGCGACCTGTATAACGATCTCTGCTGTCACTGTGACCCTGTCACACAGTGTCAAACACAGCGATGTGTCCTGCCCAGCAGGACATCGCCTTTGAAGAAAATGGCCTGGACCATTCTGCAACGACTAGAGATCTCACAGCAGGGGCCTGATCGCTGGTAGATGTCACACATAACGAGATCGCTAACGGGATCGCTACTGCGTCACCAAAACGGTGACTCAGCTGCGATCTCGCTAGCGATCTTGTTATGTGTGACAGTACCTTTAGAATACCATGCCTTTAAACAATATGGGACAGCCCATATGATGATGTCATGTGTTTGGAAGCTTCTGATAGGTTTATTGGCAATATCTGCGTTAATTAGAGACATATCTGTGGATGTATTTTAATGCACACCTGAAACACACTGCTTCTTTCTGTAGCATCATGGGGAAAGTCAAAATAAATCAGCCAAGATCTCAGGAAGCGAATTGTGGACTTGCACAAGTCTGGTTCATCCTTGAGTGCAATTTCCAGATACCTGAAGGTGCCTCCTTTTTCTGTACACCTTGTGAAGATGCTGTTGGAAGTTGGTAAGATTGTGTCATGATCCACAGTGAAATGAGTACTGTATCAACAAGGGCTGAAAGGCCACTCTGCCAGGAAGAAGCCATTACTCCAAAAGAAACATAAAAAAGCCAGATTAATGTTTCCAAATGCACATAGGAACCAAGACCTTAAATTTTGGAGACATGTCCTGCGGTCTGCCGAAACTAAAATTTAACTGTTTGGCTGTAATGACCATTGTTATGTTTGGAGGAAAAAAGGAGAAGCTTTGAAGCCTAAGAACACCATCCCAACTGTGAAACGAGGATGGCAGCATCATTTTGTGAGGTTATTTTGCTGAAGGAGAGACTGGTGCACTTCACAAAATAGATGGCATCATGAGGAAAGAAGATTATGTGGTAATATTGAAGCAAAATCTCAAGACAACAGCAAGGAACTTAAAGCTTGAGCGGAAATGGGTCTTCCAAATGGACAATGACCTGGAGCATACTGCCAAACTGCATACAAAGTGGCTTAAGGATAACAAAGTCAATGTTTTGGAGTGGCCATCACAAAACCCTGATCTCAATCCTATTGAACATTTATGGGAAAAGCTGAAAAGGCCGGTGCGAGCAAGGTGACCTACAAACATGGCTCAGTTACACCAGTTCTGAATGTGCCCACATTCCTACCAGCTATGGTGAGAAGCTTGTGGAAGGATATCCAAAGCGTTTGACCCAAGTCATACAGTTTAAGGGCAACAGTACCAAATACTAATAAAATGGATGTAAACTTTTGACTTTGCAGAAAGTAATAAAAATTCCTTAAAACATTCTCTCTCATTATTCTGGCATTTGGCAAATATAAATGGTTTTGGTTCCTAATTGACCTAAAACAGGAAAGGTTTATTCTGATTTCATGTCAGAAAGTGAGAAAAATATGCAGATGTGTCTTTTTAGAGAGCGGAGGGAAACTTCTGGTTTCCGCTCTACCTACTATCCAATATAGTTTAATAATTACTTTTATACTGACAATTATAGCAACTTTGTGCAAATTCTAAGGCACAGAGGTAAAGTTTACACTTGCAAATTTTACTGGCTGACGAATTTCGATCCATGTATAGCTGATCTCAAACACAAAAACATACATGATACTGTAACTAAGAAAGTGAATCTACGCGGAGAGCTAGAGCCTTCTTCATACTGTCATTTTCTATCTTTTTACAGATGTACCATACAATTAAATGTAAAGATCAGTTGATGAATCATATTTATTTCTGAGGGATAAAAAAAGAGCAGTAAAATAATAACTTCAGTATTTCTTTTTGTTTGCTTTCTTTTAAGAGATGTTTTATGTTTTTAAAAAAAAATAACAAATGATTTGGCAACATTGAAGTGAACCTTCATGCTCCCTCTTAAGGCTCAATTCTGTCAGTATACTGGATCTATGCCAATTACGCGCTAGTCTTCCTTTTTTCTCTGGTAGTTTAGTCATTTAATGTTGCATCCATGTCTGAACCCTCTTCTAAGACCTCATCCTCTGCCTCGCGTGTGCTGCTGATGAGGAGGACACAGGTGCAGTCCTGTGCTACCTTGATCTATTTAGGACTTGTAATCCTGCCCAAACAGGGGGTCTTACTATATTGTTATCTGTTGCGAGCAGCTCTCTGCTGTGGACCTTGGGCAGAGCAACTTCATATGTAAACCCTAAGCAGCAAACGTCTAGCTAGTTTGCCCTTAAAGGGGTATTCTCATATCGACTTTCCTATCACAATATGTAGTAGGTGTAATAATAATAGTAGCCAATATCTCCAAATACACAGAACAAAAATATATACACAACGCTTTTGCTTTTGCTCACATTTTTCATGAGCTGAACTTAAAGATCTAAGACTTTTTTCGATGTACACAAAAGGCATTTTTCTCTTATATATTGGTCACACATTTGTCTAAATCTGTTAGTGAGCCCTTCTCCTTCGAGATAATCCATCCACCTCACAGGTGTGGTATATCAAGATGCTGATTAGCATGAGGTGTGCCTTAGGGTGCCCACAATAAAGGGCCACTATAAAATGTGCAGTTTTATCACACAGCACAATGCCACAGATGTCTCAAGTTTTGAGGGAGTGTGCTATTGGCATGCTGACTGCAGTAATGTATACCAGAGATGTTTCCCGTGAATTGAATGTTCATTTCTCTACCATACACCATCTCCAAAGGCGCTTCAGAGAATTTGGCAGTACATCCAACCGGCCTTACCACCGCAGACCATGTAAGCATACCAGCCCAGGACCCCAACATCCAGCATCTTCACCTCCAATATCGGATGAGACCAGCCACACGGACAGCTGCTACAACAATCAGTTTGCATAACCAAAGAATTTCTGCACAAACCTTCAGAAGCCGTCTCTGGGAAGCTCATCTGCTGCTCGCTGTCCTCATCGGGGTCTCCACCTGACTGCAGTTCATTGTCGTCAGTGACTTTAGTGGACAAATGTTTCACGGGGTGTGACGAGATAACTTGTAACAGAGTCACCTGCACTGGTCCTAGGGCTAGTGTGGCCTTATCTGTCCCTGTTCCCAAAGATACATCTAATGGTGATGATGGTTGAGTCGCCTTCCTAACCCAATCTCCAGAATACCCCTGGTCTATACCCTCTCTCCCCCACGTCTGGGGAGGGCCAGGACAGGAGTGCTTAATCCCACACAAATAGACAGACAGGGAAAACCAAAACTCAAACACACTGCACACTCACAGAAGTAAGACAACACGTGCTTGTGAGAAAATAAAGAATCAGGGAGGAAATAAACACACAATGAGAATATTTCCACAACACACCAAATAGCACACAGGAGATCACCAGAACAAGATCACCATAGTACAAGGACCGGTATCAAAAATGAATAATTGGCGAGGAGGAACAGGCTAAACCATGTTTTAAAGGGCGGCGGCAGCTGTGATAGGTCTCCTGTAACCCGTGACCAAGTTAGCAATCTCCAGGCTGGTAGAAATTAACTCCTGCTAGTCTGATCACTAATAAGCACACAACTGGTCGATGCCCGAATATGACTGTGCCACTCAAAAACACCAGGGAAACCATAGTGTGACATGTCAGACTCTGCAGTGTGAATAGGGTCAGAAGTCACCATGACACTGGGTGAGTTTAAAGCTGAACAACGTGTGACAAAATGTGGCCTTTTATTGTGGCAAATCTGAGCCACGCCTGTGCAATAATCATGCTGTCTAATCAGATCTTGATATGTCACACATGTGAGGTGGATGTAATATCTCTACAAAGGAGAAGTGCTCAGTAACACAGATTTAGACAAATATGTGAACAATATTTGAGAGTAAAACGCCTTTTGTGTACATGGAAAAAGTCTTAGATCACTGAGTTCAGCTCATGAAAAATGGAGCAAAAACAAAAGTATTGCATTTATATTTTTGTTCAGTATAGAAATGTAGTATAGTTGTCCTAATAAGCTATGTCACTTACCTCATGACATTACAGCAGCCTAATTATCCAGAGTTACGATGACTAGCAACTAATTAACCATCACTATATGAGTGGTCGTAACCAGGTATACCTAAGCTGCAATGCCCTTCACATGAGGTAAGTGACATAGCTAATCAGGAGAACTATATTACATTTCTAATTGGGGGTATTTGCTATTATTATTATTATTATTATCATTATTATTCCTACAGCATATTAAGATAGGATCTTGAAGATGGGAAAACCCCTTTAATCTTTTGTCTGTTGCTTTGTATAGCCCTCGTATTCTGCATCTCCTAGTGCAGAATACGAGGGCTAGACAAGCCTGGTGGTTCCTGACCTTGGCTTGTTTTTATGTTTCCCCAACTGTCTCACAATTCTGCCCTTGCCTTTGAACGCCAGGTATTGATCTGATTTGACAACCCTTCTCTTTGCCAGTTTGCTCCACCAGCCAGCAGCCACTCCATGGACAAAACCCAGGAGACCCTACATACAGTGAGTCCAGATCCAGTATAGGGATTAAAAGTTGAAAGCCAGAGTTCTCCTAGGACTTGCTAAACAGAGTGGTTTGTGCAAAGCTTCTCAGTGGAAACACTATTAGGATTTGGCAGACTACCATATAGAGAGCTACATTACATCTGTACTTTATAATCATCCTACTCTTGCTGTACTGGAAATAGGTATCCCATGCACTGACTACTTGGTATGTGATAGGCTTGTTCGTATACACAGCAACCAATCAAAAAAGGAAGAGCTGTAGAGAAATGAGGGCGGCTTTACCAATAATTAGATAGGAGGCGTGTCTCAGACTACCTTAGAATTCTTGTAGACACTACAGCTACACTGAAGTGACAGATTACAACTTTATCATGCAGACATACAACCAACTTACTTATAACTTAAGCTCATGACTTGCCATTCATTTTAAGACTAATTAATGAGGAGATTTTTTTCAATAGCTAAAGCATAAAATAGTTGTTAAACATTTAGTTTTTCTAGGAGAGAGATGGATTTTAGGCTGCATGTCACGATTATTTTGTGTAACTTATCCTCCAAAAAATTATTTAGATGACTAGCTTCTGATTACTCTACGCATACTATTTCCCAAAATCGTGCTGCAAATACTAGATATATTTAATTATGTAGCAAACGCCACAAGGGACCCTGTCCTTCAAACAATAATTACATTTTCTACTCCCACTTATATCACACTCTACAACATGACACAGTCAATAGAGACTTATTTCCACAAGGAAGCTTCAAGTATAGACAATTGGAGAATGTACGCTTATCTGTCATGAAACAGCTGCGTGATGAAGAAATGTCATTTGTGTCAGTACGCTAGTTCAGCAGTAACACATAACTCTACTATGTCAGGAATTAAGTGGACATAACACAGATCTCAGGAGAGCAGACAGTAGATCATCACAACTAGAAATGGTGTGAAAACGACAGCAAATCTAAAGGACTTATATGAAGACACAAGGGGTGCGTAGGAGTCACACTGATTCATACCGAGACATTTAAGGTTGCTTGATGCTAAAAGAATATGAACATACTGTACATGTCCCATATACAGTATATATGTATATACACAGTGAGGTCCAGAAATATTTACAAAGTGGCACAAGTTTTGGCATTTGTTTACCAGCTGTTTATAGCAGCACTTACTTGCCATGATTCAGTCATGGGTACGGGATTGAAAAGCACCAGGTAAGTGCTGCTATATAGAGTTCTACTTTTTCATGTGTAAGGCCGTATGGCACATTTTATAAAAAAAATATTTTAGAGTAGGACTTCCCCAAAGAGATTTGTCGTGACGTGGCGGGGTAGCTCAAGAAATTGCAATTTTTTTGGGCCAAAAATCTCAAATTTTGAAATAGTACAGTTTGGAATTTTTAGTGCAGTGCACATCTTATAATACATGCAGTTTTTTATTTGAGCTGGCTTTTTGTTTTTTCTTCATCTTAAAACTCAGTAATAAGTCCTTCATTCCATCTATGCTTGTTGCTATCATTGCTGTATCATTTGCATATTTAAGATTGTTGAGGATTTGTCTAGCAATGTTGATTCCTTCTTTTTTGGCAAGTAGTCTTCCTGAAAAAGCTTCTACATATAAATTGGAGAGAAATGGTGATAGGATGTACCCTTGTCTGACGCCTTCCTCTACTTTGAACCATGCCGTGTCACTATGTTCCGCTTATACTGTTGCTACCTGATCAATGTAAAGGTTCTTGATGAGACTTCATAGTTCTCCAAAGTTTCTGGTTATCAACACAGTCAAAGGCTTTGCTGTAGTCGATGAAGCTCCTTGTTATATTCTTTGGCCTTTTCAGTTATCCATCTAATGTTAGCAATTACATCTCTTGTTCTGCTTTTTCTGAATTCTGCTTGTTCTTTTGGCAGCTCTTTGTCAATGTAAGGCTGTAGCCATCTAGGCCAGATTAGACATGGACAAAAAACATTTAAATAAGCTGACCCTGTTCTGGAAAAGAACTATTTATACAGATAAAACGAAGATCAACGTGTACCAGAATGATGGGAACAAGAAACTATGGATGAGGCTTGTAATGGCTCATGATCTAAAGCACACCTCATCCTCTGTAAAACATTGGTAGTAATGGGCATGCATTACTACCAATGGCACTGGGTGACTAATCTTTATTGATGATGTCACTGAAAGCAAAAGCAGCTGAATGAATTCTGAGTTGTACAGGGCTGTACTTTCTGCTCAGATTCCACCAAATGCAGTAAGGTTGATTGGACAGCGCTTCATAGTACAGATGGACAATGACCCAAAACATACAGCAAAAGCAACACAGGAGTTTTTTAAGGGAAAGAAGTGGAATATTCTACAATACCTGAGTCAATCACCAGAACTCAATCTCATCAAGCATTCAATTCACATGCTTAAAACAAAACTTAAGGCAGAAAGACCCACAAACAAGCAACAACTGAAGTCAGCTGCAGTGTAGGCCCGGCAAAGCATCACAAAGGAAGAAACCCAGCGTTTGGTGACGTCCATGGCTTCCAGACTTCAGGCAGTCATTTCCTGCAAAGGATTCTCTACAAAGTATTAAAAATGAATATTTTATTTATGGTAAAGTAAATTTGTCCAATTTCTTTTGAGCCCATGAAATGATGGGGATTTGTAGAAAAATAGTTTAATTTCTGTTATAGATATGATTGCAAATTTATAAGAAGTTTCATAATGAATACCGACATCAGGCTAACACTCAACCTCCACATGACCCCTATACAGCCGGCTCCTTCCCTTGAGAAACAGGTAAAAAAATAGGCCTGTTTGACCATATTCTGTAGAGTAGGATTTCCCAGGGAGTTGAATACCAACCAGGGGACTCAGTTCATGTCTCATTTAATGGAAGTGTGATGCCCTTGGACTATCAGGTCGTCACAGGGTATTGCACAATCTGCACTCCTGTGCAATATCCGCCTCCTTCTTGGTTATGGGTCCACAACTACATGGTGTTGCCTACATCAGCCAAGTAAATCCTAGGTACACTCTGCACCACACCCACCAGACACACCAGTGGACGGCCTGAGTGGTATAAGGTCGCCCACTTGGGGGGTTGCTTAAGGGAGGTCAGGATTGTCAGGAATAGAGAAGTGTGTTGGAAGTGAAGGAGAGTGGAGTTCGGCAGCAGGGCTCCTAGGAACTGTCTAGGTGGCAGACGGTGGTCTTGGCCTAGAGGAGCTGGACCCCCGGTCACAGGGGATCATGGCAAGGGGCAAGGAACTGTCGAGGAGGACAGCCGGCGGCCTTACACCATCACCGGGCTGGGACCAGGGCACGAAGGGGTACGTGGACCCTAGGTCAGGGAGTAGCTTCAGGCAACCTGACAATTTACCAGACGAGAATGGAGCCTTCAAAATCCGCTCTCCACCCGCTCCTAAATCGGGGTACTAGTGCAACAAGGGGGATAGGACTTTCCACTAAAATGGTCCAGGAAATCCTAAGCGTGAACCCTGAGAGCAAGCTCCCACCCTTGGCCATAGTGGGGAGCGGCATTGATCAATTCAGTAGCTAAATTTCTCTTGATTCATATGTTCATGGCAGTAATGCAGATTCCATTTTTCACATTTTCACTCTTGCATATAGCTATTGGATTTTTCAAGTCAGTATTCACACAGCAGTTTCTGCTATTTCATGTATTCCCCTTACATAGTCACTGGTGTGCATACCTTATCTCCCCATAGTGATGTTTTTTTAGGTTTTTGCACCCAGTTCGGACATAGAATGGAGTTCCAAACGTTATTCCTATTTGTTAGTATTTTTTCGTTTGTGAACCCTCCCCAACCACACCTATTGCCAATCCATATCATACGCATAAATAGCCTGGGTCTCAGCTTCCCATACACGGTAAGTTTTTTAACTGCATGAGAGGACACACACAAGCTAGGGACCCCAACGTAGAGAAATACTTTGGCGTAGTGTTGGGGCTCTATTGCATTGATCAATTCAGTAGCTAAATTTCTCTTGATTCATATGTTCATGGCAGTAATGCAGATTCCATTTTTCACATTTTCACTCTTGCATATAGCTATTGGATTTTTCAAGTCAGTATTCACACAGCAGTTTCTGCTATTTCATGTATTCCCCTTACATAGTCACTGGTGTGCATACCTTATCTCCCCATAGTGGGGAGCGGGACCCTGCAAGTTCCATACTACTGGGACCACCAGAAAAGTAAACTTAGTGCCAGGAGGCAGGTCACGGATCACCAGGCAGCACCATTGGGGACGTGATCCGAACTAGCTCCCCTCAGCGGCAGCGGTATCCAGAACTTTGGTTTATCCAGTTGTCGGTGTCAGCTTAATGGACTGAGTACGCAAGTGACCCCCTTCACGCCCCACAGCACTCCCCAAACACTATCACCGAGTCCAGGGGCAATCCCCCCTACCCATGGACAGTTCTAACACCTGGCTGCCCCATTCCATCACCCCCGGGTACTCCCAACTGCAGCGATGGTACTCTAAATTACCACATACCACAGGTGGCGTCACGAACTCTAACACAATCCCCTGTAGATACCCCCTTCATTTGAGTGGCCACACGACCCCTGGATCCAGACACCCCTCGAGCCACCGCAGATCTGGATCCGAGCAGCCTGGCTGCTGACAGGGGGGTGGCACAAAAGCCCTCTGTAATGTAAGAAAATGCAGATGCAGCACCTGATATCAAGTTTGTATCACTCACAGCCCAACGGTCTGTGTAAATGATTCAATGGTGCGCTAAAGCAGAGGCTTAAGATGATGGTTTAGTCCCATGGGAGCAATATCTCAAACATCTGCTTTTTGCTTATCAAGAGGTATCACAGGCCTCAACGGTTTTCTCCCCTTTCAAGCTCCTGTATGGCAGACAAGTCCAGGGGCCCCTTGATCTGGTAAGGGAATCCTGGGAAGAGGAACTCAACATCACGGAAGTGTCCATAATGGAGTATGTCATGCAGTTCAGTGACAAAATGTAGTGAATGGAGTGGGTGCATGAAATGGGTCAGAAAATGTGGGTCCTAGTCTCAATGACCAAGCTTCAGGTGGCCTGGGACCTTGTACATCAGCGCCTCAACGACGTAAGTTAATTGGTCACCAATGATCACACAAGGAAGAGGCAGAAGGTTTTCCATGTCAACATGATGAAAGGTCACCATGATAGGGAAGACTGTTCCCTTCCTGTGTGTAGCTTTCCCAATGAAGGTGAGAAATCCTGGTGGATTTACTAGCAGCAGCTCAGAACGGAGGGTCTATTGAGGACCCTCGTACATCAGCGCCTCAAAGACGTAAATTACGTAGTCACCATTGACCATGCCAGGAGAGGCAGAAGGTCTTTCATGTCAACACGATGAAAGCTCATCATGACATCAAAGCATGTGCCCTTCCTCCCTTCCTATGTGTTGCCTTCCAAAAAGAAGCCTTCGAAAAGGAGAGGTAAAGGGAAGTCCTCGTGAATTTGCTGGCAGCAGCCCAGGATGTAGGGTCTATTGAGGACAAAGAATTCAACCTGCAGCTATACAAGGACCTGCATCTGAGCAAATTAGAGAGATAGAGAGACAGTTACTATCCCGGGCAATGCCGGGTACTACAGCAAGTAAAAATTAAACTTCAGATATTTATAAGCAAAACAGTAACAATGAAGTGACATGACAAGAATCTGGGTAACTAATCATATGCAAAATACTGTGTTTCTCCAAAAATAAGATGGAGTCTTATATTATTTTTTGCTCCAAAAGATGGGCCGGGACTTAAAGCCGCTTTACACGCTGATATATTGGTACCAATATCGCTAGCGTACGTACCCGCCCACATCGGTTGTGCAACATGGGCAAATCGCTGCCCGTGGCGCACAACATCGCTCAGTCCCGTCACACTACTTACCTGCCTACCGACGTCGCTGTGACCAGCGAACCGACTCCTTTCTAAGGGGGTGGTTCATTCGGCGTCACAGCGACGTCACTAAGCGGCCGCCCAATAGAAGCGGAGGGGCGGAGATGAGCGGGACGTTAAATCCCGCCCACCTCCTTCCTTCCTCATTGCGGGCGGCCACAGGTAAGGTGAGGTTCTTTGTTCCTGCGGTGTCACACATAGTGATGTGTGCTGCCACAGGAGCGACAAACTACATCGGACATGCAGCAGCAACGATAATCGAGAATAGGGGGGCATGTCACCGATGAGCAATTTTGAACGTTTTTGCATCGATTCAAAATCGCTCATAAGTGTCACACGCAACGACATCGCTAAAGAGGCCGGATTTGCGTCACAAATTCCGTGACCCCAATGAGATCGCTTGAGCCAGATTTAAGACATTAACATTGGGCCTTTTTCACATGTTTTGCACAGACTTGTAAAAGGTGCGTATGGCCCTCCGTGTGCCGTGATTTTGGCACACATGTGTTCTCCGTTTGCTATCCATGATAACACACAGAGAACAGGAACTTTATGCTCACCTGTCCCGGTTGCTGCGGTCTGTGGTGCTAATGTCTTCTGCTCTGCGATCTCCGGCCCTGCTGACTCCCTGCAGCTGCTGCTTTCGGTCCTCTGTGCCGTGCATATGCGATGAGCATAATGAGCGAGGATCGGAAGCAAGTGCCAGCAGTGGCAGAGACAGCAGTGCCAGAGAAGGTGAGGATAAAAATTCATTTTTTTCCACAGACACGTGTTTTCTCTGGTACATGTCACACTGATGTCACATGGATCACATCCGTGCGGTCCGTGTGACACCCGTTCTGCCAGAGAAAAACAAACATGTCTACATGTGGAGCACATGGACCCACATATGGTCCACATGGACGCACATTCCATGGCAAAACACGCACGTGTGTGCAAGCCCATTGATTTTAATGGGTCTACGTGTGCCCGTGTCTCCGGTACGTGTGAAAATGGAAGTCACACGTATCGGGGACATGGATGTGTGAAGGAAGCCTTCAAGAGATTCTATTGAGGCAAACTCCATGCTAAGGAAAACCCTGTGCTTCAAATAAGCCCAATTCATATTCAGAGATGACAAACACTGTATAATGTTTCTCCTCTACAACAGATTTCTCCACACGCTGTGCACCCTGATCATGAATCAGTAGTATACTGCAATGGAGGAGAGACAGGCAGACCATTGTGTAGTGCGCAGGAATGGATACACTCTCCAGCGTGCTAAGACGCTTCACATGAAATGAAGCAGTATGGTTAGTGCTGTAGGTTTTCAAAGACAACTGAAGACTTCTGAGCACATGTCCTCTGGGTGCAGAGAAAAAAGATGCCAAAAAGACGGTTTGACTCTTCGCCTTACATCTAGGAAACAACATTTCTGAGAACAAGGAGGGGTATGTAATACTTAGGAACAACTCCTTATAGTTCCTGATTGCTCTCGTCATGTGATAGTGAGAGTTTATCATTTATTTATTGGAATATATCTTAAAATATATAATTAATATGTCCACATCTAATACATCTTGCTTCATGAGATTGCTTCATGTTCAAGAAAGTGGAATCCGCACGTATTTAAGAATCCAACATGAAAACCTTTGAAGAAAATTCTGGTGGTTGACGTAACAGTCCTCATAGTGTTTTTAAAAATGTAACAGATTTCCTTATAACTAATTCCCAATTGGTATTGTTACAGTACATAACATGCAGAAAAGCACAATTAATTATTCAGCATCCCCTGTATGCTAAACATTCTCTTTTAGCCAACACTAGTAAATCTCATAACTAAGAAAAAAAATATAAGGAACACTTCATAAATGTGTTTTTTCTTCTTTGCATACAGAGGTATTTTTCTTAAAGTAGTTTTTCGGGCTCAAGGTAAATTTCTGTCACTTAATGAGACTGAAGGTTAGCAAATCCCTATAGTGTGCATTACCGGGAGTCCTTGACCTATGAAGATCCCAGTTATGTACAACACAAAGTTTCGAATGTCAGATGTTAAAAAAACCATCCTAATATACTCACCTCACTGCCGACCTCTCCGGTGATCAGTCAAGCCTCTTCCTTCCACCGTCATGCATCACATCTTCGATTTTTTCACTATAAGTCAGGTTCCTGGGTGTTTCCAAGCTGGAGCTCATTAGTAAGCTTCAGCACGAACGTGGTCGAAGTCTTGGCTATAGTGAAGAGGACAGAGATGCACTGTGACAACTGCAGATAGAAGAGGACCAAAGCAGGATGGCCAGAAAGATAAGGATTGGTTAAAAAACCCCAAACATTTAATATCTCTCTGGCAGCACAGCGGCTCACCATCCAGTCCTCTTCTGTCCACCGTCACCTAACGCATCTCCAAGACTTCTGATTGCATCCAGGTAAGGAAGTCACTGTGTGTCAAAATGTCACAGCTAATGTTGGGCGAACATGCTCGTCATTACTCAATACTTGACGGAGCATTGGGGTGCTCAATTACTTGCGATGCTCGGCCAAGTATCACAAGTGTGCAGATCTCAAAGAGACGGCTCCCTTTAGTGTATGATGAGAGCCAGCACCCCAGTGCGAGCCATTTCCAGTCTCTGAATGGCTCTTACTTGGGTTAAAACAATGTTTTCAGATGTAGTGTGTCACCCCCAAAAAATAAACTCGCTCTCACTCCTCCTTATGGCTGGCTTAATGTTGGAGGCCAAACTGCCCAATCATTGACTTCCATTATACTTATTACTGAAGTTGAGCCCTTTCAAAGTGTCTGACCTGATCGACTCGAGGACCGAGTACCCGAGCATTTTAGTGCTCTCCCATCTCTGGTCACGATGTTGATGTCCCGACCTTATGAAGTGCAATAACCTCCAAGGTCTTACACTGCCAAAACTCCTAACATATAGTAAAAAAAAAGAGTGGGTTCGCCCAACGATGGCAGAAGAAGAATATAGTATTGTATAGTATATATAGTATATATATAGTATAGTATATATAGTATATATATATATATAGTGTATAGTAGGCGGCCTGTAGTGGGGTGGCAGGAGTGGTCAGGTCAGTAATAGTTTTGGATTTTTTTCCAGTCCTGTTATTACTTACATACATATCGGGTGTCATGATTTTAACATGGTTCTGACTCTGCAGAGCCAGTGCATGTATGTTGTCTCTGAGGTTAGGTCCGAGGGAAGGGGCTTGTTCGGTCGTGCCTCGTTTCAGAGGTCATGCCACCATATCTTGGTGTTGTACCCTCTGGGAAGCCACCAGTAATAGTTCCTGCTCTGCAGCATGCAACTGGTTCCTGTGAGTGTACTCTGATCAAGTCCTGCTACCCAATACCATTTTCCCTGACCTCCGTCCATCCTGCCCAGCCTGACATCCCTGCCCTCCTAACTCCGGTCCTGTTCTGTGTCCTCACCTCTACTCCTTCCTCTGTGCATACTTGTCCTCCTGACCCTGGTCCCGACCTTTGCTCCCTCCCCTGTGCTTACTTGTTTTTTTGGCCTCCGACCTCGGTTTTGTTCTATGACTTTGGCTTGCTTGCCCCTCAGTACAGACATGACATCCCAGCATAGACCTTGGCTGATTGACTATCCCTGTGCTTGTGTTAGCGACCTCTAGTGGGCCTCTGATTTACTGCACTCAGGAGTTCTTCCTCTACCTGAGTCCCAGCGCCCCCTAGTGGTAGCCTTACATCGGGGTTACGAACAAAACTACAAAACTTATCTAGTACATAACCCTGGGACTGCCTGTATACTGGATCTACATACTGGTGGACACGTGCCATTTCATTCTCATCTACCTCTCTCAATGTTCTGCAAAATGTCATGTTTCACCAATCTGCATCCCATAGAGGGACTGCAGAAATGTATCTCAAGCTCAGAAAACCTATTTTAAAAAATGTGAAATGTTAATATAAATTAAAAAAAATCTTTTATGATAACATTGGATACGGTTGACATCCTCCATGTTATGATAAAGGGTTAATCATGATGTTCTCTGCCTTATCATAAGCCCTTAGGCTGTGTGCTTGTGTTCTGAACTAAGATGAGAGGTCTCAGCCATAAAAGCTAAAGTCCTGGCAGGTGCTTGAAGCCCAGTATACCCTCAGAATACAAATGAGGATGCAGGTACATGGTATCAGACACTGTGCAAGCTCAGATGTTAGCTACAAAATCTCAGGAGCTAAAATGCCAAATAAAATAAAGATTATTTTCTCCAATCTGCTATATAATGCCCGGACTGCATATCCTGTTCAGAAAAATAATGGGTGCGTGGTGTCAGATAAATCCTTATTATATTTGGTGTTCGTCTACTTCTTGCACATATGTTGTTGGCATATTTAATATGTTTACTATACACTCAATAAACCCTTTGTGTTCAAAGAGAATCAATCACTGCAGGAGGCTCCTCTCAATATGAAGGGGAGCTCATGAATGTAACAATGGCTGTTAATCATACATTAGAACAAGTTAATAATTAATATGTGTTCATTGCTAAAAGTATCAATTCCAATTAGTTGGAATATGTTTCATCTATATATATAATTGCCTTATTCTGTCTGTCTGTCTGTCTGTCTGTCTGTCTGTCATGCTCCAAAATTGTGTCCTTACGGTGACACTAAGTGTCCTTACGGTGACACAAAGCTGATTGGCCGCTGGGCTTGCCATGGCCCCGCCCCCCCGCACGGATTGGCCGCTCGCCTTGCCTCGGCTCTTTCCCCGCATGGATTGGCTGCTCGCCTCGCCTCGGATCCGACCCCCCCGCACGGATTGGCCGCAACTCACACTCAGACTCACACTCAGACGCAGACTCAGACTCAGACGCACACTCAGACTCACACTCAGACGCAGACTCAGACGCACACTCAGACGCACACTCAGACGCAGACACAGACTCAGACGCACACTCAGACACAGACTCAGACGCACACTCAGACTCACACTCAGACTCACACTCAGACGCAGACTCAGACGCACACTCAGACGCAGACACAGACTCAGACGCACACTCAGACACAGACTCAGACGCACACTCAGACTCACACTCAGACTCACACTCAGACGCAGACTCAGACTCAGACGCACACTCAGATGCACACTCAGACGCACACTCAGACGCACACTCAGACGCAGACTCAGACACAGACTCAGACTCACACTCAGACTCTCAGACTCACACTCAGACTCAGAATCAGACGCAGACTCAGACGCACACTCAGACGCACACTCAGACGCAGACTCAGACGCAGACTCAGACGCACACTCAGACGCAGACTCAGACGCAGACTCAGACGCACACTGAGACGCAGACTCAGACGCACACTCAGACGCACACTCAGACGCACACTCAGACGCAGACTCAGACACAGACTCAGACTCACACTCACACTCAGACTCAGACACAGACTCACACTCAGACTCAGACTCACACTCAGACTCACACTCAGACTTACACTCACACTCAGACTCACACTCAGACTCAGACTCACACTCAGACTCACACTCAGACTCACACTCAGACTCACACTCAGACTCAGACTCACACTCAGACTCAGACTCACACTCAGACTCACACTCAGACTCACACTCAGACTCAGACTCTGACTCACACTCACACTCAGACTCACACTCAGACTCAGACTCACACTCAGACTCAGACTCAGACTCACACTCAGACTCACACTCAGACTCACACTCAGACTCACACTCAGACTCACACTCACACTCAGACTCACACTCAGACTCACACTCAGACTCACACTCACACTCAGACTCACACTCACTCAGACACACTCAGACTCACACTCACACTCAGACTCACACTCAAACTCACACTCAGACTCACACTCACACTCAGACTCACACTCAGACTCACACTCAGACTCACACTCAGACTCACACTCAGACTCACATTCACACTCAGACTCACACTCAGACTCACTCAGACTCACACTCAGACTCAGACTCACACTCAGACTCCCACTCACACTCACTCAGACTCACACTCACACTCACACTCAGACTCACACTCAGACTCACACTCACACTCACACTCAGACTCACACTCACACTCGGACTCGGACTCACACTCAGACTCACACTCAGACTCACACTCAGACTCAGACTCAGACTCACACTCAGACTCACACTCAGACTCAGACTCACACTCAGACTCACACTCACTCAGACACACTCAGACTCACACTCACACTCAGACTCACACTCAAACTCACACTCAGACTCACACTCACACTCAGACTCACACTCACTCAGACTCACACTCACACTCACACTCACTCAGACTCACACTCACACTCAGACTCACACTCAGACTCAGACTCACACTCAGACTCACACTCAGACTCACACTCAGACTCACACTCACTCAGACACACTCAGACTCACACTCAGACTCAGACTCACACTCAGACTCACACTCACTCAGACACACTCAGACTCACACTCACACTCAGACTCACACTCAAACTCACACTCAGACTCACACTCAGACTCACACTCAAACTCACACTCAGACTCACACTCACACTCACACTCACACTCAGACTCACTCACACTCACACTCACACTCACACTCAGACTCACTCAAACTCACACTCACACTCAGACTCACTCAAACTCACACTCACACTCAGACTCACACTCACACTCAGACTCACACTCACTCAGACTCACACTCACACTCAGACTCACACTCAGACTCACACTCAGACTCACACTCAGACTCAGACTCACACTCACACTCACACTCACTCAGACTCAGACTCACACTCAGACTCACACTCAGACTCACACTCAGACTCAGACTCTGACTCACACTCACACTCAGACTCACACTCAGACTCAGACTCACACTCAGACTCAGACTCAGACTCAGACTCACACTCAGACTCACACTCAGACTCACACTCAGACTCACACTCACACTCAGACTCACACTCAGACTCACACTCAGACTCACACTCACACTCAGACTCACACTCACTCAGACACACTCAGACTCACACTCACACTCAGACTCACACTCAAACTCACACTCAGACTCACACTCACACTCAGACTCACACTCAGACTCACACTCAGACTCACACTCAGACTCACACTCAGACTCACATTCACACTCAGACTCACACTCAGACTCACTCAGACTCACACTCAGACTCACACTCAGACTCACACTCAGACTCAGACTCAGACTCACACTCAGACTCAGACTCACACTCAGACTCACACTCACTCAGACACACTCAGACTCACACTCAGACTCACACTCACTCAGACTCACACTCACACTCACACTCAGACTCACACTCACACTCACACTCACTCAGACTCACACTCACACTCAGACTCACACTCAGACTCAGACTCACACTCAGACTCACACTCAGACTCACACTCAGACTCACACTCACTCAGACACACTCAGACTCACACTCAGACTCAGACTCACACTCAGACTCAAACTCACTCAGACACACTCAGACTCACACTCACACTCAGACTCACACTCAAACTCACACTCAGACTCACACTCACACTCACACTCACACTCAGACTCACTCACACTCACACTCACACTCACACTCAGACTCACTCAAACTCACACTCACACTCAGACTCACTCAAACTCACACTCACACTCAGACTCACACTCACACTCACACTCAGACTCACACTCACTCAGACTCACACTCACACTCAGACTCACACTCAGACTCACACTCAGACTCAGACTCACACTCACACTCACACTCACACTCACTCAGACTCACACTCACACTCAGACTCACACACACTCACACTCACTCAGACTCACACTCACTCAGACTCACACTCACACTCAGACTCACACTCAGACTCACACTCACACTCACACTCACTCAGACTCACACTCACACTCACACTCACACTCAGACTCACACTCAGACTCACACTCAGACTCACACTCAGACTCACACTCACACTCAGACTCACACTCACACTCACACTCACACTCAGACTCACACTCAGACTCACACTCAGACTCACACTCAGACTCAGACTCACACTCAGACTCACACTCAGACTCACACTCAGACTCACACTCACACTCACACTCAGACGCAGACTCACAGACGCACACTCAGACGCACACTCAGACGCAGACTCAGACGCACACTCAAGACTCAGACTCAGACTCACACTCAGACTCACACTCAGACTCACACTCAGACTCACACTCAGACTAACACTCAGACGCACACTCAGACGCACACTCAGACGCACACTCAGACGCAGACTCAGACGCACACTCAGACGCACACTCAGACGCACACTCAGACGCAGACTCAGACACAGACTCAGACTCACACTCACACTCAGACTCAGACACAGACTCAGACTCACACTCAGACTCACACTCAGACTTACACTCACACTCAGACTCACACTCAGACTCACACTCAGACTCACACTCAGACTCACACTCAGACTCAGACTCACACTCAGACTCAGGACTCACACTCAGACTCACACTCAGACTCACACTCAGACTCCACACTCAGACTCAGACTCACACTCACACTCAGACTCACACTCACACTCAGACTCACACTCAGACTCACTCACACTCAGACTCACACTCAGACTCACACACTCACACTCACACACTCAGACTCACACTCAGACTCACACTTAGACTCACACTCACACTCACACTCAGACTCAGACTCACACTCAGACTCACACTCAGACTCACACTCACACTCAGACTCACACTCAGACTCACTCAGACTCACACTCACACTCACACTTAGACTCACACTCACACTCAGACTCAGACTCACACTCAGACTCACACTCAGACTCACACTCAGACTCACACTCAGACTCAGACTCACACTCAGACTCAGACTCACACTCAGACTCACACTCAGACTCACTCAGACTCACACTCACACTCACACTCACACTCACACTCAGACTCAGACTCACACTCAGACTCACACTCAGACTCACTCAGACTCACACTCAGACTCAGACTCACACTCACACTCAGACTCACACTCAGACTCACACTCAGACTCACACTCAGACTCACACTCAGACTCACACTCACACTCACACTCACACACTCAGACGCAACACTCACACTCAGACTCAGACTCACACTCAGACTCACACTAAGACTCACACTCAGACTTCAACACTCAGACTCACACTCAGACTCAGACTCACAACTCACACTCAGACTCACACTCACACTCACTCAGACTCACACTCAGACTCACACTCAGACTCAGACTCACACTCAGACTCAGACCCACACTCACTCACACTCACTCAGACTCACACTCAGACTCACACTCACTTAGACTCACACTCAGACTCACACCCACACTCACACTCAGACTCAGACTCACACTCACACTCAGACTCACACTCACACTCACACTCAGACTCAGACTCAGACTCACACTCAGACTCACACTCAGACTCAGACTCAGACTCACACTCAGACTCACACTCAGACTCACACTCAGACTCAGACTCACACTCAGACTCACACTCACTCAGACTCACACTCAGACTCACACTCAGACTCACACTCACACTCAGACTCAGACTCACACTCAGACTCAGACTCACACTCACACTCAGACTCACACTCAGACTCACACTCACACACTCACTCAGACTCACACTCACACTCAGACTCACACTCAAGACTCACACTCAGACTCACACTCAGACTCACACTCACACTCAGACTCACACTCAGACTCAACTCAGACTCACACTCACACTCACACTTAGACTCACACTCACACTCAGACTCAGACTCACACTCAGACTCACACTCAGACTCACACTCACACTCACACTCACACTCAGACTCACACTCAGACTCACACTCAGACTCAGACTCACACTCAGACTCAGACTCACACTCAGACTCACACTCAGACTCACTCAGACTCACACTCACACTCACACTCAGACTCACACTCACACTCAGACTCACACTCAGACTCAGACTCACACTCAGACTCACACTCAGACTCACACACAGACTCACTCAGACTCACACTCACACTCAGACTCACACTCAGACTCACACTCAGACTCAGACTCACACTCAGACTCACACTCACACTCACACTCACACACTCAGACGCACACTCACACTCAGACTCAGACTCACACCAGACTCACACTAAGACTCACACTCAGACTCAGACTCACACTCAGACTCACACTCAGACTCAGACTCACACTCACACTCACACTCAGACTCACACTCACACTCACTAGACTCACACTCAGACTCAGACTCACACTCACACTCAGACTCACACTCAGACTCAGACCCACACTCACACCTCACACTCAGACTCACACTCAGACTCACACTCACTCAGACTCACACTCAGACTCACACTCACACTCACACTCACACTCAGACTCACACTCACACTCAGACTCAGACTCACACTCAGACTCAGACTCAGACTCACACTCAGACTCACACTCAGACTCACACTCAGACTCAGACTCACACTCACACTCAGACTCACACTCACACTCACTCAGACTCACACTCAGACTCACACTCAGACTCAGACTCACACTCACTCAGACTCACACTCAGACTCAACACATCACACTCACTCAGACTCACACTCACACTCACTCAGACTCACACTCACACTCAGACTCACACTCAGACTCACACTCACACTCAGACTCAGACTCACACTCAGACTCAGACTCACACTCACACTCAGACTCACACTCAGACCTCACACTCACACTCAGACTCACACTCACTCAGACTCACACTCAGACTCACACTCACACTCACTCAGACTCACACTCACACTCAGACTCAGACTCACACTCAGACTCACACTCAGACTCACACTCAGACTAACACTCAGACTCACACTCAGGCTCACACTCAGACACAGACTCAGACACAGACTCAGACACAGACTCAGACTCACACTCACTCAGACTCACTACTCACACTCACACTCAGACTCACACTCAGACTCAGACTCACACTCACACTCACACTCACTCAGACTCACACTCAGACTCACACTCACACTCACTCAGACTCACACTCAGACTCACACTCAGACTCACACTCAGACTCAGACTCAGACTCACACTCACACTCACCCAGACTCACACTCACACTCAGACTCACACTCCAGACTCACACTCAGACTTAGACTCACACTCACACTCACACTCAGACTCACACTCAGACTCACACTCACACTCACATTCACACTCACACTCAGACTCATACTCACACTCACACTCAGACTCACACTCAGACTCACACTCAGACTCACACTCAGACTCACACTCACACTCAGACTCACACTCACTTAGACTCACACTCAGACTCAGACTCATACTCACACTCACACTCAGACTCACACTCAGACTCACACTCAGACTCACACTCAGACTCACACTCAGACTCAGACTCACACTCAGACTCAGACTCACACTCAGACCTCACACTCAGACTCACACTCACTCAGACTCAGACTCACACTCACACTCAGACTCACACTCACTTAGACTCACACTCAGACTCAGACTCATACTCACACTCACACTCAGACTCACACTCAGACTCACACTCAGACTCACACTCAGACTCAGACTCACACTCACACTCACACTCACACTCAGACTCACACTCACTCAGACTCAGACTCAGACTCACACTCACACTCACACTCACACTCACACTCAGACTCAGACTCACTCAGACTCACACTCACACTTAGACTCACACTCACACTCACACTCAGACTCACACTCAGACTCACACTCAGACTCACACTCAGACTCACACTCAGACTCAGACTCACACTCAGACTCACTCAGACTCACACTCACACTCACACTCACACTCAGACTCACACTCAGACTCAGACTCACACTCAGACTCACACTCAGACTCACTCAGACTCACACTCACACTCACACTCAGACTCACACTCACACTCAGACTCACACTCAGACTCAGACTCACACTCAGACTCACACTCAGACTCACACTCAGACTGACTCAGACTCACACTCAGACTCAGACTCACACTCAGACTCACACTCAGACTCACACTCAGACTCACACTCACACTCAGACTCACACTCAGACTCACACTCAGACTCACACTCACACACTCAGACTCACACTCACACTCAGACTCAGACTCACACTCAGACTCACACTAAGACTCACACTCAGACTCAGACTCACACTCAGACTCACACTCACACTCAGACTCACACTCACTCAGACTCACACTCACACTCAGACTCACACTCACACTCAGACTCACACTCAGACTCAGACCCACACTCACACTCACACTCAGACTCACACTCACTCAGACTCACACTCAGACTCACACTCACACTCAGACTCAGACTCACACTCACACTCACACTCACACTCAGACTCAGACTCACACTCAGACTCACACTCAGACTCAGACTCAGACTCACACTCAGACTCAGACTCAGACTCACACTCAGACTCACACTCAGACTCACACTCAGACTCAGACTCACACTCACACTCACTCAGACTCACACTCAGACTCACACTCAGACTCACACTCACACTCAGACTCACACTCAGACTCACACTCACACTCAGACTCACACTCAGACTCAGACTCACACTCAGACTCACACTCACTCAGACTCACACTCAGACTCACACTCACACTCACTCAGACTCACACTCACACTCAGACTCAGACTCACACTCAGACTCACACTCAGACTCACACTCAGACTCACACTCAGACTAACACTCAGACTCACACTCAGACACAGACTCAGACACAGACTCAGACACAGACTCAGACTCAGACTCACACTCAGACTCACTCACACTCAGACTCACACTCATACTCAGACTCACACTCACTCAGACTCACACTCACACTCAGACTCACGACTCAGACTCACACTCAGACTCAGACTCACACTCACACTCACTCAGACTCACACTCAGACTCACACTCACACTCACTCAGACTCACACTCAGACTCACACTCAGACTCAGACTCAGACTCACACTCAGACTCAGACTCACGACTCACAACTCACCCAGACTCACACTCACACTCAGACTCACACTCAGACTCACACTCAGACTCAGACTCACACTCACACTCAGACTCACACTCAGACTCAGACTCACACTCACACTCACTCAGACTCACACTCAGACTCACACTCACACTCACTCAGACTCACACTCAGACTCAGACTCACACTCAGACTCACACTCAGACTCAACACTCACACTCAGACTCACACTCAGACTCAGACTCACACTCAGACTCAGACTCAGACTCACACTCAGACTCAGACTCACACTCACACTCACCCAGACTCACACTCACACTCAGACTCACACTCAGACTCACACTCAGACTCAGACTCACACTCACACTCAGACTCACACTCAGACTCACACTCAGAGTCACACTCAGACTCACACTCACACTCACATTCACACTCACACTCAGACTCATACTCACACTCAACACTCAGACTCACACTCAGACTCACACTCAGACTCACACTCAGACTCAGACTCACACTCAGACTCAGACTCACACTCAGACTCAGACTCAGACTCACACTCAGACTCAGACTCAGACTCAGACTCACACTCAGACTACTCAGACTCACACTCAGACTCAGACTCACACTCAGACTCAGACTCACACTCACACACTCAGACTCACACTCAACTCAGACTCAGACTCACACACTCAGACGCACACTCACGACTCACACTCAGACTCAGACTCACACTCAGACTCACGACTACAGACTCACCACACTCAGACTCACACTCAGACTCACACTCAGACTCACACCTCAGCACTCAGACTCACACTCACACTCAGACTCACACAGACTCAGACTCTACCTCAGACTCAGACTCACACTCAGACTCACACTCAGACTCACACTCAGACTCACACTCACACTCACACTCAGACTCACACTACTCAGACTCAGACTCACACTCCACACACTCAGACTCACACTCAGACTCAGACTCACACTCAGACTCACACTCACTCAGACTCAGACCTCACACTCACACTCAGACTCACACTCACACTCAGACTCACACTCAGACTTCAGCACTCAGACTCACACTCACAGACTCAGCACTCAGCACTCACAACTCAGACTCACACTCAGACTCACACTCAGACTCACACTCACACTCACAGCTCACACTCACACTCAACTCACACTCAGACTCACACTCACACTCAGACTCACACTCAGACTCACACTCAGACTCCACTCAGACTCACACTCTAACTCAGACTCAGACTCACACTCACACTAAGACTCACACTCAGACTCACACTCAGATCACACTCAGACTCACACTCAGACTCACACTCAGACTCAACTCAGACTCACACTCAGACTCACTCAACTCACCTCAGACTCAACTCAACTCAGACTCACACTCAGACACTCACACTCAGACTCACACTCAGACTCACACTCAGACTCACACTCAGACTCAGACTCAGACTCAGACTCACACTCACGACTCAGACTCAGACTCACACTCACAGACTCACACACTCAGACTCACACTCAGACTCACACTCAGACTCACACTCAGACTCACACTCAGACTCACACTCAGACTCACACTCAGACTCACTCACGACTCACACTCAGACCCTCACTCAGACTCACACTCAGACTCACCTCAGACTCACACTCAGACTCAAACTCACACTCACACTCAGACTCACACTCAGGACTCAGACTCACACTCAACACTCAGACTCACACTCACTCAGACTCACACTCAGACCTCAGACTCACACACTCACTCACTCCAGACTCACACTCAGACTCAGACCACACTCACACTCAGACTCACACTCAGACTCACACTCACACTCACTCTCACTCAGACCCACCACTCACACACTCAGACTCACACTCAGACTCACACTCACACTCACTCTCACTCAGACTCACACTCAGACTCACACTCAGACTCAGACTCACACTCACACTCAGACTCACACTCACACTCAGACGCAGACTCAGACTCACACTCAGACTCACACTCAGACTCAGACTCACACTCACTCAGACTCACACTCACTCAGACTCACACTCAGACTCACTCACACCTCACACTCAGACTCACACTCAGACTCAGACTCAGACTCACACTCACACTCAGACTCACACTCAGACTCACACTCAGACTCACACTCACACTCACTCAGACTCACACTCACACTCAGACTCACACTCAGACTCACACTCAGACTCAGACTCACACTCACACTTACACTCACACTCACACGCACACTCACACGCACACTCACACTCGCACGCACACTCAGACTCACACGCACACGCACACTCAGACTCACATGCACACTCAGACTCACACGCACACTCACACTCAGACTCACACGCACACTCACACTCAGACTCACACGCACACTCACACTCAGACGCACACTCACACTCAGACTCAGACTTACACTCAGACTCACACAAACACTCACACTCAGACTCAAACGCACACTCACACTCAGACTCAAACGCACACTCACACTCAGACTTACACGCACACTCACACTCACTCAGACTCACACGCACACTCACACTCAGACTCACACGCACACTCACACTCAGACGCACACTCTCACTCAGACTCAGACTTACACTCAGACTCACACAAACACTCACACTCAGACTCAAACGCACACTCACACTCAAACGCACACTCACACTCAGACTCACACGCACACTCACACTCAGACTCACACGCACACGCACACTCACACGCACACTCAGACTCAGACTCAGACTCACTCGCACACTCAGACTCACACGCACACTCAACGCAGCAGACACACAACACCCAACACACAAACACCGCGGCACACACAAATATACGCACATACCGCACAACACACACATTGCACAAAACATACCTCCCCCCAAAACACACACACACACCCACACAAACCGCGCAACACACATACACAACGATACAGACACACAGCGCTCCACAAATAACGACACACAACGCAACACACAAACAACACCGCTCTCACCCCCCGCTACAGCCAGACAACACCCAGAACATGTACAGCCCCTACACAAACACTTGGTAACTACACACAACAACATATATATATATATATATATAACAAAAATCATACATTAACTACACAATACGTAAATTCTAGAATACCCGATGCGTAGAATCGGGCCACCTTCTAGTTTATTTATGTTTTCAGAAAACAAGCCATTGTTTTTGCTAGTTTTTATTTAATATTACCAATAAGTCCTAAAAACAAACCCTGCAGTATCTCAGAGTGGCCAGGAATTTCAGGGCTCAGGATCGCCCGTTTTTCATATAACCTACCAAATGTTCTGCATTGACATGTAGATAAAGAGGTTTTCCAGGATTTCAATATTGATTACATACAGTGTATCACAAATGTTTGTAAATATTTGATTATATCTTTTCATGGGGTAACACTGAAGATATGACACTTTGATACAATGTAAAATATTCAGTGTACAGCTTATATAACAGTGTAAATTTGGTGTGCCCTCTAAATAACTCGACACAGCCATTAATGTCCCAATCACCGGAAAGAAAGTTGAGTACCCATTAAGTGAAAATGTCCAAATTGTGTCCAATTAGCCATTTTCCCTCCCAGGTGTCATGTGATTCATTAGTTGTCACGGGTGTGTCACAAATGACAGACAATCATGTGGTGTCTAGCAATAGAAGGTCACAGTATTTGGCCATGCGAAATGCTCCCTTTCTATTAATCCTGCTGTTAGTATTCAGTGTGCTAGGTATCTCCCCAGCTGGATTTTCATCCTTTTCCCTTTATGACCCTGCAGAGCTCCTCTTCCCTTCAGCTGCTAATCTTCTGTATTTACCCTTGGGTTTAAATACTCATTTCCCCGGGACTTGTGCTGCTGATATTCAGTTGCTTCAAAAGCCCTGGATGCAAGTAAGGGGTGCTTCACACACAGTGAGATCGCTGCTGAGATCGCTGCTGAGTCACGGTTTTTGTGACGCAGCAGTGACCTCATTAGCGATCTCGCTGTGTGTGACACTGAGCAGCGATCTGGCCCCTGCTGTGAGATCGCTGCTCGTTACACACAGCCCTGGTTCATTTTTTTATTGTTGCTCTCCCGCTGTGACGCACAGATCGCTGTGTGTGACAGCAAGAGAGCGACGAAATGAAGCGAGCAGGGAGCAGGAGCCGGCATCTGGCAGCTGCAGTAAGCTGTAACCAGGGTAAACATCGGGTAACCAAGGTGGTTACCCGATATTTACCTTCGTTATCAGCCTCCGACGCTCTCACTGTCAGTGCCGGCTCCCTGCACATGTAGCTGCAGTACACATCTGGTTAATTAACCCGATGTGTACTGTAGCTAGGAGTGCAGTGAGCCAGCGCTAAGCAGTGTGCGCGGCTCCCTGCTCTCTGTACATGTAGCGACGTTATGATCGCTGCTGTGTCGCTGTGTTTGACAGCTAAGCAGCGATCATAACAGCGACTTACAAGGTTGCTGTTACGTCACAGAAAATGGTGACGTAACAGCGACGTCGTTGTCGCTATGTGTGAACCCAGCGTAAGCAGCTTGCACTTATCTTTAAGATTGTTGCTGCACTTTGCTGAACTTTTTCCTGAGACATAGTTTCATAGTTACATAGGTTGAAAAAGACCTAGGTCCATCTAGTTCAACATTCCTCCACCAATTCTACATTTTGTCCCTAAGTCACTTATAACCAACAATGTTTTGTGTACTGAGTAAATCATCCAGCCCTTTTTTAAAAGCTGTTATAGTATCTGCCATTACTACCTCTTGTGATAGGTCATTCCACAATCTGACTGCTCTAATTGTAAAGAACCCTTTCCTTTTTAGCTGAAGATAAGTTGTTCATGCGCCTTCCTCAAGTGTGTGCTCCTTGTGTCTTCTGTAGTGTTTAGTGGGGTTGACAAAGAGCTCATCCCACCCGTTCTCTATCCAGCTCTAGGGTCATCCTAGGGTCAGATTCTAGCTCGGCGCATTGGTGCGGAACCTATCTAGGGTGGTGAGGGACCCCAGGGACCAGCAGTAGCTTTGGTCAGGGCTCACCATCTCCTCCTTCCCTAGACACAGGGTTTCCCCTCCCTTCCCTTTCGCCGTTCGCTTGGTACTCCCCTGTCCCTTGCCTGACATTTGTGTTACAAGGTCTTAGGTGTGGATGGGGAGCAGGTGGGTTAAATTTGTTGTTATTGCTCACACACCTCATACTGGTAACTGGAAGTTCAACATGGCATCTCATGGCAAAAAATTATCTGAGCATCTGAAAAAAAGAATTGTTGCTCTACATAAAGATACAAGAAATCCCACAGTTTGCTACAGATGAGGACATGGATTACTGGAATCATGTCCTGTTGTCTGATGAGTGCAAGATAAACTTATTTGGTTCAGATGGTGTCAAGCTTGTGTGGAGTACAAAGACAAGTGTGTCCTTTCTACAGTCAAGCATGTTGGTAGGGGGTCATGGTTTGGGGCTGCATGAGTGCTAAAGAAACTGAGGGTAAAGGTGCTAGACTGGCCAAGCATGTCTCCAGACCTAAACCCTATTGAGCGTCTGTGAGGAATCCTCAAACAGAAGGTGGAGGTGTACAAGGTCTAACATCCACCAGCTCTATGATTCTGTCATGGAGAAGTGGAAGAGGATCCAGCGACTCCTGTGAAGCTCTAGTGAACTCCTTGCCAAAGAGAGTTAAGGCAGTGCTTGAAAATAATGGTGGTCCATAAAATATATTAACACTATGGGCACAATTGGGCCATTTTCTTTCACTTAGCGGTGTACTCACTTTTGTTGCCAATGGTTTAGACATTAATGTCTGTGTGTTATTTAGAGGACACACCAAATTTACACTGTTATACAAGCTGTACACTGACTACTTTACATTGTATCAAAGTGTCATATCTTCAGTGTTGTCTAATGAAAAGATATATAAAATATTTACAAAAATGTAACGTGTGTACTTACATTTGTGATATACTGTATACATAGTATAGGTAATCAATATTAAATTATGGGGTCCATGTCCTTAATTATGCACAAGGCACAACTATTACAAAATGTACATGTGTCTGGTGAACAATGACGATGACATGGTGTTTCAAGAAACCAGGAGTTGGCACTGCAACAATATGATATTGATTACGTGTCCTAAGAATAGGAGATCATTATCAAAGCACCTGAGAACTCCTTTAATGCTACATTGATATACTTGATTTGGGCATCTGTAAAAGAAGAATGGAGCACATGATAGAAATGCATGTGCATAACTTTTTAGCATTTTTTAAGAGTTATGGAGCGAACTACCCTGAAGAAGACATTGTGTATACATACCCTAACAACTGACAGCTTTCTGTCTACGCTTTGCATAAAAAAAAGATAAAAACAGCACGTATTTTTGAACACAAAATAAATAAATATCTTTACTATTGGCACGTTATTTAAAAAGTACAGCAAGGTGTACAAAAATATCTTCATAAGTGTGACTCATTATAAAGTCAACATACCAAGACATGGACAACTGTGATATAAGTAAAGCAAGTGAAACAAACCTTCCAAAATACATAAAAGAAGACATAATCTAACCCAGCACATACAAAAATGGTAGCTGAAAAGGCCGGCACGAGCAAGGCGACCCACAAACATGGCTCAGTTACACCAGTTCTGTCAGAAGGAATGGCCCCAAATGCCACCAACTAATGTGAGAAGCTTGTGGAAGGAGATCCAAAATGTTTGACCCAAGTTATACAGTTTAAGGACAATGGTACCAAATACTAATGAAATGGATGGAAACTTTTGACTTTGCAGAAAGTAATAAAAAATGCCTTAAATCATGCTCTCTCTCATTATTCTGGCATTTGGCAAATATAAATAATTTTTGCGTTTAATTGACCGAAAACGGTAACGGTTTATTCTGATTTCATGTTAGATAGTGAGAAAAACCTGCAGATGTGTCTTTTTAGAGAGTGGATAGAAACGTCTGGTTTCAACTGTATGTACTGCAGTATTCCCAACAGTACAACCCATATCCATACGTAGCACCCAGGGGGCAGGGGTCGTCAGGCCCGTGGAATTTGTCGTCATGGGGCCGGTGTGACGGTCTGGGATGTCATGGTGGCCTGCCTGCCTTCGTGCCCCAAGGTATACACCAATAAGGAGGGAAGATGATGGGGTAGTAGTAGGACGAATGTCGTGACGCCATCAGTGGTATGTGGCCAGGGATTAGCCATCGCTGCTGTCGATGTCCTCCAAGGCAGATAGTAGTAGCAGCCAGAGATGGTATCACTCCCCACAGGTGGAGCGGGCCCCGGGGAGGATGATGAGGGGAGTAGCGATGACATTTAGCACCGAGGCGCGGGGTGGCAGTGCCGGTAATATGAGTCCGAGTCGGTTGCTGCGGTTCCAGGTGTCTTTACTCACGGTTCGTGCCGCTCACCCAGGTAGTACTGGTCACCCGCTGTTATGGGCCCCGTCAACCCCTGATAAGTTAGAAGAAGCCACCGATGTTTGAAAGAAGAAGAAAGTCCTTTCCTAAAGTTGCCCTTCTTGTCAGGAGGAACCTGGGCTGAGCACTCCGCTCCAAGCCGCAGGCCCTATGAAAAGAAGAAAGTGGTGCTGGTATCGTGTCCCAGAAGTGGTGTCCCGGGTAGACTGACTAGTGATTGTGTGAGTTTGCTCCTATTTCTACCCCAACTGGAATCCTTCCCCCAGGAGGCTGTCTTGGTGACCGGGACATTACCAAGCTTCGTGTTGGCCAACCCCGTGCCTACCCTAGTCCAGCTCCCCTGTGAGAAGGCTCCTAAGCTTTATGTAATGTGTAAATGTGGAACACCGGTGATTAACCCCCACCTTACCCAAGGCGAATACCGCAGCTTAAATGAGCTGCAATACTCTGTGGCGACTGAAGCCTTAGGGGCACGACAAATATTTTAAAGCCGTTGTTAATTTTCACCCTGCCAGTTTCTGTATATGGTCCTCCAAGAAATCTACATGTCTTTACCCATTTTAATGAAAGCAGATGTGTCACCAGATTTTACAATATAAAGAACATACCGTACATTAATAAATAAGTATCTTAGAATAGATTATACTGGTGTACTTACTTTATAGATAATTAAAATGGACATTTCATGAGTCATCATCATAGTCATGAATGATGAAGAAAATACTTTAAAAAAAAAAAGTGTATGTTTTACATTGTTCAGCGTCTTTGTCTCACCAAATGAAGACTCGGAAGCTCTTTGGCTAGTCAGACAAATCATGCAAAGTCAAGAAGATATACATAATAAAAACAATGTAGTTACAAAACTGCAGGCAAACTACAGCTCAATGATCAGGAAGACCCCTGACCTTCAGGAAGGCACGGGTGACCCACTACTAGGCAGATCTACCAGGCAATACCGCGTCAGTTTTGCTCTATGTCAGCTATAATTGGGCTTTCAGTTCTAATACAGATTTGTTATTTAGTGAGAGGCTACAGCGAATCTGTGAATGATAGAAACTCAAAATGACAACATAGTCAGGATGAGAATCCTGCTGCTCAAACTACATTTACGTGTGTGAAAGAGCAAACCATAAAAGAATGTGAGAGCCGTAAAGCATGAAAATATGACCACTAATCCTTTAATCTCAATTTCTCCGCTGCAAAGTAGAAGACAAACTGAAGAAGAGTTAGCGCTGTTGGAGAGAAGCCACCATCAGCTGCGTGCCGCCCTGTCAGCTTGTTTTACCTCTAACTCTTCACTGGTTTGGGTAAGAAGCCGATGTTAACTCCTGCTTTCCATTAGTCTATAAATACGGGCTTATTCCAATCATCATGTACACAATCATGTTTCAGTAGTGGGTAGATCCATAGATATAAAGTTATAAATCAGATCATTTTAGTCGCATAGCACAAATTAACACCCCCTTTAATGTCTTATCTGGAAGGGGTGTGCTTTTGTAGAAACAGAAAACAGCATTGCTTACTTTATTACACCATCTTTATTGCACCTTTGTACTTTCACCTTGTCTCCTTTTTGGGTATAACTTATAACATGCTTCTATTAACTCAAATAGGGGCTCACTGACAGACTTTATATGTGTTGCTTTGCTAAGTAGGCTCCAAAGGCATCCTGGTGTTTACCCTATCCTTACAGGAATGTGGCCACTACTAAAGGGGGCACCTGGGTTGAGTCTATAAAGTAGTTGCTGGCCAATAGAGTGAGTTGAGCGAAAACCATGAACCAGCCCAAAAACAGAAAGATATGGCCAAAAACAAAATCATAACCAATTGCATAGTCGGTGATAGTAAAAGTCTAGTTCTAGAGGTCAGGTAGAGAGATTAGTCAGGGAGTTCAAGGGTAGTGAGGAGTAAAGCCGTGGATATTCGGGTTTGCCAAACCAGCATGGACCGCCCAAGCAAACTTGACCCTGAACAATGAACCCCATACAAGTCAATGGGAAGCCCAAGTTCAGGACTGTAAAATGGTGATAGTAAGGGCTAGGGGGCTTCAAAAGGAACCTAAATGGGGATAAAAGCAGGACAATTGCCCTACAAACAAATGTGGATAGGTAAATTACTTAAAGGGGTTCTGTCACCATAGCAATTATGGCTAGTTGGCAAGTAAATGAAGAAATTAAAAATTTCAACAGTGACCCCACAGAGATGGATTTCAGGTTCTCCGCAGATCAACAATTTAAAAATGGCCCTTACAGAGCCTGTATTCCCAGTTCACCCACACAGCCATGATTGCCAGACGTCACCCACAGAGCAATAAGTTACATAGTAATATAGGTTGAAAAAAGACCTAGGTCCATCTGGTTCAACCTTCCTCCATCAATTGTCACTAGATCATTTATAACCAACAATGTTGTGTACTGAGGAAATCATCCAGCCCTTTTTTAAAAGCTGTTATAGTGTCTGCCATTACTACCTCTTGTGGTAGGGCATTCCACAGTCTGACTGCTCTAACTGTAAAGAACCCTTTCCTATTTAGCTTCCGGAATCACCTTTCTTCCACTCGCAGTGAGTGCCCCTGGTCTTTAGTATTATCTTTGTAAGGAATAAGTCATGTGCCAGTCCTTTGTATTTACCACACATGTATTTATACATATAAATAATATCTCCTCTGAGACGTCTTTTTTTCTAAGCAAAACAGATCTAACTTTTTCAACCTCTCATCATATGGGAGGCCAGCGGCGTACCATCAATAGAGGCAGACCACGCAGCTGCTACAGGGCCCGTGACCTAAAGGGGCCAGGATGGCTGCCCGCCATCCTGTGCACTTTCACTTTCCTCATTTACAGCACGGTCGGGCTGCCCAGGGCCATCACGAAGCAGCTGATTAAGGGGGGCCCGCACTGTTTGTATAATTGCAGGCGCCAACAAAGAGGTGCAGAGTCCGACTCACCCACACTGCACACAGCGCGACCTCTGCTGCAGAGAGAGGAGTGGCCAGGCAGTGTCTTCTACCAGACAGAGAGCTGTGAGAGCTGCCAGGGGGAGAACAGCCAATCAGGAGAGGGGGCGGAGCTTGTTCAGTACAGCTGCGGGAAAATAAAAATATTGAAAGCTAAACAGTGCAGGAGAAGGAGCAGAGACTGACAAGGAGAGAGAAGGAGCAGAGACCTGACAAGGAGACAACAGAGCAGAGTAAGCAGAGACCTGACAAGGAGAGAAAGCAGAGTGGAATAAGCAGAGCAAGGAGAGACAACAGCGCAGAATAAGCAGGGCAGGGAGAGACAACAGAGCAGAATAAGCAGAGGAAGGAGAGACAACAGAGCGGAAAAAGCAAAGCAAGGAGAGACAACAGAGCGGAATAAGCAGAGACCTGACAAGGAGAGACAACAGAGCAGAATAAGCAGAGGAAGGAGAGACAACAGAGCGGAATAGGGAGAAAAAACAGAAAGCTAAGCAACCAAGAAGGGAGAGCAGAAGCACCAGAGAGAAAAAGCAGAGGACAGGATCTGAACACAGCCAGGAGGACCCACAGGAAGTGGAGGCAGAAGCCACTAAAACCTCTCCCAGCACAGGAGCAGGTGAGTATAATAATGTGCAAATGTCTGTCTGTAACACTACAGAAAGAACCTGCTCTGAGCTTTGTTATCCCTGTGTGTAATATCTCTGTACTAAAAGGTCAACCGTCATCAAGCCCTAAGTAAATGAAATGCTCTGTGCAGTGCTGTGCAACAGTGCATGAAGCAGAGCTAATATACCAGATGTGGCACTGCAGAGGGGGTATTAGAGTGGGAGGGAAGCAGTCAGGCAGCCCAATGTATCGCTGCCATAAGCGTGGGGCTTCCATCCTAGTGTGATACTCCCGCTGCAGTGCCACATCTGGTGTATTGGCTTTGCTTCATGGTCTGTTGCAGAGCGCTGCAAAGAGCATTTACTTAGGCCTTGCTGACGGTTTTCCTTTTACTCTAATACTCTTTTGCAGTATTTATATCAGGCTCATCAGGCATGCTTTATGCTTTACTGCACAGAGCATTTATCCCAGTCCTCCACCCCCTTTCTCTTAGCCCGGCACATGTATATTTCTGTTCTTCTTGGCATATTTTTGCACTCGTTGCCCCATATCTATATCTGTACAGGGATTGATAGTTGCTGGTTCAGTGGATCATCATACTGGGTATAGGATCCTATGTATTACTTTTTCATTATATTATTGGTTCATATGGATGCCCTGACATGTTAGCAGTGAGCTATAATAGCCTGTAATTAAGATATATGTATGACTCTGTACTGGCTGTGTAGCACGACGTATATTTAATCTATGTATTTTTATTGTGGATTATTGTTTACGGTCATATTATATGAGTGGTTTATCATGTGCCACATTTGATACACTGGGTCTGCTCCATGTGCAGAGATTTATTCAGGGCTACCTTTCTATACTAATCCTTCTTTGCAGTGCCCATATCCGGTTTATTACAGAATAAGTTGAATTTAGCTATACGTATGTCTCTGTGCTAGCTGTGTGGCACTGCACATATTTATTCCAGATATTGAATTGTTACGTGCATTAACTTTATATGGGTATTTTATTACAGTAGGTTATCACACTTTTGCGGAGGTTGTCATTTCGGATTTGTTCATGTTTTTAAAGGGAACCTGTCACCAGATTTGGGGCCTATAATCTCCGAACACCACCAGTGGGCTCTTATATACAGTATTCTAACATGCTGTATATAACAGCCCAGGCCGCTGTGTAGAACGTAAAAATCACTTTATAATACTCACCTAAGGGGGCGGTGCGGTGCAGACTGGTCGATGGGTGTCACTGTTCTTCGGTACTATCACCTCCTCTTTCGGCCACTGTTTACTCTGGAGATCTTTGGTTTGTTGGCTGCGGCTGATTCCACTGTTTGCAGGTGTCGATTCGTATTGAATTGATGATGCCCTACAATTTTTTAATTCACTTTTTTTCTCTGTCTTGTTCCGTTTTCGAGATAAAAATGCTAACTCCGTTGTTTTCCACCAGTTGGCGCTATAGATGGTTTCATTGCATAGCGCATGGCTACTTTACTATACCTAGACACCAGTTCTATGCCTATAGCTGCCGCCATTCTTAAGTTAATGGCGGTGGACAGGATATGGGTGGACACATTGTATATGCCCCCAATAGCTTGTATGCCCCCCAACTGGCCCCTAGTAACTTGTATATTCCCCCAAGTAACTTGTATGTTCCCCCAAGCAACATATATGCTGTTCATCATGTTAAAGGGAACCTGTCAGCAGAATTTTCGCAATTAAACTAAAAGAATCCCCTTCTGCAGCTCCTGGGCTGTATTCTAGAAAGGTTCCTCTTGCTACTGTGCCCCCTTTCAGACCTAAATAAACACTTTATAAAATCTTACCTTTTGGTATGCTAATGTGGTTTTATGGTCACGAGGGCGGGTTGTATTGCGTCCGTTATTCGCCCTCCTGACGCTGTTCACCATCCCCCATTGCTCATTTACATGGACCGTCCAGCTAAGCAGCCGTCTGCAGGTCCGCATGCAGCTCCTCCTGGAGGAGTGGGAGGCCGACATGGCGGAAGTGGTGGCGGCCATACGGAGACGCGAGGTGGAGGGAGTCTTGGAAGGGAGGGTAAGTGACCCACGCCCCTGTACCCCTAGTGGATCGGTCATCACAGCTAAGGGACCCGGTCCATACCCGCTCGCCCTGCTACCTCCCCCGCTACCCGTGTTGGCTGCTGCTGCCCCGCCACTAGGCCCGCTACCACCACCACCGGTAGCGGTACCCTGCCAATCTGCCCCGGCGGACCGACCTGCAGCAGAAGCTCGTGACCGCCCTGATCCGCTTCCATGGAAGAAGCCGAAAGCTGAGGCCGTCAGCAAAGATGCACCGGAGGCACGGCGGGGATGCAGCTGCCAGGAGGCAGAGAAGGCCATGTCACAGCGGGGTCCCTCATTACTGAAGGTGCCGGTCGTAGCCAACACAGAGGGACTCTGGCTGGGTCCGTCCCCCGCACACGCTGAACCGGAGCAAACAGAAAGTGCTCCCGACTGGGAGCGGCGGCAACGGCAGCTGCGCAGAGAGATCGATGCCCGAGAGGGGTGTAGAGCGGATGTGCATGCCCGCATGTATATGGAGGAAGATCGCCTGCAGCGAGCTACCATCGGGGTCCAGAGCGGTGCACCATGTGAAGGTGGCACTAGAGCCCCACGAGTGAGAATGGACTGTTGAGCCGCAAAAGGGCAGCGGTCCACTGCTGCAAATTGTCCCCGTTGGGACCACCAGTGTGTGTGTTAAAAAAGTACTGTTTAAAGTTTTGAAAGTTTTGCAAAAATGATAAGGATAATCTACCGATGAAGTCACCTGATTGCCATCTGATTTACTGCTGATTGAAACCGGTTGCTGCCGGCACCGTTGTCCCCGTGGGGACCGTTCAAAAAGTTGCATAAAGAACTCTTTATGAACAGGCCCGAGAACTTGCAGGGCAACCACAAACTTAGTGACATGTAAATAAAAATGTTTGTTGTGGCTTCCACCGTTACCGCCTCCGGAGAGGCAGATTGGAGGAAGGGCCCGCAGTGGAGCAGGCTGGGGCCCAGCCACCACCGGAACCGGTGGCGATCCTCTGGGGGTTTCAGGGGTTCCCCATGGACGTGGGTCCCCTGAAAAGGACAGAACCCTCTCGGGCAACTTGTGCAGGACTGGGGTCAAGGGGTGCTGCCTGTTTGCTTAGGGGCAGCATCAAGGCCAGGTTGCTTGGATGGGAGAGAGCGGAAGCCGTAACCGTAACGTTTAAGTAAGAGTACCTCCAGATGTGGGAAGAAGTTATTATAATTGTATTGTGTGTTACCGTTTTCCTATTTTTCAGTTGGTGAAAATAAAACCGGTGATGGACGGGCAGCCCACAGACGGTCTGCATTTAACTAAGGGGGAATGTGGCGCCCTGGACAAGCCAGGGGCCACAGAGCACAACATCAACACACCCCACACTCCCAGCAGGCACACCGAAGTCAGACACAAAACCCTTGTTGCCTTCCTCCAGGGGCTGATGATCACACCAGGGGGTGGGCCAGGCGGTTGGTCCCGCCCACCGAGGAGTTCACAGTCCTGGAGGCGGGAAAACAGACAGTCTAGTTTTGACAGTGAAAGTGGAAGGAGGAAAGTGTGGTAGTGGAGCAACTGACTGACAGCGTCCGGGTGTGTGGCCCGGGCGGAACAGCAAGGTTGGCAGACGGTGGTGACCGTCTGCAGGAGTGGCCTATCCGAGTTACCGTAAGGACCGTGGACGGGCAGTGGCCCGGCGGTACCGGACCGGTACGCGAAGAGAAGCCAGCACCATCTGGCAGGGGATTACGGACCCCGGCAAGGCTAGGAGTCGCCGTGAATTTGCCAAATTTGTTAGTGAAGGGAACCTCCTGGGTTTCCAAACAGTCAAGTCCCGACAGAAGGCAACAGTCCAACCAACAGAGGGAGACACCGCCACCGCCAAGGCAACCGTTTCTCAGGGCCAGAGCCTGCGGGCAAAGAGGGGCTCCTCCAGCCCATATCCAAGCTGGGGAGCGGGTTACCAGTGGGAACCCATCGGAACCATCAACCGTACTTAGGTGCAGGGAAAGGCAGTCACTATCAACCTGCCGGGAGAAACAACACCGCAGCCGTCTGTGGGACCCGTCCATCCCGCCGAGTGTTTTACCGAGAACTGTGTCTCCATCATTGGGCTGAGTGAGTACCACCGTGCCGTGCGACACAGCGCTGCCCCTGCGACCCTGCACCTCGCCAGGCCCCGTAACCCGCCTGCCATCCATCCCTACCCCATCACCGGGCCCCGGGACAACCAACCCTCTACCCACAGAGGGGAGAACTAACAACAAAGCTGCTCCCTGTCACCGCTCCCGGGATCCCCGTCCAGAGCAGTGGTGGTGTCACCATTATCACCACAGCCGTGGGTGGCGTCACGGACAATAAATCCCCACAATCAATCCCCTTTTCACTCACGGGTGAGGAGCGCCGCTCGAGTCCCCAGGATCCGGCCCACCGCTCGAGCCACCACCGAGCAATAGCAGCCGCAGCAGCAGCGGCGGCCGGACCCGAGCAGTGGCAGAGCGCAGCGTCCCCTCCTCCGCCCGCGACACTTCCATTTAATGTAGACGCAGTTATAGGATTACTCCGTCCTAGGTGCATTACTTTACAGTTATCAACATTAAATCTCATTTGCCAAGTATCTGGCCATTCTGACATCTTATCGAGATCATTTTGTAATATTCTACTATTAAGGTCAGTTTATAATATCCTACATAGTTTGGTGTCATCAGCAAAGACTGACTCTTTACTATCAATCCCATCCACAAGGTCATTAAGAAAAAGATTAAAAAAAATCGGTCTTAGCACAGATCCCTGCGGCACCCCACTGCTGACTATAGCCCATTTACAGAATGTACCATTTATGACTACTCTTTCTTTCCTATCTTTTAGCCAATTCTTTACCCATCTGCATATAGTTTCCCATAATCCCTGCTTCTGGAGTTTCATTACAAAACTGTTATGTGTTACAGTATCAAATGCCTTTGCAAAGTCCAAATAAATCACATCAGCCACATTAGCAACATCCAGATATGCACTTACCTCCTCATAGAACCCCAACATGTTAGTTAGACATAAAACACAAAAACCTGAGCTGAAACAATGTTCAGTAAACATGCAACATTAAGCATGTGAATTGCAGCCTTAAGACTAGAAAAAACCAAGGCTTTTTACCTTTTTGCAAAAATGTATACACTAAGTACCCTGTTATTAAGCACTTGCAATTTATTTATTTATATTCAGGGTATTTTTCATACAATTTTTCTCCTTGGTTTTTTCTAGTCTTAAGGCTGCAATTCACATGCTTAATGTTGCATGTTTACTGAACATTGTTTCAGCTCAGGTTTTTGTGTTTTTTGTATGTTTTCTTGCTTGGTTGCAAGTTGGGGGCGCAGCCCTCCTAGTACTGAGACTGAACAGCTGATTGCGTCTCACTTTGCTGTGTATTTTATCTGGGACACAGCTAACCACTTGCCACCATCCATATTGGAGTTCTGACATGACACAAGTCAGGTATTGATAATGTTTTTAACTTCAGTAGGTTAGGGACTGTCTCAGATGGGTACACCGTGACGAGGTGAGACAGCTTTTTACCTTTTTGCAAAAATGTATACACTAAGTACCCTGTTATTAAGCACTTGCAATTTATTTATTTATATTCAGGGTATTTTTCATACAATTTTTCTCCTATGTTAGTTAGACATGACTTATCTTTCATGAATCTATGCTGGTTATCAGTTATTATTTTATTCTGTGTTATATATCGTTGCATGTCATCCCTTAAAATGCCCTGAAAAGTTTAACAAATGTTCTCTATGTAGTGTATATTCCCAGTTCACTCACACAGTCAAAATAGGCAAAACTGCCCCACAAAGCAACAATTTTAAAAAAGCCCATATTAAGTCCATCCACAGCTTCAGCTCGGTTTCAACACCAAACAGCTGAGTCCCAGAACAGTCACAGTTGGTCGAGCAGGTGTTATGCTGGCCGGATGAGGAGGAGGTAGATGAAGTGGAGTAGTAGTAGGAGGAAACACGGACAGAGAAATGTGCACTACTCATCAGTGGTGTTAGGACATGCACTAAAACGGTTTCCACCACATTACATTACACCTTGCCGACCCTGTTTTCACATTTTACCATCAGCCAAGATTGGAATGGTATCCTCACAACAACATTTTTAAACAAGTCTTAAAGAGAACCTGTTTTCTAAGTCCCCCCTACAGAGTCTAATTTTCAGCTCCTGGTGTGTACAGTATAATTCTTGCAGTTAAAAAGCTTGTAGTTGGATTTGAGCTCGAGCTGGAGGTCCGCCAGCTAGACTTACTACTGCTATTCCCAGCCATTTAGACTTGAAGCGGCTCACCCGTGCTGGTCAGTGTCAATTGCGGGATTTATTTTGAAAAAAATTGTGTTCAATGCCAGCAGACATAAAACATTGGCATAGTTTACCCACAGAGCAACATGCTTAACAAATAATGTCGCCTATATTCCCAATTCACCCACATATCCAAGATTGACAAGGTTCCCCCACAGACCACAAAATTATAAATAATGCGCTGAAATAACCTGTTTACCAGGTTGGTTGACCCTTACAGCTCTCATTGCCCGAGATCCACCACACAGCATCCATTTAAAACAGAGATGGGACATAGAACCCCATCCAACAGGGTGCTCAAGAAAGAGAAGTGACAGGTGTCTGACTTGTTGAGGTTTCCACTGCCTTGCTCGTTTTCCGGGTAGGATATGTTAACAAAAGATGTCCATGCTCCTCATGTGCCAACTGTGCGCTTTCAGAAGGACCCCCGATTCTTACACTGCCTATTTTAACAGTTCCCACACAGGAGGCAATTTTCTGCTCCAGTGGTTGTCAGTCTCGTTGCTGTATTTAAAAGCTCATAATTGGAATTGGAATGGAGACGGAGGTACATTAGCTAGACTCGCTACTGCCAGTCCCAGCCATTAACACTTGAAGTGGCTGCTCATTGTCTATCCCGGGTATCTAAAGCATTTATTTTGAAAAAAAAAATATTGTTTAAAGCAGACAGCTCTGTCTTGATATGACAGCTTTAATTAATGAAATAAGTCTCTGTTTCCATTTTTGGGTTTGGTGTTACTGTGGCCACTAATAGATTTTACTGCCTGTACTCTGCGGTATTGTACCGCTATGCAAAGCTGCGGGATGTAATGCAGTATAAGGTTGCAGACCTATTGCCACGGAAAGGGACACAGTGAAAAACTCTGTTTTTGGCTAGATTGAGTTAATAGATTAGACTGTACACTGCTGTTTTTGACCACTACACAAAGCTGCGGGATGTAGCACTGTTTTTGATTTAGAATTACATGTACTTATCACTGTCCCGCACGCCTGCAGCGTCCTATACCGAAAATGTATTTGTTTTTGTCTAACTGCACCTATCACTGTCCCTCACTCCAACAGTGTACTCTCCCTATTCTAGTGAAGGCAAAATGACACCGCGGCCAATAATCCAGCCTTTATACAGACAGAGTCCCGGGGTACGCCAGCCAATCACAGCCATGGCTCTAGAAGTGCCCACAGCCTAAAAGCTTGGTGATTAGCTGCTTTGCTACCTTTCAACAAGCTTTATTCAGGTGACAAACTCGAACAGGAACCGGACATACGGTCAAAAGTCTGTGTTTAGGGTTCAGCACCAGACACGAGGTTCAGGCTCACTCATCCCCATTCAAAGGTCAAGTCCAAAAGGCATTCAAGTGTTGATCAGCAGAATTATAAAGGAGCAAAATCAGGTCATATACAGAGGTCAGTGCTCTAGGGTAGTACCACAATAACTAGGAATGACAATTGGGGATTTAAATAGTGCATTTAGTAAACTCACTGGCCTGCCTCTTGGTCTGTTGGCCAACTTAGGAATATAATGTTTTGGGCTTTGCGCTGTGTGGTGCACATGCACCCTGCAAGATGGGAATGCAATGGCGTTGGCTGTGTGCCGAGTGTACCGCCAAGCAGCAAGTAAACCGAAGATGAGTTAGTAGTTCTCCACAGTAGTTTATAGAAAAAGGTTCCATGCCAAGCAGGAAGCCACTATATGATGTCCGTATGCTCTATTAGAATCTACAGACAAGGGATGTCCTAATGGGTCAAACCCTTTTAAATTGAATAGGTGACAGATTTAAACAAATTAGATATTTGATGCAAAACACTCATTCATTATCTGGCTATCTGAAGTCCTGCTCACAGTTGCATCAGAAGCTCGATCATAAATTTATGCAGAATTGATGGAGGAAGTAGCACTGACTATAGTGCTCTCCATCCATATTACAGACTCAAAAGTCATAAAGAATGTTAAAAGAGGTTATTGCCAATACATGGTTAAAATACTTCAATTGTATATCAGGCGCAATGGTACATGATAAAGGTAGCAATGTCTCAAAATTCTGAGGAACATCCACTCACACCTACCATCCATGATGGGTGTGAACAGTTAGTATAAGGCCAGAGTCACACTTGTGAGCGACTCGTGCGAGACTCGCATCGCATCACCGGCACGGCCGCACTCTCCTGACAGGAGCAGTTCAGCTGTATGTATTTCTATGTAGCTGAGACGCTCCTGTCCGGAGGGTGGCAGGCGGTGCCGGGTGATGCAAGTGTCACTCCAACCTTATAGAAACAGACAGAAAAAGCTTCTAGAAGGTGCCATTCACACCATTACGAGTATTGCTTACAGTCTGTGGCTGCTAAACTGGTTAAATGGAAAAAAGTGTAGTGGGTGGGCCTACCCCCTACCAGTACCAGCACAGTTAACCCGGAATTGTTAAAGCTGTTTTAATAAAAATGTTGAATTTTGATATTGTATTGTATTGCAGTGATAGGGCACCCCCTAGTGGCCGGGTGGGACTGCTGTCACCACAGGGAGAGGAGGAGCCGGCAGAAACCAGGGGGGGAGAGAGTGTGTATGTGTGAGAGAGAGGTTGGTTGGATCCGGGACGTGAGAGGGTGAAGATCTAGGGGCAGAGTGTGGGGGCTGAATGAAGAGGGGACGCCGGAGAGAAAGGTGGTGACGGATCCTCGTGAGTGAAGAAACCGGTGTGGGTCCGGGGTGTGTGTAACCGACAGTGGGAGCCCGGTGAAGCGGAGTAACCAGGGCACAGCCCCACGGGAGGATTTGTCAGGGCAGGTTGTCCCCCAGCCCAGGAAGTTTTACTTGTCTGCAATCACCGGATTAAGACTGCGTGTGTCAAGGGTGTTAATAAATGTCTTTTGTTTGCATCACAACTGGCCTGAAGACTATTTGTGCCACCATCGACGACAACACCACCACACTCTGCCCCACCAAGTCAGTCCCCAACATTGAAGGAGTGATGGAGCCAGGGGTGTGCCTTGGATTCACTGAGGCCACGACTACACAGCCAGAGGCGCCCCTGCCACCTCACTTCAAAAGTATGACACCAAAAAGCATCATTTGACACGAGATGAACTGGAGCTGGTAATAAGGATCAGAAACATGAAATGGAGAAAAGGGACCTAAACTTTCAGATAAGATAAGAGATGGCTTCATTCAGAGGGATCCAGATAAAGAAGCTCATCTTATACAAATACTGTATATGTTGTATTATTTCAGCCATGTCCCCGATTACTTCCTCAAAGGGAACCTGTCATGTGATTCACGCCTCCCAAACCAAGAGCAGCGAGACTTAGAGCCTCAATGTACGACTACAGACATATATGACAGCCCATAGCCAGACAAGTGTGGCACCACTGCCAGCAATTGTCAGCCAGCTTTCTCCAAATCTTTTAGGTTACGTTCCGATGATTAGCATCAGTTGAGTTTTCCACGCTGCAGAATTTCTATTCCATCTCTGCACCTTAGTTTACTTGTAATTTTTTATTAAGTTTTTGTGTGTTTTTAACACTGCATTTTTATCGCATTTTTGACGCTGCATTTTTTGTCCCTGTTTGAAGTGTAATCTTTTAAATAAACTGTTTTCTTTTTGAAACTTCCTGGTATTCACATCATTAGGTGCAGATTACAAGCATTTTTAATGTATTTCTGCCGTATAAATTCACCAAAAATGCATGTGTGTTTATTACCTGCGGAAGCTCAACATCTAATGCAAATCTATGGGGAAAATCTGCACAGCAAATTCAGTGTACCCGCAAGGGAAATGAACACGCTGCAGATAGGAAAAACGCTCTGCAGATGAGTACGCACAGTAAAAATGAAGCACAGTGAACGTAAAATTTCTATTAATCCCATCCACTTTGACTGTACTGTAAAACACTCAGTTTTGACACAGTGAAAATATGCAGAATCAAAAACGCAAGTAAAAGTCATCATGGGCACGTACCCTAGGGATGAATCGCAGGACAATTTCCCTTTAATGGTCAGACTAGTGCTTATAAGTGTCGTGACAGATCAGGGCACCTATCACAATTTTTATTTGCTGTAATTACTGTATTTTCTGGATTATTAGATGCAATTTTTTTCCACAAAAACTGGAGATAAAATGGGGGTGCATCTTATAATCTGGATATAGCTCACCGGGCCAGAGACACAGGATCAGCAATACTGAGGGCTCGGAGGAAGGGGTGTTACTGCAGTGGAGCAGCTCAGGAGGGTCGGGGATATTTGGAGCTCAAGGGTATCGCGGCGGAAGGTGCCATTGATCCGCTGGCGCACTGTGGGCTCCTTTGAATCCCTGGCAGTTGACGCGATGGACTTCAGGAAAATGGCCACGGAGGCCAATCTCTGCATTAGCCACCTCCGCGGCCATTTTCTTGAAGTCCGTCGCATCATCCGCTGGCGATTGATAGGATCCCACAGCACTCTGGCAGATCAATGGCGCCCATTGCCAGGATACTCCCGAGCCCGGAACACCCCCTCCTTCGAACCCACAGTATCGCTGACCCTCTGTCCACTGACCTTCCTGAGCTGAGACACTGCCTCCTCCGAGCCCGCAGCATTGGTGACCCTGCCTCCTGTGACCTTCCTAAGCCACTCCACCATCGCTACTCCCCCCTTGTGAGCTAATACACTCATATGAAAAAGTTTGGGCACCCCTATTAATGTTAACTTTTTTTCTTTATAACAATTTGGGTTTTTGCAACAGCTATTTCAGTTTCATATATCTAATAACTGATGCACTGAGTAATATTTCTGGATTGAAATGAGGTTTATTGTACTAACAGAAAATGTGCAATCCGCATTTAAACAAAATTTGACAGGTGCGAAAGTATGGGCACCTCAACATAAAAGTGACATTAATATTTTGTAGATCCTCCTTTTGCAAAAATAACAGCCTCTAGTCGCTTCCTATAGCTTTTAATGAGTTCCTGGATCCTGGATGAAGGTATATTTGACCATTCCTGTTTACAAAACAATTCCAGTTCAGTTAAGTTTGATGGTCGCCGAGCATGGACAGCACGCTTCAAATCATCCCACAGATTTTCAATGATATTCAGGTCTGGGGACTGGGATGGCCATTCCAGAACATTGTAATTGTTCCTCTGCATGAATACCTGAGTAGATTTGGAGCAGTGTTTTGGATCATTGTCTTGCTGAAATATCCATCCCCTGCATAACTTCAACTTCATCACTGATTCTTGCACATTATTGTCAAGAATCTGCTGATACTAAGTTGAATCCATGCGACCCTCAACTTTAACAAGATTCCCGGTGTCGGCATTGGCCACACAGCCGCAAAGCATGATGGAACCTCCACCAAATTTTACTGTGGGTAGCAAGTGGTTTTCTTGGAATGCCATGTTTTTTTGCCCCTTTTTGTATGACCAAACAACTCAATCTTTGTTTCATCAGTCCACAGGACCTTCTTCCAAAATGTAACCGGCTTGTCCAAATGTGCTTTTGCATACCTCAGGCGACTCTGTTTGTGGTGTGCTTGCAGAAATGGCTTCTTTCGCATCACTCTCCTATACAGCTTCTCCTTGTGCAATGTGCGCTGTATTGTTGACCGATGCACATTGACACCATCTGCAGCAAGGTGAAGCTGCAGGTCTTTGGAGGTGGTCTGTGGATTGTTTTTGACTGTTCTCATCATTCTTCTCCTCTGCCTTTCTGATATTTTTCTTGGCCTGCCACTTCTGGGCTTAACAAGAACTGTACCTGCGTTTTTCTATTTCCTTACTATGTTCCTCACAGTGGAAACTGACAGTTCAAATCTCTGAGACAACTTTTTGTATCCTTCCCCTCAACAACTATGTTGAAAAATCTTTGTTTTCAGATCATTTGAGAGTTGTTTTGAGGAGCCCATAATGCCACTCTTCATAGGAAATTCAAATAGGAGAACAACTTGCAAGTGGCCACCTTAAATACCTTTTCTCATGATTGGATACACCTGCCTATGAAGTTCAAAGCTCAATGAGGTTACAAAACCAATTTAGTGCTTTAGTAAGTCAGTAAAAAGTAGTTAGGCGTGTTCAAATCAAGAAATTGATAAGAGTGGCCATACTTTTGCACCGGTCAAATTTTGTTTAAATGCGGATTGCACATTTTCTGTTAGTACAATAAACCTCATTTCAATCCAGAAATATTACTGAGTCCATCAGTTATTAGATATATGAAACAGAAATAGCTGTTGCAAAAACCCAATTTGTTATAAAGAAAAAAGGTTAACATTAATAGGGGTGCCCAAACTTTTTCATATGACTGTATAAAACGCACTAAGATTATAAGACGGACCCTCATTTTTAACAATAAAAATTATTTTTTTCCTATATTCCTCCTCTAAATTTGGGGTGAATCTTATAATACGGTGCGTCTTATAAAACAAAAAATATGGTACTTAAAATTCATATTGTATGTCCATTTCTCACTGTCTTTCTCCCTAGCATAAGTGATGTCTGTGCTCCCTCCATGTCTGGTTATTCTCACAGTAAGGGTGTCTACTACTCTCCTTACAACTACATTTGGCAAGTCATAGATCACAGTTGGCACTGGTGAGTGTAGAGAGTGTGGATGTTTGATAAGAGTGTCCCAAAGACCAGGTCTATGAGGCGCAAGAGGGGGCCATACTGGCCCGGTCAAAAATAGGTGTTATCGGGAAAGCCGGTGGAAGCATAGATAACAATCATACCGGGGAGGAAGTCAGAAAATGGGCAAGTTACAAGGCAGTGGGTCACAAACAACAAAGCACTGATGAAATGAAACAGCCAGATTTCTATTAGGAGTTTCAATAACAGGAAAGAAGAATAAGCAGGTAAGCAGTATTGTCCATAGGAACAGTGTTCAGCACCTAACAAACCAAATCTACAATTACATATCTAATGGAAACACATTTCAGAGAGAACAAAATTATAGAGAAAACATTCCTACAAATGGTAAAAAAATGAAAGTCTATGAACTAGAAAAGACTTTGAGACTCAGCTAATGGCTCACCTCATGCAATGTCTATGGAGACCAGTTTTCACTTAAGTAACAGCATCTTTACATATTTACTGGAAGACAAGTCTAGAAATTGAGGGGTGAGATTGTTAATGGTTCACTAATGTAGCAGTATAGTGTATGGGGTTATAGATTGAGAACTCAAAGTGCGCCTGTCACTGGAGCTGTACTAACAGTTATTGGGGAAACTTGCCATTAGGTGAACAAATTATTTGAGTAGCATAAAGCTAACAGCTAAAATTGTAAAGTAGTACACGAAACTAATTGACATGAAGTAAACTAGAAAGCATAGGTAGTTTTAATTACTCTGGAAAGAAGTTTTAAAGGGAACCAGTCACCAGATTTGTCCCCTATAAGCTGCGGCCACCATCAGTGAGCTCTTATATACAGCATTAATGAATACTGTATATAAAGTTGAAACCAGAAGTTTACATACACTATCTAAAATAACAAATCTGCATGTTTTTCTCCCTATCTGACATATAATCAGAATAAACCTTTCCCATTTTAGGTTAATTAGGAACCAAAATTATTTATATTTGCCAAATCCCAGAATAATGAGAGAATGTTTTAAGGCATTTTTATTATTTTCTGCAAAGTCAAAAGTTTACATACACTAAGAGTACAACTATGCCTTTAAACAATATGGGACAGCCCATATGATGATGTCATGTGTTTGGAAGCTTCTGATAGGTTTATTGACAAAATCTGAGTTAATTAGAGACACACGGGTGGATGTATTTTAATGCACACCTGAAATGCACTGCTTCTTTGTGTAGCATCATGGGAAAGTCACAAGAAATTAGCCAAGAACTCAGAAAGAGAACTGTGGATTTGCATCAAATCTTGGTCATCCTTGGGTGAAATTTCCAGATACCTGAAGGTTCCTCCTTTATCTGTACACCTTGTGAAGATGCTGGCAGAAACTGTTAACATTTGTCACGATTCAGTTTGGGTTCTGCTGTTGTAAAGTTGTAATTGTCACCTGTTCCTGCCATCGTTGTTTCCTTGTTCTAGGCCAGTGGGAGGAGCCTATCCTTCCATGCCTCGTTCCTGGAATCACATCGCTTTATTTCGATGTCTCCTCCATCGGTTCTGTGTCAGTTATAACCCCACTCTGCAGCGTCCATGCCTGGTTCCTGTGAGTTCTCTTGATTCTGCCCACTATCTCATCCAACCTCCCCTGACTCCCATCCTCCCCATTTCATCTGAGCTCCCTGACTCCCATCCTCTCTGTTTAGTCCAGTCTTCCTGACTCCTGTCCCCTCCGTCTTGTCTTACCTTCTGGTTTTCCTCTCCTGCTCCTGTTTGTTGTTCCATCCCTGTGCCCCCCTCATACTGCTTGCTCTCCCAGTTCCCGACCTCCGGCTCACACCTGACACTGAGTCCCTTGTACTGCCGTGACCTCTTGGCTCTAACCCTGCTTGTACAAGTCGACTTCTCTGTTAAATCATTTGGTGATTTACTTCCGTGACACACTGTGGATTCAGAGTCCTATTACACACATCAGATTTCCGGCTCCCCCTAGTGGTGACTTTATAAGATTGCGTCATTATCCACAGTGAAACAAATACTGCATCAAGGTGGGCTGAAAGGCCACTGTGCCAGGAAGAAGCCATTACTCAAAAAAACCCCATAAACAGCCAAATCAATGTTTGCAATGCACACAGGAACAAAGACCTTAATTTTTGGAGACATATCCTGTGGATTGGCAAAACTAAAAGTGAGCTGTTTGGCCTTAATGACCATCCTTACCTTTGGAGAAAAAAGGGAGAAGATTTGAAGCCTAAGAACACCATCCCAACTGTGACACACAGGGCTGTCAACATAAGGTTGTGGGGTTTTTTTGCTGTAGGAGGAACTGGTGCACTTCACAAAATAGATGGTATCATGAGAAAAGAAGATTATGTGGCAATACTGAAGCACCATCTCAAACCATCAGCCAGGAACTTAAAGCTTTCGTGTTAATGGGTCTTGCAAATGGACAATGATCCGAAGCCAAACTGGATACAAAGTGGCTTAAGGATAACAAAGCCAATGTTTTGGAGTGGCCATCATAAAACCCTCATCTCAATTCCATTGAAAATTTATGGGCAAAGCTGAAAAGGCAGGTGCGAGCAAGACGACCTACAAACGTGGCTCAGTTACACAAGTTCTATCAGGAGGAATGGGCCCAAATTCCTACCATCTATTGTGAGAAGCTTATGGAAGGAGATCCAAAACGTTTGACTCAAGTCATAAAGTTTAAGGGCAATGGTGCCAAATACTAATGAAATGTATGTAAGCTTTTCACTTTGCAGAAAGTAATAAAAATGCCTTAAAACATTCTCTCTCTCTCTCATTATTCTGGCATTTCTGGCCTAAACCCTTTGATTAATTGGGCTTTAAACTTATCTTAAACTTATTTTTCAATTTAAATAATTTTATTGAATAAAATGACCACATAACTTCATAAATACATATACTGCAGGGTCTTGGTAGATTTGCAGTGGTATGATACTCCTTCCGTTTCAATATGATCGTTTGCATAGTGCTCCTTGGGATGTTTAAAGTTTTGGAAATCTTTTTGTAACCAAATCCGGCTATAAACAACAGTATCACGGACCTGCTTGTTGTGTTCCTTGGTCTTCATGATGTTCTCTGTGCTTTAAACAGAACACTAAGGCGGGCTTTGCACACTACGACATCGCAGGTGCGGCCAGAGCGACGGTCGCAGGACAGGTGAGTCCATGTGAAGCTGCCGTAGCGATAATGTTCGCTACGGCAGTTATCACAAGGATATCGCAGTTGCGACTGGGGCGGGGACTATCGCGCTCAGCATCGCAGCATCGGCTTGCGATGTCGTAGTGTGCGAAGTGCCCCTTAGGCTATCACAGAGCAAGTGCATTTATATGGAGACTTGATTACACACAGGTGGCTTATATTTATCATCATCAGTCATTTAGGACAACATTGGATCATTCAGAGATCCTCAATGAACTTCTGGAGTGAGTTTGCTGCACTGAAAGTAAAGGGGACGAATAATATTGCATGCCCCACTTTTCAGTTTTTTTATTTTTTTTTTTAAAGTTTAAAATTAGTAAGGCTAAGTTCACATTTCCGCTAAAATCTATCAGTCACAATCCGCTGCTCTTGTAAACAGCGGAATCCGTTTAGCGGATTCCGTTGTTCCCATAGACATGTATGAGCAGCGGATTGTGACTGATGATGCTGCGTTGCACCCTCCGCCCGACTGATCAGTCGTGGAACGACTGACCGCCGGGCGGGAGGAACGCAGCATGTAACGTTTTTTGAGCAGCGAGATCCGTCGGATTTCGCTGCGCATGCTCTCTGGCTCCCTGCACACGTCACCAGCTTTGGTTGGTTACCCGATATTTACCCTGGTTACGGTGCAAGGAGCCAGCGCTAAGCGGTGTAGGCCCGTAACCAAGGTAAATATCGGGTAACCAAGGTAAACATCGGGTGCTTTGCTGTTACCCGATATTTAGGCTGGTTACGTGTGCAGGGAGGCCGACACTTCCCCGCTCGGCCCCGCCCCCTCCCGCACTCCGCACATGTATGTACACACACACACACACACACCTGTCCCCAGCCATGCAGACAAGCACTGCCACTGACACCCTCGTCAGGCCCCGCCCCCTGCTCGGCTCCGCCCCCTCCCGCACTTTGCATGTGCACACACACACATACATACATACATACACATACACACACTCACTCACACATACACTCACCTGTCCCCAGCCATGCAGACAAGCACTGCCACTGACACCCTCGTCAGGCCCCGCCCCCTGCTCGGCTCCGCCCCCTCCCGCACTTTGCATGTGCACACACACACATACATACATACATACACATACACACACTCACTCACACATACACTCACCTGTCCCCAGCCATGCAGACCGCAGCACTTCTACTGACATCCTCAGCGCCTGGCCCCGCCCCCCGCTCGGCTCCGCCCCCTCCCGCACTTTGCATGTGCACACACATACATACATACATACATACATACATGCACATACACACACTCAATCACAGATACACTCACCTGTCCCCAGCCATGCAGACCGCAGCACTTCCACTGACATCCTCAGCGCCTGGCCCCGCCCCCCGCTCGGCTCTGCCCCCGAACTCCGCCCCCCGCACACAACGGAATCCGACAAAGAATTCTGTTCTTTGTCATCCGTTGTACAGCGTTGAACAGCGCATCAGTCACATGCGTCAAGCGACGCATGTGACTGATACAAATCAACGGAAATGTGAACTTAGCCTAATACATTTCGTTCAACTTCACAATTGTGTCCCACTTGTTGTTGATTCTTCACCATAACATTAAAATTTTTATCTTTATATTTGAAGCCTGAAATGTGAGAAAATGTTGAAAAAATCAAGGGGGCCGAATACTTTTGCAAGGCACTGTACATATATATATATATATATATACAGTATATATATATATATATATATATATATATATATATATATATATATATACATATACATATTGGGCTAATTTTGTGATTACACAGGTGCTCGATTCCATCTAATAAAACCATCCTCTCCAGGAAAGAGTTTCACAAAATTAAGACTATTCATCAAGCACAGAGATCACTGATAAATGCACAGCAGGATAAAATGCTGATCTAATTGGATAACTCCAAACCGATTTTTTTTTTTAACTCTTCCAGCGCTCACTTGCATTAAAATCATTTATGCAAATTTATATCTGCAATCCTGAAAAGAATATCCTGCTTGGCAATGAAATGTGCCAAAATGAGGCAAATGTGTTGTTTCCATGAAGGAAGATAATAGATTTGATTAATTTAGGCAACATTTGGTGCATTAATATAAATATGCATATGTCACGCTGTTACGGGGGGCTGTCTGATAATAACCTAAAGGAGTATCAGACAGTCAGGGTCCACCGTGCAAAGACTTTGCTGCAGACTATGGCAGAGTGCAATACCTCTGTTAACTCACAGAAGGATATAATAAGTAAGTAAAGCAATTCCTCCCTTACTTGGAGGGTGTGTGGAATGATCTCTGTTAATAATCACAGAGACAAAGGCAATGTGTGCGAAATGGCACCTACCTAGGTCCGCTCTTCTAGTGGTGCAAAAGAGACGAACAGCAGCGTAAGCCGCACAAAGCTCCTACCTGCGTTCGCTCCACTAGTGTGCGAGGACACGACCCACTAGATATGGCACCTGCCTAGGTCCGCTCTTCTAGTGGTGCAAAAGAGACGAACAGCAGCGTAAGCCGCACAAAGCTCCTACCTCTGTTCGCTCCCCTAGTGTGCGAGGATACGAACAACTGCCAGACGCAGTATAAGGAACGTTACCCTAGCGGCAACGTCCACCTACGAGTCGAATCACAAGGCCCAGCCAGACCATGTGCCTCAGGCACCTGCCTATGTCCGCTCCCCTAAGAGGTAAGGATACGGACAGCAGCCGAAGCTGTAAGGTATAAGAACGCTACCCTGCCGGTAGCGCTCACCTAGCATAGACAGAGGAATGCCTAGAGAAACGCGCACAGAGCGTCTACTCTTATGCATGAACCAAGAGGACTGAGCGCCATGCGGCGTGTGTCAGGGTCTTATATAGACTCTGTGCCTCATCCAAGATGGAGGACACCAGAGCCAATCCGCTGCCAGAACGACAGGAGTGACGTCATGCTGGCCTATCACCGAGCAAGGCGTCACAAGCACATGACCAGCGACCAATCGGCATAGAAGGTGTCAGAGACATGTGACCTCGTGTCAGCGATGATGTCACCCGCACATGTGCAATGGCTCCAAGATAGGACTTAGTCTCCAGCGCTCGCACATGTGCAGTAGCAAGAAATCTGGACTTAGTCTCCAGCGCTCGCACATGTGCAGTAGCAAGAAATCTGGACATAGTCTCCAGTGCTCGCAGCAACCGTAACAGTACCTCCCCCTCAAGGGCCCCCCTCCCGGCGACGCAGGTAATCGGCAACTAAGTCGGGAGCATGGACAGCCTCCTCAGGCTCCCAAGAGCAATGTTCCGGGTCATAGCCCTCCCAATCTATCAAGAAGAACCTGCGCCCTCTAACCATCTTAGAACCAACTATGGCTCGTACCTCATAGCTAGAGCGAGAGGAATCAGAGGCAGGAGAGTGCACTTCACGAGCGTGAGGTAAAATAGCCGGCTTTAGCAGTGAGACATGGAATTTGTCATGAATCCTAAGATGGACAGGTAACTTCAATTGGTAGACTACAGGATTTACCTGTCGAAGAACCTCATAAGGACCCAGGAAGCGAGGAGCAAATTTGACAGAGCTCACTCTAAGTCTCACGTGTTTTGCAGACAGCCACACAAAGTCCCCTGGAAAAAAGACAGGAGCCGGGCGACGAAACCGATCGGACACCGTCTTCATACGGTCCTTAGCTGCTTGGATCGACTCTTGAGTCCGATCCCAAACCTCTCTGGCATTAGTTGCCCAGTCGGCCACAAGAGGAGGAGGTGCCGCAGCGGGAAACGGTACCGGTACCCTAGGGTGGTGCCCATTATTGAGTACGAACGGTGTCTGCCCAGTGGCCTCAGCCAGCGAATTGTTAAGGGCAAATTCTGCCCAGGGTAGGAGGGAGGACCAGTTATCGTGGTTCTCAGCAACAAAGTGTCGAAGGTATATAATCATAGATTGATTGGTACGCTCAACCAAACTATTGGTCTCCGGATGGTATGCCGAAGAGAGATTCAACTCAATTTGCAGAAGGGTACAAAGATCTCGCCAGAAACGGGAAGCAAATTGCGGGCCTCTATCACAAATGATACGATCTGGCATCTCGTGAAGCCTAAAGACATGTTTGAGGAATAGTTTGGCTAGTACCCTGGAAGATGGGATTCTCGATAACGGTACGAGATGAACCATCCGGGAGAAATGGTCCGTAATGACCCACACAAATCTATGTCCCTGAGAACATGGAAGATCACCCACAAAGTCCATGCCTACCACCTCCCATGGTCTATCTGGCACCGGTAAAGGATGCAAGAGCCCAGCCGGTCTCTGCCGTAATGGCCGGTTGCGAGCACACGAGTAGCAGGAACTGACATATCTCTTGACGTGGCTGGCTAAGTGGCCACCAATACCACCTCTCCAGTAACTCTCGTGTCCGCCTAATACCAAAATGCCCACCCACCTTTGAGGTGTGGGCCCATGACAGTATATCATTCTGTCGATCAGGCGGAACAAAGGTCTTGCCCGGTGGGATTTGGTCTAACGTCACAGGGGAGAGCGTATGAAAAACCCTGGAGGGAAGGATAAGACGAGGTTCGTCAATCTCTTCCTGGGTAGAAAGCATAGAGCGAGACAGGGCGTCTGCCTTGTTATTCTTACTCCCAGACAGATAGTTGATGGAGAAGTGAAAGTGGGAGAAAAACAAGGACCAGCGGGCTTGGCGAGGATTCAGACGCTGAGCGGTTTGTAAGTACGTCAGATTCTTATGGTCTGTATAGACCTGGAAAGGATGTTTCGCTCCTTCCAGCAAGTGACGCCACTCCTCCAAGGCTAATCTCAAGGCGAGCAGTTCCCTATCCCCAATGGTATAGTTTCTCTCTGCCGGTGAAAAGGTTTTAGCAAAGAAGAAACACGGCCTTTTTCTACCTGCACCGTTCTTTTGATACAAGACCGCACCAGCACCCACTGAAGAGGCATCAACCTCTAAGAGGAAGGGCTTACTCTCATCGGGTCTTTGAAGAACGGGAGCAGTTGAAAAGTGTCTTTTTACTGCCTCGAAAGCCTGAGATGTCTCAGTAGACCAGGCTTTGGGATTAGCACCTTTCTTAGTCAAGGCCACCAAAGGGGCCACCAAAGTAGAAAAATGGGGTATGAACTGCCTGTAATAATTTATGAATCCTAAGAAGCGTTGCACCGCCTTCAAGGAATGAGGTTCGGACCATTGCAGGACAGCAGAGAGCTTCGCAGGATCCATAGCCAGGCCCTCTTGTGAGATAATGTAACCCAAAAAAGGCAATGAGGACTGCTCGAATACACATTTCTCGAGTTTAGCAAACAATGAGTGCTCCCTTAAACGGGAAAGGACACGAACGACATCCTAACGATGAGTCTCCAGATCAGGAGAAAAAATCAGGATGTCGTCCAGATACACCACTACTGAGGATAACAGTAAATCCCTGAACACATCGTTTACGAAGTCCTGAAATACTGCGGGTGCATTACATAACCCAAAAGGCATGACGAGGTATTCATAGTGACTAGAGATGAGCGAACCGGACCCGGTTCGGCTCGAGGTCGGCTCGCCGAACGGGGGTCCCGTTCGAGTTCGGTTCGTCGAACGTTCGACGAACCGAACTCGAACGTATAGGCTATAATGGGAGGCAATCACAAACACATAAAAATGCATTATAAATGTACACAAACAGTTAATAAACATTGCCATAACACTTACCGGTCCTCGCGATCCCTTCTGCACTCTGTCTCCTGCCGCTATTCCATCCGATGATCGCTGAATCCTCCCGGTGACCTGCACTGCCAGCAGAGATGCAGGACCTATCGTGACGTCAAAATAGCCATGTGACCAGTCACGTGGCTATTATCTCATTGGCTACAGACTGGTCACATGACTATGACACGTCATGTAGGACCTGCGAGTGCATCTCTCCGGTACACGGTGCACATATGTGTATCGCCGTGTACCGGCGACATGCTCTAGCACACGGTCGACTCCCTGTTCCGTTAGGGACCGGCTGACACAGCCGGTCATTAACGGAGATCACGGTTGCCATAGCAACGCAGTTAGCGGTGACGTCACCGCTAACCGCGGCTCCGAGAGCACCGTTGCTATGGTAACGCGTCTGTCAGCGTTACCGCTAGCAGCCAGCACTGATCACTCACGGAGTGAAGGCTGCACGCTTCTTCCCGATTGTAGTGATGATTGTAGTGAGGATGGAGGTTCCCCAGCCCCAAGTGATGAGCTGGTGAATCTCATCCTCACTACAATCGTCACTACTACTACACTAGAAAGAAAGAAGACAGAAGAGCAGGATCGTGGAGGGCTGACAGGGGGTAATAAAGATGGAGTCTCTAATGTGTCTGTGTATTTATTTCTATTAAAGTATTTTTTCTCTGTGTGGTGTTTTTTTTAACCCTTTATTGGAGATTCTTAATGGCCGGGTCAAACGTGCCTGACATTAAGAATCTCTGGCTTAATACTGGCTAGTAAAACAAAGCCAGTATTAACTCATGATTACCCAACAAGCCACCCGGCTCCAGGGCTGTTGGAAGAGTTGGATACAGCGCCAGATGATGGCGCTTCTATGAGAGCGCCATTTTCTGGGACGGCTGCGGACTGAAATCCGCAGCAGAGGCGCCCACAAACCTCGGGCTAACCTGTGCTGCGGATTCCAATCCCCAGCTGCCTAGTTGTACCCGGCTGGACACAAAAATGGGGCGAAGCCCACGTCATTTGTTTTTTAATTATTTCATGAAATAAGTGAAATAATTAAAAAAAAACGGGCTTCCCTATATTTTTGGTTCCCAGCCGGGTACAAATAGGCAACTGGGGGTTGGAGGCAGCCCGTGGCTGCCAGCTGTACCTGGCTAGCATACAAAAATATGGCGAAGCCCACGTCATTTTTTTGGTGGGCAAAAAAATTCTGCATACAGTCCTGGATGGAGTATGCTGAGCCTTGTAGTTCTGCAGCTGCTGTCTGCTCTTCTCCATACAGACAGACAGCAGCTGCAGAACTACAAGGCTCAGCACCCTCCATCCAGGACTGTATGCAGAAGTTTTTTGCCCCCTGAAAAAATTATGTGGGCTTCGCCATATTTTTGTATGCTAGCCAGGTACAGCAGGCAGGTACGGCTGCCCCCAACCCCCAGTTGCCTATTTGTACCCGGCTGGGAACCAAAAATAAAGGGAAGCCCTTTTTTTATTATTTCATGAATTTCATGAAATAATTAGAAAACAAATGACGTAGGCTTCGCCCCATTTTTGTGTCCAGCCAGGTACAACTAGGCAGCTGGGGATTGGAATCCGCACCACAGGTTGGCCTGAGCTTTCTGGGCCCCACTGCTGCGAATTGCAGTCTGCAGCCGCCTCAGACTCATGCCTCAAATGGCATTTTCATAGAAGCGCCATCTTCTGGCGCTGTATCCAACTCTTCCAGCACCTGCCTGCTATACCTGGCTAGCATACAAAAATATGGCGAAACTCACGTCCTTTTTTTGTAGTTTTTTGGCAAAAAAAATAAAAAATGCTTCCCTGGATTTTCCATTGCCAGTGAAGGTAACACCAAGCAGTGGGGGTTAGCAGCCAGTAGCTGCTTGGATTACCCTTAGCTAGCAATACAAAAAATGCAGCGGGAGCCCATATTTATTTTTTTTAATTATTTATATAAATAACTAAAAATAAAATGGGCTTCCCTGTATTTTGATTGCTGGACATCACAGTGCTGTAAAAATAAATCTTTAAAAAAATGACGTAGCACTCCGCGGTATTTTTGATTCTCAGCGCAGATAAAGCAGACAGCTATGGGTTGCCACCCCCATCTGCCTGCCGTTACCTTGGTTGGCAATCAAAATACAGGGAAGCCCATTAATTTTTTCTATTTAAAAAATAGTTAAAAAAAAAAAATGACGTTGGGTCCCCCCTTTTTGATAGCCAGCTAGGGTAAAGCAGACGGCTGTAGCCTGAAAACCACAGCTGGCAGCTTTACCGTGGTTGGGGATCCAATGTGGAGGTCCCCTCAGGCTCTTTTTTATAATTATTTTATAAATATTAATAATTACACAAAAAAAGTAGGGTCCCCTCCAAATTGGATCACCAGCCAAGGTAAAGCGGATAGCTGTGGTCTGGTATTCTCAGGGTGGGAAGGTCCATAGTTATTGGGCCTTCACAGCCTAAAAATAGCAGGCCGCAGGCACCCCAGAAGTGGCGCATCCACTAGATGCGCCAATCCTGGCACTTCACCCCAGCTCATCCCGTGCCCTGGTGCAGTGGCAAACGGGGTAATAAATCGGGAAACCAAGGAAAAAATTGTGAAAACATACCCTGCTGTAACTAAATAAAAGCATAGTGCATATAAACATAGGGTACTTAGTAAACACTGTTTTTGATCAAAAAAAGCATAAAGCTATCCCACCAAACGTCAAGGTGTACCCAGTTGGGATAGTACCTACACTCTCTAATATTAAAACCTTACCATGGGTCTAAGATAGGCCTCAATGTGGCTAAGGGCTGAGAGCGACCGGGTCCCAACAGGACACACACAGTCAGGGAGATTCACAGAATGAAATGTCCAGCTCGCTGAGAAGGGGGCCACTCCCTGTTTGTACTGAATACAAAAAAACCTCCCTGACTCCCTGAATCTCCCTGACTGTGTGTGTCCTGTTGGGACCCGGTCGCTCTCAGCCCTTAGCCACATTGAGGCCTATCTTAGACCCATGGTAAGGTTTTAATATTAGAGAGTGTAGGTACTATCCCAACTGGGTACACCTTGACGTTTGGTGGGATAGCTTTATGCTTTTTTTGATCAAAAACAGTGTTTACTAAGTACCCTATGTTTATATGCACTATGCTTTTATTTAGTTACAGCAGGGTATGTTTTCACAATTTTTTCCTTGGTTTCTCTTTGTCTCATGGCCAGTGTGAACATGGTCTCACAAGTTCCATGTATAACATCTCATACTCCGGCTCACTTTTTTGTTTTTATGTAGTTTTTTTGTATTCAGTACAAACAGGGAGTGGCCCCCTTCTCAGCGAGCTGGACATTTCATTCTGTGAATCTCCCTGACTGTGTGTGTCCTGTTGGGACCCGGTCGCTCTCAGCCCTTAGCCACATTGAGGCCTATCTTAGACCCATGGTAAGGTTTTAATATTAGAGAGTGTAGGTACTATCCCAACTGGGTACACCTTGACGTTTGGTGGGATAGCTTTATGCTTTTTTTGATCAAAAACAGTGTTTACTAAGTACCCTATGTTTATATGCACTATGCTTTTATTTAGTTACAGCAGGGTATGTTTTCACAATTTTTTCCTTGGTTTCTCTTTGTCTCATGGCCAGTGTGAACATGGTCTCACAAGTTCCATGTATAACATCTCATACTCCGGCTCACTTTTTTGTTTTTATGTAGTTTTTTTGTATTCAGTACAAACAGGGAGTGGCCCCCTTCTCAGCGAGCTGGACATTTCATTCTGTGAATCTCCCTGACTGTATGTGTCCTGTTGGGACCCGGTCGCTCTCAGCCCTTAGCCACATTGAGGCCTATCTTAGACCCATGGTAAGGTTTTAATATTAGAGAGTGTAGGTACTATCCCAACTGGGTACACCTTGACGTTTGGTGGGATAGCTTTATGCTTTTTTTGATCAAAAACAGTGTTTACTAAGTACCCTATGTTTATATGCACTATGCTTTTATTTAGTTACAGCAGGGTATGTTTTCACAATTTTTTCCTTGGTTTCTCTTTGTCTCATGGCCAGTGTGAACATGGTCTCACAAGTTCCATGTATAACATCTCATACTCCGGCTCACTTTTTTGTTTTTATGTAGTTTTTTTGTATTCAGTACAAACAGGGAGTGGCCCCCTTCTCAGCGAGCTGGACATTTCATTCTGTGAATCTCCCTGACTGTGTGTGTCCTGTTGGGACCCGGTCGCTCTCAGCCCTTAGCCACATTGAGGCCTATCTTAGACCCATGGTAAGGTTTTAATATTAGAGAGTGTAGGTACTATCCCAACTGGGTACACCTTGACGTTTGGTGGGATAGCTTTATGCTTTTTTTGATCAAAAACAGTGTTTACTAAGTACCCTATGTTTATATGCACTATGCTTTTATTTAGTTACAGCAGGGTATGTTTTCACAATTTTTTCCTTGGTTTCTCTTTGTCTCATGGCCAGTGTGAACATGGTCTCACAAGTTCCATGTATAACATCTCATACTCCGGCTCACTTTTTTGTTTTTATGTAGTTTTTTTGTATTCAGTACAAACAGGGAGTGGCCCCCTTCTCAGCGAGCTGGACATTTCATTCTGTGAATCTCCCTGACTGTGTGTGTCCTGTTGGGACCCGGTCGCTCTCAGCCCTTAGCCACATTGAGGCCTATCTTAGACCCATGGTAAGGTTTTAATATTAGAGAGTGTAGGTACTATCCCAACTGGGTACACCTTGACGTTTGGTGGGATAGCTTTATGCTTTTTTTGATCAAAAACAGTGTTTACTAAGTACCCTATGTTTATATGCACTATGCTTTTATTTAGTTACAGCAGGGTATGTTTTCACAATTTTTTCCTTGGTTTCTCTTTGTCTCATGGCCAGTGTGAACATGGTCTCACAAGTTCCATGTATAACATCTCATACTCCGGCTCACTTTTTTGTTTTTATGTAGTTTTTTTGTATTCAGTACAAACAGGGAGTGGCCCCCTTCTCAGCGAGCTGGACATTTCATTCTGTGAATCTCCCTGACTGTGTGTGTCCTGTTGGGACCCGGTCGCTCTCAGCCCTTAGCCACATTGAGGCCTATCTTAGACCCATGGTAAGGTTTTAATATTAGAGAGTGTAGGTACTATCCCAACTGGGTACACCTTGACGTTTGGTGGGATAGCTTTATGCTTTTTTTGATCAAAAACAGTGTTTACTAAGTACCCTATGTTTATATGCACTATGCTTTTATTTAGTTACAGCAGGGTATGTTTTCACAATTTTTTCCTTGGTTTCTCTTTGTCTCATGGCCAGTGTGAACATGGTCTCACAAGTTCCATGTATAACATCTCATACTCCGGCTCACTTTTTTGTTTTTATGTAGTTTTTTTGTATTCAGTACAAACAGGGAGTGGCCCCCTTCTCAGCGAGCTGGACATTTCATTCTGTGAATCTCCCTGACTGTGTGTGTCCTGTTGGGACCCGGTCGCTCTCAGCCCTTAGCCACATTGAGGCCTATCTTAGACCCATGGTAAGGTTTTAATATTAGAGAGTGTAGGTACTATCCCAACTGGGTACACCTTGACGTTTGGTGGGATAGCTTTATGCTTTTTTTGATCAAAAACAGTGTTTACTAAGTACCCTATGTTTATATGCACTATGCTTTTATTTAGTTACAGCAGGGTATGTTTTCACAATTTTTTCCTTGGTTTCTCTTTGTCTCATGGCCAGTGTGAACATGGTCTCACAAGTTCCATGTATAACATCTCATACTCCGGCTCACTTTTTTGTTTTTATGTAGTTTTTTTGTATTCAGTACAAACAGGGAGTGGCCCCCTTCTCAGCGAGCTGGACATTTCATTCTGTGAATCTCCCTGACTGTGTGTGTCCTGTTGGGACCCGGTCGCTCTCAGCCCTTAGCCACATTGAGGCCTATCTTAGACCCATGGTAAGGTTTTAATATTAGAGAGTGTAGGTACTATCCCAACTGGGTACACCTTGACGTTTGGTGGGATAGCTTTATGCTTTTTTTGATCAAAAACAGTGTTTACTAAGTACCCTATGTTTATATGCACTATGCTTTTATTTAGTTACAGCAGGGTATGTTTTCACATTTTTTTCCTAGGTTTCTCTTTGTCTCATGGCCAGTGTGAACATGGTCTCACAAGTTCCATGTATAACATCTCATACTCCGGCTCACTTTTTTGTTTTTATGTAGTTTTTTTGTATTCAGTACAAACAGGGAGTGGCCCCCTTCTCAGCGAGCTGGACATTTCATTCTGTGAATCTCCCTGACTGTGTGTGTCCTGTTGGGACCCGGTCGCTCTCAGCCCTTAGCCACATTGAGGCCTATCTTAGACCCATGGTAAGGTTTTAATATTAGAGAGTGTAGGTACTATCCCAACTGGGTACACCTTGACGTTTGGTGGGATAGCTTTATGCTTTTTTTGATCAAAAACAGTGTTTACTAAGTACCCTATGTTTATATGCACTATGCATTTATTTAGTTACAGCAGGGTATGTTTTCACAATTTTTTCCTTGGTTTCTCTTTGTCTCATGGCCAGTGTGAACATGGTCTCACAAGTTCCATGTATAACATCTCATACTCCGGCTCACTTTTTTGTTTTTATGGGGTAATAAATCGGGTTGATACTAGCTGTAAAGTCACCTGAGATCAAGCCCAGCAGTTTGTGATGTCATGGCGTCTATTAGATACCCAACATCATAAACTGTCAGTACTAACAAAAACAAAAAATCGACAAAAGAAATTTATTTGAAAAAACAGTCCCCAAAACATTTCCTCTTTCACCAATTTATTGTAAGAAAAAAAATAAAGGGGTCCCACGACGACTCTGGACCGTCTAGAATATGGGGGGAGACACTCAGGGAACGTATCCCCCATTTTCTAGGAGTGCGGACCCTTCATGTGAGGAGTGTGGGTGCAATGAATCTGCACTCACTCTCCCCGGCTCCACAGCAGCAGAGTCCATGTCGTAATGGTTGCTACCAAAGCTGCAATGCCCTGCTCATGAGGTAAGGGCATGCCTAATCAGGAGAACTACTGTAGAGGAAGCTCTGCTCACTGGTATATAGGTGCTCAGAGGTAATAATAGATAAAATTAGTGAGTAACCTCGGCACTCTAAATCTCCCAGACTAAGTCAGTAAGTCACAATGGATAGTAATGCAAAATCACTCTTTATTGGTCCGTATTAAGAACATTTTTTTTTTCATAAGCATATATGTTTTTGTCCAAAACAAGTTACAAATGACGTTTCGGCCTGAGCCTTCGTCAGATTGGACTTATCTGCATGTAATCATGAAAAATGACAATAATCAGTATCACATAAGAGTGAGAGAACAATAACATAAACTCGAACAATGTAGAGGTACAATTGGGATGCAGCAAAAAAATTGCAACACAGCAAGAAATGAAACACATGATACAAATGTCATAATACAGTACAAGGACAATATAGTAATGACAAATATGGGGTCAGAGTAGACTTAGACAGCTCTGGTACGAAAGAGATGTCAATCATAAAGTAACATGTGCAGTAGGTGTAGAGCTACAGTATGCATGGCAGAGCTAATGGGTAGACCGACCATAGAAAAAGAACGGAGAAAAAGTGGAGAAAAAGTGGAGAAAAAGTGGAGAATAAGTGGAGAATAAGTGGAGAATAAGTGGAGAATAAGTGGAGAATAAATGGAGAAAAAGTGGAGAAAAAGTGGAGAAAAAGTGTAGAAAAAAATGGAGAAAAAGTGGAGAAAAAGTGGAGAATAAATGGAGAAAAAGTGGAGAAAAAGTGGAGAAAAAGTGGAGAAAAAGTGGAGAAAAAGTGGAGAATAAATGGAGAAAAAGTGGAGAAAAAAGTGGAGAAAAAGTGGAGAAAAAGTGGAGAAAAAGTGGAGAAAAAAATGGAGAAAAAGTGGAGAAAAAGTGGAGAAAAAGTGGAGCACCCTTTGGTGCCTTTCACGTGGCACTAAGGGGTGCTTAGCTTTGTATTTTGCCAAAAAAATGAAAAAAAAAATGACGTAGGGTTCCCCCTAGTTTTGCAGCCAGCTAGGGTAAAGCAGACGGCTGCAGCCTGCAGACCACAGCTGGCAACCTCACCTTGGCTGGTAATCCAAAACTGAGGGCACCCCACGCTGTTATTTTAAATTAAATAAATAATTTTAAAAAAAAAAACACGTAGGGGTCCCCCAAAATTGGATCACCAGCCAAGGTAAAGCAGACAGCTGGGGCCTGATATTCTCAGACTAGGGAGGTCCATGGTTATTGGACTCTCCCAAGCCTAAAAATAGCAGGCCGCAGCCGCCCCAGAAGTGGCGCATCCATTAGATGCGCCAATCCTGGTGCTTCGCCCCAGCTCATCCCGCGCCCTGGTGCGGTGGCAAACGGGGTAATATATGGGGTTAATACCAGATGTGTAACGTCACCTGGCATCAAGCCCTGGGGTTGGTGAGGTCAGGCGTCTATCAGATACCCGACATCACCAACCCAGTCAGTAATAAAAAAAAATAGATGACAAACACATTTTTATTTGAAAAAACACTCCCCAAAACATTCCCTCTTTAACCAATTTATTAGAATGAAAAACAAATCCAGGTCTGCTGTAATCCAAGGGGTTGCCATGACGATCCACACTGTCCCAGTCAATGAAGAGCAGGATGTTCCCCATTGGCTGGGAGAACAATGCAGTGACCTGAGCTAACATCAATGGGTCAGCCCAGGTCACTGCAGGGCATGACAAGTGCTGCTGTCAGCGAGGTACATTACCTGCGCTGATCTCCAGCACTGCCGACAGCCCCTGTCACTGAGTTCAGTGACCGGCGCCTTCACAGCCAAATATCGCGAGAGGTCCGTGACGTCACCGCTAGTCAGTCTCGGGTCGGAAGCGAGAGGTAATGTGACAAGCGGCGGCCATGGAGGACAGTGACAGCGCTGAGCTCGGGATGGCGGGACTTCATCACCGCAGGTAAGCCGAGCGGGGGGGGGGATGTGTGTGTGTGTGTGTGTGTGTGTGTGTGTATGTATGTGTACGTGTGTGTGTGTATATGTGTACATGCCGCGGGCAGGAGGGGGCGGAGTGAGCTGAGCGGGAAGTGTGGGCTTCCTGCACGTAACTAAGATAAACATCGGGTTACTAACCAAAGCGCTTTGCTTGGATACCCGATGTTTATCTTGGTTACCAGCTTGTGGCAGGCTGCCAGCGATGGCTCCTGCACACTCTAGCTGTAAAAAGCCCTGCTTTTTGCTGCTAGAACCGTTCTCGAACGTATCTAGAACTATCGAGCTTTTGCAAAAAGCTCGAGTTCTAGTTCGATCTCGAACAGCCCCAAAAATCACTCGAGCTTAGAACTGGAGAACCTCGAACCGCGAACCGCGCTCAACTCTAATAGTGACCGTCTCGGGTGTTAAAAGCGGTCTTCCATTCGTCACCCTTTCGAATTCGTACCAAGTTATACGCACCCCGCAGATCCAACTTCGTAAAAACTTGAGCTCCTCTCAGTCTGTCAAAGAGCTCCGAAATTAAAGGTAATGGGTATTTGTTCTTTATTGTGATTGCGTTGAGACCCCTGTAATCTATGCAGGGACGCAAATCACCCTCTTTCTTCCGAACAAAGAAAAACCCAGCTCCCGCGGGAGAGACAGACTTACGAATGAACCCCTTCTCTAAACTCTCTCTTATATAGGTGGACATGGCCTCCGACTCAGGTATCGACAGGGGGTAAACTCTGCCTTTAGGTGGAACCGAACCTGGGATAAGGTCTATGGCACAGTCATACGGCCTATGGGGTGGAAGAACCTCAGCACCCTGTTTGGGGAACACGTCAGCAAAATCCAAAAAGGGTGTAGGTATGGGAGAGAGATCAGTTGATGCAACCGCAACGACCTTAGGTGGTAAGGGAAGACATCGGGACTGACATTTCGAACCCCAACTAATAATGCTGTCAGACTCCCAGTCAATGTGAGGAGCATGAGTCCGAAGCCATGGAAGACCCAGAAGGACGTCGTCTATACCCTCAGGCAAAACAAGAAAAGAAATCTCCTCTATGTGACCCTGAGACAGGGAAAGGCGCAAGGGAACTGTCCTCAATGTAATGGAGTCAGACAACATAGTTCCATTAACAACACGGACAGGAATAGGCGCCTCTAACATGATAGAGGGAATATTGTGTCCCTTTACAAATCCTGAGGACACAAAAATCCCGTCAGCTCCGGAATCCACAAAAGCCATAATAGGCCATGTATTCTCAGATAACGAGAGCTGACCTGGGATACAACACTTAGAGGGTGCAGAAGACGTCTCTAGTAACCCCCCTCTAATGGTTACTAGGCCAGGGAGTTTCCCTGATGACTAGGACACTTGTTGGCATAGTGCCCAGCCTGACGACATACGTAACATATAGGAGGACCAGACTTGCGTAGTCTGGAGGACGTATGACCTAACTCCATAGGAGTGGGAGATGTTTCAGATGCTGAGGAAGATGGTAGTGGACCCTCAACAACTGGAATAGCCCGATGCTTAGGGCGTAAGGAAGAGACCTCGAGTCTACGTTCCTTATGGCGTACGTCGATCCTCGTTGCTACTGTGATCAAGTCCTCCAGAGAAGCAAGGACCTCACGAGTAGCAAGAGCATCCTTGACATAGCCTGCCAACCCTCTCCAGAAGATAGGAATCAACACCTTCTCTGGCCAATCTAGTTCTGCCACCAGAGTTCTAAAATTAATGGCATAAGAACTAGTGGATAACGAACCCTGAGATAGATCTAACAGTCTCAGGGCCGCATCATGGGTAACCTGCGGACCCATGAATACCGCCTTAAGAGCATCAAGAAAGTCTTGATGTCTCAGAGTAACCACATCAGAGCGCTCCCATAGGGGAGTCGCCCATTCTAAGGCTTTGTCCTGAAGTAAGGAGATGATATAGCCTACTCTGGACCTCTCCGTAGAGAAGCGAGAAGAGTTGACCTCTAGGTGTATCGGACACTGACTAATGAAACCACGACATGATCTGGCATCGCCAGAATATCTGTTTGGCAGAGCAAGTCGAGGATCATGTGCAGCTGTCACCATGGTCTGAGGTTTATCCTCTATACTCTTGAGCCGTGACTCAAGTACTTGTATGTAACGGTGTAACTGCTGATATTCTGCCATAACTGCCAGACCCTTGGCTCAGTCCTAATGTTACGGGGGGCTGTCTGATAATAACCTAAAGGAGTATCAGACAGTCAGGGTCCGCCGTGCAAAGATTTTGCTGCAGACTATGGCAGAGTGCAATACCTCTGTTAACTCACAGAAGGATATAATAAGTAAGTAAAGCAATTCCTCCCTTACTTGGAGGGTGTGTGGAATGATCTCTGTTAATAATCACAGAGACAAAGGCAATGTGTGCGAAATGGCACCTACCTAGGTCCGCTCTTCTAGTGGTGCAAAAGAGACGAACAGCAGCGTAAGCCGCACAAAGCTCCTACCTGCGTTCGCTCCACTAGTGTGCGAGGACACGACCCACTAGATATGGCACCTGCCTAGGTCCGCTCTTCTAGTGGTGCAAAAGAGACGAACAGCAGCGTAAGCCGCACAAAGCTCCTACCTCTGTTCGCTCCCCTAGTGTGCGAGGATACGAACAACTGCCAGACGCAGTATAAGGAACGTTACCCTAGCGGCAACGTCCACCTACGAGTTGAATCACAAGGCCCAGCCAGACCATGTGCCTCAGGCACCTGCCTATGTCCGCTCCCCTAAGAGGTAAGGATACGGACAGCAGCCGAAGCTGTAAGGTATAAGAACGCTACCCTGCCGGTAGCGCTCACCTAGCATAGACAGAGGAATGCCTAGAGGAACGCGCACAGAGCGTCTAATCTTATGCATGAACCAAGAGGACTGAGCGCCATGCGGCGTGTGTCAGGGTCTTATATAGACTCTGTGCCTCATCCAAGATGGAGGACACCAGAGCCAATCTTCTGCCAGAACGACAGGAGTGACGTCATGCTGGCCTATCACCGAGCAAGGCGTCACAAGCACATGACCAGCGACCAATCGGCATAGAAGGTGTCAGAGACATGTGACCTCGTGTCAGCGATGATGTCACCCGCACATGTGCAATGGCTCCAAGATAGGACTTAGTCTCCGGCGCTCGCACATGTGCAGTAGCAAGAAATCTGGACTTAGTCTCCAGCGCTCGCACATGTGCAGTAGCAAGAAATCTGGACTTAGTCTCCAGCGCTCGCACATGTGCAGTAGCAAGAAATCTGGACATAGTCTCCAGTGCTCGCAGCAACCGTAACACACGCCCTGGCCTATTAGGTCGTCACAGGGTGTTGTGCAATCTGCCCTTCTGAATGATATCCACCTCCTCCTTGGTTACGGGTCCCTGACCTTTGGTGTTGCTAAGAACAAGCTAATCAAAACCCTAGGAACACTCTGCACCACACCCACCAGACACACCAGTGGACAGCCTGAAGGGAATAGGGTTGGCCACTTGGGGGGTTGGTTAAGGGGAGGTCAGGAGTGTCAGGAGACAGTCAGTTGTGGAGTGACTCTCAAGAGGAGAGGTCACAAGTGAGTTGAGAAGTGACTCTCGAGAGAAGAGGTCAGGAGCTGGACTCCTTGAGACTACTAGTTGGCAGATGTTGATCTGGGCCTGGTAGGAGCTGGACCCCGGTCGCAGGTTATAGAGACAAGGGGCACGGACTGTCGAGGAGGACAGCCGGCGGGCTTGTGCCATCACTGGGCAGGGGCTAGGGCACAACGGGGTACGTGGACTCTAGGCCAGGAAGTAGCTTCAGGCGTCCTGGTAATTCATCTGACGAGGACGGAGCCTTCAAGATTCGTTCTTCACCCACTCCAAAATCGGGGTACTAGCGCAACAAGGGTGATAGGACTTTCCCACTGCATAGTCCAGAAAATCCCAAGCTTGAACCCTGAGAGCAAGCTCACTCCGTTAGCCATACGGGTGAGTGGGACCCGTTTAGTTTTAAGCTAAAAGGGACCATCTACAGTAAAGAGGTGCCAAGGACAAGGTCACAGGCTAACAAGCAACACCAACGGGCACAGTATCCAGGCGTGCTCCGTCCCTGCTGCAGTGGCATCAAGAACTTTGGTTTACCACGGTTGTCAGAGTCAGCGTTATTGGACTAAGTGAGTACGCAATTAACCCTTACCGGCCTGACGGCACCTCCCCGACACCATCACCAAGTCCCGGGGCATCCCCCTACCCGTGGAGGGGTTAAACACCTGGCTGCTCACACCATCGCCACCGGGTACTCCCAGCCGCAGCGGTGGTACTTCACCCTTACCACACACCATGGGGGGCATCATGAACTGTCCCCACCATCCCCTGTACATAGACCCCCTTTATTTGAGTGGCCGCACAACCCCCCGGGTCCGGAGACCCCTCGAGCCACCGCGGATCCGGATCCGAGCAGCCTGGCTGCTGACACGGGGGCGGCACACACACACACATATATATATATATATATATATATATATATATATATACAGGATCATGTATGCCCTGGAGAACCCAGCTCCACGTGTCACTATTGCTCCGTATCCTCATTATACTACTGTTCTGGATACAAAATTATGGAGCCATTGAGACATTGTCAATATCTTCTCCAATTAAATTGATGCTTACTCACTCTAATACATTGGTAGCCTCTGGCCAGTGGTGTGCAATCAGGCTGTCATTGAATCGGAGTTAATAGGATTCATTGTGATGTGTTGGCCGTGAGTATTGCCAATGTAGGAAGGTGAGGCTTCCGAACTAGGATTTAAAGGGGTTTCCTGGCACATAAATTGGAAAGCACAGTAACTATTGATTGCTCACAGTATTACTCCTCGCAGTACTACTCAAGACGTGATACTCTGCAGGTACTGCAATTCTCTTTGGTAGGGAAGCAGTTGCAGTTATTTGCACAGTCATATAGCTAACTGTAATAATAGGCACACAGATAAAAAAAGACTGGAGTGACTGCTGAAAAACAAGGGGGAAGAGAATAATGAAAACAATAGGAGAGGGTATACTGAAAAACAAGCAAAAGTCATGTGCTCCAAAACTAGCAGAGAATTGTACAAAACTAAAGGGACATAATCTGTTGTGAAACAAAAAAATAGGGAACAAATGTGCTGCAAGGCCTTGGAATTATGGGATAAAATGTTTCAGCAAAAAGCATGCTTTAAAAACCACCAGGGACCGAACCAGACAGGAGGACTAGTAGAACAGGAACATGCCCGATGGCTTCTCCCCACCCTCTGACAATGACTACAGGACTCTATCTGCACACATAGGGAGACAACTGTCAATCCAAGTCAGCGGGTTAGGAGAAGCCGCTGGGGATCTGCCTGTCTGACTAGCCTTCAGCGTGGCTTGATCGCGGCTATTTAAGTATGTTTATCGCTGAAATGCAGCAGAGTTTCAAAGTGAAACATACCTGGCTGATACCATACAGCCAGTGTCTGACACATGCTGCCCGTGGGTACTGAGCTGAGTTCAGCAGTGGTTAGTAGGCCCACTATGGGCGCGAGATCTGCTGCTACCTCTATGTCACTGCTCACCTCCAGTGGTTCAGCTCCCCCATCACCTAGTTTTGCAATGGCTATCAATGCTTGTATTACTGCTCCTCACGTCGCAGAGTTTTGGAACCAATTTGTCGATACTCTCTCTTGTTTTCAGAGTGGCAGCGTTTTTGACGGATGCCGAGGCTAGAGGTCTGGAATGCTCTCAACAACTATGGAGCTAGGTCTTCAAGTAGCAGAGCTCCTGATTCAGTCTTCTCTTGCTAGTGGCATTTGGTTGGTTTATCAGTTGATTTGGCAGAGTTGGGATAGTTGGATGGTATTACATGGGGATATACAGTATATCACAAAAATGAGTACACCCCTCCCATTTTTGTAAGTATTTTATATCTTTCCATGGGACACCACTTGATATGACACTTTGACACAATGTAAAGTAGTCAGCACATAGCTTGTATAATACTGTAAGTTTGGTGTGTCCTCTAAACAACACACAGCCATTAAGGTCTAAATCGCTGGCAACAACAGTGAGCACACCCCTAAGTCAAAATGGCCAAATTGTACCCACCGTGTCAGTATATTGCATGACCACCATTATTTTCAAGCACTGCCTTAAGTCTCTTGGGCATGGAGTTCACTAGAGCTTCACAAGAGCAACTGGAAATCCATCTCCATGATGACATGACGTAGTTAATGGATGTTAGAGACCTTGTGCCCCCTCACTTTCTGTTTAACAATGCCCCACAGATGTTCTATAGGGTTTAGGTCTGGAGACATGCTTGGCCAGTCCAGCACCATTACCAGAAGGTTTTTTTAGCAAGGCAATGGTCATTGTGTGTTTGGGGTTGTTAGCATGTTGGAATACTGCCCTGCGGCCCAGTTACTGAAGAAAGAGGAACTTGCTTTGCTTCAGTATGTCACAATGCATGTTGGCATTCAGGGTCCCTCAATGAACTGTAGCTCTCCACAGCTGGCAGTACTTATGTAGGACCAAATCATGACACTCCCACCACCATGCTTGACTGTAGGCAAGGCATACTTGTCTTTGTACTCCTCACCTTGTTGCCGCCATGCACGCTTGACACAATCTGAACCAAATAAGTTTACCTGGGTCTCATAGGACCACAGGACAAAGTTCCAGTAATTCATATCCTTGGTCTGCTGTATAAGAATGTAAATTTGGTGTGCCTTCTAAATAACTCAACACAGCCAATAATGTAAAAACTTCTTGCAACAAAAGTGAGTACATTCCTAAGTGAAAATGGCCAAATTCATGCCCAATTAGCCATTTTCCCTCCCTGGTGTCATGTGAGTCATTAGTGTTACAAGGTATCAGGTGTGAATGTGAGCAGGTGTGTTAAATTTGGAGTTATCGCTCACACACTCTCTCATACTGATCGCTTGGAAGATCAATATGGCAACTCATGACTAAGAATTCTCTGAGGATCTGAAAAAAATAATTGTTGCACTAGATAAAGATGTTGTGGCTATAAGAGGATTGCCAACACCCTGAGCTGCAGTACGGTGGTCAAGAAAATACAGTAGCTTAACAAGACAGGTTCCCCTCAGAATAGACCTTGCCATGGTCAACGAAAGAAGTTGAGTGCACTGTACTCAGCGTCATATGCAGAGGTTTTCTTTTCAAAATAGACATACAGTGCTGGCCAAAAGTATTGGCACCCCTGCAATTCTGTCAGATAATGCTCAGTTTCTTCTTGAAAATGATTGAAAACACAAATTCTTTGGTATTATTATCTTCATTTAATTTGTCTTCAATGGAAAAAAAAATAAAAAAAATTGACATGGCCAAATTGGATATAATTCCACACCAAACATAAAAAAGGGGGTGGACAAAAGTATTGGCACTGTTTGAAAAATCATGTGATGCTTCTCTAATTTGTGTAATTAACAGCACCTGTAACTTACCTGTGGAACCTAATAGGTGTTGGCAATAACTAAATCACACTTGCAGCCAGCTGACATGGATTAAAGTTGACTCAACCTCTGTCCTGTGTCCTTGTGTGTACCAAAGAAGATTAAAGAACTGTCTAAGGACTTGAGAATCCAAATTGTGAGGAAGCATGAGCAATCTCAAGGCTACAAGTCCATCTCCAAAGACCTGAAAGTTCCTGTGTCTACGGTGCGCAGTGTCATCAAGAAGTTTAAAGCCCATGGCAGAGATTTCAACGCAAGATTGTGCGGATGGTGGATAAAGAACCTCGACTAACATCCAAACAAGTTCAAGCTGCCCTGCAGTCCAAGGGTACAACAGTGTCAACCGTACTATCCGTCGGCATCTAAATGAAAAGGGACTGTATGGTAGGATACCCAGGAAGACCCCACTTCTTACCCCGAGACATAAAAAAGCCAGGCTGGAGTTTGCCAAAACTTACCTGAGAAAGCCTAAAACGTTTTGGAAGAATGTTCTCTGGTCAGATGAGACAAAAGTAGAGCTTTTTGGGAAAAGCCATCAACATAGAGTTTACAGGAAAAAAAAGAGGCATTCACAGAAAAGAACACGGTCCCTACAGTCAAACATGGCGGAGGTTCCCTGATGTTTTGAGGTTGCTTTGCTGCCTCTGGCACTGGACTGCTTGACCGTGTGCATGGCATTATGGAGTCTGAAGACTACCAACAAATTTTGCAGCATAATGTAGGGCCCAGTTTGAGAGGGTTGGAGAGAAAGCACTGGAAACTACTAAAGTGTCCAGCAATGAGTCCAGACCTGAATCCCATAGAACACCTGTGGAGAGATCTCAAAATGGCAGTTTGGAGAAGGCACCCTTCAAATCTCAGGGACCTGGAGCAGTTTGCCAAAGAAGAATGGTCTAAAATTCCAGCAGAGCATTGTAAGAAACTCATTGATGGTTACCGGAAGCAGTTGTTCACAGTTATTTTGGCTAAAGGTTGTGCAACCACGTATTAGGCTAAGGGTGCCAATACTTTTGTCTGGCACATTTTTGGAGTTTTGTGTGAAATGATCAATGATTTGATTTTTGTTTCATTCTCTTTTGTGTTTTTTCATTGCAAGCAAAATAAATGAAGATAATAATACCAAAGAATTTGTGATTGCAATTATTTTCAAGAAGAAACTGAGTATTATCTGACAGAATTGCAGGGGTACCAATACTTTTGGCCAGCATGGTCATTGCGTGGCGTGCAGCAACATCCTTCGAAGTAAGTCCTTTTCCTCCTCCGATGGCACCAAAAACTATTCCATCTTTCATTATATCAACTGTGGGACTACCCATGTTGTATACTCTGCGACCTGTGCGTGTTCCCTGATCTACGTGGGGCTCACCTCGCGTGAGCTCCGCATACGGGTCAAGGAACACGTCCGGGATATCATGGGTGCCAAAGCTGTTGAGGATATTAGCCTCTTAAAAACCTTACCCCGTCACTTTAGACTCCACCATCAAAGTGATCCTAGTTCTCTCCAAGTCCGGGGTATCGATGTCGTTCAGGATGGAATACGCGGGGGCAACTTACGCAAAATCCTTGCTCAGCGAGAATCCAAATGGATTGTGCTCCTGAACACTCTGGTACCCAATGGCCTCAATAAGGTAGTGAGTTATGCCCTTTTTCTTTAATTTTGTATCCTTACATTCATACAATAATGGGGCAGGATACTTCTTTTGGAGACTTCCTCTTCCTCCTTACCATTGGAGATATAAATGTTCTTGAGTGTTGGCCTCTTTTCCCTGTTATTCCCATTTTTGCCCTGTTCCTTCTATACATCACAGACCCTCTGCGCCCTCTCGCAACCTTGCTCCCATTCACAACGAGCTATTAGCGGTTATTAATTCGCATTATACAACTTCTCTTATATATTAAGTCCCCCTTCCTGGAGCATTATACATCTTTATGTACTCTCACTTTGTATGAAATTCTGACAGTCTTTGCTAATTATGCAACTATGTGCCTATTATATATTACATTATAACCTGTTGGCAAACGTATAGAATATCTATTTATTGTATATCTTTCATTAAATGTTTTTCTCTGTCTTATATTTTTTTCTCTTTTAGATCCCCTTTTTCTATGTATTTTTACATGAATATGAGACTATGCTCTTGGACCTATTGTTATATCCAAATCGTCCCCCCTTCTTTTGATGTCTTCTGGATAAACTAACATAAATTTGCATCTATCGTGTCCATGTTTCCTGCTCTTATGCTTTTTAAACTCCATAGCGTTGTCTCTATGTATTTTTTATCTCCTCATACTCTGTTATTACGTACCTTCTATATGTCCTGTCAGAGGAGATCCCTTGTTTACACTAGTGCGCATGCGCTGACCTGCCGACGGCCGGGCGGCGCGGATGTCCTGCGTCGCCGTGTGCGCATGCCCGGGAGTCATGGTGACGCATCCCTGCTTCCCGGGTGCGCGCCTGAGTGACGGCGCTTGTGGCCTCCCCGCCCCCCGTTCCCTCGGCGATCAGCGCATGCGCCGTATCTGTTTACAATTCCACAATCTACCTCAAACATGCCAACACTATTTAAAGAGGCACATCTCTGTTTATACTCTTGTACTACCCCTGGAAAAAGCGCCTTTGCAGCGAAACGATCGTTGGGGGGACCCCTCTCCTGTTCCCTGCGACCCCACCATCTCTAACAGGTAACCACCGGAATCTCCAATCCTCTTTTGTTATCCTTCAAGGCACATTTTATTTTTGTAGTTACTATTAACCTTACTAACTCTCCTTTGTGCCTGATCAATTTGTAATGGCAGTAATGACATCTTATGCATTTGCACAGATATTATATCTTAAATTTATGTACTAGTGCATGGACCGGGTATTTAACCACTAAATGTATTGATAGTTTTTACTTGCTGAACTGTGGTACTTTAAATCTCCAGTCCATGTACTATGCCATTGCACTTATCATTAGGTATAAACTCATATAACTTCTCACCATATTATTAATGGGTTTATTTGTTACTATTTCTGATTCCTCCTGTTATGCCTTTACTATGGTGGGTCGCGCTGTGCAGGAGAGGAGCCCTTTCATAGTCACTGTCACTTTTTGTGCAGCCTATCTTTGAATGCTAGCCCCACTCTCATTGTATCTGACCCTTTACTCTCCTTTCATGTTTTTATGAATTTTTTGCACTATAATAAATAAAATATTTACCCGTATATACTGGCGTATAAGACGACTTTTTACCCCCTTAAAATAATGGCTACAGTGAAGGGTCGTCTTATACGCTGGATATACGGGGGGGGGTGTGTGTGTATATATATATATGTACACTGCAGCGTCCAGGGGAGGTGGGGGCAGCAGCTCTGGAGCACAGGGGAACACTGCGGGCTGCAGCCTTTGATCTCCTGCACCCGCTCATATAATATGCACAGCCGCTGTCCATCTCCAATGGTGCTGAAATCGCACGCAGTGAGGGGCTGGGGCAGCGGTGCATATTATATGAGCCTGCGCCCCCCTGTGATGGCACATGCCCCCCCTGTGTTAGATTTGGCCCCCAGGCTGCTGCTCATTCTAAAATAAAAAAGCTTTACTTACCCCCTCCAGCGTTTCTCCCCGTGTCCCTGCTTCCACTGTGATCAGGCAGGCAGAGATCTCAGGCTGCTGTGCCGATCACATGACAGCACTGGGAACCAGGAAGTAAGGAACAGAAGCACGGAGGGAGACAGGAGGGAGATCAGCGCTGGAGGAGGTAAGGAAAGAGGGTTTTATTTTACTATGGGCAGCAGCCTGGGGGCGATATCTAACACAGGGGGACTTGTGCGATCTATAGGGGCCATGGGCAGCACTATGGGGGAGATATCTAACACAGGGGGACTTGTGCGATCTATATAGGGGCCATGGGCAGCACTATGGGGGCGATATCTGACACAGGGGGACTTGTGCGATCTATATAGGGGCCATGGGCAGCACTATGGGGGCGATATCTAACACAGGGGGACTTGTGCGATCTATATAGGGGCCATGGGCAGCACTATGGGGGCGATATCTGACACAGGGGGACTTGTGCGATCTATATAGGGGCCATGGGCAGCACTATGGGGGCGATATCTGACACAGGGGGACTTGTGCGATCTATATAGGGGCCATGGGCAGCACTATGGGGGCGATATCTAACACAGGGGGACTTGTGCGATCTATATAGGGGCCATGGGCAGCACTATGGGGGCGATATCTAACACAGGGGGACTTGTGCGATCTATAGGGACCATGGGCAGCACTATGGGGGCGATATCTAACACAGGGGGACTTGTGCGATCTATAGGGACCATGGGCAGCACTATGGGGGCGATATCTAACACAGGGGGACTTGTGCGATCTATATAGGGGCCATGGGCAGCACTATGGGGGAGATATCTAACACAGGGGGACTTGTGCCCATTATGGGCCCCGGTGAGCTGCTTCTAACCCCCCAGATGTATGCCCTGCCAATCCCCCCCCCCGCCGATGCCGCGGGTGCTGTACCCGCCGAGCCGCGGGTGCAGGCCCCACAGAGCAGCAGAGTTGTGTGTATTTGTCTGTATGTAGCAGAGTTGTATGTGTTTGTCTGTATGTAGCAGAGTTGTATGTGTTTGTCTGTATGTAGCAGAGTTGTACGTGTTTGACTGTATGTAGCAGAGTTGTATGTGTTTGTCTGTATGTAGCAGAGTTGTATGTGTTTGTCTGTATGTAGCAGAGTTGTATGTGTTTGTCTGTATGTAGCAGAGTTGTATGTGTTTGTCTGCATGTAGCAGAGTTGTGTGTGTTTGTCTGCATGTAGCAGAGTTGTGTGTGTTTGTCTGTTTGTAGCAGAGTTGTGTGTGTTTGTCTGTTTGTAGCAGAGTTGTGTGTGTTTGTCTGTTTGTAGCAGAGTTGTGTGTGTTTGTCTGTTTGTAGCAGAGTTGTGTGTGTTTGTCTGTTTGTAGCAGAGTTGTGTGTGTTTGTCTGTTTGTAGCAGAGTTGTGTGTGTCTGTTTGTAGCAGAGTGTAGTACCATTGTTTCAGTCCAGTTGTGGCTTTATACAGCAGGGAGGAGCATTCCTTGCTGTACTAAGTGAACATTGGAGCGATTGATCTGTCAATGGCCCTTTAAAAACATATTGTACGGCTCTCGCGGAATTAAAATTAACATGTTGCAATCAAAGCAGACTTTTTTTCATTTGGGAGCGGGGTAGTCTTATACAGTGAGTATATCCCAAATTCTATATTTTTAGGGCAGAAGTTGGGGGTCGTCTTATACGCCCAGTCGTCTTATACGCCGGCATATACGGTATATTTCACCATCACTTTTCCTTTTGGTTTTTGTTCTTCCCTCCTCCGGTTTATTTATGATATCTGAAGAATATACCCACCGAGGGATCACTATTTAGTGATTCCCCGTTGTCATACTTAATTTTGGCATGGCCAGTTTTTCCTTGTGTTTAACTGTATGAGTGCTGCCAGCATTGCTGCAAAGGTTACAAGCATGGAGGGGTGAGTCTGTCAGTGCTCAGACCATATGTCGCACACTGCATCAAATTGGTCTGTATAACTGTCATCTCAGAAGGAAGCCTCTTCTAAAAATGATCCACAAGTAAGCCTACAAACAGTTTTCTAAAGACAAGTAGACTAAGGACATTGATTACTGGAATCATGTCCTGTGGTCTGATGAGACCAAGATAAAACTAATTGGTCCACATTGTGTCAAGCGTGTGGGGTACAAAGATAACTGTGCCTTGCCTACAGTCAAGCATGATGGTTGGAGTGTCATGGTTTGGAGCTGCATAAGTGCTGCCGGTTGTGTGGAGCTACAGTTCATTGAGGGAGCCATGAATGCCAACACGTACTGTGGCATACTGAAGCAGAGCATGATCCTTTTCCCTCGGAAGCTGGGCCAAAGGCCTGATTTCAGCATGATAATGACCTTCAACACATCTTCAAGATGACCATTGCCTTGCTTAAGTAACTGAGGGTAATGATGCTGGACTGGCCAAGCATGTATCCAGTCCTTAATCCTATTGATACAGGTAAAATATATCTTTGTACCGTGTTAGCCAGTAGAGATAAAAAATTGTTTAAAAGAACAGAAGTCCTCAGTGGTTGATACCTTGTAATGGCTAACTGAAAAGATGGTAATAATAGCAAGCTTTCCAGACTACTCAGGTCTCTTCATCAGGCATGGTATATATATAGTATATACCATGCCTAATGAAGAGACCTGAGTAGTCTGGAAAGCTTGCTATTATTACCATCTTTTCAGTTAGCCATTAAAAGGAATCAACCACTGAGGACTTCAGTTCTTTTAAACATTTTTTTAAATCCTATTGAGCATCTGTAGGGCATCCTCAAAAATAAAGTAAAGGAGTGGAAGGTCTCTAACATCCATCAGCTCCATGATGTCGTTATGGAGGAGTAGAAGAAGATTCCAGTGGCTCCTGTGAAGCTCTAGTGCCTCCATGCCCAAGAGAGTTAAGGCAGTGTTTGAAAATAATCGGGGCCACACAAAATATTGACACTTTGGCCATTTTCCCTTAGGGGTGTACTCACTTTTATTGCCAGTGGTGGTGACCTTAATAGCTGTGCCCTGAGGTATTTATCGGACATACCAAATTTACACTGTTATACAAGCTGTAAACTGACTACTTTATATTGTATCAAAGTGTCTTATCTTCAGTGTTGTCTCATGATAAGATATAAAATATTTACAAATATGTGAGGGGTGTATTCAATTTTATGATATACTGTATTATCAGAGAAAGATCAGGGAGAGGGTTGTTGTTTTGCTTAAGTAAAGGTGCAGATTACCTGTTTAATACCGTTTCCCCGAATATAAGACACTGTCTTATATATTTTTTTTGCCCCGAAAAAAGCACTAGGTCTTATTTTCAGGTGTCTTATTCTTGAGAAGACATGGTTGGGGGTAAGTTTGCCCCCCACAAAAAGCAGGACCCCCCCCTTTCCCAGGATCATCATACTTACTAGCCCCGGGCATCTGCGTGGCTCACAGATCTCTGTGATCTCCCAGCAGGTATGCTGAACGCCGTCCTCCCCTGCGTCTGGCCGACACACATACATCAGATCACACACTCACACATCAGATGGTATACACTCATACAGACAGACACAAATACATCAGATTCCACATCATTCATCCCTGGGATCCCTGTGCTGCACGCTGTCATCCTCTGCATCTGGCTGACACACATACATCAGAACACACACTCACACATCAGAACACACATTCACTCATCAGATAGCATACACTCACACACACTCACAAAATTACATCCCTGTGATCTCCGGCGGGTGCTCCTTGCAGATATGCTGCACGCTGTCCTCCCCTGCGTCCGGCCGACACTTCCACATCAGAACACACGCTAACACATCAGAACACACACATCAGAACACACACTCACACATCAGAACACACACTCACACATCAGACAGCATACACTCACACATACTCCCAAAATCGCACATACCGGTACAATCGCGCACACACACTCACCACTTCCAGTGATACCACACACTTCTGGCCATATGATGCAGGTCCTTGAAACTCCACTGCACAGTGCACAGCATCGCAGGTCCTTACGAGCACCGAGAAGCAAGCGATATTGCTGGATGTGGTGAGTGTGTGTATGCGATCTGTAGTGTGATTGTGTGTGTGCGTTCTCGTGTGTGTGTGTATATGCGAGTTGATGTGTGTGCTCCGCTGCAGGACCTTGATGCGCTCCCCTGCTCCCAGTCGTCGTCTGGTGAGTATGACCGCGGGGTCTTCTCTCTTCTTTCTCTAGGGGGTGCCCGCTGTCTATAATGAAGTGTCCTGCAGGATTATTTAACTTTTTTTATCGCTGCATGGATACTTCATTATTGAACCGAGCCTAGGTCTTATTTTCAGGGGATGTCTTATATGTAAGCTTTCCTGAAAACTGCTCCTAGGTCTTATTTTCGGGAGATGTCTTATTTTCGGGGAAACACAGTAGTTCTTAATAAAACCTGGCAAAATTTTCCGTTCAGTCAAGAGGCTGAACAAATCCCACAATAGAGTAACAGCTACTGTTGTAAGCCAAAATGAAGGTGTAGCAGTACGTCATTTTGATTTGTAACCTGAGGATGGTAATTTTTGGTTGGCATCTGAAAGCAGTAAGTATCAACTTATGGGCAATAGCCATACAGGAAGGGATTGCATGGGCTATGGCTTTGCACTTGTGGTCTTCAAGGTGCTCATGTTGTCATCCTTGGGGGTCTTTGAAGTTGGCTTTCAATTGGTCAGCGGGATTCATCAGGGGTATGGATCCCTTAATTTGTGGAAACATATTCCTAGTGGGTCTGGTGGTTTTTGGGACTCCTAGGAAGGAAATGTTGGGTCTCTAGAAGTCTGCTAATGGAATTGAACATTTAGGGTTATGTTGCTCCAAAGCCAGTGGGGTTACAGCTGGGTTAATTAAGGTTCACAAGTGTTGCTTTTGGTAATCACCAGATGTTTGTAGCTTTAAGGACCCTCACAATTTTTAATATGTTGTTTATGGTTAATATACTTAACTGTCAGAGTTTTATTGAGTTGAATGGTGTAGTTGAGGAGAAGAATAAACTAAGGAATTGGTTGGGGTTAGATCACCAAATCTAGAATACCAGGGTCACGTCATTTAAAGCAGACATGTCAGAAGAGCTGACAAGTTATTTTTGAGGGGCTTTATTGTAAACTAGTCTGAAAAATGAACAGTTTTGGGAAACCTATGTGTAGCACAATTTGAGTATATATTTTAGGACACAGTCACACATTTTATGACTATAACAGTTGAACCACAATTCGATATTGATTGAGAGAGGATTTAATTGAAGAACGGCAGATGCTGCACTGACCCCAGCTCAGAAAGAAATTTCTAGAAGGTGTACATGTGAAGTTACTATAGTGTTCAGATATGTTCAGGTGGCAAAAATTAAACCTCACAGGACAGACGCTAGGATTTCACTATGTCCATATCGAGCAGCTACATTATTTCCCCATTTTCTCTGCGGCCGGTACTAGAGGCTTAACTCATCGGAGAATCCACTTTAATATAAAATGTTGTTGTTCTCCCTTCAACAATCCTCTTTACATGGAACGTTTTGATGGATAAGTAGAAGACATTACATGTATAATTACCATCTCCCAGAGTTACATGGGCTGAGGATTAAATCACTATGGCTGAGCAGAGAACTAAACCATTTCTTTTATTTCCTGCCCCAAAACACTGGGTTATGAATTACTGTATATTACTGTGCACCAAGGGATGTCTTCTAAGACAGTAATAGGTTAAATGAGATTAAAGCAGGTAGCTTAGCACCCTTGTAAAGAGGCTTAGGAAACGCCAGCACTGATCAGCCTAGAGTATATAGGGGGCGGCAGGTATCTGAGTCCTTCTACCGCTGCAGATGTGCAGATACGTTGCTAGGTTACCAATAGAACAAGGCAGCGATGGGAGAAGATGCGGAGATGCTACACAGGCAAGATGGAAGAGAGGAAATCAGGGAGGTGCAAAGGTTGGAGAAGAGCATTCAAAGAGAAAGAAGTCAAAAACATAAAAATCCCAAACTAAGAAAAAATCAGCAAAAAGGGAATTTGGGCCAAAATAGACACCAAAAAAGCATGATAATGAGTGGAGTCAAGAATGAAGGATCAATCATCTAAAAGTGTACTGCATGAAAATTTCAAGGTGGTTTCTGCTCAAGGGGACGTAAATGAAAGAGGAAATTGAGACAGAAGGAAACATAAGAAGGGTTGTAAGGATCAAGAAGAAGGGCATGGAGTAGAAATTGCTTCTTCAAAATGCCTGATGAAACCGGGTGAAATAATTCTATAAGGAGCATCTTAAAGGACTGTTCCACATTTCACAAACCCCAGCAGAGCAGAGGCGAGATCAAGTGTCAGGGAAAACAGCAATGCCAGACATCTGAAGATTGGCAGCAATATCTCGAAGGTTAAAGCATCTCCTTGTAATTTAGTATGTGAGCCCTGACAAGATGCACGAGGCACAATGGGATGCAGAACAGCAGGCTTTATGATATGAGGCTATGAGCCTTGCTTTCATTGCAGCCAGGCACTTATGGAGATGCTTCCTACAAATTACCCACTCCCAAGATATTCACTTGTTTTTCTGTCCTTCGTGCTATCGTGGGCATTAAAGGGAAGACAGAAAGATAAGGACAATTTATATAAGGACCACCATTTAAATTAATCCCCTTAACGAATGTAATCATATTCTTCCAGACATTAAGATTTATTCACATAGGCCAAAAAATAACAGAAAAAAAGAAAATGAGTGGGGAGAGGGATGTGTCAGGAGAGCTCGCAGCAGCCAGACTGCCTCAGTGAATGAAGCTAATTTGGGAACACCAAGCTGTATATAAATGAAGCGGTGTCTGAATGTGGAAACAAACAAACGCCAGGAGAGACGTGTGACGAGAGGAATACCAGGAAAGAACTCATTTTGGGAGTCAGCACTGCCACATCTCATCTGGCCGCATGATTGCATTATTCTATAGATTCCACACCCACACCAAGTATAGTGCATTCTTTTTTTCATACCCTTTTTCCATAGAAACACAATTGTGACCCTATTCTGATTGGTTATACATATTCACTCATTTATTTTTTGTAACAATGCTAATGGATAAGGAGAGGATAGATGGACAGACTTAAAAAGGCTACCTCATTCAGACATGGCACAATCACCCCACCTGACAGATTGCAGCGAAACCCCGAAACCCTTTAACCCCTTTACAGGGATCTAGACTTAAGCGGGCTTTACACGCTATGATATATCTAGCGAGATGTCGGCGGGGTCACGTCGTAAGTGACGCACATCCGGCATCGTTAGTGATATTGTAGTGTGTGACAGCTATGAACGAGCAGAAATACTCACCTTCTCGTTCATCGTTGACACGTTGCTCATTTTCTAAAATTCGAACGTCCGGTTGTTCAATGTTCCCGAGGCAGCACACATCGCTCCGTGTGACACCCCGGCAACGCTGAACTGCAGCTTACCTGCGGCCGCTGGCAATGCTGAAGGAAGGAGGTGGGCGGGATGTTTACGTCCCGCTCATCTCCTCCCCTCCACTTCTATTGGCCGGCCGCTGTGTGACATCGCTGTGACGCCGAACGTCCCTGCCCCTTCAGGAAGTGGATGTTCGCCGCCCACAGCGAGGTCGTTTGGAAGGTAAGTATGTGTGATGGGGGGTTACAGCATTGTGCGACACGGGCAACAAATTGCCCGTGCCGCACAAACGATGGGGGCGGGTGCGATCGCAAATGCGATCGCACGACATATTGAAACGTGTAAAGCAGGCTTTACAATGAAGTCCAGTGGATTGCTACCACAGAGGGGCTGCTGTCCGGAAGTGCAAACCAAATGCAGGAATGGCCACCAAGCAGGGACTAAGCCAAGAAGTTGCGTCAAGTACAAAATCAGGAGACAAGCAGCTAGTCAAAATACAAGCCGGAGTCAGAACACGGGAAAACAAATCAGACTAGGGGACTAAATCAGAGAATCGATGTCACTAGCTGAATACTACTAAATAATTGACAGCTATTATCAGTCTGCAGGGGTTATATAGATGGGAGCTACACCCATGTCTCCCAGCATAGAGCAAATTACCTACCCCCTCACTGCAGCAAAATACAAGATAATAACTCCTGGGGTTTATATAGAAGGGAGCACCACCCATGGCTCCCAGCAGAGAGCAAATTAGGCCGGGGCCACATGAGGGACTAACGCGATCCTCGCATGACACTCGGCTCACACTGGCAGCACAGCAGAGCCGAGTGTCATGCGAGTGTCCCTGTGGCTGAGGTCCGATCGTGCAATCGGACCACAGCTGCGGGGTGCGGGCCGGCACTAAGGAGGGCAAGGCCGGCGCTGAGGAGAGGTGGGCCGGTGCTGCAGAGGGGAGGGAGGGATTTACCTCCTTCTCTCCTCCGTAGCCAGCTATTGCCATTCTCGCCCTGCACTCGCGGTACACCGGTGTACTGCGAGTGCAGTGCAACTTTTGTCTCGCCCCATAGACTTGAATGGCTGCAAGAGAAACCAGGAACACATTACAGTCGCAGCATGCTGCGATTGTTTTCTTTGTCCGATGGGTGCTGACACATAGGCTAATATTGGTCTGAGTGGAATGCGATCTTTTATCGCATTCCACTCGCTCAGATTTCACGACGTGTGTCTTAGGCCTTACTTACCCACTCACTGGAGAAAAAACACAAGAGTACAGTAAAAGGAAAAACTAGTCTAAAGAAATCTGCAATCTTAACACCCACACTCTGCTAGAGTCTAGTACAAATAGAAAGTTGCACTACTTTTAATTTATAAACTGATTGTTTAAAAACGTATTCCCATTTCTAGAAGTTGTCATATATTCATAGGTTAGTTGATAACTTGCTAAATGATGGGGGTCCAAGCCATCAGCGCTTTGCTTTCTTCGGGAGTCCAGAATGATTGGAGAGGTAATGTATGGACATGTACATTACCTCTCCAATCATTCTGGACTCCCGAAAAAAGCAAACCGACGCTCTATTCATATGGCGCATTTCAGAGCCCTAATGTCTGAATTAGTGGAAGTCTCAACAACTGGGCCCCCCACCAATTTATCACCTATACTTTTCACATAAAACTGGAAAATCACTTCAACTTTTAGCATGATACGGCTGGCACTATAACAGATCCCATAAGGGGCAGAGTAACGGTAATATCCATTTATTTTATTACATTAAGGGGTTTTTAAATAATTTAATGTTATGACATTTTGCAATTTTGAAATTACATTATGATCATGTGACGCCCTGGCGCCACCACACTACACCCCACATAACACCATCCCACACCAGGTTCCATCAGCCACAAAACCCTAGCCACCCCCCTCACAGTAGGAACGACACACCAGTGGGCAGGACCAGGCGGATTGGGAGCGCCCACCTAGGCGTCTTGAGGATCTGAGGGAGGGAACCAGAGAGTTTTAGTTGAGTTGTGGAGTGGAGAACAGTTCAAGTGACCGCGCAAGATCAAGGCTGAGCCTAGTGAAGGGTAGCCAGGGTAGTGGCCCTTGTCTACTGGCTAGGTGGCAAGCAGTGGACCTTGTCCAAAGGCGACGGGAGTCCGGTCACGGGAAATCCAGAGTGGACCGGGACAGGGTTGGAGCCCGCTGGTACCGACAGCGGAGATCCGGTCCGGAAACCGTACCTGGACGCTAGTTAGAAGACAGTTGCAAGCCTCTTCTCTAATTAACCAGGCCGGGAGCAAGGTTCCAGACATTGTTCCAAAGTGTTAGCCCAGATAGAGCGAAACGGCAGCCCACCGCAGGGGATAGGGAATCCGCAAACACCCACTGAGATCCCAAGAGTCAGTTTTCACGGGCACATCTCCCAACCAAAACCAACCAGGAGTTGACTTCCCCGTTCCATACGAGGTCGTCTCAAATAGAAGGAAAATACAGAGTGCCGGAGGAAGGGACATTGGTACACCAGCCAGGTGTGGGAACCGTATACACCCTGAAGCGGCAGTCAGCCACTGACACCTTGGTTTACCAGCAGACTCGTGTACATTTATTCAATCGTGAGTACACCAACACCCTCCGGCCCGGCCCGGTGCATTACCACCAACAGTCATCACCTCCCGTGTTCTGGACACTGAGCTTCGGGGCATCCACCCCTACTTACGGAGGGGTTAACATCCAGCTGCCATCCCATGGCCCCCAGGTGCTTCCCAACAGCAGCGGTGGTACTCCACCTTACCACACACCGTGGGTGGCGTCACGAATTATCCACCACAATCACCTGTACATATTACGCCCTCTTTTTTTATTTGAGTGCCTGCACGACCCCCGGGTCCGGAGACCCCTCGAGCCACTGCGGATCCGGTTCCGAGCAGCCCGGCTGCTGACGTGGTGGCGGCATAATCAATGAAGGTCAGAAGTTTGGTACCCTGGACAACCCAAAAGATACTTATTTTTTTCTTTTTTTACACATTCCATGCAGTGATACAACATTTTGACTGGGCAGTTACACTTTCAAAAGAAAACCCACAAGAAATAAATATCTCCACATGCAAAATAGAGAGATAAAATAGCAGATGTAATAGAATTGCTACAAATTGCGGTGCATCTGTGATGTAGTTGAGTAGTGAACTTTACCATGTACTGAAAGAAGATAGGGCTATTGCAGTGCTTGGAGTACCACTGTTTGACTGCACAGATATAATTTGTGTAATAACCTAAATACATAATTTTTTTCTTTTATGATCTAAACTGCAGCTCTGCGCGTCACATCAACAAAGAAGACAGGAATGGCAATTCAGAAATATATTCTTCCACCCACTGCTGACCTTTCTTCGTGATGCATCCTCACGACAACCAGTAATGTTTAATATCAAAATTGTCTTTTCTTCCGCTGCTTAATATTTTTAAGGTCAGCTACAACAGTTGCTTCAGCCTAGCCCAAATATCTCTATAGTGCATATTGTAGGTGGTGAAATGATGCAATCTAATGAGAACAAATCAATACAAACAACAAGTAACAGTAGCGTAGTCACCGGGAGGTAGAGTAGGTGTCCCGGGACCCACGATCTCAGGGGTCCACATGGATCTACCACTACTGCAGGGCACCGATACAGCTAAGCTCTGCGGTAAAGCAGAGAGACATGATCTCCTTGCATTTCCGCTCTTCATTCTGCTGACCGCAGGTGCAGGGAGACTCATGGATGAGGCTGGAGCGTAAAGGTTCACTCACACCTTGGTCCATCTGCTGGCGGACTCCTCAGGATCCATGGGTAGATGAGTACAATATGTTTTTTTTCCCTTTTTTTCTCATGGGGAAGTACTGGGGGCCACATTACAGTTTGTGGGGAATACTGGAGGCCATATTACAGTGTCGGGGCAATACTGTAAGCCATGCTACAGTGTGGGGGAAACACTGGAAGCCATGATACAATGTGGAGGCAATACTGGGGGACCTTGATACAGTGCTAGGGAAATGCTGGGGCCATGATACAGTAAGTAGGAAATATTGGGGGCTGTGATACATTGTGGGGAACATAATGTGGGTCATGATACAGTGTGGGGGGAATACTGGTGAAAATTATACACTGTGGGGTAAATACTTGGGGCATGATACAGTGTGGAATAAATACCGGGGGCCGTATTGTAGTGTGTGGGGAATACCGGGGGTCATGATACACTGGGGGCCATATTAGTGTGTGGAGGAAATACTTAGGGCCATATTATAGTGTGGGGGAATGCTAAGGGTCATATTACAGTGTAGGGGCATAATAGCAGGCATTATACAGTATGGGGGAAAAACTGAGAGCCATATTACTGTGTGGGAGGAATACTGGGGACCATGATACAGAGTGGGGGAAATATTATGGGCTATGATACAGTGTTTGGGAATACTGGAGGCATGATACAGTGTGGGGGGAATACTGTGGGCCATGATACACTGTGGGGGAAATACTGGGGGCCATGATACAGTGTGGGGGAAATACTGGCAGCCAAATTACAGTCTGTGGGAAATTTTGGGGGCCATGATACAGTGTTTAGGAAATACTGGAGGCCATGATACAGTGTGGGGGAAATACTGGGGGCCTTGTAGGGGAAATACTGAGGGCCATTATGTAGTGTTGGGGAAATACTGAGGACCATGACGCAGTGTGGGGGGCAATCCTGAGGGCCTTGATACTGTGTGGGGAAATACTGGGGGACAACATAAAGTGTGGAGGGAATACTGGGGCTATATTATAGTGATGGGGAATACTAGGGTAGTGATACAGTATGGAGGAAATACTAGAGGCATGATGCAGTGTGGAGGAATACTGGGGGCCTTGATACAGTGTGTGGGAAATACTGGGGGCCATATTACAGTGTAGGGGGCATACTGGGGGCCATGATACAGTGTGTGAGAAACACTGTGGGCCATGATACAGTGTGAGGGAAATACTGAGGGCCATAATACAGTGTGGAATGATTAGTGGGGGCATGATGCAGTCTGAGAGGAAATACTGGGAGCCATGATGCAGTGTACAGTAAATACTGGGGGCCATGATATAATATGGAGAAAATACAGGGACCATGATACAGTGTGAGGGGAATACCAGGGGCCATGATACAGTGTGGGGATATACTGAGGGCCAAGATACAGTGTGGGGGTAATACTGGGGGACATGAAACTGTGTGGGAGGATTTGTGAGGGCAATGTTAAAGTTTGGGGGGAATATTGGGGGCCATCATAAAGTGTGAGGTAAATACTGGGAGGCCATCATACACTGTGAGTAGGGTTACTGAAGGCCATTACACAGTAGGGGCTATTGGTGCCATCATATAGTGGGGAGGGTACTGGGGCAATCATACAGTGTGGGGCTACTGGGGGCCATCATACAGTGGAGGGGCTACAGGAGGCTGTCATATAGTGGGGGGCTACTGGGTGCCATTATACAGTGGGAGTGGGGGTGCCATCATATAGTGGGAGGGGCTACTGTGGCACCCTTCATGCTGTCTATGAGTTGCTGAGTATCTATCATGCTGTGTATAGGGAAATGTAGGGGGCATCATGCTATGTATAGGGGAACTATATATGAGGAGACTCAGGAGACATTATTAAATGTAAAGTGGCCAATTAAGAAGCATTATTGTTATAGGTGCACTCAGTGTATTGTGATTGTCAAATGGGTACACTGGGGGCATTATTACTTTCTAGGGGGTAAAATGTGGGTATTGTTTTCTATGGAACTTGCACAGTGCATTAATAATTCTAGAGCACAATTTTACAATCTAGAGGGCACAAATGAGGCATTTTACTCTGTAGGAGGCACAGTGGTGGACATTAAGTGGGGTACTAAGAGGATCAGTAATAGAGACACATATGGCAGCAGGGGTTCAGTATTGTGGTACAGCAGAATAAGAGTTGTGCAGGTTGGGAATAGATGTGGCTTGTGCTGGACATGTTGAAATGTGAGAAGTCAGATGTGGTTTTTTGTAATCTCTGCAGGCGAATCGTGACTGGAAGAAGTTGTGATGTCGGTCTGAGCCAGATGGAAAAGATGGGAAAAGTGAACAACTCTGTCAGAAAGTCCATCACCTGCAAGTCACCATCTATTACTGCACTGTAATCATTTGCATGTTCTGCAGGACTGGTATCCACCACTATATGGTCACGGTATGGCAGAAACATAGGTGTTAGTCTTTGTAAAGTGATTTTAAGCAACAGCCAAACCATCTGCTGAGGTTCCCCTGTACCTATGATAAGGTGGCACGACTCCAGTTGTACGTATGGCTACCTGGTTAGGGGCCCACTCAGATGTTTCTCCCCCCGATCTGAACCCCTAGCTGTGCCTCTGGTAAGCATATACTATGGTCATGTAATTAGCCTGGGAAAGCATTCTTCTTAATATGCAGCTTATATACTGAGGCGTAATAAGAGTTTCAGACACTGAATATCTTATAAACACATATGAAATCTGTCTTGCAGAAAACAAAGCAGATAGAAGGGTAAGCTGGGTCTTTCCGTAACGAGTGGTTTCCTGGGAAACTGACAACAATTAATGGTGAGTAAGGACGTGGGCCTGAGCTGTGCTGCTGGTGCTAGGTTCTGGGGGATGCGGGGGAACACAGATCAGCGTTGACACACGTCACATGTGTAAACCATGCTTGCTTCCGCTGTAATCCCCGGAATATACTGAGATCACTGTGGGAAGCCAAGAGCAAAGCCGGTATAGAGTTCACTGCTAAGAAACTGATTTGTTTCACTGCTGTAAGGAGCCTGCTATTTCATACCTTGTGGTAGCGTCTAGGTGACCACCACACTAATGATGTCAACAGTAGACACTTTCCAAAGTTGTCTTTAATGAAGTCGCCTCTGGTACTGTAAGGTAAGCAGACTGAGGCATAGGTGTAGTGTCACCTTCACCAATATCCACATTCTGCGGGTGACATGCTACACTAATTTATTCTACCTATCCAGATTACAAAATATCTGCTTTATATTTATACAATTTCAAAAGCGTAATATAAAGCTCCAGGGTCCCAAAGTTAACTTACAACAAGGCCTCCAACCATTACTTATCATTATTTGTATGTATTGCCTCTCAGACTTTAAGGACCAGTGCACTAAACAATGGCACCCACTATGGTTATTCACCTGACTCAAAAACGGATGCAGAGTGGAGGCACACTGTGACCATGGTTGTCAACAATCTGTACATCCATGGACAGTATGCAAACACAAAAGGGGGCTTTACACGCTACGATATCGTTAATGTTTGGTCGCCGGGGTCAAGTTGTTAGTGACGCACATCCGGCGTCATTAACGATATCGCAGTGTGTAAGACTTACCAGCGACCTTAGGCGACCTCAAAAATGGTGAAAATCGTTCACTATGGAGAGGTCGTCCCAAAGTCAAAAATCGGTAAGGGTTGTTTAGCGTTGTGGTTCATCGTTCATGCGGCAGCACACATCGCTATGTGTGACACCGCAGGAGCGAGGAACGTCTCCTTACCTGCCGCCGGCCCCAATGAGGAAGGAAGGAGGTGGGCGGGATGTTACGTCCTGCTCATCTCCGCCCCTCTGCTTTGATTGGCCGGCCGCTTAGTGACGTTGCGGTGACGTCGCTGTGATGCCGACCGTCCCTCCCCCTTGAAGGAGGGATTGTTCGGCAGTCACAGCGACGACGCCGACCAGGTATGTGTGACGCTGCGTAGCGATAATGTTCGCTACGGCAGCGATCACAAACAATCGCATGCGCGACGGGGGCGGGTACTTACACACTCGCTATCGCTAGAAATTGCTAGCGATATCGCTACCGTGTAAAGCCCCCTAAAGAGCTTTTTTTTCTGCCATCCACAGAACCTTGCAGTATAAAAGCACGTTCCTTATTTTTTTATTTCTTTAACTAAGTCTGTAAAAACAAAATAACAGACAGTCTGACTGACGAGCTAGATCAAACGCGAGAGAAGCTGCAATCGCTATGCTGCTGTTATATCAAATCTATACTGTTCACATCAAGAGCTACAGTCACCATGCCGTTATTACATCATGTCTATACTACAGTCACATCAAGAGCTACAGTCACTATGCTGCTGTTACATCATGTCTATACTACAGTCTTATCATGAGCTACAGTCACCATGCCACTGTTACATCATGTCTATACTACAGCCATATCAAGAGCTACAGTCACTATGCTGCTGTTACATCATATCTATACTACAGTCACATAAACAGCTACAGTCATCATGCTGCTGTTACCTCATATCTATATCATCAAGAGCTACAGTCACTATGCTGCTGTTACATCATGTCTATACTACAGTCACATCAAGAGCTACAGTCACCATGCCGCTGTTACATCGTGTCTATACTACAATCATATCAAGAGCTACAGTCACTATGCTGCTGTTACATCATATCTGTACTACAGTCACATCAAGAGGTACAGTCACTATGCTGCTATTATATCACATGTATACTAGCCACACCAAGAGCTACAGTCACCATGCCGCTGTTAGATCATGTCTATACTACAGTCACATCAAGAGCTACAGTCATAATGCTGCTGTTACATCATGTCTATACTAGTCTTATCATGAGCTACAGTCACTATGCAGCTGTTACATCATGTCTATACTACAGTCACATCAAGAGCTACAGTCACTATGCTGCTGTTACATCATGTGTATACTATAGTCTTATCATGAGCTACAGTCACTATGCCGCTGATACATCATGTCTATACTAGTCTTATCATGAGCTAGTCACTATGCTGCTGTTACGTCATGTGTATACTACAGTCTTATCATGAGCTACAGTCACTATGCTGTTGTTACATCATGTCTATACTACAGTCACATCAAGAGCCACAGTCACTATGCTGCTGTTACATCATGTCTATACTACAGTCATATCAAGAGCTACAGTCACTATGCTGCTGTTACAGCATGTCTATACTACAGTCATATCAAGAGCTACAGTCACTATGCTGCTGTTACATCATGTCTATACTGCAGTCTTATCATGAGCTACAGTCACCATGCTGCTGTTACATGTCTATACTAGTCACATCAACAGCTACAGTCACTATGCTGCTTCTACATCATATCTATACTACAGTCACATCAAGAGCTACAGTCACTATGCCGCTGTTACATCATGTCTATACTACAGTCTTATCATGAGCTACAGTCACTATGCTGCTGTTATGTCATGTCTATACTACAGTCTTATCATGAGCTACAGTCACTATGCTGCTGTTACATCATGTCTATACTAGTCTTATCATGAGCTAGTCACTATGCTGCTGTTACATCATGTGTATGTGGCGCCCTGGACAAGCCAGGTCGTCACAGGTACTACACCAACACACCCTACACCCCGGCTAGGCACACCGAAGCCAAAGACAAAATCCTTGTTGCCTTCCTTCAGGAGCTGATGTCCACACCAGGGGGTGGGCCAGGCGGTTGGTCCCGCCCACCGAGGAGTTCACAGTCCTGGAGGCGGGAAAAGGAAAGAGATCAGTTTTGAAGTTTGAGGAGTGAGGAAGTAAAGTGGTAGAGGAGCAGTCTGAAGGCGTCCGGGTGTGTGGCCCGGACGGAACAGCAAGGTTGGCAGACGGTGGTGACCGTCTGCAGGAGAGGCTAATTGGAGCAAACCGTAAGGACCGTGGACGGGCGGTGGAGAGTAAAGAGAAGCCAGCACCAACCGGCAGGGCTTATGGACCCCGACCAGGCTAGGAGTCGCCGTAAAACTGGTCAAATCCGTTAGCGAAGGGAACCTCCGGGGTTTCCCAGCAGTCAAGACCCGATTGAAGGCAACAGCTCACACCGTAGAGGGAAACACAGTCACCGCCAAGGCTACAGTTCCCAGGGCCAGAGCCTGCGGGCAAATGAGGCTCCTTCAGCATCCATCCAAGCTGGGGAGCGGGTTACCGGTGGGAAGCCATTGGAACCGTAACACAACACAGGTGCAGGGAAAGGCAGTCACCATCAACCTACCGGGAGGAGAAACACCGCAGCCGTCTGTGGGACCCGTCCATCCAGCCGTTTGTTTTACCGGAGACTTTGCATTGATCATTGGCTGAGTGAGTACCACCGTGCCGTGCGGCACAATGCTGCTCCCGCGACCCTGCACCTCACTAGGCCCCGTAACCCGCCTGACATCCATCCCTACCCCATCACCGGGCCCCGGGACAACCAACCCCCTACCCACGGAGGGGAGAACCAACATCCAAGCTGCTCCCTGTCATCGCTCCCGGGATCCCCGTCCAGAGCAGCGGTGGTGTCACCAATCTCACCACAAACCGTGGGTGGCGTCACGGACAATATCCCTACAAAATGGTGTCACGCTCCCCGGGTCCTCTGCTTTGTGCCCCGGGTCCTCTACTCCGCTCCCCGGCTCACCTGCCACGCTCCCCGCTCTCCAGCCTCCGGTGCCCGTACCTCCCAGGCCCCCTGGTCTCCGCTCCCGGCGCCCGACGGCTTCCCAGTCCCTGGCCGGCTCCCCTGCGTCCTCCTCTCAGCTTCCTGCCCTGGCTTCTGGCACCCGGGCCGCGCGCATGCGCATTAGGGCGCGCGCGCGGTCACTGACCCTTTCTTAAAGGGCCAGTGTCAATTAACAGGAAATGAGGCACACAGGTACAGGGTATATAGGGGGTTAATGTCCAAGGGAGCGGGGCCTGTTCTTCGTGTTTTCCCAAGCTAGGAGTCAGGTCTCCTTGTGTTCTGTGAGATACTTACCTCTCTGTCTTCTAGAGCCGATCCTGCATCGCCATCCGGTCCTGCGGTACCTCGAACCCCGAACGCTGCCCATCTGCCATCCTGACAGTCCGTACCATCTCGGATCCCTGCGGTGACCCGTCATCTCGCTCCAACGGTTCCGGACCCCGCCTGACACCATCACGGCTTCCGAACCTGAGCTCCGTCACCCGGACCACCATCAGTGACCTCGTGGTCCCAGGGACTTCTCCATTTTCTCCCAGTGCACGGACTGTCCTGCTACCTACAGTGCTCCGGCTACCGGACTCCTTTCCCTCATCCGGGAGTTCGGCCCAGTGGATCCACCTCCAGGGTCTACCCGTCCATCTGGCCCTAACAGTAAGAACAGGCCATGGATCCCGCCGAAGCACTAGCAGCCTTGCATGAGGAACTCCAACGCCAGCGTGAAGTCCAGACCCGCATGCTGAACTTTATGACTTCCGTGGACACCCGCCTGACCACGCTACAAGCGGCAGTCACGTCTTCAACATCCCGAGCCTCCACTAGTCAAGCCACGACCCCCGCTTCCAGACTGCGTTTGGCCTCACCACCCCGGTACGCCGGAGATCCCAAGACCTGCAGGGGGTTTATAAACCAATGCTCCTTCCATTTCACGCAGCTGCCACATCTGTTTGCCTCCGACCAAGCCAAGGTCGCCTTCATCATGTCTCACCTTGAGGGCGAGGCACTGGCGTGGATGAACCCCTTGTGGGAGAAGGAGGAACCTATGACCAAGAACCTCCAGGAGTTCCTGCAGACCTTTCGCAGCACCTTTGACGAACCCGGACGCGCCTCCGCGTCTGCGTCATCACTTCTCCGGTTACGTCAGGGAACACTGACGGTGGGTCAATACGCCATCCGTTTCCGCACCTTGGCTTCAGAACTCGGGTGGAATAACGAGGGCCTAACCGCCGCCTTCTGGGAAGGACTATCAGGTCGAATCAAAGATGAGCTGGCTGGACGTGATGTACCGTCCACCCTGGACGCCCTGATTACCCTAGCGACTCGAGTGGACATACGCTTTCAGGAGCGGTCCAAAGAGGTATCCCGTGAGAGACGTCCGGTACGGCATTCATCTCCTCCACAGAAGCCCGTCGTACTCCAGTCAACGGCCTCTGGTGTCTCCGTCCATGAGCCCATGCAGATCGACCGTGTACGACAGTCTGAACAACGTCGAGCAGAGTGGCTCGCCAAGGGTCTCTGCTTTTACTGCGGAGAGGGCACACACCTGCTACGCGCCTGTCCAGAGAGGCCGGGAAACTCCAAAGCCTAGGGTTGGTAGGAGAGGCCACCCTAGGTGCTGGGACTCTCTCAGACCCAGTTACATGGACTGTGCAAGTGACAACGGGAGAGACGCGGTTTACGGCTGAGGCGTACCTCGATTCTGGGGCAGCAGGCAATTTCATCCAGCAGGCCACGGTGGACAAGTACCAGGTGCCTGTTACTCCACTCGCCAAACCTCTTGTGATTGCCTCTGTGGATGGGAGACCTCTCTCTGATACCATCTCCTGGATCACCAAGCCGCTTGAACTGCGTATCGGTGCTCTGCACACCGAGAACATCGCTCTCTACGTCCTCCCACATATGTCACATCAAATCCTGCTGGGCCTTCCCTGGTTGCGGACACACGAGCCTTCAGTCAGCTGGGGCACTGGCGATATCACTCGATGGGGGCCTTCTTGCCATGAGAGGTGTCTGAGGACCATACAACCCATCCGGCGACCTCCGGTTCCCGAGTCCCTACCGGGACTGCCCTCAGCCTATTGGTCCTTCGTGGACGTCTTTGATAAGAAGGAGTCCGAAGTACTTCCGCCACATCGTCCTTACGATTGTGCCATTGACCTGCTCCCGGGAACTACACCACCTCGAGGACGGATATATCCACTGTCTCCAGCCGAAACACGGGCCATGTCTACGTACATCACAGAGAGCCTGGCTAAGGGATTCATCCGGAGATCCTCCTCTCCTGCTGGAGCAGGCTTCTTCTTCGTAAAGAAGAAAGAGGGTGACCTACGCCCATGTATAGACTACCGGGGACTGAACCTAATCACCGTGAAAAACAAGTACCCCCTGCCGCTCATCCCCGAATTGTTTGATCGGCTCAGAGGAGCTCGTGTGTTCACCAAGTTGGATCTTCGGGGTGCCTACAACCTGGTCCGTATCCGCTCAGGGGATGAATGGAAGACTGCGTTCAACACTCGCGATGGGCACTATGAATACTGCGTGATGCCCTTCGGCCTGTGTAACGCACCAGCAGTCTTCCAAGAATTAGTGAACGATGTGTTTCGGGACCTTCTCTACGTCTGTGTGGTGGTATATCTGGATGACATCCTTGTCTTCTCTCCGGACATCCAGACCCACCGAGAGAACGTGCAACTGGTTCTACAAAGACTGAGAGAGAATCGTCTGTACGCCAAGTACGAGAAGTGCGTCTTCGAACAGTCTTCTCTCCCCTTCCCGGGGTACCTCATCACCGATACCGGACTGCAGATGGATCCAAAGAAGGTCTCCTCCATTCTCAACTGGCCTCCTCCTTCTGGACTGAAGGCAATCCAACGCTTTCTGGGATTCGCTAACTATTACCGCCAGTTCATTCCTCACTTCTCGGCTCTGACTGCTCCTCTCTCCGCCTTGACCAAGAAGGGGGCTAATCCAAAGGACTGGTCACCTGCGGCCGACGCCGCGTTTGGCGCTCTAAAGCGAGCCTTTGCCTCCTCTCCTGTACTCCACCGTCCAGAGTTAAACCGCCAGTTCACCTTGGAGGTGGATGCCTCCTCCTCGGGAGCCGGAGCAGTGCTCATGCAGAAGTCCTCCTCCGGGAAGATGGTGACGTGCGGTTTCTTCTCCAAGAGCTTCTCCGCGCCTGAACGCAATTACACCATCAGTGACCAAGAGCTATTGGCGGTTAAACTGGCTCTGGAGGAATGGCGCTATCTTCTGGAAGGAGCAGTGTACCCTGTCATTGTTTACACGGACCACAAAAACCTGGAATACCTGCGGACTGCTCAGCGACTGAACCCACGGCAAGCCAGGTGGTCCTTGTTCTTTGCCCGGTTCGACTTCCAGCTTCATTTCCGACCCGCGAACAAGAATGTACGCGCTGATGCCTTGTCTAGGTCTTTCGTGCCCGTGGAACAGGAGGAAGAGACATCTCAACCCATCATCTGTCCAAGTAAGATTATTCCGGTGGCTCCTGTCACCCTGGCCCAGATACCGCCCGGGAAGACCTATGTCTCTGAGACTGACAGGCAAAAAGTGTTACACTGGGGCCATGCCTCGAAAACAGCCGGTCATGCAGGTCAGAAGAAAACATGGAGCGCTATTGTACGTCATTACTGGTGGCCATCCCTGCGCACGGACGTCGCCTCTTTTGTCTCTGCCTGCTCCTCCTGTGCCAGGAACAAGACACCCAAACACCTGCCATACGGCCGTCTTCTGCCTCTGCCCATACCCTCAGTTCCCTGGCAACACATAGCGATGGACTTTATTACGGACTTGCCATTGTCCTCCGGACACACAGTCATATGGGTCATGGTGGATCGGTTCTCTAAAATGGCCCATTTCGTTCCTATGGCTGGACTGCCCTCTGCTCAGGAACTCGCGGATGCCTATATACATCACATCTTCCGCTTGCATGGCTTTCCATCACACATAGTGTCCGACAGAGGAACTCAGTTCACCTCCCGCTTCTGGAGGGCTCTCTGCAAACATCTGGGAGTGACTCTGGACTTTTCTTCGGCCTACCACCCTCAGTCGAACGGCCAAGTGGAACGGGTCAATCAGATATTGACCTCTTTCTTACGTCACTACGTGAACGCCCATCATGACGATTGGTCCACGCTTCTTCCTTGGGCTGAATTCTCCCATAATCACCACGTCAGTGAGTCCTCCTCCAGTTCTCCCTTCCATGTCGTCTACGGACTTCAGCCGTCTGTCCCATTGCCTGTATCCTCGTCCTCGGACATCCCTGCTGCTGATGCAGTACTCCGTGTGACGGGGTGTACAGCAGAGCAAGGAGAGACAACAGGCCGAGGAACGATCCAACAGGTTTATTCACAAGAACACTGGAACAGCACACGATAAGTCCACGTAAAACAGATTCGGGGGCCCTTCCCGACAATCCTCGGACCGGATTACAAAGCAATCGTCCTTACAGTAGTCCAAAGAGTTCCACACAATCCCACGGGCCGCCACACAGGCCTAGCTCCGTCCGTGTCCACAGCCACACAGGCTGGAGCTCCTGCCCTCTTCAAGTTTCAGCTCACTCTGACTGAATCTCCCAGGTAAGCAGAGTTTACACTAGTTGGACTCTAGGCCCACCTCCCCCTACTCCCAGGGATGGAAGTGCCTCAAGAGGATATAACCTTGCATTTTAGGGGGTGATTACCTACAACAATAGAAATGTACACAGAAGTAGTTCAAATAAGACAATGAACCCAGCTTGAAATAGGAATCTGTACAGCATATACAGTGAGAGGGTAAATTACATCTTCACAATCCCTCCCCCTCCCAACTTGTGTACGTACTAGGGACCTCTACAGGTCACTGGTTAAGTACACACAGGCAGAGCGTTACTTACATGTGGCTTCATGCAGCCACGAATTGGCATCGTAGCTCTCCCACATCATTGCCCAGGAGAACAGCTGCAGGCAGACCACCCATCACCCCAACCACACATCGCCTGACCCCAAAACCAAAGCTCAGATCCACAGTGGCTGTGGGAATAGTCCTCCATTGTCCACCAGCCAGTTCAATGACAATCCCAGGTCCTCTATGGATTGCCTCAGGCCGAACCACTCGGGGATCAGCCAGTGTGAGGAAAGCACCCGAGTCACAAAATCCAACAAGTCTCTGTCCATCCAGCACAACCTCCTGCAAGTGCTTACCTCGATGAGCAGAAGTCGTCATAACTGCAGGTCGCACCCCGTAAACTCCTGGTGGTGCAACATGGGGGGCTGAGTCACTAGGCCAGTCCTCACATAGCGGTGCCACATCTTCCTCCATGGCGCTGGGCTGTAAATAATTAACAATCCGATTGGGCGCAGGATCAGTCCTCATTTGAACAGCTGGGCAGGAGACTTGCCGATGCCCTGGCTGTCCACATTGATAGCATCTGAGCTGGGTCTCCCTCCATCCAAGGCGTCCTCTTGGGTAAGGGGTAGGGGAACTTGGAGGCCGACTCCCACCTGAAGGTGCTGTAGGGGTTTGAGGATGATTCCTCCATGGGCTGGCTGGGCATGAGGCCTGCAAATGCCCGGGATGCCTACAAACATAACACCTGCGCTCTGTTACTTCCTCTCCCCGGCGTATTCCAGAAAGTGCAGTAGAAGCAACTGGAGGCACATTAACACGGGTATCAACATGTGGTGGCTTAGAGGAAAGGGGAACAATGGGGACAGAATAACTGGGGGCATCCGGTGTTGTGGAGCTGTTAGGCGTCTCTCCATCCTCCAACAGAACCCTCCACTGAGGCTTGATGGTGAGAGCCTCATCAGCGAGAGCAGCAGCTTCCTCCACTGTCGCTGGTTTTCTCTCACGCACCCATTCCCGGATCTCAGCGGGGCACTGGGCAAAGAATTGTTCTTTTAGGATGACCTGCAGGAAGGTCTCCCAAGATAAGGCCTCCTCTGCCTCCAGCCAGCGATTACATATTTGTTTGAGTCTATGAGCATATATCTTAAAAGACACTTCCCCATCACAGGCTAAAGCACGGAACTGAGTCCTGTAAGTGTCTGGGGTCACAGCATAATGTTCTAGAATAGTCTGTTTAATATCCGCATACTCACAGTTCCACCGAGGGTCCATGGCTCTATAGGCTTCAGCAGCTCCCCCCTCTAGGAGCCCAACCAGATGCCGGACACGCTCCCTGTCCGGGACTTCCATTAATCGACACTGATGCTCAAAGTCCTGGAAGAAGCCCTCAATGTCGCCTGCAGCCTCATTAAACGGCTTAAAGTCTTTGCGGGACACCCTGGGAAGTTCCCTCATGATGGGTGCTGGGGTTACAGTCTGTCTGGAACCTCTCGCGGCTTCCACAGCGAGCTGCTTATCCAGCAATGCCATCTCCTCCATCCTGCGCTCCTTCTCTTCAGCTCCACGCATGGCCTCCCTCTTATCTTCTATGGTGGCCTCATCTCCAAGCAGTGCCATCTTTTCCTTGTACCACACAACCCATTGACTTTTTTGGGTATTCACCTCCGGCTCCCGTCTTTCTTCCGTTTGCTGTGAGGATCCTTCCTCCACGTCATTTTGCGAACAGACTCCTTCTAGCGCCTCAATCAGCTGCTCCTTGGAGAGTCCTTTGAAACGAACTCCTACTTCACGGGCCTTTGATTGCAGGCTCCCCAAAGTCCAGGTCTTGTACTCTGCAGTGCTGGTTCCTGATGTTGAGCCATTGTCCTCCATTCCTTCTGCTCTGATCCCAGCGCTGCCAACCAGTTTGTGACGGGGTGTACAGCAGAGCAAGGAGAGACAACAGGCCGAGGAACGATCCAACAGGTTTATTCACAAGAACACTGGAACAGCACACGATAAGTCCACGTAAAACAGATTCGGGGGCCCTTCCCGACAATCCTCGGACCGGATTACAAAGCAATCGTCCTTACAGTAGTCCAAAGAGTTCCACACAATCCCACGGGCCGCCACACAGGCCTAGCTCCGTCCGTGTCCACAGCCACACAGGCTGGAGCTCCTGCCCTCTTCAAGTTTCAGCTCACTCTGACTGAATCTCCCAGGTAAGCAGAGTTTACACTAGTTGGACTCTAGGCCCACCTCCCCCTACTCCCAGGGATGGAAGTGCCTCAAGAGGATATAACCTTGCATTTTAGGGGGTGATTACCTACAACAATAGAAATGTACACAGAAGTAGTTCAAATAAGACAATGAACCCAGCTTGAAATAGGAATCTGTACAGCATATACAGTGAGAGGGTAAATTACATCTTCACACTAAGTGACTTTACAACCATTTGGGACTCAGTTAAGGCGTCCCTTGCACGGGCAACCCTGCGGATGAAGAGACACGCGGACAAGAGACGCCTGGACCCTCCGTGTTTCTCTCCGGGAGATCTCGTCTGGCTTGCTTCCAAGTACATCCGACTGAAGATACCATCCTACAAGCTGGGACCTCGCTACATCGGACCGTTTAAAGTCCTCGGCAAGATCAATGAGGTCTCCTACAAACTGCAGCTCCCGGCCACGATGAGAATACCCAACTCCTTCCACGTCTCTCTGCTCAAGCCGGTTGTCCTTGGTCCCTTCTCCGCTGCCGCCAGTCCGGCTCCTCCTCCTATTGCTGAGGACGACATCTATGCGGTAAGAGATATCGTGGCCATGAAGACCGTACGTGGTCGGCAGTTCTTCCTGGTGGACTGGGAAGGGTATGGTCCTGAGGATAGGTCCTGGGAGCCCAGGGAGAACGTGGGCACTCCTCTGATCCGTGCCTTCCTGTCCCGATTGCGGGGAGGGGGGCGTGGGGGGGGGTACTGTCACGCTCCCCGGGTCCTCTGCTCCGTGCCCCGGGTCCTCTACTCCGCTCCCCGGCTCACCTGCCACGCTCCCCGCTCTCCAGCCTCCGGTGCCCGTACCTCCCAGGCCCCCTGGTCTCCGCTCCCGGCGCCCGACGGCTTCCCAGTCCCTGGCTGGCTCCCCTGCGTCCTCCTCTCAGCTTCCTGCCCTGGCTTCTGGCACCCGGGCCGCGCGCATGCGCATTAGGGCGCGCGCGCGGTCACTGACCCTTTCTTAAAGGGCCAGTGTCAATTAACAGGAAATGAGGCACACAGGTACAGGGTATATAGGGGGTTAATGTCCAAGGGAGCGGGGCCTGTTCTTCGTGTTTTCCCAAGCTAGGAGTCAGGTCTCCTTGTGTTCTGTGAGATACTTACCTCTCTGTCTTCTAGAGCCGATCCTGCATCGCCATCCGGTCCTGCGGTACCTCGAACCCCGAACGCTGCCCATCTGCCATCCTGACAGTCCGTACCATCTCGGATCCCTGCGGTGACCCGTCATCTCGCTCCAACGGTTCCGGACCCCGCCTGACACCATCACGGCTTCCGAACCTGAGCTCCGTCACCCGGACCACCATCAGTGACCTCGTGGTCCCAGGGACTTCTCCATTTTCTCCCAGTGCACGGACTGTCCTGCTACCTACAGTGCTCCGGCTACCGGACTCCTTTCCCTCATCCGGGAGTTCGGCCCAGTGGATCCACCTCCAGGGTCTACCCGTCCATCTGGCCCTAACAAATGGATACAGCCGCACACTAAATGCCATCAATGTATAAGGGAACTCTGGTACTGCATTACTGCTATATGAAAAAATTTGATTTTTAGTTTATGAATTGGCCAATGCATGTAAGCCCGGAATAGATAGTGGCATTTCAAGTTAGATTTTTAGTCTAGCTGCCCAGGCATGGATGTTTTTAACCTAGATAGTGGCATTTTAGTTAGGGACCCGGAATATTGAGATTTACCTTGCCGTTTGGTTTCCGGGCTTTCATGCATTGGCCAATTCATAAACTAAAAATCTCATTTTTTCATATAGCAGTAATGCAGTACCAGAGTTCCCTGTATCCATTTTGTATTTGCTAGGTTTTCTCAGCTGGCACCTATACACACTTGTAGGATGTGCAGGTCAGTCTTTTGAAATATGGACAATATCCCTAAATCCAAACCACCCCCTTTCACTCACGGGCGAGGAACGCCGCTCGAGTCCCCGGGATCCGGCCCACCGCTCGAGCCACCACCGAGCAGCAGCAGCCGTAGCGGCCGGACCCGAGCAGTGGGTGAGCGCAGCGTCCCCTCCTCCGCCCGCGACATGTATACTAGTCACATCAAGAGCTACAGTCACTATGCTGCTGTTACATGATATGTATACTAGTGTTGCAAATTGGTGCCACCGTAGCCGCAAGCAGCCTGCTGTGGTTCCTGCTACGAAGTGAGATATTGATTAATATGGGGTGTACTCATGCTAAGCACTGGATATACAGACTGTCATTAATGCTGTAAATATGCAGGTATGAGGTTGACCCTTGACTTGTAAAGCAACATCATTCGCAAACTCAATATTACCATTTCTACTTGTTATACTATCATAAGAATGTCATATGGTCTGATGAAACCAAAGTAGAACTGTTTGGTAGAGTTTGGAGGAGACAGAATGCTGAGTTGCATCCAAAGAACACCATACCTACTTTAAAGTATTGGGGTGGCAACATCATGCTTTGGGGCTATTTCTCTGCAAAGGGACCAGGACATCTGATCAGTGTACATGAAAGAATGAATGGGGCCATGTATCGTGAGATTTTGAGTGCAAACCTCCTTACATCAGCAATTGCATTGAAGATGAAACGTGGCTGGGTCTTTCAGCATGATAATGATCCCAAGCACACTGCCAGGCCAATAAAGCAGTGGCTTCATTAGAAGCATATGAAGGTCCTGGAGTGGCCTAGCCAGTCTCCAGATCTCAACCCCATAGAAAACCTTTGGAGGGAGTTGAAAGTGTTGCCCAGTGACAGGCCCAAAACATCACTGCTCTAGAGGAGATCTGCATAGAGGAATGGGCCAACATACCACCAACAGTGTGTGCCAACCTTATGAAGACTTACAGAAAACGTTTGACCTCTGTCATTGCCAACAAAGGATATATAACAAAATATTGAGATGAACTTTTGTTATTGACCAAATACTTATTTTCCACCATAATTTGCAAACAAAATCTTGCCAAATCAGACAGGGTGATTTTCTGGATTTGTTTTCTCATTTTGTCTCATAGTTGTGGCCTACCTATGATGTCAATTACAGGCCTCATCTTTATAATAATAATGATTGTATTCATTTATGCTATTAATTCCACAGCGCTTTACATACATTGGCAACACTGTCCCCATTGGGGCTCACAATCTAGAGTTCCTATCTGTATGTCTTTTGAGTGTGGGAGGAAATCGGAGTATCTAGAGGAAACCCACACAAACACGGGGAGAACATACAAACTCCTTGCAGATGTTGTCCTTGGTGGGATTTGAACCCAGGACCCCAGCGAGAACTTGCACATTTGGTGGCTGACTAAATACTTTTTTTCCTCACTGTATGTGTGGGATTACCTGGAGCAGGAGCCATACTTTGTTTATACGTTTTATTATTTGCAGAGCCATTTTTGCAAGAAAAAAAGGGAAGTCCAAACATATTGGTTGTCACTTTTGTTTTATCTTTCCAGGAACAGATCGCTATGACAAGGACTAAGAAGCTGAAACTGTCTGACTTCATTATGAGCCTCACTGAATAAATGTTGACACTTTTTTATCAACGTTTTTCCAGATTTCCATCAAAATAAATATGGAGGTAAAGGAAGCCTATGCCATCTCCTTACAGCCGTTAATAAGAAATTGTCTCATGGCGTGAACAACAAAGTATTATCAAATGACAATCTCACTTGCTAATGATCGTGGGAGTGCAGCTTTAGTGTGGAGACACTTTACACCAGTTGTTATATACATCTGTAATTGCAACTATCAACACAATTTCTCTAAGCTGCTAATGGAACATAGCCTTTTTTGTCATTTTTTATTTTGGGATATAATAAAAGCAAAGGAAACATAACTGTCAAGTACACAAGATCACTGTGCAATAAAAAAGTGCATGTTCCTGATCATCTGAATTCGTATGCAATGTTATTAAATAAAGAATAAAAATACATTTTGTATTGTATTAAAGGAGCTGTACGCACAATGTCATGATCCCCAACATTAGTAGTGCGAGCACTCGGTCACATGCCAACTAGTCTACTGAAAGCAGTTGAACACGTCTAGTTGGCATGTGATAGTAAGTATGCAAATGCATGTGATTTCATACCTCCCTGCTCATATTGCGCATTACACACTGTCACAATTGGGCAGTCTGCAGTCACATAGAGTGATTGAAGAATTTTGTCTGGACCATGGTTGACAACATGATTTTTATTTTTTTCTAGACAGCTTCATAAAAAAATCACAGACACATCAAACGAGTGTCTATTTTTATTTACTGTTTAGGAATTTCTGGATGGTTGGCAACTATGGCATGGACATCCCGTTTAAGGCACAGACAATGAGTGCACGACACATCAGTTTGTAATATGTTACCAAACTTCTATCCTTTGCATGAGATCCTGCATTTTATCTGAGCTTTTGGGTCACTCTCATTTCAATAAAGTAAAAAACAATCAATTATTTTTATCAACCGCTTTAAGCTTGGGTTAACCCTAAATCTGGGCTATGTGAGATTGTTTGACTCATTCTGCCAAATATATGCAATTACAGTGTACTACATGCGTAGGATATTCACTACCTTTGGGAAAAAAATATGTGAAATATACATATTTTTGCATATTGAACAGCACAGTCAACTGAACTATATACTGCATATGGACATATAATACACACATGTATTACACTACAGTTAAAAAGTTTAGGTTCACTTAGATATTTCCTTATTTGTGAAAGAAAAGCACATTTTTTTTCAATGAAGCTAACATTAAATTAAACAGAAATACAGTGGTACCTCGCATAACGAGTAATCCTCTTAACGAGAATTTCGCTTAACAAGCAAAGCTTTCTGTAAATTTGTAACCCACTTTACAAGAAAGCTTTGCTGTACGAGCGAAATTCTCACCGCACACACTTCCGGTTCCGTCCATCCACCACACTCTGACCCGCACTTGCAGTCCACACAAACACACACATGTACGCATAAACACACAACACACAAAAACACACACACACGCACACACATACAGTATTATGCTCACCTTACCTTCCGTTCCATCGCCGGTCTCATGGTTCTTGTAGTTCCCGGGTACATCGCGACGTCCTTGCGGCGAACTACAAGACCCAGGAGGCATGCGATGGAACGGAAGGTAAGGTGAGCATATAATATAACATAATATGTTCACCTTTCGTTTCATCGCCGGCCTCCTGGGTGCTGTAGTGCGCCGCTCCGCTCCAGTCCACGCTGTGAAACTGCAGCCATAGCGACGAGGGAGGAACATCCTGTCATCGCTAATGAAAGGCAGAGCGCTGGCCAATCAGAGGCAAGTGGCTCTGCCTTTGACGTCAGCGCTCTGGCCGGGAACATCCTGCCTCGTCGTTATGGTAACGCGTTACACAGCCCGGCCCCGTACCAGAGAACAGCAAGTCCCAGCAGACCGGCGATGGAACGGAAGGTAAGGTGAGCATATAATATGTGTGTGTGCGTGCGTGCGTGCATGTGTGTTTGTGTGAGTTTGTGTGTGTTTGTGTGTGTTTGTGCGTGTGTGGAATGACAGAATAGGGGACCAGGATGGGACATTTTAGAAGTTGTGGAACGGATCGTCAGCATTGCAATGATTTCCTATGGGAAATCCTGCTCTGCTGAACAAGTACCTTGATTAACAAGCACAGTCTCAGAACGGATTGTTCTCATTAAGCAAGGTACCACTGTACACTCTATACATTGTTAATGTGGTAAATGACTATTCTAGCTGCAAACGTCTGGTTTTTAATGCAATATCTACATAGGTGTATAGAGGCCTATTTCCAACAACCACCACTCCAGTGTTCTAATGGTACATTGTGTTTGCTAACTGTGTTAGAAGGCTAATGGATGTTTAGAAATCCCTTGAAAACCCTTGTGTAAAGGCTGCTTTACATGTGTCGATTTCTCGTGCGTTCGCATTTGCGATCACACCCGCCCTCATCGTTTGTGCAGCATGGGCAATTTCTTGCCCGTGTTGCACAATGTTGTAATTCCCCGTCACACGTACTTACCTTCCAAACGACCTTGCTGTGGGCGGCGAACATCCCCTTCCTGAAGGGGGAGGGATGTTCAGCGTCACAGCGACGTCACACAGCAGCCGGCCAATGGAAGTGAAGGGGCGGATATGAGCGGGACGTAAACATCCCGCCCACCTCCTTCCTTCCGCATTGCCGGAGGGACGCAGGTAAGCTGCAGTTCATCATTCCCGGAGTGTCACACGGAGTGATGTGTGCTGCCTCGGGAACAATGAACAAGCGGATGTTCGATTTTTAGAAAATGAGCGACGTGTCAACGATGAACGAGAAGTTGAGTATTTCAGCTTGTTCACCGTCTCACGTAGCTGTCACACGCTACAATATCACTAACGATGCCGGATGTGCGTCACTTACGACGTGACCTCGACGACATCGCGTTAGATATATCGTAGCGTGTAAAGCCCGCTTAAGTACGTTAGCACAGCTGAAAACAGTTTTGCTGATTAGAGAAGCTATAAAACTGACCTTCTATTGATGAGCTAGTTGAGAATCTTGAGTATTACATTTGTTGGTTCCATTAAACTCTCAAAATGGACAGAAAAAGAGAACTTTCATGTGAAACTCGACAGTCTATTTTTGTTCTTAGAAATTAAGGATATTCCATGCAAGAAATTGCCAAGAAACTGAAAAATTCTTACAACGGTGTGTAGTACTCCCTTCACAGGAGAGCACAAACAGACTCTAACCAGAATAGAAAGAGAAGTGGGAGGCCCGCTGCACAACTGAGCAACAAGACAAGTACATTAGAGTCTCTAGTTTGAGAAATCAACGCCTCAAAGGTCCTCAACTGGCAGCTTCATTAAATAGTACCCACAAAACGCCAGTGTCAACGTCTACAATGAAGAAGTGACTCCGGGATGCTGGCCTTCAGGGAAGAGTGGCAAAGAAAAAGCCATATCTGAGACTGGTTAGTAAAAGGAAAAGATTAATATGGGCTAAAAAACACAGAAATTGGACAGAGGAAGATTAGAAAAAAGTGCTATGGACAGACAAATCAAAATTTGAGGTGTTTGGATCACACAGAACATTTGTGAGGCGCAGAACTACTGGAAAGATGTTGGAAGAGTGCCTGACGCCATCTGTCAAGCATGCTGGAGGTAATGTGATGGTCTAGGGTTGCTTTGGTGCTGGTAAAGTGGGAGATTTGTACAATGTAAAAGGGATTTTGAATAAGGAAGGCTATTACTCCATTTTGCAACGCCATGCCATATCCTGTGGACAGCGCTTGAGCTTGAGCTAATTTCATCCTACAACAGGACAATGACCCAAAGAACACCTCCAAATTATGTATGAACTATTTAGGAAGAAGTAGGCAGCTGGTATTCTATCTGTAATGGAGTGGCCAGCCCAGTCACCAGATCTCAACCCTATTGAGCTGTTGTGGGAGCAGCTTGACCGTATGGTATGCAAAAAGTGCCCATCAAGCCAATCCAACTTGTGGGAGGGGCTTCTGGAATCATGGGGTGATATACCTCCAGATTACCTCATCAAATTAACAGCTAGAATGCCAAAGGTCTGCAAAGCTTGAATTCCTGCAAAGGAGCATTCTGTGACGAAAGCAAAGTTTGAAGGAGAAAATTATTATTTCAAATAAAAATCCTTATTTATAACCTCGTCAATGTCTGGACTATATTTTCTATTCATTATGCAACTCATTTGATAAATAAAAGTATGATTTTTGATGGAAAAGACATGATTGTCTGGGTGACCCCAAACTTTTGAACTATAGTGTATATGAACAAAGTGAAAAATCCGGCAACCGCAAAAATAAGTATCTAATAAAACATTTATTAAAAAAATTTAAAATCCAGAAAAAAAGAAAAAATCTGGGTATAAAATACAGGAAGACACCGGGTCTACGCGTTTTGAGATATTACATTTCTTAGTCATGACAGTGTGTATATACTGTAGAAGAGTAAGGATTTAGACATCCTCTAAATTGGGCCTATAATTAATTCAAGAAATGTAAGGCTAGGTCTGTCATGTATAATAAATGTGATACTAAAAGTATTCAATACACCAGCAAAATAAGCCTTATATGTTGATGGAAAAAAAATGAATATGAATACTATGAAATATCACCAATAAATTGCAATGAGGATAAGTGTATACAATCAATTAGGAATACATATTTTTGTACAATAAATATAATAAAAATAAAAATTGTATTAAAAATAAAAAAAAACAAAATCATAGTATTATATACCTATATTAATAAATGCAAAAAATAAAGCATAATGTACCATATACACTTTACGAGATTATAAGACGTATTTTTCAACAGAAAACTGGAGGGATATGGGGGTGCATCTTATAATCCGGATAAAGCTTACCGGGTCGGGTCGGCGAGGTCACAGGACAGAGGGTCGGCAATACTGTGGCTCGGGGTTATTGCGGCAGTGTTGGGGCTCATGAGGGTCTGTGAAATAGGGGACTAAGGGGTGTCGTGGCGGATGGCGGACTTCATCGAATCTGCCGGCTGGCTGCTGGCTCCGTTGAGCCGGCCGGCGGTTGAAGCTATTGACTTCAAGACACTAGCCGCGATTGAGATCTCAAGAGAGGTGAGATCTCAATCTGAGCACACGCTGCTTCCACGTTTATTTTTTTGAAGTCTACTGCGTCAACAGATGGTCTGCTCAACAGAGCCTGAAGGTTCAATGGCGCAACACCCTTGATACCTCAGTATCACCGACCATGCTTAGCTGTGAGACTCCTGAGCCATAAGTATTGCCGTCCTTCCACAGACACCCCCATCATCTGAACCTGCAGCATAGCCAACCCAGCCTCCTGAGATGCTCTGCTGCACTGCCATGCCGCCTTGGTGAGCTAATTCATATATGACATTAGGATTACAACACGTACCACGATTTGAACATTAAAAATTATTTTTTCCAATTTTCCTTTTCAAAATTTGGGGTGCATCTTATAATCAAAAACAAACCAGGCCACAGCCAATATAGAAGGGAACCAATATTGCAAAAAACAAGGAAAAATTCCCCTTTAAAAAATAACCTTTATTAATACGTTTAAAAGATATAATTTTTTTTTTCTCAAAGTGTAACACTCACCCTAATAGTGTAGGGACAAATTGAGGGCTATAAAAGGGGAGGGGTGGGAAAATATCCCTATACTGGCCCTCCAATCACCCTACCTAGCAATGGAGGGTATGACACCCTAGGGTTATGGCGCCCCCATTCACCGAATGGGAAGCCCTAAGATAACCCTATTCAGCCCTACACTACACTAATGTGTGCAAAAAATGGATTAAGATACCTCAATAATGCAAGTAGTCAACATAATAGTGTGACTTATCTGGCCATCATGTCAGACCCTCAGACGTCTGACCCTCAGACGTCGTCCCGACGCGTTTCTCCCTGTTTGCTCCACAGGGTTCATCAGGGGACAGTAACAAATAAAGTCCAGGACTCAAATTTCATCCTGGTATAGCCACGATCCAATTGCTGTGAGGAGAATCCCTGCAAATTCTCCTCACAGCAATTGGATCGTGGCTATACCAGGATGAAATTTGAGTCCTGGACTTTATTTGTTACTTTTATAGCCCTCAATTTGTCCCTACACTATTAAGGTGAGTGTTACTCTTTGGGAACAAATTTTATATCTTTTAAAAGTATTAATAAAGGTTATTTTTTAAGTGGAATTTTTCCTTGGTTTGTGCATCTTATAATCCTAGGCTTATCCCCGAGTCAATAAGTTTACCCAGTTTTTTGTTGTAAACATAGGTGCCTCAGCTTATAATCGAGTATATATGGTAAATACATTAAATAATTTTTAAAGTTAGGGCTAATTGGTGATCTAGCACTTAATTATAAAATCCAATATGCCTCACACTTCAAAAGTAGTTGTGCCCAATCGCCACCTCATACTGAGTGATTAACCCACTCAATGCCTGTACCCATTAGTGCAGTAGTGTTTCCCTGATGTTTGTCCAGAAAATGTATCGACAACCTGGATACAGATAATTTCATCGTTAAAGGATCCGGGATAGCACTATGTACATATTCAGCTAATCTTATTTTTACTTTCCAAGTGGTACATCCTATATATTGCATAACACAAAGACTGCATTGGGCTGAACAAAACAAAGAATCCAGCATTCAAATTTTGATATCCGATGCACCAAAATTGGACATTTTATTCATGTATTTGCACAAGTTACATCTAGGCAATCCGTAATGGAAATTGCTTTTATAGAATAACCATGCATAGGGAAACACCTTGTCATGTATGGAAAAAAAGACTAGGTGATAGGATGTTTCCCCGTGTCAGAGCACGTATGGCTGAGAATCTGACCCCTGGAATTTGAAGCCGCAACAGAATGTCATCCTCCTAATATGGTAAAAGTAGATGTCTGCATATGATGTTACGAATTTCATGAAATTTCTACTGTAGGCAGAGAATGTTAATTGATTTTGTTATGATCATCATATTGATTGGATAAAAGGGCTTTGTGAGTTTTAGACTTAGCAATAGCTTGTGCCCTGAGTAGAAACACTGACAATCTATTGTTGATAATGTTACATTCACTTTTGAAACTGTTTTTATTAGAGCAAGTCCATTGAGCTCTAATAAATTCCCCTACAGGCAATTTTTTTATTACATGAGTTGGGTGACAGCTTGTAGCGTGAAGAATTGAATTACCACTAATTGGTTTTCTATATTCCTTAGTATCTATTTTATTTTTAGATCAAATACCCATTATCCGAACATCCAGAAATGAAGTTGTATGATCATGAAATTCTACAACAAACTTTACATTAGGTTTGCTGTCATTGAAAAAATGTAGAAAACATAGACATGTCATGAGCACTAGTATTGTCAGGCCAGATGAACAGCAGGTCGTCTATGTATCTACCATACCATATAATAGATACTTGAAAAGGAATGGATGGTAGATACAAAGTGTTTTCCTTCTATTATGCCATATAAAAATGACACTTGAGTTGCCTTTATTGGCAGGACTTATAATAACTATATTTGAATAATTATGTAATGGTGAAATGGCTTGTTTTTGTTTTAAGGTCATGTATGAATTGAAACTCTGCTGTGTAGCAAATACAGTAAGTCTCTAAGATCTCTTTCAATGGTGTGCTGAAAATTGTCCATAGCATGGATTGAATGGGAAAGAACGTAGGATTGGGCACGTGAAAAACTGCTGGTTTGTCTTGAATATGTGAATTACTGTGATTATCCAAATCCGTTAATAAACTTAATGTACATTGTTCTTGAAAATTAGTGGTAAAAAAAAGTATGTTTTCAAATTTTAAACTATTGTCTAAAAGAATGTTATCCTCATTTGAAATTGAGTCATCACAATCTCCATTTTCCTAGAAAAATGTTTTTTAATTGTTAAAAATCATGAATTTTTTTATGTCCATTAGTGTATTAAACAGATTGGCTTCAGTCAAAAGGACAAAATTTAAGCCCTTTGAAAGGACACTGATCTGAGAAGATCATGATAGCTAAAAATGTCTTGAGAATCCGGATCATTATTGTCACATTACATAGTTACATAGGTTAAAAAAAATACTGGGTCCTCTAGTTCAACCTTCCTCCATGAATTATACATTTTTCACTAACTCATTTATAAAAATTATTTAGTATATGATTTAAAGGGGTGGTGCACTACTCTACAATAGTGGCCACATCTTTGTAAAACTGATTGGGAAGGCTTTTTCTAAATACCTTGTTCAGCCAATTCTGTCTCTGAGCGGTGCTATTGCGGTCCACTCATCCCCATGAAGTGACCCCCAAGGCTCCATGACCTCTGAGATCAGGTGATGTCATGTCAACTACCAGTTTACCCGACATCACTGAGACCGGCCCTAGACATCCTGAGTGAATGGGCTGTGGGCAGTGTTTTGCCACTTGTCACAGCCCAGCATTGCTTCTGCTTGTGGCGCTCTACAGCAAAGGAGAGAGCAAGAAACATGCTGGGCTGTGACGAGTGGTGAAAATCCCCCTAGAGCCCAGTCATTCAGGGAGACTGGGGCCGGTCTTGGTGATGTCAGGTCCACTAGAAGTGGACGTGACATCACCGGATGTCAGAGGTCATGGAGCCCATGGATCACTTCATGGGGATGAGCGGTCCACAATAGCACTGCTCAGAGGCAGAACTGGCTGAACAAGGAACCAGCCTTTTAATGTATTTACTTCTTAAGAGTGGGGTAGGGGGTGACTTCATTTTATGTTTTCTCCTCGCTTGGTGCCTAGTTCGTTTTTTATCAATTTGTGATATAGTAAAATAAGAAGTGGTTTCAGATTAATTGTGTGTATCATTCAGATCTATAAAATCTCTCTTAGATCCACTAAAATCCAAATAGTCCAGAAAACCTTCAGTAGAATCTTGTTCTGATGAGCTGAAACTCACCGAAGAAGTTATTTTAAATGGTTGTTTCTTTTTGACGATCCTGGTTTTCAAAATGGATTTGGCATTGACCGGTTTTGTAGACAGGATTTTCTTTATAATCTTTGAGATCCCTATTGAATTTCCATTGTTTAGTCATCTTGATGGAATCTTCATGATTATTCAAGGTTTTACTTAATTCGTCCTTCAAAGAGTTAAATTCAACGTTAGTAAAAAATATCAAGAGACTCATACAATTTGGTAATAGACTTCTATTTCTTGAAATTTTATCTGTTCATTTTTAGTAAATAATGACATCAGTTTAAATGAACAATCGTTTATGTCATTTATTAATGAAATCTTCATCAAATGATGTAGTGCAGGTTTATCAATCCTGAGGCCCCTTGGTGTCATTTATTACTAACCGTATTGTTAAAGGGTAGGAAAGTCCCACCAAGTCCGCAACCATTGCGATAGAGTCTTCTCAAGATCCCAAAATTGACATTTAAATGAAGTTAGAGTGGTGCAATCCTCACGAGTCCATAGAGAAAACTTGCACAACTCTCGACATTTATGTGGTATGTCCATTGGTAAAAAGAGTGAAAAAGAGGAGTCTAGTTTGTGACATACTAGAAAAATATTTGTGTATATTCTTAGAAAAAAATGTATCCTATAAAGGTCCCAAACAACCGCGTGCACAATATGCCAGAGCATGCAAAGAAGAAAAAACATCAGCCCACCGAGTTAGGAAATAACTCTGATGAGTAGAAGTGAATGGAAGCCTCAGGCTGGTCCCTGGGTATGAGGAAGCATGAATGAAGGAAAAAAATCAGCAACCATAAAAATAAGTATATAATAAAACATCACATTTATTAGAAAAAGTTAAAATCCGGAAAAAAGAAAAATCTGAGTATAAAATACATGAAGACACCTGCTTTCCTTCAAGACGTTACATCTTTTAGTCTTGACAGGGTGTATATGAAAGTTGTAAGGATTTCATAAGAGACATCCTCTAAACTGGGTGAGTACACATCTGTAATTAATTCAAGAACTTTAATTTAACTTTTTCCAATAAATGTGATGTTTTAATATATACCTATTTTTGTGATTGCGGAATATTTCCCTTTCATTCATGCTTCCTTGTACCCAGGGAATGGCCAGAGGCTTCCATGCACCACCATCCATTGGAGGTGTTGTCACATGGAGAGTTTTACAAACTTTGTTGACTATCATGGCAGCATCAGGATCTGTTTAGACTTCTGATTCTGACACTTCAGCCGATAACGTCTCTGGTGTCTGTGATCAACACAGGCAGATTCGGGCATCGACCTGCAGAATGGTAGTTCATAGGCAGGCTAGAAAGAGTTAATCCCTGCTAGTCTGCTAGTTAGTCTCCTTTGAGCACATGTTGTGGGTGAGCCAATTAAATCTGCTCCCCTCCTATATATGATGGCTAGATCCTTTCTTCTATGCCAGCTATAGTTTATCTTAGCTGGTCTGGTGAGGTGCTGTGATCCAGACAATCTGGTGATTGTGGTACTTGTATGGTTGTGGAGTTAACCCCTGTTGCCTTTTTTTGCTACCTTCCTGCTCTTCCTTTTCTCCTTAGTCACTTACTGTTTTCTGTGTGTCAGAGTTTTATTTTTTCCCTTGTCTATCTTTATCTGTGTTTCCATCTCACTTCAGCACTTTCCTTCTCTGGTGGGAGGGGGAATCAGATTAGTTCTGGTCAGGAGCATAACCAGGCATGAGACTCAGGCATCTCTACCATCAGAAGTAACCTTGAGGTTAGGGATAGCCTAGGGTCCCCTAGTGTGAGGATCAGCATAGGAGCCCCTGTCCCTCACTATCCTATAGGTATTTCCCAACCCAGTGAAGTGATGTTTATTTTCCTTTTCGCTTACATCTATTCTATGGATGCGGCAGTAGAAATTGCCAATATACATACACTTTAAATATGATGCTCTACTGTGGTGCCATTGCAGTTTTCTAATCACTGCCAAATCCCTGATGACGCAGGAGTGGTGAAGACCATTTTTGTTGAACTTCTCTGACATACAGCTGTTGCTGGAGCTACTAACAGGTGATAGATAGGCGTGCCAGGTGTCATCCTTAGGATAGATCATCAATATCAGAAGGGTAAAGAATGGCACATGGCATCTCCATTGGCACATGGCATCTCTAGCAGTAGCCTGATGTAAACAATGTGACGGAGTATAACACCATCTCTACATTACAATGTTAAGTGTCTGCTCATCGGTACTGCAGACAAGCTCCTATTCAGATGAACGGAGCTGATACGCAGTGCCAAGAACAGACACTTAACAGTATGGTGATAGAGCGGTGCTTACATTTAGCTACTGCTGGAACTGGTAGCAGGTGATCGATGGGTTTGCCAGGTGTAAGCTCTCAATCAATGTGATATTGATGACCTATCCTAATAATAGGTGATCAATATCAGGTTGCTAAGGGGGGGTTGTCATCAACATTGATTTAGAGGAAAATCACTTCAACATAAACCATTTTTATAACTTTTGTACAAAGACATATGTAGCAAATCTGTACCATTTATAATATCACGGTATTATATTTTGCTACATATATACTTTTTTTTAACATTGACTTATAGGCTTCAATTGTTCAAACTCTGCATTGTGAGAAAAAAAAGATTGGGGATGGGCACCACAATTAAAATAGGGTGCAGCAATATGTAAATACAAGCCAACTATTAACTATACAAAAGAAAAAGATTCACATATAAAGAACCTGTGAACACCTGCAAATATAATAAGAAAGATGCACCGTATTTTTCGGATTATAAAATATAATTTTCAGGAAAATGAGGGGTGTGTCTTATAATCCAAATGCACTTTACCGGGAGGTGGTGGAGAGGGGTTGCAGAAGGCAGGCTCTGTCCTGGGGCCTGCGGGGCACTGTGTGGCGGGCTGTGCGGCAGGGGCATCCTGAAAATATTGGCGGTGCGGGATTTAAATAATGGCACCTGGAGGTGGCACGTGCGCAGATGAATCCCTCGGCTCAAGATCTCATCTGCGCACACGTTGACTCTGTCCCATTGATCTCCCAGCAGCTGACTTCAGGAAAATGGTGCCCGGGGGTGGCGCTTGTGCAGATGAGATCTTGGCTTGTTATTGAGCCGACAGCTCAATCTGTGAACGCACCGACTCAGATGCCATTTCTTTGAAGCCCGCACCAACAGTTTCTGGAAGTTGCCTACCTCAAAGCAATCTGGGAAGCCCGACGGCCGCACCGCTCACAGCACTGACCTGTTCCACCACCGCCACCGTCACCTGTAACTCCGCTCCACCACTGCTGCCACCCCCCCAGTAAGAGACCACTGGATTTTAAGACGGACCTCATATTTTTATCTTTTTTTCTCTAAATTTGGGGTGCGTCTTATAAATCGAAAAATATGGTATTTCTTCAAAGAATACAAAAAAGACATATATATTAAAAAACAATTAAAACACAAATAAAATCCCCTAAATGGTTAAAGTGGGTAACTTGCAAAATCTACACATAAAATAAGAGTTAAGGTCTTCAACTTTAACACCTCAAATGTCAAGTGAATAAAGAGACAAAATGGAACAATATTAAAACAGTAACAAAAAGTAAAATAAAAAACAACAAAACAAACATTAAGTGTAGCACTATAATTAGCGGTTAAAAAAAATGCATTTATCCAAATACCAAAAATAATGAATTAAGAATCATAAACCGATAGTGCCCAGAGGGTGAGGCGGTCAGGATCCACAGGGATAAAGTCTCTTGCTATATATATTTCTGATTATATGGGGGTGTGCGCAGTTTTCTTTTGTATGTGAATTGTCACATCTTCTCACAGGCCTAATTACTTGAGAATCAGTTGCTTGATTTACAACTGCACCGCTACAAATATATTCAGCCATTCTGTGGTAGAACTAAAAGCCACCGATCATGAACGAAATCCCCGGCAGGAAAGCGGTTAATGACAGCCACAGAGAGAAGGACAGTGAATCATGGGACGCTGCCTGCCAATATCCATGTAATTACCACAAACCCAGCTGGTTCCTTCACTCTAGTCCGAAATACACAAGAAAATGGGGGAAGAAAATCAGAAATAGCTCAGTTTTATTTTTAAAGTCTTGCTGAATTATTTAAAGCATGGCAGGAACCTGCGGCCCTTCCTAAATCAATATTTCATCCCATCTCGATGCTTGAGCTTTCTTCTTTCTGGTAATGAGTTCAAAATGTAAGAAAGCCTCTTTCACACATACACAACATGGCTTACAAGCATTCAAGCATTTAGAAGTGTGGGGCACAGATAATAAATGTTACACATGTGTCAAAGAACAACTAATAGCACTCAAAAAAGCAACACATTGGGAAGAAAATGTGCCCACCTTCACAGCTAACGTGTTGCTTTAGTTTGAGTGCTAAATGGGCTACTCTCTACTTTCTACCATGCATGAGGTAGCACACTGAAGACATCAAGGCGACTGTCTGGGGACTTAAACATTTCCATGACAACTCGTCTTTTTCATAGCTATACCATTGAAATCCTTTATTACCATCTAGCTTGTCTTTTTGTAGTAGGGATCTCTTCACTGGTGGCTGTGATGGCTAGTAAGTGATCTTTTAGACTACCCTAACTCCAAAGCAGTATTATAAGAACTTCCTACTATTGATATCAGCTGAGGTGCCTTCTCATACACATGGTAGATCTTGATACTCCATTTCCATAATGTCGATCCCCTACCATCACACTTATTTTTCTTGCTTTGGCAACACTAATTGGATTTTGGTCCTGCCAATAAAGTCTATTTGAATTGAATTGAATAGAACTCCAGACTTAAAAATTAAAAAGTCTGTTATCCCATTTGACGTTGTTATCTATTGATGTGTACACTCAATGACAGACATCAGCAATATAGATAAGTGACTAAGCTATTCAGTTGTTGCTTAAAGTAGGACATCCTAAACTTCTTCTTTTGGAGCCTCACCAGACACGAAAATGTTATGCGTTGTCCTCACCAACACAAAATCAGCATTTGGTTACTTCTAAAGCTAAGTTCATATGTCAAGTAATGATTTATTAAAATGGATCCAACAAAAATCTGTTGACAAAAAAGTTGTGCGGACACCTTACAGACACATCTGTTAAAAAGCCATTCATATCCTTCCAATTAAAAATGATCCACTAAGCAAAAAATGGATACTTTTCAAATGAAATAAAAACGGCTTCCCAGCCATGTTCCACCAACAACTAGGTGGTGCTTTTCAGATTGCGACCCACTCGTCTTAAAGGGAACCTGTAACCAGATGATTATAATACTCAGCTAATGGTTGATGCAGAGCAGACTGGTCGGATGGGCATCTCCGTTCTCCGGGTCCCGCACCTTCTCTTTCAGCCATCTTCGTCCTCCTTCTGAAGCTAGTTTTGATGATGCGTTTTACATCATCTACACTAGCCGACAGTGAGGTCCTGCGCAGGCGCACTTTGATCTGCCCTGCTCTCATATGTGAAGAAATATATTTTTTCCTTGCTAACCACAATGGGGGAAAGAGGGGGAGTTGTTATCTTCCACAATCATATTCCTCAATGTTTATTTGTTTTGTTATGAACTTCTGTAAAGTCTACAGTGGAGGAGTGGGATGAAGCTGGAGATCATGGGTTAAAATATTTCTTTACACATCACAGTTGCTAGCTTACTGAGGTATGTGTGATACAGCTCTTGTGAGTTGAAACACAGGTTTCAGGAGCTGTTTACAGTTAGGTCCAGAAATATTTGGACAGTGACACAATTTTCGCGAGTTGGGCTCTGCATGCCACCACATTGGATTTGAAATGAAACCTCTACAACAGAATTCAAGTGCAGATTGTAACGTTTAATTTGAAGGTTTGAACAAAAATATCTGATAGAAATTGTAGGAATTGTACACATTTCTTTACAAACACTCCACATTTTAGGAGGTTAAAAGTAATTGGACAAATAAACCAAACCCAAAAAAAAAATTTTTATTTTCAATATTTTGTTGCGAATCCTTTGGAGGCAACCACTGCCTTAAGTCTGGAACCCATGGACATCACCAAACGCTGGGTTTCCTCCTTCTTAATGCTTTTCCAGGCCTTTACAGCCACAGCCTTCAGGTCTTGCTTGTTTGTGGGTCTTTCCGTCTTAAGTCTGGATTTGAGCAAGTGAAATGCATGCTCAATTGGGTTAAGATCTGGTGATTGACTTGGCCATTGCAGAATGTTCCACTTTTTTGCACTCATGAACTCCTGGGTAGCTTTGGCTGTATGCTTGGGGTCATTGTCCATCTGTACTATGAAGCGCCGTCCGATCAACTTTGTGGCATTTGGCTGAATCTGGGCTGAAAGTATATCCCGGTACACTTCAGAATTCATCTGGCTACTCTTGTGTGCTGTTATGTCATCAATAAACACAAGTGACCCAGTGCCATTGAAAGCCATGCATGCCCATGCCATCACGTTGCCTCCACCATGTTTTACAGAGGATGTGGTGTGCCTTGGATCATGTGCCGTTCCCTTTCTTCTCCAAACTTTTTTCTTCCCATCATTCTGGTACAGGTTGATCTTGGTCTCATCTGTCCATAGAATACTTTTCCAGAACTGAGCTGGCTTCATGAGGTGTTTTTCAGCAAATTTAACTCTGGCCTGTTTATTTTTGGAATTGATGAATGGTTTGCATCTAGATGTGAACCCTTTGTATTTACTTTCATGGAGTCTTCTCTTTACTGTTGACTTAGAGACAGATACACCTACTTCACTGAGAGTGTTCTGGACTTCAGTTGATGTTGTGAACGGGTTCTTCTTCACCAAAGAAAGTATGCGGCGATCATCCACCACTGTGGTCATCCGTGGACGCCCAGGCCTTTTTGAGTTCCCAAGCTTACCAGTCAATTCCTTTTTGCTCAGAATGTACCCGACTGTTGATTTTGCTACTCCAAGCATGTCTGCTATCTCTCTGATGGATTTTTTCTTTTTTTTCAGCCTCAGGATGTTCTGCTTCACCTCAATTAAGAGTTCCTTAGACCGCATGTTGTCTGGTCACAGCAACAGCTTCCAAATGCAAAACCACACACCTGTAATCAACCCCAGACCTTTTAACTACTTCATTGATTACAGGTTAACGAGGGAGACGCCTTCAGAGTTAATTGCAGCCCTTAGAGTCCCTTGTCCAATTACTTTTGGTCCCTTGTAAAAGAGGAGGCTATGCATTACAGAGCTATGATTCCTAAACCCTTTCTCCGATTTGGATGTGAAAACTCTCATATTGCAGCTGGGAGTGTGCACTTTCAGCCCATATTATATATATATAATTGTATTTCTGAACATGTTTTTGTAAACAGCTAAAATAAAACTTGTGTCACTGTCCAAATATTTCTGGACCTAACTGTATATTCAGTCTGAAGACCTCACTGACACAGAATGATCATGGGCTGCAGTTTGAATTATATAAGGGATGCCATTTTACCTCATTCTTGGAGAACCCCTTTAACATTTCTGAAAAATATTTGTTCTACCTTTATATCTGATACACTATTATAATAGCTGCTTCTACTTTAAGCCTACTAATTTATCATATTGTCTGCCAGTGAATTTATGGTGCATCTTTTGGCATGCTTACACTCATTATTTCAGACACGTATTTGTATAGCTCCCAATGATCTTTGATCTAACACGAAAGTCCAGAATTTTAGGTGCTATCTTGAAAGGAATACCACATTTCCCACCTCTGCCTCATCATCATCATCATACTGACACCACAAATTCCTCACTATCTGCTTCTACATGCTGTCCTATCAGAACTGGTCTGAGTTGAGGTCTGACTGTATTGAATAACAGTGGCACACTAAAGTATTTTTGGTCTGTTGGATGAGGTTGAACTGGAGGAGGCTGATTGGGTGTTCTTGGGCAGGATTAGGATGGTGGTGCAGTTTACCAAAAAATATGCTGGGGTTTTTCTATTTATTGAAAATTTAGAAATGAACTACAACATATATAAAATCCAAAAGTAAGATACAAAAACTCTACTGAAGGGCTGAAATGAACAGAATAATCACAACAGGATACAGGGTAGGAGCATTGCGTTAAAAGAGTTTTCCCAAAAAAGTTAATTTTAAAGTTGATTGTCATCAATGGATCTTGGAATATTAATAATTTCCACAATTGGATGTTATATAAAATGTTCCTAGGCTGAGATAATCTTATATATGTGCCCCTGCTGTGTACTGTGTAATGTCTGTGTCTGACTGTACAGGGACATGGTCTGATCATACCACATCTCCTGGACAGGGGAGGATGCAAAAGATTATGAAGAAATTACAGCACAGGATCACAAATAATTATTTATGTGAGGTAAAGCAATTCCCTGACTGTATGTAAAAAATGTTTTACCTGAAAGAATAATTTACGATATCCTTCTGTGCTATTTGTATACTTTTTTTATTTCCTCCCTGGCCCAGGAGCGATAGTATTATCAGACTATGTTCCTGTACAGTGAGACACGGCCATTACACAGTACATAGCAGGGGAACATATATAAGATTATCTCAGCACAGAGACTTTTTATATAACATCCAATTATAGAACTTATTATTATTCCAAGATCTATTGATTAAAATCAAGTTTAAAATGAACCATCTTTGTGGGAAAACGCTTTTAACAGAACCTTGAATCTGTCGTTTACTACAAAATTCCAAGAATTTCTAATCTGTTGGTAATCTAAATATAAAGCTAAAGTGTGATTGGGTTATGCCTTTAGGCAATGATCCAAAACAAACAGATAATCTACACTTGAATGGCGAGGAAAAAAAGATAAAAAATTTTGCATTGACCTTGGCAAAGACATGCCTTTGTCTCCCTGACGTCTGCATTCAGTATGAGTATTTTGTGCTATTAAAACCCTATTTTGACAGGAATGCCCCATCTGAATACAATATTAGCATTTCTAAATAAAATAAATACATGGATAAAGATTAAAGCACTACTGCAGTGTTTTTTTTTCTTATTTAAGCACTGGAGTGGCACTTTAAATCTAAGTCCCCTACCACCATGCTAATACTCACCTGCCATCATCTTCAACTTTTTCCAGCATTGCTCTGGTCAGTCTCTGGTGCTTTATGACCTGATGGCAGCCCCAGTGTTTCATGGAGCGCTCCGGAGGTCACAAATCAATACTTCTAAATAAGAGTCTCATTCTGGCTCTCATAGAGTTGCATTGAGAGCTTGTGACGTAACTTCTGATTTCCGGACTGTCAGAAGTTACGGGCACAAGATGGCACCATGGGACCGGAGCAGCATCGAAAAAACGTGAGAGTAAGTATAACGCTAGGGTCAGAGGTGAAAGAAGAGAAAAAAACACTGACGTACTGCTTTAAGAAACTTGGCAAATTAAAATTATTTTATCTAATGTCGGAGATTAGTTCTAAGAAAAGTAGTCGGTCAAAGATGACACATCTCGGAGATTGGACAAATTCCTTTTTCTTTTTAATAAACTCCTATAAAGTCAATAAATTGTTTTGTTCACACCATCATCACCTTTCTATACAGTTTGAAAGAGGAAACAAAATTTATATGATGATATTATATCCAAGTATCATACAGTGTCACAAAACAGTGTTCAAATTAGTGTCATCCATTGGTAAATTACAGTACCATACTAAGACAGTCTGAAAATATTAATGCCCAGGTACCAATAGTATACAATTACCCATTAAATTGCTCTCAAATAATTCTGTTATACAGTGTTGAACTAATACTAAATTTCTACAATTATAATTCCACAGTATGCTCAAAAAAAGGTCATATAATATAGAATAATATGTATAATATAACATATACAATACTGTGTATAACATAATACATGCAGCTACACTGTTGTACAATGCTCAATCAATACTGTTATACACAGCAAAAATAATAGTGTAATAAACAGCTTAAATAAAGTTGCCACAAAGGACCAAATCCCACCATTAAAGCACCTCTACAATGTTTTTCTACTTCTGCACTGCTGTAGTGGTGCTTTAAATGAAAGTCCCCTAAGCCTTGTTCTATAGCCACGCCCTCTGCCGTCTTCATCTTTATCCAGCATCGCTCTGGTCAGTCTCCAATGATTTGTGACCTGCCGGCAGCTCCAGTGTTTTATGGAGCACGATGGAGGTCACTCTTCAATACATCTATATGGGTACCTTGATATGGCCATGTTCTGGCTCTCATAGAGTTGTATTGAGTCCCTGTGATGTAACTTGCGAGCGTGCGAGGTACTGAAGCAAAGTGTGCGGGGTTTGAAGATAAGTGTGGCATAGTTTAAACACAATTACATAGTGGTGATAACTGTAATTGTTTCATTTCATTAGGGAATTGTTTGTCTGTGATACTGTTAAAAAGGCAAAAAAAAAGTTTGTCTTGGGATTTAATCAGTAGTATTAGTCACACCTTATTCTAGAACCTTCTGGCAGCTTCTGCAAGTTCTTGTAGAACTATATAAATCAGCCAGAGCAAGCGAGGTGCTGAGCGTGCGAGGTACTGAAGCAAAGTTTGCGGGGTTTGAAGATAAGTGTGGCATAGTTTAAACACAATTACATAGTTTGACACAAGAACATAGTTTGAATTTATCCTTATATGTTTCCCTTTTTTTTTTCTGTTTTTCTACTTTAACGTTTATCCCCATTTAATAGGTGCTCCATGGACAATGCTACCAGGTGTGTATCTTGTCAGACGTATGCTTGCCTTGAGCAGCCGTTTGAGGGTGAATATGTCTGCACTCGATGCAAGCATGTTGCGTATTTGGAAGCCAAGGTAACTGATCTAAATAAGCAGCTTGCAACACTCAGGGGCATTGCAAACCTGGAGAGGAGTTTAGAGCTCACTGAGCTTTCTCTGGCTGGGTCCAGTGATATGGAGGAGGGTGGAGGTGGAGAAGATCAGGACCCAGAGGTAGGTAGTTGGGTAACAGTTAGAAGAAGAGGTAAAGGGAAAAGTGTCAGGGAGCCTAGTCCTGACCTGGCGCAACCTAGTAAATATGCCTGTTTGGCTGATATTAGGATTGAAGGGCCAGGACTAGGGTCACTACAGCAGGACATTGCTCCTAGCAACCAGGAAAACAACTGCTGTAGGAAGGAGGGAAATAGGAGTGCAGCAAAGCCCAGACAGATGTTGGTGGTAGGGGACTCTATTATTAGGCGGACAGACAGGGTCATCTGTCGCCGAGACCGTGAATGCCGAACAGTATGTTGTCTGCCGGGTGCTCCGGTTCGGCATATTGTGGATCGGATAGACAGATTGCTGGGTGGGGCTGGGGAAACCGCAGCGGTCATGGTGCACATTGGTACTAATGACAAAGTTAGAGGCAGGTGGAAGGTCCTTAAAAATGATTACAGGGAACTAGGAGAGAAGCTGAAGTCCAGGACCTCCAAGGTGGTGTTTTCAGAAATACTTCCGGTGCCACGAGCGTCACTAGAAAGACAGCGGGAGCTTAGGGAGATAAACACGTGGCTTAAAAATTGGTGCAGGAAGGAAGGGTTCAGGTTCATGGAGAACTGGGCTGACTTCTCAGTCGGCTACAGGCTCTACAGTAGGGATGGGCTGCACCTCAATGGGGAAGGTGCAGCTGTGCTGGGGGAGAAAATGGTCAGAAGGATGGAGGAGCTTTTAAACTAGGATCTGGGGGGAGGGAGGGAAGTGGAGCAAAAAAAGGGGATAGATAGAGCAGATAGAGACAGGGAGACGGTAGGGGTCAATGAAGGATTAGTGGGGGATGGGACATGCAAGGAACTTGGGAGGCTAGGAGTAATAAAGGTGTTAATAGGATTAAATGTCTACTGGCAAATGCAAGAAGTCTTGCAAACAAAATGAATGAATTGGAGACTCTTATGTCAACCATGGATTATGATGTGGTGGGCATTACGGAAACCTGGCTGGATGAAAGCCATGACTGGGTGACAAACATACAGGGTTATAGTACATTTAGGAGGGACAGAAAAGACAGAAAAGGTGGTGGGGTGTGTATATTTATCAAATCTAACCTAAAACCTGTGTTGAATGATGACATTGCGGGGAACTGCAACAATGTAGAGTCAGTATGGGTAAATGTACATGGGGAGAGTAATAATGGAAAAATGCTAATTGGAGTTTGCTATAAGCCTCCTAACATACCTGAACAAATAGAGGGTGAAATGCTGGAACAAATTGAAAAGGCAGCTAATAATAATAATCAGGTTCTTATTATGGGGGATTTCAACTATCCAGACATACAGTGGGACATAGAATCTTCTGGTTGTGCTAAAAGCTGTAAATTCTTATCTACCATTCAAGACCATTTCCTCTCTCAGATGGTAGATGAACCAACGAGGGGAGATAATTCTCTAGATCTGGTCCTGTCAAATAGACTGGATACAATTTCAGATCTACAGGTTCGGGAGCACTTGGGCACCAGCGATCATAATATGGTAAGCTTCAACGTAATATTCAATAGAACATTTCAAAGGGGAAATGCTAAAACCTGGAATTTTAGGAAAGCTGATTTCAACAAATTAAGGGAAGAGCTTAAATGTGTAGATTGGGACAAAGTCATGGTAACTGGGGATACCGAACATAAATGGGGAAAGTTTAAGGATATACTGCTAGAGTCCTGTAAAAAACGTATACCCTCTGGTAATAAAATGTCCCGGAATAAAAAGAAACCACTATGGATAAATAAGACTGTACAAAGTATAATAAAACAAAAACAAAGGGTGTTTAAAATCTTGAAGGCTGAGAATACAGAAATAGCATTTTAGGAGTATAAAGATATCAATAGGAAATGCAAAAAATAAATCAAACAAGGAAAACTAGCTACTGAAACAAAAATCGCCAATGACATTAAAATAAATCCCAAAATCTTTTATAAATACATTAATGCCAAAAGGAAAACAAAAGATAGTATTGGCCCCTTAAAATATAATAACAAGTTAGTTATAGAGGATAAACAAAAGACTGAGATATTAAATAGGCATTTCTCATCTGTGTTCACCAAGGAACTGACTGTACCAGGGATCATTCAACAAGTGAAAAGTTCACCACCCGATATAATTAATTTACCACAAGAAGAAGTACGCCTACGTCTAAGTAAACTAAACATTGACAAATCCCCAGGGCCAGATGGCATTCATCCACGAATATTGAGGGAATTGAGCTCCGTAATTGACAGACCGCTGTATCTCATCTTTTTAGACTCTCTTGTAACAGGGTTGGTACCTCAGGATTGGAGGATTGCTGATGTGGTACCGATATTTAAGAAAGGTAAGAGGGTAGATCCAGGCAACTACCGTCCAGTAAGCCTGACATCAGTAGTATGCAAAGTTTTTGAGGGCATTTTAAGGGATGACATGCAAAAATATGTTGCAGAAAATAATATAATAACTGACAGACAGCATGGATTCATGAAAGATAAGTCGTGTCTAACCAACCTGTTGGGGTTCTATGAGGGGGTAAGTGCAAACCTGGATATTGGTAATGCGGCTGATGTGATTTATTTGGACTTTGCAAAGGCATTTGATACTGTACCACATAATAGCCTTATACTAAAGCTCCAGAAGCAAGGACTAGGGGAAACTATATGCAACTGGGTAAGGAATTGGATAAAAGATAGGAAACAAAGAGTAGTCGTAAATGGTATATTCTCTAAATGGGCTACAGTCAGCAGTGGGGTGCCGCAGGGATCTGTGCTAGGACCAATTCTTTTTAATCTCTTTATTAATGACCTTGTGGATGGGATTGATAGTAACGTGTCAGTCTTTGCTGATGACACCAAACTATGTAGGATATTAAAAACTGACCTTGATAGTACAATATTACAAAAAGATCTGGATAAGATGTCAGAATGGGCAGATACTTCGCAAATGAGATTAAATGTTGATAAATGTAAAGTAATGCACCTAGGATGTAGTAATCCTATAACTGCGTATACATTAAATGGAAGTAAACTCGGGACTACAGAACAGGAGAGGGACTTGGGTATTCTCATTACAAATAAGCTGAGCAGCAGCACTCAATGTCAAGCAGCAGCTGCAAAAGCAAACAAGATTCTAGGGTGTATAAAAAGAGAGATTAGATCCCGTGATCCCAACGTATTGTTACCCCTCTATAAATCACTTGTAAGGCCACATCTGGAATATGGGATCCAGTTTTGGGCTCCACATTTTAAAAAGGACATTCAGAAGTTAGAGTCAGTTCAAAGGCAGGCAACTAGACTACTACAAGGAATGGAAGGCCTCCCATATGATGACAGGTTGAAAAAGTTAGATATGTTTAGCTTAGAAAAAAGACGTCTCAGAGGAGATCTCATTTATATGTATAAATACATGTGTGGTCAATATAAAGGACTGGCACATGACTTATTTCTTCCAAAGACAATACTAAGGACCAGGGGGCACTCACTGCGAGTGGAAGAAAAGCAATTCCGGCAGCTAAATCGGAAAGAGTTCTTTACAGTTAGAGCAGTCAGACTGTGGAATGCCCTACCACAAGAGGTAGTAATGGCAGATACTATAACAGCTTTCAAAAAAGGGCTGGATGATTTCCTCAGTACACACAACATTGTTGGTTATAAATGACTTGGTGACCAGGTGTAGAACTGGTGGAGGAAGGTTGAACTAGATGGACCTAGGTCTTTTTTCAACCTTAGTAACTATGTAACTATGTAACTTCTGACTTCCTGTCAGTCAGGAGCTATGGGTACAAGATGGTGCCGAGGGAGTGGATCGGTGTTGGCAAGGTATAAAAAAAACACCAGAAAGTGAGAATAAGACATTGGGTGGGGGAGGGGGGGTTACATTTAAAGCACCACTACAGCGGTGAAATAAAAAAGAAATACTCTAGTGATGTTTTAAAAGGAACCTGACAGGACCCCGAGCCCTCTCACCCACCAGTATCTGTATATTTATTACTAAATACCCTGCCTAACCAGCCCTTTATACTGCCTGATACCTAAACACATATTGAAAAAAATCTTTAGAAAAATCCATTTTTGATATACAAATTAACCCTTTGACTAGTCGATGGGGCATAGCTTCCCAGGCTAGTCGGCAAAGAGCTGATGTCATCACCAGGTCTCTTACACGCGGCTTTCTGCATTAACATCATAGCACCTCTGAAGCTGGGTGTACACTTAAGAGAAGCGGTGTGTATTTCTGGAAGTGAAGAAGATGGTGTTTTCACTTTGGGACATGAGCAATGCGGCTCCCTGATGTACAGTATACTTGTAGTATCGTTTTTTACAATTTTGTGATTTTATGTCATGGCACGATAGACAATATTGATGGATTTTTAATTGTTTATATATTTAAAATTATCCTATGTGGCGAGAAGTGGGAGCGATTATGGGCATGGGGAGCAGTGATTATTCATTTTCTGTATTAACGGGCACACATGTTCGCCCCAGCGCCAGCTTCTGCCTCCTGTGACCTGCTCTTCCTCCGCCGCCCCCACCACCACTGTCAGGTACATCCGGACTATTAGACGCATTCCCTCACTTTCATCCAAAGATTTTGGAAAACAAGTACATCTTATAGTCTTAAATTTGTGGGTGTAACATGAGAAAATGTGAAAAAGTACACAGGGCAAAAATGCTTTTTCAAGGCACTGTATGGGTTTATAGAGCCTATGAAGAGAGGTACGCCTGATGGAACATATTGCATCATCTACCACCGTTACCATCTCTACTAATAGATATCATGGGCATTTATTACTTGTAGGACTGAGGAAATGTTCTTGAGTAGAGAATCCATGTTCCTACCTTGTGTGTTGGTCCTTTATGACTATATAAATGCCAGTATAAATTTATTAGGCAAGGCATGCACCCAGAAATGGACTGGTACAGACTAATGTTGACAGGTTCGACTGACAGACTAATGTATATTCGGGGAGATGTCAGTCAGGCATGTCTGATTTCGGACTTTGTTCGCTTTGGAATAAGCCATCGCCAGATCAGGGTTGCTAACTTGACTTTTTATTTTTTTCTGAACAGCTTCTCATGAAATCACAGACAGGCAGTATACAGTATTTTATGGACACATTGGAAAACTATAATAATATACAGTAAATTATACGTCTACAGCCCATACTTCTGATATGAAGACATCACCTGTATTCACTGCAAACTATAAAATAATGATAATTATAGTCATAATAATCAGTACAAGTCACGGATGCATTCATTTTTTTATGGACAGGGCAAAAAAGGGACCTATTTTTACGGACTGTCCTGGAATTTCGGATGTTGGCAGATGCAGATAGGTCCAGAAATATTTGGACAGTGACCGAATCTTCGTGATTTGGGCTCTACATGCTGCTATTTTCATTTAAAATGAAACAACTGAGATGCAATTGAAGCGCAGACTTTCAGGGGCCCAAAAGTAATTGTACAAAATAACTTTACCATAAGTAGTCTGGAAACCATAGACGTCTGGGTTTCCTCCTTTGTGATGCTTTCCCAGGCCTTTAGTTGTTGCTTGTGTGTGGTTCCTTCTGCCTTAAGTTTTATTTTAAGCATGTGAAATGCATGCTTGATCTGGTGATTGACTCGGCCATTGCAGAATATTCAACTTTTATGCCTCAAAATCTCCTGGGTTGCTATTGCTGCTGTATGTTTTGGGTCATTGCCCATCTGTACTGTGAAGCGCCATCCAATAAACCTTGCTGCATTTGGTTTAATTTGAGCAGAAAGTATAGCCCTGTACACTTCAGAATTCATCCGCCTGCTTCTGTCTTCAGTCACAGCAATAAATAATAGTGACCCATTGCCACTAGAAGCCCTGAGTGCCCATGTCATCCCTTGCCAGCAAAACAATTTGTATGGTAGGCTTAAAGAGAACCTGTGACAAGATTTTGGGCCTATAAGCTGTGGCCACCACCACTGAGCCCTTATATACAGCATACTAACATGCTGTATATAAGAGCCCAGGCCACTGTGTAGAACAAAAAAAACACTTTATAATACTCATCTAGAAGGTCGCTACAGTGCAGACTGGTCGAATGGGCGTCTCCGTTCTCCAGGACTGGCGTCTACTCTTTCGGCCATCTTGGTCCTCCTTCTTCTGAAGCCAGCATGCATGACACGTCCTACGTCATGCACACAGGCCGGAATTGAGGTCCTGAGCAGGCGCACTACAATACTTTGATCTTCCCTGAGTAGGGCAGATCAAAGTGTGCCTCCGCAGGACCTCAGTGCCGGCGAGTGTGAAGAACAAAGATGGCCGAAAGAGGAGGCGCCGGTCCCAGAGCGACCTTCTAGGTGAGTATTATAAAGAATGCTGTATATAAGAGCCCACTGGGCTTATAGGCCCCAAATCTGGTGACAGGTTCCCTTTAAGGATAAGGACACTTACTTGTCACCAGAAACCAGATCACTACATCACTTTTACATTTTTGACTCTTGAACAGCATTGAACACCAAAATATGCACATACATAGTCAATCATGTTGCTAAATCAGAGGTTGTTGCTGCCATATAAAGGACTTTTCAGCATATATACAATCACTTCAATGAAAATGGCCTTCCTGTTGTCTCTCGCCAATAAGTAATGGTTAATAGTACATTATGTTAGAGTGAGTTATGTTATTCAAGGCAATCATGATTAGGGATTAGCCTCCAAGGGGTGTCAATATGTAGGTAGGGCTATTTAACGTTTTAAAGAAGATCAATTACATATACAATAGTATATTAATAAAATGAACTAAATTGTAAATTGGCCAAAAACACAAAAAAACTGCACAAAAGAAAAGTATGGATGAATATCATTATCTACAAATTAGTGAAGATCAAACAGGCAAGAACAATACAAAATAATTAAGAACACAATAATGTAAAGAAGACTAAATGGAGACAAATAACATTCATCATTAGAAAGCATCAAATTATATGTACTAATATCAATGTATTTTCTTCATGCATAAATCCATACAAATGAGACTATATTGTGTCAGATGTTTTTCCAGAGGTGATCATTCCTCAGTATTAAAGGGACTGTCTCAAGTTCATTAATGACTAAAATAAAAAAAAACTTTGCAATTAATTCCTTAATAAAAAATCCTCTTTTAGGTAGTGAGCGCCTGGTGTTCACCAGCAGTATGACTTACAACCTACTCATCCCCCTCTGAAGCTAACAGATCACTGGATCTGACTATCCTCAAACCCCCTATGCTTTTCCCAGGAGGCAGAGGTAAAGTTACCTCTGCAAGCAGCAAGATTGTTACGGTTGCTGTGAGCACTGGAGACTATGTCCAGATTTCTTGCTACTGCACATGTGCGAGCGCTGGAGACTAAGTCCAGATTTCTTGCTACTGCACATGTGCGAGCGCTGGAGACTAAGTCCAGATTTCTTGCTACTGCACATGTGCGAGCGCTGGAGACTAAGTCCAGATTTCTTGCTACTGCACATGTGCGAGCGCCGGAGACTAAGTCCAATCTTGGAGCCATTGCACATGTGCGGGTGACATCATCGCTGACATGAGGTCACATGTCTCTGACACCTTCTATGCCGATTGGTCGTTGGTCATGTGCTTGTGACGTCTTGCTCGGTGATAGGCTAGCATGACGTCACTCCTGTCGTTCTGGCAGCGGATTGGCTCTGGTGTCCTCCATCTTGGATGAGGCACAGAGTCTATATAAGACCCTGACACACGCCGCATGGTGCTCAGTCCTCTTGGTTCATGCATATGAGTAGACGCTCTGTGCGCGTTCCTCTAGGCATTCCTCTGTCTATGCTAGGTGAGCGCTACCGGCAGGGTAGCGTTCTTATACCTTACAGCTTCGGCTGCTGTCCGTATCCTTACCTCTTAGGGGAGCGGACATAGGCAGGTGCCTGAGGCACATGGTCTGGCTGGGCCTTGTGATTCTACTCGTAGGTGGACGTTGCTGCTAGGGTAACGTTCCTTATACTGCGTCTGGCAGTTGTTCGTATCCTCGCACACTAGGGGAGCGAACAGAGGTAGGAGCTTTGTGCGGCTTACGCTGCTGTTCGTCTCTTTTGCACCACTAGAAGAGCGGACCTAGGCAGGTGCCATATCTAGTGGTTCGTGTCCTCGCACACTAGTGGAGCGAACGCAGGTAGGAGCTTTGTGCGGCTTACGCTGCTGTTCGTCTCTTTTGCACCACTAGAAGAGCGGACCTAGGTAGGTGCCATTTCGCACACATTGCTTTTGTCTCTGTGATTATTAACAGAGATCATTCCACACACCCTCCAAGTAAGGGAGGAATTGCTTTACCTACTTATTATATCCTTCTGTGAGTTAACAGAGGTATTGCACTCTGCCATAGTCTGCAGCAAAGTCTTTGCACGGTGGACCCTGACTGTCTGATACTCCTTTCAGTTATTATCAGACAGCTCCCCGTAACATTAGGACTGAGCCAAGGGTCTGGCAGTTATGGCAGAATATCAGCAGTTACACCGTTACATGCAAGTACTTGAGTCACGGCTCAAGAGTATAGAGGATAAACCTCAGACATTGGTGACATCTGCACATGATCCTCGACTTGCTCTGCCAAACAGATATTCTGGCGATGCCAGATCATGTCGTGGTTTCATTAGTCAGTGTCAGATACACCTAGAGGTCAACTCTTCTCGCTTCTCTACGGAGAGGTCCAGAGTAGGCTTTATCATCTCCTTACTTCAGGACAAAGCCTTAGAATGGGCGACTCCCCTATGGGAGCGCTCTGATGTGGTTACTCTGAGACATCAAGACTTTCTTGATGCTCTTAAGGCGGTATTCATGGGTCCGCAGGTTACCCATGATGCGGCCCTGAGACTGTTAGATCTATCTCAGGGTTCGGTATCCACTAGTTCTTATGCCATTGCTTTTAGAACTCTGGTGGCAGAACTAGATTGGCCAGAGAAGGTGTTGATTCCTATCTTCTGGAGAGGGTTGGCAGGCTATGTCAAGGATGCCCTTGCTACTCGTGAGGTCCCTGCTTCTCTGGAGGACTTGATCACAGTAGCAACGAGGATCGATGTACGCCATAAGGAACGTAGACTCGAGGTCTCTTCCTCACGCCCTAAGCATCGGGCTATTCCAGTTGTTGAGGGTCCACTACCATCTTCCTCAGCATCTGAAACATCTCCCACTCCTATGGAGTTAGGTCATACGTTCTCCAGACTACGCAAGTCTGGTCCTCCTATATGTTACGTATGTCGTCAGGCTGGGCACTATGCCAACAAGTGTCCTAGTCGTCAGGGAAACTCCCTGGCCTAGTAACCATTAGAGGGGGGTTACTAGAGACGTCTTCTGCACCCTCTAAGTGTTGTATCCCAGGTCAGCTCTCGTTATCTGAGAATACATGGCCTATTATGGCTTTTGTGGATTCCGGAGCTGACGGGATTTTTGTGTCCTCAGGATTTGTAAAGGGACACAATATTCCCTCTATCATGTTAGAGGCGCCTATTCCTGTCCGTGTTGTTAATGGAACTATGTTGTCTGACTCCATTACATTGAGGACAGTTCCCTTGCGCCTTTCCCTGTCTCAGGGTCACATAGAGGAGATTTCTTTTCTTGTTTTGCCTGAGGGTATAGACGACGTCCTTCTGGGTCTTCCATGGCTTCGGACTCATGCTCCTCACATTGACTGGGAGTCTGACAGCATTATTAGTTGGGGTTCGAAATGTCAGTCCCGATGTCTTCCCTTACCACCTAAGGTCGTTGCGGTTGCATCAACTGATCTCTCTCCCATACCTACACCCTATTTGGATTTCGCTGACGTGTTCTCCAAACAGGGTGCTGAGGTTCTTCCACCCCATAGGCCGTATGACTGTGCCATAGACCTTATCCCAGGTTCGGTTCCACCTAAAGGCAGGGTTTACCCCCTGTCGATACCTGAGTCTGAGGCCATGTCGACCTATATAAGAGAGAGTTTAGAGAAGGGGTTCATTCGTAAGTCTGTCTCTCCCGCGGGAGCTGGGTTTTTCTTTGTTCGGAAGAAAGAGGGTGATTTGCGTCCCTGCATAGATTACAGGGGTCTCAACGCAATCACAATAAAGAACAAATACCCATTACCTTTAATTTCGGAGCTCTTTGACAGACTGAGAGGAGCTCAAGTTTTTACGAAGTTGGATCTGCGGGGTGCGTATAACTTGATACGAATTCGAAAGGGTGACGAATGGAAGACCGCTTTTAACACCCGAGACGGTCACTATGAATACCTCGTCATGCCTTTTGGGTTATGTAATGCACCCGCAGTATTTCAGGACTTCGTAAACGATGTGTTCAGGGATTTACTGTTATCCTCAGTAGTGGTGTATCTGGACGACATCCTGATTTTTTCTCCTGATCTGGAGACTCATCGTCAGGATGTCGTTCGTGTCCTTTCCCGTTTAAGGGAGCACTCATTGTTTGCTAATCTCGAGAAATGTGTATTCGAGCAGTCCTCATTGCCTTTTTTGGGTTACATTATCTCACAAGAGGGTATGGCTATGGATCCTGCGAAGCTCTCTGCTGTCCTGCAATGGTCCGAACCTCATTCCTTGAAGGCGGTGCAACGCTTCTTAGGATTCATAAATTATTACAGGCAGTTCATACCCCATTTTTCTACTTTGGTGGCCCCTTTGGTGGCCTTGACTAAGAAAGGTGCTAATCCCAAAGCCTGGTCTACTGAGACATCTCAGGCTTTTGAGGCAGTAAAAAGACACTTTTCAACTGCTCCCGTTCTTCAAAGACCCGATGAGAATAAGCCCTTCCTCTTAGAGGTTGATGCCTCTTCAGTGGGTGCTGGTGCGGTCTTGTATCAAAAGAACGGTGCAGGTAGAAAAAGGCCGTGTTTCTTCTTTGCTAAAACCTTTTCACCGGCAGAGAGAAACTATACCATTGGGGATAGGGAACTGCTCGCCTTGAGATTAGCCTTGGAGGAGTGGCGTCACTTGCTGGAAGGAGCGAAACATCCTTTCCAGGTCTATACAGACCATAAGAATCTGACGTACTTACAAACCGCTCAGCGTCTGAATCCTCGCCAAGCCCGCTGGTCCTTGTTTTTCTCCCGCTTTCACTTCTCCATCAACTATTTGTCTGGGAGTAAGAATAACAAGGCAGACGCCCTGTCTCGCTCTATGCTTTCTACCCAGGAAGAGATTGACGAACCTCGTCTTATCCTTCCCTCCAGGGTTTTTCATACGCTCTCCCCTGTGACGTTAGACCAAATCCCACCGGGCAAGACCTTTGTTCCGCCTGATCGACAGAATGATATACTGTCATGGGCCCACACCTCAAAGGTGGGTGGGCATTTTGGTATTAGGCGGACACGAGAGTTACTGGAGAGGTGGTATTGGTGGCCACACTTAGCCAGCCACGTCAAGAGATATGTCGGTTCCTGCTACTCGTGTGCTCGCAACCGTCCATTACGGCAGAGACCGGCTGGGCTCTTGCATCCTTTACCAGTGCCAGATAGACCATGGGAGGTGGTAGGCATGGACTTTGTGGGTGATCTTCCATGTTCACAGGGACATAGATTTGTGTGGGTCATTACGGACCATTTCTCCCGGATGGTTCATCTCGTACCGTTATCGAGAATCCCATCTTCCAGGGTACTAGCCAAACTATTCCTCAAGCATGTCTTTAGGCTTCACGGGATGCCAGATCGTATCATTTGTGATAGAGGCCCGCAATTTACTTCCCGTTTCTGGCGAGATCTTTGTAGCCTTCTGCAAATTGAGTTGAATCTCTCTTCGGCATACCATCCGGAGACTAATGGTTTGGTTGAACGTACCAATCAATCTATGATTATATACCTTCGACACTTTGTTGCTGAGAACCACGATAACTGGTCCTCCCTCCTACCCTGGGCAGAATTTGCCCTTAACAATTCGCTGGCTGAGGCCACTGGGCAGACACCGTTCGTACTCAATAATGGGCAACACCCTAGGGTACCGGTGCCGTTTCCCGCTGCTGCACCTCCTCCTCTTGTGGCCGACTGGGCAACTAATGCCAGAGAGGTTTGGGATCGGACTCAAGAGTCGATCCAAGCAGCTAAGGACCGTATGAAGACGGTGTCCGATCGGTTTCGTCGCCCGGCTCCTGTCTTTTCTCCAGGGGACTTTGTGTGGCTCTCTGCAAAACACGTGAGACTTAGAGTGAGCTCTGTCAAATTTGCTCCTCGCTTCCTGGGTCCTTATGAGGTTCTTCGACAGGTAAATCCTGTAGTCTATCAATTGAAGTTACCTGTCCATCTTAGGATTCATGACAAATTCCATGTCTCACTGCTAAAGCCGGCTATTTTACCTCACGCTCGTGAAGTGCACTCTCCTGCCTCTGATTCCTCTCGCTCTAGCTATGAGGTACGAGCCATAGTTGGTTCTAAGATGGTTAGAGGGCGCAGGTTCTTCTTGATAGATTGGGAGGGCTATGGCCCGGAACATCGCTCTTGGGAGCCTGAGGAGGCTGTCCATGCTCCCGACTTAGTTGCCGATTACCTGCGTCGCCGGGAGGGGGGCCCTTGAGGGGGAGGTACTGTTACGGTTGCTGTGAGCACTGGAGACTATGTCCAGATTTCTTGCTACTGCACATGTGCGAGCGCTGGAGACTAAGTCCAGATTTCTTGCTACTGCACATGTGCGAGCGCTGGAGACTAAGTCCAGATTTCTTGCTACTGCACATGTGCGAGCGCTGGAGACTAAGTCCAGATTTCTTGCTACTGCACATGTGCGAGCGCCGGAGACTAAGTCCAATCTTGGAGCCATTGCACATGTGCGGGTGACATCATCGCTGACACGAGGTCACATGTCTCTGACACCTTCTATGCCGATTGGTCGTTGGTCATGTGCTTGTGACGTCTTGCTCGGTGATAGGCCAGCATGACGTCACTCCTGTCGTTCTGGCAGCGGATTGGCTCTGGTGTCCTCCATCTTGGATGAGGCACAGAGTCTATATAAGACCCTGACACACGCCGCATGGTGCTCAGTCCTCTTGGTTCATGCATATGAGTAGACGCTCTGTGCGCGTTCCTCTAGGCATTCCTCTGTCTATGCTAGGTGAGCGCTACCGGCAGGGTAGCGTTCTTATACCTTACAGCTTCGGCTGCTGTCCGTATCCTTACCTCTTAGGGGAGCGGACATAGGCAGGTGCCTGAGGCACATGGTGTGGCTGGGCCTTGTGATTCTACTCGTAGGTGGACGTTGCCGCTAGGGTAACGTTCCTTATACTGCGTCTGGCAGTTGTTCGTATCCTCGCACACTAGGGGAGCGAACAGAGGTAGGAGCTTTGTGCGGCTTACGCTGCTGTTCGTCTCTTTTGCACCACTAGAAGAGCGGACCTAGGCAGGTGCCATATCTAGTGGTTCGTGTCCTCGCACACTAGTGGAGCGAACGCAGGTAGGAGCTTTGTGCGGCTTACGCTGCTGTTCGTCTCTTTTGCACCACTAGAAGAGCGGACCTACCGTAGGTAGGTGCCATTTCGCACACATTGCTTTTGTCTCTGTGATTATTAACAGAGATCATTCCACACACCCTCCAAGTAAGGGAGGAATTGCTTTACCTACTTATTATATCCTTCTGTGAGTTAACAGAGGTATTGCACTCTGCCATAGTCTGCAGCAAAGTCTTTGCACGGTGGACCCTGACTGTCTGATACTCCTTTCAGTTATTATCAGACAGCTCCCCGTAACATTGATAACCGCGGGAGTGCATGTGATCCCAACAAGAGATAAGAAAGAGTCTTGATGGAGCAGATGGATATATTCGTGAATAGATCAGTAACGAGTAATCAGTAATTCTCTTAAGGAAGAAAAAATCTCACTGTTACTTTCTTAAATATTCACGTTTTAGGTATATAAAGCTTTTGGGCTGTGCGCTGTTTCACCATGTTTAATGTTCATATCCACTGTTGTTATTTAATGTATGTTATTTATGTTGTTCATGCTTGTCTGTTGTCACCTGCTGGTCCAGGCCTTCTGTACCCCTGTTTCTTTCTAGTCCAGCCTTTGGGAGGGTCTCATCCCTGTTTGCACCTCACTTCCTGGCATCCATTTTAGTTCTCAGCCAGTGCTTGTGAGAGTCACATCTCCCTCATTTGGGCTGCAGAAAGGCAAAGTCTTTTCACCGTAGCGGCTCCAGAAACAATCATCACAAGACAACCATAGTGAGCGGTACTCGGACCACTGTACTTCTGTATGTCTTTAACTTATGGAGGAAAATAAACCACAGTTGTTCATCTTAGTGTGTGCACGTTTGAATTCATCAACTTTGGAATGCTCTGGTCCTTTCTGTTCCACTGATTGGATACGAAGGTAAGATTTCTCACAGTACTGCTTAACTACACACCTTTAATCTCCCTTAAGTGGAAACAGAACTGACTGACTGACAAGCAACACTGTAGTTGTTCAATAATAAAATTAATCATCAAAAACTCAAATTGCCAAATAATTACACTGGTCTACAAAAAAAAAAGTTCTGGCATGGACTTTAAGAACAGTTTTAGACTAATTTGAGGGTGCTAAATTCAAATCTGATCTTATAATTTCTCTATCACATCACGTTTTTGCGCTATAGGTATATATCCCATTTTCATGAATTCCATGAAAAATATAAGTAGTGTATCAAAAGTGCTGATATACAGTTCACTAAGGTAAATTTAGTTTTCATTTAGTCTCCCAATAAATGTGAGACTATCTTTTGTTTTCTTTGAACATGCATAATTCGCATTTGTTATGATAAGAAAGTAAACAAACAGTTTTCAACGTACACAACAGTCGTGTGCAGGTACTGTTTTATTTATTGACATTTTTTCAATGAATTTTGATATTTAGTGTTTTTATCCTGCTGTTTGTCTGTTTTTTGTTTGTGAATCAATACCTAAGATGTGTGGGGGACATAAATTCAATGAACAACTCAGGTAGCTAACAACATTTACCTTGTATTTCTCTGCAGGATGTTTTGCTGATCTAACAATGGCCTCTACATCTTGCAGAAGACAGTGCTCAAATGAGCCAAATATTTTTTGTTACATCTGTGGAAACTTTACTGTGAAGACTCAGAGGTGCAACATTACTGACTTTGTTAAGAGGGTTTATTTTGCGTACTTCAAAGTAAAACTTGAAGACCAAGACAAGCATTGGGCTCCTCACAAAGTGTGCAAAACCTGTATTGAGAGCTTAAGATCATGGTTTCAAGGAAAGAATGCTAAACTTCAGTTTGGAGTTCCTATGGTGTGGAAAGAATCAAGCAATCATTTAGAAGACTGCTATTTCTACCTTGTCGATGTAAAAGGTTTCAATAAGAAAAATAAGCAAGATTTGCAATACCCGAGTATCCCTTCAGCTATTCGACCAGTTGCCCATAGTGAAGACATACTGTACCTGTTCCAAAATATAGTGCGCTTCCAGAAAATGTTGACACAGATCTCTCCTCACATTGTTATACTGATGAAGAAGACAGTCCAGATATTTTTCAGCCATGTGATGAAGATTGTGACAAACCAATTCTGTTTACTCAGTGTGCTTTGAATGATCTGGTTAGAGATCTTTATCCACCAAAAGAGTCTGCTGAACTATTGGCTTCAAGACTACAAAAGAATCGAATGTTGAAACCCGGAACATGTGTCTCATTTTATCGTAACAGGGATGCAGAACTGCGTAAGTACTTCCATTCAGATGGCCAGCTTGTCTATTGTACTGATGTTGAAGGGCTACTTTTCTTTATGGGACTTCCAGCATATGATTCAAGGGATTGGAGACTTTTTATTGATAGTTCCAAAAGAAGTTTAAAATGTGTTCTGTTACACAATGGAAATAAGTAAGCCTCTGTACCAATAGGTCATTCTGTAAAACTTAAAGAAGAAAAACATCAAGATTGTTATAGAGAGGTTACAAAATAATGTTCATGGGTAGTTAATTTGTGTTGATTTGAAAATAGTTAACTTTCTTTTGGGTCTGCAAGGAGGGTACACACAACACTCTTGTGTTCTGTGCTACTGGGACAGTAGAGCTACAGCAGAGCATTGGGTGAAAACTGAATGGCCTCAGCGACAGAGTTTGGCATCTGGCGATAAGAATGTCATCCATGATGCTTTAGTGGATAGGAAGAACTTTGTCTTTCCTCCCTTACACATAAAACTTGGATTGACGAAGCAGTTCGTCAAAGCTCTCAATCACAGTGGAGAATGCTTTAACTATATATGTTCAACTTTTCCTGGTCTTAGTGAAGAGAAGAAAAAGGCTGGAATATTTGATGGACCTCAAATAAGAACACTTATGAGAGATCCAAATTTTATCACATCAATAAATGAGACAGAAGAAAGAGCTTGGAATGCATTTTGTAATGTGGTGCAGAATTTTCTAGGAAATAAGAAAGCAGACAACTATGAAGAGATTGTGGAAGAACTACTAATGATTCTGCGAAATCCTGGATGTAGAATGAGTATCAAGATTCACTATTTACACAGCCATTTGGACTTTTTTCCAGAGAACCTTGGGGATGTGAGCGAGGAACAAGGGGAGCGTTTTCATCAGGACATTAAAACAATGGAAAAACGGTATCAAGGCCAGTGGGACTCACATATGATGGCTAACTATTGCTGGAGCTTGATGAGAGACAACCCAGAAGCTGTATATCACAGATCAGCCAAGAAAAGAAAGTTCAAATAACTGCCATTTGCCATTCATCTGTGTGCCATATATATGTTTGTTGTTTAATTCTTTAAGTATATTTGATTTGCTGTACAGTCATGGCCAAAAGATTTGAGAATGACACCAAAATTATATTTTTACATGATCTGTTGCCCTCTGGTTTTTAATTGTGTTTGTCTGATGTTTACATCACATACAGAAATATAATTGCAATCATTTTATGAGTACCAAAAGGTTATATTGACAGTTAGAATGAGTTAATGCAGCAAGTCAATATTTGCAGTGTTGACCCTTCTTCTTCAGGACCTCTGCAATTCTCCCTGGCATGCTCTCAATCAACTTCTGGACCAAATGCTGACTGATAGCTGTCCATTCTTGCATAAGCAATGCTTGCATTTTGCCAGAATTTGTTGGTTTTTGTTTGTCCACCCGTCTCTTGATGATTGCCCACAAGTTCTCAATGGGATTAAGATCTGGGGAGTTTCCAGGCCATGGACCCAAAATCTCTATGTTTTGTTCCATGAGACATTTAGTGATCACCTTTGCTTTATGGCAAGGTGCTCCATCATGCTGGAAAAGGCATTGTTGGGCGCCAAACTGCTCTTGGACAGTTGGGAGAAGTTGCTCTTGGAGGACATTCTGGTACCATTCTTTATTCATGGCTGTGTTTTTAGGCAAGACTGTGAGTGAGCCGATTCCCTTGGCTGAGAAGCAACCCCACACATGAATCGTTTCAGGATGCTTAACAGTTGGCATGAGACAAGACTGGTGGTAGTGTGGCGCCCCTGACCTGGTCAGGCACCACTGAGTACTGCACCCATGCTGGGGACAGTACAACACAGGTAATCCAGAAGGCTGACCGAGGTGTGACTACACAGGCGCATAGTGATCAGGTCTCACACATGTACCTTTGAGAGGACCCCTGGGGATCCCAGGAGGGGGGCGAAGCCTCCACCTCCACCCGAGGGGTGGAGGGGGCGAAGCCTCCATCTCCACTCAAGGGGTGTGGTAGAGAGCCTGGTTGCTAGGTGGCGTAGGCAGGCACAAAAGGGAAAAGAGGAAGGAGGAGGAGAAGAGTAGTCTGAAGCAGAGTGTGGAGGAGTGAGGAGCATGGAAGTGGAGCTCAGACAGGAGCAGCAGTGCAGGTCCCACGAGTGAGCCGGTTTAGTGTGCAGCTCAGGGAAAGCAGACGTGAGGAGCAGACCCTGGAGCTGTGGCAGTCTAACAGTGTCCGCGCAGTGACTACCGACGGGGGAGAACGGTCACCTGGGAGTGCTACCCGAAATCCACACACAGCTAAAGAGAGAGCAACGGAGTGGAAAGTAAGGAGACTGTCAGGGAGAACCAGGCCCAAACGGGTAGCAGGTCCCAGTGCAGGGATAGATTCACCTTTCCTTTGCCAAACCTGCATGAGGGGGCACTTTACACCCCCAAGACCACACTACAGAGTCCGCAGCCACGTAGCCACAGTTAGGGCCCATAGTTCACAGGAGGCAAGCAGCCGGAGTGTCCTGGTCCAGGCTACAAGCAAACGGGCCAAAAAGAAGGGGAGTGAGGCGCCAGCAACTTCCCTGGGTGACCCCCATAGGGACTAAAAGTCGGGGTTACCCCAAAACGTAAAGGGCTAAGGAAGGCGAGTCGGTAGCCACCCTCATCAGTCAGCCTGAAGGACACCTGGTTCCAGCCTGGTTCATCCCAGCTACGCCCGGGTTACTCACCCTGCCACCTTCCGTGAGTAAAACCCCTGAAAGACATCCTGCTTGTGTTGAGTTATTCTGCGCCTTGTGGTTCTACACACCTACACGGGACCCTGGGGCATGCCTCACTCTCAGGAGGCTACTACAACTGACTGCACCTACCATCAGCCCCAGGCACCCCTAACCTGCAGTGGCGGTCTCCACTGACCGCAATTCTGAGAGTGGCGTCACGACAATCCTAGAAGAAGGTTCCCTACCTGTGACCAGACTGTTCCATCCATGTGGAGTCCCTGAAGGTAATGCACCGACACAACACTTGTGGGGCTTCACAGTAGCGCTCACCTCTTCTTCTCCTAATAAGCTGTTTTCCAGATGTCCCAAACAATCGAAAAGGGGATTCGTCCGAGAAAATGACTTTACCCCAGTCCTCAGCAGTCCACTCCCTGTACCTTTTGCAGAATATCAGTCGGTCCCTGATGTTTTTTCTGGAGAGAAGTGGCTTCTTTGCTGCCCTCCTTGAAACCAGACCTTGCTCAAGCAGTCTCCGCCTCACAGTGCGTGCAGAAGCACTCACACCAGCCTGCTGCCATTGCTGAGCTAGCTCGGCACTGCTGGTAGTCCGATCCCGCAGCTGAAACAGTTTTAAGATACGGACCTGGCGTTTGCTGGTCCTTCTTGGGCGCCCTGGAGCCTTTTTGGCAACAATGGAAGCTCTCTCCTTGAAGTTCTTAATGATGCGATAGATTGTTGACTTAGGTGCAATCTTTGTAGCTGCGATACTCTTCCCTGTTAGGCCATTTTTGTGCAGAGCAATGATGGCTGCACGTGTTTCTTTAGAGATAACCATGGTTAACTGAAGAGAAACAATGATACCAAGCACCAGCCTCCTTTTAAAGTGTCCAGTGGTGTCATTCTTACTTAATCATGACTGATTGATCGCCAGCCCTGTCCTCATCAACACCCACACCTGTGTTAATGGAACAATCACTAAAACAATGTTAGCTGCTCCTTTTAAAGCAGGAATGCAATGATGTTGAAATGTGTTTTGGGGGTTGAAGTTCATTTTCTTAGCCAATTTTGACTTTGCAAGTAATTGCTGTTAAGCCGATCACTCTTTATGACATTCTGGAGTATATGCAAATTGCCATTAGAAAAACTTAAGCAGTAGACTTTGTAAAAATTAATATTTGTAGCATTCTCAAAACCTTTGGCCATGACTGTACATAGACTTTGTAATCTTTGTTATTCCTTGATTAAAAATATACAAAATGTAGTATCTAAAATCATGTTTTTATCATAAAACATTCGATATGAGTAATTTTCATCAAAAATTGAAAATATCTCGAAATCCTGATGTGATAGCAAAAACGGAGTTCATATTCGTAATCAATGACTTAAAATATGTTTTAAAACCTTTTGCCAGAAAAAATGCATTGACTAGTGTTATGCACACAGTGTATGCAGATTGAAGATCAATACAAATTAGATCTTGTCAGAATGCTGTAGTGCAGGTGTATGAGTACATGAGTATATGAGTATACAGAAATGCACATTACTCATGTGGTCCAAGAACATATTGAAATGTTATAGGGAATCGCTCAGGTCCTGTATGAACCCAGAAACAAGAGCAGTTCTGGATGCATATTACTAATCCCTGTCTAACTGTCCCAGCCTATAGTAGCATAGATAAAGGGATCTTTAGAAAATGTATTTCTAAAGATTCTTTAGGATATGCTAATGAGTCCAGTGGCTAGTCGCAAGGGCGTAACTTCCATTGGCTAGTCGGCCCCCTTAGCATGTAAGCACGCCCCTACAGCCAATGGGAACTTAGGCAGAGATAAGAGAAAAAAAGCAAGATTAATAGTGCACAACTAATCTAATACCGACACAGGGATGAAGTTTTAGTTTTATGATAATTAAAAAATAACAATGAGGCTATACAGACACTAAGCATTTTTGGAACGGTCAGTCCCCTGCCTCAGGACCTGAGGAAGGGGACAGACCGTCTCAGAAAGGTGTAATGTCTGTATAGCTTCATTGCTATTTTTTAACTATCATTAAACCATAATTTTTTATTTTACCCTTCTTAATCTGCTTAAATTACACCTCCCACGTGAGTGTAAAGCTGGTGTCACACATAACGACGACGACAACGACGTCGCTGCTACGTCACCATTTTCTGTGACGTTGCAGCGACGTCCCGTCGCTGTCGCTGTGTGTGACATCCAGCAACGACCTGGCCCCTGCTGTGAGGTCGCCGGTCGTTGCTGAATGTCCAGCTTCATTTTTTGGTCGTCACTCTCCCGCTGTGACACACACATCGCTGTGTGTGACAGCGAGAGAGCGACGAAATGAAGCGATCAGGAGCCGGCACTGGCAGCTGCGGTAAGCTGTAACCAGCGTAAACATCGGGTAACCAAGGGAAGACCTTTCCCTGGTTACCCGATGTTTACGCTGGTTACCAGCCTCCGCTCTTGCTGCCAGTGCCGGCTCCTGCACTGTGACATGTGGCTGCAGTACACATCGGGTAATTAACCCGATGCATACTGTAGCAAGGAGAGCAAGGAGCCAGCGCTAAGCAGTGCGCGCGGCTCCCTGCTCTCTGCACTGTGACATGTAGCTGCAGCACACATCGGGTTAATTAACCCGATGTGTGCTGCAGGAGAGCAAGGAGCCAGCGCTAAGCGCGGCTCCCTGCTCTCTGAACTGTGACATGTAGCTGCAGCACACATCGGGTTAATTAACCCGATGTGTGCTGCAGGAGAGCAAGGAGCCAGCGCTAAGCGCGGCTCCCTGCTCTCTGAACATGTAGCACAGCGACCTTATGATCGCTGCTTCTGCTGTGTTTGACAGCTAAGCAGCGATCATAACAGCGACTTACAAGGTCGCTGTTACGTCACCGAAAATGGTGACGTAACAGCGACGTCGTTGTCGCTGTCGTTTAGTGTGACACCAGCTTTAGGTGCTGCTGCAGCGATCCTACCAACTCTTATCTCCACTAATCCATACCCGTGCCGGCGGCTGATGAAGATCAGCTCCTGCTGACCACCTCCAGTGCGGTCCAGAGGTCCCCGTACACTAGGCTGCTGAGACATTACCTTGTTGCGGTGAGTCATCAACTCCCATCCCTTGCACCCTCTCAGAACGACACCTGTGAAGTCCTCCTGCACTGGACAGTGAGCAGATCTCCTCCAGCTTGGTCCGCCACAGAATTCCAGACGCAACCGACAACTCAGAGGAGACAGCGCTGGTACACCTGCCACCACAGGTTACCCAGTGGTCCACCACCACCAGACATTGCTGCCTGTCATCTGGGGGAGTTACCATCACAGAGGAGACAACATTCACTGTCCACCAGCTTCCAACACCAGACATCAGCACAGGACAGCAACCATGTCTCTCTGCCTGGCTCCCTCCACATGTGCAACAGTGTTGTGCCTGAAGCACAACCTATTTAGGTAAGTTTGATCACCCCTCTCTTTTTTGTCCTCCTAATGCAAAAGGTTTTTCACAGATGCGCCCTCTTATTGTTTTTTTCTTTCTTAGCCAAGAGAACTAATGCCCTAGCAACTCACTTAACTCACATGAAGTATAATAAGGAGTGTTAACACTAGAACTACTGAGGTAGTCATTTTGACTACTTTGCACTATGTATTTCTATATAGGTGTTATGAGTCCAGTAGTTCTAGTGTTAAATCCTACAAAACCAAACCAAGCAATATATACCATAGAAATAATTGTAATTATAATCATACATTGATTAGAACCAATCAAATCATTAAATGTATAATCTAATCAAAGAATGTAATGACTGATAAAAAGTAATAACTTTATTAATACAAAAACAATATACAAATTTCTAAGGAGATCCTATATAAAACACACAAAAAACAAAAACGTATTAGATAAAAAAAAAAGATGGGGGAGATGGAGATATGACACAAAACATGTGGAAGGAGCTGAAACATAAAGTCTAGAGAAGACGAGGAGTCGGCCAAAATACCTATGGACAGGTGCAGAAAATTCATTCTGAGTTACAGAATTTGTTTCTTTGCAGTGATTGCTTCAAAAGGGTCTGCAACAAAATATAAAGTTTCATGCGGGGATGGGTACCATCATCTCTGTCCAGGCCATGTTCATTATTATTATTTTTTCATTTTGAGCCACGATTCAAAAGCAATGTCTGATTTTTGCAGATAGGAATATGCGTCTACACATAGTATGCCACAGACACATGGCAGTTACTTAAAACTCCATTCGTTCTGGCTGAATTTGTAAAATGTCAGCTATATATGTTGCAAAGTGAAAAGGGAGCTGCTTCACATTATGGGCTCCCATGGGAACCATTTAGCAGCACTTTTCTATTTGAAAAAGCACAGCTATGAACGCACCTTAAAGTAGTTAATATGAAGTAAACATGCTCTTAGTAGGGGAAAATGAATTACATTATGCAACTGCCAAATTTTAGGTAACTTACAGATCTTATTCTTTTGTTCTAGCAAGTTTGTAGATATTACCGTAGTTCAATATTTGCTCATACACTGCCATTGTTCTCGGCAGCATAGTTAGTTTCCCATAGCATGATGTGCTGCCAAGAATGATGATCTTTGAAAAAGTAACAACATTTTCTTCTTGATTTTTCATATTTAGCGGGTACTTAAATTGTTTTATTATTGGTGTTGTTCCTCTGTACCCCACAAAGCAGATTGCCAAGAAGTGCGCAGCTCAGCACATAGGAATGCACAGCTCCTACCTGAAAGGGGTGGTTCACTACTTAGCTTTACTAGCCACAGTGATATAGCTTTCAGAAACAAGGCTTCTCTCAAATACCTTGTGTAGTACATTCTGCCTCTGAGCTGCACTATTGTAGACTGCTCATCCCCATCGCCTGACCCCCGGGCTCCGTTATGATTGAGATCCGGTGATGTAACGTCAACTTCCAGTTGACCGGACATCACCGAGGCCGGCCCCTGTCTCCCTGAATGACTGGGCTGCGAGCGAAGTTTCCCCGCTCATCACAGCCCAGCATCACTCCTGCTTGCAGCGCTCTGCAGCAAAAAAGGGAACGTGCAAAATGCTGGGTTATGACAAGTGGTGAAACTGCACCCACAGCCCAGTTACTCAGGAAGACTTGGGCTGGCCTCGTTGTTATTGGGTCAACTGAAATTTGATGTAACATCACTGGATTTCAGAGGTCACGGAGCCCAGGGGTCACATGATGGAGATGAGCGACCACAATAGCAGCGCTCAGAGATGCTATTGCCAACACAAGGTATATGTGCAGTTGTTCTTTAAGAAAAACAAAACTTAATTTCACCCGACGAACAAACTTTTTTTTTTATCCACAGCCTGTTTACATTGCACGGGTATGGGGAAAAGAGTGTCCTAAGAATGTTTGTTCGCGATAATCATGCAGCGTAAATGCAACTTTACTTTTGACAAAGAAATTGGATAGTCATCAAACAAGATTAACTCTAGCTAAGCCCCTGAAGTCAGCAGGAAAGCCTTTGCTTTAAGCATAAATGAAATCTCTATGGCCTTATCTCATCTAGAAATCTTATGCACATGTGTGTCTGAATCTTTTTTGATATCTTCCTGTGTTGTTTTTATATGGAATTAAACCTTCCATATTTTATACCACTTTTTTGTGTAATTGTCTCTCAGTAGCGGTATAATTACATACCTCTTGAACTAATTCAGTATTGTCATATATACATGCTCCTTACTGCGTGTGAAACCAGATTTTTCAAACAGTTCCTGGCAGAAAATATCATTAAATACTGGAGAATTTTACTATATTAAACCAGCCTCTATTGTTCTACCAGTGTTTAACTGCATGTAATTTTACTAATATACCCTCAGGTCCTGAAAACCAAAATCTTGGCTTTTCTTACCTAGTGCCCCCACTCTACCCCTACACCACCCCACAAACTTTCCAGTTTCTGTTTTGTATATGTGTGTACAGAATGTTTTTAAAAAAATGATCTGAAATTTACAAAAGCTGACGACAATTGGATTTCTAGTCGCAAAAGTACAATTCTCAAACCCTTGGGTTTGTGTACATTTTCTTTACCTTAACAAATGTGTCGGAGACATGATTGTGTTGGAGGTCTCCTATTTTGTGAAATCCCACCCACTAGTCTGTGCAACCTTCCTCAGGAACAGCATGAGATTTCAGTTCTCAACATGACTACTGATAGATGGACACGGGACATTAAAAAGCGCAAGTTAAGGGTTTTTCCATTACAGTTGGCTGATGGACAGGCCTGGTCACATTTCCCTCTATAGGCGGACATATCGAGACGAGGAGCTGTGTGCAGTTCGTAGTGAAAGCTTGACTAATAAGTAAGTTGTTTTTCGCAAAGAGGGAGATTGGCCCTGAACCTGTAATACTTACATATTAGTAAAGTGACACAATGTCAAGCCCCTAACAATTGTTTTAAAGGGTATCTGTCCGTAAGCTCAAGTCTCCTAAGTCATCTACATGACCATGTAACTCATAGGAAGCTGTATAAAATGATACCTGTGATCTGATGTCTTATTCCAGAAAAATATAGGCTTTTCCTAATATGTAAACGAGCTGTTAAGATCTATGTGCTGGACACAAAGAATCAGACTCCAGAGATTAATTTAAATGAAAAGGGGCGCTAACAGTGTGAGGCATGTAATGACTGACAGTCTACTTATGTCTAACAATGGTAATGCCCTCTTTCATTTAATTAAAGCTCTTAAGGCAGATTCTCAGGGTGCACTATGTCTGGATCATTTACATATTAAGAAAAGTATGGATTTCCCTGGAATAAAACATCAGATTGCAGATATCAAGGTATCATTTTATTCAACGTTCTATGACCTGCACACCCATATGGATGACGTAGGACAGTTCATCTTACTGACAGATTCCCTTTACACAAAAGTGTTATGGACATGATATTGTGTCACTTACTAACATGTACAGTAAGTAATATGTAATTATCCCAGGTTCTGGGTCAATCTCTCTATTATCAGTCAAGCTTTCTCTGGAATAAGACATTGGGTAGAAGATATCTAGATGTCAATTTATTCAGCTTCCTATGACCTGAAAGCCCATATAGATGACTTAAAGGGAATCTGTCAGTAAGATCAGCCCTCCTAAGCAGAAATAAAATTGGCAATCCTTTTAAGGAGGCTAAAGGTGGTAAAACACCTTAGATAGACATTGGCTGAATGCTCATTCAGCTAATAGTTATTTCTCTTGACCAGACCTAGGCAAAGTGTGGCCTGCGGGCCATATCCAGCCACCTGGCAGTTCCAATCTGGCCTACGGGCCGAGACTGCAGGATGGCTGAAAACAGTGGCCAGCGGCCCTCCGCACACATACCAAATGCACCACTCTCTGCATTCCCAGTATCCAGATAGCTTTTGTTACACTGATGGAGGCTCCTTCTTCCCCCAAACAATGTGTATGACTGAGACAATATCATTGCATCTGCTGTACTAAGAGTTAGTGCACAAAAGACTGGAGCAGAGCGCTGGGCAAACAGGAGTGAGGTATGTTTTTTTTTTCATTTTTAATGTATGTGACAAGTGTGGCCGTATCTAGGAGAGCTCATACTGTGTATAGGGAACTATGTGGGGACTCATTGTATACTGGTGGGTCATGTGGGGGCTCATACTTTATATAGGAGAGCTATGTAGGGGCTTATGCTTTATATAGAGGGCTTTGTGAGGGCTAATACTGTACATATCATATGCTAATGAGCTCGAGGACTAGTCCCCTGGGAATTAGTTCCCCTTGCTAGTCGGCTCCATTAGCATGTTAGTACACTTCTGCGGGCGTGCTAACATGCTAATGAATGCACAGCGTCACAGGATGATCTCACTCACCTCTACACTGCCATCACCGTCCAACACTGGATTTCGGCTCAGTGTGCATGACCTCGGAGTTTCGGTCATGCAAACTATGAAGCTGGGTGTACGCGTCCTGGCTTCAAACTAAAGTAGTGCGCATGACCAAAACGTCGGGGTCATGACCCCGGCGTTTCAGTCATGCACACTGAGCTGAAATCCAGCGTTGGACGCGATGGCAACGGAGAGGTGAGTGAGATCATCCTCTGACACTGTGCATTGATTAGCATGTTAGCACACCCACAGAGGTGTACTAACATGCTAATGAAGCTGGGAAGCCAGGGGAACTAACGTCCAGGGGACTAGTCTCCTCGCCCATTAGCATACGATAAAAGATCTTTAGAAATACATGTTGTAAAGATCTTTAGATATGCTAGTGTATACAGTGACAATTAGGCTGGGAATATCAATATGTACCCAGAACTGCTCGTGTTTCTGGGTGCATATTGGACCTGACAGATTCCCTTTAATATCAGGCAATTGGTCCGCCCTCCAAAATAGTAACAGTCCGTCATGTGGCCCCTTGGGAAAATTAATTGTCCATTCATCTCATTCACACGCAAGCTGGACTCATCTATATATAGTTACTAGCTGTAGTACTCGGGTGTCGCCCAGGATAGTAACTGTCTCTCTGTCTATGTGTCTATGTTTCTGTCTGTCTATTTCTATCTCTGTCTGTATTTCTATCAGTCTCTCTGTCTCCATCTCTGTTTGTCTCTCTCTATCTCTCTCTATATGTATGTCTGTCTGTCTCTTTTCCTGTCTGTCTCTTTTCCCGTCTGTCTCTTTTGAGGTTTATCTCTTTCCCCGTCTGTCTTTTTCCAAGTCTGTCTCTTTCCAGGTCTGTCTCTTTCTCCATCTGTCTCTTTCCCCGTCTGTCTCGTTCCCCATCTGTCTCTTTCCCTGTCTGTCTCTTTGCCTGTCTGTCTCTTTGTCTGTCTGTCTCTTTGTCTGTCTGTCTCTTTGCCCATCTGTCTCTTTCCAGGGCTGTCTCTTTCCAGGTCTGTCTCTTTCCAGGGCTGTTTCTTTCCAGGTCTGTCTCTTTCCCCGTCTGTCTCTTTCCCCGTCTGTCTCTTTCCCCATCTGTCTCTTTCCCCGTCTGTCTCTTTTCAGGTCCGTCTCTTTCCAGGTCCGTCTCTTTGCCCGTCTGTCTCTTTCCAGGGCTGTCTCTTTCCAGAGCTGTCTCTTTGCCCATCTGACTCTTTGCCCAGCTGTATCTTTGCCAGTCTGTCTCTCTCCAGGGCTGTCTCTTTGCCCGTCTACCTCAGTCTGTGCCTCTGTCTGTCTGTCTCTCTTTATTCGTCTCCCCACCGACATCATATTACCTCACACATAAGCTTCTTATACTAACAGTTTATTTTTTTCCTATAGCAACCACTGACAGTTGCTATTAATAGCCTGTAGCTCCCACCTCCATTCAGTTTAATGGAGGCAATATTTTGGAGAGTAACTGTAAAGCGCTGGGTTAAATTTTCCCATCAAAACATAGTCTATGACGTTCCCTGAGTCACATAGGATGTCTGTGCAAAATTTCGTGATTGTAAATGCGACGGTGCAAATTCCTTTAGCGGACATACACACATACACACACACACACACACACACATACACACATACATACACTGAGCTTTATATATTAGCATAGCTGTAGTACCCGGGCGTTGCCAGGGATAGTAACTGTCTCTCTGTCTCTTTCCCAGTCTCTGTCTGTGTGTCGCTATCTGTCTGTCTCACTGTCTGTCTCTTTCCTTGTCTGTTTCTATCTCTCTGTATTTGCATCAGTCTATCTGTCTCAATTTCTGTATCTGTATGTCTCTCTCTCTGTTTCTTTGCCCGTCTGTCTCTGCCCATCTGTCTCTTTGCCCGTCTGTCTCTTTGCCCGGCTGTCTTTTTGCCTGGCTGTCTCTTTGCCCGGCTGTCTCTTTGCCAGGCTGTCTGTTTCTAGGTCTGTCTCTTTCCCGGTCTGTCTCTTTCCCGGTCTGTCTCTTTCCAGGTCTGTGTCTTTCCAGGTCCCTCTCTTTCCCTGTCTGCCTCTTTGCCCGTCTTTCTCTTTTCAGGGCTCTCTTTCCAGGGCTGTCTCTTTCCAGGTCTGTTTCTTTCCCCGTCTGTCCCTTTCCCCGTCTGTCTCTTTCCAGGTCTGTCTCTTTCCAGGTCTGTCTCTTTCCAGGTCTGTCTCTTTCCCCGTCTGTCTCTTTCCAGGTCTGTCTCTTTCCAGGGCTGTCTCTTTCCCTGTCTGTCTCTTTCCCCGTCTGTCTCTTTGCCGGGCTGTCTCTTTCCAGGGCTGTTTCTTTCCAGGGCTGTCTCTCTCCAGGTCTGTCTCTTTCCCGCTCTGTCTCTTTCCCGCTCTGTTTCTTTCCCGCTTTGTCTCTTTCCCGCTCTGTCACTTTCCAGGTCTGTCTCTTTGCCCGTCTGTCCCTTTCCAGGTCTATCTCTTTCCAGGTCTGTCTCTTTGCCGGGCTGTCTCTTTCCAGGGCTGTCTCTTTCCAGGGCTGTCTCTTTCCCCGGCTGTCTCTTTCCCAGTCTGTCTCTCTATGTCTGTCTGTCTTTTTCTGTCTCTCTCTATCCGTCTATCCTATCTTATACTAACAGTTTATTTTGTTCCTGTAGCAACCACTGACAGTTGCTATTTATAGTCTATAGCTCCCAGCTCCATTCAGTTTAATGGCCGCAGGATTTTTGTAGAGTAACTGGAAAGCACGGGGTAAAATTTTCCCGCCCAAACATAGTCTATGACGTTCCCTGAGTCACATGGGGTGTGCAAAATTTCGTGATTGTAAATGCGACGGTGCAAATTCCTTTAGTGGACATACACACACACATACACTGAGATTTATATATTAGATAGGCTGAAAAAAGATGCAGTTCAACGTTTCTCAAGCAATTATACATTATCTATCACTAGATTAATCATAACCCACAATGTCATGGATAATTTTTTAAAATGCTGATATACTATATGCCTTTAATACCTCTTATGGTAGGGCATTCCACAATATGACTACTCTAAAGCCTGCTTTACACCATACGATCCAGCATACGATATCGTATGCGATCGTACCCGCCCCCATCGTATGTGCGGCACGTTCAATTTGTTGAACGTGTCACACAAACGAATAACCCCCGTCACACGTACTTACCCTTCCATATGACCTCAATGTGGGCGGCGAACATCCACTTCCTGGAGTGGGAGGGACGTTCGGCGTCACATCGACGTCACGCGGCAGTCGGCCAATAGAAGCGGAGGGGAGGAGATGAGCGGGACGTAAACATCCCGCCCACCTCCTTCCTTCCGCATTGCCGGCGGGAGCCGCAGGACATAGGTAAGATCTGTTCATCGTTCCTGGGGTGTCACACACTGCGATGTGTGCTACCCCGGGTACGATGAACAACCTGACGTTCAATTTTTAGGAAATCAATGACGTGCATGCGATGAATGTTTTACCGCTCAATCGCACGTAGCTGTTACATGCTACAATGTAACTTACGATGCCGGATGTGCGTCACTTACGACGTGACCCCGCTGACACATCGTAAGATATATTGAAGCGTGTAAAGCGCCCTTAACTGTAAAGAACCCTTTTCTATTTAGATACCGGAATTACTTTTCATCTACACGTAATGAATGTCCCCTAAGGGCAGCTTTGCACGTTGCGACATCGCAAGCCGATGCTGCGATGTCGCACGCGATAGTCCCCGCCCCCGTCGTAGGTACGATATCGTGTGATAGCTGGCGTAGCGAACATTATCGCTACGCCAGCTTCACATGCACTCACCTGCCCTGCGACCGTCGCTCTGGCCGGCGACCCGCCTCCTTCCTAAGGGGGCGGGTCGTGCGGCGTCATAGCGACGTCACACGGCAGGCGGCCAATAGCGGCGGAGGGGTGGAGATGAGCAGGATGTAAGCATCCCGCCCACCTCCTTCCTTCCGCATATCCTACGGAAGCTGCGGTGACGCCGGTAGGAGATGTTCCTCGCTCCTGCGACTTCACACACAGCGATGTGTGCTGCCGCCGGAGCGAGGAACAACATCGGACCGTCGCGTCAGCGTAATTATGGATTACGCCGACGCTGCACCGATGATACGATTACGACGATTTTGCGCTCGTTAATCGTATCATCTAGGCTTTACACACTACGATGTCGCATGCGATGCCAGATGTGCGTCACTTTCAATTTGACCCCACCGATATCGCACCTGCGATGTCGTAGTGTGCAAAGCCCGCCTAAGCCTTGGTAGGGTTCTTTGAAGGAATAACTCATGTGCTAATCCTTTGCATTGACCAACCATGTATTTAAATGTGAAAATGTGATCTCCTTAGAGCCTTTTTTTTTCTAAGCTAAACATGCCCTTGTGCATTTGTGCTCAATAGAAAAAGTGGACTAAGCCACCTCCAGAGACCAATGGCAAAAGCCTATCTCCTGTGAGACCAAAGGATGGAACATGTCTGTCATGATGTTACTTCAGGATAGTGATGGACAGGGGGCTCTTATGCTGTCCCTTATGCTAGGCTATCCCTCACACCCGGATTACTCCTAATGGTGGAGACGCCAAAGTCGTGTGCCTTTTTATTCTCCTGAATAGAGATGAGCGATGTTCGAATCGAACTGTTCGCCAATTTCAAATTCGAGTTGTTTTGGGCAATGTTCGAGTCGTTCGACAAACTCGAATGATTTGCTTCACGTTCGACAGTTCGAGTTAACGTTTGATAACGGTTTGATCACCAAAAGCGTAGCTTTTCATAGTAAAGGCTACTTTACACACTGCGATATCGGTCCCGATATCGCTAGTGTGGGTACCCGCCCCCATCTGTTGCGCGACACGGGCAAATCGCTGCCCGTGTCGCACAACAGCCGTCACACATACATACCTGTCCGGCGACGTCGCTGTGACGGGCGAACCGCCTCCTTTCTAAGGGGGCGGTCCGTGCGACGTCACAGCGACGTCACTGAACCGCCGCCCAATAGCAGCGGAGGGGCGGAGCTGAGCGGGTCGTAACATCCCGCCCACCTCCTTCCTTCCTCATAGCGGCCGGGAGGCAGGTAAGGGGAGCTTCCTCGTTCCTGCGGCGTCACACGCAGCGATGTGTGCTGCCGCAGGAACGAGGAACAACCTCGTTACTGCTGCAGTAACGAGATTTGAGAATGGACCCCCATGTCGCCGATTAGCGATTTTGCACGTTTTTGCAACGATGCAAAATCGCTTATCGGTGTCACACGCAACGGCATCGCTAATGCGGCCGGATGTGCGTCACGAATTCCGTGACCCCAACGACTCCGCATTAGCGATGTCGCAGCGTGTAAAGCCCGCTTAAGGTTATGTGCGCACGTTGCGTATTTGCATGCATCCTGCGTCCCCAGCACAATCCCTCTCTCTTTGCTACTCACCGATCAGCTGCACGGCTGTCACAAAGCTCCGGCGTTTTTTCCTCTTTTGAAAATGGCTGCCACTCATTATTCAATCTCGTATTCCCTGCTTTCCCCGCCCACCGGCACCCATGATTGGTTGCAGTCAGACACACCCCCATGCTGAGTGACAGCTGTCTCACTGCAACCAATCACAGCCGCTGGTGGGCGGGTCTATATCGTGCAGTAAAATAAATAAATAGCTAAAAAAAAAACATGCAGTCCCCCAATTTTGATACCAGCCAAGATAAAGCCACATGGCTGGAGGATGGTATTGTCAGGATGGGGAGCGCCACGTTATGGGGAGCCCACCAACCTAACAATATCAGCCAGCAGCCGCCCGGAATTGCTGCATCCATTAGATGCGACAGTCCCGAGACTCTACCCGGCTCATTTCGAATTGCCCTGGTGCGGTGGCAATCGAAGTAATAAGGAGTTAAAAGGCAGCTTATAGCTGCCACTAAGTCCTAGATTAATCATGGCAGGCATCTCTCTGAGATACCTTCCATGATTAACCTGTAAGTGAAAGTAAATAAACATACACAACGAAAAATCCTTTATTTGGAATAAAAGACAAAAAAACTCTCTCATTTACCACTTTATTAATCCCCAAACACCCATCCAGGTCCGAAGTAATCCACACGAGGTCCCACGACGCATCCAGCTCTGCTACATGAAGCTGACAGGGAGCGCCGTAGAACACAACCACTCTGTGTCAGCTCCACGCAGCAACTGAAGTGAGCCCCGCTGTCACCGGAGACTTCACTCAGGTAGTGCCTGCGTGTGTGCGGGGATGATGATGGGGTCGGTAGTGCATGCGTGTGTGTGGTGATGATGGGTGCAGTAGTGCTGGGGTGTGTGCAGCGATGATGAGTGCGGTAGTGCCGGGGTGTGTGCGGGGATGATGATGAGTGCGGTAGTGCCAGGGTGTGTGCGGGGATGATGATGAGTGCGGTAGTGCCGGGGTGTGTGCAAGGATGATGATGGGGCGGTACTGCCGGGGTGTGTGCGGGGATGATGATGAGGGCAGTAGTGTCGGGGTGTGTGTGGTGATGATGAGTACGGTAGTGCCGGGGTGTGTGCGGGGACGATGGGGGCTTGCTCTCTCTCTCGGCTTAACGCAACGCGTTATTTCACAGAAATCCGTTGTCTTTATATCACACTATTTACAACGCATCTGTCACATGCGTCACACAACGCATTGTGACGGATGCCGTTCAACGCAAGTGTGAAAGTACCTTCTGCTGTCAGCGGGCATGGAGCCGAGCTTAATGGCAGAGCAAGCATCCAGCGCGCATATGTGACGCCCTGGACTAGCCAGGTAGTCACAGATAGCGCCCCGCACAACACCAGTCCTTCAAAAGGTAACACCAGCCAAACCATAAACCCTAGTCACCTCCCTCAGTGCTTGTTGGACACACCAGGGGGGCGGAGCCAGGCAGTTGGCCACGCCCAGCGAGGAGTTAAGAGGGCCTGAGGCAGGAAACACAGACAGTTCGGAGTTCAGTGTCAGTGAGTGAGGAGTGAAGGAGTCTGACAGGTGCCGGGGTTGGAGCCCGGGCACCTTTGGCTAGGAGGGAAACGGTAGCCTTAGCCTGCAGGAGCTGGGAAGACGGCTCGGTGGAACTGTGGTGGACCGGGACAGGGTAGTGGCCCGCCGGTACCGACCCGGGGAACCGACTGGAAACCGGAGCCCACAGGGGGGTACTCAGACCCTGAAACAAGGTCCAGAATCCACTGGACTGAGTTAATTGACTGATTGCGGTCTGGACTATAGGTCCTTTCCCACCAAAGTCCCGACTGAAGACAACAGCCCACCGAGGGGGATAGAAAGCCACCGCACAGGCAGAGAGATCCCATGGGCCAGCGTCTGCGGGCAAACGGGCTTTCCCAACATACATACAGCCGGGGAGTGGACTCCCGTCGCTGAAGCACAGGCAGTCTACACATACACTACACGGTGCAGGAGAAAGGCCAACACCACCGAACCGGGTGGGGGACCAGACGCAGCCGGCTGCGGGCATCGACCACCATCAACTTTGTTTACTAGAGACTTGTGTGTGTCAATAACAGTGAGTACAACAGTGCCATCTGGCCACGCACCGCCCTGCACCACTCAGCTCCCCCAACGGGTCCCGGGGCCACCACCCCTGCCCACGGAGGGGTTAACACCTTGCTGCAGCACCATCTGCCCCGGGTGCCCAGTAATCGCAGCGGTGGTGTCCACCTTCACCACAACCCGTGGGTGGTGTCACGAACTTAAACACGGCTCCGGCCGTACACCTACCTACCACCCCCTTAAGTAGCGCCAGTACCCTTTCAGAGCGAAGTGACCCCGGGTCCGGAGGCGCTCGAGCCCACCACCCACCCGCCCGGATCCGAGCGGCTCGGCTGCAGCCGAGTGTCGGGCGGTACACATACATTCTGCATCAATTCTGCAGTCAGGAATAATAGCCACTGGTAAAGTACCGCAATCCAATTAATCAAAGGTAGCAAACCGGGGTACAAGAAAACATAAAACTTAACCTTTAATAAATATTCCTTTAAAGGAAGCAAGAGATCCTTACTTCAATAAAAAGTTATCTAAAAAAAAGTGCCATACACCACACATCCCCCTTAGCATGTATCAGGGGTTCAAATGGCCAGAAAAGGACTTCCTGAAAGATAACATAAATATATAGTGTGCTGGCCAGTGCAATCTGCACAGACAAGGACAGCCACTGACAGGATTTGGACTAGAAGTACCACAAGGTCGAGAAATCACTGTCTCAATAGAAAGAAAATGGAATGGTCTCACCCATCATGATGTGATCCATCCACCTTCACTTTTAAAGGATTCACATATCAACCTGGGCGTCCCAATGGTCCTAAAATGGACTGAACATATGGTCCCCATTTACAGATGAAATCCTTAAGTCCCTGTTCTCCTCTTGGAAATAATGGCGATCTCCATTTTTTTTTCCTAACCGCGCGTACAGTGGGGCGGTGCAGGATGTCAGCCAATCACACACACAGCAAAGTGCATTTTTTGTACTCAAGCAGGGGCATGTGTCATTGGCTGTGTATGTCACATGTCCTTGCCCTATAAGGATTTCTGAGTAGTTTCACTTTTGGACACCATAGAAGAAGTTTACTCTGTGTATACGTACTTCATACCAGAACTGGCTCATCTGGATCGATCCGTGCACCTCCTGATTTGTCCTGTGGCTTCTACGCTGGTAAGCTGAACCTTTTTTTTGTGTTTTCTATGTGTTTGTATGTGTTTGTGTTTGTCTGTCATTGTTTTCAATGGGGTTCGAAGGTGTTTGTCGAACGACGAACCGAACCGCACTCGAACACTAGGGGGGTGGCTCATCTCTACTCCTGAGAAATACTACTCAAATACCTCATAGCCCCAGGGAGGGATGTTGCAGGAGTGAGATGATAAATAGTAAAAGACAGACAAGGGAAAACCAAAACTCTGACACACTGCACACATACAAAGGAATAGCCAAAAAGAGACTCAGGAGAAAAACAAGAGCAGGAGGGTAGCAACAAAAAGGCAACAAGCAACTGCACAACTACACACAACAACATGTGTCACACCAGAAAGTCTGGATCACCACACCTCAAGAGACCCACTAAGATAAATTATAGCTGTGGCACTAATGGAAGTGTCCAGCCAGCATATATAGGAGGAGAGCAGATGTGATTGGCTCCCTCCTCAACATGTGAACAAAGATGACTCAAACGCAGACCAGATGAGATTAACTCTTGCTAGCCTGCCCATAAAATACCAATCTGTTGGTAAAAGTCCACGTCAGTCTGCGTTGAGACCTCAGAGAAGTCATCAGGTGGCGTGTCACAATCCAATGCACAATCTAACATGACCGATTTTTCTTTCCCCTGCCATCTGCTATCAGGAGAGAGTCAGGACACTCTCACACACATTAGATTCATGGACCGTCCTGTCAATATCGTTAGATTTGATTGATAAATCACCTAATCTGCATCTCATACCAGAAATGTTGAGCCTTTTTTATATATATATGCTAGGCATATAGGCCAAACGTGATGTGAACCTTAATCATATGATAAGTAGAGTTGATTATGTGTCATGTTATTAGGAGAACAGCTGCATCTGACAAGTCAAGTGTGTCATTTACACTGGCAGTTGGAAAATTACGGAGTCCTGATACCCCCTATAGAGCACTCTGAAATAAGGAGAGATAACCTGTTGTTGGGGTGATCCGTACCCTCCATTTGTTACATAGACTGAAAAGAACTGGTAAGTAATCTTTTTTAAAAACGCTGTAAGGCTCTGTGCGCACTGGGAAATGGAATTTTCTTGAGAAAATTCCGCATCCTCTCAAAGATTACCGCACCCGCGGTAAAAAACCGCGGGAAACCGCACCCGAAAACCGCATGCGGTTTGCCGCGGCTTTACCACGGTATTATTCGCGGTATTGCCGCGGTTTTGCCGCGTGCGGGTTGGGATGTGCTTTATTGCATTCAATGCAATAAAGCACATTGAAGGAAAAAAAAAAATACATTTAATTCTGATGGTTGGTAGATAGAAGAATAGATAGAGGGATAGATAGATAGACAGACAGAGGGATAGATAGATAGAGGGATAGACAGATCGCTGCATTTCCCACGGTCGGCAGTGAGTTCACATTACCGGCCGTGGGAAATGACCGATAATTACCTCTGCTGTCTGCTGCATTCAGCCTGTGTCTGTGACAGTCGCGGCTGGATGTCAGCAGTGCAGGACGTCGGAGCCGGAGCTGTGGATGTCGGAGCGGTGGATTACGCCGGAGCTTTGGTGCGGGAGGGGTTAATAAAATGGTGAACGAGGCTTGTTGGTTTTATTTAAAATAAAGGATTTTTCGGTGTCTGTGTTTTTTTCACTTTACTTACGGGTTGATCATGTCAGCTGTCACATAGACGCTGCCATGATCAAGCCTGGGGTTAATGGCGGTGGTCCCCCATCACCATTAACCCCTTGTATTACCTTGTCACCACTGCTACACGGTGGCAAGAAGAGCCGAGGACACGCCGGCAGTGCCGCATATTGCATGCGACAGTGCCGGGGCAGCTGCGGCTGATATTCTCGGCTGCGGGAGGGGGAGTGAGGCGGGGGACATTATCCCTGCCCCTCTCCCTCCCCAGCCTGAGAATACCGGGCCGCCGCTGTGTGCTTACCTCGGCTGGACGGTAAATATGCAGCGGAGCCCACGTTCTTTTTTTTCTATATTTCCGTTTTCTTTCTATGTGTGTTCTATGTGTCTGTGTCTATGTGTTCTGTGTCTGTGATGTGTGTTCTGTGTCTGATGTCTGTGTGTGTGTGATGTGTGTGTGTTTACTCTGCACGGCTTCCTCTTCCTGTAATGACATCACTTCCCTGCAAAACCGCAAGCAAGTGATGCACATTACCGGAGGTAAACCGCAAAATACCGCAGGGAATAACGCAGGAAAACGCAGTGAACCGCACAGAATTTGCTGCCTGCGTTATTCCCTGCGGGATTTCATGATTAACATTGAGTCAATGGAGTGAAATCCCGCAGCGATGTGCGGAAAAGAAGTGACATGCACTTGTTTTTGCTGCGGGATTCCCGCAGCAAAACATGCAGCTGTCAAATTCCGCCCAGTGCGCACAGGATTTTTTTTCTCCATAGGATTTGCTGGTGATTCACTGCAGAGATGTTATGAACATTTTCTGCAGCGAAACATGCAGCAAATCCGCGGCAAAATCCGCGAAAAATCCGGTCTGTGCGCACATAGCCTAATACTACAGGACCACTGTGATAGAGGCCTGGGAAAGTAAATCTTCAGATTTCATTGTATGTTTCTATTGCAATACAATTGGGGTTATGGTGTACCAATATGAGTGGATCACACAGCAGATATTTAAGGAAGCATTAATGAAAATATAATAGTCAATCTTTACAAAAATGTAATAAGCTTTGTAAAAATCTTAAACCCTTTATGACAATTTATCATAGTCATTCCTTATTATACGCAGCCATGCAAAACAAGGTAAAATATGTAGGAGATAATGTTAAGATTCATACATACAGGCAAGAATAATACTGTGACAATGGTATTTTAACTATACTTCTTCATAAGCTACTTCGTAATATTAAATACAAAACTGGAGCAAGTACAAAAAGACACCTTATCTTACATATAATGGTGGTAAGTCTGGAAATTTGGTAAACCTCAACATGCACAAATACTCTGTGACGCCCCAGGGTTCTGAGATACTCGGGGGAAAACAGTAGTGGTCACGGCCGATGCCCAGTTCCATGACCCTGGGGGTCTGTCCGATAAAAAAGGGGGGAAAAATGGAAGAAAAATAAATGAAAATAAAATAAAAGAGTTTTCGACTACGCCATTTGCGGTGTGCGGCCAGGTTATTGAAGCCGCCGCTGTAGGGTCCTGCTGGGGCTGGCAGAGTAGTGTACCTTAGGTGTTCTGGGCCCTCCGCAAGCAGGGCTAGGCCCCAGCAGTGGATGATGAGGGGGCAATAGTAAGGGCCAGGTTATTGAAGCCGCCGCTGTAGGGTCCTGCTGGGGCTGGCAGAGTAGTGTAGCTAAGGTGTTCTGGGCCCTCCGCAAGCAGGGCTAGGCCCCAGCAGTGGATGATGAGGGGGCAATAGTAAGGGACAGTCAATGTATGTGTACGGAGGTGAAAAGGAAACAGTTCACACCGGTATTGCAGTTTCAACTTGCCTTTTTTACTTGTGGCTTGGTACCTGGACCCGATGGTGCCGATTTAAGGTGTTCCCACTCCCCTTGTTCTCCATGCCAGCTGGGACCTGAGGTAGCTGTCCTCCATGTACACTTGTTAATATTGGGCTCCCGTGGCTTAGAGCTTTTGGGGGAGCCCCTCCGTTTCAGTCTTGGTCCTATTCCAGGCAGCCTGGACTATTTAATGGGTGAACTTCTGTCCCTTGTCCCAGGTCTCCTCTTTGCTGCTGATGCTTCAGACTCTTTGGTTGGTGAGGGACCCTTGAGATTCCCTCACCTGGCAGATTTACTTACTGCAGGTGCCGCTGACCATCCTTCATAAGCTACTTCATAATATTAAATACAAAACTGGAGCAAGTACAAAAAGACACCTTATCTTACATATAATGGTGGTAAGTCTGGAAATTTGGTAAACAACATGCACAAATACTCTGTGACGCCCCAGGGTTCTGAGGTACTCGGGGGAAAACAGTAGTGGTCACGGCCAATGCCCAGTTCCATGACCCTGGGGGTCTGTCTGATAAAAAAGGGGGGAAAAATGGAAGAAAAATAAATGAAAATAAAATAAAAGAGTTTTCGACTACGCCATTTGCGGTGTGCGGCCAGGTTATTGAAGCCGCCGCTGTAGGGTCCTGCTGGGGCTGGCAGAGTAGTGTAGCTTAGGTGTTCTGGGCCCTCCGCAAGCAGGGCTAGGCCCCAGCAGTGGATGATGAGGGGGCAATAGTAAGGGACAGTCAATTTATGTGTACGGAGGTGAAAAGGAAACAGTTCACACCGGTATTGCAGTTTCAACTTGCCTTTTTTACTTGTGGCTTGGTACCTGGACCCGATGGTGCCAATTTAAGGTGTTCCCACTCCCCTTGTTCTCCATGCCAGCTGGGACCTGAGGTAGCTGTCCTCCGTGTACACTTGTTAATATTGGGCTCCCGTGGCTTAGAGCTTCTGGGGGAGCCCCTCCGTTTCAGTCTTGGTCCTATTCCAGGCAGCCTGGACTATTTAATGGGTGAACTTCTGTCCCTTGTCCCAGGTCTCCTCTTTGCTGCTGATGCTTCAGACTCTTTGGTTGGTGAGGGACCCTTGAGATCCCCTCACCTGGCAGATTTAACAGTTGACCGTAAAGTGCCCCGCTGTCCTAGGGTCTGCACCCCGCCTTGTGCTGAGTCCTGTGAGTCTTGGTTCGGGACTTCCACAGGCACCCCGCGATCCCTGGAGTATTATACTTCTACAGGTAACTCACGGTTCCTGGAGTCCTGGTTCCTTACTCCACAGTCCTTGTCTCTTTTACAGTGTCTTGTTCTTCCTTTAGGTCTTTACACATTTCCTTCTCTACTTCACTCCTCACTCTCTCACTTCCAACTCTCTACGCTCTCTTTCACTTCCTCCTGCCAACTTCCCAACTGAGCACTGGTCCCTCCCCTTGCTGGGTCTCTCTCTACAAATTGGGTGGCAATTAGCCCATAAGTGCCCATCCCTTTTACCTGTTGCTAGGCAGTCTCCCAGTCTGGAATTGAGGTTATGTATGTGGCCTGAGGGTGCTGGTGTGTTGACTTTCACAGATATTCCAGGGTTTGGGTTTCCACAGGTTACATTTTGTGGCACCTGATACGTCAGGGGTGCTACAACTCCAACTGCTATTATGCAAGCTAAGCTAATGTTCATGGTGAAATAGATCTATAGTGTCATCCATATCAAATGTAAAATAAACTGATCCGTGAGGTCATAAGCTGGGAAGTGTTATTATATGGACATCATATTTAAGTGCACCAATCATCAGGATTTTCATATATAAGCAAAAGCCAGTGCTGTACTGGCACTATCAGGCTGATTCTATGTATACCTGTAGAGGTCAGCTGGGATGCTTAGGTTTTGAAATCCAAGAAAGTAAAGTTTATAAAATCGACAGCTTCTTGAGTGACAGCAGCTGAGGATCAGATAATATCTGGGGGGTATTCATAGTTATCCCCTCCCCCTGTTAGAATTAGCATAAGTATTATACAACTGATTTAATTTTTGACTTGCAGGACATGTGCTGTCATACCCATGTGACCAGAAGGGGTGGGGCCTCAGCCAACAGAAAATGTTGCTTCCTGGTATAAGCTTTCAGCGTTGTTGGCTGAGGCCCCGTCCCTTCTGGTCACATGTGTATGACTTCATACAGGTCCTGCAAGTCAAAAATGAAATCAATTGTATAATACTTATGTTAATTCTAATAGGGAGAGGGGATAATTAACCCCCCCAGATATTATCTGATCCTCAACTGCTGTCACTCAAGAAGCTGATGATTTTACAATCTTTACTTGCTTGTGTTTCAAAACCCATACATCCGAGCTGTCCACTACAGGTATATATAGAATCAGCCTGATAGTGCCAGAATAGCACTGGCTTTAAGTTATATATGAAAATCCTGGTGATTGGTTTCCTTTATGTGCATGTAATCTAGTGTCTTATGACCTTTTTTTTGTGTGTGGGGGGTTAGACACACATGCATATGGCTACAGAAGAGGGAAAAGCCCCCCAAAAAAATCACAAAAAATGATGCTATTTCAGAAAAGATTGCACCCCAATACACCCTATTGATTAGTGTCAGATAAAAAGTAGTGTACAAGTGTTACAAGCAAATGACTACTCCTGAAAATAAAAGAAAATGCGTTCATATCTGCACACGAACTTAGCAAAGTAAACATCTAATAGAAAGTATGTAAATCAATCAATATAATCCATACCTAGAATCAACTTCAGAAATGCACTTGTAGCCAGGATTATTTACAGCAGGACACGACTTCCCCTACTGCCTACAGCTCAATGCTAGGGTTAGAGAAGCCAGACTTATAGCGGCATGCTAAGAGCCAGGTCAGCTTCTACTTAAAAAAAGGATTTTGCCCAGGCAAGACAGCCTTTCAACCATGGGTAAGCTAAAGTCAGATTATCAGTTTTCAAGTGAAAGGCCAAGGCAACCATCTGATGCCCAGAGAGTTTCATGTACAGGACATGTTTTAATAATTAGAATGTATAATTTAAAATGTCGGCAGAAGAGCATACCTGGAAAGCCCCATTACCTTTAGTTCACCTGTAATGGTGGTAACTCCTTTCCCTAATATATACCGTATAACTCTCTTCCAGCTGTACATAGAAACCTTGTTAATCTTACTAACATTCAGTGCTCCATTTCTCCTGTCTCTGTCAATGGTGCCCTTTGGAATTTACGATCAGTGTGTAATAAACAACCCTACATCCAAGATTTCCTCCTTTCCAATTCCCTTCACTGCATCATATTGGTCTGCATGGCTGTCGTCCCAGTAGGAAAGCTTTTTTTTAACAATAATGCACAAGTTAAGGCCCCGTGACACGCAGTGATATCACTAGTGAGTGTACCTGCCCCCGTCATTTGTACGTTACGGGCAAATCGCTGCCCGTGGCGCACACTATCGTTCGGAACCGTCACACGGACTTACCTGCCTAGCGACGTCACTGTTGCCGGCGAACCGCCTCCTTTCTAAGTGGTCGGTCCGTGCGGCGTCACAGCAATGTCACTAAGCGGCCGCCCAATAGAAGCGGGGGGCGAAGATGAGCAGCCGTAACATACCACCCACCTTCTTCCTTCATCATTGCGGGCGGCCGCAGATAAGCTGTAGTTCGTCGTTCCCGAGGTGTCACACGTAGCGATGTGTGCTGCCTTGGGAACGACGAACAACCTGCGTCCTCAACAATCAACGATTTTATGAAAATGAACGACGTGTCAACGATCAACGATAAAGTGAGTATTTTTGATCGTTAACGGCCCTTCGTTGGTGTCACACGCAACGACGTCGCTAACGATGCCGGATGTGCGTCACGGAATCCGTGACCCCGGCGATATATCGTTAGATACGTCATTGCGTGTGACGGGGTCTTAAGCCTGCAGACAGTTTGCTGGAGACCAGCAGACCAAGGTCATGAATTACAGAAACCATGTCCTGTGGTCTTATAACCATTTGGTTCAGATTGTGTCAAGCATGTGTGGCAGCAACCAGGTGAGAAGTACAAAGAAAAGTGTCTTGCCTACAATCAATCATGTTGGTGGGAGGATAATGATTTGGGGCTGCATAAGTGCTGCCAGCTGTAGGGAGCTACAGTTCATTGAGAAAACAACATCTACTGAGACATACTGAAGCACAGGATGATAGCCTCCCTTCAGACACTGGTCCACAGGGCTCTATTCCAACATAATAACGTCCCCTAACACACCTTTAAGAGGACCACTGCCTTGCAAAAAGAAACTGAGGATAAAGGTGTTGGACTGGGCAAGAATGTCTCCAGACAAACTCTATGAAGCACCTGTGGGGTATCTTCAAACGGAAGGTGGAGGAGCGCAAGGACACTAACATCCACAAACTCGGCGGTGTCGTCATAGAGGAGTGGAAGAGAATTCCTGTGAAGCTCTAGTGAAATTTTCTTAATACCAGCAATGTAGACTATACCTGATGAAGGCTTTTGTTAGCTGAAACGCGTTGTCCGTAATTGTCCATTTTTTATTGAACCTATTAATAAACCCTTGTTCTTGAATTTTTTGCAAACTTGCACTGATATCCCATTTATCCTCCGGAAGCACCGAAAGGGATTTTTTCTTTACTCCATTACCCACGTGGGAGCACCTGTTCAGGACTCTCATTGTTTTTACCGAGGATTCGTGCTGCATACTGGAGGATTAATAAAAGACTTGATCCACTACACGGATCATACTAGCGAAAACAGAAGAAATCTGCACGGTGAGTGTAAAATTCGTACGATCATTGCATTGTGTTTACATACATCTACACTTAGATTTGACGCCCCGTTGTCCTCTTCTTTTTTTCTTTCCTTTATTCTTGACATGAAGACGGGAATACTCTGGACCTGATTTTTTGATTTACTCCTGGCTCTGTTCAGTGCATGACTTTACTAACTCCCCTCTCCTTCTCTCTGACCACAGCCTTTTTTTCTTCTCTGTCAAGAACTGACTCCTCACCCAGAACACCCCACTTACCACTCATATACTGTAGAAAACAACTCTACAAACCTTTTCTACTCCCTCCTAAGCCCTAAAACACAGGTTCTGGTCACCAACCCCAGTGATGATGATCTGGCCACTTATTTTCTAAAAACATTCAACTACGTCTATCAGGACATTTCGCATAATCCCCTTAAAGCCTCATTTAAACACATCATCATAACCCCTTTACTTAAAAAAACATCCACTCAACTACAGTCTCTAATCTTCCCTTTATTTCTAAATTCCTGGAATGCTTGGTCCATGTCCACTACAAATCCTTCCGATAACTCTCTTCTTGACCCTTTACAATCTGGTTTCCACGCTTTACACTTCGCCAAAACTACCTTTACTAAAGTCTCTAATGATTCAATAACAGCAAAATCTCATTGCCACTATTCCTTGCTGATTCATCTGTATCTCTCTACTGCATTTAACACTGTGGATCACCAGCTTCACCTCACTAGGTGCACCCAATTGTACATTTTCTCCTAACATCACCCCTACCTTAAAGGGAAGGTGCCACAATTGTAATTTTGTATTAATAAATACGGATTATGGAATAAATTATTTTTAATACAAATTTAAATTAATTGTTTTAGTTTTTATTTAATTCTAGTTTTACCGAAACACTGGGGGCTGCCATCTTGGATTACAGTGTGTAATGACAGTTACACACTGCAAATACGGCAGCACCTGTGCATAGGGGATAATAGTTGGCATCCAACCCTATCTCCTGCACTGTGGCTGCTCACTGCTGTAATCTGGGCACACCTCCTGCTTCCCAAGTGCCGCTTCTTGGATCCCACCTTCCGGCTGGCCCTGCTCACTTCGCAGAAGCAGCCACCGTTCCCAAGTCCCGCTACAGACTCTCGCCATCTGCCCCCTTCTGGCCGCGTAGAGAATAAGACTGTCACACAAAGTGTTTTGAAAGTGCCAGTAAGTGTTACCATAACAGACACTGACACTGCACCAGGAATTCTGAATGTAAGTTAGGATTAAGGTTACGAACTCTAAAGCTGGCCATACACCTTCAAGGTAAATTGAAGCATAAATGTGTGATTGTTGTTTATGGAAAAAATAAGCCCTCCCCAAAAATAAGCCCTAGTCTTTTTTTTGGAAACAAAAATGATATAAGACCCTGTCTTATTTTTGGAAACACACGGAATGTGTAATAATGAGAAATGACACAAGTGAAAAGGTCCGTGTGCTGTTTTTTTCTGTCATCCATTGACTTGCATTGACGAGTCTCAGTCATTTTACGTTTTTCTTCAGCGAGATTCCAGCTGGGGAAAAATACGCAGATAAACACTGCCTCATTGAATGACATTGGTGGTAGTGCAAGCCGATTCTTTTACCGCGGTGCACTTGGCGTATATAGACGCAGATGTGAGCGGACTCTTACACAAATGCCCATCCATTAGATTCTAACTGACATTTAGTGAGAAGGTTGTCTTTGCTGCAGAGCCTGAATTGACAAAGACTCCAGCTGAGTTGATAATGTTGCTATGTAACGTCTTACAGGAAAAAGCCACTAATGATTTTTCTCTTGATTCTATCTGAACGGAACAACTCTTAGGATTGTACTGTGGAGATGGAAAACCTCTTGGTTGGTATTTCCTAAAAAATGGCCATCGAGATAACAAGCTCTTCCATTACAAATTGACCATGATGATCTGACATCATAAAATCACTGATTTTCTAGATTAGGATGGGTTTAAAATTTCACTGGAGTGTCTCTTTGTTTTGTATATATGAATTTGATCCATATAACAGTAGCTTTCTTTTTTTTTCTTTCCTAATTACATAACCGTGTTAAAATCTATCAGACTGTCATCAGATCTTAGTGACACATGGCTGCTCAGATTATGAAACCCGCTGGGAAAGAAATGATTGCAATAAGGCTCCCACAGTGTCGAGAAGCAATCAAATATTCAAATAGGATAAGTTTTATTTAAACTAATGGCTGAGGTAATATTAACTTGGTCCCAGTATACAAAAATGTACCGAGTGCCCGTCTAATATTTACTATCTCACTGTTAGAATAAGTGTAATCCAATTAACATCCTATTGGTCAATTTATGCTGTCTACGGAACGCAGGATTTCTAATAAATAATTCATGGATCATAAACTATAAAAAATAACCTGCGCACACAGCAAAAACTAGCATCGTGCTCCAGAACATCGTTACCGCTCCTTTTATATTTAATGGTTACCTCTGAAATTTATTGATATATGTACGTAAAGTGATTACCCACATCAGAAAAAAATCTCACACAAGGAGATTTTTAATAAATCGACAGGGATCTTGAACTGAGAGCTCCCACTTGTTGGGAGTTACAAGGAGCATTCTTACATTGGGGAACCCAACATATACAGGGGCATCTCAATAAATTAGAACATCATCAAAAAGTTTATTGATCTCAGCAATTCATAACAAAAATGGAAACGCATATATATATATATATATATATATATATATAGAGGTATTACAAACAGAGTGATCTATTTCATCAAGTGTTTATTTCTGTTAATGTTGATGATTATGGCTTACAGACAATGAAAACCCAAAAATTGTCTCAGAAATATATTAGAATATTATTTAAGACCAACTGAAAAAAGGATTTTAAACTCATAAATATTGGCGCGTACTGAAAAGTCTGTACAGTAAATGCCTCAATACTTGGTCGGGGCTCCTTTTGCATGAATTACTGCATCAATGCGGCGTTGCATGGAGGTGATTAGCCTGTGGCACTGCTGAGGTTTTGTGGAAGCCTAGGTTGCTTTGATTCAGCTCATCTGCATTGGTTCTGGTGTCTTTCATCTTCCTCTTGACAATACCGGCGAGTTTGCTGACAAATCAAGCACAGTGATACTGTGGTTATTAAACCAGGTATTGGTACTTTTGGCAGTGTGGACAGGTGCCAAGTCCTGCTGGAAAACAAAATTTCCATCTCCAAAATGCTTGTCAGCAGAGGGAAGCATGAAGTGCTCTAAAATTTCCAGGTAGACGGCTGTGCTGACTTTGGTCTTTATAAAACATAGTGGACTTATACTAACAGATGACATGGCTCCCCAAACCATCACTGATTGTGGAAATTTCACACTAGACCTCAAGCAGCTTGGATTGTGGCCTCTCTTCTCTTCCTCCAGACTCTGGGACCTTCATTTCCAAATGAAATACAAAATTTACTTTCATCTGAAAACAACACCTTGGACCACTGAGCAACAGTCCAGTTCTTTTTCTCTTTGGCCCAGGTAAGACATTTTTGGCATTGTCTATTGGTCATGAGTGGCTTGACACAGAGAATGCGATAGTTGTAGCCCATGTCCTGGATATGTCTGTCTGTGGTGTCTCTTGAAGCACTGACTCCAGCAGTAGTCCACTCATTGTGAATGCCCTTTTCTTAGCAATTCTATCAAGGCTGCAGTTATCGCCAGTTACTTGTGCACCTTTTTCTACCACGCTTTTTCCTTCCACTCAACTCTCCATTCATATGCTTGGATATGTAACGCCCCTGCAACTGGGTCGTTACAGGGTATTAAATGTTACCCCATTTTTTCCCGGGCAGGAGGAGTGAAGTCCACACACATACTCACATCACACTGGCAGGAAGGAGTTAATAGCTTTTGCAGCATGTAGTTTTGAGCCTATGACTCATCCTGTCTCCTTAATGAGCAGGTAGCTGCACACAGGCAGGTTTCCATGACAACTCAAGGGGAAGTGGGCCTGAATAGGAGTGAGTTTAGTGCAGAACACACAGAAAGTTTAGCAGAACATCAGAGGCTGCAGGAGAGTGCAGACATCCACAGGACAGCTCCTGTTGAGGAGATGCCACGAGACCAGTCTGATAACACCTAGAGGAAGGGAATGGAGCTGAGGACTGGGGATCCCTGGAGAAAGTTGTACCCGGAGGCGGTTAGGATGCACGCCACCGGGGAAGAGAGAGACAGAGAGGCGGCGAGTTCCCAAGATGCTCCATGCCACGGGGACGGCATTAACGCACCGAAAGAGAGAGACCCCCCAGATCACCTCACCAGACCCCCCCTTCCTCCTACCTGCCCGGGACCAACCAAAGGCTACAGGCGGCAAGGACCAGCACCTGGGTGCAATGTGGAGCAGACTTTAAATAAAGAACAACTGGAACCGCACTCCATGACTGGTGTGAGTAATGCCGCCGCCCTGTGCCCCCGGTGTCCCTGAGGACTGTTGCTCTGGGTCTCATAAACCTCCCAGGGCTACCCCGCTCTACCCGTGGGGAGCGATTTCATCCGGCTGCCCGTAACATCTGCCCCGGAGAGAGACTGCGCAGCGGCGGCTGAACACCTGGCCGCAAACCATGGGTGGCGCTGCAAGCATCCCCCGTTCCCGTCCCGTATCGTTTCCTGAGGGAGAGTGATGGCAAGCTCCCCAGGAACCCCGTTACCCTTCTTCCATCCCCCTTGTAACACCGGACTGACTTTGGGACTTTCCTTTTATTGAAACCCGCCGGGGGTCATGGAAGCCGGGTCAGGCCACTCACAGCCTGACCCCGAATACCACCGGCCCAGTGACCGTGCGAGCCCTGCAAGCCCCAGCGCGGGCGTTTCAGATACAGCACTCTGTGAACAGCCAGCTTCTTTAACAACCACCTTTTTTGGCTTACTCTCCTTGTGGAGTGTGTCAATGACTGCCTTCTGGACATCTGTCAAGTCAGCAGTCTTCCCCATGATTGTGTAGCCTACTGAACCAGACTAAGGGACTATTTTAAACTCTTAGGAAGCCTTTGCAGGTGTTTTGTGGTAATTATTTTAATTTTCTGAGATAATGACTTTTAGGTTTTCATTGGCTTTAAGCCATAATCATCAACATTAACAGAAATAAACACTTGAAATAGATCACTCTATTTGTAATGACTCTATATAATATATGTGTTTCTCTTTTTATATTGAATTGCTGAAATAAATTAACTTTTTGATAATATTCTAATTTATTAAGATGCACTTGTATATATCAATGCACTGGACTGATCAATGATTGTAACTGGAACTTTGAAGGAGCTCTCAGCCTGAGATGATAGGTAGAAGTCCCAAAATGGGGACCCCACCTCTATAAAATTCATTTGTACAAATAAGAAATGTGGACTGGAATTATGGTACATACACCATAGCTTTAGGGCTTTGTGCACATGCTATAAAGCTATAGGAAGTGTATGCAGTACTATATGGTATCTGTCTACAGCACCATACTATACCGATGTTTTCTCTTGTAAGTTTCCAGGATAAAGGTTAACTGTCCTTAGGCGACAAAACAGCAGATAGAGACAGAATAAATGCCCTTTGGCCTTTGTCTGGTTAATGAGTAGGAATACCATTTATTTAATCCCTTTATGACCTGTGATGTACTGGTACCCCAACTTTGATGTAGGCTGACATGCTGAGCCCACACCTTTCCTGGCACACGTCAGCCAACCAGCCAATATGTGCCTCAAACACCAGCAGGCAATTCAGAGATCCGCCCACCGCTGTTAACTAGTTAAATCCCACTGTTGATCTCTGACAACGGGATTTAACGCCCGCTGGCGGGGAGCTCGTTATTCCCTGCTCCCATCAGTGGCCCTGTGATGTGATCATGAGATGCCGATGGATTGTCAGGACAGCTGGGGGTCATCTGATGACCCCTCTCATCGTTATGGCATAGTTCCTGTGAACACCAGCATTCATAAGAACACAGCAATTGTGCTCTACAGAACAGGGCTGAAGCATTGCCCTGAACAGCAGAAGCCATCAGACAGTGTCAGCTCCAAGTCTCCTAAGGGGACTAGGAAAAACAATAAAAACTTTTTTTAAAAAAAGTTTTAAAATTTATGAAAAAAACCCAAAACATAAAAGTTCAAATCACTCCCTTTTGCCCATTTGAAAATAAAACAATAAAAAACACATATTTGTTATAACCAAGTTTTAGAAATGTCCGCTCTATCAAAATGTAAAATAAATGAATCTGATGTGGTTTTAAATGTTTTTATAGTACAGAAAAGCTTTGATTCTTCACTTATAAAAATGTAACTACAGTTTTTTCAATGTGTTTTTTGAAGCTCCACATAGAAACCTCTAGAGAAAAATAAGCACCAGAACTGCTGAGTCTTTTCATGAAATCACATCCATTTGCTTGGACCGCTAAATACAGCAGAATTTCTGTGCAAAAAAAGCAGCAGAAGACAACATTTACACTGCATGTGAACACGGACTAAATGTTCAAGTGGATGTGATGTCATAAAATCTCCGCCCTCGGTGCGTCTAAAGACTCCAGTGAACTTTGCGCTTTTGCTGTTTTTTTTCTCTATAGGCATCTTTGTGAAGCCTGAAAAAAGCGCAAGCAAAAAAAATGTAGTTGTATTTTTAAATGTAGAATCAAAGCTTTTGTGTAGTGTTAAAATGCATTAGATTCACATCTGCAACAAACATGAATCAAATATCAGGGAAAACACATAAAAAACACAGCAATCACGCAGTAATCAAAGAAGATCATCATTGTGTTGGGTGGTGCGGACACCTTCAGAAAAACGCAGCATTTACGCTACATGTGAACACGGTCTCAGTGACACATTTTTATGGATTTAATAGAGAAAAATAATCATGCTATGTTTTTACGCCACTTACCAATGCCCATAAATAATCTGAACTCTTTGATGTGCAGATTATTACAAATACATGGATACAAAATATGTATATGTTATTTGCCAAGTTGTGATGTTTAATATTTTATACAAGTGCATTATAATTATATTGTTCAATTTTTTTTACTATTTTAAAGTAAACTTGTCAGGTGCAATATGTACCCAGAACCAAGAGCAGTTCTGGGTACATATTGCTTATCCCTGCCTAACCATCCCTGTATATACTAGCATGGATAAAGAGATTTTTAGGAAAAGTATTTCTAAAGATCTTTTATGGTATGCTAATTAGGCCAGCGACTAGTCACAAAAGTGTTACTTCTCTTGCTAGTCGGCCACTGTAACATGTAAGCATGCCCCTTTAGACGTGCTAACATGCTAATGAATGTGAAGAGTCAGAGGATGGTCGCGCTCACCTCTCCACTGCCATCACATCTGATGCTGGACTTTGGCTCAGTGTGCATAATTCGGACTTTCGGCCATGTACACAACATGAGTTGAAAGCCAGGACACGTACACCCGGCTTCGTAGTGCGCACTGAGCTGAAATCCAGGAGTCGGAAACGATGGCAGCTAAGGGCGCCGACTAGCCAAGGGAACTAACACCCTTGCAACTAGTCCCTGATCTCATTAGATTATCATATGGGATCTTTAGAAATACTTTTTCTAAAGATCCCTTTATCTATGCTGCTATGACTGTGACTATAGGCTGTGACTGCTAGGGAGGGATTAACAATATGCAATCGGAACTGCTCGTGGTTCTGGGTGCATGTTGCACCTGACAGGTTCCCTTTCAGTAAATTTATTAGAAGAACCAAAATCTCTTTAATTCTCCTGCTAGAATACAGGACATAGAGATGTAGTGCTCTGTATATTGGATCTCTATGTCCAGTATAATCTGCCTCTGGAGTCAGAAGTTGAACTGCAACTTCAAGTATAGAAAATTCTCCACAAGCCATCATCAGAGTCTGTGGCTCGAAGGCTAAAGGCCCCGTCACACTAAGCAACATCGCTAGCAACATCGCTGCTAACGAACAACTTTTGTGACGTAACAGCGATGTTGCTAGTGATGTTGCTTAGTGTGACATCAAGCAACAACCTGGCCCCTGCTGTGAGGTCGTTGGTTGTTGCTGAATGTCCTGGGCCATTTTTTAGTTGTTGCTGTCCCGCTGTGAAGCACAGATCGCTGTGTGTGACAGCGAGACAGCAACAACTAAATGTGCAGGCAGCAGGAGCCGGCTTCTGCGGACACTGGTAACCACGGTAAACATCGGGTAACCAAGAAGCCCTTTCCTTGGATACCCGATATTTACCTTTGTTACCAGCCTCCTCCGCTCTCACTGTCAGTGCCGGCTCCTGCTTCTTGCACGTGTAGCAGAGTACACATCGGGTAATTAACCCCATGTGTACTGTAGCTAGGAGAGCAGGGAGCCAGCGCTAAGCGGTGTGCGCTGCTCCCTGCTCTGTGCACATGTAGCTACAGCACACATCGGGTAATTAACCCAATGTGTGCTGTAACTAGGAGAGCAGGGAGCCAGCGCTAAGCATTGTGCGCTGCTCCCTGCTCTGTGCACATTTAGCTGCAGTAAACATCGGGTAATTAACCCGATGTGTGCTGTAACTAGGAGAGCAGGGAGCAGGCGCTAAGCGGTGTGCGCTGCTCCCTGCTCTCTGCACGTGTAGCTGCGTGCGCTGGTAACCAAGGTAAATATCGGGTTGGTTACCCGATATTTACCTTAGTTACCAAGCGCAGCATCTTCAACGCGGCGCTGCTGGCTGGGGGCTGGTCACTGGTTGCTGATGAGCTCACCAGCAACTCGTGTAGCCACGCTCCAGCGATCCCTGCCAGGTCAGGTTGCTGGTGGGATCGCTGGAGCGTCGCAGTGTGACATCTCACCAGCAAGCTCCTAGCAACTTACCAGCGATCCCTATCAGGTTGGATCGTTGTTGGGATCGCTGGTAAGTTGTTTAGTGTGACTGGGCCTTAAGGCTCATGCTGAAATGCTTGAAAGTTGATGGTTTGAGTCCCAGGGAGACATAAAATAAAAAAACTGGCACCTTTGTAATTATTTCTCATTGTTTTATAGGAACAAAAAAATTATAGGTCAAAATTACCAAATCTTCATACCCCTTTAGGTTTAGAAAAATTAGTTATTTCAGCATCAGGTCTCATAAATAAAAAAAAAAACAAACAAACAATTTCTTCATTTTAAAAGCCAACCAACATGTTGGTAGTACATAAAAAAAAAAATAAATCCACATTGTACGCGTTTCGAACATCTGTAGTGGTTCTTAATCATAACTTATAGGTTTAGGCAGGTGCTCAATGGTAGTGCTGCTGCTTATGGACAAGAATTTAATTTATACACTGCACTGACAGGAGTACGAGCCAGGACCAGAGCAGAGAATGACTCAAATCAGGACAGTACCGCTGAATGAGAGCTTTTTTTTTTTAAAAAAATGCTATGTACATTTATATGCCCAGCCCTAATAAATGTGGCTCTTTATATCATGCCTTAGAAAGTAAGATAGCACAGGTCATTTACAGTATTATGTAGGTGTGCATGCTTCTAGAGTCTGAAGGGAATCATAAGTGTCTTTAATGATAAACTCGTTAGCTCCTGAGCTAGCTCATCACAGTTAATTAAAAGGGACAACTGAGGCCTGATATGGGACAAAAGAATTCTCCGCTTTTATCACCATGTTAACATAACAAAAGAGGCTATAAAATCCAGAGGAAAAAAAATAGTTCTTCATAGAAAGGGTTCTCACCTGGTATTAACCTCTTCCTTGCAATGCAGTACAATCTCATGCACATAATCCTTTACGTCCTGATAATGCAAACACATTACTTTAATACAGGCCATTCCTCAAAGGCCACATCTTAATATAATTCATAGTTATCTTTCTGCATAGTACTCTATGGACCTCTTACCCTAGATAAACCAACATCATTGCCATGCCAACACGTTTCAGGAAAGACCTTGCCGTTGTTATCGCGGACAAATAGTGTTTGCATAACTCTATGACGTAAGGTTCGCGGCAGAAAGAAAACCAGCTGTCCTCTTCTAATTCCTGTGTATATATTCTTCCCATGAATGTCCACAATGTAAATGCATGTTCACAAGATTGACTTTTCAGGTTGATGCCAATTTTTATTTCATGGTAAAATCAGCTTACATTCTGCCTGTGTCAATGGGATTCTATGCTGAGGGTCATACACAGCAAATTATTTTTTTTTGCACGTGAAATTTACATCTATGGAAGAAGAGTTGACATGTTAATTATTTATGGAGTTTCCTAGCATGGAAGCCATAGTGGATCACCAAATGAATAGTGACTCCATTGAAAATAACAACCGTGCAGATCTTTAGCGTCACCACATATAGTTTTATAGGGTTTAGAGCTTAGGCTGCAGTTAGACAATTCAATCACGACAGTTAAAGAGGTGGTTCACTACTCTGCAATTGTGGCCACATCCCTGTAAAACTGATAGGGAAGGCTAAATACCTTGTTCATCCATTTCTGCCTCTGAGTGGCACTATTGCAGTTCGCTCATCCCTATCATAGGACTCTCGGGTTCCGTGACCTCTGAAATCCAGTGATGTCACATCAACTTCCAGTTGACCTGACATCACCGAGCCCAGCTTCAGTTTACCTGAGTGACTGGGCTGTGGGTGGTGTATCACCGCTCACCTCAGTCCAGCATATTGTGCGCTCTCTCCTTCACTGCAATGCGCTGCAAGCAGAACCAATGCTGGGCTGTGACGAGCTGCAAAACACCACCCACAGCACAGTTACTCAGGAAGACTGGGGCTGGGCTCGCTGATGTCAGGTCAACTGGAAGTTGACGTGACAACAACGGATGTCACAGAGCCCCGGGGGGGGTCACTTCATGGGGATGAGCGGACCGCAATAGCATCACTCAGAGGCAGTATTGGCTGAACAATGTATTTTGAAACTGCCTTCCCTATCAGTTTTACAGAGGTGTGGCCACTATTACAGATTAGTGAACCACCTCTTTAAATTACTGCCAATCATTACATGTAAGCTTATCAGAAGTCAATTAATAGCCCGTCTGACAGACCATCTGCACTTTTATGTCCACAGAATCTTATTGTTCTAGGTAGCACATGTGCTACTGAGAAAGATGATTTTATTTCTATGCAAGCTTAAAAGTCATTTCACCCATTGCACGTTACTTAAAGGGTGTATCCAAAACGTTACAAAAAAAATTGTGGCTAAGCACTAACAGGTTGTTGCTATCTGCCCACCTGTTGTGCTTGGCTCCCTTCTTCATCAGCACACAGCGATTACTCACCACTCCTGCCGGCGATACAATAGTTTCGTCAACAGAGCTTCTCTTCTGCTGTGCTCTGTAGATGGGATGGGACAGCCAATGTCATGCTGATTGGGAGCTCCATGCTTTCTAAAATGGGGAGTCAGCTTTTAATCGTGACGTTTACTATCCCAGACCGTCTATACAGCAGAGTGGAAAAGAAGCTGCTGCTCTGTTGATACGCCATCATTGGAAGCAGCTGAATCACTGGCTGGAACGTTCTGTGACCACTCTGTGCCAGTAAAGAATGGTGCTGGGCACAACAGGCAGGTAGGTTGACTGTTAAAGCTTTGGCACCTATTTTTTTTTAAGTCCTGGATATACCCTTTAAGGAATTGCTGGTTTGTGTACACCGGTCGATAAGCAGAAAATGATCATTCCTCATTTTTGGAAACAATACTGAGAATTATTAATTCCTATGTGCACAGAACAATCTATAACTAATCGTTCTGGTCAAGCTGTCATGGTCGACCTGTTTAAACAGTGTATTAAATGACCACCAATGGGCAAACATATAGCCAATCGGCAGTCGTTTACCGCTATAGGTCATGTAACACACAAAACTCAAATTTCTTACATAGGTATATTATATACATAGGTATAATGATAAAATTCTGGTTGACAGCAGAAAGTAAAAATAGCTTAGAAAGAGCTGTTTCTTATTGAGTTCAGTGTACAGAACATATGTTTTATACAGCTGGCTCATAAAGCTGGCTATACGCACGAGATAACTGTTTCTCCCAACATTCCCATACACATGAATGCTCGGTCGAGTATTTACATTTATTTTTAATGAGCAGATGATAGAAAACCGCCACCAAACTCCTCTGGCATCAACAGCCCAATTCATATACTCCCCTGACATCATCTGTCATCATCAGGGGAGCACAATACACATGTAATGGACATCCATTCTAGCTTAAATTGGTGGGTTTAGATACATCTCATCTAATGTGTATGGAGGTTTTAAAGCAGTACTCCAGCGCCTTCTGCTTTTATTTTCTTAGTGGCATCACTAATGCACGTTCCCTGCCCCCAGTTATAAACCTACAAGCAGTCGTCTCCTGCTCTTCCTGACACAGCTTCAGTATCATTCTGCTAGCTTTTGACTGACCGAAAGTCAGAGCTGTCACAAGCTGTCACAGTAAGTCTATGAGAGCCTCATTCTAGCTTACATGGAGAAATGGTCTCCAGTGTGCCCAGTTAACACTTCAGCAGAATACAACAGAAGGAGCACCAATAGACCGGTATAGTATAAGGTTCAAAGAATTTAAAGTTCTGCTCAAAGGTTTACATACCCTGGCAGATTTTTTTTGCTTTCTTGGCCTATTTCCAGAGAATATGAATGATAACACAAACATTTTTTTACACTCATGGTTAGTGGTTGGGTGAAGCCATTTATTGTTAAATTACCATGTTTTCTGTTTATAAATCAAAATGACAACCAAAAACATCCAAATGACCCTGATCAAAAGTTCACATACCTCAGTTCTTCATACCGTGTATTGTCCCCTCTAACATCAATGACAGCTTGAAGTCTTTTATGGTAGTTGTGGATGAGGCTCTTTATTTGCTCAGATGGTAAAGCTGCCCATTCTTCTTGGCAAAAAGCCTCCAGTTCCCATAAATTCCTGGACTTTCTTGCATGAACTGCAATTTGCTTGAGTTCTCCCCAGAGTAGCTCAATGATACTGAGGTTGGGAGACTGAGATGGCCACTCCAGAACCTTCACTTTGTTCTGCAGTAGCAAATGACAGGTCGACTTGGCCTTGTGTTTTGGATCGTTGTCATGTTGGAATGTCCAAGTACGTCCCATGCGTAGCCTCTGGGCTGATGAGTGCAAATTTGCCTCCAGTATTTTGCTGATAACTTGCTGCATTCATCTTTTCTTCAGAAGTTGGAAGGTTTGTCTGTGTGCTGTTTGGCATATTGAAGGCAAAATACTTAGTGGCATTTGCGCAGTAATGGCTTTCTTCTAGCAACTCGACCATGCAGCCCATTTTTCTCCAAGGGCCTCCTTATTGTGCATCTTGAAATAGCCACACCGCTAGTTTAGAGTGAGTTTTGTATTTCAGCTGATGTTATTTGGGGGGGGTGTTTGCATACCAGATAATTTTTCTGGCAGTTGAGACTGAGATTTTTGTTGGTCTACCTTATTGTGGTTTGGTTTTTACAGAGTCCCTGACTTTCCATTTGTCAATCACAGTTTGAACACTGCTGACTGGCATTATCAATTCTTTGGATTTCTTTTTGTATCCCTTTCCTGTTTTATACAGTTCAACTATCTTTTCCCATAGATCCGTTGACAATTATTTTGCTTTCCCCATAACTTACAATGCAGAAACGTCATTGGCTGGATGAAAGATGCAAGAGTTTGTCTGGATCCCAGAAACTCACTCAGCTTTTATGCACACACACGGATTACAAGCAAAAAGGTCACAGGTGAGGATGTTACCTTTATTACTCATTCAAACCCATTTGTGTCAACTTCTGTGGATGTTATCAAGCCAAAATCATCAGGGTATGTGAACTTTTGATCAAGGTCATTTGGAGGTTTTTGATAATCATTATGATTTAAAAAGAGAAAACACAGTAGTTTGACAATAAATGGATTCACCCAATCACTAACCATGCATGGAAAAAAAAGATTTTGTGTTATCATTCATAATATCTGAAAAAAGGCCAAGAAAGCAAAAAATTTGCCAGGGTATGTAAACTTTTGAGCACAACTGTAAATTAGTGATACCACTATGTCAGTGAAATAAAACAAAACACTAGGGTGGTGCTTTAAGGTAGTGGTGTCCATACAAATAGTTTGCAGTTCTGAAGCAGAGAACACTAGCACTGACAGAAACATTGATTTATTGAGAAAATTGACTACTTCAAGCAAAACAAATAGGGTGCAATTCATAAAGCAGTTTTTGGAAAATTCCGGCAAAAAACTATCAGAAATCTTACAAAATTTCAAGCAACTTCAAGTTGCCTACAAATGCTGCAACTCTAGATTTTTTTTGGCAATTGGGTGCATGGCCAGGCACACCTAACAAGTGGTAAATTACGACAGGAATCTATGCCAGCCTGACTGTGGTGCATAGCAGTTATAAGATGGGCCAAAAACGCGCGCACTCTGCTTAAAGAATACGGCTTCAATTATTATACAGCTCTCTTCATTAAGACTGGGGAACAACATGGTAGTCTTAATAAAAATAGGTCATGCTAGCAAGTGACACCTAGATCATGGGCGATAATATTTTTAGTGGACCCGTAGAAGCCTAATTACAGGCGAAACGGCCGTCGTCCGCAGCGAAGGGCCGCATCCAGGTCACCTACCGCCCGATTATATCCTGCACCTTTGGAATTTGGAATAAAGATTTACCGGTTTAACAGCTGCTTTGCGGTCAGTTTCTTCTTATACTTGGATCATTGAAACTTTCCCTTCCTTCTGACCTGCACACTGATCCGGGACCCATATGGCCAGCTGGAGCTGCATCTTCCTATATGTGAATGAGCCCACGTGGTAACAGCTACGCACGAGTAGTGCAGGACTTGCCTTTTTCACGGAGCAGATAATATTTTTAGTACCTCTTCCTTTGCTATGACCTCCTGATGAATCCAGATAAAGTGGAAGAAGCGCTTCGAGGCAGGATATGTGGACCGGAAAGACTAGAAAGACACATGTCAGTTTGATATTTGTTTCTTCAAAAGAACATACTTACGTAATCTTATTCCCTTTGAGGTAGGATATGGAAAATGGAGCTGGTTGTAGTCATCTTTATGCCATGTCTAACCTGATTAGGCAATTAAAGGTGCTTATCATGCATACTTTATGGATGTGGATGTAAAGTAGAACATATATGCATAATACCTGATACATATTAGATACAGTATTATCCTTTGAGCAATTCAGATATAAAGTACTGTATATTTATTGTATTAGGACTCCGTTTTTCCCGAACAGAATATGCGTGTTTTTTATATTGCAGGAGCCAACCTCTGTGACAAGGCAGGTAATAACCATATGGTATACGTTTCTGCTTACTAACATAAATCTATTGCTATCCATGATAACCTGCCATCTCAACTTTATTCTTTTTATCTATTTTTTTATATACTAGGATTTGTATATTTTAATTACTAGAATAGCATGTGTGGTTTTATTTATGCAAGTTGCATGTGATCCATTATAATAATGTTTCAAAGTGAGTTAGGTACAAAGCATATCAGCACTTAAAGGGAACCTATCACCAGATTTTTCAAGACTAGCACCTGTGTTGTATTCCATAAAGTTGTATATTATCACATGACTCCCTCTGTATACTCCCCCCAAAAAATGTATTTTGAAATTCTTCCACGCTCCATGTAAATTTTTAAGGTCCAGTCCGATGTTCTTTCTGTGGCGTTCCTCCTCTCCACCATTCCTATGCTTTGATTAATGTGAATGATGCCTTCTCCATCATAGCCTTGTGAAATCTCACGCCTACGCAGAGACATTGTTGGCTCGCACATGCGTACTTCACTCTGCTCTACTGTGGGCAGTGCCTAAAGCATAACTGTGCATGTGCACTTATGCTTTAAGCTCCGCCTGCAGTAGGGCAAAGCAAAGTGTGCATGCGCGAGCCAACAATGTCTCTGTGCAGTCGCGAGATTTCACCTGGCTATGTGCATGATGGAGAAGGCATAATTCACTTCAATTAGAGTAGGAGGCTGGTGATCAGTAGCAGAGGAGGGACAGACACCGCAGCAAGGACACTCATTGGACCGGACCATCTGGATTTACATAGAACGCTGAAGTATTTTAAAAGATTTTGAGGGGGTATACAGGGGAAATCAGTGGATAATATGCACCGTTATAGAATGCAGTATAAGCACTGCTGAAGGTGCTAGTCTTTGTTCAGACATGATAAAACTGGTGACGGGTTCCCTTTAAAATACATATGTTTTGAGAGCTGACTGTATGTAATTCTCTATTATATACAGGAATACAGGAGTACTGAATATATACACACATATATATATATATATATATATATATATATATATAAATTTCGATCTTTTTTCAGTGTGGGACTTTTTCTTACAGGTGAGAGAACATTGAATACTTCTTTTTTTCTATCAATTTATACAAATTCACCCAGCCATATTATCTTTCTGTAACAATTTGTTGAGTTTTTCGCAGCATTTCTTCATGCTGTACTCGCTTTTAATTAAAAATCCTCATGTGAATTATTTAAACTACAGTCAGCAAGGAGATTGTCAGGGCACTGCCAGGGATTAAGAACAGCAATGCATTGGAAATTACAAAATGAGAATTTATAAAGTCAGCATCTCATTTTATAGCGTCAGGAAAATGGTGAACTTTAAAAGAAGAAAGAATTAAAAAAACATAATCAAACCAGAAGACATTATCTAAATACAGAATATCAATCAGGGGGTCATAATTCTGAAAGCCAGCAAAAAGATTACATATGTAACCAAAAAACTGACCAAAAAACTGACTGAGCTCCTACAATACTCCGAATTTCTGCATTTACTGGACAACAAGGAGCTACATCCTGTCAGCCATAAAAATTCCCATGGGGTTAATGTATTAGTCTCAAGGGGGACCATTTCTCCTTTTGGAGAGTGCCAAGCTGGAATAAGGAGACGTATAAGCCATGCAATGCTCCTTTTGGAAATTAATTATGCAAAGAGCCTCTTCAGAGAAGAAAAGGTCTTGAACTTTAGTGTCACCTATTGAATGTAGTGATCCTAACACTATATCGACCCTTTAAGAATATCGACTCTTTAACAAGCCTTGCCATGTGACTTAAGGGTGCTTTACACACTGCGACATAGCTAGCGAGCTCGTTAGCGATGTGGCACGCCAGATCGCAGATGCGATCTGCCGTCTTTTTATAGCGCCGGTCACATGTGCGATCTCGGCAGATCGCATCTGCGATTTGGCGTGTCACATCGCTAAACAGATCGCTAGCGATGTCGCAGCGTGTAAAGCACTCTTAAGATAAGAAGCCAAATCAGACAATACTTTTGCAGACATACGTTTCTGGGTGTTTGCCCCACATTTGGCTATGTTATAGGCCTCTGACTGATGGTTCTAAGGCAGTGTTTCCCAACTCCAGTCCTCGAGAGCCACCAACATTGTATGTTTTCAGGATTTCCTTTGTATTGCACAGGTGATAATTTAATCCTGCACATAGAATGTTTCTAACACCTGTGCAATACTAAGGAAATCCAGAAAACATGCACTCTTGGTGGCTCTCTAGGATTTGAGTTGGGAAGCACTAGTCTAAGGACTTCTGGTCTCCTTTGAGGAGGTTGTGAAACTGGCGTTATGAGGTTGCATACCGTATATAACGTTTGGGGTTCCCCTTTTCTCTCTTTATCCCTGGGATGCAATGTATTTTGCGGTATGTGAGCCTGATCATGCCTCCTTCAAATTCGCATGCGCCAGGAATACAAGCCTTCTCCTCTTATCACAATATGTAAGGTCAGAAAAGAAGGCAGAAATTTTCTGTACAGAAATGTATGCTAGTGGTGTAAAACAGTCAGGAACGTTTTTACACAACAGACTTTGTCATTTTGATCTGTTTAACATCTATGGGAGATATAGCCCTAACAGGAATTCACAAGTAACATCCTAGCGGCAGCGGGTGGACCTCCTAGAAACATGGAGTGGTGATGTACAGTAGAGAAAGACCTCTAAATTCCTGCCTGTGAAATTGATGAGTGAATAAAATGGACTGCTTTCATATGCACCACTGGGTCTTAAGGAGTTTGCTTGATTACACAGCACAACAAATAAACACTTTTTGTCTGCTACTTGGCAAAAACCATGTGCGCTATACTAAATCGAATGCGCTGAATCCAAATCTGAAGTTAGTTTTTTTGTAGCACGTCAGGATATTAAGTTATTCCAATTTTTGTGAAAATTAAAATAAGCAATTAATAAAGATACAGAATCGTTATGTCCCACAGTTTCACAACATGTATTATCATTTTTATTGAAAAAGAAGTATAGGTAAATAAACCAATAAACTTAAAAATCACTTATAGTAGCTTAAGAAATCGCCTTGAACTCAGCAGAGTACTTTTAAAAGTGCTTCAGGCACTTGCTTTTGCGCTTGTGAGTGGTCCTAGTGGCCCGTTGCAAAAACCAGCAGTAATCGCCCATCATGTTGGGGTTAAAGCGACCTGGGTATCTTTTTTCCATAGTAGAAATGTCCTGGTGGAATCTCTCACCATGTTCGTCACTGACATTACCCATATTTGGAGGAAAGAAGTCAAGATGTGAATGTAGGAAATGCATTTTCAATGACATTCGGGCACCATGCATTTCGTATGCTTGAAGCATATTGTCTATTAGTTCAGCATAGTTTTCTGCTCTTTCGTTTCCAAGGAAGTTTTGAACTACTAATATAAATGCATCCCATGCAGTTAGTTCAAGTGGGGTGAGTTCTTTCTTGAAGATTTCATCATGGATTAGTTGGTGGATTTCAGGACCAATAAAGATTCCTGCTTTGAGTTTGGCCTGAGTTTTCAATGCACTAAACTTTTCCTTCAGATACTTAAATCCATTCCCTTGACGATCCATTCCTACTACAAAATTTTTCATTAGTCCTAGTTTAATGTGAAGAGGTGGAGGATAAACTTTAAGTGGATCGACAAGTGATTCGTGTTGAACATTGTGCTTACCAATCTTATGTTCATCTCTATTGGGCCACCGTTTAATTTTATAATGGTTGTTGTCATCTCGACTGTTCCATAGGCACAGAAAGCACATATGCTTAGTGTAACCTAACTGCAAACCAAGGACTAGTGCAACAACTTTGAGGTCAGCACAAATGTTCCATTGATGTTCTGAATATTTAATCAATCTTCAACAATGCCTGAATAGGCGTATGGCCTTTTCTAAGTATAACTCAAAATCTGGACGTGCTGTGCAAATTCTGAGTTCATATTTGGAATCAGCATGTTCAAATTAGTAAAGAACACATGTTTTACCCTCAGTAGCAAAAACATTGTTGTGCTGTGTTATAGAGCCCAAAGGTGTGTCCAAAGTATGAATCTGTGGTAAAACTAATTAGCAGGTCTAGTTCTAATATACCATATAGCCACTATAGTCACAACAATTAAGGGTCCCAAGAGCAGGATCTCCACCAAGATATCCGTGGTGCATTGGTCCTTCACTTTTCAGTTTTTACACAAATCCTATTGAGTAAACTAGTACCAGATTTGGCCTGGAGTAATATTCCAATATCACAGAGCCTCTTGCAACCCTTCCATCTACTAATGAGTTTAAAAGGAAACTGTCAGCTGATGCGTTCTTGCAGTCGTGAATCTTTTTCCCTGAAACACTGTGGCGTTTCAGAGAAAACATATTCTGAAAAACCAGTGAGGGTTTATGTTTCTCATATGACTTCTCCAAGGCGGGTGCAAGGAAGCTTCTCCCCTCCCGGCTACCCTAACGTGCCAGGTCTGTTCGTATGTGTTTGTACTGAGAAAGACTTGTCAGTGCAGGGGGACAGGAGTCTTTGCCATAGACTTGTCTCTTGGACGAGTCATCCAGTTGGCTTTTCAAAGTATACTTGCTCTGGAATGCGGCAATAACACGGTTTCAGGTCACAGGCCGCATGAATCAGCTGAAAAGCTTCCTTCAGACGTGATGCCTCCATAAATCCTTTGGCTTTCTGTTATGTTTGGCCTTAAAATAAATCCAGAATCCACCAATTCCTCTAATCTACACCCTCTCAAACTTTAATTGCCACCCTAATTCTTCTAGCTTTGATTACTGTAACTTTATTGATCTGTTTTTCCCTTATTAAACCCTCTCCATTCCAGTCTGCCCTAAAAGAAGCAGCCATCTTATCTTTCTATGCTATTCACTAACGTGAATATCAGGTTCCAGACTGTTACATTCATTCTGGATGCTGACTCTATGGAATGAACTTTTACCTCTGAGAAACAAGAGTCTATAATGCATCAGTTTATGCAAGAAAGTTCAAATATTACTTTATTAAATTTTTACAAACATCATAAACAAGACACATATATGATTCAGTGTTAGTGCTGAGTGGACCCGGACTGTAAACGTCCGGATCCGCGTGGTTTCAGCGCTATCCCCGGGCCAGACCTGGGCTCGGGATTTCGGCTGCACTATCCGGAATTGGCAATTAATAAAAATGTTAAAAAACAATAAATAAATGAGCGTTTCATACTTACCAGACTCTGTCATGGCAGCACACTTGCTTCCGGGTCGCGCTCTCACTTCCTGTGCTGTGCACGCAATCACACAGCTTTCCGTGCTTTCCCCGCCCACCGGCCTTCCTCTCAGCTGTGATTGGTTCCTGGCTGACGCGCCCCCAGCCTGTGACAGCTCTGCCGTGCAGTCATCGCAGCTCAGTAATAGGCTGCTAGGCTGCTAGGCTGCACTCAGAGCGGACAGCCGTGCTCTATGGCTGCTCGCTCTGACATGTAGCAGAGCTGGATGTGTCGCCGCTGGATCTCGTGTGCATTACGCCGGAGGGCTGTGGTGGGATAATAAAGTGGTGAAGGAGGAGGCTGCGTTTCTACTTTATTCCAAATAAAGGATTTCCCTGTGTCTTGTTTATTTACTGTATTTACAGGTTTGTAATGCAGGTATCTCACAGATGCCCGTGCGATCACAAACCTGGGGTTTAATAACAGCCATGCGCTGTTATTAACCCCTGCTATTACCTTGATTGCCACCGCCCACGGCAATCAGGATGAGCCGATAATGCACCAGAATGGCCACATCTAACAGATGCGACCATACTGGGTGGCTGCGGGCTGAGGATATACCAGCCCCCGGCCGGCTTTATTATGGCTGGGAATGAAAATTGGGGGGACCGCACGTCGTTTTTTTTTTAAATTATTTATTTAAATTTAAAAAAAAAAAAACGCATACGGTTTATCTTAGGCAGCAGTCACAGCGAGGGACTCCCAAAAGTGTGACATCGCAGCACAGCCGCACACACATCTGACCGGAGCGTGCATGTACCTAGAAACACATGCACGCTCATGTTCAGACAGTGGCAGGCTGTGACGGGTGATGTCAGACCCGCACGAGTCTGACATCGCAGCACAGCAAATCTGACAGGAGCGTGCATGTGTTTCTAGGTACATGCACGCTCATGTTCAGACAGTGGCAGGCTGTGACGGGTGATGTCAGACCCGCACGAGTCTGACAGCGCATCACAGACGCAGCTGCACACTTCTGACAGGAGCGTGCATGTGTTTCTAGGTACATGCACGCTCATGTTCAGACAGTGGCAGGCTGTGACGGGTGATGTCAGACCCGCACGAGTCTGACAGCGCATCACCGACGCAGCTGCACACTTCTGATTGGAGCGTGCATGTGTTTCTAGGTACATGCACGCTCATGTTCAGACAGGCGTCAAAACACTGCGATTTTTTGCCAGGAGGTGTAGATTGGATGCAGGAATATGATGTAAAAATCACAGCATCAAATTTGCATCCCTTGGCCCCCAAAAATAAAAACAAAATAAAAAAAAATTGCCACAGGTGGAAATTTGGTGCTGAAAGCTGGTGCAGACGATTTCAGCACCAAATGTGCACCTCCTGGCAAAAAACCTCGGCAAAAATCGCGGAAAAATAACCGCGGCAAAAAATGCGGCATAAAAATTGCATCAAAACACCGCGATTTTTTGCCAGGGGGTGTAGATTGGATGTAGGAATATGGTATAAAAATTTCAGCACAAAATCTGCATCTCTAAGCCAAAAAAACTGCGCTTTTTATGCTAGGAGATGCAGGTCTGTGAACTCAGTGACCTCCACCTGAGGTCAGGTTACCTGCGATCACAGATGAAGGACCGTGGGAACTTCCAGCTGTGACCGCAAATGACCCGAGTGACGTCACCGCTCAATGCTCAGCTCATTCACTCTCTGGAGCTCACAGAGAGCGGTCTGTCGTGCAGCTCTCTGTGATATTCAGATGTAGCAGAGCTGTATGCGTCACCGCGGGACTTCTCCTGTGGATTACGTCGGAGCTGCAGGGTATTTGGGGGTTAATAAAGTGGTGAAGGAGGAGTGTTTTGTATTTTATTCCAAATAAAGGATTGTTCTCTGTGTCTGTGTTTATTTACTGTCACTTACAGGTTTGTGTGATGCAGGTATCTGACAGACGCCTGTGCCATCACACAAACCTAGGGTTTAGCAGCAGCCATGCGCCGCTGCTAATCCTGCTATTACCCCGACTGGCACCGCATCACGCCAGTGGGAAGAGCCAGTAGCGCACACCGGTATGTCGCATCTAACAGATGCGACATACCGGACGGCTGCGGGCTGAGGGTATACCAGCCCCCGGCCGGCGTTATGGCTGGATGTGAAGATTAGGGGGAACCGCACGTCATTTTTTTTTTACTTTCACCGGAGTCACACGTGCGAGGGGCTCACGTGAGTCTGCCATGGCAGCACCCGGCAGCCTCGCACGTGTGACTTTGGACACTGTATACACAGCACAGATACTGCGCGACGGCTGAGGCTGCAGCCGAGCGCTATAACTGTGCTGCCTAGTGTTTACTACTGTGAACTGACCGACAGACTGTACTGCTTTCCCCGCCCACCGGCCGTCCTGTGATTGGTTGCAGTTAGCTGCCACGCTGCCACTCAGGATGGGGGCGTGTCTAGCTGCAACCAACACGTGCCGGTGGGCGGGGAAAACCATGAATATTGAATTGTCGGCTCCGGAAGTTAACAGCGTGACCCGGAAGGAGTGTGCCGCCATGACAGCGCCTCGGTGAATATGCCACGCTCGCTCCCAGCCCCCTAGTCCCTCCACAAACGTTTTTACCCTCCGGATTCCGGTCCCCATTGACTTATATGGGCACCGGATTCCGGAGCGGATCGGATTCTTTTTTAAATCTGTTAGTGATCCGCCGGCCCTGGATTATTGGCCGTTTGATCAGCTCTATTCAGTGTACATAAAAAAAAAACAAACAGTAAAACGGCTGCCTCAAACCTTGGAAGTACCCACAAAAGGGGAACAATACATGTCCGCTGCCCTTGTTCAGTGGAGGTAGACCAGGTGAGAAAAATTGTCAAGGATACTAATTAACATATATCAGTCCCTAAGTGACTTAAAACAAACTTGTGCATATACTTTATCATTTTCTTTATATTATAGGGGTCACTGTGCACTAAGTCTGGTAAGCAGTTAATCCTATGTTCGCTATGCCCAATACTCATATTATGCATTCATCATGTTAATATGGATATAGCGAACTAGTTTAAAAATTATATCCTGCAACACCTTGTACTGCAGAATGGTGAAGAAAAAAGGGGGAGGGTTAACTCACTATTCACTGTGTGCATAGAATTCACTAATCAACTACTATATCTCACATGCAGCGATTACAGAAGGGACATGATTAAGATTACCTATATTGCAGTCCTCCAGGTCAGGGTGCCAGTGCCCCGATGCGCATTTCGCACTGCGGCTTTTTCAGGGAGTAAAAAAAACGTGCCTGCCTTGTGCTAGTCACAGCACTTCCCATTCCCTTCAAAATTCAATTTAAACTGGGCAATATTGTCCTATACTATACAGGGTGTATGGTACCAATTTGGTGGATACTATTTTTTATTACATCTCATTGGTTTATTATTGTTATTATTCATGCAGTAAATTACATGAGCCCTAGGCAGCCCAACTGGCGCAGTAATGCTTTTTGTTCAATATGACTATCTTTATATAAAGAAAAAATAGTCACTATACAATTTTCAAAGTGGCCACTGAGGCTCTTTTAGTGGATAATTTTTAGACTTAACTTCCTAGAAGCGTTTACAGCAGTTTCCTTATCATCAGAGGCAGGATTACAATGACTAATACCTTTATACGCAAATACCCCAGGATCTACCAATAGGTAATGTTACTGGTCCCCCTCCCTTCACAATGACCTTTGCACATACTCAGTACATTCTTCAATAGAAGAAATAGGGTTGCAGTTTGTAAATTCGGCTAATGTACCAGTGGATTTCTTGAAACAACAGAAAGAATCTAAATAAGCCCTAATGGCCAGTGAGAAAATTGCAAGATTTCCTTTTTTTTCTTTTTAATAAAGATCGTGATATGGAAAAAAAAAAACATTGACAAACGTTTAAAAAAATATATTTAACACAAAAGTCTGATTTCAATAATAATTAATGTTATGATGACACATTCCCTTTAATTGCTGTTTATTTGGCAATTTGACTAGGCCAAACAAGTGCATAATTTAACTCTGCAAACCACCTTGGAGACAATAAATGTCTTCCTAGAGAGTTTTTGTATTTAGTGACAGTATGGCGGTATTATTCTGTCTGGCACTAATTAGTCATCATATGGTGGTATTATTCTGTCTGGCACTAATTAGTCATGTTATGGTGGTATTATTCATTTGTTGTATGGTAGACTTATACTGTGGTGTTATTAAGGCATAGTTTGATTGTGTTATTGAGCGAGGAAACATACCGTACTAGTGAGTAAATACAAAGAACTGAAGAAATTAATTGATTAATTATTCTAATTAAGGCTTAGTCTAATTTTCTTCTCCGCCTACTACGTGGTATAAAGAGGATGATTTCACAAGCATTTAGTTATTAATGAAGGGGACACCTATTTTCATGATATTAGCATGTAATATTAGTCATAAATACTATTAGTCATGGTATGGTGGCATTATTCAGTTGTTCTATGGTTGGTATGGTAGTGTTATTCAGTTATTGGGGAATTATGTAACCACTTAGTGAAGGAGCAAATTTTTTGTTTAATAACCAAGCCACATTTTTCAAATCTCACCTTATGCGGTAATATCTCTGGAATACTTCTACCTATGTCTGGGATTCAAAGATTGTTTTTCATGACACATTGTACTTTATGTTAGCGCTAAATTTTGGTGGATGCATTTTTTGTGAAAATATGGGAAATGTTATTAAACTTTAGAAAAATCTGCAATTACAAAACTTTCAATGCTTATATCTTTTATCCAGATACTTATACCATACAAAATAATTATTAAATAACATTTCCTACATATCTACTTTATATCAGCATCGCTTTTTCAAGGAAATTTACAAATCCAATTTTTTACAGGCCTATTCAGTTTTGATGGGACGACTGGTAGACCCCAGAAGCGATACCATTTTAAAAACTGCACCCCTCAAATTATTCTAAGCTGCTGTTAAGAGATTTGATAACCCTTTAGGTGCTAAACACAGGAAGTAAGGTACAGTGGATTGAAACCAATTAAAAATGTAAAGTTTCCTCTAAAATAATGCTTTAGCTGCACATTTTTAATTTCTTAAAGAGTAATAGGAGAAAATGAACCCAAAAATACATTATACAATTTCTCCCAAATGGGGCAATATCCTACATGTTGTCAAAAACTGCTGTTTGGGCTCACAATCGGGCTCGGAAGGGAAGAAGCTCTATCTAAACTGTAAATGTGTCTGGAATAATAGATTGTAGGCACCATGTATCAATTGGAACACACTTAAGGTACCAACAGCAGAAACCCTCAAAAATGACCCCATTTTGGAAACTAAACCCCTTGATGAATTCATCTGGGGGTGGGATTATCATTTTGAAACCACAGGTGCTTCATAGAACTTTATAGCATTTGGATGTGATAATAAAAAAATGTGATTTTTGCAGTTACACATTAATTTAGCCCCAAGATGGTAAATTGACAATAGGAGAAAATTGAGCCCATAATTGGTTACGCAATTTCAACTGAATGTGGCAATATCTGATATCAAAAACTACTATTTGGGCTCATGGTAGGGTTCGGAATGTAAAGAGCACTATTGATTTTTGTAGTACTAATTTGGGTTGAGCAGATTGTGGATGCCATGTCACATTTGCAGAGCCCTTGACATTCAAAAACAGCAGAAACCCCCAGCAAGTAACCCAATTTTGGAAACTAAGCCACTCAAAGAGTTTCATCTAGAGATATGTTGACGTTTTAAAAAATTGGATATGAAAATTATATTTTTTCCACTGCCATTTTGTTTTTGCCCCAAATTTGTAATTTTCTCTGGAGCATAATTGGAAAAAATGGACGTCATCATTTGCTACACAAATTCTACTAAATACGCTGATACCCCATATGTGGTCAAAACTGCTGGTTTAAATTCACCCAAGGGGTAATAGGAGAAAATGGACAGGCAATTTGATATGCAATTTTTACTTAATGTGGCAGTATATCATATGTGGTTGTTCACTACTGTTTGAGTATGGGAATCAGATGGTAAGGAGCGCAACTTGGCTTTTAGAATATAGATTTCATTTAAATATATTGTGGGCTCCCTTACCTGTGCCCCTGAGGTGTCAGAAGAGCAGAAACCCCAAAAGTCACCCCATATTGAAAACTTTACTGTCTAAAGGGAACCAACCAGCAGGATTTTCATATATAAAGTAAAAATATTGCTATACTGGAGCTAGGATGCTGAAAGTTAGCATACCGTTTGTTCTCAGATTGGAGGTTTTATTTCAGAAATATGGGCAAGTAAAGTTACAGCAATGCACTGCTATTTGATTGACAGGTGCAACAGGGAAGAGAATATGTGGGTCAGGCCTTGCTATCTATTCCCACCCGTCTGATTTCCCAGCCTTCCTCACCCTGTCACCGTCATAGACGTTAATTCCAGCGCAGGAAGGCAAACGGGAGGAAACAGATAGCATGATCTGAACTACATATTCCCTTTCTGTTGCACCTGTCAATCAAATAGCAGTGCATTGCTGGAACTTTACTTGCACATATTTCTGAAATAAAACATCCAATCGCTGAACAAAAGGTATGTTACATTCACTCTCCTAGCGCCAGTATAGCGCTGGCTTTACTTTATATATGAAAATTCTGCTGGTTAGTCACCTAGAAGGTATTTTGAACCCACTGGTGGCTCACAGAAATTTCTAACATTGGGAAGTAGAGATATAATATTTTAGTGGTAAAATTATTTTTTTTTATTACCTTCAAATTATTTAGTTACACAAGGGATAAAAGGTGAAACTGGACTCCACAATCTGATGCACAATTTCTCCCAAATGCAGAGATGCCCCATATGTCCTGTTTGGTTACAAGACAGGGCAAAGACGGAAAGACCCCTATTTGGCTTTTGGAGCACAGCTTTTGCTGGAATAGTTGCGGGCGACATTTTTGGAGCAACAACATTGCCAGAAAAACAGAAAAAAACCCAAAATGAATCAATTTTAGAAAATGCATCTCTCAATGACGTTATTCACAGTTTATACTGTGATTATTTTAGCTAATGTTTTTACTACTTTGTAACATCCACATCAAGCTTTTTTCTGGAGTGAAAAGAAATTGACAAAAAGTGCATTGAGTGTGTTACCCCAAAATCAGACAAAGCAAGCAAGTGTATATACTTACCTGCCTGAGTTGTGACCCGGCACAACTCCACACTTCTAAGAAGGAAAGGCAACTGCTCCGACCGCTGACCCACACACCATTGGGAAGAAACATATTCAAACCCAACAGGAAAAAGAGCAGTGATTCCCATGCGCTGCCACAGAGTGAGGACAAGGATGTATGTTCTCTGGATCTTTATTCACACAGCGCGTTTTGGAGTTGAGTTGACTCCTTCATCAGGTAAAGTATGTTATTCAAAGTCATATCCCTTATATAGGGGAGGTAACTTATACACACCTTAAAACAAGAAATAACTAAACTAACAGTTTCTAAAAATTCTATATTTAAAATATAAGGTACTTAGTAAACACTGTTTTTTATAAAAAAAAAAAAGCATCAAGCCATCCCACCTGCTTTTATTCAGTTACAGCAGGGTATACGTCCTAACTATTTCTGTCTTTGGTTTTTCTTTGTCTTATGGCCAGTGTGAACATGAGCTTACAGGCTGCATGTATACCAACTCATACTCCGGCTCACTTTTTTTTTTATGTAGTCTCTTGTATTTAGTACAAATATGGTGTGGCCCCCTTCTCCGTGAGCTGGGCATTTCATACTATGCTTCCCATGGCTGTGTATCCTGTTGGGACCCAGTCACTATCAGCCCTTATTCACATTGAGGCCTATTGTAACCCATGGTAAGGTATTAATATTAGAGAGTGTAGTTACTGTCCCGATTGGGTACACCTTGTCGCAGTGGGATGGCTTTTTGCTTTTTTTGATCATAAAAAGTGTTTATTTATTTATATGCACTATGCTTTTATTCAGTTAATGGTACTTTACACACTGCGATCTCGCTAGCGAGTGTACCTGCCCCCGTCGGTTGTGCGTCACGGGCACATTGCTGCCCGTGGCGCACAACATCGCTAGGAACAGTCACACATACTTACCTGCCTAGTGATGTCGCTGGGACCGGCAAACCGCCTCCTTTCTAAGGGGGTGGTTCGTTCGGCGTCATAGCGATGTTACTAAGCGGCCGCCCAATAGAAGCGGAGGGGCAGAGATGAGCGGGACATAACATCCCGCCCACCTCCTTCCTTCCTCATTGTCGGCGGCCGCAAGTACGGTACTCGTTCCTGCGGTGTCACACACAGCGATGTGTGCTGCCGCAGGAACGAGGAACAACCTCGTTACTGCACATACAACGATATTTGGTGTTTGAACGACCTCTCCAAAACCAACGATTTTTACCACATTTGCGATCGTTGAAGGTCGCTCGTACGTGTAACACGCTGCGATGTCGCTAACGACGCCGGATGTGCGTCACAAACACCGTGACCCTGACGATAAATCGTTAGCGATGTCACAGCATGTAAAGTACCCTTTACAGTAGGGTATACGTCCATATTATTTTTGTGTTTGGTTTTTCTTAGTTCTATGGCTAGTGTAAACATGAGCTTACAAGCTGCATGTATACCAACTCATACTCCAGCTCTCTTTTTTGTTTTTTTATATGTAATATATGCAGCAAAATACCATTTGTTGCATATAAAAGGGAATTATGTGCGACGTCTTAAAAAATGAATATATATATACTAGAAGGTGGCCCGATTCTACGCATCGGGTATTCTAGAATTTACGTATTGTGTAGTTCATGTATGATTTTTGTTATATATATATATATATATAGATGTTGTTGTGTGTAGTTACCAAGTGTTTGTGTGGGGGCTGTACATGTTCTGGGTGTTGTCTGGGTGTGACGGGGGGTGAGAGCGGTGTTGTATGTGTGTTGCGTGTGTTGCGTTGTTTGTGGAGCGCTGTGTGTCTGTAGCGTTGTGTGTGTGTTGCGCGGTTTGTGTGTGTGTGGTGTGTTTTGGGGGGAGGTATGTTTTGTGCAATGTGTGTGTTGTGCGGTATGTGCGTATATTTGTGTGTGCCGCGGTGTTTGTGTGTTGGGTGTTGTGTGTGTGCAGCGTTGTCTGTGTGTGTGGGTGTCTGTGTAGGGCAGTTGTTTGTGGTTCCCAGTGTGTGTGTGTGTGGTGTGTGGTGTGTTGTGCAGTGCGCGCGCGCGTGTGTGTGTGTGTGTGTTAGGGGTAGGTGCGCACTCCCAAACGTGCTCCATCCCCCATGCAGCGCACTCCCCATCGTGCTCCATCCCCCATGCAGCGCACTCCCCATCGTGCTCCATCCCCTATGCTGCGCACCCCCCATCGTGCTCCATCTCCCATGCTGCGCACTCCCAAACGTGCTCCATCCGCCATGCTGCGCACTCCCAAACGTGCTCCATCCGCCATGCTGCGCACTCCCAAACGTGCTCCATCCGCCATACTCCGCACTCCCCATCGTGCTCCATCCCCGATGCTGCGCACCCCCCCATCATGCTCCATCCCCGATGCTGCGCACCCCCCCATCGTGCTCCATCCCCCATGCTGCACCAGCATCAGCCTCTCTGCCCCCAGCATCAGCTTCTCTGCCCCCAGCATCAGCCTCTCTCCTCCCAGCATCAGCCTCTCTCCTCCCAGCATCAGCCTCTCTCATCCTAGCATCAGCCTCTCTCCTCCCAGCATCAGCCTCTCCTCTCTGTCCCCAGCATCAACCTCTCTCCTCCCAGCCTTCCCCAGCATCAGCCTCTCTCCTCCCAGCCTCCCTCCTCCCACCCTCCCCCAGCATCAGCCTCCCTCTCCCAGCCTCCCCCAGCATCAGCCTCCCCCAGCATCAGCCTCTCTTCTCTCAGCCTACCTCTCCCAGCCTCCCTCCTCCCAGCCTCCCTCAGCATCAGCCTCCCTCTCCCAGCCTCCCCAAGCATCAGCCTCCACCAGCATCAGCCTCTCTCCTTCCAGCCTCCCCCAGCATCAGCCTCCGCCAGCATCAGCCTCTCTCCTTCCAGCCTCCTCCAGCATCAGCCTCCCTCTCCCAGCCTTCCCCAGGATCAGCCTCTCTCCTCCCAGCCTCCGTCCTCCCAGCCTTCCCCAGCATCAGCTTTCCCCTCCCAGCCTCCCTCAGCATCAGCCTTCCCCAGCATCAGCCTCTCTCCTCCCAGCCTCAGCCTCCCCTTCCCAGCCTTCCCCAGGATCAGCCTCTCTCCTCCCAGCCTCCCCCTCCCAGCCTCCCTCAGCATCAGCCTTCCGCTCCCAGTCTCCCCCAGCATCAGCCTCCCCAAGCATCAGCCTCCACCAGCATCAGTCTCTCCTTCCAGCCTCCCCCAGCATCAGCCTCTCTCCTTCCAGCCTCCCTCAGCATCAGCCTCCCGTTCCCAGCCTTCCCCAGGATCAGCCTCTCTCCTCCCAGCCTCCTTCCTCCCAGCCTCCCCCTCCCAGCCTCCCTCAGCATCAGCCTTCCCCTCCCAGTCTCCCCCAGCATCAGCCTCCCCAAGCATCAGCCTCCACCAGCATCAGCCTCTCTCCTTCCAGCCTCCCCCAGCATCAGCCTCCCCAAGCATCAGCCTCCACCAGCATCAGCCTCCCTCGTCCCAGCCTCCCCCAGCATCAGCCTCCCCCTCCCAGCCTCCCCCAGCATCAGCCTCTCTCCTCGCAGCATCAGCCTCTCTCATCCCAGCATCAGCCTCTCTCCTCCCAGCATCAGCCTCTCCTCTCTGTCCCCAGCATCAGCCTCTCTCCTCCCAGCCTTCCCCAGCATCAGCCTCTCTCCTCCCAGCCTCCCCCAGCATCAGCCTCCCCCAGCATCAGCCTCTCTTCTTCCAGCCTCCCCCAGCATCAGCCTCTCTCCTTCCAGCCTCCCCCAGCATCAGCCTCCCTCTCCCAGCCTTCCCCAGGATCAGCCTCTCTCCTCCCAGCCTCCGTCCTCCCAGCCTTCCCCAGCATCAGCTTTCCCCTCCCAGCCTCCCTCAGCATCAGCCTTCCCCAGCATCAGCCTCTCTCCTACCAGCCTCAGCCTCTCTCCTTTCAGCCTCCCCCAGCATCAGCCTCTCTCCTTCCAGCCTCCCTCAGCATCAGCCTCCCCTTCCCAGCCTTCCCCAGGATCAGCCTCTCTCCTCCCAGCCTCCTTCCTCCCAGCCTCCCCCTCCCAGCCTCCTTCAGCATCAGCCTTCCCCTCCCAGTCTCCCCCAGCATCAGCCTCCCCCTCCCAGCCTTCCCCATGATCAGCCTCTCTGCTCCCAGCCTCCTCCAGCACGCCGTGCTCCTCTGCCGACACTCACACACCCGATCGCATCCACTCACACACACCCGATCACATCTACTCACACACACCCGATCGCATCCACTCACACACACCCGATCGCATCCACTCACACACACCCGATCGCATCCACTCACACACACCCGATCGCATCCACTCACACACACCCGATCACATCCACTCACACACACCCGATCGCATCCACTCACACACACAGACACTGACGATATCGCACATACGCGCTCACACTCACAACATCCGGAGATACCACATGCCTCTGGCCATGTGATCCTCCGTCAGGTCCTGGAAGGTCACAACAGCACAGTATCGAGGCCGAGAAGCAAGCGATATCGCCGGATGCTGTGAGTGTGTGGATGCGATGTGAGGTGTGTGTGAGGTGTGTGTGAGGTGTGTGTGAGGTGTGTGTGAGAGTGAGTGTGATCTGATGTGTGTGTATGTTTGTGTGTGTGCTGTTATGTGTGTGCGTGTGGATCTTCCGCCGCAGCAGGACCTTGATGCGCTTGTAACCATGCGAGCATGGTTACCAACGTATCGACACCACTCCCGTGCGAGCGGGGGCCGGGGGAGGGGTGGGGGTGGGGGGGAGTACAGTACTCACCTCCGTGACAGCCGTGTCAGTTCGGGGAATGCGCGGGGGGAGGGAGGGGGCGGGGCCAGAGCTAGCGTGCATTGCGTGAGGGGGGCGGGGCGTGGCGTGGCCGAATTGCCAATGCCTGCAGGGTGCCGGGGCAAGAGGCCAATCTGTGGGGGGGCGGAGCCTGGGCGAGCGGCTGGCCAATCCGTGTGGGGGCGCAGCCTGGGCGAGCGGCCAATCCGTTTGGGGGGGCGGGGCCATGGCGAGCCCAGCGGCCAATCAGTTTTGTGTCACCGTAAGGACACAATTTTGGAGCATGACAGACAGACAGATAGACAGACAGACAGACAGACAGAATAAGGCAATTATATATATAGATATATTATATATATATATATATATATATATATATATATATATATATTAAAACATTGTGGACTCCTAACTGAGAATCTGCTGGAGCTTGATACACTATGTTGGGTCTATAACAAAATTCACATATGGTTTCAGAACAACCTTTAACAAGACCTTCAAATCAATCAGAATTTCGTTGTCCAAATATTGGTGCATTATTCAAAGTCATTTTTGGAGAAATATGACCCTCAAAAATCATGAAGTCCCCATTTGTATCAAACCAGTGAATAATACAATTAAAATTAGACCGTGGAGACAAGCATTGTTTCCAGTGGAAAAGCAGCAATTCTAAATATAAGGGTTTGTGGACACATTGTGCAGAAATGTACGCATCCAAATACTCAATCTCTGCATCTCTTGGAAGGAAAATCTCAGCAGCGAAAACGAGGAGAAAAAGCGTGGACTATTCGTGAAATATAAAAAGTTAAACTTTATTAGACAATAATAAAAATAAAGAAACAAATGAATATATATAACAATGTGCATGTGAAGCACAAAATCAGACAATGGTGTGGGTGCTCAGTGTAATACATAAAATACAACAAGCACTAATAGGTAAGGCAGAAAAGGGACTCAATCCATCCCAGTCTGAAAAATATACACATACCCCACACACAGTCCTATATGTTCTCTTATGTAAATCAGGTGTATCAAAGAATCCCCTTCCTAACAATAAGAAAATGCAGCTGGTAATAAAAAAAAACCTGACAAAACAAATCCAACCTAGTGCTAGTGCACAGAAGCATAATTAGGGACTTGTTAGCAAGAGTTACCTGTATGCCACTGTAAGAATAAGACAAGAGGTGGATCCAAGGAACAAGCGCCAACTTACGTTTCGTGTATTACCATAGTTCCCATTCTCAAATGGAAGTGATCAAATGCAAGCATCAGGATCTTTCAAAGGTCACATGTCCCAAAACATTCAATGAGGCTTATGTATATGGTGCATGCGCTGCTTATCGCGGGGGGTCGCTCAACACTGCCACAGTATCCCGTGCACATGTCAGCGATCATGGATGCATTACCCTGGCTCTCAGGCATGCGAAACCAGCCATATAGACAGACAGCTATATAGACAGTCATACAGACATATAATTGTATAACCCGCGACATAGAATAAAATTGAACCCTGTGGAGCTTATTGGACAGTTTTTGGTGATTAAATAAATAAAAAAAACTTGCCCCCCCCCCCTACTTTTGATAACCAGCAAAGGTAAAGCAGACAGCTGCGGGCTGACATTATCAGGCTGTGAAAGTCCATGGTGGTTAGGCCCTTCCCAGCATAAATTATCAGCCCACAGCCATCCCGGAATTAGAACATACATTTTATACCCCAATTCTGAGGCACTGCCCAACTCTTCACGATAACCCAGGTGCAGTGGCAGTGTGGATGTTTTTTTTTTAATAAAATGGTGAACCAGGGAGAGTGTGCGGGAGTGTTTATTTAAATAAAGTATTTTGGATGTGTATTTTTTTCTTTTTCCTTGCTGGTTTAGTAACTAATATCACTAACACCAGGGCTTGATGGCAGCTGACACTACCTAGCTGACATCAACACCAACTACCATTACGCCAATTGCCACCGCATCAGGGCAGTTGGGAAAAGCCGAGGTGAAGAGCCAGAATTGCTTATCTAATGTGGTGCGCCACTTCAGGGGTGTCTGTGGGCTGGTCTTTTTGGGTTTGGTAAGGGCCCAATCACCATGGCCCTTCCCACCCTGATAATATCAGCTCACAGCTGTCTGCTTTAACTTTGCTGGTTACAAAGTTTGGGGGGATTGCAGAGTGTTTTTTTTCATTTACTTTTTTAATCATATAAAGCTATCCAATAAGCTCACCAGGGTGTGATTTTATTGTATGTCAGTCTCTCTGTCTGTCTGTCGCTCTCTGTCACTCTGTCGCTCTTTCTGTTGCTCTGTGTTGCTCTCTCTATCGTTCCATCTGTTGCTTTCTCTGTCACTCTGTCTGTTGCTCAATCTATTTCTATCTATTATCTATATCTACAGATCCAACAGAAAAAAATATTGAATGAATAATGTAAAAATCCTTTATTGGTACATCAATTCAAAAGGATATACACTGACGAGCAAAAGAGTAACAATGTTTTCAGATTTTGTCATTCAGGCTCCATATCTCACCGTCCACTATAGCACTGAGTGTGAGACTATCTTCATTTCATAGACAATCATCTTTGCTTTCTCATACATATATTTGACTTGCAACTATTTAACATATGATTAGTTATACAGGTTCTTCGTATGTCACTCCATTGTTACTGTTTTACTCCTGGTGGTGGAAAAATATTTTTCTTCCTGTATACTACAAATTCCAACCTGTTCTCAAATTTCTTAATAGCTCAGTGTGTTATTGGGTTGATTCCCAAATGAAAGGTCACTTGTTTGAATCGAGGAGCAGCCATGAAGATGTTTTCCTAAGAAAAGAAAAACAGCATCATCTACCTCAACAATAGTGGTCTCTCAGCCAAGAAAATTTCCAAACTGCATCATGTGAGCGCTATGACAGTCGGAAGAATACGAAATGAGTCAGTCCACCTATTTAAAAGTCAAGAGGTGCACGTTCAGGCAGAATAGAATGTAAGGCCGGGGCCACACGGGGACTAATGCGATCCTCGCATGACAGTCGGCTCACGCTGGCAGCACAGCGGGAGCTGAGTGTCATGCGAGTGGCACTGCGACTGAGGTCCGATCATGTGATCGGACCTCAGCTGCGGGGGGCGAGCCGGCACTCAGGAGGGGAGGGCCGGCACTGAGGTGGGGCGGGCCGGCACTGAGGAGGAGCGGGCCGGCACTGAGGAGGGGAGGGAAGGATTTCTCTCCCTCTCTCCTCCGTAGCCGGCTATTGCCATTATCGCCCTGCACTCGCGGTACACCGGTGTACTGCGAGTGCAGTGCGATCTTTCTCTCGCCCTATAGACTTGAATGGGTGCGAGAGAAAGAGACTTGCATTACAATCGCAGCATGCTGCGACTGTTTTCTCGGTCCGATTAGGGCTAAGAAAATAATCGCTCATGGGTGCTGGCACATAGGCTAATATTGGGCTGAGTGGAATGCGATGTTTTATCGCATTCCACTCAGTCCGATTTTCATGCCATGTGTCTTAGGCCTTAGAGTCAACAAATTGGCTCATCACAAGGTCCATCAGTTCTGGCACAACAAACACAGCAATGGAGATGGCTCATATGCTTCATAATAGTGAGATCAAAGACATCCATGCAAGCACCATGCAACACACGTTACACAAGTCTGGAATGGTGGCCTGAAGAAAGGTAAAGAAGCCTTGATTTTAATATCTTTGTAAAAAGCATTGCCTCAAGTTTGCAAAATGGTAGAAGATGGGAAATGGGTGATTTGGAGTGATGAGATGAAAGTCAATAGACTAGGCTCTGATGGTTGCATATGGGGCTGGAAGAAACAAGGGAAAAAAAGGGCTAACAGACTGAGAAATTGAAGGAACTGTCAAGTTCAGTGGAGAAAGCCTGATGATATGGGGTTGTTTCACAGTCAAAGATGTAGATTGCTTGACCAGGATTGATGGTGGTCTCAGTGCTGATGTATATGTGAGTATACTACAAGACAAGTTACTTAATACACTCGAGCTTGAGTACTATGGGTATGAAAAAGACGACAGTGATCCAGCAGAACAACGACCCGAAGCATACATCGAGACTGTTAAAGAAATGGTTCAATGACAATGAAGTAGAGGAGCTGGATTAGCCTCCACAATCCCCACATCTCAAACCAATTGAACACTTCCGGGTAGAGTTGAAGAAAAAGCTGTATACATACCAAAGTGAGTCAAACAGTATACACCAACACTGGCAATGTGTAGAAGAGATCTGTGAACAGATTTTGGTTGAGACATGCTTGAATCTGATTGAGAGCTTGTCCAAAATGATTCAGGCAGTGTTGACAGCCAAAAATGGATTTACAAAATACTAACAAGATAACAAAAATTCAAATTTTGATTTTTTTGATAGGAGCAAAACAGAATTAATGTAGTGACATAAGAATCTCCATAACTATCCTAAATAGTTCCAAGTCAAATATATATATATATATATATATATATATATATATATATATATATATATATATATATATATATGAGATAACAAAGATGATTGTCTGTAAAATGAAGGTAGTCTCAAGTTTAAAGCAGTAGTGTATAATGAGATATGGAGCCTGAAGGTCAAAATTCCAAAACATTGTGATGCATAGGGTAATAAAGGTAAACACGTACAAATAAAGACAAAGGAAAGTAAACAGGGTTTGTGAATAATTGTTTCAATGTGTGAAAGTATGGGAGTCTCACAAAGGGAGAAATAATCCAGTCCAAACAACTAAGCAGATTAAGTTGCAAAATCAAATAACAAACACACATAGCAATTATACCAAGTGCAGCCAAGACAGGCAAGGGAGAAGATGGAGAATTTAATCTCTCTATCTTCTCTGCACCTGTGATCTGATCCTGACATGTGAGAGAATCGGAGCACAGTAACATGACACTCAACTCATTCTCACAGAATCGCCCGATTCTCTCACATGAGAGACTCATCGCATGCTATACGCCAGTGTGCCCCCGACATAAGACTTACTATATTAGAACATATACCTGATCACATTACAAACAGATATTAGAAACTAAGAAATCGAGAGTCTTACTGGATTTTTAAGCTAACCACACTGGCACCTGAAAGGTTAAATAAAGACATTGAAGGGATCTCATGTTCTAACAGTTCCACACTTAGAAGTCCACAATATTTTATTTATTTATTTATTTTTTAATGAAGAAAAAAAATATATATTTTTAAATCATTTAAGACATCATACACATACTTTAGTTAACCCCTTCAGCCCCCGGTCACTTTCCGTTTTTGCGTTTTTGTTTTTTGCTCCCCTTCTTCTGAGAGGCGTAACTTTTTTATTTTTCTGTCAATCTTGCCATATGAGGGCTTGTTTTTTGCGGGACGAGTTGTACTTTTAAATGAAACCATAAGTTTTACCATATAGTGTACTGGAAAACGGCAAAAAAATTCCAAGTGCGGAAAAATTGCAAAAAAAGTGTGATCGTACAATAGTTTTTGGGATATTTTATTCACTGTGTTCACTTTATGGTAAAACTGATGTATCTGTGATGCCTCAGGTCAGTGCGACTTTGTAGACACCAAACATGTATAGGTTTACTTGTATCTAAGGGGTTAAAAAAAATTCACAAGCTTGTCCAAAAAAGGTGGCGCACATTTTGCGCCATTTTCCAAAACCCGTAGCGTTCTCATTTTTCGGGATCTGAGGCTCAGAGATGGCTTATTTTTTGCGTCTCGACCTGACGTTTTTAACGGTACCATTTTTGCGCAGATGCTACGTTTTGATCGCCTGTTATTGCATTTTGCGCAAAATTTGCGGCAACCAAAAAACGTAATTTTAGCGTTTGGAATTTTTTTGCCGTTACGCCGTTTACTGATCAGATTCATTGATTTTATATTTTGATAGATCGGGCATTTCTGAATGCGGCGATACCAAATATGTGTGTATTTTTTATTTTTTTTTAACCCTTTAATTTTCAATGGGGTGAAAGGGGGGTGATTTGAACTTTTAGGTTTTTTATTTTTTTTAATTTTTTAAAACTTTTTTTTTAACTTTTTTTTTTATTTTACTAGTCCCCCTAGGGGGCTATAGCGAACAGCAATCCGATCGCTCTGCACTATCTGCAGATCTCAGCTACAGAGCTGAGAACTGCAGATGTGCTGCTTTACTTTCAATGCCGGCTGTATTCCGGCATTGAGAGGAAGTGAGTCATGTTAGCTACAGGCGTCATCACATGACCCTGTGCTACCATGGCAACCACCGAAAGTCACGTGATCATGTCATGTGACTTCCGGTGGGGGCGGGGTAAGTGACTGTCATGGCGGCGCCCATATACATATCGCTGCCATATTTTGCGATTCCACCCGCGGCTAGCAGGCACACATGTCAGCTGTTGATAGCTTACCGGCACACGATCCATGCCGTACCCAGTACGTCATGGGTCGTTAAAGGGTTAATTCACATATACAGTACAGACCAAAAGTTTGGACACACCTTCTCATTCAAAGAGTTTTCTTTATTTTCATGACTGAAAATTGTAGATTCACATTGAAGCCATAAAAACTATGAATTAACACACGTGGAATGAAATACTTAACAAAAAAGTGTGAAACAACTGAAAATATGTCTTATATTCTAGGTTCTTCAAAGTAGCCACCTTTTGCTTTGATTACTGCCTTGCACTCTCTTGGCATTTTCTTGATGAGCTTCAAGAGGTAGTCACCGGAAATGGTTCTCACTTCACAGGTGTGCCCTGTCAGGTTTAATAAGTGGGATTTCTTGTCTTATAAATGGGGTTGGGACCATCAGTTGTGTTGTGCAGAAGTCTGGTGGATACACAGCTGATAGTCCTACTGAATAGACTGTTAGAATTTGTATTATGGCAAGGAAAAAGCAGCTAGGTAAAGAAAAACGAGTGGCCATCATTACTTTAAGAAATGAAAGTCAGTAAGTCCAAAAAATTGGAAAAACTTTGAAAGTGTCCCCAAGTGCAGTGGCAAAAACCATCAAACGCTACAAAGAAACTGGCCCACATGAGGACCGCCCCAGGAAAGGAAGACAAAGAGTCACCTCTGCTGCAGAGGATAAGTTTATCCGAGTCACCAGCCTCAGAAATCGCAGGTTAAAAGCAGCTCAGATTAGAGACCAGGTCAATGCCACACAGAGTTCTAGTAGCAGACACATCTCTAGAACAACTGTTAAGAGGAGACTTTGTGCAGCAGGCCTTCATGGTAAAATAGCTGCTAGGAAACCACTGCTAAGGACAGGCAACAAGCAGAAGAGACTTGTTTGGGCTAAAGAACACAAGGAATGGACATTAGACTAGTGGAAATCTGTGCTTTGGTCTGATGAGTCCAAATTTGAGATCTTTGGATCTAACCACCGTATCTTTGTGCGACGCAGAAAAGGTGAATGGATGGACTCTACATGCCTGGTTCCCACCGTGAAGCATGGATGAGGAGGTGTGATGGTGTGGGGGGGCTTTGCTGGTGACACTGTTGGAGATTTATTCAAAATTGAAGGCATACTGAACCAGCATGGCTACCACAGCATCTTGCAGCGGTATGCTATTCCATCTGGTTTGCGTTTAGTTGGACCATCATTTATTTTTCAACAGGACAATGACCCCAAACAAGCCTCCAGGCTGTGTAAGGGCTTTTTCACTAAGAAGGAGAGTGATAGGGTGCTACGCCAGATGACCTGGCCTCCACAGTCACCGAACCTGAACCCAATCGAGATGGTTTGGGGTGAGCTGGACCGCAGAGTGAAGGTAAAAGGGACAAAAAGTGCTAAGTATCTCTGGGAACTCCTTCAATACTGTTGGAAGACCAGTTCCGGTGACTACCTCTCGAAGCTCATCAAGAGAATGCCAAGAGTGTGCAAAACAGTAATCAAAGCAAAAGATGGCTAATTTGAAGAACCTAGAATATAAGACATATTTTCAGTTGTTTCACACTTTATTGTTAAGTATTTCATTCCACATGTGTTAATTCATAGTTTTGATGGCTTCAATGTGAATCTACAATTTTCAGAGTCGTGAAAATAAAGAAAACTCTTTGAATGAGAAAGTGTGTCCAAACTTTTGTGCTGTATATAAAACATTTTTTATTTTGCTACAAATTTTACACCATGGGAAAAAACACATACCCAATTTTCAAAGTAAATACATTTCTAAAAGTGCGATTGACATAAATGTCTTACCAGATGTTGGTAACAACCCATCCAATCCACACAGGAAAAAAAAATAAAGCATACAGTAGATATCCATAGGTTAAGTTATGTGTAATAATGAGAAAAATACAGGGAAAATATGAACACCTGAAGAAAAAAAAGTACAAAAAGAAACAAGAAAAGTCATGACACCAGCGGAAATCTATCAGTAATTAGAAAGCAATCCTGCCACTTAGGGAAAAATAATATCAGCTGGTTCAACTGATGGCCTCTAAAAAGGTCTCATTACCAAGGTGCCACACAAGAAATGTCTCATGATGGGAAAAAGCAGTGAGCTGTCTCAAGACCTTCACAACCTTATTCATGCTAAACATGATGATGTAATTGGTTACAAAAAAAATCTAAACTATTGAAGGTTAAAGTAAACACTGTTGGTGCCATAATCCAGAAGTAGAAAGTACATAATTTCACCATAAACCAGCCACAGCCAGACCGAGGAGTAAAAAGAATTATCAGAATAATTATCCATAAGACAAGGACCACCTGTGGAGAGCTACAGAAAGACCTGGAATCAGCAGGTACACTTGTTTCAAAGAAAACAATAAGTAATGCACTTAACTTCCATAGCTTGTATGCACGCTCAACATGCAAGACAACAGTGCTGAACAAAAAGCATGTTCCAGCGTGATTAAAGTTTGCTCAACATTTAAACAAGCCTATTGTTAGCAATCGGCGCAGATTCTTGCTACGCCCAGGCACCAGCTGCCATTTTTGGCCGTGCCTCGGCTCATCCAGCTGGTGGCTTATTCCTCCACGCCTAAGTGTGGAGAGGCGGCTAGGGCACATGCGCGTGCCGATTTGCCCCAGCCAGAGCCTATGTCCAGTGTTTCACCTGGTGAGCATGCTCAGTCTAATAGTGCCATTTCTCAGGCTAAGTCCTCTGCTCAGGCTACAGAGCATGCTCCCACACTTAGTGCGAAAAGCCTCTTTGTTCAGGTACTTGGACTCCGTTCTGTGTCCAAGTCCTGTGTTGTGCCTAGTGAGCATGCTCAGCCTGATAGTCTCATTTCTGGGACTAAAGACCACTTTACACACAGAGATAAATCTTTGGCAGATCTGTGGTTGCAGTGAAATTGTGGACAATCAGTGCCATGTTTGTGGCTGTGTACAAATGGAAAAATATGTCCATGATTTCACTGCAACCACATATCTGCCAAAGATTTAGCTCTGTGTGTAAAGTGGCCTTTAGTTTGTTGTTCAGGCTAATGAGCATGGTCAGGCCCTTAGTGCATCAGAGGCTAAGTCCGGTAAGGACTTCACTGGGCATGTCCGTGAGGTGGCAAGCCCTGATAGGCTGGACAGCGTCAGGTGTCCTGATGATGTGGCCACTCCGGACTGGCTCGCAGAGGCACGCACCTATGACCTGGCACCCCAACATTGGTCATCAGACGATGACTGGTAGGGTGTTTGGGGTGGTGCTGCCAATGTGTCATCAGTGACGTGGTAGTTCCGGATAGGCCGCTGGTGACGTCACTGATGATTTGGCACTCCGCTATTTGCCCCTGGAGGCGCCATTGTGGCTCACCCTGGGTTTGGGGCAGACCCTAGGTGATAAAAGGGCGCGGAGACTGCATGGAGGTGCGCGGTCGTCACATGCTCTTCTTACATACATATTTAGAGCCTCATTGCGGCTACAGCCGCTAGTTCTGGAAGCACCAGGATTCGTGGCTTGGCACGTTATGGGCAGGTGCCATGCTTCCCTCCTATCGTTCCAGTCCTGTTTTAGCAGCCCAGTGGAGTTAACTGGGCTGTGGCTGCTGTGCCTTCTGTCTGGGTGTGCCCCCTAAGCACCCGGACAGTGTACCCCAGGACCACTGTGGTGCTAACAGGGGAGTTCTTGTCTGGGGTGTGTGGTCTCTGTGGCGTTAACAGGGTTCACAGTTATCTTGATCCGAGTGATGTTCACTCGGGTCAGGTTCATATTATTTTGGAGCCACTAAGCTCTGTATTATCCGCCTGACCTACGGGTTACCAGCAGCTCCTTTACCATCTGGGAGCACGGTGGACCCCGACTGTCGATTGGTATATACATCACCTTTATCCTAATCCGTCAGTCCCCCCGTAACACCTATGAAATACTAGGAGAATATAGTCTGTGCAAATGAGACCAGAAGTGAACTATTTGGATGCCATAATATCCGTGATTGGAGGCCAAAAGGCACTGCATATCACCCCAAAAACACCGCACCAACAGTGAAGTTTGGAGGTGGGAATATCATGGCACTTGCAAATTTCATATAATTGAAAGATGAATGGACAAATGTGCAGGGGCATTGTTGATAAAAATCTGGTGCCGTCTACCTTGATGATGACGGTGAAACGATGATGGACATTTCAGTAAGACAATGATCCCAAATGATTACCAAATCACACTTGAGCAATGCATGCAACTAGTTTCCCCACACAGGAGGCATCTTGCAACTGTCATCAACAAAGACTTTTGTATGAAGTTCAGTAAGGGTATTCAATACTTTTTTCCCTGAGTCATATCTTATTATTACTTATTTTTTGAACATCTATGGTTGGATTTCTTTATCAGTGTGGTTTGGATGGGTTGTAGCCGACATCTGGTGAGAAATTCATATCAATAGCACAATTGGGAATATTTTAGAAAATTTGTAATGTGTTCAATAATTATTAAACTCGCTATATATGTGGTTTGTTTAAACTGATGGTTTTAATTAATTACTTCTTGGTTTAACCACTTCTCCCCAGGGTGAGTTTCCATTTTTATTTTTTTCCTCCCCTTCTTCCAAAAGTCATAACTTTTTTATTTTTCCGTCAATATAGCCATATGATGGTTGTTTTTTGCAGGAGGAGTTGTACTTTTGAATGACACCATTCATTCTGCCCCATATTGTGCTGGAAAACGGGAAAAAATCCAAATGCGGTGAAATTGCAAAAAAAAAGGAAAATTGCACAAAACATGTTTTGTTTTTTTATTTATGTGTTCACTATTTTGAAAAACCAACCTGACATTACAATTCCCCAGGTCAGTACGAGTTCATATATACCAAACATGTATAGTTTTACGTTTATCTAAGTGGTGGAAAAAATTTCAGAAGTTAAAAAAAAAATAGTGTTTTTGGCGCCATTTTCCGAGACGCGTAGCATTCTCATTTTTTGAGATCTGGGGTTCAGTGATGACTTATTTTTTGCGTCTTGAGCTGGTGTTTTTAATTGTACTATTTTTGGGTAGATGCGATGTTTTGATCGCCTGTTATTGCATTTTAATGCAATGTTGCGGCAGCCAAAAAAATGTAATTTTGTCATTTTAATTTTTTTCTTGAAACGCCATGTGCCGGTCAGATTAATTGATTTTAGATTTTGATAGAGCAGACATTTCTGTACATGGAAATACCAATTATGTTTTTTTTATTGTTATTATTATTATTGTTTTATTCTTAATGGGGCAAAAGAGGGGTGATTTGAACTTCTAGGTATTGGGGTTTTTTTCATATTTTTTAAAACATTTTTTTTTTACATTTTTAATCATTTTTCTAGTCCCCTCTGGATGACTTTATAACTGCACAGTCCAATCGCTTCTCCTGATCAGAGCAATGCTTCAGCATCGCTCTGATCAGAAGAAATGCTGTGTTACTGTAAGTACCGGGATTCTGCTGGCATTCACAGGAAACATGTCATGGCAGTGACAAGGGTCATCATCTGACAGCACGATGCCATGCCAACTCATTTATTGCATCACAGGGCTGCTGATGGCGCCGAGGAACATCGTGATCCCCATTGGAGCACTTTAGATCACACTATCAGAGTTTGACAGCACAATCTAAGCAGTTAACAGGCGCGGGTGAATCTCTGATGCACATATCTGCTGATCAGATCAGCACACATGTGAGGGGAATAATGTGGGCTCGCCATGCAAATCTGCATTAAAGGGACAGGCAAGGCCAAGGACGTAGCAGTACATCCTTGGTCGTGAAGGAGGTAAGCTGTGTATAAGTTACGTCCCTCCTCTCGAAGGGAGTAAGTTTTGTATAACACACTCTACCTGATGAAGAAGTAACCCGACTCTGAAATGTGTTGTGTGAATAAAGATTATGTATGGTGATATTTTACTGTAGCACAGCTGATAAAGATCAATAGCCAATAACAATTTGATTGTTTATTATTGATCTTCTTATAGTGCTATATAAACATCATCACTGACTCCATTGGATCTCACAGTCTAAATTCTCTATCAATATGTCTTTGGACTATGGGAGGAAACCGGAGTACCCGGAGGAAACCCACACAAACACGGGGAGAACATACAAACTCCTTGCAGAATGTAATAACTGAGCTACTGTGCGGTCCTATTCTGCTTCGCTCAAGCAAACATTGGGAAGTGAATAAATTTAGTTGACTCGGCACATGACTTTTGAAAGTCTCCTCGGCAAAACATTCAATCATAATTTTGTATAATTTAATATGATTTTTAACCCCTGTGATTTTCAGAATAAAATCTTATTTGTTTGTGGAGTGGTCCAAAGTATATCTAATACAGTGGGGAAAATAAGCATTTAATACACTGCTGCCGATTTTGCAAGTTTTCCCGCCTACAAAGAATAGAGAGGGCTATAATTTTTATTGTGGGTACACTTCAACTGTAAAAGACAGAATAAAAAAATAATCTAGGAAATCATATTGCATGATTTTTATATAATTAATTTTCATTTTGTTGCATGAAATAAGTATTTGATCACTCAACAACCAGCAAGAATTCTATCTTTCACAGTCCTGTTATTTTTCTTTTTTAAGAAGCCGTCCTACTCTTCACTCATTGCTTGTATTAATTGCTCCTATTTGAGCTAGTTACCTCTATAAAAGATACCTGTCCACACAATCGATCACACTCCAGCCTTTTCACCATGGCCAAGACCATGGCTTGCATCAGCACCCGGCAAACCCGGTCAAATACCGGGGCCCTGGGCTGCCGGGGGGCCCACTCGTGGTGGCAGGAGTGGCGTACCATTAGTCAGGGAGGCCCGGTGCCCGCGTTGTCACCGGCCTCCCCCCCACCGAGGATCGCGCTTTCAATTGTATCGGCATCAGAGTTGCGGATGCAATTGAGAGCAATGATGAGATGCTCCCTCTCATCATTGTCCCTCTGTGTCTGTCGGCGCTTTGACAGCTCAGCAGCGGAGTGAGGTGACGTCATCACTGCGCGCCTACAGTGAGGTCAGAGCAACAGCAGTGGATGCGCTGAGGAGACCGGACAGAAGCAGGAGAACGAGGAGAAGTGAGTATGTATTTCATCACTGTGGCCAGACGACCATGGGGTTGCATCAAATTATAGGGGTGGCTGTATACTGCATGAGGGGGCCTAATGCTATCTGGGTCTGCACTGTGCTATATAGGGGCTGTATACTACATGAGAATGTCTAATGCTATCTGGGCCTGCATTGTGTTATATACCAGCGGTATACTACATGAGGATGCCTAATACTATCTGGGTCTGCACTGTGCTATATACAGGCTGTATACTACATGAGGATGCCTAATGCTATCTGGGTCTGCACTGTGCTATATACGGGCTGTATCCTACATGAGGGTGCCTAATGCTATCTGGGTCTGCACTGTACTATATACGGGCTGTATATCACAGGAAGATACCTAATGCTATATGGATTTAAACACAGAGCACAAGAGTCTTTAGATTCACCAAGATATAGAAATACCCCATAGACACCGTAATGCAAATGTATAAAACATTTTATTTAATAGCGCACAGGGTATTACAAAATATACAGAACAACAATCATGAAAAACCGGAATGGGTAAGTGAAGGAAGAGGGGAGAACCCCACGTGACCCAGGATAGATGTCAAGTATTATATAGGACCTGCTGATACAGATATATATTATTGTAGTAGCCTCATGCCCCTAGGAAAAGCCCACATGGGGGCCGAGGATCCATTGTGCCGCTAGTTAATGGCCCAATACATAAACTTATGGCCTTCTATCAGGCCATACCTCAAATATAACTGCAGGCCTATATATAAGACTGGCACAATGGCCAAAGTTCACATTACAACTAGGCTATAACCTCATATGCAATTCGGAGGTGCCCAGACAGTGTCGCATTAATCAATCACTAATAAGGCATGAGGGCTTACCACAAACAGGCAGAACGTCCGGGAATCCTGGAGGGCACGTGGGGACCTAATGCTATATGGGTCTGCATTGTGCTATATGCGGGCTGTATACTACATGAGGGTGCCTAATGCTATATGAGTCTGCATTGTGCTATATGGGGGCTGTATACTACATGAGGGTGCATAATGTTATATGGGTCTGCATTGTGCTATATGGGGGCTGCTTAATGTTATATGGGGTTGCATAGTGCCATATGGGGGCTGCATAGTGCCATATGGGGGCTGCATAATGCCATTTGGGGGCTGCATAGTGCAATATGGGGGCTGCATAATGCTACATGGGGGCTACATAATACTATATAGAGGACTATGGGGGTTTCATAACACTATATGGAGGAATATGGGGGCTGCATACTACTATACCCCCAGAGTTGTATGTCCCCTCCACCTCAGTGCTGTATACCCCCTCAGAGCTGTATGTCCCCCCACCCCAGTGCTGTATATGTAGTGCCCCTGAAGCCATTAGGGAGCTACGAGGTTCTGCATCCTCACCAGGATGCAGGGCCTACCTCTTAGTCCCCCGGAAGACCAGTGCTGGTCACACACAAACACTTCACAAAATCCCAGTTTTTCCCCAATCAATCCCCCATAGTACGGTACAAGGCTAGGGTCGGAGAAATGGATGGCCCCCTAGTGGTGGAGCCAGTCTAGTCCACTAGTTGACCAGGTGGGAGGGTCGGACTGTGGACAGTCAGCCAAAGAGTAGTGACAGTAGAGGAGTGAAGGTGGACGTGAGGAGACGCACTATCTAGGAGTGAACAGTAACCTTGTGCCCAGGAGGGTAGTTGCCGGTGGAGTACTCCCGGAACTACGCACCAACGGGGTACAAGACCCTAGGTCAGGCAGAAGCTCCAGGCAGGCCTGATAACACCTGCACAGCGAGGGGACCATCAAGGCCCTCGCTGACTCTAAAAATCCGAGACTCAGTAGCAAAGAGAGAGTCGGGGACAGGACCAGAGACTCCAGCCCCACAGGGTTCACACTATCGTCATACGGACAGCAGTGGAAAGAAAACCACTAGACGGGGACCCCAAGTTTCTCTACACCACGGGGACTCACCAACCAGAGACAGGTGCAGGGAAAAAAGGTACCAGATTACTACGCTGGCACTGGGACAAAGGGGACCTGAAGGTGAAACCAGCCGTCCTCAGGTGACCAGTTACCACAAAAAAGTGAGTATGTGACTCACAAAAGTTTGATGTGACTTTCTGTGAAGTCACATCAAACAGCAGGTGTATGCGACCTCTCCACCAACATTGCAGAACCTACGACGCCGTATCACAGATGCTTGTGCAAATGTGTCACCTACCATATTGCAAAACGTGCAGCAAGATACAGTAGCCTGTCCAGAGTCCAGATATGCATTGCAGCTGACGGTGGCCACTTTGAGAATCAAAGTTAAATGAGCGCCCTATGCGTGACCAGCATTCAATGTTTTCTGGGGATCATGGGTTTCATATCATAGCATTTCTGTATGCAAGGTGTCGATTCGTATTGAATTGATGATGCCCTGCCCCTGCAACTTTTTAATTCACTTTTTTTCTCTATCTCGTTTCGTTTTCGAGATAAAAATGCTAACTCCATTGTTTTCCACCAGGTGGTGCTATATTTCATTGCGTAGCGCATGGCTACTTTACTATACCTAGACACCACTTCTATGCCTATTGCTGCCGCCATTCTCAACGTAATGGCGGTGGACAGGATATGGGTGGACAAACTGTATATGAGCTAAAGGTAGTGCTATTCAGGCAGCAAGATGCTGAATCCAGGCATACCTGTTGTAGAAAGATCGGATGCTTGGTTGCAGAAATATCTTTAATCAAATTTGGGGAAATGCCCTGCACTTTGATTAACGTATGCAGCGGTGCAGGTCTTTGTGGGTGGGATCCTCGCGTTTATTCCTCCTCCCACGTCCTCCTGGTTTGTCCCCTTTTCTTTATTTGAATGTTGCGCAGCACCGCCATTGCTGTTATTGGTGGCATCTGCGCATTGCCACGGAAATTCTGTCTTCATTACATTGGCGGCGGAGTGCACGCATGCTTGTATCGCGATCTCCGGTACCATTTTATTGAAGACACTATGGTGAAGACTATGACAGGCATCGATGTAAGCGCAGATTATTTTTGTTTTACATCAGCACATGCACCCCAATGTGATGTCTGGATTTTTGTGGGGATTCTGTCTGTCACAGGTGAAGTGTACCTACGATAAAAATTACAGACCTCTCCATTCTTTGTAGGTGGGAAAACTTGCAAAATCGGCAATGTATTAATTACTTTTTTCCCCACTGTATGAGTATATGAATGCCATTCTTTACCTGGTTACGTAAATGTCAGAAATAGATTTTGTATTGTCGCACTGATCTATAAAAGCAGCTGTTTATGCAGAAAACGCCCCTTTGGACACGTGACATAAAATCCCCACATTTTTCCACAATATACCAACAGGTTTGGCTACCGGACTTGATTCATCACTTATTTCTAAAGGTGTAAACTCTTTCCATTTTGCTGCCTCCACATTAGCCCCTTAGGATTGTTGCAGCAAATGAGCCACACTTGAAGTCATTTTATAAGTTTCTAGCACCATCTTATTCTGTGGCACTATATAATACTAAGTAGATTATTAGTACAATAAAGTAAGATTTAATATTCAGTAAGATGTATGCAGAAAGCACAAGAACAGGTTATACAGATTTATGAACGTGCCTAAGAGTGGAACATCCGCAGGTACAGAAGGTCTAACATCACCATCAAGGTATCATTTTTACTAAATGATTCCCCTAAGATTTCCGGTGCCTTGGAACGTAGGGTATATCCAGAGATCTGTTGCAGAAATGACTCTGACTGTCCCATTCATCTGGATGGGGTTTGCAGAATTTAATTTGCTGGCTGCCAAATCAATTGATTCATTTGAGAATGGAACTGTCACTTGTGAATATACCCAATGGAAGTGATTCTGGTGTCCCCATAGAATGGGACATTCTTAACCAGACAAGTACTAGAAGTGGAAACCATAGCTTTCACTCATGTATGCGATGACGGACAGAACAGCTGGGGAGGTGGGGGGCTGATTCTGCAGGATCTTCAGGGAAACATGCAACATCTGTCATCTCACATCCAGTTGCTCTTCCTCTGCCTCCTTCACAAACGTGTAACTGCTAGTAGAAAATAAAGCATGACACCCAGATCAATACAGCTCTAATGACATGGTCCTGAAATGTAACCTGCATCCATCTCCGGAGCTGAGAACAAGTGTCAGGGAGATTCTAGGGCCGGATGAGATCTCAGCGCCCACTACACATACAACCAATATGAAAAGCACACCTAGATGGGGCGGCTTCATACATGCCTGGCACTGCCAGGAGACCATGGTGGAATATGACTCCAGATCACCCATCAGTCAGCTGGTGAGACGTGTATGGTCTCCATCCTCTGCCTCCATCCACACCGAGACATGTCAGAGGTCACGGCACCGGTCAATGGAGCATACCGGTGACTGGAGGCAGTCGTGTGCCCCCGTTCTTTCTCACAAATTGGTAACTGAGCTGGGAAATATGTACCACCCCACGTCACAGAGCGGCTGTCACCTCAAATGACTTTCTGGTCCAGCTACTTTGTAACCCATGCAGCACCAAAAGAGCCCGGACCGCAGCGCTGTAGGGTAAGAGCTGGCATTAGCAGCACTAAAAGTCACGTATAGGACAAGCACAGACAGAAGCAGAAGCCTGCTCAGTGCTGAGATGGCACAAATCCAGGCACTGAACTAAGCTTCATCTACACGGGGATGGATGGCCGCCACTAGTCCACAGCTGAAAATAACAATTTCACACTGCCAGGTCTACACTTTCCTCTATGCTGTACTACTAGAAAAAAAGGGATGTCGGCATCATCGTAAGAAAGCATTCTGTACTGGGAGAACTTGGTCAGGACTGCAGTATAAGTCAGCTGCCTGAATACATATATCCACCCTGTGAGAGCTGGTGCCCAGTACCAGCAGTCTGCCCTGGATACTGGGCACGGAGCCTCGCAGCCCAAGGGGCAGTGCTCAGGGAAAAAGGATCGCAAGCTTAAGCCACAGTGCCTATATATTAGAGACAGACAGATAGATAGACAGATAGAAAGCTACCTGGATAGATAGATAGATAGATGATAGATAGATAGATAGATAGATAGATAGATAGATAGAGGGATAGATAGATAGATAGATAGATGGATAGATAGATAGATAGATAGATAGAGGGAGGGATAGATAGATAGATAGATAGATGATAGATAGATAGATAGATAGATAGAGGGATAGATAGATAGATAGATAATGGATAGATAGATAGATAGATAGATAATAGAGGGATGGATAGATAGAGGGATGGATGGATGGATGAATCGATAGATATAGATAGACGGACGGACGGACTGATAAAGATAGATAGAAAGCGAAGCGATAGATAATGGCTAGATAGATAGATAGATAGATAGAGGGATAGATAGATGAATAGATAGATAATGGATAGATAGATAGATAGATAGAGGGATAGATAGATGGATAGATAGATAGATAGAAGGATAGATAGAAGAATAGATAGATAGATACATCGATAGATAGATAATGGATAGATAATGGATCGATAGATAGATAGATAGAGGGATAGATAGATATAATGGATGGATAGATAGATAGATAGATAGATAGATAGATAGATAGAGGGATAGATAGATAGATAGATAGATAGATAGATAGATAGATAGAGGGATAGATAGATAGATAGATACATAGAGGGATAGATAGATATATGATAGATAGAGAGATAGATAATGGATAGATAGATAGATATATAGAGGGATAGATAGATAGATAGAGGGATAGATAGATAGATAGATAGAGGGATAGATAGATATATGATAGATAGAGAGATAGATAATGGATAGATAGATAGATAGATATATGAATTGAAATATATATGGATAGATAGATAGCTGATGGATAGATAGATAGATAGATAGATAATGGATAGATAAAAGATAGATAGATAGATAGACAGATAGATACATGGATAGATAGATAGATAGATAGAGGGATAGATAGATAGATAGATAATGGATAGATAGATAGAGAGATAATGGATAGATAGATAGATAGATAATAGATAGATACATGGATAGATAGATAGATAATAGATAGATACATGGATAGATAGATAGATACATGGATAGATAGATAGATAGATACATGGATAGATAGATAGATAGATAGATAGATGGATAGATAGATAGATAGATACATAGATAGATAGATAGATAGATAGATAGATAGATAGATAGATAGATAGATAGATACATGGATAGATAGATAGATAGATAGATACATGGATAGATAGATAGATAGATAGATAGATAGATAGGTACATGGATAGATAGATAGATAGAGGGATAGATAGATAGATAGACAGATAGATAATGGATAGATAGATAGATAATGGATAGATAGATAGATAGATAATGGATAGATAGATAGATAGATAGATAGATAGATAGATACATGGATAGATAGATAGATACATGGATAGATAGATAGATAGATAGATAGATAGATAGATAGGTACATGGATAGATAGATAGATGGATAGATAGATAGATAGATAGATAGATAGATAGATACATAGATAGATAGATAGATAGATAGATACATGGATAGATAGATAGATAGATAGATACATGGATAGATAGATAGATAGATAGATAGATAGATAGATAGATAGATAGGTACATGGATAGATAGATAGATAGATAGATAGAGGGATAGATAGATAGATAGAGGGATAGATAGACAGATAGATAATGGATAGATAGATAGATAATGGATAGATAGATAGATAGATAATGGATAGATAGATAGATAGATAGATACATGGATAGATAGATAGATACATGGATAGATAGATAGATAGATAGATAGATAGATAGGTACATGGATAGATAGATAGAGGGATAGATAGATAGATAGAGGGATAGATAGAGGGATAGATAGACAGATAGATAATGGATAGATAGATAGATAGATAGATAGATAGATAGGTACATGGATAGATAGATAGATACATGGATAGATAGATAGATAGATAGATAGATAGGTACATGGATAGATAGATAGAGGGATAGATAGATAGATAGAGGGATAGATAGAGGGATAGATAGATAGATAGAGGGATAGATAGAGGGATAGATAGACAGATAGATAATGGATAGATAGATAGATAATGGATAGATAGATAGATAGATAATGGATAGATAGATAGATAGATAGATACATGGATAGATAGATAGATACATGGATAGATAGATAGATAGATAGATAGATAGATAGGTACATGGATAGATAGATAGAGGGATAGATAGATAGATAGAGGGATAGATAGACAGATAGATAATGGATAGATAGATAGATAATGGATAGATAGATAGATAGATAGATAGATACATGGATAGATAGATAGATAGATAGATAGGTACATGGATAGATAGATAGAGGGATAGATAGATAGATAGAGGGATAGATACATAGATAACAGACAGACATAGACATACTTTCAGCCATGTGTGGTGGCAGCAGCATACACAGTGTGGCATGGAGACCGGGCAGCTCCTCCTGGCACCCCTATGGTGGGGTACCCCTGGCGTCCTTGCCCCCCTTTCCCATGCAGTAGGGGTTGTTCATCCTCCCTTGTAATAAATGGCACCATAGCTTTTCCCATTCATTCCCGTCTCGGCATCAGTATCCCGTTAACCATGAGTGTGCCGCGCATTGCTGAGGATGCATTACCTTAGCAGCCTGTATGAAGCACACATACACGGACAAGGTGACAGAATGGCAGACTCACCTCCTCACACTGCCGGCTCCTGCCGCTCCGGGATGCGGTGCATCTTCTCCGGGGAAGGTGTGTTATTTCCTCCTCTCTGCTCAGGGAGAACCCCGTGGGGTTGGCACGGGCAGAAAGTTGGGCAGAGCGTCTCTTCCCCTGGGTGGTGATGGAGGGGGGCCGCGGATGGAGGGGGAGGAGACCTGGTAGTGCTGCAGTGCAGGATAGCTGGGCTCCCAGGCAGGAGCACTGTCTGTGAGATACAGGGAGAGACACAAACAAAGGAAGGTGGATCCGGCAGAGGAGCCGGCCACTGGTGCCAAGCTGCTGCCCTCAAACTTTCCTCTCGTCACACAAACGCTGGGCTGGATCGCTGCTGTCTGGATCTGGAGCTCCACCACAACATTTTACGCAATGTCCATCTATGATCAGAAATATGTCATATAGTATTAACTACTTCACTCCCTCAGGGGATCCTGAATGTTTGCCCACTTACCCTAGCTCACATCACAGGGCTAAGGCTTTGGCGTAAAAGATGGACACATTGGTGGAAGGGCCAAACTGAGACTTTAAGGCCCTGTGCGCACTTACCGGTTTTTCCTGCGGATTTTCTGCGGATTTGCTGCATGTTTCGCTGCAGAAAATGTTCATAACATCTCTGCAGTGAATCACCAGCAAAACCTATGGGAAAAAAAATCCTGTGCGCACTGGGCGGAATTTGACAGCTGCATGTTTTGCTGCAGGAATCCCGCAACAAAAACAAGTGCATGTCACTTCTTTTCCGCACGTCGCTGCGGGATTTCACTCCATTGACTGCCATGTAATCGTGAAATCCCGCAGGGAATAACGCAGGCAGCAAATTCTGTGCGGTTCACTGCGTTTTCCTGCGTTATCCCCTCCGGTATTTCGTGGTTTACCTGCGGTAATGTACATCGCTGCCTGCGGTTTGCAGAGAAGTGATGTCATTATGACAGGAAGAGGAAGCGGAGCAGAGAGTAAACACACACATCACACTCACACACACATCACAGACACAGACATATAGAATACACATAGAAAGCAAACGGAAATATAGAAAAAAAAACACGTGGGCTCCGCTGTATTTTTACCTTCCAGCCGAGGTAAGCACACAGCGGCGGCCCGGTATTCTCAGGCTGGGGAGGGCGAGGGGCAGGGTTAATGTCCCCCGCCTCCCTCCCACCTCCCGCAGCCGAGAATATCAGCCGCAGCTGCCCCGGGACTCTCGCATGTATTGTGCGGCAGTACCGGAGTGTCCCCGGCTCTTCTAGATGCCGTGATGCGGTGGCAGTCAGGGTACTAAGGAGTTAATGGTGGCGGATCGCCGCCACTAAGTCCAGGCTTGATCATGGCAGCGTCTATGTGACAGCTGACATGATCAATCCGTAAGTAAAGTGAAAAAACACACACACCGATAAATCCTTTATTTTAAATAAAACACAAAAAAGCTCCTGGTTCACCTGTTTATTAACCCCCCCCGAAACACACAGCTCCGGCGTAATCCACAGCTCCGGCGTAATCCACGTCCTGCGATGCTTGCATCCAGCCGCAACTGACACAGACACAGCGCTGAGTGCAGCCTCGCAGCGAGACAGTAGAGGTAACCACAGGGCATTTCCCACGGCCGGTAATGTGAACTCACTGCCGACCGTGGGAAATGCAGAGTGTGCTCACAGGGACTCTATCTAGCTATCTCTCTATCTATCTAGCTATCTCTCTATCTATTCTTCTATCTATCTATCTGCTATCTAAGGAAATTTTTTTTTTTTTCAATGTGCTTTATTGCAGTGAATGCATTAAAGCACATGTACCAACCCGCACGCGGCAAAACCGCGGCAATACTGCGAACAAAACCGCGGTAAAGCCACAGCAAACCGCGGCAAACCGCATGCGGTTTACGGGTGCGGTTTGCCGCGTTTTTTTACCGCGGGTGCGGTAATCTTTCAGTGCTTTGCGGAATTTTCTTGAGAAAATTCCATTTTCCAGTGCGCACAGGGCCTAAGTGCGGAATTGGACAGTTTTCCTCATTATGGCTGATGATCTTGTCCGGGTTCCTCCTGAATCCCACTTTCTCAGACAGAAACCCAAGAGCAAAGAGGGCAAATGTGGCCTAAACGATGTCCGAATTCAGCGGGCACCCATATGTAATGTACAGACAAAATCATGCTAAATATTGTTACCAATATCGGATTACATTCTCCTCTCTAGACCGATCACATCTTTACTGACCAAATTGATACATTTTATGTAAATAAATCCAGTGTGTAACAAATAGATCTGAGACATTGTAATATTGTCTGTGTTCATTTCTCACCAGTTTCTACACCTTTGTTCATTGTCAGTAAATAGGACCATTCTTGGTCTTGTCCAAGGCCGGCCGGCACTTTATGGGGTGTGATTGAAACGTGCCAAACGTTGTGATTGTTGGGTCCTGGGTACGATAAACCCTACAAATTGCTGAGATCCTCTGGAGTGAAACATTTGTAACCTTATAGATATGTAAATCTCTTATTGTACTTATTACTTCTCAATAAGACATTTCATTTCCAGAATGCACATCTTAGGGGTATTTTGCACGCTGCGACATCGCTAGTAATTCCTAGCGATGTCGCATGCGATAGCACCCGCCCCCGTCATTGTAACGATATGTGGTGATTGCTGCCGTAGCGAACATTATCACTACGGCAGCGTTCCACACACATACTTTGACAGCGACGTCGCTATGACCGCCGAACAATCCCTCCCTCAAGGGGGAAGGGCGTTCGGCGTCACAGCGACGTCACTGCCGTGTTACTAAGTTGCCGGCCAATAGAAGCGGAGAGGCGGAGATGAGCGGGACGTAACATCCCGCCTACCTCCTTCCTTCCTCATTGCCGGTGGACGCAGGTAAGGAGATGTTCATCGTTCCTGCGGTGTCACACATAGCGATGTGTGATGCAGCAGGAATGACGAATAACATCGTACCGGTGGCAGCAGCGATATTAAGGAAATGAACAACGTGTCAACGATCACCGTTTTGGAACAATTTTGCGATCGTTGATTGTCGCTCATTTGTGCTACACGCTGCGATGTCTCTACCAGCGCCGGATGTGCGTCACTAACGACGTGACCCCGACAATATATCGGTAGCGATGTCGCAGAGTGTAAAGTACCCCTTAGAGCGAACAGTGATTATAACACTTATGGACTGCGTATGGCTCTCCAAGAAAAGCCTGTAAAGGGAAAAAGGTTTTTCTGTTACTAGAGATGGTCAAATATTCAAGTTCGGATTCTTATAATAATAATAATGAATAATAAAAAATAATAATAATTATTATTAGTAGTATTATTATTTGCATTATTTTTCTATTCGTACCTAGTAATGGACCTAATGCAAGTCAAGGGGAAACGAGTAATTTTCAGGAGGACCTTGGAAGTAGGTCTGGAAGGGCTGTAAAAATGCTGCAATGGATGAAAAAGTGCTGAAACTGAATTGGAACAGCACGGGGAAGCTGCCTGGATGCATTTCTGACTCACATTTAGCCTATGGGAAAAATTGCTGTCAGAGTATTTTGGGGATTAAAGCAGGAGAATTATACTTACTGAGCTTTCTCGCAGCTGTTACACTACATCCGGGTCCAATCATTAAAGTTCATGAATATGTACTGCTTACCCCGCCCACTCACTGTAACAGTGTTTGTGATTGGTTGCAGTCCTGCTTCCCCCACCCACCTGTGTCGGCATCTGTGATTGGTTGCCCTCACCCTAGCTGTCTGAGTGCCAAAAGTGGGGTGTAAAAATAAATAAATAATTGGAAAAAATGTCGTAGTCTCCACCTGTATTTTGATATCCATCGCAAATAATCTGGCTTTGAGTTGAATGAGTTCACCTGAAATCACACTTGGTGGTTCCCACAGTACCCCATCTGTGACTTTAGGTGAACTGACCTCTGGTGAACTCATTGAACTCAGTGATGTCACCTCAGTTGAAGTCATTGCGCTCAATGCCGGATTACTGGATTAGGCGATGTGTGCACATTGAGTATTTGCATCCAGACATTTTCGCAACAAATCTGCATATCCTGGCAGAAATATGCACCAAAACCGCATCAAAAACACATGCAATTTTGGTGCATTTTTTTGCAAGGATATGTGTGACGCCCTGGACTAGCTAGGTAGTCACAGGTAGACCCCCGCATTACACCTGTCCCACAATAAGGTGTCATCAGCCAAACTTTAAACCCTAGTCACCTCTCTCAGTGCTTGATGGACACTCCAGGGGGCGGAGCCAGGCAGTTGGCCACGCCCAGTGAGGAGTCCAGAGGGCCTGAGGCAGGAAAAACACGGTCAGTCAGTCAGTCAGTCAGTGGTCAGTAGTGGAAGCAGGCCTGTGCCCAGGTCTGCGGCAGTCTTGACAGGTGCCGAGGTTGGAGCCCTGGTACCTTGGCTAGGAGGCAAACGGTGGCCTTAGTCTGCAGGAGTCGGGAAGACGGCTCAGTGGAACCGTGGTGGACCGGGACAGGGTAGTGGCCCGCCGGTACCGACCCGGGGAACCGACTCGGAAACCGGAGCACAAAGGGGGGTACTCAGACCCTGAAACGAGGTCCAGAATCCACTGGACTGAGTTAATTAACTGATTGCGGTCTGGACTATAGGTCCTTTCCCACCCAAGTCCCGACTGAAGGCAACAGCCCACCGAGGGGGATAGAAAGCCACCGCACAGGCAGAGAGATCCCACGGGCCAGCGTCTGCTGGCAAAAGGGCTCTCCCGACATCTACCAAGCCGGGGAGCGGACTCCTGACGCTAAAGTGCAGGCAGCCCAAGTACACAACACGGTGCAGGAGAAAGGCCAGGACCACCGAACCGGGTGGGGAACCAGACGCAGCCGGCTGCGGGCACCGACCACCATCAACTTGGTTTACCAGTGACTTGTGTGTGTCAATAACTGTGAGTACAACCGTGCCATCCGGCCGCGCACCGCCCTGCACCGCCCAGCTCTCCCCAATGGGTCCCGGGGCCATCATCCCTACCCACGGAGGGATTAACATCTTGCTGCACTACCATCTCCCCCGGGTGCCCAGTAATCGCAGCGGTGGTGTCCCACTTCACCACAACCCGTGGGTGGCGTCACGAACTCAAACACGGCCCCGGCCGTGCACCTACCTACCACCCTCTAAAAGCGCCAACACCCCTTTCAGAGCGAAGTGACCCCGGGTCCGGAGGCGCTCGAGCCACCCACCAGCGAGCCCGAACCCGAGCGGCTCAGCTGCAGCCGAGCGCAGGGCGGTACATATGCATATTTGGTGCAGAAATGTCTGCACCCAAATACTCAATGTGCACACATCGCCTAATCCGGTAATCCAGCATTGAGTTCATAGACCCCCTTCCCATTACTAATCGAGGACTTTGTGGCAGCTGTGATTTTTTGACAAATCACAACTGTCATTATATTACCCAATTGCCACTGCTCCAGGGCAATTGGGATGATTAGGGTAAAGTGCTGGAATTGGCACATCTAATGAATGTGCCAATTCTGTGGTGTCTGCAGGCTGCTATTTTTAGGCTGGGGGAGGCAATAACCATGTGCCTTCCAGGCCTAAGAATACCAAACTCCAGTTGTCCGTTTTATCTTGACAGGGTATCAAAATTGGGGGGGACCTCACAACATTTTTTTAAATTGTTTATTTATAATTAAATAAAATGTATGGGGTTCGTCATATTTTGATACACAGCCAATATAACGCATACAGCTGGGGGCTGCAATCTTTAGCCGTCTGCTTTATCTGCACTGGATATCAAAATACAGGGTACCCTAAAGCTGGGTTCACACATAGCGACAGCGACAACGATGTCGCTGTTACGTCACCATTTCTCTGACGCAACAGCGACCTTGTAAGTCGCTGTTATGATCGCTGCTTAGCTGTCAAAAACAGCAGAAGCAGCAGCGATCATAACAACACGCGTCGCTGTGGAAGCGATGCTGCGCTTGGTAACTAAGGTAAATATCGGGTAACCAACCAAAGTGCTTCTTTGGTTACCCGATATTTAACTTGGTTACAAGCGCACACCGCTTAGAACTGGCTCCCTGCACTCATAGCCACAGTACACATCGGGTTAATAAGCAAACCTTTGCTTATTTCCCGATGTGTAGTCTGGCTGCGTGCAAGGAGTAGGGAGCCAGCACTGGCAGTGTGAGAGCGGCGGACGCTGTAACTAAAGTAAATATCGGGTAACCAAGGAAAGGGCTTCCCTTGGTTACCCGATGTTTACCTTGGTTACAGCTTACCTCAGGCTGCCAGAAGCCGGCTCCCTGCATCCTGCTTGCTTAAATTCGTCGCTCTCTCGCTGTCACACACAGCGATGTGTGCTTCACAGCGGGAGAGCAACGAGCAAAAAATGAAGCAGGACATTCAGCAACGAGCGGCGACCTCACAGTAGGGACCGGGTTGTTGCTGGATGTCACACACAGCGACAGCGACGGGACGTCGCTGCTACGTCACAGAAAATGGTGACGTAACAGCGACATTGTTGTCGTTGTCGCTATGTGTGAATCCAGCTTAAGCCATGTTTTCCAATTATTTCTTTATTTTTACCCTTCACTTTGCGGACCCAGACAGCTTCAGTGAGGGCAATCATTCACAGACGTCGGGGGGTGGGTGCGGTAAGCAGGACTGCAACAAATTACATACAGTACACTGTCACAGAGGGTGGACTGGGGAAGCAGTCATATTCATGAACTTTAATTATTGGACTCGGAAGCAGTGTGACAGCCACAGGAAAACTCAGTAAGTGTAATTTAATAACCACATGCCATTTTTTTTTCGCTGAGCCTGCCAATCACAGTAATGCCTGTAGCAAAGATAGCTACAACATCACTGTGATTGGCAGGCAATCCCCGTATGTTTAGTGGCTGAAAATCAGGTGTCAAGCATGCGGGGGAGGAGACTCGAAACTCATGAGGTGAATACAAAAATAGACAAGTAACGGATGTAACAAATACCTTAATATTCGTGCGAGTAACGAATAGTGCCGAGTATATTCGCTCATCATTATCTGTTACCTTTGTAAAGTTTATAGAGGATCGGGATCCCTATACGTACTCAGCTACTAGCCTCAGCAATAGTTTGAACATTATCCCTTCCAATGCAAGGATTTTCATTTATCAACTACCTGAACGCTGCAGCCAATGACTAACCTCAGATGTACAGATGAGCGATCCTGATCGGCAAATATCAGAAGATGTTAAAATTGTACAATCTTTGGCAGGATCAGATCGGGATCGGACATCCGAACATTTACCGCAAAAGTTGTCGATCTTGCACCGGATCAGTAAATGTTCGGATGGCCAAAACTATCCTCTCCCTGCCCATAACAGCCATGTCAAGTATTGGCATGGCTGTGATTGGTCACTGTAAAAAAAAGAAAGCAAAACAGTTAAAGCAGTACATACTTACCAAGTCTCCCTACAGCTAGAGCGCTACTTGTGGGGCCGATAATTATCCATCATACAAATTCACTGTTTTCCTTGCCCACTAGTGTCTCAGATTCAGTCAGACCGCGCCCCACCCATTCTGACAGCATTCTACTGCTGGTGTAAAATAAATAAATAAATTTTAAAAATCCAGTGCGGTTCCCCTATATACGTATTGATACCCAGCACAGATAAAGCCACAGCTACAGGCTGCATCCCCCAGCAGTGCATTTATCTTGGCTGTGTATCAAAATAATAGGAACCATGTCTTTTTAAAACAAAATATTTAATAAATAATTTTTAAAAAATGGCTCGCGGTCCCTCTCAATTTTGATACCCAGCCATGATAAAGCCCAACATCTGGGGGCTAGTATTCTGAGGCTGGGGAGACCCTTGCTTATTCAGCCCCGCCAGGCTAAAAATAGCAGCCTGCAGCTGTCTAGGATTGTTGCATTCATTAGATGCGACAATCCCAAAACTTCACCCAGCTCTTCCCGATTGCCCTGGTGTGGTGGCAATTGGGGTAATAAGGGGATATAGCAGACCACAGCTGCTACTAAGCCCTAGATTAGTAATGGGAAGGGTCTATGAGACCCCTCATTACTAATCTGTAAGTGAAATAAAAGAAACACAAACACCAAAAAAAATCCTTTACTTGAAATAAAATACCAAACCCCCCCACCCTCTTTCACCAATTTATTAACCCCCAAAATGCCCAGGTCTAACGTAATCCACAAGATGTCCTACAATGATTCTAGCTCTGCTACATCTGAAATGACAGGGGGCGGCCTTAGAACAATGACCGCCTGCTGTGGGCTTCAGGCAAAGAATAAATGAGCCTAGTGATCAGCCTTGATGTCACTCACATTCGTTGTGGTCAATAATAATAAAAAGCAGCATGCACTTCCTCTTATTTTGATACACAGACATGATAAGCGCACGCTGAGGCTGCAGCCTGTAGCCGTGGCTTTATCTGTGCTGGTATCAATACGGGGGGGGACCTTACCACAATTTTATTTTTTTATTTATCACCAGTATAAGGACACGGACAGTGTTTGTGACTCCAACCAATCACAGACACTGTCTCAGAGGGTGGAGGCATGGTCTAACGGTAGCCAATCAAAGACGCGGGTGGATGGGGAAAGCATTGACTATGTATGAGGGATAATTAGCGGAACTGGAAGTAGCGCTGCAGCTGCGAGACTCGATAAGTATGTACTGCTTTAACTGTTTTTTATTGTCTTTCTTTTACAGCCCCCCCTATACCATTTTACAACATATCACTTTTGCGTCCCATTGAATTTAATGGGTTTGGCTAGGATCGCCAATCTGATCAGCGACCTTAGGTGGGTTCAGCAATCCTGAACCAAATCCGATCCTTGGCAAGATCGCTCATCTGTACTCAGTAATCAGGTGACTGGCTGTCATGACTTCTATCACTTCTGCTGCAATGATGTCCAGTTTCTCAATTAACTGACCGCTGCAGCCAATCAGGAGCTTCGGCAACAGGTGACTGGTTGTCATGACTTCATCACTTCGGTGTGATGATGTCCCATTCATCAACTACATGACTGCTGCAGCCAATAAGTGGCCTCAGCTCTCAGGTGACTGGTTGTCAGAACTTCCTAGTCACCTGATGACTGCAGCCAACCAGCAGTCTGATGACCAGTGGTCGGAATGTCAACCCTTCTATTGTGATGATCTTACTTCCATCAATCACCTGACTGTTGTAGGCAACTTCTACTGTCAGGAGTCAGGTGGTGAGGACTTCATCACTTCATCAAGTCAAATGTGACAGAGCATGTGGCAATTCCAGTGCTAAGTTGGAACTCAATAGTACAGATGAAAATAAAAAATGTGTCTATATCTTAGTAGACAAATCTGTTTCTTTATCCTTCTGGACTGATCAATTCAAGGGTAAAATCTGTATTTAGTGAAGACAGATTTTCCCGTTGCTGACATAGGAGATGACAGTTGGTGCTTTTAAAACTCTATGGAGAGGGAAACAGAAGGGAGAAGCTAGAAACAGACACAGATATTCTGCTGCAAGTTCTGCTGAAATGACAGTTGCAGTTCTTCATAGAACTCTATGAGCACCAACTGCCATCTCCTATTTCATTAATGGGAAAGTTTGTCTTCACTGAAGACAGTGTATTGGGAATTTTGAGAATGAATGGTAAGTCCTGTAAACGAAACAATTTTTATAATATTACAAAGCTTCTTGTTTTCATGTCTGCTATTGAATTCTAAAAAGAAAATTAAAGGGGCGGTTATTCTTTAAGTCTATTGTAATTTCATTTAACATTTCTTCATCTATTTAAAAAAAAAAAAAATAATACACTAACATTCAGCTAAAACATCCGCACATAAATAGATAATAGATATGTAAAAGAAAAAAAATGTATTTACATATAGGAAAGCACTGGTATTTAGCATAAGTTGTTTGGCAGAAGTCCATTTAAACAGAAAACCAAAATATGTAGGACAACAAATGCCATGAATATATTAAAAAAAAGGAAGGGATTAATGTGTAGAGAAAATAAAACTGGGACGGTCACACCGAAAAAGCAGCAAAACCATTTATAATTTTGGAAAAATTCAGAGAAAACGTTAATAAAACCATGTAAAAATGATGCATCACAATGTTAGCAATTCTGTACCTTTTTTACAGTAATCTACAGGGCATTGGTGGTTTCACTATTACACCTAAACATGTGCAGTTCCCGTAAGTATGGTGCAAAGCTTTTGAAAACAGCAGATTCACCAATTTATAATTGCATGATAGCAAATAGTACAGAAGGCATATGTTCTACAGTATTGCTCCGAATCCATCCCTGTGAGCCTTGCCCCCAGAGAACCCTGTGAACCACACTTCCAGAGAACCCTGTGAACCACACTTCCAGAGAACCCTGTGAGTTATGCCCCAGAGAACCCTGTGAGCCATGCCCTTAGAGAACCCTGTGAGCCACGCCCCAAGAGAATTCTGTGAGCCATGCCCCCAGAGAATCCTGTGAGCCATGCCCCCATAGAATTCTGTGAGCCATGCCCCCAGAGAACCCTTGTGAAGAAGACTGAAAAGACAATAGGCGCTAACAGGGTACTAACATTACAAACGTTTGTAGAATAAAATCAGATTTGCTCACCTGATACAGTGAAAGTAGTCACAACTGCACAACTATTGAAAGCGTGTAGCTCTCTGGGGGCATAGCTCACATGGTTCTCTTGGTCAAAAATTCAATTAGAAGTGGACTCCCGCGCTGTCGTAAGAAGATGGTCACCACTACTGGTTATATTGTGATTTTATTACGCATTTCAGAGATCAGATCTTCTTCCTCAGATAAATCACACATTTACAACATGATGTACATGTGTGATTTATCTGAAGAAGATGTGATTTCTGAAACGCGTAATAAAATCACGTTTAACCATTACTGCTGACCATCTTCTTACGACAGCGCGGGAGTCCACTTCTATTTTCAATGTGACCAGAAACAACACATGATCGTAATTATGGGCGGCAATTTTAAAATGAGACAGTGTATAAATGGGTCATTAACTTCACTCCCCCATAGCACCCCCTAAAGAAAAGGATCGCTTGAAATGTGCGTCGGGGCATAGCGGCACACTGGACTTCTTTGACCATTTAGAACAGGGGTGGGCAATTAATTTTCCAATGGGGCCGCATGAGAAATTGGGATGGTTTCAGAGGGCCTGGCTAATATAATTACCTAAGTTCTACCCAATACTGTATGTAGTATATATACTATCCCTTCATAAACAAATAGTAACTTAAACAATACAAAGATGCAATGAAAATATGGAGGTCAGTCAGGCACAGACATTACTGGGGCCAGTGGGGGGCATAGACATTACTGGGGTCAGTAGGGGGCATACACATTACTGGGGCCTGTGGAACATAAATACTGGCCCTGGTGGCTTATGAAACATACATACTAGCCCTGGTGGCCAGTGGAGCATATATACTGGCCCTGGTGGCCAGTGGAGCACACATACTTGCCCTGGTGGCTAGTGGAGCACACATACTTGCCCTGGTGGCCAATAAGGCATACATACTGACAGTGGTGGCCAGTAGAGTACACATACTGACAGTGGTGGCCAGTGGATCACACATACTGACAGTGGTGGCCAGTGGAGCACACATACTGACAGTGGTGGCAAGTGGAGCACACATACTGACAGTGGTGGCAAGTGGAGCACACATACTGACAGTGGTGGCTAGTGGAGCACACATACTGACAGTGGTGGCAAGTGGAGCACACATACTGACAGTGGTGGCAAGTGGAGCAAACATACTGACAGTGGAGGCCAGTGGAGCATACATACTGACAGTGGTGGCCAGTGGAGCACGCATACTGACTGTGGTGGCCAGTGGAGCACACATACTGGCCCTGGTGGCCTATGGTGCATACATACTGATAGTGGTGGCCTGTGGGGCATACATACTGGCCCTGGTGGCCAGTGGGGCATATATACTGACCGTGGTGGCCAGTGGGGCATACATATTGACCGTGATGGCCAGTGGGGCATATATACTGACAGTGGTGGCCAGTGGGGCATACATACTGACTGTGGTGGCCAGTGGGGCATACATACTGACAGTGGTGGCTAGTGGAGCACACATACTGACAGTGGTGGCAAGTGGAGCACACATACTGACAGTGGTGGCCAGTGGAGCATACATACTGACAGTGGTGGCCAGTGGAGCACACATACTGACTGTGGTGGCCAGTGGAGCACACATACTGGCCCTGGTGGCCTATGGTGCATACATACTGATAGTGGTGGCCTGTGGGGCATACATACTGGCCCTGGTGGCCAGTAGAGCATACATACTGGCCCTGGTGGCCAGTGGAGCATACATACTGGCCCTGGTGGCCAGTGGGGCATATATACTGACCGTGCTGGCCACTGGGGCATACATATTGACCGTGGTGGCCAGTGGGGCATACATACTGACAGTGGTGGCCAGTGGAGCACACATACTGACAGTGGTGGCAAGTGGAGCACACATACTGACAGTGGTGGCAAGTGGAGCACACATACTGACAGTGGTGGCCAGTGGAGCATACATACTGACAGTGGTGGCCAGTGGAGCACACATACTGACTGTGGTGGCCAGTGGAGCACACATACTGGCCCTGGTGGCCTATGGTGCATACATACTGATAGTGGTGGCCTGTGGGGCATACATACTGGCCCTGCTGGCCAGTGGAGCATACATACTGGCCCTGGTGGCCAGTGGGGCATAAATACTGACCGTGGTGGCCAGTGGGGCATACATATTGACCGTGATGGCCAGTGGGGCATATATACTGACAGTGGTGGCCAGTGGGGCATACATACTGACAGTGGTGGCCAGTGGGGCATACATACTGACAGTAGTGGCCAGTGGGGCATACATACTGACAGTGGTGGCCAGTGGGGCATACATACTGATAGTGGTGGCCAGTGGGGCATACATACTGGTCCTGGTGGCCTATGGTGCATACATACTGACAGTGGTGGCCTGTGGGGCATACATACTGGCCCTGGTGGCCAGTGGGGCATACATACTGGCCCTGGTGGCCTATGGTGCATACATACTGATAGTGGTGGCCTGTGGGGCATACATACTGGCCCTGGTGGCCAGTAGAGCATACATACTGGCCCTGGTGGCCAGTGGAGCATACATACTGGCCCTGGTGGCCAGTGGGGCATATATACTGACCGTGGTGGCCAGTGGGGCATACATACTGACAGTGGTGGCCAGTGGAGCACACATACTGACAGTGGTGGCAAGTGGAGCACACATACTGACAGTGGTGGCCAGTGGAGCACACATACTGACAGTGGTGGCAAGTGGAGCACACATACTGACAGTGGTGGCAAGTGGAGCACACATACTGACAGTGGTGGCAAGTGGAGCACACATACTGACAGTGGTGGCAAGTGGAGCACACATACTGACAGTGGTGGCCAGTGGAGCATACATACTGACAGTGGTGGCCAGTGGAGCACACATACTGACTGTGGTGGCCAGTGGAGCACACATACTGGCCCTGGTGGCCTATGGTGCATACATACTGATAGTGGTGGCCTGTGGGGCATACATACTGGCCCTGGTGGCCAGTAGAGCATACATACTGGCCCTGGTGGCCAGTGGAGCATACATACTGGCCCTGGTGGCCAGTGGGGCATATATACTGACCGTGCTGGCCACTGGGGCATACATATTGACCGTGGTGGCCAGTGGGGCATACATACTGACAGTGGTGGCCAGTGGAGCACACATACTGACAGTGGTGGCAAGTGGAGCACACATACTGACAGTGGTGGCAAGTGGAGCACACATACTGACAGTGGTGGCCAGTGGAGCATACATACTGACAGTGGTGGCCAGTGGAGCACACATACTGACTGTGGTGGCCAGTGGAGCACACATACTGGCCATGGTGGCCTATGGTGCATACATACTGATAGTGGTGGCCTGTGGGGCATACATACTGGCCCTGCTGGCCAGTGGAGCATACATACTGGCCCTGGTGGCCAGTGGGGCATAAATACTGACCGTGGTGGCCAGTGGGGCATATATACTGACAGTGGTGGCCAGTGGGGCATACATACTGACAGTGGTGGCCAGTGGGGCATACATACTGACAGTAGTGGCCAGTGGGGCATACATACTGACAGTGGTGGCCAGTGGGGCATACATACTGATAGTGGTGGCCAGTGGGGCATACATACTGGTCCTGGTGGCCTATGGTGCATACATACTGACAGTGGTGGCCTGTGGGGCATACATACTGGCCCTGGTGGCCAGTGGGGCATACATACTGGCCCTGGTGGCCTATGGTGCATACATACTGATAGTGGTGGCCTGTGGGGCATACATACTGGCCCTGGTGGCCAGTAGAGCATACATACTGGCCCTGGTGGCCAGTGGAGCATACATACTGGCCCTGGTGGCCAGTGGGGCATATATACTGACCGTGGTGGCCAGTGGGGCATACATACTGACAGTGGTGGCCAGTGGAGCACACATACTGACAGTGGTGGCAAGTGGAGCACACATACTGACAGTGGTGGCAAGTGGAGCACACATACTGACAGTGGTGGCAAGTGGAGCACACATACTGACAGTGGTGGCAAGTGGAGCACACATACTGACAGTGGTGGCCAGTGGAGCATACATACTGACAGTGGTGGCCAGTGGAGCACACATACTGGCCCTGGTGGCCTATGGTGCATACATACTGATAGTGGTGGCCTGTGGGGCATATATACTGGCCCTGGTGGCCAGTGGAGCATACATACTGGCCCTGGTGGCCAGTGGGGCATATATACTGACCGTGGTGGCCAGTGGGGCATACATATTGACCGTGATGGCTAGTGGGGCATATATACTGACAGTGGTGGCCAGTGGGGCATACATACTGACAGTGGTGGCCAGTGGGGCATACATACTGACAGTAGTGGCCAGTGGGGCATACATACTGACAGTGGTGGCCAGTGGGGCATACATACTGATAGTGGTGGCCAGTGGGGCATACATACTGGTCCTGGTGGCCTATGGTGCATACATACTGACAGTGGTGGCCTGTGGGGCATACATACTGGCCCTGGTGGCCAGTGGGGCATACATACTGGCCCTGGTGGCCTATGGTGCATACATACTGATAGTGGTGGCCTGTGGGGCATACATACTGGCCCTGGTGGCCAGTAGAGCATACATACTGGCCCTGGTGGCCAGTGGGGCATATATACTGACCGTGCTGGCCACTGGGGCATACATACTGACAGTGGTGGCCAGTGGAGCACACATACTGACAGTGGTGGCAAGTGGAGCACACATACTGACAGTGGTGGCAAGTGGAGCACACATACTGACAGTGGTGGCCAGTGGAGCATACCGTACATACTGACAGTGGTGGCCAGTGGAGCACACATACTGACAGTGGTGGCCAGTAGAGCACACATACTGGCCCTGGTGGCCTATGGTGCATACATACTGATAGTGGTGGCCTGTGGGGCATACATACTGGCCCTGGTGGCCAGTGGAGCATACATACTGGCCCTGGTGGCCAGTGGGGCATATATACTAACCGTGGTGGCCAGTGGGGCATACATATTGACCGTGATGGCCAGTGGGGCATATATACTGACAGTGGTGGCCAGTGGGGCATACATACTGACAGTGGTGGCCAGTGGGGCATACATACTGACAGTAGTGGCCAGTGGGGCATACATACTGACAGTGGTGGCCAGTGGGGCATACATACTGATAGTGGTGGCCAGTGAGGCATACATACTGGCCCTAGTGGCCTATGGTGCATACATACTGACAGTGGTGGCCAGTGGGGCATACATACTGGCCCTGGTGGCCTATGGTGCATACATACTGATAGTGGTGGCCTGTGGGGCATACATACTGGCCCTGGAGGCCAGTAGAGCATACATACTGGCCCTGGTGGCCAGTGGAGCATACATACTGGCCCTGGTGGCCAGTGGGGCATATATACTGACCGTGCTGGCCACTGGGGCATACATATTGACCGTGGTGGCCAGTGGGGCATAGATACTGGCAGTGGTGGCCAGTGGAGCACACATACTGACAGTGGTGGCAAGTGGAGCTCACATACTGACAGTGGTGGCCAGTGGAGCATACATACTGACAGTGGTGGCCAGTGGAGCACACATACTGACTGTGGTGGCCAGTGGAGCACACATACTGGCCCTGGAGGCCTATGGTGCATACATACTGATAGTGGTGGCCTGTGGGGCATACATACTGGCCCTGTTGGCCAGTGGAGCATACATACTGGCCCTGGTGGCCAGTGGGGCATATATACTGACCGTGGTGGCCAGTGGGGCATACATATTGACCGTGATGGCCAGTGGGGCATATATACTGACAGTGGTGGCCAGTGGGGCATACATACTGACAGTAGTGGCCAGTGGGGCATACATACTGACAGTGGTGGCCAGTGGGGCATACATACTGATAGTGGTGGCCAGTGGGGCATACATACTGGCCCTGGTGGCCTATGGTGCATATAGACTGACAGTGGTGGCCTGTGGGGCATACATACTGCCCTGGTGGCCAGTGGGGCATACATACTGGCCCTGGTGGCCAGTGGGGCATACATACTGACAGTGGTGGCCAGTGGGGCATACATACTGATAGTGGTGGCCAGTGGGGCATACATACTGACAGTGGTGGCCAGTGGGGCATACATACTGACAGTGGTGGTCAGTGAGGCATGCATACTGACAGTGGTGGCCAGTGGGGCATGCATACTGACAGTGGTGGCCAGTGTGGGATGCATACTGACAGTGGTGGCTAGTGGGGCATGCATGCTGACAGTGGTGGCCAGTGGGGCAAGCATACCGGCTCTAGGGGAGTGTGTCGCCCCTGTGCCAGCAGCCGGCTCTGCTCGGGTCTGGGCCTTCTGGGGTGGTGGCTCGAGGGTCTCCAGACCCGGGGGTCTCGCGGACACGCTGAATAAAAAGGGGGGACGTAAATGTACGGGCTAGGCCGTATTAAGTTTGTGACGCCACCCACCGCTGCTGTTATGGGGCACCCGGGGAAGATGTTGTGGCAGCTAGTTGTTAACCCCTCCGTGGGTAGGGATGGTGGCCCCGGGACCCAGTGTCTCTGTGCAGGGTATAGCGACCGCAGGGAGTGTTCGTGTACTCACAGCTAATAAACCACACAAGTCTCTGGTAAACCAAGGTGCTGGTGGCCGGTGCCGTGGCCGGTTGCATTCGGGTCTTCCACCCGGCTGGTGGTCTCTATCCTTTACTCTGCACTGTTTTGTGTAAGGTGGACTTCCTATCACGAAACTAAGGAGTCCGCTCCTGGCTGGATGTGGCCTAAGGAGCCATGTCCGCAGACGCTAGCCCGTGGGATCTATGGACCCTGGCGGTGACCTCTTATCCCTATCAGTGGGCTGTTGTCTTCTATGAGGGACTTTGGGTGGGACAGATCCGCTAGTCCTGGCCTCAATCGGTGAATTAACCAGTCCGCTTGTTTCCAGTTCTGGCTTCAGGGTCTGAGTACCCCCCTTTGTGCTACGGTTCCGGGTCGTTTCCCCATGTCGGTACCGGCGGGCAACAACCCTGTCCCGTCTTCCCGTGTCCTGCTGACGGAGACCATTGTCTGCCTCCTAGCCAGTGGCACCAGGGCTCCCACCCTGGTACCATGGCCACAGCTCCTGGGGACAGACTGCAATTCAGCTTAACGTGTACACAAAAGGCAAATAGAGCATTAACTCCGGAGGGTCTGGAGCACAAATTCATTTTAAGAGCCCACTCATAAGACACATGCATTAATTACTTCAAGGATCTTCCTGCATTTCTATACAGGTGATTAATTTTTCCTAACTGCCCAGGAAGGACAGGATATTCCTACCCTGAACTCCACTGTGGAGGGAACAGGAAAAACCTCACCGTATTGCTACTGTTTTTTGGATTTCTGAACGAACGTCTTTATACATATGCCTATGAGTAATGATTAACAGACAGTAGCCTCCTTAAAGAAACCCCAAAAAACACTTTTCTTCATAATTTAGCGATTAATGTGATCAAGGTTCTGGAGGACCGAAACGTTAATTGTCGCAAGTGTCACATGTCTTTCAGTTGTTGCTATCTTGCCTTCTGTATTAAAAATCTATCAGCTTTGAGAAAAAGAGTTCTATCTTTATTCATTCTTGCCCATTGAGAGTGCAGTGTTATATTTATATATAGATGCCATAGAAGGCATCCAGAGAGAGGGGGCATGACTGGCAGCAAGAGGGGGCGTGACCGGCAGAGTGGATGGCGTGGAGCTGCTTATCACTGCACTGCGGGATACATAGCTCCCAGCAGTGAGAGCGGGGCTGAGGCATAGATCAGGCCACGTCTCCAACTCTCAGCAAGACGGACGGGCCGGTCACAGACAGTAGACGGGCCGGATGCAGCCCGCGGGCCACCCTTGCCCAGGTCTGATTTAGAAGGTATATTTATCCCCTATTGATCAGCACATTACAAGCACTTTATACTTTTTAGGTGCTAAGGATATATATACCCCATATCTTATTTATATATAACTATTCATCACTTTGGTATTAATTCTTGCACATTGCACTTTGCTATATATAATTAATTGATACCTATATAAGACTGGTCATTGCATTAAGCACTTTATCATCTGGTAAACCACTGCTATAATTTATGGGAATTTCTCCTGTCTTGTATTTTCTATGAATATTCAATATGTGTTTATTTTAATAATTTAAATAAAAATACTATTTTATCATCAATTGATCACCATTTCCTTTAATTTTGTATCCTCATGGATTCTTATTTAAAGGTATTTTTGATATTCATTAATATTTTATGGTGATTTTATACGGAATATTTTGATTATTTATCTTCAAGTTTTATAAAAGTAATGTTTTCTCTGATGCAGATTTATCAGTCCTCCGTATAACTCCGCCCACAAAACCGATTGTCAGCCTTCTGTGGCACTGTGCATAGGCATAAAGCTGACAATCAGTGGTGAGGATGAGAGGGTTATACAGAGCTCATATGGCTATCTGGCATCAGGTTTACAAGTTCTAGTGATAATTTCCTGTTGGTAAAACTTTATGAAAAACAAAACACCCAGCAGCCCGGTAAGTGACTGGTATCAGGGTCTCTTTCTCTACATTATGGTGACAGATTCCTTTTAATATATTACTCTTCTATGGTATTAATGGACAACTCTGTGTAAGGCCATTTACACATGTAGCATAAGTAGTGCATTTTTTCTGCTGCTTTTTTTTTTTGGTGCAGAATTTTGTGCTCAAAGAAGCTATTGAACTATTGAACACAATATTTTATTGGTGCATTTTTTCTCCATAGGCTTTGTATGGGGAGCCTATAAAGGCATCTTAAAGTTCAGTTCCATTTAAAGTATAGAATCAAAACATTTCTGTACTAAAAAAACGCATTAAAAACATTGCTTCAAATCTGCCTCAAAATGTATCAAATAAAGGAAAACACATTGAAACCAAACACATCAAAAACTAATTTTGTACTTTAGAACAAGGCCCATTATTCATTTAATTGTCTTTTCTTCATTTATTTTTTCAATACACTTGTGGCGCCCCTGAGGCTCAGTCGCCACAGGGAATTGCATCTGGTTTAAGTTGCAATTCTCTCCCGGGTGAGAAGAGGTTACTCACTGGTTTCTGCCACTTACATAAAACATCTAGCATGAGTCACCACATACAGGAAGCTAGACTGCAGGTGGGCACAGTGGCAATGGGTAATTCCCACAGCACTGCTGAGTCATTCCTGAGGTGGGGGCTGCTCTCAGTGAGTAAGAAAGAAAAAACAGTTTCACTTTTAATCAGAGAGCAGTCTGAGACAGTGAAGAGAAAACAAGTCCCCTGAGGGTAGCTCCCCTCAGGGGGACCAGCCGGGATGCATGCCTAGGAGCTATCTTGGGAAGGAGGAGAGAGTGCTAGAACATCAATGGACTTGTAGTACCACGACTACTATAGAGTGCTTCACAGAACTTCTATAGCTATGACCTGCCAGACTGGAAGAGGGCGAGAGACAAAGGTTGACTGGTGGAGATGGTGAGACACAGGAAACATGGCAGCTGAGGGGGAGCTTAACCGCTTCCACAGTGCCAGCGCAGTCGGGGTGCAGAACCCTCGGTTGGGGAAACCTTCATGGACTCTTACAAATCTGCAGGGGTTGGGGATTTCATGTCCCATCGCTCACCACCCACTTTCCTGGAGCACAGTGATATATAGGATCCGGGGTTGGGTTTACAGCCAGGCCCCACGGCGAAAACCCGCGTCACCTGCATACGGGACAGGACACTTAACACAGATAGCGGAGTCCCCAAGTTGTTTCAGGCCACGGGGAGCCACGAGTCAGGGCAAGGAGGAAGGTCTCACACATTTCCACAGACACCGGTGATCACCTCCGATTCACCCGGGACCAGCACCTCCGGAGAGCTTTAAGAACTGTGAGTAAATGGAACTTTGAACCGCAGCTCCCTGTGTTATCCTTGTCATTGCCGGTGCCGCCGCCCTGCGCTTCGGCGCCATCAACCGTCCCCATCGTCCTCATCCTCCCTGGGCTCGTTCCACCTTTGGGTAGCTGGACTATCTGTGCTGCGTTAACTTCAGCCCAGGAGGAGAGCAACATCTCGCAGCGGCGGCTAATTCCTGGCTGCACACCACGGGTGACGCTGCAAAGCATCCCCCACTCCCATCCAACACCTCCCCTGGAAGAGGAAAAGTCGCGGGAGGGGTCGGCGGCCGAGTCCCCAGTCACGACTGCAACCGGTGACGCCTTCCAGGGACCCTTCGCCCTCCTTCCATCTCCCTTTACACCGGACACCCTTACACCTGTTTTTACATGTAGCTGACGGGGCCACGGAGCCAGGTCAGGCCAGTCACATCAACCCCACAAAACCATTGACCCGGTGACGAGTAACCCCTGAGGCCCCATGGGGCGCTACACATTTATTCCTTATTTTCTTCTGGTGTCTATGATACTTTGAGGTTGTTGAGGTCTATATTCTTGGGAAAGTGTTACAAAGTGGCTATATAATGATAAATTATTAGAGACTCGTACCATATGTAGACTGAGTCATGTAAAAAAAGAGAACAGATTAACAGGCTGAGGAAAGTAAGTTAGATACACTTTGATGTTAAATGTAAAACAAAATAGATAAAAGAAGAAAGTTGAAAAAAATGAAAGTTATAAAATAGAAAATAAACTTGTATTAGAATGTGCAGACAGTAGTTTCTTTGCATTACAATTCTAGAAAAAGTTGAGAGATTCTCCCCATTCCAAAGTGATTTTTTTGGTAATAGATGAGTTGTTTAGATTCCTAATATTGTCCAAATAGGGTATGAGAACGTTGTTTTGTAGATGTATGTATACCCGCTGTGTTTTCTTGTGGAAGATACCTCAGGACACGCTGGCTTCCTTTGTTCCGAAGCATCATTTTTTTTCGTTTGTTTCCTGAGCACTTTTGTGATGTCTTTGATCACTAGCGTTATTTTTTGTACAAACTAGTGAGTGGCTTCCAAACGGAAGCCAAAAGAGGAATGACCAGGTACCTTGTTAATGATTGGCATCTTTGGAAACCTGAAGTGGTTAAAAGAATTTAAAAGACTAATATATATGCACAGCAAGTCATTTTTACTAGTGATGAGTGAGCACTACCATGCTCAGGTGCTCAGTCCTAGTAACAAGTAGTGAGGAGTGAGCACTACCATGCTCGGGTGCTCAGTCCTCGTAACGAGTAGTGATGAGTGACCACTACCATGCTCGGGTGCTCGGAACTCGTAAAAAGTAGTGATGAGTGACCACTACCATGCTCGGGTACTCGGTCCTCGTAACGAGTAGTGATGAGTGACCACTACCATGCTCGGGTGCTCAGTCCTCGTAATGAGTAGTGATGAGTGACCACTACCATGCTCGGGTGCTCGGTACTCGTAATAAGTAGTGAAGAGCAAGGACTACAATACTCGGGTGCTCAGTACTCGAAACCAGGAGTTGATGCTTGGATGGGCGCGACTCAAGTTTTCGAGTATAATGGAAGTCAATGGGGAACTCAAGCATTTTTCTTGAAGATTTTCCGTAAAAACTGCTAAAGTTCCCCATTAACTTCCATTGCACTCAGTACTCGAGTCATTCCCATCAGAGCATAATCTGCTCGTTACGAGTGCCGAGCACCTGAGCATGATAATGCTCCCTCATTACTAGTTTTTACACGTATTTAGCAACCAGGATATGGAGCATACTCATCTGAAAAGTTGTTGTGTCCACATACCCTCACTGAGTTTTCTGCAGTATAAGGCCGGTGTCACACTAGCGATTGCCGCGCGAGTCTCATGGTCCATCACCCGGCACGGACTCCCACTCTCCTCACAGGAGATGCATAGAGATGCATGCAACCGACACGCTCCTGTGAGCAGAGTGTGAGTCCGTGCCAGTTGATGCACCGTGAGACTCGCGCAAGATACACGTGAGGCAATCGCAAGTGTGACACCAGCTTAAGAAGAAGAAAGCCAGGCAAATCCTAAGAGAGTTTACAAATTTCCTACAGATGTTGTCTTTGGCCAGATAGATAAAAGCAAGGACTAAAATATAATATTTAAAATGTACCTAGAAATCCAGTGCATAAACGGAAGGTGCAAATAAAAAGATTTCATAGATCTCACCCGTCCTTTTTCACGAGCTGATCATATATCACAGAATAGATGGAATAACCCAGGATGGAAGAATTGCTGGCAGATCCAAGGGTAAGTTTGCAAAACTAGCTCCTGAATGTAAAATATATTTTTGCCTGTAGGTGGACCAGTAAAGTATTACCAGTGGGTGGTTCTCTCACCCTGTGTTGTCTGAGCAGTGTTTTGCCTATGGGGAAAGAGTGTGAGTGTTCAGTGGGATGTGCACTGGCCCATGCGGTCTTTCTGAAGACAGCCAGGCCAGCGGATGAGAGCACCCACTGACCCTTGTGTCTCCACAACTGGTGGCAGCAGTGGGATATTACTCAGCCCAGCTGATTCAGGAGAGCTGCAGGGGACTGGTGTTCATAGACATCAGCCAAAGGCTCAATAACCAGGGAGGCATATAGTCATACCCAGTAGGCAACAGGTGTGGTATACAGGTCTTGGACACCACTCCATGTCCAGCTCATCCTTAGGAAGAGGAATGAATTGGACATACAGTCTCAGCAGTAAACAGCTACTATAGGAGCTGTGCCAGATTTGACAGGCTGAATACAGGCCTACCAACACCTGATCAAATTTGATGCAGGAATTGGTCCATTGGGATGCCCAGAACATTAAGGAGGATGATATATATCCTGATGACAGTGATACAGAGAAAGTAAACTGCATGCCACATCATGGTCTCATGGTAGTCTGTAATCAGCAATCCAGTCCCAAGCAACCCAAATCAAGGAGTCAGCTGCAATTGGGCTAGAAGCCTCAAGCAGGAAGAGGGCTTGTGTTCTGCAATCAGTTTTGGGTGTTTCAGTTCATTTACTACCAGCTACTCGAGCAGGACTATCCCACTACTCATCAAAATCCCCACCAGGTAAAAGAATTACAAACAGGGCCTGTGACTTACGAAATCCATGGTGCTGTTATACACGCGGGCGCCTTGGACATATGGACAAGATTGTCTCGAAAGCTGGGGACCAATGCCACTTGCCTATCTGTTGGCCCAGCTGGTCAATGACTGCCTAGACAAGCCATCGGGGTCTGAGAGATGCTACCCCCGGGATACACCAGTATCAGAAGTGAAACACCCGGTCAGACACCCTACCATAGCCAACCTACATTGCCCCATGCTTGGAACCCCTTCTGCCTGTCCAGCCGGTCAAGGTCTGCCAAGATGCGTCATCGGGGTCTGAGTATGCTACCCCTGGGATACACCTGCAGCAGAAGAAAGGATATATGTGGTTGAACACCCTATCATAGCCAATGTCCCTTGCCCCATCCAGCCCTTCAAGGTCAATGACTTACAGGCTTAAGGACTTCGAGACACTGGTTCTTCCATTACCCTCGTCAGCTTAGATATTGTTTCCCCAGAAACCCTTTATCATACCGTCATGTGACCGCCACTCTGGCTGTCAGACTGTGCTCAGACATCCCTCTGGCACATGTGCAGTTGGACTTGGGGACTGACAAGGGAAAGGTTGAAGTGGGGATCATGGATGGCCTCCCCACACCTGTTATTTTGGGAAACGCCCTAGGACAAGAACTATTCAGTTTGCCACAGCCATTACCAACAACCAAGCCAAGCAGCACTTTGATGTAGCTCTTTCTGCCACCTCTTCCAAGGATAACTCACATCTCCAGCCTCCATTACCGTCCTCTGAGCCAACTACAGTGAGTACAACTAAACCAGACTGAGGCCATTGACTGGGGGGGGATTTCCCTTCCAAGTCTTTCTCTAGCAAACTTCACCCAATTGCCTGTGTGCTGGATCTTAGATTACTTGCTGGACTTGTTCTCTTATACAGAACACACATCCATAGATTTGTGTGCTCTTTTACGGTCTTCACTACACACTGCTAACTGGAAAAACAGTCTTTCTCTGCACTCTAGCTTCTTCCACTGTTTGCTAATCCCAAGGTTAGCACTGCAGTCTTGCAGCGCAGGGGTCCTGGGTTTAAATCCCACCAAGGACAACATCTGCAAGGAGTTTGTATATTCTTCCTTGTTTGCGTTCGTTTCTTCGGGTACTCCGGTTTCCTCCCACACTCCAAAGGATAGAGACTCTAGATTGTGAGCCGCAATAGGGACAGTGTTACCAATGTATTAATAGCACTATTTAAATGAATAAATATTATTATTACTATTAACTGTCTCTGACCCTGAAGTCTTTTCCTGGGCATACGTAACCTTTCACCCAGTTCTATGCAAACATTATAACACCATACCCACACTGTTAAGCTTTACACCTTAGACTAATAGACATTCATTACATTATTGATTCCTATAACATTGCTATACATAACAGTAATGCACATCATTATGCAGGCAAACATTAACTCTACTTTAACCTATGTCCATTAAACCCATTTAAAAATTACACATCACAATTTACATTACATCAATATGATTGGTGTCTTGGGGGGAAGGTGACAGCCCGTCCACCTTCTTACACACGTGTGACCATCTCAGCACTCACTCTTATGGAAGTGGTGGTAAAACTAGTGTACTACTGTTCCAATAGATCTGAAGAAGTTAACAGAGTAGGCATGTGCAGTATTGCTCGAATCACACAAGTGTCTTCGGGATTTCCTTCTCTGGGACCACCGGGGTTCCCAGCTATTAGACCCCTGTCGATCTTGTATTTTTTATGTATTTATAAATGTGTTTAGTAGGACAACTTATCTATTTTTACATGTAGGTTACTATAGTTGTCCATTTTTTTCCCATGTAAAAGGCCCTTATCGCATCCAGTGTAGCCTGCTTGATGGTTGTGCGAAGGACTCACCGATAAAGCTGTTGGTGTCGCCTTTACCAACCTGTTTTAGAATTCAGGAGCCTTCGTTCCGAGGGATGACTTTATGTTCACTTACTGCTTCTGTAAATAATGCTGTCGTTAGTCATTGTACAGTAATTGAAGGCGTTCATAAAAGAAGGGTTAACCCGGAGTAGAAACATTATACAAACAGCACAGTAGCGGCTTACGTCATAAATTGAAGCTATTTTCTGCCTGTTTGGTTTGTAGGGAGGTGTTACGTGGAGGATCTAGTTGCCAAGGAAGAGTCACTGTTACTAGGGGACAGGAAGATTCTTTAAAAGGAGAACGAGAAATTGAAAAAAGGAAGATATTGTAAGAAGAAATGAAAAGTAAGTTGAAAGAACGGACATGGAGGCACATTCATACTCCAGGTAATGTATTGGACTGGTTGATGAAAAGAACATCCTATCTACTAGGAATCAGTGTGAGATTGAGACTGAGGATGAGGAAAGTTTCCTTTTATCATCCTAACAATGGCAGAGTGTATGAAACTATTGTCCGCTCTGTCCCTCCTGTATCCAAGAGATACCATTACATAAAGCAATAGAAACTCCAGGCATTCTGTGCGTTTATTTAGCATAATGTCTATGGCAAGATAGTGATTTACACCATAAAAATATGCAGGCTCCTCCTGTGATGCTGCCATTATTTCCCCCATGTACATGAAATCATGAATACCTGAAGTCTTCACATTGACCTTATAGTTTGACAACATTTCTTGTGCTTCCGAAATTACTTTTCAGCTTGAGGTGTCTACAATAGGGAAAGTGTTAGGCAGGTATCACTTTATGGCTATGTTCACACAGGGCATTTTTGGTGCATTATTTTGGCAACAAAACCTGATCTCTTAGCAGTAAAGAAGCTGCATTTTTTAATGTGTTTTTGCAACATATTTTAGCAGTGGCCTTTGCCGCATTTTTGCAGTGTTTTTAGTGTGTCTTTTGTCTACAGAACATGTTTAAAGGGAACAACCAGCAGGATTTTCATATATAAAGTAAAGCCAGTTCTATACTGAAGCTAGGATGCGGAATGTAACCATACCTTTTGTTCAGGGATTGGAGGGTTTTTTTCAGACATAGGGGCAATTAAAGTTACAGAAATGAACTGCTACTTGATAGCAGCTACAGAATATCTAATAGGTGGTCTGGTTTTGCTATTTATTTCTCGCACCTGTCTGCTGCCTTGCCTTGGTAGATGTTAGACTGTATGGGCTCCTTCCAGGTATGACGTCATTTCTGTCATGAGATAGGAACGTGTTTGAAATGCAGCCCATACAGTTTAAAGGGAACCTGTCACCAGAATTTTCGCTAATAAACTTAAATAATCCCCTTCTCCAGCTCATGGCTGCATTCTATAAAGGTTCATCTTGCTACTGGCCCCCCTTTCAGACCTACATAACAACTTTATAAAATATTACCTTTTTCAACGGTAATGAGGTTTGTTGGCCCCGGGGGCGGGCTGTATTTCGTCTGTTATTCCCTCTCCTGCTGCTGTTCGTTGTCCCCCAGTGTTCATTTACATAGATGAGGCCGCCGCCCTCATCTTCCGCAGTGCTCCGGGAGTCTCATGCATGCGCAGTGGCAAAGACTGAGCACTGTTTACAAAACGCGAGCGGCAGTGATGTTATTGCGCAGGCGTGAGATTATGTGCGGCGCTGTAAATGTCATCCCCAGCGTCATCCAAGTACCTGTACATAATCTCGTGCCTGCACTTTTACCGCTGCCTCTACTGTTATGCGCTTGCGCTGGCATTGCTTATTTTTATCATCCCCATTTACCTTTATTTGAAAACAGTGCTCAGTCCCGCGATAGTGCCACTGCGCATGCGCGAGACTCCCGGAGCACTGAGGAAGATGAGGGCGGCGGCCTCATCAATGTAAATGAACACTGGGGGACGGCAAACAGCGGCAGGAGGGGGGATAACAGACAAAATACAGCCCGCCCCCGGGGCCAGCAAACCTCCTTACCATAGCAAAAGGTAATATTTTATAAAGTTGTTATTTAGGTCTGAAAGGGGGGCCAGTAGCAAGATGAACCTTTCTAGAATGCAGCCCAGGAGCAGCAGAAGGGGATTGTTTTAGTTTAATAGTGAAAATTCTGGTGACAGGTTCCCTTTAAGGCTATGTGCGCACACTGCAGTTTTAACTGCACCCAAACTGCAACCAAACCTGCAACCACAACTGCACCTTGTCACAGAGAGCCTGGAAATGTAAAAACCCGCTTGTAATGATAGTGCGTTTTTGCGGCGATTTTTCTGTGTTTTTGTGGAACAATGTGGGTGACCTGGGTTTTTTGTGATAAAACGCAAGTACAAAGCTTACAAAACACTGGAGTTTTGAACCATGCATTTTTCCATGCATTTTTCATCCCCTCATTGATTTCAATGGGTGACAAAATATGACAAAAAGGCAAAAATTGAACATGCTGCTTCTTTTTTGTAACCAGGTTTTAACAAATAAACTGCAGGCAAAAAAACGTGTGCACATCAAATCTGAATTCTCATAGGGTTTGCTGGGAAGTCAAAAGTCAGAACTTGCTGACAACAAAACTGCACAAAAAAAAAGACAAAAATGAGTTAAACAACACAGCGTGCGCATATAGCCTAACATCTACCAAGGCCAGGAAGGCAGACAGGGGCGGGAATAGATAGCAAAACCCAATCCACCTATTAGCTATTTGGCAGCTGCTGCCAATCAAATAGCAGTACATTTCTGTAACTTTACTTGCCTGTATTTCAAAAACTATTGTTTATAAGAACTGAGACTTCTAAAAAACTATACAGCCAATCTGACAACTAAAGGTATGTATAAAATCAGCATGATAGTGCCAGTATAGCACGAGATTTAGGTTATATAGGAAAATTCTTCTAGATAAAGTTAGCTTCATTGACTGAAAATGCAGCAATAAACGCACCTCCATTTTTTCACTCTTTAAGGCTTTCAATGTGAAAAAAAACCTGCAGAAACACTGAAAGAAATGACATGCTGCATCTTTCAAAAACGCAGCATTTTGCATTTTCAGTCAGGAAAAAAAGTTGTGTGTCTGTGTGCATAAGATTACTGGAATCTCATACGTTTTGCTGGTACTGTAAAAAGCAGCTGCTTTTTATTAGTATGGATTTGCATAAGACCAATGAAAAAAACAAGCAAAAAAAGTGCAGCAAAAACGGACCAAAAACGCCCTGTGTGAACATAGCCTATTAAACCATAGCTATTTTGTGATGGATGAAGGCTATGGTCCAGAGTAAGCAATCTTTGTTTTATGCATTGTCAAAAATGTGTCCAATCAAAGTTATAAATAAATATGTTTTCGATAGTTATCTAAGCACTATGTTTTTCTTATGACTGATCCCTAACACTGTCATGGGCATGGACAAACCAGGGGAGATGTAAACCAGAAATCCACAGGTCCCAAAACAGGCAAGTACTTGCCCAAAACCTGACCCTGATTTGTCCCTGCCTGATAGTTTAGGTTGGCATCCAAAATCCCATAAAGGCGCCCCCACTTGTAGACAGCTGATCTTGAGTGTTCTTAACTGCACCCTATGCTATAAACCAAGTGTAACACAATAACACCAGTAAACATAAATTAAGGGCACACAGGCAGAGGGTGAGACACAAGACTAGGAACTTGCAAACACAGTCACAATCACAGGAATGATGGAATAAAAGAAACCAAAAAGGATTACAGAATATGTGGAAAAATTCCCAAATCTATATGAAACAACAATGTGAAACAAAATAGGAGATAACTGGGAAGGTATTCACACAAACAAACTGCAGGGAATAGCAATGTCTCAGTAAGAAAACCTTAACTAAGGCACTGAGACTCCAGACAACCATCCATTAAGGAAATATAGCCAGCACTGAAGCATTTGAGTAATGAGTATGAACTGACCCTCCTAAAATGTGATTGGGCAAACTAAACAAGAAAGTGCACACACCTAAATAAAAGTGAAACAGGAATGGTAGAGAAAAAGAAAGAAAGACAAGAGATCCTTCAGCAGTTCAACCAACACAAAACAGGCTGTGATCCTGTTGGGGCCAGACTGGCAGGCAGTAGTGGCCATGATCTCAGGGTCTACCAAGCCGCAGTGCGGCAGGCGGTTAACCCCATGCCTCACAGTCTGAGCTCCAATGAAAAGAGGGTATTCGTGTCTTCCATTCAGCACGTCACACTTTTTCTGACACAGGAATTGACACACCAGGGAGTTCTTCTTTGCGACTTTAATTTTACTGTTATCAGGGTACTTCACCCTCCATCCAACACTAACATAACATTCTTTACCATTAACAGACTGGGTAACCAGGGCACCGGATTTGGTCCCACAGGAGTTCTCCACATCTTTCAGGTTCACAGATACCACAATCTCGGCAAACATGGCACTAACATTGGTCCCACAGGGGTTCTTCACAGTTTCAGCATTTTCAGTTACACAGTCTAATTTGGTGACTGGCCGCTTCCCTGGCACCCGTGTACCTTTGAGTATCACTAGGCCCCTCATCTCCCTGACAGACGTCACTCTAACACTGGCCAAGTCATTGCAGCTCCTAAGCCCTTCCATCCCTTCCATCCCACTCACAGGGACTTGCATGTTGCCTGGAAGGGACTTACAGCATTTTCTTCATTGGCTTTGCTCCGGCCGGGACCAGACATACCCTTCTCCAGAGGGCGCAACCGACCGTCAGTCGCCAGGGGGGTTCTTTGAGTATCCGCAGCAGGGGAGCGGTCGCCTTCCCGACCGGCCAGACGATATCCACAGCAGGGGACGAGGTTCAGACAATCCTACAGCAACAGGATCCCTCGTTCTTCCAGTCCAGGATTGGCCCTTAGGCCCACTAATCCACTAAGGTCAGGCCTCCTCCACATACCTCCCACAAATGTGTTCACATTCATGACTCGGGGGCTCTCCTGATTTTTTCCTGCAACTACCTTTTGTCCCCCATGCTCCTCCCCACTCTCCCCTACCTAGCTCACAAGACCAGGGAAGTGGCCGAGCACACCATGGCCATCTTGTGGTCAAACAGTGAAATGATATTACAGAATAAAATAACATTACACGACAAGCGAACTACATGTTGCAGCCAACCTGCTGGTCAGGGGTGGGCAGATCCAGGCACCCACCTTACAATCCAACCAAGAAGAAAGCCGGCCAACAAACAGAGATCAACGGTTCGAACCCCAGAGTGGTGCCATGACAGTTTTATGTTTGAGCCTCTGGGAAGGTCCAAAAGAAAGCTTATCTTTATGGGGACACCATGTCAAATGTTAGTTTTCTTTAGGAGAAGCCCTGGACATTTTGGGCTTCTTGGATGGAGCTTGGTGGAGCTAAAGATTAGATGTAATTCTGAATTTCAGTAGTTAGATTTCTTATATTTTGTATATATATTTAGGAATTCATACAGTATAAAGTGTAGCCTAACCTAAAAATACACCAAAGTCTCTTTTGCACAAGAGCTTTATTCATGATTTTGACATAGGAAGGCACCACATTTTTAGAACAAAAGAAATTCTAAGAGAAACCGATTTGGTCAAAAATATCAATTTAATTAATGGTTAAAAATGAATGAATGCCGACTGGCAGAATAACTGGAACAGGGACATCGCATGTATAAATATTAAAAAGTCAAGAACAGGTGTCACTGCATAGGTATTAAATTGGATACAAAAATACTATGGCTGTTAAATTATTTAAATGTGTAAAAAGTATATAAAATACCATAAAACTTAGAATCAAGTGTTCACAGGTATAGTATATATGCAATCATGTGATAGAAAAAGCCAGGATATGTAGTGTTTAAATAAATATATATATATATATATATATATATATATATATATATATATATATGAACAACGACAAGGCAGAGTCCAGCAATAACGTGAGCAATCCAGGATGCTGTTAAAAATTTTTTTCCTTCTTTTTATTCATGAGATTCTGGACCGTGAAGAAGGCGGATTTACCGCTGAAACGCGTAGTCCTATCTGCGCTATTTTCCTGCGATAATGCTGTTCTGAATTGCTTGAACCATTATATTTTAATGAATTTATGAATAAAAAGAACGAAAAAAATTTTTAACAGCATCCTGGATTGCTCACGTTATTGCTGGACTCTGCCTTGTCGTTGTTCACATTTGTATGGATGGACTCCTACGTCCTGATCCGGGCACAACGGAGTTAACCAGGTCAGCTGAGGTTCCAGGTGATTCACAGGAGTGAGCTGGTCTACATTGTTGGACATATATATATATATATATATATATATAGAGAGAGAGAGAGAGAGAGAGAGCTGACTAATGATATTATTGAGGGTTAAAACTATATATACTGTTAATAACACTTACATTTGAATGTACAGTGACTATAGCTGTAATATGCATTGTGAATATGCTGTGAAAAAATGTATAATTACAGCAAAAAGGTATCACTTATATGGCTTGTTAAACATTGATATCCGGGGCAGGTATGTAAAGAAACCACCCAAAAGGAGACATGATAATTAGGAAGTATTTATCTGCGCAGGAGAAGACCTGTGTACACATGTGATGCCAGCCCCGACGTGCACGTTTCGGCGTTGCCTTCGTCAGGGATGATTTTGACATAGCAGCCATCTTCTGGGCCTATTACCATCAGCTTTAAACTTTGGCACAAACGACAGTATCCTTACTAAGTAGGGGGAGATAAGGTATGCACACCAGTGACTATGGAAGGGGAATACATGGAATAGCAGAAACTGCTGTGTGAATACTGACATGAAAAATTCAATAGCTATTTGTAAGAATGAAATGTGAAAAATGGAACCTGCATTACTGCCATGAATATATGAATAAAGAGAAATTTAGCTACTGAATTGATCAATGCAGAAGAGCCCCAACACTACGCCAAAGTATTTCTCTACGTTGGGGTCCCTAGCTTGTGTGTGTCCTCTCATGCAGTTAAAAAACTTACCGTGTATGGGACGCTGAGACCCAGGCTATATATGCGTATAATGTGGATTGGCAATAGGTGTGTATGGGGAGGGTTCACAAACGAAAAACTACTAACATTAAGGAATAACGTTTGGAACTCCATTCTATGTCTGAACTGGGTGCAAAAAACCTAAAAAACATCACTATGGGGAGATAAGGTATGCACACCAGTGACTATGGAAGGGGAATACATGGAATAGCAGAAACTGCTGTGTGAATACTGACATGAAAAATTCAATAGCTATTTGTAAGAATGAAATGTGAAAAATGGAACCTGCATTACTGCCATGAATATATGAATAAAGAGAAATTTAGCTACTGAATTGATCAATGCAGAAGAGCCCCAACACTACGCCAAAGTATTTCTCTACGTTGGGGTCCCTAGCTTGTGTGTGTCCTCTCATGCAGTTAAAAAACTTACCGTGTATGGGACGCTGAGACCCAGGCTATATATGCGTATAATGTGGATTGGCAATAGGTGTGTATGGGGAGGGTTCACAAACGAAAAACTACTAACATTAAGGAATAACGTTTGGAACTCCATTCTATGTCTGAACTGGGTGCAAAAAACCTAAAAAACATCACTATGGGGAGATAAGGTATGCACACCAGTGACTATGGAAGGGGAATACATGGAATAGCAGAAACTGCTGTGTGAATACTGACATGAAAAATTCAATAGCTATTTGTAAGAATGAAATGTGAAAAATGGAACCTGCATTACTGCCATGAATATATGAATAAAGAGAAATTTAGCTACTGAATTGATCAATGCAGAAGAGCCCCAACACTACGCCAAAGTATTTCTCTACGTTGGGGTCCCTAGCTTGTGTGTGTCCTCTCATGCAGTTAAAAAACTTACCGTGTATGGGACGCTGAGACCCAGGCTATATATGCGTATAATGTGGATTGGCAATAGGTGTGTATGGGGAGGGTTCACAAACGAAAAACTACTAACATTAAGGAATAACGTTTGGAACTCCATTCTATGTCTGAACTGGGTGCAAAAAACCTAAAAAACATCACTATGGGGAGATAAGGTATGCACACCAGTGACTATGGAAGGGGAATACATGGAATAGCAGAAACTGCTGTGTGAATACTGACATGAAAAATTCAATAGCTATTTGTAAGAATGAAATGTGAAAAATGGAACCTGCATTACTGCCATGAATATATGAATAAAGAGAAATTTAGCTACTGAATTGATCAATGCAGAAGAGCCCCAACACTACGCCAAAGTATTTCTCTACGTTGGGGTCCCTAGCTTGTGTGTGTCCTCTCATGCAGTTAAAAAACTTACCGTGTATGGGACGCTGAGACCCAGGCTATATATGCGTATAATGTGGATTGGCAATAGGTGTGTATGGGGAGGGTTCACAAACGAAAAACTACTAACATTAAGGAATAACGTTTGGAACTCCATTCTATGTCTGAACTGGGTGCAAAAAACCTAAAAAACATCACTATGGGGAGATAAGGTATGCACACCAGTGACTATGGAAGGGGAATACATGGAATAGCAGAAACTGCTGTGTGAATACTGACATGAAAAATTCAATAGCTATTTGTAAGAATGAAATGTGAAAAATGGAACCTGCATTACTGCCATGAATATATGAATAAAGAGAAATTTAGCTACTGAATTGATCAATGCAGAAGAGCCCCAACACTACGCCAAAGTATTTCTCTACGTTGGGGTCCCTAGCTTGTGTGTGTCCTCTCATGCAGTTAAAAAACTTACCGTGTATGGGACGCTGAGACCCAGGCTATATATGCGTATAATGTGGATTGGCAATAGGTGTGTATGGGGAGGGTTCACAAACGAAAAACTACTAACATTAAGGAATAACGTTTGGAACTCCATTCTATGTCTGAACTGGGTGCAAAAAACCTAAAAAACATCACTATGGGGAGATAAGGTATGCACACCAGTGACTATGGAAGGGGAATACATGGAATAGCAGAAACTGCTGTGTGAATACTGACATGAAAAATTCAATAGCTATTTGTAAGAATGAAATGTGAAAAATGGAACCTGCATTACTGCCATGAATATATGAATAAAGAGAAATTTAGCTACTGAATTGATCAATGCAGAAGAGCCCCAACACTACGCCAAAGTATTTCTCTACGTTGGGGTCCCTAGCTTGTGTGTGTCCTCTCATGCAGTTAAAAAACTTACCGTGTATGGGACGCTGAGACCCAGGCTATATATGCGTATAATGTGGATTGGCAATAGGTGTGTATGGGGAGGGTTCACAAACGAAAAACTACTAACATTAAGGAATAACGTTTGGAACTCCATTCTATGTCTGAACTGGGTGCAAAAAACCTAAAAAACATCACTATGGGGAGATAAGGTATGCACACCAGTGACTATGGAAGGGGAATACATGGAATAGCAGAAACTGCTGTGTGAATACTGACATGAAAAATTCAATAGCTATTTGTAAGAATGAAATGTGAAAAATGGAACCTGCATTACTGCCATGAATATGTGTCAGTATTCACACAGCAGTTTCTGCTATTCCATGTATTCCCCTTCCATAGTCACTGGTGTGCATACCTTATCTCCCCATAGTGATGTTTTTTAGGTTTTTTGCACCCAGTTCAGACATAGAATGGAGTTCCAAATGTTATTCCTTAATGTTAGTAGTTTTTCGTTTGTGAACCCTCCCCACACACACCTATTGCCAATCCACATCGTATATATAGCCTGGGTCTCAGCGTCCCATACACGGTAAGTTTTTTAACTGCATGAGAGGACACACACAAGCTAGGGACCCCAACGTAGAGAAATACTTTGGCGTAGTGTTGGGGCTCTTCTGCATTGATCAATTCAGTAGCTAAATTTCTCTTTATTCATATATTCATGGCAGTAATGCAGGTTCCATTTTTCACATTTCATTCTTACAAATAGCTATTGAATTTTTCATGTCAGTATTCACACAGCAGTTTCTGCTATTCCATGTATTCCCCTTCCATAGTCACTGGTGTGCATACCTTATCTCCCCATAGTGATGTTTTTTAGGTTTTTTGCACCCAGTTCAGACATAGAATGGAGTTCCAAACGTTATTCCTTAATGTTAGTAGTTTTTCGTTTGTGAACCCTCCCCATACACACCTATTGCCAATCCACATTATACGCATATATAGCCTGGGTCTCAGCGTCCCATACACGGTAAGTTTTTTAACTGCATGAGAGGACACACACAAGCTAGGGACCCCAACGTAGAGAAATACTTTGGCGTAGTGTTGGGGCTCTTCTGCATTGATCAATTCAGTAGCTAAATTTCTCTTTATTCATATATTCATGGCAGTAATGCAGGTTCCATTTTTCACATTTCATTCTTACAAATAGCTATTGAATTTTTCATGTTAGTATTCACACAGCAGTTTCTGCTATTCCATGTATTCCCCTTCCATAGTCACTGGTGTGCATACCTTATCTCCCCATAGTGATGTTTTTTAGGTTTTTTGCACCCAGTTCAGACATAGAATGGAGTTCCAAACGTTATTCCTTAATGTTAGTAGTTTTTCGTTTGTGAACCCTCCCCATACACACCTATTGCCAATCCACATTATACGCATATATAGCCTGGGTCTCAGCGTCCCATACACGGTAAGTTTTTTAACTGCATGAGAGGACACACACAAGCTAGGGACCCCAACGTAGAGAAATACTTTGGCGTAGTGTTGGGGCTCTTCTGCATTGATCAATTCAGTAGCTAAATTTCTCTTGATTCATATATTCATGGCAGTAATGCAGGTTCCATTTTTCACATTTCATTCTTACAAATAGCTATTGAATTTTTCATGTCAGTATTCACACAGCAGTTTCTGCTATTCCATGTATTCCCCTTCCATAGTCACTGGTGTGCATACCTTATCTCCCCATAGTGATGTTTTTTAGGTTTTTTGCACCCAGTTCAGACATAGAATGGAGTTCCAAACGTTATTCCTTAATGTTAGTAGTTTTTCGTTTGTGAACCCTCCCCATACACACCTATTGCCAATCCACATTATACGCATATATAGCCTGGGTCTCAGCGTCCCATACACGGTAAGTTTTTTAACTGCATGAGAGGACACACACAAGCTAGGGACCCCAACGTAGAGAAATACTTTGGCGTAGTGTTGGGGCTCTTCTGCATTGATCAATTCAGTAGCTAAATTTCTCTTTATTCATATATTCATGGCAGTAATGCAGGTTCCATTTTTCACATTTCATTCTTACAAATAGCTATTGAATTTTTCATGTCAGTATTCACACAGCAGTTTCTGCTATTCCATGTATTCCCCTTCCATAGTCACTGGTGTGCATACCTTATCTCCCCATAGTGATGTTTTTTAGGTTTTTTGCACCCAGTTCAGACATAGAATGGAGTTCCAAACGTTATTCCTTAATCCTTACTAAGTAGGGCTATATTTTAAAAATTAGGTATAAATAATCAATATAGGTAAATTCAGTACCTTCCAACCCACACAAAAAAAGGCATTGAAATACACTGTGTGCAGAATTATTAGGCAAATAAGTATTTTGAATATATAATATTTTGGATATTTTCCAACTCCAAGCTGTATAAACTTGAATACTTATTGGATAAAGCATATCAGGTGATCTGTATTTGTGTAATGAGGGAGGGTGAGGCCTAAGGCTATGAATGACCTTTATCAAGGTGTGCAGAATTATTAGGAAGGTTGTTTTTCTTAGGCAAAATGAACCAATTAAAAGATTTAATTGACTCTGAGAAGTCAAAAATTGTTACCAATCATACAAAGATATACAGCACTCTTGAAATTAAGATATTGGGATCTGACACCCTGGCCTATCAGGTCGTCACAGGGTATTGTGCAATATGCCATTCTGTACAATATCCATCTCCTCCTTGGTTATGGGTCCCTCACCTTTGGTGTTGCCAAGAACAAGCTAATCAAAATCCTAGGAACACTCTGCACCACACCCACCAGATACACTAGTGGACGGCCTGAGTGGAATAGGGTCACTCACTTGGGGGGTTGGTTGAAGGGGGGTCAGGAGTGTCAGGAGTCAATCAGAGAAAGGGAGGTGAAAGTGAGAGGAGGTCAGGAGCTGGGCTCCTTGGAACTACTAGGTAGCAGACGTTGGTCTGGGCCTGGTAGGAGCTGGACCTCAGTTGCAGGGGATTGTGACAAGGGGCACAGACTGTCGAGGAGGACAGCCGGCGGCCTTGTGCCATCACCGGGCAGGGGCCAGGGCACGACGGGGTACGTGGACCCTAGGTCAGGAAGAAGCTTCAGGCATCCTGACCATTTACCCGATGAGGCCAGAGCTTTCAAGATCCATTCTCCACCAGCTCTAAAATCGGGGTACTAGCGCAACGAGGGGGATAGGACTTTCCACTACACGGTCCAGAAAATTCCAAGCATGAACCTGAGGGCAAGCTCACCCAGTTAGCCATACTGGGGAGCGGGACCCGATTAGTTTCAGGCTAAAGGGACAAACTAGAAGACAAGGTGCCACGGGAAAAGGTCACAGACTAACAGGCAACACCAGTGGGCGCGGGACCCAGGCGTGCTCCCTCTCAGTGGCAGCGGTGTCCAGAACTTTGTTTTACTACAGTTGTCGGTGTCAGCGTCATTGGACTGAGTACGCAAGTGACCCTTACCGTCCCTTACACGGCACACCCCCGTCACCATCACCGAGTCCCCGGGGCATCCCCCCTACCCGTGGAGGGTTTAAACACCAAGCTGCCCACACCATCGCCACCGGGTACTCCCAATCGTAGCGGTGGTACTCCATCTTACCACGCACCATGGGTGGCATCACACACTTTCCACACCATCCCCTGTACATAACCCCCCTTGGTTTGAGGAGTCGTGCGACCCCCGGGTCCGGATCAGAGCAGCGCGGCTTCTGACGCGGGGCGACACACCCTCAAACTAAACTTGGCGTCACGAACGGGATCCGAGCAGAACCCACTCAACTGGTGACATGCGCCTTGAAAACCGAAAACCGCGAGTCAAGATTCCTTTTCCCGCCAATTCCGCCATCTTCTGCCATCTTTTCGCGCCAAAACGCCATCTTCCCCGTGAAAGCGCGCAAAGCAGAAGCCCCGCCCTTCATCCTGAGTGTGAGGCCGGAGCCGGAGGTTCCCAGAAGGCCACAGCGCGCGAAGGAGTGCTAAGTGAAAACCGAGGGGGCGTGCCGGAATGTAACTACAGCGGAAGAGAAGCAGGTATGCCAGGACTCTGCCATAACGTTCCTGGACAACGCAGAGGAAAGACGGCGGAGCGAAGCTGGTCACCGGAATGTGCTGTTCCCAGGACCGTGACATGGATCGAGGAGGAGACAGAGCAGCTGTGTAGGAGGATGCGGATGCAATTCCTATTCATCTTGAATCACTGGAGGGAAGAGATGAGGAGCCTAGCGATGGCGGTGCGAGCCCGTGAGATCGAGATCCCACGTGAAGAGAGGGTAAGCGGTTACCCAGTCCCTACTTATTGCTCAATTTCGGCCGGCCACAGCGGCTAAGGGATCCGGACCCCCCCCGCTCGCGGTGAACCCTCTACCGTCACCTACCCCATCCTCGGTGGACGCCGAGCTGCCCACTACTACTCCGGCAGCGGAACCTACGGTGCTTTCATATGACACCCCAGCTGCAGAAACCCCTGTTTTGTCCCTCGTCCCAGTCATGCTAGCGGTCATCCGGACACCAGCCAGACCAGACCCGGCCACATCACCGGGCCCGTCCTCAGAGGCGGAGCACCCGGACCCTGCAACCCCAGCTGCAGAGCAGTTGGTTCTTCAATCTGCAAAGGCGGAAGTGGAGCCTAAAGATCTCGTGGTTCCACTGCCGCACGTCATCTCAACGGCTGTTGGGGCCGCAAGAGTTCACTTAAAGCCAGAGTCAGTTAGGGAGCTGAGGCCAGACGCTGATGCCCCTACTGGGAACGACACCAGCAAAAGCTGAAACCAGAGATGACAACTCAAGACCAGCGGCAGCGGGAGATCGTTGCCCGTGCCCGGAGGGAGAAGGAAAATTTGAGGAAAGCCACCTTTCGTGTCTGAGGGCCGCCGCAAAGAGGCCTCGTGCGGCGCTTTAACCCTGAGAAGGGGTGGGGTTTCCTCTGGGAAGCGAGTCTCCCTGAAGAAGTGTTTGTCACTCGTAGGGATATAGAGCAACATCTCCCGAGAGACCAACCAGGCCGAGACCTGGAGCCAGGGGAGGTGGTCACTTACACACGGCACTAGAGTGAGCGGGGCTGGTATGTCCTATATGTGAAGCGGCTCACTATGGTAGATGAGCGAGTTGTGCCAGCTGCCGCTGTTGATTACCAGTAAGTGGTACCAGTAGTTTGAAGAGTGTTAAAAATACCTGTAGTTTCATGATGCCATAGAACTTTTAGGTATCGGTGTTTTTCATAGTTTATTATTTTCCATATAGAAATATGTTAGCAAATAAGTGCCTAATCAACCAGTTTAAATTGAAAGAGTGAAAGTTACCTGATTTGCAAGATGATTGTTAAAATGTGTACACCCGGTATATGGACTTTGTTGAGTATATATATATATATATATATATGGACCACGGTCACAGGACTGGCGTGACCAACACGAACTTGTGTTATTGTACATAGTTGCACCTCCTGTGCCCACCAGAGTCGTCTAACACAACGCCCGAGACCTTAACCTGGTCACGGACCCACCATAGGTATGCAGCAGCTCAGGGTGTTTGGGTGGAGGGTTAACGGGATCCGGGATATTGGGACTGGACTGTCATGGGTGATGGCTGCAACGGAGCAGGTTGAGTCTCCGCTACCACTGAAACCGGTAGTGTCCCACCGTTGAGGAGATGAACTCTTTAAAAATGTTGAGTAACGTTTAAGTGACAAGCCTCCCTGATGAGGGATGAATGTGTAAATAAAAATGTTAATTTTTCTTATCTTTTTCTACAGTTTGAAAAAAAAAATAAACCTCTGATGTCAAGTAGCTCGGGGACGAGCTATGTTTAACCAAGGGGGAATGTGACGCCCTGGCCTATCAGGTCGTCACAGGGTATTATGCAATCTGCCCTTCTGTACAATATCCATCTCCTCCTTGGTTACGGGTCCCTCACCTTTGGTGTTGCCAAGAACAAGCAAATCAAAATCCTAGGAACACTCTGCACCACACCCACCAGACACACCAGTGGACGGCCTGAGTGGAATAGGGTCGCCCACTTGGGGGTTGGTTGAAGGGGGGTCAGGAGTGTCAGGAGTTGTTCAGTTGGAGAAGGAAAGAGTGAAGTGAGAGGAGGTGAGGAGCTGGGCTCCTTGGAACTACTAGGTTGCAGATGTTGGTCTGGGCCTGGTAGGAGCTGGACCCCGGTTGCAGGGGATCGTGACAAGGGTCATGGACTGTCGAGGAGACAACCAGCGGCCTTGCGCCATCACTGGGCAGGGGCCAGGGCACGACGGGGTACATGGACCCTAGGTCAGGAAGAAGCATCCCTTATATACATTATGTGATCAGTCACAGCTGTCAGCTAAATGCCGGTATTTGGCGCACTGAGCATCATGATATGCGTCCAGTGGGTGAGTCGCACATTGAGTGCGTCATCAGGTCACATGACCGCGAGTCTGCAATCCTGTGACGCAGAGTAACCCTGGAGACCGGACGATTGTCCTGCCCCCATGTCACTCACTCTTTCGGCGCATCACCCACGGGAACTGCACAGCGCATGGTCTCTGTGCGACCCCCGGGTATGTGAGGTTGCACAGAGACCATGCGCTGTGCGGTGCCCGTGGGTGATGCGCCGAAAGAGTGAGTGACATAGGGGCGGGACAATGGTCCAGTCTCCAGATTTACTCTGCGTCACAGGATTGCATACTGCGTGACTCGCGGTCATGTGACCTGATGCCACACTCGATGGCAACTATATTCTTTATTTTACACCCCTCCCCCCGCCACATTCCATAACTAAAGTCCAAGTTCGGGGTTTGGATGCAAGTTCGCATTATCTCAGAACCCGAACTCGATCTTTACAAAACGTTCTGGCGAGTCTCCTGATCCCGAACATCGGGGGGGTTCACCCATCACTATATATAACCTTTGAAAAGCCTGTCTTGAGATATTTCATGGTCCAGTCTTGTCGTTTCAACTTATGTGTCTTCTTCAGTGGTGATCATGTTTCAACCTTCCTTACCTTGGCCATGTCTCTTAGCTGTATAGTAGTAAGTAGAAAGCTGTAGTTCTGGAATATGGCAGTATATGTTTTTGTATCCAGAAAAAAACTGATAGAGGCTTCCTAAGCGTCTTAAAGTATGTCAGAGAAAAATGGACAGCCTACAGATGGCATTCATCTGCTGTCAGTTTTTTTTTTTTTTTTTAATAAATCCATTCACTGAATGGGCAAGTTTGAACTGTAAATTGGATCAAAATCAATATGTGCATGTATGTTTTATGCTTGGAAATCAGCTAGAAAAATCTATTCTTCTTTGTGGGATTGGAGAATGAAGACAGGTCAGCTTCTTTAGACACTTCACCTCTGTTGAAAAGCACCATACTACTGATGGGCGAATACTAATATATTCGGATTCAGATTATGCTTTTCAAATATTTTGTACTATTAATGTATTCATCACAAATAACGAATCTAATGCAAGTCAATGGGAAACAGAAATAATTTTACAAAAGACCCTCCCAGGATGTCTTGCGTGGCTGAATATATGCTGAAATGGATGGGAAAATGCTGAAATTGAATGGGAACAACATGGAGAAGATGCCTGAATGCATTTCTGAAACACATTTTTTATTTTCTGGGAACAATGTCGTCAGAATATTATGCCACTTTGACATGCTGTTCCCTGCCTATCTGTGATATCGGGCACAGGTAAAGTAGAAAGCTGTGGGCCTTTTCTTGGCTGATTATCATCAAAAATAGAGGCTCTCAACAATGTTTTCTTTTTTTTTGTTTTTTTTTTATTATTTAAACCTAGAATGCGCAACCATAGAAATCTACAATAGAGAACAAGTAATCTAGCAGGCCTGCGAGGGTCTAGGTATGCATTCTAGGGTTAAATAAATAATTAAAAAAAAAAAAATGACATTGGCTCCTGACCATTTTTGATGGCCAACGCAGATAAAGCAGACAGCTGAGTTGGCTAGGTTCTGTTAAATGGTCCAAAGTAAGCAGTAAGGTTGGGCCACCACGTGGTTGAGGCTAAACTCTGACATTTTTGAGTGACACTGCTGTAATTGCTATCTGTATTCATGATTTTGTTACTCGTGATTTATAATATTATATTTTGCAAAGTTCTCTAATGAGCTGTATGTTTATATAAAAATGTAAATAATACATTGAAAGGAAAGAAAGCAGACAGCTGGGGACTAATATTCTCAGGCTGGTAAGGTCCATGCCATGGTTATTAGGCCCTCCCCAGCCTAAAAATAGCAGCCCACAGCTACCCCACAATTAGCACATCCATTAGCTGTGCCAATTGTGGCACTTTACCTGGCTCATCCCATTTGCCCTGTTGCGGTGGCAATTGAGATAATAATGGCTATTTAATGATTTGCTTCTTTGGTGAGAATCATAATAAACATATGTGTTGACTAAAGGAAGAACAGATATTACTATCTAAATGTACAATCAATATTATATTCTAAGAGTAATGACCATATTGCCTCTCAGTACACCTGCTGAACTCTCAGATGCCACAGTATAACACTCAGAGAAGTTCATAGGCACAAACTGCATATCTGCTTGCCTTTTTCACTGAAAATAGACTGACCCTTTATATTCTATGCAGCTATTCACATGTCAACATGGTTTTTGTTGATTTATGGTCCACATTACAAAACTGAGATGTCCAATTTTGGTCTTAAAGGGAACCAATCAACAGGATTTTGGTATATAACCTAGTGCCAGTGCTATACTGGCACTATCAGGCAACTTATCTACATACCATTACTGGTCAGCTCGGATGTTTAGGTTTTGAAATCCAAGAAAGTGAAGTTTGTAAAATGAGCAGCTTCTTGAGTGGCAGTTGCACTGGAGCAGATAATATATTCATATTTATCCCCTCCCCCTGTTAGAATTAGCATAAGCATTATACACACGACTCACTTTGTCTTGCAGGACCTGTGGTGAGGTCATACCCATGTGACCTGGTATTCAGCTTTGGTGGCTGAGGCCCCGCCCTTTCTGTTCACATGGGTATGACCTCACCACATGTCCTGCTAGACAAAGTGAGTCTTTTGTATAATACGTATGCTAATTTTAACAGGGGTAGGGGATAACTATGAATATATGATCTGCTCCAGTACAACTGTCACTCAAGAAGCTGCTCATTTTACAAACTTCACTTTCTTGGATTTCAAAACCTGTACATCCGAGCTGACCACTACAGGTATGTATAGAATCAGCCTGATAGTGCCAGTATAGCACTTAGGTTATATGCAAAAAAAACTTGGTGATTGGTTCCCTTTAACATTTTATTTTTTTTGCTTTACAAACATCTTTGCACTCCCCACTGGGCCTCTCCATCTAAATTCCCTATCAGTATGTCATTGGCGTGTGGGATCAAACCGGAGTACCCAGAGGAAATCCACGCAAACACTGAAAAAAACATAAACTCCTTGCAGATGTTGTCTTTGGTGGGATTTGAACCCAGGACCCATGTTTGGCAATGACACAGTGCTAGCCATGTGCAGAAACTCATTCAAGTTAATGGGTCCACAAAGAGAAAACAGCAGATGGAAGCCATCAATGTTGCATTGGTTTTCAATGAGAAATTTGGGAACCTACATTAAACTGATAACACATTGCTTGTGGACATCATAAGAAAACTGATGTGCAAATGTTGCCTTGCTTATAGAAATCTCTGTGTTATACCCTCATGCAAAGATGATGATGTGAAGAATGTTTGTGAATAACCTTCCACTGGGATTTAAAACTGGCTGGAATGAAGGAGGCGGGTGAGTAATCTTAGTCCTCAAGATGCTCTTGGCCTCCAAGCGATCAGCATAATTAATAGTAATTGACTACACACAGAAGAAAGCAGCCAGTGTCAGGCTTCAACATCTGTCAAACACCCCTTCAACTGTCCTTTACCTAATTTTTTTTTATTTCCTAAAATATGTTTGATAAGCATGTAAGTGCATGGAGATTTTAATAATTAAAAGCTCTGGTTTTATATCCAAATTTTGTAAATCCGCAGTTTGCATCTAATATTATGTAGCATAGTTAAATATGAAAATGCATGACATTTATTGTCAAAGTGTATGTAATTATGCTAATTCCAATAACAGCAGTACAATAGTAATTATATCTCTTCCATTATATTTTCTTGGTTACTGACCTTTTTAGCTTGTGAGGAACATTGTCACTAAAGTTAGAAGTGGCAAAAAATATACAGTATATACCAACTTTTAAGTAGCATTCAGTTTAAGAAACAATTACAAATTTGACGAGTTATATAACATACTTATTTATGAACTTTTGAAGTGATCTTTTCGAATGTCAAGTGAAATAATTAAAAATGTCATTACTTGTTCCTTTCTCCTCTCCCAATGACTAATATATATATTATATATTATATACAGTATTATTTCATGGAGTCTACAGAAGTTTAATAATAAAGGCCCAGCTCCCAGGACGCCCAGCAAAAGCTAAATTTTGATACGTCTACTATAGAATGTTGTTCTGTAGACAGCCAACTACTGTGTTTTTCCTAAAATAAGACCTCCCCCAAAAATAAGCCCCAGCAGGGATTTTAAACATTTTTGAAGGAAGGCTTAAATATAAGCCCTTCCCTGAAAATAAGCCCTAGTCAATAATTATTACAGGTCTGCAAAAAAAAATTTTTTTCGAGAGCTGTTTTGGTTATTCCACGTAATCTTTATGTTTTTGAGTACGCTGAATCCGAAAATGACCTCCATTTTGTCATAGGACATCTTGTTTTCTGACAATTTAAGTAACTATGTGAAATAAGACAATACCTAAAATAAAATGAAAATAGACTTATAAAATTAATTTTTTATTACAAATGTTTTATGAAAATCATTTTTTTTAACTGCAATGAGCTCACTAACACACACTAAAATCGATTCTTCTTCCCTGTGAGGCTTCTCTTGGTACATTTACGCTTGTGAGTAGCATCTGTAATGTCTCTCTGAAGCGTCCAACAGTAGTCTGCCATCATTGTAATGCTCCATCTTCCCTGGTATCTTCTTTCCATCTCTTTAATGTCCTGGTGGAATCGTTCACCTTGGTCTTCACTCACAGCTTCCAAATTTTCAGGAAAGTTGTCAATGTGGGAATGGAGGAAATGCACTTTCAAACTCATCAAGCAACTTGAAATGCTTTCAGCATTCGTCTGACGATTTGTTTGTAGTCAGGGTCTTTGTTATTGCCTAAAATTTTCTCTACGACCTCTTTAAATGCAATCCACCCGTCTTTTTGAGGATGCGTCATGGTATTGACTAAACTCTTGATCAGCTATAAGCCTTCTAATGTCTGGTCCGACGAACACACCTTCCTTCAATTTTGCCTCTGAGAGGCCTGGAAACTTGGCGACCAAGTATTTGAAGCATTCTCCATCTTTTGGAAGTGATTTTACGAATTGTTTCATCAATCCCAGTTTGATGTGGAGAGGTGGTAGAAGAACTTTATGGGGAGGAACCAACGTTTCTCAGAGGACATTTTTTTCACCAACTGTGAGCACCATCGGCTGCCAATCCTTCTTGGTCCAGTGATTTTGTCTGTCTCGACTGTCCCATAGACACAGAAAACAAGGGTATTTGGTATACCCAGCTTCTTGCCCGAGCAGCATGCACAAGACTTTCAAATCCCCGCACACTTGCCAACTGTGGTCTTCATATTTAAGTTTACGAAGAACCAATTCCAAGTTCTCATAGGTTTCCTTAAGGTGTATGGAATGACCTACAGGGATGGAAGCATAAAAAATGCCGTTGTGGAGTAAAACTGCTTTGAGACTTCTTTTGAAGAATCTATAAAAAGACGCCATTGCGCTGAATCATATTGGATTTTGAATTGACCCATCAAACCTTCGACATCGATGCAATAAACCAACTTATCTTCCTTGGCAAAGTAAGGAGCGAACTCGTCTTCACGATGTCTGAACCATGAAAAAGACACTCCTGGCAACAATAAATTCTTGCTTTTGAGCCTTGAGCCGAGTAACTCAGCGGCATCTTTGGGAAGATTTAAGTCTCTTACCAAATCATTCATCTTCTCCTGGGAAAACCCAAAAAAATGTTGGTCTTGTATCATCTTCAAAGTCAGAACTTGATTCATCTGGTTCAGGTATGACCCCACCTTCATCGGACATTGTTATCTCTTCCAAGGTAGAAGGGGCCTTGGGTACTGATATATCTGTGCCATGGGGATGGGACGAATTGCTGAGTGAATATTGGGGTATGAAATGGAATGTTTCCATTTTCAATTATACACTTTCACATCGCGTGAACAAAAGTAACAATTGTTACTATGGTTCTTTTGCTCTCGCCATACCATAGGAATCCCATAACGGAAACCTTTTTTCTTACCCTTGAATCAATTTCGGAGGTCCTCAACACACTATTTGCACACTTTATGAGGCGCCCAAGCTTTATCTTGATCTCCAAGCTTTAGTCCGAAATATGTGAAGTATACTTTTTTCACAAAGTCTGTAATATTCAGCTGTTGCTTCAACACTATATTCCCCACAAATGTAACAGAAACTGTCAGGCGAATTAATACACTTCTGCTGAGCCATAATTCTAATTTTGGGAAACACGGTTGAATATGAAGAGCTAACACGAACTGAGATTAAAAAGTGTGAACAGGCGAGAACAAAGATAAAACAATGGAAACAAGCCCAGGCATGTCAGAGCCCGCTCATTCAGCTTGCAAAATGTTGATGCTGGTTTCATTAGCTCATTCTGAAAGTTCTTTTCTTTGAAAGATATTTTTTTGGCATTATATATCTTTAATGCATTGATGTGATTTAATTAATAGTAATTTTGACTTTCAAAACCCTAAAAAAAAAGAAAAAAATTATGAAAAATGTCCTAAATTTGAAGACAATTTTGCATTTTGTGGCAAATCCTGACATCCAGGATTTTTTTCAATATTGTTTTCATTTTCAGCACACCAAAATACATGGAAATTAGATGAAAATAATCAAACAGCTTTTTAGTCGCAGACCTGTGTTAAGTGTCCGTGCAGCTAAAAAGGTTAAAGATACTGCAGGACACTTCATTATAGAAAGCAGACACCCTGCAATCACACTGACCAGACGCTGACTGACAGGACCTGTAGCGATCGCACACCCACAGACATCACACTCACAATCACACATCACATCACACACACAATCACACATCACATCACACACACAATCACCCTTCAGATTGCTCACACACACTCACCGCATCCAGCGATACCGATCCTGAGAAGCCGTGCGGTGGAGCGCAAGGACCTGGGACACATGACTTCCTCCCATCCCTGCGGCTGGGGTAGATGCAGAATGTACGGGCTCCTGACAGGTGTAACCTAACGGACGCACTTTGTACCGCTGGATGGATGGAGTGTGTGTGTGTGTCTGTGTGTTATATCTGATAAGTGTGTATGAATGTCTGTGTGATGAGTATGTGTGTGTGTCCGCCCAGCAGCAGGAGGCAGCATGCAGCATACTTGCTGTCAGCGGCTGCTGGAGATCACAGGGAGGAATTCGGAGTCACTCAGCCGTCTGAGGTCTGGCAAGTATGAGTCTCCTGGGAAGAGGGGGGGGCGGTGGTGTCTGTTTTTGTAGGGGATTAAACTTACCTCCAACTGTGTTTCTCCAAAAATAAGACCACCCCCAAAAATAAACCCTAGCGCTTTTTTGAGAGCAAAAAAAAAGGATAAGACAGTGTCTTATTTTTGGAAAAACACAGTAAATTGTGTGGATTCTGCTGTGGAATTGTTGCAGATTTACTGTAGCATTCACAAGTAATGGACCAGGCTCCATTAAAAAGAAAAAAGCTAATACTCTCAAACAACACCAAGGGGCTGAAGAAAAACCACACTAGGTCAGTTTTTTAGGCACTTTACAAAGTTGTCTGTGACATTAACACACATTAAAAGTGTAATAAAAAAATTAGCCCTAATCTGGGTCACCTAAATTGAAAATGACAACGTGGACAAAATTGTTGGTAGCCTTCTGTTAAAGTAAGAAAAACCCACAATGGTCACTTAATTTAATTGAAACTGAGAAAAGTAATTTTTAAATTAAATTTACTGAATATCAACTAATCACAACCAGACATTGCTTTTGTTCTCAATGAGACATTTACAAATGTCCACAGGTATTTTGGTTCATAGATGAACTCCTTTTAAATAGACTAATGTTTTGCTCTCAGACATTGTTTTGAATGTTTTTAGCTGTGTGATTTCGGTCATTATATTGTTGAAGGGTCCCATAACCTGGGACTTAGAGCAAGCTTTCTGACACTGGGCAGCACATTTCTCTCTAGGATGCCTAGATAATCGTGAGATTTCATTGTACCCTGCACAGATTCAAAACACTCTGTGTTAGATGTAGCAACGCAGCCCCAAAACATAACCGAGCCTCCCCCATGTTTCACAGTAAGTACAATGTTCTTTTCTTTGTTTGTTTCTTTTTTGTGTTTGTGAACATAGAGCTGATGTGCCTTGCTACACAGCTCCAGTTTTGTCTCATATTTCCAAAGGGCATTCTCCTTGATGTTTTGTAATTTGCTTTCAACAGTGGATTCCTTCTTGGACTTTTCTTCCATAAAGTCCACTTTAGCCAAGATAGTGATGGATTGTGTGATCTGAAACTCATGTAACCTTGACCTTGGAGTTCACCTTTAATCTCCTAGGAAGTTGTCCAAGGCTCTTTGGTTAACATTTTGTATTATCTTTCCCTTCAATTTGTCATGAATTTTCGACTTGTGGCGAAGTCCAGAGTGGTTGGCTAGCATGACATAGAGCTTAAACTTCAGAATAATATGTCCAACTTTAGTAACGGGAACATCAAGCTGTTTGGAGTTGGTCTTATAGCCTTTACATTTACCATATTTGTTTATAATTTTCTTTCTAATCACATGAGACAACTTTCTCCTTAGTTGTATTTGATCCATGTTCAGTGTGGTACATACTATGATACCAAACAGCCCAGTGACTACTTTTCACCTTCAAAATAGGCAGCTAGACTAAATATAAGATTGTAGACAGCTGTGATGCTAATTATGGAACACACCTTAAGGTACCGTCACACTAAGCAACATCGCTAGCAACATCGCTGCTGATGCACAACTTGCTAGCGATGTTGCTTAGTATGACATCCAGCAACAACCTGGCCCCTGCTGTGAGGTCGTTGGTTGTTGCTGAATGTCCTGTGCCATTTTTTAGTTGTTGCTCTCCTGCTGTGAAGCACACATCGCTGTGTGTGACAGCGAGAGAGCAACAACTAAATGTGCAGGCAGCAGGAGCCGGCATCTGCAGACGCTGGTAACCAATGTAAACATCGGGTAACCAAGAAGCCCTTACCTTGGTTACCCGATTTTTACCTTCGTTACCAGCCTCCGCCGCTCTCAGCTGTCAGTGCCGGCTCCTGCTCTTTGCACATGTGGCTGCAGTACACATCCGGTAATTAACCCCATGTGTACTGTAGCCAGGAGAGCAGGGAGCAAGCCCTAAGCAGTGTGCGCTGCTCCCTGCTCTCTGCACATGTAGCTGCAGTACACATCGGGTAATTAACCCCATGTGTACTGTGGCTAGGTGTGCACTGGTAACCAAGGTAAATATCGGGTTGGTTACCCGATATTTACCTTAGTTACCAAGCGCAGCATGCTTCCACGTGTAGCGACGCTCCAGCGATCCCTGCCAGGTCAGGTTGCTGGTGGGATCGCTGGAGCGTCGCTTAGTGTGACATCTCACCAGCGACCTCCTAGCAACTTACCAGCGATCCCTATCAGGTTGTATCGTTGTTGGGATCGCTGGTAAGTTGTTTAGTGTGACTGAGCCTTTAGTTTCCCATGTCACTATGAGCAAATTAATCACAATCTTTTTTAGGAGGGCCATTATTTTTGTCTGGGCCATTTTCATTAGTTTTTTTTAACCTAAATTCAAAAGCAGTGTCTAATTTTTATCAGTTGATATTTAGTAAATTTACTTTAAAAATGACCTTTGTCAGTTTCAAGTAATTTTAGTGACCATCTTTTAGTGACCATCATGGGTTTTTCTTTTTTTAAAAGAAGGTTACCAACAACTTTTGTCCATGTGTGTAGCTGTGCAAAGACACTGGGCTTCACCAATTGACACAGTACTTAAATCCAGTAATCCAGCATCTATAATATAATATCTTGACTTTATTGAAATACTGGGCTTACTTAAACCTCTGCTCACAGTGCTGTGAGCAGTAACTGTAACCATCCTGGTACACCTCTATGACTAAAAGCTGCCAGCTCCCTGGAGAAAGTTTTTCCCGGGTGCAATACTTTAGTATGGAGGCCGGGAAACTGTCTAAGGCTGCTTTCACACTACGTTTTTTTTAACATCCGTCATGAACGTTTTTTTAACGCAAAAACGGATCCAGTGCAAATGCGTTTTCATTTCAATTACTTTACAATGGACTCGCGTCAAGATGCGTTCACCTGCGTTTGCGTTTGCGTTATAGTGAGGATCCAGCGACTTGCAGTTTTTTAATATTTTTCAAAAACGCTACTTGTAAATACTGCAAATTGCTGTATCCTGACTATACTGCATGCAAACGCATGTGAACGCTGGCATGCTGATAGACAGGATCCTGCTAGCTCTACTGAGCATGCCCAGAAACCAGCCTCGGGTGATCAGTCCCTCTCTCCCCCTCCCTCTCTGTCTCTCTCCACCCTCCCTCTCTGTCTCTCTCCCCCTCCCTTTCTCCACCCTCCCTCTCCTCTCTCTCTCCCCCGTCTGAGAGCTGCAGACACTCGTAACCAAGATAAATATCGGGTAACCAAGCAAAGCGCTTCTCTTAGTTACCCGATGGTTACGTTGGTTACGTGTGCAGTGAGCAGGCAGCCCGGCTCCTAGCACCTGCGGATGCTCGTAACCAACGTAAATATCGGGTATCCAAGCAAGTTACCTGATGTTTACCTTGATTACGAGCCTCTGCAGCTGGCAGAAGCCGGCTCCCAGTCTATCACGTTCAGTTCCACTGACTCCCGATCACAGGACTCCAATGCCCGCCCATAAACTTAAAGTGACAGGATCCTGCAAAATAAGACATGAGTTTGCATGCGTTTTTTTGCTGTAAAAGCAGGATCCGCTTTTACAGCAAAAAAACGTTCATGACGCATGTTAAAAAAACGTAGTGTGAAAGCAGCCTAAGGCTGGTTTCAGATCAGTATTTTTTTGCCGTGAGGCAAAAAAATGCAAACTGCCTGTGACTGGATCCTGTTGAATTTAAGTTGAATGCATGCAAACACAAGTGTTATTTACTGGATCCTGTGACTTGCAGTTTATGAGTCATGTGGTCGGGAATGAGCTGAATGGGGCTGGGCGGGCATTAAAGTCATGTGAAAGGGAGTGAGCTGAATCTGCCTTGACAGCGTGGATGCAGCTCTGGACGAGAGAGAGAGTGAGTGAGAGAGTGTGTGAGCGAGAGTGTGTGAGAGTGTGTGAGCGAGAGTGTGTGAGAGTGTGTGAGAGTGAGAGAACATTCAGGCCATGTTCTGTACAGCAAACAGGATCCTTCCTGCAGCATACAACCGCAACTGTTAAAACTGGATCCGGCGCCCATTGAAATACATTGCAGCTACTGTCGCAATGTACAAGATCCAGTGAGTTGCAGTTTTTGGATGGAGGTGAAAAACGCAACAAGTTGCGTTTTTGATAAAAGGTAAAAAACTGCAACTCACCGGATCCTGACACTACCGCACAGAAACGCATGCAAATGCATGTTGCAGCAAGTCCATTGACATTGCATTGAGCAGACAACGGATCCGGTAATATGCGTTTTGCATTTTTTTTTGCCGACCGGCAAAAAAACGCTGATGTGAAACCAGCCCAATGCTAGTAACCTGTATATTAACCCCATAACTGCATGTTAATCGCTTTATTAGATGTGACAGGTACAGCAAAAGCCAAACAGCTTATAACACAGCAAAGGGATCTCATTATTAAAAATTATGTCAGGAGAAGGTAAGAAAAAAATTCCAAGTCATTAGGTATTGGAACCATCAAACACTGTGAAAATCATCAATAAGTGGTTTAAATTTAGTAAATTTCCTTGAAGAAGAAGAAAATTGGTCTGCCAAGAGGACAACAGCAAGGAGTAGATACACACGGCACTTCTGGAGGATTGTGCACAAGTAGGTGCCAAAACCGTTGGTGATAATGTTGAAGTTTTATTTAGAAGAATTTTTCCAAACCAGCAAAACCACAGACGTTTTGGTCTAACAAGACCTTCATCAATGTGTGTGGCTCAATTCTGCTATAGTACAGGTGCCGTGGCTGGTGTCTAGGTAGATGAAAGATTCACATGGCGCAGCAGGCAGTGCTGAGAGGAGTCCTGCCCACCACTGTGAAGGAGATGCTGACACCCCTGAGAGGGGTGAAGAGAAAGTATATAAAGTATATATATATATCTATATATATAGATATATATATATATATATATATATATATATATATATATATATATATATATACATAAACATAATTAGAGAATAACAATAATGACAGTTTTGGAAATAGGGGGGATTAGTTATACCTTACAGCAAAGATTTGCATTGTGATTCTGTAGTGCCCCTGCGGTGAACTGGTGCCACTACAAATAGACCTCCAGTAGTGGCAAGCTGAATTCCTATCACATGGCCAAAACACACCAGTTGTCGCATCGACAACACCCACACCATACCATCCACACCACTAGAGGGCACTGACAGAGACACAGGATCAGCAGGGTTGGTCTCTTAAAGTATAAATCCAACCCCCCCTGTAGTTAGGACCCTGGAAGAGCAGAGGGTGTGAGTGGGCGGAGTCAGCGTGTGGCAGAAGTGTGTGAAGGTGGTGATGTTAGGAGTCAGTGAGAAGAGTGGAGCGAGCAAGCTGCTGCATGCAGAGCAGCAGAGGAACGCAGAGAAAGAGTGAAGTGTGGAGAGGCTGAAGCCACCTAGAGCCTGTATGCAAGCCACCAACAGGAGGAGGAGTGCCCGGTTAGAATGGAGGTGATCCAGACTCGGGGACAGAGGGATTCCTTGGAAGCAGGACCCAGGGCTCAACACGGGACTCGGCACGCAGCAGGGAGAAAACCCCCGGACAAGGTAAAGATCTAGGTCGACTTGTCGAGTTTTGCATGGCCGGTGGGATTCAGAGCCCACGGTCGACCCCAAGAGTCTGAGGCATAGGCAGCACAAAGAGGGCCCGGGTCAAACCCGCTAAATTAACTCAAGCTGTTCAGCAGCAGGACCAGAGAAACCCCAGTTTTCCAAAGGCTCTACACCAGGGAGGACAACAAACCGCAGGAGTGCCAGTGAGAGTGTGGCCAGGTTCACAGCCAGTGCCAGAGCAGCCATCACGTCCAGAGGCAGCCTTTTCCAGCTGCACCAGTAAAATACTTGGACCCTGTTTACTTGTGTGTATCTCGGTTATTGCCCAGCACCTCTACCTCATCTGCAGGACATTGCATCATTTATGTTCTTTCCTTTTTCTTTTGTTCCACCGAGCCTCCCCCCGCGCACAGAGACCCGGATCGAACAGCAATCCCTGCTCCTACCATCATAAAGATCTGCTGAGTCAGAGCCCAGAGCTAGCCAGGAACCCCGTCAGCCAGTACAGCCAAAGTCAGCAACACACCCTGACAAAAGCCCAAATGAAAGACGTCAGAGAGCTGCAAGATGCAACACATAGAAGATTGGAAGAGTGAATTAGAGAACTCCCAGAAACTTACCATCTACCGGTCACTGCGGAGGGACTACACTTTGACCCCAAATCTGGAAAGGTTATGCCACCCCAAAGTCAGGCAGACTCTGAGTCTATACAGACTGAGTGGCAACAGCCTAGAGGTGGAAATAAGACGGCATCGACAGACATACAAGCCGTGGGAGAACAGACTGTACCAGCACTGCCAACAGGAGGCTCTGGAGGACGAGGCGCATTTCCTGCTGCACTGTAACAAATACTCAGCAGTGAGGACCTCCCACTTCCAGAACCTTACCACTCATACTCCGGACTTTCCATCCATGGACGAGGAGAGGAAACTCTGCATCCTACTGGGGGAAAAAGAATCAATGGTGGAGATAGCCGCCCAGTATGTCACCACATGTCATAAGCTGAGGGGAACTATAGACTTCCAAATGGACCATCATTCCCCAAACTGTGCCCCCAACACCCCATCCCCACAGCCCTAACCCACTCCCCTGTCACACTTCTTTTTCTTGCTTTGGCAACACTAATTGTATTTTGGTCTTGCCAATAAAGCCTATTTGATTTGATTTGATTTGACAAAGAGGACCTCGCTGACAATGAGAGCTTACACTCTACAGGAGAGAGAGACAAAGAGGACCTCGCTGACAATGAGAACTTACACTCTACAGGAGAGAGAGACAAAGAGGACCTCGCTGACAATGGGACCTTACACTCTACAGGAGAGAGAGACAAAGGGGACCTCACTGACAATAAGAGCTTACACGCTACAGTAAAACAAGATTTACCCTGTGACTTTGGAGATAAAACATAACCTGCTGTACAAAGTCTGCTCCATTGTGAATCACTGTTTTCTGATGGGCCAGGTACTGACCACCTCTGCACAATGTATGATAATCCATAAGATGCTGTAGCTGCATGGCATTATGAGAAAGCTTCACTGCAATGCGAAATTACACTAGCCCACTCTCTGGTGCTTCAGCAGTGTGGAAAATGGTGCCAGGCATGGTTTTTGTGCACAGTGACACAAATTTCACAGTGTTGGAATTCATGTCAAACCTCTTATCTCTATTTTCATGGCTCAAAAAGGATGATATACAGTATTAAATTTCCCATTCTTACCTACTGAAGCCATGCGGTTCCAATGATGTTGATGATGCAGTGGTCATATGACATTTTTAAGTCACATAACTTTTCCAGCCAATTAGTGACTACTGATTGGCTGCAGCCCTTCAGTACTCCGTCAGAGTGGATGTCTAGTCTGAAGGAGTGATAACGGCTATAGCCAATCAGTAGCCACTGGGTAGGTGCTGTTGTCATGTAACATAACAATGGAATCCATATCATGGAACAGAGCAGCTCCGAGAGGTGTCAAGCATTTATATTTTATTACAAAAGCATATCCAGTGGCAATAATATAAGGGAACATTGGCATTGCATTATTGCTATAAGAGTATTGGAAATAGTAGAAAAATACATAACTAATGTAAAAATTGAGTAAAAAGATATAGGCATTGCATTACTGCTTTGGAAATATTGACAAAGATATTCTTAGCTCATGTATTGGCCAATCCATGAGCGTGTCTGGGCAGATAGGTTCTTGGTTAGATAAGATGGTGGCTGTTACAAATCGGCGCCGCTGTAGCCGCAAGCAGCCTGCTGTGGTTCCTGCTACGTTCAGGCACCAGCTGCCATTTTTGTCCGTGCCTCGGTTTGTCCAGCTGGCTGCTTCTTCTTCCATGTCTAAGTGTGGAGAGGCGGCTAGGGTGCATTAGCATGCCAATTTGCCCCAGCCAGAGCCTAAGTCCAGTGTTTCACCTGGTGAGCATGCTCAGCCTGATAGTGCCATTTCTAAGGCTAAGTTCTCAGTTCAGGCTACTGACCATGCTCCCACAATTAGTGGGAAAAGCCGCTTTGTTCAGGTACTTGGACTCCGTTCTGTGTCCAAGTCCTGTATTGTGCCTATTGAGCATGCTCAGGCTGATAGTCTCATTTCTGAGACAGAGTCTGTGGTTCAGCCTACTGAACATGTTCATGCTCAGGGACTTAGTGCATTGGAGGCTAAGTCCGGTAAGTACTTCACTGGGCATGTCCGTGAGGTGGCAGGCCCTGATAGGCTGGATAGCGTCAGGTGTCCTGATGATATGGCCACTCTGGATTGGCTCGCGGAGGCCTGCCCCTATGACCTGGCACCCCACCATTGGTCATCAGACGATGACTGGTAAGGAGTTTGGGGTAATGCTGCCTTTGTGTCATCAGTGACGTGGCGGTTCTGGATAGGCCGCTGGTGAAGTCACTGATGATGTGGCACTCTGCTATTGGCCCCTGGAGGCGCCATTGTGGCTCACCCTGGATTTGGCGCACATAGACAGTGTACCTCAGAACCCCTGTGGTGTTAACAGAGATGTTCCTGGTTTGGGTGTGTGGACCCTGTGAGGTTAACAGGGTTCACAATAGTCCTGATCAAGTGACGTTTTAACTTGGATTAGGTTCATATTATTTCGGAGTCACCAGGCTCTGTATTATCTGCCTGACCTTCAGGTTGCCAACAGCTCCTTTACCATCTAGGAGCACGGTGGACCCCAACTGGCGATTGGGATATTCACCACCTTTATATTAATCTGCCAGTTCCCCCGTAAAAGTGTGACACACCCTGGCTATAGGGCAGAGTGCAAGGAACAAATGCATTCTTTTTTGTCAATATTTCCAAAGCAGTAATGCAATGCCTATATCTTTTTTACTAATTTTTCACATTAGCTATATAGTTTTCTCCTTTCTCTAGTATTATTATAGCAGTAATGCAATGCCTATGTATCCTTATTGAGTGCCACTGGATATGCTTTTGTAATTATGCTGTTTTTTCGGTTGCGTCTGTTCACATTTGTAGAAGGTGCTGGTCAGTTTTCTGATATAGTTATAAGGGTGTCACGGTGGCTCAGTGGTTAGCACTGCAGCCTTGCAGCGCTGTGGTCCTGAGCTCTAGTCCCACTAAGGACAACATCTGCAGGGAGTTTGTATGTTCTCCCCGTGTTTGCGTGGGTTTCCTTCAGGTACTCCAGTTTTCTCCCACACTCCAAAAACATACTGATAGAGAATTTAGATTGTGAGCCCCAATGGGGACAGTGTTGCCATTGAATGTCAAGCGCTGTGGAATTAATAGCGCTATATAAGTGAATAAATATTATTATATTCTGACCTAGCACTCCGCCCTTTTGCCAGGGTGTGTCCACCATCTTATTTAGCCAGGGACCTATCTGTCTAGACACGCAGATTTTTAATCGCACATATAGGCATTTTCAGTGAGGTTCCCATTGTTTTTTCGGTTGGCGCTTGTTCACATTTGTGGAAGCTACTGCTCAGTTTTATGAAATATAGTTGATCACCATTATTAGTTATTAATGGCATATTCTGTTAGGTTCTCTATTTTAGAGCAGATTGCTATAGAATTTTGTGGGCAAATATTTAGTATCAATTTTAGTTTATTTTTAATTCCTGCTATTTGTATGTTTAAGAATCTAGTGCTTGGTCGTAGCAAGTGGCCTTCCTTGTATGAGTCCATACAGAGGTGTCTGTCAGTAACCATATAGGAGTGATCACTGGACTCCGAAGCATAGGAAGATTTAGGCTATGTGCGCACTAGAAATGTCATGTTTCTCAAGAAACTTTCTTGAGAGACATTCTGGGAGCTGAAGATTCTTGCATCTGCGGAAAAAATCCGCACCAAATTCGCGGCAAAAACGCATGCGGATTTGCCGCGGATTTGCTGTGAATTACCCGTGGATTTTTCCCTGCGGATTTTTATGAATGGATAAGTGCAAACATGCTCATTTTCTCAAGAAAGTTTCTCGAGAACATTTTCTCAAGAAACTTTCCTTGAGAAAAAGCCGCAGTGTGCGCACACCTATTTTTTTTTTCCATAGGTTTTGCTGGGAAATGTCTGCAGAAAGATTTAACACCTTTCTCAAGAAATTTCCGCAGCAAACGGTCTAGTGCGCACAAAACCTTATACTGCATTTTCTCCCACCAAATGTTCTATCAACCTGTTCAGCTTCTTCAGCTCTATGACAGCTTCTTTGTAATATATCGAATAGACCTGGCTCTCTAAATATATTAGGGTGCTCTGGAGAAACAAACAAACTGTATTCCAAATAAATCTCCGGCACTCCAATGGAAGAAGGAAAAACAAAGTCTGGGTATCTTTGATGTTTTTTATTGTGAAAATAGTCTATCTCTGTCTCAACGTTTCGGTCACACTTCGACCTTTATCGAGAGAATTTATCAGACTAAAAAGAAGAAACATAAATACAGAAGAAAAATTATCACATATTCAAAACAGAATATTTATCAGGAGACTACTGCTCCGGTTAATGCAAACAACATACAGAATGGAACATATAGCATAAAATTCAGTTTCAGGGTAAAAATATATACATACATATGGAGGCATTAGCATATATGTACCCAGAAGGAAATAATGAGCATCATCCAAAAGATCATCGTTTACAAACTTGAAACTTATCATACGTATATATGAAGAGATGGACAGTTACACATACCTATGAGATAAGGGAATCAATGTATGAGTAGTACCAAAAAGGAGCGATGTAGGTCACCACTTAAATGGGGAGAGAAAACGGTTGGTACGTGTGAGCACTAGGTGAAAACAAACAAGATGTCCATTTAAGAGACCATGCAATAGAATATAACACGTAATGAACTATCAAGTGCTTGTGAATACCTGTGACTATATGGTGGAATATCAGAATCAGCCAGTCAGTGTTGCAAAGGGATCTCACAGTAGTATTATACCAGGGTAGGAAGCCACATGTCAAGGCTGGATATAAGTAAAAAGAGCAAAGGAGAGTGAGACATGAACTATAGTGGAGGAGGGGAAAGAGGGAAGTTGTTGGGGGAGGGGGGGAAGGGGGAGGAGAGGAAGGGGTTTGTAGGGGGTTTTAAATTTAGAATGATACCTGCCAAATAGAGGTGAGAAGTATCAGTGGCTACTGTATAGGTAAGGCGCCTATCTCCTCCAGGAGGGGACAGCCTAATGTAGAAAATTGGAGTAAAAATGTCAATATGTAGAAAGACCTCTATAGAGAAATTATGAGGCTATGTTCACTACCTGTAAAGAGCCGTAGAGAGGTATGTGGATACTGTATGTATCAGGATACCGGTAGGATCAGTCTGGGATTAGCATAAATTACCTAGTTGGTAATGCAAGTCTCCTGTACTTGCTGTAAACTAATAACGCCAAGTAGCGAGGGTTAATGCTCTATGGGTAAAAGAGAAGAATCACTATGGTAAATAATGCTAAATAACATGCAATGTATGGTAAGGTGAAACCTACATGGAATATGACTAACAATACTCACAATCTGTAAAAAGCTGTGGAGCAAACAACTGATCGTATAGGAGTCCTTGCTAAAGATAGTGTTGGGGTAGCAGGAGTTATCCTGATTGCCAATACCAGTGTCCTGTACTTATGGAGGACTTTTGACACAAGATAACAATGGTTAATGTTATGACATGCAAACAGATTCTCAACTATAAGCAAAATTGGGAGAAATGTAGTGAGACAACAACATAACAGTACCTCAAAATAGAATAACTTGTATGAGGACATGCCCTGTGCGATAGGCTATTCCCAAAGGGTTACTTGGAAATGAAACGGTCAAACGACCCATAGGAAGCATAGGGGACCTAAAGATTATGGAGACATAGACCAAGGTTAACGAGATGGGGGAGTCATATTAAAGGAGCATGATGTATAGGATGGTACAGACCTGCGTCCAGTAGGAGTTGTGGCTGGCTGCTGCACTGGTCTGTGAACTAACGCTGCCTTAAATGCAGAACTTAATGGTGGGATCAGCTGCAGGTGAAGCCGACTTCCTGGTTGCGGTGTGGAACGCAAATGGCGCCTGGGTGAAACGCATGGCGGCGCATGCGCAGACCGGGTCAAGTCCACGCATGCGCACACCCATTGCTATGTCTACATAGGGGCGATGGTGGTGAGTCTTGGTACTGCGGCACTATACCGCATTAATAACTATTAGACACTGTGTATCGCTGCAGTATATGGTGAGGAGTGGCATACAGACCTATGTGATGTGAGGGGGTGAGTGCCATTCGAGTGACCGCTGGGGCAGAAAGGTGAGCCAGTGGTGTGCAGGTATCACGTGGTGAAGGGAGCCTAAAAAGAAAAAGAGCAAGTTAGTAGGCATTAGACAGGGAAAGGGGATACCTGAAATAAACAGGGGTACTGAGAATTAGCAAATCAACAGGTACCAGTACCATGGACCTGAACCTTGAAACATAAAACACTCTCATATAGTGATATTTAACATTACATTGTTATGAACATGTGGAAATGTAAGACACATAAAAAATATAAAACATAGAGAAGTATCTATAAAAAGGAATCAAAAGGACCACAAAAGAATCCTGAATGTGCTGAGTATATCACAGGTGAACCTCATATTCACGATTTAAACCTCGGGGTTCTAGAGTACCCAATGTAAAAATCCAAAAGGCTTCTCTTTCTTTGAGTCTGCGGACTCTATCACCGCCCCTGCGCATTTGTGGGATATGCTCAATGATCTGAAATCTGAGTTGGGCTACAGTATGATGAAAAGTGTCGAAGTGATGGGGGATGGGTAATAAAAGCTGCTTACATCTGATCGTCGATTTGTGTTTACTAATGCGGTCTCGGATATGCTGGGTGGTCTCCCCAACATACCCGAGACCGCAAGGACACTTGATCAGGTATACCACAAAGGATGACTCACAAGTGTGGTACCCTCTGATAATGAAGTTTCTGCCAGTATGGGGATGTGTGAATCTATCGCCCTTTGTAAGATTATTACATTGAAGACAGTGTAAACATGGAAAATTACCTGTTTTAGGGGGTCCCAAGAAAGTCTGTCGTGGTGAAATAGATGACCCTATGTCAGCTTTGATCAGACTGTCTCTCAAATTCCTGGCTCTTTTGTGACAAAAAATTGGGAGCATACTGAACTCCTTTATGGAAGGATAAGCCTTCTGTAACAAAGGCCAATGTTTCGAAATGATGTCCTTGAAAAGTGGCGCAAAAGGGTGGTATGTCTGGACACAATGGATTCGTGGGGTGCTGGTATTTTTATCACGGGCACGGGTTGATCGGTTAAAGGCCACAGAAGAAGGGTAGCCTCGTGAGAGGAATTTCTCGCCCATCTCACGAAACCGAGAAAGTTGTGTCTGGGGATCGGAAACGATCCTTTCCACTCTCTTGTGCTGAGAAATGGGTAATGATTTTTTGATATGTGGAGGGTGGCAACTTGAATATAGCAAAAGGCTGTTTTTGTCAGTAGGTTTAACGTATAAATCTGTTGTAATAGTCCCCTCAGGGGATAAAATGACAAGAGTGTCCAAAAAATTGATTTGGAAGGGATCGCTGTGCACCGTGAATGTAAGTCCCGGACGGGCGGAAGAGATATCCTGATGAAAGGTGTCTAGGGATAGGGGATCACCTTGCCAAATTACAAAAATGTCATCAATATATCTCCTCCACCCAATGGCATGTTGTTTCCAAAGTGAATGGTTATACACAAATTTGTCCTCGAAATGCGCCATGTAGATATTTGCGTATGGGGGCGCTACGTTGGAACCCATTGCTGTACCACGTTGCTGCACATAAAACTGATCCTCGAAGAGGAAAAAGTTATTACCCAATACTAGTTGCAGGAGATCAATGCAAAAGGAGTGTTGTAAAGGGGACAATGTCCCATAAAGTTCCAAAAACCAGTCGACGGCTTGGATGCCATCACTGTGTAGTATGCTCGTGTAGAGACTATCTACGTCAAAGGTTACAAGAAGGCAGTTAGGGGGCAAGGAGGTGAGGGATCTGATATGAGATAGAAAGTCAGACGTGTCTTTCAGGTATGACGGAATCACAGGAATTAGGGGTGTGAGAATCTTATCTAGGGAAATAGCCAATGGTGAAAGGATAGACTCAGTGGAGGCTACAATGGGTCATCCGGGGGGTTGCTGTAAATTTTTGTGGATCTTAGGTAGAACATAGAACACAGGTGTTACGGGGTTGGATTTGATGAGATACTCGGCCAGCTTCTTATCTATCGTGCCCTGTGATAAGTGGTAGTCCACAATATCCCTAATACGTTCACGTATTTGGGGAGTGGGATCCCTAGGAACGGGTAAGTAAGTTGAGCTATCGCGCAATTGTCTGTATATCTCAGAGAGGTAATAAGTTTTGTCAAGAATGACAATAGAACCCCCTTTGTCGGCTGGCTTAATTACTATAGTTTTATTATCTCTAAGTCCCTTGATGGCGGTGTCTTCCTCAGGAGTATTGTTGTGTCTGATCTTATAATGACCCTTGTCTATATCCTTCAATACGCTATTCATATCATTGGAGACCAGAGAGATATATGTCTCGACAGGATGATATGACCTGGGGGGATGAAAGGTACTGGTGAGACTAAGTTTGAGATCACGAAGACTAAATGTCCCAGAATCCTGGCTCACATTATCAAGGGTTGTATCTCCCTCTGAAGAGGCAAAATGGGCTTTAAGACGGAGATTTCTGAAGAAGTGTCTCATCTCCTGGTCCAACTGAAACGGATTGAATTTTGGAGTTGGACAAAAAGACAGACCCCTCTGTAACACCTGTGACTCAATGTGTGAAAGGTTATATGATGAGATGTTATACACCAAGTTATCACAAATGTTATTAATTGCAGTGGTCATACCTGTGATCGGGTCTGCATGCGAGGGAAGTGACCTGGTCTTCCTCTGGCTCCTCCTCGTTTTTCTCCTTGGGTGTGTCTGGCCTCTAAAAAACGATTAGATGACGTTGGATAGGAGTCACTGTCAGAACCAGAGGAGGCCGAGAATCTGTAAAAGTTGGAGCGGCGGGGGGGATTAATGTCCTGGGAACGCCACCTATAGACACGATCTTTGAGGTAGTCCTCTTGGTCCCTGATGAACTTAGTTTGTTTACGTTCTTGTAGATTCTTCTGAAAGGCGTCGATAGACTCTTTGGTTTTCTGTCTCAATCTGTCCCACTCGGCACTCGGTAAGGTGTTAGAAAATTGGTCTTCAATGGATTTAATTTTGGGTTCCAACTCACTTATCTCTTTCTGGAGAAATTCAATAGTTAATATGATTACATCCATCGAGCATTTGTTTAGGATACTCTCATACTTTGTGCAATACTCGGAATTATCCGAAAACAATGTTGGACGGAGGGGTACTCTGAGGCCTCTTGGGATTCTTTGTACTCTGTGGTACTCCGCTAATGTAGCGCAATGTAAGTCCAGAGCTGTGTATCTCTTTAATTCCTTTTCATAGTCCTGGGTACGGATCTCTTCTGTAGGGACTGATAGAAACGTGCGTGGTGTGGTGACTCGGGAAAGAATGTTGGTCACCTCTTCATTGGCATACAAAAAAGTATTGAAAGACATTGATGTGAAAACAGGTGGATAATAGGAGCCCAGGAAAAAATAAAGTCCAATATATCGAATAGACCTGGCTCTCTAAATATATTAGGGTGCTCTGGAGAAACAAACAAACTGTATTCCAAATAAATCTCCGGCACTCCAATGGAAGAAGGAAAAACAAAGTCTGGGTATCTTTGATGTTTTTTATTGTGAAAATAGTCTATCTCTGTCTCAACGTTTCGGTCACACTTCGACCTTTATCGAGAGAATTTATCAGACTAAAAAGAAGAAACATAAATACAGAAGAAAAATTATCACATATTCAAAACAGAATATTTATCAGGAGACTACTGCTCCGGTTAATGCAAACAACATACAGAATGGAACATATAGCATAAAATTCAATTTCAGGGTAAAAATATATACATACATATGGAGGCACTAGAAGGTGGCCCGATTCTACGCATCGGGTATTCTAGAATTTACGTATTGTGTAGTTCATGTATGATTTTTGTTATATATATATATAGAGAGATGTTGTTGTGTGTAGTTACCAAGTGTTTGTGTAGGCGCTGTACATGTTCTGGGTGTTGTCTGGGTGTGACGGGGGGTGAGAGCGGTGTTGTATGTGTGTTGCGTGTGTTGCGTTGTTTGTGGAGCGCTGTGTGTCTGTAGCGTTGTGTGTGTGTGTTGCGCGGTTTGTGTGTGTGTGGTGTGTTTTGGGGGGAGGTATGTTTTGTGCAATGTGTGTGTTGTGCGGTATGTGTGTATATTTGTGTGTGCCGTGGTGTTTGTGTGTTGGGTGTTGTGTGTGTGCAGCGTTGTCTGTGTGTGTGGGTGTCTGTGTAGGGCAGTTGTTTGTGGTTCCCAGTGTGTGTGTGTGTGTGTGGTGTGTTGTGCAGTGCGCGCGCGTGTGTGTGTGTGTGTGTGTGCATCAGCCTCTCTTCTCTCAGCCTACCTCTCCCAGCCTCCCTCCTCCCAGCCTCCCTCAGCATCAGCCTCCCTCTCCCAGCCTCCCCAAGCATCAGCCTCCACCAGCATCAGCCTCTCTCCTTCCAGCCTCCCCCAGCATCAGCCTCCGCCAGCATCAGCCTCTCTCCTTCCAGCCTCCTCCAGCATCAGCCTCCCTCTCCCAGCCTTCCCCAGGATCAGCCTCTCTCCTCCCAGCCTCCATCCTCCCAGCCTTCCCCAGCATCAGCTTTCCCCTCCCAGCCTCCCTCAGCATCAGCCTTCCCCAGCATCAGCCTCTCTCCTCCCAGCCTCAGCCTCTCTCCTTCCAGCCTCCCCCAGCATCAGCCTCTCTCCTTCCAGCTTCCCTCAGCATCAGCCTCCTCTTCCCAGCCTTCCCCAGGATCAGCCTCTCTCCTCCCAGCCTCCTTCCTCCCAGCCTCCCCCTCCCAGCCTCCCTCAGCATCAGCCTTCCGCTCCCAGTCTCCCCCAGCATCAGCCTCCCCATGCATCAGCCTCCACCAGCATCAGCCTCTCTCCTTCCAGCCTCCCCCAGCATCAGCCTCCCCTTCCCAGCCTTCCCCAGGATCAGCCTCTCTCCTCCCAGCCTCCTTCCTCCCAGCCTCCCCCTCCCAGCCTCCCTCAGCATCAGCCTTCCGCTCCCAGTCTCCCCCAGCATCAGCCTCCCCAAGCATCAGCCTCCACCAGCATCAGCCTCTCTCCTTCCAGCCTCCCCCAGCATCAGCCTCTCTCCTTCCAGCCTCCCTCAGCATCAGCCTCCCGTTCCCAGCCTTCCCCAGGATCAGCCTCTCTCCTCCCAGCCTCCTTCTTCCCAGCCTCCCTCAGCATCAGCCTTCCCCTCCCAGTCTCCCCCAGCATCAGCCTCCCCAAGCATCAGCCTCCACCAGCATTAGCCTCTCTCCTTCCAGCCTCCCCCAGCATCAGCCTCCCCAAGCATCAGCCTCCACCAGCATCAGCCTCCCTCGTCCCAGCCTCCCCCTCCCAGCCTCCCCCAGCATCAGCCTCTCTCCTCCCAGCCTTCCCCATGATCAGCCTCTCTGCTCCCAGCCTCCTCCAGCACGCCGTGCTCCTCTGCCGACACTCACACACCCGATCGCATCCACTCACACACACCCGATCGCATCCACTCACACACACCCGATCGCATCCACTCACACACACCCGATCGCATCCACTCACACACACCCGATCGCATACACTCACACACACAGACACTGACGATATCGCACATACGCGCTTATACTCACAACATCCGGGGATATCACATGCTTCTGGCCATGTGATCCTCCCGCAGGTCCTGGAAGCTCACAACAGCACCGTATCGAGGCCGAGAAGCAAGCGATATCCCAGGATGTTGTGAGTATGTGGATGCGATGTGATGTGTGTGTGTGTGAGAGTGTGATCTGATTTGTGTGTGTGTATGTGTGTGCTGTTATGTGTGTGTGCTGTTATGTGTCTGTATTTTCCGCCGCTGCAGGACCTTGATGTGTGGATGCGATGTGATGTGTGTGTGTGTGTGTGAGTGTGATCTGATTTGTGTGTGTGTATGTGTGTGCTGTTATGTGTGTGTGCTGTTATGTGTCTGTATTTTCCGCCGCTGCAGGACCTTGATGTGTGGATGCGATGTGATGTGTGTGTGAGGTGTGTATGAGAGTGAGTGTGAGCCGGTGTACACTGGTAACTATGATACACATCGGGTAACTAAGGGACCTTAGTTACCCGATGTTTATAATGGTTACCAGCTTTCACGGCCTCCGTCAAGATCCCAGCATCGCAAGGTTATGTCTGGCGCTGCCGGGATCGTGACGGAGCCGGTGCAAGCGATATCCCAGGATGTTGTGAGTGTGTGGATGTGATGTGTGAGGTGTGTGTGAGAGTGAGTGTGATCTGATGTGTGTGTGTACTCACCTGGGAGTCGCGGCTCCATGTCAGTTGGGCCAGAGCGAGCGTGCATTGCGTGAGGGGGGCGGGGCCTGCAGAGAGCCGGGGCGAGAGGCCAATCCGTGTGGGGGGGCGGGGCCATGGCGAGCCCAGCGGCCAATCAGCTTTGTGTCACCGTAAGGACACAATTTCGGAGCATGACAGACAGACAGACAGACAGATAGACAGACAGATAGACAGACAGACAGACAGACAGAATAAGGCAATTATATATATAGATTAGCATATATGTACCAAGAAGGAAATAATGAGCATCATCCAAAAGATCATCGTTTACAAACTTGAAACTTATCATACGTATATATGAAGAGATGGACAGTTACACATACCTATGAGATAAGGGAATCAATGTATGAGTAGTACCAAAAAGGAGCGATGTAGGTCACCACTTAAATGGGGAGAGAAAACGGTTGGTACGTGTGAGCACTAGGTGAAAACAAACAAGATGTCCATTTAAGAGACCATGCAATAGAATATAACACGTAATGAACTATCAAGTGCTTGTGAATACCTGTGACTATATGGTGGAATATCAGAATCAGCCAGTCAGTGTTGCAAAGGGATCTGACAGTAGTATTATACCAGGGTAGGAAGCCACATGTCAAGGCTGGATATAAGTAAAAAGAGCAAAGGAGAGTGAGACATGAACTATAGTGGAGGAGGGGAAAGAGGGAAGTTGTTGGGGGAGGGGGGGGGAAGGGGGAGGAGAGGAAGGGGTTTGTAGGGGGTTTTAAATTTAGAATGATACCTGCCAAATAGAGGTGAGAAGTATCAGTGGCTACTGTATAGGTAAGGCGCCTATCTCCTCCAGGAGGGGACAGCCTAATGTAGAAAATTGGAGTAAAAATGTCAATATGTAGAAAGACCTCTATAGAGAAATTATGAGACTATGTTCACTACCTGTAAAGAGCCGTAGAGAGGTATGTGGATACTGTATGTATCAGGATACCGGTAGGATCAGTCTGGGATTGGCATAAATTACCTAGTTGGTAATGCAAGTCTCCTGTACTTGCTGTAAACTAATAACGCCAAGTAGCGAGGGTTAATGCTCTATGGGTAAAAGAGAAGAATCACTATGGTAAATAATGCTAAATAACATGCAATGTATGGTAAGGTGAAACCTACATGAAATATGACTAACAATACTCACAATCTGTAAAAAGCTGTGGAGCAAACAACTGATCGTATAGGAGTCCTTGCTAAAGATAGTGTTGGGGTAGCAGGAGTTATCCTGATTGCCAATACCAGTGTCCTGTACTAATGGAGGACTTTTGACACAAGATAACAATGGTTAATGTTATGACATGCAAACAGATTCTCAACTATAAGCAAAATTGGGAGAAATGTAGTGAGACAACAACATAACAGTACCTCAAAATAGAATAACTTGTATGAGGACATGCCCTGTGCGATAGGCTATTCCCAAAGGGTTACTTGGAAATGAAACGGTCAAACGACCCATAGGAAGCATAGGGGACCTAAAGATTATGGAGACATAGACCAAGGTTAACGAGATGGGGGAGTCATATTAAAGGAGCATGATGTATAGGATGGTACAGACCTGCGTCCAGTAGGAGTTGTGGCTGGCTGCTGCACTGGTCTGTGAACTAACGCTGCCTTAAATGCAGAACTTAATGGTGGGATCAGCTGCAGGTGAAGCCGACTTCCTGGTTGCGGTGTGGAACGCAAATGGCGCCTGGGTGAAACGCATGGCGGCGCATGCGCAGACCGGGTCAAGTCCGCGCATGCGCACACCCATTGCTATGTCTACATAGGGGCGATGGTGGTGAGTCTTGGTACTGCGGCACTATACCGCATTAATAACTATTAGACACTGTGTATCGCTGCAGTATATGGTGAGGAGTGGCATACAGACCTATGTGATGTGAGGGGGTGAGTGCCATTCGAGTGACCGCTGGGGCAGAAAGGTGAGCCAGTGGTGTGCAGGTATCACGTGGTGAAGGGAGCCTAAAAAGAAAAAGAGCAAGTTAGTAGGCATTAGACAGGGAAAGGGGATACCTGAAATAAACAGGGGTACTGAGAATTAGCAAATCAACAGGTACCAGTACCATGGACCTGAACCTTGAAACATAAAACACTCTCATATAGTGATATTTAACATTACATTGTTATGAACATGTGGAAATGTAAGACACATAAAAAATATAAAACATTCTAAATTTAAAACCCCCTACAAACCCCTTCCTCTCCTCCCCCTTCCCCCCCCCCTCCCCCAACAACTTCCCTCTTTCCCCTACTCCACTATAGTTCATGTCTCACTCTCCTTTGCTCTTTTTACTTATATCCAGCCTTGACATGTGGCTTCCTACCCTGGTATAATACTACTGTGAGATCCCTTTGCAACACTGACTGGCTGATTCTGATATTCCACCATATAGTCATAGGTATTCACAAGCACTTGATAGTTCATTACGTGTTATATTCTATTGCATGGTCTCTTAAATGGACATCTTGTTTGTTTTCACCTAGTGCTCACACGTACTAACCGTTTTCTCTCCCCATTTAAGTGGTGACCTACATCGCTCCTTTTTGGTACTACTCATACATTGATTCCCTTATCTCATAGGTATGTGTAACTGTCCATCTCTTCATATATACGTATGATAAGTTTCAAGTTTGTAAACGATGATCTTTTGGATGATGCTCATTATTTCCTTCTGGGTACATATATGCTAATGCCTCCATATGTATGTATATATTTTTACCCTGAAACTGAATTTTATGCTATATGTTCCATTCTGTATGTTGTTTGCATTAACCGGAGCAGTAGTCTCCTGATAAATATTCTGTTTTGAATATGTGATAATTTTTCTTCTGTATTTATGTTTCTTCTTTTTAGTCTGATAAATTCTCTCGATAAAGGTCGAAGTGTGACCGAAACGTTGAGACAGAGATAGACTATTTTCACAATAAAAAACATCAAAGATACCCAGACTTTGTTTTTCCTTCTTCCATTGGAGTGCCGGAGATTTATTTGGAATACAGCTTCTTTGTAATGGCGGATAATGTGTAAGGCTAAGTTCACACTTCAGTTGTTTTAAATCCGTCAGGTCCGTCAGCAACGGATCAGTCATTTTCAAGATGTCAATTGATGCAACGGATGTGTTTTTTACAGGATTCCTTTCACAGGAATCCTGTGAAAAAACTGATCCGTTGCGTCCGTTACATCCGTTATGCGTCCGTTTTTTGACGGATCAGTCATGATCCGTTTGTGTTTGGGACAGCCCAGGGGGTGTGCCAAACATGCTGGGCATGCTCAGTAGAGCATGACGGAATCCTGCGCTGGATTCCGTCGTAAGACGGATTACGACGGAATCCAGCACCATAGACATACATTACAAGCTTGACGGATGGCAACGGATTCCTGCGGGGCACGTTTATTTTGACGGCCCGAAAAACGTTAGGGTACTTTCACACTTGCGTTTATTTCCTTCCGTTATAATCCGCCCTTTTGGAAAACAGCGGAATCCGTTAACGGATTCCGCTGTTTCCCATAGACTTGTATGGGTGACGGATTGTACCAAAAGGACCTGCGTTGCTTCCGCTGGGCGACGCTCCGTTGCTTCTGCCCAGCGGGAGCAACGCAGCATGTAACGTTATTTTGAGCAGCGGAATCCTCTGGATTTCACTGCGCATGCGCTTTTTTTTTTAAATCAAACTTTATTTTGGCTTGCGGTGGCCGAACGTTCAGCTGAGCGCCCGGCCGTCGGCAAGCGACAGCTCTCAGCTGAGCGACCGGCCGCCAGCATGCCCGGCCGCTGGCAAGTCACAGCGCTCAGCTGAGCGCCCGCCCGGCCGCCGGCATGCCCAGCCGCCGGCAAGTGACAGTGCTCAGCTGAGCGCCCGCCCGGCCGCCGGCATGCCCGGCCGCCGGCAAGTGACAGCGCTGAGCTGAGCGCCCGCCCGCCGGCATGCCCGGGCGCCGGCAAGTGACAGCGCTCAGCTGATCACCCGGCGTTCGGCTGCAGGGAGCGATCAGCTGATCACCCGGCGGCCGGCAAGTGACAGCGCTCAGCTGATCACCCGGCGGCCGGCTACTGGGAGCGATCAGCTGATCACCCGGTGGCCGGCTACTGGGAGCGATCAGCTGATCACCCGGCGGCCGGCTGCAGGGACCGATCAGCTGATCGTTCACAATAGTCTGCCGCTGGTAAAACTGTAAAAAAAAAAAAAAAATCAAAACGAATTGCGTTGTTTTGCAGCATCCGTTGCATCTGTTGTGCCACTATATGCAACACATCCGTTGCATTTGTTACACAACGCAATGCAATGGATACCGTTCAACGCAAGTGTGAAACTAGCCTTACATTCTGCGTTGCTACCCGCTCGGCGGTCAGTCAAAAACGACGGACCGCGACGCAGCGGATGCAACGCATGGTCATCAGTCGCAATCCGTCACTAATAGAAGTCTATGGGGAAATACTGGATTCCTGCAAAATATTTTGCAGGATACCGTAATTCCCCAAGGCGACGGATTGTGACTGATGCAAAACAACTGAAGTGTGAACTTAGCCTAATACACCACTATATTGGATCTTCCATGGTGACAGATCTGTTCATGCCCTGTGGATGACATCACAGCAGACAGTAATACTCCACCACCATTTTCTACTAGTATTGCTGGTGAAGGTATTACTTATAATCACATTGCCAATCATCAAGAATACCTGTGAAAAAATGAACTGTGAAACTGTGACTTCATATAATTCTTAACTTAGGATTCTTAGGGGTTACCTTGTCTACAGGATTTAGAAGAAAATGAAGACAAAGCTGCAAGATAAGTTACGGTAAATTGATTCCTTGGACAATGTATGCATGAACTGCTGTTGAGGACTGAAGCGTGCACAGACTGAAGACAAGATGTAGCCAAAATCACAGCAGCAATTAAATAGATCCATCACATTAAAATCAAGTATGGGAAAAAGTCCTGACAGTGCATGGCTTCATAAGACAACATGACTGATGGTATCGTGTGCTCATAATCTGGAGGAAAAAATACTTCTATCTGACAATGATTTCTGCTCTGGTCTGTAATATCGCCAAAGAGCATTGCTGAACTATGCAGATGCTATGCAGCCGCATACAGAATACCAATACCATGCTACTTATAGCATGCTGTGTTTAAAAGCACCATAAACAGACTAAAAGGAGAAATAAACAATACAGCATAAATCTACTGTAAATCTGCATGACACTATTATATTTCTCGTAAATATTGAGCCCCTTCTAAAGAGCCTAATAGATATTCAATTGATGACAAATATCAGCCGACCATGTAATCAGAAACTTATGGCCATGGTGTTGCAGATAGTAAACATCTTATGCTTTGTGGCAATCTGCAGTCCAATCTTGATGGTTGTATGAAATTTCATGTACATAGTGAAAAGCAAAAAATCTGTGTAACTGTCATTTTAGGAGAACTTGCAGCAGAATGTTTCTCTAAATCCTCCTTTCTTCTCTCCGCTCCAGTCTTCATAAACATTGATGAGCACCAAGTGTCATGTATCTCAGTAATGGCAATGTATGTATGCACGAAAGACAGATTTTGCCTGTGAATTGAGAATATTTAGAATTAAATATCAGTTTAGGAAAGAAAAGGAGATTTCTCTGATGATATATACACAGTATATTACAAAGTTGCTTATTTTTATGTGTACTATTAATTTATGAAAAAAGTTAAACTTTTAGCCTCCTAGACATGCAGTATCCAATCAGTTTGTTCCATTTTTTTCCCTCCTCTTTAAGTGGCACCAGGGCTGCCACTAGGAATTTCAGGGTCCCATACTGGCAACATTTTGGGGTCCCCTTGAGACTCCACCCAGGCTCCACCCCACTCCGCCTTCTCCCCTCGAACTTTCCACAGTCTTGGAAAAACTGCCAATTCTGCAAATCATCCTCTCCAATCAAACATCAATCGCGGTTCAGCTTTGCTATGCAGGGCAGTCTTCATATAGGATGCACAGACATAATTGTTCTGAATGTCATCCGAGTGGGTACTGGTGTGGAGCTCCCTCTGGTGGCCAGGAATGGTAATGAAGCTGAGTTGCATTCTGTGATTCAGACAGGTGATGGAATTAATTGGGAATCCAGGAAATCCTATTGCAGATCAGCCTAGTTTATTTAGGAAAGCATTGTGTGCCTGGCGTTTGCCGGTGATAGATGTTCCTGCTTGTTTCTGAAGATGGCTGGGAGTTTTACCTTTTGATTTTCCCATTTATTTGGTGCCTAAATCTACTCCAGATAAGGTTACTGTTTCTGTGCTTAATTACTGGATTTGCACTTAAGAGTGTTTCTGCATATTCCATTTGGTTCTGCGTTTCGTTTCTTGTATGTGAGGATCTGTATTTCTGCTTTTCGGAGCAGGGCAGTCCCTCCAACAAGGTCAGTTTTGGATTATTTGCACTTTAGAATATTACTTGTTCTGTGATTTTGTTTCTTCCCATTATATCTGCAGTTCTGTTTAAAGTGTCAAGCACAAGAGTACCTGATATTGTAGGGGAGAGTCCATGTGATTTCAGTATTTTTTATCAGGAGATTGGTATTTTTACAGTGTTTTTTGCTGGCCGCAATCAGTTATCTGTTCTGTCCTGTTCTATCTAGTAAGTCGGGTCTCACCTTTGCTGATCTATATTTTCTATCTGTGTATTGTGTTTTCTTACATCACCATTGTTGCATGTTTGGGGCTTGCTATTTCTTTGGGGACTGCTCTGAGGCAAGTTAGGATTCCTCATTTCTACCTTTGAGGTGTAGCAAGTTTCTCAGGCAGTGACGAGGTGCCTAGGTATGTTAGGAACATCCCACTGCTACTTCTAGTGATGTCTGATAGAGAGGGGATTGCGGTCAGCTCAGTTTCCAACTACTCTTGTGGTTTTTGTTTTTCTCCTCATTAATGGGATTTTTCATGATCGTCCACAGTTACCAGATCATAACATATAATACAGGCTATAGTGTGCACCTGTATATACAGTATGGTGCTGTGTATAAACAAGAAACAGGAGCCGAAAGACAGACACACACAGATTATACTTATCAGCCGCCAATGGAGTCTTGGCGCTCGGCAGTGATTCGAGGATCTTCTCCCTTCACGGTGATGTCATTCTTCTTCCGGTATTGTCTTGTTTGTACTGCGCATGGCAGACTCTTTAATGCATGTGTAGCGCCCCACGGGGCAGGGGGTTAGCCTACTCTTAGCCAGGCCGTTGAGGGTTAGGTCTGGAGGTGTCACGGGTGGCCTTGCCCGGTTCCATTGCCCTGAGGCGTACACAAAATGGAGGGGAAAGTTGGGTGATGGGGATGGTTTGTCATGACGCCACCTGTGGTATGCGGCCAGGTAATTAGCCACCGCTGCACAGGGATCCTCGCTGGGGCTGGTGTTAATGCAGCCGAGGTGGTGTCACTCCCCACAGGTGAAGCGGGCCCCGGGAGGATGAAGGGGATAGCATCCCTAGGAGCGCCGAAGCGCGGGGCAACGGCGTCAGTAAATCAGAGTCTCAGTCAGCAGCTGCGGTTCCAGGTTCCTTTACTCACTGATTGGATGCTGCACCCCAGGTACTGGTCTCTGCCGTCACGGGCTCTGGTCAATTCTAGGCGAATCGGAAAGCCACCACCGGTATTTGAGAGAGAGAGAGAGAGTGTCCTTTCTGCAGGGTGTTCCCGTTAGAAGTGAGGAAACCGGGCTGAGCTCCCGCTTCAAGCCTTGGGCCCCATGAAGAAAAAGAAGAGTACAAAGTGATTTATGTTGCCAGAACTGTGGTCTCGACTAGACTGAAATTTGTGTGGTGGTTGCGCTTACCTCTACCCCCAGTGGCACCCGCCCCCCAGGTGGTTGTCCTGGCGACTAGAAAGTCCCATGTCCCATGATGGCCACCCCCTGTCTGCCCCAAGCCAACTCCCCGTGAGAAGGCACTAACTGTACGTAAGATGAAATGTGACAACACCAATGGTTAACCCCCTCCTCACCTGAGATGGGTACCTTAACTGAGGAACAGTACCCTGTGGTACCGGAGCCTCAGGGGCGCCACATATGCGCAGTACAAACTTCACAATAATGAACAGCGGAACAGAGGGTGGGCCAGCAACCCCCTCTGCTGTAGCCATACGATTAAGTAGCTGCAGTTATGACAGGGTTAATAAAGCTAAATACTGTATTTTTTTAACTATAAGACACACCGCAGGTTTATACAGCAGAAAATAAAAAAAAACACATTTTTTCTATTAAAACTTTCCTGGTGGTGTAAAGGGGTGGGGGTTCATTATTGCTAATTTTAATGTACTAAGGTAAATAAGGAGGTAATAAATCTATTGTTATTGTCTTTCTGCAGTATATATATATTACACACATACACAGCTCTGCTACATATGCTCATAGACATACATGCCCATATAAATACACGGCTCTGCTACATACCCATAGTCATACACTGCTTTGCTACATGCCCATAGATATATACAGTTTTGCTACGTGCCCACAGGCATACACAACTTTGCTCCATGCAAATGTAGACACACACAACTTTACTACATGTGTAGGAAGGTGTACACAACAGCCTGTTTAATTAGACAAACCTAGTAGGATAAGATACTGCCATCTGCTGGCCGAGGAAAGAATTGCCTAGAAAAGAAAAGTCACCTAGGAAGGATAAGCCAGTCAGCAGTTTCCTGGAGGGAGGCTATTCAGGGAAGGACGAGTTCAGAAGGGAGCACTGACAAACAACAAGACATAAAAGCCCTGGGCTGACCGGAAGGGGAGTTCTGGCACCAAGAATGTGAAGCTGAGAGACGTTCACGCAGAGGTTAGGATGGTGGCCTCCCCTGCAGGAGAGTCAAGTGGCCTGGTCATTACTCCTAAGCAATCCAGTCTGAGAAGATTACCCTGAGTCTAGTCCGCAAGGTCAAGCCCCCGACATCGCCTGACAAGACCATGAGTCTTAACGTGCTGCGAAACTGTTAATTGAATGATGCCAAGTATGCAATGCTAATTTGAGATAAACAATTAAATCTAATTAAGAATCTATATATATAATTGTCTTATTCTGTCTGTCTGTCTGTCTTGCTCCAAAATGAGTCATTACAGTGACAACTGTCGCATTGGCCGCTGGTTCGGGCCGGCCACGTCCCCCACATGCATTGGCCGCTCGGCACGGCCACGACCCCCACACACTCTGCCCGCTCGGCCATGCCCCCCACACACTGCCCGCTCGGCCATGCCCCCCACACACTCTGCCTGCTCGGCCACGCCCCCCTCACACTTTGCCCACTCGGCCACACCCCCCACACACTGCCCGCTCGGCCATGCCCCCCACACACTCTGCCCGCTCGGCCACACCCCCCACACACTCTGCCCGCTCGGCCACACCCCCCCACACACTCTGCCCGCTCGGCCACGCCCCCCCACACACTCTGCCCGCTCGGCCACACCCCCCACACACATTGGGCACCTATACAGCTCCCCCCCAGGACTACTCCACCTAATAGACATCTCCCCCCAGGACTACTCCACCTATTAGGCACCTCCCCCCAGGACTACTCAACCTATTATACCCCTCCCCCAGGACTACTACTATTATACTCCTCTCCCCCCAGGACTACTCCTCCTATTAGACTCCTCTCCCCAGAGTACTACTCCTCCTATTATCCTCCTCTTCCCCCATGACTACTCCTCCTATTAGACTCCTCTCCCCCCAGGACTACTCCTCCTATTATCCTCCTTTCCCCCCAGGACTACTCCTCCTATTAGACTACTCTCCCCCCAGGACTACTCCTCCTATTATCCTCCTCTCCCCCCAGGACTACTCCTCCTATTATACTCCTCTCCCTCCAGGACTACTCCTTCTATTATACTCTTCTCCCCCCAGGACTACTCCTCCTATTATACTCCTCTCCCCCCAGGACTACTCCTCCTATTATACGCCTCTCCCCCCAGAACTACTCCTATTATCCTCCTCTCTCCCCAGGACTACTTTTATTATACTCCTCTCTCCCCAGGACTATTTTTATATACTCCTCTCCTGCCAGGACTACGCCTCCTATTATCCTCCTCTCCCCCCAGGACTACTCCTCCTATTATCCTCCTCTCCCCCCAGGACTACTCCTCCTATTATACTCCTCTCCCCCTAGGACTACTCCTCCTATTATACTCCTCTCCCCCCAGGACTATTCCTCCTATTATACTCCTCTCCCCCCCAGGACTACTCCTCCTATTATACTCCTCTCTCCCCAGGACTACTCCTCCAACACACACACACACACACTGCACAAAACATACCTCCCCCAAAACACACACACACACCCACACACCGCGCAACACACACAGCACCACACGCAAACGCTGCAGACGCACAGCGCTCCACAAACAATGCAACTCACGATGCAACACCGCTCTCACACACCGCCACACCCAAACAACACCCAGAACATTTACAGCGCCCTACACAAACACTTGGTAACTACACACAACAACATCTATATATATAACCAAAATCATAGATTAACTACACAATAAATTCTAGAATACCCGATGCGTTAGAATCGGGCCACCTTCTAGTCTAACATAACAGACTCAAACAAGCAGTTTATAAGTATAATAAATGGTCACGTGTTCTTTGAACCTTAAGTCATAGTAAAATGTATGCCACGTACAAAGGTTGCAAGATCCCCTGTATGTCTAATCATGGAAAGCCCTTCACATCAAAGAAACATTTTATGTAGCAGGTGATTGTTTTGCTCTGAACAAGAAGATAATTATTCTATCATAAGATTAAAGACAGGTGCATTGTGATCATGGTCACAGAGGATGCGATTATAACTGAGCCTGAGGAAGGGTCTGACGCCAGCGCCTATTTCAGTTAAATGTGTGTTGAAATGTATTGCGGAGCTTAGAGCCATTGTCTCCCTGTACTGCAATAGCTATACATGTCACTTACACATCAGATGTCACTGCCATGTGCCGCCCCGCTCCCCTGTTAGTTATGGAAGAGGACAAGTAGGGAAACTAGAAAAGGTAAGGAAGAATTGTTTATTATTTGAATATGTTGGAGAAGAGCATAGGACGGGGGACATTATTAAAGAATTGAACCAGGATGGGGGACATTAAGGGAGGAGGGAAAAATGGGGGCCATTAACCCCTTCCTAACATTTGATGTAATTTTACATCATGTTCCGGGAAGGGGTTCCTGCAAAATGACAAACTAATGTGGCAATCTCCTGTCACAGTGTCTTCAGATAGTGATTAGGGCAAGGTGCCTGTTGTATCTGACAGGAGGGCATCTGCGCTTGTCGCCCACTGCGACTTCGATCACTGTGAATGGCTCTTCATTTCTGAACAGCCAATCACAGCGATTTCAATGTTTCGGCAAATGAAACATTGACTGATCATAGGCTGCTGTTATAGCAGTGCTAGGAGACAGCAATGTCAACAGCTCCAGTGCTGATTAATGCGATCAGGCGATGACGTCCGATAGACCAATCAGTGGGCAGGATGGCAGTCTGACCTCTCAATGACTGCTCTGCTCCACCTCATTTCAGCTTTGAAATGTGTGCAGATTGGTGATTGTGTTGATCTGCTGCCAGCGTGCCTGAAACATGTAGTGCCACAGACTATTTTAGCCTGTGCCACCACTTATACTGCTGCTGCTGTTTGAAGACCTGAAGAAAATAAGTTCCTGTCCTGTTCCTGCCCCCTTCTTTTTTACTAATCCACTCCGAACCCTTCTTTCCTTCTCCCCTTTCCATGAGCCTTTCCTCAACCCCACTTCTGATTGTTTGATTTTTGGCATACTTCCCTCTTTGCACAACCTTCTTGTGTACGTCCTACAGCCGCTGAGCTGCTGATCAGTGATACAGATCACTAATAGACATCCATTCTGTGCTCGTTTTTGGTCAGGATTTTTTTTTTTCCGGTCTATTTTTTTCCCCCTGTGCACCATCTTTGTGCATGTGTTCTTCAGCCGCTGAGCGACTGATCAGTGACGTACATCGTTGATCGGTATCCATGCTAGCTATTTGCTAGGAAATCTTTTATCATATCCCTTATTTTTCCTTGGTTCCGGTTATTGTTTCTTTTTTCTTAAAAAAATTAAAACAAGAATCAAATAATAATAATAATAATAGTGTAGATTAGTTGATAGGACTAGATAGAGCCAGTGTAGTCTCTAGTAAAAAAAATTATATATACTGTAGTAATTAGCTAAGCTACAGGTTTTTTTTTACTAAAATATAGCCATAATTAGCATCAGTTAGTAAAGTGTAAAAAAAAAAAAACAAACAAAAAGATAATTTAGATTAGTTGATAGAGATAGATTAGGGACAGTCTAATCAACAGTAAAAATATATTGTATTAATCAGCTTATACTACAGTATTTTTTTCCTAAAATATAATTTTAATCAGATAGTTGCGGACTTTCAGTAATTGTTTTTTTACTGACACCGATTTAGTTATTGTAGTTTCAGAATTTTAGTGGAAAATTATTGTAGTAATACGCATGTGCCTTCCTTGCCTCTGATACCAATAGTGAGGGAGAGGAGGCCACCTTCCTCTATTTTTCCATTTTGTTCTCTTCTTCCTCCAATGATAACGAACCCCCATGCAAACGCCCAGACAGCAAATGAGCCAACACCTCCATTAGTGACCCCTTATTGACCTCCCCACAAAAAAAAATGAGCATCAGACTCCCAATTTTATTTTGTAGTCCGATCAGGAATCTAATTTGATACTAACGGCTTTTTCAAAATCTTTTTCTTTGAGGATTTTGTAAATCCCATTGTGGTTTGTTCAAATTTTTACATCCCACAATTTCTTACCCAAAACCCCCCCTTCATCAGTTGCAAACTGGACACCCTTAGGCGGGCTTTGCACGTTGCGACATCGCAAGCCAATGCTGCGATGTCGCAAGCGATAGACCCTGCCCCCATCGCAGGTACGATATCATTTGATAGCTGGCGTAGCGAAAATTATCGCTACGCCAGCTTCACATGCACTTACCTGCCCTGCGACCGTCGCTCTGGCCGGTGACCCGCCTCCTTCCTAAGGGGGCGGGTCGTGCGGCGTCATAGCGACGTCACACGGCAGGCGGCCAATAGCGGCGGAGGGGCGGAACTGAACAGGATGTAAACATCCCGCCCACCTTCGTCCTTCCGCATAGCCGCCGGCGGCAGGTAAGGAGAAGTTCCTCGCTCCTGCGGCTTCACACACAGCGATGTATGCTGCCGCAGGAACTAGGTACAACATCGTACCTGTCGCGGCACCGGCATTATGGAAATGTCGGTGAATGCAACTATGATACAATAACGACGTTTTTGCGCTCGTTAATCGTATCATCTAGCATTTACACAGTACGATGTCGAAAGTGACGCCGGATGTGCGTCACTTTCGATTTGACCCCACCGACATCGCACGTGCGATGTCTCAACGTGCAAAGCCGCCCTTAGACTCAGTTGAAAAGATTTAATTTTGGGGCCTTGTCCTTTACACGGGGATAGTGAAGAAGCCAGAAGTCTGGCAATATTAGAGTGCTAATATTTTATATAACACTCACGTTTTCCAAAATTCAATCCAGCTCACCTCCGCCTGACATCCAAATGTTGAACACGGAAACCAGTCCTGCCACGGCCGTTTAAACAGTTTAAAGTTCCAGAACCGTAATATATATTTTCTCCAGTTTTCCGTATGGCTATATCCCGGACATGCTTTGGGGCTATTCACAAAGTTTTGCATTACAACAATTATACATAATGTCCCCCCCACGATTACCCCAAGTTTGACCGAATTTTCAAAGTTAGGCAAGTCATTGATCACTTCAGCAACAAATTTGCTGAGGTGTACAATCCCCGAAGGATCATCTGCATGGAGTCCCTAATACACTTCAAGGTAGGCTTAAATCTAGGCAATACCTGCCCAGTAAGAGGGCCAGGCAAAGAATTAAACTGTACCAGCTGTGTGAGAGTACTTCAGCCACAAATGTAGGGTTTATGAAGGGAGGGACACATAGATTCATCCCCCTAAATGCTCCCCTGTCCTTGGAGTGAATGGGGAAATTATGTGGAAATTTGTGCACCCACTACTGTATCAGGGTTATCACCTCTACGTAGATAACCTCTACACTAGCATCCTACTCTTGAAATTCCTCTTTGGCAGAGCAACCACAGAATGCAGACTGTGCACAAAAATCAAAGAAGTCTCTCTAAGTTGCTAATTGGGCAACTGCTCAGAAAGGGCAAGAGCAGAGCCCAATTTAGCGAGAGCATACTGATGGTAAAGTATAGGACTAGAGAGATGCCTTTTTCTTGACCACAATACATGATAATGGCAACACCTTGACCACTGTATAAGGTACCACTACACAGGTTCCTAAACCAGACTGTGTTCTGGGGTACAATAAAATCATGAGCAAGTTGATGTTTTTAATCAATTTAATCAATTACTTCAGCCCTACAGTGCCATGCAGAAAGCTAAGGTGTAGTATAAGAAGCTGGTCATGCACATTGTACAGATATATAATGCTTGCGTTCTATCACGATCTGCAGTCCGGACAGGAACATTCCTTCAGTTTCAAGATGTAGTGATCAAGGCCCTAATATTTGGAAGTCAGGAAGGAGAAAGTCTCAGTACTTCTGTAACTGATGGTGCCCGTATAGTGGCAGGGGCAAAATTTTTCCGCTGAGGTCCCCCATTCTGGAAAGAATGTAAGGTCATAAAAAAGGAGTAAACTGTATTAAAGAAGGTGGATAAGAAAGGACACCATTTTTAAGTGTTACACCTACCCCAACAAACCTGCTCTGTGCATAACAGAATGTTTCAAACAGTACCAATCATTCAAGGATTACTGACTTACTTTAATTTATTGCATGAGTTGATGTACACTATACAACTTGCATATACCACCCTAATCTACTCTAAACAACTCAGATATGCCAACCTGATGTACTCTACACAACTCACATATGGCAACTACATTATAAAATTCACATACTAAGAAAACGAGACATAAAAATATATTATATCTCAATACACCCCAAGGTCATTTCCAATTTAGGGTCACTTGTGGGAGTTTCTGCTGTTTTAGCACATCAAGGGCTCTGCAAATGCGGTAAAGTTCCCACAAACATTTCTATTGTTATAGTCTGTGGTTTCAAACATCACTCCTTCCTTTTTGAGATTGGCAGTGTGCCCAAACAGTAGTTTTCCACCAGATAAGGGATATTGTCGCACCTAGGAAAAGTGGCACAGCAAATTGTAATAGCACTATTGATAAGCGGGTGTATTTGTTACTATTCGCAGAATAGTTTGGTACTCGGGCTATTCGTTATATAGCGAATAATGGTGTATTCGCCTCGCTATATTCAGATGTCCTGCTCAGCCGTTTTGGCGCCTGATTTGCAGCCAATAAACATGCTGGGCCTCTTAACCAATCACAGTAATTCTGCAGCCATCTTGGTTGTGGCGTTACTGTAATTGGCTCAGCATCATAGGGTCTATAAAAGACCTTCTAACACCATTTGGTGCATACTGCATCTGGAGCCAGCATATAGGTATAGGGACAGAGCGAGCAGCTGCTAGAGAGAGTGTAGGCCTCTTAATAACACAAAAAGCTCTTTTCAGGGTTGCCTGCAGCGTAGGTCAGTGTAGCGTTCAGAGGGACAGATTTCCGAGTAGGGAGAGTGTTTACAGCAGTGTGTGTCACTACCTCCATCATACCATCCAGAAACCAGAATACAATAGCTCTTTTAAGAGCTGATAGCACTGAACAAATTCACAGCAAGGAGGGAGAGATTGTGGATTAGGTAGGGAATCGAGACCTGTTTCCACAATATTTAGGGGTTCACAGCCTGACTTGTGCCATCTGTCCATGTCAGCCACATTCATACGTTGCTATTGGCTTTTGCAAATAGTTACAAAGCAGTACTCTAGTATTTACTGCTGCCTGATACACTAAACGCACCATTCCTGTTTCCACAATATTTAGTGTTTCACAGCCTGACTTTTGGCATCCATCCACGTCAGCCACATTCATACGTTGCTAGTGGCCTTTGCAAATGCAAAGTAGGACTCTATCATTGTAGGCTGCCTGATACACTAAACGCACCGTTTCTGTTTCCACAATATTTAGGATTTCACAGCCTGACTTGTGCTGTCTGTCCACGTCAGCCACATTCATAAGTTGCTATTGGCTTTTCCAAATAGTTACAAAGCAATACTCTGGTATTTACTGCTGCCTGATACACTAAATGCACCGTTCCGCTTTACAGAATATTTAGGGTTTCACAGCCTGACTTTTGTCTTACTCCACCCTTCATCAGTCACAGGAGACATATGACACCAATCTTGGCTGCTTTGAAGATCTGTTATGTACGTAACCATTGGTTGGCTCTGTCCCCTCGCCATACAGCATGGAAGAGGGATGTGAGGAGGTGGCATAGTATTTGAGGACCTACGGCCAGAAGAATGCCATTTTGAGGAACCTGATTTACTCTCTCCTGAGGTGGAGGCTGTTGATGATGAGACACAGTTGCCATCAGTTCAGCCTACAATCTCAAGTGGGAAGGAGGATGAGATGGAAAACGATGTGATCGATGATGAGTCCACTGATCCGACCTGGACCATTGACATGCATAGCCAACAAAGCAACACAGAGGAAGATGGATATGTAACACCAACACAGGCACCAAGGGGTAGTGGTTTGCCCAGAGTGAGAACTGGTTCAACTGTTCCCAACTGCACCCCCACTGTGGCCCAAGTCAGAGCAAGGGGGTGTTCAGCTGCTGTCTGGAATTTATTTTCTGAAAGACCTTCAGAGAAAAACATTGTAATCTGTAGCACCTGCCATACCAAGTTGAGCAGAGGCCAGGGCAAAGGCAATCTGAGCACCACCAGTATGCAGAGCCACATGACAGCCAAGCACCCCAGTAAGTGGGCAGAACACCAGGGTACCAAGTTTGTGTCTGTGGGTCAAACCACAGCCATGCCGCCTGTGCTACATCCTTCTCAATCTGCTGTCAAGGAAGCAGGCATTCATACATCTTGCCCCCAAGGTGCAATTGCACAGACACAGTAAACATCAACCACATCCACTTCCTTGTCCCAGAGAAGCGTCCAGTTTTCCATGCCTTACATCTTAGAAAGGAAGCATAAATACCCAGCTACGCACCAACAGGGACAAAACCTAAACTTTTTTAGCCCAAAATTAGAAGACTTACCAAAATTATCAATAATTTATCCTATCAGGATATACCAACATCAAATCAACCAAAATATCTTAATAAACCACTATACAACCAGTTAAAGGAAGTTTTTTATTGATGGCATATTTTCTAAAAACATTCAAGACGTGCCTTGAATGTTTTTAGAAAATATGCTATCAATAAAAAACTTCCTTTAACTGGTTGTATAGTGGTTTATTGGGATATTTTGGTTGACAAAGCCTAAACTTGCACATTGCTAAATTGCTAGCCGTGGAGAGGTTGCTGTTTATGCTTGTGGGAACACAGTGTTTCTGTGATCTCTAAAAGCCGGTTTACATGCAACGACATCACTAACGAGATATCGCTGGGGTCACGGAATTCGTGACGCACATCTGGCCTCGTTAGTGACGTCATTGCATGTGACACCTACGAGCAACCGCTAATGATACGAAAAACGGCAAAAATCGTTGATTGTTGACACATCGTTCCTTTCCCAAATATCGTTACTCATTTTGGAGGCAGGTTGTTCGTCGTTCCTGAGGCAGCACACATCGCTACGTGTGACACCCCGGGAACGATGAACAGCATTCCTGCGTCCTTCGGCAACGAGGTGGGAGTGATGTTAATGCGGCTGCTCTCCGCCCCGCCGCTTCTATTGGTGGCCCACTGTGTGACGTTGCTGTGACGCCGCACGAACCTACCCCTTAAAAAAGAGTTTGTTCGCCGGCCACAGCGACGTCGTTAGGAAGGTATGTGTGTGTGACGCGTACTAGCGATATTGTTCGCCACGGGCAGCGATTTGCCTGTGATGCATGCACGACGGGGGCGGGTGCAATTGCTAGCGACATCGCTAGCGATGTTGCAGTGTGTAAAGCGGCCTTAAGCTGTGGCTGCCCCACGATACAGTGTTCACAGCTGCCACTATTTTGCCCGTTGTGCCGCCCCGCATTGCTGAAGCACATGTTAAATCATCTCAACCGTGCTCTGATCAATGCCATAACCACGAAGGTCCACCTAAAAACAGTCTCGTGGACAGGAATGATACATATGTCACGGCACACTGATTGAACCTGGTGGAGGCTAGGACAAAGTTGCAAACTGGAACATCACATATCCTACCCATGCCAAGAATAGCTGGCCCAACTACTATTACGGTTTATGCCTCATCATATGCCATTTCCTGTCTCCCCTCCTGCTCCTCATACTCTGCTGAATTACACTCCCCATCACTGCCAAGCTGGGAGATGTGCAGCAGCATATCGGCAAAGCGGCAACACGTTCTCCTGAAGCTGATCTGTTTAGGTCAGAAACCACACACTGCAGCAGAGCTGTGGCAAGGTATAAAAGAGCAGACTGAACAGTGGCTCTTCCCATTGCACCTCCAACCTGGCCTGGTTGTTTGCGACAGTGGGTGTAACCTGGTGGTGGCTTTAAAGGTTGGCAAGCTGGTACGCATGCCATGGTTCACATCATGAACCTAGTTGTTCAGTAAATTATGAAAACAGGCCCTGACTTGCCGTACCTACTTGAGAAGGTGTGCCAAATTAGTGCCCATTTCCGCTATTCTTCTCTCGCTTTTTCTGGTCTTACAGCACTGCAAAAGCACTTGAATTTGCCAAGTCACCGACTCATGTGTGACCTGTTCACGCGGTGGAACTCAACATTCTATATGTTGGCAAGGATTACTGAGCATTAGAGGGCAGTAGCTGAATACCAGCTCCAACCTCCGTCAGACGGGGAGTCAGCCACCACACATAACTGTTGAGTGGGTGGGGATCGCTGACATTTGTGAGGTTCTTGAGAACTTTGAGTACTGCACCAAGTTCGTGAGTGGTGATCAGGCTATTATCAGTTTAACCAACCCGCTGCTGTGTCTGTTGAAACAATCACTGCATAATCTCAAAAAGGAAGCTTTGAGTGCCCAGCATGTGGCTATGGAGCCAGATTTTCCCATGGGTGATACTACCCAGGCCAGTCAATATTCTGAGGCAATATTGGGTAATGATGAGGAGGATGGGGAGGAAGAGGAGGAAAAAGACTTTTTTCTGTGCTACCTAGGGGACTCCCAATGCTACACAGGGGACTCTTAACCCCAGCTTCATGTCTGTCCAGCATGGATGGGCTGGGGAGGAGGAGGAGGTGAGGCAGCATGAGGAGAGAATGGGTATTGATCCTCCTGGTGGGGATACAGAACCTTTGCCTGTTTTCAGCTTGGCCCACATGGCACAGTTCATGTGTAAGAGTCTGTGGCAAGACCCTCACGTGGTACACATTTTATACAACAACTTTTACTGGTTTGCCACCTTTCTGGACCCACAGTACAAGGAAAAATTTCCTTCTCTCCTTTTGGAGTCACCAAAGGGTTGCAAAATGGAATCCTTCAAGAGGGTCATTGTAGATCAGTTGATGAAAACATCACCCTCAGGCAACACTGGCAGCAGAGTTACCGACTCTTTTCAACACCAAGGATTAATAGGGAGAGACACCAACACCAGGTCCAACAGAGGCGGGGGGAAAATGTGCGCAAACTGGGAAATTTTCAATAAACCAGGACATCAGCAAGGGCTATCTGTGCCTTGGCTCCACCTCTCCTTATTTGCCTTGGAGGTGCTCGCCTGCCCGGCTACTAGTGTGATGTTAGAGCGCATTTTCAGTTCTGCTGGGGCAATCATCAGTCATCACTGATAGATGCACACGCCTCTCCACAGAAAATGCAGACAGACTAAAGGCTGCTTTACACCTTACAATTTCTCGTGCAATCGCATTTGCGATCGCACCCGCCCCCATCTTTTGTGCAGCACGGGCAATTTCTTGCCCGTGTCGCACAATGTTGTAACCCCCGTCACACGTACTTACCTTACAAACGACCTTGCTGTGGGTGGCAAACATCCACTTCCTGAAGGGGGAGGTAAACATCCCACCCACCTCCTTCCTTCAGCATTGCCGGCGGGACGCAAGTAAGCTGTGTTCATCGTTCCCGGGGTGTCACACGGAGCGATGTGTGCTTCCCCAGGTACGATGAATAACAGGACGTGCGATATTTAGAAAATGAGCAACGTGTCAGCGATGAACGAGAAGGTGAGTATTTCTGCTCGTTCATAGCTGTCACACGCTACGATATCACTAACGATGCCGGATGTGCTTCACTTACGACGTGACTCTGCCAACATCTCGTTAGATATATCATAGCGTGTAAAGCCCTCTTTACTCCAATTAAATTCAACAAGCACTGGATTTCTCCACAGTTTGTTTTCCCTCGACATGAGAGCAAGCCAAACTAAATTGCCCCAAATTGTTAATTTTGGCTACTGCTGTTAACGTCCACCCCTTGCCATATAAAGCTGTTTCTTTCCTGCGTCAACCATTACTCAGGTCAAAGGGCTAATTTTTGTAAACACTATACACATTGTGCAGTGGCGGATAAACCAGGACAGTACTCCTACTGCAGCCTAACTACTATTTGTCATTTGAGGCCATAGTGATGGGGACTTCCTGCGTCTGTTACGGAGGGGACGATTGAATATAAAATAATATATCAATCGTTGCCCCAAGTCTACCGGGCAGGTATTAAAGCCACTAAGGACAGGAGGACAAAATACAGCAACTCAGGAGACCACAAAGGGAACAAAGGAGATGTTGTAAGGGCACACTCCTACGTGTAGCGTGTCCCTGTTAACCTCACAGGTGCAAGTAATGGTTACGTATGTAGGGACTCCTCAAAACCAAAGGAAACGCAACAGATAACGGTCACGTGTGTAGGGACACGACAAACCGAAAGGTAACCCAGTTAGCGTCCATTAGAAACCTGGAATGTAACCACTGAGCTGGTCACATGCGTACGGGGCATGTCAGACCGTAAAGGTTACCCAGTTAGCATCACGGGAAACCTGGAACGTAACCACTGAGCCGGTTACATGCGTACGGGGCACGTCAGACCATGAAGGCTACATAGTTAGCGTCACTGGGAAACCTAGAACATAACCACTGAGCTGGTCATGTGCGTACAGGAGCACTTCAGACCATGAAGGCCACCCAGTTTGTGTCACTGGGTACCAAGGGCTGGCACACACACACACAAGTCTAACACTGCAGACTAGTCACGTGCGTAGGGGGCACGTCAGTCCATAAGGAACCTAACCATCACTGTGCCGAGACACAGCTTGTACCCAGATATGAATACCTAGTACCAGCACCTGCCCTAAAATCAGATTCACACTGGCACACATACACAAGTCTGCCACAGGCACTGCAGACTAAAATGGCGCTGGAACCCATTCACTCTGACAGCTGGGAAAGCAGCCTTTGCTGTCAGTATGCAGAATGACGCTCGTGCCCCCAATGGGCGGAGCTACAGACCTTTTAATGCCGCCACCCTGGCCCAGGCTACATGGCATGTGGTAATGGCGTCGGCTGCAGCTATACAGGGGCTGCCACGTCATTGCTGAAGTCATGATGACCAATTAGCGGCTGCCACTTCATCGCTGATGTCACTGAAGACCAATCAGTGGCCGCCTTGTCATCAATGACCTCACGCACATGCTCAGTTTGGCTCCATGAGCACTTAGGCTCAGGATGGTACAAAACTCTAGCCACCTGATGCCTCAAGCGATGGCCAGGTGGAGCTGCAGAGTTAACTTACCCCAATGTGGGAGTAAATGAACCCCAAACCGTAACAGCGTCAACCATGACTTAGGCCATAGGGCTAATTTTTGTAAACCCTATCCACATTGTACAGTAGACAAACCAGGACAGTACTCCTACTCCAGCCTCACTACTATTTGTCATTGGAAGCCCTTGTGATGGGGAATTCCTGTGTCAATCATGACTCAGTCCATAGGGCTAATATTTTTAAACAATGCACATCCGTGTGACAATCATATCCTTTCCATTCTGTATATGGTCTGTTTTACATCCGTGTGCCTTCTATTGTTTTTTTTTTAGGCGGACTGCAAAAAAAATGGAAGGAGATTTGCATACAGTCAAAAGTTAGAAAGATGGTTGGATAGATAGATAGATATAATGTCCCACTCCCCTGAATTTTGTAATCTTGCATCCTTTAGTGCCTTTCATGTAGCACTAAAGGGTGCTTAGCCTTGTATTTAGCCAAAAAATAAATAAATATTTAAAAAAACGACATGGGGTACCCCATATTCTATATAGCCAGCTTGGGTAAAGCAGACGGCTGCAGCCTGCAGACCACAGCTGGCAGCTTCACCTTGGCTGGTAATCCAAAGCAGAGGGCACTTCATGCTAGTTTTTTTTTTTTTTAAATGTTGGGTACCCCCAAATTGGATCACCAGCCAAGGTAAAGTGGACAGCTGTGGTCTGGTATTCTCAGACTAAGGAGGTCCATGGTTAAGGACCCTACCCAGCCTAAAAATAGCAGACCTCAGCCGCCCCAGAAGTGGCGCATGCATTAGATGCGCCAATCCTGGTGCTTTGCCCCAGCTCATCCCGTTGCCCTGGTGCGGTTGTAAATGGGTAATATATGGGGTTGATATCAGCTGTGTAGTGTCACCTGGCATTAAGCACTAGCATTAGTGATGTCATGGCATCTATCAGATACCCGACATCAGAAACCCAGTCAGTAATAAAAAATAGTCAACCAAAAAAATTTTATTTGATAAAATAGTTCCCAAAACATTCCCTCTTTCACCAATTTATTGAAAAGAAAAACAAATCCGGGTCCAACATAATCCAATAAGGGGGACCCATGACAATCCATACCATACTCACTGTCCCAGTTAATGAAGAACAGAATGTTCCCCATTGGCTGGGAGAGCAGTGCAGTGACCTGCTTTAGCATCATTAGGTGATGCCAAGTCACTGCAGCGCATAACAAGCGCCAACGTCATGAACTCATGAGGTCAGCACTTGTCACTGAGTACCATGGTGGCCACGGTCTCACGCAAACTGTCCTGTGAGCCCATGACGTCACCGCTAGTCACAGTCTCGGGTGATCTGCGGAACTTGATGCAAGAACACGGCGTCATGGAAGTCAGTGACGAGCGCTGATGTCGATCGCTGACATCACTAGTTCAGCGGAGATCATCACAGCCAATAATGATCTGAGCTACCCTCCTGATGCCGGCGCTAGTCATCCCACAGCTGCTTGCACACTGCTGTGTGAGTCACCACAGGGCTGGCCAGGGCAGTGTGACATTCACTGCAGTGGCACCGATAGACTGAAGCTACACGGAACTTCTTCCGTGTGGCTTCAGGGGATCCCAGAAACCATACGTGAGTCAGAAGTGCATGCAGGCATATTCTCCAGGCTCTCCCCATTCAGTTTAATCAGTTTCCCATTCATTTCACCCTTTTCCTCAGGTCGCCAGACCTGTTTGTTGGGTCCAGCAGAAAATTACTAGCATTTCCCATTGACTTGCATTGTACTCGCTATTTGGAACGAATACAAGAATATTACAAAGTACTCGTTACGAGTATAGCGATTACAAATATTACGGTACTCGATAATCTCTAAATACCACTTAAAGCGTTCAGAATTTTTAAATTTGGCTTGGTCAGGAACGTGAAAACAGGTTTGGGGGTGGAGACATTAAAGAACTGAGAACATTCTAAAAGGACAGGTGTCAAGACAGGGGACATTTTTAAAGAATAAGGGCCAGGATGGGGGACATAATTAAAGATGGGTGGCAGGATGGAGGACATTATTACATAATAGGGACCAGGATAGGGTACATTTTTACAGGATCGGGGCCAGTATGGATGACATTATTAAAGAAAGGGGTCAAACAGGGGACAGTATTTAAAAAAAGAAGCTAGTATAGCAGGCATTATTACAGGATCAGGGCCAAGATGGGGTATATTATTAAAGAAAGGGGCCAGAATAGGAGATATAATTAAAAAGGTGGGCCAGGATGGAGGAAATTTTTAAAGAAGAGGGCCAGGATGCAGGACATTTTTATAAAAAGAGGCCAGGATAGTGGACATTACTACAGAATGGGGGTTACGTTATGTGACACTATTACAAAATGTAGGCCAGAATGAGGAACTTGCATTAAAGGTTTATGGTAGCAAGTAGAAGACATTTTTTCTTTATGGAACCAATAGGAGAAAAATAATACTGCATAGGGGCAAAAATAGTTGACACTATTACTCCAAAATGGTGATATTAATAATAGTATCAATCGTGTCCCATACTTTATTAATTATTAATTTATAGATCTACAATATGGGATGTTCCAACTGTATCGAGACATAAAAGTTGGATGTGATTACTGTTTGAGGGCAGGGCAGAAATGGTGTTACTAGTAGTGATGGGCGAGCCCAAACTGGAAATTTCAGAGGCCGTACCGGGTACTCAGTATCCGTGCATGGACCCTGAACACAAAGTTCGGATTCACTCACACAGATAATTAAAAAAAAAAATAAAGGAAAGAAGCAGAAGAGTTATACTTACCAAATCTCCCACGTGGTTGTAACACTTCTTCCGGGTCTGACAATTAACACTCATACACATTTTCTGCTTCCCCCACGCACCGGTGTTTGTGATTCATTGCAGTCAGACCATGCGCCCACCCTGTGTGATAGTGTCTGTGATTGGTTGGAATCACACACGATGTCTGTGTCTCTATAGTGGTGTAAAAATTAATAAATAAATAATATGCCGTAGGGTCCCCGCATATCATACTATCCAGCGCAGATAAATAAAACAACTACAGGCTGCAGCCCTCAACCGTGTGCTTATCTTGGCTGTGTATCAAAATAAGAGGGACCCTATGCTCTTTCTTAAAAATTATTTAAATAAATAATTTTTAAAAAAAGCTTGCGGTCCTCCAATTTTTATACCCATCCATGATAAAGCTGATAGCTGGGGGCTGGTATTTTCAGGCTGGAGAGGCACATGGTTATTAGGCTCCCGCAGCCTAGAAATTAGCAGCTTGCAGCCTCCCAGAAATGTTGCATCTCTTAGATATGACAATCCTGGCACTTTACCCAGCTCATTCCGATTGCCCTGGTGCAGTGGCAATCAGGATAAGAACTTAATGACAGCTCACAGTTGGCACTAAGCCCTAGATTAGTAATGGGAGGTGTCTATGAGACCCTACCATTACTAATACTGTAAGAGAAAGAAATAAACACAAACACCGAAAAAATCCTTTATTTGAAAAAAACAAAACAAAAAACAATAAACTTTTTCCAATTTATTAAACCCAAACAGCAGGCCGATGCAATCCACACTAGGTCCCACGAAAATCCTAGTTCAGCTACATACTGAAGTCACAGCACTCAGGTACAGAATATGACCGCACTCTGTGGCTTCAGGCTGAAACTAAGTGAACCGCAGCTGTGAGCGGTGACGTCACTCAGCTTATCTGTCATCACAGCTGGAGGTTTCTCGGTACCCCACCTGTGAACACAAGTAAAGTGATACCAGGTTACCTCATTGAACTCAGTGACCTCTTCTCAGGTGAACTCATTCAGTTCAATGAGACCTGCATCTCCTTGCAGAAAACCGAATTTTTTTGCCAAGCAATGCAAATATGGTGCTCAAATTTATAATGCGGTGCAGTTTTAATGCAACTTTTTTTAGGTGATGCACTAATTTGGTGCTTGAATTTCAGCACCAAATCTGCATCAAATCTGCATCTTCTGGAACAAAAATGGATCTAAATGCAATGCAGTTTTGATGCAATATTGATGCATTTTTTTTCCCCAGAAGATGCAGAATTGGTGCAGGAATTTGTTGTATAAATGTCAGCATCAAATCTGCATCTCTTAGAAAAAAAATGCACAAAAATGGTTTTGACTTCATTTTGATGCGGTTTTCTGCTAGGAGATGCAAATTTGGTGCAGACATTTCAGCACCAAATTTGCATCTAATGGCAGAAAACCACACTGACATGACATGTTATTTTGCCAAGGGATGCAGATTTGGTGCTGACATTTATACACCAATTTCCTGCACCAAATCTGCATCTTTTGGCAAAAAAAAACCCGGATCAAAAAATGATGGGGTTTTGATGCAATTTTTTTTTACAAAGAGATGCAGTTTTGGTGTTGAAATTTATACATCAAATTCCTACACTACGTCTGCAGCTTCTGGCAAAAAAAGGCATTAATATTTCATAAAAACCGCATCATGTTTAGATGTGATTTTTTTTGCCAGAAGATGCAGATTTCGTGCAGGAATTTGGTGTCTAAATGCGGTTTTCTGCCAGGAGATGCAGGTCTGGGAAGGTCTCATAGATGATTGCCATTGCACCAGGGCAGACCGGCATAAGCAGAGTAAAGTTCTGGGATTGTCGCATCTAATCGATGCAACAATTCTGGGTGCCTACAAGCTGCTATTTTTAGGCTTGGGGTGTTCCAATAACCATGGGCCTTCAAAGCCTGAGAATACCAACCCCCAGCTGTCGGCTTTATCATGACTGGGTATCAAAATTGGGGGGACCGCATTCCATTTTTTAAAATGATGTATTTAAATAATGAAAAAAAAGAAAATAGCATAGGGTCCCTGTTATTTTTATACATAGCCAAGATAAGCACATGGCTAGGGTCTTCAGCGTGTAGCTGCATGCTTTATCTTTGCTGGGTATCACAATATGGGGGGACCTATAGGTACGCAGACAGCATGTGTGATTCCAAACAATCCTAGAATAGCTACTGGGTATCAATTCACTGGTAAGTGTATAGAAATAGCAAAAGTGAATAAAATGATTACGCCTAAAACTTAGCCTTTAATCTAATAATTTGTAAAAATCCAAGAGTGGACCTATAAAAGGACAATCAGACCAAAAAAAAAAAAAGCCAATACACTCAAACACGGTAGAGGACCAATTGGCTGATCACACAATTGATATGTGGACAATGATATTCATATATGTAGTTGTCAAAAATGTACCGCAAAATGTATCAGCAGTATAAATCGTGTCATGAAAGATATATACTATGCAGCCACAAGAAACACCTGCCAGACCGCAGCTGGCGGTGAGTAAAAGGTGGAAAAAAGGAACGGTCTTACCCCGTCTGCCGTGTCACCCTTTCCCTGTACCAAATGGAGCACTTATTGCCGGATGTTTTTGGTAACCATAACACATGAGATCGCCTGGTCCTTTATCTGGATGACTCAGGGTCTCCACAGGTTCCAATTATATGTCCAGCAGTCGTGCAAGATTCTCCCAACGCGTTTTCTTTACATCATCAGGGGAGGATAGAAATCCAGTATTCAGGTCACAATAAGACCCATGCAAAACGGCATAGATTACTGTTGAAAAGCATAGGCACAAACCATATCAAATGATGAGGAGGTCTATGTCAATAATATAGAGCGAGCGGCCTGATATAGATCGGCGGGTACAGCTTACCTCCATCGATACCAGGAAAACTCCTGGGCAGAGTGCGCCTGTCATAGTACGCCGTCGGATTTAAATGAACCGCTCACTCGCGATGGCGTCTGACGTCACATCCGCCTGCCGCAGTGAACCCACTTCCGGGTCACATGATCGCGGCCGCGATGTGTACGTCACAAAAGGGGCGTACGCAGTAGCCATGTGAACCTTGACACAGCAGGTAAATGACTACAACAAAATGGCCACGGTTAGTATCGTAAAGCCAGCGATACAAAGCGGTCATTTAATTAAAAAAAAACGGCCCATCAACATCCATATTGGGCCGAGAAAGGCCTGTAACATATATTACAGGCACCCAGATAAGTAGGAGGCTCATAAGGAATACAGGCAATGAAAAAACCGATATAAAAGAAAAGAAAATACACCAGCAGGCATGTTTATTCAGGAAAGGGAATGAAAAACAGATTATACCCGTTGTTTACAAAATAGCAAGGGACCAGGACAAAAAATAGCGAAGGATCAGGAGAGGTCAGTAAGGACTCCAAAAACAGTTATGTAATAGATAATGGGGCAAACCCGATTATATGGCCAGAAAAGTAAGAAACACCATCACCACCCTAAACCTATCCCAATGCCCTATACTTAGACCTGACCCTACCTATTTGTGGAGGTCGGCACCCTGGGATAGAACGGTGATTGGTGCCCCCACTCGGGCGACGACTAACCCTCCTAACCACTATCTGTACTAATCTACCACAAAGGGTGCAAAGGAGAGCGCTTCATTTAGGCCCAAAGGTTTACTAGTTTTTAACCAAAAGATCCACTTCGTTTCTTGTTTCAGAATTTTGTTATCCCAATTGCCACCTCTGAGGGGGGGAGCCACAACATCAATACCCTGGAAACTGATTGATTTAATGTCACCTGCGTGATGTTCCATAATGTGACGGGCCACAGGAGTATCATTGCCCAGGCGGATATCACGGATGTGTTCCCCTATTCTCCTCCTAAATTCTCTTTTGGTCTTTCCCACGTATTCTTTTTCGCAACTACAGGTGGCTTTGTATATAACGCCCTTCGTTTTGCAGTTAATAAATGAGCGGATATCAAAGCGCTTCCCCAGGACGTGAGAAAAGAAAAATTTACCTGGGTTAATGTGACCACATGCAATGCAGCCGCTACATTTATAACATCCTTTGACTGGATTCCTCAGCCATGTCCTATTAGGACTAGAAAAGTGGCTGTGGACCAGTCTCTCCTTAATCGAGCGGGCCTTCCTGTAGGTCACTGAGGGGGCATTGGGCAAAAATTCACCGATATCATTATCCATTTTGAGAATGGACCAATGTCTCTCAAGGATCCTTCTAACCTCCCCTGATCCGTTATTGAAGGTGGTGATGAACCGAATAATTTCCTCATCAGATGTGGGTCTCCCTGGTCCATGCAAAAGGTCATTCCTAGTCTTCTGTTGAGTCTCAAAAAAGGCTTTCTTAATCACATGGTCAGGGTAGCCTCTATGCTGAAACCTAAGGCTTAAGTCACGTGCTTGTTGTCGAAAACCCTGCTCATCCGAGCAGTTTCGTTTTAATCTGTGGAATTGACCCTTTGGGATGCCTTTTTTTAGGCCATTAGGATGACTGCTCTCCCAACGTAGAAGGGAGTTGGTGGCAGTCGGTTTTCTGTAGGTGCTAGTATGGATATTACCCACAGAATCCCTCTCAACAAGTACATCCAAAAAGGGTAACTTCCATCTATCAAGCTCACAGGTGAAAAATAGACCCAAGGAGTTGTCATTAAGTGCAGCAACCGTTCTTACAATCTCATCCTCCGTGCCCCTCCACAGGACAAACACGTCGTCTATAAAACGACACCACAAGACGATGCTGTCCTGGGGCACAGGGGATGACTCACCAAAAACACAGGTTTCTTCCCACCAGCCGAGAAGGAGGTTAGCATACGATGGGGCCACTGGACTCCCCATCGCGGTCCCTCTCAGCTGGTGGAATACCTGACCGTCAAACAAAAAGGAATTGTTTTTGAGACAAAATTCAACAAGACTCAAAAGGAATGAATTATGGTCATCAAATTGTTGCCCCCTACTTCTCAAGAAAAAACTTACCGCCTGTAAACCCAGGTCGTGTCTAATCGAGGAGTAGAGGGATTCAACATCAATGCTTACAAAAATGACATCATCCTCAATGGTGATACCCTCCAATTTTTTAAGCAAATCTGTAGTGTCTTTAAGATGAGAGCCCAAAGATGTAACAAAAGGTCTTAATATTCTGTCAGCATAGACACCAATATTCTGCGACACACTTCCGATACCCGATACTATTGGCCTACCCCGCAAAGGGGATAGGCCTTTGTGTACCTTCGGAAGGCAATAGAAAGTAGGAGTCACTGGGAACGGAGGATATAAAAAGTCAAATTCCGTTTTACTAATCAAGTCTCTATCACGTGCATTCAACAATAGTCCTCTCAAAGTCGACAGATAGTCAGATGTGGGATTCCGATCAAGTTTCTCATAATTGGATCTATCATCCAGGATGTCCATACACATTTTTTTATAATCAGAGACATTCATAAGCACGATGTTGCCACCTTTATCTGATTCTTTTATCACAATATCAGTGTCCCTCTCCAAGTTCCCAAGACATTTCATCTCATCTTTGGTAAGATTAAATTTGCTATTGTGCTTCTCGGTGATCGTAGCCAGATCCCTTGTAACCAAGTTGCAAAAGATATCAATGGAGGATACCTCACTAGTAGCCGGAGGCATCTTACTGCTCTTTAATTTCAAGTCAGTAAAGGGACCTCTACCCTCAGAATTTGGATTAATATCACTCAAACTGTAAAGGAATCTGACATCCTCCAACAGATCATTCGCAATACCCATCTCTCTACAAATTTTCTTATTCTCCATAGCAAAGTATTTCTTCCATTTAAGTTTCCGTGTAAATAAATTGAGATCTTTTACCGCATCAAAATGATTGAAATCCGACGTAGGAACGAAGGAGAGCCCCTTACTGAGTACCGTCATTTCTAACTTGGAGAGAGGTCTATCAGAGAGGTTAATTATCTGGGTTGAATCCCCTGTGGATTGAATCCCACTGGGCCTTGTTTGCTCCTCAGAAAGTGGTTGGACTCTAAAAAAGGTCCCTTATTAAAACCACCTCTATCAGAATTTCTACCTCTTCCCCTTTGTTTAGTCCTCCGCTGGTTTCCCCTCCCCTCTGTATCAGAAAACTCTGTATCGGTGGATGTACCTTCTGTATCACTAGGTTTATTGTATCTAATAACAGGAAAATTATATGCCTTGTTGTCTCTAAACTCCTGCACGTCTCTAATGTAAAACCTGTGTTTTTTCTCCTTCAGATGATACTGATGTTTTTCAATAATACCCTGTAAAGTGGTCTCCTTCGTTCCAAATTCCGTCTCACTAGAAAATTTTTTTGTGATCTCAATTTGTTCCCTGAGTAGGCCGTCTAATTTGGCCAAATTCTTCTTCTCCTCTTCTAATAAGAGGGTCATTAATTTCAGGGAGCAATTTGTGATCTCTTTATGCCAAGCAGAAATTAACTCCGGGTTTTTATACCTATAATTCGGAGTAAGGGAGATGCGTATATTACGTGGTACAATATGGTCCTTGAGATAACATTCAAGGGATTGTATCTCCCACCAGGAAGTAATCCTGTTCTTATAGGTTTTGGTTAGATCCCTAAAAGCACCATTGAGTGATGGTGTATATTTTTTCTGTGTAAATTCCCTCTCCGAAAAAACCTCTTTTGCCTCTGATGCCCATGAACTGGTGTCAAAGCCTGCTGTAAGAAAGCCAGCCATACCCCTCAATTAATACTAGAATAGCTACTGGGTATCAATTCACTGGTAAGTGTATAGAAATAGCAAAAGTGAATAAAATGATTACGCCTAAAACTTAGCCTTTAATCTAATAATTTGTAAAAATCCAAGAGTGGACCTATAAAAGGACAATCAGACCAAAAAAAAAAAAAAAAAAAAAAAAAAAAAAAGCCAATTAAATGACCGCTTTGTATCGCTGGCTTTACGATACTAACCGTGGCCATTTTGTTGTAGTCATTTACCTGCTGTGTCAAGGTTCACATGGCTACTGCGTACGCCCCTTTTGTGACGTACACATCGCGGCCGCGATCATGTGACCCGGAAGTGGGTTCACTGCGGCAGGCGGATGTGACGTCAGACGCCATCGCGAGTGAGCGGTTCATTTAAATCCGACGGCGTACTATGACAGGCGCACTCTGCCCAGGAGTTTTCCTGGTATCGATGGAGGTAAGCTGTACCCGCCGATCTATATCAGGCCGCTCGCTCTATATTATTGACATAGACCTCCTCATCATTTGATATGGTTTGTGCCTATGCTTTTCAACAGTAATCTATGCCGTTTTGCATGGGTCTTATTGTGACCTGAATACTGGATTTCTATCCTCCCCTGATGATGTAAAGAAAACGCGTTGGGAGAATCTTGCACGACTGCTGGACATATAATTGGAACCTGTGGAGACCCTGAGTCATCCAGATAAAGGACCAGGCGATCTCATGTGTTATGGTTACCAAAAACATCCGGCAATAAGTGCTCCATTTGGTACAGGGAAAGGGTGACACGGCAGACGGGGTAAGACCGTTCCTTTTTTCCACCTTTTACTCACCGCCAGCTGCGGTCTGGCAGGTGTTTCTTGTGGCTGCATAGTATATATCTTTCATGACACGATTTATACTGCTGATACATTTTGCGGTACATTTTTGACAACTACATATATGAATATCATTGTCCACATATCAATTGTGTGATCAGCCAATTGGTCCTTTACCGTGTTTGAGTGTATTGGCTTTTTTTTTTTTTGGTCTGATTGTCCTTTTATAGGTCCACTCTTGGATTTTTACAAATTATTAGATTAAAGGCTAAGTTTTAGGCGTAATCATTTTATTCACTTTTGCTATTTCTATACACTTACCAGTGAATTGATACCCAGTAGCTATTCTAGTATTAATTGAGGGGTATGGCTGGCTTTCTTACAGCAGGCTTTGACACCAGTTCATGGACATCAGAGGCAAAAGAGGTTTTTTCGGAGAGGGAATTTACACAGAAAAAATATACACCATCACTCAATGGTGCTTTTAGGGATCTAACCAAAACCTATAAGAACAGGATTACTTCCTGGTGGGAGATACAATCCCTTGAATGTTATCTCAAGGACCATATTGTACCACGTAATATACGCATCTCCCTTACTCCGAATTATAGGTATAAAAACCCGGAGTTAATTTCTGCTTGGCATAAAGAGATCACAAATTGCTCCCTGAAATTAATGACCCTCTTATTAGAAGAGGAGAAGAAGAATTTGGCCAAATTAGACGGCCTACTCAGGGAACAAATTGAGATCACAAAAAAATTTTCTAGTGAGACGGAATTTGGAACGAAGGAGACCACTTTACAGGGTATTATTGAAAAACATCAGTATCATCTGAAGGAGAAAAAACACAGGTTTTACATTAGAGACGTGCAGGAGTTTAGAGACAACAAGGCATATAATTTTCCTGTTATTAGATACAATAAACCTAGTGATACAGAAGGTACATCCACCGATACAGAGTTTTCTGATACAGAGGGGAGGGGAAACCAGCGGAGGACTAAACAAAGGGGAAGAGGTAGAAATTCTGATAGAGGTGGTTTTAATAAGGGACCTTTTTTAGAGTCCAACCACTTTCTGAGGAGCAAACAAGGCCCAGTGGGATTCAATCCACAGGGGATTCAACCCAGATAATTAACCTCTCTGATAGACCTCTCTCCAAGTTAGAAATGACGGTACTCAGTAAGGGGCTCTCCTTCGTTCCTACGTCGGATTTCAATCATTTTGATGCGGTAAAAGATCTCAATTTATTTACACGGAAACTTAAATGGAAGAAATACTTTGCTATGGAGAATAAGAAAATTTGTAGAGAGATGGGTATTGCGAATGATCTGTTGGAGGATGTCAGATTCCTTTACAGTTTGAGTGATATTAATCCAAATTCTGAGGGTAGAGGTCCCTTTACTGACTTGAAATTAAAGAGCAGTAAGATGCCTCCGGCTACTAGTGAGGTATCCTCCATTGATATCTTTTGCAACTTGGTTACAAGGGATCTGGCTACGATCACCGAGAAGCACAATAGCAAATTTAATCTTACCAAAGATGAGATGAAATGTCTTGGGAACTTGGAGAGGGACACTGATATTGTGATAAAAGAATCAGATAAAGGTGGCAACATCGTGCTTATGAATGTCTCTGATTATAAAAAAATGTGTATGGACATCCTGGATGATAGATCCAATTATGAGAAACTTGATCGGAATCCCACATCTGACTATCTGTCGACTTTGAGAGGACTATTGTTGAATGCACGTGATAGAGACTTGATTAGTAAAACGGAATTTGACTTTTTATATCCTCCGTTCCCAGTGACTCCTACTTTCTATTGCCTTCCGAAGGTACACAAAGGCCTATCCCCTTTGCGGGGTAGGCCAATAGTATCGGGTATCGGAAGTGTGTCGCAGAATATTGGTGTCTATGCTGACAGAATATTAAGACCTTTTGTTACATCTTTGGGCTCTCATCTTAAAGACACTACAGATTTGCTTAAAAAATTGGAGGGTATCACCATTGAGGATGATGTCATTTTTGTAAGCATTGATGTTGAATCCCTCTACTCCTCGATTAGACACGACCTGGGTTTACAGGCGGTAAGTTTTTTCTTGAGAAGTAGGGGGCAACAATTTGATGACCATAATTCATTCCTTTTGAGTCTTGTTGAATTTTGTCTCAAAAACAATTCCTTTTTGTTTGACGGTCAGGTATTCCACCAGCTGAGAGGGACCGCGATGGGGAGTCCAGTGGCCCCATCGTATGCTAACCTCCTTCTCGGCTGGTGGGAAGAAACCTGTGTTTTTGGTGAGTCATCCCCTGTGCCCCAGGACAGCATCGTCTTGTGGTGTCGTTTTATAGACGACGTGTTTGTCCTGTGGAGGGGCACGGAGGATGAGATTGTAAGAACGGTTGCTGCACTTAATGACAACTCCTTGGGTCTATTTTTCACCTGTGAGCTTGATAGATGGAAGTTACCCTTTTTGGATGTACTTGTTGAGAGGGATTCTGTGGGTAATATCCATACTAGCACCTACAGAAAACCGACTGCCACCAACTCCCTTCTACGTTGGGAGAGCAGTCATCCTAATGGCCTAAAAAAAGGCATCCCAAAGGGTCAATTCCACAGATTAAAACGAAACTGCTCGGATGAGCAGGGTTTTCGACAACAAGCACGTGACTTAAGCCTTAGGTTTCAGCATAGAGGCTACCCTGACCATGTGATTAAGAAAGCCTTTTTTGAGACTCAACAGAAGACTAGGAATGACCTTTTGCATGGACCAGGGAGACCCACATCTGATGAGGAAATTATTCGGTTCATCACCACCTTCAATAACGGATCAGGGGAGGTTAGAAGGATCCTTGAGAGACATTGGTCCATTCTCAAAATGGATAATGATATCGGTGAATTTTTGCCCAATGCCCCCTCAGTGACCTACAGGAAGGCCCGCTCGATTAAGGAGAGACTGGTCCACAGCCACTTTTCTAGTCCTAATAGGACATGGCTGAGGAATCCAGTCAAAGGATGTTATAAATGTAGCGGCTGCATTGCATGTGGTCACATTAACCCAGGTAAATTTTTCTTTTCTCACGTCCTGGGGAAGCGCTTTGATATCCGCTCATTTATTAACTGCAAAACGAAGGGCGTTATATACAAAGCCACCTGTAGTTGCGAAAAAGAATACGTGGGAAAGACCAAAAGAGAATTTAGGAGGAGAATAGGGGAACACATCCGTGATATCCGCCTGGGCAATGATACTCCTGTGGCCCGTCACATTATGGAACATCACGCAGGTGACATTAAATCAATCAGTTTCCAGGGTATTGATGTTGTGGCTCCCCCCCTCAGAGGTGGCAATTGGGATAACAAAATTCTGAAACAAGAAACGAAGTGGATCTTTTGGTTAAAAACTAGTAAACCTTTGGGCCTAAATGAAGCGCTCTCCTTTGCACCCTTTGTGGTAGATTAGTACAGATAGTGGTTAGGAGGGTTAGTCGTCGCCCGAGTGGGGGCACCAATCACCGTTCTATCCCAGGGTGCCGACCTCCACAAATAGGTAGGGTCAGGTCTAAGTATAGGGCATTGGGATAGGTTTAGGGTGGTGATGGTGTTTCTTACTTTTCTGGCCATACAATCGGGTTTGCCCCATTATCTATTACATAACTGTTTTTGGAGTCCTTACTGACCTCTCCTGATCCTTCGCTATTTTTTGTCCTGGTCCCTTGCTATTTTGTAAACAACGGGTATAATCTGTTTTTCATTCCCTTTCCTGAATAAACATGCCTGCTGGTGTATTTTCTTTTCTTTTATATCGGTTTTTTCATTGCCTGTATTCCTTATGAGCCTCCTACTTATCTGGGTGCCTGTAATATATGTTACAGGCCTTTCTCGGCCCAATATGGATGTTGATGGGCCGTTTTTTTTTAATTAAATGACCGCTTTGTATCGCTGGCTTTACGATACTAACCGTGGCCATTTTGTTGTAGTCATTTACCTGCTGTGTCAAGGTTCACATGGCTACTGCGTACGCCCCTTTTGTGACGTACACATCGCGGCCGCGATCATGTGACCCGGAAGTGGGTTCACTGCGGCAGGCGGATGTGACGTCAGACGCCATCGCGAGTGAGCGGTTCATTTAAATCCGACGGCGTACTATGACAGGCGCACTCTGCCCAGGAGTTTTCCTGGTATCGATGGAGGTAAGCTGTACCCGCCGATCTATATCAGGCCGCTCGCTCTATATTATTGACATAGACCTCCTCATCATTTGATATGGTTTGTGCCTATGCTTTTCAACAGTAATCTATGCCGTTTTGCATGGGTCTTATTGTGACCTGAATACTGGATTTCTATCCTCCCCTGATGATGTAAAGAAAACGCGTTGGGAGAATCTTGCACGACTGCTGGACATATAATTGGAACCTGTGGAGACCCTGAGTCATCCAGATAAAGGACCAGGCGATCTCATGTGTTATGGTTACCAAAAACATCCGGCAATAAGTGCTCCATTTGGTACAGGGAAAGGGTGACACGGCAGACGGGGTAAGACCGTTCCTTTTTTCCACCTTTTACTCACCGCCAGCTGCGGTCTGGCAGGTGTTTCTTGTGGCTGCATAGTATATATCTTTCATGACACGATTTATACTGCTGATACATTTTGCGGTACATTTTTGACAACTACATATATGAATATCATTGTCCACATATCAATTGTGTGATCAGCCAATTGGTCCTCTACCGTGTTTGAGTGTATTGGCTTTTTTTTTTTTTGGTCTGATTGTCCTTTTATAGGTCCACTCTTGGATTTTTACAAATTATTAGATTAAAGGCTAAGTTTTAGGCGTAATCATTTTATTCACTTTTGCTATGATTCCAAACAATCACAGACACTGTCACACAGGGTGGGGGCACGGTCTGACTGCAACCAATCACAGATGCTGGGACTGCCGGTGGACGGGGGAAGCAGTGAATAGGTATGAAAGTTAATGATTGGACTCAGAATAACTGTTACAGCCATACAGGAGGCTCGGTAAGTATAATGGACCTGCTTTAATCCCCCTATTTTTTTTCTGGGGGTGCTTTGCTGGTTACACTGTTGGGGATTTATTCAAAATTGAAGGCATACTGAACCAGCATGGGTACCACAACAGCAGCGTGCTATTGCATCTGGTTTGCGTTTAGTTGGACCACCATTTATTTTTCAGCAGGACAACGACTCCAAACACACCTCCAGGCTGTGTAAGGGCTATTTGATTAAAAAGGAGAGTGATCGGGTGCTACACCAGATGACCTGGCCTCCACAGTCACCAGACCTGAACCCAATCGAGATGGTTTGGGGTGAGCTGGACCGCAGAGTGAAGGCAAAAGGGCGAACAAGTGCTAAGCATTTCTGGGAACTCCTTCAAGACTATTGGAAGACCATTTCCGGTGACTACCTCTTGAAGCTCATCAAGAGAATGTCAAGATTGTGCAAAGCAGTAATCAAAGCAAAACGTGGCTACTTTGAAGAACCTAGAATATAAGACATATTTTCAGTTGTTTTACACATTTTTAAGTATTTCATTCCACATGTGTTAATTCATAGTTTTGATGTCTTCAATGTGAATCTATAATTTTTAGAGTCATGAAAATAAAGAAAACTCTTTGAATGAGAAGGTGTGTCCAAACGTTTGGTTTGTACTGTATGTGTATTACTTTCTGCGAAAATGGGTCCTAACTGGAAGTAGTCATAGCCATCTGTGGTGGATGAAGAAAAAAAGCGAAAATGAATTACTACATTTGAAAGCGTTACAGGTAAGTCTCTAAATTTAGCTGCTCTTATACGATCTACTGAGCTTCTGTGTATAACTATTATTACTGATATAATAGTTTTGGTATAGTGGATGTGTTCAGTAACAATATCGTGATATTTACAGTATTTTTCGGACCATAAGACGCACTTTTTTCCCCCCAAATGTTGGGGGAAAGTTGGGGGTGCGTCTTATGGTCTGACTATAGGGCTGCGGCTGGGAATGAGGGTGCTGCGGGTCATCGGGGGCACGAGCAGGCAGCAGCAGCGCCTGCCGTGACCACGTGGGCCCGCTCATTACATATGCACGCCCATCCTCCCGCCCATCTCTCAGCGCTGAAGCCGGCACTGACAGGTGGGCGGGAGGACGAGCGGGGACGCGCGCATAGTAAAGAGCCGGCCGCATGATCACCCCTGGCAATTACAGCCTGGAGTGATCATGTGCGGCTGTATTCACTGCCCCCCGCGCGTCATTACCAGCGCGGGGTGCAGTGAATCAGTACACTCACCCGTCCCCGTGTGTGGAGCCGCCCCCTGCTGCACGCGATGTCTTCCTGTCTGTGCCGGTCAGCTGATCTGTGCTGAGCCGGTCAGCTGATCTGTGCTGAGCTGGTCAGCTGATCGGCACAGACAGGAAGACATCGCGATGCAGCAGGGGAACGGCTCCACACACACAGGTCATTGCCGCTGAGAGGAAGATGATCGGCTGCAGGGAGTGAGGAAAAGGTGAGTATAAACGTTTATTTTTTTCTCTGTGCTATAGGATACAGGCCATATACCAGGATGGTATATGAGCACGATGGGGGCATATAGCAGGATGGGAGTATATGAGCAGGAGGGATGGGGGGGTATGTGAACAGGCTGGATGGGGGGGGGGTATGTGAACAGGCTGGATGGGGGGGGGTATGTGAACAGGCTGGATGGGGGGGGTATGTGAACAGGCTGGATGGGGGGGGTATGTGAACAGGCTGGATGGGGGGGTATGTGAACAGGCTGGATGGGGGGGGTATGTGAACAGGCTGGATGGGGGGGGTATGTGAACAGGCTGGATGGGGGGGTATGTGAACAGGCTGGATGGGGGGGGTATGTGAACAGGCTGGATGGGGGGGGTATGTGAACAGGCTGGATGGGGGGGGTATGTGAACAGGCTGGATGGGGGGGGTATGTGAACAGGCTGGATGGGGGGGTATGTGAACAGGCTGGATGGGGGGGTATGTGAACAGGCTGGATGGGGGGGGTATGTGAACAGGCTGGATGGGGGGGTATGTGAACAGGCTGGATGGGGGGGTATGTGAACAGGCTGGATGGGGGGGTATGTGAACAGGCTGGATGGGGGGTATGTGAACAGGCTGGATGGGGGGTATGTGAACAGGCTGGATGGGGGGGGTATGTGAACAGGCTGGATGGGGGGGGTATGTGAACAGGCTGGATGGGGGGGTATGTGAACAGGCTGGATGGGGGGGTATGTGAACAGGCTGGATGGGGGGGGTATGTGAACAGGCTGGATGGGGGGGTATGTGAACAGGCTGGATGGGGGGGTATGTGAACAGGCTTGATGGGGGGGTATGTGAACAGGCTGGATGGGGGGGTATGTGAACAGGCTGGATGGGGGGTATGTGAACAGGCTGGATGGGGGGGTATGTGAACAGGCTGGATGGGGGGGGTATGTGAACAGGCTGGATGGGGGGGTTTGTGAACAGGCTGGATGGGGGGGTATGTGAACAGGCTGGATGGGGGGGTATGTGAACAGGCTGGATGGGGGGGGTATGTGAACCGGCTGGATGGGGGGGTATGTGAACAAGCTGGATGGGGGGGGGTATGTGAACAGGCTGGATGGGGGGCTATGTGAACAGGCTGGATGGGGGGGTATGTGAACAGGCTGGATGGGGGGGTATGTGAACAGGCTGGATAAGGGGGGGTATGTGAACAGGCTGGATGGGGGGGGTATGTGAACAGGCTGGATGGGGGGTATGTGAACAGGCTGGATGGGGGGGTATGTGAACAGGCTGGATGGGGGGGGTATGTGAACAGGCTGGATGGGGGGGGGGTATGTGAACAGGCTGGATGGGGGGTGGGTATGTGAACAGGCTGGATGGGGGTTTATAGCAGGATCATATACAAGGCAGGAGGATCATTACCAGGATGGGGTACCTTAGTAGAGAATTTGGGGACATTACCCCCATAACAGTGTCAGCAGCAGATCCTCGCCCCATAACAGTGTGTCATGACCACATTTTTTGCTTAAAGTTTTATTTTCCCATTTTCCTCCTCTAAAACCAGGGTGCGTCTTATAGTCCGGTGCGTCTTACAGTCCGAAAAATACGGTATTATTTGGTAATAGTATTTATTAATTCGAAAATGACTTTATTGCTGTGTTTTCTGAGATTGATATATTTTATCTATAGTCTTTTTATGTAAGGGAGGATGGATAAACACATTCGTCTTTATAGGATATAGAACGCTACAAGAGCATGTGCATTTGACTAACATGATTGTGGGGGCCCCGGTCCATCGGACTCTACTTACGCCACTGACTAAAGACGTTCATTTTACCCAGAACTGTCAAGTACTGTATCCCTTACATGGCATGTAACATTACTGAATGATTGACTACAGTGCCACACTGATGTATGTGTGCTCATCACTCATTTGCCTCGCTTGGCAGTTTTCCATTTTGGATTTGTTCTGCTGTATAAAAAGAATCATGATATTTGAAACCCCTCTATGGCAACACTACAGATGGCACCTCTGCAATAGTTTCCAAGTGAAGAGGATTTACAAGAATAACTTAATACACAATTTGCCATCCTGTTTCTAAATTCCACTGCATTATGCACCAGCAAAATGCAGTGATGTGATATTCTAAACACTGTGATTTTAACGTTTGTGAAAATTATAAATTTTTTACAAACTTGCTCTGCCTTTGACATGCCCACCAGGGCCGTGGGGCTAGGCACTCGGAAACCGGGCCACAGTTCTGTTTAGGAGGTCACGGAGGCAGGGCCCGACTACGTGACCCTGGTGGTGTTGTTAATTAAATGACGAGGTGGAATATTTACTGGAATAATGATTAATGAGTTGTGACGCCACCTATGGAATTCGGCAACGTATACTCGATGCTGCTGGATGGTACCGCTGGGGCAGGTGGTGACGCAGCTAAAATGGTACAGCTCCCCAAAGGTGGAGCTGGGCCCCAGGGCAGCCGTAGGTAGTCTTTAGCAGATGAGGTGTTTTGGATAGTGCGGGGCTGGCAGAGCAGACAATGAATCCAGGACACAGCGAGATGCAATCATTAGTTCTTTTACTCACAGTTGTCAGTTCCAATTTATCACAGCCGGCCGGTCAAATGCTGACCTTGGAGTGCTGAGTCCTGCGGTGACGGGATCCAGCCAATCCCCAGGTAATTTGGAGGCACATAACCGGTGTCACTTTCTGTATCCCTTCCCTGGTCATCTTCCTGCGCTGGCTTCGCCCTCCTGCCCTGCGTCTCACACACAATGCTATAAGCCGGTGTCCGCGGACCCTGTTTTGGGAGGCTCTTCTGCCCTATCCACTAACCCTCTGTGGTCACCTTTTCAGCGGATTCACGTGTGGCTGTGACTTTGGCACATGAAGATACCTCAGCCTCCGGTTTGCTAGCTGAGCCTGGTTGTTCTCCACTAGTCTAGGGTTCGGTTCCCCTTTGTGGCCTAGTCCCTCCACACCGGTGTGTCGGATGTGGATGCGAGTCCACGGGTGGATCTCCCACTACCTGTGACTCTAGGACCTATTCTTCCTCTCTTTCTGATCTTCCACCTTGTCCTAGGACGAGCTCCTCCGGCTTCTGTCCTCAGGACCTCTCTCCTCCATGTCCTCCTTCGTTCTTTACTCCATTCTTACTGGTGCCACCCACTAACTAGCCCACCTCCAGACTGGCTCCGGGACTGTGCTCTCCCTTAGGAATCAAACTTGCCCTACCCTGACCTGAAGTGGTGTGTCTATACTAAGAGTGTATGTGTGTACAATGGCCTGTGCTCTCCTCCTAACCAGGGAATGGGGTCCCACACCTCTGGCTGAGGTGCAGTACTTCTGTGGTGACTGGACCCTCAGGGGCGCCAAACCTTCACTCAAACGCTTTCAAGTATTGCTTGAAAAAATAGGATGTGCATATAAAGACATCCAACTTCACTCCAATGTCAGGCAGCTAAGTAGTGTAAGTGCTTGAGAGTTTAGGGAACTGTGTGGCGCCCTGGCCTAGCCTGGTCGTCACAGATAACACACAAACACCCCACACCCATTAGACAGGGACACCAGCCAAACACAAAACCCTTTTTGCCTCCCTCCAGTGTCTGAGATCCACACCAGGTGTGGCGGAGTTAAGTGGTTGGCTCCACCCACCGAGGAGTTCACAGGCCTGGAGGCGGGAAAAGTTTCAGTTCAGAGTGGAGTAGTGGAGGTTGAAGTGAGAGGAGTGAACACTTGGGTGTCTGGGTTTGTGGCCCAGGCACTGAGAGCAAGGTTGGCAGACGGTGGTGGCCGTCTGCAGGAGTGGTGGAGCAACGCGGAACCGTAGGACCCGGGACGGGCGACGGCCCGCCGGTACTGACCGGGGAGCGAAGTGAAGCCAGCACACACAGGCAGGGCCATTGGACCCCAACCAGGCTTGGAGTCGCCGACAATAGTCAGATCCGAATGTGACTGGAACCCCAGGGGTTTCACAACAGCAAAAGTCCCGATTGAAGGCAACCGCCCACACCGTGAGGGTATACAGCTACCGCCTAAGGCTAGAGACCCAAGGGCCAGCGCCTGCGGGCAAACGGGCTCCTCCGGTACCCATACACCGGGGAGCGGACTACCGTTGGGAATCCATAGTAGTCAAAGGAGAACATCAAGGTGCAGGGAAAGACAGCCGCCATCACCTGTCCGGGGAGAGACACTACAACCGGCTGCGGGACCCTTCCATCCAGCCGTTTGGTTTACCAAGGACTTTGTACCTTTCTTGCTAAGTGAGTACACCCGTGCCATCCGGCACCGCGCCGCGCTGTCCCTGCAACCCTGCACCTCACCAACCCTGCCTCCCCGTCTCCTCATCGGGCCCCGGGACCACCGACCCCTACCCAAGGAGGGGGAAAACAACATCCCAGCTGCTCCCTAACATTGCTCCCGGGATCCCCGTCCTCAGCAGCGGTGGTGCCCATCTTCACCACGACCCGTGGGTGGCATCACGAACTAAATCCCCCAAACCAGCCACCCCTTTCACTCATGGGCGAGGAGCGCCGCTTGAGTCCCCGGATCCGGCCCACCGCTCGAGCCACCAAGCAGCCATCACAGCAGTGCCGGACTCGAGCGTTAGCGAGAGCGCAGCAGCGACGGCGTCCTCCCCGCCTGCGACAACTGCATTAATGCAAACTTTTTTTCTTGAAAAGGATAAGTTTAAAGGTAACCAACCAGCAAGAATTTCCCATATAAAATAAAGGCAGTGCCATACTGGCACTTGCATGGTGAATCAAATCATAACATTCATTTTCAGAATGGATGTTTGATTGCTGAAAAAATGTTCTCACAGTCCAGAAATGAGTGCATTGCTTGATTGGCCTGTGCGGTATGAAGATATAATTTGATTCACTATACTAATTCCAGTATGTCACTGCCTTTACTTTATATGGGAAAATCCTGCTGGTTGATTCCCTTTAACCCCCTTTACGACCAAGGACATACTGGTACATCCTTGGACACCTGTCTCCAGTTACTCCGGCAAGACCGCAGTAATCATCACACATGCCTGTTGATCTGATCAGCAGACATGTGTGGCTAACAGGCACAGATGGATCAGAGATCCACCTGTGCCTGTTAACACCTTAGATCTGTCTGTCAAATACTGACAGCACAATTTAAATGGCCGCTGTGGGAATCGCATTTTTCCTCACTGCCATCGGCAGCCTTGTGATGCAAACATGGGTTGCCAATGTGTTGTCATGGTAAAGCGGGGTCAGCTGATGGCCCCTGACGCTGCCATGACTCACTTTCTGTGGGAGCCGACAGAGCACCAGCAGTCACAGATGAGCATTTCTGCTGATCAGATCTGCTGTGATCAGCAGAAATGCACAAACAAGTGGAATATGCAGTGATAAAATTCCCTAGGGGGACTAGTAAAATAAATAAAAAATATGAAAAAATAAAAACCCCTAAAAGTTTAAATCACCCCTTTTTCGCCTCACTGAAAATAAAGCAGTTAAAAAATATATATATATACACATATTTGGTGTTGCCAAGTTGAGAAATGCCCGATCTAGCAAAATATAAATTCAATTAATATGATTAATACACTGTGTGGCGAAGAAAAAATTCCAAATGACAAATTACAGTTTTTGGTAGCCGCAACATTTTTTTAAAGTGCAATAACAGGCGATCAAAATGTTGCATCTGAACAAAAATGGTGCAAAAAATAAGCCTTCGCTAAGTTCCAGATCCAGAAAAATAAGAACGCTACGGGTCTTGGAAAATGGCAACAAAAGTGCTATTATTTTTTTTAAAAACTTCTGGGTTTTTTTTTCACCACTTAGATAAAATATAAACTATGCATGTTTGGTATCTACAAACTCATACTGATGTGATGCATCATAAGGACACATCAGTTTAACAATATAGTAAACGTGGTAAATAAAATACCCCAAAAACAATTGCACTTTTTTTGCAATTTCATGGTACTCAGATTTTTTTCCCCTGTTTTCCAGTACACTATATGGTAAAACTAATCATTTAATTTAAAAGTACAACTTGTTCTGCAAAAAAATGAGCCCTCATATTGCAATATTGACAGAAAAATAAAAATGTTACGGCTCTTGGAAGAAGGGGAGGAAAAAAACGATAATGAAAAATCGCCTCGGGGTAAAGGGGTTAAGGATGTCGATCTCGGCTCTGCTACATCTAAGATAGCAGTGCACGGTCACATTAGAAAATGTGACCAATCACGCTGGTTGGTGGAACACAATGATGGAGCCACAGCTGTGAATGATGATGTCAGTGAGTTCATCTGAGGTCACAGTTGGCGGTTCCCAAAGTACCCCAGCTGTGACCTCAGGTGATCTCAGTGAACTCACCTCAGGTAACTTCTATGAACTCACCTCAGTGGAACTCTAGTGACCCTACACTATGTTTTCTAATTATTTATTTATTTCTACACTCCACTCTAGGACCGAAACAGCTAGTGTGAAGGCAGCCAACTACAGACGCCGACACAGCGGCAGTCTGACTGCAACCAATCACAGACATTGTCACAGAGGGAGGGCTGAGGAAACAGTGCATATTCATAAGGTTTAATGAGTGGACCCAGAAGCAGTGTGACAGCCGCGAAAACACTCTGTAAGTGTAACTGTCCTGCTTTAATACCCCTTTTGCTTCCTTTTTTCTTATTCTTATTTGGGTAGCCGAACTGTAACACAGACTTCCCTGAGAAGTCCGTGTTTGGGGACCGTGCATTGACAGTTTGCGTTTGCCCGTCACTAGTCATTGGAGTTTAGCAGCTGCTTATGTCCTTCTCCCCAAACATTGTGCATGCTTGATCAACCAGGAGTTCTGCTATGTGATGTACAGTGGGGAAAAAAGTGTTTAGTCAGCCACCAATTGTGCAAGTTCTCCCACTTAAAAAGATGAGAGAGGCCTGTAATTGACATCATAGGTAGACCACAACTATGAGAAACAAAATGAGAAAGCAAGTCCAGAAAATCATCTTGACTGATTTAGCAAGATTTTTTTTGCAAATTATGGTGGAAAATAAGTATTTGGTCAATAACAAAACTTCTCAATATTTTGTTATATATCCTTTGTTGGCAATGACAGAGGTCAAACGATTTCTGCAAGTCTTCACAAGGTTGTCACACACTGTTGGTGGTATGTTGACCCATTCCTCCATGCAGATCTCCTCTACAGCAGTGATGTTTTGAGCCTGTCGCTGGGCAACACGGACTTTCAACTCCCTCCAAAGGTTTTCTATGGGGTTGAGATCTGGAAACTGGCTAAGCCACTCCAGGACCTTCATATGCTTCTTACGAAGCTACTCCTTCATTGCTCTGGCGGTGTGCTTGGGATCATTATTATGCTGAAAGACTCAGCCATGTTTCATCTTCAATGCCCTTGCTGATGGAAGGAGGTTTGCACTCAAAATATCATGATACATGGCCCCATTCATTCTTTCATGTACACAGATCAGTCGTCCTGTTCTCTTTGCAAAGAAACAGCCCCATAGCATGATATTTCCACCCGCATGCTTCATAGTAGGTATGGTGTATTTTGCCTGCAACTCAGCATTCTGTCTCCTCCAAGCATGATGAGTTGTTTTTCTACCAAACAGTTCTACTTTAGTTTCATCAGACCATATGACATTCTCCTAATACTTTTCTGGATAATCCAAATGCTCTCTAGCGAACGTCAGAAGGGCCAGGACAATACCTGCTTAAGCAGGGGGGACATGTCTGGCACTGCAGGATCTGAGTCCCTGGCAGCATAGTGTGTTATTGATGGTAGCCTTTTGTTACAGTGGTCCCAGCTTAAGGAGGCCATTCACTAGGTCCCCTCATGTGGATCTGGGATTTTTGCTCACCGTTCTTGTGATCATTTTGACCCCACGGTGTGAGATCTTGTGTGAAGCACCAGATCGAGGGAGAGTGTCAGTGTTCTTGTATGTCTTCCATTTTTTTTTATTATTGCTCCCACAGTTGATTTCATCACACCAAGCTGCTTGCCTATTGCAGATTCAGTCTTCCCAGCCTGGTGCAGGGCTACAATTTTGTTTCTAGCGTCCTTCGACAGCTCTTTGGTTTTCACCATAGTGGAATTTGGAGTGTGACTGTTTGAGGCTGTGGACAGATGTCCTTTATACTGATAACAAATTCAAACAGGTGCCATTACTACAGGTAATGAGTGGAGGATAGAGGAGCCTCTTGAAGAAGAAGTTACAGGTCTGTGAGAGCCATAAATCGTGTAAATGATTTCCAAAAATTCTTGACATGGTGATTTTCTGGATTGTTTTCTCATTTTGTCTATGATAATTATGGTCTACCTATGATGTCAATTATAGGCCTCGCTCATCATCTTTTGAGAACTTGCACAATTGGTGGCTGACTAAATACTTTTTTTCCCTACTGTATATGGCTGCTTTAACCTTTGATAAAGTATTCAATAAAAAAAAGTGTAACAAATGTCTTTGTTTACGCAAATTACTGAGTATTCATATTTAATTGTCGTATATTAACATACAAATATATAATATATATTTATCTCGAAAAACAAATATTAGCACTGAATATAGATTACCATAATAAAAAACTGACACAATGTGAATATTTTTGACGTCTGGGAGAAAGAAATTACAGAAAAAAATGTTTGCTACACTGGGAATATTCCTCATTGGGACACCTAATTAAAAGAATAAAAAGGCTAAAAAATGGGGAAAAAAACAAACAAGACACAAATGCCCAGAAAAAGGTCATTACATAGACATTCAAATTAAACATTGATTGGTTTATCAAAATTCTTGATACTTGGTTACATATCGCAGTCTGTCGTAACTTTAAACTAAAGCCCTTAGAAGGCTTGGGCTGGCCCATAGGGGTATACAGTGCTGGCCAAAAGTATTGGCACCCCTGCAATTCTGTCAGATAATACTCAGTTTCTTCTTGAAAATGATTGCAATCACAAATTCTTTGGTATTATTATCTTCATTTAATTTGTCTTCAATGAAAAAAAAAATTGTCATAAAGCCAAATTGGATATAATTCCACACCAAACATAAAAAAGGGGGTGAACAAAAGTATTGGCACTGTTTGAAAAATCATGTGATGCTTCTCTAATTTGTGTAATTAACAGCACCTATAACTTACCTGTGGCACCTAATAGGTTTTGGCAATAACTAAATCACACTTGCAGCCAGTTGACATGGATTAAAGTTGACTCAACCTCTTTCCTGTGTCCTTGTGTGTAGCACATTGAGCATGGAGAAAAGAAAGAAGACTAAAGAACTGTCTGAGGACTTGAGAATCCAAATTATGAAGAAGCATGAGCAATCTCAAGGCTACAAGTCCATCTCCAAAGACCTGAAAGTTCCTGTGTCTACGGTGTGCAGTGTCATCAAGATGTTTAAAGCCCATGGCACTGTGGCTAACCTCCCTATATGTGTAAGGAAAAGAAAAATTGACGAGAGATTTCAACGCAAGATTGTGCGGATGGTGGATAAAGAACCTCAACTAACATCCAAACAAGTTCAAGCTGCCCTGCAGTCCGAGGTTACAACAGTGTCAACCCGTACTATTCATCAGCGTCTGAATGAAAAGGAACTGTACGGTAGGATACTGTCACGCTCCCCGGGTCCTTGGCTTCCCTCCCCGGGTCCTCAGCCCCGCTCCCCGGCTCACCTGCCACGCTCCCCGCTCTCCAGCCTCCGGTCCCCGTCCTTCCCAGGCCCCCTGGTCCCCGATCGCGGCGCCCGACGGCTTCCCAGGCCCTGGCCGGCTCCCCTGCGTCCTCTTCTCAGCCTCCTTCCCTGGCTTCTGGCACCCGGGCTGCGCGCATGCGCATTAGGGCGCGCGCGCGGTCACTGACCCTTTCTTAAAGGGCCAGCGTCCATTAACAGGTAATGAGGCTAATCAGGTACAGGGTATAAAGGGGTGTATTGTCCAAGGGGGCGGGGCCTGATCTTCGTGTTCCCTAAGCTAGGAGTCAGGTCTCCTGGTGTTTCAGTGCATGTACTCACCTATCTCTCTTTGTAGAGCCGTGCTTGCCTCGCCATCCAGTCTGCCGTATCCTGAACCCCGAACGCTGTCCTTCTGCCATCCTGACAGTCCGCACCATCTCGGATCCCTGCGGTGACCCGTCATCTTGCTCCCAAGGTTCCGGACCCCGCCTGACATCATCTCGGCTTCCGAACCTGAGCTGCGTCACCCGGACTACCACCCATAACTCCGTGGTCCCAGGGACTTCTCCGCTATTCCCGTGTGCAAGGACTGTTCTGCTGTTTCTAGTGTTCCAGCTGCCGGACTCTTTCCTACCATCTAGGAGTTCGGTCCAGTGGATCCACCTCCTGGGCCTGCCCGTACACCTGGCCGTGACAGATACCCAGGAAGACCCCACTTCTTACCCCGAGATATAAAAAAGCCAGGCTGGAGTTTGCCAAAACTTACCTAAGAAAGCCTAAAACGTTTTGGAAGAATGTTCTCTGGTCAGATGAGACAAAAGTAGAGCTTTTTGGGAAAAGCCATCAACATAGAGTTTACAGGAAAAAAAAAGAGGCATTCAAAGAAAAAAACACGGTCCCTACAGTCAAACATGGCGGAGTTTCCCTGATGTTTTGGGGTTGTTTTGCTGCCTCTGGCACTGGACAGCTTGACTGTGTGCATGGCATTATGAAGTCTGAAAACTACCAACAAATTTTGCAGCATAATGTAGGGCCCAGTGTGAGAAAGCTGGGTCTTCCTCAGAGGTCATGGGTCTTCCAGCAGGACAATGACCCAAAACACACTTCAAAAAGCACTAGAAAATGGTTTGATAGAAAGCACTGGAGACTACTAAAGTGGCCAGCAATGAGTCCAGACCTGAATCCCATAGAACACCTGTGGAGAGATCTCAAAATGGCAGTTTGGAGAAGGCACCCTTCAAATCTCAGGGACCTGGAGCAGTTTGCCAAAGAAGAATGGTCTAAAACTTCAGCAGAGCATTGTAAGAAACTCATTGATGGTTACCGGAAGCGGTTGTTTGCAGTTATTTTCGCTAAAGGTTGTGCAACCAAGTATTAGGCTAAGGGTGCCAATACTTTTGTCTGGCCCATTTTTGGAGTTTAGTGTGAAATGATCAATGATTTGATTTTTGTTTCATTCTCGTTTGTGTTTTTTCATTGCAAGCAAAATAAATGAAGATAATAATACCAAAGAATTTGTGATTGCAATCATTTTCAAGAAGAAACTGAGTATTATCTGACAGAATTGCAGGGGTGCCAATACTTTTGGCCAGCACTGTAGGTGATTCCCTCCCATGGCCTCCTGTGCCGTAGTGGGACTTCCACTACCATATATAAGCAGTAGTTGGTGCATTACAATTGATTCAATATGTATAGTCATTAGCATCATCTAATCATTTTTGCAACAAACTACCCAGTTTATTATCATACTAGAAGGTGGCCCGATTCTAACGCATCGGGTATTCTAGAATTTATTGTGTAATTAATGTATGATTTTTGTTATATATATAGAGGTTGTTGTGTGTAGTTACCAAGTGTTTGTGTAGGGCGCTATAAATGTTCTGGGTGTTGTCTAGGTGTGGGGGTGTGTGAGAGCGCTGTTGTTTGTGTGTTGCGTTGTGTGTTGTGTTGTTTGTGGAGCGCTGTGTGTCTGCAGCGTTGTGTGTGTGTGTGTGGTGCTGTGTGTATTGCGCGGTTTGTGTGGGTGTGTGTGTTGCGCGGTTTGTGTGGGTGTGTTTTGAAGGGAGGTATGTTTTGTGCAGTGTGTGTGTGTTCTAGGAGTAGTCCTGGGGAGAGAGGAGTATAATAGGAGGAGTACTCCTGGGGGGCAGGTGTCTAATAGGTGGCGTAGTCCTGGGGGGAGGTGTATAGGTGTCCAATCTATGCGGGGGCGTGGCCGAGCTGGCAAAGTGTACGGGGGGCTTGTCCGAGCAGGCAAAGTGTGCTGGGGGCGTGGCTGAGCAGGCACAGTGTGCGGGGGGCGTGGCCGAGCGGGCACAGTGTGCAGGGGGCATGGCCGAGCGGCCAATGCGTGCAAGGGGCGTGGCTGAGTCGAGTGGCCAATGCAACGGTTGTCACTGTACTGACGTCATTTTGGAGCAAGACAGACAGACAGAAGGCAATTATATATATAGATAGAAGCGTAAGTAAGTTTGTGAATGAGGATAGTGTAATACTTGCATGTAGCTGTAGCATGGGCCCCCAGAGTCAATGTTGGTGGTTGGCCGTTGACATATGGCCCTTAGGCTGTATATCCAATTACTCTGTTGGTTTCAGATTGGAGGAATAAGTATGTGAGTAAGGCTGCTTTCACACATCCAGTTTTTGCAGTGCGGCTCAATCCGGCTCAAAAACCTATGCAACGGATGTGGCGAAAAAAACGGATCCGTTGCATAAGTTTTTCCATGCGGCCCGTCCGTTTTTTGACGGATGCGGTTTGATACTGAGCATGCGCAGTGCAAAAAAACGCATCCGACCGCCGAATGCGTTTTTTTCCGCAGGACGCCGCATCCGGCGTCCATAGGCTTGCATTGTAAATCGCCGCACAAAAAAATGTGCCAGGCAACGTTCCATTCGGCCGCCGCGTGGGCTAAATATGCCGCATCCGGCAAAAAACGGACGCAACGCAAGGCCATGCGGCACATTACGGCGCTAATGCAAGTCTATGCAGAAAAAAACGCAACCGGCGGCAAACAAAACGGTTGCGTTTTTTCTGCAAAGCGCCGTATTGTGCCGCTCAGCAAAAAACGGATGTATGAAAGCAGCCTTAGATAATGCCATCATTTCACATGCTTGGGATGTCAGCTGTAAAGTGAAAGTCTGCAAATCAATCTATACTTTGAGAGATAGCTCACTAGTACAGTATTAGTCGGAACATGGCATGTTCTTTTCTAATTAATAGTTTATAAATGTGTGAGGAAAAACCCTCTTTGTCTCTCAATATAAACTCCGAGGCATGTGTAGATGTGACATGGGCCCACAGCAATCTAAAGTTGTCGTGTTTTGTGTCTGTACAACACAAATCGATAATGTCGCCATGTCTGAGTATAAAGGGGTGGTTCACTGTAAAACTGATAGGGAAGGCTTTTTCTAAATATCTTGTTCTGCCAATTCTACCTGTGAGCGGTGCTATGGTGATCTGCTCTTCCCCATCACGTGACCCTCCAGGCTCCGTGACCTCAGATCCAGTGATGTCACGTCAACTTCCAGTTGACCGTACATCACCAAGGCCGGCCACAGTCTACCTGAGTGACTGGGCTGTGGGCAATGTTTCACCGCTCCTCACAACCCAGCATCACAGCCCAGCATCACAGCCCAGCAGCTGCCTGCTTGCGGTGCTCTGCAGTGAAGGAGAGTGCACACGCAAGATGCTGGGCTGTGACGAGCGGTGAAACTCCATCCACAGCCCAGTCACTCAGGAAGAGTGGGTCCAGCTGTGGTGATGTCACGTCAACTGGAAGTTGACGTGACATCACTGGATCTCAGAGGTCATGGAGCCCGGGGGTCACGTGATGGGAATGAGCAGACAGTGATAGCATTGCTCAGAGGCAGAATTGGCAGCACAAGGTATTTAGAAAAAACCTTCCTATCTTAGGCTGCTTTCACACATCAGTTTTTTGGCATCAGGCACGATCCGGCAAAAAAACTGATGCGACGATCCGGCGAAAAAACGGATCAGTTGCATCAGTTTTTTCCATCAGTTCCTTCAGTTTTTTTGACAGATCCAGTGTGATTCTGAGCATGCTCAGTTAAAAAAAAACGGATCCGGCGGCCGGATACGTTTTTTGATGCATTACGCCGGCGTCCATAGGCTTCCATTATAAAACACACCATACGGCGATGTATCCGGCGCGATCCGTTTTTTTTGCTGAATACAAAAACGTTCACTTCAACGTTTCATCCGGCCACCGGACAAGTAAATTTTGCCGGATCCGGCAAAAAACAGATGAAACGCAAGACCATCCGGCACAATCCGGCGCTAATAAAAGTCTATGGGGGAAAAAACGGATCCGGCGGCAACAGACGCCGGATCTGCTTTTTCATGTTTTTGCTGGATGATGCCTGATGGCAAAAAACTGATGTGTGAAAGCAGCCTAAAGCGGGCGTTACACGCTGCGACATCGCTAGCCGATGCTAGCGATGTCGAGCACGATAGCACCCGCCTCCATCGTACTGCCGATATGTGGTGATCGCTGCCGTAGTGAACATTATCGCTACGGCAGTGTCACACGCATATACCTGCCTAGCGACGTCGCTGTGACCGGCGAACCACCTCCTTTCTAAGGGGGCGGTTTGTTTGGCGTCACAGCGACGTCACTAAGTGGCCGCCCAATCAAAGCGGAGGGGCGGAGATGAGTGGGACGTAACATCCCGCCCACCTCCTTCCTTCCTCATTGCTAGTGGGACGCAGGTAAGGAGAGGTTCCTCGTTCCTGCGGTGTCACAAATAGCGATGTGTGCTGCCGCAGGAATGAGGAACAACATCGTTACTGCAGCAACAACGATAATTGGGAACGGGGGGGGCATGTCACCAATTAGCGATTTTGAAAGTTTTTGCAACGATTCAAAATCGCTAATAGGTGTCACACGCAACGACATCGCTAACGCGGCCGGATGTGCGTCACAAGATACGTGACCCCAACGAGATCGCTTTAGAAATGTCGTAGCGTGTAAAGCCCGCTTAAGAGATGTGGTCACTACTGCAGAGTAGTGAACCACCCCTTTAAGTTCTCTTGCCCACAGGAATAGCACTGAGTTGTTCAGGGCAGTAATACCATGCACATCTGAAATACAGCTTTAATCTGTACAGATTTCATACAGATGAGAAATTTGGGGATTTTTTGTCAAATTTTGTATGAAAAGTTAGAAAAATATTGCTTTGCTCATTTATACATTGTATCCCATGGATATCTCCCTGCTTGCTTATAATGAAGGACATCTATGGTTCTGCTGCAGTACATCCTCAATGATGGATATTCAAAGGGAACTTCTCATACAAAAAACCTGTCCTGTTAGAAAAGAGGCGACAACATTCCCTAAATATACACGTATTGGCACTACTATGCTTTGAGTTCAAGATGAGTTTAATCTGAGAATGTCAGGCATTATTTCTCTGTTTGTGCCGTAATCTGCTTAAGGAGAAAGTCTGTCAGGGGGATGAAGTCCTCCAGTTAGACCCTTTCCATTCCCCCTTCAACTGCACAATTACAGAAATACCCAGAAGACTTTCTGGTTCCATTAACTGGAAACCTACTTGGCACATGTGAATATGCCCCACCAGCAGTACCTCAGTGTGAAGAACAATGCTGAATCTCTGCAGTCTTGGAAACCGCAGGATGCATCCTTTGTTGCTAAGCTGAGGACTGAGCACATTAGGACCACTGCTGAAGAAACGGCACGACTGAAAAATATTCCTAAAGGAGTCACAAAGATCTAGTTTGTTTCTTTTTGCATTCAACCTGTTTTTAGTATTTTCAGAATCTCCTCTGCCTGGTTTATCCAGATGTCTTTCAGCACCACTGAGCTGAACAGCGCCTTGTGCACAATGCCAGCCAATGGAGGAGCCTGGCCTCCATACACTCACCCCTCCTGTCATGGAGATGCTGACTTCTTTTCAGAAGACAGGCCAGGGGCAAAGAGAGAACTTCTGGGTGGTGTTTAATAAGAAAATAGAGAGGGAGACGAGAGCTCGCATCAGTAGGATGCTATTGTTACTGTTTATCTGAAAGTATTTTCCTTATTCATTGTTTAGCTAGAAAAGAGGTAAGATACAAAAAGAAACAGTAAGAAGTGTGATTGAAAGCCGAATGTTCTGCAGAGAGAATGTAGAGATAAATATAAGAGTGAGGGCATAACAGAGTGCTATATTATGTTAAAATAGCATTTTAAAGAATGTGTTAAGGGGGCTTTACACGCTGCGACATCGCTAATGCGAACTCGTTGGGGTCACGGAATTGGTGACGCACATCCGTCCGCATTAGCGATGCCGTTGCGTGTGACACCTATGAGCGATTTTGTATCATTGCAAAAACGTGCAAAATTGCTCATCGGTGACATGGGGGTCCATTCTCAAAAATTGTTACTGCAGCAGTAACGAAGTTGTTCCTCGTTCCTGCGGCAGCACACATCGCTCCGTGTGACGCCGCAGGAACGAGGAAGCTCCCCTTACCTGCCTCCCGGCCGCTATGCGGAAGGAAGGAGGTGGGCGGGATGTTACGTCCCGCTCATCTCCGCCCCTCCGCTTCTATTGGGCGGCGGTTCAGTGACGCAGCTGTGACGTCGCTGTGACGCTGAACGAACCACCCCCTTAGAAAGGAGGCGGTTCGCCGGTCACAGCGACGTCGCTAGGCAGGTAAGTATGTGTGACAGCTCTGGGCGATGTTGTGCGCCACGGGCAGCGATTTGCCCGTGTCGCACAACAGATGGGGGCGGGTACCCACACTAGCGATATCGATACCGATATCGCAGTGTGTAAAGCGCCCTTTAATCATAAAAACTGAAAAAGTGTGCTCCCAAGTGAGGAGGACACTAGATGTTCTGCAGGAGCACCGCATTCTCCTTGTCCACAATTATGTGACTGCTTTTGATGATCTATGTCCTTGTTGACATCGCAATGTTATCAATCTGTTTCTCAATGAGACATAAGAACTGTCAACATGGGTGTAGACCCACATAAAATCCCAGACACCATAGTATCAACGTGATTAGGGCAATAGAACTATTGCACAGTGAAAAGACCCAAGTATTGCTGCCAGATATAGATGATCTCCAGTCCAGTTTTTCCCACAGTTTGCCTGCAGCTCTGCGTAATATTTTTCAGTGGAAAGTTGCAATATCTTCGATGCTATAGAGCAGTAAATGATCCTCATTCTTTCTTATGTCAGGAGCCACATTCATCTGTGAGATACCATTGCAATCCACATTAAGAGAACAACCACCCCCATCACCCCCAGAATAGTGACTTTAAAGGGAACCTGTCAGGTGCAATATGTACCCAGAAGCCCGAGCAGTTCTGGGTGCATATTGCTAATCCCTGCCTAACCGTCCCTGTATATACTAGCATAGCTAAAGGGATCTTTAGAAAAAGTATTTCTACAGATCTTTTATCTTATGCTAATGAGCTAAGGGACTAGTCCCAAGGGCGTTATATCCCCCGACTAGTCCGCATTCTTAGCATGTTAGTACACCCACATGGGTGTACTAACAAGCTATTCAATGCAGTGTTACCAGCGGTGCCGCGCGTACATGTTTTCGCTGTCAATGCTCTTCTGAATGCCCAGCACTTAGGAGTACTTTGCACTTTGCAACGTACCTAGCATCGGCTAGCCATGCCGAGCACGATAGTACCCGCCCCCGTCGCACATGCAATATGTGGTGATAGCTGCCGTAGCAAATATTATCGCTACAGCAGCTTCACACGCACTTACCTGCCCTGCGATGTCGCTCTGGCCGGCGACCCGCCTTCTTCCTAAGGTGGTGGGTCGTGCGGCGTCACAGCGTCGTCACATGGCAGGCGGCCAATAGAAGTGGAGGGGTGGAGATGAGCGGGATGTAAACATCCCGCCCACCTTTTTCCTTCCGCATAGCCGGTGGACGCAGGTAAAGAGATGTTCCTCGCTCCTGCGGCTTCACACACAGCGATGTGTGCTGCCGCAGGAACGAGGAACAACATCGTATCTCCTATTGGTGCGACATTATGAAAATGACTGACGCTACACAGATCACCAATTTTCGCTGCTTTTGTGATCATTTATCGGCGCTTCTAGGCTTTACACGTTGCGACGTCGTTACCGGCGCCGGATGTGCGTCACTTTTGATTTTACCACGACGATATCGCAGTAGTGATGTCGCAACGTGCAAAGTACCCCTTAATCATGCGCACCAGACCTCTCTGAAGCCGGGACGCGTACACCCGACTTCATACTGTGCATGACCAGAAGTGCCCAGCATTCAAAAAGCGTGGTCACAGCAAACACAGGTATGACCATCACCGCTGATGATGCTGCATTAAATAGCATGTTAGTACGTCCCTGTGGGTGCCCCTGTGGGCGTACTAACATGCTAAGAGGGCGGCTAGTCAGGGGATATAACGCCCTTGGGTCTAGTCCCTGAGCTCATTAGCATAAGATAAAAGTTTTCTAGAAATAGAAAATTTTCTAAAGATCCCTTTATCTATGCTAGTGTATACAGGGACAGTTAGGCAGGGATTAGCAAAATGCACCCAGAACTGCTTGTGGTTCTGGGTGCATATTGGAACTGACAGGTTCCCTTTAAGTTCCTTCCTCCGACGCAGTAGTAAAACCCAGAGCCCCTATCATATAATGGCAGCAATTGCTTCCCCACAGAAATCCCAAGAAGGCAATGTACTTGCATCTAGGGGTTCCCACCTTACCCTCATTTGCTATATTCTTGCATTAAGTACTCCCACCATGGTATCACATCCAGCATTAAGCACCCCTTCTCTTTGTCAGTATCATCCTATATCTAGCTTAGTACTTATTTAATCCATCCACCCCATAATTTCAGTATATGTGCATATAGATCTGCTCTTTTATGTAGGCCTACTCACAAAAGTAACCATCTGGAGACCTGCTCTTCAGTACTTGCAGAGATTCAAGTGTTATCACTAATGTAACATTCAAGTACACAAGAATTGCCCCTAGAAAATATATAAAGCTTTAAGGGGTTTTCCACCCCAAGGACATTTTCAGTAAACTGTGAATGCTGCCAAATTCTAACATTGTGCAATATGCAGTATATCACAAAAGTGAGTACACACCATGACATTTTTGTAAATATTTTATTATATCTTTTCATGAGACAACACTGAAGATATGACACTTTGATACAATATACACTGTGTGCAGTGAGTATTTTGATCACATGATAATTTTTATACAAGTTGTCCTACTCCAAGCTGTATAGGCTTGAGAGCCAACTACAAATTAAGTAAATCAGGTGACGTGCATCTTTGTAATGAGCAGGGGTGTGGTGTAATGACATCAACACCCTATATAAGGTGTGCTTAATTATTAGGCAACTTCCTTTCCTTTGGCAAAATAGGTCAAAAGTAGAGATGAGTGATGTTCGAGGTTTGCCAATTTCATGTTTGAGTGATTTTGGGGGGTGTTCGAATCCTTCGACGAACTCAAACGATTTGGTAAAAGTTCGATAGTTCGAGTTACGTTCGAGAATGGTTCGATCAACAAAAAGCGTAGCTAGTTACTAGCTGGCTTCTCACTGTAATAGTGTGAGTCACTGTGAATCATGATATTATCAAAACACAGCGTATAGTGTGCGGGGGGGGGCGGGGTATAGATCAGTGCTGCTGCTGAGTGCTGAAAGAATGCCAATCGCGTACAGTGGGGCGGGCCAGGCTGTCAGTAAATCACAGACACACACACAGCAAAGTGGATTTTTGCCAGACAAGCAAGGGCATGTGTCATAGGCTGTGCATGTCACATGTCCTTGCCCTATAAGATCCGGCCATTTTCCCCGTCGCCGCCATTATCTCTCTGCTGTGGGTGGGTGACAGTCACTGCTCCCGCTCCCGCTGATGCTGCTGCTGTGTGCGCTATAGATAGACAGTGCAATCTACACAGTGCTTTAGGGATTAGGGACTACTTGTAATTTCAGCCCTTTTCAGGGCATTTTTGCTAGGCAGGTCCATGCCAACACTGTGCTGGACTTTAGATAACAGCATCTGGCTACATCAGCTCTGGCAAGTCCTTGCTGCATTTTTTCATTGGCAGGGATAGAAACTGAGGCTTCCTTTGCTGTCCTGCTACCTACAGCACCTGTGCATTCTACACACATGCCCATTTTTGCTATGCAATTTTTATAGCAAACAGTGCTGACACTTAGTGGCATACTAAAAGTGTCTGGGATACTAACATAATGTGCCTCTGGTGCAACGCAAGGTACACCACCTCTGCATTCTACACACCTGCCGATTTTTGCTACTCAATTTTTATAGCAAACAGTGCTGACACTTAGTGGCATACTAAAAGTGTCTGGGATACTAACATAGTGTTCCTCTGGTGCCACGCAAGGTACACCACCTCTGCATTCTACACACCTGCCCATTTTTGCTCCCTATTTTTTATAGCAAACAGTGCTGACACTTAGTGGCGTACTAAAAGTGTCTGGGATACTAACATAGTGTTCCTCTGGTGCAACGCAAGGTACACCACCTCTGCATTCTACACACCTGCCGATTTTTGCTACGCAATTTTTATAGCAAACAGTGCTGACACTTAGTGGCATACTAAAAGTGTTTGGGATACTAACTTAGTGTTCCTCTGGTGCCACGCAAGGTACACCACCTCTGCATTCTACACTCCTCTCCATTTCTGCTACGCAATTTTAATTACAAAAAGTGTTGAGACTTTTAGGGGCTTAGTAAAATTGGGAGGGATACTACCGTTGGGTTCCTGTCCTGTCAAGCAAGGAACACCACATGTGCATTCTACACTCCTCTCTATTTCTGCTACGCAATTGTTAACTGCAGGTAGTCCAGCCAATCTGTGACGACGGTGCAGGCATGGATATAATGTTGCCTTCATCCAAAGGTGGTTCTCTTGATGTCTGAGAGAGCTCAACGCCAGCAGCTCTTTCTACTTCAAAAACAACTGACGACCTGCCAATCATAGTGCCTGTAGCGGGTAAAGGGGTGGAAGGTCTGCGTCAAAAAACATGTGTGACTGCTGTCCCCACAGTCACAGAAGATGAAGAGCATGCAGATGCACTTGATGGGGCACACGATGCTTGCACAGCCCCGCTAGGCCGCATTGTGGCACAGTGAACTTCCCATTGCGACTTATGATTCATTTAAAGGAGTGTACAGGGTGGGCTCCCCAGTATACAGCAAAACCACACACTAGGAAAAGGACTCTAGGCAGTTGGGTTGATGATTGTTTAACTTTCCAAAAACAAACAATAAGAACCATGCATAAAACTGAAAGAATAGAACAATTTGTTCACAATTCCAAAAGCCTACACCCCAATGCTGCGACACTCGTAATGGTGATTTATACCCCCTGCTCACCAACTTTTGCCTAACCAAGGGACTTTGTAAACAGTTGCCTACAACCTGGTAATCCCTCTACGTAGCAGGAGTAATTGTGTGTGTGTGTGCGAACACGACTTAGGCTGGGTTCACACATAGCGACAGCGACAACGACTTCGCTGTTACGTCACCATTTTCTGTGACGTAACAGCGACCTTGTAAGTCACTGTTATGATCGCTGCTTAGCTGTCAAACACAGCGACGCAGCAGCGATCATAACGTCGCTACATGTGCAGAGAGCAGGGAGCCGCGCACACTGCTTAGCGCTGGCTCCCTGCACTCCTAGCTACAGTACACATCGGGTTAATTAACCCGATGTGTACTGCAGCTACATGTGCAGAGAGCAGGGAGCCGGCACTGGCAGCGTGAGAGCGGCGGAGGCTGGTAACGAAGGTAAATATCGGGTAACCACCTTGGTTACCCGATGTTTACCCTGGTTACAGCTTACTGCAGATGCCGGCTCCTGCTCCCTGCTCGCTTCATTTTGTCACTCTCTCGCTGTCACACACAGCGATCTGTGCGTCACAGCGGGAGAGCAACAATAAAAAAAGAACCAGGGCTGTGTGTAACGAGCAGCGATCTCACAGCAGGGGCCAGATCGCTGCTCAGTCTCACACACAGCGAGATCGCTAATGAGGTCACTGCTGCGTCACAAAAAGCGTGACTCAGCAGCGATCTCAGCAGCAATCTCGCTGTGTGTGAAGCACCCCTTACTAGTGTCGCATCACAAGAGTTAATAACTTATCTACCTAAACATAGACAAAACCCATTACCCCCCTGAATACCCTTGTTAGCTGAAGCCTCACAGATAAGGCAGATGATAACAGTGTGAAGGCAAATCACACAGCTCGGCAACACAGTCCTGGAAATCTTGTAAAGCAATAGTCAATGCAAACATGTGTCGCTGTCCCTCTATGATTTTAACTGTAACTGAGAAATTGACAGAGAAGAGGCATCAAGTCTCATTATCTATATAGTCGGCCTAAGCATAACAGATATGTGTTTTGGTAAGAAAACAAAGTGTTGCATGCACGCATTACTATCTGGTCCCAGCCTAACGTACCCGGGTACTGTGGTGTCCAGTCGCCATCAATACAGAGTTTACGATCCTCTCCCGGTAAACAGTATAGACAGCACCGGAAGAATGTCGGTCTCCGGACCAGGATGGTGCTCACAGGCGTTATGGTCCTCCTCACCAAACTCCAACACGAGCCCCTCACAATTCACGAAAGTGTTTCCGCGGTGGCTCCTTGCTGTAACGCACACCTTTAGCTTTTCCTTCACTGCACAGACAGCACCTCCTCCGCTCTCCAAGTCCACAGCCGAAGACCAGCAATAGTGACCAAACAGTCAAAGGCAGATGCAAAAAAACAGCAACCCCTTGTGGGTAGTCTGCAAAAATGCATGCAATGAACGGCAAATAAGCATGTTGCATTCACAGTGGATAAAGCTCATCAATACACCCTCACACTACCACTTCATATCCATGTGACAGTTCATGGACGAAGTACTCAAAGTAGTGAGTTTTTGGACTCTACTTAGAGATTGGTGACAAATCTTACAGATGACAAGACTTGGGTGATCATTTGCAATGTTTAAAAAGCCCCAGGCTAGGCATGGCTTAAAACCCATGCAACCTGCAGAGCCACCACGACTTCTGCTCAGAGGCAGAGTTGTGGCTGAGGATTCAGTTGTTGATGTTCTTCCAGTACTTTGTCTCTGTCCAGGAAGACGCAATGTAACCTCGTCGTCAGTAGCATCCTCCTCCATCTCCTCTGCTGACCTCATCGACTGGCTGACTTTGGTTTGAAAGTAAGTGGGGTCTCCAACCTCATCATCACCCTGTGTGTTTTCACTCCCCTTGTCCTGACTCCTCCGAGCCAACCTCTTTCTGCTCTGACCGAATAGTAAACTTGTCGTTCCAATCAGGTATCTGAGTCTCGTCAGCATGTTCCCCATTGTCTCCACCAGGATGATTTACAGTTTGGGAATGAGGGTGTACATTATGATCAGCACCTTCTTTATCGGGTGCTGGATCCAACTTACAAAGCTTTTGGGCATCAGTGCAGATCATTTCCTTGTCTGTACTCACTGCAGCTTTGTAGCAGACCTCTGATTCCCAGGCTATTGTGTGATTGAACAGCTCTGCTGACTCAACCATCTCTGTTACCCCATACTCAGCAGGGCTGGTAGAAACTTGTGAGCTGTTTGGAAGCAAGTGCGATTGGGTTGACGCCACAGAGGAATGTAGTATTTGGGATTTTGAAGTGGAGGTGGAGGAGAGGCCACTTGATGGAGCACTGGAGATCCATTGAAGCACCTGCTTTTTTGTTGCCTCATCTACATTTGGTTGCGATGGTCGTGTCCCTGAAAAAAGGGATCATATCAGATTATCCAAGGGAAGAAGTACACCTCTTATTTTGGCTGGTAGTTGGTGTTACGAATCGGTGCTGCCGTAGACGCAAGCAGCCAGCTGCGGTACCAGTTGTGCCCAGGCGTCAGCTGCCATTTTTGTCCGTCCCTCGGGTCGTCCAGCTGGCTGCTTCCTCATCCACGTCTGAGTGTGGAGAGATGGCTAGTGTGCATGCATGTGCCGATTTACCACAGACACAGCCTAAGTACAGTGTTTCGCCTAGTGAGCATGCTCAGCATGACTGTGCCATTCCTGAGGTTAAGTCCTCAGTTTGTGCTACTGTGCATTCACCCACACTTAGTGCAAAAAGCCTCTTTGCACAGGTACTTGAACTCTGTGCCGTGTTGGGCCTACAGAGTATGCAGAAGCTGATAGTCTGTTTTATGAGACTGTTTAAAGGCAAATGAGCATGGTCAGGCACTTACTGCGCACAAGACGCCCCAATAGCAGTGCTCCTCTCCTGGAGATAGTACCGCCCCCTGAAGAGAAAGTAATTGTGGGTGAGGATAAATCTGAGCAGAGTGAGCAGGAGATTGACCAGCCCCCCATCCAAAGAGTTAGTGCCCAAGAAAAACTCCACCGCCCTTAGTCCGTCTGCATGAGATATAGACGTATAGAGAGATTCTACATCTGCAGTTAACATTATGGTATTTTCATCGAGATGCAAATCCTGCAGACGGACCAAGAAGTCAGTGGAGTCTCTGATGTATGAAGGGAGATCAAACATCAGGGGCTTCAAATAGTGATCCAAAAAATTGCAGACAGGTTCACAAAGACCATTGATACCCGAAACAATCGGTCTGCCCGGGGGATTTGATATGTCCTTGTGGACCTTCGGTAAGAAGTACAGAGTCGGTGTTGTAGGGAACTGTTTAAGCAGTCCCTCAAACACCGACTGCGGTATAATACTCTCATCGAATGCCCTTTTAAGTATCCTTTCAAGTTCACCCTGAAATAGAGTTGTCGGATTACTATCCAATTTACGGTAACAATCATGATTGTTCAATTGCCTAAAGGCCTCATGTTCATATTTCACAGTCGGCCAGATCACTACATTTCCCCCTTGTCGGCCTGCTTCACCACAATGTCCCTCATCTTCGCCAGTTCGCCTATCTGTATAGGCTCTTCCGTGTATTAGGGTGATTGTTCCGCCATTTTCTCTCTGCTTCATTGAATGGATCCTCTTGGTTTGGTGGTGAAAGCTTAGATTTTGTAACTCAGGAATTGTTGGGACTTATTAAATTGAAATTGTATGAGCTTTTAGGGGATATAAATTTCCCCTTTTCTTTTGAAGCTGTCAACCGACTTTCTCACCTTTTTGTGATTTTAGGTCATTCTTCCACTTTTTTATTTCTATACATAGAGTTCTTGGCTGCACAATATAAAAACATGAACTTTGGCGGATGAAATGGACTTTTATCTTCTACTGCATGAATTACTCTATGGATCATGAACAATATGTTTGAAGTATTTCCTCACTTGGGATGAAGATAATATTTAAATAATTATCTGAGAATGCTGCCACTGCTTAATATGATCATATTGAATATGTTAAAGATTTTATATATCTTAATGAATTAAGTGGTGGATTTCACACTGATTATTGGCATTTATGAGGAATTACCCTCTAGGTGTCAGCATTGAGCAGTTGACTGCCCATATATGGGCTGGCACATATGTGTTATATGTATTTACGTCTAATACATCTTTACTGTGATGTGTTCAAGCATCCTTTCTATATATCAATATGTCCGCCTTATTTCTATGTACCAGGCTGTCTAAAAATTATACTATGCAATTTGCCATTACCCTTGCCCCCTTCTAATATGGCTGCTGGCCGGACTGACGTCAGCGCGTGCGCTGCATGGTGGTGGCTGTCTCTCCTCCCTGGCCGGCGCCGAATTGAGAGATGCTTACTGTGCATGCGCACAGCGTCTTCCGGGACGCCGGCTGCGGTGGATGACGCAGCTTCCGCCCTGCGACGTGCGCCATGAAGGACATCAGGTGGGCTTTGTACTATATAAGAGTGACCATTTGACTGCCCCAGCACCTCCTGACGAAGCGGAAGCGAAACGCGTCGAGGTGCTGGGCAGTGTGGTCTGATCTCTGGGGCTCTCCAATCTTTGCTATTTTCATCACCCTATAATATATAGGTGGCCGCTTACAACCATTGGTCCCGGTTTTTCTTCATAAATTTGCCTTGAGAGGTATATATATACATATTATCTGATTAGGACAGGTGATAATGCTGCTATTAATTGACTTGTGTCCTTAACTATGCCGGGTCAGCTATCCTATTTTTTCTGCACTTTGCACTTTATACTATTGATGAGGTGATTTTGAATAGGAGAGTTGATATATGTGTGATTGTATATGCACCCAGAGGTCTAAAATGTGCAATACTTTTCTCTCTTGTAGCATGTATAATTATTGTACCACACTGCACCAGTTTTGTCTTATGGATGTTTTTATGGGGTAGGGAATTTTTAAATCTGTGGGTACCAGCACTTTATTCTCTAATAGAATGGTTTTGTAATATGAAATAATAAAGGCATTTAATATATACAGACTCTCTGTTGATGATTTATATAGTTTTTGCGCAAACTCAAATCTTTGGTTCTTAGCTTTGATATGGTGAGGTTGCCATAACTTATGGTTGCTGGATATGGAGTTCTATTTCCTGTTTTGGTTTAATATTACCGCTGCTATATCACTGGAATCCCGCAGCTAAAAATAGCTGTGGATGCCGGTGGGCAGCTGCGGTAAACCTGCGGCCGTACCTGCGGATACATCCGCAGGTGCGATCACCCGTGGGCACATAGCCTAAGAGTGTGGACACCCAGTAGTCAGTATTCCTTCGAATTCGGACAATCCGAGGGTCATATTGTAGGTAGTGCAGCAAGAAGGCGCTCATGTGTCTTGCGCATCCAGGAGGACCAAATCCTTGCTGTGTTGGTGGCGGAGAGGTGAGAATCTTGCTTCCTTCTTCTGCCCTCTCCCCCCACCCTCGCACAACAGAAATGTGATAAAGCTCTCCCTCATCTACTGAGTCTTCCATGCCCATCACCAGTTCGTCCTCCATTTCTTCCTGGGCTCCTGCACCTTCCTCAATAGTTTGGCTGATACTATGCGCCCTTGTTAATCCCTCTCCCCCACTGTCCCATGCCTGCCGCCTTGGTCCTACTGAACGTGTGGACCTTGTAGATCTTGTTATCCCTTCCGCATATGACTCCTCCTGTACTTCCTCCCCTTCCTCTTGTCCCACCGCCTGACTCTGAACAATGTTTAGAGTGTGCTCCAGCATGTAGATGAATGTAATTGTCATAATGATAATGGCATCGTTAGCGTTCAACATCTTCGTCGCCATTTGTAAACTGTGAAGAAGGGTGCATAGGCACTTAATCTGAGACCACTCCAGCAGCGTGATCTGCCCCACCTCTGGATCTCGTTAGCCCAGGCTAACGTATTGAATAGTCATAACGTATTGCAGCAGGGCTCGCCGATGCTGCCACAGGCGCTGAAACGTGTGCAGATTCAACTTCCTGTGTGTCGGCAAATTGCATTGCAGGCGGTGAACAGGCAGACCGAAAGACTTCTGGAGTGATGCAAGTTGTTCATCTGCTGGGTGTGAACGGTGGAAGTGAGCACATAGCGAGCGTACCCTCTGCAGAAGGCCATGTAAGCCGGGGTAGTGGTTTAAAAATTGCTGGACAACCAGGTTGATCACATCAGCCATACAAGGCACGTGTCTCACATTGCCCTGGCGAAGGGCCACAGCCAGGTTTGCATCTTTATTGCACACGACTGTTACATCAACACCGGAGTCCGCTCCAGAAACATGTACTCCGGTGACACCGTGTTCCTTTCGTAGATAGTGCTGGTGATGGGAGAGGAGTCGATGACAGCGGCGCCGGTGCCCACAGGTTCCACACAGCCACTGGGCAGGGTTACCTTGAGATATGCAGTACCAATGGCTGACTGTAGGTGGTTGTTTCACAGCTGAAGTAACATCATTCAGCTACAACCAATGGTAAGACATTACACCCTTTTTTAGGCCCCTCCTGTCTGCTGACCACTGCCAGACATAGTTCTGAATTTCTGGTTCCTGTTCCGCCCAGTTCTGTTTTGTGATTTTGTGTGCTGACTACTGCTTGTTTCCTGACTACGTCTCCTGCCTGATGTTTATGCACCTCGTTGCCCGATCCGCATTCGACCTCTGCTTGTTTTCTGATTAAGTCCTGGCCATCCGATTCTGTTCCTGTTCCTCAATTCATGGTTTGACCATGCCTGACTACTACTCTCTCGGACTGCAGCCTTCCACAGGTATTGGTCACCTTTGGTCCTGTGTAATTCCAAATCCCTGTATAGAGGTTAAAGGGTTTCAGGGTTCTAGGGGTGCAGCTTGTTGAGTGGCTTCCCTCTAGGCTATCCTTTACAGCCCGTATGAGTGTGTGAATCCAGGCAGGCATTACACCGTGCCCTCTGCAGAAGGCCATGTAGGCCGGGATAGTGGTTTAAAAATTGCTGGACAACTAGGTTCAACATGTGAGCCATACAAGGCACGTGTGTCACATTGTCCCGGCGAAGGTCTGCACCCAGGTTTGCATCATTGTTGCACTCGGCCTTCCTTGGCTGCTGGTTGAGTGGAGACAACCATTGATGAAACTCGGTCTCCAGACCTAACCGTCCACAACTTCTCAGCGGTGTGACTCACATTTCCCATACATTTCAAAGTAAAGATTTGACCGCCTGATGGCGTTGAGCTCTGCTGCCACCATAGTAAGGAGGTGTGCTGGATTCCTTGTGCACAGTTACAATGCGGGTGGCCTTACCAGACAGGTTTTGAGCGGAGGTTGAGGACCTAGACGTGGTTGAGGAGGCAGAAGCAGTGGAGGAACTTCTACATACAGAGGAAGGATTGACACACAACTCGTGGGGACGGCAAGACTTGTACAACAGACCCTTCTCCATCTCTCACCATAGTTACCCAGTGCCCAGTCAGCGACATGTAACGCCACTGTCCATGCTTATTGGTCCAAGTATCTGTGGTGAAATGCACCTTGTCACACACAGAGTTTCTCAAGGAAGCAGTCATTTTGTGTGCGAGATGCTGGTGTAGGCATCAGCTCTTGGGGCACTGCGATAGGCATAAGTTCTCGAAAATCCTCTGTGTAAAACGGGTGGAAAGGCAGCATTTATGTAACCAACAGCTTGCAGATGCTGAAAGTCAACCTCTTAGGCATGTCATGCCCTTCTAAAATCATGTAAAACACAGCAAGGGGACTCCAACCACAGTCTCCCTCGTTTCTAAAAATTGGGCCACACACACACACCAATTCACTGGCATCTGTTGTCCCCCAGTTGCAAACTTAAAAAGATGATTTGCATGAAGCACTCTCAAAAATACACCAGCCTTTCGCCTCCCCAGGATGACAAAGGGGTTGAAAAGTCCTCTGTGATCAATGACTTGTTCATCTTGGTTTATTTTTCAAAAGCATGGGGACTCCAATAGAGTTGAGCGATGTTCGAGTGATTTGGGGGTGCTCGAGATCGAACTCAAACTCGAGCTTTTTGCTAAAAGCTCGACAATTCGAGTTAAGTTCAAGAACGGTTCAATCACCATAAACGTGGCTTTTCACAGTAAGGCTATGTGCACATGTTGCTATTTGCATGTGTCCTGCGTCCCCAGCACAATCCCTCTCCCTTTCCTACTCACCGATCTTGGGTGTCTCGCTGCACGGCTGTCACAAATCTGCGGCGTCTTTTCCTCTTTAGAAAATGGCTGCCGCTTCATTAGTTAATTAGTTATTCCATGCTTTCCCTGCCCACCGGCGCTTATGATTGGCTGCAGTCAAACACGTCCCTAAGCTGAGTGACAGCTGTCTCACTGCAACCAATCACAGCCGCCGGTGGGCGGGTCTATATCGTGCATTAAAATAAATAAATTAAAAAAAAAAAATGTGGTTCCCCCCATATTTGATACCAGCCAGGATAAAGCCACACGGCTAGAGGCTGGTATTGTCAGGATGGAGAGCACCACAGTATGGGAAGCCCTCCAGCCTAATAATATCACCCAGCAGCTGCCCAGAATTGCCGCAACCATTAGGTGCGACAGTCCTGGGGGACTCTACCCGGCTCATCCTGAATTGCCCTGGTAATTGGGGTAATAATGAGTTTAATCATGGCAGGCGGCTCCCCGAGGCACCTTTCATGATTAAACTGAAAGTGAAAGTAAAGAAACACACACACCGAAAAATCCTTTATTTGGAATAAAAGACAAAAAAACAACCCTGGTTCACCCCTTTATTAATCCCAAAAATACCCCTCCAGGTCTGAAGTAATCCACACGACACTGTCACCTCTGCTTCAGATGTAGTGGCACTGAAGTGACTCATGCGGTTAGCAGAGACTGTAGTCAGCACAGCAGGCTTCAAGATTACAAAATCTGCCTATCTATATTGCAAAAAGAAGCGCTAGACTAGTGGATGAAGTGTCGGCCTAAGAAGCATAACGTCGGGAGTTCTAGTCCCGGTAAAGAATTAATTTTTTTTTTCTTTATTTCTAATTTTAAATTATAATATTTATCTATTTATAAAGTGAAAGTAAATAAACACACACCGCGAAAAATCCTTTATTTGGAATAAAAGACAAAAAAACACAGTTTCACCATTTTATTAAAATCCTCCAATACCCCTCCAGGTCCGACGTAATCCACACGACACTGTCATCTCTGCTACAGAACACGAGAGCTTCATGTAGCAATGAAGTGAATCACGTGGTCAGCTGAGACTTCAGCAATCCAGACTTCAAGATTAGCAAATTTGCTTATCATTCACATTAGAGGCAATAGCTGAGTGGATAGTGTGTTCACCCAGGGAGCATAAGGTCGTAAATTTTTTTTTTATATATATATATATATATATTTAATTTTAACTTATATTTATAATATATTTATACATATAATTTAATTATGCACTGAGGGGAGGAGCCGGATATCAGCTCTGAGCTCTCTCTCTCTATCTCCTTTCTCTCTCTCTCTCCTTTCTCTCTCTCTCCTTTCTTTCTCTCCTTTCTCTCTCTCCTTTCTTTCTCTCCTTTATCTCTCTCTCTCCTTTCTCTCTCTCCTTTCTTTCTCTCTCTCTCTCCTTTCTCTCTCCTTTCTTTCTCTCCTTTCTCTCCTTTCTCTCCTTTCTCTCTCTCTCCTTTCTCTCTCTCCTTTCTCTCTCTACTTTCATTCTCTCCTTTCTCTCTCCTTGCTTTCTCTTCTCTCTCTTCTTTCTCTCTCTCTTCCTTCTCTCTTTCTCTCTCTCATTTCTTTCTCTTCTTTCTCCTCTTTCTCTTCTTTCTCTTCTTTCTCTTCTTTCTCCTCTTTCCCTTCTCTCTCTTCTTTCTCTCTCTCTTCCTTCTCTATTTCTCTCTCCTTTCTTTCTCTTCTTTCTCTTCTTTCTCTTCTTTCTCTCTTTCTCTCTCCTTTCTTTCTCTTCTTTCTCTTCTTTCTCTTCTTTCTCTCTTTCTCTCTCTCTCTTCCTTCTCTCTTTCTCTCTCCTTTCTTTCTCTTCTTTCTCTTCTTTCTCTTCTTTCTCCTCTTTCTCTTCTCTCTCTTCCTTCTCTCTTTCTCTCTCTCTCTTCCTTCTCTCTTTCTCTCTCTCCTTTCTCTCTCTTCTTATTCTCTCTCTTTTCTTTTTCTCTCTTTCTCTCTCTCTCGCCTTTCTCTCTCTCCTTTCTTTCTCTCCTTTCTCTCTCTCCTCTCTTTCTCTCCTTTCTCTCTCTCCTTTATTTCTCTTCTTTTTCTACTTTCTCTTCTCTCTCCTCTTTCTCCTCTTTCTCTTCTCTCTTCTTTCTATCTCTCTCTCTTCATTCTCTTTTTCTCCTCTTTCGCTTCTTTCTCTCTCTTCTTTCTCTTTCTCTCTCGCTTTCTCTCTCTCTTCTTTCTCTCTCTCTCTTTCTCAGACCTGGCGATGATCAGCTGATGTGGTCACCTGACGGAATCAGCTGACACTATAAGTCGAGCGGTGAGGCTGGCTTTTTACCGCCTGGCCGGCTAAACTATCAGCTGATGCTGTCGGACAGGAGTCTGCACTGAAGTGCGTCATTTGTTTTGTTTTTTTTGCACTGATGCATCAGCTGATTGTATAAAAGCCGTTTATACAATCAGCTGCTGTGTCATGTGATTCAGGCCCTTGAACCTGACACATCATCTGATCGCTTTGCCTTCCAGCAAACCGATCAGATGATATTGGATCCAAATTGGACGGCGCGGGACCCTTGAACCAGGATTACTGCGGAGGGGGGTTCTTTATTTCAATAAAGATGGAGTCACTAATTGTGTTGTGTTTTATTTATAATAAAAATATTTTTCTGTGTGTTGTGATTCTTTTTATCAGTACTAGAAATTCATGGTGGCCATGTCTAATATTGGCGTGCCACCATGAATTTCGGGCTTAGAGCCAGTTGATAATATACAGCTAGCCGTAACCCCATTATTACCCAGCAAGCCACCGTCACCAGGGCTGTTGAAAGAGCTGGATATAGCGCCAGATGATGGCGCTTCTATGAAAGCGCCATTTTCTGGGGCGGCTGCGGACTGCAATTCGCAGCAGAGGGGCCCAGAAAGCTGAGGCCAACCTGTGCTGTGGATTCACATCCCCAGCTGCCTAGTTGTACCTGGCTGGACGGACACAAAATTATGGTGAAGTCCACGTCATTTGTTTTTTAATTATGTCATGAAATTCATGAAATAATCAAAAAAGGGCTTCCCTATATTTTTGGTTCCCAGCCGGGTACAAATAGGCAGCTGGGGGTTGGGGACAGCTCGTAGGTGCCTGCTGTACCTGGCTAGCATACAAAAATATGGCAAAGCCCACGTCATTTGTTTTTTAATTATTTCATGAAATTCATGAAATAATAAAAAAGGGCTTCCCTATATTTTTGGTTCTCAGCCAGGTTCAAATAGGCAGCTGGGGGTTGGGGGCAGCTCGTAGGTGCCTGCTGTACCTGGCTAGCATACAAAAATATGGCAAAGCCCACGTCATTTGTTTTTAAATTATTTCATGAAATTCATGAAATAATTAATAAAAAAAGAGCTTCCCTAAATTTTTGTTTCCAGCCGGGCACAAATAAGCAGCTGGGGGTTGGGGGCAGCCCGTAGCTGCCTGCTGTACCTGGCTAGCATACAAAAATATGGCGAAGTCCTCGTCATTTGATTTTTAATTATTTCATTAAATTCATGAAATAATAAAAAAGGGCTTCCCTATATTTTTGTTTCCAGCTGGGTACAAATAGGCAGCTGGGGGTTGGGGGCAGCCCATAGCTGCCTCCTGTACCTGGCTAGCATACAAAAATATGGCGAAGCCCAAATAATTTTTTTTTGGGGGCAAAAAGTCTTGAATACAGTCCTGGATGGAGTATGCTAAGCCTTGTAGTTCTGCAGCTGCTGTCTGTCTGCATGGAGGAGAGCAGGCAGCAGCTGCAGAACGGCAAGGCTCAGCATGCTCCATTCACTGATGTATGCAGGAGAGCAGACAGCAGCTGCAGAACTACAATGCTCAGCATACTCCATCCAGGACTGTATGCAGGAGTTTTTTGCCCACCAAAAAATTTACGTGGGCTTCGCCATGTTTTTGTATGCTAGCCAGGTACAGCAGGCAGGTACGGCTGTCCCCAACCCCCAGATGCCTATTTGTACCCGGCTGGGAACTAAAAATATGGGAAGCCCGTTTTTTTTAATTATTTCACTTATTTCATGAAATAATTAAAAAACAAATGACGTGGGCTTCGCCATATTTTTGTGTCCAGCCAGGTACTACTAGGCAGCTGGGGATTGGAATCCACAGCACAGGTTAGCCTGAGGTTTCTGGGCACCTCTGCTGCGAATTGCAATCCGCAGCCGCTCCAGAAAATGGCACTTTCGTAGAAGCGCCATCATCTGGCGCTGTATCCAACTCTTCAACAGCCCTTGTGACGATGGCTTGCTGGGTAATAATGGGTTAATACTGGCTTTGTTTTACTAGGTAGTATTAAGCCAGAGATTTTTAATGTCAGGCAAGTTTGACCCGGCCATTAAGAATCTCCAATAAAGGGTTAAAAAAAGACACCACACAGAGAAAAAATACTTTAATAGAAATAAATACACAGACACATTAGAGACTCCATGTTTGTTACTCCCTCTTATCCCTCCACGATCCGGCTCTTCTGTCTTCTTTCTCCTTCAACACATGCAGCCTGCTACATCAGCAGCGCTGCATGCGAGGAAGACGCTGTTCCCCGTGCAGTGTTTTCACTTTGTGAGTGAGAAGGAGCTGCTGCTTGTAAGCGGTGACGTCACCACTGACAGGCGCGTTGCTATAGCAACGGTGATCTCTGTTATTGACTGGCTGTGGCAGCCGGTTTATAACAGAACGGGGAAGCAGACCGGGAATCCGACCGTGTGCCAGAGCATGTCGCCGGTACACCGGGATGCACAAACGAGCACCGCGTACTGGAGAGATGCACTGACAGGTCCTACATGACGCGTCATAGTCATGTGACCAGTCTGTAGCCAATGAGATAACAGACACGTGACTGGTCACATGGCTATTTTGACATCATGGAAGGTCCTGTCAGTGCTGGTTACCGGGAGGATGCAGCGATCATTGGAAGGAATAGCCACATGAGACAGAGTGCAGGACGGATCGCGGGACCGGTAAGTGTTATGGCAATGTTTATTAACTGTATGTGTACATTTATAATGTGTTTTTATGTGTTTGTGATTGCCTCCCATTGTTTTCAATGGGGTTCGAGAGGTTCGTCGAACGACTCGTCGAACGGGGCACCGTTCGACGAACCGAACCGAGCTCGAACTCCAGGGGGTGGCTCATCTCTAGACTCCAACCACAGTCTCACTCGTTTCCAAAAATTGGGCCACACACACACACCACTTCACTGGCATCAGTTGTTCCCCAGTTGCAATCTTAAAAAGATGCTTTGCATGAAGCACTCTCAAAAATACACCAGCCTTTCGCCTCCACTGGATGACACAGGGGTAGAAAAGTATTCTGTGATCCATAACTTGTTCATCTTGATGAACGTTAGTCTGTCCACATTGTCACTGGACAGACGTGTGCGCTTATCTGTCAGCACACACCCAGCAGCACTGAATACACGTTCTGAGAGAATGCTGGCTGCAGGACACGACAAGATCTCCAAGGCGTAAGTTGGGAGCTCAGGCAATTTATCCAGACTGGAAGCCCAAAATGAGCAAGGCTCAAGTTGCACAGTAATGGCATCGATGTTCACTTGCAGATACTCTGATATCTGAGTCTCCTCATCTTTTTACTCATCCAGATCTTTTGTTTTCGCATGAGTATATATCCTTGTCACTTTCCCATGTGTTTGTAGTGTCTTGGGAGTTTTTTGTCACATTTTGGACACATTTAAAGGTGTTTTCCATGTGTTTTTATGTGTTTGTGTTTGCATGCCATTGTTTTCAATGGGGTTCGAGTGGTTCGTCAAACGGATCGTCGAACGTTCGTCGAACGGGGCCTCCGTTCAACGAACCGAACCGAACTCGAACGCCAGGGGGGTGGCTCATCTCTAGTCAGAAGACGGGCTCTGAAAAGTCCAAAATTGTGAGATGTCTTGCAGAGGGATGCAGCAGTCTTGAAATTGCCAAACTTTTGAAACGTGATCACTGAACAATCAAGCGTTTCATAGCAAATAGCCAACAGGGTCGCAAGAAGCGTGTTGGGCAAAAAAGGCGTAAAATAACTGCCCATGAATTGGGGAAAATCAAGCGTGAAGCTACCAAGATGCCATTTGCCACCAGTTTGGCCATATTTCAGAGCTTTAACTTTACTGGAGTATCAAAAAGCACAAGGTGTGCCATACTCAGGGACATGGCCAAGGTAAGGAAGGCTGAAAAACTATCACCTTTGAACAAGAAACATAAGATAAAACGTCAAGATTGGGCCAAGAAATATCTTAAGACATTTTTCAAAGGTTTTATGGACTGATGAAATGAGAGTGACTCTTGATGGGCCAGATGGATGGGCCAGAGGCTGGATCAGTAAAGGGCAGAGAGCTCCATTCCGACTCAGACGCCAGCAAGGTGGAGGTGGGGTACTGGTATGGGCTTGTATCATCAAAGATGAACTTGTGGGTCCTTTTTGGGTTGAGGATGGAGTGAAGCTCAACCCCCAGACCTACTGCCAGTTTCTGGAAGGCAACTTCTTCAAGCAGTGGTAAAGGAAGAAGTCGGTATCGTTCAATAAAAACATGATTTTCATGCAGGACAGTGCTCCATCACATGCATCCAACTACTCCACAGCGTGGCTGGCCAGTAAAGGTCTAAAAGATGAAAAAATAATGACATGGCCCCCTTGTTCACCTTATCTGAACCCCTAAAATGTGAGATCTTTAGGGAGGGAAAACAGTACACCTCTCGGAACAGTGTCTGGGAGGCTGTGCTGGCTGCTGCACGCAATGTTGATCGTAAAGAGATCAAGGAATTGACAATCTATGGATGGTAGGCTGTTAAGTGTCATCATAAAGAAAGGTGGCTATATTGGTCACTAATTTTTTGGGGTTTTGTTTTTGCATGTCAGAAATGTTTATTTCTAAATTTTGTGCAGTTATATTGGTTTACCTGGTGAAAATAAACAAGTGAGATGGGAATATATTTGCTTTATATTAAGTTGCCTAATAATTCTGCACAGTAATAGTTACCTGCGCAAACAGATCTACTCCTAAGATAGCCAAATGTAAAAAAAAAACACTACAACTTCCAAAAATATTAAGCTTTGATAATTGAGTATTTTGGGTTGATTGAAAACATAGTTGTTGATCAATAATAAAACAAAATCCTCTAAAATACAACTTGCCTAATAATTCTGCACACAGTGTAAAGTTGTCAGTGGACAGCTTGTATAACAGTGTAAACACAGCACACAGCAGTCAAAACAGCTGGCAATAAAAGTGAGTACACCCCTAAGGAAAAAAGGCCAAATTGTGTACAATTAGCTTTTTCCCCAGTATCATGTGACTCAATAGTATTGCAATTAGAGCTGAGCGAACCCGAAATGTAATTTTGTGTTTCGTACTGAAAACCTAGTGACTGATGCTCAAATCCTAACATGAACTACCCACTAAAGTCCGTGGTCAAGTTTGGAGTCCAATGCTGAATACAGTTTGTTAAAGAGCTGCAGCACCGCCAATTAACAAGCTTTTTGGCTGTGGTTATGCAATGGCTGTGGTTGGACAGTGCTCAATGTTACCAGGCCTGTATAACCACCGGATCACGGATTGTGCTGCCATTTTGCTCTGACTAGCAAAGGGACAGAACGCTGCTTGAGTGGGGAACAGTGTTAGGCTACTCCTCTTACTCCTCTGCCTACATACTCATAAAGCAGGCTTTGTGTAAGCACTTTGCACCAGACTCTGTGGAGGTACACATAAAAAAGGGTCTGTGAGGGTTCTCTTAAAAAAGGGTCTGTGTGGTCATTCTGCATCAGACTCTGTGGGGGTACTTTTAATAAAAACTCTTGTGGGTTCTCTTAAAAAATGGTCTGTGGGGGTACTTTTAATAAATGGCCTGTGTGGCTACTCTGAACCAGACTCTGTGGGGGTATATCAAAAACAGGATCTGTGGGGGGAATTTTAATAATGACTCTCTGGGGGTACTCTTTAAAAAGGGTCTGTGTGGCCACTCTGCATCAGACTTGTGAGGATACTCTTAAAAAATACTCTGTGTGGTCACTCTGCACCAGGCTTTGTGGGAGTACTCTTAAAAAAGGGTTTATGTGGCCACTTTGTACTAGGCTCTGTGGGGGTACACCCCCTTTTTGCTTCCTTTTTCAGCCCTATAGCCCCTATTATGACCATTTTACAGCCATCTTAAAGCACCAAGGTTCAAGCCCCATTGACTTCTATGGGCGTTTGGGTTCAAGTTCAGATACCAATCCGAACTTTTAACTACAGTTTTGAACCCAGAGAAACCGAACATTCACGGGTTCCCTCATCCTTTGTTACAGGATCTCAGGTGTGAATGGGGAGCAGGTATGTTGAATTTAGTGTTCTCGCTCACATACTCTCTCATACTGGTCACTGGAAGTTCAACATGGCTTCTCATGGCAAAGAATTATCTGAGGATCTGAAAAAAAGAATTGTTGCTCTGCCTAAAGATGGCCTAGGCCAGTGTTGCCCAACTCCAGTCCTCAAGAGCCACCAACAGTGCATGTTTTCAGGATTTGATTAGTATTGCCTAGGTGATGGAATCATCACCTGTGTAGGTGATTACATTATCACCTGTGTAATACTAAGGAAATCCTGAAAACAGGCACTGTTGGTGGCTCTTGAGAACTGGAGTTGGGGAACACTGGCCTAGGCTATAAGAAGATTGCCGACACTCTGAAACTAAGCTGCAGAACGATGGCCAAGACCAAACCTCAATTTCACAACACAGGTTCGCTCAAAATAGGCCTTGCCATGGTCGACCAAAGAAGTTGAGTTCCTGTGCTCAGCATCATATCTAGAGATTGCCTTTTCAAAATAGATGTATTGAGTTCTGCCAGTATTGCTGCAGAGGTTAAAGGGGTTAGCCTGCCGGTGCCCCCACCATACATCATGCAAGAGGCATCGCTAGGCACTTAGTTTCGGTACCTGGGCCACGTATCATAAGTCCAGTGCCCCAGATATCTAGGCAGATTTTTCTATTTCAAATAACACTATATAAAATGATTTTTGTTCCCAAGAAATAAATGTAATTTCTTACTTGGTTATATCATAAAAACATGGAGAAAAAAAATGTATTAGCCTGCAAAAACTTTGATTCTGCGGTCAGTACACTGAAACATTGAAATTGGAATACCGTCTTAAGGAAAATTACAAACATTTGGGTTTAAGTTCATAATGAAAACGAAATACAATATATTTCAAATCATTAGCATATTTTAACCAAAATGCTACAAATTGATGAAAAGGAACCTAGAAATGTTTACTTTTGTAGGGGTATGTCATATCACTTTTACACATTAATCCCCAATTGTAGTCCCACATCAGGTTTTCCTTGTAGTTTCCCTGGCATCCTATATTTTGAAATTTGCTATCTTGATGAAAGCGCTCCCCTTGCTCCTCGGAATCCATCTTCTGTTTGAGTCTATCAAGATGGGCATCACAGATATGAACTTTGAGTTCTCCTGCAGCCCATTTTGCTTCCCCAGTCTCAACCAATGCAACATAGTTTTCAGCTTTATGATTTCCAAATGAAGCCTCTAACTACGTTAACAAAACCGATCCATGCTTCTTTCTCTTTTCTTTTGAGGAAATTGGGAAACTCTTGACACTCAATAACCTTCTTGATTTGAGGGCCAACATAAAACGCCAACTTTAACTTTTGCTTCTGAAAGCTTTTGGAAGAGATCTTGTCGATACTTGAATGACACTGATTCCTTGTCCAAAGCTGTGACAAATTGATTCATGAGGCCTAGTTTGATGTGGAAAGGTGGTATTATTACCTTTTGAGGGTCTACAAGTGGCTCCCATTTAATGTTGTTGTTTCCCACGAAAACTCAGTACATTCTGCTATCCCAAATGCAAAGAAAGCATGGAAGCTTAGTATAGCCTCCTTGAAGATTCACCAAGAATGCAACCATTTTCAAATCTCGAATTACTTCCCAATCATATGCCTCATATTTCATCGCATTTAAGACTCTCTTCACATTTTCATAGTCTTCTTTAAGCTTTGCTGAATGGGCAAGGGAAAGAGAAGGATACTGGTTACCATTATGGAGTAATACTTATGTGTATCAATAGCTTTGAATGATGTAAAGGCTGGAATCCTGAAGTCCTAAACATCTTTCATACTTTGGTTACCATGAAAGGAGAAAATAAATCTTATCAGACTAATGAAACAAAAGTAATATGTAGTTCAAATGAACAATGACATTCGAATATAGTGAGTTTACTATTGGACTACATAGGTATCCTAAAATCATTGTGGCAGCCACAAAAGCGAAGTTTCAGGGTTACATCAACTTCTTCCAAAATAAATGCATAATTAAAGAGGAAATAACACTTTTAATCCAGGAACACATTTTTTTTTTGCTACATAGTGTAATTAAACTTTTCATCCAATGGGGCCAGGTCTATCAGGGAATACAGCACAGCCTCCCGTTTCTGTAATGTTGCAGGTAGTTAAGCAGTCAAAATGGAAGAGGGTCTGCAGAGCCTGACAGCATGTCTCCTGTGTACAGCCCTCCCTCTGACTGCTGATTTCCGTCAGGACTTTCTCACTGCTGCCACTCGATAAATATTGATGAAGGAGGGAGTGAGCATGTATATGTATGTGTCTGTATTATGTGTATATTCAAAATGTGTGTATGTATGCTGGACTTGTGTCTCTTTAATATGTATATATGTTTCTATATGTGTATGTAGAATGTGTACATATAATGTGTATATGTGCATATATAATGTTTTTCTGTCAAAATAATATGTATATGTGTATGTATATGTTTGTAATGTGTGCCTTTATAATGTGTAGATAAGTCTGTATATGTGTATGTCTGTGTACAAATAATGTGTGTCTACATAATATATGTCTTTATAATGTGTATATATGTCAGTATATGTGTCTGTAGAATGTGTATATATCATGTCTCTTTATAATATATATATATGTATTTGCCTTATTCTGTCTCTCTGTCTGTCTTGCTCCAAAATGACATCATTACAGTGACAACCGTCGCATTGGCCACTTCGCTCGGCCGGGCCACGCACCCGCACGTATTGGCCGCATGGCTCCGCCCAACCACGCCCCCCCCACACGCATTGGCCGCTCGGCCCGGCCACGCACCCGCACGCATTGGCCTGCTCTGCTCGGGCCGGCCATGCCCCCCGCACACTGTGCCCGCGCTCGACCACGCCCACTGCACACTGTGCCCGCTTGGCCACCCCCCGCACACTGTGCCCGCTCGGCCACGCCCCCTCGCACACTGTGCCCACTCGGCCATGCCCCCGCACACTGTGCCCGCTCAGCCACGCCTCCTTGCACATTGTGCCCGCTCAGCCACGCCCCCTCACACACTGTGCCCGCTCGGCCACGCCCCCCGCACACTGTGCCTGCTCGGCCATGCCCCCTCACACACTGTGCCCACTCGGCAACGCCCCCGCACACTGTGCCCACAAGGCCATGCCCTTCGCACACTTTGCCCGCTCGGCCATGCCCCCGCACACTGTGCCCGCTCGGCCTTGCCCCCTGCACACTGTGTCCGCTCGGCAGCGCCCCCCCGCACACTTTGCCCGCTCGGCCATGCCCCTCGCACACTTTGCCAGCTCGGCCTCGCCTCCCACACACTGTGCCCGCTCGGCAATGCCCCCGCACACTGTGCCCACAAGGCCATGCCCTTCGCACACTGTGCCCGCTCGGCCATGCCCCCGCACACTGTGCCCGCTCGGCCTTGCCCCCTGCACACTGTGCCCGCTCAGCAATGCCCTCACACACTGTGTCCGCTCGGCAGCGCCCCCCCCGCACACTTTGCCCGCTCGGCCATGCCCCTCACACACTTTGCCAGCTCGGCCTCGCCCCCCGCACACTGTGCCCGCTCGGCCACACCCCCGCACACTGTGCCCACTTGGCCACTCCCCCCGCACACTGTGCCTGCTCGGCAACGCCCCCGCACACTGTGCCCACAAGGCCTCGCCCCCCGCACACTGTGCCCACTTGGCCACACCCCCACACACTGTGCCCGCTCGGCCACACCCCCCGCACACTGTGCCCACTCGGCTACGCCCCCCGCACACTGTGCCTGCTCGGCCACGCCTCTCACACACTGTGCCCGCTCGGCAATGCCCCTGCACACTGTGCCCACAAGGCCATGCCCTTCGCACACTGTGCCCGCTCGGCCACGCCCCCGCACACTGTGCCCACTCGGCCTTGCCTCCTGCACACTGTGCCCGCTCAGCAACACCCCCACACACTGTGTCCGCTCGGCAGCGCCCCCCGCACACTTTGCCCGCTCGGCCATGCCCCTCGCACACTTTGCCAGCTCGGCCTCGCCCCCCGCACACTGTGCCCGCTCGGCCACACCCCCGCACACTGTGCCCGCTCGGCCACTCCCCCCGCACACTGTGCCTGCTCGGCAACGCCCCCGCACACTGTGCCCACAAGGCCTCGCCCCCCGCACACTGTGCCTGCTTGGCCACGCCCCGACACACTGTGCCCGCTCGGCCACACCCCCCCACACTTTGCCCGCTCGGCCCCACCCTTCGCACACTGTGCCCGCTCGGCCACGCCCCCGCACACTGTGCCCGCTCGGCCTTGCCCCCCACACACTGTGCCCACTCGGCCACGCCCCCGCACACTGTGCCCGCTAGGCAGTGCCCCCCCGCACACTTTGCCCGCTCGGCCATGCCCCCCGCACACTTTGCCAGCTCGGCCACGCGCCCCTCACACTTTGCCAGCTCGGGCATGCCCCTCGCAAACTTTGCCCGCTTGACCACGCCCCTCACACACTTTGCCCACTTGGCTACGCCCCCCGCACACTTTGCATGCTCAGCCACGCCCCCCACACACATTGGGCACCTATACACCTCCCCCCAGGACTACTCCACCTATTAGACACCTCCCCCCAGGACTACTCCACCTATTAAACATCTCCCCCAGGACTACTCCACCTATTAGACACCGCCCCCCTGGACTATGCCACCTATTAGACTCCTCTCCCCCCAGGACAACTCGTCCTATTATACTCCTTTCCCCCCAGGACTACTCCTCCTATTAGACTCCTCCCCCCAGGTCTTCTCCTCCTATTAGACTCCTCTCCCCCAGGACTACTCTTCCTATTAGACACCTCTCCCCCCAGGACTACTGCTCCTATTAGACTCTTCTTCCCCCAGGACTACTCCTCCTATTATACTCCTCTCTCCCCAGGACTACTCCTCCTATTATCCTCCTCTCCCCCCAGGACTACACCACCCGGCTTTAATTGAACTCAGTGGAGACGTGAAATCAGCATGAGCTGAAACATATTTTCCTTTTTTATAATGTGTATACAGTAGATTGTGTGTCTATATAATGTGTATACAGTTAGGTCCAGAAATATTTGGACAGTGACACAATTTTCGCGAGTTGGGCTCTGCATGCCACCACATTGGATTTGAAATGAAACCTCTACAACAGAATTCAAGTGCAGATTGTAACGTTTAATTTGAAGGTTTGAACAAAAATATCTGATAGAAATTGTAGGAATTGTACACATTTCTTTACAAACACTCCACATTTTAGGAGGTCAAAAGTAATTGGACAAATAAACCAAACCCAAACAAAATATTTTTATTTTCAATATTTTGTTCCGAATCCTTTGGAGGCAATCACTGCCTTAAGTCTGGAACCCATGGACATCACCAAACGCTGGGTTTCCTCCTTCTTAATGCTTTTCCAGGCCTTTACAGCCGCAGCCTTCAGGTCTTGCTTGTTTGTGGGTCTTTCCGTCTTAAGTCTGGATTTGAGCAAGTGAAATGCATGCTCAATTGGGTTAAGATCTGGTGATTGACTTGGCCATTGCAGAATGTTCCACTTTTTTGCACTCATGAGCTCCTGGGTAGCTTTGGCTGTATGCTTGGAGTCATTGTCCATCTGTACTATGAAGCGCCGTCCGATCAACTTTGCGGCATTTGGCTGAACCTGGGCTGAAAGTATATCCCGGTACACTTCAGAATTCATCCGGCTACTCTTGTCTGCTGTTATGTCATCAATAAACACAAGTGACCCAGTGCCATTGAAAGCCATGCATGCCCATGCCATCACGTTGCCTCCACCATGTTTTACAGAGGATGTGGTGTGCCTTGGATCATGTGCCGTTCCCTTTCTTCTCCAAACTTTTTTCTTCCCATCATTCTGGTACAGGTTGATCTTTGTCTCATCTGTCCATAGAATACTTTTCCAGAACTGAGCTGGCTTCATGAGGTGTTTTTCAGCAAATTTAACTCTGGCCTGTCTATTTTTGGAATTGATGAATGGTTTGCATCTAGAAGTGAACCCTTTGTATTTACTTTCATGGAGTCTTCTCTTTACTGTTGACTTAGAGACAGATACACCTACTTCACTGAGAGTGTTCTGGACTTCAGTTGATGTTGTGAACGGGTTCTTCTTCACCAAAGAAAGTATGCGGCGATCATCCACCACTGTTGTCATCCGTGGATGCCCAGGCCTTTTTAAGTTCCCAAGCTCACCAGTCAATTCCTTTTTTCTCAGAATGTACCCGACTGTTGATTTTGCTACTCCAAGCATGTCTGCTATCTCTCTGATGGATTTTTTCTTTTTTTTCAGCCTCAGGATGTTCTGCTTCACCTCAATTGAGAGTTCCTTAGACCGCATGTTGTCTGGTCACAGCAACAGCTTCCAAATGCAAAACCACACACCTGTAATCAACCCCAGACCTTTTAACTACTTCATTGATTACAGGTTAACGAGGGAGACGCCTTCAGAGTTAATTGCAGCCCTTAGAGTCCCTTGTCCAATTACTTTTGGTCCCTTGAAAATGAGGAGGCTATGCATTACACAGCTATGATTCCTAAACCCTTTCTCCGATTTGGATGTGAAAACTCTCATATTGCAGCTGGGAGTGTGCACTTTCAGCCCATATTATATATAATTGTATTTCTGAACATGTATTTGTAAACAGCTAAAATAACAAAACTTGTGTCACTGTCCAAATATTTCTGGACCTAACTGTATATGTCAGTATATGTGTATGTAGAATGAGGGTATACTATATGTGCCTTCATGTATATATGTCTGTATATGTGTATATATCATGTGTCTTAATAAAGTGTATATACACTGTGTGCAGAATTATTAGGCAAATGAGTATTTTGATCACATGATACTTTTTATACATGTTGTCCTACTCCAAGCTTTATAGGCTTGAGAGCCAACTACCAATTAAGTAAATCAGGTGATGTGCATCTGTGTAATGAGGAGGGGTGTAGTGTAATGACATCAACACACTATATAAGATGTGCTTAATTATTATGCAACTTCCTTGCCTTTGGCAAATTGGGTCAGAAGAAAGATTTGACAAGCTCTGAAAAGTCCACAATTGTGAAATGTCTTGCAGAGGGATGCAGTAGTCTTGAAATTGCCAAACTTATGAAGCGTGATCACCGAACAATCAAGCATTTCATGGAAAATAGCCAACAGGGTCGCAAGAAGCGTGTTGGGCAACAAAGGCACAAAATATCTGCCCATGAATTGGGGAAAATCAAGCGTGAAGCTGCCAAGATGCCATTTGCCACCAGTTTGGCCATATTTCAGAGCTGCAACATTACTGGAGTATCAAAAAGCACAAGGTGTGCCATACTCAGGGACATGGCCAAGGTAAGGAAGGCTGAACAACGACCACCTTTGAAGAAGAAACATAAGATAAAACGTCAAGACTGGGCCAAGAAATTGCTTAAGACTGATTTTTCAAAGGTTTATTGGCCTGATGAAATGAGAGTGACTCTTGATGGGCCAGATGGATGGGCCAGAGGCTGGATCAGTAAAGGGCAGAGAGCTCCACTCTGACTCAGACGCCAGCAAGGTGGAGGTGCGGTACTGGTATGGGCTGGTATCATTAAAAATGAACTTGTGGGACCTTTTGGGGTTGAGGGTGGAGTGAAACTCAACCCCCAGACCTACTGCCAGTTTCTGGAAGACAACTTCTTTAATCAGTGGTACAGGAAGAAGTCGGTATTGTTTAATAAAAACATGATTTCCATGCAGGACAATGCTCCATCACATGCATCCAACTACTCCACAGCGTGGCTGACCAGTAAAGGTCTTAAAGATGAAAAACTAATGACCCCTGATCACCTGATCTGAACCCCATAGAGAACCTGTGGTCCTTCATAAAATGTGAGATCTACAGGGAGGGAAAATAGTACACCTCTCGGAACAGTGTCTGGGAGGCTGTGGTGGCTGCTGCACGCAATGTTGAAAACAGATCAAGGAATTGACAATCTATGGATGATAGGCTGTTGAGTGTCATCATAAAGAATGGTGGCTATATTGGTCACTAATTTTTTGGGATTTTGTTTTTGCATGTCAGAAATGTTTATTTCTAAATTTTGTGCAGTTATATTGGTTTACCTGGTGAAAATAAACAAGTGAGATGGAAATATATTTGTTTTTTATTAAGTTGTCCAATAATTCTGCACAGTAATAGTTACCTGCACAAACAGATATCCCCCTAAGATAGCTAAATAAAAAAAAACCCTCTCCAACTTCCAAAAACATTAAGCTTTGATATTTATGGTTTGGGTTGATTGAGAAGTTGTTGATGAATAATTTAAAAAAATCCTCTAAAGTACAACTTGCCTAATAATTCTTCATACGGTTTATGTCTATATATGTATGTGTGTGTATATATAATGTTTCTGCATAATATGTGTCTTTATAATGTGTATGCAGTATATGTACATATTATGTGTTTCTGTATAATATGTATATGTGTATGGATGTTTATATATTGTGTCTTGATAATGTGGATATATGTCTGTATATGTGTATGTATGTGTATACAAATACATGTCTTCATGTGTATATACAGTATATCTGTACATGTATATGTGTATATATAATGTGTTTCTGTCTGAATAATATGTACTGTATATACATCTATATATGTGTATATATAATGTGTGTCTATATAATGTGTATATATGTCTGTATATGTGTATGTAAATGTGTATATATAATGTGTTTCTGTATATAATGTATAGATGTATGTGTGCCGCCCCCGTGCCAGCAGCCGGCGCTGCTCGGATCCGGACCCGCTGCATGGCTCGAGGGATCCTCCGGACCGGGGGGTCACGCGGACACGCTGAATGAAAAGGGGGACGTAGTTGTACGGCCTTGACCGTATTTGGTTCGTGACGCCACCCACGGTGTGTGATGAAGTGGGTCACCACTGCTGCTGTTGTGGGATACCCGGGGGAGATGTAATGGCAGCCGGATGTTAACCCCTCCGTGGGTAGGGATGGTTGCCCCGGGGCTCAGTGTCTCTATGCAGGGTATGGCGATGGCAGGGGCTTGCGCGCCCGGACGTACCAGGGGATGTTTGGTTACTCACAAGTAAATGAAGCACATGAGTCTTTTGGTAAACCAAGGTGCTGGTGGCCGGCTGCCGCGGCCGGTTGTACTCTGGTCCCCCACCTGGGCTGGTGGTCGCTGTCTCTTCCTCTGCACTAGTTGTGGTTGTGTGTTTGGACTTCCCGGTATGGAACAGGTGTGAAGGCGTTCAACAAGAACGGAGCACTGCATCATTTAACTTCCCAACTGCCCTGCCACCCCCCACCTACTGTGCAGATGGCCTCCTCCAGGAACATGACGACGTTCAACAGGATTTGTAGGTATTTTAAACAGCAACCTATAACTTTAAAACTTGAAACTTGTGGCGGATTCCGGCCCCTTTAAGGCCGGGCATTCCTGGGGCACGCACTTGCAAAGTGCCCAGGCAGCTCACAGTACAGGCAGATTGGCACTATCACACCCCCAACGGCAGACGGGGCCTCATCCTCGGAGGTGGACTCCGCTTCTGCCTCGTACACTTCCAACGCATGGTATGTACGGGACGATAAAGCCATCCGGTATCCATTCCCACCACATCGCGGGACATTCGCAGCTACTGAAGTGTCGACACCGGAACTACTCTCATCCGTCTCCTCCAATTCTGAGCTTGCGGCTAAGGAGTCTTCTGGGTCGGGCGCCATCCCCGTTGCGGCCCGGGCGGACTGCCAGAGCCGACATCCTTCCTGTGGTAGGCGGGTCACCGCCAGCTGCTACACGGGGAGTCACTACCGGAGTCCAGGGGTCCACCGCTCCTGCGACCAGAGTGGGAGCTGCAGCTTCCTCACCAACTGCTTTGTTCACGGGCGCCGCTGCTCCAGCGGCGGGCGCTGCACCGCCGTCCATATTTGGCGCCGACATCTTCTCGCTTTTCCCCCTTGGTCTTTTGCAAGCACTTCCTCATGCGGCAGGTTAGTTTCATTTTCGGCCTCAGGGTGTTGTTTCCTTCCGGCCGTGTTCCCAGGGGGCGGGACTTCAGCTTCGCGCCCTTTCTCGGGTTAGAAGATACTGGGCTGTAGTTTTTCGCGCCTAAAAATGGCGGCAAAAATGGTGACTTATGAAAATTTTTCAACGGATCACCGTTGACTGTCCAGTTCAAGGCGCACTTCCACCAGGTAGGTGCATGGGTTTGAATCCTGTTCGTGACGCCAAGTTTCGGGGTGTGTCGCCCCCGTGCCAGCAGCCGGCGCTGCTCGGATCCGGACCTGCTGCGTGGCTCGAGGGATCCTTCGGACCCAGGGGTCACGCGGACACGCCAAATGAAAAGGGGGACGTAGTTGTACGGCCTTCATCGTATTCGGTTCGTGACGCCACCCTCGATGTGTGGTGAAGTGGGACACCATCGCTGCTGTTGTGGGATACCCGGGGGAGATGTAATGGCAGCTGGATGTTAACCCCTCCGTGGGTAGGGATGTTTGCCCCGGGGCCCTGTGTCTCTATGCAGGGTATGGCGATGGCAGGGGCTTGCGCGCCCGGACGTACCAGGGAATGTTTGGTTACTCACAAGTAAATGAATCACATGAGTCTTTTGGTAAACCAAGGTGCTGGTGGCCGGCCACCGCGGCCGGTTGTACTCTGGTCCCCCACCCGCTCCCGGCTTGCTGTGTGCCTGAGGAGCCATACCTGCTAATGTTGACCCATGGGATCTATGGGCCCTGGCGGTTGCCCTATCCCTCTCTGTGGGTGGTTGTCTGCTTTTGGGACTTTGGTTGGGGGGGAGCTGTAATCCTGCCCTCAATCGGTTGATTAGCTAGGCCGTTGGTTCCGGTCCTGGCTTTAGGGTCCGAGTACCCCCTCTGTGCACGGTTTCCGGTCGGGTCTCCGGCGTCGGTACCGGTGGGCTCCAACCCTGCTCCGGTCCTCCTCAGATTTGCCGAGCCGTCTTCCCGTCTCCTGCTTACGGAGACCACCGTCTGCCCCCTAGCCAAGGTACCAGGGCTCCAACCCTGGCACTGTTCAACTTGAACTTCTCCTCCGCTGCAGCTACACCTAGCTCCAGCCCACACTCCTCTCAACTTGAACTACAACTTCATCTGTTTGCTTTCCCGCTGTCTAGACCCCTAGGTGGGCGTTCCCTAACTGCCTGGTCTCGCGCACTGGTATGCCTGTCTTGCCCTGAGGGTGGTGACTAGGGTTTCAGGTCGGCTGTATGTAACCTGGGTGAGGGATGGTGTTATGCGGGGGCCTATGTGTGACTACCTGGTTTTGCCAGGGCGTCACATATGTATGTGTGTATAAAATGTGTGTCTTTTTCCCCGCCGCTATCGGCAGCCCTATAATGCGAACATGGGGCGCCAATGTGTTGTTTTCATTGCAGCTATTTGATAATGATAGATAATCTCCAAAATAGTAAAGTATATTTCACTGTTGGACGTAAATTGGAGTTCTAGCCTAAAATATAACCTTTATTAAGTAAACTTAAACTATTGAAATTACCTATAGTGCCTAATGCAAGACACCAATAACAATAAAGACGTGCCGTACGTGCCTTATTGTGAACTAAAACGCACATATTACTGCAACAGGTTAGTGAGGCCGGACCCAGAAATGGGTCAATATGTCCATAAATTATAGCGACTGGGCCGATGCGGTTTTTAGCTGGGAAATGTTATCCTTTGTTCTTAAATACCAGCAACAAATAAGTTCCCCTAGTAAATACCTCCGTCACAATTTCAATAAATGTGGAGTACTACTATGCCCAGCAAACACCTATCTAAATATTTTATAAGGTACTGATAGGACTGCTACAATAATGCTATGCTTGAATATACCCCCTCTCCATGGGTGCCTGTATATATTAATGTGACTCCCCTAGAAATCAATATAAACGGGGGTAACAGTATATCCCACATTGATGCATTTTAAAAAAACGTCCAGGTTTGTGGACAGTACATTACAGACTGGACCACCAGGATTGCACAATATCAGGCTATGTCTCCTAACTACAAATACCCGCAAGCAATTGTATGACCTAATTAGGAGATCCGGCCACAGAAATTTTAGCCCTGCGGCTGTGTGCCAAATGAAGTGCTGTGCTGGGTGCTGTGTCAACTACAGTACTTGTGCTCATGTGCTATGACCTACGCGTTTCTTCAATGTGGTTTATAGCTGCCATGAATCATCTGGGGCATTGGGGCAGCATGTCATATTTATTAATAAGATCGGTACGGCATATTAGTAGATAGGACGCCAGCATAATAGCTGGCCGCATGGTGCGGCTGCTCTATTAATCCCTATATAGAATCGTAATATACTCCCCCTTTTTAGCTCTGCCCCCTACACACCGTGCCTGAACTGAGATCTCCTCCCACAGCAGCACCTGCACCAATGACAGATGCTATTAGATTATACCAGAGGCTGACATTATACAGTGCCTTGCAAAAGTATTCCGCCCCCTTGAATTTTTCAACCTTTTCCAACATTTCTGGCTTCAAACATAAAGATAAAAATTTTAATGTTATGGTGAAGAATAGAGTTGAGCGCGGTTCGTGGTTCGTGGTTCTCCAGTTCGCGGCTCGAGTGATTTTGGGGCATGTTCTAGATCGAACTAGAACTCGAGCTTTTTGCAAAAGCTCGATAGTTCTAGAAACGTTCGAGAACGGTTCTAGCAGCCAAAAAACAGCTAAATCATAGCTTGGTTTCTGCTGTAATAGTGTAAGTCACTCTGTGAATCAAACTATTATCACATTTCAGTGTATAGTGTGCGTGAACAGCGCCTTCAGATCACTGCTGTTTCTATAATGGCGATCGCCATTTTTTTTTTTTTTTTCTTGTCTTCCTTCCCTAAGCGCGCGCGTCTTGTGGGGCGGGCCAGCATGTCAGCCAATCCCAGACACACACACACCTAAGTGGACTTTGAGCCAGAGAAGCAACGGCATGTGTGATAGGATCTGCATGTCACATGTCCCTGCATTATAAAACCGGACATTTTCTTCACGAACGCCATTATCTGCCTTCTGCGTCTTTGGTGTCAGACATCAGTGTCGCAGCTCCGTCCTCCTGAGTCCTATCGCCGATACAGCTGTATGCGCTGCATACACAGCGTTAGACAGCTTAGGGAGAGCACATTCTAGCAGTCCTTTTAAGGGCTCAAAGCGGCAGGGTCAGAGAGCCATAGGTGACAGGTCCTGCAAACAGCAACAGCGTCTGTGTAGCTAAGGTCAGGGATTTCCTCCCTGCATTTCACCATTAGGAGGGAATAGAAAGGCAGGCTTCCATTCCTCTACCCAGAGCACCACAATCCTGCCACTGTACCCTCTTGTCCTCTGCACACTCCAACTCATTCTAAGTAAGCCATTATACTAGCAGACATTCAGTGTACCTAGTGGCATCCTATACGTGGCTATTGGACTTTGCTATAGTCCCACTAGTGCAAAGACATTTGCAGAGCACGTCTGCCTGCATTGCACACTACAACTTTTTTAAACTAAGCAATTTTACTAGCAAACACTCAGTGTGTGAAGCCCCGCAGGTGCTGTATCGGTGCATACCTTCAGGGACTCCACGTAGCTGGTGCTGGTCACAGGTAGGGAATCTTCAGTTTTGATCGTGACGCCACTCTCAGTATTGCGGTCAGTGGGGACCGCCACTGCAGGTTAGGGGACGCCTGGGGCTGATGGTGGGTGCAGTCGGATATAGTAGCCTCCTGAGAGTGAGGCAAGCCCCAGGGCCCGGTGTGGGTTTGTAGTACCACAAGTCGCAGAATGACTCAAACACAGTCCATGAAGTCTTTTAACGTGTTTACTCACTGTTTGGAGGTCACGGTGAGATGCCCGGGCGACACTGTGATAACCAGGTGGAACCAGGAATTCCAGGAGGCCGTTCTGAGGGTAGCTGTCCACTCGCCTTCCTTGCACTCTTTCTGTTTTAGGAGGATCCTTTGCTTGAAGCGTAGTAGGACCCCTCCAGGGAAGCTGTTACCACCCTGCTCCCCTCTCTCTGGCTCGTCTGCCGGCAGCGTGGCCTTGGTGGGATGGCTTCTGGCCCTGTCCCCTTATGGGCCTGGTGTGCTGCTTGGCTCAAGCTCTGTGTAGTCGTGGTGAGGGCATGAAGTACCCCCCCAACCTGTAGGTTAAGCAGCTCTGGATGATCTGCTGCCTGTTCTGGGGACCTAGTTCCCCTTGTGTGCTCGGATACTGGGATCTCCGTACTCAGCCACCCCTCTTTCTCTGGATGCTCTTCAGGCCGACCCACAGTACTCCGTTCTCCTCCGCTTTCAGCTACAGCACCCCTCAGGACCTGTCTGCACGGGAGCTTCTCTGCTCCCCCTCCATACACTTCAACTTCTTCCTCTCGACTCTCTCACTTCCTCCTCTCTCTCTGCCCTGCTTCCTAGCAACCAGCCCCTGAACACACCCCCAGCTGGGAATTGAAAGTTAACCCCTTCTGGCTACCCAAGGGTCCCCTCTGGTGATGTGGGAGGCCTGGTCACTATATGTTTGTATGTGCACCTCATCCTGGCCTTTGGAGATTACCTGGAAGCATTGCTCCCGCATGGGTGCAATACTCTGTGGTGCCTGACCAGGTCAGGGGCGCCACATTCCCCCTTAGTTATCATCAGCACGTCCTCGGGCTGCAAAGACAAGAGACAGAAAAAAGGTAATTACAAACTTTTCCCACGCAGGGGCAATTATTTACATTTAAACATGCCAGGTACCATTCCACCACCAACCACCCACATGTCCGAACCCACCCAAAAACCTCCAGGAGGTAGGTCACCGGTCCTTTTGGTAACCAGGTCTGGGCCATCACATTCCCCAGACCTTTCCTCCAATCTTCCTCTCCTGAGGGGAGTGGTGTAAGGTAGGCCCCATAAACAGGCGTACCCGCTTCCGAGTGTTGGAGGGCAGGCCCCATAAACAGGCGTGCCCCCTTGTTGGTGCAGAGCCATGCCCCTCAACAGGCAGACTCTGGGGTTGGTACCAAGAAGGCAACTTTTTACAATACAAAAGTTTGTGGTTAAAGCCAGTTCATAACCAGTGGTCTAACATTTTAAGGAAGTCTCACAATAGTCCTTGTGGGCACATTTCGCTTAACTATAAACAGGTTAAACATTACATTTCATACAGTCACTTTGAACTAAACTGTACTTTGTCTATAGCGTAATGGGAGCTGACCAAAGTTGCTGCGGGTTGATCTACGCAGTACTATACTGTCATCTGTCTGAGGTTGTGTCCTCCCACCCGATGTATGTGTCTCAATGTGAATTCTGGGTGTACTGGGTACTGATACCAATGCGTGGTTTTCTGCTTCAGCTACATTTGGCACTTCTAGGTTCTGAACAGGTGCTTCTAGGTCTCCTACTTCTCTAGATTGAGTGAATGTAATGACTGGAATAACAACTGCTCCATTGTATTGAGGCCAACTTGCTGGAAAATCTCCAAGCGCAGTATGGATCATCCTTTCTTTTGGTTCCTGAACTGGCAAAGGGTTGGGAATTTCTTCAGGGATTCTTAGTTGTTCAGGACATTTCTTTAGGCGATCTCTAGAAACGACAGCTGTTGTTTTTCCTCCATCTTTGCTGATAAGGCATGTCTTTTCATTGCTAAGCGTTGATGGTAACACAGTATAGGGTTCTTCTTCCCAGTGATTGTCAAGTTTATGACGCCTTCTCTTTCCCTTGAGAACTATATCTCCCGGCATCAAAGGAACAGCAGGTGCTTTTCGATTGTAGGCCTTTTCTTGTTTCTCACGCTGCTGAGTCAGGCTTCGCTCCACACACTCTTGTACTTTCTTGTATTGGGCTTGGCGGTTGGAATCCCAATCAGCACCTTGTTGATGGTCTTCAGGGGTCTCAACTCCCATTTCCAGATCTACTGGCAACCTCCCTGGTCTGGCCCTCATCAGGTATGCCGGTGTGCAGTTCGTGGAACTCACAGGGATGTTGTTATACATGTCCACTAGATCGGGCAGTTTTTCTGGCCACTGACTTCGTTCCTCCAATGGGAGCGTCTTCAGAAGATCGAGAATGATGTGGTTCATCTTCTCACACATGCCATTGGTCTGAGGATGGTAAGGCGTAGTACGGATCTTCTGGCAGCCGTATAGGTTACAAAACTCCTTAAACACTTCAGCTTCAAAGGCTGGTCCTTGGTCAGTGAGCACTTGATCTGGATAGCCATGTGGTCGACAGAAGTGTGTCTGGAAAGCTTTGGCTGCAATTTGACCTGTCAAGTCCTTGACTGGTACTACCACCAGGAATCTGGAGTAGTGGTCAACCATAGTGAGAGCGTAGTTGTAGCCTTGTCTGCTGGGTGCCAACTTTACATGGTCCAGGGCCACGATCTCCAGGGGCCGTTTAGTTTGGATGGGCTGGAGTGGTGCTCTCTGGCGGTGCTGGTCTTTTCTTCTAAGATTGCAAGGCCCGCAGTTTCGACACCACTTCTCTAGGGCAGATCTCATGCCCACCCAGTAGAATCTTACTTTAAGTAGGGCCTCCAGTTTCTTCCAACCAAAGTGGCCTGCACCATTGTGATAGGCTTCTAGCACCATCCTCGTATCCTTCTGTGGTACAATCACTTGCCACACCTTCTCATGCGTCCTCGGGTCAATGATGCTCCTGTAAAGTTTGTCTTGATAGATGAATAATCGACCCCTCTCCTTCCATAGGTACTGTGCCTCAGGTGGGGCTACTTTGTCAAGGCTGGCGCCAGGCTGGCTGATCAGTTTCTTTACCAAGCCTACCGCTGGATCATTTTCCTGGGTCTCCTTCCAGTTGTAGTGAGGTAGTGGGTTCAGGGTCACCTCTTGGCGGTGGGCACGCGACTGCCGACACTGTTTTGCTCCATGGCGATGGAACGCTGGCAGCTCAATCTCTTCAAGATCATCTACATCTTCACCCTCGTCTGCTAGGTGAGGCATCCTGGACAGAGCATCTGCGTTGCCGTTCTTGCAGCCAGCTCGATACTTGACAGTAAAGTCATAATTCGCCAGTCGGGCTACCCAACGCTGCTCCATGGCACCCAATTTAGCAGTATCCAAGTGGGTCAGGGGGTTGTTGTCCGTGAAGACAGTGAATTTGGTGGCTGCCAGGTAGTGCTTGAACCGCTCTGTGATAGCCCATACCATGGCCAGGAACTCTAGCTTGAATGAGCTATAATTCTCCGGGTTTCTTTCAGTAGGCCTGAGCTTCCTGCTGGCGTAAGCAATCACACGCTCTTTGCCTCCCTGCACCTGTGAAAGCACTGCTCCCAGTCCCACATTACTGGCATCTGTGTACAGTACGAATGGCAGACCGTAGTCAGGGTAGGCTAGGATCTCTTCACCCGTCAAGGCCCCTTTCATTTGTCTGAAGGAGTGTTCTTCTGCTTCTCCCCAGTGAAATGGCGGGCCGGAGGTCTTTCCTTTCTTCTTTGGGTGGCCTACCAGGAGCTCTTGCAAAGGCGCTGCCATTTTCGTGTAGCCCTTGATGAACCTTCTGTAGTAGCCTACCAAGCCAAGGAACTGGCGTACCTCCCGGACGGTAGTAGGTGTGGGCCACTCCTGGATGACTGTGACCTTCTCTGGGTCCGGTGCTACTCCTTCTGCACTGACCACGTGACCTAGGTACTGGACCTTTGGCTTCAGTAAATGGCACTTGGATGGTTTCAGCTTCATTCCATATCGGGATAGTGCTTCAAAGACTTCAGCCAGGTGTTTCAGGTGGTCCTCGTAGGTCTTGGAGTACACGATGACATCATCCAGGTAGAGCAGGACGGTTTCAAAGTTGAGGTGCCCTAGGCAGCATTCCATAAGCCTCTGGAAGGTCCCGGGGGCATTGCAGAGTCCAAATGGCATGCTATTGAACTCACAGAGGCCCATTGGGGTGGTGAAGGCCGTCTTCTCCCGATCTTCTTCTGCTACAGATACTTGCCAGTAGCCACTAGTAAGATCTAGGGTAGAAAAGTAGTTAGAGGCTTTCAAGGCAGCGAGGGATTCCTCTATCCTTGGCAAAGGGTAGGCATCCTTGTGTGTTATCTGATTTATCCGTCTGTAATCCACACACATCCTCATCGTGCCATCCTTCTTTCTTACCAGGACTAGGGGAGCTGCCCAGGGGCTGCAACTGTCCCTTATGACTCCTGCCTCCTTCATGTCCTTCAGCATGTCCTTTGTGCGCTGGTAATGGGCTGGTGGAATAGGCCTATGTCTTTCCTTAATGGGAGGATGACTGCCTGTGGGTATGTGATGTTGCACCCCTTTGATCCTACCAAAATCTAGTGGGTTCTTACTAAAGACCTGCTCGTATTCCTGCACGACCCTGTAAACCCCATGTTTCTGGTAGTCGGGTGTAGAGTCAGTCCCCACGTGTAGTTTCTGGCACCAGTCCTCTAACTGCTTTTGGGAGGTCTCGCCCTCTTTTGAGTCAGCTTGTGTCAGGGGACCTACAGGTGTTATGGCGTCATCTGAGCATGTAAACAGTTTGGCTATGGTAGCGTACCTTGGTAGTCTGGCTTCCTCCTCCCCACAGTTCAACACTCGTACAGGCACTCGTCCCTTGTGTACATCAACTACCCCCCTGGCTGTCAGAATCGTGGGCCAGTGGTCTGAATGAGTGGGCTCTAGTACAGCCTGGTAATCTTGTCCTCTGAGACCTACCGCTGCTCTACACCACATCATCATTTCACTCCGTGGGGGTATCACAATGGGGTTAGCATCCATCACCCGTACACTACCAATCTCACCGCCAGTCTGTTTTACCTGTTGCTTCCTCAGAATGATTCGGATCTCCTTTTGCAAGGCTCTTTGCGACCTGCCGTCAGCACCTTCAACAATCTGGTGAAGCAACAACAACACTTCCCCTAGGCAATTTTCTATGACATTAGTGCCTAAAATCATTTGCGGGTTCCTTTCTCTAACATCAGTGTCCACAACAATCAGTCCTTGTCCCTTCATTTCCTGCCTTCCCACCTTTATGGTTACCTCTTTGACCCCGATCTGGTCTATAGGTTGTCCGTTGGCAGCATAGATGGTGAGGGAGGGGTCCGGTGGTCGGAGATCGCCGTCCGACCAAAACCTCCAATAAAGGACATGCGGGATCGTGGTGACCTGAGAGCCGGTGTCCAATAATGCCGGGGTAGGGATCCCGTCCAAGACGATGGACAGGACAGGACGTCCACCCACGTACTGATCACAGCAGCGACTTGGGCCTGATCTTCTTAATCCTGAGGACTGGCCCTCGGCCCCAGGTTTGACTCGTTTAAAGGACAGGCCCTTGCATAGTGACCTGCCTTCTGGCAACGACGACAGATGGGTTGTCCAGCTGAGTCATAGCGATCACTGCTCCTGCCTCGAGTTGGGGGACCCCTTCTCCTCCGCATCCAAGGGACGTCCTCTGGGTTGTCGGCTAGCAGGATCTGATGAGGGACTTTGGTCTCTGAGGGCAACTGCATTGCTTTCAGGATTTGTGCGACGTCCTTAGTGAGCTGCTGCACTTGGGAGGATAGCGTACTTATGGTCTCTGCTGGCGCGTTGAGTCCTTTTGCAGTCATCAGGGCCTGCGTGGAGGATTCTGCTCCTGCAGCCGTGGAACTGGCAGGGTCTGTGTCCACAGGGGGTTGGAGTGCTTTCACTGCCCGGTCTTTCAGAATGGCAAAGTCCACGTCGGGGTGTTCTAGGGACCACAGCTTCATCTGCTTCCCATCCTCAGGAGAGCGCAGGCCCCGCAAGAATTGTTCCTTCATCATCCGGTTTCCTTCCTGATCACTGACAGGGTCCACCAGCTTGAGAGCCCGTAGTGCAGCCTGCAGCCTGAGGGCATAGTCTCTTATACTATCTTGGGGCTTCTGACGGCAGTGATAGAAGTCCGTTCTCAGCTCTCCCTCCGTGCGGTGTTCAAAAGCAGCTGCTAGTTTGGCAAAGATGGTCTCAACAGAGCTCCGGTCATCATTGGCCCAGGACTCAGCTTCCAATTCTGCTGCTCCAGTCAATTGTCCCAGCACCACAGCGGCCCTCTGTTTACCAGTCATCGCGTGCATGTCTAGCAGGGTGTTGATCTTTTTCTTAAACCCGGTCAGCGTGTCTATTTTACCGGCGTATTGAGGCAGCCATTGCGCCCCTGGGGCATACAACAAGGACACTGGCATTATGGGGGCGACCTCGGCCGGCGCAGCTGCGACCGCGGCACCGGCACCAGGCGCTGCGGCGTCCAGCGCGACAGGGGCTGGCATCGCTTGGGCTGCGTCGCCCTGACCAGGGGCATTACCTCCTGCAGCGTCCATTTTTCTTCAGAAATCTGCGCGCTCCGTTTCCACTTCCTGGGTCAGTACGCTCTCTGAATTGTGGGGATTCTGGGGCGGCCACACCTCTTCGTGGGCGGTGCTCTTCTCCCTCGCGCGGGCTGCAGCGCGCGCTTTTGAAGATGGCAATATGGCGGCGGTTCAATTTTTGCGGTCGGACCTCTGAGGCACACGGTCACCTGTCTGAACAGGTCTAGTCCTTATCCTGTTCGTGACGCCAGAAGATGTGAAGCCCCGCAGGTGCTGTATCGGTGCATACCTTCAGGGACTCCACGTAGCTGGTGCTGGTCACAGGTAGGGAATCTTCAGTTTTGATCGTGACGCCACTCTCAGTATTGCGGTCAGTGGGGACCGCCACTGCAGGTTAGGGGACGCCTGGGGCTGATGGTGGGTGCAGTCGGATATAGTAGCCTCCTGAGAGTGAGGCAAGCCCCAGGGCCCGGTGTGGGTTTGTAGTACCACAAGTCGCAGAATGACTCAAACACAGTCCATGAAGTCTTTTAACGTGTTTACTCACTGTTTGGAGGTCACGGTGAGATGCCCGGGCGACACTGTGATAACCAGGTGGAACCAGGAATTCCAGGAGGCCGTTCTGAGGGTAGCTGTCCACTCGCCTTCCTTGCACTCTTTCTGTTTTAGGAGGATCCTTTGCTTGAAGCGTAGTAGGACCCCTCCAGGGAAGCTGTTACCACCCTGCTCCCCTCTCTCTGGCTCGTCTGCCGGCAGCGTGGCCTTGGTGGGATGGCTTCTGGCCCTGTCCCCTTATGGGCCTGGTGTGCTGCTTGGCTCAAGCTCTGTGTAGTCGTGGTGAGGGCATGAAGTACCCCCCCAACCTGTAGGTTAAGCAGCTCTGGATGATCTGCTGCCTGTTCTGGGGACCTAGTTCCCCTTGTGTGCTCGGATACTGGGATCTCCGTACTCAGCCACCCCTCTTTCTCTGGATGCTCTTCAGGCCGACCCACAGTACTCCGTTCTCCTCCGCTTTCAGCTACAGCACCCCTCAGGACCTGTCTGCACGGGAGCTTCTCTGCTCCCCCTCCATACACTTCAACTTCTTCCTCTCGACTCTCTCACTTCCTCCTCTCTCTCTGCCCTGCTTCCTAGCAACCAGCCCCTGAACACACCCCCAGCTGGGAATTGAAAGTTAACCCCTTCTGGCTACCCAAGGGTCCCCTCTGGTGATGTGGGAGGCCTGGTCACTATATGTTTGTATGTGCACCTCATCCTGGCCTTTGGAGATTACCTGGAAGCATTGCTCCCGCATGGGTGCAATACTCTGTGGTGCCTGACCAGGTCAGGGGCGCCACAAGTGTACCTAGTGGCATCCTATACGTGGCTATTGGACTTTGCTATAGTCCCACTAGTGCAAAGACATTTGCAGAGCACGTCTGCCTGCATTGCACACTACAACTTTTTTAAACTAAGCAATTTTACTAGCAAACACTCAGTGTACCTAGTGGCATCCTATACGTGGCTATTGGACTTTGCTATAGTCCCACTAGTGCCAAGACATTTGCAGAGCGCATCTGCCTGCGTTGCACACTCCAACTAATTATAACTAAGCCATTATACTTGCACACACTAAGTGTTTTTTAGTGGCATCCTATACGTGGCTATTGGACTTTGCTATAGTCCTACTAGTGCCAAGACATTTGCAGAGCGCATCTGCCTGCGTTGCACACTCCAACTAATTATAACTAAGCCATTATACTAGCACACACTCAGTGAACCTAGTGGCATCCTATACGTGGCTATTGGACTTTGCTATAGTCCCACTAGTGCCAAGACATTTGCAGCACGTCTGCCTGCGTTGCACACTCCAACTAATTATAACTAAGCCATTATACTAGCACACACTCAGTGTACCTAGTGGCATCCTATACGTGGCTATTGGACTTTGCTATAGTCCCACTAGTGCCAAGACATTTGCAGAGCGCATCTGCCTGCGTTGCACACTCCAACTAATTATAACTAAGCCATTATACTTGCACACACTAAGTGTTTTTTAGTGGCATCCTATACGTGGCTATTGGACTTTGCTATAGTCCTACTAGTGCCAAGACATTTGCAGAGCGCATCTGCCTGCGTTGCACACTCCAACTAATTATAACTAAGCCATTATACTAGCACACACTCAGTGAACCTAGTGGCATCCTATACGTGGCTATTGGACTTTGCTATAGTCCCACTAGTGCCAAGACATTTGCAGCACGTCTGCCTGCGTTGCACACTCCAACTTATTATAACTAAGCCATTATACTAGCACACACTCAGTGTACCTAGTGGCATCCTATACGTGGCTATTGGACTTTGCTATAGTCCCACTAGTGCCAAGACATTTGCAGCACATCTGCCTGCGTTGCACACTCCAACTAATTATAACTAAGCCATTATACTAGCACACACTCAGTGTACCTAGTGGCATCCTATACGTGGCTATTGGACTTTGCTATAGTCCCACTAGTGCCAAGACATTTGCAGCACGTCTGCCTGCGTTGCACACTCCAACTAATTATAACTAAGCCATTATACTAGCACACACTCAGTGTACCTAGTGGCATCCTATACGTGGCTATTGGACTTTGCTATAGTCCCACTAGTGCCAAGACATTTGCAGCACGTCTGCCTGCGTTGCACACTCCAACTAATTATAACTAAGCCATTATACTAGCACACACTCAGTGTACCTAGTGGCATCCTATACGTGGCTATTGGACTTTGCTATAGTCCCACTAGTGCCAAGACATTTGCAGCACGTCTGCCTGCGTTGCACACTCCAACTAATTATAACTAAGCCATTATACTAGCACACACTCAGTGTACCTAGTGGCATCCTATACGTGGCTATTGGACTTTGCTATAGTCCCACTAGTGCCAAGACATTTGCAGCACGTCTGCCTGCGTTGCACACTCCAACTAATTATAACTAAGCCATTATACTAGCACACACTCAGTGTACCTAGTGGCATCCTATACGTGGCTATTGGACTTTGCTATAGTCCCACTAGTGCCAAGACATTTGCAGCACGTCTGCCTGCGTTGCACACTCCAACTAATTATAACTAAGCCATTATACTAGCACACACTCAGTGTACCTAGTGGCATCCTATACGTGGCTATTGGACTTTGCTATAGTCCTACTAGTGCCAAGACATTTGCAGAGCGCATCTGCCTGCGTTGCACACTCCAACTAATTATAACTAAGCCATTATACTAGCACACACTCAGTGAACCTAGTGGCATCCTATACGTGGCTATTGGACTTTGCTATAGTCCCACTAGTGCCAAGACATTTGCAGCACGTCTGCCTGCGTTGCACACTCCAACTAATTATAACTAAGCCATTATACTAGCACACACTCAGTGTACCTAGTGGCATCCTATACGTGGCTATTGGACTTTGCTATAGTCCCACTAGTGCCAAGACATTTGCAGCACGTCTGCCTGCGTTGCACACTCCAACTAATTATAACTAAGCCATTATACTAGCACACACTCAGTGTACCTAGTGGCATCCTATACGTGGCTATTGGACTTTGCTATAGTCCCACTAGTGCAAAGACATTTGCAGAGCACGTCTGCCTGCATTGCACACTACAACTTTTTTAAACTAAGCAATTTTACTAGCAAACACTCAGTGTACCTAGTGGCATCCTATACGTGGCTATTGGACTTTGCTATAGTCCCACTAGTGCCAAGACATTTGCAGAGCGCATCTGCCTGCGTTGCACACTCCAACTAATTATAACTAAGCCATTATACTTGCACACACTAAGTGTTTTTTAGTGGCATCCTATACGTGGCTATTGGACTTTGCTATAGTCCTACTAGTGCCAAGACATTTGCAGAGCGCATCTGCCTGCGTTGCACACTCCAACTAATTATAACTAAGCCATTATACTAGCACACACTCAGTGAACCTAGTGGCATCCTATACGTGGCTATTGGACTTTGCTATAGTCCCACTAGTGCCAAGACATTTGCAGCACGTCTGCCTGCGTTGCACACTCCAACTAATTATAACTAAGCCATTATACTAGCACACACTCAGTGTACCTAGTGGCATCCTATACGTGGCTATTGGACTTTGCTATAGTCCCACTAGTGCCAAGACATTTGCAGAGCGCATCTGCCTGCGTTGCACACTCCAACTAATTATAACTAAGCCATTATACTTGCACACACTAAGTGTTTTTTAGTGGCATCCTATACGTGGCTATTGGACTTTGCTATAGTCCTACTAGTGCCAAGACATTTGCAGAGCGCATCTGCCTGCGTTGCACACTCCAACTAATTATAACTAAGCCATTATACTAGCACACACTCAGTGAACCTAGTGGCATCCTATACGTGGCTATTGGACTTTGCTATAGTCCCACTAGTGCCAAGACATTTGCAGCACGTCTGCCTGCGTTGCACACTCCAACTAATTATAACTAAGCCATTATACTAGCACACACTCAGTGTACCTAGTGGCATCCTATACGTGGCTATTGGACTTTGCTATAGTCCCACTAGTGCCAAGACATTTGCAGCACGTCTGCCTGCGTTGCACACTCCAACTAATTATAACTAAGCCATTATACTAGCACACACTCAGTGTACCTAGTGGCATCCTATACGTGGCTATTGGACTTTGCTATAGTCCCACTAGTGCCAAGACATTTGCAGCACGTCTGCCTGCGTTGCACACTCCAACTAATTATAACTAAGCCATTATACTAGCACACACTCAGTGTACCTAGTGGCATCCTATACGTGGCTATTGGACTTTGCTATAGTCCCACTAGTGCCAAGACATTTGCAGCACGTCTGCCTGCGTTGCACACTCCAACTAATTATAACTAAGCCATTATACTAGCACACACTCAGTGTACCTAGTGGCATCCTATACGTGGCTATTGGACTTTGCTATAGTCCCACTAGTGCCAAGACATTTGCAGCACGTCTGCCTGCGTTGCACACTCCAACTAATTATAACTAAGCCATTATACTAGCACACACTCAGTGTACCTAGTGGCATCCTATACGTGGCTATTGGACTTTGCTATAGTCCCACTAGTGCCAAGACATTTGCAGCACGTCTGCCTGCGTTGCACACTCCAACTAATTATAACTAAGCCATTATACTAGCACACACTCAGTGTACCTAGTGGCATCCTATACGTGGCTATTGGACTTTGCTATAGTCCCACTAGTGCCAAGACATTTGCAGCACGTCTGCCTGCGTTGCACACTCCAACTAATTATAACTAAGCCATTATACTAGCACACACTCAGTGTACCTAGTGGCATCCTATACGTGGCTATTGGACTTTGCTATAGTCCTACTAGTGCCAAGACATTTGCAGAGCGCATCTGCCTGCGTTGCACACTCCAACTAATTATAACTAAGCCATTATACTAGCACACACTCAGTGAACCTAGTGGCATCCTATACGTGGCTATTGGACTTTGCTATAGTCCCACTAGTGCCAAGACATTTGCAGCACGTCTGCCTGCGTTGCACACTCCAACTAATTATAACTAAGCCATTATACTAGCACACACTCAGTGTACCTAGTGGCATCCTATACGTGGCTATTGGACTTTGCTATAGTCCCACTAGTGCCAAGACATTTGCAGCACGTCTGCCTGCGTTGCACACTCCAACTAATTATAACTAAGCCATTATACTAGCACACACTCAGTGTACCTAGTGGCATCCTATACGTGGCTATTGGACTTTGCTATAGTCCCACTAGTGCCAAGACATTTGCAGCACGTCTGCCTGCGTTGCACACTCCAACTAATTATAACTAAGCCATTATACTAGCACACACTCAGTGTACCTAGTGGCATCCTATACGTGGCTATTGGACTTTGCTATAGTCCCACTAGTGCCAAGACATTTGCAGCACGTCTGCCTGCGTTGCACACTCCAACTAATTATAACTAAGCCATTATACTAGCACACACTCAGTGTACCTAGTGGCATCCTATACGTGGCTATTGGACTTTGCTATAGTCCCACTAGTGCCAAGACATTTGCAGCACGTCTGCCTGCGTTGCACACTCCAACTAATTATAACTAAGCCATTATACTAGCACACACTCAGTGTACCTAGTGGCATCCTATACGTGGCTATTGGACTTTGCTATAGTCCCACTAGTGCCAAGACATTTGCAGCACGTCTGCCTGCGTTGCACACTCCAACTAATTATAACTAAGCCATTATACTAGCACACACTCAGTGTACCTAGTGGCATCCTATACGTGGCTATTGGACTTTGCTATAGTCCCACTAGTGCCAAGACATTTGCAGCACGTCTGCCTGCGTTGCACACTCCAACTAATTATAACTAAGCCATTATACTAGCACACACTCAGTGTACCTAGTGGCATCCTATACGTGGCTATTGGACTTTGCTATAGTCCCACTAGTGCCAAGACATTTGCAGCACGTCTGCCTGCGTTGCACACTCCAACTAATTATAACTAAGCCATTATACTAGCACACACTCAGTGTACCTAGTGGCATCCTATACGTGGCTATTGGACTTTGCTATAGTCCTACTAGTGCCAAGACATTTGCAGAGCGCATCTGCCTGCGTTGCACACTCCAACTAATTATAACTAAGCCATTATACTAGCACACACTCAGTGAACCTAGTGGCATGCTATACGTGGCTATTGGACTTTGCTATAGTCCCACTAGTTGCAAGACATTTGCAGCACGTCTGCCTGCGTTGCACACTCCAACTAATTATAACTAAGCCATTATACTAGCACACACTCAGTGTACCTAGTGGCATCCTATACGTGGCTATTGGACTTTGCTATAGTCCCACTAGTGCCAAGACATTTGCAGCACGTCTGCCTGCGTTGCACACTCCAACTAATTATAACTAAGCCATTATACTAGCACACACTCAGTGTACCTAGTGGCATCCTATACGTGGCTATTGGACTTTGCTATAGTCCCACTAGTGCCAAGACATTTGCAGCACGTCTGCCTGCGTTGCACACTCCAACTAATTATAACTAAGCCATTATACTAGCACACACTCAGTGTACCTAGTGGCATCCTATACGTGGCTATTGGACTTTGCTATAGTCCCACTAGTGCCAAGACATTTGCAGAGCGCATCTGCCTGCGTTGCACACTCCAACTAATTATAACTAAGCCATTATACTTGCACACACTAAGTGTTTTTTAGTGGCATCCTATACGTGGCTATTGGACTTTGCTATAGTCCTACTAGTGCCAAGACATTTGCAGAGCGCATCTGCCTGCGTTGCACACTCCAACTAATTATAACTAAGCCATTATACTAGCACACACTCAGTGAACCTAGTGGCATCCTATACGTGGCTATTGGACTTTGCTATAGTCCCACTAGTGCAAAGACATTTGCAGAGCACGTCTGCCTGCATTGCACACTACAACTTTTTTAAACTAAGCAATTTTACTAGCAAACACTCAGTGTACCTAGTGGCATCCTATACGTGGCTATTGGAGTTTGCTATAGTCCCACTTGTGCCAAGACATTTGCAGAGCGCATCTGCCTGCGTTGCACACTCCAACTAATTATAACTAAGCCATTATACTTGCACACACTAAGTGTTTTTTAGTGGCATCCTATACGTGGCTATTGGACTTTGCTATAGTCCCACTAGTGCCAAGACATTTGCAGCACGTCTGCCTGCGTTGCACACTCCAACTAATTATAACTAAGCCATTATACTAGCACACACTCAGTGTACCTAGTGGCATCCTATACGTGGCTATTGGACTTTGCTATAGTCCCACTAGTGCCAAGACATTTGCAGCACGTCTGCCTGCGTTGCACACTCCAACTAATTATAACTAAGTTACATTGTCAGGGATATTTATTCTTTATTATTCTGCTGTTAATAAAGCTAGACCACCACTGCAATCTTCACCACCTCTCAATTTTTACTACCACATTTTCAGTCCACAATCTTGTCGCAATCAACATGAGTGGCAAAATGACAGATGCTGGTGGAAAGGGGAAGAGGCGTGGTGGAAAAGGCAAAAAAGGTTTTGTCAGTGGGGAAGGTGCCAAAGCTCCATTATCATCTGCTGAAGATAGACCATCTACTAGCAAAAGTAAGATGTCTACTACTTATTGTGGACAATCCGATGTGCTCCCTTTTTTACGGACACGAACAAGAGGAACAAAGGTAGATGATGGGCAAAAAAGGAAAATGCTTGAATGGATCTCAAGTGGTCCAACAAGTGCCCTCTCAGCCACTTCAAGTACCGCATCCAAAAAACACCATTCCTCTGAGTTGTCATCCCAATCACACTTGATTTCTCCCAGCTCTGAAGTCTCCATCAGCCCTGCACAGTATGGTGGAACTGAGATGGCTGAGTCTGCAGAGCTGTTCAGTCACACTATAGCCTGGGAATCAGAGGTCTGCTCCCAAGCTACAGTGAGTACAGAACAGGAAATGGTCTGCAGTGATGCCCAGAACCTTTGTGACTCAGATTCAGGCTGTGAGGACCAAGTTTCTGAGCATAATGTTGACCCTTTGTCACAAACTGTAACACCTGTGGTTATAGACAATGAGGAACATACTGATGAAGATGAGACGCAGATACCCGATTGGGATGACAACTTAAATATTCGGTCAGGGCAAGAAGAGGCTCGGTCTGAGGGGGAGGGGAGTGCGAACACAACAATTGATGATGACGTTCTAGATCCCACCTACTGTCAACCCCCAGTCAGGCACTCGAGGAGGTCAACAGAGGCGGTGGAGGAGGATGCAACCGACGACGAAGTTACCTTGCGCCTTCCTGGACAGAGTCGGAGCACTGGTAGCACGTCTACAACTGCATCCTCAGCCACCACTCTGCCTATGAGCATTATTCGGGGTGGATCAACAGGTCGCATGGCCTCTAAGCCTTGCCTAGCCTGGGCCTTTTTTCACATCGAAAAAGATCGCCCAACTCATGTGATATGTAACATTTGTCATGATTCTGTTAGTAGAGGTCAAAACCTCAGCAGTTTGACAACTTCTTCCATGAATCGTCACATGAATAAATATCATAAGTCCCGGTGGGAAGCTCACCGTGCTGCAATGCCGGCTAGCGGAGCGAACCATCCACCGCCCGCCCCTTCCAGTGCATCCGCGCGCTCTTCATCTTCTAGGACTGTGGGGACAGCTGTCACACCTGTTTTTCCACGCAAAACTTCCACCACTGTAACCGCAACAGGCAGTTTGCTTGTAAGGTCGTCAGTTGGTTTGGAAGGGGAAACAAGTGAGTGTGTACAGCTCTCTCAGACATCGATAGCACCAACGTTGGATGAAGGCAACATCATGTCTCCGCCTGCACTTTCCTCACAAACCTGCATTTTTCCAGGGACACCCTACTCAACACCGTCTACACACAGCAGCCAGATCTCTGTCCCTCAGATGTGGTCAAATAAAAGGCCACTTCCTCCGACCCATGACAAAGCTAAGAGGTTGACTCTATCCCTCTGTAAGCTGTTGGCTACCGAAATGCTGCCTTTCCGCCTAGTGGACACACAGGATTTTAGAGACCTTATGTCTGTCGCTGTGCCCCAGTACCAGATTCCTAGTCACCACTACTTCTCTAAGAAAGGTGTGCCCGCGCTACACCAGCATGTCGCACACAACATCACCGCTTCCTTGAGAAACTCTGTGTGTGAACGGGTGCATTTCACCACCGATACTTGGACCAGTAAGCATGGACAGGGACGTTACATGTCGCTGACTGGGCACTGGGTAACTATGGTGATAGATGGTGAAGGGTCTGCTGCACAAGTCTTGCCGTCCCCACGACTTGTGTGTCAATCCTCTGTCTGTCCAAGTTCCGCCACAACTTCTGCATCCTCCACCTCATCTGGGTCCTCCACCTCCGCCCCAAGCCTGCCTGGTCAGGCCACCAGCGTTCTCACTGCGCAGAAGGAATCACGCACGCCTCATTACTATGCTGGCAGCCGAGCGCAACGGCATCAGGCGGTCTTTAGCTTGACATGTCTTGGTAATAAGAGTCACACAGCTGAGGAGTTGTGGTCAGCTCTGCGGTCCGAGTTTAATAAATGGTTGTCTCCACTCAACCTGCAGCCTGGTAAGGCCGTGTGCGACAATGCTGCAAACCTGGGTGCGGCCCTTCGCCTGGGCAAGGTGACACACGTACCTTGTATGGCTCACGTGTTGAACCTTGTCGTGCAGCAATTTTTAACACACTATCCCGGCCTAGATGGCCTTCTGAACAGGGCACGAAAACTGTCTGCTCACTTCCGGCGTTCAAGCGCCGCAGCTGAGCGACTTGCATCGCTACAGAAGTCTTTCGGCCTGCCGGTTCATCGCCTGAAATGCGATGTGGCGACACGCTGGAATTCAACTCTCCACATGTTACAGCGACTGTGGCAGCACCGCAGAGCCCTGGTGCAATACGTCATGACGTATAGCCTGGGCCAACGAGATGCAGAGGTGGGGCAGATCACCCTGATGGAGTGGTCTCAGATCAAGGACCTATGCACCCTTCTGCACAGTTTCGACATGGCGACGAATATGTTTAGCTCTGACAATGCCATTATCAGCATGACGATTCCAGTCATTTACATGCTGGAGCACACGCTAAACACTATTCGGAGTCAGGGGGTGGGACAACATGAAGGGGAGGAACTACAGGAGGATTCATATGTGCAAGGGACAACAACATCACCAAGGTCCAGACGTTCATCATCACCAACGCAGCAGGCATGGGACCATGGGGAACAGGGATCGACAAGGGCGCATAGTAGCAGGCGAAATGTTGAGCAAGGTGCAGGAGAACATGAAGAAATGGAGGACGAACTGTCCATGGACATGGAAGACTCAGCGGATGAGGGAGACCTTGGTCAAATTTCAGTTGAAAGAGGTTGGGGGGAGATGTCAGAGGAAGAAAGAACGGGTAGCACCTCTATGCCACAAACACAGCGTGGACTTGGTCCGCATGGCTGCGCAAGACACATGAGTGCCTTTTTGTTGCACTACCTCCAACATGACAGTCGTATTGTCAAAATTAGAAGTGATGATGACTACTGGATTGCCACACTATTAGATCCCCGGTACAAGTCCAAATTTTGTGACATAATTCCAGCCATAGAAAGGGACGCACGTATGCAGGAGTATCAGCAGAAGCTGTTACTCGATCTTAGCTCGGCTTTTCCACCAAACAACCGTGCAGGTGCAGGGAGGGAATCTCCCAGTTGTAACTTGACAAACATGGGACGGTCTCGTCATCTTCACCAGTCTACCCGTACCAGTAGGACCGTATCTGGTGCCGGTAACAGCAATTTTATGGAATCTTTTCATAATTTTTTTAGACCCTCTTTTGCAAGGCCACCAGAGACAACAAGTCTGACACATACTCAACGGCTGGAGAGGATGATACAGGAGTATCTCCAAATGAACATCGATGCCATGACTGTGCAACTGGAGCCTTGCTCCTTTTGGGCTTCAAACATAGAAAAATGGCCAGAGCTCTCCAGTTACGCCTTGGAGATTTTGTCGTGTCCAGCTGCCAGCGTTGTCTCTGAACGTGTATTCAGTGCTGCTGGGTGTGTGCTGACAGATAAGCGCACGCGTCTGTCCAGTGACAATGTGGACAGACTGACGTTCATCAAAATGAACAAGTCATGGATCCAGAAGGAATTTACTACCCCTGTGTCATCCTGGGGAGAGTAAATGCTTGTGGATTTGGAATGTGCTTGATGCAAATCAAAACATCCTGTTTGCAACTAGGGCCCAAGTGCTGCCACTGATGGGGTGGGTGTCTGTGTGGCCCAATTTTTGGAAAAAAGGGAGACTCCGCTTGGAGTAACCCTTGCTTACATTGTTTTTAAAAGAAGCCAAGATGAACAAGTCATGGGTCAGCAAAGACTTTGCTACCTACCCCGGTGTCATCCTGGGGACGGTTAATTATGGGGTATTTTTGAATGTGATTGATGCAAATGTAGCTGTGAAGTGTACAACTAGGGCCCAAGTGCTGCCACTGATGGGGTGGGTGTCTGTGTGGCCCAATTTTTGGAAAAAAAGGGAGACTCCGCTTGGAGTAACCCTTGCTTGCTGTGTTTTTAAAAGAAGCCAAGATGAACAGAGCTGGGATCAGGAAAGACTTTGCTACCTACCCCGGTGTCATCCTGGGGACGGATAAGAATGGCGTATTTTTGAATGTGCTTGATGCAAATCAAAACATCCTGTTTGCAACTAGGGCCCAAGTGCTGCCACTGATGGGGTGGGTGTCTGTGTGGCCCAATTTTTGGAAAAAAAGGGAGACTCCGCTTGGAGTAACCCTTGCTTGATGTGTTTTTAAAAGAAGCCAAGATGAACAGAGCTGGGATCAGGAAAGACTTTGCTACCTACCCCGGTGTCATCCTGGGGACGGATAAGAATGGCGTATTTTTGAATGTGCTTGATGCAAATCAAAACATCCTGTTTGCAACTAGGGCCCAAGTGCTGCCACTGATGGGGTGGGTGTCTGTGTGGCCCAATTTTTGGAAAAAAAGGGAGACTCCGCTTGGAGTAACCCTTGCTTGATGTGTTTTTAAAAGAAGCCAAGATGAACAGAGCTGGGATCAGCAAAGACTTTGCTACCTACCCCGGTGTCATCCTGGGGACGGATAAGAATGGCGTATTTTTGAATGTGCTTGATGCAAATCAAAACATCCTGTTTGCAACTAGGGCCCAAGTGCTGCCACTGATGGGGTGGGTGTCTGTGTGGCCCAATTTTTGGAAAAAAAGGGAGACTCCGCTTGGAGTAACCCTTGCTTGATGTGTTTTTAAAAGAAGCCAAGATGAACAGAGCTGGGATCAGCAAAGACTTTGCTACCTACCCCGGTGTCATCCTGGGGACGGATAAGAATGGCGTATTTTTGAATGTGCTTGATGCAAATCAAAACATCCTGTTTGCAACTAGGGCCCAAGTGCTGCCACTGATGGGGTGGGTGTCTGTGTGGCCCAATTTTTGGAAAAAAAGGGAGACTCCGCTTGGAGTAACCCTTGCTTGATGTGTTTTTAAAAGAAGCCAAGATGAACAGAGCTGGGATCAGCAAAGACTTTGCTACCTACCCCGGTGTCATCCTGGGGACGGATAAGAATGGCGTATTTTTGAATGTGCTTGATGCAAATCAAAACATCCTGTTTGCAACTAGGGCCCAAGTGCTGCCACTGATGGGGTGGGTGTCTGTGTGGCCCAATTTTTGGAAAAAAAGGGAGACTCCGCTTGGAGTAACCCTTGCTTGATGTGTTTTTAAAAGAAGCCAAGATGAACAGAGCTGGGATCAGGAAAGACTTTGCTACCTACCCCGGTGTCATCCTGGGGACGGATAAGAATGGCGTATTTTTGAATGTGCTTGATGCAAATCAAAACATCCTGTTTGCAACTAGGGCCCAAGTGCTGCCACTGATGGGGTGGGTGTCTGTGTGGCCCAATTTTTGGAAAAAAGGGAGACTCCGCTTGGAGTAACCCTTGCTTACATTGTTTTTAAAAGAAGCCAAGATGAACAAGTCATGGGTCAGCAAAGACTTTGCTACCTACCCCGGTGTCATCCTGGGGACGGTTAATTATGGGGTATTTTTGAATGTGATTGATGCAAATGTAGCTGTGAAGTGTACAACTAGGGCCCAAGTGCTGCCACTGATGGGGTGGGTGTCTGTGTGGCCCAATTTTTGGAAAAAAAGGGAGACTCCGCTTGGAGTAACCCTTGCTTGATGTGTTTTTAAAAGAAGCCAAGATGAACAGAGCTGGGATCAGCAAAGACTTTGCTACCTACCCCGGTGTCATCCTGGGGACGGATAAGAATGGCGTATTTTTGAATGTGCTTGATGCAAATCAAAACATCCTGTTTGCAACTAGGGCCCAAGTGCTGCCACTGATGGGGTGGGTGTCTGTGTGGCCCAATTTTTGGAAAAAAAGGGAGACTCCGCTTGGAGTAACCCTTGCTTGATGTGTTTTTAAAAGAAGCCAAGATGAACAGAGCTGGGATCAGGAAAGACTTTGCTACCTACCCCGGTGTCATCCTGGGGACGGATAAGAATGGCGTATTTTTGAATGTGCTTGATGCAAATCAAAACATCCTGTTTGCAACTAGGGCCCAAGTGCTGCCACTGATGGGGTGGGTGTCTGTGTGGCCCAATTTTTGGAAAAAAAGGGAGACTCCGCTTGGAGTAACCCTTGCTTGATGTGTTTTTAAAAGAAGCCAAGATGAACAGAGCTGGGATCAGCAAAGACTTTGCTACCTACCCCGGTGTCATCCTGGGGACGGATAAGAATGGCGTATTTTTGAATGTGCTTGATGCAAATCAAAACATCCTGTTTGCAACTAGGGCCCAAGTGCTGCCACTGATGGGGTGGGTGTCTGTGTGGCCCAATTTTTGGAAAAAAAGGGAGACTCCGCTTGGAGTAACCCTTGCTTGATGTGTTTTTAAAAGAAGCCAAGATGAACAGAGCTGGGATCAGCAAAGACTTTGCTACCTACCCCGGTGTCATCCTGGGGACGGATAAGAATGGCGTATTTTTGAATGTGCTTGATGCAAATCAAAACATCCTGTTTGCAACTAGGGCCCAAGTGCTGCCACTGATGGGGTGGGTGTCTGTGTGGCCCAATTTTTGGAAAAAAAGGGAGACTCCGCTTGGAGTAACCCTTGCTTACATTGTTTTTAAAAGAAGCCAAGATGAACAAGTCATGGGTCAGCAAAGACTTTGCTACCTACCCCGGTGTCATCCTGGGGATGGATAAGAATGGCGTATTTTTGAATGTGCTTGATGCAAATGTAGCTGTGAAGTGTACAACTGGGGCACAACTGCTGCCACTGAAGGGGTGGGTGTGTGTGTGGCCCAATTTTTGGAAAAAATGGAGACTCCGCTTGGAGTCACCTTGCGGTGTTTTACATGATTTTAGAAGGGCGTGCCATGCCTATATCTGTGTGTCCTCCTCTTTTTCCTTGTCCAGCTGTTTTGTTTTCGCATGAGTATATGTCCTTGTCACTTTCCAATGTGTTTGAGTTGTTTGTCACCTTTAGGACACCTTTGAGGGTGTTTTCTAGGTGTTTTTCTGTGTTTGTGATTGCCTGCCATTGTTTCCTATGCAGTTCGAGTTCGGTTCGTCGAACGTTCGACGAACCGAACTAGAACGGGAGGTCCGTTCGGCGAACCAACCTCGAGCCGAACCGCGACCGGTTCGCTCATCTCTAGTGAAGAATGAACAAGTGGGACACAATTGTGAAGTTGAACGAAATTTATTACTAATTTTAAACTTTTTTAAAAAATCATAAACTGAAAATTGGGGCGTGCAATATAATTCAGCCCCTCTACTTTCAGTGCAGCAAACTCATTCCAGAAATTCATTGAGGATCTCTGAATGATCCAATGTTGTCCTAAATGACTGATGGTGATAAATATAAGCCACCTGTGTGTAATCAAGTCTCCGTATAAATGCACCAGCTCTGTGATAGTCTCAGTGTTCTGTTTAAAGTGCAGATGGCATCATGAAGACCAAGTAACACAACAGGCAGGTCCGTGATACTGTTGCGGAGAAGTTTAAAGCCGGATTTGGTTTCAAAACGATTTCCAAAACTTTAAACATCCCAAGGAGCACTGTGCAAGCAATCATATTGAAATGTAAGGAGTATCATACCACTGCAAATCTACCAAGACCCGGCCGTCCATCCAAACTTTCATCTCAAACAAGGAGAAGACTGATCAGAGATGCAGCCAAGAGGCCCATGATTACTCTGGATGAACTGCAGAGATCTACAGCTGAGGTGGGAGAGTCTGTCCATAGGACAACAGTCAGTCGTATACTGCACAAATCTGGCCTTTATGGAAGAGTGGCAAGAAGAAAGTCATTTCTCAAAGATATACATAAAAAGTGGTATTTAAAGTTTGCCACAAGCCACCTGGGAGATACACCAAACATGTGGAAGAAGGTGCTCTGATCAGATGAAACCAAAATGTAACTATTTGGGCACAATGCAAACGATATATTTGGTGTCAAAGCAACACAGCTCATCACCCTCAACACACCATCCCCACTGTCAAACATGGTTGTGGCAGCATCATGGTTTGGGCCTGCTTTTCTTCAGCAGGGACAGGGAAGATGGTTAAAATTGATTGGAAGATGGATGGAGCCAAATACCGGACCATTCTTGAAGAAAACCTGTTGGAGTCTGCAAAAGACCTGAGACTGGAACAGAGATTTGTCTTTCAACAAGACAATGATCCAAGACATAAAGCAAAATCTACAATGGAATGGTTCACAAATAAACGTATCCAGGTGTTAGATTGGCCAAGTCAAAGTCTAGACCTGAATCTAATTGAGAATCTGTGGAAAGAGCTGAAAACTGCTGTTCACAAACGCTCTCCATCCAACCTCACTCAGCTCCAGCTGTTTGCAAAGGAAGTATGGTCAAGAATTTCAGTCTCTCGATATGCAAAACTGAGACATACCCCAAGTAACTTGCAGCTGTTATCGCAGCAAAAGGTGGCGCTACAAAGTGTTAACTTAAAGGGGACTAATAATATTACACGCCCCAATTTTCAGTTTATTATTTTTTATAAAAGTTTAAAATAAGCAATATATTTTGTTCAGCTTCACAATTGTGTCTCACTTGTTGTTGATTCTTCACCATAAAATTTAATTTTTTTATCTTTATGTTTGAAGCCTGAAATGTGGGAAAAGGTTACAAAATTTCAAAGGGGCCGAATACTTTCGCAAGGCACTGTATGTCAGTGTGGGAGAGAGCAGGAAGATGTTATACACAGCGGCCAATAAAAAGTGCAGAATTGTCCCCAACAGCCAATAAGGGTCACTAGGGGCCGGGCAAACAACAGTGAGCTGCTGACAATGATGCCTCTGATACTGATCTCCTATCGAACACCAGTGAATACAAAACAGTCCAGTATCCCACAGGAGAACAATCCTGATCTAGGATGATTAACCATGCAAAGGTAGAAACAAAGTGTACAGAAAGTCATGGGGCACATGATTATAGCACACAACAGCCAAATAATTCATATTAGATCCACATTGGAATTCTAAAGTGCATCCACAGGGTGCCCTATATATATGATATACCAAATGTGTTGGCATGGCAGCGTGGGGTGAGACGATACAAAAAATAAGATAATTAAGAAATAATGTCTGGAACAACATTCTAAGTCTGAACTGGGTGCAAAAACCCTAAAAAACTTCATTATATAGAGGCTCTGTTGTGGGGCTCTGTTGCATTGATCAATTCAATAGCTAAATTTCTCTTTATTCTTAAGTTCATGGCACTTATGCAGATTCCACTGTCATATTTTCATTTTTACATATAGCTATTGTATTTTTCATGTCAGTATTCATACAGCAGTTTCTGCTTTACATTTATACCCCTTGCACTGTCACTGTTGTGCAGCCTTTCTCTTTATATAGTGAAGTTTTTTGGGGGTTTTTGCAATCAGTTCAGACTCAGAATGGTGTTCCAGACATTATTTTTTAATTGGTTTGTAGTCTTTCATTTGTGAACCCAGTCCTACCCAAACCTATCGCCAGTCCACACTATACGCATATATAGCCTGGGTCTCAGCTTCCCACACACGGTAAGTTTTTTAACTGCAAGAGAGGACACACATTGACTAGGGACCCCAATGTAAGAGAATACTGTGACGAGGTGTTGGGGCTCTATTGCATTGATCAAGTCAATAGCTAAATTTCTCCTTATTCTTAAAATTCATGGCAGTTATGCAGATACTATTGTCATATTTTGATTTTCACATATAGCTATTGTATTTTTCATGTCAGTAATCACACAGGAGTTTCTGCTTTACATTTAATCCCCTTGCATAGTCACTGGTGTGCAGCCCTTCTCTCTATATAGCAAAAAATAAGATGTCACAGAGCCCCAAATTGCAAAAAAATGAGAATTCTATGGGTCTCAGAAAAAGGCGACAAAAGCGTTTTTTGTTTTTTTTTTTTACAAACTTCTGGCTTTTTTTTCACCACTTAGATAAAAGTAAAACTATACATGTTTGGAATCTACAAACTCATACTGACCTGGGGAATCAAACTGCCATTATCAGTTTTACCAGATAGTGAATATGGTGAATAAAAAACCCAATAGACAATCATGCAATTGCAGTTTGTTATCAATTTCACCACACTTGGAATTTTTTCCAGTACAATATGTGGAAGAATGAACAGTTTGAATCAAAAGTACAACTCACCCCGCAAAAAAAACAAGCTCCTCATATGGCTATATTGACATAAAATAAAAAGTTATGGCTCTTGGAAGAAAGGGAAGAAAAAATGAAAATGAGAAAACGAAAATCTCCCGGTGTTGAAGGTTGGTTAAACTTGTTGAGAGATTTTTTGTGTTTATTTTTTTTTTTTTGTGGCATTCTTAACTGACATTAACAAAATACAGATATAAACAATTTTTAATGTTTGAAAGTGTACTCCATGTATATAGTTATAGCTCAATAGGAATATTATGCATAATATTTTCTACCTTGTGGACAATGTAAAGATGTGAAAGTGTTTTTTTTTTTTTACGGCAATGAACAAGTTATTCAATTTTTGAGAAAAATGAAAAGAACAGCATGGTTCTTTTTAAGAAGTTGATTTCAAAATTGCTTCTGCATTAAGAAAATGTGTTTCTTCTGCTGATGATTTCGTTTAGACTATATTTAAACGTATTAGTTTTGGATTTATATCTAGTGAACATAGTCATTATATAAAAATGCACAAACTCATCAGCTGTGAGAATAATAAAGAGCACAGTTCAAGTAGCTTCCCAAACAACTGGAATAAATGTTCTCATTATATACATATTTGGTTTTTATACTACATCTGATAAAGAGACTACATACACATTTTTACTGATAAAATCTTTGTTTAGCTAAAAGTTTTGAAAAAGAAATATTTTCATATTAGTGGAAGGTGACCAGACATAACACATGGTTATGATTCTAAACTCCCTGCTTCTATTAGGCACCTTGACAAAAATATTGTCCACTTGTCAAAATGAATACCTTAGTGTACCTTTACAACTTAAATTTTCTTGTGGGAGTGCTATTGTGGTTCCCCTGCGGCTTCTGTCGCTACAGGATACTGCACCTCAGTTAAGGTAGAAAAAACAAAAAGCCAGCACTAAATGTGCACTTCAGCACTAAAAATTCCAAACTGTACTTATTATAAAAATTTTGAGATTTTTGGCAAAAAATTGCAATTTCTTGAGCTACCCCGCCATGTCACGGCAAATGTCATTTGGGGCAGTCCTAAAAATAAATAAATAAATATCCAATAAAATATTTTTATAAAATGTGCCATACGGCCTCACATATGAATAGTAGAACTGCTCTTAGCAGCACTCACCTGGTCTATTTCAATCCCGTACCCATGACTGAGTCATGGCTGTGGGCGGGACAGGTCCAAGCACATGCTGCATGAAGTAAATAGCCTGTGGACAGGGCCCGATGACTGAATATGAACAGTCACCAACCGCCAAAATCTAGACAGGTGGAATACATCCCAAATTGGGGTGCATAGCAAGGTGGGGGTCAGCCACCGACCAATTCAATGAAGAAAAAACAAAAAGCCAGCACTAAATGTGCACTTCAGCACTAAAAATTCGAAACTGTACTTATTATAATAATTTTGAGATTTTTGGCAAAAAATTGCAATTTCTTGAGCTACCCCGCCATGTCACAGCAAATCTCATTTGGGGCAGTCCTACACTAAAATATTTTTATAAAATGTGCCATACGGCCTCACATATGAATAGTAGAACTGCTCTTAGCAGCACTCACCTGGTCTATTTCAATCCCGTACCCATGACTGAGTCATGGCTGTGGGCGGGACAGGTCCAAGCAAATGCTGCATGAAGTAAATAGCCTGTGGACAGGGCCCGATGACTGAATGTGAACAGTCACCAACCGCCAAAATCTTGACAGGTGGAATACATCCCAAATTGGGGTGCATAGCAAGGTGGGGGTCTGCCACCGACCAATTCAATGAAGAAAAAACAAAAAGCCAGCACTAAATGTGCACTTCAGCACTAAAAATTCCAAACTGTACTTATTATAAAAATTTTGAGATTTTTGGCAAAAAATTGCAATTTCTTAAGCTACTCCGACACATCACGGTAAATCTCATTTGGGGCAGTCCTACACTAAAATATTTTTATGAAATGTGCCACGGAGGGGGAACCGACATCCTAGCTTCTCCCCGCCATCGCTCCCGGGATCCCCGTCACCAGCAGCGGTGGTGCCTATAATCACCACGAACCGTGGGTGGCATCACGAACTATCTCCCCAAACAAACCACCCCTTCTCACTCGTGGGCGAGGAGCGCTGCTCGAGTCCCCGGGTCCGGCCCACCGCTCAAGCCACCGAGCAGAAGCAGAAGCCCCGGACCCGAGCGTAGCGAGCGCGGCCCCTCCGCCCGCGACAACTTGGCGTCACGAACAGGATAGAACCAATCTACTTACCAGTAGAAGTGCGCCTTGCAGTCCCCGCCGGCGGTGTCCGGCCGAAAATTTTGAAGTTCCGCCATCTTGGGCGCGAAAAATTCCCGCCCGTCACCAGCAGCGGTGGTGCCCATAATCACCACGAACCGTGGGTGGCGTCACGAACTATCTCCCCAAACAAACCACCCCTTCTCACTCATGGGCGAGGAGCGCTGCTCGAGTCCCCGGGTCCGGCCCACCGCTCGAGCCACCGAGCAGCAGCAGAAGCCCCGGACCCGAGCGTAGCGAGCGCGGCCCCTCCGCCCACGACACTTATGTCTACCAAGAATTTTAAAAGCTACAAAACTATGAAACGTAAAATATGCACCACTTTATCATCAAATGTGTCCAACTCATGCATAAAGCAAGACCAGTATGGATGCAAGACACAGTTTTCCAAATGCTATATTTCACATATACTGTACGTGTTAACAGTGGTTGTCTTCCACCAAAAAGAGCAATTACTTTTGACAACTTTAATATTCAATTCTGAATGGCACTAAAATATCTTTTCATCATTCTATAACGGGCCATCCTTAGGGGCGCTCAATAAACAACTATATTAATCTGTAATTTGGTAAATTGGTGAACAAAAATAATGAATACTCAGCCTGATAGTAAGGTTAGATTTTCATGCTTATATCTTAACCATAAGGTTTGCATGTAGTCCTGAAAATTCTATTTCTGGAGATACATTGTTACTTAGGATTTTTCTGACATACAGAAATACAAGTGCATCCCAATAAATTAGAATATCATGAAAAAGTTAATTTATTTCAGTAATTCAATACAAAAAGGGAAATCAACAACATTAACAGAAATAAACACTTGAAATAGATCACTGTATGTGTAATGAATCTATATAATGTGTTTACCTTTTTGTATTGAATTACTGAAATAAATTAACTTTTTGATGATATTCTAATTTACTGAGAAGCACTTGTATGTATAGTCTAAAATAGCTGTGCACCTCCTTTGTTCTGAGGCTGTCACTCTCGAACAAGGAAATGTCAGGTGCCCAGAACAACACAGAGGTTACAATGAGGATGGAAAGGAAGAGGACAGTTCTTATGATAGGGACCGGGGGTTGGGGCACCCCCTGAAACTAACCTGTGTCTGATCCCTGAGCTCCCTTAATGTACCTATACGAGTCCTTCCCCTCATCGCCATCACAAGCCTAGTTCCCAATTATCCCTCAATTCAACCAGTATAGTGTGAAGGCCAGTAAGTGCACTAGACATCACCACTACTGTAATAAAACACAGGGGAAGGAAGACATACAAGGGGACATAGACAAAAGGATGTGCTCCAACTGCTGCAGGAAAAAACATCAGGGCTGCAGTAGACTAGAGATCAGCAACTTCACTGTTGAAGCTTAACACCAGGACTACAAGGGGCACAGCTCCAAGCGTTTCCAAAGACTTTCTCCTTCAACAGTGGTCAGTTCAGAATAGGATACAATTCTGTAACTGGCATGAGGTGATGGGACATGGGAATGGGGTGGTCAAAAACTGTTTCACTGGAGATGAACAAACAAAAAACAACCAGCAAGGAAAGAGTCCTTAACCCTTGCTACACTAAAGGAAAAAAAATACATTTAATATCCAGAATCTCACAAGACAATGTGAGACTCAGATTCCAAATCTGTTACAAGTTTTCTCAGGACAGGAGTGTTGTGAATGTCAGTTGTGCTTTTGCCGCTGTGAGGCTCCCTCTTGTGGCCAGGAATGGTTTGGACAGAGACCAGGTGTGTTGAGCAATGAGCGTTTCCATTGCTAACTCTCTTCCTATTTAAACCCTGGTCTGATAGCAGGCTATGCCATATGTCGGTTGTTCTTTGTTCACCAGCCTGCTTCTTTCTGCTTCTTCCTGCTCCAGACCACATCTACCTCAGATAAGTGCTTGGCTCTTTATTTGTTGTTTGGTTCTTTTTACTCTTATCTGAGTTTGTCATTCATTGTTGTTGTTTTCAGTTTATTTGCATGCAGGGATCTTCCCTCTCTGTTGCTTAGCTGGGAAACTCCCTGCAGCTATGTTTGGAGTATTGCTCCTATTAGTCCATGTGTTTGTTGCTTCTAGAATTTGTAATTCTTCCTGCTTTCTGTTCATTGGTATGACAAGAGCGCCTGGTATAGGACGGAGTTCAGATCCAGCGATCTGAGGGCTTTTTGTACTATCAGGTTCTTGGATTTTTGTAGGGTTTTTCTCTGGCCACCATAAGTCCCTTTCCTAACCTGTCCTATTTAGTTATTGGGGGCCTCACCTTTGCTCATCCTATCATCTATCTGTGTATTGTGTTTTCCTATATCACCGCAGTCTTTGAATGTGGGGGGCTTGCTATTCTTTATTTTCTGAGGCAGAGAGTTATTCATCTTTCTTTCCTTTAGGATAGCTAGATCTCCGGCTGGGTTCGCGGTGCACAGGATGTTAGTTCACCCCTCGGCTTCTTCTAGTGTTGATGGTTAGTAAGGGGATGGCGGCCAGATTAGTTGCCAATGCTCTTGTCACCTTTTACCAATGATTTTTGGTGGTCTTCCATGGTTCCGGATAATAACACAGGAGATCCTTCTGACAGAGGCTCACTAAGGGTGCTTACACTTTCAGTCCCTCCATTAACATCTTAGTAATATGCCATAATTTTTAACAATGGAAAAAATATTGGAACTTAGAATTATCATGAATCAGACTAAATTAAAATCAGTTGTACAATTGAATAATGTTGGGGAGTCTGTGAAATGTAAGAGGTCCCCAACTGATCTGACTGACTAATTACTTTTCATTGTAAGGCTACAGAAATTGGCATTTTGTCAGTCAACAATGGCATCTGTGCTAGAACAGCATCTTTTTATGTGGGGACTCACGCATTTCTGGAAATTATGGAACATATGATAAACTGCCAGGTTTTCTGTTTTTGACTAAAAATGATATCAAAATATGAAATCAGAAGAAACTATTGTGTTTTCTTGCATTAAATGTCTTAAGCCATTAAGAAAGCAGCCAATTTTTAATTTTAATTTTTTCCTCTTCTTTTTCAAATAGCCAGAAGTTTTTAGACGTACAATAACTTGTTTTTTGCAGGATGTGCAGTTGTTTTTTAAAACCATGATGCATTTTGACATGTACAGTAAGGCAAAAAGGCAAGAAATATTTCATGTGCGTTGAATAGGGGAAAGAAAGGCAATTCTCTCCATTGTTTGGAGGGGTTTATGTGTACAGCATTAATTGAAAACTTTATTCTCCAAGTCAAGAAAAGTATTGCGATACCAAACATGTATAGTTTTTTTTTTTACTATTTTATTGGCTTAAAAATATTCACACTTTTCTAATAAAAAAAAATGGTTTGTGTCACCATTTTCAAAAGCCCCTACATATTTCTTTTATATTACTATCAACAGAGCTGTGTGGGGGCTTGCTTTTTGTGCAACAAGCTAGTGTTTATATTAATACATTTTAGGGTACATATCATGTTTTGGTCGCGATTTATTTAATCTCTTTCCATTATTGCTGCAACCAAAAAACAATTTTGATGATTTTATTTTTTCCTCTCTGTAGTGTTTACAAAATTGGCCTAACTAATGTTTTTATTTTGATAGATCAGACGTTTCTGGACCCAGTGATGCCAAATACAGTCATGTCCAAAAGTGTTGTCATCCTTGAAATTGTTCCAAAAAATGAAGTCTTTCTCCCAGAAAATTATTGTAATTATGCATATTTATTTCTTTTGTGTGTATTGGAACAACACAAAAAAAAAACTGAGAAAAAAGGCAAATTGGTTATCATTTCACACAAAACTCCAAAAATGGTCTGGACAAAATGTCACCTTTCCAAAATTGTGGGTAATCAACTTGGTTTCAAGCATGTGATGCTCATTCAAACTCACTTATGGCAAGCAACAGGTGTGGGCAATATGAAAATCACACCAGAAACTAGATAAGAAAGGGAGAAGTTAAGTCAGTCCATGTATTATGTGGAGAATATGAAGAAAGAAAGAAAAAGAGGGCGCGCCTGTGTGGAACGTTAAATTCACAGTGGATAGGGGTGTATATTACACACTCACCTGATATGGTTGTACGACAGGTACAACGATGTTAAGGGTACTGAAGGGGAATTCAAAGGTTCACCGTTCCTCACCAACGGGGATCCCGCCCTTTTAGACCCGCCGGAGTCCTTGCTTAGGCGGCCGCTCACGCGATCGGTGTCCAAAAACACGTGCAGCGCACAGCCATCAGACCAGCGTCAAGCAGCAGCTCCTCCTCCAAGTCGGAAGCAACCGTGATCACGGTAACGGTGATGAACCAATCCCTTAGCATAGCATCAATTGAATCCTATCCTGGTTGAAGCAGCCCCCTGAGCTCCCAGAGGGAGATGCAAATAATGTGATTAATGAAAAAAATCACTGGCATATTAATCTTATTCAATAAATCCTTCATATTAATCCACCATCTCCTTTCTAAGCAGCGCTGCCGTTACCGTGATTTTTTTTCATTAATCACATTATGTGGAGAACAGAAAGAGAAAAAAAACTGTGTGAGGACTTGTAAACTTGAGATTGTTGATATTTTTAAACAATTTTGGTTCTCAAGTCCATCAACTTGGATATTAAAGTTCCTTTGTCAACGATGTGCAACATGATCAAGAAGTTTACATTCCATGACACTTTAGCTAATCTCCCTGGGCGTGGACGGCAGAAAATATACAGTTGTGTTCAAAATAATAGCAGTGTGTACAAAAACATGAGTTAAGCCCAAAATATTTATAATAGTTTTTATTTTCATGCATTGGGAATGTCGCGGGCGGGGAGGAGGGTGTCAGCACACTACGCTCACCCCTTCTGCTCGGGTCCGGCGGCTGCTGCTCAGTGGTGGCTCGAGCTGTGGGCTGGATCCCGGGGGTTCTCGAGCGGCACTCGTCGCCCGTGAGTGAAAAGGGGGGTGTTGGGTGTGGGGATAGTTTATTGTCCGTGACGCCACCCACGGTTGTGGTGATTTCACCACCGCTGCTCAATATGGGGATCCCGGGGATCCCTGGCGGAGCAGCCAGGTGTTGTGTTGCCCCTCCGTGGGTAGGGGTTGGTGATCCCGGGGCCCGGTGATGAGATGGGAGATGCAGGGCCTGGTGGGCGCAGGGACGCGGGGGCAGTGCTGTGCCTTGCGGCACTGTGGTACTCACTCAGCCTGAGACGTTGACACAGTTTTACGGTAAACCACACGGCTGGAAGGACGGTTCCCACGGACGGCTGCACTTGCTCTCCCAGTAGGTGACGGTGATGTCCCTCTGACCTGCACCTGATGTTTCTAAGTTGGTAGCGATGGGTCCCCACCGGTAACCCGCTCCCCGGCTTCAAGCTGGACCGGAGGAGCTCTACTTTGCCCGCAGACGCTGGCCCTGAGGAACTGGTGCCTTGGCGGTGGCGGTGTTCCTCCTTAAAGGTTGGACTGTTGCCTTCAATCGGGACTTGGTTGTTGGGGGGTCGACGTCCCCTTCACTGACGGATTCGGCAAATTATGGCGACTCCTAGCCTTGCTGGGGTCCGAGAGGCCCCTGCCCTGGTGCTGACTGTTCTTTGCACGCTGCTCCAGACCGCCGGGTCACTACCCGTCCGCGGTCCTTCCAGGAACTCCCGAACAGTCACCCCTCTGGACAGTCACCGTCGTTGCTGACCTTGCTGACCCGGCCCTGCACACAGCTGGACCAACTTCAGGCTTTCCACTCTCTTTCTTTCCTGTCACCACTCTTGCTTTCCTCCTTTTCCACTTTACTTCCTTAGCTTAACTTCTTGTTTACTCCTTTCACTTAGCTCCTCACTCAAGCCCTGCCTGGGCTAAACTCCTCTCTAGCCCTCAGCTAGACTTCAACTCCTCTACGTCCCTAGCTGGACTGCCTGGTTCTTCCCGCCTCCAGAGCTGTGAACTCCTCGGTGGGCGGAGCCAACCGCCTGGCCCACCCCCTGGTGTGAACATCAGCCTCTGGAGGAAGGCAACAAGGATTTTAGGTTAGCTTTGGTGTTCCTAACTGGGATGTAGGGTGTGGTGGTGTGATGACCTGTGACCCCTGGCTTGCCCAGGGCGTCACAGGAACATTGCATACTGTTTTCTAAATCAAAACATGCAGAGAAATGTATATAATTCTTAACCACTTTACAGAAAATATAAAAAAAATGGACATTGAGCTGTTCCAAAAAATAGCAGTGTCTGCAGTTGTCTTTACATGATTTTTATTTAGGATATAACATTCCTGTAGGGGGATCAAGGCTACGCCACCCCCCTGCAGAAGTAGCCGACACACAGAAAGGTTTATCAGATGTAATAAATTGTAATGTGTATTTTGTAAATGGCCACCAGGTGCCAATATGGTTTAGTCCGGTCGGTCTGGGAGACATTGTTCTTTCCTGGAGTCGATGCCCAAAGAAATCCCCTGCGAGACCGAAGGTCAGTGGGCTCTGACAGAGAAGGGTAGGCCCTGGCCTAATGCATGAGAGGAGGAGTGCTGTCATATATAGCCTTTCCAAAGTGCAAGCTAATCCCTGTGAGCAGGAGGGATAGGCTTTAGGACTATTTGAATTGGTTCATGCAGTGTGACGTCAGACGGGAGACTGAGGGGCCTAGTGGTGTCCGATGGAGCACAAGTGCCAGGAAACAGGTCGGCTGTTAAATTGTGTGAAAGTGGAGTATGGAGGGAACCCCCTTCAGGACAAGAAGCGGTGCCCGTGTAGTACGAGTGAAGACAGAATCTGTGATGTAGAGTATTAAAGCTCCGTTGTTAAAAGAGAATACTCTGGTGTGCACTTTATTGTCTCAGAGAATGGATTGAAGAGTGGACTGTGGCAAAGCCATCCTGTTAGTGGAGCGGCGACTAGGAGGTAAGGGGTTACTGAGCGGCTGCACTGTGGCCTGGCAACGTCTATATACACGACTACCACTACCTGCCCCATGCCCCCCACCCTCCACATTTTTGTGAATTAGTAAACTAATATTTAGTTGTATAACTACAGTTTTTTAGAAATGTTTCACATCTATGTTGCATAGAGTCAACCAACTTCTGGCACCTGTCAACTCTTATTCGAGCCCAGGATGCTTTGAAAACATCCCACAATTTATTTGCAATTGTTGGCTTTGATTAAGAAACTGCATTTTTTATGTCACCCCCACATATGTGTTCTATTAAATTAAGGTCCAAGGATTGGGCGGGCCAACCCATAAACTCAATTTTGTTGGACTGGAAGCAAGAGTTTGCTTGTTTAACTGTCAAGCTTACCGCTGGGGGATGAGGCGGCAAACGCGAAGGATGGCTCATAACAAAGGTGAGGTGGACTCACTGGACCACAGTGGGGACACAGACCTACCCAGGCAAGGGAAGGGTGACATCCAGGGACTGTGAAAGCTGAGCGAGGATAGGTGACCGCAGGGCAGAGGTACAGGCAGGGTCAGACAGGACTGGCATGGGAACACAGTACAGTTCAGGAACAGGTCAGGATCAGGCTGGTCCCAGGATACACGAATGAACCAGAAACTCAGGCAGGAAAGATCAAGGATACTGGCTGGTCTCATCCACGGAGACGGACAGGAACACAGGACAATTGACTCAGGAACAAGACAAACACAGGAAATCATCTGGCAAAGCTCCAAACATCGGGCAGGGCTCCACAGACCGCAGCAGGGCGGCACAGGCGCAAGGCGTTTGCTGGCACAGTGGGCTTGGACCACTATAGGGTGGTGCAGACACAGCAGGAACTCCAGGCTTCAGGCTTAAAACACAAACAGGGCTTTATTAACAGAAGGGTTACAGGAACAGGACACTGCAGGGTTTTAGGTACAGAAAACAGGAATTCAGGAACAGGATACAGAGTGGTAGCAGGGCAACACATGCACAGGACAGGTCCAGGACAGACATCAGCATACCAGAACTATAGCAGTCAGGACTGGAGCTAAGTACAGGCAGACCAGAGCAACCTGGCAGGACCAACACAGAGCTAGGTTTAGTAACCTAAAGCAGTTGCTCAGTCCCACCCATCAGGGAAGGGAAACTTTGATACCAGATGCCTCCCAGCCATAGGCCAGGGACACCAATTCAACGTGTGTGCACCGCTCCAATATAAGCAGGGAAGGTGAGTGTGCGTGCACCCTCACAGGACAAGCTCAGGGCCTGGGACCTAGGGACCAAACACACATGGATGGCAATATGGGACAGCAGAGGACCAAACAACATGTGTGTGTGGCAGTGTAGCAGAGCAGGGAACCATGCAAGCAGCCAAAAGGAAACTGCAATGGTATCCCAGCTGGGTAGGGGGAGGACAGTGCAGGGACACGGATGCTAGGATGCACCATGACAACAGTGTAGGAATGGAACCAGAACGCCAACGTTATATTACTGATGTGTTTAGGGTCATTGTCTTGTTGAAACACCCATTTCAAGAGCATTTCCTCTTCAGTGTAAGCCAACATGACCTCTTCAAGTATTTTGATATATGCAAACTCATCCATGATCCCTAGTATGCGGTAAATAGACCTGGCACCATAGTGAGAGAAACATGCCCATACTATGATGCACCATCATGCTTCACAATGTTCAGAGTGTACTGTGGATTGAATTCAAAGTTTGAGTTATCTGATAAACTGTCTGAAGCCCTTGGACCCAAAATGAACATTTCTCTTTAGGTCAGTTGATGTGTTCTTTGGCAAATTGTATCCGATTCAGAATGTCTTTTTTTTAACAGTGAGACTTTGCAGGGCATCTTGATAGATTAGCTTCACACAGGAATCTTTTAACTGTCACAGCACTCACCAGTAACTTGAGACTAGAGATGAGCGAGCCTCTAGAGGCTCGAATTCGGTTCATCGAACGAAGGCCACGTTCGAGTTCGGTTCGACGAACCATTTGACGAACCTCTCGAACCCAATTGAAAACAATGGCAGGCAAACACAAACACATAAAAACACATAGAAAACACCTTCAAAGGTGTCCAAAAGGTGACAAACAGCTCCCAAGACACCACAAACACATGGGAAAGTGACAAGGATATATAGTCATGCGAAAACCAAAGAGCTGGACGATGAAAAAGAGGAGGAGACACATATATAGGCATGTCATGCCCTTCTAAAATCATGTAAAACACAGCAAGGGGACTCCAAGCAGAGTCTCCTTTTTTTCCAAAAATTGGGCCACACAGACACCCCTTCAGTGGCATCACTTGTGCCCCAGTTGCAAACTTGACAGGTAGATTTGCATCAAGCACATTCCAAAATATGGCAGCCTTAACTTTTCCACAGGATGACACCGGGGTAGGTAGCAAAGTCTTTGTTGAACCATGACTTGTTCATCTTGGCTCATTTTTAAAAACACAGCAAGGGGAATCCAAGCAGAGTATTCCTTTTTTCCAAAAATTGGGCCCCACAGACACCCCTTCAGTGGCATCACTTGTGCCCCAGTTGCAAACTTGACAGGTAGATTTGCATCAAGCACATTATAAAATATGGCAGCCTTTACTCTCCCCAGGATGACACAGGGGTAGTAAAGTTCTTGCGGATCCATGACTTGTTCATCTTGATGAACGTTAGTCTGTCCACATTGTCACTGGACAGACGAGTGCGCTTATCTGTCAGCACACACCCAGCAGCACTGAAGACACGTTCCGAGACAACGCTGGCTGCAGGACACGACAAGATCTCCAAGGCGTAAGTGGCGAGCTCAGGCCTTTTTTCAATATTGGAAGCCCAAAATGAGCAAGGCTCCAGTTGCAAAGTCATGGCATCGATGTTCATTTGGAGATACTCCTGTATCATCCTCTCCAGCCGTTCACTATGTGTCAGACTTCTTGTCTCTTGTGGCTTTGCATTGGATGGTCTAAAAAAAATATGAAACGATTCAATAAAATTGCTGTTACCAGCACCAGATACAGTGTTGCTGGTACGGTTTGACTGATAATGACGAGACAGTCCCATGTTTGTCAAGTTACAACTGGGAGATTCACTCCGTGCACCACTGGTGTTTGGTGGAAAAGCCGAGCTAAGATTGAATAACAGCTTCTGCTGATACACCTACATACGTGCGTCCCTTTCTATGGCTGGAATTATTTCTCCAAATTTGGACCGGGGATCTAATAGTGTGGCAACCCAGTAGTCATCGTCACTTCTAATTCGGACAATTTGAGGGTCATGTTGTAGGTAGTGCAGCAAGAAGGCGCTCATGTGTCTTGCGCATACATGCGGAGCAAGTCCTCGCTGTGTTTGTGGCGGCGAGGTGATAACGTGCTTTCTTCCTCTGATATCTCCCCCCAACCTTGTTCAACCGAAATTTGACCAAGGTCTCCCTCATCTGCTGACAACAATAAGTAATAACGTTTGGAACACCATTCTAAGTCTGAACTGGGTGCAAAAACCGAAAAAAAACTCACTATGGGGAGATAAGGTATGCACACCAGTGACTATGTAAGGGGAATACATGAAATAGCAGAAACTGCTGTGTGAATACTGACTTGAAAAATCCAATAGCTATATGTAAGAGTGAAAATGTGAAAAATGGAATCTGCATTACTGCCATGAACATATGAATCAAGAGAAATTTAGCTACTGAATTGATCAATGCAATAGAGCCCCAACACTACGCCAAAGTATTTCTCTACGTTGGGGTCCCTAGCTTGTGCGTGTCCTCTCATGCAGTTAAAAAAACTTACCGTGTATGGGAAGCTGAGACCCAGGCTATTTATGCGTATGATATGGATTGGCAATAGGTGTGGTTGGGGAGGGTTCACAAACGAAAAACTACTAACAACAATAAGTTATAACGTTTGGAACACCATTCTAAGTCTGAACTGGGTGCAAAAACCTAAAAAAACATCACTATGGGGAGATAAGGTATGCACACCAGTGACTATGTAAGGGGAATACATGAAATAGCAGAAACTGCTGTGTGAATACTGACTTGAAAAATCCAATAGCTATATGTAAGAGTGAAAATGTGAAAAATGGAATCTGCATTACTGCCATGAACATATGAATCAAGAGAAATTTAGCTACTGAATTGATCAATGCAATAGAGCCCCAACACTACGCCAAAGTATTTCTCTACGTTGGGGTCCCTAGCTTGTGCGTGTCCTCTCATGCAGTTAAAAAAACTTACCGTGTATGGGAAGCTGAGACCCAGGCTATTTATGCGTATGATATGGATTGGCAATAGGTGTGGTTGGGGAGGGTTCACAAACGAAAAACTACTAACAACAATAAGTAATAACGTTTGGAACACCATTCTAAGTCTGAACTGGGTGCAAAAACCTAAAAAAACATCACTATGGGGAGATAAGGTATGCACACCAGTGACTATGTAAGGGGAATACATGAAATAGCAGAAACTGCTGTGTGAATACTGACTTGAAAAATCCAATAGCTATATGTAAGAGTGAAAATGTGAAAAATGGAATCTGCATTACTGCCATGAACATATGAATCAAGAGAAATTTAGCTACTGAATTGATCAATGCAATAGAGCCCCAACACTACGCCAAAGTATTTCTCTACGTTGGGGTCCCTAGCTTGTGCGTGTCCTCTCATGCAGTTAAAAAAACTTACCGTGTATGGGAAGCTGAGACCCAGGCTATTTATGCGTATGATATGGATTGGCACTGGTGTGCATACCTTATCTCCCCATAGTGATGTTTTTTTAGGTTTTTGCACCCAGTTCAGACTTAGATTGGTGTTCCAAACGTTATTACTTATTGTTGTTAGTAGTTTTTCGTTTGTGAACCCTCCCCAACCACACCTATTGCCAATCCATATCATACGCATAAATAGCCTGGGTCTCAGCTTCCCATACACGGTAAGTTTTTTTAACTGCATGAGAGGACACGCACAAGCTAGGGACCCCAACGTAGAGAAATACTTTGGCGTAGTGTTGGGGCTCTATTGCATTGATCAATTCAGTAGCTAAATTTCTCTTGATTCATATGTTCATGGCAGTAATGCAGATTCCATTTTTCACATTTTCACCCTTACATATAGCTATTGGATTTTTCAAGTCACTATTCACACAGCAGTTTCTGCTATTTCATGTATTCCCCTTACATAGTCACTGGTGTGCATACCTTATCTCCCCATAGTGATGTTTTTTTAGGTTTTTGCACCCAGTTCAGACTTAGAATGGTGTTCCAAACGTTATTACTTATTGTTGTTAGTAGGTTTTCGTTTGTGAACCCTCCCCAACCACACCTATTGCCAATCCATATCATACGCATAAATAGCCTGGGTCTCAGCTTCCCATACACGGTAAGTTTTTTTAACTGCATGAGAGGACACGCACAAGCTAGGGACTAGAGATGAGCGAACCGGTCCCGGTTCGGCTCGAGGTCGGTTCGCCGAACGGAGGTCCCGTTCGAGTTCGGCTCGTCGAACGTTCGACGAACCGAACTCGAACTGTATAGGAAACAATGGCAGGCAATCACAAACACAGAAAAACACCTAGAAAACACCCTCAAAGGTGTCCAAAAGGTGACAAACAACTCACAACACATGGGAAAGTGACAAGGACATATACTCATGCGAAAACAAAAGAGCTGGACAAGGAAAAAGAGGAGGACACACAGATATATGAGTATATGCAAGGAAACATCGATTCCATTATTGTGCAACTTGAGCCCTGCTCATTTTAGGCTTCCAATCTTGATAAATTGCCTGAGCTCGCCACGTACGCCTTGGGGATCTTGTCGTGTCCTGCAGCCAGCGTTCTCTCGGAACCTGTCTTCAGTGCTGCTGGGGGTCTGCTGGCAGATAAGCACACGTGTCTGTCCACTGACAATGTGGACATGGCTCTCAGAGAACTTTTCTTCCCCTGGGTCAGCCAGGGGACGGGAAAGGCACGCGTATTTTTGAGAGTGCTTCATGCAAAGCATCTTTTTCTTTTTCAAAAGGGGGGTCAACCGATGCCAGTCAAGTGGGGTGTGTGTGGCCCAGTTAGTGGCAACGAAGGAGACTGTGGTTGGAGTCCCCTCGCTGTGTTTCTAAAAGAACCAAGATGAACAAGTCATGGCTCTCAGAGGACTTTTGTTCCCCTGGGTCAGCCAGGGGTCGGGAAAGGCATGCGTATTTTTGAGAGTGCTTCATGCAAAGCATTTTTTTCTTTTTCAAAAGGGGGGTCAACCGATGCCAGTCAAGTGGGGTGTGTGTGGCACAGTTAGTGTAAACAAGGGAGACTGTGGTTGGAGTCCCCTCGCTGTGTTTCTAAAAGAACCAAGATGAACAAGTCATGGCTCTCAGAGGACTTTTCTTCCCCTGGGTCAGCCAGGGGACGGGAAAGGCACGCGTATTTTTGAGAGTGCTTCATGCAAAGCATCTTTTTCTTTTTCAAAAGGGGGCTCAACCGATGCCAGTCAAGTGGGGTGTGTGTGGCCCAATTAGTGGCAACGAGGGAGACTGTGGTTGGAGTCCCCTCGCTGTGTTTCTAAAAGAACCAAAATGAACAAATCATGGCTCTCAGAGGACTTTTCTTCCCCTGGGTCAGCCAGGGGACGGGAAAGGCACGCGTATTTTTGAGAGTGCTTCATGCAAAGCATCTTTTTCTTTTTCAAAAGGGGGCTCAACCGATGCCAGTCAAGTGGGGTGTGTGTGGCACAATTAGTGGCAACGAGGGAGACTGTGGTTGGAGTCCCCTCGCTGTGTTTCTAAAAGAACCAAGATGAACAAGTCATGGCTCTCAGAGGACTTTTCTTCCCCTGGGTCAGCCAGGGGACGGGAAAGGCACGCGTATTTTTGAGAGTGCTTCATGCAAAGCATCTTTTTCTTTTTCAAAAGGTGGCTCAACCGATGCCAGTCAAGTGGGGTGTGTGTGGCCCAATTAGTGGCAACAAGGGAGACTGTGGTTGGAGTCCCCTCGCTGTGTTTCTAAAAGAACCAAAATGAACAAATCATGGCTCTCAGAGGACTTTTCTTCCCCTGGGTCAGCCAGGGGACGGGAAAAGCACGCGTATTTTTGAGAGTGCTTCATGCAAAGCATCTTTTTCTTTTTCAAAAGGGGGGTCAACCGAAGCCAGTCAAGTGGGGTGTGTGTGGCACAGTTAGTGTAAACGAGGGAGACTGTGGTTGGAGTCCCCTCGCTGTGTTTCTAAAAGAACCAAGATGAACAAGTCATGGCTCTCAGAGGACTTTTCTTCCCCTGGGTCAGCCAGGGGACGGGAAAGGCACGCGTATTTTTGAGAGTGCTTCATGCAAAGCATCTTTTTCTTTTTCAAAAGGGGGCTCAACCGATGCCAGTCAAGTGGGGTGTGTGTGGCCCAATTAGTGGCAACGAGGGAGACTGTGGTTGGAGTCCCCTCGCTGTGTTTCTAAAAGAACCAAAATGAACAAATCATGGCTCTCAGAGGACTTTTCTTCCCCTGGGTCAGCCAGGGGACGGGAAAGGCACGCGTATTTTTGAGAGTGCTTCATGCAAAGCATCTTTTTCTTTTTCAAAAGGGGGCTCAACCGATGCCAGTCAAGTGGGGTGTGTGTGGCACAGTTAATGTAAACGAGGGAGACTGTGGTTGGAGTCCCCTCGCTGTGTTTTACATGCTTTTAGAAGGGCATGACATGGCTTGGAGGTTGACTTTCAGCATCTGCAAACTGTTGCCTACCAAAATGCTGCCTTTCCAACAAATGTGGTTATAGACAATGAGGAACATACTGATGAAGATGAGACGCAGATACCCGATTGGGATGACAACTTAAATATTCGGTCAGGGCAAGAAGAGGCTCGGTCTGAGGGGGAGGGGAGTGCAAACACAACAATTGATGATGAAGTTCTAGATCCCACCTACTGTCAACCCACAGTCAGACACTCGAGGAGGTCAACAGAGGCGGTGGAGGAGGATGCAACCGACGACGAAGTTACCTTGCGCCTTCCTGGACACAGTCGGAGCACTGGTAGCACGTCTACAACTGCATCCTCAGCCACCACTCTGCCTCTGAGCATTATTCGGGGTGGATCAACAGGTCGCATGGCCTCTAAGCCTTGCCTAGCCTGGTCCTTTTTTGACATAGAAAAAGATCGACCAAATTATGTGATCTGTAAAATTTGTCATGGTTCTCTTAGTAGAGGTCAAAACCTCAGCAGTTTGACAACTTCTTCCATGAATCGTCACATGAATAAATATTATATGGCCCGGTGGGAAGCTCACCGTGCTGCAATGCGGCCGAGCGGAGCGAACCATCCACCGCCTGCCCCTTCCAGTGCATCCGCGCGCTCGTCATCTTCTAGGACTGTGGGGACAGCTGTCACACCTGTTTTTCCACCCACAACTTCCACCACTGTAACCGCAACAGGCAGTTTGCTTGGTAGGTCGTCAGTTGGTTTGGAAGGGGAAACAAGTGAGTGTGTACAGCTCTCTCTGACATCGATAGCACCAACGTTGGATGAAGGCAACATCATGTCTCCGCCTGCACTTTCCTCACAAACCTGCATTTTTCCAGGGACACCCTACTCAACACCGTCTACACACAGCAGCCAGATCTCTGTCCCTCAGATGTGGTCAAATAAAAGGCCACTTCCTGCGACCCATGACAAAGCGAAGAGGTTGACTCTATCCCTCTGTAAGCTGTTGGCTACCGAAATGCTGCCTTTCCGCCTAGTGGACACACAGGATTTTAGAGACCTTATGTCTGTCGCTGTGATCCAGTACAAGATGCCCAATCACCACTGCTTCTCCAAGAACAGCATGCCCGCGCTACACCAGCATGTCGCACACAACATCACCACTTCCTTGAGAAACTCTGTGTGCGACAGGGTGCATTTCAACACAGATACTTGGACCAGTAAGCATAGACAGGGTCATTACATGTCACTGACTGGGCACTGGCAAACTATGGTGAGAGATGGAGAAGGGTCTGCTGTCCAAGTCTTGCCGTCCCCACGAGTTTTTTCAATCCTTCTTCTGTATGTAGAAGTTAATACACTGCTTCGGCCTCTTCAACCTCGTGTGGGTCCTCCACCTTGGCGCAAACCCGGTGTGGTCAGGCCACCCTTCCTTGTAACTGCGCACAAGCACTACCACACACCTCCTTACTATGCTGGCAGCAGAGCTCAATGCCATCAGGCGGTCAAAGTTTTACTTTGAAATGTATGGGAAATGTGAGTCACACCGCTGAGAAGTTGTGGACGGTTAGCTCTGGATACCGAGTTTCATCAATGGTTGTCTCCACTCAACCAGCAGCCAGGGAAGGCCGGGTGCGACAATGATGCAAACATGGGTGCGGCCTTCGCTGTGACAATGTGACACACATGCCTTGTGTGGTTCACGTGTTGAACCTGGTTGTCCAGCAATTTTTAAAGCACTATCCTGGCCCACATGGCCTTCTGCAGAGAGCACGGTGTAACGCCTTCCTTGATCCACACACTCAGATGGGCTGTTAATGATAGGCTAGAGGGAAGCCACTCACCAAGCAGGACCCCTAGAACCCTGAAACCCTTTAACCCCTATACAGGGATTAGGAATTGCACAGGGCCCAAGGTGATTAATACCTGTGGAAGGCTGCAGTTCCAGAGAATAGTAGTCAGGCAGGGTCAAAACATTAATTGAGGAACAGGAACAGAATGGGACGGCCAGGACTTAATCAGAAAACAAGCAGAGGTGAAATGCAGATCGGACAACGAGGTACATAAACAGCAAGCAGGAAAAGTAGTCAGGTAACAAGCACACAAAATCATAAAACTGAACTGGGGGTAAAAGTAACCAGAGGTCATAGCTATGTCTGGCAGTGGTCTGCAGACAGGATGGGCATAAAAAAGGGTGTGGTGTCTTCCCATTGGTTGTAGCTGAATGATGGTATTTCATCTGTGAGATACCCACCAGCTACATTCAGCCAGAGATTCTGCATCTGTCAAGGTAGTGCAGGCCAGTGGGTGAGCATAACCTGCGTCCACCTGCGCCGCTGGCATCGACTCCTCTCCCATTATCAGCACTATTCATGAAAGGAACATGTTGTCACCTGGCGACCGGAGTACAAATTGACGGAGCGGACTCCGTTGGTGACTTAACAGCCGTGTGCGCCAATGATGCAAACCTGGCTGCGGGCCATCCTCAGGGCAATGTGACACACGTGCCTTGTATGGCTCACGTGTTGAACCGAATTCTCCAGCAATTTTTAAAACACCATCACGGCCTACATGGCCTTGTGCAGCGGGCACGCTCGCTATGTGCTCACTTCCATCGTGCGCACACAGCAGCTCAACAACTTTCATCACTCCGGAAGTCTTAGGGTCTGGCGGTTAAACGCCGGAAATGCGATGTTCCGACACGCAGGAATTGGAATCTGCACATGTTGCAGCGTGTGTGGCAGCACCCCAGAGCCCTGCTGAAATACGGTATGACATATAGCCTGGGATAACTTGATCAAGAGGTGGTGCAGATCACGCTGCTGGAGTGGTGTCAGATCAAGGACCTATGCACCCTGCTACACAGTTTACAAATGTCGACGAAGATGTTTAGCACTGGCAATGTCATTCTCAGCGTGACAATTCTGGTCATCTACATGATGGAGCACACTGTAATTATTATTCGGAGTCAGGTGTTGGGACAAGAGGAAGGGGAGGAAGTACAGGAGGAGTCATATGCGGAAGGGATAACAAGATCTACGAGGTCCAGATGGTCAGCGGCACCTATGCGGCATTCATGGTGAGGGAGAGGGATTAACAAGGGCGCATAGTATCAGCAAAAAGTGTTGATGAAAGTGCAGGAGCCCATGAAGAAATGGAGGAGGAACTGGCGATGGGCATGGAAGACTCAGCAGATGAGTGAGAGCTTGCTCACATTTCGGTTGTGCGAGGTTGTGGGGAGAGGGCAGAGGAAGGATGCACGATTCTCACCTCTCTGCCACCAACACACCAAGGACTTGGTCCTCCTGGATGCACAAGACACATGAGCGCCTTCTTGCTGCACTACCTACATGACCCTCGGATTGTATGAATTCGAAGTAATCCTGAATACTGGGTTGCCACACTGTTAGATCCCCGGTACAAGACAAAATTTGGCGAACTAATTCCTGCCATAGAAATGGACGCACGTATACAGGAGTATCTGTAGAATGTGGTACGCAATCTTAGATCTACTTTTCCACTAAACACCAGTGCTGCACAGAGTGAATCTCAACGCTTTGTCATGGATAGGAGGAAATGGTCTTTTACTTGTCCACATCGGAGGGACCGAGGGATGGCTGCTGTGCTGAGATGGCGTTGAGTACGGTGTCCCTGCACAGTTGCACTTTTGGTCATATACCAAAATGAGTTGAAAAAGGACAGATGCTGGTGGAAAGGGGAACAGGTGTGTTGGAAAGGGGAAAAAAGTTTTGGTCCGTGGATTTGGTGGTTAAGCAACTGTAACATTTGCTGAAGAAACACCATCTGTTACAGTGGGACTGGCAGATTTGGATAATCATCTGTGACCGCTATATAACGAAAATTAATAAGAAAAGAAAGAGAAAGGTATATATCCCCATCAGCAGTCAGTGTCAACCGTGCTCCCAGTTGGAAAAGGAGAGGTTGGCAACTGGAAGGTTTGGTGGAGGATACAGAGCTGTGTGGCTATGAAACTAATAGTAGCCTGAACCGAGTTAGACGCCATTCGGATCTGGAGACTGTGAGCCCTGTTAGCGTCACAGGGTCCACATGCCCACCCAGCCCAGGAACTCCCTGTTAACAACACAGGGGCCATTGAGTACGCTGACCGTGTGCGTAGGGGCACACCTGTGGACAGCAGGCGCATCAGCAGCAGCAGGCCTGTTAATGCCACTGGGCTGCACAAGCAGGACTGGTAGGACAGGAGCTGGTCTTAACCGTTCTGCGTTACCAACTGTGGTGGTGGCCTGCATCGACACCCTATCCCTGCCTACCTCTGGCCTAAAGCCGCAATGGGTTCAACACATGGAGGTGTGCTCTTTCGGAGCATAATAGAAGACTGCGCACCTCCTTGTTGGCTCCAGCCCCTTTTATAACCTGGGTCCGCCCCAAACCAGGGTGAACCACAATGCACCTCCTGGAGACAAAAGTAGAGTGACACGTCATGAGTGGCATAACTAGCGTCCTATTTGGAACCGCAACTTCAATGATGACCTCATGGCTGCCATGACCCAAACACCTCACCAGTCATCGTCTGACCATCAATAATGCGGTGACAAGTCATAGGGGTGGGCCTCTGCAAGCCATTTGGGAGGACACCTGATGCCCTGTGGTCTATATGGGACCCCCACATCAGGGCCAGGGCCAAAGAGTTCATTACCGGACCTAGTCTCTGATGCAGGAAGTGCCTGAGCATGCTCAGTAGCATGAAATACAGTCTCTGAAAAAAGACTATCAGCTTTAGCATGGTGTCTAAGCACAAAACAGGACTTAGACCCGGCACGGAATGCAAGCACCTGTGCAAAGAGGCTTTTCACACTTAGTGTGGGAGCATGCGCTGTATCCCGAAAAGAAGACTTAGCGTCAGGAATAACACAGTCAGGCTGAGCATACTCACTAGGCGAAACACTGTAATTATGCTGCAGCTGGGGTAAATCGGCACACGCATGCGCACTAGCTGCCTCTCCACACTTAGACGTGGAGGGGAAATTGCTCTTGGAGATGCTGTCTATGAACAGAAGGAAAAGCTAAAGGAAGCCTGACTTTCTATCCCTCCGAATTATGAAATGCAGCAATGAATTCCATGAGTTTGCTATAACATTAGCGTAGCAAAATGTGCATGAGGGTGTCATGTAGAGGTGCTAGAAATAGCTTGTCACCAGTGGGGCACTAATGGAATACAACAGCCAGTTCTATGATGCCACTAAATGGCAGTATTTTGTGCTATCATTATAGCTTATTAAAAACAGAGCAGGAGGGTGTCATGCAGAGGTGCTAGAAATAGCTTGTCACCAGTGGGGCACTAATGGAATACAACAGCCAGTTCTATGATGCCACTAAATGGCAGTATTTTGTGCTATCATTATAGCTTATTAAAAACAGAGCAGGAGGGTGTCATGCAGAGGTGCTGCACATAGATTTGCAGTAGTGTGACTAGACAAAAGTACAATAGCCACGTTTAGGATGCCACTAGGTACACTGAGTGTTTGCTAGTATAATGGCTTAGTTTAAAAAAGTTTGAGTGTGCAATGCAGGCAGACGTGCTGCAAATATCTTTACAATAGTGTGAATAGACAAAAGTACAATAGCCACGTTTAGGATGCCACTAGGTACACTGAGTGTTTGCTAGTATAATGGCTTAGTTTAAAAAAGTTGGAGTGTGCAATGCAGGCAGACGTGCTGCAAATATCTTTACAATAGTGTGAATAGACAAAAGTACAATAGCCACGTTTAGGATGCCACTAGGTACACTGAGTGTTTGCTAGTATAATGGCTTAGTTTAAAAAAGTTGGAGTGCGCAATGCAGGCAGACGTGCTGCAAATATCTTTACAATAGTGTGAATAGACAAAAGTACAATAGCCACGTTTAGGATGCCACTAGGTACACTGACTGTTTGCTAGTATAATGGCTTAGTTTAAAAAAGTTGGAGTGTGCAATGCAGGCAGACGTGCTGCAAATATCTTTACAATAGTGTGAATAGACAAAAGTACAATAGCCACGTTTAGGATGACACTAGGTACACTGACTGTTTGCTAGTATAATGGCTTAGTTTAAAAGAGTTTGAGTGTGCAATGCAGGCAGACGTGCTGCAAATATCTTTACAATAGTGTGAATAGACAAAAGTACAATAGCCACGTTTAGGATGCCACTAGGTACACTGAGTGTTTGCTAGTATAATGGCTTAGTTTAAAAAAGTTTGAGTGTGCAATGCAGGCAGACGTGCTGCAAATATCTTTACAATAGTGTGAATAGACAAAAGTACAATAGCCACGTTTAGGATGCCACTAGGTACACTGACTGTTTGCTAGTATAATGGCTTAGTTTAAAAAAGTTTGAGTGTGCAATGCAGGCAGACGTGCTGCAAATATCTTTACAATAGTGTGAATAGACAAAAGTACAATAGCCACGTTTAGGATGCCACTAGGTACACTGACTGTTTGCTAGTATAATGGCTTAGTTTAAAAAAGTTGGAGTGTGCAATGCAGGCAGACGTGCTGCAAATATCTTTACAATAGTGTGAATAGACAAAAGTACAATAGCCACGTTTAGGATGCCACTAGGTACACTGAGTGTTTGCTAGTATAATGGCTTAGTTTAAAAAAGTTGGAGTGTGCAATGCAGGCAGACGTGCTGCAAATATCTTTACAATAGTGTGAATAGACAAAAGTACAATAGCCACGTTTAGGATGCCACTAGGTACACTGAGTGTTTGCTAGTATAATGGCTTAGTTTAAAAAAGTTTGAGTGTGCAATGCAGGCAGACGTGCTGCAAATATCTTTACAATAGTGTGAATAGACAAAAGTACAATAGCCACGTTTAGGATGCCACTAGGTACACTGACTGTTTGCTAGTATAATGGCTTAGTTTAAAAAAGTTTGAGTGTGCAATGCAGGCAGACGTGCTGCAAATATCTTTACAATAGTGTGAATAGACAAAAGTACAATAGCCACGTTTAGGATGCCACTAGGTACACTGACTGTTTGCTAGTATAATGGCTTAGTTTAAAAAAGTTGGAGTGTGCAATGCAGGCAGACGTGCTGCAAATATCTTTACAATAGTGTGAATAGACAAAAGTACAATAGCCACGTTTAGGATGACACTAGGTACACTGACTGTTTGCTAGTATAATGGCTGAGTTAAAAAGAGTTTGAGTGTGCAATGCAGGCAGACGTGCTGCAAATATCTTTACAATAGTGTGAATAGACAAAAGTACAATAGCCACGTTTAGGATGCCACTAGGTACACTGAGTGTTTGCTAGTATAATGGCTTAGTTTAAAAAAGTTGGAGTGTGCAATGCAGGCAGACGTGCTCTGCAAATGTCTTTGCACTAGTGGGACTATAGCAAAGTCCAATAGCCACGTTTAGGATGCCACTAGGTACACTGACTGTTTGCTAGTATAATGGCTTAGTTAAAAAGAGTTGGAGTCTGCAATGCAGGCAGACGTGCTCTGCAAATGTCTTTGCACTAGTGGGACTATAGCAAAGTCCAATAGCCACGTTTAGGATGCCACTAGGTACACTGAGTGTTTGCTAGTATAATGGCTTAGTTTAAAAAAGTTGGAGTGTGCAATGCAGGCAGACGTGCTCTGCAAATGTCTTTGCACTAGTGGGACTATAGCAAAGTCCAATAGCCACGTTTAGGATGCCACTAGGTACACTGACTGTTTGCTAGTATAATGGCTTAGTTAAAAAGAGTTGGAGTCTGCAATGCAGGCAGACGTGCTCTGCAAATGTCTTTGCACTAGTGGGACTATAGCAAAGTCCAATAGCCACAGATAGGATGCCACTAGGTACACTGAGTGTTTGCTAGTATAATGGCTTAGTTATAATGAGTTGGAGTGTGCAGAGGACAGGAGGGTACAGTGCCAGGATTGTGGGGCTCTGGGTAGAGGAATGGAAGCCTGCCTTTCTATTCCCTCCTAATGGGGAAATGCAGCGACGAAATCCCTGACCTTGGCTACACAGACGCTGTCTCTGTTTTCAGGACCTGTCACCTATGGCTCTGACCCTGCCGGTTTGAGCCCTTAAAAGGACTGCTAGAAAGTGCTCTCCCTAAGCTGTCTAACGCTGTGTATGCAGCGCATACAGCTGTATCGGCGATAGGACTCAGGAGGACGGAGCTGCGACAGTGATGTCTGACACCAAAGACGCAGAAGAGATAATGGCGTCCTGGAGGAAAATGTCCGGTTTTATAATGCAGGGACATGTGACATGGACATCCTATCACACATGCCGTTGCTTCTCTGGCTAAAAGTCCACTTAGCTGTGTGTGTGTCTGGGATTGGCTGACATGCTGGCCCGCCCCACTACACGCGCGCGCTTAGGGAAGGAAGACAAGGAAAAAAAAAAATAAATGGCGATCGCCATTATAGAAACAGCAGTGATCTGAAGGCGCTGTTCACGCACACTATACACTGAAATGTCATAATAGTGTGATTCACAGAGTGACTTACACTATTACAGCAGAAACCAAGCTAGGATTTAGCTGGTTTTTTGCTGCTAGAACCGTTCTCGAACGTTTCTAGAACTATCGAGCTTTTGCAAAAAGCTCGAGTTCTAGTTCGATCTAGAACAGGCCCCAAAATCACTCGAGCCTAGAACTGGAGAACCTCGAACCACGAACCGCGCTCAACTCTACTAGGGACCTCAACGTAGAGAAATACTTTGGCGTAGTGTTGGGGCTCTATTGCATTGATCAATTCAGTAGCTAAATTTCTCTTTGTTCATATGTTCATGGTAGTAATGCAGAATCCATTTTTCACATTTTCACTCTTACATATAGCTATTGGATTTTTCAAGTCAGTATTCACACAGCAGTTTCTGCTATTTCATGTATTCCCCTTGCATAGTCACTGGTGTGCATACCTTATCTCCCTCATCTGCTGAGTCTTCCATGTCCATCGAGAGTTCGTCCTCCATTTCTTCCTGGGCTCCTGCACCTTCCTCAACATTTCGGCTGCTACTATGCACCCTTGTTAATCCCTCTCCCCCACCGTCCCATGCCTGCTGCCTTGGTAATGCTGAACGTCTGAACCTTGTAGATGTTGGTATCCCTTGCGCATATGTATCCTCCTCTACTTCCTCCCCTTCCTCTTGTTCCACCACCTGACTCCAAATACTGTTTAGTGTGTGCTCCAGCATATAAATGAGTGGAGTTATGCTGATAATGTCATTTGCAGCGCTAAACATATTTGTTGCCATGTCGAAACTGTGCAGAAGGGTGTATAGGTCCTTGATCTGAGACCACTCCAGCAGTGTGATCTGCCCCACCTCTGCATCTCGTTGGCCCAGGCTATATGTCATGACGTATTGCACCAGGACCCGGCGGTGCTGCCACAGTCGCTGCAACATGTGGAGAGTGGAATTCCAGCATGTCGGCACATCGCATTTCAGGCGATGAACCGGCAGGCCGAAAGACTTCTGGAGTGATGCAAGTCGCTCAGTTGCGGCGGTTGAACGGCGGAAGTGAGCAGAGAGTAACTATGCCCTGTGCAGTAGCCCATCTAGGCCGGGATAGTGGGTTAAAAATTGCTGGACAACAAGGTTCAACACGTGAGCCATACAAGGCACATGTGTCACCTTGCCCCGGCGAAGGGCCGCACCCAAGTTTGCAGCATTGTCGCACACGGCCTTCCCTGGCTGCAGGTTGAGTGGAGACAACCATTTACTAAACTCACTCGCAAGAGCTGACCATAACTCCTCAGCTGTGTGACTCTTATTTCCAAGACATTTCAAGGTAAAGACCACCTGATGCCGTTGAGCTCTGCTGCCAGCATAGTAAGCAGGTGTGCGGGATTCCTTGTGCGCAGTTACAATGCTTGTGGCTTCACCAGGCAGGCTTGGGGTGAAGGTGGAGGACCCAGACGAGTTTGAGAAGGCAGAAGCAGTGGAGGAATTTCTACATACAGAGGATTGACGCACAAGTCATGGGGACGGCAAGACTTGTTCAGCAGACCCTTCTCCATCTCTCACCATAGTTACCCAGTGCCCAGTCAGTGACATGTAACGCCCCTGTCCATGCTTACAGGTCCAAATATCGGTGGTGAAATGCACCCTGTCACACACAGAGTTTCTCAAGGAAGCAGTGATGTTCTGTGTGACTTGCTGGTGTAGCACAGGCACAGCTTTCTTGGAGAAGTAGTGGCGAGTGGGCATCTGGTACTGGGGCACTGCGACGGACATAAGGTCTCGAAAATCCTCTGTGTCCACCAGGTGGAAAGGCAGCATTTCGGTAGCCAAGAGCTTACAGAGGGTGAAAGTCAACCTCTTAGCTTTGTCATGGCTCGGAGGAAATGGCATTTTATTTGTCCACATCTGAGGGACCGAGATCTGGCTGGTGTTTGGAGATGGTGTGGAGTAGGGTATCCCTGGAAAACTGCAGGTCTGTGAGGAAAGTGCAGGCGGAGACATAATGTTGCCTTCATTCAAAGTTGGTGCTCTTGATGTCTGAGAGAACTGTACACCAGCACTTGTTTCACCTTCCAAAACAACTGACGACCTGCCAAGCAAACTGCCTGTTGCGGTTAAAGAGATGGAAGGTCTTCGTGGAAAAACATGTGTGACAGCTGTCCCCACAGTCATAGAGGATGAAGAGCGCATGAATGCACTTGAAGGGGCAAACGGTGGTTGGCCTGCTCCGCTAGCCCGCATTGTATCACAGTGAGCTTCCCACTGGGACTTATGCTTGTTATTCATGTGACGATTCATGGAAGAAGTTGTCAAACTGGTGAGGTTTTGGCCTTTACTTATGTGATCTGTAAGATTTGTCTTCAATCTATGATTTGGGAGATCCTTTGCAAGGTCAAAAAAGGACAAGGCTAGGCAAGGCTTAGAGCCCATGCGATCTGCAGAGCCACCCCGACTTGTGCTCAGAGGCAGAGTTGTGGCTGAGGATGCAGTTGTTGATGTGCTTCCAGTACTCCGACTGTCCAGGAAGGCGCAAGGTAACTTCGTCATAAGTCGCATCCTCCTGCACCACCTCTGGTAATCTCATTGAGTGCCTGATTTTGGGTTGACAGTAAGTGGGATCTAGAACTTCATCATCAAGCGTTGTGTTTGCACTCCCCTCGCCCTCAGACCTAACCTCTTCCTGCCCTGACTGAATATTTAAGTTGTCATCCCAATCAGGTATCTGCGTCTCATCATCATCAGTATGTTCCTCATTGCCTCCACCAACAGGTGTTACAGTTTGGGAATGAGGGTCTACATTATGCTCAAAAACTTGATCATCAGGGCCTGAATCTGACTCACAAAGCTTCTGGGCATCACTGCAGACCATTTCCTGGTCTGTACTCACTGTAGCTTGGGAGCAGACCTCTTATTCCCAGGCTATAGTGTGACTGAACAGCTCTGCGGACTCAGCCATCTCTGTTACACCATACTCTGCAGGGCGGGTGGAGACTTGAGAGCTGGTAGAAAGCAAGTGCAATTGGGGTGGCAACTCAGAGGATTGTTGTTTTTTGGATGTTGAAGTTGAGGTGGAGGAGAGGTCACTTGTTGGAGCACTTGAGATCCATTCTAGCATGTTCTTTTTTTGTGCATCATCTACCTTTGTTACAGTTGTTCGGTTCCGTAAAAAAGGTAGCACATCCAATTGTCCACGAAAAGTAATAGACATCTTACTTTTGCTGGAAGATGGCCTTTCTTCAGCAGATCTTAATGTAGCTTTCCCACCTACCCCACGGACACAAACCTTTTTTCCTTTTCCAACACGCCTGTTCCCTTTTCCACCAGTATCTGTCCTTATGCCACTCATTTTGTTAGCAACAAGATTGGACACTTAAAATGTGTTCGCAAAAATGGAGAGGTGGTGTACAATGCAGAGGTGGTCTAGCTTTATTGACAGCTGAAGAACCAACACTGAGTATCCCAGTCAATTTTAGTATGCCCCTAACAGTGGCAGCACAGCTTGCAATTAGAATTGCGTAGCAAAATTGGACAGGTGTGTACCATGCACAGGTGCTGTACCGTGATTGGCAGCAAAGGAACACTAAGGTAGTATCCCAGTCAATTTTAGTTTGCCCCTAACAGTGGCAGCACAGTTTGCAATTAGAATTACGTAGCAAAAATGGACAGGTGTGTACCATGCAGAGGTTGTCTAGATTTATTGACAGCTGAATAACCAACACTGAGTATCCTAGTCAATTTTAGTATGCCCCTAACAGTGGCAGCACAGTTTGCAATTAGAATTGCGTAGCAAAAATGGACAGGTGTGTACCATGCACAGGTGCTGTACCGTGATTGCCAGCAAAGGAACACAAAGGTAGTATCCCAGTCAATTTTAGTATGCCCCTAACAGTGGCCGCACAGTTTGCAATTAGAATAGCGTGGCAAAGCTGGGCAGGTGGGTAGAATGCACGGGTGCTGTGGGTCAGTGGACAGCAAAGGAACACTAACTTAGTATTCCAGACACTTTTAGGATGGCACAAAAAGTGTCACCTCTTTGGGCAAATAACATAGTGTGGCAAAAATTGTCAGGTGGGTATAATGCACGGGTGCTGTGGGTCAGTGGACAGGAAAGGAACACTAACTTAGTATTCCAGACACTTTTAGGATGGCACAAAAAGTGTCAGTTCTTTGGGCAAATAAAATAGTGTGGCAAAAATGGGCAGGTGGATAGAATACCCGGGTGCTGTGGGTCAGTGGACAGCAAAGGAACACTAACCTAGTATTCCAGACACTTTTAGGATTTTAGGATGGCACAAAAAGTGTCAGCTCTTTGGGCAAATAAAATAGCGTGGCAAAAATGGTCAGGTGGGTATAATGCACGGGTGCTGTGGGTCAGTGGACAGCAAAGGAACACTAAGTTAGTATTCCAGACACTTTTAGGATGGCACAAAAAGTGTCAGCTCTTTGGGCAAATAAAATAGCGTGGCAACAATGGTCAGGTGGGTACAATGCCCGGGTGCTGTGGGTCAGTGGACACAAAGGAACACTAAGTTAGTATTCCAGACACTTTTAGGATGGCACAAAAAGTGTCAGCTCTTTGGGCAAATAAAATAGCGTGGCAAAAATGGTCAGGTGGGTATAATGATGGGGGGTGCTGTGGGTCAGTGGTCAGCAAAGGAACACTAACTTAGTATTCCAGACACTTTTAGGATGGCACAAAAAGTGTCAGCTCTTTGGGCAAATAAAATAGCGTGGCAAAAATGGTCAGGTGGGTATAATGCTGGGGGGCGCTGTGGGTCAGTGGACAGCAAAGGAACAGTAAGTTAGTATTCCAGACACTTTTAGGATGCCAGAAAAAGTGTCAGCCCTTTGGGCAAATAAAATAGCGTGGCAAAAATGGGCAGGTGGGTAGAATGCCCGGGTGCTGTGGGTCAGTGGACAGCAAAGGAACACTAACTTAGTATTCCAGACACTTTTAGGATGGCACAAAAAATGTCAGCCCTTTGGGGAAATAAAATAGCGTGGCAAAAATGGTCAGGTGGGTATAATGCACAGGTGCTGTGGGTCAGTGGACAGGAAAGGAACACTAACTTAGTATTCCAGACACTTTTAGGATGGCACAAAAAGTGTCAGCTCTTTGGGCAAATAAAATAGCGTGGCAAAAATGGTCAGGTGGGTATAATGCACGGGTGCTGTGGGTCAGTGGACAGCAAAGGAACACTAAGTTAGTATTCCAGACACTTTTAGGATGGCACAAAAAGTGTCAGCTCTTTGGGCAAATAAAATAGCATGGCAACAATGGTCAGGTGGGTACAATGCCCGGGTGCTGTGGGTCAGTGGACACAAAGGAACACTAAGTTAGTATTCCAGACACTTTTAGGATGTCACAAAAAGTGTCAGCTCTTTGGGCAAATAAAATAGCGTGGCAAAAATGGTCAGGTGGGTATAATGATGGGGGGTGCTGTGGGTCAGTGGACAGCAAAGGAACACTAACTTAGTATTCCAGACACTTTTAGGATGGCACAAAAAGTGTCAGCTCTTTGGGCAAATAAAATAGCGTGGCAACAATAGGCAGGTGGGTAGAATGCTGGGGGGTGCTGTGGGTCAGTGGACAGCAAAGGAACAGTAAGTTAGTATTCCAGACACTTTTAGGATGGCACAAAAAGTGTCAGCTCTTTGGGCAAATAAAATAGCGTGGCAAAAATGGTCAGGTGGGTACAATGCCCGGGTGCTGTGGGTCAGTGGACAGCAAATGAAGCATCACTTTCTATCCCTGCTAATGAAAAAATGCAGCAAGGAATTTCCTGAGCTGAGGTAGGCAGACGCTGTTATCTAAAACCCTACACAGCGTTTGCAACCCTAGCAGCTATGGCTATGAACGCCTGTAAATCAGCCCTGAAAAGGGCTGAAATAACCAGCAGTCCCTAATCCCTAAAGTGCTGTGAAGATTGCACTGTATCTCTATAGCGCACATAGCAGCAGCAGCAGCAGCGGGAGCTGTGACTGTCACCCACACGCAGAAGACAGATAATGGCGGCGATTTGGAAAATGGCCGTATCTTATAAGGCAAGGACATGTGACATGCACAGCCTATGACACATGCCCTTGCTTGTCTGGCAAAAATCCACCTAGTTGTGTGTGTCTCTGTGATTTGGCCCGACCCACTGTACGCGTGGTTAGGGAAAAAAAAAATGGCGATCGGCATTCTCAGCATTCAGCAGCAACACAGATCTAAACCCCGTCCCCCCCCCGCACACTATACGCTGAAATTTGGTAATAGCGTGATTCACAGACACTATTACAGTGAAAAGCCAGCTAGTAACTAGCTAGGCTTTCTGTTGATCAAACCTTTATCGAACGTAACTCGAACTGTCAAGCTTTTAGCAAAAAGCTCGAGTTCGAGCTTGAGCTCGAACACCCCCCAAAATCACTCGAACATGAAATTGGCGAACCTCGAGCCTCGAACATCGCTCAACTCTACTTGAGACGTCTTTGAACATCCTGGAGCTAATCATTGGCTGAGAATTTGCCATTCTGGCTTTTCTTACATTCGAATGGTCGTCTTCCGTTCTCTTCCATCACTCTGTTTTTTCTCTCCATTTTAAAGCACTGGAGACCATTTTAGCTGAACAGCTGATCATTGTCTGTATTTCTTTATAAGTTTTACCCTCTCCAAGCAACTTTTTAATCAAAGTACGCTGTTCTTCTGAATAATGTTTCAAATGACCCATATTTCTCAGGCTTTCAAGGAGAATTGCATGTACAACATGGACTGACTTCACACGTACATAAGGGTCACATGATTCACACCTGCTTCTTCACAGAATGATTGACCACACTCATTTAGGCCTCTGTCACATGTCCGTGCAAAACACACTTTTGCATGGTCTGTGGTGTAGGTGCGTATGTGTGTGCGTGTGTCCGTGTGTGCGTTCAGTGTGTGATATTAGTGTGCTAGCCATGTGACATCTGCATAGCACATGGACAGCATGAATTTTTATACTTAACTGTCCATGGTGCTGATGTCTTAGGCACTGCTGCTGCTTGCAGTCCTCGGTGCAGTGAATATGCGATGAGCATAATGAGCGGGGGTTGGTGGAAGCAAGTGACAGCAGTGGCAGAGACAGCAGGGCTGGAGAAGGTGAGTCTAGAAATTAATTTTATTTTACAGAAACGTGATTTTTTTCCAGTACGTATCACACTGATGTCACACAGATTATATAAATGTATTTATATAATATAGCTTTAATATGCCCTTTGTAGAGTGGGCACAGCTCCTTAGCCCGCTCCAAACACCTTTCAAGCTCCATAGCGCATATATTCATCATGGAGCTTGAAGGGGCTAGAACAACCCTTTAAAGTGTGATAATGGTATCAAACAGTGGACAGGTTTTAACAGGAATACAAGTTGTAATGTGTTACTTTCAATTGTCAGACACTTTCCTTGATCAAATTCATCCTGCTCTTCACCAGCGTCCTGTTTCCACATTGCTTTAATCAGCAGAACAATTATTATCCCAGAGGTATTTCATTAATAATTTGAAATAAGTCACATTAAAGAGTCATAGTAGTCTCAGAGGAGGTGTCTATTAAAAGAAGTTTCAAAGCAAACACAATAAGTTTAAATAGGATTTCTACTAATTTTTACTCATTTGTAACCTTTGGTTACAGTTGCAAATACGGCATTTGGAGTGATAAGGGTGACGTGATATTTCACACCCAATCTGGCCACCATTCAAAGAGAGGGTATCCTACTAATGCAATGTAGGTAAATGATATTGCTACATCCAAACACTAATGCTTTCAAATTACTTCAACTTCCCATGACATAAGCTCTATTTTCACTTCCTTAAAGTTGTCCAGTCTAAAAGGTCAGCTCTCAGTTACTATATGTGACTGCAGACATGTAAATCCTCACATCGCATAATACACTGTGTGCTGTGAGGACTCTCAGGTGTCAGCAACAGGAATGACGGTCACTTAAGCACAAGTGTGCTATATGCATACTCACGGCCAGAAATCGATTTACATTACACTTACTTACACTTGCATTGAGCATGCTGCATACTGTCTAGTTGGATTCTGGCCAGGAACATGCATATTGCATATCTTGCAGACTATAAGCCTGCAAGGGCAGGGCCCTCTCCTTTCTGTAACAGTGTATCAGTTAGTTTGTTCACAAACATTTTAAATTTTTATTTTGTATGTAACCCCTTGTCATGTATAGCACCATGAAATCAATGATGCTCTAAAATGAAATGATAATATTGTTAATATTGCATACTTACGGTCACATGACTGTTATTCTTGGCGCTGACACTGGTGAATCCTCATAACGTGACTTCAGACTTGTTGTTTTAGATCGGACAACCCCATTAACTCCTTCATGACATGTGATGCACCTATACGTCATGGTCAAATAGGGGTTCCCGACCGATGACATTTAGGTACATCATGGCGATCATGTGAGGCACAGGAGCTGTGCCAACATGATCACCGCCAGGAGCTCGGTTTACATGACAGCCGAAACCCGGCTTTCACAGACAGGAGCTGTGCATGCACCCTGTTTAACACCCTAAGTGTCACTATCGAAATCAATCGCAACATTTAGGAGGGTGGGAGAGAAAGTGCTCTTCTTCTCATACTCAATCATTGCCATGGCAACCCGAGATTGTGTTGACGACCTCTGAGTCAGCCAGCTACGGCAGCCTGTTAGAACATGCCAGATGCATGATCTCAGAGGCTTCTGTCAGTGTTTCACTGACAAACATAATTGTAGTGAAATACAGGTGCATTATACCAACGATCAGAGCAATAATGGTTTAATAAAAAAGTAGTAAGAAGATTAAAAAAAGTAAAAATATTTTAAAATCTCTCACTGCACCCTAAGATGAGTTCCTTGAGAGGTGTAGTTTTCAGAATAAATTCAATTGTGGTGGGTTTCTGCTGTTTTGCTATGTTAGGTTATTTTCAAATGTGATGTGGCATCTGCAATCTATTCCAGCCAAAATGGCACTACTTACCTTCCGAGCCCTGCCAAGCCCCCCAACAGTAGTTTTCCATTACACATTACACTAATTAGATGGTGCATTTTCTCCTGTCAACCTTGTGAAAATACAACATTTGGGCCTAAAATAACATTTTTTGGGGGGAAAAATTATTTTTTTTATTTTCACGGCTCAGCATTATAAATTTTTTGTGAAGCACCTGGGAGTTCAAGGTGCTCACCACACATCCAGATAATTTCTTTGAGGGATCTTCTGTCCAAAATGTGGTCACTTGTGGAGGTTTCAATGTTTAAGCAAATCAAGGGCTTTCCTAAAGTAACATGGTGTCTGCTAAAGATTTCAGACAATTTTGAGTTCCAAAAGTCAAATGCTGCTCCTTCCCTTCCAAGTCCTGCTATGCGCCAAAATAGTAGTTTTTCACCACCTATGGGGTATCATCATACTCAAAAGAAATTGCACAACAAATTTTATGGCTCATTTTCCCATTGTGAAAACAAACAATGATTTTGTGTTATAAACTTCTTTAAAGCACCTGGGGTTCAAGGTGCTCAACATACATCTAGATAAATTCTTTGAGGGGGTCTAGTTTCCAAAATGGTGTCAGTTGTTGAGGATTTTCACTGTTTGGTCACATCAGGGGTTCTGCAAATGCAACATGGCATCTGTTATCTATTCCAGCCACTTTTGCATTACTAAAAGTCAAATACTGCTACTTCCCTTCTGAGCCCTGCCGTGAGCCCAAACAATAGCTTTCCACCACACATGAAGTGTTGATTTACTCATGACAAATTGCACAACAAATTGTATGGTACAATTTCTCCTGTTACCCTTTGAAAATGCAAAATTTGGCTCTTTCAGTCTCTAGAGGACTTTAACCATGGAAACAAAATGTATACAATAAAAGATAAAATCTTTCATTGCAGGAGAATGACAGGAGATTAAAAAAAGCAAGTCAATTATAAAGTTTTTTTATTTATATATTATTTAACTAATTAAAGAAATTTAACAACTTGAGAAACCCCTTTAAGTTGGGGAAACAATTGAACACTATCAGAAAAATAGCTACAGCCATTAGACAGAGGTGAATCTAGATTTTCCTGCACTCAGGGTAAAGTTTTAATTTGGTACCCCATCCTATATAGCAGATGAAATAAGTATTGAACATGTCACCAATTTTCTAAGTAATTATAGTTATAAAAGTGCTAGTGACCTGAATTTTTTACCAGATGTCGGTAACAACCGATCCAATCCACACAGGCAAAGAAATCAAACCATAGATGTCCATAAATTTAGTGATGTGAAATAATGAGAAATGACACAGGGAAAAAGTATTGAACAGTATTACTGACATTTATTTAATACATCGGAAAAAAAACCTTTGTTGGTGATTTCAAATCCTGAAGGTTCATGAGCCCCTTCTATAAACTCTGAGCTTTAGTTCCTTTCATAAATTTTCTATTGGATTCAGCTCCGGTGATCGGCTGGGACATTCCAGCACCTTTATTTTCTTTCTCTGAAACCAATTGAGCATTTCCTGGGCTGTGTATTTGGAAACATTGTCTTACTTAAATGTCCACCCTCATTTTATCTTCATCATCCTGGTAAATAACAGCAGATTTGTATCAATTTTTTTATCAGATTTTTATCTCAGTACGTTAGTCCGTTCCTTCAATTATATGAAGTTTGCCAGTCATGTATGCTGAAAAACTGCCCAACACCATCATATTCCCACTTCCAAACTTCACTATTGGGCTGCTTTTTATTTTGTGATATGCAGTGCCTTTTGACCTCCAAACATGGTGTGTATTATGGCCGCCAAAGTGTTGAATTTTGGTCTCATCTGACCAGACTAAATTCTAGTATTTCTCAGTCTAAATGTTGTTGAGCAAACTTTAAATATGTTTGAACATGCTTATTTTTGAGCAGTGGAGTCTTGCAAGGTTAGTGTGCATACAAGCCATGGATGTTGACTGCATTACATATTGTTTTCTTTTACGCCAGAAAACAAAGTAATCAAAGTAGAAGTGGACTTCCAAATTGTCGTAACAAGATGGTCAGCAGTAATGGTTAAATCGTGATTTTATTACGCGTTTCGGAGATCTTACAGACAGGATATAAATAGATATTAGTTGCGAAAAAAGCCCCCCTCCCCTTTTTTTTTTTTTAAAAAAAAAGAGGCGCTTGATAAAATTGAACAGATAAAATATCAAATGACAGATGATATATTACCCATGTAACCAAAAAATGGGAAAAAAGAAAATTCTAGTAAGATAAATTGAAAAAAAAAGAAAAAAAATATATTTCATGAAGGGGTACAAAAACAGTTCTTACTTAGTATACTAGCCTTAACAGTTTGAAAAAATATCATATATAATTCTTTCAAAGAAGGAGCAAAAAATCCAAGATATTAAAATGTTGAATTTTAATTGAAAATAAATTCAAACATAATCAAGAAAAATTTAAAAGAGATGTATACAGCAAAGAATGAGGACATAGCAGTATAACAAACAAAATTGCACATAATAGTATCCAAAATGGAAAAACGCCCCCCCCCCGTTGTAGCGAAACGAAGGTCGGGGTGTGAGGACGGCGGCACACATTGTATGTACCCAGGTAACTATTGTGCATTTTGTTGTGGATTTGATTTGTCTATTGTGGTATGATTTATATTGATTATTCCAACATCCATCATTATGTCTTTTGGGAACAGTTCCATTTATTGCTGAAATTTGGTAGTACATGCCAAGTGGTATAATTTATATTAGCCATTATTACGTTTATTATCACACCATTTTGGGAATAGCTCCATCTATTGACTTAGCTTGGTAATACATCCACATCATAATTCCACTGGGCTATTTGCACAGCATATAACAACTAATTTACGTTTTCTGTGACGAAATATGTGTTTTTCTATTTTTGTACTATTGCCCCCACATGGATGTATATATTTATAATCTATTTTTTGTACATATCAATTATATATTTAATAAGGGTTAAGTGCAATTTGACGCACTAAGACACTTTATAAATATAGCCCATATATTGTAGTATAAATATAGATGTGGGGAGGTAATTAGATCTGAATTGTATTGTCGCACTTGTCACCTTCTTCCATTTTGGATACTATTATGTACAATTTTTTTGTTATGCTGCTATGTCCTCATTCTTTGCTGTATACATCTTTTACATTTTTCTTGATTATGTTTTGAATTTATTTTCAATAAAAATGTAACATTTTAATATCTTGGATTTTTTGCTCCTTCTTTGAAAGAATTATATATGATATTTTTCAAATTGTTGATGCAATTGGAGTGTCCTTCTATTGATTGACCATTTTTTTGAATTGATTTAGTATACTAGCTGTAGTACCTGGTGTTGCCCGGGATAGTAACTGTCAGTCTGTCCCTCTCTGTTACGGGGGGCTGTCTGATAATAACTGAAAGGAGTATCAGACAGTCAGGGTCCACCGTGCAAAGACTTTGCTGCAGACTATGGCAGAGTGCAATACCTCTGTTAGCTCACAGAAGGATATAATAAGTAAGTAAAGCAATTCCTCCCTTACTTGGAGGGTGTGTGGAATGATCTCTGTTAATAATCACAGAGACAAAGGCAATGTGTGCGAAATGGCACCTACCTAGGTCCGCTCTTCTAGTGGTGCAAAAGAGACGAACAGCAGCGTAAGCCGCACAAAGCTCCTACCTGCGTTCGCTCCACTAGTGTGCGAGGACACGAACCACTAGATATGGCACCTGCCTAGGTCCGCTCTTCTAGTGGTGCAAAAGAGACGAACAGCAGCGTAAGCCGCACAAAGCTCCTACCTCTGTTCGCTCCCCTAGTGTGCGAGGATACGAACAACTGCCAGACGCAGTATAAGGAACGTTACCCTAGCGGCAACGTCCACCTACGAGTAGAATCACAAGGCCCAGCCAGACCATGTGCCTCAGGCACCTGCCTATGTCCGCTCCCCTAAGAGGTAAGGATACGGACAGCAGCCGAAGCTGTAAGGTATAAGAACGCTACCCTGCCGGTAGCGCTCACCTAGCATAGACAGAGGAATGCCTAGAGGAACGCGCACAGAGCGTCTACTCATATGCATGAACCAAGAGGACTGAGCACCATGCGGCGTGTGTCAGGGTCTTATATAGACTCTGTGCCTCATCCAAGATGGAGGACACCAGAGCCAATCCGCTGCCAGAACGACAGGAGTGACGTCATGCTGGCCTATCACCGAGCAAGACGTCACAAGCACATGACCAGCGACCAATCGGCATAGAAGGTGTCAGAGACATGTGACCTCGTGTCAGCGATGATGTCACCCGCACATGTGCAATGGCTCCAAGATTGGACTTAGTCTCCGGCGCTCGCACATGTGCAGTAGCAAGAAATCTGGACTTAGTCTCCGGCGCTCGCACATGTGCAGTAGCAAGAAATCTGGACTTAGTCTCCAGCGCTCGCACATGTGCAGTAGCAAGAAATCTGGACTTAGTCTCCAGCGCTCGCACATGTGCAGTAGCAAGAAATCTGGACTTAGTCTCCAGCGCTCGCACATGTGCAGTAGCAAGAAATCTGGACATAGTCTCCAGTGCTCGCAGCAACCGTAACACTCTCCCTGTCTCTGTCTCTCTCTATGTCTGTATGTCTGTATGTCTGTCTCTCTATCTCCTTCCCTGTCTGTCTCTGTCTGTCTGTTTGCCTGTGAGTTTGTCTCTTTCCCTGTCTGTCACTGTATCTCTTTGTCTGTCTGTCTCTCTCTATCTGTCTATCTGTCTGTCTCTATCTCTGTCTTCTTGCTATTTCCCTGTCTATCGCTGTGTTTGTCTGTCTGTCTCTGTCTGTCTCTGTCTCCATCCATGTCTGTCTCTGTCTGCCTATCTCTCTGTCTGTCTGTCTCTGTATCAGTGTCTATCTATTTGTGTGTCTGTCTCTTTATCTGTCTTTGTGTGTCTGTCTCTGAATGTCTCTTTCCCTCTTTGTCTCTGTGTATCTGTATGTCTCATTCCCTGTCTGTCTGTCTATTTCTCTATCTCTCTGTCTCAGTTTGTCTCTCTCTAGCTGTCTCTCTGTCTGTCTCTATATGTCTCTGTTTCTTTCCCTGTCTGTCTCTTTCTCTGTCGGTCTCTTTCCCTGTCTGTCTCTATCTCTTTCCCTGTCTGTCTCTATCCCTGTCTCAATTAAATGAAGACATCAAGTGTCAGAAAATATGTGCAGTGTTGTTTGATATAAAAAAATGGAATATTAAATAACAAGTTATTGTAAAAATACAAAACTGTATTAATTATATTAAAAATGTATTTTGCGTATTGTATTGAAATAGAACTCATTTAATAAACAGCAAAGAGAGTGTCCCAATGAATTGCGCTATAATGGTGAGAGAAAAGAAGTGGAAAAAATGGGAAGAGAATATAAGTCCATAATCTTGTCATATAAAGTAAAAAGGGACTTAATATAAATAAAGGACTTGATATAAATAAGGACATTTTTGATAAGGAGTATAAAAATGTGCAAAAACTATATTTATGTGAAATGGTAAATATAATGAATATAAAACAAAAATTAACAATCATAAAGAATACGTGCAGTTTCGCCAGACATAAAACAGTTGAATAATAAATATTATTAAAAAATACCAAAATACAATAAATATTATTGTGTAGTGTACCGAAATGGAACTGCTAAAATAAAACAGTGAAAGGAGAGTATCAATGAAATGAACTATGATTGTGAGAGAAATACACGTCCTTATAATATAGAGTAAAAAGACTTGCTGTGAGTAAAGGACTAGACATAAATAAAGACTTGATGTAAGAGGAGGACATTTGTGGTAAAACAGTGTAAGATTTATTTTTATTGCTTTGAATTGATCAAAAAAAATATATATATTATTTTTTATTTGTATTTTTTTGTTTAAGTTGTGAATGTATAATTTATTAAACCATTGTTTTACTGGTGTGGTGCTCATGCAACCTCAGAGGAACTAGCACCAGCAGGCATGTGGTAAAGCCTTTTCCCTTTTTACTCTATATGACAAGTTTATGGACTTTTATCAATATATCACAAAGCCCAATAGCACGTGGGGCTAGTCCAGATTTTGACGTATAGTGATGGGCGAACCTTTCCGATGGTCGGGAGACTCGCCCAAGCTTTTTGTAAAGTTGGAGTTCAGGGCCAGAGATAATGCAAACTTGCGTCCGAACCCCAAGCTTGGACTTTACAGGTATGGAATGGGACGGGGGGGCTGTAAAATAAAGAATATAGTTCCCGATGTATGTAAAGCGCTGCGGAATACCTTAGCGCTATATAAAAATAAAGATTTGTTTATTTTTATTCTAATAATAAACATTGTCATAATACTTAATGATTCTGTGATGCATCCTTCAGATCCACTTTCGGCCGTGTTTGTGTTGACGTCAGGGTTCACCCGATTCTATGGCTTAGCCATGGACTCGATTGAACTCTGACTGTCATTGTCAGTGTCAGCCTTCTTCTCTCTCTGTAGAGATGCTTGTCTGTACAGAGCGATGAAGCAGAGCTGACATTGCTCTCCCTGTGGACTACGTCAGACTATGTCGCTGAGTGATTAAACTGCACGGGGAGCAGCAGCGTCTTCCTCCCATGCAGTTCAGTCTGATGTAGCAGAGCTGCATGGGTTGAAGGAGAAAGAAGACAGAAGACCAGGATCGTGGAGGGGTGACAGACACACTTAGAGACTTCATGTTTATTACTCCCTGTGTATTTATTTCTATTAAAGTATTTTTTCTCTGTGTGGTGTCTTTTTTTAACCCTTTATTGGAGATTCTTAATGGCCGGGTCAAACTTGCCTGACATTAAGAATCTCTGGCTTAATACTAGCTAGTATAACAAAGTTAGTATTAACTCATTATTACCCAGCAAGCCACCCAGCTTCAGGGCTGCTGGAAGAGTTGGATACAGCACCAGATCATGGTGCTTCTATGAAAGCGCCATTTTCTGGGGCGGCTGCGGACTGCAATTCGCAGCAGAGGGGCCAAGAAAGCTCGGGCCAACTGTGCTACAGATTCCAATCCCCATCTGCCTAGTTGTACCTGGCTGGACACAAAAATGGGGCGAAGCCCATGTCGATTTTTTTTTTAATTATTTCATGAAATTCATGAAACAATTAAAAAAAGGGCTTCCCTATTTTTTTTAGTTCCCAGACGGATACAAATAGGCAGCTGGGGGTTGGGGCAGCCGTACCTGCCTGCTGTACCTGGCTAGCATACACAAATTTGGCGAAGCCCACGTCATTTTTTTGGGGGGCAAGAAACTCCTGCATACCGTCCTGGATGGAGTATGCTGAGCCTTGTAGTTCTGCAGCTGCTGTCTGCTCTCCTGCATACACTAGTGAATTGAGCATGCTGAGCCTTGTAGTTCTGCAGCTGCTGTCTGCTCTCCTCCATACAGCCAGACAACAGCTGCAGAACTACAAGGCTCAGCATACTCCATCCAGGACTGCAGCAAAAGAAAAAAATATCCAGCAGCAACATCTTCATATGGAAAATATTTGTCTTAAAATTCCATTTTATTGAAAACTAATTAAAAAACATAGTGCAGCAAGTTATAAACATGCGGTTGACGCGTTTCAGAAGTTAGACTTCCTTAATCATAACCATAACAACAATGGTTATGATTAAGGAAGTCTAACTTCTGAAACACGTCAACCGCGTGTTTATAAGTTGCTGCACTATGTTTTTGAATTAGTTTTCAATAAAATAGAATTTTAAGAAAAATATTTTCCCTATGAAGACGTTGCTGCTGGATATTTTTTCTTTTTGCTGCAATCACGTTTGAGCCTCCCTTATTCCATGCACCGTCTGATCTTCTCTACAACATGAATTTACCAGCATAATATCATATGGTGAGCTGTATTTTTTTCTTTTTTTACTAGTGTCCATCCAGGACTGTATGCAGGAGTTTTTTGCTCCCCAAAAAAATTACGTGGGCTTCGCCATGTTTTTGTATGCTAGCCAGGTACATCAAGCAGCTACGGGCTGCCACCAACCCCCAGCTGCCTATTTGTACCCGGCTGGGAACCAAAAATATAGGGAAGGCCTTTTTTTTTTTTAATTATTTCATGAATTTTATGAAATAATTTAAAAAAAAAATCACTTGGGCTTCGCCCAATTTTTGTGTCCAGCCAGGTACAACTAGGCAGCTGGGGATTGGAATCCGCAGCGCAGGGTGCCCAAGATTTCTGGGCACCCCTGCTGCGAATTGCAGTCCGCAGCCGCCCCAGCACTGTAAAAATAAATCATTAAAAAAATGACATAGCGCTCCGCAGTATTTTTGATTCTCAGAGCAGATAAAGTGGACAGCTACGAGCTGCCCCCACTGCCTGGCTTTTACCTTGGCTGGAAATGAAAATTCAGAGGGGCCCAACATTTTTTTTAATTATTTACATAAATATTTAAAAACAAAATTGCATGGGCTTCCGCCATTCCGCCATATTTTGATGGCCAGCCAGGTAAAACCAGGCAGCGGGGGGCTGGAATCCTCAGCGCAGAGTGGCCCAAGCTGTCTGGGCCTCCCCCACTCCGAAATGGAACCCTCAGCAGTCCCAGAAAATGGCACATTCATAGAAGCACCATCTTCTGGTGCTGTATCCAACTCTTCCAGCTGCCCTGGTGACGGGTGGCTCGCTGAGTAATAATGGGGTTAGCCCTAGCTGTATATAATCAACTGGCTCTAAGCCCGAAATTTATGGTGTCACGCCAATATTAGACATGGCCACCATGAATTTTTAGTACAGATAAAAAAAAACATAACACAGAAAAATATTTTTATTAGAAATAAAACAACACAATTAGTGACTCCATCTTATTGAAATAAAGAACCCCCCTTCGCAGTAATCCTGAGTCAAGGGTCCCGTGCCATCCAATCCAGATCCAATATCATATGATTAAGAAAGAGGAATTTCCAGCGCTGGAAATTCCTCTTTCTTGATTCCTCTATGGCAGCCTAGCCCTCCGTGCGCAGCCTTGGACATACAGCGGATCATAGCAACTCGGTAAGCTGAATTTTTTCTTTTTTTTCTAATATCATCTGATCGGTTTGCTGGAAGGCAAAGCGAACAGATGATGTGTCAGGTTCAAGGGCCTGAATCACATGACACAGCAGCTGATTGTATAAACGGTTTTTATACAATCAGCTGATGCATTAGTGAAAAAAAACCCACTACACACTTCTGTGCAGACTACTGCCCGACAGCATCAGCTGATAGTTTAGCCGACCGGGCGGTAAAAAGCCGGCTTCACCGCTCGACTTTTAGTGTCAGCTGGTTCCGTCAGGTGACTGTATCAGCTGATCATCGCCAGGTCTGAGAGAAAGAAAAGAGAAAGAAAAGAGAAGAGAGAGGGAGAGAGAGAAGAGAGAGAGAAGAGAGAGGAGAGAGACAAAGAGAGAAAACAAGAGAGAGAGAGAACAAGAGAGAGAGAACAAGAGACTGAGAAAGAAAGAGAAGAGAGAGAAGAGAGAGAGGAGAGAGAGAGAGGAGAGAGAGAAAGATAGAGAAAGAGAGAGCGAGAGAGAACAAGAGAGAGAACAAGAGAGAGAGAAAAGAGAGAGAGAGGAGAGAAGAGAGAGAGAAAAGAGGAGAGAAGAGAGAGGGAGAGAGAGAGAAGAGAGAGAGGAGAGAGAGAAAGAGAGAGAGAAAGAGAGAGAGAACAAGAGAGAGAAAACAAGAGAGAGAGAACAAAAGAGAGAAAGAGAGAGAAGAGAGAGAGAAGATAGAGAGGAGAGAAGAGACAGCAAAGAGTGAGAAGAGAGAGAAAGAGAGAGAGAAAGAAAGAGAAGAGAGAGAGGAGAGAGAACAAGAGAGAGAGAAAGAGAGAGAAAGAGAGAACGAGAGAGAGAACAAGAGAGAGAGAACAAGAGAGAGAAAGAGAGAGAGAAAGAGAGAGAGAAGAGAGAGAGGAGAGAGAGAGGAGAGAGCAATGCAGCTTCATTCTGTGAACTGCTCCAATTTTAGAGTTGTGGCCCACAGGCTCACAGCTGATCTCCGGCTCCTCCCCTCCCCTTTATAAATAAATAATAATTATAATTTAAAATGAAAAATAAATGAAACTCTTAACCGGGGCTGCCGGGACTTATACTCATGAAGTAATGCTCCCTAGGCAGTAGCTCTAACCATTGAGCCACTGGCTCTAATGAGAAACATAGGAAGATTTGGCTATCTTGACGTCTGCATTGCAGAGTGAAGTCTCCAGTGACAGCGCGGCTCACTTCAGGTGCTGCGTGGAGAGGACACAGAGCGCTCTTGTTCTACAGTGCTCCCTGCATCTTCATGTAGCAGGCGAGGAGAAAACACGACCAAAATCCAAAGTGCAAAAGGTGAATTCTTTATTAGTAAAGGGGTAGGTGCGGGGCGGCACAGTACAAGTGAGGGCACGGACAAACAATCAATGACCATGATATACCGACAATTTTGTCAAATGGAAACAAGTATCCATAAAAAATCACATAATATCAGTCACAACATTTGAGAAGCAAATTGATATATACTAAGTAAAGAGATACAGGTGTCAACAGGCAAAACTGCATCCACATGAGGAGGGAAAAATTTCCCACAAATCCATTGCATCTGGGTACCCAATTAATTGTAATATATTAATTCAAAAAACGGTGTAACAATAACATTCTTTTATGAAAAATTTAGGAAACCTCAGAAAAATGCATATCCATGATGAGATCCTATAGTATACATTGTCTGTATAGACACCAATTTGAGGACTGACATATTGGACATCAATGACAAAGTGTGATCATATCCAATGGTCACAAAAACCACATTACACAGTGGTAGAGATGAATGGATACATAAGTATAACATCAACCAGAAAGAGCTATATCGTTATATATAATAATAGAGAGAAAACTCTATCTGCATATTCTATCTATGTGGGTCCCCAGTCAAATGGTAAATAGTACGACTAATATAGCCATAATACCCATATAAAAGGGGAAGACTACCACAAGCGTGATATAGTTGTCTGATATAGCACTATACCTGGAAGAGATGGTGGTCAGTGGGTGTTGTCCGCGTCCTTCCCGACGGCCGTTTCGGCTGGAAGCCTTCGTCAGGGGGCGAAGGCTTCCAGCCAAAACGGCCGTCGGGAAGGACGCGGACAACATCCACTGACCACCATCTCTTCCAGGTATAGTGCTATATCAGACAACTATATCACGCTTGTGGTAGTCTTCCCCTTTTATATGGGTATTATGGCTATATTAGTCGTACTATTTACCATTTGACTGGGGACCCACATAGATAGAATATGCAGATAGAGTTTTCTCTCTATTATTATATATAACGATATAGCTCTTTCTGGTTGATGTTATACTTATGTATCCATTCATCTCTACCACTGTGTAATGTGGTTTTTGTGACCATTGGATATGATCACACTTTGTCATTGATGTCCAATATGTCAGTCCTCAAATTGGTGTCTATACAGACAATGTATACTATAGGATCTCATCATGGATATGCATTTTTCTGAGGTTTCCTAAATTTTTCATAAAAGAATGTTATTGTTACACCGTTTTTTGAATTAATATATTACAATTAATTGGGTACCCAGATGCAATGGATTTGTGGGAAATTTTTCCCTCCTCATGTGGATGCAGTTTTGCCTGTTGACACCTGTATCTCTTTACTTAGTATATATCAATTTGCTTCTCAAATGTTGTGACTGATATTATGTAATTTTTTATGGATACTTGTTTCCATTTGACAAAATTGTCGGTATATCATGGTCATTGATTGTTTGTCCGTGCCCTCACTTGTACTGTGCCGCCCCGCACCTACCCCTTTACTAATAAAGAATTCACCTTTTGCACTTTGGATTTTGGTCGTGTTTTCTCCTCGCTTGTCATTAATTACGACTTATCCTCAGTCCCCGTCCAGGCCCTTATTCATATTATGATGGTTATTATCCATATATGTGTCTGGTAAATCATGGTGTGGCTGTGGCTTTTTTTGTATATCTTCATGTAGCAGAGGTGACAGTGTCGTGTGGATTACTTCGGACCTGGATTGTTGTTTGGGGATTAATAAAGAGGTAAATGATTGTTTTTTTTGTCTTTTATTCCAAATAAAGGATTTTTCGTTGTGTGTGTTTCTTTACTTTCACTTACAGGTTAATCATGGAAGGTGTCTCGGAGAGACGCTTGTCATGATTAACTTCGTTATTACCTCAATTGCTACCGCACCAGGGCAATTCAGGATGAACAGGGTAGAGTCCCGGGACTGCCGCATCTAATGGATGCGGCAATTCCGGGTGTCTGCTGGGTGATATTGTTGGGGTGGTCGGCTCCCCATAACGTGACGCTCTCCATCCTGACAATACCAGCCTCCAGCCATGTGGCTTTATCCTGGCTGGTATCAAAATTGGGGGGAACTGCATTTTTTTTTTAATTATTTATTTATTTTACTGCTCGATATAGACCCACCCACCAGCGGCTGTGATTGGTTGCAGTGAGACAGCTCTCACTCATCATGGGGACGTGCCTGACTGCAACCAATCATGGGCGCCGGTGGGCGGGGAAGACACAGAATACCTGATTGAATAATGAGCGGCAGCCATTTTCAAAAGAGGAAAAACCGCCGGAGATTTGTGACAGCCGTGCAGCGAGGCACCTGTGATCGGCGAGTAGGAAAGAGAGAGGAATTGTGCTGGGGATGCAGGACGCATGCAGCTACGCAATATGCGCACATACTTACTGTGAAAAGCCACACTTTTGTTGATCGAACCGTTCTCGAACGTAACTCGAACTGCCGAGCTTTTAGCAAATCGTTCGAGTTCGTCGAGCGACTCGAACACCCCCCAAGTTCACTCAAACATGAAATTGGCGAACCATTCGACTCGAACATCGCTCATCTCTAGTCAACACTACTATCACTTAAAAAAGGAAACAATACAGGGGAAACCCAAATGCTACCACCTGAGCCCAGGTAGATAGCAAAAGAAAAACACTATCTGAGCAGCAGCTACCACAGAAGTCTCTGGAGCAATAGGAGATAACCACTGCAGACCACAGTCAGGAACAACTATAAACCGCATGCAAACCACCCCAGGGTGAGGTTAATAAAGGAAGTCAGAAGCTGGCAAATGAGAGTAAAAACAATGGACCTTTATGATTATATCAGCATGCAGCTGATAGCTGTTTATCAAAAATAGGGGGGACAGCATGTGCTTTTATTATTTGTTTGTTTATTTATTAGGTGAAACAAGAATAAAAAGCTGTTGAATAAACTCAACATGAAACGCATTAAAGGGAGGGAAGTTTCTAATATGTAGGGGGTTATGAAACTTTATGTTTGCAGGATATTTATCTATTCTATCATCTGTCTTATTATATCTTTATATTATTTTTTTCCTTTGAGATGTGTGTGTAGAAATTAGTCAGCATGGAAGGTCCATGTGACGTCTGATTATTTTCTTGCACCCTTGATTTGCATTGGTGAGTCTCGGTCATTTTACATACACTCCATAGTATCTCCAATAAAGTAGCAGCAGAAATGGCGATACGTGCATGCGCGGGCTTAGGCATCATTTTAATTAAGACATTTCTGTGACAATGCACACACGCCTCCAACAGCAACATTGACAGCAAGGCAAGATATTTATATAAAGAAAAGGGGGCGTGCCATAGAGGAAGCAAGGGCAGGAATTTACAGAGAGAACCTGTCAAACAAAGTCACGCCCCTGCTGTGCACGCCAATCAAAGGTGTAGTGCATTTCTGTAACTTTGATAACAGATATTTCAGCAACCAAGCATCTGATCTTTCAACAAAATGTATGCCTGGATTCAGCATCTTAGTGCTGGTGGTTGGTCCTGGTGGTTGGTCCTCTTTAAAAGACCAGATCAGAGGTTATCTCCTAATCTAGCCAATGCAAGCAGGTTGCATCATACAGCTAACATGTCCTGCTCCTTACCACCACAATGAATACATGTTAGTTACACAGATATCTGTGAAATGTATGGCAAAAAGTGCCAAGAGGTAAATAAAAATTATGAGGAAAGCAATCCTAGAAAAATAGACCAATACAATGGTCGCTCAAGGTTACAAATAATAATAGTAATGGTAATGTTTGCTTTCGTGTGTGCTATTACAAAACATTGTCGTCCGTCGCACAACTCCATGATGTTCTCAATTGAAGTTAAACATTCTAATTCCGAGTCCTGCTTCATTGTTACAGGCATAGATGGGTTTCCCAGGAAACCAGTAAGCTCAGAACAATTGTGTTTGCAGAAATTATTAAAGTTTTAGTAAAGTACAAAAGTTTAGACTCAGCATTAATACATTTAAATCTGTGTAGTTATGGCATATCTTCAATATATATAATTTAAATGTATAACAGATTGGGATACCACCAATTGGACTTGCATCTGTCAAACAAATGGAGACCCGATGAATGCTGTGGTCAGTGGAGAGGTACTCAGAATTCTCATTTATTTGTATGGGAATTCAAACTACTTTCCATTTAAAGCAGTGCATAACGGGGCAGTGTTCTTGAGATAAATGTTGGTCCCATTGGTGAACTCTGGATATACTATAAGACACTTATTTTTAACATAATTATAATTCTTATTTTATATTAATTTAATTGTATCAATTAATATTGCGCAGAATTAAGTATGCTGACACAACTCCTATATACAGTATGAGCCCACACACAGGGCTGTATTTTGCCTTCATGCTGCCCTAGGCACTTTAAGTGGTCGCGCCCCTTAGTGACAACGTAAAACTGAGTTTTCGCACACGACATCTGTTTAAGGCAGATCTACTCTGTAGCACACTTTAAAAAGTATCAATAAGAAACGAACCCCCCCCCATGGAAATCACCACAGGCACATCAAAACATAGCATGAGTATAAAATATTCCCACCACACCGTCCCCACTTATATACTGTGACTGTGACACTGCCCCTAATAAACACCACACTGCCCTCCCTTATAAACTACTGTATATGCACCACACCTTCCTCGATTATGAAATATGATCTGTACATTGTGAGGAGGGAGCAGCATGATGTGAGGACAATGTCCCATGCATGCTGCCCCCTCCTCACAATGTCCCATGCATGCTGCCCCCTCCTCACAATGTCCCATGCATGCTGCCCCCTCCTCACAATGTCCCATGCATGCTGCTCCCTCGTCACAATGTCCCATGCATGCTGCTCCCTCCTCACAATGTCCCATGCTTGCTGCCCCCTCCTCACAATGTCCCATGCATGCTGCCCCCTCCTCACAATGTCCCATGAATGCTTCCCCCTCCTCACAATGTCCCATGAATGCTGCCGCCTCCTCACAATGTCCCATGAATGCTGCCCCCTCCTCACAATGTCCCATGCATGCTGCTCCCTCCTCACAATGTCCCTTGCATGCTGCCCCCTCCTCATAATGTCCCATGCATGCTGCCCCCTCCTCACAATGTCCCATGCATGCTGCCCCCTCCTCACAATGTCCCATGCATGCTGCCCCCTCCTCACAATGTCCCATGCATGCTGCCCCCTCTTCACAATGTCCCATGCATGCTGCTCCCTCCTCACAATGTCCCATGCATGCTGCCCCTCCTCACAATGTCCCATGCATGCTGCTCCCTCCTCACAATGTCCCATGAATGCTGCTCCCTCCTCAAAATGTCTCATGCATGCTGCCCCCTCCTCACAATGTCTCATGTATGCTGCTCCCGCCTCACAATGTCCCATGCATGCTGCTCCCTCCTCACAATGTCCCATGCATGCTGCTCCCTCCGCACAATGTCTCATGCTTGATGCTCCCTCCTCACAATGTCCCATGCATGCTGCTCCTTCCTCACAATGTCCCATGCATGCTGCTCCCTCCTCACAATGTCCCATGCATGCTGCCCCCTCCTCACAATGTCCCATGCATGCTGCTCCCTCGTCACAATGTCCCATGCATGCTGCTCCCTCCTCACAATGTCCCATGCTTGCTGCCCCCTCCTCACAATGTCCCATGCATGCTGCCCCCTCCTCACAATGTCCCATGAATGCTGCCCCCTCCTCACAATGTCCCATGAATGCTGCCCCCTCCTCACAATGTCCCATGCATGCTGCCCCCTCCTCACAATGTCCCATGCATGCTGCTCCCTCCTCACAATGTCCCTTGCATGCTGCCCCCTCCTCACAATGTCCCTTGCATGCTGCCCCCTCCTCACAATGTCCCATGCATGCTGCCCCCTCCTCACAATGTCCCATGCATGCTGCCCCCTCTTCACAATGTCCCATGCATGCTGCTCCCTCCTCACAATGTCCCATGCATGCTGCTCCCTCCTCACAATGTCCCATGAATGCTGCTCCCTCCTCACAATGTCTCATGCATGCTGCCCCCCTCCTCACAATGTCTCATGTATGCTGCTCCCGCCTCACAATGTCCCATGCATGCTGCTCCCTCCTCACAATGTCCCATGCATGCTGCTCCCTCCGCACAATGTCTCATGCTTGATGCTCCCTCCTCACAATGTCCCATGCATGCTGCTCCCTCCTCACAATGTCACATGCATGCTGCTCCCTCCTCACAATGTCTCATGCATGCTGCCCCCTCCTCAGTGTCCCATGCATGCTGCCCCCTTCTCACAATGTCCCATGCATGCTGCCCCCTCCTCACAATGTCTCATGCATGCTGCCCCCTCCTCAGTGTCCCATGCATGCTGCCCCCTTCTCACAATGTCCCATGCATGCTGTTCCTCTCCATGAGCTCCTAATGCTGCCTTCCTCTTTTCCATAATGAGACCTTCATGTTGCCCCACTCATGCTAAGACCACCACACTAACGCTTATGCTGAGACCCCCCCCCACACACACTACCTCACTCTTGATATTGACTCCCCTACATTGCTCCACTCCATACTGATCCCACACATGCTGCCCCTTCTTCACAATGAGCTCCCAATGCTGCCCCCTCTTATTCTGAGTCCTTACACTCCCCCCACCCAATCGATTTTGTCATTGCACTATCCCTCATCCCTTGTCCTCTGTCTCTAGCATTAGCCCCTCTCTCCCACTCCCCCAACATCAGCCTCTCTCCCCCAGCATCAGCCTCTATCTTCCCTCAGCATCAGCCTCTCTTCCCCAGTCTCAGCCTTTGCCTCCCCCCAGCCTCAGCCTGCCCCAGTCTCCGCCTCAGCCTCCCTCCAGTCTCAGCCTCAGCCTCCCTCAAGTCTCAGCCTCAGCCCCCTCCAGTCTCAGCCTCAGCCTCCCTCCAATCTCAGCCTCAGCCTCCCTCCAGCCTCCCCCCAGTCTCTGCCTCTGCCTCCCTCCAGCCTCCCCCAGTCTCTGCCTCTGCCTCCCTCCAGCCTCCCCCCAGTCTCAGCCTCAGCCTCCCTCCAGTCTCAGCCTCCCTCCAGCCTCCCCCAGTCTCAGCCTCTGCCTCCCTCCAGCCTCCCCACAGTCTCAGCCTCTGCCTCCCTCCAGTCTCAGCCTCTGCCTCCCTCCAACCTCCCCCCAGTCTCAGCCTCTGCCTCCCTCCAGCCTCCCCCCAGTCTCTGCCTCCCTCCAGCCTCCCCCAGTCTCTGCCTCTGCCTCCCTCCAGCCTCCCCCCAGTCTCTGCCTCTGCCTCCCTCCAGCCTCCCCCCAGTCTCTGCCTCCCTCCAGCCTCCCCCCAGTCTCTTCCTCTGCCTCCCTCCAGCCTCCCCCCAGTCTCAGCCTCTGCCTCTCTCCAGCCTCCCCCCAGTCTCAGCCTCTGCCTCCCTCCAGCCTCCCCCCAGTCTCAGCCTCTGCCTTCCTCCAGCCTCCCCCCAGTCTCTGCCTCTGCCTCCCTCCAGCCTCCCCCCAGTCTCTGCCTCTGCCTCCCTCCAGCCTCCCCCCAGTCTCTGCCTCTGCCTCTCTCCAGCCTCCCCCCAGTCTCAGCCTCTGCCTCCCTCCAGCCTCCCCCAGTCTCTGCCTCCCTCCAGCCTCCCCCCAGTCTCTGCCTCTGCCTCCATCCAGCCTCCCCCAGTCTCAGCCTCTGCCTCCCTCCAGCCTCCCCTCAGTCTCAGCCTCTGCCTCCCTCCAGTCTCAGCCTCTGCCTCCCTCCAGCCTCCCCCCAGTCTCAGCCTCTTCCTCTCTCCAGTCTCAGCCTCTGCCTCCCTCCAGCCTCCCCCCAGTCTCAGCCACTGCCTCCCTCCAGTCTCAGCCTCTGCCTCCCTCCAGCCTCCCCCCAGTCTCAGCCTCTGCCTCCCTCCAGCTTCCCCCCAGTCTCAGCCTCTGCCTCCCTCCAGTATCTGCCTTTGCCGCCTCCCCCCCCGCATGCGCAGATCTCCGGTCTGCATTAGAGACACTCCCACGCTCCTTATGAATCCACTTACCTGCTCCAGTGCCCGCCGCCATCTTCCTGGCTCACGTGAGTATCCTCTTCTGACACCGGCTTCCATCACGTCCTCCGCGGCGTCCTGCTGTGAGCTCTGCATGTGACGTCCACACAGCAGTGGACGCAGCAGAGAGGAAGGAGCTGATTGGCGCGCGCCTGTGACCCCGGAAGTGCAGGCGCCGGCAGTTCCGGGGTCAATCAGCTTCCTGTGCTCGGCGGCCACACAAAAAAAATGTAAAAAAAAAAAAAAAAAAAAAAAAAAATTTTTTTTTTTTTTTTTTGCTGCCAGAAGGTGCCGCCCCTCACAATCTGCCGCCCTAGGCACCGGACCACGGGTGCCTAATGGTAAATACGGCCCTGCCCACACATAGCACTCTATAAACAGTATGACATACCTCACAACCTTCCTGGATTCAGCAGGACTGTCCTAATTTGAGGTCTCTCTCCCGCAGTCCTGCTGTTCACAACTCTTGTCACACCTCATACCCTCAGTGCAGTGCATAAATTAAATTCTCATCAAGCTAGGATTAGAACTCATTGTCCATAAGAAGCAGCTCTACCATTCAGCCACCGCCTGTACTAAGGGGCATAAGAGGATTTGGTAACCTTGACCTTGTATTGCAGGCTGAGAAGCCAGAAACAGATTATTCAGTTACATATAGATATAGATAGATACATACTGTATCTATATGTAGCTGAAGTTAAAAGTCAGATTCTTTTGTTCCTATAAAACTACTGTAAAGAAATGAGAAAAAAATACAAATATAGATAAAAAAAATGTATTTATTTTGGAATTAAACCAACAACTTTCAAATATGTTTCAACAGCCCTAGCTATTGAGCCACAAGCACAAATGTCGTCAGAGGAAGGATTTGATATAGTTCAAGCTGCAATACAACCTCTTACTTCCCAGCACATTACACTGGACAAAGAGCAGCATCTCTGTGTCCTGTATTCTAGAGGGAGGGGGGAAGATTTTTTTCTTCTTCTATTAAAATTCCTAAAAAGGATTACAAAAATTAGAATAATGTAATTTTCATTGCACTTTTTTTTTATAAAAAAAATAATTATCAAAATCAGCAATAACATGCACATATTTGATGTCCCTGTAATCGTAATAACAATCAAAAAGACTGCTGGAATACCATTACAAATGTGAACAGGGTGCTAGCTAAAAAATACACACTCTATATGAAGTGAAAGCTGCACACCAAATTCAGAGAAACATGGACAAGCATAACTGCTTTATAATACACTAGATGGTGGCCCGATTCTAACGCATCGGGTATTCTGGATTTTATTGTGTAGTTAATGTATGATTTTGTTATATATATAGATGTTGCGTGTAGTTGCCAAGTGTTTGTGTAGGGCGCTGTAAATGTTCTGGGTGTTGTCTGGGTGTGGGGGTGTGTGAGAGCGGTGTTGTTTGTGTGTTGCGTTGTTTGTGGAGCACTGTGTGTCTGCAGCGTTGTGTGTGTCGTGCTGTGTGTGTTGTACGGTTTGTGTGTGGGGTGCATGTGTGTGTTTTGGGTTGAGGTATGTTTTGTGCAGTGTGTGTGTGTTGCGGTGTGTGTGTATATTTGTCTGTGTGTGCCGCGGTGTTTGTGCGTGCGTGGTGTTTTATGTGTTGGGTGTTGTGTATGTGCGGCATTGTCTGTGTGTGTGGGCGTCTGTGTAGGGCGGTGTTTGTGGTTCCCAGTGTGTGTGTGGTGTGTTGTGCGGTGCATGTGTGTGTGTTTTGGGGGGAGGTGTGCACCCTCATAGTGCTCCATCCCCTATGCTGCGCACCCCCCATCGTGCTCCATCCCCCATGCTGCGTACCCCTCAGAGAGGAGTATAATAGGATGATAGGAGGACTATAATAGGAGGAGTATAATAGGAGGAGTAGATCTGGAGGTGAGGAGTATTATAGGAGGAGTAGTAGTCCTGGGGAGACAGGAGTATAATAGGAGTAGTAGTCCTGGGGGGAGAGGCGTATAATAGGAGGAGTAATCCTGGAGGTGAGGGGAGAGGAGTATAATAGGAGGAGTAGTCCTAGAGTTGAGGAGTATAATAGAAGTAGTCCTGGGGGAAGAGGAGTATAATAGGGGTAGTAGTCCTGGAGGTGAGGGGAGAGGAGTATAATAGGAGGAGTAGTCCTGGAGGTGATGAATATAATAGGAGGAGTAGTCCTGGGGGGAGAGGAGTATAATAGGAGGAGAAGTCCTGGGAGAGAGGAGTATAATAGGAGGAGTAGTCCTGGGGGGAGAGGAGTATAATAGGAGAAGTAGTCCTGGGGGGAGAGGAGTATAATAGGAGGAGTAGTCCTGGGGCGAGAGGAGTATAATAGGAGACATAGTCATGGGGGAGAGGAGTATAATAGGAGGAGTAGTCCTAGGGGAGAGGCGTATAATAGGAGGAGTAATCCTGGAGGTGAGGGGAGAGGAGTATAATAGGAGGAGTAGTCCTAGAGGTGAGAAGTATAATAGAAGGAGTAGTCCTGGAGGCGAGGAGTATAATAGGAGGAGTAGTCCTGGGGGGAGAGGAGTATAATAGGAGGAGTAGTCCTGGGAGAGAGGAGTATAGTAGGAGGAGTAGTCCTGGGGGGAGAGGAGTATAATAGTGTCACGCTCCCTATGCATCGGCACCGCTCCTTACCCGCTGATCCGGTCGCACCATCCCGGCACCACTCCGTACTCACGAAGCGTTGTCTTGTGAGCTAGGTGCTCAGGTCCCCTTGTGCCGTGTCCTGTACTACTGCCTGTCTTTACTACCTGGCACCTGTACCAGTATCCTGCATTGTCTGAAGGAACTCTGTGACTCCAGTGACTTTGTTCTACCCATTCCCTGTGGGACGCTGTCCCTGCCCCATTAGTGCTCCGGCTACCGTGCATCCAGGCCTCCGGTGGGGTGCACGGCCCAGTGGATCCACCTCCTGGACCTAACAGTTTGATCAGGCCATGGATTCCGCCGGAGCACAAACGTCTGAGCTGGCTGAACTATGCCAGGAACTGGTGCAACAGCGTGACACATTACACCGCATACTGAAGTTCCTGACGTCTGTGGACCACCGGTTGTACACGTTACAGACCGCCGCCTCGTCTCCGTCGACGCAGCAGACAGCGTCTAAGTCCAAACCTGTTGTCCCCTCGGCTTCGCAACTCCGCCTCGCTGCTCCGCCTCGCTATGCGGGGGATCCCAGGACCTGCAGAGGCTTCTTGAACCAGTGCTCCTTGCATTTCAAGTTGCTTCCCCATTTGTTTGTTTCAGACCAAGCTAAGGTGGCCTTTCTAATGTCCCATCTGGAAGGCGAAGCATTGGCCTGGATGAATCCTTTGTGGGAGAATGAGGACCCAGTGACCACCGACATCCTGGAATTCCTGCAGACCTTCCGTGATACCTTTGATGAACCGGGACGCACCACCGTGGTTACCTCCTCGCTCCTCCGGCTACGCCAAGGAACCCTGACGGTGGGCCAGTACGCCATCCAGTTCCGCACGCTTGCCTCCGAACTAGGCTGGAACAATGAGGCATTGACGGCGGCCTTTTGGGAGGGCCTGTCGGGCCGCATTAAGGACGAATTAGCCGGTCGTGACGTTCCCCGTACTTTGGACGCGCTGATATCCCTAGCCACCCGGATTGACCTCCGTTTTCAAGAGCGTACCAAGGAAGTATCCTGGGAGAAACGACCCATCCGGTACATCTCCATCCCGCAGAGGTTTACCGTTCCCCCACCACTGCCGTCCTGCGATTCCACTCCAGAACCCATGCAAATTGACCGACTGAGCCAAGCTGAGCAACGCCGTGCAGAGCGACTCGTCCAGGGTCTGTGTTTCTATTGTGGAAGCGGTTCACATCTGCTCCGCTCTTACCCTGAGAGACTAGGTAGACCCCAAGTCCAAGGGATGGTAGGAACCGCCACCCTTGGTACCAGAATCCCCTCAGTCCCGGTTACCCAGACTGTTCAGGTGACGACTGAGAAGACCCGGTTCACAGCAGAGGCTCACATCGATTCGGGGGCAGCGGGTAATTTCGTTCATCAATCTACAGTGACCCGATACCAGATACCTGTGATCCGCTTGCCAAACCCCTCTGGTTTGCCTCCGTGGATGGTAAACCGCTATACGAACCCGTCCGGTATACCACCGAACACGTGAGACTCCGTGTGGGTGCTCTGCACACTGAGACTATTGCCTTGTATGTCATCCCGAGAATGGCTCCCGCGCTCCTGCTGGGTCTGCCCTGGCTACAACTCCATGACCCTGACATCAGTTGGCGCTCTGGCGCAATCACTCGCTGGAGTCGCTTGTGCCATGATAACTGCCTACAGTCTGTTCCTCGGGCCCCGTCACCTGGGCCTGTCATGTCGCAACAGGAGGAAGAAGTGACGACGCAGTCCAGCGCCGTACCACAACTCCTGTCACTTGAGCCTTTGGTACCACTGGGCCCTGAAGAGGAGACGACGCAGTCCAGCATTGTACCACCGTCCCTGGCAATTGAGACTTTGATACCACCGACTTCTGATGATGTGACAATATCCTGTGCCCGGTCTGAGGCACCCGAGCCGGTCGTTCTCGATACCTTCTCTTCTACCGCCTGTACTACCGATCCGGTCGTCCACGATTCCCGTCCTGCTTCTGCCCGTTCGCCTCCTCTTTCTGTTGCCACTGCCAAGGGTTCTTTGGCTAAGCGTGGTGCGGTCAAGAAGGTGGCACGGGGTCAGCAGTCCTTCCTTACCTTTGCGTTGGGTTATGGTCCGGAAGCTCGGTCCGGTGTGCCCCGGAGGTACTTTGCACGGAGGGGGGGGGCATAAAGGGGGGGTACTATCACGCTCCCAATGCCTCGGCACCGCTCCTTACCCACTGATCCGGTCACACCATCCCTGCACCACTCCGTACCCACTGATCCGGCCTCACCGTCATTGCACTGCTCCTTAACCACTGATCCAGTGCACGTGTCCACCGGTCATGGCTGCCGCTCCCATTCCTGCTCTCCTGTGTCCTGCTCCTGGTCTTATGAGTCTGACTCTGAGTCTTAGCCACATGGTTCTGTATAGGACCGGGCCGCGCCCACTCTCCTGGTCTTATAGGCCCAGCACACCTGCAGCAGGAAATGACATGAGGCTGTGCTGGGTATATAAGACTGGCCTTTCCATGTGGGCGGCGCCTGATCAACGTGTCTTGAAGCCTTGTCTTGTGAGCTAGGTGCTCAGGTCCCCTTGTGCCGTGTCCTGTACTACTGCCTGTCTTTACTACCTGGCACCTGTACAAGTATCCTGCATTGTCTGAAGGAACTCTGTGACCCCAGTGACTTTGTTCTACCCGTTCCCTGTGGGTTGCTGTCCCTGCCCCGTTAGTGCTCCGGCTACCGTGCATCCAGGCCTCCGGTGGGGTGCACGGCCCAGTGGATCCACCTCCTGGACCTAACAAATAGGAGGAGTAGTCCTGGGGGGAGAGGAGTATAATAGGAGGAGTAGTCTTGGGGAGAGAGGAATATAATAGGAGTAGTCCTGGGGGGAGAGGCGTATAATAGGAGGAGTAATCCTGGAGGTGAGGAGTATAATAGAAGGAGTAGTCCTGAGGGAAGAGGAGTACAATAGGTGGAGTAGTCCTAGAGGTGAGGAGTATAATAGAAGGAGTAGTCCTGGGGGAAGAGGAGTATAATAGGAGGAGTAGTCCTGGGGGGAGAAGAGTATAATAGGAGTAGTAGTCCTGGAGGTGAGGGGAGAGGAGTATAATAGGAGTAGTAGTCCTGGAGGTGAGGAGTATAATAGGAGGAGTAGTCCTGGGGGGAGAGAAGTATAATAGGAGGAGGAGTCCTGGGAGAGAGGAGTATAATAGGAGGAGTAGTCCTGGGGGGAGAGGAGTATAATAGGAGGAATAGACATGGGGAGAGAGGAGTATAATAGGAGGAGTAGTCCTGGGGGGAGAGGAGTATAATAGGAGGAGTAGTCCTGGGGGGAGAGGAGTATAATAGGAGAAGTAGTCCTGGGGGGAGAGGAATATAATAGGAGGAGTAGTCCTGGGGGGAGAGGAGTATAATAGGAGGAGTAGTCCTGGGGGGAGAGGAGTATAATAGGAGGAGTAGACCTGGGGGGAGAGGAGTATAATAAGAGGAGGAGTCCTGGGGGAGAGGAGTATAATAGGAGGAGTCCTGGGGGGAGAGGAGTATAATAGGAGGAGTAGACCTGGGGAGAGAGGACTATAATAGGAGGAGTAGTCCTGGGGAGAGAGGAGTATAATAGGAGGAGTAGTCCTGGGGGGAGAGGAGTATAATAGAAGGAGTAGTCCTGGGGGGAGAGGAGTATAATAGGAGGAGTAGACCTGGGGAGAGAGGAGTATAATAGGAGGAGTAGACCTGGGGGGAGAGGAGTATAAGTGGAGGAGTAGTCCTGGGGGGAGAAGATTATAATAAAAGGAGCAGTCCTGGGGGGAGGTGTATAAATGCCCAATGTATGCGGGGGGCTGAGCTGAGCGGCCAATGTGTGCGGAGGTGCTCAATGTGGCTTCCTCTCCCCTGCAGGCTCCATGTGGCCTCCTCTCCCCTGCAGGCTCCATGTGGCCTTCTCTCCCCTGCAGGCTCCATGTGGCCTCCTCCTGCCCTGCAGGCTCCATGTAGCCTCTTCCTGCCCTGCAGGCTCCATGTGGCCTCCTCCTGCCCTGCAGGCTCCATGTGGCCTTCTCCTGCCCTGCAGGCTCCATGTGGCCTCCTTTTGCCCTGCAGGCTTCATGTGGCCTCCTCCTGCCCTGCAAGCTCTATGTGGCCTCCTCTCCCCTGCAGGCCCCATGTGGCCTTCTCTCCCCTGCAGTCTCCATGTGGCCTCCTCCTGCCCTGCAGGCTCCATGTAGCCTCCTCCTGCCCTGCACGCTCCATGTGGCCTTCTCCTGCCCTGCAGGCTCCATGTGGCCTCCTTTTGCCCTGCAGGCTCCATGTGGCCTCCTCCTGACCTGCAAGCTCTATGTGGCCTCCTCTCCCCTGCAGGTTCTATGTGGCCTCCTTTCCCCTGCATGCTCCATGTGGCCTCCTCTCCCCTGCAGCATCCATGTGTTCTCCTCTCCCCTGCAGTGTCGATGTGGCCTCCTCCTGCTCTGCAGGGTCCATGTGGCCTCCTCTCCCCTGCAGGCTCCATGTGGCCTCCTCCTGCCCTGCATAGTCCATGTGGCCTCCTCTCCCCTGCATAGTCCATGTGGCCTCCTCTCCCCTCCAGAGTCGCATCTTCGGCTCACAGAGTGCTTACCTGCTCCAAGTGCCGGTGGCCTCTTCCCCATCCTCCTCCGTGGCACTCTGCACACTGACAGGCGGCAGTATGGTGAGGTAATCTCACCACGCTGCCGTGACCTCTGCAGCGTCATCACGCCGCTGGACACCGGGTCAGAAAGCAAAATGGCTCCACTGAACCCGGAAGTGCGGCGTGCACGGAGGTACGGGGATTCATTTGTATCGGCGTCTTAAAGACGCCGATACAAATGAATACAGGACACTCGATCGCCGACGCTGATTGTTGCCGGTTCGGCGAACCGGCTGTTATTTTAACAACCGGTTCGCCCGGACCGGACAGAGCCGGCTGAATCCCACCCCTGGGCTGAGGCGAGCGGCCAATGTGTATGGGGGGCGGAGCTGAGCCGGGCGGCCAATGTGTGCGGGGGCTGAACCGAGCGGCCAATGTGTGTGGGGGGCGGGGCTGAGCCGAGCGGCCAATGCGTGTGGGGGGGGCAGGACTGAGCCGAGCGGCCAATATGTGCGGGGGGCTGAGGCGAGTGGCCAATGCGACGGTTGTCACTGTAATGACGTCATTTTGGAGCAAGACAAAAAGACAGAATAAGGCAATTATATATATATATATATACATATATATATGTATATATATATATATATATATAGATAAGGAATGAAAAATACAATTAGCCATATGAAAAATTGAAAATGTGACATTGCATAACTGCTGAGGATTATTTGAAAAAGAGATATTTAGCTAATGTATTGTGTATGGGAAGCCAGGGACCTGGCTAGCTAGGAAATTTAATAAACATGCCTAAAAGGCGGGACTAGGTTCTCAGACAGAAAAAAGTGGTGTGCAGCTTTCACTTTAGATTGTGTATTTTTTGGCTAGCACCCTGTTCACATTTGCAATGGTGTTCCAGCAGTCTTTTTGATTGTTATGCAGTTTTCTTCTGTCTGAAAACCCAGTCCCGCCCTTTAGCCATGTTTATTCAATTGCCTATATAGCCAAGTCCCGAGCTTCCCATACACAAGCAGGTTTTAACGGCATAGAGAGGTAACATTTGGTTAGGGACCCCATAAATAAGAGATTACCGTGAAGTGGTTATGTGGCAGTAATGAATTGATCAATACATTAGCTAAATATCTCTTTTTTTTTTTTCAAATAATCCTCAGCAGTTATGCAATGTCACATTTCAATTTTTTCAATTTTTCATATGTCTAATTGTATTTTTCATTCCTTATCTATTTTAAAGCAGTTATGCCTGTAATTGTAATGACTTGAACAACACAGCGATCAGATCATTTATAAGGATCAGTAAATGGCGAAAAAAAATGGTGCAATTTATTATTTTTCTCTATTAAATCCATAAAAAAAATGTAATAAAAATGTATCACTTAGGCCATGTTCACACAGAGCGTAAATTCTGTGTTTTTTTCTGCAGGAGTCTGCAGCACGCAACGCAATAAGAATCTTCTCTGATTATCACATTTGCTGCATTTTTTATGCATTTTCCCAGATATTAAATACATGTTTGTTGCAGATGTAAATCTGGGTTTTTAATGCATTTTTAATACTACAGAAAAACTTTGATTCTGTATTTAAAAATGTAACGGAAATATTTTCTCTTGCGTGTTTCTTCAGGCTCCACAAAGAAGTCTAAAAAAAAAACCAAAACACCCAAAGTCCAAAGTTCAGTGGCGTCTTTAGACGCACCGAAGGCGGAGATTTCACGATGTCACATCCACTTTACTTGGACATTTAGTCCATGTTCACATGTAGTATAAATGCAGCCTTCTTTTCTGCTGTTTTTATCACATAAATTTTGCTGTGTTTCACTGTCTAAGAAAAGTGGATGGGATTTCATGAAATAAGCCGCTGAACTCTGCGGTTTTGGTGTGGTATTTTTATGTAGAGTTTTCTATGTGAAGCTTCAAAAAAGTATGGAAAAAACTGCAGTTTAAGTGCAGAATCAAAGTTTTTCTGTACTATAAAAACACTAACAAACATCTGCACCAAAAACACATGAATTAACAGAGAAAAGACATAAAAAAATGCAGCAAAAGTTGAATAATCAGAGAAAATTGTTATTATGTAATTTGGTGCTGATCCTTCAGAAACAAAAAACACAGGATTTCTGCAACATGTGAATACGGCTTTACAGACACAAAAAAGCAACATGTGTGATGTGATGCTTATGTAGCACCCCTGAGCCACTCAGGGCACTACTAGTAACTGCATCCTCACGAGGATGCAGGGCCTACCCCCAGGAACCTGGAACACCAGTGCCAGCAACACCTAGACACACTAAAATCCTAGTTACCACTCCACACCAGGGGTAATTGGGGTGTCCACGGGGTCCGTTACCTGGGTACCGTGGACAGATTCGACCAACAAAAAGGTTGGGGCTTTATCAAGGAGCCCTGCATGCAAGCAGGAATCTTTGTGTCCCACAGGGACGTACTGGACTACCAGTAGCTGAACAAGGCTGCCCCAGTTTGTTTTGTTGTTTAAATAATGTTGAAAAATGCTGAAAAAGTTGAATAATGTTTGAAAAGTTAATATAAAAAAATGGACCACTGGTCATTGGACTGGGAATGACCCGATCTCTTGCAGTGTAGATAGGTTGCACCAAGTTTGCCTCCCAGAGTAAACCAAACCATCAGGACATTGATACCGCCATCAAGCAGTGGAAGGTTGGAGGAAAGGTCGGGGACAGAGACGGCCCAGACCTGCTCACCACAGGGACCGGTGACCTACCTCCTTAGAGGCTTCTGGGCCAGGACCTTTGGGTGGTGGGTTGATGGGGGGATGCTCATGAAACATTAAAGTACAGCCTCCCCTGTTAGGGAAGAAAGTTATATGTTTTCTAATGTTTAATAAACCACTTTATTCTCTTTACAGCCCGAGGATGTGCTGTGTTTCACCAAGGGGGAATGTAGCACCCCTGAGCCACTCAGGGCACTACTACGAACTGCATCCTCACGGGGATGCAGGGCCTACTCCCAGGGACCTGGAACACCAATGCCAGAAACACCTAGACATATCAAAATCCTAGTTACCACTCTACACCAGGGGTAATTGGTTAGTCTGATACAAGAGGATGGTCACTTAGAGGGCGGAGTCAGACCAGGAGACTAGACAACCTTGTGGGAGGGGACAGCAGTCAGTTCAGTAGTAATATGAAAGGGGAAAGACGTGCCTAGAGCTGGGTCGTGTAACGGTGGCCCGGGGCACAGAAGAGTGATCGCCAGGGCAGGTTCACCCGAGTACCGCTGGGATCAGAGCACCGATGGGGCACAGGGCCCTAGGTCAGGCGACAGTTTCATACGGCCTGGCAAATACCTGCACAGTGAGGGAAACTTCACGGACCTCACTGACCCACAAATCTGGGGGCACCAGCAGTAAAGCAAGGATCAGGGTTCGGGACACAGACCAGCCCTGCAGGGTCTACACTGCTCGCCGTACAGACGTGGAGACTGCCACAAAAAGGGACAGTCGGGCTCCAAACCGCTCCATGCTATGGGGACCCAACCACACTGAGAGTGTCGGGGACAGAGCAACCATATCATCAACTGGCAGTGAAACTACAGGGACCTGAACCAACCATCCGAGGGTCCAGAGTGAGCAGAGACTGTTAACTACAACCCACGGTGTGGCCTCCCTTATTACTTCATCATACATCTCCCAGGCTCAGCCCTACCTGCGGAGGGCCTATCAGCAAAGCTGCCATTACCACCAGCCCTGGGGAATAATCAACTCAGCAGCAGCAGTTCCACAATCTTAACAGCAACCCGCAGGTGGCATCACACAAATGACTTTAATCTCCCATGTAAATACTTCCCATTAAAAAGCACTCAGGGCACGGGACAAGGCAACGGCCACCTGGGTGACACACTGATATAAATATGAGAAGATGCTGGTTGCAATGAATGAATGAACAGTCAAGGGCATCTGCTGAATGACCCGTATACTGCCAAATGGATGTGGCTAGGGGTGTGGTCAAAATTTGTCGCTGCGCATGCCACTGTGTTTGTCACTGTGGGAGGTATGGTTTGAACCCCCTACACAGGCTCCCTATATACAGTGTGAGCCTCCACACAGGTTCCCTTTATCCAGTATGAGCCCACAAATAACCACCTATACAGAGCATGAGCCCCAACACCATTCCCCTATATACAATATGACCCAACACACAGATCCTATATATAGAATATGATCCACTTGAGCCCACACACAACCCTCTACTGTATATACAGGCTGGCACCACATACAGCACTCCTATATACAGTGTGAGCACCCACAAAACCACACTATGTGGAGCATGCTGGAGCATGCATACACCTACATACAGAAAAAATAGCATTAACCAGAATTTAAATAGGGCCAAATAAAGCAATATACACACCAGGGTTACACTGCATGTAAGACTGCATTCCTTGCTATTCCTGATGACTTCATCAATAAATTGTATCAATCATTGTTGAACCGCATGGATGCAGTCCTTCAAGCTCATGGAAGTCACACAAAATATTAAATATGGCTCTAATAGCACCACAACTTCATTCACCAATGTTATGCAACATATCTTTGCATTAAAAGTTAATTATTTGTTTGAATTTCACATTAATTTCTGTGGGGGCGACAAAACTTTTGTCTTGCCAAAATCTGACTTTTCTGTGTTCATTAAATGATCAATATTTCAGCTTTGCAGCAACTTTATTTTCATAATCTAAACCAAATTTGGGAGGGTTTCAGCTTTCAAAAGAGTAATTTATAAAACCAATGGATGAATTTAAAGTCAGGTTATAAGCTTTTATTTACACAACATGGATAAGCGACAGAACTTCTGTCAGGGAGTGTATATGCTTTTTACATTTCTTTTACCTAGATGTAGGACTTTGCATTTGTCCCTGTTAATCACCATTCTGTTCTCTTCAGCCCATTGTTCCGAGTGTGTCTAGATCGTTTTGAATACACTCTCTTTCCTCTCTAGTGTTGACTTCTCCTCCTACCTTAGTATCATCTGCAAATTTTATGAGTTTCTCAATAATTCTGTTATCCAGATCATTTATAAAGATATTAATCAGCACTGGCCCCAGGACAGAGCCTTGCGGCACCCCGCTTTTGACTTTCCTCCAGGTTGATGTGTATCCATTTAGCATTACTCGTTGCGCCCGATCATTAAAACCAGTTTTGAATCCATCTAACTGATTTTTGTCAATTCCGTACTTGATCGTTTTTTCAATGAAGATGTCATGTGAAACTTTATCGAATGCCTTACTGAAGTCAAGGTATACTATATCCACAGCATTCCCCTGGTCCAAACATTTAGTGACTTAGTTGTAGAAGGAAATCAGGTTGGTCTGACAAGATTTGTTGGTCATAAAGCCGTGCTGGCTTTGGTTGATTAATGCCTTCCCATCCAGGTACCTAAGTAAATGTTCTTTGACAATTTGCTAGAAGATTTTTCCTGCAATAGAGGTCAGGCTTACTGGCCTGTAATTCCCTGGATCCTCCTTTTCCTCCTTTTTGTAGATGAGAACCACATTTGCCCTTTTCCAAATTTAGAGGGACCAGTCCTGTTTCCCATGACTTATTGAAGATTATGGCACTATTATGTCCTCAGCTATCTCTTTTAGGACTCTAGGGTGTAAATTGTCTGGACCTGGGGACTTGGCTTCCTTTAACTTTAACTTCCCAGGTCTCAATAAAATATTGAAATACCTTTCTAAAAGTTTCTAAATATCTATCAGCAATTCTATGCTGTAGTCAATACTTCTGAATTCTAGGCTGCTTTCCTTTATATTTTCAACTTTAAATTTTTTAAAGATTTTTTTGTTTCTTTTTTCATTACCATAATGTTAGTACATTAACTGAGAGCATCTTGTAGATAATATAGTTTATTAAACGAGTTTACGAGTGGATAGTCACCTAGGGAACAGTGACCACAATATAATACAATTTCACTTGTCCTTCAGTAAGGTGCCTTGGAGGGGGGTTACAAAAACACTGAATTTCAGCAAAGCAAAGTTTCATTAGCTTAGAGAAAACCTTCGCCGAATTGATTGGGACAATGTCCTCAAAAATAGGAACACAGAAAATAAATGGGAAACTTTTAAATCCCTATTAAACACCCACTGCCAGCTAGCCATACCGTACGGGAATAACAGGAGAAAACCAATGTGGCTAAATAAGGATGTAAAAGGGGCAATAAATAATAAGAACAAGGCATTTAAGAAGCTAAAACAAGAAGGCAGCGAAGAAGCATAAAAAAGTTATAGAGAAAAAAAATAAAATGTGTAAAAAACAAATACATTTAGCAAAAGTAGAAACTGAGAGACTCATTGCTAAGGAAAGCAAAACAAATCCCAAACTATTCTTTAATTACATAAACAGCAAAAAGATTAAATTAATGGTGTCGGCCCTTTAAAGAACAATGAGGGTAAAATCATAGCGAGCGAAGTGGGAAAAGCAAATGTTTTAAATACTTTCTTCTCAACTGTGTTCACACAGGAAAAGGATATGCCAGGGGAAATGCAGAGTGATCATGTAAATGCCCCATTAAGTATTACCTGCCTAACCCAGGAAGAAGTGCAGAAGCGACTTAGTAACATTAAAATTGACAAATCACCAGGCCCTGATGGCATTCACCCTCGGGTATTAAGGGAGTTAAGTAATGTGATAGACAGGCCTCTATTCCTTATATTTAAAGACTCTATAGAAACTGGGTCTGTTCCACTGGATTGGCGGCTAGCAAATGTGGTACCACTATTCAAAAAAGGGTGTAAAAGGGAACCTGGAAACTATAGGCCGGTAAGCTTAACATCTGTTGTGGTTAAAATGTTTGAACGGTTTTTAAGGGATGCTATTATGCAATATCTCAATGTTAACAAATGTTCAGCTCCATATCAACATGGATTTATGAAGGATTGCTCTTGTTAAACTAAACTGATCAGCTTCTACAAGAATGTAAGCTCTCAAATGGACCGAGGATAATCATTGGATGTCATTTATCTTGACTTCAGTAAAGCATTTGACACTGTCTCACATAAAAGATTGATAAGTAAAATGAGAAAGCTTTGGCTCAGGGAAAATGTGTGTAGATGGGTAGGTAGCTGGCTTAGTGTTAGAAAACAAAGAGTGGTTATTAATGGCGCATACTCAGATTGGGCCAGGGTTACTAGTGGGGTGCAACAGGGGTCTGTATTGGGCCCCCTACTTTTTAATACATTTATTAATGATTTGGTGGATGGCTTACAAAGAGAAATATCAGTATTTGCAGATGATACAAAACTATGTAAGGTACTAGTTAACACAAAGGAGGACAGTTTGCAACTACAGATGGATTTGAATAAATTGGAGAATTGGGCTGAAAAATGGCAAATGAGGTTTAACACTGATAAGTGTAAAGTTATGCACATGGGAAGGAGAAACAGATGCTATGATTACCGTATTTTTCGGACTATAAGACGCACCTGACCATAAGACGCACCCTGGTTTTAGAGGAGGAAAATAGGAAAATAAAATTTTAACCAAAAAATATGGTCATGACACACTGTTATGGGGCGAGGATCTGCTGCTGACACTGTTATGGGGGTAATGTCCCCAAATTCTCTACTAAGGTACCCCATTCTGATAAGGATCCTCCTGCCTTGTATATGATCCTGCTCATATACCCCCCCATCCTGCTAATAATATACCTTCCATCCATCCTGCTCATGATATACCTTCCATCCATCCTGCTCATGATATGCCCCATCCATCCTGCTCATGATATGCCCCATCCATCCTGCTCATGATATGTCCCCATCCATCCTGCTCATGAAATGCCCCCATCCATCCTGCTCATGAAATGCCCCCATCCATCCTGCTCATGAAATGCCCCCATCCATCCTGCTCATGAAATGCCCCCATCCATCCTGCTCATGAAATGCCCCCATCCATCCTGCTCATGATATGCCCCCATCCATCCTGCTCATGAAATGCCCCCATCCATCCTGCTCATGAAATGCCCCCATCCATCCTGCTCATGAAATGCCCCCATCCTGGTAAATGGCGTGTATCCTGTGGCACAGGAAAAAAAAATAAACGTTTATACTTACCCTTCCTCACTCCCTGAAGCACCGATCTCTGTCTCAGCTGCAGCGCCGCTGTGTGGAGCCGTCACCGTGTGTGGAGCCGTCACCGTGTGTGGAGCCGTCACCGTTGTCTGCAGCATCGCGTCTTCCTGTCTGTGCCGGCGGTCAGCTGATCTGGACACTAGCGGCGCGCACTGCGATAACGTCATCGCTGTGCGCGCCGCTAGTATCCACCAGCTAGTGTCCAGATCAGCTGACCGCCGGCACAGACAGGAAGACATCGCGTGGGGGCACGAGATGAAAACATCATTCTCCCTCTGTACAAATCACTCGTCAAACCACACTTGGAGTATTGTGTGCAATTTTGGGCGCCGGTGCTCAAGAAAGACATTACTGAACTTGAAAGGGTTCAGAGGCGGGCAACTAAAATAATAAGTGGAGTGGGTGCATTACAATACCCAGAAAGGTTATCAAAATTAGGTCTATTTACTCTAGAAAAGAGAAAACTTAGAGGAGACCTAATAAATATGTACAAGTATATCAGAGGGCCATACAGAGATTTCTCCCATGATCTGTTTGTTCCAAGGACTGTGACAAGAACAAGAGGGCATTCTCTTCGATTGGAGGAAAGAAAATTTCTACATCAGCATAGAAGAGGGTTCTTCACGGTAAGAGCAGTAAGGCTCTCGAACTCTCTTCCTGGGGAAGTGGTGATGGCCAACTCACTGAATGAATTTAAGAGAGGAATGGATGCTTTTCTTGAAAGCAACAGTATAGAAGGTTATGAATAACATAATATTACAGGTAGATAGGTGACCCAGATTAGGAGTCGGGAAAGAATATTTTTCCCTATGAAGAAAATTGGCTCCTACTCTGTGGGTTTTTACCTTCCCCTGGTTCAACACTGCAGAACAGCTGCACTAAAAATAGGCTGAACTAGATGGACATAAGGTCTTCCTTCCGCCTTACAAACTATGTTACTATGTAAACACCCGTTAAAGCTCTGAAAACCACATTTCCACATGTGAAATAGAAACAATTTTACATCTGTAAATCTGCATAGCCGTATGCATTCTGCAGTTGCCCCTGTCGCTTACAGGCTGCTTGCTATTTCCTGTTGAAAACTATCCTTCTTGGCCAATCTTGCATTTACCTGCCATTGGTGCCCTTTTCCATAGGCACAGTTTTGAACGTTCATCTGCAACTTCCAATCATTCTACACTACTTCCATCATGTTCAGACATTAGTAAGAAAGCAAGTGGCAATATACGGAAAATATAGGGCCCTTTGGACCACTACTACTTTTAGAAATATTTTAAAACTACAAGAAACTAATAAAAAATCAAGACACACTGTATTTTATGTAATAACTTTATCTCTGATATGGTGGAATTTTATTTATTTAGAAATGTATCCTGGCACGCATGAAATGGAGAATTAAACCAGCTGCAGATCAGTATAGGCATCTCTTCTGGAGGTTTTGGCTCTTGGTAACTTATTAATCAGTGTGCCAAAACAGAGGATGGATGGTATTGGCAGACACTCCAGAACCTTTGTCAAACAAGTGCTTAAACCTTCTGCTGCCTTCCTCTTTCAGTATGTAATGCTGCTTCTTGTGCTTGTTAATGCATGGTAATGCAGAACAAGATGTTGACCTAGATGCCACCCTAAGAAAGGAGCTATTGAAAGGCACTGCATGGTCACATGAAGTTATTTTAGAGCCTTCAGGATAATTTGGGATATCAAATGACAATATGATATTTCATGCAGAATATTGCACAATGTCAAAGTTGTTATCTTTCTGTAGAGCACACAAAAGAATCTAAAACTGAAGCAAATATTTTAAGTTATTTTTCTTTTTGGTTATGGCAGTGGAAAATACAAGTGCATATCAATAAATTAGAATATCATCAAAAAATTTTTTATTTCAGTGATTCAATACAAATAGGGAAACACATATTATATAGTCATTACAAACAGAGTGATCTATTTCTATATATTATGAAGTAATTAAAACAAAGTGATCTATTTCAAGTGTTTATTTCTGTTAATGTTTATGATTATGGCTTATGTACCGCCCCGGTGCCAGCAGCCGGGCTGCTGCTCGAATCCGGATCCGCGGTGGCTTGAGGGGTCTCCGGACTCGGGAACGGTAGCGCGGACACTCGAAATAAAAGGTGATATTTACAGGGGATTTTGTGGTTATAGTTCGTGACGCCACCCACGGTGTGTGGTAAGGTGTAATACCACCGCTGCTGTGGAGAGCGCCCGGTGGCAATGGTATGGCAGCTAGATGTTTAACCCCTCCGTGGGTAGGGGGAAAGTGTCCCGGGGCTTGGTGGTGGTGAAAGGGGAGCACCGTTGGGGAGGAAAAGGTCACTGCGTACTCAGTCAGTCCAATAACGCTGACACCGACAACTTGTAAACCGGAAATCTTAGCACTGCTGTAGCAAGGAGGGAGCACTATGGGATCCCGTGCCCGATGGTGTTGCTTGTTAGCCTGTGACCTTTTCCTTGGCACTTTCTTTACTGGTTGACCCCGATAGTGTCAAACTAGTCAGGCCTCGCTCATCTGTATGGCTAACGGAGTGAGCTTGCTCTCAGGGTTTACGCTTCGGATTTTCTGGACTGTGTATTGGGAAAGTCCTATCCCCATCGTTGCGCTAGTACCCCGATTTTGGAGTGGGTGGAGGATGAATCATGAAGTCTTCGTGTTACAAACTGGCACCGCGATAGCCGCAAACAGCCTGCTGCGGTTCCTGTTGCGTCCAGGCGCCGGCTGCCGTTCTTGCCCGTTCCTCGGGTCGTCCAGTTGGCTGCTCCTTTCAGCACATCTAAGTGTGGAGAGGTGGCTAGTAAGCATGCGCGTGCCGATTTACCCCAGCCAGAGTCTAAGCCCGGTGTTTTGCCTAGTGAGCATGCTCAACCTGACTGTGTCATTTCTGAGACTAAGTCCTCAGTTCAGGCTAATGAGCATGCTCCCACAATTAACCCTAACAGCCTGTTTTCACAGGTACTTGGACTTTGGGCTGTGTCTAAGTTCTGGGATGTGCCTACTGAGCATGCTCAGGCAGATAGTCTGATTTCTGAAACTGTTGTTCAGGCTACTGAGTATGCTCAGGCACTTAGTGTATCAGAGGCTAGGTCCGGTAAGGACCTCACTGAGCATGTCCGTGAGGTGGCAGGCCCTGATAGAGCAGAGTGTGTCAGGTGTCCTGATGACGTGGCCACTACGGACTGGCTTGCAGGGGCCCGCCCCTATGATCTGGCACCTTACAATTGGTCATCAGACGATGACTGGTGAAGTGTTTGGGGCGTGGCTGCCATGAGGTTATCAATGACGTGGCAGTTCCAGATAGGCCGCTGGTGACGTCGCTGATGATATGGCACTCTGCTATTGGACCTTGGTGGTTCCACCCTGGGTTTGGGGCGGATCTAGGTTATAAAAGGGGCTGGCGACAACATGGAGGTGCGCAGTCTTCACTCATATTCACTTAGAATGCATGATAGCATAAGCCTTGTTTGGAAGTGGCAGGTAGGACTAGGCGAACGGTGCCTGTCACCCCAAGATTCGTGGCTCAGCACAGCGCCGTGCTTCCTTGCTACCGTTCCTGTTGTGCTATAGCAGTCCAGTGGCGTTAACTGGGCTGCGGCTGCTGAGTCACCTGTCCAGTTGTGCCTCCTACGCACACGGATAGCATACCTACTGCGTCACCTGTCTGAGAGTGCCCTCTACGCACACGGACAACGCACCTTTTGCGCCACCTGTTCGGTTGTGCCTCCTACGCGCACGGACAGCATACCTCAAGACCCCTGTGGAGTTAACAGGGTGTTCCAGGTTTGGGTGTGTGAACCTATTATCCTCCTTGGCTTCCCTGTCAACGCTACTGGTGTGATCCCTTGGTCTGATGTGTCACTACACACGTGACCGGTTCCCTGGGTTATCTCAGAGCCATCCACTCTATAGTCTCCGCCACAGGGTGCCAGCAGCTCCATTACCATCTGGAGCACGGTGGGCCCCGACTGGTGATTGGGATATATACCCCCTGGTCCTAATCTGCCAGTTCCCCCGTAAGACTTCGCCCTCGTCTGGTAAATTACCAGGACACTTGAAGCTACTTCCCGGCCTAAGGTCCACATACCCCGCCGTGCCCTGGCCCCTGCCCGGAGATGGCTCAAGGCCGCCGGCTGCCCTGCTCGGCAGTTCCGTGCCCCTTGATTGACATGATCCCCTGCGACCGGAGTTCCAGCTCCTACCAGGCCCAGACCAACGTCTGCCACCTAGTAACTGAGGAGCCCAGCTCCTAACCTCCTCCAACTAACTTCTGACCTCTCCTCTCGAGAGTCACCACTCAACTGACTACTCCTGACACTCCCTAACCAACTCCCCAAGTGGGCGGCCCTATTCCCTTCAGGCTACCCATTGGTGTGTCTGGTGGGTGTGGTGCAGAGTGTTTCTAGGATTTTTATTGGCTTGTTCTTAGCAACACCAAAGGCCAGGGATCCATAACCAAGGAGGAGATGGACACCATGCAGAAGGGCAGATTGCATAATGTCCTGTGATGACCTAATAGGCCAGGGCGTCACATTCCCCCTTGGTTAAACTTAGCTCGTCCCCGAGCTACAGGACATCGGAGGTTTATTGTTTTGGTTTTTTTTTTCAACTGTAGAAAAAGCAAGAAAGGGTTAACACTTTTATTTTTGGAATTTTCATCCCACGCAGGGGAGGCACTTTTCTTAAACGTTACTTAACTATAAAGAGTTCATCGCCCAATGGTGGGACGCTACTGGTTTTTGTGATAACGGAGGCTCAACCTGCTCTGTTGCAGCCCCTTCCTGCGACTGTCCAGTCCCAATGTCCCGGATCCCATAACCTGTCACCCAAACAACCTGACCCCCTGGATACCTATCCGCGGGTCCGTGACCATGTTAAGGTCCAGGGTGTGGTCTTAGACAACTCTGGTTGGGACAGAAGGGGCAACTATATACAATACACAAGTTTGTCTTGGTCAGGCCAGTCCTATGACCATGGTCCATATTTACTTATAGATATAAAAACAACGGAGTCCATGCACCGGGTGTACACTCTGTAAAGAAAACTGGTTGTTAATCAGATAACTTCTTCGTTTATTTGTAATTGGTTACTCAAGTATTCATTTGCTAACATTTCTACATGAAAAACAACAAACTGTGGAAAATAGTAACTCAAAACACCGATACCTAACAGTTCTATGGCATCGTAAAACTACTGGCATTATAACATTTTTTAACATTTGTACCGCTCACTGGGAGGCTGGTAGTCGACTGTGGCAGCTGGCACGATTTGCTCATTCACCACAGCGAGCCGTTTCACATCAAGGGCATACCAGCCCTGCTCGCTCCAGTGCCGGGTATAAGTGACCACCTCCACTGGCTCCATATTTCGGCCCGGGTGATCCCTTGGGAGATACTGCTCAATATCCCTACGAGCTACGAAGACTTCATTGGGGAGACTTGCTTCCCAAAGGAAACCCCCCCCCTTCTTAGGGTTGAAGCGCCATACAAGGCCTCTTCTCTGTGGCCCTCGGACGTGGAACGTGGCCTTCCTTAGATTCTCCTTCTCCCTTTTTGTACGGGTAACAATCTCCTGCTGCCGTTGGTCTGGAGTTGTTACTGCTGGTGTCAGTTGTCACTGGTGTCGTTCTCAGCGTCCGGCCTCAGCTCCCTGACTGGCTCTGGCTTGATATGGACTCTTGCGGCCCCAACAGCCGTCGGGATGCCCCGCAGTAGCGGAACCGGTAGATTTTCAGGCTCTGCTTCTGCAGCTGTAGGCAAAGATACTGACTGCTCCGCAGCTGGTGCTGCAGGGTTCAGGTGCTCCACCTCAGAGGACAGGCCCGGTGATGCGGCCGGGTCTGGTCTGGCCGGGGCTCGGACGACCGCTGTCATGACTGGGATGATGGTCAAGACCAAGGTTTCTGTAGCTGGAGACTCATACACTAGTACTGCGAGTTCCGCTGCCGGGATTGGTGTGGACAGCTCGGCGTCCGCCGAGGACGGGGTAGGTGACGGTGGAATGCTTCAGTGGTTCAGTATGAAAAGGAACTGTGTCCGCATTCTCCTGCACAGTTGTTCCGTCTCTTCCTCTATCCAAGTCGCGGTCCCGGGAACAGCACGTTTCGGTGACCAGCTCCGCTCCACCATCTTGCCTCTGCGTTGTCCAGGAACGTTATGGCAGAGTCCTGGAATCCCTGCTCCACTTCCGCTGTTCTTATATTCCGGCACGCCCCCTCAGTTTTCACTCAGCACTCTTTCACGTGCTGTGGCCCTCTGGGAACTTCCGGTTCCGGCCTCACATGCAAGACGAAGGGCAGACTTTGCGCGCTTTCTCGGGGAAGACGGCGTTTTGGCGTGAAAAGATGGCGGAAAATGGCGGAATCAGCGAGAAGAGGAATTTTGACTCGCGGTTTTCGGCTTTAAGGCGCACATCACCCAGGTAAATGGGTCCTGCTCATATCCTGTTCGTGACGCCAGAAGTTTCAAGGTGTACCACCCCAGCGCCAGCAGCCAGGCTGCTGCTCGGATCCGGATCCAGATCCAGGAGGGGTCGCACGGACACTCGAAATAAAAGGTGATATTTACAGGGGATTTTGTGGTTATAGTTCGTGACGCCACCCACGGTGTGTGGTAAGGTGTAATACCACCGCTGCTGTGGAGAGCGCCCGGTGGCGATGGTCTGAGAGCTAGGTGTTTAACCCCTCCGTTGGTAGGGGGAAAGTGCCCCGGGGCTTGGTGGTAGTGAGAGGGGAGCACTGTTGGGAAGGAAAGGGTCACTGCGTACTCACTCAGTCCAATAATGCTGACACCCCTACAACATGTAAACCGGAAATCTTAGCACTGCTGTAGCAAGGAGGGAGTACGCTGGGATCCCGTGCCCGATGGTGTTGCTTGTTAGCCTTTGACCCTTTCCTTGGCACTTTCTTTACTGGTTGGCCCCGGTAGTGTAAAACTAGTCGGGTCCCGCTCACCTGTATGGCTAACAGAGTGAGCTTGCTCTCAGGGTTCACGCCTGGGATTTTCTGGACTGTGTATTGGGAAAGTCCTATCCCCCTCGTTGCGCTAGTACCCCGATTTTGGAGCGGGTAGAGGACGAATCATAAAGTCTTCGCCCTCGTCTGGTAAATTACCAGGACGCTTGAAGCTACATCCCGGCCTAGGTTCCACGTACCCCGCCGTGCCCTGGCCCCTGCCCGGAAATGGCTCAAGGCCGCCGGCTGCCCTGCTCGGCAGTTCCGTGCCCCTTGACATGATCTTTTGCGACCACGGTTCCAGCTCCTACCAGGCCCAGAACAACGTATGCCACGTAGTAACTGAATAGCCCAGCTCCTAACCACCTTCAACTAACTTTTGACCTCTCCTCTCGAGAGTCACCACTCAACTAACTACTCCTGACACTCCTGACACTCCCTAACCAACCCCCCAAGTGGGAGGCCCTATTCCCTTTAGGCTACCCTTTGGTGTGTCTGGTGGGTGTGGTGCCGAGTGTTTCTAGGATTTTTGATTGGCTTGTTCTTAGCAACACCAAAGGCCAGGGACCCGTAACCAAGGAGGAGATGGACACCATGCAGAAGGGCAGATTGCATAATGTCCTTTGACAACCTGATAGGCCAGGGCGTCACATTTACACCCAATGAAAACCGAAAAGTCTCTCAGAAAAGTAGAATATTATATAAGACTAACTGAAAAAATGAATTTAAACTCAGAAATGTTAGCCTACTGAAAAGTATGTACAGTAAATGCCTTGAATACTTGGTCGGGGCTCCTTTTGCATGAATTACTGCATCAATGTGGCGTGGCATGGAGGCGATCAGTCTGTGGCACTGCATTGTTGGGTCTGGTGTCTCTCATCTTCCACTTGACAATACTCCATTGATTCTCTATGGAGTTTAGGTCAGGTGAGTTTGCTGGCCTATCAAGCACAGTGATACTGTGGTTAGTAAACCAGGTATTGGTACGTTTGGCAGTGTGGACAGGTGCCAAGTCCTAGTGGAAAATGAAATTTCCATCTCCAGCTTGTCAACAGAGGGAAGCATGAAGTACTCTAAAATTTCCTGGTAGACGGCTGCGCTCACTTTGGTCTTGATAAAACACAGTGTACCTATACCAGCAGTTGATACAGCTCCCCAAACCATCACTGATTGTGAAAACTTCACACTAGACCTCAAGTAGCTTGGATTGTGGCTAGAGTTGAGCGCGGTTCGTGGTTAGTGGTTCTCCAGTTCTAGGCTCGAGTGATTTTGGGGCCTGTTCTAGATCGAACTAGAACTCGAGCTTTTTGCAAAAGCTCGATAGTTCTAGAAACGTTCGAGAAAGGTTCTAGCAGCAAAAAACAAGCTAAATCATAGCTTGGTTTCTGCTGTAATAGTGTAAGTCACTCTGTGAATCACACTATTATCACATTTCAGTGTATAGTGTGCGTGAACAGCGCCTTCAGATCACTGCTGTTTCTATAATGGCGATCGCCATTTTTTTTTTTTTTTTTCTTGTCTTCCTTCCCTAAGTGCGCGCGTCTTGTGGGGCGGGCCAGCATGTCAGCCAATCCCAGACACACACACAGCTAAGTGGACTTTGAGCCAGAGAAGCAACGGCATGTGTGATAGGATGTCCATGTCACATGTCCCTGCATTATAAAACCGGACATTTTCCTCCCAGGACGCCATTATCTGCCTTCTGCGTCTTTGGTGTCAGACATCACTGTCGCAGCTCCGTCCTCCTGAGTCCTATCGCCGATACAGCTGTATGCGCTGCATACACAGGGTTAGACAGCTTAGGGAGAGCACTTTATAGCAGTCCTTTTAAGGGCTCAAACCGGCAGGGTCAGAGTTAAGGTGACAGGTCCTGAAAACAGCGACAGCGTCTGTGTAGCCAAGGTCAGGGATTTCCTCCCTGCATTTCCCTATTAGGAGGGATAGAAAGGCAGGCTTCCATTCCTCTACCCATACCCACAATCCTGCCACTGTACCCTCCTGTCCTCTGCACACTCCAACTCATTATAACTAAGCCATTATACTAGCAAACACTCAGTGTACCTAGTGGCATCCTATACGTGGCTATTGGACTTTGCTATAGTCCCACTAGTGCAAAGACATTTGCAGAGCACGTCTGCCTGCATTGCACACTCCAACTTTTTTAAACTAAGCAATTTTACTAGCAAACACTCAGTGTACCTAGTGGCATCCTATACGTGGCTATTGAACTTTGCTATAGTCCCACTAGTGCAAAGACATTTGCAGAGCGCATCTGCCTGCGTTGCACACTCCAACTCATTATAACTAAGCCATTATACTAGCAAACACTCAGTGTACCTAGTGGCATCCTATACGTGGCTATTGGACTTAGCTATAGTCCCACTAGTGCAAAGACATTTGCAGAGCGCGTCTGCCTGCGTTGCACACTCCAACTCATTATAACTAAGCCATTATACTAGCAAACACTCAGTGTACCTAGTGGCATCCTATACGTGGCTATTGGACTTAGCTATAGTCCCACTAGTGCAAAGACATTTGCAGAGCGCGTCTGCCTGCGTTGCACACTCCAACTCATTATAACTAAGCCATTACACTAGCAAACACTCAGTGTACCTAGTGGCATCCTATACGTGGCTATTGGACTTTGCTATAGTCCCACTAGTGCAAAGACATTTGCAGAGCGCGTCTGCCTGCATTGCACACTCCAACTCATTATAACTAAGCCATTACACTAGCAAACACTCAGTGTACCTAGTGGCATCTTATCTGTGGCTATTGGACTTTGCTATAGTCCCACTAGTGCAAAGACATTTGCAGAGCGCGTCTGCCTGCATTGCACACTCCAACTCATTATAACTAAGCCATTATACTAGCAAACACTCAGTGTACCTAGTGGCATCCTATACGTGGCTATTGGACTTTGCTATAGTCCCACTAGTGCAAAGACATTTGCAGAGCGCGTCTGCCTGCGTTGCACACTCCAACTCATTATAACTAAGCCATTACACTAGCAAACACTCCGTGTACCTAGTGGCATCCTATACGTGGCTATTGGACTTTGCTATAGTCCCACTAGTGCAAAGACATTTGCAGAGCGCGTCTGCCTGCATTGCACACTCCAACTCATTATAACTAAGCCATTACACTAGCAAACACTCAGTGTACCTAGTGGCATCCTATACGTGGCTATTGGACTTTGCTATAGTCCCACTAGTGCAAAGACATTTGCAGAGCGCGTCTGCCTGCGTTGCACACTCCAACTCATTATAACTAAGCCATTACACTAGCAAACACTCAGTGTACCTAGTGGCATCCTATACATGGCTATTGGACTTTGCTATAGTCCCACTAGTGCAAAGACATTTGCAGAGCGCGTCTGCCTGCATTGCACACTCCAACTCATTATAACTAAGCCATTACACTAGCAAACACTCAGTGTACCAAGTGGCATCCTATACGTGGCTATTGGACTTTGCTATAGTCCCACTAGTGCAAAGACATTTGCAGAGCGCGTCTGCCTGCATTGCACACTCCAACTCATTATAACTAAGCCATTATACTAGCAAACACTCAGTGTACCTAGTGGCATCCTATCTGTGGCTATTGGACTTAGCTATAGTCCCACTAGTGCAAAGACATTTGCAGAGCGCGTCTGCCTGCGTTGCACACTCCAACTCATTATAACTAAGCCATTACACTAGCAAACACTCAGTGTACCTAGTGGCATCCTATCTGTGGCTATTGGACTTTGCTATAGTCCCACTAGTGCAAAGACATTTGCAGAGCGCGTCTGCCTGCATTGCACACTCCAACTCATTATAACTAAGCCATTACACTAGCAAACACTCAGTGTACCTAGTGGCATCCTATATGTGGCTATTGGACTTTGCTATAGTCCCACTAGTGCAAAGACATTTGCAGAGCGCGTCTGCCTGCATTGCACACTCCAACTCATTATAACTAAGCCATTATACTAGCAAACACTCAGTGTACCTAGTGGCATCCTATCTGTGGCTATTGGACTTTGCTATAGTCCCACTAGTGCAAAGACATTTGCAGAGCGCATCTGCCTGCGTTGCACACTCCAACTCATTATAACTAAGCCATTACACTAGCAAACACTCAGTGTACCTAGTGGCATCCTATACGTGGCTATTGGATTTTGCTATAGTCCCACTAGTGCAAAGACATTTGCAGAGCGCATCTGCCTGCGTTGCACACTCCAACTCATTATAACTAAGCCATTATACTAGCAAACACTCAGTGTACCTAGTGGCATCCTATACGTGGCTATTGGACTTTGCTATAGTCCCACTAGTGCAAAGACATTTGCAGAGCGCGTCTGCCTGCATTGCACACTCCAACTCATTATAACTAAGCCATTACACTAGCAAACACTCAGTGTACCTAGTGCCATCCTATCTGTGGCTATTGGACTTTGCTATAGTCCCACTAGTGCAAAGACATTTGCAGAGCGCGTCTGCCTGCATTGCACACTCCAACTCATTATAACTAAGCCATTATACTAGCAAACACTCAGTGTACCTAGTGGCATCCTACACGTGACTATTGGACTTTGCTATAGTCCCACTAGTAGAAAGACATTTGCAGAGCGCGTCTGCCTGCATTGCACACTCCAACTCATTATAACTAAGCCATTACACTAGCAAACACTCAGTGTACCTAGTGGCATCCTATCTGTGGCTATTGGACTTTGCTATAGTCCCACTAGTGCAAAGACATTTGCAGAGCACGTCTGCCTGCATTGCACACTCCAACTCATTATAACTAAGCCATTATACTAGCAAACACTTAGTGTACCTAGTGGCATCCTATACGTGGCTATTGGACTTTGCTATAGTCCCACTAGTGCAAAGACATTTGCAGAGCGCGTCTGCCTGCATTGCACACTCCAACTCATTATAACTAAGCCATTAGACTAGCAATTTTTGCTGCCAGTTTAAGGCCTGTAGTTGCATTGTCAGGGATATTTATTCTTTATTATTCTGCTGTTAATAAAGCTAGACCACCACTGCAATCTACACCACCTCTCAATTTTTACTACCACATTTTCAGTCCACAATCTTGTCGCAATCAACATGAGTGGCAAAATGACAGATGCTGGTGGAAAGGGGAAGAGGCGTGGTGTAAAAGGCAAAAAAGGTTTTGTCCGTGGGGAAGGTGGCAAAGCTCCATTATCATCTGCTGAAGATAGACCCTCTACCAGCAAAAGTAAGATGTCTACTACTTACCATGGACAATCCGATGTGCTCCCTTTTTTACGGACACGAACAACAGGAAGAAAGGTAGATGATGGGCAAAAAAGGAAAATGCTTTAATGGATCTCAAGTGGTCCAACAAGTGCCCTCTCAGCCACTTCAAGTACCGCATCCAAAAAACACCAGTCCTCTGAGTTGTCATCCCAATCACACTTGATTTCTCCCAGCTCTGAAGTCTCCATCAGCCCTGCACAGTATGGTGGAACTGAGATGGCTGAGTCTGCAGAGCTGTTCAGTCACACTATAGCCTGGGAATCAGAGGTCTGCTCCCAAGCTACACTGAGTACAGAACAGGAAATGGTCTGCAGTGATGCCCAGAACCTTTGTGACTCTGATTCAGGCCGTGAGGACCAAGTTTCTGAGCATAATGTTGACCCTTTGTCACAAACTGTAACACCTGTGGTTATAGACAATGAGGAACATACTGATGAAGATGAGACGCAGGTACCCGATTGGGATGACAACTTAAATATTCGGTCAGGGCAAGAAGAGGCTCGGTCTGAGGGGGAGGGGAGTGCAAACACAACAATTGATGATGAAGTTCTAGATCCCACCTACTGTCAACCCCCAGTCAGGCACTCGAGGAGGTCAACAGAGGCGGTGGAGGAGGATGCAACCGACGACGAAGTTACCTTGCGCCTTCCTGGACAGAGTCGGAGCACTGGTAGCACGTCTACAACTGCATCCTCAGCCACCACTCTGCCTATGAGCATTATTCGGGGTGGATCAACAGGTCGCATGGCCTCTAAGCCTTGCCTAGCCTGGTCCTTTTTTGACATAGAAAAAGATCGCCCAAATTATGTGATCTGTAAACTTTGTCATGATTCTCTTAGTAGAGGTCAAAACCTCAGCAGTTTGACAACTTCTTCCATGAATCGTCACATGAATAAATATCATAGGTCCCGGTGGGAAGCTCACTGTGCTGCAATGCGGCCTAGCAGAGCGAACCATCCACCGCCTGCCCCTTCCAGTGCATCCGCGCGCTCTTCATCTTCTAGGACTGTGGGGACAGCTGTCACACCTGTTTTTCCACCCACAACTTCCACCACTGTAACCGCAACAGGCAGTTTGCTTGGTAGGTCGTCAGTTGGTTTGGAAGGGGAAACAAGTGAGTGTGTACAGCTCTCTCAGACATCGATAGCACCAACGTTGGATGAAGGCAACATCATGTCTCCGCCTGCACTTTCCTCACAAACCTGCATTTTTCCAGGGACACCCTACTCAACACCGTCTACACACAGCAGCCAGATCTCTGTCCCTCAGATGTGGTCAAATAAAAGGCCACTTCCTCTGACCCATGACAAAGCTAAGAGGTTGACTCTATCCCTCTGTAAGCTGTTGGCTACCGATATGCTGCCTTTCCGCCTAGTGGACACACAGGATTTTAGAGACCTTATGTCTGTCGCTGTGCCCCAGTACCAGATGCCTAGTCGCCACTACTTCTCTAAGAAAGGTGTGCCCGCGCTACACCAGCATGTCGCACACAACATCACCGCTTCCTTGAGAAACTCTGTGTGTGAACGGGTGCATTTCACCACCGATACTTGGACCAGTAAGCATGGACAGGGACGTTACATGTCGCTGACTGGGCTCTGGGTAACTATGGTGATAGATGGTGAAGGGTCTGCTGCACAAGTCTTGCCGTCCCCACGACTTGTGTGTCAATCCTCTGTCTGTCCAAGTTCCGCCACTGCTTCTGCATCCTCCACCTCATCTGGGTCCTCCACCTCCGCCCCAAGCCTGCCTGGTCAGGCCACCAGCGTTCTCACTGCGCAGAAGGAATCACGCACGCCTCATTACTATGCTGGCAGCAGAGCGCAACGGCATCAGGCGGTCTTTAGCTTGACATGTCTTGGGAATAAGAGTCACACAGCTGAGGAGTTGTGGTCAGCTCTGCGGTCCGAGTTTAATAAATGGTTGTCTCCACTCAACCTGCAGCCTGGTAAGGCCGTGTGCGACAATGCTGCAAACCTGGGTGCGGCCCTTCGCCTGGGCAAGGTGACACACGTACCTTGTATGGCTCACGTGTTGAACCTTGTCATCCAGCAATTTTTAACACACTATCCCGGCCTAGATGGCCTTCTGAACAGGGCACGAAAACTGTCTGCTCACTTCCGCCGTTCAAGCGCCGCAGCAGAGCGACTTACATCGCTCCAGAAGTCTTTCGGCCTGCCGGTTCATCGCCTGAAATGCGATGTGGCGACACGCTGGAATTCAACTGTCCACATGTTACAGCGACTGTGGCAGCACCGCAGAGCCCTGGTGCAATACGTCATGACGTATAGCCTGGGCAAACGAGATGCAGAGGTGGGGCAGATCACCCTGATGGAGTGGTCTCAGATCAAGGACCTATGCACCCTTCTGCACAGTTTCGACATGGCGACGAATATGTTTAGCGCTGACAATGCCATTATCAGCATGACGATTCCAGTCATTTACATGCTGGAGCACACGCTAAACACTATTCGGAGTTAGGGGGTGGGACAACATGAAGGGGAGGAACTACAGGAGGATTCATATGCGCAAGGGACAACAACATCACCAAGGTCCAGACGTTCATCATCACCAACGCAGCAGGCATGGGACCATGGGGGACAGGGATCGACAAGGGCGCATAGTAGCAGGCGAAATGTTGAGCAAGGTGCAGGAGAACATGAAGAAATGGAGGACGAACTGTCCATGGACATGGAAGACTCAGCAGATGAGGGAGACCTTGGTCAAATTTCAGTTGAAAGAGGTTGGGGGGAGATGTCAGAGGAAGAAAGAACGGGTAGCACCTCTATGCCACAAACACAGCGTGGACTTGGTCCGCATGGCTGCGCAAGACACATGAGTGCCTTTTTGTTGCACTACCTCCAACATGACAGTCGTATTGTCAAAATTAGAAGTGATGATGACTACTGGATTGCCACACTATTAGATCCCCGGTACAAGTCCAAATTTTGTGACATAATTCCAGCCATAGAAAGGGACGCACGTATGCAGGACTATCAGCAGAAGCTGTTACTCGATCTTAGCTCGGCTTTTCCACCAAACAACCGTGCAGGTGCAGGGAGGGAATCTCCCAGTTGTAACTTGACAAACATGGGACGGTCTCGTCATCTTCAACAGTCTACCCGTACCAGTAGGACCGTATCTGGTGCTGGTAACAGCAATTTTATGGAATCTTTTCATAATTTTTTTAGACCCTCTTTTGCAAGGCCACCAAAGACAACAAGTCTGACACATAGTCAACGGCTGGAGAGGATGATACAGGAGTATCTCCAAATGAACATCGATGCCATGACTGTGCAACTGGAGCCTTGCTCCTTTTGGGCTTCAAACCTAGAGAAATGGCCAGAGCTCGCAACTTACGCCTTGGAGATTTTGTCGTGTCCAGCTGCCAGCGTTGTCTCTGAACGTGTCTTCAGTGCTGCTGGGTGTGTGCTGACAGATAAGTGCACGCGTCTGTCCAGTGACAATGTGGACAGACTGATGTTCATCAAAATGAACAAGTCATGGATCCAGAAGGAATTTACAACCCCTGTGTCATCCTGGGGAGAGTAAATGCTTGTGGATTTGGAATGTGCTTGATGCAAATCTAGCTGTGAAGTGTACAACTAGGGCACAAGTGCTGCCACTGAATGGGTGGGTGTGTGTGGGGCACAATTTTTGGAAAAAAGGGAGACTCCACTTGGAGTAACCCTTGCTTACATTGTTTTTAAAAGAAGCCAAGATGAACAGAGCTGGGATCAGGAAAGACTTTGCTACCTACCCCGGTGTCATCCTGGGGACGGTTAATTATGGCGTATTTTTGAATGTGCTTGATGCAAATCAAAACATCCTGTTTGCAACTAGGGCCCAAGTGCTGCCACTGATGGGGTGGGTGTCTGTGTGGCCCAATTTTTGGAAAAAAGGGAGACTCCGCTTGGAGTAACCCTTGCTTGCTGTGTTTTTAAAAGAAGCCAAGATGAACAGAGCTGGGATCAGGAAAGACATTGCTACCTACCCCGGTGTCATCCTGGGGACGGATAGGAATGGCGTATTTTTGAATGTGCTTGATGCAAATCTAGCTGTGAAGTGTACAACTAGGGCACAAGTGCTGCCACTGAATGGGTGGGTGTGTGTGGGGCCCAATTTTTGGAAAAAAGGGAGACTCCGCTTGGAGTAACCCTTGCTTACATTGTTTTTAAAAGAAGCCAAGATGAACAAGTCATGGGTCAGCAAAGACTTTATCTACCTACCCCGGTGTCATGCTGGGTACGGTTAATTATGGCATATTTTTGAATGTGCTTGATGCAAATCAAAACATCCTGTTTGCAACTAGGGCCCAAGTGCTGCCACTGATGGGGTGGGTGTCTGTGTGGCCCAATTTTTGGAAAAAAGGGAGACTCCGCTTGGAGTAACCCTTGCTTACATTGTTTTTAAAAGAAGCCAAGATGAACAGAGCTGGGATCAGGAAAGACTTTGCTACCTACCCCGGTGTCATCCTGGGGACGGTTAATTATGGCGTATTTTTGAATGTGCTTGATGCAAATCAAAACATCCTGTTTGCAACTAGGGCCCAAGTGCTGCCACTGATGGGGTGGGTGTCTGTGTGGCCCAATTTTTGGAAAAAAGGGAGACTCCGCTTGGAGTAACCCTTGCTTACATTGTTTTTAAAAGAAGCCAAGATGAACAGAGCTGGGATCAGGAAAGACTTTGCTACCTACCCCGGTGTCATCCTGGGGACGGTTAATTATGGCGTATTTTTGAATGTGCTTGATGCAAATCTAGCTGTGAAGTGTACAACTAGGGCACAAGTGCTGCCACTGAATGGGTGGGTGTGTGTGGGGCACAATTTTTGGAAAAAAGGGAGACTCCGCTTGGAGTAACCCTTGCTTGCTGTGTTTTTAAAAGAAGCCAAGATGAACAGAGCTGGGATCAGGAAAGACTTTGCTACCTACCCCGGTGTCATCCTGGGGACGGATAAGAATGGCGTATTTTTGAATGTGCTTGATGCAAATCTAGCTGTGAAGTGTACAACTAGGGCACAAGTGCTGCCACTGAATGGGTGGGTGTGGGGCACAATTTTTGGAAAAAAGGGAGACTCCGCTTGGAGTAACCCTTGCTTACATTGTTTTTAAAAGAAGCCAAGGTGAACAAGTCATGGGTCAGCAAAGACTTTATCTACCTACCCCGGTGTCATGCTGGGTACGGTTAATTATGGCATATTTTTGAATGTGCTTGATGCAAATCAAAACATCCTGTTTGCAACTAGGGCCCAAGTGCTGCCACTGATGGGGTGGGTGTCTGTGTGGCCCAATTTTTGGAAAAAAGGGAGACTCCGCTTGGAGTAACCCTTGCTTACAATGTTTTTAAAAGAAGCCAAGATGAACAGAGCTGGGATCAGGAAAGACTTTGCTACCTACCCCGGTGTCATCCTGGGGACGGTTAATTATGGCATATTTTTGAATGTGCTTGATGCAAATCTAGCTGTGAAGTGTACAACTAGGGCACAAGTGCTGCCACTGAATGGGTGGGTGTGTGTGGGGCACAATTTTTGGAAAAAAGGGAGACTCCGCTTGGAGTAACCCTTGCTTGCTGTGTTTTTAAAAGAAGCCAAGATAAACAGAGCTGGGATCAGGAAAGACTTTGCTACCTACCCCGGTGTCATCCTGGGGACGGATAAGAATGGCGTATTTTTGAATGTGCTTGATGCAAATCTAGCTGTGAAGTGTACAACTGGGGCACAAGTGCTGCCACTGAAGGGGTGGGTGTGTGTGGGGCCCAATTTTTGGAAAAAAGGGAGACTCCGCTTGGAGTAACCCTTGCTTGCTGTGTTTTAAAAAGAAGCCAAGATGAACAGAGCTGGGATCAGGAAAGACTTTGCTACCTACCCCGGTGTCATCCTGGGGACGGTTAATTATGGCGTATTTTTGAATTTGCTTGATGCAAATCAAAACATCCTGTTTGCAACTAGGGCCCAAGTGCTGCCACTGATGGGGTGGGTGTCTGTGTGGCCCAATTTTTGGAAAAAAGGGAGACTCCGCTTGGAGTAACCCTTGCTTACATTGTTTTTAAAAGAAGCCAAGATGAACAGAGCTGGGATCAGGAAAGACTTTGCTACCTACCCCGGTGTCATCCTGGGGACGGTTAATTATGGCATATTTTTGAATGTGCTTGATGCAAATCTAGCTGTGAAGTGTACAACTAGGGCACAAGTGCTGCCACTGAATGGGTGGGTGTGTGTGGGGCACAATTTTTGGAAAAAAGGGAGACTCCGCTTGGAGTAACCCTTGCTTACATTGTTTTTAAAAGAAGCCAAGATGAACAAGTCATGGGTCAGCAAAGACTTTATCTACCTACCCCGGTGTCATGCTGGGTACGGTTAATTATGGCATATTTTTGAATGTGCTTGATGCAAATCAAAACATCCTGTTTGCAGCTAGGGCCCAAGTGCTGCCACTGATGGGGTGGGTGTCTGTGTGGCCCAATTTTTGGAAAAAAGGGAGACTCCGCTTGGAGTAACCCTTGCTTACATTGTTTTTAAAAGAAGCCAAGATGAACAGAGCTGGGATCAGGAAAGACTTTGCTACCTACCCCGGTGTCATCCTGGGGACGGTTAATTATGGCGTATTTTTGAATGTGCTTGATGCAAATCTAGCTGTGAAGTGTACAACTAGGGCACAAGTGCTGCCACTGAATGGGTGGGTGTGTGTGGGGCCCAATTTTTGGAAAAAAGGGAGACTCCACTTGGAGTAACCCTTGCTTGCTGTGTTTTTAAAAGAAGCCAAGATGAACAGAGCTGGGATCAGGAAAGACTTTGCTACCTACCCCGGTGTCATCCTGGGGACGGTTAATTATGGCGTATTTTTGAATGTGCTTGATGCAAATCTAGCTGTGAAGTGTACAACTGGGGCACAAGTGCTGCCACTGAAGGGGTGGGTGTGTGTGGGGCCCAATTTTTGGAAAAAAGGGAGACTCTGCTTGGAGTAACCCTTGCTTGCTGTGTTTTTAAAAGAAGCCAAGATGAACAGAGCTGGGATCAGGATAGACTTTGCTACCTACCCCGGTGTCATCCTGGGAACGGTTAATTATGGCGTATTTTTGAATGTGCTTGATGCAAATCAAAACATCCTGTTTGCAACTAGGGCCCAAGTGCTGCCACTGATGGGGTGGGTGTCTGTGTGGCCCAATTTTTGGAAAAAAGGGAGACTCCGCTTGGAGTAACCCTTGCTTACATTGTTTTTAAAAGAAGCCAAGATGAACAGAGCTGGGATCAGGAAAGACTTTGCTACCTACCCCGGTGTCATCCTGGGGACGGTTAATTATGGCGTATTTTTGAATGTGCTTGATGCAAATCTAGCTGTGAAGTGTACAACTAGGGCACAAGTGCTGCCACTGAATGGGTGGGTGTGTGTGGGGCACAATTTTTGGAAAAAAGGGAGACTCCGCTTGGAGTAACCCTTGCTTACATTGTTTTTAAAAGAAGCCAAGATGAACAAGTCATGGGTCAGCAAAGTCTTTATCTACCTACCCCGGTGTCATGCTGGGTACGGTTAATTATGGCATATTTTTGAATGTGCTTGATGCAAATCAAAACATCCTGTTTGCAACTAGGGCCCAAGTGCTGCCACTGATGGGGTGGGTGTCTGTGTGGCCCAATTTTTGGAAAAAAGGGAGACTCCGCTTGGAGTAACCCTTGCTTACATTGTTTTTAAAAGAAGCCAAGATGAACAGAGCTGGGATCAGGAAAGACTTTGCTACCTACCCCGGTGTCATCCTGGGGACGGTTAATTATGGCGTATTTTTGAATGTGCTTGATGCAAATCTAGCTGTGAAGTGTACAACTAGGGCACAAGTGCTGCCACTGAATGGGTGGGTGTGTGTGGGGCCCAATTTTTGGAAAAAAGGGAGACTCCGCTTGGAGTAACCCTTGCTTGCTGTGTTTTTAAAAGAAGCCAAGATGAACAGAGCTGGGATCAGGAAAGACTTTGCTACCTACCCCGGTGTCATCCTGGGGACGGTTAATTATGGCGTATTTTTGAATGTGCTTGATGCAAATCTAGCTGTGAAGTGTACAACTGGGGCACAAGTGCTGCCACTGAAGGGGTGGGTGTGTGTGGGGCCCAATTTTTGGAAAAAAGGGAGACTCTGCTTGGAGTAACCCTTGCTTGCTGTGTTTTTAAAAGAAGCCAAGATGAACAGAGCTGGGATCAGGATAGACTTTGCTACCTACCCCGGTGTCATCCTGGGGACGGTTAATTATGGCGTATTTTTGAATGTGCTTGATGCAAATCAAAACATCCTGTTTGCAACTAGGGCCCAAGTGCTGCCACTGATGGGGTGGGTGTCTGTGTGGCCCAATTTTTGGAAAAAAGGGAGACTCCGCTTGGAGTAACCCTTGCTTACATTGTTTTTAAAAGAAGCCAAGATGAACAGAGCTGGGATCAGGAAAGACTTTGCTACCTACCCCGGTGTCATCCTGGGGACGGTTAATTATGGCGTATTTTTGAATGTGCTTGATGCAAATCTAGCTGTGAAGTGTACAACTAGGGCACAAGTGCTGCCACTGAATGGGTGGGTGTGTGTGGGGCACAATTTTTGGAAAAAAGGGAGACTCCGCTTGTAGTAACCCTTGCTTACATTGTTTTTAAAAGAAGCCAAGATGAACAAGTCATGGGTCAGCAAAGACTTTATCTACCTACCCCGGTGTCATGCTGGGTACGGTTAATTATGGCATATTTTTGAATGTGCTTGATGCAAATCAAAACATCCTGTTTGCAACTAGGGCCCAAGTGCTGCCATTGATGGGGTGGGTGTCTGTGTGGCCCAATTTTTGGAAAAAAGGGAGACTCCGCTTGGAGTAACCCTTGCTTACATTGTTTTTAAAAGAAGCCAAGATGAACAGAGCTGGGATCAGGAAAGACTTTGCTACCTACCCCGGTGTCATCCTGGGGACGGTTAATTATGGCGTATTTTTGAATGTGCTTGATGCAAATCTAGCTGTGAAGTGTACAACTAGGGCACAAGTGCTGCCACTGAATGGGTGGGTGTGTGTGGGGCACAATTTTTGGAAAAAAGGGAGACTCCGCTTGGAGTAACCCTTGCTTGCTGTGTTTTTAAAAGAAGCCAAGATGAACAGAGCTGGGATCAGGAAAGACTTTGCTACCTACCCCGGTGTCATCCTGGGGACGGATAAGAATGGCGTATTTTTGAATGTGCTTGATGCAAATCTAGCTGTGAAGTGTACAACTGGGGCACAAGTGCTGCCACTGAAGGGGTGGGTGTGTGTGGGGCCCAATTTTTGGAAAAAAGGGAGACTCAGCTTGGAGTCACCTTGCGGTGTTTTACATGACTTTAGAAGGGCGTGCCATGCCTATATCTGTGTGTCCTCTTTTTCCTTGTCCAGCTGTTTTGTTTTCGCATGAGTATATGTCCTTGTCACTTTCCCATGTGTTTGTGTTGTGTTGTGAGTTGTTTGTCACCTTTTGGACACCTTTGAGGGTGTTTTCTAGGTGTTTTTCTGTGTTTGTGATTGCCTGCCATTGTTTCCTATTGGCTCGAGTTCGGTTCGTCGAACGTTCGACGAGCCGAACTCGAACGGGACCTCCGTTTGGCGAACCGACCTCGAGCCGAACCGGGACCGGTTCGCTCATCTCTAATTGTGGCCTCTCCACTCTTCCTTCAGACTCTGGGACCTTGACTCCCAACTGAAATGCAACATTTACTTTCATCTGAAAACAACACCTTGGACCACTGAGCAATAATCCAGTTATTTTTCTCCAGGCCCAGAAGACACTTCTAGCATTTTCTATTGGTTATGAGTGGCTTGACACAAGGAATGTCTCATTTGTAGCCCATGTCCTCTCTCCTCCTGTACCAGTCTGTTATGTACTGTTAATGATTGTTGTACGTATACCCTTTCACTTGTAAAGCGCCATGGAATAAATGACGCTATAATAATAAGTAATAATAATAATAATGTCCTGGATACATCTTTGTGTAGTGGCTCTTGAAGCAGTGACTCCATCAGCAGTCCACTCCTTGTAAATCTCCCCCAAATTTTTGAATGACCTTTTCTTAACAATCGTGTCAAAGCTGCAGTTATCCTGGTTTTTCCCTCTCTTTCCCTCTCTTTCCCTGTCTGTCTCTTTGCCTCTCTTTCCCTGTCTGTCTCTTTCTCTCTTTCCCTGTGTCTGTCTCTTTGTCTTTTTACCTGTCTTTGTCTGTCTCTTTCCCTCTCTTTACCTGTGTCTGTCTCTGTCTCTGTCTGTCTGTCTCTTTACCTGTCTGTGTGTCTCTTAACCTGTCTCTCTCTTTCCCTCTCTTTCCCTGTCAGTCTGTCTCTTTGTCTGTGTCTGTCTCTTTGTGTCTGTCTCTTACCTTGTCTGTGTCTGCCTCTTTCCCTGTCTGTCTGTCTCTTTCCCTGGCTGCATTAGGACATGCCAACATTGCATTTAAGGGCGTGGCTGCGCATTCTTCTGAAGTTCTGGCTGCACTGTGGCTCCCAGCTCCATTCGCTTTAATGGAGGCAGGTTTTTTGGTGAATAACTGTAAATATCCTCTCAAAACATAGCCTATAACGCTCTTGGGGTCCAGAAGTGTGAGTGTGCAAAATTTTATGGCTGTAGCTGCGATGGTGCAGATGCCAATCCCGGACATACACACACACACACACACACACACACACACACACATACATACATACATACATACTGTACATACATACATACATACACACACACACATACGCACACACACATTCAGCTTTATATATTAGATGTGTTTCCCTTTTTGTATTGAATTACTGAAATAAATTAACTTTTTGATGATATTTTATTATATTGAGATGCCCCTGTATGTTGCCACTTAAAAACTGTACACAAGCTAGCTGACTGTTGTTAAAAGGTATTGTAACACAAGTTGAAATTCTTTAAAATACCTATCAAGTAATGACAACTAGGGATGGGCGAACCCCCCGATGTTCTGTGTTTGGGAGACTCGCCCGAACATTTTGAAAAGTTTGCGATCGGGTTCTGATATAACGCGAACTTGCGTCCGAACACCGAACTTGGACTTTACAGTTATGTGATGGGGCGAGGGGCTGTGAAATAAAGAATACAGTTAAGAATAAACATTGTCATTATACTTACAGGTCCCGCGACGAGTCCTGCAGACTATGTCTCCTGCCAGTTCTCCTTCCGATCATCACTGTGCCCTCCCGCTAACCAGCACTGATGATAGGACCTTCCGTGACGTCATAGCATGTGACCAGACACGTGTATTATCTCATTGGCTATGGCCTGGTCACATGACTATGACATCATGCTAGGTCTTGTCAGGGCATCTCGCCAGTATGCGGTGCTCGCCTGAGCATCTCCGTACTCAGTATACTCGGTGAGTGCCGTGTAGCAGCGAGATGCTCGGGCACATGGTCGGCTACCCGTCCCTGCATGTCGGCGCTCTTTACAGAGTCAGCCCACATACAGGGACTTTTCTGCATTGATCAATTCAGTAGCTAAATTTCTCTTTATTCATTTATTCATGGCAGTAATGCAGGTTCCATTTTTCACATTTCATTCTTACAAATAGCTATTGAATTTTTCATGTCAGTATTCACACAGCAGTTTCTGCTATTCCATGTATTCCCCTTCCATAGTCACTGGTGTGCATACCTTATCTCCCCACATACAGGGACTGGCTGCCACGGCCGGTGAATAGCGGCACCGGGAATCAGGTGATCGAAAATCACCGTTGCTATAGTAACCCGCCTGTCAGGTTACTATTGCAACGGTGGCAGTGGTGACGTCTCTGCTCACTCACTGAGTGATTAGACTGCACGGGGGAGGAGGAGCGTCTTCCTCCCCTGTGCTGTCTGATATAGCAGAGCTGCATGGGTTGAAGGAGAAAGAAGACCAGGATCGTGGAGGGGTGAGAGGGAGTAATAAACATGAAGTCCCTGAGTGTGTCTGTGTATTTATTTCTATTAAAGTATTTTTTCTCTGTGTGGTGTCTTTTTTTAACCCTTTATTGGAGATTCTTAATGGCCGGGTCAAACTTGCCTGACATTAAGAATCTCTTGCTTAATACTAGCTAGTAAAACAAAGCTAGTATTAACCCCTTATTACCCAGCATGCCACCCATCACCAGGGCCACAGGAAGAGTTGGATACAGCGCCAGAAGATGGCACTTCTATGAAAGCGCCATTTTCTGGGGCAGGTGCGGACTGCAATTCTCAGCGGGGGGGCTCAGAAAGCTTGGGCCAATCTGCGCTGCGGATTCCAATCCCCAGCTGCCTAGTTGTACCTGGCTGGATACAAAAATGGGGCGAAGCCCATGTCGTTTTGTCATTTTTTTTTAAATTATTTCATGAAATTCATGAAATAATTTAAAAAAGGGCTTCCCTATGTTTTTAGTTCCTAGCCGGGTACAAATAGGCAGCTGGGGGTTGGGGGCAGCCCATATCTGCTTGCTGTACCTGGCTAGCATACAAAAATATGGCGAAGTCCACGTCATTTTTTTTTTCGTTTTTGGGGAAAAAAAATTAAAAAAAAAAATGCTTCCCTGAATTTTCCATTGCCAGCGAAGGCTTGGATTACGCTTAGCTAGCAATACAAAAAATGCAGCAGGAGCCCATTCATTTTTTTAATTCATTTATTTGTTTAAATAACTAAAAAAAATGGGCTTCCCTGTATTTTGATTGCCTGACATTACAGTACTGTAAAAATAAATAAATCATTAAAAAAAATGACGTAGCAGTATTTTTGATTCTCAGCGCAGATAAAGCAGATGGCTATGGGCTGCCACCCCCATCTGCCTGTCATTACCTTGGCTGGCAATCCAAATACAGGGAACCCCAATAATTTTTTTTTATTTAAAAAAATAATTAAAAAAAAAATGCGCGGGCTCCTGCCGTATTTTGATCTCCAGTCAGGTACAGCCAGACAGCTGGGGACTGGGATTCTCGACAGCCCGCAGCCACCCCTGGAAATGGCGCTGTGATGCCCTGACAAAATCAGGTTGTCACAGGAGACTGCATCCATCTTCCAGATGCAGGATTCCCTCCTCCTTGGCCTTCCAACACAACCCCACACAGGTACAAACACCAGCCACAAAAGCCTAGTCACCCCCCCCCCAGTTTGGACAGTGGAAGTGAGGGGAGTGAAGTGGTTGTCGGGGATTGTAGCTCCCGAACTACCGGACTACCTGAGCTGACTAGGTGGCAGATGGCAGAGCAGGGCCACACGGCGACGGAGATCCGGTCGCGGGAGACCTTAAGTGGACCAGGGCAGGGTTGTAGCCCGCCGGTGCCGACAGCGGGAATCCGGTCTGGAGGCCGTGCACAGTTGGGGTAGCTGGACCCTAGGGCGAGGACAGCTGCAAGCACCTTTCCAATTCACCAGCAGGGGACAAGATTCCAAGTCTTGTCCCACTAGCAGCCCAGATAGAGCGAGACAGAAGCCCAACACGGGGGATAGGACATCTACTCCCACAGCAAAGGCACCAGGAGTGGACTTTTCCCGTTTCATGCGGACTAGTCAAAACACGAGACACCAAGCTAAAGTGAAGGAGGAAGGGCCCCTGTTCTGTTCACCAATGTGTGGGACCCAATCACACCCCTCCGGAGGCTACCAGTATCCGGCCATTGGTTTACTATCTGGATTCTGTGTGATTTATTCAAAAACAGTGAGTACACCGGTATCATCCGGTCCAGCCCTGCAGACTGCGTCCCAGCACTCTTCTCCGTTTACATCTGGGCCCCGGGACTACACCTCCCCTACCCGTGGAGGGGATGCCATCCTGCTGCCCTGCTCCATCAGCCCTGAGTACCCCATACTAAGGCAGTGGCGGTGTCACCAACAATCACCGCTACCCACGAGTGGCGTCACTAACAAACTCTCCCCTGTAAATAACACCCCTCTTTTATTCAGTTGTGGATGACGGACTGCTGCACGAGCCCGGGTCCGGCTGCCACTCAAGCCACAGCAACCACCCAGACCAGAGTGTCTCGAGCAGCCCCCCTGCTGTGGTCTGTTTCCCCGCCCGCAACAGCGCATTGTTTCTTAGCACTATATCCAGGTCCTTTACCCAGCTCATCCAGCAGCCGTAATGGCGGTGCCTCGCTGGGTAATAAATAGGTTAAAACCAGCTTTGTATTCTCAGATGGTACTAAACCCGAATTTCATGGTGTCACACCAAAATAGACATGGCCACCATGAATTTCTAGGAAACAGTAAAAAGAAACACAAAACTGAGAAAAATGTTTTATTAGAAATAAAACAAAAAACATTTAGAGACTCCACCTTTATTATAAAAAAAATCCTTAGTCCGACATAATCCACAGGGACAGCCATGTCAGCTTCATCTTCATCACTGTGCACAGACAGTCTATTCACAGTGAGAAGCACAGAGAGCCATGTCAGCCTGCTGCATCGTTCTGGACAGAGTGATGCAGCAGGCTGACAGTGACGGGATGATTGCACTTGCATCTCGCAGTGCATCACCCACTCTCCCGACAGGAGCACCTCAGCTGTGGAAATTAATGGAGCTGACTTGCTGCCGTTGGGAGCTTGTGTGCCATGATGCGAAGACACTCGCATCACGGCGCTCCAGGACCTGTGAAGACGTCATACTCACGTGACCAGTCTGTATCCAATGAGGTAATACAACATTCACACGTGACTGGCCACATGGGTATGACGTCATGGTCACGGCAGGTCCTTTTAGCCAGAGGTGCTTACCGGGGGTGAACAGCAATGATAGGACGGACGCGTTAGCAGAAGCGCTGGGAGGTAGAGTCTGCAGGGCGCGTAGTGGGACCTGTAAGTATGATCAAAATGTTTTTTTTAATAACGTGCTTTTTTTTAACAGCTCCTGGACCCGAACGGTTACACGAACTTTAACACGAACGTCCCAGAAAACTCGTGTTCGGGGTCGTGTGAATGAACACCATGTGTTCGGTACGGACACCGAACTTTACAGTTTGGGTTTGCCCATCCCTAATGACAACCCCATAAAAACTGATCTATTAAGATCTTTGTGGGCACTTCCGGCCCCATTACACCATGTCAAGTTTTGGCTTGGCTGTGATTGACCAGTGCACCACTTGAAAAAATTAAATAAAAAGTTACTTGGACTCCTGCCCTATTTTTGATAACAAGTGCGGATAAAACAAACAACTACGGACTGCAACCCCTAGTGGTCTGATTTACCGTGGCTGGTTATCAAAAATAGAGCAGATTTTTATTATATTAAATTATTTTAAAAAAATGACTAGTGGTCCCCCCTTATTTTTGATAACCAGCCACGGTGAATCGGACAGCTGGGGTTGGTATTATCGGGGTGGGAAGGGTCATGGTCATTGGCCCTTCCTAGCCTAAAAATACCAGCCGGCAGCTGTCCCAGATTTGGCACATCACAGTTTCCAAGATGTAGTGACAATCGGGGTAATATATGGGGTTGATGATAGCTGTGATTTGTCAAAATTCACAGCTGCCATCAAGTCCTAGGTTAGTAATTGGGTGATCTCTATGAGACACTCCAAATACTAACCCAGTAAGTCAAAAGAAATAAACACAAACTCAGAAAAATCCTATATTTGAAATAACAAAGACAGACACTCTTTCACCCATTTATTGACCCTCAAAACACCCCCTCAGGTCCATCGTAATCCACAGCGATGTCCCACGATGATCCTCAGCTCTGCTGCATAAGTATAATAATAGTAATAATAATAATAATAATAATAATAATTTTGTCACTTATATAGCGCCATTAATACCATACCACTTTACATACATCAGCAACAATTTCCCCATTGGGGCTCACAATCTAAATTCCCTATCAGTATGTCTTGGGTTTGGAGTTTGGGTGGAAACCCACACAAAAATGGGGAGAACATACAAACTGCTTGGCTGTGAGAAGTGATGACATCACTCAGTTCACCAGAGTTCACAGCCAGGGACTCCCATGGTACCAGCTATATCCGCCGTCAAACTCACTGCTGAATTGCTTGACTGCTCAGCCAAGATGTCATGCAATCCAAAAGTCCAGCAACGAGTTCAACCTCGGTCATCATTCGTACCATGAGAACCGCAGATGTGACAACCAATTAATTTGCAGCCGGATTGCCGGATTGTCAGATTGCATGACACGGTTACAGAGCAGTCTGGCAATATTGCTGTGAGGTCATCAGCATTCACAGTTAGTACTGTGAGAACCGCAGCTGTGACCACCAGTGAACTCACTGCCAGAATGCTGTACTGCTCTGCTTCCATGTCACTCGATCCAACAGTCCAGCAATCCAGCAGCGAGTTCACTGGTGTTCAGAGCTGTTGGTTCTCATGGTACCCTCTGGGTTAGCTGCCAACTGTGACAACAGTTGAACTCTCTGCCAGACATCCGAACTGTCACATTGCATGAAACAGTGACAGAGCAGTCCGGCAAGTTCACTGGAGTTAACAACTGGGGGGTCCCACTGTACCATCGGTGACAGCCGGTAAACTCTCTGCTGGATTACCACACTGCTCTGCTGCTGTGTCACAAAATCCGACAGTCCTGGAATTTAGAAGCAAGTTCACCGACAGTCACAGTTGGTACCATGTGAGCCTCTGGCTGTGAACTCTAGTGAACTGAGTGACATTACCGCTTCTCACAGCTGGGAGTTCCCTGCTGCCCTTAGTTTGTTCCAGAGACTGCAGTGATCGGTAACATTTTCTGTCACTGCAGTCTCTGGGTGTAGCAGACCCGAGGATTGTTGTTGGAGATCAATGTGGATTACGTCGGACCTGCAGCAGGGATTTTGGGTTAATAAATGGGTAATAAAGGGTGTCTGTGTTTTTTATTTCAAATAAAGGATTTTTCTGTGTTTGTTTTTATTTCTTTTGACTTACAGGGTTAGTAATGGGGGTGTTTCATAGACCTCCCAATTACTAACCTAGGGCTTCATGGCCGATGTATTTTTGACAAATCATAGCTATCCTAAACCTCATATATTACCCCAATTGCCACCCCACCAGGGCAATTGGGTTGACCTGGGTAATGCGCCAGAAATTAAATAATTAATGTGATACACCAATCATGTGACAGTCGCAGACTGGCACTTTTAGGCTGGAAGGGGCCACAACCATGGCACTTTCTTACCATGATAATACTAGTTCCCAGCTGTCCGCTTTATGGTGGCTGGATATCAAAAATGAGGGAGGTCCCCACACCATTTTTTTTAAATTATTTATTTATTTAAATATTAAAAAAAAATAAAAAAAAATGGAGTGGAATCCTCTGTATTTTTGATAATTAGCCACAGTAAAGCAGACTGCTGGGGGTTTCAGTCCTTAGTTGTCTGTTTTACCCATACTTGTTATCAAAAATAGGGCACGTTCTTTTTTAAAATTATTTATTTATCTATTTATTAGACTACAATACAGCAAACTGTTGGCACAGAAGGTGGGCGAGGGAAGCAGTGAATGTTTATGTAGTTTAATTAGCGGGCCAGAAAAGGAACCAGAAAAGAGTCTGACTGCTCTATTATCTTCCAGGAAACAAAGTATGTATAAATGTCCTGCTCTTACCCCCATTTTGCTTCCTTTCGTAGCCCCCTAGCCTTTAGGCCATTGTACATCCATTTTTTAGCACAGAAATTCGTGTCCTCATTGACTTGTATGGGGTTTGTTGTCAGGGAAAAATCCAGTTCCAGAACCAAACTTTTTTTCAAGTCTGTTCAAACCTGAATATCCATAGGTCCGCTCTCATCTCTACAGACAACTAAAATAAAAAAGGGATATCTAAACCAAAATCACATTTTGAATAATATGTAAGGGCCTTAAACTTCCCTAGATTTTTTAGGATCTAAGGGGGAACTTTTCTCCTTGCGGAGAGCTGACAAACTAGTCTGGCTGCCAGTGAGGGGTCTTATAGCTGCAATGCCCCTCTGGGAAATATTCAAATTGTCTCTTCAGGGAAGAAGAAGACAAGCTCTAGTGCCACCAAGACTTCTTATACATTTAATAAGCTGAAGGAAATGAGCTGACCAATCATACCCACAGCTCCTTTACACCAATATTACAAGGAGAAGAGATCATTCAGCAGCAGCTTGTTAAGAGTTTACACTTAAAGGTAAAAACAAAAATTCAGTAAAAAATGTAATTAACTTGAATAAACAAAAATTGCATATGACAAATAAACCAACTGAAATAAGTTGTGCTTCATTTAAAATGAGGGGACAGGATATTGTATTTCTAAAGATATGATTGTTAGTGCTCCTCACACATAAGTAATTTTTCTAGTATGTAGAGATGAGCAAGTACTGTAATATTTGTAATCACTACACTCATAACGAGCACTTTGTAATACTCGCATATTCGCTCCGATTAGTGAGTACAATGCAAGTCAATGGGAAATGCAAGTAACTTTCTGCTGGATCCAACAAAGATGTTTTAGGGTCTAAGGAAAAGGCTGAAATGGATGGAAAAGTGATGAAACTGAATGGGTAGAATGTGGAGAATATGCCTGCACGCATTTCTGACTCACATATGGTTTTTGGGAATAAGTATGTCACAGTATTATGCCACTTTTACAGATGCACAAGAACACCTACCAAACCTAACCTAAATTGCATTTTAGAGGACAAAAAGGTTACAAAACAGTTTTTCCTGCGCAATCACTTGTATATAGGCTAAATAAACTGGAGGAAAAAAAATATCCCTTTTAGCGTTTGTTCACACGTAGTGCTTTGGCTTTTTTTTTACTTTTACAATTGGGAGGCCCCTGACTTATACATTTTGTAGGATCCTCTGTCATACATAATTTCTAGTTAGCTATTCCACAACACTTTACAAGGCCAAATAGAATGTGCCGTTGGTATGTTGATCTTTGACCTGAGGGGCCTCAAGTGGTCCTGTAACATGCGTTTTGGAGGGACTACATATTCCAGAGCAGTTTACAAAATGCCCATTGCAGCGTTGGGCTTTACCCTCCTCCTCCTTCACCATGTCATTCTGCGGCCCTCAATTCAAGTTTTCAGAGGGCCTGCAGGTGTCAGGAAACCTGAGTTTGGTGAGCACCCAGAGTTGGCACGGTAACATATGTTTGGGAAGGACTGCTCTTACTTATACACTTGGGCGGTCCCTCCCTCATTGAGACTCATATAGCGGACTACAGATTCCACAGCAGTATAAAATGTGCCCATTGTGGTGGTGGGCTTTACCCTCCTCCTCCTCCTTCTCTACCATGTCATGCTGCGGCCCTCAATTCCAGTTTCAGAAGGCCTGCAGATGTCAGGAAACCTTAGTTTGGTGAGCACCGTGAGATGGCCCAGTAACATACGTTTGGGACGGACTGCTCTTACTTATACATTTGGGCGATCCCTAGCTCATTGTGACTCAGATAGTGGAATGCATATTCCATAGCAGTTTACAATGTGCCCATTGTGGTGGTGGGCTTTACCCTCCTCTTCCTCCTTCTACACCATGTCATTCTGTGGCACTCAATTAAAGTTTTCAGAGGGCCTGCAGGTTCAGGAAACCTGAGTTTGGTGAACACCCAGATTTGGCCCAGTAAAATATGTTTTGGAGGGACTGCTCTTACTTATACTGTACATATGGGCGGTCCCTCCCTCATTGAAACTCAGTGAAATACGTATTCGATAGCACTTTACAATGTGCCTATTGTACCGGTGGGCTTTACCCTCCTCCTCAAATTTCTCAGTCTGGAATGTAAACATGTTTGGAAGCCAGAAGAGCGATAGCATGAGAGCAAATTCTGTCTTAGATGGCAGACAGGGTCTCTTCCCATTTTTCAAGCAGCAACAAATCTTCCACGACCACACAGTCTACTGTGGATCCACAGAAGGCTGAGCCATCCAATCCTCAACCTGGTCCTCCTTCCTTCCTCATCATCAGTCATAGGAAACATATGACCCCAAGCTTGGCCACTCTGAGGATCTTTTTTGTATGTATCCTTTGGTTGGCTCTGGCCACTCACGGTGCCTGGATTGAAGAGGGACGTGAGGAGGTGGCATGCGCTGATGCATAAGTATTTGAGGACCTACGACCAAAAGAAAGACATTTTGAGGAATCTGATTTACTGTCTCCAGAGGTGGAGGCTGATGATGATGAGACACAGTTGGCATCAGGTTAGCCTACAATCTCAACTGGGAAGGAGGATGATATTGAAGTCAAGGTGGTCGATGATGAGTCCATTGATCATGCATAGCCAGCACAGCAACAGAAAAGAAGATGGATACGAAGCACCAACAGAGGCATCAAGGGGCAGTGGTTTGCCCAGAGTGAGAACTGGGTCAACTGTTCCGAAGAGCACCCCCACTGTGGCTCAATTCAGGGCAAGGGGGGAATTAAGCCACTATCTGGAAGTTTTTTCTGTAAGTCCTTCAGAGAAAAACATTGTAATCTGTAGAATCTGCCATAACAAGTTGAGCAGAGACCAGGGCAAAGGCAACCTGAGTACCAACAGTATGGGGAACCACATGGCAGCCAAGTACCCCAGTAATAATAATAATAATATTAATAATAATCTTTATTTCTATAGCGCCAACATATTCCACAGTGCATTGACCCCCTAAATAATGTGGAAACAGGAGACTGCAAAAATACCTTGCAAAAAAAACATAAAAATGATGGAAGGTAATGCACAAGAGTAGTTGGAAACTTAGCTGGCTGCAATCCACTAACTGCACAAAGACAACTAGAAGTAGCAGTGGAGCATTCCTAACCAACCTAGACGTCTCGTCACCGCCGAAGAACTAACTAACCTCAAAGATGAAATGAGGAATCCTGACTTGCCTCAGAATAGCCCCAAAGGAAAGAGACAAGCTTCCAACATATAACGATGGTGATATAAGAAAAAACAACAAACAGATGGTAGATATAGAATTAAGCAAAGTGAGACCCTGCTGGCTAGATACAAAAGTATAGGATAAATTGCTGGTTGCAGCTAGTAAAAACCCTAAAAAAATACCAACACTTGATAATCAAAAATTCCTTTAAAAGATCACACGATCTTTCCTCCCACTATATCAGGAACTCTTTTGCAAATACATGAGATACAAAAAATACAAACTCTAGATGAGACTGGAAGCAAAACTCCCTTTCTTGCTGGTAATAAATCGTCCTCCAAACAAAGTGAAGGGAGAGCTCTTATTCACATAGTTACATAGGTTGAAAAAAGACCTAAGTCCATCTAGCTCAACTTTCCTCCACCAATTGTACATTTTGTCCCTAAGTCACCTATAGCCAACAATGTTGTGTGTACTGAGGAAATATTCCAGCCCTTTTTTAAAAGCTGTTATAGTATCTGCCATTACTACCTCTTGTAGGGCATTCACAATCTTACTGCTCTAACTGTAAAGTACTGATTTGTATTTTCAAAGGCCACTAGCAACGTATTAATGTGGCTGGTGTGGACGGACGGCACAATTCAGGCTGTGACCCCCTAAATATTGTGGAAACAGGACCGGTGCATTTAGTGTATCAGGCAGCACAAAATGCTAGAGTATTGCTTTGTATTTGCAAAGGCCACTAGCAAAGTATTGTGGGGCTGATGTGGATGCCACAAGCCAAGCTGTGACCCCCTAAATATTGTGGAAACAGGACCAGTGCATTTAGTGTATCAGGCAGCACAAAATGCTAGAGTACTGCTTTGTATTTGCAAAGGCCACTAGCAATGTACACTGTGTGCAGAATTACTAGGCAAATGAGTATTTTGATCACATGATACTTTTTATACATGTTGTCCTACTCCAAGCTGTATAGTCTTGAGAGCCAACTACCAATTAAGTAAATCAGGTAATGTGCATCTCTGTAATGAGGAGGGGTGTGATGTAATGACATCAACACCCTATATAAGGTGTTCTTAATTATTAGGCAACGTCCTTTCCTTTGGCAAAATGGATCAGAAGAGAGATTTGACGGGCTCTGAAAAGTCCAAAATTGTGAGATGTCTTACAGAGGGATGCATCAGTCATGAGATTGCCAAATGTTTGAAGCATGATCAGTGAACAATCAAGCGCTTCATGGTAAATAGACAACAGGGTCGCAAGAAGTGTGTTGGGCAAAAAAGGCACAAAATAACTGTCCATAATTGAGGAAAATCAAGCGTGAAGCTGCCAAGATGCCATTTGCCACCAGTTTGGCCATATTTCAGAGCTGCAACATTACTGGAGTATCAAAATGCACAAGGTGTGCCATACTCAGAGACATGGCCAAGTTAAGGAAGGCTGAAAAATGACCACCTTTGAACAAGAAACGTAAGATAAAACATCAAGACTGGGCCAAGACATATCTTAAGACTGATTTTTCAAAGGTTTTATGGACTGATGAAATGAGAGTGACTCTTGATGGGCCAGATGGATGGGCCAGAGGCTGGATCAGTAAAGGGCAGAGAGCTCCACTCCGACTCAGACGCCAGCAAGGTGGAGGTGGGGTACTGGTATGGGCTGGAACATCAAAGATGAACTTGTGGGACCTTTTCGTGATGAGGATGGAGTGAAGCTCAACTCCCAGACCTACTGCCAGTTTCTGGAAGACAACTTCTTCAAGCAGTGGTACAGGAAGAAGTTGGTATCGTTCAAGAAAAACATGATTTTCATGCAGGACAATGCTCCATCACATGCATCCAACTACTCCACAGCGTGGCTGGTCAGTAAAGATCTAAAAGATGAAAAAATAATGACATGGCCCCCTTGTTCACCTGATCTGAACCCCATAGAGAACCTGTGGTCCCTCATAAAATGTGAGATCTACAGGGTGGGAAAACAGTACACTTCTCGGAACAGTGTCTGGGAGGCTGTGGTGGCTGCTGCATGCAATGTTAATCATAAACAGATCAAGCGACTGACAGAATCTATGGATGGTAGGCTGTTAAGTGTAATCATAAAGAAAGGTGGCTATATTGGTCACTAATTTTTGGGGGTTTTGTTTTTGCATGTCAGAAATGTGTATTTCTAAATTTTGTGCAGTTGTATTGGTTTACCTGGTGAAAATAAACAAGTGAGATGGGAATATATTTGTTTTTTTTAAGTGCCTAATAATTCAGCACAGCAATAATTACCTGCACAAACAGATATTCTCCTAAGATAGCCAAATCTAAAAAAAACCCACTCCAATTTCCAAAAATATTAAGCTTTGATATTTATGAGTCTTTTGGGTTGATTGAGAACATAGTTGTTGATCAATAATAAAAAAATCTGGACCGGGATGTGAGCACACGCAGGGAGACACACACCTGCTGACTCACCGTGATACCGATGGAGCCGCCGCACGGCCGATGATCATAGTGACACCAGAGGGCAGGGGAAGGTACCGGCATCCAGCAGAAGTCTCAGCTCCTGAACCGGCAGCATGTCCAGCCTGTGACACAGGGAAGTGGGAGCAGGCAGAGGGCCTGGATCACAAAATGGCACCGAGGTCAGAGAGGAGGCGGAGAAAGCAAACACAGCCTGCCGGCATTGCATGGAGGCGGCTGCAAAGCTTGCACAGTTTGCAAGACAATAAGAGGATTCTCTGGAGGAGCCCGGTAAGATGGTGGAGGAAAACGGAGAGGAGGAGGAAGATCTGGAGGAGGCTGAAAGAATAGAGGGAAAACCAGAAGACAAACAGGAGGAGGAATCAGGAGAGCAGCAGGCAGCAGAGGAAATACAGGAGCACCCCACTATTAAGGATGTGTTTCAGGTGGTCTCCTTCTGCAAACAGGCCCTCACAACATTAACCCAGCAGGTGCTGGGAATACAGGGAGATATAGCTACTCTCAAAAAAGATCAGCAGAAAACTGATATGAGAACCAATGCTGTGGAGGAAAGAGTGGGGGCAGCTGAGGATCATATAGTTACACTGCAAAAAGCAGAGAAAAAGTTCCAGCAGCAGATATCTGAATTGTCCACAAAAATGGATGACTTGGAGAACCGTTCCAGGAGGAACAATATAAGACTGGTGGGAATCCCGGAAAAAGTAGAGGGAAGAAATCCTACTGAATTCATAGAAATGTGGCTTAAAGAAAAGATTGGCGCTGATAATTTGACCAAGTTACAGTTAGGTCCAGAAATATTTGGACAGTGACACAATTTTTGCGAGTTGGGCTCTGCATGCCACCACATTGGATTTGAAATGAAACCTCTACAACAGAATTCAAGTGCAGATTGTAACGTTTAATTTGAAGGTTTGAACAAAAATATCTGATAGAAATTGTAGGAATTGTACACATTTCTTTACAAACACTCCACATTTTAGGAGGTCAAAAGTAATTGGACAAATAAACCAAACCCAAACAAAATATTTTTATTTTCAATATTTTGTTGCGAATCCTTTGGAGGCAATCACTGCCTTAAGTCTGGAACCCATGGACATCACCAAACGCTGGGTTTCCTCCTTCTTAATGCTTTGCCAGGCCTTTACAGCCGCAGCCTTCAGGTCTTGCTTGTTTGTGGGTCTTTCCGTCTTAAGTCTGGATTTGAGCAAGTGAAATGCATGCTCAATTGGGTTAAGATCTGGTGATTGACTTTGCCATTGCACTTGGCCATTGCAGAATGTTCCACTTTTTTGCACTCATGAACTCCTGGGTAGCTTTGGCTGTATGCTTGGGGTCATTGTCCATCTGTACTATGAAGCGCCGTCCGATCAACTTTACGGCATTTGGCTGAATCTGGGCTGAAAGAATATCCCGGTACACTTCAGAATTCATCCGGCTACTCTTGTCTGCTGTTATGTCATCAATAAACACAAGTGACCCAGTGCCATTGAAAGCCATGCATGCCCATGCCATCACGTTGCCTCCACCATGTTTTACAGAGGATGTGGTGTGCCTTGGATCATGTGCCGTTCCCTTTCTTCTCCAAACTTTTTTCTTCCCATCATTCTGGTACAGGTTGATCTTTGTCTCATCTGTCCATAGAATACTTTTCCAGAACTGAGCTGGCTTCATGAGGTGTTTTTCAGCAAATTTAACTGTGGCCTGTCTATTTTTGGAATTGATGAATGGTTTGCATCTAGATGTGAACCCTTTGTATTTACTTTCATGGAGTCTTCTCTTTACTGTTGACTTAGAGACAGATACACCTACTTCACTGAGAGTGTTCTGGACTTCAGTTGATGTTGTGAACGGGTTCTTCTTCACCAAAGAAAGTATGCGGCGATCATCCACCACTGTTGTCATCCGTGGACGCCCAGGCCTTTTTGAGTTCCCAAGCTCACCAGTCAATTCCTTTTTTCTCACAATGTACCCGACTGTTGATTTTGCTACTCCAAGCATGTCTGCTATCTCTCTGATGGATTTTTTCTTTTTTTCAGCCTCAGGATGTTCTGCTTCACCTCAATTGAGAGTTCCTTAGACCGCATGTTGTCTGGTCACAGCAACAGCTTCCAAATGCAAAACCACACACCTGTAATCAACCCCAGACCTTTTAACTACTTCATTGATTACAGGTTAACGAGGGAGATGCCTTCAGAGTTAATTGCAGCCCATAGAGTCCCTTGTCCAATTACTTTTGGTCCCTTGAAAAAGAGGAGGCTATGCATTACAGAGCTATGATTCCTAAACCCTTTCTCCGATTTGGATGTGAAAACTCTCATATTGCAGCTGGGAGTGTGCACTTTCAGCCCATATTATATATATAATTGTATTTCTGAACATGTTTTTGTAAACAGCTAAAATAACAAAACTTGTGTCACTGTCCAAATATTTCTGGACCTAACTGTATATGCAATTGAGAGGGCACACAGAGTCCCAATGCAACCGCAACCACCTGGCAAGGGGCCCCGTATGATGCTGGCGAAACTGCTTAACTACAGGGACCGGGATATTATTCTACGCAAGGCGCGGGATCTGGAGAACCTGACAATTGATGGACACCCAGTGGCTATATACCCTGACTACTCTGTACCGGTACAGAAGCAAAGAATGAAATTTACAGGGGTAAAGAGACGGCTCCGTGAGTTGGGGGTTAAATATTCCATGATGTTCCCAGCAAAACTTCGAGTAGCAGCACTGGAGAGAGGTGCACTTTTTTCTTGATCCTGAGGAGGCCATGAAATGGATAGACATCAATGCAAGAAAGCTGCAAACAACAGGAGGATAGAAGCTGGCTATGAGTGACACTGCAATTTCCTGATTTTCCTGGACTACAGGACTGGCTACTCATAAGCATTTGCATATGCTAGAGGAGAAGGAGACTTCATAAGCCCATTTTTATGGCAGTGACGGTAGACTCCCCCCCCCCTCTTTTTTTTTTTTCTCTCTTCCTCTTCCAGGTTATTATTGTTGATCTCTTGCTCCTGTCCCTGAGTGTTAGATGGGGCAGGGAGAAGTTTCTTAACACTAGTGCGGGCGTCACATGAGACGATCTATCGTGCGATGCATCATCGGGGTCATGGTTTTCGTGATGCACATCCGGCATCGTTTGCGACGTCGTTTCGTGTGACACCTCCGAGTGGTGCTGAATCGGTCACAAATCGTGAGTCGTCTACACGTCGCTTATTTTTAAAAAATCGTTTATTTTTCATGGTGCCAGTTGTTCATCGTACCCGGGGCAGCACACATCGCTCTGTGTGACACCCCAGGAATGATGAACACAGCTTACCTGCGTCCCGCGGCACCCGCCGGCTGTGCGGAAGGAAGTAGGTGGGCGAGATATTTACGTCCCGCTCATCTCCGCCCCTCCACTTCTATTGGCCGGTGGCTGTGTGACGTCACTGTGACGCTGAACGTCCTTCCCCCTTCAGGAAGAGGATGTTCGCCGCCCACAGCGAGGTCGCTCAGTAGGTAAGTACGTGTGACGGCGGTTAAATGACTTTGTGCGACACGGGCAGCGATTTGCCCGTGATGCACAAACGACGGGGGTGGATCCGATCGCTCGTGCGATCACACGATAGATCGTACCGTGTGACACCCGCATAAGCTGGACAATGACAGGAGGAGGATAATCATTTTTTTCTTCTTTTCTCCTGGCCGTGTGGCAGCGATTGATAAATGCTTAAGTTTTCAAAAATTCATATGTTAGTATTTTACATTATATGAGATATGCAAATGAAAATGAATATGGTGAAGGCGGGAGGTGAGTTAGGGGGTTCTGCTCATTGGGATGAGACAGGTTTGGTATGAGAGAAAAGGATGACGGAGGTTGACCGGTCTGGGAGAGAAAGACCTCTTTCCCTATAAGGGAGTTAAAGATGTAAATCTGTAAATCAGAGGTGGAGTTTTGTTGGGGTGGTTCGAAGGGGTGCGTTAGGGAAGGGAAAGACTCAGCATACAAAGGGACAGGATGTTTGTTTAAAGATAACGAGTAATTTTCAACATGGGAGAGGAGATTAAAATATTATGTTGGAATGTAAGGGGACTGTCAGATAGAGGTAGAAGAGATGCAATCACAAAATATATGCTAGACCAGAGACCATCAATAATGTGTTTATTGGAGATGAATTTGACGAACGAAACGACAAATGTACTGAACAAGCGATGGGTGAAAAAGTGCGTATCACTCTACTTTTTCTACTTATGCTAGAGGGGTCTCTGTGTTGGTCCATAGATCCTCCCTGTATGGAGAAGTGGAGACATGGATAGACACAGAGGGACAATATGTAATGGTGATCTGTAAGTTGTATGGACAATTATTATGCATTACTGCTATATACAGTATGTTCCACCGCCTTACACTAGTGTCAAAATTAGAGAGGTGAGAGAGCGTTCGGCTAAATGGGGAAATTTGCCATTCTTGTTGGTCGGTGACTTTAATAATGTCATAAATACATATTGGGACAGGAGCAGAAACTCACGGGAGGCGAGGAGGGACGGAGCGACAGCATTTGGTATCCTTATTCAAGAATTGGGGTTGGTAGACATTTGGAGGATAAGGAATGTAGGGGAGACCTGTTTTTCCTGTCACTCAGCGATCCATGGTACGCTTTCCCCTATAGACCTGGCCTTGGGAAATGAACTGATGGACTCTGGAATTTCACGTGTTTAATATTTGGCTAGAGTAATATCGGATCATAGTCCAATACTGGTATCTATTAAAAAACGGGGAGTAGGGGAGAGGCTAACAAGAGAATTGAAGTTACATCTGGTTTGGGTAAACAGTATTGACATGGACGGTATAGCCAGTGAGATTCTGGAATATTTTACCCTTAATTGAGGTAGTGCGGATCCATTGGTAGTTTGGGACGCCATGAAGGCATACATGAGAGGCCTTTTATTTAGAGACGTTTGCCGGTGTAAGGGGAGCTTTGCACGTTGCGACATTGCTAGCCGATTGTAGCGATGCCGAGCGCGATAGTCCCCGCCCCCGTCGCAGATGCGATATCTTGTAATAGCTGCCGTAGCTACGCTACGGCAGCTTCACACGCACTTACCTGCCCTGCAATGTCACTCTGGCCGGCGATCCGCCTCCTTATTAAGGGGGCAGGTTGTGCGGCATCACAGCGACGTCACACGGCAGGCGGCCAATAGAAGAGGAAGGGCGGAGATGAGCGGGACGTAAACATCCCGCCCACCTCCTTCCTTCCTCATTGCAGGCGGGACGCAGGTAAGGAGATGTTCCTCTCTCCTGCGGCTTCATACACAGCGATGTGTGCTGCCGCAGGAACGAGGAACAACATCGTAGCTGTCGCTGCAGCGAAATTATGGAAATGACCGACACTACACAGATCACTGAATTTGCTTATCGGTGCTTCTAGGCTTTACATGGTGCGACGTCGTTACCGGTGCCAGATGTGTGTCACTTTCGATTTGACCCCGACGAGATCACAGTAGCGATGTCGCAACGTGCAAAGCCCCCCTAAGTCTCGTAGTAGACAGGAGGAAATTGATTGCTTAGAGGCCTTGAAGGGAGCAGAAGCAGAGATATAGAGAATAGGCAGAAGCTAAAAGCAGCGCAGGAAGAAGTTAATAAGGTGCTATTGGAGAAAGTAGCTAGGAAGCAGGCTTTTCAAAAAGAGAACTTTTATGCGGAGGGAGAAAAGGTGGGACATCTGTTGTCGGTGGTGACGGCAGCCCAGAGACAGTCATCCTTTGTGCATTGCATTCACACCACAATGGGAGATTTGGTTACGGAGGGGGTAGATATTCTGGACACGTTCGCAGCCTTTTATGAGGAATTATATTCCACTAGAGGGGAGATGAGACAGAGCAACCTAGAGGGTTTCTTAGGTACAATGACATTACCCAAAATTACAGAGACAGAGAAACAAAGTCTAGAGGGCCCTATCACACTTGAGGAGATAGAGAGAGCTTTGCATGGTATGGCAAATAAAAAAGCCCCGGGGGTAGATGGTCTACCGGTGGAGGTATACAAATCTTTGGAAGAAATACTCTTACCCAATTTGCTGAGTGTCTTGGAGGAGGCAAGGTAGAGGGGGACACTGCCAGAGTCTATGAGGGTGGCAATAATAACAGTAATACCTAAAGAGGATAAGAATCCAAAACTCCCCGAATCATATAGGCCCATCTCACTGTTAACGACGGATGTTAAAATTTTGGCCACAGTACCCTAATCGATTAACAGAAGTGATATCTACCCTAATCCACCAGGATCAGTTGGGTTTTATGCCTAATAGATCCACGGCAAAAAATATACGAAGATTATACCTTAACATGCAACTGCCGGTGGACAATCCGGGACAGAGTAATAGCTTCATTAGATGCTCATAAAGCATTTGACAGTGTGGAATGGGGATATCTGTGGGGAGTGCTAAGACATATGGGATTTGGCACTAATTTTATATCCTGGATACAGCTGTTATATACCAGACCAGTAGCTAAAATGAGGATTAATGGAATGTTGTCACACACGGTGGATTTACAAAGGGGTACTCGCCAAGGATGTCCGCTCTCGCTTTTCCTTTTTGCTCTGGCAATGGAGCCACTGGCGGCTGCTATACGGCAGAACAGAGACAGAAAGGGATTTGTATATGGCCATCTAGAAGAGAAGATAGCCCTCTATGCAGACGACATTCTGTTGTTTCTGGGAGACCCAGGGGCATCATTGAGCTGTGCCATGCAGGTGATCAATTGGTACGGGGGGATCTCTGCACTGACTATCAATTGGACCAAATCGAATCTGTTTCAGGTGGATGTGTACCACCCTGGGGGCTCGGCTGCAGCCGCTGAGCCGCTCGGATCCGGGCTCGGGTATGCGTCGGTGGCTCGAGCGCCTCCTGGACCGGGGGCCACGTCGCTCTGTTAGAGGGGAGGTGGTGGGACTGTGGAGCGGGGTGAGTTGTGACGCCACCCATGAGTTGTGGTGATAGCTGGCACCACCGCTGCGGATGATGGCGGGGGCTCCCGGTGGACGGTGTTGTGGCGCAGCCTTGGTGTTAACCCCTCCGTGGGCAGGGGCGGTGTGTCTCGGGGCCCGGTGGTGGGACAGGCGATGTTGAGTGTCGTGGTGCAAGGTGCCGTGCCCAGGTGGCACTGATGTACTCATGATTAATTTGCACTCAGAGTCACTGGTAAACCAAAGTTCGGGGATGGTCGGGTCCCGCAGCCGGCTGCCTGTCTCCCTTGTGAGGTTGATGGTAGCCCCTTGCTCTTGTACCTTTTGTTCTGTTTTCGGCTCCCCTGCCTAGACAGTGGTAGCTCGCTCCCCAGCGTTTAGATGCCGGAAGAGCCCTCAGATGCCCGCAGGCGCTGGCCCGTCGGGTGTTTGGCCCTTGGCGGTGGCACTCACTCAGTATCGGTGGGCTTTTGCCTTCTTTTGGGACTTGGATAAGAATGAATCCGTAAGGTCCAGACTGCAATCAGTTAATTTGCCTACACTCAGTGGCTTCTAAGCTAGGACGGGGTCTGAGTACCCGGTTTCTGGTGCTCCGGTAAACGGTTGACTCCCCGGTTCAGGTCTGGTGGGCTCCGACCCTGACCCGGTCCTTACAGTTCCGCCGGTCGTTGCACCGGTACTCCTGCAGGCGGCCACCACAGTCTGCCTGCCTGACATTTTGGGGTTCCCAGGCTCCAACCCTGGTCCCTGACAGCTCTGCTCCTCTACACCTCCTGTCACTTTCACTGTCCATGACCATCTCCTCTTTTTAAACTCACTGTATTTCCTGCCTCAGGACAGTAGTCTCCTTGGTGGGCGTGTCTTTCCACCTCACTCCGCCCACCTGTTGTGCCCTACTTGCCCTGAGGGAGGCATCAGGTCTCCTCTTCGTGTGACGGGTGTTTCCTCACAAGGGATGGGGTGTGTGTGTTTGGTGTTACCTGTGACCCCTGGCGGCCAGGGCATCACAGATGCGGGAGTGGATAGGTCGATCCTGGGTGGTGAGGTCAACAGACTGCGGGTTGTGGACCAATTTAGATATCTGGGCATTCAGGTATCCATGCCAATTGGGAACTACATTACTATTAATCTAGTCCCTTTGCTGAAGCAACTGCGAAGTAAGATAACTGATTGGAATAAGCTTTATTTATCAGTAATGGGACGGATTAATCTTATTAAAATGGTGCTTATGCCCGAGATACTCTGTGTTACACAATTCTACTGTTTGGATCCCTCAGAGTCACTTTAAGGAGATTGATTCCATGTTCCGTGCTCTAATATGGAAGAACAAACAAGCCAGACTTAAACTCGAGACGCTACAGAGACCGAAGGATGAGGGGGGGCTAGCACTACCAAATCCGGGAATATATTATCTAGCAGCTCAGAGTCAACATTTCAGGGGATGGGCAGATTTAGGGGTGGTGGTCCCAGCATCCAGATTGTTAGAGCATGTACTGCATCGGAAACCATTAGTGTTCGGACTGGAATACGGATCATTTGGGAGAATAGGAAAAACGAGCCCCACACTTAGCCTGATGAATATAATCTGGAGATAGATCAAGCAAATAAGAGGGATTACAGCAATAACTGAATTCTTTCCATTGTGGGACAATGAAAACTGCTCTGAGATATACAAGATAGGCAAAATTAAGGAATGGGCACGTAAAGGTATATGGTATAAGGAGCAAATTCTTAGCCCTGGACATTTGAAATCATTTACACAAATACAGGATGAGTTTGGGATATCCCCACTTGGGTGGTACCAATATAAACAGTTGGCGCATGCAGTGGTGGCTCAGGGGGTTAAGCAATCATTGCTGGTACAGGCAGACCTAGTACTGAAATATGTGTGTAATAGTGGACCCACAAGAAGAATCATATCTACTATATATAGGGACCTACTGCATACATATTTGCTTGATCACCCTGTAAACACTAGGACTAAATGGGAGGCAGAGATAGACGGGATCACTGATAAGGTATGGGATAGTGTTTTGGATTACATACCAAAATTATCAGAGTGAACCTGCAAGATTATCCCACCTCTACGTGGTGCATAGGGCATATAGATCTCTGCTAATTATGTGGGATTGAGGAGTAACTTCGACTGTCCTAGATAGAATGGAGAAGGTGCCGGCATTTTCCACATTATGTGGATGTGACCCAGGTAGGCACCCTTTTGGATAACTGTTCTTAATAGAATAGAAGGAGCTTATAGATGTAAACTTCCCAGACAACCCCTGGTATGTCTTCTAGGTTACGTGGAAGAAATTAGAGTAAACAACAATTTTAAAATAGTGATAGCCAGACTGCTGTATGCAGCAAGGAAAGTAATTGCCAAACACTGGATGCAGGGGGACCCACCGACTAGAGGGGAATTTGTCGCATTTGTTAATCATATTGTTCGAATGGAGAGAAGCATATATGGGAAAAGGAAACAACTTGCACTTTTTGATAGATTGTGGAATCCGTGATTGCAATAAGGATAAATATTAGAGTTGGGAGATGTTGGACTAGGGGCAGAGATAGTTAGTTCTATACATTCCAATATATGCTATTGAAGGGTTAAAATGTAAGATCTTTGATAATGATATGGGTAATATGTACGCTGAGGGGGGAGGGGATGTTGGGGAGGGAAAGTTTATAGTTCTGCTCGTTATTGTTGAAAATATAACACATGTTTTGTATACCTGGTGAAAAATAAAAATTTATCTGATTAAAAAAAAAAAAAAAAATACAACTTGCCTAATAATTCTGCACAGAGTGTATTAATGTGGCTGATGTGGATGGAAGGCACAAGTCAGGCTGTCCCTAAATATTGCAGAAACAGGACCAGTGTGTTTAGTGTATCAGGCAGCACAAAATACTAGAGTACTGCTTTGTAATTTCAAATGCCACTAGCAATGTATTAATGTGGCTGATGTGGACGGAAGGCACAAGTCAAGCTGCGAAACCCTAAATATTTTGGAAACATGACTGGTGCATTTAATGTATCAGGCAGCAGTAAATGCTAGAGTATTGCTTTGTATTTGCAAAGGCCACTAGCAACGTATTGTGGGGCTGATGTGGACATCATAAGCCAAGCTGTGACCCACTAAGTATTGTGGAAACGAGTCCCGATTCCCTACTTTATCCACAATATCTCCATCCCTGTATTGTGATTTTGTTCAGTGGTTGCAGCTCTTAAAAAAGCTATTGTATTCTGTTAGTAAGGAGGTAGTGACACACTCTTTTAAACTCTGTCCTTTTTCAAATACCTGTCCTTCTGTACACAACACTGACCTATACACTGCAGGTAGCCCTGAAAAAGTCTTTTGTATTAACAAGAGGCCTAAACACTCTCCCTAGTAGTTGCTCGCTGTTAGGGCCAGGTGGACGGGCAGACCCAGGAGGTGGATCCACTGGGCCGAACTCCTTGATGAAGGTAAGGGGTCCGGTAGCTGGAGCACTACGGGTAGCAGGACAGTCCGTGCACAAGAGTAGAATGGAGAAGTCCCTGGGACCACGGAGTCACTGATGGTAGTCCGGGTGACGGAGCTCAGGTTCGGAAGCCGAGATGTTGTCAGGCGGAGTCCGGAACCGATGGAGCGAGAGGACGGGTCACCACAGGGATCAGAGATGGAACGGACTGTCAGGATGGCAGATAGTCAGCGTTCGGGGTTCGGGATTCGGCAGGACCGGATGGCGAGGCAGGATCGGCTCTAGAAGAGAGAGAGGTGAGTATATCACAGGAACACAAGGAGACCTGACTCCTAGCTTGGGAAACACGAAGAACAGGCCCCGCCCACTTGGACACTTAACCCCTTTATACCCTGTACCTGTGTGCTCAATTTCCTGTCAGTGGACGCTGGCCCTTTAAGAAAGGGTCAATGACCGCGCGCGCGCCCTAATGCGCATGCGCGAGGCCCGGGTGCCAGAAGCCAGGGCAGGGAGCGGTGAGGAGGAAGCAGCAGAGCCGGGCTGGGGCTGCGTAGCCGACGGGCGCCGGGAGCGGGGACCAGGACACCTGGGAACAGCAGGCAATGGAGGCTGGAGACCGGGGAGCGGCGGATGCCGGACAGAAGAACCGGGGAGCGACGCAGGGAAGCCGGGGAGCCTGGCAGGTGAGCCGGGGAGCAGAGCAGGGGACCCGGGGAGCGTGACACTCGCTTTGTTCCTATACTGATACAATGCTGGCCCCAGATGCAATGTGAGCAAAATGTCAGCGGAAGGGCTTTCATAGACCCCATGGCGGTGCGTGACCAGCCAATCACAGTATTGCCACAACCAATATGGCTTCAGCATTACTGTGATTGGGTAAGAAGCCCAGCATGTCTAGTGGCTGCAAATCAGGCACCAAACCTGCTGGATGGGACATACGAATATAGCGAGGCGAGTACACAAAAACTCGCAATATGAGGAATAACCCGAATACCGTACTATCCGTGTGAGTAGCAAATAGTAACGATTACACTCGCTCATCACTACTCGTATGTAAAAAATGGTTCAAGTTTCATCAGTGCTTTGATCAGTGTCACCAAAACTTGGTGTAAGTTTTTACCATCAGAGTTTGTTCAGTATTTTATTAGTTTTTATTGGATGAAAAAGAAAACGATAAAGGTTTCTTAAGGGAGTTGTCCTCTACTTGTCCTCTACACCATGTTTTTCCCCATTAAAATAAAAAAAAGCTTGTACTCACCTTCCATGATGGCGCTGTTCCCGGGGCTTACGTGAGGTTGTTAGGTCACTCAAGCCCTGTGCAGAATCATTGCTGGTTTCACTCTCTTCATCTTAGTTAGGACATATCAAACAACAATAGGAAGTGAGCCGCCAGCCACAGCTCTGATTTCCTCTTGATGTTCAGTTTGATTGAAGGGCATCACAGCATCACATGAGCCCTAAGAAAGCGAGTGCCAACACGGCTAGAACACTGTCAGCACGGGAGATGAGTATAAGCTTTATTTATTTTAAAAAGGGCAAACATGGTGAATTATAAGTGGTTATCCAACTAACGGAGAACTGCTTTAAGCTTCTCCTATCAAACAGTCTGTGAAAAACAGACATCAGATAGAGTGCTGCCTGATCTTAACACCGATCCCTAGAAGTGCATTGATAAGTTTGATTCAACTCTCAGATCCACATCCGGCAATCTCCATGCTTTTCTGTGGACCAATGGATCTGAAGAGAAAATCAGATGTGTGAACTACCCAATGGACTATCATTGGTTTGACTGCTCTCTGTGAAAAACATAGATAGCAGTAATATATAAAAAAAATGATGTGTGAATGAGCCCTGAAAAGAAGGCTGCTAAAACCAAAGAATTGCTGGGTTCAGCCAGACATCAGATAAAGTACAGTTTGAGACCCAGACTTGACCTGAAGCCCCCCAATGGAAGTAACTAATTAGGCAGTTCGGGTCTCAGCCCACATGCAGCCAGCCATAAAAAGATCACTTCTGGGGGCGGGCAGGGTTTTTTCATTTTATTTTTAGTTTTTTGTGTACACTACATCCAATCATGCTGTTGTGACCCCCAATGTGAGCTGCTCAATCGCTGCAATGACCGAGCATACCCGAGCACAGTGATGCTCACATGAATGGTTTGCATAAGTAAAGCACCTGAATTCTGAATCATAACTCTGTTATTTTTGGAAAGTCTCTGTTTGGTACAAACACCGAACCTCGGGTTTGCTCATCTCTACTCAGGATCAGTCAAGCGCTCCTACCATTCATCGAAATCTGCTATAGCGTTTGTCAGATATATGCAATGTATGGGGGGGAACACTGCAGACATATACATGGTTTAGTGTGTAGCTGTCGTGTACTGCATCTTATTTACTATTCACTTTTCTCTTTAGCAATTTCTTTTTCTAATGTTCAAGATTTCAGAGGTGGGTAACACCTATAAATCCTCATGGTCAGGTTTATTATCAAACAATTTTCAGCAAGAATTAGGATCATTGTTAAGAGGGAAAAATTCATGGAAGAATCGGCCTTTAGCATGTAAGGGAGGGTTAGGCAGCAGTTGCTGCTTTGAAAATAAGCAGGAAGTGTAGCCTTTAGTTGTAGAGTGGTTCCTCTTTAGGGATTTAGAAGAAATCCATGCAATCCAGGCTTTGTATAAGATAGTTCATTTACAGATTTCCTCACAAAGAGACATTGAGCTTGGTGGTTACAAAGCATTATAAGACGCTACAAAGTAATTGGTTTCAACAATTTTACAAGAGGCAATGGCTTGACTTGAAACTAAAAATATGCAGTAGTTGGATGACACTTAACACATATTAATACCCCCCATACAAGTACTCATTTCTTTGCTATCTTTAATGTGTCCGTCTTCTTAACACACAGGAATCAGCATACAAACGGAATCTAGATTGGCTTCTGGGTGTCTGAACTTTGTGTTACCTGTAGATGACAATCAGCATCTCTGCTCCACTATGTGGAAACAACCTTTATCCTCTCTCATTAATGATAGTACAATAATGCAAGTGCACTAGTTTTCTTCACCTGGGACAAAATATAACAGGCTTCAGCTTGTTACTTGCATGTCTGTATCCGTCTTTGCACAGCTTATAAACGAGAGCTATTTATTCCCACTAAATGTTTAGCTATTATGCAGGTGTTTTTAAATGGTTTTCTATACCATTTAAAGGGGATCTGTCAGCAGATTTTTGCTATGTAAACATAGGAAAGCATAATGTAGGGGTTAAAAAAAACAAAACCATCTATGCCTAGCTGTGTGTGTGCACTATTGTTTACTTAAACTAATGGCTTTATTACTCTGTGATTAACATTGCAGGACAAGAGCATGTTCAGAGCAGTCCGACACCCCCCCAAGTGTAATTGATACCCCACAATTGGATCAGTTTTGTTAATGTAGTTACAGGCTTCCTTTGGAAACCATAAAGCTGAAAACTATGTTGCATTGGTTGAGACTGGGGAAAAGCTATAGCAAAATGGGCTGCACAACGTCTCAAAGTCCATATCCTTGATGCCCATCTTGATAGGCTCAAACAGAAGATTTGAGCCTATTGAGAGGAGCAAGGAGAGCGCTTTTTCATCAAGATAGCAAAGTTCAAAATGTAGGTTTCCAAGGACACTGAAAGAAAAACCTGATGGGGGACAATATTTGGGGATTAATGTATAAAGGTGATCTGACATACAATCACAAAAGTAAACAGTTCTAGGTTCCTTTTCATCAATTTGTAGCCTTTTGATTAAAATATGCTAATGATTTGAAATATATTGTATTTCGTTTTCATTATGAACTTAAACCCAAACATCTGTAATTTTCCTTAAGACAGTATTCCAATTTAAATTTTTCAGTGTACTGACCGCAGAATCAAAGTTTTTGCATGCTAATACATTTTTTCCATGTTTTTATGATATAACCAATTAAGAAATTACATTTATTCCCTGGGAACAAAAATCATGTTACATAGTGTTATGTGAGAATGGCTCCATGCAGTAATCTATGTGATACACTGTTAGACTCAGAATCTCCTTGCTTACATTATGTTGCTGTCAGATGAGGTAGCAAAAACCTGCTGACAGATTCCCTTTAAGTGTCTGACCTCTACCAGTTAGAAAATTGAAATGTAGCATTTCCAGCGGTGTGCCTGTGCTTAGGGCACTCTGACCCAGCCATATCACCAGCAAATTAGTGTGTTAAGTCTGAAAAGACACCACACAATTCCTGCTCTTAAAGAGCAGTATCTCAGACATTACTACTATTACTCAGTGTCATCCTACCTATTCATTCTGCTTAGTCATTACTTGACCCTCGGAGTTCTCTATATATTTGCAGCTCTGACATCCCTCATGTGACATATTACTGAACGTGTGCACATTTTGTCACAAATATGACAACCAAATAACAGCAACCACAAAATAAATTATATTAAAGGGGTTATTCACTACTCAGACCACCTTCCTTCAGACATAGCTAACCTCTGGAGAAAGTTATAGCTTTGGCTGCTCTCACTTCCTCTGGATAACTGATTCGTCATTAGAAGGGGACAGTGAAGCAGCCACTGATTGGTCACAGGGACAGTGTGGTATAACAAGAGAGAGCATAATCATGAGAGCCCCAGGAGAGTCAATGCTAACATTACTGGAATGCTGCTTCCACTGGAGGTGAGAATAGATGTTATTATTTTACTTAGAAGAATGAGAAGGAGTTGATAGGTAGTGGACAACCCCTCCAATGAACAATACAGCATTAACGTGTATACCTAACTAAATGTACCTATCCCTAACCATGACCTACAAAGCCATCCACAACCTGTCTCCTCCCTACATCTGTGACCTAGTCTCCTGGTACTTACCTGCATTTAACCTTCGATCCTCACAAGATCTCCTTCTCTACTCCAATCACATCTCCTCTTCCCACCATCGCATCCAAGATTTCTCGCGTGCCTCCCCCATACTCTGGAATGCTCTGCCACAACATATCAGACTCTTGCCTACCTTGACAAGCTTCAAAAGGAACCTGAAGACCCACCTCTTCCGACAAGCCTAAAACCTACAATAACCCTCAGTCTGATACAGCGACACACAATCAGCTCTTTCCTCACCTACTGTAGCCTCACCCAACCCCTGTAGACTGTGAGCCCTCACGGGCAGGGACTTCTCTCTTCCTGTACCAGACTGTGTTATTAGTAATAATCATTGTTTATGATTATTGTACTTGTCCCTATTATATATACCCCTTTCACATGTAAAGCACAACGGAATAGATGGCGCAATAATAATAAATAATAATAATATCTATGCATTGTAGAACTACTTATCAATGGCTCATTGGTTGTAGTACGTAGCAGGTATGACTTAATATATTACATGGCATAGTATAACATTAGCGTAAATATGACATTTTCATAGCAAAAAGGTAACTCTTCTAATCTGGTTGTTTGGTCATTGAAAAATGGTCATCCATAACAACTATACAAAGATAACCCAGTTCTGGGAACTTCAGAAAATAACAGTGGTGTTCAGATAACTAAGTCCTTCATTGTTGTACGAAGGTGGTAAACCTATAGATTCAACTACACAACCAAGGGCTCATGGTCAACAAATTGTGCGCCAGAAAAAATGCTTGCTTCATTATACCGTCTTAATAGTACTATTCTCAAGCTCTATGCTTATTTACCAGTTCTGTTGTTTATTTGACAGCAATGGTAATGTAGAAACAGCAGGAGTAGAGATGTCTGCGTTATTTAGAGCTTTCAGCTACTCTAATACGGGGCCCATTGATTTTTTTGTTTTTTGCTAAAAAGCAATGAATAAGCTTAAGGATGTATTTCCAGCTGGGCATGGCAGTTAACGTTACCTCTACTAAGATTAATGTAATGTGGGTATAGCTTTTCCATTAGAAGCACACAGAATTACGAGAAAATATGATCATGGACAAATGTGCCTAAATTGTACCTATCATTTACAATGATTTTTTTAACATACATAATACCCCTTTCAGCATGATCTCAGGACCCGGAGTCCACCAATCCTTCAAAAGACGGACAGAAGAGTGCAGCTCATCAGACAGAAGGGCTCAGCTCCTTCATAAATGCCCAAAGAGCAGTGTACGGATCCAAAGAAAGTCTATAGATCCCTACAGTGCTCTGTGTGTGTGTGTTTATGCCAGAGCTGAGCCCTTCTGACTGCAAAGTTGCACTCTTGTACCATCTTTTAAGTAGTTGGTGGGGGTCTCACAACTCCACCATTCTATAGCATGTTTAAGGGGGCAGCATATAAAAAATACTTAATTGTCAAACATACAGTTTTGCCGTTTTACCACAATGTCATTACAGCTATATGTTTAAGTAAAATGTAAATTGTGTTTTTATTCTATAAACTACTGACAATGTCTCCAACTTTCCAAGCATAAATTTTGTATTTATTTTCTGAAAATGAGAAATGGTCGAAATAACAAAAAAAAATGCATTGCCTTCAGACCTCAATAATGCAAAGAAAACAAGGTCATTTTCATTTAGAAACAGCAATACTAATGTTTTAACTCAGGAAGAGTTCAGAAATCAATATTTTGTGGAATAACCGTGATTTTTAATCACAGTTTTCATATGTCTTGGCATGCTTTCCCAGTTCCTGCCCAATTTCTAGAGTAATGGAGTAAGGTAATATTCTCTGATGAGTCTAATTTTCAGTTTTGCCCAACACCTAGTCGTCTAATGGTTAGACAGAGACCTGGATAGGAGTACAAGCTACAGTGTCTTGCACCCACTGTGACATTTGGTGGAGTATCGGTGATGATCTGAGGAAATCAGAAAAGCTGATAATTTTGCAGTGGTCTCTTAATTTTTGCCAGAGCAGTATATGTACCATATGATTCTGACCATAAGGCTAGAATCACACTTGCATGTGACTCGTGCGAGAATTACATCACCCGGACCGGCCAGTGGCTCTCTTGACAGGAGTGTGTCAGCTGCGTAGAAATACATGAAGCGGACATGCTCTTGTCAGGAGAGTCGGTGGCCGATCCAAGCAATGCAACACAATCTTTGCGTGAGTCACACACAAGTGTGACCCCAGCTTTAGACGCACTTTTTAGTAAGATAACATCTTGCTAATATTTCTGCTTGTCTTATAGTCTGCAGTTACTAAGGAAAGCAGTGCAAAACCCCCCTGACTGCTTCCTTATATCACATGTTGTCATGCCTTCATAGAAATGCATATAATTATTATATTATGCCATGTAATAAGATAACATTTAGTAATTGACATTGATACTGATGCTGTGATATCCAACAGCACCATCTGTTGACAATGCTGTCTTACTGCAGTTAGTTTAATGTTTCACTGGTTACTGTGCAATGAAAATTGTCCTACCAAGGCTTATGCAGTTACCCATCAGACCTTGCATAGGCTCTGCCCCTTCTTCTTCTTCAGCAGCCATTTCAGTTACATGGACATAGACATTTGCATGCTGATTATCTCTCCAGATCTCTGCTCCTTATGTTTGCCTCTACATAGCACAGTCGGTGAGTTATGATCCCCTGGTTAGGGCTCGTCAAATTATAATGTAGTTGCTCTGTTCTGCAAGTATTATCCAGACATTATAGCTAATATGTATTCGCCATGTAGTGCATTTAACCTGCATGTCCTGTATCGAATGGAATGCTATGTATCTCAGATATGTTTTATGTTGTACTTAGTATTTTCATTTATTTCTTGTAGTTTTACACTGATGTCATTAATAAAAGTTGTAAAGGACCCCCAGCGTCTGAGTCAATGCATTGATGGGAAAGAGTTAAGCTGTCTGTCAACTCGTCTTCCAAAGCACAGATTGAGGGTGCCAGAACACATGTTATATCACATTCAGAAGTGCTGTGCTCCTATGGCTGAGATAACTAAGTGGCTACGTAATTCTCTATCGAGAGACTGAGCTGAGCTTGCTAGTAAGTTAGGGAAAGCTGGGAAAGAGTTAAGCTGTCTGTCAACTCGTCTCCCAAAGCACAGATTGAGGGTGCCAGAACAGTAAAAACGACTGCTATAAACGGGGTTGAAGCATAAACGCCGACTTCTATCAGAGAGCAGTCAAGCCGCATACAGACACCATGTCTGAAGTTTATGTAACACGCTCCCATGTAAGCTCGTCAGCTTCAAGGAAGTCTGTGAGCAGCGCTGCAATTGCCACCGCCAGGGCGAAGGCGGAAGTCGCCAAAGTGATAGCTGCCTTCGCTGAACAAGAGTTGAAATTAAAGACAGAAAAAGCACGTCTAGAAGCTGACCTTGCAAAACTTGCTGTAGACACAGAAGCAGCAGCAGCAGCAGAAGCTGAAGTACAGGCTTTAGAAGAAGCAGCATGCAGCGACGGTAAAAGTTTCAGGTCAAGGCTCGGACCCGAACTTAGTCATTGGGATATCTCACAACGCACTTCGGACTACGTGCTACAGCATACCGCATCAGATGACCGTCTACATTCAGCTCCAAGAGATAGACTTAATCCTGCCATTCAGCCATCAACCTTCATTCAACAAACATCCCATGTTAAGCATGAAGGTAATTCCATCCACTTAACACCATCAGTGTCACCTGCACCCAAGTTTGTAGATTCCTACTACACAGCGAACCGCCACAAGATGGAGGACCCCGATGGTGACTATCTTGTGACAACTTATTTGACGGCAGCAATAACTCACTGGGACCTCATCATAGCGACATGTATCCGGACCACCCTCTCAGAAATCAAGAGCTACCAGCTTTCTTCAAGTTCTTTGCACGCTGTGAGTTACTCACCAAAGGTCTCTTAAAGTTTAACGACCATCCTGAAAGTTACAGAGTGTGGAGAGCTTCCTTCAGAAATGCCACGGCCGGCTTGGACATCTCTGCCAATGAAGAGATCGATCTCTTGGTCAAGTGGCTAGGAAACGAATTAGTAGAACATGCAAAACGCATCAGGGATATCAGCATCAACCACCCGAGCAAAGGTTTGTGCCTGTTATGGGGGAGACTTGATGAGTGCTATGGCTCTTCAGAGAGGATAGAAGAATCCCTCTTCAAAAGGTTGGAGGACTTTCCCAAGATCTCTAATAAGAGCTTTCACATGCTAAGAGAATTGAGCGACCTCTTGGTAGAACTCCAAGTCGCCAAGTTTGAAGGACACCTGCCAGGCCTCGCGTCCCTAGATGCAGCCAGAGGTATTAAACTCATAGTGAATAAGCTGCCTTACAGTCTGCAAGAGAAATGGTTGAACCGGGGTTCAGATTACAAACAACGTCACAACGTTCCGTTTCCTCCATTCCACGTCTTCGTAGATTTTGTACGCCAGCAAGCCAAGATCAGGAATGATCTGAGCTTCGACCTTTCCACCGCAGGTCCCATCAATCCACGAACAGGTAAGCCTGCTCCAGTCCGCAACTCTCGAGGCTCACCTATCACTGTACACAAAACTAATGTGTCTGCTACAGATTCATCTCGCAAGACCCACAGTACAACAGAACCTGAAGGGTCACTAACAATTGACCCAGACAAAGAGTGCCCCCTACACAAAAGGCCTCACCCACTGCAACAGTGCAGGAGTTTTAGAGGAAAATCTCTTAAAGACCGTAGAATCTTCCTCAGAGAAAACAACATATGTTACAGATGTTGTGCATCCACATCTCACTTAGCTAGAGACTGCAATGCCAGTATCACTTGTTCAGAGTGTAACAGTCAAGAGCACAGCACAGCTCTACACCCAGAGACAGCCCCACAGAACCCCATGCACATAGACCGACTTACAGAGCACGGCGGGGAGGAGACAGACAGTACACCTCCTGAAGTGTCACCCCAGTGCACTCAAGTTTGTAGAGAAGGTCTTGCTAACAAATCCTGCTCAAAGATCTGTCTGGTTACAGTTTACCCTATAGGCTACAGAGAAAAAGCGGTTAAACTCTATGCTATACTCGACGATCGCCAGTTCAGCTTTCTTTGACATCTTTGGAATCAAGGGACTTAGCTGCTCCTACTCACTGAAAACATGTACAGGAGTGAGTGAAGAATCTGGCAGGAGGGCAACAGGTTATCAAATCGAATCCCTAGATGGGAAGACATCCTTACCCCTTCCTACATTAATCGAGTGCAATGCCATCCCGAACAATAGAGAGGAAATACCCACTCCAGAAGCGGCACTACACCATCCCCATTTGAGAAACATAGCGCATCTCATTCCTGCACTTAATTCTCAAGCCAAGTTGGTCCTTTTGCTGGGGAGAGACATCATCAGAGTTCACAAGGTGAGGAAACAGATAAACGGTCCTCATAACTCGCCCTACGCTCAGAAGCTAGATCTAGGATGGGTAGTTATAGGGGACGTCTGCCTCAGGAATGCTCACAAGCCGAACAACGTCCAATCTCTCTACACGAACACATTGGAGAGTGGCCGTCCATCCTTTTTCCTACCTAATCTCACCAATTCAGCACACTTAAATGATAAGGAAGACAGATACACCATGGATGAATTGTGCGACGGAGACAAAGATCATCTAGGGTGTGCTGTCTTTCAAAAGACCAAAGAAGATTATAAACTAGCCCATTCCATTGAAGATGAGACCTTCCTGGAGATAATGGATCAAGGATTTCACAAGGATGAAAACGACAACTGGGTGGCTCCACTACCATTCAAGCCACAAAGACCCCGTCTTCCTAACAACAAAGAGATGGCACTAAAGCGCCTTACCTACTTAAAGCCCAGTTTCTCAAAGAAGCCAGAAATGGAGGTACATTTCTTTGCTTTCATGTACAAAATATTCAAAATACCAACCAACCAAAATCCTGCAGACCATGCGACCAAAGCGGTATCGGCACCACGCCTCAAAGACACTAACTGGCTAGTCGGACCTGCATTTCTGTATCAACAAGTACCCACTGCTTACGAGACACATACTCATGAAGTCTTCGAACCCGAATCAGATGTAGAGATACGGCCTCAAGTTTCCACACTTAGCACAATGATCACCAACAGGCACCTTGATTCCCGCTGCTTCCTCATATTCTCTACCTGGAGATCGGCCTACAGAGCCTTGACTTGCATGATCCATGTCATTAGATCCTTTAAAAACAGACAATCGAGACCAGCTCCATGCAAAGGCTGGCATCGTTGTCATAAAGCTTACTCAGTGGAAGAGCTCACGCAAGCCAAACACGCAATCATCTGTTGTGTACAGCATGAAGCTTATACCCAGACTCTAGAGTTCCTCCGGAACCAGAGAGGTGTCCCAAAAGATAGTCCCCTTAAAAAACTGGATCCGTTTGTAGATACTCAAGGACTGCTGAGAGTCGGGGGACGAATTTCAAATGCAAAGCTTGAAAATAACGAGTGTACTCCAATCATTGTTCCTCACGGCCATGTTGCTTCCCTGCTGATTGAGCATTATCACGCACAGGTTACACATCAAGGACGCTTGATAACTGAGGGAGCCCTACGGGAAGCGGGATTCTAGATAACAGGAGTTAAGCGACTTGTGTTTAAAATATTTTTTATTTTGAAAATTTGTGGGGAAGTACAAATTTGGAGGAGTTGTATTGTCATTGCATTAATCATTCTTATGTTCTATAATCTTACCATTTAAGTACTATAAAAATGGGAAAGGGAGTAAGGATAGGAAGAGGAGTATGGGGTTGAGGAGAGAAGTGAAATTTTTATTGGGGAAGCTGGGAAGAGGGGGAAGGAAAAAGGGAGGGAAACTGGGAAAGGGAGAACATCTAATAAGTTGGTTGCAATATGAGAGAGAATATGAGGATTAAACATATACAACAGTTATAATTGAGAACTATGAAATATATCACATTTGTCAACGTCTAGAGGATTTCAATATTATAAGAAAACCCGAGCTGAAGGCTAAATAATAAGATGAACACAAAGACAGCCACATGTTAGAATTCAATTAGTAGGATCATCTGATCTCATGTAACGCCTTGGCGGTATTGATTCCATGGATTCCACTGCCGGAAATATTTAGGGAAATTATTGTTAATAGTGGCATAATGTTTCTCAAAATTGTTGTGTTGGGCTAATGCTTCAATAAGTTGTGTAATAGATGGAGGGAGGGGATTTTTCCAGTTGGCTGCAATAAGGGATCTGGTGTTGAGGAAGATGTGGATAATAACAAATTTGAAGGATGGATCAATCTGGTCAAGGTCTAGAGAGAGGAGAGCTAATTGGGGGTAATAACTATGTTGGAATTGGTGATTTGATTAATTAGTTTGGATATTTCTATCCAGAGGTTTTTTAATATTGGGCAATCCCAGAAAATGTGCAGTAGGCTACCAGTGCCGTTACAGTTCCTCCAGCATGAGGAGGAGTTGTTTTTATTAATTTGGTGGAGCCTGAGTGGAGTAAAATACCATCGGGTGAGAAGTTTGTAGTGAGATTCTAAAAGAGAAGAGCAAATAGTTGAGGAATTTGTTGCTTTTAAACCGATCTGCCAATTCTCTTCAGAAAAGGATTGTTTTAGGTCCTTCTCCCAATCCAGCATGTATTTCAGTTTCTCGAAATTTAGATCTTCTATTAAATGTTGATATATTTTTTGGTTTTTCCAAATAGGCACACTATTTGGGTTGCAGAATAATGTATCAATTATCTCTGGGAGGGGATTGTTATTATTAAGGATTTTATGCAGGGATTCTCTGATGGAAATAAGAGTTTTGAAATCGGAGTCTGGTATTTTATGCTTAATTTTAATATCCAGAAAAGAGATAAAATCCAAACCATCATGAATGTCGCTAATTTTGTTTAGTTTTGAGTTGTGCCATGAGGTCGGTATCTTCTGGTTTGCGATAATAGCTAGGAGGTTGAGACTAAAGTTTCTAATTTGGTTATATTTGTTTATTTTAGGACTTTTGTTAGCAAGGTGTTTCCATGCCTGTATAGAGGCTCTCAACGTGGGGGGATCAGGTGAAGGGAGAGATGGGTTGAAAAGATGGGATAAAATAAGATGTTTAAGGGGACGATAGTTGTTAAAAAATAATTCCAAATCCACCCAGGGAAATGTGTTTGAGTCTCCCACCCAACGATGGCTTTGTTTGATTAAATTAGCATTGTAATATCCCAATAAACTTGGAACACCAATCCCACCCCTCACCTTATGTTTGGTTAGAATAGTTTTGGAGACCCTTGCCCTCTTAGCACCCCAAATGAAGTCGTTTATTCTTTTTTGTAGCTTGTTTATGATCTTGATAGGGATATGGAGAGGGATGGATCTAAATAAGTACAGTATTTTGGGTAGGATCATCATTTTAAGAGTAACTATTCTCCCCAGCCATGAGAGTTCTGATCTTAAGAAAGTTTTAAAGTCTATTGTAATGCTATTAATTAGTCGATCAGTGTTGACATCTAATATGTTCTGTAAATTTTTGGTAATCTGTATTCCTAAATAAGTAATAGAGGAGTCTTCCCATGAAAAGGCTTGATTAGACTAATAGTTGGGTCATCGAGGTGAAATTGGAGGATTTGGGATTTTTTGGCGTTTAGTTTGTAATATGAGATTTTTGTGAAATTATCTAGGACCTTAATCAATTCCAGAACAGAGGGAGCTGGGTCTGAAAGGGAGAGGATAATGTCATCTGCAAAAAGTCCAATTTTATGATGTTTGGTTTTTGTAGGGATTCCTTTGATTTTATCATTGGTTCTGATAAGTTCAGCTAGGGGTTCAATTGCAAGGACAAACAGGAGAGGGGAGAGAGGACAGCCTTGGCGGGTACCGTTGGTGATACCAAAGGGGGCAGATAACTGGTTATTGGCAGATACTCTTGCAGACGGTTTAGAGTATAATGCCATAACCGTATTGATAAAACTGTCCGCGAAGCCAAATTTGGACAGAGTCGCCCTCAAATACTGCCAGTTTATGCGATCAAATGCCTTTTCAGCATCTAGCGCCAGCAGTATGGATGGCGTTTTGCTTTTTTCAATCTGATGAACAAGGTTGATAGTCCTCCTTGTACCATCGGAGGTTTGCCTCCCTTCGACAAAACCAAGTTGATCTTTATCAATAATTTCTGGAATCAACTTTTTGAGTCTGTTGGCAATAATTTTGGCATATATTTTAATGTCTGTATTAATTAAGGAAATGGGTCTGTAATTGCCGACAGACTCAACATCCCCACTGGATTTTGGGATCAAAGAGATCGTTGCTTGCAACATCTCAGTGTGGATAGTACCCGTCGAGGAGATTTGGTTGAATGTTTTAGTCAGGAATGGGGAAAGGAGGGTGCAAAAGGATTTAAAATAATCATTCGTAAAGCCATCTGGTCCGGGGGCTTTTCCTAATTTTAGGGAGGAAATTGTATTGAAGACTTCAGTTTCAGTGAAGGGAGCATTGAGATTTGCAAGTTTATTGGGGGCTATTGTAGGGAGGTTTATTTTTGACAAAAATTTATTGTCATTTCAGGGGTTGGCTGGGGGGTAAGGGGATCATCTTTTAGGTTATAGAGTTGTTCATAATATCTGGCAAAAGCGTCAACAATATCCTTGGGATGATTCACTAAAATGCCACTAGTTTTTTTATTGAGTTGATCCTTTGTTTAACTCTAATTGCTTTTACTTTCTGGGCCATTAATCTAGTTGGCTTGTTATTGGAGGAATAATATTTCATTTTTGAGTAATAAAGGTGGCGGTTAAACTCGTCAAAGAGTAACCCTTTCAGTTGGATTCTAAGGTCCAATAGAACCTTATGAATGCTTGCCGATGGGGTATGTAGATTTTGTTGGGCTTTTTCTTTTTGGTTGATTGCATTTTGGATCAGGTCAATTTTTTCTCTCCTCTCTTTCTTGTGGAATGCAGATAGTTTTATTAGCTCTCCTCTCATGACAGCTTTATGGGCGTTCCAAATTGTAGTGGGACATAGGGATTTGTGATTATTCTCGTCAAAATAGTTTTTAATAGATTGTTCAAGTTGGGTTTTATATGAGGGAAGGTTGATTAGGGAAGGACTACATTTCCATAGAAGATTCCTTTGGGCCTGTGAATTAAATTGTATTTCACACATAACCGGGGAGTGGTCTGAGAAGGTTTTCTTGAGGATTGTAGTGTTTTTAAATTTGGAAATGGTAAAAGAGGTGGTGAGGCTCAAATCAATGCGAGAGAAGGTCTTATAAGTATCCGAGTAGTAGGTGAATTCTTTCGAAGTGGAGTTAAAACTTCTAAATGTATCGATGAATTTGTGTGCTAGCAGCCAATGCTTTAGAGAATGTTTAAAGAGTCTGGAATGTGCAGTGGAATCCATAAATCGGTCTGGAACTAGGTTGAAGTCTCCCAGTAGGAGTATATCACCTAATTTTATTTTTTCTATGGTGCTAATAACCCTCTTGAGAAAGCCGATCTGGCCAAAGTTGGGGGCATATATGTTAGCGATGGTACACGGGTTGTTATTTATCACACATGTGAGAATATGGAATCTACCCTGCTCATCCTTTGCTTCATTGACAAACTGCAATTACCATAAACTCTCTCTAAAACTTAACATTTAATGTTGATATTAAAAAAGATACATTACCACATTATGTGATTCAAGTGAAATAGTGCACAGAAGAGAGAGGGAAATAATATCCCTGCAATGTCCACTCCCTCCTGTGCTCTGCCTAACCGCGGAGGTCGGCACCCTATGGATACGTCGTGGCGCCCCCACTCCTCGACGGCTGTCCCTGCTATTAACCCTATGAGTCCCTAGCCAAAGGTTAAAGTGCAGTGCATAAATATATAAAAAGTGCAAAAAAAGTTTGGATATCAGCCTCCTGATGAACCATGAGTTGGGGAAACGCGTTGAGGCAACAAGCTAAGTTTTTATGTCCCTGCTATTGTTGAGTGCCTCATTGGGATGGGATTGCGGCCTCCCATCATTTGAGGTTATTTATGAGCTTTAATATATCAGTTTTGCACTGCACTTTTTATATATTTATGCACTGCACTTTAACCTTTCCTTATTTCCCTCTCTCTTCTGTGCACTATTTCACTTGAATCACATAATGTGGTAATGTATCTTTTTTAATATCAACATTAAATGTTAAGTTTTAGAGAGAGTTTATGGTAATTGCACTTGTACCCTTTTACTAGTGAATTTCATTGACAAACTGAAATGAAACTGTGTTTTTAACCAAAGTTGATACTCCTGCTTTCTTTTTTTCATTGAGTGCGTAGAACACGTGGGGAAAATCTTTGTGTTCGAACCTAGGGTGATCAAGTTTTGCGAATTTGGTTTCTTGCAGACATATAATGTCTGCAGCTGTTCTTTTTATGTCTCTCCAGACAAGAAACCTCCTTCTTGGGCAATTAAGACCTCTGACATTGTAGCTTAATAACTTAGTGGACATTGGATAAAGATCAATTAATGTGCAATTCAGTAAACCAACAACAATAAATGGGGGAAACAATACACTATCCTATAATATAAAAACCACTATTTCTTATAAACGAAAATATACTTTTAAGTAAATAGGCTTCAAGACCTAAAGAGGTAACAGCCAGTTATGATAATAACGTATATACAATTACTGGTATTACTAAAGAACTAAAGCAACAAACCGTGCTATGACTATAAGGAGAATGATGTCTCCTAGGAGGGAGTCCGTCTTCCAAGAGACTTCCAGTGAGGCAAATTGTTTATGGAAAGGAAATGAGGAGTTTATGAGAAAAAAAAACAAAAAAAAAACCACAATCCTTAGCTGATGACTGAAGGTCTTAGTCAAAACAAGTTTTCAAATATACAACATCTGGTTGAATAGAGGATTGGTGAAGAGTATATCCATATGTGGGATGGCAATTTGGCTCAAGGACCATTTGTCCTGTATTCAGCTGTTGTCAGTAGACAAATTAAGCAGGTCATAAAATTTGAGATTTGGTGAATGTGGTAGACCCAGATCCAGCTGTCAGATTGGTGTGGAGCGACTTTACTTGATCCTATCTTCTTTATTTAGTGCGGAAATGAAACGGTGGCCATCTTCTGGCTGAAGGAGAGTAATATGTTTGCCATTCATCCATACTAACAATTTGGTGGGAAAGCCCCAGCAGTATCGGATTCCCCGTTCCCGTAGGGCACTAGTGGTAGACGTGAAAGCTCTTCTTAACTCCATGATGTCTTTAGAAATGTCAGCAAATATTTTAACAGATTGGAAGGGTTCTGGGAGGGAACCGTTGTCTCTCATATATTTAAAAATTAGATCTTTTGTGCTGAAAAAATGTACTCGTAGAATAACGTCTCCTGGTTTATCCGGCGGAACAGATGAGGGTTTGGGGAGCCTGTGAATGCGGTCTATAGTTGTCTCCAGTTCAGATAATGATGGCAAAGCTGTCAGGAGTAGGCGTTTTGCATAAGTGTGTAAATCATTGTTGGAAATTGTCTCAGGAACTCCTCTTAATTTTAAATTATTTCTACGTGACCTGTCCTTTATTTTTCAATGAGTGTATCTGGAGGTGATGTCCATTTTGTTCCTCAGCCAAGTTATTTATTTTCTCCTCAATTGTGGAGATTTTATTTTCAAATATATCCAATCTTTTGTTGATATTGTTAATTTCCTCTCTTATAGTTTTAGTTTGTTTTTCCAATGCAGCATCTAAATTGTTATTTATAGTGGTGGTTAGCTTGGATATAAGGGATTCAAGGGTGACCATAGTTACACCTTGAAAGGAGCCTATGTCGGTGGGGGGTCCATATTGACTTGTGAGTTGGTTCAGAGGGTCAAGTCGGAGTCTGGTCTTCTCTGGACTTTGAGAAACAGAATCTTCACTGTCTTCTGAGTTGACGTTTCCAATGGCAACTTGCTCAGGGTCCCCATAAATTCTCTGATTTTTTCTTTTATTGGAACCTAATTGGCCAATTTCCATATCTGCAGTGTCTAGCAAATCAGTTTTGCCATAGGTGGTTGGGTTTAATATAGTTGCAATAGCCAATTTTTAACAACCCAAAGGAATGGAAATAAATCTAGCAATAAGGTTGAATGTACAAAAATCTCCTAGGAGACACTAATATAAAACTTAACGTTTATTAAAGACCTTAATAAAAAGTGAACAGGGTCACTGGTAATCGTGATTTATATTAAAAGAAGAACAACACACACGTGGAGTACGATCACAGCCTCATACAAGTCAATACCAGTGTGTATGATCTATGCAAAAAAACACAGTATCTGACTCAAGCCATTCAAGGATCGACCCCAGTGCACGCGACACAGATTGAATCCATGCAAATAGTGGTCACAGAGGACCCACTTTACTCCAAAAATAAGAAAAGCCCACTTATAAAATGGACCTTGGAGTGGTCATGGAAAATGAGATCCAAACCTATCACTTATAATTCAGGAAACCACCCTCATCCAACCGGGGGGTCCTACTACAAAAAAGGAAAGGTCTCACCATATCCAGGCGGGCTTCATTAATATAGTAAACCTGCATCAAATATGCTTATTACATCGATTTACTCCAATAAACAGCAAACAACTTCCGACGCGTTTCATTGAATCTTCAGGGAAGTTACTAATAATCAGGGTTTTCCATATTCATAAAGGCAAATAGTCCCAATGGACATTCATTGCCGAACAAAAAAATTCTTTGGATCCTGGTCCTAGTTCACACTGAACGCCCATTACCGGACGCAAACATACACGTCCGCCATGTGAAATTTCAGTTTAAATGTGCCGCATAATCTTCACTGTCTTCTGAGTTGACGTTTCCAATGGCAACTTGCTCATGGTCCCCATTATTTCTCAGATTTTTTCTTTTATTGGAACCTAATTGGCCAATTTCCATATCTGCAGTGTCTAGCAAATCAGTTTTGCCATAGGTGGTTGGGTTTAATATAGCCGGCTTGATGTAGGTACTTCCGACCCCATTTGCATTTGGGCTAAAGCACCTTCTGTGATGAGGATCACTTTGAGAAATAGTATTGGAATTTATGTCCGAAGGTTTTTTCCCCGGAATTGTTGAGAGACCAAATTTTTCTGCAGTCTGTTTTAAATTTTTTTGGTCCGTTTTTTTTAAAAGACTTTCTTTTGGTGGTTTCCGTTTTTCGATCACTCCGATATGTAATTTTGATGGTGTTAAACTTTTGGTTTTCATGTTCACCCTTTTTTCCATTTATGACTGTCCCTTTAAGAGAGTATATACTCAATATATAGTGACGTTCAATAAAGAGTGGTAGTATACCTTTAAGCAGAGAGATTAATATAAAGTTTCCTTTTGTTCTGAGAACACACTTCCACTATTGCCTCAGACAAATGACACCTTTAATAACTGGATTGCATGAATGGATGTAATATCCCTTTAAGAGGTGAGAAGATGCTGGTATTGAGTAAATGTCTTTATTTAACTGTGAACGGTGTTGGTGCAGGGATCCACAGTATTTGCCTTGATTGAGGCTTTATTTTAAATGAACAATGAGTATGATAAAGCTCTGGTCAATTTCCTTATAATGAGCAATGTAGGAGACTCAATGCAGAGCTGCACTGCTTGTAAAGCTGCTGTCAAAGCAGCGCAGAAAACAGTGCAGAAGCTTTCCTGCTATGCTGAATGCAGGACCAAGAATCCGAGTCTGTGCAGCAGAGGGAAGTGTAGCTTACACCAGGAGCTGTCAAAGATTGCGTAGTGCACTGTCAGCTCTATGGCTGAAGTAGTCTGCTCTGACGTAGGATGCTCTGTGAATAGCAGAGCAGGAGAAATGGAGTAGGACGTCTTTTAAGACCTGAAGATGCTGGAGATCGCAAACCAGGAAATGTGCTGCTTGGGAATGTAGCAATTTAGCCCAAATCTTCCCCTGTACACAATTCTTCAGGTAATTTATGCTATTTGTTGAAGTCAATCTTTGTTTGAAGACACTATATTGAGCCACTGCAGGCTCCTGATTTTACTTTCACTTTGAGCCGGCAGTTGGGGCACAGCACGAGCTGCAGCGCGTGGAGATGGCGCAGCAAATCCCTTATAGTAATATGGGGGATTTTAGGATATTTTCAGGGGGTCAGAGGCTCAAAACACAAAGCCTACACGATGTCCACAAATGTCACATGTCTTAAATGCTTTCTGCTTTAATCATATACTGACCGCAACTTGGCCAGATCTCCAGAGAGGGAGAACCAATGTCAGATTAATAAAATGGATTAAATATTAATAAATTGTTATTGTCTTTTCCTCGGATCAATACTGTTCTTGATAATGTGGATTCTCCATTTTATTAGGTTTGAGTACAGAAGTGGAAGTCTATGGTGACAGTGAATTGGTGCCGTTGTCAGAAACAGACTTACTTTTACTTTCTCCCGCCAGGATCTTTCTTCAATATCTTTGGGTTGCCTTAATCAATTTTGACGGGGATAGTCTTAAAATGATCCTGGGAGGTTCCCACATCCAGTCCTTGTGTTGTCTAAGTAGATTTTTCCATCTAATTTTTGCAAAAAATCGTTGCTTTAGATGATTTATGTCCTACACACTTAAGTGAGTGACGTCATGAGCTGCTCCAACTGCCTCCGTTAAGCGACTTGTGAGTAGAGTCATCTTCAAATGTATCGTCTGCAGGAAACTCCGTGGTTCATGTCAATCCCAAAAAATGGCAGACCTACCAGCAGACCGTTTGAGTACCGAACCTCCTTTTACCAACGTGGGCCTCGATGTGTTTGGTCCTTGGTCAGTTGTCACACGTCAGACTGGGGGAGGACATGCAAACAGCAAGCGCTGGGCTGTCTTGTTCACATGTTTGAGTATTAGAGCCATACACATAGAAGTCATTGAGACAATGGACACATCCAGCTTCATAAATGCCTTCAGACGATTCATTTCTCTCAGAGGACATGTAAAGCATATACACTCTGACAGAGGATCTAAATTTGTAGGAGCATGTGGTGAACTAAAGATTCCCTCAAATCTGGACATTAACCAAGTAGAAAGACGTCTTTCAGAACTAGGTTGTACGTGGACCTTTAACCCACCGCACTCATCTCATATGGGAGGCATGTGGGAGCGCATGATCGGCATCGCTCGCAGAATCCTCGATTCTATCTTTCTACAACTTGGTCCTTTGAAGCTTACTCATGAGACTCTAACAACCTTCATGGCTGAGGTAGTAGCCATAATGAACGCCAGACCACTGGTTCCCATATCCAATGACCCTGATGACATATCTCTGCTCACCCCTTCAACTCTCCTCACCCAGAAGTTTAATGTGAGTATGCCGACTTCCGGAGAGTTTACTACAAAAGACTTGTACAAATCTCAATGGAAAAGAGTTCAAATATTAGCAGACCTTTTCTGGACCAAGTGGAGAAAACAATATCTCTCTACATTACAGACAAGAGACAAATGGCAAGATAGTAGACCCAACATGAAACCTGGAAATGTCGTCCTAAAGAAGAACACTCAGTCTAAAAGGAACGAGTGGCCTCTAGGATTGGTAACCAAGGTCTTCCCAAGTCAAGATGGACAGGTCAGGAAAGTTGAAATCAAGATTCCCAAGCAAAGTGGAAAGCTGTTTCTTAGACCTGTTTCTGAACTTATTCTATTGCTCTAGTTTAAGTTTATGTGGCATTCCCCCGGATGCCAGACGGGGAGTGTCATGCCTTCATAGAAATGCATATAATTATTTTATTATGCCATGTAATAAGATAACATTTAGTAATTGACATTGATACTGATGCTGTGATATCCAACAGCGCCATCTGTTGACAATGCTGTCTTACTGCAGTTAGTTTAATGTTTCACTGGTTACTGTGCAATTAAATTTGTCCTACCAAGGCTTATGTAGTTACCCATCAGACCTTGCATAGGCTCTGCCCCTTCTTCTTCTTCAGCAGCCATTTCAGTTACATGGACATAGACATTTGCATGCTTATTATCTCTCCAGATCTCTGCTCCTTATGTTTGCCTCTACATAGCACAGTCAGTGAGTTATGATCCCCTGGTTAGGGCTCGTCAAATTATAATGTAGTTGCTCTGTTCTGCAAGTATTATCCAGACATTATAGCTAATATGTATTCGCCATGTAGTGCATTTAACCTGCATGTCCTGTATTGAATGGAATGCTATGTATCTCAGATATGTTTTATGTTGTACTTAGTATTTTCATTTATTTCTTGTAGTTTTACACTGATCTCATTAATAAAAGTTGTAAAGGACCCCCAGCGTCCAAGTCAATGCATTGATGGGAAAGAGTTAAGCTGTCTGTCAACTTGTCTTCCAAAGCACAGATTGAGGGTGCCAGAACACATGTTATATCACATTCAGAAGTGCTGTGCTCCTATGGCTGAGATAACTAAGTGGCTACGTAATTCTTTATCGAGAGACTGAGCTGAGCTTGCTAGTAAGTTAGGGAAAGCTTGTGTCCACATGAGCATTAATAAAATGAATATTTGGTGCACAGGCTGAAGAAAAATAAAACGATCACATGTAGATAACAAGATGATTTACACTTAGGGGAAGAGTTTCGGTCTCCCAGAAAAAAGCGGAACTCCTGAATTTCCAAGTGTATCTCTGTCAGCACCATATAGGATTCATACAATTACTTGCCATCATTGTTTGCCCACATTTATGTGTGGTCTTGAAGGTCACAGGACTGCATGATATAAAATCAACAATAGGCGGCCTTTATAGTGTGGAAATTAGAATACCTTCTAGTAAGATGTACAGCCGGCTAAATCAGGTATAAGTAGTTTGTGTCATAAATGAAATACATTACATTACATACAGTAAGACACCAGGCATGTAGGTGATTTCACAAAAAATGGACTTTATGAAGTTTGGTATAAGAGAAAGTAAAGTTTATTGGGACTTTGTTATGCCACTGTTGGGGACAGTATAATATGCCCTTAATTTTTGGTACAACCCTCCTAATTAGAGTTGAGCGAGGTTCGCCAGTTCGCGGTTCGAGTGATTTTGGGGGGTGTTCTAGATCGAACTCGAGCTTTTTGCTAAAAGCATAACAGTGCGAGTTACGTTCGAGAACGGTTCTATAAGCAAAAATCAGGGCTTTTTACAGCTACAGTGTGCAGGGAGCCATCGCTGGCAGCCTGCGGTAAGTTGGTAACCAAGATAAACATCGGGTATCCAAGCAAAGCGCTTTGGTTAGTAACCCAATATTTATGCTGGTTACGTGTGCAGGGAGCCGACACTTCCCCACTGGGCTCCGCCCCTTCCTGCACTCGGCATGTACACACACACACACACACACACACTCACCTGTCCCCAGCCATGCAGTCCCCGACACTGATGTCCTCAGCGCCACATGGCCCCACTAGGCTCCAACCACTTCGCACTCCGCCGCCCGCACACATGGCCCCGCTAGGTTCCACTGACCTCGCACCGAACACATGGCCCTGCTAGGCTCCGCCCACCTTGCACCCGCACACATGGCCCCGCTCAGCTTTGCCCACCTTGCACCCACCCACATGGCCCCGCTAGGCTCCGCCCACCTCACACCCACACACATTACCCCGCTCAGCTCCGCCCACCTCGCACCCACCCACATGGCCCTGCTAGGCTCCGCCCACCTCGCAACGCACACATGGCCCCGCTCAGCTCCGCCCACCTCGCACCCACCCACATGGCCCCGCTAGGCTCCCCCCACCTTGCACCGAACACATGGCCCCGCTAGGCTCCGCCCACCTCGCACCCGCACACATGCCCCCGCTCAGCTCTGCCCACCTCGCATCCACCCACATGGCCCCGCTAGGCTTCGCCCACCTCGCACCGCACACATGGCCCCGCTCAGTTCCGCCCACCTCACACTCCGCACACATTACCCCGCTAGGCTCCGCCCACCGCACACATGGCTTCCTAGGCTCCGCCCACCTCGCACCACACACATGGCCCCCTAGGCTCCGCCCACCTCACACCGCACACATGGTTTCCTAGGCTCCGCCCACCTCACACTCCGCACACATTACCCCGCAATGCTCCGCCCACCTCGCACCGCACACATGGCCCCCTAGGCTCCGCCCACCTTGCACCACACACATTACCCCGCTTAGCTGCGCCCACCTCGCACCGCACACATGGCCCCGCTAAGCTCCGCCCACCTCGCACCACACACATGGTCCTGCTCAGCTCCGCCCACCTCACACTCCGCACACATGGCCCCGTCAGGCTCCGCCCACCTCGCACCGCACACATGGCCCCGCTCAGCTCCGCCCACCTCACACTCTGCACACATGTCCCCGCTAGGCTCCGCCCACCTCACACCGCACACATGGCTTCCTAGGCTCCGCCCACCTCACACTCCGCACACATTACCCCACTAGGCTCTGCCTACCTCGCACCGCCCACATGGCCTTCTAGGCTCCACCCACCCCACACCGCACACATTACCCCACTAGGCTCCGCCCACCTTGCACCGCATACATGGTCCTGCTAAGCTCCGCCCACCTCACACCGCACACATGGCCCTGCTCAGCTCCGCCAACCTCACACTCCGCACACATGGCTCCGCCCACCTCGCACCGCACACATGGCCCACCTCATACTCCGCACACATTACCCCGCTAGGCTCCACCCACCTCGCACCACACACATGGCCCCCTAGGCTCCGCCCACCTCGCACCGCACACATTACCCCGTAAGGCTTCGCCCACCTCGCACCGCACACATGGCCCCGCTAAGCTCCGCCCACCTCGCACCGCACACATGGCTCCACTAGGCTCCGCTCACTTCACACTCCGCCGCCCGCACACATGGCCCCGCTAAGCTCCACCCACTTTGCACTCCGCCGCCCGCACACATGGCCCTGCTAAGCTCCACCCACCTTGCACTCCGCACACATTACCCTGCTCGGCTTACCTGAGGTGATGAAGTCCCGCCTTCCCGATGTCAGTGCTGTCACTGTCCTCCATGGCCGCCGCTTGTCAGATCTCCTCTCGCTGCCGGCCCGAGACTGTCACTAGCGGTGACGTTAAAAGGCTCTCGCGATACTTGGCTGTGAAGTCGGCGGGCATAGAAGTCAGTGACAGTGCTGCTGTCAGCAGTGCAGGAGATCGTCACCACAGGTAATGTACCTCGCTATCCTCCTGACAGTAGCACTTGTCATGCCCTGCAGTGACCTGGGCTGACCTATTGATGTTAGCTCAGGTCACTGCATTGCTCTCCCAGCCAATGGGGAACATTCTGTTCTTCATTGGCTGGGACAGTGACTATGGTAGGGATCGTCATGGGAACGCCTTATTGGTTTACATCAGACCTGGATTTGTTTTCATTCTAATAAATTGGTGAAAGAGGGAATGTTTTGGGATGTTTTTTCCAATAAAAATGTGTTTGTCGTCTATTTTTTTTTTATTACTGACTGGGTTTATGATGTCGGGTATCTGATAGACACCTGACCTCACGAACCCCAGGGCTTGATGCCAGGTGACATTACACATCTGGTATTAACCCCATATATTACCCTGTTTGCCACCGCACCAGAGCAACGGAATGACATCTAATGGATGCGCCACTTCTGGGGCGGCTGCGGCGTGCTATTTTTAGGCTGGGGAGAGTCCAATAACCATGGACCTCCCTAGTCTGAGAATATCAGACCCCAGCTGTCCGCTTTACCTTGGCTGGTGATCCAATTTTGGGGCGACCTCACGTGTTTTTTTTTAAAATTATTTATTTAATTTAAAATAACAGCGTGGGGTGCCCTCAGTTTTGGATTACCAGCCAAGGTGAAGCTGCCAGCTGTGGCTTGCAGGCTGCAGCCGTCTGCTTTACCCTAGCTGGCTATCAAAAATAGGGGGAACCCCACGTCATTTTTTTTTTAAATTTATTTTTTTGGTAAATACAAGGCTAAGCACCCCTTAGTGCCACATGAAAGGCATCAAAGGGTGCAAAATTACAAAATGCAGGGGAGTGGGACATTATGATGTGTCTTTCTGCCATTATAATGACAGAAAAGACTGATATGAAGTGTACAAGCACAGGAAAATCACCAGAGCGCTCTACGCTGTGAAAAGCAGTAGAAAATGGCACTGGAGTGAACATGTGACCACCTCATGTAGGTTGAAGCTATGGATCCTGGGTAAATTTAAGTATTTTCCCTCCTTCAGTTTTTTTGCAGTGCGCAAAAAAAACCGGAAGGCACACGGATGACAATTGGATGACATACAGACCGTAAACGGATGCCACACGGATGCACCCATGAAAAAAATGGACCGTTTTTTGCGGACCACAAAAACGGATCGATCGTGTGAATGTAGCCTTATTCTGATCTGCCGTTTATAAACAGCAGGCAGAAATAAGTGAATAGCGCCCCCCCAGCGTCAGAAAATGTCCGGGGTTTCAGGGGGTAGCTGAAGCCCTGGAGATCATGATTCAGGCCGGTTTTTCCGGTCCCCACTCACGTGATCACCGGTATACACCGTATACTGATGATCACGTTACAGTAAATGACAGTGCCGGTAAAAATTTATTTATCTCCCATCTGGCATGAACAAACATGTCAGATGGGAGATAAATCTCCTCCACGATCCCCTCCGGTCCCCCGGTGTCGCCAAAGTGCCCCCCCCCTGACCTCCTCCCGGAAATCCAAAATGGCCGCGCGCACAGCAGCGCGCTGGCCGCATTCACCTTACTCCTCTGATTTCTGACACATGCGACAGAAAACTCCTCCCCAGGCCCTGCCAGGTCACCCCCTATAACCCCACCGGTGTTCCCCGGTGTCCCAAGTTACCTGTGCTGCGTTGATCCCCCGCGGCCCCCTCCTTCACAATAGACGCTGCTGCATGCACAGAGCGGCTGTCAGCTCAGATTCCTGTGTTCAGACACAGTGAGTGGTGGTAACCATGCATCTGTAAACTACTGCAGTGCCCTGCACATGAGGTAAGGAACATAGTTGATCAGGAGAGCTATACTACATTTCCAAATGGAGGTATTTGATTTTATAGTTGCCCTGCTGAACGACTACCAAACATGAGAGTCCGTTATACGCCACAAGAAAACATGTCTAAATAGCGAGCTCTGTTGTTTAGTATTCATTCAAGCTGGATAACTGACTTAAAGGGGTATTCCATCTCCAAGATCCTATCCCCAATATATAGTAGGTGGAATAGCAATAATATTAGCAAATACCAATATTTGGAAATGTAAAATAGTTCTCCTGATTAGGCATGCCCTTACCTCATGAGCAGGGCATTGAAGCTTTGGTAGCAACAGTTACGACATGGACTCTGCTGCTGTGGACCCGGGGAGAGTGGGTGCAGATTCATTGCACCCACACTCCTCACATGGCGGGTCTGCACTCTTAGAAAATGGGGGATACTTTCCCTGAGCGTGTCCCCCCATATTCTAGATGATCCAGAGTCATCGTGGGACCCCCTTATTTTTTTTCCTTACAATAAATTGGTGAAAGAGGGAATGTTTTGGGGAGTGTTTTTTCAGATACATTTTTTTTCGACTATTTGTTTTGTTAGTACTGACAGTTTTGTGATGTCGGGTATCTGATAGATGCCATGACATCACCAACTGCTGGGCTTAATGTCAGGTGACCTTACAGCTAGTATCAACCCCATTTTTTACACCGTTTTCCACTGCACCAGGGCACGGGATGAGCTGGGGTGACGTGCCAGGATTGGCACATCTAGTGGATACGCCACCTCTGGGGCGCCTGCGGCATGCTATTTTTAGGCTGTGAAGGGCCAATAACTATGGACCTTCCCACCCTGAGAATATCAGACCACAGCTGTTCGCTTTACCTTGGCTGATGATCAAATTTGGGTGGGACCCTACTTTTTTTTTTAAATTATTATTATTTATAAAATAATTATAAAAAAGAGCCTGGGGTGACCTCCACATTGGATCCCCAACCACGGTAAAGCTGCCAGCTGTAGTTTTCAGGCTACAGCCTTCTGCTTTACCCTAGCTGGCTATCAAAAATGGGGAGACCCCACGTCATTTTTTTTTAAACTATTTTTTTAAATAAAAAAAATTAATGGGCTTCCCTGCATTTTGATTGCCAGCCAAGATAACGCCAGGCAGATGGGGGTGGCAGCCCGTAGCTGTCTGCTTTATCTGCGCTGAGAATCAAAAATACACGGAGTGCTACGTCATTTTTTTAATGATTTATTTTTACAGTACTGTCATGTCAGGCAATCAAAATACAGGGAAGCCCTTTTTTTTTTTTTTTTTTAGTTATTTAAATAAACAATTAAAAAAAATATATATGGGGCCCCGCTGCATTTTTTGTATTGCTAGCTGAGGGTAATCCGAGCAGCTACTGGCTGCTAACCCCCACTGCTTGGTGTTACCTTCACTGGCAATGGAAAATCCAGGGAAGCATTTTTTTGCCAAAAATCTAAAAAAAAAATGACGTGGGCTTTGCCATATTTTTGTAGGCTAGCCAGGTACAGCAGGCAGGTACGGCTGCCTCCAACCCCCAGCTGCCTATTTGTACCCGTCTGGGAACTACAAATATAGGGAAGCCCTTTTTTTAATTATTTCATGAATTTCATGAAATAATTTAAAAAAAAAAACGACGTGAGCTTCGCCCCATTTTTGTGTCCAGCCGGGTACAACTAGGCAGCTGGGGATTGGAATCCGCAGCACAGGTTAGCCCGAGGTTTCTGGGCGCCTCTGATGCGAATTGCAGTTCGCAGCCGCCCCAGAAAATGGCGCTCTCATAGAAGCGCCATCATCTGGCACTGTATCCAACTCTTCCAACAGCCCTGGTGACGGTGGCTTGCTGGTTAATAAGGGTTAATATTGGCTTTGTTTTACTAGCTAGTATTAAGCCAGAGATTCTTAATGTCAGGTAAGTTTGACCTGGCCATTAAGAATCTCCAATGAAGAGTTAAAAAATACGACACCACACAGAGAAAAAATACTTTAACCCCTTCACGACCATGGACGGAAAGATCCGTCCTTGTGCCCTGGGCCTTAACGACCAAGGACGGATCTTTCCGTCATGGCGGAATCGCGGCACCGGAGCCTCCGGTGACTGCAATATGTTAACAAAAACCGCAGATTCGGGGAGGAGGGGACCTGTTCCTGATCTTAGGAGGGGTGGTGCCTCTTCCCCGGACCTACGGAGGCTGTGATTGGCTGACGAACGCCGCTCAACCAATCACAGCCACTGTAATGTTCCAGCCATTTAAAATGACTGAAACATTAAAATCCAGCCCTGGCCAGTGCAGCTGTAGCACTGGCCATTGGCTGGAGCTGGGTGACCTCACTGGATCACCCTCCCCCAGCTCCAATGCTCTGATTGGAGAGATCGGCCTTGTGACCGATTTCTCCAATCACAGTGGACCTGTTGCCGGTGACCACCCCCGTCATCGTCCCTGCAGCACGCCAGCACACACAGTGAGTGTACACAGTGCAATGGCAGGGCGACAAGCTCCGGTCCCATGCTGTTATGAGACCGGAGCATGGGACCCGGAAGTTGCCACACTGCCATTGCACTGTACGAAAAGCGTCCCGATCTGCCGCCGCCGCCGCTGCCCTCCGCGATCTGCCACCTGTCTCCCCGATCTCCTGCCCGCACCCTCACCCCCACACCTCCATCCATCTGCCACAGTGCCACCGCTCCCCCCAATCTGCTGCCCGGCCCCTCACCTCCGTGCAGCAGATCGGAGGGAGCGGTGGCACTATGACAGATGGAGGAGGACTGGGATCGTGCACCCTGTCCTCCTCCATCTGTCATAGTGCCACCGCTCCCTCCGATCTGCTGCCCGGCCCCTCCCCCTCGTGATCGGTGCTCGCCCCCTCCCCTCCGTGATGTGCTGCTCGCCCTCTCCCCTCCGTGATGTGCTGCTCGCCCCCTCCCCTCCCCTCCGTGATGTGCTGCTCGCCCCCTCCCCTCCCCTCCGTGATGTGCTGCTCGCCCCCTCCCCTCCCCTCCGTGATGTGCTGCTCGCCCCCTCCCCTCCCCTCCGTGATGTGCTGCTCGCCCCCTCCCCTCCCCTCCGTGATGTGCTGCTCGCCCCCTCCCCTCCCCTCCGTGATGTGCTGCTCGCCCCCTCCCCTCCCCTCCGTGATGTGCTGCTCGCCCCCTCCCCTCCGTGATGTGCTGCTCGCCTTCTCCCCTCCGTGATGTGCTGCTCGCCCCCTCCCCTCCGTGATGTGCTGCACGCTCCCCCCACCTTTCACCCCCGTGGTCAGCTACCCGCCCCCTCCCCTGTCACCGCCGTGATGTGCGCTCCCTCCCCTGTCACCGCCGTGATGTGCGCTCCCTCCCCTGTCACCGCCGTGATGTGCGCTCCCTCCCCTGTCACCGCCGTGATGTGCGCCCCCTCCCCTGTCACCGCCGTGATGTGCGCTCCCTCCCCTGTCACCGCTGTGATGTGCGCTCCCTCCCCTGTCACCGCCGTGATGTGCGCTCCCTCCCCTGTCACCGCCGTGATGTGCGCTCCCTCCCCTGTCACCGCCGTGATGTGCGCTCCCTCCCCTGTCACCGCCGTGATGTGCGCTCCCTCCCCTGTCACCGCCGTGATGTGCGCTCCCTCCCCTGTCACCGCCGTGATGTGCGCTCCCTCCCCTGTCACCGCCGTGATGTGCGCTCCCTCCCCTGTCACCGCCGTGATGTGCGCTCCCTCCCCTGTCACCGCCGTGATGTGCGCTCCCTCCCCTGTCACCGCCGTGATGTGCGCTCCCTCCCCTGTCACCGCCGTCATGTGCGCTCCCTCCCCTGTCACCGCCGTGATGTGCGCTCCCTCCCCTGTCATCGCCGTGATCTGCGCTCCCTCCCCTGTCACCGCCGTGATCTGTGCTCCCTCCCCTGTCACCCCCGTGATCTGCTGTCCACTCTCCCTCCACCTCTCACCCCCGTGATCTGCGCTCTGCTCACCTGTCTCCCCCGTGATCTGTGCTCCCTCACCTCTCACCCCCGTGATCTGTGCTCCCTCACCTGTCACCCCGTGATCTGTGCTCCCTCACCTGTCACCCCCGTGATCTGCTGTCCGCTCTCCCTCACCTCTCACCCCCGTGATCTGTGCTCTGCTCACCTGTCTCCTCCATGATCTGTTCTCTGCTCACCTGTCTCCTCCGTGATCTGCGCTGCGCTCCCTCCCCCACCTCTCACCCTCCCCGATCTGCTGCCTTCTTCATCTCCTGTGATCCAGCTGCCTAGATCCATCCTGTAGGGTAACTATCCCCAATCTCACCTCCCACTCCCCTTCCCACCCATCCCCCCCACCCGCCCCCTCCCCCCATCCTCTACCGCTCCTGCATCCACTGCGTCCTCTCCCATCCGCCCCCACCCTATCCCAGCCGCCGTCTCACAATCACAGATGCTCCCTTTATATGCCGCTACCCCCCATCTGCTGCCGCTCCATCTGCCGCCCCCCCCATCTTCCGCTGTTTTTTTTTTTCTTTGCCATGGTGGTCTAGTTTCCAAAATGGGGTCACATGTGGGGGAGCTCCACTGTTTCGGCACCTCAGGGGGTCTCCAAACAGCATGGAATACGCTAATTGTCCCAGACAATTTTGCGTTTGAAACGTCAAATGACACTCCTTGCCTTCCGAGCCCTGCTGTGCGCCCAAACATTTGAGTTCCACCACATATGAGGTATCTGCGTACTCAGGAGAAATTGCACAATACATTTTATGGTGCAATTTTTCCTGATACCCTTGTGAAAAAAAAAGCTACCTGGTTGAAGTAACAATTTTGTGGTAAAAAAGTTTTTTTTTATTTTCACGGCTCAACTCTATTAACTTTTGTGAAGCCCCCAGAGGCTCAAAGTGCTCAATAAACATCTAGATAAATTCCATGAGGGGTCTAGTTTCCAAAATGGGGTCACATGTGGGGGAGCTCCACTGTTTCGGCACCTCAGGGGATCTCCAAACGCAACATGGAATACGCTAATTATCCCAGACAATTTTGCGTTTGAAACGTCAAATGACGCTCCTTGCCTTCCGAGCCCTGCTGTGCGCCCAAACATTTTATTTCTACCACATATGAGGTGTCTGTGTACTCAGGAGAAATTGCACAATACATTTTATGGTGCAATTTTTCCTGATACCCTTGTGAAAAAAAAAGCTACCTGGTTGAAGTAACAATTTTGTGGTAAAAAAATTTTTTTTTATTTTCACAGCTCAACTCTATTAACTTTTGTGAAGCCCCCAGAGGCTCAAAGTGCTCAATAAACATCTAGATAAATTCCATGAGGGGTCTAGTTTCCAAAATGGGGTCACATGTGGGGGAGCTCCACTGTTTCGGCACCTCAGGGGCTCTCCAAACGCAACATGGTGAGGCTAACTATTCCAGCTAATTTTCTGTTCAAAAAAGTCAAATGGCGCTCCTTCCCTTCCGAGTCCTGCCGTGCGCCCAAACAGTGGTTTTTCGCCACATATGAGGTATTTGCGTGTTCAGTAGAAATTGCCCAACAAATTTTGGGGGTTCATTTAATCCTGCTACCCTTGTGCATATGCAATATTTGAGGCTAAATTAACATTTTTGTTGCAAAAAGTAAAATGTTCATTTTTTCCTTCCACATTGCTTTAGTTACTGTGAAGCACCTGAAGGGTTAATAACCTTCTTGAATGTGGTTTTGAGTAGCCTGAGGGGTGCCGTTTTTGGAATGGTGTCACTTTTGGGTGTTTTGTGTCATGTAGACCTTTCAAAATTGCTTCAAATGTGATGTGGTCCCTAAAAAAAGTGGCTTTGTAAATTTTGTTGTAAAAATGAGAAATTGCTCATAAACTTTGAACCCCTATAACTTCCCTAAATTTTTTTTTTTTTTCCCAAAATTGTTCTGAGGTAAAGTAGACATGTGGGAAATGTTATTTATTAATTATTTTGTGTCATATGTCTCGTTGGTTTTAGAGCATAAAAATTCAAATTTTGAAAATTACAAAATTTTCAAAATTTTCGCGAAATTTCCGTTTTTTTCACAAAGAAATGCAAAAAATATCGACCTATATTTACCACTAACATGAAGCCCAATATGTCACGAAAAAACAATCTCAGAATCACCGGGATCCGCTGAAGCGTTCCAGAGTTATAACCTCATAAAGTGACACTGGTCAGAATTGCAAAAAATGGCCTGGTCTTTAGGGTCAAAATAGGCTTGGGGCTGAAGGGGTTAATAGAAAGAAATACACAGACACACTTAGAGACTCCATGTTTATTACTTACTGTCAGCCCTCCACAATCCTGCGCTTCTGTCTTCTTTCTCCTTCAACACATGCAGCTCTGCTACATCAGACAGCACTGCATGTGAAGAAGGCGGTGCTATTCCCCGTGCAGTAATAACTCAGTGTGTGACCAGAAGCTGCGGTGACGTCACCGCCGACAAGTGCGTTGCTATGGCAACGGTGATCTCCATTAGTGACCGGCTGTGTCAGCCAGTCACTAACGGAACGGGGAAGCAGAACGAGGAGTCGACCGTGTGTCAGAGCATGTCGCCGGTACACGGCGGTACCGGAGAGATACACTGACAGGTCCTACATGACGCGTCATAGTCATGTGACCAGTCTGTAGCCAATGAGATAACAGACACGTGACTGGTCACATGGCTATTTTGACGATGTCACGGAAGGTCCTGTCAGTGGAGGACGCAGCGATCATCGGAAGGATAGCGCATTGCTATGGCAATGGTGATCTCCGTTAGTGACCAGCTGTGTCAGCCGGTCACTAACGGAACGGGGAAGCAGAACGAGGAGTCGACCGTGTGTCAGAGCATGTCGCCGGTACACGGCGGTACCGGAGAGATACACTGACAGGTCCTACATGAAGCGTCATAGTCATGTGACCGGTCTGTAGCCAATGAGATAACAGGCACATGACTGGTCACATGGCTATTTTGACGACGTCACGGAAGGTCCTGTCAGTGGAGGACGCAGCGGTCATCGGAAGGAATATGAGACAGAGTGCAGGATGCATCGCGTGGACCGGTAAGTGTTATGGCAATGTTTATTAACTGTTTATGTACATTTATAATGTGTTTTTATGTGTTTGTGATTGTCTCCCACTGTTTTCAATGGGGTTCGAGCGGTTCGTCGAACCGGTTCGCCGAACCAAACTCGAACGCGGCTTCCATTCGACGAACCAAGCTCGAGCCGAACCGCGGCCGGTTCGCTCATCTCTACTCCTAATATACTTCTACCCTAGAGCACCAATAAACAAGCACAACTGTAGACCACCAAGGTTAGTGACATTATTCCCTCCAAATCTTTATATCACAAGAGTAATTTTAATATTAATATTTTTTTTCCTATTTCTGTTGTCCAAAACCTAGGTGCATCTTATAGTCAGGAACGTCTCATTGTCGGAATATATGGTATATCAATGGACTTATTCAGTTTTAATAGCGCACAAGATTACATGTAGTTGAAACCAGAAGTTTACACACACTATCTATAAAGACACATCTGCATGGTTTGCTCACTATCTGACATGAAATCAGAATAAACCTTTCCAGTTTTAGGTCAATTAGGAACCAAAATTATTTATATTTGCCAAATGCCAGAATAGAGAGAGAGAGAGAATGTTTTAAGGCATTTTTATTACTTCCTGCAAAGTCAAAAGTTTCCCTCCATGTCATTAGTATTTGATACTAAAACTGTATGACTTGGGTGAAACGTTTTGGATCTCCTTCCACAAGCATCTCACAATAGATGGTAGGAATTTAGGCCAATAAGGCCATTTAGGCTCCTGACAGAGCTGGTCTAACTGAGCCATGTTTGTAGGTTGCCTTGCTCGCACCTGCCTTTTCAGCTTTGCCCATACATTTTCCATAGGATTGAGATCAGGGATTTGTGATGGCTACTCCAAAACGTGAACTTTGTTATCCATAAGCCACTTTGTAACCAGTTTAGCATTATGCTTGGGGTCATTGTCCATTTGGAAGACTCATTTCCGCCCAAGCTTTAAGTTTCTGGCTGATGTCTTGAGATGTTGCTTCAATATTGCCACATAATCTTCTTTCCTCATGATGCCATCTATTTTGTGAAGTGCATCAGTCCCTCCTGCAGCAAAGCAACCCCACAACATGATGCTGCCACCCACATGTTTCATAATTGGAATAGTGTTCTTTCGCTTCAAAGCTTCTCCCTTTTCCTCCAACCATAACGATGATCATTATAACCAAACAGTTCAATTTTAGTTTCGTCAGACCACAGGGCATGTCTCCAAAAATTAATGTCTTTGATTCTGTGTGCATTTGCAAACATTAATATGGCTTTTTTATGTTTCTTTTGGCAGAATGGCCTTTCAGCCCATAATGATACAGTACTTATTTCACTGTGGATAATGACAGAATCTTACCAGCTTCTGCCAGCATCTTCACAAGGTCTTTTGCTTTTGTTCTTGCGTTGATATACACATGTCTTACCAAAGCACATTCATCTCTGGTACACAGAACCCGTCTCCTTCCTGAGCGGTACGATGGCTGAATATTCCCATCTTGTTTGTACTTGCATATAATTGTTTGCACAGATGAATGAGGCCCTTCAGGTATCTGGAAATTGTACCCAAGGATGAACCAGACTTGTGTATGTAAACTTCTGGTTTCAACTGTATTTCAGTACATAAAAATGTGTCACTTTTGAAGTTTGGAACTGTTTAGCTAAGCCACTATATTTCTGAGTGCATGTGGTCTTTGGGGTGGTATAAAGTTCAAAATACAGTCATGATAGAAACATTTTGATGAAAAATTATAGGACAAATGTAGTATACACTGCCTTGAAAAAGTATTCATAACATGTAAACTTTTCCACATTTTTTCAAGTTACATCCTAAAACTGAAATGCATTTTATGGGGATTTTATGTCATATACCAACTGTAGAGATTTGCTCGGGTTGGGATGCAGAAAAAGGCTCAAACAGGCATACAGTTCGAAACATAAGGGTTTTATTCAGACTTACGTTGACAGTCAGCAGTTCAAAGGGAAAAAAAAACAACCCAAAGTCCATTCTCTCAGCCCTGTTTGCTCCACAGGACTGGTGCACACCCTTGCCTGGGAATGTTGCCAGTTTCTTAAATATAGTCCCATACAAATACTGTCCGGTAGTGTGAGACGGCAGTTCTCTCCTTGAAGTCCAGTAACACACTGAGATTCTTAGCCAGCCCCAGATCTCTACTCATATGCACTGAACACCAAGCACCTTATGCCTCCCTAATTACTGCACCTGTGTTTGTCAGGCATTGCCCCGAAAACCTGGATAATCAGAAGGCTTCCAAGCCAGAGTTCTGCTTTCTCCAACCAGAGCTCCAGCAGGATTGCATTTTGCCCGGAGAAATATACCTGCCATCTAGTACTGAACCATACAACACACAGTAGCAAGTAATTGTAAAGTGGAAAGTAAATGATACATGGTTTTCTAAATATTTTAAAAATATACAGTTAGGTCCAGAAATATTTGGACAGCGACACAATTTTCGCGAGTTGGGCTCTGCATGCCACCACATTGGATTTGAAATGAAACCTCTACAACAGAATTCAAGTGCAGATTGTAACGTTTAATTTGAAGGTTTGAACAAAAATATCTGATAGAAATTGTAGGAATTGTACACATTTCTTTACAAACACTCCACATTTTAGGAGGTCAAAAGTAATTGGACAAATAAACCAAACCCAAACAAAATATTTTTATTTTCAATATTTTGTTGCGAATCCTTTGGAGGCAATCACTGCCTTAAGTCTGGAACCCATGGACATCACCAAACGCTGGGTTTCCTCCTTCTTAATGCTTTGCCAGGCCTTTACAGCTGCAGCTTTCAGGTCTTGCTTGTTTGTGGGTCTTTCCGTCTTAAGTCCGGATTTGAGCAAGTGAAATGCATGCTCAATTGGGTTAAGATCTGGTGATTGACTTGGGCATTGCAGAATGTTCCACTTTTTTGCACTCATGAACTCCTGGGTAGCTTTGGCTGTATGCTTGGGGTCATTGTCCATCTGTACTATGAAGCGTCGTCCGATCAACTTTGCGGCATTTGGCTGAATTTGGGCTGAAAGTATATCCCGGTACACTTCAGAATTCATCCGGCTACTCTTGTCTGCTGTTATGTCATCAATAAACACAAGTGACCCAGTGCCATTAAAAGCTATACATGCCCATGCCATCACGTTGCCTCCACCATGTTTTACAGAGGATGTGGTGTGCCTTGGATCATGTGCCGTTCCCTTTCTTCTCCAAACTTTTTTCTTCCCATCATTCTGGTACAGGTTGATCTTTGTCTCATCTGTCCATAGAATACTTTTCCAGAACTGAGCTGGCTTCATGAGGTGTTTTTCAGCAAATTTAACTCTGGCCTGTCTATTTTTGGAATTGATGAATGGTTTGCATCTAGATGTGAACCCTTTGTATTTACTTTCATGGAGTCTTCTCTTTACTGTTGACTTAGAGACAGATACACCTACTTCACTGAGAGTGTCCTGGACTTCAGTTGATGTTGTGAATGGGTTCTTCTTCACCAAAGAAAGTATGCGGCGATCATCCACCACTGTTGTCATCCATGGACGTCCAGGCCTTTTTGAGTTCCCAAGCTCACCAGTCAATTCCTTTTTTCTCAGAATGTACCCGACTGTTGATTTTGCTACTCCAAGCATGTCTGCTATCTCTCTGATGGATTTCTTTTTTTTTCAGCCTCAGGATGTTCTGCTTCACCTCAATTGAGAGTTCCTTAGACCGCATGTTGTCTGGTCACAGTAACAGCTTCCAAATGCAAAACCACACACCTGTAATCAACCCCAGACCTTTTAACTACTTCATTGATTACAGGTTAACGAGGGAGATGCCTTCAGAGTTAATTGCAGCCCTTAGAGTCGCTTGTCCAATTACTTTTGGTCCCTTGAAAAAGAGGAGGCTATGCATTACAGAGCTATGATTCCTAAACCCTTTCTCCGATTTGGATGTGAAAACTCTCATATTGCGGCTGGGAGTGTGCACTTTCAGCCCATATTATATATATAATTGTATTTCTGAACATGTTTTTGTAAACAGCTAAAATAACAAAACTTGTGTCACTGTCCAAATATTTCTGGACCTAACTGTAAATGTGAAAATTGTGACATGCATTTGTATTGACACCCCTGTAGTCGAAAACCCTGAAATAAAATCCTAAGCAATTAATTGCTTCCAGAAGTCACTTAATTAGTAAATTGTGTCAACCTGTGTGTAATTTACACTTGCTCTGTGAAGGACTCAGAAGTTTGTTTCAGAGCAATAGCGATCAAACAGCATCAAGAAAACCAAGGAACACACCAGATAGGTCAGGAATATAGTTGTGGAGAAGAGTAAATTAGGGTTACATTTATAAAAAAAAACACTGCCCAAACTCTAACTTTTCACGGAACACTGTTCAATCCATAATCAAAAAAATTAAGGAGTATGGCAAACCTATCGAGACATGACTGCCCACCTAAACTGACATTCCAAGCAAGTAGAGCACTAATGAGAAAGCAGCCAAGAAGCCCAAGGTCACTACAGAGCAGTTGCAGAGATCCACAGCTCAGTTGAGAGAATTTTTTCACAGGACAACGATTGGTCGTATACTCGGCAGATCTGGCATTTAGGCTCCTTTCACATTGCGTTTTACCTTCCGCTAACAGGTCCCATGGGAGTGGGGGAGGGGTTGTTCGGACGGATGCTCCGACGGGACCTGTGAGCGGAAGGTAAAACGCAATGTGAAAGGAGCCTTATGGAAGAGTGGCAAGAAGTAAGCCATTTTTTTAAAGCAAGCCATAAGAAGTCCCATTTGCAGTTTGGAAAATGCCATGTAGAGTACACATCTAGAATTTGAAAGAAGGTGTTCTTGTCAGATGATATCAACATAGAACGATTGGACTAAATTCAAAACACTATATGTGACGGAAAACTAACACTGCACATCACCCTAAAAACACCATCCAGACCATCAAACAGGGTGGTAAAAGCATCATGAGTTGCTTTTCTTCAGCAGGAACAGGAAAGTTAGTCAGATTTGATGGGAAGATGAATGAAGCTACATACAGGGAAATCCTGGAGGAAACCTGTTATAGGCTGCAAAGGGCTTGAGACTGGGAAGTAGGTTCACCTTCCAGCAGGTCATCAACTCTAAACATACTTCCAGAGAGACAATGGAATGATTTAGATCGAAGCATATTCATGTATTTAATAAGTCTAATCAAAGTACAGACCTAAATATCAATGGGAATCTGTGGCAAGACTTGAAAATTGCTGTTCACATACACTCTTCATCCAATCTCACTGAGCTAGAGCTAGTTTGCAAAGAAGAATGGGCAATTATTTCAGCCTTTAGATGTGTAAAGCTGGTAGAGACAATCCCCAAAAGACTTTTTGCGGTAATTGCAGAGAAAAGTGGTCTTGCAAAATATTGACTCAGGGGGATGAATAGAAATGCATGTCCCAATTTTCAGATTCATATATTTAAAATATTTAGAAAACCAAGTATGTTTTAATTTTCTACTTTATAAATACTTGCAACTTAGTGTTGGTATATCACATAAAAACGGAATAAAATACATTTTAGGTTTATGGGTGTAATGTGAAAAAATGTGGAAAAGTTCATGGTGTATGAACACTTTTTCAAGGCAATGTATATAAACAGGCAGCTAGAAAACAGAATGTTTATGTTATCAATCTACCCCGTAATAAAGCACTATATTTTCTGGTTTATAAGGTGCACCGGATTATAAGACGCACCACAAAATTAGAGAAAAAGAAAAAAAAAAGGTAAAAATAATTGGAGTCCGTCTTATAATTTGGTGGTGTCTGTGACGACATGGACTCTCATGGGTTAAAGTTTCTTAAAATCCAGCCAGACAGCATGATAGATTGTCTATAGATGGGGGAGAAGTCCCTCATTGTTTTTACAAGACTCTTGTTGACTCAATGTAATTGTGTTGGCCACTGAAAGCTAGACGTATTGTTCTCCAGACATTTCCAGTAACCATTGTATTGTAGTTGTGTATTGATAATGTAATTACCTTAGTAGCCATTGTCTAGTCTAGTGTTACGCCCACGGTTAAGGAGGCCGGCGTTCAGTTGGGATGAGCCCTGAGCCACGCTGTCTTTCTAAAGGCGGCGGGTTTTAGTGGACGAGAGCACCCACTGAGCCCCGTGTCTCCACAATTGGTGGCAGCAGTGGGATACTACTCAGCCTGGTTTACCCAGGGGAGCTGCAGTGGACTGGTGTTTTCGGACACCGTCCAGGGCTCAACAACCAGGGAGGCACATAAGCATACCCAGCAGGCCATAGGGGAGGCATTCAGGTTTCGGACGCTGCCATGTCCAACCCCACCAGCTCAGCCATGGGACAAGGACCAGAGAGGAGTTACGACCGCAGCAGTAAATGGATGCTGCAGGATCTGTGCCAGATGCGAAAGATTGACTACAGGAACACTGACACTCGGTCAGACTTGATCCGGAAATTAGTCTGTTGGGATGCCCAGAATGATGCAGAGGATGATGGGGACACTGCCGTTGTGGTCTCAGAGGAGGTAAACCCTGTATCTCATCCTAGATCCAGTGACAGTCTGGAAACAAACCAAACCCAAGCAGACCGAGTCAAGGAATTGTTTACTGCATTGGGGCCTGAAGCTTCAAGGGAAGAGAGGGCTGGTGTTCTGCAATTTGTGTTTGGATTTCCAATTTCCTCACCATCAGCACCTACCTCCAGGATAGACCACCGCCAAGGAAGTCATCTTCGCTACAGGGATGTGCCAGTGTTTAATGATTCCAGCACTGAGATAGATGAACACTTGCAAAACTTTGAGATGCTAATGCGTATGCACCAGGTGCCCACAGATGAGTGGTCCAAATACCTGTGGACAAGCTTGCCTGTCCGGGCCCAGGAGGCTGTCCGATCACTTGGGCCTCAGGACTGCTTGGACTACGGAATTATTAAGGACACTTTGTTGGCCCTTTTTACCATAACGCCCGAGAGACATCGCACTAAGTTCCGGACTATGTCTCGCCAGGGTGTCTCGTACGTCGAATTTGGCAGTCAACTTCGACGACACTGTAATCGCTGGCTCGATGGTCGGGCTGCCCACTCCGCTGCTGCCCTCCGGGATGTGATAGTGCTTGAACAGCTGCTGGAGCAGATGGACCCGGAAATCCGAGAATGGGTAGCTGACAGGAAGCCCGACACCCCAGAGCGAGCAGCGCGATTGGCTGACGAATTTACAGCCAACCGACCCAGCTGGAGGCCCAATAGGCCCACCGATCTGAGGAGGTCCCTCAACCATGGATCCAAGCGACCCCCGGACTCACGTGCTGGACTAACTCATTACCCCACAGAAGCCCCAACAAGACAAAGGTTTACCAACAGGGTGAGTGACTTGTCTAACCCACGGCGCTGTTATACGTGTGGGCGCCTTAGACACATGGCCAAAGAGTGTCTACAAAACCGGAGCCCCATGCCTGGAGCCCGTCTACCAGTCAACATATGCCGAGATGAACCAACGAGACCTGAGGAATGCTACTCCCGAGAAACACCAATAGCTGAGGAAGTGGTTTATCCAGTCCACACCATACGGCAGGCCGGACACCGTACACCAGCTAACCTCCATCCCCACATCCAGACGGTCAAGGTCGGTGATATACAGGCTCAGGGACTTCGAGACTCGGGATCTTCCATCACCCTGGTCAGCCCAGATATTGTTCCCACAGAACATCATTTATCTGGCCGCCAAGTGACCATCACCCTTGCTGGGGGCCAGCGCTCGAACATCCCTCTGGCACGAGTGCAGTTGGACTGGGGAACTGACCAAGGAGAGGTTGAAGTGGGGCTCATGGACGGCCTCCCCACCCCTGTAATTTTGGGAAATGACCTAGGACAAGGACTATCCAGCCAGTTTGTCACCGCCATCACCCGCAGCCAAGCCAAACACCATCCTGGTGCAGGTCTTTCTTCCAGCCCATCAGAGGAGAACCCAACTCCACAATCTTCAGCCTCCTCATCAGAGCCAACAAATGTGAGTACATCAGACCCAACTGTGGCCATTGATTGGGGGGAGATAGATCGTAAGGAGTTCAGGGAAGCTCAACTGTCAGACCCCACCCTAGAGCTTATCCGTAGTGCGGCCGCCCAACCTGGGGGAGGAAATCAGGGGGAGGTATATAGATGGGAAAAAGGCCTCTTATATCAGGAGAAGCCCGCATCCTGCCCAGAAAAACCCTGGACCCGTGTACATCAGCTTGTGGTACCCCAGCAATACCGACCCCAACTATTGCGTTTAGCTCATGATGTTCCTGCGGCTGGGCACATGGGGACCAAAAAGACTCGGGCCCGCCTGCTGCGTAGTTTTTTCTGGCCAAGGGTCACTCAAGAAGTGCAAAAATACAGAGCCTCTTGCCCAGTGTGTCAGCGTATGGGGGGAGCCCCATGCCGTGCCCCACTTCAACCCATGCCCTTGATAGGAGAACCATTCCAGAGAGTTGCCATTTATATAGTAGGCCCCTTAGCCATCCCCAGCCGTAGTGGAAAAAGATTCATCCTCACCCTGGTAGACTTTGCCACCCGTTACCCAGAAGCCATTGCCTTAACCGCCATAGATGCAGAGCACGTGGCTCAGGCTCTACTGGACATCTTTAGCCGGGTAGGGTTTCCACAGGAAGTATTGACTGACCAGGGGGCACAGTTCCAAAGTGAACTGATTCACACCCTGTGGGAAAAACATGGAGTCCTCCCCATGCGCACAACCCCCTACCATCCTGAAACAAATGGATTGTGTGAGCCCTTCAACAAAACGCTCAAACAGCTCATTAGCCGATATGTGGAGTCCGAGGGCGGAGACTGTGAGAAAAACTTGCAGCAGCTCCTTTTTGCTTACCGGGAGGTGCCGCAGGACTCCACTGGGTTCTCTCCCTTTGAATTGCTGTACGGCCGAAAAGTACGAGGGCCCCTAGAGCTGGTACGAGAGAGTTGGGAGGGCACCTTCCCCACAGAAGAGGTTCCCATACTGGACTATGTTCAAAAGTTTAGGGAAAGGATGAGGCACCTCATGGCGTTAGCCCATGGGAATTTAGAAGTGGCTCAGGAAAGGCAAAAACGATGTTACGACCGCACTGCCCGGCCCCGAGAATTTGCCTGTGGACAGAAGGTCCTAGTACTAGTACCGGTGCGGAAAAACAAGCTGCAAGCCATGTGGGCGGGTCCATTCACCATTACCAAGAAATGTGGCAATACTGACTACACCGTGGCCCTGGATCGAGCAGGTGTTCGTGAGCGTACCTACCACATCAACAGGCTAAAAGCTTATGAGGAACGAGAAGTCACCAATTTAGCAGTTTGCTGTCCAGAGTTAGATGATCCAGAGTTGGACCAGATCCCAGACCTATTAGTGGACTCCAAAAGGGAAATGGGGGTAAAAGATGTATCACTAGGGGAGCAGCTTTGTCCATCACAGAAGCGACAGATATCAGACCTACTCGAAACATATGAAACACTGTTCACAAGTCAGCCTGGTAGAACCCCCCTGGTTCAGCATCATGTCAATACAGGGGCAGCCACCCCACTGAGACAACCCGCCTACCGGGTGACCCCTCCTGTGTTGACAATGATGAAGGCCGAGGTGGATGACATGTTAAATATGGGAGTCATAGTCCCCTCCCATAGCCCATGGGCTGCCAATGTGGTGTTGGTGCCAAAAAAGGACAAGAGTACTCGTTTCTGTGTGGACTATAGACGGCTCAATGAGGTCACGATTACAGATGCTTACCCCATGCCCCGGGTGGATGAACTACTAGATAGGTTAGGGGGGTCTCGGTTTATATCTACCCTCGATTTGAGCAAGGGATACTGGCAGATCCCACTCACAAAAGACGCTCAAGAGAAATCGGCCTTCATAACCCCTTTTGGCCTCTTTGAGTTTACCAGCATGCCTTTTGGGATGAAAAATGCCCCAGCCACCTTCCAGAGGATGGTAGACCATTTACTAGAGGGATGTCAGGGGTATGCCCAGGCCTATTTGGATGACATCGCTATCTTTAGCGACACTTGGGAAGAGCATCTTCAGCATGTGTCCCAGGTGCTGCAGAGGGTAGCCAAAGCCCAGCTCACCATCCGACCTGACAAATGCCAAATGGGGATGGCCGAAGTGCTATACCTGGGACATCGGGTGGGAAGTGGGTGCATTCGTCCCGAACCTGCAAAAGTAGAAGCCATTATCCAGTGGCCACGCCCGGTCAATCAAAAACAGGTCTGTGCGTTTCTAGGAACCGCAAACTACTATCGAAAGTTTATCCCCAATTACAGTACTATAGCAAAACCGCTCACTGACCTCACAACCAAAAGATATGCCCGTAACCTTATCTGGACCCCAGAATGTGAAACTGCGTTCCTCCAATTGAAAGACTGGCTAGCCCAAAGCCCAGTCTTGACTGTTCCTGACTTCCGTCGCAGATTCATTGTCCAAACAGACACATCGGACACAGGACTAGGAGCTGTACTTAGCCAAGTGGGGGACAACGGTGAGGAACATCCGATAGCGTACCTCTCCCGGAAGCTGTTGGACCGAGAGAGGACTTATGCCATCATAGAAAAAGAATGCCTGGCCATAGTCTGGGCCTTAAAAAAATTGCAGCCCTACCTCTATGGCAATGAGTTCACAGTCCTCACTGACCACAATCCATTGAGTTGGCTAAATCGCACTGCCGGGGACAACGGACGCTTGCTCAGGTGGAGTCTGGCATTACAATCTTACAATTTTTCCATCTCCCATAAACAGGGCAAGAACCATGGAAATGCGGATGGGCTTTCCCGACAAGAGGAGAAGGATGATCGGAAGCCTATCATGTCTGGCTAATATTAAGAAGGGGGAGGAATGTGACGACATGGACTCTCATGGGTTAAAGTTTCTTAAAATCCAGCCAGACAGCATGATAGATTGTCTATAGATGGGGGAGAAGTCCCTCATTGTTTTTACAAGACTCTTGTTGACTCAATGTAATTGTGTTGGCCACTGAAAGCTAGACGTATTGTTCTCCAGACATTTCCAGTAACCATTGTATTGTAGTTGTGTACTGATAATGTAATTACCTTAGTAGCCATTGTCTAGTCGGTGACTCCCAGTTTACATGTACACCCTCAGTCTTTCTATGCACATCATTTAAATGAACATTGTCCATGCAGCTTGAAATTCCTCCAATGGGAGAAGCAATCTTGTCCAACCAATTGATGAGGACGCAGTGTATCCAAGTGGAAGGTTGTGGCTATAAAAAGGACTTCTTTAAGCCACCAGGGGTTGTTGATGGATGCTGATGGATCCAGTCTAAGCTCTTTGGAGCTGACTAGAGGATCAGGATATCTTATGGCTTCAATCTAGGGACTCTGGACCCGGTTGGAGCCCATATCCACAGTCTAGGGATTTCGACTCCGGCTGCCAGGATTTTATCATCAAACCAGGACTACCTAAGGAGGACACGCAGGTTGGGACAGTTCAGTCACCTGTTACAGACTTTGCAGACCTCAGACATCTTGGAACCTGTGAGGCATGGACATTCTAAATCCCTGGTGAGCCAGCGGAAGGGTGAGACTCTGTTGCCTGTTACATTTGTGTGTTTTGCTGGTTATGTGTTATTTGCTGTTAATTGTTTGGGGATCCAATAAAGTCTAATTATTGTGGTTCCCTCACCCTGTGTTGTCTGAGTAGTGTTACGCCCACGGTTAAGGAGGCCGGCGTTCAGTTGGGATGAGCCCTGAGCCACGCTGTCTTTCTAAAGGCGGCGGGTTTTAGTGGACGAGAGCACACACTGAGCCCCGTGTCTCCACACTTAACGGGGGAAGGGAGGGCTCTAGCGGTGGTGGAAAAGGGTCACAGTGTAAGACAAGAAACATCCAGAAACTGTTGGCGGTGCCGGCTTCAAAGAAATGGAGCCCGAGTCGGCGCATGCACAGATTGAGCTATGGGTTCAATGACAGGCTGAGACCTCATCTGCACACGTGCCACCTCCGGGTCCCATTTTACTTAAGTCCGCTGCTGGAAGATTAATGGGCCGGAGGCAGTGCGTGTGTGACGCCCCCGGACTATCAGGTCATCACAGGGTACTGCACAAGCTGCCCTTCCGTGCAGTATTCCGTCTACCTCTTGGTTCTGGGTTCCTACTTAAGTGGTGTTGCCTCGACCAGCAAATAAAAATCCTAGAGACACTGTGAGCCACACCCACCTGACACACCAGTGGACGGCTTGAGAGGAATAGAGTTTCCCACCTGGGGGGTCAGGGAGGGGAGGTGAGGAGTGTAGGGAGAAGAGTAGAGTCAGTGAGTGGAGAAGGAGGTGGAAAGCAGCCCTCGAGCTAAGAGGAACTCAGAGGAAGTCGGGAGTGGGGACTCCCGAAGTAACTGCCTAGGTTGCAGATGGTTGTCTGGGCCTAGAGAAGTCGGACCCCTGGTTGCAGGGGATTGTGGTGAGGTGCTCGGACCCGTCGAGGAGGACAGCCGACAGCCTGGCCCTGTCACTGGTCTGGGACCGAAGGTACAATGGGGTACACGGACCCTAGGTCGGGGAGTACCTTCAGGCAACCCCACTATTCACCTGAGGAGAACGGAGCCTTCATGATCCCTTCCCACCCGCTCCAGAATCAGGGCATTAGCGCAACGAGGGAGATAGGACTTTCCAACCAAAACAGTCCAGAAAATACCAAGCGTGAGTCCTGAGAGCAAGCTCACTTACTTAGCCATAGTAGGGAGCGGGGCCCGGCTAGTTCCAAGCTACCGGGCCATCAAGTTGAAGTCTAAACTAACTGCCAGGAGGCAGGTCACAGACCACCAGGCAGCACCACTTGGGGACGGGATCCGGATGAGCTCCCCTCAGCGGCAACCAAAGACTTGATTTATCCGGTTGTCGGTGTCTGCTTATGAACTGAGTGAGTATGAGAGTGGCCCCATTATCCCCATAGCACTTCCCCCTTCACCGAGTCCCGGGGCATCCCCCTACCTGTGGAGGGTTCCAACACCTTGCTGCCCTGTTCCTTCATCCCCGGGTACTCCCAACAGCAGCAGTGGTACTCCTAATTACAACACATCACGGGTGGTGTCATGAACTATAACTCCCCTGTAAATACCCCCTTTTTCCATTCGAGTGGCCGCACGACCGCCCGGATCCAGAGACCCTTGAGCCACAGTAAACCCGGATCCAAGCAGCTTGGCTGCTTCCATGGGGGCGGTACATGTGCACAGATAAGATTTTAAGCCGAGAGCTCCATCTGTGCACACACTGACTCCGAGCGCCATTATTTGAAGCCAGCACCACTGACATTTTCAGGATGGCCACTGCCTCACTGCCCACAGCACAGCTGCTCGCAGCCTGCCCCTGCCTCTTGCGACCCCTCCTGCTTCCACTCTCCACCCAAATTTGTGGGAGGAAAAGTGTGTCTTATAATCCAGAAAATACGCTATGTTGATGTATTAATAACTTATACGCATACTCCTACTAATAATACTGACTTTAGGAACTAAGCACTTTCTGAATGTTGCAACTGTTATGTATTTTTTAAAGGTAAATTTTCTTCAAACTTACCACTAGTAAATTGGGAAAAATCATAGAGCTATCTTCAGTAAAAGGGGCTTTCCAGGTAAAAGGTGATCATTACCTTGGGGTTAGATTCCGTAAAAATAAGAAAATAACTCATACTCATCTGCTACCACCGTACTGGGTCTAAAGCAGGCCACTCTGTCAACTGAGTCAGAGTTAGAATAGCAAAATATTCCAGTTCAGATTATGCTTGGTACCAAGTACTTTTCCAGTATTCGTTGCGAATAATTAACTTACTGCAAGTCAATATTTTTCTGGGAAATCTTGAAGAAATATGTTTTTGGTTTCCCATTGACTTGCATTTGATTTTTTTTCGTGTCAAACACAGAAATAGTACTAGGTATGCGTATAGCATAATCTGAACTGAAATATTTCACTATTCACCCAGCTCTAATGAGTATTTTAGAATTGTCAAGTGTTTTTTAAAACATGGCTATATTTTCTATCATTTGCTGATCACAGATAGAAACTCAGTCTAACTCCTAACTTATATATCTAAGTAAGGGCTCGTCTGTATATCTAGTTTATATATCTAGCTAAGGCCTGCAACTATATGATGTCACAATCCGTAACCAAAAAACGCCGTGGGAACTGCTGGACTACATTGGACCTGGGAACTTTTCTTTCTAATAAACTGATGAATGAGGGACAAGATCTTGTTTTTATTTCTCTCTGTTTATATCTTTCAGGTTTCCTTCGAAGGACTACATTGGATTCCTTATACTACTTCGGATCTGCATCTTTGTTTTTTTTTGCAGTAAATTGGTGAAACAGGGAAAGTGTCGGAGAGTGTTTTTGTTTTTTTTAAATAAGGCCTTTTTGTGTGTGTTTTTTTTTTCTTTTGACTTACTGGGTTAGTAATGGGGTGTCTGATAGACAACTCTCCATTTCTAACACCAGGGCTTGATAGCAGCTGACACTACACAGCTTATATCAACCCCAACTCCTATTATCTCGATTGCCACCACACCAGGGAAATTAAGAAGAGCCGAGGCAAAGTGCCAGAATTGTTGCATCTAATGTGATGAGACACCTCTGGGGTGGCTGCAGAATGGGATCTTTAGGCTAAGAAGGTCCAAATAACCATGGACCTTCCCAGCCTGATAATATCAGCCCACAGCTGTCTGCTATACCTTTGCTGTTTACCAAAAATAGACATGACCTCATGTTGTTTTATTTTTATTTATTTACTAGCTGTATTACCCGGCTTCGTCCAGGTTAATAACTGTTGTTAACAAAATAGAATGTATTAACAAAAATTTATTCTGCACACAAAAACCACAAAAGAAATATATAGAAATGTAATTATTAAAAGGCAAAAAACTAAGCTAATAGAAGCATTTCACAACATATATTTCAACACCACAGATATTCCACACAAATTTAACTAAATTGGCCAAGTAATGTGCTCCATCTGTCTCTTTCCAGGTCTGTCTCTTTCCCCGTCTGCCTCTTTTCCCATCTGTCTGTCTCTTTTTTTGTCTGTCTCTTTCCCTGGTCTGTCTCTTTCCTCCTCTATCTCCCCATCTCTTTGTCTATGTCTTTCCTGTCTGCAGCTTTCCCTGTCTGCCGGTCTCTGTCTCTTTCCTTGTCTGTCTCTATTTCTCTGTCTCTTTCCCCGTCTGTCTCTATCAAGGTCTATGTCTTTCCCCATCTATATTTGTCTGTCTCTCTGGCTGTCTCCTCCTTCCCTGTCTGCCTGTCTCTGTCACTGTCTGCATGTCTATCTGTCTCTTTCCCCATCTGTCTCTTTCCCCATCTGTCTCTTTCCCCGTCTGTCTCTTTCCAGGTCTGTCTCTTTCCAGGTCTGTCTCTTTCCCTATCTGTCTCTGTCAGTCTCTTTCACCGTCTGTCTCTGTCTGTCTCTTTCACCGTCTGTCTCTTTCTGTCTCTTTCATCGTCTGTCTCTTTCACCGTCTGTCTCTATTTCTCTGTCTCTTTCCCTGTCTGTGTCTCTGTCTGTCTCTGTCTGTCTCTCTGTCTGTCTCTGTCTATCCGTCTTCCCACCAACATCTTATTACCTCACATATAAGCTTCTTATACTATGAATGTCTTTTGTTCCTATAGCAACCACTGACAGCTCTTACTAATAACCTGTAGTTCCAGGCTCCTTTTACTTTAATGAAGGCATGTTTTTTAGAGAGTAACTGTAAAGTGCGGGGTTAAATTTTCCTGTCATAACATAGTCTACGATGTTCCCTAGGTCACATGAGATGTCTGTGCAAAATTTTGTGATTGTAAATGCGACGGTGCGGATACACTTTTCGTTTCACTTTTTCCCCATTATGTAGATGGGGCAAAATTGATTGGTAAATTGAAACACACAGGGTTAAAAGTTTGCCTCACAACATAGCCTATGACGCTCTTGGGGTCCAGATGTGTGAGTGTGCAAAATTTCGTGATTGTAAATGCGACGGTGCGGATACACTTTTCGTTTCACTTTTTCTCCATTATGTAGATAGGGGCAAAATTGATTGGTAAATTGGAACGTGCGGGGTTAAAATTTCGCCTCACAACATAGCCTATGACGCTCTCGGGGTCCAGACGTGTGAGTGTGCAAAATTTTGTGTCTGTAGCTGCGACGGTGCAGATGCCAATCCCGGACATACACACACACACACACACACACACACACACACACTCAGATTTATATATTAGATTAGCTTAGAAGAATCCAAACAACCTGTAGTGCCACATGAAAGGCACTACATAAATAGATATTTATATTGGTTGCCAGTAGAGTTTTGTCTGGGAATTTATGAGCTTACATCGCACGAGACTCACCTATGCAAGCCTATGGGGCAAGAAAAAAATTGGACGGCACACACACCATCCTTGTACCGTCCATTTTTTTTACTTGTGCCCATTGACTTGAATTGATAAGTCTCAGGCAATATATGTGTCTATATGCAGCATGCTATGTTGTTTTCCTCAGCCCGATTACAGTTGAGGAAAATCTTGCAGATATACACTGCCTCATTGAATAACATTGGTGCGAGTACAGTGAGATTTTTTTTATCAGAGCGAGGCCTAAGATACAATTTGGTAAGGGTCCTAACAGAATACATTCTGTAGGAGACCGTTGTGCCTGGTTGATTGCATGATCTAAACTAGTTTCTTAGTTACAGAGAGCCCTTGGTGCGCATGTCCAAAGTGTGTGGGCTGAGAAGCTGTGCCCTAAATTTCACATCGACTTTTCCCTGCATCAATTGAAATTAATTGCTAATGCCTTGCTGTGGAACTGTCTGCAACTGTCCATCTGATAAACTCTAAAAATTCTGCCCCCTTTAACTACTAATGCTTTATGCTAGGAAATCTATTGTCTTGATTTGGTAACCTCATAATCTATTAATATGTCATTTATGCAGATATTCCTCCTTATGAGTTAACCTATTTTGCAAGGGCGTAACTGACCAGTTCTCCGAAATATGATATCCATGACTTACCACTTGGTGTAAAGGGGGCTTTACACGCTGCGACATCGCTAATCCGGAGTCGTTGGGGTCACGGAATTTGTGACGCACATCCGGCCGCATTAGCGATGTTGCTGCGTGTGACACCGATGAGCGATTTTGCATCGTTGCAAAAACGTGCAAAATCGCTCATTGGTGACATGGGGGTCCATTCTCGATTATCGTTACTGCAGCAGTAACGATGTAGTTCGTCGCTCCTGCGGCAGCACACATCGCTATGTTTCATAGTTTCATAGTTTCATAGTTTTTAAGGTTGAAGGGAGACTCTAAGTCCATCTAGTTCAACCCGTAGCCTAACATGTTGATCCAGAGGAAGGCAAAAAAACCCCAATGTGTCAAATAAGCTCCAATGGGGAAAAAAATTCCTTCCTGACTCCACATCCGGCAATCAGACTAGTTCCCTGGATCAACACCCTGTCATAAAATCCAATATACATAACTGGTAATATTATATTTTTCAATTAATGCGATCAGGCTCTGCTTAAATTTTACTTGTGAATCCCTCAATACAACATCATACGGCAGAGAGCTCCATAGTCTCACTGCTCGTACAGTAAAGAGTCCTCATCTGTGATTATGATTAAACATTCTTTCCTCAAGACGTAGCGGATGCCCCCGTGTTCCAGTCGCAGGCCTAGGTGTAAAGAGATCTTTGGAAAGGTCTCTGTACTGTCCCCTCATATATTTATACATTGTGATTAGATCCCCCTAAGCCTTTGTTTTTCCTAACTAACTAACCCCAAGTTTAATAACCTGTCTTGGTATTGCAGCCCACCCATTCCTCTAATAATCTTGGTCGCTCTTCTATCTACCTGTAAGATTATGCTATTTATAACCTTCTATACTTTTGCTAACAAGAAATGCATCCATTCCTCTCTTAAATTCATTCAGTGAGTTGGCCATCACCACTTCCTCAGGAAGAGAGTTCCAGAGCCTCACTGCTCTTACCGTGAAGAACCCTCTTCTATGCTGATGTAGGAATTTTCTTTCCTCCAATCGAAAAGAATGCCCCCTTGTTCTTGTCATAGTCCTTGGTACAAACAGATCATGGGAGAGATCTCTATATGGCCCTCTGATATATTTGTACATATTTATTAGGTCTCCCCTAAGTCTTCTCTTTTCTAGAGTAAATAGACCTAATTTTGATAACCTTTCCGTGTATTGTAATGCACCCATTCCATTTATTATTTTAGTAGCCCGCCTCTGAACCCTTTCAAGTTCAGTAATGTCTTTCTTCAGCACCGGCGCCCAAAATTGCACACAATACTCCAAGTGTGGTCTGACTAGTGATTTGTACAGAGGGAGAATGATGTTTTCATCTCGTGCCCCCAGACCTCTTCTAATGCATCCCATCACCCTATTTGCTTTGGTGGCTGCTGCCTGACACTGGGCACTCCAATTTAGATTCTTATTCACTAAGATGCCTAAGTCTTTTTCCATGTCTGATTTCCCCAGCAGTTTCCCATTTAGTAAGTAATCGTAGCATCTGTTTCTCCTTCCCATGTGCATAACCTTACACTTATCTGTGTTAAACCTCATTTGCCATTTTTCAGCCCAATTCTCCAATTTACTCAAGTCCATCTGTAGTTGCAAACTGTCCTCCTTTGTGTTAACTACCTTACATAGTTTTGTATCATATGCAAATACTGATATTTTACTCTGTAAACCATCCACCAGATCATTAATAAATATATTAAATAGTAGGGGGCCCAATACAGACCCCTGTGGCACCCCACTAGTAACCCTGGCCCAATCTGAGTATGCACCATTAATAACCACTCTTTGTTTTCTACCACTAAGCCAGCTACCTACCCATCTACACACATTTTCCCCGAGCCCAAGCTTTCTCATTTTACTTAGCAGTCTTTTATGTGGGACAGTGTCAAATGCTTTACCGAAGTCGAGATAAATGACATCCAATGATTCTCCTCGGTCCATGTGAGAGCTTACATCCTCATAGAAGCTGATCAGGTTAGTTTGACAGGAGCGATCCTTCATAAATCCATGTTGATATGGAGTTAAACAGTTATTAACATTGAGACATTCCATAATAGTATCCCTTAAAAACCCTTCAAACATTTTACCCACAACAGATGTTAAGCTTACCGGCCTATAGTTTCCAGGTTCCCTTTTGCACCCTTTTTTGAATATTGGTACCACATTTGCTAGCCGCCAATCCAGTGGAACAGACCCAGTTTCTATAGAGTCTTTAAATAAAAGGAATAGAGGCCTGTCTATCACATTACTTAACTCCCTTAATACCCGAGGGTGAATGCCATCAGGGCCTGGTGATTTGTCAATTTTAATGTTACTAAGTCGGTTCTGCACTTCTTCCTGGGTTAGGCAGGTCATACTTAATGGGGCATTTACATGATCACTCTGCATTTCCCCTGGCATATGCTTTTCCTGTGTGAACACAGTTGAGAAAAAAGTATTTAAAACATTTGCTTTTCCCACATCGCTTTCTATGATTTTACCCTCATTATTCTTTAAAGGGCCAACACCATCAATTTTAATCTTTTTTCTGTTTATATAATTAAAGAATAGTTTGGGATTTGTTTTGCTTTCCTTAGCAATGAGTCTCTCAGTTTCTACTTTTGCTAAATATATTTGTTTTTTACACATTTTATTTTTTTCTCTATATATTTTTAATGCTTCTTCGCTGCCTTCTTGTTTTAGCTTTTTAAATGCCTTTTTCTTATTATTCATTGCCCCTTTTACATCCTTATTAAGCCACATTGGTTTTCTCCTGTTCCTAGCCCTTTTATTTCTGTATGGTATGGCTAGCTCGCAGTGGGTGTTTAATACTAATTTAAAAATTTCCCACTTATTTTCTGTGCTCCCATTTTTGAGGACATTGTCCCAATCAATTTGGCGAAGGTCTTCTCTAAGTTGATAAAACTTTGCTTTCCTGAAATTCAGCGTTTTTGTAACCCCCCTCCAAGGCACCTTACTAAAGGACAAGTGGAATTGTATTATATTGTGGTCACTATTCCTTAGGTGCCCATCCACTCGTACGTCTGTTATTCTATCTGGCCTGTTGCTTAAAATTAAGTCCAGAAGGGCTGCCCCTCTAGTTGGGCCCGGCACAAGTTGGGACAGATAATTAATTATCCTTAGTTACTGACAGAAACCGGTTTCCTTTCTGAGATACACAGGTTTCAGTTTCCCAGTCTATATCGGGGTAATTGAAGTCCCCCATAATAATCACCTCATTGTGATTTGCTGCTTTGTCTATTTGTTTCAATAATACATTTTCAGTGGTTTCTGTTATATTTGGTGGCTTATAACAAACCCCTATGAGGATTTTATTAGTTTTCCCTCCTTGTATCTCCACCCATAGAGACTCCACCTCTTCATTTCCCTCTTGAATATCTTCTCTTAGTCTGGGCTTTAAACTGGACTTTATATATAGACAGACTCCACCCCCTTTCCTTTTTTTACGATCCCTCCTAAACAATTCATATCCTTGCAGGTTAGCCGCCCAGTCATAACTATCATCTAACCATGTCTCAGTTATTCCTACTATGTCGTATTTCTCCTCATACATTACCAGCTCCAGTTCCTCCATCTTATTGGTCAGGCTTCTTGCATTGGTCAGCATGCAGGAAAGAAGTTTTGCTCCCCTTTTCTCAGCTTCCTTCTTAGTACCCTGTCTTGGGTCCTCTTTACGGCATCTAGTATCCTTGATTAGTTTGTCCTTCTGCTGCATGTTCTTGTCTGCTGTTTTTTCTCCCATCCCCTCTTCTTCTAGTTTAAAGCCCTCCTGATGAGTGTGGCAAGCCTTCTGGCGAACGTGTGTTTCCCAGGTTTTGTGAGGTGTATCCCGTCTCTTGCGAGAAGTCCATCGTAGAGGTAATTCACTCCATGGTCTAAGAATCCAAATCCTTGCTGCCTGCACCACCGTCGTAGCCAGTTGTTCAAATTTAGTATCCTATTCCATCTTCTGACACCATGGCCATCGACTGGGAGGATTGATGAGAAAACAACCTGTACGTTCCGTTCCTTTATTTTCTTCCCCAGAATTTCAAAGTCTTCACAAACAGTTGGCAGATCATTTCTTGCCGTGTCGTTTGTTCCTACATGTATCAATAGGAATGGGTATTCGTCCTTGGATCCGAGGATAGTTGGTATCCTGTTGGCCACATCCTTGATTTTTGCTCCAGGGAGGCAGCATACTTCTCGTGCGGTTATGTCCGGCCTGCAGATAGTTGCCTCCGTGCCTCTTAGTAGTGAGTCGCCCATAACTACCACTCTTCTTTTCTTTCTGGACGCACTGCTTGTTGCTCCTGAGTGCTTTTGAGTGTCTTTTGTTTCTGCTTTTGTTGACAAAGTAACTTCTTTTGATGATACTGTGTCTTCTCCTGTAGAGACGGTATCATCCTGAGCTGTGCCATTTTTGTTCTCCAGCATGAGGGCTTCATATTGGTTGCTAAGCTGTGTGGGTGGTGCCGACCACTTGATCCGCTGGCTTCTTTTGGTCACATGTGTCCACTTTTCAGCCTCTGTATGTGTTCTGAAGCTTTTCTCACTTTCCATATCCTGAATTGTTGCTTCTGCCTCGTCCAAGAAGTCCTCATGTTCTTTAATTAGCTTCAAAGTTGCTATTCTTTCTTCCAGTCCCCGCACCTTTTCCTCTAAGAGGGCAACAAGTTTGCACTTTTGACAGGTGAAGTTGAATTTCTTGTGCGGCAGATCCGTAAACATGTAGCATGTGTTGCAGGTGACCATGTGGATTTTCTTCTCTTCCATAATGCTGATGTAGCGTATGACAGGCGAAAGTCGCGCGCGGTTTTGCGATGTCCTCAAACAGCGAGACCCGGCAAGTCCCAGCAATCGATCAGCTTACGGCGACTCTTCTCTTCTTAAACAGCTACAGTTATCACCACTATGAGATTGTGTTAAAACTATGCCACACTTATCTTCAGTCGCCTCCCTTTACTTCAGTACCTCGCACTCTCAGCACCTCGCTAGCTCTGGCTGGTTTATATAGTTCTACAAGGACTACTAGAAGCTGCTAGAAGCTTCTAGAAACAGGTGTGGCTAATACTACTGACTAAATCACTAGACACACTTTTTTTTTTTTTTTGCTTTTTCACAGTACCCCAGACAAACACAGACAACAAATCCCTAATGAAATTAAACAGTTACAGTTATCACCACTATGAGATTGTGTTAAAACTATGCCACACTTATCTTCAGTTGCCTCCCTTTACTTCAGTACCTCGCACTCTCAGCACCTCGCTAGCTCTGGCTGGTTTATATAGTTCTACAAGGACTACTAGAAGCTGCTAGAAGCTTCTAGAAACAGGTGTGGCTAATACTACTGACTAAATCACTAGACACACTTTTTTTTTTTTTTTTTTGCTTTTTCACAGTACCCCAGACAAACACAGACAACAAGTCCCTAATGAAATTAAACAGTTACAGTTATCACCACTATGAGATTGTGTTAAAACTATGCCACACTTATCTTCAGTCGCCTCCCTTTACTTCAGTACCTCGCACTCTCCTGTGACACCGCAGGAACGAGGAAGCTCTCCTTACCTGCCTCCCGGCCGCTATGCGGAAGGAAGGAGGTGGGCGGGATGTTACGTCCCGCTCATTTCCGCCCCTCCGCTGCTATTGGGCGGCCGCTCAGTGACGTCACTGTGACGCCGCACGGACCGCCCCCTTGGAAAGGAGGCGGCTCGCCGGTCACAGTGACGTCGCCGGGCAGGTAAGTATGTGTAACAGGTCTGGGCGATGTTGTGCGGCACGGGCAGCGATTTGCCCGTGTCGCGCAACAGATGGGGGCGGGTACCGACACTAGCGATATCGGGACCAATATCGCAGTGTGTAAAGTAGCCTTTAGGCATGAAACCTTTGACATACATCTAAGACAAGAGGTCTGCAACCTAAAAAACTGCATTGTATTTTTCAACTGTTTCTGAGAGATTTTTGCAAGCTGAATACGTGAAACATGCTAAAAAAAAGTTCCATCAAATCAGTTTTTCTTGCAGAAGTTGAGTTTTGGCTATATCATTACTGAATTTGTAATGGAACAGAGGGACCACAATAATGACTGCTATTTTTGTTAAGTTGACATTAAAGGTTTCAATAGCTGAAATAAAAAAGGCCTAACTTGCCCTAACCTAAAATCATCTGTTCATCCTGTAGTTCACAGCAGCAAACTACCACTCCTGCATTCATCCCCTAATTTGTATGATATCAGGTTAGATGAAGAAGAAGAAGATGCTGGACCACCACTGGAAGAGTCTGGCTCTGAAGTTTCTATGGATGATGGATGATCTTGTTAGAGATTTGGACCTTTTCAAAGATGATGCTGAATTGTTGGGATCAAGACTCAGGAATAAACACCTTCTGTCACCTGGAACTTCAATTTCATAGTAAAGGCATAGAGAGAGTGAATTCACTTTGTTTTATTCTAAAGATGGGAATCTTTTTTATAGTAGTGATGTCCTTGTCCCATGAGGCAATTTGTAATCGAATATGAATCATCCCAATGACGGTTATTTATAGATTCTTCCAAAACAAGCCAAAAAGCAGTTTTGCTGCATAATGGAAATTAATGTACATCACTTCCTGTTGGACACTCAGTGCATCTGCAGGAAAGTTATGAAAATTTGGCTATGATCCTTGAAAAAATCAAGTATGAACATCATCACAGAATGATTTGTGGAGACTTCAATATACTAAGGATGCCAGCAGTCAGGATATACAAAGTATGCCTGCATTATGTGCTTCTGGAATAGTCGAGCCAGAGTTCTTCATTGGAAAGAGAAAAACTAAGTGGCCACTTCAATACTAGAGATCAGCACACCTTAGGCTCGGGGCTTGGGTTTGGAAAATGATGTGAAAATCAGCCAGGTGAGTAACGTGCTGTGCTCGTGTCTGCGTGATGCCCTGCATTGTGTGCACTGCAGATACTGTTTATTTGGGTCAAATTAGGCTTACATTCAGTGTACTAAGATGTGTAGCAGAGAATAAAAAAAAAATAAAATAACACCGCCCACCCACCTCCAGAAGTATTTTGCTATGGGCCAAAAGCAAAACACTTCCAAGGTGTGTGGCAGTGTTATTTATTTATTTATTTTTTAAATCCTCCGTGAAGAAAACAATTTAGTATGCTGAATGTAAGCCTAATTTGAGCCGGTGAAACAGTACCTGCAGCGCGCACAATGAAGGGCATCACGCAGACACGAGCACAGCGCAATACTCACCTGGCTGATTTTCACGTCATTTTCCGAGCCCAAGGCTCATCTCTATTCAAGATGCCCTAACTATTGGTGAAAAGAGTGTTATCAATAAATGCCTAATTCCTCTTCAAATAGTTCTCTTACCACCTCTTCACATCAAATTGGGTGTAAGGAAACAGTTTGAAGCATTCCCCATCCTTTAGAACAGATTTAACAAACACCTGTGGCCCTAATTCCCAAACCTCTCTGAAGCCAAGCTGAATGAAGGAGTTTTTGTAGGACCCGACAGACGTAAACTTTGTTCTGATTTCTTGTTTCCAGCATCCATGAATGAAACTGAAAGAGAAGCATGGGATTCATTTAAAGATATGGTGCATAAGTTTTTGGGAATTTACAAAGATCGAGTTTCCAAAAATATTGTAGCATGCATGCTAACTGCATTTAAAGCTCAAGGCTGCAATATGAGCTTAGGACCAATTTTTACATTCACACATGGACTACTTTCATGAAAACCTAGTAGCTTACAGGGAGGAGTAAGGGGAAAGATTCCACCAAGATGTTAAGGAAATGGAGAGAAGTTACCAGGGAAGATGGGATGTGAACATAATGATGGGTGAGTACTGCTCAATGCGGAAGCGGGAAACTGGAAATACCGGAAAATGAAAGGAGAACATGGAAAGAGAAGAAAATAACAGTTTCACAGGCCGCAGAGAGAATACTGAACACTGACCAATTTATTGTGTTGCATGGATGACAAATGTAATTGTGTTTTACTTGATAATAAAATGTCGATTTTTTTTTTGACTGATCAATGTTGATTCAATATATTCTCTCTTCTTTTGCAAGAAAACTGTATGTGATGGGGAAAATGGAAATAATTTTTAGAATCATCACAACAAAATACATTGAATACACTGAAAACCTCCCACACAGCTTTTTGAAAATATTTTTTGCACACCTATTGACATTGGTGTGTCCCACTTTGGGGAGACCTCTGGCGAGTCTGGGACTAGAAGGTCAAGACACCTTAATATGTGCAGGGTGGCAGCTTGTGTTTGAAGGAATCTACTTTATTTTGGTGCTGAAGGGGTTAAGGACTCTTTCCTATCTGGCTATCCTATGCAACCTTACCCTTAGGGGGAACGCTTTGTGACCACTCCTCTTTGATATAAGACATCACATGTCTTACCATGTGATGCCGGTTATAGAATCTTTCTTTTTATTCTGACCCCTTTGGAAGGAGCCAGTCTCTGGAAAAAGCTGGGGATTCATGACAATTTCAGCTGTGGTGTTTGGCAGCTTGGAGTGTTTTCCATTTATGTCTTTCTTCCCTTTTGTTGTATTATTGCATTGGTGAGATTCGTGCTCTCGCCGGCCTTCTCACTAGCCAGGGTGAGTTCAGGGGAAGCAAGGGACTAGCATATGATCGACAACAGTGGGAATGACCTGGACAGTGACGTTAGGAAATGCCAGGATCAGCCGCAGGTGAGTGGCAGGAGATGACCCCACTACCATCTCCCTAGCATCAGGGCCCACTATTGTATCATGTTCCTGGTGTACCCTGTGTGTTGCGACGCCTGGCGTGAGTTCCCTTATACCTAACAGAACCCCAGTAGTCACTGCATGACATCTGAATTAATGTACAACTGTATGATATTTTAGCAAGATAATTCAATTTAGATAGCTGCCGTTTTAGGGCACAATAATTATTTTTTTGGAACCACTGTGCAGTGATACAGTATTTTTATGCATTTAGTATGTTTATGTATGGTTTTGTTTTTTAAAGTTTTCTCATTAACTTTTAATACTGCAAAAGTAAAATCTAATAAAAGAATACAATGTCGAAATCCATTAAGGACTGAAAATATGCTTTTCTACAGTGGTCATTAGCCTTGCATGTCACTTGTGCAAGAATCGCATGACATCACCCAGACTGGCCCGCGGCTCTTTTGACAGGAGCATGTCAGCTTCATGTACTCCTATGCCCCTGTCAGGAGAGCTGCCGGCCAGGCAGGCGATATGATCCTTGCATGAGTCACACGCAAGTGTGAGTTCAGCCAGGCCCGGCTCTAGGTTTTCGTTGGCCGCGGAACAAAAAGTCCACAGTCGGCCTCATGCACACGCACATACACAAACATGTACACATACGTAGATATACATATTTGAAGACAAATACATATAAATGTATCAATACAGTATATACACAGTCATATATACTGATATACATAGATATACACATCATACATGCACACAGAGACACATTAGAGATATAATACACACAGACGGCTGTATACACATCACAGGAGACATGGGGGCTACAGTATATACATTACAGGTGGGACAGGGGTCAAATACATCACAAGGGAGGCTGGAGGCATAGACATCAATGAGAAGGCATAGACATCACTGGGGAAACTGGGGGCATAGACATCAATGGGGAGGCATGGACATCACTGGGTATATACAATAAGTGAGGCATACACATTACTGAGGGTTATATACATTACTGGTAGGCATACACATTACTGGGTGGATCATACACATTACTGGGAAGCCTACATATTACTGGGGGACAAACACATTAGTGGGGGGCATACACATTAACAGAGATCATACAAATTACTGGCGGCATACACATTACTGGGGGGACAAACACATTACTGAGAGACAAACACTTTAGTGGGGGGCATACAACACATCACCAGGGGGAGCATACATATTACTGGGGGGCATATATATTACTGAGTGGCATACACATTACTGGGTGTCAAACATATTACTGGGGAGTCATAAACATTAAGGAGGGGCATATACATTACACACTACAAGGGACCAGGGCTGCTACTAGGAATTTCAGGACCCCATACTAGCAAAATGTTCAGGCCTACTTGAGACTCTGCCCAGGCTCCACCCCAGCTCCACCTCCATCACTCAAACCTTCCACAGTCTCATCATCACTCTTATATAAAAACGTTTATATATGCACACACAGTCATGGTCAAAAGTGTTAGCACCCTTGACATTGTTCCAGGAAATGAAATATTTCCCTCAGAAAATTAATAATACACCCCCTGTACTGCCCCTATCCATGATACACCCTCTACACTGACCCTCTCCATAATACACCGTCTGCACTGCCCGTCTCCATAATATCTCTCCTACACTGCCACTGTGTATAATATCCCCCTACACACTACCATTCTGTAAAATATGTCTCCCACACACTGCCTCTATGTATAATATCCCCCACACACTGCTCCACTGTATTACATCCCACACACACTGCACCTATGTTTAATATCCCAACACACACACTGCCCCTCTGTATAATATCCCTCACATACTCTGCCCTTCTGTATACTATCCGTCACATAATCTGACCCTCTTTGTAATAGCATCCCACACACACTGACCCTCTGTATACTATCCCCCCCCACACACACACTGCCCCTTTGTATAATAACCCCCATACACACACACTGCCCCTCTGTATAGCATCCCCTACACACACTACTCCTCACAACATTTTTTTAAGATAGAAGTAGTGGGCATTACAGTGTAATAAATATCAGTAAAGACAGAGGTGATAGCAAAAACTATGCAAAAAAATGAATTGTAAAAAGAGCTGCATAGTAAAAATGTGCACACCCAGCTATTTATACATAAACATGACTTTGATTGATACAAAACATATGTTTTGTATCAAAAAAGCCAAGGTTATAAACAAATATATATGTCCACCTGTTGGTATATATTCCCATCCTGGGCCCCTCCAGGTATATCTGTTCTCCAACTGGTATATATGTCCCCTTTCTGGTATGTCTCCCCATCTTGGTATATATGTCCTCTTCCTGGTATATTTGTCCCCATCCTGGGCCCTTCCTGGTATACATGTCCCCCTCCTGGTATATATGTCCCCTTTCTGGGCCCATCCTGGTTTATTTGTCCCTTTTGTAGCATATATTTCCTCTTCCTGGTGTATATGTCCTCTTTATGGGCCCCTCCTCTTACATATGTCCCCATCCTGTTTTTTTGTCCCCATCCTGGTATATATGTTCCATCCTAGGCCCCTACTGGTGTATATATCCCCTCCTGGCCACATTCTGGTATATATGTCCCCATCCTGGTTTTTTCCCCTTCCTGGTATATATGTCCCCTTCCTGCCCCCCTGGTATATTTGTCTGCTGCAAAAATTAAAAAAACAGAAACATCTTACTCACCCTCCCCCTTGATCTACTTCGCATGGCATCCTCTCTGATATCTGAATCGCAATCCATGTCAGCTGGATGTGCACCCTCTGAAGCACATCCAACTTTAGCAAGACAAGATATGGGGTCAGCGTGACCGCCACCCAACCCCCATCGATCATTCCGCTCCTGTCTTCTGCTCATGGAGCGCTTAAGTTTCCCAGCTGGCTGCCGCATCCTCGCCACCTCCGCGGCCTCGCCACCTCTGCGGCTTTGCATTGCCTGCAGCAGTGTGATGAGGATGCAGAATAATGACCTCATCACGCTGCTGCATGTTGGGCCATGGGATGACACGCCGGCACCATGTGTTGCTTCACTGTCCTTGCTTCCACCACATGGCTAATTTGCATGCTATGCGCCTGAAGCACTTTGCATGCAAATTAGCCATGTGTAGTGGTCAAAGCGACACGGCTGGTACCCTCTGCTGTGGATGTGACTGGGGCCTCTCTCGGTCCAGGCTTAATAAAACTAAGTAATTAACCCAGGCCCTGGCCGCGCCCCCCTCTTCACCGGTCCCCATACACCAGTCATGGTTGCCCTGATGGCAGCCCTGTTGGGGACATACACATTCCTGGCGGGACATAGACCTTACTGTGGGCACATACAGCAGTGGTGGACACTGGGGCTGCCGTCCATCTCTTCATCTGTGGAACAGGAGAGCATTGCCCTCTAGCTCCCCTCACAGATAAACTCCATTTTTTAATACATGTGTACGCAGAGTTAAGCAGTAAATGCTGCGTGCACATGCTCGCAGTGCAAGTGCGGGTTTAAAGGGCTGGCAACCAGCAAGGTGCGGCTGCCGGCCCCAGCACTGCGTCCCCAGGGTTTTAAAAAAAGTCACTGCCGATAGTGAATGTGTGGCGCCCCTGACCTGGTCAGGCACCACTGAGTACTGCACCCATGCTGGGGACAGTACAATACAGGTAATCCAGAAGGCTGACAGGGGTGTGGAACACAGGCGCATAGTAATCAGCTCTCACACATGTACCCATGAGAGGACCCCTGGGGATCCCAGGAGGGGGAAAAGCCTTGACCTTCACTGGAATAGTGGAGGGGGCCAAAAGCCTCCATCTCCTCTCAAGGGGTGTGGTAAGAGAGTCTGGTTGCTAGGTGGCGTAGGCAAGAACAGGAGAGGAGGGGGCAGTGAGTCAGTTAGAGCAGAACTCCATAGGGCTCAGTGAGGAGCAGACCTGTGGGGCTGTTGCTGTCTAACAGCGCCCGCGCAGTGGCTACTGACGGGGGAGAACGGTCAACTAGGAGTGCTACCCGAAATCCATCTTCAGCTAGAGAGAGAGCAACGGAGTGGGAAGTAAGGAGACTGCTAGAGAGTACCAGGCCCAAACGGGCGGCAGATCCCGAAGCGGAGATAGATCCAGCTTTCTTTTGCTAAACCTGCCGGTGTGGGGCCCTCAAACCCACACCACAACACCACAAAAGCCGCAGCCACGTAGCCACAGTTAGGGCCCATAGGTCACAGGAGGCAAGCAGCTGGAGTGGCCTGGTCCAGGCGACAAGCAAATGGCAAACGAAGGGGAGAGAGGCTGCAGCATCTTCCCTGGGTGACCCCCATAGGGACTCAAAGTCGGGGTTACCCCAAACCACCAAGGGCTAAGGAAGGCGAGTTAGTAGTCACCCTCACAAGTCAGCCTGAAGGACACTTGGTTCCCACTTGGTTCATCCCAGCTACGCCCGGGTCACTCACCCTGCCATCAACTGTGAGTAAAAACCCTGAAAGACATCCTGCCTGTGTTGAGTCATTCTGCGCCTTGTAGTTCTACGCATCTACACAGGGCCCTGGGGCTTGCCTCACTCTCAGGAGGCTACTACAACTGGCTGCACTCACCATCAGCCCCAGGCATCCCTTAACCTGCAGTGGCGGTCCCCACTGACCGCAAATCTGAGAGTGGCGTCACGACAAACTACAAAGAAGGTTTCCCTACCTGTGACAAGATCCAGCCGAGTGGAGTCCCTGAAGGTAATGCACCGACACTGCACTTGTGGGGCTTCACATCTGGCGTCACGAACAGGATAAGGACTAGACCTGTTCAGACAGGTGACCATGTGCCTGGGCGGTCCGCTTGGAAAATTGGAAGCGCCGCCATATTGCCACCATGAAAAGCGCGCTGAAAAACAACCGCAGCCCGCGCTGGAAGAAGTTACCGCCCACGAAGAGGTGTGGCTACCCAGAGATCCCCTGCAGAGTTCTGACCTTGCCAGCTATGAGAGCGGAAGCGTCCAGAGACGTCGGGACAGAAAGGAAGCCACAAGCCTGCTGCTGGGAGAGGAGCTGCTGAAAGAGGCAGAGCAGAAACTGAACAGCTTGCTATCAGAGGCAACGGCGAGTCCACAGCTGGAGAGTCGTGCAGAAGAGGGCGCAGAAGAAATGGCGTCTGACCGCAGAAATCCAGAACCGGGCTCCGCTGCCTGGTGGTATCGGGAGCTGGCCCAGTTCTGCGACCGACTGGAGACCCGGGTTGTGGAGCAGATCCGGGAAGAACGAATGGAAATGCTGGAGATGACCGCGGCGGTTCGGGCCTATGAAAGGAGAGCCGCGCGCCGAGTGCCAGACAGGACGGCGATGACGCAGACCCCGATGCTGCCACCGGTGGGTGAGTCGAGTGATGCCCCGGCCCCTGCTGCCACGCCCGCGGTCCCCGAAGAGGCGTCCGGTGCGGCGACGCTGAAGCAGGCCGCAGCCACGCCAGGTGCGGCCTTCCAAGCCCCAGCGGCCGCAGCGATGCCCTGCTCGGCCCACCAAGACCCGGTCCCTGCAGCAACGCCCAGTCCGGCCCGCAAAGAACCGGCTGCCACCGCGACCCTCATCCGCGCCGCAGGCGTAACGCTGACCCAGGCCGCCGCCCTGCTAGGCCCGGCCCGCCAAGACCCCACCGCCGCAGCAACGCTCGTCCGCGCCGCAAGTGAGGTGCTGAACCAGGCCGCAGCCACGCCAGGCGCGGCCCGCCAAGCCCAGACTGCTGCAGCGACGTCCAGCCCAGCCTGCACAGAGCCCCCTGCAACAGCGACACTGATCCAGGCCGCCGCCATGCCGGGTGCGGCCCGCCAAGACCAGGCCGCCGCCATCCAGGGCGCGGCCCGCCAAGACCAGGCCGCCGCCATGCCAGGCGCGGCCCGCCAAGAAGAGATTACCTCATCATTTACCCCGGCCTGCAAGGCCAGAGCAGACACCGCTCCCCAGTCCAAAGAGGTCCCTGCTAGGAAGACCCTGATAGGAGAGGACCCCGAATACTGGAAGCTGAAGGCTGACCTAGAGGCCCAGTTCCCACAAGAGATGGTGGATCGGTATCTGCTCCCTCCGCATACCCCCAAGGAGATTCAGGCAACCCCTGCAGCCGCGCCAGAGAGTCCACCGCCCAGACCAGCTGAGGACCACTCATCTCCAGCGCTACCACAACCAGAGTGCAGCGAAGAACTAAGGGGGAGAGGAGGCCAGGAAGCTGAGGAGCTGACTCCGGAGCCACCGGCAGTGGAGCAATACTCAGAGCCGGAGATGTTACCCTATTCACGTTGGGATGAGGAGGACTTGACACCGTCTGCTGATGAAGACCAGCCCAGAAACCTCACCTGGGGCCCTGCAGGCATTGAGGTAACAGCCCAGCAGAACCCAGCCCGCAAGACAAGGCGTCGCAATAGAACAACGCTGTCCCCTGCACCACAATCCCCAGAGCAGAGAGAAGTCACAGCCAGAGACCTACAGGAGAAAAGGTTCCTGAGAAGAGCCAAAGCCCAGGTCAGAGGACCCCTTTGCAGAGGAGTAGTGGAGGATTTCAATTTGAGAAGTGGATATGGATTCATTGTAGCCCCTGGTATCAAAGAAGGGATATTTGTCAACAGAAGAGATGTGAACGCTCATTTGCCCAGAGGACACCCTGGAAGAAATTTGAAGATAGGAGACTCAGTGGAGTTCACTATGCATCAGGGAGAAAGAGGCTGGTATGCCCTAGATGTTGCACCATGTTCTAGAAGTCCTTGCAGAAGCCCTGCAGTCACAACAGAAGATGAAGACAGAGACACTGAAGAAGAAAGAAAATACAACGAACCCACAGACGAAGAAAGAGATCAAGAAACCAGCAGGTGCCGCAGCCCTACAGGCCCAAGCCCTGGTATGGAAAAGTAGAGGAATCTGCATAAAGTAAAGCATACAGCAAGTTAAAGTTTTGAAAAGTTGGAAGTTTTGCAACGTTTACGTTTAAGTATGTGCCCACATAAACTTGTGTGAGAAAACCATAAACCTTAAGGCTATGAACTGGCTATAGCCACAAACTCTCGCAGTGTAAATAGTTACACCAGAGGGCACCACCACCACCAGAGTCAGCCTGTTTAGGGGCTTGGCTCGTCTGCAACCGGGAGGAGCCCGTCCGTATATAGGGCCTTGGCTCACCTGCGACCAGAGAGCATGCCTGTTTATGGGGCCTGGCTCTCCACCACAAAGAGGGTACCTGGTCAGCACCAACTGTGAAGGCCGCCTCTGGATCCTGCCAGAAGTGGCTGAAGACGCGGCTTCACCAGGCCAGGTATACCCTGAAACCACCAGCCCATGAAAGCCGCCTCTACATCCTGCCAGAAGTGGCTGAAGGCGCGGCCAACGGGAGAGGCAGATTGGAGGAAAGGTCTGGGGAAGTAGATGGCCCAGATCTGGTTACCAAAAGGACCGGTGACCTGCCTCCTGAAAGGGTTTGGGTGGGTTAACGGACTTGTGGGTGGAGGGTGGTGATGTATGGTACCTGGTGCTTTTAAAAATGTTTTACCATGTTTTAATGTTTTATGCATTTTAAAATGTTGTCTTGCAGCCCGAGGACGTGCTGGTGATAACTAAGGGGGAATGTGGCGCCCCTGACCTGGTCAGGCACCACTGAGTACTGCACCCATGCTGGGGACAGTACAATACAGGTAATCCAGAAGGCTGACAGGGGTGTGGAACACAGGCGCATAGTAATCAGCTCTCACACATGTACCCATGAGAGGACCCCTGGGGATCCCAGGAGGGGGAAAAGCCTTGACCTTCACTGGAATAGTGGAGGGGGCCAAAAGCCTCCATCTCCTCTCAAGGGGTGTGGTAAGAGAGTCTGGTTGCTAGGTGGCGTAGGCAAGAACAGGAGAGGAGGGGGCAGTGAGTCAGTTAGAGCAGAACTCCATAGGGCTCAGTGAGGAGCAGACCTGTGGGGCTGTTGCTGTCTAACAGCGCCCGCGCAGTGGCTACTGACGGGGGAGAACGGTCAACTAGGAGTGCTACCCGAAATCCATCTTCAGCTAGAGAGAGAGCAACGGAGTGGGAAGTAAGGAGACTGCTAGAGAGTACCAGGCCCAAACGGGCGGCAGATCCCGAAGCGGAGATAGATCCAGCTTTCTTTTGCTAAACCTGCCGGTGTGGGGCCCTCAAAGCCCACACCACAACACCACAAAAGCCGCAGCCACGTAGCCACAGTTAGGGCCCATAGGTCATAGGAGGCAAGCAGCTGGAGTGGCCTGGTCCAGGCGACAAGCAAACGGCAAACGAAGGGGAGAGAGGCTGCAGCATCTTCCCTGGGTGACCCCCATAGGGACTCAAAGTCGGGGTTACCCCAAACCACCAAGGGCTAAGGAAGGCGAGTTAGTAGTCACCCTCACAAGTCAGCCTGAAGGACACTTGGTTCCCACTTGGTTCATCCCAGCTACGCCCGGGTCACTCACCCTGCCATCAACTGTGAGTAAAAACCCTGAAAGACATCCTGCCTGTGTTGAGTCATTCTGCGCCTTGTAGTTCTACGCATCTACACAGGGCCCTGGGGCTTGCCTCACTCTCAGGAGGCTACTACAACTGGCTGCACTCACCATCAGCCCCAGGCATCCCTTAACCTGCAGTGGCGGTCCCCACTGACCGCAAATCTGAGAGTGGCGTCACGACAAACTACAAAGAAGGTTTCCCTACCTGTGACAAGATCCAGCCGAGTGGAGTCCCTGAAGGTAATGCACCGACACTGCACTTGTGGGGCTTCACAAATGTGCCCCTCCCGTTCCCGTTTGTCCAGGGCCCCGGCACTTGCCCGGGTGCACCGAGTGGTGATGCCAGCCCTGTCTCCAGCCTTCAAGGAATTTATTCAACACCATAAAAAGGCACTGAAGTTAGAAATTAGTGCCCCCATGTGAACAAAAATGAATGAAGAGGGTGTCAGCTACTTACTATAGATAAGGCTGTAAAGCCTACAATCAGTTTGAGCTCTGGCCATTTAACCAACCAGATGTCACATTTAATCTAAAGGGCTAAAAAAGGGATGAGACTCCCTCTTTAACCCTATCGGCACTCTGTGATTGCAGGGTTCTGATGGATGCCTGTGCCAAGTGTCAGAGCAAAGGTATGTGCACACAACGTCTTTTAGATGAATACAAACCCGATGCATTTTTCAGGAAAAAAATGCTTCAGGTGATGCCTTTTCTTTCCCTAAGCATCTTTTGAAACATTATTTGATCATTTCCTTAGTGCTTTTTATATGTTTTTGTCTGCTGGAGGTTTTTAATTGTTTTCCCATGGATTTTGAGGCATCCTTTTACTGATGTTTCCCTGTAATTTTTTTAAACTCCATTGAATAATGAAGAAATCGCTAGGTTTTTTAAGGCCTTGCTCCCACTTGCGTATGACATCTGTTGCAATGAAGGATAGTCTAAATGATGGATAAGCAGCCGCAATCAAGTTCCAAAGAAATTCAAGCTGTCTTGCAGGCTCAGGGTGCATCAGTGTCAGTGTGAACTATACATCAATATTTGAATGAAATGAAACACTATGGCAGGAAACCCAGGAGGACCTTACTACTGACACAGAGACAAAAAAAAGGTAGAATATAGTTTGCCAAAATGTACGTGATTAAGCCAAAATCATTCTGGTAAAGCGTTTTGTCGACAGATGAAACCAAGATAGAACTTTCATTCTACTGTTTACTGAAAATGGAATGAGATCTACAAATAAAGAACACAGTGTCTAAAGTCAAACAAGGTAGAGGATCAAAGATGTTTTGGGTTTGTTTTGCTGCCTGGGTGCTTTACTGAGTGCAAGCCATCATGAAATCTGAAGATTATCAAAGGATTTTAGGTCACAATGTAGTGCCCAGTCTTCCAGCAGGACAATTCCCCCAAACATACTTTAGGAACCACCTAGAAATGGATGGAGCTAAGCGCTGAAGAGTTGTGAAGTGGCCAACAATAAGTCTGGATCTAAATCCCATTGATCACCTGTGGAGAGATCTTAAAATTGTTGTTGGGAAAAGGTACCTTCAAATATGAGAGACCTGGAACAGTCTAAAAAAGAAGAGTCCAAAATTCCAGGTGAGAGGTGTAAGCAGTTTGTTGATGGTTATAAGAAACGATTGATTGCAGTTATTTACTCCAAAGGGTGTGCTATCAAATATTAAGTTGAGGATGCCAACAATTTTGTTTGTCCCATTTTTGGAGTTTTTTGTGAAATTATGTCCAATTTGCCTTTTTTTCTGTCATTTTTGTTTGTGTTGGTCCAATACACACAAAGGAAAGAAACATGTGTATTGCGAAACATGTATTAGCAAAACATTTCTGAGAGAAATACTTTATTTTCTGTAAAAATTTCAAGGGTCCCAACACTTTTGGAGATGACAGTATACATGATATAAAAAAAAACAAAACAAAAAAAAAAACAAAGCTGCTGCCAAAATGAAACTTAATATGTCAAACACGACACTTTACAAGATATACCATACCAGTTCAACTATGTGCACATACCTTAACCTTTTCCTATCCTTAGTCCCCCCGGGGGGGGGACATTCCAAAAATTCTGTTACGCTCCCTTGTTCTTTGTCAGGCCACTGGCTTGTTTATCATTCACATGTGAATAAATTGATTTCCTGTTGATTTATTTTACAAAATTCATTCATATTGCAAAATTCTGTTTTGATGTTTTTTCCCAATTATAATAAGATTTCAATGGGCAGAACAGGAAATTTTATTGGATAGGAAAAGGTTAAGGCGTAGCCGTTATTTTAATTTTATAAATTAACAGTGGTCATGAAGCTATGAAATTGTTTAATATATCTTATCAGAGAAATCTGCTTCTTTCTCCCACAGGATTGATCAGTCGTTATCAAAATTCTCAATTCACAGGTAAAAAAAATTGTTGAAAAGAATTGAAAGTCCTCAGTAGTTGATACCTTTTAATGGCTAACTAAAAAGATGGTAATAAATAGCAAGCTTTCGAGACTTCTCAGGTCTCTTCATCAGGCTCAATATAAGACATAATTTAAAGAGTCACATATTTAACATAGAACAGAATGGAGCAAAAATAAGACAAGTTATGTGAAGCAGAACGATCAGTATGGTAAGGGAACAAACTGTTGTGGCAGTAAATATTGCAGCAGTTCATAGATAAGCAGTGTGAAAGTTTTATTGTCCTGATTGTGGTCTAGTCCAGAGTTGTGATGCCCCCAGATGCTCTGAGGAGCACATTCCTTAATTGATGTAAAAAGACATAAATCCATGTGACACATTCATTCCTGCTCTGAATGTGTCAAAGGTCATCATAAGTTTGTATTCCCAAACCCTTCTGTCTCTTTGGGACTTGAAATTTCCTTTCAATACCAGCAATTTCATGTCCATGATGCTGTGGTCTTGGTTACAAAACTGTTTGGCCACATGTAGATCTATCCTTTTTTCTATAATTGTGTGGCGGTGAGAATTCATCCTTGTTCTGAACTGTTGGCCTGTCTCCCCTACATACAGACCCCCAGTTGGACACTTGGTACATATAATTAAGTACACCACATTGGTTGTGGTGCAGCTAAAGGTACCTGGCATCTTGTAGTCCTGAAGTGATCTTGGAATCTTTATTCTGTCCGTTGTCCATATAAATGAACAGGTCTTCCATTTTTTCTGGTTGCAGGGACATGTTCCTGTTGTTGTTGGAGAGGACAGGGAGAAGTGGGAGGTCTGTAAAAATCGATTTTAATTGGGCATCTTTTTTGCAGTAATGGTTGTAGTTTCCATGCAGCTCCTCTTAACACCTCCAGACTTGGATTGTAGGTGATTATAAGAGGTAAGAGGTACCCAGTTGTTTACTTCTTTAGTTTTATAATGTAGGTGATGGTTTCTTGATATTCTGGTGTCTCTTGAAATCTGTTTTTCAATTATTCTTGGGTGGTAGCCTTGATTCAAAAAGGTCTTTCTGAGGCCCTCAAGGTGATTGTCTCTATCTGTAGTGTTGGAACATATCCGATTGTACCTGATGGCCTGATTGTACACTATAGAGTTTTTTATGTGCTTTGGATGAAAAAAGGTTCACAGGTAAAATCTGTATTCAGTGATGACAGATTGTTACATTACTAAGATAGGAGGTGACAAATGCTACTACTAAGATTTTATGGAAAAGGGAGGGGCAGGGAGGAGGGAGGAGCTAGATGCAGAGGGAGGAGCTAAAAGCAGAGCCCTTCCCACTGCCATCTACATAAAATTTTATCAGTAGCATCCGCCATCTCCTCTTTCAACATCGAAACAAACTGTCTTCTCTGAATACAGAGTTTATCTCAGAATTGAGAATTTTGATAATGACTGATCAGTCATGGAGGAGAAAAAAGCAGATTTCTCTGATAAGATATATTACAAAGTTGTTTTTTTGAACTTGTATTTTTGATTTATGACATAAAAGTTATAACAATGGTTACTGTGAGGACATAGGGATATATTCACATCTATTAAGCCATATTCCTATAGGTGCCATCTTGTCAGGGGTACCACCATATCTCTTGTGTGTGACTGGGCCTTCAATCATTATGCTAGAGGCTTCAATCAGTATGCTAATGAACTTGAGGAAATTGTCTGTTTAGCAGTGGCCTGAGCAAAAGGCACTCTCCTATGATATGGAAATTAGGTGAGCTGTTAGGCCTTGAGAACAATAAAGGGCAGGAAGACCCCTATCTGTGACACTGTAGAAGAAGTTACAAACTAATTACAGGCATCCTGAACACCTGAGACAGACAGGCACCAGGAATAAATATTTAATATCTCATGAGCCGTGCTTCCTATAAACATGTCAAGCAGAAATATCACATCCCGGCATGCTGACGATTCCAGCACATATTTTATATAGGTGCGGGACCTCCGTAGGTAGCTCAAACTTGATATGGGCCAGTGGGGCACCAGCAGACTAGCCATGTGTCCTATCATTTTGAAGGTAAAATCATAACTGTAAAAATGAGAGCATTGGCGTCCGCCTACGACGTTCCCAGGCAAAGTTATGGCCAATGGTCACTTTGGGATATTATTTTAGACTCAAGCCAGGGGTGGGGCAGTTCTCCCCTGTGAGGTCACTAGGTAGGAGGGGACATGGATTATAGCCAGTTTGATAAAGGCAATGTGGCCAGGTTTTGGTTTGTCTTTGCTCGGGGGTCAAGTGTACTATACACCTGTGAGAAAGTCCCTGGAACCCTGGACGAACGGCGCCCCCCTGTGGCCAGACGCATAAGGTAAATGCTTGATCTGTATGCCTGCTTGTGATCCATAATTTACCTGTAAATGTACTCTGACCTAGGTATATATATTCTATAAATTCCATATTGTATATATCGTAGTTTCTAGTGTGCCTTAGGCTGATTAAAATATATAATTTAATCTTGGGCTGTTCTGTTATCTCGATCCTGAACTCCACGTCTGTGTGCTCGGCGTAATAGTTATCGTAATCGATTGGTGGCAGCGAGTTTATGCCAAGGATCATTGTGGGGTGACCAGTGAGATTTGGGGAGGTTTAGATATATTCCGTTCGCTGAGGTCGGTGGAATATATACCTTACTCTCACCGGGAACCCTTCAATCATCGGCTTATTGTCGGGCAATTCCATAATTGGCCTGACTATAAGAGGGGCGCTAGAGAGCGCGTCACGTGCTCTGTCTGTCGGGTGGTAGAAAGGAGGGGTGTAACTTCCACTTCCTACCCCCCGTTTCGTGACAGTTAAGGCCCCGTCACACACAGAGACAAATCTTTGGCAGATCTGTGGTTGCAGTGAAATCATGGACATATTGTTCCATTTGTACACAGCCACAAACCTGGCACTGATTGTCCACAATTTCACTGCAACCACAGATCTGCCGCAGATTTATCTCTGTGTGTGACAGGGCCTTTACTCTTTAAGGTAGAAATTCAGTTCCAGCAAGAAGAAGAATAAAATTTTCATGGGGATTGAAGATTGATATGTAGGACATCTGCATGAACGTTAAGTGTTATTATAAGCTACCAGTGCTTAGAATGAAATGCTATATTGAATGTAAAAAAAAATCCTTGTATATGCTTTAGGCTTTGGCTATATGCGTGAAATAACTGTGTGCACACCAACAGGTTGCACCATCTAGTCTCCAAGATCTGTAGAATTAAAACATTTATTCTATTAATTATGTTGCTTGGAAACAGTTTCTGTGTAGCTTACTTCTAAAATACATAGCATGAGCTCAATGAGATATTTCAATGCATATGTAACTGACAGTCCAATATCGAAGGGCAAACTGAAGTGTATATGCTGACATGGTCCCCGCTATGTAAATCCTCTTAATGGGAAGATGTCGCGGATTTTTATAATCCAAACAATGATTACTTGTAAGATAACATGCAGTTATAATGTTATCTTGCTTTAATTAAAGATGTCTTTCAGTTTTTATAATCTTTGAAAGCTGGCAATGGGGGCTGCCATGTTACATTCCAAGTTCTAGCACGACAGTGCAGGCTCAATTTACAGCACCTCATGGACATAGGGGATAGTAGTCAGATTCCGACCCCTTTAGTTCTGTTACAACTGAAATGGTAACGCCTATGTGGGCTGCCCAATTCGCAGCCGTGGGTGTGTTCAGCCGCGATTTTTCCATAGCCCACGCTTTGGGCTGGGCTGTATTTTTCCCCTACAGCCAGGATCTGAATGAACAAGCAGTACCAGCTTCCGTCCTAACAGATCCTAGAACAGAGCCAGCCTTACCGACAGCTGAAGATCAGCGTTGATCCGTTGATGGGCGGCGTGCAGCGGTGGAGGAGCGGCGCCGATCTGTGGAGGAGCAGCGTTGATCGGTGGAGGAGGTTATTATAACCGCGGTTTTGCTGCGGAAATTTTTTGAGAAATGTTTGTAACCTTTCTGCTGACATTTCCCAGCAAAATCTATGGGAAAAAAAATAGCTGTGCGCACACTGCGTTTTTTTTTTCAAGAAAATTGTTTCTGCAGAATTTCTTGAGAAAATTTCTTGAGAAAATGTGCATGTCACTTCTTTTCTGTTATTATGACAGGAAGAGGAAGCGAAGCAGAGAGTAAACACACACGTCACACTCCCTGGACGCCGCACGGAAGCACTTCCGTGTGACCTCCAGGTGCCCGTGCAGTGTGTGTCCCGCTCCAGCCCCGCGGCTGCGCACAGCAGTGTCAGTGTCTGCCCGCAGTATCAGCAGCTTCTCATGCTGCAGAGCTGGCAGCCGCGGGGATGCCGAGCGCTGCTGTCAGGCAGTTAGATGAGATCATTACCTGCTGTGACGATCTCCTGCCTCCTGACGTCAACGCGGTCACTGCCGTCTATGCCCGTCTCGCGGGCGGCCCGAGACTGTCACTTGCGGTGACGTCACGGGCTCTTGTGATACTGCTGAGAATGCGGCGGGCATAAAAGGCAGTGACAGCGCTGACGTCAGGAGTACAGGAGATCATCACTGTAGGTAATCCCCTGCAGTGACCTGGGCTAACCTATTGATGTTAGCTCAGGTCACTGCATTACTCTCCCAGCCAATGGGGAACATTCTGTTCTTCATTGATTGGGACTGTGACTATTGAATGGATTGTCGTGGGACCCCCTTATTGGATTACGCCGGACCTGGAATTGATTGTTCTTTTCAATAAATTGGTGAAAGAGGGAATGTTTTGGGGAGTGTTTTATCAAATAAAACTTTTTTTGTGGTCTATTTTTTTTTTATCACTGACTGGGCTGGTGATGTCGGGTATCTGATAGACACTTGACATCACTAACCCCAAGGCCTGATGCCAGGTGACATTACACATCTGGCATCAACCCATATATTACCTTGTTTGCCACTGCACCAGGGCAACAGGATGAGTTGGGGCAAAGCGCCAGGATAGGCACGTCTAATGGATGTGCCACTTCTGGGGCAGCTGTAGCCTGCTATTTTTAGGCTGGGAAGTGTCCAATAACAGTAGACCTCCCTAGTCTGAATACCAGACCACAGCTGTCCGCTTTACCTTGGCTGGTAATCCAAATTGGGGGAGACCCTACGGTTTTTGTTTTAAATTATTTATTTAATGTAAAATAACAGCGTGGGGTACCCTCAGTTTTGGATTATTAGCCAAGGTAAAGCTGCCAGCTGTGGTTTGCAGGCTGCAGCCATCTGCTTTACCCTAGCTGGCTACAAAAGATATGGGGACCTCACGTTGTTTTTTTTTTAATTATTTATTTTTTGGCTAAATACAAGGCACCCTTTGGTGCCACATGAAAGTCACTAAAGGGTGCCAGCTTAGAATATGCAGGGAGGTGGGACATTATATATGTCTTTCTCATCTATCTATCAATCTATCTATCTCTCTATCTATTCATCTATCCATCTTTCCCTCTATCCATTATCTGTCTGTGTATCTATCGATTATCTATCTATTATCTATATTATTTATTGCAGCTACAGTATAAAAAAAAAGCAGGGACCAACCTGTGGAAAAACCGCGGCAAAAACGCATGCGTTTTTCCTGCGTTTTGGTGTGGTTTTTTACCGCAGGTGCGGTAATCTTCAACTCCCAGAAGTTTCTCAAGAAGAGCCATGTGTGTTACTGTTTGCACGGCTGTGTATCTAATCCTCTCCTGTGTGATACTGTCTGCTGAACTGTGTATCTAATCCTGCAGTGTGATACTGTCTGCTGAGCTGTGTATCTAATCCTATCCTGTGTGATACTGTCTGCACGGCTGTGTATCTAATCCTATTTTGTGTGATACTGTCTGCAGAGCCGTGTATCTAATCCTCTCCTGTGTGATACTGTCTGCTGAGCTGTGTATCTAATCCTATCCTGTATGATACTGTCTGCACGGCTGTGTATCTAATCCTCTCCTGTGTGATACTGTCTGCTGAGCTGTGTATCTAATCCTGTGGTGTGATACTGTCTGCTGAGCATCTAATCCTATCCTGTGTGATACTATCTGCACGGCTGTGTATCTAATCCTATTTTGTGTGATACTGTCTGCAGAGCCGTGTATCTAATCCTCTCCTGTGTGATACTGTCTGCAGAGCCGTGTATCTAATCCTATCCTGTGTGATACTGTCTGCACGGCTGTGTATCTAATCCTCTCCTGTGTGATATTGTCTGCTGAGATGTGTATCTAATCCTGCGGTGTGATACTGTCTGCTGAGCTGTGTATCTAATCCTATCCTGTGTGATACTATCTGCACGGCTGTGTATCTAATCCTATTTTGTGTGATACTGTCTGCAGAGCCGTGTATCTAATCCTCGCCTGTGTGATACTGTCTGCAGAGCTGTGTATCTAATCCTATCCTGTGTGATACTGTCTGCACGGCTGTGTATCTAATCCTCTCCTGTGTGATACTGTCTGCTGAGCTGTGTATCTAATCCTGTGGTGTGATACTGTCTGCTGAGCTGTGTATCTAATCCTAGCCTGTGTGATACTGTCTGCACGGCTGTGTATCTAATCCTATTCTGTGTGATACTCCTGCTGTCCTTGGTGACACTTTAGACATTTGTGGTCACCAACAAAATGCCTCTGCACTGTGTCCCTACATGTCCCTCTCTGTTATCACTCAGATAACACTAAACACTCAGATTGGGAGGGGGGAGGCGTGCCATCACACACAGGAGAGCAGACTACGCCCACTTTACTGCAGGCTGTAATCTGAGCTTTTTATACAGTCGGATGCTGCTCCCCCTAGTGTTTAACAGTGGAAAATATCAAACTTTTTAAACTTTTTTTTTATATTTTGCTCAATTAATAACAAATAATAATATTTAAACAAAACATTAAAACATTATTACTTTACATTTTTTCAGTTATTGATTTTTTTTTTTTTTTTGACGATACCTTCCTTTTAAAGTTAATCTGTTAACCAGTCTTTAATACCTCATCTGAGAGCAGCAAAATGTTGGAAAAGAGTTTCTGATTCCAGCGATGTATCAATTAGTTTACTGGGTGCAGCAGTTGTGACACAAGCTTTCTAAATGCAGCATGTAGCAAAGCTCAGAAAGCTAACCCAACCCACACCACAGCTTTCTGTGTACCTTGTCTGTACACAGATGTGGTGGGGGGGGCCTGGTTGGACCAGGTTCATAGGAGCTGTAGTCCTGGCAGTGATAATCTCCTGGTGGTAAAATATTATTTGTATTGAATTAACACAGTCTAATAAGTGACAAATCCCTGAAATCTGTGTTTCAGTCCTTACCTCATGCTGCCCTCAGATTACATGGCAAAAACTTGGAGACGAATTCCTTTTAACTGGTCATAAAAGTTAAATAGGCTTACATGCACTTCAGTCTTTTTGGTTCTAAAGGTGTCATATGCCATTGTTTGTATGTGTAATTGGCTGACAAGGCACACTGAGGAGTGAAGTTATGTATTACTATAAAGAACTTGACTCATTTGTGCCCCTTGGTTGCATCTGACTGTTTAATATGTGCCATCTGACGCTTTAATATGACATATTACAGATGCTACATTTTCACTTTTGCCTGCAGTCAAATTTGAATGGAATAGTGAATCCCTTAATGTCTAACCAAGGAACTTAACTCTGAAATTAATAAAATATCTGCTTCACTTCATTTCAGGATGTTATGTGATTAAAATATTATTCCCAAGACAATATGTTACGCCCTATGTATAAAAAAGGGATAAGTGATTGCTGGCAATATAAATACTTAGGGGACTTGGGAGACGCACAGCAGAAATCATGAAAAAAACAAACAATATAAAAGGGTGCTCCAACTGATGGGAACTTCAGTAACCCTGAGAACGGGGCACTGAAACCCATGTATCAGGCTCTGCAAAGATGGAGTGGGATGTGCATGTGTAATGCATTTGAGGATCTCTGAAGCCTAAAAAAGTAAAAATTGGCATCTGGCGGACAGAAATTGTAAGAGTAGAACAGTCTGAACCACAAAACAAATTATAAGATTACTAATGGAAAGGAATAAGAAGAGACAACAGGTATGACCAGAGCTAAGTGGAAGATCGAGCACAGAGAAAGGTCTATGTTCTGAGTTGATAGAAAGTCCATGACCTGCGCCAATGGAAGAACGTGACCTGCACCAGTAAAACACAGTGACCGCCGCTATTAGAAGACCATAACCTGCACCAGTGGGAAACCCATGATAAGCACCAGTAGAAGACTGTTACCCGATCTGGACTAGGCCGAGAGACGACCTGGCTGTATCAGAGGAACATTTTGTACACTTGAGTATTATAGGTATGAAAAGGACAACAAAGTTATTTGCCTTGTAAGATATTCACATATAGCTCAGCATTTATTTATTTTTTAATAAAAAGCAACATCAATCCTGGTCAAGTATCCAATGCCTTTGGCTATGAAACAACTCCATTTTATCAGGCTTCCTCCACCATACTTGACAGTTCCTTCAATTTCTAAATCCGTTAGCCTCTTTTTCCCTTGTTTTTTATAGAACTATTTGCACTCATCAGAGCCTAGTCTATTGCCTTTTGTCCTGATTGCTCCAAAACACTCGTTTCCAATTTTCTACTGTTAACTTTCCTCACTATATCGCAAACTTGAGCCGATGGTTCTATGATTTTGAAGTTGAGGCTTCATCACTTTTTTTGGGTCACCATTCTAGACTTGTGTAACATTCATTGCACAGTGCTTGCATGTACATCAATGATTTTACTATTACAAAACATGAGTCACCTCTATTGACATGTTTTTCGAGCCTGAACTGATGAGCCTTGTGATGAGCAGACTTGTTGCTTCTGATATTTTCCCTGGTTGTCCACCTCTTGGCTTTTGAATGGATGCAAGGACTTCATTTCATATTACTCCTACTATCAGGACACTCACATGATGCAGTTTCGCAATTTTCTTTGCCAAGAGACCACTATCTATGAAATGGATGATGCTGTTTCTCTTTTCTTGGGAAATCTTCTTAATGGCTGCACCTTAATTTGAACCAGTGACCTTTTGCTTGGGACTCAATCTAATAACATGCTGATCTATTAGGGAATGTGAGAACAAGTTGCAATTTGTAGTATACAGGAAGAAAAAGATTTTTCCACCTCCAAGAGGAAAACAGAAACAATGCAGTGACATGACAAGAATCTGCATAACAAAGCATTTGCTAAATAATGATTTTATAAGCGGCCAACACCTTGGGACCTCCATGTAGATTACGTTGGAATTTCAAGGCTTTTTTATTTTTTTTTAATAAATTGGTGAATAAATGCTAGCATCGGGGCATGTTTTTTGAAATAAAATATTTTTTGTGTGTTTTTTTCTATTTACAAATACTGGGTTGGTAATGAGGGGGTGTCTGATAGACGCCTCTCCATTACTAACACCAGGACTGTCGCATCCATTACTAACACCAGGACACCGGCCTAGTCCCGTCATTGACTCCCACATTGGGGTCAGTTAACTCTGCAGCGCCACCTGGCTGTCGCTTGAGGCATCAGGTGGCTAGAGTTTTGTACCATCCTGAGCCTAAGTGCTCATGCAGCCACACTGAGCATGTGCGTGATGTCATTGATGACAAGGTGTGCACACCAGTGACTATGTAAGGGGAATACATGAAATAGCAGAAACTGCTGTGTGAATACTGACTTGAAAAATCCAATAGCTATATGTGAGAATGAAATGTGAAAAATGGAATCTGCATTACTGCCATGAACATATGAATCAAGAGAAATTTAGCTACTGAATTGATCAATGCAATAGAGCCCCAATACTACGCCAAAGTATTTCTCTACGTTGGGGTCCCTAGCTTGTGTGTGTTGCACACCAGTGACTATGTAAGGGGAATACATGAAATAGCAGAAACTGCTGTGTGAATACTGACTTGAAAAATCCAATAGCTATATGCAAGAGTGAAAATGTGAAAAATGGAATCTGCATTACTGCCATGAACATATGAATCAAGAGAAATTTAGCTACTGAATTGATCAATGCAATAGAGCCCCAACTTGCACCGAGTTCGGACTTAGAATGGTGTTCCAAACGTTATTCCTATTGATGACAACGTGGTCACTGATTGGTAATCAGTGACATCAGCGATGAAGTGGCAGCCGCTGATTGGTCATCATCACTTCAGCAATCACGTGGCAGACCCTGTATGGCTGCAGCCGACGCCATTACCACATGACATGTGGTCTGGGCCAGGGTGGCGGCTATAAAAGGTCTGTAGCTCCGCCCATCGGCGCGTGAGCGTCATTTTGTATGCTGACAGTGAAGGCTGCTTTCCCTGCTGTCAGGAGTGAGTGGGTTCCAGCACCAATGTAAGTCTGCAGTGCCTGTGGCAGACTCTTGTATATGTGCAGTGTGATTCTGACTATAGGGCAGGCGCCGGTACCAGGTACTCGTATCTAGGTACAAACTGTGTCTCGGCATGGTGGGGAATTGGAGTCATTCCGGACAAGATGTGTCCCCTACGCACACGCCCGTCTGAAGTGGCAGACTTGGGTGTATGTGTGTGCCAGCTTTGGGTACCCAGTGACGCTAACTGGGTGGCTGTCACGGTCTGACGTGCCCCTGTACACACGTGACCAGCTCAGTGGTTACGTTCCATGTTTCCCAGTGACGCTAACTGGGTTACCTTTTGGTTTTGACGTGTACCTACACACGTGACTGTTCTCTGTTGCGTTTTCGTTGGTTTTGACATGTTCCTACACACATGACCATTACTTGTGCACCTGTGAGGTTAACAGGGACACGGTACATGTAGGAGTGTGCCTTTACAACATCTCCTTCATTTCTGTTTTGGTCTCCTGAGTTGCTGTAATTAGTCCTTCTGTCCTTAGTGGCTTTAACACCTGCCCGGCGGACGTGGGGCAACGATTGATTTCATATTATGATTTTTATATTCAAGCGGCTCCTCCGTAACAAGGACTTGATGCCAGCTGTCAATTCACAGCTGGCAATAACCCCATAAACCATTACCCTGATTGCCACTGCACCAGGGCAAAAGAAGTGAGTCAGGTACAGCACCAGAACTTTTAGGCTATGTGCGCACTTTGCTTTTTTTACATGCGTTTCCACAGCGTTTTGAACTGCAGCGTTTTAATGCCAAAATGCATGCGTTTTAATTTTCAAGCAAAGTCTATGGGAAATAGGGATTTCTTGTGCGCACAATGCTGTTATAAATGCTGCGTTTCAGTTGCAGAAAATTTGTCAAAATCTCTGCGTTTAAAGAAGCAACATGTCAATTGTTTTTGCCATTTTGGCAGAGTTTTGCTAACATTTGAGTCAATGAGAAGTTTCTAAATGCATCCTAAATCAAAATCCTAGCGTTTAAGATGCTTTTTTTGATGCAGAAAGTATGCTTTTTTTGGCAAATTAAATGCATGCGTTTTTTACATTATATTAACCCCTTAACGACCGCGGGCCGTAAAATTACATCCTAGCGGTCATAACGCTACTGCCCGCGGTCTCCTGGCAGCAACATGCTGCGATCGGCGCACATCTCAGCTGATTTTCACAGCTGAGATGTGTGCCTGCTAGGCACAAGCAGAATCGTTATCTGCTCGTGTCGTTTAACCCCTGTAATGGCACTGTCAATATGTGACAGCGCCATTATAAACGCGATCACGGTAAAGTTTTACTTACCGCCCGATACCGGAAGTCACGTGACATGATCACGTGACTTTCGATGGTTGTCATGGTAGCACAGGGTCATGTGATGACTCCTGTGCTAGACATGAACTACTTTCACTTTCGCTTTCCACGGAGGCCAGGGAAGCAGAAAGTGCACGTATCTGCTGTTTACAGCTGTGTAGCTGTGATCAGCTGATAGTGCAGAGCGATCGGACTGCTGATCGCAATAGCCCCCTAGGGGGACTAGTAAAATAAAAAAAAAAGTAAAAAAAAAAGTTTTAAAAAATTAAAAAAAAACAAAAAAACATAAGTTCAAATCACCCCCCTTTTACCCCATTGAAAATTAAAGGGTTAAAAAAAAAAAAAAAAATATATACACACATTTGGTATCGCCGCGTTCAGAAACACCCGATCTATCAAAATATAAAATCAATTAATCTGATCAGTAAACTGCGTAGCGGCAAAAAAATTCCAAACGCCAAAATGACGTTTTTTTGTTGCCATAACTTTTGCGCAAAATGCAATAACAGGGATCAAAACGTAGCATCTGCGCAAAAATGGTACCATTAAAAACGTCAGCTCGAGTCACAAAAATAAGCCATCACTGAGCCATAGATCCCGATAAATGAGAACGCTATGGGTCACGGAATATGGCGTAAAACGTGCGCCACTTTTTACAGACAAACTTCCGAATTTTTTTTCACCCCTTATATAAAAGTAAACCTATACATGTTTGGTGTCTACGAACTCGCACTGACCTGAGGCATCACACGCACACATCAGTTTTACCATATAGTGAACACAGTGAATAAAATATCTCAAAAACAATAGTGCTATCGCACTTTTTTTGCAACTTTTCTGCATTTGGAATTTTTTTGCCATTTTTCAGTACACTATATGGTAAAACCTATGATTTCATTGAAAAGTACAGCTCGTTCCACAAAAAATGAGCAGACACAGACATAGTCCGACAATTAAATTCATGAAAATCAATAATTTAACGTTAAACACGCGGCCAAAACGCAGTAAAAACGCAAGCGGATTTATAGCGTTTTTGTGGTCAAAACCAAATTTGACAAAGACAATTTCTGCAGAGGATGCATTTAGAACTGCAACTTTCAACGCAAAGTGCGCACATAGTCTTAGGGTAGCTTCAGGATGCTATTTTTAGGCTTGAAAGGGCCAAATAACCATGAACCTTTCCATCCTAATAATATCAGCCCCCATCTGTCTGCTGTACCTTGGTTGGTTATGAAAAATGGGGGGGACCCCACATCGTTTTTAAAATTATTTATATAAATAACTTCTATTTTTCATAACTAGCCAAGGTAAAGCTGACACCTGAGGCTTGCAGCCTGCAACTGCTGCTTTACCTGTGTTGGTTATGAAGGTGGGCCTAAAGGGTGCTTTACACGCTGCGACATCGGTAACGATATATCGTCGGGGTCACGTCGTTAGTGACGCATATCCGGCGCCATTACCGACATTGCAGCGTGTAACACAAAAGAGCGACGATCAACGAGCACAAAAACGTGAAAAATTGTTGCTCGTTGACACGTCGCTCATTTCCTTAATATCGTTGCTGCTGCCGGTACGATGTTGTTCGTTGTTCCTGTGGTACCACACATCGCTATATGTGACACCGCAGGAACGCGAACATCTCCTTACCTGCCTCCACCGGCAATGCGGAGGTAGGCAGGCGGGATGTTACGTCCCGCTCATCTCCACCCCTCCGCTTCTATTGGCTGGCCGCTTAGTGATGTCGCTGTGACGCCGAACGCACCTCCCCCTTGAAGGAGGGATTGTTCAGCAGCAACAGCAACGTCGCTGCACAGGTATGTGTGTGTGACGCTGCCGTAGCGATAATGTTCGCTATGGCAGCGATCACCAAATGTCGCATTTACGACAGGGGTGGGTGCTATCGTGCTCGACATCGCTAGCAATCGCTAGCAATGTCGCAGCGTGTAAAGCACCCTTTAGTGTAACTTTGGAATCAGGAAATATTTCTTTGGCCTTTTCAACCTTGGATTAAACCACTGAAATGGCTCTGATACAAGAGATGATTTCCACTCTAGCTGAATAATATGCCCCAAGTTTCTGGTGAAAAAATGTAAAAAAAAATATTTTTTTCATTTTTTGCAGGATGCAGCCAGTCACTTTAATGTTTTTAAGACAATGTAAGCTGCTGTATTATAACCTTTCTTTCCCTTTGAGATGTTTGGTGTCTTATGACATGACATTTCCAGGAGGGATTTTCCGGTCGTTGATTCCTATATTATTCCCAATTACCCTTACCCGGTATCAATAATACACGGACACTGCTTGCGACTTGGTAAAAAATGGCCACAGCAGCCCTTTATTGCCTATTGTTTACACACTAACACAAGGGGGCGTCGTCCAACGGGCGTCCCCAACATTTAACAATAGGTAATACCATAATAATAATAATAATACAGTACGTAATACAATACGTAACCCTGGGTAGGCCCGGTCCAGAAACCACCTTCCACCACCAAAACATGATCCCTGGCCGCAACACACACCGGGCCGGAGATGAGGTATGAATCACCTACGGATCAATACCCCCCACCTTGCAGGACCCATGCCTGCAAGATCCTTGTAACCGGAGCCACTATATCCTACAAGTGACTCTCCAATCAAATAACATTATCCGTTAAACCGCCTCTGGACCAGACCTACCCCCGCCATAAGTCCGGTCCAGAAGCCATACTCCACCACCAGAACACAATCCCTGGCCGCAACACACCGACCCAGAGATACGAGGCATTAATCACCTACGGATCAATACCCCAACCTTGCAAGACCCCATGCCTGCAAGATCCCTGTAACCAAAGCCACAGTATTCCGCAAGTGACCCTCCAATCACACAAACCTTCAGAAACACGATCCCTGGCCGCAACACACCGACCCAGAGATACGAGGCATTAATCACCTACGGATCAATACCCCAACCTTGCAGGACCCCATGCCTGCAAGATCCCTGTAACCAAAGCCACTATATCCTACAAGTGACCCTTCAATCACACAACCGTCAGAAACACGATCCCTGGCCGCAACACACCGACCCAGAGATGGGGGCATTAATCACCTACGGATTAAAACCCCCCCAAGAAGCATCAAGTATCAACCGTGTCTCAAAACCTTACATTCCTCTTTACCTCCAACTCAATATTTTCCCCGGCTGCAACCTCCAGCCCAGAGATATGAGGCATCAATCACCTACGGATCAATCCCCCATGTGCATAACAGTAACTGTTAGCGACTGTTAGCGACTTTAATCCAACAACATCCCCGGCTGCAACCAGCCCAGAGATAAGAGGTATTAATCACCTATGGATCAAAACCCCTATACCTTGCAGAACCACGTGCTTGCACTGCACTTGGATCCAGAACCATGACCCCAACCAATGACTCCTCCTGCGATTACCATTTCACCAAAATGGATTACTGACCATAACAATGGTCTCATATTTAAATGAGGTAAAAGTCACCAAAGGAGTAATACCCTTACCCAAACCAAAAACTCCCGTACTTTCAATTACCTATCACCTGGGGCACTGTAGCCACCTGTGACTCCCTGGCAACCATCAACTCCTTAATATATAATCCTTGGCAACAACCCTGACCCATATATAAGGCATTGATCACCAACGGAGCAATACCTCCTCCCTGCAGACAACCTTGTACCTGCAGGTCACCAGTAACCGGAGCCACTGTACCTTCCCCAGTGGCTCTCCATCCAAACACCAGTAACAATTAGAGCTCCTCTGGACCAGACCTACCCCTGCTGCTGTGACAAAGGACATAATCCCCATTATTTATGCTGACCATACACATATACATCATACACATCATATACATATACATATACATATACATACAGTTAGGTCCAGAAATATTTGGACAGTGACACAAGTTTTGTTATTTTAGCTGTTTACAAAAACATGTTCAGAAATATAATTATATATATATAATATGGGCTGAAAGTGCACACTCCCAGCTGCAATATGAGAGTTTTCACATCCAAATCGGAGAAAGGGTTTAGCAATCATAGCTCTGTAATGCATAGCCTCCTCTTTTTCAAGGGACCAAAAGTAATTGGACAAGGGACTCTAAGGGCTGCAATTAACTCTGAAGGCGTCTCCCTCGTTAACCTGTAATCAATGAAGTAGTTAAAAGGTCTGGGGTTGATTACAGGTGTGTGGTTTTGCATTTGGAAGCTGTTGCTGTGACCAGACAACATGCGGTCTAAGGAACTCTCAATTGAGGTGAAGCAGAACATCCTGAGGCTGAAAAAAAAGAAAAAATCCATCAGAGAGATAGCAGACATGCTTGGAGTAGCAAAATCAACAGTCGGGTACATTCTGAGAAAAAAGGAATTGACTGGTGAGCTTGGGAACTCAAAAAGGCCTGGGCGTCCACGGATGACAACAGTGATGGATGATCGCCGCATACTTTCTTTGGTGAAGAAGAACCCGCTCACAACATCAACTGAAGTCCAGAACACTCTCTGTGAAGTAGGTGTATCTGTCTCTAAGTCAACAGTAAAGAGAAGACTCCATGAAAGTAAATACAAAGGGTTCACATCTAGATGCAAACCATTCATCAATTCCAAAAATAGACAGGCCAGAGTTAAATTTGCTGAAAAACACCTCATGAAGCCAGCTCAGTTCTGGAAAAGTATTCTATGGACAGATGAGACCAAGATCAACCTGTACCAGAATGATGGGAAGAAAAAAGTTTGGAGAAGAAAGGGAACGGCACATGATCCAAGGCACACCACATCCTCTGTAAAACATGGTGGAGGCAACGTGATGGCATGGGCATGCATGGCTTTCAATGGCACTGGGTCACTTGTGTTTATTGATGACATAACAGCAGACAAGAGTAGCCGGATGAATTCTGAAGTGTACCGGGATATACTTTCAGCCCAGATTCAGCCAAATGCCGCAAAGTTGATCGGACGGCGCTTCATAGTACAGATGGACAATGACCCCAAGCATACAGCCAAAGCTACCCAGGAGTTCATGAGTGAAAAAAAGTGGAACATTCTGCAATGGCCAAGTCAATCACCAGATCTTAACTCAATTGAGCATGCATTTCACTTGCTCAAATCCAGACTTAAGACGGAAAGACCCACAAACAAGCAAGACCTGAAGGCTGCGGCTGTAAAGGCCTGGCAAAGCATTAAGAAGGAGGAAACCCAGCGTTTGGTAATGTCCATGGGTTCCAGACTTAAGGCAGTGATTGCTTCCAAAGGATTCGCAACAAAATATTGAAAATAAAATGTTTTTGTTTGGGTTTGGTTTATTTGTCCAATTACTTTTGACCTCCTAAAATGTGGAGTGTTTGTAAAGAAATGTGTACAATTCCTACAATTTCTATCAGATATTTTTATTCAAACCTTCAAATTAAACGTTACAATCTGTACTTGAATTCTGTTATAGAGATTTCATTTCAAATCCAATGTGGTGGCATGCAGAGCCCAACTCGCGAAAATTGTGTCACTGTCCAAATATTTCTGGACCTAACTGTATATTCCCACATTACCCCCATCTTATTCACCCCACTTACAAGAATCCCAAATGACAATATACATCACAATCCACAAAGAAATTTTTTTTTTTTATTATTATTATTATTTTATACACGACCCTTTCTCCAATCCTTTCTTTTCTCATTTTTTTTTTTTTTTGTAACGGCTCTTAAAATTGAATAATTATACATCCATATAAACACCAATAATAACAATACACAATAGAAGGGAGGGTGGGTGGGAAGCTGTCATCCAGGAAGTGCAAGAGAAGGTAATTGACTCCCACCTTCTATTATATACACCATGAAGCTCCCTCCTTTCCTACCACCACACTCCACCCCCTAACCAATCACCTTCTTTTCCTCATTCCTAAATGAACCAACACTGTTTAACCCCATCAACTCCCTACCCTCCGGGCTGTCATGTCGCCCCTACACCCTATGGGTTCCATGGCTTTCTTGACATTTCCAGGAGGGATTTTCCGGTCGTTGATTCCTATATTATTCCCAATTACCCTTACCCGGTATCAATAATACACGGACACTGCTTGCGACTTGGTAAAAAATGGCCACAGTAGCCCTTTATTGCCTATTGTTTACACACTAACACAAGGGGGCGCCGTCCAACAGGCGTCCCCAACATTTAACAATAGGTAATACCATAATAATAATAATACAGTACGTAATACAATACGTAACCCTGGGTAGGCCCGGTCCAGAAACCACCTTCCACCACCAAAACATGATCCCTGGCCGCAACACACACCGGGCCGGAGATGAGGCATGAATCACCTACGGATCAATACCCCCCACCTTGCAGGACCCATGCCTGCAAGATTCTTGTAACCGGAGCCACTATATCCTACAAGTGACTCTCCAATCAAATAACATTATCCGTTAAACCGCCTCTGGACCAGACCTACCCCCGCCACAGAACAGGCCACGTGACACCTTGCGTGGCCTGGACCCCCACACACCAAACGCTTGCTCCCCCAACTTGCAAGCCAAACCAACCATTAAAACCTTTTCATCCATCACTTAAACTCTGAGCATCCAATATATGCACCAGCCAGCGTACCAAGTCCACCTTACTGCACCGCACTCCCCTGATCCTTGGTGACAGGAGCCACTGGGTCCCTCTGACGGCCACTCAGGCCCACCGGCACACCATGCCACAAGCTCCCAAATTATACCGGAATCCACACCATGCCCCGCTGGCCTTATTATAACGAATTAGATGCAGTACCGACTGTACCATCGTCCTCCCCAACCAAAGAACCACTGTACAGTCACCCTGCTCCTCCTCCTGTCTCCAGCTGAATTCAACCACCACTGGGGTTGAGATACAACAACAGGATGACACTCACACTGCTTATGCTACTGGGTCACTTCGCACCCCAAACCTAGTTCTCCCAGGAAACCGCTAAAGTGAAACCCCGCTGTAAAACGACTGCAATCCATAGCCTTGAAATTTCCCCTACAGCTGAACTTAAAGCTTCCCCAGAGCCAAATATCACTACCGGTCTCCCCTGACCGATTTATTTCGCCATCACACCCTCTGACAACAACAGAGGCTCGAGCTGTCTTCCCCAGAAAATCCCCAAATCTTCCCACATATTCAACTACCACACTAATGGACCTTCTTCATTCGAAATCAGGCCCACTTAATTTCCACGAGGCCCACACGGCCTAACAGAACCATGCCCCACCCCAAAATTAACACGGCCTCAAAAAACAAAACAACCGCAACCATCGCCCTGTACCCCTTACTGAGGCGAAGATATTGAAGCATTACCTTCGATCCCAAGGTCCCCAACAACACCTCCAACCATAATGCACAGTCTGCTTGCCTCCGCAAACCGGACCACGACAAGCTCCCTGTACTACAATGCCCACCGGAAAATTGCAGCCACGCCACTGGCCCGATTGACTCCATATGCAACTATGGGCATCAGGAGACACAACTTTACCAAACACCATGTCCGGGCCTTTCGATCTCAAGGAAAAACCTTGTGACACACAACCCCCTTTGAGCTCTCATATTACACCCCAAGATAAATTAAAACCTTGGCCACACCATAGTATCTGCTCAAACCCGACCACCGAGGGGCGTACCACTATTTTCCCGTAACGCACAACTGCACCTTCAAACCAAATACCTTCGTGCCGTGAGACCGGAGCACCACGACTCCCTAAGCAAACCATTACCCAGATGCCCATACCTACCACCGGGCCAAGCATTCCCTTTTTTTTTGTTTTTTTAATTGTATATGAATATAAAATAGACTCCACCTGCCCACAGATGCCAGGAGTCCACCCATGCAAAACACCCAATAATACCAGATGGCCCTAAGCTATCCAACTTACACTCTATGCACCACAAGTACCCAATCCTCTAGTCCAAACCAAAACTCGCATAGTCCCCACCCGTAATCACGGCTGTCCGAAGAACTCCATTATTCCGTCCGCAGCCCACCATTGCTGATTAACCGAGTTCACCCACAGCAGCCCAAAGCTGCCCAGCACCTACATTAACACCAATTCAGTCACGCTGGACTCAACATTCCTCCCAGTACCAACTTCCACAATGGGATAACATGCTGACTAGCCACAAATTAACCCCATGTTACCATTGATGCGGTTGCAAAGCTACAAACCCATTACAGCAACCAACACCTCACCTTCTCCTACATTTCCGCTCTCCTTTATTCCCTTATCCTCCACAGCAACCCTCGCGCTATACCGGGGCCCCGCACCTACACATCACTCACAAAAAAACCCTGAAAACTCCCCGCACACACCGTACCGCGGGACCCCTTGCCCCTTTACCTTACCCACCATAATTCATCCAATAAGAACCACCATGAATCAGAAGATTAATAATAAAACACCCCAGCAAACCTTCAATAACTGCGCCGTCTCACCCGCTCACATGTGCCGCAATCATCAGCATCCTTAACCAAGTCTCACAAGTAGAGATGAGCGAACCAGTCGCGGTTCGGCTCGAGGTCAGTTCACCGAACGGACGTCCCGTTCGAGTTCGGCTCGTCGAACCGAACTCGAACTGCATAGGAAACAATGGCAGGCAATCACAAACACATAAAAACACCTAGAAAACACCCTCACAGGTGTCCAAAAGGTGACAAACAACTCACAACACAACACAAACACATGGGAAAGTGACAAGGACATATACTCATGCGAAAACAAAAGAGCTGGACAAGGAAAAAGAAGATGACACACAGATATAGGCATGGCACGCCCTTCTAAAATCATGTAAAACACCGCAAGGTGTTTTTTCTCCCTTTTTTTCCAAAAATTGGGCCCCACACACACCCACCCATTCAGTGGCAGCACCTGTGCCCTAGTTGTACACTTCACAGCTAGATTTGCATCAAGCACATTCAAAAATACGCCATAATTAACCGTCCCCAGCATGACACCGGGGTAGGTAGCAAAGTCTTTCCTGATCCCAGCTCTGTTCATCTTGGATCATTTTTAAAAAACACAGCAAGCAAGGGTAAGGCTATGTGCGCACGTTGCGTACAGTCACTGCAGAAATTTCTGCAGCGATCTGAAGAGCACATGTGCGCTTTAAATCGCTGCAGAAATGTCCGTAGTTAAAAAAAAAAAAAAGCCGATTCCATGCGCTCTGCCTGCAGCTCCTGCCATAGACAGAGCAGGAGCTGCCGGCAAAGCGCACGGAAGAAGTTGCGCTCTAAAACGCCACGTGCGCACGGCCCCTGCACAATCTCCATAGACTGTGCAGGGGACGCAGGACGCATGCAGTTACGCTGCGCTACAAAGCGAAGCGTAACTGCATGTATTTACGCAATGTGCGCACATAGCCTTACTCCAAGCGGAGTCTCCCTTTTTTTTCAAAAATTGGGCCCCACACAGACACCTTATCAGTGGCAGCACTTGTGCCCTAGTTGCAAACAGGATGTTTTGATTTGCATCAAGCACATTCAAAAATACGCTATTCTTAACCGTCCCCAGGATGACACCGGGGTAGGTAGCAAAGTCTTTCCTGATCCCAGCTCTGTTCATCTTGGATCATTTTTAAAAAACACAGCAAGCAAGGGTTACTCCAAGCGGAGTCTCCCTTTTTTTCCAAAAATTGGGCCCCACACAGACACCTTATCAGTGGCAGCACTTGTGCCCTAGTTGCAAACAGGATGTTTTGATTTGCATCAAGCACATTCCAAATCCACAAGCATTTACTCTCCCCAGGATGACACAGGGGTAGTAAATTCCTTCTGGATCCATGACTTGTTCATTTTGATGAACGTCAGTCTGTCCACATTGTCACTGGACAGACGCGTGCGCTTATCTGTCAGCACACACCCAGCAGCACTGAAGACACGTTCAGAGACAACGCTGGCAGCTGGACACGACAAAATCTCCAAGGCGTAACTGGAGAGCTCTGGCCATTTTTCTAGATTTGAAGCCCAAAAGGAGCAAGGCTCCATTTGCAAAGTCATGGCATCGATGTTCATTTGGAGATACTCCTGTATCATCCTCTCCAGCCGTTGACTATGTGTCAGACTTGTTGTCTCTGGTGGCCTTGCAAAGGAGGGTCTAAAAAAATTATGAAAAGATTCAATAAAATTGCTGTTACCAGCACCAGATACGGTCCTACTGGTGCGGGTAGACTGTTGAAGATGACGAGACCATCCCATGTTTGTCAAGGTACAGCTGGGAGAATCACTCCCTGCACCTGCACGGTTGTTTGGTGGAAAAGCCGAGCTAAGATCGAGTAACAGCTTCTGCTGATACTCCTGCATACGTGCGTCCCTTTCTATGGCTGGAATTATGTCACAAAATTTGGACTTGTACCGGGGATCTAATAGTGTGGCAATCCAGTAGTCATCATCACTTCTAATTTTGACAATACGAGGGTCATGTTGGAGGTAGTGCAACAAGAAGGCACTCATGTGTCTTGCGCAGCCATGCGGACCAAGTCCACGCTGTGTTTGTGGCATAGAGGTGCTAACCGTTCTTTCTTCCTCTGACATCTCCCCCCAACCTCTTTCAACAGAAATTTGACCAAGTCTCCCTCATCTGCTGAGTCTTCCATGTCCATGGACAGTTCGTCCTCCATTTCTTCATGTTCTCCTGCACCTTCCTCAACATTTAGCCTGCTACTATGCACCCTTGTTGATCCCTGTCCCCCATGGTCCCATGCCTGCTGCGTTGGTGATGATGAACGTCTGGACCTTGGTGATGTTGTTGTCCCTTGCGCATATGAATCCTCCTGTAGTTCCTCCCCTTCCTGTTGTCCCACCCCCTGACGCCGAATAGTGTTTAGCGTGTGCTCCAGCATGTAAATGACTGGAATTGTCATGCTGATAATGGCATTGTCAGCGCTAAACATATTCGTCGCCATGTCGAAACTGTGCAGAAGGGTGCATAGGTCCTTGATCTGAGACCACTCAATCAGGGTGATCTGCCCCACCTCTGCATCTCGTTGGCCCAGGCTATACGTCATGACGTATTGCACCAGGGCTCGGCGGTGCTGCCACAGTCGCTGTAACATGTGGAGAGTTGAATTCCAGCGTGTCGCCACATCGCATTTCAGGCGATGAACCGGCAGGCCGAAAGACTTCTGGAGCGATGCAAGTCGCTCAGCTGCGGCGCTTGAACGGCGGAAGTGAGCAGACAGTTTTCGTGCCCTGGTCAGAAGGCCATCTAGGCCGGGATAGTGTGTTAAAAATTGCTGGACGACAAGGTTCAACACGTGAGCCATACAAGGTACGTGTGTCACCTTGCCCAGGCGAAGGGCCGCACCCAGGTTTGCAGCATTGTCGCACACGGCCTTACCAGGCTGCAGGTTGAGTGGAGACAACCATTTATTAAACTCGGACCGCAGAGCTGACCACAACTCCTCAGCTGTGTGACTCTTATTCCCAAGACATGTCAAGCTAAAGACCGCCTGATGCCGTTGCGCTCTGCTGCCAGCATAGTAATGAGGGGTGCGTGATTCCTTCTGCGCAGTGAGAACGCTGGTGGCCTGACCAGGCAGGCTTGGGGCAGAGGTGGAGGACCCAGATGAGGTGGAGGAGGGAGAAGCAGTGGCGGAACTTGGACAGACAGAGGATTGACACACAAGTCGTGGGGACGGCAAGACTTGTGCAGCAGACCCTTCACCATCTATCACCATAGTTACCCAGTGCCCAGTCAGCGACATGTAACGTCCCTGTCCATGCTTACTGGTCCAAGTATCGGTGGTGAAATGCACCCGTTCACACACAGAGTTTCTCAAGGAAGCGGTGATGTTTTGTGCGACATGCTGGTGTAGCGCGGGCACACCTTTCTTAGAGAAGTAGTGGCGACTAGGCATCTGGTACTGGGGCACAGCGACAGACATAAGGTCTCTAAAATCCTGTGTGTCCACTAGGCGGAAAGGCAGCATTTCGGTAGCCAAGAGCTTACAGAGGGATAGAGTCAACCTCTTTACTTTGTCATGGGTCGCAGGAAATGGCCTTTTATTTGACCACATCTGAGGGACAGAGATCTGGCTGCTGTGTGTAGACGGTGTTGAGTAGGGTGTCCCTGGAAAAATGCAGGTTTGTGAGGAAAGTGCAGGCGGAGACATGATGTTGCCTTCATCCAACGTTGGTGCTATCGATGTCTGAGAGAGCTGTACACACTCACTTGTTTCCCCTTCCAAACCAACTGACGACCTACCAAGCAAACTGCCTGTTGCGGTTACAGTGGTGGAAGTTGTGCATGGAAAAACAGGTGTGACAGCTGTCCCCACAGTCCTAGAAGATGAAGAGCGCGCGGATGCACTGGAAGGGGTAGGCGGTGGATGGTTCGCTCCGCTAGGCCGCATTGCAGCACGGTGAGCTTCCCACCGGGACATATGATATTTATTCATGTGACGATTCATGGAAGAAGTTGTCAAACTGCTGAGGTTTTGACCTCTACTAAGAGAACCATGACAAATTTTACAGATCACATAATTTGGGCGATCTTTTGCTATGTCAAAAAAGGACCAGGCTAGGCAAGGCTTAGAGGGCATGCGACCTGTTGATCCACCCCGACTAGTGCTCAGAGGCAGAGTGGTGGCTGAGGATGCAGTTGTAGACGTGCTACCAGTACTCCGACTCTGTCCAGGAAGGCGCAAGGTAACTTCGTCATCAGTTGCATCCTCCTCCACCACCTCTGTTGACCTCCTCGAGTGCCTGACTGTGGGTTGACAGTAGGTGGGATCTAGAACTTCATCATCAATTGTTGTGTTTGCACTCCCCTCCCCCTCAGACCGAGCCTCTTCTTGCCCTGACCGAATATTTAAGTTGTCATCCCAATCGGGTATCTGCGTCTAATCTTCATCAGTATGTTCCTCATTGTCTATAACCACAGGTGTTACAGTTTGTGACAAAGGGTCAACATTATGCTCAGAAACGTGGTCCTCACGGCCTGAATCAGAGTCACAAAGGTTCTGGGCATCACTGCAGACCATTTCCTGTTCTGTACTCACTGTAGCTTGGGAGCAGACCTCTGATTCCCAGGCTATAGTGTGACTGAACAGCTCTGCAGACTCAGCCATCTCAGTTCCACCATACTGTGCAGGGCTGATGGAGACTTCAGAGCTGGGAGAAAGCAAGTTTGATTGGGATGACAACTCAGAGGACTGGTGTTTTTTGGATGCGGTACTTGAAGTGGCTGAGAGGGCACTTGTTGGACCACTTGAGATCCATTCAAGCATTTTCCTTTTTTGGCCATCATCTACCTTTGTTCCTGTTGTTCGTGTCCGTAAAAAAGGGAGCACATCGGATTGTCCACGGTAAGTAGTAGACATCTTACTTTTGCTGGTAGATGGTCTATCTTCAGCAGATGATAATGGAGCTTTGCCACCTTCCCCACGGACAAACCCTTTTTTTCCTTTTCCACCACGCCTCTTCCCCTTTCCACCAGCATCTGTAATTTTGCCACTCATGTTGATTGCGACAAGATTGTGCACTGAAAATGTGGTAGTAAAAATTGAGAGGTGGTGTAGATTGCAGCGGTGGTCTAGCTTTATTAACAGCAGAATAATAAAGAATAAATATCCTTGACAATGCAACTACGGCCCTTAAACTGGCAGCATAAATTGCTAGTATAATGGCTTAGTAACTATCAGTTTGAGTGTGCAATGCAGGCAGACGTGCTGCAAATATCTGTGCACTACTTGGACTATACAGAAGTCCAACAGCCACGTTTAGGATGACACTAGGTTCACTCAGTGTTTGCTAGTATAATGGCTTAGTAACTATCAGTTTGAGTGTGCAATGCAGGCAGACGTGCTGCAAATATCTGTGCACTACTGGGACTATACAGAAGTCCAATAGCCACGTTTAGGATGACACTAAGTTCACTCAGTGTTTGCTAGTATAATGGCTTAGTAACTATCAGTTTGAGTGTGCAATGCAGGCAGACGTGCTGCAAATATCTGTGCACTACTTGGACTATACAGAAGTCCAACAGCCACGTTTAGGATGACACTAGGTTCACTCAGTGTTTGCTAGTATAATGGCTTAGTAACTATCAGTTTGAGTGTGCAATGCAGGCAGACGTGCTGCAAATATCTGTGCACTACTGGGACTATACAGAAGTCCAATAGCCACGTTTAGGATGACACTAAGTTCACTCAGTGTTTGCTAGTATAATGGCTTAGTAACTATCAGTTTGAGTGTGCAATGCAGGCAGACGTGCTGCAAATATCTGTGCACTACTGGGACTATACAGAAGTCCAACAGCCACGTTTAGGATGACACTAGGTACACTCAGTGTTTGCTAGTATAATGGCTTAGTTATAATGAATTGGAGTGTGCAATGCAGGCAGACGTGCTGCAAATATCTGCGCACTACTGGGACTATACAGAAGTCCAACAGCCATGTTTAGGATGCCACTAGGTACACTCAGTGTTTGCTAGTATAATGGCTTAGCTACAATGAGTTGGAGTGTGCAATGCAGGCAGACGTGCTGCAAATATCTTTGCACTACTGGGACTATACAGAAGTCCAATAGCCACGTTTAGGATGCCACTAGGTACATTCAGTGTTTGCTAGTATAATGGCTTAGTTATAATGAGTTGGAGTGTGCAGAGGACAGGAGGGTACAGTGCCAGGATTGTGGGGCTCTGGGTAGAGGAAAGGAAGCCTGCCTTTCTATTCCCTCCTAATGGGGAAATGCAGCGAGGAAATCCCTGACCTTAGCTACACAGACGCTGTCTCTGTTTTCAGGACCTGTCACCTATGGCTCTGACCCTGCCGGTATGAGCCCTTAAAAGGCCTGATAGAAAGTGCTATCCGTAAGCTGTCCAGCGCTGTGTATGGAGCGCATACAGCAGTATCGGCGATAGGACAAAGGACGGAGCTGCGCCAGTGATGTCTGACACCAAGGACGCAGAAGAGATAATGGCGTCCGGACGGGCAGATACTCGTTTTTATAATGCAGGGACATGTGACATGGACATCCTATCACACATGCCGTTGCTTCTCTGGCTAAAAGTCCACTTAGCTGTGTGTGTGTCTGGGATTGGCTGACATGCTGGCCCTCCCCACTACACGCGCGCGCTTAGGGAAGGAAGACAAGAAAAAAAAAAAAAATGGCGATCGCCATTATCCATACAGCAGTGATCTGAAGGCGCTGTTCCCGCACACTATACACTGAAATTTCATAATAGTGTGAGTCACAGAGTGACTTACACTATTACAGCGGAAAGCCAGCTAGGAATTAGCTGTTTTTTTGCTGCTAGAACCATTCTCGAACGTTTCTAGAACTATCGAGCTTTTGCAAAAAGCTCGAGTTCTAGTTCGATCTAGAACAGGCCCCAAAATCACTCGAGCCTAGAACTGGAGAACCTCGAACCGCGAACCGCGCTCAACTCTACTCACAAGACCTAAACTGCGGCAAACGCCAAACCTCGCCATCCCCAACCTGAAACTGTAACTGTGGCGCCCTAGGACCTGGTCGCCACAACAGCATTGCCCTCCCAAAGGGTTAATGCTGAGCCTGGAGGTAATTGGGAGATCCATTGGCCAGCAGGTTTAACACCCAACACAGTTCTCCCTCCGGCCAGCAGGGGGAGCTCTGAACCTGGAATTCCAGGGAGCCTTCCTCTACCTGACCAGAGGGAGGAAGTGGAGTCAGTCTGAGGGGAGTAGTGGAAGTGAACAGACGCAGACTGAGCTGTCCTGTGAATCTGGGGCCTAGAGCTGGAGCAGCTTGGCCCAGAGAAGCAGGAATAGCTGAGAGGCAGCAGAGAGACTCAGACATCGGAGTCTGTGGTTGCCAGGGTATAAAATCCGTCCCTGGTAGCCGAGTCCGAAGGGCAGGAGAGCTGCAAGCCCCTGGCCCAGAAACATCCAAGGTACAGCTGCAGCATCAGGGCCCGGTGTGGACTCCAGCGGAGAAGCACCAGAGAGAGGGTCTGCGCAGCCACCTACAGAAAGAAGGGACGTGCCATCGGTCCCAGCAGCAAAGAGGGCCATTGCTGGATTCAGAGAAGCAGGGTCCTATCATCACAAAGCAAAGTACAGGAGTAGGCCTCATACTCAGCTGGCCAGAAAGATCATCCCAAGTACTTCCAGGCCGACCGGATCCCCATCACCACCTGTAACGGTCTCCCAGGACTGGACTGTTCCCAGAGTAAAAGAGGAGAAGGTAAAGAGACTGTTGTTTGTGCCTGGTTCTTTCCTCGCCTGTCGGCCTTGCACCGTGTTAGCCACACAACACCATAGACTTTCACGGGCACCAACGGTATCCCGGGGCATCGCTCCACCTGTGGGGAGCAGTACCATCATAGCTGCCATAACATCACCCCGGAGTTCTCCCATAACAGCGGCGGCTTAATAGCCGCATACCACAGGTGGCGTCACGAACATTAACTTTAACTCATCAGCCACATATTCAACTGACACCCACCAGGGCCACGGAGCCGGGCCCAGCCACCACTGACTACCACCGGACTAGTCCGGCCCGGCACCGGGTGTCCCATAGCTCTGGGGTGGGCGAGTCAACTTTTGGCGTCACGAACAGGATTTCGTGCCCGGTCACACCGGGTACTGTGCGCCTGAAGAATTGCGCTTTAAAGACTGTATTACTGCGTGTTTCACTGTTTGAAAACTGCCGCCGCCATTAGCCTCACTGAGCGCAGGAAGAAGGGGGGCGTGCCTGACAAAGAGCGCGAAGGGAGCGCGCCATCAGAGCAGAGCGCTGTTAACCCCGCGCGACCCAGAAGGAAATTTGAAAAGTGAACGGAGCCTGGTAAGGTTCACTAAGGGGGAGGAAGATGTCCGACGCAGAGGGAGGGCAGGTGGCTGCCATAGCCCGAGACGCCGCAGCACCAGCCGAAGCGATCCCTGTCGCCGTCGCCCCATCCCCCGCTGTAGCGCCGGTAATGCCGATCACCATGCCGTACATACCGGGCGCAGAATGGCTGCCGCAGTACTCCGGGGAGTCCCATACCTTGAGCGACTTCAGAGAAAGCCTGCACAGCTTGTTCCGGGTGTATCCGCTGACTGAGAGCCAGAAGGTGGGCATATTAATGGGACAGCTAGCCGGCGCAGCCCAGCGTGAAGTGAAGTCCTGGCCTGATACAGATAAAGGGACAGTAACCCAGATACTGGCCAAGCTAAAGAGTACTTTTGACACCCGCACCGCAGCAGAGATAAAGATGAGATTCTTTGGGTGCAAGCAGCGGGCCACAGACAGCATAAGGGACTATGCCTTAAACCTGCAGGAGGCCCTGAAAGCGGTTAAACAAGTGGACCCAGAGAGTGTACGTGAGGAACACAAACTCCTAACTGAGCAGTTCATAGAGGGGCTCCTGTCAGATGCCCACAGGACCCAGCTGCGTATCCTGGTCCTGCAGAACCCTGCTCTGGACTTTACAAAGTTTAAGGACCAGGCCATCCGGGTACTGAGAGAATCTACACCGAATGACCCAGTACCCCTCCGGCCTCTTGCTATCACGTACCCCGGGGTGGTGCCTGCAACACGAGCCACTGCAGGGGCTGAGGCGCAGTCCCTGGATAAGGATCCCACTGCAGAGCTCAGACAGCAGGTCCAGGAGCTGACCAAGACTGTGGCTGCCCTTGCCAAGACCGTGCAGTCTCTACAAGTGACCCCATCGCCTGCAAGAATCGAGTTGGCCTCCAGCCCAGATGACGTCCCATGGATGCGACAGAGGAGGGTTCCGCCGACCCGAGGCAGAGACACAGACCGGTATGATTCAACGGGACAACCGATCTGCCGCCGCTGCAGCCAGGCGGGCCACATTGCACGATACTGTCCTTTAAATGGGCCGAGCCTGGGGCCAGGAGCCGACCCCCAGGTGTAAGGAAGCCCGGCTCAACACCCAGCCGCAGCAAGTATGTGGGAGGACGACCGGTCCTTCCTATTGTGCTGGATGGGATCCCTTTGAATGCCCTCCTGGATACGGGGTCCCAGGTAACAACCATCCCCTACAAACTGTACAAAAGATATTGGGCTGATTCAGACATTGACCATGGCCCAGATGATGATTTAACAATTGTGGCCAGTAATGGTCAGCCCTTACCTCAAATTGGGTACAAAGAAGTAACCATTAAAGTGGGGCGGGTAGAATTGCCGTGTCAGGGGATGATAATTGTAGATATTGATCGCAAAGAATCTGACCCATTGGTAACCATTGGTACAAATGTGATAGAAAATTGTGTTGCCGAAGTGATAATTTTGTTGCAACAGGCGTCTGAAACTGCCAGCTCCGGGCAGCAGCGTGCCCTACAGAGGGAGATCCGAGCCCTGATGAGGAGGCAGCAGGTAGAGCTGGCCGGAGGAGAAATTGGCAGTGTGAGGGTAAGTGACCCCCTCCCCATTGCAATACCCCCAAGGAGTGAAATGTTGATATGGTGTCGGGCAGCAATAGGCCTCAAGGGTCAGGATTACCATGCCTTGGTAGAACCGGTGTATTCAGACAGCAGGCCTGGAGTCCTGATAGCCAGAGGGGTAGCAGACGTCCGCAAGGGGAGAGTGCCCATCCGTGTCCTGAATTGTGGGGAGGAGGAAGCCAAATTGCCCCGGTACGCCACTGTAGCAAAACTGTACACTGTCAGCAACAACACCATCAAAGCAGTGGAACCCTTGATCCCGTCCGACCAGGCGGAAGACAATGGCTCCAAGGGGCAGCTGGAAGACTGGTGCCAAAACTTACATGTGGGCACCGACTCCACCCCCTCACACCAAAAGCATGGGGTTTACCGGGTGGTACAGGAGTACGAGCGGGTCTTCAGCAAACACCCCCTAGATTTTGGGCAGGTGAAAGGGGTTAAACATCAAATCCCCACGGGTGATCATCCTCCCGTTAAAGAGAGATACCGCCCTGTACCCCCCGCACAGTATCAGCGTGCCAAAGAAATGTTACGGGAAATGAAGGAGGCTGGGGTTATCAGAGATAGTTGTAGCCCCTGGGCAGCTCCACTAGTGCTCGTAAAGAAAAAAGATGGTACAATGAGAATGTGTGTAGATTACAGGCAAATTAACCGCATTACACATAAAGATGCTTATCCACTACCCAGAATAGAGGAGTCACTAACAGCCTTAAAGTCAGCTAACTATTTCTCCACCTTGGATCTCACCAGTGGGTATTGGCAGGTTCCCGTGGCAGAGGCGGACAAGGAGAAGACGGCATTCACGACGCCAATGGGCCTCTGCGAGTTCAACTGTATGCCATTCGGGCTCTGCAACGCCCCAGGGACATTCCAACGGTTGATGGAGTGCTGCTTGGGCCACCACAACTTCGAAACCGTGCTGTTGTACCTGGATGACGTCATAGTCTACTCCAAGACTTATGAAGACCACCTGAAGCACTTAGCAGAAGTGTTTGAGTCTTTGTCAAAATATGGCCTGAAGATCAAGCCGTCCAAATGTCACCTCTTGAAGCCAAAGGTACAGTACCTGGGTCATGTGGTCAGCGCAGAAGGTGTGGCACCTGATCCGGAGAAAGTCACCGTAATCAAGGACTGGCCAAGACCCACCACGGTAAAGGAGGTGCGGCAGTTCCTTGGGCTGGTGGGCTACTACCGAAGGTTCATTGATGGTTTCACCAAGATAGCAGCGCCCCTTCAAGATCTCCTGGTGGGCCAGCCAAAGCAGGCTAAGAAGCAGAGCCCTCCCTTTGAATGGAGCAGCCAACTGGAAACATCCTTTGTCCAGCTGAAAGGGGCTCTCACGGGAGAAGAAATTCTGGCCTACCCTGACTACAGCCAGCCGTTTGTACTGTATACAGACGCCAGCAACGTGGGCCTGGGAGCCGTGTTGTCCCAGGTGCAGGGAGGCAGAGAGAAGGTGATAGCGTACGCCAGTAGGAAGCTTCGGCCCACAGAAAGGAATCCAGAAAACTACAGTTCCTTCAAGCTGGAGTTCCTCGCTATTGTTTGGGCAGTGACTGAACGCTTCAAGCACTATCTGGCGTCGGCCAAGTTCACCATCTTCACGGACAACAATCCGTTGACACACCTGGCAACAGCCAAGTTAGGTGCGTTGGAACAGCGGTGGATGGCCCGGCTGTCTAACTTTGACTTTACCATCAAGTATCGGGCTGGCAAGAAGAATAACAATGCTGATGCGCTGTCCAGAATGCCTCACTTACCCGAATCTGGAGAAGACCTGGATGAACTCGAAGAGATAGAGTTACCGGCTTTCCATCATCAGGGTGTTTCCCAGTGTGAGCATGCTGTGGGAGTGAAGCGCTCGAGCCAACACGAGGTCTCGGTTAACCCATTACTCCACCATAATTGGGAAGAAACACAGAATGGTGACCCGGCCGTGCGATTGGTCAAAGAGAAGCTAGCGCAAGCTGAGACCCATCTTGGCCCAGACGCTCCAGAGGAAGCCCAGCAGCTGTGGAAGGAGAGGGGACGACTGTTCACCTACCAAGGCAAGCTCTGCAAGAGATATGTCAACTATCGAACAAATGAACTTGTCTGGCAGATAGTGGTTCCGCAGAGGGATGCTCCAATGGTCCTAGCAGCGTATCATGATAACGCAGGACACTTCGGGTGGAAGAAGTTGGAGGCCTTACTCCGTGATCGGTTCTACTGGGTGCACATGAGAAAGATGATCGAGAAATGGTGCCGAGACTGTGGCCCGTGTAACTTGAGGCGGAAGGATGATGCCAGCCAAAGGTCTCCCCTACAGCCAATTGTCACGAAGCAGCCCCTGGAGTTGGTGGCCCTGGACCACGTGAAGTTGACACCCAGTCGGTCAGGCTATGTGTACGCCCTCACCATTGTGGACCATTACTCTCGTTTCCTGGTAGTAGTGCCTGTGAAGGACCAGACAGCCAGGACGGCAGCTAGAGCGTTCCAGGCATCCTTTTGTCGACCGCACGGCTATCCGGAAAGGGTACTGACGGATCAGGGTCCTGCATTCGAGGCTGAAGTGTTCCAAGAGTTCTGTAACATGTACGGTTGTAAGAAAATTCGAACCACACCGTACCACCCCCAGACCAATGGACTGTGCGAGAAAATGAACCATGTGGTTATTGATATGCTGAAGACCCTACCGCTGGAAGAGAGGAACCAATGGCCAGAAAAGTTGCCAGATCTGGTAGACCTGTACAACCACATCCCAGTGACTTCGACCAACTGCAGCCCCGCTTACCTGATGCGAGCCAGACCAGGCAAGTTGCCTGTAGACTTTGAGATGGGGACTGTGTCGCCTGAGGCGGTTCAAGAAATAGAGGATTGGGATGCAGAACGGCAGCAGCGGTACCGTAAGGTCCAGGAGTGCGTGGAAAGGAGCCTGTCTCAAGCAAGAACGAGACAAGAACAGCATTACAATCAAACAGCCCCAGCAACTCCCTTAGCACCTGGAGAACAAGTCCTCAAGAAGAAGCGGAAGACGCATAAGTTGGATGATCAGTGGGAAAACGAGCCCTACACCATTATCCCCTCCAACTTTGACAATAGTAAGGTATGCCTCATAAGCAAAGATGAAGGCAAGACCTGCCAAGCAATTTCCCGAGACCGCCTGAAGACGTGCCCTGAGCGGTGCAAAGTTCAAAAGGAAGTGGAGGAAGTTCGAGAAGAGGGGGAAGAGATGATACAAACAATCCTCGGCAAATTCCCCAAGACTTGGACCCGCATAAATGGTGCCGTAGTGGTACCGGTCCTGACGTTCCCACAGTTGGTCGAGCCAGAAACAGAACAGGTTCCGGATCCACCCAAAGAACCGTCCGCCCCGACACGAGGTGACACGCCAGCAGTGGAACAGGAGGATCAACCCCCTGTCAGTGGTGAACCTGTCATACCCTTGGCGACTCTTAGACCACATGGGCGATCATCATGCATACCTATTGGGGTTAGGCCTACCGGTAGTGCTGAGATAGGAGACATACTAAGTAGTCAGGGACAAACACCAGAGCTACGCAGGTCCCAACGCAGCACTCGGGGACAACCCCCTCTAAGGTATAGGGAATCAAATGTATAAAGGAGAAAGAAAGAGTATTTATTGGAATGTAAATAGTTATGCGAAATGTCTGTAATGTTGTGTACAAAATGTTTTTCTTTTTCTTTGATTGTGAAAATGGACAATTGGGCCACTGGACTATGGGTGGCCAACACCTAAATTGTTCATAGTTAGCACCAGTGTGCTCGACACCCCTGAAGAAAAACCCGTCCGGCGTGCATAGAGTGGGGTCATCAATGCTCTGACGCACGCCCAGAGCCTACGTTGGGGGTTTTATCGCGGCGGGTCCCCCATGGAGCAGTGTAATGGACACCCGGCAGGGAGCCACACGGGACTCTTATAGTACTGTTTGAATTTGTAACGTTAAAGAGAATGTGCCTCCCATACTGGGATGAAATGTATGACATGTTATGTTTTGTTTCCACAGTCCGGGAGTACTGAATTTAACTAAGGGGGAGTGTGGCGCCCTAGGACCTGGTCGCCACAACAGCATTGCCCTCCCAAAGGGTTAATGCTGAGCCTGGAGGTAATTGGGAGATCCATTGGCCAGCAGGTTTAACACCCAACACAGTTCTCCCTCCGGCCAGCAGGGGGAGCTCTGAACCTGGAATTCCAGGGAGCCTTCCTCTACCTGACCAGAGGGAGGAAGTGGAGTCAGTCTGAGGGGAGTAGTGGAAGTGAACAGACGCAGAGTGAGCTGTCCTGTGAATCTGGGGCCTAGAGCTGGAGCAGCTTGGCCCAGAGAAGCAGGAATAGCTGAGAGGCAGCAGAGAGACTCAGACATCGGAGTCTGTGGTTGCCAGGGTATAAAATCCGTCCCTGGTAGCCGAGTCCGAAGGGCAGGAGAGCTGCAAGCCCCTGGCCCAGAAACATCCAAGGTACAGCTGCAGCATCAGGGCCCGGTGTGGACTCCAGCGGAGAAGCACCAGAGAGAGGGTCTGCGCAGCCACCTACAGAAAGAAGGGACGTGCCATCGGTCCCAGCAGCAAAGAGGGCCATTGCTGGATTCAGAGAAGCAGGGTCCTATCATCACAAAGCAAAGTACAGGAGTAGGCCTCATACTCAGCTGGCCAGAAAGATCATCCCAAGTACTTCCAGGCCGACCGGATCCCCATCACCACCTGTAACGGTCTCCCAGGACTGGACTGTTCCCAGAGTAAAAGAGGAGAAGGTAAAGAGACTGTTGTTTGTGCCTGGTTCTTTCCTCGCCTGTCGGCCTTGCACCGTGTTAGCCACACAACACCATAGACTTTCACGGGCACCAACGGTATCCCGGGGCATCGCTCCACCTGTGGGGAGCAGTACCATCATAGCTGCCATAACATCACCCCGGAGTTCTCCCATAACAGCGGCGGCTTAATAGCCGCATACCACAGGTGGCGTCACGAACATTAACTTTAACTCATCAGCCACATATTCAACTGACACCCACCAGGGCCACGGAGCCGGGCCCAGCCACCACTGACTACCACCGGACTAGTCCGGCCCGGCACCGGGTGTCCCATAGCTCTGGGGTGGGCGAGTCATAACCACCGGACCTGATGCCACCTGCACCCTCACGGCCCCGCTGCCATGAGACCACCCCGTTCGTAACTCTGCCCCTGGCCTCCAGAACATGAACCCACACCCCCCAGGGACCACGGCACCAACCGACCTATGAACTAACCACGTGCTACAAACCCCCCCAGCTGCTACCCATATCTCCAGACACTACTCCACTATAGCGACTGTCCCCCCACCACTACAAAAAGGCTGAAACTTAAATTGATTACCGCGCCAGGCTGCCTCCAGGGGACACCCTCAGATCAGCCGTCACCGTCCTTTTCGCCAGTTGTCCGTCGCTGATCCCGGGACAGTCCCTCAAGCTGCAGCCACCGAATGCCTGCCGGGTTCGCCCCCTGACGCCAGGAGCACCGTGTCCACATGCCCTGTTTGGGCCGATTGTCGCCTCCACAATGCTGGACACTCCCCTCCTGGGGGAAGCCGCTACTGATGAGAGCTGCACCCTTGTCCCAATGCCTGCTCCAGGATAGACAGCAGGCCTCATGTCTCCTCCTCGTCGCCACCTGCTGCGCCCAGTCATCCGGTCCCGATGATCCAGCCACACAGGTGAGGTGATATACCTAAAAAGACCTTCATACTCAAAGATATATTCTAAAGACCATGATAATTCAATGCAATATATATATATTTTTATTTTTCAATTCATACAAAATTTATACAAGATTTCTCGGGGGGTACAAAAAAAGGGCAGGCAGAAACACAGACTATGCAATTAAAATTTTGTAAAAACCGCAGGGGGGCGCGTGTTTAACATACCAGGTCTGAGCACGACATGATTATATGGTTATACACATGGGCAACATGATTGTAAATGGAAAAAACATGATTACAATCCAAATTCTATGACAGCATGCAATAATAATCCCAAATGTGGTTAAATAAATGCCTCTATTCACAGAGAGAAAGACCAGTTGGTCTTATAGACCACAGGTTCATAAAAATGCCTCAATTTATACAAGAAATGGCCCGTGGTCATTTCATATAGACATGATTATATGGCAAAAAATTCCACCCCATGATATTCAAGTACAGCCAGTACCTATAGCAGCCATCAGCATTTGGAATAAAAGGTTTGCAGTCAGAGTATGCACTGCATGTGCGCATGTGGGGTGCCCAGGATGAGTGCAGGTACAATGACCTCCCCAGGAACCGCTGCAGACACTGTGTACACACACCGCCCTGCACCTCGACGCGTTTCGCTATCTTTTCATCGGGAGGTGCAGGTATGGTGTACAAGGCTGCCTTTATCCCCGGAGAGTGACACTTACCGTCCTATGGTGGCGCGGCACGATCCTCCGGTGCCCATCATCCACCGCGCCCGGCGTCCCGGAACCAAGACTGCGCATGCGCACAGGCTCAGCACTCCGTTGGTCGCCAGGCAGGGAGGAGGAGAGAAGACCAGAGGGCCGCGCGCACAGGATAGAAGTTAGAGTCACCATTGCAATAGAGGGCTGAAGTAAGGGCAAAGATCGTAATAACAGAGAATTACATGAAAAATATATAGAACTTGTTCATATCATATTATAGTATATCACAAAGTCCTCTGATTCAATAAATTCAGCTCCTATGCCGTTTGAAGGGTATTCAATATAAATCTTCATATATCCAGGGACAATGGCAGTCTGAAAATTAAAATATAATATTAAAACATGTGGTAAAGTGGCAGGCAGACAGACATAAACCAAACATGTCATCACACATTGCAGAACCGTGAGCCATACTCAGGCCAAAAAGGGCTTATAGCTGATGACATCATTTAGTCCCCTTGGTCTAATAGTATCCAAAATAGTTATCCAACGAGCTTCCCTTTGGTGCAGGATCTTTTTTAAGTCACCTCCTCTGGCCCCAAGATGGACCTTCTCTATCCCCCTAAATTTTAAAAGACGCCAATTACACTCATGTTTCTCCTTGAAGTGTTTGGGGATGTTTTTTAGCAGCCCTATTTCCTCTGGTTTTTGTAATTTTGTCGCGTTCTTGATGTCACGGATATGTTCCAGGATTCTAACCCGGAATTCCCGAGTCGTCAACCAATGTAGATAAATCCACACGGGCAGTTAGCCCAAGAAACAATCCCTGCTGAGCGACAATTGATAAAATGCACTATTTTGTACACATTCGCTCCGGTGGAATACCAGAACTCAGTTGTGCGGTCCATCTGGGGGCAAGCACCACAGTCCCCACATGAGCGGGAGCCCCACCTAGGGCCACTATTAGTGCTGAAAGAATTTCCCCCAATTGCAGGAATATAGTGGCTTCTCACAATTTGATCCCTCAGGGTCTTAGCTCTTTTTGGGGTAATTGCGGGGCTAGGGGTCAATACCCTTGCCAGGTCACTATCTGTAAGAAGCACAGACCAATATTTCTTAATTATTCCAGACATTTCTCTCCACTGGGCATGATAGGGAGTGATAAACCGAATCACATCCCCATCGCCCTTTTTATTATTATTATTATTATTATTATTATTTATTATTATAGCGCCATTTATTCCATGGCGCTTTACAAGTGAAAGAGGGTATACGTACAACAATCATTAACAGTACAAGACAGACTGGTATAGGAGGAGAGAGGACCCTGCCCGCGAGGGCTCACAGTCTACAGGGAATGGGTGATGGTACAATAGGTGAGGACAGAGCTGGTTGCGCAGTGGTCTACTGGGCTGAAGGCTATTGTAGGTTGTAGGCTTGTTGGAAGAGGTGGGTCTTGAGGTTCCTCTTGAAGCTTTCCACGGTCGTGGAGAGTCTGATGTGCTGAGGTAGAGCGTTCCAGAGTATGGGGGATGCACGGGAGAAATCTTGTACACGATTGTGGGAAGAGGAGATAAGAGAGGAGCAGAGAAGGAGATCTTGTGAGGATCTAAGGTTGCGTGCAGGTAGGTACCGGGAGACTAGGTCACAGATGTAGGGAGGAGACAGGTTGTGCATGGCTTTGTATGTCATGGTTAATGTTTTGAACTGGAGTCGTTGGGCGATGGGAAGCCAGTGAAGGGATTGGCAGAGTGGCGAGGCTGGGGAGTAGCGAGGGGAGAGGTGGATTAAGCGGGCTGCAGAGTTTAGGATAGATTGGAGGGGTGCAAGAGTGTTGGAAGGGAGGCCAGAGAGCAGGAGGTTGCAGTAGTCGAGGCGGGAGATGATGAGGGCATGCACTAATGTTTTTGCAGATTCTTGGTTAAGAAAAGCACGGATCCGGGAGATATTTTTGAGTTGTAATCGGCATGAGGTGAAGAGGGCTTGGATGTGTGGCTTGAAGGATAGAGCAGAGTCGAGGGTCACTCCAAGGCAACGAGCTTGTGAGACTGGGGAGAGTGAGCAACCATCAAGTGTGATGGAAAGGCTTGTTGGAGGAGATGAGTGAGGAGGAGGAAAGACAATAAACTCTGTTTTGTCCATGTTAAGTTTTAGGAATCGCGCCGAGAAGAAGGATGAAATAGCAGACAGACATTGTGGAATTTTGGTTAGTAGGGAGGTAATGTCAGGTCCAGAGAGGTAGATCTGTGTGTCATCGGCATAGAGATGATACTGGAAGCCGTGGGACTCTATGAGCTGTCCCAAGCCGAAGGTATAGATGGAGAACAGCAGGGGTCCAAGAACTGAGCCTTGGGGGACACCGACAGATAGGGGGCGAGATGAGGAAGTGGTGTGAGAATGGGAGACGCTGAAAGTTCGGTCGGTTAGGTATGAGGAGATCCAGGATAGGGCCAAGTCTGTGATGCCCAGAGATGAGAGAATCTGTAGTAGGAGGGAATGGTCTACTGTGTCGAAGGCAGAGGACAGGTCCAGGAGGAGGAGGACAGAGTAGTGTCGCTTGGCTTTGGCGGTTAGTAGATCATTGGTGACTTTGGTTAGGGCAGTTTCGGTAGAATGATGTGGTCGGAAGCCAGATTGAAGCCGGTCAAAGAGGGAGCAGGAGGAGAGGTATGAGGACAATTCAAGATGGACATGCTGTTCCAGTAGTTTTGAGGCGTAGGGGAGAAGGGATATGGGGCGATAGTTTGACACAGAGGATGGGTCAAGGGAGGGCTTTTTGAGGATGGGTGTAATAGAGGCATGTTTAAAGCATGAAGGGACTACACCACTTGCTAGTGATAGGTTGAAGAGATGGGTTAGGGCTGGGATGAGGACTGCGGTGATGTTGGGGATGAGGTGCGATGGGAGCGGGTCCAGTGCACAGGTGGTTAGATGTGATCTTGAGAGTAGAGTGGAGAGATTGTTTTCTGTCATGGTGGAGAAGCTGGATTTGGAGGAAGATGGCTGAGTAGCTATGATGAGGGGCTGTGGTGATTGTGGGCCAAAGCTTGCTCTGATGTTGTCAATCTTCCGCTTGAAGAAAGAGGCAAAGTCTTCAGCTGAGATGAGAGGAGAGGGAGGTGGTGCCGGAGGACGAAGGAGAGAATTGAAAGTGTTGAATAGCTGTTTAGGGTTGTGAGAGAAAGAAGATATGAGGGATGAGAAGTAGGTTTGTTTTGCAGCAGTGAGTGTGGACTTGAAAGTGGTGAGGGACTCTTTATATGCAATGAAGTGCTCAGTGGAATGAGACCTCTTCCATCTGCGCTCAGCAATTCTGGAAGCCCGTCTAAGTTCTTTAGTCTGCCTTGTGTGCCAGGGTTGCCTGTTGATTGTGCGGGTTTTGGTGTGTGTGAGGGGGGCAGCTGATTCGAGAGCTGCAGAGATTGTAGTGTTGTATAAAGTTGCAGCGGCATCTGCATCATGTAGAAATGCAATGTCTGTGAGGGGGAGAAGGGACTGAGAAAGGGCGTGTAAATCAATGTGTTTGATATTTCTGCGAGGGTGTGAAAATTTGTGGAGGGGGGGTTGCATACTTGGAGAAGAGAGGGAAGAGAATGTGAGTAGGTTGTGGTCAGACAGGGGGAGAGGCGAGTTAGAGAGGTTAGATAGGGAACAGAGGCGAGTGAAGATGAGGTCCAGCGTGTGGCCATCTTTGTGAGTAGCTGCAGAAGACCATTGGGTGAGGCCGAAGGAGGAAGCGAGTGTTAGAAGTTTGGAGACAGATGAGTGGGAAGTGTCAATGGGGATATTGAAATCACCCATGATGATGGTGGGGATGTCGGTGGAAAGGAAATGTAGTAGCCAGGTGGTGAAATGGTCAAAAAAGGCAGTGGCTGGCCCTGGAGGGCGGTAAATGACAGCCAGCTGAAGGTTGGAGGGGGCGTAGATGCGTACGGAGTGCACCTCAAAAGAGGGGAGCGTGACAGAGGGTGGTAGTGGAATTGGGGTAAAGGAGCATTGGTCGGACAGGAGCAAACCAACTCCTCCACCATGCTTGTTACTGGGGCGGGGGGTGTGAGAGAGTTTTTGACTGCATGTCTCAACAAGGCTTCACGTGGAGTGTTCCTTGCTCTATCATAAGCAGTCTGTATTGACCGCTCATGATAGTGACGAGCCCTGAAGCGTCTCTTGAGATCCACGGATTGCTTCTCAAATAAAACATCATTGGAGCACAAACGCCGAGCTCTTAAAAATTGTCCTGTTGGGACCGATCTAATCACCTGTGTGGGATGCGATGATTTTGCGCTCAAAATTGCGTTTACTGATGTTTCCTTACGGAAGATGTCTGTACAAAGTTGTCCGTCCATCCCTTTGAAGACCCGTACATCCAGAAAGTCAATTTTCTCGTGACTGAAAACATAAGTAAGACGGATATTGTTGTTATTAATATTAAGTTGTTGCATAAAGATGTCCAGCTGATTGGTCTCCCCCTGCCAAATCATAAACACGTCGTCGATAAAGCGCAGCCACATATGGACTGCGCCACTCTCCGAGTCAGGATAAATTATAGACCGCTCCCAATATCCAAGAAAGAGGTTCGCATATGAGGGCGCACAAAACGCCCCCATCGCAACTCCTCTCTCTTGGAGATAGAAGCGGTCCTTGAACAAAAAGAAATTATGATGAAGAACAAACTCTAATAGAAGCAGGAGGAGATCAATGAGCTGGACATCCATTGCAGTAGTTCTCAGTAGAGATGAGCGAACCGGTCCCGGTTCGGCTCGAGGTCGGCTCGCCGAACGGGGGTCCCGTTCGAGTTCGGTTCGTCGAACGTTCGACGAACCGAACTCGAACGTATAGGCTAGAATGGGAGGCAATCACAAACACATAAAAATGCATGATAAATGTACACAAACAGTTAATAAACATTGCCATAACACTTACCGGTCCTCGCGATCCCTTCTGCACTCTGTCTCCTGCCGCTATTCCATCCGATGATCGCTGAATCCTCCCGGTGATGGCACTGCCAGCAGAGATGCAGGACCTATCGTGACGTCAAAATAGCCATGTGACCAGTCACGTGGCTATTATCTCATTGGCTACAGACTGGTCACATGACTATGACACGTCATGTAGGACCTGCGAGTGCATCTCTCCGGTACACGGTGCACATATGTGTATCGCCGTGTACCGGCGACATGCTCTAGCACACGGTCGACTCCCCGTTCCGTTAGGGACCGGCTGACACAGCCGGTCATTAACGGAGATCACCGTTGCCATAGCAACGCAGTTAGCGGTGATGTCACCGCTAACCGCGGCTCCGAGAGCACCGTTGCTATGGTAACGCGTCTGTCAGCGTTACCGCTGTTAGCGCTAACAGCCAGCACTGATCACTCACGGAGTGAAGGCTGCACGCTGCTTCCCGATTGTAGTGAGGATTGTAGTGAGGATGGAGGTTCCCTAGCCCCAAGTGATGAGCTGGTGAACCTCATCCTTCCTCACTACAATCGTCACTACTACTACACTAGAAAGAAAGAAGACAGAAGAGCAGGATCGTGGAGGGCTGACAGGGGGTAATAAAGATGGAGTCTCTAATGTGTCTGTGTATTTATTTCTATTAAAGTATTTTTTCTCTGTGTGGTGTTTTTTTTAACCCTTTATTGGAGATTCTTAATGGCTGGGTCAAACGTGCCTGACATTAAGAATCTCTGGCTTAATACTGGCTAGTAAAATAAACAAAGTATTAACTCATGATTACCCAACAAGCCACCCGGCTCCAGGGCTGTTGGAAGAGTTGGATACAGCGCCAGATGATGGCGCTTCTATGAGAGCGCCATTTTCTGGGACGGCTGCGGACTGAAATCTGCAGTAGAGGCGCCCACAAACCTCGGGCTAACCTGTGCTGCGGATTCCAATCCCCAGCTGCCTAGTTGTACCCGGCTGGACACAAAAATGGGGCGAAGCCCACGTCATTTGTTTTTTAATTATTTCATGAAATAAGTGAAATAATTAAAAAAAAACGGGCTTCCCTATATTTTTGGTTCCCAGCCGGGTACAAATAGGCAACTGGGGGTTGGAGGCAGCCCGTGGCTGCCTGCTGTACCTGGCTAGCATACAAAAATATGGCGAAGCTCACGTCCTTTTTTTTGTAGTTTTTTGGCAAAAAAAATAAAAAATGCTTCCCTGGATTTTCCATTGCCAGTGAAGGTAACACCAAGCAGTGGGGGTTAGCAGCCAGTAGCTGCTTGGATTACCCTTAGCTAGCAATACAAAAAATGCAGCGGGAGCCCATATATATTTTTTTTAATTATTTATTTAAATAACTAAAAATAAAATGGGCTTCCCTGTATTTTGATTGCTGGACATCACAGTGCTGTAAAAATAAATCTTTAAAAAAATGACGTAGCGCTCCGCGGTATTTTTGATTCTCAGCGCAGATAAAGCAGACAGCTATGGGTTGCCACCCCCATCTGCCTGCCGTTACCTTGGTTGGCAATCAAAATACAGGGAAGCCCATTAATTTTTTCTATTTAAAAAATAGTTAAAAAAAAAATGACGTTGGGTCCCCCCATTTTTGATAGCCAGCTAGGGTAAAGCAGACGGCTGTAGCCTGAAAACCACAGCTGGCAGCTTTACCGTGGTTGGGGATCCAATGTGGAGGTCCCCTCAGGCTCTTTTTTATAATTATTGTATAAATATTAATAATTACACAATAAAAGTAGGGTCCCCCCCAAATTGGATCACCAGCCAAGGTAAAGCGGACAGCTGTGGTCTGGTATTCTCAGGGTGGAAACGTCCATAGTTATTGGGCCTTCACAGCCTAAAAATAGCAGGCCGCAGGCACCCCAGACGTGGCGCATCCACTAGATGCACCAATCCTGGCGCTTCACCCCAGCTCATCCCGTGCCCTGGTGCAGTGGCAAACGGGGTAATAAATCGGGTTGATACTAGCTGTAAAGTCACCTGAGATCAAGCCCAGCAGTTTGTGATGTCATGGCGTCTATTAGATACCCAACATCATAAACTGTCAGTACTAACAAAAACAAAAAAATCGACAAAAGAAATTTATTTGAAAAAACAGTCCCCAAAACATTTCCTCTTTCACCAATTTATTGTAAGAAAAAAAATAAAGGGGTCCCACGACGACTCTGGACCGTCTAGAATATGGGGGGGAGACACTCAGGGATCGTATCCCCCATTTTCTAGGAGTGCGGACCCTTCATGTGAGGAGTGTGGGTGCAATGAATCTGCACTCACTCTCCCCGGGTCCACAGCAGCAGAGTCCATGTCGTAATGGTTGCTACCAAAGCTGCAATGCCCTGCTCATGAGGTAAGGGCATGCCTAATCAGGAGAACTACTGTAGAGGAAGCTCTGCTCACTGGTATATAGGTGCTCAGAGGTAATAATAGGTAAAATTAGTGAGTAACCTCGGCACTCTAAATCTCCCAGACTAAGTCAGTAAGTCACAACGGATAGTAATGCAAAATCACTCTTTATTGGTCCGTATTAAGAAAAAACTTTTTTTCATAAGCATATATGTTTTTGTCCAAAACAAGTTACAAATGACGTTTCGGCCTGAGCCTTCGTCAGATTGGACTTATCTGCATGTAATCATGAAAAATGACAATAATCAGTATCACATAAGAGTGAGAGAACAATAACATAAACTCGAACAATGTAGAGGTACAATTGGGATGCAGCAAAAAAATTGCAACACAGCAAGAAATGAAACACATGATACAAATGTCATAATACAGTACAAGGACAATATAGTAATGACAAATATGGGGTCAGAGTAGACTTAGACAGCTCTGGTACGAAAGAGATGTCAATCATAAAGTAACATGTGCAGTAGGTGTAGAGCTACAGTATGCATGGCAGAGCTAATGGGTAGACCGACCATAGAAAAAGAACGGAGAAAAAGTGGAGAAAAAGTGGAGAAAAAGTGGAGAAAAAGTGGAGAAAAAATGGAGAAAAAGTGGAGAAAAAGTGGAGAAAAAGTGGAGAAAAAGTGGAGAAAAAGTGGAGAAAAAGTGGAGAAAAAAATGGAGAAAAAGTGGAGAAAAAAATGGAGAACAAGTGGAGAAAAAGTGGAGAACAAGTGGAGAAAAAGTGGAGAAAAAGTGGAGAAAAAGTGGAGAAAAAAATGGAGAAAAAGTGGAGAAAAAGTGGAGAAAAAGTGGAGAAAAAGTGGAGAAAAAAATGGAGAAAAAGTGGAGAAAAAGTGGAGAATAAGTGGAGAAAAAGTGCAGAAAAAGTGGAGAATAAGTGGAGAAAAAGTGGAGAAAAAGTGGAGAAAAAGTGGAGAAAAAGTGGAGAAAAAAATGGAGAAAAAGTGGAGAAAAAGTGGAGAAAAAGTGGAGAAAAAGTAGAGAATAAGTGGAGAATAAGTGGAGAAAAAAATGGAGAAAAAGTGGAGAAAAAGTGGAGAAAAAAATGGAGAAAAAGTGGAGAAAAAGTGGAGAAAAAGTGGAGAAAAAGTGGAGAATAAGTGGAGAATAAGTGGAGAAAAAAGTGGAAAAAAAATGGAGAAAAAGTGGAGAAAAAGTGGAGAAAAAAAAATGGAGAAAAAGTGGAGAAAAAGTGGAGAAAAAGTGGAGAAAAAATGGAGAAAAAGTGGAGAAAAAGTGGAGAATAAGTGGAGAAAAAGTGGAGAAAAAAAGGAGAAAAAGTGGAGAAAAAGTGGAGAAAAAGTGGAGAAAAAAGTGGAGAAAAACTGGAGAAAAAGTGGAGAAAAAAGTGGAGAAAAAGTGGAGAAAAAGTGGAGAAAAAGTGGAGAAAAAGAGGAGAAAAAGTGGAGAAAAAGTGGAGAAAAAATGGAGAAAAAGTGGAGAAAAAGTGGAGAAAAAGTGGAGAAAAAAATGGAGAAAAAGTGGAGCACCCTTTGGTACCTTTCATCTGGCACTAAGGGGTGCTTAGCTTTGTACTTAGCCAAAAAAATGAAAAAAAAATGACGTAGGGTTCCCCCTAGTTTTGTAGCCAGCTAGGGTAAAGCAGACGGCTGCAGCCTGCAGACCACAGCTGGCAACCTCACCTTGGCTGGTAATCCAAAACTGAGGGCACCCCACGCTGTTATTTTAAATTAAATAAATAATTAAAAAAAAAAACACGTAGGGGTCCCCCAAAATTGGATCACCAGCCAAGGTAAAGCAGACAGCTGGGGCCTGATATTCTCAGACTAGGGAGGTCCATGGTTATTGGACTCTCTCCAGCCTAAAAATAGCAGGCCGCAGCCGCCCCAGAAGTGGCGCATCCATTAGATGCGCCAATCCTGGTGCTTCGCCCCAGCTCATCCCGCGCCCTGGTGCGGTGGCAAACGGGGTAATATATGGGGTTAATACCAGATGTGTAATGTCACCTGGCATCAAGCCCTGGGGTTGGTGAGGTCAGGCGTCTATCAGATACCCGACATCACCAACCCAGTCAGTAATAAAAAAAAATAGACGACAAACACATTTTTATTTGAAAAAACACTCCCCAAAACATTCCCTCTTTAACCAATTTATTAGAATGAAAAACAAATCCAGGTCTGCTGTAATCCAAGGGGTTGCCATGACGATCCACACTGTCCCAGTCAATGAAGAGCAGGATGTTCCCCATTGGCTGGGAGAGCAGTGCAGTGACCTGAGCTAACATCAATGGGTCAGCCCAGGTAACTGCAGGGGGGTGACAAGTGCTGCTGTCAGCGAGGTACATTACCTGCGCTGATCTCCAGCACTGCCGACAGCCCCTGTCACTGAGGTCAATGACCGGCGCCTTCACATCAAGTATCGCGAGAGGTCCGTGACGTCACCGCTAGTCAGTCTCGGGTCGGAAGCGAGAGGTGATGTGACAAGCGGCGGCCATGGAGGACAATGACAGCACTGAGGTCGGGATAGCGGGACTTCATCACCGCAGGTAAGCCGAGCGGGACCATGTGTGTGTGTGTGTGTGTGTGTGTGTGTGTGTGTGTGTGGGTGTGGGTGTGTGTGTGTGTGTGTATGTATGTGTACATGCCGCGGGCAGGAGGGGGCGGAGCGAGCTGAGCGGGAAAGCGTGGGCTTCCTGCACGTAACTAAGATAAACATCGGGTTACTAACCAAAGCGCTTTGCTTGGATACCCGATGTTTATCTTGGTTACCAGCTTCTGGCAGGCTGCCAGCGATGGCTCCTGCACACTGTAGCTGTAAAAAGCCCTGCTTTTTGCTGCTAGAACCGTTCTCAAACGTATCTAGAACTATCGAGCTTTTGCAAAAAGCTCGAGTTCTAGTTCGATCTCGAACAGCCCCCAAAATCACTCGAGCTTAGAACTGGAGAACCTCGAACCGCGAACTGCGCTCAACTCTAGTTCTCAGATAAAAGTCTGCAGCTTTAATGCCATCATCATGAGTTATTGACGTATACAATGACTCTACGTCTGCGGTCACCATAATTATATCGGTCTCCAATATAATTCCCTCAAGCCGATTTAAAAACTCAGTAGAGTCTTGGATGTATGAGGGAAGGGTATATACCAATGGCTTTAGGTAATAATCTAGAAATTTACACACAGGTTCGCAGAGACTATTGTTTCCAGAGACTATTGGTCTTCCTGGGGGGCATTCAATATTTTTGTGTATTTTCGGCAGAAAATATATCGTAGGGATCACTGGGTATTCCACCAATAGACCTTCAAAGATGTTCTTGGGTATGATACCCCTTTCCAACGCCAGAGAGAGTATGTCATACAGTTCCTCCTGATATTTCTTTAGAGGATTGCGGGAGGAGTGGGGAGGCACAGACATCACTGTGGGGAAGCACAGACATCACTGGGGGGAGGCACAGACATCACTGGGGGGAGGCACAGAAATCACTGGGGGAGAGGCACAGACATCACTGGGGGAGAGGCACAGACATCACTGGGGGGGAGGCACAGACATCACTGGGGGGGAGGCACAGACATCACTGGGGGGAGGCACAGACATCACTGGGGGGAGGCACAGACATCACTGGGGGGAGGCACAGACATCACTGGGGGGGAGGCACAGACATCACTAGGGGGGGAGGCACAGACATCACTGCGGGGGAGGCACAGACATCACTGGGGGGGAGGCACAGACATCACTTGGGGGAGGCACAGAAATCACTGGGGGAGAGGCACAGACATCACTGGGGGGGAGGCACAGACATCACTGGGGGGGAGGCACAGACATCACTGGGGGGGAGGCACAGACATCACTGGGGGGAGGCACAGACATCACGGGGGGAGGCACAGACATCACTGGGGGGAGGCACAGACATCACTGGGGGGAGGCACAGAAATCACTGGGGGAGAGGCACAGACATCACTGGGGGGGAAGCTCTTGTATGGGCTGAAACGTTGGACTGACTGTTATAAATAAATCTTGAATAAAAATCACGAGCATATTAAAAAGAACCAGTGACTGGATATCTCCTTCCTATTCTGTGTGCCGGGGTATTTTGAATATTTTGGACATTACCTTCTCCCGTGCACCAGAGCCTGGGGCAGTGGAGCGCAGCTTATCTCCATTTATTATCACTGGGGGGAGGCACAGACATCACTGGGGGGGAGGCACAGACATCACTGGGGGGGAGGCACAGACATCACTGGGGGGAGGCACAGACATCACTGGGGGGAGGCACAGACATCACTGGGGGGGAGGCACAGACATCACTAGGGGGGGAGGCACAGACATCACTGGGGGGAGGCACAGACATCACTGGGGGGGAGGCACAGACATCACTGGGGGGAGGCACAGACATCACTGGGGGGGAGGCACAGACATCACTGGGGGGAGGCACAGACATCATTGGGGGGGAGGCACAGACATCACTGGGGGGAGGCACAGACATCACTAGGGGGGGAGGCACAGACATCACTGCGGGGGAGGCACAGACATCACTGGGGGGGAGGCACAGACATCACTGGGGGGGAGGCACAGACATCACTGGGGGGGAGGCACAGACATCACGGGGGGAGGCACAGACATCACTGGGGGGAGGCACAGACATCACTGGGGGGGCACAGACATCACTGGGGGGGAGGCACAGACATCACTGGGGGGAGGCACAGACATCACTGGGGGGAGGCACAGACATCACTGGGGGGGAGGCACAGACATCACTGGGGGGAGGCACAGACATCATTGGGGGGGAGGCACAGACATCACTGGGGGGAGGCACAGACATCACTGGGGAGGAGGCACAGACATCACTGGGGGGCGCTGCACACAGGACTGGGGGGGCTGCACACAGGACTGGGGGGGGCTGCACACAGGACTGGGGGGGGCTGCACACAGGACTGGGGGGGGGGGCTGCACACAGGACTGGGGGGGAGCTGCACACAGGACTGGGGGGGCTGCACACAGGACTGGGGGGGCTGCACACAGGACTGGGGGGGGCTGCACACAGGACTGGGGGGGCTGCACACAGGACTGGGCGGGCTGCACACAGGACTGGGGGGGCTGCACACAGGACTGGGGGAGCTGCACACAGGACTGGGGTGGAGGGCTGCACACAGGACTGGGGGGGTGCACACAGGACTGGGGGGGTGCACACAGGACTGGGGGGGTGCACACAGGACTGGGGGGTGCACACAGGACTGGGGGGTGCACACAGGACTGGGGGGTGCACACAGGACTGGGTGATGGGCTGCACATAGGATTGTGTGGGGGTGCACACAGGACATTGGGGGGCTGCACACAGGACTGGGGGAGGGGTGCACACAGGATTGGGAGGGTGCAAACAGGACTACTGGGTGATGGGCTGCACACAGGACATTGGGGGGCTGCACACAGAACTGGGGGAGGGGTGCACACAGGACATTGGGGGGCACACTGGGCTGAGAGTTTCATGCAACTCTGGGGGAGAAGGTTTACAGAACTGGTGTGGGGAGGAACAAAGCATTGGGCAGGGCACATAGCAGCAGAGGGTCGGCGCTGGACTCACAGCAGCATTGCATTCACATCACCGGAGTGCAGGAGCCGGACACACTGCATCAGAAGGAGAAGGCAGGCACTGATCTCCGGAGGGCAGGGGGCGGACACACAAGGCTGGAAGCTGTGAGGCTGCTGTGGACCCGCCCACAATTGGCACTGGCCGATGGGAGAACGCATTGCAGCACAAACAGCAATGTGTGGATTTAAAGGGCCGGCGGCAGCAAGAACGCGGTGACAGCACCAGCACTGCCTCCCCTGGGAATCTGCCCGGGGGCCACATAAAAGGTCATGGCGGGCCGCATGCGGCCTGCGGGCCGGAGGTTCCCCACCCCTGGTCTAAATGAAGTATAGCAAACTCATTTTGCAACTGGGAGAATTCCTTAATCATATCCCCTGCTAAAACATGAGTAAATTTGTAAATTCCTCTCAAGCTCCAACTTTGAAATGCCTCCATTTAATTTTGGTGAGGAAGTCATGGAGTATCCCACAGTGAAGTGTATTGCATGATTCCTAATAAAATTTGGAGCTCTCACACCTTCCACCAGAGACAATTAATCAATAGCAGGCTTGAAAACTACTGAAACAACTCTAAACCTATGTGATTCCAATGCTTCATGCAACCTTGTTGATCTAAGATGGTGTTGAAGAAAACGACATTATGCCCACCTGCCCCCAGGGCTATCTCATCCACAAATATGCTGACGTGGAGCTGCCATATAATAAACCCAAGGATTCGGCACTGCCAGTCCACTCACTCTCTTTTCTCTTTCTAATATTTGTAGCTATAAAGTTTTCTTCTCCAGATCAATTCCCTAAACAAACTGTTAATTTGGAAAAAATATCTCTGGGCTATCCAATTATGCAAAGTGTATAAGAGTTGGAACATCCAGATTATTTTGATTAGGTTAACACTGCCCACTATAGTCAATGGTAATCTAAATCAAGTACCCATGTTTTGTTTGACGTTTGTAATAATTGGACCAAGATTTAATTTCTCATAGTCATTTAACTTCGTGGTGATCTCAACCCCCAAATATTTAAATTTAGAGACCACTTGTTAACCAGAGCTAGCATAGTTTGTCACAGTGTCTCTGCTATCTAAGGAAAGTAAAACTGATTTGCTTCAGTTAATTACCAACTTCGAATAGTTCCCAAATTTCTCCATTGCTATGGGAAGAGTTGTAGAAGCCATAGCCAAAAATACTAGTGTGTCGTCAGTGTAAGGAGACACTTATTTCTCCTCCTCTCCTCTGCAAAAACCTTCTATGCCCAGGTGCTTCCTAATAACTAGAAAAGCTGTGGAAAATAAAGCGCAATAGGGTCTTACCCTAATATGTATAATCGCATGTAGAAACGGATCAAGGCAGCATAGGTCTACGCGTTTCAGGAGCTCTGCTCCTGTTCTGATTGTTCCAATTGTGGAGACACGGGGGTCAGTGGGTGCCCACTGACCCCCGTGTCTCCACAATTGGAACAATCAGAACAGGAGCAGAGCTCCTGAAACGCCTAGACCTATGCAACAATAAAGCTACATGAATCTGATCCTCTGACTGGTGATCATTGGCGCGGCGAAAAAAAAACCCTCTTCTACCTCTCTCTGTCAGGTGCTTCCTAATGACTGCCATAAGGGGTTCTATGGAAAGTGCAAAGAGTAAGGGGGGCAGTGGAAAACCCTACAGTTTGCCCCTGCTCAATCGAAAAACCAGCGTAAGATGCCCATTCACTCTTATGCTAACCATCGGTCTCCCATTCAGCATCTTTAGCCAAGAGATACTGTAAATCAAGCCCTTATGCCAAATGTATGCAGAACTGCCCACAAGAATTCCCACTCAACTGAGTCAAACATCTTAGCAGTGTTAAGTGAACAAATCCCCCTAGCTCCCTCATTGTCCACCGGCAGGTGAAGATTAAAGTATAGCCGATGAATATTGACAGCTGTAGATCTGACTAATCAGTGTGAACTACAGAAGACATGACTTTATTAAGCCTAATAGCTACAGCTTTCACTCCATGATCTTATTGTCTGTAGGCATTGGGTCTCTAAGAACCCTGGAGCAATGTGTATGTCCCATATTTAGGTATAACTACTATCACTGCCTCTTGCATTGAACAAGGCAGAGCTCCCCCTTAACTGCCTCCAGAAAAGGGTGCAGAAAATGGGCCAATAAAATATCTCCATATAGTTTGTGTCTCTATACTTAGGCCATCTGCACCTGGTGACTTATTATTGGAAATAGAGGCCACCACTAACTGCTATTCTTCCAACTGAAGTGGACCTTCTAAAAATTAAAAATAGTCAGCATCTGATAGCCTGTGAAGCTTTATCTCAGACAAATAAGTTAGGATCTGATATCTGATAAAGGCCATTTTAAAACTGAAAAAATGTTGGAACAATTTGTAAAAGATATTTATCTGATCAGGGTGATTGACCATATCACCTTCTCTGTTTCTTAAAGCCACCACAAAGGAAGACCCCGACTGTGCCCTCTCAATCAAGACCAATATGTGTCTGGCTTTTCACCATCTTAAAGAAATTTTGATGAGAAAGCAAGTTTATTTTTGGCTTTTTCAATAACATGGGAGTTGCAAGCTTCCTGCGTATCTTTCCAGGTCAAGTTTCCCATCTGTGCCAGTTAGTACAAACTGCTCTTGACCTAACTCTATCTTCTTGAAGAAACTCCCCAAACTGTTTTAGCCTACTTATTGCCTGTATGAATACAAGCATTAAGCAGGGCTTCATAGCATCCCATAAAATATTTGGTGGAACAAGATCATTATTTTTGTTAAAATAACATTGGAAGGTAGAAGTGACAAGTTTGTTGTCTATTTTTTGCAGCCAAAAAGGGTAAACTGTCTCCAACCTAGAAAATGATAGAAGTTTAGGCATTAGGCATAAGGACACCAGTAGGGGCGAGTGATCTGACAGGACTCTGGGCAAGTAATTCCCCGTCTCCACAAGAAGCAGGATATGTTCCATACATAGGGCCAAGTCAATACGGGATAACGTTTAGTGTGATTTTGAATAACAAGACAATTGTGAAGTTTGATGTGGCGCCCTGGACAAGCCAGGGGCCACAGAGAACAACACCACAACACCCCACACTCCCAGCAGGCACATCGAAGTCAGACACAAAACCCTTGTTGCCTTCCTCCAGGGGCTGATGATCACACCAGGGGGGTGGGCCAGGCGGTTGGTCCCACCCACCGAGGAGTTCACAGTCCTGGAGGCGGGAAAACCAGGCAGATAGAGTTTGGAGTTTGAAGTGGAAGGAGGTGAAGTAGAGAGATCAGTTTGAGAGGTGAAAGTGGAAGGAGGAAAGTAGTAAGAGAGGAGAAAAGTGACAGCAAAAGTGCCTGAAGTTGGTCCGGGTGTGTGGCCCGGACAGATCAGCAAGGTTGGCAGACGGTGGTGACTGTCTGCAGGAGTGGCCGATTGGAGTCTACCGTAAGGACCGTGGACGGGTGGTGACCCGGCGGTACCGGACCGGTACGCAAAGAGAAGCCAGCACCAGTGGCAGGGGCTTTTTGGACCCCGGCAAGGCTAGGAGTCGCCATGAATTTGCCGAATCCGTTAGTGAAGGGGACCTCCTGGGTTTCCAAACAGTCAAGTCCCGACAGAAGGCAACAGTCCAACCCAGTGAGAGAGACACCGCCACCGCCAAGGCAACCGTTTCTCAGGGCCAGCGCCTGCGGGCAAAAGGGGCTCCTCCGGCCCATATCCAAGTCGGGGAGCGGGTTACCGGTGGGAACCCATTGGAACCGTACAGACAGCGTAGGTGCAGGGAAAAGACAGTCACCGCTAACCTGCCGGGAGCAACAACACCGCAGCTGTCCGAGGGACCCGTCCATCCAGCCGCTTGTTTTACCGTTTACTATGTCCTCATCATTGGGCTGAGTGAGTACCACCGTGCCGTGCGGCACAGCGCTGCCCCCGCGACCCTGCACCTCATCAGGCCCCGCAACCCGCCTGTCATCCATCCCTACCCCATCACCGGGCCCTGGGACAACCAACCCCCCTACCCACGGAGGGGAGAATTAACAACAAAGCTGCTCCCTATCACCGCTCCCGGGATCCCCGTCCAGAGCAGCGGTGGTGTCCACAAAATCACCACAACCGTGGGTGGCGTCACGGACAATATCCCTAAAACCAAACCACCCCTTATCACTCACGGGCGAGGAGAGACGCTCGAGTCCCCGGGATCCGGCCCATCGCTCGAGCCACCGAGCAGCAGCAGCGGCAGCCGGACCCGAGCAGTGGGAGAGCGCAGCGTCCCCTCCTCTGCCCGCGACAACTTGGCGTCACGAACAGGATCTTACCGTTCTACCGACTGGTGGAAGTGCGCCTTGTGTGACCGCCGGAGGTGTCCGGCCGGAAAAAGCCACCATCTTGGGCGCGAAGAGTTCCCGCTCGAGCGTCTCCTCGAGTAGTGGAGGCGCAAAGGCCAAAACCCCGTCCCTGTAAAGGAGGGGCCGGAAAGAAACTAAGGGGGACGAAATGGCGGCTGGTCGCATGTGAGCGCGGCTATAAAAGCAGGGACGCCAGGACTCTGCGGCCATCTTGTTGCTAGTTCCTGGAGAGCGCGACTGCTAAAATGTCCGCTCCAACTAACAGCAGTGAAACCCCTGCGCCCGGCACAGCGGCGTGGGTGGAGGACCGGACCGGCCCGCTGAATCATCGTCTGCAGGCCCGCATGCAGCTCCTCCTGGAGGAGTGGGAGGCCGACATTGCGGACGTGGTGGCTGCTATGCGGAGATGCGAGGCGGAGGAAGATTTGGAGGAACGGGTAAGAGACCCACGTCCCTGTATTCCCGAGGCATCGGCCACTGCGGCTGAGGGGCCCGGCCTACACCCGTTCACCCTGCTGCCTCCCCCGCTACCCGCGTTAGTCACTGCTGCCCCGCCACTAGGCCCGCTACCTGTCCAACCGGTAGCGGTACCCTGCCCGTCCGCCCAAGCGGACCGACCGGCCGCAGACGTCCGGGGCAGCCCTGAACTGCTTCCCCAGGGGCCACCGGGGCCGAGTCCCCTTAACGAAAACGTGTTGGAGGCCCCGGCAGTGATTGCACCGGGTTCCGTGCCCGAGCCCGGGACTGTGGCGTGGATGAGGGCCAGAGTAGTTAAGTTCAACCAATGTCAACAGAATCAGATCTTCCGGATGATGGAGCAGTGGACCAATGAGGTGGAGATGCTGATTGCAACTACCCCGATGTACGGGATGGGAACAGATGTAACAGAGCCGACTGGTGACCCACGTCCCTATGTCCTACCAGGACCGGCCACTGCGGCTGAGGGGCCCGGCCTAGTATCTACCCATGCATCGCCCTTGCCGTTACTTATGGGGCGCCTTAGTGTAAACTCGCCTGACCTGCTGCCCCGTGCTACTGCAGAAGGATCTGATGTGCTGGATACTGGAAGCCAGGAGGCTGCGGCACCTGGCGGCAACCCGCCTGACGCAGAGACAAGCGATGGTGACTCCAGTGACTCCAGCTCTGGTGCTGAGCCCACCCCTGAAGGTGAGGAGGCAAGTGAGCGTCTCCGCTATGTGGGAGAACTGGTAGTTTATTACACCGCACGTAATGGTGGAAATGGATACCGGGCACCCCTTTCACAGCAGGCCTGCCACTGCATGTTTGATATGCTGGTGGCAGAGGATCCAGCAGACACTGAAGAGTCAGAGTAAGGGCAGCGGAATGCCGTTGTCACCGTCCCCGTTGGGACCACCACTGTGTTAAAGTTTTGAAAGTTTTTGCGAAGATGATAAATGAATGATAAGTGAATGAAACCGATGAAGTCACCTGATTGTCGATCTTGATTTGGAACCGGTCGTAGCCGGCAACTGGTCCCCATTGGGACCCCCTTCACCATTTGCATAGAAACTACTATGAACATGCCTGAGAACTTGCAAGTCAACCACAAACTTGTGGCCTGTAAATAATGTTTGTTATAGCTTCTACCGTTACCGCCTCCGGAGAGGCAGATTGGAGGAAGGGCCCGCAGTGGAGCAGGCTGGGGTCCAGCCACCACCGGAACAGGTGGCGATCCTCTGGGGGTTTCAGGGGCTCCCCATGGACGTGGGTCCCCTGAAAAGGACAGAACCCGCTCGGGCCATTTGTGCAGGACTGGGGTCAAGGGGTGCTGCCTGTTTGCTTAGGGGCAGCATCAGGGTCAGGTTGCTTGGGTGGGTGAGAGCGGAAGCCGTAACCGTTTACCGTAACGTTTTAAGTAAGAGTACCTCCCGATGTGGGAAGATGTTAATATACTTGTATGTCTGTTACCGTTTTACATTTTTCTATTTTTCAGTTGGTGAAAATAAAACCGGTGATGGACGGGCAGCCCGAGGACGGTCTGCATTTAACTAAGGGTGAATGTGGCGCCCTGGACAAGCCAGGGGCCAGAGAGAACAACACCACAACACCCCACACTCCCAGCAGGCACATCGAAGTCAGACACAAAACCCTTGTTGCCTTCCTCCAGGGGCTGATGATCACACTAGGGGGGTGGGCCAGGTGGTTGGTCCCAGCCATTGAGGAGTTCACAGTCCTGGAGGCGGGAAAACCAGGCAGATAGAGTTTGGAGTTTGAAGTGGAAGGAGGTGAAGTAGAGAGATCAGTTTGAGAGGTGAAAGTGGAAGGAGGAAAGTAGTAAGAGAGGAGAAAAGTGACAGCAAAAGTGCCTGAAGTTGGTCCGGGTGTGTGGCCCGGACAGATCAGCAAGGTTGGCAGACGGTGGTGACCGTCTGCAGGAGTGGCCGATTAGAGTCTACCGTAAGGACCGTGGACGGGTGGTGGCCCGGCGGTACCGGACCGGTACGCAAAGAGAAGCCAGCACCAGTGGCAGGGGCTTTTTGGACCCCAGCAAGGCTAGGAGTCGCCGTGAATTTGCCGAATCCGTTAGTGAAGGGGACCTCCTGGGTTTCCAAACAGTCAAGTCCCGACAGAAGGCAACAGTCCAACCCAGTGAGAGAGACACCGCCACCGCCAAGGCAACCGCTTCTCAGGGCCAGTGCCTGCGGGCAAAAGGGGCTCCTCCGGCCCATATCCAAGTCGGGGAGCGGGTTACCGGTGGGAACCCATTGGAACCGTACAGACAGCGTAGGTGCAGGGAAAAGACAGTCACCGCTGACCTGCCGGGAACAACAACACTGCAGCCATCCGAGGGACCCGTCCATCCAGCCGCTTGTTTTACCGTGAACTATGTCCCCATCATTGGGCTGAGTGAGTACCACCGTGCCGTGTGGCACAGCGCTGCCCCCGCGACCCTGCACCTCATCAGGCCCCGCAACCCGCCTGTCATCCATCCCTACCCCATCACCGGGCCCTGGGACAACCAACCCCCCTACCCACGGAGGGGAGAATTAACAACAAAGCTGCTCCTTGTCACCGCTCCCGGGATCCCCGTCCAGAGCAGCGGTGGTGTCCACAAAATCACCACAACCGTGGGTGGCGTCACGGACAATATCCCTAAAACCAAACCACCCCTTTTCACTCACGGGCGAGGAGCACCGCTCGAGTCCCCGGGATCCAGCCCATCGCTCGAGCCACCGAGCAGCAGCAGCGGCAGCCGGACCCGAGCAGTGGGAGAGCGCAGCGTCCCCTCCTCCGCCCGCGACAGTGATGATAATGGCAATTCCAGCAACAGCATGCCAAACAGATATCAGATTAGCCTCCGTAGGTTGATCGACCTTAACTTATGCCAATATGGATGAATAATGTTATTAAAATCTCCTAATTAATAATACAGGGATTCCCAGGTTCTTGTTTGTGAGTGACGCTATCATCAGTTCATCATTGCAATTTTATCTTTATCTAGATGTGTGTTTTGCAAACTCACTACTGCAGGCGAGTGTGCTCGGATATGCTTCATAACAGCCGCCCTTTATGAAGCATTGCCTATCATTCCAGGAAAGAAATTTGACATAATTAGCCATAGATCTGATATGTATATGAATCAAAAAATGTCAAGGCAGCCTGCACTACCAACCCTCCTGTATACCAGGGTAAAGATACAATAATACAACTGTTTATGCTTGATATAGTTATCAACGGTATAGTGTTTTGAACCGTGCAGCTCTTTAACCCATTACCAGTCACAATGACTAACAGGATTGCAGGAAACAGGGACTTCTAAGCTGACCCTTAGGCTAGGGGGCCCTATGATCAGTGCTTTTTTTGCGGCGGTACGCGCCGGTACGGCGTACCGGAAAATCCGAAGAGCGCTGAGGGAAAGCACCTCTGTCTCTGTCCACATGGCTAATTTGTAAACTATGCAAATTAGCCATGTGTGGAGCGGAGGCACAAGCAGAGCAGCTACTGGAGCTGCAGCACCTGTGATGATGTCAAGTACACAGCGTCTGTCTGGCGTGCCCTGGTAGCGGGAAAACCCCCTGTAGGCCCTGACCTTGTCTTCAATCTAAGCTGTCCCCAGTACCCTGCAGGGGCCCCCGCTGGGTGTATTAACATGACCTGTGGCCGCGGCTCCTTAGACCGTCTGGCAGCCGTCGCAGGTGATAAAAATACTGCACTGTAGGCAGCCGTCAGATGACAGTGCCAGTAGCTACAGGAGGGCAGAGGGGGCAGTCCTGACCTGGAGGAGAGCACACAGAAATTATGAGCAGCAGCGCGGCAGGGGCAGAACAGAAAGCTCCTTCCTACAGGAAGAAGATGCACGAGAAGTAGGAGGAGCCGGGCAGGAGCTGCTGACCGAGGAAGATGTGAGCACAGTAATTAGGGATGATGGTGGTGAAGGGGATGCAGGGTGAGTGGTATATGGGGGGGGGGTCCAGACTGTGACAGAGGAGTGTTAAGGGATACTATCTGTGTGGGACATGGGGCTTCAGTGTGTTTTTGAGAGAAGGGTAATTTGTGGTACAGCCAGTCTGTGACATATGCAGGACATGGAGGTGCTGGGGGTGTATGAGATGTGCATGACATGATGATGCTGTGTGTGTGTGTGTGTGTGTGTGTGTGTGTGTGTGTGTGTGTGATATGCAGGGCATGGGGTGCTGGATGTGTGTGAGATATGCAGGACATGAGGATGCTGTGTGTGTGTGTGTGTGAGATGTGCAGGGCATGAGGATGCTGGGTGTGTGTGAGATATGCAGGGCATGAGGGTGCAGGGTGTGTGGGATTTGGGGGTGCTGGGTGTGTGTGATTTAAGGGTGCACGGTGTGTGCACCTGTCCCTGCTGTGTGACGTGGGTAAAGTCCACACAGTAACCATATATCAGTAGGGATTAGGGAAAGAGGGATAGCAGCAGTCAGAGCATGGGATGGGATTGGGAAAGCTGGGTGCTGAGCTGAGAGAATGAGGCTCTTTTCCTCATCACCCAGAACATAGAAAAGCTGGGAGCTGAGGAAAAGAACCGAGTGTCCAGAGTAATTATCCTGTATCCCATGTGGCTTATCCTGTATCAAGCTTCAGTATCCTGTAACCCCAGTGACAGTGTCATTATCCTGTACCCCCAGTGCCAGTGTCAGTATCCAGTACCCCCAGTGTCAGTGTCATTATCCTGTACCCCCCAGTGTCAGTGTCATTATCCTGTACACCCAGTGTCAGTGTCATTATCCTGTACCCCCAGTGTCAGTGTCATTTTCCTGTACCCCAGTGTCAGTGTCATTATCCTGTACCCCAGTGTCTGTGTCATTATCCTGTACCCCGAGTGTCAGTGTCATTATCTTGGACTCCCAGTGTCAGTGTCATTATCCTGTACCCCAGTGTCAGTGTCATTATCTTGTACCCCCAGTGTCAGTGTCATTATCCTGTACCCCAGTGTCAGTGTCATTATCTTGTACCCCCAGTGTCAGTGTCATTATCTTGTACCTCCAGTGTCAGTGTCATTATTCTGTACCTCTAGTGTCAGTGTCATTATCCTGTACCCCCAGTGTCAGTGTCATTATCCTGTACCCCCAGTGTCAGTGTCATTATCCTGTACCCTCAGTGTCAGTGTCATTATCCTGTACCCCCAGTGTCAGTGTCATTATCCTGTACCCCCAGTGTCAGTGTCATTATCTTGTACCTCCAGTGTCAGTGTCATTATTCTGTACCTCTAGTGTCAGTATGCGATCTGACATATTAGCAGACGCATATTTGCCCTAATAGCTGCTCCCTACCCATACCTGTGCTCTAAAATTGTGTAATATGAAAGTAATAAACATTTTATTACTTTCATATTTCTTATGTAGATTACAGAGCCGCTGGCCCCATGGGCGGCGCCTTGCCCTATGGCATACCTCCCAACCGTCCCGGATACAGCGGGACAGTCCCTCTTCTGAGCCTTTGATCCCGGGTCCCGCCCGTGAGGCTGTTTATCCCGGGCTCCACCCACCCACTGTAGCCCCGCCTCGCTGTTTCTCCCTTCTATTCATTACAGAGCCGACCGCGCACCTACTCCTGTGACTGCTGCTGAGGTATGAATCACCCCCTGCAGCAGAGCGATCCCCCTGCAGCAGAGCGACCCCCCCTCCCCCAGAGCCGACCCCCCCAGTCCTGGAGCCTGCGTTTCTCTGCAGCTGTTCTCTGACTCCCCGTGTGCGGCTTCTCACTGCTGCAGATACACGGGGAGTCAGGACGCTGAGGAGACCGTGCAATCAGCACTTCTCTCTCCTGCAGATAGCACTGGCCAGTAATAACCTATGCAGAGTGACATCTGCAGGCTTCTATTAGCTTACCTCTCCTGCCTGTAGAGCTGCTGGGTCCTAGCTTCCCAACAACTTCAGCTCTGCTTTATCCTGGCTCCTCTACCAGTTAAAGGGAACATGTCAGCAGAAATTTCACAATAAAAGTAATAGATTCCCCTCTGCAGCTCCTGGGCTGCTTCTAGAAAGGTTCCTGTTGCTATTGTGCCCCCTTTGAGACCTACAAAAATACTTTATGAAGTCTTACCTTTTTGTATGCAAATGTGTTTTTATGGTCACGGGGGCGGGCTGTCTGGCGTCCGTTATTCCCCCTCCTGCCGCTTTACGCAGTCCCCCATTGCTCATTTACATACACAAGAACGCCTTCCTCATGTAACTGTCCTCCCGAAGATTTGCGCATGTGAACGCTTTTTCAGGTGATTGCGCAGGCACGAGATTATGGGCGGCGCTGTGATTGTCATCAACAGCGTTAACCAAGTACCCGCCCATAATCTCGTGCCCGCACTTTTCCCTCTGACTCCACCGTTATGCGCAAGTGCTGGCCATATGAACCATGTTACCTATTACCGCTTGCACGAGATTATGGGCGGGTACTTGGATGACTTTGCTGATGACAATCACAGCGCCGCCCATAATCTCGCGCCCACGGTAATAGGTAACATGGTTCATATGGACAGTGCTTGCGCATAACGGTGGAGGCAGAGTGAGAAGCGCGGGCACGAGATTATGGGTGGGTACTTGGATGACGCTGCTGATGACAATCACAGCGCCGCCCATAATCTCGCGCCTGCGCAATCACCTCAAAAGCGTTCACACTTTGCACAGTGCTCAGTCCCGCGAGAGTGGCACTGGGCATGCACAAAACTTCAGGAGGACAGTTACATGAGGAAGGCGTCCTCATGTATGGAAATGAGCAATGGGGGACGGCGTACAGCGGCAGGAGGGGGAATAACGGACGCCAGGCAGCCCGCCCCCGTGACCATAAAAACAGATTTGCATACAAAAAGGTAAGACTTCATAAAGTATTTTTTTAGGTCTCAAAGTGGGCACAATAACAACAGGAACCTTTCCAGAATGCAGCCCAGGAGCTGCAGAGGGGAATCTTTTATTTTTTTTGCTAAATTTCTGGTGACAGTTTCCCTTTAAAGGGAACCTATCAGGTGCAATCTGCACTCAGAGCCAGGAGCAGTTCTGGGTGTATATTGCTAATCCCTCCCTAACTGTCCCTGTATACACTAGCATAGATAAAGGCATCTATAGAAAAAGTATTTTTAAAGAGCTTATATCTTATGCTAATTAGCGCGGGGACTAGTCCCAAGGGCGTTACTTCACTTGGCTAGTCGGCTCACATAGCGTATTAGTACTCACACAGGGGCGTAATAACATGCTAACATGCTATGCGAGCCGACTAGCCAAGTGAAGTAACGCCCTTCGGACTAGTCCCCGCGCTCATTAGCATAAGATATAAGATCTTTAAAAATATTTGTTCTTGATCTCTTTATCTATGCTAGTGTATACAGGGACGGTTAGGCAGGGATTAGCAATATGTGCCCAGAACTGCTCCTGGCTCTGAGTGCATATTGCACCTGACAGGTTCACTTTAAAGGGAACCTGTCACCAGATTTGGGGCCTATAAGCTGCGGCCACCACCAGCGGGATCTTATGTACATATTCTAACATGCTGCATACCTCCCAACCGTCCCGGATACAGCGGGACTTTCACGCTTTACGTTGTTTGTCCCGTTGCCACGGGCGGGACGGCCGGCTCCCGGGCTCCGCCCACCCACTCTCTCTCCGCCTCCCTGCTTTTCCCTCCTACCATCCTAGTTGACGTGGCATAGAGAGGAGCGCTGCCTGTGCTGCTGCTGGTACAGTAAACTAATCTCCCCAGCGCTGATTTCCCTCCCTCCCCCCTCACCCCCGGCCGGAGCCTGTCTGTGCGGTCGGCCGCCTGTCTGTGCGGTCGGCCGGCCGCCTGTCTGTGCGGTCGGCCGGCCGCCTGTCTGTGCGGTCGGCCGGCCGCCTGTCTGTGCGGTCGGCCGGCCGCCTGTCTGTGCGGTCGGCCCGCCACCTGTCTGTGCGGGCGCCCCCCTGCCGCCTGTCTGTGCGGGCGCCACCCGCCGCCTGTCTGTGCGGGCGCCCCCCGCCGCCTGTCTGTGCGGGCGCCCCCCTGCCGCCTGTCTGTGTGGGCGCCCCCCTGCCGCCTGTCTGTGCGGGCGCCCCCCTGCCGCCTGTCTGTGCGGGCGCCCCCCTGCCGCCTGTCTGTGCGGGCGCCCCCCGCCGCCTGTCTGTGCGGGCGGCCCGCCGCCTCATTGTGCGGGCAGCCGGCCGCCTCTCTGTGCGGGCGGCTGGCCGCCTCTCTGTGTGGGCGGCCCGCTGCCTGTCTGTGAAGGCGGCCGGCCGCCTGTCTGTGAAGGCGACCGGCCGCCTCACTGTGCGGGCGACCGGCCGCCTCACTGTGGCTGCCTGCGTGTCCGTGCTGGAGGCCCGCCGGCTGCCTGCGTGTCCGTGCTGGAGGCCCGCCGGCTGCCTGCGTGTCCGTGCTGGAGGCCCGCCGGCTGCCTGCGTGTCCGTGCTGGAGGCCCGCCGGCTGCCTGCGTGTCCGTGCTGGAGGCCCGCCGGCTGCCTGCGTGTCCGTGCTGGAGGCCCGCCGGCTGCCTGCGTGTCCGTGCTGGAGGCCCGCCGGCTGCCTGCGTGTCCGTGCTGGAGGCCCGCCGGCTGCCTGCGTGTCCGTGCTGGAGGCCCGCCGGCTGCCTGCGTGTCCGTGCTGGAGGCCCGCCGGCTGCCTGCGTGTCCGTGCTGGAGGCCCGCCGGCTGCCTGCGTGTCCGTGCTGGAGGCCCGCCGGCTGCCTGCGTGTCCGTGCTGGAGGCCCGCCGGCTGCCTGCGTGTCCGTGCTGGAGGCCCGCCGGCTGCCTGCGTGTCCGTGCTGGAGGCCCGCCGGCTGCCTGCGTGTCCGTGCTGGAGGCCCGCCGGCTGCCTGCGTGTCCGTGCTGGAGGCCCGCCGGCTGCCTGCGTGTCCGTGCTGGAGGCCCGCCGGCTGCCTGCGTGTCCGTGCTGGAGGCCCGCCGGCTGCCTGCGTGTCCGTGCTGGAGGCCCGCCGGCTGCCTGCGTGTCCGTGCTGGAGGCCCGCCGGCTGCCTGCGTGTCCGTGCTGGAGGCCCGCCGGCTGCCTGCGTGTTTGTGCTGAATGGGTGTGGATGGGGAGTGGATATGGGCGTGACTGTGAAATGGGTGTGGTTAGGGGGCGTGGCCTAAAAATTTGCCACGGCGCGCTACGCGCGCCGCAAACTTTGTCCCTCTTTTCCTTCTTTAAAAGTTGGGAGGTATGCCTATGGGCGTCTGCATACTTTCCGTGGTATCACACCCCTAATTCTATCCTGCGCATGTTTATACTTACCATTGCGACAGATTTCTCTTCCGGGTTCTCTTTGTCAGTTCCAGACGCGCACTGCGCATGCGCAGTGCGCGTCTGAAGCCAGCGAGTGAATCCTCCTCAGTCTAAGCCGCCGGCGCCTGAAAGCACCCCCCCCTCGCTCCTCGCCTCAGAGAGATGCGTACCAGCAAATATTTTTTTACAAAAATAGCACTGCCTATGATATTCCTAGTCTCAGGGATATCTCAAAAGGTAGGAATGTCTCCTTTCTGGCCCTGCCCTGAGCAGCCCTGATCTGACACCCTGCCCCCCCTTCTACAGGGGGGGACCAGGACAGAACTGAGATTAAACCCATAAAAATAGACAGACAGGGGAAATCAAACTCTGTCCATCCTGAAACCAAACATGAAGCTATTGCAAAGACTACAATGAGAAACCAAATGTTCCTTGGGAGCCTGCCATAACAGGATATAAGGTTCCACTGGGTAGTTAAAAAGGAATCTAGCTCGAGGTAACAATCAGAATAAACCCGATAGCACAAAACTTCAAATATACGGAGTCAGCGTTGTTAACTGTGACATATTCGTTGCTCTTTGAGATCCATCCAACGGAATGCTTTTTTAGGATGCTCAAAAAAGTAGGTCTCTCCCATGGCCACTACTCTGACATTTAACATCTGTTTGGAGATCTTGATTGGGTAGTCCGGGGAAAAAGGACATTTTGTGGCTACTGATAGAAATGTCCTCTTTATTAAGGGCTACTCAGGTCTCAGACTACGCAGGTCTCTTCATCAGGAATGATATAACACAAAATATGAAAAGTCATATATTTATACACAACAGGACATAGACTAGTGCAGTAAATAAGACATGTGACGTCAAACAGAATGATCAGTATGGGAAAGGGACAAACAGTTGTGGCAGTATACATTGGAGCTTTTCATAGCTAAGGAGTGCAAACGTTTTATTGTCCTCTGATTGAGCTCTGGTCCAGAATTGTGATGCCTCTGGATTGTGTGAGTGGTACGTTCCTGAATTGGTGTAAAAAGACATAAATCCATGTGACACATTTATTCCTGCTCTGAATGTGTTAAAAGACACTCTTTATCTATGAATTCATCCAATATTTACTGCCACAACAGTTTGTCCCCTTCCCATACTGATAATTCTGCTTCACATCCCTTCACATCAGTTTTCTTTACTGCTCCATTCTATTTCCTGTTGTGTATAAATATGTGACTCTTCAGATCTTGTGTTATACCATGGCTGATGAAGAGACCTCAGTTGTCTGGAAAGTTTGCAATTTATTAACATTTTTTCAGTTAAGCATTAAAAGGTATCAATCACTGAGAACTTTCAGAGTTTTTTTTAAACATTTTTTTTCTATCTACTGCCTAACACAATACAAAGATGTTTTACCTGTAACTTATGCTGCTTGTCAGCATTACATTTTCTGATTCAAGATCCGAATGGTATAATGTGTGTTTGGTCTCGGGAATTTTCAGCACCACATTCTGAGTGAAGTACACTCTTATATGCCTTTTGAACTCCAAATCAATAAGATTTGTCTTCTGAGTGCTCAGGAAATCAATACAGCACAGCCTTATATGATGTAGTCAGGACGTCTCCTTTATTAATGGATATGCATGCCCTTAAACAGAGTCACAGACAAAGAAAAAGTTTCCTATGAACCAATAGGAACTTCAGGCGTGTAAAAAGAAATGTAAAACTTCCCAGTCCATCAGTTTTACTTGATCATCCTGACATCAGAAGTTATAGAACAAGATTAATACCACAGACACAAAATGTAGCCTGTTCTCTCACAGCTGCAATAGCTGTAAGTCACAGACACCTGAGAGCGGAGTCAGAAGCAGATTGCAATAATTTATATTTATTGATCACCATATTCAAAGTACTAAAGGAGGGCTATTTATAAAATGCTTGAAAATGTAATGCTGTTTGCTATATTACTCTAAGTAGTCATGTTTTTGTTGTAATCACTGAACAACCTGCACTATACCAGAACCGCTGGGTCTTGCTCTATCTCAATCATGTATGATTATGATAAACCGTACAATACTAGAATATCGTAACCTCGCTGCCGCTAAGGCATCTGATGCCACTTGGCAAAACTGTGGGGTAAGGAATATATTTAGAATCATAACATATTTTGAGCTCTTTTGGTTATAGGTACAAACAATATATATACCGTATTTTTCGCTTTATAAGACGCACCGGAATATAAGACGCACCCCAAACTTAGACATAGAAAAAGGTAAAAAAAAGAAAAATGGGGTCTGTCTTATACTCCGGTGTTCTCTTACCGGAGGGGGGCAGCAGTGGTGGTGAAGCGGGGTCACAGGAGGCACAGGTTGTGCTGGCAGGCGCGGCAGGTCAGTGGCAGCGGGGTCCTTGGTTGCAGGTGCCGTGGCGTCCGTGGTGGCAGGCGCGGTGGCGTCCGCGGTGGCAGGATCCGTGGGGTCCGTGGTGGCGGCAGCAGCCGTGGCGGGTGAGCCGTGCAGCAGGCCAGTGCAGTGAGTGTCCGCGGTCCCGGTTCAGTGGTGGCAGTGGCGGCGGCGACTGCTCAGTGGTGGCAGGGACTGCTCAGTGGTGGAGTGTGTCCGCGGTCCCGGTTCAGTGGTGGCAGCGGCGGTGGCGACTGCTCAGTGGTGGCAGGGACTGCTCAGTGGTGGAGTGTGTCTGCGGTCCCGGTTCAGTGGTGGCAGCGGCGGCGACGGCTCAGTGGTGGGAGCGGCGGCAACTGCTCAGTGGTGGCAGCGGCAGGGACTGCTCAGTGGTGGAGTGTGTCCGCGGTCCCGGTTCAGTGGTGGCAGCGGCGGCGACGGCTCAGTGGTGGGAGTGGCGGCGACGGCTCAGTGGTGGGAGCGGCGGCAACTGCTCAGTGGTGGCAGCGGCAGGGACTGCTCAGTGGTGGAGTGTGTCCGCGGTCCCGGTTCAGTGGTGGCAGCGGCGGCGACGGCTCAGTGGTGGGAGCGGCGGCGATGGCTCAGTGGTGGGAGCGGCGGCGACGGCTCAGTGGTGGAGTGTGTCCGCGGTCCCGATTCAAGTAATGGCACCCGGAGCGACGCATGCGCAGATGGAGCTCTCATCCAAGGGCTCCATCTGCGCACGCGCTGACTCCCGGAGCAGCGCGTGCGCAGAAGGAGCTCTCATCCAAGAGCTCCACCGGCGCCATCATTTGAAAGTGGGACCGCGGACAACTGGTAAGCTGCACAGCCGCCCGCCCCCATGCCAGCAGGCTGCCCGCCCACCCTGCGTACAAGCCGCCGGGTACCTGTGCTTGCGTGCGGTGGCAGCCGGGTACCCATGGCTGTGTGCGGGCGGCAGCGGGGTAACTGTGTGAGGGCGGCAGCCGGGTACCTGTGTGAGGGCGGCAGCCGGCTGCCGTCCGCACGGGCACCCGACTGCCGCTCGCACACAGCACCCGGCTGCCGCCCGCACACAGCCATGGGTACCCGTCTGCCACCGCATGCAAGCACAGGTACCCGGCTGCCGACCCCACACAGCACCCGCTGCCGCCCGCACACAGCCACGGGTACCCGGCTGCCGCTGCACGCAAGTACAGGTACCCGGCCGCTTGCATGCAGCCACAGGCACCCGGCCGCCCGATCGCCTCAGACAGGACCCCCTCCCCCGCTACCGCTTTATAAGACGCACCCCCCATTTTCCTCCCAAAATTTGGGGAGGAAAAGTGCGTCTTATAAAGCGAAAAATACATATATATATATGCATGTATGTACGTACGTGTTTATATTTTTAAATATATATATCCATATATCTATACATATATACTGTATATATTTTTATATATATATATATATAGTCATGGCCAAAAGTGCAAAAGTGCATGCACCATTTCAATTGTTCCTGTAAGTGAAGCATTCTCCTAGAAAATTATTACAAATACACGTTTTGTTATACACATTTATATCCTTTGCGTGTATTGAAACAACACATAAAAAGAGAAAAAAAGGCAAATTGGACATAATTTTAACAAAAACTCCAAAAATGGGCGGGACACTCTGGAATAAACAACTGCAGTCAATCGCTTCCTCTAAATATCAACAAACATCTTACACCTCTCAACTGGAATTTTGGAACCACTCTTCTTTTGCAAACTGTTCCAGATCTCTCATATTTGAAGGGTGCCTTCTCCCAAAAGCATATTTCAGATCTCTTCTCAAGGTGTTCAATGGGATTTAGATCTGAAATCATTGCTGGCCATTTGAGAACTCTCCAGTAGAGATGAGCAAACTACCTGAGGTGTGGTTCAGTTCATGTTCGTGGACTTCACCTGTGTTCACCGAACGGTTTGCCAAATGGTTCGAAGAACATATCTAAACTTATTGAATTCAATGAGAGGCAAAAACAAAGGCAAAGACAACACCTTTATCGGGGTCTCAAAAGCTGCCAAAACAGCTCAAACCATTTTACAGTGGAGTCACACTGTTGTGGCACAGCCATTAGCTTACTATACTATTAACATATGAAATATTGAATGAGTGACAGAAGTAGGCCTGATTCTTTGAGAACCCTGCCACTACAGACAAGATACAACTTGGAGACTCATATTGTAGTCTCCGCATTTCCATGAATTAGAGATCGACAGCAGAACAGTGGCATCAATTGCCCCATAGTACCCATAGTGTCTTAGGACTGCAGTCAAGCATGGTTCATACACGACACAGGGCCTGGCCCAGCATTTAAAGCTTTCAAATCAAGAGGTGGATGAGTGAAAGGAGTATGCCTGTTGCTTTGAGAACCCTGCCACTACAGACAATATACAACTTATATAAACTAAAGGTAACTGGAGCTCACAGCCACCAGGTCTGCTGGATGTTGTGAGGCCCAGAAACCTTAAGGGAGCCTTTAAGAGAGCCTTTAAGTTTCTAGGAGTTCCCAGCTGTTGGGACACCTGGAGGCTTTGAACTCAAGTACCAGTTCATAGCCTCCAGATGTCCCAGCAGCTGGTAACTCAAGGAACATTTAAGGCTCTCTTAAAGGCTCCCTTAAAATTACCTGGTTGAACACTGCTGTGAGGGGTGGCAGGTTGCTGATATTCCTGTTTGGCCACATGGGCATCAAGGCTACAGGCACCCCTCGAGGATAAGGCTAAGGCTTCTCTTGGCAAAGATGGGTCGCCCTGCAGCTGACAGTTGAGCTTCTCCCACATTGCTGGCTACACATTTTTCCTCGGCCTCTTCCTCCCACTTCACAATCTCCTCTTCAGTGGCAGGTCGGGTTACCCCCACCACATACCACCCCTTGCAACACCACAGGTGCATGAATGAGACCTTTTCCCCACATACATTGTCTGTAGGCAAGCAGGGAGGGTATCCCATTTGAACATGGCCCGATTCACATATATATGGTACCCAGTCTTTTCTTCAGTTACAAACCCAAAGCCGCGGGTATGATAAAAGTCGATGACTTTCCCTTGGGTACATCAATTTTTAAAGTCAGCTCTCTTCAACCCGGCCACTCTCAGGATAAGGCATCAACCCTCATCCTCTCCTCTAGCACATCTATTGTCTCAGAAAAAAGAATCCGGCACTTACAGTAAATTGTGCAGAAAAAGAAACACTTTATTCAGTAGCTCCTTTGTGTGAATATGGGTATAATAACCCCAAATAAATATAAATGACGTTTCGGTCACACTTTGACCTTCATCCGATCAAATTCACACTAAATAGAAGATACAAAGAAAATATGCTATAATATACATAATGACAACAATATCCAGTTTTATGCAAAATATAACACATATACATAGATTCAAATCATAACTATAGGAGGGACCAGCATATCAGGAGAACAGTATACACATAAATCAGAGAAGAACATTATTGACCTGACATTCCTATGGGAATATCCATCATTTTAAATTGAATGGGCAGAATTTAGTAGACATCATTGTAGTAGGTGCATGATAAGGGCAGAGATCAGCCACAGATAGTAGGTCTGTAAGACAGAAAAAAACAGTCAGGCATAAAAGTAAAAAAGGCATCTTACCAGTAAACCAAAGGGCCACAGGAAAATGAGCGCTGATGTGTATTGCGTCTATCACGCCAGGGGAATGCACTACCATGTGTCATAAGAAGAGGGTTTTTAAAGGTCCCGGAACGTAACGTCACTTCCGGTTTTACGAAACCAGAAGTGATGTATATGGTTGGCAAAAGGATGGCAACAGGTTCCAGTATAGGTAACCAGCGTCACCACAGGTCTGCGAAACCGGAAGTGATGACATTAGCTGGAAAACCAGCTATTTAGTGAAAGAAGGAAGCACATAGTGCAATCAGCACGTGGCAAAGTCACGTGATAGGCAATACACTGCAGCAAAAAGGGCATAGATATAGTAATACATCCCAATAACTTATAAAATGTTAACTTATAAAGCTGTTTGGGTAGCTGGTAGAGATGAGCGAACCGGTCCCAGTTCGGCTCGAGGCCGGTTCGCCGAACGGGGGTCCCGTTCGAGTTCGGCTCGTCGAACATTCGACGAACCGAACTCGAACGTATAGGCTACAATGGGAGGCAATCACAAACACATAAAAATGCATTATAAATGTACACAAACAGTTAATAAACATTGCCATAACACTTACCGGTCCCCGCGATCCCTTCTGCACTCTGTCTCCTGCCGCTATTCCATCCGATGATCGCTTAATCCTCCCGGTGACCTGCACTGCCAGCAGAGATGCAGGACCTATCGTGACGTCAAAATAGCCATGTGACCAGTCACGTGGCTATTATCTCATTGGCTACAGACTGGTCACATGACTATGACACGTCATGTAGGACCTGCGAGTGCATCTCTCCGGTACACGGTGCACATATGTGTATCGCCGTGTACCGGCAACATGCTCTAGCACACGGTCGACTCCCCGTTCCGTTAGGGACCGGCTGACACAGCCGGTCATTAACGGAGATCACCGTTGCCATAGCAACGCAGTTAGCGGTGACGTCACCGCTAACCGCGGCTCCGAGAGCACCGTTGCTATGGTAACGCGTCTGTCAGCGTTACCGCTGTTACCGCTGACAGCCAGCACTGATCACTCACGGAGTGAAGGCTGCACGCTGCGTCACGATTGTAGTGAGGATTGTAGTGAGGATGAGGTTCCCCAGCCCCAAGTGATGAGCTGGTGAATCTCATCCTTCCTCACTACAATCGTCACTACTACTACACTAGTGAGGATTGTAGTGAGGATGAGATGCCCCAGCCCCAAGTGATGAGCTGGTGCACCTCATCCTTCCTCACTACAATCGTCACTACTACTACACTAGTGAGGATTGTAGTGAGGATGAGATGCCCCAGCCCCAAGTGATGAGCTGGTGCACCTCATCCTTCCTCACTACAATCGTCACTACTACTACACTAGTGAGGATTGTAGTGAGGATGAGATGCCCCAGCCCCAAGTGATGGGCTGGTGAACCTCATCCTCACTACAATCGTCACTACTACTACACTAGAAAGAAAGAAGACAGAAGAGCAGGATCGTGGAGGGGTGACAGGGGGTAATAAAGATGGAGTCTCTAATGTGTCTGTGTATTTATTTCTATTAAAGTATTTTTTCTCTGTGTGGTGTCTTTTTTTTAACCCTTTATTGGAGATTCTTAATGGCTGGGTCAAACGTGCCTGACATTAAGAATCTCTGGCTTAATACTGGCTAGTAAAACAAAGCCAGTATTAACTCATGATTACCCAACAAGCCACCCGGCTCCAGAGCTGTTGGAAGAGTTGGATACAGCGCCAGATGATGGCGCTTCTATGAGAGCGCCATTTTCTGGGGCGGCTGCGGACTGCAATTCGCAGCAGAGGCGCCCAGAAACCTCGGGCTAACCTGTGCTGCGGATTCCAATCCCCAGCTGTCTACTTGTACCCGGCTGGACACAAAAATGGGGCGAAGCCCACGTCATTTGTTTTTTAATTATTTCATGAAATAAGTGAAATAATTAAAAAAAACGGGCTTCCCTATATTTTTGGTTCCCAGCCGGGTACAAATAGGCAACTGGGGGTTGGAGGCAGCCCGTGGCTGCCTGCTGTACCTGGCTAGCATACAAAAATATGGCGAAGCTCACGTCATTTTTTTGGTGGGCAAAAAAATTCTGCATACAGTCCTGGATGGAGTATGCTGAGCCTTGTAGTTCTGCAGCTGCTGTCTGCTCTTCTCCATACAGATAGACAGTAGCTGCAGAACTACAAGGCTCAGCATACTCCATCCAGGACTGTATGCAGAAGTTTTTTGCCCCCTGAAAAAATTATGTGGGCTTCGCCATATTTTTGTATGCTAGACAGGTACAGCAGGCAGGTACGGCTGCCCCCAACCCCCAGTTGCCTATTTGTACCCGGCTGGGAACCAAAAATAAAGGGAAGACCTTTTTTTATTATTTCATGAATTTCATGAAATAATTAGAAAACAAATGACGTAGGCTTCGCCCCATTTTTGTGTCCAGCCAGGTACAACTAGGCAGCTGGGGATTGGAATCCGCAGCACAGGTTGGCCTGAGCTTTCTGGGCCCCACTGCTGCGAATTGCAGTCTGCAGCCGCCTCAGAAAATGGCATTTTCATAGAAGCGCCATATTCTGGCGCTGTATCCAACTCTTCCAGCACCTGCCTGCTATACCTGGCTAGCATACAAAAATATGGCGAAGCTCACGTCCTTTTTTTGTAGTTTTTTGGCAAAAAAAATAAAAAATGCTTCCCTGGATTTTCCATTGCCAGTGAAGGTAACACCAAGCAGTGGGGGTTAGCAGCCAGTAGCTGCTTGGATTACCCTTAGCTAGCAATACAAAAAATGCAGCGGCAGCCCATATATATTTTTTTTAATTATTTATTTAAATAACTAAAAATAAAATGGGCTTCCCTGTATTTTGATTGCTGGACATCACAGTGCTGTAAAAATAAATCTTTAAAAAAATGACGTAGCGCTCCACGGTATTTTTGATTCTCAGCGCAGATAAAGCAGACAGCTATGGGTTGCCACCCCCATCTGCCTGCCGTTACCTTGGTTGGCAATCAAAATACAGGGAAGCCCATTAATTTTTTCTATTTAAAAAATAGTTAAAAAAAAAAATGACGTTGGGTCCCCCCATTTTTGATAGCCAGCTAGGGTAAAGCAGACGGCTGTAGCCTGAAAACCACAGCTGGCAGCTTTACCGTGGTTGGGGATCCAATGTGGAGGTCCCCTCAGGCTCTTTTTTATAATTATTGTATAAATATTAATAATTACACAATAAAAGTAGGGTCCCCCCCAAATTGGATCACCAGCCAAGGTAAAGCGGACAGCTGTGGTCTGGTATTCTCAGGGTGGGAAGGTCCATAGTTATTGGGCCTTCACAGCCTAAAAATAGCAGGCCGCAGGCACCCCAGACGTGGCGCATCCACTAGATGCGCCAATCCTGGCGCTTCACCCCAGCTCATCCCGTGCCCTGGTGCAGTGGCAAACGGGGTAATAAATCGGGTTGATACTAGCTGTAAAGTAACCTGAGATCAAGCCCAGCAGTTTGTGATGTCATGGCGTCTATTAGATACTCAACATCATAAACTGTCAGTACTAACAAAAAAAAAAAAATCGACAAAAGAAATTTATTTGAAAAAACAGTCCCCAAAACATTTCATCTTTCACCAATTTATTGTAAGAAAAAAAATAAAGGGGTCCCACGACGACTCTGGACCGTCTAGAATATGGGGGGGAGACACTCAGGGAACGTATCCCCCATTTTCTAGGAGTGCGGACCCTTCATGTGAGGAGTGTGGGTGCAATGAATCTGCACTCACTCTTCTCGGGTCCACAGCAGCAGAGTCCATGTCGTAATGGTTGCTACCAAAGCTGCAATGCCCTGCTCATGAGGTAAGGGCATGCCTAATCAGGAGAACTACTGTAGAGGAAGCTCTGCTCACTGGTATATAGGTGCTCAGAGGTAATAATAGATAAAATTAGTGAGTAACCTCGGCATTCTAAATCTCCCAGACTAAGTCAGTAAGTCACAACGGATAGTAATGCAAAATCACTGTTTATTGGTCCGTATTAAGAAAAAAATTTTTTTCATAAGCATATATGTTTTTGTCCAAAACAAGTTACAAATGACGTTTCGGCCTGAGCCTTCGTCAGATTGGACTTATCTGCATGTAATTATGAAAAATGACAATAATCAGTATCACATAAGAGTGAGAGAACAATAACATAAACTCGAACAATGTAGAGGTACAATTAGGATGCAGCAAAAAAATTGCAACACAGCAAGAAATGAAACACATGATACAAATGTCATAATACAGTACAAGGACAATATAGTAATGACAAATATGGGGTCAGAGTAGGCTTAGACAGCTCTGGTACGAAAGAGATGTCAATCATAAAGTAACATGTGCAGTAGGTGTAGAGCTACAGTGTGCATGGCAGAGCTAATGGGTAGACCGACCATAGAAAAAGAACAGAGAAAAAGTGGAGAAAAAGTGGAGAAAAAGTGGAGAAAAAGTGGAGAAAAAATGGAGAAAAAAGTGGAGAAAAAGTGGAGAAAAAGTGGAGAAAAAGTGGAGAAAAAGTGGAGAAAAAGTGGAAAAAAAAATGGAGAAAAAGTGGAAAAAAAAATGGAGAAAAAGTGGAGAAAAAGTGGAGAAAAAGTGGAGAAAAAGTGGAGCACCCTTTGGTGCCTTTCATGTGGCACTAAGGGGTGCTTAGCTTTGTATTTAGCCAAAAAAATGAAAAAAAAAATGACGTAGGGTTCCCCCTAGTTTTGTAGCCAGCTAGGGTAAAGCAGACGGCTGCAGCCTGCAGACCACAGCTGGCAACCTCACCTTGGCTGGTAATCCAAAACTGAGGGCTGGTAATCCAAAAAAAAACACGTAGGGGTCCCCCAAAATTGGATCACCAGCCAAGGTAAAGCAGACAGCTGGGTCCTGATATTCTCAGACTAGGGAGGTCCATGGTTATTGGACTCTCCCCAGCCTAAAAATAGCAGGCCGCAGCCGCCCCAGAAGTGGCGCATACATTAGATGCGCCAATCCTGGTGCTTCGCCCCAGCTCATCCCGCGCCCTGGTGCGGTGGCAAACGGGGTAATATATGGGGTTATTACCAGATGTGTAAGTCACCTGGCATCAAGCCCTGGGGTTGGTGAGGTCAGGCGTCTATCAGATACCCGACATCACCAACCCAGTCAGTAATAAAAAAAATAGACGACAAACACATTTTTATTTGAAAAAACACTCCCCAAAACATTCCCTCTTTAACCAATTTATTAGAATGAAAAACAAATCCAGGTCTGGTGTAATCCAAGGCGTTGCCATGACGATCCACACTGTCCCAGTCAATGAAGAGCAGGATGTTCCCAATTGGCTGGGAGAGCAATGCAGTGACCTGAGCTAACATCAATGGGTCAGCCCAGGTCACTGCAGGGCATGACAAGTGCTGCTGTCAGGAGCGAGGTACATTACCTGCGCTGATCTCCAGCACACTGACAGCCCCTGTCACTGAGTTCAATGACCGGCTTCACACCAAGTATCGCGAGAGGTCCGTGACGTCACCGCTAGTCAGTCTCGGGTCGGAAGCGAGAGGTGATGTGACAAGCGGCGGCCATGGAGGACAGTGACAGCGCTGAGGTCGGGATGGCGGGACTTCATCACCGCAGGTAAGCCGAGCGGGGGGGGGGGGGTGGGGGTGTGTGGGTGTGTGTGTGTGTGTATGTATGTGTACATGCCGCGGGCAGGAGGGGGCGGAGCGAGCTGAGCGGGGAAGTGTGGGCTTCCTGCACGTAACTAAGATAAACATCGGGTTACTAACCAAAGCGCTTTGGTTGGATACCCGATGTTTATCTTGGTTACCAGCTTGTGGCAGGCTGCCAGCGATGGCTCCTGCACACTGTAGCTGTAAAAAGCCCTGCTTTTTGCTGCTAGAACCGTTCTCGAACGTATCTAGAACTATCGAGCTTTTGCAAAAAGCTCGAGTTCTAGTTCGATCTCGAACAGCCCCCAAAATCACTCGAGCCCCGAACTGGAGAACCTCGAACCACGAACCGCGCTCAACTCTAGTAGCTGGTCTCAGATGATCTTGGAGGTTAAGATGCTGGATGTGGAGGTCCTGGGCTGGTATAGTTACATGTGGTCTGCAGTTGTAAGGCCGGTTAAATGTCTGCCAAATTCCCTGGAATGCCTTTGGAGACAGATTATGGTAGAGAAATGAACATTCAATTCAAGGTCAACATCTCTGGAGGACTTTCCTGCAGTCAGCTTGCCAACTGCACACTCCCTCAAAACTTGTGACATCTGTGGCATTGTGCTGTGGCATAAAACTGCACATTTTATAGTGACCAGCCAAAGGCACACCTGTACCTGGACATGCCACACCTGTGAGGTGGATGGATTATGTCAGTAAAGGAGAAGTGCTCACTAACACAGATTTAAACACAATTGTAATCAATATTGTAGAGTAAAAGGCCTTCTGTGTACATAGAAAAAGTCTTAGGTTACTTTCACATTGCGTTTTTCTCTACGTTCGGGTGTCAGTCTGCAGAAACGTATATGTGCAAAAAATGGCACAAAACAGAGCACACGCTAACGCAGTGCGCTCCATAACAGTGAATGGCCCTGTCGGGCGCATGTGTCCGGAACACGCTTAGCAGAGTGGGGGAGGGGCGGTCCGGACGGATGCCCCGACGGGACCTGTGGATGTAGGGAAATATGCAAAGTGAAAGGGGCCTTAGATCTTTGAGTTCAGCTCATGAAAAATTGGAGCAAAAGCAAAACTGTTGAGTTTGTATTTTTGATATATACATATAGCTTTATAACTGGAAGAGTGGCCTTCTAATCTGAATTTATATTTTCCCTACAGTTGCTCACGTCCGGTCATCAGTGCGGCATGATGGCTGTGAAAACAGTCAGAACTGACTTCACATTTAGCGCACTGTAATCACTCCCCTTCTCCTTGACTGTTATCCTGCTCTGCCGCTTGGTGCGGAGAATCTATAGAATATTTACCATTTGAACCATAGCTAAGTGTGCTGCCTCTCGTAAGATCTGCAGGTCTGGTAATTTATTCTGTTTGTTTTAAATTCAATTACAATTCAGATTTTTCTTTGATAGTGTAATGTTTATGTAACTACAAAATAACATAATTGGCCTCAGCATTTCTATATCCTTCGTCTACTTGTAGTCTCTTGACTCATGCTGTGTGCTCCAGCTGTGCCCATGCTCCTTGCAGGCACATTCTTTCAATGTTCCTAGAGGCTGAGCTCCTGATGCTCTAGTGCCAAGCAGCTGTGCCCAGACACACTCTGATAAGGCCATGCACCAGATTGAAAATTGAAAAAGATATTTATAAAAAAGCATACTTAATAAACATGTGGGCGCATTGAGAACATGGGCAATTTTAACAACAGTACATGAGCAGAAGAGATGCTTGGAAGCATACAGTAATGTTAAAGGGAGAAGTAAAGTGAGATCACGAGCAGCATGAGTCCATGTGTATCATGTCACATTGTGCAGCTGTGACACACGACAGTTATCAGCGTGAAATAGAAGCAATTCTATTCAAGTCATGTGCTACACGCAGGAGCCGCAGTCAATGTTAATTTGCCTCACTATTATTCTTCTAGTGATTGTAGTCCCACTGTATTCCATGACTACAATCTAGATGGCTAGATACATACTGTTTTATTCACAGATATATGCATGAATAAACAATGTGACCAACCTAGGGCACTTTTGTGCTAGATGTTGTTTACCCCTTTGGACCTTTGGAAACTGGTGTAATAGTTGTTACTTCTTTGTTAGGATTCTTTATTTTCTTCTGCATTCATGATAGACGGGGCTACATTTCATTGCAGCGCTTCTGGCCAAGGTTAGGTTTATATATATATACCCATTGTATGTATACATGCATACAGTCATTGATGAAAGTATTGGCACTCTTGAAATTGTTCCTGAAAATGAAGTATTATTGCCAGTACACATTTTGGCACACACATATTTATTTCTTTTCTGTTTATTGGAACAACACAAAGAAAACATAATTTCAAACAAAAACCCCAAAATGGGCCAAACAAAATTGTTGGCAGCTTTCCAAATTTATGCGTAAACAACTTAGTTTCAAGCATGTGATGCGTGTTCAAACTTTCCTGTGGCAAGTAACAGGTATGGGCAATATGAAGATCACACTTGAAACCAAATAGAAAGAGGAGAAGATCACTCAATCTTTGCATTGTGTGTCTGTGTGTGCCACACCTAGCATGGAGAACAGAACATGAAAAAATAACTGTCTAAGGACTTGAGTACCAAAATTGTTGAAAAATATCAACAATCTTAAGGTTGCAAGTCGACCCCCATTTATATTTACCTTTGTTCATTGTGTGCTGTCTGCTGGTGCACCCACAGTATCCCGCTTTCTCCGCCTGGTGCTCCCTGTCACTGCCTCATGCTCCCTGGGCCTGCGCACTCCATCCAGGTCACCCGCGAGCATGCTTAGGGGCATGCGTGCGTGTCTCCTTTTCCTTTTAAAAGGACAAAGGCACCATTACCAGAATGCACTATTTAAGGCGTCAGTGTATCTAGGCTTTCCAGAACAAGAATTCAGTTTGGCGCCCCTTCCCACCAAGTGGTTTAGGTAGGCGTCATGTGACCAATCATTCATATGTGATTTGCATGCTTACAGTCATGTGATAACGAGCTGCTCTTAATAAGTCTCCCAATTTTCATTGAGAAACGTAGCAAGAAAAGCTAGTTGTCACATGCAAGTATGAAAATCACGTATGAGTGGAGTGGCCATGTGATGGCTACTGAAACCTGCAAGCACAGCTGAATCCTGACAAATTGTATATTACACACTGTTAGAACTGGGGATGCTGCATTGCTTAATTTTATAATTACAGTAAAGGGGTTGTCCAGGTTTAAGATCAAAGTCTGCAGTGACTTTAGGTGACTGCAGACTTCTGAATTCTCACAATGCATGCTCTGCACACTTTAAGGATTCTCCCATGCCAGTGACAAGACTGATGCTAATGTGAGCACAAGTATGCTTTTTTGTATATTTCTGGCCACATTCTGATATGAGGTGTCCGACCTCACTTAACTCATATATTCATTCACTTATTGAGCGAGGCCATGCATGTCTAGTCGGTACGTAACCACATGCATGTAAATCACATTCTTACAGTTTTGTAACCTCCCACTCTCAACGCTGGCACCAGAGAATCCTGACAGCGTGCAGTATGTGCACTTTGAGAATTTAGAAGTCTGAAGTAACATACAGTCATATGAAAAAATTTGGGCACCCCTATTAATGTTAACCTTTTTTCTTTATAACAATTTGGGTTTTTGCAACAGCTATTTCAGTTTCATATATTTAATAACTGATGGACTCAGTAATATTTCTGGATTGAAATGAGGTTTATTGTAGTAACAGAAAATGTGCAATCCGCATTTAAACAAAATTTGACCGGTGCAAAAGTATGGGCACCTTAACATAAAAGTGACATTAATATTTTGTAGATCCTCCTTTTGCAAAAATAACAGCCTCTAGTCGCTTCCTGTAGCTTTTAATGAGTTCCTGGATCCTGGATGAAGGTATATTTGACCATTCCTGTTTACAAAACAATTCCAGTTCAGTTAAGTTTGATGGTCGTCGAGCATGGACAGCACGCTTCAAATCATCCCACAGATGTTCAATGATATTCAGGTCTGGGGACTGGGATGGCCATTCCAGAACATTGTAATTGTTCCTTTGGATGAATGCCTGAGTAGATTTGGAGCGGTGTTTTGGATCATTGTCTTGCTGAAATATCCATCCCCTGCGTAACTTCAACTTCGTCACTGATTCTTGCACATTATTGTCAAGAATCTGCTGATACTGAGTTGAATCCATGCTACCTTCAACTTTAACAAGATTCCCGGTGCCGGCATTGGCCACGCAGCCCCAAAGCATGATGGAACCTCTACCAAATTTTACTGTGGGTAGCAAGTGCTTTTCTTGGAATGCCGTGTTTTTTTGCCTCCATGCATAACGCCTTTTTGTATGACCAAACAACTCAATCTTTGTTTCATCAGTCCACAGTACCTTCTTCCAAAATGTAACTGGCTTGTCCAAATGTGCTTTTGCATACCTCAGGCGACTTTGTTTGTGGCGTGCTTGCAGAAACGGCTTCTTTCGCATCACTCTCCCATACAGCTTCTCCTTGTGCAAAGTGCGCTGTATTGTTGACCGATGCACATTGACACCATCTGCAGCAAGATGATGCTGCAGGTCTTTGGAGGTGGTCTGTGGATTGTCCTTGACTGTTCTCACCATTCTTCTTCTCTGCCTTCCTGATATTTTTCTTGGCCTGCCACTTCTGGGCTTAACAAGAACTGTATCTGTGTTTTTCCATTTCCTTACTATGTTCCTCACAGTGGAAACTGACAGTTTAAATCTCTGAGACAACTTTTTGTATCCTTCCCATGAAGAACTATGTTGAATAATCTTTGTTTTCAGATCATTTGAGAGTTGTTTTGAGGAGCCCATGATGCGACTCTTCATAGGAGATTCAAATAGGAGAACAACTTGCAAGTGGCCACCTTAAATACCTTTTCTCATGATTAGATACACCTGCCTATGAAGTTCAAAGCTCAATGAGGTTACAAAACCAATTTAGTGCTTTAGTAAGTCAGTAAAATGTAGTTAGGAGGGTTCAAATCAAGAAATTGATAAGGGTGCCCATACTTTTGCACCGGTCAAATTTTGTTTAAATGCGGATTGCACATTTTTTGTTAGTACAATAAACCTAATTTCAATCCAGAAATATTACTGAGTCCATCAGTTATTAGATATATGAAACTGAAATTGCTGTTGCAAAAACCCAAATTGTTGTAAAGAAAAAATGTTAACATTAATAGGGGTGCCCAAACGTTTTTATATGACTGTATATACAGTGCCTACAAGTAGTATTCAACCCCCTGCAGATTTAGCAGGTTTGATAAGATGCAAATAAGTTAGAGCCTGCAAACTTCAAACAAGAGCAGGATTTATTAACAGATGCATAAATCTTACAAACCAACAAGTTATGTTGCTCAGTTAAATTTTAATAAATTTTTCAACATAAAAGTGTGGGTCAATTATTATTCAACCCCTAGGTTTAATATTTTGTGGAATAACCCTTGTTTTCAATTACAGCTAATAATCGTCTTTTATAAGACCTGATCAGGCCGGCACAGGTCTCTGGAGTTATCTTGGCCCACTCCTCCATGCAGATCTTCTCCAAGTTATCTAGGTTCTTTGGGTGTCTCATGTGGACTTTAATCTTGAGCTCCTTCCACAAGTTTTCAATTGGGTTAAGGTCAGGAGACTGACTAGGCCACTACAACACCTTGATTTTTTCCCTCTTGAACCAGGCCTTGGTTTTCTTGGCTGTGTGCTTTGGGTCGTTGTCTTGTTGGAAGATGAAATGACGACCCATCTTAAGATCCTTGATGGAGGAGCGGAGGTTCTTGGCCAAAATCTCCAGGTAGGCTGTGCTATCCATCTTCCCATGGATGCAGACCAGATGGCCAGGCCCCTTGGCTGAGAAACAGCCCCACAGCATGATGCTGCCACCACCATGCTTGACTGTAGGGATGGTATTCTTGGGGTCGTATGCAGTGCCATCCAGTCTCCAAACGTCACGTGTGTGGTTGGCACCAAAGATCTCGATCTTGGTCTCATCAGACCAGAGAACCTTGAACCAGTCTGTCTCAGAGTCCTCCAAGTGATCATGAGCAAACTGTAGACGAGCCTTGACATGACGCTTTGAAAGTAAAGGTACCTTACGGGCTCGTCTGGAACGGAGACCATTGCGGTGGAGTACGTTACTTATGGTATTGACTGAAACTAATGTCCCCACTGCCATGAGATCTTCCCGGAGCTCCTTCCTTGTTGTCCTTGGGTTAGCCTTGACTCTTCGGACAAGCCTGGCCTCGGCACGGGTGGAAACTTTCAAAGGCTGTCCAGGCCGTGGAAGGCTAACAGTAGTTCCATAAGCCTTCCACTTCCGGATGATGCTCCCAACAGTGGAGACAGGTAGGCCCAACTCCTTGGAAAGGGTTTTGTACCCCTTGCCAGCCTTGTGACCCTCCATGATCTTGTCTCTGATGGCCTTGGAATGCTCCTTTGTCTTTCCCATGTTGACCAAGTATGAGTGCTGTTCACAAGTTTGGGGAGGGTCTTAATTAGTCAGAAAAGGCTGGAAAAAGAGATAATTAATCCAAACATGTGAAGGTCATTGTTCTTTGTGCCTGAAATACTTCTTAATACTTTAGGGGAACCAAACGGAATTCTTGTGGTTTGAGGGGTTGAATAATAAATGACCCTCTGAATAAACTTTTCACAATTTAAAAAAGAAATAACATTCTTTTTTGCTGCAGTGCATTTCACACTTCCAGGCTGATCTACAGTCCAAATGTCACAATGCCAAGTTAATTCCGAATGTGTAAACCTGCTAAATCTGCAGGGGGTTGAATACTACTTGTAGGCACTGTAGATATGCTTCACTTAGCCTCATATATAATACTTGATCACCCACTCCTGTATACTTTATCAGCCCCACATAGCCTCCTATATACATTTTTAGCCCCCACATAGCCTTCTAAACACAGTATGAGCTTCCATATAGCCTCCTATATACTTTATGAACCCTCACATAGCCTCCAAAATATTTTCTGAGCCTGAACATAGCCTCATATAGACCTTATAAGCCCCCACAAAACCTCCTGCATACATGCAAACATCCCATACACATGAAACAAAAAATACCACATACTCACCTTTCCCCTAACGCTCTGCTCCAGTCTCTGGTGCACTGATCCTTCGTACAGCACACACAATAATGTGACGTTGTAACAGTCCATGATAACTGCGAGGACCTGGATCCATTTCAATACAGTGGTGCCACTGACAGGAAAGGCAAGCCTCCAAGCCAGTGGTAAACGCACCCCTGTTTATATGGGGAGAAAAAACTATTAAATAACTTAACCTAACAGTAAATTGACTAAATAATAAACCTATACCCAGCAACACTTATACAACAAGAAATGAGTGTCTTTATTTTTTCTTTACCTTCCAAAAGAATGCCCACATATCTCTGGTCCCAGTGAGGGGGGTCTTCCGTTGGCCCCACAATGGCGCTCTCTCCCCTAAATGTGACCAGACTTAAACAGGGCTAATTTTTACAGGGAAGCCGTGGTATGTGTCCTTTCTCCTGGATCACAATCTTAATTCTACCCCAACCAATTAACCCTCCGGGATCCCGCTGTGACCTATCTCAGCTGCGCAGCGAGTGCAAATACACATCAAATTCTCATATCAACTATAACATGAAAACAACCGTACTTCATTCCCAATCACAGGAGGCTGTTTGTTAGGACTTTTACTCAATCAGCAGTCTCTGCAGATGATCCAATCCGGATAGTTGGGTGTCTTGAGAGCTTCACCACGGTCAGTGGCCTTTTGGATTTTCGCCCCAAGCAAATCCGCAGTTGTCAACAGTGAAAACACAGTTCAGGTTTTTCTGACACAGATTCGTTAAACAAAAATTAATCTGATTAGTCAAAATACCTATCTACCCCTAACTAGCTCATTGGACCGGTCAAATAGCCTTCGGTACAGGTGGATGAGAACAATGTACCCAATCCTGGGTTGTAACACAGGGTACTTTACCCTCTACAGGCGCTGCATCACTCCGCACAAGATGGCCGCCTTCTTCCGTTGCTAACCCGCTGGTGAGCCTCTCCGCTCTCTCCAATGAACAGGGGCAGACGTTGATTGTTCCAGGTGTCACCATTCACAAAGTTGCTGCAGTATACAGAGGACCAGGATCGTTAGTTCAGATCCTTCCTTTTCTTTTCTTTCTGTCTCTTTCAGGAGCTCTCCTAACGTACGTTCAGTCCCAGCAACGTCTTCGTGGCAACCCCCAACTGCTCCCTTACATCAGCTTAAGTGACAGAGTGGTGATGCATTAAAAGTATTTTACATAACCCACAACAAAGTTACCTTTTCACTGCACAACTCTTCTGTTAAATACATCATGGTTTATATAAAATTAGAAGGTGGCCCGATTCTAACGTAAGTAGTCTAGAATGTGTATGTAGGTTAGCAGATTGAATAATAATATAATCAGTAAGTCTTGAATAATGATGGTTCATTTTTTGCTCATTGGTCTCCTGCTGTGCAGCGCGCATCGGCGTGTTTGACAGTGGGAGACCAACGATCTGAATGGGCAGGGAGACGGGGTAAGCTAGTAACCATGGTACACATCGGCTAACTATGCAAAGCGGTTTCCATAGTTAACCGATGTGTACGCTGGTTAACAGCGTACGCCGGCTCCGGCACACGTGTGCCGAGAGCCGGGGTAAGCTAGTAACCATGTTACACATTGGGTAACTAAGCAAAGCGGTTTCTATAGTTACCCGATGTGTACCATGGTTATGATGTATTTTACCTTCTCACTGTATTTGCTGTAATACTATGTCAGGATGTGATGTCACTTTCCTTTGGTTGTACTTACTGAACACTTTGAAATGTCTTGGGATGTAAGTAACCATACCTTCCCCCCATCTCCTGTGTCTCTGGGCCCATAATGCAATTATCTCTTGTCCACACAGCCAGGGGAACTTCTCATTGTTTCGTAAGCAGTGGATAACGCCAACTACACAAACCTGTAGACATCTCGGAGCCAACCTTCTAGAATCTTCTAGTGGGCCCAACCATTGCATAGACCCCTACCCTTGAGGGGCGGGCCCACGAGCTCAAACAATTCACTCCTGTTTCTAAATGCAGTTGGGAGTTGAGTTTTTGAAGAGGAAGGGAGCGAGATCTGAATCTGCGGACAGACCTCGCCGTCCAGTGGATTGTGTGGGATTTCTGGGACTCTGAAAAGGACTATTACGTTGTGATCTGGCACTTTGGATTACCGGGAGGTGCCCCCGAATCTGTTTTATTTGGACTTGTCGTGTGCTGTCCCTGTATTCCTGTTAGTAAACCTGTTGGATCATCCTCGGCCTGTTGTCTCTCTTTGCTCTGATGTACACCCCGTCACAAACTGGTGGCAGCGGCGGGATCAGAGCAGAAGAAATGGAGGACAACAGCCAATCGACGTCTGAAACCAGAACCTCAGGATGCAGGAACTGGACTGTGGCGAGTCTACAAACAAAGGCCCGTGAATTAGGTGTCGGCTACAAAGGACTCTCTAAGGAGCAACTAATTGAGGCATTGGAACACGCTTGCCTGCAAGATGGCACCGAGGAACAATTTCCACAGCAAGGGGAGCAAAGACGGGAGCCGGAGGTGAATACCCAAAAAAGTCAATGGGTTGTGTGGTACAAGGAAAAGATGGCACTGCTTGGAGATGAGGCCACCATAGAAGATAAGAGGGAGGCCATACGTGGAGCTGAAGAGAAGGAGCGCAGGATGGAGGAGATGGCATTGCTGGATAAGCAGCTCGCTGTGGAAGCCGCGAGAGGTTCCAGACAGACTGTAACCCCAGCACCCATCATGAGGGAACTTCCCAGAGTGTCCCGCAAAGACTTCAAGCAGTTTAATGAGGCTGCTGGTGACATTGAGGGCTTCTTCCAGGACTTTGAGCATCAGTGTCGATTAATGGAAGTCCCAGAAAGGGAGCGCGTCCGGCATCTGGTTGGGCTCTTAGAGGGTGGAGCTGCTGCAGCCTATAGAGCTATGGACCCTCGGTGGAACTGTGAGTATGCGGATATTAAACAGACTATTCTAGAACATTATGCTGTAACGCCAGACACTTACAGGACTCAGTTCCGTACTCTAGCATGTGATGAGGAAGTGTCCTTCAAGATGTATGCCCACAAACTCAAACATCTGTGGCATCGTTGGTTGGAGGCAGAGGAGGCCTTAACCTTGGAGACCGTCCTCCAGGTCCTCCTAAAAGAGCAGTTTTACTTCAAGTGCCCCGCTGAGATCCGGGAATGGGTGCGTGAAAGGAGACCAGCCACTGTGGAGGAAGCTGCAGCTCTAGCTGATGAGGCTCTCACCATCAAGCCTCAGTGGAAAAAACTACTACCCAGTGAGAAAAAAAACACCAACCCCCCAACGCTGGTGGCCCCTGGTCCTTCTGGCCCCAATGTTCACCATCACCCTAGACCGTCAACTCATGGGGACCTTCGTGTGACTGTGCCTCGCATTACTCATGCTCCACCTTTGGGAATACGACGCGGAGGAAGAATCCCAGAGCGCAGATGTTATGGATGTGGGCAGCCTGGGCACATGCAATTCCAATGTCCAGGTGTTCATAGACAGAACAGCTACAGACCGCCTTTGCCTGTTCATTACCTACAGACACCTTCACCAGGAGAAGAGCTGGATTCTGTGCCTGATGACTTGCCAAGTGACTCAGATATCCTGGCTCCCCTACCCGGAGTCTATGGGGTGCGAGCTCCAGCCACCTGTTCTTCTGATCTTCAGGACAAACATCTACAGGAGGTCGTGCTGGATAGCCAAAAAGTTGTTGGCTTCCGTGACACTGGGGCTTTCCTCACCATAGCCGATCCCCGAGTAATTCAACCACAAGCAATTCAAAAGGGACCAGGAATTGCCATTGAACTGGCAGGAGGTACCCAGAGATATATTCCAAGAGCGAGTGTGACCCTGGATTATGGCTTTGGGGCAAAACAATGTGTGGTCGGTGTGATGAGCGGCCTCCCTGCAGACGTTCTTCTAGGAAATGATGTGGGGAATCTTCATTGCCACTTTGTCGGTGCGGTAACCAGAAGTCAAGCCAAGAGAGCAGCCCATGTGGACGTGTACAACCCATCCATGGAACTGAGGCCACCAGAACTGCCATTACAGCCGGTGAGTGATTCTTCTTGTGGGGATAATATGAATGTTACTTGGGATAAAGTTCAGTTTAGACAAGAAGTAGAGACTGACCCCACCCTTGCTAGTTTTAGAACTCGGGCTGAAATAGGGCAGCTAGGGGAGAACGGAGAAAGAATTATCAGAGAAAATGGACTTCTGTATCGGGTTGCCAATGCCGACTCCCTAGATAAGCCCTGGACTTATAGCAAACAGCTGATTGTTCCTCAGAAGTACAGAATTCCCCTATTACACCTGGCTCATGACATTCCTACGGCTGGCCATCAAGGCAAAACCCGCACCGAGAGACGATTGACTCAAACTTTTTATTGGCCGGGGATTTCCCAAGCAGTGGCGCATTTCTGCCGAACTTGTGACATATGTCAGCGTAGAGGGCGACCCGGAGATCACCCAAAGGCACCCCTGCAACCGCTCCCTATAATAGAAGAACCCTTTCAAAGAGTAGCTGTTGATATCATTGGACCTCTGGCTAAACCAAGTAAATCTGGAAAGCAGTACATTCTCACTGTTGTGGACTACGCCACCCGATATCCAGAAGCCGTGGCCTTGTCAAGTATCTCTGCAGCCAAGGTGGCCGAGGCCTTGGTTATTATTTTTACCAGAGTAGGATTCCCCAGTGAGATCTTGTCGGACCAAGGCTCCCAGTTTATGTCAGAGTTGGTCCAGTGTCTGTGGCGCACCTGTGGAGTACGAGCGATCCGAACGACCCCGTATCATCCCCAAACAAATGGACTTTGTGAACGATTCAACGGCACTCTGAAGAATATGCTGAGGGCCTTCACGGACCGAGATTCAGACTGGGAGAAGTACCTACCCCATCTCTTGTTTGCCTATCGGGAAGTTCCCCAGGAGTCCACTGGGTTCTCCCCCTTTGAACTACTCTATGGAAGAAAGGTCCGAGGACCCTTAACCCTGCTCAAGGAATACTGGGAGGGGCAAGTTGAAGATACAGGAACCCCTGTTGTCCCTTATGTCCTAAAGCTGCGAGAAACCTTGGCCCAACTTGCTAGTTTTGCACAGAGTCATTTGCGTATGGCTCAAACCAGACAGAAGACATGGTATGACCGTAACGCACGCTATCGGGAGTTTGTAGAAGGACAACAAGTCTTAATGATTGTTCCCCATCGGCAGAATAAACTGCAGACCACATGGGAGGGTCCCTTCCGGGTTCTCAGAAAACTGAATGATACCAATTACCTTCTTGCTTTAGATGATCAGGGGCTAAGGCAAAAGACTGTCCATGTGAATATGATTAAGGAGTACCATGACCGGAACATTCCAATGATAGCAAGCTGTCGGTTGGCTTCAGAAGATGGTCAAGAGGATGAGGACTCTCTACCTGATCTCGTGGAAGCAGCGAGAGCCCCATCCACTGTGGAACAGGTTCCCCTGGGAGATTACCTGGACTCCTTACAGAAAATCCAGATGCTGGAAGTGCTTCAACAGAGACGGGCTGCTTTCTCATCCCAACCAGGTCGAACCACCGTCACCCAACATCATGTGGACACTCAGGGCATCCGTCCCATACAACTGGCTCCTTACCGGGTACCTGAATCAGTTCGAAACACCATGCAGCACGAACTGGAGGAGATGTTACAGCTTGGGGTAATCCAGGCCTCCCATAGCCCTTGGGCCTCCCCTGTGGTGTTAGTACCCAAGAAGGATGGGAGTACTCGATTTTGTGTGGACTATCGGCGACTAAACGACCATACCGTCAGCGATCCTTACCCAATGCCTCGTATTGACGAACTTCTAGACCGACTGGCTGGGTCCCGATATGTTACTACCTTGGATCTCAGTAAGGGATACTGGCAGATCCCTCTAACGGATGAAGGGAGAGAACGGTCCGCTTTTATAACCCCCTTTGGTCTGTATGAATTTCTAAGCATGCCTTTTGGAATGAAAAATGCCCCGGCCACCTTCCAGAGAATGGTGGATCAGATCCTCCGGGGATGTGATGACTTTGCTTGTGCCTACTTGGATGATATCGCCGTCTTCAGCCACACATGGGAGGAACATCTGAATCAAGTAGCCATTATTTTGGACCTGATTCTTGCAGCCGGCCTAACTATTCGACCCGATAAATGCCAATTGGGGATGGGGGAAGTCCAGTACCTAGGACATAGAGTGGGAGGAGGGAAGCTCCGACCTGAGCCTGCCAAAATCCAGGCTATTAGAGACTGGCCTGTACCCCAAACTAAGAAACAAGTTATGGCTTTTCTGGGCACTGCCAGTTATTACCGAAAATTTGTTTCTCATTTCAGTACTGTGGCCAAGCCTCTTACCGACCTGACCAAGAAAACAATGCCCCGGCTGGTGATCTGGACTCCAGCCTGTGATGAGGCTTTTACCCGGCTGAAGGACGCTCTGGTCTGCGACCCTGTTCTGGCTGCTCCAGACTACAAGCGGAGATTTATTGTGCAAACGGACGCCTCTGCTTATGGACTGGGAGCTGTCCTCAGCCAGGTGAATGCAGCTGGGGACGAGCACCCCATCGCCTATCTCAGCCGGAAACTGCTGGACCGAGAAGTGGCCTATGCAACTGTTGAGAAGGAATGTCTGGCTGTAGTGTGGGCCCTTAAGAAACTACGGCCGTATCTGTATGGACGGGAATTCACTGTGGTTACTGATCACAATCCCCTCACCTGGCTCAACAGAGTCTCTGGGGACAATGGACGCTTACTGCGATGGAGCCTGGCTCTGCAGCCCTATAACTTTACCATACAATATAGAAGGGGCAGCCAACACCAAAATGCAGATGGACTGTCCAGGCAAGAGGAGCCTTGAGTCCTGTCAGCCATGCCTGCGTGTACTTAACCAGCGACCTGTAGAGGTCCCTAGTACGTACACAAGTTGGGAGGGAAAGGGATTGTCATGATGTATTTTACCTTCTCACTGTATTTGCTGTAATACTATGTCAGGATATGATGTCACTTTCCTTTGGTTGTACTTACTGAACACTTTGAAATGTCTTGGGATGTAAGTAACCATACCTTCCCCCCATCTCCTGTGTCTCTGGGCCCATAATGCAATTATCTCTTGTCCACACAGCCAGGGGAACTTCTCATTGTTTCGTAAGCAGTGGATAACGCCAACTACACAAACCTGTAGACATCTCGGAGCCAACCTTCTAGAATCTTCTAGTGGGCCCAACCATTGCATAGACCCCTACCCTTGAGGGGCGGGCCCACGAGCTCAAACAATTCACTCCTGTTTCTAAATGCAGTTGGGAGTTGAGTTTTTGAAGAGGAAGGGAGCGAGATCTGAATCTGCGGACAGACCTCGCCGTCCAGTGGATTGTGTGGGATTTCTGGGACTCTGAAAAGGACTATTACGTTGTGATCTGGCACTTTGGATTATCGGGAGGTGCCCCCGAATCTGTTTTATTTGGACTTGTCGTGTGCTGTCCCTGTATTCCTGTTAGTAAACCTGTTGGATCATCCTCGGCCTGTTGTCTCTCTTTGCTCTGATGTACACCCCGTCACACCAGCCTACGCCGGCTCCGGCACACGTGTGCCGGGAGCCGGGGTAAGCTAGTGGCTTCACACATCTGGCTTTTCTCCACTTTGTCAGGTCCGGCGCGCTGCCATAGGCTGGTTTCAGACGTCCGTGTTTTAGGTACGTGTGACATCCATTTTTAACACGGATATCACACGTACACATGGTATTCTATGATGTGCCTCAGACGTCCGTGTTTGCACACAGACCGTGTGACTTTTCATGACCCCGCACGCACACGCAGGCATCTCCAGAAGCACGGATGTCACACGGATTGCACACTGATGTGATCCGTGTGACATCAGTGTAAAACATACCGGAGAAAATATGGGTCTTTTTAATAAAAATATTTTCTATATTTACTTCTCTCCAGCGATGCTGTCTCCGGCTCTGCTGCCTCCCGCTCCTTATCACTGCTCATTATACTCACTGAATATTCAGTGCCCTGTGGAGCTGGAAGTGGGAACAGCACTGGGGACTTCAGTAGTGGGGACCGCATCACTGGGTGAGTATACAGCAGAGTGTGTGTGTGTGTGTGTGTATATGCATGTGCGCTATGTGTGTATGCGCTTGGTGTATCCATGTGTGTCTGCTATGTGTGTATATGTGCTCAGTGTGTGTGTATGCGCTCGGTGTATCCATGTGTGTCTGCTATGTGTGTATATGTGCTCAGTGTGTGTGTGTGTATACATACATGCATGTGCGCTATGTGTGTATGCGCTCGGTGTATCCATGTGTGTCTGCTATGTGTGTGTGCTCAGTGTGTGTATGTGTGTGTGTGCTCAGTGTGTGTGTGTATATGTGCTCAGTGTGTGTGTGCTCAGTGTGTATATGTGCTCAGTGTGTGTGTGTGTGTATGTGTGTGTGTACATGCATGTGAGCTATGTGTGTATGCGCCGGTGTATCCATGTGTGTCTGCTATGTGTGTATATGTGCTCAGTGTGTGTGTGTATACATGCATGTGCGCTATGTGTGTATGCTCGCGGTGTATCCATGTGTGTCTGCTATGTGTGTGTGTGTGTCTGCTATGTGTGTGTGCTCAGTGTGTGTGTGTGCTTAGTGTGTGTGTGCTCAGTGTGTGTGTGTGTGTGTGTGTGTGTTGATAGGCGGTGAGGAGCGGGAGGCAGCAGAGCCGGGGAAAGCAGGTAAATATAAAAAATATTTTTATTTCACAGACCCGTGTTTTCTCCGGTACCTGTCACACGCATGCAAACACGAATGTCACACGTATGACCATAACCATGCGTGTGACTGGTACCTGATTAAACACGGACGTCTGAAAGCAGCAATACACTGTGTACAGTACAGTGGCCGCGCTACAACTTCCTGGTCACATGCTCCGGTCACATGACAACACGTGATTGGAGCTTGTCGCATGGGCACTGTAGTGCACACAGTGCACGGGAGCGCGCCGGATCCGACAAAGTGGAGAAAAGGTAACTAACTATTCAAAGCGACAGTGTTGACGTGTGCCGGGAGTTGGGGTAAGCTAGTAACCATGTTACACATCGGGTAACTAAGGAAAGCGGTTTCTATAGTTACACAATGTGTAACATGGTTACCAGCCTATGCCGGCTCCGGGTTAAGCTAGTGGTTTCACACATCCGGCTTTTCTCCACTTTGTCTTGCCGCTGTGGGCTTCCGGGGGTGCAGCAGTCACGTGGGAGTCGGGGCTCCGTGTGGGTTCGGGGAATGCATGCGGGGGGCAGGGCCAGGGCGAGCATCCAATGCGTGAGGGGGCGGGGCCTGGCCCAGCGGCCAATCCGTGCGGGGGGCAGAGCCGAGGCGAGGCGAGCAGCTAATGCGACGGTTGTCACTGTAACAACATAATTTTGGAGCAAGACAGACAAAATAAGGCAATTATATATATAGATTACTCAAGCTTTGTTTTTCAACACTTACTAAATTCAGACCAAAAGAGAGTGTTACAGACACCTAGTGGCCAGACACTGTCATTACATGTGTGGTGAACATCCATACAGACAACCTGAAATGTTTAGCTCTCTTCCCCCTATTACAATGTCAACATGTATTCACTGCGGTTTGCATTCTGAAGAAGCAAATAACGGCTGCATTGCAAAGTGAGCGGTGGCGGTGGATGGGCGGCAGGGGAGGGTTTGGTGTGGCCCACAGGCTACTGATTTCAGTGCTTCAGTTGTCTCAGTCTGAGGGCCGGACTGGAACAGCCAGAAGGCCAGATGTGCCCAGCCAGGCTAAATAAATATTTTTTGGGGAAGGAATAAAATGTTAGTTAACCCCTTAGGTGCTTTAGCAATATAAAAACAATATGAAGGGAAAAAATAACTTTTTAATTTTGAGTAGTTTGAGGGGTGCAGTTTTTAGAATGATGTCACTTCTTAGTATTTTCTGTCATCTAGGTCTCTCAAAGTCACTTCAAATATGATGTGGTGCCGAAAGAAATGGTTTTGTAAATTTTGTTGGAAAAATGAGAAATTGCTGATAAACTTTGAACCTGCCTGGAGAAAATCCAGTATGCTGGGGATATTGGGCTCTGTCTGCTCCGTATGGCTGGTAACCATGAAAGTATAGAAAACTTTCCAGATTTTATAGTAGATAACTTTAGTGACCGCTTTTCTACTTGCCAGCATAGTGGTAATCACCCGATCCGAAAGACCCTTTGAGGCTAAGATCTCCCGCTCAGGATCCAGGCGAAGAGCTGCAGTTGTTGTAGATTCTGATACCGAAGAGGACCTTGAGAGAGTAGATCCTCCCAGAGTGGGATAATAATTGGATCCTTTTCCGACAGCTAGCGAAGCAGGGTGAACCAGCTGTTATTTGGCCAGAAAGGAACTATCACTATGGCCCTTGCTCGATCTTCTCGAATCTTCCGCATCATACTTGGTGGAAAGACATAGAGCAGGCCTGTTCCCCAGAACTGAGACAGGGCGCTTTTAGAATGGTGTCACTTCTGAGTATTTTATGTCACATAGGCCCCTCAAAGTCACTTCAAATGTGATGTGGTGCCAAAAGAAATGGTTTTGTAAATTTTGTTGGAAAAATGAGAAATTGCTGATGAACTTTGAACTCTTCTAACTTCTTAACAAAAAAAATGATCTTTCAAAAATTGCGCTGATGTAAAGTAGAGATGTTTGAAATGTTATCAACTTTTTTGTGTGATAAAACTCTCTGGTTTTGCATAAAAATGCAAAAATTGCAAAATTTTGATATTTTGTTGTCAAATTTTCAAAAAATTCATAAATAAAAGCAAATTATATTGACCAAAAGTTACCATTGCATGAAATACAAAGTGTCCTTAAAAATAATCTCAGAATCAGTGGGATATCTTGAAGTGTTCCAGAGATATTACTACATCAGAATTGTAAAATTTGGCCTCATCAGGAAGGTGAAAACAGGTTCTGGCATGAAAGGGTTAAAGAGGATGTGAGGAAGAAAGCCAGTACCCCAGAAACTCTAATACGGGCAGATGACCTCACTATAAATATACTCTGTCATCAGGTTTTTGCCACCTAATCTGAGAGCAGCATAATGTAGAGACCATGATTCCAGCGATGTGTCACTTACTGAACTGCTTGCTGTAGTTTAGAAAAAAAATCTAGCTTTATCAGCAGAAGATTATCAGAAGAGGACTAGTAAACCTGATCCCATGTACTCCTCCATAAACATGAGTTCCATGTAACCTGCCCCCACCACTAATTGGCAGTTTGACAGCTTTTTGTGTATACTTTATAAAAGTGCTAATCAGTGGTGTGGGCAGGCTTATACAGAGCTCAGTTTTTGGGGAACTGGTAGATCGGCAGCAGATAAATCGTGATTTTTACCAAAACTACAGCAAGCAGCCCAGCAAGTGATACATCCCTGGAATCAGGATCTCTGCTCCTACATCATGCTGCTCTCAGATGGGGTAGCAAAAGCCTGGAGACAGATTTTAAAAGTATTATTTTACAGAAGCATTTTTCAGGATAGTCAAATCCTTTGAGAATAAAAAGGTCCCATGGTACTTCATTATCGGAGGCTGCTTCTCTCCTCTTTCTTGCTTGATGACAGGAGACATGGAGATAGTTGAAGACATAATTTATAGTGTAAAGGTACTAAATATAAACTCCGTTGGCACTCCATTAGGAGTGTGAACTGAATCCCAATATTTCTTTAGTGGGAATAAAGAGCCAAAAAAGTCCATAGCTTGTGCACATGGTTTCTATTATACCAGCTCATCAAGTCGAGCATTGTCCGTTTCGATAAGAGTGCTCATCGAGGCAGCTGCCTTATGTGTCAGAGACCTACTAATATACAGCACCTTTGATCTATCCGTAAGGATCTGAGTGGAAGGTGCACCACATTATAACTTGGACTGATTGATAAATCCAATGTACTGGTCACACTCCCCGCCGAACATGAAAGGCAGAAATTGTAGGGTGGTTGGATAGCCAACGGTAAACATAGATTTTGGAATTCCAAGATCAGTTCTGCTAGTTGAGGCGCTCTATTATTCTTATCTTATACAATGATTTATAAATCCTGGATAGTTTTCCATAAATTTTGCATGTCAGCATAGATGTTAGTAGCATAAGAGTTCATATTGGCCGCATAAACATTAAACATCTAAAGCTTTGATCAGTTATGACTTGTAAAGCACTCGAGAGTTCTTTGCACTATAAAAACAGTAGGAAATATAACATTAAAATACTTTTCGATATTTCAGATGGCCATCAAGAATTTGAGGTTGTCACAAAGGATTGCAAGGGAGGAGTTGTTTTGAATCACATTATAGAACCTTTGTCAGGTTTGGTAAAAATAATAATGAGAAATGAGTGGAAGTTTTCTGGGTTTGTCCGAAATTCAGTTAAAAGTTCGGTTCAGGAACCGGACTTGACCCGAACGTGACCCCGGACCCCATATGGGCCAATGGGGATCCACTCTTCTGTGCTGTAAAATAGTTGGAAAATGGTTGTAGTAAAATCTGGGGAGGGCTGCAAAAATTAGAAAAATGGGAGCAGTTGCCTTACAAACAACTGCATCTCCTGGCAAATCTGCATCTCCTGGCAAATAATCAGCAAAAACTAGATGTCTATCAAATCCTGTCCTATCATATTTTATTTCTCCTTTAAAAACGCAGTGTCCAAAACGCAGGGAAAACTCATCGAAAACACATGCATTTTTAACACTTTTTATGTCAAACGCAGTGTTTACATTTGTCAAAGTCTGCCAGAGGGTGCATTTTTGTTGTCACACCAGAGCACAGCATGTGAACATAGCCTAAGGGCTCATGCACACGTAACTGCTAATTATTCTGCAGCGATTTGACAGAACATGTGCGCTTCAAATCGCTGCAGAATGAATGCAGTATTTTTGATTAAAAAAAATATTTCATGCGCTATGGCTGCTGCCCTCACCATACACAGAGTGGGAGCTGCATCCATAGCGCACAAATAATTGACATGCCGCTTTTATGAACGCACGGATTTGGGTCACAATTTTAGCACATAAAAAGTTCATAAAAGCAACGTGCACACGTATCATGCACAATCTTCATAGATTGTGCAGGGGACGCAGGACGCATGCAGTTACACTGCAATGCAGAACGCAATGTAAATGCATGTAAGTACGCAACGTGCGCACGAGCCCTAAAGGAGCCTTTAAGACTATGTTAACACAGGGTATTTTTGCTTAGACTTGTTTTGGAGCAAAACCTCATCTTTTGCCAGGATATAATATGCGGTTTTGCACTTCCTCATTGACTTTTAGGAGTGCAAAACCGCTGCAAAATCGCGGTGAAACCGCAGCATAAACAGTGAAAAGAATTAACATGCTCATTCTGTCAAAAACAGAGCAAAAACCAAGGAATGTTAAAGGCTCTGTTAAAAGCTCTCTGAAATGCTCCCATAAAGTTACCGTGTTGAAAGCTGCTATGAGACCCGATAGCTGTGAGCTCTAGAAGCCCAAAGGTTACTGGAGCTCACAGCCACCCGGTCTCCCAGTAGCTGTGAGGCCCGGAAACCTTAAAGTAGTCTTTAAGGCTCCCTTCACACATCCATGTAAAAGCACGAGTTGCATGGTTCATTTTGGACGTTGATATGGCCATCTGTGTGTTTATGTGTGTCATCCATGTGTTAGCTGTGTGACATCCGTGTGCTGTCCATGTGACACAAGGAATGTCGGTGAACACAATGCAAACCTTGACAGGTTTGCTCATCTCTACCAAAGATTAATGTCACACAACGTCTTCTTCCATTTCTATGGAGCATCATTCTGAGAACACCTGGTGTCCAATGCAAACCATGAAATTTTCAGTTCAAGATAGTTCTGTCCAAATAATAAGGGTGTGACAGGTTAGAATATGCAATACAATGTGGTTTGAAAAATGCCAGACCGCTAAAGGGTTAAAAAGTAGATGGTATATGATTTAATGTATCTACATCATGAGTTTAACTAAACTGTCCTTATTGCAGAAGATCCTATGCTTCCTCCACATGTTTCTAAGGAAACAACTGATTTCTAAGAAGTGAGATGTCATAGCAGTAACATAAATGAAAAAAAGGAAAACGTTCCCGCGATGTCTAACATAAAATTGAATGATGTATGAATAATGTTAAAGAAGTGTTAGGAGTATATACCACCGAACATATATATATATATAGATATATATATATTATATATACACACACATTACATTGTACATTGCAGTAAGATGCCGTAAACGGCACCTACGCGCAAACTTCATGCTCCCAACAATGCTTTTGTCAGCAGAGCCACTGCATAAAAATGACATTGAATAACATGGTTCAACAGAGCTAGGTTCACCAGCTATTTTGTATGGTGGTATGGAACAGTGTGGGAACCCCATGTCAAAATTACTGTTATTGTGAACAGTTAAGAAAGTTGACGATGAAACTGTCTCTAAAAGGCATAAAGTTAAAGATGACACATTTCCTTTGTATTTTAGGCAAATATATACGGTATATATTTTTACCTTTTACATTTGAAAAATTACAAAAAAGGAAAATAGGCCAATGCAAAAGTTTGGGCACCCTTGGAGATTTGTGTGGTTAGATAACTTTGACCAAGGTTTCAGATGTTAATTATCCAATATCCAAATGATATACCCGGGTCACCATACAGCAACAGATCCAAAATTAGACACCCCAAACAGAGTAGAAAATTGATAATCTTTATTACACTTTATGTCAGACCTAAAATAACCTGTTAGGGTTATGGCTTGTTTACTATCGTTGATAGGAAATGCCAACTGATGCAAATTTCAAAGCTTTATAAAAACCCAGCAGCCAATAAACAGCAGCCATGGGTTTGTAACGGTGGGCAGGGGGCGCCTAAGCAGTAGTCGTGGTCCCGTGCGCGGAGGGCACCAAGCGCAACCCGGCCGCGGCCGTCACAGAAAACATGGGAGCACATGGAGCAAGCAGTAAGGGGAATATGGAGGGCTGGGGATCATCCCACAGGGAAATACCTGGTTTCTCCAGCACAGTGGTCCTTTCCTGATCACCGTCATCGTCATTAGCAACAAGGAATCGTCCAAGATAACCAGGCAACTTAAACAGGTTTTCTTTATTAAAGTCCATCTTACAGCCGTACATTAGCTCCATCCTTCTGTCTTTCTCACCTCTGGTAGGTGCGTATTGTTACAGGCTTTAAGACCGGTCACCATGACCTCACACAGGTAGTTCAGGGCCCCCACTGAAATTAACTTCTGAATACAGTGCCCTCGGACACTACTCCACACCACAGTCCCAAAAAGGTGCCCATAAGGCTTACCCCTATTTGCAGTGTGAAGCCCCACAGGTGTTGTGTTGGTGCATTACCTTCAGGGACTCCACGTGGATGGAACAGTCTGGTCACAGGTAGGGAACCTTCTTTTAGGATTTTCGTGACGCCACTCTCGGTATTGCGGTCAGGGTGACCGCCACTGCAGATTAAGGGGTGCCTGCGGCTGATGGTGGGTGCAGTCAGTTGTAGTGGCCTCCCGAGATTGAGGCAAACCCCAGGGCCCCGTGTAAGTGTGTGGAAGCACAGGTCGCAGAATGACTCAGGAACAGTCCAGACAGTCTTTCAGGGTTTTTACTCACAGTAGATGGCAGGGTGAGTAACCCGGGCGTAGCTGGGATGAACCAGGCTGGAACCAGGTATCCTTCCGGCTGTCTCATGAGGGTGACTACCAACTCGCCTTCCTTAGCCCTGTGTGTTTTTGTGGTGACCCCAACTTAAAGTCCCTACGGGGGTCACCCAGGGAAGTTGCTGCTGCCTGTTCTCCCCTCGTTTCGGCCCGTTTGCTTCTAGCCTGGACCAGGTCACTCCGGCTGCTTGCCTCCTGTGAACTATGGGCCCTCTCTTTGCTACGTGGCTGTGGACTCTGTGGTGGTATGGTGTGGGTCTGAAGTGCCCCCACCGGCAGGTTTGGCAGAAGAAAGGTGAATCTATCTCTGCACTGGGACCTGTTACCCTTGCGGACCTGGTACCTACCTGGCAGTCCCCTTACTTTGCCACTCCGTTGCTCCCTCTAGCCTTGGGTGGATTTCGGGTGGCACTACCAGGTGACCGATCTCCCCTGTCGGTAGTCACTGCGCATACGCTGTCAGCTTGTAACAGCATGCAGGGTCTGCTCCTCACGTCTGCTCTCCCTGAGCTGCACTTACTAACTAGCTCACTACTTCCTCCTCTCCTGTTCTTGCCTACACAATCTAGTAACCAGGCTCTCTACCACACCGCTTGAGTGGACATGGGGGCCACGCCCCCTCCTGGATTCCCAAGGGGTCCTCCCAAAGGTAGATGTGTGAGACCTGATTACTATGCGCCTCTGTAGTCACACCTTGGTCAGCCTTCTGGATTACCTGTATTGCACTGCCCCCAGCATGGGTGCAGTACTCAGTGGTGCCTGACCAAGTCAGGGGCGCCACAGCCGCACTGCTCTCCAGCAAGCCACAATATTTCAGGCTTCCAGCTGCAGGAACCTGTGCCAGCCTCAGGACTCAGTAGTGTGGTCCAAATTGTGTCTCTCTTGGCAGCTCCCTCTCTCCTGTGTCTCCTTCTTTACTCCATCATTACAGGTGTCCCACTTTCCTTCATTCTGGTTTCTTTCTCGTCCCCTTGCTCCTGCTCTATCTTGTGTCCCAAACTTAACAAACTTCAACCATCTCCATCTGCACAACACTGTAACTTTATCTCCACTTTCCTTGTTACAAGTTCCACATAGCCAGCGACTTTGCTGCTTCACAGGCCTGAGGCCTGACTCCGACCCAGGCTGAGCCCTAACTGACGTTTCCACAGAAACAGTCTCTCTAGCTATGCACTAGCTTCTCCCCTATAGGCTAATTTCAAAATCCCAACTGTCTGTTACGAGGTGTTACGGGGAACCCGGCAGATAAGGACCAGGGGGTATATATCCCAATCGCCAGTCGGGGCCCACCGTGCTCCAGATGGTAATGGAGCTGCTGGCACCCTGTGGGTTAGGCGGAGACTATAGAGCTGGATGGCTCTGAGATGACCCAGGGAATCGGTCACGTGTGTAGTGACACATCAGACCAGACGACAACCCAGTTAGTGTGTCGGTGGAATTTGCGCAACCCCGACCACATGTGCAGGGAACATGTCAGACCGGATGGTGACCAGGTAGCGTTGACAGAGAAGACCGCTGCGACAGCACCCTGTCGGCCACGTGTGTCAGACATGACAGGCTGAGCGGTCCTTTGATTAGCGTTTCTGGTCACTACTCGAATGGCCACATGTGTAGAGAACACGTCAGGCCAAGGGATCACACCAGTAGCGTTGACTGGGAAGCCAAGGAGGACAACAGGTTCACACACCCAATCCTGGAACACCCTGTTAACTCCACAGGGGTCCTGGGGTATGCTGTCCGTGCGCGTAAGAGGCACAACCGGACAGTTGGCACAACAGGTGCATTGTCCGTGTGCGTAGAGGGCACTCTCGGACAGGTGACACAGCAGGTATGCTGTCCGTGTGCGTAGGAGGCACAACTGGACAGGTGATGCAGCAGCCGCAGCCCAGTTAACGCCACTGGACTGCTATAGCACAACAGGACCAGTAGCAAGGAAGCATGGCGCCTGACCCTCATGTGCTGAGCCACGAATCTTGGCGTGACAGGCACCGTTCGCCTAGCCCTACCTACCGCTTCCAACAAGGCTTAAGCCACCATGAATTCTAAGTGAATATGAGTGAAGACTGCGCACCTCCATGTTTTCTCCAGCCCCTTTTATAACCTAGATCTGCCCCAAACCCAGGGTGGAACCACCAAGGTCCAAGAGCAGAGTGCCATATCATCAGCGATGTCACCAGCGGCCTTTCCGGAACCGCAACGTCATTGATGACCTCATGGCAGCCACGCCCCAAACACTTCACCAGTCATCGTCTGACGACCAATGGTGAGGTGTCAGATCATAGGGGCAGGCCTCTGAGAGCCAATCCGGAGTGGCCACATCATCAGGACGCCTGACACCCTCTGCCCTATCAGGGCCTGCCACCTAACAGACATGCTCAGTGAGGTCCTTACCGGACCTAGCCTCTAATGCACTATCTGCCTGAGCATGCTCAGTAGGCAAATCCCAGAACTTAGACACAGCACGAAGTCCAAGTACCTGTGCAAAGAGGCTGTTAGCATTAATTGTAAGAGCATGCTCAGTAGCCTGAAATGAGGACTTAGTCTCAGAAATGACACAATCAGGCTGAGCATGCTCACTAGGCACAACACCGGGCTTAGACTCTGGCTGGGGTAAATCGGCGCGCGCATGCGCACTAGCCGCCTCCCCACACTTAGACGTGGTGGAAGGAGCAGCCAACTGGACGACCCGAGGCACGGCCAAGAACGGCAGCCGGCGCCTGGGCGCAACAGGAACCGCAGCAGGCTGCTTGCGGCTATGGCAGCGCCAGTTCGTAACACCAGGCAGATTTAGCCTTTAACTGCATACCTATGCCTGTACCTAGTGTCAGTGTCCTACTCTTGGGTGATATCTAGTGGTGGTCCCATAAAACTACACATTATTGTAACAATACATTAATAACTCCATACAACACATTCAATAAATGCTTCACAACTATGTGATGTCTTCAGGAGGGCATCTTCTCTCTCTGGGGTTGTGACCACCCTCTTACATACCTCTCCTCTTTGACCATAGCCGCCCTCGGCATGGCAGACACCTGCAAGACATCACATACTCAGACAATACAAATATGTAAGATAACCAGAACATTTTGCATAACTAGTAAAGTCCTTGTCTTGGTAGGGACCCCGGAACAAACACAAAGTTCAGTCTATTGTTCACCGTTGGTCCCCCCTGTCCAGGGACAGAAGAATCAGGAAAAAAATAAAAATAAAAACAGAAGTCACACAATGTTCCTCAATCTAAAGAACAGTCTTTTTCTCACAGGGGAAAGTCCCAAGGAACACTCCAATATCCCCCCCGGGCACTTTTCTTAAACATAGCAAACCATGAATCGCAGGGAGCTCAAGTCATGTTTGAGTCCTCTCCCCGGGCACAATCCTCTTTAACGTTACCAAAACTTCGTCTTGCCCAGAGGGTGTCTTCACCCCAATCTCTCTTAAACAGGGACCCCGGACTTTGTTAAATATTATCCAAGTCCCAGTAATAATAAAAAAAACAGTTCAAACACAATCAGTAGTAAAGGTTCTCAAGAGGAGAGTTGGTATGCTACCGTCCATTACATCTCCCCCGTTTGGGCCGGACATTCTTTCCCACCAGAACACTTTTCACTGGCCAGTGCTCTGTAGTGATGGGCAGTCCAGCTCTTTTTGGTGATCCGGTTCCCATGGCTCCGCTAACTAAAAAGAGCCGGATCTTTCAGCTCGTTCTCGGCTCCTTATTAAATATGTGTTCACCCCAGGTTAACACATATTTAAGATTATAGTAATGCCGCCAAAGCTCCGCCCACCAGTGGCTAAACCCCGACCCACTTACAAGCGGTCTATTAGATTGCTGAGTAGGCGGAGTTTAGCCGCGGGTGGACGGGGATTTGACGGGGAAAAGAGCCGTTTAGATATTTTAGTGGCTCACACTGGTGATCCGGCTCCTGTCGTTCACAGCAGGGAGCCGGATCTTTGTGTCGGATCGTTCGCAGCCGACACATCACTAGTGCTCTGTCTCTGCCCATGACAGATCAGTCTCTTACTTTGCGTGCCACTTTTTGCCGCCATTCCGGACTCATGCAACCGGCCGCCATCATTGTTTTTCCTGGCCGCCGCATCACAGGGCTCCACTAGCACTGCACAGTCGACTGAGCCCACATGTGCCACCGGAGTCACCATACACAGTCCTTCAGACACCACAGAACAATTCATAGGATTCACTTTCACAGTCAGTGCCACATTATGTAGTCCTTCAGGCACAACACAGCCCACAAAATCCACAGGTGCTCTCAGTGCCACTTTCACTATCTTCTTCAGGTACTACACCATCAGTTACAGCAAGGGTCTCTTCCCCACCTTCATGCATAATGTTTTTATCCTGCTGAATACGCCAGTTGTAGCGGTGGGCAGGGGGGCGCCTCAGCAGTAGACATGGCCCCGTGCCTGGAGGGCACCAAGCGCACCCTGACCGCGGCCGTCTCAGAAAATGCAGTAAAGGGAATATGTAGGAATGGTGATTATCCCACAGGGAAATACCTGGTTTCTCCAGCACAGTGGTCCTTTCCTGATCACCGGCATCGTCCTTAGCAACAAGGAATCGTCCAAGATAACCAGGCAACTTACACAGATGTTCTTTATTAAAGTCCATCTTACAGCCGTACATTAGCTCCATCCTTCTGTCTTTCTCACTTCTGGTAGGTGCATATTGTTACAGGCTTTGAGACCGGTCACCATGACCTCACACAGGTAGTTCAGGGCCGCCACTGAAATGAACTTCTGGATACAGTGCCCTCGGACACTACTCTACACCACAGTCCCACTTTTGCCGCACTGCTCCCCAGCAAGCCACAATCTTTCCTCAGACTTTCTCAGGCTTCCAGTTGCAGGAACCTGTGCCAGTCTCAGGACTCAGTAGTGTGGTCCAAATTGTGTCTCTCTTGGCAGCTCCCTCTCTCCTGTGTCTCCTTCTTTACTCCATCATCAGAGGTGTCCCACTTTCCTTCATTCTGGTTTCTTTCTCGTCCCCTTGCTCCTGCTCTGTCTTGTGTCCCAAACCTAACTAACTTCAACCGTCTCCATCTGCACAACACTGTAACTTTATCTCCACTTTCCTTGTTACAAGTTCCACATAGCCAGCGACTTTGCTGCTCCACAGGCCTGAGGCCTGACTCCGACCCGGGCTGAGCCCTATCTGACCTTTCCACAGAAACAGTCTCTCTAGCTATGCACTAGCTTCTCCCCTATAGGCTAATTTCAAAATCCCAACTGTCTGTTACCAGGCAGATTTAGCCTTCAACTGCATACCTATTCCTGTTCCTAGTGTCAGTGTCCTACTCTTGGGTGACATCTAGTCATGGCCCCATAAAACTACACATTATTGTAACAATACATTAATAACTCCATACAACACATTCAATAAATGCTTCACAACTATGTGATGTATTAAGGGGAGCATCTTATCTCTCTCTGGGGTTGCGACCACTCTCTTACAGGTTTTTCTAAGCAGCTGCCTAGCACTCTGAAAATGAAAATGGTGGAGGCTCACAAAGCAGGAGAAGGCTATATGAAGATAGCAAAGAGCTTTCAAGTTGCCCTTTCCTCAGAAATATAATTAAAGGGTATTACCATCTCCAAGCTCCTATCCCAATATGTAGTAGATGTAATAATAATAACATTAGCAATTACCTTGACTAACTATCTAACTAACTCACTATACATGTGACCATAACTTTGGATACCTAAGATACTATTACATATTGAGATAGGATCTTGGAGATAGGAATAGGATAGGAATACCTCAAATGGCAGTTAACAGGAACAGTGGAAATCAAAATAAGGTCTGGAATAGCAAGCAAATTTCTGTGATAGCTGTTCGTAGGATTGCTAGAGACACAAATCAGAACCCACGCTTGACTGGAAAAGAGCTTATGGAAGATTTTGCAGACTCTACAGGTGTGGTACATTGTTCTACTGTTCAAAAACACCTGCACAAATATGAAGAGTCATGAATTAGAAGAAAACCTCTCCTGCATCATCACCAAAAGTATACAAAAGAATAGTTAAACAAGACTGATGTATTTTGGAAACAAGTCCCATTGACTGATGAGGATAAAATAGAACTCTTTGGCCACAATGATCAAAGGTATGTGTGGAGGAAAAAAAAGGTACATAATTTCAGGAAAAGAACTTCTCGCCAACCATTAAGCATGGGAGTGGATCAATCATGCTTTAGGTTTGTGTTGCAGCCAAAGGGTTACATTTCACAGATAGAGGGAAGAATGGATTCAATGAAATTTCAACAATTTCTTGATGCAAACTTAACACCATCTGAAAAAAGCTGAGGTTGAAAAGAGGATGGCTTCTACAAATGAATAATGATCCTAAACACGCATCAAAATCCACAATAGATACCTCAAAAGGCAAAAGCAGAAGGTTTTATAATGGCTCTCATAGTCCCCTGATCTGAACATCCCTGACAATCTGTGTCTAGCCCTCAAAAGACCTCAATATGAAACACTCTTAGCTAGCTGCAAAAAGCGTTTACAAGCTGTGATACTTTCCAGGGGGCGCTACTAGGTACTAACCATGTAGGGTGTTCAAACTTTTGCAGAGAGTGTTCAAACTTTTGCAAAAATCGATCACTATGACAGCTTACTGAATGCCCCCATCACTGTCATTAAGAATATAATATACAGTCATGGTCAAAAGTGTTGGCACCCTTGAAATTATTCCAGAAAATTAAGTATTTCTCCCTGAAAATGATTGCAATTACATGATTGTGTATACATATTTATTTCCATTTTGTGTACTTGAACAAAAAAAAACTGAGAAAAAAGGCAAAGTGGATATAATTTCACACAAAACTGGGCTAGACAAATTTGTTGGCACTCTCAACTTGATATGTGGTTGCACACCCTTTGCTATAAATAACTGCAATGAATCACTTCCTATAACCATCAACAAGATTCTTACACCTCTCAACTGGCTCGGCTGGAATTTTGGACTCTTCTTTTGCAAACTGCTCCATATTTCTCTCATATTTGAATAGTGCTTTCTCCAAACAGTAATTTTAAGATCTCTCCACGGGTTTTCAATGAGATTTAGATCAGGACTCATTGCTGGATGGGACTACAAAAAAAAGTTAAAATTTAAAAGGAATCTATCAGCAGGTTTTTGCTGCCTCATCTTAGAGCATGATGTAGGCAAAGAGACTCAGAATCCAACATGTATAATTTAAATCATTGGGTGCAGCAGTTCGGACAGAATCAAGATTTTAGATTTGGCATGCAGCAGAGCTGAAAATGCTGCCCCTGCCCACACCAGACTTTGTATGTAGTTTTCTATAGACAGTAAGGTGCTAATCACAAGAGGGGGTGGAGTCAGACAAAATGACATGAACTAGCTAGTCACAGCAATGATAATGTCCTAGTGATAAAACACTCAGTATAAGTAAACAACAGCACTAGAGCTTGACATGGGACACATTATTAAATTCAGTATTTTAACCCCTACAACCTGCTGTCCTCAGGTTATATAGAAAAAACCTGCTGACAGATTCTCTTTAAAAACATTTTAAAAAGTATAAATAAATAAAAAATTTGAATCATCCTACTTTACCCCTATTTTTCCAGGTGCCTAAGGGGTTAAAAATAAAGAAATTGGGGCATGACCGGGCGTTGGCCTAGCTGGATGCTTTTGATGTCAGTTCCAGACACGACTACTATAATCCAACTCAAATCAAAGATTATAAGGGCCATCTGCCCTCTAAGCTCCTTGATACCATCTAAGAAGGCTGGCACAAGGAAGGTCTTTTGAAATTCCTGGATTATGCAGGACATCTAAATTAGAGATTTTTTGATTATATGGCCTACATACAAGTCTGAAGCCGCGGCCTCTGCTAGTTGGACCTACTCAACCTTGCTGTTCAAGAAGTCCGTGGTGGGGAAGAAGACTAAGAGCTCACTTGTGGGTGTGAGCCATATCCATGGAGACAATAATTAAGGTACCCAGGTGCAGTGCAGAACCTCGGCGGTCCTGAACCCTGGTGAGTAGAGTTGAGTGAACCTGTTAGATAAAGGTTCGCCAATTTCATATTTGATACGAGCTTTAGCTTGTTTGTTCAGGCTCGATAAGGGAAGGAGTCTTGCGAGGATAATTTGCATATTCCCAGTGCCTTCTGGGATAAGTGAAGAGTCACCGCAAGCTCAAGGAGAACCGAATTTTGGCCTGTCTTCTTCATTGTGAGCGTGAGTGAGCAAAGTGTGAGCAAAAGTAAGTGTGAGTAGAATTGTTTGTATTTAGTTGTTTAATTACTTAACATTTGTTTAGCGCTATCCCCATTAGAAAATGTGCTCCACTATTGCTAATGCGATCCAGTGTACATCTTGTCTCATGTATGCAGTCCTTGAAAAGCCGTTCGAGGGTGCATACTGTTGTTCGAGATGTGAGCAAGTTGCACATTTGGAAGCCCAGATACTGGATCTAAATGAGCAGCTGGCAACTCTGAGATGCATTAGCAATATGGAAAGGAGTGTGCTGCTCACTGAGCAGCAGCTTGCTGGGTCAGATGTGGGGGAGGATCGTAGTAGGGAGCGGCAGGACGGTGAGGTAGGTAGCTGGGTGACAGTTAGAAAGGGGGGTAAAGGGAAAAGTGCTAGGAAGGCTAGTCCTGAACTGACACACCCCAATAGGTTTGCAAACTTGGCAGATGAGGGGGATGTCATTACAGGGGTAGCATTGCTGCAGCAAGGCATGACCTCTGAACGCCAGAGGAGTGTCTGCTCCAGTAAGGGGGGGAATAGGAGTGCAGGGCAGGCAAGACAGGTACTGGTAGTGGGGGACTCAATTATTAGGGGGACAGATAGGGCAATCTGTCACAAAGACAGGGATCGCCGAACAGTGTGTTGTCTTCCTGGCGCTCGAGTTCGGCACATCGCTGATCGGGTTGACAGATTACTGGGAGGGGCTGGGGAGGACCCAGCGGTCATTGTACACATTGGCACAAATGACAAAGTTAGAGGTAGGTGGAAGGTCCTTAAAGATGATTTCAGGGAATTAGGTTGTAAGCTTAAAGCATGGACCTCAAAGGTGGTATTTTCGGAAATACTACCTGTGCCACGAGCCACACCAGAGAGGCAAAGAGAGATCAGGGAGGTTAACAGGTGGCTCAGGAATTGGTGTAGGAAAGAGGGTTTTGGGTTCCTGGAGAATTGGGCCGACTTTTCAGTTGGCTACAGATTCTATGCTAGGGATGGGCTGCATCTTAATGGGGAAGGTGCAGCTCTGCTGGGGCAGAAAATGGCTAGAAGGTTGGAGGAGTGTTTAAACTAGGAATGGGGGGCGAGGGTATTCACTTTATAGAAGGGGAATGTAGTGCAGATAGTGACCAGGGCACAAGTAATGAAATTGGGGGTGGTACGGGGGGAAGGGTTAGGACAGTTAATACAGTAAGCAGGAATACAGGTACAGAGTCATACGTAACGTGCATGTACACTAATGCCCGAAGCCTCACAAATAAGGTGGAGGAATTAGAATTAATATTGTTGGAAGAAAATTATGATATAGTGGGGATATCAGAGACATGGCTGGATGAGAGCTATGACTGGGCTGTTAATTTACAGGGTTATAGCCTATTCAGGAATGACCGTACAAATAAGCGAGGGGGAGGTGTGTGTCTATATATAAAATCATCCTTAAAACCTATCCTGCGTGACAACATATGTGAGGGTACTGAGAATGTAGAGTCCCTATGGGTGGAGATAAGGGGGGGGGGAGAATGAATAATAAAATACTGATAGGGGTGTGTTATAAGACGCCGAATATTATGGAAGAGGTAGAGAATCTCCTCATAAAGCAAATTGATAAAGCAGCGAGTCTCGGAGAGGTAATTATTATGGGGGACTTTAACTATCCTGATATAAATTGGGGAACAGAAACTTGCAGTTCCAGCAAAGGAAATAGATTTTTGATAACAATGAAAGATAATTACCTTTCACAAATGGTACAGGACCCCACAAGAGGGGGAGCACTACTAGACCTTGTACTAACCAATAGGCCAGACCGCATATCAAATATACAAGTTGGGGGTTACTTGGGGAATAGTGATCACAAAATAATAAGTTTTCATGTATTCTTTCGTAAGATGTCTAGTAGAGGGGCTACAAGGACACTAAACTTCAGGAAACCAAATTTTAAACGGTTGAGAGATGATCTTAGTGCAATAAACTGGGATGATGTACTAAGTAATAAAAGTACACAAAGCAAATGGGAGACTTTTATGAGCATCCTGAATAGGGCTTGTGCAGAAAATATACCCTATGGGAACAAACATGCTAGAAATAGGAGGAAACCCCTATGGCTAAATAGAGCTGTAAGGGAAGCAATAAAAGAAAAACAGAAAGCCTTAAAAGAATTAAAGAGGGTAGGTAGTGATGAGGCATTATATAATTATAGAAAATTAAATAAAATATGTAAAAAGCAAATTAAGTTAGCTAAGTTTGAGACAGAGAGACTCATTGCGAGAGAAAGTAAAAATAATCCTAAAATATTCTTTAACTACATAAACAGTAAAAAACTGAAAAGCGATAGTGTTGGCCCCCTTAAAAATAGTCTTGGCGAAATGGTGGAAGGGGATGAGGGTAAAGCCAACCTGCTGAATGACTTTTTTTCTACGGTTTTTATACAAGAAAATGCCATGGCAGATGACATGACCAGTGATACCATAAATTCACCCTTGAATATTACCTGCTTAACCCAGCAGGAAGTACGCCGCCGCCTCGAAATCACTAAGGTTGACAAATCTCCGGGCCCGGATGGCATACACCCCAGAGTACTACAGGAATTGAGTTCTGTGATAGATAGACCATTATTTTTAATCTTCTCAGATTCCTTAATAACAGGGTCGGTACCGCAGGACTGGCGCATAGCAAATGTGGTGCCAATATTCAAAAAGGGGACAAAAACTGAGCCGGGAAATTATAGGCCGGTAAGTTTAACCTCTACGGTTGGTAAAATCCTTGAGGGTTTCTTGAGAGATGCTATACTGGAGTATCTCAAGAAAAATAACTTTATGACAGAGTATCAACATGGGTTTATGAGGGATCGATCCTGTCAAACTAATTTGATCAGCTTCTATGAAGAGGTAAGTTCAAGCCTGGACCAGGGAAATGCAGTGGATGTTGTGTATATGGACTTTTCAAAAGCTTTTGATACGGTGCCACACAAAAGGTTGGTACATAAAATGAGAATAATGGGGATAGGGGAAAATATGTGTAACTGGGTTAAAAACTGGCTCAGTGATAGGAAACAAACGGTGGTTATTAATGATACGTACTCGGACTGGGTCTCAGTTCATAGTGGGGTACCACAGGGGTCAGTATTGGGCCCGCTTCTTTTCAACATATTTATAAATGACCTTGTTGGGGGCATGCGGAGTAGAATTTCAATATTTGCAGATGATACTAAACTCTGCAGAGTAATCAATACAGAGGAGGATAATTTTATATTACAGGGAGATTTATGTAAATTGGAGGATTGGGCTGAGAAGTGGCAATTGAAGTTTAATGTAGATAAATGTAAGGTCATGCACTTGGGTAGAGGAAATAACATTTATGATTATGTACTTAATTGTAGAACACTGGGTAAAACAGACACAGAAAAAGACTTGGGTGTATGGGTGGATGGTAAACTTCACTTTAGTGGACAGTGTCAGGCAGCTGCTGCCAGGGCTAATAAAATAATGGGATGTATTAAAAGAGGTATCAGTGTTCATGAAAAAAATATAGTTCTACCTCTGTACAAGTCACTAGTGCGACCGCACTTAGAATACTGTGTACAATTCTGGTCACCGATATATAAGAAGGACATAGCTGAACTGGAGAGGGTGCAGAGAAGAGCCACCAAGATTATTAGAGGAATGGGTGGGCTGCAATACCAAGACAGGTTATTAAACTTGGGGTTATTTAGTTTGGAAAAACGAAGGCTTAGGGGGGATCTAATCACAATGTATAAATATATGAGGGGACAGTACAGAGACCTTTCCAAAGATCTTTTTACACCTAGGCCTGCGACTGGAACACGGGGGCATCCGCTACATCTTGAGGAAAGAAGGTTTAAGCATAATCACAGACGAGGATTCTTTACTGTATGAGCAGTGAGACTATGGAACTCTCTGCCGCATGATGTTGTAATGAGTGATTCACTACTAACATTTAAGCAGAGCCTGGATACCTTTCTTGAAAAATTTAATATTACCAGTTATGTATATTAGATTTTATGACAGGGTATTGATCCAGGGAACTAGTCTGATTGCCGGATGTGGAGTCAGGAAGGAAATTTTTTCCCCATTGGAACTTGTTTGCCACATTGGGTTTTTTTTGCCTTCCTCTGGATCAACATGTTAGGCTACGGGTTGAACTAGATGGACTTAGAGTCTCCCTTCAACCTTAAAAACTATGATACTATGATACTATGATACTATGATAACCCTGACTCCTTTCCACAAAGTTAGGTAATGATCGGTTTTGCTCCATCACTGATTGTGTTAAAAAAAATGTTTTTTTAATAATATTTTATGCTTTGAGATGGGCTTGTGGTGCTGTCTGATGAATATAGGAGTATGTTTAATGAGTAGAGTGGGTGGGGACTCAGGAGAGGCCCGATGCGCACGGCGTCATTTATTTTTTTTATTTGCAGATGTTCCTGCAGCCAATCACGAAAAATCCAGAGGGTTCAGACACAAGGGCTTGTGTCATTGGTTACCTAAGTAACATGTCCGTCTGCATTTAAAATGCGGATATGTGGCGTCTGCGCCATTTTGTGAATATTAAACATTAAGGAAGGTGTTGCTGCAGTCAAACAATTAACTTAACTAGGGAGTTTAATGATAAGTAGTTGAGATAGATAGGAGAACGATAATGTAGAATAGGTACGTGGAGTGTGGGGAAATCTGTGTGTGACAATAATGATAGAATTTAATTTAATGATAGAAATAGGGATAAGTAGTTGTAAGTGCCTGCTAAAGAGTTGCCAGTGAACGATCTAAATGGCTAATGCTACTTATTACAGCCTGCTCCCAATTAGCCAGTCAATCACATTTCTAGGTATTGTTAGCTTGTAGTGCCTGCTGTATATTTACTAGTGAACTAGGTAAAAAGGTCTTGTCAGTTTTCATAGCCTGCTCAAAATTTTACACTGTCAATCACATTTGTAGGTAGTAAGTGTTGTTAGTGATAAAAAAAGAAAGTCTTACTAGTATCCACATAAAGAGTATATTGAAAAGCAAAACTTTGTTCCAAATCCATAAAAAAGAAAAATCGTTCAAACAGCAGCGTAGACAGAGGTCTACGCGTTTCGAGAGGAAAACCGCTCTTAATCCTGACATATCTCTACATGTTAGAAGTCATTAAATATTTAATTAGAAAAATACACAAAAGATGAGATAACTCTCCCAACCAACATTAACCATGACATCGCCAGGGAACATAGTTGACATGAAGAAACACTAGTTGAATTAATTTCCTAATGGAAAAATGATTTGCATATAAAGTAAAACCTCTTTCAAAAAAACTATATGTAGACATAAATGCATTTATCTGTGTATGTGCACAACATATGTCCGCCTTAAACATGCGGTATAGATCAGTAACTGAATAAAGTTAGAACTATTTCTGCGCTGCTGTAGGAATGACAAATCCCAAAATACTGAAGTATAGGTAGTTTTATTCTATGCATTTCAAAATGTGTCCTCACTTCTTCATCGGGAAAATCCACCGATCAGTAAAAATGGTGGTTCAGGCCTTATTATAGGGCCGGTCTCAAGTATCCATTGTACGGAGTTCCACTATTTTTAGTCTGTGCCACTTGTTGACACTTTTCCTGTTACCTGATCTTAATTTTTTGAAATGTGGAGTCTCCTTGTAGGGTCTCCAGATTGTCCTTTGTCTGTAATGCCAGGGCCCTGGGAGCAAGAAGCTTATGCCTATCTGTTACGAGGGGGACCCGGGGAAGCGTGCCAAGATGGGAAATGGACAGCTTCCGCCGGTCAAGGTCCACTGTGCGGTGTAAGGGACCGCCGCTATGGTGGGTGAAGAGTGAGCGGGTTGCTGCTAGCGATCGTCTGGAATGTCACAGACGATCTATGTACACCGATCTGCCCTAACCCGTGAGGGTTGTATGGCACGGATCTCACGGCTCGGTGTACCTGTTGCACGGGGAAGCACAGAGGTGCCCACGCACGTGTGCCAGTGGAAGTCACGAGAATATGGCACGAGGGTAGCACAGAGGTGCCCACGCACGTGTGCTGCTTTCAATAACCAGGTGAGTCCGGTGGAGACTCGAGGAGCTCACCTGGGACAGGAACACGGCCTGTTGAAGGGGATACTGCCGGAGCAGCAAGGCAGGAACACGGCCTGCAAACGAGGTACTGCCGGAGCAGCAAGGGCCAAGCCCACAAGAGACAGTAATGCCTGAGTAGTGGCATGGCAGCACGCTGCCAGACATCCAAACATAGAAGGACGGTCGCGCGCCGCCATGATGGCAGGGGGAGCTTTTAAGGAGGTGCAGCTCCACCCGAGGGCGGGCGCGAGGCGGAGATGACGGACTTGACTCAATCAGGGTCCACGACGTCCCAGCCTGGCCAGTCAGGATTCACCACGTCACCAGCCTTGTCATCAAGCCGTGTGACGTCAGTGAGCGAATCAGGACCCACCACGCATTGCACATGCTCACCCTCCTGCCTCTGGGAAATAGAGGCGGGATCCTCGGTCTCACAATGTGCAGAGATAACGGGAATCTCACTGCTTCCCTGAGCAGTAAACCTCTGCACATTGCGCAGCCTCGCAGACCTTCGGGGCCGCTGAGCAGGAGAGTCTGCGGCAGGCCAGGAATGGGAGACCGCTTCACTCCTTGTAACAGGAGAACCACTAGGTGTCACCCTTCTACTGTCTCTCTGAGAAGGTATCTCCTGCACACTGCGCAGTCTGGCAGACCTTCGGCGCTGCTGAGCAGGAGTGCTCATGGCAGGCAAGGAATGGGAGACCGCCTCAGTCCTTGCCTCAGGAGAGCCACGAGATGTAACACCTATCACTCATGCATCTCTTTATTTTTAAAAATGTAAATGCCAGCTTACATCTTGTGTTGCATGGACCATACTTCCCTGCTGTGTAAACACATTACGGTGAAAAATTGGGGGGGGGGTGACAATTGATGCCACTGTCCTGCTGTCTGCCTGTAAGGTTATTAATCTCAAGACGCCAAGATGGGTCTCCAAATTGTCCATTGTCTGTATTGCCAGGGTTCTGGGAGCAAGGATCCTATGCCTGTCACTCATGCATATCTTTATTTTTAAAAATTAAATGCCAGCCTACATCCTGGGTGTTGCATGGACCATACTTCCCTGCTGTGTAAACACATTATTGGGAAATGGGGTGGGTGGGGGGCAATTGATGCCACTGTACTGCTGTCTGCATGTAAGGATTTTAATCTCAAGACTTCAAAATGGGTCTCCAAATTGTCTTTTGTCTGTATTGCCAGGGTTCTGGGAGACAGAGGCCTACGCCTGCCACTATTCCATCTCTTGATTTTTAGAATGAAAATGCCATGCAACATCCTGTCTGTAAGTCAACGCAATCAGGCAGTGCTTAAATTAATATATATTGGAGAATGCAGTCACACAGCTGCAGTTGTGGACCACTATACAGGCCGAGTTTGACCAATGCCTGTCTCCATTGAACCTGGAGCCAGGGAAGGACATGTGTGATAATGGAGCAAACCTAGTGGTGGCACTATGCCTGGGTGATATCACATGTGCATTGCATGAATCAACTTGGTTGTACAAAAATTTCTAGGGCACTATTCCGGCTTGGATGTGCTGCTGCAGAAGGCACAGTCACAGTCAGTGTGCTCACTTTTTAAAATTAAAATGCCAGCCCACATACTTTGTATTGTATAGACCATAATTCTCTGCTGTACAAACACACTATGGGGAAATGAGGGGGAGGTAATTGATACCACTGTCCTGCTGTCTGCCTGCAATGTTTTTAGATGTCAAGACTCCAAGATGGGTCTCCAAGGCCTACACCTGTCACTCATGCAAGTCTTCATTTTTAAAATTTAAATGCCGGGATACAGCCTGTGTTGCATGGGCCGTACCTCCCTGCTGTGCAAAGACACTATGGGAGGGGGGCAATTGATGCCACTGTCCTGCTGTCTGCCTGAATGTTTTTTAAATGTCAAGACTCTAAACTGGGTCTCCAAGTTGTGTCTTGTCTCTATTGGCAGGGGTATGAGAGCACCAATCCTACACCTGTCTCTCATCCCCCTTCATATTTCTTATGTCAATAGTCCTAGGAAGATAATGGCTATGCCAAAACAGTGGTGCTACACTGCAAAATATATTTTTTGCTGATTTGGAAACTTTTCGACACCCCCAAAAAATATTTTCTCTGCCTTATGTTTGGCCTTACATTGAATCCAATGAGATTTAAAGCGAACATAGCGTTTATTCGGTTGGGCTCAGCAAACTGAACATTGAAAGGTTCGCTCATTTCTACAGGTGAGCTGAACACCGGCGTGGATGAGAGCTCTGGTGGTGGTGTGGCAGTGGCACCGACTGAAGACGGAGGTCCCCTTTGCATAGCAGGCAGGTGTTGGACCAAGCTTCGTAAGGCTGGGTTCACACATAGCGACAGTGACAACGACGTCGCTGTTACGTCACCATTTTCTGTGACGTAACAGCGACCTTGTAAGTCGCTGTTATGATCGCTGCTTAGCTGTCAAACACAGCGACGCAGCAGCGATCATAACGTCGCTACATGTGCAGAGAGCAGGGAGCCGCGCACACTGCTTAGCGCTGGCTCCTTGCTCTCCTAGCTACAGTACACATCGGGTTAATTAACCTGATGTGTACTGCAGCTACATGTGCAGAGAGTAGGGAGCCGCGCACACTGCTTAGCGCTGGCTCCTTGCTCTCCTAGCTACAGTACACATCGGGTTAATTAACCCGATGTGTACTGCAGCTACATGTGCAGAGAGCAGGGAGTAGGCACTGGCAGCGAGAGCAACGGACACTGGTAACGAAGGTAAATATCGGGTAACCACCTTGGTTACCCGATGTTTACCCTGGTTACAGCTTACCGCAACTGCCAGACGCCGGCTCCTGCTCCCTGCTCGCTTCATTTCGTCGCTCTCTCGCTGTCACACACAGCGATGTGTGCGTCACAGCGGGAGAGTGCCTTTGAAGAAAACGAACCAGGGCTGTGTGTAACGAACAGCGATCTCACAGCAGGGGCCAGATCGCTGCTCAGTGTCACACACAGCGAGATCGGTAATGAGGTCACTGTTGCGTCACCAAAACCGTGGCGTAGCAGCGATTTCGGTAGCGATCTCGCTATGTGTGAAGCACCCCTAAAGTGTGGTGAGCAAGAGCAGAAGCTGCAGTTCAAACAAGTCTTATCTCACTGGAGGCAGTGAGTACTGGAGTGAGGATTCCCCTCCCTGGCAGGCGTCCCTGCAGAAAGCCTGCTACTAATGCCACAGTGCTGCTGGCTGTGTCTGTGGTCTGGGATTTACACCCTAGTCTTAGATAACCTGCACTAAATGACAGCTGCAGAAAAATTACCTGGCTATTTTAAATATACAACCAATATATATTAATTCAAGAACTGTAGTCACATAAATACAATCCATTTCCAACCAGCTGCACATAAGTTAATTACACCACTGGAGATAATCTACTGCCATCTACTGGACATCTGAACAAATTACATCTCCGTCTACAAGGAAACCTCAGGTTTTATATGATACATAATATCCATCAGAGAAACACGCTGCCACTCAGTGTCTCTATTACCCGACTACATTTACTACCATAAGCAAACACTAGCCCGATAGGGGCGCATGAATCGTCCTCAGCTAGAGTTAAAATGTTGGGCTGAGATCCGTACCCTGGATGACGAGCAGCAGGCGTCTTTTGTATCCTAGTACTTTGCTGTCGTAACAGAATATCTATCATGCATGGACTAATTTTGTTAAAAGAACATAATGCCAAAAAATGGAAGTCAAAATGGCAGGCACACCACCCAATTACAGATTTCCTCATGGTGCAAAAAGCGAGTGTGACTTCCGCATTGGCCGCAGTTTCACTTTCTCCACCTGATATGTCAGAAGCAGATAATGGCATCACTATAACAGCAGATAATGACATCACTTTCAATTGCCTCTTATCATAGGGCTTTAAAAGAACAGGGAGGTACGGTCCATGCAACACACAGGCTTTGGGCCGGCATTACAATTTGCTAAATTAAGACATGCTACAGTGACCAGTGTAGGCCTTTTGGTCCCGGAAGACCGCCATTACCTAAAATACACAACTTTGACACCTATCTTGTAGTCTCGACATTTAAAAATCTTTCAGGCAGAAGCAGTATAGTACATACAATGGATACGAAAATTATTCAGACCCCTTTAAATTTTTCACTCTTTGTTTCGTTGCAGCCATTTGGTGAATTCAAAAAAGTTCATTTTTTCTTATTAATGTACATTCTGCACCCCATCTTGTCAGAAAAAAACAGAAATGTAGAAAGTTTTGCAAATTTTCTAAAAAAAAACAAATGGAAATATAAATTGGTTATAAGTATTCAGACCCTTTGCTTAGTATTGAGTAGAAGCACCCATTTGAGCTAATACCTCCATGAGTCTTAGGCTATGTGTCCACGGTAGAATGTTGCTGCGGATTTTTCTGCATGAAAATCCGCGACTTTCGCGGCAAATCCGCACCTTTTTTTTGCCGCGGATTTACCGCGGAATTGCCGCGGATTTTGATGCGGATTTTTTTTTTTCCCCATTCTATAGCCAAAATCCGGATCAAAATCCGCAACAATAATTGACATGCTGCAGATTTTTCCGGATCAAAATCCGCGGCAAATCCACCGCGGAAAAATCCGCAGCATGGACACAGCATTTCCAAAATGCCATTGAAATGGCTTGGAAGTGCCGCTGCTGCAGATTTTCGGAAAATCTGCGGCTTTTCCGCGAGAAATCCGCGGCAAAATCCGCGCATTTTCCGCAGCGTGGACAAATGGCCTTATTGGGAATGATGCAACACGTTTTTCACACCTGGATTTGGTTGTTGGACAGCCATTTTCAGGTCTCTCCAGAGATGCTCAATTGGGTTTAGGTGCGGGCTCTGGCTGGGCCGGTCAAGAATAGTCACAGAGCTGTTCTGAAGGCACTCCTTTGTTATTTTAGCTGTGTACTTGGGGTCATTGTCTTGTTGGAAGGTTAACCTTCACCCAAGTCTGAGGTCCAGAGCACTCTGGAAGAGGTTTTCTTCCAGGATATCTCTGTACTTGGCCACATTCATCTTTCCTTCAATTGCAACCAGTTGTCCTGTCCCTGTAGCTGAAAAATCTCCCCCTGGCATGATGCTGCCACCACTATGTTTCACTGAGATGAGGTACCTGGTTTTCTCCAAACATACCGCTTAGAATTATCACCAAAAAGTTCTATCTTTGTCTCATCAGACTAGAGAATCTTATTTATCATAATCTGGGAGTTCTTTGTGTGTTTTTTTTGCAAACTCTATGTGGGCTTTTATATGTCTTGCACTGAGGAGAGGCTTCCGTTGGCCAGTCTGCTATAAAGGCCCAACTGGTGGAGGGCTGCAGTGATAGTTGACTTTGTGCAACTTTCTCCCATCTCCCTACTGCATCTCTGTAGCTCAGCCACAGCGATCTTGGGGTTCTGGTTTACCTCTCTCACCAAGGCTCTCCTCCCATGATTGCTCAGTTTAGCTGGACGGCCAGGTCAAGGAAGAGTTCTGGTGCATGCCTCAACGCATTTCTCTGTAAAGACGGTTCATCAGGAGGCCTGAATTGGATAGTAGTAAAGATGGGGAGTCCAGACACACAGTCCCTTAGTGCTTATCTCCAGGGAGCACAGGTAGCCAGAGGTACAGATAGTGCTGTGGCGATGTCGCCCAAACAATCCAAAGGGGGGGGGGGCGCTACCCCCTGGTTGGGAAGCTCTCCAGATTGGGTTGGATTTACACTTAGTTCTGGTGTACTGCACCTATGTATCTGATTGCCAGTGTGGCATATGTTTTTACACATTTACTGTGTGTGTTGTTTTTATGCACTTTTTGTAAATGAATACAAATTGTGCTTTTGGGAATAGATTTGTTACTTCACTCACTACAAATAGGCCAACAAAACAACATGGCTGCATGGGACAAGCTCTGGAAGAAGGCATTTACCACCATTTCTGCCTTCACCAGAGACAGCAAGATGACACACAGGCGTAGGCTGTGCTCCCAGACCACTCCAGCTCCCACACCACTGAAACTGCAGTGAAAATATAACTTTTTAAAAACGACTTGGTGTGTTCAGATTTAAAAACATTTCAGGAAGACAGCAGGACTGTGACATTAATTGCCCCCCACCCCATTACACCATAGTGTATTTGCACATCAGTGAGGTATGGTCCATGCAACCCACAGGGCGTGGCTTGACATTTAAATGTTAAAGATCAAGAGATGCATGACAGACAGGCGTAGGCCTCTTGCTTACAGATGTTCTGACACCCTCACTCTGTGCTTAAGAAGAACAAGTTGACAGACAGTTAAGCTCTTTCCCATCGATGCACTGACTTAGACGCAGGGGGTCCTTAACAACTTTTATTGACAGGATCAGTGTAAAACTACAAGAAACAATGAAAGTACTCAGTACAACATTATCAGAAATGACTCAAGGTCTAAGGAAATATATATGCTTCAAAATAACAAAAATATTTTTTTTCCCATAAAAAATATTTATTAAAGGGGTTGTCCGACATAACAAAAAATTTTGAGTTTAAGCTAATCTGCGTTGTATTGTCATATTAATCACCCCTACATTGTTATTTTTTGTTTTCTAACTTTTGTTCCTCTTGAATTCACCCTTTATTCTCTGCAGCTTCTTGTTTACATTCAGCACAAGCAAACTGACCACTTCCTGTGCTGAACCTCCCAGTCACAGCTGGTACCGCCCAGCCTCAGTGTCCAGCCCCAACCCAGTGTCCAGCCCCACCCTCTGCCCGCCCCCTGCACACACATTCCCTTTCAGTATATTCTGCCTCAGCACTGACCTGCTATCACTACAGGGCAGGACACTACAGGGCAGGACACTGCAGGGCAGGACACTGCAGGGCAGGACACTACAGGGCAGGACACTGCAGGGCAGGACACTACAGGGCAGGACACTGAAGGGCAGCACACTACAGGACACTACAGGACAGGACACTACAGGACAGGACACTACAGGGCAGCACACTACAGGGCAGGACACTACAGGGCAGGACACTACAGGACACTACAGGGCAGCACACTACAGGGCAGCACATTACAGGACACTACAGGGCAGAACACTACAGGACAGGACACTACAGGGTAGCACACTACACGGCAGGACACTACACGGCAGGACACTGCAGGGCAGGACACTGCAGGGCAGGACACTACAGGGCAGCACACTACAGGGCAGGACACTGCAGGGCAGGACACTACAGGGCAGGACACTGAAGGGCAGCACACTGCAGGGCAGAAAACTACAGGGCAGCACACTGCAGGGCAGCACACTACAGGGCAGCACACTACAGGGCAGCACATTACAGGGCAGCACACTACAGGGCAGGACACTACAGGGCAGGACACTACAGGGCAGCACACTACAGGACACTACAGGGCAGGATACTTCAGGGCAGGACACTACAGGGCAGCACACTACAGGGCAGCACACTACAGGGCAGCACACTACACAGCAGGGCACTACAGGGCAGCACACTACAAGGCAGGACACTACACTACAGGGCAGCACACTACACTACAGCATTGCAAATAACAGCCCCACATCAGGCTCTGCACCCCACACCACATCGGGCTCTGCACCCCACACTACATCAGGCTCTGCACCCCACACGACATCAGGCTCTGCACCGCATACACACACATCAGGCTGTGCACCGCACACACACACACATACATACACACGCATACACACACACATCGGGCTGTGCACCGCATACACACACACATATGACTCGCCCACCCCAGGGCTATGGGACACCCGGTGCCGGGCCGGACTAGTCCGGGGGTCGTCAGTGGTGGCGGGGCCTGACTCCGTGGCCCTGGTGGGTGTCGTTAAATATGGCTGGTGACTTGGGGTTTGAATAAAGTTTGTGTTCGTGACGCCACCTGTGGTATGCGGCTATGAAGCCGCCGCTGCTGTGTGAGGCCTCCGGGGTGATGATATGGCAGCAATGGTGGTACTGCTCCCCACAGGTGGAGCAGTGCTCCGGGGCACAGTTGGTGCTTGTGAGTGTCTATGCAGATGAAATAACAGAGGCAACTCCAAGGGTGCAGTTCAAGTTGTTTACTCACAGTTCCTGGTAGGTGTACACTGGGGCCTCTGGACTGCTGAGACCCACTGTCAGGGACCTCCGCCGATCCTGGGTGATTTCTGGAGTAAAAGCCGATACCCTTCTCTCTAAAGTGTCTCTGTCTTCAGCTGTCTCCTTAAGCCTAGCTCTTTTACGATGAACCTGCTCGGCCTCCTCTACAGCCTCCAGGCTGGGGGGTCACCTGTCGGATGATTATCCCCTTTCTAGAGGTTATGCGGTGGGCTGTGGCCCGGGGAGTTTACAACTTTCCCTGGGCCTCGGTTTTTACTGTTTGGAGATGATTTTGCACTCCTCCGGTTTCTAGGGACCGTCCCCTGTTGCAGCTTGATCCCTCCACCGTTGTTCCTGTGGAACAGGCCACCACAGCTCAACAGCTATCCGTGGCCCTGGAATCCCTTCTTCTCTCTGCTTGGTGTCACCTGGACCCTCTGAGTCCCAGGATCTTCACCAGGAAGCGTCTCTTTCTTTTCCTTAGCTCCTGACTGACTTGAGCTATCTTTCCTTCTTCCCTTCTCGTCTGTCTCCTGCAGACCTCCTCCTCCTCCTTCCCTCTCTCTCAGACTACTCAAACTTGACCTTCCTTTCCCTGTCTGCTCTCTGGTGGCTCCTCCCACCTCCCCAGTTGCTAAGCTGTACCCTATAGGAGCAGGGATGGGTCTTACGGCCCCTCCCAGCATGCAGCATGGGAGGGTTACTGCCACTGTCCCTGGTCCCAGTGTGTACCCAACAATGGGTGTTGTGTAGATTTGCCAGGGGACTGGCGTTCACTCCTTTCCTCACCCAGAATTGGGCATCACACCGCTGGATGGGGTGCAATGTCCTGTGGCGACGGAAGCCTCAGGGGTGCCACACATACATACACACACACACATCGGGCTGTGCACCGCATACACACACACACACACACACACACCCACCCCACCCCACCCCACCCCACAGGGAGTACATACTCACCCTTCCTCGGTCCCTGCCGCTCCTGCACGTTCGCGCGCTGTCTGTGCTCTGGCCATATCAGCACAGTAGTGACATCACCGCTGTGCTGAAGAGAGCTCAGACAGCGTGCAGTGATGAGAAGCAGCGCAATGCTCCCTCTCATCAGCGCTTTCAAATATACCGGCATCGGTGATCTGTGATGCCGGTATATTTGAATGTGTGATCCTGAGCAGGGGGCCCGGTGCTGGCGCTGACACCATGGCAGCCGCCGCCAGGCCCCTCCCCCAGGTCACGGACCCCACAGCAGTGCAGGGGGAGGTTGTGGGCAGAGTACGGGGTGCGGGGGAATGTGTGGGAGGGTGCAGGGAAGGGGGGCGGTGACTCCTCGCACTGTACAGCCCAGCAGGGAGGCGACATGCTGTTTCCACATTTGCATGTCAACATGGCCCTGCCCATGTTGACATGAAATAACCGGAAGCAGCAAAATCGCGGCAGGAGCGGTCACATGACCGCTCTGAGCCGGGGGAGAGGGGCTGACAGCAGGGCAGGTAAGTGGTCTCTATCTACTTACCTGCCCCAATGTAGCCCAATAGGGAAATAATAAAAAAAAGCTAATTAAGCCGGATAACCCCTTTAAATATAAAACCAACAAGTGGTAATCACACTATGGCAAGACAAATGCAAATACTGAATACCAATTTGTCCCAGTAAATGGGTTAGGATATCAATTTCTTGGCCCTGAATGCCAGGGACAAGGTAAGATAGAACAAAATATAACAAATTGATACAATTCAAAATAGAGGCACAGTAACGTATACAAGGAAAAGGACAATCATATATCCTAGAGCAGGACTTAACTTGCTGACTGTAAGATGAATCCAATGCAGTACAATTTATACAGAGTATAGAGCTGCATACATAGGTATAATAAATATACAGTCCATTGTTTGTCCGAAGATCATATATTACAGATGTCACGTATCCAGGTTATTCCGCCTGAGGCAGAGACATACCTCATTCATCTTAGATGGCTACTGTTTACAAACGGAATGTGCTGCTATTGTCCACTAATGAAGACTATTATGTAAAGATCACAGATTTTGGGCAGTTCAAAATACTTGGTGAAAGTTCATTAATGACGACTTTGTGTGGGACACCCAACTACTTGGTTTGTGAGATATTGATCACATGAGGAGGACGAAGCAACAGACACGGTTGAAGGGCTTCGGAGATTGGCTGCCTAAGTCACATGTCCGTGTGCATATAAATTGCAGACATGTTGCGTGTTTGCCACTTTGTGAAGGTTAAATATTAGGGAAGCTGCTGCCGTCGGGGCTGCTAGACAGTGAGCTTAGTTAGGGGTTTAATGCTAGGTAGCTGAAATCGGTAGGAGAGCGATAAGGGTGCTTTACACACTGCAACACCACTAGCGATGTCGACCGCAATAGCACCTGCCCCCGTCCTTCGGTGACATTTGGTGCTCGCTGCCGTAGCGAACATTATCGCTACGGCAGCGTCACATGCACATACCTGGTCAGCGACGTCACTGTGACCGCCGAACAATCCCTCCTTCAAGGGGGAGGTGCGTTCGGCATCATAGCGTCGTCACTGCGGCCGGCCAATAGAAGCGGAGGGGTGGAGATGAGCGGGACGTAACATCCCGCCCACCTTCTTCCTTCTGCATTGCCGGTGGATGCAGCTAAGGAGATGTTCGTCGTTCTGCGGTGTCACACATAGCAATGTTTGATGCCGCAGGAACGACGAAAACATCGTACCTGTTGCAGCAGCGATATTAAGGAAAGGAGCAACGTGTCAACGATCACCGTTTTTTAACAATTTTGTGATCGTTGATTGTCGCTCCTTGGTGTCACACGCTGCGTTGTCGCTACCAGCACAGGATGTGCGTCACTAACTACGTGACCCCGACGATATATCGGTAGCGATGTTGCAGCGTGTAAAGCACCCTATAGTGTAGAATAGGGATGTGCAATGTAGGTAAACTTAGTTAAGGGCTTAATGCTAGGTAGCTGAGAAACATAGGAGAGCGATAGTTTGCAATAGGGACGTGAGGTGTAGGGAAAGGTGTGTGCCACAAATCGGCACATCTCATGATCAAAATAGGGATTGGTAGTAGTGCCTGCTAAAGAGTTGTCAGTTGCCGTGCCTCAAGCTTCAGCTACCCCGGTGGCTTTGCTATACCAGAGACTGTGCCTGTCCAAGAAGGCTGTGCCTCCAGCCTCAGCTACCCCAGTGGCCCTGCTATACCACAGACTGTGCCTGTCCATCCTGGCAATGCCTCCAGCCTCATTTACCCTGGTGTTCTTGCTATACTAGAGACTGTGCCTGTTAAACCCAGCCGTGCCTCCAGCCTCAGCTACCTCGGTAGTCCTTTCTATACCAGAGACTGTGCCTGTCCAAAGACCATTTCCTCCCACACATGGCAAAGCAAAATGCTTGAACTTCACCATATCGAAACTGTTGGCCACGGAAATGCTGCCTTTCCTCTTGGTGAATGCAGATGGTTTCCAAAACCTCTGGATCTACTGCTTCCTTTTCTGCTTCCTCCACCTCCTCTAGGGCCTCCACTTATGCCCTCAACCTTCCCCTTAATGTAACACGTGTTCCAAAAATGCAGAGAGAATCTACCCCACCTTTGTACAGCTCAGCCAGGGCTCGACGCAATCAGGCAGTGCAGAAATCAATATGCATTGGAGAACACAGTAACACAGCTGCAGAGTTGTGGACCGCTATCCAGGCCGAGTTTGATCAATGGCTGTCTCCACCGATCCTGGACTCAGGGAATGGTGCAAACCTGTTAGTGGCCCTACACCTGGGCGACCTCACACATGTGCCTTGCATGGCTCACGTCCTGAACCTGATTGTACATAAATTTCTAGCCCACTATCCCGGGCTGGATGTACTGCTGCAGAAGTCCAGAAGGCACGGTCAGTGTGTGGTCACTTTTGCTTTTTGCACCCAACAGCTAATCAACTTGCAAAGTTACAAAGGACTTTCGGCCTACCGGTTAACCGGTTAATATGCGATGTGCGGACATGGTGGAATTGCACTCTGCACCTGTTGCAGCGACTGTGGTAGCAGCAGCAAGCCCTGGTGCACTCTGTCATGAGGCATAACCTTGGACAATGCAGTACCGATGTGGGGCAAATCACGATTTCGGAGTGGGCACAGAAGAAAGACATCTGCATCCTCCTGCACAGTTTCAAAATGGCTACAAAGAAGATGTTATCATCAGCATCACTATTCCGCTCATATACATGTTGGAGGATTCTTTGAATAGTCAGGAGGAGGTGGGGGTCCCAGAGGAAGAGGAGTAAGCAGAGGATGAGGAAGGGACACCATTTCCTGTAAGGTCCGGACAGTCGTTGCCCTGGTGGGTGTCACAGGAGGGTGTAGTCCATCGATGGAGGTGGGCTCATGGTAACAGACCTACTGGTAGTGAAGGTGCAGGAGCCGAGGAACAAATGTAAGAGCAGAACAGAGTAGAAGTATAACAAGATCAAGATCGATGTCATAAGGGGGATTGGATCCTTTTGCAATATTGTCTAGCTCGCCATTCATGCCTTGGAAGTTTTGGCTTGCCCAACAGCCAGCATTCTCTGAGAACGTGTCTTCAGTGCTGCAGGCTGTGTATTGATGGATAAGCGCATTTGGCTGTCCCCTGAAAGCATAGTGTGACGCCCTGGCGCTTCCAGGTGGTCACAGAAGAACACAACACCCCACATAACACCATCCCACACTAGGTCCCATCAGCCACAAAATCCTAGCCACCCCCCTCAGGGTAGGAAGGACACACCAGTGGGCAGGACAAGGTGTATTGAGAGCGCCCACCTAGGGGTCTTGAGGATCCGGGGGTGGTAACACAAGAATCTAAGTTGAAGTTCAAGTAGTAAAGAGTGGAAGTGCTAGAGGGAGTCAAGTTTGAGCCTAGTGAAGGGTAGCTAGGGTAGTAGCTCTGGTCTACTGGCTAGGTGGCAAGCAGTGGACCGTGTCCAAAGGTGACGGGAGTCCAGTTGTGGGAGATCCAGAGTGGACCGGGACAGGGTTGGAGCCCGCCGGTACCGACAGCGGAGATCCGGTCTGGATATCGTGCACAGGCGGGGTACCTGGACCCTAGTTAGAAAATGGTTGCAAGCCCCTTCTCTAATTCAACAGGTCGGGAGCAAGGTTCAAGACAAATGCTCCAGTGTTAGTCCAGATAAAGCGAAACGGCAGCCCGCCGCAGGGGATAGCGTATCCGCAAACACCCACTGAGATCCCAAGGGTCAGTTTTCGCGGGCACGTCTCCCAACCAGAACACAGCGGGAGCGGACTTCCCCGTTCCATACGGAGTTGTCCAGAAGTGAGGAAAATTACAGAGTGCCGGAGGAAGGGATATCGGTACACCAGCCGGGTGTGGGACCCGAGTACACCCGGATGCGGCAGCCGGCCACTGACACCTTGGTTTACCGACAGACTTGTGTGCAATTATTCAACAGTGAGTACACCAACATCCCCCACCCCGGCCCAGCGTGCCACCTCTGGCCTACATTGCTCCCCGTGTCCTGGACACTGAGCCCTGGGGCATCCACCCCTACCCACGGAGGGGTTAAACAACCAGCTGCCATTCCATCGCCCCTGGGTGTCTCCCAACAGCAGCGGTGGTACTCCATATTACCACACATCATGGGTGGCGTCACGAAGTATCTAAAGCAATCCCCGTACATATACATCCCTTTTTATTTGAGTGTCCGCGTGACCCCCGAGTCCGGAAACCCCTCGAGCCACTGCGGATCCGGATCCGAGCAGCCCGTCTGCTGACGTGTGGGTGGCACAATAGGCTACCTAACTTTCATGAAGATGAACAAGTCACAAGTTCAATGACTTTGCCACCCCACTACCAGATTGTGCAGACTTGGCAATAGTGTAAAGCCAGGCTTCTGTGAGCAAGTGGTCTACGCCTGGCTGTCAAGCAGGGGGAAATCGGGGGGCAATTGATGCCACTCTCTTGCTGTCAGCCTGGAAGGTTATTAATCTCAAGACTCCAAGATGGGTCTCCAAATTGTCTTTTGTCTGAATTGCCAGGGTTCTGGGAGCAAGGGGCCTATGGCTGTCACTCATGCATCTCTTTATTTTAAAAAATGTAAATGCCATCCCATATTCTGTGTGTTGCATGGACCATACTTCCCTGCTGTGCAAAGACACTAGGGTAAAATGGGCGGAAGGGAAAGGGGCAATTGATGTCACTTTAGTACTGTCTGCCTGAAATGTTTTTAAATCTGAACACTCCAAGTAGGGGTATCCAAATTATCTTTTGTCTGCTGTGCTAGTGTACTGGGAGCAAGACGCCTACGCCTGTCTGTCATCTTGCTATCTCTGGTGAAAATAGAAATGCCGGTTCAGGCCTTGTTCCAGTGTCGGTCTCACGCAGCCATGTTGCTTTGGTAGCCTATTTGTAGTGCGTTCCAATTGTTGATACTTTTCTTGTTGTCTGACCTAAATTATGAGCTGAAACATCAGTTATTTTTTGAAAGAATGTTTTGCCTTGCAATAAAATCACTTGTAGAGACTCAGTGTATCACATTATCTTCATTTATGAGTGTGCCGAAGCAATTTTGTTCTACTGGATTTCAATTTTCCTTCTGAGCACCTCTCCATCTTTGTTAGTGAAGCCAAACTGACTCTTCTCTACTGACTGTTTTTTTTCCTGAGCTCCTAACCTGCATTTTCCTCCAATCTTGGATCCATGTCTTCTTCAACCTTTTTTTATATTGAAGCGGAATCATCAGCAATCTTGACACGAGTAACATCTTCTAATCAGTTCCTTTCCATCTCTCCTGAGCAGACCCGTACAAAGGACTACGAAAACATTCTAAAAAAACAGGCTGCACTGGATCTCCATTGTACTACTTTCACTGAGTATCATTGGGTTCAAAGGATTCCACGTGGCCTAAGGGGTTCTTTGCGGCCCATCCTTCTTTCTGAAAATACTGACTATTGTAATACATTTGAGAGCATCCTCAACAAATGCTCTTTTGACATCTTATTGACCATAGAATTCCTGGAAAACGAACTTACTGACCTCAAGTCTCAGATCAGGGCAATTGAATCACAATTATCTAATAACCTCTCGACGACTAGTTTCACAGAAACCAAGACAAAGGCCGAACATTCCATCAAAGAGTTTCGTAAAACCTTGCTAGAAGAAAACGCTTCAAATTCTTGAGGGATCAAGATGAATAACATTACAATTCCGACTACAGATGGCAATCTTCAGAGTTCACACAGCACAGAGGATATCACTCAACATCCAGTTCTGGAAGTGACCATGGCCAATCATAACAATACCATTTTTTAGGACAACATCAACAAAGAGGAAAGCAAGGCGAGGCAGGAAAAAATCCAACATCATCCAGCAGAATGACTACATGCTCCCAGGTAGGCGTGATCTGATTTACAAAATTTCATCCCATTTTCTCTCACCCCTTGAACTACAAGTCCTTCAGAAGGGTTTGTCATTCTGCCCCACGCCTTCATTTAATTAATTTAGGGTTGACCAGGAAAACGTTTCTTTAGGTCACTAAGATTAAAGGCCCCTTTTAGTAGTGATACTACACCTTCTTCTACTCCTTCATGTTTTCCCCCTGGCTCTTTTCAATTTAGAGATCTAGATCTGAGAATATCTAGTACCTTTGTCCCACCTAAAAATGATCATCCTGTAGAAACCTACATTTCACTGGTCTCCAAGGAAGTTAATGATACCATCAGGACTATAGAACAGGGGGCATTACACATTAAGCATAATCTCACACGTGAGGAAGCACGGTCCTTGGAAAATCTACAACAGAACTGACAGTTGATCATCAAACCACCAGCTGATTTCTTAGTTATTAAGAATTTATTAGCAGCCAACTGGAGAGAAGAAAAAATACCATCTATTTCAGAAGTTACGGACAGAGTTTCAGCTCATAATTTATATGAGTATAATATTGCGTTAAAAGAAAAAAACTATCAAAGATATAAAATAAGATGGTCTCTTTGGTCCCAGAAATACATGCCAAACCTTGTTTTGACTTAGTTCCTTGACATTATCTAAATAATATAAATGTAATATGTTATTTCCGAATGTGTTTATATACTGTGCTAAATGAATATGAGTTTATAATCTTGCTTGACTTTGAAACTTAACGAATTGCCTCAACGTCTTCCTTCTTCCCTTTCTCCTCCCCCTTTATATTCCCTAACTCCTTCCATTCCCACTTCCCCTCCAATTCCCCTTCCCATCCACTTTTAGCCTACCCTTTCTTCCCTTCCTCTTCACCTTCTTTGTTATTTCAACAATATTTTTAAGAATGCATTTTAAAAACTTCAATTACCCCCTCCCCTGTTATTGTAAACCCCTTAAAATGTATTAAAGTATACAAACCACCAGCTGATAAAGGTGGTACGATAGTTGTGATGGATAAATCATACTATATGCAGGAGATCAGGTCACAACTTGGCGATATTAATACATACCAACCAGTTGCCAATGACCCCACCTCACATGTCTCTTCCCTGATCAAAACTGTAGTGGATAAATACTTACGTGACGGTACCATTGATCACAAATTGGCAGAATTTCTCATTTGGTTTAATCCAATCACCCCTGTCTTCTACACACTACCTAAGATGCACAAAAACCTTCAGAAACCACCAGAACGCCCTATTGTTGCATCCACTGATTCGGTTTTATCTCCATTAGCCATAACTCTAGACAGAATTCTCACTCCACTCATTCCCATATTGCCATCACTTCTAAAAAGGACACTACAGCATTTTTGACTCACATTCAGCAATTGGGCAACATTCCTTAAGGCTCTTTACTTGTCACATTTAATGTAAACAGCCTTTATATCAGCATTAATCATGGTGATGGCTTGTCTGTCGTTACCTGGTTTTTGGACACTTTTAGTGACTTTTCGTCACAACAGAAACATTTCTGCCAAGATCTTCTAAATGTTGTTCTGCATAAGAACTTTTTCCTACTCAAAGACCAGTTTTATTTCCAGCAGAGGAGCACCACTATGGGATTGAACGTAGCGCCTCCATATACCAACATATTTATGGGTAAATTTGAAGAGGACTTCATTTACTTCAGGACTTCAGTCAGAGAACATGTCATCACATGGAAATGCTACATTGATGATATATTTGGCATGGTGATCAGAAATCTCTTCAGACCTTCCACGACTACCTTAATACACGGATTCCCAATCTTAATTTCACTATTCATTTTGATCTCAGTAAAATCAACTTTCTTGATACCCTCATTGAAACTTGTCCAGATGAACATTTGTCCTCTGATTTGTATACCAAACCAACTGACAAGAACAGTCTATTGCATTATACCAGTTGTCACCAACAGCATGTCAAGAGATTTCTTCCCCACTCACAACACCAGCGTATAGCACGCATAGTCTCAGACCCCAACAAACAACTCATCAGACACCAAGAGATGGAAGCAAAATTCCGGTCTCGGGGTTATCCCACTTCTGCCACCAACTCTGTGGGCACTCAGAAATCATCTATTGAGCCTCAGGGTCACCAAGTAGTTTTTGTGAGCATCTTCCATCCTTTCCAATCACTCATCAAAGGCATTATTAGGAAACATTGGTCACTTTTGGGCACTTCTTATCCTACCATAAAAAAATTCCAATCCCCCCCTTTTATTTTATTACAAAAGGCCACTCAATCTTAGAGACCATCTTGTCCGTGCAGATGTTGGCCCATCCAAAATCCCTTTACAGCAATCCAGTCTTTCCACCCCAAGAAAGGGCACTTTTCCATGCCTCTCTTGTGTCCAATGTTCTAATATCACAAGGGGAAATTTCTTTTCTCATCCGCGTTCAGGCAAACACTTCAGGCCAAAGGCCTTTTCACATGTGATTCTACCTATGTCGTCTACCTAATTAAATACCCCTGTGGCCTTGGGCATGTGGGTGAGACTACACAGCATATACAAAATGGATACAGCTGGACACTAAATGCCATCAATGTATAAGGGAACTCTGGTACTGCATTACTGCTATATGAAAAAATGAGATTTTTAGTTTATGAATTGGCCAATGCATGTAAGCCCGGAAACCAACGGCAAGGTAAATCTCAATATTCCGGCTACCTAACTAAAATGCTACTATTCTAGGTTAAAAACATCCGTGTCTGGGCAGCTAGACTAAAAAATCTAACTTGAAATGCCACTATCTGGACTAACCTCCATGTATGGGCAGCTAGGACTCCTGGTATAAGGATCATGAACACAGCCTGGTTTATAGGGCGGAGTGCTCAGTCAGAAAAAGACTCACTACAAATATTTCAAAAAACTGACCCGCACATCCTGCAAGTGTATGAGGCCACCCCCGGAAGAAGGCATTAAGATCGAAACCTAGGTCGGGTTCTCTCGGATCCTCATCCCACAACTCAGGTATATGACTTTACATCCAGTGTGCTGAGGAGTTTTTCAACCCATTTACGTGCACCTATTGTCTTGCTTTCTGACACTGCTTAGTCTTTCTCTTTTATGACCATTGGTCCTCAGAGCATGGCGTATGGCAGCCAATTACATGTAATTATATGAGCAGTGTTTGTCAGGCATCTCAGTATGGTGCTCTAGTACAGCCATTTCAATCCTTATAGACTCTGATCACTGAGTTGTGGTGTGAGCACGCCACCTGCTGGTCCTCTCATTACAAATCCTATTTTAACCTTTTATACTGTTTTGTACGCTTTAAATTGAATAAATTTGCATAATCTTTCTAAGCCTTGTGTACAGTCTCTTTTTCTCTATTTAATATCTGAATATGGCTTTCTCCATGTACTTATTATGGCACGGACTCCTACTCCGTGTATGTTGGTTGTTCTAACCCTCTATATCCTGCAAGTGTGTATAGGTGCCAGCTGAAAAAACATAGCAAATACAAAATGGATACAGCTGCACACTAAATGCCATCAATGTATAAGGGAAGTCTGGTACTGCATTACTGTTATATGAAAAAAAGAGATTTTCAGTTTATGAATTGGCCAATGCATGTAAGCCCGGAAACCAACGGTAAGGTAAATCTCAATATTCCGGGTACCTAACTAAAATACCACTATCTAGGTTAAAAACATCCGTGTCTGGGCAGCTAGACTAAAAATTTTAACTTGGGACTTTGTATTTGCTATGTTTTTTCAGCTGGCACCTATACACACTTGCAGGATGTGCGGGTCAGTTTTTTTAAATATTTACACAGCATATACGTGATAGAATCAGCAAACACAAGTCGACGATTCGCTGTAAACAGACTTTACTCCCTATTCCACACGACTTTATCATCCAGGGTCAACTCTATATGACAATTAAAATTTCAAGTTAGTGATCATGTCCATCCAAACAGGAGAGGTGGTGATAGGATCAGGTTAGATAAGGAGCGTGAAGCATTCTGGATCTTCACCCTACAAACTTTAGAGCCAAATGGACTGAACCATGAATACGAGGTGTACTAACTTTCCTGCTCTATTTACTTTTGTTTGAGATTTTGGGTCGCATTTGGAACATGTCAGACAAGGATTACAAATTGTCAGAGTGAATAAATTGTACGATAAACTAGAAAAATGTGTGTTCGCCATTCAAGAAATTCCGTTTTTGGGTTACATTATTTCAGCTACAGGTTTTCAGATGGATCTCACTAAATTACACGCTTTTTTAAAATGAGACCATCCCAAGAACCTCAAAGCTATGCAACGTTCATTAGAGTTTGCGAATTATTACGGGAAGTTTATTAAGAATTTCTCTGCTATAGATAGATCACTTATTGATGTGATCAAGAAGGGTACGGACTTCTCTAAATGGACTTGGGGTGCTTTGTAAGTTTATGACTGTGTTAAGAAATTGTGTCACCCTGGAGACCGGGGTAGCCAGCACCGGATCGGGGGTCTATTTCTTAAGGGGATGTCACGGGTGGCTCGACCCGGGCTGTGGTCTCAGGCGATGCACAGTGCAATGGGGGGTATTTACAAGGGATAAATAACAGTTTATAAGAGTTTTTCGTGACGCCACCTGGAATAAATGTGGGTATTTATGGCCGCTGCTGCCAGTAGCTGGCTGGGGATGATGATGTGGGGCAGCTGAGGTGGAAAGCCCTTTCCAGGTAGGGCTGTGGGTCCCAGGCAGGTGAGGTAAAAGTCAATGGTGGTTATAGATAATGGTATTGTGAGGAGACTTTAGGGGCGCAGACACTTACTTGATCAGCAACAGGTTTTCTCAGCTTCGATGGTCCCAATCCTGGATAGGTGCAACTGTCCAAATGAGAGACTGAGGCGTAGGCAACGTTTTACCGGTTTACTTCAATAAAAACTGTATAACAAGTCCCGTCACCGGAGTCTGTATCAGGAGGACTAAGTTACTCTGCCCTGCTGGGTCCTTGGCCTCCTTCTTTGCGCTATCTGTGTGTGGCCCTGCTGCTGTGTGTGAACTGGCTGCCGGCCCAAACTGTCCCTCCCGGGTCCTAATTTAACAGGCAACTCGAGTCCTTTTCCCCTGCTTACCCCCTCTGGGAGTACCGCTGAACTCACTGGATGTTGCTGTGTTTGACCCTGGTGAAGCTTGAATCGCCTTCACTTCTCCTGGTTGCTGTATTTTGTGAAACTAATGCAGCCACGGATCCGGTGTCCGTATTTGCACCTTTTCATGGGTAGAGATTAATGGCTACCCGGTTCCTGAAATGTTCCTCTTCTCTGTCTCCTCCTCCTCAGACCGATGGCTTGGGCCTGGAAATTGTCAGTCTCTCCTAAGGACCTCAGAGCAATTTCTCTGTGGCTGCTCCTCTGAGAGTCCCGGCTCCAACTGAAAAACTCCCTGTCAATTTTACCTCAGATCAGAATATATAAGGGAGTCTCTTGAGCTCCCCCTTCTGGCCATAGGTGGTAGTGCGGTGTCTGCTCTAGTGCTTGTGTTGAGTAACTAATGATGGTTTTACTGTGGCTAATCCCCTAGGGGTGCCACATTCCCCCTTAGTGAAAAACAGTACTCCGGGACTGTGATACAATAAACAAATGATATAAAAATTAATATTTACAAAGTCGTAAAAATACAAAATTACAAAAACCACTCAAAGTGTAAAAATAGAGTTCTGTAAAAAGTCACTTCAAACAGCGTCCATTAATACAGTTCTATTCTTGAAGATATTGAAATAACTAACTTTCCGCTAGACAAGGCACTGCAATTAGCATCCTGGAACTCAGTTCCATTTTTCCAACAGAGTCTAAAAGAAAGTCCAAAAGAAAGTTGAAAAAGATCAAAAAGCAAAAAGCAGTCTTTTCTGGAGTTTTTTAGTCTATCGCCTCCGGGCTGGTAACTATTTACAAGTAGTTTTACCATAACCAGTCCTGTGGCATGGTTCATAGTTAATAATGAAGAAAAGTTCAAGAATATGTAAGTAGTTCATACAGGAAAGTCTCTGTAGGTACTGGGCTTAAACGTTGCAAACTAACTACTAATGACTAAGCTAAATTTTTCTAAATTCTGTTAAATGTAATACATAACATATACACAACTCACATTTTAACTTATTCACATTTGATAATCTGCATATTTTGCCGGTAGTTGACCTTGAGTATTACGCTGGGACCTACGTAAGGCTAGTCTACTAGGCGTACTTAGCGTGATGGTATGAGTGGATGTGTACCTACCGGGTGCTTCTGGTTCTGCTAAGGGTGATTCCACGTTTGTGGGGTTGGCAAGTCCACCGTGACCGGGATCACTATAACTAGGAATCTGTTCTTCCTGTCTTGGGACTTCTTGTGGTACAGGGTCAACTTATGATTCTGTTCGTCTTGGGGCTTCTGGTTGTATGGGCTCTGGTGTTAGTTCTGGTACTTGGTAAAAGGCCATCATTGGTACTACCACTGCACCATGGTAAGTGGGCCAGATTTTAGGAAAGTCTCCTAAGACTGTATGAATTTTTTCTTCCTCTTCCTTAACTGGTTGAACCTGTACGGGTTGGATTACTTCAGGTTCCGGTTGGATAAATTCTGTCTCTTTCAAGGTTTCAGGACATAGTTTCAGATTGTCTCTTGACACTAGTACTGATGTTAGCCCTCCATTTTTGCTGATAAGGCACATTTTAGGATTGTTCACTCTTGCTGGTAAAACTGTGTACGGGATGGTTTCCCACTGATTATCCAGTTTATTGGTGCGACGATTTCTCTTTAGTACTTGGTCACCAGGTTTTAACGGGGTTGCTAGAGCATGCTGATTATAAGTTCGTTCTTGTCTTTCTCTAGCTTGCTGGAGACTTCTTTCCACACACTCTTGTACTTGGCAATACTGCTGTTGACGTAGGGTATCCCAATTGGAATCTTGCACTTCTGCATCCAGTTTCAGAATTCCTATTTCTAGATAAATTGGTAGCTTACCGGGTCTTGCACGCATAAGGTAAGCTGGGGTGCAATTTGTTGAGCTTACTGGGACATTGTTATATAGGTTTACCAAGTTGGGCAATTTCTCTGGCCATTGATTTCTTTCTGACTCCGGCAAGGTCTTCAATAAGTCAATTACAATATGGTTCATCTTTTCGCATAAGCCATTTGTTTGAGGATGATATGCTGTTGTCCGGATCTTCTTGCAACCATACATATTGCAAAACTCTCTGAAGATCTCCGATTCAAAGGCTGTACCTTGGTCTGCAAGTACTTGCTCAGGGTAACCATGGGGTCTGCAAAAGTATGTTTGGAACGCCTTAGCTGCTGTTTTTGCTGTGAGATCTTTCATGGGTACCACCACTAAGAAGCGTGAGTAATGGTCCACGATGGTTAAGGCATAGACATAGCCAGACCGGCTTGGTGTCAACTTCACATGGTCTATGGCGACAAGCTCAAGTGGTTGCTTGGTGACTATGGGCTGGAGTGGTGCTCTTTGGTTTCGTTGATCTTTCCTTCTGAGGTTGCACGGGCCACAGTTTCTGCATCATTCTTCAATTGATCTTCTCATACCAACCCAGTAGAATCTTTCTCTCAAGAGTATTTCTAGTTTCTTCCATCCGAAATGGCCGGCACCATTGTGGTAAGCTTCCAGGACCATCTTTACATCTTGTTTAGGCACTTTTATTTGCCAGACTAATTCATGTGTCTTTGGATTAGTGTACCTTCTGCAGAGCTTCCCTTGATACAAGAACATTCTGCCTCTCTCTTTCCAGAGTTGATGCATCTCTTCCGGGGCATTCTGGTTGGGAAATGCACCTTGTTATGTCAGCAGTTCCTTTGCCAACTTCACAGCCGGGTTGCTGTCTTGCGTGTCAGCCCATCTGTGGTGTGCTAATGGGTTGAGATTCGCTTGTTGTTGTTTCTGATAGGCACCTGACTGATACTGTCCTATCTTGGGATGATGGAAGGCCGGTAGTTCAATTTCTTCAAGCTCCTCCGGTTCCTCTTCCACATTTTCCAAGTGTGGCATCCGGGATAAGGCATCTGCATTTCCATTCTTGCGGCCTGCTCTATACTTGATCATAAAGTTGTAATTAGACAGCTGGGCTATCCATCATTGTTCCAGCGCACCTAATTTTGCTGTATCCAGGTGGGTCAACGGGTTGTTATCAGTATAGATGGTGAATTCTGCAGCTGCCAGATAGTGTTTGAAACGCTCGGTTACAGCCCAGACTACTGCCAATAGTTCTAACTTGAAGGAGCTGTAATTTTCCGGATTTCTTTCAGTAGGCTGGAGCTTTCTACTTGCAAAAGCGATGACTTTCTCCTTGCCTCCCTGCTTTTGTGACAGTACTGCTCCTAGTCCCACATTACTGGTATCTGTGTAGAGGATGAAGGGTTGATGGTAATCTGGGTATGCTAGAACCTCTTCTCCTGTCAGTGCCTTCTTTAGCTTCTCAAAGGACTCTTTCCTCTCGTCACTCCACTGGAAAGGAGGATTCCGGGCTGAGGGCTTCCTTGACTGCCCTACCAGGATGTCTTGTATGGGTGCTGCTAACTTTGTGAACCCTTTTATGAATCTGCGATAGTAGCCCACCAGTCCCAGAAATTGCCTCACCTCTTTCACACTGGTGGGTCTTGGCCAATCCCTTATCATGGTTACTTTCTCGGGATCCGGTGCTACTCCTTCTGAACTTACAATGTGTCCCTTTCGCTTAAGAAGGTGACATTTGGATGGCTTGATCTTCATGCCATATTTGGACAAGGCTTCAAATACTTCTGCCAAGTCTTGTAGGTGTTGCTCATAAGTCTTGGAGTAGACTATTACGTCATCTAGGTACAGGAGGACGGTTTCAAAATTCTTGTGTCCTAGACAGCACTCCATCAGTCGCTGGAAGGTACCGGGTGCATTGCAGAGTCCGAACGGCATACAATTAAATTCACAGTGACCCATCGGTGTGGTGAATGCTGTTTTTTCCTTGTCTCTCTCCGCCACAGGGACCTGCCAATACCCACTTGTTAAGTCTAAGGTGGAAAAATAGTTAGCAGATCTTAATGCTGCTAATGATTCCTCTATTCTAGGTAGGGGGTACGCGTCTTTATGGGTAATGTGATTAATCTGCCGGTAGTCCACGCACATTCTCATGGTTCCGTCTTTCTTTTTAACCATCACTAAAGGGGCCGCCCAGGGGCTACAGCTGTCTCTTATTACCCTGGCTTGTTTCATATCCCTTAGCATATCTTTTGCACATTGGTAGTGAGCGGGCGGAACGGGTCTATATCTCTCTTTTATTGGTGGGTGGTTACCGGTGGGTATTGTGTGTTCTACCCCTTTGATCTGCCCAAAATCTAGCGGGTGTTTACTGAAGACTTGTTCATATTCTCTCACTAGCCTGTACACCCCTTGTTTATGATGGGTAGGTGTTAAATCTGTTCCTACGTACAATTGTTGACACCAATCCTCCAATTCTCCATGTGAACCATTGTCGTCCGCCTGACATGAAGGATCCAAGGGCTCAATGGCTGTGATGGCATTGTTGTCAACGGTATATAGTTTCGCCATAGTAGCATACCTCGGTAAAGTGACCTCTTCTTCTCCACAATTCAAAAGACGTATTGGCACCCTTCCCCGGTGTACCTCGACTACTCCTCTGGCTGTCAGTATAGTGGGCCTACTATCAGTGTACACGGGTTCTACCAAAGCCTGATAATCTCGCTCTTTTATGCCTATTGCGGCTCTGCACCATACCAACATTTCGGTTTTAGGCGGAATTACAATAGGGGTTGGATCACTTACCCTCACACTGCCAATTTCTCCACCTGCAACTTCTACCTGTTGCTTTAACACCAAAGCTTTTATCTCTCTCTGTAGAATTTTTTGCTGGTCACATCTGGCAGTCTTGGCGAGTTGCTGTAAAACAGTAAGGACCTCGGAAAAAATTTTTTCTATTACATTCATTCCTATCAATACAGTTGGTTCACGATCTCGCCGGTCAACATCAACAACAATAATACCTTGCTTCTGTAATTCTACTCTACCAATTTTGACTGTCATTTCCCTAAAACCTACTTGCGGTACTATCTCACCATTACTAGCCCATATACTCAATGCAACGTTAGATGGTCCTTTATCAATGTCTGTATCAGCCCAGTACCTCTTATAAAGGATATGCGGAATCGATGATATCTGGGAACCGGTGTCCAGCAGGGCGTTGAGGGGAATACCGTCCAGCACGATAGGGATAACGGGACGCCCTCCTACGTACTTGTCGTGCCAGGGTGTTGGACCTTGAAAGTTCATTCCTGCGAAGTGGCCCGCCTTCCCAGGGGATCCTTGTTTAAAGCCCATTCCCGGGCAAAGTGGCCTGGCTCCTTGCAACAACGGCAAATGGGCTGTCGATCCGGCTGGTAGCGGTCGCTGGGTCGTCCTGTCCACGCTGGGTACCTCCTGGGCCTCATCCATGGAACATCCTCTTTGCTGGTCGCCAACTCGATCTTGGGTGTTGTCTGGGATCCACGCAACTCCTGAATGATTTTAGCCATTGAAGCAACGGTGTCTGTCAGGGCAGCAAGCTTTTGATGGAGAGCCTCATTGGTGTTAGGCTCCAGAGATTTAGCAATAGCCCCTGACATGGCTGAGGTCACTGGCACTCCCTGCTGCTGAGGTGTCTCTGCAATAGTTTGAGACAAATCCAAATCCCAGGGCGCCTCTGCCTGCTGGAGAAGAATGGCACTTTCCTTTAATTGCGCAAATGTCAGTTCGTGATCCTTAAAGGCCAGCATGCTTAAATGCCCCCGGTGAGAAGGGGTTAAGAGTCCCTCAATAAATTGATCTTTCAATAGCTTATCTGCTCCGGTGGTAAAAACAGGTTCTGCTAATGTAAGTGCTTTGAGCGCCTCCTGTAGATTTAAAGCAAAGTCTCTCATGCTCTCATTGGATTTCTGTTTACAATTAAAGAATCTTGTTTTAGCCTTACTGCCGGCAGTGATTTCAAAAGCTGCTTTCAATCCGGCTAGTACATGTTCAACAGTGTCTTTTGCATCTTCTGGCCAGGCTGTGACTTCCCGCAGGGCACTGCCAGCTAATTGTCCCATAAGATGACCAACACACTGAATCTCTGTCAGGGCAGGGTACATGTTGAAGTAGGCTTGCAGCTTCTCATTAAAGTTATCAAGAGTATTTGGCTTACCTTCATAGTGTGGTAGCCACGGGGCACCTGGAGTATAGGGCATCAGAAATGGCATGATGGGCGCTGCTCCTTGCGCCGCTGGGCTGCCAGGCGCTCTATTCATATGGTGCAGTCGCATTACCTGGTGCATCAGCATCTCCGTGGTGCGACATGTTGCGCCCCCTTAGTTAATCTGGACCCTTCCGGTTCTCTGCTTCCGTCGGGATGGCGCACAATAGTTCCGCGGTGCAGCAGGATTTGTTTTCTTTTTTTTTTTTAGTCAGAGCTCAGGCTGTGGCGCAGTTCAAATAACACAGTCTCGCACCCAGGCAGTTATAAGGGGATTACCTCAGAGGATGGCGGCCATTTTGTCCCCATGTCTTTCAATGGGAAAAAGTCAATTTAAATGGTTTTCAATGGGGAAAATCAATTTTCTTTAATAAAGTCAATTTTTGATGTTTTTCACACAGTTTTTGGCCAATTTTACTGGACATCATGGCACACAATACCCAGTTTAGCTGGGCACAGTAGATCCTGTTCGTGACGCCAGTTTGTGTCACCCTGGAGACCGGGGTACCCAGCACCGGATCGGGGGTCTATTTCTTGAAGGAATGTCATGGGTGGCTCGACCCGGGCCGTGGTCTCAGGCAATGCACAGTGCAATGGGGGGTATTTACAAGGGATAAATAACAGTTTATAAGAGTTTTTTGTGACGCCACCCGGAATAAATGTGGCTATTTATGGCCGCTGCTGCCAGTAGCTGGCCGGGGATGATGATGTGGGGCAGCTGAGGTGGAAAGCCCTTTCCAGGTAGGGCTGTGGGTCCCAGGCAGGTGAGGTAAAAGTCAATGGTGGTTATAGATAATGGTATTGTGAGGAGACTTTAGGGGCGCAGACACTTACTTGATCAGCAACAGGTTTTCTCAGCTTCGATGGTCCCAATCCTGGATAGGTGCAACTGTCCAAATGAGAGACTGAGGCGTAGGCAACGTTTTACCGGTTTACTTCAATAAAAACTGTATAACAACAAGTCCCGTCACCGGAGTCTGTATCAGGAGGACTAAGTTACTCTGCCCTGCCGGGTCCTTGGCCTCCTTCTTTGCGCTGTCTGTGTGTGGCCCTGCTGCTGTGTGTGAACTGGCTGCCGGCCCAAACTGTCCCTCCCGGGTCCTAATTTAACAGGCAACTCGAGTCCTTTTCCCCTGCTTACCCCCTCTGGGAGTACCGCTGAACTCACTGGATGTTGCTGTGTCTGACCCTGGTGAAGCTTGAATCGCCTTCACTTCTCCTGGTTGCAGTATTGTGTGAAACTAATGCAGCCACAGATCCGGTGTCCGTATTTGCGCCTTTTCAGGAGTAGAGATTAATGCCTACCCGGTTCCTGAAATGTTCCTCTTCTCTGTCTCCTCCTCCTCAGACCGATGGCTTGCGCCTGGAAATTGTCAGTCTCTCCTAAGGACCTCAGAGCAATTTCTCTGTGGCTGCTCCTCTGAGACTCCCGGCTCCAACTGAAAAACTCCCTGTCAATTTTACCTCAGATCAGAAGATATAAGGGAGTCTCTTGAGCTCCGCCTTCTGGCCAGAGGTGGTAGTGCGGTGTCTGCTCTAGTGCTTGTGTTGAGTAACTAATGATGGTTTTACTGTGGCTAATCCCCTAGGGGTGCCACAAAATGCTTCTTGTCTGCACCTGTATTGATACATCCCGATGTGTCTCAACCTTTTACGGTGGAGGTTGATGCATAAGAGCTGGGGGTGGAAGCTGTATTGTCTCAAGATCCATCTCTTGGTAAACTGCATCTATGCTCTTTCTTTTCTAACATTAGGATTAGGTCACAACTAGATAATTGTTGCTAGATACCACTGAATAGCTATAGACCCAAATAAAAGTGGTATGATTCCAATTTATTAAAAACCATAATCTTTATTAATACAATTTTAAAATAATTCACAACAAGGAATCCTCAGTGTTAGATAAGCTGTACTGTACACAACCAATATATATAAATAATTATAAAATACATATTATGTACTGGTCTGTGTTACATAGACCACCAATAATTATTGCACATGAACTGTGACGCCCTGGCAAAACCAGGGTGTCACAGACCTGCAGAAATCCAGCAAAGAGCAGGTCATTCTCCTCCTTGGTAACCTGATCCCACACCAGTGCAGCAGGAGACACCCCCCCAGTGTAAGCGATAAACAGAGCAGCGAGGGAGGGGCTGGAGCAGAGTGTGTGAGGAGAGGGAGAGGAGAGGAGCCCGGAGTTGTAGCTCCCGGGCTGCTACAGAAGCGTGCTCCAAAAGGGCCGGGACAAGCTGTTAGTGAGGAAGGGACTTGAGGTGACCGAGGCAGGGTAGTAGCCCGCCGGTATCAAAAGAGATCCCGGATCACTGCAGGGGAGTGGACTCCCCGTTCCCGGCTGAGGAGGAAAGAAAGAGAAAGAGTAGAGAAAGAGGCACCTGACTGCAGGGAAAGAACAGGGGTCTGCTACACCGTGTGTGGGACCTCAACACCCTCCGTTTCGAAGGCTACGGACACCGGCAATTTCTGGTTAATTCCTGACTCTGTGTGAATTTCCTTGCAAAGCGAACTGTGAGTAACAACATCCCCCGGTCCAACCGGGCGCACAGCTCTCAGACGGTCTCCATCTACTCCCTGCACCACCACATCGGGGTCCCGGGACACCAACACCCTACCCGTGGAGGGAAATCACCACCTTGCTGCCCACCACCATCCCCGGGATCCATTAACCGGCAGCGGTGGTGCTCCGTTACTTCACCGCACACCACGGGTGGTGTCACGGACAATCTCCCTTACCTAATCCCCTTCTTACTGTGGAGCCTGGGATCACAGACCGGGTCATGCCACCATGATACCCACAGAAGTGACCCCGTGGCCCGGATCTGAGTACCCCTTATCCCCAGGCGACACAGAACCAGTTTTTAATTATGCAATCATAAGTTCATAGTTTAACACAGTGCAAAACCAAGTGCAATAAAGCTCTTATTATTATAATGTTAACACTGGAATAGTTATGGTTAGTCACAATACAACTATCTGCATGTGAGATAAAGCACTCACACAGGGAAAAATGCCCAGTGTATATGGTTAAAGTACTATGTTCCCAATAGTGTCCAAAGGCTAAAACCCATTATCACTATTAGAAGGCAATAGTCGTATAATATTATACGTCCCCTGATGAAGAGGTGAAACGCGCGTAGGGACTGTGGGTGTTGCGGTACCGCCACCTAAACTGGTCAGTATTGGTTAGCTATTACACTGTGGATTTAATTTCCTTCTAATAGTCATACCACTTTTCTTTGGGTCTTTCTTTTCTAAGTAGCATTATCTTTGGCCAAACATAATTAAAATATTGGTAACAGGGAATTACTGGCGATCAAGTTAGCATTTGAGGAATGGCGACACTTTCTGGAGGGAGCTATTCTGTGACAGTAATTACCAACCATAAAAACCGTCTTCACCTTGAGTCGGCTAAGTGTCTTATTTTTTAATTGGTTTAATTTGTGTCCTGGATCTCGTATTACGTAGCTTTTGGTGGCCTAAAGTCTGGAGAGATGTGATATCATATGTGTCTGCGTGTACCACCTGTACGTGCTCAAAGGCATCTCAGGTTTGGGTGCATTATATGACAAGGCGACAAAACTTTTGTCTTGGCAAAATTTGACCTTTCAGTGTTCATTAAATAATCAATATTTCATCTTTGCAGCAACTTTATTTTCATAACCTAAACCAAATTTGTGAGGGTTTCAGCTTTCAAAAAAATAATTTATAAAACCAATGGATGAATTTAAAGTCAGGTTATAAGATTTTATTTACATAACATGGATAAGCGACAGAACTTCTGTCAGGGAGTGTACATAATGTATTAAAGTTTAGAAATGAGTCATGCGACCCAAGGTGGTGATTAATAAAAGATGGTAAAAACCATCACACCAACTGTTCCTATTCCAAGGAAATATCAGAAAAATTGTAAAAGTGGAATTTTGGCAGGCTTGACAGGAAAAGGAAACCAAACAACTGTAGGCACAAGCAAAAATGGACATTCTTTGAAATATATTTTTTAACAATTTTTATGACATTTGATAATTGGTGAACCTGTTGACAGAGATAAATGGGGGAGATTTTGATTGCTATAAAATCCCTATAGAAGTATGCTGTGGATAAGAAACGCAGATAGGGTCTTATCTGGTGGGATTTGACAAGACAAACAGGCAAGGTACTCACCTGTAGAAGTTGTGCTAGTAACAACTCCTACATAGGCATAAATAGCATCTGCTGTAGCCCCGGAGAGATGTGTTACAGATGTAGAAGAAGGAAACCGGGATATGCCGCCCTGATATCAAACATCCAGAAGTTGATTAATTTCTCTTTTATTTAATCAGGTCTATGCATTTCGGAGGATGCAGCCTCCTTCTTCAGGACAATTATTACAGAAAAATCAACCTTCTTGATTTTTCTATAATAAATGTCCTGGAGAAGGAGGCTGTGTCCTCCAAAATGCATATACCTTTTTAAATAAAAGAGAAATTATTCAACTTCTGGATGTTTGATGTCAGGGTGGCATATCCCGGTTTCCTTCTTCTACATCTATAAAATCCCTACAACAGATCAAATTACAGTCTACCTAACCGCGGAGGTTGGCACCCTAATCATGACGTTGTGGCGCCCCCGCTCGGCGTCAACTGACCCTCACTGTTCCTACATATTCCTTATCATGAAAACATCCGAAGGTGAGGGTTTCATTTAATCCCAGTGCCATTTGTGTTTTGAGAGTAAAGATCCAATAAGCTTCTCGCTGTAGGAGATGTCGGTCCCAATCACCACCTCATATTAGTGGTGATATAGACTCTATGCCCATAAACGTCAAACCTCTGGTGTCACCCCCATGTACCAAGTTAATGTGTTTTGCAAGAGGGGTGTCCCTTTTATTGGCAATGAGAGAAAGAGGAGGCCTGGCTCAACTGTAGGTGGTGCTCTGGAGAAAAATAGCAAAATCCAAGAAAATATAACTCCGGCACTTAATAAGAAAAAATGGGAAAAGTCCAGAATGCAAATATGCTTAACAGAATAATTTTATTGAGAAAAATCGATGCAAGGAAATGGACAGTCAGATGGAGATGTTTCGGCTATAGTAGCCTTTGTCAAACATACTGTCTAAATGACGAAAAACATTTTATCAATAACCAGTTTTACATATACATATTACATCATAATTACAATATGAATATTCCATAACAGAAAGAAAAAGTGAACATAATGCATATAGAATCATAAGCAATCGTAAAAGGAAAAGCCAGAATTAATGAAAATTTGTGCTGACGCGGAAATGTGAATTTTGAGAGAAATATGCACGACGCGTCTGGAAAGGGAAATTCGTGGTATGGTAAGTAGACCCAGTGTGTTATACCACGGTGTTTGTTACACATACAGACATGCACTCACCAGCAGGGGGCCTATTGAAATGAAACCTTGTAAATGATAGACCTTGACTGTAAATCGATCATATGTATAAGAGACTACAAGGATGAAGAAGAGATAAAAAGATCATGAAAAAAAGAAAGAAATCACTTGTGCCTCATATCATTTATAGCAATTGCAGCCCGTAATTACCCGTACATCCAAGAATCGATGCACTCGATTTAGCAAAAATTGGTCCTAAATAGATACGTGTCCTAGAATACTGTGTTTCTGTGAATATACAATACGTATAATGATCTATACAAAATATAGGAGTAGTATATACGTTAATAGAGGGATATATTATTTTAAGACAGACAACATCTACCTGCACAGTAAATAGTTAAAGTTGTGTCAGATGCAGACTGTACTCCTGGGCAAAAGGTGCAAAACAGCCAAGAGGAAAGGGAATGGATCCTCAAAAATCCCAAGGGGGTCACAGGATAAAGAAAACAATTACCTGGAAAGAGCCCTGCAGTGTGCACACAACTTTAACTATTTACTGGCCTGTTCAGCAGTCTTCAGGTAAACATTCTTCAGGTGATAATCTTCCATGTTGCATTGTCTTGGTTATGCATAGAACAATGAGGATTCATGTTATATCATGACAGGCCCATATTCCTGACTCTGGTCAACTATAAATGTGAATTGGTTACCCCTGTGGTGATTATTCAGTGTGAGGTCCCTTTACAGGATTAATGAGGTACAGAATCAGATACTATATGGCTCTGTTTTGTGTATACACATATGACCTGATGCTCTGAGTGACTTACTACCCCTGGGCCTCTTCATTGGATTACTTTTACAGGTTGCTGTGTAAAACCATAAGGATTCTACTTGCCTGACTCTCTTTCATACTGACATACTTGCTCCCCACCACTGTGGTTTACAGCTTACTTTCCCTCGTATAAGCGCTGTGCAGGTAGATGTTGTCTGTCTTAAAATAATATATCCCTCTATTAACGTATATGCTACTCCTATATTTTGTATAGATCGTTATACGTATTGTATATTCACAGAAACACAGTACTGTATTCTAAGACATATCTATTTAGGACCAGTTTTTGTTAAATCGAGTGCATCGATTCTTGGATATACAGGTAATTACGGGCTGCAATTGCTATAAATGATATGAGGCACAAGTGATTTCTTTCTTTTTTTCATGATCTTTTTATCTCTTCTTCATCCTTGTAGTCTCTTATACATATGATTGATTTACAGTCAAGGTCTATCATTTACAAGGTTTCATTTCAATAGGCCCCCTGTTGGTGAGTGCATGTCTGTATGTGTAACAAACACCGTGGTATATCACACTGGGTCTACTTACCATACCACGAATTTGAATTCAACTACTCCACAGCGTGACTGGCCAGTAAAGGTCTAAAAGATGGAAAAATAATGACATGGCCCTATATCTGCTCTTACTAGTTGATCCCTCAAATTTTGAGGTCTTTTCATACACATTAGTGGAGGAACCTGAAACGTGGTTATGTCTGGATAGGCTCTATGTAATAAAGGCCAATGTTTTCTGATAATGTTATGTATTTTAGGTATTATAGGGCAGTTGTGGCGCCCCAGTGGTCTGGTTGCCACTGCAGTGTTGCCCTCCTCAAAAGGTTTAATGCTGAGCCTGGAGGTAGTTGGGGAAATCCAGTGGCCAGTAAGTACCATCATTCAACACAGTTTCTCTCCCAGGCCAGCAGAGGGAGCTCTAAACCTGGAGGTCCAGGGAGCCTTCCTTAAGCCCTGACCTGGGGGAGGAGTTAGTTAGTCTGTGAGGAGAGTTCAGAGAGACAAGGACTCGAGTAGTGTGGTGTGTGAGCTGGGAGCTGAGCCAGATTGGTCGGCCCAGGAAAACATGTGGCGCCCCTGACCTGGTCAGGCACCACTGAGTACTGCACCCATGCTGGGGGCAGTACAATACAGGTAATCCAGAAGGCTGACCGAGGTGTGACTACACAGGCGCATAGTGATCAGGTCTCACACATGTACCTTTGAGCAGAATCCTGGGGAATCCAGGAGGGGGCTTGGCCTCCAGCTCCACTCAAGGGGTGTGGTAGAGAGCCTGGTTGCTAGGTGGCGTAGGAAGGCACAAGTGGGGAGAGAGGAAGAGAAGGAGGGAACAAGGAGTCTGAAGCAGAGTGTGGAAGAGTGAGGAGCATGGAAGTGGAGCTCAGACAGGAGCAGACGTGCAGGTCCTACGAGTGAGCCGGTTTAGTGTACAGCTCAGGGAGAGCAGAAGCAGACCCTGGAGCTGTTGCAGTCTAACAGCGTCCGCGCAGTGACTACTGATGGGGGAGAACGGTCACCTAGTAGTGCCACCCGAAATCCACCCAAGGCTAAAGAGAGAGCACCGGAGTGGAGAGTAAGAGGACTGCCAGGGAGGTACCAGGCCCGCACGGATAACAGGTCCCAGTGCAGAGATAGATTCACCTTTCTTCTGCCAAACCTGCCTGAGGGGGCACTTCAAACCCCCAAGACAACACCACAGAGTCCGCAGCCACGTAGCAAAGAGAGGGCCCATAGCTCACAGGAGGCAAGCAGCCGGTGTGACCTGGTCCAGGCTACAAGCAAACGGGCCAAAACGAGGGGAGCAGCAACTTCCCTGGGTGACCCCCGTAGGGACTGCAAGTTGGGGTTACCACAAACCACAAAAGGGCTAAGGAAGGCGAGTCAGTAGCCACCCTCACAAGTCAGCCTGAAGGACACCTGGTTCCAGCCTAATTCATCCCAGCTACGCCCGGGTTACTCACCCTGCCACCATCAGTGAGTAAAACCCCTGAAAGACATCCTGCTTGTGCGTGTGAGTCATTCTGCGACTTGTGGTTCCACATACCTACACAGGGCCCTGGGGCTTGCCTCACTCTCAGGAGGCTATTACAACTGACTGCACCCACCATCAGCCCCAGGCATCCCTTAACCTGCAGTGGCGGTCCCCACTGACCGCAATTCTGAGAGTGGCGTCACGACAATCCTAAAAGAAGGTTCCCTACCTGTGACCAGAACCGTACCACCACGTGGAGTCCCTGAAGGTAATGCACCGCTACACCGCACCTGTGGGGCTTCACAAACACATCCACAGAGAGGCAAAAAGGAGGAGAACATTGGGAGTGGAGCGCAGCCAGCTCACTCCAACGTCATAGCTAAAGAAATTGAATATCGGAGTTCAGGGCCACTCGAGTACTCAAGTACCGGTGGTCGCATCCGGAGGACAAGAGGACTGCAGGTCTCTGTCCCCCTCGCACCTGGAGGTGCAGCTGCAAAGCCAGGGCTGGGAGCCCAGATAGAAAGAACGGCACCCTTGACAGTCCACGCAGCCCGCAATACGGGAGAGGTAACAAATTAACTCAGAGAGCAGCAGAACGTGTCTCAGTATACTGAAACAGTGGGACCCCGTTTACATAAACAGAGCGTAGGGAGCAGGCCTCATTACTCACCTGGCCAGTGTGAGACCCCCAACTGCTTCCAGGCCACTGGATTGCCATTATCACCTGTAACAGGCTCCCTGGACTTCACTGGTTGGACAAGTAAAGGAGAAGGTAAAAGGAAATTACTGTCTGTGTCTGTTCCTTTTCACAGCCCTGTCGGCCCTGCACCTCGTCCACAAACACCGTAGACTTTACCAAGCACCAAAGGTTGCCCCGGGGTACCCGCTCTACCTGTGGAGAGCAAGAAACACCTTAACTGCCATAACATCAGCCCCGGAGGTCCCTTCCAGCAGCTTCGGCTCCATAGCTACAAATTACCACAGGTGGTGTCACTAATCTTATATAAACTTTAACACTATCATCACCCCAATATCGCCACATCATTAACTGACTACACCAGGGTCACGGAGTCGGGCCCCGCCACCACTGACTACCCCGGACTAGTCCGGCCTGACACCGAGTCACCTAAGGCCCTGGGGTGGGCGAGTCATTTCTGGCGTCACGAACAGGATATGAACAAGACCCACTGATAAGGGTAACGTGTGCCTTACAGAACTGTGCTTAAGAGACTGTGTTTTACTGTGTGAAAACTGCCGCCGCCATTAACACTGCCGAGCGCAAGAAGAAAGGGGGCGTGCCAGCAAACGAGTGCGAGAAAAGCGCGCCATCAGAGCGACGGTTGGTTAACCCCACGCTGCCCTGAGGAGGAAAACGGAGCCTGGTAAGGTTCACTAAGGGGGAAGAAGGATGTCCGACGCAGAGGAGGAACAGGTGGCCGCTGTGGCCCAGGACGCGGCAGCACCGGCCAATATAATCCCCGTCGCAAGTGCCCCAGCTCCCGCTCTAGCGACCGTGATGCCGCTCACAATGCCTTACCTCCCGGGCGTGGACTGGTTACCGCAGTACTCAGGGGAGTCACATACCATGAACGACTTTAGAGAAAGACTGCACAGCTTGTTTAATGTGTATCCCCTAACTGAAAGCCAGAGAGTGGGCATATTAATGGGACAGTTAACTGGCGCAGCCCAGCATGAAGTAAAGTCCTGGCCTGACACTGATAAAGGGACAGTAACCCATATACTGGCCAAGTTAAAAGACACTTTTGACACCCGCACCGCAGCAGAAATAAAGATGAAGTTCTTTGGGTGCAAACAAAGGGCACAGGACAATATACAGGACTATGCCTTAAACTTGCAATAGTCCCTGAGAGCAGTTAAACAAGTAAATCCAGAAAGTGTGTTTGATGAAGACAAACTACTGACTGAGCAGTTTATAGAAGGGCTCTGGTCAGACGCTCACAGGACGCAGCTGCGTACTATGGTCCTGCAGAACCCTGTCCTGGACTTTGCAAAGTTTAATGACCAGGCCATTCGGGTGCTGAGAGAATCTACATCAATTGACACAGTACCCCTCCGGCCTCTTGCAATCACATACCCAGAGGTGGTGCCTGCAATCCGAGCCACTGCAGGAACTGAGGCGCAGACCCTGGATAAGGACCCCTCTGCAGATCTAAGACATCAGGTCCAGGAACTGACTAAGACTGTGGCTGCCCTAGCAAAAACGGTGCAGTCTCTACAGGTGACCCAATTGCCTGCTAGGATCGAGTTGGTATCCTGTCCAGATGACGTCCCGTGGATGCGGCAAAGGAGGATCCCGCCAACCCGAGGAAAAGACACAGACCGGTACGATTCCGCTGGACAACCGATCTGCCGCTGCTGCCACCAGGCGGGGCACTACGCAAGACACTGTCCTTTAAACGGGCAGAACCTGGGGTCAGGAGCCAACCCCCAGGTGTAAGAAATCCCGGCTCAACTTCCTGGCGCAACAAGTATGTGGGAGGGCGACCGGTCCTTCCTATTGGGTTGGATGGGATCCCTTTGACTGCCCTCTTGGACACGGGGTCCCAGGTAACGACCATACCTTATGTACTGTACAAAAGATACTGGTCTGAGTCAAACATTACTCGTGGCCCAGATGATAATTTAACGATTGTAGCCAGTAATGGTCAGCCCTTGCCTCAAATTGGGTACAAAGAGGTAACCATTAAAGTGGGGCGGGTAGAATTGCCATCTCAGGGAATGATAATTGTGGATGTTGATCGCAAAGAATCTCACCCAATGTTGACAATCGGTACAAATGTGATGGAAAATTGTTTTGCCGAAGTGATAATTTTGTTGCAACAGGTGGCTGAAACTGCCAGCTCTGGGCAGCAGCGTGCCCTACAGAGGGAGATCAGAGCCCTGATGAGGAGGCAGCAGGTAGAGCTGGCCAGAGGTGAAGTTGGCAGTGTGAGGGTAAGTGACCCCTTCCCCATTGTAATACTCCCAAGAAGTGAGATGTTGATATGGTGTCGGGCAGCAATAGGCCTCCAGGGTCAAGATTACCAGGCCCTGGTAGAACCTGTGTATTCAGACAGTAGGCCTGGAGTCCTGATAGCCAGAGGGGTAGCAGATGTCCGCAAGGGGAGAGTACCTGTCCGCGTCCTGAATTGTGGGGAGGAGGAAGCCAAATTACCCCGGTACACCACTGTAGCTAAGTCAGTAATAATGCCATCAGGACAGTGGAACCCTTGATCCCGTCTGACTAGGCGGAAGACAACGGCTCCAAGGGACAGCTGGAGAACTGGTGTCAAAAATTGCATGTGGGCACCGACTCCACCCCTTCACACCAGAAGCATGGGGTTTATCGGGTGGTACAAGAATATGAGCGTGTTTTCAGCAAACACCCTCTACACTTTGGGCAGGTAAAAGGGGTTCAACATCAAATCCCCACTGCTAACCATCATCCCATTAAAGAGAGATACCGCCCTGTACCCCTGGCTCAGTATCAGCGTGCCAAAGAAATGTTACGGGAAATGAAGGAGGCTTGGGTGATCAGAAATAGTTGTAGCCCCTGAGCAGCTCCACTAGTGCTCGTAAAGAAAAAAAATGGCACAATGAGAATGTGCGTTGATTACAGGCAGATTAACCGCATTACACATAAAGATGCTTATCCACTACCCAGAATAGAGGAGTCGTTGGCAGCTTTAAAATCAGCTAATTATTTCTCTACCTTGGAGCTCACCAGTGGGTATTGGCAGGTTCCCGTGGCAGAGGCGGACAAGGAGAAGACTGCATTCACAACACCAATGGGCCTCTGCGAGTTCAACTGTATGCCTTTCGGGCTCTGCAACGCACCAGGAACATTTCAAAGATTGATGGAGTGTTGCTTGGGACATTACAACTTTGAAACCGTGCTATTGTACCTGGATGACGTCATAGTCTACTCAAAGACCTATGAAGACCACCTGAAGCACCTCGCTGAAGTGTTTGAGTCTTTGTCCGGGTATGGCCTGAAGATAAAGCCGTCAAAATGTCACCTCTTGAAGCCAAAGGTACAATACCTGGGTCATGTGGTCAGAGCAGGTGTGGCACCTGATCCAGAGAAGGTCACAGTAATCAAGGATTGGAAAGACCCACCACGATAAAGGAGGTGCGGCAGTTCCTTGGCTGGTGGGCTACTACCGAATGTTCATTAACGGTTTCAAGAAAATAGCAGCACCCCTTCAAGATCTTCTGGTGGGTCAGTTTGAAGAAGGCTAAGAAGCAAAGCCCTCCATTTGAATGGAACAGCCAAGTAGAAGCATCCTTTGTTTGGTTGAAGATGGCCCTCACAGGAGAAGAAATCCTGGCCTACCCTGACTATGGCCAGCCGTTTGTACTGTACACAGATGCCAGTAACGTGGGATTGGGAGCAGTTATGCCCCAAATACAGGGAGGCAGAGAGAAGGTGATAGCTTACGCCAGTAGAAAGCTTCGTCCCACAGAAAGAAATCCAGAAAACTACAGTTCCTTTAAGCTGGAGTTCCTCGCCATCATCTGGGCAGTGACCGAACGCTTCAAGCACTATCTGGCGTCGGCCAAGTTTACCATCTTCACGGACAACAATCCGTTGAACCACCTGGTAACAGCCAAGCTAGGTGCGCTAGAACAGCGATGGATGGCTCGACTGTCCAACTTTGACTTTACCATCAAGTATAGAGCTGGCCGAAAGAATAACAATGCTGATGCGCTGTCCAGAATGCCTCATATACTCAAAGTTGGAGAAGACCTGGATGAACTGGAAGAGATAGAGTTACCAGCTTTTCACCAACAGGGTATCTCCCAGTGCGGGCATGCTGTAAAAGAGAAGCGATCGAGCCAACAAGGGGTCACTTTAAACCCATTGCCTCATCATAGATGGGAGGAAACACAGAACAGTGACCCTTCCATTCGATTAGTCAAAGAAAAGCTGGCGCAAGGTGACCCCCATCGTGGTCTAGATGCTCCACAAGAAGCCCAACAGCTGTGGAAAGAGAGGGGGTGACTGTTTCTATACAAGGGCAAGTTATGCAAAAGATATGTTAACTGGAGAACCAATGAACTCGTCTGGCAAATAGTGGTTCCACAGAGAGATGCCCCTATGGTCTTAGAAGCCTACTACGATGGAACAGGGCACTTCGGGTGGAGGACGTTGGAGATCCTACTCCGCGATCGGTTCTACTGGGTTGGCATGAGAAAGGCAATCGAGCAGTGGTGCCGAGAATGTGGTCCGTGTAACCTGAGGCGGAAAGATGATACTCACCAGAGGTCTCCCCTGCAGCCAATTATCACGAAGCAGCCCCTTGAGTTAGTGGCCATGGACCACGTAAAATTAACACCAAGCCGGTCAGGCTATGTCTACGCCCTCACCATTGTGGACCATTACTCTCATTTCCTGGTAGTGGTGCCTGTGAAAGACCAAATAGCCAAAACAGCAGCAAGGGCATTTCAAGCATACTTTTGTCGACCCCATGGTTATCCTGAAAGGGTACTGACTGATCAAGGCCCTGCATTCGAGGCCGAAGTGTTCCAAGAATTCTGTCACATGTACGGCTGTAAGAAAATAAGAACAACACCGTACCACCCTCAGACCAATGGACTGTGTGAGAAAATGAATCATGTGGTTATTGACTTGCTCAAGACTCTGCCTCTAGAAGAAAGAAACCAATGGCCAGAGAAGTTACCAGATCTGGTGTGTTACGAACCGGCGCCGCCATAGCCGCAAGCAGCCTGCTGCGGTTCCTGTTGCGCCCAGGCGCCGGCTGCCGTTCTTGGCCGTGCCTCGGGTCATCCAGTTGGCTGTTCCTTCCACCACGTCTAAGTGTGGAGAGGCGGCTAGTGCGCATGCGTGCGCCGATTTACCCCAGCCAGAGTTTAAGCCCGGTGTTTTGCCTAGTGAGCATGCTCAGCCTGATTGTGTTATGTCTGAGACTAAGTCCTCAGTTCAGGCTACTGAGCATGCTCCCACAATTAACCCTAACAGCCTCTTTGCACAGGTACTTGGACTTCGTGCTGTGTCTAAGTTCTGGGATGTGCCTACTGAGCATGCTCAAACTGATAGTCTGCTTTCTGAGCCTGTTGCTCAGGCTACTGGGCATGCTCAGGCACTTAGTGCACCAGAGGCTAGGTCTGGTAAGGACCTCACTGAGCATGTCCGTGAGGTGGCAGGCCCTGATAGGGCAGAGGGTGTCAGGTGTCCTGATGACGTGGCAACTCCGGACTGGCTCGCAGAGGCTCGCCCCTATGATCTGGCACCTCAGTATTGGTCGTCAGACGATGACTGGTGAAGTGTTTGGGGCGTGGCTGCCATGAGGTCATCAATGACGTGGCGGTTCCGGATAGGTCGCATGTGACGTCACTGATGACATGGCACTCTGCTATTGGACCTTGGTGGTTCCACCCTGGGGTTGGGGCGGACCCAGGTTATAAAAGGGGCTGGAGACAACATGGAGGTGCGCAGTCTTCACTTTTGCTCAGTCAGAGCACACCTCCATGTTAGAGCCTCATTGCGGCATAAGCCTATGTTGGGAAGCGGTAGGTAGGGTTAGGCGAACGGTGCCTGTCACGCCAAGATTCGTGGCTCGGCACATCAGGATCAGGCGCCGTGCTTCCCTCCTGCCGTTCCAGTCTTGCTATAGCAGCCCAGTGGCGTTAACTGGGCTGCGGCTGCTGTGCTTCCTGTCCGATTGTGCCCCCTATGCACACGGACAACGCACCTGCTGCGCCACCTGTCCGATTGTGCCTCCTACGCATACGGACAACGCACCTGCTGCGCCACCTGTCCGATTGTGCCCCCTACGCACACGGACAACGCACCTGCTGAGCCACCTGTCCGGTTGTGCCCCCTACGCGCACGGACAGCGTACCCCAGGACCCCTGTGGAGTTAACAGGGTGTTCCTTATCCTCCTCGGCTTCCCGGTCAACGCTACTGGTATACCCATCTGGCCTGACGTGTCCTACACACACGTGGCCAGGCGAGAGGTGGCCAGAAACACTAATCGGAGGACCGCTCGGCCTGACGTGTCCTACACACGTGGCCGACAGGGTGCTTTCTTGGCGGTCTTCCGGTCAATGCTACCTGGTTACCACCCGGCCTGACGTGTTTCCTGCACACGTGGTTGGTGTAGCGCTAGGTGCACCAAAACGCTAATCGGGTTGTCGTCCGGTCTGACGTGTCCCAACACACGTGACCGGTTCCCAGAGTTCCTGGGTTATCTCAGAGCCATCCAGCTCTATAGTCTCCGCCTAACCCTCAGGTGCCAGCAGCTCCTTTGTCATCTGGAGCACGGTGGGCCCCGACTGGCAAATTAGGATATATACCCCCTGGTCCTAATCTGCCGGTCCCCCCGTAACAGTAAGACTGCGCCAGGGTCTGGCTGGCATGGCGGAGATGGAGCAGCTACGTCAGTTCATGCTGCAGCTTGATGCCAGAGTGAGGTCTCTGGAGAAGTCTGCTCTTGCTGCTGATATGGATGATGTGGTGGCTCAAGCGGCTGCAATGGTGTCAGTCACCAAGCCTACTCCAACCCTCCCTCACCTCTCGCTGCCCAACAAGTTTACGGGGAACAGCAAGGCATGTAGGAGATTTGTGAACCAGTGCTCAGTCCATCTAGAGCTGTTGGCTGCACGGTTTCCTACAGAGAGGTCAAAGGTGGGGTTTATCATCTCCTTGCTCTCTGATAGAGCACTGGAGTGGGCTACACCATTGTGGGAGAGGAATGACCCCGTAGTACAGGACTCTAAGGAGTTTTTGGAGTCCTTGCGACAAGTGTTCCTGGGGCCTCAGGTGACTCCCGACTCGGCCTCACAGCTACTGACTTTGGAGCAGGGGCGTACCTCCTCAAGTCAATATGCTGTGAGTTTCAGGACACTTGCTGCAGAACTGGGGTGGTCAGAGAGGACTCTCATTCCACTGTTCTGGAGGGGATTAGCCTCGCACGTGAAGGACGCATTAGCGTCGCGTGAGGTACCAACTACCCTTGAGGGCCTCATGACTCTGGCTACCCGCATTGACCTGCGGACCTCCGAACGTCAGCTGGAGCGCAGGTCAGAGGGTCGTTCAGCCACTGTAGTGGTCTCTCCTACTGCACCTCCCTTAGAGGACATCTCTGTCCCTATGGACACCTCTAGGGTTGGTGTTGCTAGGTCTTCGAGTCGCAAGGGCATTTCCTGTTTCGCTTGTGGCCAGTATGGTCATTATGCCAACCGTTGCCCAAAGCGTCAGTGTAAGCGACCGCAATCGGTGACCATAGCTGGAGGTAGACTGGACTCTGCGTCATCCATTAGGGTGATGTTTCCCGCATCCGTTTCCTTTAAGGGGTCAACATGGTCCCCAAGGGCAAGTGTGGACACAGGTGCTGGGGATAGTTTCATTTCCTTCTCTTTTGCCCGGCGGCATGCCATCCCGCTGGTGCAAATGCCAAGGCCAGTGAGAGTCCGTGTGGTGGATGGGTCCTTGTTGCCCAAGGTAATTCACCTGCGGACAGTGCCCATTACCCTTGCCATGTCATCTGGGCATAGGGAGACCATTTCATTTCTGGTTCTCCCTAAGGGTGCAGATGATATTCTGCTGGGTATTCCTTGGTTGAAGCGGCATTCCCCACATATCGACTGGTCGTCTGGGGTGATTACGCGGTGGAGCGAGTCTTGTAACTCCCACTGCATGTCTCCATCTTCCGCCCAACACTCAGTGGTATCTGTGGCGACTATAGACCATTCGAGTGGGAGGGCCGCTAGAGGGGGGGTACTGTTACGAACCGGCGCCGCCATAGCCGCAAGCAGCCTGCTGCGGTTCCTGTTGCGCCCAGGCGCCGGCTGCCGTTCTTGGCCATGCCTCGGGTCATCCAGTTGGCTGTTCCTTCCACCACGTCTAAGTGTGGAGAGGCGGCTAGTGCGCATGCGTGCGCCGATTTACCCCAGCCAGAGTTTAAGCCCGGTGTTTTGCCTAGTGAGCATGCTCAGCCTGATTGTGTTATGTCTGAGACTAAGTCCTCAGTTCAGGCTACTGAGCATGCTCCGACAATTAACCCTAACAGCCTCTTTGCACAGGTACTTGGACTTCGTGCTGTGTCTAAGTTCTGGGATGTGCCTACTGAGCATGCTCAAACTGATAGTCTGCTTTCTGAGCCTGTTGCTCAGGCTACTGGGCATGCTCAGGCACTTAGTGCACCAGAGGCTAGGTCTGGTAAGGACCTCACTGAGCATGTCCGTGAGGTGGCAGGCCCTGATAGGGCAGAGGGTGTCAGGTGTCCTGATGACGTGGCAACTCCGGACTGGCTCGCAGAGGCCCGCCCCTATGATCTGGCACCTCAGTATTGGTCGTCAGACGATGACTGGTGAAGTGTTTGGGGCGTGGCTGCCATGAGGTCATCAATGACGTGGCGGTTCCGGATAGGTCGCATGTGACGTCACTGATGACATGGCACTCTGCTATTGGACCTTGGTGGTTCCACCCTGGGGTTGGGGCGGACCCAGGTTATAAAAGGGGCTGGAGACAACATGGAGGTGCGCAGTCTTCACTTTTGCTCAGTCAGAGCACACCTCCATGTTAGAGCCTCATTGCGGCATAAGCCTATGTTGGGAAGCGGTAGGTAGGGTTAGGCGAACGGTGCCTGTCACGCCAGGATTCGTGGCTCGGCACATCAGGGTCAGGCGCCGTGCTTCCCTCCTGCCGTTCCAGTCTTGCTATAGCAGCCCAGTGGCGTTAACTGGGCTGCGGCTGCTGTGCTTCCTGTCCGATTGTGCCCCCTACGCACACGGACAACGCACCTGCTGCGCCACCTGTCCGATTGTGCCTCCTACGCACACGGACAACGCACCTGCTGCGCCACCTGTCCGATTGTGCCCCCTACGCACACGGACAATGCACCTGCTGAGCCACCTGTCCGGTTGTGCCCCCTACGCGCACGGACAGCGTACCCCAGGACCCCTGTGGAGTTAACAGGGTGTTCCTTATCCTCCTCGGCTTCCCGGTCAACGCTACTGGTGTACCCATCTGGCCTGACGTGTCCTACACACACGTGGCCAGGCGAGAGGTGGCCAGAAACGCTAATCGGAGGACCGCTCGGCCTGACGTGTCCTACACACGTGGCCGACAGGGCGCTTTCTTGGCGGTCTTCCGGTCAACGCTACCTGGTTACCACCCAGCCTGACGTGTTTCCTGCACACGTGGTTGGTGTAGCGCTAGGTGCACCAAAATGCTAATCGGGTTGTCGTCCGGTCTGACGTGTCCCAACACACGTGACCAGTTCCCAGAGTTCCTGGGTTATCTCAGAGCCATCCAGCTCTATAGTCTCCGCCTAACCCTCAGGTGCCAGCAGCTCCTTTGTCATCTGGAGTACGGTGGGCCCCGACTGGCAATTAGGATATATACCCCCTGGTCCTAATCTGCCGGTCCCCCGATAACAGTGTGGACCTGTACAATCATATCCCAGTAAACTCCACCAACTGCAGCCCCGCTTACTTAATGCGAGCAAGACCTGGCAAGTTACCTGTAGACTTCGACATGGGAACTTTGTCACCTGAAGCAGTCCAACAGAAAGAAGATTAGAATACAGAGCAACAACAACAGTACCGCAAGGTTCAAGAATGTGTAGAAAAGAGCCTATCCCAAGCAAGAACAAGACAAGAAAAGAACTACAATCAAAAAGCCCCAGCAACTCCTTTAGCACCTGGAGAACAAGTTCTCAAGAAAAAGTGGAGAATGCACAAATTAGATGACCAGTGGGAAAATGAACCCTACACAATTATTCCCTCAAATTTTGACAATAGCAAAGTGTCTCATAAGTAAAGATGGAGGCAAAACATATCAAGCTGTTTCCAGAGATCATCTGAAAGTATGCCCTGAACGGTGTAAAACCAAAGAAGTTCAAGAAAGTCCCCAACTTCAAGAAAAAGAAGAGATTATCCAAACAGTACTTGGAAAATTCCCCAAAACATGGACCCAAATAAATCAAGCCATAGTGGTACCAGTATTGACTTTCCCGCACGTGATCGTACCAGAAATAGTAGAAGTTCCAGATCCACCTGAAGACCTGTCGGTCCCAACACTTGATGCCACGCCAGCAGTGGAACAGGAGAATCAAGCCCCTGCTAGTGGTGAATCTGTCATACCCTTGGTGAATCTAAGACCTTGTAGGCAACAATCACGCATACCTATCAGAGTTAGGCCTACCAGCAACACTGAGGTAGTAGACACCCCAAGTAGTAGAGAATCAACGCAAGTACTACACAGGTCCCAACGTAGCACCCAGGGACAGCCCCCGCCAAGGTATAGGAAATAAGAGGAAAAGTACCTATTAGAGTGTAAATAATTCTTTGAAATGTCATGTCTATAATGCTTTTGTTTTAGGTGATTAAGGTTATGGACAACTGGGTCACTGGACTATGGGTGACCAAAACTTTAATTGTCTATAGTTAGCACCCATTGTGCTCAACACTCCAGAAGAAACACCCGTCCGGCGTGCATAGAATCGGGGTATCAATGCTCTGACGCACGCAAAGAGCCTACGTTGGGGGTTTTCTCGCGGCGGGTCCCCCATTGACTGTTACCTACATCTAGAGCAGTGTAATGGACACCCGGAAGGGAGCTACACTGCACTCATAAGAATTGTAGTATTGTCATTTAAGTTTGTAACGTTTAAGAAAAGTGCCTCCCAAAAAGGGATGAAAAGTTATATGTTTTTGTTTGTTTCCTCAGTCCGGGAGTACTGATTTAACTAAGGGGGAGTGTGGCGCCCCAGAGGTCTGGTTGCCACTGCAGTTTTGCCCTCCTCAAAAGGGTTAATGCTGAGCCTGGAGGTAGTTGGGGAAATCCATTGGTCAGTAAGTACCATCATTCAACACAGTTTCTCTCCCAGGCCAGCAGAGGGAGCTCTAAACCTTGAGTTCCAGGGAGCCTTCCTTAAGCCCTGACCTTGGGGAGGAGTTAGTCTGTGAGGAAAGTTCAGAGAGACAAGGACTCGAGTAGTGGGGTGTGTGAGCTGGGAGCTGAGCCAGATTGCTCGGCCCAGGAAAACACATCCACAGAGAGGCAAAAAGGAGGAGAACATTGGGAGTGGAGGGCAGCCAGCTCACTCCAACGTCATAGCTAAAGAAATTGAATATCGGAGTTCAGGGCCACTCGAGTACTCGAGTACCGGTGGTCGCATCCGGAGGACAAGAGGACTGCAGGTCTCTGTCCATCCCGCACCCGGAGGTGCAGCTGCAAAGCCAGGGCTGGGAGCCCAGATAGAAAGAACAGCACCCTTGACAATCCACGCAGCCCGCCATACGGGAGAGGTAACAAATTACCTTAGAGAGCAGCAGAACGAGTCTCAGTATACTGAAACAGTGGGATCCCGTTTACACAAACAGAGCGTAGGGAGCAGGCCTCAGTACTAGAGTTGAGCGCGGTTCGTGGTTTGTGGTTCTCCAGTTCGCGGTTCAAGTGATTTTGGGGGCTGTTCTAGATCGAACTAGAACTCGAGCTTTTTGCTAAAGCTCGATAGTTCTAGTTACGTTCGAGAACGGGTCTAGCAGCAAAAAGCCAAGCTAATTACTAGCTGGCTTTCCGCTGTAATAGTGTAAGTCACTCTGTGATTCACACTATTATGAAATTTCAGCGTATAGTGTGCGGGAACAGCGCATTCAGATCACTGCTGCTGGGATAATTGCGATCGCCATTGTTTTTTTTTTTTCCTTGTCTTCCTTCCCTAAGCACGCGCGTGTAGTGGGGCGGGCCAGCATGTCAGCCAATCTCAGACACACACAGCTAAGTGGACTTTTAGAAAAAACCATCATAAATAATTATTAAGGGATCATATACTGTAAACCGTGGAAAAAACCCTTTAAAAATTCACTTTTAATTAATTTAGATTAAAATAGATATCCCAAAATGAAAAAACATACACACATATATATATACATATAGATAAATAGAAAAGTGCTGCAGTGCAGAATGGGAGTGGTCAACACCCTTACACTTCTCCCTATCTAGCCTGCGGAGGTCGGCACCCTAGGTTACGTAATGGCGCCCCCGCTCAAACGTCGGCTTGCCCTCCTCTCCCTGCACTAAGTTACAAGTGCAGCTAGTCTGGGAGTAAAGGAGTGCTCAAACAGGGTTTTTCTGCACTGTCAAAAATAACACAAGGTGCAAAAAATTAAATTAAATGTCAGGGGTAGAACCTGTTATCATTTAACACATATGTGAGTATGACTCTACAGGAATAGGGTGTAATATCAAAACAGGCTCTGTCACAAAAGATGCTTGAAAAAGGTTCAAAACAGCTCAATAACCAGTCTTTATGAGGACAAAGTGCAATGGTGCTAACGTGATTCAAGGGAGCCCTATGCACATATGCTAGTTGGCCTGTAAACATTCCACTCAATAGCAGCATATGAATAAACACATGTTAAAGTGCTGTGCATGTAGAAGCCAAAAATTGAAAAAAAGGCTCAATCAGGCCCTGCATCAAACTGCTCCCACCAGTATCAGATTATAATATATCGGCAGCAAAACTAATGGCTCCCCAAGCAGCACATATAATGGTCCTCAAAACAGGCCAGCAATGATAATAACATAGATAGTGATATTAACGCGGAAAAAATGTTCCACTTACACCAATTCACTGTAGATGATGTAACAATAATACAATGATGTACTTAGCTTTAGCGCAGACTTGGACTAATCGCCAGACCAAAAATACTTCAGTGTAATCACTGGAAGCCTATATACAGGCTCAATTCAGGAACCGCTTGCTCGACGCGTTTCCCCCTGGCATGCAGTCCCGCCAGGGTTCCTCAGGAGCTCCCACAATGGGGTACAGACAACTGGCCACAATCTGCCGCTCTGCCTCGGTCCTAATCCCCGCCTCTCAGTGGACTTTTAGCCAGAGAAGCAACGGCATGTGTGATAGGATGTCCATGTCACATGTCCCTGCATTATAAAAACGGGTATCTGCCCGTCAGGACGCCATTATCTGCCTTCTGCGTCCGGGTGTCAGTCACCGCAGGTGCAGCTCCTGTCTCCGATACTGCTGTGTACGCTCTACACACAGCGCTATACAGAATGGGGATAGAAGTTTCTTTTAGCCCTTGTAAGGGCTAATAACAGCAGGCTCAGAGCCATAGGTGACAGTCAGGTCCGTGGAAACAGATTTTAACAGCTATAGAAGCTAACAGCGTCTGTGTAGCTAAGGTCAGGGACTTCCTCGCTGCGTTTCCCCATTAGGAGGGATATAAAGAGAGGCTTCCTTTCCTCTACACAGACTCACAACCCTGCCACTGTACCCTTCAGCCCTTTGCACACTCCAGCTTAGTGGCATCCTAAAAGTGGCTGATGAATTTCCATTAGTGTCCCACTAGTGCAAATCTATTTGCAGCACCACTGTATTGCACACTCAAACTCATTGTTACTAAGCCATTATACTAGCAAACACTGAGGAAACTTTGTGGCATCCTAAAAGTGGCTGTTGGACTTCATTATTGTCCCACTGGTGCAAAGCTATTTGCAGCATCACTGCATTGCACACTCAAACTCTTTGTTACTAAGCCATTATACTAGCAAACACTAAGGAAACTTAGTGGCATCCTAAAAGTGGCTGTTGGACTTCCATTAGTGTCCCACTAGTGCAAATGTATTTGCAGCACCTCTGCATTGCATACTCAAGCTCATTGTTACTAAGCTATTATACTAGCAAACACTGAGGACATTTTGTGGCATCCTAAATGTGGCTGTTGGAGTTCCATTAGTGTGCCACTAGTGCAAATCTATTTGCAGCACCACTGCATTGCACACTCAAACTCATTTTTACTAAGCTATTATACTAGCAAACACTGAGGAAACTTTGCGGCATCCTAAAAGTGGCTGTTGGACTTCATTATTGTCCCACTGGTGCAAAGCTATTTGCAGCACCACTGCATTGCTCACTCAAACTCATTTTTACTAAGCTATTATACTAGCAAACACTGAGGAAACTTAGTGGCATCCTAAAAGTGGCTGTTGGACTTCCATTAGTGTCCCACTAGTGCAAATGTATTTGCAGCACCACTGCATTGCACACTGAAACTCATTGTTACTAAGCCATTCTAATAGCAAACTATGCTGCCAGTTTAAGGGCCGTAGTTGCATTGTCAGGGATAGTTATTGTTGTTTATTCTGCTGTTAATAAAGCTAGACCACCGCTGCAATCTACACAACCTCTCAATTTTTACTACCACATTTTAAGTGCACAATCTTGTCTCAATCAAAATGAGTGGCAAAATGACAGATGCTGGTGGAAAGGGAAGAGGCGTGTTGGAAAAGGAAAACAAGGGTTTGTCCGTGGTGAAGGTGGCAAAGCTCCATTAACATCTGCTGAAGATAGACCATCTACCAGCAAAAGTAAGATGTCTACTACTTACCGTGGACAATCTGATGTGCTCCCTTTTTTACGGACACAAACAACTGGAACAAAGGTAGATGATGGCCAAATAAGAAAATGCTTGAATGGATCTCAAGTGGTCCAACAAGTGCCCTCTCTGCCACCTCAACTACCGCATCCAAAAAACACCAGTCCTCTGAGTTGTCATCCCAATCACACTTGCTTTCTGCAAGCTCTGAAGTCTCCATCCGCCCTGCACAGTATGGTGGAACTGAGATGGCTGAGTCTGCAGAGCTGTTCAGTCACACTATAGCCTGAGAATCAGAGGTCTGCTCCCAAGCTACAGTGAGTACAGACCAGTAAATGGTCTGCAGTGATGCCCATAACCTTTGTGATTCTGATTCAGGCCGTGAGGACCAAGTTTCTGAGCATAATGTTGACCCTTATTCACAAACTGTACCACCTGTTGTTATAGACAATGAGGAACATACTGATGACGATGAGATGCAGATACCAGATTTGGATGACAACTTAAATATTTGGTCTGGGCAAGAAGAGGCTCGGTCTGAGGGTGAGGGGAGTGCAAACACAACAATTGATGAGGAAGTTCTAGATCCCACCTACTGTCAATTCATAGTCAGGCATTCGAGGAGGTCAACAGACGTGGTGGAGGAGGATGCAAATGACGACGAAGTTACCTTGCGCCTTCCTGGACAGAGTCGGAGTACTGGTAGCACGTCTACAACTGCATCCTCAGCCACCACTCTGCCTCTGAGCACTAGTCGGGGTGGATCAGCAGGTCGCATGCCCTCTAAGCCTTGCCTAGCCTGGTCCTTTTTTGACATAGCAAAAGATCGCCCAAATCATGTGATATGTAAAATTTGTCGTGATTCTGTTAGTAGAGGGCAAAACCTCAGCAGTTTGACAACTTCTTTCATGAATCGTCACATGAATAAATATCATATGTCCCAGTGGGAAGCTCACTGTGCTGCAATGCGGCCTAGCGGAGCGAACAATCCACCGCCTGCCCCTTCCAGTGCATCCGCGCGCTCTTCATCTTCTAGGACTGTGGGGACAGCTGTCACACCTGGTTTTCCATGCACAACTTCCACAACTGTAACCGCAACAGGCAGTTTGCTTGGTAGGTCGCCAGTTGGTTTGGAAGGGGAAACAAGTGCGTGTGTACAGCTCTCTCAGACATCGATAGCACCAACGTTGGATTAAGGCAACATCATGTCTACACCTGCACTTTCCTCACGAACCTGCATTTTTCCAGGGATACCCTACTCAACACCGTCTACACACAACAGCCAGATCTCTGTCCCTCAGATGTGGACAAATAAAAGGCCATTTCCTGCGACCCATGACAAAGCTAAGAGGTTGACTTTATCCCTCTGAAAGCTCTTGGCTACCGAAATGCTGCCTTTCCGCCTGGTGGACACACAGGATTTTAGAGACCTTAAGTCTGTCGCTGTGCCCCAGTACCAGATGCCCAGTCGCCACTACTTCTCTAAGAAAGGTGTGCCTGCGGTACACCAGCATGTCACACACAACATCACCGCTTCCTTGAGAAACTGTGTGTGAACGGGTGCATTTCACCACCGATACTTGGACCAGTAAGCATGGACAGGGACGTTACATGTCGCTGACTGGGCACTGGGTAACTATGGTGATAGATGGTGAAGGGTCTGCTGCACAAGTCTTGCCGTCCCCACGACTTGTGTGTCAATCCTCTGTCTGTCCAAGTTCCGCCACTGGTTCTGCCTCCTCAACCTCGTCTGTGTCCTCCACCTCCGCTCCAAGCCTGCCTGGTCAGGCCACCAGCGTTCTAACTGCGCAGAAGGAATCACGCACCCCTCATTACTATGCTGGCAGCAGAGTGCAACGGCATCAGGCGGTCTTTAGCTTGAAATGTCTTGGAAATAAGAGTCACACAGCGGTTGAGTTGTGGGCAGCTCTGGAGACTGAGTTTAATAAATGATTGTCTCCACTCAACCTGCAGCTTGGTAAGGCCGTGTGCGACAATGCTGCAAACCTGGGTGTGGCCCTTCGCCTGGGCAAGGTGATACACTTGTATGGCTCACGTGTTGAACCTTGTTGTCCAGCAATTCTTAACACACTATCCCGGCCTAGATGGCCTTCTGAACAGGGCACGAAAACTGTCTGCTCACTTCCGCCGTTCAACCACCGCTGCTGAGCGACTTGCATCGCTCCAGAAGTCTTTCGGCCTGCCGGTTCATCGCCTGAAATGCGATGTGCCGACAGGCTGGAATTCGGCTCTCCACATGTTACAGCGACTGTGGCAGCACCGTCGAGCCCTGGTGCAATACGTCATGATGTATAGCCTGGGCCAACGAGATGCAGAGGTGGGGCAGATCACCCTGATGGAGTGGTCTCAGATCAAGGACCTATGCACCCTTCTGCACAGTTTCGACATGGCGACGAATATGTTTAGCGCTGACAATGCCATTATCAGCATGACAATTCCAGTCATTTACATGCTGGAGCACACGCTAAACACTATTCGGAGTCAGGGGGTGGGACAATAGGAAGGGGAGGAACTACAGGAGGATTCATATGCGCAAGAGACAACAACGTCACCAAGGTCCAGACGTTCATCATCACCAACGCGGCAGGCATGGGACCATGGGGGACAGGGATCAACACGGGCGCATGGTAGCAGGCGAAATGTTGAGGAAGGTGCAGGAGAACATGAAGAAATGGAGGACAAACTGTTCATGGACATGGAAGACTCAGCGGATGAGGGAGACCTTGGTCAAATTTCAGTTGAAAGAGGTTGGGGGGAGATGTCAGAGGAAGAAAGAACGGTTAGCACCTCTATGCCACAAACACAGCATGGACTTGGTCCGCATGGCTGCGCAAGACACATGAGTGCCTTCTTGCTGCACTACCTCCAACATGACCCTCGTATTCTCAAAATTAGAAGTGATGATGAGTACTGGCTTGCCACGCTATTAAATCCACGGTACAAGTCCAAATTTTGTGACATAATTCCAGCCATAGCAAGGGACGCACGTATGCAGGAGTATCAGCAAAAGCTGTTACTCGATCTTAGCTCGGCTTTTCCACCAAACACCCATGATGCAGGGAGTGAATCTCCCAGTTGTAACTTGACAAACATGGGACGGTCTCGTCATCTTCAACAGTCTACCCGTACCAGCAGCACCATATCTGGTGCTGGAAACAGCAATTTTATTGAATCTTTTCATAATTTTTTAGACCATCCTTTGCAAGGCCACCAGAGACAACAAGTCTGACACATAGTCAACGGCTGGAGAGGATGATACAGGAGTATCTCCAAATGAACATCAATGCCATGACTTTGCAAATGGAGCCTTGCTCATTTTGGGCTTCAAATCTTGAAAAATGGCCAGAGCTCTCCACTTACGCCTTGGAGATCTTGTCGTGTCCAGCTGTCAGCGTTGTCTCTGAACGTGTCTTCAGTGCTGCTGGGTGTGTGCTGACAGATAAGCGCACACGTCTGTCCAGTGACAATGTGGACAGACTAACGTTCATCAAAATGAACAAGTCATGGATCCACAAGGAATTTACTACCCCTGTGTCATCCTGGGGAGAGTAAATGCTTGTGGATTTGGAATGTGCTTGATGCAAATCTACCTGTGAAGTGTACATCTGGGGCACAAGTGCTGCCACTGAAGGGGTGGGTGTTTGTGTGGCCCAATTTTTGGAAAAAAAGGAGACTCCGCTTGGAGTAACCCTTGCTTACATTGTTTTGAAAAATGATCCAAGATGAACAGAGCTGGGATCAGGAAAGACTTAGCTACCTACCCCGGTGTCATCCTGGGGATGGTTAAGGATGGCGTATTTTTGAATGTGCTTGATGCAAATCTACCTGTGAAGTGTACAACTGGGGCACAAGTGCTGCCACTGAAGGGGTGGGTGTGTGGCCCAATTTTTGGAAAAAAAGGGAGACTCCTCTTGGAGTCACCTGGCGGTGTTTTACATGATTTTAGAAGGGCGTGCCATGCCTATATCTGTGTCTCGTCCTCTTTTTCCTCGTAACGCTGTTTTGTTTTTGCATGAGAATTTGTTCTTGTCACTTTCCCGTGTGTTTGTGTTGTGTTGTGAGTTGTTTGTCACCTTTTGGACACCTTTGAGGGTGTTTTCTAGGTGTTTTTATGTGTTTGTGATTGCCTGCCATTGTTTCCTATGCGGTTCGAGCGGTTCGCCGAACCGGTTCGCCTGACCGAACTCGAACGAGACCTCCATTTGGCGAACCGAACTCGAGCCGAACCACGGCCAGTTCGCTCATCTCTACTCATTACTCACCTGGCCAGTGTGAGACCCCCAACTGCTTCCAGGCCACTGGATCGCCATTACCACCTGTAACAGGCTCCCTGGACTTCACTGGTTGGACAAGTAAAGGAGAAGGTAAAAGGAAATTACGGTCTGTGTCTGTTCCTTTCCACTGCCCTGTCGGCCCGCATCTCGTCCACAAACATCATAGACTTTACCAAGCACCAAAGGTTGCCGCGGGGTACCCGCTCTACCTCTGGAGAGCAAGAAACACCTTAGCTGCCATAAGATCAGCCCCGGAGGTCCCTTCCAGCAGCTGAGGCTCCATATCTGCAAATTACCACAGGTGGTGTCACGAATCTTATATAAACTTTAACACTATCATCACCCCAATATCGCCACATCATTAACTGAGTCCACCAGGGTCACACCTGAGTCCACCCCGCCACTGCTGTCTACCCCGGACTAGTCCGGCCCGACACCGAGTCACCTAAGGCCCTGGGGTGGGCGAGTCACAGTAATGGCGATCCTTTTACAGGCTGAGTGCCCAAACTGTAGCCCTAACCCAATTTTTTTTCTGAAGTGCCAACCAATCCTATTATGTAAATAATTAATTTTAACCTTACCTTTGCAGTTTTCTCTTCAGCAGGGGGCATCACGCTTATGCATGCTTACCACACACTGAAGCTGAGCCCTTTCCAGCCCTTTCTGGACACAGCAGTTGGATTGATCTTTCAGGAAAAAATTGCAGCATATTAGACAGAGATTTTAGCATGAAATACAATCAGATTTCACCCTGTAATCAACATCTACATTTCAAAGTCTGAACATCTTGAAATCCCATAAAGACGTACGAGTTGTTACCCTCCCCTTTCATTGTGTAGTTATGTCCCCCTTCCTGGGCCACTTCCTGGTAAACATGTCCCCCATCCTGATATATATTTCCTACATTCTGGTATATTTGTCCCCATCATGGCCCCATTCTGGTAAATATACCTCATCCTGGTAAATGTCCCCCATTCTGGCATGTTCCCCCATGCTGGTAAATGTACCCCATCCTGACATATTGCCCATCCTTGTGAATGTTCCCCCATCCCGGCATGTACCCCATTCCTGGTAAATGTCCTCCATCCTGGTAAATGTTCCCAATCCTGGTTAATGTACCCCCATCCAGGTAAATGTACCTCCATCCAGGTAAATGTCCCCCTTCCTAGCATGTACCCCCATCCTGGTAAATGTCCACCTTCCTGGCATGTTCCCCTTCCTGGTAAATGTTCCCCATCCTGGTAAATGTTCCCCATCTTAACATGTTCCCCATCCTGGTAAATGTTCCCTTTCCTGGTAAATGTACTCTATCGTGGCATGTTTCCTCCATCCCGGCATGTATGTTTTCCCCATCCTAGCATGCATGTTTCCTCCATCTTGGCATGTATGTTTCCTCCATCCTGGCATGTATGTTTCCTCCATCCTGGCATGTATGTTTCCTCCATCCTGGCATGTATGTTTCCTCCATCCTGGCATGTATGTTTCCTCCATCCTGGCATGCATGTTTCCTCCATCCTGGCATGCATGTTTCCTCCGTGCTGGCATGCATGTTTTCCCCATCCTAGCATGCATGTTTTCTCCATCCTGGCATGCATGTTTCTTCCATCCTGGCATGCATGTTTTCCCCGTGCTGGCATGCATGTTTTCCCCATGCTGGCATGCATGTTCTCCCCATGCTGGCATGCATGTTCCCCCCCATGCTGGCATGCATGTTCCCCCCCATCCTGGCATGCATGTCCCCCCCCATGCTGGCATGCATGTCCCCCCCCATGCTGGCATGCATGTTCCCCCCCATGCTGGCATACATGTTCCCCCCATGCTGGCATGTATGTTCCCCCATGCTGGCTTGTATGCCCCCCCATCCTGGCATGCATGTTCTCCCCATGCTGGCATGCATGTTTCCCTCCCATGCTGGCATGTATGCCCCCCACATGCTGACATGCATGTTCCCCCATGCTGGCATGTATGTTTCCCCCCCATGCTGGCATGTATGTTTCCCCCCCATGCTGGCATGTATGTCCCCCCCATGCTGGCATGTGTGTTCTCCCCCCCACCTTGGCACAGCCGCACACAAGTTATAAAAAAAACAACAACACACAACTCACCTTCCAGCACCTGCTCCATCGCTGCGCGCCGCTGGGTCCTCAGTTCCCACGCGGCCAGAAGACGTCATTATGCCGGCGCTGCTCACTGACGCTCCTCCATCTCCTAGGCAACACACCTGCGGCCTGGGAGAGGAGGAGTGTCAGAGCGAGGAGAAATGTCCCTCCGCTTCAACACAGCTTTGAACTACTGGCGCCACTGCACCAGCAGTGCAAAGCGGCAGGATGAGGACACAGCGCGCATGCCAGCAGAAATGGCTCTGCATGCCCCTGGTGGCACGCGTGCCATAGGTTTGCCATCACTGTTATAGGGTGATAATGTACAAATGGTACCCTCTCTATTTTCACATTGGATTCAGTTACTCGATTGGAGGCATTCGCTATGTGGTTGAATTCTTTTCTAAATAGAGTAGAGGGGTAATTCCTGTCTCTAAATCTGTCTGCAATTCCTGAAGTCGTTCCGGTACAGTGTTTTTATCCGACACAATAGGTTAGACCCTTTTAAATTGAGAGTGGGGAAGACTGTTTTTAATAGATTTAGGCTGGCAGCTGTCATACAACAGTAAGCCATTGCAATCAGTTGGTTTGGTAAAAATGTCCGATGTTAGATGTCCGCTATTATTTTTGTGTATTACAGTATCCAAAAATGTCACTGTAGACAAACTATGTGTTGATGTGAATGATAATTCCGGTCTAATGGAATTGATATCTATAAGAAATGTATCCAAATCATGATGGCTTCCCTTGCAAATACAAAAGATATCAGCTATAAAATGATACCAACAAGCCACATTTTGTTGGTAAAGGGGGTTGGTATAAATGTATCTTTCTTCAAATTCATCCATATATAAATTAGCATATGCTGGGGCCACATTGGACCCCATTGCTGTACCACATACTTGTAGAAATCGTCACCAAATAAGAAAATTTTCTCTTAAAACAATGTCCAATAAAGAGATACATAAGGAGATAGAACTAGTGTCGAGGTTGGAATTATGCAATGAGTTTTTTACAGCCTCCATACCTCTCTCATGTATAATAGAGGTATAGAGGCTGTTGACATCTATAGTAACAAGTTAAGTATCTGGAGAAATGGTATCTAATTGATTAATTTTGTATAGAAAAATCACCTGTATCCAATAAAAAGGATCTTGTTTTTTTAGTTAGTGGTGTTAACATTTTTTCTAAATAAACTAATAATGGTGAAAGTAGTGAATCAGTTGAAGCAATGATGGGTCGTCCTGGTGGGTTATTGAGTGATTTATGAATTTTTGGTAAAATATAGAATACTGTTGTGATGGGATGAATATTAGTGAGAAAAGTTTTTGTTTTAGTATCGATGGTTTTGAAAGATAAATGATGGGAAAGGACAGATTCAATTTTTTCTCTTATAGAACTGGGATCCCTTGGAATTTTGATGTAAGTATTGTGATCTGCCAGTTTTCTTTTGACCTCATTCATGTATTGAGCTCGATCCATGATCACAATAGCTCCCCCCTTATCTGCTGATTTTATTATAATCTTAGGATTGTTTTTAATGGAGAATAATGCCCGTCTTTCTATGGGCAATAAATAATTGTGGGTGGGAAATTTACCTTGTTTATATTCCAGGGCGGTGTTCAGGGCAGGTGCGTCCCAGGCTGGAGGAGTTAACTTTGTTGCCGCTCTTGGTATTATCAATATGGTGGTGCATTCCAATCTGGAACGCAAGCGATTCCACCTTATCAGCATTATGGCGGTGCGTTCCAGTTTGGGACGCAAACGGTTTCTATATGCTAACGGCACTTCCTCTTTCATCAGCGACATGGCGGTGCGTTCCAGCCTGGTACACAGACAGCTCCTATTTGCTGATGGCACTTCCGCTTTTATCAGAAGCATGGCAGTGCGTTGCAGCCTGGGACGCAAATGATTCCCATGTGATTGTTTAGACGGTGTGGAGGGCGCATTAACTGCCGCCTTACTAAAGGGACGGTGAATCGCAATCGGCGGTCACCCACTGATGCCCTGATGTTATCTTGATTATGGTATGGTTACAGTGTTTGGTCTTTAGTATCGTATCCTGTGAACGTTGATTTTTGGGATTGAGAGGAGGAGGAGGAGGGAGGGGGAGAGGGGGGAGTCATGTTTGTTCAGTGTGCTATTTAAGGGGACCTAATTGTATCAGGTCCCCTTCCTACCTATACATCATGGCATCCTGCTGACACCTCTTTATCTGGCCTCCTGATGACCCCTTTGGGAGAAACGCGTTGAGGCATACTGAGGCAACTTTTAGGACGCACACATACGATAAAGCTGGTGTCACACATAACGACGACGACAACGACGTCGCTGCTACGTCACCATTTTCTGTGACGTTGCAGCGACGTCCCGTCGCTGTCGCTGTGTGTGACATCCAGCAACGACCTGGCCCCTGCTGTGAGGTCGCCGGTCGTTGCTGAATGTCCAGCTTCATTTTTTGGTCGTCACTCTCCCGCTGTGACACACACATCGCTGTGTGTGACAGCGAGAGAGCGACGAAATGAAGCGAGCAGGAGCCGGCACTGGCAGCTGCGGTAAGCTGTAACCAGCGTAAACATCGGGTAACCAAGGGAAGACCTTTCCCTGGTTACCCGATGTTTACGCTGGTTACCAGCCTCCGCCGCTCTTGCTGCCAGCGCCGGCTCCTGCACTGTGACATGTGGCTGCAGTATGCATCGGGTAATTAACCCGATGCATACTGTAGCAAGGAGAGCAAGGAGCCAGCGCTAAGCAGTGTGCGCGGCTCCCTGCTCTCTGAACTGTGACATGTAGCTGCAACACATATCGGGTTAATTAACCCGATGTGTGCTGCAGGAGAGCAAGGAGCCAGCGCTAAGCGCGGCTCCCTGCTCTCTGAACATGTAGCACAGCGACCTTATGATCGCTGCTTCTGCTGTGTTTGACAGCTAAGCAGCGATCATAACAGCGACTTACAAGGTCGCTGTTACGTCACCGAAAATGGTGACGTAACAGCGACGTCGTTGTCGCTGTCGTTTAGTGTGACACCAGCTTAAGTGTTATCTTTTACTATCCCAATGATTATTTTGTTTGCCTAAACAAATATTATTATGCACTTTATTTAGCATAAGCACTTTATCTAAGGGATGCTTGAAACTATTATGCACCTTATTTAGCATATGCACTTTATCTAGCATACTCACTTTATCTATTGGTAGCTCATAATTACTGCTATTATGCACTTTATTCAGCATAAGCACTCTCTATTGACTATTTTAACTAACGTAATTGCTTGCTGAATGATATTGCTGTGCACCTTATTCTAACATAAGCACCTTATCCCTTACTGCTAGGGTGCAACAGGGCAATTTAGGGATAGCCACCGGAAAGTGGGGGCACCATATCGTGTATCATTAGTATGCCGACCTCCACGTTGGGTAGAGGAAAGGAGGGAGAATTTGTATATGTATGTATATGTATGTTGCCCTTTCTCCTACTCCTGCACCATTATATGCCAAAAACCTCCTCAATACTGTGAGGTGGAATTGATGCATGTATGTGTCTAATTTGCATAATTTTGGTTTGTCCACTAGTCCAAATTTTCAAATTTTTTCTACCTTGCCCATAGATTTGAGTACCTTTCATATCTTTGGTAGGGCAAGATAGGGAATTTCAGGGATAGCCTTCGGAGAGTGGGGGCACCATATCATCTTTTATTAGGGTGCCGACCTCTGCGCTAGGTAGTGGACAGGAAGGAGGTATATTCCTCAGGGTGTGATCTCTACCCTCCTCCCTTTTTACTTTGCACTTTAGTTTGGATGGTTTTAAGTAAGCTTGAAAAAAGTTCATATTTTAGGGTTATATTTTTCAGAACCAGAGCAAGCAGCTTTCCCAAAAGGAATTGATCAAATCCAAATAAAAAAATAAAATGACAGGAGATTTATTTTTTATTTCAAATTCAGCCCTCTGGACTCTGCTATAAGATCGGCTATTTCCAAAAATTGGTATTGATTGGTAAATGATGATTTGAAAGATGTAGCAGCACAAAAATCTTTAATCGCATGTAAACATTTTAAAAACCTCAAGGACATTTTAATTTGTAATAGGTTGACTTCAAAGAAAAAAAATGGCTATCAAATGCTGCACCATCAGGCAATGTTAAATATGGCCATTGCTCTTTTTGTAATTTACATTTAAATATGAATCCTTTGAAATTGGGTTCTTACCATCACTGAGTGAAACAATTTATTTCCTGCCGCACCAATTTTGTAGTATAAGTTATATTTTGCCCTTGCGGTTTTTACTATATTGGAAAAACCATAAGACCTGTGTTCATCAGATTCAGAGAATATTTTCATTCAATTACCATGGGTAAAGGAGCTACCAGACTTATTGACCATATCAGGGAACATTATAATTCGGACCCTGGTGTTTTGCGTTTTGCTGGTTTGGAAAAAGTTAACCCTCCAAAAAGAGGAGGAAATTATCATAAATTGCTGTTACAAAGGGTATCCAAATGGATTATATTACTAGAAGCTTTGGGTCCGTTAGGGATAAATGAAATGACTTATCTATCTTCTTGTAAGCTAGACTTTGGTGTAGTTCCAATTCTTTTAATGTAGGATTTTTTTATTTTTGTAGTTTATATATTATGTCTGTTGTGTATGGAAATTGTGACATCACATGTCAAAAGGAGGTTGCTACAAAAGGATGTAGTATCCATGTCATATCTATAGGACGGACCTGTTGAAGTGTCTTCAAGTCTCACAAAATAGCTGTCATCTGTATTTTTTCAGCTACTCCCTGTATTCATGCTTGATGAATTGATAAAGAAAACATTTTTTTATTCCCAAGAATGGTGAGTGCTACTTCTATTTTTTTCTGTTGGAATATTTAAGTTGCTCGTCCCACAGGCCCAGTAAACAAGCACAAGGGATAGCTTGTAGTTTAATGTGAAAAATGTGTTTTATGAGACTCAGAGTTTACTTCCAAAATTCTGCATTCCTGCATTACATGCATTAAATGGGCATTGTCCTGTCCACATCTGACACTTTGTTCATCCGGTCTAAGCTCTATCTTATATAAAAGACGGAGTGTTGTTATCTCTATTATTAATAGGGCAAAAGGAGGGCGATTTGAATTTTATAAGGTTTTCTTTTTTCTTTTTCATACTTTTCCGACGGGACCAAGTCTACCTTCCTGGCCAACATGCAACAGAAGCTCTCTCGCCAACGAGATACCCTAGCGAAGCTGGTGGCACATATGAAGTCCATAGAATCCCGTCTGGCATCCATGCAAGCCTCTGATGGCCCCCAACTTGCCAAACTGCAGAAGGAACTGTCCCGCCAACACGAGGCTCAGAGACGCATGGCCGAATACATGGCGTCCCTGGATTCCCGTCTGTACGCTCTGCAGAACCCGGCCTCCTCACCTACCCCTGAATCTGTAGGCTTGTCGACATTCATGTCCAGGTCCCGCCTGGCCTCTCCACCCATGTACGGAGGTGACCCAGGTTTGTGCTGTGGGGTTCTGAACCAGGGTTCCTTGCATTTCGAGCTCTCACCTTTGCAGCGAGCGACTGACCGCTCCAAGATAGCATTCATCATATCACATCTGACCGGTCGGGCTCTGGCATGGATGAATCTGCTTTGGGAGAAGAACGACCCGACTATTCAAGACCTGTCCATCTTTTTAGACACCTTCCGCAAGGTGTTCAATGAGCCTGGATGTCTCTCTTCTACTGCCTCTTCGCTCATGAGAATCCGCCAGGGATATCTCACCATGGGACAGTACGCAATCAAGTTCCGCACTCTGTCTTCCTAACTCAGATGGAACAACGCTTTGGTAGCTGCCTTCTGGAAAGGAATTATCCAGAAAAATCGAAAGAAAAAAAGGACAAACTGTTCGGCCGGGATGTACCTACCACCTTGGAAGACCTGATCTCCCTGGCTACCCGTATTGATCTCCGCTTTGAGGAGCGTGCCAGAAAAGTCACCTGTGAGAAGAGAACCTTGCGTCTGGCACCCACCTTCTAGTGACCAATTTTGCCTCCTTCCACCAGGCCTACTGCTCTGCACGAGACCATGGAGGTCGATCACGTCACAGAATGCGGCAGAGGAATCAGAGGGCGGCAGGAAAATGCTTCTACTGCGGAAGTGCCAAGCAACTGATTTGGGACTGTCCAGTAAAGCCGGGAAACTACTGAGCCTAGGGTTCATCAGAGAGGCCAATCTAGGTCACGCCAAGTCCTCTTCTTTTCTCCATGTACCCGTATCCCTGTCCTGCGGTTCCATCCGGTTCTCGGAGCATGCATTCCTGGATTCTGGCTCCGCCGGGAACTTTATCCAGCATTCTGTGGTGGATCAACACCAGATTCCTGTCCGGTATCTTAATACTCCCATCAGTGTTTCCTCCGTGGATGGAAAACCGCAATTTAAACCCATCTGGTATGTCACTGAGACCTGTGAAATGCAAGTGGGACTACTGCATTCCAAGACGATTGCCTTCCATGTGCTTCCTGGCATGGCTCACGCGCTGCTGCTGGATGTTACAGTTGTGCCTTGAACCGGCCTAGTCCCGTCATTGACTCCCACATTGGGGTCGGTTAACTCTGCAGCGCCACCTGGCCGTCGCTTGAGGCATCAGCTGGCATCATGTGTGTGCCAGCTTTGGGTACACAGTGACACTAACTGGGTGACCTTCACGGTCTGACGTGCCCCTATACGCACGTGACCGGCTCAGTGTTTACATTCCAGGTGTCCAGTGACGCTAACTGGGTAGCCTTCACGGTCTGACGTGTCCCTGTACGCACGTGACTGGCTCAGTGGTTATGTTCTAGGTTTCCCAGTGACGCTAACTGGGTTACCATTCTCTGTTGCGTTCTCGTTGGTTTTGACGTGTTTTTACACACGTGACCATTACTTGTGCACCTGTGAGGTTAACAGCGACATGCTACACATAAGAGTGTGCCTTTACAATATCTCCTTCGTTTCTGTTTTGGTCTGCTGAGTTGCTGTAATCCGTTCTTCTGTCCTTAGTGGCTTTAACACCTGCCCATCGGATGTGGGGCAACGATTGATATTATATTTTTTTTAATTATTTTTTATTTCAATCATCCCCTCTGTAACAGTACGCTCGCGCCAACAGTCCTCCTGGACATAGCAGACGTTCAGCAACTACAGCGATATTTTCAACAGCTGAAAACACGTCTCAGGGCTGTGGAAGAGTCCTCTCCAGCTGTGGATATCGCAGCTCTGATTAAACAGGAGGCATTAAGGGCGGTGTTCTTGGGTCCCCAGGTGGTCCATGACTTTGCCTTATGTCTTCTGGACCTGGTTCAGGGGACGTTTTTGGTATCGGTTTATGCCATAGAGTTCAGGACTCTGGCCGCTGAGTTAAGTGGCCAGAGCAGGTCCTGTTACCGGTATTCTGGAGAGGGTTGTCGGGGCATGTGAAAAATGCATTGGCCCACCAGGGAGATACCACCTGACCTGGAGACCTTGATTTCACTTGCTACGAGAATCGACAAACGTCACTCTGAGCACCAGTTAGAGCAGGCTCAGAGTCGTTCTCATGTGCGACTGGCTCCCTCTTTCCCCAAACCCGAAGCATCAGCCACGTACCCTGAACCCGAACCTGAGCCCATGAATATCAGGCAGACAGCTGCTAGGTCCTCAATGAAGCGGCGAAACAGGTTTGCTTCGCTTGCAAACAGACAGGTCACTATGCCAACCAGTGCCCTAAAAAGGTCGAGAAGCAGGTGTATGTCGCGTCTGTTAATAAGGAGACACAGGACGCGCCTGCTTCAAACCTTAAATGGTCCTTCAAGGGCACGGTGGCGTTTGATAACACCACTGTACCAGTTACAGCATGTGTAGACTCCGGTGCAAACGGGAATTTTGTGTCTTCTGAGTTTGCCCATCTGCATGAGATTCCCGTGACCATGCTGCCCAAGTCGGTATCTGTCCGGGTAGCCGATGGGTCCGTCCTCCCAGAGGGTGTCAGCTACCAGACAGTCCCATTTGGTTTTCACTATGCCTTCAGGGCACCGGGAGACCACCTCTTTTCTTGTTATGAATGATGTTATGGATGAGATCTTGTTGGGGCTCCCCTGGCTGAAGCAGCATTCTCCGCAGTTTGACTGGGGCAAAGGGAAGATCTCAAGTTGGGGTACCGCATGTCAAAAAACCTGTCTGCCCAAGACAACTAGAGGGTCGTTGTCTGTTGACCCAGTGAAGGTGCTCAAGCCTCCGCACCAGTGTTCCTCCTCAGTTGAGGGGGTCTCCAAAAAATCAGCAGAGACATCATCCTCGCTTTTACACCCCCATACCCCAAATCCCATGCCAGTTCGTCGTACCAGGGTCTCCAAGGATCCCCCGACTAGCCCTGCTTTCCCGGTTAGGGAACGGTCTGCTTGTGTGTGGGTTGGATCAAAGCGGAGGTGTAGATATGCAGTGGACTGGGATGGTTTTGGCCCCGAACATCGATCCTGGGTGGCAGCTTTCGAGTGCCGGAATGGAGGGGGCCCTAGACGAGGGGGTAATGTTACGGTTGTGCCTCGAACCGGCCTAGTCCAGTCATTGACTCCCACATTGGGGTCGGTTAACTCTGCAGCGCCACCTGGCTGTCGCTTGAGGCATCAGGTGGCTAAAGTTTTGTACCATCCTGAGCCTAAGTGCTCAGGCAGCCACACTGAGCATGTGCGTGATGTCATTCTTGACAAGGCGGCTACTGATTGGTCATCATGACTTCAGCGATGAAGTGGCAGCCGCTGTATGGCTGCAGCCGACGCCATTACCACATGCCATGTGGTCTGGGCTAGGGTGGCGGCTATAAAAGGTCTGTAGCTCCGCACATCGGGGCGCGAGTGTCATTATGCATGCTGACAGCAAAAGCTGTATTCCCGGCTGTCAGAGTGAGTGGCTTCCAGCGCCATTGTAAGTCTGCAGTGCTTGTGGCAGATCCGAGTATATGTGCAGTATGATTCTGAATTCAGGGCAGGCACCGGTACCAGGTACTCATATCTAGGTACAAACTGTGTCTTGGCACAGTGAGGGATTAGGGTCCTTCCAGACAAGATGTGCCCCCTACGCACATGCCCCGTCTGCAGTGGCAGACGTGTGTATGTGTGTGCCAGCTTTGTTTACCCAGTGACGCTAACTGGGTGACCGTCACGGTCTGACGTGCCTCTATACGCACGTGACCGGCTCAGTGTTTACGTTCCAGTTTGCCAGTGACGCTAACTGGGTAGCCTTCACGGTCTGAAGTGCCCCTGTACGCACGTGACCGGCTCAGTGGTTACGTTCCATGTTTCCTAGTGACGCTAACTGGGTTACCTTTCGGTTTTGACGTGTTCCTACACACGTGACCATTACTTGTGCACCTGTGAGGTTAACAGGGACATGCTACACGTAAGAGTGTGCCTTTACAACATCTCCTTCGTTTCTGTTTTGGTCTCCTGAGTTGCTGTAATCCATTCTTCTGTCCTTAGTAGCTTTAACACCTGCTCGGCGGACGTGGGGCAACGATTGATATTATATTTTTTATTATTTTTTATTTCAATCGTCCCCTCCATAACACTGGGAATGCCATGACTTTGGTCGCACAAGCCAGTATTGGACTGGGATGCAGGAGATATACTCCAATGGGGAGCGTCCTACAACAATAAGTACCTGATCCCAGTGTGTCCTCCTCACCCACCAGTCAAGCCGGCCAATCTTCCTGGGTTGCCAGCCGCCTACTGGTCCTACGCCGACGTCTTTGACAAGAAGGAGGCTGAGACGTTGCCACCACACGGGCCCTATGATTTTCCCATTGATCTTCTCCCTGGGACAATTCCTCCTCGTGGGCACATCTACCCTCTGTCGCAGGAAGAGACTCAATCCATGTCTGACTATATAAAAAACAATTTGACGCGAGGCTTCATCCAAAAATCCTTCTCTCCTGCCAGAGCGGGCTTCTTTATCAAAAAAAAGGATGGGGGTCTATGGCCTTGCATTGACTACTATGGATTGAATAAGATCACGGTGAAAAACAAATACCCACTACCTCTTATACCTGAATTGTTTGATTGCTTTCGAGGTGCAAAGATCTTCTCCAAGTTAGATCTCCGGGGCACGTACAATCTGGTCTGGATTCGGTCCGATGACAAATGGAAGACGGCGTTCAACACTCATGAATATCGAGTGATGCCCTTCGGGCTTAGTAACACTCCGGCGGTCTTCCAGGAGTTTGTGAACGACAACTTCCTTGACCTTCTTTACACCTGTGTGGTTGTCTACCTTGACGACATCCTTTTTTTCTCTCCAGATCTTCCTACCCACCAAAGACATGTTCGTCTGGTCCTGCAAAGGTTGAGAGAGGACCGCCTCTACGCCAAATTGAGAAATGTCTGTTTGAGCAGACCTCACTGCCCTTCCTTGGCTACACAGTCTCAGATACCAGTCTGAAGATGAATCCAGATAAGGTGTCAGCCGTACTGAAGTGGTGCCGTCCGGAAGGATTAAAGGCTATTCAGCGATTCCTGGGATTTGCAAACTATTAACAGCAATTCATGCCACACTTTTCATCTCTGGTGTATCCCATATCCTCTATCACCGGAAAAGGGGAAAACCCAAAGAAATGGACCCCGGAGGCTGAGGAATCTTTGTCTCTTAAATGGGCCTTCGCTTCTGCTCCAGCATTACACAGATCTGACACTAACAAGCAGTTTATCCTTGAGGTAGATGCCTCCTCCTCCAAAGCCAGTGCGGTCCTTACACAGAAGACTACCAAGTGTAAGACAGTAACCTGTGGCTTCCTTTCCAGGGCTTTTTCTCCAGCAGAATGGAACTACTCGATTGGCGACCAAGAATTGCTGGCAATAAAGTTGGCCCTGGAGAAGTGGCTGTATTTGCTGGAAGACCACAAGAACCTGGCATATTTTCAGACAGCTCAGAGATTAAACCCACGGCGGGCCCAATGGTCCTTGTTCTTTGCCCGCCTCAATTTTTTCCTGCACTTTCATCCAGCTGAGAAGAATCTGAAGGCCAATGCGCTGTCCTGGTCATTCCTGTTAGTCAATCAGGAAGAAGAGCCTCAGCACATCATAGAGCCCTCAAAGCTAATGGTGGCACCGGTTGATGTGCACCAACATCCTCCCGGTAAGATGTTTGTTGCTGAGATCGATAGAGAACATGTACTCCGGTGGGGACATTCCTCCAGAATAGTGGGTAATGTGGCTCAATGGAAATCTCTGCAATTGATCTCCCGGTACTACTGGTGGCCAGGACTACGACAAGACGTCCTAGAATTCATTTCATCCTGTTCTTCCTGTGCTCGGAACAAGATCCAGAAGACACTTCCAGCAGCTCCTTTACTTCCCTTACCAGTACCATCCACTCCTTGACAACACATTGGCATGGATTTGATCACAGACCTGCCAAGGTCGTCTAGCTGCACAGTCATCTGGGTAGTAGTTGACAGGTTCTCCAAGATGGCCCACTTTACGCCACTTACTGGGTTAACTTCCGTCCCGGTTCTCGCTGAACTGTTTATCCAGCACATCTTCTGGCTACACGGCTTGCCTCTCCATATCGTGTCCGATAGAGGTCCAGTTCACCGCTCGGTTTTTGAGAGCTGTCTGCAAGATGATGGATGTGAAATTGGACTTCTCTTCTGCCTATCATCCTCAGTTCAATGGCCAAGTAGAACACCTTAACCAAGTCCTGACAAACTCTCTTTGCCACTTCGTGGACGAACACCAAAGCAACTGGGTTAAGCTCCTTCCATGGGCCGAGTTTTCCTATAACAATCACGAGTTGAGTCCTCCGTCAAGTCCCCATTCCAGTTGGTTTATGGACAGAAACCCAAAGTTCTGTGTCCTGTTATGTTTTCTTCGGTCAAACCTGCAGTTAATACCCTTGTGAGGTCTTTCTCCAACATCTGGGCTGAGATCAAGTCTGCTCTGGAACGTTCCTCTGCCCGTATGAAGAGACACACTGACAAGAGACGCCTGGATGCTCCTTCCTTTCAATCCGGAGTCAAGGTCTGGCTCTCAACCAAGTACGTCTGCCTGAAGATGCCGTCATACAAGCTAGGTTTCCGCTTTATTGGTCCTTTCGAGGTGCTACAATGGATCAATGAGGTGTCCAAGTTGAAGCTGCCATCTACGCTTTGCATCCCGAACTCCTTTCATGTGTCCCTCCTCAAGCCGGTTGTCCTCAGCTGGTTCCACAGTGATCCTGATACCTTGCCTCCTCCTGTCTGTGATGAAGACGTCTATGAGGTAAAAGCCATCCTTCTGGCTAAGGAGGTCCGAGGTAAAACCTACTACCTAGTAGACTGGAAGGGGTTCGGTCCTGAGAAAAGGTCATGGAAACCTGCGGAGAATGTTAATGCCCCTCTTCTCTTGAACAGGAGGGGGCTCCAGGGGGGCTACTGTAGCACCCCGTTCCCACGAGGTCCCGAGGGGAGTGCTCTTCCTCTCACCTGCCTGGTTCCAGCGTGGACCCCATGCGCGCTCCTGCTTCCCAGCCTCCGACAACAGCGTCCTTCCTCTTACCTGCCTTACGGCTCTGCAGTCTCCTCTCCTGATTCAGGTCCTGCCGTGGTTCCCTCTCACTCCCAGGTTATGCGCTCTGCTCCAGAGTCTGCTGCAGCTTCTCCCTGCTTCCAGGCCACGCACAGGTCTTCAGTAAGTGAGCACAGGGTGTGCGCGCGGCCACATCCCCTTTCTTAAAGTGTTAGCATCCCATTACCTTGAAGTGACCTTGTCCCTGACAGAAGGCACCCCAGCAATGCTGCTAAAAGTGCGTTGCTAGTACCCAGGCCCCTGTGTGCTATTGTGTTGTATCATTTCACCTGCTGCCCATTCTTAACCTTTGTCTCGTCCTAGTGCCATACCTGCTGTGAATGCCACACCTGTGCCATACCTGCGGTGGACTCCACACCTGTGCCATACCTGTGCCACACCTGCTATGGACCCCACACCTGTGTCATACCTGCTGTGACGTCGCATCAGTACTATCTCTGCTGTGTCTCCTCTAAGAGACTGTATCTGGCCTTAAGAGACTATCTCTACTGGTCCCTGGCTGTCATGTATCTAAGCCTCTTGGTGGAAACACCGCACAGTCCCTGTATAGGGGCTCGCTGACGATCACTTCCTCAAGGGAGTCCGGTGCACTGTCCAGTGGGTCCACCACCAGATGCTCACCACCCTCCGGTGAGCGTAACATTGTGTCTGCGGGTCAAACCACTGCCATGTTGCCTGTGCTTTATGCTTCACTATCTGCTGTCCAGGAAGCAGGCACTACTGCCCCCAAGCTGCAATTACACAGACACAACAAACATCAACCACATTCTCTTCCTTGTCCCAGGGAAGTGTCCAGTTATCCGTGCCTGAGAGCTTTGAAAGGAAGTGTAAAAACCCAGCCACACACCCACAGGCACAAAACCTTGCACATTGCTAGTCATGGAGATGCTGCCATTTAGGCTTGTGGGAACACAGTGTTTCCATGATCTCTTGGCTAAGGCAGCCCCACGATAGTGTTCTCAGCTGCCACTATTTTGTCTGGTGTGCCGTCCCCGCATTATACAAGCATATGTTAAACAATCTCAATGGTGCTCTGACCAACACCATAACCGGGAAGGGCCACCTAAGAACAGACACATGGAAAACTTGTTGTGGACAGGAACAATACATATCTGTCACAGCACACTGGATGAACCTGGTGGATGGTAGGACAAAGTCGCAAACTGGAACATTACACATCTTACCCATGCCAAAAATAGCGGGCCCAACTACTAACACTGTTTCCGCCTCATAATATGCCACCTTCTGTCTCCCCTCCTTGACCTCCTGCTCCTCATCCTATGCTGCATTATCCTACCCATCACTGCCAAACTGGAAGATGTGCAGCAGCGCATTGCCAAAGCGGCAACACGCTCTGCTGAAGCTGAAGCTGATTTGTTTAAGCCAGAAACCACACACTGCAGCAGAGCTGTGGCAAGGTATAAAAGAACAGACCGATCAGTGGCTCTCCACTGCACCTCCAAACCCATCTGGTCGTCTGTGATTATGGGCGTAATCTGGTGGGGGCTTTAAAGGTCAGCAAGCTGGTACACATGCCATGCATGGCTCACGGGCTGAACCTAGTTGTTCAGAAATTTCTCAAGACATACCCTGATTTGCTCTACCTACTAGAAAAGGTGTGCCATATTAGCACCCATTTCCGCCATTCCTCTACCACCCATCAGACTGAGAGTCAGCTACCACACATAACTGTTGAGTGGGTATGGATCGCTGACATATGTGAGGTTCTTGAAAACTTTGAGTACTGCACCAAGCTCGTGAGTGGTGATCAGGCTATTATTAGCTTAACCATTTCACTGCTGTGTATGCTGAAACAATCACTACATAATCTCAAAGAGGAAGCTTTGAGTGCCCAGCATGTGGCTATGTAGCCAGATTTCCCAATGGGTGCTACTACTCAGCCCAGCCAATATTCTGAGGCAACATTGGGTGAGGATGATGAGGGAGAGGACTTGTTTTTCTGTGCTACCGAGGGGACTCCACAATCCTACACAGGGGACTCTTAACCCCAGCTTCATGTCTGTCCAGCATGAATGGGCTGGAGAGCAGAAGGAGGAGGCGAGTCAGCATGAGGAGAGGATGGGTATTGTTCCTCCTGGTGGGGATACAGAACCTTTGCCTGTTTGCAGATTAGCCCACATGGCACGGCACAGTTCATGTTTAAGTGTCTGTGGTAAGATTCTCGCTAATGCACATTTTACAAAACAACCTATAATGGTTGGTCACCTTTCTGGATCCACAGTATGAGGAGAAATTTCCTTCTCTCCTTTTGGAGTCACCAAAGGGTTGCACAATGGAATCCTTCAAGAAGGTTATTGTAGATCAGTTTCTGAAAACATCACCCCCAGACTATGCTAAGACTAAGGCGGGCTTTGCACGTTGTGACATCGCAAGCCGATGCTGCGATGTCGCACGCGATAGTCCCCGCCCCCGTCGCAGGTACAATATCTTGTGAAAGCTGGCGTAGCGAAAATTATCGCTACGCCGGCTTCACATGCACTCACCTGCCCTGCGACCGTCGCTCTGGCCGGCGACCCACCTCCTTATTAAGGGGGCGGGTCGTACGGCGTCACTGGGACGTCACACGGCAAGCGGCCAATAGGAGTGGAGGGGCGGAGATGAGCGGGATGTAAACATCCCGCCCACCTCCTTCCTTCTGCATATCGCCGGTAGATGTTCCTCGCTCCTGCGACTTCACACACAGCAATGTGTGCTGCCGCAGGAGCGAGGAACAACATCGGACCGTCGCGTCAGCATAATTATGGATTACACCGACGCTGCACCGATGATACGATTATGACACTTTTGCGCTCGTTAATCGTATCATCTAGGCGTTACACACTGCGATGTCGCATGCGATGCCGTATGTGTGTCTCTTTCAATTTGACCCCACCGACATAGCACCTGCGATGTCGTAGTGTGCAAAGCCCGCCTAAGTCCAACGGAGGGGGGGGGGATGTGTGCAAATTGGGCCATTCTCAATAAAACAGCACATCAGCAAGGGCTATCTGTGCCTATAACAATGCCAAGGTGGAGGAAGTTGCTTGAATCCTTTCTGATGCTGCAATTGCGTTTAATTATTGGGTGTCCAAGCTGAACACTTGGCCCAACCTGTCCTATATGTATTGGGGGTGCTGGCCTGCCCTGCTGCTAGTGTGATGTCAGAGCGTATATTCAGTTCTGTTGGGGTAATCATCCCTCATAGGTACATACGCCTCCAACAGAAAATGCAGACAGACTTACTCTGATTAAATTCAACAAGGACTGGATTTCACCACAGTTTGTAATCCCTCCAGATGAGAGCAAGTCAAACTAAATTCCCCCAAAATGTTGATTTTGACTACTGCTGTTAACATCCACCCCTTCCCATATAAAGCCATTTCCTTTCTGCGTCAACCATGACTCAGGCTATAGGGCTAATTTTTGTAAACACTATGCACATTGTGCAGTGTACAAACCGAGACACTACTCCTACTCAAGCCTAACTACTATTTGTCATTGGAGGCCCTTGTGATGGTGAGTCTCTGCGTCAACCATGACTCAGGCCATAGGACTAATTTTTGTAAACAATGCACATTGTGCACTGGACAAACCAGGACAGTAGTCCTACCAAACTAATATTTGTCATTGGAGACCCTTGTCATGGATTGTCCCACGGAGATAGGGGATAGATATTTGATAGAATCTACTGTCAGTCACCATAGCTGGCCAAAAAAGATCCCTGGATTGTCCCACAATGTGACTGAGATAGGGGATACATATTTGATAGAAATCTACTGTCAGTCACCATAGCTGGCCAAAAAACATCCCTTTGTGACGGAGATCGGGAATACATTTTCAATAGCAATTTACAGTGACCGTTGATGAACAACTGATGGCCCTCTGAAAACTTGAATTGAAAGCCCCAACTACTACACTAGTCCAACGTAGATAATGTTTGTTATGGGAAGCCCTTGTCATGGTGTCCTCCTGCATGTATGACAGCCCCCAGGAGTAATTTTTACAAATCCGATGCACATTCTGCACTGGACCAAATACTAGAGAATCAACCAATAAAGCTTCTCTTCCTAAATAATCTGTGAAATATTGCCAACAAATATCTCAGAGCCATTTGGAGGAGCTTCTCCAATCCATCCTGGAGGGGAGGGCACCATATATCCTTTGTCCATTCACATGCACAAGTGATATATTTGAGCTTGTTATCTAGTTGACTAGTGCAGCTTTATTTTTTCTGTTGGGCAGAGTTCAGCCCATCATGAGGCTTGCAGGCTGCAGTCACTGCTCTCTTCTTGTATTCCATGTCGCTTGGCCTTCTTCTCTGTAGTCTCTGCTTTTAAATGAGTTAAATAAGCGAGTGAGGACCTTTCCAAACTTATGTTACTCGGCCACATCAGAGTTCCTTACTATAGCAGGCTCTCTTAAAATTTTAATTTAGGGCCGCAGAATGACATGGAGGAGGAGGAGGGTAAAGCCCAATGCAACAATGGGAGCATTGTAAACTGCTATGGAATTTGTATTCCACTATCTGAGTCTCAACGAGGGAGGGAATGCCCAAATGTATAAATAAGAGCAGTCCCTCCCAACCGTATGTTTCTGAGCCACCTCTGGGTGCTCAACAAACTTAGGTTTCCTGACACCTGCAGGCCCTCTGAAAACTTGAATTGAGAGCTGTAGAGTGACATGGTGGTGGAGGAGGAGGGTAAAGGCCACCGCCACAATGAGCACATTATAAACTGCTATGGAATATGTATTTCACTATGTAAGTCTCAATGAGGGAGGGACTGCCCAAATATATAAGTAAGAGCAGTCCTTCCAAAACGTATACTACAGGACCACTTGAGGTCCCTCAGGTCAAAGATCAACACACCAATGGGCTTGTTCTGGCTGGCCTTGTAAAGTTCTGGGAATAGCTAACTAGAAATTTTATATGATGGGGGCGTGTCCTGAGTGGCATGTGAGGCAGACGTGCGGAGAGAGGGCTCCTGCCGTATCATCCTGCTTTTATCCTCCCCAGGCGAGGTAACAATACCTTTCCCTTCCTATCTGAGCGAGGACTTTCTCCAGATTGCACAGGGAGCCTGCGGGACTGGAGCGGCATGCCCCGTGGCCAGAGGGCTGAGAAAGAGATGCAGGAACGTGGGGACCCGAAATCCAAGATGGCGCTGGATGCCGGAGCTGCGGGCAGGGTTGGCATGCCGGACGCTGCGGCCCGCCTTAGTAAGTATGTGTGGGCCCAGCCTGTGGCTCCTGGGGATGATAACGGCGCAGACACCTGCGACGACACTCTGCCACTGCCGGAACCGGACCCGTCGGGGAAGAAAAATCAGCAGGAGGGGTCTGTGAGTACCATGGCGGCTGCTGGCTGACACTTTTTATGGATATCTTTGAGAAATGGCTTTCTTCTTGCCACTCTTCCATAACGGCCAGATTTGTGCAGTGTATGACTGATTGTCGTCCTATGGACAGACTCTTCCACCTCAGCTGTAGATCTCTGCAGTTTATCCAGAGTGATCATGGGCCTCTTGGCTGTATCTCTGATCAGTCTTCTCCTTGTTTGAGATGAAATTTTTGAGGGACGGCCGGGTCTTGGTAGATTTGCAGTGGTATGATACTCCTTCCATTTCAATATGATCGCTTGCACAGTGCTTCTTGGGATGTTTAAAGTTATGGAAATCTTTTTGTAACCAAATCCAGCTTTAAACTTCTCCACAACAGTATCACGGACTTGCCTATTGTGTTCCTTGGTCTTCATGATGCTCTCTGTGTTTTAAACAGAACACTGAGACTATCACAAAGCAGGTGCATTTATACAGAGACTAGATTACACAGAGGTGGATTATATTTATCATCATCAGTCATTTAGGACAACATTAGATCATTCAGAAATTCTCAATGAACTTCTGGACTAAGTTTGCTGCACTGAAAGTAAAGGGGCCAAATAATATTGCACGCTCCAATTTTCAGTTTATTATTTCTTATAAAAGTTTAAAATAAGCAATACATTTCGTTCAACTTCACAATTGTGTCCCAATTGTTGTTGATTCTTCACCATAAAATTTAAATTTCTTATCTTTATGTTTGAAGCCTAAAATGTGGGAAGAGGTTGAAAAACTCAAGGGGACCGAAAACTTTCGCAAGACACTGTAATTATTTGCATCTGTATTGGGATAAATTGCATACTGGGAATATCTCGGAAGGAGCGGTAGCTACTTCTTTTGCTAGATTAAAGGTAACCTGTCACCAGTTTTTTCACTATCACACTAAACGTATCACCTTCTGCACCTCCTGGGCTGCATTCTATGAAGGTGCACCTTGTTCCCTGACTCACCTTGCAGACCCCAAAAATAACTTTAGAAAACATGACCGTTAGGTATGCTAATTACTTGTGAGGCTCAGATGGGCGTGCTCATTTTCTGCTCCTGTCCCCCCTTCTGCCACTGTTTGCCGTCCTCCTTTCTTGATTGACATGATGACGCCTCCGTCATCATCCTCGTTGCTTTTTCAAATCTCGCATCTGTGCAGTCATATCCGCTCGCACAGGCGCAGTTCGCTCTGCCATGTCACGGGCAGAGCAGAAAACATAGCTGCCACAATTCTGTACTGCATGAGTGTTATATGTTCAACTACACTGCGGTAAGGAGTCATCTCTTGCTCCCAAGTCTCCTTGGCAATATCCAACAGGCCTCTGGGACACCGCCCATAGACCAATTCAAAGGGTTAAAAACCCGTGGAGGATTGGGGTACCTCTCGTATGGCGAACAAGAGATATGGCAGGAGAGCATCCCAATCCCTCCCATCCTTATCTACCACTCTTTTCAACATCCCCTTTAGGGTTTTATTAAAGTGCTCGACCAGAACGTCAGTCTGAGAGTGATACACTGAGGTACGCAGGTGGGAGATTTTTAGTAATTTACATAGTTCTTTGAGTATATGAGACATAAAGGGGGTCCCCTGATCCGTAAGAATCTCTTTCGGAATACCTGTGCGAGAAAACATGTTAAAAAGCTCTTTTGAAATTGCTTTTGCATTGGCATTCCGTAAGGGTATAGCCTCCGAATAACGGGTGGCGTAATCCAGTACCACCAAAATGTATTGATGACCCCTGGCAGATTTAACTAATGGACCGACTATATCCATTGCTATCCTCTCAAAGGGCACCTCTATTATTGGCAAAGGTTTCAGGGGGCTTCTAAAATGTGTCATAGGCCCAGTCAACTGGCATGTAGGACAGGACTGACAGTACTGAGTTACATCTCCCACCAGACCCGGCCAAAAGAAACGTTGCAGAATATGGTCTTTTTTCTTTTCTCCAGCCAGGTGGCCCCCAAGGGATGTTTATGTGCCAGGTCTACAACCACCTGACGAAAGGATTTGGGTACCACTAGCTGTTCTACCACCACTCCTCGCATCTTATCAATGTGGTGCAGCATGCTCTGTTGCACTGCCACATGTGGAAACTCATTTTGAGCCACTGGGTACACTGGGTTTCCCTCAGAGACCTTCACATTTTCCCATGCCCTTGTTAAAGTAGGATCTTGGTGTTGAGCGGTCCCGAAATTATCACAGGCCACCTCAAAACCTGGCATCTCTATAACATCCTCTAGCGTGTCCACCTCGTCTACAAACAAAGCCAAAGGAGAGTCTACAGTTTCTGGAGCTACCCCTGTGGTGGGTCCCCCATCATCTTCCTCCAGTGGCTCAGGGGCTAACCCCAGGGTATCGTTCACCAGTTTTCCTTCAACCGGGTGTTCACGCCATTTTTAATGTTCCACAAGTCCCAGAATAAGGGAACGTCTCTCGCCAGGATTACACTATGCAACATAGTCTTTACGCTCACTGCATGATGTCTTTTGGCCCCCAAAGGCGTGGCAAGAGTTACCCCGGCTGTGGGGTAGTTTTTAGTATCACCATGTATGCAACTAATGCCCACAGTTGAATCTGTGGGTCCACCAAGCTAGCATGTACCAAGGTTACTTGACTGCCAGAGTCTAAGATGGCATTCACACTATAGCCGTTGACCTCAATGCAACACACATGTTGTTCATTTCCCGTGAGGATCTCCGCAGCACAGACTGACTGTACATATAATGACAGACGCCTTGTAGTGTTACAGTCCATCGGCTCTGTAGTTAATGGGCAGTTAGCAGCTACGTGGCTGAGCCCACGACATCGCCAACACTGTATAGGCCCTTGCCTCCCAGTTGGGGACCTCAGTCTGGGCCTGTTGACTTGCTGAGAAATCACACCGCTAACATAGTCCTTTGTGGACCTGCTACCCCTAGTTGCAACATTCTCTTCTTTTTGAGAAGGAGTAGTTTTAGCAGGACTTTCAGGCGATTTCCTAGAACCCCAGCAAGGCGAAAGCGTCCCCTGGAGTAGGCTTTCAGAAGCGCTGTAACACTCAACCATATTCACAAACTGGTCAGCGCTAGTTGGGTCACCCTGTCCGACGCACCTCTGGATCTTAGCTGGTAAGGATTGCAGGTAATTGTCTAGGACAACACATTCCACCATCAGTGCGGGCGTCAAAGTTTCTGGTTGCAGCCATTTTTTCACCAGATGGATAAGGTCATGCATTTGTGAACAAGCAGGCTGATGTGCCACAAAAGTCCATAGATGTACCCTCTTTGCCCGTACATATGTGTTCACTCCCAGCCTTGCCAGGATTTCACCTTTTAGTTTAACATAGTCCATAGCATCAGCTCCACTTAGATCATAATATGCCTTTTGCGGATCTCCGATCAGGAATGGAGCGACCACTTCAGCCCATTTGTCCACCGGTAAGCGCTTACGTTCTGCAATACGTTCAAACACTGCTAGATATGCTTCCACATCATCATCAGCAGTCATTTTAAGTAAAGCCTTTTGTACGGCTTTCTGTTCACTGGCAGGGCTTTGTGCACGGTCCTCCGCGTCTCGCGGCTGCCGAACCAAGGCCTCCTTTATTGCATTTAACTGCTCTTGTTGCATTTGGTGCTGCTGCTCCAGCGCCTTCTGGAAGTAAGTATTGGTCTGTTGTTGCTGGGCATTGGTCTGTTGTAGCTTTGGCATTGGTCTGTTGTTGCTGGACATAGGCCTGTTGTTGGTTAATGTTGGCCTGTACCAAATGTTTCAGCAGCTCCTCCATATTGCTGGTCTCTTGGCTTTTCAGCAGCACAGGAGCTTTCAGCCAGGATATTAACAAGAGACAATACCAATAGAACGGTTTATCTGCAGTCACAATCCAATAGCCACTAATTCCCGCATTCGAGACACCATTTGTAAGACAGGGAAAATAGCTCAGCTGGGATCTTTGCTTTGGTCCAAGCGAGTGGCTATGGATTCACAGATGACAGCGGCAGACTGGCAGGTTCCACACAGATACGGCCACTGCCATGTTTATTGTGTACACATATCTCTCAGTGTTACACATTAAAAAAAAAACAGGAAAATAAACGTCTAAGGCCGTCTGGCCACTAACTAACAACAGAATGCTAACTACAAAATAAACCTATGTAACAAACAAAACAATATTCTCTTACTGTGTCTGTTCCTCAGCACAGCAAGTGGAGGTATTGAGTCCTAGCACTAGCAGCCATGAGCCTGTACTGCTTTCCTCAGCAGTCTCTTTGTTCTGAATGCCTCCTGATTATTTCAGCTGATCCAGTGAGGGATCAAAACCTGGATTGAATATGGAGAAGGGAGCAACCAGTCCCACTGCAATTCCTACTGATTGCTCCAGGAAAAACCGAGCCCAAAATTACACTGAAATAATTTGCATGGGCTGACTGCTCCACAGTCAGTACATGGAGGCATATGAAATGAACCGAGGGGAAACATACCTGTTCTCTAGTACTTCTCCCCTCAGCATCTCACAATCTAATATATAAAGCTGAATGTGTGTATGTATATGTGTGTGTGTATGTATGTGTGTGTGTGTGTGTGTGTGTGTATGTCCGGGATTGGCATCCGCACCGTCGCAGCTACAGCCACAAAATTTTGCACACCCACACTTCTGGACCCCGAGAGCATCATAGGCTATGTTTTGAGGGGAAATTTTAACTCTGCGCTTTACAGTTATTCACCAAAAAACCTACCTCCATTAAAGCGAATGGAGCTGAGAGTCACAGTACAGCCAGAACTTCAGAAGAATGCGCAGCCACGCCCTTAAATGGAATGTTGGTGTGTCACAATGCAGCCAGGGAAAGAGAGAGATACAGACAGGGAAAGAGGCAGACACAAACAGGGTAAGAAACAGACATAGACAGGGTAAGAGACAGACACAAAGAGTCAGACACAGACAAAGTGACAGACTGACAGGGAAAGAGAGGGAAAGAGAGTGACAGGTAAAGAGACAGACACAGACAAAGAGACAGACACAGGGAAACAGACAGACAGGGAAAGAGAGAGAGACAGACAGGGTAAGAGACAGTCAAAGACAGGTAAAAAGACAGGCAAAGAGACAGACACAGGGGAAAGAGACAGAGGGAAAGAGACAGACAGGGAAAGAGAGAGAAAAAGACAGACAGGGAAAGAGACAGACAGGGAAAGTGACAGAGATAGACCGGGAAAGAGATAGACCGGGAAACAACAGTTATTAACCCGGGCAAAGCCGGATAGTAGAGCTAGTATATATATATATATATATATATATATATATATATACTGTATGTGTGTCCGCTATAGGAACCCGCACCGTCTCATTTACTATCACGGTATTTTGCACAGACACCTCATATGACTCAGGGAACGTCATAGACTATTTTTTGAGGGGAAAATGTAACCCCGCGCTTTAGGCTGGGTCCACACAGGGCACTAGTGCGATCCTCGCATGACACTCGGCTCACGCTGGCAGAACAGCAGGAGCCGAGTGTCATGCGAGTGTCACTGCGACTGAGGTCCAATCATGTGATCGGACCTCAGCTGCAGAGGGGCGGGCCAGCATTCAGGAGGGGAGGGATTTATCTCCCTCTCTCCTCTGTGGTCGGCTATTGCCATTCTCGCACTGCACTCGCGATACACTGGTGTAATGTGAGTGCAGTGCGATTTTTCTCTCGCCCCATACACTTGAATGGGTGCGAGAGAAAGAGTCTCGCATAACAATCGCAGCATGCTGCGATTGTTTTCTCGGTCCGATTGGGGCCGAGAAAATAATCGCTCATGTGTGCTGGCACATAGGTTAATATTGGTCTGAGTGGAATGCGATGTTTTATCGCATCCCTCTCACTCTGATTTTCATGCCGTGTGTCTTAAGCCTTATAGTTATTCTCCAAAAAAACTCCTTACATAACAGTCAATGGAGCTAGGAGGAGAGGTCTTTAATAGGAGCTGTGATTGGTTATTATAGGCAACAAAGGACATTGCTAGTGTAAGAAGCTTATGTGTGAGGTAATATGATATCGGTGCAGAGACGGAGAGAGACAGACAGGTAATGAGAGAGAGAGACAGAGACAGACAGACAGGGAATGAGAGTGAGAGAGACATAGACAGACAGGGAATGAGAGAGAGAGACAGAGACAGACAGATGGGGAAAGAGAGACAGAGAGACAGAGACAGACAGGGAATGAGAGAGAGACAGACAGGGAGTGAGAGAGACAGAGACAGATAGGGAATGAGAGAGACAGAGAGACGGAATGAGAGAGAGAGACAGACAGATAGGGAATGATAGAGACAGACAGGGAATGAGATAGACAGAGACAGACAGACAGGGAATGAGAGAGACAGAGACAGACAGGGAATGATAGAGAGAGAGAAAGAGACAGATAGGGAATGAGAGAGACCGAGAGACAGAGACAGACAGACAGACAGGGAATGAGAGACAGAGACAGACAGAAATGGTCTAACTTGCTTCTTTGAGAGTGGCTGCAGCTAATTTTGGATTGCTTCCACTTTATCTAGTTGATTTTCCCCCTACTGATGTTATAGCCTATGTATTTGGCCTCCTCCCTCCCCATGGTGCACCTTTTTTGGGAAACCTCGCCTTTCTCAGCACATCAAGTACCGCATGGACCTTCTTCAGATGACTTTCCCAATCAGGGCTGAAGATCACAATATTGTCTATGTATGCCAAGGCGTATTTCTAATGAGGGGGGGGCTATAATCCAGTCCATGAAGGAGGGAACTCCGGCACACTACCCCAAATAATGTAAAGACGCAAAAAATTTCAATCAATTGTTCATTTATTTCACAATAGGAGGCAAAAAAGTCCACATGAGACGTTTCGACCAAACTCGGTCTTCCTCAATCGGGACTTATTATAATGATTACTGGCCATAAGTTACATAACGTTGTAAAGAGGAGGTCGTGTTAAATGATCCAAATGGACCAAGGAATAATCAACTATAGGTGCCCAGTATTGCATCAATGTGACTTAAATGGCAGACACCCATTAAAGGAATGGTGAACACATGCCGGGTGTAAGGGCTTAATGGCACACGGTTTCAGCACACCTAGGATGCTAATTCAAACCACCATCGGCTGATGCAAAGGGGTAGTCCACAATCGTTGTATAACAGAACGCGCGTATGTAATGGAACAAGCTCCGTGTATATCACAGAGGCGTAGACAGCGGCCGGAGCACACACCCTGGCATCTGAGGGTTTCGCCCTCTTCCCGCCCCTTCATCCATATGATTGAGTCCTCTGGCACAATGCACGTACGTGTTTGGTCATTATACAAATAAAAAGGCGCAGATGCGTGTTGTTCTTGTGATGCCACACTGGGCCCATCCATTGCGCACGTGTGTGGTTGTGTTTGTGAGGCATCTGAAGTTCTGATTTGCGTTAAGCAAGGTTTGTGTCTTCTCTGCATGCAATAATTTCTTACTTGAAAGGTAGTTGTCCCTCTTGGTTGTCAGGTTGTATTTCACTGTCTGTGATTTTGGTATTTCATCTTAACAGCCAGTAATTTCTCCATTTACCTAGTATCTGGATTATTTGTTTAGTTGCAGCATAACATTACATTATTACATGTTTTTACGGCATGTGATTAACTTGTCATAAATGTATCGCTCACTGCACATGCAATATGTATAATTTATAATTCATTAAAGATTCAATAATAATGATGTGTTATTCAACTCAATTTTTTATATTTTTTTCATACTCAGATGACGTCACAAAATGACCTTTTCCTGCGCGAATTGATACAGGAATACCGTGAGAACCCATACTTGTGGCATGTGAAGTCACCTGAGTACAGCAACAAGCTTCTCAAAAAAGAAGCTTATGGGAAGTTTGTTGCTGTATACGACCGCCATCACCCCTCAGACAAAGGGACAGAAATTCTTCTGCGGAAAAAAATTCAGGCCTTGCGTACGGTATTCCAAAAGGAGCTCAACAAGGTCGAGTTGTCAAAGAGGTCCAGGGCTGGCACGGGGGATGTCTATGTTCCTAGGCTCTGGTATTATGACCTCCTGATGTTTCCCAGAGATCAGGAACTCCCTGTGCCTCTACTATCTTGATGCCCCCACAGGAGGCGGACCTTTAAGACCCTCCCACCCCGGCCTTGTTTGAGGATGTAAGTATGTGGTGTTTTGTAGTACCAATATGTTGTTACAATGATTAACCATCCATACAGTAATGTTCATGAAATTTAATCTTTGATTAAATTAATAACGTTCTTAACGCAGTTATGTGCATATATCTTGATTTTTGTAAACTCAACAACAGATATGTCATGATTTGTTAATGTATTGTATGTCATAATTGGCTGCAATGTAACTCCATGTACCTTTAGTACATAAAAAAACTATTAGTCCTCTTCCCTTGTCATATCCTTGGTTTTGTGAGATGTTCATAGTAGTCAATTCACTATGTTTATCCTTCATGTCTTCATCCACAGTCTCCTAGTTTGGATACCGTATGTGACGCCAGTCAGAATACCCACTATGATGGAGATGAAACACCACCTATACGCTCACAAGAGATGGAGGTTGCAGAGGAGAGGGCAGGGCCATCATTAGCCACTCGACGACCCATGATTTCCAGAAAACGCCAAGTGTCACCCATCTCTGGAGTCACTGAGCTTGTTAGCATTGCAAAAAGTCTGCTTGAGCGTCACAATCGGCCACCAATCAGTCCATTTGCAATTTTAATTGATGAGAAAATGCAAAAGTTGTCTGAAGAACAACAAGAACATGCCGAGAGGATAATATTTAAGGTGATGCTGGCGGCCAAAGCTGGGAAACTCACAGGCCACTGTTCTATTGATATTAGAGAGCCAACGGAGGTTAACTTGGTCGACATGACAACTACAACCTCGGCACCGGTGCCCCCTGTTATGTTAAAGCCAAGGCCTACATGTGCCGCGGAGGGTAAACCATTGCGCAGGCAGTTGCGTCGTGCTTGTAAGCCACATGAAATGTCAAGCAAAGACTCTGTTTCATTATGTCTGGTTTATGTATAGTAAAATTTTGTTTTTTTGTGTGTATAAGTTCTTTATTGATCATATTTTTCATTGCCATTATTATGTTGGAAACAATTTTAATTTACTACATGTGATTAAACATGATTTTCTGAGATGGCTAATTAAACTTTGTATTTCAATTATTATCCATTAATGATGGGATTAATTAAACAGGTAACACAATAATTATATTTTCATTATCATATGGGAGAACACATAAATAGTGGTTCATTTGGCTGAAAAGGAAACATGCATTACAGGTCTCTAAATAATCTTAAAAAAAACATTCCAGTGTTCATGTTATAAACAAATATTTTTAATTATCAAATAGTTGTTTTGGTTTTTTTTGGGTTTTTTTTATAACAAAAAAAACAAAAAAAGACAGGTGCCTTCACATGTCAGCAATGCCAGTTACGGCTCCGTGTTAACTGCGTTCAAAAATTTTGGCACAAGACAAGTCGTACATGCGTTTAAAAGACCATAAAAACATACGTACCACAGAGATGAGAAACCACAGAGATGAAAAAATTGTCCAACGCTATGCGAAGTCACTACGGAGCTTCTACACAACACACCAGTGGTCGGTTACAAAATGCAAACACAAACACTGAGAGCCACAAAGGACAAGAATGGAATTTCCTGATTGCCTTTTCTACACTGACTGCCCAATCATAACGCAGTGGTGTACACCTATCAGGGCGAGGAAGGCGTGAATAATTACTGAAACACACACGCCCGTGTCGTTGATGACGGACGCAGGAACGATGTTCGTCGTTCAAGGGGTGTCAGACGAAGCCGTGTCCTGCGTACAGAATGACAAACCACCTTTGGCCTGAACAACCAACGATATTATGATAGTGAATGACGTGTCAGCGATCAATGATTTTTTGCGATCATTCTCGATTGTTCATAGGTGTCACACACAACAATATCACAAACGGTGCTGGATGTGCGTCACAAACACCGTGACCCCGACGATATATCGCTAGCGATGTGGCAGCGTGTAAAGCACCCTATAGACTCATCAGTGATGCCCAGGCTCAACATTCTCTTCACCTCCTTCGAAACCACCTCTCGGTGGGCTTTGGGAATCCAGTATGGCTTTTCCGTTACCCAGACATACAGTTCTGTCAGAACTTCATGCTTCATGATCTCCGTACACACCGACAATTCTGAAAGCAAGTCTTGATTTCGCTGTAGCAGTTCCTCACAATGTTGTTTATGGGCTGGTGATAGTGTCTCTGCCACTGTGATTTCCTTGATATCAGCTTTGGATTTCTCCACCAGTCACGAGGTTTCAACTGGTTCACTATTTCACCAGGGTTTGATCAGATTGATGTGGTATACTTGATAGGGTTTTCATCTTCCCAACTGGTGGACCTTATATCCCAGCTCCCCAAATTTTTCTCTCACTTTGTTTGCCCCTGCCATTTGGCCACACACTTGCTCTTCATGGTAGGATTTAGCGCTGACACTCGGTCTCCAGGACTGAATTGTCTCACCCCTGCCATACAATTGTTCACTCTTACCTGGGCCTTTTGCGCTTGGAGAAAACTTTGCTTATTATCGACATCTCCTTTGCAATCCTCTCCTGCATCTGAGCCACATGTTCGATGACACTCCTGTATGACGTAGCCTTCTTAGGTTTCCTTCGCTATGTATTGAAGTCCCCGAGGATGGAGACCATAAAGGAGTCCAAACAAAGAAAAGACTGTAGAGGCCTGAGGAACTTTTCTAGTTGAGAACATCAGATACAGCAGTAGACAATCCCAGTTCCAGCCATCTTACTCCATGACATTTTCTGAGCATGACCTTCAAAGTTTTTTGCACTTCTCTCTACAAGGCTATCTGTCTGTGATGTCTTTAGTTGGATAATCAGGAGGGCTTTCCACAACTCTCTCATTACTTTGCACATGAAAAAACAAGGAAAAAGAAGCAGCAGCTTTCAAGGAGCGATGGATAAGATCAAAAACTTTCTGCCATTTTAAAAACACAAAATAAACTGCAAGATAGTTAAAATCTGACACGTGTCTGGCATACAAAAAAACGCACTTAGCCATAGGAATAGTTATAGAGTATAAATAACTGCTTTTAAATACAGACACACTAATAAATGGCCAACACAAGATAATTAGAATCAAAAGATGTTGTGAACGAGCAGATGCCTGCTAGCAGTGTTTGATGCTTGCAAAGTTAGAAAAAAAATATAAAAAAGTACCGTATATATGTTATTGTAATACATGATGGTTTTCAAATGTTAAGAAAAAGAAATGTATATACGGTATGTATTAATTCCATTAATAATATCAGAATATACATTTTGCATAGGTCAATAAGAAATAATGTATACTTGTGATACTCTAATGTATGCATTTCTCATAATATTTAAAGCATGAAAATGACAAACTAATTGCAGTAATTCTGCTAAGGTGTTAAATGGTTAAATGCAAACACCATCATGTATAATGCAACAACTGTAATGACAATAATATCAGGATAGACAATATATCAAACAAGTATACATATACCGTATATTAATCAGAGCATAACGAAATACCAGAGGATCTGGCACTCCTTTCCCGCATTGTGGACTGAAACTACAATATACAGCGTTGTGATCTTCTTACTTTTTGTTTTGCACTTTAGACATGAACGGATTTCCTTGGTCCATCAGGATCTCTTTTGGCAGGCCAGTCCAGGAAAAGATATTGTCCAGTCTCGGGCATTCTTCTGGCAGAGGAGTTTGTTAGTAGTACCGCCTCCAGGTACCATGTCACATAGTCTAGGACCACCAAGATATATTGATGTCGTCTGGCGGATTTCACCAGGGGTCCCACTAGATCCACGGCAATATGGGCAAATGGGACCTCTATGATGGGCAATGGTATTAAGGGACTTGGTAAGTGGGTGGTTAATTGACAGGTGGGACAGAACCTGCAATAGTTCGGAATTTCTCGATGACACCAATGCCAGTTGATGCCCAGATGACGACCATAAAAATGAGAGTAGGTCATATCTAACACCTTAAACTTGTAGGGCCCCGGTACTAACAACTGCTCAACCACTTCACCTCTTTGCTTAGCAACCTGAAAGAGCAATTCCTCATTGACAGTGAAATATGGTGTCGGCTCTTGAACGACCCCATTTAATACAGTTATATAGTTAAACGCCCCTTAAATAGTTGGTTGACTAAGTTCGGCAGTCCCAAGGTTCCCCCTGGACACCCCCAGTTCTGTGATGTTTATCTTGGGGGACACCATCTCCTCCTCATTGCCCACCAGTAGACAAATAGAAACCCATCCAATTCTGGCTGCGATGATGTTCCCTTAAGGATGACCTGGCTCTTACCTGAGGAGCCAGGCACCTCATCCTTTCCCCACAAGTCCTAGAATAAGATAGATTCCCGCCTTTTTATAACAAAGTGTAACAGGCCATTCACTACGCCAACCTCATGGGACTTGTGGGATTCACAATTTATTTCCATGAGCACGATGGCTACAGGGTAGTTCTTAGCATCCCCGTGGATACAGCGGATGACCACCATTTATACGAAAATCAGTCAATGAGGGAGTGTAGCCCTCACTAGCGTCACCAAAACTCTTCAAGTCCAACAGTCCCATGTAGAGTACATATAGACAGAGTACCAATGTACTCTGTCTATATGTACTCTACAGACCAGATACACATAGTATGAGCAGTGATGACCAATGCTGTAGTCCATCGGATTGGTGGTCATGGGACAGCTGGTGGCTATGAGGCCTGGGACGTAACACCTCCAACAAATTACGCTATTAGTTAAGACCTCCAGCAATCCCTCTGCCTTTCCTTTGGACCAAGGATGCCCCCCATTTGTGGCTCCAGTAGCCTTCCTCTGGGTGTCAAACCTCTTTGAGAACCCCACTATGGAAATAATGTGACCCATGGCTTCCCCACGCATCTCTCGAACACCAGGTACCTTTCTACCAAGCCCATATGATCATCAGCATTCTGGAAATCTCCCTGGGCAACCCATGACTGCATCAGCTTCGGGACGAAGTGAATTAATTGGTCCATGACAACCCGCTCAGCCATCTGGGCTGAGGTGGAGGACTGTGGCTGCAGCCACTTTTGAACTAAGTAAAACAAGTCAAACATTTAGGAGCAGTAAGGTTTGTCACAGTGATAAGCTCATTGGTGCACCTTTTGTGCCCTGACAGTCAAAGTCACTCCTAAGCACATCAATATTTCTGTTTTTAACTTATCACATTCTTTGGCGTCGTGTAAGGTCAGGTCATTATATGTCTTTTGTGGCTCACCAGTTAGCTAGTGCCAGAACCTCTGCCCAGGTGGTAGGTTCTCCCACTCAGCAACCCTTTCAAATACATTCAAAAAGGCCTTGACATCATCACCCAGGGTCATCTTTTGCATGGCTTATCTTTCCGCTTTCCGGACATGAGTCATCTTCTAGACTTGGGAATGGGTCGGTCACCCTGCCACGGATTGCCTCTGCTAGGAGGTCCATCTGCTATTTCTGCTACTGCTTCCCTGATGCTATTGCTGGATCTGTTGCTGTTGCAGGATCTGTTGCAGCAGCAGTTTATTTTTTTCCTGTTTAGCTAGCTGCTGAACTTGCTGCTGTATATTGGCCTGTATCAGCTGCGTATTAGTCTCCTGCTGGGCTTACTGCTGCTGATGCTGGGCTTGCACCAAATGTTTAATCAGGTCCTTCATGCTGTCCCACTGCACTTCCAGACCTATGGTCGCCTTCACCCAGGACACACAATTTGCCTGCTGCAGTCACACGTTGTTCCCTGAAAAGCTTGCCCACATTCTCCAACAATTGTGAAAGATCGGCTCACTTGGCTGCTTATCGAGGTAGACACAGGTATGGTTTTTGTTTAAATCTTCCACTGATATATTAGGACTTCATAAACTAAGATAAAAATAAAACAAATTAACACAGTCTGTCTGGCATAAAGGAAAAAAGCAGCTCTTAACAGTCAATAGAACAGTGGGGTCCGCCCGCTCAGGAAAAAACTTTAGCTACTTCAGTCTGAACACAGCCCTGGAGGTTCACTCATCTCCCTACACATACAATAAGTGAATCCAGAGACTATAATTTTACCTTAGGGTGGAGATATGTGAACAGCCATCCCACACAAATCTTTAGTTGTTCATAAACCCGGCCCTTATCATGGCAGATTAACCTTCTCAACATATACACTGACAAGCTAAAGGGTAATAATGTTTTGAATTTTTGAATTTCAGTCTCCATATCTCACCATCCACTACAGCTTTGTGTTTGACAGTACATATATTTTATAAGCAATCACCTTAGCTATATCGTATATATATTTCACTTGGAAATATTAAACATATAAATAGTTATGTAGATTTTTGTCATTCCACTGCATTCTTACTGCTTTGCTCCTAAAATTCTAAATTTAAAATTGTGTTATTTTGTTAGTATTTTGTACATCCACATTTGGCTTCCAACACTGCCTGAATCCTTGTGGACATGCTCTTGATCAGATTCAAGCATGTCTTGACTGAAATCTGATCCCATGTCTCTGCTACACATTCCCAACGTTTATGCATACAGGTCGACACACTTGGGTATTTATACAGCTTTTTAATCAACTTTACTTACAAGTTTTTGATTGGGTTGAATTCTGGGGATTGTGGAGGCCAGTCCATTACCTCTACATCATTTTCATTGAACTATTTCTTCGCCAATCTTGATGTATGCTTCGGGTCCTTGTCCCGCTGGAACACTATGTCGTCCTTTTCATAAACATAGTACTCGAGTGTACGAAGTAGCTCATCTTGTAGGATACTAACATGTAGCTCTGCAATGAGACTACCATTGATCCTGGTCAAGTATCCATTGTATTTGGCTGTGAAACAATCCCATATCATCAGGCTTCTACCACTGAACTTGACAATTTGTTGATCCATTAGCCCCTTTTTCCCTTGTTTTTTCCAGACGCATTTGCATCCTTTAGAGCTATTATATCAACTTTCATCTCATCACTCCAATTCACTTTTCCAATCTTCTACTGTCCATAATTCTTATGATGAAATTGAAGTTGAGGCTTCTTCACCTTTTTTCGGGCCACCATTGCATGGATGACTGTGATCTCAATATTATGAAGCATACAAGCCCCTTTCACTGCCATATTTGTAGCACCAAAACTGATAGTCTTTATGATGAGCCGATTACGTTGATATTTTCATTGGCTTTTAAATGGATGAATGTAATCTATATATATATAATTGCCTTATTCTGTCTGTCTGTCTGTCTGTCTGTCTGTCTGTCTGTCATGCTCCAAAATTGTGTCCTTACGGTGACACAAAGCTGATTGGCCGCTGGGCTCGCCATGGCCCCGCCCCCCCACGGATTGGCCAGCCGCTCGCCCAGGCTCCGCCCCCCCACAGATTGGCCTCTCGCCCCGGCACCCTGCAGGCATTGGCAATTCGGCCACGCTACGCCCCGCCCCCCTCACGCAATGCACGCTAGCTCTGGCCCCGCCCCCTCCCTCCCCCCGCGCATTCCCCGAACTGACACGGCTGTCACGGAGGTGAGTACTGTACTCCCCACCCCCCCTCCACCCCCCCGCGCATTCCCCGAACTGACACGGCTGTTACGGAGGTGAGTACTGTACTCAAAACCCCCACCCCGGCCCCCGCTCGCACGGGAGTGGTGTGGATACGTTGGTAACCATGCTCGCATGGTTACAAGCGCATCAAGGTCCTGCTGCGGCGGAAGATCCACACGCACACACATAACAGCACACACACAAACATACACACACATCAGATCACACTCACTCTCACACACACACACCTCACACACACCTCACACACACCTCACACACACCTCACATCGCATCCACACACTCACAGCATCCGCCGATATCGCTGGCTTCTCGGCCTCGATACTGTGCTGTTGTGATCTTCCAGGACCTGACGGAGGATCACATGGCCAGAGGCATGTGATATCTCCGGATGTTGTGAGTATCAGCGCGTATGTGCGATATCGTCAGTGTCTGTGTGTGTGAGTGTATGCGATCGGGTGTGTGTGAGTGTATGCGATCGGGTGTGTGTGAGTGGATGCGATCGGGTATGTGTGAGTGGATGCGATCGGGTGTGTGTGAGTGGATGCGATCGGGTGTGTGTGAGTGGATGCGATCGGGTGTGTGTGAGTGGATGCGATCGGGTGTGTGTGAGTGGATGCGATCGGGTGTGTGAGTGTCGGCAGAGGAGCACGGCGTGGTGGAGGAGGCTGGGAGCAGAGAGGCTGATTATGGGGAAGGCTGGGAGGAGAGAGGCTGATGCTGGGGGAGGCTGGGAGGGGGAGGCTGATGCTGGGGGAGGCTGGGACGAGGGAGGCTGATGCTGGTGGAGGCTGATGCTTGGGGAGGCTGATGCTGGGGGAGGCTGGAAGGAGAGAGGCTAATGCTGGTGGAGGCTGATGCTTGGGGAGGCTGATGCTGGGGGAGACTGGGAGGGGAAGGCTGATGCTGAGGGAGGCTGGGAGGAAGGAGGCTGGGAGGAGAGAGGCTGATCTGGGGAAGGCTGGGAACGGGAGGCTGCTGAGGGAGGCTGGAAGGAGAGAGGCTGATGCTGGAGGAGGCTGGAAGGAGAGAGGCTGATGCTGGTGGAGGCTGATGTTTGGGGAGGCTGATGCTGGGGGAGACTGGGAGCGGAAGGCTGATGCTGAGGGAGGCTGGGAGGGGGAGGCTGGGAGGAAGGAGGCTGGGAGGAGAGAGGCTGATCCTGGGGAAGGCTGGGAAAGGGAGGCTGATGCTGAGGGAGGCTGGAAGGAGAGAGGCTGATGCTGGGGGAGGCTGGAAGGAGAGAGGCTGAGGCTGGGAGGAGAGAGGCTGATGCTGGGGAAGGCTGATGCTGAGGGAGGCTGGAAGGGGAAAGCTGATGCTGGGGAAGGCTGGGAGGATGGAGGCTGGGAGGAGAGAGGCTGATCCTGGGGAAGGCTGGGAGAGGGAGGCTGATGCTGGAGGAGGCTGGAAGGAGAGAGGCTGATGCTGGCGGAGGCTGATGCTGGGGGAGGCTGGAAGGAGAGAGGCTGATGCTGGTGGAGGCTGATGCTTGGGGAGGCTGGGAGAGAGAGGCTGATGCTGAGGGAGGCTGGGAGGAGGGAGGCTGGGAGAGGTAGGCTGAGAGAAGAGAGGCTGATGCACACACACACACACACACGCGCGCGCACTGCACAACACACCACACACACACACACACACTGGGAACCACAAACAACTGCCCTACACAGACACCCACACACACAGACAACGCTGGACACACACAACACCCAACACAGAAACACCGCGGCACACACAAATATACGCACATACCGCACAACACACACATTGCACAAAACATACCTCCCCCCAAAACACACCACACACACACAAACCGCGCAACACACACACAACGCTACAGACACACAGCGCTCCACAAACAACGCAACACACGCAACACACATACAACACCGCTCTCACCCCCCGTCACACCCAGACAACACCCAGAACATGTACAGCGCCTACACAAACACTTGGTAACTACACACAACAACATCTCTATATATATATATATATATATATATATAACAAAAATCATACATGAACTACACAATACGTAAATTCTAGAATACCCGATGCGTAGAATCGGGCCACCTTCTAGTACATTTCATATTCTTCTAACTGTCATGGCACTCCCATGATGCAGTCTGGCAATTTTCTTGGCTAACAAAGCACTATCGATGAGTTGGATGATGCTGTTTCTCTTTTCTTGATAAATCTTCTTCATGTGTACTCCTCAATTCGAAGCAGTCACTTTCATTTGGGAATCAACCTAATAACACAGAACTACTGAGGAAGGTGCGAACCGGTTATAATTTATAATATAGAAAGATAAAGATTTTTCCACCACCAAGAGCAAAACAGTAACATGAAAATATTCTGCATATCTAATCATATGCTAAATAGCTGCAAAAGAAATACATTTATGAGATAGCCAAGATTTTGGTCTATGAAATGAAGGTAGTCTCACTCTCAAAGGAGTAGTGGATGGTAAGATATGGAGCTTGAAAGTCAAAAGTTGAAAAAATTGTTACACTTTTACTTGTCAGTGTAACATATTAGAGCATGCTTTCAGGTTCACATCACTGAAGCTGAAAACCTCAGTGAAACATATCTCCCCTCCAGGATTTCACCAATGATCATCTTACAATAGGTTAAAAAAAGACATTCTTTGTCACTAAATTTTCTACAACAAACAATGCCATTTTTACTAAGGAAAGCATCCAGCCTTTTTTAAAAAAAAAAATCTTGTAGGGTCTGCCATTACTACCTCTTGTGGTATAGTATTCCACAGTTTGACTACGTTAACAGTAAAGAACCATTTCCTACTTATCTGCTTGAATCTCCTTTCTCCCTCCATTAGTTAGTGACCCCTGGCCCTTAGTATTGTCTTTGGAAGAAATAAGTCATGTACCAGTCCTTTGTATTAACCACACATGTATTTATACATATAAATGAGATCTGCAACATCTTTTTTTTAAGCTAAACAAGGCCAATTTTATCAACCTTTCATCGTATAAGAGACCTTCCATCCCTTGTAATAATTTGGTTGACAGTGTTTGAACGGACTCAAACTTCTGAATAACCTGTGGAGTCCAAAACTAAATCCCATATTTTAGCCATGGCCCTACAATTGTTTTATGAAGGGGTAACAATACATTGGGATCACAGGATTTTCTCTCTCGGTCGTCCAGGATGTTCCTCTTCATTGATGCTGTAATGGCCCATTTTAAATTTGGCAAAGTAAAAGGCAATGCTCCCACTAGCCAGATTCCTACTCCACACTGATGAGGGGCAAATACCCCGAAACGGCTGTCTGTGGATGGATACCATGTTTGGCATAGGTGGTCTCCTTGACTGGAGACTGCCCTTCCCGTGGTTGTTCCTTCCCGGTGAAAGACCTGGCTAGTTTCCTGCCAGCGTTGAGAAACATGTGATGGTGTCTCCGCAGGCCTTCTTGCTTTGAATATTTCCCAGGGGGCATTGCTCTAGAATCACTGCGTTGAGAAACACGTGATGGTGTCTCCGCAGTGGTGGATGTTGATCTCCCTAAGGTCAACCATCCTTGCTCACATAGTCTTTTACTAGGCAATGCTCCCACTAGCCAGATTCCTACTCCACACTGATGAGGGGCAAATACCCCGAAACGGCTGTCTGTGGATGGATACCATGTTTGGCATAGGTGGTCTCCTTGACTGGAGACTGCCCTTCCCGTGGTTGTTCCTTCCCGGTGAAAGACCTGGCTAGTTTCCTGCCAGCGTTGAGAAACATGTGATGGTGTCTCCGCAGGCCTTCTTGCTTTGAATATTTCCCAGGGGGCATTGCTCTAGAATCACTGCGTTGAGAAACACATGATGGTGTCTCCGCAGTGGTGGATGTTGATCTCCCTAAGGTCAACCATCCTTGCTCACATAGTCTTTTACTAGGCAATGCTCCCACTAGCCAGATTCCTACTCCACACTGATGAGGGGCAAATACCCCGAAACGGCTGTCTGTGGATGGATACCATGTTTGGCATAGGTGGTCTCCTTGACTGGAGACTGCCCTTCCCGTGGTTGTTCCTTCCCGGTGAAAGACCTGGCTAGTTTCCTGCCAGCGTTGAGAAACATGTGATGGTGTCTCCGCAGGCCTTCTTGCTTTGAATATTTCCCAGGGGGCATTGCTCTAGAATCACTGCGTTGAGAAACACGTGATGGTGTCTCCGCAGTGGTGGATGTTGATCTCCCTAAGGTCAACCATCCTTGCTCACATAGTCTTTTACTAGGCAATGCTCCCACTAGCCAGATTCCTACTCCACACTGATGAGGGGCAAATACCCCGAAACGGCTGTCTGTGGATGGATACCATGTTTGGCATAGGTGGTCTCCTTGACTGGAGACTGCCCTTCCCGTGGTTGTTCCTTCCCGGTGAAAGACCTGGCTAGTTTCCTGCCAGCGTTGAGAAACATGTGATGGTGTCTCCGCAGGCCTTCTTGCTTTGAATATTTCCCAGGGGGCATTGCTCTAGAATCACTGCGTTGAGAAACACATGATGGTGTCTCCGCAGTGGTGGATGTTGATCTCCCTAAGGTCAACCATCCTTGCTCACATAGTCTTTTACTAGGCAATGCTCCCACTAGCCAGATTCCTACTCCACACTGATGAGGGGCAAATACCCCGAAACGGCTGTCTGTGGATGGATACCATGTTTGGCATAGGTGGTCTCCTTGACTGGAGACTGCCCTTCCCGTGGTTGTTCCTTCCCGGTGAAAGACCTGGCTAGTTTCCTGCCAGCGTTGAGAAACATGTGATGGTGTCTCCGCAGGCCTTCTTGCTTTGAATATTTCCCAGGGGGCATTGCTCTAGAATCACTGCGTTGAGAAACACGTGATGGTGTCTCCGCAGTGGTGGATGTTGATCTCCCTAAGGTCAACCATCCTTGCTCACATAGTCTTTTACTAGGCAATGCTCCCACTAGCCAGATTCCTACTCCACACTGATGAGGGGCAAATACCCCGAAACGGCTGTCTGTGGATGGATACCATGTTTGGCATAGGTGGTCTCCTTGACTGGAGACTGCCCTTCCCGTGGTTGTTACTTCCCGGTGAAAGACCTGGCTAGTTTCCTGCCAGCGTTGAGAAACATGTGATGGTGTCTCCGCAGGCCTTCTTGCTTTGAATATTTCCCAGGGGGCATTGCTCTAGAATCACTGCGTTGAGAAACACGTGATGGTGTCTCCGCAGTGGTGGATGTTGATCTCCCTAAGGTCAACCATCCTTGCTCACATAGTCTTTTACTAGGCAATGCTCCCACTAGCCAGATTCCTACTCCACACTGATGAGGGGCAAATACCCCGAAACGGCTGTCTGTGGATGGATACCATGTTTGGCATAGGTGGTCTCCTTGACTGGAGACTGCCCTTCCCGTGGTTGTTCCTTCCCGGTGAAAGACCTGGCTAGTTTCCTGCCAGCGTTGAGAAACATGTGATGGTGTCTCCGCAGGCCTTCTTGCTTTAAATATTTCCCAGGGGGCATTGCTCTAGAATCACTGCGTTGAGAAACACGTGATGGTGTCTCCGCAGTGGTGGATGTTGATCTCCCTAAGGTCAACCATCCTTGCTCACATAGTCTTTTACTAGGCAATGCTCCCACTAGCCAGATTCCTACTCCACACTGATGAGGGGCAAATACCCCGAAACGGCTGTCTGTGGATGGATACCATGTTTGGCATAGGTGGTCTCCTTGACTGGAGACTGCCCTTCCCGTGGTTGTTCCTTCCCGGTGAAAGACCTGGCTAGTTTCCTGCCAGCGTTGAGAAACATGTGATGGTGTCTCCGCAGGCCTTCTTGCTTCAAATATTTCCCAGGGGGCATTGCTCTAGAATCACTGCGTTGAGAAACACGTGATGGTGTCTCCGCAGTGGTGGATGTTGATCTCCCTAAGGTCAACCATCCTTGCTCACACTGTTATGGAACCCAGACTGTGGCTGAGCTTCAAAGGAGACTGTGATTTCTGCTAATTACAGCAATGATGTGGTATTACTGAATGTAGCACAAACAATAAGACAATCACAGGTTTTAGTCTTGTAGAGGGAGTATTAAAAACAGTGAAATGTAATATAAAAGCTGTTTAAAAAATATGAAAAATATTTAAAAAAAACCCCCTAAAAATCAATTCGCCCTCCTTTTGCCCTATTAAAAAATAAAGATAACTAAACCCAGTCTCTTATATAAGATAGGGCTTAGGGGTACTTTGCACGTTGCGACATCGCTAGCATTGGCTAGCGATGCCGAGCGCGATAGTACCTGCCCCCGTCGCACATGCGATATCTTGTGATAGCTGCCGTAGCGAACATTATCGCTACTGCAGCTTCACACGCACTTACCTGCCCTGCGACGTCGCTCTGGCCAGCGACCCACCTCCTTCCTAAGGGGGCGGGTCGTGCGGCATCACAGCGACGTCACACGGCAGGCGGCCAATAGAAGCGGAGGGGCGGAGATGAGCGGGACGTAAACATCCTGCCCACCTCCTTCTTTCCGCATAGCCAGTGGAGGCAGGTAAGGAGATGTTCCTCGCTCCTGCGCCTTCACACACAGCGATGTGTGCTGCCGCAGGAATGAGGAATAACATCGTATCTCCTATTAGTGCGACATTATGAAAATGACCGACGCTACACAGATCTCCGATTTTCAATGCTTTTGCGATCCTTTATCGGCGCATCTAGGCTTTGCGACGTCGTAACCGGTGCCGGATGTGCGTCACTTTCGATTTGACCCCGACGATATTGCAGTAGCGACATCGTAGCGTGCAAAGTACCCCTTAGACCGAATACACAATTTGTCAGATGTGGAGAGGACAATGCCCATTTAATGCATGTAATGTGGGAATGCAGAATTTTGGAAGCAAACACTGAGTCTCATAGAACAGGTATTCCACATTAAAGTATTCCCCAATAGCCATAGGTATCTTGCGTATTCTCTATCAGGCCAGCAGATTACTTCTATATCATTAGCTGGATTCCTCCTTTCGACCATAGTAGAACTCAAAAATAAGATGAATAATATGATCCGTCTAGACAGAGGAGTATATTTAAAAAGGAAAGCCTTAGGTAAATTTTATAATTACTGGCAGCCATGGATGGATACACCAGGTCTCCCCTCCATTATTTTGACCCAGGACGCTATAATGGACCATATCTTATTATGCTTACAGAGATTTATTTATGTATTCATCAAACTTATATGCCGCCCCTTTCCGAAGACTCGGCGCAGCTCACAACAACATATGTTCCCTAACAGTATGTCTTTTGAAGTGTGGGAAGAAACCGGAGTACCCATGGAAACCCATTCAAGCACAGGGAGAACATACAAACTCATTGCAGATGTTGTCTTGGTGGATTAGAACCCAGGACCCCAACGCGACAAGACTGTAGTGCTAAGCACTCAGCCACTGAGCCGCCCTATTGGAGCACTTTAGAACTAGATGGGCAACTGCCGCTACCCTGCTACTAGCCCTTTTTGAGTGCTAATGAGAGCTATTGAATGGAGTTGAGATGGCATTATTGATGAAGGCAGGGAGGAGGGAATGGATAGGGAAATATAGCAAACTGACGCAGATAGGAGACCACATATATCTTGGATATGGCTATACTGGTAATGTCTGTTCTTTTATTATTTCATTAAAGTTAAGATGTTCTCGGGTTTTAATTAAAAAAATAAGTCTATTTGTAAGAATGAATCTAAAGAGGAAGAGTGTACAGTTATGGATAGAATTACAGTGTTATGTTCAATATGGCTCAACTGTACCTATGTAACAAAATATTTGTTTCCTTAATATATAACCTGTTTTATTTCTTAATAGAAATGATCTGATTTGAAAAAATAAATAAAAATAAAGATATAAAAAATATACATATTTGGTATTGTGGGGTTCAGAAATGTCTGCGCTATCAAAATATAAAATCAAATTATCTGATCGATAAATGGTGTAAAGAGAAAAAAAATCAAAACGCCAGATTTACGTTTTTGTGGTCGCTGCAACATTGCATTAAAAGGCAGTAACAGGCAGTCAAACAATTGCATCTACCTAAAATGATATGATTAAAAACGTCAGTTCTAGACGCAAAAAGTAATATGTCTTACAGCCCCAGATACCGAAAAACGAGAATGGGTCTCAGAAAATGGCGACAAAAGCGCAATTCTTTTTTTTCACAAACTTCAGAATTTTTTTCACCACTTTACTTAAAGTAAAACTATACATGTTTGGTATCTACAAACTCGTAATCACCTGGGGACTCATATAGCCAGGTTAGGTTTACCATATGGGGAACATTGTAAATTAAGATCCCAAAAAACAATTGTGCAATTGCACATTTTTGCAATTTCACTACACTTGGATTTTTTCACCCATTTTCCAGTACTTTATGTGGCAGAATGAATGGTGTCCTTCAAAAGTACAACTTATCCTGCAAAAAAACCCCCACATATGGCTATAATGACCAAAAAAATAAAAAAGTTATGGCTCTTGGAAAACGGGACGAAAAAATGAAAATCGACGAGTGGCAAAGGGGTTAATATCCCAGAGGAGCATTATATGGCTCATAGCCTCCTTATACATGCATTCTCATCACTATCCACAAGGAGAAATGTTAACCCTTAGATCCCAGAAATGTGTCTGTAACAGAAGTCAGTTTACTGTAGAAGGACTGCAGAGCGGTGCAATAATGAGTATCTGCTGGCATATATGATCAGCCTTAGTTAGGTGTGACCTGTACAATCCCACAAGGTCTGCCATGAGAGTACAGTATTGGCAACAATTTGGAGAGCAAATGTGCCCCGATCCAGTTCTCTTTAATATTCAATGAGGGGAATAGCTTAGGTTCTGTAAACTGTCCTCACTAAATAGGTGAAATGATGCTAGCTGTACAGCATATCACAGGTGAGAAGCAGAGTACAGAGCTGTTAAGAGTGATGATGCAGTAATGTGATACCTACGTATGTATCCTCATTCTGATAGAAGCAGAAAACAGACCTATCAGAAGGAGGATACATACAGTGGGGAAATTAAGGATTGATACACTGACAATTTTGCAAGTTTTCCCTCCTACAAAGAATGAGGAGGTCTGTAATTTTTAGCGTAGGTACTCTTCAACTGTGACAGACAGAATCCAAAAATTCTTTTAGAAAATCACATTGTATGATTTTTAAATAATACATTTGATTTTTATTGCATGAAATAAGTATTTATACTATAGAAAAACAGAACTTAATATTCAGTACAGAAACCTTTGCTTGCAATTACAAAGGTCAGACGACTCCTGTAGTTCTTGACAAAGTTTGTATACACTGCAGCAGGGATTTTGGCCCATTCCTGTATACAAATCTTTAAATGTTTTAGGCTTCATGGCTGTTGATCGGCAAGTTTCAGCTCCCTCCAAAGATTTTCTACTGAATTCAGGTCTGGAGACTGGATAGGTCACTCCAGGATCTTGATATGATTCTTATGGAGCCACTCCTTTGTTGCTCTGTGTTTTGGGTCATTGTCATGCTGGAACATCCAGACACGACTCATGCTCTTACTGAGGGAAGGAGTTTGTTGACTAAAATCTTGCGATAAATGACCCCACCCATCCCGTCTTCAATAGGGTGCAGTCATCTTGTACCCTTTGCAGAAAAGCACCCCCAAAGTATGATGTTTCCACCCCCATGCTTCACGGTTTGAAATTGAGTTCTTGGGGTTCTACTTATCCTTTTTCCTCCTTCAAACACGGCAAGTAGAATTGATACCAAAAAGTTCTATTTAGGTCTCATCTTACCACATGACCTTCTCCAATGCCTCTTCTGGATCATCCAGATGGTAATTGGTGAACTTGAAATGGACCTGGACATGTGCTGGTGTGAGCAGAAGAACATTGCGTGCCCTGCAGTATTTTAATCCATGATAGCGTAGTGTGTTACTAACAGTAATCTTTGAGACTGTGGTTCCAGCTCTCTTCAAGTCATTGACCAGGTTTTCCCATGTAATTCTGGATAGATTCCTGACCTTTCTCAGAATTATCCTTACTTCACAAGTCAAGATCTTGCATGGAGCCCCAGACGAAGTAAGATTGAAAGTCCTTTTGTGTTTCTCCAATTTTCTAATAATTGAGCCAACAGTTGTTGCCTTCTCACCAAGCTTCTTGCCTATTGTCCAGCTTTGAGCAGGTCTACTGTATAATTTTGTCTCTGGTGTCCTCGGACAGCTCTTTGGTTTTGCCTGGAGCGCAAAGGCAGCAAGGACAGTTGTAAAGGTAAGTGCTCCTCATTGGAGTGAAAGATACTAACATTTTTATTGCGATTTAGTTTTCTGTGTGGAGAGGGGAGCAAAGTGGAGGAGGGAATGTTGCGAGGAATAGTAAAGAGAGGGACAGAGTTAGGGGCTGTGTGGAGAGGCAAAAGAATGGGGGAGGAAACAGAGTGGACAGGAATAGTGTAAGGGAGGACAATGAAGAGAGGGGTCATTGTGGTTTCCATATTCAGATAGTTCATAAGTGAGATTGATGTGGATGTCTCAGTTCATAAGAGAGGACAGTATGGAAGCCAGGGAATATTTTATAGAAAAACAGTTTGGGGGCAATGCATCATAGGAGGAACAGTGTGATTTCATATTTTGTGCACGAAATACAGTGAGGAGAAATTATTTGAAGGGCACAACATCTGTGTGTATTTTATTTCATGGGCCCTATGACACTTATTTTTAAGGGCGCTGTTGCCCCCAAAAATGCGGTTCCCCCCAATTTTGATACCAGCCAGGATAAAGCCACACGGCTGGAGGCTGGTATTGTCAGGATGGGGAGTGCCATATTATGGGGAGCCCACCACCCTAACAATATCACCCAGCAGCCGCCCGGAATTGCCGCATCCATTAGATGTGACAGTCCTGGGACTCTACCCAGCTCATCCCGAATTGCCCTGGTGCGGTGACAATTGAGGTAATGACGGGGTTAATCATGACCGGCGTCTCCCCGATACACCTTCCAAGAATAACCTGTAAGTGAAAGTAAAGAAACACACACAGCGAAAAATCCTTTATTTGGAATAAAAGATAAAAAAACACCCTCTTTCAACATTTTATTAAAATCCCCAAATATCCCTTCTGGTCCGACGTAATCCACACGACACTGTTAGCTCTGCTACATGAAGATGCAGGAGCACTGTAGAACACGAGTGCTCTGTGTCCTCTCCACGTAGTACCTGAAGTTTATCGCGCTGTCACCAGAGACTTCAACGTCAAGATTACCAAATCTGCCTATGTTTCTCATTAGAGCCAGTGGCTCAATGGATAGAGCACTTGCCTAAGAAGCATTAGTTCACGAGTTTAAATCCTGACCGTCCTGGGAAAAAAAAAATATATTTTAAATTATAATTATTATTTATAATTATAATTAAATTTAATTATGCACTGAGGGGAGGAGCCGGACATCAGCTGTGAGCCGCGGAACACACCTCTAAAATCGGAGCAGTTCACGAAATGAGGCTGCATTGCTCTCTCCTCTCTCTTTCTCTCTTCAGTCTCTCTTTTTCCCTCTCTCTCTCTCCTCTCTCTCTTTCTCTCTCTATTTCTCTCTCTCTCCCTCTATTTTTCTCTCTCTTTTTCTCAGTCTCTCTTTTTCTTTTTCCCTCTCTCTCTCTGTCTCTCTCCTCTCTTTTCTCTTTCTCCCTCTCTCTCTTTCTCACTCTCTTTCTCTCCTTTTCTCTCTCTTTCTCTCTCTCCCTCTCCTCTCTCTCCTCTTTCTTTTTCTCTCTCTCTCTTTTTTCTTTTTCTCAGTCTCTTTTTCTCCTCTCTCTATCTCTCCTCTCTCTTGTCTCTCTCTCTCCCCTTTCTCTCTTCTCTCTCTCCCTCTTTCTTCTCTCTCTCTTCTTTCTCTCTCTCTCTTCTTTCTCTCTCTCTCAGACCTGGCGATGATCAGCTGATGCGGTCACCTGATGGAATCAGCTGACACTATAAGTCGAGAGGTGAGGCCGGCTTTTTACCGCCCGGCCGGCTAAACTATCAGCTGATGCTGTGGGACAGGAGTCTACACTGATGTGTGTAGGTTTTTTTTTTTTGCACTGATGCATCAGCTGATTGTATAAACACCGCTTATAAAATCAGCTACTGTGTCATGTGATTCAGGCCCTTGAACCTGACACATCATCTGATCGCTTTGCATTCCAGAAAACCGATCAGATGATATTGGATCCAGATTGGACGGCGCGGGACCCTTGACCCAGGATTACTGTGGAGGGGGTTTATTTATTTCAATAAAGATGGAGTCACTAATTGTGTTGTGTTTTATTTCTAATAAAAATATTTTTCTGTGTGTTGTTTGTTTTTATCTGTACTAGAAATTCATGGTGGCCATGTCTAATATTGGCGTGACACCATGAATTTCGGGCTTAGGGCCAGTTGATAATATACAGCTAGCCTTAACCCCATTATTACCCAGCGAGCCACCCATCACCAGGGCAGCTGGAAGAGTTGAATACAGCGCCAGAAGATGGCGTTTCTATGAAAGTGCCAATTTCTGGGGCGGCTGCGGGCTGCAATTCGCAGCAGGGGTGCCCAGAAAGCTTGGGCACCCTGAGCTGCGGATTCCAATCCCCAGCTGCCTAGTTGTACCTGGGCATCGCCATATTTTTGTATGCTAGCCAGGTACAGTAGGCAGGTACGGCTGCCCCCAACCCCCAGCTGCCTTTTTGTACCCGGCTGGGAACTGAAAAAAATAGGGAAGCCCTTTTTTAATTATTTCATGAATTTCATGAGAAAATTAAAAAAAAAAAAATCGACCTGATCTTTGCCCCATTTTTGTGTCTAGTCAGGTACAACTAGGCAGCTGGGGATTGGAATCCGCAGCACAGGTTAGCCCGAGCTTTCTGGGCCCCTCTGCTGCGAATTGCAGTCCGCAGCCGCCTCAGAAAATGGCGCTTTTATAGAAGCGCCATCATCTGGCGCTGTATCCAACTCTTCCAGCAGCCCTGAAGCCGGATGGCTTGCTGGGTAATAATGGGTTAACACTACCTATGTTTTACTAGCTAGTATTAAGCCAGAGATTCTTAATGTCAGGGAAGTTTGACCTGGCCATTAAGAAACTCCAATAAAGGGTTAAAAAAAAAAGACACCACACAGAGAAAAAATACTTTAATAGAAATAAATACACAGACACTTAGAGACTCCATGTTTATTACTCCCTCTCATCCCTCCACGATCCATGGTCTTCTGTCTTCTTTCTTCTTCAACCCATGCAGCTCTGCTACATTAGACAGCACTGCATGGGAGGAAGACACTGCTGCTCTCCCGTGCAGTCTATTCACTCAGTGAGTGAGCAGAAGCTGCGTGCTGTAAGCGGTGACGTCACCGCTGACAGGCGGGATGCTATAGCAACGGTGATCTCCGTTATTCACCGGCTGTGGCAGCCAGTCCTTGCATGTGGCTGACTCTGTAAAGAGCACCCACATGCAGGAACGGGGAAGCCGACCATGTGCCAGAGCATTTCGCTGGTACACGGAGATGCTGGAACGATCACCGCGTACCAGAGACATGCACTGACAGGACCTAGCATGACGTCTAGCCATGTGACCAGTCTGTAGCCAATGAGATAATGGACACTTGACTGGTCACATGATATTGCTATGATGTCACGGAAGGTCCTATCATCAGTGCTGGTTACCGGAAAGACGCGGCGGGAGACAGAGTGCAGGACGTTTCGCGGGGACCTGTAAGTGTTATGGCAATGTTTATTGACTGTATGTGTACATGTATAATGTGTTTTGTGTGTTTGTGTTTGCCTGCCATTGTTTTCAAAGGGGTTCGAGTGGTTCGTCGAACGGTTCGTCGAACGTTCGTTGAACGGAGCCTCCGTTCGACGAACCGAACTCGAGCCTTAAGAGGTTAGCTCATCTCTAGTCTGCAGATAGTTGTGGATTTTAAGAGTCATTATGGAGCCTGGACAAGTTGAAGGAGAAAAGAAAGACTCCAAAACTGAAAAGATATCATCTGGTTCCTCTATAATCCACTGTCTCCTTATAGCTGGTATCAATATATCCCAGTATATCCTTTACATGGTTAAAGTCATAATGGTAGTGGTAGGTTCATGTGATACAACTATTAAGGGTAGGGGCTGACTTCATATGGTGATTGCAATTCATCGATGTACTAAGCTTGTTGCTTTAGTCACATACTTCTGAATGTTCTAGCGCTGTATTCATAATGGATTTGGTGCAGTATGAATGTATTGATAGTGGATTTGGTGCTGTATTCATATACTGATGATGGTTTTGGTGCAATATTAATATATTGATGCTGGTTCTAGTGATGCATTCATGTACATGCTGCGTATTAATGTAGTGATGATGGTTCTAGCACTATATCCGTGTACGGATGATGGCTCTGGTGCTATATTTATATCCTGATATAGTCATGTATATCAGGAGTGGGAAAACCTTTGTCTGTCCAGGGCCATTTGGATATTTATAACATCATTTGCAGGCCATAAAAAATGAACAACTTAAAAAATTACTATTGATATTTGGTAAAGAACACAGAACAGAATAAAACACAAAAAGAAATCTGTTATTTTAAAGGAAAAAAAAACATTTTCTCCAATTTATTAAACCCCGAAACACTCCAGCGAGCGCATTTTGATAATCTGACATTGAGTTCAATGGTGCCATATTATCAGATTATTGACTTTAATGCTGCTGGTTAATCTGTAATCCGGTAACATTGAAGACAACAATAAAATAATCCAGGACCATTGAAGTCCATGCCAGATTAACGGGTTTCACCTGAGGTGAGTTCACCTGAGTTCACAGCTGGGGAACTCACTGTCATCACTGCTCTCACAGATGCGGATCCGCCTTTGTGTCTTGGATCCTGCAGTGATGGTAATGTTTTCTAATGTGACCACGCATTACAAACTCACGATGTAGCAGACCTGGGATCTACGTGGGACGTTGTTTCTGTGGATTCCATCGGACCTGCAAGGGTGTTTTGGGGGTTAAAAAATTGGAGAAAGAGGAACTATTTTGTTGTTTTTTTAAATAAAGGATTTTTCCATGTGTTTTGTGTTTATTATTTTTTAGTTACACTATTAGTAATGGGGGGGCTAATAGACCCCTTTCCATTATTAACCTCGGGCTTGATGAAGGCTGGGACTTTTTTGAGAAATCACAGCTATCATTAACCCCAATTGCCACTGCTTGAATGCAATAGGGATGAGCCAGGTAAGAGCCAGGATTGGCGCTTCTAATGGATGTGCCAATTCTGGAGCTGCTGTATGCTGCTATTTTTAGGCTGGGGAGAACCCAATAACTATGGGCTTTTCAAGTCTGAGAATACAAGCCCCCAGCTGTCTGCTTTATCTTAGCCAGGTATCAATTTGAAGAGACCGCACAATTTTTTTTAAATTATTTAATTAAAAGGGTGGTTCACTACTCTGCAATAGTGGCCCCATCCTTGTAAAACTGATAAGGAAGGCTTTTTCTAAATACTTTGTTCAACCAATTCTGCCTCTGAGTGATGTCACCCCCAGGCTACATGACCTCTGAGATCCGGTGATGTTATGTCAACTTCCAGTTAACCCAATATCACCGAGGCCGGCCCCAGAGACACAGACTCTGCAGTATATATCACATAAAATGCACTGCGACTGCTGTATATACATCACATAGGAGATGAACTCGCCAGTCCAATATGCATGGAGGCCTGCAGATTCTTTCTCAAGAGGGTGAAGTGGGTGAGGAGAGTGTCCTCAGCCCAGTGTGAGTCGCTTGCAGTGTTTGAACGGCTCTCACTGAGGGTAGAAACAGCAAGATGTAGTGTGTACAAAACAAAAAAAATGGAAAATCCCTGCCCACCCTCTCCTAGCAGAGATCTGTTTATGGCTGGCTGCATGTGGGCAGAGACCCAAACTGCCACATTAATGACTTCCATTGGGGTTCAGGTCAAGTCTCGGTCTCAAACCAAACTTTATCTAAAGTTCGACTGAAAATGCCGAACCAAACTTCCACGGGTCCGCTCATCTCTAGTCACCATAACCACCATCAGTACATGAATAGAACACCAGAATCATTATTGGTACATGAATACATCACCAAACTTAGTACAGCAATCAATTGTAATGTCAAGTCAGCCTCTTGAGCCTACAACTTTCAGTATGTCCTTAGCAATAGTAAGCACATGTTCAGTATTGTTGTTATCAGTCATTATCAGACTGCGAACAGTACAGGAATCAGAGTACTAAAAAGATGGAGTTAGTAAGTATCTACAAGTAGAAATTTACATCCAGGTATCTTATAGGTGACATTTTCTCTGACTGAGCAGATTCTTTCTTTTTGTCTCCATCTTGTCCAGATGAGGACTTTTCACATTAACAGCTCTTCTCTACAGACTTCCCTCTTCTCCGGTCTTCTGCAGCACATCCCGACAGTTCACTTTAAAAATAAGAGTGTTATTAAAATACCCTCAGTATAAAAAAAATCTGTCCATATTATGACCTAAATAAGCCTCCTATGTTATATAGTCTCCACACTGTCTACCCTTATGAGCTACACCATCCACACTGTCCGCCTTAATGAGGTATAACCTCCACCCTGTCATTAGCAGCTATAACCTTCACACTATCTCTATGAACCATGGCCTATATCATGGCTGTTCCCTCTCCACTGTTTTCCCTTACACTCTCTATAGCTTCACACTGTCTCCCCGCTATGCTAGCTTCCCTCCATACTGTGCCCCATTTCACACTGCCCCTCTCCATATTCACACTGTGCCCTTTTTTCTCATTATGTTATCAGCACAGCCCCACATTATATAGTATGGTGGTCTCCATACAGTATTATGACCCCCAGTCACTGATACAGTATAATGGCCCACAATTCCTTATATACAGTATAATGTTCCCAACAACATCCCACAGTATGATATTCCCCATAGCCCCCCAATATAAAGTAGAATATCCACAACAGCCCCCAATATACACGATGATGTCTATCACAGCCCCTCATGCAGTATGATGTCCACCATAGCCCCAATATATAGTATGATGTTTCTCATAGCACCACAAACAGTATTATGGCCCCACAGCCCCTTATATATAGTATATTGTCCCTCACACCACCCCACACAGTATGATATCCACCACAGTCCTCTAATGTATAATGTCCCAAATAGCTTCCTATACAGAATGGTCACCACAGCCCCCGATATAAGGTCACTAACATCACCAAATACAGTATTGTTACCCTCTTGTTATATCCCCACAGCTTCTCTTGTAATGTACCTATAGACAGCCCCCTCATGTAATGTCCCGCAGCCAGCCACCTCTTGTGATGTCCCCACAACCCCTCTAATGTCACCATAACCAACCCCTCTTGTAATGTCCTTATAGCCAATCCCTTATGTCAACATAGACAGCTCCTTCTTGTAATGTCCCCATAGCCACCCCCTTATGAGCCCGTAGCCACCCTCCTCGTTATATCCCCACAGTCAGCCCCTCTTGTGATGTCCCCACAGCCATTCTAATGTCACCATAGCCAGCCTTTCTTGTAATGCGCCTATAACCAGGCCGTTATGTCCTCATAGACAGATCCCTCTTCTAATATCCACATAGCAGCCCCTTATGTCCTGGTAGACAGCTCCCTCTTGTAATGTCTGCATAGCAGCCTATGTTTCCACAGCCAGCTCATTATGTCCCCATAGCCAGCCCCTCTTGTAATGTCATCAGAGCAGCCCCTCTGATGTCCCCAAAGACAGACCCCTCTTGTAATGTCCCCATAGCAGCCACATATGTTTCCATAGCAGCCCTTTATTGCCCCATAGCCAGCCCCCTCTTGTACTGTGCCCATAGCAACCCCTTATGTTCCCATAGCAGCCTCTTATGTCCCCTTAGCCAGCTTCATATGTTTCCATAGCCATCACCCTCTTGTAATGCCCAATAAGCAAACCCTTATTGTAATGTCCCCACAGCCAGCCCCCTCTTGTAATGTCCTCACAGTAAGCATCCTCTTGTAACGTCTCCATAGCCAGCCCCCTCTTGTAATGTCCCCACAGCCCCTCTTGTGTCTCCATAGCCAGACCCCTCTTGTAATGTCCCCACAGCCCCTCTTGTGTTTCCATAGCCAGCCCACTTATAATGTCCCCAAAGCCCCTCTTGTGTCTCCATAGCCAGAACCCTCTTGTAATGTCCTCACAGTAAGCATCCTCTTGTAACGTCTCCATAGCCAGCCCCCTCTTGTAATGTCCCCACAGCCCCTCTTGTGTCTCCATAGCCAGAACCCTCTTGTAATGTCCTCACAGTAAGCATCCTCTTGTAACGTCTCCATAGCCAGCCCTCTCTTGTAATGTCCCCACAGCCCCTCTTGTGTTTCCATAGCCAGCCCACTTATAATGTCCCCAAAGCCCCTCTTGTGTCTCCATAGCCAGAACCCTCTTGTAATGTCCTCACAGTAAGCATCCTCTTGTAACGTCTCCATAGCCAGCCCCCTCTTGTAATGTCCCCACAGCCCCTCTTGTGTCTCCATAGCCGGACCCCTCTTGTAATGTCCCCACAGCCCCTCTTGTGTTTCCATAGCCAGCCCACTTATAATGTCCCCAAAGCCCCTCTTGTGTCTCCATAGCCAGAACCCTCTTGTAATGTCCCCATAGCCAAACCCTTATGTCCCCACAGCTAACCCCCTTTTGTAATGTCTCCATAGCCAGCCCCTCTTGTAATATCCCCACAGACCCTTATGTCCCTATAGCCAGCCCCCTCTTGTATTATCCCCACAGACCCTTATGTTCCCATCACCAGCCCCCGCTTGTATTATCCCCACAGACCCTTATGTCCCTATAGCCAGCCCCCTCTTGTATTATCCCCACAGACCCTTATGTTCCCATCACCAGCCCCCGCTTGTATTATCCCCACAGACCCTTATGTTCCCATCACCAGCCCCCGCTTGTATTATCCCCACAGACCCTTATGTCCCTATAGCCAGCCCCCTCTTGTATTATCCCCACAGACCCTTATGTTCCCATCACTAGCCCCCTTACAGGCCATAGGTATAATAGAATCCATTCTATTAAATGGAAAAGAATAGAAAAAAAAGCCTATACTCTCCTAATCCAGGCTCTCTGTCCAGCGCAGCTCCGCCTCCTCCTTCATCTGGTGCAGCAGTGGGGGGCGGCGCTGGAGGACGCGATGACGTCACTACACACGTAGCCGAACGTCCTCTGCTCTGTGTCGTCACTTCCCCGTAGTTTCCGGCAGAGAGCAGGGAGCTGGTGGTTACAGCTGATTACGGCTCCTATCCTCCTGTCTCTGGCGGCGCCGACTTCAGTTATATTCGCGGCGCCTTCCAGTGCGGGGAAGGAGCAATGGCCGGGTCGCAGGCAGGGTGAGCGGTCTCACTGACACGGCTCCCCTGTGTGCCCGCGGCCATCACTGTGCTGACCTCCTGCGGCCGGAGGAAGGTGACGGGCGGCCACTGCATTCAGCAATGTCAGGCAGGGTCACCCCCTCGGCTAGTCAGGAGGTAGCGCTCTAGGGAGGAGCCTTCCTCTCGTCCCGGCGCTGTCTGTATAGATATCCACAGGTGTCCATCTTTGTGCCTTCTATTCACCTTTATTCCAGTTGGAAACCACTGCAGTCCCCAAATCCCAGTGTCCAGGTCACAGCTACTGTAATCCAGGACCTGGCCGAGGGATTTGTGTGCCCCCTCAATCATTGCAGCGCAGCGACCTTCGCAGCCCACACAGCGGCCATCGCAGCCCACACAGCGGTCATCGCAGCCCACACAGCGGTCATCGCAGCCCACACAGCGACCATCGCATCCCACACAGGGGTCATCGCATTCCACACAGGGGTCATCGCAGCCCACACAGAGGTCATCACAGCCCACACAGGGGTCGTCACAGCCCACACAGGGGTCATCGCAGCCCACACAGGGGTCATCGCAGCCCACACAGCGACCATCGCAGCCCACACAGCGACCATCGCAGCCCACACAGGGGTCATTGCAGCCCACACAGCGGTCATTGCAGTACAGTGCAGCTGAGATCAGAGAAGGGAGAGGTGATGTCTCACATGGGGAATAAGTAAACACAAAAATCAGAATAAAGTATAAAATAATCCACTAAATAGTTATATTTGTGTAAAAGAAACAAAACAGAATAAGTGCACATATTTGGTATTGCTGCGTCCATAAGGACACGATCTATAAAACTGTCACACTAGTTAACCCCTTCAGTGAACACCGTAAAAAAAAGTAACAAAAACTGTATTTTGATCATACAGCTGAAAAAAGTGGAATAAAATCAAAAAGTCATAAACAAAAATGTTACCGCTGAAAACATCATCTTGTCTTGCAAATAAAACAAGCCAAACACCACCATCAGGGAAAAAAGTAAAACAAGCTATAACTCAGAATACAGCATTGCAAAAACTATTTTTTCTATAAAATAATTTTTATAGTGTAAAGGCGGTGAAACCTGAAAAACCTATATAAATGTAGCATGACTATAATCGTACTGACCCGAAGAATAAAGCGGTGTTATCACTGTAGGCTATGTGCCCACGGGAGCTTCTGCAGATTTTGCCGTGGAAAACCTGCGGATTTATCTGGATTTTCCAGATAAATCCGCAGGTTTCAGCATGTACAGGCACTCCCCATGTTATCCTATGGGACATGGGGAGTATCTGTGTCCACGCTGTGGAATATGCTGCAGATGTCCCACAGCTGCACATAACTGCATGTCAATTATTCCTGCGGAATTCCCTGCGGAAATCGCATGAAAGTCTGCAGGTTTACTGCAGCTATTCCGCTATACTACCGCAGCTAAAAATAGCTGCGGATGCCGGTGGGCAGCTGCAGTAAACCTGCGGCCGTACCTGCGGATATATCCGCAGGTACGAGCTCCCATGGGCACATAGCCTTAGGGCTCATGCGCATGTAACTGCAGAATATTCTGCAGCGATTTGACAGCACATGTGTGCGTCAAATCGCTGCAGAAACACTGTATAATGAATGCAGTTTTTTTGTTAAAAAAAGCCAATTTCATGCGCTCGGGATGCTGCTCCCACCATAGACAGAGTGGGAGCTGCATCCAGAACACACAAATAATTGACATGCTGCTTTTATGAACGCACGGATTTGGGTCAAAATTTTAGCACCCAAATTGCTGCGTTCATAAAAGCATCCTGCGCACGTATCATGCACAATCTTCATAGATTGAGCTGTGTACGCAGGACGCATGCATCTATGCTGCAGTGCTAAACGCAGCGCAAATGCATGCAAATACGCAAAGTACGCATGAGCCCTTACAGTATAATGAATGGTGTAAAAAACAAATAGCATTTCCTGATTTGCTGTTTCTTGATTCTGCGTCACAAAAAGCAGAATAGAAAGCGATCAAAAAAATATTTGGCCCAAAAGGTGGCAATAAAAACTCCTCAAAAAACAATCTCACATGACTCTGAAAAATAAAAAAAAAAATATGGCCATCAAAATTCTGTGATAAAATAAACCTTTATTTTATAAAAAAAAAGAAAAAAATGTTTAGTTTGATACTAACAAAACCTAAAAAAACGATATAAATCGGATATCTCTGTAATCGTACTGATCAAAGGAATAAAGCCACCAAATCACTTATACCGCAAGGTGAACGACATAAGAAGTAAAGCCAATTCTTCAAGCACTATTTAATTGTTCATTCTGCCTCTAAAGGATAAAAAGATCGCAGTATGACAGGGTGCATTTTTATCCTGCGCTCTACACTGAGCACTTACATCGAGGATTATGTGTAAATCTGATAACATGTTTCAGACAAAATTTCCAATGGAAAATTTACTTTAATGAGGCAGAGGGAGTCACTTGTAACTCCCATCTGGGCTGTGGTCTGGCTGTGTCCATTTTTTTATGCATCTTTTTAGGAGTGCACCAAAGTGCGGTCATCAACAGTTTTGTTCACCTATGAAAAGATGGACACCGCTGAACAGAGGCCAAACGGAGTCCAGAGTAACTCTGCTGCCTCATTAGTGAATGGATCCGTTGAGGTTTCACCTGAATCATGTGTTTCGGAGATCTAGATGGAAACTCTGATGTGAGTGCTCAGCATAGAGCACAGGATAAGTGCAAACTGATCCAAAATGTTCTGTACCCAAATCACCACTAAATAGCATTCAGCTCAACACACAAAAACACAAGTCTCCACTAAGGTGCGTCATCTGTTAATGGAAATATAGGGGGCTTTGACTTTAAAGGTAACACAAAGACTCTGGAAAAACGCTATTCCCCCTCTAAAAAGAAATCCAGCTAAACCTGTGCTTCAAAATCCCCCTCAAAGAAATCCAGCAAAATCTGCACTCCTAAATCCAAATGCCCCTCTCTCTTCTAAGCACCACAATGTGCCTAAACCACAGTTATCATCCACATGTTTAGCATTGTTGTAGAAAGGCAAGCCCACTTAATTTACGGGGTGCAGGCGTACAGAAGCACAAGCTGGGCATAATGTACGGGCACTACAAAGTAATGTGCACGATAGGGGCTTATTTGCAATTTTTAATTATGCAACATTTACTGCGCTTGACACCATGAGTGTTTTCCAGAGACTTAATCGGCACTTCACCTGTACATGAATTCCCAGAGTGGCATAGTTTACAAAATGTGGTCACTTGAGGGGATTTTTTCTGTTCTGGCATTTAGGGGCTCTGCAAATGGAGTCTGAAAATTATTCTAGTAAAAACTGTATTCCAATAGTCAAATGGCGCTCTTTCTCTCCCGAGCCTTGTGGTGTGACGAAACAGTACTGTATAGTCACATGTTGGATATTGCCACGTTAAGGAGAAATTGTGTAACATATTATGGGGCTTTTTTACTTATTCTTCTTGTAAAAATTGGAAATCTAGGGAATCAAGGTGCTCACCCAACATCTAGAAAAATTCCTTGAGGGATCTAGTTTCCAAAATGGGGTCACTTGTGTTGGAGCTCCACTGTTAAGGTACATTAGGGGATCTCCAAATGTGACATGATGTCTGCTATCTATTCCAGCTAATTTTGTGCTTTAAAATTTAAATGTCACTAATTTAAATATGCTGCTGTGCGCCCAAACAGTAGATATCCACCACATATGGGGTATCAGCATACTCGAGAAATTGCACAACAAATTGTATGGTGCTTTTTCTCCTGTTATCCTTGTAAAAATGAAAGATTTGGCATTTAAACAACAGTTTTGTGGCAAAAATGTATTTTTTTATTGTTACGGTTCAACATTATAAAATTCTGTGAAGCACTTAGTGGTTCTAGGTGCTCACTAAACATCTGGATACATTCCTTGAGGGGTCTTATTTCCAAAATGGGATCACTTGTAGGGAAGATTCACTGTTAAGGCACATTGGGGACTTTCCAAATGTAACATGGCGTCCACTATCTATTCCAGCCAATTTTGCGGTGTAAAATTCAAATGGCGCTCCTTCCCTATTGAGCCCTGCCGTTTTCCAAAACAGTTGATTTTCACCACATATGAGGTATTGGCGTATTCAGGAGAAATTATACAATACATTTTATGGTGCAATGTTTTCTAGTTCATGGTTGGGTGAATAAAAGTAAATTCTGGGTGCTGACTACCCATGATTGTGATTTGAATCATTAGAAGAAGGGACCTACATCTGCCCTTATAAATGCGTCGCAAATATTTTTGCTACACCTATAGGACAAAAGGAAATGTTTTTTATTTTTCAGGGTAACCCTCCTAGATGATGTGGCAGTGTTTTTATTTAAAATCTTGTGTATAGAGTTATTGTCCATAGAGGTTGCACACAGAGCCGTGTACAATTCTTGTTTCTCAACAGCTTGTGATTTTATATATCTTGTCCGGGCATCTCCTTAGCGCTGTAAAGATGGTGATTTAAAATGTGCCTCAAAACCCCATGGATTAAAATGTGGTGGTCATCTTGCTACAGGTCCTTTCATAAGAAACAATCTTTTTAAATACTGGAGCACACAGACAGAAAAGAGGCCCCTGTGCAAGAACAATATATGGGCCCTTTGCAGCTCAAGATCCCATAATAATGCAAAATTGCACTTGCTTTGGATGTAGAAATGGGCCCCCTTACGTCTTTGGCTCAAGATTTCACCAATTGTATTTCTGCCCCTGCTCTTAACCCTTATATACTGTGATGTAAGTAGAGATTTAATCAGTCCAAGTGGATGCCAACCATCAAACATCAGTAAACCATTTTTGTTGGTAGATGTTGTGTTAAGGTCAAAGGAAAGATGATTGTCTTTTTCTTGCACCAAGATTTCAAGGATAGGAATTTTCCTTTCATGAAAATCAAGAGAGAATAAAATGGTGGGAAGGAATGAGTTAAGTTGGTAATGAAAGTTCTTTAATTAGTCAGTGGTCCCATGAGTACATTCTGTTGCAGTAACTTATGATATACTAATTGTTTTTCAAAGAAATGTATGAACTTGATAGTGAAAGGCACCTATAGATTAATCTGAAACCCAAATAGATTTTTTTTTTACATTAGAAATTATAGCAATTTGATAAATTATATCTGTGCATAATTGTATTCACTAGCCTGTGTAAGAATGTTTTTTATGACCCGAACCCCCATCTTGATTGGAATATTATTGTAAAGGCTATTCATATCCATTGTGACCAATATACATTCTACCCAGGTCAATTCTGAACCATATTGATTAAATCGGTTGTATCTTGTAGATAAAATTGGCTCCACTTGGTGTATGGATGTAACAATGCATTTAAACATTTGTCTGGGAATTAAAATAATCTGTTCAAGGGATGCTTAGCCCAGAGACTGTCAGTCTTTCATGTAACTGGGGTTTGGTATAAAGGGCTGGAATCCTTGAATGATTAAAGCTCTTATAAACTTGATTTAGCTTATAATAATGATTAAACACACTTATGAGAAATGATTCCTGTCTCTTATGCTTCACTTGAGATTATTAAGTTCTGTACAGAGTGTTGGAGTCAGATACATAGAGATAGATTTGTAAACTCTAATGTCTTCCAGTTTGGTAACTGTCTCCTTATAATTTCAAATGGTCTGGACAATTAAAAAAAAAAGTTCCTGAATTTCTGTATCTTCTTCATTCTTCCTTACAAAATGTGGAATAGAAAGAGATCAAAAATTATTATGTGGTACAAAATGCTAATTATTATGTGGCCAAAAATTATTATATGGTCCAAAACTCTAACTCATCCTGTGAAAAAAGCCCTCACATGACTTTTGGTAGAAAAATTAAAAAACTGTAGACTTTAATATTCAGTGATGCCAAAAAAGCTTTTGTAGTGTGATAATAGCCAAACCTAAAAAAACTATAAATCTAGTATCTCTGTAATCACACCGACCGGAGAAATAAAGGCGCCTAATCACTTATACCGCAGGGTGAACAGCATAACATATAAATAAAGCTAGTTGTTCACCTGCTGTTGATTTGTTCATTCTGCCTCCCAAAGATTGCAGTACAATATAGCTCAAATTTATCCTGCACTTTATGCTGAGCGCTTACATGGAGGATCATGAACTAATCTCTGAAAAAACATGTTTCAGACAAAATTCCCAATGGAAAATTCACTTTTATGAGGCAGAGAGAGTCACTTGGAACTCCTATCTGGGCTGTGGTCTGGCGGTGTCCATTTTTTTATGCATCTTTTTAGGCGTGCACCAAAGTGCGGTCATCAACAGTTTTGTTCACCTTTGAAAAGATGGACACCGCTGAACAGAGGCCAAACGGAGTCCAGAGTAACTCTGCTGCCTCATTAATGAATGGATCCATTGAGGTTCCACCTGAATCATGTGTTTCGGAGATCTAGATGGAAACTCTGATGTCAGTGCTCAGCATAGAGCACAGGATAAATGCGAACTGATCCAAAATGTTCTATACCCAAATCACCACTAAATAGCATTCAACTCAACCCACAAAAATAAAAGTCTCCACTTAGGGGCGTCATCTGTTAATGGAAATAGGGGGCTTTGACTTTAATGGTAACACAAAGGCTCTGGAAAAACGCTATTCCCCCTCTAAAAAGAAATCCAGCTAAACCTGTTCTTCAAAATCCCCCCCAAAGAAATCCAGTAAACTCTGCACTCCTAAATCCAAATGCCCCTCTCTCTTCTAAGCACCACAATGTGCTTAAACCACAGTTATCATCCACATGTTTAGCATTGTTGTAGAAAGGCAAGCCCACTTAATTTACGGGGTGCAGGCGTACAGAAGCACAAGCTGGACACAATGTAAGGGCACTGCAATGTAATGGGCACGACAGGGGCTTATTTGCAATTTTTAGTTATGCAACATTCACTGCGCTTGACACCATGAGTGTTTTCCAGAGACTTAATCGTCACTACACCTGTACATGAATTCCCAGAGTGGCATAGTTTACAAAATGTGGTCACTTGAGAGGATTTCTTCTGTTCTGGCATTTAGGGTCTCTGCAAATGGAGTCTGAAAATTATTCTAGGAAAAACTATTCCAATAGTCAAATGGCGCTCTTTCTCTCCCGAGCCTTGTGGTGTGACCAAACAGTACTGTATAGTCACATGTTGGATATTGCCACGTTAAGGAGAAATTGTGTAACATATTATGGGTCTTTTTTACTTATTCTTCTTGTGAAAATTGGAAATCTAGGGAATCAAGGTGCTCACCCAACATCTAGAAAAAATCCTTGTGGGATCTAGTTTCCAAAGTGGGGTCACTTGTGGGGGAGCTCCACTGTTAAGGTACATTAGGGGATCTCCAAATGTGACATGATGTCTGCTATCTATTCCAGCTAATTTTGTGCTTTAAAATTTAAATGTCACTAATTTAAATGGCGCTGCTGTGCGCCCAAACAGTAGATATCCACCACATATGGGGTATCAGCATACTCGATAAATTGCACAACAAATTGTATGGTGCTTTTTCTCCTGTTATCCTTGTAAAAATGAAAGATTTGGCATTTAAACAACAGTTTTGTGGTAAAAATGTATTTTTTTTATTGTTACGGTTCAACATTATAAAATTCTGTGAAGCCCTTGGTATTTCTAGGTGCTCACTTAACATCTGGATACATTCCTTGAGGGGTCTTATTTCCAAAATGGGATCACTTGTAGGGAAGATTCACTGTTAAGGCACATTGGGGACTTTCCAAATGCCCCATGGTGTCCACTATCTATTCCAGCCAATTTTGCGCTGTAAAATTCAAATGGCGCTCCTTCCCTATTGAGTCCTGCCGTTTTTCAAAACAGTTGATTTTTACCACATATGAGGTATTGGCGTATTCAGGAGAAATTGTACAATACATTTTATGGTGCAATGTTTTCTAGTTCATGGTTGGGTGAATAAAAGTAAATGCATCGCAAATATTTTTGCTACACCTATAGGACAAGGGGAAATGTTTTTTATTTGTCAGGGTAACCCTCCTAGATGATGTGGCAGTGTTTTTATTTAAAATCTTGTGTATAGAGTTATTGTCCATAGAGGTTGCACACAGAGCCGTGTACAATTCTTGTTTTTCAACAGCTTGTGATTTTATATATCTTGTCCGGGCATCTCCTTAGCGCTGTAAAGATGGTGATTTAAAAATGTGCCTCAAAACCCCATGGATTAAAATGTGGTGGTCATCTTGCTACAGGTCCTTTCATCAGAAACAATTTTTTAAATACTGGAGCACACAGACAGAAAAGAGGCCCCTGTGCAAGAACAATATATGGGCCCTTTGCAGGTCAAGATCCCATAATAATGCAAAATTGCACTTGCTTTGGATGTAGAAATGGGCCCCCTTACGTCTTTAGCTCAAGATGTCACCAATGGTATTTCTGCTCCTGCTCTTAACCCTTATATACTGTGATGTAAGTAGAGATTTAATCAGTCCAAGTGGATGCCAACCATCAAACATCAGTAAACCATTTTTGTTGGAAGATGTTGTGTTAAGGTCAAAGGAAAGATGATTGTCTTTTTCTTGCACCAAGATTTCAAGGATAAGAATTTCCCTTTCATTAAATTCAAGAGAGAATAAAATGGTGGGAAGGAATGAGTTAAGTTGGTAATGAAAGTTCTTCAATTGGTCAGTGGTCCCATGAGTACATTCTGTTGCAGTAACTTATGATATACTAATTGTTTTTCAAAGAAATGTATGAACTTGATAGTGAAAGAAACCTATAGATTAATCTGAAACCCAAATAGATTTTTTTTTTACATTAGAAATTATAGCAATTTGATAAATTATATCTGTGCATAATTGTATTCACTAGCCTGTGTAAGAATGTTTTTTATGACCCGAACCCCCATATTGATTGGAATATTACTGTAAAGGCTATTCATATCCATTGTGACCAATATACATTCTACCCAGTTCAATTCTGAACCAGATTAATTAAATCATTTGTATCTTGTAGATAAAATTGGCTCCACTTGGTGTATGGATGTAACAATGCATTTAAACATTTGTCTGGGAATTAAAATAATCTGTTCAAGGGATGCTCAGCCCAGAGACTGTCAGTCTTTTCTGTAACTGGGCTTTGGTATAAAGGGCTGGAATCCTTGAATGATTAAAGCTCTTATAAACTTGATTTAGCTTATAATAATGATTAAACACACTTATGAGAAATGATTCCTGTCTCTTATGCTTCACTTGAGATTATTAAGTTCTGTACAGAGTGTTGGAGTCAGATACAAAGAGATAGATTTGTAAACTCTAATGTCTTCCAGTTTGGTAACTGTCTCCTTATAATTTCAAATGGTCTGGACAATTAAAAAAAAAAGTTCCTGAATTTCTGTATCTTCTTCATTCCTCCTTACAAAATGTGAAATAGAAAGAGATCAAAAATTATTATGTGGTACAAAATGCTAATTATTATGTGGCCAAAAATTATTATATGGTCCAAAACTCTAACTCATCCTGTGAAAAAAAGCCCTCACATGACTTTTGGTAGAAAAAATTAAAAAACTGTAGACTTTAACATTCAGTGATGCCAAAAAAGCTTTTGTAGTGTGATAGTAGCCAAACCTAAAAAAATTATAAATCTAGTATCGCTGTAATCACACTGACCGGAGAAATAAAGGCGCCTAATCACTTATACCGCAGGGTGAACAGCATAAAATATAAATAAAGCCAGTTGTTCACCTGCTGTTGATTTGTTCATTCTGCCTCCCAAAGATTGCAGTACAATATAGCTCATATTTTTCCTGCACTTTATGCTGAGCGCTTACATCGAGGATCATGAACTAATCTCTGAAAAAACATGTTTCAGACAAAATTCCCAATGGAAAATTCACTTTTATGAGGCAGAGAGAGTCACTTGGAACTCCTATCTGGGCTGTGGTCTGGCGGTGTCCATTTTTTTATGCATCTTTTTAGGCGTGCACCAAAGTGCGGTCATCAACAGTTTTGTTCACCTTTGAAAAGATGGACACCGCTGAACAGAGGCCAAACGGAGTCCAGAGTAACTCTGCTGCCTCATTAGTGAATGGATCCATTGAGGTTCCACCTGAATCATGTGTTTCGGAGATCTAGATGGAAACTCTGATGTCAGTGCTCAGCATAGAGCACAGGATAAATGCGAACTGATCCAAAATGTTCTATACCCAAATCACCACTAAATAGCATTCAACTCAACCCACAAAAATAAAAGTCTCCACTTAGGTGCGTCATCTGTTAATGGAAATAGGGAGCTTTGACTTTAATGGTAACACAAAGGCTCTGGAAAAACGCTATTCCCACCCTTAAAAAGAAATCCAGCTAAACCTGTGCTTCAAAATCCCCCCCAAAGAAATCCAGTAAACTCTGCACTCCTAAATCCAAATGCCCCTCTCTCTTCTAAGCACCACAATGTGCTTAAACCACAGTTATCATCCACATGTTTAGCATTGTTGTGAAAAGGCAAGCCCACTTAATTTACGGAGTGCAGGCGTACAGAAGCACAAGCTGGACACAATGTAATGGCACTACAATGTAATGGGCACGACAGGGGCTTATTTGCAATTTTTAGTTATGCAACATTCTTTGCGCTTGATACCATGAGTGTTTTCCAGAGACTTAATCATCACTTCACCTGTACATGAATTCCCAGAGTGGCATAGTTTACAAAATGTGGTCACTTGAGGGGATTTCTTCTGTTCTGGCATTTAGGGTCTCTGCAAATGGAGTCTGAAAATTATTCTAGGAAAAACTGTATTCCAATAGTCAAATGGTGCTCTTTCTCTCCCGAGCCTTGTGGTGTGACCAAACAGTACTGTATAGTCACATGTTGGATATTGCCACGTTAAGGAGAAATTGTGTAACATATTATGGGGCTTTTTTACTTATTCTTCTTGTGAAAATTGGAAATCTAGGGAATCAAGGTGCTGACCAAACATCTAGAAAAAATCCTTGAGGGATCTAGTTTCCAAAATGGGGTCACTTGTGGGGGAGCCCCACTGTTAAGGTACATTAGGGGATCTCCAAATGTGACATGATGTCTGCTATCTATTCCAGCTAATTTTGTGCTTTAAAAATGAAATGTCACTAATTTAAATGGTGCTGCTGTGCGCCCAAACAGTAGATATCCACCACATATGGGGTATCAGCATACTCGAGAAATTGCACAACAAATTGTATGGTGCTTTTTCTCCTGTTATCCTTGTAAAAATGAAAGATTTGGCATTTAAACAACAGTTTTGTGGTAAAAATGTATTTTTTTATTGTTACGGTTCAACATTATAAAATTCTGTGAAGCCTTTGGTGGTTCTAGGTGCTCACTTAACATCTGGATACATTCCTTGAGGGGTCTTATTTCCAAAATGGGATCACTTTTGGGGAAGATTCACTGTTAAGGCACATTGGGGACTTTCCAAATGTAACATGGCGTCCACTATCTATTCCAGCCAATTTTGCGCTGTAAAATTCAAATGGCGCTCCTTCCCTATTGAGCCCTGCCGTTTTTCAAAACAGTTGATTTTTACCACATATGAGGTATTGGCGTATTCAGGAGAAATTGTACAACACATTTTATGGTGCAATGTTTTCTAGTTCATGGTTAGGTGAATAAAAGTAAATTCTGGGTGCTGACTACCCATGATTGTGATTTGAATCATTAGAAGAAGGGACATCTTCTTCATCTGCCCTTATAAATGCGTCGCAAATATTTTTGCTACACCTATAGGACAAGTGGAAATGTTTTTTATTTGTCAGGGTAACCCTCCTAGAAGATGTGGCATTGTTTTTATTTAAAATCTTGTGTATAGAGTTATTGTCCATAGAGGTTGCACACAGAGCCGTGTACAATTCTTGTTTTTCAACAGCTTGTGATTTTATATATCTTGTCCGGGCATCTCCTTAGCGCTGTAAAGATGGTGATTTAAAATGTTCCTCAAAACTGTGGCGCCCTGGACAAGACAGGGGCCACAGGTAACAACACACACACACCCCCACCCCCAGCAGTTCACAGCAAACATCCCCAGTGAGACTTGATTTCTTCCTCGGGTTCAGACAGACACACCAGGTGGGCGGAGTCAGGCAGATGGAGACGCCCACCCAGGAGTCTAGCTGTCCTGAGGCAAAAACCAGCTCAGTCAAGTCCAGGCAGAGGAAGAGAGAAGAGGTCTGCAGAGAGGCAGACGCAGACTGGGGCCTAGGTTGGAGCCTAGGTCCCTCGTGTAGCCAGTGAGGCAGACGGTAGTGGCTGTCAGCAGGAGCCGGGAAGACAGTCTTGGTGGAACCGTAGGTAGCCGGGGCTGGGCAGTGGCCCACCGGTACCGAACCGGGGAGCCAGCTGGAAACCGGAGTGCAGGAGGAGCATACACGAAGGGGCAGGAAAGGACTTACACCACCAACCTGGGGTCAGGGGAAAAACACCGCAGCCGCCTGTGGGACCCGTCCATCCAGCCGTTTGTTTGACCAGAGACTCTGTGTGAATTACTGGCTGAGTGAGTACCACCGTGCCGTGCGGCACAGCGCTGCCCCCTCGACCCTGTACCCCACCAGGCTCCGTAACCCGCCTGCCATCCATTCCCAACCCCATCACCGGGCCCCGGGACAACCAACCCCCTACCAACGGAGGGGAGAACCAACATCCAAGCTGCTACTTGTCATCGCTCCCGGGATCCCTGTCCAGAGCAGCGGTGGTGTCACAACCTCACCACAACCGTGGGTGGCGTCACGGACATTATCCAATCCCCAAAATCAATATCCCCTTTTCACTCACGGGCGAGGAGCGCCGCTTGAGGCCCCGGGATCCGGCCCACCGCTCGAGCCACCACCGAGCAGCAGTAGCAGCAGCAGCCGGACCCGAGCAGTGGGTGAGCGCAGCGCACCTCCTCCGCCCACGACAAAACCCTATGGATTAAAATGTGGTGGTCATCTTGCTACAGGTCCTTTCATAAGAAACAATCTTTTTAAATACTGGAGCACACAGACAGAAAAGAGGCCCCTGTGCAAGAACAATATATGGGCCCTTTGCAGCTCAAGATCCCATAAAAATGCAAAATTGCCCTTGCTTTGGATGTAGAAATGGGCGCCCTATTTCTTTGGCTCAAGATTTCACCAATGGTATTTCTGCCCCTGCTCTTAACCCTCATATACTGTGATGTAAGTAGAGATTTAATTAGTCCAAGTGGATGCCAACCATCAAACATCAGTAAACCATTTTTGTTGGAAGATGTTGTGTTAAGGTCAAAGGAAAGATGATTGTCTTTTTCTTGCACCAAGATTTCAAGGATAAGAATTTCCCTTTCATGAAATTCAAGAGAATAAAATGGTGGGAAGGAATGAGTTAAGTTGGTAATGAAAGTTCTTCAATTGGTCAGTGGTCCCATGAGTACATTCTGTTGCAGTAACTTATGATATACTAATTGTTTTTCAAAGAAATGTATGAACTTGATAGGGAAAGGCACCTATAGATTAATCTGAAACCCAAATAGATTTTTTTTTACATTAGAAATTATATCAATTTGATAAAGTATATCTGTGCATAATTGTATTCACTAGCCTGTGTGACAATGTTTTTTATGACCCGAACCCCCATATTGATTGGAATATTAGTGTAAAGACTATTCATATCCATTGTGACCAATATACGTTCTACCCAGTTCAATTCTGCACCAGATTGATTAAATCGGTTGTATCTTGTAGATAAAATTGGCTCCACTTGGCGTATAGATGTAACAATGCATTTAAACATTTGTCTGGGAATTAAAATAATCTGTTCAAGAGATGCTCAGCCCAAAGACTGTCAGTCTTTTATGTAACTGGGCTTTGGTATAAAGGGCTGGAATCCTTGAATGATTAAAGCTCTTATAAACTTGATTTAGCTTATAATAATGATTAAACACACTTATGAGAAATGATTCCTGTCTCTTATGCTTCACTTGAGATTATTAAGTTCTGTACAGAGTGTTGGAGTCAGATACATAGAGATAGATTTGTAAACTCTAATGTCTTCCAGTTTGGTAACTCCTTATAATTTCAAATGGTCTGGACAATTAAAAAAAAAGTTCCTGAATTTCTGTTTCTTCTTGTTTCTTCCTTACAAAATGTGGAATAGAAAGAGATCAAAAATTATGTGGTCCAAAATTGTAATTATTATGTGGCCAAAAATTATTATATGGTCCAAAACTCTAACTCATCCTGTGAAAAACACCTTCACATGACTTTTGGCAGAAAAATAAAAAAACTGTAGACTTTACAATTCAGTGATGCCAAAAAAGCTTTTGTAGTGTGATAGTAGCCAAACCTAAAAAAACTATAAATCTGGTATCGCTGTAATCACACTGACCGGAGAAATAAAGGCGCCTAATCACTTATACCGCAGGGTGAACAGCATAAAATATAAATAAAGCCAGTTGTTCACCTGCTGTTGATTTGTTCATTCTGCCTCCCAAAGATTGCAGTACAATATAGCTCACATTTATCCTGCACTGTATGCTTAGCGCTTACATCAAGGATCATGAACAAAACTCTGAAAAAACATGTTTCAGACAAAATTCCCAATGGAAAATTCACTGTAATAAGGCTGAATGAGTCACTTTGAACTCCCATCTGGGCTGTGGTCTGGCGGTGTCCATCTTTTTATGCATTTTTTAAGGCGTGCACCAAAGTGCGGTCATCAACAGTTTTGTTCACCTTTTAAAAGATGGATACCACTTAACAGAGGCCAAACAGAGTCCAGAGTAACTCTACTGCCTCATTAGTGAATGGATCCGTTGAGGTTCCACCTGAATCATGTGTTTCGGAGATCTAGATGGAAACTCTGATTTGAGTGCTCAGCATAGAGCACAGGATAAATGTGAACTGATCCAAAATGTTCTGTACCCAAATCACCACCAAATAACATTCAACTCAACTCACAAAAACCCAGGTCCCCACTCAGGTCTGTCATCTGTTAACAGAAATATAGGGGGCTTCCATTTTACTGGTAACACAATGGCTCTGGAAAAACGCTATGGCTTTACTCCTCAAAAAAGAAATCCAACAAAATCCCCTCTCCATAATGAAAGTGCCCACCTCCCTTTTGAGCCTAAACCAATAGTTGATGTCCACATGTTTAGCATTGTTGTAATGAGGAGAGCCCGCTTACTTTACGGGATGCAGGTTTCCAGAAGCACATCCTCCACACAATATATGGGCACTACAATGTACTGGGAATGACAACCACTTATTTGCAATTTTTAATTCTGCAACATTCTCTGAGTTTAACACCATGGGTGTTTTTTAGAAACTAAATTGTCAATACATCTGTAGACGTATTCCCAGAGGGGTGTAACTTGCCAAATTTGTTCACTTGAGGGGATTTATTCAGTTCTGGCACTTACAGGCTCTGCAAATACAGTCTGCAAACTATTATAGGAAAATCTGTGCTCCAAAAATAATAAAAATCAAATGGCACTCCTTCCCTTCCGAGCCCTGTGGTGCAGCCAAACAGTACTGCATAGTCACATGTGGGGTATTGCCACTTTCAAGCGAAATTGTGTAACACATTTTGAGGACTTTTTTTTTTTTACCTCTTCCGCTCATGAAAGCTAGAAATATGGGGTTAAAATACCATTTTAGTGGTAAAAATAAAATTATTTTTTGTTCACCACCCAATAGTATAACATTATGTGACACACCTGTATTGTCAATATTTTCACTTCACCCCTGGATGAACTAAATGAGGAGTGCAGTTTGCAAAACGGGGTCACTTGTGTGGGGTTTCTGCTGCTTTGACACTTGAGGGGTTCTGATATGACATGGCACCTGTTAATAATTCCAATTAAATCTGTACTCAAATATAGCACTCCTTCCCTTCTTCCCTTTGCACTGTGCCTCAAAAGTAGTTGTCAACCACATATGGGGTATTCGCGTACTAAGTGGAAATTGCACAACAAATTTTACTGTCCATTATTTTCTTTTACCCTTGTGAAAATGGAAATTTGGAAGTTAAGCAACAGTTTTGTGGTTAAAAAAAAATGTATTTTTTCATTATCACTGTTCAACGTTATAAAATTCTGTGAAGCACCTTGGGGGTTCAAGGAACTCAATAAACAAATACATTAAGGCTATGTGCGCACATGTGTGCTCTGCACCGCACCCAAAAGGTCCACTTCAGAGCGCAGCTGGAATGCTCCGTTCTGAAGCGCCTGCAGAATTTGTGCGCTCTGCATGCTGCCTCTCCCTATAGACAGCATGCAAAGCGCACGAAGGAAGTGACATGTCACTTCTTAGAACGTATGCTTCGGGCAGCAGCCGAATCGCTGCGATCTAATACGCCACGTGCGCACATCTCATGCACAATCTTCATAGATTGTGCAGGAGACGCAGGACGCATGCAGTTACGCTGCGGTGCAGAACGCAGCGTAACTGCATGCAATAAGCACACGTGTGCACATAGCCTTAATCCTTGAAGGGTGTACACTGGGTGCAGAATCATTAGGCAAGTTGTATTTTAGCGGAATTTTTTTTATTATTAATTAACAACTATATTCTCAATCAACCCAAAAGACTCATAAATATCAAAGCATAAGATTTTTGGCAGTTGGAGTGTTTTTTTTTTAGATTTGGCTATCTTAGGAGGATATCTGTTTGTGTAGGTAACCATTACAGTGCAGTCTTATTAGGCAACTTAATATTAAACTTAGTATTCCCATCTCACTTGTTATTTTCACAAGGTAAACCAATATAACTGCACAAAATTTAGAAATAAACATTTCTGGTATGCAAAAACAAAACCCCAAAAAATTAGTAACCAATATAGCCACCTTTCTTTATGATGACACTCAACAGCCTACCATCCTTAGATTCTGTCAGCTACTTGAGCTGTTTACGATCAACATTGCATGCAGCAGCCACCACAGCCTCCCAGACAATGTTCCAAGAGGTGTACTGTTTTCTCTCCCTGTAGATCTTACATTTTATGAGGCACCACAGGTTCTCTATGGGGTTCAGATCAGGTGAACAAGGGGGCCATGTCATTTTTTCATCTTTTAGACCTTTACTGGCCAGCCACAGCGCACAATAGTTGGATGCATGTGATGGAGCATTGTTCTGCATGAAAATCATGGGTTTTTTGAATGATACTGACTTCTTCCTGTACCACTACTTGAATAATTTGTCTTCAGAAACTGGCAGTAGGTCTGGGAGTTGAGGTTGTCCTTGAAACGTGTGTGTTTTATGCTTCTTCTTTTGTAACACAGGCGCGCCTCACTCCATCCGCAACCCGGAAAGGTCCCACAGGTTCATCTTTGATGATACCAGTCCCTCACCTCCACTTTGCAGGCGTCTGATTCAGAGTGGAGCTTTCTGCCTTTTACTGATCAGCCTCTGGCCCATCCATATGGCCCATCAAGAGTCACTCTTATTTCATCAGTTCATAAAACCTGTGAAAAATCATTCTTAAGATATTTCCTGGCTCAGTCTTGACGTTTTATCTTATGTTTCTTGTTCAAAGGTGGTAGTTTTAGAAAAAGGGTCAACATTATGCTCATGAACTTGGTCATCAGAGCCTGAATCTGAGTCACAAAGGTTCTGGGCATCACTGCAGACCATTTCCTGGTCTGTACTCACTGTAGCTTGGGAGCAGACCTCTGATTCCCAGGCTATAGTGTGACTGAACAGCTCTGCAGACTCAGCCATCTCTGTTCCACCATACTGTGCAGGGCGGATGGTGACTTGAGAGCTGGGAGAAAGCAAGTGTGATTGGGATGACAACTCAGAGGACTGGTGTTTTTTTGATGCAGTAGTTGAGGTGGAGGAGAGGGCAATTGTTGGACCACTTGAGATCCATTCAAGCATTTTATTTTTTTGGGCAACATCTTCCTTTGTTCCAGTTGTTCGTGTTCGTAAAAAAGGGAGCACATCTGATTGTCCACGGAAAGTAGTAGACATCTTACTTTTGCTGGAAGATGGCCTATCTTCAGCAGATGTTCATGGAGCTTTGCCACCTTCCCCATGGACACAAACTTTTTTTCCTTTTCCAACACGCCTGTTCCCCTTTCCACCAGCATGTCATTTTGCCAGTCATTTTGCTAGCGACAAGAATGTCCACTTAAAATATGGTAGTAAAAATTGAGAGGTGGTGTAGATTGCAGCGGTGGTCTACCTTTATTGACAGCAGAATAAACAACAATAACTATCCCGGACAATGAAACTATGGCATTTAAAATAGCAGCACAGTTTGCTAGTATAATAGCTTAGTAAAAATGAGTTTGAGTGTGCAATGCAGAGGTGCTGCAAATAGATTTGCACCAGTGGGACACTAATGGAAGTTCAACTGCCACTTTTAGGATGCCACTAAGTTTCCTGAGTGTTTTCTAGTATAATGGCTTTGTAACAATGAGCTTGAGTGTGCAATGCACAAGTGCTGCAAATAGATTTGCACTAGTGGGACACTAATGGATGTCCAACAGCCACTTTTAGGATGCCACTAAGTTTCCTCAGTGTTTGCTGGTATAATGGCTTAGTAACAATGAGCTTGAGTGTGCAAAGGGCAGGAGGGTACAGTGGCCGGGTTGTGGGTCACTGTAGCTACACAGACGCTCTTATCTGTAGCTGTTAAAACCTCTTTCCACGGACCTGACTGTCACCTATGGCTCTGAGCCTGCTGTAATTAGCCCTTACAAGGGCTGAAAGAAACTTCTATCCCTATTCTGTATAGCGCTGTGTGTAGAGCGTACACAGCAGTATCGGAGACAGGAGCTGCGCCAGCGGTGACTGACACCCAGACGCAGAAGGCAGATAATGGCGTCCAGACGCCCGTATTTATAATGCAGGGACATGTGACATGGACATCCTATCACACATGCCGTTGCTTCTCTGGCTAAAAGTCCACTTAGCTGTGTGTGTCTGGGATTTGCTGACATGCTGGCCTGCCCCACTACACGCGCGCTTAGGGAGGGAAGGAAGAACAGAAAAAAAAAAATGGCGATCGCCATTATCCCAGCAGCAGTGATCTGAACGCGCCGTTCCCGCTCCTGACTTACACTATTACAGCGGAAAGCCAGCTAGTAATTAGCTTAACTTTTTGCTGCTAGAACCGTTCTCAAACGTAACTAGAACTATCGAGCTTTAGCAAAAAGCTCGAGTTCTAGTTCGATCTAGAACACCCCTCAAAATCACTCGAACCGTGAACTGGAGAACCACGAACCGCGCTTAACTCTACACCTTACTTTCTTAAGAGCTGTATCTAATCATTGACAAGGTTAACACCATTCTAAAAAACTAGTTTTTAATTCTTTAGTTTGTTTCAAAAAAGTGTCATGATCATTGTTGATTCTTCTTAGGTGCAAGAATAAGGTATTTCTTTTTTTATGTGCCAAGGGTGTGCACTTTTGAAATGTCATAGAGAGTTGTTAGATTTTTTTTCCTATGAACAGATCTTGTTATATGACTATCAGTAACGTTTAGTCTTACATCCAAAAATTCCAATCAATGACCTTTGAACACTGATGAAATCCGCATATTCATATCATTAGTGGTGTTTAAAGAGAAAAAATGTCATAAAGCATGTCTTCAGTCCCGTCCCATACTATAACATTTGATCGACATAACGGCAGTATGGTTTGACATGCCTAAGGTAGGGATTCACAGCTGTATTGTAAATTAAATGATTTTCAAAGTCACCCAAAAAATGTTTGCTAGGGTACACTCGATGGGCGCACCCATCACGGTCTTGCCGCATTGGATGTTACAATCATTTGCAAATTGAAAAGCATTACATTTTAAAATAAAATCTAAGGAATCCACCACAAATTGTATGAAGTTTTGTTTTTTAACCAAATGCTTCAATACCTCAGAGACCACACTGATACTTTCATCTTGAGGAATTATGGTATAAAGACTCTCCATGTCTATAGAGGTTAATTGAAAATTTTCTTGCCATACATTAGAATCAAAGAGTTCAATAAAATCTGTAGTATCTTTTAAATACAATGTAATCTGAGATAGAATGGGACTTAAAAGCCAGTCCATATATCTGGAGAAAGGCTCAGTAATAGAGCCCACCTCAAACACAATGAGTCAGCCAGGAGGAGAGAAAAAATTCTTATGGAGTTTTGGTAGAAAACAACAGTGTGGTCTTATAGGATATTCCGGAAAGAATTTAAGAGCTTGTTTTTTGGATACAGTACCAACTGTTACATGCTTATTCAATAAGCAATGCAATTTATTTTTACATTTTTCTCTTGGGTCAGATTTTAAGGGGAGCGAATAAGTTGTGTCTATCAATTGACGATGGACTTCTGAAATGTAATATTCCTGACTAAGGAGAACTATGTTACCTCCATTGTCTGCCCTGCGTATAATTGTAGATAGCAAGATGGCGGTCACATAGGAGCGCTAGGAAGCAGGAGGACTAGGTGGGTAAAACTTACAAACAAACCTTTTATTTAAAAACCCTTTAACGGCCACTAGGCGTTTCAACTGCTGATTGCTGTCTTCATCAGGTGCACAACCCCATCAGGTGAGCAGCCCTTTCGGGCATTAACTAATCCCACCCTTACCACTGGGTGCTACACAGAGCACCTTTTTCTCTTTCTGCATATACAGTGCCTACAAGTAGTATTCAACCCCCTGCAGATTTAGTAGGTTTACACATTCGGAATTAACTTGGCATTGTGACATTTGGACTGTAGATCAGCCTGGAAGTGTGAAATGCACTGCAGCAAAAAAGAATGTTATTTTTTTTTTTTTTTTTTTTTTAAATTGGGAAAAGTTTATTCAGAGGGTCATTTATTATTCAACCCCTCAAACCACAAGAATTCTGTTTGGTTCCCCTAAAGTATTAAGAAGTATTTCAGCACAAAGAACAATGAGCTTCACATGTTTGGATTAATTATCTCTTTTTCCAGCCTTTTCTGACTAATTAAGACCCTCCCCAAACTTGTGAACAGCACTCATACTTTGTCAACATGGGAAAGACAAAGGAGCATTCCAAGGCCATCAGAGACAAGATCATGGAGGGTCACAAGGCTGGCAAGGGGTACAAAAACCTTTCCAAGGAGTTGGGCCTACCTGTCTCCACTGTTGGGAATATCATCCGGAAGTGGAAGGCTTATGGAACTACTGTTAGCCTTCCACGGCCTGGACAGCCTTTGAAAGTTTCCACCCGTGCCGAGGCCAGGCTTGTCCGAAGAGTCAAGGCTAACCCAAGGACAACAAGGAAGGAGCTCCGGGAAGATCTCATGGCAGTGGGGACATTGGTTTCAGTCAATACCATAAGTAACGTACTCCACCGCAATGGTCTCCGTTCCAGACGAGCCCGTAAGGTACCTTTACTTTCAAAGCGTCATGTCAATTCTCGTCTACAGTTTGCTCATGATCACTTGGAGGACTCTGAGACAGACTGGTTCAAGGTTCTCTGGTCTGATGAGACCAAGATCGAGATCTTTGGTGCCAACCACACACATGATGTTTGGAGACTGGATGGCACTGCATACGACCCCAAGAATACCATCCCTACAGTCAAGCATGGTGGTGGCAGCATCATGCTGTGGGGCTGTTTCTCAGCCAAGGGGCCTGGCCATCTGGTCCGCATCCATGGGAAGATGGATAGCACGGCCTACCTGGAGATTTTGGCCAAGAACCTCCGCTCCTCCATCAAGGATCTTAAGATGGGTCGTCATTTCATCTTCCAACAAGACAACGACCCAAAGCACACAGCCAAGAAAACCAAGGCCTGGTTCAAGAGGGAAAAAATCAAGGTGTTGCAGTGGCCTAGTCAGTCTCCTGACCTTAACCCAATTGAAAACTTGTGGAAGGAGCTCAAGATTAAAGTCCACATGAGACACCCAAAGAACCTAGATAGCTTGGAGAAGATCTGCATGGAGGAATGAGCCAAGATAACTCCAGAGACCTGTGCCGGCCTGATCAGGTCTTATAAAAGACGATTATTAGCTGTAATTGCAAACAAGGGTTATTCCACAAAATATTAAACCTAGGGGTTGAATAATAATTGACCCACACTTTTATGTTGAAAATGTATTAAAATTTAACTGAGCAACATAACTTGTTGGTTTGTAAGATTTATGCATCTGTTAATAAATCCTGCTCTTGTTTGAAGTTTGCAGGCTCTAACTTATTTGGATCTTATCAAACCTGCTAAATCTGCAGGGGGTTGAATACTACTTGTAGGCACTGTATTTGTATCATTTCTTTATTTTTGTTCCTCAATAGCTTTTAATTCGCTTGCGGTTACATTTTTAGGAGGTGTAGAGTAAATAAGTGCCTCAACTTCGCTTTTAACTAGTTCTTGAATAAGATCAATAACATTACCTGGTGTAGTGTGAGGGAAAAAGTTTGATTTTAAACCGCCAGTGAAATTTTTTTGGGATTTTTTACATGGTTCTGTGTTAGGGATTAGCTTTATCTCTACGTCTGAGCAAAGACCCAGAAGTAGGGCGTAATCATCTCTGGCCGAGGCCAGAAAAGAATCCAAAACATTAAAACCGAGAGGGTCGGGGGGGCGGGACTGGAAGTGAATGGAATAGGACGCATGGCAGAGAGCTCCCCGTAGCCACAGCTATAATAGTGGTATTTGCTTCCACTATACTCACCGCTGACGCTCCAGCGATGGTGAAGCAGCTGCAGCAGAAGCCCCTGACCGGAATGGTGTCTTCCCCACCAACTACCTCAGCCCCAGGACCTCTGGACGCATTTTTGCACTCCAGCAAAATGAGAACGTGCTCAGTTAACATGGTGGCGGCGCAGCGGGATGTTGGGGAAAATGGCACTGGAGCGCCACAGCAAGGAGAAGACTTCTCATATGAGACCCCCGCCGCCTGCTCAGGGAGCCCAGTTAGGTACATTAGATGAGGACGGAGGAGAGAGAGGCCCTGATGAGACTAATCCCTTGCACTGCACAGCCGGGGAAGGGGAGGGAGGCTTTCAGGGTGAAGAAGGCCTACAGGTCTCAGCAAGGAGAAAGGATGTGTGGCAGGCAGCCCAGGGGAATGAGTTCTTGCAACCACAAAACCTTATGGCAAACAAAAGGTCTGAAGATCTCTTGCAGGCTCATGATCCTGTGGAAGATTTCCACGTATCTACCACTCCGTCCATGTCAAAGCATGCACAGCCAGCAACTATATACTTATCTGTGTCCAGTACCGCCCCCCTCCCAGAATATGACTCCCAGGGCATGTCAGTGGGAGATTGGAAACTTTATATGGCCCAGGTAACTACAAAAGATGACCTGCAATACTTGGTACGAGAAATTGTGCAGATCAGAAATTGCTGCTGTCAGACAAGACATTTAGTACATAGCCCAGAGGGTTGAAACCCCAAAAGACAACCTTGATGAAACAAGAAATTATATGGCCCGTCTTAAATCCACAGTGGCAGCTCAGCATGATACCCTCTGGGAGTACCAAAGACACCTAGAGGACTTGGACAATAGGGGATGCCGCCATAATATTATAGTCAGGGGTCTTCCAGAAAAAAATGGAGAGGAAAACCTATTTGCGGTCCTACAGACCATATTCAATAAAATCTTGAAAGCGCCTCCATCTCACAAGATAAGCCTGGATAGAGTTCACAGAGCCCTCAGACCAAAACGTGCATCCCAGGGACGTTATCTGCTGCGTCACTGACTACAAAATCAAAGAAGATGTCATGTTACAAGCCAGAAAACTACGTACCATAGAACATGAGGGCCACACTCTTCAATTTCTACCAGAACTCTCCTGGGTCACCTTGCAAAAAAGGAGACTGCTCAGACCCCTCTTGGACACTTTTAGGGAAAACCAGATCTTTTATAGATAGGGATTCCCCTTTAGCCTTACAGCCAGAAGGGATGGTCGCTCTGCTACAATCAAGGTCTCAGCAGATTTACCCCATTTCTGTGAAATTCTGGGGATCCCTACACCGAAAATGCCTAACTGGGAATTAACCCCATGCAACCTCTGCCTCTTGCTGTCTGGAGCCGTGTCACCTCTAAAAGATGCCGATCACCTCCATCTCCAAATTCCATCAGGCCAGAAGAGGGCGGATCCCCTCACAGAAGATAGGTGGCGGAGTGTGTGACCTTCTTGGGCTCAGAGAACAGTTCATTTTGGCCGCATTGAACAGTGCTTGCGAATAATGACTGTTGGGAGAAGTCATGCATAAAGTTTTTGAATTTTTCCAATTTTTTCTGGTTTTTTTTTTTTTTTTCTTCATTCTAATTCGGGAACCTTGTTTCACTCATGGGTTTGCAGACCCCATAGAGTGTTCCCAAATCCTAGAGTGGGACTGGCTCTAAAGGTGGATAACTTTATTTTCATTTTTGATATTACATATCTATACTCGTCCACGGTTTTTCCTTTTTTTTCTGTTTTTGATATCTGGGAAAACCAATTTTGTGATGTTATTGTTGGCATATTTGTGTGTACTGCATCTTTATGTTGTTTGTCATCCCCCCCCTCTCCCTCTTGTGTTTTCCAAAGCTGTACTATATTTGTCTAACTGACATGGTGTGCACTCATCTTCTTAAGGCTTTATGGAGCAACCTGGATGAGTTTCACCTTATGGGACTGGAGACGCCTGGGCAACTGAGATGGGGTAGGATCCAGACCACTAAGATATATTTGACTTTGCTCATTCTAAATCCCAATCATAACACGTATAGTATCTATAAATGTTAAGGTTTTAAACTCCAAAGTCAAACAAAGACTAGCTTTACAGGAACTTAGGTCCTCAAACGCAGGCATACTGTAGCTTTTATACAGGAGACCCACCATGACATTGCTGGCTCATTCCATTTTGCTAGGAGAAGGTTCCCCACGGCGTATGAAGCACTTTGTGACAAGAAGAGAGCAGGGGTAGCTATACTCATTGCTAATAACTGTCCATTGCAAGTTACCAAATGTGTTAAAGATCCGGGAGGTCGGTACATAATCCTGACAGGAACACTTAAGGGAGCTCCAGTTGTTCTTTGTAATATATATGCACCAAATACAGGACAAATCCCTTTCTCGGAATGAGTATTTGCTAAAATAACCAAAGAACTCCCTTCCACATTATTTTTAGGTGGGGACTTTAATATGCCCTTTTCAGAAATAAGAGAGAGAAATCCCCTGAGTAATACACAGCTGGGACCAAACCTGATCAGGCAGGCAAAGGCTTTCTGGACTCTGGTCCATAAGTACGAGCTTTTTGATTTATGGCGGGTGACGGACCCTACCTCTCAACAATATACATTCTACTCTCACCCGCATTCTACACAAACATTAATTGACAACGTTTTAGGTAATCTTCCAGCCTTGTGACTTACCAAAGACTCAGAAATTGGTCATATTACATGGTCGGATCATACTCCGGTTATGCTAGACATTTGTGTATCTGCCTCGGCAAGGAGGATATGTCATTGCAGATTAAATGACCACCTCTTTAAGGTCCCCATGCACCAAGCCAAACTTCAGGACCAGCTGGAAGATTTTTTCCAGTTAAGCAGTGGCATTGTTTACACACTAGCAACCCTATGGGAAGCGCATTAATCAGTTATGAGAGGCAACTGTATCTCCCTGGCATCCTACTTGAAGAGAGATGCTAATGAACAATGCTGAGAGCTCACCAGTTGATTGGTTCAACTAGAGCAAGAAATGCTCATGTACCCCTCTAACACTAAGTGAAAGTGCATAGTGGAGGTTAGGAACAGGCTGAAAGATTTAGCTGTCAAAAAGGTAGAAAAGTTGCTAGTGTATACAAAGCAGCGGTACTATGAAAGGGGAAATAAAGCCCACTCTATACTTGCGCCACAACTCAGAGAACAAAGAGCACAGTCTACACCTCTGGCTATTAGAGATACACAAGGGCAGTTGATGTATGATTCCCAGCAACATGCAAATGCCTTTAGAGACTATTATGCCAGACTATATTCACTACCCTCTGCTCTTCTGGTGGATGTAACAGAGAGGAATTGTCTGCTTAATGAGTATCTCATGGCCAGATCGCTGCCAGAATTAGGAACTGAGGTTTTGCATGCACTCAACACCCCAATTACTATTGAAGAACTAACTTCAACTATCAAAGAGCTCCAACAGGGAAAGGCACCAGGACCTGATGGCTTTTCTTACTTGTACTATAAAACATATCAAAACATCCTTGTCCCACACATGCTAACCATGACATAACTGTGATCCCGAAGCCAGGTAAAGAACCGGCTGACTGTGTCAGTTATCGGCCAATATCCCTGCATAATGCAGATTAAAAAATATTTGCAAGAATATTAGCCACTAGACTATCGATGCTTCTCCCACTATTAATCCATGGGAACCAGGTGGGATTTGTTTTGGACAGGCAAGCGGGGGATAACATTAAAAGAACAATAAGTCTTGTTGACGCTCTGAACCATCAAAAAGAGGAGGGATTGCTCCTTAGCCTTGATACGGAAAAGGCCTTCGACAGGCTAGTGTTACGGGTCATCGGTGAGGCTCTTGCGGCTGATGCCAAGTCCTGTAGTGGGGCTTCTGAGCATGTGCGAGCTTGCAAGCAGGCTTTTTGTTCTAAGTCCTCTTTTGCCCCTTCTGAGCATGCTCACCACATGGCGATCGTGATTGGTCGTGAACTGGGATCACATCACTATGAAGTGTCGGCTTCTGATTGGCCACGAGTGACGTCATCGCTGATGCGTGATCACATGACGATGATGTACTGTCTGGTGATTGGCCGCAGGTGACATCATCGCTGACATGGGCTCACATGACCATGACATGTGGCTGCTGATTGGCCGCGGGTGACGTCATTCTTGTTGAACTTGTTGATGATTGGTGGATTAAGCTCAGAGCTGCTCCATCTTGTGGGAGGTGCTTCATCTATAAAGATCCCTGCAGCACACTGTTCGGCGCTCAGTCGTTCTTGGTGCATGCATGGAGTAGACGCCTCATGTGTGATGTCCAATACTACCCACTTCCTTGCACTTTAGTGGAACGGGTTAGGTAGGGTCTCAGTACCAACAAGTATTACACTAGAGCCCGCTTCCATCTACCTTAGTGGAGCCGGGTTGGGTTAGGCAGGGTCATCACACTCACTGCTCTCAGTGTCCCTCTAATTCGTCTGTGCGGTTAGCATAGAGAGCTCACTGACTCCCTCTGTGTGGTTAGCACAAGGAGTTCAGGCAGGGAATATCATTGAGCCTAAGCAGTGCGGATAGTACGGTTTGCACCTACACACTCCGTACACATTACTATCTCTATGAACTGTAATAGAGGATAGCAATAAGGGATCTCTATGACCTGTAATGGTTTTCCTACCTACATTGCAGTGTGTTTGCATCCACATCAGTGTGAAGTAACTCTAGTGTTAGTTAGTGGACTGCGGTTGGGGTAACCATCCGCATATGCTTTGTAGTTCCTGTAATTGGGCAGGAGCTACAGGTCCACTCTTCAAATTATTTCGCTTTCACACACTTGCTGCACTATTAGTTACATTTCCTCTGTGAGGTAACAGTGGAGTTGGTTAGTGGACAGCGGTTGGGGTAACCATCCGCATATGCTTTGTAGTTTTTGTAATTGGGCAGGAGCTACAGGTCCACTCTTCCTATTTTTTTGGCATTTGCCGTGTCTCTGTGATTTAACAGAGAACACTGCACTTAGTCTTAGTGTCACTGTGAGGTAACAGTGACAGTACCACTCTAGTGGTACAGTATCCCTTACCTTGCCTTCGCCAGCAGCAGATTATTCTGCACGGTGGGCCCTGACTGCTAGATAGCCTACCTATTCCCTACCATCTGGCAGTCCCATAATATTACGACTGAGCCAAGGGTCTGGCTGGGATGGCAGAATTACAACACTTACACCGCTACATACAGCAGCTTGAGGCTAGGCTTCAGACTGTTGAGGAGAAACCTCAAGCTACTGTGGTGACTCCGAATCACGCTCCTCAACTTGCCCTGCCTAATAGGTACTCAGGCGAAGCCAAGTTATGTCGAGGCTTCGTGAATCAGTGCCAAATACACTTGGAGATGAATCTTTCCCGCTTTCCATCTGAGCAGGCAAAAGTAGGCTTTATAATATCGCTACTCCAAGATAAAGCCTTTGAATGGGCAACTCCTCTGTGGGAGCGTAATGATGTAGAGACTCAGACTGCCATGCCTTTCCTTTACGCTCTGAAGGCAGTGTTTTTGGGGCCCCAAGTTACCCATGACGCGGCTCTGAGATTATTAGACCTGGTACAACGGTCTTTGTCTACCAGTTTGTATGCCATCACATTTCGTACTCTGGCTTCTGAGTTAGATTGGCCAGAGAGGGTCTTGAGACCCATTTTTTGGAAAGGTGTAGCGGGTTATGTTAAGGACGCTCTTGTCACTAGAGAGGTTCCACCTACCTTGGAGGAGCTCATCACAGTGGCAACGAGAATTGACGTACGTCATAAAGAGTGTAAGCTAGAGTCTATACCATCTCGTCCTAAGACAAAACCCATCCCTGACCATTTGACCTCTCAGGAATCAGGCACTACATCAGAGAACTTACCTACTCCTATGGAGTTAGGACTTACTTCTCCTATGTTCCATAAGGCTACACATCCTATCTGTTTTGTATGCCGTCGTGTGCGACATTATGCCAATAGATGCCCTACTCGTCAGGGAAACTCCCTCGTCTAGTAACTATAAGATATATAGTCACCCTCTATACTAGTCACCCTCTAAATGTTTCTTTCAAGGAAAGCTATCCTTTTCCTCTACTGTCTTGGCTATTAAGGCTTTTGTGGACTATGGGGCAGATGGGAATTTTGTTCTACGTTTGTCATGAAACACAAGATTCCTTCTGTTATTTTAGCAAGTCCTATCCCAGTGTGGGTTGTCAATGGGACTGTTTTATCAGAGTCGATTACATTGAGGACTATTCCCTTACAGCTTTTCTTGCCTCACAATCATGTAGAGGAGAATTCTATTCTGGTTTTACCTGAGGGTATTGATGACATACTCTTAGGCCTATCGTGGCTTCGTACACATGCTCCATTAATAGATTATGAGTCTGACAGTATCATCAAATGGGGTTATAAGTGTCATTCCTACTGTCTGTCTGTTGCTCCTAAGACAGTTGCTTCAACTGCGATCCCTGAAATGTCTCCATTACCGACTCCATATGTAGAATATGTTGACGTCTTTTCAAAAAAGGGCGTGGAGAGACATCCTCCATATAGGCCCTATGATTACGCCATTGACCTCATCCCGGGTTCTGTACCACCTAAGGACAGAGTTTATCCTTTGTCCATACCCGAGACTGAAGCGATGGCTGCCTACATCAAAGACAGTTTGGAGAGGGGCTTTATTCGCAAGTCCGTCTCTCCTGCTGGGGCTGGTTTCTCTTTTGTGCGCAAAAAAAGAGCGGGATTTGCGTCCTTGCATTGATTACAGGTGTCTTAATGCTATTACCATCAAGAATAAGTACCCTTTACCCCTTATATCGGAGATGTTTGATAGGCTTCGTGGGGCTCCTGTGTTTACAAAGTTGGACCTGCGGGGAGCTTATAACCTGGTGCGTATCCGAGAGGGTGACTAATGGAAGACCGCATGTAACACCAGAGACGGTCACTATGAATACTTGGTCATGCCTTTCGGGTTATGTAATGCTCCCGCAGTGTTTCAAGACTTTGTAAACAACGTATTTAGAGATCTGTTATTGTCATCCGTTGTAGTGTATTTGGATGACATACTGATCTTTTCACCAGATCTCGAAACACACCGTCAAGATGTTATCCGAGTTCTCTCTCATCTAAGGGAGCACTCGCTGTTTGCCAAGCTTGAGAAATGCGTCTTTGAGCAGACGTCTCTACCCTTCTTGGGCTATATCATTTCTCATGAGGACTTGGCAATGGATCCTGCTAAACTCTCAGCGGTGTTGGAGTGGTCTGAACCACGTTCTTTAACCCCTTAACGACCGCGGGCCGTAAAATTACGTCCTAAATGACATAATGTTACTGCCCGCGGTCCTCCGGCGGCAGCATGCCGCGATCGGCACACATCTCAGCTGATTTTCACAGCTGAGATGTGTGCTTGCTAGGCACGAGCAGAATCGTTATCTGCTCGTGCCGATTAACCCCTTATATGGCGCTGTCAATACATGACAGCGCCATTATAAGCGCGATTGCGGTAATATTTTCCTTACCGCCCGATACCGGAAGTCACGTGACACGATCACGTGACTCCCGATAGTTGTCATGGTAGCACAGGGTCATGTGATGACTCCTGTTCTACACCTGACTTGGTTTCACTTTCGCTGTGCCCGGGGCACAGCAAAAGAGAAAGACAGCGTATCTGCTGTTTACAGCCTTGCAGCTGTGATCAGCAGATACTGCAGAGCGATCGGAATGCTGATCGCAATAGCCCCCTAGGGGGACTAGTAAAATAAAAAAAAAAGTTAAAAAATAAGTTTTAAAAAATTAAAAAAAAACAAAAAAACCTAAAAGTTCAAATCACCCCCCATTCGCCCCATTGAAAATTAAAGGGTTAAAAAAATAAAAAATATACACACATTTGGTATCACCGCGTTCAGAAACGCCCGATCTATCAAAATATAAAATCAATTAATCTGATCAGTAAACGGCGTAGCGGCAAAAAAATTCCAAACGCCAAAACGACGTTTTTTTGTTGCCACAACTTTTGCGCAAAATGCAATAAGAGGCGATCAAAACGTAGCATCTGCGCAAAAATTGTACCGTTAAAAACGTCAGCTCGAGACGCAAAAAATAAGCCATCATTGAGCCTAAGATCCCGAAAAATGAGAACGCTATGGGTCACGGAATATGGCGTAAAACGTGCGCCACTTTTTTCGGACAAACTTCCGATTTTTTTTTAACCCCTTATATAAAAGTAAACCTATACATGTTTGGTGTCTACGAACTCGCACTGACCTAAGGCATCACACCCACACATCAGTTTTACCATATAGTGAACACAGTGAATAAAATATCTCAAAAACCATAGTGCTATCGCACTTTTTTTGCAATTTTTCAGCATTTGGAATTTTTTTGCCATTTTCTAGTACACAATATGGTAAAACTGATGGTTTCATTTAAAAGTACAGCTCGTTCCGCAAAAAATGAGCCCTCACATGACCATATTGACTGAAAAATAAAAAAGTTACGTCTCTCAGAAAAAGAATGGCGAAAAAAAAAAACGGAAAGCGAAAAATCGGCTGGTCGTGAAGGGGTTAAAAGCCGTGCAACGATTCCTAGGCTTCATTAATTACTATCGGCAGATTATTCCACATTCCTCCACTCTGGTAGCTCCCTTGGTGGCTTTGACCAAAAAGGGAGCAAATCCTAAGGCTTGGTCTGCAGAGACTACTCAGGCTTTTGCAGCGGTTAAGGCACATTTTTCCAGCGAGCCTGTTCTCCAGAGACCTGATGAGAACAAGCCTTTTATTATGGAGGTAGATGCATCCTCTGTGGGAGCCGGTGCAGTTTTGTACCAAAAGGATAGCAACGGCAGAAAAAGAGCCTGTTTCTTCTTTGCCAAAACATTTTCCCCCTCTGAGAAGAATTACACCATAGGAGATAGAGAGCTTCTGGCCATGAAGTTGGCGCTAGAGGAGTGGCGTCATCTGCTTGAGGGGGCTAGGTATCCCTGTCAGATTCATACTGACCATAAGAAACTCACGTACCTTCAGACTGCACAGCGTCTGAACCCCCGTCAAGCACGTTGGTCCTTGTTTTTCTCCCGTTTTAATTTCTCACTGCATTACCTGTCTGGGAGTAGAAATAACAAGGCAGATGCTCTCTCTCGATCCATGGAGTCTACTCAGGAGGAAGACGAAACACCTCACCTCATCCTTCCATCTCGGGCTTTTCATACGCTCTCCCCTGTGACTCTGGATCAGATACCTCCAGGGAGGAAGTTTTTTCCTCCTATACAGCAGAATTATATTCTGTCCTGAGCCCACACTTCTAAATTAGGTGGGCATTTTGGTGTAAGACGTACGCAAGAGTTGCTTGAGAGGTGGTATTGTTGGCCACAGTTGACCAACCATGTCAGGAGATAAGTCCGCTCCTGTTTCTCATGCGCACACAACTGTCCCTCACGACAGAGACTGGCTGGTCTCTTACATCCATTGCCGGTGCCTGACAGACCTTGGGAGGTCGTAGGCATGGATTTTGTGGGGGATCTGCCCTGTTCACAAGGGCTTTGGTTTGTCTGGGTTCTTACTGACCATTTCTCCCTGATGGTTCATTTGGTTCCTTTACGAAGATACCGCCCTCAATGATCTTAGCCAAACTGTTCATCAAACACGTCTTTAGACTGCACGGAATGCCTGATCGTATCGTGTGTAATCGAGGACCACAGTTTGCTTCCCAGTTCTGGCGTGAGCTCTGTAGACTATTACAAATAGAATTGAACATCTCCTCGGCTTATCATCCAGAAACTAATGGTTTGGTTGAACAAACTAACCAGACTCTGATTATCTATCTTAGACACTTCGTGTCAGAGAACCATGACGACTAGTCCTCACTCCTTCCCTGTGCTGAATTTGCCCTTAACAATTCTGTAGCAGAGGCAACTGGAAAAAAGCCTTTTGTCCTTAATAATGGACAACATCCTCGGGTACCACTACCCTTTCCTTCTACCTCTTCTTCGTGTCTAGTGACAGACTGAGCAACTAATGCCAGAGAGGTCTGGGATCGAGCCCAAGGAGCGATTCAGGCGTCCAAGGATCGCATGAAGGCTGTTGCTGATCGGTTCCGCCGTCCTGCTCCAGTGTTCTCCCCAGGGGATTTTGTGTGGCTTTCTGCAAAAAATGTGAAATTAAAAATGAAGTCATCCAAATTTTCTCCACGGTTCTTGGGTCCTTATCAGGTGCTCAGACAGGTGAATCCTTTAGTCTACCAGTTGAAATTGCCCTCGCGTCTCCGGATCCATGACAAGCTTCATGTTTCTTTGTTGAAGCCCACAATCCTTCCTCATGTGGAAGAGGCGAGGTCTCCCTCTTCCGACTCCTCTCAAACCAGCTATCCTGTACAAGCTATTGTGAGTACCAAATCAGTTCGTGGGCGCAGGAATTTCCTTATCGATTGGGAGGGTTATGGCCTTGAACATCGCTCTTGGGAGCTGGAGGACGCCATTGATGCTCCCGTCCTCATTGCTGCCTATCTGCGCCGCCAGGAGAGGGGTCGTAGGGGGGGGGGGTACTGTTACGGGTCGTCGATGAGGCTCTTGCGCCTGAGGCTAAGTCCTGTAGTGGGGCTTCTGAGCATGTGCGAGCTTGCAAGCAGGCTTTTTGTTCTAAGTCACCTTTTGCCCCTTCTGAGCATGCTCACCACGTGGCGATCGTCGATTGGTTGTGAACTAGGATCACATGACTATGAAGTGTCGGCTTCTGATTGGCCGCAGGTGACATCATCGCTGACATGGGCTCACATGACCATGACATGTTGGCTGCTGATTGGCCGGGGGTGACGTCATTCTTGATGAACTTGTTGATGATTGGTGGATTAAGCTCAGAGCTCCTCCATCTTGTGGGAGGTGCTTCATCTATAAAGATCCCTGCATTACGCTGTTCGGCACTCAGTTGTTCTTGGTGCATGCATGGGGTAGACGCCTCATGTGTGATGTCCAATACTACCTTCTTCCTTGCACTTTAGTGGAATGGGTTATGTAGGGTCTCAGTACCAACTAGTATTACACTAGAGCCCGCTTCATCTTCCTTAGTGGAGCCGGGTTAGGCAGGGTCATCACACTCACTGCTCTCAGTGTCTCTCTAATTCGTCTGTGCGGTTAGCATAGAGAGCTCACTGACTCCCTCTGTGTGGTTAGCACAAGGAGTTCAGGCAAGGAATATCATTGAGCCTAAGCAGTGCGGATAGTACTGTTTGCACCTACACACTCCGTACACATTACTATCTCTATGAACTGTAATAGTGGATAGCAATAAGGGATCTCTGTGACCTGTAACGGTATTCCTACCTACATTGCAGTGTGTTTGCATCTACATCAGTGTGAAGTAACACTAGTGTTAGTTAGTGGACTGCGGTTGGGGTAACCATCTGCATATGCTTTGTAGTTCCTGTAATTGGGTAGGAGCTACAGGTCCACTCTTATTTTTTTGGCATTTGCTGTGTCTCTGTGATTAAATAGAGAACACTGCACTTAGTCTTAGTGTCACTGTGAGGTAACAGTGACAGTACCACTCTAGTGGTACAGTATCCCTTACCTTGCCTTCGCCAGCAGCAGATTATTCTGCACGGTGTTCCCTGACTGCTAGATAGCCTACCTATTCCCTACCATCTGGCAGTCCCATAACAGCTAGGCTGGCCCTTTTTGTTGCCACTCTTAAAAGATTTGGCATTGGGGGGGCCTTTTCTGCAAGCTAATAAGGCTTTATATACTGGTCCAGAGGCGCTGGTAAAACACCCTCATGCATCATCATCAACTTTCCCTATGCATAATGGTTCCATACAGGGGTGCTTTCCCCCTTATTATTTGTATTATGCATAGAACCTCTGGCAGCACACATTTGGGAAAGCCCATATGTCCAAGGTTTCCGGATTAAGGGGCGAGAATATAAATTTACAAAAAACTAAATAGTTTTCAAAGCCAGATTACCTGTACACTCCTGTGTGTGGATTCCAGTATCAATCCAGAAGAAAGTCCGCACGGAAAACCAGAGCAGGAGCCAGCCACGGGAAATCCAAATGAAAAAACTTTATAACTCCAGTGGACAAATTTGAGGATGCAGATATATATTAAAAAAATGTTTGCATTTGCAAATCTTTATTTTGAAAAACTTCCATAAAATTGGAGCCAATTGGAGAATATAAATTGTCTTTCTTCACAGACGATGTCCTTTTAACAATTCAAAATCCCTTGGTATCCCTAACCAATCTCCATGCTATCCTGACCGAATATGGGAACCTTTCGGGTTATAAAGTTAACGCCACTAAAACAGAAGCACTCCTGCTGAACTTAAAGCTATCTGTTCTTTCCTCATTATAGTCAGCATTTGCATATATGTGCAACAAAGACAGCTTAAAATACTTAGGGATATATTTAACGGGTGACTACAAAGCATTCTATGTGCATAATTTTACAGCTTTCTTTGAGAATCTAAAAAAGATGTTGGCCAAGTGGGACAAGCCCCATGTTACGGGTCGTCGGTGAGACTCTTGCGGCTGAGGCTAAGTCCTGTAGTGGGGCTTCTGAGCATGTGCGAGCTTACAAGCAGGCTTTTTGTTGTAAGTCCCCTTTTGCTCCTTCTGAGCATGCTCGCCACGTGGCAATCATCGATTGGTCATAATCCGAGATCACATGACGTGTCGCTTCCTGATTGGCCATGTCTGACGTCATCGGTGACAGGGGATCACATGACCGTGACATGCTGGCTGCTGATTGGCCGCGGGTGACATCAGTGATGACACGAGATCACATTACTCTGGCGTGTCACTTCCTGATTGGTCGCGGCTGACATCATTGATGATAAACTCGCTGGTAATTGGTGGATTGAGCCAGCAGCGCCTCCATCTTGTGGGATGTGCTTTGTCTATATAGGAGCTTCTCGCTTCACGCTTCTCGGTGCTCAGACGTTCTTGGTGTATGCATGGGGTAGACGCCTCATGTGTGATGGCCAATATTACCCGCTTCCTTACACTTTAGTGGATCGGGTTAGGCAGGGTCTCAGCATCTACTAGTTTACGCTAGTGCTCGCCTCCATCCACCTTAGTGGAGCCGGGTTAGGCAGGGACATCGCACATACCGCCCTCAGTGTCTCTGATCCGTCTGTGCGGCTAGCATAGAGAGCTCACTGACTCTTTAGGTGTGGTTAGCACAAGGAGTTCAGGCAGGGGCTTCACTGAGCCTAGACAATACGGAAAGTACTGTCTGCACCTACACACTCCCTATAATCTGCTATCTCTAAGATCTGTATAGAGGTTAGCAATAAGTGATCTCTGTGACCTGTAACGGTTTTCCCATCTGCATTCACAGGGTAATTACATCCATACTCCTGTTACATTATTAGCTACCTTATCAGTGTGAATTAACACTGGTGTTGGTTAGTGGACTGCGGTTGGGGCAACCATCCGCTTTTGTTTTGTAGTTCCTGCAATTGGGCAGGTACTACATGTCCACCTACCATATTATTTGCAGTAACACACTTGCTACAATCTCATTCTACACATTTCTGTGAGGTAACAGAGGTGTTAGTCTGTGGACCGCGGTTGGGGTACCCATCCGATTACGTTTTTGTAGTTCCTGTAATTGGGCAGGAGCTACAGGTCCATCCATATATTTCAGTTAGCATTTCTCCTTAAGCTTTCTCTGTGACTTAACAGTGAGCACCGCTTTGAGTCCTAGTACCACTGTGAAGCAACAGTGACAGTACTGCTGAGGTGATACGGTACCCTTCCTTGCTCTCGCCAACAGCAGATTATTCTGCACGGTGGGCCCTGACTGCTAGATATATTACTATCCCCTATCAGTGGACAGTCCCGTAACACCCCACCTATTCTTTTTTGAGAGGAAGGCCACCATTAAGATGACGATTCTCCTGAAGTTTCTGTATTTGTTGGTGCTTCCTATACCAATTGGTTATCTGGCGATGAACAACTCTATTTAGGGCTATAAGTGTCACTGAATTGCTCAGTCAGTGTTACTGGCCTCTAGGAGGATGGGTGGTTTAGCTTTCCCATCCCTTTATCTAGCCACGCATCTAAGATGTATCCCCACTTGGACTAACTTGGTCATGTCAAGTAAGTGGATGGAGGTGGAGAGAACTTGGTTGGCCACTACTCACCCTGCTGCAGTGTTGTGGATGGATGCTTTGGGCCCACGACATTCACCAGATGGATTTGGCAGAGGGGCATGAAGGTCTTCCCACTAACCTCGGCCGGATCCCCACTGATACCATTTCTGTACACCCCGTCACTGCATAATAGCTCCCTTAGACATTTATCTGCCCTGTGGATAGCTGCCCTCCTCTTTCATTTTGTTGACATCGATTCTTGTACCAACTTACTCCTCTCTTTCCCAACTTTATGTGAAAGATTTAACATTCCGAGGGAGGCTTTCTACACATATATGAAAATTCGCCACTTGGCCGTGTCTTTGACCAGATCCACTTCATTCCCCAAACTTACTCTGTTTGAGAATCTTTACAAGCAGAGTCCTTCGACAAAGGGGCTAATTTCATGCATATATGGCATACTCACTTCTCACGTAGAAAAACAACATACATATATGACAAAGTAGTAGACATATTTAGGGAGAGAGATACTGAAGCCGATGTGGCGGGTCATATGGGAATGAACTGCAAAGACCTCTTTATGCACTTTATGCAAAAAGAAAACCAGTATAAAATTTTAATACATTGCTTCCATACCCTGGAGGTCCTTGGCAGTCTCTTCCCCGCTACGTATGATCAGTGTTGGAGGTGTGCGAAGGACAAGGGAACTCTCACCCATATTTTCTGGGACTGTGAGACCCTTGCTCCCTTTTGGAGAGAGGTAGGGGAGCTTACCCATGGAGTTTTGGGGTATAGGATCCCATTGGACTCGTTTAACCATCTTCTTAATATCCCTCCACCCAAGATTGCAAAAGATTCAGCCAGGTTTCTCCTTCATGTATTGAATTCAGCAAAGTGTTTAATAGCCTCTTTTTGGAAACAGACTAGTCCCCCCGACTCTCCAGGACCTGGACTCTAGGACCAGGGAGACAAGGAGGATAAAGAGTCTTACAGCCTGCATTAATCATTAGTTGGACAAATTTTTGTGTATATGGACATCTTGGGACTTTTTCTTGGGCGTTAAAGTTATATCTTCTTGAAATTGAGAGTTATTTTTTTAAGACTCTAAAGCCCTGAGGAATTCTATCACAGGCCTCACATGATTTTAAGGATTGTGTCGCGGGCGGGGAGGAGGGTGTCAGCACACCGCGCTCACCCCTTCTGCTCGGGTCCGGCAGCTGCTCAGTGGTGGCTCGAGCTGTGGGCCGGATCCCGGGGTTTCTCGAGCGACACTCCTCGCCCGTGAGTGAAAAGGGGATTTGTGGTTGGGTGTAGGGATTGTTATAGTTCGTGACGCCACCCACGGTTGTGGTGATTTCACCACCGCTGCTCAATATGGGGATCCCGGGGATGGTGATGCGGAGCAGCCAGTTGTTGTGTTGCCCCTCCGTGGGTAGGGGTTGGTGATCCCGGGGTTCAGTGGGGTGCAGGGGCGCAGGGGCAGCGCTGTGCCTTGCGGCACTGAGGTACTTACTCAGCCAGTAAACATGACACAGTTCTCGGTAAACAAACGGCTGGTTGGACGGGTCCCTCGGACGGTTCACGGTGCTGCGGTTCCCTGCAGTTAGCGGTGACGGTCTCTTCCCTGCACCTTTGAAATGTCTGTTTGGTAGCGGTGGATTCCCACCGGTTACCCGCTCCCCGACTGCAATCTGTGCCGGAGGAGCTCCACACTTTGCCCGCAGGCGCCGGCCCTGGGAAACTGGTGCCTTGGCGGTGGCGGTGTTTCCCCGTTGTGGTTGGACCTTTGCCGTCTATCAGGACTTGCTTGTTGGGAGATCTGTGTCCCCTTCACTAACGGATTTAGCAATTTACAGCGACTCCAAGCCTTGCTGGGATCCGAAAAGCCCCTGCTCTGGTGCTGACTGCCCTTTGTATACTGCTCCAGACCCCCGGATACACACAGCCTCCGTGGCCCTTCCAGCAACCTCCAGACAGTCCCACTGCAGACCTTCACCACTGTCTGCTGACCTTGCTGACTCCGTCTGGGCACACAGCCACAGACCAGCTCCAGGCTTTCTGTCACTTTCACTGCTGTTTCACTTCACTCTAGCTCCCTCCTGAGCTACACTCTGTTCACCTCCTACTGCTTAACTCCTCACTCCTGCTCCTCCCTGAGCTTTCTTCTTGGAACCTCCTGCCTCCAGAGCTGTGATCTCCTTGGTGGGTGGACACCAACCGCCTGGCTCCACCCCCTGGTGTGAATCATCAGCCTCTGGAGGAAGGCAACAAGGATTTGTGGGTTAGCTGGTGTACCTGCAGGGAATGTGGGGTGCGTGTGTGTTGTTATCTGTGTCCCCTGGCTTGCGCAGGGCGACACATTCCCCCTTAGCAAAACGCAGACCGTCCTCGGGCTGCCCGTCCAACACCGGTTTTATTTTCCTTTTTGATTTCTGTAAAGTAAAAAGGTATAACATAATAAACGGTAAATTATGTACATTTTTAATCATAACTCTTCCCAAGACGGGAGGCACATTTACTTTTAACGTTACAACGGTGTACGGTCACGGTTTCCGCTCTCTCCCACCCAAGCAACCTGGCCCTGATGCTGCCCCTAAAACCCAGGCAGCACCCCTTGACCCACAGTCCAGCACAAGTCACCCGAGCGGGATCTGTCCTTGCCCTCCAGAGGGTAGCCACCGGTTCCTTTGGTGGCTGGGCCCTAGCCTGCTCTGCTGAGGGCCCTCCCTCCAACCTGCCTCTCCGGAGGCGGCATTGCGGTAACGGTAACCAACATATTTACAAGCCACTTAACGTTTGTGGTGCCCTGCAAGTTCACGGGCTTGTCCATGGATAGTTCCCATGCAAAACGTAAACGGTCCCCACGGGGACAACGGTGCCGGCTCCGGCCGGTTGCACACACAAAAGCAAATCAGGTTACTGTTCGGTAATTTTCATTTTCCTTATCATTCTTTCCAAAACTTTTAAACTTTCAACAACAAAATGGTGGTCCCAACGGGGACGGTGCAACGGGCATCCGCTGCCCTACTCCGGTCCTTCTGCTGCTTCATCCGAGGGAGGGGGTGCAGAGCTCACCCTGCTCTCACTGCTGCCCCTGAGCTTCACATCCAGGGCAAATCACCCCCTCTCTCCGCAGTGTCGGGTATACCGCACCATGTCCCCCAGCATGAGGTTACGGCCAGGATGTTCCTCGGGCAGGTGGGCATTCACATCCCGCCGGGCCACAAACACTTCGGCCTCCAGGCCCGGTTCATATATAAACCCGTAGCCCCGGCGGACATCAAACCGCCTCACCTGCCCTTCATACAACGGGCCCCGGACACGAAAGGTCGCTTGCCGCAGGTTTTCCTTCTCCCGAATGGCTCGGGCCACCAGCTCGGCTTTTCTCCTCTCCCTCTCCGCGATCTCCAGGCCCAGCTTTGTCGGCTCCCTGTCCCAATATGGCGCTGCTGCCAGCGCCGGCGCACGGGTCGGGCCCCGCGGGACATCCAGAACGTTACCCACTGTCAGGAAGGTGGGCGGCGTATCCCGCGGTGTCATGGCCTTGGGCGCTGCCTTGCAGCAACAACCCGGCGCCACCTCAGCCGAGGTGTGGGGGATGGGCACAGGGGCTTTCCTTAGCTGGGCCTTCGGCTCGGAGCGGGCTATCAGCTCCGGCTCGGGAAACTGCTCGGGAACTGTCTCTGGCACAGTCTTCGGGGCCTTCCATGGCAACACCTCCGGTTTGCTACGGGCTCCGGCTACAGGTCGGTCCGCTGGGGCGGACAGGCTGGGTATCGCTACCGGTGGCGGTGGTAGCGGGCCTAGTGGCGGGGTCACAGCCTCCGAGACGGGTGGCGAGGGAGGCAATGGGGGGAGAGGGCTTGGACCGGGTCCCTCAGCCGCAGCGACCGGTCCCTCCGGGACATAGGGGCGTGGGTCACTCACCCTCCCTTCCTCCGCCTCCTCCTCGCGTCTCCGCACGGTGGCTATAACATCCGCCATGTCGGTCTCCCACTCCTCCAAGAGGAGTTGCATTTTGACCTGCAGCCTTAGATGGAGCTGCGCGGTCCGGATTTCCACCCACGCTGCGGTTCCCGGTGCGGGGGCCACGGTGTTTCGGGACGGCATCCACTTGGTGTCTTTCTCTCTTTCTTCCAGGAACGGTCTGTTTGCAGGGTCCTGGCGTCCCTGCTTTTATAGCCGCAGCTACATGCGTCCAGCCGCCATCGCGTCCCCCTTAGCTCTTTCCGGCCCCTCCTCTCTCGGGGTGGGGTTTTGGCCTTCGCGCCTCTACTGCTCGAGAAGACGCTCGAGCGGGAACTTTTCGCGCCAAAGATGGCGGCTTCTGAAATTTTTCTGCCGGATACCTCCGGCGGTAACAAGGCGCACCTCTACCAGACGGCAGAGCGGTAAGATCCTGTTCGTGACGCCAAGTTGTCGCGGGCGGGGAGGAGGGTGTCAGCACACCGCGCTCACCCCTTCTGCTCGGGTCCGGCAGCTGCTCAGTGGTGGCTCGAGCTGTGGGCCGGATCCCGGGGTTTCTCGAGCGACACTCCTCGCCCGTGAGTGAAAGGGGGATTTGTGGTTGGGTGTAGGGATTGTTATAGTTCGTGACGCCACCCACGGTTGTGGTGATTTCACCACCGCTGCTCAATATGGGGATCCCGGGGATGGTGATGCGGAGCAGCCAGTTGTTGTGTTGCCCCTCCGTGGGTAGGGGTTGGTGATCCCGGGGTTCAGTGGGGTGCAGGGGCGCAGGGGCAGCGCTGTGCCTTGCGGCACTGAGGTACTTACTCAGCCAGTAAACATGACACAGTTCTCGGTAAACAAACGGCTGGTTGGACGGGTCCCTCGGACGGTTCACGGTGCTGCGGTTCCCTGCAGTTAGCGGTGACGGTCTCTTCCCTGCACCTTTGAAATGTCTGTTTGGTAGCGGTGGATTCCCACCGGTTACCCGCTCCCCGACTGCAATCTGTGCCGGAGGAGCTCCACATACTGGTGCCTTGGCGGTGGCGGTGTTTCCCCGTTGTGGTTGGACCTTTGCCGTCTATCAGGACTTGCTTGTTGGGAGATCTGCGTCCCCTTCACTAACGGATTTAGCAATTTACAGCGACTCCAAGCCTTGCTGGGATCCGAAAAGCCCCTGCTCTGGTGCTGACTGCCCTTTGTATACTGCTCCAGACCCCCGGATACACACAGCCTCCGTGGCCCTTCCAGCAACCTCCAGACAGTCCCACTGCAGACCTTCACCACTGTCTGCTGACCTTGCTGACTCCGTCTGGGCACACAGCCACAGACCAGCTCCAGGCTTTCTGTCACTTTCACTGCTGTTTCACTTCACTCTAGCTCCCTCCTGAGCTACACTCTGTTCACCTCCTACTGCTTAACTCCTCACTCCTGCTCCTCCCTGAGCTTTCTTCTTGGAACTTCCTGCCTCCAGAGCTGTGATCTCCTTGGTGGGCGGACACCAACCGCCTGGCTCCACCCCCTGGTGTGAATCATCAGCCTCTGGAGGAAGGCAACAAGGATTTGTGGGTTAGCTGGTGTACCTGCAGGGAATGTGGGGTGCGTGTGTGTTGTTATCTGTGTCCCCTGGCTTGCCCAGGGCGACACAATTGCACTGTCCAAAAAAAAATGGATCTACTTTTCAGCCAAGGAGCTTACTTTAAATTCTAAATACATAAATTTGACTTGAAACTATTTAGCATTATTTATGGAAATTCTTGTCATATCACTGTATTGTTACTGTTTATGCTTGGCGTTGGAAAAATCTTTTTTTTTTCCTGGATGCTACAAATTGCAACATGTTCTTACATTCCCTAGTAGCTCAGTGTGTTATTAGGTTGATTCCAAAGTTAAAGGTCACTGATTCAATTCAAGGGTTAGCCATGAAGGAGATTTCCAAAGAAAAGAGAAACAGCATCCTCCAGCTCATCAATAGCAGGCTCTTGGCTGAGAATATTGCCAAACTGCATCATGTGAGTGCCATGACATTTGGACATATCCAAAATGAAGTCCATCTAGATACTGAAAAGCGAAGAGGTGAGCATCCAGACAAAATATTGGAGTAAACAAGTTGGCTCATCACAAGGTCTATCAGTTCTGATGCGACTTTCAATGCTTTTAGCTTTTCTCTCGCAATACATCTTACTTGATGAAATTAAAAGATGGGTACAATTTTTTTTTATTGGTGTGGGATGGAAGGTATTGAAGTGTAACAAGCTATTGTAGTCGGAGCTTTTAGCATGCAAAGCAGTGCTGAGAAAGCCATTTGCATCCTTATTGCCCTATGGAGCAGGACATGTAACTGATTTATGTCACTCATAATGTATACTGATTTGACATTTGAGAGAGTTGAAACAAGGTTCAAATTTATTGAGGTAGTCCAATGAGTCTGCCCACATAGTAAAACATGTCATCAATAGATCTCATATATGCAAAAACTTTCCTCTGAGGGAAAAGATAGGAAAATGTGAATGTTTCTTCAAAATATTGTATGAAATAGTTTGTGTAAGGCGAAGCTACATGGGACCCCATTATGGTTCATATCTGAAGATGGAATGTGCCCAGAAATAAAAAAGCTTTCAGTATGAACAAATGATACGAGATCCATGCAAAATTGTGTCATTGCTGTGTCATATTAGATGTACTTGTTTGCAGACATAGCTATACCAGTCACATCCCTTTCTCATGTTATATAGAGGTGTATACTTAAATCAAAAAGGTTGAAAAGGCTCCTCGCCTTAGCATAAAACTAGTTTTCAGGATACTGTGACATCTTTCACCAAGACACAGCTAGCAACCCTTCTCACCTGATAGGAAGCGCTTTCTCTTTTCTCTCTGGGTCATTATTTATACAGCTTTCAGAGTGCATGGATACTTTCTCTACCATGCCATTATAGTTTTCACCAATCTACACATTGCCTTCTAACCATTTTGAATGCCATCCAGTAAGGATTATCTTAGTTGCATAGCACCTAATGTTTTGCTCTGCATCATTTTCGGGACTCATATGGCCCTTCCTATTGATGATATTTTGTTTTTTACATACTTCCTACATCCTCTTTGGTACACTTTTAGCTTGTTCCGGATGTGACTTATTATTTGGCACTGCCTCTATACTGTAGATACTTATATTGGCAAAATGTTGTCAAAAGTGCTCCAGATCCAAAAAACTGGTGATAAGAACACATGTCCTGAGGATTTAACCCTTTCATGATTTTGGTAATACCTATATGTCCTAAAAGAGCATTAGTTCCAGAACTAAGATGTACCCTGACTCACTCAGAAAGGGATGGTCCCCATGCCATCCCTGGCTGTTTAACCTCTAAAAGCTGCACTGTACTACAATGATCGAGCATTACAATAAATACAGTGCAGCTGCGATCAGAGCAGTGAAAGGTAATGTTGCATATAGGGACTAAGTAAAAAAGTAAAAAAAAAAATCAAACTTAAAAATAAAAAATATCAGAAAATAAGGAACAATAAAATAAGAAAAAAATCCAATATAGTTATTTGCGTAAAAAAAAAAGGACACATATTTGGTATCGCTGCATCAATAACAACCTAATCTATAAAATTGTCACACTAGTTAACCCCTTCAGTGAACACTAAGAAAAATAAAAAAAGGTAGAAAAAACTGTCTTTTCCTCATACTGCTGACAAAAAAGTGGAATAAAATGTGAACAAAAAGTCATATAGAAATAAAAATGGTACCACTGAAAACGTCAGTGAAAAAAATTAAACACCTATAGCTCTCAGAATACAGCCATGCAAACTTTTTTTTTCTATAAAATAGATTTTTTGGTGTGATATTGCCAAAACATTAAAAAAACTAAATAAATGTGGTATTGATGTAATCGTACTGACCCGAAGAATAAAGCTGTCTTATCACATTTACATCACAGTGAAAGGCTTAAAAGCAATTACTGAATTTCTGTTTCTTCTTGATCCTGCCTCACAAAAATAGAATAGAAAATAATAGATACCAATAAAATGCCATCACATGACTCTCTTGGCAGAAATTCAGTGATTCAAATAAACCTTTATTTTGTAAAAAAAAGTTTTTTTAGTGTGACAGTAGCCAAACCTAGAAAAACAATATAAATCTGGTATTGCTGTAATCATACTGACCTGAGGAATAAAAAGGCCTAATCACTTAGTCATATGAAAAAGTTTGGGCACCCCTATTAATGTTAACCTTTTTTTTTTTTTTATAACAATTTGGGTTTTTGCAACAGCTATTTAGGTTTCATATATCTAATAAATGATGGCCTCAGTAATATTTCTGGATTGAAATGAGGTTTATTGTACTAACAGAAAATGTGCAATCTGCATTTAAACAAAATTTGACAGGTGCATAAGTATGGGCACCCTTATCAATTTCTTGATTTGAACACTCCTAACTACTTTTTACTGACTTACTGAAGAACTAAATTGGTTTTGTAACCTCATTGAGTTTTGAACTTCATAGGCAGGTGTATTCAATCATGAGAAAAGGTATTTAAGGTGGCCTTTTGCAAGTTGTTCTATTTGAATCTCATATGAAGAGTGGCATCATGGGCTCCTCAAAACAACTCTCAAATAATCTGAAAACAAAGATTATTCGACATAGTTGTTCAGGGGAAGGATACAAAAAGTTGTCTCAGATTTAAACTGTATACACAGAGAAAATGTGGTACAAATCCTTTTTTAAATAAAAATAATCTTTATTATAAATGCATTAAAATACAACAAGTGAGTCCTCAAGGGTTAACTGAACTGCTGGAATAGGTTAGTGACAATGACAATAATTGTGGACATTCAGCAACCTGACATACATACATGAGGTCATCGTCTTTAATTATAACAAGGATGTAATACAGTGGTTTACAAATAATCACACACTGAAATTCCCTACAGAATACTGTTTAAAGGTAATGTACCCTACTTCCAACTTTGGAATATAACCACTATGATCACATTATCTATATGTCAGGTCCATAACATGGTTTGTAATACGGACATAGCCTTGGTTAATTAGCCAGGAATAGTGCCAGCCAATACACCCACAGCCCACAATTTTACACAGTTATAAAGTTAGAGGCTACTAACCACTTCACAGCAAGTCCAGGCAACCACCAGTCCCTACGCGCGTTTCACCTCTTCTTCAGGGGACGTGTGGTGGACTGTAGTGCAGGTCAGGTATATATAGTGTACTAAATAAGTCCTAATTGGAAAGGGATGGACTTCCTGCAAGTCTGTACAAACTTGCTATAGGAGGGATCAGATGTCAATCAATGACGTAGTTAGATTTAATGATATGGGCGGTTGCACACAAACCAGGTGATTCCTCATTAATCAAACCGCCTGTGATAACATAGTTTACTTTCAATGATGAGATAAGTCTCATAGCAACAAAAGACGCGATGACGTTCAAAAGAAGGGGGCTGAGTCAGCCGCGTCATAGTATACTCGTGCCATAAGAAACACCTCACAACAATAATATATAGCAAAACCGCAGACACTACTGGAAGGAGAAGTTTAATCATGTGACAAGGTATGGCATATACCTGCAATAAAAGCCATCCGGCACTTATATGTCATCATACTGACGCTTATAGGGGGCCGACTCCACCGCGTCATGCTATGCTAATGTCTTACGACACGTCACCTAGCAACACACTTATCAACAGCCACAACACTAGTGAAGGGGGCGGGATCAACCGCGTCATAAACATGACATTTACTGCAAGTGATAGCGATCCGGCACCTATGCATCATTAAGTGAACAATGTGTTGCCATGATATCTTCCCAACACAGCGGGCATTGATGAGGCATAGACCGGATACAGCGCACCCATGTGCTCCCAGCAACGGAGAGCATCACTCCCAGCATCATTCAGTGGAGGGGGCCGGATTAACCACGTCACCAGGATGTGACGTTTGTCAATGGTAACAGAAGAAAGCACCCGGCACCCACACATAAACAAATGAACAGTGTGTCATTAGAATATCATCCCTCAACAACAGACGCTGGTAAGGGACAGACCTCTATCCGGTATATTAAAACCACAGGGCATAACGCCCGCTGTCGGTGAGGTCCGCCACTCACCTCTACGTCAGTGGGTGAGGCATGTTTTGTTATGTTATGTTATGATGATACCCAGCTACCCAGCATCAGTGCTAAAGTCAATCTACTTATCCCACGTTGCCGGGCATGACACACATCTCAAAAAGCAACTGGTTAACGGATATAAGCCAGAGCATGGCAGACCAATTGAAATCACCAAGGCAAATAGCCTGGCAGTAGCACTCATCAGATAACCTTAATTCACATATCTTCACAGCTCAATGTGTCAGGATGCCAACCAATTCCCAAAGCCCATTACTCCCATCCAAATCACATTTACATTACATCAGAAAGAAGCATACATTCTATACTAAATTACATCTAACCCCAAGTACTAGAGCTATATCCCTAGATCGTAATTCATATTTAACAATTATAAATCTGTGCAGTGAAGGCAGTGCAGCCATACTGGGCGTCCCCAGATGGCAGCAACACCCCACTACACCAACAAGGTTCAAAATGGCGTGGTAGACCCGGGGGACACCGGAGCCATCATCCACCTCCGGTCCTTATGGACCGGGCGAGGAAGAAGCACCCGGACTCCGCCGAGACTCCACGCAACTACCTTGTTATTCATACAAAACCACAGTAACCAAACTGTTATTTATATAGCCGTGCCCTAATGTAACTCTAATTCATGCAAAATAGTACAGAGGGAATGTTGTTCTTGATGTAGAATTTTTCATAGATATTCTTCATTCGTAGTATGGTTACTTCCTCATGATCCCAATTTAACATCATGGATTCTCCTTATTCAATTATTGTTATTTCCTCACAGTCCCAATTTATCATCATATGAGTAGATGGATCAGGTATCTATAAATCTTTGAACAAAAAGACAAATGTAAATACCAATTCTTACAATTACACTAATATAAATTGTCAGTCAACTTAATGATTCCTAGTTCCATACCCGGCCTGCACATCACCTAATTAAAAAATTAAAATAAATAAAAATTGACATTGATCCCATACAACCTACAAAAAGGAACTAAATCCAAAGTGCTCGTTCAATCCTGCAGGAGCAACTGTGCCCAATGTATAAATCCACCTGCTTTCTAATTTGCTTAAGACATTACCCACGTCACCACCTCTCAAATCTATTTTTACTTGGTCAATGGCTTTAATTTTTAAAGAGGTGGGATTGGAATCATGATATGTCTTATAGTGCCTTGGTAGGGTTTTCAGATGTTCCGTGTCCTGTGCTGTTTTCGACTTTTCTATGTCTCGGACATGCTCGCGTACCCGAATTTTTAGCTCTCGACTAGTGAGGCCGACATAGTATTTTCCACATCCACATTCCGCTTGATAGACCACATTTTTTGATGAACAAGTCAAGTGTGGTCTGATGGTATACTCTTTTAAGTCCTTCAAACCAAAAAATGTTTTAGACTTAACCATATTGAGGCACCCCTTACATAATCCACAAGGGAAAAACCCCGGGGAAAGTTGCATTTGGGGCTTCTTTTGATAATTTTGATAACAGCTTTGGACCAAAAGGTCTTTCAAATTTTTTGACCGTCGTGCTGTAATCAAAGGACGATCAGATAGACATTTTTTCAAAATGGGGTCAACCATAAGGACACTCCAGTGTTTCTGGAGGATTGAATGCAAATCATACCACCGGCTGTTAAAAGTGGTAATAAGTCTGACAGGTTGTTCTGTCTGAATTTCTGTTGGTTGGGAATATAGTAGCTTCTCCCTCGGGGTTTTCAGTGCCCTTTTATAACCCCGTTTTATACATTTCTTGCTGTAGCCTCTATTTAGAAAACGGTTAGTCAAGTCTTCAGCTTGCGATTGGAAGCTATCAGTAGAGGAGCAAATACGTTTTGCTCTTAAGAATTGTGACGTGGGTATGCCCCTAATTGTGGCTGTAGGATGGCAGGATTGGGCGTGTAGCAGAGTGTTAGTAGAGGTCTTTTTTCTATAGACATCAGTGCTAATGTCTCCATTAGGAGACGCCTGGATTCTTATGTCCAGAAATTCGACCTCACGCCCATATTTATAAGTCAGATAGATATTTTGATTGTTCATGTTCAGCCGGCCCATAAACAATTCCAATTGTTCGACTGAACCCTCCCAGATGAACCAGATGTCATCTATGTACCTGATCCAATTTTGGACCAGGTACACTGACTCATCTGGCTCAGTCTGGAAGATCTGGCGCTCCCAGGCTCCCAAAAATAAATTTGCATATGAGGGGGCACAAGATGCCCCCATTGCAGTCCCTTGTGTTTGTAGATATGTCTCCCCCTTAAACATAAAACAATTATGCCTAAGAATGAAATTAAGTAGGAGGAGAATCAAATCTACAAGTTTGGGATCCAAGTTGCTTGACTGTAAGAAAAATTCAACAGCCGAAATTCCATCTTGGTGCCTGATCGAGGAATATAAGGCTTCCACATCAGTGGTTACCATCAATGCCTGTGTTCCTATGTTCAGGTTATCCAGTCTCTGGAGGGCTGCAGTCGTGTCCTTAATGTGAGAGGGAAGTGTGAAAACTAATAGTTGGAGATAATATTCGATCAATTCACACACCCTCTCACATAGGCCTCCATTACCAGAAACAATTGGACGTCCTGGGGGATTTGTCTGGTTTTTATGTAATTTGGGAATAATATAGAATGTTGGCATTCTAGGGTTGGATATTAGCAGAGAATCCATGACCTTCTTAGGGATTGTTCCCTCTTGAAAGGCTTTATCCAAAATGTCATGGAGCTCTGCTTGATGTTTAGACAATGGGTTGTAAGTCAGTTTTTTGTAGTTATTGATATTCCTAAGGATCTTATAGGCCTGTGCCTCATACAGATCATTCGGCCATAAAACCAGATTCCCGCCTTTGTCGGCGGGTTTGATGGTTATACCTGGAAGGCATCTTAGTTCTTTTAGTGCTCTTCTCTCAGCATAATTTAGATTGGAAGACCGATGAACATTGCTCGCCAGGCCTTCTATATCGCCACTGACTAATTTGACAAAAATGTCAACCGCTGGACATGAGTTAAAAGGTGGACATTTTTTGGATTTCGGGTATAAATGTTTTGGAAAGGGTGTGGACACTAATGTCCCCTCCACATGGTCACCAACAGATACATCATCTTTCGATGAAAATTCATCATCAATTGATGTACTTACATCGTCAATATTCCCGGTGTCACCTTCCATAGCCAGAGTACTCAGGACTGATAATGCTTCCTGTTCTTTTTTGGAGCCATGTATTTCTCCTGTGTTGGAATGATGAAAAAAACGTTTTAATAAAATCTTTCTGGCAAAGATATGTAAGTCCTTGACAACAGTAAATTTATCAAGGTTGCTGGAGGGGGAAAAGGACAATCCCTTTTCCAGCACCCTGATTTGACAATCTGTAAGTTTATGGGATGAAAGATTTATTACCTTAAGTTGGTCATCCCGAGTGAACCCATCATGGTGGTAAATCTTGGGTTGATTCCTGGTTTTATCCCCATTTCTCGTTCTCATGTATCTTTTGTCCCACGTTTCCACTTCATATGATGATGACTCGCCTTCGCTGGTCGAGGCAGTAGAAGACATAGATGTAGTTCTTATTAATCCTTTGTCATTCTTTTTTGGTATTTGCCATCTGAATATCTTTTTCGATTCAAAGTCAGCCATGTCTCGCTGATATTTTTTTCCTTTAAGTTGACTGATTTCAGTTTCCCACTTCTCAATATCTTTGTCTAATGAAGTAAAAAAATCTTTCAAAATGGTTCCTTCTGTATCTCGAGTCATAGTCTGTTGCAGCACCTCCAATTCTGTATCCAGAGTTTTAAGGAGGATTGCATTTTTATCTATGATAATTTTCATAAATTCATTAGAACAGGTGAGAGACGCCTCTATCCAACGTTTGGTTAGATCCTCATCCTGCAGAGGAAAAGTGGGGTGGGTCTGAATCCTCAGACCTCTGGGCACTATTTTAGAAAGCAGGTAGTTTTCCATGGACACCTTTGTCCACCAAATTTTCATTTTTTTGTGTGTTAAATTTTTGTATTTTGCTAAATTCTCTTTCTCGGTTGTATGGGAATTATTAAAATCAAGAGAGACTCCTTGCTGAAAAATATTGGTAGCCTTACTCCGCCAGGACAATTCCTGAGCCTTGAAATCCATTATGGTCCTAAGTGACCTGATTCTGTAATGAAACAGATAATTAATCATTTAATTTAATTTAGGTCACTCCTCAAACTCATTGGAAGTGTTGGAACACCACTATGCAACTTTATACACAGAGAAAATGTGGTACAAATCCTTTTTTAAATAAAAATAATCTTTATTATAAATGCATTAAAATACAACAAGTGAGTCCTCAAGGGTTAACTGAACTGCTGGAATAGGTTAGTGACAATGACAATAATTGTGGACATTCAGCAACCTGACATACATACATGAGGTCATCGTCTTTAATTATAACAAGGATGTAATACAGTGGTTTACAAATAATCACACACTGAAATTCCCTACAGAATACTGTTTAAAGGTAATGTACCCTACTTCCAACTTTGGAATATACCCACTATGATCACATTATCTATATGTCAGGTCCATAACATGGTTTGTAATACGGACATAGCCTTGGTTAATTAGCCAGGAATAGTGCCAGCCAATACACCCACAGCCCACAATTTTACACAGTTATAAAGTTAGAGGCTACTAACCACTTCACAGCAAGTCCAGGCAACCACCAGTCCCTACGCGCGTTTCACCTCTTCTTCAGGGGACGTGTGGTGGACTGTAGTGCAGGTCAGGTATATATAGTGTACTAAATAAGTCCTAATTGGAAAGGGATGGACTTCCTGCAAGTCTGTACAAACTTGCTATAGGAGGGATCAGATGTCAATCAATGACGTAGTTAGATTTAATGATATGGGCGGTTGCACACAAACCAGGTGATTCCTCATTAATCAAACCGCCTGTGATAACATAGTTTACTTTCAATGATGAGATAAGTCTCATAGCAACAAAAGACGCGATGACGTTCAAAAGAAGGGGGCTGAGTCAGCCGCGTCATAGTATACTCGTGCCATAAGAAACACCTCACAACAATAATATATAGCAAAACCGCAGACACTACTGGAAGGAGAAGTTTAATCATGTGACAAGGTATGGCATATACCTGCAATAAAAGCCATCCGGCACTTATATGTCATCATACTGACGCTTATAGGGGGCCGACTCCACCGCGTCATGCTATGCTAATGTCTTACGACACATCACCTAGCAACACACCTATCAACAGCCACAACACTAGTGAAGGGGGCGGGATCAACCGCGTCATAAACATGACATTTACTGCAAGTGATAGCGATCCGGCACCTATGCATCATTAAGTGAACAATGTGTTGCCATGATATCTTCCCAACACAGCGGGCATTGATGAGGCATAGACCGGATACAGCGCACCCATGTGCTCCCAGCAACGGAGAGCATCACTCCCAGCATCATTCAGTGGAGGGGGCCGGATTAACCACGTCACCAGGATGTGACGTTTGTCAATGGTAACAGAAGAAAGCACCCGGCACCCACACATAAACAAATGAACAGTGTGTCATTAGAATATCATCCCTCAACAACAGACGCTGGTAAGGGACAGACCTCTATCCGTTATATTAAAACCACAGGGCATAACGCCCGCTGTCGGTGAGGTCCGCCACTCACCTCTACGTCAGTGGGTGAGGCATGTTTTGTTATGTTATGTTATGATGATACCCAGCTACCCAGCATCAGTGCTAAAGTCAATCTACTTATCCCACGTTGCCGGGCATGACACACATCTCAAAAAGCAACTGGTTAACGGATATAAGCCAGAGCATGGCAGACCAATTGAAATCACCAAGGCAAATAGCCTGGCAGTAGCACTCATCAGATAACCTTAATTCACATATCTTCACAGCTCAATGTGTCAGGATGCCAACCAATTCCCAAAGCCCATTACTCCCATCCAAATCACATATACATTACATCAGAAAGAAGCATACATTCTATACTAAATTACATCTAACCCCAAGTACTAGAGCTATATCCCTAGATCGTAATTCATATTTAACAATTGTCAAACTGTCAGTTTCCACTGTAAACATAGAACATAGTAAGGAAATGGAAGAACACAGGTACAGTTCTTGTTAAGCCCAGAAGTGGCAGGCCAAGAAAAATATCAGAAAGGCAGAGAAGAAGAATGGTGAGAACAGTCAAGGACAATCCACAGACCATCTCCAAAGACCTGCAACATCATCTTGCTGCAGATGGTGTCACTGTGCATCGGTCAACAATACAGCACACTTTGCACAAGGAGAAGCTGTATGAGAGAGTGATGCGAAAGAAGCCGTTTCTGCAAGCACACCACAAACAAAGTCGCCTGAGGTATGCAAAAGCACATTTGGACAAGCTAGTTACATTTTAGAAGAAGGTCCTGTCGACTGATGAAACAAAGATTGAGTTGTTTGGTCATACAAAAAGGCGTTATGCATGGAGGCAAAAAAACACAGCATTCCAAGAAAAGCACTTGCTACCCACAGTAAAATTTGGTGAAGGTTCCATCATGCTTTGGGGCTGTGAGGCCAATGGCGGCATTGGGAGTCTTGTTAAAGTTGAGGGTCACTTGGATTCAACTCAGTATCAGCAGATTCTTGACAATAGTGTGCAAAAATCAGTGATGAAGTTGAAGTTACGTAGGGGATGGATATTTAAGCAAGACAATGATCCAAAACACCACTCCAAATCTACTCAGGCATTCATGGAAAGGAACAATTACAATGTTCTGGAATGGCCATCCCAGTTCCCAGACCTGAATATCATTGAACATCTGTGGGATGATTTGAAGCGTGCTATCCATGCTCGACGACCATCAAACTTAACTGGAATTGTTTTGTAAACAGGAATGGTCAAAAATACCTTCATCCAGGATCCAGGAACTCATTAAAAGCTACAGGAAGCGACTAGAGGCTGTGATTTTTGCAAAAGGAGGATGAACAAACTATTAATGTCACTTTTATGTTGAAGTGCCCATACTTATGCACCTGTCAAATTTTGTTTAAATGCAGATTGCATATTTTCTGTTAGTACAATAAACCTCATTTCAATCCAGAAATATTACTGAGTCCATCATTTATTATATATATGAAACTGAAATAGCTGTTGCAAAAACCCAAATTGTTATAAAGAAAAAAGGTTAACATTAATAGGGGTGCCCAAACTTTTTCATATGACTGTATACTGCAAGGTGAACAGCGTAAAAAATAAAAAAGCCAATTCTTCCACTGCTGTTCATATGTTTATCCTGACTCCCAAATATTGCAGTAAGGCCTAGCTCATATTTATCCTGCGCTCTACAGTGAGCGTTTACATCGGGGATTATGTGTAAATTTCTGAAAAACAATTTAGACAAATATCCCAATGGAAAATTCACTGTAATGAGACAGGGAGTTACTTTGAACTCCCGTCTGGCCTGTGTTCTGGCGATGTCCATCTTTTTACGTGACTTTCTAGGCGTGCACAAAAGTGCGGTCATCAACATTTTTTTCACCTTTAAAAAGATGGACACTGTAGACCAAACCCCAAACAGAGTCTAGGGTAACTCTGCTACCTCATTAGTGAATGGATCCATCAGGGGTTTCAACTGAATCCTGTATTTCGGAGGTGTAGATGGAAACTCCAATGTAAATGCTAAGCACAGGGCACAAACTAAATTTAGACTGATCCAAAATTTTCTGTACTTCAAATTGCCACAAAATAGTATTCAACTCAACCGACAAATACCACAACATCCCACTCAGGTCCATAATTTAATGATCATATTGGGGGCTTCCACGTTGCTGGTAACTCAAAGTCTCTGGAAAGCACTATGGCTCTCCCCTCAAAAAAAAATCCAGCAAAATCTATGCTCCCAAATCCAAATACCCCCTCCCTTTTGAGCCTTAACCTCAGTTAGTCATATAATAAAAATTAGATCTGGCTCACTACTTCAAAGGTGGTGCTGAAGGGTAAAGCAAGGGTACTAATAGAATAGGTAAAACCCTAGCACTCAAAGGAAAAAGGAGAATTTTGTATATGCAAATAAATTTTATTTTTGATTAACTGCAAAAAAGTGAACCCTGACAATGTAACACCAATGTCTCGGCTTGCGTCTTTCTCATGGTTATTGCCTGAAAAAAGTTTAATACATATATGATACATGATATACGAATAAACAAATATTTACAAATGTATACAAAGGGAACCTGCACGTACTTAATATGGAAGTACATTAGAATGCGGGTCACAATGGACAACAGTGGCTGGGATAAAGCAGGAGCTTCACACTTTGCAGGTATATGAAAGCAAGTTACATACATAGCAGGTTGCATAGAAAAACATGTAGCATGTTAATGAAATGGCTTCTTGAAGGACGGTGGAACCCATTTCAGAGAAAACTATGAATATGTGAATTATAGGACCGTCCTGGTCCAACACAATATGTCTCACTGAAATACTAAGTTAGAGAGCTAGGCGGAGCTAAGATATCACTATAGAGAGAGACTACATACCAGGGTATTGGTGGGAAGAAGATTCAGAAGAATGGTGGAGAGAAAGATAACGCCTAGAAGAAAAATGGAGGGTTAGAATAGTGCACTTACACAGCGGCTATTGCCTAGGGAGAAAGCATGTTAAAAATACCTGTAGGAGATGCCCATGTAAGCTTGCAGCAGCAGTATGGCAATGGCAGAGGAAGTGGAAGTAATAATGCATAGACAGCGCCATTTTATAGGAAGTGATGGACTTTGCATCACTTCCTGGTCCAGCTCAGTGGATCACGTGCGTGATCATGTGACTAGTGGTGGGCGGTGGCAGAGCAGTGAACAGAGGGTCCATGGAGCTCTGGATACAGGAGTGAGTGTGTCACTGATAAGTATGTTTGTTATGCTAATTACCTTCTGCAGGAGGTGCAGGTGATAAAGCAAAAGGCTGCTGATAGTGCACTGAAGTGAACTTTATGATTTCTAGATGGGGACAAATAAAAACAGTATTAGTAATAATCATCAAATAGCCATAACTGAAACAAAAGCTACATTAAAGGTAATTAGTTAGCATGTAATCCCATGTGGTGATAAAGGGATTATGTAAATTTCCTGGCGGGGTCATTTATCTGGACACTGTTTACTGAAGAATTCAAATATACATGCACAAGAAGGCAAGAGGCAATAAATCAAAACCAGAAGTTAAAAACAAAATTGAGGATCAGTATTTGAACCCTAAATGTGGACCTCATATTCTCGGTTCAGACCCAAGGGTTCCAACGTTTGTAACGTATGGCTCCAGAATGACTCCCATTCCTGCATTATTTTAATACAATTGCCCCTACGTTGAGGTTGACCAATGTATTCCAATACCTGGAATCTTAATTGAGATATGGAGTAACCTGCAGACAGGAAGTGTGATGGGATGTGGAGTACAGACGGCTGACAACGGATGGTGGATTTGTGTTTACTTATGCGGTCACAGATACGTTGGGTAGTTTCACCAACATATCCGAGACCGCATGGACACTTTACATGTGATTCCAACTCTGTGGCCTACCTTATAAAGTATCCTGTTATGGGGAATTTCTTGCCTGTGCGTGGATGTGTGAATTGGTCGCCTTTAGTTACATGGGAACATTGCAAACAATGCAAACAGGGGAATATCCCTTTGCGACTGGTGGAGAGGAGAGTTTGTCCAACAGGTGGTTTAGACAGGCCAATGTCAGCCTGAACGAGAGAGTCCCTAAGATTGCGGGGGCATTGGTAGCAGAGAAGAGGTTGAGATTCAAATTCAGAGATTGTGGGGTATGCCTGGTGTAAAAGAGGCCAATCTTTGAGGATTGCTCTTTTAATGAGAGGGGAGAATGGGTGGTAGGTATTGACAAAAGGAATTTTGTTAAGATTTTGGGGTGTAGATAGTCTGGTAGAGGGAGAAGGTTTGATATAGGGGCATAGCCCCTCGTGGTAAATTTTTGGTCCATGTGTTTGTGACGAAAATCCTAGGTGTTAGGATCAGAGACTATTCTGTCTTCTCGGCAGTGCTGGGAGTGTGGAAGTTATTTCTTGATGTGTTTGGGGTGGCAATTGGAATAGAGAAGAAGACTATTTCTGGTAGTGGATTTAATAAAAAGGTCCGTAAAGAGGGAACGGTTTGTGTAGATATTGACTGTTGTATCGAGAAACTGAATACAAGTGACGCTGTGGTGAAGGGTAAATTAGATATTGTGTGTAGCGATATTGATGTCTTTGAAAAATGACTCAAATGATGGAACGTCACCAGTCCAGATTAAAAAATATCTTCTATGAGCCTTTTCTAGAATCTGACCTGGTGTTCAAACTAAGGATGGTTATAGATGTATTTGTGCTCAAAATAGTCCAGAAAAATATTAGTGTAGGGGGGGCGCGACATTGGAACCCATCGCAGTCCCCCTGTGCTGAAGAAAAAAGTGATCTACAAAGAGTTTTTTTGTTAGCACAAGCTCCAGGAGATCAAGAAAAAAATGTTTTTGTGAATGGAAAGGTCTGTGTAAGTTTGTAAAAAGCTATCTACTGCCTGTAGTCCTTCCTGATGGTCAATGCTGGTATACAGACTAGACACATCTAGGGTCACTAATAGGCTGTTATCAGGAACAGAGATGACAGACTTCATTATTGACAAAAAGTGATTGGTGTCCTTGAGATGTGACGTAATTTTAGGGATTTGAGGAGACAGAATTTTCTGAGAGTAATGGCTAGTTGTGAAAGAACGGAATCTGTGGATGCAACAAATAAGCATCCTGGGGTAAATTGGAGGTTTTTGTGCATTTTCGGCAAGGTGTAGAATACTGGAGTAATTGGGTGATTGTTTATGAGAAAATCAGCCAATTTGACATCAGTAGTTGACTTCTGTAGATATAATTTGACTTAATCTCGTATGATGGATGACATAGTGGACGTTGGATCAGAGGGTAATGGGCTATACGTGGATGTGTCACCTAATTGTTATCATATTTCATTGGTGTAATACGATTTATCTAGGATCACTATAACTCCACCCTTATCGGCTAATTTGATGAAGATATTTTTGTTATTCTTAAGTGAATAGAGAGCCCTCCGTTCATCAGGGGTCATGTTGTTCCTCAACTGGAAATTACCTTTCTTAATGTCAGAAATGATATTGTGAACATCTGTGGATACAAGGTTGATAAATGTCTCAACCGGGTGATAACAGCAGGGAGGTTGGAAGGTACTGAGAATCTTTAGATGGAGTTCAGATAATGAGAGTTCAGTAGATGGGGTAGATGTAGTAGTAGAAGGAGTTTGTGTGGAAGTTGAAGGCATTTTGGTAGAAAAATGTGCTTTGAGGCGTACATTCCTGTAGAAACTATTCAGCTCCTGTTCAAGAATGTATCAAAAGAGGGGGTGGGGCAGAAGGACAGACCTTTCTGTAATACCCGTGTCTCAATGGGGGTGAGGGTTTGGCTCGAGATGTTAAAAACAATGTTGTCTCTACCTGGGAGCGTGTTGCTCTCCGGTTGGGTCTGCTGGTGGCTGTGCCTCCCGCTCCTCGTTTTCTGGGATTTCTTTGGCCTAAAAAAGACAGAGAACCCGAGGTTCTTTGGTTGCTGTCGGAACTCATAGAGTCTCCTCCAGTACGTAGATAGTTTTTGGTAGGTAAGGATATATGCCATTTGTAGACGTGATCCTTTAAATAGTCTTCCTGATCCTGTACAAACTTGTCCCTCTTCCGGGTTTGGAGTGTCTCCTTGAACTCTGTAATCTGTAATGGAATCTGTATCCTGTATCTGTAATCTGTAATGGAAAGCACTATGGCTACCCCCTCAAAAAGAAAGCGAGCACAATCTATTCTCCCAAATCCAAATGCCCCCTCCCTTTTGAGCCTAAACCACAGTTAGTGTCCACATGTTTGGCATTGTTGTAGCGAGGAGAGAGATGCCTAATTTACGGGGTGCAGGTTTCTAGAAGCTTGAGCTGGACAAAATGAAAGGGCACTACAATGTACTGTGCATGACCAGGACTTATTTGCAATTTTTAATTCTGCAATATTAACTTTGTTTGACATCATGGGTGTTCCCAGAGACTAAATCTTCGCTACACCCAAAGGGGTGTAATTTGAAAAATGTGGTCATTTAAGGATGTTTCTTCTGTTCTGGCACGTTAAAGCTCTGAAAATGGAGTCTGCAAACTATTCTAAGAAAATCTGTCCTCCAAAAATCAAACGGCGCTACTTCCCTCCTAAGCCCAGTCATGCGGCAAAACAGTACTGTACAGTCATGTGCGGTATTTCCATATTCAAAAGAAATTGTGTACCTCATGATGGGGCCTTTTTTACTTATTCCTCTTGTGAAAAATGAAAACATGGGGTTACAACAACATTTTAGTGGCAATAATGTAATAATTTTTTGTTAATCGCCCAATAGTATAACATTTTATAACACACCTGTAGTGTCAATATGCTCATTGCACTACTGGTTAATTAATTGAGCTGTGTGGAGTTTGTAAAATGGGGTCACTTGTTGGGGGGTGGTTTCCTGTTCTGGCACCTCAAGGGCTCTACCAATGTAACATGGCACTCACAAACGATTACAACTATATCTGAACTCAAATATGGCGCTCCTTCCCTTCTTCACTTTGCACTGTGCTTTAAAAGTAGTTTTCGACCATATATGGGGTATTATCATACTCCGGAAAGATTACACAACAAATTGTCCAGTGCATTATATTTTGTTACCCTTGTGAATTTGGAAAATTTTGTGTTAAAGAAACAGTTTTGTGGTTGAAATTGTATTTTTTCATTTTTACAGCTCAATGTTGTAAAATTCTGTGAAGCACCTGGGGGTTCAAGGCATTCATCAAACATCTAAATACATTTCTTGAGGGGTTTAGTATCAAAAATGAGGTCACGTGTAGGAGAGCTCCATTGTTTAGGCACATCAGGGCTCTACAAACGCAATATGGCATCCGCTAACGATTCCAGACAGTTTTCCATCAAAATGTCAAATAGCAATCCTTCCCTTCAGAGCCTGTTGTGCTCCCAAACGGTAGATTTCCACTACGTGAGGTATTTATGTACTCAGGAGAAATTGCACAACAAATTGTGCTGTGCATTTTCTCTTCTTACCCTTGTAAAAATGCAATATAAAGTAATATTTTTGTGAGAAAAGGTAACATTTTTATTCTTCTGTTCCATATTGCTTTAGTTCCTGTGAACAAATTATTTGGTGCTTTTTCTCCTGTTACTCTTGTGAAAAGAAAATATTTAGGGTTAAATCCAAGGTAAAAATACAAAAGCCAGCTTACCCCAGTCAGTTGTCCAGTTAGATTGCTGTAGACTCTAAAAGATTCAGCACGGAAGAGAGAAATGAAATCACACTCAGAGGTCAATATCAAAAAAAGGGATTTTTCATCCAGCGTATCACTCCAATAAGTGGTCTTGTGAATTAAAAAACAACCTTTATTTGAACAGGAATAAAAAAGCCATCTTACGTATGTCTGACAGACAAAAAGTATTCTTTTTAGAGCTTAACCTCAGACAACACATTTCGACGTGCTGGGCGTCTTCATCATGGTTTAAGTTAAAAGGAGTACCCCTTCACCATTTTAAAACATGAGGATTTGACTATTTGGTCTGGTAATGGGATTAAATAGCTAATTGTGGATGTATAGACTAAAAATCCACGAGAGTGAAAAAAAAGGAATATATGTACCATGTATGAGCACTATTCACTTAAAAGAATACATATCAAGTGAATCAGAATATAATATAATTGATTTTCATATAAGGAAAGAGGGATCCATATGTGTATAATTTTTAGATGAGATGATTAGTTGAAAATATGGGGGGAGTTTGATTATATATAAAAAGTTGAGATTGTCATCAGAACGAGAAATAGATGTTAGAAAAGCAAAGTCTATATTAGATTATTTCTTCTTGTTTTTTGCATCATCCAAAATCGCACCCGATGAAAAAAAAAAAAATCTATTGGGTTATTTAGTACTGTGTAATTAGATCTTAGTCTGGAGTTCACACCCTGCGGTGTCCTCGTTTCAAGAGTACATATCCACTTGCTTTCTATGTTCAAGAGCTCTCTGCGGTAATCTCCTCCACTGACCGGTTTGAAAACTTTCTCAATACCAGCAAACGTCAGGTGAGAGAGGTCTCCTCCTTGTATGTTTACAAAGTGCTTGGATACTGCTGACGTATTAATTGCGGTGTGGCTCACCGTATCAGACAAATGCTTTCTGATACGCTTTTTTAAAGGATCTGTCGTGCATCCAGAATATTGTAGTTTGCGTTTCTTGCAATTAATTAGATAAATAATAGGGATGAGCGAATGTATTCACCACTATTCGGTATCTGATGGATAATAGGTTATCAAAGGTATCCGCTATCCGACGGCTAATGGTATTCGCTCCGGTACTTTCATTTTCGTTTCTGGACTTCCTGACGCCATTTTCCAGCCAATGAACACATCTGACCTTGTTTGCCCTGACAATAATGCCGCAGCCATCTTTGTTGTGGTGTTACTGTAACTGGCTTGGCCGCACAGCGTCATAGCGGCTATATAAGGTAGCCGCCATTTTGTGTGCACGCATTAATTCCTGAGCTGCCGGTGTAGCGAGACTGTACTGTATGCGATACAGCATTTTTCCAGCCAACTAATACTAGTCCTTCTAAGGGCTGAAGCTATTTAGCATTACCTGTTAGCGACTGTGTAAGGCATAGAAACAGGTATAGGGGTAGTGCAGTTCGTTCTATGAGATAGTGTTCCTGCTGCAGAATCCAAAATAGTCCGTATAAGAGCTGAAGACAGTGTCCACTGTGCTAGCAGCTGTGAAAATCATAGAACTTCTGCAAAAAAAAAATCCTCTTGTTACTGCTGCAGTGTGTGATGTAGATAGAGACAGTTACGGACAGCTTACTCACAGGCAAAGAGAGATTTAAAGCTGTCCTGACATCTGCTACTAATAATCAACAATCTCAGCACTGCTACATCCCTTGTGTCTGTTATACTAGCAATAGGTATTACAACTTGCAAAAAAGGTCCCAAAATTGTAAAAACAAGGGGTTCAGGTGTAGTGTAGTGTAGTGCCTTTCAGCCACCATCTCAATTCACAGTCTGAGTGTTACCCAATTTTTATTAATATTTGCTGTCAGGGTCAGTAATTGTGCCTCAAGGCCAGAACCTTCCTACCAGCCACCTAGCATATTTTGGGGGGCTTCTTATCTTACAGAACCTACATAGTGGCTTTCTGCAACTAACACACAGTCTCAGTGTTACCAAATTTGTATTAATACTTGTTGTCAGGGTCACAACTTCTGCTTGAAGGCCAGTACTCTCCTACCAGCCACCTAGCATATTTTGGGGGGCTTCATACCTTACAGCACCTACATAGTGGCTTGCTGCAACTAACACACAGTCTCAGTGTTACCCATTTTTTATTAATACTTGCTGTCAGGGTCACAACTTCTGCTTCAAGGCCAGTACTTTCCTACCAGCCACCTAGCATATTGTGGGGGGCTTCATATCTTACAGAACCTACATAGTGGCTTTCTGCAACTAACACACAGTCTCAGTGTTACCCAATTTTTTATTAATACTTGCTGTCAGGGTCACAACTTCTGCTTCAAGGACAGTACTCTCCTACCAGCCACCTAGTGTAACTTTGGGGGCCTCGTATTTTACAAAACCTACATAGTGGCTTGCTCTTACTAAAACACAGTCTGAGTGCCCAAAACCAATACTAAAATAAAAGTGTTGTCAAACGCTGTTTCCTTTTGGAGATGAAAGACATTCACAACATCTTTGTCGACTCCTCCAAGTGGTAGTTTGTCCAATAAAGGTACCTTTTGGTTTTTAGACTTACAGAAACAGCTATCGTGAGAAACTATTAATGCAAGTTTAACAACTTGGCATTAGTGTTGTTCCACTGCCTGTAGAAAAGGTCACGTTACAGTATTCATCTTGAATAATCAAACCAAAAAAATGGGAAAAAGAGGGGGTAAGGGGGGTAAGGGCCGTGGACAAGCTGGTAGTGACAGTGGTGGTCGCCCAAGCAGTGTGATCGAGCCAAAGAAAAAGGTTCCTGCTTTATCTACCTCTGCCTTCCTATCCCAATTTTCTTGTGCACATGGAAAAGCACTCTTGCGCCCTGAACAGTGCGAACAGGTAACGAGTTGGCTAGCAGAAAATGCCTCCAGTTACTTGTCGAGTAGCAAATCCCAAGGGTCCACACAGACAGACTTGAGTAGCCCAGAGGCTGGTTCATCGAATCCTCAGCCTGGTCCTCCTTCCTCACAACATCAGTATTCTAAGGAAACATATGACACCAAAGCAGGTTACTCTGAGGAACTGTTTACGGGACTCTTTGACTTTTCTTGCCTCTCACTGCACAACACCACCAACGCAGGTGAGGCCGTGGTGTGCATTGATGCACAGATCTTTGAGCACCCAAGGCCAGAAGAAAGCCAAGTTGTTGGCTGTGACATGCTGGGCAATAAGGTGGCAGTGTTGGAGGATGATGAGACACAGTTGCCCTCAGGTCAGCCTGAAACCTCCATTCCCGAAGATATTGACCTTCAGGAATTTGAAGACGACATGGTCGATGATGAGGTGACTGATCCAACATGGATGGGTGTCATGGATTGCAAGAGCAGCAGAGCAGAGGAGCATGTGCCCATAGTCTGCAATAAGGCTGTAAGACATAGGGTTTCGACCACTGCCAGAATTCAATCAACTCTGCACATGACACCACCACCTGTGCCATCTCACAGTCCAAGGGTCCGTGGTGTGATTGTGTGGGAGTTTTTTTTCCAAGAGTCCTTTAGACCAAATGATTGTCATTTGTCAAATCTGTCAGACCAAGCTTAAAAGAGGCAAAAATACTTCCAGCTTGGGCATCTCCAGCATGAGAAACTATATCTTAGCCAAGCACACCACTAGGTGGTTGACAGCTCTAGGGGAAAAACACCATTTCTAGACTGAAAACTCTGCCACTTCCCCTGCGCTGCCTGCTTCCCAAACTGATGTGCAAGAAGGTGGCGCTGATGCCTCCTTCTCCCAACCTGATGTTGGCCAAACTCAATCATCAACGACAGCTTCGGTGTCCCAGCATTCCATTCAGTTGTCCTTACCACAGACCTTTGAAAAGAAGCAAAAATACCACATTACGCACCCAAGGGCAGAGACCATAACTGCACAGATTACACAATTGATAGCCCTTGAGATGTTGCCATATCGGCTTGTGGGAACAGAGGCTTTCCACGACCTTTTGGCGTTGTTAAAACATCGGTACTCTGTGCCTAGCCGACACTATTTTTCTCGTTGTGCCGTCCCCGCGCTCCACAATCACGTGTCTATAAACATCAAACGGGCCCTCATTAATGCCATAACAGGGATGGTCCACTTAACCACAGACATGTGGACAAGCGGAAGTGGACAGGGACACTACATCTCACTGACGGCACACTGGGTGAACCTGGTGGTGGCAGGTACAGAGCCTGAGCCGGCAACATCCCACATAATTCCCACACCCAGAATAACGGGGCCCACTTCAATCACAGTTTCAGTAGCCTCCTACAGTCATATGAAAAAGTTTAAGCACCCCTATTAATGTTAACCTTTTTTCTTTATAACAATTTGGGTTTTTGCAACAGCTATTTCAGTTTCATATATCTAATAACTGATGGACTCAGTAATATTTCTGGATTGAAATGAGGTTTATTGTACTAACAGAAAATGTGCAATCCGCATTTAAACAAAATTTGACCGGTGCAAAAGTATGGGCACCTCAACATAAAAGTGACATTAATATTTTGTAGATCCTCCTTTTGCAAAAATAACAGCCTCTAGTCGCTTCCTATAGCTTTTAATGAGTTCTTGGATCCTGGATGAAGGTATATTTGACCATTCCTGTTTACAAAACAATTCCAGTTCAGTTAAGTTTCATGGTCGTCGAGCATGGACAGCACGCTTCAAATCATCCCGTAGATTTTCAATGATATTCAGGTCTGGGGACTGAGATGGCCATTCCAGAACATTGCAATTGTTCCTCTGCATGAATGCCTGAGTAGATTTGGAGCGGTGTTTTAAATAATTGTTTTGCTGAAATATCCATCCCCTGCGTAACTTTAACTTTGTCACTGATTCTTGCACATTATTGTCAAGAATCTGCTGATACTGAGTTGAAACCATGCAACCCTCAACTTTAACAAGATTCCCGGTGCCGCCATTGGCCACACAGCCCCAAAGCATGATGGAACCTACACCAAGTTTTACTGTGGGTAGCAAGTGCTTTTCTTGGAATGCCGTGTTTTTTTGCCTCCATGCATAACGCTTTTTTGTATAACCAAACAACTCAATCTTTGTTTCATCAGTCCACAGGACCTTCTTCCAAAATGTAACTGGCTTGTCCAAATGTGCTTTTGCATACCTCAGGCGACTGTTTGTGGCGTTCTTGCAGAAACGGTTTCTTTCGCATCACTCTCCCATACAGCTTCTCCTTGTGCAAAGTGCGCTGTATTGTTGACCGATTCACATTGACACCATCTGCAGCAAGATGATGCTGCAGGTCTTTGGAGGTGGTCTGTGGATTGTCCTTGACTGTTCTCACCATTCTTCTTCTCTGCCTTTCTGATATTTTTCTTGGCCTGCCACTTCTGGGCTTAACAAGAACTGTACCTGTGTTCTTCCATTTCCTTACTAAGTTCCTCACAGTGGAAACTGACAGTTTAAATCTCTGAGACAACTTTTTCTTTCCTTCCCCTGAACAACTATGTTGAATAATCTTTGTTTTCAGATCATTTGAGAGTTGTTTTGAGGAGCCCATGATGCCACTCTTCATAGGAGATTCAAATAGGAGAACAACTTGCAAGTGGCCAACTTAAATACCTTTTCTCATGATTGGATACACCTGCCTATGAAGTTACAAAACCAATTTAGTGCTTTAGTAAGTGAGAAAAAGTAGTTAGGAGTGTTCAAATCAAGAAATTGATAAGGGTGCCCATACTTTTGCACCGGTAAAATTTTGTATAAATGCGGATTGCACATTTTCTGTTAGTACAATAAACCTCATTTCAATCCAGAAATATTACTCAGTCCATCAGTTATTAGATATATGAAACTGAAATAGCTGTTGCAAAAACCCAAATTGTTATAAAGAAAAAAGGTTAACATTAATAGGGATGCCCAAACATTTTCATATGACTGTACACAGCAACAACTCCCTCCTACTCTTCACCTGACTGCTGTGCATCCTCCTCAACATCCGCTGGTGTCCAATCATTGACATCATTCCCCAGCTGGGATCTCTGCAACACTGCCTCGGCTAAGCGTCAAGAAGCTCTACTGAAGCTCATCTGTATAGGTGACATATCTCACATGGCACCTGAGCTTTTGAAAGCAATAACTGAGCAGACAGATGAATGACTTGAGCCTTTGGATCTCCGTCCATGGATGGTAGTGTGCGATAATGGTCATAATCTGGTGGCAGCTTTAAAGCTTGGAAAGCGTGTACACGTTCCTTGTATGGCCCACATTGTAAATTTAGTAGTTCAGCACTTTCGGATGAAATACCCTGGGATACCAGACCTACTTACCAAAGTACAACGTATTAGCACCCATTTCCGCAAGTCATTTCCCTCTTTTGCTGGCCTGGCAGTGCTGCAGCAGCGCTTACACTTACCTCGTCGCAGACTAATATGTGACCTCCCTATGAGATGGAATTCAACCTATCATATGTTGGCCAGGATTCATGAGCAGCAGATGGCAGTATCCCAATTCCAGCTGGAACATGCCTGTAAGATGGAGCTGCTAGACATAAGTACTGCCAAGTGGGTGTGGATTGAAGACATTTGTCAGGTCTTGGAGAATTTTGATTACTGTACCAACATTGTGAGCAGTGAGGATGCTATTATCAGCGTTAACATTCCACTGATTTGTTTATTGAAACGCTCTCTGGATGGTCTGACTGATCAAAGTGTTCATGCACCCGAGTTGTCTGTGGATCCAGACTTCCCAATGGTTGCTAGTAATCCATGCAACCTCGGCCAACAAGCTCAGGCCACCTTTGCTCAGCACCATGAGGATAAGGATGAGGAGGATGATGAACAGGAATTCTTTGAAGTGTGTAACCAAGGGATTGACAACCCAGGCTTTAGGGCTGTCCAGAATGGATGGCCTGAGGAGGAGCAGAAGGAGGAGAGAGAGACTGAGAAGGAGAGGAGGTTTAGGGAGACAGAATGTATTCTTATCAGTGACGCACAAAGGTTTCCAGTTCGGAGTCTGGGACACATGGCACAGTTCATGTCACACTGCCTTTCTCATAATTGTCGGCTAGTCCACATTTTGGCAGAGAACAAATACTGGTTATGTTCCTTCCTTGACCCATGCGACAAAGACAAATTAGCTTCGCTATTTGTGGAGGCAAATAAGGATTGTACTACGAAAACATTCAAGAGGGCTGTAGTGGAGCAGTTGATGAAACGATTACCCTCAGATCATGCTGGTGTCAGAGGTAGCGTGTCATCTCACGCAACAGAATTACAAGAGAGGGCTACGTATAGTAGGAGCAACACAGGCGAGGGACTAATGTGCCAAAACTGGTCCATTTTCCACAAACCGTCAACTGCGAATCAGATACCAGTTGGGGGAACGATGACAAGGAGGGAACTGTTAAGTAAGATGGTGAGGGACTATGTAGGTGACCATATCAGTGTGCTTTCCGAGTCTACTGTTCCCTTTAACTATTGGGTTTCCAAGCTCAATACTTGGCCAGACCTTGCGTTATATGCTGTGGAAGTGCTAGCTTGCCCTGCTGTGAATGTGTTGTCTGAGCGTGTTTTCAGCTCAGCGGGGTCAATAATAACAGATAGTCGCACATGATTATCCACGGAAAGTGCAGACAGTTTGACCATGATCAAAATGACCCATAGATAGATTGCCCCAGAGTATCTCAGGCCACCTGTTAACAAGACCAAATAATAAGTGTAGCCCCAAAATTTGGATTTCTTCAGTTCAAATAGGTTCCATTGTTTCTCATTCAAGACTATTTTGTCTTCTATCATCTAATGACACCCCATAACTAATGTAACTTGTTATGCTGCTGTCATGTAATTGTTTGGCCCAATCACCCATGGCAATATTTTTCAAGCCTTTGTACATTATGGACTGGCACAAGCACTGTTGAGGCTACACTGTCTAGAACAATTGGTCAGGCAGTTTCTATTTGTGTTCTTTATTGATGCTGTGCTCCACGGTGTGTTACACATGGCCCCCTGCAAAACCAGATTTTTTTTTAGCTTCTTGGCATGTTATGCCCTGTTGCTTATACTACCACTTTTTTTAAAATAAGCTGTTGGGAGCTCTTGGAAGTACCTTGTGATGTTTAGCTACATGGTGTCTGAACCACTACACCCTAGGGGAACTGAATGTATTAAAGTTCTTGGCTTGTTATGCCCTGTTGCTTATTCTACCATTTTTTAATAAAAAGCTGTTGGGAGAACCTACTGATGCAGTGCTCCATAGTGTCTGAACCATTATCCTCTGGGGAAACTGAATGTATTAAACTTATTGGCATGTTATGCCCTGTTGCTTATGCTACAATTTTTTTAAAAAATAAGCTGTTGGGAGCTCTTGGGAGTACCTTGTGATGCTTAGCTAAATGATGTCGGAACCACTACACCCTAGGGGAACTGAATATAGTAAACTCTTTGGCATGTTATGCCCTGTTGCTTATCCTAACATTTTTTTTTTAAATAAGCTTTTGAGAGCAACTTCTGATGCTTTGCTACATGGTCTTTGAACATGGGTAAACTGAATTTTTTTAAATCCTCGGTGTTAGCTAGTGGAATAAAGCCTAAGTTCAAGAGTGAAACAACTGCCATTTCCACGGTGCTGCATGCTTCACAAACTGTATCATATAGGAAGAAATAAGAATTTTTTCATCCAAAAAGGAGTATATCATGTCACAGTAAATCAAATAATTTTATCATCAAAATACATATAAGAAAAACACCCACAATAAAATAGTAAATTGTAGTCAAAAGAATATATGCAAGGGTAAAGCGGTATTCATATTGCACATAAATATCCAAGAAAGTGACTAGGGCTGTATCCACGTTCACAAAAACCAGGCTTATCAATAAATATTGTATCAGAATCTTAGGTTACTAAAGTGACTGGTGCAAATCGCCATAGGTAAATCTATGAACCGGGGTTTGTGCAAAAATCATTACACTTATCAATTTGTTGTATATATCAATATTGCACAGCCCCAAGGCACCCAGTGATATGCCTGAAATATGTATACTGCAGAGAACACACTTCATATGCTGAATCCCGATTGCTCCATCCGATGCAACCACGTGAATGTGCTACTCATCTATATTATACCTGTGTGGTAAACCCAGGTGCGTTATATGTGCGGCAAACCGTGTGGCAAACAAAGGATGGAGAGAGCTGGGTCAGCATAAAAGTGTGTCTCGTAACACTATCAGAGCACTGGACTCAATAATAACAATAATATAGGTCACATATAAAGAATGTGTGCTAGGTCTACGTTGCTTCAAACAGGTGCTATAATTAAACAGCCTCCTGGATGTCGGCCGTGATCACTAAGACTCTAGGAATATTGTATATACTCTTTGCATGGAGTATTTATTTGTGTTTTTATTTTATTCTTTCTAGATAAATTGCATATCTGCATATTGAGACCTTTACCCACTATATGATGATGCCAGTCTTGTGATCATACGGTGAAATCAAGATCCAGTTATTGAAACTGTTCGAAAACGAGGAATATTGTCTATTAACTCTTCGTCATGATCAAGAGTGAAAATTGAGTTTGAGGAGGAGGGGCTGTACTTCTTAAATAATCATTCAATATTTATACAAGAATCTGAGAATTTTTTGGGAAGAATTCACTTTTTGTGTGTGCTTCGGATTGTTTATATATATATATATATATACAATGTCCCCCCCTTTTTTGCATAGTTTGGGATCCCCTATAATGACGAATTATTGTGGTAATACAATAATAATTATCATCTGTGGGATGGTGCGCTTGCCGATATCCAAAAATCCTCCCAGGACCGAATACTGGGCGTATTGATGTGGGACGCTCCTGCGTCGCTGCACATGTCTGGTGCTTGCCACGCAGTGTGCATTCCACAATCGCCCGGCAGGAAGTTACCTTTACGATGGGAGGTGACGGTTTGACGCAAGCGCCCAAAGGATCCCTGATAGGTGGGTAGGGTGTATATAATCCCCTCTGCTACCGTTACCCAACATGCCCCCTGTAGAAGCTGGGAGCGAAACACGTGTCGGGGAATCGGGTGTTTGCGGTGCACATACCACAGGTAACTGTTGCGTCAAGTAGACTTGATGGATATTATGTATAGCAAGCATTATGTAATCCTACATGGTGCTGTATACTGCCGTAAGGCAAACTGAACGGGCATTATTCCTAGAGTCTTAGTGATCACGGCCGACATCCAGGAGGCTGTTTAATTATAGCACCTGTTTGAAGCAACGTAGACCTAGCACACATTCTTTATATGTGACCTATATTACTGTTATTATTGAGTCGAGTGCTCTGATAGTGTTACGAGACACACTTTTATGCTGACCCAGCTCTCTCCATCCTTTGTTTGCCACACGGTTTGCCGCACATATAACGCACCTGGGTTTACCACACAGGTTTAATATAGATGAGTAGCACATTCACGTGGTTGCATCGGATGGAGCGATCGGGATTCAGCATATGAAGTGTGTTCTCTGCAGTATACATATTTCAGGCATATCACTGGGTGCCTTGGGGCTGTGCAATATTGATATATACAACAAATTGATAAGTGTAATGATTTTTGCACAAACCCCGGTTCATAGATTTACCTATGGCGATTTGCACCAGTCACTTTAGTAACCTAAAATTCTGGTGCAATATTTATTGATAAGCCTGGTTTTTGTGAACGTGGATACAGCACTAGTCACTTTCTTGGATATTTATGAATACCGCTTTACCCTTGCATATATTCTTTTGACTGCAATTTACTATTTTATTGTGTGGTGTTTTTCTTATATGTATTTTGATGATAATAAAATTATTTGATTTACTGTGACGTGATATACTCCTTTTTCGATGAAAAAAATCCTATTTCTTCCTATATGATACATTCTGATTTTTGGAGTGTCCGTAGATGGATTTGACCAATTGTGTGGTATTATATATTGTTCTGTTTCTACTACAGAGTGGTCGTACTGAAATTATGGACTTTGAAGCCAGGCTGACAGCATGGCAGTCCAAAGCCGCTGGTATTTTTAATTGTGGTGTTGCAGTCAATACAGATTCAAACAGTACACAAAAGGAGTTGACTAGGAGATATAGAAATATGCTACATAAGAAAACCAAATTATGCTACATAAGAAAACCAAATTATGTTGGACTCGGATGTCCTTGGAGAGTTACTTGGAGCAAAAAATTGTTCCAAGAGGACTCCGGGTACAAATTTACCCTGCTTTTGACCTAGACAATGAAGGCTTAAATCAGAGATGGATGGCGGCAGCGACTACTTGTTTGTTGGAATTCATCCGTATCATTATTGAAAAGAACACCATGACTCTAGATAAAATGGAGAGGGAAATTGAATTGGCTCAACAAAATCTCCAAAAGGAAATGAGTGTAGAGTCCTTTCAGAACCTCGTAACCTTATTGGAGAAAGACTTTGAAAAATGGGAAAAGGATATATCTATTGACAAACAGAAGAAATATCTGCGAGACGTAGGTGACTTTGAAAGTACCAGAATTTTTCGATGGCAGTATAAAAAAGCTGAACAGGGACAGGATCGGTCCAGGAGTTCATCGGTGCAATCTATGTCATCCAGTGTTGCGAGTAGTAGTGCGTCTATGGAGCGCAGTCATGTGGTGAACACACGCTCAAGAAACAAACAAAAATTTACTAAGCGCCCATACGACATCTTCAATAGGGATAATACGGAAAACCAACAGCAACTGAAGGTAATTAATCTTTCCCAACACAGTTTGTCAGACTCACAGGGGTTGCTTTTAAGCAAGGGCTTATCATTCTCTCCCTCTTGTTTGGCAGATTCATTCACGTCCTTAAAGTATTTGCATTTATTTGCAAGAAAACTATTTTTTAAACGATTATATAGTAAAACTGAGCAACCTCAGGATCAGTGGTCCACACAGGAGGAAGAGGTATTGGCCATATTGGAATCACTAGAGGAAGAGAGTGAATCACAGATGGTGAGTGCATTTCCTCATGATCTCTTAAATAAATCCACTAAGTTCCCTGCTTTTAACTCCTGTCCAGCAATAGAAATATTCACACGTATGGTTGCACAGGAGTTTCAGCAAAAATTCTCCGGACCCTCAGGTCCCTCAAATTTAACTAAGGGAGAAAGGGAGGCGTTGATGGAGTTACAAACATGGGATGATGTTTTGTTCAAACCCGCCGACAAAGGCGGGAACTTAGTGGTGTGGCCCACCACTATGTATGAACGCCAAGCATATAAATTACTTAATACTAAACAATGTTATAGGAAATTAACTACTAATCCTCTCCCCTCCTTCAAGGACGACTTACTGGCCATTATTGAAATAGCATTCGGACAGGGTGTGGTACCTAAAAAATTGGTTGATCACATTAAAAACTTGCACCCAAGGTTAGCAACATTCTACCTTATACCAAAGGTGCATATAAATGTGACTGACCCTCCGGGTAGGCCCATTGTGGCGGGAAATGGGGGATTGTGTGAGGTCGTCTGCCATATTATTGACCACTACCTGCAACCATTGGTTGTTGAATTACCATCATTTATTAAGGACACGACATCGGCCTTGTGTAGACTGGATAGTATCCAGTTGGGATTGAATATGACCTTGGTCACGGCCGATGTCAAGTCCTTATATACTTCTATTAGGCATGCAGACGGGCTCCAAGCGGTTTCATATTTCCTTAATAACAGTAGTATTGAAAAGCCCATGAATGAGCTGCTATTGACATTATTAGAATTTGTACTCACACATAATGTGTTCACGTTTGATCAGAAGATTTTCTTACAAACACAGGGAACTGCTATGGGGGCGGCATGCGCCCCCTCGTATGCGAACCTGTTCTTAGGGGCATGGGAGCGGGACATTTTCTTGGGGGAGGCCATCCCGGGTTGTAGTCGCATCCTTAATTGGATGCGCTACATTGATGACATTCTGTTTATTTAGGATGGCCCCCTCAATGATCTTGACAAAGTAATGCGATCCCTTAATGATAATCGGTTAAACATCAAATTAACATTTAAATAAGGGAGAGAACTCGATTTCTTGGATATTTTAATTAAAACCAAGGATGACGGTTTTCTCTCAACTTCCATCTTCAGAAAGTGTACAGCCACTAATAGTCTGTTGCATGTTTCCTCTTCACATCCCAAGACTGTGATCTCGGGAATACCCATAGGTCAGTTTTTTTAAGGACCAAGCGTATTTGTTCGGATCAGGAGTCTTTTGAAAGGCAATCAGGTGAACTGGCCAATAGATTCTTAGAAAGGGGCTATAGTAAGAAAATGATCCGTAAAGGTTATCAACGTGCTATACATACCCCGAGGAATACCTTGTTATTTCTCAGGAGCCAAGGGTCCGGAGAAAAAAGTAACAACATGGATAAGAGGGAACCAATATGATTTATTACAACATATCATAACAGATGGATGGAGATGAGGGAAATAATGATCAAGCATTGGGGGATTTTACAATCGGATCCCATTATAAGGAGGTTTCTCCCCCCCAGACCCCTGATTACAGCACGCAGGTCAAAAAATCATTCAATACCATACCATAAAATCTCCTCAAAACATCAGTGGTATCTTTGACAATAAAAGGCAAGGTTTGCATAGATTGCTGCAAGAAATGGTCCTCAAATTGGCAAATCGGCTCACAAAGACCTCCAATGCCAGAGACAATGGGTCTGCCTGGTGGCACCAAGGGGGTCTTTGTGAACCTTAGGTCTAAGGTAAAAAGTAGGGACAATGGCGTGATCAGGAAGTAAAGAATTCTGCATTTTAGGCATGTTGGTTGAAGATTCAAATCCATCATTCAAGAGTGTCTTCAAAGATTGTTGAAAAGCTATCAGAGGACAATGTATCAACCTCTGATAGCATGACTTGTTTCCCAGTTGTTTGAAAGTTTCTGTCTTACATTTGCTTTGCCTAAATCACAACATTCCTGCCCTTGTCAGCTGGTTTAATGGTAATATTATCCATCTGTTGTAAAAACCTAATGGCCGCTCTCTCAGCCCGTGACAAATTGTCATGTATAATCACGTCTTTTACCACCGTGAAGTAATCATACTTCCCTGTAAGTGAAAATGAAACTCCCCGGGACAAGACTTGTATTTGGGGTACTGTCAATTCATGGTGGGATAAGTTAATTACCTTTAAGTTTTTCTTTACCTTGTGTTGTATCCATGTTGTGGCCTCTTTCTTGTCAAAATATTGTAATGTGTGGACTATAAACAATAGTTGATCAGCTCACCAGATCCAAAGTTCATTCAACGTCCTGTAGGATAAGGTGTGGTGCTCGGACAAAAATCTCTGGGCCCATCTCCCAGGTAACGAAGACTAGTATACTTAACTCCCTAGTGTCCGGCATCCAACAAGAATATAGAACGAAGAGGACTGTTCACACCAAAGGGATATTTTCTGCAGCTTTTATTCACATTAAAAGCATCGCTGACACACTTCGAGCTGACAGTTGCTCTTAGTCGTACCATAAATGCATACACATATACAACCATTTTATAGACATTACAAAAAACTACATCCAATCAGGACATATTGTTAATTATTTGTACACTTCACAAAAATATACATATGGAAAATATTTTCTAAAAAATTCACAAAATTTACCGATACAAAATGTTATTACATCAAGAATTATTAAAACACAAACATTTCTGTGCGATATAAAACACACACTAAAACATATGTACAGAATAACAGTGCAATCCTCAGCTAATGATTGCAAAGGTTCAGTTTAACAATTCACAGGCAATTATAGAATTCTGAACTCAAGGGTATATGGAAAATCCACCCCATTTAAGCCAGCCTTCCATCGTATGAGTCCCAATATTTATGATCACCAAAATATATACTTTTGTATATAAATCTGGTTATCTAAGGGTCTGAAATATATTACAGATGGCAGGGTTGAACATAAAATCGGATTTACACCAATTCGGCCATATTCACAGAAGGACATACAGTGTATACTATTAATAAGGAAGTCCTCAATGAGCAATACTTAGCTTCATATATAATAAAGAGTCATTGATACATATATATACACTAGGCGAACCGCCACAATCCAATATTCAGCATTTCTGTCGACATCTCCACAATTGGTAGTCCATTTGCTGTATGGAAAAGGTCCGCTTTACAGGTCCACTTTAAAGTGATAATGGCCATATAACACCTGCCTCGACATGTTTCCCCATTATGGTTCATCAGAAGGCTAGAAAAATAACATATGATCCATAAGAGACCTTGCAAACATCTAATACAAATATGAATTACAATAGTGTGAACAATAGGCATATAGCATTCGGATTATATAAAGAGTACATACCCCAAAATAGACAGAGTGAAGTATTCCGAATTTGATACACATGTATAAGGAAAGTCGCCTATTACAATTTTAACCTATTAAATGCTAATCCAAACCCATTACTATTATCACTGTAAAAGAGATCTTTTTCACATAAACACTATTTAATAGTAATATCATAGATCTGTCTTAAAGTTCAATCCATTCGGGAAAACAGCATTCAATAGCAAAATCCAATAAATTTCTCTTGCACATAATGTCGCCATCCTGTCTCCTCCTCGGTATGATTTCTTGATGTGTTCTATAGCCATAACTTTTAAAGTTGATGTATCATCTCAATGTACTTCCAAAAAATGGCGAGATAGTCCTGATAAAGGTTTTTTGTTCATATTAGGGTTACTCTTTGCTCCATTCAAATGTTCTGATATTCGGGTTTTTAATTTTCGGGACGTGGATCCAACATATTGCAGACAGCAACTGTAACAGGTATCTACATAAACTACATGATCATGATTACAGTTGATAATAAGAATATTATAATTATATTGTATTTAATTTAATTAATTTAATTATATAAATTATATTATAATAATATTATAATTAATAAGAACAACACTACTGCCGCCAGCACAGGAAGATACAGAGCTAAACAGAACACCATGAGTGTGTCCTGGCTTTTACCTCTGGGACCACACCCCGAGGTGGAGATATGGTCAACAGCCATCCCACCCATCTCTTTAGCTGTCCACACAAACCCGGCCCAGGTAATAAAAATGAACCCTCTCAGCACCTAATGTGCTGGAGTACTACATCCGGGTTCACATCACTGATTGCAATAGTCGCATCGACACATATCTCCCCTTGTGCACATTACCAGTGATCACATCACAGTATGTAAAATCTTATCAAGGTATATACTGGGGTTTTGCCCCACAGCATCAATTCCTGACACTATGGAGCGTCCCCTCAGAGGATAAACACCTTTGTGAATTTTCAGAATGGAATAGAATGTAGCTATGGTTGGAAACTTGGGGTTGAAAAACTCCATTTTGTCTTTTGAGATTAGTGATTTTTCAAATCCTTCACAGATGATCTCAGTGAGAGCCAACTTAAAGTCTGACATGGGGTCTGTGGATAATACCGCATATGTAGATCTACCATATAGTATTTGTAGACTCATATGGAGATATTTCTCTGTGTCCATGACCACCATGTTTCGCCCTTTATCAGAAAGTTTGATGGTTATTTCATAGTTTTTAAAAAGTTTTGACAAAGCTTCCCTTTCTGAATTTGAAAGATTAGGTCTATTGCTAGTAAGACTGGGTCTAATTTTATGGATCTCATTCGTAACTAGTGTGGAAAAAATATCAATACTGCTGCACTTAGTAGCAGGAGGCATCTTGGTCTTTTTTGGTCTGAGGTTCGTAAATGGTCCCTTCTCTGAGTCTATAATGTCAACCTCTTACAGTCTTGCCAGAAGTCTAACATCAGGTAGAGTATCCAAAAAAATGCCAAGCCTTTGACATTCACTGAGATCATTCTGCCTGAAAAATTTTCTCCATCTGAGTTTCCTCACAAAAATTTTTAAATCTTTTACCCAAACAAAGACATCAAATCATGTAGACAGCACAAAGGAAAGGCCATAAGTAAGTACATTAACCTCTACACTTGACAGTCTATAGTTAAAAATGTTTAAGACCTGTTGGCCATCTCCCAGACCTATATTTACCACTTTTTGATTTTCTGGGATATCTCTGCTGGAATGGATAAGAATCTCTTATCCCTAAGAAAAGATTTCTGTGGTAAGGGTGAGGGTCCAGAAGATGATGAGGGTTCCGCAGATAATACCTGTAACCCCCGATGCTCTAGTTGTCCTCTGTAAATTTCTATCTTCTAGTCCTCCTCTATCTAGAGGAGGAAGACCAACCCCTGAAATTCCTAGACCTTTTCTCTCTAGACCTGCCTTCAGATTCAGATATATTTGAGGAACATATATCTCTTGTCTGAGAGATTGAAAGCTCTTTTTTGTTTAAAATCTTCCAAATCTCTCACAAAATGATTGTTTACGATTTTTCATTTTCTGTTGATATTTATCAATCGAGCCTTGTAATGCTAGCTCTTTAGTCTGAAATTCAGGATCAGCACTGAACTTCAAGATCTTTTCTCTGAGAGTATGGAGATTTTTAACAGTTTTCTCTTAAGTCTTTTGTCTTCCTCCAGTAGGATGTTCATAAACCGAAGTGAGGAAGCCAAGGATTCTTCCTCCCACCTTTTGGTCAGTTGGGGTGTTTTGACTTGCCCTGCCAGCATTATGTTGATCCTAAAGGCCCCGTCACACTAAGCAACATCGCTAGCAACATCGCTGCTAACGAACAACTTTTGTGGCGTAGCAGCGATGTTGCTAGTGATGTCGCTGTGTGTGACATCCAGCAACAACCTGGCCCCTGCTGTGAGGTTGTTGGTTGTTGCTGAATGTCCTGGGCCATTTTTTAGTTGTTGCTCTCCCACTGTGAAGCACAGATCGCTGTGTGTGACAGCGAGACAGCAACAACTAAATGTGCAGGCAGCAGGAGCCGGCTTCTGCGGAGGCTGGTAACCACAGTAAACATCGGGTAACCAAGAAGCCCTGTCCTTGGTTACCCGATATTTACCTTTGTTACCAGCCTCCGCCGCTCTCACTGTCAGTGCCGGCTCCTGCTCTGTGCACATGTAGCTGCAGGACACATCGGGTTAATTAACCCGATGTGTGCTGTAGCTAGGAGAGCAGGGAGCCAGCCCTAAGCATTGTGCGCTGTTCCCTGCTCTGTGCACATTTAGCTGCAGCACACATCGGGTAATTAACCCGATGTGTGCTGTAACTAGGAGAGCAGGGAGCCAGCGCTCAGTGTGCGCTGCTCCCTGCTCTCTGCACATGCAGCTGCGTGCGCTGGTAACCAAAGAAAATATCGGGTTGGTTACCCGATATTTACCTTAGTTACCAAGCGCAGCATCTTCCACGCGGCGCTGGGGGCTGGTCACTGGTTGCTGGTGAGCTCACCAGCAACTCGTGTAGCGACGCTCCAGCGATCCCTGCCAGGTCAGGTTGCTGGTGGGATCGCTGGAGCGTCGCAGTGTGACATCTCACCAGCAACCTCCTAGCAACTTACCAGCGATCCCTATCGTTGTTGGGATCGCTGGTAAGTTGTTTAGTGTGACTGGACCTTTAGTCCCCTTGGCACTATGTTGTTCTTTATATAGTGCTCCAGAGACTGGACCTCCCACCAGGACTTTGTTATTGATATAGGCTGTCAGCAGGTCAGAGAAAATAATCTTAAGATTTCTTTTAGTCACATTGGGTATCTCAAATGTCTTACCTGAAAAGACTTCATCTACATCGCTAAGCCATCTATTGATGTTCAGTGGCCCCGAGAGAAAACCAGCCATATTAAATATACCTTTGACCATTCAAATGCAACAAAGGAGAAAAAACTCCTAAAAACAGTATTAATTTATCACTAGCACTTTATATTCTTTCTTGGTGATGGATGCCTATCTTTGGCAATAATATGTTTAGGGATAGAACAAGGACAGTCGACGAGGAGCAAGGGGTACCTAAAAAGGTATGGTGTACCTCTGCTGGTGGGTAGGGAGAGAATAGCTAGTCTTAGGCTAGCTCATTCCCTGTGACCACTTTATAGCAATCTAGCTAATTTGTCTGTTGATATTTATCCATACTCCACTATCCATTCACTAAATGTTTGCCCTCTTTTGCACTCACCTCACGTGACATCGTCCGAAATAATAGTGGATCATCTAATCTAGTTTTGTAATTATTAATTTTTAAAAAGTAAATAAATACTGTTTTTGGGAGTTTTTTCTTTGGTTACACTAAAGAGTTCATCTCTTCAGATGTAAAATTAGATCTTACGTTAGGTTTATATAAGGGAATTCTGGACTAGAGATGAGCCACCCCCCCTACTGTTCGAGTTCGGTTCGGTTCGTTGAACGACTGGTGTGTTCGTCGAACGTTCAACTAATGTTTGTCGAAACACCTTCGAACCCCATTAAAAACAATGGCAGGCAAGCACAAACACATACAAACACATAGAAAACACCTTCTACAGTGTCCAAAAGGTGACAAACAACTCACAAGACACCACAAACACATGGAAAAGTGACAAGTACTTATACTCATGCTGAAAGAAAAGAGCTGGACGAGTAAAAGGAGAAGACACAGATATAGGCATGTCATGCCCTTCTAAAATCATGAGTCTCCATTTTTTAAAAAAAATTTGGCCACAGACACCACTTAAGTGACATCAATTGTCCCACAGTTGCAAACTTAAAATGTTGATTTGCATGAAGCACATTCAAAAATCCACAAGCCTTTACTCTCCCCAGGATGACACAGGGGTAGAAAAGTCCTTGTGGATCTATGACTTGCTCATCTTGATGAACGTTAGTCTGTCCACATTGTCACTGGACAGATGCATGCGCTTATCTGTCAGCACACACCCAGCAGCACTGAAGACATGTTTCGAGAGAACTCTGGCTGTGGGACATGACAAGATCTTCAAGGCGTAAGTGACGAACTCAGGTCATTTTTCCAGATTGGAAGCTCAAAATGAGCAAGGCTCCAGTTGCAGAGTCATGGCATCGATATTCACTTGGAGATACTCCTGTATCATCCTCTCCAGACGATGACTATGTGTCAGACTTCTTGTGTCTTGTGGCCTTGCAAAGGATGGTCTAAAAAATTCATGAAACGATTCCATAAAATTGCTGTTACCACCAGATACGGTGTTGCTGGTACGATTTGAGTGATGATGACTCGACAGTCCCATGGTTGGCAAGTTAGAACTGTGAGATTCACGCTGTGCACCAGTGGTGTTAAGTGGAAAAGCCAATCTCATATTGTGTAACAGCTTCTGCTGATACTACTGCATGCATACGTCCCTTTCTATGGCAGGAATTACCGGGGATCTTAGAGTGTGGCAACCCAGTAGTTAGCATTACTTCGAATTAAGACAATCCGAGGGTCATGTTGTAGGTAGTGCAGCAAGAAGGCGCTCATGTGTCTTGTGCATTCAGGGCGACCAAGTCCTTGCTGTGTAGGTGGCGGTGAGGTGAAAATCATGCTTCCTTCCTCTGCCTTCTCCCCCCAACCTCGCACAATAAAAATGTGATCAAGGTCTCCCTCATCTGCTGAGTCTTCCATGCCCATCGCCAGTTTGTCCTCCATTTCTTCCTGGGCTCCTGCACCTTCCTCAACAGTTTGGCTGCTACCATGCGCCCTTGTTAATCCCTCTCCCCCACCGTCCCATGCCTGCCGCCTTGGTGGTCTGACCGTCTGGACCTTGTAGATCTTGGTATCCCTTTAACATGTGAATCCTCCCGTACTTTCTCCGCTCCCTCTTGTCCCACCACCTGACTCCGAATAGTGTTTAGAGTGTGCTCCAGCATGTAAATGACTGGAATTGTCATGCTGATAATGGCATCGTCAGCGCTAAACATGTTCGTCACCATGTCGAAACTGTGCAGAAGGGTGCTGAGACCACTCCAGCAGCGTGACTTGCCCCACCTCTGTATCTCTTTGGCCCAGGCTATACGTCATAACGTATTGCACCAGGGCTCGGCGGTGCTGCCACAGTCGCTGAAACATGTGGAGAGTCGAATTCCAGCGTGTCGGCACATCGCATTTCAGCCGGTGAACTGGCAGGCCGAAAGACTTCTGGAGCGATGCAAGTCGTTCAGCTGCAGGGTGTGAACGGCGGAAGTGAGAACATAGTGACCGTGCCCTCTGCAGAAGCCCATGTAGGCCGGGATAGTGGGTTAAAAATTGCTGGACAACAAGGTTCAACACGTGAGCCATACAAGGCACGTGTGTCACATTGCCCCGGCAAAGGGCCTCACCCAGGTTTGCAGCATTGTCGCACACGGCCTTCCCTGGCTGCAGGTTGAGTGGAGACAACCATTGCTGAAACTCGGTCTCCAGAGCTGACCACAACTCGTCAGCTGTGTGACTCACATTTCCGAGACATTTTAACGTAAAGATCGTCTGATGCCGTTAAGCTCTGCTGCCAGCATAGTAAGGAGGTGTGCGGGATTCCTTGTGCGCAGTTACAACACGGGTGGCCTGACCAGACAGGCTTTGAGCGGAGTTGGAGGACCCAAATGAGGTGGAAGAGGCAGAAGCAGTTGAAAAACTTCTACATACAGAGGATTGACGCACAACTCGTGGGGACGGCAAGACTTGTACAGCAGACCCTTCTCCATATCTCACCATAGTTACCCAGTGCCCAGTCAGCAAGATGTAACACCCCTGTTAATGCTTACTGGTCCAAGTATCTGTGGTGAAATGCACCCTGTCACACACAGTTTCTCAAGGAAGCGGTGATGTTGTGTGTGACATGCTGGTATAGCTCAGGCACACCTTTATTGGAGAAGTAGAGGCGACTGGGCATCTGGTACTGGGGCACTATGATAGACATAAGCTCCCGAAAATCCTGTGTGTCCACCAGGCGGAAAGGCAGCATTTCTGTAGCCAACAGCTTGCAGATGTTGAAAGTAAACCTTTTAGCTTTGTCTTGGCTAGGAGTAAATGGTCTTTTACTTGTCCACATCTGAGGGACCGAGGGCTGGCTGCTGTGCTGAGACGGCTTTGAGTAGGGTGTCCCTGGCAAACTGCTGGTCTGTGAGGAAAGTGCAGGCAGAGACATAATGTTGACTCCATCCAAAGGTGGTGCTCTCGATGTCTGAGAGAGCTCAACACCAGCAGCTGTTTCCACTTCCAAAACAACTGACGACCTGCCAATCACACTGCCTGTTGCGGGTAAAGAGGTGGAAGGTCTGCGTCCAAAAGCATGTGTGACTGCTGTCCCCACAGTCAAAGAGGATGAAGAGCACTCTGATGAACTTGAAGGGGCAGATAGTGGCTGGCCAGCTCCGGTATGCCACATTGTAGCACAGTGAGCTTCCCACTACAACTTATGGTTCATATCCGTGTGACGGTTCATGGACGAAGTACTCAAACTAGTGAATTTTTGGTCTCTACTTAGAGATTGGCGACAAATCTTAAAGATGACATGAGTTGGGTGATTCTTTCCAATGTCAAAAAAGGCCCAGGCTAGGCAAGGCTTAGAGCCCATGCGACCTGCAGAACCACCCCGACTTGTGCTCAGAGGCAGAGTTGTGGCTGAGGATGCAGTTGTTGACAAGCTTCCAATACTCCGTCTCTGTCCAGGAAGGCGCAACCTAACCTCGTCGTCAGTAGCATCCTCCTCCACCTCCTCTGCTAACCTCATCGACTGGCTGACTGTGGGTTGACAGTAAGTGGGATCTCCAACCTCCTCATCACCCTATGTGTTCTCACTTCCCTCATCCTCAGAGCAAACCTCTTCCTGCCCTGACCGAATAGTCAAGTTGTCATTCCAATCAGGTATTATTATTATTATTTATTATTATAGCGCCATCAATTCCATGGCGCTTTACATGTGAAAGGGGTGTACATAATAGGGACAAGTACAATAATCATAAACAATACAGGACACAGACAGGTACAGGAGGATAGAGGTCCCTGCCCGCGAGGGCTCACAGTCTACAAGGGATAGGTTAGGATACAGTAGGTTAGGGTAGAGTTGATTGCGCGGCGCTGTATCAGACTGAGGGTTACGGCAGGTTGTGGGCTTGTCGGAAGAGGTGGGTCTTCAGGTTCCTTTTGACGCTTGTCAAGGTAGGCGAGAGTCTGATGTGTTGAGGCAGAGCATTCCAGAGTATGGGGGAGGCTCGGGAGAAATCTTGGATGCAATGGTGGGAAAAGGAGATGAGAGGGGAGTAGAGAAGGAGGTCTTGTGAGGATCGAAGGTTACGTGCAGGTAAGTACCGGGAGACTAGGTCAGAGATGTAGGGAGGAGACAGGTTGTGGATGGCTTTGTATGTCATGGTTAGTGTTTTGAACTGGAGTCGTTGGGCAATGGGAAGCCAGTGAAGGGATTGGCAGAGAGGAGAGTTCGGGGAGTAGCGGGGGGACAGGTGAATGAGCCAGGCAGCATAGTTTAGAATAGATTGTAGGGGTGTGAGACTGTTAGAAGGGAGGCCACAGAGCAGGAGGTTGCAATAATCCAGGCAGGAGATAATAAGGGCATGTACTAGGATTTTTGCAGCTTCTTGGGAAAGGAATGTACGGATCCGGGAAATGTTTTTGAGTTGGAGGCAGCAGGAGGTGAAGAGGGCTTGGATGTGTGGCTTGAAAGAGAGATCGGAGTCTAGGATTACTCCCAGGCAGCGAGCACGTGGCACTGGGGTAAGTGAGCAGCCATTGACATTGATGGATATGTCAGGTGGGGGGGGTTGAGTGAGGAGGAGGAAAGACAATGAATTCTGTTTTGTCCATGTTCAGTTTTAGGGATTGAGCAGAGAAAAAGGATTAAATATCAGACAGACATTGTGGGATTCTGGTTAGTAGGGAGGTGATGTCAGGTCCAGAGAGGTAGATCTGTGTATCATCAGCGTAGAGATGATACTGAAAGCCATGTGACTCTATGAGCTGTCCCAGGCTGAAGGTGTAAATGGAGAACAGCAGGGGTCCAAGAACTGAACCTTGGGGGACACCGACAGATAGGGGGCAAGATGAAGAAGTGGTGTGAGAATGGGAGACGCTGAAAGTTCGGTCAGTTAGGTATGAGGAGATCCAAGATAGCGCCAAGTCTGTGTTGCCCAGAGATGAGAGAATTTGTAGTAGAAGGGAGTGGTCTACTGTGTCAAAGGCAGAGGACAGGTCCAGGAGGATGAGGACAGAGTAGTGTCGCTGGGCTTTTGCGGTAAGTAGGTCGTTAGTGACTTTGGTCAGGGCAGTTTCAGTGGAATGATGGGGTCGGAAGCCAGATTGTAACCGGTCAAAGAGGGAGTAGGAAGAGAGGTGTAAGGACAGTTCAAGATGGACATGCTGTTTCAGTAGTTTTGAGGCATAGGGAGAAGTGATATTGGGCGATAGTTTGACACAGAGGAAGGGTCAAGGGAGGGCTTTTTGAGGATGGGTGTGATTGAGGCATGTTTAAAGCATGAAGGGAATACACCAGTTGTTAGTGATAGGTTGAAGAGATGGGTTAGGGTTGGGATGAAGACTGTGTTGAGATTGGGGATGAGGTGTGATGGGAGTGGATCAAGCAGGCAGGTTGTGAGATGTGATCTTGAGAGTAGAGTTGAAAGATGATTTTCTGTCATGGGGAGAAGCTGGATTTGGAGGAAGAAGGCTGAGTAGTTGTGAGAAGTGGCTGTGGTGATTGTGGGCCAAAGCTTGCTCTGATGTTGTCAATCTTCTGCTTGAATAAAGAGGCAAAGTCTTCAGCTGAGATGAGATGAGACGGAGGTGGCGCCGGGGGACGGAGGAGAGAGTTGAAAGTGTTGAATAGCTGTTTAGGGTTGTGAGATAGAGAGGATATGAGGGATGAGAAGTAGGTTTGTTTTGCAGCAGTGAGTGCAGACTTGAAAGTGGTGAGAGCTTGTTTGTATGTAACAAAGTGCTCAGTGGAGTGAGACCTCTTCCATCTGCGCTCAACAATTCTGGAAGCCTGTCTCATTTTTTTTGTCTGACTCGTGTGCCAGGGTTGCCTGTTAATTGTGTGGGTTTTGGGGTGTGTGAGGGGGGCAGCTGATTCGAGAGCTGCAGAGATGGTGGTGGTGTATAAAGTGGAAGCAGCATCTGCATTGTATGAAGAAGCAATGTCTGCGAGAGGGAGAAGGGACTGAGAAAGTGAGTGTAAGTCAAGGTGATTGAGATTTCTGTGGGAGTGTGAAAGTTTGTGGAGGGGGGGTTGTGTACTTGGAGAAGAGAGGGAAGATAATGTGAGTAGGTTGTGGTCAGACAGGGGGAGAGGCAAGTTAGAGAGGTTAGATAGGGAACAGAGGCGAGTGAAGATGAGGTCCAGCATGTGGCCATCTTTGTGAGTAGCTGCAGAGGACCATTGGGTGAGGCCGAAGGAGGAAGCGAGTGTTAGAAGTTTAGAGACAGATGAGTGAGAAGTGTCAATGCAGATGTTAAAGTCACCCATGATGATGGTGGGGATGTCGGTGGAGAGGAAATGTAGTAGCCAGGTGGTGAAATGGTCAAAAAAAGCAGTGGCTGGCCCTGGAGAGCGATAAATGACAGCCAGTTGGAGGTTGGAAGGGGAGTAGAGTCATCAGGTATCTGAGCCTCATCGTCATCAGCATGTTCCTCATTGTCTCCACCAAAGGAGATACAGTTTGGTAATGAGGGTCAACATTAAGCTCAGAACCTTCTTCATCTGGGCCTGGATCCGACTCACAAAGCTTCTGGGCATCAGTGCAGATCATTTCCTTGTCTGGACTCACTGCAGCTTTGGAGCAGACCTCTGATTCCCAGGCTATAGTGTGACTGAACAGCTCTGCAGACTCCACCATCTCTGTTACTCCATACTCAGCAGGGCGGGTGGAGACTTGAGAGCTGGTAGGAAGCAACTGCGATTGGGATGACACCTCAGAGAACTGGAGTATTTGGGATGTTGATGAAGTTGAAGTGGAGAAGCGGCCACTTGATAAAGCACTTGAGATCCATTCAAGCACCTGCTCTTTTTGTGCCTCATCTACATTTGGTAGCGATGGTCGTGTCCGTAAGAAATGGATCATATCAGATTGTCCACGGAAAGAAGTAGACATCTTATTTTGGCTGGAAGATGGTTTTTCTTCAGCAGATGTTACTGTTGCTTTACCACCTACCCCATGGACACAAACTTTTTTTCCCTTTCCAACACGCCTGTTCCCCTTTCCACCAGTATCTGGCCTTTTGCCACTCATTTTGAATGTGAACAAATTGGCAACTGTTTGTTGCAGTTGAAAATTGTCTACTACAGATGGAGAGGTGGGGTAGCTTTCTTGACAGCAGTGCTACGCCACTGACTATCACACACTGATACTATGCCCAAAGAATTACCTGCACTTTTTGCAGTTAAACATTGGCTAGTAGAAATGGAGAAGCGGTGTAGCTTTCTTTACAGCAGTGGTAGGTCACTGACTATCACAGACACTGATACTATGCCCCAAAGAATTGCCTGGACTACCTGCAGTTAAAAATTGTCTAGCAGAAAGGGAGAACTGGGCTATGTTTGTGTAAAGCAGTGGTAGGTCACTGACTATCACATACACTGATACTATGCCCCAAAGAATTGCCTGGACTACCTGCAGTTAAAAATTGGCTAGTAGAAATGGAGAGGTGGTGTAGCTTTCTTGACAGCAGTGGTACGTCACTGACTATCACAGACACTGATACTATGCCCCAAAAAATTGCCTGAGCTGATTTAGACAGACGCTGTGAAAAATCCTTGCACAGCGCTGGCACAGACCTGCCTAGCAAAAATGGATATGAACTGCTCTAATCTAGCCCTGAAAAAAGCTGAAATTACAAGTAGTCCCTAATCCCTAAACCAATGCGTAGATTTCACTCTATAAATGTATAGAGCCCACAACAGCAGCAGCAGCAGCGGGAGCGGTGACTGACACACACCCGCAGCACTGAGATAATGGCAGCGATGGGGAAAATGGCCTGGTCTTATAGGGCAAGGACATGTGACATGCACAGCCATTGAAACATGCCCTTGCTTGCCTGGCAAAAATCCACTTTGCTGTGTGTGTGTGTGTCTGTGATTGTCCGGCAGCTTTGCCCGCCCCACTGTATGCACGGTTAGGAAAAAATAAATGGCGATCGCCATTCTTTCAGCACTCAGCAGCACTGATCTAAACCCCATACCCCTCGCACACTATACGCTGAATTTTTATATCATTATTAACAGTGACTGACAGTATTACAGTGAAAAGCCAGCTAGTAACTAGCTACGCTTTTGGTGATCGAACCGTTATCGAACGGTCGAACATGAAGCAAATCGTTCGAGTTCGTCGAACAACTCGAACATCGCCCAAAACAACTCGACATTGAAATTGGCGAACGGTTAGATTCGAACATTGCTCATCTCTATTCTGGACAACTCATCTGAGACCACTTTCTGGAAAATATCAATGCTATCCATGTTCCCTGTTGGTGGTATTCTAGTGCTTTTGGTCTTTAAGTTAGTAAATGGTCCAGAACTAAGTTTCCTGTTGTTTTAATAAAGGAGGTCATTTAGTCAATTGACCACTTTGTGATCCTCCTTGGTTATCCCCATTGCTTTACATTGCAAGTCATCATTGTTTTTGAAAAATGTTTTCCATATTAATTTTTGAGTAAAAAAAGCTATATCTTTAATCCATTTGAAAGAGGTACATCGTTCAGTGAGAACAAAAGATAACCCCTTATGTAATACACTTATATCAGTACCTGTCACACAAATTCAGAGAGGTTGATTATCTGATTAGTATCCTTGGGGTTATTTATCTCCGGCCTCTGATAATGTGGCCCTGATAACTTTGTCTCAAATCGTAAGACCGGGTCATTTTATTTAAAAACAGAGGACGCAGATGAAGAGGCTGAGATATTGGTTGAAGGAGCTACTGGAGTAGGCGGGCGATGGTGGACATATTGATTGAATTATCCACTTCTTTGCTTGCTTGATTTCACCATTAGATCTTAACCATTTTGGAGGTGTCTACTCTCCTATCACTATTTGAGAGTTCCCAATCAGAAGAGGAGATATCACTCCCTAGTACCAGATTAGTATCCAAAATTATAGCCTATTTATCACAAAATTCAGTTAGATCCTTCACAAATTTGCTATGTTTCCGCTCCTTCAATTGATACTGGAAGCGTTCCATTAATGTTTATAAGATGGCTTTCCTCCTCTGAGATTCTGGGTCAGTTTTCAGTTTAAGGGTAGTTTCAAATTGCTCATTCAATTTTTTGAATGTTTTCTCCAATGTTAATTTCTCTTTCTTTACCAGAATTTGCATATATCTTAGAGAAGAAGACATAGATTTATTCTCCCACTTATCTAGTAATTCGGGGCTCCTGGAAAGTAAGGCTGGTGTTATATTAATCCTAAGTCCCTTTAAGGTGATGCCTTGTTTGATGTATCTACTCAGACTGTACCGTCCATCAGGATTTCAGGTTATCTTTATAGCATCCATATAATTCATTAAAGTGTGTTTTGTGACCTGTATTAGAATTGATTCCTGTATTATTCTCTGAAAAATCACTATTGGCTTCCACGAGCCACTGCCTGGTGTCAGTTTTAAAGCCCTAAGGTCAGATGGCACCCCCGCTCCACGGTGTCTGACCCTAAACAACTTTCCCTGTCACTTGCCCTATTTAGTCTGTGAAACAAACCCAATACAGAAAAATGGTACTTCTCTCAATATTGCACAAAATCCCTTGAATGAAATAAAGGATCCTCCGCTTGTGGATACATGGGGCGATCCTGCTCCAGATGCATTTCCCCCTCCTGGGTACTATGGAGGGGGTATTTGGGAAATAGGAGGGGGGAGCCATAGCATTTTTCCAGAGCTTTTGGGCCACTAGTAATGTGAAAACCCATTTGCGTCAACTGATGATGGACGTGAGTAGTGACTTGTGTTTTTTGGGTTACGTTGAATGCTATTTGATGCAATTTTAGTACAGAACATCCTTTGCTGTATGCTGAGCACTTACATTAGGGTTGCCATCTACATCTCTGAAATATGTGGTTCAGGTGAAACTCGCAATGGATCTATTTACTTATCAGGCAGCAGAGTTACTCTGGGCTCCGTTTGGCCTGTGTTCAGCTGTGTCCATCTTTTTAAAGGTGAACAAAACTGTTGATGACCGCACTTTTGTCCACGCCTAAAAGATTGACACCGCTTGACCACAGGCCAGACGTGAGGTCAAAGTGACTCCCTTTGCCTCATTACAGTGAATTCTCCATTGGGAATTTTGTCTGAATCATGTCTTCAGAGATTTAGGCTATGTGCCCACGGTCTGCACACTCTGTGTCCTGTGGAAGCAGAAGTGTTCTCCGCAGGTGACCGCAGCTGCACATGCCCAGGATCAGGGTTTAAGGTGCTAAAGACTTTTGTTCTGTTTACACATGGAGAACAATTACTTCTCTTCAAGCATAAATTGACATGCTGCAGCTAGGGCAGCTGTGCTACATGTCAGTTCATGCTGCAGAGAAAAGAAGCTTAGTGGGCATGGGATTTTTATAAATTCCAGCCACTGTGCTTGTACTGTACAACACTGAATTTTGGATGCAGGAAAAACATGCTGTGTCCAAAACACCACTATTCCTGATTGTGGGCATGTATCCTTACTAGGGATGATTGAATACCAAAATATTCGACTTCGCGAATATCCAACAAATAGGTCGTCACTATTCGACTATTCGCGAATATTCGATGTGCAATGTAAGGATATGGGAAACCCGTATAATTTTACGTTAGACCAAACGGCAAGCTCTGGTGAGTGAGGAAAAGGCTGAAATGGATGGAAAAAGGCAGAAACAGTATGGACAAAGCCTGTAGAAGGTGCGTGACTGCATTTCTGGTGTTTTGGAATTAGGTGCTCAAAGCTGCACGCGGCTTTTATGTAGTCGCCAGAACAGCTTTCAAACCAAAGTAAAAGAGGGGAAATTGATAAGAAACAGTTTGTAGTGCCTAATCACTTTAATAAAACGTAAAATCAAGTTCCGACCTAAAAACAAAACACTTAAGCATATGTTCACACATTTCGTTTTTTACATTTTTCTTCCGTTTTTGATTAAAAAGGGCTCTAACTTATACATTATATTAGTGTCTGTCTCACACCTCCTTTTTTGGGATATATCTGACAGCACTTTAAAAGTCAGTTACAATGTGCTTGTTGGGATGTTGGCCTTGCCCTCCTCCACCACCACCACCAACACTATCTGCTCAGGAGTGCAGGTTCAGGTACACAGGAGTATGGGTTCAGGGTCACAGCATTACGGGTTTAGGTTTACAAAACTAATTAGTTCAGCTACACAGGGGCCAGAAAATGCTACTAGCACGCACAGAAACTAAGAACTAAAATTGCTCAGGCACCTCTCTACTGTATAGGGAAGGTTGTCTTAAATAGCCACGGCACAGAACGCACATTTTGATGTGAGACAGGAGTGCCCAGGACTATTTGCAGTTCCTATGGCTGTGTTAAGCAGCAGAAGCCTTACTAATAACTCCCCTGATAAGTTAATAAATACGAAACGCGTCGGGAGTAAGGGAATACAAGGAAAAATAACTGCAAATGATATATTGCTGAAGGGATCGTTATAATTCCACATGAAATTGCTTCCTGAGAAAGATGGACAGGAGATGACTGTGAATATGGAAAGTCAACCCTAATGCAAAAAGTCTAAAAAGTCTACGTGGGGAGCTGATCCTGTATCCATGTTTGGTGAGATCTTTCTATGTTATACGTGAGCAGATGGTATTATATATTATTGTTTAAACCATATTGTCTCACCTGAAGTCACCAAGCGATACTATTAATTATATTCTCACTTGTTCATATCCCCGTATTGCAATCCTTAGCATATCCAGAGGGGCGGTTCCCCGTGGATTGGCGTTTGGAATCTATAATCTGTATTATAGACCTCTGGGGATTAAGGTTTAAAAACTGTGCCTCACAAGAGTTTTGGTCTTGTTTGAGCTTTGAGAGCCAACCCTCTTGTGTCTTTTTCATTGTGTATTTTTGTATGTGTGGTTTTATGGGACTATTGGCCTTTTAATCTATTCTAGTAAAAGTTAAGTTTTATGAGTTATTTATTATAATACCTCTTGATACCCATATTGCTGTATTATATTGATTGTTATTTGTGGGAAATATTTATTGGATAATATCCCGCTCTATAACATGTCTTAAATAGCCGGTGCCTCCCAGCCATAGACTGGAGACTCTTCCAAATTGTGCATGCTGCCTCTTTAGGAATCATGGAGCAGGGGTATCCTAAACATATTGCCAGGTGACCTTCACCACATGTAGGGAAAGGGCGTACAGAGAGGCCGTAAATATATTCCATGTAAAATAATATGCCCTAAAAAATTTACCATGTATGAGGCAGTGTATGAAATTGCTTAGGCGGGGAGCTCCCTAAAATGAGAGAGAAATGTTGAGAAAAAAATGTAATATAAAATAATTATAATGAAAGCACACATGTAATAAAATAAATATTAAGTGGCTAAGTTTTTCTCTCAACAAATGTGGAACAGAAAATAAGGAAAATTTAAATAAATAGTAAAAAGGGTCTCAATCAAATAGATATATCCAAGTTTAACCTATATATACCTAAAAAATAGTTCAGCCCAAAAAATGGCTAAAGGTAAGTTGCTCATTAAGCCCTCTGGTGCTTACGGACATACACCAGTGGATCCAGTCCCATTCCTTTTTCAGGATAAAACAATTTCAGCACCCACATCTGGGACTGGATGCAACCACCTCAAACACTCTGAAGGAGACCTGGTCAATGTCACCCCCATGAACCAGATTTATATGTCTTGCCAAAGGAGTGTGTCTTTTGTTCCTTATACCCCCCAAATGTTCTGCTACATGTTTATTGACCTCTCTCTTGGTTTTGCCAATGTAATCTATTCACTGGTGCACGTAGCCATGTACAGTATATCACACCCACAGTAGTGCAGATGGGGAAGTCCCTGATAGTTCAGTACTTCCCTGAGGATGAACTTGTAACATTTTTAGCTGGACTGATCCACTTGCAATATTTGCAGTGACCACACCTAAAGATGCCAAGAGGTTTTCTATCAAGCCAAGTATGTGGTTGTGTACGGGGTTTATACAGACTATGTACCAGTCGGTCCCCCACCGATCTACCTCTCCTCAATGTTATTTAGGGTTTTTTCAGAGATAAATTTATCAAACGTATTGTGGTAGAGCCACTCTCTCAACAGTAGGGGATGGATGCAGGAACCCCTCACGTGTCGATTTTCACCTGGTTTATTATCATCAGTCACAATCCATAGACAAGAAGACAACACTACTGCCTCCAGCACAGGAACATACAGAACTAAACAGAACACCATGAGTTTGTCCAGAGGCCTGGTTTTTACCTCTGGGACCACACCCCGAGGTGGAGATATGGTGAACAGCCATCCCACCAATCTGTTTAGCTGTCCACACAAACCCGGCCCTTGTAATATAAATTAACCCTCTCAGTACCTAATGTGCTGGAGTACTACATCCGGGTTCACATCACTGATTGCAATAATCGCAGTGACACATATCTCCCCTCGTGCACATCACCAGTGATCACATCACATATTTCCCCCCTCTGCCCAAAGCTGGGGGCATGGGCACCATCAACCACCAAACAGGGGAGCCACGACAGGGCATCTGCATTCTCATGTAACTTCCCAGGCCTGTGCTCCACATGGAAGGCAAAGTCTTGGAGGGCTAGAAACCACCTGGCCACCCTAGCATTCTTTCCCTGGCTACTTCTCAACCATGTCAGTGTCGCATGATCAGACACTAGCCTGAATTTACGGCCTAGCAGGTAGTATTTTAGAGAGTCCACTGCCCACCTAATGGCCAGGCATTCCTTTTCCACAATGGCATAGTTTTTCTCACAAGAGGAGAGTTTCCCACTCAGGTAAAGCACTGGATGTTCCTCGCCATTTATTTCCTGGGACAGCACAGCTCCCAACCCGACCTCCGAAGCATCAGTCTGAAGCACAAACTCCTTTGTAAAGTCAGGTGCCACCAGGACTGACTGCTGACACAGAGAAGACTTCAAGTCCTGTAAAGCCACCTCTGCCTCAGATGGCTTCAGAGCCCTGAGGAGATCAGTCAGCAGAGCGGCCCTCACAGCAAACTTCGGTACAAACCGGCGGTACTATCCGACGATTCCCAGAAATGCCCTAACCTGCTTTTTAGAGGGTGGTCGTGGCCAATTCTGGATCGCCTCCACTTTATTCCCTTGTGGCTTGATTAGGCCCCTACCGACAACATAGCCCAGGTACCTGGCCTCCTCCTTCCCTATGGCGCACATCTTCGGGTTTATGGTAAACCCCTCCTTCCTCAATGCATCCAGCACCACCTGGACCCTCTGTAGATGACTCCCCCAATCCGAGGTGAAGATCACAATATCATCCAGATAAGCTGCGGCGTACTTCTGATGAGAAACTAGGATCCGATCCATGGCCATCTGGAAGGTGGCTGGGGCTCCCTGCAACCCAAACGGCATACTGGTGTACTGGAAACATCTGTCAGGTGTAGAGAAAGCTGTCTTCTCCTTGGTTGCTTGAGACAGGGGTATTTGCCAGTACCCTTTTGTCAGGTCAAGGGTGGTAATATTCCTGGCTGGCCCAAGCCTTTCAATGAGCTCATCGACTCGAGGCATCGGATAAGCGTCAAATTTTGAGACTTAATTTAACTTGCAGTAGTCATTGCAAAATCACCATTCTCCATCCGGCTTTGGCACAAGGACGATAGGACTAGACCAGCCACTTCTTGATTCCTCAATCACCCCGAGGCCCAGCATCCTCTTCACCTCTTTTGAGATCACTTCTCGGTGGGCTTCGGGGATCCAGTACGGCTTCAGATGTACTCTCACGTGTGGTTCTGTCAGACCTTCATGTTCCACAACCTGTGTACACCCCGGCCATTCTGTAAAGAGATCTCTATTTTATTAAAGCAACTACCGACACTGCTGCTTTTGGGCCCTTGACAGATTCTCTGCCACTGTGACGTCCTCGATATCAGCGTCCACCTTGGCAGCTAGACACGGAGCTTCCACCGCTTCCCTATCTCGCCATGGCTTAATAAGATTAATATTGTACACCTGGTAGGGCTTCCTTCTACCCGGTTGGTGGATCTTATAATTCACCTCTCCCAGTTTCTCGACCACTTCATAGGGTCCCTGCCACTTGGCCAGAAATTTACTTTCCACAATAGGGATCAACACCAACACACGGTCGCCACGGCTGAACTGTCTCACCCTGGCAGAGCGATTATATACTCTCGCCTGTGCCTCTTGAGCCCGGAGAAGACTCTTTTTCATGATGGGTATCACCTCAGCCATCCTCTCTTGCATCTGGAGCACATGCTCAATGACACTCCTATGGGGGGTAACCTCTGCTTCCCAGGTTTCTTTGGCTATGTCAAGCAACCGTTGGGGATGTCGACCATATAAAAGTTCAAAGGGAGAGAACCCGGTAGAGGCTTTTGGAACTTCCCTGATAGAAAAGAGCAAAAATGGAAGCAGGCAATCCCAATCTCGGCCATCCTTCTCCACGATCTTCTTAAGCATGGACTTTAAGGTCTTATTGAATTTCTCCACAAGGCCGTCTGTCTGCGGGTGATTGACTGAAGTCTTCAGTTGTGTAATCCGCAGCACCTTACACAGTTCCCTCATGACTTTCGACATAAAGGGGGTCCCTTGGTCTGTCAGGATCTCCTTTGGCAGTCCGGTCCGAGAGAAGATATGGACCAACTCCCTGGCTATATTCTTAGAGGAACAATTTCTCAATGGCACCGCCTTAGGGTATCGAGTCGCTTAGTCCAGAACTACTAAGATATAATGGTGCCCTCTAGCAGATTTTTACCAGGAGGCCCACAAGATCCATGGCAATACGGTCAAACGGGACCTCTATTATAGGTAATGGCACAAGGGGACTTCGAAAGTGTGAAACTGGTGCAGTTAGCCGGCAGGTGAGACAGGATCTACGATAATTAAGAATCTCTCAATGACACCCCAGCCAGTAGAACCTCTGACGAATCCGCTCCCATGTTTTATCTACCCCCAGGTGACCACCCAGGATATGAGAATGGGCCATGTCTAACACCCGGCGTCTATAAGGCGCTGGTACCAATAGTTGCTCAATTATCTCACCTCTCAACTAGGTAACCCGATATAACAATTCCCCATTTACTGCAAAGTGGGGGTATCTGGTGTCAGCCCGCGGCTCTTGAGCAACCCCATTTATGACAGTCACATTTTCAAATGCCCCCTTTAGTGTCAGGTCCCTCATTTATACAGTCCCAAAGTTCCCTTCGGAAACAGCCAACTCCGGCATGTCAACCTCCTGGGACTCAGTCTCATCCTCATCGCTCACCAACACATATAGGGGGAATTCATCCGCCTCCGACTGAAATGAAGTCTTATCATTGAGGGCTAACTGGCCTTTATCTGAGACACAGGGTTCCACCCCTGTACTCCACAACTCCCAGAACAAAGCAAAGTCTCGCCCTATTCTTACTGGGTGCAACAGATCTTTTACCACTCCAACCTCATGAGACTCTGACCCACAAGTTGTTTTTATAGTCACAGCGGCCACAGGGTAGTCCTTGGCATACCCATGAATACAGCGGATGCCCACCCTCTTCCCAGGAATCAGCTGGTGTGGAAGTGTGTCCCTCACGAGGGTCGCCAAACTCCCGGAGTCTAACAGTCCCACTATTCTGGTACCATTTGTTTCTACGAGACATGCCTGTGGCCCCTCACTGGGTTGACTGTCCACACTGCAGGCTGGGTATGCATAATAGGAAGAGCGCCGACCCATGCTGCAGTCCATCGGCTTTGTGGTCAAAAGACAACGGGCAGCAATGTGACCCGGTCCCTGGCACCTCCAACAGATAATATTACTGACTGTGGGGTTTTGCATGCCTCCACTTGCAACTTGGGACTTTGGATTCCCCCCTCCTGTAGCTCCTGTACCCTTCTTTGGGTGTCGTTCCCTGAAGAAACCCCCCAATAGGGAAATGGTAAGTCCCGTGGCTTCCCCCGGGAACTCTCTACCACCTGGTACCTCTCCACCAGTCCAACCAGGTCGTCAACATTCAAGGGGTTTCCCTGGGCAACCCAAGTCTGCACTGGCTTCGGAAGGGAGTGAATAAACCTGTCCATTATGACCCGCTCCACCATCTGCGCTAGGGTGGAGGACTCTGGCTGCAACCATTTTTGTACCAGATGCAATAAATCAAACATTTACGATCGAGGGGGTTTGTCGCCATGATATGCCTACTGGTGGACCCGTTGTGCCCTAACAGTCATAGCCACAGCCAGGCGTGCCACAATTTAAGCCTTTAGTCTGTCATACTCCTTAGCGTCCTGTAAAGCAAGATCATAATAGGCCTTTTGTGACTCTCCACTTAAATATGGCGCCAATAGCTCCGCCCACTGGTCCGGCGGGAGTTTTTCTCGTTCAGCAACTCTCTCAAACACAGTCAAGAAGGCCTCAACATCATCCCCCGGAGTCATCTTTTGCATAGCTCGCCTTATCCCCTTACGGACGTTAGCGTCATCACCTGGACTGGTCGCACTGCCACAGATTACCTCTGCTAGGACGTCTATCTGCTTCTGCTGTGGCTCCCGTTGTTGCTGCAGCTGCTGCATCAACAGCTTGTTTGTGTCCTGCTGGGCCAGCTGCTGTTGTTGTTGGGCCTGCACCAGTTGTTTAATCAGGTCCTCCATGGTGTTTGACCGTGTTCCGTGGCTCATGGCTGCCTTCACCCAGGACATCCAGCTCCTCTGTAACAGGTATAAATGGCCCCGGGATGCCTGCCCGCAGTCTGCACCACTTGTGGTAGAGCCACTCTCTCAGCAGTAGGGGATGGATGCAGGAACACCTCACATGTCGGTTTTCACCTGGTTTATTATCATCAATCACAATCCATAGACAATAAGACAACACTACTGCCTCCAGCACAGGAACATGCAGAGCTAAACATAACACCATGAGTGTGTCCAGAGGCCTGGCTTTTACCTCTGGGACCACACCCCGAGGTGGAGATATGGTGAACAGCCATCCCACCCATCTCTTTAGCTGTCCACACAAACCCGGCCCAGGTAATAAAAATGAACCCTCTCAGCACCTGTTGTGCTAGAGTACTACATCCGAGTTCACATCACTGATTGCAATAGTCGCAGCGACACATATCTCCCCTCGTGCACATCACCAGTGATCACATCACAGTATGTAAAACCTTATCAAGGTATATACTGGGGTTTTGCCCCATAGCATCAATTGCTGACACTATGGAGAGTAGAGATGAGGTCGGTTCGCCGAACGGAGCTCCCGTTCGAGTTTGGCTCGTCGAACGTTCGACGAACCGAACTCGAACTGCATAGGAAACAATGGCAGGCAATCACAAACACAGAAAAACACCTAGAAAACACCCTCAAAGGTGTCCAAAAGGTGACAAACAACTTACAACACAACACAAACACATGGGAAAGTGACAAGGACATATACTCATGCGAAAACAAAACAGCTGGACAAGGAAAAAGAGGAGGACACACAGATATATGAGTATATGCAAGGAAACATCGATTCCATTATTGTGCAACTTGAGCCCTGCTCATTTTAGGCTTCCAATCTTGATAAATTGCCTGAGCTCGCCACGTACGCCTTGGGGATCTTGTCGTGTCCTGCAGCCAGCGTTCTCTCGGAACCTGTCTTCAGTGCTGCTGGGGGTCTGCTGGCAGATAAGCACATGTGTCTGTCCACTGACAATGTGGACATGGCTCTCAGAGGACTTTTCTTCCCCTGGGTCAGCCAGGGGACGGGAAAGGCACGCGTATTTTTGAGAGTGCTTCATGCCAAGCATCTTTTTCTTTTTCAAAAGGGAAGGTCAACTGATGCCAGTCAAGTGGGGTGTGTGTGGCCCAGTTAGTGGCAACGAGGGAGACTGTGGTTGGAGTCCCCTCGCTGTGTTTCTAAAAGAACCAAGATGAACAAGTCATGGCTCTCAGAGGACTTTTCTTCCCCTGGGTCAGCCAGGGGACGGGAAAGGCACGCGTATTTTTGAGAGTGCTTCATGCCAAGCATCTTTTTCTTTTTCAAAAGGGAAGGTCAACTGATGCCAGTCAAGTGGGGGGTGTGGCCCAGTTAGTGGCAACGAGGGAGACTGTGGTTGAAGTCCCCTCGCTGTGTTTCTAAAAGAACCAAGATGAACAAGTCATGGCTCTCAGAGGACTTTTCTTCCCCTGGGTCAGCCAGGGGACGGGAAAGGCACGGGTATTTTTGAGAGTGCTTCATGCCAAGCATCTTTTTCTTTTTCAAAAGGGGGGGTCAACTGATGCCAGTCAAGTGGGGTGTGTGTGGCCCAATTAGTGGCAACGAGGGAGACTGTGGTTGGAGTCCCCTCGCTGTGTTTCTAAAAGAACCAAGATGAACAAGTCATGGCTCTCAGAGGACTTTTCTTCCCCTGGGTCAGCCAGGGGACGGGAAAGGCACGCGTATTTTTGAGAGTGCTTCATGCCAAGCATCTTTTTCTTTTTCAAAAGGGAAGGTCAACTGATGCCAGTCAAGTGGGGTGTGTGTGGCCCAGTTAGTGGCAACGAGGGAGACTGTGGTTGGAGTCCCCTTGCTGTGTTTCTAAAAGAACCAAGATGAACAAGTCATGGCTCTCAGAGGACTTTTCTTCCCCTGGGTCAGCCAGGGGACGGGAAAGGCACGCGTATTTTTGAGAGTGCTTCATGCCAAACATCTTTTTCTTTTTCAAAAGGGAAGGTCAACTGATGCCAGTCAAGTGGGGTGTGTGTGGCCCAGTTAGTGGAAACGAGGGAGACTGTGGTTGAAGTCCCCTCGCTGTCTTTCTAAAAGAACCAAGATGAACAAGTCATGGCTCTCAGAGGACTTTTCTTCCCCTGGGTCAGCCAGGGGACGGGAAAGGCACGCGTATTTTTGAGAGTGCTTCATGCCAAGCATCTTTTTCTTTTTCAAAAGGGGGGGTCAACTGATGCCAGTCAAGTGGGGTGTGTGTGGCCCAATTAGTGGCAACGAGGGAGACTGTGGTTGGAGTCCCCTCGCTGTGTTTCTAAAAGAACCAAGATGAACAAGTCATGGCTCTCAGAGGACTTTTCTTCCCCTGGGTCAGCCAGGGGACGGGAAAGGCACGCGTATTTTTGAGAGTGCTTCATGCCAAGCATCTTTTTCTTTTTCAAAAGGGAAGGTCAACTGATGCCAGTCAAGTGGGGTGTGTGTGGCCCAGTTAGTGGCAGCGAGGGAGACTGTGGTTGGAGTCCCCTCGCTGTGTTTCTAAAAGAACCAAGATGAACAAGTCATGGCTCTCAGAGGACTTTGCTTCCCCTGGGTCAGCCAGGGGACGGGAAAGGCACGCGTATTTTTGAGAGTGCTTCATGCCAAGCATCTTTTTCTTTTTCAAAACGGAAGGTCAACTGATGCCAGTCAAGTGGGGTGTGTGTGGCCCAGTTAGTGGAAACGAGGGAGACTGTGGTTGGAGTCCCCTCGCTGTGTTTCTAAAAGAACCAAGATGAACAAGTCATGGCTCTCAGAGGACTTTTCTTCCCCTGGGTCATCCAGGGGACGGGAAAGGCACGCGTATTTTTGAGAGTGCTTCATGCCAAGCATCTTTTTCTTTTTCAAAAGGGAAGGTCAACTGATGCCAGTCAAGTGGGGTGTGTGTGGCCCAATTAGTGGCAACGAGGGAGACTGTGGTTGGAGTCCCCTCGCTGTGTTTCTAAAAGAACCAAGATGAACAAGTCATGGCTCTCAGAGGACTTTTCTTCCCCTGGGTCAGCCAGGGGACGGGAAAGGCACGCGTATTTTTGAGAGTGCTTCATGCCAAGCATCTTTTTCTTTTTCAAAAGGGAAGGTCAACTGATGCCAGTCAAGTGGGGTGTGTGTGGCCCAGTTAGTGGAAACGAGGGAGACTGTGGTTGGAGTCCCCTCGCTGTGTTTCTAAAAGAACCAAGATGAACAAGTCATGGCTCTCAGAGGACTTTTCTTCCCCTGGGTCAGCCAGGAGACGGGAAAGGCACGCGTATTTTTGAGAGTGCTTCATGCCAAGCATCTTTTTCTTTTTCAAAAGGGAAGGTCAACGGATGCCAGTCAAGTGGGGTGTGTGTGGCCCAGTTAGTGGAAACGAGGGAGACTGTGGTTGGAGTCCCCTCGCTGTGTTTCTAAAAGAACCAAGATGAACAAGTCATGGCTCTCAGAGGACTTTTCTTCCCCTGGGTCATCCAGGGGACGGGAAAGGCACGCGTATTTTTGAGAGTGCTTCATGCCAAGCATCTTTTTCTTTTTCAAAAGGGGGGGTCAACTGATGCCAGTCAAGTGGGGTGTGTGTGGCCCAAATAGTGGCAACGAGGGAGACTGTGGTTGGAGTCCCCTCGCTGTGTTTCTAAAAGAACCAAGATGAACAAGTCATGGCTCTCAGAGGACTTTTCTTCCCCTGGGTCAGCCAGGGGACGGGAAAGGCACGTGTATTTTTGAGAGTGCTTCATGCCAAGCATCTTTTTCTTTTTCAAAAGGGAAGGTCAACTGATGCCAGTCAAGTGGGGTGTGTGTGGCCCAGTTAGTGGCAACGAGGGAGACTGTGGTTGGAGTCCCCTCGCTGTGTTTCTAAAAGAACCAAGATGAACAAGTCATGGCTCTCAGAGGACTTTTCTTCCCCTGGGTCAGCCAGGGGACGGGAAAGGCACGCGTATTTTTGAGAGTGCTTAATGCCAAGCATCTTTTTCTTTTTCAAAAGGGAAGGTCAACTGATGCCAGTCAAGTGGGGTGTGTGTGGCCCAGTTAGTGGAAACGAGGGAGACTGTGGTTGGAGTGCCCTCGCTGTGTTTCTAAAAGAACCAAGATGAACAAGTCATGGCTCTCAGAGGACTTTTCTTCCCCTGGGTCATCCAGGGGACGGGAAAGGCACGCGTATTTTTGAGAGTGCTTCATGCCAAGCATCTTTTTCTTTTTCAAAAGGGGGGGTCAACTGATGCCAGTCAAGTGGGGTGTGTGTGGCCCAATTAGTGGCAACGAGGGAGACTGTGGTTGGAGTCCCCTCGCTGTGTTTCTAAAAGAACCAAGATGAACAAGTCATTGCTCTCAGAGGACTTTTCTTCCCCTGGGTCAGCCAGGGGACGGGAAAGGCACGCGTATTTTTGAGTGTGCTTCATGCCAAGCATCTTTTTCTTTTTCAAAAGGGAAGGTCAACTGATGCCAGTCAAGTGGGGTGTGTGTGGCCCAGTTAGTGGCAACGAGGGAGACTGTGGTTGGAGTCCCCTCGCTGTGTTTCTAAAAGAACCAAGATGAACAAGTCATGGCTCTCAGAGGACTTTTCTTCCCCTGGGTCAGCCAGGGGACGGGAAAGGCACGCGTATTTTTGAGAGTGCTTCATGCCAAGCATCTTTTTCTTTTTCAAAAGGGGGGGTCAACTGATGCCAGTCAAGTGGGGTGTGTGTGGCCCAATTAGTGGCAACGAGGGAGACTGTGGTTGGAGTCCCCTTGCTGTGTTTCTAAAAGAACCAAGATGAACAAGTCATGGCTCTCAGAGGACTTTTCTTCCCCTGGGTCAGCCAGGGGACGGGAAAGGCACGCGTATTTTTGAGAGTGCTTCATGCCAAGCATCTTTTTCTTTTTCAAAAGGGAAGGTCAACTGATGCCAGTCAAGTGGGGTGTGTGTGGCCCAGTTAGTGGCAACGAGGGAGACTGTGGTTGGAGTCCCCTCGCTGTGTTTCTAAAAGAACCAAGATGAACAAGTCATGGCTCTCAGAGGACTTTTCTTCCCCTGGGTCAGCCAGGGGACGGGAAAGGCACGCGTATTTTTGAGAGTGCTTCATGCCAAGCATCTTTTTCTTTTTCAAAAGGGAAGGTCAACTGATGCCAGTCAAGTGGGGTGTGTGTGGCCCAGTTAGTGGCAACGAGGGAGACTGTGGTTGGAGTACCCTCACTGTGTTTCTAAAAGAACCAAGATGAACAAGTCATGGCTCTCAGAGGACTTTTCTTCCCCTGGGTCAGCCAGGGGACGGGAAAGGCACGCGTATTTTTGAGAGTGCTTCATGCCAAGCATCTTTTTCTTTTTCAAAAGGGGGGGTCAACTGATGCCAGTCAAGTGGGGTGTGTGTGGCCCAATTAGTGGCAACGAGGGAGACTGTGGTTGGAGTCCCCTTGCTGTGTTTCTAAAAGAACCAAGATGAACAAGTCATGGCTCTCAGAGGACTTTTCTTACCCTGGGTCATCCAGGGGACGGGAAAGGCACGCGTATTTTTGAGAGTGCTTCATGCCAAGCATCTTTTTCTTTTTCAAAAGGGAAGGTCAACTGATGCCAGTCAAGTGGGGTGTGTGTGGCCCAGTTAGTGGCAACGAGGGAGACTGTGGTTGGAGTACCCTCGCTGTGTTTCTAAAAGAACCAAGATGAACAAGTCATGGCTCTCAGAGGACTTTTCTTCCCCTGGGTCAGCCAGGGGACGGGAAAGGCACGCGTATTTTTGAGAGTGCTTCATGCCAAGCATCTTTTTCTTTTTCAAAAGGGGGGGTCAACTGATGCCAGTCAAGTGGGGTGTGTGTGGCCCAATTAGTGGCAACGAGGGAGACTGTGGTTGGAGTCCCCTTGCTGTGTTTCTAAAAGAACCAAGATGAACAAGTCATGGCTCTCAGAGGACTTTTCTTACCCTGGGTCATCCAGGGGACGGGAAAGGCACGCGTATTTTTGAGAGTGCTTCATGCCAACCATCTTTTTCTTTTTCAAAAGGGGGGGTCAACTGATGGCAGTCAAGTGGGGGGGGTGTGGCCCAGTTAGTGGCAACGAGGGAGACTGTGGTTGAAGTCCCCTCGCTGTGTTTCTAAAAGAACCAAGATGAACAAGTCATGGCTCTCAGAGGACTTTTCTTCCCCTGGGTCAGCCAGGGGACGGGAAAGGCACGCGTATTTTTGAGAGTGCTTCATGCCAAGCATCTTTTTCTTTTTCAAAAGGGAAGGTCAACTGATGCCAGTCAAGTGGGGTGTGTGTGGCCCAGTTAGTGGAAACGAGGGAGACTGTGGTTGAAGTCCCCTCGCTGTGTTTCTAAAAGAACCAAGATGAACAAGTCATGGCTCTCAGAGGACTTTAATTCCCCTGGGTCAGCCAGGGGACGGGAAAGGCACGCGTATTTTTGAGAGTGCTTCATGCCAAGCATCTTTTTTTTTTTCAAAAGGGGGGGTCAACTGATGCCAGTCAAGTGGGGTGTGTGTGGCCCAATTAGTGGCAACAAGGGAGACTGTGGTTGGAGTCCCCTCGCTGTGTTTCTAAAAGAACCAAGATGAACAAGTCATGGCTCTCAGAGGACTTTTCTTCCCCTGGGTCAGCCAGGGGACGGGAAAGGCACGCGTATTTTTGAGAGTGCTTCATGCCAAGCATCTTTTTCTTTTTCAAAAGGGAAGGTCAACTGATGCCAGTCAAGTGGGGTGTGTGTGGCCCAGTTAGTGGCAGCGAGGGAGACTGTGGTTGGAGTCCCCTCGCTGTGTTTCTAAAAGAACCAAGATGAACAAGTCATGGCTCTCAGAGGACTTTTCTTCCCCTGGGTCAGCCAGGGGACGGGAAAGGCACGCGTATTTTTGAGAGTGCTTCATGCCAAGCATCTTTTTCTTTTTCAAAAGGGAAGGTCAACTGATGCCAGTCAAGTGGGGTGTGTGTGGCCCAGTTAGTGGAAACGAGGGAGACTGTGGTTGGAGTCCCCTCGCTGTGTTTCTAAAAGAACCAAGATGAACAAGTCATGGCTCTCAGAGGACTTTTCTTCCCCTGGGTCATCCAGGGGACGGGAAAGGCACGCGTATTTATGAGAGTGCTTCATGCCAAGCATCTTTTTCTTTTTCAAAAGGGGGGGTCAACTGATGCCAGTCAAGTGGGGTGTGTGTGGCCCAATTAGTGGCAACGAGGGAGACTGTGGTTGGAGTCCCCTCGCTGTGTTTCTAAAAGAACCAAGATGAACAAGTCATGGCTCTCAGAGGAATTTTCTTCCCCTGGGTCAGCCAGGGGACGGGAAAGGCACGCGTATTTTTGAGAGTGCTTCATGCCAAGCATCTTTTTCTTTTTCAAAAGGGAAGGTCAACTGATGCCAGTCAAGTGGGGTGTGTGTGGTCCAGTTAGTAGCAACGAGGGAGACTGTGGTTGGAGTCCCCTCGCTGTGTTTCTAAAAGAACCAAGATGAACAAGTCATGGCTCTCAGAGGACTTTTCTTCCCCTGGGTCAGCCAGGAGACGGGAAAGGCACGCGTATTTTTGAGAGTGCTTCATGCCAAGCATCTTTTTCCTTTTCAAAAGGGAAGGTCAACGGATGCCAGTCAAGTGGGGTGTGTGTGGCCCAGTTAGTGGAAACGAGGGAGACTGGTTGGAGTCCCCTCGCTGTGTTTCTAAAAGAACCAAGATGAACAAGTCATGGCTCTCAGAGGACTTTTCTTCCCCTGGGTCATCCAGGGGACGGGAAAGGCACGCGTATTTTTGAGAGTGCTTCATGCAAATCATCTTTTTCTTTTTCAAAAGGGGGGGTCAACTGATGCCAGTCAAGTGGGGTGTGTATGGCCCAGTTAGTGGCAACGAGGGAGACTGTGGTTGGAGTCCCCTCGCTGTGTTTCTAAAAGAACCAAGATGAACAAGTCATGGCTCTCAGAGGACTTTTCTTCCCCTGGGTCAGCCAGGGGACGGGAAAGGCACGCGTATTTTTGAGAGTGCTTCATGCCAAGCATCTTTTTCTTTTTCAAAAGGGAAGGTCAACTGATGCCAGTCAAGTGGGGTGTGTGTGGCCCAGTTAGTGGAAATGAGGGAGACTGTGCTTGGAGTCCCCTCGCTGTGTTTCTAAAAGAACCAAGATGAACAAGTCATGGCTCTCAGAGGACTTTTCTTCCCCTGGGTCAGCCAGGGGACGGGAAAGGCACGCGTATTTTTGAGAGTGCTTCATGCCAAGCATCTTTTTCTTTTTCAAAAGGGAAGGTCAACTGATGCCAGTCAAGTGGGGTGTGTGTGGCCCAATTAGTGGAAACGAGGGAGACTGTGGTTGGAGTGCCCTCGCTGTGTTTCTAAAAGAACCAAGATGAACAAGTCATGGCTCTCAGAGGACTTTTCTTCCCCTGGGTCATCCAGGGGACGGGAAAGGCACGCGTATTTTTGAGAGTGCTTCATGCCAAGCATCTTTTTCTTTTTCAAAAGGGGGGGTCAACTGATGCCAGTCAAGTGGGGTGTGTGTGGCCCAATTAGTGGCAACGAGGGAGACTGTGGTTGGAGTCCCCTCGCTGTGTTTCTAAAAGAACCAAGATGAACAAGTCATGGCTCTCAGAGGACTTTTCTTCCCCTGGGTCAGCCAGGGGATGGGAAAGGCACGCGAATTTTTGAGAGTGCTTCATGCCAAGCATCTTTTTCTTTTTCAAAAGGGAAGGTCAACTGATGCCAGTCAAGTGGGGTGTGTGTGGCCCAGTTAGTGGAAATGAGGGAGACTGTGGTTGGAGTCCCCTCGCTGTGTTTCTAAAAGAACCAAGATGAACAAGTCATGGCTCTCAGAGGACTTTTCTTCCCCTGGGTCATCCAGGGGACGGGAAAGGCACGCGTATTTTTGAGAGTGCTTCATGCCAAGCATCTTTTTCTTTTTCAAAAGGGAAGGTCAACTGATGCCAGTCAAGTGGGGTGTGTGTGGCCCAGTTAGTGGCAACGAGGGAGACTGTGGTTGGAGTCCCCTCGCTGTGTTTCTAAAAGAACCAAGATGAACAAGTCATGGCTCTCAGAGGACTTTTCTTCCCCTGGGTCAGCCAGGGGACGGGAAAGGCACGCGTATTTTTGAGAGTGCTTCATGCCAAGCATCTTTTTCTTTTTCAAAAGGGAAGGTCAACTGATGCCAGTCAAGTGGGGTGTGTGTGGCCCAGTTAGTGGAAACGAGGGAGATTGTGGTTGGAGTCCCCTCGCTGTGTTTCTAAAAGAACCAAGATGAACAAGTCATGGCTCTCAGAGGACTTTTCTTCCCCTGGGTCATCCAGGGGACGGGAAAGGCACGCGTATTTTTGAGAGTGCTTCATGCCAAGCATCTTTTTCTTTTTCAAAAGGGGGGGTCAACTGATGCCAGTCAAGTGGGGTGTGTGTGGCACAATTAGTGGCAACGAGGGAGACTGTGGTTGGAGTCCCCTCGCTGTGTTTCTAAAAGAACCAAGATGAACAAGTCATGGCTCTCAGAGGACTTTTCTTCCCCTGGGTCAGCCAGGGGATGGGAAAGGCACGCGTATTTTTGAGAGTGCTTCATGCCAAGCATCTTTTCTTTTTCAAAAGGGAAGGTCAACTGATGCCAGTCAAGTGGGGTGTGTGTGGCCCAGTTAGTGGCAACGAGGGAGACTGTGGTTGGAGTCCCCTCGCTGTGTTTCTAAAAGAACCAAGATGAACAAGTCATGGCTCTCAGAGGACTTTTCTTCCCCTGGGTCAGCCAGGGGACGGGAAAGGCACGCGTATTTTTGAGAGTGCTTCATGCCAAGCATCTTTTTCTTTTTCAAAAGGGAAGGTCAACTGATGCCAGTCAAGTGGGGTGTGTGTGGCCCAGTTAGTGGCAACGAGGGAGACTGTGGTTGGAGTCCCCTCGCTGTGTTTCTAAAAGAACCAAGATGAACAAGTCATGGCTCTCAGAGGACTTTTCTTCCCCTGGGTCAGCCAGGGGACGGGAAAGGCACGCGTATTTTTGAGAGTTCTTCATGCCAAGCATCTTTTTCTTTTTCAAAAGGGGGGGTCAACTGATGCCAGTCAAGTGGGGTGTGTGTGGCCCAATTAGTGGCAACGAGGGAGACTGTGGTTGGAGTCCCCTTGCTGTGTTTCTAAAAGAACCAAGATGAACAAGTCATGGCTCTCAGAGGACTTTTCTTCCCCTGGGTCAGCCAGGGGACGGGAAAGGCACGCATATTTTTGAGAGTGCTTCATGCCAAGCATCTTTTTCTTTTTCAAAAGGGAAGGTCAACTGATGCCAGTCAAGTGGGGTGTGTGTGGCCCAGTTAGTGGAAACGAGGGAGACTGTGGTTGGAGTCCCCTCGCTGTGTTTCTAAAAGAACCAAGATGAACAAGTCATGGCTCTCAGAGGACTTTTCTTCCCCTGGGTCATCCAGGGGACGGGAAAGGCACGCGTATTTTTGAGAGTGCTTCATGCCAAGCATCTTTTTCTTTTTCAAAAGTGGGGGTCAACTGATGCCAGTCAAGTGGGGTGTGTGTGGCCCAATTAGTGGCAACGAGGGAGACTGTGGTTGGATTCCCCTCGCTGTGTTTCTAAAAGAACCAAGATGAACAAGTCATGGCTCTCAGAGGACTTTTCTTCCCCTGGGTCAGCCAGGGGATGGGAAAGGCACGCGTATTTTTGAGAGTGCTTCATGCCAAGCATCTTTTTCTTTTTCAAAAGGGAAGGTCAACTGATGCCAGTCAAGTGGGGTGTGTGTGGCCCAGTTAGTGGCAACGAGGGAGACTGTGGTTGGAGTCCTCTCGCTGTGTTTCTAAAAGAACCAAGATGAACAAGTCATGGCTCTCAGAGGACTTTTCTTCCCCTGGGTCAGCCAGGGGACGGGAAAGGCACGCGTATTTTTGAGAGTGCTTCATGCCAAGCATCTTTTTCTTTTTCAAAAGGGAAGGTCAACTGATGCCAGTCAAGTGGGGTGTGTGTGGCCCAGTTAGTGGCAACGAGGGAGACTGTGGTTGGAGTCCCCTCGCTGTGTTTCTAAAAGAACCAAGATGAACAAGTCATGGCTCTCAGAGGACTTTTCTTCCCCTGGGTCATCCAGGGGATGGGAAAGGCACGCGTATTTTTGAGAGTGCTTCATGCCAAGCATCTTTTTCTTTTTCAAAAGGGAAGGTCAACTGATGCCAGTCAAGTGGGGTGTGTGTGGCCCAGTTAGTGGCAACGAGGGAGACTGTGGTTGGAGTCCCCTCGCTGTGTTTCTAAAAGAACCAAGATGAACAAGTCATGGCTCTCAGAGGACTTTTCTTCCCCTGGGTCATCCAGGGGACGGGAAAGGCACGCGTATTTTTAAGAGTGCTTCATGCCAAGCATCTTTTTCTTTTTGAAAAGGGGGGGACAACTGATGCCAGTCAAGTGGGGTGTGTGTGGCCCAATTAGTGGCAACGAGGGAGACTGTGGTTGGAGTCCCCTTGCTGTGTTTCTAAAAGAACCAAGATGAACAAGTCATGGCTCTCAGAGGACTTTTCTTCCCCTGGGTCAGCCAGGGGACGGGAAAGGCACGCGTATTTTTGAGAGTGCTTCATGCCAAGCATCTTTTTCTTTTTCAAAAGGGAAGGTCAACTGATGCCAGTCAAGTGGGGTGTGTGTGGCCCAGTTAGTGGCAACGAGGGAGACTGTGGTTGGAGTCCCCTCGCTGTGTTTCTAAAAGAACCAAGATGAACAAGTCATGGCTCTCAGAGGACTTTTCTTCCCCTGGGTCTTCCAGGGGACGGGAAAGGCACGCGTATTTTTGAGAGTGCTTCATGCCAAGCATCTTTTTCTTTTTCAAAAGGGAAGGTCAACTGATGCCAGTCAAGTGGGGTGTGTGTGGCCCAGTTAGTGGCAACGAGGGAGAATGTGGTTGGAGTCCCCTCGCTGTGTTTCTAAAAGAACCAAGATGAACAAGTCATGGCTCTCAGAGGACTTTTCTTCCCCTGGGTCAGCCAGGGGACGGGAAAGGCACGCGTATTTTTGAGAGTGCTTCATGCCAAGCATCTTTTTCTTTTTCAAAAGGGAAGGTCAACTGATGCCAGTCAAGTGGGGTGTGTGTGGCCCAGTTAGTGGAAACGAGGGAGACTGTGGTTGGAGTGCCCTCGCTGTGTTTCTAAAAGAACCAAGATGAACAAGTCATGGCTCTCAGAGGACTTTTCTTCCCCTGGGTCATCCAGGGGACGGGAAAGGCACGCGTATTTTTGAGAGTGCTTCATGCCAAGCATCTTTTTCTTTTTCAAAAGGGGGGGTCAACTGATGCCAGTCAAGTGGGGTGTGTGTGGCCCAATTAGTGGCAACGAGGGAGACTGTGGTTGGAGTCCCCTCGCTGTGTTTCTAAAAGAACCAAGATGAACAAGTCATGGCTCTCAGAGGACTTTTCTTCCCCTGGGTCAGCCAGGGGATGGGAAAGGCACGCGTATTTTTGAGAGTGCTTCATGCCAAGCATCTTTTTCTTTTTCAAAAGGGAAGGTCAACTGATGCCAGTCAAGTGGGGTGTGTGTGGCCCAGTTAGTGGCAACGAGGGAGACTGTGGTTGGAGTCCCCTCGCTGTGTTTCTAAAAGAACCAAGATGAACAAGTCATGGCTCTCAGAGGACTTTTCTTCCCCTGGGTCAGCCAGGGGACGGGAAAGGCACGCGTATTTTTGAGAGTGCTTCATGCCAAGCATCTTTTTCTTTTTGAAAAGGGGGGGTCAACTGATGCCAGTCAAGTGGGGTGTGTGTGGCCCAATTAGTGGCAACGAGGGAGACTGTGGTTGGAGTCCCCTTGCTGTGTTTCTAAAAGAACCAAGATGAACAAGTCATGGCTCTCAGAGGACTTTTCTTCCCCTGGGTCAGTCAGGGGACGGGAAAGGCACGCGTATTTTTGAGAGTGCTTCATGCCAAGCATCTTTTTCTTTTTCAAAAGGGAAGGTCAACTGATGCCAGTCAAGTGGGGTGTGTGTGGCCCAGTTAGTGGCAACGAGGGAGACTGTGGTTGGAGTCCCCTCGCTGTGTTTCTAAAAGAACCAAGATGAACAAGTCATGGCTCTCAGAGGACTTTTCTTCCCCTGGGTCAGCCAGGGGACGGGAAAGGCACGCGTATTTTTGAGAGTGCTTCATGCCAAGCATCTTTTTCTTTTTCAAAAGGGGGGGTCAACTGATGCCAGTCAAGTGGGGTGTGTGTGGCCCAATTAGTGGCAACGAGGGAGACTGTGGTTGGAGTCCCCTTGCTGTGTTTCTAAAAGAACCAAGATGAACAAGTCATGGCTCTCAGAGGACTTTTCTTCCCCTGGGTCAGCCAGGGGACGGGAAAGGCACGCGTATTTTTGAGAGTGCTTCATGCCAAGCATCTTTTTCTTTTTCAAAAGGGAAGGTCAACTGATGCCAGTCAAGTGGGGTGTGTGTGGCCCAGTTAGTGGCAACGAGGGAGACTGTGGTTGGAGTCCCCTCGCTGTGTTTCTAAAAGAACCAAGATGAACAAGTCATGGCTCTCAGAGGACTTTTCTTCCCCTGGGTCAGCCAGGGGACGGGAAAGGCACGCGTATTTTTGAGAGTGCTTCATGCCAAGCATCTTTTTCTTTTTCAAAAGGGAAGGTCAACTGATGCCAGTCAAGTGGGGTGTGTGTGGCCTAGTTAAGTTAGTGGAAACGAGGGAGACTGTGGTTGGAGTGCCCTCGCTGTGTTTCTAAAAGAACCAAGATGAACAAGTCATATCTCTCAGAGGACTTTTCTTCCCCTGGGTCATCCAGGGGACGGGAAAGGCACGCGTATTTTTGAGAGTGCTTCATGCCAACCATCTTTTTCTTTTTCAAAAGGGGGGGTCAACTGATGGCAGTCAAGTGGGGTGTGTGTGGCCCAGTTAGTGGCAACGAGGGAGACTGTGGTTGAAGTCCCCTCGCTGTGTTTCTAAAAGAACCAAGATGAACAAGTCATGGCTCTCAGAGGACTTTTCTTTCCCTGGGTCAGCCAGGGGACGAGAAAGGCACGCGTATTTTTGAGAGTGCTTCATGCCAAGCATCTTTTTCTTTTTCAAAAGGGGGGGTCAACTGATGCCAGTCAAGTGGGGTGTGTGTGGCCCAATTAGTGGCAACGAGGGAGACTGTGGTTGGAGTCCCCTCGCTGTGTTTCTAAAAGAACCAAGATGAACAAGTCATGGCTCTCAGAGGACTTTTCTTCCCCTGGGTCAGCCAGGGGACGGGAAAGGCACGCGTATTTTTGAGAGTGCTTCATGCCAAGCATCTTTTTCTTTTTCAAAAGGGAAGGTCAACTGATGCCAGTCAAGTGGGGTGTGTGTGGCCCAGTTAGTGGCAACGAGGGAGACTGTGGTTGGAGTCCCCTCGCTGTGTTTCTAAAAGAACCAAGATGAACAAGTCATGGCTCTCAGAGGACTTTTCTTCCCCTGGGTCAGCCAGGGGACGGGAAAGGCACGCGTATTTTTGAGAGTGCTTCATGCCAAGCATCTTTTTCTTTTTCAAAAGGGAAGGTCAACTGATGCCAGTCAAGTGGGGTGTGTGTGGCCCAGTTAGTGGAAACGAGGGAGACTGTGGTTGGAGTCCCCTCGCTGTGTTTCTAAAAGAACCAAGATGAACAAGTCATGGCTCTCAGAGGACTTTTCTTCCCCTGGGTCATCCAGGGGACGGGAAAGGCACGCGTATTTTTGAGAGTGCTTCATGCCAAGCATCTTTTTCTTTTTCAAAAGGGGGGATCAACTGATGCCAGTCAAGTGGGGTGTGTGTGGCCCAATTAGTGGCAACGAGGGAGACTGTGGTTGGAGTCCCCTCGCTGTGTTTCTAAAAGAACCAAGATGAACAAGTCATGGCTCTCAGAGGACTTTTCTTCCCCTGGGTCAGCCAGGGGACGGGAAAGGCACGCGTATTTTTGAGAGTGCTTCATGCCAAGCATGTTTTTCTTTTTCAAAAGGGAAGGTCAACTGATGCCAGTCAAGTGGGGTGTGTGTGGCCCAGTTAGTGGCAACGAGGGAGACTGTGGTTGGAGTCCCCTCGCTGTGTTTCTAAAAGAACCAAGATGAACAAGTCATGGCTCTCAGAGGACTTTTCTTCCCCTGGGTCAGCCAGGAGACGGGAAAGGCACGCGTATTTTTGAGAGTGCTTCATGCCAAGCATCTTTTTCTTTTTCAAAAGGGAAGGTCAACGGATGCCAGTCAAGTGGGGTGTGTGTGGCCCAGTTAGTGGAAACGAGGGAGACTGTGGTTGGAGTCCCCTCGCTGTGTTTCTAAAAGAACCAAGATGAACAAGTCATGGCTCTCAGAGGACTTTTCTTCCCCTGGGTCATCCAGGGGACGGGAAAGGCACGCGTATTTTTGAGAGTGCTTCATGCAAAGCATCTTTTTCTTTTTCAAAAGGGGGGGTCAACTGATGCCAGTCAAGTGGGGTGTGTATGGCCCAGTTAGTGGCAACGGGGGAGACTGTGGTTGGAGTCCCCTCGCTGTGTTTCTAAAAGAACCAAGATGAACAAGTCATGGCTCTCAGAGGACTTTTCTTCCCCTGGGTCAGCCAGGGGACGGGAAAGGCACGCGTATTTTTGAGAGTGCTTCATGCCAAGCATCTTTTTCTTTTTCAAAAGGGGGGGTCAACTGATGCCAGTCAAGTGGGGTGTGTGTGGCCCAGTTAGTGGAAATGAGGGAGACTGTAGTTGGAGTCCCCTCGCTGTGTTTCTTAAAGAACCAAGATGAACAAGTCATGGCTCTCAGAGGACTTTTCTTCCCCTGGGTCAGCCAGGGGACGGGAAAGGCACGCGTATTTTTGAGAGTGCTTCATGCCAAGCATCTTTTTCTTTTTCAAAAGGGAAGGTCAACTGATGCCAGTCAAGTGGGGTGTGTGTGGCCCAGTTAGTGGCAATGAGGGAGACTGTGGTTGGAGTCCCCTCGCTGTGTTTCTAAAAGAACCAAGATGAACAAGTCATGGCTCTCAGAGGACTTTTCTTCCCCTGGGTCAGCCAGGGGACGGGAAAGGCACGCGTATTTTTGAGAGTGCTTCATGCCAAGCATCTTTTTCTTTTTCAAAAGGGAAGGTCAACTGATGACAGTCAAGTGGGGTGTGTGTGGCCCAGTTAGTGGAAACGAGGGAGACTGTGGTTGGAGTTCCCTCGCTGTGTTTCTAAAAGAACCAAGATGAACAAGTCATGGCTCTCAGAGGACTTTTCTTCCCCTGGGTCATCCAGGGGACGGGAAAGGCACGCGTATTTTTGAGAGTGCTTCATGCCAAGCATCTTTTTCAAAAGGGGGGGTCAACTGATGCCAGTCAAGTGGGGTGTGTGTGGCCCAATTAGTGGCAACGAGGGAGACTGTGGTTGGAGTTCCCTTGCTGTGTTTCTAAAAGAACCAAGATGAACAAGTCATGGCTCTCAGAGGACTTTTCTTACCCTGGGTCATCCAGGGGACGGGAAAGGCACGCGTATTTTTGAGAGTGCTTCATGCCAAGCATCTTTTTCTTTTTCAAAAGGGGGGGTCAACTGATGGCAGTCAAGTGGGGGGGGTGTGGCCCAGTTAGTGGCAACGAGGGAGACTGTGGTTGAAGTCCCCTCGCTGTGTTTCTAAAAGAACCAAGATGAACAAGTCATGGCTCTCAGAGGACTTTTCTTCCCCTGGGTCAGCCAGGGGACGGGAAAGGCACGCGTATTTTTGAGAGTGCTTCATGCCAAGCATCTTTTTCTTTTTCAAAAGGGAAGGTCAACTGATGCCAGTCAAGTGGGGTGTGTGTGGCCCAGTTAGTGGAAACGAGGGAGACTGTGGTTGAAGTCCCCTCGCTGTGTTTCTAAAAGAACCAAGATGAACAAGTCATGGCTCTCAAAGGACTTTAATTCCCCTGGGTCAGCCAGGGGACGGGAAAGGCACGCGTATTTTTGAGAGTGCTTCATGCCAAGCATCTTTTTCTTTTTCAAAAGGGGGGGTCAACTGATGCCAGTCAAGTGGGGTGTGTGTGGCCCAATTAGTGGCAACGAGGGAGACTGTGGTTGGAGTCCCCTCGCTGTGTTTCTAAAAGAACCAAGATGAACAAGTCATGGCTCTCAGAGGACTTTTCTTCCCCTGGGTCAGCCAGGGGACGGGAAAGGCACGCGTATTTTTGAGAGTGCTTCATGCCAAGCATCTTTTTCTTTTTCAAAAGGGAAGGTCAACTGATGCCAGTCAAGTGGGGTGTGTGTGGCCCAGTTAGTGGCAGCGAGGGAGACTGTGGTTGGAGTCCCCTCGCTGTGTTTCTAAAAGAACCAAGATGAACAAGTCATGGCTCTCAGAGGACTTTTCTTCCCCTGGGTCAGCCAGGGGACGGGAAAGGCACGCGTATTTTTAAGAGTGCTTCATGCCAAGCATCTTTTTCTTTTTCAAAAGGGAAGGTCAACTGATGCCAGTCAAGTGGGGTGTGTGTGGCCCAGTTAGTGGAAACGAGGGAGACTGTGGTTGGAGTCCCCTCGCTGTGTTTCTAAATGAACCAAGATGAACAAGTCATGGCTCTCAGAGGACTTTTCTTCCCCTGGGTCATCCAGGGGACGGGAAAGGCACGCGTATTTATGAGAGTGCTTCATGCCAAGCATCTTTTTCTTTTTCAAAAGGGGGGGTCAACTGATGCCAGTCAAGTGGGGTGTTGTGTGGCCCAATTAGTGGCAACGAGGGAGACTGTGGTTGGAGTCCCCTCGCTGTGTTTCTAAAAGAACCAAGATGAACAAGTCATGGCTCTCAGAGGAATTTTCTTCCCCTGGGTCAGCCAGGGGACGGGAAAGGCACGCGTATTTTTGAGAGTGCTTCATGCCAAGCATCTTTTTCTTTTTCAAAAGGGAAGGTCAACTGATGCCAGTCAAGTGGGGTGTGTGTGGCCCAGTTAGTGGCAACGAGGGAGACTGTGGTTGGAGTCCCCTCGCTGTGTTTCTAAAAGAACCAAGATGAACAAGTCATGGCTCTCAGAGGACTTTTCTTCCCCTGGGTCAGCCAGGAGACGGGAAAGGCACGCGTATTTTTGAGAGTGCTTCATGCCAAGCATCTTTTTCCTTTTCAAAAGGGAAGGTCAACGGATGCCAGTTAAGTGGGGTGTGTGTGGCCCAGTTAGTGGAAACGAGGGAGACTGTGGTTGGAGTCCCCTCGCTGTGTTTCTAAAAGAACCAAGATGAACAAGTCATGGCTCTCAGAGGACTTTTCTTCCCCTGGGTCATCCAGGGGACGGGAAAGGCACGCGTATTTTTGAGAGTGCTTCATGCAAAGCATCTTTTTCTTGTTCAAAAGGGGGGGTCAACTGATGCCAGTCAAGTGGGGTGTGCATGGCCCAGTTAGTGGCAACGAGGGAGACTGTGGTTGGAGTCCCCTCGCTGTGTTTCTAAAAGAACCAAGATGAACAAGTCATGGCTCTCAGAGGACTTTTCTTCCCCTGGGTCAGCCAGGGGACGGGAAAGGCACGCGTATTTTTGAGAGTGCTTCATGCCAAGCATCTTTTTCTTTTTCAAAAGGGAAGGTCAACTGATGCCAGTCAAGTGGGGTGTGTGTGGCCCAGTTAGTGGAAATGAGGGAGACTGTGCTTGGAGTCCCCTCGCTGTGTTTCTAAAAGAACCAAGATGAACAAGTCATGGCTCTCAGAGGACTTTTCTTCCCCTGGGTCAGCCAGGGGACGGGAAAGGCACGCGTATTTTTGAGAGTGCTTCATGCCAAGCATCTTTTTCTTTTTCAAAAGGGAAGGTCAACTGATGCCAGTCAAGTGGGGTGTGTGTGGCCCAATTAGTGGAAACGAGGGAGACTGTGGTTGGAGTGCCCTCGCTGTGTTTCTAAAAGAACCAAGATGAACAAGTCATGGCTCTCAGAGGACTTTTCTTCCCCTGGGTCATCCAGGGGACGGGAAAGGCACGCGTATTTTTGAGAGTGCTTCATGCCAAGCATCTTTTTCTTTTTCAAAAGGGGGGGTCAACTGATGCCAGTCAAGTGGGGTGTGTGTGGCCCAATTAGTGGCAACGAGGGAGACTGTGGTTGGAGTCCCCTCGCTGTGTTTCTAAAAGAACCAAGATGAACAAGTCATGGCTCTCAGAGGACTTTTCTTCCCCTGGGTCAGCCAGGGGATGGGAAAGGCACGCAAATTTTTGAGAGTGCTTCATGCCAAGCATCTTTTTCTTTTTCAAAAGGGAAGGTCAACTGATGCCAGTCAAGTGGGGTGTGTGTGGCCCAGTTAGTGGAAATGAGGGAGACTGTGGTTGGAGTCCCCTCGCTGTGTTTCTAAAAGAACCAAGATGAACAAGTCATGGCTCTCAGAGGACTTTTCTTCCCCTGGGTCATCCAGGGGACGGGAAAGGCACGCGTATTTTTGAGAGTGCTTCATGCCAAGCATCTTTTTCTTTTTCAAAAGGGAAGGTCAACTGATGCCAGTCAAGTGGGGTGTGTGTGGCCCAGTTAGTGGCAACGAGGGAGACTGTGGTTGGAGTCCCCTCGCTGTGTTTCTAAAAGAACCAAGATGAACAAGTCATGGCTCTCAGAGGACTTTTCTTCCCCTGGGTCAGCCAGGGGACGGGAAAGGCACGCGTATTTTTGAGAGTGCTTCATGCCAAGCATCTTTTTCTTTTTCAAAAGGGGGGGTCAACTGATGCCAGTCAAGTGGGGTGTGTGTGGCCCAATTAGTGGCAACGAGGGAGACTGTGGTTGGAGTCCCCTTGCTGTGTTTCTAAAAGAACCAAGATGAACAAGTCATGGCTCTCAGAGGACTTTTCTTCCCCTGGGTCATCCAGGGGACGGGAAAGGCACGCGTATTTTTGAGAGTGCTTCATGCCAAGCATCTTTTTCTTTTTCAAAAGGGAAGGTCAACTGATGCCAGTCAAGTGGGGTGTGTGTGGCCCAGTTAGTGGCAACGAGGGAGACTGTGGTTGGAGTGCCCTCGCTGTGTTTCTAAAAGAACCAAGATGAACAAGTCATGGCTCTCAGAGGACTTTTCTTCCCCTGGGTCATCCAGGGGACGGGAAAGGCACGCGTATTTTTGAGAGTGCTTCATGCCAAGCATCTTTTTCTTTTTCAAAAGGGGGGGTCAACTGATGCCAGTCAAGTGGGGTGTGTGTGGCCCAATTAGTGGCAACGAGGGAGACTGTGGTTGGAGTCCCCTCGCTGTGTTTCTAAAAGAACCAAGATGAACAAGTCATGGCTCTCAGAGGACTTTTCTTCCCCTGGGTCAGCCAGGGGATGGGAAAGGCACGCGTATTTTTGAGAGTGCTTCATGCCAAGCATCTTTTTCTTTTTCAAAAGGGAAGGTCAACTGATGCCAGTCAAGTGGGGTGTGTGTGGCCCAGTTAGTGGCAACGAGGGAGACTGTGGTTGGAGTCCCCTCGCTGTGTTTCTAAAAGAACCAAGATGAACAAGTCATGGCTCTCAGAGGACTTTTCTTCCCCTGGGTCAGCCAGGGGATGGGAAAGGCACGCGTATTTTTGAGAGTGCTTCATGCCAAGCATCTTTTTCTTTTTCAACAGGGAAGGTCAACTGATGCCAGTCAAGTGGGGTGTGTGTGGCCCAGTTAGTGGCAACGAGGGAGACTGTGGTTGGAGTCCCCTCGCTGTGTTTCTAAAAGAACCAAGATGAACAAGTCATGGCTCTCAGAGGACTTTTCTTCCCCTGGGTCAGCCAGGGGACGGGAAAGGCACGCGTATTTTTGAGAGTGCTTCATGCCAAGCATCTTTTTCTTTTTGAAAAGGGGGGGTCAACTGATGCCAGTCAAGTGGGGTGTGTGTGGCCCAATTAGTGGCAACGAGGGAGACTGTGGTTGGAGTGCCCTCGCTGTGTTTCTAAAAGAACCAAGATGAACAAGTCATATCTCTCAGAGGACTTTTCTTCCCCTGGGTCATCCAGGGGACGGGAAAGGCACGCGTATTTTTGAGAGTGCTTCATGCCAACCATCTTTTTCTTTTTCAAAAGGGGGGGTCAACTGATGGCAGTCAAGTGGGGTGTGTGTGGCCCAGTTAGTGGCAACGAGGGAGACTGTGGTTGAAGTCCCCTCGCTGTGTTTCTAAAAGAACCAAGATGAACAAGTCATGGCTCTCAGAGGACTTTTCTTCCCCTGGGTCAGCCAGGGGACGAGAAAGGCACGCGTATTTTTGAGAGTGCTTCATGCCAAGCATCTTTTTCTTTTTCAAAAGGGAAGGTCAACTGATGCCAGTCAAGTGGGGTGTGTGTGGCCCAGTTAGTGGAAACGAGGGAGACTGTGGTTGAAGTCCCCTCGCTGTGTTTCTAAAAGAACCAAGATGAACAAGTCATGGCTCTCAGAGGACTTTTCTTCCCTTGGGTCAGCCAGGGGACGGGAAAGGCACGCGTATTTTTGAGAGTGCTTCATGCCAAGCATCTTTTTCTTTTTCAAAAGGGGGGGTCAACTGATGCCAGTCAAGTGGGGTGTGTGTGGCCCAATTAGTGGCAACGAGGGAGACTGTGGTTGGAGTCCCCTCGCTGTGTTTCTAAAAGAACCAAGATGAACAAGTCATGGCTCTCAGAGGACTTTTCTTCCCCTGGGTCAGCCAGGGGACGGGAAAGGCACTCGCATTTTTGAGAGTGCTTCATGCCAAGCATCTTTTTCTTTTTCAAAAGGGAAGGTCAACTGATGCCAGTCAAGTGGGGTGTGTGTGGCCCAGTTAGTGGCAACGAGGGAGACTGTGGTTGGAGTCCCCTCGCTGTGTTTCTAAAAGAACCAAGATGAACAAGTCATGGCTCTCAGAGGACTTTTCTTCCCCTGGGTCAGCCAGGGGACGGGAAAGGCACGCGTATTTTTGAGAGTGCTTCATGCCAAGCATCTTTTTCTTTTTCAAAAGGGAAGGTCAACTGATGCCAGTCAAGTGGGGTGTGTGTGGCCCAGTTAGTGGAAACGAGGGAGACTGTGGTTGGAGTCCCCTCGCTGTGTTTCTAAAAGAACCAAGATGAACAAGTCATGGCTCTCAGAGGACTTTTCTTCCCCTGGGTCATCCAGGGGACGGGAAAGGCACGCGTATTTTTGAGAGTGCTTCATGCCAAGCATCTTTTTCTTTTTCAAAAGGGAAGGTCAACTGATGCCAGTCAAGTGGGGTGTGTGTGGCCCAGTTAGTGGAAATGAGGGAGACTGTGCTTGGAGTCCCCTCGCTGTGTTTCTAAAAGAACCAAGATGAACAAGTCATGGCTCTCAGAGGACTTTTCTTCCCCTGGGTCAGCCAGGGGACGGGAAAGGCACGCGTATTTTTGAGAGTGCTTCATGCCAAGCATCTTTTTCTTTTTCAAAAGGGAAGGTCAACTGATGCCAGTCAAGTGGGGTGTGTGTGGCCCAATTAGTGGAAACGAGGGAGACTGTGGTTGGAGTGCCCTCGCTGTGTTTCTAAAAGAACCAAGATGAACAAGTCATGGCTCTCAGAGGACTTTTCTTCCCCTGGGTCATCCAGGGGACGGGAAAGGCACGCGTATTTTTGAGAGTGCTTCATGCCAAGCATCTTTTTCTTTTTCAAAAGGGGGGGTCAACTGATGCCAGTCAAGTGGGGTGTGTGTGGCCCAATTAGTGGCAACGAGGGAGACTGTGGTTGGAGTCCCCTCGCTGTGTTTCTAAAAGAACCAAGATGAACAAGTCATGGCTCTCAGAGGACTTTTCTTCCCCTGGGTCAGCCAGGGGACGGGAAAGGCACGCGTATTTTTGAGAGTGCTTCATGCCAAGCATCTTTTTCTTTTTCAAAAGGGAAGGTCAACTGATGCCAGTCAAGTGGGGTGTGTGTGGCCCAGTTAGTGGAAATGAGGGAGACTGTGCTTGGAGTCCCCTCGCTGTGTTTCTAAAAGAACCAAGATGAACAAGTCATGGCTCTCAGAGGACTTTTCTTCCCCTGGGTCAGCCAGGGGACGGGAAAGGCACGCGTATTTTTGAGAGTGCTTCATGCCAAGCATCTTTTTCTTTTTCAAAAGGGAAGGTCAACTGATGCCAGTCAAGTGGGGTGTGTGTGGCCCAATTAGTGGAAACGAGGGAGACTGTGGTTGGAGTGCCCTCGCTGTGTTTCTAAAAGAACCAAGATGAACAAGTCATGGCTCTCAGAGGACTTTTCTTCCCCTGGGTCATCCAGGGGACGGGAAAGGCACGCGTATTTTTGAGAGTGCTTCATGCCAAGCATCTTTTTCTTTTTCAAAAGGGGGGGTCAACTGATGCCAGTCAAGTGGGGTGTGTGTGGCCCAATTAGTGGCAACGAGGGAGACTGTGGTTGGAGTCCCCTCGCTGTGTTTCTAAAAGAACCAAGATGAACAAGTCATGGCTCTCAGAGGACTTTTCTTCCCCTGGGTCAGCCAGGGGATGGGAAAGGCACGCGAATTTTTGAGAGTGCTTCATGCCAAGCATCTTTTTCTTTTTCAAAAGGGAAGGTCAACTGATGCCAGTCAAGTGGGGTGTGTGTGGCCCAGTTAGTGGAAATGAGGGAGACTGTGGTTGGAGTCCCCTCGCTGTGTTTCTAAAAGAACCAAGATGAACAAGTCATGGCTCTCAGAGGACTTTTCTTCCCCTGGGTCATCCAGGGGACGGGAAAGGCACGCGTATTTTTGAGAGTGCTTCATGCCAAGCATCTTTTTCTTTTTCAAAAGGGAAGGTCAACTGATGCCAGTCAAGTGGGGTGTGTGTGGCCCAGTTAGTGGCAACGAGGGAGACTGTGGTTGGAGTCCCCTCGCTGTGTTTCTAAAAGAACCAAGATGAACAAGTCATGGCTCTCAGAGGACTTTTCTTCCCCTGGGTGAGCCAGGGGACGGGAAAGGCACGCGTATTTTTGAGAGTGCTTCATGCCAAGCATCTTTTTCTTTTTCAAAAGGGGGGGTCAACTGATGCCAGTCAAGTGGGGTGTGTGTGGCCCAATTAGTGGCAACGAGGGAGACTGTGGTTGGAGTCCCCTTGCTGTGTTTCTAAAAGAACCAAGATGAACAAGTCATGGCTCTCAGAGGACTTTTCTTCCCCTGGGTCATCCAGGGGACGGGAAAGGCACGCGTATTTTTGAGAGTGCTTCATGCCAAGCATCTTTTTCTTTTTCAAAAGGGAAGGTCAACTGATGCCAGTCAAGTGGGGTGTGTGTGGCCCAGTTAGTGGCAACGAGGGAGACTGTGGTTGGAGTGCCCTCGCTGTGTTTCTAAAAGAACCAAGATGAACAAGTCATGGCTCTCAGAGGACTTTTCTTCCCCTGGGTCTTCCAGGGGACGGGAAAGGCACGCGTATTTTTGAGAGTGCTTCATGCCAAGCATCTTTTTCTTTTTCAAAAGGGGGGGTCAACTGATGCCAGTCAAGTGGGGTGTGTGTGGCCCAATTAGTGGCAACGAGGGAGACTGTGGTTGGAGTCCCCTCGCTGTGTTTCTAAAAGAACCAAGATGAACAAGTCATGGCTCTCAGAGGACTTTTCTTCCCCTGGGTCAGCCAGGGGATGGGAAAGGCACGCGTATTTTTGAGAGTGCTTCATGCCAAGCATCTTTTTCTTTTTCAAAAGGGAAGGTCAACTGATGCCAGTCAAGTGGGGTGTGTGTGGCCCAGTTAGTGGCAACGAGGGAGACTGTGGTTGGAGTCCCCTCGCTGTGTTTCTAAAAGAACCAAGATGAACAAGTCATGGCTCTCAGAGGACTTTTCTTCCCCTGGGTCAGCCAGGGGATGGGAAAGGCACGCGTATTTTTGAGAGTGCTTCATGCCAAGCATCTTTTTCTTTTTCAACAGGGAAGGTCAACTGATGCCAGTCAAGTGGGGTGTGTGTGGCCCAGTTAGTGGCAACGAGGGAGACTGTGGTTGGAGTCCCCTCGCTGTGTTTCTAAAAGAACCAAGATGAACAAGTCATGGCTCTCAGAGGACTTTTCTTCCCCTGGGTCAGCCAGGGGACGGGAAAGGCACGCGTATTTTTGAGAGTGCTTCATGCCAAGCATCTTTTTCTTTTTCAAAAGGGAAGGTCAACTGATGCCAGTCAAGTGGGGTGTGTGTGGCCCAATTAGTGGAAACGAGGGAGACTGTGGTTGGAGTGCCCTCGCTGTGTTTCTAAAAGAACCAAGATGAACAAGTCATGGCTCTCAGAGGACTTTTCTTCCCCTGGGTCATCCAGGGGACGGGAAAGGCACGCGTATTTTTGAGAGTGCTTCATGCCAAGCATCTTTTTCTTTTTCAAAAGGGGGGGTCAACTGATGCCAGTCAAGTGGGGTGTGTGTGGCCCAATTAGTGGCAACGAGGGAGACTGTGGTTGGAGTCCCCTCGCTGTGTTTCTAAAAGAACCAAGATGAACAAGTCATGGCTCTCAGAGGACTTTTCTTCCCCTGGGTCAGCCAGGGGATGGGAAAGGCACGCGTATTTTTGAGAGTGCTTCATGCCAAGCATCTTTTTCTTTTTCAAAAGGGAAGGTCAACTGATGCCAGTCAAGTGGGGTGTGTGTGGCCCAGTTAGTGGCAACGAGGGAGACTGTGGTTGGAGTCCCCTCGCTGTGTTTCTAAAAGAACCAAGATGAACAAGTCATGGCTCTCAGAGGACTTTTCTTCCCCTGGGTCAGCCAGGGGATGGGAAAGGCACGCGTATTTTTGAGAGTGCTTCATGCCAAGCATCTTTTTCTTTTTCAACAGGGAAGGTCAACTGATGCCAGTCAAGTGGGGTGTGTGTGGCCCAGTTAGTGGCAACGAGGGAGACTGTGGTTGGAGTCCCCTCGCTGTGTTTCTAAAAGAACCAAGATGAACAAGTCATGGCTCTCAGAGGACTTTTCTTCCCCTGGGTCAGCCAGGGGACGGGAAAGGCACGCGTATTTTTGAGAGTGCTTCATGCCAAGCATCTTTTTCTTTTTCAAAAGGGAAGGTCAACTGATGCCAGTCAAGTGGGGTGTGTGTGGCCCAATTAGTGGAAACGAGGGAGACTGTGGTTGGAGTGCCCTCGCTGTGTTTCTAAAAGAACCAAGATGAACAAGTCATGGCTCTCAGAGGACTTTTCTTCCCCTGGGTCATCCAGGGGACGGGAAAGGCACGCGTATTTTTGAGAGTGCTTCATGCCAAGCATCTTTTTCTTTTTCAAAAGGGGGGGTCAACTGATGCCAGTCAAGTGGGGTGTGTGTGGCCCAATTAGTGGCAACGAGGGAGACTGTGGTTGGAGTCCCCTCGCTGTGTTTCTAAAAGAACCAAGATGAACAAGTCATGGCTCTCAGAGGACTTTTCTTCCCCTGGGTCAGCCAGGGGACGGGAAAGGCACGCGTATTTTTGAGAGTGCTTCATGCCAAGCATCTTTTTCTTTTTCAAAAGGGAAGGTCAACTGATGCCAGTCAAGTGGGGTGTGTGTGGCCCAGTTAGTGGAAATGAGGGAGACTGTGCTTGGAGTCCCCTCGCTGTGTTTCTAAAAGAACCAAGATGAACAAGTCATGGCTCTCAGAGGACTTTTCTTCCCCTGGGTCAGCCAGGGGACGGGAAAGGCACGCGTATTTTTGAGAGTGCTTCATGCCAAGCATCTTTTTCTTTTTCAAAAGGGAAGGTCAACTGATGCCAGTCAAGTGGGGTGTGTGTGGCCCAATTAGTGGAAACGAGGGAGACTGTGGTTGGAGTGCCCTCGCTGTGTTTCTAAAAGAACCAAGATGAACAAGTCATGGCTCTCAGAGGACTTTTCTTCCCCTGGGTCATCCAGGGGACGGGAAAGGCACGCGTATTTTTGAGAGTGCTTCATGCCAAGCATCTTTTTCTTTTTCAAAAGGGGGGGTCAACTGATGCCAGTCAAGTGGGGTGTGTGTGGCCCAATTAGTGGCAACGAGGGAGACTGTGGTTGGAGTCCCCTCGCTGTGTTTCTAAAAGAACCAAGATGAACAAGTCATGGCTCTCAGAGGACTTTTCTTCCCCTGGGTCATCCAGGGGACGGGAAAGGCACGCGTATTTTTGAGAGTGCTTCATGCCAAGCATCTTTTTCTTTTTCAAAAGGGGGGGTCAACTGATGCCAGTCAAGTGGGGTGTGTGTGGCCCAATTAGTGGCAACGAGGGAGACTGTGGTTGGAGTCCCCTCGCTGTGTTTCTAAAAGAACCAAGATGAACAAGTCATGGCTCTCAGAGGACTTTTCTTCCCCTGGGTCAGCCAGGGGATGGGAAAGGCACGCAAATTTTTGAGAGTGCTTCATGCCAAGCATCTTTTTCTTTTTCAAAAGGGAAGGTCAACTGATGCCAGTCAAGTGGGGTGTGTGTGGCCCAGTTAGTGGAAATGAGGGAGACTGTGGTTGGAGTCCCCTCGCTGTGTTTCTAAAAGAACCAAGATGAACAAGTCATGGCTCTCAGAGGACTTTTCTTCCCCTGGGTCATCCAGGGGACGGGAAAGGCACGCGTATTTTTGAGAGTGCTTCATGCCAAGCATCTTTTTCTTTTTCAAAAGGGAAGGTCAACTGATGCCAGTCAAGTGGGGTGTGTGTGGCCCAGTTAGTGGCAACGAGGGAGACTGTGGTTGGAGTCCCCTCGCTGTGTTTCTAAAAGAACCAAGATGAACAAGTCATGGCTCTCAGAGGACTTTTCTTCCCCTGGGTCAGCCAGGGGACGGGAAAGGCACGCGTATTTTTGAGAGTGCTTCATGCCAAGCATCTTTTTCTTTTTCAAAAGGGGGGGTCAACTGATGCCAGTCAAGTGGGGTGTGTGTGGCCCAATTAGTGGCAACGAGGGAGACTGTGGTTGGAGTCCCCTCGCTGTGTTTCTAAAAGAACCAAGATGAACAAGTCATGGCTCTCAGAGGACTTTTCTTCCCCTGGGTCAGCCAGGGGATGGGAAAGGCACGCGTATTTTTGAGAGTGCTTCATGCCAAGCATCTTTTTCTTTTTCAAAAGGGAAGGTCAACTGATGCCAGTCAAGTGGGGTGTGTGTGGCCCAGTTAGTGGCAACGAGGGAGACTGTGGTTGGAGTCCCCTCGCTGTGTTTCTAAAAGAACCAAGATGAACAAGTCATGGCTCTCAGAGGACTTTTCTTCCCCTGGGTCAGCCAGGGGATGGGAAAGGCACGCGTATTTTTGAGAGTGCTTCATGCCAAGCATCTTTTTCTTTTTCAACAGGGAAGGTCAACTGATGCCAGTCAAGTGGGGTGTGTGTGGCCCAGTTAGTGGCAACGAGGGAGACTGTGGTTGGAGTCCCCCCGCTGTGTTTCTAAAAGAACCAAGATGAACAAGTCATGGCTCTCAGAGGACTTTTCTTCCCCTGGGTCAGCCAGGGGACGGGAAAGGCACGCGTATTTTTGAGAGTGCTTCATGCCAAGCATCTTTTTCTTTTTGAAAAGGGGGGGGGTCAACTGATGCCAGTCAAGTGGGGTGTGTGTGGCCCAATTAGTGGCAACGAGGGAGACTGTGGTTGGAGTCCCCTTGCTGTGTTTCTAAAAGAACCAAGATGAACAAGTCATGGCTCTCAGAGGACTTTTCTTCCCCTGGGTCAGTCAGGGGACGGGAAAGGCACGCGTATTTTTGAGAGTGCTTCATGCCAAGCATCTTTTTCTTTTTCAAAAGGGAAGGTCAACTGATGCCAGTCAAGTGGGGTGTGTGTGGCCCAGTTAGTGGCAACGAGGGAGACTGTGGTTGGAGTCCCCTCGCTGTGTTTCTAAAAGAACCAAGATGAACAAGTCATGGCTCTCAGAGGACTTTTCTTCCCCTGGGTCAGCCAGGGGACGGGAAAGGCACGCGTATTTTTGAGAGTGCTTCATGCCAAGCATCTTTTTCTTTTTCAAAAGGGGGGGTCAACTGATGCCAGTCAAGTGGGGTGTGTGTGGCCCAATTAGTGGCAACGAGGGAGACTGTGGTTGGAGTCCCCTTGCTGTGTTTCTAAAAGAACCAAGATGAACAAGTCATGGCTCTCAGAGGACTTTTCTTCCCCTGGGTCAGCCAGGGGACGGGAAAGGCACGCGTATTTTTGAGAGTGCTTCATGCCAAGCATCTTTTTCTTTTTCAAAAGGGAAGGTCAACTGATGCCAGTCAAGTGGGGTGTGTGTGGCCCAGTTAGTGGCAACGAGGGAGACTGTGGTTGGAGTCCCCTCGCTGTGTTTCTAAAAGAACCAAGATGAACAAGTCATGGCTCTCAGAGGACTTTTCTTCCCCTGGGTCAGCCAGGGGACGGGAAAGGCACGCGTATTTTTGAGAGTGCTTCATGCCAAGCATCTTTTTCTTTTTCAAAAGGGAAGGTCAACTGATGCCAGTCAAGTGGGGTGTGTGTGGCCCAGTTAGTGGAAACGAGGGAGACTGTGGTTGGAGTGCCCTCGCTGTGTTTCTAAAAGAACCAAGATGAACAAGTCATATCTCTCAGAGGACTTTTCTTCCCCTGGGTCATCCAGGGGACGGGAAAGGCACGCGTATTTTTGAGAGTGCTTCATGCCAACCATCTTTTTCTTTTTCAAAAGGGGGGGTCAACTGATGGCAGTCAAGTGGGGTGTGTGTGGCCCAGTTAGTGGCAACGAGGGAGACTGTGGTTGAAGTCCCCTCGCTGTGTTTCTAAAAGAACCAAGATGAACAAGTCATGGCTCTCAGAGGACTTTTCTTCCCCTGGGTCAGCCAGGGGACGAGAAAGGCACGCGTATTTTTGAGAGTGCTTCATGCCAAGCATCTTTTTCTTTTTCAAAAGGGAAGGTCAACTGATGCCAGTCAAGTGGGGTGTGTGTGGCCCAGTTAGTGGAAACGAGGGAGACTGTGGTTGAAGTCCCCTCGCTGTGTTTCTAAAAGAACCAAGATGAACAAGTCATGGCTCTCAGAGGACTTTTCTTCCCTTGGGTCAGCCAGGGGACGGGAAAGGCACGCGTATTTTTGAGAGTGCTTCATGCCAAGCATCTTTTTCTTTTTCAAAAGGGGGGGTCAACTGATGCCAGTCAAGTGGGGTGTGTGTGGCCCAATTAGTGGCAACGAGGGAGACTGTGGTTGGAGTCCCCTCGCTGTGTTTCTAAAAGAACCAAGATGAACAAGTCATGGCTCTCAGAGGACTTTTCTTCCCCTGGGTCAGCCAGGGGACGGGAAAGGCACGCGTATTTTTGAGAGTGCTTCATGCCAAGCATCTTTTTCTTTTTCAAAAGGGAAGGTCAACTGATGCCAGTCAAGTGGGGTGTGTGTGGCCCAGTTAGTGGCAACGAGGGAGACTGTGGTTGGAGTCCCCTCGCTGTGTTTCTAAAAGAACCAAGATGAACAAGTCATGGCTCTCAGAGGACTTTTCTTCCCCTGGGTCAGCCAGGGGACGGGAAAGGCACGCGTATTTTTGAGAGTGCTTCATGCCAAGCATCTTTTTCTTTTTCAAAAGGGAAGGTCAACTGATGCCAGTCAAGTGGGGTGTGTGTGGCCCAGTTAGTGGAAACGAGGGAGACTGTGGTTGGAGTCCCCTCGCTGTGTTTCTAAAAGAACCAAGATGAACAAGTCATGGCTCTCAGAGGACTTTTCTTCCCCTGGGTCATCCAGGGGACGGGAAAGGCACGCGTATTTTTGAGAGTGCTTCATGCCAAGCATCTTTTTCTTTTTCAAAAGGGAAGGTCAACTGATGCCAGTCAAGTGGGGTGTGTGTGGCCCAGTTAGTGGAAATGAGGGAGACTGTGCTTGGAGTCCCCTCGCTGTGTTTCTAAAAGAACCAAGATGAACAAGTCATGGCTCTCAGAGGACTTTTCTTCCCCTGGGTCAGCCAGGGGACGGGAAAGGCACGCGTATTTTTGAGAGTGCTTCATGCCAAGCATCTTTTTCTTTTTCAAAAGGGAAGGTCAACTGATGCCAGTCAAGTGGGGTGTGTGTGGCCCAATTAGTGGAAACGAGGGAGACTGTGGTTGGAGTGCCCTCGCTGTGTTTCTAAAAGAACCAAGATGAACAAGTCATGGCTCTCAGAGGACTTTTCTTCCCCTGGGTCATCCAGGGGACGGGAAAGGCACGCGTATTTTTGAGAGTGCTTCATGCCAAGCATCTTTTTCTTTTTCAAAAGGGGGGTCAACTGATGCCAGTCAAGTGGGGTGTGTGTGGCCCAATTAGTGGCAACGAGGGAGACTGTGGTTGGAGTCCCCTCGCTGTGTTTCTAAAAGAACCAAGATGAACAAGTCATGGCTCTCAGAGGACTTTTCTTCCCCTGGGTCAGCCAGGGGACGGGAAAGGCACGCGTATTTTTGAGAGTGCTTCATGCCAAGCATCTTTTTCTTTTTCAAAAGGGAAGGTCAACTGATGCCAGTCAAGTGGGGTGTGTGTGGCCCAGTTAGTGGAAATGAGGGAGACTGTGCTTGGAGTCCCCTCGCTGTGTTTCTAAAAGAACCAAGATGAACAAGTCATGGCTCTCAGAGGACTTTTCTTCCCCTGGGTCAGCCAGGGGACGGGAAAGGCACGCGTATTTTTGAGAGTGCTTCATGCCAAGCATCTTTTTCTTTTTCAAAAGGGAAGGTCAACTGATGCCAGTCAAGTGGGGTGTGTGTGGCCCAATTAGTGGAAACGAGGGAGACTGTGGTTGGAGTGCCCTCGCTGTGTTTCTAAAAGAACCAAGATGAACAAGTCATGGCTCTCAGAGGACTTTTCTTCCCCTGGGTCATCCAGGGGACGGGAAAGGCACGCGTATTTTTGAGAGTGCTTCATGCCAAGCATCTTTTTCTTTTTCAAAAGGGGGGGTCAACTGATGCCAGTCAAGTGGGGTGTGTGTGGCCCAATTAGTGGCAACGAGGGAGACTGTGGTTGGAGTCCCCTCGCTGTGTTTCTAAAAGAACCAAGATGAACAAGTCATGGCTCTCAGAGGACTTTTCTTCCCCTGGGTCAGCCAGGGGATGGGAAAGGCACGCGAATTTTTGAGAGTGCTTCATGCCAAGCATCTTTTTCTTTTTCAAAAGGGAAGGTCAACTGATGCCAGTCAAGTGGGGTGTGTGTGGCCCAGTTAGTGGAAATGAGGGAGACTGTGGTTGGAGTCCCCTCGCTGTGTTTCTAAAAGAACCAAGATGAACAAGTCATGGCTCTCAGAGGACTTTTCTTCCCCTGGGTCATCCAGGGGACGGGAAAGGCACGCGTATTTTTGAGAGTGCTTCATGCCAAGCATCTTTTTCTTTTTCAAAAGGGAAGGTCAACTGATGCCAGTCAAGTGGGGTGTGTGTGGCCCAGTTAGTGGCAACGAGGGAGACTGTGGTTGGAGTCCCCTCGCTGTGTTTCTAAAAGAACCAAGATGAACAAGTCATGGCTCTCAGAGGACTTTTCTTCCCCTGGGTCAGCCAGGGGACGGGAAAGGCACGCGTATTTTTGAGAGTGCTTCATGCCAAGCATCTTTTTCTTTTTCAAAAGGGGGGGTCAACTGATGCCAGTCAAGTGGGGTGTGTGTGGCCCAATTAGTGGCAACGAGGGAGACTGTGATTGGAGTCCCCTTGCTGTGTTTCTAAAAGAACCAAGATGAACAAGTCATGGCTCTCAGAGGACTTTTCTTCCCCTGGGTCATCCAGGGGACGGGAAAGGCACGCGTATTTTTGAGAGTGCTTCATGCCAAGCATCTTTTTCTTTTTCAAAAGGGAAGGTCAACTGATGCCAGTCAAGTGGGGTGTGTGTGGCCCAGTTAGTGGCAACGAGGGAGACTGTGGTTGGAGTGCCCTCGCTGTGTTTCTAAAAGAACCAAGATGAACAAGTCATGGCTCTCAGAGGACTTTTCTTCCCCTGGGTCATCCAGGGGACGGGAAAGGCACGCGTATTTTTGAGAGTGCTTCATGCCAAGCATCTTTTTCTTTTTCAAAAGGGGGGGTCAACTGATGCCAGTCAAGTGGGGTGTGTGTGGCCCAAATAGTGGCAACGAGGGAGACTGTGGTTGGAGTCCCCTCGCTGTGTTTCTAAAAGAACCAAGATGAACAAGTCATGGCTCTCAGAGGACTTTTCTTCCCCTGGGTCAGCCAGGGGATGGGAAAGGCACGCGTATTTTTGAGAGTGCTTCATGCCAAGCATCTTTTTCTTTTTCAAAAGGGAAGGTCAACTGATGCCAGTCAAGTGGGGTGTGTGTGGCCCAGTTAGTGGCAACGAGGGAGACTGTGGTTGGAGTCCCCTCGCTGTGTTTCTAAAAGAACCAAGATGAACAAGTCATGGCTCTCAGAGGACTTTTCTTCCCCTGGGTCAGCCAGGGGATGGGAAAGGCACGCGTATTTTTGAGAGTGCTTCATGCCAAGCATCTTTTTCTTTTTCAACAGGGAAGGTCAACTGATGCCAGTCAAGTGGGGTGTGTGTGGCCCAGTTAGTGGCAACGAGGGAGACTGTGGTTGGAGTCCCCTCGCTGTGTTTCTAAAAGAACCAAGATGAACAAGTCATGGCTCTCAGAGGACTTTTCTTTCCCTGGGTCAGCCAGGGGACGGGAAAGGCACGCGTATTTTTGAGAGTGCTTCATGCCAAGCATCTTTTTCTTTTTGAAAAGGGGGGGTCAACTGATGCCAGTCAAGTGGGGTGTGTGTGGCCCAATTAGTGGCAACGAGGGAGACTGTGGTTGGAGTCCCCTTGCTGTGTTTCTAAAAGAACCAAGATGAACAAGTCATGGCTCTCAGAGGACTTTTCTTCCCCTGGGTCAGTCAGGGGACGGGAAAGGCACGCGTATTTTTGAGAGTGCTTCATGCCAAGCATCTTTTTCTTTTTCAAAAGGGAAGGTCAACTGATGCCAGTCAAGTGGGGTGTGTGTGGCCCAGTTAGTGGCAACGAGGGAGACTGTGGTTGGAGTCCCCTCGCTGTGTTTCTAAAAGAACCAAGATGAACAAGTCATGGCTCTCAGAGGACTTTTCTTCCCCTGGGTCAGCCAGGGGACGGGAAAGGCACGCGTATTTTTGAGAGTGCTTCATGCCAAGCATCTTTTTCTTTTTCAAAAGGGGGCGTCAACTGATGCCAGTCAAGTGGGGTGTGTGTGGCCCAATTAGTGGCAACGAGGGAGACTGTGGTTGGAGTCCCCTTGCTGTGTTTCTAAAAGAACCAAGATGAACAAGTCATGGCTCTCAGAGGACTTTTCTTCCCCTGGGTCAGCCAGGGGACGGGAAAGGCACGCGTATTTTTGAGAGTGCTTCATGCCAAGCATCTTTTTCTTTTTCAAAAGGGAAGGTCAACTGATGCCAGTCAAGTGGGGTGTGTGTGGCCCAGTTAGTGGCAACGAGGGAGACTGTGGTTGGAGTCCCCTCGCTGTGTTTCTAAAAGAACCAAGATGAACAAGTCATGGCTCTCAGAGGACTTTTCTTCCCCTGGGTCAGCCAGGGGACGGGAAAGGCACGCGTATTTTTGAGAGTGCTTCATGCCAAGCATCTTTTTCTTTTTCAAAAGGGGGGGTCAACTGATGCCAGTCAAGTGGGGTGTGTGTGGCCCAGTTAGTGGAAACGAGGGAGACTGTGGTTGGAGTGCCCTCGCTGTGTTTCTAAAAGAACCAAGATGAACAAGTCATATCTCTCAGAGGACTTTTCTTCCCCTGGGTCATCCAGGGGACGGGAAAGGCACGCGTATTTTTGAGAGTGCTTCATGCCAACCATCTTTTTCTTTTTCAAAAGGGGGGGTCAACTGATGGCAGTCAAGTGGGGTGTGTGTGGCCCAGTTAGTGGCAACGAGGGAGACTGTGGTTGAAGTCCCCTCGCTGTGTTTCTAAAAGAACCAAGATGAACAAGTCATGGCTCTCAGAGGACTTTTCTTCCCCTGGGTCAGCCAGGGGACGAGAAAGGCACGCGTATTTTTGAGAGTGCTTCATGCCAAGCATCTTTTTCTTTTTCAAAAGGGAAGGTCAACTGATGCCAGTCAAGTGGGGTGTGTGTGGCCCAGTTAGTGGAAACGAGGGAGACTGTGGTTGAAGTCCCCTCGCTGTGTTTCTAAAAGAACCAAGATGAACAAGTCATGGCTCTCAGAGGACTTTTCTTCCCTTGGGTCAGCCAGGGGACGGGAAAGGCACGCGTATTTTTGAGAGTGCTTCATGCCAAGCATCTTTTTCTTTTTCAAAAGGGGGGGTCAACTGATGCCAGTCAAGTGGGGTGTGTGTGGCCCAATTAGTGGCAACGAGGGAGACTGTGGTTGGAGTCCCCTCGCTGTGTTTCTAAAAGAACCAAGATGAACAAGTCATGGCTCTCAGAGGACTTTTCTTCCCCTGGGTCAGCCAGGGGACGGGAAAGGCACGCGTATTTTTGAGAGTGCTTCATGCCAAGCATCTTTTTCTTTTTCAAAAGGGAAGGTCAACTGATGCCAGTCAAGTGGGGTGTGTGTGGCCCAGTTAGTGGCAACGAGGGAGACTGTGGTTGGAGTCCCCTCGCTGTGTTTCTAAAAGAACCAAGATGAACAAGTCATGGCTCTCAGAGGACTTTTCTTCCCCTGGGTCAGCCAGGGGACGGGAAAGGCACGCGTATTTTTGAGAGTGCTTCATGCCAAGCATCTTTTTCTTTTTCAAAAGGGGGGGTCAACTGATGCCAGTCAAGTGGGGTGTGTGTGGCCCAATTAGTGGCAACGAGGGAGACTGTGGTTGGAGTCCCCTTGCTGTGTTTCTAAAAGAACCAAGATGAACAAGTCATGGCTCTCAGAGGACTTTTCTTCCCCTGGGTCAGCCAGGGGACGGGAAAGGCACGCGTATTTTTGAGAGTGCTTCATGCCAAGCATCTTTTTCTTTTTCAAAAGGGAAGGTCAACTGATGCCAATCAAGTGGGGTGTGTGTGGCCCAGTTAGTGGCAACGAGGGAGACTGTGGTTGGAGTCCCCTCGCTGTGTTTCTAAAAGAACCAAGATGAACAAGTCATGGCTCTCAGAGGACTTTTCTTCCCCTGGGTCAGCCAGGGGACGGGAAAGGCACGCGTATTTTTGAGAGTGCTTCATGCCAAGCATCTTTTTCTTTTTCAAAAGGGAAGGTCAACTGATGCCAGTCAAGTGGGGTGTGTGTGGCCCAGTTAGTGGAAACGAGGGAGACTGTGGTTGGAGTGCCCTCGCTGTGTTTCTAAAAGAACCAAGATGAACAAGTCATATCTCTCAGAGGACTTTTCTTCCCCTGGGTCATCCAGGGGACGGGAAAGGCACGCGTATTTTTGAGAGTGCTTCATGCCAACCATCTTTTTCTTTTTCAAAAGGGGGGGTCAACTGATGGCAGTCAAGTGGGGTGTGTGTGGCCCAGTTAGTGGCAACGAGGGAGACTGTGGTTGAAGTCCCCTCGCTGTGTTTCTAAAAGAACCAAGATGAACAAGTCATGGCTCTCAGAGGACTTTTCTTCCCCTGGGTCAGCCAGGGGACGAGAAAGGCACGCGTATTTTTGAGAGTGCTTCATGCCAAGCATCTTTTTCTTTTTCAAAAGGGAAGGTCAACTGATGCCAGTCAAGTGGGGTGTGTGTGGCCCAGTTAGTGGAAACGAGGGAGACTGTGGTTGAAGTCCCCTCGCTGTGTTTCTAAAAGAACCAAGATGAACAAGTCATGGCTCTCAGACGACTTTTCTTCCCTTGGGTCAGCCAGGGGACGGGAAAGGCACGCGTATTTTTGAGAGTGCTTCATGCCAAGCATCTTTTTCTTTTTCAAAAGGGGGGGTCAACTGATGCCAGTCAAGTGGGGTGTGTGTGGCCCAATTAGTGGCAACGAGGGAGACTGTGGTTGGAGTCCCCTCGCTGTGTTTCTAAAAGAACCAAGATGAACAAGTCATGGCTCTCAGAGGACTTTTCTTCCCCTGGGTCAGCCAGGGGACGGGAAAGGCACGCGTATTTTTGAGAGTGCTTCATGCCAAGCATCTTTTTCTTTTTCAAAAGGGAAGGTCAACTGATGCCAGTCAAGTGGGGTGTGTGTGGCCCAGTTAGTGGCAACGAGGGAGACTGTGGTTGGAGTCCCCTCACTGTGTTTCTAAAAGAACCAAGATGAACAAGTCATGGCTCTCAGAGGACTTTTCTTCCCCTGGGTCAGCCAGGGGACGGGAAAGGCACGCGTATTTTTGAGAGTGCTTCATGCCAAGCATCTTTTTCTTTTTCAAAAGGGAAGGTCAACTGATGCCAGTCAAGTGGGGTGTGTGTGGCCCAGTTAGTGGAAACGAGGGAGACTGTGGTTGGAGTCCCCTCGCTGTGTTTCTAAAAGAACCAAGATGAACAAGTCATGGCTCTCAGAGGACTTTTCTTCCCCTGGGTCATCCAGGGGACGGGAAAGGCACGCGTATTTTTGAGAGTGCTTCATGCCAAGCATCTTTTTCTTTTTCAAAAGGGGGGATCAACTGATGCCAGTCAAGTGGGGTGTGTGTGGCCCAATTAGTGGCAACGAGGGAGACTGTGGTTGGAGTCCCCTCGCTGTGTTTCTAAAAGAACCAAGATGAACAAGTCATGGCTCTCAGAGGACTTTTCTTCCCCTGGGTCAGCCAGGGGACGGGAAAGGCACGCGTATTTTTGAGAGTGCTTCATGCCAAGCATGTTTTTCTTTTTCAAAAGGGAAGGTCAACTGATGCCAGTCAAGTGGGGTGTGTGTGGCCCAGTTAGTGGCAACGAGGGAGACTGTGGTTGGAGTCCCCTCGCTGTGTTTCTAAAAGAACCAAGATGAACAAGTCATGGCTCTCAGAGGACTTTTCTTCCCCTGGGTCAGCCAGGAGACGGGAAAGGCACGCGTATTTTTGAGAGTGCTTCATGCCAAGCATCTTTTTCTTTTTCAAAAGGGAAGGTCAACGGATGCCAGTCAAGTGGGGTGTGTGTGGCCCAGTTAGTGGAAACGAGGGAGACTGTGGTTGGAGTCCCCTCGCTGTGTTTCTAAAAGAACCAAGATGAACAAGTCATGGCTCTCAGAGGACTTTTCTTCCCCTGGGTCATCCAGGGGACGGGAAAGGCACGCGTATTTTTGAGAGTGCTTCATGCAAAGCATCTTTTTCTTTTTCAAAAGGGGGGGTCAACTGATGCCAGTCAAGTGGGGTGTGTATGGCCCAGTTAGTGGCAACGGGGGAGACTGTGGTTGGAGTCCCCTCGCTGTGTTTCTAAAAGAACCAAGATGAACAAGTCATGGCTCTCAGAGGACTTTTCTTCCCCTGGGTCAGCCAGGGGACGGGAAAGGCACGCGTATTTTTGAGAGTGCTTCATGCCAAGCATCTCTTTCTTTTTCAAAAGGGGGGGTCAACTGATGCCAGTCAAGTGGGGTGTGTGTGGCCCAGTTAGTGGAAATGAGGGAGACTGTAGTTGGAGTCCCCTCGCTGTGTTTCTTAAAGAACCAAGATGAACAAGTCATGGCTCTCAGAGGACTTTTCTTCCCCTGGGTCAGCCAGGGGACGGGAAAGGCACGCGTATTTTTGAGAGTGCTTCATGCCAAGCATCTTTTTCTTTTTCAAAAGGGAAGGTCAACTGATGCCAGTCAAGTGGGGTGTGTGTGGCCCAGTTAGTGGCAATGAGGGAGACTGTGGTTGGAGTCCCCTCGCTGTGTTTCTAAAAGAACCAAGATGAACAAGTCATGGCTCTCAGAGGACTTTTCTTCCCCTGGGTCAGCCAGGGGACGGGAAAGGCACGCGTATTTTTGAGAGTGCTTCATGCCAAGCATCTTTTTCTTTTTCAAAAGGGAAGGTCAACTGATGACAGTCAAGTGGGGTGTGTGTGGCCCAGTTAGTGGAAACGAGGGAGACTGTGGTTGGAGTGCCCTCGCTGTGTTTCTAAAAGAACCAAGATGAACAAGTCATGGCTCTCAGAGGACTTTTCTTCCCCTGGGTCATCCAGGGGACGGGAAAGGCACGCGTATTTTTGAGAGTGCTTCATGCCAAGCATCTTTTTCAAAAGGGGGGGTCAACTGATGCCAGTCAAGTGGGGTGTGTGTGGCCCAATTAGTGGCAACGAGGGAGACTGTGGTTGGAGTTCCCTTGCTGTGTTTCTAAAAGAACCAAGATGAACAAGTCATGGCTCTCAGAGGACTTTTCTTACCCTGGGTCATCCAGGGGACGGGAAAGGCACGCGTATTTTTGAGAGTGCTTCATGCCAAGCATCTTTTTCTTTTTCAAAAGGGGGGGTCAACTGATGGCAGTCAAGTGGGGGGGGTGTGGCCCAGTTAGTGGCAACGAGGGAGACTGTGGTTGAAGTCCCCTCGCTGTGTTTCTAAAAGAACCAAGATGAACAAGTCATGGCTCTCAGAGGACTTTTCTTCCCCTGGGTCAGCCAGGGGACGGGAAAGGCACGCGTATTTTTGAGAGTGCTTCATGCCAAGCATCTTTTTCTTTTTCAAAAGGGAAGGTCAACTGATGCCAGTCAAGTGGGGTGTGTGTGGCCCAGTTAGTGGCAGCGAGGGAGACTGTGGTTGGAGTCCCCTCGCTGTGTTTCTAAAAGAACCAAGATGAACAAGTCATGGCTCTCAGAGGACTTTTCTTCCCCTGGGTCAGCCAGGGGACGGGAAAGGCACGCGTATTTTTGAGAGTGCTTCATGCCAAGCATCTTTTTCTTTTTCAAAAGGGAAGGTCAACTGATGCCAGTCAAGTGGGGTGTGTGTGGCCCAGTTAGTGGAAACGAGGGAGACTGTGGTTGGAGTCCCCTCGCTGTGTTTCTAAAAGAACCAAGATGAACAAGTCATGGCTCTCAGAGGACTTTTCTTCCCCTGGGTCATCCAGGGGACGGGAAAGGCACGCGTATTTATGAGAGTGCTTCATGCCAAGCATCTTTTTCTTTTTCAAAAGGGGGGGTCAACTGATGCCAGTCAAGTGGGGTGTTGTGTGGCCCAATTAGTGGCAACGAGGGAGACTGTGGTTGGAGTCCCCTCGCTGTGTTTCTAAAAGAACCAAGATGAACAAGTCATGGCTCTCAGAGGAATTTTCTTCCCCTGGGTCAGCCAGGGGACGGGAAAGGCACGCGTATTTTTGAGAGTGCTTCATGCCAAGCATCTTTTTCTTTTTCAAAAGGGAAGGTCAACTGATGCCAGTCAAGTGGGGTGTGTGTGGCCCAGTTAGTGGCAACGAGGGAGACTGTGGTTGGAGTCCCCTCGCTGTGTTTCTAAAAGAACCAAGATGAACAAGTCATGGCTCTCAGAGGACTTTTCTTCCCCTGGGTCAGCCAGGAGATGGGAAAGGCACGCGTATTTTTGAGAGTGCTTCATGCCAAGCATCTTTTTCCTTTTCAAAAGGGAAGGTCAACGGATGCCAGTTAAGTGGGGTGTGTGTGGCCCAGTTAGTGGAAACGAGGGAGACTGTGGTTGGAGTCCCCTCGCTGTGTTTCTAAAAGAACCAAGATGAACAAGTCATGGCTCTCAGAGGACTTTTCTTCCCCTGGGTCATCCAGGGGACGGGAAAGGCACGCGTATTTTTGAGAGTGCTTCATGCAAAGCATCTTTTTCTTGTTCAAAAGGGGGGGTCAACTGATGCCAGTCAAGTGGGGTGTGTATGGCCCAGTTAGTGGCAACGAGGGAGACTGTGGTTGGAGTCCCCTCGCTGTGTTTCTAAAAGAACCAAGATGAACAAGTCATGGCTCTCAGAGGACTTTTCTTCCCCTGGGTCAGCCAGGGGACGGGAAAGGCACGCGTATTTTTGAGAGTGCTTCATGCCAAGCATCTTTTTCTTTTTCAAAAGGGAAGGTCAACTGATGCCAGTCAAGTGGGGTGTGTGTGGCCCAGTTAGTGGAAATGAGGGAGACTGTGCTTGGAGTCCCCTCGCTGTGTTTCTAAAAGAACCAAGATGAACAAGTCATGGCTCTCAGAGGACTTTTCTTCCCCTGGGTCAGCCAGGGGATGGGAAAGGCACGCGTATTTTTGAGAGTGCTTCATGCCAAGCATCTTTTTCTTTTTCAAAAGGGAAGGTCAACTGATGCCAGTCAAGTGGGGTGTGTGTGGCCCAATTAGTGGAAACGAGGGAGACTGTGGTTGGAGTGCCCTCGCTGTGTTTCTAAAAGAACCAAGATGAACAAGTCATGGCTCTCAGAGGACTTTTCTTCCCCTGGGTCATCCAGGGGACGGGAAAGGCACGCGTATTTTTGAGAGTGCTTCATGCCAAGCATCTTTTTCTTTTTCAAAAGGGGGGGTCAACTGATGCCAGTCAAGTGGGGTGTGTGTGGCCCAATTAGTGGCAACGAGGGAGACTGTGGTTGGAGTCCCCTCGCTGTGTTTCTAAAAGAACCAAGATGAACAAGTCATGGCTCTCAGAGGACTTTTCTTCCCCTGGGTCAGCCAGGGGATGGGAAAGGCACGCGAATTTTTGAGAGTGCTTCATGCCAAGCATCTTTTTCTTTTTCAAAAGGGAAGGTCAACTGATGCCAGTCAAGTGGGGTGTGTGTGGCCCAGTTAGTGGAAATGAGGGAGACTGTGGTTGGAGTCCCCTCGCTGTGTTTCTAAAAGAACCAAGATGAACAAGTCATGGCTCTCAGAGGACTTTTCTTCCCCTGGGTCATCCAGGGGACGGGAAAGGCACGCGTATTTTTGAGAGTGCTTCATGCCAAGCATCTTTTTCTTTTTCAAAAGGGGGGGTCAACTGATGCCAGTCAAGTGGGGTGTTGTGTGGCCCAATTAGTGGCAACGAGGGAGACTGTGGTTGGAGTCCCCTCGCTGTGTTTCTAAAAGAACCAAGATGAACAAGTCATGGCTCTCAGAGGAATTTTCTTCCCCTGGGTCAGCCAGGGGACGGGAAAGGCACGCGTATTTTTGAGAGTGCTTCATGCCAAGCATCTTTTTCTTTTTCAAAAGGGAAGGTCAACTGATGCCAGTCAAGTGGGGTGTGTGTGGCCCAGTTAGTGGCAACGAGGGAGACTGTGGTTGGAGTCCCCTCGCTGTGTTTCTAAAAGAACCAAGATGAACAAGTCATGGCTCTCAGAGGACTTTTCTTCCCCTGGGTCAGCCAGGAGATGGGAAAGGCACGCGTATTTTTGAGAGTGCTTCATGCCAAGCATCTTTTTCCTTTTCAAAAGGGAAGGTCAACGGATGCCAGTTAAGTGGGGTGTGTGTGGCCCAGTTAGTGGAAACGAGGGAGACTGTGGTTGGAGTCCCCTCGCTGTGTTTCTAAAAGAACCAAGATGAACAAGTCATGGCTCTCAGAGGACTTTTCTTCCCCTGGGTCATCCAGGGGACGGGAAAGGCACGCGTATTTTTGAGAGTGCTTCATGCAAAGCATCTTTTTCTTGTTCAAAAGGGGGGGTCAACTGATGCCAGTCAAGTGGGGTGTGTATGGCCCAGTTAGTGGCAACGAGGGAGACTGTGGTTGGAGTCCCCTCGCTGTGTTTCTAAAAGAACCAAGATGAACAAGTCATGGCTCTCAGAGGACTTTTCTTCCCCTGGGTCAGCCAGGGGACGGGAAAGGCACGCGTATTTTTGAGAGTGCTTCATGCCAAGCATCTTTTTCTTTTTCAAAAGGGAAGGTCAACTGATGCCAGTCAAGTGGGGTGTGTGTGGCCCAGTTAGTGGAAATGAGGGAGACTGTGCTTGGAGTCCCCTCGCTGTGTTTCTAAAAGAACCAAGATGAACAAGTCATGGCTCTCAGAGGACTTTTCTTCCCCTGGGTCAGCCAGGGGATGGGAAAGGCACGCGTATTTTTGAGAGTGCTTCATGCCAAGCATCTTTTTCTTTTTCAAAAGGGAAGGTCAACTGATGCCAGTCAAGTGGGGTGTGTGTGGCCCAATTAGTGGAAACGAGGGAGACTGTGGTTGGAGTGCCCTCGCTGTGTTTCTAAAAGAACCAAGATGAACAAGTCATGGCTCTCAGAGGACTTTTCTTCCCCTGGGTCATCCAGGGGACGGGAAAGGCACGCGTATTTTTGAGAGTGCTTCATGCCAAGCATCTTTTTCTTTTTCAAAAGGGGGGGTCAACTGATGCCAGTCAAGTGGGGTGTGTGTGGCCCAATTAGTGGCAACGAGGGAGACTGTGGTTGGAGTCCCCTCGCTGTGTTTCTAAAAGAACCAAGATGAACAAGTCATGGCTCTCAGAGGACTTTTCTTCCCCTGGGTCAGCCAGGGGATGGGAAAGGCACGCGAATTTTTGAGAGTGCTTCATGCCAAGCATCTTTTTCTTTTTCAAAAGGGAAGGTCAACTGATGCCAGTCAAGTGGGGTGTGTGTGGCCCAGTTAGTGGAAATGAGGGAGACTGTGGTTGGAGTCCCCTCGCTGTGTTTCTAAAAGAACCAAGATGAACAAGTCATGGCTCTCAGAGGACTTTTCTTCCCCTGGGTCATCCAGGGGACGGGAAAGGCACGCGTATTTTTGAGAGTGCTTCATGCCAAGCATCTTTTTCTTTTTCAAAAGGGAAGGTCAACTGATGCCAGTCAAGTGGGGTGTGTGTGGCCCAGTTAGTGGCAACGAGGGAGACTGTGGTTGGAGTCCCCTCGCTGTGTTTCTAAAAGAACCAAGATGAACAAGTCATGGCTCTCAGAGGACTTTTCTTCCCCTGGGTCAGCCAGGGGACGGGAAAGGCACGCGTATTTTTGAGAGTGCTTCATGCCAAGCATCTTTTTCTTTTTCAAAAGGGAAGGTCAACTGATGCCAGTCAAGTGGGGTGTGTGTGGCCCAGTTAGTGGAAACGAGGGAGACTGTGGTTGGAGTCCCCTCGCTGTGTTTCTAAAAGAACCAAGATGAACAAGTCATGGCTCTCAGAGGACTTTTCTTCCCCTGGGTCATCCAGGGGACGGGAAAGGCACGCGTATTTTTGAGAGTGCTTCATGCCAAGCATCTTTTTCTTTTTCAAAAGGGGGGGTCAACTGATGCCAGTCAAGTGGGGTGTGTGTGGCACAATTAGTGGCAACGAGGGAGACTGTGGTTGGAGTCCCCTCGCTGTGTTTCTAAAAGAACCAAGATGAACAAGTCATGGCTCTCAGAGGACTTTTCTTCCCCTGGGTCAGCCAGGGGATGGGAAAGGCACGCGTATTTTTGAGAGTGCTTCATGCCAAGCATCTTTTCTTTTTCAAAAGGGAAGGTCAACTGATGCCAGTCAAGTGGGGTGTGTGTGGCCCAGTTAGTGGCAACGAGGGAGACTGTGGTTGGAGTCCCCTCGCTGTGTTTCTAAAAGAACCAAGATGAACAAGTCATGGCTCTCAGAGGACTTTTCTTCCCCTGGGTCAGCCAGGGGACGGGAAAGGCACGCGTATTTTTGAGAGTGCTTCATGCCAAGCATCTTTTTCTTTTTCAAAAGGGAAGGTCAACTGATGCCAGTCAAGTGGGGTGTGTGTGGCCCAGTTAGTGGCAACGAGGGAGACTGTGGTTGGAGTCCCCTCGCTGTGTTTCTAAAAGAACCAAGATGAACAAGTCATGGCTCTCAGAGGACTTTTCTTCCCCTGGGTCAGCCAGGGGACGGGAAAGGCACGCGTATTTTTGAGAGTGCTTCATGCCAAGCATCTTTTTCTTTTTCAAAAGGGGGGGTCAACTGATGCCAGTCAAGTGGGGTGTGTGTGGCCCAATTAGTGGCAACGAGGGAGACTGTGGTTGGAGTCCCCTTGCTGTGTTTCTAAAAGAACCAAGATGAACAAGTCATGGCTCTCAGAGGACTTTTCTTCCCCTGGGTCAGCCAGGGGATGGGAAAGGCACGCGTATTTTTGAGAGTGCTTCATGCCAAGCATCTTTTTCTTTTTCAAAAGGGAAGGTCAACTGATGCCAGTCAAGTGGGGTGTGTGTGGCCCAGTTAGTGGAAACGAGGGAGACTGTGGTTGGAGTCCCCTCGCTGTGTTTCTAAAAGAACCAAGATGAACAAGTCATGGCTCTCAGAGGACTTTTCTTCCCCTGGGTCAGCCAGGGGATGGGAAAGGCACGCGTATTTTTGAGAGTGCTTCATGCCAAGCATCTTTTTCTTTTTCAAAAGGGAAGGTCAACTGATGCCAGTCAAGTGGGGTGTGTGTGGCCCAGTTAGTGGCAACGAGGGAGACTGTGGTTGGAGTCCCCTCGCTGTGTTTCAAAAAGAACCAAGATGAACAAGTCATGGCTCTCAGAGGACTTTTCTTCCCCTGGGTCATCCAGGGGACGGGAAAGGCACGCGTATTTTTGAGAGTGCTTCATGCCAAGCATCTTTTTCTTTTTAAAAAGGGGGGGTCAACTGATGCCAGTCAAGTGGGGTGTGTGTGGCCCAATTAGTGGCAACGAGGGAGACTGTGGTTGGAGTCCCCTTGCTGTGTTTCTAAAAGAACCAAGATGAACAAGTCATGGCTCTCAGAGGACTTTTCTTCCCCTGGGTCAGCCAGGGGACGGGAAAGGCACGCGTATTTTTGAGAGTGCTTCATGCCAAGCATCTTTTTCTTTTTCAAAATGGAAGGTCAACTGATGCCAGTCAAGTGGGGTGTGTGTGGCCCAGTTAGTGGCAACGAGGGAGACTGTGGTTGGAGTCCCCTCGCTGTGTTTCTAAAAGAACCAAGATGAACAAGTCATGGCTCTCAGAGGACTTTTCTTCCCCTGGGTCATCCAGGGGACGGGAAAGGCACGCGTATTTTTGAGAGTGCTTCATGCCAAGCATCTTTTTCTTTTTCAAAAGGGAAGGTCAACTGATGCCAGTCAAGTGGGGTGTGTGTGGCCCAGTTAGTGGCAACGAGGGAGAATGTGGTTGGAGTCCCCTCGCTGTGTTTCTAAAAGAACCAAGATGAACAAGTCATGGCTCTCAGAGGACTTTTCTTCCCCTGGGTCAGCCAGGGGACGGGAAAGGCACGCGTATTTTTGAGAGTGCTTCATGCCAAGCATCTTTTTCTTTTTCAAAAGGGAAGGTCAACTGATGCCAGTCAAGTGGGGTGTGTGTGGCCCAGTTAGTGGAAGCGAGGGAGACTGTGGTTGGAGTGCCCTCGCTGTGTTTCTAAAAGAACCAAGATGAACAAGTCATGGCTCTCAGAGGACTTTTCTTCCCCTGGGTCATCCAGGGGACGGGAAAGGCACGCGTATTTTTGAGAGTGCTTCATGCCAAGCATCTTTTTCTTTTTCAAAAGGGGGGGTCAACTGATGCCAGTCAAGTGGGGTGTGTGTGGCCCAGTTAGTGGCAACGAGGGAGACTGTGGTTGGAGTCCCCTCGCCGTGTTTCTAAAAGAACCAAGATGAACAAGTCATGGCTCTGAGAGGACTTTTCTTCCCCTGGGTCAGCCAGGGGACGGGAAAGGCACGCGTATTTTTGAGAGTGCTTCATGCCAAGCATCTTTTTCTTTTTCAACAGGGAAGGTCAACTGATGCCAGTCAAGTGGGGTGTGTGTGGCCCAGTTAGTGGCAACGAGGGAGACTGTGGTTGGAGTCCCCTCGCCGTGTTTCTAAAAGAACCAAGATGAACAAGTCATGGCTCTCAGAGGACTTTTCTTCCCCTGGGTCAGCCAGGGGACGGGAAAGGCACGCGTATTTTTGAGAGTGCTTCATGCCAAGCATCTTTTTCTTTTTCAACAGGGAAGGTCAACTGATGCCAGTCAAGTGGGGTGTGTGTGGCCCAGTTAGTGGCAACGAGGGAGACTGTGGTTGGAGTCCCCTCGCTGTGTTTCTAAAAGAACCAAGATGAACAAGTCATGGCTCTCAGAGGACTTTTCTTCCCCTGGGTCAGCCAGGGGACGGGAAAGGCACGCGTATTTTTGAGAGTGCTTCATGCCAAGCATCTTTTTCTTTTTGAAAAGGGGGGGTCAACTGATGCCAGTCAAGTGGGGTGTGTGTGGCCCAATTAGTGGCAACGAGGGAGACTGTGGTTGGAGTCCCCTTGCTGTGTTTCTAAAAGAACCAAGATGAACAAGTCATGGCTCTCAGAGGACTTTTCTTCCCCTGGGTCAGTCAGGGGACGGGAAAGGCACGCGTATTTTTGAGAGTGCTTCATGCCAAGCATCTTTTTCTTTTTCAAAAGGGGTGGTCAACTGATGCCAGTCAAGTGGGGTGTGTGTGGCCCAATTAGTGGCAACGAGGGAGACTGTGGTTGGAGTCCCCTTGCTGTGTTTCTAAAAGAACCAAGATGAACAAGTCATGGCTCTCAGAGGACTTTTCTTCCCCTGGGTCAGCCAGGGGACGGGAAAGGCACGCGTATTTTTGAGAGTGCTTCATGCCAAGCATCTTTTTCTTTTTCAAAAGGGGGGGTCAACTGATGCCAGTCAAGTGGGGTGTGTGTGGCCCAATTAGTGGCAACGAGGGAGACTGTGGTTGGAGTCCCCTCGCTGTGTTTCTAAAAGAACCAAGATGAACAAGTCATATCTCTCAGAGGACTTTTCTTCCCCTGGGTCATCCAGGGGACGGGAAAGGCACGCGTATTTTTGAGAGTGCTTCATGCCAACCATCTTTTTCTTTTTCAAAAGGGGGGGTCAACTGATGGCAGTCAAGTGGGGTGTGTGTGGCCCAGTTAGTGGCAACGAGGGAGACTGTGGTTGAAGTCCCATCGCTGTGTTTCTAAAAGAACCAAGATGAACAAGTCATGGCTCTCAGAGGACTTTTCTTCCCCTGGGTCAGCCAGGGGACGAGAAAGGCACGCGTATTTTTGAGAGTGCTTCATGCCAAGCATCTTTTTCTTTTTCAAAAGGGAAGGTCAACTGATGCCAGTCAAGTGGGGTGTGTGTGGCCCAGTTAGTGGAAACGAGGGAGACTGTGGTTGAAGTCCCCTCGCTGTGTTTCTAAAAGAACCAAGATGAACAAGTCATGGCTCTCAGAGGACTTTTCTTCCCCTGGGTCAGCCAGGGGACGGGAAAGGCACGCGTATTTTTGAGAGTGCTTCATGCCAAGCATCTTTTTCTTTTTCAAAAGGGGGGGTCAACTGATGCCAGTCAAGTGGGGTGTGTGTGGCCCAATTAGTGGCAACGAGGGAGACTGTGGTTGGAGTCCCCTCGCTGTGTTTCTAAAAGAACCAAGATGAACAAGTCATGGCTCTCAGAGGACTTTTCTTCCCCTGGGTCAGCCAGGGGACGGGAAAGGCACGCGTATTTTTGAGAGTGCTTCATGCCAAGCATCTTTTTCTTTTTCAAAAGGGAAAGTCAACTGATGCCAGTCAAGTGGGGTGTGTGTGGCCCAGTTAGTGGCAACGAGGGAGACTGTGGTTGGAGTCCCCTCGCTGTGTTTCTAAAAGAACCAAGATGAACAAGTCATGGCTCTCAGAGGACTTTTCTTCCCCTGGGTCAGCCAGGGGACGGGAAAGGCACGCGTATTTTTGAGAGTGCTTCATGCCAAGCATCTTTTTCTTTTTCAAAAGGGAAGGTCAACTGATGCCAGTCAAGTGGGGTGTGTGTGGCCCAGTTAGTGGAAACGAGGGAGACTGTGGTTGGAGTCCCCTCGCTGTGTTTCTAAAAGAACCAAGATGAACAAGTCATGGCTCTCAGAGGACTTTTCTTCCCCTGGGTCATCCAGGGGACGGGAAAGGCACGCGTATTTTTGAGAGTGCTTCATGCCAAGCATCTTTTTCTTTTTCAAAAGGGGGGGTCAACTGATGCCAGTCAAGTGGGATGTGTGTGGCCCAATTAGTGGCAACGAGGGAGACTGTGGTTGGAGTCCCCTCGCTGTGTTTCTAAAAGAACCAAGATGAACAAGTCATGGCTCTCAGAGGACTTTTCTTCCCCTGTGTCAGCCAGGGGACGGGAAAGGCACGCGTATTTTTGAGAGTGCTTCATGCCAAGCATGTTTTTCTTTTTCAAAAGGGAAGGTCAACTGATGCCAGTCAAGTGGGGTGTGTGTGGCCCAGTTAGTGGCAACGAGGGAGACTGTGGTTGGAGTCCCCTCGCTGTGTTTCTAAAAGAACCAAGATGAACAAGTCATGGCTCTCAGAGGACTTTTCTTCCCCTGGGTCAGCCAGGAGACGGGAAAGGCACGCGTATTTTTGAGAGTGCTTCATGCCAAGCATCTTTTTCTTTTTCAAAAGGGAAGGTCAACGGATGCCAGTCAAGTGGGGTGTGTGTGGCCCAGTTAGTGGAAACGAGGGAGACTGTGGTTGGAGTCCCCTCGCTGTGTTTCTAAAAGAACCAAGATGAACAAGTCATGGCTCTCAGAGGACTTTTCTTCCCCTGGGTCATCCAGGGGACGGGAAAGGCACGCGTATTTTTGAGAGTGCTTCATGCAAAGCATCTTTTTCTTTTTCAAAAGGGGGGGTCAACTGATGCCAGTCACGTGGGGTGTGTATGGCCCAGTTAGTGGCAACGGGGGAGACTGTGGTTGGAGTCCCCTCGCTGTGTTTCTAAAAGAACCAAGATGAACAAGTCATGGCTCTCAGAGGACTTTTCTTCCCCTGGGTCAGCCAGGGGACGGGAAAGGCACGCGTATTTTTGAGAGTGCTTCATGCCAAGCATCTTTTTCTTTTTCAAAAGGGGGGGTCAACTGATGCCAGTCAAGTGGGGTGTGTGTGGCCCAGTTAGTGGAAATGAGGGAGACTGTAGTTGGAGTCCCCTCGCTGTGTTTCTTAAAGAACCAAGATGAACAAGTCATGGCTCTCAGAGGACTTTTCTTCCCCTGGGTCAGCCAGGGGACGGGAAAGGCACGCGTATTTTTGAGAGTGCTTCATGCCAAGCATCTTTTTCTTTTTCAAAAGGGAAGGTCAACTGATGCCAGTCAAGTGGGGTGTGTGTGGCCCAGTTAGTGGCAATGAGGGAGACTGTGGTTGGAGTCCCCTCGCTGTGTTTCTAAAAGAACCAAGATGAACAAGTCATGGCTCTCAGAGGACTTTTCTTCCCCTGGGTCAGCCAGGGGACGGGAAAGGCACGCGTATTTTTGAGAGTGCTTCATGCCAAGCATCTTTTTCTTTTTCAAAAGGGAAGGTCAACTGATGCCAGTCAAGTGGGGTGTGTGTGGCCCAGTTAGTGGAAACGAGGGAGACTGTGGTTGGAGTGCCCTCGCTGTGTTTCTAAAAGAACCAAGATGAACAAGTCATGGCTCTCAGAGGACTTTTCTTCCCCTGGGTCATCCAGGGGACGGGAAAGGCACGCGTATTTTTGAGAGTGCTTCATGCCAAGCATCTTTTTCAAAAGGGGGGGTCAACTGATGCCAATCAAGTGGGGTGTGTGTGGCCCAATTAGTGGCAACGAGGGAGACTGTGGTTGGAGTCCCCTCGCTGTGTTTCTAAAAGAACCAAGATGAACAAGTCATGGCTCTCAAAGGACTTTTCTTCCCCTGGGTCAGCCAGGGGATGGGAAAGGCACGCGTATTTTTGAGAGTGCTTCATGCCAAGCATCTTTTTCTTTTTCAAAAGGGAAGGTCAACTGATGCCAGTCAAGTGGGGTGTGTGTGGCCCAGTTAGTGGAAACGAGGTAGACTGTGGTTGGAGTCCCCTCGCTGTGTTTCTAAAAGAACCAAGATGAACAAGTCATGGCTCTCAGAGGACTTTTCTTCCCCTGGGTCATCCAGGGGACGGGAAAGGCACGCGTATTTTTGAGAGTGCTTCATGCCAAGCATCTTTTTCTTTTTCAAAAGGGAAGGTCAACTGATGCCAGTCAAGTGGGGTGTGTGTGGCCCAGTTAGTGGCAACGAGGGAGACTGTGGTTGGAGTCCCCTCGCTGTGTTTCTAAAAGAACCAAGATGAACAAGTCATGGCTCTCAGAGGACTTTTCTTCCCCTGGGTCAGCCAGGGGACGGGAAAGGCACGCGTATTTTTGAGAGTGCTTCATGCCAAGCATCTTTTTCTTTTTCAAAAGGGAAGGTCAACTGATGCCAGTCAAGTGGGGTGTGTGTGGCCCAGTTAGTGGAAACGAGGGAGACTGTGGTTGGAGTCCCCTCGCTGTGTTTCTAAAAGAACCAAGATGAACAAGTCATGGCTCTCAGAGGACTTTTCTTCCCCTGGGTCAGCCAGGGGACGGGAAAGGCACGCGTATTATTGAGAGTGCTTCATGCCAAGCATCTTTTTCTTTTTCAAAAGGGAAGGTCAACTGATGCCAGTCAAGTGGGGTGTGTGTGGCCCAGTTAGTGGAAACGAGGGAGACTGTGGTTGGAGTGCCCTCGCTGTGTTTCTAAAAGAACCAAGATGAACAAGTCATGGCTCTCAGAGGACTTTTCTTCCCCTGGGTCATCCAGGGGACGGGAAAGGCACGCGTATTTTTGAGAGTGCTTCATGCCAAGCATCTTTTTCAAAAGGGGGGGTCAACTGATGCCAATCAAGTGGGGTGTGTGTGGCCCAATTAGTGGCAACGAGGGAGACTGTGGTTGGAGTCCCCTCGCTGTGTTTCTAAAAGAACCAAGATGAACAAGTCATGGCTCTCAAAGGACTTTTCTTCCCCTGGGTCAGCCAGGGGATGGGAAAGGCACGCGTATTTTTGAGAGTGCTTCATGCCAAGCATCTTTTTCTTTTTCAAAAGGGAAGGTCAACTGATGCCAGTCAAGTGGGGTGTGTGTGGCCCAGTTAGTGGAAACGAGGTAGACTGTGGTTGGAGTCCCCTCGCTGTGTTTCTAAAAGAACCAAGATGAACAAGTCATGGCTCTCAGAGGACTTTTCTTCCCCTGGGTCATCCAGGGGACGGGAAAGGCACGCGTATTTTTGAGAGTGCTTCATGCCAAGCATCTTTTTCTTTTTCAAAAGGGAAGGTCAACTGATGCCAGTCAAGTGGGGTGTGTGTGGCCCAGTTAGTGGCAACGAGGGAGACTGTGGTTGGAGTCCCCTCGCTGTGTTTCTAAAAGAACCAAGATGAACAAGTCATGGCTCTCAGAGGACTTTTCTTCCCCTGGGTCAGCCAGGGGACGGGATAGGCACGCTTATTTTTGAGAGTGCTTCATGCCAAGCATCTTTTTCTTTTTCAAAAGGGAAGGTCAACTGATGCCAGTCAAGTGGGGTGTGTGTGGCCCAGTTAGTGGAAACGAGGGAGACTGTGGTTGGAGTCCCCTCGCTGTGTTTCTAAAAGAACCAAGATGAACAAGTCATGGCTCTCAGAGGACTTTTCTTCCCCTGGGTCATCCAGGGGACGGGAAAGGCACGCGTATTTTTGAGAGTGCTTCATGCCAAGCATCTTTTTCTTTTTCAAAAGGGGGGGTCAACTGATGCCAGTCAAGTGGGGTGTGTGTGGCCCAATTAGTGGCAACGAGGGAGACTGTGGTTGGAGTACCCTCGCTGTGTTTCTAAAAGAACCAAGATGAACAAGTCATGGCTCTCAGAGGACTTTTCTTCCCCTGGGTCAGCCAGGGGATGGGAAAGGCACGCGTATTTTTGAGAGTGCTTCATGCCAAGCATCTTTTTCTTTTTCAAAAGGGAAGGTCAACTGATGCCAGTCAAGTGGGGTGTGTGTGGCCCAGTTAGTGGCAACATGGGAGACTGTGGTTGGAGTCCCCTCGCTGTGTTTCTAAAAGAACCAAGATGAACAAGTCATGGCTCTCAGAGGACTTTTCTTCCCCTGGGTCAGCCAGGGGACGGGAAAGGCACGCGTATTTTTGAGAGTGCTTCATGCCAAGCATCTTTTTCTTTTTCAAAAGGGAAGGTCAACTGATGCCAGTCAAGTGGGGTGTGTGTGGCCCAGTTAGTGGCAACGAGGGAGACTGTGGTTGGAGTCCCCTCGCTGTGTTTCTAAAAGAACCAAGATGAACAAGTCATGGCTCTCAGAGGACTTTTCTTCCCCTGGGTCAGCCAGGGGATGGGAAAGGCACGCGTTTTTTTTTAGAGTGCTTCATGCCAAGCATCTTTTTCTTTTTCAAAAGGGAAGGTCAACTGATGCCAGTCAAGTGGGGTGTGTGTGGCCCAGTTAGTGGCAACGAGGGAGACTGTGGTTGGAGTCCCCTCGCTGTGTTTCTAAAAGAACCAAGATGAACAAGTCATGGCTCTCAGAGGACTTTTCTTCCCCTGGGTCATCCAGGGGACGGGAAAGGCACGCGTATTTTTGAGAGTGCTTCATGCCAAGCATCTTTTTCAAAAGGGGGGGTCAACTGATGCCAATCAAGTGGGGTGTGTGTGGCCCAATTAGTGGCAACGAGGGAGACTGTGGTTGGAGTCCCCTCGCTGTGTTTCTAAAAGAACCAAGATGAACAAGTCATGGCTCTCAAAGGACTTTTCTTCCCCTGGGTCAGCCAGGGGATGGGAAAGGCACGCGTATTTTTGAGAGTGCTTCATGCCAAGCATCTTTTTCTTTTTCAAAAGGGAAGGTCAACTGATGCCAGTCAAGTGGGGTGTGTGTGGCCCAGTTAGTGGAAACGAGGTAGACTGTGGTTGGAGTCCCCTCGCTGTGTTTCTAAAAGAACCAAGATGAACAAGTCATGGCTCTCAGAGGACTTTTCTTCCCCTGGGTCATCCAGGGGACGGGAAAGGCACGCGTATTTTTGAGAGTGCTTCATGCCAAGCATCTTTTTCTTTTTCAAAAGGGAAGGTCAACTGATGCCAGTCAAGTGGGGTGTGTGTGGCCCAGTTAGTGGCAACGAGGGAGACTGTGGTTGGAGTCCCCTCGCTGTGTTTCTAAAAGAACCAAGATGAACAAGTCATGGCTCTCAGAGGACTTTTCTTCCCCTGGGTCAGCCAGGGGACGGGAAAGGCACGCGTATTTTTGAGAGTGCTTCATGCCAAGCATCTTTTTCTTTTTCAAAAGGGAAGGTCAACTGATGCCAGTCAAGTGGGGTGTGTGTGGCCCAGTTAGTGGAAACGAGGGAGACTGTGGTTGGAGTCCCCTCGCTGTGTTTCTAAAAGAACCAAGATGAACAAGTCATGGCTCTCAGAGGACTTTTCTTCCCCTGGGTCATCCAGGGGACGGGAAAGGCACGCGTATTTTTGAGAGTGCTTCATGCCAAGCATCTTTTTCTTTTTCAAAAGGGGGGGTCAACTGATGCCAGTCAAGTGGGGTGTGTGTGGCCCAATTAGTGGCAACGAGGGAGACTGTGGTTGGAGTACCATCGCTGTGTTTCTAAAAGAACCAAGATGAACAAGTCATGGCTCTCAGAGGACTTTTCTTCCCCTGGGTCAGCCAGGGGATGGGAAAGGCACGCGTATTTTTGAGAGTGCTTCATGCCAAGCATCTTTTTCTTTTTCAAAAGGGAAGGTCAACTGATGCCAGTCAAGTGGGGTGTGTGTGGCCCAGTTAGTGGCAACGAGGGAGACTGTGGTTGGAGTCCCCTCGTTGTGTTTCTAAAAGAACCAAGATGAACAAGTCATGGCTCTCAGAGGACTTTTCTTCCCCTGGGTCAGCCAGGGGACGGGAAAGGCACGCGTATTTTTGAGAGTGCTTCATGCCAAGCATCTTTTTTTTTTTCAAAAGGGAAGGTCAACTGATGCCAGTCAAGTGGGGTGTGTGTGGCCCAGTTAGTGGCAACGAGGGAGACTGTGGTTGGAGTCCCCTCGCTGTGTTTCTAAAAGAACCAAGATGAACAAGTCATGGCTCTCAGAGGACTTTTCTTCCCCTGGGTCAGCCAGGGGATGGGAAAGGCACGCGTCTTTTTTTTAGAGTGCTTCATGCCAAGCATCTTTTTCTTTTTCAAAAGGGAAGGTCAACTGATGCCAGTCAAGTGGGGTGTGTGTGGCCCAGTTAGTGGCAACGAGGGAGACTGTGGTTGGAGTCCCCTCGCTGTGTTTCTAAAAGAACCAAGATGAACAAGTCATGGCTCTCAGAGGACTTTTCTTCCCCTGGGTCAGCCAGGGGATGGGAAAGGCACGAGTATTTTTGAGAGTGCTTCATGCCAAGCATCTTTTTCTTTTTCAAAAGGGAAGGTCAACTGATGCCAGTCAAGTGGGGTGTGTGTGGCCCAGTTAGTGGAAACGAGGTAGACTGTGGTTGGAGTCCCCTCGCTGTGTTTCTAAAAGAACCAAGATGAACAAGTCATGGCTCTCAGAGGACTTTTCTTCCCCTGGGTCATCCAGGGGACGGGAAAGGCACGCGTATTTTTGAGAGTGCTTCATGCCAAGCATCTTTTTCTTTTTCAAAAGGGAAGGTCAACTGATGCCAGTCAAGTGGGGTGTGTGTGGCCCAGTTAGTGGAAACGAGGGAGACTGTGGTTGGAGTCCCCTCGCTGTGTTTCTAAAAGAACCAAGATGAACAAGTCATGGCTCTCAGAGGACTTTTCTTCCCCTGGGTCATCCAGGGGATGGGAAAGGCACGCGTATTTTTGAGAGTGCTTCATGCCAAGCATCTTTTTCTTTTTCAAAAGGGGGGGTCAACTGATGCCAGTCAAGTGGGGTGTGTGTGGCCCAATTAGTGGCAACGAGGGAGACTGTGGTTGGAGTACCCTCGCTGTGTTTCTAAAAGAACCAAGATGAACAAGTCATGGCTCTCAGAGGACTTTTCTTCCCCTGGGTCAGCCAGGGGATGGGAAAGGCACGCGTATTTTTGAGAGTGCTTCATGCCAAGCATCTTTTTCTTTTTCAAAAGGGAAGGTCAACTGATGCCAGTCAAGTGGGGTGTGTGTGGCCCAGTTAGTGGCAACGAGGGAGACTGTGGTTGGAGTCCCCTCGCTGTGTTTCTAAAAGAACCAAGATGAACAAGTCATGGCTCTCAGAGGACTTTTCTTCCCCTGGGTCAGCCAGGGGACGGGAAAGGCACGCGTATTTTTGAGAGTGCTTCATGCCAAGCATCTTTTTCTTTTTCAAAAGGGAAGGTCAACTGATGCCAGTCAAGTGGGGTGTGTGTGGCCCAGTTAGTGGCAACGAGGGAGACTGTGGTTGGAGTGCCCTCGCTGTGTTTCTAAAAGAACCAAGATGAACAAGTCATGGCTCTCAGAGGACTTTTCTTCCCCTGGGTCAGCCAGGGGATGGGAAAGGCACGCGTTTTTTTTTAGAGTGCTTCATGCCAAGCATCTTTTTCTTTTTCAAAAGGGAAGGTCAACTGATGCCAGTCAAGTGGGGTGTGTGTGGCCCAGTTAGTGGCAATGAGGGAGACTGTGGTTGGAATCCCCTCGCTGTGTTTCTAAAAGAACCAAGATGAACAAGTCATGGCTCTCAGAGGACTTTTCTTCCCCTGGGTCAGCCAGCGGACGGGAAAGGCACGCGTATTTTTGAGAGTGCTTCATGCCAAGCATCTTTTTCTTTTTCAAAAGGGGGGGTCAACTGATGCCAGTCAAGTGGGGTGTGTGTGTCCCAATTAGTGGCAACGAGGGAGACTGTGGTTGGAGTCCCCTTGCTGTGTTTCTAAAAGAACCAAGATGAACAAGTCATGGCTCTCAGAGGACTTTTCTTCCCCTGGGTCATCCAGGGGACGGGAAAGGCACGCGTATTTTTGAGAGTGCTTCATGCCAAGCATCTTTTTCTTTTTCAAAAGGGAAGGTCAACTGATGCCAGTCAAGTGGGGTGTGTGTGGCCCAGTTAGTGGCAACGAGGGAGACTGTGGTTGGAGTCCCCTCGCTGTGTTTCTAAAAGAACCAAGATGAACAAGTCATGGCTCTCAGAGGACTTTTCTTCCCCTGGGTCAGCCAGGGGACGGGAAAGGCACGCGTATTTTTGAGAGTGCTTCATGCCAAGCATCTTTTTCTTTTTCAAAAGGGAAGGTCAACTGATGCCAGTCAAGTGGGGTGTGTGTGGCCCAGTTAGTGGAAACGAGGGAGACTGTGGTTGGAGTCCCCTCGCTGTGTTTCTAAAAGAACCAAGATGAACAAGTCATGGCTCTCAGGGACTTTTCTTCCCCTGGGTCAGCCAGGGGACGGGAAAGGCACGCGTATTTTTGAGAGTGCTTCATGCCAAGCATCTTTTTCTTTTTCAAAAGGGAAGGTCAACTGATGCCAGTCAAGTGGGGTGTGTGTGGCCCAGTTAGTGGAAACGAGGGAGACTGTGGTTGGAGTCCCCTCGCTGTGTTTCTAAAAGAACCAAGATGAACAAGTCATGGCTCTCAGAGGACTTTTCTTCCCCTGGGTCATCCAGGGGACGGGAAAGGCACGCGTATTTTTGAGAGTGCTTCATGCAAAGCATCTTTTTCTTTTTCAAAAGGGGGGGTCAACTGATGCCAGTCAAGTGGGGTGTGTATGGCCCAGTTAGTGGCAACGAGGGAGACTGTGGTTGGAGTCCCCTCGCTGTGTTTCTAAAAGAACCAAGATGAACAAGTCATGGCTCTCAGAGGACTTTTCTTCCCCTGGGTCAGCCAGGGGACGGAAAGGCACGCGTATTTTTGAGAGTGCTTCATGCCAAGCATCTTTTTCTTTTTCAAACGGGAAGGTCAACTGATGCCAGTCAAGTGGGGTGTGTGTGGCCCAGTTAGTGGAAATGAGGGAGACTGTAGTTGGAGTCCCCTCGCTGTGTTTCTTAAAGAACCAAGATGAACAAGTCATGGCTCTCAGAGGACTTTTCTTCCCCTGGGTCAGCCAGGGGACGGAAAGGCACGCGTATTTTTGAGAGTGCTTCATGCCAAGCATCTTTTTCTTTTTCAAAAGGGAAGGTCAACTGATGCCAGTCAAGTGGGGTGTGTGTGGCCCAGTTAGTGGCAATGAGGGAGACTGTGGTTGGAGTCCCCTCGCTGTGTTTCTAAAAGAACCAAGATGAACAAGTCATGGCTCTCAGAGGACTTTTCTTCCCCTGGGTCAGCCAGGGGACGGGAAAGGCACGCGTATTTTTGAGAGTGCTTCATGCCAAGCATCTTTTTCTTTTTCAAAAGGGAAGGTCAACTGATGCCAGTCAAGTGGGGTGTGTGTGGCCCAGTTAGTGGAAACGAGGGAGACTGTGGTTGGAGTGCCCTCGCTGTGTTTCTAAAAGAACCAAGATGAACAAGTCATGGCTCTCAGAGGACTTTTCTTCCCTTGGGTCATCCAGGGGACGGGAAAGGCACGCGTATTTTTGAGAGTGCTTCATGCCAAGCATCTTTTTCAAAAGGGGGGGTCAACTGATGCCAATCAAGTGGGGTGTGTGTGGCCCAATTAGTGGCAACGAGGGAGACTGTGGTTGGAGTCCCCTCGCTGTGTTTCTAAAAGAACCAAGATGAACAAGTCATGGCTCTCAGAGGACTTTTCTTCCCCTGGGTCAGCCAGGGGATGGGAAAGGCACGCGTATTTTTGAGAGTGCTTCATGCCAAGCATCTTTTTCTTTTTCAAAAGGGAAGGTCAACTGATGCCAGTCAAGTGGGGTGTGTGTGGCCCAGTTAGTGGAAACGAGGTAGACTGTGGTTGGAGTCCCCTCGCTGTGTTTCTAAAAGAACCAAGATGAACAAGTCATGGCTCTCAGAGGACTTTTCTTCCCCTGGGTCATCCAGGGGACGGGAAAGGCACGCGTATTTTTGAGAGTGCTGCATGCCAAGCATCTTTTTCTTTTTCAAAAGGGAAGGTCAACTGATGCCAGTCAAGTGGGGTGTGTGTGGCCCAGTTAGTGGCAACGAGGGAGACTGTGGTTGGAGTCCCCTCGCTGTGTTTCTAAAAGAACCAAGATGAACAAGTCATGGCTCTCAGAGGACTTTTCTTCCCCTGGGTCAGCCAGGGGACGGGAAAGGCACGCGTATTTTTGAGAGTGCTTCATGCCAAGCATCTTTTTCTTTTTCAAAAGGGAAGGTCAACTGATGCCAGTCAAGTGGGGTGTGTGTGGCCCAGTTAGTGGAAACGAGGGAGACTGTGGTTGGAGTGCCCTCGCTGTGTTTCTAAAAGAACCAAGATGAACAAGTCATGGCTCTCAGAGGACTTTTCTTCCCTTGGGTCATCCAGGGGACGGGAAAGGCACGCGTATTTTTGAGAGTGCTTCATGCCAAGCATCTTTTTCAAAAGGGGGGGTCAACTGATGCCAATCAAGTGGGGTGTGTGTGGCCCAATTAGTGGCAACGAGGGAGACTGTGGTTGGAGTCCCCTCGCTGTGTTTCTAAAAGAACCAAGATGAACAAGTCATGGCTCTCAGAGGACTTTTCTTCCCCTGGGTCAGCCAGGGGATGGGAAAGGCACGCGTATTTTTGAGAGTGCTTCATGCCAAGCATCTTTTTCTTTTTCAAAAGGGAAGGTCAACTGATGCCAGTCAAGTGGGGTGTGTGTGGCCCAGTTAGTGGAAACGAGGTAGACTGTGGTTGGAGTCCCCTCGCTGTGTTTCTAAAAGAACCAAGATGAACAAGTCATGGCTCTCAGAGGACTTTTCTTCCCCTGGGTCATCCAGGGGATGGGAAAGGCACGCGTATTTTTGAGAGTGCTGCATGCCAAGCATCTTTTTCTTTTTCAAAAGGGAAGGTCAACTGATGCCAGTCAAGTGGGGTGTGTGTGGCCCAGTTAGTGGCAACGAGGGAGACTGTGGTTGGAGTCCCCTCGCTGTGTTTCTAAAAGAACCAAGATGAACAAGTCATGGCTCTCAGAGGACTTTTCTTCCCCTGGGTCAGCCAGGGGACGGGAAAGGCACGCGTATTTTTGAGAGTGCTTCATGCCAAGCATCTTTTTCTTTTTCAAAAGGGAAGGTCAACTGATGCCAGTCAAGTGGGGTGTGTGTGGCCCAGTTAGTGGAAACGAGGGAGACTGTGGTTGGAGTCCCCTCGCTGTGTTTCTAAAAGAACCAAGATGAACAAGTCATGGCTCTCAGAGGACTTTTCTTCCCCTGGGTCATCCAGGGGACGGGAAAGGCACGCGTATTTTTGAGAGTGCTTCATGCCAAGCATCTTTTTCTTTTTCAAAAGGGGGGTCAACTGATGCCAGTCAAGTGGGGTGTGTGTGGCCCAATTAGTGGCAACGAGGGAGACTGTGGTTGGAGTATCCTCGCTGTGTTTCTAAAAGAACCAAGATGAACAAGTCATGGCTATCAGAGGACTTTTCTTCCCCTGGGTCAGCCAGGGGATGGGAAAGGCACGCGTATTTTTGAGAGTGCTTCATGCCAAGCATCTTTTTCTTTTTCAAAAGGGAAGGTCAACTGATGCCAGTCAAGTGGGGTGTGTGTGGCCCAGTTAGTGGCAACGAGGTAGACTGTGGTTGGAGTCCCCTCGCTGTGTTTCTAAAAGAACCAAGATGAACAAGTCATGGCTCTCAGAGGACTTTTCTTCCCCTGGGTCATCCAGGGGACGGGAAAGGCACGCGTATTTTTGAGAGTGCTGCATGCCAAGCATCTTTTTCTTTTTCAAAAGGGAAGGTCAACTGATGCCAGTCAAGTGGGGTGTGTGTGGCCCAGTTAGTGGCAACGAGGGAGACTGTGGTTGGAGTCCCCTCGCTGTGTTTCTAAAAGAACCAAGATGAACAAGTCATGGCTCTCAGAGGACTTTTCTTCCCCTGGGTCAGCCAGGGGACGGGAAAGGCACGCGTATTTTTGAGAGTGCTTCATGCCAAGCATCTTTTTCTTTTTCAAAAGGGAAGGTCAACTGATGCCAGTCAAGTGGGGTGTGTGTGGCCCAGTTAGTGGAAACGAGGGAGACTGTGGTTGGAGTGCCCTCGCTGTGTTTCTAAAAGAACCAAGATGAACAAGTCATGGCTCTCAGAGGACTTTTCTTCCCTTGGGTCATCCAGGGGACGGGAAAGGCACGCGTATTTTTGAGAGTGCTTCATGCCAAGCATCTTTTTCAAAAGGGGGGGTCAACTGATGCCAATCAAGTGGGGTGTGTGTGGCCCAATTAGTGGCAACGAGGGAGACTGTGGTTGGAGTCCCCTCGCTGTGTTTCTAAAAGAACCAAGATGAACAAGTCATGGCTCTCAGAGGACTTTTCTTCCCCTGGGTCAGCCAGGGGATGGGAAAGGCACGCGTATTTTTGAGAGTGCTTCATGCCAAGCATCTTTTTCTTTTTCAAAAGGGAAGGTCAACTGATACCAGTCAAGTGGGGTGTGTGTGGCCCAGTTAGTGGAAACGAGGTAGACTGTGGTTGGAGTCCCCTCGCTGTGTTTCTAAAAGAACCAAGATGAACAAGTCATGGCTCTCAGAGGACTTTTCTTCCCCTGGGTCATCCAGGGGACGGGAAAGGCACGCGTATTTTTGAGAGTGCTGCATGCCAAGCATCTTTTTCTTTTTCAAAAGGGAAGGTCAACTGATGCCAGTCAAGTGGGGTGTGTGTGGCCCAGTTAGTGGCAACGAGGGAGACTGTGGTTGGAGTCCCCTCGCTGTGTTTCTAAAAGAACCAAGATGAACAAGTCATGGCTCTCAGAGGACTTTTCTTCCCCTGGGTCAGCCAGGGGACGGGAAAGGCACGCGTATTTTTGAGAGTGCTTCATGCCAAGCATCTTTTTCTTTTTCAAAAGGGAAGGTCAACTGATGCCAGTCAAGTGGGGTGTGTGTGGCCCAGTTAGTGGAAACGAGGGAGACTGTGGTTGGAGTCCCCTCGCTGTGTTTCTAAAAGAACCAAGATGAACAAGTCATGGCTCTCAGAGGACTTTTCTTCCCCTGGGTCATCCAGGGGACGGGAAAGGCACGCGTATTTTTGAGAGTGCTTCATGCCAAGCATCTTTTTCTTTTTCAAAAGGGGGGTCAACTGATGCCAGTCAAGTGGGGTGTGTGTGGCCCAATTAGTGGCAACGAGGGAGACTGTGGTTGGAGTATCCTCGCTGTGTTTCTAAAAGAACCAAGATGAACAAGTCATGGCTATCAGAGGACTTTTCTTCCCCTGGGTCAGCCAGGGGATGGGAAAGGCACGCGTATTTTTGAGAGTGCTTCATGCCAAGCATCTTTTTCTTTTTCAAAAGGGAAGGTCAACTGATGCCAGTCAAGTGGGGTGTGTGTGGCCCAGTTAGTGGCAACGAGGGAGACTGTGGTTGGAGTCCCCTCGCTGTGTTTCTAAAAGAACCAAGATGAACAAGTCATGGCTCTCAGAGGACTTTTCTTCCCCTGGGTCAGCCAGGGGACGGGAAAGGCACGCGTATTTTTGAGAGTGCTTCATGCCAAGCATCTTTTTCTTTTTCAAAAGGGAAGGTCAACTGATGCCAGTCAAGTGGGGTGTGTGTGGCCCAGTTAGTGGCAACGAGGGAGACTGTGGTTGGAGTCCCCTCGCTGTGTTTCTAAAAGAACCAAGATGAACAAGTCATGGCTCTCAGAGGACTTTTCTTCCCCTGGGTCAGCCAGGGGATGGGAAAGGCACGCGTATTTTTGAGAGTGCTTCATGCCAAGCATCTTTTTCTTTTTCAAAAGGGAAGGTCAACTGATGCCAGTCAAGTGGGGTGTGTGTGGCCCAATTAGTGGCAACGAGGGAGACTGTGGTTGGAGTCCCCTTGCTGTGTTTCTAAAAGAACCAAGATGAACAAGTCATGGCTCTCAGAGGACTTTTCTTCCCCTGGGTCATCCAGGGGACGGGAAAGGCACGCGTATTTTTGAGAGTGCTTCATGCCAAGCATCTTTTTCTTTTTCAAAAGGGAAGGTCAACTGATGCCAGTCAAGTGGGGTGTGTGTGGCCCAGTTAGTGGCAACGAGGGAGACTGTGGTTGGAGTCCCCTCGCTGTGTTTCTAAAAGAACCAAGATGAACAAGTCATGGCTCTCAGAGGACTTTTCTTCCCCTGGGTCAGCCAGGGGACGGGAAAGGCACGCGTATTTTTGAGAGTGCTTCATGCCAAGCATCTTTTTCTTTTTCAAAAGGGAAGGTCAACTGATGCCAGTCAAGTGGGGTGTGTGTGGCCCAGTTAGTGGAAACGAGGGAGACTGTGGTTGGAGTCCCCTCGCTGTGTTTCTAAAAGAACCAAGATGAACAAGTCATGGCTCTCAGGGACTTTTCTTCCCCTGGGTCAGCCAGGGGACGGGAAAGGCACGCGTATTTTTGAGAGTGCTTCATGCCAAGCATCTTTTTCTTTTTCAAAAGGGAAGGTCAACTGATGCCAGTCAAGTGGGGTGTGTGTGGCCCAGTTAGTGGCAACGAGGGAGACTGTGGTTGGAGTCCCCTCGCTGTGTTTCTAAAAGAACCAAGATGAACAAGTCATGGCTCTCAGAGGACTTTTCTTCCCCTGGGTCAGCCAGGGGACGGGAAATGCACGCGTATTTTTGAGAGTGCTTCATGCCAAGCATCTTTTTCTTTTTCAAAAGGGAAGGTCAACTGATGCCAGTCAAGTGGGGTGTGTGTGGCCCAGTTAGTGGAAATGAGGGAGACTGTAGTTGGAGTCCCCTCGCTGTGTTTCTAAAAGAACCAAGATGAACAAGTCATGGCTCTCAGAGGACTTTTCTTCCCCTGGGTCATCCAGGGGACGGGAAAGGCACGCGTATTTTTGAGAGTGCTTCATGCCAAGCATCTTTTTCTTTTTCAAAAGGGGGGGTCAACTGATGCCAGTCAAGTGGGGTGTGTGTGGCCCAATTAGTGGCAACGAGGGAGACTGTGGTTGGAGTCCCCTCGCTGTGTTTCTTAAAGAACCAAGATGAACAAGTCATGGCTCTCAGAGGACTTTTCTTCCCCTGGGTCAGCCAGGGGACGGGAAAGGCACGCGTATTTTTGAGAGTGCTTCATGCCAAGCATCTTTTTCTTTTTCAAAAGGGAAGGTCAACTGATGCCAGTCAAGTGGGGTGTGTGTGGCCCAATTAGTGGCAACGAGGGAGACTGTGGTTGGAGTCCCCTCGCTGTGTTTCTAAAAGAACCAAGATGAACAAGTCATGGCTCTCAGAGGACTTTTCTTCCCCTGGGTCAGCCAGGGGATGGGAAAGGCACGCGTATTTTTGAGAGTGCTTCATGCCAAGCATCTTTTTCTTTTTCAAAAGGGAAGGTCAACTGATGCCAGTCAAGTGGGGTGTGTGTGGCCCAGTTAGTGGAAACGAGGTAGACTGTGGTTGGAGTCCCCTCGCTGTGTTTCTAAAAGAACCAAGATGAACAAGTCATGGCTCTCAGAGGACTTTTCTTCCCCTGGGTCATCCAGGGGACGGGAAAGGCACGCGTATTTTTGAGAGTGCTTCATGCCAAGCATCTTTTTCTTTTTCAAAAGGGAAGGTCAACTGATGCCAGTCAAGTGGGGTGTGTGTGGCCCAGTTAGTGGCAACGAGGGAGACTGTGGTTGGAGTCCCCTCGCTGTGTTTCTAAAAGAACCAAGATGAACAGGTCATGGCTCTCAGAGGACTTTTCTTCCCCTGGGTCAGCCAGGGGACGGGAAAGGCACGCATATTTTTGAGAGTGCTTCATGCCAAGCATCTTTTTCTTTTTCAAAAGAGGTCAACTGATGCCAGTCAAGTGGGGTGTGTGTGGCCCAGTTAGTGGAAACGAGGGAGACTGTGGTTGGAGTCCCCTCGCTGTGTTTCTAAAAGAACCAAGATGAACAAGTCATGGCTCTCAGAGGACTTTTCTTCCCCTGGGTCATCCAGGGGACGGGAAAGGCACGCGTATTTTTGAGAGTGCTTCATGCCAAGCATCTTTTTCTTTTTCAAAAGGGGGGGTCAACTGATGCCAGTCAAGTGGGGTGTGTGTGGCCCAATTAGTGGCAACGAGGGAGACTGTGGTTGGAGTACCCTCGCTGTGTTTCTAAAAGAACCAAGATGAACAAGTCATTGCTATCAGAGGACTTTTCTTCCCCTGGGTCAGCCAGGGGATGGGAAAGGCACGCGTATTTTTGAGAGTGCTTCATGCCAAGCATCTTTTTCTTTTTCAAAAGGGAAGGTCAACTGATGCCAGTCAAGTGGGGTGTGTGTGGCCCAGTTAGTGGCAACGAGGGAGACTGTGGTTGGAGTCCCCTCGCTGTGTTTCTAAAAGAACCAAGATGAACAAGTCATGGCTCTCAGAGGACTTTTCTTCCCCTGGGTCAGCCAGGGGACGGGAAAGGCACGAGTATTTTTGAGAGTGCTTCATGCCAAGCATCTTTTTCTTTTTCAAAAGGGAAGGTCAACTGATGCCAGTCAAGTGGGGTGTGTGTGGCCCAGTTAGTGGCAACGAGGGAGACTGTGGTTGGAGTCCCCTCGCTGTGTTTCTAAAAGAACCAAGATGAACAAGTCATGGCTCTCAGAGGACTTTTCTTCCCCTGGGTCAGCCAGGGGACGGGAAAGGCACGCGTATTTTTGAGAGTGCTTCATGCCAAGCATCTTTTTCTTTTTCAAAAGGGGGGGTCAACTGATGCCAGTCAAGTGGGGTGTGTGTGGCCCAATTAGTGGCAACGAGGGAGACTGTGGTTGGAGTCCCCTTGCTGTGTTTCTAAAAGAACCAAGATGAACAAGTCATGGCTCTCAGAGGACTTTTCTTCCCCTGGGTCAACCAGGGGACGGGAAAGGCACGCGTATTTTTGAGAGTGCTTCATGCCAAGCATCTTTTTCTTTTTCAAAAGGGAAGGTCAACTGATGCCAGTCAAGTGGGGTGTGTGTGGCCCAGTTAGTGGCAACGAGGGAGACTGTGGTTGGAGTCCCCTCGCTGTGTTTCTAAAAGAACCAAGATGAACAAGTCATGGCTCTCAGAGGACTTGTCTTCCCCTGGGTCAGCCAGGGGACGGGAAAGGCACGCGTATTTTTGAGAGTGCTTCATGCCAAGCATCGTTTTCTTTTTCAAAAGGGAAGGTCAACTGATGCCAGTCAAGTGGGGTGTGTGTGGCCCAGTTAGTGGAAACGAGGGAGACTGTGGTTGGAGTCCCCTCGCTGTGTTTCTAAAAGAACCAAGATGAACAAGTCATGGCTCTCAGGGACTTTTCTTCCCCTGGGTCAGCCGGGGGACGGGAAAGGCACGCGTTTTTTTGAGAGTGCTTCATGCCAAGCATCTTTTTCTTTTTCAAAAGGGAAGGTCAACTGATGCCAGTCAAGTGGGGTGTGTGTGGCCCAGTTAGTGGAAACGAGGGAGACTGTGGTTGGAGTCCCCTCGCTGTGTTTCTAAAAGAACCAAGATGAACAAGTCATGGCTCTCAGAGGACTTTTCTTCCCCTGGGTCATCCAGGGGACGGGAAAGGCACGCGTATTTTTGAGAGTGCTTCATGCCAAGCATCTTTTTCTTTTTCAAAAGGGGTGGTCAACTGATGCCAGTCAAGTGGGGTGTGTGTGGCCCAGTTAGTGGCAACGAGGGAGACTGTGGTTGGAGTCCCCTCGCTGTGTTTCTAAAAGAACCAAGATGAACAAGTCATGGCTCTCAGAGGACTTTTCTTCCCCTGGGTCAGCCAGGAGACGGGAAAGGCACGCGTATTTTTGAGAGTGCTTCATGCCAAGCATCTTTTTCTTTTTCAAAAGGGAAGGTCAACTGATGCCAGTCAAGTGGGGTGTGTGTGGCCCAGTTAGTGGAAATGAGGGAGACTGTGGTTGGAGTCCCCTCGCTGTGTTTCTAAAAGAACCAAGATGAACAAGTCATGGCTCTCAGAGGACTTTTCTTCCCCTGGGTCATCCAGGGGACGGGAAAGGCACGCGTAGTTTTGAGAGTGCTTCATGCCAAGCATATTTTTCTTTTTCAAAAGGGGGGGTCAACTGATGCCAGTCAAGTGGGGTGTGTGTGGCCCAATTAGTGGCAACGAGGGAGACTGTGGTTGGAGTCCCCTCGCTGTGTTTCTAAAAGAACCAAGATGAACAAGTCATGGCTCTCAGAGGACTTTTCTTCCCCTGGGTCAGCCAGGGGATGAGAAAGGCACGCGTATTTTTGAGAGTGCTTCATGCCAAGCATCTTTTTCTTTTTCAAAAGGGAAGGTCAACTGATGCCAGTCAAGTGGGGTGTGTGTGGCCCAGTTAGTGGAAACGAGGGAGACTGTGGTTGGAGTCCCCTCGCTGTGTTTCTAAAAGAACCAAGATGAACAAGTCATGGCTCTCAGAGGACTTTTCTTCCCCTGGGTCAGCCAGGGGACGGGAAAGGCACGCATATTTTTGAGAGTGCTTCATGCCAAGCATCTTTTTCTTTTTCAAAAGGGAAGGTCAACTGATGCCAGTCAAGTGGGGTGTGTGTGGCCCAGTTAGTGGAAATGAGGGAGACTGTGGTTGGAGTCCCCTCGCTGTGTTTCTAAAAGAACCAAGATGAACAAGTCATGGCTCTCAGAGGACTTTTCTTCCCCTGGGTCATCCAGGGGACGGGAAAGGCACGCGTATTTTTGAGAGTGCTTCATGCCAAGCATCTTTTTCTTTTTCAAAAGGGGGGGTCAACTGATGCCAGTCAAGTGTGGTGTGTGTGGCCCAATTAGTGGCAACGAGGGAGACTGTGGTTGGAGTCCCCTCGCTGTGTTTCTAAAAGAACCAAGATGAACAAGTCATGGCTCTCAGAGGACTTTTCTTCCCCTGGGTCAGCCAGGGGACGGGAAAGGCACGCGTATTTTTGAGAGTGCTTCATGCCAAGCATCTTTTTCTTTTTCAAAAGGGAAGGTCAACTGATGCCAGTCAAGTGCGGTGTGTGTGGCCCAGTTAGTGGCAACGAGGGAGACTGTGGTTGGAGTCCCCTCGCTGTGTTTCTAAAAGAACCAAGATGAACAAGTCATGGCTCTCAGAGGACTTTTCTTCCCCTGGGTCAGCCAGGGGACGAGAAAGGCACGCGTATTTTTGAGAGTGCTTCATGCCAAGCATCTTTTTCTTTTTCAAAAGGGAAGGTCAACTGATGCCAGTCAAGTGGGGTGTGTGTGGCCCAGTTAGTGGAAACGAGGGAGACTGTGGTTGGAGTCCCCTCGCTGTGTTTCTAAAAGAACCAAGATGAACAAGTCATGGCTCTCAGAGGACTTGTCTTCCCCTGGGTCATCCAGGGGACGGAAAAGGCACGCGTATTTTTGAGAGTGCTTCATGCCAAGCATCTTTTTCTTTTTCAAAAGGGGGGGTCAACTGATGCCAGTCAAGTGGGGTGTGTGTGGCCCAATTAGTGGCAACGAGGGAGACTGTTGTTGGAGTCCCCTCGCTGTGTTTCTAAAAGAACCAAGATGAACAAGTCATGGCTCTCAGAGGACTTTTCTTCCCCTGGGTCATCCAGGGGACGGGAAAGGCACGCGTATTTTTGAGAGTGCTTCATGCCAAGCATCTTTTTCTTTTTCAAAAGGGAAGGTCAACTGATGCCAGTCAAGTGGGGTGTGTATGGCCCAGTTAGTGGCAACGAGGGAGACTGTGGTTGGAGTCCCCTCGCTGTGTTTCTAAAAGAACCAAGATGAACAAGTCATGGCTCTCAGAGGACTTTTCTTCCCCTGGGTCAGCCAGGGGACGGGAAAGGCACGCGTATTTTTGAGAGTGCTTCATGCCAAGCATCTTTTTCTTTTTCAAAAGGGAAGGTCAACTGATGCCAGTCAAGTGGGGTGTGTGTGGCCCAGTTAGTGGAAATGAGGGAGACTGTAGTTGGAGTCCCCTCGCTGTGTTTCTAAAAGAACCAAGATGAACAAGTCATGGCTCTCAGAGGAATTTTCTTCCCCTGAGTCATCCAGGGGACGGGAAAGGCACGCGTATTTTTGAGAGTGCTTCCTGCCAAGCATCTTTTTCTTTTTCAAAAGGGGGGGTCAACTGATGCCAGTCAAGTGGGGTGTGTGTGGCCCAATTAGTGGCAACGAGGGAGACTGTGGTTGGAGTCCCCTCGCTGTGTTTCTTAAAGAACCAAGATGAACAAGTCATGGCTCTCAGAGGACTTTTCTTCCCCTGGGTCAGCCAGGGGACGGGAAAGGCACGCGTATTTTTGAGAGTGCTTCATGCCAAGCATCTTTTTCTTTTTCAAATGGGAAGGTCAACTGATGCCAGTCAAGTGGGGTGTGTGTGGCCCAGTTAGTGGCAATGAGGGAGACTGTGGTTGGAGTCCCCTCGCTGTGTTTCTAAAAGAACCAAGATGAACAAGTCATGGCTCTCAGAGGACTTTTCTTCCCCTGGGTCAGCCAGGGGACGGGAAAGGCACGCGTATTTTTGAGAGTGCTTCAAGCCAAGCATCTTTTTCTTTTTCAAAAGGGAAGATCAACTGATGCCAGTCAAGTGGGGTGTGTGTGGCCCAGTTAGTGGAAATGAGGGAGACTGTAGTTGGAGTCCCCTCGCTGTGTTTCTAAAAGAACCAAGATGAACAAGTCATGGCTCTCAGAGGACTTTTCTTCCCCCGGGTCATCCAGGGGACGGGAAAGGCACGCGTATTTTTGAGAGTGCTTCATGCCAAGCATCTTTTTCTTTTTCAAAAGGGGGGGTCAACTGATGCCAGTCAAGTGGGGTGTGTGTGGCCCAATTAGTGGCAAGGAGGGAGACTGTGGTTGGAGTCCCCTCGCTGTGTTTCTTAAAGAACCAAGATGAACAAGTCATGGCTCTCAGAGGACTTTTCTTCCCCTGGGTCAGCCAGGGGACGGGAAAGGCACGCGTATTTTTGAGAGTGCTTCATGCCAAGCATCTTTTTCTTTTTCAAAAGGGAAGGTCAACTGATGCCAGTCAAGTGGGGTGTGTGTGGCCCAGTTAGTGGCAATGAGGGAGACTGTGGTTGGAGTCCCCTCGCTGTGTTTCTAAAAGAACCAAGATGAACAAGTCATGGCTCTCAGAGGACTTTTCTTCCCCTGGGTCAGCCAGGGGATGGGAAAGGCACGCGTATTTTTGAGAGTGCTTCATGCCAAGCATCTTTTTCTTTTTCAAAAGGGGGGGTCAACTGATGCCAGTCAAGTGGGGTGTGTGTGGCCCAATTAGTGGCAACGAGGGAGACTGTGGTTGGAGTCCCCTTGCTGTGTTTCTAAAAGAACCAAGATGAACAAGTCATGGCTCTCAGAGGACTTTTCTTCCCCTGGGTCATCCAGGGGACGGGAAAGGCACGCGTATTTTTGAGAGTGCTTCATGCCAAGCATCTTTTTCTTTTTCAAAAGGGAAGGTCAACTGATGCCAGTCAAGTGGGGTGTGTGTGGCCCAGTTAGTGGCAACGAGGGAGACTGTGGTTGGAGTCCCCTCGCTGTGTTTCTAAAAGAACCAAGATGAACAAGTCATGGCTCTCAGAGGACTTTTCTTCCCCTGGGTCAGCCAGGGGACGGGAAAGGCACGCGTATTTTTGAGAGTGCTTCATGCCAAGCATCTTTTTCTTTTTCAAAAGGGAAGGTCAACTGATGCCAGTCAAGTGGGGTGTGTGTGGCCCAGTTAGTGGAAACGAGGGAGACTGTGGTTGGAGTCCCCTCGCTGTGTTTCTAAAAGAACCAAGATGAACAAGTCATGGCTCTCAGAGGACTTGTCTTCCCCTGGGTCATCCAGGGGACGGAAAAGGCACGCGTATTTTTGAGAGTGCTTCATGCCAAGCATCTTTTTCTTTTTCAAAAGGGGGGGTCAACTGATGCCAGTCAAGTGGGGTGTGTGTGGCCCAATTAGTGGCAACGAGGGAGACTGTTGTTGGAGTCCCCTCGCTGTGTTTCTAAAAGAACCAAGATGAACAAGTCATGGCTCTCAGAGGACTTTTCTTCCCCTGGGTCAGCCAGGGGATGGGAAAGGCACGCGTATTTTTGAGAGTGCTTCATGCCAAGCATCTTTTTCTTTTTCAAAAGGGGGGGTCAACTGATGCCAGTCAAGTGGGGTGTGTGTGGCCCAATTAGTGGCAACGAGGGAGACTGTGGTTGGAGTCCCCTCGCTGTGTTTCTAAAAGAACCAAGATGAACAAGTCATGGCTCTCAGAGGACTTTTCTTCCCCTGGGTCATCCAGGGGACGGGAAAGGCACGCGTATTTTTGAGAGTGCTTCATGCCAAGCATCTTTTTCTTTTTCAAAAGGGAAGGTCAACTGATGCCAGTCAAGTGGGGTGTGTGTGGCCCAGTTAGTGGCAACGAGGGAGACTGTGGTTGGAGTCCCCTCGCTGTGTTTCTAAAAGAACCAAGATGAACAAGTCATGGCTCTCAGGCACTTTTCTTCCCCTGGGTCAGCCAGGGGACGGGAAAGGCACGCGTATTTTTGAGAGTGCTTCATGCCAAGCATCTTTTTCTTTTTCAAAAGGGAAGGTCAACTGATGCCAGTCAAGTGGGGTGTGTGTGGCCCAGTTAGTGGAAACGAGGGAGACTGTGGTTGGAGTCCCCTCGCTGTGTTTCTAAAAGAACCAAGATGAACAAGTCATGGCTCTCAGAGGACTTTTCTTCCCCTGGGTCATCCAGGGGACGGGAAAGGCACGCGTATTTTTGAGAGTGCTTCATGCAAAGCATCTTTTTCTTTTTCAAAAGGGGGGGTCAACTGATGCCAGTCAAGTGGGGTGTGTATGGCCCAGTTAGTGGCAACGAGGGAGACTGTGGTTGGAGTCCCCTCGCTGTGTTTCTAAAAGAACCAAGATGAACAAGTCATGGCTCTCAGAGGACTTTTCTTCCCCTGGGTCAGCCAGGGGACGGGAAAGGCACGCGTATTTTTGAGAGTGCTTCATGCCAAGCATCTTTTTCTTTTTCAAAAGGGAAGGTCAACTGATGCCAGTCAAGTGGGGTGTGTGTGGCCCAGTTAGTGGAAATGAGGGAGACTGTAGTTGGAGTCCCCTCGCTGTGTTTCTAAAAGAACCAAGATGAACAAGTCATGGCTCTCAGAGGAATTTTCTTCCCCTGAGTCATCCAGGGGACGGGAAAGGCACGCGTATTTTTGAGAGTGCTTCCTGCCAAGCATCTTTTTCTTTTTCAAAAGGGGGGGTCAACTGATGCCAGTCAAGTGGGGTGTGTGTGGCCCAATTAGTGGCAACGAGGGAGACTGTGGTTGGAGTCCCCTCGCTGTGTTTCTTAAAGAACCAAGATGAACAAGTCATGGCTCTCAGAGGACTTTTCTTCCCCTGGGTCAGCCAGGGGACGGGAAAGGCACGCGTATTTTTGAGAGTGCTTCATGCCAAGCATCTTTTTCTTTTTCAAAAGGGAAGGTCAACTGATGCCAGTCAAGTGGGGTGTGTGTGGCCCAGTTAGTGGCAATGAGGGAGACTGTGGTTGGAGTCCCCTCGCTGTGTTTCTAAAAGAACCAAGATGAACAAGTCATGGCTCTCAGAGGACTTTTCTTCCCCTGGGTCAGCCAGGGGACGGGAAAGGCACGCGTATTTTTGAGAGTGCTTCAAGCCAAGCATCTTTTTCTTTTTCAAAAGGGAAGGTCAACTGATGCCAGTCAAGTGGGGTGTGTGTGGCCCAGTTAGTGGAAATGAGGGAGACTGTAGTTGGAGTCCCCTCGCTGTGTTTCTAAAAGAACCAAGATGAACAAGTCATGGCTCTCAGAGGACTTTTCTTCCCCTGGGTCATCCAGGGGACGGGAAAGGCACGCGTATTTTTGAGAGTGCTTCATGCCAAGCATCTTTTTCTTTTTCAAAAGGGGGGGTCAACTGATGCCAGTCAAGTGGGCTGTGTGTGGCCCAATTAGTGGCAAGGAGGGAGACTGTGGTTGGAGTCCCCTCGCTGTGTTTCTTAAAGAACCAAGATGAACAAGTCATGGCTCTCAGAGGACTTTTCTTCCCCTGGGTCAGCCAGGGGACGGGAAAGGCACGCGTATTTTTGAGAGTGCTTCATGCCAAGCATCTTTTTCTTTTTCAAAAGGGAAGGTCAACTGATGCCAGTCAAGTGGGGTGTGTGTGGCCCAGTTAGTGGCAATGAGGGAGACTGTGGTTGGAGTCCCCTCGCTGTGTTTCTAAAAGAACCAAGATGAACAAGTCATGGCTCTCAGAGGACTTTTCTTCCCCTGGGTCAGCCAGGGGATGGGAAAGGCACGCGTATTTTTGAGAGTGCTTCATGCCAAGCATCTTTTTCTTTTTCAAAAGGGGGGGTCAACTGATGCCAGTCAAGTGGGGTGTGTGTGGCCCAATTAGTGGCAACGAGGGAGACTGTGGTTGGAGTCCCCTTGCTGTGTTTCTAAAAGAACCAAGATGAACAAGTCATGGCTCTCAGAGGACTTTTCTTCCCCTGGGTCATCCAGGGGACGGGAAAGGCACGCGTATTTTTGAGAGTGCTTCATGCCAAGCATCTTTTTCTTTTTCAAAAGGGAAGGTCAACTGATGCCAGTCAAGTGGGGTGTGTGTGGCCCAGTTAGTGGCAACGAGGGAGACTGTGGTTGGAGTCCCCTCGCTGTGTTTCTAAAAGAACCAAGATGAACAAGTCATGGCTCTCAGAGGACTTTTCTTCCCCTGGGTCAGCCAGGGGACGGGAAAGGCACGCGTATTTTTGAGAGTGCTTCATGCCAAGCATCTTTTTCTTTTTCAAAAGGGAAGGTCAACTGATGCCAGTCAAGTGGGGTGTGTGTGGCCCAGTTAGTGGAAACGAGGGAGACTGTGGTTGGAGTCCCCTCGCTGTGTTTCTAAAAGAACCAAGATGAACAAGTCATGGCTCTCAGAGGACTTGTCTTCCCCTGGGTCATCCAGGGGACGGAAAAGGCACGCGTATTTTTGAGAGTGCTTCATGCCAAGCATCTTTTTCTTTTTCAAAAGGGGGGGTCAACTGATGCCAGTCAAGTGGGGTGTGTGTGGCCCAATTAGTGGCAACGAGGGAGACTGTTGTTGGAGTCCCCTCGCTGTGTTTCTAAAAGAACCAAGATGAACAAGTCATGGCTCTCAGAGGACTTTTCTTCCCCTGGGTCAGCCAGGGGATGGGAAAGGCACGCGTATTTTTGAGAGTGCTTCATGCCAAGCATCTTTTTCTTTTTCAAAAGGGGGGGTCAACTGATGCCAGTCAAGTGGGGTGTGTGTGGCCCAATTAGTGGCAACGAGGGAGACTGTGGTTGGAGTCCCCTTGCTGTGTTTCTAAAAGAACCAAGATGAACAAGTCATGGCTCTCAGAGGACTTTTCTTCCCCTGGGTCATCCAGGGGACGGGAAAGGCACGCGTATTTTTGAGAGTGCTTCATGCCAAGCATCTTTTTCTTTTTCAAAAGGGAAGGTCAACTGATGCCAGTCAAGTGGGGTGTGTGTGGCCCAGTTAGTGGCAACGAGGGAGACTGTGGTTGGAGTCCCCTCGCTGTGTTTCTAAAAGAACCAAGATGAACAAGTCATGGCTCTCAGGCACTTTTCTTCCCCTGGGTCAGCCAGGGGACGGGAAAGGCACGCGTATTTTTGAGAGTGCTTCATGCCAAGCATCTTTTTCTTTTTCAAAAGGGAAGGTCAACTGATGCCAGTCAAGTGGGGTGTGTGTGGCCCAGTTAGTGGAAACGAGGGAGACTGTGGTTGGAGTCCCCTCGCTGTGTTTCTAAAAGAACCAAGATGAACAAGTCATGGCTCTCAGAGGACTTTTCTTCCCCTGGGTCATCCAGGGGACGGGAAAGGCACGCGTATTTTTGAGAGTGCTTCATGCAAAGCATCTTTTTCTTTTTCAAAAGGGGGGGTCAACTGATGCCAGTCAAGTGGGGTGTGTATGGCCCAGTTAGTGGCAACGAGGGAGACTGTGGTTGGAGTCCCCTCGCTGTGTTTCTAAAAGAACCAAGATGAACAAGTCATGGCTCTCAGAGGACTTTTCTTCCCCTGGGTCAGCCAGGGGACGGGAAAGGCACGCGTATTTTTGAGAGTGCTTCATGCCAAGCATCTTTTTCTTTTTCAAAAGGGAAGGTCAACTGATGCCAGTCAAGTGGGGTGTGTGTGGCCCAGTTAGTGGAAATGAGGGAGACTGTAGTTGGAGTCCCCTCGCTGTGTTTCTAAAAGAACCAAGATGAACAAGTCATGGCTCTCAGAGGAATTTTCTTCCCCTGAGTCATCCAGGGGACGGGAAAGGCACGCGTATTTTTGAGAGTGCTTCCTGCCAAGCATCTTTTTCTTTTTCAAAAGGGGGGGTCAACTGATGCCAGTCAAGTGGGGTGTGTGTGGCCCAGTTAGTGGAAACGAGGGAGACTGTGGTTGGAGTCCCCTCGCTGTGTTTCTAAAAGAACCAAGATGAACAAGTCATGGCTCTCAGGCACTTTTCTTCCCCTGGGTCAGCCAGGGGACGGGAAAGGCACGCGTATTTTTGAGAGTGCTTCATGCCAAGCATCTTTTTCTTTTTCAAAAGGGAAGGTCAACTGATGCCAGTCAAGTGGGGTGTGTGTGGCCCAGTTAGTGGAAACGAGGGAGACTGTGGTTGGAGTCCCCTCGCTGTGTTTCTAAAAGAACCAAGATGAACAAGTCATGGCTCTCAGAGGACTTTTCTTCCCCTGGGTCATCCAGGGGACGGGAAAGGCACGCGTATTTTTGAGAGTGCTTCATGCAAAGCATCTTTTTCTTTTTCAAAAGGGGGGGTCAACTGATGCCAGTCAAGTGGGGTGTGTATGGGCCAGTTAGTGGCAACGAGGGAGACTGTGGTTGGAGTCCCCTCGCTGTGTTTCTAAAAGAACCAAGATGAACAAGTCATGGCTCTCAGAGGACTTTTCTTCCCCTGGGTCAGCCAGGGGACGGGAAAGGCACGCGTATTTTTGAGAGTGCTTCATGCCAAGCATCTTTTTCTTTTTCAAAAGGGAAGGTCAACTGATGCCAGTCAAGTGGGGTGTGTGTGGCCCAGTTAGTGGAAATGAGGGAGACTGTAGTTGGAGTCCCCTCGCTGTGTTTCTAAAAGAACCAAGATGAACAAGTCATGGCTCTCAGAGGAATTTTCTTCCCCTGAGTCATCCAGGGGACGGGAAAGGCACGCGTATTTCTGAGAGTGCTTCCTGCCAAGCATCTTTTTCTTTTTCAAAAGGGGGGGTCAACTGATGCCAGTCAAGTGGGGTGTGTGTGGCCCAATTAGTGGCAACGAGGGAGACTGTGGTTGGAGTCCCCTCGCTGTGTTTCTTAAAGAACCAAGATGAACAAGTCATGGCTCTCAGAGGACTTTTCTTCCCCTGGGTCAGCCAGGGGACGGGAAAGGCACGCGTATTTTTGAGAGTGCTTCATGCCAAGCATCTTTTTCTTTTTCAAATGGGAAGGTCAACTGATGCCAGTCAAGTGGGGTGTGTGTGGCCCAGTTAGTGGCAATGAGGGAGACTGTGGTTGGAGTCCCCTCGCTGTGTTTCTAAAAGAACCAAGATGAACAAGTCATGGCTCTCAGAGGACTTTTCTTCCCCTGGGTCAGCCAGGGGACGGGAAAGGCACGCGTATTTTTGAGAGTGCTTCAAGCCAAGCATCTTTTTCTTTTTCAAAAGGGAAGATCAACTGATGCCAGTCAAGTGGGGTGTGTGTGGCCCAGTTAGTGGAAATGAGGGAGACTGTAGTTGGAGTCCCCTCGCTGTGTTTCTAAAAGAACCAAGATGAACAAGTCATGGCTCTCAGAGGACTTTTCTTCCCCCGGGTCATCCAGGGGACGGGAAAGGCACGCGTATTTTTGAGAGTGCTTCATGCCAAGCATCTTTTTCTTTTTCAAAAGGGGGGGTCAACTGATGCCAGTCAAGTGGGGTGTGTGTGGCCCAATTAGTGGCAAGGAGGGAGACTGTGGTTGGAGTCCCCTCGCTGTGTTTCTTAAAGAACCAAGATGAACAAGTCATGGCTCTCAGAGGACTTTTCTTCCCCTGGGTCAGCCAGGGGACGGGAAAGGCACGCGTATTTTTGAGAGTGCTTCATGCCAAGCATCTTTTTCTTTTTCAAAAGGGAAGGTCAACTGATGCCAGTCAAGTGGGGTGTGTGTGGCCCAGTTAGTGGCAATGAGGGAGACTGTGGTTGGAGTCCCCTCGCTGTGTTTCTAAAAGAACCAAGATGAACAAGTCATGGCTCTCAGAGGACTTTTCTTCCCCTGGGTCAGCCAGGGGATGGGAAAGGCACGCGTATTTTTGAGAGTGCTTCATGCCAAGCATCTTTTTCTTTTTCAAAAGGGGGGGTCAACTGATGCCAGTCAAGTGGGGTGTGTGTGGCCCAATTAGTGGCAACGAGGGAGACTGTGGTTGGAGTCCCCTTGCTGTGTTTCTAAAAGAACCAAGATGAACAAGTCATGGCTCTCAGAGGACTTTTCTTCCCCTGGGTCATCCAGGGGACGGGAAAGGCACGCGTATTTTTGAGAGTGCTTCATGCCAAGCATCTTTTTCTTTTTCAAAAGGGAAGGTCAACTGATGCCAGTCAAGTGGGGTGTGTGTGGCCCAGTTAGTGGCAACGAGGGAGACTGTGGTTGGAGTCCCCTCGCTGTGTTTCTAAAAGAACCAAGATGAACAAGTCATGGCTCTCAGAGGACTTTTCTTCCCCTGGGTCAGCCAGGGGACGGGAAAGGCACGCGTATTTTTGAGAGTGCTTCATGCCAAGCATCTTTTTCTTTTTCAAAAGGGAAGGTCAACTGATGCCAGTCAAGTGGGGTGTGTGTGGCCCAGTTAGTGGAAACGAGGGAGACTGTGGTTGGAGTCCCCTCGCTGTGTTTCTAAAAGAACCAAGATGAACAAGTCATGGCTCTCAGAGGACTTTTCTTCCCCTGGGTCAGCCAGGGGATGGGAAAGGCACGCGTATTTTTGAGAGTGCTTCATGCCAAGCATCTTTTTCTTTTTCAAAAGGGGGGGTCAACTGATGCCAGTCAAGTGGGGTGTGTGTGGCCCAATTAGTGGCAACGAGGGAGACTGTGGTTGGAGTCCCCTCGCTGTGTTTCTAAAAGAACCAAGATGAACAAGTCATGGCTCTCAGAGGACTTTTCTTCCCCTGGGTCAGCCAGGGGATGGGAAAGGCACGCGTATTTTTGAGAGTGCTTCATGCCAAGCATCTTTTTCTTTTTCAAAAGGGGGGGTCAACTGATGCCAGTCAAGTGGGGTGTGTGTGGCCCAGTTAGTGGCAACGAGGGAGACTGTGGTTGGAGTCCCCTCGCTGTGTTTCTAAAAGAACCAAGATGAACAAGTCATGGCTCTCAGAGGACTTTTCTTCCCCTGGGTCAGCCAGGGGACGGGAAAGGCACGCGTATTTTTGAGAGTGCTTCATGCCAAGCATCTTTTTCTTTTTCAAAAGGGAAGGTCAACTGATGCCAGTCAAGTGGGGTGTGTGTGGCCCAGTTAGTGGAAATGAGGGAGACTGTAGTTGGAGTCCCCTCGCTGTGTTTCTAAAAGAACCAAGATGAACAAGTCATGGCTCTCAGAGGAATTTTCTTCCCCTGAGTCATCCAGGGGACGGGAAAGGCACGCGTATTTTTGAGAGTGCTTCCTGCCAAGCATCTTTTTCTTTTTCAAAAGGGGGGGTCAACTGATGCCAGTCAAGTGGGGTGTGTGTGGCCCAATTAGTGGCAACGAGGGAGACTGTGGTTGGAGTCCCCTCGCTGTGTTTCTTAAAGAACCAAGATGAACAAGTCATGGCTCTCAGAGGACTTTTCTTCCCCTGGGTCAGCCAGGGGACGGGAAAGGCACGCGTATTTTTGAGAGTGCTTCATGCCAAGCATCTTTTTCTTTTTCAAATGGGAAGGTCAACTGATGCCAGTCAAGTGGGGTGTGTGTGGCCCAGTTAGTGGCAATGAGGGAGACTGTGGTTGGAGTCCCCTCGCTGTGTTTCTAAAAGAACCAAGATGAACAAGTCATGGCTCTCAGAGGACTTTTCTTCCCCTGGGTCAGCCAGGGGACGGGAAAGGCACGCGTATTTTTGAGAGTGCTTCAAGCCAAGCATCTTTTTCTTTTTCAAAAGGGAAGATCAACTGATGCCAGTCAAGTGGGGTGTGTGTGGCCCAGTTAGTGGAAATGAGGGAGACTGTAGTTGGAGTCCCCTCGCTGTGTTTCTAAAAGAACCAAGATGAACAAGTCATGGCTCTCAGAGGACTTTTCTTCCCCCGGGTCATCCAGGGGACGGGAAAGGCACGCGTATTTTTGAGAGTGCTTCATGCCAAGCATCTTTTTCTTTTTCAAAAGGGGGGGTCAACTGATGCCAGTCAAGTGGGGTGTGTGTGGCCCAATTAGTGGCAAAGAGGGAGACTGTGGTTGGAGTCCCCTCGCTGTGTTTCTTAAAGAACCAAGATGAACAAGTCATGGCTCTCAGAGGACTTTTCTTCCCCTGGGTCAGCCAGGGGACGGGAAAGGCACGCGTATTTTTGAGAGTGCTTCATGCCAAGCATCTTTTTCTTTTTCAAAAGGGAAGGTCAACTGATGCCAGTCAAGTGGGGTGTGTGTGGCCCAGTTAGTGGCAATGAGGGAGACTGTGGTTGGAGTCCCCTCGCTGTGTTTCTAAAAGAACCAAGATGAACAAGTCATGGCTCTCAGAGGACTTTTCTTCCCCTGGGTCAGCCAGGGGATGGGAAAGGCACGCGTATTTTTGAGAGTGCTTCATGCCAAGCATCTTTTTCTTTTTCAAAAGGGGGGGTCAACTGATGCCAGTCAAGTGGGGTGTGTGTGGCCCAATTAGTGGCAACGAGGGAGACTGTGGTTGGAGTCCCCTTGCTGTGTTTCTAAAAGAACCAAGATGAACAAGTCATGGCTCTCAGAGGACTTTTCTTCCCCTGGGTCATCCAGGGGACGGGAAAGGCACGCGTATTTTTGAGAGTGCTTCATGCCAAGCATCTTTTTCTTTTTCAAAAGGGAAGGTCAACTGATGCCAGTCAAGTGGGGTGTGTGTGGCCCAGTTAGTGGCAACGAGGGAGACTGTGGTTGGAGTCCCCTCGCTGTGTTTCTAAAAGAACCAAGATGAACAAGTCATGGCTCTCAGAGGACTTTTCTTCCCCTGGGTCAGCCAGGGGACGGGAAAGGCACGCGTATTTTTGAGAGTGCTTCATGCCAAGCATCTTTTTCTTTTTCAAAAGGGAAGGTCAACTGATGCCAGTCAAGTGGGGTGTGTGTGGCCCAGTTAGTGGAAACGAGGGAGACTGTGGTTGGAGTCCCCTCGCTGTGTTTCTAAAAGAACCAAGATGAACAAGTCATGGCTCTCAGAGGACTTTTCTTCCCCTGGGTCAGCCAGGGGATGGGAAAGGCACGCGTATTTTTGAGAGTGCTTCATGCCAAGCATCTTTTTCTTTTTCAAAAGGGGGGGTCAACTGATGCCAGTCAAGTGGGGTGTGTGTGGCCCAATTAGTGGCAACGAGGGAGACTGTGGTTGGAGTCCCCTCGCTGTGTTTCTAAAAGAACCAAGATGAACAAGTCATGGCTCTCAGAGGACTTTTCTTCCCCTGGGTCAGCCAGGGGATGGGAAAGGCACGCGTATTTTTGAGAGTGCTTCATGCCAAGCATCTTTTTCTTTTTCAAAAGGGGGGGTCAACTGATGCCAGTCAAGTGGGGTGTGTGTGGCCCAGTTAGTGGCAACGAGGGAGACTGTGGTTGGAGTCCCCTCGCTGTGTTTCTAAAAGAACCAAGATGAACAAGTCATGGCTCTCAGAGGACTTTTCTTCCCCTGGGTCAGCCAGGGGACGGGAAAGGCACGCGTATTTTTGAGAGTGCTTCATGCCAAGCATTTTTTTCTTTTTCAAAAGGGAAGGTCAACTGATGCCAGTCAAGTGGGGTGTGTGTGGCCCAGTTAGTGGCAATGAGGGAGACTGTGGTTGGAGTCCCCTCGCTGTGTTTCTAAAAGAACCAAGATGAACAAGTCATGGCTCTCAGAGGACTTTTCTTCCCCTGGGTCAGCCAGGGGATGGGAAAGGCACGCGTATTTTTGAGAGTGCTTCATGCCAAGCATCTTTTTCTTTTTCAAAAGGGGGGGTCAACTGATGCCAGTCAACTGGGGTGTGTGTGGCCCAATTAGTGGCAACGAGGGAGACAGTTGTTGGAGTCCCCTCGCTGTGTTTCTAAAAGAACCAAGATGAACAAGTCATGGCTCTCAGAGGACTTTTCTTCCCCTGGGTCAGCCAGGGGATGGGAAAGGCACGCGTATTTTTGAGAGTGCTTCATGCCAAGCATCTTTTTCTTTTTCAAAAGGGGGGGTCAACTGATGCCAGTCAAGTGGGGTGTGTGTGGCCCAATTAGTGGCAACGAGGGAGACTGTGGTTGGAGTCCCCTTGCTGTGTTTCTAAAAGAACCAAGATGAACAAGTCATGGCTCTCAGAGGACTTTTCTTCCCCTGGGTCATCCAGGGGACGGGAAAGGCACGCGTATTTTTGAGAGTGCTTCATGCCAAGCATCTTTTTCTTTTTCAAAAGGGAAGGTCAACTGATGCCAGTCAAGTGGGGTGTGTGTGGCCCAGTTAGTGGCAACGAGGGAGACTGTGGTTGGAGTCCCCTCGCTGTGTTTCTAAAAGAACCAAGATGAACAAGTCATGGCTCTCAGGCACTTTTCTTCCCCTGGGTCAGCCAGGGGACGGGAAAGGCACGCGTATTTTTGAGAGTGCTTCATGCCAAGCATCTTTTTCTTTTTCAAAAGGGAAGGTCAACTGATGCCAGTCAAGTGGGGTGTGTGTGGCCCAGTTAGTGGAAACGAGGGAGACTGTGGTTGGAGTCCCCTCGCTGTGTTTCTAAAAGAACCAAGATGAACAAGTCATGGCTCTCAGAGGACTTTTCTTCCCCTGGGTCATCCAGGGGACGGGAAAGGCACGCGTATTTTTGAGAGTGCTTCATGCAAAGCATCTTTTTCTTTTTCAAAAGGGGGGGTCAACTGATGCCAGTCAAGTGGGGTGTGTATGGCCCAGTTAGTGGCAACGAGGGAGACTGTGGTTGGAGTCCCCTCGCTGTGTTTCTAAAAGAACCAAGATGAACAAGTCATGGCTCTCAGAGGACTTTTCTTCCCCTGGGTCAGCCAGGGGACGGGAAAGGCACGCGTATTTTTGAGAGTGCTTCATGCCAAGCATCTTTTTCTTTTTCAAAAGGGAAGGTCAACTGATGCCAGTCAAGTGGGGTGTGTGTGGCCCAGTTAGTGGAAATGAGGGAGACTGTAGTTGGAGTCCCCTCGCTGTGTTTCTAAAAGAACCAAGATGAACAAGTCATGGCTCTCAGAGGAATTTTCTTCCCCTGAGTCATCCAGGGGACGGGAAAGGCACGCGTATTTTTGAGAGTGCTTCCTGCCAAGCATCTTTTTCTTTTTCAAAAGGGGGGGTCAACTGATGCCAGTCAAGTGGGGTGTGTGTGGCCCAATCAGTGGCAACGAGGGAGACTGTGGTTGGAGTCCCCTCGCTGTGTTTCTTAAAGAACCAAGATGAACAAGTCATGGCTCTCAGAGGACTTTTCTTCCCCTGGGTCAGCCAGGGGACGGGAAAGGCACGCGTATTTTTGAGAGTGCTTCATGCCAAGCATCTTTTTCTTTTTCAAAAGGGAAGGTCAACTGATGCCAGTCAAGTGGGGTGTGTGTGGCCCAGTTAGTGGCAATGAGGGAGACTGTGGTTGGAGTCCCCTCGCTGTGTTTCTAAAAGAACCAAGATGAACAAGTCATGGCTCTCAGAGGACTTTTCTTCCCCTGGGTCAGCCAGGGGACGGGAAAGGCACGCGTATTTTTGAGAGTGCTTCAAGCCAAGCATCTTTTTCTTTTTCAAAAGGGAAGGTCAACTGATGCCAGTCAAGTGGGGTGTGTGTGGCCCAGTTAGTGGAAATGAGGGAGACTGTAGTTGGAGTCCCCTCGCTGTGTTTCTAAAAGAACCAAGATGAACAAGTCATGGCTCTCAGAGGACTTTTCTTCCCCTGGGTCATCCAGGGGACGGGAAAGGCACGCGTATTTTTGAGAGTGCTTCATGCCAAGCATCTTTTTCTTTTTCAAAAGGGGGGGTCAACTGATGCCAGTCAAGTGGGCTGTGTGTGGCCCAATTAGTGGCAAGGAGGGAGACTGTGGTTGGAGTCCCCTTGCTGTGTTTCTAAAAGAACCAAGATGAACAAGTCATGGCTCTCAGAGGACTTTTCTTCCCCTGGGTCATCCAGGGGACGGGAAAGGCACGCGTATTTTTGAGAGTGCTTCATGCCAAGCATCTTTTTCTTTTTCAAAAGGGAAGGTCAACTGTTGCCAGTCAAGTGGGGTGTGTGTGGCCCAGTTAGTGGCAACGAGGGAGACTGTGGTTGGAGTCCCCTCGCTGTGTTTCTAAAAGAACCAAGATGAACAAGTCATGGCTCTCAGAGGACTTTTCTTCCCCTGGGTCAGCCAGGGGACGGGAAAGGCACGCGTATTTTTGAGAGTGCTTCATGCCAAGCATCTTTTTCTTTTTCAAAAGGGAAGGTCAACTGATGCCAGTCAAGTGGGGTGTGTGTGGCCCAGTTAGTGGAAACGAGGGAGACTGTGGTTGGAGTCCCCTCGCTGTGTTTCTAAAAGAACCAAGATGAACAAGTCATGGCTCTCAGGGACTTTTCTTCCCCTGGGTCAGCCAGGGGACGGGAAAGGCACGCGTATTTTTGAGAGTGCTTCATGCCAAGCATCTTTTTCTTTTTCAAAAGGGAAGGTCAACTGATGCCAGTCAAGTGGGGTGTGTGTGGCCCAGTTAGTGGAAACGAGGGAGACTGTGGTTGGAGTCCCCTCGCTGTGTTTCTAAAAGAACCAAGATGAACAAGTCATGGCTCTCAGAGGACTTTTCTTCCCCTGGGTCAGCCAGGGGACGGGAAAGGCACGCGTATTTTTGAGAGTGCTTCATGCCAAGCATCTTTTTCTTTTTCAAAAGGGAAGGTCAACTGATGCCAGTCAAGTGGGGTGTGTGTGGCCCAGTTAGTGGAAATGAGGGAGACTGTAGTTGGAGTCCCCTCGCTGTGTTTCTAAAAGAACCAAGATGAACAAGTCATGGCTCTCAGAGGACTTTTCTTCCCCTGGGTCATCCAGGGGACGGGAAAGGCACGCGTATTTTTGAGAGTGCTTCATGCCAAGCATCTTTTTCTTTTTCAAAAGGGGGGGTCAACTGATGCCAGTCAAGTGGGGTGTGTGTGGCCCAATTAGTGGCAACGAGGGAGACTGTGGTTGGAGTCCCCTCGCTGTGTTTCTTAAAGAACCAAGATGAACAAGTCATGGCTCTCAGAGGACTTTTCTTCCCCTGGGTCAGCCAGGGGACGGGAAAGGCACGCGTATTTTTGAGAGTGCTTCATGCCAAGCATCTTTTTCTTTTTCAAAAGGGAAGGTCAACTGATGCCAGTCAAGTGGGGTGTGTGTGGCCCAGTTAGTGGCAATGAGGGAGACTGTGGTTGGAGTCCCCTCGCTGTGTTTCTAAAAGAACCAAGATGAACAAGTCATGGCTCTCAGAGGACTTTTCTTCCCCTGGGTCAGCCAGGGGACGGGAAAGGCACGCGTATTTTTGAGAGTGCTTCATGCCAAGCATCTTTTACTTTTTCAAAAGGGAAGGTCAACTGATGCCAGTCAAGTGGGGTGTGTGTGGCCCAGTTAGTGGAAACGAGGGAGACTGTGGTTGGAGTGCCCTCGCTGTGTTTCTAAAAGAACCAAGATGAACAAGTCATGGCTCTCAGAGGACTTTTCTTCCCCTGGGTCATCCAGGGGACGGGAAAGGCACGCGTATTTTTGAGAGTGCTTCATGCCAAGCATCTTTTTCAAAAGGGGGGGTCAACTGATGCCAATCAAGTGGGGTGTGTGTGGCCCAATTAGTGGCAACGAGGGAGACTGTGGTTGGAGTCCCCTCGCTGTGTTTCTAAAAGAACCAAGATGAACAAGTCATGGCTCTCAGAGGACTTTTCTTCCCCTGGGTCAGCCAGGGGATGGGAAAGGCACGCGTATTTTTGAGAGTGCTTCATGCCAAGCATCTTTTTCTTTTTCAAAAGGGAAGGTCAACTGATGCCAGTCAAGTGGGGTGTGTGTGGCCCAGTTAGTGGAAACGAGGTAGACTGTGGTTGGAGTCCCCTCGCTGTGTTTCTAAAAGAACCAAGATGAACAAGTCATGGCTCTCAGAGGACTTTTCTTCCCCTGGGTCATCCAGGGGACGGGAAAGGCACGCGTATTTTTGAGAGTGCTTCATGCCAAGCATCTTTTTCTTTTTCAAAAGGGAAGGTCAACTGATGCCAGTCAAGTGGGGTGTGTGTGGCCCAGTTAGTGGAAACGAGGTAGACTGTGGTTGGAGTCCCCTCGCTGTGTTTCTAAAAGAACCAAGATGAACAAGTCATGGCTCTCAGAGGACTTTTCTTCCCCTGGGTCAGCCAGGGGACGGGAAAGGCATGCGTATTTTTGAGAGTGCTTCATGCCAAGCATCTTTTTCTTTTTCAAAAGGGGGGGTCAACTGATGCCAGTCAAGTGGGGTGTGTGTGGCCCAATTAGTGGCAACGAGGGAGACTGTGGTTGGAGTACCCTCGCTGTGTTTCTAAAAGAACCAAGATGAACAAGTCATGGCTATCAGAGGACTTTTCTTCCCCTGGGTCAGCCAGGGGATGGGAAAGGCACGCGTATTTTTGAGAGTGCTTCATGCCAAGCATCTTTTTCTTTTTCAAAAGGGAAGGTCAACTGATGCCAGTCAAGTGGGGTGTGTGTGGCCCAGTTAGTGGCAACGAGGGAGACTGTGGTTGGAGTCCCCTCGCTGTGTTTCTAAAAGAACCAAGATGAACAAGTCATGGCTCTCAGAGGACTTTTCTTCCCCTGGGTCAGCCAGGGGACGGGAAAGGCACGAGTATTTTTGAGAGTGCTTCATGCCAAGCATCTTTTTCTTTTTCAAAAGGGAAGGTCAACTGATGCCAGTCAAGTGGGGTGTGTGTGGCCCAGTTAGTGGCAACGAGGGAGACTGTGGTTGGAGTCCCCTCGCTGTGTTTCTAAAAGAACCAAGATGAACAAGTCATGGCTCTCAGAGGACTTTTCTTCCCCTGGGTCAGCCAGGGGACGGGAAAGGCACGCATATTTTCGAGAGTGCTTCATGCCAAGCATCTTTTTCTTTTTCAAAAGGGGGGGTCAACTGATGCCAGTCAAGTGGGGTGTGTGTGGCCCAATTAGTGGCAACGAGGGAGACTGTGGTTGGAGTCCCCTTGCTGTGTTTCTAAAAGAACCAAGATGAACAAGTCATGGCTCTCAGAGGACTTTTCTTCCCCTGGGTCAACCAGGGGACGGGAAAGGCACGCGTATTTTTGAGAGTGCTTCATGCCAAGCATCTTTTTCTTTTTCAAAAGGGAAGGTCAACTGATGCCAGTCAAGTGGGGTGTGTGTGGCCCAGTTAGTGGCAACGAGGGAGACTGTGGTTGGAGTCCCCTCGCTGTGTTTCTAAAAGAACCAAGATGAACAAGTCATGGCTCTCAGAGGACTTGTCTTCCCCTGGGTCAGCCAGGGGACGGGAAAGGCACGCGTATTTTTGAGAGTGCTTCATGCCAAGCATCGTTTTCTTTTTCAAAAGGGAAGGTCAACTGATGCCAGTCAAGTGGGGTGTGTGTGGCCCAGTTAGTGGAAACGAGGGAGACTGTGGTTGGAGTCCCCTCGCTGTGTTTCTAAAAGAACCAAGATGAACAAGTCATGGCTCTCAGGGACTTTTCTTCCCCTGGGTCAGCCGGGGGACGGGAAAGGCACGCGTATTTTTGAGAGTGCTTCATGCCAAGCATCTTTTTCTTTTTCAAAAGGGAAGGTCAACTGATGCCAGTCAAGTGGGGTGTGTGTGGCCCAGTTAGTGGAAACGAGGGAGACTGTGGTTGGAGTCCCCTCGCTGTGTTTCTAAAAGAACCAAGATGAACAAGTCATGGCTCTCAGAGGACTTTTCTTCCCCTGGGTCATCCAGGGGACGGGAAAGGCACGCGTATTTTTGAGAGTGCTTCATGCCAAGCATCTTTTTCTTTTTCAAAAGGGGTGGTCAACTGATGCCAGTCAAGTGGGGTGTGTGTGGCCCAGTTAGTGGCAACGAGGGAGACTGTGGTTGGAGTCCCCTCGCTGTGTTTCTAAAAGAACCAAGATGAACAAGTCATGGCTCTCAGAGGACTTTTCTTCCCCTGGGTCAGCCAGGAGACGGGAAAGGCACGCGTATTTTTGAGAGTGCTTCATGCCAAGCATCTTTTTCTTTTTCAAAAGGGAAGGTCAACTGATGCCAGTCAAGTGGGGTGTGTGTGGCCCAGTTAGTGGAAATGAGGGAGACTGTGGTTGGAGTCCCCTCGCTGTGTTTCTAAAAGAACCAAGATGAACAAGTCATGGCTCTCAGAGGACTTTTCTTCCCCTGGGTCATCCAGGGGACGGGAAAGGCACGCGTAGTTTTGAGAGTGCTTCATGCCAAGCATATTTTTCTTTTTCAAAAGGGGGGGTCAACTGATGCCAGTCAAGTGGGGTGTGTGTGGCCCAATTAGTGGCAACGAGGGAGACTGTGGTTGGAGTCCCCTCGCTGTGTTTCTAAAAGAACCAAGATGAACAAGTCATGGCTCTCAGAGGACTTTTCTTCCCCTGGGTCAGCCAGGGGATGAGAAAGGCACGCGTATTTTTGAGAGTGCTTCATGCCAAGCATCTTTTTCTTTTTCAAAAGGGAAGGTCAACTGATGCCAGTCAAGTGGGGTGTGTGTGGCCCAGTTAGTGGAAACGAGGGAGACTGTGGTTGGAGTCCCCTCGCTGTGTTTCTAAAAGAACCAAGATGAACAAGTCATGGCTCTCAGAGGACTTTTCTTCCCCTGGGTCAGCCAGGGGACGGGAAAGGCACGCGTATTTTTGAGAGTGCTTCAAGCCAAGCATCTTTTTCTTTTTCAAAAGGGAAGATCAACTGATGCCAGTCAAGTGGGGTGTGTGTGGCCCAGTTAGTGGAAATGAGGGAGACTGTAGTTGGAGTCCCCTCGCTGTGTTTCTAAAAGAACCAAGATGAACAAGTCATGGCTCTCAGAGGACTTTTCTTCCCCCGGGTCATCCAGGGGACGGGAAAGGCACGCGTATTTTTGAGAGTGCTTCATGCCAAGCATCTTTTTCTTTTTCAAAAGGGGGGGTCAACTGATGCCAGTCAAGTGGGGTGTGTGTGGCCCAATTAGTGGCAAGGAGGGAGACTGTGGTTGGAGTCCCCTCGCTGTGTTTCTTAAAGAACCAAGATGAACAAGTCATGGCTCTCAGAGGACTTTTCTTCCCCTGGGTCAGCCAGGGGACGGGAAAGGCACGCGTATTTTTGAGAGTGCTTCATGCCAAGCATCTTTTTCTTTTTCAAAAGGGAAGGTCAACTGATGCCAGTCAAGTGGGGTGTGTGTGGCCCAGTTAGTGGCAATGAGGGAGACTGTGGTTGGAGTCCCCTCGCTGTGTTTCTAAAAGAACCAAGATGAACAAGTCATGGCTCTCAGAGGACTTTTCTTCCCCTGGGTCAGCCAGGGGATGGGAAAGGCACGCGTATTTTTGAGAGTGCTTCATGCCAAGCATCTTTTTCTTTTTCAAAAGGGGGGGTCAACTGATGCCAGTCAAGTGGGGTGTGTGTGGCCCAATTAGTGGCAACGAGGGAGACTGTGGTTGGAGTCCCCTTGCTGTGTTTCTAAAAGAACCAAGATGAACAAGTCATGGCTCTCAGAGGACTTTTCTTCCCCTGGGTCATCCAGGGGACGGGAAAGGCACGCGTATTTTTGAGAGTGCTTCATGCCAAGCATCTTTTTCTTTTTCAAAAGGGAAGGTCAACTGATGCCAGTCAAGTGGGGTGTGTGTGGCCCAGTTAGTGGCAACGAGGGAGACTGTGGTTGGAGTCCCCTCGCTGTGTTTCTAAAAGAACCAAGATGAACAAGTCATGGCTCTCAGAGGACTTTTCTTCCCCTGGGTCAGCCAGGGGACGGGAAAGGCACGCGTATTTTTGAGAGTGCTTCATGCCAAGCATCTTTTTCTTTTTCAAAAGGGAAGGTCAACTGATGCCAGTCAAGTGGGGTGTGTGTGGCCCAGTTAGTGGAAACGAGGGAGACTGTGGTTGGAGTCCCCTCGCTGTGTTTCTAAAAGAACCAAGATGAACAAGTCATGGCTCTCAGAGGACTTGTCTTCCCCTGGGTCATCCAGGGGACGGAAAAGGCACGCGTATTTTTGAGAGTGCTTCATGCCAAGCATCTTTTTCTTTTTCAAAAGGGGGGGTCAACTGATGCCAGTCAAGTGGGGTGTGTGTGGCCCAATTAGTGGCAACGAGGGAGACTGTTGTTGGAGTCCCCTCGCTGTGTTTCTAAAAGAACCAAGATGAACAAGTCATGGCTCTCAGAGGACTTTTCTTCCCCTGGGTCAGCCAGGGGATGGGAAAGGCACGCGTATTTTTGAGAGTGCTTCATGCCAAGCATCTTTTTCTTTTTCAAAAGGGGGGGTCAACTGATGCCAGTCAAGTGGGGTGTGTGTGGCCCAATTAGTGGCAACGAGGGAGACTGTGGTTGGAGTCCCCTTGCTGTGTTTCTAAAAGAACCAAGATGAACAAGTCATGGCTCTCAGAGGACTTTTCTTCCCCTGGGTCATCCAGGGGACGGGAAAGGCACGCGTATTTTTGAGAGTGCTTCATGCCAAGCATCTTTTTCTTTTTCAAAAGGGAAGGTCAACTGATGCCAGTCAAGTGGGGTGTGTGTGGCCCAGTTAGTGGCAACGAGGGAGACTGTGGTTGGAGTCCCCTCGCTGTGTTTCTAAAAGAACCAAGATGAACAAGTCATGGCTCTCAGGCACTTTTCTTCCCCTGGGTCAGCCAGGGGACGGGAAAGGCACGCGTATTTTTGAGAGTGCTTCATGCCAAGCATCTTTTTCTTTTTCAAAAGGGAAGGTCAACTGATGCCAGTCAAGTGGGGTGTGTGTGGCCCAGTTAGTGGAAACGAGGGAGACTGTGGTTGGAGTCCCCTCGCTGTGTTTCTAAAAGAACCAAGATGAACAAGTCATGGCTCTCAGAGGACTTTTCTTCCCCTGGGTCATCCAGGGGACGGGAAAGGCACGCGTATTTTTGAGAGTGCTTCATGCAAAGCATCTTTTTCTTTTTCAAAAGGGGGGGTCAACTGATGCCAGTCAAGTGGGGTGTGTATGGCCCAGTTAGTGGCAACGAGGGAGACTGTGGTTGGAGTCCCCTCGCTGTGTTTCTAAAAGAACCAAGATGAACAAGTCATGGCTCTCAGAGGACTTTTCTTCCCCTGGGTCAGCCAGGGGACGGGAAAGGCACGCGTATTTTTGAGAGTGCTTCATGCCAAGCATCTTTTTCTTTTTCAAAAGGGAAGGTCAACTGATGCCAGTCAAGTGGGGTGTGTGTGGCCCAGTTAGTGGAAATGAGGGAGACTGTAGTTGGAGTCCCCTCGCTGTGTTTCTAAAAGAACCAAGATGAACAAGTCATGGCTCTCAGAGGAATTTTCTTCCCCTGAGTCATCCAGGGGACGGGAAAGGCACGCGTATTTTTGAGAGTGCTTCCTGCCAAGCATCTTTTTCTTTTTCAAAAGGGGGGGTCAACTGATGCCAGTCAAGTGGGGTGTGTGTGGCCCAATTAGTGGCAACGAGGGAGACTGTGGTTGGAGTCCCCTCGCTGTGTTTCTTAAAGAACCAAGATGAACAAGTCATGGCTCTCAGAGGACTTTTCTTCCCCTGGGTCAGCCAGGGGACGGGAAAGGCACGCGTATTTTTGAGAGTGCTTCATGCCAAGCATCTTTTTCTTTTTCAAAAGGGAAGGTCAACTGATGCCAGTCAAGTGGGGTGTGTGTGGCCCAGTTAGTGGCAATGAGGGAGACTGTGGTTGGAGTCCCCTCGCTGTGTTTCTAAAAGAACCAAGATGAACAAGTCATGGCTCTCAGAGGACTTTTCTTCCCCTGGGTCAGCCAGGGGACGGGAAAGGCACGCGTATTTTTGAGAGTGCTTCAAGCCAAGCATCTTTTTCTTTTTCAAAAGGGAAGGTCAACTGATGCCAGTCAAGTGGGGTGTGTGTGGCCCAGTTAGTGGAAATGAGGGAGACTGTAGTTGGAGTCCCCTCGCTGTGTTTCTAAAAGAACCAAGATGAACAAGTCATGGCTCTCAGAGGACTTTTCTTCCCCTGGGTCATCCAGGGGACGGGAAAGGCACGCGTATTTTTGAGAGTGCTTCATGCCAAGCATCTTTTTCTTTTTCAAAAGGGGGGGTCAACTGATGCCAGTCAAGTGGGCTGTGTGTGGCCCAATTAGTGGCAAGGAGGGAGACTGTGGTTGGAGTCCCCTCGCTGTGTTTCTTAAAGAACCAAGATGAACAAGTCATGGCTCTCAGAGGACTTTTCTTCCCCTGGGTCAGCCAGGGGACGGGAAAGGCACGCGTATTTTTGAGAGTGCTTCATGCCAAGCATCTTTTTCTTTTTCAAAAGGGAAGGTCAACTGATGCCAGTCAAGTGGGGTGTGTGTGGCCCAGTTAGTGGCAATGAGGGAGACTGTGGTTGGAGTCCCCTCGCTGTGTTTCTAAAAGAACCAAGATGAACAAGTCATGGCTCTCAGAGGACTTTTCTTCCCCTGGGTCAGCCAGGGGATGGGAAAGGCACGCGTATTTTTGAGAGTGCTTCATGCCAAGCATCTTTTTCTTTTTCAAAAGGGGGGGTCAACTGATGCCAGTCAAGTGGGGTGTGTGTGGCCCAATTAGTGGCAACGAGGGAGACTGTGGTTGGAGTCCCCTTGCTGTGTTTCTAAAAGAACCAAGATGAACAAGTCATGGCTCTCAGAGGACTTTTCTTCCCCTGGGTCATCCAGGGGACGGGAAAGGCACGCGTATTTTTGAGAGTGCTTCATGCCAAGCATCTTTTTCTTTTTCAAAAGGGAAGGTCAACTGATGCCAGTCAAGTGGGGTGTGTGTGGCCCAGTTAGTGGAAACGAGGGAGACTGTGGTTGGAGTCCCCTCGCTGTGTTTCTAAAAGAACCAAGATGAACAAGTCATGGCTCTCAGGCACTTTTCTTCCCCTGGGTCAGCCAGGGGACGGGAAAGGCACGCGTATTTTTGAGAGTGCTTCATGCCAAGCATCTTTTTCTTTTTCAAAAGGGAAGGTCAACTGATGCCAGTCAAGTGGGGTGTGTGTGGCCCAGTTAGTGGAAACGAGGGAGACTGTGGTTGGAGTCCCCTCGCTGTGTTTCTAAAAGAACCAAGATGAACAAGTCATGGCTCTCAGAGGACTTTTCTTCCCCTGGGTCATCCAGGGGACGGGAAAGGCACGCGTATTTTTGAGAGTGCTTCATGCAAAGCATCTTTTTCTTTTTCAAAAGGGGGGGTCAACTGATGCCAGTCAAGTGGGGTGTGTATGGCCCAGTTAGTGGCAACGAGGGAGACTGTGGTTGGAGTCCCCTCGCTGTGTTTCTAAAAGAACCAAGATGAACAAGTCATGGCTCTCAGAGGACTTTTCTTCCCCTGGGTCAGCCAGGGGACGGGAAAGGCACGCGTATTTTTGAGAGTGCTTCATGCCAAGCATCTTTTTCTTTTTCAAAAGGGAAGGTCAACTGATGCCAGTCAAGTGGGGTGTGTGTGGCCCAGTTAGTGGAAATGAGGGAGACTGTAGTTGGAGTCCCCTCGCTGTGTTTCTAAAAGAACCAAGATGAACAAGTCATGGCTCTCAGAGGAATTTTCTTCCCCTGAGTCATCCAGGGGACGGGAAAGGCACGCGTATTTTTGAGAGTGCTTCCTGCCAAGCATCTTTTTCTTTTTCAAAAGGGGGGGTCAACTGATGCCAGTCAAGTGGGGTGTGTGTGGCCCAATTAGTGGCAACGAGGGAGACTGTGGTTGGAGTCCCCTCGCTGTGTTTCTTAAAGAACCAAGATGAACAAGTCATGGCTCTCAGAGGACTTTTCTTCCCCTGGGTCAGCCAGGGGACGGGAAAGGCACGCGTATTTTTGAGAGTGCTTCATGCCAAGCATCTTTTTCTTTTTCAAATGGGAAGGTCAACTGATGCCAGTCAAGTGGGGTGTGTGTGGCCCAGTTAGTGGCAATGAGGGAGACTGTGGTTGGAGTCCCCTCGCTGTGTTTCTAAAAGAACCAAGATGAACAAGTCATGGCTCTCAGAGGACTTTTCTTCCCCTGGGTCAGCCAGGGGACGGGAAAGGCACGCGTATTTTTGAGAGTGCTTCAAGCCAAGCATCTTTTTCTTTTTCAAAAGGGAAGATCAACTGATGCCAGTCAAGTGGGGTGTGTGTGGCCCAGTTAGTGGAAATGAGGGAGACTGTAGTTGGAGTCCCCTCGCTGTGTTTCTAAAAGAACCAAGATGAACAAGTCATGGCTCTCAGAGGACTTTTCTTCCCCCGGGTCATCCAGGGGACGGGAAAGGCACGCGTATTTTTGAGAGTGCTTCATGCCAAGCATCTTTTTCTTTTTCAAAAGGGGGGGTCAACTGATGCCAGTCAAGTGGGGTGTGTGTGGCCCAATTAGTGGCAAGGAGGGAGACTGTGGTTGGAGTCCCCTCGCTGTGTTTCTTAAAGAACCAAGATGAACAAGTCATGGCTCTCAGAGGACTTTTCTTCCCCTGGGTCAGCCAGGGGACGGGAAAGGCACGCGTATTTTTGACAGTGCTTCATGCCAAGCATCTTTTTCTTTTTCAAAAGGGAAGGTCAACTGATGCCAGTCAAGTGGGGTGTGTGTGGCCCAGTTAGTGGCAATGAGGGAGACTGTGGTTGGAGTCCCCTCGCTGTGTTTCTAAAAGAACCAAGATGAACAAGTCATGGCTCTCAGAGGACTTTTCTTCCCCTGGGTCAGCCAGGGGATGGGAAAGGCACGCGTATTTTTGAGAGTGCTTCATGCCAAGCATCTTTTTCTTTTTCAAAAGGGGGGGTCAACTGATGCCAGTCAAGTGGGGTGTGTGTGGCCCAATTAGTGGCAACGAGGGAGACTGTGGTTGGAGTCCCCTTGCTGTGTTTCTAAAAGAACCAAGATGAACAAGTCATGGCTCTCAGAGGACTTTTCTTCCCCTGGGTCATCCAGGGGACGGGAAAGGCACGCGTATTTTTGAGAGTGCTTCATGCCAAGCATCTTTTTCTTTTTCAAAAGGGAAGGTCAACTGATGCCAGTCAAGTGGGGTGTGTGTGGCCCAGTTAGTGGCAACGAGGGAGACTGTGGTTGGAGTCCCCTCGCTGTGTTTCTAAAAGAACCAAGATGAACAAGTCATGGCTCTCAGAGGACTTTTCTTCCCCTGGGTCAGCCAGGGGACGGGAAAGGCACGCGTATTTTTGAGAGTGCTTCATGCCAAGCATCTTTTTCTTTTTCAAAAGGGAAGGTCAACTGATGCCAGTCAAGTGGGGTGTGTGTGGCCCAGTTAGTGGAAACGAGGGAGACTGTGGTTGGAGTCCCCTCGCTGTGTTTCTAAAAGAACCAAGATGAACAAGTCATGGCTCTCAGAGGACTTGTCTTCCCCTGGGTCATCCAGGGGACGGAAAAGGCACGCGTATTTTTGAGAGTGCTTCATGCCAAGCATCTTTTTCTTTTTCAAAAGGGGGGGTCAACTGATGCCAGTCAAGTGGGGTGTGTGTGGCCCAATTAGTGGCAACGAGGGAGACTGTTGTTGGAGTCCCCTCGCTGTGTTTCTAAAAGAACCAAGATGAACAAGTCATGGCTCTCAGAGGACTTTTCTTCCCCTGGGTCAGCCAGGGGATGGGAAAGGCACGCGTATTTTTGAGAGTGCTTCATGCCAAGCATCTTTTTCTTTTTCAAAAGGGGGGGTCAACTGATGCCAGTCAAGTGGGGTGTGTGTGGCCCAATTAGTGGCAACGAGGGAGACTGTGGTTGGAGTCCCCTTGCTGTGTTTCTAAAAGAACCAAGATGAACAAGTCATGGCTCTCAGAGGACTTTTCTTCCCCTGGGTCATCCAGGGGACGGGAAAGGCACGCGTATTTTTGAGAGTGCTTCATGCCAAGCATCTTTTTCTTTTTCAAAAGGGAAGGTCAACTGATGCCAGTCAAGTGGGGTGTGTGTGGCCCAGTTAGTGGCAACGAGGGAGACTGTGGTTGGAGTCCCCTCGCTGTGTTTCTAAAAGAACCAAGATGAACAAGTCATGGCTCTCAGGCACTTTTCTTCCCCTGGGTCAGCCAGGGGACGGGAAAGGCACGCGTATTTTTGAGAGTGCTTCATGCCAAGCATCTTTTTCTTTTTCAAAAGGGAAGGTCAACTGATGCCAGTCAAGTGGGGTGTGTGTGGCCCAGTTAGTGGAAACGAGGGAGACTGTGGTTGGAGTCCCCTCGCTGTGTTTCTAAAAGAACCAAGATGAACAAGTCATGGCTCTCAGAGGACTTTTCTTCCCCTGGGTCATCCAGGGGACGGGAAAGGCACGCGTATTTTTGAGAGTGCTTCATGCAAAGCATCTTTTTTTTTTTCAAAAGGGGGGGTCAACTGATGCCAGTCAAGTGGGGTGTGTATGGCCCAGTTAGTGGCAACGAGGGAGACTGTGGTTGGAGTCCCCTCGCTGTGTTTCTAAAAGAACCAAGATGAACAAGTCATGGCTCTCAGAGGACTTTTCTTCCCCTGGGTCAGCCAGGGGACGGGAAAGGCATGCGTATTTTTGAGAGTGCTTCATGCCAAGCATCTTTTTCTTTTTCAAAAGGGAAGGTCAACTGATGCCAGTCAAGTGGGGTGTGTGTGGCCCAGTTAGTGGAAATGAGGGAGACTGTAGTTGGAGTCCCCTCGCTGTGTTTCTAAAAGAACCAAGATGAACAAGTCATGGCTCTCAGAGGAATTTTCTTCCCCTGAGTCATCCAGGGGACGGGAAAGGCACGCGTATTTTTGAGAGTGCTTCCTGCCAAGCATCTTTTTCTTTTTCAAAAGGGGGGGTCAACTGATGCCAGTCAAGTGGGGTGTGTGTGGCCCAATTAGTGGCAACGAGGGAGACTGTGGTTGGAGTCCCCTCGCTGTGTTTCTTAAAGAACCAAGATGAACAAGTCATGGCTCTCAGAGGACTTTTCTTCCCCTGGGTCAGCCAGGGGACGGGAAAGGCACGCGTATTTTTGAGAGTGCTTCATGCCAAGCATCTTTTTCTTTTTCAAAAGGGAAGGTCAACTGATGCCAGTCAAGTGGGGTGTGTGTGGCCCAGTTAGTGGCAATGAGGGAGACTGTGGTTGGAGTCCCCTCGCTGTGTTTCTAAAAGAACCAAGATGAACAAGTCATGGCTCTCAGAGGACTTTTCTTCCCCTGGGTCAGCCAGGGGACGGGAAAGGCACGCGTATTTTTGAGAGTGCTTCAAGCCAAGCATCTTTTTCTTTTTCAAAAGGGAAGGTCAACTGATGCCAGTCAAGTGGGGTGTGTGTGGCCCAGTTAGTGGAAATGAGGGAGACTGTAGTTGGAGTCCCCTCGCTGTGTTTCTAAAAGAACCAAGATGAACAAGTCATGGCTCTCAGAGGACTTTTCTTCCCCTGGGTCATCCAGGGGACGGGAAAGGCACGCGTATTTTTGAGAGTGCTTCATGCCAAGCATCTTTTTCTTTTTCAAAAGGGGGGGTCAACTGATGCCAGTCAAGTGGGCTGTGTGTGGCCCAATTAGTGGCAAGGAGGGAGACTGTGGTTGGAGTCCCCTCGCTGTGTTTCTTAAAGAACCAAGATGAACAAGTCATGGCTCTCAGAGGACTTTTCTTCCCCTGGGTCAGCCAGGGGACGGGAAAGGCACGCGTATTTTTGAGAGTGCTTCATGCCAAGCATCTTTTTCTTTTTCAAAAGGGAAGGTCAACTGATGCCAGTCAAGTGGGGTGTGTGTGGCCCAGTTAGTGGCAATGAGGGAGACTGTGGTTGGAGTCCCCTCGCTGTGTTTCTAAAAGAACCAAGATGAACAAGTCATGGCTCTCAGAGGACTTTTCTTCCCCTGGGTCAGCCAGGGGATGGGAAAGGCACGCGTATTTTTGAGAGTGCTTCATGCCAAGCATCTTTTTCTTTTTCAAAAGGGGGGGTCAACTGATGCCAGTCAAGTGGGGTGTGTGTGGCCCAATTAGTGGCAACGAGGGAGACTGTGGTTGGAGTCCCCTTGCTGTGTTTCTAAAAGAACCAAGATGAACAAGTCATGGCTCTCAGAGGACTTTTCTTCCCCTGGCTCATCCAGGGGACGGGAAAGGCACGCGTATTTTTGAGAGTGCTTCATGCCAAGCATCTTTTTCTTTTTCAAAAGGGAAGGTCAACTGTTGCCAGTCAAGTGGGGTGTGTGTGGCCCAGTTAGTGGCAACGAGGGAGACTGTGGTTGGAGTCCCCTCGCTGTGTTTCTAAAAGAACCAAGATGAACAAGTCATGGCTCTCAGAGGACTTTTCTTCCCCTGGGTCAGCCAGGGGACGGGAAAGGCACGCGTATTTTTGAGAGTGCTTCATGCCAAGCATCTTTTTCTTTTTCAAAAGGGAAGGTCAACTGATGCCAGTCAAGTGGGGTGTGTGTGGCCCAGTTAGTGGAAACGAGGGAGACTGTGGTTGGAGTCCCCTCGCTGTGTTTCTAAAAGAACCAAGATGAACAAGTCATGGCTCTCAGGGACTTTTCTTCCCCTGGGTCAGCCAGGGGACGGGAAAGGCACGCGTATTTTTGAGAGTGCTTCATGCCAAGCATCTTTTTCTTTTTCAAAAGGGAAGGTCAACTGATGCCAGTCAAGTGGGGTGTGTGTGGCCCAGTTAGTGGAAACGAGGGAGACTGTGGTTGGAGTCCCCTCGCTGTGTTTCTAAAAGAACCAAGATGAACAAGTCATGGCTCTCAGAGGACTTTTCTTCCCCTGGGTCAGCCAGGGGACGGGAAAGGCACGCGTATTTTTGAGAGTGCTTCATGCCAAGCATCTTTTTCTTTTTCAAAAGGGAAGGTCAACTGATGCCAGTCAAGTGGGGTGTGTGTGGCCCAGTTAGTGGAAATGAGGGAGACTGTAGTTGGAGTCCCCTCGCTGTGTTTCTAAAAGAACCAAGATGAACAAGTCATGGCTCTCAGAGGACTTTTCTTCCCCTGGGTCATCCAGGGGACGGGAAAGGCACGCGTATTTTTGAGAGTGCTTCATGCCAAGCATCTTTTTCTTTTTCAAAAGGGGGGGTCAACTGATGCCAGTCAAGTGGGGTGTGTGTGGCCCAATTAGTGGCAAGGAGGGAGACTGTGGTTGGAGTCCCCTCGCTGTGTTTCTTAAAGAACCAAGATGAACAAGTCATGGCTCTCAGAGGACTTTTCTTCCCCTGGGTCAGCCAGGGGACGGGAAAGGCACGCGTATTTTTGAGAGTGCTTCATGCCAAGCATCTTTTTCTTTTTCAAAAGGGAAGGTCAACTGATGCCAGTCAAGTGGGGTGTGTGTGGCCCAGTTAGTGGCAATGAGGGAGACTGTGGTTGGAGTCCCCTCGCTGTGTTTCTAAAAGAACCAAGATGAACAAGTCATGGCTCTCAGAGGACTTTTCTTCCCCTGGGTCAGCCAGGGGATGGGAAAGGCACGCGTATTTTTGAGAGTGCTTCATGCCAAGCATCTTTTTCTTTTTCAAAAGGGGGGGTCAACTGATGCCAGTCAAGTGGGGTGTGTGTGGCCCAATTAGTGGCAACGAGGGAGACTGTGGTTGGAGTCCCCTTGCTGTGTTTCTAAAAGAACCAAGATGAACAAGTCATGGCTCTCAGAGGACTTTTCTTCCCCTGGGTCATCCAGGGGACGGGAAAGGCACGCGTATTTTTGAGAGTGCTTCATGCCAAGCATCTTTTTCTTTTTCAAAAGGGAAGGTCAACTGATGCCAGTCAAGTGGGGTGTGTGTGGCCCAGTTAGTGGCAACGAGGGAGACTGTGGTTGGAGTCCCCTCGCTGTGTTTCTAAAAGAACCAAGATGAACAAGTCATGGCTCTCAGAGGACTTTTCTTCCCCTGGGTCAGCCAGGGAACGGGAAAGGCACGCGTATTTTTGAGAGTGCTTCATGCCAAGCATCTTTTTCTTTTTCAAAAGGGAAGGTCAACTGATGCCAGTCAAGTGGGGTGTGTGTGGCCCAGTTAGTGGAAACGAGGGAGACTGTGGTTGGAGTCCCCTCGCTGTGTTTCTAAAAGAACCAAGATGAACAAGTCATGGCTCTCAGAGGACTTGTCTTCCCCTGGGTCATCCAGGGGACGGAAAAGGCACGCGTATTTTTGAGAGTGCTTCATGCCAAGCATCTTTTTCTTTTTCAAAAGGGGGGGTCAACTGATGCCAGTCAAGTGGGGTGTGTGTGGCCCAATTAGTGGCAACGAGGGAGACTGTTGTTGGAGTCCCCTCGCTGTGTTTCTAAAAGAACCAAGATGAACAAGTCATGGCTCTCAGAGGACTTTTCTTCCCCTGGGTCAGCCAGGGGATGGGAAAGGCACGCGTATTTTTGAGAGTGCTTCATGCCAAGCATCTTTTTCTTTTTCAAAAGGGTGGGTCAACTGATGCCAGTCAAGTGGGGTGTGTGTGGCCCAATTAGTGGCAACGAGGGAGACTGTGGTTGGAGTCCCCTTGCTGTGTTTCTAAAAGAACCAAGATGAACAAGTCATGGCTCTCAGAGGACTTTTCTTCCCCTGGGTCATCCAGGGGACGGGAAAGGCACGCGTATTTTTGAGAGTGCTTCATGCCAAGCATCTTTTTCTTTTTCAAAAGGGAAGGTCAACTGATGCCAGTCAAGTGGGGTGTGTGTGGCCCAGTTAGTGGCAACGAGGGAGACTGTGGTTGGAGTCCCCTCGCTGTGTTTCTAAAAGAACCAAGATGAACAAGTCATGGCTCTCAGGCACTTTTCTTCCCCTGGGTCAGCCAGGGGACGGGAAAGGCACGCGTATTTTTGAGAGTGCTTCATGCCAAGCATCTTTTTCTTTTTCAAAAGGGAAGGTCAACTGATGCCAGTCAAGTGGGGTGTGTGTGGCCCAGTTAGTGGAAACGAGGGAGACTGTGGTTGGAGTCCCCTCGCTGTGTTTCTAAAAGAACCAAGATGAACAAGTCATGGCTCTCAGAGGACTTTTCTTCCCCTGGGTCAGCCAGGGGACGGGAAAGGCACGCGTATTTTTGAGAGTGCTTCATGCCAAGCATCTTTTTCTTTTTCAAAAGGGAAGGTCAACTGATGCCAGTCAAGTGGGGTGTGTGTGGCCCAGTTAGTGGAAATGAGGGAGACTGTAGTTGGAGTCCCCTCGCTGTGTTTCTAAAAGAACCAAGATGAACAAGTCATGGCTCTCAGAGGAATTTTCTTCCCCTGAGTCATCCAGGGGACGGGAAAGGCACGCGTATTTTTGAGAGTGCTTCCTGCCAAGCATCTTTTTCTTTTTCAAAAGGGGGGGTCAACTGATGCCAGTCAAGTGGGGTGTGTGTGGCCCAATTAGTGGCAACGAGGGAGACTGTGGTTGGAGTCCCCTCGCTGTGTTTCTTAAAGAACCAAGATGAACAAGTCATGGCTCTCAGAGGACTTTTCTTCCCCTGGGTCAGCCAGGGGACGGGAAAGGCACGCGTATTTTTGAGAGTGCTTCATGCCAAGCATCTTTTTCTTTTTCAAAAGGGAAGGTCAACTGATGCCAGTCAAGTGGGGTGTGTGTGGCCCAGTTAGTGGCAATGAGGGAGACTGTGGTTGGAGTCCCCTCGCTGTGTTTCTAAAAGAACCAAGATGAACAAGTCATGGCTCTCAGAGGACTTTTCTTCCCCTGGGTCAGCCAGGGGACGGGAAAGGCACGCGTATTTTTGAGAGTGCTTCAAGCCAAGCATCTTTTTCTTTTTCAAAAGGGAAGGTCAACTGATGCCAGTCAAGTGGGGTGTGTGTGGCCCAGTTAGTGGAAATGAGGGAGACTGTAGTTGGAGTCCCCTCGCTGTGTTTCTAAAAGAACCAAGATGAACAAGTCATGGCTCTCAGAGGACTTTTCTTCCCCTGGGTCATCCAGGGGACGGGAAAGGCACGCGTATTTTTGAGAGTGCTTCATGCCAAGCATCTTTTTCTTTTTCAAAAGGGGGGGTCAACTGATGCCAGTCAAGTGGGCTGTGTGTGGCCCAATTAGTGGCAAGGAGGGAGACTGTGGTTGGAGTCCCCTCGCTGTGTTTCTTAAAGAACCAAGATGAACAAGTCATGGCTCTCAGAGGACTTTTCTTCCCCTGGGTCAGCCAGGGGACGGGAAAGGCACGCGTATTTTTGAGAGTGCTTCATGCCAAGCATCTTTTTCTTTTTCAAAAGGGAAGGTCAACTGATGCCAGTCAAGTGGGGTGTGTGTGGCCCAGTTAGTGGCAATGAGGGAGACTGTGGTTGGAGTCCCCTCGCTGTGTTTCTAAAAGAACCAAGATGAACAAGTCATGGCTCTCAGAGGACTTTTCTTCCCCTGGGTCAGCCAGGGGATGGGAAAGGCACGCGTATTTTTGAGAGTGCTTCATGCCAAGCATCTTTTTCTTTTTCAAAAGGGGGGGTCAACTGATGCCAGTCAAGTGGGGTGTGTGTGGCCCAATTAGTGGCAACGAGGGAGACTGTGGTTGGAGTCCCCTTGCTGTGTTTCTAAAAGAACCAAGATGAACAAGTCATGGCTCTCAGAGGACTTTTCTTCCCCTGGGTCATCCAGGGGACGGGAAAGGCACGCGTATTTTTGAGAGTGCTTCATGCCAAGCATCTTTTTCTTTTTCAAAAGGGAAGGTCAACTGTTGCCAGTCAAGTGGGGTGTGTGTGGCCCAGTTAGTGGCAACGAGGGAGACTGTGGTTGGAGTCCCCTCGCTGTGTTTCTAAAAGAACCAAGATGAACAAGTCATGGCTCTCAGAGGACTTTTCTTCCCCTGGGTCAGCCAGGGGACGGGAAAGGCACGCGTATTTTTGAGAGTGCTTCATGCCAAGCATCTTTTTCTTTTTCAAAAGGGAAGGTCAACTGATGCCAGTCAAGTGGGGTGTGTGTGGCCCAGTTAGTGGAAACGAGGGAGACTGTGGTTGGAGTCCCCTCGCTGTGTTTCTAAAAGAACCAAGATGAACAAGTCATGGCTCTCAGGGACTTTTCTTCCCCTGGGTCAGCCAGGGGACGGGAAAGGCACGCGTATTTTTGAGAGTGCTTCATGCCAAGCATCTTTTTCTTTTTCAAAAGGGAAGGTCAACTGATGCCAGTCAAGTGGGGTGTGTGTGGCCCAGTTAGTGGAAACGAGGGAGACTGTGGTTGGAGTCCCCTCGCTGTGTTTCTAAAAGAACCAAGATGAACAAGTCATGGCTCTCAGAGGACTTTTCTTCCCCTGGGTCAGCCAGGGGACGGGAAAGGCACGCGTATTTTTGAGAGTGCTTCATGCCAAGCATCTTTTTCTTTTTCAAAAGGGAAGGTCAACTGATGCCAGTCAAGTGGGGTGTGTGTGGCCCAGTTAGTGGAAATGAGGGAGACTGTAGTTGGAGTCCCCTCGCTGTGTTTCTAAAAGAACCAAGATGAACAAGTCATGGCTCTCAGAGGACTTTTCTTCCCCTGGGTCATCCAGGGGACGGGAAAGGCACGCGTATTTTTGAGAGTGCTTCATGCCAAGCATCTTTTTCTTTTTCAAAAGGGGGGGTCAACTGATGCCAGTCAAGTGGGGTGTGTGTGGCCCAATTAGTGGCAACGAGGGAGACTGTGGTTGGAGTCCCCTCGCTGTGTTTCTTAAAGAACCAAGATGAACAAGTCATGGCTCTCAGAGGACTTTTCTTCCCCTGGGTCAGCCAGGGGACGGGAAAGGCACGCGTATTTTTGAGAGTGCTTCATGCCAAGCATCTTTTTCTTTTTCAAAAGGGAAGGTCAACTGATGCCAGTCAAGTGGGGTGTGTGTGGCCCAGTTAGTGGCAATGAGGGAGACTGTGGTTGGAGTCCCCTCGCTGTGTTTCTAAAAGAACCAAGATGAACAAGTCATGGCTCTCAGAGGACTTTTCTTCCCCTGGGTCAGCCAGGGGACGGGAAAGGCACGCGTATTTTTGAGAGTGCTTCATGCCAAGCATCTTTTACTTTTTCAAAAGGGAAGGTCAACTGATGCCAGTCAAGTGGGGTGTGTGTGGCCCAGTTAGTGGAAACGAGGGAGACTGTGGTTGGAGTGCCCTCGCTGTGTTTCTAAAAGAACCAAGATGAACAAGTCATGGCTCTCAGAGGACTTTTCTTCCCCTGGGTCATCCAGGGGACGGGAAAGGCACGCGTATTTTTGAGAGTGCTTCATGCCAAGCATCTTTTTCAAAAGGGGGGGTCAACTGATGCCAATCAAGTGGGGTGTGTGTGGCCCAATTAGTGGCAACGAGGGAGACTGTGGTTGGAGTCCCCTCGCTGTGTTTCTAAAAGAACCAAGATGAACAAGTCATGGCTCTCAGAGGACTTTTCTTCCCCTGGGTCAGCCAGGGGATGGGAAAGGCACGCGTATTTTTGAGAGTGCTTCATGCCAAGCATCTTTTTCTTTTTCAAAAGGGAAGGTCAACTGATGCCAGTCAAGTGGGGTGTGTGTGGCCCAGTTAGTGGAAACGAGGTAGACTGTGGTTGGAGTCCCCTCGCTGTGTTTCTAAAAGAACCAAGATGAACAAGTCATGGCTCTCAGAGGACTTTTCTTCCCCTGGGTCATCCAGGGGACGGGAAAGGCACGCGTATTTTTGAGAGTGCTTCATGCCAAGCATCTTTTTCTTTTTCAAAAGGGAAGGTCAACTGATGCCAGTCAAGTGGGGTGTGTGTGGCCCAGTTAGTGGAAACGAGGTAGACTGTGGTTGGAGTCCCCTCGCTGTGTTTCTAAAAGAACCAAGATGAACAAGTCATGGCTCTCAGAGGACTTTTCTTCCCCTGGGTCAGCCAGGGGACGGGAAAGGCATGCGTATTTTTGAGAGTGCTTCATGCCAAGCATCTTTTTCTTTTTCAAAAGGGGGGGTCAACTGATGCCAGTCAAGTGGGGTGTGTGTGGCCCAATTAGTGGCAACGAGGGAGACTGTGGTTGGAGTACCCTCGCTGTGTTTCTAAAAGAACCAAGATGAACAAGTCATGGCTATCAGAGGACTTTTCTTCCCCTGGGTCAGCCAGGGGATGGGAAAGGCACGCGTATTTTTGAGAGTGCTTCATGCCAAGCATCTTTTTCTTTTTCAAAAGGGAAGGTCAACTGATGCCAGTCAAGTGGGGTGTGTGTGGCCCAGTTAGTGGCAACGAGGGAGACTGTGGTTGGAGTCCCCTCGCTGTGTTTCTAAAAGAACCAAGATGAACAAGTCATGGCTCTCAGAGGACTATTCTTCCCCTGGGTCAGCCAGGGGACGGGAAAGGCACGCGTTTTTTTGAGAGTGCTTCATGCCAAGCATCTTTTTCTTTTTCAAAAGGGAAGGTCAACTGATGCCAGTCAAGTGGGGTGTGTGTGGCCCAGTTAGTGGCAACGAGGGAGACTGGTTGGAGTCCCCTCGCTGTGTTTCTAAAAGAACCAAGATGAACAAGTCATGGCTCTCAGAGGACTTTTCTTCCCCTGGGTCAGCCAGGGGATGGGAAAGGCACGCGTATTTTTGAGAGTGCTTCATGCCAAGCATCTTTTTCTTTTTCAAAAGGGAAGGTCAACTGATGCCAGTCAAGTGGGGTGTGTGTGGCCCAGTTAGTGGCAACGAGGGAGACTGTGGTTGGAGTCCCCTCGCTGTGTTTCTAAAAGAACCAAGATGAACAAGTCATGGCTCTCAGAGGACTTTTCTTCCCCTGGGTCAGCCAGGGGACGGGAAAGGCACGCGTATTTTTGAGAGTGCTTCATGCCAAGCATCTTTTTCTTTTTCAAAAGGGGGGGTCAACTGATGCCAGTCAAGTGGGGTGTGTGTGGCCCAATTAGTGGCAACGAGGGAGACTGTGGTTGGAGTCCCCTTGCTGTGTTTCTAAAAGAACCAAGATGAACAAGTCATGGCTCTCAGAGGACTTTTCTTCCCCTGGGTCATCCAGGGGACGGGAAAGGCACGCGTATTTTTGAGAGTGCTTCATGCCAAGCATCTTTTTCTTTTTCAAAAGGGAAGGTCAACTGATGCCAGTCAAGTGGGGTGTGTGTGGCCCAGTTAGTGGCAACGAGGGAGACTGTGGTTGGAGTCCCCTCGCTGTGTTTCTAAAAGAACCAAGATGAACAAGTCATGGCTCTCAGAGGACTTGTCTTCCCCTGGGTCAGCCAGGGGACGGGAAAGGCACGCGTATTTTTGAGAGTGCTTCATGCCAAGCATCTTTTTCTTTTTCAAAAGGGAAGGTCAACTGATGCCAGTCAAGTGGGGTGTGTGTGGCCCAGTTAGTGGAAACGTGGGAGACTGTGGTTGGAGTCCCCTCGCTGTGTTTCTAAAAGAACCAAGATGAACAAGTCATGGCTCTCAGGGACTTTTCTTTCCCTGGGTCAGCCAGGGGACGGGAAAGGCACGCGTATTTTTGAGAGTGCTTCATGCCAAGCATCTTTTTCTTTTTCAAAAGGGAAGGTCAACTGATGCCAGTCAAGTGGGGTGTGTGTGGCCCAGTTAGTGGAAACGAGGGAGACTGTGGTTGGAGTCCCCTCGCTGTGTTTCTAAAAGAACCAAGATGAACAAGTCATGGCTCTCAGAGGACTTTTCTTCCCCTGGGTCATCCAGGGGACGGGAAAGGCACGCGTATTTTTGAGAGTGCTTCATGCCAAGCATCTTTTTCTTTTTCAAAAGGGGTGGTCAACTGATGCCAGTCAAGTGGGGTGTGTGTGGCCCAGTTAGTGGCAACGAGGGAGACTGTGGTTGGAGTCCCCTCGCTGTGTTTCTAAAAGAACCAAGATGAACAAGTCATGGCTCTCAGAGGACTTTTCTTCCCCTGGGTCAGCCAGGGGACGGGAAAGGCACGCGTATTTTTGAGAGTGCTTCATGCCAAGCATCTTTTTCTTTTTCAAAAGGGAAGGTCAACTGATGCCAGTCAAGTGGGGTGTGTGTGGCCCAGTTAGTGGAAATGAGGGAGACTGTGGTTGGAGTCCCCTCGCTGTGTTTCTAAAAGAACCAAGATGAACAAGTCATGGCTCTCAGAGGACTTTTCTTCCCCTGGGTCATCCAGGGGACGGGAAAGGCACGCGTAGTTTTGAGAGTGCTTCATTGCAAGCATATTTTTCTTTTTCAAAAGGGGGGGTCAACTGATGCCAGTCAAGTGGGGTGTGTGTGGCCCAATTAGTGGCAACGAGGGAGACTGTGGTTGGAGTCCCCTCGCTGTGTTTCTAAAAGAACCAAGATGAACAAGTCATGGCTCTCAGAGGACTTTTCTTCCCCTGGGTCAGCCAGGGGATGAGAAAGGCACGCGTATTTTTGAGAGTGCTTCATGCCAAGCATCTTTTTCTTTTTCAAAAGGGAAGGTCAACTGATGCCAGTCAAGTGGGGTGTGTGTGGCCCAGTTAGTGGAAACGAGGGAGACTGTGGTTGGAGTCCCCTCGCTGTGTTTCTAAAAGAACCAAGATGAACAAGTCATGGCTCTCAGAGGACTTTTCTTCCCCTGGGTCAGCCAGGGGACGGGAAAGGCACGCATATTTTTCAGAGTGCTTCATGCCAAGCATCTTTTTCTTTTTCAAAAGGGAAGGTCAACTGATGCCAGTCAAGTGGGGTGTGTGTGGCCCAGTTAGTGGAAATGAGGGAGACTGTGGTTGGAGTCCCCTCGCTGTGTTTCTAAAAGAACCAAGATGAACAAGTCATGGCTCTCAGAGGACTTTTCTTCCCCTGGGTCATCCAGGGGACGGGAAAGGCACGCGTATTTTTGAGAGTGCTTCATGCCAAGCATCTTTTTCTTTTTCAAAAGGGGGGTCAACTGATGCCAGTCAAGTGGGGTGTGTGTGGCCCAATTAGTGGCAACGAGGGAGACTGTGGTTGGAGTCCCCTCGCTGTGTTTCTAAAAGAACCAAGATGAACAAGTCATGGCTCTCAGAGGACTTTTCTTCCCCTGGGTCAGCCAGGGGATGGGAAAGGCACGCGTATTTTTGAGAGTGCTTCATGCCAAGCATCTTTTTCTTTTTCAAAAGGGAAGGTCAACTGATGCCAGTCAAGTGGGGTGTGTGTGGCCCAGTTAGTGGCAACGAGGGAGACTGTGGTTGGAGTCCCCTCGCTGTGTTTCTAAAAGAACCAAGATGAACAAGTCATGGCTCTCAGAGGACTTTTCTTCCCCTGGGTCAGCCAGGGGACGGGAAAGGCACGCGTATTTTTGAGAGTGCTTCATGCCAAGCATCTTTTTCTTGTTCAAAAGGGAAGGTAAACTGATGCCAGTCAAGTGGGGTGTGTGTGGCCCAGTTAGTGGCAACGAGGGAGACTGTGGTTGGAGTCCCCTCGCTGTGTTTCTAAAAGAACCAAGATGAACAAGTCATGGCTCTCAGAGGACTTTTCTTCCCCTGGGTCAGCCAGGGGACGGGAAAGGCACGCGTATTTTTGAGAGTGCTTCATGCCAAGCATCTTTTTCTTTTTCAAAAGGGAAGGTCAACTGATGCCAGTCAAGTGGGGTGTGTGTGGCCCAGTTAGTGGAAACGAGGGAGACTGTGGGTGGAGTCCCCTCGCTGTGTTTCTAAAAGAACCAAGATGAACAAGTCATGGCTCTCAGAGGACTTTTCTTCCCCTGGGTCATCCAGGGGACGGGAAAGGCACACGTATTTTTGAGAGTGCTTCATGCCAAGCTTCTTTTTCTTTTTCAAAAAGGGGGGTCAACTGATGCCAGTCAAGTGGGGTGTGTGTGGCCCAATTAGTGGCAACGAGGGAGACTGTGGTTGGAGTCCCCTCGCTGTGTTTCTAAAAGAACCAAGATGAACAAGTCATGGCTCTCAGAGGACTTTTCTTCCCCTGGGTCATCCAGGGGACGGGAAAGGCACGCGTATTTTTGAGAGTGCTTCATGCCAAGCATCTTTTTCTTTTTCAAAAGGGTGGGTCAACTGATGCCAGTCAAGTGGGGTGTGTGTGGCCCAGTTAGTGGCAACGAGGGAGACTGTGGTTGGAGTCCCCTCGCTGTGTTTCTAAAAGAACCAAGATGAACAAGTCATGGCTCTCAGAGGACTTTTCTTCCCCTGGGTCAGCCAGGGGATGAGAAAGGCACGCGTATTTTTGAGAGTGCTTCATGCCAAGCATTTTTTTCTTTTTCAAAAGGGAAGGTCAACTGATGCCAGTCAAGTGGGGTGTGTGTGGCCCAGTTAGTGGAAACGAGGGAGACTGTGGTTGGAGTCCCCTCGCTGTGTTTCTAAAAGAACCAAGATGAACAAGTCATGGCTCTCAGAGGACTTTTCTTCCCCTGGGTCAGCCAGGGGACGGGAAAGGCACGCATATTTTTGAGAGTGCTTCATGCCAAGCATCTTTTTCTTTTTCAAAAGGGAAGGTCAACTGATGCCAGTCAAGTGGGGTGTGTGTGGCCCAGTTAGTGGAAATGAGGGAGACTGTGGTTGGAGTCCCCTCGCTGTGTTTCTAAAAGAACCAAGATGAACAAGTCATGGCTCTCAGAGGACTTTTCTTCCCCTGGGTCATCCAGGGGACGGGAAAGGCACGCGTATTTTTGAGAGTGCTTCATGCCAAGCATCTTTTTCTTTTTCAAAAGGGGGGGTCAACTGATGCCAGTCAAGTGTGGTGTGTGTGGCCCAATTAGTGGCAACGAGGGAGACTGTGGTTGGAGTCCCCTCGCTGTGTTTCTAAAAGAACCAAGATGAACAAGTCATGGCTCTCAGAGGACTTTTCTTCCCCTGGGTCAGCCAGGGGACGGGAAAGGCACGCGTATTTTTGAGAGTGCTTCATGCCAAGCATCTTTTTCTTTTTCAAAAGGGAAGGTCAACTGATGCCAGTCAAGTGGGGTGTGTGTGGCCCAGTTAGTGGAAATGAGGGAGACTGTGGTTGGAGTCCCCTCGCTGTGTTTCTAAAAGAACCAAGATGAACAAGTCATGGCTCTCAGGGGACTTTTCTTCCCCTGGGTCATCCAGGGGACGGGAAAGGCACGCGTATTTTTGAGAGTGCTTCATGCCAAGCATCTTTTTCTTTTTCAAAAGGGGGGGTCAACTGATGCCAGTCAAGTGTGGTGTGTGTGGCCCAATTAGTGGCAACGAGGGAGACTGTGGTTGGAGTCCCCTCGCTGTGTTTCTAAAAGAACCAAGATGAACAAGTCATGGCTCTCAGAGGACTTTTCTTCCCCTGGGTCAGCCAGGGGACGGGAAAGGCACGTGTATTTTTGAGAGTGCTTCATGCCAAGCATCTTTTTCTTTTTCAAAAGGGAAGGTCAACTGATGCCAGTCAAGTGCGGTGTGTGTGGCCCAGTTAGTGGCAACGAGGGAGACTGTGGTTGGAGTCCCCTCGCTGTGTTTCTAAAAGAACCAAGATGAACAAGTCATGGCTCTCAGAGGACTTTTCTTCCCCTGGGTCAGCCAGGGGACGAGAAAGGCACGCGTATTTTTGAGAGTGCTTCATGCCAAGCATCTTTTTCTTTTTCAAAAGGGAAGGTCAACTGATGCCAGTCAAGTGGGGTGTGTGTGGCCCAGTTAGTGGAAACGAGGGAGACTGTGGTTGGAGTCCCCTCGCTGTGTTTCTAAAAGAACCAAGATGAACAAGTCATGGCTCTCAGAGGACTTGTCTTCCCCTGGGTCATCCAGGGGACGGAAAAGGCACGCGTATTTTTGAGAGTGCTTCATGCCAAGCATCTTTTTCTTTTTCAAAAGGGGGGGTCAACTGATGCCAGTCAAGTGGGGTGTGTGTGGCCCAATTAGTGGCAACGAGGGAGACTGTTGTTGGAGTCCCCTCGCTTTGTTTCTAAAAGAACCAAGATGAACAAGTCATGGCTCTCAGAGGACTTTTCTTCCCCTGGGTCAGCCAGGGGATGGGAAAGGCACGCGTATTTTTGAGAGTGCTTCATGCCAAGCATCTTTTTCTTTTTCAAAAGGGAAGGTCAACTGATGCCAGTCAAGTGGGGTGTGTGTGGCCCAGTTAGTGGAAACGAGGGAGACTGTGGTTGGAGTCCCCTCGCTGTGTTTCTAAAAGAACCAAGATGAACAAGTCATGGCTCTCAGAGGACTTTTCTTCCCCTGGGTCATCCAGGGGACGGGAAAGGCACGCGTATTTTTGAGAGTGCTTCATGCCAAGCATCTTTTTCTTTTTAAAAAGGGGGGGTCAACTGATGCCAGTCAAGTGGGGTGTGTGTGGCCCAGTTAGTGGCAACGAGGGAGACTGGTTGGAGTCCCCTCGCTGTGTTTCTAAAAGAACCAAGATGAACAAGTCATGGCTCTCAGAGGACTTTTCTTCCCCTGGGTCAGCCAGGGGACGGGAAAGGCACGCATATTTTTGAGAGTGCTTCATGCCAAGCATCTTTTTCTTTTTCAAAAGGGAAGGTCAACTGATGCCAGTCAAGTGGGGTGTGTGTGGCCCAGTTAGTGGAAACGAGGGAGACTGTGGTTGGAGTCCCCTCGCTGTGTTTCTAAAAGAACCAAGATGAACAAGTCATGGCTCTCAGAGGACTTTTCTTCCCCTGGGTCATCCAGGGGACGGGAAAGGCACGCATATTTTTGAGAGTGCTTCATGCCAAGCATCTTTTTCTTTTTCAAAAGGGGGGTCAACTGATGCCAGTCAAGTGGGGTGTGTGTGGCCCAATTAGTGGCAACGAGGGAGACTGTGGTTGGAGTCCCCTCGCTGTGTTTCTAAAAGAACCAAGATGAACAAGTCATGGCTCTCAGAGGACTTTTCTTCCCCTGGGTCAGCCAGGGGATGGGAAAGGCACGCGTATTTTTGAGAGTGCTTCATGCCAAGCATCTTTTTCTTTTTCAAAAGGGAAGGTCAACTGATGCCAGTCAAGTGGGGTGTGTGTGGCCCAGTTAGTGGCAACGAGGGAGACTGTGGTTGGAGTCCCCTCGCTGTGTTTCTAAAAGAACCAAGATGAACAAGTCATGGCTCTCAGAGGACTTTTCTTCCCCTGGGTCAGCCAGGGGACGGGAAAGGCACGCGTATTTTTGAGAGTGCTTCATGCCAAGCATCTTTTTCTTGTTCAAAAGGGAAGGTAAACTGATGCCAGTCAAGTGGGGTGTGTGTGGCCCAGTTAGTGGCAACGAGGGAGACTGTGGTTGGAGTCCCCTCGCTGTGTTTCTAAAAGAACCAAGATGAACAAGTCATGGCTCTCAGAGGACTTTTCTTCCCCTGGGTCAGCCAGGGGACGGGAAAGGCACGCGTATTTTTGAGAGTGCTTCATGCCAAGCATCTTTTTCTTTTTCAAAAGGGAAGGTCAACTGATGCCAGTCAAGTGGGGTGTGTGTGGCCCAGTTAGTGGCAACGAGGGAGACTGTGGTTGGAGTCCCCTCGCTGTGTTTCTAAAAGAACCAAGATGAACAAGTCATGGCTCTCAGAGGACTTTTCTTCCCCTGGGTCAGCCAGGGGACGGGAAAGGCACGCGTATTTTTGAGAGTGCTTCATGCCAAGCATCTTTTTCTTTTTCAAAAGGGAAGGTCAACTGATGCCAGTCAAGTGGGGTGTGTGTGGCCCAGTTAGTGGAAACGAGAGAGACTGTGGTTGGAGTCCCCTCGCTGTGTTTCTAAAAGAACCAAGATGAACAAGTCATGGCTCTCAGATGACTTTTCTTCCCCTGGGTCATCCAGGGGACGGGAAAGGCACGCGTATTTTTGAGAGTGCTTCATGCCAAGCATCTTTTTCTTTTTCAAAAGGGGGGTCAACTGATGCCAGTCAAGTGGGGTGTGTGTGGCCCAATTAGTGGCAACGAGGGAGACTGTGGTTGGAGTCCCCTCGCTGTGTTTCTAAAAGAACCAAGATGAACAAGTCATGGCTCTCAGAGGACTTTTCTTCCCCTGGGTCAGCCAGGGGACGGGAAAGGCACGCGTATTTTTGAGAGTGCTTCATGCCAAGCATCTTTTTCTTTTTCAAAAGGGAAGGTCAACTGATGCCAGTCAAGTGGGGTGTGTGTGGCCCAGTTAGTGGAAACGAGGGAGACTGTGGGTGGAGTCCCCTCGCTGTGTTTCTAAAAGAACCAAGATGAACAAGTCATGGCTCTCAGAGGACTTTTCTTCCCCTGGGTCATCCAGGGGACGGGAAAGGCACACGTATTTTTGAGAGTGCTTCATGCCAAGCATCTTTTTCTTTTTCAAAAGGGAAGGTCAACTGATGCCAGTCAAGTGGGGTGTGTGTGGCCCAGTTAGTGGAAACGAGGGAGACTGTGGGTGGAGTCCCCTCGCTGTGTTTCTAAAAGAACCAAGATGAACAAGTCATGGCTCTCAGAGGACTTTTCTTCCCCTGGGTCATCCAGGGGACGGGAAAGGCACACGTATTTTTGAGAGTGCTTCATGCCAAGCATCTTTTTCTTTTTCAAAAGGGGGGGTCAACTGATGCCAGTCAAGTGGGGTGTGTGTGGCCCAATTAGTGGCAACGAGGGAGACTGTGGTTGGAGTCCCCTCGCTGTGTTTCTAAAAGAAGCAAGATGAACAAGTCATGGCTCTCAGAGGACTTTTCTTCCCCTGGGTCATCCAGGGGACGGGAAAGGCACGCGTATTTTTGAGAGTGCTTCATGCCAAGCATCTTTTTCTTTTTCAAAAGGGGGGGTCAACTGATGCCAGTCAAGTGGGGTGTGTGTGGCCCAGTTAGTGGCAACGAGGGAGACTGTGGTTGGAGTCCCCTCGCTGTGTTTCTAAAAGAACCAAGATGAACAAGTCATGGCTCTCAGAGGACTTTTCTTCCCCTGGGTCAGCCAGGGGACGGGAAAGGCACGCGTATTTTTGAGAGTGCTTCATGCCAAGCATCTTTTTCTTTTTCAAAAGGGGGGGTCAACTGATGCCAGTCAAGTGGGGTGTGTGTGGCCCAATTAGTGGCAACGAGGGAGACTGTGGTTGGATTCCCCTCGCTGTGTTTCTAAAAGAACCAAGATGAACAAGTCATGGCTCTCAGAGGACTTTTCTTCCCCTGGGTCAGCCAGGGGATGGGAAAGGCACGCGTATTTTTGAGAGTGCTTCATGCCAAGCATCTTTTTCTTTTTCAAAAGGGAAGGTCAACTGATGCCAGTCAAGTGGGGTGTGTGTGGCCCAGTTAGTGGCAACGAGGGAGACTGTGGTTGGAGTCCCCTCGCTGTGTTTCTAAAAGAACCAAGATGAACAAGTCATGGCTCTCAGAGGACTTTTCTTCCCCTGGGTCAGCCAGGGGACGGGAAAGGCACGCGTATTTTTGAGAGTGCTTCATGCCAAGCATCTTTTTCTTTTTCAAAAGGGAAGGTCAACTGATGCCAGTCAAGTGGGGTGTGTGTGGCCCAGTTAGTGGCAACGAGGGAGACTGTGGTTGGAGTCCCCTCGCTGTGTTTCTAAAAGAACCAAGATGAACAAGTCATGGCTCTCAGAGGACTTTTCTTCCCCTGGGTCAGCCAGGGGACGGGAAAGGCACGCGTATTTTTGAGAGTGCTTCATGCCAAGCATATTTTTCTTTTTCAAAAGGGAAGGTCAACTGATGCCAGTCAAGTGGGGTGTGTGTGGCCCAGTTAGTGGCAATGAGGGAGACTGTGGTTGGAGTCCCCTCGCTGTGTTTCTAAAAGAACCAAGATGAACAAGTCATGGCTCTCAGAGGACTTTTCTTCCCCTGGGTCAGCCGGGGGACGGGAAAGGCACGCGTATTTTTGAGAGTGCTTCATGCCAAGCATCTTTTTCTTTTTCAAAAGGGAAGGTCAACTGATGCCAGTCAAGTGGGGTGTGTGTGGCCCAGTTAGTGGCAACGAGGGAGACTGTGGTTGGAGTCCCCTCGCTGTGTTTCTAAAAGAACCAAGATGAACAAGTCATGGCTCTCAGAGGACTTTTCTTCCCCTGGGTCAGCCAGGGGACGGGAAAGGCACGCGTATTTTTGAGAGTGCTTCATGCCAAGCATCTTTTTCTTTTTCAAAAGGGGGGGTCAACTGATGCCAGTCAAGTGGGGTGTGTGTGGCCCAATTAGTGGCAACGAGGGAGACTGTGGTTGGAGTCCCCTCGCTGTGTTTCTAAAAGAACCAAGATGAACAAGTCATGGCTCTCAGAGGACTTTTCTTCCCCTGGGTCAGCCAGGGGACGGGAAAGGCACGCGTATTTTTGAGAGTGCTTCATGCCAAGCATCTTTTTCTTTTTCAAAAGGGAAGGTCAACTGATGCCAGTCAAGTGGGGTGTGTGTGGCCCAGTTAGTGGCAACGAGGGAGACTGTGGTTGGAGTCCCCTCGCTGTGTTTCTAAAAGAACCAAGATGAACAAGTCATGGCTCTCAGAGGACTTTTCTTCCCCTGGGTCAGCCAGGGGACGGGAAAGGCACGCGTATTTTTGAGAGTGCTTCATGCCAAGCATCTTTTTCTTTTTCAAAAGGGAAGGTCAACTGATGCCAGTCAAGTGGGGTGTGTGTGGCCCAGTTAGTGGAAACGAGGGAGACTGTGGTTGGAGTGCCCTCGCTGTGTTTCTAAAAGAACCAAGATGAACAAGTCATGGCTCTCAGAGGACTTTTCTTCCCCTGAGTCATCCAGGGGACGGGAAAGGCACGCGTATTTTTGAGAGTGCTTCATGCCAAGCATCTTTTTCTTTTTCAAAAGGGAAGGTCAACTGATGCCAGTCAAGTGGGGTGTGTGTGGCCCAGTTAGTGGCAACGAGGGAGACTGTGGTTGGAGTCCCCTCGCTGTGTTTCTAAAAGAACCAAGATGAACAAGTCATGGCTCTCAGAGGACTTTTCTTCCCCTGGGTCATCCAGGGGACGGGAAAGGCACGCGTATTTTTGAGAGTGCTTCATGCCAAGCATCTTTTTCTTTTTCAAAAGGGAAGGTCAACTGATGCCAGTCAAGTGGGGTGTGTGTGGCCCAGTTAGTGGCAACGAGGGAGACTGTGGTTGGAGTCCCCTCGCTGTGTTTCTAAAAGAACCAAGATGAACAAGTCATGGCTCTCAGAGGACTTTTCTTCCCCTGGGTCAGCCAGGGGACGGGAAAGGCACGCGTATTTTTGAGAGTGCTTCATGCCAAACATCTTTTTCTTTTTCAAAAGGGAAGGTCAACTGATGCCAGTCAAGTGGGGTGTGTGTGGCCCAGTTAGTGGCAACGAGGGAGACTGTGGTTGGAGTCCCCTCGCTGTGTTTCTAAAAGAACCAAGATGAACAAGTCATGGCTCTCAGAGGACTTTTCTTCCCCTGGGTCAGCCAGGGGACGGGAAAGGCACGCGTATTTTTGAGAGTGCTTCATGCCAAGCATCTTTTTCTTTTTCAAAAGGGGGGGTTAACAGATGCCAGTCAAGTGGGGTGTGTGTGGCCCAATTAGTGGCAACGAGGGAGACTGTGGTTGGAGTCCCCTCGCTGTGTTTCTAAAAGAACCAAGATGAACAAGTCATGGCTCTCAGAGGACTTTTCTTCCCCTGGGTCAGCCAGGGGACGGGAAAGGCACGCGTATTTTTGAGAGTGCTTCATGCCAAGCATCTTTTTCTTTTTCAAAAGGGAAGGTCAACTGATGCCAGTCAAGTGGGGTGTGTGTGGCCCAGTTAGTGGCAACGAGGGAGACTGTGGTTGGAGTCCCCTCGCTGTGTTTCTAAAAGAACCAAGATGAACAAGTCATGGCTCTCAGAGGACTTTTCTTCCCCTGGGTCAGCCAGGGGACGGGAAAGGCACGCGTATTTTTGAGAGTGCTTCATGCCAAGCATCTTTTTCTTTTTCAAAAGGGAAGGTCAACTGATGCCAGTCAAGTGGGGTGTGTGTGGCCCAGTTAGTGGAAACGAGGGAGACTGTGGTTGGAGTGCCCTCGCTGTGTTTCTAAAAGAACCAAGATGAACAAGTCATGGCTCTCAGAGGACTTTTCTTCCCCTGGGTCATCCAGGGGACGGGAAAGGCACGCGTATTTTTGAGAGTGCTTCATGCCAAGCATCTTTTTCTTTTTCAAAAGGGAAGGTCAACTGATGCCAGTCAAGTGGGGTGTGTGTGGCCCAGTTAGTGGCAACGAGGGAGACTGTGGTTGGAGTCCCCTCGCTGTGTTTCTAAAAGAACCAAGATGAACAAGTCATGGCTCTCAGAGGACTTTTCTTCCCCTGAGGCAGCCAGGGGACGGGAAAGGCACGCGTATTTTTGAGAGTGCTTCATGCCAAGCATCTTTTTCTTTTTCAAAAGGGAAGGTCAACTGATGCCAGTCAAGTGGGGTGTGTGTGGCCCAGTTAGTGGAAACGAGGGAGACTGTGGTTGGAGTCCCCTCGCTGTGTTTCTAAAAGAACCAAGATGAACAAGTCATGGCTCTCAGAGGACTTTTCTTCCCCTGGGTCATCCAGGGGACGGGAAAGGCACGCGTATTTTTGAGAGTGCTTCATGCCAAGCATCTTTTTCTTTTTCAAAAGGGGGGGTCAACTGATGCCAGTCAAGTGGGGTGTGTGTGGCACAATTAGTGGCAACAAGGGAGACTGTGGTTGGAGTCCCCTCGCTGTGTTTCTAAAAGAACCAAGATGAACAAGTCATGGCTCTCAGAGGACTTTTCTTCCCCTGGGTCAGCCAGGGGATGGGAAAGGCACGCGTATTTTTGAGAGTGCTTCATGCCAAACATCTTTTTCTTTTTCAAAAGGGAAGGTCAACTGATGCCAGTCAAGTGGGGTGTGTGTGGCCCAGTTAGTGGCAACGAGGGAGACTGTGGTTGGAGTCCCCTCGCTGTGTTTCTAAAAGAACCAAGATGAACAAGTCATGGCTCTCAGAGGACTTTTCTTCCCCTGGGTCAGCCAGGGGACGGGAAAGGCACGCGTATTTTTGAGAGTGCTTCATGCCAAGCATCTTTTTCTTTTTCAAAAGGGAAGGTCAACTGATGCCAGTCAAGTGGGGTGTGTGTGGCCCAGTTAGTGAAAACGAGGGAGACTGTGGTTGGAGTGCCCTCGCTGTGTTTCTAAAAGAACCAAGATGAACAAGTCATGGCTCTCAGAGGACTTTTCTTCCCCTAAGGCAGGCGTATTTTTGAGAGTGCTTCATGCCAAGCATCTTTTTCTTTTTCAAAAGGGAAGGTCAACTGATGCCAGTCAAGTGGGGTGTGTGTGGCCCAGTTAGTGGAAACGAGGGAGACTGTGGTTGGAGTCCCCTTGCTGTGTTTCTAAAAGAACCAAGATGAACAAGTCATGGCTCTCAGAGGACTTTTCTTCCCCTGGGTCATCCAGGGGACGGGAAAGGCACGCGTATTTTTTAGAGTGCTTCATGCCAAGCATCTTTTTCTTTTTCAAAAGGGGGGGTCAACTGATGCCAGTCAAGTGGGGTGTGTGTGGCACAATTAGTGGCAACGAGGGAGACTGTGGTTGGAGTCCCCTCGCTGTGTTTCTAAAAGAACCAAGATGAACAAGTCATGGCTCTCAGAGGACTTTTCTTCCCCTGGGTCAGCCAGGGGATGGGAAAGGCACGCGTATTTTTGAGAGTGCTTCATGCCAAGCATCTTTTTCTTTTTCAAAAGGGAAGGTCAACTGATGCCAGTCAAGTGGGGTGTGTGTGGCCCAGTTAGTGGCAACGAGGGAGACTGTGGTTGGAGTCCCCTCGCTGTGTTTCTAAAAGAACCAAGATGAACAAGTCATGGCTCTCAGAGGACTTTTCTTCCCCTGGGTCAGCCAGGGGACGGGAAAGGCACGCGTATTTTTGAGAGTGCTTCATGCCAAACATCTTTTTCTTTTTCAAAAGGGAAGGTCAACTGATGCCAGTCAAGTGGGGTGTGTGTGGCCCAGTTAGTGGCAACGAGGGAGACTGTGGTTGGAGTCCCCTCGCTGTGTTTCTAAAAGAACCAAGATGAACAAGTCATGGCTCTCAGAGGACTTTTCTTCCCCTGGGTCAGCCAGGGGACGGGAAAGGCACGCGTATTTTTGAGAGTGCTTCATGCCAAGCATCTTTTTCTTTTTCAAAAGGGAAGGTCAACTGATGCCAGTCAAGTGGGGTGTGTGTGGCCCAGTTAGTGGCAACGAGGGAGACTGTGGTTGGAGTCCCCTCGCTGTGTTTCTAAAAGAACCAACATGAACAAGTCATGGCTCTCAGAGGACTTTTCTTCCCCTGGGTCAGCCAGGGGACGGGAAAGGCACGCGTATTTTTGAGAGTGCTTCATGCCAAGCATCTTTTTCTTTTTCAAAAGGGGGGGTCAACTGATGCCAGTCAAGTGGGGTGTGTGTGGCCCAATTAGTGGCAACGAGGGAGACTGTGGTTGGAGTCCCCTCGCTGTGTTTCTAAAAGAACCAAGATGAACAAGTCATGGCTCTCAGAGGACTTTTCTTCCCCTGGGTCATCCAGGGGACGGGAAAGGCACACGTATTTTTGAGAGTGCTTTATGCCAAGCATCTTTTTCTTTTTCAAAAGGGAAGGTCAACTGATGCCAGTCAAGTGGGGTGTGTGTGGCCCAGTTAGTGGAAACGAGGGAGACTGTGGTTGGAGTCCCCTCGCTGTGTTTCTAAAAGAACCAAGATGAACAAGTCATGGCTCTCAGAGGACTTTTCTTCCCCTGGGTCATCCAAGGGACGGGAAAGGCACGCGTATTTTTGAGAGTGCTTCATGCCAAGCATCTTTTTCTTTTTCAAAAGGGAAGGTCAACTGATGCCAGTCAAGTGGGGTGTGTGTGGCCCAGTTAGTGGCAACGAGGGAGACTGTGGTTGGAGTCCCCTCGCTGTGTTTCTAAAAGAACCAAGATGAACAAGTCATGGCTCTCAGAGGACTTTTCTTCCCCTGGGTCAGCCAGGGGACGGGAAAGGCACGCGTATTTTTGAGAGTGCTTCATGCCAAACATCTTTTTCTTTTTCAAAAGGGAAGGTCAACTGATGCCAGTCAAGTGGGGTGTGTGTGGCCCAGTTAGTGGCAACGAGGGAGACAGTGGTTGGAGTCCCCTCGCTGTGTTTCTAAAAGAACCAAGATGAACAAGTCATGGCTCTCAGAGGACTTTTCTTCCCCTGGGTCAGCCAGGGGACGGGAAAGGCACGCGTATTTTTGAGAGTGCTTCATGCCAAGCATCTTTTTCTTTTTCAAAAGGGAAGGTCAACTGATGCCAGTCAAGTGGGGTGTGTGTGGCCCAGTTAGTGGAAACGAGGGAGACTGTGGTTGGAGTGCCCTCGCTGTGTTTCTAAAAGAACCAAGGTGAACAAGTCATGGCTCTCAGAGGACTTTTCTTCCCCTGGGTCATCCAGGGGACGGGAAAGGCACGCGTATTTTTGAGAGTGCTTCATGCCAAGCTTCTTTTTCAAAAGGGAAGGTCAACTGATGCCAGTCAAGTGGGGTGTGTGTGGCCCAGTTAGTGGCAACGAGGGAGACTGTGGTTGGAGTCCCCTCGCTGTGTTTCTAAAAGAACCAAGATGAACAAGTCATGGCTCTCAGAGGACTTTTCTTCCCCTGAGGCAGCCAGGGGACGGGAAAGGCACGCGTATTTTTGAGAGTGCTTCATGCCAAGCATCTTTTTCTTTTTCAAAAGGGAAGGTCAACTGATGCCAGTCAAGTGGGGTGTGTGTGGCCCAGTTAGTGGAAACGAGGGAGACTGTGGTTGGAGTCCCCTCGCTGTGTTTCTAAAAGAACCAAGATGAACAAGTCATGGCTCTCAGAGGACTTTTCTTCCCCTGGGTCATCCAGGGGACGGGAAAGGCACGCGTATTTTTGAGAGTGCTTCATGCCAAGCATCTTTTTCTTTTTCAAAAGTGGGGGTCAACTGATGCCAGTCAAGTGGGGTGTGTGTGGCACAATTAGTGGCAACGAGGGAGACTGTGGTTGGAGTCCCCTCGCTGTGTTTCTAAAAGAACCAAGATGAACAAGTCATGGCTCTCAGAGGACTTTTCTTCCCCTGAGGCAGCCAGGGGACGGGAAAGGCACGCGTATTTTTGAGAGTGCTTCATGCCAAGCATCTTTTTCTTTTTCAAAAGGGAAGGTCAACTGATGCCAGTCAAGTGGGGTGTGTGTGGCCCAGTTAGTGGCAACGAGGGAGACTGTGGTTGGAGTCCCCTCGCTGTGTTTCTAAAAGAACCAAGATGAACAAGTCATGGCTCTCAGAGGACTTTTCTTCCCCTGGGTCAGCCAGGGGACGGGAAAGGCTCGCGTATTTTTGAGAGTGCTTCATGCCAAACATCTTTTTCTTTTTCAAAAGGGAAGGTCAACTGATGATAGTCAAGTGGGGTGTGTGTGGCCCAGTTAGTGGCAACGAGGGAGACTGTGGTTGGAGTCCCCTCGCTGTGTTTCTAAAAGAACCAAGATGAACAAGTCATGGCTCTCAGAGGACTTTTCTTCCCCTGGGTCAGCCAGGGGACGGGAAAGGCACGCGTATTTTTGAGAGTGCTTCATGCCAAGCATCTTTTTCTTTTTCAAAAGGGAAGGTCAACTGATGCCAGTCAAGTGGGGTGTGTGTGGCCCAGTTAGTGGCAACGAGGGAGACTGTGGTTGGAGTCCCCTCGCTGTGTTTCTAAAAGAACCAACATGAACAAGTCATGGCTCTCAGAGGACTTTTCTTCCCCTGGGTCAGCCAGGGGACGGGAAAGGCACGCGTATTTTTGAGAGTGCTTCATGCCAAGCATCTTTTTCTTTTTCAAAAGGGGGGGTCAACTGATGCCAGTCAAGTGGGGTGTGTGTGGCCCAATTAGTGGCAACGAGGGAGACTGTGGTTGGAGTCCCCTTGCTGTGTTTCTAAAAGAACCAAGATGAACAAGTCATGGATCTCAGAGGACTTTTCTTCCCCTGGGTCATCCAGGGGACGGGAAAGGCACGCGTATTTTTGAGAGTGCTTCATGCCAAGCATCTTTTTCTTTTTCAAAAGGGAAGGTCAACTGATGCCAGTCAAGTGGGGTGTGTGTGGCCCAGTTAGTGGAAACGAGGGAGACTGTGGTTGGAGTCCCCTCGCTGTGTTTCTAAAAGAACCAAGATGAACAAGTCATGGCTCTCAGAGGACTTTTCTTCCCCTGGGTCATCCAAGGGACGGGAAAGGCACGCGTATTTTTGAGAGTGCTTCATGCCAAGCATCTTTTTCTTTTTCAAAAGAGGGGGTCAACTGATGCCAGTCAAGTGGGGTGTGTGTGGCCCAATTAGTGGCAACGAGGAAGACTGTGGTTGGATTCCCCTCGCTGTGTTTCTAAAAGAACCAAGATGAACAAGTCATGGCTCTCAGAGGACTTTTCTTCCCCTGGGTCAGCCAGGGGATGGGAAAGGCACGCGTATTTTTGAGAGTGCTTCATGCCAAGCATCTTTTTCTTTATCAAAAGGGAAGGTCAACTGATGCCAGTCAAGTGGGGGGTGTGTGGCCCAGTTAGTGGCAACGAGGGAGACTGTGGTTGGAGTCCCCTCGCTGTGTTTCTAAAAGAACCAAGATGAACAAGTCATGGCTCTCAGAGGACTTTTCTTCCCCTGGGTCAGCCAGGGGACGGGAAAGGCACGCGTATTTTTGAGAGTGCTTCATGCCAAGCATCTTTTTCTTTTTCAAAAGGGAAGGTCAACTGATGCCAGTCAAGTGGGGTGTGTGTGGCCCAGTTAGTGGCAACGAGGGAGACTGTGGTTGGAGTCCCCTCACTGTGTTTCTAAAAGAACCAAGATGAACAAGTCATGGCTCTCAGAGGACTTTTCTTCCCCTGGGTCAGCCAGGGGACGGGAAAGGCACGCGTATTTTTGAGAGTGCTTCATGCCAAGCATCTTTTTCTTTTTCAAAAGGGAAGGTCAACTGATGCCAGTCAAGTGGGGTGTGTGTGGCCCAGTTAGTGGCAACGAGGGAGACTGTGGTTGGAGTCCCCTCGCTGTGTTTCTAAAAGAACCAAGATGAACAAGTCATGGCTCTCAGAGGACTTTTCTTCCCCTGGGTCAGCCAGGGGACGGGAAAGGCACGCGTATTTTTGAGAGTGCTTCATGCCAAGCATCTTTTTCTTTTTGAAAACGGGGGGTCAACTGATGCCAGTCAAGTGGGGTGTGTGTGGCCCAATTAGTGGCAACGAGGGAGACTGTGGTTGGAGTCCCCTTGCTGTGTTTCTAAAAGAACCAAGATGAACAAGTCATGGCTCTCAGAGGACTTTTCTTCCCCTGGGTCAGCCAGGGGATGGGAAAGGCACGCGTATTTTTGAGAGTGCTTCATGCCAAGCATCTTTTTCTTTATCAAAAGGGAAGGTCAACTGATGCCAGTCAAGTGGGGTGTGTGTGGCCCAGTTAGTGGCAACGAGGGAGACTGTGGTTGGAGTCCCCTCGCTGTGTTTCTAAAAGAACCAAGATGAACAAGTCATGGCTCTCAGAGGACTTTTCTTCCCCTGGGTCAGCCAGGGGACGGGAAAGGCACGCGTATTTTTGAGAGTGCTTCATGCCAAGCATCTTTTTCTTTTTCAAAAGGGAAGGTCAACTGATGCCAGTCAAGTGGGGTGTGTGTGGCCCAGTTAGTGGCAACGAGGGAGACTGTGGTTGGAGTCCCCTCGCTGTGTTTCTAAAAGAACCAAGATGAACAAGTCATGGCTCTCAGAGGACTTTTCTTCCCCTGGGTCAGCCAGGGGACGGGAAAGGCACGCGTATTTTTGAGAGTGCTTCATGCCAAGCATCTTTTTCTTTTTGAAAAGGGGGGGTCAACTGATGCCAGTCAAGTGGGGTGTGTGTGGCCCAATTAGTGGCAACGAGGGAGACTGTGGTTGGAGTCTCCTTGCTGTGTTTCTAAAAGAACCAAGATGAACAAGTCATGGCTCTCAGAGGACTTTTCTTCCCCTGGGTCAGTCAGGGGACGGGAAAGGCACGCGTATTTTTGAGAGTGCTTCATGCCAAGCATCTTTTTCTTTTTCAAAAGGGAAGGTCAATTGATGCCAGTCAAGTGGGGTGTGTGTGGCCCAGTTAGTGGCAACGAGGGAGACTGTGGTTGGAGTCCCCTCGCTGTGTTTCTAAAAGAACCAAGATGAACAAGTCATGGCTCTCAGAGGACTTTTCTTCCCCTGGGTCAGCCAGGGGACGGGAAAGGCACGCGTATTTTTAAGAGTGCTTCATGCCAAGCATCTTTTTCTTTTTCAAAAGGGGGGGTCAACTGATGCCAGTCAAGTGGGGTGTGTGTGGCCCAATTAGTGGCAACGAGGGAGACTGTGGTTGGAGTCCCCTCGCTGTGTTTCTAAAAGAACCAAGATGAACAAGTCATGGCTCTCAGAGGACTTTTCTTCCCCTGGGTCAGCCAGGGGACGGGAAAGGCACGCGTATTTTTGAGAGTGCTTCATGCCAAGCATCTTTTTCTTTTTCAAAAGGGAAGGTCAACTGATGCCAGTCAAGTGGGGTGTGTGTGGCCCAGTTAGTGGAAACGAGGGAGACTGTGGTTGGAGTCCCCTCGCTGTGTTTCTAAAAGAACCAAGATGAACAAGTCATGGCTCTCAGAGGACTTTTCTTCCCCTGGGTCATCCAGGGGACGGGAAAGGCACGCGTATTTTTGAGAGTGCTTCATGCCAACCATCTTTTTCTTTTTCAAAAGGGGGGGTCAACTGATGGCAGTCAAGTGGGGTGTGTGTGGCCCAGTTAGTGGCAACGAGGGAGACTGTGGTTGAAGTCCCCTCGCTGTGTTTCTAAAAGAACCAAGATGAACAAGTCATGGCTCTCAGAGGACTTTTCTTCCCCTGGGTCAGCCAGGGGACGGGAAAGGCACGCGTATTTTTGAGAGTGCTTCATGCCAAGCATCTTTTTCTTTTTCAAAAGGGGGGGTCAACTGATGCCAGTCAAGTGGGGTGTGTGTGGCCCAATTAGTGGCAACGAGGGAGACTGTGGTTGGAGTCCCCTCGCTGTGTTTCTAAAAGAACCAAGGTGAACAAGTCATGGCTCTCAGAGGACTTTTCTTCCCCTGGGTCAGCCAGGGGACGGGAAAGGCACGCGTATTTTTGAGAGTGCTTCATGCCAAGCATCTTTTTCTTTTTCAAAAGGGAAGGTCAACTGATGCCAGTCAAGTGGGGTGTGTGTGGCCCAGTTAGTGGCAACGAGGGAGACTGTGGTTGGAGTCCCCTCGCTGTGTTTCTAAAAGAACCAAGATGAACAAGTCATGGCTCTCAGAGGACTTTTCTTCCCCTGGGTCAGCCAGGGGACGGGAAAGGCACGCGTATTTTTGAGAGTGCTTCATGCCAAGCATCTTTTTCTTTTTCAAAGGGGAAGGTCAACTGATGCCAGTCAAGTGGGGTGTGTGTGGCCCAGTTAGTGGAAACGAGAGAGACTGTGGTTGGAGTCCCCTCGCTGTGTTTCTAAAAGAACCAAGATGAACAAGTCATGGCTCTCAGAGGACTTTTCTTCCCCTGGGTCATCCAGGGGACGGGAAAGGCACGCGTATTTTTGAGAGTGCTTCATGCCAAGCATCTTTTTCTTTTTCAAAAGGGGGGTCAACTGATGCCAGTCAAGTGGGGTGTGTGTGGCCCAATTAGTGGCAACGAGGGAGACTGTGGTTGGAGTCCCCTCGCTGTGTTTCTAAAAGAACCAAGATGAACAAGTCATGGCTCTCAGAGGACTTTTCTTCCCCTGGGTCAGCCAGGGGACGGGAAAGGCACGCGTATTTTTGAGAGTGCTTCATGCCAAGCATCTTTTTCTTTTTCAAAAGGGAAGGTCAACTGATGCCAGTCAAGTGGGGTGTGTGTGGCCCAGTTAGTGGCAACGAGGGAGACTGTGGTTGGAGTCCCCTCGCTGTGTTTCTAAAAGAACCAAGATGAACAAGTCATGGCTCTCAGAGGACTTTTCTTCCCCTGGGTCAGCCAGGAGACGGGAAAGGCACGCGTAATTTTGAGAGTGCTTCATGCCAAGCATCTTTTTCTTTTTCAAAAGGGAAGGTCAACGGATGCCAGTCAAGTGGGGTGTGTGTGGCCCAGTTAGTGGAAACGAGGGAGACTGTGGTTGGAGTCCCCTTGCTGTGTTTCTAAAAGAACCAAGATGAACAAGTCATGGCTCTCAGAGGACTTTTCTTCCCCTGGGTCATCCAGGGGACGGGAAAGGCACGCGTATTTTTGAGAGTGCTTCATGCAAAGCATCTTTTTCTTTTTCAAAAGGGGGGGTCAACTGATGCCAGTCAAGTGGGGTGTGTATGGCCCAGTTAGTGGCAACGAGGGAGACTGTGGTTGGAGTCCCCTCGCTGTGTTTCTAAAAGAACCAAGATGAACAAGTCATGGCTCTCAGAGGACTTTTCTTCCCCTGGGTCAGCCAGGGGACGGGAAAGGCACGCGTATTTTTGAGAGTGCTTCATGCCAAGCATCTTTTTCTTTTTCAAAAGGGAAGGTCAACTGATGCCAGTCAAGTGGGGTGTGTGTGGCCCAGTTAGTGGAAATGAGGGAGACTGTAGTTGGAGTCCCCTCGCTGTGTTTCTAAAAGAACCAAGATGAACAAGTCATGGCTCTCAGAGGACTTTTCTTCCCCTGGGTCATCCAGGGGACGGGAAAGGCACGCGTATTTTTGAGAGTGCTTCATGCCAAGCATCTTTTTCTTTTTCAAAAGGGGGGGTCAACTGATGCCAGTCAAGTGGGGTGTGTGTGGCCCAATTAGTGGCAACGAGGGAGACTGTGATTGGAGTCCCCTCGCTGTGTTTCTAAAAGAACCAAGATGAACAAGTCATGGCTCTCAGAGGACTTTTCTTCCCCTGGGTCAGCCAGGGGACGGGAAAGGCACGCGTATTTTTGAGAGTGCTTCATGCCAAGCATCTTTTTCTTTTTCAAAAGGGAAGGTCAACTGATGCCAGTCAAGTGGGGTGTGTGTGGCCCAGTTAGTGGCAATGAGGGAGACTGTGGTTGGAGTCCCCTCGCTGTGTTTCTAAAAGAACCAAGATGAGCAAGTCATGGCTCTCAGAGGACTTTTCTTCCCCTGGGTCAGCCAGGGGACGGGAAAGGCACGCGTATTTTTGAGAGTGCTTCATGCCAAGCATCTTTTTCTTTTTCAAAAGGGAAGGTCAACTGATGCCAGTCAAGTGGGGTGTGTGTGGCCCAGTTAGTGGAAACGAGGGAGACTGTGGTTGGAGTGCCCTCGCTGTGTTTCTAAAAGAACCAAGATGAACAAGTCATGGCTCTCAGAGGACTTTTCTTCCCCTGGGTCATCCAGGGGACGGGAAAGGCACGCGTATTTTTGAGAGTGCTTCATGCCAAGCATCTTTTTCTTTTTCAAAAGGGGGGGTCAACTGATGCCAATCAAGTGGGGTGTGTGTGGCCCAATTAGTGGCAACGAGGGAGACTGTGGTTGGAGTCCCCTCGCTGTGTTTCTGAAAGAACCAAGATGAACAAGTCATGGCTCTCAGAGGACTTTTCTTCCCCTGGGTCAGCCAGGGGACGGGAAAGGCACGCGTATTTTTGAGAGTGCTTCATGCCAAGCATCTTTTTCTTTTTCAAAAGGGAAGGTCAACTGATGCCAGTCAAGTGGGGTGTGTGTGGCCCAGTTAGTGGCAACGAGGGAGACTGTGGTTGGAGTCCCCTCGCTGTGTTTCTAAAAGAACCAAGATGAACAAGTCATGGCTCTCAGAGGACTTTTCTTCCCCTGGGTCAGCCAGGAGACGGGAAAGGCACGCGTATTTTTGAGAGTGCTTCATGCCAAGCATCTTTTTCTTTTTCAAAAGGGAAGGTCAACGGATGCCAGTCAAATGGGGTGTGTGTGGCCCAGTTAGTGGAAATGAAGGAGACTGTAGTTGGAGTCCCCTTGCTGTGTTTCTAAAAGAACCAAGATGAACAAGTCATGGCTCTCAGAGGACTTTTCTTCCCCTGGGTCATCCAGGGGACGGGAAAGGCACGCGTATTTTTGAGAGTGCTTCATGCCAAGCATCTTTTTCTTTTTCAAAAGGGGGAGTCAACTGATGCCAGTCAAGTGGGGTGTGTGTGGCCCAATTAGTGGCAACGAGGGAGACTGTGGTTGGAGTCCCCTCGCTGTGTTTCTAAAATAACCAAGATGAACAAGTCATGGCTCTCAGAGGACTTTTCTTCCCCTGGGTCAGCCAGGGGACGGGAAAGGCACGCGTATTTTTGAGAGTGCTTCATGCCAAGCATCTTTTTCTTTTTCAAAAGGGAAGGTCAACTGATGCCAGTCAAGTGGGGTGTGTGTGGCCCAGTTAGTGGCAATGAGGGAGACTGGTTGGAGTCTCCTCGCTGTGTTTCTAAAAGAACCAAGATGAACAAGTCATGGCTCTCAGAGGACTTTTCTTCCCCTGGGTCAGCCAGGGGACGGGAAAGGCACGCGTATTTTTGAGAGTGCTTCATGCCAAGCATCTTTTTCTTTTTCAAAAGGGAAGGTCAACTGATGCCAGTCAAGTGGGGTGTGTGTGGCCCAGTTAGTGGAAACGAGGGAGACTGTGGTTGGAGTGCCCTCGCTGTGTTTCTAAAAGAACCAAGATGAACAAGTCATGGCTCTCAGAGGACTTTTCTTCCCCTGGGTCATCTAGGGGACGGGAAAGGCACGCGTATTTTTGAGAGTGCTTCATGCCAAGCATCTTTTTCTTTTTCAAAAGGGGGGTCAACTGATGCCAATCAAGTGGGGTGTGTGTGGCCCAATTAGTGGCAACGAGGGAGACTGTGGTTGGAGTCCCCTCGCTGTGTTTCTAAAAGAACCAAGATGAACAAGTCATGGCTCTCAGAGGACTTTTCTTCCCCTGGGTCAGCCAGGGGATGGGAAAGGCACGCGTATTTTTGAGAGTGCTTCATGCCAAGCATCTTTTTCTTTTTCAAAAGGGAAGGTCAACTGATGCCAGTCGGGTGTGTGTGGCCCAGTTAGTGGAAACGAGGGAGACTGTGGTTGGAGTCCCCTCGCTGTGTTTCTAAAAGAACCAAGATGAACAAGTCATGGCTCTCAGAGGACTTTTCTTCCACTGGGTCATCCAGGGGACGGGAAAGGCACGCGTATTTTTGAGAGTGCTTCATGCCAAGCATCTTTTTCTTTTTCAAAAGGGAAGGTCAACTGATGCCAGTCAAGTGGGGTGTGTGTGGCCCAGTTAGTGGCAACGAGGGAGACTGTGGTTGGAGTCCCCTCGCTGTGTTTCTAAAAGAACCAAGATGAACAAGTCATGGCTCTCAGAGGACTTTTCTTCCCCTGGGTCAGCCAGGAGACGGGAAAGGCACGCGTATTTTTGAGAGTGCTTCATGCCAAGCATCTTTTTCTTTTTCAAAAGGGAAGGTCAACGGATGCCAGTCAAATGGGGTGTGTGTGGCCCAGTTAGTGGAAACGAGGGAGACTGTGGTTGGAGTCCCCTCGCTGTGTTTCTAAAAGAACCAAGATGAACAAGTCATGGCTCTCAGAGGACTTTTCTTCCCCTGGGTCATCCAGGGGACGAAAAAGACACGCGTATTTTTGAGAGTGCTTCATGCAAAGCATCTTTTTCTTTTTCAAAAGGGGGGGTCAACTGATGCCAGTCAAGTGGGGTGTGTATGGCCCAGTTAGTGGCAACGAGGGAGACTGTGGTTGGAGTCCCCTCGCTGTGTTTCTAAAAGAACCAAGATGAACAAGTCATGGCTCTCAGAGGACTTTTCTTCCCCTGGGTCAGCCAGGGGACGGGAAAGGCACGCGTATTTTTGAGAGTGCTTCATGCCAAGCATCTTTTTCTTTTTCAAAAGGGAAGGTCAACTGATGCCAGTCAAGTGGGGTGTGTGTGGCCCAGTTAGTGGAAATGAAGGAGACTGTAGTTGGAGTCCCCTTGCTGTGTTTCTAAAAGAACCAAGATGAACAAGTCATGGCTCTCAGAGGACTTTTCTTCCCCTGGGTCATCCAGGGGACGGGAAAGGCACGCGTATTTTTGAGAGTGCTTCATGCCAAGCATCTTTTTCTTTTTCAAAAGGGGGAGTCAACTGATGCCAGTCAAGTGGGGTGTGTGTGGCCCAATTAGTGGCAACGAGGGAGACTGTGGTTGGAGTCCCCTCGCTGTGTTTCTAAAAGAACCAAGATGAACAAGTCATGGCTCTCAGAGGACTTTTCTTCCCCTGGGTCAGCCAGGGGACGGGAAAGGCACGCGTATTTTTGAGAGTGCTTCATGCCAAGCATCTTTTTCTTTTTCAAAAGGGAAGGTCAACTGATGCCAGTCAAGTGGGGTGTGTGTGGCCCAGTTAGTGGCAATGAGGGAGACTGTGGTTGGAGTCCCCTCGCTGTGTTTCTAAAAGAACCAAGATGAACAAGTCATGGCTCTCAGAGGACTTTTCTTCCCCTGGGTTAGCCAGGGGACGGGAAAGGCACGCGTATTTTTGAGAGTGCTTCATGCCAAGCATCTTTTTCTTTTTCAAAAGGGAAGGTCAACTGATGCCAGTCAAGTGGGGTGTGTGTGGCCCAGTTAGTGGAAACGAGGGAGACTGTGGTTGGAGTGCCCTCGCTGTGTTTCTAAAAGAACCAAGATGAACAAGTCATGGCTCTCAGAGGACTTTTCTTCCACTGGGTCATCCAGGGGACGGGAAAGGCACGCGTATTTTTGAGAGTGCTTCATGCCAAGCATCTTTTTCTTTTTCAAAAGGGAAGGTCAACTGATGCCAGTCAAGTGGGGTGTGTGTGGCCCAGTTAGTGGCAACGAGGGAGACTGTGGTTGGAGTCCCCTCGCTGTGTTTCTAAAAGAACCAAGATGAACAAGTCATGGCTCTCAGAGGACTTTTCTTCCCCTGGGTCATCCAGGGGACGGGAAAGGCACGCGTATTTTTGAGAGTGCTTCATGCCAAGCATCTTTTTCTTTTTCAAAAGGGGGGGTCAACTGATGCCAGTCAAGTGGGGTGTGTGTGGCCCAATTAGTGGCAACGAGGGAGACTGTGGTTGGAGTCCCCTCGCTGTGTTTCTAAAAGAACCAAGATGAACAAGTCATGGCTCTCAGAGGACTTTTCTTCCCCTGGGTCAGCCAGGGGATGGGAAAGGCACGCATATTTTTGAGAGTGCTTCATGCCAAGCATCTTTTTCTTTTTCAAAAGGGAAGGTCAACTGATGCCAGTCAAGTGGGGTGTGTGTGGCCCAGTTAGTGGCAACAAGGGAGACTGTGGTTGGAGTCCCCTCGCTGTGTTTCTAAAAGAACCAAGATGAACAAGTCATGGCTCTCAGAGGACTTTTCTTCCCCTGGGTCAGCCAGGGGACGGGAAAGGCACGCGTATTTTTGAGAGTGCTTCATGCCAAGCATCTTTTTCTTTTTCAAAAGGGAAGGTCAACTGATGCCAGTCAAGTGGGGTGTGTGTGGCCCAGTTAGTGGCAACGAGGGAGACTGTGGTTGGAGTCCCCTCGCTGTGTTTCTAAAAGAACCAAGATGAACAAGTCATGGCTCTCAGAGGACTTTTCTTCCCCTGGGGTCAGCCAGGGGACGGGAAAGGCACGCGTATTTTTGAGAGTGCTTCATGCCAAGCATCTTTTTCTTTTTCAAAAGGGGGGGTCAACTGATGCCAGTCAAGTGGGGTGTGTGTGGCCCAATTAGTGGCAACGAGGGAGACTGTGGTTGGAGTCCCCTTTCTGTGTTTCTAAAAGAACCAAGATGAACAAGTCATGGCTCTCAGAGGACTTTTCTTCCCCTGGGTCATCCAGGGGACGGGAAAGGCACGCGTATTTTTGAGAGTGCTTCATGCCAAGCATCTTTTTCTTTTTCAAAAGGGAAGGTCAACTGATGCCAGTCAAGTGGGGTGTGTGTGGCCCAGTTAGTGGCAACGAGGGAGACTGTGGTTGGAGTCCCCTCGCTGTGTTTCTAAAAGAACCAAGATGAACAAGTCATGGCTCTCAGAGGACTTTTCTTCCCCTGGGTCAGCCAGGGGACGGGAAAGGCACGCGTATTTTTGAGAGTGCTTCATGCCAAGCATCTTTTTCTTTTTGAAAAGGGAAGGTCAACTGATGCCAGTCAAGTGGGGTGTGTGTGGCCCAGTTAGTGGAAACGAGGGAGACTGTGGTTGGATTCCCCTCGCTGTGTTTCTAAAAGAACCAAGATGAACAAGTCATGGCTCTCAGAGGACTTTTCTTCCCCTGGGTCAGCCAGGGGATGGGAAAGGCACGCGTATTTTTGAGAGTGCTTCATGCCAAGCATCTTTTTCTTTTTCAAAAGGGAAGGTCAACTGATGCCAGTCAAGTGGGGTGTGTGTGGCCCAGTTAGTGGCAACGAGGGAGACTGTGGTTGGAGTCCCCTCGCTGTGTTTCTAAAAGAACCAAGATGAACAAGTCATGGCTCTCAGAGGACTTTTCTTCCCCTGGGTCAGCCAGGGGACGGGAAAGGCACGCGTATTTTTGAGAGTGCTTCATGCCAAGCATCTTTTTCTTTTTCAAAAGGGAAGGTCAACTGATGCCAGTCAAGTGGGGTGTGTGTGGCCCAGTTAGTGGCAACGAGGGAGACTGTGGTTGGAGTCCCCTCGCTGTGTTTCTAAAAGAACCAAGATGAACAAGTCATGGCTCTCAGAGGACTTTTCTTCCCCTGGGTCAGCCAGGGGACGGGAAAGGCACGCGTATTTTTGAGAGTGCTTCATGCCAAGCATCTTTTTCTTTTTCAAAAGGGAAGGTCAACTGATGCCAGTCAAGTGGGGTGTGTGTGGCCCAGTTAGTGGCAACGAGGGAGACTGTGGTTGGAGTCCCCTCGCTGTGTTTTTAAAAGAACCAAGATGAACAAGTCATGGCTCTCAGAGGACTTTTCTTCCCCTGGGTCAGCCAGGGAACGGGAAAGGCACGCGTATTTTTGAGAGTGCTTCATGCCAAGCATCTTTTTCTTTTTGAAAAGGGGGGGTCAACTAATGCCAGTCAAGTGAGGTGTCTGTGGCCCAATTAGTGGCAACGAGGGAGACTGTGGTTGGAGTCCCCTTGCTGTGTTTCTAAAAGAACCAAGATGAACAAGTCATGGCTCTCAGAGGACTTTTCTTCCCCTGGGTCAGTCAGGGGACGGGAAAGGCACGCGTATTTTTGAGAGTGCTTCATGCCAAGCATCTTTTTCTTTTTCAAAAGGGAAGGTCAACTGATGCCAGTCAAGTGGGTTGTGTGTGGCCCAGTTAGTGGCAACGAGGGAGACTGTGGTTGGAGTCCCCTCGCTGTGTTTCTAAAAGAACCAAGATGAACAAGTCATGGCTCTCAGAGGACTTTTCTTCCCCTGGGTCAGCCAGGGGACGGGAAAGGCACGCGTATTTTTGAGAGTGCTTCATGCCAAGCATCTTTTTCTTTTTCAAAAGGGGGGGTCAACTGATGCCAGTCAAGTGGGGTGTGTGTGGCCCAGTTAGTGGAAACGAGGGAGACTGTGGTTGGAGTCCCCTCGCTGTGTTTCTAAAAGAACCAAGATGAACAAGTCATGGCTCTCAGAGGACTTTTCTTCCCCTGGGTCATCCAGGGGACGGGAAAGGCACGCGTATTTTTGAGAGTGCTTCATGCCAAGCATCTTTTTCTTTTTCAAAAGTGGGGGTCAACTGATGCCAGTCAAGTGGGGTGTGTGTGGCCCAATTAGTGGCAACGAGGGAGACTGTGGTTGTAGTCCCCTCGCTGTGTTTCTAAAAGAACCAAGATGAACAAGTCATGGCTCTCAGAGGACTTTTCTTCCCCTGGGTCAGCCAGGGGACGGGAAAGGCACGCGTATTTTTGAGAGTGCTTCATGCCAAGCATCTTTTTCTTTTTCAAAAGGGAAGGTCAACTGATGCCAGTCAAGTGGGGTGTGTGTGGCCCAGTTAGTGGCAACGAGGGAGACTGTGGTTGTAGTCCCCTCGCTGTGTTTCTAAAAGAACCAAGATGAACAAGACATGGCTCTCAGAGGACTTTTCTTCCCCTGGGTCAGCCAGGGGACGGGAAAGGCACGCGTATTTTTGAGAGTGCTTCATGCCAAGCATCTTTTTTTTTTTCAAAAGGGAAGGTCAATTGATGCCAGTCAAGTGGGGTGTGTGTGGCCCAGTTAGTGGAAACGAGGGAGACTGTGGTTGGAGTCCCCTCGCTGTGTTTCTAAAAGAACCAAGATGAACCAGTCATGGCTCTCAGAGGACTTTTCTTCCCCTGGGTCATCCAGGGGACGGGAAAGGCACGCGTATTTTTGAGAGTGCTTCATGCCAAGCATCTTTTTCTTTTTCAAAAGGGGGGGTCAACTGATGCCAGTCAAGTGGGGTGTGTGTGGCCCAATTAGTGGCAACGAGGGAGACTGTGGTTGGAGTCCCCTCGCTGTGTTTTTAAAAGAACCAAGATGAACAAGTCATGGCTCTCAGAGGACTTTTCTTCACCTGGGTCAGCCAGGGGACGGGAAAACACGCGTATTTTTGAGAGTGCTTCATGCCAAGCATCTTTTTCTTTTTCAAAAGGGAAGGTCAACTGATGCCAGTCAAGTGGGGTGTGTGTGGCCCAGTTAGTGGAAACGAGGGAGACTGTTGTTGGAGTCCCCTCGCTGTGTTTCTAAAAGAACCAAGTTGAACAAATCATGGCTCTCAGAGGACTTTTCTTCCCCTGGGTCATCCAGGGGGCGGGAAAGGCACGCGTATTTTTGAGAGTGCTTCATGCCAAGCATCTTTTTCTTTTTCAAAAGGGGTGGTCAACTGATGCCAGTCAAGTGGGGTGTGTGTGGCCCAGTTAGTGGCAACGAGGGAGACTGTGGTTGGAGTCCCCTCGCTGTGTTTCTAAAAGAACCAAGATGAACAAGTCATGGCTCTCAGAGGACTTTTCTTCCCCTGGGTCAGCCAGGGGACGGGAAAGGCACGCGTATTTTTGAGAGTGCTTCATGCCAAGCATCTTTTTCTTTTTCAAAAGGGAAGGTCAACTGATGCCAGTCAAGTGGGGTGTGTGTGGCCCAGTTAGTGGAAATGAGGGAGACTGTGGTTGGAGTCCCCTCGCTGTGTTTCTTAAAGAACCAAGATGAACAAGTCATGGCTCTCAGAGGATTTTTCTTCCCCTGGGTCATCCAGGGGACGGGAAAGGCACGCGTAGTTTTGAGAGTGCTTCATGCCAAGCATCTTTTTCTTTTTCAAAAGGGGGGGTCAACTGATGCCAGTCAAGTGGGGTGTGTGTGGCCCAATTAGTGGCAACGAGGGAGACTGTGGTTGGAGTCCCCTCGCTGTGTTTCTAAAAGAACCAAGATGAACAAGTCATGGCTCTCAGAGGACTTTTCTTCCCCTGGGTCAGCCAGGGGACGGGAAAACACGCGTATTTTTGAGAGTGCTTCATGCCAAGCATCTTTTTCTTTTTCAAAAGGGAAGGTCAACTGATGCCAGTCAAGTGGGGTGTGTGTGGCCCAGTTAGTGGAAACGAGGGAGACTGTTGTTGGAGTCCCCTCGCTGTGTTTCTAAAAGAACCAAGATGAACAAGTCATGGCTCTCAGAGGACTTTTCTTCCCCTGGGTCATCCAGGGGACGGGAAAGGCACGCGTATTTTTGAGAGTGCTTCATGCCAAGCATCTTTTTCTTTTTCAAAAGTGGGGGTCAACTGATGCCAGTCAAGTGGGGTGTGTGTGGCCCAATTAGTGGCAACGAGGGAGACTGTGGTTGTAGTCCCCTCGCTGTGTTTCTAAAAGAACCAAGATGAACAAGTCATGGCTCTCAGAGGACTTTTCTTCCCCTGGGTCAGCCAGGGGACGGGAAAGGCACGCGTATTTTTGAGAGTGCTTCATGCCAAGCATCTTTTTCTTTTTCAAAAGGGAAGGTCAACTGATGCCAGTCAAGTGGGGTGTGTGTGGCCCAGTTAGTGGCAACGAGGGAGACTGTGGTTGTAGTCCCCTCGCTGTGTTTCTAAAAGAACCAAGATGAACAAGTCATGGCTCTCAGAGGACTTTTCTTCCCCTGGGTCAGCCAGGGGACGGGAAAGGCACGCGTATTTTTGAGAGTGCTTCATGCCAAGCATCTTTTTCTTTTTCAAAAGGGAAGGTCAACTGATGCCAGTCAAGTGGGGTGTGTGTGGCCCAGTTAGTGGAAATGAGGGAGACTGTGGTTGGAGTCCCCTCGCTGTGTTTCTTAAAGAACCAAGATGAACAAGTCATGGCTCTCAGAGGACTTTTCTTCCCCTGGATCAGCCAGGGGACGGGAAAGGCACGCGTATTTTTGAGAGTGCTTCATGCCAAGCATCTTTTTCTTTTTCAAAAGGGAAGGTCAACTGATGCCAGTCAAGTGGGGTGTGTGTGGCCCAGTTAGTGGAAATGAGGGAGACTGTGGTTGGAGTCCCCTCGCTGTGTTTCTAAAAGAACCAAGATGAACAAGTCATGGCTCTCAGAGGACTTTTCTTCCCCTGGGTCATCCAGGGGACGGGAAAGGCACGCGTAGTTTTGAGAGTGCTTCATGCCAAGCATCTTTTTCTTTTTCAAAAGGGGGGGTCAACTGATGCCAGTCAAGTGGGGTGTGTGTGGCCCAGTTAGTGGCAACGAGGGAGACTGTGGTTGGAGTCCCCTCGCTGTGTTTCTAAAAGAACCAAGATGAACAAGTCATGGCTCTCAGAGGACTTTTCTTCCCCTGGGTCAGCCAGGGGACGGGCAAGGCACGCATATTTTTGAGAGTGCTTCATGCCAAGCATTTTTTTCTTTTTCAAAAGGGAAGGTCAACTGATGCCAGTCAAGTGGGGTGTGTGTGGCCCAGTTAGTGGCAACGAGGGAGACTGTGGTTGGAGTCCCCTCGCTGTGTTTCTAAAAGAACCAAGATGAACAAGTCATGGCTCTCAGAGGACTTTTCTTCCCCTGGGTCATCCAGGGGACGGGAAAGGCATGCGTATTTTTGAGAGTGCTTTATGCCAAGCATCTTTTTCTTTTTCAAAAGGGGGGGTCAACTGATGCCAGTCAAGTGTGGTGTGTGTGGCCCAATTAGTGGCAACGAGGGAGACTGTGGTTGGAGTCCCCTCGCTGTGTTTCTAAAAGAACCAAGATGAACAAGTCATGGCTCTCAGAGGACTTTTCTTCCCCTGGGTCAGCCAAGGGACGGGAAAGGCACGCGTATTTTTGAGAGTGCTTCATGCCAAGCATCTTTTTCTTTTTCAAAAGGGAAGGTCAACTGATGCAAGTCAAGTGCGGTGTGTGTGGCCCAGTTAGTGGCAACGAGGGAGACTGTGGTTGGAGTCCCCTCGCTGTGTTTCTAAAAGAACCAAGATGAACAAGTCATGGCTCTCAGAGGACTTTTCTTCCCCTGGGTCAGCCAGGGGACGGGAAAGGCACGCGTATTTTTGAGAGTGCTTCATGCCAAGCATCTTTTTCTTTTTCAAAAGGGAAGGTCAACTGATGCCAGTCAAGTGGGGTGTGTGTGGCCCAGTTAGTGGAAACGAGGGAGACTGTGGTTGGAGTCCCCTCGCTGTGTTTCTAAAAGAACCAAGATGAACAAGTCATGGCTCTCAGAGGACTTGTCTTCCCCTGGGTCATCCAGGGGACGGGAAAGGCACGCGTATTTTTGAGAGTGCTTCATGCCAAGCATCTTTTTCTTTTTCAAAAGGGGGGGTCAACTGATGCCAGTCAAGTGGGGTGTGTGTGGCCCAATTAGTGGCAACGAGGGAGACTGTGGTTGGAGTCCCCTCGCTGTGTTTCTAAAAGAACCAAGATGAACAAGTCATGGCTCTCAGAGGACTTTTCTTCCCCTGGGTCAGCCAGGGGATGGGAAAGGCACGCGTATTTTTGAGAGTGCTTCATGCCAAGCATCTTTTTCTTTTTCAAAAGGGAAGGTCAACTGATGCCAGTCAAGTGGGGTGTGTGTGGCCCAGTTAGTGGAAACGAGGGAGACTGTGGTTGGAGTCCCCTCGCTGTGTTTCTAAAAGAACCAAGATGAACAAGTCATGGCTCTCAGAGGACTTTTCTTCCCCTGGGTCATCCAGGGGACGGGAAAGGCACGCGTATTTTTGAGAGTGCTTCATGCCAAGCATCTTTTTCTTTTTCAAAAGGGGGGGTCAACTGATGCCAGTCAAGTGGGGTGTGTGTGGCCCAGTTAGTGGCAACGAGGGAGACTGGTTGGAGTCCCCTCCCTGTGTTTCTAAAAGAACCAAGATGAACAAGTCATGGCTCTCAGAGGACTTTTCTTCCCCTGGGTCAGCCAGGGGACGGGAAAGGCACGCGTATTTTTGAGAGTGCTTCATGCCAAGCATCTTTTTCTTTTTCAAAAGGGAAGGTCAACTGATGCCAGTCAAGTGGGGTGTGTGTGGCCCAGTTAGTGGAAACGAGGGAGACTGTGGTTGGAGTCCCCTCGCTGTGTTTCTAAAAGAACCAAGATGAACAAGTCATGGCTCTCAGAGGACTTTTCTTCCCCTGGGTCATCCAGGGGATGGGAAAGGCACGCATATTTTTGAGAGTGCTTCATGCCAAGCATCTTTTTCTTTTTCAAAAGGGGGGGTCAACTGATGCCAGTCAAGTGGGGTGTGTGTGGCCCAATTAGTGGCAACGAGGGAGACTGTGGTTGGAGTCCCCTCGCTGTGTTTCTAAAAGAACCAAGATGAACAAGTCATGGCTCTCAGAGGACTTTTCTTCCCCTGGGTCATCCAGGGGACGGGAAAGGCACGCGTAGTTTTGAGAGTGCTTCATGCCAAGCATCTTTTTCTTTTTCAAAAGGGGGGGTCAACTGATGCCAGTCAAGTGGGGTGTGTGTGGCCCAATTAGTGGCAACGAGGGAGACTGTGGTTGGAGTCCCCTCGCTGTGTTTCTAAAAGAACCAAGATGAACAAGTCATGGCTCTCAGAGGACTTTTCTTCCCCTGGGTCAGCCAGGGGACGAGAAAGGCACGCGTATTTTTGAGAGTGCTTCATGCCAAGCATCTTTTTCTTTTTCAAAAGGGAAGGTCAACTGATGCCAGTCAAGTGGGGTGTGTGTGGCCCAGTTAGTGGAAACGAGGGAGACTGTTGTTGGAGTCCCCTCGCTGTGTTTCTAAAAGAACCAAGATGAACAAGTCATGGCTCTCAGAGGACTTTTCTTCCCCTGGGTCATCCAGGGGACGGGAAAGGCACGCGTATTTTTAAGAGTGCTTCATGCCAAGCATCTTTTTCTTTTTCAAAAGCGGGGGTCAACTGATGCCAGTCAAGTGGGGTGTGTGTGGCCCAGTTAGTGGCAACGAGGGAGACTGTGGTTGGAGTCCCCTCGCTGTGTTTCTAAAAGAACCAAGATGAACAAGTCATGGCTCTCAGAGGACTTTTCTTCCCCTGGGTCAGCCAGGGGACGGGAAAGGCACGCATATTTTTGAGAGTGCTTCATGCCAAGCATCTTTTTCTTTTTCAAAAGGGAAGGTCAACTGATGCCAGTCAAGTGGGGTGTGTGTGGCCCAGTTAGTGGAAATGAGGGAGACTGTGGTTGGAGTCCCCTCGCTGTGTTTCTAAAAGAACCAAGATGAACAAGTCATGGCTCTCAGAGGACTTTTCTTCCCCTGGGTCATCCAGGGGACGGGAAAGGCACGCGTATTTTTGAGAGTGCTTCATGCCAAGCATCTTTTTCTTTTTCAAAAGGGGGGGTCAACTGATGCCAGTCAAGTGTGGTGTGTGTGGCCCAATTAGTGGCAACGAGGTAGACTGTGGTTGGAGTCCCCTCGCTGTGTTTCTAAAAGAACCAAGATGAACAAGTCATGGCTCTCAGAGGACTTTTCTTCCCCTGGGTCAGCCAGGGGACGGGAAAGGCACGCGTATTTTTGAGAGTGCTTCATGCCAAGCATCTTTTTCTTTTTCAAAAGGGAAGGTCAACTGATGCCAGTCAAGTGGGGTGTGTGTGGCCCAGTTAGTGGAAACGAGGGAGACTGTGGTTGGAGTCCCCTCGCTGTGTTTCTAAAAGAACCAAGATGAACAAGTCATGGCTCTCAGAGGACTTGTCTTCCCCTGGGTCATCCAGGGGACGGGAAAGGCACGCGTATTTTTGAGAGTACTTCATGCCAAGCATCTTTTTCTTTTTCAAAAGGGGGGGTCAACTGATGCCAGTCAAGTGGGGTGTGTGTGGCCCAATTAGTGGCAACGAGGGAGACTGTGGTTGGAGTCCCCTCGCTGTGTTTCTAAAAGAACCAAGATGAACAAGTCATGGCTCTCAGAGGACTTTTCTTCCCCTGGGTCAGCCAGGGGATGGGAAAGGCACGCGTATTTTTGAGAGTGCTTCATGCCAAGCATCTTTTTCTTTTTCAAAAGGGAAGGTCAACTGATGCCAGTCAAGTGGGGTGTGTGTGGCCCAGTTAGTGGCAACGAGGGAGACTGGTTGGAGTCCCCTCGCTGTGTTTCTAAAAGAACCAAGATGAACAAGTCATGGCTCTCAGAGGACTTTTCTTCCCCTGGGTCAGCCAGGGGACGGGAAAGGCACGCGTATTTTTGAGAGTGCTTCATGCCAAGCATCTTTTTCTTTTTCAAAAGGGAAGGTCAACTGATGCCAGTCAAGTGGGGTGTGTGTGGCCCAGTTAGTGGAAACGAGGGAGACTGTGGTTGGAGTCCCCTCGCTGTGTTTCTAAAAGAACCAAGATGAACAAGTCATGGCTCTCAGAGGACTTTTCTTCCCCTGGGTCATCCAGGGGACGGGAAAGGCACGCATATTTTTGAGAGTGCTTCATGCCAAGCATCTTTTTCTTTTTCAAAAGGGGGGGTCAACTGATGCCAGTCAAGTGGGGTGTGTGTGGCCCAATTAGTGGCAACGAGGGAGACTGTGGTTGGAGTCCCCTCGCTGTGTTTCTAAAAGAACCAAGATGAACAAGTCATGGCTCTCAGAGGACTTTTCTTCCCCTGGGTCAGCCAGGAGATGGGAAAGGCACGCGTATTTTTGAGAGTGCTTCATGCCAAGCATCTTTTTCTTTTTCAAAAGGGAAGGTCAACTGATGCCAGTCAAGTGGGGTGTGTGTGGCCCAGTTAGTGGCAACGAGGGAGACTGTGGTTGGAGTCCCCTCGCTGTGTTTCTAAAAGAACCAAGATGAACAAGTCATGGCTCTCAGAGGACTTTTCTTCCCCTGGGTCAGCCAGGGGACGGGAAAGGCACGCGTATTTTTGAGAGTGCTTCATGCCAAGCATCTTTTTCTTGTTCAAAAGGGAAGGTCAACTGATGCCAGTCAAGTGGGGTGTGTGTGGCCCAGTTAGTGGAAACGAGGGAGACTGTGGGTGGAGTCCCCTCGCTGTGTTTCTAAAAGAACCAAGATGAACAAGTCATGGCTCTCAGAGGACTTTTCTTCCCCTGGGTTATCCAGGGGACGGGAAAGGCACACGTATTTTTGAGAGTGCTTCATGCCAAGCATCTTTTTCTTTTTCAAAAGGGGGGGTCAACTGATGCTAGTCAAGTGGGGTGTGTGTGGCCCAATTAGTGGCAACGAGGGAGACTGTGGTTGGAGTCCCCTCGCTGTGTTTCTAAAAGAACCAAGATGAACAAGTCATGGCTCTCAGAGGACTTTTCTTCCCCTGGGTCATCCAGGGGACGGGAAAGGCACACGTATTTTTGAGAGTGCTTCATGCCAAGCATCTTTTTCTTTTTCAAAAGGGGGGGTCAACTGATGCCAGTCAAGTGGGGTGTGTGTGGCCCAGTTAGTGGCAACGAGGGAGACTGTGGTTGGAGTCCCCTTATTGTGTTTTACATGCTTTTAGAAGGGCATGACATGGCTTAGAGGTTGACTTTCAGCATCTGGAAACTGTTGGCTACCAAAATGCTGCCTTTCCAACCTTTTTAACCGAGGATTTTCGAGACCTTATGCCCATCGCAGTGCCCCAAGAGCCGATGCCCAGGCGCCACTCCTTCTCCAACAAAGGCATGCACGCGCTACACCAGCATGTCGCACTAAACATCACTGATTCCTTGAGAAACTCTGTGTGACAGGGTGCATTTTACCACAGATAATTGGCCCAGTAAGCATGGACAGGGGCGTTACATGTCGCTGACTGGGCAATGGGTTACTGTGGGGAGAGATGGAGAAGGGTCTGCTGTACAAGTCTTGCCGTCCCCACGAGTTGTGTCAATCCTTCTTCTGTATGTAGAAGTTAATACACTGCTTCTGCCTCTTCAACCTCGTGTGGGTCCTCCACTTCGGCGCAAACCCTGTGTGGTCAGGCCATCCTTCCTTGTAACTGCGCACAAGGACTACCACACACCTCCTTACTATGCTGGCAGCAGAGCTCAATGCCATCAGGCGGTCAAAGGTTTACTTTGAAATGTATGGGAAATGTGAGTCACACCGCTGAAAAGTTGTGGACGGTTAGCTCTGGAGACCGAGTTTCATCAATGGTTGTCTCCACTCAACCAGCAGCCAGGGAAGGCCGGGTGCGACAATGATGCAAACATGGGTGCGGCCCTTCGCTGTGACAATGTGACACACGTGCCTTGTGTGGTTCACGTGTTGAACCTGGTTGTCCAGCAATTTTTAAAGCACTATCCTGGCCCACATGGCCCTCTGCAGAGAGCACGGTGTAACGCCTTCCTTGATCCACACACTCAGATGGGCTGTAAATGATAGGCTAGAGGGAAGCCACTCACCAAGGAGGACCCCTAGAACCCTGAAACCCTTTAACCCCTATACAGGGATTAGGAATTACACAGGGCCCAAGGTGATTAATACCTGTGGAAGACTGCAGTTCCAGAGAATAGTCGTCAGGCAGGGTCAAAACATTAATTGAGGAACAGGAACAGAATGGGACGGCCAGGACTTAATCAGAAAACAAGCAGAGGTGAAATGCGGATCGGCCAACAAGGTACATAAACAGCAAGCAGGAAAAGTAGTCAGGTAACAAGCACACAAAATCATAAAACTGAACTGGGGGTAAAATTAACCAGAGGTTCATAGCTATGTCTGGCAGTGGTCTGCAGACAGGATGGGCATAAAAAAGGGTGTGGTGTCTTCTTCCCATTGGTTGTAGCTGAATGATGGTATTTCATCTGTGAGATACCCACAAGCTACATTCAGCCAGAGATTCTGCATCTGTCAAGGTAATGCAGCCCAGTGGGTGAGCATAACCTGCGTCCACCTGCGCCGCTGGCATCGACTCCTCTCCCATCATCAGCACTATGCATGAAAGGAACACGTTGTCACCTGGCGACCGGAGTACAAATTGACGGAGCGTACTCCGTTGGTGACTTAACAGCCGTGTGCGGCAATGATGCAAATCTGGCTGCGGGCCATCGTCAGGGCAATGTGACACACGTGCCTTGTATGGCTCACGTGTTGAACCTAATTCTCCAGCAATTTTTAAAACACCATCCCGGCCTACATGGCCTTGTGCAGCGGGCACGCTCGCTATGTGCTCACTTCCATCGTGCGCACACAGCAGCTCAACAACTTTCATCACTCCGGAAGTCTTAGGGTCTGGCGGTTAAACGCCGGAAATGCGATGTTCCAACACGCAGGAATTGGAATCTGCACATGTTGCAGCGTGTGTGGCAGCACCGCAGAGCCCTGCTGAAATACGGTATGACATATAGCCTGGGATAACGTGATCCAGAGGTGGTGCAGATCACGCTGCTGGAGTGGTGTCAGATCAAGGACCTATGCACCCTGCTACACAGTTTACAAATGTCGACGAAGATGTTTAGCACTGGCAATGTCATTCTCAGCGTGACAATTCTGGTCATCTACATGATGGAGCACACTGTAATTATTATTCGGAGTCAGGTGTTGGGACAAGAGGAAGGGGAGGAAGTACAGGAGGAGTCATATGCGGAAGGGATAACAAGATCTACGAGGTCCAGATGGTCAGCGGCACCTATGCGGCAGTCATGGTGAGGGAGAGGAATTAACAAGGGCGCATAGTATCAGCAAAAAGTGTTGAGGAAAGTGCAGGAGCCCATGAAGAAATGGAGGATGAACTGGCGATGGGCATGGAAGACTCAGCAGATGAGTGAGAGCTTGCTCACATTTCGGTTGTGCGAGGTTGTGGGGAGAGGGCAGAGGAAGGAGGCACGATTCTCACCTCTCTGCCACCAACACACCAAGGACTTGGTCCTCCTGGATGCACAAGACACATGAGCGCCTTCTTGCTGCACTACCTACATGACCCTCGGATTGTACGAATTCGAAGTAATCCTGAATACTGGGTTGCCACACTGTTAGATCCCCGGTACAAGACAAAATTTGGCGAAATAATTCCTGCCATAGAAATGGACGCACGTATACAGGAGTATCTGCAGAATGTGGTACGCAATCTTAGATCTGCTTTTCCACTAAACACCAGTGCTGCACAGAGTGAATCTCAACGCTTTGTCATGGATAGGAGGAAATGGTCTTTTTCTTGTCCACATCGGAGGGACCGAGGGATGGCTGCTGTGCTGAGATGGCGTTGAGTACGGTGTCCCTGCAGAGTTGCACTTTTGGTCATATACCAAAATGAGTTGAAAAAGGACAGATGCTGGTGGAAAGGGGAACAGGTGTGTTGGAAAGGGGAAAAACGTTTTGGTCCGTGGATTTGGTGGTTAAGCAAAAGTAACATTTGATGAAGAAACACCATCTGTTACAGTGGGACTGGCATATTTGGATAAGGTGGTATATACTATGTTACCGCTATATAACGAAAATTAATAAGAAAAGAAAGAGAAAGGTATATATCCCCATCAGCAGTCAGTGTCCACCGTGCTCCCAGTTGGAAAAGGAGAGGTTGGCAACTGGAAGGTTTGGTGGAGGATACAGAGCTGTGTGGCTATGAAACTAATAGTAGCCTGAACCAAGTTAGACGCCATTCGGATCTGGAGACTGGAAGCCCTGTTAGCGTCACAGGGTCCACATGCCCACCCAGACCAGGAACTGCCTGTTAACAACACAGGAGCCATTGAGTACGCTGACCGTGTGCGTAGGGGCCACACCTGTGGACAGCAGGCGCATCAGCAGCAGCAGGCCTGTTAATGCCACTGGGCTGCACAAGCAGGACTGGTAGGACAGGAGCTGGTCTTAACCGTTCTGCGTTACCAACTGTGGTGGTGGCCTGCATCGACACCCTATCCCTGCCTACCTCTGGCCTAAAGCCGCAATGGGTTCAACACATGGAGGTGTGCTCTTTCGGAGCATAATAGAAGATTGCGCACCTCCTTGTTGGCTCCAGCCCCTTTTATAACCTGGGTCCGCCCCAAATCAGGGTGAACCACAATGAACCTCCTGGAGACAAAAGTAGAGTGACACGTCATGAGTGGCATAACTAGCATCCTATTTGGAACCGCAACTTCAATGATGACCTCATGGCTGCCATGACCCAAACACCTCACCAGTCATCGTCTGACCATCAATAATGCGGTGACAAGTCATAGGGGTGAGCCTCTGCAAGCCATTTGGGAGGACACCTGATGCCCTGTGGTCTATATGGGACCCCCACAGCAGGGCCAAAGAGTTCATTACCGGACCTAGTCTCTGATGCAGTAAGTGCCTGAGCATGCTCAGTAGCATGAAATTCAGTCTCTGAAAAAAGACTATCAGCTTTAGCATGGTGTCTAGGCACAAAACAGGACTTAGACCCGGCACGGAATGCAAGTACCTGTGCAAAGAGGCTTTTCGCAATAAGTGTGGGAGCATGCGCTGTATCCCGAAATGAAGACTTAGCGTCAGGAATGGCACAGTCAGGCTGAGCATACTCACTAGGCGAAACACTGTAGTTAGGCTGCAGCTGGGGTAAATCGGCACACGCATGCGCACTAGCTGCCTCTCCACACTTAGACGTGGAGGAGAAATTGCTCTTCGGGTGTGAACTTGGAGATGCTGTCTATGAACAGAAGGAAAAGCTAAAGTAAGCCTCACTTTCTATCCCTCCGAATTATCAAATGCAGCAATGAATTCCCTGAGTTTGCTATAACATTAGCATAGCAAAATGTGCATGAGGGTGTCATGTAGAGGTGCTAGAAATAGCTTGGCACCAGTGGGGCACTAATGGAATACAACAGCCAGTTCTATGATGCCACTAAATGGCAGTATTTTTTGCTATCATTATAGCTTATTAAAAACAGAGCAGGAGGGTGTCATGCACAGGTGCTAGAAATAGCTTGGCATCAGTGGGGCACTAATGGAATACAACAGCCAGTTCTATGATGCCACTAAATGGCAGTATTTTTTGCTATCATTATAGCTTATTAAAAACAGAGCAGGAGGGTGTCATGCACAGGTGCTAGAAATAGCTTGGCACCAGTGGGGCACTAATGGAATACAACAGCCAGTTCTATGATGCCACTAAATGGCAGTATTTTTTGCTATCATTATAGCTTATTTAAAAACAGAGCAGGAGGGTGTCATGCACAGGTGCTGTACATAGATTTGCACTAGTGTGACTAGACAAAAGTCCAATAGCCACGTTTAGGATGCCACTAGGTTCACTGACTGTTTGCTAGTATAATGGCTTAGTAACAATGAGTTTGAGTTCTGCAATGCAGGCAGAGGTGCTGCAAATATCTTTGCACTAGTGGGACTATACAGAAGTCCAATAGCCACGTTTAGGATGACACTAAGTTCACTCAGTGTTTGCTAGTATAATGGCTTAGTAACAATGAGTTTGAGTGTGCAATGCAGGCAGACATGCTGCAAATATCTTTGCACTAGTGGGACTATACAGAAGTCCAATAGCCACGTTTAGGATGACACTAAGTTCACTCAGTGTTTGCTAGTATAATGGCTTAGTAACAATGAGTTTGAGTGTGCAATGCAGGCAGAGGTGCTGCAAATATCTTTGCACTAGTGGGACTATACAGAAGTCCAATAGCCACGTTTAGGATGACACTAAGTTCACTCAGTGTTTGCTAGTATAATGGCTTAGTAACAATGAGTTTGAGTGTGCAATGCAGGCAGAGGTGCTGCAAATATCTTTGCACTAGTGGGACTATACAGAAGTCCAATAGCCACGTTTAGGATGCCACTAAGTTCACTCAGTGTTTGCTAGTATAATGGCTTAGTAACAATGAGTTTGAGTGTGCAATGCAGGCAGAGGTGCTGCAAATATCTTTGCACTAGTGGGACTACACAAAAGTCCAATAGCCACATTTAGGATGCCACTAGGTACACTGACTGTTTGCTAGTATAATGGCTTAGTTAAAAAGAGTTGGAGTGTGCAATGCAGGCAGACATGCTGCAAATATCTTTCCACTAGTGGGACTACACAAAAGTACAATAGCCACGTTTAGGATGCCACTAGGTACACTGACTGTTTGCTAGTATAATGGCTTAGTTAAAAAAAGTTTGAGTGTGCAATGCAGGCAGACGTGCTGCAAATATCTTTGCACTAGTGTGACTACACAAAAGTCCAATAGCCACGTTTAGGATGCCACTAGGTACACTGACTGTTTGCTAGTATAATGGCTTAGTTAAAAAAAGTTTGAGTGTGCAATGCAGGCAGACGTGCTGCAAATATCTTTCCACTAGTGCGACTACACAAAAGTACAATAGCCACGTTTAGGATGCCACTAGGTACACTGACTGTTTGCTAGTATAATGGCTTAGTTAAAAAGAGTTTGAGTGTGCAATGCAGGCAGACGTGCTGCAAATATCTTTCCACTAGTGTGACTACACAAAAGTACAATAGCCACGTTTAGGATGCCACTAGGTAGACTGACTGTTTGCTAGTATAATGGCTTAGTTAAAAAGAGTTTGAGTGTGCAATGCAGGCAGACATGCTGCAAATATCTTTCCACTAGTTTGACTACACAAAAGTACAATAGCCACGTTTAGGATGCCACTAGGTACACTGACTGTTTGCTAGTATAATGGCTTAGTTAAAAAAGTTTGAGTGTGCAATGCAGGCAGACGTGCTGCAAATATCTTTGCACTAGTGTGACTACACAAAAGTCCAATAGCCACGTTTAGGATGCCACTAGGTACACTGACTGTTTGCTAGTATAATGGCTTAGTTAAAAAAAGTTTGAGTGTGCAATGCAGGCAGACGTGCTGCAAATATCTTTCCACTAGTGTGACTACACAAAAGTACAATAGCCACGTTTAGGATGCCACTAGGTACACTGACTGTTTGCTAGTATAATGGCTTAGTTAAAAAAAGTTTGAGTGTGCAATGCAGGCAGACGTGCTGCAAATATCTTTCCACTAGTTTGACTACACAAAAGTACAATAGCCACGTTTAGGATGCCACTAGGTACACTGACTGTTTGCTAGTATAATGGCTTAGTTAAAAAGAGTTTGAGAGTGCAATGCAGGCAGACGTGCTGCAAATATCTTTCCACTAGTGTGACTACACAAAAGTACAATAGCCACGTTTAGGATGCCACTAGGTACACTGACTGTTTGCTAGTATAATGGCTTAGTTAAAAAGAGTTTGAGTGTGCAATGCAGGCAGACATGCTGCAAATATCTTTCCACTAGTTTGACTACACAAAAGTACAATAGCCACGTTTAGGATGCCACTAGGTACACTGACTGTTTGCTAGTATAATGGCTTAGTTAAAAAGAGTTTGAGTGTGCAATGCAGGCAGACGTGCAGCAAATATCTTTCCACTAGTGTGACTACACAAAAGTACAATAGCCACGTTTAGGATGCCACTAGGTTCACTGACTGTTTGCTAGTATAATGGCTTAGTAACAATGAGTTTGAGTGTGCAATGCAGGCAGAGGTGCTGCAAATATCTTTGCACTAGTGGGACTATACAGAAGTCCAATAGCCACGTTTAGGATGACACTAAGTTCACTCAGTGTTTGCTAGTATAATGGCTTAGTAACAATGAGTTTGAGTGTGCAATGCAGGCAGAGGTGCTGCAAATATCTTTGCACTAGTTGGACTATACAGAAGTCCAATAGCCACGTTTAGGATGACACTAAGTTCACTCAGTGTTTGCTAGTATAATGGCTTAGTAACAATGAGTTTGAGTGTGTAATGCAGGCAGAGGTGCTGCAAATATCTTTGCACTAGTGGGACTATACCGAAGTCCAATAGCCACGTTTAGGATGCCACTAAGTTCACTCAGTGTTTGCTAGTATAATGGCTTAGTAACAATGAGTTTGAGTGTGCAATGCAGGCAGAGGTGCTGCAAATATCTTTGCACTAGTTTGACTACACAAATGTCCAATAGCCACGTTTAGGATGCCACTAGGTACACTGACTGTTTGCTAGTATAATGGCTTAGTTAAAAAGAGTTTGAGTGTGCAATGCAGGCAGACATGCTGCAAATATCTTTCCACTAGTTTGACTACACAAAAGTACAATAGCCACGTTTAGGATGCCACTAGGTACACTGACTGTTTGCTAGTATAATGGCTTAGTTAAAAAAGTTTGAGTGTGCAATGCAGGCAGACGTGCTGCAAATATCTTTGCACTAGTGTGACTACACAAAAGTCCAATAGCCACGTTTAGGATGCCACTAGGTACACTGACTGTTTGCTAGTATAATGGCTTAGTTAAAAAAAGTTTGAGTGTGCAATGCAGGCAGACGTGCTGCAAATATCTTTCCACTACTGTGACTACACAAAAGTACAATAGCCACGTTTAGGATGCCACTAGGTACACTGACTGTTTGCTAGTATAATGGCTTAGTTAAAAAAAGTTTGAGTGTGCAATGCAGGCAGACGTGCTGCAAATATCTTTCCACTAGTTTGACTACACAAAAGTACAATAGCCACGTTTAGGATGCCACTAGGTACACTGACTGTTTGCTAGTATAATGGCTTAGTTAAAAAGAGTTTGAGAGTGCAATACAGGCAGACGTGCTGCAAATATCTTTCCACTAGTGTGACTACACAAAAGTACAATAGCCACGTTTAGGATGCCACTAGGTACACTGACTGTTTGCTAGTATAATGGCTTAGTTAAAAAGAGTTTGAGTGTGCAATGCAGGCAGACATGCTGCAAATATCTTTCCACTAGTTTGACTACACAAAAGTACAATAGCCACGTTTAGGATGCCACTAGGTACACTGACTGTTTGCTAGTATAATGGCTTAGTTAAAAAGAGTTTGAGTGTGCAATGCAGGCAGACGTGCAGCAAATATCTTTCCACTAGTGTGACTACACAAAAGTACAATAGCCACGTTTAGGATGCCACTAGGTTCACTGACTGTTTGCTAGTATAATGGCTTAGTAACAATGAGTTTGAGTGTGCAATGCAGGCAGAGGTGCTGCAAATATCTTTGCACTAGTGGGACTATACAGAAGTCCAATAGCCACGTTTAGGATGACACTAAGTTCACTCAGTGTTTGCTAGTATAATGGCTTAGTAACAATGAGTTTGAGTGTGCAATGCAGGCAGAGGTGCTGCAAATATCTTTGCACTAGTTGGACTATACAGAAGTCCAATAGCCACGTTTAGGATGACACTAAGTTCACTCAGTGTTTGCTAGTATAATGGCTTAGTAACAATGAGTTTGAGTGTGCAATGCAGGCAGAGGTGCTGCAAATATCTTTGCACTAGTGGGACTATACCGAAGTCCAATAGCCACGTTTAGGATGCCACTAAGTTCACTCAGTGTTTGCTAGTATAATGGCTTAGTAACAATGAGTTTGAGTGTGCAATGCAGGCAGAGGTGCGGCAAATATCTTTGCACTAGTTTGACTACACAAAAGTCCAATAGCCACGTTTAGGATGCCACTAGGTACACTGACTGTTTGCTAGTATAATGGCTTAGTTAAAAAGAGTTTGAGTGTGCAATGCAGGCAGAGGTGCTGCAAATATCTTTGCACTAGTGGGACTACACAAAAGTACAATAGCCACGTTTAGGATGCCACTAGGTACACTGACTGTTTGCTAGTATAATGGCTTAGTTAAAAAGAGTTTGCGTGTGCAATGCAGGCAGACGTGCTGCAAATATCTTTCCACTAGTGTGAATACACAAAAGTACAATAGCCACGTTTAGGATGCCACTAGGTACACTGACTGTTTGCTAGTATAATGGCTTAGTTAAAAAAAGTTTGAGTGTGCAATGCAGGCAGACGTGCTGCAAATATCTTTGCACTAGTGTGACTACACAAAAGTCCAATAGCCACGTTTAGGATGCCACTAGGTACACTGACTGTTTGCTAGTATAATGGCTTAGTTAAAAAGAGTTGGAGCGTGCAATGCAGGCAGACATGCTGCAAATATCTTTCCACTAGTTTGACTACACAAAAGTACAGTAGCCACGTTTAGGATGCCACTAGGTACACTGACTGTTTGCTAGTATAATGGCTTAGTTAAAAAGAGTTTGCGTGTGCAATGCAGGCAGACGTGCTGCAAATATCTTTCCACTAGTGTGACTACACAAAAGTACAATAGCCACGTTTAGGATGCCACTAGGTACACTGACTGTTTGCTAGTATAATGGCTTAGTTAAAAAAAGTTTGAGTGTGCAATGCAGGCAGACGTGCTACAAATATCTTTCCACTAGTGTGACTACACAAAAGTACAATAGCCACGTTTAGGATGCCACTAGGTACACTGACTGTTTGCTAGTATAATGGCTTAGTTAAAAAGAGTTAGAGTGTGCAATGCAGGCAGCCGTGCTGCAAATATCTTTCCACTAGTTTGACTACACAAAAGTACAATAGCCACGTTTAGGATGCCACTAGGTACACTGACTGTTTGCTAGTATAATGGCTTAGTTAAAAAGAGTTTGAGTGTGCAATGCAGGCAGACGTGCTGTAAATATCTTTCCACTAGTGTGACTACACAAAAGTACAATGGCCACGTTTAGGATGCCACTAGGTACACTGACTGTTTGCTAGTATAATGGCTTAGTTAAAAAGAGTTTGAGTGTGCAATGCAGGCAGACATGCTGCAAATATCTTTCCACTAGTTTGACTACACAAAAGTACAATAGCCACGTTTAGGATGCCACTAGGTACACTGACTGTTTGCTAGTATAATGGCTTAGTTAAAAAGAGTTTGAGTGTGCAATGCAGGCAGACGTGCTGCAAATATCTTTCCACTAGTGTGACTACACAAAAGTACAATAGCCACGTTTAGGATGCCACTAGGTACACTGACTGTTTGCTAGTATAATGGCTTAGTTAAAAAAAGTTTGAGTGTGCAATGCAGGCAGACGTGCTGCAAATATCTTTGCACTAGTGTGACTACACAAAAGTCCAATAGCCACGTTTAGGATGCCACTAGGTACACTGACTGTTTGCTAGTATAATGGCTTAGTTAAAAAGAGTTGGAGCGTGCAATGCAGGCAGACATGCTGCAAAAATCTTTCCACTAGTTTGACTACACAAAAGTACAATAGTCACGTTTAGGATGCCACTAGGTACACTGACTGTTTGCTAGTATAATGGCTTAGTTAAAAAGAGTTTGTGTGTGCAATGCAAGCAGACGTGCTGCAAATATCTTTCCACTAGTGTGACTACACAAAAGTACAATAGCCACGTTTAGGATGCCACTAGGTACACTGACTGTTTGCTAGTATAATGGCCTAGTTAAAAAAAGTTTGAGTGTGCAATGCAGGCAGACGTGCTGCAGATATCTTTCCACTAGTGTGACTACACAAAAGTACAATAGCCACGTTTAGGATGCCACTAGGTACACTGACTGTTTGCTAGTATAATGGCTTAGTTAAAAAGAGTTTGAGTGTGCAATGCAGGCAGACGTGCTGCAAATATCTTTCCACTAGTGTGACTACACAAAAGTACAATAGCCACGTTTAGGATGCCACTAGGTACACTGACTGCTTGCTAGTATAATGGCTTAGTTAAAAAGAGTTTGAGTGTGCAATGCAGGCAGACATGCTGCAAATATCTTTCCACTAGTTTGACTACACAAAAGTACTATAGCCACGTTTAGGATGCCACTAGGTACACTGACTGTTTGCTAGTATAATAGCTTTGTTAAAAAAAGTTTGAGTGTGCAATGCAGGCAGCCGTGCTGCAAATATCTTTCCACTAGTTTGACTACACAAAAGTCCAATAGCAACGTTTAGGATGCCACTAGGTACACTGACTGTTTGCTAGTATAATGGCTTAGTTAAAAAGAGTTTGAGTGTGCAATGCAGGCAGACGTGCTGTAAATATCTTTCCACTAGTGTGACTATACAAAAGTACAATGGCCACGTTTAGGATGCCACTAGGTACACTGACTGTTTGCTAGTATAATGGCTTAGTTAAAAAGAGTTTGAGTGTGAAATGCAGGCAGACATGCTGCAAATATCTTTCCACTAGTTTGACTACACAAAAGTACAATGGCCACGTTTAGGATGCCACTAGGTACACTGACTGTTTGCTAGTATAATGGCTTAGTTAAAAAGAGTTGGAGCGTGCAATGCAGGCAGACATGCTGCAAATATCTTTCCACTAGTTTGACTACACAAAAGTACAATAGCCACGTTTAGGATGCCACTAGGTACACTGACTGTTTGCTAGTATAATGGCTTAGTTAAAAAGACTTTGTGTGTGCAATGCAGGCAGACGTGCTGCAAATATCTTTCCACTAGTGTGACTACACAAAAGTACAATAGCCACGTTTAGGATGCCACTAGGTACACTGACTGTTTGCTAGTATAATGGCTTAGTTAAAAAGAGTTTGAGTGTGAAATGCAGGCAGACATGCTGCAGATATCTTTCCACTAGTGTGACTACACAAAAGTACAATAGCCACGTTAAGGATGCCACTAGGTACACTGACTGTTTGCTAGTATAATGGCTTAGTTAAAAAGAGTTTGAGTGTGCAATGCAGGCAGACGTGCTGCAAATATCTTTCCACTAGTGTGACTACACAAAAGTACAATAGCCACGTTTAGGATGCCACTAGGTACACTGACTGCTTGCTAGTATAATGGCTTAGTTAAAAAGAGTTTGAGTGTGCAATGCAGGCAGACATGCTGCAAATATCTTTCCACTAGTTTGACTACACAAAAGTACTATAGCCACGTTTAGGATGCCACTAGGTACACTGACTGTTTGCTAGTATAATGGCTTTGTTAAAAAAAGTTTGACTGTGCAATGCAGGCAGCCGTGCTGCAAATATCTTTCCACTAGTTTGACTACACAAAAGTCCAATAGCCACGTTTAGGATGCCACTAGGTACACTGACTGTTTGCTAGTATAATGGCTTAGTTAAAAAGAGTTTGAGTGTGCAATGCAGGCAGACGTGCTGTAAATATCTTTCCACTAGTGTGACTACACAAAAGTACAATGGCCACGTTTAGGATGCCACTAGGTACACTGACTGTTTGCTAGTATAATGGCTTAGTTAAAAAGAGTTTGAGTGTGCAATGCAGGCAGACATGCTGCAAATATCTTTCCACTAGTTTGACTACACAAAAGTACAATAGCCACGTTTAGGATGCCACTAGGTACACTGACTGTTTGCTAGTATAATGGCTTAATTAAAAAGAGTTTGAGTGTGCAATGCAGGCAGACGTGCTGCAAATATCTTTCCACTAGTGTGACTACACAAAAGTACAATAGCCACGTTTAGGATGCCACTAGGTACACTGACTGTTTGCTAGTATAATGGCTTAGTTAAAAAGAGTTTGAGTGTGCAATGCAGGCAGACGTGCTGCAAATATCTTTCCACTAGTGTGACTACACAAAAGTACAATAGCCACGTTTAGGATGCCACTAGGTACACTGACTGTTTGCTAGTATAATGGCTTAGTTAAAAAGTGTTTGAGTGTGCAATGCAGGCAGACGTGCTGCAAATATCTTTCCACTAGTGTGACTACACAAAAGTACAATAGCCACGTTTAGGATGCCACTAGGTACACTGACTGTTTGCTAGTATAATGGCTTAGTTAAAAAGAGTTTGAGTGTGCAATGCAGGCAGACATGCTGCAAATATCTTTCCACTAGTTTGACTACACAAAAGTACAATAGCCACGTTTAGGATGCCACTAGGTACACTGACTGTTTGCTAGTATAATGGCTTAGTTAAAAAGAGTTTGAGTGTGCAATGCAGGCAGACGTGCTGCAAATATCTTTCCACTAGTGTGACTACACAAAAGTACAATAGCCACATTTAGGATGCCACTAGGTACACTGACTGTTTGCTAGTATAATGGTGTAGTTAAAAAACGTTTGAGTGTGCAATGCAGGCAGACGTGCTGCAAATATCATTGCACTAGTGTGACTACACAAAAGTCCAATAGCCACGTTTAGGATGCCACTAGGTACACTGACTGTTTGCTAGTATAATGGCTTAGTTAAAAAGAGTTTGAGTGTGCAATGCAGGCAGACGTGCTGCAAATATCTTTCCACTAGTGTGACTACACAAAAGTACAATAGCCACGTTTAGGATGCCACCAGGTACTCTGACTGTTTGCTAGTATAATGGCTTAGTTAAAAAGAGTTTGAGTCTGCAATGCAGGCATACATGCTGCAAATATCTTTCCACTAGTTTGACTACACAAAAGTACAATAGCCACGTTTAGGATGCCACTAGGTACACTGACTGTTTGCTAGTATAATGGCTTAGTTAAAAAGAGTTTGAGTGTGCAATGCAGGCAGACGTGCTGTAAATATCTTTCCACTAGTGTGACTACACAAAAGTACAATGGCCACGTTTAGGATGCCACTAGGTACACTGACTGTTTGCTAGTATAATGGCTTAGTTAAAAAGAGTTTGAGTGTGCAATGCAGGCAGACATGCTGCAAATATCTTTCCACTAGTTTGACTACACAAAAGTACAATAGCCACGTTTAGGATGCCACCAGGTACTCTGACTGTTTGCTAGTATAATGGCTTAGTTAAAAAGAGTTTGAGTGTGCAATGCAGGCATACATGCTGCAAATATCTTTCCACTAGTTTGACTACACAAAAGTACAATAGCCACGTTTAGGATGCCACTAGGTACACTGACTGTTTGCTAGTATAATGGCTTAGTTAAAAAAAGTTTGAGTGTGCAATGCAGGCAGACGTGCTGTAAATATCTTTCCACTAGTGTGACTACACAAAAGTACAATGGCCACGTTTAGGATGCCACTAGGTACACTGACTGTTTGCTAGTATAATGGCTTAGTTAAAAAGAGTTTGAGTGTGCAATGCAGGCAGACATGCTGCAAATATCTTTCCACTAGTTTGACTACACAAAAGTACAATAGCCACGTTTAGGATGCCACTAGGTACACTGACTGTTTGCTAGTATAATGGCTTAGTTAAAAAGAGTTTGAGTGTGCAATGCAGGCAGACATGCTGCAAATATATTTCCACTAGTTTGACTACACAAAAGTACAATAGCCACGTTTAGGATGCCACTAGGTACACTGACTGTTTGCTAGTATAATGGCTTAGTTAAAAAGAGTTGGAGTGTGCAATGCAGGCAGACATGCTGCAAATATCTTTCCACTAGTTTGACTACACAAAAGTACAATAGCCACGTTTAGGATGCCACTAGGTACACTGACTGTTTGCTAGTACAATGGCTTAGTTAAAAAGAGTTTGAGTGTGCAATGCAGGCAGACGTGCTGCAAATATCTTTCCACTAGTGTGACTGCACAAAAGTACTATAGCCACGTTTAGGATGCCACTAGGTACACTGACTGTTTGCTAGTATAATAGCTTTGTTAAAAAAAGTTTGAGTGTGCAATGCAGGCAGCCGTGCTGCAAATATCTTTCCACTAGTTTGACTACACAAAAGTCCAATAGCAACGTTTAGGATGCCACTAGGTACACTGACTGTTTGCTAGTATAATGGCTTAGTTAAAAAGAGTTTGAGTGTGCAATGCAGGCAGACGTGCTGTAAATATCTTTCCACTAGTGTGACTACACAAAAGTACAATGGCCACGTTTAGGATGCCACTAGGTACACTGACTGTTTGCTAGTATAATGGCTTAGTTAAAAAGAGTTTGAGTGTGCAATGCAGGCAGACATGCTGCAAATATCTTTCCACTAGTTTGACTACACAAAAGTACAATAGCCACGTTTAGGATGCCACTAGGTACACTGACTGTTTGCTAGTATAATGGCTTAATTAAAAAGAGTTTGAGTGTGCAATGCAGGCAGACGTGCTGCAAATATCTTTCCACTAGTGTGACTACACAAAAGTACAATAGCCACGTTTAGGATGCCACTAGGTACACTGACTGTTTGCTAGTATAATGGCTTAGTTAAAAAGAGTTTGAGTGTGCAATGCAGGCAGACGTGCTGCAAATATCTTTCCACTAGTTTGACTACACAAAAGTACAATAGCCACGTTTAGGATGCCACTAGGTACACTGACTGTTTGCTAGTATAATGGCTTAGTTAAAAAGAGTTTGAGTGTGCAATGCAGGCAGACGTGCTGCAAATATCTTTCCACTAGTGTGACTACACAAAAGTCCAATAGCCACGTTTAGGATGCCACTAGGTACACTGACTGTTTGCTAGTATAATGGCTTAGTTAAAAAAAGTTTGAGTGTGCAATGCAGGCAGACGTGCTGCAAATATCTTTCCACTAGTGTGACTACACAAAAGTACAATAGCCACGTTTAGGATGCCACTAGGTACAATGACTGTTTGCTAGTATAATGACTTAGTTAAAAAGAGTTTGAGTGTGCAATGCAGGCAGACGTGCTGCAAATACCTTTCCACTAGTGTGACTACACAAAAGTACAATAGCCACGTTTAGGATGCCACTAGGTACACTGACTGTTTGCTAGTATAATGGCTTAGTTAAAAAGAGTTTGAGTGTGCAATGCAGGCAGACATGCTGCAAATATCTTTCCACTAATTTGACTACACAAAAGTACAATAGCCACGTTTAGGATGCCACTAGGTACACTGACTGTTTGCTAGTATAATGGCTTAGATAAAAAGAGTTTGAGTGTGCAATGCAGGCAGACGTGCTGCAAATATCTTTCCACTAGTGTGACTACACAAAAGTACAATAGCCACGTTTAGGATGCCACTAGGTACACTGACTGTTTGCTAGTATAATGGTGTAGTTAAAAAACGTTTGAGTGTGCAATGCAGGCAGACGTGCTGCAAATATCATTGCACTAGTGTGACTACACAAAAGTCCAATAGCCACGTTTAGGATGCCACTAGGTACACTGACTGCTAGTATAATGGCTTAGTTAAAAAGAGTTTGAGTGTGCAATGCAGGCAGACGTGCTGCAAATATCTTTCCACTAGTGTGACTACACAAAAGTACAATAGCCACGTTTAGGATGCCACCAGGTACTCTGACTGTTTGCTAGTATAATGGCTTAGTTAAAAAGAGTTTGAGTGTGCAATGCAGGCAGACATGCTGCAAATATATTTCCACTAGTTTGACTACACAAAAGTACAATAGCCACGTTTAGGATGCCACTAGGTACACTGACTGTTTGCTAGTATAATGGCTTAGTTAAAAAGAGTTGGAGTGTGCAATGCAGGCAGACATGCTGCAAATATCTTTCCACTAGTTTGACTACACAAAAGTACAATAGCCACGTTTAGGATGCCACTAGGTACACTGACTGTTTGCTAGTACAATGGCTTAGTTAAAAAGAGTTTGAGTGTGCAATGCAGGCAGACGTGCTGCAAATATCTTTCCACTAGTGTGACTGCACAAAAGTACAATAGCCACGTTTAGGATGCCACTAGGTACACTGACTGTTTGCTAGTATAATGGCTTAGTTAAAAAAAGTTTGAGTGTGCAATGCAGGCAGACGTGCTGCAAATATCTTTCCACTAGTGTGACTACACAAAAGTACAATAGCCACGTTTAGGATGCCACTAGGTACACTGACTGTTTGCTAGTATAATGGCTTAGTTAAAAAGAGTTTGAGTGTGCAATGCAGGCAGACATGCTGCAAATATCTTTCCACTAGTTTGACTACACAAAAGTACAATAGCCACGTTTAGGATGCCACTAGGTACACTGACTGTTTGCTAGTATAATGGCTTAGTTAAAAAGAGTTTGAGTGTGCAATGCAGGCAGACGTGCTGCAAATATCTTTCCACTAGTGTGACTACACAAAAGTCCAATAGCCACGTTTAGGATGCCACTAGGTACACTGACTGTTTGCTAGTATAATGGCTTAGTTAAAAAAAGTTTGAGTGTGCAATGCAGGCAGACGTGCTGCAAATATCTTTCCACTAGTGTGACTACACAAAAGTACAATAGCCACGTTTAGGATGCCACTAGGTACAATGACTGTTTGCTAGTATAATGACTTAGTTAAAAAGAGTTTGAGTGTGCAATGCAGGCAGACGTGCTGCAAATACCTTTCCACTAGTGTGACTACACAAAAGTACAATAGCCACGTTTAGGATGCCACTAGGTACACTGACTGTTTGCTAGTATAATGGCTTAGTTAAAAAGAGTTTGAGTGTGCAATGCAGGCAGACATGCTGCAAATATCTTTCCACTAATTTGACTACACAAAAGTACAATAGCCACGTTTAGGATGCCACTAGGTACACTGACTGTTTGCTAGTATAATGGCTTAGTTAAAAAGAGTTTGAGTGTGCAATGCAGGCAGACGTGCTGCAAATATCTTTCCACTAGTGTGACTACACAAAAGTACAATAGCCACGTTTAGGATGCCACTAGGTACACTGACTGTTTGCTAGTATAATGGTGTAGTTAAAAAACGTTTGAGTGTGCAATGCAGGCAGACGTGCTGCAAATATCATTGCACTAGTGTGACTACACAAAAGTCCAATAGCCACGTTTAGGATGCCACTAGGTACACTGACTGCTAGTATAATGGCTTAGTTAAAAAGAGTTTGAGTGTGCAATGCAGGCAGACGTGCTGCAAATATCTTTCCACTAGTGTGACTACACAAAAGTACAATAGCCACGTTTAGGATGCCACCAGGTACTCTGACTGTTTGCTAGTATAATGGCTTAGTTAAAAAGAGTTTGAGTGTGCAATGCAGGCATACATGCTGCAAATATCTTTCCACTAGTTTGACTACACAAAAGTACAATAGCCACGTTTAGGATGCCACTAGGTACACTGACTGTTTGCTAGTATAATGGCTTAGTTAAAAAGAGTTTGAGTGTGCAATGCAGGCAGACGTGCTGTAAATATCTTTCCACTAGTGTGACTACACAAAAGTACAATGGCCACGTTTAGGATGCCACTAGGTACACTGACTGTTTGCTAGTATAATGGCTTAGTTAAAAAGAGTTTGAGTGTGCAATGCAGGCAGACATGCTGAAAATATCTTTCCACTAGTTTGACTACACAAAAGTACAATAGCCACGTTTAGGATGCCACTAGGTACACTGACTGTTTGCTAGTATAATGGCTTAGTTAAAAAGAGTTTGAGTGTGCAATGCAGGCAGACATGCTGCAAATATCTTTCCACTAGTTTGACTACACAAAAGTACAATAGCCACGTTTAGGATGCCACCAGGTACTCTGACTGTTTGCTAGTATAATGGCTTAGTTAAAAAGAGTTTGAGTGTGCAATGCAGGCATACATGCTGCAAATATCTTTCCACTAGTTTGACTACACAAAAGTACAATAGCCACGTTTAGGATGCCACTAGGTACACTGACTGTTTGCTAGTATAATGGCTTAGTTAAAAAAAGTTTGAGTGTGCAATGCAGGCAGCCGTGCTGCAAATATCTTTCCACTAGTTTGACTACACAAAAGTCCAATAGCCACGTTTAGGATGCCACTAGGTACACTGACTGTTTGCTAGTATAATGGCTTAGTTAAAAAGAGTTTGAGTGTGCAATGCAGGCAGACGTGCTGTAAATATCTTTCCACTAGTGTGACTACACAAAAGTACAATGGCCACGTTTAGGATGCCACTAGGTACACTGACTGTATGCTAGTATAATGGCTTAGTTAAAAAGAGTTTGAGTGTGCAATGCAGGCAGACATGCTGCAAATATCTTTCCACTAGTTTGACTACACAAAAGTACAATAGCCACGTTTAGGATGCCACTAGGTACACTGACTGTTTGCTAGTATAATGGCTTAGTTAAAAAGAGTTTGAGTGTGCAATGCAGGCAGACATGCTGCAAATATCTTTCCACTAGTTTGACTACACAAAAGTACAATAGCCACGTTTAGGATGCCACTAGGTACACTGACTGTTTGCTAGTATAATGGCTTAGTTAAAAAGAGTTTGAGTGTGCAATGCAGGCAGACGTGCTGCAAATATCTTTCCACTAGTGTGACTACACAAAAGTCCAATAGCCACGTTTAGGATGCCACTAGGTACACTGACTGTTTGCTAGTATAATGGCTTAGTTAAAAAAAGTTTGAGTGTGCAATGCAGGCAGACGTGCTGCAAATATCTTTCCACTAGTGTGACTACACAAAAGTACAATAGCCACGTTTAGGATGCCACTAGGTACAATGACTGTTTGCTAGTATAATGACTTAGTTAAAAAGAGTTTGAGTGTGCAATGCAGGCAGACGTGCTGCAAATACCTTTCCACTAGTGTGACTACACAAAAGTACAATAGCCACGTTTAGGATGCCACTAGGTACACTGACTGTTTGCTAGTATAATGGCTTAGTTAAAAAGAGTTTGAGTGTGCAATGCAGGCAGACATGCTGCAAATATCTTTCCACTAATTTGACTACACAAAAGTACAATAGCCACGTTTAGGATGCCACTAGGTACACTGACTGTTTGCTAGTATAATGGCTTAGTTAAAAAGAGTTTGAGTGTGCAATGCAGGCAGACGTGCTGCAAATATCTTTCCACTAGTGTGACTACACAAAAGTACAATAGCCACGTTTAGGATGCCACTAGGTACACTGACTGTTTGCTAGTATAATGGTGTAGTTAAAAAACGTTTGAGTGTGCAATGCAGGCAGACGTGCTGCAAATATCATTGCACTAGTGTGACTACACAAAAGTCCAATAGCCACGTTTAGGATGCCACTAGGTACACTGACTGCTAGTATAATGGCTTAGTTAAAAAGAGTTTGAGTGTGCAATGCAGGCAGACGTGCTGCAAATATCTTTCCACTAGTGTGACTACACAAAAGTACAATAGCCACGTTTAGGATGCCACCAGGTACTCTGACTGTTTGCTAGTATAATGGCTTAGTTAAAAAGAGTTTGAGTGTGCAATGCAGGCATACATGCTGCAAATATCTTTCCACTAGTTTGACTACACAAAAGTACAATAGCCACGTTTAGGATGCCACTAGGTACACTGACTGTTTGCTAGTATAATGGCTTAGTTAAAAAGAGTTTGAGTGTGCAATGCAGGCAGACATGCTGCAAATATATTTCCACTAGTTTGACTACACAAAAGTACAATAGCCACGTTTAGGATGCCACTAGGTACACTGACTGTTTGCTAGTATAATGGCTTAGTTAAAAAGAGTTGGAGTGTGCAATGCAGGCAGACATGCTGCAAATATCTTTCCACTAGTTTGACTACACAAAAGTACAATAGCCACGTTTAGGATGCCACTAGGTACACTGACTGTTTGCTAGTACAATGGCTTAGTTAAAAAGAGTTTGAGTGTGCAATGCAGGCAGACGTGCTGCAAATATCTTTCCACTAGTGTGACTGCACAAAAGTACAATAGCCACGTTTAGGATGCCACTAGGTACACTGACTGTTTGCTAGTATAATGGCTTAGTTAAAAAAAGTTTGAGTGTGCAATGCAGGCAGACGTGCTGCAAATATCTTTCCACTAGTGTGACTACACAAAAGTACAATAGCCACGTTTAGGATGCCACTAGGTACACTGACTGTTTGCTAGTATAATGGCTTAGTTAAAAAGAGTTTGAGTGTGCAATGCAGGCAGACATGCTGCAAATATCTTTCCACTAGTTTGACTACACAAAAGTACAATAGCCACGTTTAGGATGCCACTAGGTACACTGACTGTTTGCTAGTATAATGGCTTAGTTAAAAAGAGTTTGAGTGTGCAATGCAGGCAGACGTGCTGCAAATATCTTTCCACTAGTGTGACTACACAAAAGTCCAATAGCCACGTTTAGGATGCCACTAGGTACACTGACTGTTTGCTAGTATAATGGCTTAGTTAAAAAAAGTTTGAGTGTGCAATGCAGGCAGACGTGCTGCAAATATCTTTCCACTAGTGTGACTACACAAAAGTACAATAGCCACGTTTAGGATGCCACTAGGTACAATGACTGTTTGCTAGTATAATGACTTAGTTAAAAAGAGTTTGAGTGTGCAATGCAGGCAGACGTGCTGCAAATACCTTTCCACTAGTGTGACTACACAAAAGTACAATAGCCACGTTTAGGATGCCACTAGGTACACTGACTGTTTGCTAGTATAATGGCTTAGTTAAAAAGAGTTTGAGTGTGCAATGCAGGCAGACATGCTGCAAATATCTTTCCACTAATTTGACTACACAAAAGTACAATAGCCACGTTTAGGATGCCACTAGGTACACTGACTGTTTGCTAGTATAATGGCTTAGTTAAAAAGAGTTTGAGTGTGCAATGCAGGCAGACGTGCTGCAAATATCTTTCCACTAGTGTGACTACACAAAAGTACAATAGCCACGTTTAGGATGCCACTAGGTACACTGACTGTTTGCTAGTATAATGGTGTAGTTAAAAAACGTTTGAGTGTGCAATGCAGGCAGACGTGCTGCAAATATCATTGCACTAGTGTGACTACACAAAAGTCCAATAGCCACGTTTAGGATGCCACTAGGTACACTGACTGCTAGTATAATGGCTTAGTTAAAAAGAGTTTGAGTGTGCAATGCAGGCAGACGTGCTGCAAATATCTTTCCACTAGTGTGACTACACAAAAGTACAATAGCCACGTTTAGGATGCCACCAGGTACTCTGACTGTTTGCTAGTATAATGGCTTAGTTAAAAAGAGTTTGAGTGTGCAATGCAGGCATACATGCTGCAAATATCTTTCCACTAGTTTGACTACACAAAAGTACAATAGCCACGTTTAGGATGCCACTAGGTACACTGACTGTTTGCTAGTATAATGGCTTAGTTAAAAAGAGTTTGAGTGTGCAATGCAGGCAGACGTGCTGTAAATATCTTTCCACTAGTGTGACTACACAAAAGTACAATGGCCACGTTTAGGATGCCACTAGGTACACTGACTGTTTGCTAGTATAATGGCTTAGTTAAAAAGAGTTTGAGTGTGCAATGCAGGCAGACATGCTGAAAATATCTTTCCACTAGTTTGACTACACAAAAGTACAATAGCCACGTTTAGGATGCCACTAGGTACACTGACTGTTTGCTAGTATAATGGCTTAGTTAAAAAGAGTTTGAGTGTGCAATGCAGGCAGACATGCTGCAAATATCTTTCCACTAGTTTGACTACACAAAAGTACAATAGCCACGTTTAGGATGCCACCAGGTACTCTGACTGTTTGCTAGTATAATGGCTTAGTTAAAAAGAGTTTGAGTGTGCAATGCAGGCATACATGCTGCAAATATCTTTCCACTAGTTTGACTACACAAAAGTACAATAGCCACGTTTAGGATGCCACTAGGTACACTGACTGTTTGCTAGTATAATGGCTTAGTTAAAAAAAGTTTGAGTGTGCAATGCAGGCAGCCGTGCTGCAAATATCTTTCCACTAGTTTGACTACACAAAAGTCCAATAGCCACGTTTAGGATGCCACTAGGTACACTGACTGTTTGCTAGTATAATGGCTTAGTTAAAAAGAGTTTGAGTGTGCAATGCAGGCAGACGTGCTGTAAATATCTTTCCACTAGTGTGACTACACAAAAGTACAATGGCCACGTTTAGGATGCCACTAGGTACACTGACTGTATGCTAGTATAATGGCTTAGTTAAAAAGAGTTTGAGTGTGCAATGCAGGCAGACATGCTGCAAATATCTTTCCACTAGTTTGACTACACAAAAGTACAATAGCCACGTTTAGGATGCCACTAGGTACACTGACTGTTTGCTAGTATAATGGCTTAGTTAAAAAGAGTTTGAGTGTGCAATGCAGGCAGACATGCTGCAAATATATTTCCACTAGTTTGACTACACAAAAGTACAATAGCCACGTTTAGGATGCCACTAGGTACACTGACTGTTTGCTAGTATAATGGCTTAGTTAAAAAGAGTTTGAGTGTGCAATGCAGGCAGACGTGCTGCAAATATCTTTCCACTAGTGTGACTGCACAAAAGTACAATAGCCACGTTTAGGATGCCACTAGGTACACTGACTGTTTGCTAGTATAATGGCTTAGTTAAAAAAAGTTTGAGTGTGCAATGCAGGCAGACGTGCTGCAAATATCTTTCCACTAGTGTGACTACACAAAAGTACAATAGCCACGTTTAGGATGCCACTAGGTACACTGACTGTTTGCTAGTATAATGGCTTAGTTAAAAAGAGTTTGAGTGTGCAATGCAGGCAGACATGCTGCAAATATCTTTCCACTAGTTTGACTACACAAAAGTACAATAGCCACGTTTAGGATGCCACTAGGTACACTGACTGTTTGCTAGTATAATGGCTTAGTTAAAAAGAGTTTGAGTGTGCAATGCAGGCAGACGTGCTGCAAATATCTTTCCACTAGTGTGACTACACAAAAGTCCAATAGCCACGTTTAGGATGCCACTAGGTACACTGACTGTTTGCTAGTATAATGGCTTAGTTAAAAAAAGTTTGAGTGTGCAATGCAGGCAGACGTGCTGCAAATATCTTTCCACTAGTGTGACTACACAAAAGTACAATAGCCACGTTTAGGATGCCACTAGGTACAATGACTGTTTGCTAGTATAATGACTTAGTTAAAAAGAGTTTGAGTGTGCAATGCAGGCAGACGTGCTGCAAATACCTTTCCACTAGTGTGACTACACAAAAGTACAATAGCCACGTTTAGGATGCCACTAGGTACACTGACTGTTTGCTAGTATAATGGCTTAGTTAAAAAGAGTTTGAGTGTGCAATGCAGGCAGACATGCTGCAAATATCTTTCCACTAATTTGACTACACAAAAGTACAATAGCCACGTTTAGGATGCCACTAGGTACACTGACTGTTTGCTAGTATAATGGCTTAGTTAAAAAGAGTTTGAGTGTGCAATGCAGGCAGACGTGCTGCAAATATCTTTCCACTAGTGTGACTACACAAAAGTACAATAGCCACGTTTAGGATGCCACTAGGTACACTGACTGTTTGCTAGTATAATGGTGTAGTTAAAAAACGTTTGAGTGTGCAATGCAGGCAGACGTGCTGCAAATATCATTGCACTAGTGTGACTACACAAAAGTCCAATAGCCACGTTTAGGATGCCACTAGGTACACTGACTGTTTGCTAGTATAATGGCTTAGTTAAAAAGAGTTTGAGTGTGCAATGCAGGCAGACGTGCTGCAAATATCTTTGCACTAGTGTGACTACACAAAAGTCCAATAGCCACGTTTAGGATGCCACTAGGTACACTGACTGTTTGCTAGTATAATGGCTTAGTTAAAAAGAGTTGGCGTGTGCAGAGGACAGGAGGGTACAGTGCCAGGATTGTGGGGCTCTGGGTAGAGGAATGGAAGCCTGCCTTTCTATTCCCTCCTAATGGGGAAATGCAGCGACGAAATCCCTGACCTTGGCTACACAGACGCTGTCTCTGTTTTCAGGACCTGTCACCTATGGCTCTGACCCTGCCGGTTTGAGCCCTTAAAAGGACTGAAAAAAGTGCTCTCCCTAAGCTGTCTAGCGCTGTGTATGGAATGCATACAGCTGTATCGGCGATAGGACAAAGGACGGAGCTGCGACAGTGATGTCTGACACCAAGGACGCAGAAGAGATAATGGCGTCCTGGAGGAAAATGTCTGGTTTTATAATGCAGGGACATGTGACATGGACATCCTATCACACATGTCGTTGCTTCTCTGGCTAAAAGTCCACTTAGCTGTGTGTGTGACTGGGATTGGCTGACATGCTGGCCCGCCCCACAAGACGCGCGCGCTTAGGGAAGGAAGACAAGGAAAAAAAAAAAAAAATGGCGATCGCCATTATACAAACAGCAGTGATCTGAAGGCGCTGTTCCCGCACACTATACACTGAAATGTCATAATAGTGTGAGTCACAGAGTGACTTACACTATTACAGCGGAAAGCCAGCTAAGAATTAGCTGTTTTTTTGCTGCTAGAACCGTTCTCGAACGTTTCTAGAACTATCGAGCTTTTGCAAAAAGCTCGAGTTCTAGTTCGATCTAGAACAGGCCCCAAAATCACTCGAGCCTAGAACTGGAGAACCTCGAACCGCGCTCAACTCCAATGGAGAGTCCCCTCAGAGGATAAACACCTTTGTGAATTTTCAGAATGGAATAGAATGTAGCTATGGTTGGATACTTGGGGTTGAAAAAATCCATTTCGTCTTTTGAGATTAGTGATTTTTCAAATCCTTTACAGATGATCTCAGTGAGAGCCAACTTAAAGTCTAAAATGGGGTCTGTGGATAATACCGCATATGTAGATCTACCATATTGTATTTGTAGACTCATATGGAGATATTTCTCTGTGTCCATGACCACCATGTTTTGCCCTTGTTTGATGGTTATTTCTTAGTTTTTATCAACTTTTGACAAAGCTTTCCTTTCTGAATTTGTAAGATTAGGTCTAATGCAAGTAAGACTGGGTCTAATTTTATGGATCTCATTCGTAACTAGTGTGGAAAAAAATATTAATACTGCTGCACTTATTAGCAGAAGGCATCTTGGTGTTTTTCGGTCTGAGGTTCGTAAATGGTCCCCTCACTGAGTCGATAATGTAAACCTCTTACAGTCTTGCCAGAAGTTTAACATCAGGTAGAGTATCCAAAGAAATGCCAAGCCTTTGACATTCACTGAGATCATTCTGTCTGAAAAATTTCCTCCATCTGAGTTTCCTCACAAAAGGTTTTAAATCTTTTACCCAAACAAAGGCATCAAATCATGTAGTCAGCACAAAGGACAGGCCATAAGTAATTACTTTAACCTCTACACTTGACAGTCTATAGTTAGAAATGTTTAAGACCTGTTGGCCATCTCCCAGACCTATATTTACCACTTTTTTGAATTTCTGGGATATCTCTGCTGGAATGGATAAGGATCTCTTATCCCTAAGAAAAGATTTCTGTGGTAAGGGTGAGGGTCCAGAAGATGATGAGGGTTCCGCAGATAATACCTGTAACCCCCGATGCTCTAGTTGTCCTCTGTAAATTTCTATCTTCTAGTCCTCCTCTATCTAGAGGAGGAAGACCAACCCCTGAAATTCCTAGACCTTTTCTATCTAGACCTGCCTTCAGATTCAGATATATTTGAGGAACATATATCTCTTGTCTGAGAGATTGAAAGCACTTTTTTGTTTAAAATCTTCCAAATCTCTCACAAAATGATTGTTTACGATTTTTCATATTCTGTTGATATTTATCAATCAAGCCTTGTAATGCTAGCTCTTTGGTCTGAAATTCAGGATTAGCACTGAACTTCAAGATCTTTTCTCTGAGGGTATGGAGATTTTTAACAGTTTTCTCTTAAGTCTTTTGTCTTTTTCCAGTAGGATGTTCATAAACCGGAGTGGGGAAGCCAGGGATTCTTCTTCCCACCTTTTGGCTAGTTGGGGTGTCCTGACTTGCTCTGCCGGCATTATGTTGATGCTAAGTCCCCTTGTTACTATGTTGTTCTTTATATAATGCTCCAGAGACTGGACCTCCCACCAGAACTTTGTTATTGATATACAGTCAGGGCCAGAAATATTTGGACAGTGACACAAGTTTTGTTATTTTAGCTGTTTACGAAAACATGTTCAGAAATACAATTATATATATAATATAGGCTGAAAGTGTACACTTCCAGCTGCAATAGGAGAGTTTTCACATTCAAATCGGAGAAAGGGTTTAGGAATCATAGCTCTGTAATGCATAGCCTCCTCTTTTTCAAGGAACCAAAAGTAATTGGACAAGGGACTCAAAGGGCTGCAATTAACTATGAAGGCATCTCCCTTGTTAACCTGTAATCAATGAAGTAGTTAAAAGGTCTGGGGTTGATTACAGGTGTGTCGTTTTGCATATGGAAGCTGTTGCTGTGACCAGACAACATGCGGTCTAAGGAACTCTCAATTGAGGTGAAGCAGAACATCCTGAGGCTGAAAAAAAAGAAAAAATCCATCAGAGAGATAGCAGACATGCTTGGAGTAGCAAAATCAACAGTCGGGTACATTCTGAGAAAAAAGGAATTGACTGGTGAGCTTGGGAACTCAAAAAGGCCTGGGCGTCCACGGATGACAACAGTGGTGGATGATCGCCGCATACTTTCTTTGGTGAAGAAGAACCCCTTCACAACATCAACTGAAGTCCAGAACACTCTCAGTGAAGTAGGTGTATCTGTCTCTAAGTCAACAGTAAAGAGAAGACTCCATGAAAGTAAATACAAAGGGTTCACATCTAGATGCAAACCATTCATCAATTCCAAAAATAGACAGGCCAGAGTTAAATTTGCTGAAAAACACCTCATGAAGCCAGCTCAGTTCTGGAAAAGTATTCTATGGACAGATGAGACAAAGATCAACCTGTACCAGAATGATGGGAAGAAAAAAGTTTGGAGAAGAAAGGGAACGGCACATGATCCAAGGCACACCACATCCTCTGTAAAACATGGTGGAGGCAACGTGATGGCATGGGCATGCATGGCTTTCAATGGCACTGGGTCACTTGTGTTTATTGATGACATAACAGCAGACAAGAGTAGCCGGATGAATTCTGAAGTGTACAGGGATATACTTTCAGCCCAGATTCAGACAAATGCCGCAAAGTTGATCGGACGGCGCATCATTGTACAGATGGACAATGACCCCAAGCATACAGCCAAAGCTACCCAGGAGTTCATGAGTGCAAAAAAGTGGAACATTCTGCAATGGCCAAGTCAATCACCAGATCTTAACCCAATTGAGCATGCATTTCACTTGCTCAAATCCAGACTTAAGACGGAAAGACCCACAAACAAGCAAGACCAGAAGGCTGTGGCTGTGAAGGCCTGGCAAAGCATTAAGAAGGAGGAAACCCAGTGTTTGGTGATGTCCATGGGTTCCAGACTTAAGGCAGTGATTGCCTCCAAAGGATTCGCAACAAAATATTGAAAATAAAAATATTTTGTTTGGGTTTGGTTTATTTGTCCAATTACTTTTGACCTCCTAAAATGTGGAGTGTCTGTAAAGAAATGTCTACAATTCCTACAATTTCTATCAGATATTTTTGTTCAAACCTTCAAATTAATGTTACAATCTGCACATAAATTCTGTTGTAGAGGTTTCATTTCAAATCCAATGTGGTGGCATGCAGAGCCCAACTCGCGAAAATTGTGTCACTGTCAAAATATTTCTGGACCTAACTGTATGCTGTCTGCAGGTCAGAGAAAATAATTTTAAGATTTCTTTTAGTCGCATTGGGTATCTCAAACGTTTTACCTGAAAAGACTTCATCTACATCGCTAAGCCATCTATTGATGTTCAGTGGCCCCGAGAGAAAACCAGCCATATTAAATATACCTTTGACCATTCAAATGCAACAAAGGAGAAAATGTTTTTGAGACCAAAGAAAAAACTCCTAAAAACAGTATTAATTTATCACTAGCACTTTATATTCTTTCTTGGTGATGGGTGCCTCTCTTTGGCAATAATATTTTTAGGGATAGAACAAGGACAGTCGACGAGGAGCAAGGGGTACCCAAAAAGGTATGGTGTACCTCTGCTGGTAGGTGGGGAGGAAATAGCTAGTCTTAGGCTAGCTCATTCCCTGTGACCACTTTATAGCAATCTAGCTAATTTATCTGTTGATGATATTTAATCATACTCCTCTATCCATTCACTAAATGTTTGCCCTCTTTTGCACTCACCTCACGAGACATCGTCCGAAATAATAGTGGATCATCTAATCTAGTTTTGTAATTATTAATTTTTAACAAGTAAATAAATAAATACTGTTTTTAGGAGTTTTTTCTTTGGTTATACTAAAGAGTTCATCTCTTCAGATGTAAAATTAGATCTTACGTTAGGTTTATTTAAGGGAATTCTGGACTAGAGATGAGCCACCCCTTCACTGTTCGACTTCGGTTCGGTTCGGTTCGTTGAACGACTGGTGTGTTCGTCGAACGTTCGACTAACGTTTGTCGAAACACCTTCGAACCCCATTGAAAACAATGGCAGGCAAGCAGAAACACAGAAAACACCTTCTAAGGTGTCCAAAAGGTGACAAACAACTCACAAGATACCACAAACATATGGAAAAGTGACAAGTACATATATTCATGCTGAAAGAAAAGAGCTGGACGAGTAAAAGGAGTGGACACAGATATAGGCATGTCATGCCCTTCTAAAATCATGTAAAACACAGCAAGTGGACTCCAACAAGAGTCTCCATTTTTTAAAAAATTTGGCCACAGACACCACTTAAGTGACATCAATTGTTCCATAGTTGCAAACTTAAAATGTTGATTTGCATGAAGCACATTCAAAATTCCACAAGCCTTTACTCTCCCCAGGATGACACAGGGGTAGAAATGTCCTTGTGGATCCATGACTTGTTCATCTTTATGAACGTTAGTCTGTCCACATTGTCACTGGACAGACGCATGCGCTTATCTGTCAGCACACACCCAGGAGCACTGAAGACACGTTCCGAGAGAATGCTGGCTGCGGGACACGACAAGATCTTCAAGGCGTAAGTGACGAGCTCAAGCCATTTTTCCAGATTGGAAGCTCAAAATGAGCAAGGCTCCAGTTGCAGAGTCATGGCATCGATATTCACTTGGAGATACTCCTGTATCATCCTCTCCATGCGATGACTATGTGTCAGACTTCTTGTGTCTTGTGGCCTTGCAAAGGATGGTCTAAAAAGTTCATGAAACGATTCCATAAAATTGCTGTTAACACCAGATTTGGTGTTACTGGTACGATTTGACTGATGACTCGACAGTCCCATGGTTGGCAAGTTAGAACTGTGAGATTCACTCAGTGGTGTTAAGTGGTAAAGCCAATTTCATATTGAGTAACAGCTTCTGCTGATACTACTGCATGTGTGCGTCCCTTTCTATGGCAGGAATTATTTAGCCAAATTTTGACTTGTAATGGGGATCTAAGAGTGTGGCAACCCAGTAGTCAGCATTACTTCGAATTCGGACAATCCGAGGGTCATGTTGTAGGTAGTGCAGCAAGAAGGCGCTCATGTGTCTTGCGCATCCAGGATGACCAAGTCCTTGCTGTATTGGTGGCGGTGAGGTGAAAATCATGTTTCCTTCCTCTGCCCTCTCCCCCCAAACTCACACAACAGAAATGTGATCAAGATCTCCCTCATCTGCTGAGTCTTCCATGCCCATCGCCAGTTTGTCCTTCATTTCTTCCTGGGCTCCTGTACCTTCCTCAACAGTTTGGCTGCTACCATGCGCCCTTGTTAATCTCTCTCCCCCACCGTCCCATGCCTACTGCCTTGGTGGTCTGATCGTCTGGACCTTGTAGATCTTGGTATCCCTTGAACATATGAATCCTCCAGTACTTCCTCCCCTCCCTCTTGTCCCACCACCTGACTCCGAATACTGTTTAGAGTGTGCTCCAGCATGTAAATGACTGGAATTGTCATGCTGATAATGGCATCGTCAGCGCTAAACATGTTCGTCGCCATGTCGAAACTGTGCAGAAGGGTGCATAGGTCCATGATCTGAGACCACTCCAGCAGCGTGACTTGCCCAGGCTATACATCATAACGTATTGCACCAGGTCTCGACGGTGCTGCCACAGTCGCTGCAACATGTGGAGAGTCGAATTCCAGCGTGTCGGCACATCGCATTTCAGCCGGTGAACTGGCAGGCCGAAAGACTTCTGGAGCGATGCATGTCATTCAGCTGCGGGGTGTGAACGGCGGAAGTGAGCACATAGTGACCGTGCCCTCTGCAGAAGCCTATGTAGGCCGGGATAGTGGGTTTAAAATTGCTGGACAACAAGGTTCAACACGTGAGCCATACAAGGCACGTGTGTCACATTGCCCCGGCAAAGTGCCGCACCCAGGTTTGCAGCATTGTTGCACACGGCCTTCCCTGGCTGCAGGTTGAGTGGAGACAACCATTGCTGAAACTCGGTCTCCAGAGCTGACCACAACTCGTCAGCTGTGTGACTCACATTTCCCAGACATGTCAACATAAAGACCGCCTGATGCCGTTGAGCTCTGCTGCCAGCATAGTAAGGAGGTGTGCGGGATTCCTCGTGCACAGTAACAACGCGGGTGGTCTGACCAGACAGGCTTTGAGCGGAGGTGGAGGACCCAGACGAGGTGGAAGAGGCAGAAGCAGTTGAGAAACTTCAACATACAGAGAATTGACGCACAACTCGTGGGGACGGCAAGACTTGTACAGCAGACCCTTTCCCATATCTCACCATAGTTACCCAGTGCCCAGTCAGTGAGATGTAACACCCCTGTTAATGCTTACTGGTCCAAGTATCTGTGGTGAAATGCACCCTGTCACACACAGTTTCTCAAGGAAGCGGTGATGTTTTGTGTGACATGCTGTTATAGCGCAGGCACAACTTTATTGGAGAAGTAGTGGTGACTGGGCATCTGGAACTAGAGCACTGCAACGGACATAAGCTCCCGAAAATCCTGTGTGTCCACCAGGCAGAAAGGCAGCATTTCTGTAGCCAACAGCTTGCAGATGCTGAAAGTCAACCTTTTAGCTTTGTCAAGGCTAGGAGGAAATGGTCTTTTACTTGTCCACATCTGAGGGACCGAGGGTTGGCTGCTGTACTGAGACGGCGTTGAGTAGGGTGTCCCTGGCAAACTGCTGGTCTGTGAGGAAAGTGCAGGTGGAGACATAATGTTGACTCCATCCAAAGGTGGTGCTCTCGATGTCTGAGAGAGCTCAACACCAGCAGCTGTTTCCACTTCCAAAACAACTGACGACCTGCCAATCACACTGCCTGTTGCGGGTAAAGAGGTGGAAGGTCTGCATCCAAAAGCATGTGTGACTGCTGTCCCCATAGTCACAGAGGATGAAGAGCACACGGATGCACTTGAAGGGGCAGATAGTGGCTGGCCCGCTACGGTATGCCGGATTGTAGCACAGTGATCTTCCCACTGCGACTTAAGCTTCATATCCATGAACGAAGTACTCAAACTACTGAGTTTTTGGTCTCTACTTAGAGATTGGGGACAAATCTTAAAGATGACATGAGTTGGGTGATTCTTTGCGATGTCAAAAAAGGCCCAGGCTAGGCAAGGCTTAGAGCCCATGCGACCTGCAGAGCCACTCCGACTTCTGCTCAGAGGCAGAGTTGTGGCTGAGGATGCAGTTGTTGACGTGCTTCCAGTACTCCGTCTCTGTCCAGGAAGGCACAACCTAACCTCGTCGTCAGTAGCATCCTCCTCCACCTCCTCTGCTAACCTCATTGACTGGCTGACTGTGGGTTGACTGTAAGTGGGATCTCCAACCTCATCATCACCCTATGTGTTTACTCCCCTCGTCCTCAGAGCCAACCTCTTCCTGCCCTGACCGAATAGTCAAGTTGTCATTCCAATCAGGTATCTGAGTCTCATCGTCATCAGCATGTTCCTCATTGTCTCCACCAAGAGGAGATACAGTTTGGTAATGAGGGTCAACATTAAGCTCAGAACCTTCTTCATCTGGGCCTGGATCCGACTCACAAAGCTTCTGGGCATCAGTGCAGATCATTTCCTTGTCTGGACTCACTGCAGCTTTGGAGCAGACTTCTGATTCTCAGGCTATAGTGTGGCTTAACAGCTCTGCAAACTCCACCATTTCTGTTACCCCAGGCTAGCAGAAATGGAGAGGTTGCGTAGCTTTCTTGACAGCAGTGGTAGGTCACTGACTATCACAGACACTGATATTATGCCCCAAAGAATTGCCTGGACTACCTGCAGTTAAAAATTGTCTAGCAGAAAGGGAGAACTGGGCTATGTTTGTGGATAGCAGTGGTTGGTCACTGACTATCACAGGCACTGATACTATGCCCCAAAGAATTGCCTGGACTACCTGCAGTTAAAAGAACAGCAAAAAGACCTTCATGTTATATAATTATTGCACCTCTATCTGAGGTGCAATAATTATATAACATGAAGGTCTTTTTGCTGTTCTTGTGGTCTTTTTCTGGTGACCGTTCATATATATGGATGTTGACATTATGGACCTAATTATTCAATTGGTTTTGTTACCTGCAGTTAAAAATTGGCAAGTAGAAATGGAGAGGTGGTGTAGCTTTCTTGACAGCAGTGGTACATCACTGACTATCACAGACACTGATACTATGCCCCAAAGAATTGCCTGCACTTTTTGCAGTTAAACATTGGCTAGTAGAAATGGAGAGGTGGTGTAGCTTTCTTGACAGTAGTGGTACATGACTATCACAGACACTGATACTATACCCCAAAGAATTGCCTGCACTTTTGCAGTTAAATATTTTCTAGCAGAAATGGAGAGGTGGTGGTGTTGCTTTCTTGACAGCTGTGGTAGGTCATTGACTGTCACAGACACTGATACTATGCCCCAAAGAATTGCCTGAGCTGATTTAGACAGACGCTGTGAAAAATCCTTGCACAGCACTGGCACAGACCTGCCTAGCAAAAATGGCTATGAACTGCTCTAATCTAGCCCTGAAAAAAGCAGAAATTACAAGTAGTCCCTAATCCCTAAACCGATGCGTAGATTTCACTCTATAAATGTATAGAGCCCACAACAGGAGCAGCAGCAGCAGCGGGAGCGGTGACTGACACACACCCGCAGCACTGAGATAATGGCGGCGATGGGGAAAATGGCCGGGTCTTATAGGGCAAGGACATGTGACATGCACAGCCAATGAAACATGCCCTTGCTTGTCTGGCAAAAATCCACTTTGCTATGTATGTGTCTGTGATTGTCTGACAGCTTGGCCCGCCCCACTGTATGTTACGAAAAAAAAAAATGGCTATCGCAATTCTTTCAGCACATTTAGCAGCACTGATCTAAACCCCATACCCCCCCCCCCCACACTATACGTTGAATTTTGATAATATCATTATTAACAGTGACTGACAGTATTACAGTGGATTAACTAGCTACGCTTTTGGTGATCGAACCGTTATCGAACAGTCGAACGTGAAGCAAATCTTGAACATCGCCCAAAACAACTCGACATTGAAATTGGCGAACGGTTCGATTCGAACATTGCTCGTCTCTATTCTGAACAACTCATCTGAGACCACTTTCTGGAAAATGTCAATGCTTTCCATGTTCCCTGTTAGTGGTATTCTAGTGCTTTTGTTCTTTAACTTAGTAAATGATTAAAACAACAGGGAACTTAGCTCTGGACCAAGAAGGTCATTTAGTAAATTGACCACTTTGTGATCCTCCTTGGTTATACCGATTGCTTTACATTGCAAGTCATCATTGTTTTTGAAAAATGTTTTCCATATTAATTTTTGAGTAAAAAGGGCTATGTCTTTAATCCATTTGAAAGAGTTAAATCGTTCAGTGAGAACAAAAGATAACCCCTTATGTAATGAACTCATATCAGTACCTGTGACACAAATTCAGAGAGGTTGATTATCTGATTAGTATCCTTAGGGTACCTTCACACTTTAGCGATGCAGCAGCGATCCGACCAGCGATCTGACCTGGTCAGGATCGCTGCTGCATCGCTACATGGTCGCTGGTGAGCTGTCAAACAGGCAGATCTCACCAGCGACCAGTGACCAGCCCCCAGCCAGCAGCGACGTGCAAGCGACGCTGCGCTTGCACGGAGCCGGCGTCTGGAAGCTGCGGACACTGGTAACTAAGGTAAACATCGGGTATGGTTACCCGATGTTTACATTAGTTACCAGCGCACACCGCTTAGCTGTGTGTGCAGGGAGCAGGGAGCCGCGCACACTGAGCGCTGGCTCCTTGCTCTCCTAGCTTCAGTGCACATCGGGTTAATTAACCCGATGTGTACAGCAGCTACATGTGCAGAGAGCCGGAGCCGGCAGCACAGGCAGCGTGAGAGCGGCGGAGGCTGGTAACTAAGGTAAATATCGGGTAACCACCTTGGTTACCCGATGTTTATCCTTGGTTACAGCTTACCGCAGCTGCCAGACGCCGGCTCCTGCTCCCTGCTCGCTTCATTTGTCGCTCTCTCGCTGTCACACACAGCGATCTGTGTGTCACAGTGGGAGAGCGCCTTTGAAGAAAACGAACCAGGGCTGTGTGTAACGAGCAGCGATCTCGCAGCAGGGGCCAGATCGCTGCTCAGTGTCACACACAGCGAGATGGCTAATGAGGTCACTGCTGCGTCACAAAAAGCGTGACTCAGCAGCGATCTCGGCAGCGAGCTCGCTGTGTGTGAAGCACCCCTTAGGGTTATTTATCTCCGGCCTCTGATAAAGTGCCCCTGATAACTTTGTCTCAAATCGTAAGACCGAGTCATTTTATTTAAAAACAGAGGACGCAGATGAAGAGGCTGAGATATTGGTTGAAGGAGCTACTGGAGTAGGCGGGCGAGGGTGGACATATTGATTGAGTCATCCACTTATTTGCTTACTTGATTTCACCATAAAGGCCCCTCTACACACTGAGACTTTCTAGCGATCCCACCAGCGATCCCAACCTAGCCGGGATCGCTACAAAGTCTCTGGTGAGTCGCTGGTGAGCTGTCAAACAGGCAGACCTGGCCAACGACGCAACAGCGATCCGGACCTGCAGAACGACCTAGCTAGTCATTGGGGACGTTGTAAAGCAGCTTTTTGAAAGGGAAGTCGCTAACGAAGTCGCTGTAAAGTCCCTTTTACACACTGAGACTTACTAGTGATCATGCTGCACAGCGGGAAACAAAGGACCAAAGAATGGTCCTGAACGATTTGTAGCGATCAGCAACTTCACGGCAGGGGCCAGGTCGCTGATGTGTTTCACACACTGCAATGTTGCTGGGGAGGTCGCTATTACGTCACAAAACCGATGACGTTACAGCGATGTCATTTGTGATGTTGCAGTGTGTAAAGTCACCTTTAGATCTTAACCATTTTGGAGGTGTCTACACTCCTATCATTATTTGAGAGTTCCCAATCAGAAGAGGAGATACAGTCATATGAAAAAGTTTGGGCACCCCTATTAATGTTAACCTTTTTTCTTTATAACAATTTGGGTTTTTGCAACAGCTATTTCAGTTTCATATATCTAATAACTGATGGATTGAGTAATATTTCTGGATTGAAATGAGGTTTATTGTACTAACAGAAAATGTGCAATCCGCATTTAAACAAAATTTGACCGGTGCAAAAGTATGGGCACCCTTATCAATTTATTGATTTGAACCCTCCTAACTACTTTTTACTGACTTACTAAAGCACTAATTAGTTTTGTAACCTCATTGAGCTTTGAACTTCATAGGCAGGTGTATCCAATCATGAGAAAAGATATTTAAGGTGGCCACTTGCAAGTTGTTCTCCTATTTGAATCTCCTATGAAGAGTGGCATCATGGGCTCCTCAAAACAACTCTCAAATTATCTTAAAGCAAAGATTATTCAACATAGTTGTTCAGGGGAAGGATACAAAAAGTTGTCTCAGAGATTTAAACTGTCAGTTTCCACTGTGAGGAACATAGTAAGGAAATGAAACAACACAGGTACAGTTCTTGTTAAGCCCAGAAGTGTCAGGCAAAAAAAAAAATATCAGGAAGGCAGAGAAGAAGAATGGTGAGAACAGTCAAGGACAGTCCACATACCACCTCCAAAGACCTGCAGCATCATCTTGCTGCAGATGGTGTTAATGTGCATCGGTCAACAATACAGCGCACATTGCACAAGGAGAAGCTGTATGGGAGAGTGATGCGAAAGAAGCCGTTTCTGCAAGCACGCCACAACAGAGTCGCCTGAGGTATGCAAAAGCACATTTGGACAAGCCAGTTACATTTTGGAAGAAGGTCCTGTGGACTGATGAAACAAAGATTGAGTTGTTTGGTCATACAAAAAGGCGTTATGCAGGGAGGCAAAAAAACACGGCATTCCAAGAAAAGCACTTGCTACCCACAGTAAAATTTGGTGGAGGTTCCATCATGCTTTGGGGCTGTGTGGCCAATGCCGGCACCGGGAATCTTGTTAAAGTTGAGGGTCGCATGGATTCAACTCAGTATCAGCAGATTCTTGACAATAATGTGCAAGAATCAGTGACGAAGTTGAAGTTATGCAGGGGATGGATATTTCAGCAAGACAATGATCCAAAACACCGCTCTAAATCTACTCAGGCATTCATGCAGAGGAACAATTACAATGTTCTGGAATGGCCATCCCAGTCCCCAGACCTGAATATCATTGAAAATCTGTGGGATGATTTGAAGCGTGCTGTCCATGCTTGGCGACCATCAAACTTAACTGAACTGGAATTGTTTTATAAACAGGAATGGTCAAATATACCTTCATCCAGTATCCAGGAACTCAATAACAGCTACAGGAAGCGAATAGAGGCTGTTATTTTTGCAAAAGGAGGATCTACAAAATATTAATGTCACTTTTATGTTGAGGTGCCCATACTTTTGCACCGGTCAAATTTTGTTTTAATGCAGATTGCACATTTTCTGTTAGTACAATAAACCTCATTTCAATCCAGAAATATTACTCAGTCCATCAGTTATTAGATATATTAAACTGAAATAGCTGTTGCAAAAACCCAATTTGTTATAAAGAAAAGAGGTTAACATTAATAGGGGTGCCCAAACTTTTTCATATGACTGTATCACTCCCTAGTAGAGATGAGCCACCCCCCTAGAGTTCGAGTTCGGTTCGCCGAACGGTGCCCCGTTCGACGAGCCGATCATCGAACTGTGCGTCGAACTGTGCGTCGATATTTCGAACCCCATAAGAAACAATGGGAGGCAATCACAAACACATAAAAACACCTGGAAAACACCCTCAAAGTTGTCCAAAATGTGCCAAACAATTCCCAAGACAACACAAACACATGGGAAAGTGACAAGGACAAATACTCATTCGAAAACTAAACAGCTGGACGAGGAAAAAGAGGAGACACAGATGTATGAGTATATGCAAGGGAACATCGATGCCATTACTGTGCAACTTGAGCCTTGCTCATTTTAGGCTTCCAATCTGGATAAATTGCCTGAGCTCGCCACGTATGTTTTGGGGATCTTGTCGTGTCCCACAGCCAGCGTTCTCTCTGAACATGTCTTCAGTGCTGCTGGGGGTGTGCTGACAGATAAGCACGCGCATCTGTCCACTGACAATGTGGACATACTAACGTTCACCAAGATGAGGAAGTCATGGATCACACAGGACTTTTCTTCCCCTGGGTCATCCAGGAGAGGTGAAAGGCACGCGTATTTTTGAGAGTGCTTCATGCAAAGGATCTTTTTCATCTTGAAAATGGGGGTCAACTGATGCCAGTCAAGTGGGGTGTGTGTGGCCCAAATAGTGGAAACGAGGGAGACTGTGGTTGGAGTCCCCTCGCTGTGTTTAAAAGAACCAAGATGAACAAGTCATGGCTCTCAGAGGACTTTTCTTCCCCTGGCTCATCCAGGGAAGGCGAAAGGCATGTGTATTTTGGAGAGTGCTTCATGCAAAGCATCTTTTTCATCTTTAAAATGGGGGTCAACTGAAGCCAGTCAAGTGCGGTGTGTGTGGTCCAATTAGTGGAAATGAGGGAGACTGTGGTTGGAGTCCCCTCGCTGTGTTTAAAAGAACCAAGATGAACAAGTCATGGCTCTCAGAGGACTTTTTTTCCCCTGGGTCATCCAGGGGAGGCGAAAGGCACGTGTATTTTGGAGAGTGCTTCATGCAAAGCATCTTTTTCATCTTGAAAATGGGGGTCAACTGGGCCACAGACACCCCACTTGAATGGCATCAATTAGTGGAAACGTGGGAGACTGTGGTTGGAGTCCCCTTGTTGTGTTTTACATGCTTTTAGAAGGACATGACATGGCTTAGAGGTTGACTTTCAGCATCTGCAAACTGTTGGCTACCGAAATGCTGCCTTTTCAACCTTTTTAACCGAGGATGTTCGAGACCTTATGCCCATCGCAGTGCCCCAAGAGCCGATGCCCAGCCGCCACTCCTTCTCCAACAAAGGCGTGGCCACGCTACACCAGCATATCGCACCAAACATCACCGCTTCTTTGAGAAACTGTGTGTGACAGGGTGCATTTCACCACAGATACTTGGCCCAGTAAGCATGGACAGGGGCGTTACATGTCGCTGACTGGGCAATGGGTTACTATGGGGAGAGATGGAGAAGGGTCTGATGTACAAGTCTTGCTGTCCCCACGAGTTGTGTGTCAATCCTTCCTCTGTATGTAGAAGTTAATACACTGCTTCTGCCTCCTCAACTTTGTCTGGGTCCTCCACCTCGGCCCAAACCCTGTGTGGTGAAGCCACCCTTCCTTGTAACTGCGCACAAGGAATCCCACACACCTCCTTACTATGCTGGCAGCAGAGCTCAATGCCATCAGGCGGTCAAATGTTTGCTTTGAAATATATGGTAAATGTGAGACACCGCTGAGGAGTTGTGGACGGTTAGCTCTGGAGACCGAGTTTCATCAATGGTTGTTTCCACTCAACCAGCAGCCAGGGAAGGCCGGGTGCGACAATGATGCAAACCTGGGTGCAGCCCTTCGCCGTGACAATGGGACACACGTGCCTTGTGTGGCTCACGTGTTGAACCTGGTTCTCCAGCAATTTTTAAAGCACTATCCTGGCCCACATGGCCTTCTGCAGAGAGCACGGTGTAATGCCTTCCTTGATCCACACACTCAGATGGGCTGTAAAGGATAGGCTAGAGGGAAGCCACTCACCAAGCAGGACCCTCAGAACCCTGAAACCCTTTAACCTTTAACCCCTATACAGGAATTTGGAATTACAAAGGGCCCAAGGTGATCAATACCTGTGGAAGGCTGCAGTTCCAGAGAATAGTAGTCAGGCAGAGTCAAAACATTAATTGAGGAAGAGGAACAGAATGGGACGGCCGAACCTTAAGCAGAAAACAAGCAGAGGTGAAATGCGGATCAGCCAACGAGGTACATAAACAGCAAGCAGGAAAAGTAGTCAGGTAACAAGCACACAAAATCACAAAACAGAACTTGCGGTAACAGTAACCAGAGGTTCATAGCTATGTCTGGCAGTGGTCAGCAGAGAGGATGGGCCTAAAAAAGGATGTGGTGTCTTCCCATTGGTTGTAGCTGAATGATCGTACTTCATCTGTTAGACACCCACCACCTATATTCAGCCAGTGTTTCTTCATCTGTCAAGGTAACGCAGCCGAGTGGGTGAGCATAACCTGCGTCCACCTGCGCCGCTGGTATCGACTTCTCTCCCATCATCAGCACTATGCACGAAAGGAACACGTTGTCACCTGGCCTTGTATGGCTCACGTGTTGAATCTGATTCTCCAGCAATTTTTAAAACACCATGCCGGCCTACATGGTCTTGTGCAGCGGGCACGCTCGCTATGTGCTCACTTCCATCGTTTGCACCCAGCAGCTCAACAACTTTCATCGCTCCAGAAGTCTTTGTTTGGCGGTTAAACGCCTGAAATGCGATGTGCCGACACGCAGGAATTTGAATCTGCACATGTTGCAGCGTCTGTGGCAGCACCGCCGAGCCCTGCTGAAATACGATATGACGTATACCCTGGGCTAACGTGATCCAGAGGTGGTGCAGATCACGCTGCTGGAGTGGTGTCAGATCAAGGACCTATGCACCCTTCTACACAGTTTACAAATGTCGACGAAGATGTTTAGCACTGGCAATACCATTCTCAGCGTGACAATTCTGGTCATCTACATGATGGAGCACACTTTAAGCATTATTCAGAGTCAGGTGTTGGGACAAGAGGAAGGGGAGGAAATACAGGAGGAGTCATATGCGGAAGGGATAATAAGATCTCCAAGGTCCAGATGGTCAGTGGCACCTAGGCAGCAGTCATGGGACGGTGGGGGAAAGGGATTATCAAGGGCGCATAGTATCAGCAAAACTGTTGAGGAAGGTGCAGGAGCCCATGAAGAAATGGAGGACGAACTGGCGATGGGCATGGAAGACTCAGCAGATGAGTGAGAGCTTGCTCACATTTCGGTTGTGCGAGGTTAGGGGGAGAGGGCAGAGGAAGGAGGCACGATTCTCACCTCTCCGCCACCAACACACCAAGGACTTGGTCCTCCTGGATGCACAAGACACATGAGCGCCTTCTTGCTGCACTACTTACAACATGACCCTCGGATTGTACGAACTCGAAGTAATGCTGACTACTGGGTTGCCACACTGTTAGATCCCCGGTACAAGACAAAATTTGGCGAAATAATTCCTGCCATAGAAATGGACGCACGTATGCAGGAGTATCAGCAGAAGGTGGTATGCAATCTTAGATCTGCTTTTCCACTAAATACCAGTGGTGCACAGAGTGAATCTCAACACTTTGTCATGGATAGGAGGAAATGGTCTTTTACTTGTCCACATCTGAGTGACCGAGGGCTGGCTGCTGTTCTGAGACGGCATTGAGTATGGTGTCCCTGCAACTTTTGGTCATATACCAATTGAGTTGAAAAATGACAGATGCTGGTGGAAAGGGGAACAGGTGTGTTGGAAAGGGGAAAAAAGATTGTGTCACAGGGTCCACATGCCCACCCAGCCTAGCAACTCCCTGTCAACAACACAGGGGCCATTGGGTACGCTGTCCGTGTGCGTAGGGGACAAACCTGTGGACAGCAGGCGCATCAGCAGCAGCAGGCCTGTTAATGCCACTGAGCTGCACTAGAAGGACTGGTAGGACAGGAGCTGGTCTTAACTGTTCTGCGTTACCAACTGTGGTGCTGGCCTGCATCGACGGCCTATCCCTGCCTACCTCTGGCCTAAAGCCGCAATGGGTTCAACACATGGAGGTGTGCTCTTTCGGAGCATAATAGAAGACTGTGCACCTCCTTGTTGGCTCCAGCCCCTTTTATAACCTGGGTCCACCCCAACCCAGGGTGGACCACAATGCACCTCCTGGAGACAAAAGCAGAGTGACACATCATGAGTGGCATAACTAGCGCCCTATTCTGAACCGCCACGACCTAAACACCTCACCAGTCATCGTCTGACCAACAATAATGAGGTGACAAGTCATAGGCGCGGGCCTCTGCAAGCCAGTTGGGAGTTGCCTGGCCACATCGTCAGGACACCTGATGCCCTGTGGTTTATATGTGCCCCCCACATCAGGGGCAGGGCCAGAGAGTTCATTACCGGACCTAGCCTCTGATGCAGTAAGTGCCTGAGCATGCTCAGTAGCATGAAATACAGTCTCCGAAAAAAGACTATCAGCTTCAGCATGCTGTCTAGGCACAACACTGGACTTAGACCTGGCCAGAAGTCCAAGTATTTGTGCAAAGAGGCTTTTCGCACAAAGTGTGGGAGCATGCGCTGTAGCCCAAAATGAAGACTTAGCCTCAGGAATGGCACAGTCAGGCTGAGCATACTCACTAGGCAAAGCACTGGAGTTAGGCTGCGGCTGGGGTAAATCGGCACACGCATGGGCACTAGCCGCCTCTCCACACTTAGACGTGGAGGAGAAAGCAGCCAGCTGGACAACCCGAGGCACAGCCCTAAAGGGCAGCTGACGCCTGGGCGCAACTGGAACTGCAGCAGGTTGCTTGCGTTTACGGCGGCACCGATTCGTAACAACAAATAACAGCCAAAATAACAGGTGTACTTCTTCCCGTGGATAATCTGATATGATCCTTTTTTCACGGACACGACCATCGCTAACAAAAGTAGATGAGACACCAAAACAGCAGCTGCTTCAATGGATCTCAAGTGCACCAAAAAGTGGCCTCTTCTCCACCTCAAGTCCAATATCACAAATACTCCATTCCACTGTGGTGTGAACCCAATCACACTTTCTTCCTAACAGCTCTCAAGTTTCCACCAGCCCTGCTGAGTATGGGGTAACAGATGGTTGAGTCTGCAGAGCTGTTCAGTCACACTATAGCCTGGGAATCAGAGGTCTGCTCCAAAGCTGTAGTGAGTACAGACAAAGAAGTTATTATTATTATTATTATTTATTTATAGAGCACCATTGATTCCATGGTGCTGTACATGAGAAGAGGGTTACATACAGAATACATATACAAGTAACAATAAACAGACTGGTACAGAGGGAAGAGGGCCCTGCCTGTTGTGAATGTTAGTTATGTTTTGGCTGCTGGGAGGCTCCCTCTGGTGGCCAGGAATGGTTTGGACTTGGACCAGGTGTGTTGTGCAATGGGCGTTTCCTTTGCTAACTCTCTGCTTATTTAAATCCTGGTCTGATAGCAGGCCATGCCAGATGTCAGTTGTTCTTTGTATCACCAGCCTGCTTCATTCTGCTCCACACCACATCTACCCCAGATAAGTGCTTGCTCTTTATTTATTGTTTGGTTCTTTTGCTCTTATCTGGGTTTGTCATTTGCTGTGGTTGTTTTCAGTTTATTTGCATGCAGGGATTTCCCCCCTCAGTTGCTTGGCTGGGGAACTCCCTGCAGTTCTGTTTGAAGTATAGCTCCATTGGGTCCATGTGTTTGTGGCTTGTTGAATTTGTTATGATTCTTGTTTTCTGTTCATTGGTATGACAAAAGCACCTGGTATAGGACGGAGTTCAGATCGTGTGATCTGAGGGCCTTTTTGTACTATCAGGAATTTGGATTTTTGCAGGGTTTTTTCTCTGGCCACCATCAGTCCCTTTCCTTTCCTTTCCTATTTTAGTCAGTGGGGGCCTCACGTTTTGCTAATCCTGTCATCTATCTGTGTATTGTGTTTTTCGTATATCACCGCAGTCTTTGAATGTGGGGGGCTTGCTATTCTTGTCTATTTTCTGAGGCAGAGAGTTAATCATCTTTCCTTCCTTTAGGATAGTTAGTTCTCCGGCTGGGTTCGCGGTGCACAGGATGTTAGTTCACCCCTCGGCTACTTCTAGTTGTGATGGTTAGTAAGGGGATGGCGGCCAGATTAGTTGCCAATGCTCTTGTCACCTTTTACCAATGATTTGAGGTGGTCTTCTATGGTTCCGGATCATAACACCTGCCCTTGCGGGATTATATTGTAAAGGATTTTGGGGAGGAGACAGTAGGTGGGATGTAGGTTGGGCGGCAGCTACGCACAGTAGTGGGGTCATTGAAGGTTAACTCATCTGTTCAGAAATGACTATTTCAGTATCTGTTTCAAGCTTGCGGGTGTAGCAGATAATCTGACGTGTTGAGGCAGCGAGTTCCAGGAGACAGGGGAAATAGTCTGCACAGATGCCCAGAAGCTTTGTGAGTCGGATCCAGGCCCCGATGAAGAAGGTGCTGAGCATCATGTACACCCTCATTTCCAAACCGTATATCATCCTGGTGAAGACAATGGGGAACATGATGAGGAGACTCAGATACCTGATTATAACAACAACTTTGCTATTCGGTCAGGGCAGGAAGAGGTTGACACGGAGGAATCAAGTCGAGGGGAATGAAAAAAACAGGGTGATGATGAGGTTTGAGACCCCATTTACTGTCAAACCAAAGTCAGTCAGTCGATGACGTCAGCAGAGGAGGTGGAGGAGGATGCTACTGACGATGAGATTACGTTGTGTCTTCCTGGACAGAGACAAAGTACTTGAAGCACGTCAACAACTGAATCCTCGGCCACAACTCTGCCTCTGAGCATAAGTCATGTTGGCTATGCAGGTTGCATAGGCTGTAAGCCTTGCCTAGCCTGGGACTTTTTGGACATCGCAAAGGATCACCCAAGTCATGTAATCTGTAAGATTTGTCAACAATCTCTAAGTAGAAGGCAAAAACTCACAACTTTGAGTACTGCCTCCATGAAGTGTCACATGGATATGAATTAATAGCGTGAGGGTGTATTGCTCAGCTTTAGCCACTGTCAATGCAACATGCTTATTTGCCGTTTATTGCATGCATTGTTGCAGACTACACACAAGGGGCTGCTGTTTTTTGGATCTGCCTTTGTCTGTTTGGTCACTATAGCAATAGCAAATTGGTCTTCGGGTGTGGACTTGGAGATGCTGTCTATGAACAGAAGGAAAAGCTAAAGGTGTGTGTTACACAAGGAGCCACCGCGGAAACATTTCGTTCAGTTGTGAGGGGAGTCGTGTTGGAGTTTGGGGAGGAGCACCGTAACGCCAGTGAGCAGCATCCTGTGCCACAGACCAACATTCTTCCGGTTCTGTCCATACTGTTTACCGTGAGAGGAGCGTAAAGTCTGTACTTCTGTCAACTGGATATCACAGTACCTGGGTACGGTAGGCTATGCCCAGACAGTAATGCATGCACACAACACTTTGTTTTATTAGCAAAACACATATCTGTTCTGGGTTGGCTTACTATATAGACAATAAGACTTAGTGCCTCTACACTGTGAAATTTTCACTTACAGTTTAAATCATAGAGGGACAGCGACACATGTTTGCATTGGCTGTTGCTTTTTAAGATTCCCATGACTGTGTTGCAGAGCTGTGTGGTTTGTATTCACACTGTTATCATCTGTCTTACCTGTGAGGCTTCAGTTAACATGGGTATTCAGGGGGGCAATGTGTTTTGTCTATGTTTAGGTCGATAACTTTGAAGCTCTTGTGATGCGCCACTGGTAAGTCGTGTTCGCACACTCACACACGCAAAAACACACAATTACTGCTGCTATGCAGAGGGATTAGCAGGTAGTAGGCAACTGAATAGATTGTTCGATTATTACAATTTTATGCATGGTTCATATTGCTTGTTTTGGGAAAGTTAAACAATCATTTATCAACCCAGCTGCCTAGAGTCCTTTTTACGTTGCGTGGTTTTGCTGCATACTGTGGAGCCCACCAAGTACAAGACTTAAAATAAAGCATACGTCGCAATAGGAATTTCACTTTGCTACAATGCCGCCTAGCGGGGCTGTGCAACCACCGCCTGTCCCATCAAGTGCATTTTCGTGCTCTTCATCCTCTGTGACTGTGGGGAAAGCAGTCACACATGCTTTTTCACGCTGAACTTCCACCCCGTTACCCGTAAGCGGGAGTGTGATTGGCAGGTCATCACTTGTTTTTTAAGTGTAAACAGATGGTATTGTTGAGCTGTCAGACATCGAGAGAACCACCATTGGATGAAGGCAACATTATATCCACGCCTGCACCTTTGTCACAGATTGGCTGGGCTACCTACAGTAATGGAAAGGAGTGTAGAATGCACATGTGTTGTACCTTGCTTGGCAGCAAAGGAACACTAAAGGCCGCTTTACACACTGCGATATCGGTCCCGATATCGCTAGTGTGGGTACCCGCCCCCATCTGTTGTGCGACAAGGGCAAATCGCTGCCCATGCCGCACAACGTCGCCCAGACCCGTCACACATACTTACCTGCCCGGCGACGTCGGTGTGACCGGCGAAACGCCTCCTTTCTAAGGGGGCGGTCCGTGCGGCGTCACAGCGACGTCACTGAGCAGTCGCCCAATAGAAGCGGAGGGGCGGAGATGAGCGGGACGTAACATCCCAGCCACCTCCTTCCCTCCGCATAGCGGCCGGGAGGCAGGTAAGGAGAGCTTCCTCGTTCCTGCGGTGTCACACGGAGCGATGTGTGCTGCCGCAGGAACGAGAAACAACCTCGTTACTGCTGCAGTAACGATAATTGAGAATGGACCACCATGTCACCGATGAGCGATTTTGCATGTTTTTGCGACGATTCAAAATTGCTCATAGGTGTCACATGCAACAACATCGCTAATGCGGCCGGATGTGCGTCACAAATTCCGTGACCCCAACGACTCAGCATTAGCGATATCGTAGCGTGTAAAGCCCCCTTAACTTAGAATTTCAGACAATTTTAGGATGGCAGAAAAAGTGTCAGCTCTTTGGAAAAATGAAATAGCATGGCAAAAGTGGGCAGGTGGGTATAGTGGCCGTGTTCTGTGGGTACCAGGACAGTAAAGGAAGCCTCACTTTCTATTCCTCCTAATGATAAAATGCAGCAAGGAATTCCCAGAGTTTCCTATACAAATAGCGTAGCAAAATGTACATGAGGGTTTAACGCAGAGGTGCTGGAAAATGCTTGTCATCGGTGGGACACAAAATTAGTATAGCAGCTACTTTTTGGATGCCACTTATGTCCAGCACTGCTTGCTATAAAAATAGCGTAGCAAAATGTGCATCAGGGTTTAATGCAGAGGTGCTGGCAAATGCTTGGCACCAGTGGGACACAAAATTAGTATAGCAGCCACTTTTTGGATGCCACTTATGTCCAGCACTGTTTGCTATAAAAATATTGTAGCAAAATGTGCATCAGGGTTTAATGCAGAGGTGCTGGCAAATGCTTGGCACCAGTTGGACACAAAATTAATAGAGCAGCCACTTTTTGGATGCCACTTATGTCCAGCACAGTTTGCTATAAAAATAGCGTAGCACAATGTGCATCAAGGTTTACTGCAGAGGTGCTGACAAATGCTTGGCACCAGTGGGACACAAAATTGGTATAGCAGCTACTTTTTGGATGCCACTTATGTCCAGCACTGGTTGCTATAAAAATAGCGTAGCAAAATGTGCATCAGAGTTTAATGCAGAGGTGCTGGAAAATGCTTGGCACCGGTGGGACACAAAATTAGTATAGCAGCCACTTTTTGGATGCCATTTGTGTCCAGCACTGTTTGCTATAAAAATAGCGTAGCAAAATGTGCATGAAGGTTTAAAGCAGATGTGCTGAAAAATGCTTGGCACCGGTGGGACACAAAATTTGTAGAGCAGCCTATTTTTGGATGCCACTTATGTCCAGCACTGTTTGCTATAAAAATAGTGTAGCAAAATGTGCATCAAGGTTTAATGCAGAGGTGCTGGCAAATGCTTGGCACCAGTGGGACACAAAATTAGTAGAGCAGCCACTTTTTGGATGCCACTTATGTCCAGCACTGTTTGCTATAAAAATAACGTAGCAAAATGTGCATCAGGGTTTAATGCAGAGGTGATGGCAAATGCTTGGCACCGGTGAGACACAAAATTAGTAGAGCAGCCACTTTTTGGATGCCACTTATGTCAAGCACTGGTTGCTATAAACATAGCATAGCAAAATGTGTATCAGGGTTTAATGCAGAGGTGCTGGCAAATGCTTGGCACCAGCTGGACACAAAATTAGTAGAGCAGCCACTATTTGGATGCCACTTATGTCCAGCACTGTTTGCTATAAAAATAGAGTAGCAAAATGTGCATCAGGGTTTAATGCAGAAGTGCGGGCAAATGCTCGGCACCAGTGGGACACAAAATTAGTAGAGCGGCCACTTTTTGGATGACACGTATGTCCAGTACTGTTTGCTATAAAAATAGCGTAGCAAAATGTGCATCAGGGTTTAATGCAGAGCTGCTGGCAAATGCTCGGCACTAGTGGGACACAAAATTAGTAGAGCAGCCAATTTTTGGATGCCGCTTATGTTCAGCACTGTTTTCTATAAAAATAGCGTAGCAAAATGTGCATCAGGATTTAATGCAGAGGTGCTGGCAAATGCTCGGAACCAGTGGGACACAAAATTAGTAGAGCAGCCACTTTTTGGATGCCACTTATGTCCAGCACTGTTTGTTATTAAAATAGCGTAGCAAAATGTGCATCAGGGTTTAATGCAGAGGTGCTGGAAAATGCTTGGCACCGGTGAGACACAAAATTAGTATAGCAGCCACTTTATTTTAGATGCCACTTATGTCCAGCACTGTTTGCTATAAAAATAGCATTGCAAAATGTGCGTGAGGGTTTAATGCAGAGGTGCTGGAAAATGTTAGGCACCGGTGGGACACAAAATTAGTATAGCAGCCACTTTTTGGATGCCACTTATGTCCAGCACTGTTTGCTATAAAAATATTGTAGCAAAATGTGAATCAGGGTTTAATGCAGATGTACTGGCAAATGCTTGGCACCAGTGGGACACAAAATTAGTACAGCAGCCACTTTTTGGATACAACTTATGTCCAGCACTGTTTGCTATAAAAATAGCGTAGCAAAATGTGCATCAGGGTTTAATGCAGAGGTGCTGGCAAATGCTTGGCACCGGTGAGACACAAAATTAGTATAGCAGCCACTTTATTTTAGATGCCACTTATATCCAGCACTGTTTGCTATAAAAATAGCATAGCAAAATGTGCATCAGGGTTTAATGCAGAGGTGCTGGCAAATGCTTGGCACCGGTGAGACACAAAATTAGTAGAGCATCCACTTTTTGGATGCCACTTATGTCCAGCACTGTTTGCTATAAAAATAGCGAAGCAAAATGTGCATAAGGGCTTTAATGCAGAGGTGCTGGCAAATTCTTGGCACCAGTGGGATCCAAAATTAGTAGAGCAGCCACTTTTTGGATGCCCCTTCTGTCAAGCACTGGTTGCTATAAACATAGCATAGCAAAATGTGTATCAGGGTTAATGCAGGGGTGCTGGCAAATGCTTGGCACCAGTTGGACACAAAATTAGTAGAGTAGCCTCTTTTTGGATGTCACTTATGTCCAGCACTGTTTGCTATAAAAATATCGTAGCAAAATGTGCATCAGGGTTTAATGCAGAGGTGCTGGCAAATGCTTGGCACCGGTGGGACACAAAATTAGTAGAGCAGCCCATTTTTGGATACCACTTATGTCCAGCACTGTTTGCTATAAAAATAGCATTGCAAAATGTGCATGAAGGTTTAATGCAGAGGTGCTGGAAAATGTTTGGCACCGGTGGGACACAAAATTAGTATAGCAGCCACTTTTTGGATGCCACTTATGTCCAGCACTGTTTGCTATAAAAATATTGTAGCAAAATGTGCATCAGGGTTTAATGCAGAGGTGCTGGCAAATGCTTGGCACCAGTTGGACACAAAATTAGTAGAGCAGCCACTTTTTGGATACAACTTATGTCCAGCACTGTTTGCTATAAAAGTAGCGTAGCAAAATGTGCATCAGGGTTTAATGCAGAGGTGCTGGAAAATGCTTGGCACCGGTGAGACACAAAATTAGTATAGCAGCCACTTTATTTTAGATGCCACTTATATCCAGCACTGTTTGCTATAAAAATAGCATAGGAAAATGTGCATCAGGGTTTAATGCAGAGATGCTGGCAAATGCTTGGCACCGGTGAGACACAAAATTAGTAGAGCATCCACTTTTTGGATGCCACTTATGTCCAGCACTGCTTGCTATAAAAATAGCGAAGCAAAATGTTCATAGGGCTTTAATGCAGAGGTGCTGGCAAATGCTTGGCACCAGTGGGATCCAAAATTAGTAGAGCAGCCACTTTTTGGATGCTCCTTCTGTCAAGCACTGGTTGCTATAAGCATAGCATAGCAAAATGTGTATCAGGGTTAATGCAGAGGTGCTGGCAAATGCTTGGCACCAGTTGGACACAAAATTAGTAGAGCAGCCACTTTTTGGATGCCACTTATGTCCAGCACTGTTTGCTATAAAAATATCCTAGCAAAATGTGCATCAGGGTTTAATGCAGAGGTGCTGGCAAATGCTTGGCACCAGTTGGACACAAAATTAGTAGAGCAGCCACTTTTTGGATGCCACTTATGTCCAGCACTGTTTGCTATAAAAATAGCGTAGCAAAATGTGTATCAGGGTTTAATGCAGAGGTGCTGGCAAATGCTTGGCACCAGTTGGACACAAAATTAGTAGAGCAGCCACTTTTTGGATGCCACTTATGTCCAGCACTGTTTGCTATAAAAATAGCGTAGCAAAATGTGCATCAGGGTTTAATGCAGAGGTGCTGGCAAATGCTCGGCACCAGTGGGACACAAAATTAGTAGAGCAGCCACTTTTTGGATGCCCCTTATGTCCAGCACTGTTTGCTATAAAAATAGCGTAGCAAAATGTGCATCAGGGTTTAATGCAGAGGTGCTGGCAAATGCTCGGCACCAGTGGGACACAAAATTAGTATAGCAGCCACTTTATTTTAGATGCCACTTATGTCCAGCACTGTTTTCTATAAAAATAGCATAGCAAATTGTGCATCAGGATTTAATGCAGAGGTGCTGGCAAATGCTCGGCACCAGTGGGACACAAAATTAGTAGAGCAGCCACTTTTTGGATGCCACTTATGTCCAGCACTGTTTGCTATAAAAATAGCGTAGCAAAACGTGCATCAGGGTTTAATGCAGAGGTGCTGGAAAATGCTTGCCACCGGTGAGACACAAAATTAGTATAGCAGCCACTTTATTTTAGATGCCACTTACGTCCAGCACTGTTTGCTATAAAAATAGCATAGCAAAATGTGCATCAAGGTTTACTGCAGAGGTGCTGGCAAATGCTTGGCACCAGGGGGACACAAAATTAGTAGAGCAGCCACTTTTTGTATGCCACTTATGTTCAGCACTGTTTGCTATAAAAATAGCGTAGCAAAATGTGTATCAGGGTTTAATGCAGAGGTGCTGGCAAATGCTTGCCACCAGTGGGACACACAATTAGTAGAGCAGCCACTTTTGGATGCCACTTAAGTCCTGCACTGGTTGCTAAAAAAATAGCATAGCAAAATGTGCATCAGGGTTTAATGCAGAGGTGCTGGCAAATGTTTGGCACCGGTGAGACACAAAATTAGTAGAGAAGCCACTTTTTGGATGCCACTTATGTCAAGCACTGGTTGCTATAAACATAGCATAGCAAAATGTGTATCAGGGTTTAATGCAGAGGTGCTGGCAAACGCTTGGCACCAGTTGGACACAAAATTAGTAGAGCAGCCACTTTTTGGATGCCACTTATGTCCAGCACTGTTTGCTATAAAAATAGCGTAGCAAAATGTGCATCAGGGTTTAATGCAGAGTTGCTGGCAAATGCTCGGCACCAGTGGGACACAAAATTAGTAGAGGAGCCACTTTTTGGATGCCACTTATGTCCAGCACTGTTTGCTATAAAAATAGCGTAGCAAAATGTGCATCAGGGTTTAATGCAGAGGTGCTGGCAAATGCTTGGCACCAGGGGGACACAAAATTAGTAGAGCAGCCACTTTTTGGATGCCACCTTTGTCCAACACTGTCTGCTATAAAAATATCATTGCAAAATGTGCATCAGGGTTTAATGCAGAGGTGCTGAAAAATGCTTGGCACCAGTGGGACACAAAATTAGTAGAGCAGCCACTGTTTGGATGCCACGTATGTCCAGTACTGTTTGCTATAAAAATAGCATAGCAAAATGTGCATCAGGGTTTAATGCAGAGCTGCTGGCAAATGTTCGGCACTAGTGGGACACAAAATTAGTATAGCAGCCAATTTTTGGATGCCGCTTATGTCCAGCACTGTTTGCTATAAAAATAGCGCAGCAAATTGTGCATCAGGATTTAATGCAGAGGTGCTGGCAAATGCTCGGCACCAGTGGGACACAAAATTAGTAGAGCAGCCACTTTTTGGATGCCACTTATGTCCAGCACTGTTTGCTATAAAAATAGCGTAGCAAAACGTGCATCAGGGTTTAATGCAGAGGTGCTGGAAAATGCTTGGCACCGGTGAGACACAAAATTAGTATAGCAGCCACTTTATTTTAGATGCCACTTACGTCCAGCACTGTTTGCTATAAAAATAGCATAGCAAAATGTGCATCAAGGTTTACTGCAGAGGTGCTGGCAAATGCTTGGCACCAGGGGGACACAAAATTAGTAGAGCAGCCACTTTTTGTATGCCACTTATGTTCAGCACTGTTTGCTATAAAAATAGCGTAGCAAAATGTGTATCAGGGTTTAATGCAGAGGTGCTGGCAAATGCTTGCCACCAGTGGGACACACAATTAGTAGAGCAGCCACTTTTGGATGCCACTTAAGTCCTGCACTGGTTGCTAAAAAAATAGCATAGCAAAATGTGCATCAGGGTTTAATGCAGAGGTGCTGGCAAATGCTTGGCACCGGTGAGACACAAAATTAGTATAGCAGCCACTTTATTTTAGATGCCACTTATGTCCAGCACTGTTTGCTATAACAATAGCGTAGCAAAATGTGCATCAGGGTTTAATGCAGAGGTGCTGGCAAATGCTTGGCACCGGTGAGACACAAAATTAGTAGAGCAGCCACTTTTTGGATGCCACTTATGTCAAGCACTGGTTGCTATAAACATAGCATAGCAAAATGTGTATCAGGGTTTAATGCAGAGGTGCTGGCAAACGCTTGGCACCAGTTGGACACAAAATTAGTAGAGCAGCCACTTTTTGGATGCCACTTATGTCCAGCACTGTTTGCTATAAAAATAGCGTAGCAAAATGTGCATCAGGGTTTAATGCAGAGTTGCTGGCAAATGCTCGGCACCAGTGGGACACAAAATTAGTAGAGGAGCCACTTTTTGGATGCCACTTATGTCCAGCACTGTTTGCTATAAAAATAGCGTAGCAAAATGTGCATCAGGGTTTAATGCAGAGGTGCTGGCAAATGCTTGGCACCAGGGGGACACAAAATTAGTAGAGCAGCCACTTTTTGGATGCCACCTTTGTCCAACACTGTCTGCTATAAAAATATCATTGCAAAATGTGCATCAGGGTTTAATGCAGAGGTGCTGAAAAATGCTTGGCACCAGTGGGACACAAAATTAGTAGAGCAGCCACTGTTTGGATGCCACGTATGTCCAGTACTGTTTGCTATAAAAATAGCATAGCAAAATGTGCATCAGGGTTTAATGCAGAGCTGCTGGCAAATGTTCGGCACTAGTGGGACACAAAATTAGTATAGCAGCCAATTTTTGGATGCCGCTTATGTCCAGCACTGTTTGCTATAAAAATAGCGCAGCAAATTGTGCATCAGGATTTAATGCAGAGGTGCTGGCAAATGCTCGGCACCAGTGGGACACAAAATTAGTAGAGCAGCCACTTTTTGGATGCCACTTATGTCCAGCACTGTTTGCTATAAGAATAGCGTAGCAAAATGTGCATCAGGGTTTAATGCAGAGGTGCTGGAAAATGCTTGGCACCGGTGAGACACAAAATTAGTATAGAAGCCACTTTATTTTAGATGCCACTTATGTCCAGCACTGTTTGCTATAAAAATAGCATAGCAAAATGTGCATCAAGGTTTACTGCAGAGGTGCTGGCAAATGCTTGGCACCAGTGGGACACAAAATTAGTATAGCAGCCACTTTTTGGATGCCATTTATGTTCAGCATTTTTTGCTATAAAAATTGCATAGCAAAATGTGCATCAGGGTTTAATGCAGAGGTGCTGGCAAATGCTTGGCACCAGTGGGACACAAAATTAGTAGAGCAGCCACTTTTTGGATGCCACTTATGTCCAGCACTGTTTGCTATAAAAATAGCATGGCAAAAGTGGGCAGGTGGGTACAGTGGCCGGGTTCTCTGGGTCAGTTTACATGAAAGGAAACCTCACTTTCTATCCCTCCTAACAGTGAAATGCATCAAGGAATTCCCTGAGCTTAGGTACACATATGCTGTTATCTGAAGCTGTATACAGCGTTTCCACGGACCTGACTGTCACCTATGGCTCTGAGCCCGAGAAAATGAGCCCTGAAAAGGACTGAAATAAACTTCTGTCCCTAATTTGTAGAGCACTGTGTATATTGCGTAGACAGCCGGATCGGCGCCAGGAGCTGCGTGAGCGGTGACTGTCACCTACACGTAGAAAGCAGATAATGGCGCCGTGAGAGAAAATGGCCGTATTTATAATGCAAGGACATGTGACATGGACAGCCTATGACACGTGCCATTGCTTGTCTGGCAAAAAAGACCACTTAGCTGTGTGTGTGTGTGTGTGTGTGTGGGATTGACTGACATGCTGGCCCGCCCCATTGCACGCGCGCTTAGGAAAAAAAAAAAAAATGGCAATCGCCTTTATCCCAGCATCACTGATCTAAATGCACAGCCCCCGCACACTATACGCTGAAATTAGATAATAGTGGGACTCACAGAGTGACTCACACTATTACAGTGAAAAGCCAGCTAGTAACTAGCTAGGCTTTTTGCTTATGGAACCGTTCTCGAACGTAACTTGAGCTATCGAGCTTTTAGCATAAAGCTCGCATTCGCATTCGATCTCGAGCCCCCCCAAAATCACTCGAACATGAAATTGGCGAACCTCGAACATCGCTCAACTCTACTCCCTAGTACCAGATTATTATCCAAAATTATAGCCTATTTATCACAAAATTCAGTTAGATCTTTCACGAATTTGCTATTTTTCCGCTCCTTCAATTGATACTGGAAGCGTTCCATTAATGTTTATAAGATGGCTTCCCTCCTCTGAGATTCTGGGTCAGTTTTCAGTTCAAGGGTAGTTTCAAATTGCTTGTACAATTTTTTTAATGTTTTCTCCAATGTTAATTTCTCTTTCTTTACCAGAATTTGCATATATCTTAGAGAAGAAGACATAGATTCATTCTCCCACTTATCTAATAATTCCTGGAAAGTAAGGCTGGTGTTATATTAATTCTAAGTCCCTTTGGGGTGATGCCTTGTTTGCTGTATCTACTCAAAGACTGTACCGTCCATCAGGATTTCAGGTTATCTTTATAGCATCCATATAATTCATTAAAGTGTGTTTTGTGACCTGTATTAGAATTGATTCCTGTATTATTCTCTGAAAAATCACTTTTGGCTTCCACTAGCCACTGCCTGATGTCAGTTTTAATGCCCTAAGGTCAGATGGCACCCCCGCTCCACGGTGTCTTACCCTAAACAACTTTCCCTGTTACTTGCCCTATTTAGTCTGTGAAACAAACCCAATACAGAAAAATGGTACTTAGCTCAATATTGCACAAAATCCCTTGAATGAAATAAAGGACCCTCCGCTTGTAGATACATGGGGCGATCCTGCTCCAGATGCATTTTCCCCTCCTGGGTACTATGGGGGGTTTATTTGGGAAATAGGAGGGGGGAGCCATAGTGTCGCGAGCGGCGGGGCGCCACACTCGCTAACGCTCGGGTCCGGCGCTGCTGCTGCGGCTGCTCGGTGGCTTGAGCGGTGGGCCGGATCCGGGGACTCGAGCGGCGCTCCTCGCCCGTGAGTGAAAGGGGCGTAGTTTGGTTTGGGGATGTAGTCCGTGACGCCACCCACGGGTTGTGGTGAGGTTGGGCACCACCGCTGCTGGTGACGGGGATCCCAGGAGCGATGGTAGGGAGCAGCTGGGATGTTGTTTTCCCCCTCCGTGGGTAGGGGTTGGTGGTCCCGGGGCCCGTTGAGGTGACGAACAGGCAGGGTTGGCGAGGTGCAGGGTCGCAGGGACAGCGCAGCGCAGTGCCGGATGGCACTGGTGTACTCACTCAGCAACAGATGCACGCAAAGTCTCTTGTAAACCAAACGGCTGGATGGACGGGTCCCGCAGCCGGCTGCTGTGGCTTCTCCCGGACAGTTGGCGGTGGCTGCCTTTCCCTGCACCTTTGTGTGTATATGGCTCCGATGGCTTCCCACCGGTAACCCGCTCCCCAGCGTATATGTGCCGGAGGAGCCCTTTTGCCCGCAGGCTCTGGCCCTTTGGAATTCTAGCTTTGGCGGTAGCTGTATTTTCTTTTGCTGGTCGGACGGTTGCCTTTTATTGGGTCTTGGCTGCTAGGAAACCCCTGGGGTTCCAGTCACTAACGAATTTGACCTTTGACGGCGGCTCCAAGCCTGGTCGGGGTCCGCAGGCCCTGCCTGTGTGTGCTGGCGTCACTTCGCTCCCCGGTTCGGTACCGGCGGGCCACCGCCCGAACCCGGTCCTACGGTTCCGCGTTGATTCGCCTCTCCTGCAGATGGCCACCACCGTCTGCCAACTTTGCTCTTAGTGCCCGGGCCACACACCCGGACACGGTCAGTTTACTCCTCCACCACTACTTCACTCCTCACTCTTGCACTTCCCTAACTGATCTGCTCTGACTTCCTTTTCCCGCCTCCAGGACTGTGAGCTCCTCAGTGGGTCCACCCCACCAGGTGTGGACATCAGCCCCTGGAGGGAGGCAACAAGGATTTTGTGTCTGGCTGATGTGCCTGTCTCGGGGTGGGGGTGTGTGTTGCAGTACCTGTGACGACCTGGCTAGTCCAGGGTGCCACAATAGCATTTTTCCAGAGCTTTTGGGCCACTAGTAATGTGAAAACCCATTTGCGTCAACTGATGATGGACCTGAGTAGTGACTTGCGTTTTTTGGGTTGAGTTAAATGCTATTTGATGCAATTTTAGTACAGAACATTCTTTGCTATATGCCGAGCACTTACATTAGGGTTGCCATCTACATCTCTGAAATATGTGGTTCAGGTGAAACCCGCAATGGATCTATTTACTAATGAGGCAGTAGAGTTACTCTGGGCTCCGTTTGGCCTGTGTTCAGCTGTGTCCATCTTTTTAAAGGTGAACAAAACTGTTGATGACCGCACTTTTGTGCACGCCTAAAAGATTGACACCGCTTGACCACAAGCCAGACGTGAGGTCAAAGTGATTCCCTCTGCCTCATTACAGTGAATTTTCCATTGGGAATTTTGTCTGAATCATGTCTTCAGAGATTTAGGCTATGTGCACACGGTCTGCACACTCTGTGTCCTGTGGAAGCAGAAGTGTTCTCCGCATGTGACTGCAGCTGCACATGCCCAGGATCAGGGTTTAAAGTGCTATAGACTTTTGTTCTGTTTACACATGGAGAACAATTAGTTCTCTGCAAGCATACATTGACATGCTGCAGCTAGGGCAGCTGTGCTACATGTCAGCTTAGCTGCAGAGAAAAGAAGCTAAGTGGGCATGGGATTTTTATAAATTCCATCCACTGTGCTTGTGTGACGCCCTGGACTAGCCAGGGGTCACAGGTAACAACACGCACACACCCCCCCCCCTAGGCAGTTACAACAGTTGCTTCCCTTCAGGGTCTGATGTCCACACCAGGTGGGTCGGAGCCAGGCTGTTGGCCCCGCCCATCGAGAAGTTCACAGACCTGGAGGTGGGAAAAAGGAGCAGAACAGTTTAGGAGTTTGAAGTGAGAGGAGTAAACGACTGCCGTGCCTGGGTTGGAGCCCAGGCACCTACAGCAAGGTTGGCAGATGGTGATGGCCGTCTGCAGGAGTCAGCGGATTTCTGCGGAACCGTAGGACTGGGGTTGGGCGGTGGCCCACCGGTACCGAACCGGGGAGCGGAGTGATGTTGAGCACACAGGCAGGGCTATTGGACCCCGACCAGGCTTGGAGCTGCGAACAATAGTCAAATCCTAGAGTGACAGGAACCCCAGGGGTTTCCTAACTACCCAAGTCCCGTCAGAAGGCAAACGCTCACACCGTGAGGATATACAGCCACTGCCACAGGCTAAAGATCCAAGGGCCAGCGACTGCGGGCAAAAGGGCTCCTACGGTACCTATACGCCGGGGAGCGGACTGCCGTTTTGGAAACCATCGGAGTCAACACAGTACACAAAGATGCAGGGAAAGACAGCCACCATCAGCCGTCCAGGGAAAGCACAACATCAACACTGCGGTCGGCTGCGGGACCCGTCCATCCGGCCATTTTGGTTTACCAGAGACTTTGTCAATGATTGTCTGAGTGAGTACACTAGTGCCGTCCGGCACCGCGCCGCGCAGTCCCTGCACCCCAGCCGTCCAGCCTCCCCGTCACACCACCGGGCCCCGGGATCCCCGTTACCAGCAGCGGTGGTGCCATCATCACTAGAGTTGAGCGCAGTTCGCGGTTCGTGGTTCTCCAGTTCGCGGTTTGAGTGATTTTGGGGGCTGTTCTAGATCGAACAAGAACTCGAGCTTTTTGCTAAAGGTAGGTAGAGGCGCTGGCTGCGATTGCCCAGATACACGAAATGTAGATAATAGTGATGAAAATCCGGTCTTTGAGCGCTAATAATGGATTTGAATCTGGAGGTTCTTTTGAAGATAAGGCTTTATTATTAAATAAATAAATAAAGCTCTTGTTATCACTTCACAACGCGTTTCAGCAAGATCCCCTTGCTTTCCTCAGGTGTAACAAGGGCTAATGCACATAAAATTGATAGGTGAACAACCCCTTAGGTAGGATTGGATACATTTTCACTATATCTTGATTTAAATGAATTTTTCAAAAAAATTACCATCCAAAGACATTTTTTAATTGAAGAAAAAGGAAAAATAGGACAGCAACCTTTAACAAAACAGGATACCAATGAAACAACAACAGAAATGAATATTAAACATGTTGCTCCTAAAAACCCAAGAAGTAATTTTTATCCACTACACCATAAAGGATCTCAGATTGAGACTTTTCAACAATTAATATTGAAGGACATCAGATCCTTCAATAACACAATAACAAGAAAGAACCTCACCAAAGAAGAACAAAGGGCTATTACAACATTACGAGACAATAAAAACATCATTATAAAAAGAGCAGATAAAGGGGGAGGGATAGTAGTAATGAATAGAACATGGTATGTAGATGAAGGAAAAAAGATTCTTAATAATAATGATTACTATTTAACCCTGGACAAGGATCCGTCACTCCAAATCCTAGAGGATTATAACGTGATTATAAAGGAAGCCTCACAAAATGGAATATTAAACAAAAAAGAGAAAACATTTCTGGATACACTCAATACCATATTTCTATTACCTACCAAAGATACATAAAGACCCGATTAACCCACCAGGACGTCCAATCATCTCAGGGGTTAATTCGATAACTAGTAACCTATCCCACTACGTGGATCTATTTCTACAAGATTACGTGATAAAGCTAGAGTCCTATTTAAGAGATTCAATCCAACTAATTAGGGAAGTACTGGCCCTACCTCCATTGAAGAACAGTGTACTCCTTACAATGGATGTTTGTTCACTATATAATAATATTACACACACCAGGGGCTTATCAGCCATTGAAAAGGCACTACTAAAAGATATAGAAATCTCAGTAGAACAACGTAATTTCCTTCTAAAAGCAATACAATTTATTTTAGAGAACAATGTATTCACCTTTGAGGGTGTCTTTTACCAACAGATCAGGGGATGTGCGATGGGGACGCGATTCGCACCAAGCTATGCCAATTTATTCATGGGTGCGTTCGAGTCCGTCCACATCATGAATTCTATTTTTAAAAAACATATAGCACATTACCGTCGTTTCATTGATGACCTCTTCATTATATGGAAAGGCCCATTGGATGAAATAACAGAATTTATAGAGGACATCAATAGAAACGAATGGGGTTTATCATTTACAGCTACCTACTCCACTAAGACTATTCAATTTCTAGATTTACAGATTAATTTAAATGAAAATGGAATAATTACTACATCCACACATTTTAAACCAGTAGATGTAAATAGTTATCTAAAATACAATAGTGGACACCTACCAAGATGGGTCAGAAATATACCCTATAGACTATATGAATGAGTGTAAAATACTGAAACAAAGATTTCTGGAAAAAGGATACCCCAAAAAACTAATACAGGATGCATACAAAAAAACAAATCCCCTGACTCAGAAAATATGTGTACAACCTAAACAAGTGAATGACAGAAATAAGGAAGAATAAACCAAACTTTCCAAATGGAGTCTTGTTACTACATTTTGCCAACCAAGAACCCATATTGAAAAGCTAATTAAGTATTGGTTCATACTAAAAAGTGACCCTATATTAATAGACCATATACCAGACAGACCTATTATTATATATAAGAAAAATAGGAATCTGGGTAATTTAATTGCACCAAGTAATATGATCCAGAAATCCCTAGCTGTTAAGATGAGCAACCCAAATCAATGGGGATGTTTCCCATGCCATACACCGAAATGTCTATGCTGCAAGGTAATCACTAAGGGAGAAAAAACTTACACGTCAAAAACCACAAGGGAAACTTTTATAATAAAACAAAGATATGATTGTCACTCCACATATGTAGTCTATCTATTGGAGTGCCCCTGTGGTATCCAATACGTGGGAAGAACTATTCAAGAATTACATGCAAGGTTGAACAAACACCGGCATAATATAAAAAATGGATATCTTTTTCACAGTGTATCAAGACATTATAATATTGTACACAATAGGGACCCAAAAATGAAACTTACAATAATAGATTCTATTGATAATAAGGATCCAAGGGCATTGAATAAACTTATTAAAAAGGAGAGCTATTGGATCTTCAAATTGGGTACACTAGCTCCGGAAGGCCACAATGTAATGCTAGATAATGTTGCCAAACAATGATAACAATTATAATGACTATATAATTTTAAAAATAAAAAATAAAATAATAGGAGGATATATTCAAAGATAAAGTTATGCAGGGGATAACGTGTGTATGTATATGAATGTGCTTGCATGCATATAGGGAGATATATGGGACTGTGTGTGTATATATGTATGTGTATATATATGTGTGTGCTTATACACGTGCATATGCACACATCAAGAAGTAAATGAAATGTATAAATAAAATAAAATTAAAATGAAAAAAGAGAACAGAGGGAATAAAAATATAAATATATAAATAAAATTAAATGTATATAAGGGGGGAAAAAAATATAAATCCATATAAATTGATACTGGTAATATTGCAAAACTAGTATGTAAAACATAATTCGGATAAACAAATAATTTGGTAATCAGGATCCTTCTTTCTCCTACATCAATATGTCTCCATATCCCCCTATATATAATTATATATGTGTGCACGTGTATGTATGTATATGCATACGTTTATTTCAACAGGGTAAAGGGCAAAATAAGGTCGAATAATATGTTCAGTATGTATATGCATACGTTTATTACAACAGGGTAAAGGGCAAAATAAGGTCGAATAATATTTCAATATGTTATTATAATACATGTATTTATTTAGAATAAGCTTGTGTAAACCGTGTTTCTAATTGACATAATTGTTTTATGGTTTTATTCAATTTTATTATGTCTAGAGGTTTTACTAAGAAATTTATCACAAATTTATCCGACTTCTTTTTAAAAAAATCTTTTTAAAAAAATCCTTTTAAAACAAATCTTTCAAAAAAAATCCTTTTAACAATGATTTGCATGTATGTTACACCCATAAGCCCCACCTAAGGGGTTGTTCACCTATAAATTTTATGTGCATTAGCTCTTGTTACACCTGAGGAAAGCAAGGGGATCTTGCTGAAACGCGTTGTGAAGTGATAACAAGAGCTTTATTTATTTATTTAATAATAAAGCCTTATCTTCAAAAGAACCTCCAGATTCAAATCCATTATTAGCGCTCAAAGACCGGATTTTCATCACTATTATCTACATTGTCCACTCCCGAAAGGGATTCCGGCAAAGAGCTGCTGAGGATCACAGAATCTATCAGTTCACCCTGATCAATCCAGCGGGAGGATGGAGAGCCGACCTGAAGCTTCAGGATCAAAGGAGTCGGTGAACCAGGAGCTATCAGCGGTAAACCTCCGGCTCCATCCAGCCAAAAAGGATCGGATAACATCAGTTACTACAGCCCCTTAATTCTAGAGGAATTACACGCTCATCACCGGGGTTGTGCGAGGGCGCACAACAAAACCAGGTGAGCAGCTTCTAACTACAAATCTATTAACAAAATATCTCGGGTGCTATTTAGATTGCGCTATCTGATTTTATTTTGACAGATACACGAAATGGGGGCCGACGTGACGGAGCTGGTGAGTGACCCACAGGGACCGAACGCTGCGGCTGGGAGACCCGGTCTGACCCTGGCCCTTGTACCGTCTCGGCCATCACCCGTGGGGGCCGCCAGCGCTGACCTGCCTGGCCCGCTGTCCCGTACTATGGCGGCGGGACCCGAAGTGCTGGTCTCAGGAGGTCCGAAGGTCGGAGAAACTGAGGAAGTCGCAGGCCCGGATGCTGCTGCAGTTGGGGGTGATCTGCCTGACCGGGAGGAGACCGGTAGTGACAGCTCCGATCCCGATACAGAACCGGTCTCGGAGTCCGAGCTAGCGGGTGAGAGCCTTCCTGACGGCAATGCACCAGTAGCTTTCTATGTCCCGCGTGGTGGTGGGAATGGATACCAGGCAGCCCTCTCCCACCAGGCCTGCTACCGTATGTTTGCAATGTTGGAGGCGGAGGGCGAGGCCACCTTTAGAGGAAGAGATAGAATAGTGGCAGCGAGCCTCCGTTGCAAGCAAGTTGTCCCTGTTGGGACCCTCAGCAGTTGAATGAGTGAATGAATACCAATGAAACCCGAGTTTTCATCTGATTGCCCACCGTGATTACCGTCCGTTTTAAGCAAGTTGTCCCCAGAGGGACTCTACGTGTTTATTATCCGAATGAGAGACTACTCATGGACATGGCCGAGAACTGGCAGGTCACCCACGAACTTGTGGGTTTGTAAATAGTTTGTGGCTGTTTTTCCGTCCGTGCCACCTCCGAAGAGGGGGATTGGAGGAAGGGCCCGCAGCAGAGCAGGCTGGGGCCCGGCCACCACCTGGACCGGTGGCCATCCTCCGGGGGTCAGGGGTCCCCCTGGACGTAGGGTCCCTTGAAGTGACAGCCGGGTGCGAGTTACCGTACCCGTTCCCGCTCGGGCAGCCTGAACCTGGACTTGGGTAAAGGGGTGCTGCCCACTTCTTAGGGGCAGCAACAGGGCTTGGTTGCTTGAGTGGGAGAGCGGATGACCATGAACCCGTCCGTTTAATAAAAATGTTCAATATTTGAAACGATAAAGTACCGTGCCTCCCGTAAGGGAAGATTTCTAAATATCCGTTTGTTGAATGTTAAAATGTTATTTGTCTTTTACAGTTTGAAAAATAAAACCGGTGATGGACGGGCAGCCCGCAGACGGTCTACATTTTACCAAGGAGGAATGTGACTCCCTGGACTAGCCAGGGGTCACAGGTAACAACACGCACACACACCCCCACCCTAGGCAGTTACAACAGTCAGACAAAAACCCTTGTTGCCTCCCTCCAGGGTCTGATGTCCACACCAGGTGGGGCGGAGACAGGTAGTTAACCCCACCCATCGAGGAGTTTACAGACCTGGAGGCGGGAAAAAGGAGCAGAACAGTTTAGGAGTTTGAAGTGAGAGGAGTAAACGACTGCCGTGCCTGGGTTGGAGCCCAGGCACCTACAGCAAGGTTGGCAGATGGTGGTGGCCGTCTGCAGGAGTCAGCGGAACTCTGCGGAACCGTAGGACCGGGGTTTGGGCGGTGGCCCACCGGTACCGAACCGGGGAGCGGAGTGAAGTTGAGCACACAGGCAGGGCCATCGGACCCCGACCAAGCTTGGAGCCGCCAACAATAGTCAAATCCGAGAGTGACAGGAACCCCAGGGGTTTCCTAACTACCCAAGTCCCGTCACAAGGCAAATGCTCACACCGTGAGGACATACAGCCACCACCACAGGCTAGAGATCCAAGGCCCAGCGCCTGCGGGCAAAAGGGCTCCTAAGGTACCTATACGCCGGGGAGCGGACTGCCATTTGGGAAACCATCAGAGTCAACACAGTACACAAAGGTGCAGGGAAAGACAGCCACCATCAGCCGTCCAGGGAGAGCACAACATCAACACTGCGGTCGGCTGCGGGACCCGTCCATCCGGCCATTTTGGTTTACCAGAGACTTTGTCAGTGTCTGAGTGAGTACACCAGTGCCGTCCGGCACCGCACCGCGCAGTCCCTGCACCCCAGCCGTCCAGCCTCCCCATCACACCACCGGGCCCCGGGATCACCAAACCCCCTACTCACGGAGGAGACAACATCCCAGCTGCATCCTACCATCTCTCCCGGGATCCCCGTTACCAGCAGCGGTGGTGCCATCATCACTAGAGTTGAGCGCGGTTCGTGGTTCTCCAGTTCGCGGTTCGAGTGATTTTGGGGGCTGTTCTAGATCGAACAAGAACTCGAGCTTTTTGCTAAAGCTTGATAGTTCTAGTTAAGTTCGAGAAGGGTTCTAGCAGCAAAAAGCCAAGCTAATTACTAGCTGGCTTTCCGCTGTAATAGTGTAAGTCACTCTGTGGAACAGCGCATTCAGATCACTGCTGCAGGGATAATGGCAATCGCCATTTTTTTTTTTTTTCCTTGTCTTCCTTCCCTAAGCGCGCGCGTGTAGTGGGGCAGGCCAGCATGTCAGCCAATCCCAGACACACACACAGCTAAGTGGACTTTTAGCCAGAGAAGCAACGGCATGTGTGATAGGATGACCATGTCACATGTCCCTGCATTATAAAAACTGGTATCTGCCCGTCCGGACACCATTATCTCTTCTGCATCTGGGTGTCAGTCACCGCTGGCGTAGCTCCTGTCTCCGATACTGCTGTGTACGCTCTACACACAGCGCTATACAGAATAGGGATAGAAGTTTCTATTAGCCCTTGTAAGGGCTAATAACAGCAGGCTCAGAGCCATAGGTGAAAGTCAGGTCAGTGGAAACAGATTTTAACAGCTACAGAAGATAACAGCGTCTGTGTAGCTAAGCTCAGGGACTTCCTCGCTGCATTTCCCCATTAGGAGGGATAGAAAGTGAGGCTTCCTTTCCTGTATACTGACCCACAACCCTGCCACTGTACCCTCCTGCCCTTTGCACACTCAAGCTCATTGTTACTAAGCCATTATACTAGCAAACACTGAGTAAACTTAGTGGCATCCTAAAAGTGGCTGTTGGACTTCCATTAGTGTCCCACTAGTGCAAATCTATTTGCAGCACCTCTGCATTGCACACTCAAACTCATTGTTACTAAGCCATTATACTAGCAAACACTGAGTAAACTTAGTGGCATCCTAAAAGTGGCTGTTGGACTTCCATTAGTGTCCCACTAGTGCAAATCTATTTGCAGCACCTCTGCATTGCACACTTAAACTCATTGTTACTAAGCCATTATACTAGCAAACACTGAGTAAACTTAGTGGCATCCTAAAAGTGGCTGTTGGACTTCCATTAGTGTCCCACTAGTGCAAATCTATTTTCAGCACCACTGCATTGCACACTCAAACTCATTGTTACTAAGCCATTATACTAGCAAACACTGAGTAAACTTAGTGGCATCCTAAAAGTGGCTGCCAAGCTATTTCTAGCACCTCTACATGACACCCTCCTGCTCTGTTTTTAATAAGCTATAATAATAGCAAAAAATGCTGCCAGTTAGTGGCATCCAAAAAGTGGCTGTTGTACTCCATTTGTGCCCCACTGGTGCCAAGCTATTTCTAGCACTTCTGCATGACACCCTCCTGCTCTGTTTTTAATAAGCTATAATAATAGCAAAAAATGCTGCCAGTTAGTGGCATCCAAAAAGTGGCTGTTGTACTCCATTTGTGCCCCACTGGTGCCAAGCTATTTCTAGCACCTCTGCATGACACCCTCCTGCTCTGTTTTTAATAAGCTATAATAATAGCAAAAAATGCTGCCAGTTAGTGGCATCCAAAAAGTGGTTGTTGTACTCCATTTGTGCCCCACTGGTGCCAAGCTATTTTTAGCACCTCTGCATGACACCCTCATGCACATTTTGCAACGCTATTTTTATAGCAAACTCAGGGAATTCCTTGCTGCATTTCATCATTAGGAAGGATAGAAAGTGAGGCTTCCTTTACTGTCCTGGTACACACAGAACACGGCCACCGTACCCACCTGCCCACTTTTGCCATGCTATTTAATTTGCCCAAAGAGCTGACACTTTTTCTGCCATCCTAAAATTGTCTGGAATACAAAGTTATTGTTCATTTGCTGCCAAGCAACGTGCAACAGATGTGCATTCTACACTCCTTTCCATTTGTGGAACGCAATAATTAACTGCAGGTAGTCCAGCCAATCTTTCATGAAAGTGCAGGCGTGGATATAATGTTTCCTTCATCCAATGGTTGTTCTCTCGATGTCTGACAGCTCAACAATACCATCTGTTTGCACTTAAAAAACAAGTAACGACCTGCCAATCACACTCCCGCTTATGGGTAACTTGGTGGAAGTTCAGTGTGAAAAAGCATATGTGACAGCTTTCCCCACAGTCACAGAGGATGAAGAGCACGCAGATGCACGTGATGGGGCAGGCGGTGGTTGCACAGCCCCGCTAGGCCGCATTGTAGCACAGTGAAATTCCCTTTGCGACTTATGCTTCATTTTAAGTCTTGTATTTGGTGGGATCCCCAGTATGCAGCAAAACCACGCAACATGAAAAGCACTGTTTGCAGTTGGGTTCATAAATGATTGTTTCACTTTCCCAATACAAACAATAAGAACCATGCATTAAATTGAAATAATAGCAAGCAGTAGGCAACTTAATAGATTGTTCTAAGCTCTCTGCGTAGCAGCAGTAATTGTGTGTGTGTGTGTGTGTGTGTGTGTGTGTGCGAAGACAACTTACTAGTGGCGCATCACAAGAGCTTCCCAGTTATCCACCTAAACATAGACAAAACACATCACCCACCCTGAATACCCTTGTTAGCTGAAGCCTCACAGATAAGGCAGATGATAACAGTGTGAATGCAAACCACACAGCTCTGCAACACAGTCATGTAAATATTGAAAAGCAAAATTCAATGCAAACATGTGTTGCGGTCCCTCTATGATTTAAACTGTACGTGACAATTTGACATTGCAGAGGCAGCAAGTGTGATTGTCTATATAGTCGTCCTACCCAGAACATATATGTGTTTTCATAATAAAACAAAGTGTTGTGTGCACGCATTACTGTCTGGGCCCAGCCTACCGTACCCGGGTACTGTGATGGCCAGTTGCCATAAATACAGACTTAACGCTCCTATCATGGTTAACAGTATAGACAGCACCGGAAGAATGTTGGTCTGTGGCACAGGATGCTGCTCACTGGCGTTACGGTACTCCTCCCCAAACTCCAAAATGACTCCCCTCACAATTGAACGAAGTGTTTCCGCGGTTGCTCCTTCCTGTGTGCTGATTTACCCCAGCCGCAGCCTAACTCCAGTGTTTCGCCAACTGAGTATGCTCTGCCTGACTGTGTCAATCCTGAGGCAAAGTCTTAATTTTGGGCTACAGCGCATGCTTGTTTGGACTGTGCCTGAGTCATTCTGCGACCTGCGGCTCAACACACTTACACAGGGCCCTGGTGCTTGACTCACTCTCGGGAGGCCACTAAAACTAACTGCACCCAACATCAGCCCCAGGTGTCCCCTTACACTGCAGTGGCGGTCCCCACTGACCGCAATACCGAGAGTGGCGTCACGAAAATACATATAAAGAAGCAACCTAAGTGTGACCAGACTCTTCCTCCACGTGGAGTCCCTGAAGGTAATGCACCAACACAACACCTGTGGGGCTTCACACTGACTGAGAAAAGCCTCTTTGCACAGGTACTTGCACTCCGTGCCGGGTCTAAGTCCTGTGTTGTGCCTAGACAGCATGCTGAAGCGGATAGTCTTTTTTTCAGAAACTGTATTTCATGCTACTGAGCATGCTCAGGCACTTCCTGCATCAGAGGCTAGGTCAGGTAATGAACTCTTTGGCCCTGCCCCTGATGTGGGGGCCCACATAGACCACAGGGCATCAGGTGTCCTGACAATTTGGCCAGGCCACTCCCAACAGGCTTGCAGAGGCCCCCCCCTATGACTTGTCACCTCATTGTTGTTGGTCAGACGATGACTGTTGAGGTGTTTTGGTTTTGGTAGCCATGAGGTCATCATTCAAGTGGCAGTTCAAAATAGGACGCTAGTTATGCCGCTCATGACGTGTCACTCTGCTTTTGTCTCCAGGAGGTGCATTGTGGTCCACCCTGGTTTGGGGCGGACCCAGGTTATTAAAGGGGCTGGAGCCAAGGAGAAGGTGCCCAGTCTTCTATTATGCTCCGAAAGAGCACACCTCCATGTGTTGAACCCATTGCGGCTTTAGGCCAGAGGTAGGCAGGGATAGGTCATCGATGCAGGCCGCCACCACAGTTGGTAACGCAGAACGTTTAAGAACAGCTCCTGTCCTACCAGTCCTGCTAGTGCAGCCCAGTGGCATAAACAGGCCTGCTGCTGCTGATGCGCCTGCTGTCCACAGGTGTGTCCCCTACGCACATGGACAGCGTAACCAATGGCCCCTGTGTTGTTAACAGGGAGTTCTGGGGTTGGGTGGTCGTGTGGACCCTGTCACGCTAACAGGGTTCCAAGTCTCCAGATCCGAGTGGCGTCTAAATCGGTTCAGGCTACTATTTGTTTGAGAGTCAACCTGCTCTGTATCCTCCACCTAACCTTCCAGTTGCCAACCTCTCCTTTTCCATCTGTGAGCACGGTGGACACCGAATGGCGATTGGGATATCTACCTTTCTCTTTCTTTTCTTCTTAATATTTTTTATATAGCGGTAACATAGTATATACCACCTTATCCAAATCTGCCAGTCCCACCATACCAGATGTTGTTTCTTCAGCAAATGTTAATGTTGCTTAACCACCAAACCCACGGATACAAACTTTTTTACCCTTTCCAACACACCTGTTCCCCTTTCCACCAGCATCTGTACTTTTTCAACTCAGTTTGTATATGACCAAAAATGCAACTCTGCAGAGACACCGTACTCAACGCCGTCTCAGCACAGCAGCCAGCCCTCGGTCCCTCAGATGTGGACAAGTAAGACCATTTCCTCCTATCGATGAAAAAGCGTTGAGATTCACTCTGTGCACCACTGGTGTTTAGTGGAAAAGCAGATGTAAGATTGCGTAACACCCTCTGCTGATACTCATGCATACTTGCGTCCCTTTCTATGGCAGGAGTTATTTCGCAAAATTTTGTGTTGTATCGGGGATCTAACAGTGTGGCAACCCAGTAGTCAGCATGACTTGGAATTCGTACAATCTGAGGGTCATGTTGTAGGTAGTGCAGCAAGAAGGCGCTCATGTGTCTTGAGCATCCAGGAGGACCAAGTCCTTGGTGTGTTGGTGGCGGAGAGGTGAGAATCATGCCTCCTTCCTCTGCCCTCTCCCCACAACCTCGCACAACCAAAATGTGAGCAAGCTCTCACTAATCTGCTAAGTCTTCCATGCCCATCGCCAGTTCGTCCTCCATTTCTTCCTTGGCTCCTGCACCTTCCTCAACTGTTTTGCTGATACTATGCTCCCTTGATAATCTCTCTCCCCCACCGTACCATGACTGCCGCCAAGGTGCCGCTGACCGTCTGGACCTTGTAGATCTTGTTATCCCTTCCGCATATGACTCCTCCAGTACTTCCTCCCTTCTTCTTGGACCAACACCTGACTCCGAATAATACTTAATACGGCTGTTAAGTACCCACCGTAGTCCGCTACGTCAATTTGTACTCCTGTCACAAGGTGACAACGTGTTCCTTTCGTGCATAGTGCTGATGATGGGAGAGGAGTCGACGCCAGCGGCGCAGGTGGACGTAGGTTATGCTCACCCACTGGACTGCGTTACCTTGACATATGCAGAACCAATGGCTGAATGCAGGTGGTGGGTATCTCACAGATGAAGTACTATCATTCAGCTACAACCAATGGGAAGACACAACACCCTTTTTTAGGCCCCTCCTGTCTGAAGACCACTGCCAGACATAGCTATGAACCTCTGGTTACTGTTACCCCCAGTTTAGTTTTATGAGCTTTTGTGCTTGTTACCTGACTACTTTTCCTGCTTGCTGTTTAGGTACCTCGTTGGCCGATTTGCATTTCACCTCTGCTTGTTTTTTGATTAAGTCCTGTCCCTCCCATTCTGTTCCTCTTCCTCAATTAATGTTTTGACCCTGCATGACTACTATTCTCTGGAACTGCAGCCTTCCACAGGTATTGATCACCTTGGGCCCTGTGTAATTCAAAATCACTGTATAGGGGGTTAAAAGGTTTCAGGGTTCTGGGGTCCAACTTGGTGAGTGGGTTCCCTCTAGCTTATCCTTTACAGCCAGTCTGAGTGTGTTGATCCAGGCAGGCGTTACACTCTGCCCTCGACAGAATGACATGTAGGCAGGGATAGTGTTTTAAAAATTGCTGGAGATTCGGATTCAACACGTGAGCCATACAAGGCACGTGTGTCACATTGCCCTGAAGAAGGGCCGCAGACTGTTTAGCATCATTGTCGCACCCGGCATTCCCTGGCTGCTGGTTGAGTGGAGGCAACCATTGATGAAACTCGGTCTCACTCTACAGAGCTAACCGTCCACAACTCCTCAGCGGTGTCTCACATTTCCCCTACATTTCAAAGTAAACATTTGACCGCCTGATGGCCTTGAGCTCTGCTGCCAGCATAGTAAGGAGGTGTGTGGGATTCCTTGGGTGCAGTTACAAGGAAGGGTGGCCTGACCACACAGGGTTTGGGCTGATGTGCAGGAACAACACGTGGTTGATGAGGCAGAAGCAGTGGAGGAACTTGTACATACAGAGGAAGGATTGAAACACACAACTCGTGGGGACAGGAAAGACTTGTACAGCAGACACTTCTCCATCTATCACCATAGTTACCCAGTGCCCAGTCGGCGACATGTAACGCCCCTGTCCATGCTTACTGGGCCAAGCATCTGTGGTGAAATGCACCCTGTCACACAGACTTTCTCAAAGAAGCGGTGATATTTGGTGCGACATGCTGGTGTAGCGCGGGCACGTCTTTGTTGGAGAAGGAGTGGCGCCTGGGCATCGGCTCTTGGGGCACTGCTATGGGCATAAGGTCTCGAAAATCCTCAGTTAAAAAGGTTGGAAAGGCAGCATTTTAGTAGCCAACAGTTTGCAGATGCTGAAAGTCAACCTCTAAGCCATGTCATGCCCTTCTAAAAGCTTGTAAAACACAGCAAGGGGACTCCAACCACAGTCTCTCTTGTTTCCAAAAATTGGTCCACACACACCCCACTTGACTGGCATCAGTTGACCCCCATTTTCAAGCTTACAAAGATGCTTTGCATGAAGCACTATCCAAAATACGTGTGCCTTTCGCCTCCCCTGGCTGACCCAGGGGAAGAAAAGTCCTCTGAGAGCCATGACTTGTTCATCTTGGTTCTTTTTTCAAAAGCGAGGGGACTCCAACCACAGTCTCCCTCGTTTCCACTAACTGGGCCACACACACCCCACTTGACTGGCATCAGTTGACCCCCATTTTGAAGATGAAAAAGATGCTTTGCATGAAGCACTCTCAAAAATACAGGTGCCTTTCGCTTCCCTGGATGACCCAGGGGAAAAAAAGTCCTCTGTGACCCATGACTTCCTCATCTTGGTGAATGTTAGTATTTAAACATTGTCAGTGGACAGACACGTGTGCTTATCTGTCAGCACACCCCCAGCAGCACTGAAGACAGGTTCCGAGAGAACGCTGGCTGCGGGACACGACAAGATCCCCAAGGCGTACGTGGCGAGCTCAGGCAATTTATCCAGATTGGAAGCCTAAAATGAGCAAGGCTCAAGTTGCACAGTAATGGCATCGATGTTCCCTTGCATCTACTCATGTATCTGTGTCTCCTCCTCTTTTTCCTTGTCAAGCTTTTTTGTTTTCGCATGAGTATATGTCCTTGTCACTTTCCCATGTGTTTGTTTTGTGTTGTGAGTTGTTTGTCACCTTTGAGGGTGTTTTCTAGGTGTTTTTATGTGTTTGTGATTGCCTCCCATTGTTTCCTATGCGGTTCGAGTGGTTCGCCAAACCGAACTCGAACGAGACCTCCGTTCGGCGAACCGAACTCGAGCCGAACCGCGACCGGTTTGCTCATCTCTAATCATCACCACGTCCCGTGGGTGGCGTCACGAACAATCTCCTTAACCAAATCCATCCATTTTCACTCACGGGCGAGGAGCGCCACTCGAGTCCCCGGGTCCGGCCCACCGCTCGAGCCACCGAGCAGCAGCAGCAGAAGCCCCGGACCCAAGCGTGGTGAGCGCGTCCCCTCCGCCCGCGACACTTGTTCTGTACAACGCTGAATTTTGGATGCAGGATAAACATGCTATGTCCAAAACACCACTATTCCTGATTGTGGGCATGTATCCTTACTAGGTATGATCGAATACCAAAACATTCGACTTCGCGAATACCCAACGAATAGGTCGTCACTATTCGACTATTCGCAAATATTCGATGTGCAATGTAAGGATATGGGAAACCCGTATAATTTTACGTTAGACCAAACGGCGAGCTGTGGTGAGTGAGGAAAAGGCTGAAATGGATGGAAAAAGGCAGAAACAGTATGGACAAAGCCTGTAGAAGGTGCGTGACTGCATTTCTGGTGTTTTGGAATTAGGTGCTCAAAGCTGCACGCGGCTTTTATGTAGTCGCCAGAACAGCTTTCAAACCAAAGTAAAAGAGGGGAAATTGATAAGAAACAGTTTGTGGTGCCTAATCACTTTAATAAAACGTAAAATCAAGTTCCGACCTCAAAAAAACCACTTTAGCATATGTTCACACACGTTTCGGTTTTTACATTTTTCTCCCGTTTTTGATTAGAAAGGGCTCTAACTTGTACATTATATTGGTGACTTTTTTTGGGACATATCTGACAGCACTTTAAAAAGTCAGCTACAATGTGCTTGTTGGGATGTTGGCCTTGCCCTCCTCCACCACCACCACCACCACCAACACTATCTGCTCAGAAGTGCGGATTCAGGTACACAGGAGTATGGGTTCAGGGTCACAGCATTATGGGTTTAGGTTTACCAGACTAACTAGTTCAGCTACGCAGGGGCCAGAAAATGCTACTAGCACGCACAGAAACTAAGAACTAAGATTGCTCAGGCACCTCTCTACTGTATAGGGAAGGTTGTCTTAAATAGCCGGTGCCTCCCAGCCATAGACTGGGGACTCTTCCAAATTGTGCATGCTGCCTCTTTAGGAAGCATGGAGCGGGGGCATGCTAAACACATTGCCAGGTGACCTTCACCACATGTAGGGAAAAGGCGTACAGAGAGGCCGTAAATATATTCCATGTAAAATAATATGCCTTAAAATATTACCATATATGAGGCAGTGTATGAAATTGCTTAGGCGGGGAGCTTCCTAAAATGAAAGAGAAATGTTGAGAAAAAAATGTAATAAAAATAATTATAATGAAACCACACATGTAATAAAATAAATATTAAGTGGCTAAGTTTTTCTCTCAACAGATGGGGAACAGAAAATAAGGAAAATTTAAATAAATAGTAAAAAGGGTCTCAATCAAATAGATATATCCAAGTTTAACCTATAAATACTTAAAAAATAGTTCAGCCCAAAAAATGGCTAAAGGTAAGTTGCTCATTAAGCCCTCTGGTGCTTACGGACATGCACCAGTAGATCCAGTCCCATTCCTTTTTCAGGATAAAACAATTCCAGTACCCACATCTGGGACTGGATGCAACCATCTCAACCACTCTGAAGGAGACCTGGTCAATGTCACCCCATGAACCAGATTTATATGTCTTGCCAAAGGAGTGTCTCTTTTGTTCCTTATACCCCCCAAATGTTCTGCTACATGTTTATTGACCTCTCTCTTGGTTTTGCCAATGTAATCCATTTCACTGGTGCACGTAGCCATGTACAGTATATCACACCCACAGTAGTGCAGATGGGGAAGTCCCTGATAGTTCAGTACTTCCCTGTGGATGAACTTGTAACATTTTTAGCTGGACTGATCCACTTGCAATATTTGCAGTGACCACACCTAAAGATGCCAAGAAGTTTTCTATCAAGCCAAGTATTTGGTTGTGTACGGGGTTTATACAGACTGTGTACCAGTCGGTCCCCCACCGATCTACCTCTCCTCAATGTTATATAGGGTTTTTTCAGAGATAAATTTATCAAACGTATTGTGGTAGAGCCACTCTCTCAACAGTAGGGGATGGATGCAGGAACACCTCACGTGCCAATTTTCACCTGGTTTATTATCATCAGTCACAATCCATAGACAAGAAGACAACACTACTGCCTCCAGCACAGGAACATACAGAACTAAACAGAACACCATGAGTGTGTCCAGATGCCTGGCGTTTACCTCTGGGACCACACTTCGAGGTGGAGATATGGTGAACAGCCATCCCACCAATCTGTTTAGCTGTCCACACAAACCCGGCCCAGGTAATACAAATTAACCCTCTCAGCACCTAATGTGCTGGAGTTCTACATCCGGGTTCACATCACTGATTGCAATAATCGCAGCGACACATATCTCCCCTTGTGCACATCACCAGTGATCACATCACATATTTCCCCCCTCTGCCCAAAGTTGGGAGCATGGGCACCATCAACCACCAAACAGGGGAGCCACGACAGAACATCTGCATTCCCATGTAACTTCCTAGGCCTGTGCTCCACATGGAAGGCAAAGTCTTGGAGGGCTAGAAACCACCTGGTCACCCTAGCATTCTTTCCCTGGCTACTTCTCAACCATGTCAGTGGCGCATGATCAGACACTAGCCTGAATTTATGGCCTAGTAGATAGTATTTTAGAGAGTCCACTGCCCACCTAATGGCCAGGCATTCCTTTTCCACAATGGCATAGTTTTTCTCACAAGAGGAGAGTTTCCCACTCAGGTAAAGCACTGGATGTTCCTCGCCATTTATTTCCTGCGACAGCACAGCTCCCAACCCGACCTCCGAAGCATCAGTCTGAAGCACAAACTCCTTTGTAAAGTCAGGTGCCACCAGGACTGGTTGCCGACACAAAGCAGACTTCAAGTCCTGGAATGCCACCTCCGCCTCAGAGGTCCACTTGGCCACCAATGGCTTCACAACCCCGAGGAGATCGGTCAGCGGAGCTGCCCTCACTGCAAATTGCGGTACAAACTGGCGGTAGTATCCGACGATTCCCAGAAATGCCCTAACCTTTTTAGAGAGTGGTCGTGGCCAATTCTTGATCGCCTCCACTTTATTCTCTCGTGGCTTGATTAGGCCCCTACCGACAACATAGCCCAGGTACCAGGCCTCCTCCTTCCCTATGGCGCACTTCTTCGGGTTTATGGTAAACCCCGCCTTCCTCAATGCATCCAGCACCGCATGGACCCTCTGTAGATAACTCCCCCAATCCGGGGTGAAGATCACTATCATCCAGATAAGCTGCGGCGTACTTCTGATGAGAAACTAGGATCTGGTCCATGGCCCTCTGGAAGGTGGCTGGGGCTCCCAGCAACCCAAACGGCATCCTGGTGTACTGGAAACATCCGTCAGGTGTAGAGAAAGCCGTCTTCTCCTTTGTTGCTTGAGACATGGGTATTTGCCAGTACCCTTTGTCATGTCAAGGGTGGTAATATACCTAGCTGGCCCAAGACTTTCAATGAGCTCATCGACTCGAGGCATCGGATAAGCGTCAAATTTTGTTACTTCATTTAACTTGTGGTAGTCATTGCAAAATCGCCATTCTCCATACGGCTTTGGCACAAGGACAATAGGACTAGATCAGCCACTTCTTGATTCCTCAATCACGCCCAAGGCCCAGCATCCTCTTCACCTCTTTTGAGATCACTTCTCGGCGGGCTTCGGGGATCCGGTACGGCTTCAGATGAACTCTCACATGTGGTTCCCTCAGACCTTCATGTTCCACAACCTGTGTACACCCCGGCAATTCTGAAAAGAGATCTCGATTTTGATAAAGCAACTCCCGACACTGCTGCTTTTGGGCCCTTGACAGCGTCTCTGCCACTGTGACGTCCTCGATATCAGCGTCCACCTTGGCAGCTAGACACGGAGCTGACATGGCTTAATAAGATTAATATGGTACACCTGGTTGGTCTTCCTCCTACCTGGTTGGTGGATCTTATAATTCACCTCTCTCAGTTTCTCGACCACTTCATAGGGTCCCTGCCACTTGGCCAGAAATTTACTTTCCACAGTAGGGATCAACACCAACACACGGTCGCCAGGGCTGAACTGTCTCACCCTGGCAGAGCAATTATATACTCTCGCCTGTGCCTCTTGAGCCCGGAGAAGACTCTTTCATGATGGGTATCACCTCAGCCATCCTCTCTTGCATCTGGGCCACATACTCAAATACACTCCTATGGGGGGTAACCTCTGCTTCCCAGGTTTCTTTGGCTATGTCAAGCAACCGTCGGGGATGTCGACCATATAAAAGTTCAAAGGGAGAGAACCCGGTAGAGGCTTTTGGAACTTCCCTGATAGAAAAGAGCAAATATGGAAGCAGGCAATCCTAATCTCAGCCATCCTTCTCCACGACCTTCTTAAGCATGGACTTTAAGGTCTTATTGAATCTCTCCACATGGCCGTCTGTCTGCAGGTGATAGACTGAAGTCTTCAGTTGTGTAATCCGCAGCACCTTACACAGTTCCCTCATGACTTTCGACATAAAGGGGGTCCCTTGGTCTGTCAGGATCTCCTTTGGCAGTCCGGTCCAAGAGAAGATATGGACCAACTCCCTGGCTATATTCTTAGGAACAATTACTCACTGGCACCGCCTCAGGGTATTGAGTCGCATAGTCCAGAACCACCAAGATATAGTGGTGCCCACTAGCGGATTTTTATCAGGGGGCCCACAAGATCTATGGCAATACGGTCAAACGGGACCTCTATTATAGGTAATGGCACAAGGGGACTTCGAAAGTGTGAAACTGGTGCAGTTAGCTGGCAGGTGGGACAGGATCTACAATGATTAAGAATCTCTTGCTGACACCCCGGCCAGTAGAACCTCTGAAGAATCTGCTCCCGTGTTTTATCTACCCCCAGGTGACCACCCAGGACATGAGAATGGGCCATGTCTAACACTCGGCGTCTATAAGCCCCTGGTACCAATAGTTGCTTAGTTATCTCACCTCTCAACTGGGTAACCCGATATAACAATTCCCCATTTACTGCAATGTGGGGGTATCTGGTGTCAGCCCGCGGCTCTTGAGCAACCCCATTTATGACAGTCACATTTTCAAATGCCCCTTTAGTGTCAGGTCCCTCATTTGCACAGTACCAAAGTTCCCTTCCGAAATGGCCAACTCCGGCATGTCAACCTCCTGGTACTCGGCCTCGTCCTCATCGCCCACCAACATACATAGGGGGAATTCATCCGCCTCCAACTGAAATGAAGTCTTATCATTGAGGGCTAACTGTCCTTTATCTGAGACACAGGGTTCCACCCCTTTACTCCACAATTCCCAGAACAAAGCAAAGTCTCGCCCTGTTATTAGTGGGTGCAACAGATCTTTTACCACTCCAACCTCATGAGACTCCAACCCACAAGTTGTTTTTATAGTCACAGCGGCCACAGGGTAGTCCTTAACATCCCCATGAATACAGCGACGCCCACCCTCTTCCCAGGAATCAGCTGGTATGGAAGTGTGTCCCTCACGAGGGTCACCAAACTCCCGGAGTCTAACAGTCCCACTATTCTGGTACCATTTATTTCTACGAGACATGCCTGTGGCCCCTCACTGGGTTGACTGTCCACACTGCAGGCCGAAGCAGGTATGCATAATAGGAAGAGCGCCGACCCATGATGCAGTCCATCGGATCGGTGGTCAAAAGACAACAGGCAGCAATGTGACCTGGTCCCTGGCACCTCCAACAGATAATATTACTGACTGGGGGTTTTTGCATGCCTCCACTTGCCACTTGGGACCTTGGATTCCCCCCTCCTGTGGCTCTTGTACCCTTCTTTTGGGAGTCGCTCCCTGAAGAAATCCCATAATAGGGAAATGGTAAGTCCCGTGGCTTCCCCTGGAAGCTCTCCACCACCTGATACCTCTCCACCAGTCCAACCAGGTTGTCGGCATTCAAGGGGTTTCCCTGGGCAACCCAAGTCTGCACTGGCTTCGGAAGGGAGTGAATAAACCTGTCCATTATGACCCGCTCCACCATCTGCGCTGGGGTGGAGGACTCTGGCTGCAACCATTTTTCTACCAGATGCAATAAATCAAACATTTACGAGCGAGGGGGTTTGTCGCCATGATATGCCCACTGGTGGACCCGTTGTGCCCTACAAGTCATAGTCACACCCAGGCGTGCCACAATTTAAACCTTTAGTCTGTCATACTCCTTAGCGTCCTGTAAAGCAAGATCATAATAGGCCTTTTTAGGCTCTCCACTTAAATATGGCGCCAACACCTCCGCCCACTGGTCCGGCAGGAGTTTTTCTCATTCAGCAACTTTCTCAAACACAGTCAAGAAGGCCTCAACATCATCCCCTAGAGTCATCTTTTGAATACCTCGCCTTACCGCCTTTCGGACGTTAGCGTCATCACCTGGACTGGTCGCACTGCCACGGATTACCTCTGCTAGGATGTTTTATCTGCTTCTGCTGTTGCTCCCGTTGTTGCTGCAGCTGCTGTATCAACAGCTTGTTCGTCTCCTGCTGGGCCATCACCAGGTGTTTAATCAGGTCCTCCATGGTGTCTGACCGTGTTCCCTGGCTCATGGCTGCCTTCACCCAGGACATCCAGCTCCTCTGTAGCAGGCATAAACGGCCCCGGGATGCCTGCCCGCAGTCTGCACCACTTGTGGTAGAGCCACTCTCTCAGCAGTAGGGGATGGATGCAGGAACACCTCACGTGTCGATTTTCACCTGGTTTATTATCATCAGCCACAATCCATAGACAAGAAGACAACACTACTGCCTCCAGCACATGAACGTACAGAGCTAAACAGAACACCATGAGTGTCTCCAGAGGCCTGGCTTTTACCTCTGGAACCACACCCTGAGGTGGAGATATGGTGAACAGCCATCCCACCCATCTCTTTAGCTGTCCACACAAACCCGGCCCAGGTAATACAAATTAACCCTCTCAGCACCTAATGTGCTGGAGTACTACATCCGGGTTCACATCACTGATTGCAATAATCGCAGCGACACATATCTCTCCTCGTGCACATCACCAGTGATCACATCACAGTCTGTAAAACCTTATCAAGGTATATACTGGGGTTTTGCCCCACAGCATCAATTCCTGACACTATGGAGCGTCCCCTCAGAGGATAAACACCTTTGTGAATTTTCAGAATGGAATAGAATGTAGCTATGGTTGGAAACTTGGGGTTGAAAAAATCCATTTTGTCTTTTGAGATTAGTGATTTTTCAAATCCTTCACAGATGATCTCAGTGAGAGCCAACTTAAAGTCTGACATGGGTCTGTGGATAATACCGCATATGTAGATGTATCATATAGTATTTGTAGACTCATATGGAGATATTTCTCTGTGTCCATGACCATCATGTTTCGCCCTTTATCAGAAAGTTTGATGGTTATTTCTTAGTTTTTATCAAGTTTTGAAAGCTTCCCTTTCTGAATTTGTAAGATTAGGTCTAGTGCTAGTAAGACTGGGACTAATTTTATGGATCTCATTCGGAACTAGTGTGGAAAAAATATCAATACTGCTGCACATAGTAGCAGGAGGCATCTTGGTGTTTTTCGGTCTGAGTTTCGTAAATGGTCCCCTCTCTGAGTCGATAATGTCAACCTATTAGAGTCTTGCCAGAAATTTAACATCAGGTAGAGTATCCAAAGAAATGCCAAGTGTTTGACATTCACTGAGATCATTCTGTCTGAAAAATTTCCTCCGAGTTTCCTCACAAAAGGTTTTAAATCTTTTACCCAAACAAAGGCATCAAATCATGTAGTCAGCACAAAGGAAAGGCCATAAGTAATTACTTTAACCTCTACACTTGACAGTCTATAGATAGAAATGTTTAACCTGTTGGCCATCTCCCAGACTTATATTTACCACTTTTTGATTTTCTGGGATATCTCTCCTGGAATGGATAAGGATCTCTTATCCCTAAAAAAAGATTTCTGTGGTAAGGGTGTGGTTTCCGCAGATAATACCTGTAACCCCCGATGCTCTAGTTGTCCTTTGTCGTCCCCTGTAAATTTCTATCCTTTAATCCTCCTCTGTCTAGAGGAGGAACACCAACCCCTGAAATTCCTAGACCTTTTCTCTCTAGACCTGCCTTCAGATTCAGATATATTTGAAGAACATATATCTCTTGTCTGAGAGATTGAAAGCTCTTTTTTGTTTAAAATCTTCCAAATCTTGAAAACGCCCCAGGGGTAGATGGTCTAGCGGTGGAGGTATACAAATCTTTGAAAGAAATACTCTTACCCAATTTGCTGAGTGTCTTGGAGGAGGCAAGGGAGAGGGGGATACTGCCAGAGTCTATGAGGGAGGCGATAATAACAGTAATACCTAAAGAGGATAAGGATCCAAAACTCCCCGAATCATACAGGCACATCTCACTGTTAACGATGGATATAAAAATTTTGGCCAAATGTGTTGCACAATTCTCCTGTTTGGATCCCTCAGAGTCACTTTAAGGTGATTGATTCCATGTTCCGTGCTCTAATATGGAAGAACAAGCAAGCCAGACTTAAACTCGAGACGCTACAGAGACCGAAGGATGATGGGGGGGGGGGGGCTAGCACTACCAAATCCGGGAATATATTATCTGGCAGCTCAGAGTCAACATTTCAGGGGATGGGCAGATTCAGGGGTGGTATACCCAGCATCCAGACTGTTAGGGCATGTTCTGCATCGGAAGCCATTGGTGTTCGGACTGGAGGACGGATCATTTGGGAGAATAGGAAAAATGAGCCCCACACTTAGCATGATGAATAGAATCTGGAGGAAGATGAAGCAAGTAAGAGGGATTACAGCAATAACTGAATTCTCTCCATTGTGGGACAATGAAAACTACTCTGAGATATACAAGATAGGCAAAATTAAGGAATGGGCACGTAAAGGTATATGGTATATGGGACAAATTCTAAGCCAGGGACGTCTGAAATCGTTTACACAAATACAGGATGAGTTTGAGATATCCCCACTTGGGTGGTACCAGTACAAACGGTTGGCGCATGCAGTGGTGGCTCAGGGGGTTAAGCAATCATTGCTGGTACAGGCAGACCTAGTACTGAAATATGTGTGTAGTAGTGGACCCACAAGAGGAATCATATCTACTATATATAGGGACCTACTGCATACATATTTGCTTGATCACCCTGTAAACACTAGGACTAAATGGGAGGCAGAGATAGACGGGATCACTGATGAGGTATGGAATAGTGTTTTGGAATACATACCGAAATTATCAATGAGTGAACCAGCAAGATTATCCCACCTCTACGTGGTGCATAGGGCATATAGATCTCTGCTAATTATGTGTAAAATGGGATTGAGGAGTAACTCAGACTGTCCTAGATGTAATGGAGAAGGTGCCGGCATTTTCCACATGATGTGGATGTGCCCCAGGTTGGCACCCTTTTGGATAACTGTTCTTAATAGAATAGAAGGAGCTTATAGATGTAAACTTCCCAGACAACCCCTGGTATGTCTTTTAGGTTACGTGGAAGAAATTAGAGTAGACAACAATTTTAAAATAGTGATAGCCAGACTGCTGTATGCGGCAAGGAAAGTAATTGCCAAACACTGGATGCAGGGGGACCCACCGACTAGAGTAGAATTTGTCGCATATGTTAATCATATTGTTCGAATGGAGAGAAGCATATATGGGAAAAGGAAACAACTTGCACTTTTTGATAGATTGTGGAATCCGTGGTTGCAATATGGATAAATATTAGAGTTGGGAGATGTTGGACTATGGGCAGAGATAGTTAGTTCTATACATTCCAATATATGCTATTGAAGGGTTAAAATGTAAGATCTTTGATATTGATATGGGTAATATGTACGCTGAGGGGGCAGGGGATGTTGGAGAGGGAAAGTTTATGGTTCTGCTTGTTATTGCTGAAAATATAAACACATGTTTTGTATACTTAGTGAAAAATAAAAATGTATCTGATTAGAAAAAAAAAATCTTCCAAATCTCTCACAAAATGATTGTTTACGATTTTTCAAAATCTGTTGATAATTATCAACCGAGCCTTGTAATGCTAGCTCTTTAGTCTGAAATTCAGGATCAGCGCTGAACTTAAAAATCTCCATACCCTCAGAGAAAAGATCTTGAACAGTTTTCTCTTAAGTCTTTTTTCTTCCTCCAGTTGGATGTTCATAAACCGGAGTGAGGAAGCCAGGGATTCTTCCTCCCACCTTTTGGTTAGGTGGGGTGTCCTGACTTGATCTGCCATCACTATGTTGATCATATGTCCCCTGGGCACTATGTTGTTCTTTATATAGTGGTCCAGAGACTGGACCTCCCACCAGGACATTATATTATCGATATATGCTGTCTGCAGGTCAGAGAAAATCATTTTAAGATTCCTTTTAGTCGTATTGGGTATCTCTAATGTCTTACCTGAAAATACTTCATCTACATCACTAAGCCATCTATTGATGTTCAGTGGCCCCGAGAGAAAACCAGCCATATCAAATATTCCTTTGACCCTTCAAATGCAACAAAGGAGAAAATGTTTTTGAGACAAAAGAAAAAACTCCTGAAAACAGTATTAATTTATCACTAGTGGATTATTCTTTATGATATATCAATTGATGGGAACTACTACTCAAAATTGGTACATTGACTTGAGGTGAGTTGGTACTTTATATTCTTTCTTGGTGATGGGTGCCTATCTTTGGCAATAATATTTTTAGGGATAGAACAGGAACAGAGCAAGGGGTACCCAAAAAAGTATGGTGTATATGGTGTACCTCTGCTGGTAGGTAGGGAAGGAATAGCTAGTCTTAGGCTAGCTCATTCCCTGTGACCACCTTATAGCAATTTAGCTAATTTGTCTGTTGATAATATTTATTCATACCCCACTATCCATTCACTAATTGTTTGCCCTCTTTTGCACTCCCCTCACGTGACATTATCCAAAATAATAGTGGATCATCTAATCTAGTTTTGTAATTATTAGTTTTTAACAAGTAAATAAATAAAAACTGTTTTAGGAGTTTTTTCTTTGGTCTCACTAAAGAGTAGAGATGAGCGAACCGGTCCCGGTTCAGCTCGAGGTCGGTTCGCCGAACGGAGGTCCCGTTCGAGTTCGGCTCGTCGAACGTTCGACGAACCGAACTCGAACTGCATAGGAAACAATGGCAGGCAATCACAAACACATAAAAACACCTAGAAAACACCCTCAAAGGTGTCCAAAAGGTGACAAACAACTCACAACACAACACAAACACATGGGAAAGTGACAAGGACATATACTCATGCGAAAACAAAACAGCTAGACAAGGAAAAAGAGGAGGACACACAGATATAGGCATGGCACGCCCTTCTAAAATCATGTAAAACACCGCAAGGTGACTCCAAGCGGAGTCTCCCTTTTTTTCCAAAAATTGGGCCCCACACACACCCACCCCTTCAGTGGCAGCAGTTGTGCCCCAGTTGTACAATTCACAGCTAGATTTGCATCAAGCACATTCAAAAATACGCCATTCTTATCCGTCCCCAGGATGACACCGGGGTAGGTAGCAAAGTCTTTCCTGATCCCAGCTCTGTTCATCTTGGCTTCTTTTAAAAACACAGCAAGCAAGGGTTACTCCAAGCGGAGTCTCCCTTTTTTCCAAAAATTGGGCCCCACACACATCCACCCCTTCAGTGGCAGCAGTTGTGCCCCAGTTGTACAATTCACAGCTAGATTTGCATCAAGCACATTCAAAAATACGCCATTCTTATCTGTCCCCAGGATGACACCGGGGTAGGTAGCAAAGTCTTTCCTGATCCCAGCTCTGTTCATCTTGGCTTCTTTTAAAAACACAGCAAGCAAGGGTTACTCCAAGCGGAGTCTCCCTTTTTTCCAAAAATTGGGCTCCACACACACCCACCCCTTCAGTGGCAGCAGTTGTGCCCCAGTTGTACAATTCACAGCTAGATTTGCATCAAGCACATTCAAAAATACGGCCTAATTAACCGTCCCCAGGATGACACCAGGGTAGGTAGCAAAGTCTTTCCTGATCCCAGCTCTGTTCATCTTGGCTTCTTTTAAAAACACAGCAAGCAAGGGTTACTCCAAGCGGAGTCTCCCTTTTTTCCAAAAATTGGGCCCCACACACACCCACCCCTTCAGTGGCAGCAGTTGTGCCCCAGTTGTACAATTCACAGCTAGATTTGCATCAAGCACATTCAAAAATATGGCCTAATTAACCGTCCCCAGGATGACACCAGGGTAGGTAGCAAAGTCTTTCCTGATCCCAACTCTGTTCATCTTGGCTTCTTTTAAAAACAATGTAAGCAAGGGTTACTCCAAGTGGAGTCTCCCTTTTTTCCAAAAATTGGGCCCCACACACACCCACCCATTCAGTGGCAGCACTTGTGCCCTAGTTGTACACTTCACAGCTAGATTTTCATCAAGCACATTCAAAAATACGCCATACTTAACCGTCCCCAGGATGACTCCGGGGTAGGTAGCAAAGTCTTTGCTGAACCATGACTTGTTCATCTTGGCTACTTTTAAAAAACACAGCAAGCAAGGGTTACTCCAAGCGGAGTCTCCCTTTTTTCCAAAAATTGGGCCCCACACACACCCACCCCTTCAGTGGCAGCACTTGTGCCCCAGTTGTACAATTCACAGCTAGATTTGCATCAAGCACATTCAAAAATACGCCATTCTTATCCGTCCCCAGGATGACACCGGGGTAGGTAGCAAAGTCTTTCCTGATCCCAGCTCTGTTCATCTTGGCTTCTTTTAAAAACACAGCAAGCAAGGGTTACTCCAAGCGGAGTCTCCCTTTTTTCCAAAAATTGGGCCCCACACACACCCACCCCTTCAGTGGCAGCAGTTGTGCCCCAGTTGTACACTTCACAGCTAGATTTGCATCAAGCACATTCAAAAATACGCCATTCTTATCCGTCCCCAGGATGACACCGGGGTAGGTAGCAAAGTCTTTCCTGATCCCAGCTCTGTTCATCTTGGCTTCTTTTAAAAACACAGCAAGCAAGGGTTACTCCAAGCGGAGTCTCCCTTTTTTCCAAAAATTGGGCCCCACACACACCCACCCCTTCAGTGGCAGCAGTTGTGCCCCAGTTGTACAATTCACAGCTAGATTTGCATCAAGCACATTCAAAAATACGGCCTAATTAACCGTCCCCAGGATGACACCAGGGTCGGTAGCAAAGTCTTTCCTGATCCCAGCTCTGTTCATCTTGGCTTCTTTTAAAAACAATGTAAGCAAGGGTTACTCCAAGCGGAGTCTCCCTTTTTTCCAAAAATTGGGCCACACAGACACCCCATCAGTGGCAGCACTTGTGCCCTAGTTGCAAACATGATGTTTTGATTTGCATCAAGCACATTCAAAAATACGCCATTCTTATCCGTCCCCAGGATGACACCGGGGTAGGTAGCAAAGTCTTTCCTGATTCCAGCTCTGTTCATCTTGGCTTCTTTTAAAAACACAGCAAGCAAGGGTTACTCCAAGCAGAGTCTCCCTTTTTTCCAAAAATTGGGCCCCACACACACCCACCCCTTCAGTGGCAGCAGTTGTGCCCCAGTTGTACAATTCACAGCTAGATTTGCATCAAGCACATTCAAAAATACGCCATTCTTATCCGTCCCCAGGATGACACCGGGGTAGGTAGCAAAGTCTTTCCTGATCCCAGCTCTGTTCATCTTGGCTTCTTTTAAAAACAATGTAAACAAGGGTTACTCCAAGCGGAGTCTCCCTTTTTTCAAAAAATTGGGCCCCACACACACCCACCCCTTCAGTGGCAGCAGTTGTGCCCTAGTTGCAAACAGGATGTTTTGATTTGCATCAAGCACATTCCAAATCCACAAGCATTTACTCTCCCCAGGATGACACAGGGGTAGTAAATTCCTTCTGGATCCATGACTTGTTCATTTTGATGAACGTCAGTCTGTCCACATTGTCACTGGACAGACGCGTGCGCTTATCTGTCAGCACACACCCAGCAGCACTGAAGACACGTTCAGAGACAACGCTGGAAGCTGGACACGACAAAATCTCCAAGGCGTAACTGGATAGCTCTGGCCATTTTTCTAGATTTAAAGCCCAAAAGGAGCAAGGCTCCATTTGCAAAGTCATGGCATCGATGTTCATTTGGAGATACTCCTGTATCATCCTCTCCAGCCGTTGACTATGTGTCAGACTTGTTGTCTCTGGTGGCCTTGCAAAAGAGGGTCTAAAAAAATTAAAAAAAGATTCCAGAAAATTGCTGTTACCAGCACCAGATACGGTCCTACTGGTACGGGTAGACTGTTGAAGATGACGAGACCGTCCCATGTTTGGCAAGTTACAACTGGGAGAATCACTCCCTGCACCTGCACGGTTGTTTGGTGGAAAAGCCGAGCTAAGATAGAGTAACAGCTTCTGCTGATACTCCTGCATACGTGCGTCCCTTTCTATGGCTGGAATTATGTCACAAAATTTGGACTTGTACCGGGGATCTAATAGTGTGGCAATCCAGTAGTCATCATCACTTCTAATTTTGACAATACGAGGGTCATGTTGGAGGTAGTGCAACAAGAAGGCACTCATGTGTCTTGCGCAGCCATGCGGACCAAGTCCACGCTGTGTTTGTGGCATAGAGGTGCTAACCGTTCTTTCTTCCTCTGACATCTGCCCCCAACCTCTTTCAACTGAAATTTGACCAAGGTCTCCCTCATCCGCTGAGTCTTCCATGTCCATGGACAGTTCGTCCTCCATTTCTTCATGTTCTCCTGCACCTTCCTCAACATCTCGCCTGCTACCATGCGCCCTTGTTGATCCCTGTCCCCCATGGTCCCATGCCTGTCGCCTTGGTGATGATGAACGTCTGGACCTTGGTGATGTTGTTGTGTCTTGCGCATATGAATCCTCCTGTAGTTCATCCCCTTCCTGTTGTCCCACCCCCTGACTCCGAATAGTGTTTAGCGTGTGCTCCAGCATGTAAATGACTGGAATCGTCATGCTGATAATGGCATTGTCAGCGCTAAACATATTCGTCACCATGTCGAAACTCTGCAGAAGGGTGCATAGGTCCTTGATCTGAGACCTTTCCATCAGGGTGATCTGACCCACCTCTGCATCTCGTTGGCCCAGGCTATACGTTAATGACGTATTGCACCAGGGCTCGGCGGTGCTGCCACAGTCGCTGTAACATGTGGAGAGTTGAATTCCAGCGTGTCGCCACATCGCATTTCAGGCGATGAACCGGCAGGCCGAAAGACTTCTGGAGCGATGCAAGTCGCTCAGCTGCGGCGCTTGAACGGCGGAAGTGAGCAGACAGTTTTCGTGCCCTGTTCAGAAGGCCATCTAGGCCGGGATAGTGTGTTAAAAATTGCTGGACGACAAGGTTCAACACGTGAGCCATACAAGGTACGTGTGTCACCTTGCCCAGGCGAAGGGCCGCACCCAGGTTTGCAGCATTGTCGCACACGGCCTTACCAGGCTGCAGGTTGAGTGGAGACAACCATTTATTAAACTCGGACCGCAGAGCTGACCACAACTCCTCAGCTGTGTGACTCTTATTCCCAAGACATGTAAAGCTAAAGACCGCCTGATGCCGTTGCGCTCTGCTGCCAGCATAGTAATGAGGGGTGCGTGATTCCTTTTGCGCTGTGAGAACGCTGGTGGCCTGACCAGGCAGGCTTGGGGCGGAGGTGGAGGACCCAGATGAGGTGGAGGATGCAGAAGCAGTGGCGTAACTTGGACAGACAGAGGATTGATACACAAGTCGTGGGGACGGCAAGACTTGTGCAGCAGACCCTTCACCATCTATCACCATAGTTACCCAGTGCCCAGTCAGCGACATGTAACGTCCCTGTCCATGCTTACTGGTCCAAGTATCGGTGGTGAAATGCACCCGTTCACACACAGAGTTTCTCAAGGAAGCAGTGATGTTGTGTGCGACATGCTGGTGTAGCGCGGGCACACCTTTCTTAGAGAAGTAGTGGCGACTAGGCATCTGGTACTGGGGCACAGCAACAGACATAAGGTCTCTAAAATCCTGTGTGTCCACTAGGCGGAAAGGCAGCATTTCGGTAGCCAACAGCTTACAGAGGGATAGAGTCAACCTCTTCGCTTTGTCATGGGTCGCAGGAAGTGGCCTTTTATTTGACCACATCTGAGGGACAGATCTGGCTGCTGTGTGTAGACGGTGTTGAGTAGGGTGCCCCTGGAAAAATGCAGGTTTGTGAGGAAAGTGCTGGCAGAGACATGATGTTGCCTTCATCCAACGTTGGTGCTATCGATGTCTGAGAGAGCTGTACACACTCACTTGTTTCCCCTTCCAAACCAACTGACGACCTACCAAGCAAACTGCCTGTTGCGGTTACAGTGGTGGAAGTTGTGGGTGGAAAAACAGGTGTGACAGCTGTCCCCACAGTCCTAGAAGATGACGAGCGCGCGGATGCACTGGAAGGGGCAGGCGGTGGATGGTTCGCTCCGCTAGGCCGCATTGCAGCACGGTGAGCTTCCCACCGGGCCATATGATATTTATTCATGTGACGATTCATGGAAGAAGTTGTCAAACTGCTGAGATTTTGACCTCTACTAAGAGAACCATGACAAATTTTACAGATCACATAATTTGGGCGATCTTTTTCTATGTCAAAAAAGGACCAGGCTAGGCAAGGCTTAGAGGCTATGCGACCTGTTGATCCACCCCGAATAATGCTCAGAGGCAGAGTGGTGGCTGAGGATGCAGTTGTAGACGTGCTACCAGTACTCCGACTCTGTCCAGGAAGGCGCAAGGTAACTTCGTCATCAGTTGCATCCTCCTCCATCACCTCTGTTGACCTCCTCGAGTGCCTGACTGTGGGTTGACAGTAGGTGGGATCTAGAACTTCATCATCAATTGTTGTGTTTGCACTCCCCTCCCCCTCAGACCGAGCCTCTTCTTGCCCTGACCGAATATTTAAGTTGTCATCCCAATCGGGTATCTGCGTCTCATCTTCATCAGTATGTTCCTCATTGTCTATAACCACAGGTGTTACAGTTTGTGACAAAGGGTCAACATTATGCTCAGAAACTTGGTCCTCATGGCCTGAATCAGAGTCACAAAGGTTCTGGGCATCACTGCAGACAATTTCCTGTTCTGTACTCACTGTAGCTTGGGAGCAGACCTCTGATTCCCAGGCTATAGTGTGACTGAACAGCTCTGCAGACTCAGCCATCTCAGTTCCACCATACTGTGCAGGGCTGATGGAGACTTCAGAGCTGGGAGAAAGCAAGTTTGATTGGGATGACAACTCAGAGGACTGGTGTTTTTTGGATGCGGTACTTGAAGAGGCTGAGAGGGCACTTGTTGGACCACTTGAGATCCATTCAAGCATTTTCCTTTTTTGGCCATCATCTACCTTTGTTCCTGTTCTTCGTGTCCGTAAAAAAGGGAGCACATCGGATTGTCCACGGTAAGTAGTAGACATCTTACTTTTGCTGGTAGATGCTCTATCTTCAGCAGATGAGCTTTGCCACCTTCCCCACGGACAAAACCTTTTTTGCCTTTTCCACCACGCCTCTTCCCCTTTCCACCAGCATCTGTCATTTTGCCACTCATGTTGATTGTGACAAGATTGTGCACTGAAAATGTGGTAGTAAAAATTGAGAGGTGGTGTAGATTGCAGTGGTGGTCTAGCTTTATTAACAGCAGAATAATAAAGAATAAATATCCCTGACAATGCAACTACGGCCCTTAAAGTTGCAGCAAAAATTGCTAGTATAATGGCTTAGTTATAATGAGTTGGAGTGTGCAATGCAGGTAGAGGTGCTGCAAATGTCTTTGCACTAGTGTGACTAGACAACAGTCCAATAGCCACGTTTAGGATGCCAATAGGTACACTGAGTGTTTGCTAGTATAATGGCTTAGTTATAATGAGTTGGAGTGTGCAATGCAGGCAGAGGTGCTGCAAATGTCTTTGCACTAGTGGGACTATAGCAAAGTCCAATAGCCATGTTTAGGATGCCACTAGGTACACTGAGTGTTTGCTAGTATAATGGCTTAGTTATAATGTGTTGGAGTGTGCAATGCAGGCAGAGGTGCTGGAAATGTCTTTGCACTAGTGTGACTAGACAACAGTCCAATAGCCACGTTTAGGATGCCAATAGGTACACTGAGTGTTTGCTAGTATAATGGCTTAGTTATAATGAGTTGGAGTGTGCAATGCAGGCAGAGGTGCTGCAAATGTCTTTGCACTAGTGGGACTATAGCAAAGTCCAATAGCCACGTTTAGGATGCCACTAGGTACACTGAGTGTTTGCTAGTATAATGGCTTAGTTATAATGAGTTGGAGTGTGCAATGCAGGTAGAGGTGCTGCAAATGTCTTTGCACTAGTGTGACTAGACAACAGTCCAATAGCCACGTTTAGGATGCCACTAGGTACACTGAGTGTTTGCTAGTATAATGGCTTAGTTATAATGAGTTGGAGTGTGCAATGCAGGTAGAGGTGCTGCAAATGTCTTTGCACTAGTGTGACTAGACAACAGTCCAATAGCCACGTTTAGGATGCCACTAGGTACACTGAGTGTTTGCTAATATAATGGCTTAGTTATAATGAGTTGGAGTGTGCAATGCAGGCAGAGGTGCTGCAAATGTCTTTGCACTAGTGGGACTATAGCAAAGTCCAATAGCCACGTTTAGGATGCCACTAGGTACACTGAGTGTTTGCTAGTATAATGGCTTAGTTATAATGAGTTGGAGTGTGCAGAGGACAGGAGGGTACAGTGCCAGGATTGTGGGGCTCTGGGTAGAGGAAAGGAAGCCTGCCTTTCTATTCCCTCCTAATGGGGAAATGCAGGGAGGAAATCCCTGACCTTTGCTACACAGACGCTGTCGCTGTTTTCAGGACCTGTCACCTATGGCTCTGACCCTGCCGGTACGAGCCCTTAAAAGGACTGATGGAAAGTGCTATCCCTATGCTGTCCAGCGCTGTGTATGGAGCGCATACAGCTGTATCAGCAATAGGACTCAGGACGGAGCTGCCCAAGTGATGTCTGACACCAAGGACGCAGAAAGGATAATGGCGTCCTGGAGGAAAATGTCCGGTTTTATAATGCAGGGACATGTGACATGGACATCCTATCACACATGCCGTTGCTTCTCTGGCTAAAAGTCCACTTAGCTGTGTGTGTGTCTGGGATTGGCTGACATGCTGGCCCGCCCCACTACACGCGCGCGCTTAGGGAAGGAAGACAAGGAAAAAAAAAAAAATGGCGATCGCCATTATACAAACAGCAGTGATCTGAAGGCGCTGTTCACGCACACTATACACTGAAATGTCATAATAGTGTGAGTCACAGAGTGACTTACACTATTACAGCGGAAAGCCAGCTGGGAATTAGCTGTTTTTTTGCTGCTAGAACCGTTCTCGAACGTTTCTAGAACTATCGAGCTTTTGCAAAAAGCTCGAGTTCTAGTTCGATCTAGAACAGGCCCCAAAATCACTCGAGCCTAGAACTGGAGAACCTCGAACCGCGAACCGCGCTCAACTCTACTAAAGAGTTCATCTCTTCAGATTTAAAATTAGATCTTACGTTAGGTTTATATAAGGGAATTCTAGACAATTAATCTAAGACCACTTTCTGGAAAATATCAATGCTGTCCATGTTCCCTGTTGGTGGTATTCTAGTGCTTTTGTTCTTTAACTTAGTAAATGGTACAGAACTAAGTTCCCTGTTGTTTTAATCAAGGAGGTCACTTAGTAAATTGACCACTTTGTGATCCTCCTTGGTTATCACCATTGCTTTACATTGGAAGTCATCATTGTTTTTGAAAAATGTTTTCCATATTAATCTTTGAGTAAAAAGGGCTATATCTTTAATCCATTTAAAAGAGTTAAATCGTTCAGTGAGAACAAAAGATAACCCCTTATGTAATACACTTAAACAGTTAGGTCCAGAAATATTTGGACAGTGACACAATTATCGCGAGTTGGGCTCTGCATGCCACCACATTGGATTTGAAATGAAACCTCTACAACAGAATTCAAGTGCAGATTGTAATGTTTAATTTGAATGTTTGAACAAAAATATCTGATAGAAATTGTAGGAATTGTACACATTTCTTTACAAACACTCCACATTTTAGGAGGTCAAAAGTAATTGGACAAATAAACCAAACCCAAACAAAATATTTTTATTTTCAATATTTTGTTGCGAATCCTTTGGAGACAATCACTGCTTTAAGTCTGGAACCCATGGACATCACCAAACGCTGGGTTTCCTCCTTCTTAATGCTTTTACAGCCGCAGCCTTCAGGTCTTGTTTGTTTGTGGGTCTTTCCGTCTTAAGTCTGGATTTGAGCAAGTGAAATGCATGCTCAATTGGGTTAAGATCTGGTGATTGACTTGGCCATTGCAGAATGTTCCACTTTTTTGCACTCATGAACTCCTGGGTAGCTTTGGCTGTATGCTTGGGGTCATTGTCCATCTGTACTATGAAGCGCCGTCCGATCAACTTTGCGGCATTTGGCTGAATCTGGGCTGAAAGTATATCCCGGTACACTTCAGAATTCATCCGGCTACTCTTGTCTGCTGTTATGTCATCAATAAACACAAGTGACCCAGTGCCATTGAAAGCCATGCATGCCCATGCCATCACGTTGCCTCCACCATGTTTTACAGAGGATGTGGTGTGCCATGGATCATGTGCCGTTCCCTTTCTTCTCCAAACTTTTTTCTTCCCATCATTCTGGTACAGGTTGATCTTTGTCTCATCTGTCCATATAATACTTTTCCAGAACTGAGCTGGCTTCATGAGGTGTTTTTCAGCAAATTTAACTCTGGCCTGTCTATTTTTGGATTTGATGAATGGTTTGCATCTAGATGTGAACCCTTTGTATTTACTTTCATGGAGTCTTCTCTTTACAGTTGACTTAGAGACAGATACACCTACTTCACTGAGAGTGTTCTGGACTTCAGTTGATGTTGTGAACGGGTTCTTCTTCACCAAAGAAAGTATGCGGCGATCATCCACCACTGTTGTCATCCGTGGACGCCCAGGCCTTTTTGAGTTCCCAAGCTCACCAGTCAATTCCTTTTTTCTCAGAATGTACCCAACTGTTGATTTTGCTACTCCAAGCATGTCTGCTATCTCTCTGATGGATTTTTTCTTTTTTTTCAGCCTCAGGATGTTCTGCTTCACCTCAATTGAGAGTTCCTTAGACCGCATGTTGTCTGGTCACAGCAACAGCTTCCAAATGCAAAACCACACACCTGTGTTCAACCCCAGACCTTTTAACTACTTCATTGATTACAGGTTAACGAGGGAGACAATTTCAGAGTTAATTGCAGCCCTTAGAGCCCCTTGTCCAATTACTTTTGGTCCCTTGAAAAAGAGGAGGCAATGCATTACAGAGCTATGATTCCTAATCCCTTTCTCCGATTTGGATGTGAAAACTCTCATATTGCAGCTGGGAGTGTGCACTTTCAGCCCATATTATATATATAATTGTATTTCTGAACATGTTTTTGTAAACAGCTAAAATAACAAAACTTGTGTCACTGTCCAAATATTTCTGGACCTAACTGTATCAGTACCTGTCACACAAATTCAGAGAGGTTGATTATCTGATTAGTATTTTGAAGGTCCAGTCACACGTAACGAGATCGTGAACGAGATCGCTACTACGTCACACTTCCTGGGTCGTTGCTGAGTCGTTGAAATCGCATGTAGGGTGTCCCACATAATGACTTTAGGAATGAGCATGCGTCCCGTATAACGATCTTTCAAATCGTTAAGACCCTGTCACACAGCAACTATGTTAACGATTCCGATCCCATTAAGGGCGTAGTGAAATGCAGTGAGCCACGTAGGCGTGCATTTGCGTCGCCTTTTCCATACCCCCTCCGCTTTGATTGGTGGCCAAAACTGCGTTCTCATTGGGTGGCCGGGTGGGCGTCGCCTTTTCCACACCCACACCCACACCCAAGGAGGGATTAATCCAAGTGCAGATGCGGCTTTGATCCGAAAACCAAGCAAGCGGGAACAAAGCACGAATTAATCTGGGTGTAGTCACAGGTTTGTTCCCAAAAGACTCAAAAGGGAACAAAGCATGAAGCGATACCCAATCAGAATGCAGTAGTATTCTCAGTGCTAACCAATCGGTGCAGAGAGGGGTGCAGAAATGGTGACGTAACTACACGCTATTGTTCTCAGCGCCAACCAATCGGTGCAGAAGGGGCGTGGAAACGGGGACGCAATCGTGCATCTCATCTAGGTCGTCAACAAAATCGTTAGTAGGGTGTCAAACATACAGATCCATTCTGCCCAGCAGGACTCCAACAAGCCAAAAATGGCCCAAGCTGTTCGGCATCGATCAGCGATTTCGCAGCAGGGGGTGAATCGTTGGTATGTGTCAAACGTGGCGAGATTGCTATTAAAGTCGTTCTTGCGTCACAGAAACTGTGACGTAGTAACGATCTCGTTCACAATCTCGTTATGTGTGAAGTGGCCTTAAGGGTTATTTATCTCCGGCCTCTGATAAACTGCACCTGATAACTTTGTCTCAAATCGTAAGACAGGGTCATTTTATTAAAAAACAGAGGGCGCAGATCAAGAGGCTGAGGCTGAGATATTGGTTGAAGGAGCTACTGGAGTAGGCGGGCGATAGTGGACATATTGATTCAGCCATCCACTTCTTTGCTTGCTTGATTTCACCCTTAAATCTTAACCATTTTGGAGGTGTCTACGCTCCTATCACTGTTTAAAAGTTCTCAATCAGAAGAGGCGATATCACTCCCTAGTACCAGATTGTTATCCAAAATTATAGCCTCTTTATCGCAAAATTCAGTTAGATCCTTCACAAATTTGCTATGTTTCCGCTCCTTCAATTGATAAATTGATGTTTATAAGATGGCTTCCCTCCTCTTAGAATCTGGGTTATTTTTCAGTTTAACAATAGTTTCAAATTGCTCGTTCAATTTTTTGAATGTTCTCCCCAATGTTAATTTCTCTTTCTTTACCAGGATTTGCATATATCTTAGAGAAGAAGATATAGGTTCATTCTCCCACTTATCTAATAATTCGGGACTCCTGAAAAGTAGGGCTGGTGTTATATTAATCCTAAGTCCCTTTGAGATGATGCCTTGTTTGATGTATCTACTCAAAGACTGTACCTTAAAACAGGATTTCAGGTTATCTTTATAGCATCCATATAATTCATTAAAGTGTGTTTTGAGATTGTGACCTGTATAAGAATTGATTCCTGGATTTGTACTGCCCCCGTGTCAGCGGCCAAGCCGCTCGGAACCAGAGCCGCGGTGGCTCGAGGGATCTCTGGACCCAGGTGGGGTGGTAGCGCGGACACTCAAAATTAAAAGGGGGATATATGTACAAGGGGATTGGAAGTTCGTGACGCCACCCACGGTGTGCGGTAAGATGATGTACCACTGCTGCTGTTGGGAGCGCCCGGTGGCGGTGGTATGGCAGCAAGGTGTTTAACCCCTCTGTGGGTAGCGGGTTTTGCCACGGAAGCCCAGTGATGGTGGTGAAGGGGTGCTATTGGGGAGGAAAGGGTTTCTGTGTACTCACTTAGTCCAACAATATTGACACCAACAACTTGTAAACCAGACTTCTGAGCACCTCTGCAGCAGGAAGGGAGCACGCGTGAATCCGTGCCCCTTGGTGTTGCTTGTTAGCCTGTGACCTTTTCCGTGGCACTTTCTTCACTATTTGGACCCTATAGTGTGGAACTAGTTGGGTCCCGCTCACCTGTATGGCTAACGGAGTGAGCTTGCTCTCAGGGTTCACACTCGGGATTTTCTGGACGGTGTTTGAGAAAGTCCTATCCCATCGGTGCGCTAGTACCCCGATTTTGGAGCGGGTGAGGGATGAATCCTGAAGACTTCACCCCCATCGGATAAATTACCGGGCTGCGTGAAGCTACTTCCCTGCCTAGGATCCACATACCCCGTCGTGCCCTGACCCCTGCCCGGAGATGGCTCAAGGCCACCGGCTGCCCTCCTCGGCAGATCTGTGACACGATCCCCTACGACTGGGGTTCCAGCTCCTACCAGGTCCAGACCAACATCTGCCACCTAGTATTCTACAAGGAGCCCAGCTCCTGACCTCCTCTATCCACTCCTCACTCCACTACTGACACTTCTCCCTTCCCCTTACCAACCCCCCAAGTGTGTGGCCCTATTCCCTTCAGGCCCCCCAATGGTGTGTCTGGTGGGTGTGGTGCAAAGTGTTCCTAGGGTTTTGACTGGCTTAGCTCTTAGCAACACCAACAGACAGGGATCCGTAAGCAAGGAGGATGCGGAGACTGTGCAGAAGGGCAGATTGCACAATACCCTGTGATGACCTGATAGGCCAGGGTGTCACATTCCCCCGTGGTTAAACGTAGCTCGCCCCCGAGCTACAGGACACCAGAGGTTTATTTTGTTTCAACTGCAGAAAAAGGGAAATAAAATTTGTAAACATTTATTAACAGGTTCATCCCACACAGGGGAGGCACTTTTTCTTAAACGTTACTAACTGAGAAAGAGTTCATCGTCCAACAGTGGGATGCTACCGGTTTCGTTGATAACGGAGGCTCTACCTATTCCGTTGCAGTCCCTTCCTGCAACAGTCCAGTCCCAACGTCCTGGACCCAACAACCCACCACTCAAACAACCTGACCCCCTGGAAACCTATTTGCGGGTCCGTGACCAGGTTAAGGTCCTGGGTGTTGTCTTTTGATGACTCTGCTTGGCACAGGAGGTGCAACTATTTATAATACACAAGTTTGTGTTGGTCACGCCAGTCCTGTGACAGTGGTCCATTTTTACTTATATATACTTATAAAATAAAATGGAGTCCATGTACCGGGTGTACACACTGAAAAGGAATTTGGTTGTTAATTAGGTAACTTCTTCAATCATTTTCAATTATTTACTCAAACTTTCATTTGCTGATATCTATATGAAAAACAACAAACTGTAAAAAACAATTAACAAAAACACCGATACCTAACAGTTCTATGGCATCGTAAAACTACTGGCATTATAACATTTTTCAACATTCCTCCCGGTAAAAGCCCTGAGCAACCTGGTAGCCATTGCCCCTTGTGCCGACCTCCACCGGGGCCTCTTGGTGCCGTCTACCAGCACAGCACCTCTCAAGGCCCTGATGGCCTTTTCCCTAGAACAAAGAGTGGGAGAAAGGTTCAACAAGGAGGGCGCAGTCTACATAAAACTTTCAAAACATGCAGGTTCCAGTCCCCTTTTAGTGATGGGTACCCCTTGGGCACACTCTTACAAGTGCCCTGGCAAACAACAGTGACCAGAAATAGGCACCACTTTCATCGCATCTACTGAGATCTCCTCATCTGAAGTGGACTCTGCTTCCACCTCCATGATCTCCAGTGCCATCTGTGCTCGCAACGACAATATCATCCTGCGGCCATTTCCTCCATAGCAGGGCACCCATGCAGCTTCTGGAGTACTGTAACACGAATCACCTTCTTCCATCGCCTCCGGTTCCGAGTCAACGGTAACAGGGTCATTTTGGTCGGATGTTTCAGACTGGTCATCTCTTTCTGGAGTGGAGGGTTCCGCTGCCGGTCGGATTTGAGAAATCATCTGGGACTGGGTAACCGCTTACCCGCTCCTTCCGTGGAAATTCGGTTTCACCTTTCTGCACTGTCGCAGCCATCCTCCACGTCTCCATCCGCAGAGCTTCTCTGGGAGCCTCTTTTGAACAGTCACGCCTCTTTGCCATCTTGGCACTGCGCCTTCAAAGAACATTGTCGTAGAGTCCTGGCGTCCTTGCTTCACTTTCGCTCTCTTAACATTCTGGCACGCCCCCCTCGTTTTTTTATCAGCACTCTTTCGCGCTCTGTGACCCTCTGGGAACTTAAGGTTCCGGCCTCACATGCAAGACGAAGGGCGGGGCGTAGGCTTTGCTCGCTTTCTCGGGGAAGACAGCGTTTTGGCGCGAAAAGAAAGCGGACAATAGCGTAATTGGCAGAAAAAGGAATCTTGACTCGCGTTTTTTGGCTTTCAAGACGCATGTCACCCAGGTCAGTTTGTCCTGCTCGGATCCTCTTCGTGACACCAGGTTTTTCGAGGTGTACCGCCCCCGTGTCCGAAGCCAAGCCGCTCGGATCCGGAACCGCGGTGGCTTGAGGGGTCTCCGGACCCGGTGGGGGGGTCGCGTGGACACTCGAAATTAAAAGGGGGGATATATGTACAAGAGAATTGGAAGTTCGTGATGCCACCCTTAGTGCATGGTAAGATGATGCACCACTGTTGCTGTTGGGAGCGTGCGGTGGTATGGAAGCAAGGTGTTTAACCCCTCCGTGGGTAGGGGGGTTTGCATCGGGAGCCCGGTGATGATGGAGAAGGGGTGCCGTTGGAGAGGAAAGGGTTTCTGCGTACTCACTCAGTCCAAAAATACTGACACCGACAACTTGTAAACCAGACTTCTGAGCACCTCTGCAGCAGGGAGGGAGCATGCGTTGATTCGTGTCCCTTGGTGTTGCTTGTTAGCCTGTGACATTTTCCATGGCACTTTCTTCACTATTTGGACCCTATAGTGTGGAACTAGTTGGGTCCTGCTCACCCGTATGGATAATGGAGTGAGCTTGCTCTCAGGGTTCATGCTCGGGATTTTCTGGATGGTGTTTGGGAAAGTCCTGTCCCATCGGTGTGCTAGTACCTCGATTTTGGAGCAGGTGAGGGATGAATTCTAAAGACTTAACCCCCGTCGGGTAAATTACCGGGCTGCGTGAAGCTACTTCCCGGCCTAGGGTCCACGTACCCCGTCGTTCCCTGGTCCCTACCAGGAGATGGCTCAAGGCCGCCGACTGCCCTCCTCGGCAGATCCGTGCCCCTTGACACGATCCCCTGAGACCGGGGTTCCAGCTCCTACAAGGTCCAGACCAACGTCTGCCACTTAGTATTCTACAAGGAGCCCCGCTCCTGACCTCCTCTCTCCACTCCTCACTCCACTACTGACGCTTCTCACTTCCCCTTACCAACCCCCCAAGTGGGTGGCCCTATTCCCTTCAGGCCCCCCCCAATGGTGTGTCTGGTGGGGGTGGTGCAAAGTGTTCCTAGGGTTTTGACTGGCTTAGCTCTTAGCAACACCAACAGACAGGGATCCGTAACCAAGGAGGATGCGGATACTGTGCAGAAGGGCAGATTGCACAATACCTTGTGATGACCTGATAGGCCAGGGTGTTTCATTATTATTCTCTGAAAAATCACTATTGGCTTCCACTAGCCACTGCCTGGTGTCAGTTTTAAAGCCCTAAGGTCAGATGGCACCCCCGCTCCATGGTATCTGACCCTAAACAACTTTCCCTGTCACTTGCACTATTTAGTCTGTGAAACAAACCCAATACAGAAAAATGGTACTTAGCGCAATATTGCACAAATTCCCTTGAATGAGATAAAGGATCCTCAGCTCGTGGATACATGGGGCGATCCTGCTCCAGATGCATTTCCCCCTCCTGGGTACTATGGGGGGGTTTATTAGGGAAATAGAAGGGGGGAGCCATAGCAATTTTCCAGAGCTTTTGGGCCACTAGTAATGTGAAAACCCCTATAATTGCGTCAACTGATGATGGACCTGAGTAGTGACTTGTGTTTTTTGGGTTGAGTTGAATGCTATTTGGTGGCAATTTTAGTACAGAACATCCTTTGCTGTATGTTGAGCACTTACATTAGGGTTGCAATCTACATCTCCGAAATATGTGGTTCAGGTGAAACCCGCAATGGATCTATTTACTGATGAGGCAGCAGAGTTACTCTGGGCTCCGCTTGGCTACTGTTCAGCTGTGTCCATCTTTTCAAAGGTGAACAAAACTGTTGATGACCGCACTTTTGTGCACGCCTCAAAGATTGACACCGCTTGACCACAGGCCAGACGTGAGGTCAAAGTGACTCCCTCTGCCTCATTACAGTGAATTTTTAATTGGGAATTTTGTCTGAATCACGTCTTCAGAGATTTAGGCTATGTGCCCACGGTCTGCACACTCTGTGTCCTATGGAAGCAGAAGTGTTCTCCGCAGTTCCACATGCCCAGAATCAGGGTTTAAGGTGCTATAGACTTTTGTTCTGTTTACACATGGAAAGCAATCACTTCTCTGCAAGCATAAATTGACATGCTGCAGCTAGGGAAGCTGTGCTACATGTCAATTCTTGTTGCATAGAAAAGAAGCTTAGTGGGCATGGGATTTTTATAAATTCCATCCACTGTGCTTGTACTGTACAACGCTGAATTTTGGATGCAGGAAAAACATGCTGTGTCCAAAACACCACTATTCCTGATTGTGGACATGTATCCTCACTAGGGATGATCGAATACCAAAATATTCGACTTTGCGAATATCCGACGAATAGGTCGCCACTATTCGACTATTCGCGAATATTCGATGCGCAATGTAAGGTTATGGGAAACTCATATAATTTTACGTTGGACCAAACGGCGAGCTGTGGTGAGTGAGGAAAAGGCTGAAATAGATGAAAAAAGGCAGAAAAGGTTTGGGCACAGCTTGTAGAAGATGCGTGACTGCATTTCTGGTGTCTTGGAATAAGGTGCTCAGAGCAGCACGTGGCTTTTACGTAGTCGCCAGAACAGCTCTCAAACCAAAGTAAAAGAGGGGAAATTGATAAGAAACAGTTTGTAGTGCCTAATCACTTTAATAAAACGTAAAATCAAGCCCCGACTTAAAAAAAAACCCACTTTAGCATATGTTCACACGTTTCGTTTTATACATGTTTCTCCCTTTTTTGATTAGAAAGGGCTCTAACTTATACATTATATTTGTGTCTGTCTCGCACCTCATTTTTTGGGACATATTTGACAGCACTTTAAAAGGTCAGCTACAATGTGCCCGTTGGGATGTTGGCTTTTCCCTCCTCCTCCACCACCACCAACACTATCGGCTCCAGTAACCCTCTATTCAAATCTAGAAACGGCCACTGGCTGTCCTCAAATCTCAGACTTCTTAGGGCCCTCAGGTGGGCCCTGTAACATACATCCAAGAGGGATGGCAGTCATTTATAGTTTTCTGCGTCCCCTATGTCATTAGTGTGAAAATTGGAATACGTACTCCATAACTCTTCACAGTGCTATTGCCAATGTGGCCATTTGGGTGTTAGCCTTGCTCTCCTCCTCCACCAACACCACCGACTCCAGTGGCCCTCTATTCAAATTTTATTCAAATCCTTAAAAAGCCCTCTCTTGACCCATCTTCTGTGTCTAGCTCCCGCCCCATATCCCTTCTCCCCTATGCCTAAAACTACTGGAACAGCATATCCATCTTGAACTGTCCTCATACCTCTCCTCCTGCTCCCTCTTTGACCAGCTACAATCTGGCTTCCGACCGTATCACTCTACTGAAACTGCCCTAACTAAAATCACCAATGACCTACTAACTGTCAAAGCCAAGCGACATTACTCTGTCCTCTGTCCGCCTCCTCCTGGACCTGTGCTCTGCCTCCTATTACAGATTCTCTCCTCTCTGGGCATCCCAGACTTGGCCCTATCTTGGATCTCTTCATACCTAACCGACCGAACTTTCAGCGTCTCCCACTCTCAAACCATTTCCTCATCCCATCCTCTATCCTTTGGTGTCCCCCAAGGTTCCGTTCTTGGACCCCTGCTGTTCTCCATCTACACCTTCAGCCTGGGACAGCTCATAGAGTCCCATGGCTTTCAGTATCATCTCTTTGCTACTCTTTGATACTCAGATCTACCTCTCTGGACATGACATTACCTCCTTACTAACCAAAATCCCACAATGTCTCTACTATTTCATTCTTCTTCTTTGCGAGATTCCTAAACAACATTGTTCCTTAACATGTACAAAACAGAATTCATTGTCTTTCCTCTCCTCCTCATTCAATTCTTCCACCAAGCCTATCCATCAAAGTTGATGGCTGTTCACTCTCTTCAGTCTCACAAGCTCGTTACCTTGGAGTAACCCTTGACTCTGCTCTATCTTTCAAGCCGCACATCCAAGCCCTCCTTACCTCATGCCGACTACAACTCAAAAATATCTCTTGGATCTGTGCCTTCCTTAACCAAGAATCAGCAAAATCATTAGTACATGCCCTCATCATCTCCCACCTCGACTACTGCAACCTCCTGCTCTCTGGCCTCCCTTCCAACGCTCTTGCACCCCTCCAATCTATCCTGAACTTTGCAGTCTGCTCAATCCACCTCTCCCCTCACTATTTCCTAGCCTCACAACTCTGCCAATCCCTTCACTGGCTTCCCATTGCCCAAAGACTCCAGTTGAAAACATCAACCATGACCTACAAAGTCATCCACAACCTGTCTCCTCCTTACATCTGTGACCTAGTCTCCCGGTACCTACCTGCACGTAACCTCAGATCCTCACAAGATCTCCTTCTCTACTCCTCTCTTTTCTCCTCTCTTTTCTCCTCTTCCCACAATCGCATACAGGATTTCTCCCGTGCCTCCCCCATTCTCTAGAAACGCTTTACCCCAGCACATCAGACTCTCTCCTACCGTGAAAAACTCAAGAGGAACCTGAAGACTCACCTCTTCCAATAAGCCTACAACCTACAATAACCCTCAGTCTAGTACACCACTGCACAACCAGCTCTGTCCTCACCTGTTGTACCCTCACCCATTCCCTGTAGACTGTGAGCCCTCGCAGACAGGGTCCTCTCTCCTCCAGTATCAGTCTGTTTTTTACTGTTAATGATTGTTGTACTAGTTTTTATGTATATCCTTTTTCACTTGCAAAGCGCCATGGAATTAATGGCGCTATAATAATAATAATAATAATAATAATATTCTGTAATGTCTGCTTTATTGACAAATGAACGTCACACTGGAAGATCAAAGCTGATGTCATTGATGATGATTGCATCTGGCCAAAAGCAGGTTGGGAGCAGGAGGCATTATCACCTGCTTCCTAGACCGCAGTTTGTGAAGCATGCAGCACCGTGGAAGTGGTAGTTTTTTCACTCTGGAACTCAGACTTTATTCCACTAGCTAACACCAAGGATTTAAAAAAAATTCATTTTCTCCAGGGGGGAAAGGTTCATACACCACAGACACCATGGAGCACAGCATTAGACGTTACTCTGTTATGATCCGATGTTCAATGACTACAATGAGCACAATCCACCAGAGTCGTAGGTAATAACGTAGTGACCGCAAGCCCTGAACTTAACACCACACAAGAAGTAGCCGGGCAGGATACCTGACAATCCTAGATGCCTCAAACCCAGCCGGAGGACTACATAACCTACAAGGCAGAAAGTGAAAAGAAACTATCTTGCCTCAGAACAGATTTCCCCAAAGAAAATAGACAGCCTCCCACATGTACTGACTGTGAGCGAAGATGAAAAGTCATACACAGTAAGAGCAAGATGGAGCAAAGAAAGGCCACTCTATACTAAATACAAAAGACAGGATAGGGAACTCTTGCGGTCGGTATGAAAAAACCTCATCAAAACTTCCTTCACAGAATGTGCAAAAAAGGAGGAGTAATCTAGTGCAAGACTGTGGTAAAATTGTAGGAAAAAACTAGCAATTACCCTGCTGACTAACCCTTGCTAAAAGAAATAGCAAAGACTGACTAGGAAGATAAATCTTCCTTATCTGAAAACACAAACAAAACAGGATACGATACAAAAAACCTTCAGAGATAATTCACAGAAGCATAAGCAAATAACATACAAAAAGTATGAAGCAAAACCATGAACTTAGCTTGGTAGCGGGGAAGCCAGAGGGACAAGAGACAGACTCCTGTAGTCTCTAAAATTTCAGACAACTGGCAGAGATAAACAGCCAGCACACACCTATATCCAAAATCAAGGTTTGAGCTGCAAACCAGGTTTGTAGAACTGGGGAACAGAATCTAACCACTAACCTCAGTGACCACAGAAGGGAGTCCAAGAGCGGAACTCCACCAGACAGTATTCACAACAGTACTCCCAACTGCTTTTTTTTTTTTTTTTAAAAATTGGGAGGATTTGCAAAAGTGCATAACATACCAAGGGGTTAAAAAAAATCTAATTCCGCAGGGGGCCATTTGTAACACACCGTGGAGAACAGCATAAATAAAGAACACAAATAGAGACTGCCAGACCAATTATTGAAGACAGTGTAGCCTCGACAGTGCTTGTGCCAGTGCATAATGTACAAAGGCTTGAAAAATATTGCCCTGGGTGATTGGGCTGAACAATTAAATCACAGCAGCATAACAAGTTAATTAGTCATGCGGTCTCATTAGATGATAGAAGACAAAATAGTCTTGAATGAGAAACAATAGAACTTATTTGAACTTAAGAAATACAAATTTTGGGGCTACAGTTATTTGTGGGTCTTGTTAACAGGCGGCCTGAGATACTCTAAGACAATCCATCTATGGTTCATTTTGATCATCGTCAAACTGTCTGCACTTTCCGTGGATAGTTGTGTGCAAGTATCTGTTATTATTGACTCCACTGAGCTGAAAACACGCTCAGATAACACACTCGCAGCAGGGCAAGCTAGCACATCGAAAGCGTATAAGGCGAGGTCTGGCCAAGTGTTGAGCTTGGAAACCCAATAGTTAAAGGGAACTGTTGACTCTGAAAGCATGCTGATATGGTCACCTACATAGTCCCTCACCATCTTACTTAAGTGTTCCCTCCGTGTCATAGTTCCTTGTCATAGTTCCCCCAACCGGTATCTGATTTGAAGTTGCAGTTTGTGGAAAATGGACCAGTTTTGGCACATTATTCCCCCGCCTGTGTTGCTCCTACTATGAGTAGCCCTCTCTTGTAATCCTGTTGCATGAGATGACACACTACCTCTTACGCCAGCATTATCTGAGGGTAATTGTTTCATCAACTGGTCCACTATAGCCCTCTTGATTGTTTCAGTAGTACAATCCTTATTTGCCTCGACAAGTAGCAAAGCGAAATTGTCTTTGTAGTGCGGGTCAAGGAAGGTACATAAACAGTATTTGTTGTCAGCCAAAATGTGGACTAGCCGACAGTCATGAGAAAGGCAGTATGGCATGAACTGTGCCATGTGTGTCATGTGTGCTACACTCCAAACTGGAAGCCATTCTGTCTCCCTAAATCTTCTCTCCTCCTCAATCTCTCTCTCTCCACTTCAATCTTTCTCTCCTCCTCCTGCTCCTCCTCAGGCCGTCCATGCTGGACAGCCCTGAAGCTTGGGTTGTCAATCCCTTGGTTACCAACTTGAATCCATTCCTGTTCTTTATCATCCTCCTCATCCTCATGATGCTGACCAAAGGTGGCCTGAGCCTGTTGGCCGAGGTTCTGCGGATTAATAGCTAGCATTGTGAAGTCTGGATCCACAGACAACTCGAGTGCATGAACACTTTGGTCAGTCAGACCATCCAGAGAGCGTTTCAATAAACAAATCAGTGGAATGGTAATGCTGATAAGAGTATCATCACTGCTCTAAATGTTGTTACAGTAATTAAAATTTTCTAGGACCTGAGAAATTTCGGCAATCTACACACACTCTGCAGTACTGAGGTCTGGCAGCTGCATCTGACGGGCATGTTCCAGCTGGAATTAGGATACTGCCCTCTGCTGCTCATGGATGCTGGCCAACATATGATAGGTTAAATTCAATCTCGTAGGGAGGTCACATATTATTCTGTGACGAGGCAAGTTTAAGCGCTGCTGCAGCACTGCCAAGCCAGCAAAAGAGGGAGATGACTTGCGGAAATGTGCGCTAATAAGTCATACCTTGGTAAGTAGGGTATTTCTTCAGAAAGTGCTGAACTACTAAATTTACAATGTGGGTCATACAAGGAATGTGTACAAGCTTTAAAGCCACCACCAGATTACGACCATTATCGCACACTACATCCCTGGATGGAGGTCCAATGTCTCAAGCCACTCATCTGTCTGCTCAGTTATTGCTTTCAAAAGCTCAGGTGCCGTGTGCAATTTGTCACCGATACAGATGAGCTTCAGTAGAGCGTGTTGCCGCTTAGCCGAGGCAGTGCTGCCGAGATCCCATCTGGGGAATGATGTCGACAGTTGTACACCGGTGGATGTGGAGGAGGATGCACATTAGACAGATGAGGAGTAGGAAGAGGAGGGAGTTGTTGCTGTGTAGGAGGCAACTGAAACTCTAATTGAAGGGGGGCCTTCTATTTTGGGTGTTGGAATTATATGGGATGTTGCCGGCTCAGACTCTGTACCAGCCGCCACCAGGTTCACCCAGTGTGCCGTCAGTGAGATGTAGCATTCCTGTCCACTTCTGCTTGACCACGTGACAGTGGTTAAGTGGACCTTCCCTGTTATGGTGTTGGTGAGAGCCCGTTTGATGTTTTTGGACACGTGATTGTGAAGCGCAGGGACTACACAACGAGCAAAATAGTGGCAGCTAGGCACAGAGTACCGATGTTCTGCCACCACCAAAAGGTCGCAGAAAGCCTCTGTTTCCACAAGCCGATATGGCACATCTCAAGGGCTATCAATCGTGCAATGTCTGCAATTATGGTTTGTGCCCTCGGGTACGTAATAGGGTATTTTTGCTTCTTTTCAAAAGTCTGTCATATGGACAACTGAACGGAACGCTGGGACACTGAAGTGGATGTGGTCATTGATGATTGAGTTTGGCCAACATCAGGTTGGGAGAAAAAGGCATCAGTGCCACCTTCTTGCACACGAGTTTGGGAAGCAGGCAATCCAGGGGAAGTGGCAGTGTTTTGAGTCTGGAAATTGTGTTTTTTACCTAGAGCTTTCAACCACCTAGTGGTGTGCTTGGCTAACATACGGTTTTTCATGCTGGAGGTGCCCAAGCTGGAAGTATTTCTGCCTCTGCAAAGCTTGGTCTGACAGATTTGACAAATGGCAACCGTTTGGTCCCAAGGACTCTTGGAAAAAAACTCCCACACAATCGCAGCACGGACCCTTGGATTCTGAGATGACACAGGTGGTGGTGTCATGTGCACAGTTGGTTGACCTCTGGCAGTGGTCGAAACCCTCTTACAACCTTTTTGCGAACTATGGGTACATGCTCCTCTGCGTTGCTGCTCTCGAAATCCATACCACTCGTCCATGTTGGATCAGTCACGTTATCATCGACCAGGTCGTCTTTACATTCCTAAAGGTCAAAATCTTTGGTAATGGAGGTTTCAGGCTGACCTGAGGGCAACTGTGTCTCATCATCCTCAAACACTTCCACCTGTTTTCTCAGCATGTCACGGCCAACATCATGGCTTTCTTCTGGCCTTGGGTGCTCAAAGATCTGTGCATCACTGCACACCATGGCCTCACGTGTGTTGGTGGTGTTGCACAGTGAGAGGTAAGAAAGGTCAAAGGGTCCCGTAAACAGTTCCTCAGAGTAACCTGCTTTGGGTTCATATGTTTCCTTAGAATAATGATGATGTGAGGAAGGAGGACCAGGCTGAAGTTTCAATGGCAAAGCCTCTGGGCTACTCAAGTCTGTCTGTGTGGACCCTTGGGATTTGCTACTCAACAAGTAACTGGAGGCATTTTCTGCTAGCCAACTCGTTACCTGTTCGCACTGTTCAGGGCGCAAGAGTGTTTTTCCACGTGGAACAGAAAATTTGGATAGGAAGGTACAGTGCTGGCCAAAAGTATTGGCACCCCTGCGACTCTGTCAGAGAATACTGTTTCTTCCTGAAAATGATTGCAATCACATTCTTTGGTATTATTATCTTCCTTTAATTTGTCTTCAATGAAAAAAAAAATGTCAAAAAGCCAAATTGGATATAATTCCACACCAAACATAAAAAAGGGGGTGGATAAACGTATTGGCACTGTTTGAAAAATCATGTGATGCTTCTCTAATATGTATAATTAACAGCACCTGTAACTTACCTGTGGCACTTAACAGGTGTTGGCAATAACTAAATCACACTTACAGCCAGTTGATATGGATTAAAGTTGACTCAACCTCTGTCTTGTGTGCTTGTGTGTACCACATTGAGCATGGAGAGAAGAAAGAAGACCAAAGAACTGTCTGAGGACTTGAGAAGCCAAATTGTGAGGAAGCATGAGCAATCTCCAAGCTACAAGTCCATCTCCAAAGACCTGAAAGTTCCTGTGTCTACGGTGCGCAGTGTCATCAAAAAGTTTAAAGCCCATGGCACTGTGGCTAACCTCCCTAGATGTGCAAGGAAAAGAAAAATTGATGAGAGATTTCAATGCAAGATTGTGCGGATGGTGGATAAAGAACCTCGAATAACATCCAAACAAGTTCAAGCTGCCCTACAGTCTGAGGGTACAACAGTGTCAACCCGTACGATCCATCGGCGTCTGAATGAAAAGGGACTGTATGGTAGGATACCCAGAAAGACCCCACTTCTTACCCCGAGACATAAAAAAAACAGGCTGGAGTTTGCCAAAACTTACCTGAGAAAGCCTAAAACGTTTTGGAAGAATGTTCTCTGGTCAGATGAGACAAAAGTAGAGCTTTATGGGAAAAGCCATCAACATAGAGTTTACAGGAAAAAAAAACGGCATTCAAAGAAAAGAACACGGTCCCTACAGTCAAACATGACAGAGGTTTCCTGATGTTTTGGGGTTGCTTTGCTGCCTCTGGCACTGGACTGCTTGACCGTATGCGTGGCATTATGAAGTCTGAAGACTACCAACAAATTTTGCAGCATAATGTAGGCCCCAGTGTGAGAAAGCTGGGTCTCCCTCAGAGGTCATGGGTCTTCCAGCAGGACAATGACCCAAAAGACACTTCAAAAAGCACTAGAAAATGGTTTGCTAGAAAGCACTGGAGACTACTAAAGTGGCCAGCAATGAGTCCAGACCTGAATCCCATAGAACACCTGTGGAGAGATCTCAAAATGGCAGTTTGGAGAAGGCACCCTTCAAATCTCAGGGACCTGGAGCAGTTTGCCAAAGAAGAATGGTCTAAAATTCCTGCAGAGCATTGTAAGAAACTCATTGATGGTTGCCGGAAGCGGTTGTTCGCAGTTATTTTGGCTAAAGGTTGTGCAATCAAGTATTAGGCTAAGGGTGCCAATACTTTTGTCTGGCCCATTTTTGGAGTTTTGTGTGAAATGATCAATGATTTGATTTTTGTTTCATTCTCTTTTGTGTTTTTTCATTGCAAGCAAAATAAATGAAGATAATAATAAAGAATTTGTGATTGCAATCATTTTCAAGAAGAAACTGAGTATTATCTGACAGAATTGCAGGGGTGCCAATACTTTTGGTCAGCACTGTAGATAAAGCAGGAACCTTTTTTTGGCTTGGTCACAATGCTTGGGCGACCACCACTGTCACTACCACCTCATCCACAGCCCTTACCTCCTCTTTTTCCCATTTTTTGGGTTTGATTATTTGAAGGTGAACACTGTAACGTGACCTCTTGTACAGGCAGTGGAACAACACTGATGCTGGGTTGGTAAACTTGTGTTAATAGTTTCCCCCTATAGCTGTTTCTGTAAGTCTAAAAACCACAAGGTACTTTTATTGGACAAAGTACCACTTGGAGGAGTCGACAAAGATGTTGTGAATGTCTTTCAGCCCTAAAAGAAAACAGGGTTTGACACCACTTTTATTTTAGTATTGGTTTTTGGCACTCAGACTGTGTTTTAGTAGGTGCAGGCCACTATCTACGTTCTGTACGATATGAATGAAACACCAGTATGCTAGGTTGGTGCTATAACGATATTTGGCTTCAGGCAGAAGTAGAGCCACTGACACTGACTATTAGTTAAAATTTTGTAACACTGACATTGTGTTTTAGTAGCAACAGGCGACTATCTAGGTTCTGTAAGATATGAAGCAAACACCAGGATGATGTTGGTCTTATAACGGTATTTGGCTTCAGGCAAAACTACAGGTTGTGACAGCAATTTTTATTTTTTTTTTACACTTACACTAGGTTTTTTTTTAGCAGTAGGGTACTATGGAGTTTATTTACGCTATGAAGCCAACACAAGGACGCAACTGTGCTGGTATGAATTGAGATGGTGGCGGACAGGCACTACACTACATCTGAACCCGTTGTTTTGGAAATTATGGGACCTTTTTTAGGAATTTGCAATACTTATCCCTAGTAGAAGGGACACAAGGGATGTAGCAGTGCTGGGATTGTTGATTAATTTGTAGCAGATGTCAGGACAGCTTTAAATCTCTCACTGCCTCTGAAAAAGCTCTCCCTATATCAGACACTGCAGTAACATACCGTATGCAGCACTAATAAGAGGATTTTTTTTTTAAAAAAGATGGATTGCTCTCACTTAACAAAGCACTGCACTAACACTGGCCCTATAGTTGGGTCCGCATTCACTGTTTTGCAGCCTGGCGATTTATGAAGTAGCTACTGACTACCGGCTTCAGCCCTTAGTAGGACTATTTAGGAGTTTGCTGCACGATCACTATCACTTACAAGGCACTGCACTGTCACTGGCCCTATAACTGGGTCCGCATTCACAGATTTGCGGTCTGGCAATTTATAGAGCTGCTAGCAGCTACTGCACACTGTCTTCAGCCCTTAGAAGGACTACTTATTAGTTGGATCTACGAACGGTCTCTTACAGCCAATACAGTCTATCTACACTACCAGCTCCCCAATGACTGCGTGTTCACAAAATGGCCACTGGCATATATAGCCCCTATGACACTGTGCAGCCAAGCCAATCACAGTAATGCCATAACAGAGATGGCTGCGGCATTACTATGAGGGCAAGCAACATCAGATGTGTTCATTGGCTGACAAAGAAGTGCCAGGAAGTTAGAAATGAAACTGAAAGTATCAGAGTGGATGCTCTTTAATTTGTCGGTTACCGAATGGTGTGAATAGCCTGTTATCCGTCAGATACTGAATAGTGGCGAATACATTCACTCATTCCTAATCCTTACACGTAGTCTCAGTGTTAAGCACTCACCGTGGAGCGTAGGATAAATATTAGTGGTTCAAGAATTTACTTTATTTATTTTTTTTTATGCTGTTCACCATGCAGTAGAAATGACTAGGCTCCTTTATTCCTCTGGTCAATGCGATTACAGTGATACCAGATTTATAGCGTTTTTTAGGTTTGGTTACTATCTCACTTTTTTTTTACAAAATAAAGGTGTTTGCATTACTGAATTTCGAAGGGTATAGTTTTTTTTATTTTTCTGCCTTAAGAGTCATTTGAGGCTTTTTTTTTGCGGGATGAGTTGGAGTTGTTATTGGTACAATTTTTAGTAACATAATATATTTTGATCGCTTTCTATTCCACTTTTTGTGAAGCAGAATCAAGAAGAAAGTGAAGTGGTTGGAAAAGAGGTTATGAATTGATTTAATTGATGTACATCCTATGTATATATATATATATATATATATATATATATATATATAGGTTCAGTTCTTGGACCCTTGCTGTTCTCAATCTACATGTTCAGCCTGGGATGGCTCATAGAGTCCCATGGCTTTCAGTATAACCTCTACGCTGATGATACGCAGATCTACCTCTCTGGACCTGACATCACCTCCCTACTAACCAAAAACCCACAATTTCTGTCTGCTATTTCATCCTTTTTCTCTGCTCGATTCTTAAAACTGAACATGGACAAAACAGAATTCATTATCCTTCCTCCTTCTCACTCAACCCCCCCACCTAACCTATCCATCAATGTCAATGGCTGCTCACTTTCTCCAGTGACACGTGCTCGCTGCCTGGGAGTAACTCTAGACTCCGATCTCTCTTTCAAGCCACACATCCAAGCCCTCTCCACCTCCTGCCACCTCCAACTCAAAAACATTTCCCAGATCTGTACATTGCTTTCCCAAGAAGCTGCAAAAACCCTAGTGCATGCCCTTATTATCTCCCGCCTAGATTATTGCAACCTCCTGCTCTGTGGCCTCCCTTCTAACAGGCTCACACCCTTACAATCTATTCTAAACTATGCTGCCCAACTGATTCACCTGTCCCCCGCTACTCCCCGACCTCTCCTCTCTGCCAATCCCTTTACTGGCTTTCCATTGCCCAACGACTCCAGTTCAAAACCATAACCATGACCATGACCTACAAAGCCATCCACAACCTATCTCCTCCCTACATCTGTGACCTATTCTCCCAGTACTTACCTGCACGTAACCTTCAATCCTCGCAAGATCTCCTTCTCTACTCCCCTCTCATCTCCTCTTCCCACCATTGTATCCAAGATTTCTTGCCTCCCCCATACTCTGGAATGCTCTGCCACAATACACCAGACTCTCACTTATCTTGACAAGCTTCAAAAGGAACCTGAAGACCCACCTCTTCCGACAAGCTTGCAACCTACCGTAACTCTCAGTCTGATACAGCACCGCATGACCAGCTCTACCTTCACCTACTGTATCTTCACCCACCCCTCGTAGACTGTGAGGGACCTCTGTCCTCCTGTACCTGTATGTGCCTTGTATTGTTTATGATTATTGTACCTGCCGCTATTTTGTATACCCCTTTCACATGTAAAGCGCCATGGAATAAATGGCGCTATAATAATTATTAATAATAATAACTTTATATATATATATATATATATATATATACATATATATATATATATATATATATATATATATATCTTATCCACTATGTGGATTATTTTTGGTTGGAGTTTTGATGGGAATTATATCTTTACACACACTGTAGGTGTTCTTAACAGAGGGAAATCTATTGCATTGATTTGTAAAGGATACTGCGCTTGGAAGTATGTAATTTTTTCCAGTGCATAAGAATCTATAGGTGGAAGTGGCGTTCACAAAGCTGGCAAAAGAGATGAGCCGCTTTGGAACTCAAACCTGCATCTTAGCTGCTTGCTTATGATGTGATGGGGCCATCAGTAATGATTAGAGATGAGCGAACCGGTCGCGGTTCGGCTCGAGGTTGGTTCGCCGAACGGACCTCCCGTTCGAGTTCGGTTCGTCGAATGTTCGACGAACCGAACTCGAACTGCATAGGAAACAATGGCAGGCAATCACAAACACAGAAAAACACCTAGAAAACACCCTCAAAGGTGTCCTAAAGGTGACAAACAACTCAAACACATTGGAAAGTGACAAGGACATATACTCATGCGAAAACAAAACAGCCGGACAAGGAAAGAGAGGAGGACACACAGATATAGGCATGGCACGCCCTTCTAAAATCATGTAAAACACCGCAAGGTGACTCCAAGCGGAGTCTCCCTTTTTTCCAAAAATTGGGCCACACACACACCCACCCCTTCAGTGGTAGCACTTGTGCCCCAGTTGCACACTTCACAGCTACATTTGCATCAAGCACATTGAAAAATACGCCATAATTAACCGTCCCCAGGATGACACCAGGGTAGGTAGCTAAGTCTTTCCTGATCCCAGCTCTGTTCATCTTGGCTTCTTTTAAAAACACATCAAGCAAGGGTTACTCCAAGCGGAGTCTCCCTTTTTTCCAAAAATTGGGCCCCACACACACCCACCCATTCAGTGGCAGCAGTTGTGCCCCAGTTGTACACTTCACAGCTAGATTTGCATCAAGCACATTCAAAAATACGCCATTCTTATCCATCCCCAGGATGACACCGGGGTAGGTAGCAAAGTCTTTGCTGACCCATGACTTGTTCATCTTGGCTTCTTTTAAAAACAATGTAAGCAAGGGTTACTCCAAGCGGAGTCTCCCTTTTTTCCAAAAATTGGGCCCCACACACCCACCCATTCAGTGGCAGCAGTTGTGCCCTAGTTGTACACTTCACAGCTACATTTGCATCAAGCACATTCAAAAATACGCCATTCTTATCCATCCCCAGGATGACACCGGGGTAGGTAGCAAAGTCTTTGCTGACCCATGACTTGTTCATCTTGGCTTCTTTTAAAAACAATGTAAGCAAGGGTTACTCCAAGCGGAGTCTCCCTTTTTTCCAAAAATTGGGCCCCACACACACCCACCCCTTCAGTGGCAGCAGTTGTGCCCTAGTTGTACACTTCACAGCTACATTTGCATCAAGCACATTCAAAAATACGCCATTCTTATCCGTCCCCAGGATGACACCGGGGTAGGTAGCAAAGTCTTTCCTGATCCCAGCTCTGTTCATCTTGGCTTCTTTTAAAAACACATCAAGCAAGGGTTACTCCAAGCGGAGTCTCCCTTTTTTTCCAAAAATTGGGCCCCACACACCCACCCATTCAGTGGCAGCAGTTGTGCCCCAGTTGTACACTTCACAGCTACATTTGCATCAAGCACATTCAAAAATACGCCATTCTTATCCATCCCCAGGATGACACCGGGGTAGGTAGCAAAGTCTTTGCTGACCCATGACTTGTTCATCTTGGCTTCTTTTAAAAACAATGTAAGCAAGGGTTACTCCAAGCGGAGTCTCCCTTTTTTCCAAAAATTGGGCCCCACACACCCACCCATTCAGTGGCAGCAGTTGTGCCCCAGTTGTACACTTCACAGCTAGATTTGCATCAAGCACATTCAAAAATACGTCATTCTTATCCGTCCCCAGGATGACACCGGGGTAGGTAGCAAAGTCTTTCCTGATCCCAGCTCTGTTCATCTTGGCTTCTTTTAAAAACACATCAAGCAAGGGTTACTCCAAGCGGAGTCTCCCTTTTTTTCCAAAAATTGGGCCCCACACACCCACCCATTCAGTGGCAGCAGTTGTGCCCCAGTTGTACACTTCACAGCTACATTTGCATCAAGCACATTCAAAAATACGCCATTCTTATCCGTCCCCAGGATGACACCGGGGTAGGTAGCAAAGTCTTTCCTGATCCCAGCTCTGTTCATCTTGGCTTCTTTTAAAAACACATCAAGCAAGGGTTACTCCAAGCGGAGTCTCCCTTTTTTTCCAAAAATTGGGCCCCACACACCCACCCATTCAGTGGCAGCAGTTGTGCCCTAGTTGTACACTTCACAGCTACATTTGCATCAAGCACATTCAAAAATACGCCATTCTTATCCATCCCCAGGATGACACCGGGGTAGGTAGCAAAGTCTTTGCTGACCCATGACTTGTTCATCTTGGCTTCTTTTAAAAACAATGTAAGCAAGGGTTACTCCAAGCGGAGTCTCCCTTTTTTCCAAAAATTGGGCCCCACACACCCACCCATTCAGTGGCAGCAGTTGTGCCCCAGTTGTACACTTCACAGCTAGATTTGCATCAAGCACATTCAAAAATACGTCATTCTTATCCGTCCCCAGGATGACACCGGGGTAGGTAGCAAAGTCTTTCCTGATCCCAGCTCTGTTCATCTTGGCTTCTTTTAAAAACAATGTAAGCAAGGGTTACTCCAAGCGGAGTCTCCCTTTTTTTCCAAAAATTGGGCCCCACACACCCACCCATTCAGTGGCAGCACTTGTGCCCTAGTTGTACACTTCACAGCTAGATTTGCATCAAGCACATTCCAAAATACGCCATAATTAACCGTCCCCAGGATGACACCAGGGTAGGTAGCAAAGTCTTTCCTGATCCCAGCTCTGTTCATCTTGGCTTCTTTTAAAAACAATGTAAGCAAGGGTTACTCCAAGCGGAGTCTCCCTTTTTTCCAAAAATTGGGCCCCACACACCCACCCATTCAGTGGCAGCAGTTGTGCCCTAGTTGTACACTTCACAGCTACATTTGCATCAAGCACATTCAAAAATACGCCATTCTTATCCATCCCCAGGATGACACCGGGGTAGGTAGCAAAGTCTTTGCTGACCCATGACTTGTTCATCTTGGCTTCTTTTAAAAACAATGTAAGCAAGGGTTACTCCAAGCGGAGTCTCCCTTTTTTCCAAAAATTGGGCCCCACACACCCACCCATTCAGTGGCAGCAGTTGTGCCCCAGTTGTACACTTCACAGCTAGATTTGCATCAAGCACATTCAAAAATACGTCATTCTTATCCGTCCCCAGGATGACACCGGGGTAGGTAGCAAAGTCTTTCCTGATCCCAGCTCTGTTCATCTTGGCTTCTTTTAAAAACAATGTAAGCAAGGGTTACTCCAAGCGGAGTCTCCCTTTTTTTCCAAAAATTGGGCCCCACACACCCACCCATTCAGTGGCAGCACTTGTGCCCTAGTTGTACACTTCACAGCTAGATTTGCATCAAGCACATTCCAAAATACGCCATAATTAACCGTCCCCAGGATGACACCAGGGTAGGTAGCAAAGTCTTTCCTGATCCCAGCTCTGTTCATCTTGGCTTCTTTTAAAAACAATGTAAGCAAGGGTTACTCCAAGCGGAGTCTCCCTTTTTTCCAAAAATTGGGCCCCACACACACCCACCCCTTCAGTGGCAGCAGTTGTGCCCTAGTTGTACACTTCACAGCTACATTTGCATCAAGCACATTCAAAAATACGCCATTCTTATCCGTCCCCAGGATGACACCGGGGTAGGTAGCAAAGTCTTTCCTGATCCCAGCTCTGTTCATCTTGGCTTCTTTTAAAAACACATCAAGCAAGGGTTACTCCAAGCGGAGTCTCCCCTTTTTCCAAAAATTGGGCCCCACACACCCACCCATTCAGTGGCAGCAGTTGTGCCCCAGTTGTACACTTCACAGCTAGATTTGCATCAAGCACATTCAAAAATACGTCATTCTTATCCGTCCCCAGGATGACACCGGGGTAGGTAGCAAAGTCTTTCCTGATCCCAGCTCTGTTCATCTTGGCTTCTTTTAAAAACACATCAAGCAAGGGTTACTCCAAGCGGAGTCTCCCTTTTTTTCCAAAAATTGGGCCCCACACACCCACCCATTCAGTGGCAGCAGTTGTGCCCCAGTTGTACACTTCACAGCTACATTTGCATCAAGCACATTCAAAAATACGCCATTCTTATCCGTCCCCAGGATGACACCGGGGTAGGTAGCAAAGTCTTTCCTGATCCCAGCTCTGTTCATCTTGGCTTCTTTTAAAAACACATCAAGCAAGGGTTACTCCAAGCGGAGTCTCCCTTTTTTTCCAAAAATTGGGCCCCACACACCCACCCATTCAGTGGCAGCAGTTGTGCCCTAGTTGTACACTTCACAGCTACATTTGCATCAAGCACATTCAAAAATACGCCATTCTTATCCATCCCCAGGATGACACCGGGGTAGGTAGCAAAGTCTTTGCTGACCCATGACTTGTTCATCTTGGCTTCTTTTAAAAACAATGTAAGCAAGGGTTACTCCAAGCGGAGTCTCCCTTTTTTCCAAAAATTGGGCCCCACACACCCACCCATTCAGTGGCAGCAGTTGTGCCCCAGTTGTACACTTCACAGCTAGATTTGCATCAAGCACATTCAAAAATACGTCATTCTTATCCGTCCCCAGGATGACACCAGGGTAGGTAGCAAAGTCTTTCCTGATCCCAGCTCTGTTCATCTTGGCTTCTTTAAAAAACACATCAAGCAAGGGTTACTCCAAGCGGAGTCTCCCTTTTTTTCCAAAAATTGGGCCCCACACACCCACCCATTCAGTGGCAGCAGTTGTGCCCCAGTTGTACACTTCACAGCTACATTTGCATCAAGCACATTCAAAAATACGCCATTCTTATCCGTCCCCAGGATGACACCGGGGTAGGTAGCAAAGTCTTTCCTGATCCCAGCTCTGTTCATCTTGGCTTCTTTTAAAAACACATCAAGCAAGGGTTACTCCAAGCGGAGTCTCCCTTTTTTTCCAAAAATTGGGCCCCACACACCCACCCATTCAGTGGCAGCAGTTGTGCCCCAGTTGTACACTTCACAGCTAGATTTGCATCAAGCACATTCAAAAATACGTCATTCTTATCCGTCCCCAGGATGACACCGGGGTAGGTAGCAAAGTCTTTCCTGATCCCAGCTCTGTTCATCTTGGCTTCTTTTAAAAACAATGTAAGCAAGGGTTACTCCAAGCGGAGTCTCCCTTTTTTTCAAAAAATTGGGCCCCACACACCCACCCATTCAGTGGCAGCACTTGTGCCCTAGTTGTACACTTCACAGCTAGATTTGCATCAAGCACATTCAAAATCCACAAGCATTTACTCTCCCCAGGATGACACAGGGGTTGTAAATTCCTTCTGGATCCATGACTTGTTCATTTTGATGAACGTCAGTCTGTCCACATTGTCACTGGACAGACGCGTGCGCTTATCTGTCAGCACACACCCAGCAGCACTGAAGACACGTTCAGAGACAACGCTGGCAGCTGGACACGACAAAATCTCCAAGGCGTAAGTTGCGAGCTCTGGCCATTTTTCTAGGTTTGAAGCCCAAAAGGAGCAAGGCTCCAGTTGCACAGTCATGGCATCGATGTTCATTTGGAGATACTCCTGTATCATCCTCTCCAGCCGTTGACTATGTGTCAGACTTGTTGTCTCTGGTGGCCTTGCAAAGGAGGGTCTAAAAAAATTATGAAAAGATTCCATAAAATTGCTGTTACCAGCACCAGATACGGTCCTACTGGTACGTGTAGACTGTTGAAGATGACGAGACCGTCCCATGTTTGTCAAGTTACAACTGGGAGATTCACTCCCTGCACCTGCACGGTTGTTTGGTGGAAAAGCAGATCTAAGATCGAGTAACAGCTTCTGCTGATACTCCTGCATACGTGCGTCCCTTTCTATGGCTGGAATTATGTCACAAAATTTGGACTTGTACCGGGGATCTAATAGTGTGGCAAGCCAGTAGTCATCATCACTTCTAATTTTGACAATACGAGGGTCATGTTGGAGGTAGTGCAACAAGAAGGCACTCATGTGTCTTGCGCAGCCATGTGGACCACGTGGTTACTTAGTTATAATTAGTTGGAGTGTGCAACGCAGGCAGACGTGCTGCAAATGTCTTGGCACTAGTGGGACTAAAGCAAAGTCCAATAGCCACGTATAGGATGCCACTAGGTACACTGAGTGTTTGCTAGTATAATGGCTTAGTTATAATTAGTTGGAGTGTGCAACGCAGGCAGATGCGTTCTGCAAATGTCTTGGCACTAGTGGGACTAAAGCAAAGTCCAATAGCCACGTATAGGATGCCACTAGGTACACTAAGTGTTTGCTAGTATAATGGCTTAGTTATAATTAGTTGGAGTGTGCAACGCAGGCAGATGCGCTCTGCAAATGTCTTGGCACTAGTGGGACTATAGCAAAGTCCAATAGCCACGTATAGGATGCCACTAGGTACACTGAGTGTGTGCTAGTATAATGGCTTAGTTATAATTAGTTGGAGTGTGCAACGCAGGCAGATGCGTTCTGCAAATGTCTTGGCACTAGTGGGACTAAAGCAAAGTCCAATAGCCACGTATAGGATGCCACTAGGTACACTGAGTGTGTGCTAGTATAATGGCTTAGTTATAATTAGTTGGAGTGTGCAACGCAGGCAGATGCGTTCTGCAAATGTCTTGGCACTAGTGGGACTATAGCAAAGTCCAATAGCCACGTATAGGATGCCACTAGGTACACTGAGTGTGTGCTAGTATAATGGCTTAGTTATAATTAGTTGGAGTGTGCAACGCAGGCAGATGCGTTCTGCAAATGTCTTGGCACTAGTGGGACTAAAGCAAAGTCCAATAGCCACGTATAGGATGCCACTAGGTACACTAAGTGTTTGCTAGTATAATGGCTTAGTTATAATTAGTTGGAGTGTGCAACGCAGGCAGATGCGTTCTGCAAATGTCTTGGCACTAGTGGGACTATAGCAAAGTCCAATAGCCACGTATAGGATGCCACTAGGTACACTGAGTGTGTGCTAGTATAATGGCTTAGTTATAATTAGTTGGAGTGTGCAACGCAGGCAGATGCGCTCTGCAAATGTCTTGGCACTAGTGGGACTATAGCAAAGTCCAATAGCCACGTATAGGATGCCACTAGGTACACTGAGTGTGTGCTAGTATAATGGCTTAGTTATAATTAGTTGGAGTGTGCAACGCAGGCAGATGCGTTCTGCAAATGTCTTGGCACTAGTGGGACTAAAGCAAAGTCCAATAGCCACGTATAGGATGCCACTAGGTACACTGAGTGTGTGCTAGTATAATGGCTTAGTTATAATTAGTTGGAGTGTGCAACGCAAGCAGATGCGCTCTGCAAATGTCTTGGCACTAGTGGGACTATAGCAAAGTCCAATAGCCACGTATAGGATGCCACTAGGTACACTAAGTGTTTGCTAGTATAATGGCTTAGTTATAATTAGTTGGAGTGTGCAACGCAGGCAGATGCGCTCTGCAAATGTCTTGGCACTAGTGGGACTATAGCAAAGTCCAATAGCCACGTATAGGATGCCACTAGGTACACTGAGTGTGTGCTAGTATAATGGCTTAGTTATAATTAGTTGGAGTGTGCAACGCAGGCAGATGCGCTCTGCAAATGTCTTGGCACTAGTGGGACTATAGCAAAGTCCAATAGCCACGTATAGGATGCCACTAGGTACACTGAGTGTGTGCTAGTATAATGGCTTAGTTATAATTAGTTGGAGTGTGCAACGCAGGCAGATGCGTTCTGCAAATGTCTTGGCACTAGTGGGACTAAAGCAAAGTCCAATAGCCACGTATAGGATGCCACTAGGTACACTAAGTGTTTGCTAGTATAATGGCTTAGTTATAATTAGTTGGAGTGTGCAACGCAGGCAGATGCGTTCTGCAAATGTCTTGGCACTCGTGGGACTAAAGCAAAGTCCAATAGCCACGTATAGGATGCCACTAGGTACACTAAGTGTTTGCTAGTATAATGGCTTAGTTATAATTAGTTGGAGTGTGCAACGCAGGCAGAGGCGCTCTGCAAATGTCTTGGCACTAGTGGGACTATAGCAAAGTCCAATAGCCACGTATAGGATGCCACTAGGTACACTGAGTGTTTGCTAGTATAATGGCTTAGTTATAATTAGTTGTAGTGTGCAATGCAGGCAGACGTGCTCTGCAAATGTCTTTGCACTAGTGGGACTATAGCAAAGTCCAATAGCCACGTATAGGATGCCACTAGGTACACTGAATGTTTGCTAGTATAATGGCTTACTTAGAATGAGTTGGAGTGTGCAGAGGACAAGAGGGTACAGTGGCAGGATTGTGGTGCTCTGGGTAGAGGAATGGAAGCCTGCCTTTCTATTCCCTCCTAATGGTGAAATGCAGGGAGGAAATCCCTGACCTTGGCTGCACAGACGCTGGCGCTGTTTTCAGGACCTGTCACCTTAACTCTGACCCTGCCGGTTTGAGCCCTTAAAAGGACTGCTATAAAGTGCTCTCCCTATGCTGTCTAACGCTGTGTATGCAGCGCATACAGCTGTATCGGCTATAGGACTCAGGATGACGGAGCTGCGACAGTGATGTCTGACACCCAAGACGCAGAAGGCAGATAATGGCGTCCGTGAAGAAAATGTCCGGTTTTATAATGCAGGGACATGTGACATGCAGATCCTATCACACATGCCGTTGCTTCTCTGGCTCAAAGTCCACTTAGCTGTGTGTGTGTCTGTGATTGGCTGACATGCTGGCCCGCCCCACAAGACGCGCGCGCTTAGGGAAGGAAGACAAGAAAAAAAAAAAAAAAATGGCGATCGCCATTATAGAAACAGCAGTGATCTGAAGGCGCTGTTCACGCACACTATACACTGAAATGTGATAATAGTTTGATTCACAGAGTGACTTACACTATTACAGCAGAAACCAAGCTATGATTTAGCTGTTTTTTGGCTGCTAGAACCGTTCTCGAACGTTTCTAGAACTATCGAGCTTTTGCAAAAAGCTCGAGTTCTAGTTCGATCTAGAACATGCCCCAAAATCACTCGAGCCTAGAACTGGAGAACCACGAACCACGAACCGCGCTCAACTCTAGTAATGATGTAAAAGGTGTGGCTTTGTTTTTGAGTGAGATGCAGGACGCGCGCCTCAGAGGTCACGCGGTGTGATGGGAGGATTTCAGATCACAGGACTGAGATGTGAGATCCTGGACTGAACCCCTCCCACATTGGTGCTCAGTAGGCATGCGCGATGCCATGGCAGCCCCCATAGCTACGAGTGCGGCACAGAATGTAAATAAATATGTGAGACAGGAGCAGTGAGTAGAGCTTGTACAAGCTGGTGACTCTTAATATATATCATCATGGTATATTAGACTCAATGGGAATTTTGTTTTCAATTATTTTAGCCCAAGACTGTATGCAAAATCTTTGATGTTGGATTTAAACAGCGAACGTTATTACCAAAACGCCCCCTGATGAGTAAAGGGATACGAAACACGTCGGGTTTGAGGGAGTGAAAGAATGGATCTGTAATATACGTGTTGACAAGAGGAGGTCTTGATCTTCACACCATAACTGATTTCTGGGAATAACGGACTGGTGGCGACCGGTCTATTTGAGGGTTGACCTTGATGTGATTGTCCTATACTGGTAATCAGTGAATGAGTCTACTACTGGGTGAAATCTTTCTATATCATTATAGCAGACGATCATATGTAGAAATGGTGTCTGCTGGTTATAAGTGATATTGTTTCTTTTCTCACTTTGTCCTTAAAATAGAATCGCGGTTCTCTCCTGAGGGGTGGTTCCCCGTAGGAGGCACCAAGGAAAAATTAATAAGAGTGCTACAAAAAGTATAAAAAACTGAATAGTGGCCTTTGGGAATTGCTTATTAAATAAGTGCCTCACATGAGATTGGGCCTTCTTGAGCTTTGTGACCCAATATACATGTCTCTTTTTTTTATGTCTGTTTTATGTGACTGATGGTCTTTTAGATAAGTTAGTCCTTTTCTCCTATACCCGTATGGCTGAGCCATATTTGATTCATGGGAATTTTATTCATTGAGGTATCAAGCTGAATATTAGAATCAAGAAGAACCAGCAACTTAGAAATAAGTTGTTTTTTTTTGTTTTTTTTTTTACGCCATTCACTGTACCGTAAAAGTGATAACAGTTTTATTCTTCAGGTCAGTATGGTTACAGCGATACCACATTTACATAGTTTTTTAAAAAAATGTTGCCTCTTTAACAGCATAAAAACAATTTTATACCAAAATAAATCTGGTTTTGCATTGCTGTATTCCGAAAGCTATAGCTTTTTTTATTTTTTCCTTGATGGAGCTATTTGGCATCTTGTTTTTTGTGGGTCAAGATGCAGTTTTAAGCAGTAACATTTTAATTCATATATGATTTTTTCATAATGTTTTATTACACTTTTTTATGTTTATTTTTTATGGCGTTTACTGCAGGGTAGAGATGAGCGAGTACTGTAATATTCGTAATCGCTATACTCGTAACGAGTACTTTGTAATTTTCACAATCGTTCCAATTAGCGAGTACAATGCAAGTCAATGGGAAGTACGTGTAATGTGCATGCTAACAGTGATTCACTGGGCGGGCAGCCGGAGCGTCACTCAGTACTGTGCATGTACAGGAGCGGGGACGCATCACCCTGGCTCCTGAACATGCGCAGACCACGACCAGACGGGTCGGGTGCCAGCACAGAGAAAAATGCAGCGCACGCATACACACATTGAAAGCTACAAGTAATGGTCAGATAGGTATACAGAGTAGAGATTACCGCATGCATAATTACTAATGAACAGCAACCTTTCTTTTGAACATAACAAGGTGCTGAGAAGCTGCTGCTACTATAATATAAACATGTAAACATTACACTCATATCAATAAATAAACATATGAATAAATAGTAGCCGTGAAATAATTAGAAAAAAAAGGGACAAATCAATATGCAAGTTAATGCAATGAAGGTGTAGATCAAATAGATGCATTCATTTTTCATCCAGAAGATGGGTATTAAGATGTTACAATCTTCTCTTGCGGCATATATAAGATATCAAAACAAATAGGTATACAGGAACCACACCTAACATGTAAATGGTGAAGCAAAGAAAAGGAATACTAAAATAAGACATAAAAGAGAAAACAATAAAATAAAAAAGCAATAACAATATAACAATAAAAATACTAATAAAATCCAGGAAGGAGGAGGAATGGTGATGATTAGTGATGAGCGAGTACCAAAAAGCTCGGGTGCTCGAGGCTCAGACCGAGCATCATAAGATACTCGTATACTCGGCCCGAGCACCGAGCCCAATCTTATCCTATGGGAGACCCGAGTATTTTTATGAAATGACCCCCCGGCAGCATGTAGAAACCCTAAAAATGTCACAAAAGTCTTAGAAGAGTGCTCAAATGACATGGCAACAGCATGGGGAAGACCCCTTGAAGCATTTATCACTCAAAAGTCATAGCTGTGAACAATTTTGTCCGAGTTTGACGCCATTTTTACGGACTCACCAGAAAACCTTCCAAAATGACACCAAAATGAATTTTCATGGCGGAAATGTTAAGGGCACAAACTCAATAGTGAGATAGAGCTGGTGTATGTTACTTTTTGAGATTACATGAAAGATTTTACGTGAAAACATTGTGTGGCACTCCGATGTCCAAAACGCACGTTTTGTGCTTTTTACTAGCGATGTCGGTCATTTTTTTTTTTTTATTCTATCTCCCTCAGTCTGTCGGTCGGTCTCTCTGTCTGTCTGTCGGTCTCTCTCTGTCTTATCTGTCCCTCTCGCTGTCTGTCGGTCAGTTCCCCCCTTCTCTCATACTTACCGTTCCCCCGATCACTACCGCGGCGCTGCACAGCTGTTCACTAAACTCCGGCGGCTTTTCCTCTTTTGAAAAAGCCGGCCGCTCATTAAACAATCTCGTATTTCCTGCTTTCCTGCTTTTCGGCACCTATGATTGGTTGCAGTGAGACACGCCCCCACGCTGAGTGACAGGTGTCTCACTGCACCCAATCACAGCAGCCGGTGGGCGTGTGTATACTGTGCAGTGAAATAAATAATTAAATAATTTTAAAAAACGGCGTGCGGTCCCCCCAATTTTAATACCAGCCAGATAAAGCCATACGGCTGAAGGATGGTATTCTCAGGATGGGGAGCTCCACGTTATGGGGAGCCCCCCAGCCTAACAATATCAGTCAGCAGCTGCCCAGTATTGCCGCATACATTAGATGCGACAGTTCTGGGACTGTACCCGGCTCTTCATCACTGCAATTCCACAACTAACAGGGCTGTGGCATTGCAGTGGTCTGCCAGCCAATCCCTGCATGAGAGCTGGCTCTCAATAGAGCGCCAACATGCAGGGATGAAGACCACGAGTACAGCACGAGTATCGCGAAATTACTCGGTACCCGCCGAGTAGCCCGAGTACAGTGATACTCGTGCGAGTACCGAGTAGTGACAAGCGTACTCGCTCATCACTAGTGATGATATAAAAAGGGGACAAAGCTAAGCGCCTCATTCAAACTTTTGGTAACTAAGGTATCACGGGTGGCAATCCATTTGGCTTCACATTGGGCCAGTCTCTTTTTCATATTGCCACCCCTGATACCACCAAATATCACATCGATGCCACGAACATTCAATAGGGGAGCATCATAATTATGCTTAAAATTGAAATGCCATGGTAGGGTTTTGAATAAAGTGATGTCATCCACTGACCTGGCTGCACCAATGCCCCACACGTATTCTCTGACTCTCACCCAAAGCTCACGCAAGGTCAGGCCCATGTGTAAGTGGACAGGGGCACGTTGCGAAATAAATCTCAAAAGTCATGCCGCAGGTTATATGATGTCTAATATCGAACATCCTACCACAGGTAAAATAAAAAGTGGTAAAATGTAGGACATTGGTGCAGGCTAGGCAGTGGCCCCTTTGGAAACAACCATGGAAGAGGCCTCTTGATCCAAAAGAGTTACAGATGGGAGGGACATAATGACTTTGAGTAAAAATGTCCCTAAGGTTTCTAGCACATCTAGCTGTCATGAGGGGAGCATGTGTTATGGTTTTGGCCAGAGTAGGATCAGTCATGAGAACTGGCCAGTGTTTTTTTAAGAATATTTCTTATGGTCTCCCACTCATGATTGAATGTGCCTATGAACCGAATATTAGAATCTGGTCCTTCTTTTACAAGGACATATCTTAATAGTTGTGTCTATGGAGTGTTTTTAGCCCTCAGGTACCCTCACTTAATGGAATGGTTACTATATCTGTGTTCCAAAAAACGTTGCCGTAGATTTGCAGATTGCAGATCAAAATCAGCCTCAGATAAGCAGATCCACCTCCTCCTCAAGAATTGGCCGGTCGGAATGGTGTGGATGGTGGATGGGTTATGGCCAGATGATGCATGCAACAGGGCATTGACAGATGTTTTATTAAGAAATACATAGGTTTGAATAAAATGGTTCACATCTACACTGATATTGATGTCCAAAAAGTGAATGCTACTGTTGCTGTAATTGTATGTAAGTTTGATGTTGAATGTATTAAAGTTCAATTCGCTCATGAATTCATCGAGCTGCTCCACTGTGCCATGCCAGAATATTAATACGTCATCAATATATCTGAGCAAGCACTGCTGCTAATATAATATTATCAGACTAAGCACTCCAAAGTGATGCAAAGTGATGATTTTTATTAACAACAACCAACAGTTTGGTCATCAATCAGATGTTTTGGTCACAATATCGACCTTCATCAATAGGAACTGGTATAAAGATATGTACAGAAAATAAGAAAAATTAACAGAGACAATAATGTCCAGTCCTAATATACACAATCTGTGCACTCTTAAATAAGTAAGTAGTAGATAAAAAACAAATATATTATGTACAATAACAAACAATACATATAAAATTGGAAGGGATTAGAAAAGAGGAAGAGGATGGGATGTGCATAGTGAATAAGCCACGGATACTTTTAGAAGAAAAAATAAACAATAGATGAGAGAAGGGAAACTGAATAAGGCTTATCTAGCTGTATGAGTATGAAGGTTGGTTGATATGAAGGTATAAACCACTGTGTAGAAATGGATAATAGAGAAATTACAGCTATGTAGGAAATACGTGTTTAAAAATTGGAAATCGTAGGAGAATCTAACCGGGTGGTGCCTAATGATATTAATAAGGCAAAGTCAGCTAATGATCTCACTGATAGTCAAAGTCTTAAATTATGGTCACTGGAAAAAAGAAAGGTATATCAAATACTGTTAGAATTAAACATCAGATAATGGAAAAAATATTTTTTACCCTGGAATAGAGAACACATTATATATAAGAATTATTTTAAAGTAGGAATGCATGCGATATCAACCGCAGGTGTGAAGGGATCCAAGAATTATTTTTAAAGTCCTAGCATGGTGGGTAAATGCTGGGGAGGAAAAAAGGGGGTAAGATCGGAACTGCTGCTATAAAGGGGAAAAAAAATGAGAATTTAAACTATGTGAATTGAATCTCATCTTTATTAGTACTGCAACCCAGATAATATGGGTAGTTGAGCAGTCTCAACTGCTCTGCTAGAATCAGGTATCAACAGCTTGCTGACATCTATAGGGTAGTATAAAAATCAGGTGTAAGAGGGGCCAGGAAACAAATGATGTATCATGAAATGCTGGGCTCCAAAGAAAATAACTTTACCTGGTACCAGGGGTGAGATGCTGTGTGGATGTGACTGCCGGGTGATAGGAGTACGGGAACACATGCGGTATCCACCACTAGTGTGTGGAGAGACGTTGTATGGATGTGAATTCCAGGTAGAAGTAGCAGCTGATGCGGGTTACATGATTGGCCTATGACGTGCGCTAGATGTACTACGCCTGCGTGTGGGCTAGAAGTAAATAAAGTGTCTGCAGCGCAACCAGCGCATGCATTAAAGCACCTGTGTGGAAAACAGAATAAAGGGCACGTGATCCAGTAATGACGCATATTGAGGACTCTGCCCATGCGTGTTGACTTAAGAATACTTTACACACAACGATATCGCTAACGATATATCGTCTGGGTCACGGTGTTTGTGACACATATCTGGCCCCGTTAGCGATAACGTTGTGTGTGACTAAAAGGAGCGTCGATCAACGATCGCAAAAACGTCAAAAATCGTTGATCGTTGACACGTCGCTCCTTTTCATACTATCGTTGATGGTGCATGCCACTACTTGTTCGTCATTCCTGCGGCATCACACATCGCTATGTGTGAGACTGCAGGAACAACGAACATCTCCTTACCTGCGTCCACCGGCAATGAGGAAGGAAGGAGGTGGGCGGCATGTTCCAGCCACTCATCTTCGCCCCTCCTCTGCTATTGGGCGGCCGCTTAGTGATGCCGCTGTGACGCCGAACAAACCTCCCCCTTAAAGGAGAGATTTTTTGGGGTCTCCAGCGACGTCGCTAAGCAGGTATGTGCATGTGACGCTGCCGTAGCGATATTATTCGCTACAGCAGCGATTACCCCATGACGAAACAGCGACTTGGGCGTGCATGACACCGCTAGCTGTCGCAGCGTGTAAAGCACCCTTTAGAGTGTGTAACAAATGTCAGTGAATGTGCATAGTATGCGTGGGGAAGGAAATCAAGAGGCTAGGTATATGTGGCATAGAAAAAGGGAAAGCAGCATGTTGCTAAAAAAGAATAAGGCAGGTAATTCCATAAATATAAGTGCTGGGACTTCAGAGAAGGATCAGGGATAACGGGAAGGAGTTATAAACAGCGGTTCTGCAAATAAAGAGATAAAAATTAGTAACATTCATCATAATAATCATAAGGGAAAATTTGTATGAAAATCTCTTACTAGGAAATAGCACATATATGCATGTATGTTAATACAAGAAAAAAACGAGAAAAACACGTAAAAACATTGATCATAGTACTAAAGGTCAATGAAGTGTCCATATTGGAAATCATTAAATAATACAGAAATGAAAAAACAAAAAAAAAAACAAGAGAAAATCATATTAAGAAGAAGGAATTGAATTCTTCTAAGGTGGTGAAGGTAGTTTCTATTTGTTTCTCAATATTGTTGATGCAAGTAGTAGTCTCAGCAATATTTTTTTGTAGAAATTCAACAGTCAATGTCATCATTAAGTCCAGGGAACACTTGTCTAGGATGTGCTTACATTTTTCTCAAAATTCACTGTTATTGTTAAAGATGGTAGGGCAAAAGGGAACACGCAGACCTCGTGGAATGCGTTGTAATTTAAGGTACTCAGACAAAGTGGCACAGTATAGTTCAATGTTAATAAGATGGCGAGATTTTTTTCTAAATTCCTACTCCTAGCTTCCCAAGGTGAAAACTGTAGGAATTCACTAGAGATAGTAGACTGAGCTAGAATTTGAAAATTACCCATAAAAAGTTATGGGTAAGGGCAAAGTGGAGCAGCTCGAGGATGAGTTTTCCCATTTCTCCACCCAACTGCCATTGTCGAGGAAGAAGCAGACCACCTCTAATTCATCTTCATGCTTAAAGCATGTATATAGGCTCTCCACATCCGCAGTGGCTATAAGCATGTTGTCTTCCATAAAGATGTCATTGATCCTATTCAGGACGTCCGTCGTGTCCTTGACATATGAGGGCAAAATTTCAACCAATGGTTTTAAATAATGGTCTGTAAGTTTGCATATTGGATTGCAGATGGTGTCCCTTTGGATTTTTTTTTAATTTAAGTTCTTTGATTTCTTTTCCCCACTTGGTAATATCTGCTTCAGTCTCCTGATTGAGTTTAGTCAGGGAACCAAAAAGCAACTTATCTTTTAAGGCTTTTTCCAGTCCCTCAAGTTCTGACTCCAAAGAGATCAGAGGCGTACTGTAATTGTCCCAGATAGCCTTTGGAACAGGTATGAGACAAATTTTCCCACTTATCCTTAAATTCCTTACTGTCAATGGGAAATGAGGGGAAGACTTGGAGGTGAAGCCCCCGTGGCGTAATGTCCTTTCAAGATATTTAATAAGAAATGCCCGCTTCCACCACAATTTAATGCGCTTTCTTAGAAGGCCGCTATATTTGGATTTACATGACTGAATAGTCGGGCCATCACCATTCTCAACATAAAAACCACAATCCACTTTTAGAGCATCATTAAGTTGTCTGAGCCATGTGTGATCAGTTCTGAAATCCATGTCGGTTTTGGTCTGCACATGTTCGGGAGCCAGGGTAACGCATCCCTACTCCCGTGCATGTGCGGTACTGAGTTATAATGTGACGCCTTTGGACTGTCAGGTCATCACAGGGCATTGCACAATCTGCCCTCCCGTGCAATATCCACCTTCTTCTTGGTTTAGTGTCCCTAACCATATGGTGTTGCCTACATCAGCTAATCAAATCCTAGATACACCCTGCACCACAACCACCAAACACATCAGTGGACGGCTTGAGTGGAATAGAGTCGCCCACCTGAGGGGTTGGGGAAGAGAGTTCAGGAGTGTCAAGAGGAGAGAGTTGGGTCTGAGAAGTGAAAGTGAGAGGAGGTCAGAAGCAGGGCTCCTGGGAAGCAATCTAGCTGGCAGACGATGGTCTGGGCCTAGAGGAGCTGGACCCCCGGTCACAGGGGATAGTGGCAAGGGGCACGGATCTGTCAAGGAGTTCAGCCGGCGGCCTTGCACCATCACCAGGCTGGGACCAAGGCACGACAGGGTACATGGACGCTAGGTCAGGGAGTAGCTTCAGGCAACCCGATAATTTACCTGAGGAGAACGGAGCCTTCAAAATTCTCTCTCCACCCGCTCCAAAATCGGGGCATTAGCGCAACGAGGGGGATAGGACTTTCTAATTCAAAACAGTCCAGAAAATCCCAAGCATGAGCCCTGAGAGCAAGCTCCCACACTTAGCCATAGTGGGGAGCGGGACCTGGCAAGTTTTATACTACTGGGACTACTAAAGTGCCAGGAGGCAGGTCACGGATCACCAGGCAGCACCATTGGGGATGGGACTCGAACTAAGCTCCCGGCAGCGGTGTCCAGAGACTTGTTTGACCAGTTGTCAGTGTGAGCTTAATGGACTGAGTGAGTACCACAGTGACCCAGTTACATCCAATGGCACTCCCCTACCATCACCGACCCCCGGGGTATTCCCCCTACCCATGGAGGGTCACAGCACCTGGCTGCCCCATTCCATTATCCTTGGGTACTCCGTACTGCAGCGGTGGTACTCCTAATTACTACATACCACGGGTGGCGTCACAAACTATAAAATCCCTTGTAAATACCCCCCTTCATTTGAGTGGCCACACGATCCCCGAGACTGGAGACCCTCGAGCCACTGAGAACCTGGATCTGAGCAGCTCGGCTGCTGGCACAGGGGCAGCACATCTCAAATTCCTAGATTCACGAACAGGATACGAGCAGGCCCTACTTACCTGGGTGACATGCGCCTTAGAAGTCGAAACCGCGAGTCAAAATTCACCTTTCCTGCCATTTCCGCCATCTTCCGGTGCCATAACATCGTCTTCTCCACGAAAGCACGCGAAGTAGAAGCCCCGCCCTTCGTCCTGAAAGTCAGACAGGAACCGGAAGTTCCCAGAGGACTGCAACACCAAAGTGAGTGGTGGGTGAAAACCGGGGGAGCGCGATGGCATGTAGCAGCGGAAGAGAAGCAGGGATGCCAGGACTTTGCCATAACGTTACTGGATCCCGCAGAGGAAAGATGGCAGCTAAGCGGAGCTGGTCACCGGAACATACTGTTCTCGGGACCGCGACCTGGATTGAGGAAGAGATGGATCAGCTTTGCAGAAGGATGCGGACGCAGTGCCTGTTCATACTGGACCACTGGAGGGAAGAGATGAGGAGCCTGGCGGTGGCAGTGCGAGCCCGTGAGATCGAAATCCCACGTGAAGAGAGTGTAAGTGGTTGCCCAGTCCCTGTTGATTACCCTAATCCGGCCGATGCGGCTGTGGGATCCGGACCGCTCCCGGCAAGCACTCTGCCGCCACCAACCCCGTCCTCGGTGGATGACGAGCTGCCTGCCTCCATCATGGCAGCGGAACCTTCAGTCCCCGTTTGTGAAAAATTAGCTGCAGAGCCCCCAGTTCCGTCACCTGACCAGGTCACGACAGCGGTCACCCCAACACCGACCCGACAAGACTCGGCCACATCACTGGGCCCGTCTTTAGAGGCGGAGCACCAGGAGTTTGCAACCCCGGCTGCGGAGCAGTTGGTTTCTTTGCCCACAATGGCGGAGGTGGAGCCTGAAGAGCTGCCGGTTCTGCCACCACGCAGCATTCCAACGGCTGTTGGGGCCACAAGAGTACAGCTAAAGCCTATGGCAGCTAGGTAGCTGAGGCCAGACGCTGACGCTTTCTACTGGGTACAACACCAACAGAAGCTGCAGATGGAGATGACAGCACGAGACCGGCGACGACGGGAACCGAGAAGAAAAAGAGCAGGTGAGGAGCGCTGCTTCCTGAATCCAAGGGCCACGGTGCCATGGTCTGGTGGATCGATTTGACCCCGTTTAGGGATGGGGGTTCATCCGGGAGGCAAGCCTCACAGCCGGGGTGTTTGAGTCCAGACGGGATGTGGCACAGCACCTCCCCCGGCGACACCCCGAGCGAAATCTGGAGCCAGAGGATATGGTCACCTATATTTGGCATTGTGGAGAGCAGGGCTGGTATGTCCTGTATGTGATCAAACAGGTGATGATGGAGGAAGAGTTTGTACCGGCATCGGTGGTGCATAGCCGCAAGGAAGCATGGCTACGGGACACGGTCGTTTAATGGGAAAGGATAAACTGTTAGGTATCTGTGTTTTCTTTTATTGTTTTACAAAGTTTATTTTCCATATAGAGTAATATTAGGAAACAACAGTGTTTTCATCAACCAGGTTTAAATAAATCAATAGAGAAAGTCACCTGATTAGGAAGAAGATCATATAATGTGTGCACCAGGTGCATGGACTTCGTTATATTTATGCACCAATGTTTAGTAGTAAAAATGGACCATGGTCATGGGACTGGTTGTGACCAACACAGACTTGTGTATTGTGAATAGTTGCACCTCCTGTGCCCACCAGAGTCGGCTTTTGCAACACCCGGGACCTTAACCTGGTCACGGACCCACGAATAGGTATGCAGCGGGTCAAGTTGTTTGGGTGGAGGGTTAATGGAATCCGGGACATTGGGACTAGACTGTCGCAGGAAGAGTCTGCAATGGAGCAGGTTGAGCCTCCGCTACTAATGTAACCGGTAGCGTTCCATTGTTGATTTGATGAACTTAAAAATACCGTAACGTTTAAGTGCGAAGCCTCCTTAATGTTGGATGAACCCTGTAAATAAAAATGTTCTTCTTTTCTATTTTGCAGTTTTGAAAAAAAAAAAGTAATAAACCTCTGATGTCCTGTAGCTCGTGGATAAGCTATGTTTAGCCAAGGGGGAATGTGACACCCCTGGACTGTCAGGTCGTCACAAGTCATTGCACAATCTGCCCTCCAGTGCAGTATCCACCTCCTTCTTGGTTTAGGGTCCCTAACCATATGGTGTTGCCTACATCAGCTAATCAAATCCTAGATACACCTTGCACCATACCCACCAAACACACTAGTGGATGGCTTGAGTGGAATAGAGTTGCCCACCTGGGGGGTTGGGGAGGAGAGGTCAGGAGTGTCAAGAGGATAGAGCTGGGTCTGACAAGTGAAAGTGAGAGGAGGTCAAGAGAAGGGCTCCTGGGAAGCAATCTAGGTGGCAGATGGTAGTCTGGGCCTAGAGGAGCTGGACCCCCGATCACAGGGGATCATGGCAAGGGGCACGGATCTGTCGAAGAGGACAGCCGGCGGCCTTGCACTATCACCAGGCTAGGACCAAGGCACGACATGGTACGTGGACCCTAGGTCGGGGAGTAGCTTCAGGCAACCCGATAATTTACCCGAGGAGAATGGAGCCTTGAAGATTCGCTCTCCACCTGCTCCAAAATCGGGGCATTAGCTCAACGAGGGGGATAGAACTTTCCAATTCAAAACGGTCCAGAAAATCCCAAGCATGAGCCCTGAGAGCAAGCTCCACACTTAGCCATAGTGGGGAGCGGGACCCGGCAAGTTTCATACTACCGGGACCACCAAAGAAGTAAACTTAGTGCCAGGAGGCAGGTCACGAATCACCAGGCAGCACTATTGGGGACGGGACCCGAACTAAGCTCCCCTCAGCGACAGCGGTGTCCAGAGACTTGTTTGACCAGTTGTCGGTGTCAGCTTAATGGACTGAGTGAGTACCACAGTGACCCCCTTGCATCCAACAGCACTCCCCTACCATCACCGAGCCCCGGGGTATTTCCCCTACCCTTGGAGGGTCACAACACCTGGCTGCCCCATTCAATCATCCCCGGGTACTCCCAACTGCAGCGGTGGTACTCCTAATTACCACATACCATGGGTGGCATCACGAACTCTATAATATCCCTTGTAAATACCCCCCTTCAATTGAGTGGCCGCACGACCCCCGAGTCCGGAGACCCTCAAGCCACTGAGAACCCGGATCCGAGCAGCTCGGCTGCTGGCACGGGGCTGTCAAAATTGTACAGCTGCCCGCCCAGTGAATCACTGATAGCGTACGCATGCGCCGTCCAAAGTGACAGGTGGAACCATTTCCCATGCTACATTAGTTCCCGATGCCTATTTAAATATATGCACTGCGCATAGTGTTTGTACCTCCCCCTAATGAAGCAATGGCCTTGGTGGTGAACTGAATTTTCAAAGCGAAATGTATGTTAGGGCCTGTGATGGCAGTGTCAGCGCTCAATACACTCTTTACCCCTACTGAATATGGGTATGTACCTCTGAGGGCCCGTTATTGCTTATGTGCCTATCTTTGATGTCTTCTGATCTTTACTTGTCATTGTATCCACACGGTTTAAGAATCATTTCATCCAATTGATCTTAACATCTGAGCATATATACAGTACAGACCAAATGTTTGGACACACCTTCTCATTCAAAGAGTTTTCTTTATTTTCAGGACTCTGAAAATTGTAGATTCACATTGAAGGCATCAAAACTATGAATTTAAACATGTGGAATGAAATACTTAAAAAAGTGTGAAACAACTGAAAATATGTCTTATAGTCTAGGTTCTTCAAAGTAGCCACCTTTTGCTTTCATTACTACTTTGCACACTCTTGGCATTCTCCTGATGAGCTTCAAAAGGTAGTCACCGGAAATGGTTTTCCAACAGTCTTGAAGGACTTCCCAGAGATGCTTAGCACTTGTTGGCCCTTTTGCCTTCACTCTGTGGTCCAGCTCAACCCAAACCGTCTCGATTGGGTTCAGGTCTGGTGACGGTGGAGACTAGGTCATCTAGCGTAGCACCCCATTACACTCATTCTTAGTCAAATAGCCCTTACACAGTCTGGAGCTGGAGGTGTGTTTGGGGTGATTGTCCTGTTGAAATATAACTGATGGTCCAACTAAACGCAAACCAGATGGAATAGCATGACACTGCAAGATGCTGTGGTAGCCATGCTGGTTCAGTATGCCTTCAATTTTGAATAACTCCCCAACAGTGTCACTAGGAAAGCACCCCCACACCATCACACCTCCTCCTCCATGCTTCACGGTGGGAACCAGGCATGTAGAGTCCATCCGTTCACCTTTTCTATAAAGGACTCATCAGACCAAAGCACAGTCATGTTCCTTGTGTTCTTCAGCCCAAACAAGTCTCTTCTGATTGCTGCCTGTCCTTAGCAGTGGTTTCCTAGCAGCTATTTTCCATGAAGGCCTGCTGCACAAAGTCTCCTCTTAACAGTTGTTCTAGGGATGAGAAGGTGTGTCAAAACTTTTGGTCTGTACTGTATCTGTTGCAGTAGTTGTATTTATTCATAATTGTTTTGCTGTCATAGCTGTCACAATTTTTTACCACAGTGTCTGTTTTATTACAACCTTCTATTTAATAAAATAACATTCACCTTTTGCACTTTATACTCCTATTTTTCGGTTATTTATTTTACTTTACAAGGCCAGCTAGAACGTGCCAGTTGGTATGTTGATCTTTGATCTCATTGGCCTCAAATGGTCATGTAACATATGTTTTGAGTAGGACTGCACTTATTTATACATTTGGGCGATCCCTTTATCATTGAGGCTAAGATAGTGGAATACATATTCCATAGCATTTTACAGTGTGCCCATTGTAGCGTTGGACTTTACCCTCCTCCTCCTTCTCTATGTCATTCTGCGGCCCTGAATTCACATTTTCAGAGGGCCTGCAGGTGTAAGGAAACCTGTGTTTGGTGAGCAACCAGAGGTGGCTCAGTAGCATACGTTTGGGAGGGACTGCTCTTATTTATACATTTGGGCAATCCCTGTTGTGAATAAATTTGAATTAGATTCCAGTTTGGGGCCTCTTGTGGTCAGTGCTTGTAATGCAGTTGACTTGCAGAGTGGGTACTTGACAGCTGAGTAGGATTTGCAATTAGGCCATTTTGTTTGGGTCTTTATAACTGTGTAGCTTCCTTTTGTTCCTTGCCAGTGCTCAATTGTATTTCCTGTGTTCTAAGGACTTCCTGAATCCAGCTCTGTTTTCTGTGTCTACCAGAACTCCTCTCAGATAAGTTGGTCTTGTACCTTTGCTTATGGTTTTCACTTTCATGTGATTTTTGCCTGTGTGGAGTTCCTGGTGAAATAGGAATATTCCCTGCTGGGAGAATCTGTGTACCTTGCTCCATGTTCTGTTATGTATTGTGTTTTGTCATGCTTGGTACAATATTCAGTCCTTTCTCTATATCAATGTTTTTCTTGGATCTCAGTAACACCAGATTACTGATATAGTGGGGGAGAGCCGGTTTAGGCTCAGTATTTTTCCATGTCAGGCAGGCTGGTATTTATTAGGGTTTTTACGGCTGCAGTCAGTGATCTTTCCTATGCAGATAGTTTTGGGCCTCATGTTTGCTGAATCTGTTCTCTAGCTATGTATTGTATTTTCCTATATCACCGTAATCTTTACATGTGGTGGGCTATCTATATCTTTGTGGAGTACTCCGAAGCAGATTAGCTTTTCTACATTTCTCTCTGTTAGAGTATTTAGTTCTCCGGCTGTGTCGAGATAACTAGGTCATCGTAGGCTCATCCCATGGCTACTTCTAGTTGTGTGTCAGTATTAGGTCTGCAGTCCATTAAGGTTCCAGCCACTTTGATTATTTTCTGGGTTTCCGAGTTATTGCTCTTTTTCTGATCCTCCTTGGTCATTGGATCATAACAGATCCCTCCCTCATTGAGACTCAGATAGTGGAATATATATTCCATAGCAGTTTACAATGTGCCCATTGTAGCGTTGGACATTACCCTCCTCCATGTCATTCTGCAGCCCTGAATTTAAATTCTCAGAAAGCCTGCAATAGTGAGAGACCCTGTGTTTGTTGAGGACTCTGAGGTGGCCCAGTAACATACGTTTGGAAAGGCCCTCTTCTGTACATTTGAGAGTGCGTGACCTCACATTCATATTGTAGGGCTTTCACTTGCTCATTTAACTCATTTAAGGGCAGAGACTACAGAGAAGGGCAAGCGACATGGAGTGCAAGAAGGGAGCAGTGACTGCAGCCTGCAAGCCTGATGTTGGCTGAACTCGGCCAACAAAAAAAATAAAGCTACACTAGTCCACTGGATGATGAGCTCAAATACTATATATCACTTGTGCATGTAAATGGACAAAGGATAAATGGTGCCCACCCTCCAGGATGGATTGGAGAAGCTCCTCGAAATGGCTCAGAGATATTTATTGGCAATAATCCTCAAATTATAAAGGAAGAAAAGACTTGTTGATTGATACTCTAGTACTTGGTCCATTGCAGAATGTGCATCTGATTTGTAGAAATTAGTGTAGTAGTTGTGGCCCTCAATCCAAGTTTTCAGAGGACCATCAGTTGTTCATCAATAGTCATTGTAAATTGCTAATGAAAATGTATCCCCAATCTCATTCACATTGTGGGACAACCCATGACAAGTGTCTCCAATGACAAATATTAGTTTGGTAGGACTACTGTCCTGGTTTGTCCAGTGCACAATGTGCATTGTTTACGTTAACAGCAGTAGTCAAAATCAACATTTTGGGGGAATTTAGTTTAACTTGCTCTCAACTGGAGTGAAAACAAAATGTGGAGAAATCCAGTGCTTGTTGAATTTAATCAGAGTAAGTCTGTCTGCATTTTCTGTGGCGTGTGCGCCTATCAGTAATGATTACCCCAACAGAACTGAGAACATGCTCTGACATCATACTAGCAGCCAGGTAGGCCAGCACCTCCATCCAACTCGTATAAGGAGATCTTGGGCTAAGTGTGCAGCTTGGACACCCAATAATTAAAGGGAACTTCAGCATCAGAAAGGATGCAGGTATAGTCACTTAAGTACCCCTTGACCATGTTGTCCTCCTTGACATTGTTATAGGCACAGATAGCCTTTGCTGATGTGCTGTTTTATTAAAAATGGCCCAGTTTGTGCTTATTCCCTCTCACCTCTGTTGGACCCTTTGTTCGAGTCTCTCTCCATTAGTCCTTGGTGTTGAAAAGCGCTGGTATCTCTGCCCACAGAGCCCCCTGAGGAAGCAATATCTGTGAAATGTACATAGGGGTATAGGAGGATGCGCACCTGATCTATCTACACTCAAATGGGTAAATGTTATGACTAATAATGACTATTGATGGGCTTTATATGACAACATGGCTGAATGATTTCAGCAGATTGCTAGGCTCAGTGCAATTTATGCTTTAGATTTTGAGCTGCTTTACCTAACGATTTACATGGTCATCTTATTCCTGAATTGGTAACCTGTGGTTAAATTCATAGTGGTCATAGAACATAGTAACTGCAATGGTTGAATAATCGCATTATATTCAATGAAATGTGACCATAGCAACTATTAGTATAGGACTTAGTAAATCAATCGGCAGTTTTCTAGAGAGACAAGTGCATGCCATTTAAATGTGATTATATTCCACTATATGGCTAACTTTAGCTACATCTGCCGGCTACCATCAGGATATTCTTTATATAGCCCAACACAATAACAACACAAAAAAAGTTATTTCCCATTGTGTGTAGTTACTAAATGAAACAAAATCTGTATGAAATTTGAATATTTATTGTAAAACTGTCATGAAATAATTGTATTAAGACGCATTCATCCAATGCACCATGTGTGTTGTACAACTGTAACATTACATTTTTAAGGAAATTTTTTTGTGTATATATAGATATATATGTTTTTTCACTTTTTTTCACTAAATTATAATAAAATTTGATATTTTAATATGAATATGTGGAATTGCTCCCAGTCTTTTTGCAATATGTATCTCTGCCCACAGCGTTGTCTGAGGACAATATTTTCATCAACTGACCTACAAAGACCCTCTTGAAGGATTCCATTGTGCAACCCTTTGGTGACTCCAAAAGGAGAGAAGGAAATTTCTCCTTGCACCGTGAGTCCAGACAGGTGGTCAACCAGTATAGGTTGTTTTGTGAAATGTGTATCACGCGAGGATCTTAGCACAGACACTTACACATGACCTGTGCCATGTGGGCCAAGCTGCAAACAGGCAAAGGTTCTGTGTCCCCATCAGGAGGAACAATACCCATCCTCTACTTTTACTCATGCTGACTCGCCTCCTCTTCCACCTCGTCTCGCCTCCTCTTCCACCTCATCTCTAGAGATGAGCGAACCGGTCGCGGTTCGGCTAGAGGTCGGTTCGCCGAACGGAAGTCCCGTTCGAGTTCGGTTCGTCGAACGTTCGACGAACCGAACTCGAACCGCATAGGAAACAATGGCAGGCATTCACAAACACATAAAAACACCTAGAAAACACCCTCAAAGGTGTCCAAAAGGTAAGCAGAACAGCAAGGACGGGGTACAAAGTATTAAAATTTAACCTTTAATAATTCCTATTAAAAAGGGAAGCAGGTATAACCTTCCTCCACACTGTTATCTATAAAACCAAACACATAATTCCCCTTCAGCATGAACAGGGGTTCTCAACAGGCCCAGGACAACACCTGTGCAGATAACAAGGGCAGACAGACTAACCCGTGTCAAGAAGGACACTGGGACAGTCCCACCCTTTCAGGTCCGGACCACACGGTATCAGAAAGAGGTCCAGGAACCTTTGAAAAGAAGAGACAGAGGAGGATGGAACGATCTCACCACATCGGACGACGACCCAGCCTCTATCAAAGAGATCCTCAAATCCTCCCGGGCGTCCCAGTGGTCCTATTACAATGGACTTAACACTTGGTCCCCTTATGGAGAGAGAGGTCCTGATGTCCTTGTTCTCCCAACGCGTTTCATATACAAAGATAATCGTCAGGGGAGTATTGAGAGTCAGTCCCTAAATCAACAGGACAGGACAGGACATGCTGCAAAACAAATACACATATCATCAGATACCTATAACCATAAGCAAACTTCCCATGTAGGCAATAGGAAAACGGACTACTAGCAAGGTCTTACCGGACGGCAAACAGCGGGGCTCCTATACGCTGCGCACCGCTGTAATGCGTCCGCCATGTTTTTAAACCTTGCCAGGCTGCCCACGTGTGGCGCCGCGTCAGTGTCGACCCTCCCACACTTCCGGGTCGCACTGTGGAACGCAGGCCTGGACCGCACGCGTCACATCCGGTGACGCGGCCGGCGCATGCGCAGAACACGCTGTCAAAAAACAGCAGCGCGCGTCATCCACGGCGTCACGCCCCCTTACAACGAAACAATACAATTCAGTGGGCGGGCAGAAAAATAGCACCAGCACAGCAGATTGTGCCGATCACTACAATGATCGGCACAATCTGCTGTGCTGGTGCTATTTTTCTGCCCGCCCACTGAATTGTATTGTTTCGTTGTAAGGGGGCGTGACGCCGTGGATGACGCGCGCTGCTGTTTTTTGACAGCGTGTTCTGCGCATGCGCCGGCCGCGTCACCGGATGTGACGCGTGCGGTCCAGGCCTGCGTTCCACAGTGCGACCCGGAAGTGTGGGAGGGTCGACACTGACGCGGCGCCACACGTGGGCAGCCTGGCAAGGTTTAAAAACATGGCGGACGCATTACAGCGGTGCGCAGCGTATAGGAGCCCCGCTGTTTGCCGTCCGGTAAGACCTTGCTAGTAGTCCGTTTTCCTATTGCCTACATGGGAAGTTTGCTTATGGTTATAGGTATCTGATGATATGTGTATTTGTTTTGCAGCATGTCCTGTCCTGTCCTGTTGATTTAGGGACTGACTCTCAATACTCCCCTGACGATTATCTTTGTATATGAAACGCGTTGGGAGAACAAGGACATCAGGACCTCTCTCTCCATAAGGGGACCAAGTGTTAAGTCCATTGTAATAGGACCACTGGGACGCCCGGGAGGATTTGAGGATCTCTTTGATAGAGGCTGGGTCGTCGTCCGATGTGGTGAGATCGTTCCATCCTCCTCTGTCTCTTCTTTTCAAAGGTTCCTGGACCTCTTTCTGATACCGTGTGGTCCGGACCTGAAAGGGTGGGACTGTCCCAGTGTCCTTCTTGACACGGGTTAGTCTGTCTGCCCTTGTTATCTGCACAGGTGTTGTCCTGGGCCTGTTGAGAACCCCTGTTCATGCTGAAGGGGAATTATGTGTTTGGTTTTATAGATAACAGTGTGGAGGAAGGTTATACCTGCTTCCCTTTTTAATAGGAATTATTAAAGGTTAAATTTTAATACTTTGTACCCCGTCCTTGCTGTTCTGCTTAAATTTACCAGTGTGGTACATTACCAGTAGCTGATATATATAGTGTCCAAAAGGTGACAAACAACTCACAACACAACACAAACACATGGGAAAGTGACAAGGACATATACTCAAGCGAAAACAAAAGAGCTGGACAAAGAAAAAGAGGAGACACAGATATAGGCATGGCACGCCCTTCTAAAATCATGTAAAACACCGCAAGGTGACTCCAAGCGGAGTCTCCCTTTTTTCCAAAAATTGGGCCCCACACACACCCACCCATTCAGTGGCAGCACTTGTGCCCTAGTTGTACACTTCACAGCTAGATTTGCATCAAGCACATTCAAAAATACGCCATACTTAACCGTCCCCAGGATGACTCCGGGGTAGGTAGCAAAGTCTTTGCTGAACCATGACTTGTTCATCTTGGCTCCTTTTAAAAAACAATGTAAGCAAGGGTTACTCCAAGCGGAGTCTCCCTTTTTTTCCAAAAATTGTGCCCCACACACACCCACCCCTTCAGTGGCAGCACTTGTGCCCTAGTTGTACATTTCACAGCTAGATTTGCATCAAGCACATTCAAAAATACGCCATACTTAACCGTCCCCAGGATGACTCCGGGGTAGGTAGCAAAGTCTTTGCTGAACCATGACTTGTTCATCTTGGCTCCTTTTAAAAAACAATGTAAGCAAGGGTTACTCCAAGCGGAGTCTCCCTTTTTTCCAAAAATTGGGCCCCACACACACCCACCCATTCAGTGGCAGCACTTGTGCCCTAGTTGCAAACAGGATGATTTGATTTGCATCAAGCACATTCCAAATCCACAAGCATTTACTCTCCCCAGGATGACACAGGGGTAGTAAATTCCTTGTGGATCCATGACTTGTTCATTTTGATGAACGTTAGTCTGTCCACATTGTCACTGGACAGACGCGTGCGCTTATCTGTCAGCACACACCCAGCAGCACTGAAGACACATTCAGAGACAACGCTGGCAGCTGGACACGACAAAATCTCCAAGGCGTAAGTGGAGAGCTCTGGCCATTTTTCAAGATTTGAAGCCCAAAATGAGGAAGGCTCCATTTGCAAAGTCATGGCATCGATGTTCATTTGGAGATACTCCTGTATCATCCTCTCCAGCCGTTGACTATGTGTTAGACTTGTTGTCTCTGTTGGCTTTGCAAAGGAGGGTCTAAAAAAATTATGAAAAGATTCCATAAAATTGCTGTTACCAGCACCAGATACAGTCCTACTGGTACGGGTAGACTGTTGAAGATGACGAGACCGTCCCATGTTTGTCAAGTTACAACTGGGAGATTCACTCCCTGCACCTGCACGGTTGTTTGGTGGAAAAGCCGAGCTAAGATCGAGTAACAGCTTCTGCTGATACTCCTGCATACGTGCGTCCCTTTCTATGGCTGGAATTATGTCACAAAATTTGGACTTGTACCGGGGATCTAATAGTGTGGCAAGCCAGTAGTCATCATCACTTCTAATTTTGACAATACGAGGGTCATGTTGGAGGTAGTTCAGCAAGAAAGCACTCATGTGTCTTGCGCAGCCATGCGGACCAAGTCCACGCTGTGTTTGTGGCATAGAGGTGCTAACCGTTCTTTCTTCCTCTGACATCTCCCCCCAACCTCTTTCAACTGAAATTTGACCAAGGTCTCCCTCATCCGCTGAGTCTTCCATGTCCATGGACAGTTCGTCCTCCATTTCTTCATGTTCTCCTGCACCTTCCTCAACATTTCGCCTGCTACCATGCGCCCTTGTTGATCCCTGTCCCCCATGGTCCCCTGCCTGCCGCATTGGTGATGATGAGAGTCTGGACCTTGGAGATGTTATGTCTTACGCATATGAATCCTCCTGTAGTTCCTTTCCTTCCTGTTGTCCCACCCCCTGACTCCGAATAGTGTTTAGCGTGTGCTCCAGCATGTAAATGACTGGAATTGTCATGCTGATAATGGCATTGTCAGCGCTAAACATATTCGTCGCCATGTCGAAACTGTGCAGAAGGGTGCATAGGTCCTTGATCTGAGACCACTCCATCAGGGTGATCTGCCCCATCTCTACATCTCGTTGGCCCAGGCTATACGTCATGACGTATTGCACCAGGGCTCGGCGGTGCTGCCACAGTCGCTGTAACATGTGGAGAGTCGAATTCCAGCGTGTCGGCACATCGCATTTTAGGCGATGAACCGGCAGGCCGAAAGACTTCTGGAGCGATGCAAGTCGCTCAGCTGCGGCGCTTGAACGGCGGAAGTGAGCAGACAGTTTTCGTGCCCTGGTCAGAAGGCCATCTAGGCCGGGATAGTGTGTTAAAAATTGCTGGACAACAAGGTTCAACACGTGAGCCATACAAGGTACGTGTGTCACCTTGCCCAGGCGAAGGGCCGCACCCAGGTTTGCAGCATTGTCGCACACGGCCTTACCAGGCTGCAGGTTGAGTGGAGACAACCATTTATTAAACTCAAACCGCAGAGCTGACCACAACTCCTCAGCTGTGTGACTCTTATTCCCAAGACATGTCAAGCTAAAGACCACCTGATGATGTTGCGCTCTGCTGCCAGCATAGTAATGAGGGGTGCGTGATTCCTTCTGCGCAGTGAGAACGCTGGTGGCCTGACCAGGCAGGCTTGGGGAGGAGGTGGAGGACACAGATGAGGTGGAGGAGGCAGAAGCAGTGGCGGAACTTGGACAGACAGAGGATTGACACACAAGTCATGGGGACGGCAAGACTTGTGCAGCAGACCCTTCACCATCTATCACCATAGTTACCCAGTGCCCAGTCAGCGACATGTAACGTCCCTGTCCATGGTTACTGGTCCAAGTAGCAGTGGTAAAACGCACCCGTTCACACACAGAGTTTCTCAAGGAAGCGGTGATGTTGTGTGTGACATGCTGGTGTAGCGCAGGCACACCTTTCTTAGAGAAGTAGTGGCGACTGGGCATCTAGTACTGGGCCACAGTGACAGACATAAGGTCTCTAAAATCCTGTGTGTCCACCAGGCGGAAAGGCAGCATTTCGGTAGCCAAGAGCTTACAGAGGGATAAAGTCAACCTCTTAGCTTTGTCATGGGTCGCAGGAAATGGCCTTTTATTTGTCCACATCTGAGGGACAGAGATCTGGCTGCTGTGTGTAGACGGTGTTGAGTAGGGTGTCCCTGGAAAAATGCAGGTTTGTGAGGAAAGTGCAGGTGGAGACATGATGTTGCCTTCATCCAACATTGGTGCTATCGATGTCTGAGAGAGCTGTACACACGCACTTGTTTCCCCTTCCAAACCAACTGACGACCTACCAAGCAAACTGCCTGTTGCGGTTACAGTGGTGGAAGTTGTGCGTGGAAAACCAGGTGTGACAGCTATCCCCACAGTCCTAGAAGATGAAGAGCGCGCGGATGCACTGGAAGGGGCAGGCGGTGGATGGTCTGCTCCGCTAGGCTGCATTGCAGCACGGTGAGCTTCCCACTGGGACCTAAGATATTTATTCATGTGACGATTCATGGAAGAAGTTGTCAAACTGCTGAGGTTTTGACCTCTACTAACAGAATCACGACAAATTTTACACATCACATAATTTGGGCGATCTTTTTCTATGTCAAAAAAGGACCAGGCTAGGCAAGGCTTAGAGGGCATGCGACCTGCTGAGCCCCCCCGACTAGTGCTCAGAGGCAGAGTGGTGACTGATGATGCAGTTGTAGACGTGCTACCAGTGCTCCGACTCTGTCCAGGAAGGCGCAAGGTAACTTTGTCGTCGGTTGCATCCTCCTCCACCGCCTCTGTTGACCTCCTCGAGTGCCTGACTGTGGGTTGACAGTAGGTGGGATCTAGAACTTCCTCATCAATTGTTGTGTTTGCACTCCCCTCACCCTCAGACCGAGCCTCTTCTTGCCCTGACCGAATATTTAAGTTGTCATCCCAATCTGGTATCTGCGTCTCATCGTCATCAGTATGTTCCTGATTGTCTATAACCACAGGTGTTACAGTTTTGTGACAAAGGGTCAACATTATGCTCAGAAACTTGGTCCTCACGGCCTGAATCAGAGTCACAAAGGTTTTGGGCATCACTGCAGACCATTTCCTGGTCTGTACTCACTGTAGTTTGGGAGCAGACCTCTGATTCCCAGGCTATAGTGTGACTGAACAGCTCTGCAGACTCAGCCATCTCAGTTCCACCATACTGTGCAGGGCTGATGGAGACTTCAGAGCTGGGAGAAAGCAAGTTTCAAGTTTGATTGGGATGACAACTCAGAGGACTGGTGTTTTTTGGATGCGGTAGTTGAGGTGGCTGAGAGGGCACTTGTTGGACCACTTGAGATCCATTCAAGCAATTTCCTTTTTTGGCCATCATCTACCTTTGTTCCTGTTGTTCGTGTCCGTAAAAAAGGAGCACATCGGATTGTCCACGGTAAGTAGTAGACATCTTACTTTTGCTGGTAGATGGTCTAGCTTCAGCAGATGTTAATGGAGCTTTGCCACCTTCCCCACGGACAAACCCTTTTTTTCCTTTTCCAACACGCCTCTTCCCCTTTCCACCAGCATCTGTCATTTTGCCACTCATGTTGATTGCGACAAGATTGTGCACTTAAAATGTGGTAGTAAAAATTGAGAGGTGGTGTAGATTGCAGCGGTGGTCTAGCTTTATTAACAGCAGAATAATAAATAATAATTATCCCTGACAATGCAACTACGGCCCTTAAACTGGCAGCATAAATTGCTAGTATAATGGCTTAGTAACAATGAGTTTGAGTGTGCAATGCAGGCAGAGGTGCTGCAAATATCTTTGCACTTGTGGGACGATACAGAAGTCCAACAGCCACGTTTAGGATGCCACTAAGTTCACTCAGTGTTTGCTAGTATAATGGCTTAGTAACAATGAGTTTGAGTGTGCAATGCAGGCAGAGGTGCTGCAAATATCTTTGCACTATTGGGGCAATACAGCAGTCCAACAGCCTCGTTTAGGATGCCACTAGGTACACTCAGTGTTTGCTAGTATAATGGCTTAGTAACAATGAGTTTGAGTGTGCAATGCAGGCAGAGGTGCTGCAAATATCTTTGCACTACTGGGGCAATACAGCAGTCCAACAGCCACGATTAGGATGCCACTAAGTTCACTCAGTGTTTGCTAGTATAATGGCTTAGTAACAATGAGTTTGAGTGTACAATGCAGGCAGAGGTGCTGCAAATATCTTTGCACTTGTGGGACGATACAGAAGTCCAACAGCCACGTTTAGGATGCCACTAAGTTCACTCAGTGTTTGCTAGTATAATGGCTTAGTAACAATGAGTTTGAGTGTGCAATGCAGGCAGAGGTGCTGCAAATACCTTTGCACTACTGGGGCAATACAGCAGTCCAACAGCCACGTTTAGGATGCCACTAAGTTCACTCAGTGTTTGCTAGTATAATGGCTTAGTAACAATGAGTTTGAGTGTGCAATGCAGGCAGAGGTGCTGCAAATATCTTTGCACTACTGGGGCAATACAGCAGTCCAACAGCCTCGTTTAGGATGCCACTAAGTTCACTCAGTGTTTGCTAGTATAATGGCTTAGTAACAATGAGTTTGCGTGTGCAATGCAGGCAGAGGTGCTGCAAATATCTTTGCACTTGTGGGACGATACAGAAGTCCAACAGCCACGTTTAGGATGCCACTAAGTTCACTCAGTGTATGCTAGTATAATGGCTTAGTAACAATGAGTTTGAGTGTGCAATGCACGCAGAGGTGCTGCAAATATCTTTGCACTACTGGGGCAATACAGCAGTCCAACAGCCTCGTTTAGGATGCCACTAGGTACACTCAGTGTTTGCTAGTATAATGGCTTAGTAACAATGAGTTTGAGTGTGCAATGCAGGCAGAGGTGCTGCAAATATCTTTGCACTACTGGGGCAATACAGCAGTCCAACAGCCACAATTAGGATGCCACTAAGTTCACTCAGTGTTTGCTAGTATAATGGCTTAGTAACAATGAGTTTGAGTGTGCAATGCAGGCAGAGGTGCTGCAAATATCTTTGCACTTGTGGGACGATACAGAAGTCCAACAGCCAAGTTTAGGATGCCACTAAGTTCACTCAGTGTTTGCTAGTATAATGGCTTAGTAACAATGAGTTTGAGTGTGCAATGCAGGCAGAGGTGCTGCAAATATCTTTGCACTACTGGGGCAATACAGCAGTCCAACAGCCACGTTTAGGATGCCACTAAGTTCACTCAGTGTTTGCTAGTATAACGGCTTAGTAACAATGAGTTTGAGTGTGCAATGCAGGCAGAGGTGCTGCAAATATCTTTGCACTACTGGGGCAATACAGCAGTCCAACAGCCTCGTTTAGGATGCCACTAAGTTCACTCAGTGTTTGCTAGTATAATGGCTTAGTAACAATAAGTTGGAGTGTGCAATGCAGGCAGAGGTGCTGCAAATATCTTTGCACTTGTGGGACGATACAGAAGTCCAACAGCCACGTTTAGGATGCCACTAAGTTCACTCAGTGTTTGCTAGTATAATGGCTTAGTAACAATGAGTTTGAGTGTGCAATGCAGGCAGAGGTGCTGCAAATATCTTTGCACTACTGGGGCAATACAGAAGTCCAACAGCCACGTTTAGGATGCCACTAAGTTCACTCAGTGTTTGCTAGTATAATGGCTTAGTAACAATGAGTTTTAGTGTGCAATGCAGGCAGACGTGCTGCAAACATCTTTGCACTACTGGGGCAATACAGCAGTCCAACAGCCACGTTTAAGATGCCACTAAGTTCACTCAGTGTTTTCTAGTATAATGGCTTAGTAACAATGAGTTTTAGTGTGCAATGCAGGCAGACGTGCTGCAAATATCTTTGCACTACTGGGGAAATACAGCAGTCCAACAGCCACGTTTAGGATGCCACTAAGTTCACTCAGTGTTTGCTAGTATAATGGCTTAGTAACAATGAGTTTGAGTGTGCAATGCAGGCAGAGGTGCTGCAAATATCTTTGCACTTGTGGGACGATACAGAAGTCCTACAGCCACGTTTAGGATGCCACTAAGTTCACTCAGTGTTTGCTGGTATAATGGCTTAGTAACAATGAGTTTGAGTGTGCAATGCAGGCAGAGGTGCTGCAAATATCTTTGCACTTGTGGGACGATACAGCAGTCCAATAGCCACGTTTAGGATGCCACTAAGTTCACTCAGTGTTTGCTAGTATAATGGCTTAGTAACAATGAGTTTGAGTGTGCAATGCAGGCAGAGGTGCTGCAAATATCTTTGCACTTGTGGGGTGATACAGAAGTCCAACAGCCACGTTTAGGATTCCACTAAGTTCACTCAGTGTTTGCTAGTATAATGGCTTAGTAACAATGAGTTTGAGTGTGCAATGCAGGCAGAGGTGCTGCAAATATCTTTGCACTACTGGGGCAATACAGCAGTCCAACAGCCACGTTTAGGATGCCACTAAGTTCACTCAGTGTTTGCTAGTATAATGGCTTAGTAACAATGAGTTTGAGTGTGCAAAGGGCAGGAGGGTACAGTGGCAGGGTTGTGGGTCTCTGGGTAGAGGAAAGGAAGCCTGCCTTTCTATCCCTCCTAATGGGGAAATGCAGCGAGGAAATCCCTGACCTTAGCTACACAGACGCTGTCATCTTGTGTAGTTGTTAAACTCTGTTTTAAACTCTGTCACCTATGGCTCTGACCCTGCCGGTATGAGCCCTTAAAAGAACTGATAGAAAGTGCTATCCCTAAGCTGTCCAGCGCTGTCTATGGAGCGCATGCAGCAGTATCGGCGATAGGAGCTGCGCTAGTGATGTCTGACACCAAGGACGCAGAAGGCAGATAATGGCGTGCTGGAGGAAAATGTCCGGTTTTATAATGCAGGGACATGTGACATGGACATCCTATCACACATGCCATTGCTTCTCTGGCTAAAAGTCCACTTAGCTGTGTGTGTGTCTGGGATTGGCTGACATGCTGGCCCGCCCCACTACACGCGCGCTTAGGGAAGGAAGACAAGGAAAAGAAAAAAAAAATGGCGATCGCCATTATACATACAGCAGTGATCTGAATGCGCTGTTCCCGCACACTATACACTGAAATGTCATAATAGTGTGAGTCACAGAGTGACTTACACTATTACAGTGGAAAGCCAGCTAGGAATTAGCTGGTTTGTTTTGCTGCTAGAACCGTTCTCGAACGTATCTAGAACTATCAAGCTTTAGCAAAAAAGCTTGAGTTCTAGTTCGATCTAGAACAGCCCCAAAATCATTCGAGCCGCGAACTGGAGAACCTCGAACCGCGAACCGCGCTCAACTCTACTCATCTCCTCCTCTCCAGCCCATCAATGCAGGGGAGACATAAAGCTAGGGTTGAGAGTCCCCTCTGTAGCATTGTGTAGTATTCTACATAGCAAGTCCTCCCCCTCCTCATCCTTCCCATCATCATCACCCAATGTTGCCTCAGAATATTGGCTGGGTTGAATTGTATCAACCATTGGGAAATCTGGCTCCGTAGCCACAAGCTGGCCATTCTTTGAGATTATGCATTGATTGTTTCAGCATTTGCAGCAGTGGGATGGTTAAGCTGATAATAACCTGATCACCACTCCTGAGCTTGGTGCAGTACTCAAAGTTCTCAAGAACCTCAAAAATGTCAGCGATCCACACCCACTCAATAATTATAATGTATGGTAGCTGAGTCTCAGTCTGATGAGCGGTAGGGGAATGGCGGAAATGGCCGCTAATACGGCACACCTTCTAAAGTAGGTACAGCAAATCAGGGTATGTTTTGAGAAATTTCTAAACAGCTAGGTTCAGCATGTGAGCCATGAATGGTACGTGTACCAGCTTTCCAACCTATAAAGCCGCCAACAGGTTACGCCCATTATCACAGACGACCAGACCGAGTTGGAGGTGCAGCCGGGAGAGTCAATGATCAGTCTGTTCTTTTATACCTTGCAACAGCTCTTCAGTGTCTGGTGTCTGACCTAAACAGTTCAGCTTAAGCAGAGTTTGTTGCTGGTTTGCCGATACACTGCTGCACACCTCCCAGCTTGGCAGTGATGGGGCGGGTAATTCAGCAGAGGATGAAGAGCAGGAGGGGAGACAGGAAGTGGCATATGATGAGGCGAAAACCGTGATAGTAGTTTGGCCTGCTTTTCTTGGCATGGGTAGGATGTGTGATGTTCAAGTTTGCAGCTTTGTCCCAGCCTCCACCAGGTTCACTCAGTGTACCATGGCAGATATGTATCGTCCCTGTTCACAACAACTTGTCCACGTGTCTATTGTTAGGTGGACCTTCTCGGTTTTGGCATTGGTCAGAGCACGGTTGAGATTAACACATGCTCACTCTGGGCAAACCACTACCCCTTGGTGCCTGTGTCCATGCTACATATCTATCTTCCTTTGTGTTGCTGTGCTGCCTATGCATGTCAACGGTCCAGGTCAGATCAGTGGACTCATCATCTACCACCTCGTTTTCCATCTCATCTTCCTTCCCAGTTGAGATTATCAGCTGACCTGATGGTAACTGTGTCATCAGCAGCAGCCTCTACCTCTGGAGACAGTAATCATGTCCCTCAAAGTGGCTTTCTTCTGGCTGTAGGTCCTCAAATACTTGTGCATCAATGCACGCCATGCCCCATACATACAAAATAGGCTGACCAAATAGCAACTGGGTCTCATCACAGTAAATTAGGTTCCTCAAAGTGTTTATTTTTTCTGGCCATAGGTGTTCAAATACTTGCGCATCAATGGACGCCACCTCCTCACGTCCCTCTTCAATGCTGCACGGTGAGAGGCCAGAGCCAACCAAAGGATACGTACAAAACAGATCCTGAGAGTGGCCAAGTTGGGGGTTATATGTCTTCAGTGACTGATGATGGGGTGAGGAAATTTGGCAAGGAACATAGTAGATGCATCGTGTCTTCTGACCTGACACAGACTCAGTGTCTTGTCGCCCCCCCACTGACAACAGCACGCCTACATCCCTGTCCCTCAGCAACAGGCTTTATTGTGATTTTGGGGACATATTTGCAGATGTTGATGGTCCAAGCCAAGGAAAGTTTGACCCCAAAAATATTGTAGAAAAGTACCATTGAGTACTTTGTACCAGGCAGAACAAAATGCTAGAGTACTGCTTTGTATTTGCAATGGCTACAAGCATTCTATTAATGTAACTGATGTGGACAGCACAAACCAGGTTGTGAACCCCTATATATTGTGGAAACAGGACTGGCGCATTTAGTGTTTCATTCAGCAGTAAATACTAGAGTACTGCTTTGTATTTGCAAAGGCCACTAGCAACGTATTAATATGGCTGAGGTAGAAACAGGTCCCGATTCCCTACCTAATCCACAATCTCTCCCTCCATCCCTCCCTTCCTTCTGTGACCTTATTCATTGGTTTCAGCTCTTGAAATAGCTATTGTATGCTGGACGGTACAATGGAGGTACTGACATGCTCTTTAAACTCTGTCCCTGGTTGAAAATCTGTCTCTCCCTACACTACACTGAGCTGTGCACTGCAGCCACCCTGAAAAAAGGGCTTTTGTGTCATTAAGAGGTCTAGCACTCCCTCTAGCAGCTGCTTGCTCTGTCACTATACCTATATGCTGGCTCTAGATGTAATGTATGCAAAATGGCGGCGGAAGGGCTTTTATAGACCCTATGATGCTGCACGGCCAGCCAGCCAGTCACAGTAATGCAACAACCAAGATGGCGGTGGAAATACTGTGATTGGTTAAGAAGCCCAGCATGTTTAGTGGCTGCAAATCAGGCGCCAAAATGGCTGGGCGGGACATCCAAATATAACGAGGCAAATACACAAAAACTCGCAATATAACAAATTCCCCCAACCCAACCGTACTATTTGTGCAAGTAGCAAATAGTAACGATAACACTCGCTCATCACTACTCAAGGGGTTAACCAGTGTGACAGTTTTGTATATCGGGTTGTTTTGGATGTGGCAATACCAAATATATTTGTGTATAGAAAAAAGTACACAACTATTTATTGTAAGAATTTATTTTTTATTGCTCTTTTTTTCTGATATTTTTAAATATTTAACTTTTTCACTATGTCCCTTTATGGTACATTACCCCACAGTACTCAGATTGCTGCTGCGATGTTCTGCAGGGCTCGATCACTGCAGAACATCACAGCTGTACGAGCTGCAGATTGTTGAAAGCATAATCACTCAGGCTTTCAGTCATTTGAATTTTTGAAAGCAAAATTAGCTGGAATCATTAGCTGACGCTATGTCACGTTTGGAGACCCTATGATGTGCCTAAACAGTGTAGCTCCCCAACAAGTAACACCATTATGGAAACTAGACCCCTCAAGGAATTTATTTAGCTGTTTGGTAAGCACCTTGAACCCCCAGGAGTGTGTCAAAAGTTTATAATGTTAAGCCAGGCAAATAAAAATATACATTTTTATCACAAAATTGTTACTTCAACCAGATAGCTTTTTTTTCTACAAGGGTTTTAGGATAAAATGCACCATAAAATGTATTCTACAATGTTTCCTGAGTCAGAGAAAAAAAATTCTGTACAACAGCAACCAAGTCATTTCAAAAATACAAATATTTATTAGAAAAATGTTAAAAATAACAATTACAGATATTATAAACAGTGGCCAGCAGGTGGCGCCAACAGACCATAACACGAGAACTGCAACATAGGGTAATAATTAGTGTAGGGATTCTCATCTATCCAAAGAGACCCCTGACAGTGACAATATAGAAAGATGAAAATCAAAATGGTCTAAGAGTCAGAGCAGTGCAGAAACTGCCATCACTGTCAGAGCGGAGTAAGGAGGATCCCAAAAAATATTTATTTGGAGTAAACACAAAATAAATAGCAGTGAATACCTCATATAGGTGAGAGTGCTGAGACGGTCCCTACATGTACGTTTCAGTATACGCCTTCTTCCGGGAATACCGGTTGAGCCATGAAAATAAAAAAAATATATTTTTATCACAAAATTGTTACTTCAACCAGATAGCTTTTTTTTCCAAAGGTATCAGGATAAAATGCACCAAAACATTTATTGTTCAATGTCTCCTGAGTGCATCGATACCTCCTATGTGGTGGAAATCAACTGGGCGCACGGCAGGGCTCGAAAGAGAAGGAGCGCATTTGACTGCAGAATTGGCTGGAATCATTAGCTGACACCATGTCGTGAATGGAGAGCCCCTGATGTGCCTAAACAGTGGAATTCCCCCACAGATGACCCCATTTTTGAAACTAGACTCCTCAAGGAATTTATCTAGATGGTTGGTGAGCATCTTGAACCTCCGGGAACTTCAAAGAATTTTAATGTTGAGCTGTGAAAATGAAATAGAACATTTTTAACCACAAAAATGTTGGGGTAATGCCAATTTTTTGTAATTCACTACAGTCGCAGGAGATAATGAACCATACAATTTGTTGAAGCATGCAATTTCTCCTGAGTAATCCAGTACCCCATATGTGATGAAAACCTACTTTTGAGGCACAGTACAAACGTGAAGAAGGGGAGGATTGCTATATTTGAGTGTAGATTTAGTTGTAATGGTTTGCGGGTGCCATGTCACAATGGCAGAACCCCTGAGATGCCAGAAAAGCAGAAATCCCCCACAAGTAACCCTTATACAAACTGCACTCCACATTGAATTCATCCAATGGTGCAGTGAGCATATTGACACTACAGGTGTCACAAAATTTTATAATATTGGGTAGTGATAAAAAAAAATACATTTTTACCACTAAATTGTTGTTTTAACCACAAATTTTCAATTTTCATTAGGGAAATAGGTAACAAAGGCCCCATAATGTGTTTCAGAATTTCTACTGAATGTGGCACTACCTCACATGTGACTGTACAATACTGTTTAGCTGCACTGCAGGGCTCGAGAGGGAAGGAGCGCCATATGATGTTTGGAGCATAGATTTTCCTAGAATTGTCGACTCAATTTGCAGAGCTCTTAAGTGCCAGAAAAGAAGAAATCCTATCAAGTGATCAAATTTTGGAAATTACACCCCTATGGGAATTCACCTATGGGTGCAGTGATGATTCATTCTTTGGAAAAAAAAACATGATATCAAATGCTGTGAATGTTGCAGACTTAAATACTGCAAATAAGTCCTTGTTGTGGCCAGTAAATTGTTGCGCCCAGTACATTGTAGTGCCCGTACATTGTGTCCAGCTTGTACTTCTGGAAACCTGTACCTTTTACATTTAAGCGGGCTCTCCTCAACACAATAATGCCAATCACTTGGAGGCTAACTGTGGTTTAGGCACTTTGTGGGGCTCGAAAGAAAGCAGGGCATTTGGAGAGCAGATTTTGTTGGATTTTTTGGAGGAGGAGAGAGCATTTAAAGAATAATGAATCAGATTAGGTTATATCAAATATAATATAAATAGAGAAAAAAAAGTTAATCTTAAAAAATTACTTTATTAAATAATTTCAGAAACCTTAAAAAACACCAAACACATCAGCCAAACCAAATACATGCATACAATCCAAATAAGAATAAATATATTTGCATGTATGAGGCTGATTATTACACCACAATACTAAACACTTCAATTGGGGCAAAAATTGGTCACATTAATATACTTAAATAAATTTCCACTAAATGTGTATACAATAACAATATAAATCAGGGTTCCCCAACTCCAGTCCTCGAGGGCCGCCAACAGTGCATGTTTTCAGGATTTCCTTAGCATTGCATGGGTTTTGGAATCATCAACTGTGCAGGTGATTAAATTATCACATGTGCAAAATTAAGGAAATCCTGAAAACATGCACTGTTGGCGGCCCTTGAGGACTGGAATTGGGGACCCATGATATAAATATATGTAGGGCATGCAGAAGAATAAATGAAACAAATGATGAGGACCTTTTATGAACCGTATAAACCTGATCTGATTCCTATTTGGAAAACTTGTTACTGCTTACCAAACGAGGTGTTAAAACCCTAAGGTGAGATGATACCCCCGCTCCACGGTGGCTGACCCTAAACAACTTTCCCTGTCACTTGCCCTACATAGTCTGTAAACAAACCCAATATAAAAAAATGGTACTTAGCTCAATATTGCACACAATCCCTTGAATGAAATAAAGGATCCTCCTCTCGTGGATACATGGGAAGATCCTGTTTTCAACTAATTTCCCCCTCCTTGTTACTATGGAGGGTTCATTTGGGGGATAGAGAAAGAGCGACAAACAATACAAGCAAGTGTGATGCCCCCTCAACCAGCTCAAAATATACGTTTAAAGCACACTTTGTTCCACACGTAACCGATAGGGGAGTAAATAGGTGAAAATGTAACTGTATCCCCACTTGATTTGACACTGGTAGAGTGCAAAGAGATATTACGCTCATTTGGCTGGACTGGAAGAGTCGTTTTCATGTTAAGGAAAAGGACTCAACCTACGCTTCTTGAATAGTTGAGTTAGACAACCACCTGCCCATGGTGGTAGGGAAAGGGCATTACAGAGAGGCCATAAATATGTGCCACCCCCGCGTCAGCAACCTGCTGCTGCTGCTCGGATTCACGGTGTCTCGAGGGGTCTCCGGACCCAGGGGTCGCGCGGCCACTCAGAATAAAGGGGGTTATTTACAGGGCATTGTATGGACAGTTCGTGACGCCACCCGTGGTGCGGGGTAAGATGAAGTACCACCGCTGCAATGGGGAGTACCCGGTGGCGATGGTGTGGGCAGCCAGATGTTTAACCCCTCCACGGGTAGGGGGGGATGCCCCAGGACTCGGTGTAGGTGACAGGGAGGTGCCGTTGGGACAGTCAGGGATCAATTAAGTACTTACTCAGTCCAATAACGCTGACACCGACAACCGTGGTAAACCAAAGTTCTTGATATCGCTGCAGCAGGGAGGAAGCATGCCTGGATCCCGTGCCCATTGGTGTTGCTTGTTAGCCTGTGGCCTTTTCCGTGGCACCTTACTTCTAACTGGTCCCTTTAGCATAGAACTATCAGGTCCCGCTCACCAGTGTGGCTAACGCTTGAGATTTTCTGCACTATGTATTGGGAAAGTCCTATCCCCCTCGTTGTGCTAGTACCCCGATTTTGGAGCGGGTGGAGAATGGATCTTGAAGGCTCTGTCCTCGTCGGGTGAATTGCCAGAACGCTTGAAGCTCCTTCCTGACCTAGGGTCCACCGTACCCCGTCGTGCCCTGGCCCCTGCCCGGTGATGACACGAGGCCGCCGGCTGTTCTCCGTGAAAGACCGTGCCCCTTGCCACGATCCCCTGAGACCGGGGTCCAGCTCCTACCAGGCCCAGACCAACGTCTGCCACCTAGTAGCCTCAAGGAGCCCAGCTCCTGACCTCTCCTCTCGAGAGTCACTTCACAACTGCACTACTCCTGACACTCCTGACCTCCCCTTAACTAACCCCCCCAAGTGGGCAACCGTATTCCCTTTAGGTCAGCCACTGGTGTGTCTGGTGGGTGTGGTGCAGAGTGTTCCTTGGATTTTGATTAGCTTGTTCTTGGCAACACCAAAGATCAGGGATACGTAACCAAGGAGGAGGTGGATATCGTACAGGAGGGCAGATTGTACAGTATCCTGTGACGACCTGATAGGCCAGGGAATCACAAATATATTCCATGTAAAGTAATATGCCCAAAAATATTACCAAGCATGAAAGGCAGTGTATGAAATTGCTTAGGCGCGGAGCTCCCAAAAAATAGGAGAGAAATGTTGAGAAAAAAATGTAATAACGAATAAATAATTATAATAATGAAACCAAACATGTAATAAAATAATTGCAAATTTAAATATAGTAATAGAGTGACAGCCTAATGGAGAAAAACAATAGCAGGCATAAAGTGGCGTGCTATATATTAAAGTCTTAAGTATAAAAGACTAATATTAAAATATATTGTCTCCATATAGGCACATCATGACAATAATGGCACCACGTCGCAGGGGCACTCAGGCTAGGACAAAAGGGAAATGCTATCCCAGCATGAGTATGCGCAGATGGATATATCCCAGCATGAGTGGCCCAGCTGTCAAAACAACACAGGGAGCGTGAACAATACCTGAAGTGTAGCAGGGCAGGCTGTGGGGGCAGAGAGCCCCCACAGCCTGCCCTGCTACACTTCAGGTATTGTTTTTCTCCATTAGGCTGTCACTCTATTACTATATCACCACGCCATATAACTGTGGAATGTGACGCCCTTCTACATTCTTACCCCTGTACAGTATATGGGCAGGCTGTGTGGCATTGATTTGCCCACCTAATTTTTACCACTTTTTCCTATTGTTCCTCATCCTGGTATGACTTGTCTTACTATATGTCTTTTGTACTAGTTGTTTTTCACATGATTTTATCTAATAAAATTGAATTTTTTATGTGCACGTTGTTGCCCGATCTCCTTTGTCCTCCTATCATGCATGCTATTTGGAGTAGGCTCTTGCCCTAGGGGGTCCCTATTTGTGGCCTCCATGGTGTTATAAGTATGATGGCGAAATTGTTATACCTAAAAAATGTAAATAGAATTATTGCGCTGAAAAAAATAAACTGGAATCAGAGGCTGTGGTATATCTACCTGTGTAAAATTTGTAGACTGCTTGGATGTTTAGTTGAAATAGGCATGCACAAGATGATCTCTCTAAAAAAGTCCGATATATATATAAATAAATTATAAATAGTGAAGATGAATAGACCTGATTAGATTGGGAGCGCTTACGTACAACTTGTTGTGAACAAATATAAATGTCACTACATGTGAGCATGGAGGAATTGCTAGTCTCTCTACAGACTGTTTTTAAACAATAACTATTACTTCATATGAGCATTATTTATAAATAGCATTAATTAAAGTAAAAACACTTGTATACAGCCTGCTTATAAGCAATGAATGTAGCTGCAAGTGATTATAGATTATTCACTGATCCTTGCAGCCTGCTTGTGAATCATAAATATTACTTTATATAAGCAAGATTTACTTAAGGCCACGTCTCACTAAGTGACATCGCTGCTGAGTCATCATTTTTGTGACGCAACAGCGATCTTGCTAGCAATGTCGTTGTGTGTGACATCTAGCAATGACTTGGCCCCTGCTGTGAGGTCGTTGCTGAATGTACTGGACCATTTTTTGGTCGTTGCTCTCCCGCTGTGAAGCACACATCGCTGTGTTTGACAGCGAGAGAGCAACGATCTGAATGTGCAGGGAGCAGGGAGCCAGCTTCTACGGACGCTGGTAACCAAGGTACACATCGGGTAACCAAGCAAATCACTTTGCTTGGTTACCCGATATTTACCTTGGTTGCCAGCGTCCGCAGCTTCTAGAAGCCGGCTCCCTGCTCCCTGCACACATAGCCAAGGTACTTAATAACCCGATGTGTACTATGGTTAAAAGCACAGCGTCGTTACACGGGTCACTGGTGGCTGATCGCTGTGGAGATCTGCCTGTTTGACAGCTCACCAGCGACCATGTAGCGACGCTCCAGCGATCCCTGCCAGGTCAGATTGCTGGAGCGTCGCTAAGGGGTACTTCACACACAGCGAGATCGCTACTGAAATCGCTGCTGAGTCACAGTTTTTGTGACGCAGCAGTGACCTCATTAGCGATCTCGCTGTGTGTGACACTAAGCAGCGATCTGGCCCCTGCTGTGAGATCGCTGCTCGTTACACACAGCCCTGGTTCGTTTTTTTATTGTTGCTCTCCCGCTGATAAGCACACATCGCTGTGTGTGACAGCGAGAGAGCAAGAATCCTGAATGTGCAGGGAGCAGGAGCCGGCGTCTGACAGCTTGTGGTAAGCTGTAACCAAGGTAAACATCGGGTAACCAAGGTGGTTACCCGATATTTACCTTCGTTACCAGCCTCCGCAGCTCTCATGCTGCCAGTGCCGCTCCTGCTCCCTGCACACGCTAAGCTAAGCGGTGTGCGCTGGTAACTAAGGTAAACATCGGGTAACCATACCCGATGTTTACCTTAGTTACCAGTGTCCGCAGCTTCCAGACGCCGGCTCCGTGCAAGCGCAGCGTCGCTTGCACGTCGCTGCTGGCTGGGGGCTGGTTACTGGTCGGTCGCTGGTGAGATCTGCCTGTTTGACAGCTCACCAGCGACCATGTAGAGACGCAGCAGCGATCCTGACCAGGTCAGATCGCTGGCGGGATCGCTGCTGCGTCGCTAAAGTGTGACTGTACAGTAAGTGTGACGGTACCTTTACTGATCCTTCTGTTATAAACTGATCTCAGTGTGAAAAGGAAGCCCTTAAGCGGGCTTTACACGCTGCGACATCGCTAATGCGGAGTCGTTGGGGTCACAGAATTTGTGACGCACATCCGGCCGCATTAGCGATGCCGTTGCGTGTGACACCGATAAGCGATTTTGCATTGTTGCAAAAACGTGCAAAATCGCTAATCGGCGACATGGGGGTCCATTCTTAAAAATCGTTACTGCAGCAGTGACAAAGTTGTTCCTCGTTCCTGCGGCAGCACACATCGCTGCGTGTGACGCCGCAGGAACGAGGAAGCTCCCCTTACCTGCCTCCCGGCTGCTGTGCAGAAGGAAGGAGGTGGGCGGGATGTTACGTCCCGCTCATCTCCATCCCTCCGCTGCTATTGGGCGGCGGTTCAGTGACGTTTCAGTGACGTCGCTGTGACGCCGCACGGACCGCCCCCTTAGAAAGGAGGCGGTTTGCCGGTCACAGCGACGTCGCCGGGCAGGTAAGTATGTGTGATGGCTCTGGGCGATGTTGTGCGGCACGGGCAGCGATATGCCCGTGTCGCGCAACAGATGGGGGCGGGTACCCACACTAGCGATATCGGGACCGATATCACAGTGTGTAAAGTAGCCTTTAGTCTTTGATGTGTGATAATCTCATTAAGGGTGAAGTGCTGACGCAGAGATTAAATTCCTTTGCTGGTTTTGTTTAACACAATGATAGTGCTTCAAGGTAAAGATAAACTGCAAAAGTACTAATTGACTGCAAGCAGTCACTGATATGAACTTCCAAGCACACACCCCTGTTGGTGGAAACAATCAGGCTAGGGAATAGAGCTGCTGATGTCACCGTACTCTGCTGTGAGAGCTATGGAAGCTGATAATAGGTAAAAACCAACACGTTTCGAAAGTAGACATACTTTTTTCCTCTTTCATATTAAGTGGCTAAGTTTGTCTCTCAACAGAAGGAGAACAGAAAATAAGGAAAATTTAAATAAATAATCAATAGAAAAATGGGCTCAGTCAAATAGATATATCCAAGTATAACCTATAATGAGTAGATGTGGAGCTTATTGTAATTAAAGTGAACACAATTACAACACACAAAAAAGCAGACAGTGAAAAACCAGATTTATTTGTCGTGCCAAAGGAGTATCTCTTTTGTTCCTTATACCCCCCCAAATGTTCTCCCACATGTTTTTTGAATTCTCTCTTGGTTTTGCCAATATAATCCATTGGGCAGGTGCATGTAGCCTTGTATATCACACCCACAGTACTCCAGATCGGGAAGTCCCTGATAGTCCAGTACTTTCCTGTGGATGAACTTGTAACATTTTTAGCTAGATTGATCCACTTGAATTATTTGCAGTGACCACACCTAAAGGTGCCAATATGTTTTCTATCAAGCCAAGTATGTGGTTGTGTTTATACAGTTTATAGAGTTTATACAGACTATGCACCAGTTGGTCCTCCACCGATCTACCTCTCCTAAATGTTATTTGGGGGTTTTCAGAGATAAATTCATTAAGGTCTGGATCAGCCAGTAAGGTATTCGAATATTTAGTCAAGATGGAAGTAACATCTTTGCTGGTTTTCAAATGTAACGATTTTCCTAGTTGTTTGTGTAGAAGTATCTCTATATTTAGCAATGAGAAGGGAACTCCTGTCCAGATGGGAGGCAAATTTATACGCCTCGTTAAGCATTTTATCAAGAAAGCCCCTATCTTAGAACTTTTCTGTCAGAGATCTGACCTGTCTATGAAAGGAGGATTCAGTGGAGCAATTTTTCCTAGGAGGCACTGGGAAACCATTATCCCAGTGCCCTCTAGGTACACTTCACTCAAGGCAGCAAACACAGAGGGAAAAAGTCCCGCACCACACAGCGTTACCTTGCGGGGTGTCGCACCAGCATGGGAGTCAGCTCAGGCACTCTGTGATCCTGGTTCAGAGGTGCACGTCTGTTCAGATAGAGTGTTCCATATGTAGTCCATAGAAGAGATGAGACTGCACTCTCCGGAGTATGCCAAAAAAATCTTCTTTATTAAATTATTGGTGTAAGGTAAAAAGCAGGAGAGAAGCAAGGTGCAGGGCCCCTCATGGACGACGGCCGTTTCGCGTCTAATCACGCTTTGACAGGTCCACATGGAGAGATGGGAAACACGCCCTTTTAAAGGGGAGCACCTAGTTCACATCACTGCCATAAAAAACAATGAGGAATATGCAAATACAAAAGTGCAACATAAACAGAGATCTCAATAATCCCATAGACAATACATAGTGCCCAAATAAAAAAAAAACAAAAAATGGATACAGGGGTATGAGGATGAATCATAAAAATACAGATTGATCATTTCTATCATTTAATCCCAGATCTCCTTGTGCCTTAAATTTAATGATCAACTTTGCCTCAGTCTGCAACAGCAGTTTAATGCAGGTTACCGCCCTGAGGGGGAAGAGTAACCCCTTCAAGTCCAGCAAAATGTAATACCTCTGGAGTGCCATTGTGACTGTCACGAATATGAACAATTAGGCGAGGAGAGCCTTTGCCAGTATTGATCGAATTGTAATGTTCCTTAAACCGGACATACAAGGGTCTAATTGTTTTCCCAATGTAATACCTGCCACATGGGCAGAAAATGATGTATATGACAAACTTAGTCTTACATGAAATTAACTTTTTCACATAGTGAGAGAAAGGGCCAACCTGTAGGGGATTATTGTTAAGGTGTAAGCTACAAAATCTGCAGTTACCACAGCGGTGATTACTCGAAGGACAACACTTGTCTAACAATGTTATGGGGCGATTGAATCTTTTTCTCACCAATAAATCTTTCAGATTGTTACATCTGCGGTATGTTACTAAGGGTTTTGAGCAAGTAATTTCCTTTAGATCTGCATCTCTTTCCAAAATATGCCAGTTAATGTGCAACACATTTTTTATACTAGTCTCGAGGGGGCCAAACTTGAAATTAAAAATTAATCTTTTTGGGTGTTGTTTGCTTAAGGGCACTAGGATGATGGTTTTTCCAGTACAACGGGCTGTTGGTAGAGGAAGGTTTTCTATATACTGGAGTAGTAATCTTCCCCCTATCATCCTTACCAATTAGAATATGTATCCACAAAGGATTTCTTGGTACCAATCCATAGATTAAAAATGTCATCTATGAATTGGCCCCAAAAGGCTATGTTTGTTGAACAAATGTCATCCAGGTCACAGAAAACCATTGTCTCCACTCCCCAGTTCAGGAAGAAGTTAGTGTAAGATGAGGCACATGAACTCACCATCACTGTGCCCCTGAGTTGGTGGTGAAATTTGCAGTAATATAGGAAATGGTTATGAGCAGTGTTGAGCCACCCCCTAGTGTTCGAGTTTGGTTCGGTTCAAACCCCATTGAAAACAAAGGGAGGCAAACACAAACACAACAAACATATGGAAAACACCTTCTAAGGTGTCCAAAAGGTGACAAACAACTCACAAGACACCACAAACACATGGAAAAGTGACAAGTACATATACTCATGCGAAAACAAAAGAGCTGGATGAGTTAAAGGAGGAAGAGACACAGATATAGGAGTATCTGCAAGTAAACATCAATGCCATTACTGTGCAACTTGAGCCTTGCTCATTTTAGGCTTCCAATCTGGAAAAATGGCCTGAGCTTGCCACTTACGCCTTGGGGATCTTGTCGTGTCCCTCAGCCAGCGTTCTCTCTGAACGTGTCTTCAGTGCTGCTGGTTGTGTGCTGACAGATAAGCGCACGCATCTTTCCACTGACAATGTGGATAGACTAACGTTCATCAAGATGAACAAATCATGGATCTGCAAGGACTTTTCTACCCCTGTGTCATCCTGGGGAGACGAAAGGCTTGTGGATTTTTGATAGTGCTTCATCCAAATCAACATTTTAAGTTTGCATCTGTGGGACATGTGATGCCACATAAGGCTATGTGTGCACGCTGCGTTTTTTTGACGCATGCGTTTTTACCGCGATTTGGTGCGTTTTTGGCTGTGCTTTGCTGCATTTTTGATCTCTGCGTTTTGCTGCGTTTTTCCAATGCATTGCATGGGTGGAAAACGCAGAAAAACGCAGGAAAGAATTGACATGTCCATTTTTTTTTTCAAGCTCAAAAACGCAGCTTAAAAAAACAGTTGTGTGCGGACAGCAAAAAATGAAAACTCATAGACTTTGCTGGGGAAGCAAAGTCATGCAGTTTTGAGGCCAAAAACGCACCCGAAAAACGCGCAAAAACGCCGCGAAAAACGCACTGTGCGCACATAGCCTAAGTGTTGTCCAGGGCCCAATTTTTGGAAAAAAAGGGAGACTCTGGTTGGAGTCCCCTTGATATGTTTTACATGATTTTAGAAGGGCATGACATGTCTAAGAGGTTGACTTTTTGCATCTGCAAGCTGTTGGCTACAGAAATGCTGCTTTTCCACCTGGTGGTCACAGAGGATTTTCGAGACCTAATGTGCATCGAAGTGCCCCAAGAGCAGATGCCCAGTCGCCACTACTTCTCCAAGAAAGGTGTGCCTGCGATACACCCGCATGTCGCACACAACATCATCGCTTCCTTGAGAAACTCGGTGTGTGACAGGGTGGAATTCACCACAGATACTTGGCCCAGTCACCATGGACAGGGGCGTTACATGTCGCTGACTGGACACTGGGTAACTATGGTGAGAGATGGAGAAGGGTCTGCTGTACAAGTACATACAAAGGAAGAATGGACACACAACTCGTGGGGCACCAAGGCGGCAGGCATGGGACGGTGGGGAGAGGGATTAACAAGAGCGCATAGTAGCAGCCAAACTGTTGAGGAAGGTGCAGGAGCCCAGGAAGAAATAAATGACGAACTGGTGATGGGCATGGAGAACTCAGCAGATGAGGGAGACCTTGATCACATTTCTGTTGTGCGAGGTTGGGGGGAGAGGTCAGAGGAAAGAAACATGATTCTCTCCTTACCGCCAACAACACAGCGAGGACTTGATCCTCCTGGACGCGCAAGACACATGAGCGCCTTTTTGCTGCACTACCTACAACATGACTAGAGATGAGCGAGCCTCTGAAGGCTTGAGTTCGGCTCGGTTCGTCGAATGTTCGGTTCGACGAACCTCTCAAACCCCATTGAAAACAATGGGAGGCAAACACAAACACATAAAAACACATTATACATGTACACATACAGTTAATAAACATTGCCATAACACTTACAGGTCCCCGTGACGCGTCCTGCACTCTGTCTCCCGTGCTTTTCCTTCCGATAATCGCTGCATCCTCCCGTTAACTAGCACTGATGATAGGACCTATCTTGATGTCAAAATAGCATGTAACCAGTCACGTGTCTATTATCTCATTGGCTACAGACTGGTCACATGGCTGTGACGTCATGCTAAGTCCTGTCAGTGCATCTCTCCGGTACGCAGTGCTCGTTTGAGCATGTCCATGTACCGGCGAAATGTTCTGGCACATGGTCGACTTCCCGTTCGTGCATGTGGGCGCTCTTTACAGAGTCAGCCACATGCAGGGACTAGCTGTCACAGCCGGTAATTAGCGGCATCGGGAATCACGTGATCGGAGCACCGTGCTATGGTAACCCGTCTGTCAGCAGTGACGTCACCACTTACAGCCCGCAGCCTCTGCTCACTCACGAAGTGAAAAGACTGCACGGGAGCAGCAGCATTCTTCCTCCCATGCAGTTCTGTCTGATGTAGCAGAGCTGCATGGGTTGAAGGAGAAAGAAGACAGAAGACCAGGATCGTGGAGGGCTGACAAGGAGTAATAAACATGGAGTCTCTTAAGTGTGTCTGTGTATTTATTTCTATTAAAGTATTTTTCTCTGTGTGGTGTCTTTTTTTTAACTCTTTATTGGAGATTCTTAATAGCCGGGTCAAACTTGACTGACATTAAGAATCTCTGGCTTAATACTAGCTAGTAAAACAAAGCTAGTATTAACTCATTATTACCCAGCAAGCCACCCGGCTTCAAGGCAGCTGGAAGAGTTGGATACAGCACCAGATGATGGCGCTTCTATGAAAGCGCCATTTTCTGGGACGGCTGCGGACTGCAATTCGCAGCAGACGGGCCCAGAAAGCTCGGGCTAACCTGTGCTGCCGATTCCAATTACCCAGCTGCCTAGTTGTACCTTTCTGGACACAAAAATGGGGCAAAGCTCACGTCGTTTTTTTTTAATTATTTCATGAAATTCATGAAATAATTAAAAAAAGGGCTTCCCTATATTTTTAGTTCCCAGCTGGGTACAACTAGGCAGCTGGGGGTTGTGGGCAGCCGTACCTGCCTGCTGTACCTGGCTAGCATACAAAAATATGGCAAAGCTCACGTCATTTAAAAAAATGCGTCCCTGGATTTTCCATTGCCAGTGAAGGTAACAACAAGCTACTTGGATTACCCTTAGCTAGCAATACAAAAAATGCAGCGGGAGCCCATATATTTTTTTTTATTATTTACTTAAATAACTAAAAAAAAGGGCTTCCCTGTATCTTGATTGCCTGACATCACAGTGCTGTAAAAATAAATCATTAAAAAAAATGACGTAGCACACGGTATTTTTGATTCTCAGCGCAGATAAAGTGTAAAAAGCAATTCAAGAGGCTAAAATATAACTTTTAATCCTAATATATTAAAAACATTATTAGGTAACAAGTAACCAAAAGCTCCTTAGTACACTGACAGCTCAGATGGTACCACACACTAGGAGCCTAAAGATAACAAACTAAACAAAAAAACACAAAAAACACAAATAATAATTGAGTAGATTACTTCACTCAAAAGGACAGTGGTCCATATAGTGAGTACAAAAAAAGGAGGCCCTTGTGAATTTTCGGTAGGCAATAAAATGTTGCCATTGTTGGCTCCTTCCGAAATAAGAATTCATACTCTGTCTTGCTAATAACTTGGATAATTCTTTCGGTCTAATATAGCGCAATAAGGATATTTGCTGATATTAATTATTTGAACTTTATTGAATAGGCACTCCTATTATTACAACGCGTTTCAGCAGAATTGCTTTCATCAGGTAAAATAGGAGCAGTATCATTAGTATTGCTAATAACCTGGGCTTGCAGGCCCTCATCAAGGATATTTTTGAGTTCCTCCAGATATGCCTTAGTTGGATTAACAGAGAGTTTTTCATACCCAGTTCTATCACCCAAGATCATAGTGCAGATCTCCACGTATTGATCAGTGTCCATGACAACCACATTGCCCCCTTTGTCTGAGGGTTTAATGACAATGTAGTTGTCATGTTCAAGATCCCTCAATGTTTCCATCTCTCTGTCAGGTTGAAAGATGTAAAATGAGAGGACCGGGAGATGGATCTGAGTTTACGTGTCACCAGTTCTTCAAAGATGTCAATCGCTGACTGGTCAGCCACTGAGGGGGGGAATTTTGTGCTTTTATTTTTCAGATCCGTAAAGGGACCTTTACCCTGAAGATTGGGGTCAGGGACACCAATACTCTCCAGTAAGCAGACATCTGGTAGTAGGTCCGATGGTATCATTCTCAAGGTCCTGGCATAACCTAGCATCGGAAATGCTTTCTCCATCTGATCTTACGTAGAAATAAATTGAGATCTTCAGTGACATAACAAGCAGACTATCCGGAACCGCCACTTCACTGATGACTCCATGGTAGACACGCCCCAAACACCTCACCAGTCATCGTCTGACGAACAATGATGAGGTTCCAAGTGATAGGGGCTGGCCTCTGCGAGCCAGTCCGGAGTGGCCACATCATTAGGACACCTAATGCCCTCCGGCCTATCATGGACTGCCACCTCACAGACATGGCCTGTGAGTTCCTTACCGGACCTAGCCTTTGATGTACTAAGTGCCTGAACAAAAGTCTCAGAATACAGACTATCAGCTTCAGCATGCTCTGTAGGCACAACACAGGCTCATTTTTATCTTATTATGCTTACAGAGATTTATTTATGTATTCATCAAACTTATATGCCGCCCCTTTCTGAAGACTCGGCGCAGCTCACAACAACATATGTTCCCTAACAGTATGTCTTTTGAAGTGTGGGAAGAAACCGGAGTACGTGGAGGAAACCCAGGCAAGCACAGGGAGAACATACAAACTCATTGCAGATGTTGTCCTGGTGGATTAGAACCAAGGACCCCAGCGCGACAAGACTGTAGTGCTAACCACTCAGCCACCGAGCCGCCCTATTGGAGCACTTTAGAACTAGATGGGCAACTGCCGCTACCCTGCTACTAGCCCTTTTTGAGTGCTAATGAGAGATATTGGATGGAGTTGAGATGGCATTATTGATGAAGGCAGGGAGGAGGGAATGGATAGGGAAATATAGCAAACTGACGCAGATAGGAGACCACATATATCTTGGATATGGCTATACTGGTAATGTCTGTTCTTTTATTATTTCATTAAAGTTAAGATGTTCTCGGGTTTTAATTAAAAAAATAAGTCTATTTGTAAGAATGAATCTAAAGAGGAAGAGTGTACAGTTATGGATAGAATTACAGTGTTATGTTCAATATGGCTCAACTGTACCTATGTAACAAAATATTTGTTCCTTAATATATAACCTGTTTTATTTCTTAATAGAAATGATCTGATTTGAAAAAATAAATAAAAATAAAGATATAAAAAATATACATATTTGGTATTGTGGGGTTCAGAAATGTCCGCGCTATCAAAATATAAAATCAAATAATCTGATCGATAAATGGTGTAAAGAGAAAAAAAATCAAAACGCCAGATTTACGTTTTTGTGGTCGCTGCAACATTGCATTAAAAGGCAGTAACAGGCAGTCAAACAATTGCATCTACCTAAAATGATATGATTAAAAACATCAGTTCTAGACGCAAAAAGTAATCTGTCTTACAGCCCCAGAAACGAGAACGGGTCTCAGAAAATGGTGACAAAAGCGCAATTCTTTTTTTTCACAAACTTCAGAATTTTTTTCACCACTTTACTTAAAGTAAAACTATACATGTTTGGTCTCTACAAACTCGTACTCACCTGGAGACTCATATAAACAGGTTAGGTTTACCATATAGGGAACATTGTAAATTAAGATCCCAAAAAACAATTGTGCAATTGCACATTTTTGCAATTTCACTGCACTTGGATTTTTCCCCCCATTTTCCAGTACTTTATGTGGCAGAATGAATGGTGTCCTTCAAAAGTACAACTTATCCTGCAAAAAAAACCCACATATGGCTATATTGACCAAAAAAATAAAAAAGTTATGGCTCTTGGGAAAACGGGAGGAAAAAATGAAAAACGGAAAATCGACGAGTGGCAAAGGGGTTAATATCCCAGAGGAGCATTATATGGCTCATAGCCTCCTTATACATGCATTCTCATCACTATCCACAAGGAGAAATGTTAACCCTTAGATCCCAGAAATTTGTCTGTAACAGAAGTCAGTTTTCTGTAGAAGGACTGCGGAGCGGTGCAATAATGAGTATCTGCTGGCATATATGATCAGCCTTAGTTAGGTGTGACCTGTACAATCCCACAAGGTCTGCCATGAGAGTACAGTATTGGCAACAATTTGGAGAGCAAATGTGCCCCGATCCAGTTCTCTTTAATATTCAATGAGGGGGACAGCTTAGGTTCTGTAAACTGTCCTCACTAAATAGGTGAAATGATGCTAGCTGTACAGCATATCACAGGTGAGAAGCAGAGTACAGAGCTGTTAAGAGTGATGATGCAGTAATGTGATACCTACGTATGTATCCTCATTCTGATAGAAGCAGAAAACAGACCTATCAGGAGGATACACACAGTGGGGAAATTAAGTAGTGATACACTGACAATTTTGCAAGTTTTCCCTCCTACAAAGAATGAGGAGGTCTGTAATTTTTAGCGTAGGTACTCTTCAACTGTGACAGACAGAATCCAAAAATCCTTTTAGAAAATCACATTGTATGATTTTTAAATAATACATTTGATTTTTATTGCATGAAATAAGTATTTAATACTATAGAAAAACAGAACTTAATATTCAGTACAGAAACCTTTGCTTGCAATTACAAAGGTCAGACGACTCCTGTAGTTCTTGACAAAGTTTGTATACACTGCAGCAGGGATTTTGGCCCATTCCTGTATACAAATCTTCAAATGTTTTAGGCTTCAGGGCTGTTGATGGGCAAGTTTCAGCTTCCTCCAAAGATTTTCTACTGAGTTCAGGTCTGGAGACTGGATAGGTCACTCCAGGATCTTGATATGATTCTTATGGAGCCACTCCTTTGTTGCTCTGTGTTTTGGGTCATTGTCATGCTGGAACATCCAGACACGACTCATGCTCTTACTGAGGGAAGGAGTTTGTTGACTAAAATCTTGCGATAAATGACCCCACCCATCCCGTCTTCAATAGGGTGCAGTCGTCTTGTACCCTTTGCAGAAAAGCACCCCCAAAGTATGATGTTTCCACCCCCATGCTTCACGGTTTGAAATTGAGTTCTTGGGGTTCTACTTATCCTTTTTCCGCCTTCAAACACGGCAAGTACAATTGATACCAAAAAGTTCTATTTAGGTCTCATCTTACCACATGACCTTCTCCAATGCCTCTTCTGGATCATCCAGATGGTAATTGGTGAACTTGAAATGGACCTGGACATGTGCTGGTGTGAGCAGAAGAACCTTGCGTGCCCTGCAGTATTTTAATCCATGATAGCGTAGTGTGTTACTAACAGTAATCTTTGAGACTGTGGTTCCAGCTCTCTTCAAGTCATTGACCAGGTTTTCCCATGTAATTCTGGAAAGATTCCTGACCTTTCTCAGAATTATCCTTACTTCACTAGTCAAGATCTTGCATGGAGCCCCAGACGAAGCAAGATTGAAAGTCCTTTTGTGTTTCTCCAATTTTCTAATAATTGAGCCAACAGTTGTTGCCTTCTCACCAAGCTTCTTGCCTATTGTCCAGCTTTGAGCAGGTCTACTGTATAATTTTGTCTCTGGTGTCCTCGGACAGCTCTTTGGTTTTGCCTGGAGCGCAAAGGCAGCAAGGACAGTTGTAAAGGTAAGTGCTCCTCATTGGAGTGAAAGATACTAACATTTTTATTGCGATTTAGTTTTCTGTGTGGAGAGGGGGGCAAAGTGGAGGAGGGAATGTTGCGAGGAACAGTAAAGAGAGGGACAAAGTTAGGGGCCATGTGGAGAGGCAATAGAATGGGGGAGGAAACAGAGTGGACAGGAATAGTCTAAGGGAGGACAATGAAGAGAGGGGTCATTGTGGTTTACATATTCAGATAGTTCATAAGTGAGATTGATGTGGATGTCTCAGTTCATAAGAGAAGACAGTATGGAAGTCAGGGAATATTTTATAGAAAAACAGTTTGGGGGCAATGCATCATAGGAGGAACAGTGTGATTTCATATTTTGTGCATGAAACACAGTGAGGAGAAATTATTTGAGGGGCACAACATCTGTGTGCATTTTATTTCATGGGCCCTATGACACTTATTTTTAAGGGCACTGTTGGGATGTGCTGTTGAAGGCCAGGGAAAAGGGAAGTCTGCAGTAGAGATGAGCAATGTTCGAGGTTCGCCAATTTCATGTTCGAGTGATTTTGGGGGGTCTTCGAGTCGTTCGACGAACTCGAACGATTTGCTAAAAGTTCGGCAGTTCGAGTTACGTTCGAGAACGGTTCGATCACCAAAAGCGTGGCTTTTCACAGTAAGGCTATGTGCACACGTTGCTATCTGCATGCGTCCTGCGTCCCCAGCACAATCCCTCTCTCTTTCCTACTCACTGATCTCGGGCACCTCGCTGCACGGCTGTCAGAAATCTGTGGCGTCTTTTCCTCTTTTGTAAATGGCTGCAGCTTCATTATTCAATCAGTTATTCCATGCTTTCCCCGCCCACCGGTGCCCATGATTGGTTGCAGTCAGACACGTCCCCATGCTGAGTGACAGCTGTCTCACTGCAACCAATCACAGCCGCCAGCGGGCGGGTCTATATCGTGCAGTAAAATAAATAAATAATTAAAAAAAAATGTGGTTCCCCCCAATTTTGATACCAGCCAGTATAAAGCCACACGGCTGGAGGCTGGTATTGTCAGGATGGGGAGCGCCACATTATGGGGAGCCCACCACCCTAACAATATCACCCAGCAGCCGCCCAGAATTGCCGCATCCATTAGATGTGACAGTCCTGGGACTCTACCCAGCTCATCCCGAATTGCCCTGGTGCGGTGACAATCGAGGTAATGCTGGGGTTAATCATGACCGGCGTCTCCCCGACACACCTTCCATGAATAACCTGTAAGTGAAAGTAAAGAAACACACACAGCGAAAAATCCTTTATTTGTAATAAAAGACAAAAAACACCCTCTTTCAACATTTTATTAAAATCCCCAAATATCCCTTCTGGTCCGACGTAATCTACACGACAGTTAGCTCTGCTACATGAAGATGCAGGAGCACTGTAGAACACCACGAGTGCTCTGTGTCCTCTCCACGTAGCACCTGAAGTGAATCGCGCTGTCACCAGAGACTTCAACGTCAAGATTACCAAATCTGCCTCTGTTTCTCATTAGAGCCAGTGGCTCAATGGATAGAGCACTTGCCTACGAAGCATTAGTTCACGAGTTCAAGTCCTGACCGTCCTGGGAAAAAAAAAATATTTTTAAGTTATAATTATTATTTATTTATAGTTATAATTTAATTATGCACTGAGGGGAGGAGCATCAGCTGTGAGCCGCGGAACACACCTCTAAAATCGGAGTTCACGGAATGAGGCTGCATTGCTCTCTTCTCTCTCTCTCTCTCTTCAGTCTTTTTCCCTCTCTCTCCTCTCTTTTTTCTCTCTCTCTCTCCCTCTTTCCTTTCTTTTTTTCTCTCTCTTTTTCTTTTTTTCTTTTTCTTTTTCCTTCTCTGTCTCTCTCTCCTCTTTCTCTCCTTTTCTCTCTCTCCCTCTCTCCTCTCTCTCTTTTTCTCTCTTTTTCTCAGTCTCTTTTTCTCTTTTTTCTTTTTCTCTCTTTTTCTCAGTCTCTTTTTCTCCTCTCTCTCTTTTCTCTCTCTCCCCTTTCTCTCTTCTCTCTTCTTCTCTCTCTCCCCCTCTTTCTTCTCTTTTCTCTCTCTTTTCTCTATCTTCTCTCTATCTTCTTTCTCTCTCTCTCTCAGATCTGGCGATGATCAGCTGATGCGGTCACCTGATGGAATCGAGAGGTGAGGCCGGCTTTTTACCGCCTGGCCGGCTAAACTATAAGCTGATGCTGTGGGACAGGAGTCTACACTGATGTGTGTAGGTTTGTTTTTTTTTTTTGCACTGATGCATCAGCCGATTGTATAAAAGCCGCTTATACAATCAGCTACTGTGTCATGTGATTCAGGCCCTTGAACCTGACACATCATCTGATCGCTTTGCATTCCAGCAAACCGATCAGATGATATTGGATCCAGATTGGATGGCGCGGGACCCTTGACCCAGGATTACTGCGGAGGGGGGTTCTTTATTTCAATAAAGATGGAGTCACTAAGTGTGTTGTGTTTTATTTCTAATAAAAATATTTTTCTGTGTGTTGTTTGTTTTTATCTGTACTAGAAATTCATGGTGGCCATGTCTAATATTGGAGTGACACCATGAATCTCGGGCTTAGGGCCAGTTGATAATATACAGCTAGCCTTAACCCCATTATTACCCAGCGAGCCACCCGTCACCAGGGCAGCTGGAAGAGTTGGATACAGCGCCAGAAGATGGCGTTTCTATGAAAGTGCCATTTTCTGGGGCGGCTGCGGGCTGCAATTCGCAGCAAGGGTGCCCAGAAAGCTTGGGCACCCTGAGCTGCGGATTCCAATCCCCAGCTGCCTAGTTGTACCTGGGCATAGCCATATTTTTGTATGCTAGCCAGGTACAGTAGGCAGGTACGGCTGCCTCCAACCCCCAGCTGCCTATTTGTACCCGGCTGGGAACTGAAAAAAATAGGGAAGCCCTTTTTTAATTATTTCATGAATTTCATGAGATAATTAAAAAAAAATCGACCTGAGCTTTGCCCCATTTTTGTGTCCAGTCAGGTACAACTAGGCAGCTGGGGATTGGAATCCGCAGCACAGGCTAGCCCGAGCTTTCTGGGCCCCTCTGCTGCGAATTGCAGTCCGCAGTCGCCTCAGAAAATGGCGCTTTTATAGAAGCGCCATCATCTGGCGCTGTATCCAACTCTTCCAGCAGCCCTGAAGCCGGATGGCTTGCTGGGTAATAATGGGTTAACACTACCTATGTTTTACTAGCTAGTATTAAGCCAGAGATTCTTAATGTCAGGCAAGTTTGACCTGGCCATTAAGAAACTCCAATAAAGGGTTAAAAAAAAAAAGACACCACAAAGAGAAAAAATACTTTAATAGAAATAAATACACAGACACACTTAGAGACTCCATGTTTATTACTCCCTCTCATCCCTCCACGATCCATGGTCTTGTTTTCTTTCTCTTTCAACCCATGCAGCTCTGCTACATTAGACAGCACTGCATGGGAGGAAGACGCTGCTGCTCTCCCGTGCAGTCTATTCACCCAGTGAGTGAGCAGAAGCTGCGTGCTGTAAGCGGTGACGTCACCGCTGACAGGCGGGTTGCTATAGCAACGTTGATCTCCGTTATTCACCGGCTGTGGCAGCCAGTCCTTGCATGTGGCTGACTCTGTAAAGAGCACCCACATGCAGGAACGGGGAAGCCGACCATGTTCCAGAGCATTTCGCTGGTACACGGAGATGCTGGAACGATCACCGCGTGCCAGAGAGATGCACTAACAGGACCTAACATGACATCTAGCCATGTGACCAGTCTGTAGCCAATGAGATAATGGACACGTGACTGGTCACATGATATTGCTATGATGTCACGGAAGGTCCTATCAGTGCTGGTTACCGGAAGGACGCAGCGATTATCGGAAGGAAAAGCGGCGGGAGACAGAGTGCAGGAAGTTTCGCGGGGACCTGTAAGTGTTATGGCAATGTTTATTGACTGTATGTGTACATGTATAATGTGTTTTGTGTGTTTGTGTTTGCCTGCCATTGTTTTCAAAGGGGTTTGAGTGGTTCGTCGAACGGTTCGTCGAACGTTCGTTGAACAGAGCCTCCGTTCGACAAACCGAACCGAACTCGAGCCTTAAGAGGTTAGCTCATTTCTAGTCTGCAGATAGTTGTGGATTTTAAAAGTCATCATGGAGCCTGGACAAGTTGAAGGAGAAAAGAAAGACTCCAAAACTGAAAAGATATCATCTGGTTCCTCTATAATCCACTGTCTCCTTATAGCTGGTATTTATATATCCCAGTATATCCTTTACATGGTTAAAGTCATAATGGTAGTGGTAGGTTCATGTGATACAACTATTAAGGGTAGGGGCTGACTTTTGCAATTCATCGATGTACTAAGCTTGTTGCTTTAGTCATATACTTCTGAATGTTCTAGCGCTGTATTCATAATGGATTTGGTGCAGTATGAATGTATTGATAGTGGATTTGGTGCTGTATTCATATACTGATGATGGTTTTGGTGCAATATTAATATATTGATGCTGGTTCTAGTGATGCATTCATGTACAGTCAGGGCCAGAAATATTTGGACAGTGACACAAGTTTTGTTATTTTAGCTGTTTACAAAAACATGTTCAGAAATACAATTATATATATAATATGGGCTGAAAGTGCACACTCCCAGCTGCAATATGAGAGTTTTCACATCCAAATCGGAGAAAGGGTTTAGGAATCATAGCTCTGTAATGCATAGCCTCCTCTTTTTCAAGGGACCAAAAGTAATTGGACAAGGGACTCTAAGGGCTGCAATTAACTATGAAGGCGTCTCCCTCGTTAACCTGTAATCAATGAAGTAGTTAAAAGGTCTGGGGTTGATTACAGGTGTGTGGTTTTGCATTTGGAAGCTGTTGCTGTGACCAGACAACATGCGGACTAAGGAACTCTCAATTGAGGTGAAGCAGAACATCCTGAGGCTGAAAAAAAAGAAAAAATCCATCAGAGAGATAGCAGACATGCTTGGAGTAGCAAAATCAACAGTCGGGTACATTCTGAGAAAAAAGGAATTGACTGGTGAGCTTGGGAACTCAAAAAGGCCTGAGCGTCCACGGATGACAACAGTGGTGGATGATCGCCGCATACTTTCTTTGGTGAAGAAGAACCCGTTCACAACATCAACTGAAGTCCAGAACACTCTCAGTGAAGTAGGTGTATCTGTCTCTAAGTCAATAGTAAAGAGAAGACTCCATGAAAGTAAATACAAAGGGTTCACATCTAGATGCAAACCATTTATCAATTTCAAAAATAGACAGGCCAGAGTTAAATTTGCTGAAAAACACCTCATGAAGCCAGCTCAGTTCTGGAAAAGTATTCTATGGACAGATGAGACAAAGATCAACCTGTACCAGAATGATGGGAAGAAAAAAGTTTGGAGAAGAAAGGGAATGGCACATGGTCCAAGGCACACCACATCCTCTGTAAAACATGGTGGAGGCAACGTGATGGCATGGGCATGCATGGCTTTCAATGGCACTGGGTCACTTGTGTTTATTGATGACATAACAGCAGACAAGAGTAGCCGGATGAATTATGAAGTGTACAAGGATATACTTTCAGCCCAGATTCAGCCAAATGCCGCAAAGTTGATCGGACGGCGCTTCATAGTACAGATGGACAATGACCCCAAGCATACAGCCAAAGCTACCCAGGAGTTCATGAGTGCAAAAAAGTGGAACATTCTGCAATGGCCAAGTCAATCACCAGATCTTAACCCAATTGAGCATGCATTTCACTTGCTCAAATCCAGACTTAAGACGGAAAGACCCACAAACAAGCAAGACCTGAAGGCTGCGGCTGTAAAGGCCTGGCAAAGCATTAAGAAGGAGGAAACCCAGCATTTGGTGATGTCCATGGGTTCCAGACTTAAGGCAGTGATAGCCTCCAAAGGATTCGCAACAAAATATTGAAAATAAAAATATTTTGTTTGGGTTTGGTTTATTTGTCCAATTACTTTTGACCTCCTAAAATGTGGAGTGTTTGTAAAGAAATGTGTACAATTCCTACAATTTCTAGCAGATATTTTTGTTCAAACCTTCAAATTAAACGTTACAATCTGCACTTGAATTCTGTTGTAGAGGTTTCATTTCAAATCCAATGTGGTGGCATGCAGAGCCCAACTCGCGAAAATTGTGTCACTGTCCAAATATTTCTGGACCTAACTGTACATTCTACGTATTAATGTAGTGATGATGGTTCTAGCACTGTATCTGTGTACGGATGATGGCTCTGGTGCTATATTTATATCCTGTTATAGTCATGTATATCAGGAGTGGGAAAACTTTTGTCAGTCCAGGGCCATTTGGATATTTATAGCATCATTTGCAGGCCATAAAAAATGAACAACTTAAAAAATACTATTGATATTTGGTAAAGAACACAGAACAGAATAAAACACAAAAAGAAATCTGTTATTTTAAAGGAAAAAAAACATTTTCTCCAATTTATTAAACCCCGAAACACTCCAGCGAGCGCATTTTGATAACCTGACATTGAGTTCAATGGTGCCATATTATCAGATTATTGACTTTAATGCTGCTGGTTAATCTGTAATCCGGCAACATTGAAGTCAACAATAAAATAATCCAGGACCATTGAAGTCCATGCCGGATTAACGGGTTTCACCTGAGGTGAGTTCACCTGAGGTCACAGCTGGGGAACCGTAGGAACCGCCAGTTGTGATCACAGGTGAACTCACTGTCATCACCGCTCTCACAGATGGGGATCCGCCTTTGTGTCTTAGATCCTGCAGTGATGGTAATGTTTTCTAATGTGACCACGCATTACAAACTCACGATGTAGCAGACCTGGGATCTACGTGGGACGTTGTGTCTGTGGATTCCATCGGACCTCCAAGGGTGTTTTGGGGGTTAATAAAATGGAGAAAGAGGAATTATTTTGTTGTTTTTTTAAATAAAGGATTTTTCTATGTGTTTTGTCTTTATTATTTTTTAGTTACACTATTAGTAATGGGGGGGCTAATAGACCCCTTTCCATTATTAACCTCGGGCTTGATGAAGGCTGGGACTTTTTTGAGAAATCACAGCTATCATTAACCCCAATTGCCACTGCTTGAATGCAATAGGGATGAGCCAGGTAAGAGCCAGGATTGGCGCTTCTAATTGATGTGCCAATTCTGGAGCTGCTGTATGCTGCTATTTTTAGGCTGGGGAGAACCCAATAACTATGGGCTTTTCAAGTCTGAGAATACTAGCCCCCAGCTGTCTGCTTTATCTTAGCCAGGTATCAATTTGAAGAGACCGCACAATTTTTTTTAAATTATTTAATTAAAGGGGTGGTTCACAACTCTGCAATAGTGGCCCCATCCTTGTAAAACTGATAAGGAAGGCTTTTTCTGAATACTTTGTTCAACCAATTCTGCCTCTGAGCGATGTCACCCCCAGGCTCCATGACCTCTGAGATCCGGTGATGTTATGTCAACTTCCAGTTAACCCAATATCACCGAGGCCGGCCCCAGAGACACAGACTCTGCAGTATATATCACATAAAATGCACTGCGACTGCTGTATATACATCACATAGATGAACTCGCCAGTCCAATATGCATGGAGGCCTGCAGATTCTTTCTCAAGAGGGTGAAGTGGGTGAGGAGAGTGTCCTCAGCCCAGTGTGAGTCGCTTGCAGTGTTTGAACGGATCTCACTGAGTGTAGAAACAGCAAGATGTAATGTGTACAAAACAAAAAAAAATGGAAAAACCCTGCCCACCTTTCCTGGCAGAGATCTGTTTATGGCTGGCTGCATGTGGGCAGACCCAAACTGCCACATTAATGACTTCCATTGGGGTTCAGGTCAAGTCTCGGTCTCAAACCAAACTTCATCAAAAGTTAAACTGAAAATGCTGAACCAAACTTCCACGGGTCCGCTCATCTCTAGTCACCATAACCACCATCAGTACATGAATAGAACACCAGAATCATTATTGGTACGTGAATACATCACCAAACTTAGTACAGCAATCAATTGTAATGTCAAGTCAGCCTCTTGAGCCTACAACTTTCAGTATGTCCTTAGCAATAGTAAGCACATGTTCAGTATTGTTGTTATCAGTCATTATCAGACTGCGAACAGTACAGGAATCAGAGTATTAAAAGATGGAGTTAGTATCTACAAGTAAAAATTTACATCCAGATATCTTATAGGTGACATTTTCTCTGACTGAGCAGATTCTTTTTGTCTCCATCTTGTCCAGATGATGACTTTTCACATTAACAGCTCTTCTCTACAGACTTCCCTCTTCTCCGGTCTTCTGCAGCACATCCCGACAGTTCACTTTAAAAATAAGAGTGTTATTAAAATACCCTCAGTATAAAAAAAATCTGTCCATATTATGACCTAAATAAGCCTCCTATGTTATATAGTCTCCACACTGTCTACCCTTATGAGCTACACCATCCACACTGTCCGCCTTAATGAGGTATAACCTCCACCCTGTCATTAGCAGCTATAACCTTCACACTATCTCTATGAACCATGGCCTATATCATGGCTGTTCCCTCTCCACTGTTTTCCCTTACACTCTCTATAGCTTCACACTGTCTCCCCGCTATGCTAGCTTCCCTCCATACTGTGCCCCATTTCACACTGCCCCTCTCCATATTCATACTGTGCCCTTTTTTCTCATTATGTTATCAGCACAGCCCCACATTATATAGTATGGTGGTCTCCATACAGTATTATGACCCCCAGTCACTGATACAGTATAATGGCCCACAATTCCTTATATACAGTATAATGTTCCCAACATCCCACAGTATGATATTCCCCATAGCCCCCCAATATAAAGTAGAATATCCACAACAGCCCCCAATATACACGATGATGTCTATCACAGCCCCTCATGCAGTATGATGTCCACCATAGCCCCAATATATAGTATGATGTTTCTCATAGCACCACAAACAGTATTATGGCCCCACAGCCCCTTATATATAGTATATTGTCCCTCACACCACCCCACACAGTCAGTATGATATCCACCACAGTCCTCTAATGTAAAATGTCCCAAATAGCCTCCTATACAGAATGGTCACCACAGCCCCCGATATAAGGTCACTAACATCACCAAATACAGTATGGTTACCCTCTTGTTATATCCCCACAGCTTCTCTTGTAATGTACCCATAGACAGCCCCCTCATGTAATGTCCCCGCAGCCAGCCACCTCTTGTGATGTCCCCACAGCCCCTCTAATGTCACCATAACCAACCCCTCTTGTATTGTGCTTATAGCCAGTCCCTTATGTCAACATAGACAGCTCCTTCTTGTAATGTCCCCATAGCCAGCCCCTTATGAGCCCGTAGCCAGCCTCCTCTTGTTATATCCCCACAGCCAGCCCCTCTTGTGATGTCCCCACAGCCATTCTAATGTCACCATAGCCAGCCTTTCTTGTAATGTCCCCACAGCCTCTCTTGCAATGTCCCCATAGCCCACCCCTTCATGTAATGTCCCCACAGCCAGCCCCTCTTGTGATGTCCCCACAGCCACTCTAAAGTCCCCATATCCAATCTCTCTTGTAATGCTCCTATAACCAGGCCGTTATGTCCTCATAGACAGGTCCCTCTTCTAATATCCACATAGCAGCCCCTTATGTCCTGGTAGACAGCTCCCTCTTGTAATGTCCGCATAGCAGCCTATGTTTCCACAGCCAGCTCATTATGTCCCCATAGCCAGCCCCTCTTGTAATGTCATCAGAGCAGCCCCTTATGTCCCCAAAGCCAGACCCCTCTTGTAATATCCCCATAGCAGCCACTTATGTTCCCATAGCAGCTATTTATTGCCCCATAGCCAGCCCCCTCTTGTACTGTGCCCATAGCAACCCCTTATGTTCCCATAGCAGCCTCTTATGTCCCCTTAGCCAGCTTCATATGTTTCTATAGCCATCACCCTCTTGTAATGTCCCCACAGCCCCTCTTGTGTCTCCATAGCCCCTCATATGTCTCCATAGCCAGCCTCTTCTTGTAATGTCCCCATAGCCAGCACCCTCTTGTAATGTCCTCACAGTAAGCATCCTCTTGTAACGTCTCCATAGCCAGCCCCCTCTTGTAATGCCCAATAACCAAACCCTTATTGTAATGTCCCCACAGCCAGCCCCCTCTTGTAATGTCCTCACAGTAAGCATCCTCTTGTAACGTCTCCATAGCCAGCCCTCTCTTGTAATGTCCCCACAGCCCCTCTTGTGTTTCCATAGCCAGCCCACTTATAATGTCCCCATAGCCCCTCTTATGTCTCCTTAGCCAGTGCCCTCTTGTAATGTCTCCATAGCCAGCCCCTCTTGTAATATCCCCACAGACCCTTATGTCCCTATAGCCAGCCCCCTCTTGTATTATCCCCACAGACCCTTTTGTTCCCAGCACCAGCCCCCTTACAGGCCATAGGTATAATAGAATCCATTCTATTAAATGGAAAAGAATAGAAAAAATAAAGCCTATACTCTCCTAATCCAGGCTCTCTGTCCAGCGCAGCTCCGCCTCCTCCTTCATCTGGTGCAGCAGTGGGGGGCGGCGCTGGAGGACGCGATGACGTCACTACACACGTAGCCGAACGTCCTCTGCTCTGTGTCGTCACTTCCCCGTAGTTTCCGGCAGAGAGCAGGGAGCTGGTGGTTACAGCTGATTACGGCTCCTATCCTCCTGTCTCTGGCGGCGCCGACTTCAGTTATATTCGCGGCGTCTTCCACTTCGGGGAAGGAGCAATGGCCGGGTCGCAGGCAGGGTGAGCGGTCTCACTGACACGGCTCCCCTGTGTGCCCGCGGCCATCACTGTGCTGACCTCCTGCGGCCGGAGGAAGGTGACGGGCGGCCACTGCATTCAGCAATGTCAGGCAGGGTCACCCCCTCGGCTAGTCAGGAGGTAGCGCTCTAGGGAGGAGCCTTCCTCTCGTCCCGGCGCTGTCTGTATAGATATCCACAGGTGTCCATCCTTGTGCCTTCTATTCACCTTTATTCCAGTTGGAAACCACTGCAGTCCCCAAATCCCAGTGTCCAGGTCACAGCTACTGTAATCCAGGACCTGGCCAAGGGATTTGTGTGCCCCCTCAATCATTGCAGCGCAGCGACCTTCCCAGCCCACACAGCGACCTTCGCAGCGCACACAGCGACCATCGCAGCCCACACAGCGGTCATCGCAGCCCACACAGGGGTCATCGCATCCCACACAGGGGTCATCGCAGCCCACACAGCGGCCATCGCAGCCCACACAGCGGTCATCGCAGCCCACACAGGGGTCATCGCAGCCCACACAGGGGTCATCGCAGCCCACACAGGGGTCATCGCATCCCACACAGGGGTCATCGCAGCCCACACAGGGGTCATCGCAGCCCACACAGCGACCATCGCAGCCCACACAGCGGCCATCGCAGCCCACACAGGGGTCATCGCAGCCCACACAGGGGTCATCGCAGCCCACACAGGGGTCATCGCATCCCACACAGGGGTCATCGCAGCCCACACAGCGACCATCGCAGCCCACACAGCGACCATCGCAGCCCACACAGCGACCATCGCAGCCCACACAGCGACCATCGCAGCCCACACAGCGACCATCGCAGCCCACACAGCGACCATCGCAGCCCACACAGCGACCATCGCAGCCCACACAGCGACCATCGCAGCCCACACAGCGACCATCACAGCCCACACAGGGGTCATCGCAGCCCACACAGAGGCCATCGCAGCCCACACAGCGACCATCGCAGCCCACACAGCGACCATCGCAGCCCACACAGCGACCATCGCAGCCCACACAGCGACCATCGCAGCCCACACACCGACCATCGCAGCCCACACAGCGACCATCGCAGCCCACACAGCGACCATCGCAGCCCACACAGCGACCATCGCAGCCCACACAGCGACCATCGCAGCCCACACAGCGACCATCGCAGCCCACACAGGGGTCATCGCAGCCCACACAGGGGTCATCGCAGCCCACACAGCGACCATCGCAGCCCACACAGGGGTCATCGCAGCCCACACAGCGGTCATTGCAGTACAGTGCAGCTGAGATCAGAGAAGGGAGAGGTGATGTCTCACATGGGGAATAAGTAAACACAAAAATCAGAATAAAGTATAAAATCACTAGTTATATTTGTGTAAAAGAAACAAAACAGAATAAGTGCACATATTTGGTATTGCTGCATCCATAAGGACACAAAATATAAAACTGTCACACTAGTTAACCCCTTCAGTGAACATCATAAAAAAAGTAACAAAAACTGTATTTTGATCATACAGCTGAAAAAAGTGGAATAAAATCAAAAAGTCATAAATAAAAATGTTACCGCTGAAAACATCATCTTGTCTTGCAAATAAAACAAGCCAAACACCACCATCAGGGAAAAAAGTAAAAAAAGCTATAACTCAGAATACAGCATTGCAAAAACTATTTTTTCTATAAAATAATTTTTATAGTGTAAAGGCGGTGAAACCTGAAAAACCTATATAAATGTAGCATCACTGTAATCGTACTGACCCGAAGAATAAAGCGGTCTTATCACTGTAGGCTATGTGCCCACGGGAGCTTCTGCGGATTTTGCCGCGGAAAACCTGCGGATTTATATGGATTTTCCAGATAAATCCGCAGGTTTCAGCATGTACAGACACTCCCCATGTTATCCTATGGGACATGGGGAGTGTCTGTGTCCACGCTGCGGAATATGCTGCGGATGTCCCGCAGCCGCACATAACTGCATGTCAATAATTCCTGCGGAATTACCTGCGGAAATCGCATGAAAGTCTGCAGGTTTACTGCAGCTATTCCGCTATACTACCGCAGCTAAAATTAGCTGTGGATGCCGGTGGGCAGCTGCAGTAAACCTGCGGCCGTACCTGCGGATATATCCGCAGGTACGAGCTCCCATGGGCACATAGCCTTAGGGCTCATGCGCATGGAACTGCAGAATATTCTGCAGCGATTTGACAGCACATGTGCGCGTCAAATCGCTGCAGAAACACTGTATAATGAATGCAGTTTTTTTTGTTAAAAAAAGCCGATTTCATGCGCTCGGGATGCTGCCCCCACCATAGACAGAGTGGGAGCTGCATCCAGAACACACAAATAATTGACATGCTGCTTTTATGAACGCACGGATTTGGGTCAAAATTTTAGCACCCAAATTGCTGCGTTCATAAAAGCATCGTGCGCACGTATCATGCACAATCTTCATAGATTGAGCTGTGGACGCAGGACGCATGCATCTATGCTGCAGTGCTAAACGCAGCGCAAATGCATGCAAATACGCAAAGTGCGCATGAGCCCTTACAGTATAATGAATGGTGTAAAAAACAACATTTCCTGATTTGCTGTTTCTTGATTCTACGTCACAAAAAGCAGAATAGAAAGCGATCAAAAAAATGTGGCCCAAATGGTGCCAATAAAAACTCCTCAAAAAACAATCTCACATGACTCTGAAAAAAAAAAAATATGGCCATCAAAATTCAGTGATGAAATAAACCTTTATTTTATGAAAAAAAAAATGTTTAGTTTGATACTACCAAAACTTAAAAAAAACTATATAAATCGGATATCTCTGTAATCGTACTGACCAAAGGAATAAAGCCACCAAATCACTTATACCGCAAGGTGAACGACATAAGAAGTAAAGCCAATTTTTCAAGCACTATTAAATTGTTGATTTTGCCTCTAAAGGATAAAAAGATCGCAGTATGACAGGGTGCATTTTTATTCTTCGCTCTACACTGAGCACTTACATCGAGGATTATGTGTAAATCTGATAAAAACATGATTCAGACAAAATTCCCAATGGAAAATTCACGTTAATGAGGCAGAGGGAGTCACTTGGAACTCCCATCTGGGCTGTGGTCTGGCTGTGTCCATTTTTTATGCATCTTTTTAGGAGTGCACCAAAGTGCGGTCATCAACAGTTTTGTTCACCTATGAAAAGATGGACACCGCTGAACAGAGGCCAAACGGAGTCCAGAGTAACTCTGCTGCCTCATTAGTGAATGGATCCGTTGAGGTTCCACCTGAATCATGTGTTTCTGAGATCTAGATGGAAACTCTGATGTGAGTGCTCAGCATAGAGCACAGGATAAATACGAACTGATCCAAAATGTTCTGTACCCAAATCACCACTAAATAGCATTCAGCTCAACACACAAAAACACAAGTCTCCACTAAGGTGCGTCATCTGTTAATGGAAATATAGGGAGCTTTGACTTTAATGGTAACACAATGGCTCTGGAAAAATGCTATTCCCCCTCTAAAAAGAATTCCTGCTAATCCTGTGCTTCAAAATGCCTCTCAAAGAAATCCAACAAAATCTGCACTCCTAAATCCAAATGCCCCTCTCTCTTCTAAGCACCACAATGTGCCTAAACCACAGTTATCATCCACATTTTTAGCATTGTTGTAGAAAGGCAAGCCCACTTAATTTACGGGGTGCAGGCGTACAGAAGCACAAGCTGGGCACAATGTACGAGCACTACAAAGTAATGTGCACGATAGGGGCTTATTTGCAATTTTTAATTATGCAACATTCACTGCGCTTGACACCATGAGTGTTTTCCAGAGACTTAATCGTCACTACACCTGTACATGAATTCCCAGAGTGGCATAGTTTACAAAATTTGGTCACTTGAGGGGATTTCTTCTGTTCTGGCATTTAGGGGCTCTGCAAATGGAGTCTGAAAATTATTCTAGTAAAAACTGTATTCCAATAGTCAAATGGCGCTCTTTCTCTTCCAAGCCTTGTGGTGTGACCAAACAGTACTGTATAGTCACATGTTGGATATTGCCACGTTAAGGAGAAATTGTGTAACATATTATGGAGCATTTTTACTTATTCTTCTTGTGAAAATTGGACATCTAGGGAATCAAGGTGCTCACCAAACATCTAGAAAAATTCCTTGAGGGATCTAGTTTCCAAAATGGGGTCACTTGTGTTGGAGCTCCACTGTTAAGGTACATTAGGGGATCTCCAAATATGACATGATGTCTGCTATCTATTCCAGCTAATTTTGTACTTTAAAATTTAAATGGCGCTGCTCTGCGCCCAAACAGTAGATATCCACCACATATGGGGTATCAGCATACTCGAGAAATTGCACAACAAATTGTATGGTGCTTTTTCTCCTGTTATCCTTGTAAAAATGAAAGATTTAGCATTTAAACAACAGTTTTGTGGTAAAAATGTATTTTTTTATTGTTACGGTTCAACATTATAAAATTCTGTGAAGCACTTAGTGGTTCTAGGTGCTCACTAAACATCTGGATACATTCTTGGAGGGGTCTTATTTCCAAAATGGGATCACTTGTAGGGAAGATTCACTGTTAAGGCACATTGGGGACTTTCCAAATGCAACATGGCGTCCACTATCTATTCCAGCCAATTTTGCGCTGTAAAATTCAAATGGCGCTCCTTCCCTATTGAGCCCTGCCGTTTTCCAAAACAGTTGATTTTCACCACATATGAGGTATTGGCATATTCAGGAGAAAATGTACAATAAATTTTATGGTGCAGTGTTTTCTAGTTCATGGTTGGGTGAATAAAAGTAAATTCTGGGTGCTGACTACCCATGATTGTGATTTGAATCATTAGAAGAAGGGACCTACATCTGCCCTTACAAATGCGTCACAAATATTTTTGGTACACCTATAGGACAAGGGGAAATGTTTTTATTTGTCAGGGTAACCCTCCTAGATGATGTGGCATTGTTTTTATTTAAAATCTTGTGTATAGAGTTTTTGTCCATAGAGGTTGCACACAGAGCTGTGTCCAATTCTTGTTTCTCAACAGCTTGTCATTTTATATATCTTGTCCGGGCATCTCCTTAGTGCTGTAAAGATGGTGATTTAAACTGTGCCTCAAAACTCCATGGATTAAAATGTCGTGGTCATCTTGCTACAGGTGCTTTCATAAGAAACAATCTTTTTAAATACTGGAGCACACAGACAGAAAAGAGGCCCCTGTGCAAGAACAATATATGGGCCCTTTGCAGCTCAAGATCCCATAAAAATGCAAAATTGCACTTGCTTTGGATGTAGAAATGGGCCCCCTTATGTCTTTGGCTCAAGATTTCACCAATGGTATTTCTGCCCCTGCTCTTAACCCTCATATACTGTGATGTAAATAGAGATTTAATCAGTCCAAGTGGATGCCAACCATCAAACATCAGTAAACCATTTTTGTTGGTAGATCTTGTGTTAAGTAGAGTTGAGCGCAGTTCGCGGTTCGTGGTTCTCCAGTTCGCGGTTCGAGTGATTTTGGGGGCTGATCTAGATCGAACTAGAACTCGAGCTTTTTGCTAAAGCTCGATAGTTCTAGTTACGTTCGAGAACGGTTCTAGCAGCAAAAAGACAAGCTAATTACTAGCTGGCTTTCCGCTGTAATAGTGTAAGTCACTCTGTGACTCACACTATTATGAAATTTCAGCGTATAGTGTGCGGGAACAGCACATTCAGATCACTGCTGTATGGATAATGGCGATCGCCATTTTTTTTTTTTTGTCTTCCTTCCCTAAGCACGCTTGTGTAGTGGGGCGGGCCAGCATGTCAGCTAATCCCAGACACACACACAGCTAAGTGGACTTTTAGCCAGAGAAGCAACAGCATGTGTGATAGGATGTCCGTGTCACATGTCCCTGCATTATAAAAACGGACATTTTCCTCCAGTACGCCTTTATCTGCATTCTGCGTCTGGTTGTCAGTCACCGCTGGCGTAGCTCCTGTCTCCGATACTGCTGTGTACGCTCTATACACAGAGCTATACAGAATAGGGATAGAAGTTTCTATTAGTCCTTGTAAGGGCTAATACCAGCAGGGTCAGAGCCATAGGTGACAGTGAGGTCCGTGAAAACAGATTTTAACAGCTACACAAGATGACAGCGTCTGTGTAGCTAAGGTCAGGGATTTCCTCGCTGCATTTCCCCATTAGTAGGGATAGAAAGGGAGGCTTCCTTTCCTCTACCCAGACCCACAACCCTGCCACTGTACCCTCCTGCCCTTTGCACACTTAAGCTCATTGTTACTAAGCAATTATACTAGCAAACAATGAGTAAACTTAGTGGCATCCTAAAAGTGGCTGTTGGACTTCCATTAGTGTCCCACTGGTGCAAAGCTATTTGTAGCACCACTGCATTGCACACTCAAACTCATTGTTACTAAGCCATTATACTAACAAACTTTGAGGAAACTTAGTGGCATTCTAAAAGTGGCTGTTGTACTCCATTTGTGCCCCACTGGTGCCAAGCTATTTCTAGCACCTCTGCATGACACCCTCCTGCTCTGTTTATAATAAGCTATAATAGCAAAAAATGCTGCCATTTAGTGGCATACAAAAAGTGTCTGTTGTACTCCATTTGTGCCCCACTGGTGCCAAGCTATTTCCAGCACCTCTGCATGACACCCTCATGCACATTTTGCAACGCTATTTTTATAGCAAACTCAGGGAATTCCTTACTGCATTTCATCATTAGGAGGGATAGAAGGTGAGGCTTTCTTTACTGTACTGGTACACACAGAACACGGCCACTGTACCCACCTGCCCACTTTTGCCACGCTATTTAATTTGCCCAAAGAGCTGAAACCTTTTCTGCCATCCTAAAATTGTCTGGAATACTAAGATATTGTTCCTTTGTTGCCAAGCAAGGTACAACACCTGTGCATTCTACACTCCTTTCCATTTCTGGAACGCAATAATTAACTGCAGGTAGTCCAGGCAATCTGGGACGAAGGTGCAGGCGTGGATATAATGTTTCCTTCATCCAATGGTTGTTCTCTCGATGTCTGACAGCTCAACAATACCATCTGTTTGCACTTAAAAAACAAGTGACGACCTGCCAATCACACTCCCGCTTACGGGTAACGGGGTGGAAGTTCAGTGTGAAAAAGCATGTGTGACTGCTATCCCCACAGTCACAGAGGATGAAGAGCAACGCAGATGCACGTGATGGGGCAGGCGGTGGTTGCACAGCCCCGCTAGGCCGCATTATAGCACAGTGAAATTCCCTTTGCGACTTATGCTTCATTTTAGGTCTTGTATTTGGTGGGATCCACAGTATGCAGCAAAACCACGCAACATGAAAAGCACTGTTTGCAGTTGGGTTCATAAATGATTCTTTCACTTTCCCAAAATAAACAATAAGAACCATGCATTAAATTGAAATAATAGAACAATCTATTCAGTTGCCTACTGCTTGATAAGCCCCCTGCGTAGCAGCAGTAATTGTGTGTTTGTGTGTGTGTGTGCGAAGACAACTAAAGGTGGTGTCACACACAGCAACAACGACAACGACGTCGCTGCTACGTCACCATTTTCTGTGACGTTGCAGCGACGTCCCGTCGCTGTCGCTGTGTGTGACATCCAGCAACGAGCTGGCCCCTGCTGTGAGGTCGCCGCTCGTTGCTGAATGTCCAGCTTCATTTTTGGTCATCGCTCTCCTGCTGTGAAGCACAGATCGCTGTGTGTGACAGCGAGAGAGCGACGAAATGAAGCGAGCAGGGAGCAGGAGCCGGCATCTGGCAGCTGCGGTAAGCTGTAACCAAGGTAAACATCGGGTAACCAAGGTGGTTACCCCATATTTACCTTCGTTACCAGCCTCCGCCGCTCTCACGCTGCCAGTGCCGGCTCCTGCTCTCTGCACATGTAGCTGCAGTACACATCGTGTAATTAACCCGATGTGTACTGTAGCTAGGAGAGTAGGGAGCCAGCGCTAAGCAGTGTGCGCGGCTCCCTGCTCTCTGCACATGTAGCTGCAGTACACATCGTGTAATTAACCCGATGTGTACTGTAGCTAGGAGAGCAGGGAGCCAGCGCTCAGTGTGCGCGGCTCCCTGCTCTCTGCACATGTTGCAGCACTGTCGTTATGATCGCTGATTCGGCTGCTGTGTTTGACAGCTAAGCAGCGATCATAACAGCGACTTACAAGGTCGCTGCTACGTCACAGAAAATGGTGACATAACAGCGACGTCGTTGTCGCTGTCATTTAGTGTGAACCCAGCTTTACTAGTGGCGCATCACAAGAGCTTCCCAGTTATCTACCTAAACATAGACAAAACACATCACCCACCCTGAATACCCTTGTTAGCTGAAGCCTCACAGACAAGGCAGATGATAACAGTGTGAATGCAAACCACACAGCTTTGCAACACAGTCATGTAAATATTGAAAAGCAACATTCAATGCAAACATGTGTCTCTGTCCCTCTATGATTTAAACTGTACGTGACAATTTGACAGTGCAGAGGCAGCAAGTGTGATTGTCTATATAGTCGTCCTACCCAGAACAGATATGTGTTTTCATAATAAAACAAAGTGTTGCGTGCACGCATTACTGTCTGGGCACAGCCTACCGTACCCGGGTAATGGGATGTCCAGTTGCCATAAATACAGACTTTACGCTCCTATCATGGTTAACAGTATAGACAGCACCGGAAGAATGTTGGTCTGTGGCACAGGATGCTGCTCACTGGCGTTACGGTACTCCTCCCCAAACTCCAAAATGACTCCCCTCACAATTGAGCGAAGTGTTTCCGCGGTTGCTCCTTCCTGTGTGCCAATTTACCCCAGCCAAAGCCTAACTCCAGTGTTTCGCCAACTGAGTATGCTCTGCCTGACTGTGTCATTCCTGAGGCAAAGTCTTAATTTTGGGCTACAGCGCATGCTCGTTTGGACTGTGCCTGAGTCATTCTGCGACCTGCGGTTCAACACACTTACACAGGGCCCTGGTGCTTGACTCACTCTCGGGAGGCCACTAAAACTAACTGCACCCAACATCAGCCCCAGGTGTCCCCTTACACTGCAGTGGCGGTCCTCACTGACTGCAATACTGAGAGTGGCATCACGAAAATACATATAAAGAAGCAACCTAAGTGTGACCAGACTCTTCCTCCACGTGGAGTCCCTGAAGGTAATGCACCAACACAACACCTGTGGGGCTTCACACTGACTGAGAAAAGCCTCTTTGCACAGGTACTTGCACTCCGTGCCGGGTCTAAGTCCTGTGTTGTGCCTAGACAGCATGCTGAAGCAGATAGTCTTTTTTTCAGAAACTGTATTTCATGCTACTGAGCATGCTCAGGCACTTACTGAATCAGAGGCTAGGTCGGGTAATGAACTCTTTGGCCCTGCCCCTGCCCCTGATGTGGGGAGCCCATATAGACCACAGGGAATCAGGTGTCCTGACAATTTGGCCAGGCTACTCCCAACAGGCTTGCAGAGGGCCGCCCCTATGACTTGTCACCTCATTGTTGTTGGTCAGACGATGACTGTTGAGGTGTTTTGGTTGTGGCAGCCATGAGGTCATCATTCAAGTGGCGGTTCAAAATAGGACGCTAGTTATGCCACTCATGATGATGTGTCACTCTGCTTTTGTCTCCAGGAGGTGCATTGTGGTCCACCCTGGTTTGCGACGGACCCAGGTTATAAAAGGGGCTGGAGCCAAGAAGAAGGTGCCCAGTCTTCTATTATGCTCTGAAAGAGCACATCTCCATGTGTTGAACCCATTGCAGCTTTAGGCCAGAGGTAGGCAGGGATACGTCATCGATGCAGGCTGCCACCACAGTTGGTAACGCAGAACGTTTAAGAACAGCTCCTGTCCTACCAGTCCTGCTAGTGCTGCCCAGTGGCGTAAACAGGCCTGCTGCTGCTGATGTGCCTGCTGTCCACAGGTGTGTCCCCTACGCACACGGACTGCGTAACCAATGGCCCCTGTGTTGTTAACAGGGAGTTCCGGGGCTGGGTGGTCGTGTGGACCCTGTCACGCTAACAGGGCTCCAAGTCTCCAGATCCGAGTTGCGTCTAACTCGATTCAGGCTACTATTTGTTTGAGAGTCAACCTGCTCTGTATCCTCCACCTAACCTTCCAGTTGCCAACCTCTCCTTTTCCATCTGTGAGCACGGTGGACACCGAATGGCGATTGGGACATCTACCTTTCTCTTTCTTTTCTTCTTAATATTTTTGATATAGTAGTAACATAGTATATACCACCTTATCCAAATCTGCCAGTCCCACCATACCAGATGTTGTTTCTTCAGCAAATGTTAATGTTGCTTAACCACCAAACCCACGGATACAAACTTTTTTTCCCTTTCCAACACACCTGTTCCCCTTTCCACCAGCATCTGTCCTTTTTCAACTCAGTTTGTATATGACCAAAAATGCAACTCTGCATAGACACCGTACTCAACGCCGTATCAGCACAGCATCCAGCCCTCGGTCCCTCAGATGTGGACAAGTAAGACCATTTCCTCCTATCGATGAAAAAGCGTTGAGATTCACTCTGTGCACCACTGGTGTTTAGTGGAAAAGCAGAAGTAAGATCGCGAACCACCTTCTGCTGATACTCCTGCATACGTGCGTCCCTTTCTATGGCAGGAGTTATTTCGCAAAATGTTGTGTTGTACCGGAGATCTAACAGTGTGGCAACCCAGTAGTCAGCATGACTTGGAATTCGTACAATCCGAGGGTCATGTTGTAGGTAGTGCAGCAAGAAGGCGCTCATGTGTCTTGAGCATCCAGGAGGACCAAGTCCTTGGTGTGTTGGTGGCGGAGAGGTGAGAATCGTGCCTCCTTCCTCTGCCCTCTCCCCACAACCTCGCAAAACCAAAATGTGAGCAAGCTCTCACTAATCTGCTGAGTCTTCCATGCCCATCGCCAGTTCGTCCTCCATTTCTTCCTGGGCTCCTGCACCTTCCTCAACTGTTTTGCTGATACTATGCTCCCTTGATAATCCCTCTCCCCCACCATACCATGACTGCTGCCAAGGTGCTGCTGACCGTCTGGACCTTGTAGATCTTGTTATCCCTTCCGCATATGACTCCTCCAGTACTCCTCCCTTCCTCTTGGACCAACACCTGATTCCGAATAATACTGACAGTGTGTTCCATCATGTAGATGACCAAAATTGTCACGCTGAGAATGTCATCGCCAGTGTTAAACATCTGCGTCGACATTTGTAAACTGTGTAGAACGGTGCATATGTCCTTGATCTGACACCACTCCAGCAGCGTGATCTGCACCACCTCTGGATCAAGTTAGCCCAGGGTATACGTCATAATAACGTATTTCAGCTGGGCTCTGCAGTCCTGCCACAGACGCTGCAACATGTGCATATTAAAATTCCTGCATGTCGGAACATCACATTTCTGACGTTTAACTGCCAGACCTTAAGACTTCAGGAGTGATGAAAGTTGTTTAACTACTGGGTGCGAACGATGGAAATGAGCACATTGTGAGCGTGCCCGCTGTACAAGGCCATGTAGGCCGGGATGTTGTTTTAAAAATTGCTGGAGAATCAGATTAAACACGTGAGCCATACAAGTCACGTGTGTCATATGGGCCTGACGAAGGCACGCTGCCATCTTTGCATCAGGTTATGCTCACCCACTGGGTTGCGTTACCTTGACAGATGCAGAACCACAGGCTGAATGCAGGTGGTGGGTATCTCACAGATGAAGTACCATCATTCAGCTACAACCAATGGGAAGACACAACACCCTTTTTTAGGCCCCTCCTGTCTGAAGACCACTGCCAGACATAGCTATGAACCTCTGGTTACTGTTACCCCCAGTTTAGTTTTATGAGTTTGTGTGCTTGTTACCTGACTATTTTTCCTGCTTGCTGTTTAGGTACCTCGTTGGCCGATTTGCATTTCACCTCTGTTTGTTTTCTGATTAACTCCTGTCCCTCCCATTCTGTTCCTCTTTTTCAATTAATGTTTTGACTCTGCATGACTACTATTCTCTGGAACTGCAGCCTTCCACAGGTATTGATCAACTTGGGCCCTGTGTCATTCAACATCACTGTATAGGGATTAAAGGGTTTCAGGGTTCTGGGGGTCCAGCTTGGTGAGTGGCTTCCCTGTAGCCTATCCTTTACAGCCCGTCTGAGTGTGTCAATCCAGGCAGGTGTTACACCGTGCCCTCGACAGAAGGACATGTAGGCCGGGATAGTGTTTTAAAAATTGCTGGAGATTCGGATTCAACACGTGAGCCATACAAGGCACGTGTGTCACATTGCCCTGAAGAAGGGCCGCAGACTGTTTAGCATCATTGTCGCACCCGGCATTCCCTGGCTGCTGGTTGAGTGGAGACAACCATTGATGAAACTCGGTCTCACTCTACAGAGCTAACCGTCCACAACTCCTCAGCGGTGTCTCACATTTCCCCTACATTTCAAAGTAAACATTTGACCGCCTTATGGCCTTGAGCTTTGCTGCCAGCATAGTAAGGAGGTGTGTGGGATTCCTTGGGTGCAGTTACAAGGAAGGGTGGTCTGACCACACAGGGTTTGGGCTGAGTTGCAGGAACAACACGAGGTTGATGAATCAGTAGCAGTGGAGGAACTTGTTACATACAGAGGAAGGATTAAAAAACACAACTCGTGGGGACGGAAAGACTTGTACAGCAGACCCTTCTCCATCTCTCACCATAGTTACCTAGTGCCCAGTCAGCAACATGTAACTCCCTTGTCCATGCTTACTGGTCCAAGTATCTGTGGTGAAATGCACTCTGTCACACACAGAGTTTCTCAAGGAATCGGTGATGTTGTGTGCGACCTGCTGTGCTAGCGCGGGCACGCCTTTCTTGGAGAAGGAGTGGCGAATGGCCATCGGCTCTTGGGGCACTGCAATGGGCATGAGGTCTTGAAAATCCTCGGTCTCAAAAGGGTGTAAAGGCAGCCTTACTGTAGCCAACAAGTTGCAGATGCTGAAACTCAACCTCTTAGGCATGTCATGCCCTTCGAAAAGCATGTAAAACACAGCGAGGGGACTCCAACCACAGTCTCCCTTGTTGCCACTAATTGGGCCACACACACCCCACTTGACTGGCATCAGTTGATGCCCCTTTTCAAAATGAAACAGATGCTTTGTATGAAGCACTCTCAAAAATATGCGTGCCTTTCGCCTCCCCTGGCTGACCCAGGGGAAGTAAAGTCCTCTGAGAGCCATGACTTGTTCATCTTGGTTCTTTTAGAAACACAGCGAGGGGACTCCAACCACAGTCTCCCTCGTTGCCACTAATTGGGCCACACACACCCCACTTGACTGGCATCAGTTGATGCCTCTTTTCAAAATGAAACAGATGCTTTGCATGAAGCACTCTCAAAAATATGCGTGCCTTTCGCCTCCCCTGGCTGACCCAGGGGAAGAAAAGTCCTCTGAGAGCCATGTCCACATTGTCAGTGGACAGACACGTGTGCTTATCTGCCAGCAGAGCCCCAGCAGCACTGAAGACAGGTTCCGAGAAAACGCTGGCTGCAGGACACGACAAGATCACCAAGGCTTACGTGGCAAGCTCAGGCAATTTATCCAGATTGGAAGCCTAAAATGAGCAGGGCTCAAGTTGCACAGTAATGGCATCGATGTTTCCTTGCATATACTCATATATCTGTGTCTCCTCCTCTTTTTCCTTGTCCTGCTCTTTTGTTTTCACATGAGTATATGTCCTTGTCTCTTTCCCATGTGTTTGTGTTGTGTTGTGAGTTGTTTGTCACCTTTTGGACACCTTTGAGGGTGTTTTCTAGGTGTTTTTATGTGTTTGTGATTGCCTGCCATTGTTTCCTATGCGGTTCGAGTGGTTCGTCGAACGTTCGCCTTACCGAACTCGAACGAGACCTCCGTTCGGCGAACCGAACTCGAGCCGAACCGCAGCCGGTTCGCACATCTCTAGTGTTAAGGTCAAAGGAAAGATGATTGTCTTTTTCTTGCACCAAGATTTCAAGAATATGAATTTTCCTTTCATGAAAATCAAGGGAGAATAAAATGGTGGGAAGGAATGAGTTAAGTTGGTAATGAAAGTTCTTCAATTGGTCAGTGGTCCCATGAGTACATTCTGTTGCAGTAACTTATGATATACTAATTGTTTTTCAAAGAAATGTTATAACTTGATAGTGAAAGACACCTATAGATTAATCTGAAACCCAAATAGAATTTTTTTTTACATTAGAAATTATAGCAATTTGTTAAATTACGTATATCTGTGCATAATTGTATTCACTAGCCTGTGTGAGAATGTTTTTTATGACCCGAACCCCCATCTTGATTGGAATATTAGTGTAAAGACTATTCATATCCATTGTGACCAATATACATTCTACCCAGTTCAATTCTGCACCAGATTGATTAAATCGGTTGTATCTTGTAGATAAAATTGGCTCCACTTGGCGTATGGATGTAACAATGCATTTAAACATTTGTCTGTGAATTAAAATAATCTGTTCAAGAGATGCTTAGCCCAGAGACTGTCAGTCTTTTCTGTAACTGGGCTTTGGTATAAAGGGCTGGAATCCTTGAATGATTAAAGCTCTTATAAACTTGATTTAGCTTATAATAATGATTAAACACACTTATGAGAAATGATTCCTGTCTCTTATGCTTCACTTGAGATTATTAAGTTCTGTACAGAGTGTTAGAGTCAGATACATAGAGATAGATTTGTAAACTCTAATGTCTTCCAGTTTGGTAACTGTCTCCTTATAATTTCAAATGGTCTGGACAATTAAAAAAAAAGTTCCTGAATTTCTGTTTCTTCTTGATTCTTCCTTACAAAATGTGGAATAGAAAGAGATCAAAAATTATGTGGTCCAAAATGGTAATTATTATGTGGCCAAAAATTATTATATGGTCCAAAACTCTTTCTCATCCTGTGAAAAAAGCCCTCCCATGACTTTTGGCAGAAAAATAAAAAAAACTGTAGACTTTAAAATTTAGTGATGCCAAAAAAGCTTTTGTAGTGGGATAGTAGCCAAACCTAAAAAAAACTATAAATCTGGTATCGCTGTAATCACACTGACCGGAGAAATAAGGGCGCCTAATCACTTATACCGCAGGGTGAACAGCATAAAATATAAATAAAGCCAGTTGTTCACCTGCTGTTAATTTGTTCATTCTGCCTCCCAAAGATTACAGTACAATATAGCTCATATTTATCCTGCACTTTATGCTGAGCGCTTACATCGAGGATCATGAACAAATCTCTGAAAAAACATGTTTCAGACAAAATTCCCAATAGAAAATTCACTTTTATTAGGCAGAGGGAGTCACTTGGAACTCCTATCTGGGCTGTGGTCTGGCTGTGTCCATTTTTTTATGCATCTTTTTAGGCGTGCACCAAAGTGCGGTCATCAACAGTTTTGTTCACCTTTGAAAAGATGGACACCGCTGAACAGAGGCCAAACGGAGTCCAGAGTAACTCTGCTGCCTCATTAGTGAATGGATCCGTTGAGGTTCCACCTGAATCATGTGTTTCTGAGATCTAGATGGAAACTCTGATGTGAATGCTCAGCATAGAGCACAGGATAAATGCGAACTGATCCAAAATGTTCTGTACCCAAATCACCACTAAATAGCATTCAACTCAACCCACAAAAACAAAAGTCTCCTCTAAGGTGCGTCATCTGTTAATGGAAATATAGGGACCTTTGACTTTAATGGTAACACAAAGGCTCTTGAAAAACGCTATTCCCCCTCTAAAAAGAATTCATGCTAATCCTGTGCTTCAAAATCCCCCCCAAAGAAATCCAACAAAATCTGCACTCCAAAATCCAAATGCCCCTCTCTCTTCTAAGCACCACAATGTGCCTAAACCACAGTTATCATCCACATTTTTAGCATTGTTGTAGAAAGGCAAGCCCACTTAATTTACGGGGTGCAGGCATACGGAAGCACAAGCTGGACACAATGTACGAGCACTACAATGTAATGGGCACAAGAGGGGCTTATTTGCAATTTTTAATTATGCAACATTCACTGCGCTTGACACCATGAGTGTTTTCCAGAGACTTAATCGTCACTACACCTGTACATGAATTCCCAGAGTGGCATAGTTTAGAAAATGTGGTCACTTGATGGGATTTCTTCTGTTCTGGCATTTAGAGGCTCTGCAAATGGAGTCTAAAAATTATTCTAGGAAAAACTGTATTCCAATAGTCAAATGGCGCTCTTTCTCTTCCGAGCCTTGTGGTGTGACCAAACAGTACTGTATAGTCACATGTTGGATATTGCCACGTTAAGGAGAAATTGTATAACATATGGAGCATTTTTACTTATTCTTCTTGTGAAAATTGGACAACTAGGGAATCAATGTGCTCATCAAACATCTAGAAAAATTCCTTGAGGGATCTAGTTTCCAAAATGGGGTCACTTGTGGGAGAGCTCCACTGTTAAGGTACATTAGGGGATCTCCAAATGTGAAATGATATCTGCTATCTATTCCAGCCAATTTTGCGCTGTAAAATTCAAATGGCGCTCCTTCCCTATTGAGCCCTGCCGTTTTCCAAAACAGTTGATTTTCACCACATATGAGGTATTGGTGTATTCAGGAGATATTGTACAATAAATTTTATGGTGCAATGTTTTCTAGTTCATGGTTGGGTGAATAAAAGTAAATTCTGGGTGCTGACTACCCATGATTGTGATTTGACTCATTAGAAGAAGGGACCTACATCTGCTCTTATAAATGCGTCGCATATATTTTTGCTACACGTATAGAACAAGTGGAAATGTTTTTTATTTGTCAGGGTAACCCTCCTAGATGATGTGATAGTGTTTTTATTTAAAATCTTGTGTATAGAGTTATTGTCCATAGAGGTTGCACACAGAGCCGTGTCCAATTCTTGTTTCTCAACAGCTTGTGATTTTATATATCTTGTCCGGGCATCTCCTTAGCGCTGTAAAGATGGTGATTTAAAATGTGCCTCAAAACTCCATGGATTAAAATGTGGTGGTCATCTTGCTACAGGTCCTTACATCAGAAACAATCTTTTTAAATACCGGAGCACACAGACAGAAAAGAGGCCCCTGTGCAAGAACAATATATGGGCCCTTTGCAGCTCAAGATCCCATAAAAATGCAAAATTGCACTTACTTTGGATGTAAAAATGGGCCCCCTTATGTATTTGGCTCAAGATTTCACCAATTGTATTTCTGCCCCTGCTCTTAACCCTCATATACTGTGATTTAAGTAGAGATTTAATCAGTCCAAGTGGATGCCAACCATCAAACATCAGTAAACCATTTTTGTTGGTAGATGTTGTGTTAAGGTCAAAGGAAAGATGATTGTCTTTTTCTTGCACCAAGATTTCAAGCATAGGAATTTTCCTTTCATGAAAAGCAAGAGAGAATAAAATGGTGGGAAGGAATGAGTTAAGTTGGTAATGAAAGTTCTTCAATTGGTCAGTGGTCCCATGAGTACATTCTGTTGCAGTAACTTATGATATACTAATTGTTTTTCAAAGAAATGTATGAACTTGATAGTGAAAGACACCTATAGATTAATCTGAAACCCAAATAGAATTTTTTTTTTACATTAGAAATTATAGCAATTTGATAAATGATATCTGTGCATAATTGTATTCACTAGCCTGTGTGAGAATGTTTTTTATGACCCGAACCCCCATCTTGATTGGAATATTAGTGTAAAGACTATTCATATCCATTGTGACCAATATACATTCTACCCAGTTCAATTCTGCACCAGATTGATTAAATCTGTTGTATCTTGTAGATAAAATTGGCTCCACTTGGCGTATGGATGTAACAATGCATTTAAACATTTGTCTGTGAATTAAAATAATCTGTTCAAGAGATGCTCAGCCCAGAGACTGTCAGTCTTTTCTGTAACTGGGCTTTGGTATAAAGGGCTGGAATCCTTGAATGATTAAAGCTCTTATAAACTTGATTTAGCTTATAATAATGATTAAACACACTTATGAGAAATGATTCCTGTCTCTTATGCTTCACTTGATATTATTAAGTTCTGTACAGAGTGTTGGAGTCAGATACATAGAGATAGATTTGTAAACTCTAATGTGTTCCAGTTTGGTAACTCCTTATAATTTCAAATGGTCTGGACAATAAAAAAAAAACGTTCCTGAATTTCTGTTTCTTCTTCATTCTTCTTTACAAAATGTGGAATAGAAAGAGATCAAAAATTATTATGTGGGCCAAAAATTATTATATGGTCCAAAACTCTAACTCATCCTGTGAAATAAGCCTTCACATGACTCATGGCAGAAAAATAAAAAAAACTGTAGACTTTACAATTCACTGATGCCAAAAAAGCTTTTGTAGTGGGATAGTAGCCAAACCATACAAACTATAAATCTGGTATCTCTGTAATCACACTGACCGGAGAAATAAAGGCGCCTAATCACTTATACCGCAGGGTGAACAGCATAAAATATAAATAAAGCCAGTTCACCTGCTGTTGATTTGTTCATTCTGCCTCCCAAAGATTGCAGTACAATATAGCTCATATTTATCCTGCACTTTATGCTGAGCGCTTACATCAAGGATCATGAACAAAACTCTGAAAAAACATGTTTCAGACAAAATTCCCTATGGAAAATTCACTAATAAGGCTGAATGAGTCACTTTGAACTCCCATCTGGGCTGTGATCTGGCGGTGTCCATCTTTTTATTCATCTTTTTAGGCGTGCACCAAAGTGCGGTCATCAACAGTTTTGTTCACCTTTTAGAAGATGGATACCACTGAACAGAGGCCAAATAGAGTCCAGAGTAACTCTACTGCCTCATTAGTGAATGGATCCGTTGAGGTTCCACCTGAATCATGTGTTTCGGAGATATACATGGAAACTCTGATTTGAGTGCTCAGCATAGAGCACAGGATAAATGTGAACTGATCCAAAATGTTCTGTACCCAAATCACCACCAAATAACATTCAACTCAACTCACAAAAACCCAGGTCCCCACTCAGGTCTGTCATCTGTTAACAGAAACATAGGGGGCTTCCATTTTACTGGTAACACAATGGCTCTGGAAAAACGCTATGGCTTTACTCCTCAAAAAAGAAATCCAACAAAATCTCCTCTCCATAATGAAAGTGCCCACCTCCCTTCTGAGCCTAAACCATAGTTGATGTCCACATGTTTGGCATTGTTGTAATGAGGAGAGCCCGCTTACTTTACGGGATGCAGGTTTCCAGAAGCACATGCTCCACACAATATTCGGGGACTACAATGTACTGGGAATGACAACCACTTATTTGCAATTTTTAATTCTGCAACATTCTCTGAGTTTAACACCATGGGTGTTTTCCAGAAACTAAATTGTCAATACATCTGTTGATGTATTCCCAGAGGGGTGTAATTTGCCAAATTTGTTCACTTGAGGGGATTTATTCAGTTTTGGCACTTACAGGCTCTGCAAATACAGTCTGCAAACTATTATAGGAAAATCTGTGCTCCAAAAATAGTAAAAATCAAATGGCGCTCCTTCCCTCCCGAGCCCTGTGGTGCAGCCAAACAGTACTGTACAGTCACATGTGGGGTATTGCCACTTTCAAGCGAAATTGTGTAACACATTTTGAAGACTTTATTTTTACCTCTTCCTTTCATGCAAGCTGGAAATATGGGGTTAAAATACCATTTTAGTGGTAAAAATAAAATTATTTTTTGTTCACCGTCCAGTAGTATAACATTATGGGACACACCTGTATTGTCAATATTTTCACTTCATCCCTGGATGAACTAATTGAGGAGTGCAGTTTGCAAAATGGGGTCACTTGTGTGGGGTTTCTGCTACTTTGACACTTGAGGGGTTCTGATATGACATGGCATTTGCAAATCATTCCAATTAAATCTGTACTCAAATATAGCACTCCTTCCCTTCTTCACTTTGCACTGTGCCTCAAAAGTAGTTGTCAACAACATATGAGGTATTCGCGTACTAAGTGGAAATTGCACAACAGGTTTTACTGTCCATTATCTACTTTTACCCTTGTGAAAATGGAAAATTTGGGGTTTAAGCAACAGTTTTGTGGTAAAAAAAAAATGTATTTTTTCATTATCACTGTTCAACGTTATAAAATTCTGTGAAGCATCTTGGGGGTTCAAGGAACTCAATAAACAAATACATTAAGGCTATGTGCGCACGTGTGCGCTCTGCACCACACACAAAAGGTCCGCTTCAGAGCGCAGCTGAAAAGCTCCGTTCTGAAGCGCCTGGAGCCTGCAGAATTTGTGCGCTCTACATGCTGCCTCTCCCTATAGACAGCATGCAAAGCGCACGAAAGAAGTGACATGTCACTTCTTAGAACGCACGCTTTGGGAAGCAGCCGAATTGCTGCGTTTTAATACGCCACGTGCACACATCTCATGCACAATCTTCATAGATTGTGCAGGGGACGCAGGACGCATGCAGTTACGCTGCGGTGCAGAACGCAGCGTAACTGCATGCAATACACACACGTGTGCACATAGCCTTAATCCTTGAATTATTAGGAAAGTTGTATTTTAGCAGAATTTTTTTATTATTAATTAACAACTATATTCTCAATCAACCCAAAAGACTCATAAATATCAAAGCATAAGATTTGTGGTAGTTGGAGTTGTTTTTTTTTTTAGATTTGGCTATCTTTGGAGGATATCTGTTTGTGTAGGTAACCATTACAGTGCAGTCTTATTAGGCAACTTAATAAAAACAAAATATATTCCCATCTCACTTGTTTATTTTCACAAGGAAAACCAATATAACTGCACAAAATTTAGAAATAAACATTTCTGATATGCAAAAACAAAACCCCAAAAAATTAGTAACCAATATAGCCATCTTTCTTTATGATGACACTCAACATTGCATGCAGCAGCCACCACAGCCTCCCAGACAATGTTCCAAGAGGTGTACTGTTTTCTCTCCCTGTAGATCTTACATTTTATGAGGGACCACAGGTTCTCTATGGGGTTCAGATCAGGTGAACAAGGGGGCCATGTCATTTTTTCTTCTTTTAGATCTTTACTGGCCAACCACAGCGCACAGTAGTTGGATGCATGTGATGGAACATTGTTCTGCATGAAAATCATGGGTTTTTTGAACGATACTGACTTCTTCCTGTACCACTGCTTGAATAAGTTGTCTTTAGAAACTGGCAGTAGGTCTGGGAGTTGAGCTTCACTCCATCCGCAACCCGGAAAGGTCCCACAAGTTCATCTTTTATGATACCAGTCCATACCAGTACCTCACCTCCACTTTGAGGCGTCTGATTCGGAGTGAAGCTGTCTGCCCTTTACTGATCAGCCTCTGGCCCATCCATCTGGCCCATCAAGAGTCACTCTCATTTCATCAGTTCATAAAACCTGTGAAAAATCAGTATTAAGATATTTCCTGGCCCAGTCTTGACGTTTTATCTTATGTTTCTTGTTCAAAGGTGGTAGTTTTTCAGCCTTCCTTACCTTGGTCATGTCCCTGAATATGGCACACCTTGTGCTTTTTCATACTCCAGTAATGTTGCAGCTTTGAAATATGGCCAAACTGGTGGCAAATGGAATCTTGGCAGCTTCACGCTTGATTTTCCTCAATTCATGGGCAGTTATTTTACGCCTTTTTTGCCCAACATGCTTCTTGCTACCCTGTTGGCTATTTGCCATGAAATGCTTAATTGTTCGGTGATCACTCTTCAAAAGTTCGGCAATTTCAAGACTGTTGCATCACTCTGCAAGACATCTCACAATTTTGGATTTTTCAGATCCCGTCAAATCTCTCTTCTGACCCATTTTGCCAAAGGAAAGGAAGTTGCCTAATAATTAAGCACACCTTATATAGGGTGTTGATGTCATTACACAACACCCCTCCTCATTACAGAGATACATATCACCTGATTTACTTAATTGGTACTTGGCTCTCAAGCCTATACAGCTTGGAGTAGGACAATATGTATAAAAAGTATCATGTGATCAAAATACTCATTTGCCAAATAATTCTGCACACAGTGCATATAGCAAAAAAAAAAAAACAAGCATAACCAGCACTACATTCATCTATAAAACCAGGTGCTTTATTGCTACCCCACACAAAACATGCAATTTTGATAATGTTTTGTGTAGTGATGAGGAAATTGATTCAAAATTAATGTAATTCACTGTGAATTCCTAAACAATTCAGATTTTTATTAATCCAAATTTGGGGAGGTTTAATCTGTGCAAATCCATCAGAATGGCTCAAGCTGACCACCATTTTGCTAGAATCTGAAGCACAGGATGTCATTAAAAATCAAACTCATTTACTCCTCTCTTCATGGCTCTCCGCATAGCTATCCTCCCATCATGACTCCTATTTTTTCCTCATAAAGCCTCCTTTGCATTCTCCTTTGGTCTAGTGCTCCTTTGCGCCTCGTAACAGGAGGCAGCCGTACCTCACTAGGCACCAAAGTCACATGGGGTGCAATGCATTTCAATAACATTTCCATCATTGATTGTGTAATTCCCAACATTACTTTTTTGGACTTATTAATTGTGGGAACTCAAAACAGAAGCACAAAATAATGGCAGACTGTAAAGAAGAAGTAAAAAGAGCCTAGGGTTTCGCTCTTCTCTCATGTTGATTCTCAAGGTTGTGTGGTTGTGGCGGAGTGCATTTAGTGAAGAAGAGAAAATGATCCTTAGTGTATACAGTCATGGCCAAAAGTTTCGAGAATGCTACAAATATTAATTTTTACAAAGTCTACTGCTTAAGTTTTTCTAATGGCAATTTGCATATACTCCAGAATGTCATAAAGATTGATCAGCTTAACAGCAATTACTTGCAAAGTGAATATTGGCAAAGAAAATGAACTTTAACTCCCAAAACACATTTCAACATTATTGCATTCCTGCCTTAAAAGGAGCAGCTAACATTGTTTTAGTGATTGTTCCATTAACACAGGTGTGGGTGTTGATGAGGACAGGGCTGGCGATCAATCAATCATGATTAAGTAAGAATGACACCACTGGACACTTTAAAAGGAGGCTGGTGCTTGGTATCATTGTTTCTCTTCAGTTAACCATGGTTATCTCTAAAGAAACACGTGCAGCCATCATTGCTCTGCACAAAAATGGCCTAACAGGGAAGAGTATTGCAGCTACAAAGATTGCACCTTAGTCAACAATCTATCGCATCATCAAGAACTTCAAGGAGAGAGCTTCCATTGTTGCCAAAAAGGCTCCAGGGTGCCCAAGTAGGACCAGCAAACGCCAGGACCGTATCTTAAAACTGTTTCAGCTGCGGGATCGGACTACCAGCAGTGCCGAGCTAGCTCAGCAATGGCAGCAGGCTGGTGTGAGTGCTTCTGCACGCACTGTGAGGCGGAGACTCTTTGAGCAAGGCCTGGTTTCAAGGAGGGCAGCAAAGAAGCCACTTCTCTCCAGAAAAAACATCAGGGACCGACTGATATTCTGCAAAAGGTACAGGGAGTGGACTGCTGAGGTCTGGGGTAAAGTCATTTTCTCAGATGAATCCCCTTTTCGATTGTTTGGGACATCTGGAAAACAGCTTATTAGGAGAAGAAGGGGTGAGCGCTACCACCAGTCTTGTCTCATGCCAACTGTTAAGCATCCTGAAACGATTCATGTGTGGGGTTGCTTCTCAGCCAAGGGAATCGGCTCACTCACAGTCTTGCCTAAAAACACAGCCATGAATAAAGAATGGTACCAGAATGTCCTCCAAGAGCAATGTCTCCCAACTGTCCAAGAGCAGTTTGGCGCCCAACAATGCCTTTTCCAGCATGATGGAGCACCTTGCCATAAAGCAAAGGTGATCACCAAATGGCTCATGGAACCAAACATAGAGATTTTGGGTCCATGGCCTGGAAACTCCCCAGATCTTAATCCCATTGAGAACTTGTGGGCAATCATCAAGAGACGGGTGGACAAACAAAAACCAACAAATTCTGGCAAAATGCAAGCATTGCTTATGCAAGAATGGACAGCTATCAGTCAGGATTTAGTCCAGAAGTTGATTGAGAGCATGCCAGGGAGAATTGCAGAGGTTCTGAAGAAGAAGGGTCAACACTGCAAATATTGACTTGCTACATTAACTCATTCTGTCAATATAACCTTTTGGTACTCATAATATGATTGCAATTATATTTCTGTATGTGATGTAAACATCAGACAAACACAATTAAAAACCAGAGGGCAACAGATCATGTGAAAATATAATTTTGGTGTCATTCTCAAAACTTTTGGCCATGACTGTACATTTAGCTATAGCCAGTATTAGGGGCCTAAAGAGAGCCTCTTATACAGTCCTACTGTTACACTGAAGAGCAAAAGGTAACAATGTTTTGAACGTTTGACTTTCAGGCTCCATATCTTACAATCCACTACATCTTTGAACTTGAGATGACCTTCATTTTATAGACAATCATCTTGACTATCTCAAACAGAAATTTGACTTTGCTCTATTTAGCATATGATTAGTTATGCAGATGCTTATGTCACTGCATTGTTACTGTTTTGATCCTACAAATCTAAATTTTAATTTTTATTATTTTGTTAGTATTTTGTAAATCTACCTTTTGGCTTTTAACACTGACTGAATCCTTATTGTATGCTCTCCATAAAATTCAAGGAAGTATTGACTAAACTCTGATCCCAGGTCTTTTTTTACATATTCACAATATTGGTGAAAACTGGTTGACTCATTGAGTATGTATATAGCTTTTTCTTCAACTCTACCCACAAGTCTTTAAGTTGAGGTCTGGGGGCTGTGGGGGCCAATCTAGCACCTCTACTTAATTGTCATTGAACCATTTCTTCACCAATCTCGAAATATGCTTTGAGCCATAGTCATGTTGGGATACTATGTCGTATTCTAGGTCTGACCTCTATAATTGCAACCAAGGTTTCTGTACCAAATATTAAATTGTGTTTTGGGGATTCTGTCTGTCACAGTTGTAGTGTACCTACATTAAAACTACAGACCCCTCCATTCTTTGTAGGTGGAAGAACTTGTAGAAGTGTATCAAATGCTTATTTTCCTCACTGTAAGTAGAGATTTAATCAGACCAGGTGTGTGCCGACCAGGATGTTATGTTAAGGTCAAAGGAAAGATGATTGTTTTGTTCCTGCACCAAGATGTGAAGGAAATGAGTTTTCTCTTTATGAAAATCATGAGAGAATGAAATGGTGGGAAGGAAAGATCTAAGCAATTTGGTAATATATTACATCATTCATTAGCTTGTGTGAGAATGTCAACCTTAACGCCTTGATAACCTGAACGCCCACCTCGGTTGGAATATTAGCGTAAAGGCTAGTTATATAAATTGTGACCGAGGTACATTCTACCCAGTTCAATTTTGTGCCACATCATTTATTGATTAAATCAGTTGTATGTCGTATATAAGATTAACTTGACATACGGGTGTAACAGTGTGTTCAAGAATGTGGTGAGGACTAAAATAATAAATCTATTGCAGAGATATGGATAGCCCACAGATTGTGTTGGTCTTTTATGTAACTGGGGTTAGGTATAAAGGACTGGAACCCTTGAATGATTAAAGTGCTTATAATCTTGATTGTACTTATAATTTTGATTGCGCTTATAATAAGGATTAAACACACTAGTGAGAAATAATTCCTTTCTCCCATGCTTCACTAATGAGATCATTAAATTCTGTACAGAGGCTTGGAGTCAGATACTTAGAAATTGGTTTGAAAACTTTAATGTCTTTCAGTTATGTCACTGTCTACTTATTATAATTTCAAATGTTTCAAACAGCAATGCCAGAACCCTTATCTTATCAGTTGGGTCGCCATTGGACAGCAATTACAAAGGGAGGTGCTGGTGGATCTTGATGTGCCCAAATCAATTCCTCTTGCAAACACTAATAACCTTATTGATAAAATGTTAAGAGATGTAACTTCGTATATTTCAATACTGAATAAGACAGGATATTTTTAATTGCTTTTCATAATTTTCATCATTTTCATATTATTTGTATGTCTATTGATTCTGTCAATTTCATAACTTCAAGACTTTTCCTTCTTGGTGTTGTAATTTCAATGATGAGGAATGTAAGATTTTGTGTGTAATATTGATTAGAGGGTTCTCCATGTATGCTTTGTATAATAGGGTAGGTGAGATGATGTTTAGACACATTATATGAACAAATGTATTAAAACTAGAGATGAGCCACCCCCCTAGTGTTCGAGTTCGGTTCGTCGAACGGTGGGCAAGTTCGGCGAACGTTCAACGAACCCCTTCGAACCCCATTGAAAACAATGACACAAACACATAGAAAACACCTTCTAAGGTGTCCAAAAGGTGACAAAACACTCACAAGACACCACAAACACATGGAAAAGTGACAAGCACATATACTCATGCTGGAACAAAAGAGCTGGATGAGTAAAAAGAGGAGGAGACACAGATATAGGAGTATCTGCAAGTGAACATCGATGCCATTACTTTGCAACTTGAGCCTTGCTCATTTTAGGCTTCCAATCTGGATAAATTGCCTGAGCTTGCCACTTAAGCCTTGGGGATCTTGTCGTGTCCCGCAGACAGCATTCTCTCGGAACGTGTATTCAGTGCTGCTGGCTGTGTGCTGACAGATAAGCGCGTCTGTCCAGTGACAATGTTGGCAGACTAACGTTCATCAAGATGAACAAGTGATGGATCAGAGAGAACTTTTCTACCCCTGTGTCATCCTGGGGAGATGAAAGACTGGTGGATTTTTGATAGTGCTTCATGCAAATCAACTTTTTAAGTTTGCAACTGTGGGACAACTGATGTCAGTGAAGTGGTGTGTGTAGCCCAATTTTTGGAAAAGAGGGAGACTGTGGCTGGAGTCCCCTTGCTGTGTTTTACATGATTTTAGAAGGGCATGACATGCCTAAGAGGTTGACTTTCAGCATCTGCAAGCTGTTGGCTACAGAAATGCTGCTTTTCCACTCTTTTGACACAGAGGATTTTCGAGACCTTATGCCCATCACAGTGCCCAAAGAGCAGATGCCCAGTCGCCACTCCTTCTCCAAGAAAGGCGTGCCTGCGCTACACCAGCATGTCGCACACAATATCACCGCTTCTTTGAGAAACTCTATGTGTGACAGGGTGCATTTCACCACAGATACTTGGACCAGTAAGCATGGACAGGGGTGTTACATGTCGCTGACTGGGCACTGGGTAACTATGGTGAGAGATAGAGAAGGGTCTGCTGTACAAGTCTTTCCGTCCCCACGAGTTGTGTGTCAATCCTTCCTCTGTATATAGAAGTTCCTCCACTGCTTCTGCCTCCTCAACCTCTGCTCAAAACCTGTCTGGTAAGGCCACCCGAGTTGTAACTGTGCACAAGGAATCCCGCACACCTCCGTACTATGCTGGCAGCAGAGCTCAACGCCATCAGGCGGTAAAATCTTTACTTTGAAATGTATGTGAAATGTGAGTCACACCGCAGAGGAGTTGTGGACGGTTAGCTCTGGAGACCGAGTTTCATCAATGGTTGTCTCCACTCAACCAGCAGCCAGGGAAGGCCGTGTGCGACAATGATGCAAACCTGGGTGCGGCCCTTCGCTGTGACAATGTGACACGTGCCTTGTATGGCTCACGTGTTCAACCTGGTTAACCAGCAATTTTTAAACCACTATCCTGGCCTAGATGGCCTTCTGCAGAGGGCACGGTGTAACGCCTGCCTGGATCCACACACTCAGACGGGCTGTAAAGGATAGGTTAGAGGGAAGCCACTCACCAAGCTGCACCCCTAGAACCCTGAAACCCTTTAACCCCTATACATGGATTTGGAATTACACAGGGTCCAAGGTGATCAATACCTGTGGAAGGCTGCAGTCCGAGAGAGTAGTAGTCAGGCAGGGTCAAACCATGAATTGAGGAAGATAACCAGAATCGGACGGCCAGGACTTAATCAGAAAACAAGCAAAGGTCAAATGCGGATCGGGCAACGAGATACATAAACAGCAGGCAGGAGAAGTAGTCAGGAAACAAGCGGTAGTCAGCACACAAAATCATAAAACAGAACTGGGCGGAACAGGCACCAGAAATTCAGAACTATGTCTGATAGTGGTTAGCAGACAGGAGAGGCCTAAAAAAGGGTGTGGTGTCTTCCCATTGGTTGTAGCTGAATGATGGTACTTCAGCTGTGACACTATCACCACCTACAGTCATCCAGTGGTACTGCAGATCTCAAGGTAGCCCAGCCCAGTGGTTGAGCGGAACCTGCGGCCACTGGCACCGCTGGCATCGACTCCTCTCCCATCACTAGCACTATCTACGAAAGGAACACTGTGTCACCTGGCGATCGGCGTACAAGTTCCTGGAGCGGACTCCGGTGGTGACGTAACAGCCGTCTGCGACAATGATACAAACCTGGGTGCGGCCCTTCGCCAGGGCAATGGGACACACTCGCCTTGTATGGCTCACATGTTGAACCTGTTTGTCCAGCAATTTTTAAACCACTATCCCGGCATGCAGGGCCTTCTGCAGAGGGCACTCTCGCTATGTTCTCACTTCCACCGTTAACACCTCGCAGCTGAACAACTTGCATTGCTCCAAAAGTATGTATTTCGGTCTGCCGGATCACCGCCTGAAATACGATGTGCCGACATGCAGGAATTTGAATCTGCACATGTCGCAGCGTCTGTAGCAGCATCGGTGAGCCCTGTTGCAATATGTTATGACGTATAGCCTGGGCTAACGAGATTCAGAGGTGGGGTAGATCATGCTGGAGTGGTCTCAGATCAAGGACCTATGAACCCTTCTTCACAGTTTACAAATGGCGACGAAGATGTTTAGCGCTGACGATGCCATTATCAGCATGACAATTCCAGTCATCTACATGCTGGAGCCCACTATAAACAGTATTCCGAGTCAGGTGGTGGGACAAGAGGAGGGGAGGAAGTACAAGATGAGTCATATGTGGAAGGGATAACAAGAACTACAAGGTCCAGATGGTCAGTAGCACCACCAAGGCGGCAGGCATGGGACTGTGGGGTAGAGGGATTAACAAGGGCGCATGGTAGCAGCCAAACTGTTGAGGAAGGTGCAGGAGCCCAGGAAGAAATGGAGGACGAACTGGCGATGGGCATGGAATACTCAGCAGATGAGGGAGAGCTTGCTCACATTTCTGTTGTGCGAGGTTGTGGGGAGAGGGCAGAGGAAAGAGGCATGATTCTCACCTCTCCGCTACCAACACAGCAAGGACTTGGTCCGCATGAATGCGCAAGACACATGAGTGCCTTCTTGCTGCACTACCTACAACATGACCCTCGTATTGTCCGAATTCGAAGTAATGCTGACTACTGGGTTGCCACACTCTTAGATCCCCACTACAAGACAAAATTTGGCAAAATGCCTGCCATACAAAGGGAAGCACGTATGCAGGAGTATCAGCAGAAGCTGATACGCAATCTTATATCGGCTTTTCCACTAAACAACAGTGCTGCACAGAGTGAATCTCAACGCTTTGTCATGGCTAGGAGGAAATGGTCTTTCACTTGTCCACATCTGAGGGACTGAGTGCTGGCTGCTGTGCTGAGACGGCGTTGAGTATGGTGTCCCTGCAGAGTTTCAAATTTGATTATCTACAAAATGAGTGTAAAAAGGCCATATGCTGGTGGAAAGGGGAACAGGTGTGTTGGAAAGGGGAAAAAGGTTTGTGTCCGTGGGTTTGGTTGTTAAGCAACAGTAACATCTGCTGAAGAAACACCATCTGTTACAGGGGAATGGCAAATTTGGATAAGGTGGTATATATCCCAATCACCAGTCGGGGTCCACCGTGCTCCTATATGGAAAAGGAAATGCTGGCAACCCGAAGGTTAGGCGGGGGATACAGAGCTGGGTGGCTCTGAATCAAATAGTAGCCTGAACCGAGTTAGACGACACTCGGATCTGGAGACTGGGAATCCTGTTAGCGTCAACGGGTCCACACACCCAGCCCAGGAACTCCCTGTTAACAACACAGGGGCCATTGGGTATGCTGTCCGTGTGCGTAGGGGGCACACCTGTGGACAGCAGGTGCACCAGCAGCAGCCCAGTTAATGCCACTGTGCTGCACTAGCAGGACTGGTAGGACAGGAGCTGATCGTAACCGTTCTGTGTTACCAAGTGTGGTGGCGTCCTGCACCGACGCCCTATCCCTGCCTACCTCTGGCCTAAAACCACAATGGGTTCAACACATGGAGGTGTGCTGTGTCTGAGCATAATAGAAGACTGCGCACCTCCTTGTTGTCTCCAGCCCCTTTTCTAACATAGGTCCGCCCCAACCCAGGGTGGACCACAATGCACCTCCAGGAGCCAAAAGCAGAGTGCCACGTCATCAGTGACATAACCAGTGGCCTATCCAGAACCGCCACTTCAATGATGACTTCATGGCAGTCACGCCCCAAACACCTCACCAGTCATCGTCTGACGAACAATGATGAGGTGCCAAATCATAGGGGCTAGCCTCTGCGAACCAGTCCGAAGTGGCCACATCATCAGGACACCTGATGCCCTCTGGACTATCATGGACTGCCACCTCACGGACATGGCCAGTGAGTTGCTTAATGGACCTAGCCTCTGATGCACTAAGTGCCTGAGCATGCTCATTAGCCTGAAAAACAGTCTCAGAAAACAGACTATCAGCTTCGCATGCTCTGTAGGCCCAACACAGGACTTCGACACAGCACGGAGTCCAAATACCTGTGCAAAGAGGCTTTTATCACTCAGTGTGGGAGCATGCTCAGTAGCACAAACTGAGGACTTAGCCTCAGGAATGTCACAGTCATGCTGAGCATGCTCAGTAGGCTAAACACTGGACTTAGGCTGTGTCTGGGGTAAATCGGCACACGCATGCGCACTAGCCGTCTCTCCACACTTAGACATGGAGGAGGAAGCAACCAGCTGAACGACCCGAGGCACGGCCAAAATTGGCAGCTAACGCCTGGACGCAACTGGAACCGCAGCAGGCTGCTTGCGTCTACGGCGACACCGATTCATAACACCAACTACCAGCAAAAATAAAAGGTGTACTTCTTCCCGTGGATAATCTGATATGATTTCTTTTTTCACGGACACGACCATCACTACCAAATGTAGATGAGACACTAAAAGAGCAGGTGCTTCAATGGATCTCAAGTGCTCTATAAAGTGGCCTCTGCTCCACCTCAACTTCAATATCCCAAATACGTTATTCCTCTGTGGTGTCAACCCAATCATACTTGCTTCCTAACAGCTCTCAAGTTTCCACCAGCCCTGCTGAGTGTGGGGTAACAAAGATGGTTGAGTCTTCAGAGCTGTTCAGTCACACTATAGCCTGGAAATCAGAGGTCTGCTCCAAAGCTGCAGTGAGTCCAGACAAAGAAATGATCTGCACTGATGCCCATAAGCTTTGTGAGTCAGATCCAGGCCCAGATGAAGAAGGTGCTGAGCATAATGTACACCCTCATTCCCAAACTGTAAATCTTCCTGGTGGAGACAATGGGGAACATGCTGATGAGACTCAGATACCTGATTGGAACGACAACTTTACTATTCAGTCAGGGCAGGAAGAGGTTGGCTCGGAGGAGTCAGGACGATGGGAATGAAAACACACAGGGTAATGATGAGGTTGAAGACCCCTCTTACTGTCAAACCAAAGTCAGCCAGTCGATGAGGTCAGCAGAGGAGGTGGAGGAGGATGCTACTGACGATGAGGTTACGTTGCATCTTCCTGGACAGAGACAAAGTACTGGAAGCACGTCAACAACTGAATCCTCAGACACAACTCTGCCTCTGAGCAGAAGTCGTGGTGGCTCTGCAGGTCGCATGGGCTGTAAGCCTTGCCTAGCCTGGGGCTTTTTTTACATTGCAAAAGATCACCGAAGTCATGTCATCTGTAAGATTTGTCACCAATCTCTAAGTAGAGGCCAAAAACTCACTACTTTGAGTACTTCGTCCATGAAGTGACAGCGTGAGGGTGTATTGATGGGCATTATCCACTGTGAATGCAACATACTTATTTGCCGTTCATTGCATGCATTGTTGCAGACTACCCACAAGGGGCTGCTGTTTTTTTGCATGTGCCTTTGACTGTTTGGTCACTATGGCAATAGCAAAACGGTCTTTGGCTGTGGACTTGGAGAGCGGAGGAGGTGCTGTCTGTGAAGTGAAGGAAAAGCTAAAGGTGTGCGTTACAGCAAGGAGCCACCGCTGAATCACTTCGGTGATTTGTGAGGGGACTCGATTTGGAGTTTGGTGAAAAGGACTATAACGCCTGTGAGCAGCATCCTGTGCCGGAGATCGACATTCTTCCAGTGCTGTGTATACTGTTTACTGGGAGAGTATCGTAAACTCTGTAGTTATGGCAACTGGACACCACAGTACCCGGGTATGGCAGGCTGGGACCAGACAGTAATGCGTGCACGCAACACTTTGTTTTCTTAGCAAAACACATATCTGTTCTGCTTAGGCTGACTATATAGACAATAAGACTTGCTGCCTCTGCTCTGTCAATTTGTCAGTTACAGTTAAAATCATTGAGGGACAGCGACACATGTTTGCATTGACTGTTGCTTTACAAGATTTCCAGGAATGTATTGCTGAGCTGTGTGGTTTGCCTTCACACTGTTATCATCTGCCTTATCTGTGAGGCTTCAGCTAACAAGGGTATTCATCGGGGTAATGGGTTTTATCTATGTTTAGGTAGATAAGTTGTAAGCTCTTTTGATGCGCCACTGGTAAATCATGTTCGCACACACACACACACACACACACACACACACACACACACACACACACACACACACACACAATTACTCCTGCTACACAGAGGGATTACCAGGTAGTAGGCAACTATTTAGACAATCCCTTGGTTAGGCAAAAGTTGGTGAGCAGGGGGTATAAATCGCCATTACGAGTGTTACAACATAGGGGTGTAGGCTTTTGGAATTGTGAATAGATTGTACTATTCTTTCAGTTTTATGCATGGCTCTTATTGCTTGTTTTGGGAAAGTTAAACAATCATTTATCAACCCAACTGCCTAGAGTCCTTTTCCTGTTGCGTGGTTTTGCTGTATACTGGGGAGCTTACCCTGCACATGACTTAAAAGGAAGCATATGTCTCTGTGGAAAGGTCACTATGCTTCAATGCGGGCTAGTGTGGTGGTGCAACCACTGCCTGCCCCATCAATGGCATCTGCGTGATCTTCATCCTCTGTGACTGTGGGACAGCAGTCACACATGCTTTTTGACGCAGACCTTACACCCCTTTACCCGCAACAGCCAGTGTGATTGTCATGTCGTCAGTTGTTTTGGAAGTGGAAACAGCTGCTGGTGTTCAGCTTCCTCAGACATCGAGAGAACCACCTTTGTAATGAAGTCAACATTATATCCACACCTGCACCTTCCTCACAGATTGGCTGGGCTACCTACAGTTAAAAATTGCGTAGCAGAAATGGAGAGGAGTGTAGAATGTACATGTGGTGTACCTAGCTTATCAGCAAAGAAACCCTAACGTAGTATACCAGACAATAAAAATATGGCCCTAAAAATGGCAGCACTGTTTGCAATTAAAATTGCGTAGCAGAAATGGAGAGGAGTGTAGACTGCACATGGTGTACCTTGCTTGACAGGAAAGAAACCCAAAGGTATTATCCCAGACAATTTTAGTATGCCCCTAAAAGTGTCAGCACCTTTGCAAAATAAAATTGCGTAGCAAAAATGGACAGGTGTGTAGAATGTACATGTGGTGTACCTTGCTTGACAGCAAAGAAACCCAAAGGTAGTATCTCAGACAATTTTATTATGCCCCTAAAAGTGTCAGGACTTTTGGAAAATAAAATTGCGTTGCAATAATGGAGAGGAATGTAGAATGCACATGTGGTGTACCTTGATTGACAGCAAAGAAACCCAAATGTAGTATCTCAGACAATTTTAGTATGCCCCTAAAAGAGTCAGCACTTTTGGAAAATAAAATTGCGTAGCAAAAATGGACAGGTGTGTAGAATGCAGAGATGGTGTACCTTGCTTGGCAGCAAAGAAACCCTAAGGTATTATTCCAGACAGTATTAGATTTTAGTGTGCCCTTAAAAGTGTCAGCACTGTTTGCAATTAAAATTGCGTAGCAAAAATGGACAGGTGTGTAGAATGCAGAGATGGTGTACCTTGCTTGTCTGCAAAGGAACACTAAGTTAGTATCCCAGACAATTTTAGTATGCCCCTAAAAATGTCAGCACTTTTGGAAAATAAAATTGCGTAGCAAAAATGGAGAGGAGTGTAGAATGCACATGTGGTGTTCCTTGCTTTTCAGCAAAGAAACCCTAAGGTATTATCCCAGACAATTTTAGTATGCCCCTAAAAGTGTCAGCACTTTTGGAAAATAAAATTACGTAGCAAAAATGGACAGGTGTGTAGAATGCACATGTGGTGTACCTTGCTTGGCAGCAAAGAAACCCTAAGGTATTATCCCAGAGAATTTTAGTATGCCCCTAAAAGTGTCAGCACTTTTGGAAAATAAAATTGCATAGCAAAAATGGACAGGTGTGTAGAATGCACATGTGGTGTACTTTGCTTGGCAGCAAAGAAACCCAAAGGTTTCCCAGACAATGTTAGTATGCCCCTAAAAGTGTCAGCACTTTGTGCAATTATAATTGCAAAGCAAAAATGGAGAGGTGTGTAGAATGCACAGGTGCCGTAGCTAGCTGGTCAGCAAAGGAAGCCTCACTTTCTATCCCTGCCAATGAAACAATGCCCCAAGGAATTGCCTGAGCTGATGTAGCCAGACGCTGTTATATAAACCCCTGTACAGCATTGGCACAGACCTGCCTATCAACAATGGCTATGAACGGCTGTAATGCAGCCCTGAAAAGGGCTGAAATTACAAGTAGTCCCTAATCCCTAAAGCACTGTGTAGATTGCACTGTATGTCTATAGCGCCCATAGCAGCAGCAGCGGGAACGGTGACTGTCACCCACCCGCAAAGACAGATAATGGCGGCGACGGGGAAAATGGCCGGGTCTTATAAGGCAAGAACATTTGACATGCACAGCCTATGACACATGCCCTTGCTTGTCTGGCAAAAATCCACTTTTCTGTGTGTGTATCTGTGATTGGCTGACAGCCTGGCCCACCCCACTGTACTCGCGATTAGGAAAAAAAATGGCGTTCGACATTCTTTCAGCACTCAGCAGCAGCACTGATCTAAACCCCGTCCCTCCTGCACACTATACGCTGAATTTTGATATCATGATTTACAATGACTCAGACTATTACAGTGAAAAGTCAGCTAGTAACTAGCTAGGCTTTTTGGTGATTGAACCATTCTCGAACATAACTCAAACTGCCGAACTTAAAGCAAATCGTTCGAGTTCGTCAAACGACTCAAACACCGCCAAAATCACTTGAATTTGAAATTGGCGAAACGTGTGACTCGAACATCACTCAACTCTAATTAAAACACACTTTTTAGTCATGGAATTTGTTTTTTGTTCAGTCCCATTGCTAGAGATGTATAACATCAAGCACACCTAGCCATGAATCTGCCTTCATGAAGAATGGGTCATTCTAAAGACATCACTAAATTTAAGTGCAGTACTACAGTAGAAAGCTACAGTTGTAAAAAGTCACTTTTTTCTCCTATCTCATAATTGACTGTTATTATTTAAAAATTTAAGTGTTTAGGAACTACAACAACCGAGCCACAAAGTGGTAGACCATATAAAGTTACAGGGCAAGATTGTCAAATGATGAGGCACATAATGAACACACATCCTCTCTAACACACAACCCCAAACAGTTATTCAATACTTTCAACTCCCTCCTTCGCCCACCACTGCCCCCTCCAACCTCCCTCATTTCTGCAGAAGACTTTGCCACTTATTTCAAAGAAAAAAATCGACCAAATAAGGCAAGTCTTCTCTGCTCAGTCACCACAACTCCTTCACATACCAGACCACTGCCCCTCCCCCATAAACTTCCTCCCCACCATCACCGAAGAAGAGCTTGCATGTCTTCTCTCAAAAGCGCACCTCACCACCTGCGCACTTGACCCCATCCCATCCCACCTCCTCCCCAACCACGCCACGATCCTTATTCCAGCCTTAACCCATCTTTTTAACCTATCTTTAACGACTGGTACCTTCCCCTCTGCCTTTAACACTAGAACTACTGGACTCGTGACACCTATATAGAAATACATGGTGCCAAGTAGTCAAAATGACTACCTCAGTAGTTCTAGTGTTAAACATGCAACAGTCAAACCTATCCTAAAGAAACCGTCCCTCGACCCAACCTCTACTAACAGCTACCAGCCCATATCACTACTCCCGTTCACCTCAAAACTCCTGGAACAGCATATCCATGCTGAACTTTCCTCCCACCTCTCATCTAACTCTCACTTTGACAACCTACAGTCCGGCTTCCATCCTCATCATTCTACCGAAACTGCCCTGACTAAAATCACGAATGACTTACTGCCGAAGCTAACAAGCACTTCTCCATACTCCTACTTCTTGACCTGTCCTCAGCCTTCGATACTGTTGACCACTCCCTCCTATTACAGATCCTCTATTCCCTTGGTGTCAGAGATCTCGCCCTCTCTTGGATCTCTTCATACATTTCCAACCGCACTTTTAGTGTCTCCCATTCCCACACAACCTCTTCATCCCGCCATCTCTCTGTTGGCATCCCTCAAGGCTCTGTCCTGGGACCCTTACTTTTTTCTATCTACACATTTGGCCTGCGACAACTCATAAAGTCTCATGGCTTCCAGTATCACCTATATGCCGATGATACTCAGATCTACCTCTCTGGCCCAGATGTCACATCTCTGCTGTCCAGAATCCCGAAGTGTCTATCTGCTATATTCTCATTTTTCTCCTCTTGCTTCCTTTGCTCAATGTGGCAAAAACTGAACTAATCATCTTTCCTCCATCTCACCTACACTCTCCACCTGATCTATCTATTACAATAAATAACACCAGGCTCTCGCCAGTACCCAAAGTTCGCTGCCTCGGAGTGACCTTTGACTCTGCCTTGTCCTTAATACCACACATCCAATCCCGCACCACCTCCTGCCATCTTTAACTCAAAAATATTTCCAGAATCTGTCCTTTCCTCAACTCGCAATCTACAAAAATGCTAGTACATGCCGTCATAATCTCCTGCCTTGACTACTGCAACATCCTCCTCTGTGGTCTCCCTGCTTACACGCTCGCCCCTCTCCAGTCCATCCTTAATTCTGCTGCCCGACTGGTCTACCTCTTGCCTCAATACCACCCCGCTTCTCCTCTATGCAAGTCCCTCCACTGGCTCCCAATCTTCCATCGTATCAAATTCAAACTACTAATACTGACCTACAAAGCTGTGCATAATCTGTCTCCTCCATATATCTCTGAACTAATCTCCCTCTACACTCCAACACGTAATCTCCGGTCATCCCAAGATCTCCTTCTCTCCTCCTCTCTCATTCGCTCCTCACGCAACTGACTCCAAGACTTCTCCCAAGCATCCCCAGTCTCCTGGAACTCGCTGACTCAACACGTCAGACTATCTGCTACCCTTGCAAGCTTCAAACGGAACCTGAAAACCCATCTCTTCAGAAATGCCTATATTCTACAATGACCTCACTGCTTCACCACCGTGCGGAGCTGCCGCACGACCACCGTGCGGAGCTGCCGCACGACCACCGTGCGGAGCTGCCACCCAATCTACACCCCACCTACTGTCTCCTCCCCAAAATCCTATAGAATGTAAGCTCGCAAGGGTAGGACCCTCTTCCCTCTGTACTAGTCTGTCTACTGTAACTTGTGTAAGTATTCTGTATGTAACCCCTTCTCATGTGCAGCACCATGGAATTAATGGTGCTCTATAAGTAATAATAATAATAATAATAATAATAATAATAATAATAATAAAAGTGCCAACATTCTGCTGACTCAATAATAGCGGATTTCCAAACCTTCTTGCTTTAACATCAGCACAAAAACTGTTTACCAGGAGTTTCACGGCATGGGTTTCTATGGCTAAGTACCTGCATGCAAGATTTACATCTTTACATCCACACAATTCCAAGCAATGGATAGAGCAGTGTGAAGCATGTTGCAACTGGATTCTGGACTATAGTGAGGAAAATAAGTAGTTCATACACTGTTGAGTTTGCAAGTTTTCCCACCTACAAAGAATAGAGAGGCCTGTGTTATGGTCAGGAGACCGCAAAAAGAGCTAAAAAAATCCCATTAAAAGGTTGAAGATAATGCACAAAGAGTAGTTGCAAACTTAGCAGGCTGCAATCCCCTGACTACAACAACATAACTAGAAGTTGCATTGGAGGGTTCCTAACCAACCTAGACGCCTCGTTACCGCCAGAGAACTAGCTAACCTCAAAGATGAAATGAGGAATCCTGACTTGCTTTGCAAGAGCCCCAAAGAAAAGTAAAAACCCCCAACATATAACAATGGTGATGTAAGAAAAAGCATCAAACATATGGAAAGTGTAGGGTTAAGCAAAGTGAGGCCCTGCTAGCTAGATACAAAAGGATAGGATAGACTACTGGTTGGAGCCAGCAAAAATCCTGAAAAAATACCAATACCTGATAACAAAAAATATTCCCTTAAAGATCACACAATCTTCCTCCCGCTATGTCAGGAACTCTTGTGCAAATACATTTAAATGGAAAATGCAAATGTGATAGAAAAGATCGTAACTATAAAAAACACATGGGATACAAAAATACAAATCCTGATCAGACAGGGAGCAACAACTCCCTTTCTTGCCAGGAATAAATCGCTTTCCAAAAATGATGCAGGAAAAGCACTTATTCACTAGCAAGAAATAAAAGATAATATTGCCCTTCAGTGCAAATTCAGCCCAAACCAAGCCCAGACCTAAAGAGCAAAATACTTATCAGGCATTGCTGCAGACTCAGGATGACATGGGAACAGAACCAATATAAAGGAACAAAAAACACTGTTGAAAGCATTCCTGGAGAATCCAAAAAAGGCTTAAAAGGTAAAACAAAAACCTAAAGAGGCAGGCAAAAAGCCCAAAGGCTGGAGGACAAGGATTCAGGACATCTTTCCATTAGGCAAAAACAATTATCACCGGCAAAGGTTAGACAGAGACAGTTTTCCTTTATACCCCCAGGCTAGACTCAATAGGCTAGCTGAAACAGCAATCATCTACACCTGTCTGAACGACAGATGCAGAATCAGACTCACTACCAGAACTAGCCACCAGAGGGAGTCCAGAAACACTCCAAGGGACAGCACGAACTCTGATGGAATTCACAACAGTACCCCCCCTTGAGGAGGGGTCACCGAACCCTCCCCAGAACCACCAGGACTCTCAGGATGGGAATGATGGAAGGCGCAAATCAATCTGTCAGCATGAATGTCCAAAGCAAATACCCAAGAATTGTCATCCTGGCCGTAACCTTTCCACTTAACAAGGTACTGAAGCCTCCATCTATTAAGACGGGAATCAAAAATTTTCTCTACTTCATATTCCAGATCCCCCTCTGCCAACACAGGGTGAGGGGTTGCAGCAGTAGGAACTGCAGATACAACATGTCTCTTCAACAAAGACTTGTGAAAAACATTATGACTCTTAAAGGACTCGGGAAGAGCCAAACGAAAAGATACAGAAATAATGATTTCCAAAATTAGGTGAGAAACCATAAATCTTGGCTTAAATTTAGGAGAAGAAACCCTCATAGAAATATTTATAGAGGAAAGCCAAACCATTTCTCCCACTTTCAACAGGGGACCAACAGTCCTACGCCGGTTGGCAAACCTTAAAGCATTCTCCTGGGACAAAAACAATTTGTCCATTACTTGATTCCAAATCTGTTTCATTCTGTTAACCACTAAATCAACTCCCGGACAGGCTAAGGCCTCAACCTGCCCAGAAGAGAACCTAGGGTGAAACCCAAAATTATAGAAAAAAGAAATCTAAGTAGCAGAGCTAGCCCTATTATTAAGAGCAAACTCTGCCAATGGCAAAAAAGAAACCCAATCATCCTGATCAGCAGATAAAAAACACCTCAAATAAGTTTCCAAAGTCTGATTTGCTCTCTCAGTCTGACCATTGGTCTGAGGATGAAAAGCAGAAGAGAAAGACTACTCAAATCCCAATTTGGAACAAAATGCTCTCCAAAACCTAGACACAAACTGAACCCCTTTATCCGACACAATGTTCTCAGGAATCCCATGGAGACTAATCACGTGTTGAAAAAACAAAGGAACCAACTCTGAAGAAGACGGTAACTTGGCCAATGGTACCAAGTGGATTATCTTAGAGAAATCTATCACAACCCAAATAACCGTCATCCTCTGTGAAACTGGAAGATCCGAAATAAAATCCATAGTAATATGAGTCCAAGGTCTCCTGGGTACAGGCAATGGTGACAACAACCCACTAGAATGTGAGCAACAAGGCTTGGATCTTTAGCAAATCTCACAAGATTGCACAAAACCCCTAACATCCTAAGATAAAAAGGCCACCAAAAAGACCTGCTCACCAAATCCCTAGTACCAAAAAACCCTGGCTGACAAGCCAAGACTGAACTATGAACCTCGGACATAACTCTACTCCTCCACCCATCAGGAACATACAATTTTCCTACAGGATATCTCTCAGGTTTTTCCCTGACAGTACGAACCTGTTTAACATGACACTCCCAATCAGCGGAGAAAATCAAAATATCATCCAAATATACGACCAGAAATGTAACAATAAACTCCCGCAAAATATCATTCACGAATGAATGGAAGAAAGAGGGGGCATTAGTGAGCCCAAAAGGCATCACTAGGTACTCAAAATGCCCTTCAGGAGTGTTAAAAGCCATCTTCCATTCATCACCCTCCTTAATTCGAATAAGATTATACGCTCCCATAAGATCGTTTGGTAAACCATTTAGCACCCTTTACTCTAGAGAACAAGTCTGACATCAGAGGCAATGGATACTGATATTTCACAGTAATTTTATTAAGCAGGCAATAATCAATACAGGGTCTCATAGATCCATCCTTTTTGGCCACAAAAAGAACCCTGCACCAAGGGGCGAAGATGACGGTCTAATATGACCTTTCTCTAATGATTCCTTAATATAATTCCTCATAGCATCATGTTCAGGCACTGACAAATTGAATATCCTTCCTTTAGGAAATTTAGATCCTGACATTAATTCGATAGAACAATCATATTGCCTTTTGGGGAGGTAAAAAAATCAGATTTAATCTCGTTGAACACATCAGAAAAATCAGACAAAAATTCAGGTACTCCATCTGCTTTAGAAGAAATAGACAAAACAGAGAGGTCATTGTCCATACATTGAAAACCCCAACTAACAATAGACAAAGTTCTCCAATCTAGGACCGCATTATGGGTCTGCAACCAAGGGAATCCCAACACCAAATCACTGTGTAAGTTATGTAATACCAAAAATTTGCATTCCTCCCGATGACCTGGTTCAACCCTCATAATTACCCGAATCCTAAACTGGGGCTTATTCTTAGCAAGAGGAGTAGCATCAATCCCTCTTAAAGGAATAGGAGAATGAAGAGGTGCCAAAGAAAGACCACACCTTTTAGCAAATCCAAAATCCATCAAGTTCAGAGCGGCTCCTGAATCAAAAAAAGGCCATTGCAGAAAACAAGGATAGAGAACAAATTAAAGACCCTGACAAGAATTTAGCTTGCACGGTTCCCACCTTACATGAAGGAGCAGATATCCTCTCTCACTTGGGGCAGACAGCGATAGTATGAGAAGCATCCCCACAATATAAACAAAGCTTATTTCTCTTTCTGAAAACCTGTCGCTCAATAGAACCGTATCACACTGCATAGGTTCACAAAGATTTTTCTCAACCAATACATAAGCTTGTAAAGTTTTACGCTCGCACAAACGTCTATCAATCTGGATAGCCAACGTCATAGATTCATTGAGACCAATAGGAATAGGATAGCTGAAAACTACATCTTTCACTGTATCCGCTAGACCCTTCCGAAAGAGTGCCGCAAGAGCATCATCATTCCACCTAGTGAGGACTTGAGATGAGCGAGCCTCTAGAGGCTTGAGTTCGGTTCGTTGAACGGAGGCCGCGTTCGAGTTCGGTTCAACGAACCGTTCGATGAACCTCTTTAACCCAATTGAAAACAATGGCAGGCAAACACAAACACATACGAACACATAGAAAACACCTTCAAAGGTGTCCAAAAGGTGACAAACAACTCACAACACACCACAAAAACATGGCAAAGTGACAGGGACATATACTCATGCGAAAACAAAACTGCTGGATGAGGAAAAAGAGGAGGAGACACAGATATAGGAGTATATGCAAGTGAACATCGATGCCATTACTGTGCAACTTGAGCCTTGCTCATTTTAGGCTTCCAATCTGGATAAATTGCCTGAGCTCGCCACTTACGCCTTGGGGATCTTGTCATGTCCCGCAGCTAGCGTTCTCTCGGAATGTGTCTTCAGTGCTGCTGGGGGTGTGCTGACAGATAAGCGCACACATCTGTCCACTGACAATGTGGACAGACTAACGTTCATCAAGATGAGGAAGTCATGGATCACAGAGGACTTTTCTACCCCTGTGTCATCCAGGGGAGGCGAAAGGCTGATGTATTTTTGAGAGTGCTTCATGCAAAGCATCTTTTGAAGATTGTAACTGGGGGACAACTGATGCCAGTCAAGTGGTGTGTGTGTGGCCCAATTTTTGTAAATGATGGAAACTGTGGTTGGAGTCCCTTTACTTTTTTCAAAAAGAACCAAGATGAACAAGTCATGGATCACAGATGACTTTTCTACCCCTGTGTCATCCAGGGAAGGCAAAAGGCTGGTGTATTTTTGAGAGTGCTTCCTGTAAAGCATCTTTTGAAGATTGCAACTGGGGGACAACTGATGCCAGTCAAGTGGTGTGTGTGTGGCCCAATTTTTGTAAATGATGGAGACTGTGGTTGGAGTCCCTTTACTTTTTTCAAAAAGAACCAAGATTAACAAGTCATGGATCACAGAGGACTTTTCTACCCCTGTGTCATTCAGGGGAGGCGAAAGGCTGGTGTATTTTTGAGAGTGCTTCCTGTAAAGCATCTTTTGAAGAGTGCAACTGGGGGACAACTGATGCCAGTCAAGTGGTATGTGTGTGTGGCCCAATTTTTGGAAACGAGGGAGACTGTGGTTGGAGTCCCCTTGCTGTGTTTTACATGATTTTCGAAGGGCATGACATGGCTTAGAGGTTGACTTTCATCATCTGCAAACTGTTGGCTACAGAAATGCTGCCTTTCCAACATTTTGAACAAAGGATTTTTGAAACCTTATGCCCATCGCAGTGCCCCAAGAGCTGATGCCCAGTCGCCACTCCTTCTCTAAGAAAGGTGTGCCCGTGCTACACCAGCATGTCGCACACAACATCACCGCTTCCTTGAGAAACTCTTTGTGTGATAGGGTGCATTTCACCACAGATACTTGGACCAGTAAGCATGGACAGGGGCGTTACATGTCGCTGACTGGGCACTGGGTAACTATGGTGAGAGATGGAGAAGGGTCTGCTCTACAAGTCTTTCCGTCCACACAAGTTATGTGTCAATCCTTCCTCTGTATGTAGAAGTTCCTCCACTGCTTCTGTCTCCTCAACCTCATTTAGGTCCTCAACCTCTGCTCAAAACCTGTATTGTAAGGCGACCGGCGTTGTAACTGTGCACAAGGAATCCCGCACCCCTCCTTAATATGCTGGCAGCAGAGCTCAACGGCATCAGGTGGTCGACTCTTTACTTTGAAATGTCTGGGAAATGTGAGTCACACAGCTGAGGAGTTGTGGACGGTAAGCTCTGGAGAGTGAGACCGAGTTTCAACAAATGGTTGTCTCCACTTAACCAGCAGCCAGGGAAGGCCGTGTGCGACAATGATGCAAACCTGGGTGCGGCCCTTCACCGTGACAATGTGACACATGTGCCTTGTATGACTCACGTGTTGAACCTGGTTATCCATCATTTTTTAAACCACTATCCCGGCCTAAATGGCCTTCTGCAGAGGGCACGGTGTAACGCCTGCCTGGATGTACACACTCAGACGGGCTGTAAAAGATAGGCTAGAGGGAAGCCACTCACCAAGCAGGACCCCCAGAACCCTGAAACCCTTTAACCCCTATACAGGGATTTGGCATTACACAGGGCTCAAGGTGATCAATACCTGTGGAATGCTTCAGTCCGAGAGAGTAGTAGTCAGGCAGGGTCAAACCATGAATTGGGGAACATGTACAGAATCGGACGGCCAGGACTTAATCAGAAAACAAGCAGAGGTCAAATGGGTATCGGGCAACAAGGTACATAAACAGCAGGCAGGAGACGTAGTCAGGAAACAAGCGGTAGTCAGCACACAAAATCACAAAACTGAACCCGGCGGAACAGGAACCAGAAGTTCATAACAATGTCCGGCAATGGTCAGCAGACAGGAGGGGCCTAAAAAAGGGTGTGGTGTCTTCCCATTGGTTTTAGCTGAATGATGGTACTTCAGCTGTGAGACAACCACCACCTACAGTCAGCCAGTGGTTCTGCAGATCTCAAGGTAGCCCAGCCCAGTGGCTGAGCGGAACCTGTGGCCACCGGCGCCGCTGGCATCGACTAGTCTCCCATCATCAGCACTATCTACGAAAGGAACACGGTGTCACCTGGCGATCGGAGTACAAGTTGCTGTAGCGAACTCCGGTGGTGACTTAACAGCCGTGTGCGACAATGATGCAAACCTGAGTGCGGCCCTTCGCCAGGGCAATGTGACACACGTGCCTCGTATGGCTCGCTTGTTGAACCTGTTTGTCCAGCAATTTTTATACCACCATCCCGGCCTTCATGGCCCTCTGCAGCTTTGTGCTCACTTCCACCGTTCACACCCAGCAGCTCAACAACTTGCATCGCTCCTGAAGTCTTTCGGTATGGCGGTTCACCACCTGAAATGCGATGTGCCGACACGCTGGAATTTGAATCTACACATGTTGCAGCGTCTGTGGCAGCACTGGCGAGCCCTGCTGCAATACGTTATGACGTATAGCCTGGGCTAAAGAGATACAGAGGTGGGGCAGATCACGCTGCTGGACTGGTCTCAGATCAAGGTCCTATGCACCCTTCTTCAAAGTTTAAAAATGGCGATGAAGATGTTTAGCACTGACGTTGCCATCATCGGCATGACAATTCCGGTCATCTACATGCTGGAGCACACTCTAAAAGGCATTCATAGTCAGGTGGTGGGACAAAAGGAAGGGGAGGAAGTACAGGAGAAGTCATATGTGCAAGGGATAACAACATCTACAAGGTCCAGATGGTCAGCAGCACCAAGGCGGCAGGCATGCGACGGTGGGGAAGATGGATTAACAAGGGCGCATAGTATCAGCCTAACTGTTGAAGAAGGTGCAGGAGCCCAGGAAGAAATGGAGGACGAACTGTCGATGGGCATGGAAGACTGAGCAGATGAGGGAGAGCTTGCTCACATTTTGGTTGTGCGAGGTTAGGGGGAGAGGGCAGAGGAAGGATGCATGATCCTCACCTCTCTGCCACCAACACATCAAGGACTTATCCTCCTTCATGCACAAGACACATGAGCACCTTCTTGCTGCACTACCTACAACATGACCCTCTGATTGTCTGAATTCGAAGTAATGCTAACTAGTGGGTTGCCACACTGTTAGATCCCCAGTACAAGACAAAATTTAGCAAAATAAATCCTGCCATACAAAGGGACGCACGTATACAGGAGTATTAGCAGAAGCAGGTACGCAATCTTAGCTTGGATTTTAAACTAAACACCAGTGCTGTACAGAGTGAATCACAACGCTTTGTCATGGCTAGTAGGAAATAGTCTTTTACTTGGCTTGCTGGCTGCTGTGCTGAGACGGCGTTGACTATGGTGTCCCTGCAGAGTTGCAAATTAGTAAATAGACAAAATGAGTGGCAAAAAACCATATGCTGGTGGAAAGGGGAAAAGGTGTGTTGGAAAGGAGAAAAAAAATTGTGTCCATGGGTTTGGTGGTTAAGCAACAGTGACATCTGCTGAAGAAACACCATATGTTACGGGGGGACTGGCAGATTAGGATAAGGTGGTATATATCCCAATCGCTAGTCAGGGTCCACCGTGCTCCCAGATGGAAAAGGAGATGCTGGCAAGATGAAGGTTAGGCGGAGGATACAGAGCTGGGTGGCTCTGAAACTAATAGTAGCCTGAACCAAGTTAGACGACACTCGGATCTGGAGACTGGGAACCCTGTTAGCGTCACAGGGTCCACACACCCAGCCCAGGAACTCCCTGTTAAGAACACAGGGGCCATTGGGTACTTTGTCCGTGTGCATAAGGGCCATACCTGTGGACAGCAGGCGCCTCAGTAGCAGCAGCCCAGTTAATGGCACTGGGCTGCACTAGCAGGACTGGTAGCACAGGAGCTGGTCTTAAGCATTCTGCGTTACAAAGTGTAGTGGCGGCCTGCATCGACGTCCTATCTCTGCCTACCTCTGGCCTAAAGCCGCAATGGGTTCAACACATGGAGGTGTGCTCTTTCTGAGCACCATAGAAGACTGCGCACCACCTTGTTGGCTCCAGACCCTTTATAACCTGGGTGGACCACAATGCACCTCCTGGAGACAAAAGCAGAGTGACACGTCATCAGTGACATAACCAGCGGCCTATTCGGAACTACCACTTCAATGATGACTTCATGGCAGCCACGACCCAAAACACCTCACCAGTCATCATCTGACCAACAATAATGAGGTGACAAGTCATAGGGGTGGGCCTCTGCAAGCCAGGTTAGAGTGGCCTGGCCACATCATCAGGACAATTGATGCCCTGTGGTCTATCTGGGCCTGCCACGTCATGGACAGGGCCAAAGAGATCAATACCCGACCTAGCCTCTGATGCACTAAGTGCCTGAGCATGCTCAGTAGCCTGAGCAACTGTCTCAGAAAAAAGACTATCAGATTCAGCATGCTCTCTGGGCACAACACAGGACTTAGACACGGCACGGAGTCCAAGTACCTGTGCAAAGAGGCTTTTCGCACTAAGTGTGGGAGCATGCGCTGTAGCCCGAACTGAGGACTTAGCCTCAGGAATGGCACAGTCAGGCTGAGCATACTCACTAGGTGAAACACTGGACTTAGGCTGTGGCAAATCGGCACACGCATGCGCACTAGCCGCCTTTCCACACTTAGACGTGGAGGAAAAAGCAGCCAGCTGGACAACCCGAGGCACAGCCAAAAATGGCAGCTGACGCCTGGGAGCAACTGGAAGCAGTCTGCTTGCGTCTACGGCGGCACCGATTCGTAACACCAACTATTAACCTAAATAACAGGTGTACTTCTTCCCGTGGATAATCTGATATGATCCCTTTTTTCACGGACACGACCATCGCTATCAAATGTAGATGAGGCACCAAAAGAGTAGGTGCTTCAATGGATCTCAAGTGCTCCATCAAGTGGCCTCTCCTCCACCTCAACTTCAATATCCCAAATACTCCATTCCTCTGTGATGTCAACCCAATCGCACTTGCTTCCTAACAGCCCTCAAGTTTCCACCAGCCCTGCTGAGTATGGGGTAACAAAGATGGTTGAGTCTGCAGAGCTGTTCAGTCACACTATAGCCTGGGAATCAGAGGTCTGCTCCAAATCTGCAGTGAGTCTAGACAAAGAAATGATCTGCACTGATGCCCAGAAGCTTTGTGAGTCGGATCCAGGCCCCGATGAAGAAGGTGCTGAGCATAATGTACACCCTCATTCCCAAACTGTAAATCTTCCTGGTGGAGACAATGGGGAACATGCTGAGGAGACTCAGATACCTGATTGGAACGACAACTTTACCATTCGGTCATGAGAGGAAGAGGTTGTCTCGGAGGACTCAGGATGAGGGGAATGAAAACACACCGGGTTATGATGAGGTTGGAGACCCCACTTATTATCAAACCAAAGTCAGCCAGTCGATGAGGTCAGCAGAGGAGGTGGAGGTGGATGCGACTGACGACAAGGTTACGTTGCGTCTTCCTGGACAGAGACAAAGTACTGGAAGCACGTCAACAACTGAATCCTCAGACACAACTCTGCCTCTGAGCAGAAGTCGTGGTGGCTCTGCAGGTCGCATGGGCTGTAAGCCTTGCCTAGCCTGGGGCTTTTTTGACATCGCAATGGATCACCCAAGTCATGTCATCTGTAAGGTTTGTCACCAATCTCTAAGTAAAGGCAAAAAACTCACTACTTTCAGTATTTCATCCATGAAGTGTCACATAGATGTGAATTGATAGCGTGAGGGTGTATTGATCAGCTTTATCCAATGTCAATGCAAGATGCTTATTTGCCATTCATTGCATGCATTGTTGCAGACTGCACACAAGTGGCTGCTGTTGTTTTGCATCTGCCTTTGTCTGTTTGGTCACTATAGCAATGGCAAAATTGTCTTCAGCTGTGGACTTGGAGAGCGGAGGAGATTCTGTCTATAAACATAAGGAAAAGCTAAAGGTGTGCGTTAAAGCAAGGAGCCACCGTGGAAACACTTCGGTTATTTGTGAGGGGAGTCGTGTTGGAGTTGGTGAGGAGGACCGGTAACGCCTGTGAGCAGCATCCTGTGCCAGAGACCAACATTCTTCCGGTACTCTCTATACTGTTTACCGTGAGAGGAGCGTAAAGTCTGTATTTATGGCAACTGGACACCACAGTACCCGGGTACGGTAGGGGGGGGCCCATACAGTAATGCGTGCACGCAACACTTTGTCTTATTAGCAAAACACATATCTGATCTGGTTAGGCCGACTATATAGACAGTAAGACTTGCTGCCTCTGCACTGTCAAATTGTCATTTACAGTTAAAATCATAGAGGGACAGTGACACATGTTTGCATTGACTGTTGCTTTACCAGATTTCCAGGACTGTGTTGCTGAGCTGTGTGGTTTTCATTCATACTGTTATCATCTGCCTTATCTGTGAGGCTTCAACTAACAAAGGTATTCATTGGGGGGGGTTTTGTCTATGTTTAGGTGGATAAGTTGTAAGCTCTTGTGATGCGCCACTGGGAAGTCGTGTTCACACACACAGACACACACACACACACACACACAATTACTCCTGCAACGCAGAGGGATTTCCAGGTAGTAAGCAACTGTTTACACAGTTTCTTGGTTAGTCCAAATTTGGTGAGCAGGGTGTATAAATCGCCATTACGAGTGTTGCAGCATAGGGGTGTAGGCTCGTGGAATTGTGAATAGATTGTTTTATTCTTTCCGTTTTATGCATGCTTCTTATTGTTTGTTTTCAGAAAGTTAAACAATCATTTATCAACCCAACTGCCTAGAGTCCTTTTCCTGTTGCGTGGTTTTGCTTTATACTGGGGAACCCACCGTGTACACGACTTTAAATGAAGTGTAAGTCGCAATTAGAAGTCCACTGTGATACAATGCGGCATAGCGGGGCTGTGCAACCACCGTCTGCCCCATCAAGTGCATCTGCATGCACTTCAACCTCTGTGACTGTGGGGACAGCAGTCAAACATGCTTTTTCACGCTGACCTTCCAACCCTTTACCCGCAACAGGGAGTGTGATTCGCAGGTCGTCAGTTGTTTTAGAAGTGAAAACAGCTAGTCGTGTTGAGCTCTGTCAGACATCAAGAGAACCACTTTTGGGTGAAGGCAACTTTATATCCCCACCTGCACTTCGTCACAGATTGGATGTACTACCTACAGTTAATAATGGAGAGGAGTGTAGAATGCACATCTAGTGTACCTTGCTTGGCAGCAAAGGAACACTAAGGTAGTATCCCAGACAACTGGAGTATGCTTCTAACAGTGGCCGCACTTTTGTAAATTAAAATTGCCTAGCAGTAATGGAGAGGAGTGTAGAATGCACATTTGGTGTACCTTGCTTGGCAGCAAAGGAACACTAAGGTAGTATCCCAGTCACTTTTATAATGGAACAAAAAGCGTCAGCTCTTTTAGGAAATAAAGTAGCATGGCAAAAATGGGTAGGTGGGTAGAGTGCCCGGGTTCTCTGTGTAGCAGCACTGGAAAGGAACACTAACTTAGTATTCCAGACACTTTTAGGATGGCACAAAAAGTGTCAGCTCTTTATGCAAATAAAATAGCATGGCAAAAATGGGCAGGTGGGTAGAGTGCCCAGGTTCTGTGGGTACCAGTACAGGAAAGGAACAATAACTTAAAATTCCAGACACTTTTAGGATGGTACAAAAAGTGTCAGCTCTTTGGCCAAATAAAATAGCGTGGCAAAAATGGGCAGGTGGGTAGAGGGCCCGGGTTCTGTGTTTAGCAGCACAGGAAAGGAACACTAACTTAGTATTCCAGACACTTTTAGGATGGCGCAAATAAAATAGCGTGGGAAAAATGGGCAGGTGGGTAGAGTGCCCGGGTTCTGTGTGTAGCAGGACAGGAAACGAACACTAACTTAGTATTCCTGACACTTTTAGGATGGCACAAAAAGTGTCAGCTCTTTGGGCAAATAAAATAGCGTGGCAAAAATGGGCAGGTGGGTAGAGTGCCCGGGTTCTGTGTATAGCAGCACAGGAAAGGAACACTAACTTAGTATTCCAGACACTTTTAGGATAGCACAAAAAGTTTCAGGTCATCGGGCAAATAAAATAGCGTGGCAAAAATGGGCAGGTAGGTAGAGTGCCCGGGTTCTGTTGTACCAGGACAGGAAAGGAACACTAACTTAGTATTCCATACACTTTTAGGATGGCACAAAAAGTGTCAGCTCTTTAAGCAAATAAAATAGCTTGGGAAAAATGGGCAGGTGGGTAGAGTGCCCAGGTTTTGGGGGTACCAGGACAGGAAAGGAACACTAACTTAGTATTCCAGAAACTTTTAGGATAGCACAAAAAGTTTCAGCTCATCGGGCAAATAAAATAGCGTGGCAAAAATGGGTAGGTGGGTAGAGTGCCCGGGTTCTGTGTGTAGCAGGACAGGAAACGAACAGTAACTTAGTATTCAAGACACTTTTAGGATAGCACAAAAAGTGTCAGCTCTTCGGGCAAATAAAATAGCGTGGCAAAAAATGGGCAGGTGGGTAGAGTGCCCGGGTTCTTTGTGTAGCAGGTCAGGAGAGGAACACTAACTTAGTATTCCAGACACTTTTAGGATGTCACAAAAAGTGTCAGCTCTTTGGGCAAATAAAATAGCGTGGCAAAAATGGGCAGGTGGGTAGAGTGCCCGGGTTCTGTGTATAGCAGCACAGGAAAGGAACAGTAACTTAGTATTCCAGACACTTTTAGGATGGAACAAAAAGTGTCAGCTCTTTGGGCAAATAAAATAGCGTGACAAAAATAGGCAGGTGGGTAGAGTGCCCGGGTTCTGGGGGTACCAGGAAAGGAAAGGAACACTAACTTAGCATTCCAGACACTTTTAGGATAGCACAAAAAGTGTCAGCTCTTTGGGCAAATAAAATAGCGTGGCAAAAATGGGCAGGTGTGTATAGTGTCCGGGTTCTTTGTGTAGCAGCACAGGAAAGGAACACTAACTTAGTATTCCAGACACTTTTAGAATGGCACAAAAAGTGTCAACTCTTTGGGCAAATAAAATAGCGTGGCGAAAATGGGCAGTTGGGTAGAGTGCCCGGGTTCTGTGTGTAGCAGGACAGGAACGGAACACTAACTTAGTATTCCAGACACTTTTAGGATGGCACAAAAAGTGTCAGCTCCTTGGGCAAATAAAATAGTGTGGCAAAACTGGGCAGGTGGGTAGAGTGCCCGGGTTCTGTGTGTAGCAGGAGAGGAAAGGAAGCTTCACTTTCTATCCCTGCTAATGAAAAAATGCAGCAAGGAGTTCCTGAGCTGAGGTAGCCAGACGCTGTTATCTAGAGCCATACACAGCGTTTGCACGGACCTGCCTAGCAGCTATGGCTATGAACGCTTATAAATCAGCCCTAATCCTTAAGGCGCTGTGTAGATTGCACTATATCTATAGCGCAGACAGCAGGAGTGGCAGTGGCAGCGTGTGTGTTGACTGTGACCCACACGCAGAAGACAGATAATGGCGGCGAAGGGGAAAATGGCCGTTTCTTATAAGGCAAGGACATGTGACATGCACAGCCCATGACACATGCCCTTGCTTGTCTGGCAAAAATCCACTTAGCTGTGTGTGTGTCTGTGATTGGCTGACAGCCTGGCCTGCCCCACTGTACGCGCGGTTAGGGAAAAAAAATGTCGATCGGCATTCTCTCAGCACTCAGCCGCACCACAGATCTAAATCCCGTCCCCTTGCACACTATACGCTGTATTTGATAATAGCGTGATTCACAGTGACTCACACTAATACAGTGAACAGCCAGCTAGTAACTAGCTAGGGTTTTTGGTGATCGAACCGTTCGGGAACGTAACTCCAACTGTAGAGCTTTTAGCAAAAAGCTCGAGTTTGAGCTCGAGCACCCCCCAAAATTACTCGAACATACAATTGGCGAACCTCGAACATTGCTCATCTCTAGTGAGGACAGCCCACATTCTAAATTTCTGACAAAATAATTCAACAGAATTCTAACACTAGAATAAGGCCAATAAGGCCCTCAGGTTGATCAACAACATTAGGTTCATCATACAATAATCCCAAGATCTGAAAAAAAGAAACAACATTATGAGGAGCAGGATCTCCAGGAACAAAAGAAAAAGTCCATTCCTGAGGGTCACCGCGCAACAAGGAGATAACAATCTTAAGGCGCTGCACAGAACTCCCTGAGAACTAAGGTCTTAAAGCAAAAAAACAATTTACAATTATTTTTAAAATTTAAAAATTTAGCTCTGTCCCACGAGAATAGGGTAGAAATAGGGATTTTAGATTCTACTACAGGACTCTGAATAAGATAAGCAAATATTCCCTGAACCTCAGCAGCAAGATGACTAACACGTTATCTAACTGATCAATATCCGTGATAACAGAAGATCTCTTATGTGACCCAGAGAAAAAGAGGAAAAATAAACAGAAGAAAAAAAAAATTCCTTTATTTGTGTACTTTTTTTTGTGTGGCCGGTGATCCTGTTGTGGTCAGGAGATCGCAAAAAGATCTACAAAAATCCCATTAAAAGGTTGAAGATAATGCACAAAGAGTAGTTGGAAACTTAGCTGGCTGCAATTCCCTAACTACAACAACACTACTAGAAATAGCAGTGGAGCGTTCCTAACCAGCCTATATGCCTTGTCAACGCCAGAGAACTAGCTAACCTCAAAGATGAATTGAAGAATCCTGACTTACCTCGGTAGAACCTCAAAGGAAAGTAAAAAGCCCCCAACATATAACAACGGTAATGTAAGAAAAACAACACACAGATGGAAAGTGAATATACAAGACAAAAAGGACTTTGTGTGCCAAATAGTAAGTATATTATCTGAATGACTCAACACATAATTGCTGCTTATAAAAAATACTTTATTACAAATTAGGGTCAAAATAACAGATCACAGAGTAATAGAAAAACATTAACAGGGTAAAAGAGGGCATGGAAAAAAGGCACAGAGATTCCCTACATAGCAATACGTAAGAAGGCTTTGTCAATCCCATTGAGGAGAGAGCACCAAAGGATGTACCAGGATCTAGATTTTTACTTGATCCTTCCTCAGTCGATGATATTGAGGACATCGATATAGATCTGGATTTAGAATTTCATTTTTCCCCTTAAAGTAATTTGGGGATTTCCACCTGTAAACTGTGCCGCTATTGACATCCTGCATATCCCTTGTGTATTTCTTTGTTTTTATGGCTATAATTTCTTTTCCCATTTTTGGTATTTTTTTCAAGACATAGCCTCCCCTGACAGCTGGACGGATAATTTCTCATGAATCTCATTGATTTCCTCTTCAATCTCCTTCAAGGAGTCAGTGTATGCCTGCACCAAGAGGCCCAAGTGGCCCCTTGAACATGTGTCGGAGAAACCTTCCCACTTTTTCTTGAAATCTTCATCCTCTACTACGTAGGAGGGAAAGACTTGGACCCTCAGTCCTCTTGCAATTAGGCCTTTCTCGATGTATTTTTCCAAGAAGGCCGTATTCCACCATAGTCGTGTCTTACAATTCAATAGATGTTACATTTTGTCAGCAAGAAGTTTGCTATCCGAAATTGGTGCATCTAAAACCACATCCACATCCTCATTGAACACCTGATCCAATTTATTCAGCCACATGGACTCCCAGGCCTTATGATCCATCTTTACAGAAGACGCTGTGAACATACACAGAAGAATAATTAGTGTAAAAAAATACTGTAATTTTGAATTAACTAAACTGGCTCTCTTTTGGCCATGGTGGCACGTCCTCAACGCTGAAAGAGAATATACAAGACAAAAAGGACTTTGTGTGCCAAATAGTAAGTATATTATCTAAATGACCCAACACATAATTACTGCATGTAAAAATACTTTATTACAAATTAGGGTCAAAATAACAGATCACAGAGTAATAGAAAAACATTCAGAGGGTAAAAGAGGGCATGGAAAAAAGGCACAGAGATTCTCTACATAGCAGTACGTAAGAAGGCGTACCTATACCAAAATGGTCACCGGGGTGAAATAAACATCGTTAGCCCCAAGTAATATGGGAAAACCAGGGTAACTTAGACTATGGGGTAGAACTACAATTGCCAGCAAGGCTAAATTCATCATGCGTCCATACGCCCATAGGCATTAGAGAAAACCTCAGTTTGTGGAGCAATGACACTCACCCATCTAAACAAGGTTAGTCACGCCGACTCTGTATATGAGGAAAAACACCCCTACACATCTCGCCTCTGCTTTATAGGGGGGAGGTGTGCAGTCTGGAATTAGTGCCGTCAGTGAATACAACAATGTCCAGAGATTTTATATCCTTAAACCGCTGCTATCTACAGGTGTATGAGATTGAAAGTGGGTGCCACCATACGCATGCGTCCACCCCACTTTCACTGGCAGCACCACTTCCGGCTCTCCAGTACTAGCATTATGTCAGCACCTAGGGAGGCCATCGGGGGCGGGGACAATTGGGCGGGAGCAGACTCATGTGCACTGGTGAGTCCACATGTCCAAAACTCGACAGCAAGGAATGAATTTAAGTAAGATGAAGTGAATATATCACAAATTATCTGCACTGTCCATATAAATTTACCCATACGGACGCAATTACCAAACTTGGTCACCCTAAACAACATGTAACCAGGAATGCGCACATTTAGTAATGAATATGCAGTATTAATCCTAATCGAAAATTATCGTGAGTTCCCACAGAGAATTACTATAAATATACAGTCATATGAAAAAGTTTGGGCACCCCTATTAATGTTAATCTTTTTTCTTTATAACAATTTGGGTTTTTGCAACAGCTATTTCAGTTTCAGATATCTAATAACTGATGGACTGAGTAATATTGTTGGATTGAAATGAAGATTATTGTACTAACAGAAAATGTGCAATCCGCATTTAAACTAAATTTGACCGGTGCAAAAGTATGGGCATATCCTTTTGCAAAAATCACAGCCTCTAGTCGCTTCCTGTAGCTTTTAATGAGTTCCTGGATCCTGGATGAAGGTATATTTGACCATTCCTGTTCATAAAACAATTCCAGTTCAGTTAAGTTTGATTGTCGCCGAGCATGGACAGCACGCTTCAAATCATCCCACAGATGTTCAATGATATTCAGGTCTGGGGACTGGGATGGCCATTCTAGAACATTGTAATTGTTCCTCTGCATGAATGCCTGAGTAGATTTGGAGCAGTGTTTTGGATCATTGTCTTGCTGAAATATCCATCCCCTGCGTAACTTCAACTTCGTCACTGATTCTTGCACATTATTGTCAAGAATCTGCTGATACTGAGTTGAATCCATGCGACCCTCAACTTTAACAAGATTCCCGATGCCAGCATTGGCCACACAGCCCCAAACCATGATGGAACCTCCACCAAATTTTACTGTGGGTAACAAGTGCTTTTCTTGGAATGCCGTGTTTTTTTGCCTCCATGCATAACGCCTTTTTGTATGACCAAACAACTCAATCTTTGTTTCATCAGTCCACAGGACCTTCTTCCAAAATGTAACTGGCTTGTCCAAATGTGCTTTTGCATACCTCAGGCGACTCTGTTTCTGGCGTGCTTGCAGAAACAGCTTCTTTCGCATCACTCTCCCATACAGCTTCTCCTTGTGCAACGTGCACTGTATTGTTGACCGATGCGCATTGACACTATCTGCAGCAAGATGATGCTGCAGGTCTTTGGAGGTGGTCTGTGGATTGTCTTTGACTGTTCTCACCATTCTTCTTCTCGGCCTTTCTGATATTTTTCTTGGCCTGCCACTTCTGGGCTTAACAAGAACTGTACCTGTGTTCTTCCATTTCCTTATTATGTTCCTCACAGTGGAAACTGACAGTTTAAATCTCTGAGACACCTTTTTGTATCCTTCCCCTGAACAACTATGTTGAATAATCTTTGTTTTCAGATCATTTGAGAGTTGTTTTGAGGAGCCCATGATGCCACTCTTCATAGGAGATTCAAATAGGAAAACTACTTGCAAGTGGCCACCTTAAATACCTTTTATCATGATTGGATACACCTGCCTATGAAGTTCAAAGCTCAAGGAGGTTACAAAACCAATTTAGTGCTTTAGTAAGCCAGTAAAAAGTAGTTAGGAGTGTTCAAAACAAGAAATTGATAAGGGTGCCCATATTTATGCATCTGACAAATTTTGTTTAAATGCAGATTGCACATTTTCTGTTAGTACAATAAACCTCATTTCAATCCAGTAATATTACTCAGCCCATCAGTTATTAGATATATGAAACTGAAATAGCTGTTGCAAAAACCCAAATTGTTATAAAGAAAAAAAGTTAACATTTATAGGGGTGCCCAAACTTTTTCATATGACTGTATATGATAGAATCACATACAATATAAAGGCAATATAAAAAGAAGTAAAAAAAAAAAGATAAATTGAATAAATACAATAGATTGTCAGCAGATTCATGAGTTGTTTAGATCTCATAAAATTTCAATCCTTCCCTGATGTTTCAAACGGCTGTAATTGTAGGCAGAGAAGCATCACATAAAGCACCAGCTATGAACATAGATGGAAATAGACAATAAAAAACATGTATTAAAACAGGAAACATATCTTTAAAACATAACACCAAAAGGGGAAGAATCCATATTACATTTTAAGAGTATACACATGGGGACCCTCCAAAAAAGAAGTCACACAAAATATAATAATTGGAAAATCCCAAACATGGGGACCCTCCAAAAAAGAAGTCACACAAAATATAATAAAAATCTAATAATTAAAAAAGCCCATTAAAGAGGAAACCAGAGGGATGAATGAGTGGATCTAGGCAGGAATGTATTATAGAAATGACGAAAAACTCAATTTCTCATTTAATCCTAACGGTGTAACCGTATCCAATTTCACTATCAACTCACACTCCCGCTTCACCAAGGCCTTTTAGTAGTCGCCCCCTGCACACCCAAATAAATCACATCAATAGCTATGAATATTAAATCATTCAGTGCAAATTCAGCCCCAACCAAGCCCAGACCTAGAGAGCAAAATACTTATCAGGTATTGCTGCAGACCCAGGATGACATGGGAACAGAACCGATACAAAGGAACAAAAAAACGCTGTTAAAAGCATTCCTGGAGAATCTAAAAATGGCTCAAAAGCTAAAACAAAAACCTAAAGAGGCAGGCAAAAAGCCCAAAGGCTGGAGGACAAGGATTCAGCACATTTTCCCATGAGGCAAAAACAATTATTACCGGCAAAGGTTAGACAGAGACAGTTTTCCTTTATACCCCAGCCTGAACTCAATAGGCTAGCTGAAGCAGCAATCATCTTCTGCACCTGTCTGAGCTACAGATGCAGAATTAGACTCACTACCAGCACTAAAACAAATTTTCAAACTACCTTATTAAAATTATTTACTTTATTAAACAAATATTCCACAACATAGGTTACATACACCACATAATATAAAATCAAAAAAATAATTTGAAGGAAAGGAAAAGAGGGGAATATGATAGATACTATCCCTATTCTTTCCTTTCCTGACATACGGAGATTGGTGTCCTGACGATAGTGATGCCCCCGTTCAACGACGACTACGCCCTATTAGCTCCCTCCCTTTTTCCTAGACACCAGTGCTCCTTTGCAATAGTTGGAAAATGTGTTTCACCAACAGAGCCCGTGCGCAGTCTTGAAAAGGCACATATGTATTACGACTGTCTCATATATTTTAAGGGATAGGGGCATACTTCTTAAGTCAAATATATGTTAGTTCATATGTCTGTGAGAGATAGATAAAGATTGTTTAAGAATAATTCCAAAAAATATTTCAAGAATCGCCCTACGTGTTTCTCCCTTCTCACTTCATATATAACGGCTCATCAGGGGCGTCTCAACAAAATTCTTGAAAATCACTTGTGAAAATTATATGGCTCACAATCTATAGAAAAGAAAGGGTACCATTGTTATTGTTTATAATTAATTATTTATGAATTCAAAAAAACATATTTTGTACCGTATAAGGGTACACAAACCAATATTAAATGCCAGGAGGGGCAAAATCCATGTAACAACCGCCTGACGCTGGAGGCCCTGGGGTTTTAACATCAAGGAATGTTTCCTACTGCACCTATCTGTTGTATTGATATATATATATATATATATATATATATATATATATATATATATATATATAAAATCCCATTAGTGCAGTGTAGCTCAATAAACTCATTTCACAAAATGGTAAGAGAAATACCTTGTATAACAAGAACTCCACCCAATACATAAACCCAGGTTAAACATCAGTGGAAGCAATATCCAAGGTTAAATGTCACTGGAAGCAATATCCACATCGGACCACCAGATTCTGGGGGCTTCGTGCTTCAGTCAATATGGTTTTCCAGTATCTCAATATGTTTTGCTGATATATGTAATCTGCATCAGTGCGTTGTTACTTGATAACTCAAACAATTATATACAGTTTTGGAAAAAACATACCTTGATCTAAACGACAATAGTTTTCTTTACCGTCGTCCAATTCACTTCACACCCCTCATAGGGTTAAATCTGTTTCATAACATACAAAAAATAGACGACTATCAATACTGTAACAATATACATCAGTTGTTCATTCCTCTTATGTAATGCATAGCTGTTAGTAGTCAGTGCCAAGTGCCACACTATACTGGCCACAACCACAGCTACATCAATAGGGCCATGCAGAAAGGATCCACACAGTAATTATAGTGTTTCCCACAGGTCTGTCAATAGAGATAATCAAACGCTAATCCTCTACATACCAATATATCGTAATACCCATCCATACTGTCAATACTCTTACCTATGTTGGACCTTGTAGTATTATCATAAAGGGCATGTCCTTAATATACCGCCATTCACAATCATCCACTATCCCACCTAGCTTTATATATCCACCTATTTGGTGATGATACATCCGGGAACGCGGAACACAGGTCTTCAAGTGCAACCACTAACTTCTTCCGAATATCACCCCTGCTTGTTAGTTCCGTGTACCGCGATTACCTAAATATGCGCATGCGCTCTTCATATGCCGTTACCCGTTATTCAACATCCGGGATGAATGGGTCACATGATTCGAGTGATGCATATCCGGGATACGCGCTCCCCAATTACTTTCCTGAACTGCCAATGCGTAATAGTTCCATGTGATGAAAATACCCCTGGATGTTGATGATAATACTAATGGTAGCAGTAATGTAACAAGATGATGATGATGATATTAGTGATTTTAATAGTGATAATGCAGATGAAATGTATGCAAAAAAAATTAAATTATTGTTTTTTATATATACACATCCAGGACATAGTGTGTGTTACAAAAATATCCTTTTGATATTAGTTATTGCATAATATTAACCTGATTGGACTATGACAAGTCCTTTATCTGCACATCGTATACTGCCACCTCCTATACATATATATGCTCTAATAGATCCCTATTCCTAACCTCCCAGCTAGTGCATAAATTATAGGACACCAAAGTACTATAGTAAAAGACCCTCCTGACATTTATTAGTTTCTTCATAACATTACCCTAACTGGACTATAAACAGTCCTCCATATACATCTGCACTCTGCCGGCTCCAGCATTTTAGTCATACTGGCTAGTGATGAGCGAGCATGCTTGTTACTACTCGGTACTCGCACAAGTATCACTGTACTCGGTCTACTCGGCGGGGACCGAGTAATCTCGCGATACTCGTGCTGTACTCGTGGTCTTCATCCCTGCATGTTGGCGCTCTTTTGAGAGCCAGCCCTCATGCAGGGATCGGCTGGCAGACCACTGCAATGCCACAGCCCTGTTAGTTGTGGAATTGCAGTGATTGGCCGGCCTGCACAGCGTGACCGAGCCTTTATACCGGCGGGCGCGCTGTGCTCTGCTTACAGCTATCCAGACAGTCAGTGCAGGGAGAGGGTCGCTGCTTCAGGGAAAGGTTTGCGGCCCTTTATAGCTATTTCCGTAGCAGGGCTGCAAACAGTGTGACCAAAAGTCCTTCTCAGGACTATTCTAGTTGTATACAGGCAGGCAGGGTATAGCCAGTTCGGAGTACAGTAGCAGAGTCCTTCTCAGGACTATTGTTGCTGTATACAGGCAGGGTATAGCCAGGTTGGAATACAGGCTAGTGACCAAAAGAGTCCTTGTCAGGACTATTGTAGCAGTATACAGGCAGGCAGGCAGGCAGGGTATATAGCCATTCCTAGTGGTGACCGTATACCAGCCTTCATCATATCTGGGGCTGGTGAACACAGTCTAAAACAGTCCTGATAGTGTCAGACTTCTCAGCAATTGTCGCTCCTAAAAACCTGTTAGGTTCTTAGTGCGTCTGTGCTTGCATTTAAAAACCGCACGTGTGTGCCTGTCGGTGGCAGCGTACAGGTGCACTTGTGTGCGTTTTTACCAAACTATTATATAACGCACAAGTGTAGTGTATAATACACGTCAGTCAGCAGTGGCTGATAGTGTCAGAGTTCTCGTCATTAATTTTTTCTCCTAAAACCTGTGTTAGGTTCTTAGTGCGTCCGTGCTTGCATTTAAAAACCGCACGTGTGTGCCTGTCGGTGGCAGCGTACAGGTGCACTTGTGTGCGTTTTTACCAAACTATTATATAACGCACAAGTGTAGTGTATAATACACGTCAGTCAGCAGTGGCTGATAGTGTCAGAGTTCTCGTCATTAATTTTTTCTCCTAAAACCTGTGTTAGGTTCTTAGTGCGTCCGTGCTTGCATTTAAAAACCGCACGTGTGTGCCTGTCGGTGGCAGCGTACAGGTGCACTTGTGTGCGTTTCTCCCAAACTATTATATAACGCACAAGTGTAGTGTATAATACACGTCAGTCAGCAGTGGCTGATAGTGTCAGAGTTCTCGTCATTAATTTTTTCTCCTAAAACCTGTGTTAGGTTCTTAGTGCGTCCGTGCTTGCATTTAAAAACCGCACGTGTGTGCCTGTCGGTGGCAGCGTACAGGTGCACTTGTGTGCGTTTCTCCCAAACTATTATATAACGCACAAGTGTAGTGTATAATACACGTCAGTCAGCAGTGGCTGATAGTGTCAGAGTTCTCGTCATTAATTGTTTCTCCTAAAACCTGTGTTAGGTTCTTAGTGCGTCCGTGCTTGCATTTAAAAACCGCACGTGTGTGCCTGTCGGTGGCAGCGTACAGGTGCACTTGTGTGCGTTTTTACCAAACTATTATATAACGCACAAGTGTAGTGTATAATACACGTCAGTCAGCAGTGGCTGATAGTGTCAGAGTTCTCGTCATTAATTTTTTCTCCTAAAACCTGTGTTAGGTTCTTAGTGCGTCCGTGCTTGCATTTAAAAACCGCACGTGTGTGCCTGTCGGTGGCAGCGTACAGGTGCACTTGTGTGCGTTTTTACCAAACTATTATATAACGCACAAGTGTAGTGTATAATACACGTCAGTCAGCAGTGGCTGATAGTGTCAGAGTTCTCGTCATTAATTTTTTCTCCTAAAACCTGTGTTAGGTTCTTAGTGCGTCCGTGCTTGCATTTAAAAACCGCACGTGTGTGCCTGTCGGTGGCAGCGTACAGGTGCACTTGTGTGCGTTTTTACCAAACTATTATATAACGCACAAGTGTAGTGTATAATACACGTCAGTCAGCAGTGGCTGATAGTGTCAGAGTTCTCGTCATTAATTTTTTCTCCTAATACCTGTGTTAGGTTCTTAGTGCGTCCGTGCTTGCATTTAAAAACCGCACGTGTGTGCCTGTCGGTGGCAGCGTACAGGTGCACGATTTGCACAAACTTTGATATAACGCCCAAGTCTAGTGAATACACGTCAGCACAGCATTGCAAAATGCGCAAGGGCGTTGGCAAGGAACAAGGAAGTGGACGTGATGGTGGTGCAGGCAGAGGCCGAGGTCGTGGGCAAGCTCTAATTTTGCCACAACAAAGGGCCACATCTAGTCGCTCGCACGTCCTGTCCCAAATTCTTGGGGACCGCAGCAGTACACCGCTCTTGAACCAAGACCAGTGTCAACAGGTTGTTAGTTGGATAGCGGATAATGCTTCCAGTCAGATTGGCACCACCACAAACACTCTGTCTTCCACACGGTCAAGTGTCAGTAGCCGTGATACTGCACCGCACATTTCAGAACCTGATCCTCCTTCCTACCACAAGGCTGAGTACACGTCCTCGGACATTAATGATCCCACACTTGGACACTCGGAAGAGCTGTTCACGTTTCCATTCGCACATTCTGGCCTCTCGCCAGCTCATGTTGAAGTGGGTCATGAGGAGATCGTATGTACAGATGGCCAAATATTTGAGCAGCCACGTTCTCACGAAGTTGGCAACGTGTCTCAACAAGGGGTGGACGATGATGAGACACAATTGTCAGGAAGTCAGGAGGAGGAGCAGGGTGCGGAAGAGGAAGACTACGTGGTGGATGATCCAGTAACTGACCCAACCTGGCAGGAGGATATGCAGAGCGAGGACAGCAGTGCACAGGGGGAGGGAGGCGTAGCATCCCAACAGGCAGTAAGAAGCAGGGTGGTGGCTCCAGGCAGAAGTCAGGCAACCGTTCCCCGGAACAACAACACGACACAAGGTGCCTGTACAAATGTTAGGTCTTCCCGAGTCTGGCAGTTTTTTAAGTTGGATCCAGATGATTCTAAAAAGGCCATTTGCAACACCTGCCGTGCCAGCATCAGCAGGGGTACCAAAACTAGCAGCCTGACCACCACCAGCATGATCAGGCACATGTCAGCCAAGCACCCGACTTTGTGGGAAGTACAACAGAGTCGAGGAGCAGTGCTTGCTAATGTCACTGCTACGTCTTCGCTGGTTGTGCATGCGAGCCAATCCCCTGTCCATGCTGCCTGCGAACAAGCCTCCTCCGGTCCTGCACCTGCAGTTGCCTACGCAGAAATAACACCATCATCAAGCACGTCCTTGTCCCAGCGCAGCGTTCAGTTATCCATTCAGCAAACCTTTGAACGCAGGCGCAAATACACTGCCAACACCCCACATGCCACAGTTCTAAATGCTAACATTTCGCGACTGCTTGCGCTGGAAATGTTGCCTTTTAGGCTGGTGGAGACAGAAGCATTCCGCGACCTGATGGCGGCAGCTGTCCCACGTTACTCGGTCCCCAGCCGCCACTATTTCTCCCGGTGTGCCGTCCCCGCGTTGCATAACCACGTGTCACAAAAGATCACACGTGCCCTGAACAACGCTGTTTCACCCAAAGTCCACCTAACCACAGACACGTGGACAAGTGCTTGTGGGCAAGGCCGCTACATCTCGTTGACGGCACACTGGGTTAATATTGTGGAAGCTGGGACCCAGTCTGAGCGAGGGACGGAACACGTCCTTCCCACACCAAGGTTTGCAGGCCCTACCTCAGTCAGTGTTTCACCCACACTCTACAGCTCCGGAATGTCATGCTCTTCAGCCTCCTCCTCCTCCTGCGCATCCTCATCCACTGTATCCTCCACACCAGTCTCAAGCTGGAAGGACTGCAGCACTGCCTCGGCGAAGCGGCAACAGGCTGTGCTGAAGCTAATCTGCATAGGTGACAAACCCCACAATGCAGAAGAGCTGTGGACAGCTCTGAAACAGCAGGCAGATCACTGGCTCACACCTCTGAACCTAAAGCCAGGAAAGGTCGTGTGTAGAGTTGAGCGCGGTTCGTGGTTCGTGGTTCTCCAGTTCGCGGCTCGAGTGATTTTGGGGCATGTTCTAGATCGAACTAGAACTCGAGCTTTTTGCAAAAGCTCGATAGTTCTAGAAACGTTCGAGAACGGTTCTAGCAGCCAAAAAACAGCTAAATCCTAGCTTGGTTTCTGCTGTAATAGTGTAAGTCACTCTGTGAATCAAACTATTATCACATTTCAGTGTATAGTGTGCGTGAACAGCGCCTTCAGATCACTGCTGTTTCTATAATGGCGATCGCCATTTTTTTTTTTTTTTTCTTGTCTTCCTTCCCTAAGCGCGCGCGTCTTGTGGGGCGGGCCAGCATGTCAGCCAATCACAGACACACACACACCTAAGTGGACTTTGAGCCAGAGAAGCAACGGCATGTGTGATAGGATCTGCATGTCACATGTCCCTGCATTATAAAACCGGACATTTTCTTCACGAACGCCATTATCTGCCTTCTGCGTCTTTGGTGTCAGACATCAGTGTCGCAGCTCCGTCCTCCTGAGTCCTATAGCCGATACAGCTGTATGCGCTGCATACACAGCGTTAGACAGCTTAGGGAGAGTACATTCTAGCAGTCCTTTTAAGGGCTCAAAGCGGCAGGGTCAGAGAGCCATAAGTGACAGGTCCTGCAAACAGCAACAGCGTCTGTGTAGCCCAGGTCAGGGATTTCCTCCCTGCATTTCACCATTAGGAGGGAATAGAAAGGCAGGCTTCCATTCCTCTACCCAGAGCACCACAATCCTGCCACTGTACCCTCTTGTCCTCTGCACACTCCAACTCATTCTAAGTAAGCCATTATACTAGCAAACATTCAGTGTACCTAGTGGCATCCTATACGTGGCTATTGGACTTTGCTATAGTCCCACTAGTGCAAAGACATTTGCAGAGCACGTCTGCCTGCATTGCACACTACAACTTTTTTAAACTAAGCAATTTTACTAGCAAACACTCAGTGTACCTAGTGGCATCCTATACGTGGCTATTGGACTTTGCTATAGTCCCACTAGTGCCAAGACATTTGCAGAGCGCATCTGCCTGCGTTGCACACTCCAACGAATTATAACTAAGCCATTATACTAGCACACACTCAGTGTACCTAGTGGCATCCTATACGTGGCTATTGGACTTTGCTATAGTCCCACTAGTGCAAAGACATTAGCAGAGCACATCTGCCTGCATTGCACACTCCAAGTTTTTTAAACTAAGCAATTTTACTAGCAAACACTCAGTGTACCTAGTGGCATCCTATACGTGGCTATTGGACTTTGCTATAGTCCCACTAGTGCAAAGACATTTGCAGAGCACGTCTGCCTGCATTGCACACTACAACTTTTTTAAACTAAGCAATTTTACTAGCAAACACTCAGTGTACCTAGTGGCATCCTATACGTGGCTATTGGACTTTGCTATAGTCCCACTAGTGCCAAGACATTTGCAGAGCGCATCTGCCTGCGTTGCACACTCCAACTAATTATAACTAAGCCATTATACTTGCACACACTAAGTGTTTTTTAGTGGCATCCTATACGTGGCTATTGGACTTTGCTATAGTCCTACTAGTGCCAAGACATTTGCAGAGCGCATCTGCCTGCGTTGCACACTCCAACTAATTATAACTAAGCCATTATACTAGCACACACTCAGTGAACCTAGTGGCATCCTATACGTGGCTATTGGACTTTGCTATAGTCCCACTAGTGCCAAGACATTTGCAGCACGTCTGCCTGCGTTGCACACTCCAACTAATTATAACTAAGCCATTATACTAGCACACACTCAGTGTACCTAGTGCCATCCTATACGTGGCTATTGGACTTTGCTATAGTCCCACTAGTGCCAAGACATTTGCAGCACGTCTGCCTGCGTTGCACACTCCAACTAATTATAACTAAGCCATTATACTAGCACACACTCAGTGTACCTAGTGGCATCCTATACGTGGCTATTGGACTTTGCTATAGTCCCACTAGTGCCAAGACATTTGCAGAGCGCATCTGCCTGCGTTGCACACTCCAACTAATTATAACTAAGCCATTATACTTGCACACACTAAGTGTTTTTTAGTGGCATCCTATACGTGGCTATTGGACTTTGCTATAGTCCTACTAGTGCCAAGACATTTGCAGAGCGCATCTGCCTGCGTTGCACACTCCAACTAATTATAACTAAGCCATTATACTAGCACACACTCAGTGAACCTAGTGGCATCCTATACATGGCTATTGGACTTTGCTATAGTCCCACTAGTGCCAAGACATTTGCAGCACGTCTGCCTGCGTTGCACACTCCAACTAATTATAACTAAGCCATTATACTAGCACACACTCAGTGTACCTAGTGGCATCCTATACGTGGCTATTGGACTTTGCTATAGTCCCACTAGTGCCAAGACATTTGCAGCACGTCTGCCTGCGTTGCACACTCCAACTAATTATAACTAAGCCATTATACTAGCACACACTCAGTGTACCTAGTGGCATCCTATACGTGGCTATTGGACTTTGCTATAGTCCCACTAGTGCCAAGACATTTGCAGAGCGCATCTGCCTGCGTTGCACACTCCAACTAATTATAACTAAGCCATTATACTTGCACACACTAAGTGTTTTTTAGTGGCATCCTATACGTGGCTATTGGACTTTGCTATAGTCCTACTAGTGCCAAGACATTTGCAGAGCGCATCTGCCTGCGTTGCACACTCCAACTAATTATAACTAAGCCATTATACTAGCACACACTCAGTGAACCTAGTGGCATCCTATACGTGGCTATTGGACTTTGCTATAGTCCCACTAGTGCCAAGACATTTGCAGCACGTCTGCCTGCGTTGCACACTCCAACTAATTATAACTAAGCCATTATACTAGCACACACTCAGTGTACCTAGTGGCATCCTATACGTGGCTATTGGACTTTGCTATAGTCCCACTAGTGCCAAGACATTTGCAGCACGTCTGCCTGCGTTGCACACTCCAACTAATTATAACTAAGCCATTATACTAGCACACACTCAGTGTACCTAGTGGCATCCTATACGTGGCTATTGGACTTTGCTATAGTCCCATTAGTGCCAAGACATTTGCAGCACGTCTGCCTGCGTTGCACACTCCAACTAATTATAACTAAGCCATTTTACTAGCACACACTCAGTGTACCTAGTGGCATCCTATACGTGGCTATTGGACTTTGCTATAGTCCCACTAGTGCCAAGACATTTGCAGCACGTCTGCCTGCGTTGCACACTCCAACTAATTATAACTAAGCCATTATACTAGCACACACTCAGTGTACCTAGTGGCATCCTATACGTGGCTATTGGACTTTGCTATAGTCCCACTAGTGCCAAGACATTTGCAGCACGTCTGCCTGCGTTGCACACTCCAACTAATTATAACTAAGCCATTATACTAGCACACACTCAGTGTACCTAGTGGCATCCTATACGTGGCTATTGGACTTTGCTATAGTCCCACTAGTGCCAAGACATTTGCAGCACGTCTGCCTGCGTTGCACACTCCAACTAATTATAACTAAGCCATTATACTAGCACACACTCAGTGTACCTAGTGGCATCCTATACGTGGCTATTGGACTTTGCTATAGTCCTACTAGTGCCAAGACATTTACAGAGCGCATCTGCCTGCGTTGCACACTCCAACTAATTATAACTAAGCCATTATACTAGCACACACTCAGTGAACCTAGTGGCATCCTATACGTGGATATTGGACTTTGCTATAGTCCCACTAGTGCCAAGACATTTGCAGCACGTCTGCCTGCGTTGCACACTCCAACTAATTATAACTAAGCCATTATACTAGCACACACTCAGTGTACCTAGTGGCATCCTATACGTGGCTATTGGACTTTGCTATAGTCCCACTAGTGCCAAGACATTTGCAGCACGTCTGCCTGCGTTGCACACTCCAACTAATTATAACTAAGCCATTATACTAGCACACACTCAGTGTACCTAGTGGCATCCTATACGTGGCTATTGGACTTTGCTATAGTCCCACTAGTGCCAAGACATTTGCAGCACGTCTGCCTGCGTTGCACACTCCAACTAATTATAACTAAGCCATTATACTAGCACACACTCAGTGTACCTAGTGGCATCCTATACGTGGCTATTGGACTTTGCTATAGTCCCACTAGTGCCAAGACATTTGCAGCACGTCTGCCTGCGTTGCACACTCCAACTAATTATAACTAAGCCATTATACTAGCACACACTCAGTGTACCTAGTGGCATCCTATACGTGGCTATTGGACTTTGCTATAGTCCCACTAGTGCCAAGACATTTGCAGCACGTCTGCCTGCGTTGCACACTCCAACTAATTATAACTAAGCCATTATACTAGCACACACTCAGTGTACCTAGTGGCATCCTATACGTGGCTATTGGACTTTGCTATAGTCCCACTAGTGCCAAGACATTTGCAGCACGTCTGCCTGCGTTGCACACTCCAACTAATTATAACTAAGCCATTATACTAGCACACACTCAGTGTACCTAGTGGCATCCTATACGTGGCTATTGGACTTTGCTATAGTCCCACTAGTGCCAAGACATTTGCAGCACGTCTGCCTGCGTTGCACACTCCAACTAATTATAACTAAGCCATTATACTAGCACACACTCAGTGTACCTAGTGGCATTCTATACGTGGCTATTGGACTTTGCTATAGTCCCACTAGTGCCAAGACATTTGCAGCACGTCTGCCTGCGTTGCACACTCCAACTAATTATAACTAAGCCATTATACTAGCACACACTCAGTGTACCTAGTGGCATCCTATACGTGGCTATTGGACTTTGCTATAGTCCTACTAGTGCCAAGACATTTGCAGAGCGCATCTGCCTGCGTTGCACACTCCAACTAATTATAACTAAGCCATTATACTAGCACACACTCAGTGAACCTAGTGGCATCCTATACGTGGATATTGGACTTTGCTATAGTCCCACTAGTGCCAAGACATTTGCAGCACGTCTGCCTGCGTTGCACACTCCAACTAATTATAACTAAGCCATTATACTAGCACACACTCAGTGTACCTAGTGGCATCCTATACGTGGCTATTGGACTTTGCTATAGTCCCACTAGTGCCAAGACATTTGCAGAGCGCATCTGCCTGCGTTGCACACTCCAACTAATTATAACTAAGCCATTATACTTGCACACACTAAGTGTTTTTTAGTGGCATCCTATACGTGGCTATTGGACTTTGCTATAGTCCTACTAGTGCCAAGACATTTGCAGAGCGCATCTGCCTGCGTTGCACACTCCAACTAATTATAACTAAGCCATTATACTAGCACACACTCAGTGAACCTAGTGGCATCCTATACGTGGCTATTGGACTTTGCTATAGTCCCACTAGTGCCAAGACATTTGCAGCACGTCTGCCTGCGTTGCACACTCCAACTAATTATAACTAAGCCATTATACTAGCACACACTCAGTGTACCTAGTGGCATCCTATACGTGGCTATTGGACTTTGCTATAGTCCCACTAGTGCCAAGACATTTGCAGCACGTCTGCCTGCGTTGCACACTCCAACTAATTATAACTAAGCCATTATACTAGCACACACTCAGTGTACCTAGTGGCATCCTATACGTGGCTATTGGACTTTGCTATAGTCCCACTAGTGCCAAGACATTTGCAGAGCGCATCTGCCTGCGTTGCACACTCCAACTAATTATAACTAAGCCATTATACTTGCACACACTAAGTGTTTTTTAGTGGCATCCTATACGTGGCTATTGGACTTTGCTATAGTCCTACTAGTGCCAAGACATTTGCAGAGCGCATCTGCCTGCGTTGCACACTCCAACTAATTATAACTAAGCCATTATACTAGCACACACTCAGTGAACCTAGTGGCATCCTATACGTGGCTATTGGACTTTGCTATAGTCCCACTAGTGCCAAGACATTTGCAGCACGTCTGCCTGCGTTGCACACTCCAACTAATTATAACTAAGCCATTATACTAGCACACACTCAGTGTACCTAGTGGCATCCTATACGTGGCTATTGGACTTTGCTATAGTCCCACTAGTGCCAAGACATTTGCAGCACGTCTGCCTGCGTTGCACACTCCAACTAATTATAACTAAGCCATTATACTAGCACACACTCAGTGTACCTAGTGGCATCCTATACGTGGCTATTGGACTTTGCTATAGTCCCACTAGTGCCAAGACATTTGCAGCACGTCTGCCTGCGTTGCACACTCCAACTAATTATAACTAAGCCATTATACTAGCACACACTCAGTGTACCTAGTGGCATCCTATACGTGGCTATTGGACTTTGCTATAGTCCCACTAGTGCCAAGACATTTGCAGCACGTCTGCCTGCGTTGCACACTCCAACTAATTATAACTAAGCCATTATACTAGCACACACTCAGTGTACCTAGTGGCATCCTATACGTGGCTATTGGACTTTGCTATAGTCCCACTAGTGCCAAGACATTTGCAGCACGTCTGCCTGCGTTGCACACTCCAACTAATTATAACTAAGCCATTATACTAGCACACACTCAGTGTACCTAGTGGCATCCTATACGTGGCTATTGGACTTTGCTATAGTCCCACTAGTGCCAAGACATTTGCAGCACGTCTGCCTGCGTTGCACACTCCAACTAATTATAACTAAGCCATTATACTAGCACACACTCAGTGTACCTAGTGGCATCTTATACGTGGCTATTGGACTTTGCTATAGTCCTACTAGTGCCAAGACATTTGCAGAGCGCATCTGCCTGCGTTGCACACTCCAACTAATTATAACTAAGCCATTATACTAGCACACACTCAGTGAACCTAGTGGCATCCTATACGTGGATATTGGACTTTGCTATAGTCCCACTAGTGCCAAGACATTTGCAGCACGTCTGCCTGCGTTGCACACTCCAACTAATTATAACTAAGCCATTATACTAGCACACACTCAGTGTACCTAGTGGCATCCTATACGTGGCTATTGGACTTTGCTATAGTCCCACTAGTGCCAAGACATTTGCAGCACGTCTGCCTGCGTTGCACACTCCAACTAATTATAACTAAGCCATTATACTAGCGCACACTCAGTGTACCTAGTGGCATCCTATACGTGGCTATTGGACTTTGCTATAGTCCCACTAGTGCCAAGACATTTGCAGCACGTCTGCCTGCGTTGCACACTCCAACTAATTATAACTAAGCCATTATACTAGCACACACTCAGTGTACCTAGTGGCATCCTATACGTGGCTATTGGACTTTGCTATAGTCCCACTAGTGCCAAGACATTTGCAGCACGTCTGCCTGCGTTGCACACTCCAACTAATTATAACTAAGCCATTATACTAGCACACACTCAGTGTACCTAGTGGCATCCTATACGTGGCTATTGGACTTTGCTATAGTCCCACTAGTGCCAAGACATTTGCAGCACGTCTGCCTGCGTTGCACACTCCAACTAATTATAACTAAGCCATTATACTAGCACACACTCAGTGTACCTAGTGGCATCCTATACGTGGCTATTGGACTTTGCTATAGTCCCACTAGTGCCAAGACATTTGCAGCACGTCTGCCTGCGTTGCACACTCCAACTAATTATAACTAAGCCATTATACTAGCACACACTCAGTGTACCTAGTGGCATCCTATACGTGGCTATTGGACTTTGCTATAGTCCCACTAGTGCCAAGACATTTGCAGCACGTCTGCCTGCGTTGCACACTCCAACTAATTATAACTAAGCCATTATACTAGCACACACTCAGTGTACCTAGTGGCATCCTATACGTGGCTATTGGACTTTGCTATAGTCCCACTAGTGCCAAGACATTTGCAGCACGTCTGCCTGCGTTGCACACTCCAACTAATTATAACTAAGCCATTATACTAGCACACACTCAGTGTACCTAGTGGCATCCTATACGTGGCTATTGGACTTTGCTATAGTCCCACTAGTGCCAAGACATTTGCAGCACGTCTGCCTGCGTTGCACACTCCAACTAATTATAACTAAGCCATTATACTAGCACACACTCAGTGTACCTAGTGGCATCCTATACGTGGCTATTGGACTTTGCTATAGTCCTACTAGTGCCAAGACATTTGCAGAGCGCATCTGCCTGCGTTGCACACTCCAACTAATTATAACTAAGCCATTATACTAGCACACACTCAGTGAACCTAGTGGCATCCTATACGTGGATATTGGACTTTGCTATAGTCCCACTAGTGCCAAGACATTTGCAGCACGTCTGCCTGCGTTGCACACTCCAACTAATTATAACTAAGCCATTATACTAGCACACACTCAGTGTACCTAGTGGCATCCTATACGTGGCTATTGGACTTTGCTATAGTCCCACTAGTGCCAAGACATTTGCAGCACATCTGCCTGCGTTGCACACTCCAACTAATTATAACTAAGCCATTATACTAGCACACACTCAGTGTACCTAGTGGCATCCTATACGTGGCTATTGGACTTTGCTATAGTCCTACTAGTGCCAAGACATTTGCAGAGCGCATCTGCCTGCGTTGCACACTCCAACTAATTATAACTAAGCCATTATACTAGCACACACTCAGTGAACCTAGTGGCATCCTATACGTGGCTATTGGACTTTGCTATAGTCCCACTAGTGCCAAGACATTTGCAGCACGTCTGCCTGCGTTGCACACTCCAACGAATTATAACTAAGTTACATTGTCAGGGATATTTATTCTTTATTATTCTGCTGTTAATAAAGCTAGACCACCACTGCAATCTTCACCACCTCTCAATTTTTACTACCACATTTTCAGTCCACAATCTTGTCGCAATCAACATGAGTGGCAAAATGACAGATGCTGGTGGAAAGGGGAAGAGGCGTGGTGGAAAAGGCAAAAAAGGTTTTGTCAGTGGGGAAGGTGCCAAAGCTCCATTATCATCTGCTGAAGATAGACCATCTACTAGCAAAAGTAAGATGTCTACTACTTATTGTGGACAATCCGATGTGCTCCCTTTTTTACGGACACGAACAAGAGGAACAAAGGTAGATGATGGGCAAAAAAGGAAAATGCTTGAATGGATCTCAAGTGGTCCAACAAGTGCCCTCTCAGCCACTTCAAGTACCGCATCCAAAAAACACCATTCCTCTGAGTTGTCATCCCAATCACACTTGATTTCTCCCAGCTCTGAAGTCTCCATCAGCCCTGCACAGTATGGTGGAACTGAGATGGCGGAGTCTGCAGAGCTGTTCAGTCACACTATAGCCTGGGAATCAGAGGTCTGCTCCCAAGCTACAGTGAGTACAGAACAGGAAATGGTCTGCAGTGATGCCCAGAACCTTTGTGACTCAGATTCAGGCCGTGAGGACCAAGTTTCTGAGCATAATGTTGACCCTTTGTCACAAACTGTAACACCTGTGGTTATAGACAATGAGGAACATACTGATGAAGATGAGACGCAGATACCCGATTGGGATGACAACTTAAATATTCGGTCAGGGCAAGAAGAGGCTCGGTCTGAGGGGGAGGGGAGTGCGAACACAACAATTGATGATGACGTTCTAGATCCCACCTACTGTCAACCCCCAGTCAGGCACTCGAGGAGGTCAACAGAGGCGGTGGAGGAGGATGCAACCGACGACGAAGTTACCTTGCGCCTTCCTGGACAGAGTCGGAGCACTGGTAGCACGTCTACAACTGCATCCTCAGCCACCACTCTGCCTATGAGCATTATTCGGGGTGGATCAACAGGTCGCATGGCCTCTAAGCCTTGCCTAGCCTGGGCCTTTTTTCACATCGAAAAAGATCGCCCAACTCATGTGATATGTAACATTTGTCATGATTCTGTTAGTAGAGGTCAAAACCTCAGCAGTTTGACAACTTCTTCCATGAATCGTCACATGAATAAATATCATAAGTCCCGGTGGGAAGCTCACCGTGCTGCAATGCCGGCTAGCGGAGCGAACCATCCACCGCCCGCCCCTTCCAGTGCATCCGCGCGCTCTTCATCTTCTAGGACTGTGGGGACAGCTGTCACACCTGTTTTTCCACGCAAAACTTCCACCACTGTAACCGCAACAGGCAGTTTGCTTGTAAGGTCGTCAGTTGGTTTGGAAGGGGAAACAAGTGAGTGTGTACAGCTCTCTCAGACATCGATAGCACCAACGTTGGATGAAGGCAACATCATGTCTCCGCCTGCACTTTCCTCACAAACCTGCATTTTTGCAGGGACACCCTACTCAACACCGTCTACACACAGCAGCCAGATCTCTGTCCCTCAGATGTGGTCAAATAAAAGGCCACTTCCTCCGACCCATGACAAAGCTAAGAGGTTGACTCTATCCCTCTGTAAGCTGTTGGCTACCGAAATGCTGCCTTTCCGCCTAGTGGACACACAGGATTTTAGAGACCTTATGTCTGTCGCTGTGCCCCAGTACCAGATGCCTAGTCGCCACTACTTCTCTAAGAAAGGTGTGCCCGCGCTACACCAGCATGTCGCACACAACATCACCGCTTCCTTGAGAAACTCTGTGTGTGAACGGGTGCATTTCACCACCGATACTTGGACCAGTAAGCATGGACAGGGACGTTACATGTCGCTGACTGGGCACTGGGTAACTATGGTGATAGATGGTGAAGGGTCTGCTGCACAAGTCTTGCCGTCCCCACGACTTGTGTGTCAATCCTCTGTCTGTCCAAGTTCCGCCACAGCTTCTGCATCCTCCACCTCATCTGGGTCCTCCACCTCCGCCCCAAGCCTGCCTGGTCAGGCCACCAGCGTTCTCACTGCGCAGAAGGAATCACGCACGCCTCATTACTATGCTGGCAGCCGAGCGCAACGGCATCAGGCGGTCTTTAGCTTGACATGTCTTGGTAATAAGAGTCACACAGCTGAGGAGTTGTGGTCAGCTCTGCGGTCCGAGTTTAATAAATGGTTGTCTCCACTCAACCTGCAGCCTGGTAAGGCCGTGTGCGACAATGCTGCAAACCTGGGTGCGGCCCTTCGCCTGGGCAAGGTGACACACGTACCTTGTATGGCTCACGTGTTGAACCTTGTCGTGCAGCAATTTTTAACACACTATCCCGGCCTAGATGGCCTTCTGAACAGGGCACGAAAACTGTCTGCTCACTTCCGGCGTTCAAGCGCCGCAGCTGAGCGACTTGCATCGCTACAGAAGTCTTTCGGCCTGCCGGTTCATCGCCTGAAATGCGATGTGGCGACACGCTGGAATTCAACTCTCCACATGTTACAGCGACTGTGGCAGCACCGCAGAGCCCTGGTGCAATACGTCATGACGTATAGCCTGGGCCAACGAGATGCAGAGGTGGGGCAGATCACCCTGATGGAGTGGTCTCAGATCAAGGACCTATGCACCCTTCTGCACAGTTTCGACATGGCGACGAATATGTTTAGCTCTGACAATGCCATTATCAGCATGACGATTCCAGTCATTTACATGCTGGAGCACACGCTAAACACTATTCGGAGTCAGGGGTGGGACAACATGAAGGGGAGGAACTACAGGAGGATTCATATGTGCAAGGGACAACAACATCACCAAGGTCCAGACGTTCATCATCACCAACGCAGCAGGCATGGGACCATGGGGAACAGGGATCGACAAGGGCGCATAGTAGCAGGCGAAATGTTGAGCAAGGTGCAGGAGAACATGAAGAAATGGAGGACGAACTGTCCATGGACATGGAAGACTCAGCGGATGAGGGAGACCTTGGTCAAATTTCAGTTGAAAGAGGTTGGGGGGAGATGTCAGAGGAAGAAAGAACGGGTAGCACCTCTATGCCACAAACACAGCGTGGACTTGGTCCGCATGGCTGCGCAAGACACATGAGTGCCTTTTTGTTGCACTACCTCCAACATGACAGTCGTATTGTCAAAATTAGAAGTGATGATGACTACTGGATTGCCACACTATTAGATCCCCGGTACAAGTCCAAATTTTGTGACATAATTCCAGCCATAGAAAGGGACGCACGTATGCAGGAGTATCAGCAGAAGCTGTTACTCGATCTTAGCTCGGCTTTTCCACCAAACAACCGTGCAGGTGCAGGGAGGGAATCTCCCAGTTGTAACTTGACAAACATGGGACGGTCTCGTCATCTTCACCAGTCTACCCGTACCAGTAGGACCGTATCTGGTGCCGGTAACAGCAATTTTATGGAATCTTTTCATAATTTTTTTAGACCCTCTTTTGCAAGGCCACCAGAGACAACAAGTCTGACACATACTCAACGGCTGGAGAGGATGATACAGGAGTATCTCCAAATGAACACCGATGCCATGACTGTGCAACTGGAGCCTTGCTCCTTTTGGGCTTCAAACATAGAAAAATGGCCAGAGCTCTCCAGTTACGCCTTGGAGATTTTGTCGTGTCCAGCTGCCAGCGTTGTCTCTGAACGTGTATTCAGTGCTGCTGGGTGTGTGCTGACAGATAAGCGCACGCGTCTGTCCAGTGACAATGTGGACAGACTGACGTTCATCAAAATGAACAAGTCATGGATCCAGAAGGAATTTACTACCCCTGTGTCATCCTGGGGAGAGTAAATGCTTGTGGATTTGGAATGTGCTTGATGGAAATCAAAACATCCTGTTTGCAACTAGGGCCCAAGTGCTGCCACTGATGGGGTGGGTGTCTGTGTGGCCCAATTTTTGGAAAAAAAGGGAGACTCCGCTTGGAGTAACCCTTGCTTGATGTGTTTTTAAAAGAAGCCAAGATGAACAGAGCTGGGATCAGCAAAGACTTTGCTACCTACCCCGGTGTCATCCTGGGGACGGATAAGAATGGCGTATTTTTGAATGTGCTTGATGCAAATCAAAACATCCTGTTTGCAACTAGGGCCCAAGTGCTGCCACTGATGGGGTGGGTGTCTGTGTGGCCCAATTTTTGGAAAAAAATGGAGACTCCGCTTGGAGTAACCCTTGCTTGATGTGTTTTTAAAAGAAGCCAAGATGAACAGAGCTGGGATCAGCAAAGACTTTGCTACCTACCCCGGTGTCATCCTGGGGACGGATAAGAATGGCGTATTTTTGAATGTGCTTGATGCAAATCAAAACATCCTGTTTGCAACTAGGGCCCAAGTGCTGCCACTGATGGGGTGGGTGTCTGTGTGGCCCAATTTTTGGAAAAAAAGGGAGACTCCGCTTGGAGTAACCCTTGCTTGATGTGTTTTTAAAAGAAGCCAAGATGAACAGAGCTGGGATCAGGAAAGACTTTGCTACCTACCCCGGTGTCATCCTGGGGACGGATAAGAATGGCGTATTTTTGAATGTGCTTGATGCAAATCAAAACATCCTGTTTGCAACTAGGGCCCAAGTGCTGCCACTGATGGGGTGGGTGTCTGTGTGGCCCAATTTTTGGAAAAAAGGGAGACTCCGCTTGGAGTAACCCTTGCTTACATTGTTTTTAAAAGAAGCCAAGATGAACAAGTCATGGGTCAGCAAAGACTTTGCTACCTACCCCGGTGTCATCCTGGGGACGGTTAATTATGGGGTATTTTTGAATGTGATTGATGCAAATGTAGCTGTGAAGTGTACAACTAGGGCCCAAGTGCTGCCACTGATGGGGTGGGTGTCTGTGTGGCCCAATTTTTGGAAAAAAAGGGAGACTCCGCTTGGAGTAACCCTTGCTTGATGTGTTTTTAAAAGAAGCCAAGATGAACAGAGCTGGGATCAGCAAAGACTTTGCTACCTACCCCGGTGTCATCCTGGGGACGGATAAGAATGGCGTATTTTTGAATGTGCTTGATGCAAATCAAAACATCCTGTTTGCAACTAGGGCCCAAGTGCTGCCACTGATGGGGTGGGTGTCTGTGTGGCCCAATTTTTGGAAAAAAAGGGAGACTCCGCTTGGAGTAACCCTTGCTTGATGTGTTTTTAAAAGAAGCCAAGATGAACAGAGCTGGGATCAGGAAAGACTTTGCTACCTACCCCGGTGTCATCCTGGGGACGGATAAGAATGGCGTATTTTTGAATGTGCTTGATGCAAATCAAAACATCCTGTTTGCAACTAGGGCCCAAGTGCTGCCACTGATGGGGTGGGTGTCTGTGTGGCCCAATTTTTGGAAAAAAAGGGAGACTCCGCTTGGAGTAACCCTTGCTTGATGTGTTTTTAAAAGAAGCCAAGATGAACAGAGCTGGGATCAGCAAAGACTTTGCTACCTACCCCGGTGTCATCCTGGGGACGGATAAGAATGGCGTATTTTTGAATGTGCTTGATGCAAATCAAAACATCCTGTTTGCAACTAGGGCCCAAGTGCTGCCACTGATGGGGTGGGTGTCTGTGTGGCCCAATTTTTGGAAAAAAAGGGAGACTCCGCTTGGAGTAACCCTTGCTTGATGTGTTTTTAAAAGAAGCCAAGATGAACAGAGCTGGGATCAGGAAAGACTTTGCTACCTACCCCGGTGTCATCCTGGGGACGGATAAGAATGGCGTATTTTTGAATGTGCTTGATGCAAATCAAAACATCCTGTTTGCAACTAGGGCCCAAGTGCTGCCACTGATGGGGTGGGTGTCTGTGTGGCCCAATTTTTGGAAAAAAGGGAGACTCCGCTTGGAGTAACCCTTGCTTGATGTGTTTTTAAAAGAAGCCAAGATGAACAGAGCTGGGATCAGGAAATACTTTGCTACCTACCCCGGTGTCATCCTGGGGACGGATAAGAATGGCGTATTTTTGAATGTGCTTGATGCAAATCAAAACATCCTGTTTGCAACTAGGGCCCAAGTGCTGCCACTGATGGGGTGGGTGTCTGTGTGGCCCAATTTTTGGAAAAAAAGGGAGACTCCGCTTGGAGTAACCCTTGCTTGATGTGTTTTTAAAAGAAGCCAAGATGAACAGAGCTGGGATCAGCAAAGACTTTGCTACCTACCCCGGTGTCATCCTGGGGACGGATAAGAATGGCGTATTTTTGAATGTGCTTGATGCAAATCAAAACATCCTGTTTGCAACTAGGGCCCAAGTGCTGCCACTGATGGGGTGGGTGTCTGTGTGGCCCAATTTTTGGAAAAAAAGGGAGACTCCGCTTGGAGTAACCCTTGCTTGATGTGTTTTTAAAAGAAGCCAAGATGAACAGAGCTGGGATCAGGAAAGACTTTGCTACCTACCCCGGTGTCATCCTGGGGACGGATAAGAATGGCGTATTTTTGAATGTGCTTGATGCAAATCAAAACATCCTGTTTGCAACTAGGGCCCAAGTGCTGCCACTGATGGGGTGGGTGTCTGTGTGGCCCAATTTTTGGAAAAAAAGGGAGACTCCGCTTGGAGTAACCCTTGCTTGATGTGTTTTTAAAAGAAGCCAAGATGAACAGAGCTGGGATCAGCAAAGACTTTGCTACCTACCCCGGTGTCATCCTGGGGACGGATAAGAATGGCGTATTTTTGAATGTGCTTGATGCAAATCAAAACATCCTGTTTGCAACTAGGGCCCAAGTGCTGCCACTGATGGGGTGGGTGTCTGTGTGGCCCAATTTTTGGAAAAAAAGGGAGACTCCGCTTGGAGTAACCCTTGCTTGATGTGTTTTTAAAAGAAGCCAAGATGAACAGAGCTGGGATCAGCAAAGACTTTGCTACCTACCCCGGTGTCATCCTGGGGACGGATAAGAATGGCGTATGTTTGAATGTGCTTGATGCAAATCAAAACATCCTGTTTGCAACTAGGGCCCAAGTGCTGCCACTGATGGGGTGGGTGTCTGTGTGGCCCAATTTTTGGAAAAAAAGGGAGACTCCGCTTGGAGTAACCCTTGCTTGATGTGTTTTTAAAAGAAGCCAAGATGAACAGAGCTGGGATCAGGAAAGACTTTGCTACCTACCCCGGTGTCATCCTGGGGACGGATAAGAATGGCGTATTTTTGAATGTGCTTGATGCAAATCAAAACATCCTGTTTGCAACTAGGGCCCAAGTGCTGCCACTGATGGGGTGGGTGTCTGTGTGGCCCAATTTTTGGAAAAAAAGGGAGACTCCGCTTGGAGTAACCCTTGCTTGATGTGTTTTTAAAAGAAGCCAAGATGAACAGAGCTGGGATCAGCAAAGACTTTGCTACCTACCCCGGTGTCATCCTGGGGACGGATAAGAATGGCGTATTTTTGAATGTGCTTGATGCAAATCAAAACATCCTGTTTGCAACTAGGGCCCAAGTGCTGCCACTGATGGGGTGGGTGTCTGTGTGGCCCAATTTTTGGAAAAAAGGGAGACTCCGCTTGGAGTCACCTTGCGGTGTTTTACATGATTTTAGAAGGGCGTGCCATGCCTATATCTGTGTGTCCTCCTCTTTTTCCTTGTCCAGCTGTTTTGTTTTCGCATGAGTATATGTCCTTGTCACTTTCCAATGTGTTTGAGTTGTTTGTCACCTTTAGGACACCTTTGAGGGTGTTTTCTAGGTGTTTTTCTGTGTTTGTGATTGCCTGCCATTGTTTCCTATGCAGTTCGAGTTCGGTTCGTCGAACGTTCGACGAACCGAACTCGAACGGGAGGTCCGTTCGGCGAACCAACCTCGAGCCGAACCGCGACCGGTTCGCTCATCTCTAGTCGTGTGTGACAATGGCCGGAACCTGGTGGCGGCTTTGAGGCGAGGCCAGCTGACGCATGTTCCATGCGTGGCCCATGTGCTCAACCTCGTGGTTCAGCGGTTTCTAAAGTCATACCCAGAGCTGTCTGATCTGCTGGTAAAAGTTCGCCGCCTGTCTGCACATTTTCGAAAGTCACCTACTGCTTCAGCCGGCCTTGCCGGCTTTCAGCGCAGTTTGCATCTTCCGGCTCACAGACTGGTGTGTGATGTCCCCACGCGTTGGAATTCAACTCTGCACATGTTGGTCAGGATATGTGAGCAGAAGAGGGCAGTTGTTGAGTACCTGCATCACCTAAACCGTCGGGAAATGGGTCAAACTCCACACATAACACCTGAGGAGTGGAGATGGATGTCCGACCTATGTACCATCCTCCAAAACTTTGAGGACTCCACCAAGATGGTGAGTGGTGATGACGCCATTATTAGCGTCACCATACCGCTACTCTGCCTTCTTAAACGGTCTCTGCTCAAAACCAAACATGATGCATTGCAGGCGGAGCGCGATGAGTTGCAGCAAGAAACAGTAGTGGGTGTGGGTGATAACACACAGCCCAGCCTCGTCTCATCACAACGTGCAGTGGAGGACTATGACGAGGAGGAGGATGAAGACATGGAGCAAATCTCCGGCCAAATTGAGGATATCACATGCACACCAGTCATATCCTCGGTTCAGCGTGGCTGGCCAGAGGACAGGGTAGATGAGGAGGAGGAGGAGGAGGAGGAGGAGGACAGCATGTTCAGTCAACGTGTTGGTCAGGCTACTGAAGTCCTGGCTGTTAAGAGTCTGGCGCACATGGCTGACTTTATGGTAAGCTGCCTGTCTCGTGACCCTCGCGTTAAGAACATCTTGGCCGACAATCATTACTGGTTGGTAACACTGTTAGACCCATGCTACAAGGAGAACTTTATGTCTCTTATTCCCGAGGCGGAGAGGTCAACCAAAATGCAGCAGTTCCGGAAGGCCATAGTCACGGAAGTAGGCAAAGCATTCCCCTCACAAAACGCTAGCGGCATAGGTCAGGAATCAGTGGACAACCAAGGCGTACAGCCGAGAGAGGCACAAGTCCAATCCGCCAGAGGTAGGGGAACAGTCTTTAAGATGTGGGACAGTTTTCTCAGCCCCTCACGTACCACAGCCCCTGAGGTGCGGGGTAGTGCCACAAGAAATCCTAAGTTTGCCCAGATGCTCAAGGAGTACCTTGCAGATCGAACAACTGTACTCCGACATTCCTCTGTGCCTTACAATTATTGGGTATCCAAGGTGGACACGTGGCATGAATTGGCTCTCTACGCCTTGGAAGTCCTGGCCTGCCCTGCCGCTAGCGTTTTTTCAGAGCGTGTTTTTAGTGCCGCAGGTGGAATCATTACAGATAAACGCACCCGCCTGTCAACTGAAAATGCTGACAGGCTGACTCTGATCAAGATGAACAAGGGTTGGATTGGGCCAGACTTCACCACACCACCAGCAAATGAGAGCGGAATTTAAAGTTTGTAACGGGAATTTGCCATGTACCTCCAGTCACCCATGGGTACACACTTCTGGATTTTGGATAATCGCTGGACTGCTCCTCCTTCTCCTCATGCGCCACCATGATAACCGTTACAAGAGTTAGGCCTTTGTTTCAGGTATACCCCCAGTGGTAAATTTTTTCGCCCATTCTTTGCAGAATGGACATTACAACGACAGGAGACCCGCTCCTTTGCAATGGGAACAATGTTTTGAGGCCCTCATGCACGTCTCTATGCAGGGACAACGTGGAGCCTCCCAATTTTTGGCTGCCCTGCCAAAGGGCTATACTACAAAAGACCCACTTCCTGACAATGGACACTTAATGTTTTGAGGCCCTCATGCACGTCTCTATCCAGGGACAACGTGGAGCCTCCCAATTTTTGGCTGCCCTGCCAAAGGGCTATACTACAAAAGACCCACTTCCTGACAAGGGACACTTAATGTTTTGAGGCCCTCATGCACGTCTCTATCCAGGGACAACGTGGAGCCTCCCAATTTTTGGCTGCCCTGCCAAAGGGCTATACTACAAAAGACCCACTTCCTGACAAGGGACACTTAATGTTTTGAGGCCCTCATGCACGTCTCTATCCAGGGACAACGTGGAGCCTCCCAATTTTTGGCTGCCCTGCCAAAGGGCTATACTACAAAAGACCCACTTCCTTCCAATGGGCACTTCAGGTTTACAGGCCCTCATGCACGTCTCTATCCAGGGACAACGTGGAGCCTCCCAATTTTTGGCTGCCCTGCCTATGGGCTATACTATAATACACCCACTTCCTGACAATGGACACTTAATGTTTTGAGGCCCTCATGCACGTCTCTATCCAGGGACAACGTGGAGCCTCCCAATTTTTGGCTGCCCTGCCAAAGGGCTATACTATAATACACCCACTTCCTGACAATGGACACTTAATGTTTTGAGGCCCTCATGCACGTCTCTATCCAGGGACAACGTGGAGCCTCCCAATTTTTGGCTGCCCTGCCAAAGGGCTATACTACAAAAGACCCACTTCCTGACAAGGGACACTTAATGTTTTGAGGCCCTCATGCACGTCTCTATCCAGGGACAACGTGGAGCCTCCCAATTTTTGGCTGCCCTGCCAAAGGGCTATACTACAAAAGACCCACTTCCTTCCAATGGGCACTTCAGGTTTACAGGCCCTCATGCACGTCTCTATCCAGGGACAACGTGGAGCCTCCCAATTTTTGGCTGCCCTGCCTAAGGGCTATACTATAATACACCAACTTCCTGACAAGGGACACTTAATGTTTTGAGGCCCTCATGCACGTCTCTATCAAGGGACAACGTGGAGCCTCCCAATTTTTGGCTGCCCTGCCTAAGGGCTATACTACAATAGACCCACTTCCTTCCAATGGGCACTTCAGGTTTACAGGCCATCATGCACGTCTGTATGCAGGGGCATTGGTGAACCTCACAATTTTGGACTGCCCTGGCAAAGGAAAATACTACAAAGACTCAGTTCCTCAAAATGGGCACACAGATTAGAAATCTTTCATGTATTGATCTCAAAAAGTAACATACATTAGCTCTATCTCACTATTGGGTATGTGCCCTTAACATTTCCGCCATGAAAAATCATTTTGGTGTCATTTTGGAAGGTTTTCTGGTGAGTCCGTAAAAATGGCGTAAAACGCGGACAAAATTGTTCACAGCTGTGACTTTTGAGTGATAAATGCTTCAAGGGGTCTTCCCCATGCTGTTGCCATGTCATTTGAGCACTCTTCGGAGACTTTTGTGCCATTTTTAGGGTTTCTACATGCTGCCGGTGGTCATTTCACAAAAATACTCGGGTCTCCCATAGGATAACATTGGGCTCGGTGCTCGGGCCGAGTACACGAGTATCTTGGGAGGCTCGGCCCGAGCTTCGAGCACCCGAGCTTTTTAGTACTCGCTCATCACTAATACTGGCCTTAGAACAACATTCCTAGCCAATCACAAAGTGCGGGACTACAGTGTTCCTTAATGTTATCAATAACACTGGACTCTCTCTAAACATTATCTTCACACTATAGAATATCTATTATATGCAACCACATTGTGGTTAGCTCATACCCATAATATTGTATTGTGTTAACATACATATAAGTTGCCGATATCCTCTTCTAAGATTCCAGAAAGTACTTGAAATGTATAAACGCCTAGCTCCACTATGGACCATATCATTCAGTGTATGTCTGAATTAATTTCTAAACTTCATCGAATAAAAATTCTATAACTCATCTGTTTATTTAGGCCATCTGGGTGCACGGATTCAATCCAGAATATCCACCTCGCCTCTCTTTGTAAGAGAAGGTTATACCAATCACCTTTTCTCTCCGGTTCAGGTATTGTCTCAATGCTTTTAAAGCGAACATCTTCAAAATACCCTCCATGTTATGTATTAATATGCCAGGCTATAGGCATGTCCCGTTTATTGCAAATATCGCCCAGGTGTTCCCCAATATGAACCCGCAATTGTCTCCTCATTTTGCCTACAGAATTTTTGGGACAACCACATGTAAAAAGATAGATCACCCCTTGAGTGCGGCAATTTGTGAAACCCCTATTTTTGTAGACTCTCCCTGTTTTGGCACTGTTAAATTCGTTAAATGTTCAATTTTCTCGGTTTTGTAACCATGCACACCCTGCTCCTGCCGGTGGGTATAGTAGCTCCTTACCATAAGATCTTTTATATTACGCCCCCGCATAAATGTAACTGCCAGGTACTGGTGGATCGTGTCCTCAATATCTTTATTCTGCTTGAGTATTCTTCAGTATCTCTTGAGGATTTGCATAATCTGTGCATGTTGGTCCTCATATGTTGCCACCAACCTTGTCTTTCCTATTTCTTCCTCTCTTGGTTTAACAACCAGAAGGTCGTGTCTATATTTTATCATGGCCTTAGCAAACGCCTTAGCTATAATTCTCAATGGGTAACCCCTGTTTACAAACCTTTTCCTTAGTTGGAGGGCTTGTCTGTTGAACGCAGGAATTGACCCTTGGGGATCCCTTTCTTTAAGTTCACTGGGTGTTAACTTTCCCATCGGAGGAAGCTAATGGTTGTACTAGGTTTCCTGTATAATGTCAATTCTAGGATGTCATTAGCTCCCTTTTTTATATAAATATCCAGGAATGCGATTCTATCAATGCCAATTTCATACGTAAATTTGAGCCCAATTTTGTTCTTATTAAGTTCCTAAACAAATTCCAGACCAAATGACCAGTATGTCATCTATATATCTCCCCCAGAAAAAAATCTGGGGGCCCCAGTCAGGTTCTTCTTCTTTGAAGATGAACCCACCAACCCAGTAGCAGGTTAGCATATGTGGGGGCACACGGGCTCCCCATAGCTGTGCCCCTGAGCTGGTGGTAGAATTTTGTGTAGAATATAAAGTAATTTTTGGCAAGAATGAACTCCATAACTTCTAAAATGAATTTGTTGGGAGCTTCAAATTGATTTCCTCACATTCCTAGGCAATGCTCCAGGGCTTTTAATCCTGCATGATGGGGAATGCTACGATACAGGGATTCTACGTCTATAGATGTCAAGATCATGTCCTCCTCTAAAGTTATATCCTCTAATTTGCCCAATAGGTCCAAGGTATCCCCAGTATAGGAGGAGAGTGATGTGACAAATGACCTCAAAATTTGATCCACGTAAGTGCTCACATTTTGGGTCAGTGAATCGATACCAGATACAATAGGTCTCCCTTCAATAGGCTAGCTGAAATAGTAATCATCTTCTACACTTGTCTAAGCAACAGATGCAGAATCAGACTCACTACCAGCACTAGCCACCGGAGGGAGTCCAGAAACACTCCCAGGGACAGCACCATCTCTGATGGAATTCACAACAGGTCTGTAATTTTTATCGTAAGTACACTTCAACTGTGACAAACTGTTTTTTTTCTATAAAAAATGTTTTATGTTGTAAGAGAATGAAAACATAAAGTATCTGAATGTGGTATTGCTATAATCATACTGACCTAAAGAATAAAGCTTTTATTATTTTTATAACACGGTGAACCCCCCCCCAAAAAGAGACCAATTACTGAATTGTTGTTTCTTCTTGACTCTGCCTCACAACAAGTGGAATAGAAAGCGATCAAAAATACGTGGCCCAAAATGGTACAATTTAACACTTTAACTCATCGCACAGAAAGCAAGCCCTCACATGACTCTGGTGGCAGAATCATAAAAAAGTCTACAGCCATAAAAAATGATGCAAAAAACTTTTCTTTTGTAAAAAATAATTTTTTAGTGTGATAGTAGCCAAACCTCAAAAAAGATATAAATCTGGTATAGTTGTAATTGTATTGACGGCTGGAATAAAGCCTAATCACTTATACCACAAGGTGAATGACTTAAAAAAAAAAACATAAACAGAGCCAATTCTTCAAATAGTTTTGGTTTGTTCATTCTGCCTTTTTTTACCAGAATCAAATAGAAGAATAGAAGTAATAGGAATATGTGCACCAAAATAAAAACCTTTAAAAACAGTATGTTTATTTTAATAATAATGAAAACCAAGCAAACATCCCAGGCAGAAAAATACTTAGCAGTATGTAACATCTACACAGGTGTACCTTATGGACAAAAATTAGTGAGAGCAACAGTAGGTGATTATCCGGGCCGGTCAGAATATGAATAATCCACCAATAGTAAAGGGACTATGGTCCTTGCCCTGAACTGTTTTCCTGTCTGACGATGGAGGTAAAATCACCCTAATATTTTCAGTGCCCCTGTTCCTCGGCAGCTATTCCTGTTGCTCCCTACCCTGTCACTAAATGAATACCCTCCACCAAACCTCTTAAAGTGCACGTGTGATTCATGAAACACATTCAGTAACCAGCATTATTTAACCGTCAGTTTAAATATATGTATGCATTACAATAGTCTGCCACATCAAAAAAACAGGTCCTGGCATATGGTGTGGTAAAAAAAAGATAGTTGGCCCATTAAAGGGGATACTTAGCAGGAGATGGTATCTCCGCAGGATTCCATGGATCTTGACTGCCAGGTCAACAAGATCCCCAGATAATTTAAACATCTGACGCGTTACCTCCCTAGTTAGAGGTTCATCAGGGGTGAGAGGACTGACAAAGCCCAAAGAAAGGGGCCACCGATAGGAATTTAGAAAAAATAATAAATACACTTGTACATGACCATCCCGTAAATACCCAGGGGAGTATATATAGAAACAAATCTCTCAAATTACCTGTTGAAGCCCTCATTCACTTGTATACCATGCCCGGGATGTCAGTGCTGGTGATCAACGTGGGGCATAGGAAGATTTTATATCCCCGTTGTACTTGCAATGAATACAGGCGCGTTGGAGCCACGCTTTATAAATGAATCAGTGTACACTTTCTGTTCCATATCAGGTGACACATCACCTGATCAGAAGAGCAATACATTTGGAACGCAAATGCGTTCCACATACTGGAAACTGTCTCCTGCGCAGTATCATTGTTGCCGCTTCGGGTATTTCCATACATACTTAGTGAAACGCAATGCGTGCCATAAATGAAGTGAATTACAATGCATGCGCAGAATGGAATGCTAATGCATTCCACTTGCAAGCGGAAGTGAAGGTAAAATGATCTGTACCATTATTGCAAGGTTACAGGTATATGAGAGAATGAAAGGTTAATACCTCCAAAGCTTAATAAAACTGATGGTAATATATATCGTGTTATCAATTGGTGATATATTCTATAGCTGTATTTTTTACAGCTACCACTAAAATACTAAGACTCACATCAATGGTGCCTAATATCATTATAGCTTATGCTATACCAGGTATCCATACCAGGTGAAACATATGGACCAGGTCAGCAATATTTGTATACTGAAAGGGATGGTAACAAGGTACACAATTCTTATAACATAGGTTAACCTGGTAACCATTGGTTCCACAAATACAGTTAGGTCCAGAAATATTTGGACAGTGACACAATTTTCGCGAGTTGGGCTCTGCATGCCACCACATTGGATTTGAAATGAAACCTCTACAACAGAATTCAAGTGCAGATTGTAACGTTTAATTTGAAGGTTTGAACAAAAATATCTGATAGAAATTGTAGGAATTGTACACATTTCTTTACAAACACTCCACATTTTTGGAGGTCAAAAGTAATTGGACAAATAAACCAAACCCAAACAAAATATTTTTATTTTCAATATTTTGTTGCGAATCCTTTGGAGGCAATCACTGCCTTAAGTCTGGAACCCATGGACATCACCAAACGCTGGGTTTCCTCCTTCTTAATGCTTTGCCAGGCCTTTACAGCCGCAGCCTTCAGGTCTTGCTTGTTTGTGGGTCTTTCCGTCTTAAGTCTGGATTTGAGCAAGTGAAATGCATGCTCAATTGGGTTAAGATCTGGTGATTGACTTGGCCATTGCAGAATGTTCCACTTTTTTGCACTCATGAACTCCTGGGTAGCTTTGGCTGTATGCTTGGGGTCATTGTCCATCTGTACTATGAAGCGCCGTCCGATCAACTTTTGGCATTTGGCTGAATCTGGGCTGAAAGTATATCCCGGTATACTTCAGAATTCATCCGGCTACTCTTGTCTGCTGTTATGTCATCAATAAACACAAGTGACCCAGTGCCATTGAAAGCCATGCATGCCCATGCCATCACGTTGCCTCCACCATGTTTTACAGAGGATGTGGTGTGCCTTGGATCATGTGCCGTTCCCTTTCTTCTCCAAACTTTTTTCTTCCCATCATTCTGGTACAGGTTGACCTTTGTCTCATCTGTCCATAGAATACTTTTCCAGAACTGAGCTGGCTTCATGAGGTGTTTTTCAGCAAATTTAACTCTGGGCTGTCTATTTTTGGAATTGATGAATGGTTTGCATCTAGATGTGAACCCTTTGTATTTACTTTCATGGAGTCTTCTCTTTACTATTGACTTAGAGACAGATACACCTACTTCACTGAGAGTGTTCTGGACTTCAGTTGATGTTGTGAATGGGTTCTTCTTCACCAAAGAAAGTATGCGGCGATCATCCACCACTGTTGTCATCCGTGGACGCCCAGGCATTTTTGAGTTATCAAGCTCACCAGTCAATTCCTTTTTTCTCAGAATGTACCCGACTGTTGATTTTGCTACTCCAAGCATGTCTGCTATCTCTCTGATGGATTTTTTCTTTTTTTTCAGCCTCAGGATGTTCTGCTTCACCTCAATTGAGAGTTCCTTAGACCGCATGTTGTCAGGTCACAGCAACAGCTTCCAAATGCAAAACCACACACCTGTAATCAACCCCAGACCTTTTAACTACTTCATTGATTACAGGTTAACAAGGGAGACGCCTTCAGAGTTAATTGCAGCCCTTAGAGTCCCTTGTCCAATTACTTTTGGTCCCTTGAAAAAGAGGAGGCTATGCATTACAGAGCTATGATTCCTAATCCCTTTCTCCGATTTGGATGTGAAAACTCTCATATTCCAGCTGGGAGTGTGCACTTTCAGCCCATATTATATATATAATTGTATTTCTGAACATGTTTTTGTAAACAGCTAAAATAACAAAACTTGTGTCACTGTCCAAATATTTCTGGACCTAACTGTAGATATTCAAATGTGGTACAACTACCGCAACATCCAAACTGGGATTACATCCCATCCCTGAACCTAACCACAAAAACATGACCCAAAAGAGTATGATATCAACATTCTAAATAAAACTGGTAAAACTCAGGAGCTCATTTATACCTCTTGAGCTGACCTATGTCCAGGAGAAATATTTATCTGGTCTCCCATTGTAAAATTCTTTTGTCCCAGTCTCCCCATCTGATTGGTTTTGGGATGACCTCTATTACTTTAATTTATATTTTCTTACTATTGCTCTTGTTTGTATTTATAACGGGACAGGCTAACGGGGTATCCCGTTTGTGTGCAATATCCCCAAGGTGTTTGCTAATCTGGACCCTTAGTTGTCTCTTGGTTTTTCCCATATAACTAAGGGGGCAGCTGCATGTACAGACATACACCACTGTTGTGAAGGTTAGTTATGTTTTGGCTGCTGGGAGTCTCCCTCTGGTGGCCAGAAATGGTTTGGACATGGACCAGGTGTGTTGTGCAGTGGGTGTTTCCTTTGCTAACTCTCTGCTTATTTAAATTCTGGTCTGATTGCAGGCTGTTGCCGGATGTCAGTTGTTCTTTGTATCTCCAGCCTGCTTAATCCTGCTCTACACCACATCTTCCCCAGATAAGTGCTTGCTCTTTATTTATTGTCTGGTTCTTTTGTTTATCTGGGTTTGTCATTTGCTGTGGTTGGTTTCAGTTTATTTGCTTGCAGGGATTTTCCCCCTTAGTGGATTGTTGAGGAACTCCCTGCAGTTCTGTGTGGAGTATAGCTCCTTTGGGTCCATGTGTTTGTGGCTTTGACTTTTTTATGATTCTTGTTTTCTGTTCATTGGTATGACAAGGACACCTGGTATAGGACGGAGTTCAGATCGTGCGATCTGAGGGCATTTTTGTACTATCAGGAAGTTGGTATTTTGCAGGGTTTTTCTCTGGCCACCATCAGTCCCTTTCCTGTCCTTTCCTATTATAGTGAGCGGGGGCCTCACCTTTTGCTAATCCTGTCATCTACCTGTGTATTGTGTTTTTCCTACATCACCGCAGTCTTTGAATGTGGGGGGCTAGCTATTCTTGTCTATTTTCTGAGGCAGAGAGTTATTCATCTTTCCTACCTTTAGGATAGTTAGTTCTCCAGCTGGGTTCGCGGTGCACAGGATGTTAGTTCACCCCTCGGCTACTTCTAGATGTGATGGTTAGTAAGGGGATGGCGGCCAGATTAGTTGCCAATGCTCTTGTCACCTTTTGCCAATGATTTGTGGAGGTCTTCCATGGTTCCGGATCATAACACACCACCCCGTCTGTCCTGCAATTAGCAAACCCATGTATATTAAATGATCTTCCAGTTACAAAGTTAACACACTTAGACTGATTAATGCATGGGCAAAAGGAGTATGAGCCACATCTAAACATCCCACAGGGTTTTCAGTCTAGCCATGTGTCTGCCTGTCTCGGAGGGACAAAATGGCTGTGTACAACACTGTCATGGATGGTTTTCCCTCTCCTATACGTCACACTCTGATGTGATGAAACGGAGTCACAGATGTCAGGATCGGATCTCAAAACATCCCAATAATGTCTCAAGATGCTCATGATTTGTTGATTATAGTCATGATACTCTTTTTTTTAGAATGTGTTACTAGAAGTTCAGACCTGTTTCTACACCATACTTGATTGAATGCCGATTCATTGATATCCATTGGGTACTCTCTTTTTTAAGTCTACATTTTAGATACTGATACTGATGATAAGTCCAAAAGAGATGAAGAATTCCTCCTGAGACGGAGGAACTGACCCTTGGGAATTCCTTTCCTCCAGGGCAGTGAGTGAAAATTCTCCCATCTCAGGAGGCTCTTAGTTGATGTAGCCTTACGAAAAATCGTAGTAGAAAGCGTACTATCCTAATTCTTCCAGATACGGATATCCAAGGAAGTTAGACTTTTGAAATCATACTCAAAGTTGAAAAAGAGATCCAGGTCATTATTGTTCAGACACCCCACAAAGTTTTTAAGTGATAAAAGGTCACCCGACCACAGGACGAGGCTATCATCAATCTAGCGACCCCAAAACAATATGTGAGAGGTCCATATGACATCCTCGTCCTGAAAAACAACCTTATACTCCCACCAACCCAGGAACAGATTTGCGTAAGAGAGAGCGCATGGACTTCTCATTGCAGTGCCCCTGAGTTAGTGGTAATTTTTTTTTAGTGAAGGCAAAGTATGGCACAAAACAAACTCGAGTAGTTTCATAATAATCAAATTATGTTTTCAAAGATGGGTACCTCTGGTGGAGATGAAATGCTGAATAGCCGCCAGACCCTTATCATGAGAGATGCTGCTTTACAGCTGCTCAACATCTATTGAGAACAGCATGGTTTTTTCACCAATTTGAATGTCTTCAAGTTTAGAGAGCAGATCTGTAGTGTCCCTTATGTGGGAGGGTAAAGTGATGACAAATGGTCCTAAAACCTTGTCAAGATAATGGATAACATTCTGACATAATGCATCCACTCCCAACATGATTGGGTGACCTTTTAAGGGGTTCAGACCCTTGTAGAAAGTTGCTATGACTAGATGCTTAGGGAACATAAATTGGAATTCATTTTTGGAGATCAGTGAATATGTCAATGCGACATTATGAATGTAAAAAAGATGCCCCGCATACTCATCGGTCTGATCTGAGGACAAAATTTAGTACATCAAGCCATCGGATAGAATGGCTTTACACATTAGTGGATATTTATTGGCATTCATTACCACCACATTTCCACTCTTGTCCGATGGCTTAACCACAATTCTCTAATTATTTTCAAGACCCAAAAGTGCTTCCCTTTCACTTGCTGATACTTTTGATCTATTAGACACTAATTTGGGTTTCATCTCTCTTATAGCCTTTGTGACCAACTTACCAAATGTGTCTATGCTGCTATAGTCAGATGGTGGGGGATTTTGGTGCTTATTGGTCCACAGTCCGTAAAAGGACCATCACCGATATTTCAGCCTCCCTCCTCTGCCATCTCTGAAAACAACCTAACATCCGAAAGTTGGTCAAGGGAAATCCCTAATCTTAAACATTCCAATTCATCATGATTACAAAAGAATGAATAATTTAATGTCCTTAATCCATAGAAATGGTTAAAATCTGACAGTTGTACAAAGGATAGACCAAACCTCAACACTTTTTCCTCAGAACTAGTCAATTTATAGCTGGACACATTAATCATTTTTTGATCTTTTGAGTCATTCACTTCCTTTTGGAAAAACCCTTAACCTGTGGTCTTAGATTCCGTGATTTCCGTATGTCTAAAAAAGCTGCAGAGGAAGGTCCCTCTTGAGGATGATGCCAATGAGAGGGAAGGTGGCCTTGGGTTGCGTGTTTCCATATGCCATGGTTCCTCTCTGTCTAAGGGATTTCTTCATATAAATCTACCTCCTCTCCTTGTATTACCACCCCCTCTCCTTGTATTACCACCCCCTCTGCCGTTTTTTGCCCTAGTGGGCTTGGACCTAGATTTGGAATCCGAAATATCAGAAGATGAAATAACTCCTTGGGGTTCTGAGAAGGTGTATGGTTTTTTTCTCTTTAAAATCCCCTTGATCCCTCAAATAATGTTTGTGTTTTCTGTTTTTTTTTAATTCAGTTGGTATTTATCATCGGATGTCTGTAGCTGAGTTTCCTTACTCTGGAATTCGGGGTCTGATCTAAATTTCCGAGCGTCCTCCCTTAAATTCTGTAATTTTTTTATAATAGGTTTCTAACGCAATCTTTTCCTCCTCTAATAATATCATAAAACGAATAGAGGAAGAAATTGATTCCCCTTCCCTCTTTTTTAATAAATTTTGAGTTTTTGAGCACTTAGCTGGGTGAATCACTATTCAATATCACTATCACTATTCAATATCTTAAGACAGCTTGGGACAATTTTGTTTTTAATATAATGTTCCAGAGACTGGACTTCCCACAAGGACTTAATATTACTTTTATAAGCCACTTGTAGTTCAAAGAAAATAGACATTAAGGTAGGCATGGGTGTGTAGGTTTTATCCCAAACTTTATCACAAAATACCTCCTCCACATCAGAGAGCCATTTTGCAGTATTAATAGGTCCAGATAGGAATCCAGCCATATCAGTAATCAAAAACCTTATTTTTACCAGAATCAAATAGAATAATAGAGGTTATAGGAATATGTGTACCAAAACAAAAACCTCTAAAAACTGTAAATGTTTATTTTAATAAAAATAAAACCCCAAGAAAACTTTTTATCTCCCAAAGATTGCAGTACGGTGTAGCTCATATTTATCCGGGGCTTTATCCTGAGCGTTTACACCTGGGATTACGTGTAAATCTTTGAAAAATGTGATTCACACAAAATTCCCAATAGAAAATTCACTATAATGAGGTATAGTGAGTCATTTTGAACTCAAGTCTGGCCTGTGGTACTGCAGTGTTCATCTTTTTCCACTTTTTTTTAGGTGTGCACAAAAGTGCAGTCATCAACAGTTATGTTCATCTTTGAAAAGATTGACACCGCTGAACAAAGACTAAACAGGGTCTCGTGTGACTTTGCTGCCTCATTAGTGAATTAATTCTTCTGGGGTTACACCTGAATCACATATTTTGGAAATGTAGATGGAAAATGTGATTTAAGTTATCAGCATAGAACACATGATGAATGTGAACTGATCCAAAATGTTCTGTACTCAAATTGGCACCAAATAGAATTCAACTCAACCCACAAAAACACATGTCCCTACCCAGGTCCATCATTTCTTTACGGAAATATAGGGTGCTTTCATGTTACTAGTAACATAAAGGTTCTGGAAAATGCTATCGCTCCCTTTTGAAAAAAGAAAATCAGCAAACTCTGCTCTCCGAAATCAAAATACCAACCTCTTTCTGAGCACTAAATTGTACCGAATCCATAGTTAGCATTTGTTCATTGCCCAATAGTACAACTTTTTGTGACACCTGTAGTGTCAATATGCTGGATGAATTAATTGAGGGGTGCAGTTTGAAAAATGGGGTCACTTGTGCGGGGTTTCTGCTGCTATGACATCTCAGGGTCTCTGCTAATATGAAATCGCACCCACAATCCATTTCAACTAAATCTGAACCACGTATGGTGCTCCTTTCCTTCTTCACTTTGCACTGTGCCTCAAAAGTTTTTTTCAACCACATATGGGGTATCTGCGTACTCAGGAGAATTTGCACAACAAATTATACTATATATGTTCTCCTCTTACCCTTGTAAAAATAATAGATTTAAGGTTAAAGCAACAGTTTTGTGGTAAAAATGTATTTTTCATTTTCACGACTCAACAGTGTAAAATTCTGTGAACCACTTGGGGGTTCAAGGTGTTCACCAAATATTGAGATAAATACTTTGTGGGGTCTAATTTCCGAGTATTTATCACTTTTGGGGGAGCCCCACTGTTTAAGCACATCAGAGGCTCTCCAAATGCAACATGGCTTCTATCTATTCCAATTTTGTGCCCTAAAATTCAAATGGAATGCCTTTCCGTCTGAGCTCTGCCGTGCTCCCAAATAGTAAATTTCCACCACATATTAGGTATCTGTGTACTCAAGAGTAATTGCACAGCAAATTGTACTGTGCATTTTCTCATTACCCTTGTAAAAATGAAAATGCTAAAGTAACATTTTTGTGGGGAAAAGTAAAATCTTCATTTTTTTTCCTTAAACATTGCTTTAGTTACTGTGAAACACCTAAAGGTATAATAAACTTTCTTGGTCTTATTTTGAGTGCTTTGAGGGGTGCAGTTTTTAGAATGGTGTCACTTTGAGTATTTTCTGTTATCTGGGCCTCTCAAAGTCATTTCAAATGTGATATGGTCCCTAAAGGCTCTTTTCCACTTGCGATAAAATAATCACCACGATACTCATCCCGAAAACGTATACGAGTGTCATGCGTATGGTTGTGTGTCTGTCATGCGACTGTGTGTTTTTTTTCTCAACTACCATCCGTATTTGTTGAGATTGATGTGCGATTGTCTTGTGAATGTCTGAGTTTTTCCTCAGACACCCTGCATTGGCTCTGCGTGTGATATGCGTTTGTGCATTTTATCATCGCATTGCTTGCATTTGTCATGCGAGTGTAACTTGTTTTTACAACCAACATTAAATGTGTTTGTAATGTGATTCACAAGTAAAGTTGAGCGCAGTTCGTGGTTCTCCAGTTTGCGGTTCGAGTGATTTTGGGGGGTGTTCTAGATCGAACTAGAACTCGAGCTTTTTGCTAAAAGTTCGTTAGCTCGAGTTACGTTCGAGAGCGGTTCTATCAGCAAAAAGCCAAGCTAATTACTAGCTGGCTTTTTGCTGTAATAGTGTAAGTCACTCTGTGACTCACACTATTATGAAATTTCAGCGTATAGTGTGCGGGGACTGCGCGTTCAGATCACTGCTGCTGGGATAATGGCGATCGCCATTTTTTTTTTTCTTTTCTTCCTTCCCTATGCGCGCGTGTAGTGGGGCGGGCCAGCATGTCAGCCAATCCCAGACACACACACAGCTAAGTGGACCTTTTGCCAGACAAGCAAGGGCATGTGTCATAGGCTGTCCATGTCACATGTCCCTGCATTATAAATACGGCAATGTTCCCGTCTGGACGCCATTATCTGCCTTCTGCTTCTGGGTGACAGTCACCGCAGACGCAGCTCCTGCCGCCAATCCTGCTGTGTACGCTCTACACACAGCGCTATACAGAATAGGGATAGAAGTTTCTTTCAGCCCTTTTAAGGGCTAATTACAGCTGGCTCAGAGCCATAGGTGACAGTCAGGTCCGTGGAAACAGCTACAGATAACAGCGTCTGGGTAGCTAAGCTCAGGGACTTCCTTGCTGCATTTCACCATTAGAAGGGATAGAAAGTGAGGCTTCCTTTCCTCTACACTGACCCACAACCCGGCTACTGTACCCTCCTGCCCTTTTTAGCAAAGCCATTTTAATTGCAGAGTGCTGCCAGTTAGTGCCATCCAAAGAGTGGCTGCTGTCCTCCATTATTGTGGCACTTGTGCCAAGCAAGTCCCACCACCTCTGCATTCTCCCCTCCTGCATTTTTTGCAAAGCCATTTTAATTTAAGAGTGCTGCCAGTTAGTGGCATCCAAAAAGTGGCTGTTGTACTTCATTAGTGTCCCACTGGTGCCAAGCTATTTCCAGCACCTCTGCATTGCACCCTCAAGCTCATTTTTACTAAGCCATTATAATAGCAAACACTGAGGAAACTTAGTGGCATCCTAAAAGTGGCTGTTGGACATCATTAGTGTCCCACTGGTGCCAAGCCATTTCCAGCACCTCTGCATTGCACCCTCAAGCTCATTTTTACTAAGCCATTATAATAGCAAACACTGAGGAAACTTAGTGGCATCCTAAAAGTGGCTGTTGGACATCATTAGTGTCCCACTGGTGCCAAGCTATTTCCAGCACCTCTGCATTGCACCCTCAAGCTCATTTTTTACCAAGCCATTATAATAGCAAACACTGAGGAAAGTTAGTGGCATCCTAAAAGTGGCTGTTGGACATCATTAGTGTCCCGCTCATGCCAAGCTATTTCCAGCACCTCTGCATAGCACCCTCGAGCTCATTTTTACTAAGCCATTATAATTGCAAACTGTGCTGCCAGTTTAAGGGCCATAGTTTCATTGTCAGGGATAGTCTGTGTTGTTTCTTCTGCTGTCAATAAAGCTAGACCACCTCTGCAATCTACAACACCTCTCAATTTTTACTACCACATTTTAAGTGGACTATCTTGTTGCAATCAAAATGAGTGGCAAAATGACAGATGCTGGTGGGAAGGAGAACAGGCGTGTTGGAAAAGGGAAAAAAGTTTGTGTCCGTGGGGAAGGTGGCAAAGCTCCATTAACATCTGCTGAAGATAGGCCATCTTCCAGCAAAAGTAAGATGTCTACTACTTTCCGTGGACAATCAGATGTGCTCCCTTTTTTACGGACACGAACAACTGGAACAAAGGTAGATGATGCCCAAAAAAAGAACATGCTTGAATGGATCTCAAGTGGTCCAACAAGTGCCCTCTCCACCTCAACTACCGCATCCAAAAAAAACAGTCCTCTGAGTTGTCATCCCAATCACACTTTCTTTGTCCCAGCTCCCAAGTCTCCATCCGCCCTGCACAGTATGGTGGAACAGAGATGGCTGAGTCTGCAGAGCTGTTCAGTCACACTATAGCCTGGGAATCAGAGGTATGCTTCCAAGCTACAGGGACAGTCCAGGAAATGGTCTGCAGTGAGGCCCAGAACCTTTGTGACTCAGATTCAGGCCGTGAGGAACAACTTTCTGAGCATAATGTTGACCCTTATTCACAAACTGTAACACCTGTTGTTATAGACAATGAGGAACACACTGATAATGATGAGACGCAGATACCAGATTGGGATGACAACTTAAATATTCGGTCAGGGCAGGAAGAGGCTCGGTCTGAGGGTGAGGGGAGTGCAAACACAATGCTTGATGAGGAAGATCTAGATCCCACCTACTGTCAACCCACAGTCAGGCACTTGAGGAGGTCAACAGAGGCGGTGGAGGAGGATGCAACTGACGACGAAGTTACCTTGCGCCTTCCTGGACAGAGGAGGAGTACTGGTAGCACGTCTACAACTGCATCCTCAGCCACCACTCTGCCTCTGAGCACTAGTCGGGGTGGCTCAGCAGGTCACATGTCCTCTAAGCCTTGCCTAGCCTGGTCCTTTTTTGACCTTGCAAAGGATCGCCCAAATCATGTGATCTGTAAAATTTGTTGGGAATCTGTTAGAAGAGGAAAAAACCTCAGCAGTTTGACAACTTCTTCCATGAATCGTCACATAAATAAATATCATATGTCCCAGTGGGAAGCTCACCGTGCTGCAAGGCGGCCTAGCGGAGCAGACCATCCACGGCCTGACCCTTCCAGTTTATCTGCGCGCTCTTCATCTTCTAGGACTGTGGGGACAGCTGTCACACCTGTTTTTCCACCCACAACTTCCACCACTGTAACCGCAACAGGCAGTTTGCTTGGTAGGTCGCCATTTGGTTTGGAAGGAGAAACAAGTGCGTGTGTACAGCTCTCTCAGACATCGATAGCATCAACGTTGGATGAAGGCAACATCATGTCTACGCCTGCACTTTCCTCACAAACCTGCATTTTTTCAGGGACACCCTACTCACCACCGTCTACACACAGCAGCCAAATCTCTGTCCCTCAGATGTGGACAAATAAAAGGCCATTTCCTGCGACCCATGACAAAGCTAAGAGGTTGACTTTATCCCTCTGTAAGCTCTTGGCTACCGAAATGCTGCCTTTCCGCCTGGTGGACACACAGGATTTTAGAGACCTTATGTCTGTCGCTGTGTCCCAGTACCAGATGCCCAGTCGCCACTACTTCTCGAAGAATGGTGTGCCTGCGCTACACCAGCATGTCGCTCACAACATCACCGCTTCCTTGAGAAACTCTGTGTGTTAAGGGGTGCATTTCACCACCGATACTTGGACCAGTAAGCATGAACAGGGACGTTACATGTCGCTGACTGGGCATTGGGTAAATATGGTGATAGATGGTGAAGGGTCTGCTTTACAAGTCTTGCTATCCCTTGGGCGTCAATCCTCTGTCTGTCCAAGTTCTTCCACTGCTTCTGCCTCCTCAACCTCATCTGGGTCCTCCACCTTCGCCCCAAGCCAGCCTGGTCAGGCTACCAGCGTTGTAACTGCGCAGAAGGAATCACGCACCCCTCATTACTATGCTGGCAGCAGAGCGCAACAGCATCAGGCGGTCTTTATCTTGAAATGTCTTGGAAATAAGAGTCACACAGCAGCTGAGTTGTGGGCAGCTCTGGAGACTGAGTTTGGTAAATGGTTGTCTCCACTCAACCTGCAGCCTGGTAAGGCCGTGTGCGACAATGCTGGAAACCTGGGGGCGGCCCTTCGCCTGGGCAAGGTGACACACGTGCCTTGTATGGCTCTCATGTTGAACCTTGTTGTCCAGCAATTTTTAACACACTATCCCGGCCTAGATGGCCTTCTGAACAGGGCACGAAAACTGTCTGCTCACTTCTGCTGTTCAACCACCGCAGCTGAGCGACTTACATCGCTCCAGAAGTCTTTCGGCCTGCCGGTTCATCGCCTGAAATGCGATGTGCCGACACGCTGGAATTCGACTCTCCACATGTTACAGCGACTGTGGCAGCACCGTCGAGCCCTGGTGCAATACGTCATGATTTATAGCCTGGGCCAACGAGATGCAAAGGTGGGTCAGATCACCCTGATGAAGTGGTCTCAGATCAAGGACCTATGCACCCTTCTGCACAGTTTCGACATGGCGACGAATATGTTTAGCACTGACAATGCCATTATCAGCATGACAATTCCAGTCATTTACATGCTGGAGCACACGCTAAACACTATTCTTAGTCAGGGGGTGGGACAACAGGAAGGGGAGGTACTACAGGAGGATTCATATGCGCAAGGGACAACATCATCACCAAGGTCGATGTTCATCATTACCAAGGCATGGGACCATGGGGGACAGGGATCAACAAGGGCACATGGTAGCAGGCAAAATGTTGAGGAAGGTGCAGGAGAACATGAAGAAATGGAGGAAGAACTGTCCATGGACATGGAAGACTCAGCGGATGAGGAAGACCTTGGTCAAATTTCAGTTGAAAGAGGTTGGGGGGAGATGTCAGAGGAAGAAAGAACGGTTAGCACCTCTATGCCACAAACACAGCGTGGACTTGGTCCGCATGGCTGCGCAAGACACATGAGCGCCTTTTTGCTGCACTACCTACAACATGACCCTCGTATTGTCAAAATTAGAAGTGATGATGACTACTGGCTTGCCACACTATTAGATCCCCGGTACAAGTCCAAATTTTGTGACATAATTCCAGCCATAGAAAGGGACGCACGTATGCAGGAGTATCAGCAGAAGCTGTTACTCGATCTTAGCTCGGCTTTTCCACCAAACAACCGTGCAGGTGCAGGGAGTGAATCTCCCAGTTGTAATTTGACAAACATGGGACGGTCTCGTCATCTTCAACAGTCTACCCGTACCAGTAGCACCGTATCTGGTGCTGGTAACAGCAATTTTATTGAATCTTTTCATAATTTTTTTAGACCCTCCTTTGCAAGGCCACCAGAGACAACAAGTCTGACACATAGTCAACGGCTGGAGAGGATGATACAGGAGTATCTCCAAATGAACATCGATGCCATTACTTTGCAAATGGAGCCTTGCTCATTTTGGGCTTCAAATCTTGAAAAATGACCAGAGCTCTCCAGTTACGCCTTGGAGATTTTGTCGTGTCCAGCTGCCAGCGTTGTCTCTGAACGTGTCTTCAGTGCTGCTGGGTGTGTGCTGACAGATAAGCGCACGCGTCTGTCCAGTGACAATGTGGACAGACTAACGTTCATCAAAATGAACAAGTCATGGATCCACAAGAAATTTACTACCCCTGTGTCATCCTGGGGAGAGTAAATGCTTGTGGATTTGAAATGTGCTTGATGCAAATCTACCTGTGAAGTGTACAACTGGGGCACAAGTGCTGCCACTGAAGGGGTGGGTGTCTGTGTGGCCCAATTTTTGGAAAAAAGGGAGACTACGCTTGGAGTAACCCTTGCTTGCTGTGTTTTTTAAAAGGAGCCAAGATGAACAAGTCATGGTTCAGCAAAGACTTTGCTACCTATCCCGGGGTCATCCCGGGGACGGTTAAGTATGGCATATTTTTGAATGTGCTTGATGCAAATCTAGCTGTGAAGTGTACAACTAGGGCACAAGTGCTGCCACTGAAGGGGTTAGTGTCTGTGTGGCCGAATTTTTGGAAAAAAGGGAGACTCTGCTTGGAGTAACCCTTGCTTACATTGTTTTTAAAAATGATCCAAGGTGAACAGAGCTGGGATCAGGAAAGACTTTGCTACCTACCCCGGGGTCATCCTGGGGACGGTTAAGTATGGTGTATTTTTGAATGTGCTTGATGCAAATCTAACTGTGAAGTGTACAACTAGGGCACAAGTGCTGCCACTGAGAGGGTTAGTGTCTGTGTGGCCCAATTTTTGGAAAAAAGGGAGACTCCGCTTGGAGTAACCCTTGCTTACATTGTTTTTAAAAATGATCCAAGATGAACAGAGCTGGGATCAGGAAAAACTTTGCTACCTACCCCGGGGTCATCCTGGGGACGGTTAAGTATGGCGTATTTTTGAATGTGCTTGATGCAAATCTAGCTGTGAAGTGTACAACTGGGGCACAAGTGCTGCCACTGAAGTGGTGGGTGTGTGTGTGGCCCAATTTTTGGAAAAAAGGGAGACTCCGCTTGGAGTAACCCTTGCTTGCTGTGTTTTTTAAAAGGAGCCAAGATGAACAAGTCATGGTTCAGCAAAGACTTTGCTACCTACCCCGGGGTCATCCTGGGGACGGTTAAGTATGGCATATTTTTGAATGTGCTTGATGCAAATCTAGCTGTGAAGTGTACAACTAGGGCACAAGTGCTGCCACTGAAGGAGTTAGTGTCTGTGTGGCCGAATTTTTGGAAAAAAGGGAGACTCCGCTTGGAGTAACCCTTGCTTACATTGTTTTTAAAAATGATCCAAGATGAACAGAGCTGGGATCAGGAAAGACCTTGCTACCTACCCCGGGGTCATCCTGGGGACGGTTAAGTATGGCGTATTTTTGAATGTGCTTGATGCAAATCTAGCTGTGAAGTGTACAACTGGGGCACAAGTGCTGCCACTGAAGTGGTGGGTGTGTGTGGCTCAATTTTTGGAAAAAAAGAGAGACTCTGCTTGGAGTAACCCTTACTTACATTGTTTTTAAAAATGATCCAAGATGAACAGAGCTGGGATCAGGAAAGACTTTGCTACCTACCCCGGTGTCATCCTGGGGACGGTTAAGTATGGCGTATTTTTGTATGTGCTTGATGCAAATCTAGCTGTGAAGTGTACAACTGGGGCACAAGTGCTGCCACTGAAGGGGTGGGTGTGTGTGTGGCCCAATTTTTGGAAAAAAGGGAGACTCCGCTTGGAGTCACCTTGCGGTGTTTTACATGATTTTAGAAGGGCGTGCCATGCCTATATCTGTGTCTCCTCCTCTTTTTCCTTGTCCTGCTCTTTTGTTTTCGCATGAGTATATGTCCTTGTCACTTTCCCATGTGTTTGTGTTGTGTTGTGAGTTGTTTGTCACCTTTTGGACACCTTTGAGGGTGTTTTCTAGGTGTTTTTCTGTGTTTGTGATTGCCTGCCATTGTTTCCTATGCGGTTCGAGTTCGGTTCGTCGAACGTTCGGCGAACCGAACTCGAGCCGAATCGGGACCGGTTCGCTCATCTCTATTGCTAATAGTTATAGAACATTGTTTCTACTTGTTGTTAAAACATGTATGGTATGATTCAGATTGTTTTTGTATCATAAATACGACACATAAACACAACTCATTGTTTGCAAAGTGCACAAATTGGGTTACAGACAGGAAGGATGGTAAACTGTGTTTGTGAATAAAACATTAAGATTAAGCAACATATCAAGTATTAAATATTTTTTTGTGACGAAATAAAATTGAAAAAAAAAATAACATGAATAGTGAAACACAATACATACATACTCTTAATATATATATATATATATATATATATATATATATATACACAGTACAGACAAAAGTTTGGACACACCTTCTCATTGAAAGGTTTTTCTTTATTTTCATTACTCTGAAAATAGCAGATTCACATTGAAGGCAACAAAACTATGAATTAACACATGTGGAATAAAATACTTAACAAAAAAGTATGAAACAACTGAAAATATGTCTTATATTCTAGGTTCTTCAAAGTAGCCACCTTTTGCTTTGATTACTGCTTTGCACACTCTTGGCATTCTCTTGATGAGCTTCAAGAGGTAGTCATCGGAGATGGTTTTTACTTCACAGGTCTGCCCTGTCAGGTTTAATAAGTGGGATTTCTTGCCTTATAAATGGGGTTGGGACCATCAGTTGTGTTGTGCAGAAGTCTGGTGGATACACAGCTGATAATCCTATTAAATAGACTGTAAAAATTTGTATTATGACAAGATAAAAGCAGCTAAAGAAAAATGAGTGGCCGTCATTACTTTAAGAAATGAAGGTCAGTCAATCCGAAAAATTGGGAAAACTTTGAAAGTGTCCCCAAGTGCAGTGGCAAAAAACATCAAATGCTACAAAGAATCTGGTTCACATGAGGACCGCCCCAGAAAAGGAAGACCAAGAGTCACCTCTCCTGCGGAGGATAAGTTTATCCGAGTCACCAGCCTCAGAAATCGCAGGTTAACAGCAGCTCAGATTGGAGACCAGATCAATGCCACACAGAGTTCTAGCAGCAGACACATCTCTAGAACAACTGTTAAGAGGAGACTTTGTGCAGCAGACCTTCATGGTAAAATACCAGATAGAAAACCACTGCTAAGGACAGGCAACAAGTAGAAGAGTCTTGTTTGGGCTAAATAACACAATGAATGGACATTAGACCAGTGGAAATCTGTGCTTTGGTCTGATGTGTCCAAATTTGAGATCTTTGGATCAAACCACCGTGTCTTTGTGCGACGCAGAAAATGTGAACGGATGGACTCTACATGCCTGGTTCCCACTGTGAAGCATGGAGGAGGAGGTGTGATGGTGTGGAGGTGCTTTTCTGGTGATACTGTTGGGGATTTATTCAAAATTGAAGGCATACTGAACCAGCATGGCTACTACAGCATCTTGCAGCGGCATGCTATTCCATCCGGTTTATGTTTTGTTGGACCATCCTTTATTTTTCAACAAGACAGTTACCCCAAACACACCTCCAGGCTGTGTAAGGGCTATTTGACTAAGAAGAAGAAGGAGAATGATGGGGTGCTATGCCAGATGACCTGGCCTCCACAGTCACCAGACCTGAACCCATTTGAGATGGTTTGGGGTGAGCTGGACCGCAGAGTGAAGGCAAAAAGGCCAACAAGTGCTAAGCATCTCTAGGAACTCCTTCAAGACTGTTGAAAGACCATTTCCGGTGACTACCTCTTGAAGCTCATCAAGAGAATGCCAAGAGTGTGCAAAGCTTTAATCAAGGCAAAAGGTGGCTACTTTGAAGAACCTAGAATATAAGATATTTTCAGTCGTTTCACACTTTTTTGTTAAGTATTTCATTCCACATGTGTTAATTCATAGTTTTAATGCCTTCAATGTGAATCTACAATTTTCAGTCATGAAAATAAAGAAAACTCTTTGAATGAGAAGGTGTGTCCAAACTATTGGTCTGTACTGTCTGTATATATATATATATATATATATATATATATGTATATATATATATTAGTAAAGGTATTATGTGCTACACCAGTGTCCAGATAAAAAATACAGGTTTGTTGTAATATATATAACACGTAGAGAAAAAGAGCCAATCATCAAATCAATCAAACCAAGGTGGCTTGTAATTGTCCTCCAATTAGATTTGTCCTCAGTCCTCTTCTGTTGCAGTTGCCTGCTCCAAGCTACAATTTTTAGGGCAAATCAAACCCTTCTTCATCGAAAAGTAGCAGCCAATCGCAGATGTGCTTTCTAAAGTGGAGTATGTGATTGACTTAAGATATGAGGCACAAGTGTCACTACTTTTCTGCTTAACTATACAACTTTGTACACTGACAAGCAAAAGGGTAACAATGTTTTGAAATTTAGATTTTGGGCTCCATATCTCTCCATCCATTACAGCTTTGAGTTTGAGACTAAATTCAGTTTATAGACAATCATCTTGGCTCTTGGCTATCTCATACATAAATTTGTAAGATTATAGAGTGAAGAGAGGCACTCCCCCAAAACAATGAAAGGTCCTTTATTTCATATGGACAAATGGGCAGGGAGAGGATGTGGGAAGTGTGGATGACAGCTGCCGTTTCTCGCTTGGAATAGCATTTTTACGAGTCCACATGTTACTAACACTTCCCACATCCTTAAAGATGAGTACAGGTGAAGGTGATAATTACAATCAAGTGAAAGTACAAAAAATGAAATATACAAAGGGTTAAAACCATAATTAAAAACAATACATCAAACTGACATCTCAATACGAGGGCATTATTACAGAGGAAATAATGCATATTTGGGCATACACAAAAATTTGTATCAATTGAATTAATAGAATTATAGTCAATTTAAAGAAAAAACGACATTTCATTTTTTTCGTTCAAACCTAAAGTGCCAAGTGCCTTTAGGTCAATTATCCAGCGTGCTTCTTTTTGCAGAAGGATTTTGTGAGTATTACCTCCTATCTGTGAGCAAAAGACTCTTTCTATACCAACAAATTTAAAGCAATCTGAATTACCGAAGTGGGCTGAGCAGACATGGTTAAGTAATCTAGGGGAACGTTTCCCTGTCAAGATAGAATTATAGTGTTCATGAAATATTACAAAAAGGGGACTTAATGTTTTACCAATATAAAATGAACCGCAGGGGCAAAAAACGCAATAGACTGCAAATTTAATTCTACAGGTAATAAATTGTTTTACTGAGATCGATCTGCCACCCAATTTTAAGGGGTTAATAATATCATGAAAACTACAGAACGAACAATTACCAGACTTAAAATTACCTGTTAAACGCATGTCGTCTAACCAATTGCTGTGTTTATTTTTAAATCTATTGCAAGACATAACATTGCCTACATTTTTGCTTCTTTTAGTAGTATTAAGTGGTTTATTGCAAGTAATGTCTTTTAAATCCTTGTCTTTTTCTAGAATATGCCAGAGTTTGATGATAGCGGAGCATATCAGCTTACCAAAGGACCGTATTTAAAGCAAAAAGTGAATCTTTTTGAGATTTTTTTACACTCGAATTTATTTGACTAGTAACGACTGGAGAAATAGCTTTCTTAAGAGCTGTATCTAATCAGTGACAAGGTTAACACCATTCTAAAAAACTAGTTTTTAATTCTTTATAGTTTGTTTCAAAAAAGTGTCATGATCATTCTTGATTCTTCTTAGGTGCAAGAATAAGGTATTGCTTTTTTAATGTGCCAAGGGTGTGCACTATTGAAATGTCATAGAGAGTTGGTAGATTTTTTTTTCTATGAACAGATCTTGTAATATGACCATCAGTAACGTCTAGTCTTACATCCAAAAATTCCAATTAATGACCTTCGAACACTGATGAAATCCGCATATTCATATCATTAGTGGTGTTTTATGAGAAAAAATGTCATAAAGCATGTTTTCAGTCCCGTCCCATACTATAACATTTGATCGACATAACGGCAGTATGGTTTGACATGCCTAAGGTAGGGATTCACAGCTGTATTGTAAATTAAATGATTTTCAAAGTCACCCAAAAAATGTTTGCTAGGGTACACTCGATGGGCGCACCCATCACGGTCTTGCCGCATTGGATGTTACAATCATTTGCAAATTGATAAGCATTACATTTTAAAATAAAATCTAAGGAATCCACCACAAATTGTATGAAGTTTTGTTTTTTAACCAAATCCTTCAATACCTCAGAGACCACACTGATACTTTCATCTTGAGGAATTATGGTATAAAGACTCTCCATGTCTATAGAGGTTAATTGAAAATTTTCTTGCCATACATTAGAATCAAAGAGTTCAATAAAATCTGTAGTATCTTTTAAATACAATGTAATCTGAGAGAGAATGGGACTTAAAAGCCAGTCCATATATCTGGAGAAAGGCTCAGTAATAGAGCCCACCCCAAACACAATGGGTCGGCCAGGAGGAGAGAAAAAATTCTTGTGGAGTTTTGGTAGAAAATAACAGTGTGGTCTCATAGGATATTCTGGAAAGAATTTAAGAGCTTGTTTTTTGGATACAGTACCAACTGTTAAATGCTTATTCAATAAGCAACGCAATTTATTTTTACATTTTTCTTTTGAGTCAGATTTTAAGGGGAGGGAATAAGTTGTGTCTTTTAATTGATGATGGACTTCTGAGATGTAGTATTCCTGACTAAGGAGAAGTATGTTACCTCCCTTGTCTGCCCTGCGTATAATTGTAGATAGCAAGATGGCGGTCAGATAGGAGCGCTAGGAAGCAGGAGGACTAGGTGGGTAAAATTTACAAACAAACCTTTTATTTAAAAACCCTTTAACGGCCACTAGGCGTTTCAACTGCTGATTGCTGTCTTCATCAGGTGAGCAGCCTCCGGGCATTAACTAATCCCACCCTTACCACTGGGTGCTACACAGAGCACCTTTTTCTCTTTCTGCATATATTTGTATCATTCCATTATTTTAGTTCCTCAATAGCTTTTAATACGCCTGCAATTACATTTTTAGGAGGTGTAGGGTGAATAAGTGCCTCATCTTCACTTTTAACTAGTTCTTGAATAAGATCAATAACATTACCTGGTGTAGTGTCAGGGAAAAAGTTTGATTTTAAACCGCCAGTGAAATTGTTTTGGGATTTTTTGGATGGTTCTGTGTTAGGGATTAGCTTTATCTCTACGTCTGAGCAAAGACTCAGAAGTAAGGCGTAATCATCTCTGGCCGAGGCCAGAAAAGAATCCAAAACATTAAAACCGAGAGAGTTGGGGGGGCGGGACTGGAAGTGAATGGAGTAGGACGCATTGCAGACAGCTCCCCGTAGTCACAGCTATAATAGCGGTATTTGCTTCCACTATACTCACCGCTGATGCTCCAGCGATGGTGAAGCTGCTGCAGCAGAAGCCCCTAACCGGAATGGTGTCTTCCCCACCACCTACCTCAGCCCCGGGACCTCTGGATGCATTCCTGCACTCCTGCACTCCAGCAAAATGAGAACGTGCTCAGGTAACATGGTAGCGGCGCGGCAGGATGTTGGGGAAAATGGCACTGGAGCACCACAGCAAGGAGAAGACTTCTCATATGAGACCCCCGCCGCCTGCTCAGGGAGCCCAGGGTAGGTACATTAGATGAGGAGGGAGGAGAGAGAGGCCCTGACGAGACTAATCCCTTGCACTGCACAGCAGGGGAAGGGGAGGGAGGCTTTCAGGGTGAAGAATGATGAAGAGAAGACCTCGCATCACCTCATGTAGGTGCTCAGGAGAAAAATTAGATAAGACTGTACGAGAACTCCGGCACACTAGCTATCACCCATGGAGACACAGAAAAACAAGAGAGCATAGAATTGATGTGAAAAATCGTGCAATAAGTGCTGTACAAAAGTCCGCCAGTAACAAGGTTTCGGCCGGTTTGGCCTTCTTCAGGTCGGACAAGCTTAAAGATAACAGGACACAGAGTGGGTGAGTATGTGTAAGGCACTATTGCTTGACCAAATGCTGGATTACTGCGTTCATCGAGGTATGCGTGATATTCAATTTCGGATTGCACTGTTATGAAAACACATCAGATCCAGTCATTGTGTCTAAGCGACAATATGATGGTTCACAGTCATGCGCAGATATACTGGATTACGTCAGAACCGATATCTCAATAATCTTCTGTGTGTGGACACGTCTCTGACGTGGTCGGGAGTCTGAGATAGCCTGAGGAATGTGGTGATTCCTATTAGGGGGTAAAGGAGAGAAAAAAGAAGAGAGAAGGGACTGGAATAATATGTGGAAGCCAAAAAGAGAGGAGCCACAATTGGTCAGAGAAATGGATGATGAGGCAGATAGGTGCTGGTCCAGGTAACTACCTGACTGAGACTCCACTGGTTATAGTCTGGATAAGGGTCCCTGGGATATGGTAGTAGGAGTCCAGGTAGCATGTGCCTGCATGGTTGTGGGGGTGAACCGCACGTCCTGTAGGTCTTGAAGTGAATGGAGTAGGACGCATTGCAGAGAGCTCCCCGTAGCCACAGCTATAATAGCGGTATTTGCTTCCACTATACTCACCGCTGATGCTCCAGCGATGGTGAAGCTGCTGCAGCTTAAGCCCCTAACCGGAATGGTGTCTTCCCCACCACCTACCTCAGCCCCGGGACCTCTGGACGCATTCCTGCACTCCAGCAAAATGAGAACGTGCTCAGGTAACATGGTGGCGGCGCGGCGGGATGTTGGGGAAAATGGCACTGGAGCACCACAGCAAGGAGAAGACTTCTCATATGAGACCCCCGCCGCCTGCTCAGGGAGCCCAGGTAGGTACATTAGATGAGGAGGGAGGAGAGAGAGGCCCTGACGAGACTAATCCCTTGCACTGCACAGCAGGGGAAGGGGAGGGAGGCTTTCAGGGTGAAGAAGGCCGACAGGTCTCAGCAACAGGATGACAGTAGACAGGATGTACGGCAGGCAGCCCAGGGGAATGAGTTCTTGCAACCACAAAACCTTATGGCAAACAAAAGGTCTGAAGATCTCTTGCAGGCTCATAATCCTGTAGAAGATTTCCACGTATCTGCCACTACGTCCATGTCAAAGCATGCGCAGCCAGCCACTAAATACTTATCTGTGTCCAGTACCGCCCCCCTCCCAGAAGATGACTCCCAGGGCATGTCAGTGGGAGATTGGAAACTTTATATGGCCCAGGTAACTACAAAAGATGACCTGCAATACTTGGTACGAGAAATTGTGCAGATCAGAAATTGCTGCTGTCAGACAAGACATTTAGTACATAGCCCAGAGGGTTGAAGACCTAAAAGACAACCATGATGAAACAAGAAATTATATGGCCCGTCTTCAATCCACAGTGGCAGCTCAGCATGATACTCTCTGTGAGTACCAAAGACACCTAGAGGACTTGGACAATAGGGGGTGCCGCCATAATATTATAGTCAGGGATATTCCAGAAAAAAATGGAGAGGAAAACCTATTTGCGGTCCTACAGACCATATTCAATAAAATCTTGAAAGTGCCTCCATCTCACAAGATAAGCCTGGATAGAGTTCACAGAGCCCTCAGACCAAAAGGTGCATCCCAGACACCCAGGGACGTTATCTGCTGCGTCACTTACTACAAAATCAAAGAAGGCGTCATGTTACAAGCCAGAAAACTACGTACCATAGAACATGAGGACCACACTCTCCAATTTCTACCAAAACTCTCCTGGGTCACCTTGCAAAAAAGGAGACTGCTCAGACCCCACTTGGACACTTTTACTGAAAACCAGATCCTTTATGGATGGGTATTCCCCTTTAGCCTTACAGCCAGAAGTGATAGTCGCTCTGCTACAATCAAGGTCTCAGCAGATTTTCCCCATTTTTGTGAAATTCTCAGGATCCCTACACCGAAAATGCCTAACTGGGAATTAACCCCATGAAACCTCTGCCGCTTGCTGTCTGGAGCCGTGTCACCTCTAAAAGATGCCGATCACCTCCATCTCCAAATTCCATCAGGCCAGAAGAGGGCGGATCCCCTCACAGAAGATAGGTGGCGGAGCGCGTGACCTTCATGGGCTCAGAGAATAGTTCATTTTGGCCGCATTGAACAGTGCTTGCGAATAATGACTGTTGGGAGAAGTCATGCACAAAGTCCGACTCTTTTTGGTTTTTGAATTTTTCCTGCTTTTTTTTTTTCATTGTAATTCGGGAACCTTGTTTCACTCATGTTTTCAGACCCCATAGAGTGTTCCCAAATCCTAAAGTGGGACTGGCTCTAAAGGTGGATAACTTTATTTTCATTTTTGATATTACATATCTATACTCGTCCACGGTTTTTCCTTTTTTTTTCTGTTTTTGATATCTGGGAAAACCAATTTTGTGATGTTAAATTTTTTTTATTTTGTGATAACCAAAGAACTCCCTTCCACATTATTTTTAGGTGGAGACTTTAATATGCCCTTTTCAGAAATAAGAGAGAGAAATTACCAGAGTAATACACAGCCGGGACCAAACCTGATCAGGCAGGCAAAGGCTTTCCGGACTCTGGTCCATAAGTACGCGCTTTTTGATATATGGCGGGTGACGGACCCTACCTCTCAACAATATACATTCTACTCTCACCCGCATTCTACACATACATGAATTGGCAACGTTTAAGGTAATCTTCCAGCCTTGTGACTTACCAAAGACTCAGAAATTGGCCATATTACATGGTTGGATCATACTCCAGTTATGCTAGACATTTGTGTATCTGCCTCGGCAAGGAGGATATGTCATTGCAGATTAAATGACCACCTCTTTAAGGTCCCCATGCACCAAGCCAAACTTCAGGACCAGCTGGAAGATTATTTCCAGTTAAACAGTGGCACTGTTTCCACACTGGAAACCCTATGGGAAGCACATTATCAGTTATGAGAGGTAACTGTATTTCCCTGGCATCCTACTTGAAGAGAGATGCTAATGAACAATGCTGAGAGCTCACCAGTTGATTGGTGCAACTAGAGCAAGAAATGCTCATGTACCCCTCTAACACTCAGCTAAAGTGCATAGTGTAGGTTAGGAACAGGCTGAAAGATTTAGCTATCAAAAAGGTAGAAAAGTTGCTGGTATATACAAAGCAGCGGTACTATGGAAGGGGCAATAAAGCCCACTCTATACTTGCGGCACAACTCAGAACAAAGAGCACAGTCTACACCTCTGGCTATTAGAGATACACAAGGGCAGTTGATGTATGATCCCCAGCAACATGCAAATGCCTTTAGAGACTATTATGCCAGACTATATTCACTACCCTCTGCTCTTCTGGTGGATGTAACAGAGAGGAATTGTCTGCCTAATGAGTATCTCATGGCAAGATCGCTGCCAGAATTGGGAACTGAGGCCTTGCATGCACTCAACACCCCAATTACTATTGACAAACTAACTTCTACTATCAAAGAGCTCCAACAGAGAAAGGCAGCAGGACCTGATGGCTTTTCTTACTTGTACTATAAAACATATCAAAACATCCTTGTCCCACACATGCTAACCATGTTCAATTCGTTCCTGAACGGTGCCCTAATTCCCCTCTCGATGTTGCGGTCCCACATAACTGTGATCCCAAAGCCAGGTAAAGAACCGGCTGACTGTGTCAGTTATCGGCCAATATCCCTGCTTAATGCAAATTTAAAAATATTTGCAAGAATATTAGCCACTAGACTATCGATGCTTCTCCCACAATTAATCCATGGGAACCAGGTGGGATTTGTTTTGGACAGACAAGCGGGGGATAACATTAAAAGAACAATAAGTCTTGTTGACGCTCTGAACCACCAAAAAGATGAGGGGTTGCTCCTTAGCCTTGATATGGAAAAGGCCTTTGATAGGCTAGTGTTACGGGTCATCGGTGAGGCTCTTGCGGCTGAGGCCAAGTCCTGTTGTGGGGCTTCTGAGCATGTGCGATCTTGCAAGCAGGCTTTTTGTTCTAAGTCCCCTTTTGCCCCTTCTGAGCATGCTCACCACATGGTGATCGTCGATTGGTCGTGAACTGGGATCACATCACTATGAAGTGTCGGCTTCTGATTGGCCACGAGTGACGTCATCGCTGACACGGGCTCACATGACCATGACATGTTGGCTGCTGATTGGCCGCGGGTGACGTCATTCTTGATGAATTTGTTGATGATTGGTGGATTAAGCTCAGAGCTCCTCCATCTTGTGGGAGGTGCTTCATCTATAAAGATCCCTGCAGCTTGCTGTTCGGCGCTCAGTCGTTCTTGGTGCATGCATGGGGTAGACGCCTCATGTGTGATGTCCAATACTACCCGCTTCCTTGCACTTTAGTGGAACGGGTTAGGTAGGGTCTCAGTACCAACTAGTATTACACTAGAGCCCACTTCATCTTCCTTAGTGGAATCGGGTTAGGCAGGGTCATCACACTCACTGCTCTCAGTGTCTCTTTAATTTGTCTGTGCGGTTAGCATAGAGAGCTCACTGACTCCCTCTGTGTGGTTAGCACAAGGAGTTTAGGCAGGGAATATCATTGAGCCTAAGCAGTACGGATAGTACTGTTTGCACCTACACACTTCGTACACATTACTATCTCTATGAACTGTAATAGTGGATAGCAATAATGGATCTCCGTGACTGGTAATGGTATTCCTACCTACATTGCAGTGTGTTTGTATCCACATCAGTGTGAAGTAACACTAGTGTTAGTTAGTGGACTGCGGTTGGGGTAACTATCCGCATATGCTTTGTAGTTCCTGTAATTGGGCAGGAGCTACAGGTCCACTCTTCATATTATTTCGCATTCACACACTTGCTGCACTATTAGTTACTTTCCTCTGTGAGGTAACAGAGGATTTGGTAGTGGACAGCGGTTGGGGTAACCATCCGCATATGCTTTGTAGTTCCTGTAATTGGGTAGGAGCTACAGGTCCACTCTTCTTATTTTTTTGGCATTTGCAATGTCTCTGTGATTTAATAGAGAACACTGCACTTAGTCTTAGTGTCACTGTGAGGTAACCGTGACAGTACCACTCTAGTGGTACAGTATCCCTTACCTTGCCTTCGCCAGCAGCAGATTATTCTGCACGGTGGGCCCTGACTGCTAGGTAGCCTACCTATTCCCTACCATCTGGCAGTCCCATAACAGCTAGACTGGCCCTTTTTGTTGCCACTCTTCAGAGATTTGGCATTGGGGGGGCCTTTTCTGCAAGCTAATAAGGCTTTATATACTGGTCCAGAGGCGTTGGTAAAACACCCTCACACATCATCATCAACTTTCCCTATACATAATTGTTCCATACAGGGGTGCTTTCCACCTTATTATTTGTATTATGCATAGAACCTCTGGCAGCACACATTTGGGAAAGCCCATATGTCCAAGGTTTCCGGATTAAGGGGCAAGAATATAAATTGTCTCTCTTCACAGACGATGTCCTTTTAACAATTCAAAATCCCTTGGTATCCCTAACCAATCTCCATGCTATCCTGACCGAATATGGGAACCTTTCGGGTTATAAAGTTAACGCCACAAAAACAGAAGCACTCCTGCTGAACTTAAAGCTATCTGTTCTTTCCTCATTATAGTCAGCATTTGCATATACGTGCAACAAAGACAGCTTAAAATACTTAGGGATATATTTAACGGGTGACTACAAAGCATTCTATGTGCATAATTTTACAGCTTTCTTTGAGAATCTAAAAAAGATGTTGGCCAAGTGGGACAAGCCCCATGTTACGGGTCATCAGTGAGACTCTTGCGGCTGAGGCTAAGTCCTGTAGTGGGGCTTCTGAGCATGTGCGAGCTTACAAGCAGGCTTTTTGTTCTAAATCCTCTTTTGCTCCTTCTGAGCATGCTCGCCACGTGGCACTCATCGATTGGTCATGATCCGAGATCACATGACGTCGCTTCCTGATTGGCCATGGCTGACATCATCGGTGACACGGGATCACATGACCGTGACATGCTGGATGCTGATTGGCCGCGGCTGACATCAGTGATGACACGAGATCACATTACTCTGACGTGTCGCTTCCTGATTGGTCGCGGCTGACGTCATTGATGACAAACTCTCTGGTAATTGGTGGATTGAGCCAGCAGCGCCTCGATCTTGTGGGAGGTGCTTTGTCCATGTGGGACCCTGCAGCACGCTTCTCGGTGCTCAGACGTTCTTGGTGTATGCATGGGGTAGACGCCTCATGTGTGATGGCCAATGTTACTCACTTCCTTGCACTTTAGTGGATCGGGTTAGGCAGGGTCTCAGCATCTACTAGTTTACGCTAGTGCTCGCCTCCATCCACCTTAGTGGAGCTGGGTTAGGCAGGGACATCGCACGCACCGCCCTCAGTGTCTCTGATCCGTCTGTGCGGCTAGCATCGAGAGCTCACTGACTCTTTAGGTGTGGTTAGCACAAGGAGTTCAGGCAGGGGCTTTACTGAGCCTAGACAATACGGAAAGTACAGTCTGCACCTACACACTCCCTACACTCTGCTGTCTCTAAGATCTGTATAAAGGTTAGCAATAAGAAATCTCAGTGACCTGTAACGGTTTTCCCATCTGCATTCACAGGGTAATTACATCCATACTCCTGTTACATTATTAGCTACCTTATCAGTGTGAAGTAACACTGGTGTTGGTTAGTGAACTGCGGTTGGGGCAACCATCCGCTTTTGTTTTGTAGTTCCTGCAATTGGGCAGGCACTACATGTCCACCTACCATATTATTTGCAGTAACACACTTGCTACAATCTTATTCTATACATTTCTGTGAGGTAACAGAGGTGTTAGTCTGTGGACCGCAGTTGGGGTACCCATCCGATTACGTTTTTGTAGTTCCTGTAATTGGGCAGGAGCTACAGGTCCATCCAAATATTTCAGTTAGCATTTCTCCTTAAGCTTTCTCTGTGACTTAACAGTGAACACCGCTTTGGGTCCTAGTACCACTGTGAAGCAACAGTGACAGTACTGCTGAGGTGATACGGTACCCTTCCTTGCTCTCGCCAACAGCAGATTATTCTGCACGGTGGGCCCTGACTGCTAGATAGATTACTATCCCCTGTCAGTAGACAGTCCCGTAACACCCCACCTATTCTTTTTTGAAAAGAAGGCCACCATTAAGATGACGATTCTCCCGAAGTTTCTGTATTTGTTGGTGCTTCCTATACCAATCCCTAGATTGGTTATCCGGCGATTTCGGAAATGGCTGAACAACTTTATTTAGGGCTATAAGTGTCACTGAATTGCTCAGTCAGTGTTACTGGCCTCTAGGAGGATGGGTGGTTTAGCTTTCCCATCCCATTATCTAGCCACGCATCTAAGATGTATCCCCACTTGGACTAACTTGGTCACGTCAAGTAAGTGGATGGAGGTGGAGAGAACTTGGTTGGCCACTACTCACCCTGCTGCAGTGTTGTGGATGGATGCCTTGGGCCCACGACATTCACCAGATGGATTTGGCAGAGGGCCATGAAGGTCTTCCCACTAACCTTGGCCGGATCCCCACTGATACCATTTCTGTACACCCCGTCACTGCATAATAGCTCCCTTAGACATTTATCTGCCCTGTGGATAGCTGCTCGCCTCTTTCATTTTGTTGACATAATCTATTCTTGTACCAATTTATTCCTCTCTTTCCCAACTTTATGTGAAAGATTTAACATTCCAAGGGAGGCTTTCTACACATATATGAAAATTCGCCACTTGGCCGTGTCTGTGACCAGATCCACTTCATTGCCCAAACTTACTCCGTTTAAGAATCTTTACAAGCAGAGTCCTTCGACAAAGGGGCTAATTTCATGCATATATGGCATACTCACTTCTCACGTAGAAATACAACATACATATATTTCAAAGTGGTAGACATATTTAGGGAGAGAGATACCGAAGCCGATTTGGCAGGTCATATGGGAATGAACTGCAAAGACCTCATTATGCACTTTATGCAAAAAGAAAACCAGTATAAAATTTTAATGCATTGGTTCCATACCCTGGAGGTTTTTGGCAGGCTCTTCCCCGCTACGTATGATCAGTGTTGGAGGTGTGCGAAGGACAAGGCAACTGTCACTCATATTTTCTGGGACTGTGAGACCCTTGCTCCCTTTTGGAGAGAGGTAGGGGAGCTTACCCATGGAGTTTTGGGGTATAGGATCCCATTGGACTCGTTTAACCATCTTCTTAACATCCCTCCACCCAAGATTGCAAAAGATTCAGCCAGGTTTCTCCTTCATGTATGGACTTCAGCAAAATGTTTAATAGCCTCTTTTTGGAAACAGACTAGTCCCCCCGACTCTCCAGGACCTGGACTCTAGGACCAGGGAGACAAGGAGGATAAAGTGTCTTACAGCCTGCATTAATCATTAGTTGGACAAATTTTTGTGTATATGGACATCTTGGGACTTTTTCTTGGGCGGACGATAACTGATAATCAGAGTAAAAAGTTGTCATGCCTCAAAGCCTTGGTCAGATGTTTGATGCACATCACATGTTTGTCATCCCCCTCCCTTTCTCCTCCTGCTCCGTCTTTCCCTCTGCCCCGTCTTTCCCTCTGTCTATCCATGTCTGTCATGTTGATACTTTGTCAAAACACTGTGATTATTCAGTATACAGTTGGATGTTTGTATGGAAAATTTTAATACAGTTTAAAAAACCAAGAGGGTCAATAGAGACAGGAATTTCTCCTACAGAAGGCGGCCTCTCTGGGTTATTCTTATTACAATAGTGTTTATTCAGATGAATCTTGCGAACAGCTTTATATAAATCAATAGAAAAATCCACAAAATTAAATTGTTCAGGTATACAAAAATTAAGGCCTTTGGAAAAGACCGATAGCATGTCATTATCAAGTATATGGTCAGTCAGATTAACGATGACATTATTGCTGTTTGTGGTAGAAACAGAATAATCAGTGGTAGTCATTGCGTTTATCTCCAAGACAATTGTTTCCTTTTCGTGCCAGTGTTTTTTCCTATTCCTTTTGCCCCCTCTTCTTGTGCGTTTCCTAAAGGGGTAGGTAAATCATAGGTCATCTCAGTTCCTTCAGAGCCTACAGACAAACAATCCATGGAGGCGCTGGAATCAGAGTAAGTAGACATATAATATTTGGTACCACGTCTTGACCTATAGGTTTTATTCTTGAAATGTCGGTTAGGAGTACTAGAGGGAATGTAATTGTCCCATTTAATCTTTTCCATTGAAAAATTTGGCCATTTTCGTAGTCTCTTTTGTCTCTCAGAAATTTTTCTTTCTTACGCATTTTGATTTCCATTTGAACAGGAGTGAGTCTTTTATCCAATTTTGATAGAAAAGTTTCCCATTGTTTATCGTATAATCTGGATTTTAATTCGGCCTTGGTTTTATCTAACTGTTCATTAACAGCAATCAGATCCTGTTCATTTTTCTTTAGGATCCATTTCAAAAATTCTCTTGAGCAATTTAATTGGATTTTTTCCCATTCCTGTTTGAAAGTTATATCTTCTTGAAATTGAGAGTTATTTTTTTAAGACTCTAAAGCCCCAAGGAATTCTATCACAGGCCTCATATGATTTTAAGGACTGTACTGTCCAAAAAAATGGATCTACTTTTCAGCCAAGGAGCTTACTTTAAATTCTAAATACATAAATTTGACTTGAAACTATTTAGCATTATTTATGGAGATTCTTGTCATATCACTGTATTGTTACTGTTTACGCTTGGCGTTGGAAAATCTTTTTTTTTCCTGGATGCTACAAATTGCAACATGTTCTTACATTCCCTAGTAGCTCCGTGTGTTATTAGGTTGATTCCAAAGTTAAAGGTCACTGATTCAATTCAAGGGTTAGCCATGAGGAGATTTCCAAAGAAAATAGAAACAGCATCCTCCAGCTCCTCAATAGCAGGCTCTTGGCTGAGAATATTGCCAAACTGCATCATGTGAGTGCCATGACATTTGGACATATCCAAAATGAAGTCCATCTAGATACTGAAAAGCGAAGAGGTGGACATCCAGACAAAATATTGGAGTAAACAAGTTGGCTCATCACAAGGTCTATCAGTTTTGATGCGACTTTCAATGCTTTTAGCTTTTCTCTCGCAATACATCTTACTTGCTGAAATTAAAAGATGGGTACAATTTTTTTTTATTGGTGTGGGATGGAAGGTATTGAAGTGTAACAAGCTATTGTAGTCGGAGCTTTTAGCATGCAAAGCAGTGCTGAGAAAGCCATTTGCATCCTTATTGCCCTATGGACCAGGACATGTAACTGATTTATGTCACTCATAATGTATACTGATTTGACATTTGAGAGAGTTGAAACAAGGTTCAAATTTATTGAGGTAGTCCAATGAGTCTGGCCACATAGTAAAAAATGTCATCAATAGATCTCATCTATGCAAGAACATTCCTCTGAGGGAAAAGATAGGAAAATGTGAATGTTTATTCAAAAAATTGTATGAAATAGTTTGTGTAAGGCGAAGCTACATGGGACCCCATTACGGTGCATAATATCTGAAGATATGCCCAGAAATAAAAAAGTTTTCAGTATGAACACATGATACGAGATCCACGCAAAATTGTATCATTGCTGTGTCATATTTAGATGTACTTGTTTGCAGACATAGCTATACCAGTCACATCCCTTTCTCATGTTATATAGAGGTGTATACTTAAATCAAAAAGGTTGAAAAGGCTCCTCGCCTTAGCATAAAACTGGTTTTCATGATACTGTGACACCTTTCACCAAGACACAGCTAGCAACCCTTCTCACCTGATAGGAAGCGCTTTCTCTTTTCTCTCTGGGTCATTATTTATACAGCTTTCAGAGTGAATGGATACATGCGCTTTCTCTACCATGCCATTATAGTTTTCACCAATCCACACATTGCCTTCTAACCATCTTGAATGCCATCCAGTAAGGATTATCTTAGTTACATAGCACCTAATGTTTTACTCTGCATCATTTTCGGGACTCATATGGCCCTTCCTATTGATGATATTTAGTTTTTTTCCATATTTCCTACATGCTCTTTGGTACACTTTTAGCTTGTCCCGGATGTGACTTATTATTTGGCACTGCCTCTATACTGTAGATACCTATATTGGCAAAATGTTGTCAAAAGTGCTCCAGATCCAAAAAACTGGTGATAAGAACACATGTCCTGAGGATTTAACCCTTTCATTATTTTGGTAATACCTATATGTCCTAGAAGAGCATTAGTTCCACAACTAAGATGTACCCTGACTCACTCAGAAAGGGATGATCCCCATGCCATCCCTGGCTGTTTAACTTCTAAAAGCTGCACTGTACTACAATGATCGATTACAATACAGTGCAGCTGCGCTCAGAGCAGTGAAAGGTATTGTTGCATATGGGGACTAAGTAAAAAAGTAAAAAAAAAAAAAATCAAACTTAAAAATAAAAAATATCAGAAAATAAGGAACAATAAAATAAAAAAAGCCAATATAGTTATTTGCGTAAAAAAAGTACACATATTTGGTATCGCTGCGTCAATAACAACCTAATCTATAAAATTGTCACACTAGTTAACCCCTTTAGTGAACACTAAGAAAAATAAAAAAGGTAGCAAAAACTGTCTTTTCCTCATACTGCTGACAAAAAAGTGGAATAAAATGTGAACAAAAAGTCATATAGAAATAAAAATGGTACCACTTAAAACGTCAATGAAAAATTAAACAGCTATAGCTCTCAGAATACAGCCATGCAAACTTTTTTTTCTATAAAATAGATTTTTTTGGTGTGAAATTGCCAAAACATTAAAAAAAATAAATAAATGTGAACAATTAGTCATATAGAAATAAAAATGGTACCACTTAAAACGTCAGTGAAAAATTAAACAGCTATAGCTCTCAGAATACAGCCATGCAAACTTTTTTTTCTATAAAATAGATTTCTTTGGTGTGAAATTGCCAAAACATTAAAAAAATAAATAAATGTGGTATTGATGTAATTGTACTGACCCGCAGAATAAAGCTGTCTTATCACATTTACATCACAGTGAAAGGCTTAAAAGCAGTTACTGAATTTCTGTTTCTTCTTGATCCTGCCTCACAAAAATAGAATAGAAAATAATAGAAACCAATAAAATGCCATCACATGACTCTCTTGGCAGAAATTCAGTGATTCAAATAAACCTTTATTTTGTAAAAAAAGGTTTTCTTAGTGTGACAGTAGCCAAACCTAGAAAAACAATGTAAATCTGGTATTGCTGTAATCATACTGACCTGAGGAATAAAAAGGCCTAATCACTTACAGTCATATGAAAAAGTTTGGGTACCCCTATTAATGTTAACCTTTTTTCTTTATAACAATTTGGGTTTTTGCCCCAGCTATTTCAGTTTCATATATCTAATAACTGATGGACTGAGTAATATTTCTGGATTGAAATGAGGTTTATTGTACTAACAGAAAATGTGCAATCTGCATTTAAACAAAATTTGACAGGTGCATAAGTATGGGCACCCTTATAAATTTCTTGATTTGAACACTCCTAACTACTTTTTACTGACTTACTGAAGCATTAAATTGGTTTTGTAACCTCATTGAGCTTTGAACTTCATAGGCAAGTGTATTCAATCATGAGAAAAGGTATTTAAGGTGGCTACTTGCAAGTTGTTCTCCTATTTGAATCTCCTATGAAGAGTGGCATCATGGACTCCTCAAATCAACTCTCAAATGATCTGAAAACAAAGATTATTCAACATAGTTGTTCAGGGGAAGGATACAGAAAGTTGTCTCAGAGATTTAAACTGTCAGTTTCCACTGTGAGGAACATAGTAAGGAAATGGAAGAACACAGGTACAGTTCTTGTTAAGCCCAGAAGTGGCATGCCAAGAAAAATATCAGAAAGGCAGAGAAGAAGAATGGTGAGAACAGTCAAGGACAATCCACAGACCATCTCCAAAGACCTGCAATATCATCTTGCTGCAGATTGTGTCACTGTGCATCGGTCAACAATACAGAGCACTTTGCACAAGGAGAAGCTGTATGAGAGAGTGATGCGAAAGAAGCCGTTTCTGCAAGCACGCCACAGCAGAGTCGCCTGAGGTATGCAAAAGCACATTTGGACAAGCCAGTTACAATTTGGAAGAAGGTCCCGTGGACTGATGAAACATAGATTGAGTTGTTTGGCCATACAAAAAGGCATTATGCATGGAGGCAAAAAAAACACGGCATTCCAAGAAAAGCACTTGCTACCCACAGTAAAATTTGGTGGAGGTTCCATCATGCTTTGGGGCTGTGAGGCCAATGCCGGCATCGGGAATCTTGTTAAAGTTGAGGGTTGCATGGATTCAACTCAGTATCAGCAGACAATAATGTGCAAGAATCAGTGATGAAGTTGAAGTTACGCAGGGGATAGATATTTAAGCAAGACAATGATCCAAAGCACCTTTCCAAATCTACTCAGGCATTCATGCAGAGGAACAATTACAATGTTCTGGAAAGGCCATCCCAGTCCCCAGACCTGAATATCATTGAACATCTGTGGGATGATTTGCTGTCCATGCTCGACAATCATCAAACTTAACTGAACTGCAATTGTTTTGTAAACAGGAATGGTCAAAAATACCTTCATCCAGGATCCAGGAACTCATTAAAAGCTACAGGAAGCGACTAGATGCTGTGATTTTTGCAAAAGGAGGATGAACAAAATATTAATGTCACTTTTATGTTGAGGTGCCCATACTTATGCACCTGTCAAATTTTGTTTAAATGCAGATTGCACATTTTCTGTTAGTACATTAAACCTCATTTCAATCCAGAAATATTACTGAGTCCATCATTTATTAGATATATGAAACTGAAATAGCTGTTGCAAAAACCCAAATTGTTATAAAAACAAAGGTTAACATTAATAGGGGTACCCAAACATTTTCATATGACTGTATACTGCAAGGTGAACGGCATAAAAAATAAATAAAGCCAATTCTTCCACTGCTGTTCATATGTTTATCCTGACTTCCAAAGATTGCAGTAAGGCCTAGCTCATATTTATCCTGCACTCTACAGTGAGCGTTTACATTGGGGATTATGTGTAAATCTCTGAAAAACAGTTTAGACAAATATCCCAATGGAAACTTCACTGTAATGAGACAGGGAGTTACTTTGAACTCCCGTCTGGCCTGTGGTCTGGCGGTGTCCATCTTTTTACGTGACTTTCTAGGCGTGCACAAAAGTGCGGTCATCAACATTTTTTTTACCTTTAAAAAGATGGACACTGTAGAACAAATGCCAAACAGAGTCTAGGGTAACTCTGCTATCTCATTAGTGAATGGATCCATCAGGGGTTTCACCTGAATCATGTATTTCGGAGGTGTAGATGGAAACTCCAATGTAAATGCTCAGCACAGGGCACAAACTAAATTTAGACTGATCCAAAATGTTCTGTACTTCAAATTGCCACAAAATAGTGTTCAACTCAACTGACAAATACCACAACATCCCACTCAGGTCCATAATTTAATGAACATATTGGGGGCTTCCACGTTGCTGGTAACTCAAAGTCTCTGGAAAGCTCTATGGCTCTCCCCTCAAAAAAAAATCCAGCAAAATCTATGCTCCCAAATCCAAATACCCCCTCCCTTTTGAGCCTTAACCACAGTTAGTCATATAATAAAAATGAGATCTGGCTCACTGCTTCAAAGGTGGTCCTGAAGGGTAAAGCAAGGGTACTAATAGAATAGGTAAAACCCTAGCACTCAAAGGAAAAAGGAGAATTTTGTATATGCAAATACATTTTATTTTTGATTAACTGCAAAAAAGTGAACCCTGACAATGTAACACCAACGTTTCGGCTTGCGCCTTTCTCAAGGTTGTTGCCTGAAAAAAGTTTAATACATATATGATACATGATATACAAATAAACAAATATTTACAAATGTATACAAAGGGAACCTGCACGTACTTAATATGGAAGTGCAAGAAAATGCGGGTCACAATGGACAACAGTGGCTGGGATAAAGCAGGAGCTTCACACTTTGCAAGTATATGAAAGTGTGGCGCCCCTGACCTGGTCAGGCACCACTGAGTACTGCACCCATGCTGGGGACAGTACAATACAGGTAATCCAGAAGGCTGACCGAGGTGTGACTACACAGGCGCATAGTGATCAGGTCTCACACATGTACCTATGAGAGGACCCCTGGGGATCCCAGGAGGGGGAAAAGCCTTCACCTCCACTGGAATAGTGGAGGGGGCCAAAAGCCTCCATCTCCTCTCAAGGGGTGTGGTAAGAGAGTCTGGTTGCTAGGTGGCGTAGGCAGGCACAAAAGGGAAAAGAGAAGGAGGAGTAAGGAGTCTGCAGCAGAGGGTGGAGGAGTGAGGAGCAGGAAAGTGAAGCTCTGACAGGAGCAGCAGTGAAGGTCCCAGATGTGAGCCGGTTCAGTGCAGAGTCCAGGGAGCTCGAGTGAGGAGCAGATCCCGTGGGCTGCTGTAGTCTGACAGCGTCCGCGCAGTGGCTACCGACGGGGGAGAACGGTCACCTAGGAGGGCTACCCGAAACCCAGCTCCAGCTAGAGAGAGAGCACAGAGTGGGAAGTAAGGAGACTGCTAGGGAGAACCAGGCCCAAACGGGCGGCAGATCCCGGAGCGGGGATAGATCCACCTTTCCTTGCTAAACCTGCCGGTGTGGAGCCCTCAAAGCCCACACCACAACACCACAAAAGCCGCAGCCACGTAGCCACAGTTAGGGCCCATAGCTCACAGGAGGCAAGCAGCTGGAGTGATCTGGCCCAGGCAACAAGCAAACGGCAAACGAAGGGGAGTGAGGCTTCAGCAACTTCCCTGGGTGACCCCCATAGGGACTAAAAGTCGGGGTTACCCCAAACCACCAAGGGCTAAGGAAGGCGAGTTGGTAGTCACCATCAGAAGTCAGCCTGAAGGATACCTGGTTCCCGCCTGGTTCATCCCAGCTACGCCCGGGTTACTCACCTTGCCACCTGAAGTGAGTAAAAACCCTGAAAGACATCCTGCGTGTGTGGAGTTATTCTGCGCCTTGTGGTACTACGCACCTACACAGGGCCCTGGGGCTTGCCTCACTCTCAGGAGGCTATTCCAACTAACTGCACTCACCATCAGCCCCAGGCGTCCCTCAACCTGCAGTGGCGGTCCCTACTGGCCGCAATACTGAGAGTGGCGTCACGACAAGAAGAAGATCTCCTACCTGTGACCAGATCCAGCTGAGTGGAGTCCCTGAAGGTAATGCACCGACACTACACCTGTGGGGCTTCACATCTGGCGTCACGAACAGGATAAGGACTAGACCTGTTCAGACAGGTGACCATGTGCCTGGGCGGTCCGCTTGAAAAATTTGAAGCGCCGCCATATTGCCACCATGAAAAGCGTGCTGAAAAACAACAGCAGCCCGCGCTGGGAGAAGTTACCGCCCACGAAGAGGTGTGGCTACCCAGAGATCCCCTGCAGAGTTCTGACCTCGCTTGTGAAGAGAGCGGAAGCGTCCAGAGACGTCGGGACAGAAACGGAGCCAGAAGCCTGCTGCTGGGAGAGGAGCTGCTGAAAGAGGCAGAGCGGAAACTGAACAGCTTGCTACTAGAGGCAACGACGAGTCCACTGCTGGGAAATCGTACAGAAGAGGGCGCAGAAGAAATGGCGTCTGACCGCAGAAACCCAGAACCGGGCTCCGCTGCCTGGTGGTATCGGGAGCTGGCCCAGTTCTGCGACCGACTGGAGACCCGGGTCGTGGAGCAGATCAGAGAAGAACGCATGGAACTTCTGGAGATGGCTGCCGCGGTTCAGGCCTATGAAGGGAGAGCCGCGCGCCGAGCACCAGACCGAGTGGCAACGACTCAGACCCCGATGCTGCCACCGATGGGTGAGTCCAGTATTACCCCTGCCGGCCCGGATGCCCCGACCCCTGCTGCCACGCCCGCGGTCCCTGAAGAGGCGCCCGGCGCGGCGACGCTGAGCCAGGCCGCAGCCACGCCAGGTGCGGCCCGCCAAGCCCAGGCCGCCGCAGCGATGCCCTGCTCGGCCCACCAAGACCCGGTCCCTGCAGCGAAGCCCTGCCCGGCCCGCAAAGAACCGGCTGCCACCGCGACCCTCATCCACGCCGCAGGTGTGACGCTGACCCAGGCCGCCGCCATGCTAGGCCCGGCCCGCCGAGACCCCACCGCAGCCGCAACGCTCGTCCGCGCCGCAAGTGAGGTGCTGAACCAGGCCGCAGCCCCGCCAGGTGCGGCCCGCCAAGCTCCGATCGAGGCAGCGACGCCCAGCCCAGCCTGCAAAGACCCCATCGCAGCTGCGACGTCGATCCAAGCTGCGCCAGAAACGCCCATCCAGGCCGCCGCCATGCCAGGCGCGGCCCGCCAAGACCAGGCCGCCGCCATGTCAGGCGCGGCCCGCCAAGATAAGATGGCATCACCATATACCCCGGCCTGCAAGGCCAGAGCAGACACCGCTCCCCAGTCCAAAGAGGTCCCTGCTGGAAAGCCCACGCTGGGGGAGGACCCCGCATACTGGCAGCTGAAGGCTGACATGGAGGCCAAGTTTCCACAATGGTTGGTGGACCAGTACATACTCCCTCCGCATACCCCCAAGACGACTCCTGCAGCAATCATGCCAAAAAGATCCCTGCCTGGGCCTGCTGAAGAAAGTCCATCCCCAGCACTGCCACCAAAGGAGTGCTCCGAAGAACTAAGGGGGAGGGGAGGCCAGGAAGCTGAGGAGCTGACTCAGGAGCCACCAGCAGTGGATCCATGCCCAGAGCCGGAGATGTTGCCATATTCTCGCTGGGATGAAGAGGAAGATTTATCCAGCAACCTCACCTGGGAGCCTGCCAGCAGTGAAGCAGCCACCCAGCAGAATCAAGCCCGCAAGACACGGCGCCGTAGCCGAAACCAGTTGTCACCTGCTCCGCCATCCCCAGAGCAGAGAGAAGTCACGGCCAGAGACCTAGAAGAAAAACGGTTCCTGAGAAGAGCCAAAGCACAGGTCAGAGGACCCCTTTGTAGAGGAATTGTGGAAGACTTTAGCCTGAAGTCAGGATACGGGTTCATCGTTGCACCTGGTATCAAAGAAGGCATTTTTGTCAATAGGAGAGACGTCAGAGCTAATTTGCCCAGAGGACATCCTGGAAGGAACCTGAGAATGGGAGACACAGTGCAGTTTACCATGCATCAAGGCGAAAGAGGCTGGTATGCGCTAGACGTAACACCATGTCCTACAGAGAAAGAAACAGATACAGAGAAAGAAACAGATACAGAAGATACAGAGGAAAGAAAAGAAAAGGAACCCATTGATGACCAAGATGAAGAAAGAGGTCAAGGAAGCAACAGGTGCCGCAGCCCTACAGGCCCAAGCCCTGGTGAGGAGGAGTCTGCATAAGTCCATGTAACGTAAAGCAAGTTACCAGTTTGAAAAGTTTGTTTTGCAACGTTTACAAGTTTAAGAATGTGCCCACATAAACTGATGTGAGAAATGAACCTTAAGGCTATGAACTGGCTATAGCCACAAACTCTCGCAGTGTAAATAGTTACACCAGAGGGCACCACCACCACCAGAGTCAGCCTGTTTAGGGGCTTGGCTCGTCTGCAACCAGGGGGCCCGTCCGTATATAGGGCTTTGGCTTACCTGCAACCAGAGAGCATGCCTGTTTATGGGGCCTGGCTCTCCACCACAAAGAGGGTACCTGGTCAGCACCAACTGTGGAGGCCGCCTCTGGATCCTGCCAGAAGTGGCTGAAGGCGCGGCTCCACCAGGCCAGGTATACCCTGAAGACCACCAGACCATGAAAGCCGCCTCTACATCCTGCCAGAAGTGGCTGAAGGCGCGGCCAATGTGAGAGGGTTTTGGGTGGGTTAACGGACTTGTGGGTGGAGGGTGGTGATGTATGGTACCTGGTGCTTTTAAAAATGTTTTACATGATTTAATGTTTTATGCATTTTAAAATGTTGTCTTGCAGCCCGAGGACGTGCTGGTGATAACTAAGGGGGAATGTGGCGCCCCTGACCTGGTCAGGCACCACTGAGTACTGCACCCATGCTGGGGACAGTACAATACAGGTAATCCAGAAGGCTGACCGAGGTGTGACTACACAGGCGCATAGTGATCAGGTCTCACACATGTACCTATGAGAGGACCCCTGGGGATCCCAGGAGGGGGAAAAGCCTTCACCTCCACTGGAATAGTGGAGGGGGCCAAAAGCCTCCATCTCCTCTCAAGGGGTGTGGTAAGAGAGTCTGGTTGCTAGGTGGCGTAGGCAGGCACAAAAGGGAAAAGAGAAGGAGGAGTAAGGAGTCTGCAGCAGAGGGTGGAGGAGTGAGGAGCAGGAAAGTGAAGCTCTGACAGGAGCAGCAGTGAAGGTCCCAGATGTGAGCCGGTTCAGTGCAGAGTCCAGGGAGCTCGAGTGAGGAGCAGATCCCGTGGGCTGCTGTAGTCTGACAGCGTCCGCGCAGTGGCTACCGACGGGGGAGAACGGTCACCTAGGAGGGCTACCCGAAACCCAGCTCCAGCTAGAGAGAGAGCACAGAGTGGGAAGTAAGGAGACTGCTAGGGAGAACCAGGCCCAAACGGGCGGCAGATCCCGGAGCGGGGATAGATCCACCTTTCCTTGCTAAACCTGCCGGTGTGGAGCCCTCAAAGCCCACACCACAACACCACAAAAGCCGCAGCCACGTAGCCACAGTTAGGGCCCATAGCTCACAGGAGGCAAGCAGCTGGAGTGATCTGGCCCAGGCAACAAGCAAACGGCAAACGAAGGGGAGTGAGGCTTCAGCAACTTCCCTGGGTGACCCCCATAGGGACTAAAAGTCGGGGTTACCCCAAACCACCAAGGGCTAAGGAAGGCGAGTTGGTAGTCACCATCAGAAGTCAGCCTGAAGGATACCTGGTTCCCGCCTGGTTCATCCCAGCTACGCCCGGGTTACTCACCCTGCCACCTGAAGTGAGTAAAAACCCTGAAAGACATCCTGCGTGTGTGGAGTTATTCTGCGCCTTGTGGTACTACGCACCTACACAGGGCCCTGGGGCTTGCCTCACTCTCAGGAGGCTATTCCAACTAACTGCACACACCATCAGCCCCAGGCGTCCCTCAACCTGCAGTGGCGGTCCCCACTGACCGCAATACTGAGAGTGGCGTCACGACAAGAAGAAGATCTCCTACCTGTGACCAGATCCAGCTGAGTGGAGTCCCTGAAGGTAATGCACCGACACTACACCTGTGGGGCTTCACAAAAGCAAGTTACATACAGAGCAGGTTGCATAGAAAAACATGTTGCATGTTAATGAAATGGCTGCTTGAAGGACGGTGGAACCCATTTAGAGAAAACTATGAATAAGTGAATTATTGGACCGTCTTGGTCCAACACAATATGTCTCACTGAAATACTAAGTTAGAGAGCTAGGCGGAGCTAAGGTATCACTATAGAGAGAGGCTACATACCAGGGTATTGGTGGGAAGCAGATTCAGAAGAATGGTGGAGAGAAAGATAACTCCTAGAAGAAAAATGGAGGATTAGAATAGTGCACTTACACAGCGGCTATTGCCTAGGGAGAAAGCAGGTTAAAAATACCTGTAGGAGATGTCCATGGAAGCTTGCAGCAGCAGTTTGGCAATGGCAGAGGCAGTGGAAGTAATAATGCATTGACATCGCCATTTTATAGGAAGTGATGGACTTTGCATCACTTCCTGGTCCAGCTCAGTGGATCACGTGCGTGATCATTGGACTAGTGGTGGGCGGTGGCAGAGCAGTGAACAGAGGGTCCATGGAGCTCTGGATACAGGAGTGAGTGTGTTACTGATAAGTGTGTTTGTTATGCTAATTACCTTCTGCAGGAGGTGCAGGTGATAAAGCAAAAGGCTGCTGATTTAGAGCACTAAAGTGAACATTATGATTTTTAGACGGGGACAAACAAAAACAGTATTAGTAATAATCATAATCATATAGCCATAACTGAAACAAAAGCTACATTAAAGGTAATTAGTTAGCATGTAATCCCATGTGGTGATAAAGGGATTATGTAAATTTCCTGGCAGGGGTTATCTGGACACTGTTTACTGAAGAATTCAAGGCAATAAATCAAAACCAGAAGTTAAAAACAAAATTGAGAATCAGTATTTCAACCCTAAATGTGGACCTCATATTATCGGTTCAGAGCCAAGGGTTCCAACGTTTGTAACGTATGGATCCAGTATGACTCCCATTCCTGCAATATTTTAATACGATTGCCCCCACATTGAGGTTGACCAATGTACTCCAATACCTAGAATCTTAATTAGATATGGAGTGACCTGCAGACAGGAAGTGTGATGGGATGGGGAGTACAGACGGCTGACAACGGATGGTGGATTTGTGTTTACTTATGCAGTTACGGATATGTTGGGTAGTTTCACCAACATATCCGAGACCGCATGGACACTTTACATGTGATTCCAACTATGTGGTCTACCTTATAAAATATCCTGTTATGGGGAATTTCTTGCATGTGCGTGGATGTGTGAATTGGTCGCCTTTAGTTACATGGGAACATTGCAAACAATGCAAACAGGGGAATATCCCTTTGCGACTGGTAGAGAGGAGAGTTTGTCCAACAGGCGGTCCAATGTCAGCCTGAACGAGAGAGTCCCTAAGATTCCAGGGCATTGGTAGCAGAGAAGAGGTGGAGATTCAAATTCAGAGATTGTGCGGTATGCCTGGTGTAAAAGAGGCCAATCTTTGAGGATTGCTCTTTTAATGAGAGGGGAGAGTGGGTGGTAAGTATTGACAAAAGGAATTTTGTTAAGATTTTGGGGTGTAGGAAGTCTGGTAGAGGGAGAGTGTTATTGATTCCAGTGTAATTAAAATTATCATTGGAAGGAGATAGTTAAACAGCAAAATCTATATTATGTTATTTCTTTTTATATTTTTGCATCATCCAAAATCGCACCCGATGAAAAAAAAAAAAAATCTATTGGGTTATTTAGTACTGTGTAATTAGATCTTAGTCTGGAGTTCACACCCTGCGGTGTCCTCGTTTCAAGAGTACATATCCACTTGCTTTCTCTGTTCAGGATCTCTCTGCGGTAATCTCCTCCACTGACCGGTTTGAAAACTTTCTCAATACCAGCAAACGTCAGGTGAGAGAGGTCTCCTCCTTGTATGTTCACAAAGTGCTTGGATACTGGTGACATATTTATTGCGGTGTGGCTCACCGTATCAGACAAATGCTTTCTGATACGCTTTTTTAAAGGATCTGTCGTGCATCCAGAATATTGTAGTTTGCATTTGTTGCAATTAATTAGATAAATAATAGGGATGAGCGAATGTATTCACCACTGTTCGGTATCCGACGGGGATAATAGGGTATCCAAGGTATCCACTATCCGACGGCTAATGGTATTCGCTCCGGTACTTTCATTTTCGTTTCTGGACTTCTTGGCTCCATGTTCCAGCCAATGAACACATCTGACGTTGTTTGCCCTGACAGTAACACCGCAGCCATCTTTGTTGTGGTGTTACTGTGACTGGCTTGGCCGCACAGCGTCATAGCGGCTATATAAGGTAGCTGCCATTTTGTGTGCACGCATTAATTCCTGAGCTGCCGGTGTAGCGAGACTGTACTGTGTGCGATACAGCGTTTTTCCAGCCAACTAATACTAGTCCTTCTAAGGGCTGAAGCTATTTAGCATTACCTGTTATCGACTGTGTAAGGCATAGAAACAGGTATAGGGGTAGTGCAGTTCGTTCTATGAGATAGTGTTCCTGCTGCAGAATCCAAAATAGTCCTTATAAGGGCTGAAGACAGTGTCCACTGTGCTAGCAGCTGTGAAAATCATAGGACTTCTGCAAAAAAAAAAAAATCCTCTTGTTAGTGCTGCAGTGTGTGATGTAGAGACAGTTACGGACAGCTTACTCACAGGCAAGGAGAGATTTAAAGCTGTCCTGACATCTGCTACTAATAATCAACAATCTCAGCACTGCTACATCCCTTGTGTCTGTTATAATAGCAATAGGTATTACAACTTGCAAAAAAAGGTCCCACAATTGTAAAAACAAGGGGTTCAGGTGTAGTGTAGTGCCTGTCAGCCACCATCTCAATTCACAGTCTGAGTGTTACCCAATTTTTATTAATATTTGCCGTCAGGGTCAGTAATTGTGCCTCAAAGCCAGTACCTTCCTACCAGCCACCTAGCATATTTTGGGGGGCTTCTTATCTTACAGAACCTACATAGTGGCTTTCTGCAACTAACACACAGTCTCAGTGTTACCAAATTTGTATTAATACTTGTTGTCAGGGTCACAACTTCTGCTTGAAGGCAAGTACTCTCCTACCAGCCACCTAGCATATTTTGGGGGGCTTCTTACCTTACAGCACCTACATAGTGGCTTTCTGCAACTAACACACAGTCTCAGTGTTACCCATTTTTTATTAATACTTGTTGTCAGGGTCACAACTTCTACTTGAAGGCCAGTACTCTCCTACCAGCCACCTAGCATATTTTGGGGGGCTTCTTACCTTACAGCACCTACATAGTGGCTTTCTGCAACTAACACACAGTCTCAGTGTTACCCAATTTTTATTAATACTTTGCTGTCAGGGTCACAACCTCTGCTTCAAGGACAGTACTCTCCTACCAGCCACCTAGCATATTTTGGGGGGCTTTATACCTTACAGCACCTACATAGTGGCTTTCTGCAACTAACACACAGTCTGTGTTACCCAATTTTTTATTAATACTTGGTGTCAGGGTCACAACTTCTGCTTCAAGGCCAGTACCTTCCTATCAGGCACCTAGTGTAATTTTGGGGGCTTCATATTTTACAAAACCTACATAGGGGCTTGCTCTTACAAAAACACAGTCTGAGTGCCAAAAAACAATACTAAAATAAAAAGTGTTGTCAAATGCTGTTTCCTTTTGGGGATGAAAGACATTGACAACATCTTTGTCGACTCCTCCAAGTGGTATTTTGTCCAATAAAGGTACCTTTTGGTTTTTAGACTTACAGAAACAGCTATCGTGAGAAACTATTAACGCAAGTTTAACAACCCGACATAAGTGTTGTTCCACTGCCTGTAGAAAAGGTCACGTTACAGTATTCATCTTGAATAATCAAACCAAAAAAATGGGAAAAAGAGGGGGTAAGGGCCGTGGACGAGCTGGTAGTGACAGTGGTGGTCGCCCAAGCAGTGTGATCGAGCCAAAGAAAAAGGTTCCTGCTTTATCCACCTCTGCCTTCCTATCCCAATTTTCTTGTGCACGTGGGAAAGCACTCTTGCGTCCTGAACAGTGCGAACAGGTAAGGAGTTGGCTAGCAGAAAATGCCTCCAGTTACTTGTTGAGTAGCAAATCCCAAGGGTCCACACAGACAGACTTGAGTAGCCCAGAGGCTGTCCCATCGAATCCTCAGCCTGGTCCTCCTTCCTCACAACATCAGTATTCTAAGGAAACATATGACACCAAAGCAGATTACTCTGAGGAACTGTTTACGGGACCCTTTGACTTTTCTTGCCTCTCACTGCGCAACACCACCAACACAGGTGAGGCTGTGGTGTGCATTGATGCACAGATCTTAGAGCACCCAAGGCCAGAAGAAAGCCATGTTGTTGGCTGTGGCATGCTGGGCAATCAGGTGGAAGTGTTGGAGGATGATGAGACACAGTTACCCTCAGGTCAGCTTGAAACCTCCATTCCCGAAGATATTGACCTTCAGGAATTTGAAGATGACATGGTCGATGATGAGGTGACTGATCCAACATGGATGGGTGGCATGGATTGCAAGAGCAGCAGTGCAGAGGAGCATGTGCCCATAGAGTGAATAGAAAAAAGTGGGCTCAGCACTGATATAAAAATATATAAAAAAACTTTTTATTGCAATCCGGTTAAAACATAGTCTGGGAACACGTTGTACACAATGAAGAGCAGGAAAAACTTTACGCGTTTCGGACAGGCTAATAATTTAAAACCAAAAAGAGTCCTTAGTCATAAGCTACCTACAGAGCGGCCAGAAAGAGAATATATCCATGCTGCAGGAGAGGGGTGTTCCCTATCTAGCTGTAATGGAATGCAATCAAGGTTCAAATCCAAAAGCAGGGTTAATAGACATAAAGGTAACAATTCTAATACAGGTCCCTGAAAAAACGCTTGGAAAAACATGGAAAAAAAAAAGCACTTTAAATGAAATAAAGACGTCATGAAATCTGTATCGCAATGTTAATCAGGTAAGGGGAATGGGGGGGTGAAGGGAGAGGGGGACAAGGGAGGGAGGGGAAGGGAATGGGGGGTGGGAGTGGGGAGGGTTTCAGTCGTGGCTGTTTAATAATATAAATGCATGGAAATATGCATAAAAATACAAATATGCCCATATAAATTCCAGGCAACCATTCCATGTGTTTAATATACACGTATGGTTATATTGCCTATGTTGTTGCCTATCAGCCAAACCGACTAATCGCAAAAGTGCCTATATAATATAAATATTTGTGGCTTGGCAGCGAAACATATGTGTCACTAAATATAAGAAAAACAAACAAACAAACAAAAAAAAAAGTATGTATATGGGAATCGCAAAGGTGTCACATTCGGATCATTGGAAACAGGGGGGGGAGGGAGAATGAGGGAATGTGGGAGGGGGGTGGGGTGGGTTTGTGGGGGGGAGGGGAGGGGAGGAGAAACTTATATATATGTATACACATCAATATGTTGCACTTAAATCGGTGCCTGCTGGTAGGGACTTGTTTCACTAAATTATGTATCGCAGATCAGAGCGAAGGTTTAAACCCCCTGGGTGTCTAGAGTCCAATCTGAGTATCCATTTTGCCTCCACTTGCAAGAGGGTGGCAAACCGATCCCCCCCCTCTAATTGATTTGGGGACATGTTCGATACCTGTCACTATCAAGGTTGACAAATCACCTCCATGTATATCTAAAAAGTGTCGTGTGAGCCCTGAAAGGGGGCGTTTTTTTCCGGACTCACTGGACAACAGGGATGAAGTTGAAGATGCAGCTCTTATGTCCTCAGCCAGACGTACCCTGAGGCATCTAGAGGTACAACCTATGTAGCTCTTAACACAGGAACAGCAGGTGGCTTTATATACAACAAATGTAGACGCACAATTTATGAAAGATGTTATTTTGATGGCTTTGCCATTGGAATCCTCAAAATGTTTAGTGTGGCTCATATATCTGCAGAGTCCACATTTTTTAGAGCCACACCGGTATCAACCAGTGGTACTGAGCCAGGTTTGTACCCTATTTCCACCTAAGGCATAGAGGCTGGGAGAGATGGCATTGCCCACATTTCTGGCACGTCTGGCTACCACATTGATTCCATGAGAGAGAATTTCATCTACATCTTCATCATGCTGAAGTAAAGAGATAAATTTAAGAACCACTTTTTTTATGGCTGAAAAATCAGAGCTAAAAGGGGTCGAAAATGTGACACGTTGTGACTGTTTCTGCAATCTAGGCTTATCCCTTAGTAACTCTGATCGTGATTTATTGTCTGCAATGCTGCGTGCTCTCTTCAGAGAGGAATCAGAATACCCTCTCATTTTTAGTCTCCCTGTAATATGCATAGCCTCAGATGAATAAGAGGCTGCTGAGGAGCAAAGCCTTTTAGCCCGCAAGTATTCTCCAATGGGTAAATTCCTTGTGGTGTGGGAAATGTGGCAACTATCAGCGCGCAAGATTGTATTGCCGCTTATTGCCTTGCAGTACAGTGTTGTGTCAACTTGGCCAGTGTTAGAATTGCCTGTGAGGGAGACATCCAAAAAGGGTGCAGTTTTTTCAAAATAAGAAATGGAAAAGGACAAGTTAAATTGGTTGTTATTCAGGTATGCGTTTAAGCCATCTGTCACATCAGACGGATTAGTATCACCCAGCCTCTCGCAAATAAAGATTTGATCATCTATGTAACGGGCGTACCACCGGATATGTTTGATGTAAGGGTTATCATCTATATAGATATGATGCTCCTCCCAATAGGACATGTACAAGTTCACCAGGGCACACGAAAAAATTGCCCCCATCGGACAACCTGAAATCTGCAAATAAAAAATGCCATTAAATTGGAAAAAATTATGACTTAACAGAAAACCAGTAACTGTCAAAATAAATTCCTTGTGCATGTCATCAAAAGAGGTGTATTTATTCAAATGAAAAAATAACGCCTGTAAACCCAAATTGTGTGGAATACTAGGGTAACGAGAGTTCACATCACCCATAATCCAGAAGGAACAATCAGTCCACTTGATGTCCTGGTGGTTTTGCAACAAACATTTTGTATCCCTAACATAACCGGTGGTACGCTTGACAAGAGGCTGGAGGACACCGTCCACCCAACCTGACAGGTGGCTAGATAGGGAGCCTATACTGGCTACAATAGGACGGAGGGGGGGGGGGAAGTATTTTTATGGACTATAGGAAGGCCATGGAATATGGGGCAGACAGGATTGTCGATCATGAGATATTCCTGTGCCTTCTTAGAAATGATACCCCAGTCAAACCCTTTCTGCAAAATATTGCTTAATTTTAAAGAAAAAACATTGGTGGGGTCTCCATTCAGACGTCTATATGTATTAGTATCGCTCAGCATGTCCATCACTAATTTTTCATATAGGGAGCTGTCAAGGACAACTACTGAGCCCCCCTTGTCAGCTGAGCGAACCGAAATGTAGGGGCTGTTCCTCAAGTCCCTCAAAGCATATCCTTCCTGATCAGAGAGATTGTTGGATATGGTCGATTCAGAGGAAATAATATTCCGTATCTCCTTCTCAATTACATCTTGGTAGGTATCCATCGCCTGTGTCCTAGAGGCTATTGGATAGAAGGATGGATTCTTTGTCAGGAAGGGTGGGATTGAAGAAATGACACTATTCATTTCGCCCAGTTCGTGCAGGCTCATAACTGAAATTTGGTCCCGAAGGTCCATATACAGTGGAATAGGAGGGTCAGAATTGTCCAAAGGCGATTGAGGAATAATCCCTTCCTCCTCTGAGGGAATTCTCAAAAAATGTCTTTTAACCGTAATATTCCTGATAAAACGGTTGACGTCTTTCATGGTCTGGAATAAATTCGCTCTTGTTTTTAGGGCGAAGTTTAACCCCTTACCAAGGACTCAAAGTTGTGCTGCATCTTAAGTGCAGGCAGAGAGGTTAATGACAGAGTATTCAGGAGGGCTCTGGTGGGCTAATTCCTCCAGTGCTTGTGTCTCTTGGAGCGCAGGTAATATCGAACGCCTGTATTTGCGGTGTTTCCTTCCACCCCTGCTTTTTTTGATACATTTCTCATGAGCATGTGCCCATAGTCTGCAATAAGGCTGTAAGACATAGGGCTTCGACCACTGCCAGAAGTCAATCAACTGTGCATATGACACCACCACCTGTGGCATCTCAGAGTCCAAGGGTCCATGCACGACTTGTGCCATCTCACAGTCCAAGGGTCCATGCACCACCTCAGCAATCTCAGAGTCCAAGGGTCCGTGGTGCGATTGTGTGGGAGTTTTTTTCCAAGAGTCCTTTGGACTAAATGATTGCCATTTGTCAAATCTGTCAGACCAAGCTTAAAAGAGGCAAAAATACTTCTAGCTTGGGCATCTCCAGCATGAGAAACTATATGTTAGCCAAGCACACCACTAGGTGGTTGACAGCTCTAGGTGAAAAACACCATTTCCAAACTGAAAACTCTGCCACTTCCCCTGGGCTGCCTGCTTCCCAAACTGGTGTGCAAGAAGGTGGCACTGTTGCCTCCTTCTCCTAACCTGATGTTGGCCAAACTCAATCATCAACGACATCAGCTTCGGTGTCCCAGCATTCCATTCAGTTGTCCTTACCACAGACCTTTGAAAAGAAGCAAAAATACCACATTACGCACCCAAGGGCAGAGACCATAACTGCACAGATTGCACAATTGATAGCCCTTGAGATGTTGCCATATCAGCTTGTGGGAACAGAGGCTTTCCGCAACCTTTTGGCGGTGTTAAAACATCGGTACTCTGTGCCTAGCCGACACTATTTTTCTCATTGTGCCGTCCCCGCGCTCCACAATCACGTGTCTATAAACATCAAATGGGCCCTCACCAACGCCATAACAGGGAAGGTCCACTTTACCATAGACATGTGGACAAGCGGAAGTGGACAGGGACACTACATCTCACTGACGGCACACTGGGTGAACCTGGTGGCGGAAGGTACAGAGTCTGAGCCGGCAACATCCTACATAATTCCCACACCCAGAATAGCTGGGCCCACTTCAATCACAGTTTCAGTAGCCTCCTACACAGCAACAACTCCCTCCTCCTCCTACTCTTCATCTGGCTCCTGTGCATCCTCCTCAACATCCGCTGGTGTCCAACCGTTGACATCATTCCCCAGCTGGGATCTCTGCAACACTGCCTCGGCTAAGCGTCAACACGCTCTACTGAAGCTCATCTGTACAGGTGACATATCTCACACGGCACCTGAGCTTTGGAAAGCAATAACTGAGCAGACAGATGAATGACTTGAGCCTTTGGATCTCCGTCCATGGATGGTAGTGTGCGATAATGGTCGTAATCTGGTGGCAGCTTTAAAGCTTGGAAAGCTTGTACACGTTCCTTGTATGGCCCACGTTGTAAATTTAGTAGTTCAGCACTTTCGGAAGAAATACCCTGGGATACCAGACCTACTTACCAAAGTACGATGTATTAGCGCCCATTTCCGCAAGTCATCTCCCTCTTTTGCTGGCCAGACAGTGCTGCAGCAGCGCTTACACTTGCCTCATCGCAGACTAATATGTGACCTCCCTATGAGAAGGAATTCAACCTATCATATGTTGGCCAGGATCCATGAGCAGCAGAGGGAAGTATCCCAATTCCAGCTGGAACATGCCCGTAAGATGCAGCTGCCAGACATAAGTACTGCCGAGTGGGTGTGGATTGCAGACATTTGTCAGGTCTTGGAGAATTTTGATTACTGTACCAACATTGGGAGCAGTGAGGATGCTGTTATCAGCGTTAACATTCCACTGATTTGTTTATTGAAACGTTCTCTGGATGGTCTGACTAACCAAAGTTTTCATGCACCCGAGTTGTCTGTGGATCCAGACTTCCCAATGGTTGTTAGTAATCCACGCAACCTCGGCCAACAAGTTCAGGCCACCTTTGCTCAGCACCATGAGGATAAGGATGAGGAGGATGATGAACAGGAATTCTTTGAAGTGTGTAACCAAGGGATTGAGAACCCAGGCTTCAGGGCTGTCCAGCATGGATGGCCTGAGGAGGAGCAGGAGGAGGAGAGAGAGACTGAGAAGGAAAGGAGGTTTAGGGAGACAGAATGTATTCTTAGCAGTGATGCACAAAGGTTTCCAGTTCAGAGTCTAATACACATGGCACAGTTCATGTCACACTGCCTTTCTCATGACTGTCGGCTAGTCCACATTTTGGCAGACAACAAATACTCGTTATGTACCTTCCTTGACCCACGCTACAAAGACAAATTTGCTTCGCTACTTGTGGAGGCAAATAAGCATTGTACTACGAAAACATTCAAGAGGGCTGTAGTGGAGCAGTTGATGAAACGATTACCCTTAGATCATGCTGGTGTCAGAGGTAGCGTGTCATCTCACGCAACAGGATTACAAGAGAGGGCTACGGATAGTAGGAGCAACACAGGCGGGGGACTAATGTGCCAAAACTGGTCCATTTTCCACAAACCGTCAACTGCGAATCAGATAGCAGTTGGGGGAACAATGACAAGGAGGGAACAGTTAAGTAAGATGGTGAGAGACTATGTAGGTGACCATATCAGTGTGCTTTCTGAGTCTACTGTTCCCTTTAACTATTGGGTTTCCAAGCTCAACACTTGGCCAGACCTCGCGTTATATGCTGTGGAAGTGCTAGCTTGCACTGCTGTGAATGTGTTGTCTGAGCATGTTTTCAGCTCAGCGGGGTCAATAATAGAGTTGAGCGCGGTTTGCGGTTCGAGGTTCTCCAGTTCGCGGCTCGAGTGATTTTGGGGGCTGTTCTAGATAGAACTAGAACTCGAGCTTTTTGCTAAAGCTCGATAATTCTAGATACGTTCGAGAACGGTTCTAGCAGCAAAAAGACCAGCTAATTACCAGCTGGCTTTCCGCTGTAATAGTGTAAGTCACTCTGTGACTCACACTGTTATGAAATTTCAGTGTATAGTGTGCGGGAACAGCGCATTCAGATCACTGCTGTATGGATAATGGCGATCGCCATTTTTTTTTTTTTTTCCTTGTCTTCCTTACCTAAGCGCGCGCGTGTAGTGGGGCGGGCCAGCATGTCAGCCAATCCCAGACACACACACAGCTAAGTGGACTTTTAGCCAGAGAAGCAACGGCATGTGTGATAGGATGTCCATGTCACATGTCCCTGCATTATAAAAACGAGAATCTGCCCGTCCGGACGCCATTATCTCTTCTGCGTCCTTGGTGTCAGTCACTGCTGGCGCAGCGCCTATCTCCGATACTGCTGTGTACGCTCTATACACAGCGCTGTACAGAATAGGGATAGCACTTTCTATCAGTCCTTTTAAGGGCTCATACCGGCAGGGTCAGAGCCATAGGTGACAGGTCCGTGAAAACAGAGTTTAACAGCTACACAAGATGGCAGCGTCTGTGTAGCTAAGGTCAGGGATTTCCTCGCTGCATTTCCCCAGTAGGAGAGATAGAAAGGCAGGCTTCCTTCTTTCTACCCAGAGACCCACAACCCTGCTACTGTACCCTCCTGCCCTTTGCACACTCAAACTCATTGTTACTAAGCCATTATACTAGCAAACACTGAGTGAACTTAGTGGCATCCTAAACGTGGCTGTTGGACTTCTGTATAGTCCCACTAGTGCAAAGATATTTGCAGCACGTCTGCCTGCATTGCACACTCAAACTCATTGTTACTAAGCCATTATACTAGCAAACACTGAGTGAACTTAGTGGCATCCTAAACGTGGCTGTTGGACTTCTGTATTGTCCCACTAGTGCAAAGATATTTGCAGCACGTCTGCCTGCATTGCACACTCAAACTCATTGTTACTAAGCCATTATACTAGCAAACACTGAGTGAACTTAGTGGCATCCTAAAAGTGGCTGTTGGACTTCTGTATTGTCCCACTAGTGCAAAGATATTTGAGGCACGTCTGCCTGCATTGCACACTCAAACTCATTGTTACTAAGACATTATAATACCAAAAATTGAGTAAACTTAGTGGCATACAAGAAGTAGCTGTTGTACTCCATTAGTGCCCCACTGGTGCAAATCTATGTGCAGCACCTTTGCATGACACCCTCCTGCTCTGTTTTTAATAAGCTATAATGATAGCAAAAAATGCTGCCATTTAGTGGCATACAAGAACTGGCTGTTGTATTTCATTATTGTCCCACTGGTGCCAAGCTATTTCTAGCACCTCTGTATGACACCCTCCTGCTCTGTTTTTAATAAGCTATAATGATAGCAAAAAATGCTGCCATTTAGTGGCATACAAGAAGTGGCTGTTTTACTCCATTAGTGCCCCACTGGTGCAAATCTATGTGCAGCACCTCTGCATGACACCCTCATGCACATTTTGCTATGCTAATTTTATAGCAAACTCAGGGAATTCCTTGCTGCATTTGATCATTCGGAGGGATAGAAAGTGAGGCTTCCTTTACTGTACTGGTACCCACAGAACACGGCCACTGTACCCACCTGTCCACTTTTGCCACGCTATTTAATTTGTCCAAAGAGCTGACTCTTTTTCTGCCTTCCTAAAATTGTCTGTAATACTAAGTTAGTGTTCCTTTGCTGTCAAGCAAGGTACAACACATGTGCATTCTACACTCCTTTCCATTTCTGGAATGCAATTATTAAATGCAGGTAGTCCAGCCAATCTGTGACGAAGGTGCAGGTGTGGATATAATGTAGCCTGCATCCAATGTTGGTTTTCTCTATGTCTGACAGCTCAACAATACCATCTGTTTCCACTTCCAAAACAAGTGATGACCTGCTAATCACACTCCCTGTTGCGTGTAAAGGGGTGGAAGTTCAGTGTGAAAAACCATGTGAGACTGCTGTCCCCACAGTCACAGAGGATGAAGAGCACGCAGATGCACTTGATGGGGCAGGTGGTGGTTGCACAGGCACGCTAGGCCGCATTGTAGCACAGTGAAATTCACATTGCGACTTATGCTTCATTTTAATTCGTGTACAGGGTGGGCTCCCCAGTATGCAGCAAAACCAGGCAACAGGAAAAGGACTCTAGGCAGTTGGGTTGATAAATGATTGTTTAACTTTACCAAAACAAACAATAAGAACCATGCATACAATTTAAATAATTGAACAATCTTTTCTGTTGCCTACTACCTGCTAATCCCTCTGCGTAGCAGTAATTGTGTGTTTGTGCGTGTGTGTGTGTGTGTGCGAACACGACTTACCAGTGGCGCATCACAAGATGCTTCCCAGTTATCTACGTAAACATAGACAAAACACATTACCCCCCCTGAATACCCTTGTTAGCTAAAGCCTCACAGATTAGGTAGATGATAACAGTGGGAATGCAAACCACACAGCTCTGCAACATAGTCATGGAAATCTTGAAAATCAACAGTCAATGCAAACATGTGTCGCTGTCCCTCTATGATTTAAAGTGTACGTGACAATTTGACAGTGCAGAGGTAGCAAGTCTTATTGTCTATAAATAGTCGGCCTACCCAGAACAGATATGTGTTTTGCTAATAAAACAAAGTGTTGCGTGCCCGCATTATTGTCTGGGCACAGCCTACCGTACCCGGGTACTGTGATGTCCAGTTGCCAGAAATACAGACTTTACGCTCCTCTCACGGTAAGCAGTATAGACAGCACCGTAAGAATGTTGGTCTGTGGCACAGGATGCTGCTCACTGGCGTTACGGGGTACTCCTCACCAAACTCCAAAATGACTCTCCTCACAATTGATCGAAGTGTTTCCGCGGTGGCTCCTTGCTGTAACACACACCTTTAGCTTTTCCTTCTGTTCATAGACAACATCTCCAAGTCCACAACCGAAGAGCAATTTCTCCTCCACGTCTAAGTGTGGAGAGGCAGCTAGTGCGCATGTGTGTGCCGATTTACCCCAGCCGCAGCCTAACTACAGTGTTTCGCCTAGTGAGTATGCATAGCCCGACTGTGCCATTCCTGAGGCTAAGTCTTCATTTCGGGATACAGCGCATGCTCCCACACTTATTGCGAAAAGCCTCTTTGCACAGGTACTTGCATTCCGTGCCGGGTCTAAGTCCTTTTTTGTGCCTAGACACCATGCTAAAGCTGATAGTCTTTTTTCAGAGACTGTATTTCATGCTACTGAGCATGCTCAGGCACTTACTGCATCAGAGACTAGGTCCGGTAATGAACTCTTTGGCCCTGCCCCTTATGTGGGGGGCCCATATAGACCACAGGGCATCAGGTGTCCTGACGATGTGGCCAGGCCACTCCCAAATGGCTTGCAGAGGCCCGCCCCTATGACTTGTCACCTCATTATTGATGGTCAGACGATGACTGGTGAGGTGTTTGTGTCGTGGCAGCCATGAGGTGATTATTGAAGTTGCGGTTCCAAATAGGACGCTAGTTATGCCACTCATGACGTGTCACTCTGCTTTTGTCTCCAGGAGGTGCATTGTGGTCCACCCTGGTTTGGGGCGGACCCAGGTTATAAAACGGGCTGGAGCCAACAAGGAGGTGCCCAGTCTTCTATTATGCTCCGAAAGAGCACAACTCCATGTGTTGAACCCATTGCGGCTTTAGGCCAGAGGTAGGCAGGGATACGGCGTCGATGCAGGCCGCCACCACAGTTGGTAACGCAGAACGGTTAAGACCAGCTGCTGTCCTACCATTCCTGCTTGTGCAGCCCAGTGGTATTAACAGGCCTGCTGCTGCTGATGCTCCTGCTGTCCACAGGTGTGGCCCCAATGCACACGGTCAGCGTACTCAATGGCCCCTGTGATGTTAACAGGGAGTTCCTGGGCTGGGTGGGCGTGTGGACCCTTTGATGCTAACAGGGCTCCCAGTCTCCAGATCCGAGTGTCGTCTAACTCGGTTCAGGCTACTATTAGTTTCATAGCCACACAGCTCTGTATCCTCCACCTAACCTTCCAGTTGCCAACCTCTCCTTTTCCATCTGGGAGCACGGTGGACACTGACTGCTGATAAGGATATATACCTTTCTCTTTCTTTTCTTATTAATTTTCGTTATATAGTGGTAACATAGTATAAACCATCTTATCCAAATCTGCCAGTCCCACCGTAACAGATGGTGTTTCTTCAGCAAATGTTACTTTTGCTTAACCACCAAACCCACGGACAAAAACTTTTTTCCCCTTTCCAACACACCTATTCCCCTTTCCACCAGCATCTGTCCTTTTTCAACACATTTTGTATATGACCTAAAGTGCAACTCTGCAGGGACACCGTACTCAACGCCATCTCAGCACAGCAGCCAGCCCTTGGTCCCTCAGATGTGGACAAGTAAAAGACCATTTCCTCCTATCCATGACAAAGCGTTGAGATTCACTCTGTGCAGCACTGGTGTTTAGTGGAAAAGCAGATCTAAGATTGCGTACCACCTTCTGCAGATACTCCTGTATACGTGCGTCCCTTTCTATGGCAGGAATTATTTCGCCAAATTTTGTCTTGTACCGGGGATCTAACAGTGTGGCAACCCAGTAGTTAGCATTATTTCGAATTCGTACAATCCGAGGGTCATGTTGTGTAGGTAGTGCAGCAAGAAGGCGCTCATTTGTCTTGTGCATCCAGGAGGACCAAGTCCTTGGTGTGTTGGTGGCAGAGAGGTGAGAATCGTGCCTCCTTCCTCTGCCCTCTCCCCCCAACCTCGCACAACCGAAATGTGAGCAAGCTCTCACTCATCTGCTGAGTCTTCCATGCCCATTGCCAGTTCGTCCTCCATTTCTTCATGGGCTCCTGCACCTTCCTCAACACTTTTTGCTGATACTATGTGCCCTTGTTAATCCCTCTCCCCCACCATGACTGCCGCCTAGGTGCTGCTGACCATCTGGATCTCGTAGATCTTCTTATCCCTTCCGCATATGACTCTTCCTGTACTTCCTCCCCTTCCTCTTGTCCCAACACCTGACTCCGAATAATGCTTACAGTGTGCTCCATCATGTAGATGACCAGAATTGTCACGCTGAGAATGGCATTGCCAGTGCTAAACATCTTCGTCGACATTTGTAAACTGTGTAGAAGGGTGCATAGGTCCTTGATCTGACCACTCCAGCAGCGTGATCTGCACCACCTCTGGATCAAGTTAGGCCAGGCTATATGTCATAACGTATTGCAGCAGGGTTCGGCGGTGCTGCCACAAACGCTGCAACATGTGCAGATTCAAATTCCTGTGTGTCGGCACATCGCAATTCAGGCGTTTAACCACCAGACCTAAAGACTTCTAGAGCGACGAAAGTTGTTGAGCTGCTGTGGGCGAACGATGGAAATGAGCATATAGCGAGCGTGCCCGCTGCACAAGGCCATGTAGGCCGGGATGGTGTTTTAAAAATTGCTGGAGAATTAGATTCAACAAGTGAGCCATACAAGGCACATGTGTCACATTGCCCTGACGATGGCCCGCAGTCAGGTTTGCATCATTGCCGCACACTGCGGTTAAGTCATCAACGGAGTACGCTCCGTCAATTTGTACTCCGGTCGCCAGGTGACATCGTGTTCCTTTCATGCATAGTGCTGATGATGGGAGAGAAGTTTCTGCCAGCGGCGCAGGTGGACGCAGGTTATGCTCACCCACTGGGCTGCATTACCTTGACAGATGCAGAATCTCTGGCTGAATGTAGGTGGTGGGTATCTCACAGATGAAGTACCATCATTCAGCTACAACCAATGGGAAGACACCACACCCTTTTTATGCCCATCCTGTCTGCAGACCACTGCCAGACATAGCTATGAACCTCTGGTTACTTTTACCCCCAGTTCAGTTTTATGATTTTGTGTGCTTGTTACCTGACTACTTTTCCTGCTTGCTGTTTATGTACCTTGTTGGCCGATCCGCATTTCACCTCTGCTTGTTTTCTGATTAAGTCCTGGCCGTCCCATTCTGTTCCTGTTCCTCAATTAATGTTTTGTCCCTGCCTGACTACTTTCCTCTGGAACTGCAGCCTTCCACAGGTATTGATCACCTTGGGCCCTGTGTAATTCCTAATCCCTTTATAGGGGTTAAAGGGTTTCAGGGTTCTGGAGGTCCTGCTTGGTGAGTGGCTTCCCTCTAGCCTATCCTTTACAGCCCATCTGAGTGTGTGGATTAAGGAAGGTGTTACACCGTGCCCTCTGCAGAAGGCCATGTAGGCCAGGATAGTGCTTTAAAAATTGCAGGACAACCAGGTTCAACACGTGAGCCACACAAGGCACGTGTGTCACATTGTCACGGCAAAGGGCCGCACCCATGTTTGCATCATTGTCACACCCGGCCTTCCCTGGCTGCTGGTTGAGTGGAGACAACCATTGATGAAACTTGGTCTCCAGAGCTAACCGTCCACAACTTCTCAGCGGTGTGACTCACATTTCCCATACATTTCAAAGTAAACATTTGACCGCATGATGGGATTGAGCTCTGCTGCCAGCATAGTAAGGAGGAGGTGTGTGGTTTTCCTTGTGCACAGTTACAAGGAAGGGTGCCCTGACCACACAGGGTTCGGGCCGAGGTGAAGGACCCACACGAGGTTGAGGAGGCAGAAGCAGTGTATTAACTTCTACATACAGAGGAAGGATTGATACAACTCGTGGGGACAGCAAGACTTGTACAGCAGACCCTTCTCCATCTCTCACCATAGTTACCCAGTGCCCAGTCAACAACATGTAACTCCCCTGTCCATGCTTACTGGTCCAAGTATCTGTGGTGAAATGCACCCTGTCACACACAGAGTTTCTCGAGGAATCAGTGATGTTGTGTGCGAGCTGCTGTGGTAGCGCGGGCACGCCTTACTTGGAGAAGGAGTGGCGAATGGCTATCGGCTCTTGGGGCACTGCAATGGGCATAAGGTCTCGAAAATCCTCGGTCTCAAAAGGGTGTAAAGGCAGCCTTTCTGTAGCCAACAAGTTGCAGATGCTGAAACTCAACCTCTTAGGCATGTCATTCCCTTTGAAAAGCATGTAAAACACAGCGAGGGGACTCCAACCGCAGTCTCCCTCGTTTCCACTAATTGGGCCACACACACCCCACTTGACTGGCATCAGTTGACCCCCCTTTTGAAAAAGAAAAAGATGCTTTGCATGAAGCACTCTCAAAAATACGCGTGCCTTTCACCTCCCCCGGATGAGCCAGGGGAAGAAAAGTCCTCTGAGAGCAATGACTTGTTCATCTTGGTTCTTTTACAAACACAGCGAGGGGACTCCAACCACAGTCTCCCTCGTTTCCACTAATTGGGCCACACACACCCCACTTGACTGGCATCAGTTGACCCCCCTTTTGAAAAATAAAAAGATGCTTTGCATGAAGCACTCTCAAAAATACACGTGCCTTTCACCTCCCCTGGCTGAGCCAGGGGAAGAAAAGTCCTCTGAGAGCCATGTCCACATTGTCAGTGGACAGCCACGTGTGCTTATCTGCCAGCAGACTCCCAGCAGCACTGAAGACAGGTTCCGAGAGAACGCTGGCTGCAGGACACGACAAGATCCCCAAGGCGTACGTGGCAAGCTCAGGCAATTTATCCAGATGGGAAGCCTAAAATGAGCAGGGCTCAAGTTGCACAGTAATGGCATCGACATTTCCTTGCATATACTCATATATCTGTGTGTCCTCCTCTTTTTCCTTGTCCAGCTCTTTTGTTTTCACATGAGTATATGTCCTTGTCACTTTCCCATGTGTTTGTGTTGTGTTGTGAGTTGTTTGTCACCTTTTGGACACCTTTGAGGGTGTTTTCTAGGTGTTTTTATGTTTGTGATTGCCTGCCATTGTTTCCTATGCAGTTCGAGTTCGGTTCGTCGAACGTTCGACGAACTGAACTCGAACGAGACCTCCGTTCGACGAACCGAACTGGAGCCGAACCACGACCGGTTTGCTCATCTCTAGTCAATAATAACAGATAGTCGCCCATGATTATCCACGGAAAGTGCAGACAGTTTGACCATGATCAAAATGATCCATAGATAGATTGCCCCAGAGTATCTCAGGCCGCCTGTTAACAAGACAAAATAATAAGTGTAGCCCCAAAATTTTGATTTCTTAAGTTCAAATAGGTTCCATTGTTTCTCATTCAAGACTATTTTTTCTTCTATCATCTAATGACACCACATGACTAATGTAACTTGTTATGCTGCTGTCATGTAATTGTTTGGCCCAATCACCCAGGGCAAAATTTTTCAAGCCTTTGTACATTATGGACTGGCACAAGCACTGTCGAGGCTACACTGTCTAGAACAATTGGTCAGGCAGTTTCTATTTGTGTTCTTTATTGATGCTGTGCTCCACGGTGTGTTACACATGGCCCCCTGCAAAACCACAATTTTTTTAGCTTTTTGGCATGTTATGCCCTGTTGCTTATACTACCAATTTTTTTTTTTTTTTTAAATAAGCTGTTGGGAGTTCTTGGGAGTACCTTGTGATGCTTAGCTACATGGTGTCTGAACCACTTCACCCTAGGGGAACTGAATGTATTAAGGTTCTTGGCATGTTATGCCCTTTTGCTTATCCTACCATTTTTTAATAAAAAGCTGTTAGGAGTACCGACTGATGCAGTGCTCCATAGTGTCTGAACCATTATCCTCTGGTGAAACTGAATGTATTAAACTTCTTGGCATGTTATGCTCTGTTGCTTATCCTACCAATTTTTTTTAAAATAAGCTGTTGGGAGCTCTTGGGAGTACCTTGTGATGGTTAGCTACATGGTGTGTGAACCACTACACCCTAGGGGGAACTGAATGTATTAAAGTTCTTGGCTTGTTATGCCCTGTTGCTTATGCTACCATTTTTTAATAAAAAGCTGTCGGGAGAACCTACTGAGACAGTGCTCCATAGTGTCTGAACCATTATCCTCTGGTGAAACTGAATGTATTAAACTTCTTGGCATGTTATGCCCTGTTGCTTATGCTACAATTTTTTTTAAAAAATAAGCTGTTGGGAGCTCTTGGGAGTACCTTGTGATGCTTAGCTAAATGATTTCGGAACCACTACACCCTAGGGCAGTAATGGCGAACCTTTTACAGGCCGAGTGCCCAGGTAAATATACCCCTTCCTGGTAAATGTACCCTATCGTGGCATGTTTCCTCCATCCTGGTATGCATGTTTCCTCCATCCTGGCATGCATGTTTCCTTCATCCTGGCATGCATATTTTCCCCATCCTGGCATGCATATTTTCCCCATCCTGGCATGCATATTTTCCCCATCCTGGCATGCATTTTTTCCCCATCCTGGCATGCATGTTTCCTCCATCCTGCCATGCATGTTTCCTCCATCCTGCCATGCATGTTTCCTCCATCCTGCCATGCATGTTTTTCCCATCCTGGCATGCATGTTTCCTCCATCCTGGCATGCATGTTTCCTCCATCCTGGCATGCATGTTTCCTCCATCCTGGCATGCATGTTTCCTCCATCCTGGCATGCATGTTTCCTCCATCCTGGCATGTATTTTTCCCCATCCTGCCATGCATGTTTCCCCATCCTGGCATGCATGTTTCCCCATCCTGGCATGCATTGTTCCCCATCCTGGCATGCATGTTTCCCCCCCATCCTGGCATGCATGTCATCCCCCCCATGCTGGAATGCGTGTTCTCTCCCCCCCATGCTGGCATGCGTGTTCTCCCCCCCATGCTGGCATGCGTGTTCTCCCCCCCATGCTGGCATGCGTGTTCTCCCCCCCATGCTGGCATGTGCGTTCTCCCACCCCACGCTGCCATGTGCGTTCCCCCACCCCACACTGCCATGTGCGTTCCCCCACCCTGCCATGTGCGTTCCCCCACCCCCACCCCACACTGCCATGTGCGTTCCCCCTCCCCCACCCCACGCTGCCATGTGCGTTCCCCCTCCCCCACCCCACGCTGCCATGTGCATTCCCCCTCCCCCACCCCACGCTGGCATGTGCGTTTTCCCTCTCCCACCCCACGCTGCCATGTGTGTTCCCCCACCCCCACGCTGCCATGTGCGTTCCCCCACCCCCACCCCACTCTGCCATGTGCGTTCCCCCTCTCCCACCCCACGCTGCCATGTGCGTTCCCCCACCCCCCGCTGCCATGTGCGTTCCCCCACCCCCCGCTGCCATGTGCGTTCCCCCACCCCCCGCTGCCATGTGCGTTCCCCCACCCCCACCCCACGCTGCCATGTGCGTTCCCCCACCCCACGCTGCCATGTGCGTTCCCCCTCCCCCAGCCCACACTGCCATGTGCATTCCCCCTCTCCCACCCCACGCTGGCATGTGCGTCCCCCCTCTCCCACCCCACGCTGCCATGTGCATTCCCCCACCCCACGCTGCCATGTGCGTTCCCCCACCCCCACCCCACGCTGCCATGTGCATTCCCCCACCCCACGCTGCCATGTGCATTCCCCCTCTCCCACCCCACGCTGCCATGTGCGTTCCCCCACCCCCACCCCACGCTGCCATGTGCATTCCCCCACCCCCACCCCACGCTGCCATGTGCGTTCCCCCACCCCATGCTGGCGCTGCCCCCCCATCCCCACTTTGGCACAGCTGCACACGAGTTATATAAAAAAAAAAGCAACACACAACTTAGCTTCCTGCACCCGCTCCACCGCTGCGCGCTGCTGGGTCCTCAGTTCCCACGCGGCCAGCAGACGCCGCCGGCACCACTCTCTGACACTCCTCCGTCTCCTAGGCAACACACTGCAGCCTGGGGGAGGAGAGTCAGAGCAGAGGAGAAATGTCTCCTCCGCTCCAACACAGATTTGATCTGCCGGCGCGACTGCACTAGCAGAGCAAAGCTGCAGGATCGGGCGACAGCACGCGTGCCAGCAGAATGGGCTCAGCGTGCCCCTGGTGGCACGCGTGCCATAGGTTCGCCATCACTGCCCTAGGGGAACTGAATATAGTAAACTCTTTGGCATGTTATGCCCTGTTGCTTATCCTACCATTTTTTTAAAAAAAATAAGCTGTTGAGAGCAACTTCTGATGCTGTGCTACATGGTCTTTGAACCATTCCCTTCTGGGTAAACTGAATTTTTTTAAATCCTCGGTGATAGCTAGTGGAATATAGCCTAAGTTCAAGATTGAAGCAACTGCCATTTCCACAGTGCTGCATGCTTCACAAACTGCATTCTAGGAAGTAGGCGATGATTGCTCCTGCTCCCAATTTGCTTTTGGTCAGATGCAATTATCATCAATGACATCAGCTTCGATGTCCCAGCGTGGTGGTCATTTGTCCATAAAACATACAATTCTGAATCATTTGAATAGAATTTGAAAAGAGGGCCGGTAATACTGGTGGGGGAGGAGGAGGAGGAGGAAGAGGGCAAGGCCAACATCAAAATTGCCGCCTTGGCAATAGCATTGTAAAGTGTTATGGAGTATGTATTCCAACTTTCACACTAATGATATAGTGGACGCAGAAAACTACAAAGGACTGCCATCCCTCCCCAATGTATATTACAGGGCCCACCTGGGAGCCCTAAGAAGTCTGAGATTTGAGAACAGCCAGTGGCCCTTAGAGGGCCACTGGAGCCAGTGGTGCTGGTGGAGGAGGAGGAGGGCAAGGTCAAAATCTCAACGGGCACATTGTAGCTGACCTTTTAAGGTGCTATCAAATATGTCCCAAAGAAGGAGGTGTGAGACAGACACCAATATAATGTATAAGTTACAGCCCTTTCTAATCGAAAAAAGGAAGAATGTAAAAAGCAAAATGTGTGAACATATGCTAAAGGGTTTTTTTTTGGGAGGTTGGGGCTTGGTTTGACGTTATATTACATTTATTAGGCACTAGAAACTGATTCTTAGCAATTTCCCCTTTTTTACTTTGGTTTGAGAGCTGTTCTGGCGACTACATAAACGCCGCGTGCTGCTCTGAATACGTTATTCAAAGACACCAGAAATGCAGTCAGGCACCTTCTACAGGCTGTGCCCAAACTGTTGCTGCCTTTTCCCATCCATTTCAGGCTTTTCCTCAGTCACCACAGGTGTAACAATTTTTCGAGTTTCCCGTAGACTTATATTGGGGGTCAAATATTCCCGAATACTCGAATAGCGGCAAGGTATTCGCCGGATATCCGTCGAAGCAAATAATAGGGTATTCGATCATCCCTAAAAAATAACATGGCTGGTATTGCAGTTAATGGAAGATGATATATTGAAAGTGCATTTGTTTGACATGGAAGTGAATGTTTTAGGAGGTTTTTTTGTGCAAAAGAGCAACATTTACATCTACTTGCTCTACATCTAAAAAAACCTTTTACATCCAATCATGTGTTGGATAAAGATGTTATTTTGTCATTGAATAGGCTGGGAGAAAATATAATATGGAGGGTAGGTGCCTTTTTAGCCAAGAATCTAATTTTGTTTTTTCTTACTATTTCTTTTAAATTATTATCCTGTTCCAATAAAGGTAGATGTCTTTGTGTTATTTTCTTGATCTCATTGAACTGTGGGCTATATTCTGTGGTAAATGTAAACATATAATTTTTAGGAGTGTTTTTTCTTTTGTTTGGTTCATCTTTCAATATTTTTTTTCGAAATATATTATCTACTTTCACTTGTGCTCTTGTTAGACTCCATTCTAGGTAACCTCTTGTTTTCAGTGTTTTGTTTGTTTCTTTACGGGCTTTATTGTAAATGGTTGAATCAGAGCTATTTCATTTCATTCTCACCAGTTCTCCAATACAAATATTTTTAATTATGTGTTGAGGATAACAAGAATTTACTGATAATATATTATTACTGACTGTTGGTTTTATAAATGGTGGATTTTAACTATTTCATTAGCAGAATCTCCCATTAGTGTTATACCTAGAAAGTTAACACTTTGCCATAAAAACTTGTAAATTTCAGATTGAATTTATTTGTATTCATGTAATCCACCAGTAAATTAGCTTCTTCAGGTAACCCTTCCCATATTATCAGCAAGTCCTCTATAAAGCGACCTATCCAATGTATTTTAGTAAAAAATTGATTTTTGTTATCAAAAAAATATTTTCTTCCATTCTCCCCATCACTATGTTTGCTAGTGATGGAGAAAATTTCACTCCCATGAAAACGCCTCTTTGTGAAACTTTTGTAAAAAGAATAGTTGTGTTTTAAGAGGAATTCTGTTGCCATGACCAAAAATTCTTTTATTTCTATCTTAGTAGTTTGAATAATTGTCTAAATGGTAAATTAAAGAATTTATAGCAATTTAATGGGTGATCGAAAGATAAAGTGCAGTAATGTCACAAGATAACCGTGAAAAATTATCTTAACATTTAAAGTTTGTGGAATTTAGAAACAATAGATTTTGTATCTCTTATATAACTGGGTAGATCTGTAATTAGCGGCTGAATATAGAAGTCTACCCATTCCCCCATTTTTTCCCCCCATACCTCCTATCCTCATCACTTTGGGTCTAAGAGGTGGGGGGAAAACATTTTTGTGAATCTTTGGTAACGAATTATAAATTGGGTTCACTGGATTTTCTGTGTAGATGTTTAAAAAACTATCTATATTATAGCTCATACCTGTAGCAAAGAATTGAAAATTATTACTTTTCTAGCATGTTTGGAAATAGTACATTGATAATGGCCACATTTAAAAAAGCCTTTATAACTTAACCATATTTTTTATTGGTTTTACCGTGTTTTAGCTGAAGGCTAGGACAGCGCATATTACCAATTGTTGGCGCATGTCTTGCTGCAAAATGCACCTGATTGTTGGAGAGCAATTCTGCCAGAGTAGAGTCCTGATTTAAGATTGGTAGGTATTTCTCTATTTTCACAATTTCCCTATATTGCGGGCTATATTGTGTAGAGAATGTGACAGGTGAGCGTCCACATTTTAAAGATCTACTTTTTTTACTTAAGAGACCCCCTGTCCATGTCATTTACCAATGTCTTAGCTCTTACAAGAGTCCACTCAGGATAGCCTCTAGACCTCAGCCTGTTACACACAATATCACTCACTGATTGAAAATGATCATTTTCAGTTCAATTCCGTTTGGTTATTAGCTCGCCTAAAGGAATATTTTTAATGACATGGAAAGGATTGTATGATTAAGTTGAGCGTATAGAGTTGTTACTATTGGTCGGTTTTCTATAAGGGGGATGTCTAAATAATTAATTGTAGAATCCTAAACATTAAAGGTCAGCCTCAGATTAAGTGCATAATCATTAAGGTATTTTAAAAAATGATCTGCTTGTGTTCTGTTTCCTTTCCAGACCATGATCAGGTCATCAATATAGCGTCTGTAAAATGCAACAGGATCTTTAAAGGGATTTTCCTCATTAAAGATAAATTTCTTTTCCCACACACCAACCACAAGATTTGCTAGTGAAGGTGAAAACCTACCACCCATACTAACACCATGTTTCTGAACATAGAATTTGCTGAAACCTGACTGCTAACATTATGAAATCCTTAATAGCTGTAGTGTAGTTGCTAAATTTGTCCAAAAAATAAATGAGGCTTTCTATAGTGATATTATAAGGGAGTGCGGGATAGAGACTAATAATGTCAGCGCTTAACCACTTATAATCATACTTCCAATGAAAATTTTGGAGATTGGTAATTATGGCTTTGATGTCTCTAACATATCCCAGCAGAGAATGAACAAGGGGTTGCAAATAGTGGTCAACCCAAGCCCCTAATTTCTCACTTAGTGATCGATCCAATACCAGCAATAACACTCGGTAACAAAATTTCAAAAGTTGTCTGGTTGAGAAATCAAATTAGCCATTTCTTAATGATTTTGATGTGCTGAATTTAAATATGACAAGGAAACCTGTTATTTGATGCTAGTTTCCATGAAATTGAAGAGTTTGTGTTTTACTGTTACATAAATAAATTAATAAATAATTATAACATGTAGTTATTACCAAATTGCACATGTATTGTCAAACCAATTTTATTAGATGTATTCAGAGGAAACTCAAGTATATTTAAATCTACTATATAATTAATTAGTTCACATGTCTAAGCACTTTGAACAATTATAATTTTAACTATTAATATTTGTTATTGCACAGTACAAAATATGTCCTTAGTCACTGGGTACTCGACTCCTGTTTACTTGTCTCTCATATTCAAGCATTGGATTATACTGTATTTCTGGTGATTGTCCATCAGTAGTCTACAAGCATCGAAGGGTTCCACTTACCCTGATAACTTTTTTCCATAGTCGCAATTTCCTGATGAAATCGCTCACCGTGCTCGTCAATCACTGCTCCGCAGTTTGGTGCAAAGACGTCTAGATGCGAATGCAAGGGATTAATCTTTAATGACATGTGGCAGCCAAGATTATGATACACTTGAATACAATTTTAAACCAGCTCTTTATAGTTGTCTGACTTGGTGTTTCTAAGGAAACTTGTCACCACTAACTGAAATGCTACCTAAACAGCCTTTTCCTTGTCATGCAGTAAACGGTGAAACTCTTCATCTTGCAGAAACACACGAATTTGAGGACTAATGAAGACTCCTTCCTTTATCTTTGCTTCACTCAACCTTGGAAATTTGCAAATGAGATACTTGAATGTTTCTGCATTTTTCTCCATGCAGTGGAGGTAACAGAATTTTCTGTGGTTCCACAAGTGCTAGATGAAGAACATGTTTAGTCTTCAGCTGCAGTGCATTTCTGAGGGGCCAGTCTCATTTCTTGTAGTGTTCTTGTCTTGCTCGACTTTCCCATTCACATAGGAAACAACAGTACTTTCTGTAACCAACCTGGAGACCAAGCACTAGGGTAACCACCTTTAAGTCATCATAAAGGCACTGATCGTGATCCTTGTCCTGATCTCATATTTTGCAACCAAAATACAGGTTGTAGGCTTTCTTAACCATATGGGTCAAGTTTCGCTTTTGTGACTCAAAAGTCATCTTACCACAGATATAGCAGAAATTATCTGCTTTATTAATGCAGGTCTGAGGCATCACTGAATAGCTGAATGATGATATCAGTCGACCGTGGAAAATGCTGTGTGACTGATAGAGGGAGAACATGCACCTTTTATAGAATTGTATGATGCATGTTCTTTCTTTGGCATCTACCATTGGTCATTTAGAGATGATGAAATACTGATAACTCAATTCATTAGTCATTTGGAAATGATGCAATATTGATGAAGCAATCCCATTAGTCAGTTGGATGGTGCAAACCTGATGACACAAAGCTGATGATGTATTCCTTGCCTAGCATTGTATCAAAAGCTGTGAGAAATATCGACACACTCCTGTATCATAAAAACTAGAGCCAATTTCAAAATTTAAGCATCATTTTTGTTTTCAGCACCCAAAAATTAGTTAAGTCCAACTGTTTTTATGTCTGAATCAACTTTGCTGTAGACTAGTGTAATTGGCCTATAGGGAAGGGGGAAAATATTTTTGTGTATTTTGGGCAAGGCATGGTAAACCGAGGTAAAAGAGTATTCTACATAAAAATATTATTTGAGCTTATTATCAATAGCCTCAGTACACATGCTTTCCTCAAAATGTTTGACAATTTCTTCTTGAAAAAAAGAAACGGGGTTATGATTAAATCCTTCATAAACATTATTGTCATTTCACGCTTCTGTATTCGCTTGAAAATACAACGCAAAATCCAACACTACTCTCTCCCTCCCTTCTCTGCTATTCTTATAATGTCTTTGTTTTTTTAAGTTCTTTAAGTGCCTGTATTTCTATTAAACCTACTAGACTTCTCCTAAAATGAGAATCGGGCCCAAAAAAGTAATGTAAACCTAAAAGAGGGTTCCACTAATTGTGTATTATCAATAAATAACCAGAGAGAAACCAAGCAAAGAAGGACCTAAAATATATGAGGAAAAATGATAAATTCTTTGTTAGAGTAATAACACAGTGAGGCACACAAAAAGCAGTGGGGATGGGAAAGATGACAAATTCACCCAGAAGGAACCAGAGAATAAAATAACCAGCACCCGAAAACCAGGCTGCACTCAAGCATGTGAAATACACTTGCAGAGTATAATGAACTAAATGACAAGAGCAGTGCCACCGAAAGATTACTAATATAGTGAATAATGAATGACATACAATTTTCCCCCAGACTCAGGATAGATGTCCTATCCGCAACAGATATATATAGCCAAACCCAGAGTCTGTAAGGTCAAACGCATTCAAAATAATGGATGCTGTAAAATATAAATAGCACATAAATAATCGGGTCAGCTGTTAATTACCTTAGGACATGATGGTGCTCAGTGCAGCCTGGAGGGATCCGATAGCTGAACGCGCCTCAACGCAGTTCACCGAGACAGCTTCATCAGGAGGGATGTTTAAATACATAAGTCCTAATGGTCAACAAAATATGTGGCAAATCAGCGCACAAGACTGCCATGTTACTCCGCCTCCTGAAGCAACGGGGATGCAGCGCGCAGGGAGAGATGGGAAGGAGGACATAAGTAATCCCACCCATTTCCCCGGCAACATGACAACAATCCCGGCAATCTGGAGGTATGAGCAGCGCATGCGCGCTACGCGTCTGTGCCAAAGAAAATATAGAAAAGGAGAGACAGCACAGCACAGCTCTGTTACTCCAACTCCAAGGGACAGTGGAGGCACAATTAAGGAGACAGTAAGGCAAAACACACTAAACAAGTAATAGCTCCAGTAGCGCTGAATCGATGTCAAGAAGATAAATGACATACTGTGCTGAATAGCTACAATGTTACTGGGGACAATCAATTAGCAGTACAAAAGTAAAAACAGTTGAAACAAGATCCAATACATTAAAATCAAACCCCACATAATCCCCTGCACATAATCATAATCATGTCATCACAACAATACACGAAAAAGAAACAAATACATACAAAAACTACAACAGTCATAAATATAAATTACAGCATCATTCTCATGAAAATTAGTCCATTAATAAACGACAGAGTGGCCGAAATAAATACAATAATCCTGAAATCCCAGGACCCAAATAAAGGCCAACCATGCATAATACACATTTAAACTAAATTGATCCGAGTATTTGAATGATGGCCCTAATGCATCCATATGTCCAAAGATGACAAGTGCAAAAAAGCAAAAGGATAATGAAGATCCAAAAAAGAGGTCGTTAAACAAGCCAGAACAGCCAACACATGGACCTAAGAGGATACAGAAAACAGTTAAAATGAATTTAAAAACAATAAATGAAACAGAAACCCCAGCATAGACCACAGGTCTAAACTACAGGAAGGACTTGACACTCACAGCCTCATTTAACCCATAAGCCGAGATTGTGTTCAGGGTAACCATCCAACAGGTTTCTTTTTGAAGGATGCTTAACGTCCCCCTCCCCCGATTTCCCCTAAAACAAAAAACCCTTGGATTACTCTGATGACACAAGAAAAAGTGTTTCAAGTTCTGAGACCTTTGCCATGTAATGGCAGGTTTCTGCTTCAAAGTGGACCGCAGTTAACAAAACTGGCCAATGTCTTCATAGAATCTCACGTATACCGGACCAGTTTGTATTAATGGTAGTAATGAATCAAGTGACATTGTCATTGGATTGTTTTTTCTTGGGTCTATGTAACAGTAAGGTTTGTCGATCGGAGTTACAAGCCCTTTTAAAACCCCTATGAATGTCACTGGGGTCATAACCTCTATCAGAAAATTTTCCTAGATAGACTCTCAAAGCCTATGTTTAAAATGTGTTCTCATCCAAACAGATCTTGCGAGCCCGCAAGAACTGACCTATGGGTATGGACCATTTTAACTGAGGAGGATGTGATGATGAAAAAATAAAGCAAGTAATTTGTAGCAGTGACCTTACGGTGAATAGCTGTACTAAGCAATCCATTAGAAGACCTAAGGAAAGAGATGTCTAAGAAGTCAATAGAGGACTGACTATATTTCCATGTTAGTCTAATATTAAAGTCATTAGTGTACAGATGATGCAGGAAGTTGTCCAGGTGCGACATGGAGCCCTGCCAGATAAAAAGAACATCATCGATATAACGGATCCAAGAGATCACATTTTCATGCCCAGGGGTGCTAAGGACCATCTCCCTTTCCCACAGACCAATGAATAAATTGGCATGTGGGGGCGCACAAGACCACTCCCATTGCAGTCCTCTGGAGCTGTAGGAAGAGGCGGTCCTTAACCACAAAAAAGCTATGACCAAGGATAAATTCCAAAGGTTGCAAAATAAATTCATTTAATGCAATATCCCAATTGGTCATTTCAAGAAAAAACTTAATTGCAAAAATACCCTGGACATGAATAGATGTGTACCGGGACTCCACGTCACAGCTGACCAACCACATGTCATCATTCAATACCATACCATAAAATCTCCTCAAAACATCAGTGGTATCTTTGACAAAAAAAGGCAAGGTTTGCATAGATTGCTGCAAGAAATGGTCCTCAAATTGGCAAATCGGCTCACAAAGACCTCCAATGCCAGAGACAATGGGTCTGCCTGGTGGAACCAAGGGGGTCTTTGTGAACCTTAGGTCTAAGGTAAAAAGTAGGGACAATGGTGTGATCAGGAAGTAAAGAATTCTGCATTTTAGGCGTGTTGGTTGAAGATTCAAATCCATCATCCAAGAGTGTCTTCTAAGATTGTTGAAAAGCTATCAGAGGACAATGTATCAACCTCTGATAGCATGACTTGTTTCCCAGTTGTTTGAAAGTTTCTGACTTACATTTGCTTTGCCTAAATCACAACATTCCTGCCCTTGTCAGCTGGTTTAATGGTAATATTATCCATCTGTTGTAAAAACCTAATGGCCGCTCTCTCAGCCCGTGACAAATTGTCATGTATAATCACGTCTTTTACCACCGTGAAGTAATCATACTTCCCTGTAGGTGAAAATGAAACTCCCCGGGACAAGACTTGCATTTGGGGTACCGTCAATTCATGGTGGGATAAGTTAATTACCTTTAAGCTTTTCTTTACCTTGTGTTGTATCCATGTTGTGGCCTCTTTCTTGTCAAAATATTGTAATGTGTGGACTATAAACAATAGTTGATCAGCTCACCAGATCCAAAGTTCATTCAACGTCCTGCAGGATAAGGTGTGGTGCTCAGACAAAAATCTCTGGGCCCATCTCCCAGGTAACGAAGACTAGTATACTTAACTCCCAAGTGTCCGGCATCCAACAAGAATATAGAACGAAGAGGACTGTTCACACCAAAGGGATATTTTCTGCAGCTTTTATTCACATTAAAAGCATCGCTGACACACTTCGAGCTGACAGTTGCTCTTAGTCGTAGTATAAATGCATACACATATACAACCATTTTATAGACATTACAAAAAACTACATCCAATCAGGACATATTGTTAATTATTTGTACACTTCACAAAAATATACATATGGCACATATTTTCTAAAAAATTCACAAAATTTACCAATACAAAATGTTATTACATCAAGAATTATTAAAACACAAACATTTCTGTGCGATATAAAACACACACTAAAACATATGTACAGAATAACAGTGCAATCCTCAGCTAATGATTGCAAAGGTTCAGTTTAACAATTCACAGGCAATTATAGAATTCTGAACTCAAGGGTATATGGAAAATCCACCCCATTTAAGCCAGCCTTCCATCGTATGAGTCCCAATATTTATGATCACCAAAATATATACTTGTGTATAAAAATCTGGTTATAGAAGGGTCTCAAATATATTACAGATGGCAGGGTTGAACATAAAATCGGATTTACACCAATTCGGCCATATTCACAGAAGGACATACAGTGTATACTATTAATAAGGAAGTCCTCAATGAGCAATACTTAGCTTCTTATATAATAAAGAGTCCTTGATACATATATATATATACACTAGGCGAACCGCCACAATCCAATATTCAGCATTTCTGTCGACATCTCCACAATTGGTAGTCCATTTGCTGTATGGAAAAGGTCCGCTTCAGAGGTCCACTTTAAAGTGATAATGGCCATATAACACCTGCCTCGACATGTTTCCCCATTATGGTTCATCAGAAGGCTAGAAAAATAACATGATCCATAAGAGACCTTGCAAACATCTATTACAAATATGAATTACAATAGTGTGAACAATAGGCATATAGCATTCGGATTATATAAAGAGTACATACCCCAAAATAGACACAGTGAAGTATTCCTAATTTGATACACATGTATAAGGAAAGTCGCCTATTACAATTTTAACCTATTAAATGCTAATCCAAACCCATTACTATTATCAGTGTAAAAGAGATCTTTTTCACATAAACACTATTTAATAGTAATATCATAGATCTGTCTTAACCCCTTCACCCCCGGCCACTAAAACACCCTAATGACCGGGCCATTTTTTGCAATTCTGACCAGTGTCACTTTGACAGGTTATAACTCTGGAACGCTTCAACGGATCCTGGCGATTCTGAGATTGTTTTTTCGTGACATATTGTACTTCATGTCAGTGGTAAATTTAGGCCGATATTTTTTGCGTTTATTTGTGAAAATTTAGGAAATTTGGCGAAAATTTTGAAAATTTCGCAATTTTCAAACTTTGAAAATTTATGCCCATATATCTGAGAGATATGTCACACAAAATAGTTACTAAATAACATTTCCCACTTGTCTACTTTACATCAGCGCAATTTTCGAAACAAATTTTTTTTTCGTTAGGAAGTTAGAAGGGGTCAAAGTTCATCAGCAATTTCTCATTTTTCCAACAAAATTTAGAAAATAATTTTTTTTAGGGACCACATCACATTTGAGGTGACTTTGAGAGACCGAGGTGACAGAAAATACCCAAAAGTGACCCCATTCTAAAAACTGCACCCCTCACTCTGCTCAAAACCACATCCAAAAAGTTTATTAACCCTTTAGGTGCTTCACAGGAACCAAAGCAATGTGGAAGGAAAAAATGAAAATTTTACTTTTTAACACAAAAATGTTACTTTAGCCATAAAATTTTCATTTTCACAAGGGAGAAAAGAGAAAGTGCACCCTACAATTTATTGTGCATTTTCTCCTGAGTACGCCGATACCCCATATGTGGTAAAAATCAATTGTTTGGGTGCACAGCGGAGCTCGGAAGGGAAGGAGCGCCATTTGAATTTTTGAACGCAAAATTAGCTGCACTCATTAGCGGACGCCATGTCGGGTTTGAAGACCCCCTGAGGTGCCTAAACAATGGAGCTCCCCCACAAGTGACCCCATTTTGGAAACTAGAGCCCTCAAATATTTTTTCTAGATGTTTGATGAGCACTTTGAACACCTGGGGGCTTCACAGAAGTTTATAACGTTGAGCCGTGAAAAGAAAAAAAAATTTTTTTACCACAAAACTGTTGCTTCAACTAGGTAGCTTTTTTTTTCACAAGGGTATCGGGAAAAAATGCAACATAAAATGTATTGTCCATTTTCTCCTGAGTACGCAGATACCTCATATGTGGTGGAAATCAAATGTTTGGACACACGGCAGTGCTTGGAATGCAAGGAGCGCCATTTGAATTTTTGAACGCAAAATTAGCTGCACTAATTAGCGGACGCCATGTCGGGTTTGAAGACCCCCTGAGGTGCCTAAACAATGGAGCTCCCCCACAAGTGACCCCATTTTGGAAACTAGAGCCCTCAAATATTTTTTCTAGATGTTTGATGAGCACTTTGAACACCTGGGGGCTTCACAGAAGTTTATAAAGTTGAGCCGTGAAAAGAAAAAAAATTTTTTTTACCACAAAACTGTTGCTTCAACTAGGTAGCTTTTTTTTTCACAAGGGTATTGGGAAAAAATGCAACATAAAATATATTGTCCATTTTCTCCTGAGTACGCAGATACCTCATATGTGGTGGAAATCAAATGTTTGGACACACGGCAGTGCTCGGAATGCAAGGAGCGCCATTTGAATTTTTGAACGCAAAATTAGCTGCACTAATTAGCGGACGCCATGTCGGGTTTGAAGACCCCCTGAGGTGCCTAAACAATGGAGCTCCCCCACAAGTGACCCCATTTTGGAAACTAGAGCCCTCAAATATTTTTTCTAGATGTTTGATGAGCACTTTGAACACCTGGGGGCTTCACAGAAGTTTATAACGTTGAGCCGTGAAAAGAAAAAAAATTTTTTTTTACCACAAAACTGTTGCTTCAACTAGGTAGCTTTTTTTTTCACAAGGGTATCGGGAAAAAATGCAACATAAAATGTATTGTCCATTTTCTCCTGAGTACGCAGATACCTCATATGTGGTGGAAATCAAATGTTTGGACACACGGCAGTGCTCGGAAGGCAAGGAGCGCCATTTAAATGCAAAATTAGCTGCACTCATTAGCGGACGCCATGTCAGGTTTGAAGACCCCCTGAGGTGCCTAAACAATGGAGCTCCCCCACAAGTGACCCCATTTTGGAAACTAGAGCCCTCAAATATTTTTTCTAGATGTTTGATGAGCACTTTGAACACCTGGGGGCTTCACAGAAGTTTATAGCGTTGAGCCGTGAAAAGAAAAAAAAATTTTTTTACCACAAAACGGTTGCTTCAATTAGGTAGCTTTTTTTTTCACAAGGGTAACAGGAAAAAATGCACCATAAAATGTATTGTGCATTTTCTCCTGAGTACGCAGATACCTCATATGTGGTGGAAAGTAATTGTTTGGGCGCATGGCGGGGCTCAGAAGAGAAGGAGCGCCATTTGACAGCAAAATTGGTTGGAATCATTAGCGGACGCCATGTCACGTTTGGAGACCCCCTATGGTGCCTAAACAGTGGAGCTCCCCCACAAGTGACACCATTTTGGAAACTAGAGCCCTCAAATAATTTTTCTAGATGTTTGGTGAGCACTTTGAACACCTGGGGGCTTCACAGAAGTTTATAGCGTTGAGCCGTGAAAAGAAAAAATTTTTTTTTACCACAAAACGGTTGCTTCAACTAGGTAGCTTTTTTTTTCACAAGGCTATCAGGAAAAAATGCACCATAAAACGTATTGTGCATTTTCTCCTGAGTACGCAGATACCTCATATGTGGTGGAAAGTAATTGTTTGGGCGCATGGCGGGGCTCAGAAGAGAAGGAGCGCCATTTGACTTTTCAAACGCACAGACGCAGTGCACTGATCGGTCGCTGCAGGACGCACGGTCGGATGCGATAAAAAAAGCGTCGGGGATACATAAAAAAAAAAGTCACGCCAAAAATTGACCATGGATGCAGATATGTTATGTGCATCCCTGATCAGCGCTCGGCGGGACGCACAGACGGATGCCATACAAAAATTGTCGCGAATACGGAAAAAAGTCACGCCAAAAATTGAGCAGGGATGCCGATCCGTTCTCTGCATCCCTGATCAGCGCTCGGCGGGACGCACGGACGGATGCGATACAAAAAGCGTCGGGAATACGGAAAAAAGTCACGCCAAAAATTGAGCAGGGATGCCGATCCGTTATCTGCATCCCTGATCAGCGCTCGGCGGGACGCACGGACGGATGCCATACAAAAATTGTCGCGAATACGGAAAAAAGTCACGCCAAAAATTGAGCAGGGATGCCGATCCGTTATCTGCATCCCTGATCAGCGCTCGGCGGGACGCACGGACGGACGCGATACAAAAAGCGTCGCGAATACGGAAAAAAGTCATGCCAAAAACTGACCACGGATGCAGATCCGTTATCTGCATCCCTGATCAGCGCTTGGCGGGACGCACGGTCGGACGCGATACAAAAAGCGTCGCGAATACGGAAAAAAGTCACGCCAAAAATTGAGCAGGGATGCCGATCCGTTATCTGCATCCCTGATCAGCGCTCGGCGGGACGCACGGTCGGACGCGATACAAAAAGCGTCGCGAATACGGAAAAAAGTCACGCCAAAAATTGAGCAGGGATGCCGATCCGTTATCTGCATCCCTGATCAGCGCTTGGCGGGACGCACGGACAGATGAAGTGTAAAAATGGACAAGATACAATAAAAAAAAAAAAAAAAAGTTATACTCACAGTACCAAGAGGATCACTGACCAGAAGAGTTGCAGAGGAACAAGAAGGCAGTGAGATAGACAGCTTTACACCAGCAGCAGGCAGGACGTTGGACAGATCAGCAGAAGGACCCAGATGGAGGCAGATGTGATCGGGCCAGTGAAGACCTCGGACGACCCGTGAAGGCAGGTAAGAGGACGTCGGGGGGGGCAGGGGGGGATGGGGAGAGGGGGGGGGCAGATGGGGGGGGGGTTAGAGGGAGAGCAGAGGGGGCGGAGAAGCAAAGGCAGAAGGAAGGAACCTTGGAAGCAGATGACAGAGGAGGCAGGCAGATCGCGTGGGGAGCAGATCGGGATGCCGGGGGGCAGATCGGGGCATAGGGGGGCAGATCGGGGCGTAGGGGGGCAGATCTGGGCGGGCACGGGCAGGGGCCTTCACGGGAGCGCGCAGGGGCCTTCACGGGAGCGCGCAGGGGCCATCGCCGGAGCACAGTACTCACTTTGCAGCAGCAGCGGTGACCTCAGCAGCAGCGGTGGTCGCAGATCGGGATGCCGGGGGGCAGATCGGGGCGTAGGGGGGCAGATCGGGGCGTAGGGGGGCAGATCTGGGGGGGCACGGGCAGGGGCCTTCACGGGAGCGCGCAGGGGCCTTCACGGGAGCGCGCAGGGGCCATCGCCGGAGCACAATACTTACCTTTGGAGCTGGCGCGGTGACAGCAGAGGCGGCGTCTGCGGCGGCAGCAGCGGTGGCGTGGTACCAAAAGTACCAGCCACTCCACGCTGCAGCCATGTTGGGGGAGGGTCCCCAGAGCAGTACAGGCCTGGGGAGGGCGGCCACCGGCAGATCAGACCGCCCCACTGCACACTGATTGGAGCGATTGCGCGTCATAGCACGATCGCTCCAATCAGTGCTGCAGGGGCTGGGGGCGGCATGTTTGAGGTCCACCTATGATATGCTGCAGCAGCTGCGGCATCTCATAGCTGGATCTCACAGGATCGCACTAATTCGGGCATTATTTTTGCCGAAATTAGTGCGATCGATGTGGTTGGCGGTTCAGATTTGAACAGCCAATCACATCGATCGTCGATAGGGGGTGGCGATGCCACCCCCCCTGGGGTCAAGCAAAGGTCCCCTGCTGTAAGAAACAGCAGGGGACATCATTTGAAAGCCGTTGCTATGGCCACGGCAATCAAATGAAGTTTAGGCAGTAAAATTACGTCCCTGGTCGTTAAGTCACGTTAAAATAGGACGTAATTTTACTGCCCGCGGTCGTGAAGGGGTTAAAGTTCAATCCATTCGGGAAAACAGTATTCAATAGCAAAATCCAATAAATTTCTCTTGCACATAATGTCGCCATCCTGTCTCCTCCTCGGTATGATTTCTTGATGTGTTCTATAGCCATAACTTTTAAAGTTGATGTATCATCTCAATGTACTTCCAAAAAATGGCGAGATAGTCCTGATAAAGGTTTTTTGTTCATATTAGGGTTATTCTTTGCTCCATTCAAATGTTCCGATATTCGGGTTTTTAATTTTCGGGACGTGGATCCAACATATTGCAGACAGCAACTGTAACAGATATCTACATAAACTACATGATCATGATTACAGTTGATAATAAGAATATTATAATTATATTGTATTTAATTTAATTAATTTAATTATATAAATTATATTATAATAATATTATAATTAATAAGAACAACACTACTGCCACCAGCACAGGAAGATACAGAGGTAAACAGAACACCATGAGTGTGTCCTGGCTTTTACCTCTGGGACCACACCCCGAGGTGGAGATATGGTGAACAGCCATCCCACCCATCTCTTTAGCTGTCCACACAAACCCGGCCCAGGTAATAAAAATGAACCCTCTCAGCACCTAATGTGCTGGAGTACTACATCCGGGTTCACATCACTGATTGCAATAGTCGCATCGACACATATCTCCCCTTGTGCACATTACCAGTGATCACATCACAGTATGTAAAACCTTATCAAGGTATATACTGGGGTTTTGCCCCACAGCATCAATTTCTGACACTATGGAGCGTCCCCTCAGAGGATAAACACCTTTGTGAATTTTCAGAATGGAATAGAATGTAGCTATGGTTGGAAACTTGGGGTTAAAAAACTCCATTTTGTCTTTTGAGATTAGTGATTTTTCAAATCCTTCACAGATGATCTCAGTGAGAGCCAACTTAAAGTCTGACATGGGGTCTGTGGATAATACCGCATATGTAGATCTACCATATAGTATTTGTAGACTCATATGGAGATATTTCTCTGTGTCCATGACCACCATGTTTCGCCCTTTATCAGAAAGTTTGATGGTTATTTCTTAGTTTTTAAAAAGTTTTGACAAAGCTTCCCTTTCTGAATTTGTAAGATTAGGTCTAGTGCTAGTAAGACTGGGTCTAATTTTATGGATCTCATTCGTAACTAGTGTGGAAAAAATATCAATACTGCTGCACTTAGTAGCAGGAGGCATCTTGGTGTTTTTTGGTCTGAGGTTCGTAAATGGTCCCTTCTCTGAGTCTATAATGTCAACCTCTTACAGTCTTGCCAGAAGTCTAACATCAGGTAGAGTATCCAAAAAAATGCCAAGCCTTTGACATTCACTGAGATCATTGTGCCTGAAAAATTTTCTCCATCTGAGTTTCCTCACAAAAAGTTTTAAATCTTTTACCCAAACAAATACATCAAATCATGTAGACAGCACAAAGGAAAGGCCATAAGTAAGTACTTTAACCTCTACACTTGACAGTCTATAGTAAGAAATGTTTAAGACCTGTTGGCCATCTCCCAGACCTATATTTACCACTTTTTGATTTTCTGGGATATCTCTGCTGGAATGGATAAGAATCTCTTATCCCTAAGAAAAGATTTCTGTGGTAAGGGTGAGGGTCCAGAAGATGATGAGGGTTCCGCAGATAATACCTGTAACCCCCGATGCTCTAGTTGTCCTCTGTAAATTTCTATCTTCTAGTCCTCCTCTATCTAGAGGAGGAAGACCAACCCCTGAAATTCCTAGACCTTTTCTCTCTAGACCTGCCTTCAGATTCAGATATATTTGAGGAACATATATCTTTTGTCTGAGAGATTGAAAGCTCTTTTTTGTTTTAAATCTTCCAAATCTCTCACAAAATGATTGTTTACGATTTTTCATATTCTGTTGATATTTATCAACCGAGCCTTGTAATGCTAGCTCTTTAGTCTGAAATTCAGGATCAGCACTGAACTTCAAGATCTTTTCTCTGAGAGTATGGAGATTTTTAACAGTTTTCTCTTAAGTCTTTTGTCTTCCTCCAGTAGGATGTTCATAAACCGAAGTGAGGAAGCCAGGGATTCTTCCTCCCACCTTTTGGTCAGTTGGGGTGTTTTGACTTGCCCTGCCGGCATTATGTTGATCCTAAGTCCCCTTGGCACTATGTTGTTCTTTATATAGTGCTCCAGAGACTGGACCTCCCACCAGGACTTTGTTATTGATATAGGCTGTCAGCAGGTCAGAGAAAATAATCTTAAGATTTCTTTTAGTCACATTGGGTATCTCAAATGTCTTACCTGAAAAGATGTCATTTACATCGCTAAGCCATCTATTGATGTTCAGTGGCCCCGAGAGAAAACCAGCCATATTAAATATACCTTTGACCATTCAAATGCAACAAAGGAGAAAAAACTCCTAAAAACAGTATTAATTTATCACTAGCACTTTATATTCTTTCTTGGTGATGGGTGCCTATCTTTGGCAATAATATGTTTAGGGATAGAACAAGGACAGTCGACGAGGAGCAAGGGGTACCTAAAAAGGTATGGTGTACCTCTGCTGGTGGGTAGGGAGGGAATAGCTAGTCTTAGGCTAGCTCATTCCCTGTGACCACTTTATAGCAATCTAGCTAATTTGTCTGTTGATATTTATCCATACTCCACTATCTATTCACTAAATGTTTGCCCTCTTTTGCACTCACCTCACGTGACATCGTCCGAAATAATAGTGGATCATCTAATCTAGTTTTGTAATTATTAATTTTTAACAAGTAAATAAATACTGTTTTTGGGAGTTTTTTCTTTGGTTACACTAAAGAGTTCATCTCTTCAGATGTAAAATTAGATCTTACGTTAGGTTTATATAAGGGAATTCTGGACTAGAGATGAGCCACCCCCCTACTGTTCGAGTTCGGTTCAGTTCGTTGAACGGCTGGTGTGTTCGTCGAACGTTCAATTAATGTTTGTCGAAACACCTTCGAACCCCATTAAAAACAATGGCAGGCAAGCACAAACACATACAAACACCTTCTACGGTGTCCAAAAGGTGACAAACAACTCACAAGACACCACAAACACATGGAAAAGTGACAAGTACATATACTCATGCTGAAAGAAAAGAGCTGGACGAGTAAAAGGAGAAGACACAGATATAGGCATGTCATGCCCTTCTAAAATCATGAGTCTCCATTTTTTAAAAAAATTTGGCCACAGACACCACTTAAGTGACATCAATTGTCCCACAGTTGCAAACTTAAAATGTTGATTTGCATGAAGCACATTCAAAAATCCACAAGCCTTTACTCTCCCCAGGATGACACAGGGGTAGAAAAGTCCTTGTGGATCCATGACTTGCTCATCTTGATGAACGTTAGTCTGTCCACATTGTCACTGGACAGATGCATGCGCTTATCTGTCAACACACACCCAGCAGCACTGAAGACACGTTCCGAGAGAACTCTGGCTGTGGGACATGACAAGATCTTCAAGGCGTAAGTGACGAGCTCAGGTCATTTTTCCAGATTGGAAGCTCAAAATGAGCAAGGCTCCAGTTGCAGAGTCATGGCATCGATATTCACTTGGAGACACTCCTGTATCATCCTCTCCAGACGATGACTATGTGTCAGACTTCTTGTGTCTTGTGGCCTTGCAAAGGATGGTCTAAAAAATTCATGAAACGATTCCATAAAATTGCTGTTACCACCAGATACGGTGTTGCTGGTACGATTTGAGTGATGATGACTCGACAGTCCCATGGTTGGCAAGTTAGAACTGTGAGATTCACTCTGTGCACCAGTGGTGTTAAGTGGAAAGCCAATCTCATATTGGGTAACAGCTTCTGCTGATACTACTGCATGCATGCGTCTCTTTCTATGGCAGGAATTATTTAGCCAAATTTTGACTTGTACCGGGGATCTTAGAGTGTGGCAACCCAGTAGTTAGCATTACTTCGAATTCGGACAATCCGAGGGTCATTTTGTAGGTAGTGCAGCAAGAAGGCGCTCATGTGTCTTGCGCATTCAGGGCGACCAAGTCCTTGCTGTGTAGGTGGCGGTGAGGTGAAAATCATGCTTCCTTCCTCTGCCCTCTCCCCCCAACCTCGCACAATAAAAATATGATCAAGGTCTCCCTCATCTGCTGAGTCTTCCATGCCCATCGCCAGTTTGTCCTCCATTTCTTCCTGGGCTCCTGCACCTTCCTCAACAGTTTGGCTGCTACCATGCGCCCTTGTTAATCCCTCTCCCCCACCGTTCCATGCCTGCCGCCTTTGTGGTCTGACCATCTGGACCTTGTAGATCTTGGTATCCCTTGAACATGTGAATCCTCCCGTACTTTCTCCCCTCCCTCTTGTCCCACCACCTGACTCCGAATAGTGTTTAGAGTGTGCTCCAGCATGTAAATGACTGGAATTGTCATGCTGATAATGGCATCGTCAGCGCTAAACATGTTCGTCACCATGTCGAAACTGTGCAGAAAGGTGCATAGGTCCTTGATCTGAGACCACTCCAGCAGCGTGACTTGCCCCACCTCTGTATCTCTTTGGCCCAGGCTATACGTCATAACGTATTGCACCAGGTCTCAGCGGTGCTGCCACAGTCGCTGCAACATGTGGAGAGTCGAATTCCAGTGTTTCGGCACATCGCATTTCAGCCGGTGAACTGGCAGGCCGAAAGACTTCTGGAGCGATGCAAGTCGTTCAGCTGCAGAGTGTGAACGGCGGAAGTGAGCACATAGTGACCGTGCCCTCTGCAGAAGCCCATGTAGGCCGCGATAGTGGGTTAAAAATTGCTGGACAACAAGGTTCAACACATGAGCCATACAAGGCACGTGTGTCACATTGCCCCGGCAAAGGGCCTCACCCAGGTTTGCAGCATTGTCGCACACGGCATTCCCTGGCTACAGGTTGAGTGGAGACAACCATTGCTTAAAACTCGGTCTCCAGAGCTGACCACAACTCGTCAGCTGTGTGACTCACATTTCCCAGACATTTTAACGTAAAGATCGTCTGATGCCGTTAAGCTCTGCTGCCAGCATAGTAAGGAGGTGTGCGGGATTCCTTGTGCGCAGTTACAACGTGGGTGGCCTGACCAGACAGGCTTTGAGCGGAGGTGGAGGACTAGAGATGAGCGAACCGGTCCCGGTTCGGCTCGAGGCGGTTCGCCGAACGGGGGGTCTGGCTCGAGTTCGGCTCGTCGAACGTTCGACGAACCGAACTCGAGCCCATAGGAAACAATGGCAGGCAATCACAAACACAGTAAAACACCTAGAAAACACCCTGAAAGGTGTCCAAAAGGTGACAAACAACTCACAACATAACACAAACACATGGGAAAGTGACAAGGACATATACTCATGTGAAAACAAAACAGCTGGACAAGGAAAAAGAGGGAGACACACAGATATATGAGTATATGCAAAGAAACATCGATTCCATTATTGTGCAACTTGAGCCCTGCTCATTTTAGGCTTCCAATCTGGATAAATTGCCTGAGCTCGCCACGTACGCCTTGAGGATCTTGTCGTGTCCTGCAGCCAGCGTTCTCTCGGAACCTGTCTTCAGTGCTGCTGGGGGTCTGCTGGCAGATAAGCACACGTGTCTGTCCACTGACAATGTGGACCTGGCTCTCAGAGGACTTTTCTTCCCCTGGGTCAGCCAGGGGAGGCGAAAGGCACGCGTATTTTTGAGAGTGCTTCATGCAAAGCATCTTTTTCTTTGTCAAAAGGGGGGCTCAACCGATGCCAGTCAAGTGGGGTGTGTGTGGCCCAGTTAGTGGCAACGAGGGAGACTGTGGTTGGAGTCCCCTCGCTGTGTCTCTAAAAGAACCAAGATGAACAAGTCATGGCTCTCAGAGGACTTTTCTTCCCCTGGGTCAGCCAGGGGACGGGAAAGGCACGCGTATTTTTGAGAGTGCTTCATGCAAAGCATCTTTTTCTTTTTCAAAAGGGGGCTCAACCGATGCCAGTCAAGTGGGGTGTGTGTGGCCCAGTTAGTGGCAACGAGGGAGACTGTGGTTGGAGTCCCCTCGCTGTGTCTCTAAAAGAACCAAGATGAACAAGTCATGGCTCTCAGAGGACTTTTCTTCCCCTGGGTCAGCCAGGGGACGGGAAAGGCACGCGTATTTTTGAGAGTGCTTCATGCAAAGCATCTTTTTCTTTTTCAAAAGGGGGCTCAACCGATGCCAGTCAAGTGGGGTGTGTGTGGCCCAGTTAGTGGCAACGAGGGAGACTGTGGTTGGAGTCCCCTCGCTGTGTCTCTAAAAGAACCAAGATGAACAAGTCATGGCTCTCAGAGGACTTTTCTTCCCCTGGGTCAGCCAGGGGACGGGAAAGGCACGCGTATTTTTGAGAGTGCTTCATGAAAAGCATCTTTTTCTTTGTCAAAAGGGGGGGTCAACCGATGCCAGTCAAGTGGGGTGTGTGTGGCCCAGTTAGTGGCAACGAGGGAGACTGTGGTTGGAGTCCCCTCGCTGTGTCTCTAAAAGAACCAAGATGAACAAGTCATGGCTCTCAGAGGACTTTTCTTCCCCTGGGTCAGCCAGGGGACGGGAAAGGCACGCGTATTTTTGAGAGTGCTTCATGCAAAGCATCTTTTTCTTTGTCAAAAGGGGGGGTCAACCGATGCCAGTCAAGTGGGGTGTGTGTGGCCCAGTTAGTGGCAACGAGGGAGACTGTGGTTGGAGTCCCCTCGCTGTGTCTCTAAAAGAACCAAGATGAACAAGTCATGGCTCTCAGAGGACTTTTCTTCCCCTGGGTCAGCCAGGGGACGGGAAAGGCACGCGTATTTTTGAGAGTGCTTCATGCAAAGCATCTTTTTCTTTTTCAAAAGGGGGCTCAACCGATGCCAGTCAAGTGGGGTGTGTGTGGCCCAGTTAGTGGCAACGAGGGAGACTGTGGTTGGAGTCCCCTCGCTGTGTCTCTAAAAGAACCAAGATGAACAAGTCATGGCTCTCAGAGGACTTTTCTTCCCCTGGGTCAGCCAGGGGACGGGAAAGGCACGCGTATTTTTGAGAGTGCTTCATGCAAAGCATCTTTTTCTTTGTCAAAAGGGGGGGTCAACCGATGCCAGTCAAGTGGGGTGTGTGTGGCCCAGTTAGTGGCAACGAGGGAGACTGTGGTTGGAGTCCCCTCGCTGTGTCTCTAAAAGAACCAAGATGAACAAGTCATGGCTCTCAGAGGACTTTTCTTCCCCTGGGTCAGCCAGGGGACGGGAAAGGCACGCGTATTTTTGAGAGTGCTTCATGCAAAGCATCTTTTTCTTTGTCAAAAGGGGGGGTCAACCGATGCCAGTCAAGTGGGGTGTGTGTGGCCCAGTTAGTGGCAACGAGGGAGACTGTGGTTGGAGTCCCCTCGCTGTGTCTCTAAAAGAACCAAGATGAACAAGTCATGGCTCTCAGAGGACTTTTCTTCCCCTGGGTCAGCCAGGGGACGGGAAAGGCACGCGTATTTTTGAGAGTGCTTCATGCAAAGCATCTTTTTCTTTGTCAAAAGGGGGGGTCAACCGATGCCAGTCAAGTGGGGTGTGTGTGGCCCAGTTAGTGTCAACGAGGGAGACTGTGGTTGGAGTCCCCTCGCTGTGTCTCTAAAAGAACCAAGATGAACAAGTCATGGCTCTCAGAGGACTTTTCTTCCCCTGGGTCAGCCAGGGGACGGGAAAGGCACGCGTATTTTTGAGAGTGCTTCATGCAAAGCATCTTTTTCTTTTTCAAAAGGGGGCTCAACCGATGCCAGTCAAGTGGGGTGTGTGTGGCCCAGTTAGTGGCAACGAGGGAGACTGTGGTTGGAGTCCCCTCGCTGTGTCTCTAAAAGAACCAAGATGAACAAGTCATGGCTCTCAGAGGACTTTTCTTCCCCTGGGTCAGCCAGGGGACGGGAAAGGCACGCGTATTTTTGAGAGTGCTTCATGCAAAGCATCTTTTTCTTTTTCAAAAGGGGGCTCAACCGATGCCAGTCAAGTGGGGTGTGTGTGGCCCAGTTAGTGGCAACGAGGGAGACTGTGGTTGGAGTCCCCTCGCTGTGTCTCTAAAAGAACCAAGATGAACAAGTCATGGCTCTCAGAGGACTTTTCTTCCCCTGGGTCAGCCAGGGGACGGGAAAGGCACGCGTATTTTTGAGAGTGCTTCATGCAAAGCATCTTTTTCTTTGTCAAAAGGGGGCTCAACCGATGCCAGTCAAGTGGGGTGTGTGTGGCCCAGTTAGTGGCAACGAGGGAGACTGTGGTTGGAGTCCCCTCGCTGTGTCTCTAAAAGAACCAAGATGAACAAGTCATGGCTCTCAGAGGACTTTTCTTCCCCTGGGTCAGCCAGGGGACGGGAAAGGCACGCGTATTTTTGATAGTGCTTCATGCAAAGCATCTTTTTCTTTGTCAAAAGGGGGGGTCAACCGATGCCAGTCAAGTGGGGTGTGTGTGGCCCAGTTAGTGGCAACGAGGGAGACTGTGGTTGGAGTCCCCTCGCTGTGTCTCTAAAAGAACCAAGATGAACAAGTCATGGCTCTCAGAGGACTTTTCTTCCCCTGGGTCAGCCAGGGGACGGGAAAGGCACGCGTATTTTTGAGAGTGCTTCATGCAAAGCATCTTTTTCTTTTTCAAAAGGGGGCTCAACCGATGCCAGTCAAGTGGGGTGTGTGTGGCCCAGTTAGTGGCAACGAGGGAGACTGTGGTTGGAGTCCCCTCGCTGTGTCTCTAAAAGAACCAAGATGAACAAGTCATGGCTCTCAGAGGACTTTTCTTCCCCTGGGTCAGCCAGGGGACGGGAAAGGCACGCGTATTTTTGAGAGTGCTTCATGCAAAGCATCTTTTTCTTTTTCAAAAGGGGGCTCAACCGATGCCAGTCAAGTGGGGTGTGTGTGGCCCAGTTAGTGGCAACGAGGGAGACTGTGGTTGGAGTCCCCTCGCTGTGTTTTACATGCTTTTAGAAGGGCATGAAATGGCTTGGAGGTTGACTTTCATCATATGCAAACTGTTGGCTACCAAAATGCTGCCTTTCCAACAACTGTGGTTATAGGCAATGAGGAACATACTGATGAAGATGAGACGCAGATACCCGATTGGGATGACAACTTAAATATTCGGTCAGGGCAAGAAGAAACTCGGTCTGAGGGGTAGGGGAGTGCAAACACAACAATTGATGATTAAGTTCTAGATCACACCTACTGTCAACCCACAGTCAGACACTCGAGGAGGTCAACAGAGGCGGTGGAGGAGGATGCAACCGACGTCGAAGTAACCTGGCGCCTTCCTGGACACAGTCGGAGCACTGGTAGCACGTCTACAACTGCATCCTCAGCCACCACTCTGCCTCTGAGCATTATTCGGGGTGGATCAACAGGTCGCATGGCCTCTAAGCCTTGCCTAGCCAGGTCCTTTTTTGACATAGAAAAAGATCGCCCAAATTATGTGATCTGTAAAATTTGTCATGGTTCTCTTAGTAGAGGTCAAAACCTCAGCAGTTTGACAACTTCTTCCATGAATCGTCACATGAATAAATATCATATGGCCCGATGGGAAGCTCACCGTGCTGCAATGCGGCCTAGCGGAGCGAACCATCCACCGCCTGCCCCTTCCAGTGCATCCGCGCGCTCGTCATCTTCTAGGACTGTGGGGACAGCTGTCACACCTGTTTTTCCACCCACAACTTCCACCACTGTAACCGCAACAGGCAGTTTGCTTGGTAGGTCGTCAGTTGGTTTGGAAGGGGAAACAAGTGAGTGTGTACAGCTCTCTCAGACATCGATAGCACCAACTTTGGATGAAGGCAACATCATGTCTCCGCCTGCACTTTCCTCACAAAGCTGCATTTTTCCAGGGACACCCGACTCAACACCGTCTACACACAGCAGCCAGATCTCTGTCCCTCAGATGTGGTCAAATAAAAGGCCACTTCCTGCGACCCATGACAAAGCGAAGAGGTTGACTCTATCCCTCTGTAAGCTGTTGACTACAGAAATGCTGCCTTTCCGCCTAGTGGACACACAGGATTTTAGAGACCTTATGTCTGTCGCTGTGCCCCAGTACCAGATGCCTAGTCGCCACTACTTCTCTAAGAAAGGTGTGCCCGCGCTACACCAGCATGTCGCACACAACATCACCGCTTCCTTGAGAAACTCTGTGTGTGAACGGGTGCATTTCACCACCGATACTTGGACCAGTAAGCATGGACAGGGACGTTACATGTCGCTGACTGGCCACTGGGTAACTATGGTGATAGATGGTGAAGGGTCTGCTGCACAAGTCTTGCCGTCCCCACGACTTGTGTGTCAATCCTCTGTCTGTCCAAGTTCCGCCACTGCTTCTGCATCCTCCACCTCATCTGGGTCCTCCACCTCCGCCCCAAGCCTGCCTGGTCAGGCCACCAGCGTTCTCACTGCGCAGAAGGAATCACGCACCCCTCATTACTATGCTGGTAGCAGAGCGCAACGGCATCAGGCGGTCTTTAGCTTGACATGTCTTTGAAATAGGAGTCACACAGCGACTGAGTTGTGGGCAGCTCTGGAGACTGATTTTGATAAATGGTTGTCTCCACTCAACCTGCAGCCTGGTAAGGCCGTGTGCGACAATGCTGCAAACCTGGGTGCGGCCCTTCGCCTGGGCAAGGTGACACACGTGCCTTGTATGGCTCACGTGTTTAACCTTGTTGTCCAGCAATTTTTAACACACTATCCCGGCCTAGATGGCCTTCTGACCAGGGCACGGAAACTGTCTGCAGTGCTCACTTCCGCCGTTCAACCGCCGCACCTGAGCGACTTGCATCGCTCCAGAAGTCTTTCGGCCTGCCGGTTCATCGCCTGAAATGCGATGTGGCGACACGCTGGAATTCAACTCTCCACATGTTACAGCGACTGTGGCAGCACCGGCGAGCCCTGGTGCAATACGTCATGATGTATAGCCTGGGCCAACGAGATGCAGAAGTGGGGCAGATCACCCTGATGGAGTGATCTCAGATCAAGGACCTATGCACCCTTCTGCACAGTTTCGACATGGCGACGAATATGTTTAGCGCTGACAATGCCATTATCAGCATGACGATTACAGTCATTTACATGCTGGAGCACACGCTAAACACTATTCGTAGTCAGGGGGTGGGACAACAGGAAGGGGAGGAACTACAGGAGGATTCATATGCGCAAGACACAACAACATCACCAAGGTCCAGACGTTCATCATCACCAACGCGGCAGGCATGGGACCATGGGGGACAGGGATCAACAAGGGCGCATGGTAGCAGGTGAGATGTTGAGGAAGGTGCAGGAGGACATGAAGATATGGAGGACGAACTGTCCATGGACATGGAAGACTCAGCAGATGAGGGGGACCTTGGTCAAATTTCAGTTGAAAGAGGTTGGGGGGAGATGACAGAGGAAGAAAGAACGGTTAGCACCTCTATGCCACAAACACAGCGTGGACTTGGTGCGCATGGCTGCGCAAGACACATGAGTGCCTTCTTGTTGCACTACCTCCAACATGACCCTCGTATTGTCAAAATTAGAAGTGATGATGACTACTGGCTTGCCACACTATTAGATCCCCGGGACAAGTCCAAATTTTGTGACATAATTCCACCCATAGAAAGGGACGCACGTATGCAGGAGTATCAGCAGAAGCTGTTACTCGATCTTAGCTCGGCTTTTCCACCAAACAACCGTGCAGGTGAAGGGAGTGATTCTCCCAGTTGTAACTTGACAAACATGGGACGGCCTCGTCATCTTCAACAGTCTACCCGTACCAGTAGGACCGTATCTGGTGCTGGTAACAGCAATTTTATGGAATCTTTTCATAATTTTTTTAGACCCTCCTTTGCAAGGCCACCAGAGACAACAAGTCTGACACATAGTCAACGGATGGAGAGGATGATACAGGAGTATCTCCAAATGAACATCGATGCAATGACTTTGCAAATGGAGCCTTGCTCCTTTTGTGCTTCAAATCTAGAAAAATGTCAAGAGCTCTCCAGTTACGCCTCGAAGATTTTGTCGTGTCCAGCTGCCAGCGTTGTCTCTGAACGTGTCTTCAGTGCTGCTGGGTGTGTGCTGACAGATAAGCGCACGCGTCTGTCCAGTGACAATGTGGACAGACTGACGTTCATCAAAATGAACAAGTCATGGATCCAGAAGGAATTTACTACCCCTGTGTCATCCTGGGGAGAGTAAATGCTTGTGGATTTGGAATGTGCTTGATGCAAATCAAAACATCCTGTTTGCAACTAGGGCACAAGTGCTGCCACTGATAAGGTGTCTGTGTGGGGCCCAATTTTTGGAAAAAAAGGGAGACTCCGCTTGGAGTAACCCTTGCTTGCTGTGTTTTTTAAAAATGATACAAGATGAACAGATCTGAAGGCAAGATGAAGCCAACATCATGTCTCCGCCTGCACTTTTCTCACAAACCTGCATTTTTCCAGGGACACCCTACTCAACACCGTCTACAGACAGCAGCCAGATCTCTGTCCCTCAGATGTGGTCAAATAAAAGGCCACTTACTGCGACCCATGACAAAGCTAAGTGGTTGACTCTATCCCTCTGTAAGCTGTTGGCTACCGAAATGCTGCCTTTACGCGTAGTGGACACACAGGATTTTACAGACCTTATGTCTGTCGCTGTGCCCCAGTACCAGATGCCCAATCACCACTGCTTCTCCAAGAAAAGCATGCCCGCGCTACACCGGCATGTCGCACACAACATCACCACTTCCTTGAGAAAATCTGTGTGCGACAGGGTGCATTTCAACACAGATACTTGGACCAGTAAGCATAGACAGGGTCATTACATGTCACTGACTGGGCACTGGCAAACTATGGTGAGAGATGGAGAAGGGTCTGCTGTACAAGTCTTGCCGTCCCCACGAGTTGTTTCAATCCTTGTTCTGTATGTAGAAGTTAATACACTGCTTCTGCCTCTTCAACCTCGTGTGGGTCCTCTACCTTTGCGCAAACCCTGTGTGGTCAGGCCACCCTTCCTTGCAACTGCGCACAAGGACTACCACACACCTCCTTACTATGCTGGCAGCAGAGCTCAATGCCATCAGGCGGTCAAAGTTTTACTTTGAAATGTATGGGAAATGTGAGTCACACCGCTATTACAGAGAATAGTAGTCAGGCAGGGTCAAAACATTAATTGAGGAACAGGAACAGAATGGGACGGCCAGGACTTAATCAGAAAACAAGCAGAGGTGAAATGCGTATCGGCCAACAAGGTACATAAACAGCAAGCAGGAAAAGTAGTCAGGTAACAAGCACACAAAATCATAAAACTGAACTGGGGGTAAAATTAACCAGAGGTTCATAGCTATGTCTGGCAGTGGTCTGCAGACAGGATGGGCATAAAAAAGGGTGTGGTGTCTTCCCATTGGTTGTAGCTGAATGATGGTATTTCATCTGTGAGATACCCACCAGCTACATTCAGCCAGAGATTCTGCATCTGTCAAGGTAATGCAGCCCAGTGGGTGAGCATAACCTGCGTCCACCTGCGCCGCTGGCATCGACTACTCTCCCATCATCAGCACTATTCATGAAAGGAACACGTTGTCACCTGGCGACCGGAGTACAAATTGACGGAGCGGACTCCGTTGGTGACTTAACAGCCGTGTGCGGCAATGATGCAAACCTGGCTGCGGGCCATCCTCAGGGCAATGTGACACACGTGCCTTTTATGGCTCACGTGTTGATCCGAATTCTCCAGCAATTTTTAAAACACCATCACGGCCTACATGGCCTTGTGCAGCGGGCACGCTCGCTATGTGCTCACTTCCATCGTGCGCACACAGCAGCTCAACAACTTTCATCACTCCGGAAGTCTTAGGGTCTGGCAGTTAAACGCCGGAAATGCGATGTTCCGACACGCAGGAATTGGAATCTGCACATGTTGCAGCGTGTGTGGCAGCACCGCAGAGCCCTGCTGAAATACGGTAAGACATATAGCCTGGGATAAGTTGATCCAGAGGTGGTGCAGATCACGCTGCTGGAGTGGTGTCAGATCAAGGACCTATGCACCCTGCTACACAGTTTTGAAATGTCGACGAAGATGTTTAGCACTGGCAATGTCATTCTCAGCGTGACAATTCTGGTCATCTACATGATGGAGCACACTGTAATTATTATTCGGAGTCAGGTGTTGGGACAAGAGGAAGGGGAGGAAGTACAGGAGGAGTCATATGCGGAAGGGATAACAAGATCTACGAGGTCCAGATGGTCAGCGGCACCTATGCGGCAGTCATGGTGAGGGAGAGGGATTAACAAGGGCGCATAGTATCAGCAAAAAGTGTTGATGAAAGTGCAGGAGCCCATGAAGAAATGGAGGACGAACTGGCGATGGGCATGGAAGACTCAGCAGATGAGTGAGAGCTTGCTCACATTTCGGTTGTGCGAGGTTGTGGGTAGAGGGCAGAGGAAGGATGCACGATTCTCACCTCTCTGCCACCAACACACCAAGGACTTGGTCCTCCTGGATGCACAAGACACATGAGCGCCTTCTTGCTGCACTACCTACATGACCCTCGGATTGTATGAATTTGAAGTAATCCTGAATACTGGGTTGCCACACTGTTAGATCCCCGGTACAAGACAAAATTTGGCGAACTAATTCCTGCCATAGAAATAGACGCACGTATACAGGAGTATCTGCAGAATGTGGTACGCAATCTTAGATCTACTTTTCCACTAAACACCAGTGCTGCACAGAGTGAATCTCAACACTTTGTCATGGATAGGAGGAAATGGTCTTTTACTTGTCCACATCGGAGGGACCGAGGGATGGCTGCTGTGCTGAGATGGCGTTGAGTACGGTGTCCCTGCACAGTTGCACTTTTGGTCATATCCCAAAATGAGTTGAAAAAGGACAGATGCTGTTGGAAAGGGGAACAGGTGTGTTGGAAAGGGGAAAAAAATTTTGGTCCGTGGATTTGGTGGTTAAACAACTGTAACATTTGCTGAAGAAACAACATCTGTTACAGTGGGACTGGCAGATTTGGATAAAGTGGTATATAATCTGTGACCGCTATATAACAAAAATTAATAAGAAAAGAAAGAGAAAGGTATATATCACCTTCAGCAGTCAGTGTCCACCGTGCTCCCAGTTGGAAAAGGAGAGGTTGGCAACTTGAAGGTTTGGTGGAGGATACAGAGCTGTGTGGCTATGAAACTAATAGTAGCCTGAACCGAGTTAGACGCCATTCGGATCTGGAGACTGTGAGCCCTGTTAGCGTCACAGGGTCCACATGCCCACCCAGCCCAGGAACTCCCTGTTAACAACACAGGGGCCATTGAGTACGCTGACCGTGTGCGTAGGGGCCACACCTGTGGACAGCAGGCGCATCAGCAGCAGCAGGCCTGTTAATGCCACTGGGCTGCACAAGCAGGACTGTTAGGACAGGAGCTGGTCTTAACCGTTCTGCGTTACCAACTGTGGTGGTGGCCTGCATCCACCACCCTATCCCTGCCTACCTCTGGCCTAAAGCCGCAATGGGTTCAACACATGGAGGTGTGCTCTTTCGGAGCATAATAGAAGACTGCGCACCTCCTTGTTGGCTCCAGCCCCTTTTATAACCTGGGTCCGCCCCAAACCAGGGTGAACCACAATGCACCTCCTGGAGACAAAAGCAGAGTGACACGTCATGAGTGGCATAACTAGCGTCCTATTTGGAAACGCAACTTCAATGATGACCTCATGGCTGCCATGACCCAAACACCTCACCAGTCATCGTCTGACCATCAATAATGCGGTGACAAGTCATAGGTGTGGGCCTCTGCAAGCCATTTGGGAGGACACCTGATGCCCTGTGGTCTATATGGGACCCCCACATCAGGGCCAGGGCCAAAGAGTTCATTACCGGACCTAGTCTCTGATGCAGGAAGTGCCTGAGCATGCTCAGTAGCATGAAATACAGTCTCTGAAAAAAGACTATCAGCTTTAGCATGGTGTCTAGGCACAAAACAGGACTTAGACCCGGCACAGAATGCAAGCACCTGTGCAAAGAGGCTTTTCACACTTAGTGTGGGAGCATGCGCTGTATCCCGAAATGAAGACTTAGCGTCAGGAATGGCACAGTCAGGGTGAGCATACTCACTAGGCGAAACACTGTAATTATGCTGCAGCTGGGGTACATCGGCACACGCATGCGCACTAGCTGCCTCTCCACACTTAGACGTGGAGGGGAAATTTGTCTTGGAGATGCTGTCTATGAACAGAAGGAAAAGCTAAAGGAAGCCTGACTTTCTATCCCTCCGAATTATGAAATGCAGCAATGAATTCCATGAGTTTGCTATAACATTAGCGTAGCTAAATGTGCATGAGGGTGTGATGTAGAGGTGCTAGAAATAGCTTGTCACCAGTGGGGCACTAATGGAATACAACAGCCAGTTCTATGATGCCACAAAATGGCAGTATTTTGTGCTATCATTATAGCTTATTAAAAACAGAGCACGAGGTTGTCATGCAGAGGTGCTGCACATAGATTTGCAGTAGTGTGAATAGACAAAAGTACAATAGCCACGTTTAGGATACAACTAGGTACAGTGAGTGTTTGCTAGTATAATGGCTGAGTTTAAAAAAGTTTGAGTGTGCAATGCAGGCAGACGTGCTGCAAATAACGTTCCAATACTGTGAATTGACAAATGTACAATAGCCACGTTTAGGATACAACTAGGTACACTGAGTGTTTGCTAGTATAATGGCTGAGTTTAAAAAAGTTAGAGTGTGCAATGCAGGCAGACGTGCTGCAAATAACGTTCCAATACTGTGAATAGACAAAAGTACAATAGCCACGTTTAGGATACAACTAGGTACACTGAGTGTTTGCTACTATAAATGGCTGAGTTTAAAAAAGTTTGAGTGTGCAATGCAGGCAGACGTGCTGCAAATAACGTTCCAATACTGTGAATTGACAAAAGTACAATAGCCACGTTTAGGATACAACTAGGTACAGTGAGTGTTTGCTAGTATAATGGCTGAGTTTAAAAAAGTTAGAGTGTGCAATGCAGGCAGACGTGCTGCAAATATCGTTCCAATACTGTGAATAGACAAAAGTAAAATAGCCACGTTTAGGATACAACTAGGTACACTGAGTGTTTGCTAGTATAATGGCTGAGTTTAAAAAAGTTAGAGTGTGCAATGCAGGCAGACGTGCTGCAAATAACGTTCCAATACTGTGAATAGACAAAAGTACAATAGCCACGTTTAGGATACAACTAGGTACACTGAGTGTTTGCTACTATAAATGGCTGAGTTTAAAAAAGTTTGAGTGTGCAATGCAGGCAGACGTGCTGCAAATAACGTTCCAATACTGTGAATTGACAAAAGTACAATAGCCACGTTTAGGATACAACTAGGTACACTGAGTGTTTGCTACTATAAATGGCTGAGTTTAAAAAAGTTTGAGTGTGCAATGCAGGCAGACGTGCTGCAAATAACGTTCCAATACTGTGAATTGACAAAAGTACAATAGCCACGTTTAGGATACAACTAGGTACACTGAGTGTTTGCTAGTATAATGGCTGAGTTTAAAAAAGTTAGAGTGTGCAATGCAGGCAGACGTGCTGCAAATATCGTTCCAATACTGTGAATAGACAAAAGTACAATAGCCACGTTTAGGATACAACTAGGTACACTGAGTGTTTGCTACTATAAATGGCTGAGTTTAAAAAAGTTTGAGTGTGCAATGCAGGCAGACGTGCTGCAAATAACGTTCCAATACTGTGAATTGACAAAAGTACAATAGCCACGTTTAGGATACAACTAGGTACACTGAGTGTTTGCTAGTATAATGGCTGAGTTTAAAAAAGTTAGAGTGTGCAATGCAGGCAGACGTGCTGCAAATAACGTTCCAATACTGTGAATAGACAAAAGTACAATAGCCACGTTTAGGATACAACTAGGTACACTGAGTGTTTGCTACTATAAATGGCTGAGTTTAAAAAAGTTTGAGTGTGCAATGCAGGCAGACGTGCTGCAAATAACGTTCCAATACTGTGAATTGACAAAAGTACAATAGCCACGTTTAGGATACAACTAGGTACAGTGAGTGTTTGCTAGTATAATGGCTGAGTTTAAAAAAGTTTGAGTGTGCAATGCAGGCAGACGTGCTGCAAATAACGTTCCAATACTGTGAATTGACAAAAGTACAATAGCCACGTTTAGGATACAACTAGGTACAGTGAGTGTTTGCTAGTATAATGGCTGAGTTTAAAAAAGTTTGAGTGTGCAATGCAGGCAGACGTGCTGCAAATAACGTTCCAATACTGTGAATTGACAAAAGTACAATAGCCACGTTTAGGATACAACTAGGTACAGTGAGTGTTTGCTAGTATAATGGCTGAGTTTAAAAAAGTTAGAGTGTGCAATGCAGGCAGACGTGCTGCAAATATCGTTCCAATACTGTGAATAGACAAAAGTAAAATAGCCACGTTTAGGATACAACTAGGTACACTGAGTGTTTGCTAGTATAATGGCTGAGTTTAAAAAAGTTAGAGTGTGCAATGCAGGCAGACGTGCTGCAAATAACGTTCCAATACTGTGAATAGACAAAAGTACAATAGCCACGTTTAGGATACAACTAGGTACACTGAGTGTTTGCTAGTATAATGGCTTAGTAACAATGAGTTGTAGTGTGCAATGCAGGCAGACGTGCTCTGCAAATGTCTTTGCACTAGTGGGACTATAGCAAAGTCCAATAGCCACGTTTAGGATGCCACTAGGTACACTGAGTGTTTGCTAGTAAAATTGCTTAGTTTAAAAAAGTTGGAGTGTGCAATGCAGGCAGATGTGCTCTGCTAATATCTTTGCACTAGTGGGACTATAGCAAAGTCCAATAGCCACGTATAGGATGCCACTAGGTACACTGAGTGTTTGCTAGTATAATGGCTTAGTTAAAATGAGTTTGAGTGTGCAATGCAGGCAGACGCGCTATGCAAATGTCTTTGCACTAGTGGGACTATAGCAAAGTCCAATAGCCACGTATAGGATGCCACTAGGTACACTGAGTGTTTGCTAGTATAATGGCTTGGTTTTAATGAGTTGGAGTGTGCAATGCAGGCAGACGCGCTCTGCAAATGTCTTTGCACTAGTGGGACTATAGCAAAGTCCAATAGCCACGTATAGGATGCCACTAGGTACACTGAGTGTTTGCTAGTATAATGGCTTGGTTAGAATGAGTTGTAGTGTGCAATGCAGGCAGATGTGCTCTGCTAATGTCTTTGCACTAGTGGGACTATAGCAAAGTCCAATAGCCACGTATAGGATGCCACTAGGTACACTGAGTGTTTGCTAGTATAATGGCTTAGTTAAAATGAGTTTGAGTGTGCAATGCAGGCAGACGCGCTATGCAAATGTCTTTGCACTAGTGGGACTATAGCAAAGTCCAATAGCCACGTATAGGATGCCACTAGGTACACTGAGTGTTTGCTAGTATAATGGCTTGGTTAGAATGAGTTGTAGTGTGCAATGCAGGCAGATGTGCTCTGCTAATGTCTTTGCACTAGTGGGACTATAGCAAAGTCCAATAGCCACGTATAGGATGCCACTAGGTACACTGAGTGTTTGCTAGTATAATGGCTTAGTTAAAATGAGTTTGAGTGTGCAATGCCGGCAGACGCGCTATGCAAATGTCTTTGCACTAGTGGGACTATAGCAAAGTCCAATAGCCACGTATAGGATGCCACTAGGTACACTGAGTGTTTGCTAGTATAATGGCTTGGTTTTAATGAGTTGGAGTGTGCAATGCAGGCAGACGCGCTCTGCAAATGTCTTTGCACTAGTGGGACTATAGCAAAGTCCAATAGCCACGTATAGGATGCCACTAGGTACACTGAGTGTTTGCTAGTATAATGGCTTGGTTAGAATGAGTTGTAGTGTGCAATGCAGGCAGACGCGCTCTGCAAATGTCTTTGCACTAGTGGGACTATAGCAAAGTCCAATAGCCACGTATAGGATGCCACTAGGTACACTGAGTGTTTGCTAGTATAATGGCTTGGTTAGAATGAGTTGTAGTGTGCAATGCAGGCAGACGCGCTCTGCAAATGTCTTTGCAGTAGTGGGACTATAGCAAAGTCCAATAGCCACGTATAGGATGCCACTAGGTACACTGAGTGTTTGCTAGTATAATGGCTTAGTTAGCAGTTGGAGTGTGCAGAGGACAAGAGGGTACAGTGGCAGGATTGTGGTGCTCTGGGTAGAGGAATGGAAGCCTGCCTTTCTATTCCCTCCTAATGGTGAAATGCAGGTAGGAAATCCCTGACCTGGGCTACACAGACGCTGTTGCTGTTTGCAGGACCTGTCACCTATGGCTCTCTGACCCTGCCGGTTGGAGCCCTTAAAAGGACTGCTATAAAGTGCTCTCCCTAAGCTGTCTAACGCTGTGTATGCAGCGCATACAGCTGTATCGGCTATAGGACTCAGGAAGACGGAGCTGCGACAGTGATGTCTGACACCAAAGACGCAGAAGGCAGATAATGGCGTCCGTGAAGAAAATGTCCGGTTTTATAATGCAGGGACATGTGACATGCAGATCCTATCACACATGCCGTTGCTTCTCTGGCTCAAAGTCCACTTAGCTGTGTGTGTGTCTGGGATTGGCTGACATGCTGGCCCGCCCCACAAGACGCGCGCGCTTAGGGAAGGAAGACAAGAAAAAAAAAAAAAAAAAATGGCGATCGCCATTATAGAAACAGCAGTGATCTGAAGGCGCTGTTCACGCACACTATACACTGAAATGTGATAATAGTTTGATTCACAGAGTGACTTACACTATTACAGCAGAAACCAAGCTATGATTTAGCTGTTTTTTGGCTGCTAGAACCGTTCTCGAACGTTTCTAGAACTACCGAGCTTTTGCAAAAAGCTCGAGTTCTAGTTCGATCTAGAACATGCCCCAAAATCACTCGAGCCGCGAACTGGAGAACCACGAACCACGAACCGCGCTCAACTCTATGGAGGACCCAAACGAGGTGGAAGAGGCAGAAGCAGTTGAAAAACTTCTACATACAGAGGATTGACGCACAACTCGTGGGGACGGCAAGACTTGTACAGCAGACCCTTCTCCATATCTCACCATAGTTACCCAGTGCCCAGTCAGCAAGATGTAACACCCCTGTTAATGCTTACTGGTCCAAGTATCTGCGGTGAAATGCACCCTGTCACACACAGTTTCTCAAGGAAGCAGTGATGTTGTGTGTGACATGCTGGTATAGCGCAGGCACACCTTTATTGGAGAAGTAGAGGTGACTGGGCATCTGGTACTGGGGCACTATGATGGACATAAGCTCCCGAAAATCCTGTGTGTCCACCAGGCGGAAAGGCAGCATTTCTGTAGCCAACAGCTTGCAGATGTTGAAAGTCAACCTTTTAGCTTTGTCTTTGCTAGGAGGAAATGGTCTTTTACTTGTCCACATCTGAGGGACCGAGGGCTGGCTGCTGTGCTGAGACGACTTTGAGTAGGGTGTCCCTGGCAAACTGCTGGTCTGTGAGGAAAGTGCAGGCAGAGACATAATGTTGACTCCATCCAAAGGTGGTGCTCTCGATGTCTGAGAGAGCTCAACACCAGCAGCTGTTTCCACTTCCAAAACAACTGACGACCTGCCAATCACACTGCCTGTTGCGGGTAAAGAGGTGGAAGGTCTGCGTCCAAAAGCATGTGTGACTGCTGTCCCCACAGTCAAATAGGATGAAGAGCACTCTGATGAACTTGAAGGGGCAGATAGTGGCTGGCCAGCTCCGGTATGCCGCATTGTAGCACAGTGAGCTTCCCACTGCGATTTATGGTTCATATCCGTGTGACGGTTCATGGACGAAGTACTCAAACTAGTGAATTTTTGGTCTCTACTTAGAGATTGGCGACAAATCTTAAAGATGACATGAGTTGGGTGATTCTTTCCAATGTCAAAAAAGGCCCAGGCTAAGCAAGGCTTAGAGCCCATGCGACCTGCAGAACCACCCCGACTTGTGCTCAGAGGCAGAGTTGTGGCTGAGGATGCAGTTGTTGACATGCTTCCAATACTCCGTCTCTGTCCAGGAAGGCGCAACCTAACCTCGTCGTCAGTAGCATCCTCCTCCACCTCCTCTGCTAACCTCATCGACTGGCTGACTGTGGGTTGACAGTAAGTGGGATCTCCAACCTCCTCATCACCCTATGTGTTCTCACTCCCCTCATCCTCAGAGCCAACCTCTTCCTGCCCTGACCGAATAGTCAAGTTGTCATTCTAATCAGGTATTATTATTATTATTTATTATTATAGTGCCATCAATTCCATGGCGCTTTACATGTGAAAGGGGTGTACATAATAGGGACAAGTACAATAATCATAAACAATACAGGACACAGACAGGTACAGGAGGATAGAGGTCCCTGCCCGCGAGGGCTCACAGTCTACAAGGGATAGGTTAGGATACAGTAGGTTAGGGTAGAGTTGATTGCGCGGCGCTGTATCAGACTGAGGGTTACGGCAGGTTGTGGGCTTGTCGGAAGAGGTGGGTCTTCAGGTTCCTTTTGACGCTTGTCAAGGTAGGCGAGAGTCTGATGTGTTGAGGCAGAGCATTCCAGAGTATGGGGGAGGCTCGGGAGAAATCTTGGATGCGATGGTGGGAAGAGGAGATGAGAGGGGAGTAGAGAAGGAGGTCTTGTGAGGATCGAAGGTTACGTGCAGGTAAGTACCGGGAGACTAGGTCAGAGATGTAGGGAGGAGACAGGTTGTGGATGGCTTTGTATGTCATGGTTAGTGTTTTGAACTGGAGTCGTTGGGCAATGGGAAGCCAGTGAAGGGATTGGCAGAGAGGAGAGTTCGGGGAGTAGCGGTGGGACAGGTGAATGAGCCAGGCAGCATAGTTTAGAATAGATTGTAGGGGTGTGAGACTGTTAGAAGGGAGGCCACAGAGCAGGAGGTTGCAATAATCCAGGCAGGAGATAATAAGGGCATGTACTAGGATTTTTGCAGCTTCTTTGGAAAGGAATGTACGGATCCGGGACATTTTTTTGAGTTGGAGGCGGCAGGAGGTGAAGAGGGCTTGGATGTGTGGCTTGAAAGAGAGATCGGAGTCTAGGATTACTCCCAGGCAGCGAGCACGTGGCACTGGGGAAAGTGAGCAGCCATTGACATTGATGGATATGTCAGGTGGGGGGGGTTGACTGAGGAGGAGGAAAGACAATGAATTCTATTTTGTCCATGTTCAGTTTTAGGGATTGAGCAGAGAAAAAGGATGAAATATCAGACAGACATTGTGGGATTCTGGTTAGTAGGGAGGTGATGTCAGGTCCAGAGAGGTAGATCTGTGTATCATCAGCGTAGAGATGATACTGAAAGCCATGTGACTCTATGAGCTGTCCCAGGCTGAAGGTGTAAATGGAGAACAGCAGCGGTCCAAGAACTGAACCTTGGGGGACACTGACAGATAGGGGGCAAGATGAAGAAGTGGTGTGAGAATGGGAGACGCTGAAAGTTCGGTCAGTTAGGTATGAGGAGATCCAAGATAGCACCAAGTCTGTGTTGCCCAGAGATGAGAGAATTTGTAGTAGAAGGGAGTGGTCTACTGTGTCAAAGGCAGAGGACAAGTCCAGGAGGATGAGGACAGAGTAGTGTCGCTTGGCTTTTGCGGTAAGTAGGTCGTTAGTGACTTTGGTCAGGGCAGTGTCAGTGGAATGATGGGGTCGGAAGCCAGATTGTAACCAGTCAAAGAGGGAGTAGGAAGAGAGATGTAAGGACAGTTCAAGATGGACATGCTGTTTCAGTATTTTTAAGGCATAGAAAGAAGTGATATTGGGCGATAGTTTGACACAGAGGAAGGGTCAAGGGAGGGCTTTTTGAGGATGGGTGTGATTGAGGCATGTTTAAAGCATGAAGGGAATACACCAGTTGTTAGTGATAGGTTGAAGAGATGGGTTAGGGTTGGGATGAAGACTGTGTTGAGATTGGGGATGAGGTGGGATGGGAGTGGATCAAGCAGGCAGGTTGTGAGATGTGATCTTGAGAGTAGAGTGGAAAGATGATTTTCTGTCATGGGGAGAAGCTGGATTTGGAGGAAGAAGGCTGAGTAGTTGTGAGAAGTGGCTGTGGTGATTGTGGGCCAAAGCTTGCTCTGATGTTGTCAATCTTCTGCTTGAAGAAAGAGGCAAAGTCTTCAGCTGAGATGAGAGGAGACTGAGGTGGCGCCGGGGGACGGAGGAGAGAGTTGAAAGTGTTGAATAGCTGTTTAGGGTTGTGAGATAGAGAGGATATGAGGGATGAGAAGTAGGTTTGTTTTGCAGCAGTGAGTGCAGACTTGAAAGTGGTGAGAGCTTGTTTGTATATAACAAAGTGCTCAGTGGAGTGAGACCTCTTCCATCTGCGCTCAACAATTCTGGAAGCCTGTCTCATTTTTTTTGTCTGACTCATGTGCCAGGGTTGCCTGTTAATTGTGTGGGTTTTGGGGTGTGTGAGGGGGGCAGCTGATTCGAGAGCTGCAGAGATGGTGGTGGTGTATAAAGTGGCAGCAGCATCTGCATTGTATGAAGAAGCAATGTCTGCGAGAGGGAGAAGGGACTGAGAAAGTGAGTGTAAGTCAAGGTGATTGAGATTTCTGCGGGGGTGTGAAAGTTTGTGGAGGGGGGTTGTGTACTTGGAGAAGAGAGGGAAGATAATGTGAGTAGGTTGTGGTCAGACAGGGGGAGAGGCAAGTTAGAGAGGTTAGATAGGGAACAGAGGCGAGTGAAGATGAGGTCCAGCATGTGGCCATCTTTGTGAGTAGCTGCAGAAGACCATTGGGTGAGGCCGAAGGAGGAAGCGAGTGTTAGAAGTTTAGAGACAGATGAGTGAGAAGTGTCAATGCAGATGTTAAAGTCACCCATGATGATGGTGGGGATGTCGGTGGAGAGGAAATGTAGTAGCCAGGTGGTGAAATGGTCAAAAAAAGCAGTGGCTGGCCCTGGAGAGCGATAAATGACAGCCAGTTGGAGGTTGGAAGGGGAGTAGAGTCATCAGGTATCTGAGCCTCATCGTCATCAGCATGTTCCTCATTGTCTCCACCAAAGGAGGTACAGTTTGGTAATGAGGGTCAACATTAAGCTCAGAACCTTCTTCTTCTGGGCCTGGATCTGACTCACAAAGCTTCTGGGCATCAGTGCAGATCATTTCCTTGTCTGTACTCACTGCAGCTTTGGAGCAGACCTCTGATTCCCAGGCTATAGTGTGACTGAACAGCTCTGCAGACTCAACCATCTCTGTTACCCCATACTCAGCAGGGCGGGTGGAGACTTGAGAGCTGGTAGGAAGCAACTGCGATTGGGAGGACACCTCAGAGAACTGGAGTATTTGGGATGTTGATGAAGTTGAAGTGGAGAAGCGACCACTTGATAAAGCACTTGAGATCCATTCAAGCACCTGCTCTTTTTGTGCCTCATCTACATTTGGTAGCGATGGTCGTGTTCGTAAGAAATGGATCATATCAGATTGTCCACGGAAAGAAGTAGACATCTTATTTTGGCTGGAAGATGTTTTTTCTTCAGCAGATGTTACTGTTGCTTTACCACCTACCCCATGGGCACAAACTTTTTTTCCCTTTCCAACACGCCTGTTGCCCTTTCCACCAGTATCTGGCCTTTTGCCACTCATTTTGAATGTGAACAAATTGGCAACTGTTTGTTGCAGTTAAAAATTGTCTACTACAGATAAAGAGGTGGGGTAGCTTTCTTGACAGCAGTGCTACGCCACTGACTATCACACACTGATACTATGCCCAAAGAATTACCTGCACTTTTTGCAGTTAAACATTGGCTAGTAGAAATGGAGAAGCGGTGTAGCTTTCTTTACAGCAGTGGTAGGTCACTGACTATCACAGAAACTGATACTATGCCCCAAAGAATTGCCTGGACTACCTGCAGTTAAAAATTGTCTAGCAGAAAGGGAGAACTGGGCTATGTTTGTGTAAAGCAGTGGTAGGTCACTGACTATCACAGACACTGATACTATGCCCCAAAGAATTGCCTGGACTACCTGCAGTTAAAAATTGGCTAGTAGAAATGGAGAGGTGGTGTATCTTTCTTGACAGCAGTGGTACGTCACTGACTATCACAGACACTGATACTATGCCCCAAAAAATTGCCTGAGCTGATTTAGACAGACGCTGTGAAAAATCCTTGCACAGCGCTGGCACAGACCTGCCTAGCAAAAATGGCTATGAACTGCTCTAATCTAGCCCTGAAAAAAGCTGAAATTACAAGTAGTCCCTAATCCCTAAACCAATGCGTAGATTTCACTCTATAAATGTATAAAGCCCACAACAGCAGCAGCAGCAGCGGGAGCGGTGACTGACACACACCCGCAGCACTGAGATAATGGCAGCGATGGGGAAAATGGCCTGGTCTTATAGGGCAAGGACATGTGACATGCACAGCCAATGAAACATGCCCTTGCTTGTCTGGCAAAAATCCACTTTGCTGTGTGTGTGTCTGTGATTGTCCGACAGCTCTGCCTGCCCCACTGTATGCACGGTTAGGAAAAAATAAATGGCGATCGCCATTCTTTCAGCACTCAGCAGCACTGATCTAAACCCCATACCCCTCGCACATTATACGCTGAATTTTTATATCATTATTAACAGTGACTGACAGTATTACAGTGAAAAGCCAGCTAGTAACTAGCTACGCTTTTGGTGATCGAACCGTTATCGAACGGTCGAACATGAAGCAAATCGTTCGAGTTCGTCGAACAACTCGAACATCGCCCAAAACAACTCAACATTGAAATTGGCGAACGGTTAGATTCGAACATTGCTCATCTCTATTCTGGACAACTCATCTGAGACCACTTTCTGGAAAATATCAATGCTATCCATGTTCCCTGTTGGTGGTATTCTAGTGCTTTTGGTCTTTAAGTTAGTAAATGGTCCAGAACTAAGTTTCCTGTTGTTTTAATCAAGGAAGTCATTTAGTCAATTGACCACTTTGTGATCCTCCTTGGTTATCCCCATTGCTTTACATTGCAAGTCATCATTGTTTTTGAAAAATGTTTTCCATATTAATTTTTGATTAAAAAGGGCTATATCTTTAATCCATTTGAAAGAGGTAAATCGTTCAGTGAGAACAAAAGATAACCCCTTATGTAATATACTTATATCAGTACCTGTCACACAAATTCAGAGAGGTTGATTATCTGATTAGTATCCTTGGGGTTATTTATCTCCCGCCTCTGATAAAGTGCCCCTGATAACTTTGTCTCAAATCGTAAGACCGGGTCATTTTATTTAAAAACAGAGGACGCAGATGAAGAGGCTGAGATATTGGTTGAAGGAGCTACTGGAGTAGGCGGGCGATGGTGGACATATTGATTGAATTATCCACTTCTTTGCTTGCTTGATTTCACCATTAGATCTTAACCATTTTGGAGGTGACTACTCTCCTATCACTATTTGAGAGTTCCCAATCAGAAGAGGAGATATCACTCCCTAGTACCAGATTATTATCCAAAATTATAGCCTATTTATCACAAAATTCAGTTAGATCCTTCACTAATTTGCTATGTTTCCGCTCCTTCAATTGATACTGGAAGCGTTCCATTAATGTTTATAAGATGGCTTTCCTCCTCTGAGATTCTGGGTCAGTTTTCAGTTTAAGGGTAGTTTCAAATTTCTCATTCAATTTTTTTAATGTTTTCTCCAATGTTAATTTCTCTTTCTTTATCAGAATTTGCATATATCTTAGAGAAGACATAGATTTATTCTTCCACTTATCTAATAATTCGGGGCTCCTGGAAAGTAAGGCTGGTGTTATATTAATCCTAAGTCCCTTTAAGGTGATGCCTTGTTTGATGTATCTACTCAGACTGTACCGTCCATCAGGATTTCAGGTTATCTTTATAGCATCCGTATAATTCATTAAAGTGTGTTTTGTGACCTGTATTAGAATTGATTCCTGTATTATTCTCTGAAAAATCACTATTGGCTTCCACTAGCCACTGCCTTTTGTCAGTTTTAAAGCCCTAAGGTCAGATGGCACCCCCGCTCCACGGTGTCTGACCCTAAACAACTTTCCCTGTCACTTGCCCTATTTAGTCTGTGAAACAAACCCAATACAGAAAAATGGTACTTCTCTCAATATTGCACAAAATCCCTTGAATGAAATAAAGGACCCTCCGCTTGTGGATACATGGGGCGATCCTGCTCCAGATGCATTTCCCCCTCCTGGGTACTATGGGGGGTTTATTTGGGAAATAGGAGGGGGGAGCCATAGCATTTTTCCAGAGCTTTTGGGCCACTAGTAATGTGAAAACCCCTATAATTGCATCAACTGATGATGGACCTGAGTAGTGACTTGTGTTTTTTGGGTTGAGTTGAATGCTATTTGGTGGCAATTTTAGTACAGAACAACCTTTGCTGTATGCTGAGCACTTACATTAGGGTTGCCATCTACATCTCCGAAATATGTGGTTCAGGTGAAACTCGCAATGGATCTATTTACTAATGAGGCAGCAGAGTTACTCTGGGCTCCGTTTGGCCTGTGTTCAGCTGTGTCCATCTTTTCAAAGGTGAACAAAACTGTTGATGACCGCACTTTTGTGCACGCCTAAAAGATTGACACCGCTTGACCACAGGCCAGACGTGAGGTCAAAGTGACTCCCTCTGCCTCATTACAGTGAATTCTCCATTGGGAATTTTGTCTGAATCATGTCTTCAGAGATTTAGGCTATGTGCCCACGGTCTGCACACTCTGTGTCCTGTGGAAGCAGAAGTGTTCTCCGCAGGTGACCGCAGCTGCACATGCCCAGGATCAGGGTTTAGGCTATGTGCACACGGTGCGTTTTTCTCGGCGTTTTTGCGCGTTTTTCGGGTGCGTTTTTGGCCTCAAAACTGCATGACTTTGCTTCCCCAGCAAAGTCTATGAGTTTTCATTTTTGCTGTCCCCACACAGCGTTTTTTTTCAGCTGCGTTTTTGTGGTGACCACAAAAACGCAGCATGTCAATTATTCCCGCGTTTTTCACTGCGCTTTTCATCCATTGAGTTCAATGGGATGTTGAAAGACGCAATGAGAAACGCAAATAGCTGCGTTTTGGTGCGTTTCTAAGACCAAAAACGCAGCTATAAGCGCAGGAGGTGGGTAGTAAAGTGACGTGTACAGGAAGAGGATTCCTTCTGTCAGTATAGACAGAAGCATGAATCCTCCCGGTACCGTCACCGCCGCGTCCATCTCCCGTCCTGTGCATGTATGCTGCCGTGCGGCGCCATGTACAGGCAGGAGGTGGAAGCGGCTGCGAAAACAAAAGTTAACAGTAGAATAAAAAAAAAAAAAGTTATACTCACCTGTCAGCAGCCTCGCGGTGCCATTCCCGCTCCCAGCTCCTGTCACGGTATCGCCGCTCCCGCTCCGGCTGTGTGCAGTCTCCCCGGGGCAGGACCTTGCTTGCAGGACCTGGCGATGGATCACCTGATGCAGTCACCTGACGCATCAGCTGATCGAGTCTCGGGCTGACGCGGGCGCCCGGCCGGTATCAGCGGATGCGTCACGAGACTTCATCCCTGATTACCGGCAGCTGCTGCAGCGATCGGACGGGATCAGACTCCCGCCCCATCGCTCCGGGAGCTGCCGGTAATTCAGCACATAAGTGAGTATTATTTTTTTTTTTTTCTACTGATGCATCTGCTGATTGTATAATCGGCGTTTATGCAATCAGCTGATGTGTGATGTGCTTCAGCCCCTTGAACCTGACAGATCATCTGATCGGTATGCTTTCCAGCAAACCGATCAGATGATATTGGATCCAGATTGGACGGCGCGGGACCCTGACCCAGGATTACTGCGGAGGGGGGTTTATTTCAATAAAGATGGAGTCATGGAGTGTTGTGTTTTATTTCTAATAAAAATATTTTTCTGTGTTGTGTTTTTTTTTATCTTTACTAGAAATTCATGGTGGCCATGTCTAATATTGGCGTGACACCATGAATTTCGGGCTTAGGGCTAGCTGATAATATACAGCTAGCCCTAACTCCATTATTACCTGGCTAGCCACCCGGCATCAGGGCAGCCGGAAGAGTTGGATACAGTGCCAGAAGATGGCGCTTCTATGAAAGCGCCATTTTCTGGGGTGGCTGCGGGACTGCAATTCACAGCGGGGGTGCCCAGAAAGCATGGGCACCCTGCACTGTGGATTCCAATCCCCAGCTGCCTAGTTGTACCCGGCTGGACTCAAAAATGGGGCGAAGCTCACGTCATTTTTTTTTTTAAATTATTTCATGAAATTCATGAAATAATTTAAAAAAAAAGGGCTTCCCTATATTTTTGGTTCCCAGCCGGGTACAAATAGGCAGCTGGGGGTTGGGGGCAGCCCGTACCTGCCTGCTGTACCCGGCTAGCATACAAAAATATGGCGAAGCCCACGTCATTTTTTTTTTGGGGGGGCAAAGAAATCCTGCATACAGTCCTGGAAGGAGGATGCTGAGCCTTGTAGTTCGACAGCTGCTGTCTGCTCTCCTGCATACACTATTGGATGGAGGATGCTGAGCCTTGTAGTTCGACAGCTGCTGTCTGCTATCCTGCATACACTATTGGATCGAGGATGCTGAGCCTTGTAGTTCTGCAGCTGTCTGCTCTTCTGCATACACTAGTGGAGAATGAAGAACACATTGAAGAAGGAAATGACATCAGACCTTTTTTTTTTGTTCACTGATAAAAAACGCATAAGGACGCAGTGAGCAAAAACGCAGCAAAACGCAGCAAAAAAACGCACCAAATCGCGGCAAAACGCGTGCGTTTTTTGCCACGTTTTTTCGACGCAGGTGCGTTTTTGTGCGTTTTTAGCGGCCAAAAACGCACAAAAACGCAGCGTCAAAAAAACGCAGCGTGTGCACATAGCCTTAAGGTGCTAAAGACTTTTGTTCTGTTTACACATGGAGAACAATTACTTCTCTTCAAGCATAAATTGACATGCTGCAGCTAGGGCAGCTGTGCTAAATGTCAGTTCATGCTGCAGAGAAAAGAAGCTTAGTGGGCATGGGATTTTTATAAATTCCATCCACTGTGCTTGTACTGTACAACACTGAATTTTGGATGCAGGAAAAACATGCTGTGTCCAAAACACCACTATTCCTGATTGTGGGCATGTATCCTTACTAGGGATGATCGAATACCAAAATATTCGACTTCGCGAATATCCAACAAATAGGTCGTCACTATTCGACTATTCGCGAATATTCGATGTGCAATGTAAGGATATGGGAAACCCGTATAATTTTACGTTAGACCAAACGGCAAGCTCTGGTGAGTGAGGGAAAGGCTGAAATGGATGGAAAAAGGCAGAAACAGTATGGACAAAGCCTGTAGAAGGTGCGTGACTGCATTTCTGGTGTTTTGGAATTAGGTGCTCAAAGCTGCACGCGGCTTTTATGTAGTCGCCAGAACAGCTTTCAAACCAAAGTAAAAGAGGGGAAATTGATAAGAAACAGTTTGTAGTGCCTAATCACTTTAATAAAACGTAAAATCAAGTTCCGACCTAAAAAAAAAACACTTAAGCATATGTTCACACATTTCGTTTTTTACATTTTTCTTCCGTTTTTGATTAAAAAGGGCTCTAACTTATACATTATATTAGTATCTGTCTCACACCTCCTTTTTTGGGATATATCTGACAGCACTTTAAAAAGTCAGTTACAATGTGCTTGTTGGGATGTTGGCCTTGCCCTCCTCCACCACCAACACTATCTGCTCAGGAGTGCGGGTTCAGGTACTCAGGAGTATGGGTTCAGGGTCACAGCATTATGGGTTTAGGTTTACAAAACTAATTAGTTCAGCTACACAGGGGCCAGAAAATGCTACTAGCACGCACAGAAACTAAGAACTAAAATTGCTCAGGCACTTCTCTACTGTATAGGGAAGGTTGTCTTAAATAGCCGCGGCACAGAACGCACATTTTGATGTGAGACAGGAGTGCCCAGGACTATTTGCAGTTCCTATGGCTGTGTTAAGCAGCAGAAGCCTTACTAATAACTCCCCTGATAAGTTAATAAATATACGAAACGCGTCGGGAGTAAGGGAATACAAGGAAAAATATCTGCAAATGATATATTGCTAAAGGGATCGTTATAATTCCACATGAAATTGCTTCCTGAGAAAGATGGACAGGAGATGACTGTGAATATGGAAAGTCAACCCTAATGCAAAAAGTCTACGTGGGGAGCTGATCTTGTATCCATGTTTGGTGAGATCTTTCTATGTTATACGTGAGCAGATGGTATTTAATATTATTGTTTAAACCATATTGTCTCACCTGAAGTCACCAAGCGATACTATTAATTATATTCTCACTTGTTCATATCCCCGCACTGCAATCCTTAGCATATCCAGAGGGGCGGTTCCCCGTGGATTGGCGTTTGGAATCTATAATCTGTATTATAGACCTCTGGGGATTAAGGTTTAAAAACTGTGCCTCACAAGAGTTTTGGTCTTGTTTGAGCTTTGAGAGCCAACCCTCTTGTGTCTTTTTCATTGTGTATTTTTTGTATGTGTGGTTTTATGGGACTATTGGCTTTTTAATCTATTCTAGTAAAAGTTAAGTTTTATGAGTTATTTATTATAATACCTCTTGATACCCATATTGCTGTATTATATTAATTATTATTTGTGGGAAATATTTATTGGATAATATCCAGCTCTATAACATGTCTTAAATAGCCGGTGCCTCCCAGCCATAGACTGGAGACTCTTCCAAATTGTGCATGCTGCCTCTTTAGGAATCATGGAGCAGGGGCATCCTAAACATATTGCCAGGTGACCTTCACCACATGTAGGGAAAGGGCGTACAGAGAGGCCGTAAATATATTCCATGTAAAGTAATATGCCCTAAAATATTACCATGTATGAGGCAGTGTATGAAATTGCTTGGGCAGGGAGCTCCCTAAAATGAGAGAGAAATGTTGAGAAAAAAATGTAATAAAAAATAATTATAATGAAAGCACACATGTAATAAAATAAATATTAAGTGGCTAAGTTTTTCTCTCAACAAATGGGGAACAGCAAATAAGGAAAATTTAAATAAATAGTAAAAAGGGTCTCAATCAAATAGATATATCCAAGTTTAACCTATAATTACCTAAAAAATAGTTCAGCCCAAAAAATGGCTAAAGGTAAGTTGCTCATTAAGCCCTCTGGTGCTTACGGACATACACCAGTGGATCCAGTCCCATTCCTTTTTCAGGATAAAACAATTCCAGTACCCACATCTGGGACTGGATGCAACCACCTCAAACACTCTGAAGGAGACCTGGTCAATGTCACCCCCATGAACCAGATTTATATGTCTTGCCAAAGGAGTGTCTCTTTTGTTCCTTATACCCCCCAAATGTTCTGCTACATGTTTATTGACCTCTTTCTTGGTTTTGCCAATGTAATCTATTCACTGGTGCACGTAGCCATGTACAGTATATCACACCCACAGTAGTGCAGATGGGGAAGTCCCTGATAGTTCAGTACTTCCCTGTGGATGAACTTGTAACATTTTTAGCTGGACTGATCCACTTGCAATATTTGCAGTGACCACACCTAAAGATGCCAAGAAGTTTTCTATCAAGCCAAGAATGTGGTTGTGTACGGGGTTTATACAGACTACGTACCAGCCGGTCCCCCACCGATCTACCTCTCCTCAATGTTATTTAGGGTTTTTTCAAAGATAAATTTATCAAACGTATTGTGGTAGAGCCACTCTCTCAACAGTAGGGGATGGATGCAGGAACCCCTCACGTGTCGATTTTCACCTGGTTTATTATCATCAGTCACAATCCATAGACAAGAAGACAACACTACTGCCTCCAGCACAGGAACATACAGAGCTAAACAGAACACCATGAGTTTGTCCAGAGGCCTGGCTTTTACCTCTGGGACCACACCCCGAGGTGGAGATATGGTGAACAGCCATCCCACCCATCTCTTTAGCTGTCCACACAATCCCGGCCCATGTAATATAAATTAACCCTCTCAGTACCTAATGTGCTGGAGTACTACATCCGGGTTCACAACACTGATTGCAATAATCGCAGTGACACATTTCTCCCCTCGTGCACATCACCAGTGATCACATCACATATTTCCCCCCTCTGCCCAAAGCCGGGAACATGGGCACCATCAACCACCAAACAGGGGAGCCACGACAGGGCATCTGCATTCCCATGTAACTTCCCAGGCCTGTGCTCCACATGGAAGGCAAAGTCTTGGAGGGCTAGAAACCACCTGGTCACCCTAGCATTCTTTCCCTGGCTACTTCTCAACCATGTCAGTGGCGCATGATCAGACACTAGCCTGAATTTACGGCCTAGCAGGTAGTATTTTAGAGAGTCCACTGCCCACCTAATAGCCAGGCATTCCTTTTCCTCAATGGCATAGTTTTTCTCACAAGAGGAGAGTTTCCCACTCAGGTAAAGCACTGGATGTTCCTCGCCATTTATTTCCTGCGACAGCACAGCTCCCAACCCGACCTCCGAAGCATCAGTCTGAAGCACAAACTCCTTTGTAAAGTCAGGTGCCACCAGTACTGGCTGCTGACACAGAGCAGACTTCAAGTCCTGGAACGCCACCTCTGCCTCAGAGCCCTGAGGAGATCAGTCAGCAGAGCGGCCCTTACAGCAAACTTTGGTACAAACCGGCGGTACTATCCGACGATTCCCAGAAATGCCCTAACCTGCTTTTTAGAGGGTGGTCGTGGCCAATTCTTGATCGCCTCCACTTTATTCCCTTGTGGCTTGATTAGGCCCCTACCGACAACATAGCCCAGGTACCTGGCCTCCCTCCTTCCCTATGGTGCACTTCTTCGGGTTTATAGTAAACCCCTCCTTCCTCAATGCATCCAGCACCGCCTGGACCCTCTGTAGATGACTCCCCCAATCCGGGGTGAAGATCACAATATCATCCAGATAAGCTGCGGCGTACTTCTGATGAGAAACTAGGATCCGATCCATGGCCCTCTGGAAGGTGGCTGGGGCTCCCTGCAACCAAAACGGCATCCTGGTGTACTGGAAACATCTGTCAGATGTAGAGAAAGCCGTCTTCTCCTTGTTGCTTGAGACAGGGTTATTTGCCAGTACCCTTTTGTCAGGTCAAGGGTGGTAATATTCCTGGCTGGCCCAAGCCTTTCAATGAGCTCATCGACTCGAGGCATCGGATAAGCGTCTAATTTTGAGACTTAATTTAACTTGCAGTAGTCATTGCAAAATCGCCATTCTCCATCCGGCTTTGGCACAAGGACGATAGGACTAGACCAGCCACTTCTTGATTCCTCAATCACGCCGAGGCCCAGCATCCTCTTCACCTCTTTTGAGATCACTTCTCGGCGGGCTTCGGGGATCCAGTACGGCTTCAGATGTACTCTCACGTGTGGTTCTGTCAGACCTTCATGTTCCACAACCTGTGTACACCCTGGCCATTCTGTAAAGAGATCTCTATTTTAATAAAGCAACTCCCGACACTGCTGCTTTTGGGCCCTTGACAGATTCTCTGCCACTGTGACGTCCTCGATATCAGCGTCCACCTTGGCAGCTAGACACGGAGCTTCCACCGCTTCCCTATCTCGCCATGGCCTAATAAGATTAATATGGTACACCTGGTAGGGCTTCCTTCTACCCGGTTGGTGGATCTTATAATTCACCTTTCCCAGTTTCTTGACCACTTCATAGGGTCCCTGCCACTTGGCCAGAAATTTACTTTCCACAATAGGGATCAACACCAACACACGGTCGTCAGGGCTGAACTGTCTCACCCTGGCATAGCGATTATATACTCTCGCCTGTGCCTCTTGAGCCCGGAGAAGACTCTCTTTCATGATGGGTATCACCTCAGCCATCCTCTCTTGCATCTGGGCCACATGCTCAATGACACTGCTATGGGGGGTAACCTCTGCTTCCCAGGTTTCGTTGGCTATGTCAAGCAACCGTTGGGGATGTCGACCATATAAAAGTTCAAAGGGAGAGAACCCGGTAGAGGCTTTTGGAACTTCCCTGATAGAAAAGAGCAAATATGGAAGCAGGCAATCCCAATCTCGGCCATCCTTCTCCACAATCTTCTTAAGCATGGACTTTAAGGTCTTATTGAATCTCTCCACAAGGCCGTCTGTCTGCGGGTGATAGACTGAAGTCTTCAGTTGTGTAATACGCAGCACCTTACACAGTTCCCTCATGACTTTCGACATAAAGGGGGTCCCTTGGTCTGTCAGGATCTCCTTTGGCAGTCCGGTCCGAGAGAAGATATGGACCAACTCCCTGGCTATATTCTTAGAGGAACAATTTCTCAATGGCACCGCCTCAGGGTATCGAGTCGCATAGTCCAGAGCCACTAAGATATAATGGTGCCCTCTAGCAGATTTTTACCAGGAGGCCCACAAGATCCATGGCAATACGGTCAAACGGGACCTCTATTATAGGTAATGGCAAAAGGGGACTTCGAAAGTGTGAAACTTGTGCAGTTAGCCGGCAGGTGAGAAAGGATCTACGATAATTAAGAATCTCTCAATGACACTCCAGCCAGTAGAACCTCTGAAGAATCCGCTCCCATGTTTTATCTACCCCCAGGTGACCACCCAGGATATGAGAATGGGCCATGTCTAACACCCGGCGTCTATAAGGTGCTGGTACCAATAGTTGCTCAATTATCTCACCTCTCAACTAGGTAACCCGATATAACAATTCCCCATTTACTGCAAAGTGGGGGTATCTGGTGTCAGCCCGCGGCTCTTGAGCAACCCCATTTATGACAGTCACATTTTCAAATGCCCCCTTTAGTGTCATAGCAAAGGGAGATAATTGAGTCCTGCACCACTGCACATTACCTGCAGTAACGTCTGCGGTATCGCCTGTGCCCGAGACCGGATGGAGAGCCTGGAAAGTCCAACAATCCAGGAGCGGGGTGCTCGTCATAGAACAAAATCCATGGATAAAAGGTGAGAATAAAGGATGACCTCACTCTGTCCGCTGTGAAGGATTTTCTTTTATTCAAACACGTGCATAGTAGAAAGCCGGAGGCACACTGTGAGCTGGCTCCTCAAGACTGGACGACGGCCGTTTCGCCCACAAATTGGGCTTCCACGGGTCCACATGTGGAGCTACGGCAACACCCCTTTTAAAGGAGTGCTCACAGGTTGCCAGAGGCCACATAAAAAAACAACAATATGAGATTTGTATGTATAATAGTGAATATAAAATGTAAACATATGTCACTTTACATGAACCAGTTTACAAAATTTACATAAATAACAAACAATGTATAGACACCAGAAGTATTAGAAAAACAAAAAACAAAAAAAAACAGTCTCAGGAGTTGAAAACTAGATTGCAACAAAGAGGTTACCCAAAAAAACTAGTTGATTCGGCCTGTGAGAGAGCCAGATTCGATAGCACCACTGCTGCCCAAAAAAATCGCACCAAAAAAAGCATGGAGGGTGTGGATAGATTTGTCTTCAGCTTCAAATTTGGACCCATGGAGCACGCTATTAGGAATGCTCTTTGCAGAAATTGGCACATTTTAAAAAGTGATCCCGCCTTGTCTGAAAGAACAGGTTCCAATCCTTTGGTGTCGTTCAGACGATGCGGTAATTTGCGAGACAAACTTGTGAAGAACAGACTTATTAGTCCAGCAACATGGCTTAATAGATGCTGCCCACCGGGGAATTACCGGTGTGGTCAATGCCATTTTTGTAATTTACATTTAACTGGTCGGTCTTTACAGGTAGGCTCGCATTTGCACACTGTCCACCAATTTATTTCATGCAAAACCAAGTTTGTGGTCTATGTAGTTCTCTGCCCTTGTGGCAGGTTCTACATAGGCAAAACTATCAGGTGTTTATATATACGATTCAGGGAGCATTATGGTTCAATAACATCAGGGAAAGGTTCCCCCAGATTAATCACACATATCCAGGAATGTCATGACAGTAATCCTAACGTTTTACGTTTTGCCGGCCTCAAGAGAGTCTCTCTCCCTTTTAAGGGGGGCGACCTGCATAAATTATTACTGCAAGAAGAGGCTAGATTGATCATTAATTATGGGGCACAAGGCCCACAAGGGTTAAACGACCGTGTGGATCTGGCTATATTCCTGTGATACATTTTTTTTTTTTTTTTCTAATACTTCTGGTGTCTATACATTGTTTGTTATTTATTTAAATTTTGTAAACTGGTTCATGTAAAGTGACATATGTTTACATTTTATATTCACTGTTATACATACAAATCTCCTGTTGTTGTTTTTTTATGTGGCCTCTGGCAACCTGTGAGCACTCCTTTAAAAGGGGTGTTGCCGTAGCTCCACATGTGGACCCGTGGAAGCCCAATTTGTGGGCGAAACGGCCGTCGTCCAGTCTTGAGGAGCCAGCTCACAGTGTGCCTCCGGCTTTCTACTATGCACGTGTTTGAATAAAAGAAAATCCTTCACAGCGGACAGAGTGCGGTCATCCTTTATTCTCACCTTTTACCCCTTTAGTGTCATGTCCCTCATTTGCACAGTCCCAAAGTTCCCTTCGGAAACAGCCAACTCCGGCATGTCAACCTCCTGGGACTCGGTCTCGTCCCCATCGCCCACCAACACATATAGGGGGAATTCATCCGCCTCCGACTGAAATGAAGTCTTATCATTGAGGGCTAACTGGCCTTTATCTGAGACACAGGGTTCCACCCCTTTACTCCACAACTCCCAGAACAAAGCAAAGTCTCGCCCTATTATTACTGGGTGCAACAGATCTTTTACCACTCCAACCTCATGAGACTCCGACCCACAAGTTGTTTTTATAGTCACAGCGGCCACAGGGTAGTCCTTGGCATACCCATAAATACAGCGGATGCCCTCCCTCTTCCCAGGAATCAGCTGGTGTGGAAGTGTGTCCCTCACGAGGGTCACCAAACTCCCGGAGTCTAACAGTCCCACTATTCTGGTACCATTTGTTTCTACGAGACATGCCTGTGGCCCCTCACTGGGTTGACTGTCCACACTGCAGGCTGGGTATGCATAATAGGAAGAGCGCCGACCCATGCTGCAGTCCATCGGCTCGGTGGTCAAAAGACAACGGGCAGCAATGTGACCCGGTCCCTGGCACCTCCAACAGATAATATTACTGACTGAGGGGTTTTGCATGCCTCCACTTGCAACTTGGGACCTTGGATTCCCCCCTCCTGTGGCTCCTGTACCCTTCTTTGGGTGTCGTTCCCTGAAGAAACTCCCCAATAAAGAAATGGTAAGTCCCGTGGCTTCCTCCGGGAACTCTCTACCACCTGGTACCTCTCCACCAGTCCAACCAGCTCGTCGACATTCAAGGGGTTTCCCTGGGCAACCCAAGTCTCCACTGGCTTCGGAAGGGAGTGAATAAACCTGTCCATTATGACCCGCTCCACCATCTGCGCTGGGGTGGAGGACTCTGGCTGCAACCATTTTTGTACCAGATGCAATAAATCAAACATTTACGATCGAGGGGGTTTGTCGCCATGATATGCCCACTGGTGGACCCGTTGTGCCCTAACAGTCATAGCCACACCCAGGCGTGCCACAATTTAAGCCTTTAGTCTGTCATACTCCTTAGTGTCCTGTAAAGCAAGTTCATAATAGGCCTTTTGTGACTCTCCACTTAAATATGGCGCCAATACCTCCGCCCACTGGTCCGGCGGGAGTTTTTCTCGTTCAGCAACTCTCTCAAACACAGTCAAGTAGGCCTCAACATCATCCCCCGGAGTCATCTTTTGCATAGCTCACCTTATCCCCTTACGGACGTTAGCGTCATCACCTGGACTGGTCGCACTGCCACGGATTACCTCTGCTAGGACGTCTATCTGCTTCTGCTGTGGCTCCCGTTGTTGCTGCAGCTGCTGCATTAACAGCTTGTTTGTCTCCTGCTGGGCCAGCTGCTGTTGTTGTTGGGCCTGAACCAGATGTTTAATCAGGTCCTCCATGGTGTTTGACCGTGTTCCATGGCTCATGGCTGCCTTCACCCAGGACATCCAGCTCCTCTGTAACAGGTATAAATGGCCCCGGGATGCCTGCCCGCAGTCTGCACCACTTGAGATAAAGCCACTCTCTCAGCAGTAGGGGATGGATGCAGGAACACCTCACATGTCGGTTTTCACCTGGTTTATTATCATCAATCACAATCCATAGACAAGAAGACAACACTACTGCCTCCAGCACAGGAACATGCAGAGCTAAACATAACACCATGAGTGTGTCCAGAGGCCTGGCTTTTACCTCTGGGACCACACCCCGAGGTGGAGATATGGTGAACAGCCATGCCACCCATCTCTTTAGCTGTCCACACAAACCCGGCCCAGGTAATAAAAATGAACCCTCTCAGCACCTGTTGTGCTAGAGTACTACATCCGGGTTCACATCACTGATTGCAATAGTCGCAGCGACACATATCTCCCCTCGTGCACATCACCAGTGATCACATCAAGGTATGTAAAACCTTATCAAGGTATATACTGGGGTTTTGCCCCACAGCATCAATTCCTGACACTATAGTGAGTCCCCTCAGAGGATAAACACCTTTGTGAATTTTCAGAATGGAATAGAATGTAGCTATGGTTGGAAACTTGGGGTTGAAAAAATCCATTTAGTTTTTTGAGATTAGTGATTTTTCAAATCCTTTACAGATGATCTAAGTGAGAGCCAACTTAAAATCTAACATGGGGTCTGTGGATAATACCGCATATGTAGATCTACCATATAGTATTTGTAGACTCATATGGAGATATTTCTCTGTGTCCATGACCACCATGTTTCGCCCTTGTTTGATGGTTATTTCTTAGTTTTTATCAAGTTTTGACAAAGCTTTCCTTTCTGAATTTGTAAGATTAGGTCTAATGCAAGTAAGACTGGGTCTAATTTTATGGATCTCATTCGTAACTAGTGTGGAAAAAAATATTAATACTGCTGCACTTATTAGCAGGAGGCATCTTTGATGTTTTTCGGTCTGAGGTTCATAAATATTCCCCTCACTGAGTCGATAATGTCAACCTCTTAGAGTCTTGCCAGAAGTTTAACATCAGGTAGAGTATCCAAAGAAATGTCAAGCCTTTGACATTCACTGAGATCATTCTGTCTGAAAAATTTCCTCCATCTGAGTTTCCTCACAAAAGGTTTTAAATCTTTTACCCAAACAAAGGCATCAAACATTGTAGTCAGCACAAAGGAAAGGCCATAAGTAATTACTTTAACCTCTACACTTGACAGTCTATAGTTAGAAATGTTTAAGACCTGTTGGCCATCTCCCAGACCTATATTTACCACTTTTTGAATTTCTGGGATATCTCTCCTGGAATGGATAAGGATCTCTTATCCCTAAAAAAAGATTTCTGTGGTAAGGGTGAGGGTCCAGAAGATGATGAGGGTTCCGCAGATAATACCTGTAACCCCCGATGCTCTAGTTGTCCTTTGTCGCCCCCTGTAAATTTCTATCTTCTAGTCCTCCTCTATCTAGAGGAGGAAGACCAACCCCTGAAATTCCTAGACCTTTTCTCTCTAGACCTGCCTTCAGATTCAGATGTATTTGAGGAAAATATATCTCTTGTCTGAGAGATTGAAAGCTCATTTTAGTTTAAAATCTTCTAAATCTCTCACAAAATGATTGTTTACAATTTTTCATATTCTGTTGATATTTATCAACCAAGCCTTGTAATGCTAGCTCTTTGGTCTGAAATTCAGGATCAGCACTGAACTTCAAGATCTTTTCTCTGAGGGTATGGAGATTTTTAACAGTTGTCTCTTAAGTCTTTTGTCTTCCTCCAGTAGGATGTTCATAAACCGGAGTGGGGAAGCCAGGGATTCTTTTTCCCACCTTTTGGCTAGTTGGGGTGTCCTGACTTGCTCTGCCGGCATTATGTTGATGCTAAGTCCCCTTGTTACTATGTTGTTCTTTATATAGTGCTCCAGAGACTGGACCTCCCACCAGGACTTTGTTATTGATATAGGCTGTCAGCAGGTCAGAGAAAATAATTTTAAGATTTCTTTTAGTCGCATTGGGTATCTCAAACGTTTTACCTGAAAAGACTTCATCTACATCGCTAAGCCATCTATTGATGTTCAGTGGCCCCGAGAGAAAACCAGCCATATTAAATATACCTTTGACCATTCAAATGCAACAAAGGAGAAAATGTTTTTGAGACCAAAGAAAAAACTCCTAAGAACAGTATTAATTTATCACTAGCACTTTATATTCTTTCTTGGTGATGGGTGCCTCTCTTTGGCAATAATATTTTTAGGGATAGAACAAGGACAGTCGACGAGGAGCAAGGGGTACCCAAAAAGGTATGGTGTACCTCTGCTGGTAGGTAGGGAGGAAATAGCTAGTCTTAGGCTAGCTCATTCCCTGTGACCACTTTATAGCAATCTAGCTAATTTATCTGTTGATGATATTTATTCATACTCCTCTTTCCATTCACTAAATGTTTGCCCTCTTTTGCACTCACCTCACGTGACATCGTCCGAAATAATAGTGGATCATCTAATCTAGTTTTGTAATTATTAATTTTTAACAAGTAAATAAATAAATACTGTTTTTAGGAGTTTTTTCTTTGGTTACACTAAAGAGTTCATCTCTTCAGATGTAAAATTAGATCTTACGTTAGGTTTATATAAGGGAATTCTGGACTAGAGATGAGTCACCCCTTCACTGTTCGACTTCGGTTTGGTTCGGTTCGTTGAACGACTGGTGTGTTCGTCGAACGTTCGACTAACGTTTGTCGAAACACCTTCGAACCCCATTGAAAACAATGGCAGGCAAGCACAAACACATAGAAAACACCTTCTAAGGTGTCCAAAAGGTGACAAACAACTCACAAGACACCACAAACACATGGAAAAGTGACAAGTACATATATTCATGCTGAAAGAAAAGAGCTGGACGAGTAAAAGGAGTGGACACAGATATAGGCATGTCATGCCCTTCTAAAATCATGTAAAACACAGCAAGTGGACTCCAACAAGAGTCTCCAGTTTTTAAAAAATTTGGCCACAGACACCACTTAAGTGACATCAATTGTTCCATAGTTGCAAACTTAAAATGTTGATTTGCATGAAGCACATTCAAAATTCCACAAGCCTTTACTCTCCCCAGGATGACACAGGGGTAGAAAAGTCCTTGTGGATCCATGACTTGTTCATCTTGATGAACGTTAGTCTGTCCACATTGTCACTGGACAGACGCATGCACTTATCTGTCAACACACACCCAGGAGCACTGAAGACACGTTCCGAGAGAATGCTGGCTGCGGGACACGACAAGATCTTCAAGACGTAAGTGACGAGCTCAGGCCATTTTTCCAGATTGGAAGCTCAAAATGAGTAAGGCTTCAGTTGCAGAGTCATGGCATCGATATTCACTTGGAGATACTCCTGTATCATCCTCTCCAGGCGATGACTATGTGTCAGACTTCTTGTGTCTTGTGGCCTTGCAAAGGATGGTCTAAAAAGTTCATGAAACGATTCCATAAAATTGCTGTTAACACTAGATTTGGTGTTGCTGGTACGATTTGACTGATGACTCGACAGTCCCATGGATGGCAAGTTAGAACTGTGAGATTCACTCAGTGGTGTTAAGTGGAAAAGCCAATCTCATATTGAGTAACAGCTTCTGCTGATACTACTGCATGTGTGCGTCCCTTTCTATGGCAGGAATCATTTAGCCAAATTTTGACTTGTAATGGGGATCTAAGAGTTTGGCAACCCAGTAGTCAGCATTACTTTGAATTCGGACAATCCGAGGGTCATGTTGTAGGTAGTGCAGCAAGAAGGCGCTCATGTGTCTTGCGCATCCAGGATGACCAAGTCCTTGCTGTATTGGTGGCGGTGAGTTGAAAATCATGTTTCCTTCCTCTGCCCTCTCCCCCCAACCTCACACAACAGAAATGTGATCAAGATCTCCCTCATCTGCTGAGTCTTCCATGCCCATCGCCAGTTTGTCCTTCATTTCTTCCTGGGCTCCTGCACCTTCCTCAACAGTTTGGCTGCTACCATGCGCCCTTGTTAATCTCTCTCCCCCACCGTCCCATGCCTACCGCCTTGGTGGTCTGATCGTCTGGACCTTGTAGATCTTGGTATCCCTTGAACATATGAATCCTCCAGTACTTCCTCCCCTCCCTCTTGTCCCACCACCTGACTCCGAATACTGTTTAGAGTGTGCTCCAGCATGTAAATGACTGGAATTGTCATGCTGATAATGGCATCGTCAGCGCTAAACATGTTCGTCGCCATGTCGAAACTGTGCAGAAGGGTGCATAGGTCCTTGATCTGAGACCTCTCCAGCAGCGTGACTTGCCCTACCTCTGTATCTCTTTGGTCCAGGCTATACATGATAACGTATTGCCCCAGGTCTCAACGGTGCTGCCACAGTCGCTGCAACATGTGGAGAGTCGAAATCCAGCGTGTCGGCACATCGCATTTCAGCCGGTGAACTGGCAGGCCGAAAGACTTCTGGAGCGATGCATGTCATTCAGCTGCGGGGTGTGAACGGCATAAGTGAGCACATAATGACCGTGCCCTCTGCAGAAGCCCATGTAGGCCGGGATAGGGGGTTAAAAATTGCTGGACAACAAGGTTCAACACGTGAGCCATACAAGGCACGTGTGTCACATTGCCCCAGCAAAGGGCCGCACCCAGGTTTGCAGCATTGTTGCACACGGCCTTCCCTGGCTGCAGGTTGAGTGGAGACAACCATTGCTGAAACTCGGTCTCCAGAGCTGACCACAACTCGTCAGCTGTGTGACTCACATTTCCCAGACATGTCAACATAAAGACCGCCTGATGCCATTGAGCTCTGCTGCCAGCATAGTAAGGAGGTGTGCGGGATTCCTCGTGCACAGTAACAACGCGGGTGGTCTGACCAGACAGGCTTTGAGCGGAGGTGGAGGACCCAGACGAGGTGGAAGAGGCAGAAGCAGTTGAGAAACTTCTACATACAGAGAATTGACGCACAACTCGTGGGGACGGCAAGACTTGTACAGCAGACCCTTCTCCATATCTCACCATAGTTACCCAGTGCCCAGTCAGTGAGATGTAACACCCCTGTTAATGCTTACTGGTCCAAGTATCTGTGGTGAAATGCACCCTGTCACACACAGTTTCTCAAGGAAGCGGTGATGTTGTGTGTGACATGCTGGTATAGCGCAGGCACAACTTTATTGGAGAAGTAGTGGTGACTGGGCATCTGGAACTAGGGCACTGCAACGGACATAAGCTCCCAAAAATCCTGTGTGTCCACCAGGCAGAAAGGCAGGATTTCTGTAGCCAACAGCTTGCAGATGCTGAAAGTCAACCATTTAGCTTTGTCAAGGCTAGGAGGAAATGGTCTTTTACTTGTCCACATCTGAGGGACCGAGGGTTGGCTGCTGTGCTGAGACGGCGTTGAGTAGGGTGTCCCTGGCAAACTGCTGGTCTGTGAGGAAAGTGCAGGTGGAGACATAATGTTGACTCCATCCAAAGGTGGTGCTCTCGATGTCTGAGAGAGCTCAACACCAGCAGCTGTTTCCACTTCCAAAACAACTGACGACCTGCCAATCACACTGCCTGTTGCGGGTAAAGAGGTGGAAGGTCTGCATCCAAAAGCATGTGTGACTGCTGTCCCCATAGTCATAGAGGATGAAGAGCACATGGATGCACTTGAAGGGGCAGATAGTGGCTGGCCCGCTACGGTATGCCGGATTGTAGCACAGTGAGCTTCCCACTGCGACTTAAGCTTCATATCCATGAACGAAGTACTCAAACTACTGAGTTTTTGGTCTCTACTTACAGATTGGGGACAAATCTTAATGATGACATGAGTTGGGTGATTCTTTGCGATGTCAAAAAAGGCCCAGGCTAGGCAAGGCTTAGAGCCCATGCGACCTGCAGAGCCACTCTGACTTCTGCTCAGAGGCAGAGTTGTGGCTGAGGATGCAGTTGTTGACGTGCTTCCAGTACTCTGTCTCTGTCCAGGAAGGTGCAACCTAACCTCGTCGTCAGTAGCATGCTCCTCCACCTCCTCTGCTAACCTCATCGACTGGCTGACTGTGGGTTGACTGTAAGTGGGATCTCCAACCTCATCATCACCCTATGTGTTCACTCCCCTCGTCCTCAGAGCCAACCTCTTCCTGCCCTGACCGAATAGTCAATTTGTCATTCCAATCAGGTATCTGAGTCTCATTGTCATCAGCATGTTCCTCATTGTCTCCACCAAGAGGAGATACAGTTTGGTAATGAGGGTCAACATTAAGCTCAGAACCTTCTTCATCTGGGCCTGGATCCGACTCACAAAGCTTCTGGGCATCAGTGCAGATCATTTCCTTGTCTGGACTCACTGCAGCTTTGGAGCAGACTTCTGATTCCTAGGCTATAGTGTGGTTGAACAGCTCTGCAGACTCCACCATTTCTGTTACCCCAGGCTAGCAGAAATGGAGAGGTTGTGTAGCTTTCTTGACAGCAGTGGTGGGTCACTGACTATCACAGACACTGATATTATGCCCCAAAGAATTGCCTGGACTACCTGCAGTTAAAAATTGTGTAGCAGAAAGGGAGAACTGGGCTATGTTTGTGGATAGCAGTGGTTGGTCACTGACTATCACAGGCACTGATACTATGCCCCAAAGAATTGCCTGGACTACCTGCAGTTAAAAATTGGCAAGTAGAAATGGAGAGGTGGTGTAGCTTTTTTGACAGCAGTGGTACGTCACTGACTATCACAGACACTGATACTATACCCCAAAGAATTGCCTGCACTTTTTGCAGTTAAACATTGGCTAGTAGAAATGGAGAGGTGGTGTAGCTTTCTTGACAGCAGTGGTACGTCACTGACTATCACAGACACTGATACTATACCCCAAAGAATTGCCTGCACTTTTTGCAGTTAAATATTTTCTAGCAGAAATGGAGAGGTGGTGGTGTAGCTTTATTGACAGCTGTGGTAGGTCATTGACTATCACAGACACTGATACTATGCCCCAAAGAATTGCCTGAGCTGATTTAGACAGACGCTGTGAAAAATCCTTGCACAGCACTGGCACAGACCTGCCTAGCAAAAATGGCTATGAACTGCTCTAATCTAGCCCTGAAAAAAGAAAGAAATTACAAGTAGTCCCTAATCCCTAAACCGATGCGTAGATTTCACTCTATAAATGTATAGAGCCCACAACAGGAGCAGCAGCAGCAGCGGGAGCGGTGACTGACACACACCCGCAGCACTGAGATAATGGCGGCGATGGGGAAAATGGCCGGGTCTTATAGGGCAAGGACATGTGACATGCACAGCCAATGAAACATGCCCTTGCTTGTCTGGCAAAAATCCACTTTGCTGTGTATGTGTCTGTGATTGTCTGACAGCTTGGCCCGCCCCACTGTATGCACGGTTACGAAAAAAAAAATGGCGATCGCAATTCTTTCAGCACTCAGCAGCACTGATCTAAACACCATACCCCCCCCCCCACACTATACGTTGAATTTTGATAATATCATTATTAACAGTGACTGACAGTATTACAGTGGATTAACTAGCTACGCTTTTGGTGATCGAACCGTTATCGAACAGTCGAACGTGAAGCAAATTGTTCGAGTTCGTCGAACGACTTGAACATCGCCCAAAACAACTCGACATTGAAATTGGCGAACGGTTCGATTCGAACATTGCTTGTCTCTATTCTGAACAACTCATCTGAGACCACTTTCTGGAAAATGTCAATGCTTTCCATGTTCCCTGTTAGTGGTATTCTAGTGCTTTTGTTCTTTAACTTAGTAAATGATTAAAACAACAGGGAACTTAGTTCTGGACCAAGAAGGTCATTTAGTAAATTGACCACTTTGTGATCCTCCTTGGTTATACCCATTGCTTTACATTGCAAGTCATCATTGTTTTTGAAAAATGTTTTCCATATTAATTTTTGAGTAAAAAGGGCTATATCTTTAATCCATTTGAAAGAGTTAAATCGTTCAGTGAGAACAAAAGATAACCCCTTATGTAATACACTCATATCAGTACCTGTGACACAAATTCAGAGAGGTTGATTATCTGATTAGTATCCTTAAGGCCCAGTCACACACAACGACTTACCAGCGATCCCGAAAACGATGCGACCTGATAGGGATCGCAGGTAAGTCTCTGGGAGGTCGCAGGTGAGATGTCACACAGTCAGATCTTACTAGCGATGGAGGAACAATACAGGTCACAGTAGCGACCTGTATAACGATCTCTGCAGTCGCTGAAACCCTGTCACACAGTGTCAAACACAGCGATGTGTCCTGCCCAGCAGGACGTCGCCTTTGAAGAAAATGACCTGGACCATTCAGCAACGACTTGCGATCTCACAGCAGGGGCCTGATCGCTGGTAAGTGTCACACATAACGAGATCGCTAACGGGATCGCTACTGCGTCACCAAAACGGTGCCTCAGCTGCGATCTCGCTAGCGATCTCGTTATGTGTGACAGTACCTTTAGGGTTATTTATCTCCGGCCTCTGATAAAGTGCCCCTGATAACTTTGTCTCAAATCGTAAGACCGAGTCATTTTATTTAAAAACAGAGGACGCAGATGAAGAGGCTGAGATATTGGTTGAAGGAGCTACTGGAGTAGGCGGGCGAGGGTGGACATATTGATTGAGTCATCCACTTCTTTGCTTACTTGATTTCACCATAAAGGCCCTTTTACACACTGAGACTTTCTAGCGATCCCACCAGCGATCCCAACCTGGCCGGGATCGCTACAAAGTCTCTGGTGAGTCGCTGGTGAGCTGTCAAACAGGCAGACCTGGCCAACGACGCAACAGCGATCCGGACCTGCAGAACAACCTAGCTAGTCATTGGGGACGTTGTAAAGCAGCTTTTTGAAAGGGAAGTCGCTAACAAAGTCGCTGTAAAGTCCCCTTTACACACTGAGACTTTCTAGCGATCATGCTGCACAGCGGGAAACAAAGGACCAAAGAATGGTCCTGAACGATTTGTAGCGATCAGCAACTTCACAGCAGGGGCCAGGTCGCTGATGTGTTTCACACACTGCAATGTCGCTGGGGAGGTCGCTATTACGTCACAAAACCGATGACGTTACAGCGATGTCATTTGCGATGTTGCAGTGTGTAAAGCCACCTTTAGATCTTAACCATTTTGGAGGTGTCTACACTCCTATCATTATTTGAGAGTTCCCAATCAGAAGAGGAGATACAGTCATATGAAAAAGTTTGGGCACCCCTATTAATGTTAACCATTTTTTTTTATAACAATTTGGGATTTTGCTACAGCTATTTCAGTTTCATATATCTAATAACTGATGGACTGAGTAATATTTCTGGATTGAAATGAGGTTTATTGTACTAACAGAAAATGCGCAATCCGCATTTAAACAAAATTTGACAGGTGCAAAAGTATGGGCACCCTTATCAATTTCTTGATTTGAACCCTTCTAACTACTTTTTACTGACTTACTAAAGCACTAAATTGGTTTTGTAACCTCATTGAGCTTTGAACTTCATAGGCAGGTGTATCCAATCATGAGAAAAGGTATTTAAGGTGGCCACTTGCAAGTTGTTCTCCTATTTGAATCTCCTATGAAGAGTGGCATCATGGGCTCATCAAAACAACTCTCAAATTATCTGAAAGCAAAGATTATTCAACATAGTTGTTCAGGGGAAGGATACAAAAAGTTGTCTCAGAGATTTAAACTGTCAGTTTCCACTGTGAGGAACATAGTAAGGAAATGAAACAACACAGGTACAGTTCTTGTTAAGCCCAGAAGTGTCAGGCAAAAAAAAATATCAGGAAGGCAGAGAAGAAGAATGGTGAGAACAGTCAAGGACAATCCACAGACCACCTCCAAAGACCTGCAGCATCATCTTGCTGCAGATGGTGTTAATGTGCATCGGTCAACAATACAGCGCACATTGCCCAAGGAGAAGCTGTATGGGAGAGTGATGCGAAAGAAGCCGTTTCGGCAAGCACGCCACAACAGAGTCGCCTGAGGTATGCAAAAGCACATTTGAACAAGCCAGTTACATTTTGGAAGAAGGTCCTGTGGACTGATGAAACAAAGATTGAGTTGTTTGGTCATACAAATAGGCGTTATGCAGGGAGGCAAAAAAACACGGCATTCCAAGAAAAGCACTTGCTACCCACAGTACAATTTGGTGCAGGTTCCATCATGCTTTGGGGCTGTGTGGCCAATGCCGGCACCGGGAATCTTGTTAAAGTTGAGGGTCGCATGGATTCAACTAAGTATCAGCAGATTCTTGACAATATTTTGCAAGAATCAGTGACGAAGTTGAAGTTATGCAGGGGATGGATATTTCAGCAAGACAGTGATCCAAAACACCGCTCTAAATCTACTCAGGCATTCATGCAGAGGAACAATTACAATGTTCTGGAATGGCCATCCCAGTCCCCAGACCTGAATATGATTTGAAGCGTGCTGTCCATGCTTGGCGACCATCAAACTTAACTGAACTGGAATTGTTTTATAAACAGGAATGGTCAAATATACCTTCATCCAGTATCCAGGAACTCAATAACAGCTACAGGAAGCGAATAGAGGCTGTTATTTTTGCAAAAGGAGGATCTACAAAATATTAATGTCACTTTTATGTTGAGGTGCCATACTTTTGCACCGGTCAAATATTACTCAGTCCATCAGTTATTAGATATATTAAACTGAAATAGCTGTTGCAAAAACCCAATTTGTTATAAAGAAAAAAGGTTAACATTAATAGGGGTGCCCAAACTTTTTCATATGACTGTATCACTCCCTAGTAGAGATGAGCCACCCCCCTAGAGTTCGAGTTTGGTTCGCCGAATGGTGCCCCGTTCGACGAGCCGTTCGTCGAATTGTGCGTAGAACTTTCGAACCCCATAGGAAACATTGGGAGGCAATCACAAACACATAAAAACACCTGGAAAACACCCTCAAAGTTGTCCAAAATGTGCCAAACAATTCCCAAGACAACACAAACACATGGGAAAGTGACAAGGACAAATACTCATTCGAAAACTAAACAGCTGGACGTGGAAAAAGAGGAGGAGACATAGATGTATGAGTATATGCAAGGTAACATCGATGCCATTACTGTGCAACTTGAGCCTTGCTCATTTTAGGCTTCCAATCTGGATAAATTCCCTGAGCTCGCAACGTACGCCTTGGGGATCTTGTCGTGTCCCACAGCCAGCGTTCTATCTGAACGTGTCTTCAGTGCTGCTGGGGTTGTGCTGACAGATAAGCACACGCATCTGTCCACTCACAATGTGGACATACTAACGTTCACCAAGATGAGGAAGTCATGGATCACACAGGACTTTTCTTCCCCTGGGTCATCCAGGAGAGGTGAAAGGCACGCGTATTTTTGAGAGTGCTTCATGCAAAGGATCTTTTTCATCTTTAAAATGGGGGTCAACTGAAGCCAGTCAAGTGGGGTGTGTGTGGTCCAATTAGTAGAAATGAGGGAGACTGTGGTTGGAGTCCCCTCGCTGTGTTTAAAAGAACCAAGATGAACAAGTCATGGCTCTCAGAGGACTTTTCTTCCCCTGGGTAATCCAGGGGAGGCGAAAGGCATGTGTATTTTGGAGAGTGCTTCATGCAAAGCATCTTTTTCATCTTGAAAATGGGGATCAACTGAAGCCAGTCAAGTGGGGTGTGTGTGGTCCAATTAGTGGAAATGAGGGAGACTGTGGTTGGAGTCCCCTCACTGTGTTTAAAAGAACCAAGATGAACAAGTCATGGCTCTCAGAGGACTTTTTTTCCCCTGGGTCATCCAGGGGAGGCGAAAGGCACGTGTATTTTGGAGAGTGCTTCATGCAAAGCATCTTTTTCATCTTGAAAATGGGGGTCAACTGGGCCACAGACACCCCACTTGAATGGCATCAATTAGTGGAAACGTGGGAGACTGTGGTTGGAGTCCCCTTGCTGTGTTTTACATGCTTTTAGAAGGGCATGACATGGCTTAGAGGTTGACTTTCAGCATCTGCAAACTGTTGGCTACCGAAATGCTGCCTTTCCAACCTTTTTAACCGAGGATGTTCGAGACCTTATACCCATCACAGTGCCCCAAGAGCCGATGCCCAGGCGCCACTCCTTCTTCAACAAAGGCGTAGCCGCGCTACACCAGCATGTCGCACCAAACATCACCGCTTCTTTGAGAAACTGTGTGTGACAGGGTGCATTTCATTACAGATACTTGGCCCAGTAAACATGGACAGGGGCGTTACATGTCGCTGACTGGGCAATGGGTTACTATGGGGAGAGATGGAGAAGGGTCTGATGTACAAGTCTTGCCGTCCCCACGAGTTGTGTGTCAATCCTTCCTCTGTATGTAGAAGTTAATACACTGCTTCTGCCTCCTCAACTTCATCTGGGTCCTCCACCTCGGCCCAAACCCTGTGTGGTGAGGCCACCCTTCCTTGTAACTGCGCACAAGGAATCCCACACACCTCCTTACTATGCTGGCAGCAGAGCTCAATGCCATCAGGCGGTCAAATGTTTGCTTTGAAATGTATGGGAAATATGAGACACCACTGAGGAGTTGTGGACGGTTAGCTCTGGAGACCGAGTTTCATCAATGGTTGTTTCCACTCAACCAGCAGCCAGGGAAGGCCGGGTGCGACAATGATGCAAACCTGGGTGCAGCCCTTCGCCGTGACAATGGGACACACGTGCTCACGTGTTGAACCTGGTTCTCCAGCAATGTTTAAAGCACTATCCTGGGCCACATGGCCTTCTGCAGAGAGCACGGTGTAATGCCTTCCTTGATCCACACACTCAGATGGGCTGTAAAGGATAGGCTAGAGGGAAGCCACTCACCAAGCAGGACCCTCAGAACCCTGAAACCCTTTAACCCCTATACAGGAATTTGGAATTACAAAGGGCCCAAGGTGATAAATACCTGTGGAAGGCTGCAGTTCCAGAGAATAGTAGTCAGACAGAGTCAAAACATTAATTGAGGAAGAGGAACAGAATGGGATGGCCGAACCTTAAGCAGAAAACAAGCAGAGGTGAAATGCGGATCGGCCAACGAGGTACATAAACAGCAAGCAGGAAAAGTAGTCAGGTAACAAGCACACAAAATCACAAAACAGAACTTGGGGTAACAGTAACCAGAGGTTCATAGCTATGTCTGGCAGTGGTCAGCAGAGAGGATGGGCCTAAAAAAGGGTGTGGTGTCTTCCCATTGGTTGTAGCTGAATGATCGTACTTCATCTGTTAGACACCCACCACCTACATTCAGCCAGTGTTTCTTCATCTGTCAAGGTAACGCAGCTGAGTGGGTGATCATAACCTGCGTCCACCTGTGCCGCTGTTATCGACTCCTCCCCCTTCATCAGCACTATGCACGAAAGGAACACGTTGTCACCTGGCCTTGTATGGCTCACGTGTTGAATCTGATTCTCCAGCAATTTTTAAAACACCATCCCGGCCTACATGGTCTTGTGCAGCGGGCACGCTCGCTATGTGCTCACTTCCATCATTTGCACCCAGCAGCTCAACAACTTTCATCGCTCCAGAAGTCTTTGTTTGGCGGTTAAACGCCTGAAATGCGATGTGCCGACACACAGGAATTTGAATCTGCACATGTTGCAGCGTCTGTGGCAGCACCACTGAGCCCTGCTGAAATATGATATGACGTATACCCTGGGCTAACTTGATCCAGAGGTGGTGCAGATAACGCTGCTGGAGTGGTGTCAGATTAAGGACCTATGCACCCTTCTACACAGTTTACAAATGTCGACGAAGATGTTTAGCACTGGCAATACCATTCTCAGCGTGACAATTCTGGTCATCTACATGATGGAGCACACTTTAAGCATTATTCAGAGTCAGGTGTTGGGACAAGAGGAAGGGGAGGAAATACAGGAGGAGTCATATGCGGAAGGGATAATAAGATCTCCAAGGTCCAGATGGTCAGCGGCACCTAGGCGGCAGTCATGGGACGGTGGGGGAAAGAGATTATCAAGGGCGCATAGTATCAGCAAAACTGTTGAGGAAGGTGCAGGAGCCCATGAAGAAATGGAGGACGAACTGGCGATGGGCATGGAAGACTCAGCAGATGAGTGAGAGCTTGCTCACATTTCGGTTGTGCGAGGTTAGGGGGAGAGGGCAGAGGAAGGAGGCACGTTTCTCACCTCTCCGCCACCAACACACCAAGGACTTGGTCCTCCTGGATGCACAAGACACATGAGCGCCTTCTTGCTGCACTACTTACAACATGACCCTCGGATTGTACGAATTCGAAGTTATGCTGACTACTGGGTTGCCACACTGTTAGATCCCCGGTACAAGACAAAATTTGGCGAAATAATTCCTGCCATAGAAAGGAACGCACGTATGCAGGAGTAGCAGCAGAAGGTGGTATGCAATCTTAGATCTGCTTTTCCACTAAACACCAGTGGTGCACAGAGTGAATCTCAACGCTTTTTCATGGATAGGAGGAAATGGTCTTTTACTTGTCCACATCTCAGTGACCGAGGGCTGGCTGCTGTGCTGAGACGGCGTTGAGTACGGTGTCCCTGCAGAGTTGCACTTTTGGTCATATACCAATTGAGTTGAAAAATGACAGATGCTGGTGGAAAGGGGAACAGGTGTGTTGGAAAGGGGAAAAAAGTTTGTGTCACAGGGTCCACATGCCCACCCAGCCTAGGAACGTCCTGTTAACAACACAGGGGCCATTGGGTACGCTGTCCGTGTGCGTAGGGGACAAACCTGTGGACATCAGGCACATCAGCAGCAGCAGGCCTGTTAATGCCACTGGGCTGCACTAGAAGGACTGGTAGGACAGGAGCTGGTCTTAACTGTTCTGCGTTACCAACTGTGGTGCTGGCCTGCATCGACGGCCTATCCCTGCCTACCTCTGGCCTAAAGCCGCAATGGGTTCAACACATGGAGGTGTGCTCTTTCGGAGCATAATAGAAGACTGTGCACCTCCTTGTTGGCTCCAGCCCCTTTTATAACCAGGGTGGACCACAATGCACCTCCTGGAGACAAAAGCAGAGTGACACATCATGAGTGGCATAACTAGCGCCCTATTCGGAACCGCCACGACCTAAACACCTCACCAGTCATCGTCTGACCAACAATAATGAGGTGACAAGTCATAGGCGCGGGCCTCTGCAAGCCAGTTGGGAGTTGCCTGGCCACATTGTCAGGACACCTGATGCCCTGTGGTCTATATGTGCCCCCCACATCAGGGGCAGGGCCAAAGAGTTCATTACCGGACCTAGCCTCTGATGCAGTAAGTGCCTGAGCATGCTCAGTAGCATGAAATACAGTCTCCGAAAAAAGACTATCAGCTTCAGCATGCTGTCTAGGCACAACACTGGACTTAGACCTGGCCAGAAGTCCAAGTATTTGTGCAAAGAGGCTTTTCGCACAAAGTGTGGGAGCATGCGCTGTAGCCCAAAATGAAGACTTAGCCTCAGGAATGGCACAGTCAGGCTGAGCATACTCACTAGGCAAAACACTGGAGTTAGGGTGCGGCTGTGGTAAATCGGCACACGCATGGGCACTAGCCGCCTCTCCACACTTAGACGTGGAGGAGAAAGCAGCCAGCTGGACAATCCGAGGCACAGCCCTAAAGGGCAGCTGACGCCTGGGCGCAACTGGAACTGCAGCAGGTTGCTTGCGTTTACGGCGGCACTGATTCGTAACAACAAATAACAGCCAAAATAACAGGTGTACTTCTTCCCGTGGATAATCTGATATGATCCTTTTTTCACGGACACGACCATCGCTAACAAAAGTAGATGAGGCTCCAAAACAGCAGCTGCTTCAATGGATCTCAAGTGCACCATAAAGTGGCCTCTTCTCCACCTCAAGTCCAATATCACAAATACTCCAATCCACTGTGGTGTGAACCCAATCACACTTTCTTCCTAACAGCTCTTAAGTTTCCACCAGCCCTGCTGAGTATGGGGTAACAGAGATGGTTGAGTCTGCAGAGCTGTTCAGTCACACTATAGCCTGGGAATCAGAGGTCTGCTCCAAAGCTGTAGTGAGTACAGACAAAGAAGTTATTATTATTATTTATTTATAGAGCACCATTGATTCCATGGTGCTGTACATGAGAAGGGGGTTACATACAGAATACATATACAAGTAACAATAGACAGACTGGTACAGAGGGAAGATGGCCCTGCCTGTTGTGAATGTTAGTTATGTTTTGGCTGCTGGGAGGGTCCCTTTGGTGGCCAGGAATGGTTTGGACTTGGACCAGGTGTGTTGTGCAATGGGCATTTCCTTTGCTAACTCTCTGCTTATATAAATCCTGGTCTGATAGCAGGCCATGCCAGATGTCAGTTATTCTTTGTATCACCAGCCTGCTTCATTCTGCTCCACACCACATCTACCCCAGATAAGTGCTTGCTCTTTATTTATTGTTTGGTTATTTTGCTCTTATCTGGGTTTGTCATTTGCTGTGGTTGTTTTCAGTTTATTTGCATGCAGGGATTTCCCCCCTCAGTTGCTTGGCTGGGGAACTCCCTGCAGTTCTGTTTGAAGTATAGCTCCATTGGGTCCATGTGTTTGTGGCTTGTTGAATTTGTTATGATTCTTGTTTTCTGTTCATTGGTATGACAAAAGCACCTGGTATAGGACGGAGTTCAGATCGTGTGATCTGAGGGCCTTTTTGTACTATCAGGAATTTGGATTTTTGCAGGGTTTTTTCTCTGGCCACCATCAGTCCCTTTCCTGTCCTTTCCTACTTTAGTCAGTGGGGGCCTCACGTTTTGCTAATCCTGTCATCTATCTGTGTATTGTGTTTTTCGTATATCACCGCAGTCTTTGAATGTGGGGGGCTTGCTATTCTTGTCTATTTTCTGAGGCAGAGAGTTAATCATCTTTCCTTCCTTTAGGATAGTTAGTTCTCCGGCTGGGTTCGCGGTGCACAGGATGTTAGTTCACCCCTCGGTTACTTTTAGTTGTGATGGTTAGTAAGGGGATGGCGGCCAGATTAGTTGCCAATGCTCTTGTCACCTTTTACCAATGATTTGAGGTGGTCTTCTATGGTTCCGGATCATAACACCTGCCCTTGCGGGATTATATTGTAAAGGATTTTGGGGAGGAGACAGTAGGTGGGATTTAGGTTGTGCGGCAGCTACGCACAGTAGTGGGGTCATTGAAGGTTAACTCATCTGTTCAGAAATGACTATTTCAGTATCTGTTTCAAGCTTGCGGGTGTAGCAGATAATCTGACGTGTTGAGGCAGCGAGTTCCAGGAGACAGGGGAAATAGTCTGCACAGATGCCCAGAAGCTTTGTGAGTCGGATCTAGGCCCCGATGAAGAAGGTGCTGAGCATCATGTACACCCTCATTTCCAAACCGTACATCATCCTGGTGAAGACAATGGGGAACATGATGAGGAGACTCAGATACCTGATTATAACAACAACTTTGCTATTCGGTCAGGGCAGGAAGAGGTTGACACGGAGGAATCAAGTCAAGGGGAATGAAAAAAACAGGGTGATGATGAGGTTGGAGACCCCATTTACTGTCAAACCAAAGTCAGTCAGTCGATGACGTCAGCAGAGGAGGTGGAGGAGGATGCTACTGACGATGAGGTTACGTTGTGTCTTCCTGGACAGAGACAAAGTACTTGAAGCACGTCAACAACTGAATCCTCGGCCACAACTCTGCCTCTGAGCATAAGTCATGTTGGCTATGCAGGTCGCATAGGCTGTAAGCCTTGCTTAGCTTGGGACTTTTTGGACATCGCAAAGGATCACCCAAGTCATGTAATCTGTAAGTTTTGTCAACAATCTCTAAATAGAAGGCAAAAACTCACAACTTTGAGTATTTCCTCCATGAAGTGTCACATGGATATGAATTAATAGCGTGAGGGTGTATTTCTCAGCTTTAGCCACTGTCAATGCAGCATTCTTATTTGCCGTTTATTGCATGCATTGTTGCAAAGTACGCACAAGGGGCTGCTGTTTTTTGGATCTGCCTTTTCTGTTTGGTCACTATAGCAATAGCAAATTGGTCTTCACGTGTGGTTTTGGAGATGCTGTCTATGAACAGAAGGAAAAGCTAAAGGTGTGTGTTACACAAGGAGCCACCGCGGAAACATTTCGTTCAGTTGTGAGGGGAGTCGTGTTGGAGTTTGGGGAGGAGCACCGCAACGCCAGTGAGCAGCATCCTGTGCCACAGACCAACATTCTTCCGGTTCTGTCCATACTGTTTACCGTGAGAGGAGCGTAAAGTCTGTGTTTCTGTCAACTGGATATCACAGTACCTGGGTACGGTAGGCTATGCCCAGACAGTAATGCATGCACACAACACTTTGTTTTATTAGCAAAACACATATCTGTTCTGGGTTGGCTTACTATATAGACAATAAGACTTGCTGCCTCTGCACTGTGAAATTGTCACTTACAGTTTAAATCATAGAGGGACAGCTACACATGTTTGCATTGGCTGTTGCTTTTTAAGATTCCCATGACTGTGTTGCAGAGCTGTGTGGTTTGTATTCACACTGTTATCATCTGCCTTATCTGTGAGGCTTCAGCTAACAAGGGTATTCAGTGGGGTAATGTGTTTTGTCTATGTTTAGGTTGATAACTTTGAAGCTCTTGTGATGCGCCACTGGTAAGTCGTGTTCGCACACTCACACACGCAAAAACACACAATTACTGCTGCTACGCAGAGGGATTAGCAGGTAGTAGGCAACTGAATAGATTGTTCGATTATTACAATTTTATGCATGGTTCATATTGCTTGTTTTGGGAAAGTTAAACAATCATTTATCAACCCAACTGTCTAGAGTCCTTTTCACGTTGCATGGTTTTGCTGCATACTGTGGAGCCCACCAAGTACACGACTTAAAATAAAGCATACGTCACAATGGGAATTTCACTCTGCTACAATGCCGCCTAGCGGGGCTGTGCAACCACCGCCTGTCCCATCAAGTGCTTTTTCGTGCTCTTCATCCTCTGTGACTGTGGGGAAAGCAGTCACACATGCTTTTTCACGCTGAACTTCCACCTCGTTACCCGTAAGCGGGAGTGTGATTGGCAGGTCGTCACTTGTTTTTCAAGTGTAAACAGATGGTATTGTTGAGCTGTCAGACATCGAGAGAACCACCATTGGATGAAGGCAACATTATATCCACGCATGCACCTTTGTCACAGATTGGCTGGGCTACCTACAGAAATGGAAAGGAGTGTAGAATGCACATGTGTTGTACCTTGCTTGGCAGCAAAGGAACACTAAAGGCCGCTTTACACACTGCGATATCGGTCCCGATATCGCTAGTGTGGGTACCCGCCCCCATCTGTTGTGCGACAGGGGCAAATCGCTGCCCGTGCCACACAACATCGCCCAGACCCGTCACACATACCTGCCCGGCGACGTCGAGGTGACCGGCGAAACGCCTCCTTTCTAAGGGGGCGGTCCGTGCGGCGTCACAGCAACGTCACTGAGCAGCCGCCCAATAGAAGCGGAGGGGCGGAGATAAGCGGGACGTAACATCCCAGCCACCTCCTTCCTTCCGCATAGCGGCCGGGAGGCAGGTAAGGAGAGCTTCCTCGTTCCTGCGGTGTCACACGGAGCGATGTGTGCTGCCACAGGAACGAGAAACAACCTTGTTACTGCTGCAGTAACGATAATTGAGAATGGACCACTATGTCACCAATGAGCGATTTTGCACGTTTTTGCGACGATTCAAAATCGCTCATAGGTGTCACATGCAACAACATCGCTAATGCGGCCGGATGTGCGTCACAAATTCCTTGACCCCAACGACTCAGCATTAGCGATATCGTAGCGTGTAAAGCCCCCTTAACTTAGAATTTCAGACAATTTTAGGATGGCAGAAAAAGTGTCAGCTCTTTGGAAAAATTAAATAGCGTGGCAAAAGTGGGCAGGTGGGTACAGTGGCCGTGTTCTGTGGGTACCAGGACAGTAAAGGAAGCCTCACTTTCTATTCCTCCTAATGATAAAATGCAGCAAGGAATTCCCAGAGTTTGCTATACAAATAGCGTAGCAAAATATACATGAGGGTTTAACGCAGAGGTGCTGGAAAATGCTTGGCATCGGTGGTACACAAAATTAGTATAGCATCCACTTTTTGGATGCCACTTATGTCCAGCACTGTTTGCTATAAAAATAGCATAGTAAAATGTGCATCAGGGTTTAATGCAGAGGTGCTGGCAAATGCTTGGCACCAGTGGGACACAAAATTAGTAGAGCAGCCACTTTTTGGATAACACTTATGTCCAGCACTGTTTGCTATAAAAATAGCGTAGAAAAATGTGCATCAGGGTTTAATGCAGAGGTGCTGGCTAGAGATGAGCGAACCGGTCCCGGTTCGGCTCGAGGTCAATTCGCCGAACGGAGGTCCCGTTCGAGTTCGGCTCGTCGAACGTTCGACTAACCGAACTCGAACTGCATAGGAAACAATGGCAGGCAATGACAAACACATAAAAACACCTAGAAAACACCCTCAAAGGTGTCCAAAAGGTGATAAACAACTCACAACACAACACAAACACATGGGAAAGTGACAAGGACATATACTCATGCGAAAACAAAAGAGCTGGACAAGGAAAAAGAGGAGGACACACAGATATATGAGTATATGCAAGGAAACATCGATTCCATTATTGTGCAACTTGAGCCCTGCTCAATTTAGGCTTCCAATCTGGATAAATTGCCTGAGCTCGCCACGTACGCCTTGGGGATCTTGTCGTGTCCTGCAGCCAGCGTTCTCTCGGAACCTGTCTTCAGTGCTGCTGGGGGTCTGCTGGCAGATTAGCACACGTGTCTGTCCACTGACAATGTGGACATGGCTCTCAGAGGACTTTTCTTCCCCTGGGTCAGCCAGGGGACGGGAAAGGCACGCGTATTTTTGAGAGTGCTTCATGCAAAGCATCTTTTTCATCTTGAAAATTGGGTCAACTGATGCCAGTCAAGTGGGGTGTGTGTGGCCCAGTTAGTGGAAACAAGGGAGACTGTGGTTTGAGTCCCCTCGCTGTGTTTCTAAAAGAACCAAGATGAACAAGTCATGGCTCTCAGAGGACTTTTCTTCCCCTGGGTCAGCCAGGGGACGGGAAAGGCACGCGTATTTTTGAGAGTGCTTCATGCAAAGCATCTTTTTCTTTTTCAAAAGGGGGCTCAACCGATGCCATTCAAGTGGAGTGTGTGTGGCCCAGTTAGTGGAAACGAGGGAGACTGTGGTTGGAGTCCCCTCGCTGTGTTTCTAAAAGAACCAAGATGAACAAGTCATGGCTCTCAGAGGACTTTTCTTCCCCTGGGTCAGCCAGGGGACGGGAAAGGCACGCGTATTTTTGAGAGTGCTTCATGCAAAGCATCTTTTTCTTTTTCAAAAGGGGGCTCAACCGATGCCAGTCAAGTGGGGTGTGTGTGGCCCAGTTAGTGGAAACGAGGGAGACTGTGGTTGGAGTCCCCTCGCTGTGTTTCTAAAAGAACCAAGATGAACAAGTCATGGTTCTCAGAGGACTTTTCTTCCCCTGGGTCAGCCAGGGGACGGGAAAGGCACGCGTATTTTTGAGAGTGCTTCATGCAAAGCATCTTTTTCTTTTTCAAAAGGGGGCTCAACCGATGCCAGTCAAGTGGGGTGTGTGTGGCCCAGTTAGTGGAAACGAGGGAGACTGTGGTTGGAGTCCCCTCGCTGTGTTTCTAAAAGAACCAAGATGAACAAGTCATGGCTCTCAGAGGACTTTTCTTCCCCTGGGTCAGCCAGGGGACGGGAAAGGCACGCGTATTTTTGAGAGTGCTTCATGCAAAGCATCTTTTTCTTTTTCAAAAGGGGGCTCAACCGATGCCAGTCAAGTGGGGTGTGTGTGGCCCAGTTAGTGGAAACGAGGGAGACTGTGGTTGGAGTCCCCTCACTGTGTTTCTAAAAGAACCAAGATGAACAAGTCATGGCTCTCAGAGGACTTTTCTTCCCCTGGGTTAGCCAGGGGACGGGAAAGGCACGCGTATTTTTGAGAGTGCTTCATGCAAAGCATCTTTTTCATCTTGAAAATTGGGTCAACTGATGCCAGTCAAGTGGGGTGTGTGTGGCCCAGTTAGTGGAAATGAGGGAGACTGTGGTTGGAGTCCCCTCGCTGTGTTTCTAAAAGAACCAAGATGAACAAGTCATGGCTCTCAGAGGACTTTTCTTCCCCTGGGTCAGCCAGGGGACGGGAAAGGTACGCGTATTTTTGAGAGTGCTTCATGCAAAGCATCTTTTTCATCTTGAAAATTGGGTCAACTGATGCCAGTCAAGTGGGGTGTGTGTGGCCCAGTTAGTGGAAACGAGGGAGACTGTGGTTGGAGTCCCCTCGCTGTGTTTCTAAAAGAACCAAGATGAACAAGTCATGGCTCTCAGAGGACATTTCTTCCCCTGGGTCAGCCAGGGGACGGGAAAGGCACGCGTATTTTTGAGAGTGCTTCATGCAAAGCATCTTTTTCTTTTTCAAAAGGGGGCTCAACCGATGCCAGTCAAGTGGGGTGTGTGTGGCCCAATTTTTGGAAACAAGGGAGACTGTGGTTGGAGTCCCCTTACTGTGTTTTACATGCTTTTAGAAGGGTATAACATGGCTTAGAGGTTGAGTTTCAGCATCTGGAAACTGTTGGCTACCAAAATGCTGCCTTTCCAACCTTTTTAACCGAGGATTTTCGAGACCTTATGCCCATCGCAGTGCCCCAAGAGCCGATGCCCAGGCGCCACTCCTTCTCCAACAAAGGCGTGCACGCGCTACACCAGCATGTCGCACTAAACATCACTGATTCCTTGAGAAACTCTGTGTGACAGGGTGCATTTCACCACAGATAATTGGCCCAGTAAGCATGGACAGGGGCGTTACATGTCGCTGACTGGGCAATGGGTTACTGTGGGGAGAGATGGAGAAGTGTCTGCTGTACAAGTCTTGCCGTCCCCACGAGTTGTTTCAATCCTTCTTCTGTATGTAGAAGTTAATACACTGCTTCTGCCTCTTCAACCTCGTGTGGGTCCTCTACCTTGGCGCAAACCCTGTGTGGTCAGGCCACCCTTCCTTGTAACTGCGCACAAGGAATACCACACACCTCCTTACTATGCTGGCAGCAGAGCTCAATGCCATCAGGCGGTCAGAGGTTTACTTTGAAATGTATGGGAAATGTGAGTCACACCGCTGAGAAGTTGTGGACGGTTAGCTCTGGAGACCGAGTTTCATCAATGGTTGTCTCCACTCAACCAGCAGCCAGGGAAGGCCGGGTGCAACAATGATGCAAACATGGGTGCGGCCCTTCGCTGTGACAATGTGACACACGTGCCTTGTGTGGTTCACGTGTTGAACCTGGTTGTCCAGCAATTTTTAAAGCACTATCCTGGCCCACATGGCCTTCTGCAGAGAGCACGGTGTAACGCCTTCCTTGATCCACACACTCAGATGGGCTGTAAATGATAGGCTAGAGGGAAGCCACTCACCAAGCAGGACCCCTAGAACCCTGAAACCCTTTAACCCCTATACAGGGATTAGGAATTACACAGGGCCCAAGGTGATTAATACTTGTGGAAGGCTGCAGTTCCAGAGAATAGTAGTCAGGCAGGGTCAAAACATTAATTGAGGAACAGGAACAGAATGGGACGGCCAGGACTTAATCAGAAAACAAGCAGAGGTGAAATGCGGATCGGCCAACAAGGTACATAAACAGCAAGCAGGAAAAGTAGTCAGGTAACAAGCACACAAAATCATAAAACTGAACTGGGGGTAAAATTAACCAGAGGTTCATAGCTATGTCTGGCAGTGGTCTGCAGACAGGATGGGCATTAAAAAGGGTGTGGTGTCTTCCCATTGGTTGTAGCTGAATGATGGTATTTCATCTGTGAGATACCCACCAGCTACATTCAGCCAGAGATTCTGCATCTGTCAAGGTAATGCAGCCCAGTGGGTGAGCATAACCTGCGTCCACCTGCGCCGCTGGCATCGACTCCTCTCCCATCATCAGCACTATGCATGAAAGGAACACGTTGTCACCTGGCGACCGGAGTACAAATTGACGGAGCATACTCCGTTGGTGACTTAACAGCCGTGTGCGGCAATGATGCAAACCTGGCTGCGGGCCATCGTCAGGGCAATGTGACACACGTGCCTTGTATGGCTCACGTGTTGAACCGAATTCTCCAGCAATTTTTAAAACACCATCCCGGCCTACATGGCCTTGTGCAGCGGGCACGCTCGCTATGTGCTCACTTCCATCGTGCGCACACAGCAGCTCAACAACTTTTGTCGCTACAGATGTCTTTAGGTCTGGTGGTTAAACGCCTGAAATGCGATGTGCCGACACGCAGGAATTTGAATCTGCACATGTTGCAGCGTTTGTGGCAGCACCGCCGAACCCTGCTGCAATACGTTATGACATATAGCCTGGGATAACTTGATCAGAGGTGGTGCAGATCACGCTGCTGGAGTGGTGTCAGATCAAGGACCTATGCACCCTGCTACACAGTTTACAAATGTCGACGAAGATGTTTAGCACTGGCAATGTCATTCTCAGCGTGACAATTCTGGTCATCTACATGATGGAGCACACTTTAAGCATTATTCAGAGTCAGGTGTTGGGACAAGAGGAAGGGGAGGAAATACAGGAGGAGTCATATGCGGAAGGGATAATAAGATCTCCAAGGTCCAGATGGTCAGCGGCACCTAGGCGGCAGTCATGGGACGGTGGGGGAAAGAGATTATCAAGGGCGCATAGTATCAGCAAAACTGTTGAGGAAGGTGCAGGAGCCCATGAAGAAATGGAGGACGAACTGGCGATGGGCATGGAAGACTCAGCAGATGAGTGAGAGCTTGCTCACATTTCAGTTGTGCGAGGTTGTGGGGAGAGGGCAGAGGAAGGAGGCACGATTCTCACCTCTCTGCCACCAACACACCAAGGACTTGGTCCTCCTGGATGCACAATACACATGAGCGCCTTCTTGCTGCACTACCTACAACATGACCCTCGGATTGTACGAATTCAAAGTAATCCTGAATACTGGGTTGCCACACTGTTAGATCCCCGGTACAAGACAAAATTTGGCGAAATAATTCCTGCCATAGAAATGGACGCACGTATACAGGAGTATCTGCAGAATGTGGTACGCAATCTTAGATCTGCTTTTCCACTAAACACCAGTGCTGCACAGAGTGAATCTCAACGCTTTGTCATGGATAGGAGGAAATGGTCTTTTACTTGTCCACATCTGAGGGACAGAGGGCTGGCTGCTGTGCTGAGATGGCGTTGAGTACGGTGTCCCTGCAGAGTTGCACTTTTGGTCATATACCAAAATGAGTTGAAAAAGGACAGATGCTGGTGGAAAGGGGAACAGGTGTGTTGGAAAGGGGAAAAAAGTTTTGGTCCGTGGATTTGGTGGTTAAGCAAAAGTAACATTTGCTGAAGAAACACCATCTGTTACAGTGGGACTGGCAGATTTGGATAAGGTGGTATATACTATGTTACCGCTATATAACGAAAATTAATAAGAAAAGAAAGAGAAAGGTATATATCCCCATCAGCAGTCAGTGTCCACCGTGCTCCCAGTTGGAAAAGGAGAGGTTGGCAACTGGAAGGTTTGGTGGAGGATACAGAGCTGTGTGGCTATGAAACTAATAGTAGCCTGAACCGAGTTAGACGCCATTCGGATCTGGAGACTGGGAGCCCTGTTAGCGTCACAGGGTCCACATGCCCACCCAGCCCAGGAACTCCCTGTTAACAACACAGGGGCCATTGAGTACGCTGACCGTGTGCGTAGGGGCCACACCTGTGGACAGCAGGCGCATCAGCAGCAGCAGGCCTGTTAATGCCACTGGGCTGCACAAGCAGGACTGGTAGGACAGGAGCTGGTCTTAACCGTTCTGCGTTACCAACTGTGGTGGTGACCTGCATCGACACCCTATCCCTGCCTACCTCTGGCCTAAAGCCGCAATGGGTTCAACACATGGATGTGTGCTCTTTCGGAGCATAATAGAAGACTGCGCACCTCCTTGTTGGCTCCAGCCCCTTTTATAACCTGGGTCCGCCCCAAACCAGGGTGAACCACAATGCACCTCCTGGAGACAAAAGTAGAGTGACACGTCATGAGTGGCATAACTAGCGTCCTATTTGGAACCGCAACTTCAATGATGACCTCATGGCTGCCATGACCCAAACACCTCACCAGTCATCGTCTGACCATCAATAATGCGGTGACAAGTCATAGGCGTGGGTCTCTGCAAGCCATTTGGGAGGACACCTGATGCCCTGTGGTCTATATGGGACCCCCACATCAGGGGCAGGGCCAAAGAGTTCATTACCGGACCTAGTCTCTGATGCAGTAAGTGCCTGAGCATGCTCAGTAGCATGAAATACAGTCTCTGAAAAAAGACTATCAGCTTTAGCATGGTGTCTAGGCACAAAAAAGGACTTAGACCCGGCACGGAATGCAAGTACCTGTGCAAAGAGGCTTTTCACACTTAGTGTGGGAGCATGCGCTGTATCCCGAAATGAAGACTTAGCGTCAGGAATGGCACAGTCAGGCTGAGCATACTCACTAGGCGAAACACTGTAGTTAGGCTGCAGCTGGGGTAAATCGGCACACACATGCGCACTAGCTGCCTCTCCACACTTAGACGTGGAGGAGAAATTGCTCTTCGGGTGTGAACTTGGAGATGCTGTCTATGAACAGAAGGAAAAGCTAAAGGAAGCCTCACTTTCTATCCCTCCGAATTATCAAATGCAGCAATGAATTCCCTGAGTTTGCTATAACATTAGCGTAGCAAAATGTGCATGAGGGTGTCATGTAGAGGTGCTAGAAATAGCTTGGCACCAGTGGGGCACTAATGGAATACAACAGCCAGTTCTATGATGCCACTAAATGGCAGTATTTTTTGCTATCATTATAGCTTATTAAAAACAGAGCAGGAGGGTGTCATGCACAGGTGCTAGAAATAGCTTGGCACCAGTGGGGCACTAATGGAATACAACAGCCAGTTCTATGATGCCACTAAATGGCAGTATTTTTTGCTATCATTATAGCTTATTAAAAACAGAGCAGGAGGGTGTCATGCACAGGTGCTAGAAATAGCTTGGCACCAGTGGGGCACTAATGGAATACAACAGCCAGTTCTATGATGCCACTAAATGGCAGTATTTTTTGCTATCATTATAGCTTATTAAAAACAGAGCAGGAGGGTGTCATGCACAGGTGCTAGAAATAGCTTGGCACCAGTGGGGCACTAATGGAATACAACAGCCAGTTCTATGATGCCACTAAATGGCAGTATTTTTTGCTATCATTATAGCTTATTAAAAACAGAGCAGGAGGGTGTCATGCACAGGTGCTAGAAATAGCTTGGCACCAGTGGGGCACTAATGGAATACAACAGCCAGTTCTATGATGCCACTAAATGGCAGTATTTTTTGCTATCATTATAGCTTATTAAAAACAGAGCAGAAGGGTGTCATGCACAGGTGCTAGGAAGAGCTGTGGAGAATAAAGCGCAATAGGGTCTTACCCTTATAGGTACAGGGCAAAAGACAAGGGGAGCAAATATACTCACCAACTGTAGTTGTGACAATCACAACTACTGTAATCGCTTTTAAATAGATCCAGGCAGCGGCAACCCAAAGTGGCTGATAACAGAGAACAATTGTAGAAAAGGGTTTCTATACCGCGCCAATGATCACAAGTCTGGAGGTCGGATTGATGTGGCTTTATTGTAGCATAGGTCTACGCGTTTCAGGAGCTCTGCTCCCTTCCTCAGGACCATAGAAACAACATCAAATCAGATTTGATGTTGTTTCTATGGTCCTGAGGAAGGGAGCAGAGCTCCTGAAACGCGTAGACCTATGCTACAATAAAGCCACATCAATCCGACCTCCAGACTTGTGATCATTGGCGCGGTATAGAAACCCTTTTCTACAATTGTTCTCTGTTATCATGCACAGGTGCTAGAAATAGCTTGGCACCAGTGGGGCACTAATGGAATACAACAGCCAGTTCTATGATGCCACTAAATGGCAGTATTTTTTGCTATCATTATAGCTTATTAAAAACAGAGCAGGAGGGTGTCATGCACAGGTGCTGCACATAGATTTGCACCAGTGGGGCACTAATGGAGTACAACAGCCACTTCTTGTATGCCAATAGGTACACTGACTGTTTGCTAGTATAATGGCTTAGTTAAAAAGAGTTTGAGTGTGCAATGCAGGCAGACGTGCTGCAAATATCTTTCCACTAGTGTGACTACACAAAAGTACAATAGCCACGTTTAGGATGCCACTAGGTACACTGACTGTTTGCTAGTATAATGGCTTAGTTAAAAAGAGTTTGAGTGTGCAATGCAGGCAGACGTGCTGCAAATATCTTTGCACTAGTGTGACTAGACAAAAGTACAATAGCCACGTTTAGGATGCCACTAGGTACACTGACTGTTTGCTAGTATAATGGCTTAGTTAAAAAGAGTTTGAGTGTGCAATGCAGGCAGACGTGCTGCAAATATCTTTCCACTAGTGTGACTAGACAAAAGTACAATAGCCACGTTTAGGATGCCACTAGGTACACTGACTGTTTGCTAGTATAATGGCTTACTTAAAAAGAGTTTGAGTGTGCAATGCAGGCAGACGTGCTGCAAATATCTTTGCACTAGTGTGACTACACAAAAGTCCAATAGCCACGTTTAGGATGCCACTAGGTACACTGACTGCTAGTATAATGGCTTAGTTAAAAAGAGTTTGAGTGTGCAATGCAGGCAGACGTGCTGCAAATATCTTTCCACTAGTGTGACTAGACAAAAGTACAATAGCCACGTTTAGGATGCCACTAGGTACACTGACTGGTTGCTAGTATAATGGCTTAGTTATAATGAGTTGGAGTGTGCAGAGGACAGGAGGGTACAGTGCCAGGATTGTGGGGCTCTGGGTAGAGGAATGGAAGCCTGCCTTTCTATTCCCTCCTAATGGGGAAATGCAGCGACGAAATCCCTGACCTTGGCTACACAGACGTTGTCTCTGTTTTCAGGACCTGTCACCTATGGCTCTGACCCTGCCGGTACGAGCCCTTAAAAGGACTGATAGAAAGTGCTATCCCTAAGCTGTCTAGCGCTGTGTATGGAGCGCATACAGCAGTATCGACGATAGGACAAAGGACGGAGCTGCGCCACTGATGTCTGACACCAAGGACGCAGAAGAGATAATGGCGTCCGGACGGGCAGATACTCGTTTTCATGATGCAGGGACATGTGACATGGACATCCTATCACACATGCTGTTGCTTCTCTGGCTAAAAGTCCACTTAGCTGTGTGTGTGTCTGGGATTGGCTGACATGCTGGCCCGTCCCACAAGACGCGCGCGCTTAGGGAAGGAAGACAAGGAAAAAAAAAAAAATGGCGATCGCCATTATACAAACAGCAGTGATATGAAGGCGCTGTTCCCGCACACTATACACTGAAATGTCATAATAGTGTGAGTCACAGAGTGAATTACACTATTACAGCGGAAAGCCAGCTAGGAATTAACTGTTTTTTTGCTGCTAGAACTGTTCTCGAACGTTTCTAGAACTATCGAGCTTTTGCAAAAAGCTCGAGTTCTAGTTCGATCTAGAACAGGCCCCAAAATCACTCGAGCCTAGAACTGGAGAACCTCGAACCGCGAACCGCGCTCAACTCTAGTGCTGACAAATGCTCGGCACCAGTGGGACACAAAATTAGTAGAGCAGCCACTTTTTGGATGCCACTTATGTCCAGCACTGTTTGCTATAAAAATAGCGTAGCAATATGTGCATCAGGGTTTAATGCAGAGGTGCTGGCAAATGCTTGGCACCGGTGAGACAAAAAATTAGTATAGCAGCCACTTTATTTTAGATGCCACTTATGTCCAGCACTGTTTGCTATAAAAATAGCGTAGCAAAATGTGCATCAGGGTTTAATGCAGAGGTGCTGGCAAATGCTTGGCACCGGTGAGACACAAAATTAGTAGAGCAGCCAATTTTTGAATGCCACTTATGTCCAGCACTGTTTGCTATAAAAATAGCGTAGCAAAATGTGCATAAGGGTTTTAATACAGAGGTGCTGGCAAATGCTTGGCACCAGTGGGATCCAAAATTAGTAGAGCAGCCACTTTTTGGATTCCCGTTCTGTCAAGCACTGGTTGCTATAAACATAGCATAGCAAAATGTGTTTCAGGGTTAATGCAGAGGTGCTGGAAAATGCTTGGCACCAGTTGGACACAAAATTAGTATAGCAGCCACTTTTTGGATGCCACTTATGTCCAGCACTGTTTGCTATAAAAATATCGTAGCAAAATGTGCATCAGAATTTAATGCAGAGGTGCTGGCAAATGCTTGGCACCAGTGGGGCTCAAAATTAGTAGAGCAGCCACTTTTTGGATACCACTTATGTCCAGCACTGTTTGCTATAAAAATAGCGTTGCAAAATGTGCATGAGGGTTTAATGCAGAGGTGCTGGAAAATGTTTGGCACCAGTGGGACACAAAATTAGTATAGCAGCCACTTTTTGGATGCCACTTATGTCCAGCACTGTTTGCTATAAAAATATCGTTGCAAAATGTGCATCAGGGTTTAATGTAGAAGTGCTGGAAAATGCTTGGCACCAGTGGGACACAAAATTAATAGAGCAGCCACTTTTTGGATGCCACTTATGTCCAGCACTGTTTGCTATAAAAATATCGTTGCAAAATGTGCATCAAGGTTTAATGTAGAAGTGCTGGAAAATGCTTGGCACTAGTGGGACACAAAATTACTAGAGCAGCCACTTTTTGGATGCCACGTATGTCCAGTACTGTTTGCTATAAAAATAGCGTAGCAAAATGTGCATCAGGGTTTAATGCAGAGCTGCTGGCAAATGCTCGGCACTAGTGGGACACAAAATTAGTAGAGCAGCCACTTTTTGGATGCCGCTTATGTCCAGCACTGTTTGCTATAAAAATAGCGTAGCAAAATGTGCATCAGGATTTAATGCAGAGGTGCTGGCAAATACTCGGCACCAGTGGGACACAAAATTAGTAGAGCAGCCACTTTTTGGATGCCACTTATGTCCAGCACTGTTTGCTATAAAAATAGCGTAGCAAAATGTGCATCAGGGTTTAATGCAGAGGTGCTGGAAAATGCTTGGCACCGGTGAGACACAAAATTAGTATAGCAGCCACTTTATTTTAGATGCCACTTATGTCCAGCACTGTTTGCTATCAAAATAGCGTAGCAAAATGTGCATCAGGGTTTAATGCAGAGGTGCTGGCAAATGCTTGGCACCGGTGAGACACAAAATTAGTAGAGCAGCAACTTTTTGGATGCCACTTATGTCAAGCACTGGTTGCTATAAACATAGCATAGCAAAATGTGTATCAGGGTTTAATGCAGACGTGCTGGCAAATGCTTGGCACCAGTTGGACACAAAATTAGTAGACCAGCCACTTTTTGGATGCCCCTTCTGTCAAGCACTGTTTGCTATAAACATAGCATAGCAAAATGTGTTTCATGGTTAATGCAGAGGTGCTGGCAAATGCTTGGCACCAGTGGGACTCAAAATTAGTAGAGCAGCCACTTTTTGGATACCACTTATGTCCAGCACTGTTTGCTATAAAAATAGCGTTGCAAAATGTGCATGAGGGTTTAATGCAGAGGTGCTGGAAAATGTTGGGCACCAGTGGGACACAAAATTAGTATAGCAGCCACTTTTTGGATGCCACTTATGTCCAGCACTGTTTGCTATAAAAATATCGTTGCAAAATGTGCATCAGGGTTTCATGTAGAAGTGCTGGAAAATGCTTGGCACTAGTGGGACACAAAATTAGTAGAGCAGCCACTTTTTGGTTGCCACGTATGTCCAGTAATGTTTGCTATAAAAATAGCGTAGCAAAATGTGCATCAGGGTTTAATGCAGAGGTGCTGGCAAATGCTTGGCACCAGTGGGACTCAAAATTAGTAGAGCAGCCACTTTTTGGATACCACTTATGCCCAGCACTGTTTGCTATAAAAATAGCGTTGCAAAATGTGCATGAGGGTTTATTGCAGAGGTGCTGGAAAATGTTTGGCACCAGTGGGACACAAAATTAGTATAGCAGCCACTTTTTGGATGCCACTTATGTCCAGCTCTTTTTGCTATAAAAATATCATTGCAAAATGTGCATCAGGGTTTAATGTAGAAGTGCTGGAAAATGCTTGGCACTAGTGGGACACAAAATTAGTAGAGCAGCCACTTTTTGGATGCCACTTATGTCCAGCACTGTTTGCTATAAAAATAGCGTAGCAAAATGTGCATCAGGGTTTAATGCAGAGGTGCTGGCAAATGCTTGGCACCGGTGAGACACAAAATTAGTATAGCAGCCACTTCATTTTAGATGCCACTTATGTCCAGCACTGTTTGCTATAAAAATAGCGTAGCAAAATGTGCATCAGGGTTTAATGCAGAGGTGCTGGCAAATGCTTGGCACCGGTGAGACACAAAATTAGTAGAGCAGCCACTTTTTGGATGCCACTTATGTCAAGCACTGGTTGCTATAAACATAGCATAGCAAAATGTGTATCAGGAGTTAATGCAGAGGTGCTGGCAAATGCTTGGCAGCAGTTGGACACAAAATTAGTAGACCAGCCACTTTTTGGATGCCACTTATGTCCAGCACTGTTTGCTATAAAAATAGCGTAGCAAAATGTGCATCAGGGTTTAATGCAGAGGTGCTGGCAAATGCTTGGCACCAGTGGAACACAAAATTAGTAGAGCAGCCACTTTTTGGATGCCACTTATGTCCAGCACTGTTTGCTATAAAAATAGCGTAGCAAAATGTGCATCAGGGTTTAATGCAGAGGTGCTGGCAAATGCTTGGGTCCAGTGGGACTCAAAACTAGTAGAGCAGCCACTTTTTGGATACCACTTATGTCCAGCACTGTTTGCTATAAAAATAGCGTTGCAAAATGTGCATGAGGGTTTAATGCAGAGGTGCTGGAAAATGTTTGGCACCAGTGGGACACAAAATTAGTATAGCAGCCACTTTTTGGATGCCACTTATGTCCAGCACTGTTTGCTATAAAAATAGCGTTGCAAAATGTGCATCAGGGTTTAATGCAGAGGTGCTGGAAAATGCTTGGCACTGGTGAGACACAAAATTAGTAGAGCAGCCACTTTTTGAATGCCACTTATGTCCAGCACTGTTTGCTATAAAAATAGCGTAGCAAAATGTGCATCAGGGTTTAATGCAGAGGTGCTGGCAAATGCTCGGCAGCAGTGGGACACAAACTTAGTAGAGCAGCCACTTTTTGGATGCCATTTATGTCCAGCACTGTTTGCTATAAAAATAGCGTAGCAAAATGTGCATCAGGGTTTAATGCAGAGGTGCTGGCAAATGCTCGGCACCAGTGGGACACAAAATTAGTATAGCAGCCACTTTATTTTAGATGCCACTTATGTCCAGCACTGTTTGCTATAAAAATAGCGTAGCAAAATGTGCATCAGGGTTTAATGCAGAAGTGCTGGCAAATGCTTGGCACTGGTGAGACACAAAATTAGTAGAGCAGCCACTTTTTGAATGCCACATATGTCCATCACTCTTTGCTATAAAAATAGCGTAGCAAAATGTGCATAAGGGTTTTAGTGCAGAGGTGCTGGCAAATACTTGGCACCAGTTGGACACAAAATTAGTAGAGCAGCCACTTTTTGGATGCCACTTATGTCCAGCACTGTTTGCTATAAAAATATCGTAGCTAAATGTGCATCAGGGTTTAATGCAGAGGTGCTGGCAAATGCTTGGCACCAGTGGGACACAAAATTAGTATAGCAGCCACTTTTTGGATACCCCTTCTGTCAAGCACTGGTTGCAATAAACATAGCATAGCAAAATGTGTTTCATGGTTAATGCAGAGGTGCTGGCAAATGCTTGGCACCAGTGGGACTCAAAATTAGTAGAGCAGCCACTTTTTGGATACCACTTATGTCCAGCACTGTTTGCTATAAAAATAGCGTTGCAAAATGTGCATGAGGGTTTAATGCAGAGGTGCTGGAAAATGTTTGGCACCAGTGGGACACAAAATTAGTATAGCAGCCACTTTTTGGATGCCACTTATGTCCAGCACTGTTTGCTATAAAAATATCGTTGCAAAATGTGCATCAGGGTTTCATGTAGAAGTGCTGGAAAATGCTTGGCACTAGTGGGACACAAAATTAGTAGAGCAGCCACTTTTTGGTTGCCACGTATGTCCAGTACTGTTTGCTATAAAAATAGCGTAGCAAAATGTGCATCAGGGTTTAATGCAGAGGTGCTGGCAAATGCTTGGCACCAGTGGGACTCAAAATTAGTAGAGCAGCCACTTTTTGGATACCACTTATGTCCAGCACTGTTTGCTATAAAAATAGCGTTGCAAAATGTGCATGAGGGTTTAATGCAGAGGTGCTGGAAAATGTTTGGCACCAGTGGGACACAAAATTAGTATAGCAGCCACTTTTTGGATGCCACTTATGTCCAGCTCTGTTTGCTATAAAAATATCATTGCAAAATGTGCATCAGGGTTTAATGTAGAAGTGCTGGAAAATGCTTGGCACTAGTGGGACACAAAATTAGTAGAGCAGCCACTTTTTGGTTGCCACGTATGTCCAGTACTGTTTGCTATGAAAATAGCGTAGCAAAATGTGCATCAGGGTTTAATGTAGAGGTGCTGGCAAATGCTTGGCACCAGTGGGACACAAAATTAGTAGAGCAGCCACTTTTTGGATGCCACTTATGTCCAGCACTGTTTGCTATAAAAATAGCGTAGCAAAATGTGCATCAGGGTTTAATGCAGAGGTGCTGGAAAATGCTTGGCACCGGTGAGACACAAAATTAGTATAGCAGCCACTTCATTTTAGATGCCACTTATGTCCAGCACTGTTTGCTATAAAAATAGCGTAGCAAAATGTGCATCAGGGTTTAATGCAGAGGTGCTGGCAAATGCTTGGCACCGGTGAGACACAAAATTAGTAGAGCAGCCACTTTTTGGATGCTACTTATGTCAAGCACTGGTTGCTATAAACATAGCATAGCAAAATGTGTATCAGGAAGAGGTGCTGGCAAATGCTTGGCACCAGTTGGACACAAAATTAGTAGACCAGCCACTTTTTGGATGCCACTTATGTCCAGCACTGTTTGCTATAAAAATAGCGTAGCAAAATGTGAATCAGGGTTTAATGCAGAGGTGCTGGCAAATGCTTGGCACCAGTGGAACACAAAATTAGTAGAGCAGCCACTTTTTGGATGCCACTTATGTCCAGCACTGTTTGCTATAAAAATAGCGTAGCAAAATGTGCATCAGGGTTTAATGCAGAGGTGCTGGAAAATGCTTGGCACCGGTGAGACACAAAATTAGTAGAGCAGCCACTTTTTGAATGCCACTTATGTCCAGCACTGTTTGCTATAAAAATAGCGTAGCAAAATGTGCATCAGGGTTTAATGCAGAGGTTCTGGCAAATGCTCGGCACCAGTGGGACACAAACTTAGTAGAGCAGCCACTTTTTGGATGCCATTTATGTCCAGCACTGTTTGCTATAAAAATAGCGTAGCAAAATGTGCATCAGGGTTTAATGCAGAGGTGCTGGCAAATGCTCGGCACCAGTGGGACACAAAATTAGTAGAGCAGCCACTTTTTGGATGCCACTTATGTCCAGCACTGTTTGCTATAAAAATAGCGTAGCAAAATGTGCATCAGGGTTTAATGCAGAGGTGCTGGAAAATGCTTGGCACCGGTGAGACACAAAATTAGTATAGCAGCCACTTTATTTTAGATGCCACTTATGTCCAGCACTGTTTGCTATAAAAATAGCGTAGCAAAATGTGCATCAGGGTTTAATGCAGAGGTGCTGGCAAATGCTTGGCACCGGTGAGACACAAAATTAGTAGAGCAGCCAATTTTTGAATGCCACTTATGTCCATCACTCTTTGCTATAAAAATAGCGTAGCAAAATGTGCATAAGGGTTTTAATGCAGAGGTGCTGGCAAATGCTTGGCACCAGTTGGACACAAAATTAGTAGAGCAGCCACTTTTTAGATGCCACTTATGTCCAGCACTGTTTGCTATAAAAATAGCGTAGCAAAATGTGCATCAGGGTTTAATGCAGAGGTGCTGGCAAATGCTTGTCAGCGGTGAGACACAAAATTAGTAGAGCAGCCACTTTTTGAATGCCACTTATGTCCATCACTGTTTGCTATAAAAATAGCGTAGCAAAATGTGCATAAGGGTTTTAATGCAGAGGTGCTGACAAATGCTTGGCACCAGTGGGATCCAAAATTAGTAGAGCAGGCACTTTTTGGATGCCCCTTCTGTCAAGCACTGTTTGCTATAAACATAGCATAGCAAAATGTGTTTCATGGTTAATGCAGAGGTGCTGGCAAATGCTTGGCACCAGTGGGACTCAAAATTAGTAGAGCAGCCACTTTTTGGATACCACTTATGTCCAGCACTGTTTGCTATAAAAATAGCGTTGCAAAATGTGCATGAGGGTTTAATGCAGAGGTGCTGGAAAATGTTTGGCACCAGTGGGACACAAAATTAGTATAGCAGCCACTTTTTGGATGACACTTATGTCCAGCACTGTTTGCTATAAAAATATCGTTGCAAAATGTGCATCAGGGTTTCATGTAGAAGTGCTGGAAAATGCTTGGCACTAGTGGGACACAAAATTAGTAGAGCAGCCACTTTTTGGTTGCCACGTATGTCCAGTAATGTTTGCTATAAAAATAGCGTAGCAAAATGTGCATCAGGGTTTAATGCAGAGGTGCTGGCAAATGCTTGGCACCAGTGGGACTCAAAATTAGTAGAGCAGCCACTTTTTGGATACCACTTATGTCCAGCACTGTTTGCTATAAAAATAGCGTTGCAAAATGTGCATGAGGGTTTATTGCAGAGGTGCTGGAAAATGTTTGGCACCAGTGGGACACAAAATTAGTATAGCAGCCACTTTTTGGATGCCACTTATGTCCAGCTCTGTTTGCTATAAAAATATCATTGCAAAATGTGCATCAGGGTTTCATGTAGAAGTGCTGGAAAATGCTTGGCACTAGTGGGACACAAAATTAGTAGAGCAGCCACTTTTTGGATGCCACTTATGTCCAGCACTGTTTGCTATAAAAATAGCGTAGCAAAATGTGCATCAGGGTTTAATGCAGAGGTGCTGGCAAATGCTTGGCACCGGTGAGACACAAAATTAGTATAGCAGTCACTTCATTTTAGATGCCACTTATGTCCAGCACTGTTTGCTATAAAAATAGCGTAGCAAAATGTGCATCAGGGTTTAATGCAGAGGTGCTGGCAAATGCTTGGCACCGGTGAGACACAAAATTAGTAGAGCAGCCACTTTTTGGATGCCACTTATGTCAAGCACTGGTTGCTATAAACATAGCATAGCAAAATGTGTATCAGGAGTTAATGCAGAGGTGCTGGCAAATGCTTGGTAGCAGTTGGACACAAAATTAGTAGACCAGCCACTTTTTGGATGCCACTTATGTCCAGCACTGTTTGCTATAAAAATAGCGTAGCAAAATGTGCATCAGGGTTTAATGCAGAGGTGCTGGCAAATGCTTGGCACCAGTGGAACACAAAATTAGTAGAGCAGCCACTTTTTGGATGCCACTTATGTCCAGCACTGTTTGCTATAAAAATAGCGTAGCAAAATGTGCATCAGGGTTTAATGCAGAGGTGCTGGCAAATGCTTGGCACCAGTGGGACTCAAAACTAGTAGAGCAGCCACTTTTTGGATACCACTTATGTCCAGCACTGTTTGCTATAAAAATAGCGTTGCAAAATGTGCATGAGGGTTTAATGCAGAGGTGCTGGAAAATGTTTGGCACCAGTGGGACACAAAATTAGTATAGCAGCCACTTTTTGGATGCCACTTATGTCCAGCACTGTTTGCTATAAAAATAGCGTAGCAAAATGTGCATCAGGGTTTAATGCAGAGGTGCTGGAAAATGCTTGGCACCGGTGAGACACAAAATTAGTAGAGCAGCCACTTTTTGAATGCCACTTATGTCCAGCACTGTTTGCTATAAAAATAGCGTAGCAAAATGTGCATCAGGGTTTAATGCAGAGGTGCTGGCAAATGCTCGGCAGCAGTGGGACACAAACTTAGTAGAGCAGCCACTTTTTGGATGCCATTTATGTCCAGCACTGTTTGCTATAAAAATAGCGTAGCAAAATGTGCATCAGGGTTTAATGCAGAGGTGCTGGCAAATGCTCGGCACCAGTGGGACACAAAATTAGTAGAGCAGCCACTTTTTGGATGCCACTTATGTCCAGCACTGTTTGCTATAAAAATAGCGTAGCAAAATGTGCATCAGGGTTTAATGCAGAGGTGCTGGAAAATGCTTGGCACCGGTGAGATACAAAATTAGTATAGCAGCCACTTTATTTTAGATGCCACTTATGTCCAGCACTGTTTGCTATAAAAATAGCGTAGCAAAATGTGCATCAGGGTTTAATGCAGAGGTGCTGGCAAATGCTTGGCACTGGTGAGACACAAAATTAGTAGAGCAGCCACTTTTTGAATGCCACTTATGTCCATCACTCTTTGCTATAAAAATAGCGTAGCAAAATGTGCATAAGGGTTTTAGTGCAGAGGTGCTGGCAAATACTTGGCACCAGTTGGACACAAAATTAGTAGAGCAGCCACTTTTTGGATGCCACTTATGTCCAGCACTGTTTGCTATAAAAATATCGTAGCTAAATGTGCATCAGGGTTTAATGCAGAGGTGCTGGCAAATGCTTGGCACCAGTGGGACACAAAATTAGTATAGCAGCCACTTTTTGGATACCCCTTCTGTCAAGCACTGGTTGCAATAAACATAGCATAGCAAAATGTGTTTCATGGTTAATGCAGAGGTGCTGGCAAATGCTTGGCACCAGTGGGACTCAAAATTAGTAGAGCAGCCACTTTTTGGATACCACTTATGTCCAGCACTGTTTGCTATAAAAATAGCGTTGCAAAATGTGCATGAGGGTTTAATGCAGAGGTGCTGGAAAATGTTTGGCACCAGTGGGACACAAAATTAGTATAGCAGCCACTTTTTGGATGCCACTTATGTCCAGCACTGTTTGCTATAAAAATATCATTGCAAAATGTGCATCAGGGTTTCATGTAGAAGTGCTGGAAAATGCTTGGCACTAGTGGGACACAAAATTAGTAGAGCAGCCACTTTTTGGTTGCCACGTATGTCCAGTACTGTTTGCTATAAAAATAGCGTAGCAAAATGTGCATCAGGGTTTAATGCAGAGGTGCTGGCAAATGCTTGGCACCAGTGGGACTCAAAATTAGTAGAGCAGCCACTTTTTGGATACCACTTATGTCCAGCACTGTTTGCTATAAAAATAGCGTTGCAAAATGTGCATGAGGGTTTAATGCAGAGGTGCTGGAAAATGTTTGGCACCAGTGGGACACAAAATTAGTATAGCAGCCACTTTTTGGATGCCACTTATGTCCAGCTCTGTTTGCTATAAAAATATCATTGCAAAATGTGCATCAGGGTTTAATGTAGAAGTGCTGGAAAATGCTTGGCACTAGTGGGACACAAAATTAGTAGAGCAGCCACTTTTTGGTTGCCACGTATGTCCAGTACTGTTTGCTATGAAAATAGCGTAGCAAAATGTGCATCAGGGTTTAATGTAGAGGTGCTGGCAAATGCTTGGCACCAGTGGGACACAAAATTAGTAGAGCAGCCACTTTTTGGATGCCACTTATATCCAGCACTGTTTGCTATAAAAATAGCGTAGCAAAATGTGCATCAGGGTTTAATGCAGAGGTGCTGGAAAATGCTTGGCACCGGTGAGACACAAAATTAGTATAGCAGCCACTTCATTTTAGATGCCACTTATGTCCAGCACTGTTTGCTATAAAAATAGCGTAGCAAAATGTGCATCAGGGTTTAATGCAGAGGTGCTGGCAAATGCTTGGCACCGGTGAGACACAAAATTAGTAGAGCAGCCACTTTTTGGATGCTACTTATGTCAAGCACTGGTTGCTATAAACATAGCATAGCAAAATGTGTATCAGGAATTAATGCAGAGGTGCTGGCAAATGCTTGGCACCAGTTGGACACAAAATTAGTAGACCAGCCACTTTTTGGATGCCACTTATGTCCAGCACTGTTTGCTATAAAAATAGCGTAGCAAAATGTGCATCAGGGTTTAATGCAGAGGTGCTGGCAAATGCTTGGCACCAGTGGAACACAAAATTAGTAGATCAGCCACTTTTTGGATGCCACTTATGTCCAGCACTGTTTGCTATAAAAATAGCGTAGCAAAATGTGCATCAGGGTTTAATGCAGAGGTGCTGGAAAATGCTTGGCACCGGTGAGACACAAAATTAGTAGAGCAGCCACTTTTTGAATGCCACTTATGTCCAGCACTGTTTGCTATAAAAATAGCGTAGCAAAATGTGCATCAGGGTTTAATGCAGAGGTTCTGGCAAATGCTCGGCACCAGTGGGACACAAACTTAGTAGAGCAGCCACTTTTTGGATGCCATTTATGTCCAGCACTGTTTGCTATAAAAATAGCGTAGCAAAATGTGCATCAGGGTTTAATGCAGAGGTGCTGGCAAATGCTCGGCACCAGTGGGACACAAAATTAGTAGAGCAGCCACTTTTTGGATGCCACTTATGTCCAGCACTGTTTGCTATAAAAATAGCGTAGCAAAATGTGCATCAGGGTTTAATGCAGAGGTGCTGGAAAATGCTTGGCACCGGTGAGACACAAAATTAGTAGAGCAGCCACTTTTTGAATGCCACTTATGTCCATCACTCTTTGCTATAAAAATAGCGTAGCAAAATGTGCATAAGGGTTTTAATGCAGAGGTGCTGGCAAATGCTTGGCACCAGTTGGACACAAAATTAGTAGAGCAGCCACTTTTTGGATGCCACTTATGTCCAGCACTGTTTGCTATAAAAATATCGTAGCAAAATGTGCATCAGGGTTTAATGCAGAGGTGCTGGCAAATGCTTGGCACCAGTGGGACACAAAATTAGTATAGCAGCCACTTTTTGGATGCCACTTATGTCCAGCACTGTTTGCTATAAAAATATCGTTGCAAAATGTGCATCAGGGTTTAATGTAGAAGTGCTGGAAAATGCTTGGCACTAGTGGGACACAAAATTACTAGAGCAGCCACTTTTTGGATGCCACGTATGTCCAGTACTGTTTGCTATAAAAATAGCGTAGCAAAATGCGCATCAGGGTTTAATGCAGAGCTGCTGGCAAATGCTCGGCACTAGTGGGACACACAATTAGTAGAGCAGCCACTTTTTGGATGCCGCTTATGTCCAGCACTGTTTGCTATAAAAATAGCGTAGCAAAATGTGCATCAGGATTTAATGCAGAGGTGCTGGCAAATACTCGGCACCAGTGGGACACAAAATTAGTAGAGCAGCCACTTTTTGGATGCCACTTATGTCCAGCACTGTTTGCTATAAAAATAGCGTAGCAAAATGTGCATCAGGGTTTAATGCAGAGGTGCTGGAAAATGCTTGGCACCGGTGAGACACAAAATTAGTATAGCAGCCACTTTATTTTAGATGCCACTTATGTCCAGCACTGTTTGCTATCAAAATAGCGTAGCAAAATGTGCATCAGGGTTTAATGCAGAGGTGCTGGCAAATGCTTGGCACCGGTGAGACACAAAATTAGTAGACCAGCCACTTTTTGGATGCCACTTATGTCAAGCACTGGTTGCTATAAACATAGCATAGCAAAATTTGTATCAGGGTTTAATGCAGACGTGCTGGCAAATGCTTGGCACCAGTTGGACACAAAATTAGTAGACCAGCCACTTTTTGGATGCCACTTATGTCCAGCACTGTTTGCTATAAAAATAGCGTAGCAAAATGTGCATCAGGGTTTAATGCAGAAGTGCTGGCAAATGCTCGGCACCAGTGGGACACAAAATTAGTAGAGCAGCCACTTTTTGGATACCACTTATGTTCAGCACTGTTTGCTATAAAAATAGCGTAGCAAAATGTGCATCAGGGTTTAATGCAGAGGTGCTGGAAAATGCTTGGCACCGGTGGGACACAAAATTAGTATAGCAGCCACTTTATTTTAGATGCCACTTATGTCCAGCACTGTTTGCTATAAAAATAGCGTAGCAAAATGTGCATCAGGGTTTAATGCAGAGGTGCTGGCAAATGCTTGGCACCGGTGAGACACAAAATTAGTATAGCAGCCACTTTTTGGATGCCACTTATGTCCAGCTCTGTTTGCTATAAAAATATTATTGCAAAATGTGCATCAGGGTTTAATGTAGAAGTGCTGGAAAATGCTTGGCACTAGTGGGACACAAAATTAGTAGAGCAGCCACTTTTTGGTTGCCACGTATGTCCAGTACTGTTTGCTATGAAAATAGCGTAGCAAAATGTGCATCAGGGTATAATGTAGAGGTGCTGGCAAATGCTTGGCACCAGTGGGACACAAAATTAGTAGAGCAGCCACTTTTTGGATGCCACTTATGTCCAGCACTGTTTGCTATAAAAATAGCGTAGCAAAATGTGCATCAGGGTTTAATGCAGAGGTGCTGGAAAATGCTTGGCACCGGTGAGACACAAAATTAGTATAGCAGCCACTTCATTTTAGATGCCACTTATGTCCAGCACTGTTTGCTATAAAAATAGCGTAGCAAAATGTGCATCAGGGTTTAATGCAGAGGTGCTGGCAAATGCTTGGCACCGGTGAGACACAAAATTAGTAGAGCAGCCACTTTTTGGATGCCACTTATGTCAAGCACTGGTTGCTATAAACATAGCATAGCAAAATGTGTATCAGGAATTAATGCAGAGGTGCTGGCAAATGCTTGGCACCAGTGGAACACAAAATTAGTAGAGCAGCCACTTTTTGGATACCACTTATGTCCAGCACTGTTTGCTATAAAAATAGCGTAGCAAAATGTGCATCAGGGTTTAATGCAGAGGTGCTGGCAAATGCTCGGCACCAGTGGGACACAAACTTAGTAAAGCAGCCACTTTTTGGATGCCATTTATGTCCAGCACTGTTTGCTATAAAAATAGCGTAGCAAAATGTGCATCAGGGTTTAATGCAGAGGTGCTGGCAAATGCTCGGCACCAGTGGGACACAAAATTAGTAGAGCAGCCACTTTTTGGATGCCACTTATGTCCAGCACTGTTTGCTATAAAAATAGCGTAGCAAAATGTGCATCAGGGTTTAATGCAGAGGTGCTGGAAAATGCTTGGCACCGGTGAGACACAAAATTAGTATAGCAGCCACTTTATTTCAGATGCCACTTATGTCCAGCACTGTTTGCTATAAAAATAGCATAGCAAAATGTGCATCAGGGTTTAATGCAGAGGTGCTGGCAAATGCTTGGCACCGGTGAGACACAAAATTAGTAGAGCAGCCACTTTTTGAATGCCACTTATGTCCATCACTCTTTGCTATAAAAATAGCGTAGCAAAATGTGCATAAGGGTTTTAATGCAGAGGTGCTGGCAAATGCTTGGCACCAGTTGGACACAAAATTAGTAGAGCAGCCACTTTTTGGATGCCACTTATGTCCAGCACTGTTTGCTATAAAAATATCGTAGCAAAATGTGCATCAGGGTTTAATGCAGAGTTGCTGGCAAATGCTTGGCACCAGTGGGACACAAAATTAGTACAGCAGCCACTTTTTGGATGCCACTTATGTCCAGCACTGTTTGCCATAAAAATATCGTTGCAAAATGTGCATCAGGGTTTAATGTAGAAGTGCTGGAAAATGCTTGGCACTAGTGGGACACAAAATTACTAGAGCAGCAACTTTTTGGATGCCACGTATGTCCAGTACTGTTTGCTATAAAAATAGCGTAGCAAAATGTGCATCAGGGTTTAATGCAGAGCTGCTGGCAAATGCTCGGCACTAGTGGGACACAAAATTAGTAGAGCAGCCACTTTTTGGATGCCGCTTATGTCCAGCACTGTTTGCTATAAAAATAGCGTAGCAAAATGTGCATCAGGATTTAATGCAGAGGTGCTGGCAAATACTCGGCACCAGTGGGACACAAAATTAGTAGAGCAGCCACTTTTTGGATGCCACTTATGTCCAGCACTGTTTGCTATAAAAATAGCGTAGCAAAATGTGCATCAGGGTTTAATGCAGAGGTGCTGGAAAATGCTTGGCACCGGTGAGACACAAAATTAGTATAGCAGCCACTTTATTTTAGATGCCACTTATGTCCAGCACTGGTTGCTATAAACATAGCATAGCAAAATTTGTATCAGGGTTTAATGCAGACGTGCTGGCAAATGCTTGGCACCAGTTGGACACAAAATTAGTAGACCCGCCACTTTTTGGATGCCACTTATGTCCAGCACTGTTTGCTATAAAAATAGCGTAGCAAAATGTGCATCAGGGTTTAATGCAGAGGTGCTGGCAAATGCTCGGCACCAGTGGGACACAAAATTAGTAGAGCAGCCACTTTTTGGATACCACTTATGTCCAGCACTGTTTGCTATAAAAATAGCGTAGCAAAATGTGCATCAGGGTTTAATGCAGAGGTGCTGGAAAATGCTTGGCACCGGTGAGACACAAAATTAGTATAGCAGCCACTTTATTTTAGATGCCACTTATGTCCAGCACTGTTTGCTATAAAAATAGCGTAGCAAAATGTGCATCAGGGTTTAATGCAGAGGTGCTGGCAAATGCTTGGCAGCGGTGAGACACAAAATTAGTAGAGCAGCCACTTTATTTTAGATGCCACTTATGTCCAGCACTGTTTGCTATAAAAATAGCGTAGCAAAATGTGCATCAGGGTTTAATGCAGAGGTGCTGGCAAATGCTTGGCAGCGGTGAGACACAAAATTAGTAGAGCAGCCACTTTTTGAATGCCACTTATGTCCATCACTGTTTGCTATAAAAATAGCGTAGCAAAATGTGCATAAGGGTTTTAATGCAGAGGTGCTGACAAATGCTTGGCACCAGTGGGATCCAAAATTAGTAGAGCAGCCACTTGTTGGATGCCCCTTCTGTCAAGCACTGGTTGCTATAAACATAGCATAGCAAAATGTGTTTCAGGGTTAATGCAGAGGTGCTGGCAAATGCTTGGCACCAGTGGGACTCAAAATTAGTAGAGCAGCCACTTTTTGGATACCACTTATGTCCAGCACTGTTTGCTATAAAAATAGCGTTGCAAAATGTGCATGAGGGATTAATGCAGAGGTGCTGGAAAATGTTTGGCACCAGTGGGACACAAAATTAGTATAGCAGCCACTTTTTGGATGCCACTTATGTCCAGCACTGTTTGCTATAAAAATATCGTTGCAAAATGTGCATCAGGGTTTCATGTAGAAGTGCTGGAAAATGCTTGGCACTAGTGGGACACAAAATTAGTAGAGCAGCCACTTTTTGGTTGCCACGTATGTCCAGTACTGTTTGCTATAAAAATAGCGTAGCAAAATGTGCATCAGGGTTTAATGCAGAGGTGCTGGCAAATGCTTGGCACCAGTGGGACTCAAAATTAGTAGAGCAGCCACTTTTTGGATACCACTTATGTCCAGCTCTGTTTGCTATAAAAATATCATTGCAAAATGTGCATCAGGGTTTAATGTAGAAGTGCTGGAAAATGCTTGGCACTAGTGGGACACAAAATTAGTAGAGCAGCCACTTTTTGGTTGCCACGTATGTCCAGTACTGTTTGCGATAAAAATAGCGTAGCAAAATGTGCATCAGGGTTTAATGCAGAGGTGCTGGAAAATGCTTGGCACCGGTGAGACACAAAATTAGTATAGCAGCCACTTCATTTTAGATGCCACTTATGTCCAGCACTGTTTGCTATAAAAATAGCGTAGCAAAATGTGTATCAGGGTTTAATGCAGAGGTGCTGGCAAATGCTTGGCACCGGTGAGACACAAAATTAGTAGAGCAGCCACTTTTTGGATGCCACTTATGTCAAGCACTGGTTGCTATAAACATAGCATAGCAAAATGTGTATCAGGAATTAATGCAGAGGTGCTGGCAAATGCTTGGCACCAGTTGGACACAAAATTAGTAGACCAGCCACTTTTTGGATGCCACTTATGTCCAGCACTGTTTGCTATAAAAATAGCGTAGCAAAATGTGCATCAGGGTTTAATGCAGAGGTGCTGGAAAATGCTTGGCACCGGTGAGACACAAAATTAGTATAGCAGCCACTTTTTGAATGCCACTTATGTCCAGCACTGTTTGCTATAAAAATAGCGTAGCAAAATGTGCATGAGGGTTTAATGCAGAAGTGCTGGCAAATGCTCGGCACCAGTGGGACACAAACTTAGTAGAGCAGCCACTTTTTGGATGCCACTTATGTCCAGCACTGTTTGCTATAAAAATAGCGTAGCAAAATGTGCATCAGGGTTTAATGCAGAGGTGCTGGAAAATGCTTGGCACCGGTGAGACACAAAATTAGTATAGCAGCCACTTTTTGGATGCCATTTATGTCCAGCACTGTTTGCTATAAAAATAGCGTAGCAAAATGTGCATCAGGGTTTAATGCAGAGGTGCTGGCAAATGCTCGGCACCAGTGGGACACAAAATTAGTAGAGCAGCCACTTTTTGGATGCCACTTATGTCCAGCACTGTTTGCTATAAAAATAGCGTAGCAAAATGTGCATCAGGGTTTAATGCAGAGGTGCTGGAAAATGCTTGGCACCGGTGAGACACAAAATTAGTATAGCAGCCCCTTTATTTTAGATGCCACTTATGTCCAGCACTGTTTGCTATAAAAATAGCGTAGCAAAATGTGCATCAGGGTTTAATGCAGAGGTGCTGGCAAATGCTTGGCACCGGTGAGACACAAAATTAATAGAGCAGCCACTTTTTGAATGCCACTTATGTCCATCACTCTTTGCTATAAAAATAGCGTAGCAAAATGTGCATCAGGGTTTAATGCAGAGGTGCTGGAAAATGCTTGGCACCGGTGAGACACAAAATTAGTATAGCAGCCACTTTTTGGATGCCATTTATGTCCAGCACTGTTTGCTATAAAAATAGCGTAGCAAAATGTGCATCAGGGTTTAATGCAGAGGTGCTGGCAAATGCTCGGCACCAGTGGGACACAAAATTAGTAGAGCAGCCACTTTTTGGATGCCACTTATGTCCAGCACTGTTTGCTATAAAAATAGCGTAGCAAAATGTGCATCAGGGTTTAATGCAGAGGTGCTGGAAAATGCTTGGCACCGGTGAGACACAAAATTAGTATAGCAGCCCCTTTATTTTAGATGCCACTTATGTCCAGCACTGTTTGCTATAAAAATAGCGTAGCAAAATGTGCATCAGGGTTTAATGCAGAGGTGCTGGCAAATGCTTGGCACCGGTGAGACACAAAATTAATAGAGCAGCCACTTTTTGAATGCCACTTATGTCCATCACTCTTTGCTATAAAAATAGCGTAGCAAAATGTGCATCAGGGTTTAATGCAGAGGTGCTGGCAAATGCTTGGCACCAGTGGGACTCAAAATTAGTAGAGCAGCCACTTTTTGGATACCACTTATGTCCAGCAGTGTTTGCTATAAAAATAGCGTTGCAAAATGTGCATGAGGGTTTAATGCAGAGCTGCTGGAAAATGTTTGGCACCAGTGGGACACAAAATTAGTATAGCAGCCAATTTTTGGATGCCACTTATGTCCAGCACTGTTTGCTATAAAAATATCATTGCAAAATGTGCATCAGGGTTTAATGTAGAAGTGCTGGAAAATGCTTGGCACTAGTGGGACACAAAATTAGTAGAGCAGCCACTTTTTGGTTGCCACGTATGTCCAGTACTGTTTGCTATAAAAATAGCGTAGCAAAATGTGCATCAGGGTTTAATGCAGAGGTGCTGGCAAATGCTTGGCACCAGTGGGACACAAAATTAGTAGAGCAGCCACTTTTTGGATGCCACTTATGTTCAGCACTGTTTGCTATAAAAATAGCGTAGCAAAATGTGCATCAGGGTTTAATGCAGAGGTGCTGGAAAATGCTTGGCACCGGTGAGACACACAATTAGTATAGCAGCCACTTTATTTTAGATGCCACTTATGTCCAGCACTGTTTGCTATAAAAATAGCGTAGCAAAATGTGCATCAGGGTTTAATGCAGAGGTGCTGGCAAATGCTTGGCACCGGTGAGACACAAAATTAGTAGAGCAGCCACTTTTTGAATGCCACTTATGTCCATCACTGTTTGCTATAAAAATAGCGTAGCAAAATGTGCATAAGGGTTTTAATGCAGAGGTGCTGACAAATGCTTGGCACCAGTGGGATCCAAAATTAGTAGAGCAGCCACTTTTTGGATGCCCCTTCTGTCAAGCACTGGTTGCTATAAACATAGCATAGCAAAATGTGTTTCAGGGTTAATGCAGAGGTGCTGGCAAATGCTTGGCACCAGTTGGACACAAAATTAGTAGAGCAGCCACTTTTTGGATGCCACTTATGTCCAGCACTGTTTTCTATAAAAATATCGTAGCAAAATGTGCATCAGGGTTTAATGCAGAGGTGCTGGCAAATGCTTGGCACCAGTGGGACTCAAAATTAGTAGAGCAGCCACTTTTTGGATACCACTTATGTCCAGACCTGTTTGCTATAAAAATAGCGTTGCAAAATGTTCATGAGGGTTTAATGCAGAGGTGCTGGAAAATGTTGGGCACCAGTGGGACACAAAATTAGTATAGCAGCCACTTTTTGGATGCCACTTATGTCCAGCACTGTTTGCTATAAAAATATCGTTGCAAAATGTGCATCAGGGTTTAATGTAGAAGTGCTGGAAAATGCTTGGCACTAGTGGGACACAAAATTAGTAGAGCAGCCACTTTTTGGTTGCCACGTATGTCCAGTACTGTTTGCTATAAAAATAGCGTAGCAAAATGTGCATCAGGGTTTAATGCAGAGGTGCTGGCAAATGCTTGGCACCAGTGGGACTCAAAATTAGTAGAGCAGCCACTTTTTGGATACCACTTCTGTCCAGCACTGTTTGCTATAAAAATAGCGTTGCAAAATGTGCATGAGGGTTTAATGCAGAGGTTCTGGAAAATGTTTGGCACCAGTGGGACACAAAATTAGTATAGCAGCCACTTCATTTTAGATGCCACTTATGTCCAGCACTGTTTGCTATAAAAATAGCGTAGCAAAATGTGTATCAGGGTTTAATGCAGAGGTGCTGGCAAATGCTTGGCACCGGTGAGACACAAAATTAGTAGAGCAGCCACTTTTTGGATGCCACTTATGTCAAGCACTGGTTGCTATAAACATAGCATAGCAAAATGTGTATCAGGAATTAATGCAGAGGTGCTGGCAAATGCTTGGCACCAGTTGGACACAAAATTAGTAGACCAGCCACTTTTTGGATGCCACTTATGTCCAGCACTGTTTGCTATAAAAATAGCGTAGCAAAATGTGCATCAGGGTTTAATGCAGAGGTGCTGGCAAATGCTTGGCACCAGTGGAACACAAAATTAGTAGAGCAGCCACTTTTTGGATGCCACTAATGTCCAGCACTGTTTGCTATAAAAATAGCGTAGCAAAATGTTCATCAGGGTTTAATGCAGAGGTGCTGGAAAATTCTTGGCACCGGTGAGACACAAAATTAGTATAGCAGCCACTTTTTGAATGCCACTTATGTCCAGCACTGTTTGCTATAAAAATAGCGTAGCAAAATGTGCATGAGGGTTTAATGCAAAGGTGCTGGCAAATGCTCGGCACCAGTGGGACACAAACTTAGTAGAGCAGCCACTTTTTGGATGCCACTTATGTCCAGCACTGTTTGCTATAAAAATAGCGTAGCAAAATGTGCATCAGGGTTTAATGCAGAGGTGCTGGAAAATGCTTGGCACCGGTGAGACACAAAATTAGTATAGCAGCCACTTTTTGGATGCCATTTATGTCCAGCACTGTTTGCTATAAAAATAGCGTAGCAAAATGTGCATCAGGGTTTAATGCAGAGGTGCTGGCAAATGCTCGGCACCAGTGGGACACAAAATTAGTAGAGCAGCCACTTTTTGGATCCCACTTATGTCCAGCACTGTTTGCTATAAAAATAGCGTAGCAAAATGTGCATCAGGGTTTAATGCAGAGGTGCTGGAAAATGCTTGGCACCGGTGAGACACAAAATTAGTATAGCAGCCCCTTTATTTTAGATGCCACTTATGTCCAGCACTGTTTGCTATAAAAATAGCGTAGCAAAATGTGCATCAGGGTTTAATGCAGAGGTGCTGGCAAATGCTTGGCACCGGTGAGACACAAAATTAGTAGAGCAGCCACTTTTTGAATGCCACTTATGTCCATCACTCTTTGCTATAAAAATAGCGTAGCAAAATGTGCATCAGGGTTTAATGCAGAGGTGCTGGCAAATGCTTGGCACCAGTGGGACTCAAAATTAGTAGAGCAGCCACTTTTTGGATACCACTTATGTCCAGCACTGTTTGCTATAAAAATAGCGTTGCAAAATGTGCATGAGGGTTTAATGCAGAGGTGCTGGAAAATGTTTGGCACCAGTGGGACACAAAATTAGTATAGCAGCCAATTTTTGGATGCCACTTATGTCCAGCACTGTTTGCTATAAAAATATCGTTGCAAAATGTGCATCAGGGTTTAATGTAGAAGTGCTGGAAAATGCTTGGCACTAGTGGGACACAAAATTAGTAGAGCAGCCACTTTTTGGTTGCCACGTATGTCCAGTACTGTTTGCTATAAAAATAGCGTAGCAAAATGTGCATCAGGGTTTAATGCAGAGGTGCTGGCAAATGCTTGGCACCAGTGGGACACAAAATTAGTAGAGCAGTCACTTTTTGGATGCCACTTATGTCCAGCACTGTTTGCTATAAAAATAGCGTAGCAAAATGTGCATCAGGGTTTAATGCAGAGGTGCTGGAAAATGCTTGGCACCGGTGAGACACAAAATTAGTATAGCAGCCACTTTATTTTAGATGCCACTTATGTCCAGCACTGTTTGCTATAAAAATAGCGTAGCAAAATGTGCATCAGGGTTTAATGCAGAGGTGCTGGCAAATGCTTGGCACCGGTGAGACACAAAATTAGTAGAGCAGCCACTTTTTGAATGCCACTTATGTCCATCACTGTTTGCTATAAAAATAGCGTAGCAAAATGTGCATAAGGGTTTTAATGCAGAGGTGCTGACAAATGCTTGGCACCAGTGGGATCCAAAATTAGTAGAGCAGCCACTTTTTGGATGCCCCTTCTGTCAAGCACTGGTTGCTATAAACATAGCATAGCAAAATGTGTTTCAGGGTTAATGCAGAGGTGCTGGCAAATGCTTGGCACCAGTTGGACACAAAATTAGTAGAGCAGCCACTTTTTGGATGCCACTTATGTCCAGCACTGTTTTCTATAAAAATATCGTAGCAAAATGTGCATCAGGGTTTAATGCAGAGGTGCTGGCAAATACTTGGCACCAGTGGGACTCAAAATTAGTAGAACAGCCACTTTTTGGATACCACTTATGTCCAGACCTGTTTGCTATAAAAATAGCGTTGCAAAATGTTCATGAGGGATTAATGCAGAGGTGCTGGAAAATGTTGGGCACCAGTGGGACACAAAATTAGTATAGCAGCCACTTTTTGGATGCCACTTATGTCCAGCACTGTTTGCTATAAAAATATCGTTGCAAAATGTGCATCAGGGTTTAATGTAGAAGTGCTGGAAAATGCTTGGCACTAGTGGGACACAAAATTAGTAGAGCAGCCACTTTTTGGTTGCCACGTATGTCCAGTACTGTTTGCTATAAAAATAGCGTAGCAAAATGTGCATCAGGGTTTAATGCAGAGGTGCTGGCAAATGCTTGGCACCAGTGGGACTCAAAATTAGTAGAGCAGCCACTTTTTGGATACCACTTCTGTCCAGCACTGTTTGCTATAAAAATAGCGTTGCAAAATGTGCATGAGGGTTTAATGCAGAGGTTCTGGAAAATGTTTGGCACCAGTGGGACACAAAATTAGTATAGCAGCCACTTTTTGGATGCCACTTATGTCCAGCTCTGTTTGCTATAAAAATATTGTTGCAAAATGTGCATCAGGGTTTAATGTAGAAGTGCTGGAAAATGCTTGGCACTAGTGGGACACAAAATTAGTAGAGCAGCCACTTTTTGGTTGCCACGTATGTCCAGTACTGTTTGCTATAAAAATAGCGTAGCAAAATGTGCATCAGGGTTTAATGCAGAGGTGCTGGCAAATGCTCGGCACCAGTGGGACACAAAATTAGTAGAGCAGCCACTTTTTGGATGCCACTTATGTCCAGCACTGTTTGCTATAAAAATAGCGTAGCAAAATGTGCATCAGGGTTTAATGCAGATGTGCTGGAAAATGCTTGGCACCGGTGAGATACAAAATTAGTATAGCAGCCACTTCATTTTAGATGCCACTTATGTCCAGCACTGTTTGCTATAAAAATAGCGTAGCAAAATGTGCATCAGGGTTTAATGCAGAGGTGCTGGCAAATGCTTGGCACCGGTGAGACACAAAATTAGTAGAGCAGCCACTTTTTGGATGCCACTTATGTCAAGCACTGGTTGCTATAAACATAGCATAGCAAAATGTGTATCAGGGTTTAATGCAGAGGTGCTGGCAAATGCTTGGCACCAGTTGGACACAAAATTAGTAGACCAGCCACTTTTTGGATGCCACTTATGTCCAGCACTGTTTGCTATAAAAATAGCGTAGCAAAATGTGCATCAGGGTTTAATGCAGAGGTGCTGGCAAATGCTCGGCACCTGTGGGACACAAAATTAGTAGAGCAGCCACTTTTTGGATGCCACTTATGTCCAGCACTGTTTGCTATAAAAATAGCATAGCAAAATGTGCATCAGGGTTTAATGCAGAGGTGCTGGAAAATGCTTGGCACCGGTGAGACACAAAATTAGTAGAGCAGCCACTTTTTGAATGCCACTTATGTCCAGCACTGTTTGCTATAAAAATAGTGTAGCAAAATGTGCATCAGGGTTTAATGCAGAGGTGCTGGCAAATACTCGGCACCAGTGGGACACAAAATTAGTAGAGCAGCCACTTTTTGGATGCCACTTATGTCCAGCACTGTTTGCTATAAAAATAGAGTAGCAAAATGTGCATCAGGGTTTAATGCAGAGGTGCTGAAAAATGCTTGGCACCGGTGAGACACAAAATTAGTATAGCAGCCACTTTTTGGATGCCATTTATGTCCAGCACTGTTTGCTATAAAAATAGTGTAGCAAAATGTGCATCAGGGTTTAATGCAGAGGTGCTGGCAAATGCTTGGCACCAGTGGGACACAAAATTAGTAGAGCAGCCACTTTTTGGATGCCATTTATGTCCAGCACTGTTTGCTATAAAAATAGCGTAGCAAAATGTGCATCAGGGTTTAATGCAGAGGTGCTGGCAAATGCTTGGCACCGGTGAGACACAAAATTAGTAGAGCAGCCACTTTTTGAATGCCACTTATGTCCAGCACTGTTTGCTATAAAAATAGCATGGCAAAAGTGGGCAGGTGGGTACAGTGGCCGGGTTCTCTGGGTCAGTTTACATGAAAGGAAGCCTCACTTTCTATCCCTTTTAACGGTGAAATGCAGCAAGGAATTCCCTGAGCTTAGGTACACAGATGCTGTTATCTGAAGCTGTATACAGCGTTTCCACGGACCTGACTGTCACCTATGGCTCTGAGCCTGAGAAAATGAGCCCTGAAAAGGATTGAAATAAACTTCTGTCCCTAATTTGTAGAGCACTGTGTGTATTGCGTAGACAGCTTTATCGGCGACAGGAGCTGCGTGAGCGGTGACTGTCACCTACACGTAGAAAGCAGATAATGGCGCCGTGAGAGAAAATGGCCGTATTTATAATGCAAGGACAAGTGACATGGACAGCCTATGACACGTGCCCTTGCTTGTCTGGCAAAAAAGACCACTTAGCTGTGTGTGTGTGTGTGGGATTGGCTGACATGCTGGCCCGCCCCACTGCACGCGCGCTTAGGGAAAAAAAAAATGGCAATCGCCTTTATCCCAGCATCACTGATCTAAATGCGCCGGCCCTGCACACTATACGCTGAAATTAGATAATAGTGTGACTCACAGAGTGACTCACACTATTACAGTGAAAAGCCAGCTAGTAACTAGCTAGGCTTTTTGCTGATGGAACCGTTCTCGAACGTAACTTGAACTATCGAGCTTTTAGCATAAAGCTCGCATTCGATCTCGAGCCCCCCCAAAATCACTCAAACATGAAATTGGCGAACCTCGAACATCGCTCAACTCTACTCCCTAGTACCAGATTATTATCCAAAATTATAGCCAATTTATCACAAAATTCAGTTAGATCTTTCATGAATTTGCTATTTTTCAGCTCCTTTAATTGATACTGGAAGCTTTCCATTAATGTTTATAAGATGGCTTCCCTCCTCTGAGATTCTGGGTCAGTTTTCAGTTCAAGAGTAATTTCAAATTACTTGTACTATTTTTTTAATGTTTTCTCCAATGTTAATTTCTCTTTCTTTACCAGAATGTGCATATATCTTAGAGAAGAAGACATACAGTTAGGTCCAGAAATATTTGGACAGTGACACAAGTTTTGTTATTTTAACTGTTTACAAAAACATGTTCAGAAATACAATTATATATATAATAGGGGCTGAAAGTGCACACTCCCAGCTGCAATATGAGAGTTTTCACATCCAAATCGGAGAAAGGGTTTAGGAATCATAGCTCTGTAATGCATAGCCTCCTCTTTTTCAAGGGACCAAAAGTAATTGGACAAGGGACTCTAAGGGCTGCAATTAACTCTGAAGGCGTCTCCCTCGTTAACCTGTAATCAATGAAGTAGTTAAAAGGTCTGGGGTTGATTACAGGTGTGTGGTTTTGCATTTGGAAGCTGTTGCTGTGACCAGACAACATGCGGTCTAAGGAACTCTCAATTGAGGTGAAGCAGAACATCCTGAGGCTGAAAAAAAAGAAAAAATCCATCAGAGAGATAGCAGACATGCTTGCAGTAGCAAAATCAACAGTCGGGTACATTCTGAGAAAAAAGGAATTGACTGGTGAGCTCGGGAACTCAAAAAGGCCTGGGCGTCCACGGATGACAACAGTGGTGGATGATCGCCGCATACTTTCTTTGGTGAAGAAGAACCCGTTCACAACATCAACTGAAGTCCAGAACACTCTCAGTGAAGTAGGTGTATCTGTCTCTAAGTCAACAGTAAAGAGAAGACTCCATGAAAGTAAATACAAAGGGTTCACATCTAGATGCAAACCATTCATCAATTCCAAAAATAGACAGGCCAGAGTTAAATTTGCTGAAAAACACCTCATGAAGCCAGCTCAGTTCTGGAAAAGTATTCTATGGACAGATGAGACAAAGATCAACCTGTACCAGAATGATGGGAAGAAAAAAGTTTGGCGAAGAAAGGGAACGGCACATGATCCAAGGCACACCACATCCTCTGTAAAACATGGTGGAGGCAACGTGATGGCATGGGCATGCATGGCTTTCAATGGCACTGGGTCACTTGTGTTTATTGATGACATAACAGCAGACAAGAGTAGCCGGATGAATTCTGAAGTGTACCGGGATATACTTTCAGCCCAGATTCAGCCAAATGCCGCAAAGTTGATCGGACGGCGCTTCATAGTACAGATGGACAATGACCCCAAGCATACAGCCAAAGCTACCCAGGAGTTCATGAGTGCAAAAAAGTGGAACATTCTGCAATGGCCAAGTCAATCACCAGATCTTAACCCAATTGAGCATGCATTTCACTTGCTCAAATCCAGACTTAAGACGGAAAGACCCACAAACAAGCAAGACCTGAAGGCTGCGGCTGTAAAGGCCTGGCAAAGCATTAAGAAGGAGGAAACCCAGCGTTTGGTGATGTCCATGGGTTCCAGACTTAAGGCAGTGATTGCCTCCAAAGGATTCGCAACAAAATATTGAAAATAAAAATATTTTGTTTGGGTTTGGTTTATTTGTCCAATTACTTTTGACCTCCTAAAATGTGGAGTGTTTGTAAAGAAATGTGTACAATTCCTACAATTTCTATCAGATATTTTTGTTCAAACCTTCAAATTAAACGTTACAATCTGCACTTGAATTCTGTTGTAGAGGTTTCATTTCAAATCCAATGTGGTGACATGCAGAGCCCAACTCGCGAAAATTGTGTCACTGTCCAAATATTTCTGGACCTAACTGTAGATTCATTCTCCCACTTATCTAATAATTCCTGGAAAGTAAGGCTGGTGTTATATTAATCCTAAGTCCCTTTGGGGTGATGTTTTGTTTGCTGTATCTACTCAAAGACTGTACCGTCCATCAGGATTTCAGGTTATCTTTATAGTATCCATATAATTCATTAAAGTGTGTTTTGTGACCTGTATTAGAATTGATTCCTGTATTATTCTCTGAAAAATCACTTTTGGCTTCCACTAGCCACTGCCTGGTGTCAGTTTTAATGCCCTAAGGTCAGATGGCACCCCCGCTCCACGGTATCTGACCCTAAACAACTTTCCCTGTTACTTGCCCTATTTAGTCTGTGAAACAAACCCAATGCAGAAAAATGGTACTTAGCTCAATATTGCACAAAATCCCTTGAATGAAATAAAGGACCCTCCGCTTGTGGATACATGGGGCGATCCTGCTCCAGATGCATTTCCCCCTCCTGGGTACTATGGGGGGTTTATTTGGGATATAGGAGGGGGGAGCCATAGTGTCGCGGGCGGCGGGGCGCTGCGCTCGCTAACGCTCGGGTCCGGCGCTGCTGTTCGGTGGCTTGAGCGTTGGGCCGGATCCGGGGTCTCGAGCGGCGCTCCTCGCTCATGAGTGAAAGGGGCCTAGTTTGGTTTGGGGATGTAGTCCGTGACACCACCCACGGGTTGTGGTGAGGTTGGGCACCACCGCTGCTGGTGACGGGGATCCCAGGAGCGATGGTAGGGAGCAGCTGGGATGTTGTTTTCCCCCTCCGTGGGTAGGGGTTGGTGGTCCCGGGGCCCGGTGAGGTGATGGACAGGCAGGGTTGGCGAGGTGCAGGGTCGCAGGGACAGCACAGCGCAGTGCCGGATGGCACTGGTGTACTCACTCAGCAACAGATGCACGCAAAGTCTCTGGTAAACCAAACGGCTGGATGGACGGGTCCCGCAGCCAGTTGCTGTGGCTTCTCCCGGACAGTTGGCGGTGGCTGCCTTTCCCTGCACCTTTGTGTGTATATGGCTCCGATGGCTTCCCACCGGTAACCCGCTCCCCAGCGTATATGTGCCGGAGGAGCCCTTTTGCCCGCAGGCTCTGTCCCTTTGGAATTCTAGCTTTGGCGGTAGCTGTATTTTCTTTTGCTGGTCGGACTTTTGCCTTTTATCGGGTCTTGGCTGCTAGGAAATCCCTGGGGTTCCGGTCACTTACGAATTTGACCTTTGACGGCGGCTCCAAGCCTGGTCGGGGTCCGCAGGCCCTGCCTGTGTGTGCTGGCTTCACTTCGCTCCCCGGTTCGGTACCGGCGGGCCACCGCCCGACCTCGGTCCCACGGTTCCGCGTTGATTCGCCTCTCCTGCAGATGGCCACCACCGTCTGCCAACCTTGCTCTTAGTGCCCGGGCCACACACCCAGACACGGTCAGTTTACTCCTCCACCACTACTTCACTCCTCACTCTTGCACTTCCCTAACTGATCTGCTCTGACTTCCTTTTCCCACCTCCAGGACTGTGAACTCCTCAGTGGGTCCACCCCTCCAGGTGTGGACATCAGCCCCTGTAGGGAGGCAACAAGGATTTTGTGTCTGGCTGATGTGCCTGTCTCGGGGTGGGGGGGTGTGTTGCAGTACCTGTGACGACCTGGCTAGTCCAGGGCACCACAATAGCATTTTTCAGAGCTTTTGGGCCACTAGTAATGTGAAAACCCATTTGCGTCAACTGATGATGGACCTGAGTAGTGACTTGTGTTTTTTGGGTTGAGTTGAATGCTATTTGATGCAATTTTAGTACAAAACATTCTTTGCTGTATGCTGAGCACTTACATTAGGATTGCCATCTACATCTCTGAAATATGTGGTTCAGGTGAAACCCGCAATGGATCTATTTACTAATGAGGCAGCAGAGTTACTCTGGGCTCCGTTTGGCCTGTGTTCAGCTGTGTCCATCTTTTTAAAGGTGAACAAAACTGTTGATGACTGCACTTTTGTGCACGCCTAAAAGATTGACACCGCTTGACCACAGGCCAGACGTGAGGTCAAAGTGACTCCCTCTGCCTCATTACAGTGAATTTTCCATTGGGAATTTTGTCTGAATCATGTCTTCAGAGATTTAGGCTGTGTGCACACGGTCTGCACACTCTGTGTCCTGTGGAAGCAGAAGTGTTCTCCGCATGTGACCGCAGCTGCTCATGCCCAGGATCAGGTTTTAAAGTGCTATAGACTTTTGTTCTGTTTACACATGGAGAACAATTACTTCTCTGCAAGCATAGATTGACATGCTGCAGCTAGGGCAGCTGTGCTACATGTCAGCTTATGCTGCAAAGAAAAGAAGCTAAGTGGGCATGGGATTTTTATAAATTCCATCCACTGTGCTTGTGTGACGCCCTGGACTAGCCAGGGGTCACAGGTAACAACACGCACACACACCCCCACCCTAGGCAGTTACAACAGTTGCCTCCCTTCAGGGTCTGATGTCCACACCAGGTGGGGCGGAGCCATTCTGTTGGTCCCGCTCATCAAGGAGTTCACAGACCTGGAGGCGGGAAAAAGGAGCAGAACAGTTTAGGAGTTTGAAGTGAGAGGAGTAAGCGACTGCCGTGCCTGGGTTGGAGCCCAGGCACCTACAGCAAGGTTGGCAGACGGTGGTGGCCGTCTGCAGGAGTCAGCGGATTTCTGCAGAACCGTAGGACTGGGGTTGGGCGGTGGCCCACCGGTACCGAACCGGGGAGCGGAGTGATGTTGAGCACACAGGCAGGGCTATTGGACCCCGACCAGGCTTGGATCTGCCAACAATAGTCAAATCCTAGAGTGACAGGAACTCCAGGGGTTTCCTAACTACCCAAGTCCCGTCAGAAGGCAAACGCTCACACCGTGAGGATATACAGCCACCGCCACAGGCTAGAGATCCAAGGGCCAGCGTCTGCAGGCAAAAGGGCTCCTACGGTACCTATACGCTGGGGAGCGGACTGCCGTTTGGGAAACCATCGGAGTCAACACAGTACACAAAGGTGCAGGGAAAGACAGCCACCATCAGCCGTCCAGGGAGAGCACAACATCAACACTGCGGTCGGCTGCGGGACCCGTCCATCCGGCCGTTTTGGTTTACCAGAGACTTTGTCAGTGATTGTCTGAGTGAGTACACTAGTGCCGTCCGGCACCGCGCCGCGGAGTCCCTGCACCCCAGCCGTCCAGCCTCCCCGTCACACCACCGGGCCCCGGGATCACCAAACCCCCCTACTCACGGAGGAGACAACATCCCAGCTGCATCCTACCATCTCTCCCGGGATCCCCGTTACCAGCAGCGGTGGTGCCATCATCACTAAAGTTGAGCGCGGTTCGTGGTTCTCCAGTTCGCGGTTCGAGTAATTTTGGGGGCTGTTCTAGATTGAACAAGAACTCGAGCTTTTTGCTAAAGGTAGGTAGAGGCGCTGGCTGTGATTGCCCAGATGCACGAAATGGGAGCTGACGTGACGGAGCTGGTGAGTGACCCACGCCTCCATGTCCCACAGGGACCGAACGCTGCGGCTGGGAGACCCGGTCTGACCCTGGCCCTTGTACCGTCCCTGCCATCACCCGTGGGGGCCACCAGCGCTGAACTGCCTGGCCCACTGTCCCTTACTATGGCGTCGGGACCCGAAGTGCTCGTCTCAGGAGGTCCGAAGGTCGGAGAAACTGAGGAAGTCGCAGGCCCGGATGCTGCTGCAGTTGGGGGTGATCTGCCTGACCGGGAGGAGACCGGTAGTGACAGCTCCGATCCCGATACAGAACCGGTGTCGGAGTCCGAGGTAGCGGGTGAGAGCCTTCCTGACGGCAATGCGCCAGTAGCTTTCTATGTCCCGCGTGGTGGTGGGAATGGATACCGGGCAGCCCTCTCCCACCAGGCCTGCTACCGTATGTTTGCAATGTTGGAGGCGGAGGGTGAGGCCACCTCAGAGGATGAGATAGAATAGTGGCAGCGGGCCTCCGTTGCAAGCAAGTTGTCCCCGTAGGGACCCTCAGCAGTTGAATGAGTGAATGAATACCAATGAAACCCGAGTTTTCATCTGATTTTCCACCGTGATTACCGTCCGTTTTAAGCAAGTTGTCCCCGGAGGGACTCTACATGTTTATTATCCGCATGAGAGACTACTCATGGACATGGCTGAGAACTGGCAGGTCACCCACGAACTTGTGGGTTTGTAAATAGTTTGTGGCTGTTTTTCCGTCCGTGCCACCTCCGGAGAGGGGGATTAGAGGAAGGGCCCGCAGCAGAGCAGGCTGGGGCCCGGCCACCACCTGGACTGGTGGCCACCCTCCGTGGGTCAGGGGTCCCCCTGGACGTGGGTTCCCCTGATGTGATAGCCGGGTGCGAGTTACCGTACCCGTTCCCGCTCGGGCAGCCTGAACCTGGACTTGGGTAAAGGGGTGCTGCCCACTTCTTAGGGGCAGCACCAGGGCTTGGTTGCTTGAGTGGGAGAGCGAATGACCATGAACCCGTCCGTTTAATAAAAATGTTCAATATTTGAAACGATAAAGTACCGTGCCTCCCGTAAGGGAAGATTTCTAAATATCCGTTTGTTGAATGTTAAAATGTTATTTGTCTTTTACAGTTTGAAAAATAAAACCGGTGATGGACGGGCAGCCCGCAGACGGTCTGCATTTTACCAAGGGGGAATGTGACTCCCTGGACTAGCCAGGGGTCACAGGTAACAACACGCACACACACCCCCACCCTAGGCAGTTACAACAGTCAGACAAAAACCCTTGTTGCCTCCCTCCAGGGTCTGATGTCCACACCAGGTGGGGCGGAGACAGGTGGTTAACCCCATCCATCGAGGAGTTTACAGACCTGGAGGCGGAAAAAGGAACAGAACAGTTTAGGAGTTTGAAGTGAGAGGAGTAAAAGACTGCCGTGCCTGGGTTGGAGCCCAGGCACCTACAGCAAGGTTGGCAGATGGTGGTGGCCGTCTGCAGGAGTCAGCGGAATTCTGCGGAACCGTAGGACCGGGGTTGGGCGGTGGCCCACCGGTACCGAACCGGGGAGCGGAGTGAAGTTGAGCACACAGGCAGGGCCATCGGACCCCGACCAGGCTTGGAGCCGCCAACAATAGTCAAATCCGAGAGTGACAGGAACCCCAGGGGTTTCCTAACTACCCAAGTCCCGTCGGAAGGCAACCGCTCACACCGTGAGGACATACAGCCACCACCACAGGCTAGAGATCCAAGGGCCAGCGCCTGCGGGCAAAAGGGCTACTATGGTACCTATACTCCGGGGAGCGGACTGCCGTTTGGGAAACCATCAGAGTCAACACAGTACACAAAGGTGCAGGGAAAGACAGCCACCATCAGCCGTCCAGGGAGAGCACAACATCAACACTGCGGTCGGCTGCGGGACCCGTCCATCCGGCCGTTTTGGTTTACCAGAGACTTTGTCAGTGATTGTCTGAGTGAGTACACTAGTGCCGTCCGGCACCGCGCCACGGAGTCCCTGCACCCCAGCCGTCCAGCCTCCCCGTCACACCACCGGGCCCCGGGATCACCAAACCCCCCTACTCACGGAGGACACAACATCCCAGCTGCATCCTACCATCTCTCCCGGGATCCCCGTTACCAGCAGCGGTGGTGCCATCATCACTAAAGTTGAGCGCGGTTCGTGGTTCTCCAGTTCGCGGTTCGAGTAATTTTGGGGGCTGTTCTAGATTGAACAAGAACTCGAGCTTTTTGCTAAAGGTAGGTAGAGGCGCTGGCTGTGATTGCCCAGATGCACGAAATGGGAGCTGACGTGACGGAGCTGGTGAGTGACCCACGCCTCCATGTCCCACAGGGACCGAACGCTGCGGCTGGGAGACCCGGTCTGACCCTGGCCCTTGTACCGTCCCTGCCATCACCCGTGGGGGCCACCAGCGCTGAACTGCCTGGCCCACTGTCCCGTACTATGGCGTCGGGACCCGAAGTGCTCGTCTCAGGAGGTCCGAAGGTCGGAGAAACTGAGGAAGTCGCAGGCCCGGATGCTGCTGCAGTTGGGGGTGATCTGCCTGACCGGGAGGAGACCGGTAGTGACAGCTCCGATCCCGATACAGAACCGGTGTCGGAGTCCGAGGTAGCGGGTGAGAGCCTTCCTGACGGCAATGCGCCAGTAGCTTTCTATGTCCCGCGTGGTGGTGGGAATGGATACCGGGCAGCCCTCTCCCACCAGGCCTGCTACCGTATGTTTGCAATGTTGGAGGCGGAGGGTGAGGCCACCTCAGAGGATGAGATAGAATAGTGGCAGCGGGCCTCCGTTGCAAGCAAGTTGTCCCCGTAGGGACCCTCAGCAGTTGAATAAGTGAATGAATACCAATGAAACCCGAGTTTTCATCTGATTTTCCACCGTGATTACCGTCCGTTTTAAGCAAGTTGTCCCCGGAGGGACTCTACATGTTTATTATCCGCATGAGAGACTACTCATGGACATGGCTGAGAACTGGCAGGTCACCCACGAACTTGTGGGTTTGTAAATAGTTTGTGGCTGTTTTTCCGTCCGTGCCACCTCCGGAGAGGGGGATTAGAGGAAGGGCCCGCAGCAGAGCAGGCTGGGGCCCGGCCACCACCTGGACTGGTGGCCACCCTCCGTGGGTCAGGGGTCCCCCTGGACGTGGGTTCCCCTGATGTGATAGCCGGGTGCGAGTTACCGTACCCGTTCCCGCTCGGGCAGCCTGAACCTGGACTTGGGTAAAGGAGTGCTGCCCACTTCTTAGGGGCAGCACCAGGGCTTGGTTGCTTGAGTGGGAGAGCGAATGACCATGAACCCGTCCGTTTAATAAAAATGTTCAATATTTGAAACGATAAAGTACCGTGCCTCCCGTAAGGGAAGATTTCTAAATATCCGTTTGTTGAATGTTAAAATGTTATTTGTCTTTTACAGTTTGAAAAATAAAACCGGTGATGGACGGGCAGCCCGCAGACGGTCTGCATTTTACCAAGGGGGAATGTGACTCCCTGGACTAGCCAGGGGTCACAGGTAACAACACGCACACACACCCCCACCCTAGGCAGTTACAACAGTCAGACAAAAACCCTTGTTGCCTCCCTCCAGGGTCTGATGTCCACACCAGGTGGGGCGGAGACAGGTGGTTAACCCCATCCATCGAGGAGTTTACAGACCTGGAGGCGGGAAAAAGGAACAGAACAGTTTAGGAGTTTGAAGTGAGAGGAGTAAAAGACTGCCGTGCCTGGGTTGGAGCCCAGGCACCTACAGCAAGGTTGGCAGATGGTGGTGGCCGTCTGCAGGAGTCAGCGGAATTCTGCGGAACCGTAGGACCGGGGTTGGGCGGTGGCCCACCGGTACCGAACCGGGGAGCGGAGTGAAGTTGAGCACACAGGCAGGGCCATCGGACCCCGACCAGGCTTGGAGCCGCCAACAATAGTCAAATCCAAGAGTGACAGGAACCCCAGGGGTTTCCTAACTACCCAAGTCCCGTCGGAAGGCAACCGCTCACACCGTGAGGACATACAGCCACCACCACAGGCTAGAGATCCAAGGGCCAGCGCCTGCGGGCAAAATGGCTACTACGGTACCTATACTCCGGGGAGCGGACTGCCGTTTGGGAAACCATCAGAGTCAACACAGTACACAAAGTTGCAGGGAAAGACAGCCACCATCAGCCGTCCAGGGAGAGCACAACATCAACACTGCGGTCGGCTGCGGGACCCGTCCATCCGGCCGTTTTGGTTTACCAGAGACTTTGTCGGTGATTGTCTGAGTGAGTACACTAGTGCCGTCCGGCACCGCGCCGCGGAGTCCCTGCACCCCAGCCGTCCAGCCTCCCCGTCACACCACCGGGCCCCGGGATCACCAAACCCCCCTACTCACGGAGGAGACAACATCCCAGCTGCATCCTACCATCTCTCCCGGGATCCCCGTTACCAGCAGCGGTGGTGCCATCATCACTAAAGTTGAGCGCGGTTCGTGGTTCTCCAGTTCGCGGTTCGAGTGATTTTGGGGGCTGTTCTAGATCGAACAAGAACTCGAGCTTTTTGCTAAAGCTTGATAGTTCTAGTTAAGTTCGAGAAGGGTTCTAGCAGCAAAAAGCCAAGCTAATTACTAGCTGGCTTTCCGCTGTAATAGTGTAAGTCACTTTGTGGAACAGCGCATTCAGATCACTGCTGCTGGGATAATGGCAATCGCCATTTTTTTTTTTTCCTTGTCTTCCTTCCCTAAGCGCGCGCGTGTAGTAGGGCAGACCAGCATGTCAGCCAATCCCAGACACATACACAGCTAAGTGGACTTTTAGCCAGAGAAGCAATGGAATGTGTGATAGGATGTCCATGTCACATGTCCCTGCATTATAAAAACGGGTACCTGCCCGTCGGGACACCATTATCTCTTCTGCGTCTGGGTGTCAGTCACCGCTGGCGTAGCTCCTGTCTCCGATACTGCTGTGTACGCTCTACACACAGCGCTATACAGAATAGGGATAGAAGTTTCTATTAGCCCTTGTAAGGGCTAATAACAGCAGGCTCAGAGCCATAGGTGACAGTCAGGTCAGTGGAAACAGATTTTAACAGCTACAGAAGATAACAGCGTCTGTGTAGCTAAGCTCAGGGACTTCCTCGCTGCATTTCCCCATTAGGAGGGATAGAAAGTGAGGCTTCCTGTCCTGTACACTGACCCACAACCCTGCCACTGTACCCTCCTGCCCTTTGCACACTCAAGCTCATTGTTACTAAGCCATTATACTAGCAAACACTGAGTAAACTTAGTGGCATCCTAAAAGTGGCTGTTGGACTTCCATTAGTGTCCCACTAGTGCAAATCTATTTTCAGCACCACTGCATTGCACACTCAAACTCATTGTTACTAAGCCATTATACTAGCAAACACTGAGTAAACTTAGTGGCATCCTAAAAGTGGCTGCCAAGCTATTTCTAGCACCTCTGCATGACACCCTCCTGCTCTGTTTTTAATAAGCTATAATAATAGCAAAAAATGCTGCCAGTTAGTGGCATCCAAAAAGTGGCTGTTGTACTCCATTTGTGCCCCACTGGTGCCAAGCTATTTCTAACACTTCTGCATGACACCCTCCTGTTCTGTTTTTAATAAGCTATAATAATAGCAACAAATGCTGCCAGTTATTGGCATCCAAAAAGTGGCTGTTGTACTCCATTTGTGCCCCACTGGTGCCAAGCTATTTCTAGCACCTCTGCATGACACCCTCCTGCTCTGTTTTTAATAAGCTATAATAATAGCAAAAAATGCTGCTAGTTAATGGCATCCAAAAAGTGGTTGTTGTACTCCATTTGTGCCCCACTGGTGCCAAGCTATTTTTAGCACCTCTGCAGGACACCCTCATGCACATTTTGCAACGCTTTTTTTTTATAGCAAACTCAGGGAATTCCTTGCTGCATTTCATCATTAGGAGGTATAGAAAGTGAGGCTTCCTTTACTGTCCTGGTACACACAGAACACGGCCACTGTACCCACCTGCCCACTTTTGCCACGCTATTTAATTTGCCCAAAGAGCTGACACTTTTTCTGCCATCCTAAAATTGTCTGGAATACAAAGTTATTGTTCCTTTGCTGCCAAGCAAGGTGCAACACATGTGCATTCTACACTCCTTTCCATTTGTGGAACGCAATAATTAACTGCAGGTAGTCCAGCCAATCTTTCACGAAGGTGGAGGCGTGGATATAATGTTTTCTTCATCCAGTGGTTGTTCTCTCGATGTCTGACAGCTCAACAATACCATCTGTTTGCACTTAAAAAACAAGTAACGACCTGCCAATCACACTCCCGCTTACGGGTAACGTGGTGGAAGTTCAGTGTGAAAAAGCATGTGTGACTGTTTTCCCCACAGTCACAGAGGATGAAGAGCACGCAGATGCACGTGATATGGCAGGCGGTGGTTGCACAGCCCCGCTAGGCCGCATTGTAGCACAGTGAAATTCCCTTTGCGACTTATGCTTCATTTTAAGTCTTGTATTTGATGGGATCCCCAGTATGCAGCAAAACCACGCAACATGAAAAGCACTGTTTGCAGTTGGGTTAATAAATGATTGTTTCACTTTCCCAATACAAACAATAAGAACCATGCATTAAATTGAAATAATAGCAAGCAGTAGGCAACTGAATAGATTGTTCTAAGCCCTCTGCGTAGCAGCAGTAATTGTGTGTGTGTGTGTGCGAAGACAACTTACTAGTGGCGCATCACAAGAGCTTCCCAGTTATCTACCTAAACATAGACAAAACACATCACCCACCCTGAATACCCTTGTTAGCTGAAGCCTCACAGATAAGGCAGATGATAGTGTGAATGCAAACCACACAGCTCTGCAACACAGTCATGTAAATATTGAAAAGCCAAATTCAATGCAAACATGTGTTGCTGTCCCTCTATGATTTAAACTGTACGTGACAATTTGACATTGCAGAGGCAGCAAGTGTGATTGTCTATATAGTCGTCCTACCCAGAACAGATATGTGTTTTCATAATAAAACAAAGTGTTGTGTGCACGCATTACTGTCTGGGCACAGCCTACCGTACCCGGGTACTGTGATGTCTGTGATGTGTTGCCATAAATACAGACTTTACGCTCCTATCATGGTTAACAGTATAGACAGCACCGGAAGAATGTTGGTCTGTGGCACAGGATGCTGCTCACTGGCGTTACGGTGCTCCTCACCAAACTCCAAAATGACTCCCCTCACAATTGAACGAAGTGTTTCCGCGGTTGCTCCTTCCTGTGTGCCGATTTACCCCAGCCGCAGCCTAACTCCAGTGTTTCGCCAACTGAGTATGCTCTGCCTGACTGTGTCATTCCTGAGGCAAAGTCTTAATTTTGGGCTACAGCGCATGCTTGTTTGGACTGTGCCTGAGTCATTCTGCGACCTGCGGCTCAACACACTTACACAGGGCCCTGGTGCTTGACTCACTCTCGGGTGGCCAATAAAACTAACTGCACCCAACATCAGCCCCAGGTGTCCCCTTACACTGCAGTGGCGGTCCCCACTGACCGCAATACCGAGAGTGGCGTCACGAAAATACATATAAAGAAGCAACCTAAGTGTGACCAGACTCTTCCTCCACGTGGAGTCCCTGAAGGTAATGCACCAACACAACACCTGTGGGGCTTCACACTGACTGAGAAAAGCCTCTTTGCACAGGTACTTGCACTCCGTGCCAGGTCTAAGTCCTGTGTTGTACCTAGACAGCATGCTGAAGCGGATAGTCTTTTTTTCAGAAACTGTATTTCATGCTACTGAGCATGCTCAGGCACTTCCTGCATCAGAGGCTAGGTCGGGTAATGAACTCTTTGGCCCTGCCCCTGATGTGGGGGGCCCACATAGACCACAGGGCATCAGGTGTCCTGACAATTTGGCCAGGCCACTCCCAACAGGCTTGCAGAGGCCCCCCCCCTATGACTTGTCACCTCATTGTTGTTGGTCAGATGATGACTGTTGAGGTGTTTTGGTAGCCATGAGGTCATCATTCAAGTGGCGGTTCAAAATAGGACGCTGGTTATGCCGCTCATGACGTGTCACTCTGCTTTTGTCTCCAGGAGTTGCATTGTGGTCCACCCTGGTTTCGGGCGGACCCAGGTTATAAAAGGGGCTGAAGCCAAGGAGAAGGTGCCCAGTCTTCTATTATGCTCCGAAAGAGCACACCTCCATGTGTTGAACCCATTGCGGCTTTAGGCCAGAGGTAGGCAGGGATAGGTCATCGATGCAGGCCGCCACCACAGTTGGTAACGCAGAACGTTTAAGAACAGCTCCTGTCCTACCAGTCCTGCTAGTGCAGCCCAGTGGCATAAACAGGCCTGCTGCTGCTGATGCGCCTGCTGTCCACAGGTGTGTCCCCTACGCACATGGACAGCGTAACCAATGGCCCCTGTGTTGTTAACAGGGAGTTCTGGGGCTGGGTGGTCTTGTGGACCCTGTCACGCTAACAGGGTTCCAAGTCTCCAGATCCGAGTGGCGTCTAACTCGGTTCAGGCTGCTATTTGTTTGAGAGTCAACCTGCTCTGTATCCTCCACCTAACCTTCCAGTTGCCAACCTCTCCTTTTCCATCTGTGAGCACAGTGGACACCGAATGGCGATTGGGATATCTACCTTTCTCTTTCTTTTCTTCTTAATATTTTTTATATAGCGGTAACATAGTATATACCACCTTATCCAAATCTGCCAGTCCCACCATACCAGATGTTGTTTCTTCAGCAAATGTTAATGTTGCTTAACCACCAAACCCACAGATACAAACTTTTTTACCCTTTCCAACACACCTGTTCCCCTTTCCACCAGCATCTGTCCTTTTTCAACTCAGGTTGTATATGACCAAAAATGCAACTCTGCAGAGACACCGTACTCAACGCCGTCTCAGCACAGCAGCCAGACCCTCGGTCCCTCAGATGTGGACAAGTAAGACCATTTCCTCCTATCGATGAAAAAGCGTTGAGATTCACTCTGTGCACCACTGGTGTTTAGTGGAAAAGCAGATGTAAGATTGCGTAACACCTTCTGCTGATACTCATGCATACTTGCGTCCCTTTCTATGGCAGGAGTTATTTCGCAAAATTTTGTGTTGTACCGGGGATCTAACAGTGTGGCAACCCAGTAGTCAGCATGACTTGGAATTCGTACAATCCGAGGGTCATGTTGTAGGTAGTGCAGCAAGAAGGCGCTCATGTGTCTTGAGCATCCAGGAGGACCAAGTCCTTGGTGTGTTGGTGGCGGAGAGGTGAGAATCATGCCTCCTTTCTCTGCCCTCTCCCCAAAACCTCGCACAACCAAAATGTGAGCAAGCTCTCACTAATCTGCTAAGTCTTCCATGCCCATCGCCAGTTCGTCCTCCATTTCTTCCTTGGCTCCTGCACCTTCCTCAACTGTTTTGCTGGTAATATGCTCCCTTGATAATCTCTCTCCCCCACCGTACCATGACTGCCGCCAAGGTGCCGCTGACTGTCTGGACCTTGTAGATCTTGTTATCCCTTCCGCATATGACTCCTCCAGTACTTCCTCCCTTCCTGTTGGACAAACACCTGACTCTGAATAATACTTACAGTGTGCTCTATCATGTAGATGAACAAAATATTCACGCTGAGAATGTCATCGGCAGTGTTAAACATCTGCGTCGACATTTGTAAACTGTGTAGAACGGTGCATATGTCCTTGATCTGACACCACTCCAGCAGCGTGATCTGCACCACCTCTGGATCAAGTTAGCCTACGGTATATGTCATAACGTATTTCAGCTGGGCTTTGCGGTGCTGCCACAGACGCTGCAACATGTGCAGATTCAATTTCCTGCGTGTCGGAACATCGCATTTCTGACGTTTAACCGCCAGAGCTTAATACTTCAGGAGAGATGAAAGTTGTTGAGCTACTGGGTGCGAACGATGGAAGTGAGCACATAGTGAGCGTGCCCGCTGTACAAGGCCATGTAGGCCGGGATGTTGTTTTAAAAACTGCTGTAGAATCAGATTAAACACGTGAGCCATACAAGTCACGTGTGTCACATTGGCCTGACGAAGGCATGCTGCCATGTTTGCATCATTGCCGCACACGGCTGTTAAGTACCCACCGTAGTCCGCTACTTCAATTTGTACTCCTGTCGCAAGGTGACAACGTGTTCCTTTCGTGCATAGTGCTGATGATGGGAGAGGAGTCGACGCCAGCGGCGCAGGTGGACGAAGGTTATGCTCACCCACTGGACTGCGTTACCTTGACATATGCAGAACCAATGGCTGAATGGCAGGTGGTGGGTATCTCACAGATGAAGTACTATCATTCAGCTACAACCAATGGAAAGACACAACACCCTTTTTTAGGCCCCTCCTGTCTGAAGACCACTGCCAGACATAGCTATGAACCTCTGGTTACTGTTACCCCCAGTTAAGTTTTATGAGTTTTTGTGCTTGTTACCTGACTACTTTTCCTGCTTGCTGTTTAGGTACCTCGTTGGCCGATTTGCATTTCACCTCTGCTTGTTTTCTGATTAAGTCCTGTCCCTCCCATTCTGTTCCTCTTCCTCAATTAATTTTTTGACCCTGCATGACTACTATTCTCTGGAACTGCAGCCTTCCACAGGTATTGATCACCTTGGGCCCTGTGTAATTCAAAATCACTGTATAGGGGGTTAAAAGGTTTCAGGGTTCTGGGGTCCAGCTTGGTGAGTGGGTTCCCTCTAGCCTATCCTTTACAGCCCGTCTGAGTGTGTTGATCCAGGCAAGCGTTACACTCTGTCCTCGACAGAAGGACATGTAGGCCGGGATAGTGTTTTAAAAATTGCTGGAGATTCGGATTCAACACGTGAGCCATACAAGGCACGTGTGTCACATTGCCCTGAAGAAGGGCCGCAGACTGTTTAGCATCATTGTCGCACCCGGCATTCCCTGGCTGCTGGTTGAGTGGAGACAACCATTGATGAAACTCGGTCTCACTCTACAGAGCTAACCATCCACAACTCCTCAGCGGTGTCTCACATTTCCCCTACATTTCAAAGTAAACATTTGACCGCCTTATGGCCTTGAGCTTTGCTGCCAGCATAGTAAGGAGGTGTGTGGGATTCCTTGGGTGCATTTACAAGGAAGGGTGGCCTGACCACACAGGGTTTGGGCTGAGGTGCAGGAACAACACGAGGTTACTGAGGCAGAAGCAGTGGAGGAACTTGTACATACAGAGGAAGAACTGAAACACACAACTCGTGGGGACGGAAAGACTTGTACAGCAGACACTTCTCCATCTATCACCATAGTTACCCAGTGTCCAGTCGGCGACATGTAACGCCCCTGTCCATGCTTACTGGGCCAAGTATCTGTGGTGAAATGCACCCTGTCACACAGACTTTCTCAAAGAAGCGGTGATATTTGGTGCGACATGCTGGTGTAGCGCGGGCACGTTTTTGTTGGAGAAGGAGTGGCGCCTGGGCATCGGCTCTTCGGGCACTGCTATGGGCATAAGGTCTTGAAAATCCTCAGTTAAAAAGGTTGGAAAGGCAGCATTTTAGTAGCCAACAGTTTGCAGATGCTGAAAGTCAACCTCTAAGCCATGTCATGCCCTTCTAAAAGCATGTAAAACACAGCAAGGGGACTCCAACCACAGTCTCCCTTGTTTCCAAAAATTGGTCCACACACACCCCACTTGACTGGCATCAGTTGACCCCCAAATTCAAGCTTACAAAGATGCTTTGCATGAAGCACTATCCAAAATACGCGTGCCTTTCGCCTCCCCTGGCTGACCCAGAGGAAGAAAAGTCCTCTGAGAGCCATGACTTGTTCATCTTGGTTCTTTTTTCAAAAGCGAGGGGACTCCAACCACAGTCTCCCTCGTTTCCACTAATTGGGCCACACACACCCCACTTGACTGGCATCAGTTGACCCCCATTTTTAAGATGAAAAAGATGCTTTGCATGAAGCACTCTCAAAAATATGCGTGCCTTTCGCCTCCCCTGGATGACTCAGGGGAAGAAAAGTCCTCTGAGAGCCATGACTTGTTCATCTTGGTTCTTTTTTCAAAAGCGAGGGGACTCCAACCACAGTCTCCCTCGTTTCCGCTAATTGGGCCACACACACCACCCTTGATTGGCATCAGTTGACCCCCATTTTCAAGATGAAAAAGATGCTTTGCATGAAGCACTCTCAAAAATACATGTGCCTTTCGCTTCCCTGGATGACCCAGGGGAAAAAAAGTCCTCTGTGACCCATGACTTCCTCATATTGGTGAATGTTAGTATTTCCACATTGTCAGTGGACAGACGCGTGTGCTTATCTGTCAGTACACCCCCAGCAGCACTGAAGACAGGTTCCGAGAGAACGCTGGCTGCGGGACACGACAAGATCTTCAAGGCGTACGTGGCGAGCTCAGTCAATTTATCCAAATTGGAAGCCTAAAATGAGCAAGGCTCAAGTTGCACAGTAATGGCATCGATGTTCCCTTGCATATTCTCATATATCTGTGTCTCCTCCTCTTTTTCCTTGTCCAGCTTTTTTGTTTTCGCATGAGTATATGTCCTTGTCACTTTCCCATGTGTTTGTGTTGTGTTGTGAGTTGTTTGTCACCTTTTGGACACCTTTGAGGGTGTTTTCTAGGTGTTTTTATGTGTTTGTGATTGCCTCCCATTGTTTCCTATGCGGTTCGAGTGGTTCGCCGAACTCAACTCGAACGAGACCTCCGTTCGTCGAACCGAACTCGAGCCGAACCGCGACCGGTTCGCTCATCTCTAATCATCACCACGTCCCGTGGGTGGCGTCACGAACAATCTCCTTAACCAAAACCATCCCTTTTCACTCACGGGCGAGGAGCGCCGCTCGAGTCCCCGGGTCCGGCCCACCGCTCGAGCCACCGAGCAGCAGAAGCCCCGGACCCAAGCGTGGTGAGCGCGTCCCTTCCGCCCGCGACACTTGTTCTGTACAACGCTGAATTTTGGATGCAGGATAAACATGCTATGCCCAAAACAGCACTATTCCTGATTGTGGGCATGTATCCCTACTAGGTATGATCGAATACCAAAATATTCGACTTCGCGAATATCCAACGAATAGGTCGTCACTATTCGACTATTCGCGAATATTTGATGTGCAATGTAAGGATATGGGAAACCCGTATAATTTTACGTTAGACATAACGGCGAGCTGTGGTGAGTGAGGAAAATGCTGAAATGGATGGAAAAAGGCAGAAACAGTATGGACAAAGCCTGTAGAAGGTGCGTGACTGCATTTCTGGTGTTTTGGAATTAGGTGCTCAAAGCTGCACGTGGCTTTTATGTAGTCGCCAGAACAGCTTTCAAACCAAGTAAAAGAGGGGAAATTGATAAGAAACAGTTTGTGGTGCCTAATAACTTTAATAAAACGTAAAATCAAGTTCCGACCTCAAAAAAACCACTTTAGCATATGTTCACACACGTTTTGGTTTTTAGATTTTTCTCCCGTTTTTGATTAGACAGGGCTCTAACTTATACATTATATTGGTGACTTTTTTTGGGACATATCTGACAGCACTTTAAAAAGTCAGCTACAATGTGCTTGTTGGGATGTTGGCCTTGCCCTCCTCCACCACCACCACCACCACCACCACTACCAACACTATCTGCTCAGGAGTGCGGATTCAGGTACACAGGAGTATGGGTTCAGGGTCACAGCATTATGGGTTTAGGTTTACAAGATTAACTAGTTCAGCTACACAGGGGCCAGAAAATGCTACTAGCACGCACAGAAACTAAGAACTAAAATTGCTCAGGCACCTCTCTACTGTATAGGGAAGGTTGTCTTAAATAGCCGGTGCCTCCCAGCCATAGACTGGGGACTCTTCCAAATTGTGCATGCTGCCTCTTTAGGAAGCATGGAGCGGGGGCATGCTAAACACATTGCCAGGTGACCTTCACCACATGTAGGGAAAGGGCGTACAGAGAGGCCGTAAATATATTCCATGTAAAATAATATGCCTTAAAATATTACCATATATGAGGCAGTGTATGAAATTGCTTAGGCGGGGAGCTTCCTAAAATGAAAGAGAAATGTTGAGAAAAAAATGTAATAAAAATAATTATAATGAAACCACACATGTAATAAAATAAATATTAAGTGGCTAAGTTTTTCTCTCAACAGAAATATATAAATAAATAGTAAAAAGGGTCTCAATCAAATAGATATATCCAAGTTTAACCTATAAATACTTAAAAAATAGTTCAGCCCAAAAAATGGCTAAAGGTAAGTTGCTCATTAAGCCCTCTGGTGCTTACGGACATGCACCAGTAGATCCAGTCCCATTCCTTTTTCAGGATAAAACAATTCCAGTACCCACATCTGGGACTGGATGCAACCATCTCAACCACTCTGAAGGAGACCTGGTCAATGTCACCCCATGAACCAGATTTATATGTTTTGCCAAAGGAGTGTCTCTTTTGTTCCTTATACCCCCCAAATGTTCTGCTACATGATTATTGACCTCTCTCTTGGTTTTGCCAATGTAATCTATTCACTGGTGCACGTAGCCATGTACAGTATATCACACCCACAGTACTGCAGATGGGGAAGTCCCTGATAGTTCAGTACTTCCCTGTTGATGAACTTGTAACATTTTTAGCTGGACTGATCCACTTGCAATATTTGTGAAGTTTTCTATCAAGCCAAGTATTTGGTTGTGTACGGGGTTTATACAGACTGTGTACCAGTCGGTCCCCCACCGATCTACCTCTCCTCAATGTTATTTAGGGTTTTTTTGAGATAAATTTATCAAACGTATTGTGGTAGAGCCACTCTCTCAACAGTAGGGGATGGATGCAGGAACACCTCACGTGTCGATTTTCACCTGGTTTATTATCATCAGTCACAATCCATAGACAAGAAGACAACACTACTGCCTCCAGCACAGGAACATACAGAACTAAACAGAACACCATGAGTGTGTCCAGAGGCCTGGCTTTTACCTCTGGGACCACACTTCGAGGTGGAGATATGGTGAACAGCCATCCCACCAATCTGTTTAGCATGGGCACCATCAACCACCAAACAGGGGAGCCACGACAGAACATCTGCATTCCCATGTAACTTCCCAGGCCTGTGCTCCACATGGAAGGCAAAGTCTTGGAGGGCTAGAAACCACCTGGTCACCCTAGCATTCTTTCTCTGGCTACTTCTCAACCATGTCAGTGGCGCATGATCAGACACTAGCCTGAATTTATGGCCTAGCAGGTAGTATTTTAGAGAGTCCACTGCTCACCTAATGGCCAGGCATTCCTTTTCCACAATGGCATAGTTTTTCTCACAAGAGGAGAGTTTCCCACTCAGGTAAAGCACTGGATGTTCCTCGCCATTTATTTCCTGCGACAGCACAGCTCCCAACCCGACCTCCGAAGCATCAGTCTGAAGCACAAACTCCTTGGTAAAGTCAGGTGCCACCAGGTCTGGCTGCCGACACAAAGCAGACTTCAAGTCCTGGAATGCCACCTCCGCCTCAGAGGTCCACTTCGCCACCAATGGCTTCATAACCCCGAGGAGATCGGTCAGCGGAGCTGCCCTCACAGCAAATTTCGGTACAAACTGGCGGTAGTATCCGACGATTCCCAGAAATGCCCTAACCTTCTTTTTAGAGAGTGGTCGTGGCCAATTCTTGATCGCCTCCACTTTATTCTCTTCTGGCTTGATTAGGCCCCTACCGACAACATAGCCCAGGTACCAGGCCTCCGCATTCCCTATGGTGCACTTCTTTGGGTTTATGGTAAACCCCACCTTCCTCAATGCATCCAGCACCGCATGGACCCTTTGTAGATAACTTCCCCAATCCGGGGTGAAGATCACTATCATCCAGATAAGCTGCGGCGTACTTCTGATGAGAAACTAGGATCCGGTCCATGGCGCTCTGGAAGGTGGCTGGGGCTCCCAGCAACCCAAACGGCATCCTGGTGTACTGGAAACATCCGTCAGGTGTAGAGAAAGCCGTCTTCTCCTTTGTTGCTTGAGACATAGGTATTTGCCAGTACCCTTTGTCATGTCAAGGGTGGTAATATACCTAGCTGGCCCAAGCCTTTCAATGAGCTCATCGACTCGAGGCATCGGATAAGCGTCAAATTTTGTTACTTCATTTAACTTGTGGTAGTCATTGCAAAATCGCCATTCTCCATCCGGCTTTGGCACAAGGACAATAGGACTAGATCAGCCACTTCTTGATTCCTCAATCACGCCCAAGGCCCAGCATCCTCTTCACCTCTTTTGAGATCACTTCTCGGCGGACTTCGGGGATCCGGTATGGCTTCAGATGTACTCTCACATGTGGTTCCGTCAGACCTTCATGTTCCATAACCTGTGTACACCCCGGCAATTCTGAAAAGAGATCTCGATTGTGATAAAGCAACTCCCAACACTGCTGCTTTTGGGCCCTTGACAGCGTCTCTGCCACTGTGACGTCCTCGATATCAGCGTCCACCTTGGCAGCTAGACACGGAGCTGACATGGCTTAATAAGATTAATATGGTACACCTGGCTGGTCTTCCTCCTACCCGGTTGGTGGATCTTATAATTCACCTCTCTCAGTTCATAGGGTCCCTGCCACTTGGCCAGAAATTTACTTTCCACAGTAGGGATCAACACCAACACACGGTCGCCAGGGCTGAACTGTCTCACCCTGGCAGAGCAATTATATACTCTCGCCTGTGCCTCTTGAGCCCGGAGAAGACTCTTTCATGATGGGTATCACCTCAGCCATCCTCTCCTGCATCTGGGCCACATACTCCATGACACTCCTATGGGGGGTAACCTCTGCTTCCCAGGTTTCTTTGGCTATGTCAAGCAACCGTCGGGGATGTCGACCATATAAAAGTTCAAAGGGAGAGAACCCGGTAGAGGCTTTTGGAACTTCCCTGATAGAAAAGAGCAAATATGGAAGCAGGCAATCCTAATCTCAGCCATCCTTCTCCACGACCTTCTTAAGCATGGACTTTAAGGTCTTATTGAATCTCTCCACATGGCCGTCTGTCTGCAGGTGATAGACTGAAGTCTTCAGTTGTGTAATCCGCAGCACCTTAAAGGGGGTCCCTTGGTCTGTCAGGATCTCCTTTGGCAGTCCGGTCCGAGAGAAGATATGGACCAACTCCCTGGCTATATTCTTAGAGGAACAATTACTCAATGGCACCTCCTCAGGGTATTGAGTTGCATAGTCCAGAACCACTAAGATATAGTGGTGCCCTCTAGCGGATTTTTATCAGGGGGCCCACAAGATCTATGGCAATACGGTCAAACGGGACCTCTATTATAGGTAATGGCACAAGGGGACTTCGAAAGTGTGAAACTGGTGCAGTTAGCTGGCAGGTGGGACAGGATCTACAATAATAAGAATCTCTTGATGACACCCCGGCCAGTAGAACCTCTGAAGAATCTTCTCCCGTGTTTTATCTACCCCCAGGTGACCACCCAGGACATGAGAATGGGCCATGTCTAACACCCGGCGTCTATAAGCCCCTGGTACCAATAGTTGCTTAATTATCTCACCTCTCAACTGGGTAACCCGATATAACAATTCCCCATTTACTGCAATGTGGGGGTATCTGGTGTCAGCCCGCGGCTCTTGAGCAACCCCATTTATGACAGTCACATTTTCAAATGCCCCCTTTAGTGTCAGGTCCCTCATTTGCACAGTACCAAAGTTCCCTTCGGAAACGGCCAACTCCGGCATGTCAACCTCCTGGTACTCGGCCTCGTCCTCATCGCCCACCAACACACATAGGGGGAAAGTCCGCCTCCGACTGAAATGAAATCTTATCATTGAGGGCTAACTGTCCTTTATCTGAGACACAGGGTTCCACCCCTTTACTCCACAACTCCCAGAACAAAGCAAAGTCTCGCCCTGTTATTAGTGGGTACAACAGATCTTTTACCACTCCAACCTTATGAGACTCCGACCCACAAGTTGTTTTTATAGTCACAGCGGCCACAGGATAGTCCTTATCATCCCCATGAATACAGCGACGCCCACCCTCTTCCCAGGAATCAACTGGTATGGAAGTGTGTCCTTCACGAGGGTCACCAAACTCCCGGAGTCTAACAGTCCCACTATTCTGGTACCATTTATTTCTACGAGACATGCCTGTGGCCCCTCACTGGGTTGACTGTCCACACTGCAGGCCGAAGCAGGTATGCATAATAGGAAGAGCGCCGACCCATGCTGCAGTCCATCGGATCGGTGGTCAAAAGACAACAGGCAGCAATGTGACCCGGTCCCTGGCACCTCCAACAGATAATATTACTGACTGGGGGTTTTTGCATGCCTCCACTTGCCACTTGGGACCTTGGATTCCCCCCTCCTGTGGCTCTTGTACCCTTCTTTTGGGAGTCGCTCCCTGAAGAAATCCCATAATAGGGAAATGGTAAGTCCCGTGGCTTCCCCCGGAAACTCTCTACCACCTGATACCTCTCCACCAGTCCAACCAGGTTGTTGGCATTCAAGGGGTTTCCCTGGGCAACCCAAGTCTGCACTGGCTTTGGAAGGGAGTGAATAAACCTGTCAATTATGACCCACTCCACCATCTGCGCTGGGGTGGAGGACTCTGGCTGCAACCATTTTTTTACCAGATGCAATAAATCAAACATTTACGAGCGAGGGGGTTTGTCGCCATGATATGCCCACTGGTGGACCCGTTGTGCCCTAAAAGTCATAGTCACACCCAGGCGTGCCACAATTTAAACCTTTAGTCTGTCATACTCCTTAGCGTCCTGTAAAGCAAGATCATAATAGGCCTTTTGAGGCTCTCCACTTAAATATGGCGCCAACACCTCCGCCCACTGGTCCGGCAGGAGTTTTTCTCATTCAGCAACTCTCTCAAACACAGTCAAGAAGGCCTCAACATCATCCCCCAGAGTCATCTTTTGCATAGCTCGCCTTACCGCCTTTCGGACGTTAGCGTCATCACGTGGACTGATCGCACTGCCACGGATTACCTCTTATCTGCTTCTGCTGTTGCTCCTGTTGTTGCTGCAGCATCTGTTTCAACAGCTTGTTCGTCTCCTGCTGGGCCAGCACCAGGTGTTTAATCAAGTCCTCCATGGTGTCTGACCGTGTTCCCTGGCTCATGGCTGCCTTCACCCAGGACATCCAGCTCCTCTGTAGCAGGCATAAACGGCCCCGGGATGCCTGCCCGCAGTCTGCACCACTTGTGGTAGAGCCACTCTCTCAGCAGTAGGGGATGGATGCAGGAACACCTCATGTGTCGATTTTCACCTGGTTTATTATCATCAGTCACAATCCATAGACAAGAAGACAACACTACTGCCTCCAGCACATGAACGTACAGAGCTAAACAGACCACTATGAGTGTGTCCAGAGGCCTGGCTTTTACCTCTGGAACCACACCCTGAGGTGGAGATATGGTGAACAGCCATCCCACCCATCTCTTTAGCTGTCCACACAAACCCGGCCCAGGTAATACAAATTAACCCTCTCAGCACCTAATGTGCTGGAGTGCTACATCCGGGTTCACATCACTGATTGTAATAATCGCAGCGACACATATCTCCCCTCGTGCACATCACCAGTGATCATATCACAGTCTGTAAAACCTTATCAAGGTATATACTGGGGTTTTGCCCCACAGCATCAATTTCTGACACTATGGAGCGTCCCCTCAGAGGATAAACACCTTTGTGAATTTTCAGAATGGAATAGAATGTAGCTATGGTTGGAAACTTGGGGTTGAAAAAAATCCATTTTGTCTTTTGAGATTAGTGATTTTTCAAATCCTTCACAGATGATCTCAATGAGAGCCAACTTAAAGTCTGACATGGGGTCTGTGGATAATACCGCATATGGAGATGTATCATATAGTATTTGTAGACTCATATGAAGATATTTCTCTGTGTCCATGACCACCATGTTTCGCCCTTTATCAGAAAGTTTGATGGTTATTTCTTAGTTTTTATCAAGTTTTGAAAGCTTCCCTTTCTGAATTTGTAAGATTAGGTCTAGTGCTAGTAAGACTGGGTCTAATTTTATGGATCTCATTCGTAACTAGTGTGGAAAAAATATCAATACTACTGCACATAGTAGCAGGAGGCATCTTGGTGTTTTTCGGTCTGAGGTTCGTAAATGGTCCCCTCTCTGAGTCGATAATGTCAACCTATTAGAGTCTTGCCAGAAGTTTAACATCAGGTAGAGTATCCAAAGAAATGCCAAGCCTTTGACATTCACTGAGATCATTCTGTCTGAAAAATTTCCTCCGAGTTACCTCACAAAAGGTTTTAAATCTTTTACCCAAACAAAGGCATCAAATCATGTAGTCAGCACAAAGGAAAGGCCATAAGTAATTACTTTAACCTCTACACTTGACAGTCTATAGTAGAGATGAGCGAACCGGTCGCTGTTCGGCTCGAGGTCGGTTCGCCGAACGGAGGTCCCGTTCGAGTTCGGTTCGTCGAACGTTCGACGAACCGAACTTGAACTGCATAGGAAACTATGGCAGGCAATCACAAACACATAAAAACACCTAGAAAACACCCTCAAAGGTGTCCAAAAGGTGACAAACAACTCACAACACAACACAAACACATGGGAAAGTGACAAGGACATATACTCATGCGAAAACAAAACAGCTGGACAAGGAAAAAGAGGAGAAGACACAGATATATGAGTATATGCAAGGAAACATCGATGTCATTACTGTGCAACTTGAGCCCTGCTCATTTTAGGCTTCCAATCTGGATAAATTGCCTGAGCTTGCCACGTACGCCTTGGGGATCTTGTCGTGTCCTGCAGCCAGCGTTCTCTCGGAACCTGTCTTCAGTGCTGCTGGGGGTCTGCTGGCAGATAAGCACACGTGTCTGTCCACTGACAATGTGGACATGGCTCTCAGAGGACTTTTCTTCCCCTGGGTCAGCCAGGGGAGGCGAAATGCACGCGTATTTTTGAGAGTGCTTCATGCAAAGCATCTTTTTCATTTTGAAAAGGGGGGTCAAGTGATGCCAGTCAAGTGGGGTGTGTGTGGCCCAATTAGTGGCAACGAGGAAGACTGTGGTTGGAGTCCCTCGCTGTGTTTCTAAAAGAACCAAGATGAACAAGTCATGGCTCTCAGAGGACTTTTCTTCCCCTGGGTCAGCCAGGGGACGGGAAAGTCACGCGTATTTTTGAGAGTGCTTCATGCAAAGCATCTTTTTCTTTTTCAAAAGGGGGGTCAACTGATGCCAGTCAAGTGGGGTGTGTGTGGCCCAATTAGTGGCAACGAGGGAGACTGTGTTTGGAGTTCCCTCGCTGTGTTTTACATGATTTTCGAAGGGCATGACATGCCTAAGAGGTTGAGTTTCATCATCTGCAACTTGTTGGCAACAGAAAGGCTGCCTTTACACCCTTTTGAGACTGAGGATTTTCGAGACCTTATGCCCATTGCAGTGCCCCAAGAGCCGATGGCCAGTCGTCACTCCTTCTCCAAGAAAGGCGTGCCCGCGCTACCACAGCAGGTCGCACACAACCTCACCGATTCCTTGAGAAACTGTGTGTGACAGGGTGCATTTCACCACAGATACTTGGACCAGTAAGCATGGACAGGAGAGTTACATGTTGCTGACTGGGCACTGGGTAACTATGGTGAGAGATGGAGAAGGGTTTGCTGTACATGTCTTGCCGTCCACACGACTTGTGTGTCAATCCTTCATTTGTATGTACAAGTTCCTCCACTGCTTCTGCCTCCTCAACCTCGTGTGGGTCCTCCACCTCAGCCCAAACCCTGTGTGGTCAGGCCACCCGCGTTGTAACTGCGCCCAAGGAATCCCACACACCTCCTTACTATGCTGGCAGCAGAGCTCAAGGCCATCAGGCGGTCAAATGTTTACTTTGAAATGTAGGGGAAATGTGAGACACCGCTGAGGAATTGTGGACGGTTAGCTATGGAGAGTGAGACCGAGTTTCATCAATGGTTGTCTCCACTCAACCAGCAGCCAGGAAAGGTCAGGTGCGACAATGATGCAAACCAGTCTGCGACCCTTCTTCAGGGCAATGTGGCACACGTGCCTTGTATGGCTCACGTGTTGAACCTGGTTGTCCAGCAATTTTTAAAACACTATCCCGGCCTACATGGCCTTCTGCAGAGGGCACGGTGTAACGCCTGCCTGGATCGTCACACTCAGATGGGCTGTAAAGGATAGGCTAGAGGCAAGCCACTCACCAAGCTGGACACCCAGAACCCTGAAACCCTTTAACCCCTATACAGTGATTTGGAATTACACAGGGCCCAAGTTGATCAATACCTGTGGAGGGCTGCAGTTCCAGAGAATAGTAGTCATGCAGGGTCAAAAACATTAATTGAGGAAGAAGAACAGAATGGGATGGCCAGGACTTAATCAGAAAACAAGCAGAGGTGAAATGCGGATCGGCCAACGAGGTACATAAACAGCAAGCAGGAAAAGTAGTCAGGTAACAAGCACACAAACTCATAAAACTGAACTGGGGGTAACAGTAACAAGAGGTTCATAGCTTTGTCTAGCAGTGATCTGCAGACAGGAGGGGCCTAAAAAAGGGTGTGGTGTCTTCCCATTGGTTGTAGCTGAATGATGGTACTTCATCTGTGAGATACCCACCACCTACATTCAGCCTGTGGTTCTGTATCTGTCAAGGTAACGCAACCCAGTGGGTGACCATAACCTGCGTCCACCTGCGCCACAGGCATCGACTCCTTTCCCATCATCAGCACTATGCACGAAAGGAACACGTTGTCACCTGGCGACCGGAGTACAAATTGATTGAGTGGACTACGTTGGTGACTCAACAGCCGTGTGCGGCAATGATGCAAACCTGTCTGCGGCCCTTTGTCAGGGCAATGTGACACACGTGCCTTATATGGCTCACGTGTTGAATCTGATTCTCCAGCAATTTTTAAAATACCATCCCGGCCTACATGGCCTTGTGCAGCGGGCACGCTGCTATGTGCTCACTTTCATACTTCGCACCCAGCAGCTCAACAACTTTCATCGCTCCTGAAGTCTTAGGGTCTGGCAGTTAAACGCCGGAATAGCGATGTTCTGACACGCAGGAATTGGAATTTGCACATGTTGCAGCGTCTGTGGCAGCACCGCAGAACCCTGCTGAAATACGGTATGACGTATACCCTGGGCTAACTTGATCCAGAGGTGGTGCAGATCACGCTGCTGGAGTGGTGTCAGATCAAGGACCTATGCACCCTTCTATACAGTTTACAAATGTCGACGAAGATGTTTAGCACTAGTGATGCCATTCTCAGCGTGACAATTCTGGTCATCTACAAATGGAGCACACTGTAAGCATTATTCGGAGTCAGGTGTTGGTCCAAGAGGAAGGGGAGGAAGTACAGGAGGAGTCATATGCAGAAGGGATAATAAGATGTACAAGGTCCATACGGTGAGCGGCACCTAGGCGGCAGTCATGGTGGGGGATAGGGATTAACAAGGGCGCATAGTATCAGCAAAAATTGTTTAGGAAGGTGCAGGAGCCCATGAAGAAATGGAGGACGAACTTGCGATGGGCATGGAAGACTCAGCAGATGAGTGAGAGCTTGCTCACATTTCGGTTGTGCGAGGTTGGGGGGAGAGGGCAGAGGAAGGCGGCACGATTCTCACCTCTCTGCCACCAACAAACCAAGGACTTGATCCTCCTGGATGCACAAGACACATGAGCGCCTTCTTGCTGCACTACCTACAACATGACCCTCGGATTGTACGAATTCGAAGTAATGCTAACTACTGGGTTGCCACACTGTTACATCCTTGGTACAAGACCAAATTTGGCGAAATAATTCCTGCCATAGAAAGGGACGCACGTATACAGGAGTATCTGCAGAAGGTGGTACGGATTCTTAGATCCGCTTTTCCAGTAAACACCAGTGCTGCACAGAGTGAATCTCAATGCTTTGTCATGGATAGGAGGAAATGGTCTTTTACTTGTCCACATCTGAGGGACCAAGGGCTGGCTGCTGTGCTGAGACGGCATTGAGTACGGTGTCCCTGCAGAGTTGCACTTTTGGCCATATACCAAATGAGTTGAAAAAGGACAGATGCTGGTGGAAAGGGGAACAGGTGTGTTGGAAAGGGGAAAAAAGTTTGTGTCCGTGGGTTTGTTGGTTAAGCAAAAGTAACATTTGATGAAGAAACACCATCTGTTACGGTGGGACTGGCAGATTTGGATAAGGTGGTATATACTATGTTACCGCTATATAACGAAAATTAATAAGAAAAGAAAGAGAAAGGTATATATCCCCATCAGCAGTCAATGTCCACCGTGCTCCCAGATGGAAAAGGAGAGGTTGGCAACTGGAAGGTTAGGTGGAGGATACAGAGCTGTGTGGCTATGAAACTAATAGTTGCCTGAACCGAGTTAGACGCCACTCGGATCTTGAGAGTGGGAGCCCTGTTAGCGTCACAGGGTCCACACGCCCACCCAGCCCAGGAACTCCCTGTTAACATCACAGGGGCCATTGAGTACGCTGACCGTGTGCATTGGGGCCACACCTGTGGACAGCAGACACATCAGCAGCAGCAGGCTTGTTAATGCCACTGGGCTGCACAAGCAGGACTTGTAGGACAAGAGCTGGTCTTAACCGTTCTGCGTTACCAACTGTGGTGGCGGCCTGCATCGACGCCCTATCCCTCCCTACCTCTGGCCTAAAGCCGCAATGGGTTCAACACATGGAGGTGTGCTCTTTCGGAGCATAATAGAAGACTGCGCACCTCCTTGTTGGCTCCAGCCCGTTTTATAATCTGGGTCCGCCCCAAACCAGGGTGGACCACAATGCACCTCCTGGAGACAAAAGCAGAGTGACACGTCATGAGTGGCATAACTAGCGTCCTATTTGGAACCGAAACTTCAATAATGACCTCATGGCTGCCATGACACAAACACCTCACCAGTTATCGTCTGACCATCAATAATGAGGTGACAAGTCATAGGGGCGGGCCTCTGAAAGCCATTTGGGAGTGGCCTAGCCACATCGTCAGGACACCTGATGCCCTGTGGTCTATATGGGCCCCCCACATCAGGGGCAGGGCCAAAGAGTTCATTACCGGACCTAGTCTCTGATGCAGTAAGTGCCTGAGCATGCTCAGTTGCATGAAATACAGTCTCTGAAAAAAGACTATCAGCTTTAGCATGGTGTCCAGGCACAAAACAGGACTTAGACCCGGCACGGAATGCAAGTACCTGTGCAAAGAGGCTTTTCTCACTAAGTGTGGGAGCATGCGCTGTATCCCGAAATGAAGACTTAGCCTCAGGAATGGCACATTCAGGCTGAGCATACTCACTAGGCGAAACACTGTAGTTAGGCTGCAGCTGGGGTAAATTGGCACACGCATGCGCACTAGCTGCCTCTCCACACTTAGACGTGGAGGAGAAATTGCTCTTCGGGTGTGGACTTGGAGATTCTGTCTATGAACAGAAGGAAAAGCTAAAGAAAGCCTCACTTTCTATCCCTCCGAATTATCAAATGCAGCAATGAATTCCCTGAGTTTGCTATAACATTAGCGTAGCAAAATGTGCATGAGGGTGTCATGCAGAGGTGCTAGAAATAGCTTGGCACCAGTGGGACACTAATGAAATACAACAGCCAGTTCTATGATGCCACTAAATGGCAGTATTTTTTGCTATCATTATAGCTTATTAAAAACAGAGCAGGAGGGTGTCCTGCACAGGTGCTAGAAATAGCTTGGCACCAGTGGGACAATAATGAAATACAACAGCCAGTTCTATGATGCCACTAAATGGCAGTATTTTTTGGTATCATTATAGCTTATTAAAAACAGAGCAGGAGGGTGTCCTGCACAGGTGCTAGAAATAGCTTGGCACCAGTGGGACAATAATGAAATACAACAGGCAGTTCTATGATGCCACTAAATGGCAGTATTTTTTGCTATCATTATAGCTTATTAAAAACAGAGCCGGAGGGTGTCCTGCACAGGTGCTAGAAATAGCTTGGCACCAGTGGGGCACTAATGGAATACAACAGGCAGTTCTATGATGCCACTAAATGGCAGTATTTTTTGCTATCATTATAGCTTATTAAAAACAGAGCAGGAGGGTGTCCTGCACAGGTGCTAGAAATAGCTTGGCACCAGTGGGACAATAATGAAATACAACAGCCAGTTCTATGATGCCACTAAATGGCAGTATTTTTTGCTATCATTATAGCTTATTAAAAACAGAGCAGGAGGGTGTCATGCAGAGGTGCTGTAAATAGCTTGGCACCTGTGGGGCACAAATGGAGTACAACAGCCACTTTTTGTATGCCACTAAGTTGCAGCAGTTTTTGCTATTATTATAGCTTTTAAAAACAGAGCAGGAGGGTGTCATGCAGAGGTCCTTTAAATAGCTTGGCACCTGTGGGGCACAAATGGAGTACAACAGCCACTTTTTGTATGCCACTAAGTTGCAGCAGTTTTTGCTATTATTATAGCTTTTAAAAACAGAGCAGGAGGGTGTCATGCAGAGGTGCTGTAAATAGCTTGGCACCTGTGGGGCACAAATGGAGTACAACAGCCACTTTTTGTATGCCACTAAGTTGCAGCGGTTTTTGCTATTATTATAACTTTTAAAAACAGAGCAGGAGGGTGTCATGCAGAGGTGCTGTAAATAGCTTGGCACCTGTGGGGCACAAATGGAGTACAACAGCCACTTTTTGTATGCCACTAAGTTGCAGCAGTTTTTGCTATTATTATAGCTTTTAAAAACAGAGCAGGAGGGTGTCATGCAGAGGTCCTTTAAATAGCTTGGCACCTGTGGGGCACAAATGGAGTACAACAGCCACTTTTTGTATGCCACTAAGTTGCAGCAGTTTTTGCTATTATTATAGCTTTTAAAAACAGAGCAGGAGGGTGTCATGCAGAGGTGCTGTAAATAGCTTGGCACCAGTGGGGCACAAATGGAGTACAACAGCCACTTTTTGTATGCTACTAAGTTGCAGCAGTTTTTGCTATTATTATAGCTTTTAAAAACAGAGCAGGAGGGTGTCATGCAGAGGTGCTGTAAATAGCTTGGCACCTGTGGGGCACAAATGGAGTACAACAGCCACTTTTTGTATGCCACTAAGTTGCAGCGGTTTTTGCTATTATTATAACTTTTAAAAACAGAGCAGGAGGGTGTCATGCAGAGGTGCTGTAAATAGCTTGGCACCTGTGGGGCACAAATGGAGTACAACAGCCACTTTTTGTATGCCACTAAGTTGCAGCAGTTTTTGCTATTATTATAGCTTTTAAAAACAGAGCAGGAGGGTGTCATGCAGAGGTGCTGTAAATAGTTCGGCACCTCTGGGGCACAAATGGAGTACAACAGCCACTTCTTGTATGCCACTAAGTTGCAGCAGTTTTTGCTATTATTATAGTTTTTAAAAACAGAGCAGGAGGGTGTCATGCAGAGGTGCTGTAAACAGCTTGGCACCTGTGGGGCACAAATGGAGTACAACAGCCATTTTTTGTATGCCACTAGGTTCACTCAGTGTTTGCTAGTATAATGGCTTAGTAACAATGAGTTTGAGTGTGCAATGCAGGCAGACGTGCTGCAAATATCTTTGCACTAGTGGGACTATACAGAAGTCCAATAGCCACGTTTAGGATGCCACTAAGTTCACTCAGTGTTTGATAGTATAATGGCTTAGTAACAATGAGTTTGAGTGTGCAATGCAGGCATACGTGCTGCAAATATCTTTGCACTAGTGGGACTATACAGAAGTCCAATAGCCACGTTTAGGATGCCACTAAGTTCACTCAGTGTTTGCTAGTATAATGGCTTAGTAACAATGAGTTTGAGTGTGCAATGCAGGCAGACGTGCTGTAAATATCTTTGCACTAGTTGGACTATACAGATGTCCAATAGCCACGTTTAGGATGCCACTAAGTTCACTCAGTGTTTGCTAGTATAATGGCTTAGTAACAATCAGTTGGAGTGTGCAATGCAGACAGACGTGCTGCAAATATCTTTGCACTAGTGGGACTATACAGAAGTCCAATAGCCACGTTTAGGATGCCACTAAGTTCACTCAGTGTTTGCAAGTATAATGGCTTAGTAACAATGAGTTGGAGTTTGCAAAGGGCAGGAGGGTACAGTGGCAGGGTTGTGGGTCTCTGGGTTGAGGAAAGGAAGCCTGCCTTTCTATCCCTCCTAATGGGGAAATGCAGCGAGGAAATCCCTGACCTTAGCTACACAGACGCTGTCATCTTGTGTAGCTGTTAAACTCTGTTTTTACGGACCTGTCACCTATGGCTCTGACCCTGCCGGTATGAGCCCTTAAAAGGACTGATAGAACGTGCTATCCCTAAGCTGTCCAGCGCTGTGTATGGAGCGTATACAGCAGTATCGGCGATAGGAGCTGCGCCAGTGATGTCTGACACCAAGGACGCAGAAGGCAGATAATGGCATGCTGGAGGAAAATGTCCGGTTTTATAATGCAGGGACATGTGACATGGACATCCTATCACACATGCCGTTGCTTCTCTGGCTAAAAGTCCACTTAGCTGTGTGTGTGTCTGGGATTGGCTGACATGCTGGCCCGCCCCACTACACACGCGCGCTTAGGGAATTAAGACAAGGAAAAAAAAAAAATGGCCATTATACATACAGCAGTGATCTGAATGCACTGTTCCCGCACACTATACACTGAAATGTCATAATAGTGTGAGTCACAGAGTGACTTACACTATTACAGCGGAAAGCCAGCTAGGAATTAGCTGTTTTTTTTGCTGCTAGAACCGTTCTCGAACGTATCTAGAACTATCGAGCTTTAGCAAAAAAGCTCGAGTTCTAGTTTGATCTAGAACAGCCCCCAAAATCACTCGAGCCGCGAACTGGAGAACCGCGAACCGCGCTCAACTCTAGTCTATATTTAGAAATGTTTAACCTTTTGGCCATCTCCCAGACTTATATTTACCACTTTTTGATTTTCTGGGATATCTCTCCTGGAATGGATAAGGATCTCTTATTCCTAAAAAAAGATTTCTGTGGTAAGGGTGTGGTTTCCGCAGATAATACCTGTAACCCCCGATGCTCTAGTTGTCCTTTGTCGTCCCCTGTAAATTTCTATCTTTTAGTCCTCTGTCTAGAGGAGGAAGACCAACCCCTGAAATTCCTAGACCTTTTCTCTCTAGACCTGCCTTCGGATTCAGATATATTTGAGGAACATATATCTCTTGTCTGAGAGATTGAAAGCTCTTTTTTGTTTAAAATCTTCCAAATCTTGAAAACGCCCCAGGGGTAGATGGTCTACCGGTGGAGGTATACAAATCTTTGGAAGAAATACTCTTACCCTATTTGCTGAGTGTCTTGGAGGAGGCAAGGGAGAGGGGGATACTGCCAGAGGCTATGAGGGAGGCGATAATAACAGTAATACCTAAAGAGGATAAGGATCCAAAACTCCCCGAATCATACAGGCACATCTCACTGTTAACGACGGATATAAAAATTTTGGCCAAATGTGTTGCACAACTCTCCTGTTTGGATCCTTCAGAGTCACTTTAAGGTGATTGATTCCATGTTCCGTGCTCTAATATGGAAGAACAAGCAAGCCAGACTTAAACTCGAGACGCTACAGAGACCGAAGGATGATGGGGGGGGGAACTAGCACTACCAAATCCGGGAATATATTATCTGGCAGCTCAGAGTCAACATTTCAGGGGATGGGCAGATTCAGGGGTGGCATCCAGACTGTTAGGGCATGTTCTGCATCGGAAACCATTAGTGTTCGGACTGGAGGACGGATCATTTGGGAGAATAGGAAAAACGAGCCCCACACTTAAGCTGGGTTCACACTAAACGACAGCGACAACGACGTCGCTGTTACGTCACCATTTTCGGTGACGTAACAGCGACCTTGTAAGTCGCTGTTATGATCGCTGCTTAGCTGTCAAACACAGCAGAAGCAGCGATCATAACGTCGCTGTGCTACATGTGCAGAGAGCAGGGAGCCGCGCTTAGCGCTGGCTCCTTGCTCTCCTGCAGCACACATCGGGTTAATTAACCCGATGTGTGCTGCAGCTACATGTCACAGTTCAGAGAGCAGGGAGCCGCGCGCACTGCTTAGCGCTGGCTCCTTGCTCTCCTTGCTACAGTATACATTGGGTTAATTACCCGATGCATACTGCAGCCACATGTCACAGTGCAGGAGCCGGCACTGGCAGCAAGAGCGGCGGAGGCTGGTAACCAGCGTAAACATCGGGTAACCAGGGAAAGGGCTTCCCTTGGTTACCCGATGTTTACGCTGGTTACAGCTTACCGCAGCTGCCAGTGCCGGCTCCTGCTCGCTTCATTTCGTCGCTCTCTCGCTGTCACACACAGCGATGTGTGTGTCACAGCGGGAGAGTGACGACCAAAAAATGAAGCTGGACATTCAGCAACGACCGGCGACCTCACAGCAGGGGCCAGGTCGTTGATGAATGTCACACACAGCGACAGCGACGGGACGTCGCTGCAACGTCACAGAAAATGGTGACGTAGCAGCGACGTCGTTGTCGTTTTCGCTGTGTGTGACACCAGCTTAAGCCTGATGAATAGAATCTGGGGGAAGATCAAGCAAATAAGAGGGATTACAGCAATAACTGAATTCTCTCCATTGTGGGACAATGAAAACTACTCTGAGATATACAAGATAGGCAAAATTAAGGAATGGGCACGTAAAGGTATATGGTATATGGGACAAATTCTTAGCCAGGGACGTCTGAAATTGTTTACACAAATACAGGATGAGTTTGAGATATCCCCACTTGGGTGGTACCAGTACAAACGGTTGGCGCATGCAGTGGTGGCTCAGGGGGTTAAGCAATCATTGCTGGTACAGGCAGACCTAGTACTGAAATATGTGTGTAGTAGTGGACCCACAAGAGGAATCATATCTACTATATATAGGGACCTACTGCATACATATTTGCTTGATCACCCTGTAAACACTAGGACTAAATGGGAGGCAGAGATAGACGGGATCACTGATGAGGTATGGAATAGTGTTTTGGAATACATACCGAAATTATCAATGAGTGAACCAGCAAGATTATCCCACCTCTACGTGGTGCATAGGGCATATAGATCTCTGCTAATTATGTGTAAAATGGGATTGAGGAGTAACTCAGACTGTCCTAGATGTAATGGAGAAGGTGCCGGCATTTTCCACATGATGTGGATGTGCCCCAGGTTGGCACCATTTTGGATAACTGTTCTTAATAAAATAGAAGGAGCTTATAGATGTAAACTTCCCAGACAACCCCTGGTATGTCTTTTAGGTTACGTGGAAGAAATTAGAGTAGACAACAATTTTAAAATAGTGATAGCCAGACTGCTGTATGCGGCAAGGAAAGTAATTGCCAAACACTGGATGCAGGGGGACCCACCGTCTAGAGTAGAATTTGTCGCATATGTTAATCATATTGTTCGAATGGAGAGAAGCATATATGGGAAAAGGAAACAACTCGCACTTTTTGATAGATTGTGGAATCCGTGGTTGCAATATGGATAAATATTAGAGTTGGGAGATGTTGGACTATGGGCAGAGATAGTTAGTTCTATACATTCCAATATATGCAATTGAAGGGTTAAAATGTAGGATCTTTGATATTGATATAGGTAATATGTACGCTGAGGGGGGAGGGGATGTTGGAGAGGGAAAGTTTATGGTTCTGCTTGTTATTGCTGAAAATATAAACACATGTTTTGTATACTTGGTGAAAAATAAAAATATATCTGATTAGAAAAAAAAAATCTTCCAAATCTCTCACAAAATGATTGTTTACGATTTTCCATAATCTGTTGATAATTATCAACCGAGCCTTGTAATGCTAGCTCTTTAGTCTGAAATTCAGGATCAGCGCTGAACTTAAAAATCTCCATACCCTCAGATAAAAGATCTTGAACAGTTTTCTCTTTAGTCTTTTTTCTTCCTCCAGTTGGATGTTCATAAACCGGAGTGAGGAAGCCAGAGATTCTTCCTCCCACCTTTTGGTTAGGTGGGGTGTCCTGACTTGATCTGCCATCACTATGTTGATCCTATGTCCCCTGGGCACTATGTTGTTCTTTATATAGTGCTCCAGAGACTGGACCTCCCACCAGGACTTTATATTATCGATATATGCTGTCTGCAGGCCAGAGAAAATCATTTTAAGATTCCTTTTAGTCGTATTAGGTATCTCTAATGTCTTACCTGAAAATACTTCATCTACATCACTAAGCCATCTATTGATGTTCAGTGGCCCCGAGAGAAAACCAGCCATATCAAATATTCCTTTGACCATTCAAATGCAACAAAGGAGAAAATGTTTTTGAGACAAAGGAAAAAACTCCTGAAAACAGTATTAATTTATCACTAGTGGATTATTCTTTATGATATATCAATTGATGGGAACTACTACTCAATATTGGTACATTGACTTGAGGTGAGTTGGTACTTTATATTCTTTCTTGGTGATGGGTGCCTATCTTTGGCAATAATATTTTTAGGGATCGAACAGGAACAGAGCAAGGGGTACCCAAAAAAGTATGGTGTATATGGTGTACCTCTGCTGGTAGGTAGGGAAGGAATAGCTAGTCTTAGGCTAGCTCATTCCCTGTGACCACCTTATAGCAATTTAGCTAATTTGTCTGTTGATAATATTTATTCATACCCCACTATCCATTCACTAATTGTTTGCCCTCTTTTGCACTCCCCTCACGTGACATCCTCCAAAATAATAGTGGATCATCTAATCTAGTTTTGTAATTATTAGTTTTTAACAAGTAAATAAATAAAAACTGTTTTAGGAGTTTTTTCTTTGGTCTCACTAAAGAGTTCATCTCTTCAGATTTAAAATTAGATCTTACGTTAGGTTTATATAAGGGAATTCTAGACAACTCATCTAAGACCACTTTCTGGAAAATATCAATGCTGTCCATGTTCCCTGTTGGTGGTATTCTAGTGCTTTTGTTCTTTAACTTAGTAAATGGTACAGAACTAAGTTCCCTGTTGTTTTAATCAAGGAGGTCACTTAGTAAATTGACCACTTTGTGATCCTCCTTGGTTATCACCATTGCTTTACATTGCAAGTCATCATTGTTTTTGAAAAATGTTTTCCATATTAATCTTTGAGTAAAAAGGGCTATATCTTTAATCCATTTAAAAGAGTTAAATCGTTCAGTGAGAACAAAAGATAACCCCTTATGTAATACACTTATATCAGTACCTGTCACACAAATTCAGAGAGGTTGATTATCTGATTAGTATTTTGAAGGTCCAGTCACATGTAACGAGATCGTGAACGAGATCGCTACTACGTCACACTTCCTGGGTCGTTGCTGAGTCGTTGAAATCGCATGTAGGGTGTCCCACATAATGACTTTAGGAATGAGCATGCGTTAACGATTCCAATCCCATTAAGGGCGTAGTGAAATACAGTGAGCCACGTAGGCATGCATTTGCGTCGCCTTTGCCATACCCCCTCCACTTTGATTGGTGGCCAAAACTGCGTTCTCATTGGGTGGCCGGGTGGGCGTCGCCTTTTCCACACCCACACCCACACCCAAGGAGGGATTAATCCAAGTGCAGATGCGGCTTTGATCCGAAAACCAAGCAAGCGGGAACAAAGCACGAATGAATCTGGGTGTAGTCACAGGTTTGTTCCCAAAAGACTCAAAAGGGAACAAAGCATGAAGCGATACCCAATCAGAATGCAGTAGTGTTCTCAGTGCTAACCAATCGGTGCAGAGAGGGGTGCAGAAATGGTGACGTAACTACACGCTATTGTTCTCAGCGCTAACCAATCGGTGCAGAAGGGGCGTGGAAACGGGGACGCAATCGTGCATCTCATCTAGGTCGTCAACGAAATCGTTAGTAGGGTGTCAAACATACAGATCCATTCAGCCCAGCAGGACTCCAACGAGCCAAAAATGGCCCAAGCTGTTCGGCATCGATCAGCGATTTCGCAGCAGGGGGTGAATCGTTGGTATGTGTCAAACGTGACGAGATTGCTATTAAAGTCGTTCTTGCGTCTCAGAAACTGTGACGTAGTAACGATCTCGTTCACAATCTCGTTATGTGTGAAGTGGCCTTAAGGGTTATTTATCTCCGGCCTCTGATAAACTGCACCTGATAACTTTGTCTCAAATCGTAAGACAGGGTCATTTTATTAAAAAACAGAGGGCGCAGATCAAGAGGCTGAGGCTGAGATATTGGTTGAAGGAGCTACTGGTGTAGGCGGGCGATGGTGGACATATTGATTCAGCCATCCACTTCTTTGCTTGCTTGATTTCACCCTTAAATCTTAACCATTTTGGAGGTGTCTACACTCCTATCACTGTTTGAGAGTTCTCAATCAGAAGAGGCGATATCACTCCCTAGTACCAGATTGTTATCCAAAATTATAGCCTCTTTATCGCAAAATTCAGTTAGATCCTTCACAAATTTGCTATGTTTCTGCTCCTTCAATTGATAAATTGATGTTTATAAGATGGCTTCCCTCCTCTTAGAATCTGGGTTATTTTTCAGTTTAACAATAGTTTCAAATTGCTCGTTCAATTTTTTGAATGTTCTCCCCAATGTTAATTTCTCTTTCTTTACCAGGATTTGCATATATCTTAGAGAAGAAGATATAGGTTCATTCTCCCACTTATCTAATAATTCGGGACTCCTGAAAAGTAGGGCTGGTGTTATATTAATCCTAAGTCCCTTTGAGATGATGCCTTGTTTGATGTATCTACTCAAAGACTGTACCTTAAAACAGGATTTCAGGTTATTTTTATAGCATCCATATAATTCATTAAAGTGTGTTTTGAGATTGTGACCTGTATAAGAATTGATTCCTGGATTGGTACTGCCCCCGTGTCAGCGGCCAAGCCGCTCGGAAGCAGAGCCGCGGTGGCTCGAGGGATCTCCGGACCCGGGTGGGGGGGTAGCGCGGACACTCGAAATTAAAAGGGGGATATATGTACAAGGGGATTGGAAGTTCGTGACGCCACCCACGGTGCGCGGTAAGATGATCTACCACTGCTGCTGTTGGGAGCGCCATGTGGCGGTGGTATGGCAGCAAGGTGTTTAACCCCTCCGTGGGTAGCGGGTTTTGCCACGGGAGCCCAGTGATGGTGGTGAAGGGGTGCTGTTGGGGAGGAAAGGGTTTCTGTGTACTCACTCAGTCCAACAATATTGACACCGACAACTTGTAAACCAGACTTCTGAGCACCTCTGCAGCAGGAAGGGAGCACGCGTGAATTCGTGCCCCTTGGTGTTGCTTGTTAGCCTGTGACCTTTTCCGTGGCACTTTCTTCACTATTTGGACCCTATAGTGTGGAACTAGTTGGGTCCCGCTCACCTGTATGGCTAACGGAGTGAGCTTGCTCTCAGGGTTCACACTCGGGATTTTCTGGACGGTGTTTGGGAAAGTCCTATTCCATCGGTGCGCTAGTACCCCGATTTTGGAGCGGGTGAGGGATGAATCCTGAAGACTTCACCCCCATCGGATAAATTACCGGGCTGCGTGAAGCTACTTCCCGGCCTAGGATCCACGTACCCCGTCGTGCCCTGACCCCTGCCCGGAGATGGCTCAAGGCCACCGGCTGCCGTCCTCGGCAGATCTGTGACACGATCCCCTGCGACTGGGGTTCCAGCTCCTACCAGGTCCAGACCAACGTCTGCCACCTAGTATTCTACAAGGAGCCCAGCTCCTGACCTCCTCTCTCCACTCCTCACTCCACTACTGACACTTCTCACTTCCCCTTACCAACCCCCCAAGTGTGTGGCCCTATTCCCTTCAGGCCCCCCAATGGTGTGTCTGGTGGGTGTGGTGCAAAGTGTTCCTAGGGTTTTGACTGGCTTAGCTCTTAGCAACACCAACAGACAGGGATCCGTAAGCAAGGAGGATGCGGAGACTGTGCAGAAGGGCAGATTGCACAATACCCTGTGATGACCTGATAGGCCAGGGTGTCACATTCCCCCGTGGTTAAACGTAGCTCGCCCCCGAGCTACAGGACACCAGAGGTTTATTTTGTTTCAACTGCAGAAAAAGGGAAATAAAAACTGTAAACATTTATTAACAGGTTCATCCCACACAGGGGAGGCACTTTTTCTTAAACGTTACTAACTTAGAAAGAGTTCATCGTCCAACAGTCGGATGCTACCGATTTCGTTGATAACGGAGGCTCTACCTATTCCGTTGCAGTCCCTTCCTGCAACAGTCCAGTCCCAACGTCCTGGACCCAACAACCCGCCACTCAAACAACCTGACCCCCTGGAAACCTATTTGCGGGTCCGTGACCAGGTTAAGGTCCTGGGTGTTGTCTTTTGATGACTCTGCTTGGCACAGGAGGTGCAACTATTTATAATACACAAGTTTGTGTTGGTCACGCCAGTCCTGTGACAGTGGTCCATTTTTACTTATATATACTTATAAAATAAAATGGAGTCCATGTACCGGGTGTACACACTGAAAAGGAATTTGGTTGTTAATTAGGTAACTTCTTTAATCATTTTCAATTATTTACTCAAACTTTCATTTGCTGATATCTATATGAAAAACAACAAACTGTAAAAAACAATTAACAAAAACACCGATACCTAACAGTTCTATGGCATTGTAAAACTACTGGCATTATAACATTTTTCAACATTCCTCCCGGTAAAAGCCCTGAGCAACCTGGTAGCCATTGCCCCTTGTGCCGACCTCCACCGGGGCCTCTTGGTGCCGTCTACCAGCACAGCACCTCTCTAGGCCCTGATGGCCTTTTCCCTAGAACAAAGAGTGGGAGAAAGGTTCAACAAGGAGGGCGCAGTCTACATAAAACTTTCAAAACATGCAGGTTCCGGTCCCCTTTTAGTGATGGGTACCCCTTGAGCACTCTCTTACAAGTGCCCTGGCAAACAACAGTGACCACAAATAGGCACCACTTTCATTGCATCTACTGAGATCTCCTCATCTGAAGTGGACTCTGCTTCCACCTCCATGATCTCCAGTGCCATCTGTGCTCGCAACGACAATATCATCCTGCGGCCATTTCCTCCATAGCAGGGCACCCATGCAGCCTCTGGGGTACTGTAACACGAATCACCTTCTTCCATTACCTCCGGTTCCGAGTCAACGGTAACAGGGTCGGTCATTTTGGTCGGATGTTTCAGACTGGTCATCTCTTTCTGGAGTGGAGGGTTCCGCTGCCGGTGGTACGGGCAGCACCTCTGGGTCAGCCTCAGTGGGGGGTGAAGGCGATGGTGACTCAGTGCTGGCCGGGAGCGGGGGCAGCTCGGATCCCACAGCCGCATCGGTCGGATTTGAGAAATCATCTGGGACTGGGTAACCGCTTACCCGCTCCTTCCGTGTAAATTCGGTTTCACCTTTCTGCACTGTCGCAGCCATCCTCCACGTCTCCATCCGCAGAGCTTCTCTGGGAGCCTCTTTTGAACAGTCACGCCTCTTTGCCATCTTGGCACTGCGCCTTCAAAGAACATTGTCGTAGAGTCCTGGCGTCCCTGCTTCACTTTCGCACTCTTAACATTCTGGCACGCCCCCCTCGGTTTTTTCTCAGCACTCTTTCGCGCTCTGTGACCCTTTGAGAACTTACGGTTCCGGCCTCATATGCAAGACGAAGGGCGGGGCGTAGGCTTTGCTCGCTTTCTCGGGGAAGACAACGTTTTGGCATGAAAAGATAGCGGACAATAGCGTAATTGGCAGGAAATGGACTCTTGACTCACGTTTTTTGGCTTTCAAGGCGCACGACACCCAGGTCAGTTTGTCCTGCTCGGATCCTCTTCGTGACACCAGGTTTTCCGAGGTGTACCGCCCCCGTGTCCGAAGCCAAGCCGCTCGGATCCGGAACCGCGGTGGCTTGAGGGGTCTCCGGACCCGGTGGGGGGGGTCGCGTGGACACTCGAAATTAAAAGGGGGGATATATGTACAAGAGAAATGGAAGTTCGTGATGCCACCCTTGGTGCGTGGTAAGATGATGCACCACTGCTGCTGTTGGGAGCGCGCGGTGGTATGGAAGCAAGGTGTTTAACCCCTCCGTGGGTAGGGGGTTTTGCATTGGGAGCCCGGTGATGATGGAGAAGGGGTGCCGTTGGAGAGGAAAGGGTTTCTGCGTACTCACTCAGTACAAAAATACTGACACCGACAACTTGTAAACCAGACTTCTGAGCACCTCTGCAGCAAGGAGGGAGCACGCATTGATTCGTGGCCCTTGGTGTTGCTTGTTATCCTGTGACATTTTCCATGGCACTTTCTTCACTATTTGGACCCTATAGTGTGGAACTAGTTGGGTCCTGCTCACCCGTATGGCTAACGGAGGGAGCTTGCTCTCAGGGTTCACGCTCGGGATTTCCTGGATGGTGTTTGGGAAAGTCCTGTCCCATCGGTGTGCTAGTACCTCGATTTTGGAGCAGGTGAGGGATGAATTCTAAAGACTTCACCCCCATCGGGTAAATTACCGTGCTGCGTGAAGCTACTTCCCGGCCTAGAGTCCACGTACCCCGTCGTTCCCTGGTCCCTACCAGGAGATGGCTCAAGGCTGCCGGCTGCCCTCCTCAGCAGATCCGTGCCCCTTGACACGATCCCCTGCGACCGGGGTTCCAGCTCCTACAAGGTCCAGACCAACGTCTGCCAACTAGTATTCTACAAGGAGCCCAGCTCCTGACCTCCTCTCTCCACTCCACTACTGACACTTCTCACTTCCCCTTACCAACCCCCCAAGTGGGTGGCCCTATTCCCTTCAGGCCCACCCCAATGGTGTGTCTGGTGGGGGTGGTGCAAAGTGTTCCTAGGGTTTTGACTGGCTTAGCTCTTAGCAACACCAACAGACAGGGATCCGTAACCAAGGAGGATGCGGATACTGTGCAGAAGGGCAGATTGCACAATACCTTGTGATGACCTGATAGGCCAGGGCGTTACATTATTATTCTCTGAAAAATCACTATTGGCTTCCACTAGCCACTGCCTGGTGTCAGTTTTAAAGCCCTAAGGTCAGATGGCACCCCCGCTCCACGGTATCTGACCCTAAACAATTTTCCCTGTCACTTGCCCTATTTAGTCTGTGAAACAAACCCAATACAGAAAAATGGTACTTAGCGCAATAGTGCACAAATTCCCTTGAATGAGATAAAGGATCCTCAGCTCGTGGATACATGGGGCGATCCTGCTCCAGATGCATTTCCCCCTCCTGGGTACTATGGGGGGTTTATTAGGGAAATAGAAGGGGGGAGCCATAGCAATTTTCCAGAGCTTTTGGGCCACTAGTAATGTGAAAACCCCTATAATTGCGTCAACTGATGATGGACCTGAGTAGTGACTTGTGTTTTTTGGGTTGAGTTGAATGCTATTTGGTGGAAATTTTAGTACAGAACATCCTTTGCTGTATGTTGAGCACTTACATTAGGGTTGCAATCTACATCTCCGAAATATGTGGTTCAGGTGAAACCCGCAATGGATCTATTTACTGATGAGGCAGCAGAGTTACTCTGGGCTCCGCTTGGCCTCTGTTCAGCTGTGTCCATCTTTTCAAAGGTGAACAAAACTGTTGATGACCGCACTTTTGTGCACGCCTCAAAGATTGACACCGCTTGACCACAGGCCAGACGTGAGGTCAAAGTGACTTCCTCTGCCTCATTACAGTGAATTTTCAATTGGGAATTTTGTCTGAATCACGTCTTCAGAGATTTAGGCTATGTGCTCACTGTCAGCACACTCTGTGTCCTGTGGAAGCAGAAGTGTTCTCCGCAGCTCCACATGCCCAGAATCAGGGTTTAAGGTGCTATAGACTTTTGTTCTGTTTACACATGGAAAGCAGTCACTTCTCTGCAAGCATAAATTGACATGCTGCAGCTAGGGCAGCTGTGCTACGTCAATTCTTGTTGCAGAGAAAAGAAGCTTAGTGGGCATGGGATTTTTATAAATTCCATCCACTGTGCTTGTACTGTACAACGCTGAATTTTGGATGCAGGAAAAACATGCTGTGTCCAAAACACCACTATTCCTGATTGTGGACATGTATCCTCACTAGGGATGATCGAATACCAAAATATTCGACTTTGCGAATATCTGACGAATAGGTTGCCACTATTCGACTATTCGCGAATATTCGATGCGCAATGTAAGGTTATGGGAAACCCGTATAATTTTACGTTGGACCAAACGGCGAGCTGTGGTGAGTGAGGAAAAGGCTGAAATAGATGGGAAAAGGCAGAAAAGGTTTGGGCACAGCCTGTTGAAGGTGCGTGACTGCATTTCTGGTGTCTTGGAATAAGGTGCTCAGAGCAGCACGTGGCTTTTACGTAGTCGCCAGAACAGCTCCCAAACCAAAGTAAAAGAGGGGAAATTGATAAGAAACAGTTTGTAGTGCCTAATCACTTTAATAAAACATAAAATCAAGCCCCGACTTAAAAAAAAAACCACTTTAGCATATGTTCACACGTTTCGTTTTATACATGTTTCTCCCTTTTTTGATTAGAAAGGGCTCTAACTTATACATTATATTGGTGTCTGTCTCGCACCTCCTTTTTTGGGACATATTTGACAGCACTTTAAAAGTGCCCGTTGGGATGTTGGCCTTTCCCTCCTCCTCCACCACCACCAACACTATCGGCTCCAGTAGCCCTCTATTCAAATCTAGAAAGGGCCACTGGCTGTCCTCAAATCTCAGACTTCTTAGGGCCCTCAGGTGGGCCCTGTAACATACATCCAAAAGGGATGGCAGTCATTTATAGTTTTCTGCGTCCCCTATGGCCGGTTTCACACATCCGGCTTTTTGCCGTTTTGCCGGATGCGGCGCTCTCCCGTACAGTTAATACAGTACAGTGACAGCGCAACAAGCGCCGGTCACATGCTGTCATGTGACCGGCGCATGTGACCCGGAAGTTACAGCGCTGTCACTGTACTGTATTAACTGTACGGGAGAGCGCCGCATCCGGCAAAACGGCAAAAAGCTGGATGTGTGAAACCGGCCTATGTCATTAGTGTGAAAATTGGAATACGTACTCCATAACTCTTCACAGTGCTATTGCCAATGTGGCCATTTGGGTGTTAGCCTTGCTCTCCTCCTCCACCAACACCACCGACTCCAGTGGCCCTCTATTCAAATTTTATTCAAATCCTTAAAAAGCCCTCTCTTGACCCATCCTCTGTGTCTAGCTCCCGCCCCATATCCCTTCTCCTCTATGCCTCAAAACTACTGGAACAGCATATCCATCTTGAACTGTCCTCATACCTCTCCTCCTGCTCCCTCTTTGACCAGCTACAATCTGGCTTCCGACCGTATCACTCTACTGAAACTGCCCTAACTAAAATCACCAATGACCTACTAACTGCCAAAGCCAAGCGACATTACTCTGTCCTCTGTCCGCCTCCTCCTGGACCTGTACTCTGCCTCCTATTACAGATTCTCTCCTCTCTGGGCATCCCAGACTTGGCCCTATCTTGGATCTCTTCATACCTAACCGACCGAACTTTCAGCGTCTCCCACTCTCAAACCATTTCCTCATCCCATCCTCTATCATTTGGTGTCCCCCAAGGTTCCGTTCTTGGACCCCTGCTGTTCTCCATCTATACCTTCAGCCTGGGACAGCTCATAGAGTCCCATGGCTTTCAGTATCATCTCTTTGCTACTCTTTGATACTCAGATCTACCTCTCTGGACCTGACATTACCTCCTTACTAACCAAAATCCCACAATGTCTCTACTATTTCATTCTTCTTCTTTGCGAGATTCCTAAACAACATTGTTCCTTAACATGTACAAAACAGAATTCATTGTCTTTCCTCTCCTCCTCATTCAATTCTTCCACCAAGCCTATCCATCAAAGTTGATGGCTGTTCACTCTCTTCAGTCTCACAAGCTCGTTGCCTTGGAGTAACCCTTGACTCTGCTCTATCTTTCAAGCCGCACATCCAAGCCCTCCTTACCTCATGCCGACTACAACTCAAAAATATCTCTTGGATCTGTGCCTTCCTTAACCAAGAATCAGCAAAATCATTAGTACATGCCCTCATCATCTCCCACCTTGACTACTGCAACCTCCTGCTCTCTGGCCTCCCTTCCAACACTCTTGCACCCCTCCAATCTATCCTGAACTTTGCAGTCTGCTCAATACACCTCTCCCCTCGCTATTTCCCAGCCTCACAACTCTGCCAATCCCTTCACTGGCTTCCCATTGCCCAAAGACTCCAGTTGAAAACATCAACCACGACCTACAAAGTCATCTACAACCTGTCTCCTCCTTACATCTGTGATCTAGTCTCCCGGTACCTACCTGCACGTAACCTCAGATCCTCACAAGATCTCCTTCTCTACTCCTCTCTTTTCTCCTCTCTTTTCTCCTCTTCCCACAATCGCATACAGGATTTCTCCCGTGCCTCCCCCATACTCTAGAAACGCTTTACCCCAGCACATCAGACTCTCTCCTACCGTGAAAAACTCAAGAGGAACCTGAAGACTCACCTCTTCCAATAAGCCTACAACCTACAATAACCCTCAGTCTAGTATACCACTGCACAACCAGCTCTGTCCTCACCTATTGTACCCTCACCCATTCCCTGTAGACTGTGAGCCCTCGCAGACAGGGTCCTCTCTCCTCCTGTACCAGTCTGTTTTTTACTGTTAATGATTGTTGTACTAGTTTTTATGTATACCCTATTTCACTTGTAAAGCGCCATGGAATTAATGGCGCTATAATAATAATAATAATATTCAGTAATGTCTGCTTTATTTACAAATGAACGCCACACTGTAAGATCAAAGCTGATGTCATTGATGATGATTGCATCTGGCCAAAAGCAGGTTGGGAGCAGGAGGCATTATCGCCTGCTTCCTAGACCGCAGTTTGTGAAGCATGCAGCACCGTGGAAGTGGTAGTTTTTTCACTCTGGAACTCAGGCTTTATTCCACTAGCTAACACCAAGGATTTAAAAAAAATTCAGTTTCCCCAGGGGGGAAAGGTTCATACACCACAGACACCATGGAGCACAGCATTAGACGTTACTCTGTTATGATCCGATGTTCAATGACTACAATGAGCACAATCCACCAGAGTCGTAGGTAAAAACGTACTGACCGCAAACCCTGAACTTAACACCACACAAGAAGTAGCCGGGCAGGATACCTGACAATTCTAGATGCCTCAAACCCAGCCGGAGGACTACATAACCTACAAGGCAGAAAGTGAAAAGAAACTATCTTGCCTCAGAACAGATTTCCCCAAAGAAAATAGACAGCCTCCCACATGTACTGACTGTGAGCGAAGATGAAAAGTCATACACAGTAAGAGCAAGATGGAGCAAAGAAAGGCCACTCTATACTAAATACAAAAGACAGGATAGGGAACTCTTGCGATCGGTATGAAAAAACCTCATCAAAACTTCCTTCACAGAATGTGCAAAAAAGGAGGAGTAATCTAGTGCAAGACTGTGGTAAAATTGTAGGAAAAAACTAGCAATTACCCTGCTGACTAACCCTTGCTAAAAGAAATAGCAAAGACTGACTAGGAAGATAAATCTTCCTTATCTGAAAACACAAGAAAAACAGGATACGATACAAAAAACCTTCAGAGATAATTCACAGAAGCATAAGCAAATAACATACAAAAAGTATGAAGCAAAACCATGATCTTAGCTTGGTAGCGGGGAAGCCAGAGGGACAAGAGACAGACTCCTGTAGTCTCTAAAATTTCAGACAACTGGCAGAGATAAACAGCCAGCACACACCTATATCCAAAATCAAGGTTTGAGCTGCAAACCAGGTTTGTAGAACTGGGGACCAGAATCTAACCACTAACCTCAGTGACCACAGAAGGGAGTCCTAGAGCGGAACTCCACCAGACAGTATTCACAACAGTACTCCCAACTGCTTTTTTTTTTTTTAAAATTGGGAGGATTTGCAAAAGTGGGTTAAAAAAAATCTAATTCTGCAGGGGGCCATTTGTAACACACCGTGGAGAACAGCATAAATAAAGAACACAAATAGAGACTGCCTGACCAATTATTGAAGACAGTGTAGCCTCGATAGTGCTTGAGTGCATAATGTACAAAGGCTTGAAAAATATTGCCCTGGGTGATTGGGCCGAACAATTAAATCACAGCAGCATAACAAGTTAGATTAGTCATGCGGTCTCATTAGATGATAAAAGACAAAATAGTCTTGAATGAGAAACAATAGAACTTATTTGAACTTAAGAAATACAAATTTTGGGGCTACAGTTATTTGTGGGTCTTGTTAAAAGGCGGCCTGAGATACTCTAAGACAATCCATCTATGGTTCATTTTGATCATCGTCAAACTGTCTGCACTTTCCGTGGATAGTTGTGTGCAAGTATCTGTTATTATTGACCCACTGAGCTGAAAACACGCTCAGATAACACACTCGCAGCAGGGCAAGCTAGCACATCGAAAGCGTATAAGGCGAGGTCTGGCCAAGTGTTGAGCTTGGAAACCCAATAGTTAAAGGGAACTGTTGACTCTGAAAGCATGCTGATATGGTCACCTACATAGTCCCTCACCATCTTACTTAAGTGTTCCCTCCTTGTCATAGTTCCTTGTCATAGTTCCCCCAACCGGTATCTGATTTGAAGTTGCAGTTTGTGGAAAATGGACCAGTTTTGGCACATTATTCCCCCGCCTGTGTTGCTCCTACTATGAGTAGCCCTCTCTTGTAATCTTGTTGCATGAGATGACACACTACCTCTGACGCCAGCATTATCTGAGGGTAATTGTTTCATCAACTGGTCCACTATAGCCCTCTTGAATGTTTCAGTAGTACAATCCTTATTTGCCTCGACAAGTAGCAAAGCGAAATTGTCTTTGTAGTGCGGGTCAAGGAAGGTACATAAACAGTATTTGTTGTCAGCCAAAATGTGGACTAGCCGACAGTCATGAGAAAGGCAGTATGGCATGAACTGTGCCATGTGTGTCATGTGTGCTACACTCCAAACTGGAAGCCATTCTGTCTCCCTAAATCTTCTCTCCTCCTCAATCTCTCTCTCTCCTCTTCAGTCTCTCTCTCCTCCTCCTGCTCCTCCTCAGGCCGTCCATGCTGGACAGCCCTGAAGCTTGAGTTGTCAATCCCTTGGTTACAAACTTGAATCCATTCCTGTTCTTTATCATCCTCCTCATCCTCATGATGCTGACCAAAGGTGGCCTGAGCCTGTTGGCCGAGGTTCTGCGGATTAATAGCTACCATTGTGAAGTCTGGATCCACAGACAACTCGAGTGCATGAACACTTTGGTCAGTCAGACCATCCAGAGAGCGTTTCAATAAACAAATCAGTGGAATGGTAATGCTGATAAGAGCATCATCACTGCTCACAATGTTGTTACAGTAATTAAAATTTTCTAGGACCTGAGAAATTTCGGCAATCTACACACACTCTGCAGTACTGAGGTCTGGCAGCTGCATCTGACGGGCATGTTCCAGCTGGAATTAGGATACTGCCCTCTGCTGCTCATGGATGCTGGCCAACATATGATAGGTTAAATTCAATCTTGTAGGGAGGTCACATATTATTCTGTGACGAGGCAAGTTTAAGCGCTGCTGCAGCACTGCCAAGCCAGCAAAAGAGGGAGATGACTTGCGGAAATGTGCGCTAATAAGTCATACCTTGGTAAGTAGGGTATTTCTTCAGAAAGTGCTGAATTATTAAATTTACAACGTGGGTCATACAAGGAATGTGTACAAGCTTTAAAGCCACCACCAGATTACGACCATTATCGCACACTACATCCCTGGATGGAGGTCCAACGGCTCAAGCCACTCATCTGTCTGCTCAGTTATTGTTTTCAAAAGCTCAGGTGCCGTGTGCAATTTGTCACCGATACAGATGAGCTTCAGTAGAGCGTGTTACTGCTTAGCCGAGGCAGTGCTGCCGAGATCCCAGCTGGGGAATGATGTTGACATTAGACAGATGAGGAGTAGGAAGAGGAGGAAGTTGTTGCTGTGTAGGAGGCAACTGAAACTCTAATTGAAGGAGAGCCTTCTATTTTGGGTGTTGGAATTATATGGGATGTTGCCGGCTCAGACTCTGTACCAGCCGCCACCAGGTTCACCCAGTGTGCCGTCAGTGAGATGTAGCATTCCTGTCCACTTCTGCTTGTCCACGTGACAGTGATTAAGTGGACCTTCTCTGTTATGGTGTTGGTGAGAGCCCGTTTGATGTTTTTGGACACGTGATTGTGAAGCGCAGGGACTACACAACGAGCAAAATAGTGGCAGCTAGGCACAGAGTACCGATGTTCTGCCAAAAGGTCGCAGAAAGCCTCTGTTTCCACAAGCCGATATGGCACATCTCAAGGGCTATCAATCGTGCAATGTCTGCAATTATGGTTTGTGCCCTCGGGTACGTAATAGGGTATTTTCGCTTCTTTTCAAAAGTCTGTCATATGGACAACTGAACGGAATGCTGAGACACGAAGCGAATGTGGTCATTGATGATTGAGTTTGGCCAACATCAGGTTGGGAGAAAAAGGCATCAGTGCCACCTTCTTGCACACGAGTTTGGGAAGCAGGCAATCCAGGGGAAGTGGCAGTGTTTTGAGTCTGGAAATTGTGTTTTTTACCTAGAGCTTTCAACCACCTAGTGGTGTGCTTGGCTAACATACGGTTTTCATGCTGGAGGTGCCCAAGCTGGAAGTATTTCTGCCTCTGCAAAGCTTGGTCTGACAGATTTGACAAATGGCAACCGTTTGGTCCCAAGGACTCTTGGAAAAAAACTCCCACACAATCGCAGCACGGACCCTTGGATTCTGAGATGACACAGGTGGTGGTGTCATGTGCACAGTTGGTTGACCTCTGGCAGTGGTCGAAACCCTCTTACAACCTTTTTGCGAACTATGGGTACATGCTCCTCTGCGTTGCTGCTCTCGCAATCCATACCACCCGTCCATGTTGGATCAGTCATGTTATCATCGACCAGGTCTTCTTTACATTCCTAAAGGTCAAAATCTTTGGTAATGGAGGTTTCAGGCTGACCTGAGGGAAACTGTGTCTCATCATCCTCAAACACTTCCACCTGTTTTCCCAGCATGTCACGGCCAACATCATGGCTTTCTTCTGGCCTTGGGTGCTCAAAGATCTGTGCATCACTGCACACCATGGCCTCACGTGTGTTGGTTGCGTTGCACAGTGAGAGGTAAGAAAGGTCAAAGGGTCCCGTAAACAGTTCCTCAGCGTAACCTGCTTTGGGTTCATATGTTTCCTTAGAATAATGATGATGTGAGGAAGGAGGACCAGGCTGAAGATTCAATGGCAAAGCCTCTGGGCTATTCAAGTCTGTCTGCGTGGACCCTTGGGATTTGCTACTCGACAAGTAACTGGAGGCATTTTCTGCTAGCCAACTCGTTACCTGTTCGCACTGTTCAGGGTGCAAGAGTGTTTTTCCACGTGGAACAGAAAATTTGGATAGGAAGGCAGAGGTACAGTGCTGGCCAAAAGTATTGGCACCCCTGCGACTCTGTCAGAGAATACTGTTTCTTCCTGAAAATGATTGCAATCACATTCTTTGGTATTATTATCTTCATTTCATTTGTCTTCAATGAAAAAAAAAAATATGTCAAAAAGCCAAATTGGATATAATTCCACACCAAACATAAAAAAGGGGGTGGATAAAAGTATTGGCACTGTTTGAAAAATCATGTGATGCTTCTTTAATATGTGTAATTAACAGCACCTGTAACTTACCTGTGGCACTTAACAGGTGTTGGCAATAACTAAATCACACTTACAGCCAGTTGACATGGATTAAAGTTGACTCAACCTCTGTCCTGTGTGCTTGTGTGTACCACATTGAGCATGGAGAAAAGAAAGAAGACCAAAGAACTGTCTGAGGACTTGAGAATCCAAATTGTGAGGAAGCATGAGCAATCTCAAGGCTACAAGTCCATCTCCAAAGACCTGAAAGTTCCTGTGTCTACGGTGCGCAGTGTCATCAAAAAGTTTAAAGCCCATGGCACTGTGGCTAACCTCCCTAGATATGCAAGGAAAAGAAAAATTGATGAGAGATTTCAATGCAAGATTGTGCGGATGGTGGATAAAGAACCTCGAATAACATCCAAACAAGTTCAAGCTGCCCTGCAGTCTGAGGGTACAACAGTGTCAACCCGTACGATCCATCGGCGTCTGAATGAAAAGGGACTGTATGGTAGGATATCCAGAAAGACCCCACTTCTTACCCCGAGACATAAAAAAAACAGGCTGGAGTTTGCCAAAACTTACCTGACAAAGCCTAAAACGTTTTGGAAGAATGTTCTCTGGTCAGATGAGACAAAAGTAGAGCTTTATGGGAAAAGCCATCAACATAGAGTTTACAGGAAAAAAAAACGGCATTCAAAGAAAAGAACACGGTGCCTACAGTCAAACATGACAGAGGTTTCCTGATGTTTTGAGGTTGCTTTGCTGCCTCTGGCACTGGACTGCTTGACCGTATGCGTGGCATTATGAAGTCTGAAGACTACCAACAAATTTTGCAGCATAATGTAGGGCCCAGTGTGAGAAAGCTGGGTCTCCCTCAGAGGTCATGGGTCTTCCAGCAGGAGAATGACCCAAAACACACTTCAAAAAGCACTAGAAAATGGTTTGATAGAAAGCACTGGAGACTACTAAAGTGGCCAGCAATGAGTCCAGACCTGAATCCCATAGAACACTTGTGGAGAGATCTCAAAATGTCAGTTTGGAGAAGGCACCCTTCAAATCTCAGGGACCTGGAGCAGTTTGCCAAAGAAGAATGGTCAGATTCCTGCAGAGCATTGTAAGAAACTCATTGATGGTTACCGGAAGCGGTTGTTCGCAGTTATTTAGGCTAAAGGTTGTGCAATCAAGTATTAGGCTAAGGGTGCCAATACTTTTGTCTGGCCCATTTTTGGAGTTTTGTGTGAAATGATCAATTTGTGTGTTTTCATTGCAAGCAAAATAAATGAAGATAATAATACCAAAGAATTTGTGATTGCAATCATTTTCAAGAAGAAACTGAGTATTATCTGACAGAATTGCAGGGGTCCCAATACTTTTGGTCAGCACTGTAGATAAAGCAGGAACCTTTTTTTTGGCTTGGTCACAATGCTTGGGCGACCACCACTGTCACTACCACCTCATCCACAGCCCTTACCTCCTCTTTTTCCCATTTTTTGGGTTTGATTATTTGAAGGTGAACACTGTAACGTGACCTCTTGTACAGGCAGTGGAACAACACTGATGCTGGGTTGGTAAACTTGTGTTAATAGTTTCCCCCTATAGCTGTTTCTGTAAGTCTAAAAACCACAAGGTACCTTTATTGGACAAAGTACCACTTGGAGGAGTCGACAAAGATGTTGTGAATGTCTTTCAGCCCTAAAAGAAAACAGGGTTTGACACCACTTTTATTTTAGTATTGGTTTTTGGCACTCAGACTGTGTTTTAGTAGGTGCAGGCCACTATCTACGTTCTGTACGATATGAATGAAACACCAGTATGCTAGGTTGGTGCTATAACGATATTTGGCTTCAGGCAGAAGTAGAGCCACTGACACCGACTATTAGTTAAAATTTTGTAACACTGACACTGTGTTTTAGTAGCAACAGGCGACTATCTAGGTTCTGTAAGATATGAAGCAAACACCAGGATGATGTTGGTCTTATAACGGTATTTGGCTTCAGGCAGAACTACAGGTTGTGACAGCAATTTTTTTTTTTTTTTTACACTTACACTGGGTTTTTTTTTTAGCAGTAGGGTACTATGGAGTTTATTTACGCTATGAAGCCAACACAAGGACGCAACTGTGCTGGTATGAATTGAGATGGTGGCGGACAGGCACTACACTACATCTGAACCCGTTGTTTTGGAAATTATGGGACCTTTTTTAGGAATTTGCAATACTTATTCCTAGTAGAAGGGACACAAGGGATGTAGCAGTGCTGGGATTGTTGATTAATTTGTAGCAGATGTCAGGACAGCTTTAAATCTCTCACTGCCTCTGAAAAAGCTCTCCCTATATCAGACACTGCAGTAACATACCGTATGCAGCACTAATAAGAGGATTTTTTTTTTAAAAAGATGGATTGCTCTCACTTAACAAAGCACTGCACTAACACTGGCCCTATAGTTGGGTCCGCATTCACTGTTTTGCAGCCTGGCGATTTATGGAGTAGCTACTGACTACCGGCTTCAGCCCTTAGTAGGACTATTTAGGAGTTTGATGCATGATCACTATCACTTACAAGGCACTGCACTGTCACTGGCCCTATAGCTGGGTCCGCATTCACAGATTTGCGGTCTGGCAATTTATAGAGCTGCTAGCAGCTACTGCACACTGTCTTCAGCCCTTAGAAGGACTACTTATTAGTTGGATCTACGAACGCTCTCTTACAGACAATACAGTCTATCTACACTACCAGCTCCCCAATGACTGCGTGTTCACAAAATGGCCACTGGCTTATATAGCCCCTATGACACTGTGCGGCCAAGCCAATCACAGTAATGCCATAACAGAGATGGCTGCGGCATTACTATGAGGGCAAGCAACATCAGATGTGTTCATTGGCTGACAAAGAAGTGCCAGGAAGTCAGAAATGAAACTGAAAGTATCAGAGTGGATGCTCTTTAATTTGTCAGTTACCGAATGGTGCGAATAGCCTGTTATCCGTCAGATACCGAATAGTGGCGAATACATTCACTCATTCCTAATCCTTACACGTAGTCTCAGTGTTAAGCACTCACCGTGGAGCGTAGGATAAATATTAGTGGTTCAAGAATTGACTTTATTTTTTTTTTTTTATGCTGTTCACCATGCAGTAGAAATGACTAGGCTATTTTATTCCTCTGGTCAATGCGATTACAGTGATACGAGATTTATAGTGTTTTTTAGGTTTGGTTACTATCTCACTTTTTTTTTACAAAATAAAGGTGTTTGCATTACTGAATTTCGAAGGGTATAGTTTTTTTTATTTTTCTGCCTTCAGAGTCATTTGAGGCTTGTTTTTTGCGGGATGAGTTGGAGTTGTTATTGGTACAATTTTTGGTAACATAATATATTTTGATCGCTTTCTATTCCACTTTTTGTGAAGCAGAATCAAGAAGAAAGTGAAGTGGTTGGAAAAGAGGTTATGAATTGATTTAATTGATGTACATCCTATGTATATATATATATAGGTTCAGTTCTTGGACCCTTGCTGTTCTCAATCTACATGTTCGGCCTGGGATGGCTCATAGAGTCCCATGGCTTTCAGTATAACCTCTACGCTGATGATACGCAGATCTACCTCTCTGGACCTGACATCACCTCCCTACTAACCAAAAACCCACAATTTCTGTCTGCTATTTCATCCTTTTTCTCTGCTCGATTCTTAAAACTGAACATGGACAAAACAGAATTCATTATCCTTCCTCCTTCTCACTCAACCCCCCCACCTAACCTATCCATCAATGTCAATGGCTGCTCACTTTCTCCAGTGACACGTGCTCGCTGCCTGGGAGTAACTCTAGACTCCGATCTCTCTTTCAAGCCACACATCCAAGCCCTCTCCACCTCCTGCCACCTCCAACTCAAAAACATTTCCCGGATCTGTACATTGCTTTCCCAAGAAGCTGCAAAAACCCTAGTGCATGCCCTTATTATCTCCCTCCTAGATTATTGCAACCTCCTGCTCTGTGGGCTCCCTTCTAACAGGCTCACACCCTTACAATCTATTCTAAACTATGCTGCCCAACTGATTCACCTGTCCCCCCGCTACTCGCCAAACTCTTCTCTCTGCCAATCCCTTTACTGGCTTTCCATTGCCCAACGACTCCAGTTCAAAACCCTAACCATAACCATGACCTACAAAGCCATCCACAACCTATCTCCTCCCTACATCTGTGACCTATTCTCCCAGTACTTACCTGCACGTAACCTTCAATCCTCGCAAGATCTCCTTCTCTACTCCCCTCTCATCTCCTCTTCCCACCATTGTATCCAAGATTTCTCGCGTGCCTCCCCCATACTCTGGAATGCTCTGCCACAACACACCAGACTCTCACCTACCTTGACAAGCTTCAAAAGGAACCTGAAGACCCACCTCTTCCGACAAGCTTGCAACCTACCGTAACTCTCAGTCTGATACAGCACCGCATGACCAGCTCTACCTTCACCTACTGTATCTTCACCCACCCCTCGTAGACTGTGAGGGACCTCTGTCCTCCTGTACCTGTCTGTGCCTTGTATTGTTTATGATTATTGTACCTGCTGCTATTTTGTATACCCCTTTCACATGTAAAGCGCCATGGAATAAATGGCGCTATAATAATTATTAATAATAATAATAATTATATATATATATATATATATCTTATCCACTATGTGGATTATTTGTGGTTGGAGTGTTGCATTGATTTGTAAAGGATACTGCGCTTGGAGGTATGTAATTTTTTCCAGTGCATAAGAATCTATAGGTGGAAGTGGCGTTCACAAAGCTGGCAAAAGAGATGAGCCGCTTTGGAACTCAAGCCTGCATCTTAGCTGCTTGCTTATGATGTGATGGGGCCATCAGTAATGACGATGTAAAAGGTGTGGCTTTGTTTTTGAGGGAGATGCAGGACACGCGCCTCAGAGGTCACGCGGTGTGATGGGAGGATTTCAGATCACAGGACTGAGACGTGAGATCCTGGACTGAACCCCTCCCACATTGGTGCTCAGTAGGCATGCGCAATGCCATGGCAGCCCCCATAGCTACGAGTGCGGCACAGAATGTAAATAAATATGTGAGACAGGAGCAGTGAGTAGAGCTTGTACAAGCTGGTGACTCTTAATATATATCATCATGGTATATTAGACTCAATGGGAATTTTGTTTTCACTTATTTTAGCCCAAGACTGTATGCAAAATCTTTGATGTTGGATTTAAACAGCGAACGTTATTACCAAATCGCCCCTGATGAGTAAAGGGATACGAAACACGTCGGGTTTGAGGGAGTGAAAGAATGGATCTGTAATATACGTGTTGACAAGAGAAAGTCTTGATCTTCACACCATAACTGATTTCTGGGAATAACGGACTGGTGGCGACCGGTCTATTTGTGGGTTGACCTTGATGTGATTGTCCTATACTGGTAATCAGTGAATGAGTCTACTACTGGGTGAAATCTTTCTATATCATTATAGCAGACGATCATATGTAGAAATGGTGTCTGCTGGTTATAAGTGATATTGTTTGTTTTCTCACTTTGTCCTTAAAATAGAATCGCGGTTCTCTCCTGAGGGGTGGTTCCCCGTAGGAGGCACCAAGGAAAAATTAATAAGAGTGCTACAAAAAGTATAAAAAACTGAATAGTGGCCTTTGGGAATTGCTTATTAAATAAGTGCCTCACATGAGATTGGGCCTTCTTGAGCTTTGTGACCCAATATACATGTCTCTTTTTTTTATGTCTGTTTTATGTGACTGATGGTCTTTTAGATAAGTTAGTCCTTTTCTCCTATACCCGTATGGCTGAGCCATATTTGATTCATGGGAATTTTATTCATTGAGGTATCAAGCTGAATATTAGAATCAAGAAGAACCAGCAACTTAGAAATAAGTTGTTTTTTTTTGTTTTTTTTTTTACGCCATTCACTGTACCGTAAAAGTGATAACAGTTTTATTCTTCAGGTCAGTATGGTTACAGCGATACCACATTTACATAGTTTTTTTAAAAAATGTTGCCTCTTTAACAGCATAAAAACAATTTTATACCAAAATAAATCTGGTTTTGCATTGCTGTATTCCGAAAGCTATAGCTTTTTTTATTTTTTCCTTGATGGAGCTATTTGGCATCTTGTTTTTTGTGGGTCAAGATGCAGTTTTAAGCAGTAACATTTTAATTCATATATGATTTTTTCATAATGTTTTATTACACTTTTTATGTTTATTTTTTATGGCGTTTACTGCAGGGTAGAGATGAGCGAGTACTGTAATATTCGTAATCGCTATACTCGTAACGAGTACTTTGTAATTTTCACATGCGTGGACGCATCACCCTGGCTCCTGAACATGCGCAGACCACGACCAGACGGGTCGGGTGCCTGCACAGAGAAAAATGCAGCGCACGCATACACACATTGAAAGCTACAAGTAATGGTCAGATAGGTATACAGAGTAGAGATTACCGCATGCATAATTACTAATGAACAGCAACCTTTCTTTTGAACATAACAAGGTGCTGAGAAGCGGCTGCTACTATAATATAAACATGTAAACATTACACTCATATCAATAAATAAACATATGAATAAATAGTAGCCGTGAAATAATTAGCAAAAAAAGGGACAAATCAATATGCAAGTTAATGCAATGAAGGTGTAGATCAAATAGATGCATTCATTTTTCATCCAGAAGATGGGTATTAAGATGTTACAATCTATACAGGAACCACACGTAACATGTAAATGGTGAAGCAAAGAAAAGGAATACTAAAATAAGACATAAAAGAGAAAACAATAAACAAGCAATAACAATATAACAATAAAAATACTAATAAAATCCAGGAAGGAGGAGGAATGGTGATGATTAGTGATGAGCGAGTACCAAAAAGCTCGGGTGCTCGAGGCTCGGGCCGAGCATCCCAAGATACTCGTGTACTCAGCCTGAGCACCGAGCCCAATCTTATCCTATGGGAGACCCGAGTATTTTTATGAAATGACCCCCCGGCAGCATGTAGAAACCCTAAAAATGTCACAAAAGTCTTAGAAGAGTGCTCAAATGACATGGCAACAGCATGGGGAAGACCCCTTGATGCATTTATCACTCAAAAGTCACAGCTGTGAACAATTTTGTCCGACTTTTACGCCATTTTTACGGACTCACCAGAAAACCTTCCAAAATGACACCAAAATGAATTTTCATGGCGGAAATGTTAAGGGCACAAACTCAATAGTGAGATAGAGCTGGTGTATGTTACTTTTTGAGATTACATGAAAGATTTTACGTGAAAACATTGTGTGGCACTCCGATGTCCAAAACGCACGTTTTGTGCTTTTTACTAGCGACGTCGGTCATTTTTTTTTTTCATTCTATCTCCCTCAGTGCGTCGGTCGGTCTCTCTATCTGTCTGTCGGTCTCTCTCTGTCTTATCTGTCCCTCTCGCTGTCTGTCGGTCAGTTCCCCCCTTCTCTCATACTTACCGTTCCCCGATCACTGCCGCGGCGCTGCATAGCTGTTCACTAAACTCCGGCGGCTTTTCCTCTTTTGAAAAAGCCGCTCATTAAACAATCTCGTATTCCCTGCTTTCCTGCTTTTCGGCGCCTATGATTGGTTGCAGTGAGACACGCCCCCACGCTGAGTGACAGGTGTCTCACTGCACCCAATCACAGCAGCCGGTGGGCGTGTGTATACTGTGCAGTGAAATAAATAATTAAATAATTTAAAAAAAATGGCGTGCGGTCCCCCCAATTTTAATACCAGCCAGATAAAGCCATACGGCTGAAGGCTGGTATTCTCAGGATGGGGAGCTCCACGTTATGGGGAGCCCCCCAGCCTAACAATATCAGTCAGCAGCCGCCCAGAATTGCCGCATACATTAGATGCGACAGTTCTGGGACTGTACCCGGCTCTTCATCACTGCAATTCCACAACTAACAGGGCTGTGGCATTGCAGTGGTCTGCCAGCCAATCCCTGCATGAGAGCTGGCTCTCAAAAGAGCGCCAACATGCAGGGATGAAGACCACAAGTACAGCACGAGTATCGCGAAATTACTCGGTACCCGCCGAGTAGCCCGAGTACAGTGATACTCGTGCGAGTACCGAGTAGTGACAAGCGTACTCGCTCATCACTAGTGATGATATAAAAAGGGGACAAAGCTAAGTGCCTCATTCAAACCTTTGGTAACTAAGGTATCACGGGTGGCAATCCATTTGGCTTCACATTGGGCCAGTCTCTTTTTCATATTGCCACCCCTGATACCACCAAATATCACATCGATGCCACGAACATTCAATAGGGGAGCATCATAATTATGTTTAAAATTGAAATGCCATGGTAGGGTTTTGAATAAAGTGATGTCATCCACTGACCTGGCTGCACCAATGCCCCTCACGTATTCTCTGACTCTCACCCAAAGCTCACGCAAGGTCAGGCCCACGTGTAAGTGGACAGGGGCACGTTGCGAAATAAATCTCAGAAGTCTTGCCGGTTATATGATGTCTAATATCGAACGTCCTACCACAGGTAAAATAAAAAGTGGTAAAATGTAGGACATTGGTGCAGGCTAGGCAGTGGCCCCTTTGGAAACAACCATGGAAGAGGCCTCTTGATCCAAAAGAGTTACAGATGGGAGGGACATAATGACTTTGAGTAAAAATGTCCCTAAGGTTTCTAGCACATCTAGCTGTCATGAGGGGAGCATGTGTTATGGTTTTGGCCAGAGTAGGATCTGTCATGAGAACTGGCCAGTGTTTTTTTAAGAATATTTCTTATGGTCTGCCATTCCCATTGAAGTCTATCCTTTCCTGTATGTTATTTCTATTGGTATGTGATACTGTTCCAACCACTGCCATTGCCATCTGAATTTCATATTCTTCTAACTCTTTGTTCTTGGTTCACACCTGTCTATTTCTTCTGCATCTTAAGTAGTTCGTTTTCTAGCTGTGAAGTAGTCCAAATGTTTCTCTTAGTTTGTACTTACTAATTCACCCCTGGTGTGTTTCTCAGAGCTCTCTTCCTCTATCCCCCTCCCTTCTGCTCACACCTGAGTCATTTTCTAGGCCTCTAGAGTTGTATAAATTTGTCGGCTCAGGTCTGTTATGACCATGGTCTGTGTGATTTCATAAGTGGGATTTTCTAAGTGGGCAATCAGAAATATTCCAGAAATGTCCCAGAAGTGACCAGAAGGTGAGCGTTACCTCCTTAACTGTTTGTCACTTGCATTTTGTCCCCTACACTTTTTCATATTCCCATATGTAAACCTTAAACTCACCATGTTCACCTATGCCCGTACAGTTTTTGTTCCACTCCTCCTCACTCTCCTTCGCTATCCCCCAACGCCAGCACTCGCCAAACAAATATTCATCTCCCCTTCCCTTTTACCTCCCCACCTGTCCTCATCTGCTGACCTGCTCCTAAATCTCAGGTCTCTCTTAATAACATGCAGAACATGTCGTCCACTCTCCTTCTCCCACCTGCTCTCCCTTTCTCTACTTCTCCTCACTGCTGGTGACATATCTCCCAATCCTGGACCCCCCCAGATGGGACACTGCTCTCTACCACCCCCCTATCGCTCCACCCTTACTAGTAACTACCGCAACCTCTCCAATATAAAACCCATCCCCCTCTCACCCACTCCGCCGCCCACTCTCTCTGGAGCGCTGTGGAATGCCCGTTCGGTCTGTAACAAACTGCACATCATTCACGACCTCTTTACCTCTAGCAACCTCTCCTTTCTGGGCATCACTGAAACATGGCTGACACCATCCAACACTGCCTCCCCTGCTGCGCTGTGCTACGGTGGCCTTCACTTCTCCCATACTCCTCACCCTGGCAATAGACAAGGTGGAGGAGTGGGCCTCCTTCTTTCTAACAACTGCAGCTTTAATCCAATCCCACCCTTACCCTCCCTTGTCCTGCCTTCCTTTGAAGTGCACTCTGTCCGCATCTATTCTCCTTCCAACCTCCAAGTGGCCATCATATACAGACCCCCAGGCCCTACCACTTCCTTTATCGACCAGTTCTCTGCCTGGCTTCTACACTTTCTCTCTGCTGACATTCCCACTATCATCATGGGTGACTTCAACATCCCCACTGACACCCGCTACTCAGCAGCCTCCAAACTCCTCTCCCTTGCTTCATCTTTTGGTCTATCTCAGTGGTCCACCTCTGCCACCCATAAAGATGGACACACATTAGACCTTATCTTCACCCGTCTCTGTTCTCTATCTAACCTCACTACCTCCCCTCTCCCTTTATCTGACCACCATCTATTGACCTTCTCTGCTCTGTCCTCCTCACCTGCCCCTCCTGTCCAGCACGTATCACACCCTCGCAGAAAACTCGCACACGTCAACATACACACCCTTTCTGACTCTATCCTACCACTGTCCTCCATATCTTCAGTGCACGACACAAACAGTGCCACCACTTTCTACAACACCACTCTCACATCAGCTATTGATTCAGTCGCTCCCCTTGTGCACGGCAGAGTGAGACAAATCAATAGACAACCCTGGCACAACAACCTCACTAAAAAACTGCGGCAAGTGTCTAGGGCTGCAGAGCGGCGCTGGAAGAAAACGCACTCCCAGGAAGACTTCACCACATTCAAAAATGCAATTCACACATTTCGCTTGGCCCTTACCTCGGCTTAACAGGAATACTTCAGAAACCTCATATCCTCTTTAACACACAACCCCAAACAGTTATTCAATACTTTCAACTCCCTCCTTCGCCCACCACTGCCCCCTCCAACCTCCCTCATTTCCGCAGAAGAATTTGCCACATATTTCAAAGAAAAGATCGACCAAACCAGACAAGTCTTTTCTACTCAACCACCACAACCCCTTCATATAACAGACCACTGCTCCTCCCCCATAAACTTCCTCTCCACTATCACCGAAGAAGAGCTTGCACATCTTCTCTCAAAAGCGCACCTCACCACCTGCGCACGTGATCCCATCCCAACCCACCTCCTCCCCAACCTCACCACTATCCTAATTCCAGCCTTAACCCATCTCTTCAACTTATCTTTAACAACTGGTACCTTCCCTTCTGCCTTTAAACATGCAACAGTCACACCCATCCTAAAGAAACTTTCCCTCGACCCAACCTCTGCTGCCAGCTATCGCCCCATATCGCTACTCCCATTCGCCTCAAAACTCCTGGAACAGCACGTCCATGCTGAAATTTCCTCCCACCTCTCCTCTAACTCTCTCTTTGACAACCTACAGTCCTGCTTCCGTCCACATCATTCCACTGAAACTGCCCTGACAAAAATCACAAATGACTTACTTACTGCCAAAGCTAACAACCACTTCTCCATACTCCTACTTCTAGACCTATCCTCAGCTTTTGACACTGTTGACCACTCCCTCCTACTACAGATCCTCTCTTCCCTTGGTGTCAGAGACCTCGCCCTCTCTTGGATCTCTTCATACCTCTCCAACCGCACTTTTAGTGTCTCCCACTCCCACACAACCTCTTCATCCCGTCCTCTCTCTGTTGGTGTCCCTCAAGGCTCTGTCCTAGGACCATTACTTTTTTCTATCTATACATTTGGCCTGGGACAACTCATAAAGTCCTATGGCTTCCAGTACCACCTATATGCCGATGACACTCAGATCTACCTCTCTGGCCCAGATGTCATATCTCTGCTGTCCAGAATCCCAGAGTGCCTATCTGCTATATCTTCCTTCTTCTCCTCTCGCTTCCTAAAGCTCAATGTGGCCAAAACTGAACTGATCATCTTTCCTCCGTCTCACCTACACTCTCTACTTGATCTATATATTACAATAAATAACACCACGCTCTCCCCAGCACCCACAGTTCGGTGCCTCGGAGTGACCTTTGACTCTGCCTTGTCCTTCATACCACACATTCAATCCCTCACCACCTCCTGTCGTCTTCAACTCAAAAATATTTCCAGAATCCGTCCCTTCATCAATTCTCAATCTACAAAAATGCTAGTGCATGCCCTCATAATCTCCCGCATCGACTACTGCAACATCCTCCTATGTGGTCTCCCTGCTAACACGCTCGCCCCTCTCCAGTCCATCCTTAATGCTGCTGACCGACTGATCCACCTCTCGCCTCACTACCACCCCACTTCTCCTCTCTGCATGTCCCTTCACTGGCTCCCAATCTTCCATCGTATCCAATTCAAACTACTAATACTGACTTACAAAGCCATCCACAAAATGTCTCCTCCATATATCTCTGAACTAATCTCTCGCTACACTCCAAAACGTAACCTCCGGTCCTCCCAAGATCTTCTCTCCTCTTCTCTCATTCGCTCCTCATGCAACCGCCTCCAAGATTTCTTCCGAACATCCCCAGTCTTCTGGAACTCACTGCCTCAACACGTCAGATTATCTACTACACTTGCAAACTTCAAACGGAACCTAAAGACTCATCTGTTCAGAAATGCCTATAACCTTGAATGACCTCGCTGCCGCCCCACCACCGTGCGGAGCTGCCGCCCCACCACCGTGCGGAGCTGCCGCCCCACCACCGTGCGGAGCTGCCGCCCCACCACCGTGCGGAGCTGCCGCCCCACCTACACCCCACCTACTGTCTCCTCCCCATAATCCTATAGAATGTAAGCCCGCAAGGGCAGGGCCCTCTTCCCTCTGTACTAGTCTGTCTACTGTAACTTGTATATGTATTTTGTATGTAACCCCCTTCTCATGTACAGCACCATGGAATCAATGGTGCTCTATAAATAAATAATAATAATAATAATGGTCTCCCACTCATGATTGAATGTGCCTATGAACCGAATATTAGAATCTGGTCCTTCTTTTATAAGGACATATCTTAATAGTTGTGTCCATGGAGTGTTTTTAGCCCTCAGGTACCCTCACTTAATGGAACGGTTACTATATCTGTGTTCCAAAAAACGTTGCCCTAGATTTGCGGATTGCAGATCAAAATCAGCCTCAGATAAGCAGATTCACCTCATCCTCAAGAATTGGCTGGTCGGAATGGTGTGGATGGTGGATGGGTTATGGCCAGATGATGCATGCAACAGGGCATTGACAGATGTTTTATTAAGAAATACATAGGTTTGAATAAAATGGTTCACATCTACACTGATATTGATGTCCAAAAAGTGAATGCTACTGTTGCTGTAATTGTATGTAAGTTTGATGTTGAATGTATTAAAGTTCAATTCGCTCATGAATTCATCGAGCTGCTCCACTGTACCATGCCAGAATATTAATACGTCATCAATATATCTGAGCAAGCACTGCTGCTAATATAATATTATCAGACTAAGCACTCCAAAGTGATGCAAAGTGATGATTTTTATTAACAACAACCAACAGTTTGGTCATCAATCAGATGTTTTGGTCACAATATCGACCTTCATCAATAGGAACTGGTATAAAGATTAGAGTTGAGCGCGGTTCGTGGTTCGTGGTTCTCCAGTTCGCGGCTCGAGTGATTTTGGGGCATGTTCTAGATCGAACTAGAACTCGAGCTTTTTGCAAAAGCTCGATAGTTCTAGAAACGTTCGAGAACGGTTCTAGCAGCCAAAACACAGCTAAATCCTAGCTTGGTTTCTGCTGTAATAGTGTAAGTCACTCTGTGAATCAAACTATTATCACATTTCAGTGTATAGTGTGCGTGAACAGCGCCTTCAGATCACTGCTGTTTCTATAATGGCGATCGCCATTTTTTTTTTTTTTTTTCTTGTCTTCCTTCCCTAAGCGCGCGCGTCTTGTGGGGCGGGCCAGCATGTCAGCCAATCACAGACACACACACACCTAAGTGGACTTTGAGCCAGAGAAGCAACGGCATGTGTGATAGGATCTGCATGTCACATGTCCCTGCATTATAAAACCGGGCATTTTCTTCACGAACGCCATTATCTGCCTTCTGCGTCTTTGGTGTCAGACATCAGTGTCGCAGCTCCGTCCTCCTGAGTCCTATAGCCGATACAGCTGTATGCGCTGCATACACAGCGTTAGACAGCTTAGGGAGAGCACATTCTAGCAGTCCTTTTAAGGGCTCAAAGCGGCAGGGTCAGAGAGCCATAAGTGACAGGTCCTGCAAACAGCAACAGCGTCTGTGTAGCCCAGGTCAGGGATTTCCTCCCTGCATTTCACCATTAGGAGGGAATAGAAAGGCAGGCTTCCATTCCTCTACCCAGAGCACCACAATCCTGCCACTGTACCCTCTTGTCCTCTGCACACTCCAACTCATTCTAAGTAAGCCATTATACTAGCAAACACTCAGTGTACCTAGTGGCATCCTAAACGTGGCTATTGGACTTTGCTATAGTCCCACTAGTGCAAAGACATTTGCAGAGCACGTCTGCCTGCATTGCACACTCCAAGTTTTTTAAACTAAGCAATTTTACTAGCAAACACTCAGTGTACCTAGTGGCATCCTATACGTGGCTATTGGACTTTGCTATAGTCCCACTAGTGCAAAGACATTTGCAGAGCACGTCTGCCTGCATTGCACACTACAACTTTTTTAAACTAAGCAATTTTACTAGCAAACACTCAGTGTACCTAGTGGCATTCTATACGTGGCTATTGGACTTTGCTATAGTCCCACTAGTGCAAAGACATTTGCAGAGCACGTCTGCCTGCATTGCACACTACAACTTTTTTAAACTAAGCAATTTTACTAGCAAACACTCAGTGTACCTAGTGGCATCCTATACGTGGCTATTGGACTTTGCTATAGTCCCACTAGTGCAAAGACATTTGCAGAGCACGTCTGCCTGCATTGCACACTACAACTTTTTTAAACTAAGCAATTTTACTAGCAAACACTCAGTGTACCTAGTGGCATCCTATACGTGGCTATTGGACTTTGCTATAGTCCCACTAGTGCAAAGACATTTGCAGAGCACGTCTGCCTGCATTGCACACTACAACTTTTTTAAACTAAGCAATTTTACTAGCAAACACTCAGTGTACCTAGTGGCATCCTATACGTGGCTATTGGACTTTGCTATAGTCCCACTAGTGCAAAGACATTTGCAGAGCACGTCTGCCTGCATTGCACACTACAACTTTTTTAAACTAAGCAATTTTACTAGCAAACACTCAGTGTACCTAGTGGCATCCTATACGTGGCTATTGGACTTTGCTATAGTCCCACTAGTGCCAAGACATTTGCAGAGCGCATCTGCCTGCGTTGCACACTCCAACTAATTATAACGAAGCCATTATACTAGCAAACACTCAGTGTACCTAGTGGCATCCTATACGTGGCTATTGGACTTTTGTCAATTCACAGTATTGGAACGTTATTTGCATGACATCTGCCTGCATTGCACACTCTAACTTTTTTAAACTCAGCCATTATACTAGCAAACACTCACTGTACCTAGTTGTATCCTAAACGTGGCTATTGTACTTTTGTCAATTCACAGTATTGGAACGTTATTTGCAGGACATCTGCCTGCATTGCACACTCTAACTTTTTTAAACTCAGCCATTATACTAGCAAACACTCACTGTACCTAGTTGTATCCTAAACGTGGCTATTGTACTTTTGTCAATTCACAGTATTGGAACGTTATTTGCAGGACGTCTGCCTGCATTGCACACTCAAACTTTTTTAAACTCAGCCATTATACTAGCAAACACTCACTGTACCTAGTTGTATCCTAAACGTGGCTATTGTACTTTTGTCAATTCACAGTATTGGAACGTTATTTGCAGGACGTCTGCCTGCATTGCACACTCAAACTTTTTTAAACTCAGCCATTATACTAGCAAACACTCACTGTACCTAGTTGTATCCTAAACGTGGCTATTGTACTTTTGTCAATTCACAGTATTGGAACGTTATTTGCAGGACGTCTGCCTGCATTGCACACTCAAACTTTTTTAAACTCAGCCATTATACTAGCAAACACTCACTGTACCTAGTTGTATCCTAAACGTGGCTATTGTACTTTTGTCAATTCACAGTATTGGAACGTTATTTGCAGGACATCTGCCTGCATTGCACACTCAAACTTTTTTAAACTCAGCCATTATACTAGCAAACACTCACTGTACCTAGTTGTATCCTAAACGTGGCTATTGTACTTTTGTCAATTCACAGTATTGGAACGTTATTAGCAGCACGTCTGCCTGCATTGCACACTCAAACTTTTTTAAACTCAGCCATTATACTAGCAAACACTCACTGTACCTAGTTGTATCCTAAACGTGGCTATTGTACTTTTGTCAATTCACACTACTGCAAATCTATGTGCAGCACCTCTGCATGACAACCTCGTGCTCTGTTTTTAATAAGCTATAATGATAGCACAAAATACTGCCATTTTGTGGCATCATAGAACTGGCTGTTGTATTCCATTAGTGCACCACTGGTGACAAGCTATTTCTAGCACCTCTACATCACACCCTCATGCACATTTTGCTACGCTAATGTTATAGCAAACTCATGGAATTCATTGCTGCATTTCATAATTCGGAGAGATAGAAAGTCAGGCTTCCTTTAGCTTTTCCTTCTGTTCATAGACAGCATCTCCAAGACAAATTTCCCCTCCACGTCTAAGTGGAGAGGCAGCTAGTGCGCATGCGTGTGCCGATGTACCCCAGCTGCAGCATAATTACAGTGTTTCGCCTAGTGAGTATGCTCAGCCTGACTGTGCCATTCCTGACGCTAAGTTTTCATTTCGGGATACAGCGCATGCTCCCACACTAAGTGTGAAAAGCCTCTTTGCACAGGTGCTTGCATTCCGTGCCGGGTATAAGTCCTGTTTTGGGCATAGACACCATGCTAAAGCTGATAGTCTTTTTTCAGAGACTGTATTTCATGCTACTGAGCATGCTCAGGCACTTCCTGCATCAGAGACTAGGTCCGGTAATGAACTCTTTGGCCCTGGCCCTGATGTGGGGGTCCCATATAGACCACAGGGCATCAGGTGTCCTCCCAAATGGCTTGCAGAGGCCCACACCTATGACTTGTCACCGCATTATTGATGCTCAGACGATGACTGGTGAGGTGTTTGGGTCATGGCAGCCATGAGGTCATCATTGAAGTTGCGTTTCCAAATAGGACGCTAGTTATGCCACTCATGACGTGTCACTCTACTTTTGTCTCCAGGAGGTGCATTGTGGTTCACCCTGGTTTGGGGCGGACCCAGGTTATAAAAGGGGCTGGAGCCAACAAGGAGGTGCGCAGTCTTCTATTATGCTCCGAAAGAGCACACCTCCATGTGTTGAACCCATTGCGGCTTTAGGCCAGAGGTAGGCAGGGATCGGGTGGTGGATGCAGGCCACCACCACAGTTGGTAACGCAGAACGGTTAAGACCAGCTCCTGTCCTAACAGTCCTGCTTGTGCAGCCCAGTGGCATTAACAGGCCTGCTGCTGCTGATGCGCCTGCTGTCCACAGGTGTGGCCCCTACGCACACGGTCAGCGTACTCAATGGCCCCTGTGTTGTTAACAGGGAGTTCCTGGGCTGGGTGGGCATGTGGACCCTGTGACGCTAACAGGGCTCACAGTCTCCAGATCCGAATGGCGTCTAATTCGGTTCAGGCTACTATTAGTTTCATAGCCACACAGGTCTGTATCCTCCACCAAACCTTCAAGTTGCCAACCTCTCCTTTTCCAACTGGGAGCACGGTGGACACTGACTGCTGATGGGGATATATACCTTTCTCTTTCTTTTCTTATTAATTTTCGTTATATAGCGGTCACAGATTATATACCACTTTATCCAAATCTGCTAGTCCCACTGTAACAGATGTTGTTTCTTCAGCAAATGTTACAGTTGCTTAACCACCAAATCCACGGACCAAAACTTTTTTCCCCTTTCCAACACACCTGTTCCCCTTTCCAACAGCATCTGTCCTTTTTCAACTCATTTTGGGATATGACCAAAAGTGCAACTGTGCAGGGACACCGTACTCAACGCCATCTCAGCACAGCAGCCATCCCTCGGTCCCTCCGATGTGGACAAGTAAAAGACCATTTCCTCCTATCCATGACAAAGCGTTGAGATTCACTCTGTGCAGCACTGGTGTTTAGTGGACAAGTAGATCTAAGATTGCGTACCACATTCTGCAGATACTCCTGTATACGTGCGTCTATTTCTATGGCAGGAATTAGTTCGCCAAATTTTGTCTTGTACCGGGGATCTAACAGTGTGGCAACCCAGTATTCAGGATTAGTTCAAATTCATACAATCCGAGGGTCATGTAGGTAGTGCAGCAAGAAGGCGCTCATGTGTCTTGTGCATCCAGGAGGACCAAGTCCTTGGTGTGTTGGTGGCAGAGAGGTGAGAATCGTGCATCCTTCCTCTGCCCTCTCCCCCCAACCTCGCACAACCGAAATGTGAGCAAGCTCTCACTCATCTGCTGAGTCTTCCATGCCCATCGCCAGTTCGTCCTCCATTTCTTCATGGGCTCCTGCACTTTCATCAACACTTTTTGCTGATACTATGCGCCCTTGTTAATCCCTCTCCCTCACCATGACTGCCGCATAGGTGCCGCTGACCATCTGGACCTCGTAGATCTTGTTATCCCTTCCGCATATGACTCCTCCTGTACTTCCTCCCCTTCCTCTTGTCCCAACACCTGACTCCGAATAATAATTACAGTGTGCTCCATCATGTAGATGACCAGAATTGTCACGCTGAGAATGACATTGCCAGTGCTAAACATCTTCGTCGACATTTCAAAACTGTGTAGCAGGGTGCATAGGTCCTTGATCTGACACCACTCCAGCAGCGTGATCTGCACCACCTCTGGATCAAGTTATCCCAGGCTATATGTCTTACCGTATTTCAGCAGGGCTCTGCGGTGCTGCCACACACGCTGCAACATGTGCAGATTCCAATTCCTGCGTGTCGAAACATCGCATTTACGGCGTTTAACTGCCAGACCCTAAGACTTCCGGAGTGATGAAAGTTGTTGAGCTGCTGTGTGCGCACGATGGAAGTGAGCACATAGCGAGCGTGCCCACTGCACAAGGCCATGTAGGCCGTGATGGTGTTTTAAAAATTGCTGGCGAATTCGGTTCAACACGTGAGCCCTAAAAGGCACGTGTGTCACATTGCCCTGAGGATGGCCCGCAGCCAGGTTTGCATCATTGCCGCACACGGCTGTTAAGTCACCAACGGAGTCCGCTCCGTCAATTTGTACTCCGGTCGCCAGGTGACAACGTGTTCCTTTCATGAATAGTGCTGATGATGGGAGAGTAGTCGATGCCAGCGGCGCAGGTGGACGCAGGTTATGCTCACCCACTGGGCTGCATTACCTTGACAGATGCAGAATCTCTGGCTGAATGTAGCTGGTGGGTATCTCACAGATGAAATACCATCATTCAGCTACAACCAATGGGAAGACACCACACCCTTTTTTATGCCCATCCTGTCTGCAGACCACTGCCAGACATAGCTATGAACCTCTGGTTAATTTTACCCCCAGTTCAGTTTTATGATTTTGTGTGCTTGTTACCTGACTACTTTTCCTGCTTGCTGTTTATGTACCTTGTTGGCCGATACGCATTTCACCTCTGCTTGTTTTCTGATTCTTTCCTGGCCGTCCCATTCTGTTCCTGTTCCTCAATTAATGTTTTGACCCTGCCTGACTACTATTCTCTGTAATAGCGGTGTGACTCACATTTCCCATACATTTCAAAGTAAAACTTTGACCGCCTGATGGCATTGAGCTCTGCTGCCAGCATAGTAAGGAGGTGTGTGGTAGTCCTTGTGCGCAGTTGCAAGGAAGGGTGGCCTGACCACACAGGGTTTGCGCCAAGGTAGAGGACCCACACGAGGTTGAAGAGGCAGAAGCAGTGTATTAACTTCTACATACAGAACAAGGATTGAAACAACTCGTGGGGACGGCAAGACTTGTACAGCAGACCCTTCTCCATCTCTCACCATAGTTTGCCAGTGCCCAGTCAGTGACATGTAATGACCCTGTCTATGCTTACTGGTCCAAGTATCTGTGTTGAAATGCACCCTGTCGCACACAGATTTTCTCAAGGAAGTGGTGATGTTGTGTGCGACATGCTGGTGTAGCGCGGGCATGCTTTTCTTGGAGAAGCAGTGGTGATTGGGCATCTGGTACTGGGGCACAGCGACAGACATAAGGTCTGTAAAATCCTGTGTGTCCACTACGCGTAAAGGCAGCATTTCGGTAGCCAACAGCTTACAGAGGGATAGAGTCAACCACTTAGCTTTGTCATGGGTCGCAGTAAGTGGCCTTTTATTTGACCACATCTGAGGGACAGAGATCTGGCTGCTGTCTGTAGACGGTGTTGAGTAGGGTGTCCCTGGAAAAATGCAGGTTTGTGAGAAAAGTGCAGGCGGAGACATGATGTTGCCTTCATCTTGCCTTCAGATCTGTTCATCTTGTATCATTTTTAAAAAACACAGCAAGCAAGGGTTACTCCAAGCGGAGTCTACCTTTTTTCCCCAAATTGGGCACACAGACACCCCATCAGTGGCAGGACTTGTGCCCTAGTTGCAAACAGGATGTTTTGATTTGCATCAAGCACATTCCAAATCCACAAGCATTTACTCTCCCCAGGATGACACAGGGGTAGTAAATTCCTTCTGGATCCATGACTTGTTCATTTTGATGAACGTCAGTCTGTCCACATTGTCACTGGACAGACGCGTGCGCTTATCTGTCAGCACACACCCAGCAGCACTGAAGACACGTTCAGAGACAACACTGGCAGCTGGACACGACAAAATCTTCAAGGCGTAACTGGAGAGCTCTTGACATTTTTCTAGATTTGAAGCACAAAAGGAGCAAGGCTCCATTTGCAAAGTCATTGCATCGATGTTCATTTGGAGATACTCCTGTATCATCCTCTCCATCCGTTGACTATGTGACACACTTGATGTCTCTGGTGGCCTTGCAAAGGAGGGTCTAAAAAAATTATGAAAAGATTCCATAAAATTGCTGTTACCAGCACCAGATACGGTCCTACTGGTACGGGTAGACTGTTGAAGATGACGAGGCCGTCCCATGTTTGTCAAGTTACAACTGGGAGAATCACTCCCTTCACCTGCACGGTTGTTTGGTGGAAAAGCCGAGCTAAGATCGAGTAACAGCTTCTGCTGATACTCCTGCATACGTGCGTCCCTTTCTATGGGTGGAATTATGTCACAAAATTTGGACTTGTCCCGGGGATCTAATAGTGTGGCAAGCCAGTAGTCATCATCACTTCTAATTTTGACAATACGAGGGTCATGTTGGAGGTAGTGCAACAAGAAGGCACTCATGTGTCTTGCGCAGCCATGCGGACCAAGTCCACGCTGTGTTTGTGGCATAGAGGTGCTAACCGTTCTTTCTTCCTCTGTCATCTCCCCCCAACCTCTTTCAACTTAAATTTGACCAAGGTCCCCCTCATCAGCTGAGTCTTCCATGTCCATGGACAGTTCGTCCTCCATATCTTCATGTCCTCCTGCACCTTCCTCAACATCTCGCCTGCTACCATGCGCCCTTGTTGATCCCTGTCCCCCATGGTCCCATGCCTGCCGCGTTGGTGATGATGAACGTCTGGACCTTGGTGATGTTGTTGTGTCTTGCGCATATGAATCCTCCTGTAGTTCCTCCCCTTCCTGTTGTCCCACCCCCTGACTCCGAATAGTGTTTAGCGTGTGCTCCAGCATGTAAATGACTGTAATCGTCATGCTGATAATGGCATTGTCAGCGCTAAACATATTCGTCGCCATGTCGAAACTGTGCAGAAGGGTGCATAGGTCCGTGATCTGAGATCACTCCATCAGGGTGATCTGCCCCACCTCTGCATCTCGTTGGCCCAGGCTATACGTCATGACGTATTGCACCAGGGCTCTGCGGTGCTGCCACAGTCGCTGTAACATGTGGAGAGTTGAATTCCAGCGTGTCGCCACATCGCATTTCAGGCGATGAACCGGCAGGCCGAAAGACTTCTGGAGCGATGCAAGTCGCTCAGCTGCGGCGCTTGAACGGCGGAAGTGAGCACTGCAGACAGTTTCCATGCCCTGGTCAGAAGGCCATCTAGGCCGGGATAGTGTGTTAAAAATTGCTGGACAACAAGGTTCAACACGTGAGCCATACAAGGCACGTGTGTCACCTTGGCCAGGCGAAGGGCCGCACCCAGGTTTGCAGCATTGTCGCACACGGCCTTACCAGGCTGCAGGTTGAGTGGAGACAACCATTTATTAAACTCGGACCGCAGAGCTGACCACAACTCCTCAGCTGTGTGACTCTTATTCCCAAGACATGTCAAGCTAAAGACCGCCTGATGCCGTTGCGCTCTGCTGCCAGCATAGTAATGAGGGGTGCGTGATTCCTTCTGCGCAGTGAGAACGCTGGTGGCCTGACCAGGCAGGCTTGGGGCGGAGGTGGAGGACCCAGATGAGGTGGAGGATGCAGAAGCAGTGGCGGAACTTGGACAGACAGAGGATTGACACACAAGTCGTGGGGACGGCAAGACTTGTGCAGCAGACCCTTCACCATCTATCACCATAGTTACCCAGTGAGCGACATGTAACGTCCCTGTCCATGCTTACTGGTCCAAGTATCGGTGCTGAAATTCACCCGTTCACACACAGAGTTTCTCAAGGAAGCGGTGATATTGTGTGCGACATGCTGGTGTAGCGCGGGCACACCTTTCTTAGAGAAGTAGTGGCGACTAGGCATCTGGTACTGGGGCACAGCGACAGATATAAGGTCTCTAAAATCCTGTGTGTCCACTAGGCGGAAAGGCAGCATTTCTGTAGCCAACAGCTTACAGAGGGATAGAGTCAACCTCTTCGCTTTGTCATGGGTCGAAGGAAGTGGCCTTTTATTTGACCACATCTGAGGGACAGAGATCTGGCTGCTGTGTGTAGACGGTGTTGAGTAGGGTGTCCCTGGAAAAATGCAGCTTTGGGAGGAAAGTGCAGGCGGAGCCATGATGTTGCCTTCATCCAAAGTTGGTGCTATCGATGTCTGAGAGAGCTGTACACACTCACTTGTTTCCCCTTCCAAACCAACTGACGACCTACCAAGCAAACTGCCTGTTGCGGTTACAGTGGTGGAAGTTGTGGGTGGAAAAACAGGTGTGACAGCTGTCCCCACAGTCCTAGAAGATGACGAGCGCGCGGATGCCCTGGAAGGGGCAGGCGGTGGATGGTTGGCTCCACTAGGCCGCATTGCAGCACGGTGAGCTTCCCACCAGGCCATATGATATTTATTCATGTGACGATTCATGGAAGAAGTTGTCAAACTGCTGAGGTTTTGACCTCTACTAAGATAACCATGGCAAATGTTACAGATCACATAATTTGGCCGATCTTTTTTTATGTCAAAAAAGGACCAGGCTAGGCAAGGCTTAGAGGCCATGCGACCTGTTGATCCACCCCGAATAATGCTCAGAGGCAGAGTGGTGGCTGAGGATGCAGTTGTAGACGTGCTACCAGTGCTCCGACTGTGTCCAGGAAGGCGCCAGGTTACTTCGACGTCGGTTGCATCCTCCTCCACCGCCTCTATTGACCTCCTCGAGTGTCTGACTGTGGGTTGACAGTAGGTGGGATCTAGAACTTCATCATCAATTGTTGTGTTTGCACTCCCCTCCCCCTCAGACCGAGTTTCTTCTTGCCCTGACCGAATATTTAAGTTGTCATCCCAATCGGGTATCTGCGTCTCATCTTCATCAGTATGTTCCTCATTGCCTATAACCACAGTTGTTGGAAAGGCAGCATTTTGGTAGCCAACAGTTTGCATTTTATGAAAGTCAACCTCCAAGCCATGTCATGCCCTTCTAAAAGCATGTATAACACAGCGAGGGGACTCCAACCACAGTCTCCCTCGTTGCCACTCACTGGGCCACACACACCCCACTTGACTGGCATCGGTTGAGCCCCCTTTTGAAAAAGAAAAAGATGCTTTGCATGAAGCACTCTCAAAAATACGCGTGCCTTTCCCGTCCCCTGGCTGACCCCGGGGAAGAAAAGTCCTCTGAGAGCCATGACTTGTTCATCTTGGTTCTTTTAGAAACACAGCGAGGGGACTCCAACCACAGTCTCCCTCGTTGCCACTCACTGGGCCACACACACCCCACTTGACTGGCATCGGTTGAGCCCCCTTTTGAAAAAGAAAAAGATGCTTTGCATGAAGCACTCTCAAAAATACGCGTGCCTTTCCCGTCCCCTGGCTGACCCCGGGGAAGAAAAGTCCTCTGAGAGCCATGACTTGTTCATCTTGGTTCTTTTAGAAACACAGCGAGGGGACTCCAACCACAGTCTCCCTCGTTGCCACTCACTGGGCCACACACACCCCACTTGACTGGCATCGGTTGAGCCCCCTTTTGAAAAAGAAAAAGATGCTTTGCATGAAGCACTCTCAAAAATACGCGTGCCTTTCCCGTCCCCTGGCTGACCCCGGGGAAGAAAAGTCCTCTGAGAGCCATGACTTGTTCATCTTGGTTCTTTTAGAAACACAGCGAGGGGACTCCAACCACAGTCTCCCTCGTTGCCACTCACTGGGCCACACACACCCCACTTGACTGGCATCGGTTGAGCCCCCTTTTGAAAAAGAAAAAGATGCTTTGCATGAAGCACTCTCAAAAATACGCGTGCCTTTCCCGTCCCCTGGCTGACCCCAGGGAAGAAAAGTCCTCTGAGAGCCATGTCCACATTGTCAGTGGACAGACACGTGTGCTTATCTGCCAGCAGACCCACAGCAGCACTGAAGACAGGTTCCGAGAGAACGCTGGCTGCAGGACACGACAAGATCCCCAAGACGTACGTGGCGAGCTCAGGCAATTTATCAAGATTGGAAGCCAAGAATGAGCAGGGCTCAAGTTGCACAATAATGGCATGTTTCCTTGCATATACTCATATATCTGTGTGTCCTCCTCTTTTTCCTTGTCCAGCTCTTTTGTTTTCGCATGAGTATATGTCCTTGTCACTTTCCCATGTGTTGTGAGTTGTTTGTGACCTTTTGGACACCTTTGAGGGTGTTTTCTAGGTGTTTTTCTGTGTTTGTGATTGCCTGCCATTGTTTCCTATGCAGTTCGAGTTCGGTTCGTCGAACGTTCGACGAACCGAACTCGAACGGGAGGTCCGTTCGGCGAACCAACCTCGAGCCGAACCGCGACCGGTTCGCTCATCTCTAATAAAGATATGTACAGAAAATAAGAAAAATTAACAGAGATAATAATGTCCAGTCCTAATATACACAATCTGTGCACTGTTAAATAAGTAAGTAGTAGATAAAAAACAAATATATTATGTACAATAACAAACAATACATATAAAATTGGAAGGGATTAGAAAAGAGGAAGAGGATGGGATGTGCATAGTGAATAAGCCACGGATACTTTTAGAAGAAAAAATAAACAATAGATGAGAGAAGGGAAACTGTATAAGGCTTATCTAGCTGTATGAGTATGAAGGTTGGTTGATATGAAGGTATAAACCACTGTGTAGAAATGGATAATAGAGAAATTACAGCTATGTAGGAAATACGTGTTTAAAAATTGGAAATCGTAGGAGAATCTAACCGGGTGGTGCCTAATGATATTAATAAGGCAAAGTCAGCTAATGATCTCACTGATAGTCAAAGTCTTGAATTATGGTCACTGGAAAAAAGAAAGGTATATCAAATACTGGTAGAATTAAACATCAGATAATGGAAAAAAATATTTTTTACCCTGGAATAGAGAACACATTATATATAAGAATTATTTTAAAGTAGGAATGCATGCGATATCAACCGCAGGTGTGAAGGGATCCAAGAATTATTTTTAAAGTCCTAGCATGGTGGGTAAATGCTGGGGAGGAAAAAAGGGGGTAAGATCGGAACTGCTGCTATAAAGGGGAAAAAAAATGAGAATTTAAACTATGTGAATTGAATCTCATTTTTATTAGTACTGCAACCCAGATAATATGGGTAGTTGAGCAGTCTCAACTGCTCTGCTAGAATCAGGTATCAACAGCTTGCTGACATCTATAGGGTAGTATAAAAATCAGGTGTAAGAGGGGCCAGGAAACAAATGATGTATCATGAAATGCTGGGCTCCAAAGAAAATAACTTTACCTGGTACCAGGGGTGAGATGCTGTGTGGATGTGACTGCCGGGTGATAGGAGTACGGGAACACACGCGGTATCCACCACTAGTGTGTGGAGAGACGTTGTATGGATGTGAATTCCAGGTAGAAGTAGCAGCTGATTCGGGTTACATGATTGGCCTATGACATGCGCTAGATGTACTACGCCTGCGTGTGGGCTAGAACTAAATAAAGTGTCTGCAGCGCAACCAGCTCATGCGTTAAAGCACCTGTGTGGAAAACATAATAAAGGGCACGTGATCCAGTAATGACGCATATTGAGGATTCTGCCCATGCGTGTTGACTTAAGAATACTTTACACACAACGATATCGCTAACGATATATCGTCTGGGTCACGGTGTTTGTGACACACATCTGGCCCCGTTAGCGATAACGTTGTGTGTGACTAAAAGGAGCGTCGATCAACGATCGCAAAAACGTCAAAAATCGTTGATCGAATTTTAATTGAGATTTTTTTGGAAACTTAAAAAATCCCCAATAAACCAGTGCTGATAAGAGGTTTTCTTGTTGTTAATATTTTATACTTTTTAATGCTATCCTTGTTTTTAGACACAGATTTATTCAAAACAATTCACACAATAGAAGAAAAGAAAAATACACCACATATGGTAGAAATAAAAATAAATTAAAAAATAATAAATATAAGTAATTAATAGTGCAGCAAACAGACACCAGGTGTCTGGTTGCAGTACCCCGGCTGGTAGTATAGCAATTATTAAACCTAGTATAGTGTATTAAGTGGTGCTTGAGGAAGGGGACCGGTAACGCCCCCGAAACGCGCGTCGGATTGGACATTTGCTCAGCTCACCCTGCGAGGTGCCGATAATCTAGCAGCCTCTCTCCCCCTTGCGAATATCGAGCCCTGTATGTAGCGAACGCCCGGGCTGTCACTAAAGGAGCAGGAGAAGCTGCGTGCCTGATTCAACTACCATCCTGTGAACTAGCACGGAATAGTGCTGTGTGGCTCTGCTCCATTTAAATTAGGAGCGCAAATAGGAGTCCCTATCACGGAAACTACTCTATATCTCCAGGAGGAGAAAGTTCCGCACAGTTACCCAGCTTATGGAGGTTGATGTCTGAACTTGACTGTAGGAGCGCAAATAGGAGACTCCTGCATGGAAATGACTTTAAATCTTTAGGAGGAGAAAGTATCGTGCAGTCACCCAGCATGTGGAAGCTTGATGCCTGAACTTGACTGCAGGTAAACTCCTATTGGAACACTTGATGAGCTGGGGCTCTACCTCATCCTCACTACGATCTTGATGTGCAGTTTCTTCAACTTCATTTAAAGGCACTTGGAACGCTGAAATTGCTGCTTATAATATATTCAGCCTCTATTAAATACCTTTGTGCTTATGGATTGAAGAAAAAAATTCTCCAGGTATCTGAAAAATCAGGTTGCAGTGATATTTTCAATTGGCATTAAATATCATATGCCTTGAAACATCACTTAATACACTATACTAGGTTTAATAATTGCTATACTACCGGCCGGGGTACTGCTACCAGACACCTGGTGTCTGTTTGCTGCACTATTAATTACTTATATTTATTATTTTTTAATTTATTTTTATTTCTACCATATGTGGTGTATTTTTCTTTTCTTCTATTGTGTGAATTGTTTTGAATAAATCTGTGTCTAAAAACAAGGATAGCAATAAAAAGTATAAAATATTAACAACAAAAAAACCTCTTATCAGCGCTGGTTTATTGGGGATTTTTTAGTTTCCAAAAAAATCTCAATTAAAATTCATTTCTGATTCCAGGCAAATTAAAGGGGTTTTTGCCTATAAACCTAGCTGCAGATTTAATGGTTATTGGGGTCAAGCGCTAACAATTGTCTGTAGACAACTTGGTATAACCAAAAATCGTTGATCGTTGACACGTCGCTCCTTTTCATACTATCGTTGATGGTGCATGCCACTACTTGTTCGTCATTCCTGCGGCATCACACATCGCTATGTGTGACACTGCAGGAACAACGAACATCTCTTTACCTGCGTCCACCGGCAATGAGGAAGGAAGGAGGTGGGCGGCATGTTCCAGCCACTCATCTTCGCCTGTCCTCTGCTATTGGGCGGCCGCTTAGTGATGCCGCTGTGACGCCGAACAAACCTCCCCCTTAAAGGAGAGATTGTTTGGGGTCTCCAGCGACGTCGCTAAGCAGATATGTGCATGTGACGCTGCCGTAGCGATATTATTCGCTACAGCAGCGATTACCCCATGACGAAACAGCGACTTGGGCGTGCATGACACCGCTAGCTGTCACAGCGTGTAAATCACCCTTTAGAGTGTGTAACAAATGTCAGTGAATGTGCATAGTATGCATGGGGAAGGAAATCAAGAGGCTAGGTATATGTGGCATAGAAAAAGGGAAAGCAGCATGTTGCTAAAAAAGAATAAGGCAGGTAATTCCATAAATATAAGTGCTGGGACTTCAGAGAAGGATCAGGGATAACGGGAAGGAGTTATAAACAGCGGTTCTGCAAATAAAGAGATAAAAATTAGTAACATTCATCATAATAATCATAAGGGAAAAATTGTATGAAAATCTCTTACTAGGAAATAGCACATATATGCATGTATGTTAATACAAGCAAAAACCGAGAAAAACACGTAAAAACATTGATCATAGTACTAAAGGTCAATGAAGTGTCCATATTGGAAATCATTAAATAATACAGAAATGAAAAAACAAAAAAAAACAAGAAAAAATCATATTAAGAAGAAGGATTCGAATTCTTCTAACGTGGTGAAGGTAGTTTCTATTTGTTTCTCAATATTGTTGATGCAAGTAGCAGTCTCAGCAATATTTTTTTGTAGAAATTCAACAGTCAATGTCATCATAAAGTCCACTTGTTTAGGATGTGCTTACATTTTTCTCAAAATTCACTGTTATTGTTAAAGATGGTAGGGCGAAAGGGAACACGCAGACCTCGTGGAATGCGTTGTAATTTAAGGTACTCAGACAAAGTGGCACAGTGTAGTTCAATGTTAATAAGATGGCGAGATTTTTTTCTAAATTCCTACTCCTAGCTTCCCAAGGGGAAAACTGTAGGAATTCACTAGAGATAGTAGACTGAGCTAGAATTTGAAAATTATCCATAAAAAGTTATGGGTAAGGGCATAGTGGAGCAGCTCGAGGATGAGTATTCCCATTTCTCGACCCGACTGCCATTGTCGAGGAAGAAGCGGACCACCTCTAATTCATCTTCATGCTTAAAGCATGTATATAGGCTCTCCACATCCGCAGTGGCTATAAGCATGTTGTCTTCTATAAAGATGTCATTGATCCTATTCAGGACGTCCGTCGTGTCCTTGACATATGAGGGCAAAATTTCAACCAATGGTTTTAAATAATGGTCTGTAAGTTTGCATATTGGATTGCAGAGGGTGTCCCTTTGGAATTTTTTTTAATTTAAGTTCTTTGATTTCTTTTCCCCACTTGGTAATATCTGCTTCAGTCTCCTGATTGAGTTTAGTCAGGGAACCAAAAAGCAACTTATCTTTTAAGGCTTTTTCCAGTCCCTCAAGTTCTGACTCCAAAGAGATCAGAGGCGTACTGTAATTGTCCCAGATAGCCTTTGGAACAGGTATGAGACAAATTTTCCCACTTATCCTTAAATTCCTTACTGTCAATGGGAAATGAGGGGAAGACTTGGAGGTGAAGCCCCTGTGGCGTAATGTCCTTTCAAGATATTTAATAAGAAATGCCCGCTTCCACCACAATTTAATGCGCTTTCTTAGAAGGCCGCTATATTTGGATTTACATGACTGAATAGTCGGGCCATCACCATTTTCAACATAAAAACCACAATCCACTTTTAGAGCATCATTAAGTTGTCTGAGCCATGTGTGATCAGTTCTGAAAGCCATGTCGGTTTTGGTCTGCACATATTCGGGAGCCAGGGTAACGCATCCCTACTCCCGTGCATGTGCGGTACTGAGTTATAATGTGACGCCTTTGGACTGTCAGGTCATCACAGGGCATTGCACAATCTGCCCTCCCGTGCAATATCCACCTTCTTCTTGGTTTAGGGTCCCTAACCATATGGTGTTGCCTACATCAGCTAATCAAATCCTAGATACACCCTGCACCACACCCACCAAACACATCAGTGGACGGCTTGAGTGGAACAGAGTCGCCCACCTGAGGGGTTGGGGAAGAGAGTTCAGGAGTGTCAAGAGGAGAGAGTTGGGTCTGAGAAGTGAAAGTGAGAGGAGGTCAGAAGCAGGGCTCCTGGGAAGCAATCTAGCTGGCAGACGGTGGTCTGGGCCTAGAGGAGCTGGACCCCCGGTCACAGGGGATAGTGGCAAGGGGCACGGATCTGTCAAGGAGTTCAGCCGGCGGCCTTGCACCATCACCAGGCTGGGACCAAGGCACGACAGGGTACATGGACCCTAGGTCAGGGAGTAGCTTCAGGCAACCCGATAATTTACCTGAGGAGAACGGAGCCTTCAAAATTCTCTCTCCACCCGCTCCAAAATCGGGGCATTAGCGGAATGAGGGGGATAGGACTTTCTAATTCAAAACAGTCCAGAAAATCCCAAGCATGAGCCCTGAGAGCAAGCTCCCACACTTAGCCATAGTGGGGAGCGGGACCTGGCAAGTTTTATACTATTGGGACCACTAAAGTGCCTGGAGGCAGGTCACGGATCACCAGGCAGCACCATTGGGGATGGGACTCGAACTAAGCTCCCGGCAGCGGTGTCCAGAGACTTGTTTGACCAGTTGTCGGTGTGAGCTTAATGGACTGAGTGAGTACCACAGTGACCCAGTTACATCCACTGGCACTCCCCTACCATCACCGACCCCCGGGGTATTCCCCCTACCCATGGAGGGTCACAACACCTGGCTGCCCCATTCCATTATCCTTGGGTACTCCCTACTGCAGCGGTGGTACTCCTAATTACTACATACCACGGGTGGCGTCACAAACTCTTTAAAATCCCTTGTAAATACCCCCCTTCATTTGAGTGGCCACACGATCCCCGAGACTGGAGACCCTCGAGCCACTGAGAACCTGGATCTGAGCAGCTCGGTTGCTGGCACAGGGGCAGCACACCTCAAATTCCTAGATTCACAAACAGGATACGAGCAGGCCCTACTTACCTGTGTGACATGCGCCTTAGACGTCAAAACCGCGAGTCAAAATTCACCTTTCCTGCCATTTCCGCCATCTTCCGGTGCCAAAACGTCGTCTTCTCCACGAAAGCACGCGAAGTAGAAGCCCCGCCCTTCGTCCTGAAAGTCAGACAGGAACCGGAAGTTCCCAGAGGACTGCAACACCAAAGTGAGTGGTGGGTGAAAACCGGGGGAGCGTGATGGCATGTAGCAGCGGAAGAGAAGCAGGGACGCCAGGACTTTGCTATAACGTTACTGGATCCCGCAGAGAAAAGATGGCAGCTAAGCGGAGCTGGTCACCGGAACATACTGTTCTCGGGACCACGACCTGAATTGAGGAAGAGATGGATCAGCTTTGCAGAAGGATGCGGACGCAGTTCCTGTTCATACTGGACCACTGGAGGGAAGAGATGAGGAGCCTGGCGGTGGCAGTGCGAGCCCGTGAGATCGAAATCCCACGTGAAGAGAGTGTAAGTGGTTGCCCAGTCCCTGTTGATGACCCTAATCCGGCCGATGCGGCTGTGGGATCCGGACCGCTCCTGGCAAGCAGTCTGCCGCCACCAACCCCGTCCTCGGCGGATGCCGAGCTGCCTGCCTCCATCATGGCAGCGGAACCTTCAGTCCCAGTTTGTGAAAAATTAGCTGCAGAGCCCCCGGTTCCGTCACCTGACCAGGTCACGACAGCGGTCACCCCGACACCGACCCGACAAGACTCGGCCACATCACCAGGCCCGTCTTTAGAGGCGGAGCACCAGGAGTTTGCAACCCTGGCTGCGGAGCAGTTGGTTTCTTTGCCCATAATGGCGGAGGTGGAGCCTAACGAGCTGCCGGTTCTGCCACCGCGCAGCATTCCAACGGCTGTTGGGGCCACAAGAGTACAGCTAAAGCCTATGCCAGCTAGGGAGCTGAGGCCGGACGCTGACGCCCTCTACTGGGTACAACACCAACAGAAGCTGCAGATGGAGATGACAGCACGAGACCGGCGACGATGGGAACCGAGAAGAAAAAGAGCAGGTGAGGAGCGCTGCTTCCTGAGTCCAAGGGCCACGGTGCCATGGTCTGGTGGATCGATTTGACCCCATTCAGGGATGGGGGTTCATCCGAGAGGCAAGCCTCACAGCCGGGGTGTTTGAGTCCCGACGGGATGTGGCACAGCACCTCCCCCGGGGACACCCCAAGCGAAATCTGGAGCCAGAGGATATGGTCACCTATATTCGGCATTGTGGAGAGCAGGGCTGGTATGTCCTGTATGTGATAAAACAGGTGATGATGGAGGAAGAGTTTGCACCGGCATCGGTGGTGCGTAGCCGCAAGGAAGCATGGCTACGGGACACGGTCGTTTAATGGGAAAGGATAAACTGTTACGTATCTGTGTTTTCTTTTATTGTTTTACAAAGTTTGTTATTTTCCATATAGAGTAATATTAGGAAACAACAGTGTTTTAATCATCCAGGTTTAAATCAATAGAGAAAGTCACCTGATTAGGAAGAAGATCATATAATGTGTGCACCAGGTGCATGGACTTCGTTATATTTATGCACCAATGTTTAGTAGTAAAAATGGACCATGGTCATGGGACTGGTTGTGACCAACACAGACTTGTGTATTGTGAATAGTTACACCTCCTGTGCCCACCAGAGTCGGCTTTTGCAACACCCGGGACCTTAACCTGGTCACGGACCCACGAATAGGTATGCAGCGGGTCAAGTTGTTTGGGTGGCGGGTTAATGGAATCCGGGACATTGGGACTAGACTGTCGCAGGAAGAGGCTGCAATGGAGCAGGTTGAGCCTCCGCTACTAATGTAACCGGTAGCGTTCCATTGTTGATTTGATGAACTTAAAAATACCGTAACGTTTAAGTGCAAAGCCTCCTTAATGTGGGATGAATACTGTAAATAAAAATGTTCTTCTTTTCTATTTTGCAGTTTTGAAAAAAAAAAAGTAATAAACCTCTGATGTATTGTAGCTCGTGGATAAGCTATGTTTAGCCAAGGGGGAATGTGACGCCCCTGGACTGTCAGGTCGTCACAGGTCATTGCACAATCTGCCCTCCAGTGGAGTATCCACCTCCTTCTTGGTTTAGGGTCCCTAACCATATGGTGTTGCCTACATCAGCTAATCAAATCCTAGATACACCTTGCACCATACCCACCAAACACACTAGTGGATGGCTTGAGTGGAATAGAGTTGCCCACCTGGGGGGTTGGGGAGGAGAGGTCAGGAGTGTCAAGAGGAGAGAGCTGGGTCTGACAAGTGAAAGTGAGAGGAGGTCAAGAGAAGGGCTCCTGGGAAGCGATCTAGGTGGCAGATGGTAGTCTGGGCCTAGAGGAGCTGGACCCCCGATCACAGGGGATCAAGGCAAGGGGCACGGATCTGTCGAAGAGGACAGCCGGCGGCCTTGCACTATCACCAGGCTAGGACCAAGGCACGACATAGTACGTGGACCCTAGGTCGGGGAGTAGCTTCAGGCAACCCGATAATTTACCCGAGGAGAACGGAACCTTGAAGATTCGCTCTCCACCTGCTCCAAAATCGGGGCATTAGCTCAACGAGGGGGATAGGACTTTCCAATTCAAAACGGTCCAGAAAATCCCAAGCATAAGCCCTGAGAGCAAGCTCCACACTTAGCCATAGTGGGGAGCGGGACCCAGCAAGTTTCATACTACCAGGACCACCAAAGAAGTAAACTTAGTGCCAGGAGGCAGGTCACGAATCACCAGGCAGCACTATTGGGGACGGGACCCGAACTAAGCTCCCCTCAGCGACAGCGGTGTCCAGAGACTTGTTTGACCTGTTGTCGGTGTCAGCTTAATGGACTGAGTGAGTACCACAGTGACCCCCTTGCATCCAACAGCACTCCTCTACGATCACCGAGCCCCGGGGTATTTCCCCTACCCTTGGAGGGTCACAACACCTGGCTGCCCCATTCAATCATCCCCGGGTACTCCCAACTGCAGCGGTGGTACTCCTAATTACCACATATCATGGGTGGCACCACAAACTCTATAATATCCCTTGTAAATACCCCCCTTCAATTGAGTGGCCGCACGACCCCCGAGTCCGGAGACTCTCAAGCCACTGAGAACCCTGATCCGAGCAGTTCGGCTGCTGGCACGGGGCTGGCAAAATTATACAGCTGCCCGCCCAGTGAATCACTGATAGCGTACGCATGTGCCGTCCAAAGTGACAGGTGGAACCATTTCCCATGCTACATTAGTTCCCGGTGCCTATTTAAATATATGCACTGCGCATAGTGTTTGTACCTCCCCCTAATGAAGCAATGGCCTTGGTGGTGAACTGAATTTTCAAAGCGAAATGTATGTTAGGGCCTGTGATGGCAGTGTCAGCGCTCAATACACACTTTACCCCTACTGAATATGAGTATGTACCTCTGAGGGCCCGTTATTGCTTATGTGCCTATCTTTGATGTCTTCTGATCTTTACTTGTCATTGTATCCACACGGTTTAAGAATCATTTCATCCAATTGATCTTAACATCTGAGCATATATACAGTACAGACCAAAAGTTTGGACACACCTTCTCATTCAAAGAGTTTTCTTTATTTTCAGGACTCTGAAAATTGTAGATTCACATTGAAGGCATCAAAACTATGAATTAAAACATGTGGAATGAAATACTTAAAAAAGTGTGAAACAACTGAAAATATGTCTTATAGTCTAGGTTCTTCAAAGTAGCCACCTTTTGCTTTCATTACTACTTTGCACACTCTTGGCATTCTCTTGATGAGCTTCAAAAGGTAGTCACCGGAAATTTCCAACAGTCTTGAAGGACTTCCCAGAGATGCTTAGCACTTGTTGGCCCTTTTGCCTTCACTCTGTGGTCCAGCTCACCCCAAACCATCTCGATTGGGTTCAGGTCTGGTGACTGTGGAGACTAGGTCATCTGGCGTAGCACCCCATTACACTCATTCTTAGTCAAATAGCCCTTACACAGTCTGGAGCTGGAGGTGTGTTTGGGGTGATTGTCCTGTTGAAATATAAATGATGGTCCAACTAAACGCAAACCAGATGGAATAGCATGCCACTGCAAGATGCTGTGGTAGCCATGCTGGTTCAGTATGCCTTCAATTTTGAATAACTCCCCAACAGTGTCACTAGCAAAGCACCCCCACACCATCACACCTCCTCCTCCATGCTTCACGGTGGGAACCAGGCATGTAGAGTCCATCCGTTCACCTTTTCTACAAAGGACTCATCAGATCAAAGCACAGTAATGTTCCTTGTGTTCTTCAGCCCAAACAAGTCTCTTCTGATTGCTGCCTGTCCTTAGCAGTGGTTTCCTAGCAGCTATTTTCCATGAAGGCCTGCTGCACAAAGTCTCCTCTTAACAGTTGTTCTAGGGATGAGGAGATGTGTCAAAACGTTTGGTCTGTACTGTATGTGTTGCAGTAGTTGTATTTATTCATAATTGTTTTGCTGTCATAGCTGTCACAATTTTTTACCGCAGTGTCTGTTTTATTACAACCTTCTATTTAATAAAAATAACATTCACCTTTTGCACTTTATACTCCTATTTTTCGGTTTTTTATTTTACTTTACAAGGCTAGCTAGAACGTGCCCGTTGGTATGTTGATCTTTGACCTCATTGGCCTCAAATGGTCATGTAACATATGTTTTGAGTAGGACTGCACTTATTTATACATTTGGGCGATCCCTTTATCATTGAGGCTAAGATAGTGGAATACATATTCCATAGCATTTTACAGTGTGCCCATTGTAGCGTTGGACTTTACCCTCCTCCTCCTTCTCTATGTCATTCTGCGGCCCTGAATTCACATTTTCAGAGGGCCTGCAGGTGTAAGGAAACCTGTGTTTGGTGAGCAACCAGAGGTGGCTCAGTAGCATACGTTTGGGAGGGACTGCTCTTATTTATACATTTGGGCAATCCCTGCTGTGAATAAATTTGAATTAGATTCCAGTTTGGGGCCTCTTGTGGTCAGTGCTGGTAATGCAGTTGACTTGCAGAGTGGGTACTTGACAGCTGAGTAGGATTTGCAATTAGGCCATTTTGTTTGGGTCTTTATAACTGTGTAGCTTCCTTTTGTTCCTTGCCAGTGCTCAATTGTATTTCCTGTGTTCTAAGGACTTCCTGAATCCAGCTCTGTTTTCTGTGTCTACCAGAACTCCTCTCAGATAAGTTGGTCTTGTATCTTTGCTTATGGTTTTCACTTTCATGTGATTTTTGCCTGTGTGGAGTTCCTGGTGAAATAGGATTATTCCCTGCTGGGAGAATCTGTGTACCTTGCTCCATGATCTGTTCTGTATTGTGTTTTGTCATGCTTGGTACAATATTCAGTCCTTTCTCTATACCAATGTTTTTCTTGATTCTCAGTAACACCAGATTACTGATATAGTGGGGGAGAGCCGGTTTAGGCTCAGTATTTTTCCATGTCAGGCAGGCTGGTATTTATTAGGGTTTTTACGGCTGCAGTCAGTGATCTTTCCTATGCAGATAGTTTTGGGCCTCATCTTTGCTGAATCTGTTCTCTAGCTATGTATTGTGTTTTCCTATATCACCGTAATCTTTACATGTGGGGGGCTATCTATATCTTTGTGGAGTACTCCGAAGCAGATTAGCTTTTCTACATTTCTCTCTGTTAGAGTATTTAGTTCTCCGGCTGTGTCGAGATAACTAGGTCATCGTAGGCTCGTCCCATAGCTACTTCTAGTTGTGTGTCAGTATTAGGTCTGCAGTCCATTAAGGTTCCAGCCACTTTGATTATTTTCTGGGTTTCCGAGTTATTGCTCTTTTTATGATCCTCCTTGGTCATTGGATCATAACAGATCCCTCCCTCATTGAGACTCAGATAGTGGAATATATATTCCATAGCAGTTTACAATGTGCCCATTGTAGCGTTGGACATTACCCTCCTCCATGTCATTCTGCAGCCCTGAATTCAAATTCTCAGAAAGCCTGCAATAGTGAGAGACCCTGTGTTTGGTGAGGACTCTGAGGTGGCCCAGTAACATACGTTTGGAAAGGCCCTCTGTACATTTTGGAGGGCCCTCTTCTGTACATTTGAGAGTGCGTGACCTCACATTCATATTGTAGGGCTCTCACTTGCTCATTTAACTCATTTAAGGGCAGAGACTACAGAGAAGGGCAAGCGACATGGAGTGCAAGAAGGGAGCAGTGACTGCAGCCTGCAAGCCTCATGTTGGCTGAACTCGGCCAACAAAAAAAATAAAGCTACACTAGTCCACTGGATAACGAGCTCAAATACTATATATCACTTGTGCATGTAAATGGACAAAGGATAAATGGTGCCCACCCTCCAGGATGGATTGGAGAAGCTCCTCCAAATGGCTCAGAGATATTTATTGGCAATAATCCTCAAATTATAAAGGAAGAAAAGACTTGTTGATTGATACTCTAGTACTTGGTCCATTGCAGAATGTGCATCTGATTTGTAGAAATTAGTGTAGTAGTTGTGGCCCTCAATCCAAGTTTTCAGAGGACCATCAGTTGTTCATCAAAAGTCATTGTAAATTGCTAATGAAAATGTATCCCCAATCTCATTCACATTGTGGGACAACCCATGACAAGTGTCTCCAATGACAAATATTAGTTTGGTAGGACTACTGTCCTGGTTTGTCCAGTGCACAATGTGCATTGTTTACGTTAACAGCAGTAGTCAAAATCAACATTTTTGGGGGAATTTAGTTTAACTTGCTCTCAACTGGAGTGAAAACAAAATGTGGAGAAATCCAGTGCTTGTTGAATTTAATCAGAGTAAGTCTGTCTGCATTTTCTGTGGCGTGTGCGCCTATCAGTGATGATTACCCCAACAGAACTGAGAACATGCTCTGACATCATACTAGCAGCCAGGTAGGCCAGCACCTCCATCCAACTCGTATAAGGAGATCTTGAGCTAAGTGTGCAGCTTGGACACCCAATAATTAAAGGGAACTTCAGCATCAGAAAGGATGCAGGTATAGTCACTTAAGTACCCCTTGACCATGTTGTCCTCCTTGACATTGTTATAGGCACAGATAGCCTTTGCTGATGTGCTGTTTTATTAAAAATGGCCCAGTTTGTGCTTATTCCCTCCCACCTCTGTTGGACCCTTTGTTCGAGTCTCTCTCCATTAGTCCTTGGTGTTGAAAAGCGCTGGTATCTCTGCCCACAGAGCCCCCTGAGGAAGCAATATCTGTGAAATGTACATAGGGGTATAGGAGGATGCGCACCTGATCTATCCACACTCAAATGGGTAAATGTTATGACTAATAATGACTATTGATGGGCTTTATATGACAGCATGGCTGAATAATTTCAGCAGATTGCTAGGCTCAGTGCAATTTATGCTTTACATTTTGAGCTGCTTTACCTAACGATTTACATGGTCATCTTATTCCTGAATTGGTAACCTGTGGTTAAATTCATAGTGGTCATAGAACATAGTAACTGCAATGGTTGAATAATCGCATTATATTCAATGAAATGTGACCATAGCAACTATTAGTATAGGACTTAGTAAATCAATCGGCAGTTTTCTAGAGAGACAAGTGCATGCCATTTAAATGTGATTATATTCCACTATATGGCTAACTTTAGCTACATCTGCCGGCTACCATCAGGATATTCTTTATATAGCCCAACACAATAACAACACAAAAAAAGTTATTTCCCATTGTGTGTAGTTACTAAATGAAACAAAATCTGTATGAAATTTGAATATTTATTGTAAAACTGTCATGAAATAATTGTATTAAGATGCATTCATCCAATGCACCATGTGTGTTGTACAACTGTAACATTACATTTTTAAGGAAATTTTTTTGTGTGTATATATATATATATATATATATATATATATATATATATATATATATATATATATGTATGTTTTTTCACTTTTTTTCACTAAATTATAATAAAATTTAATATTTTAATATGAATATGTGGAATTGCTCCCAGTCTTTTTGCAATATATATCTCTGCCCACAGCATTGTCTGAGGACAATATTTTCATCAACTGACCTACAAAGACCCTCTTGTAGGATTCCATTGTGCAACCCTTTGGTGACTCCAAAAGGAGAGAAGGAAATTTCTCCTTGCACCGTGGGTTCAGACAGGTGGTCAACCAGTAAATGTTGTTTTGTGAAATGTGTATCACGCGAGGATCTTAGCACAGACACTTACACATGACCTGTGCCATGTGGGCCAAGCTGCAAACAGGCAAAGGTTTTGTGTCCCCATCAGGAGGAACAATACCCATCCTCTACTCATGCTGACTCGCCTCCTCTTCCACCTCGTCTCGCCTCCTCTTCTACCTCCTCTCCTCCTCCTCCTCTCCAGCCCATCAATGCAGGGGAGACATAAAGCTAGGGTTGAGAGTCCCCTCTGTAGCATTGTGTAGTATTTTACATAGCAAGTCCTCCCCCTCCTCATCCTTCCCATCATCATCACCCAATGTTGCCTCAGAATATTGGCTGGGTTGAATTGTATCAACCATTGGGAAATCTGGCTCCGTAGCCACAAGCTGGCCATTTTTTGAGATTATGCATTGATTGTTTCAGCATACACAGCAGTGGGATGGTTAAGCTGATAATAACCTGATCACCACTCCTGAGCTTGGTGCAGTACTCAAAGTTCTCAAGAACCTCAAAAATGTCAGCGATCCACACCCACTCAACAATTATAATGTATGGTAGCTGAGTCTCAGTCTGATGAGCGGTAGGAGAATGGCGGAAATGGCCGCTAATACGGCACACCTTCTAAAGTAGGTACAGCAAATCAGGGTATGTTTTGAGAAATTTCTAAACAGCTAGGTTCAGCATGTGAGCCATGAATGGGTACGTGTACCAGCTTTCCAACCTTTAAAGCCACCAACAGGTTACGCCCATTATCACAGACGACCAGACCGAGTTGGAGGTGCAGCCGGGAGAGTCACTGATCAGTCTGTTCTTTTATACCTTGCAACAGCTCTTCAGTGTCTGGTGTCTGACCTAAACAGTTCAGCTTCAGCAGAGTTTGTTGCTGGTTTGCCGATACACTGCTGCACACCTCCCAGCTTGGCAATGATGGGGAGGGTAATTCAGCAGAGGATGAAGAGCAGGAGGGGAGACAGGAAGTGGCATATGATGAGGCGAAAACCGTGATAGTAGTTTGGCCTGCTTTTCTTGGCATGGGTAGGATGTGTGATGTTCAAGTTTGCAGCTTTGTCCCAGCCTCCACCAGGTTCACTCAGTGTACCATGGCAGATATGTATCGTCCCTGTTCACAACAACTTGTCCACGTGTCTGTTGTTAGGTGGACCTTCTCGGTTTTGGCATTGGTCAGAGCACGGTTGAGATTAACACATGCTCACTCTGGGCAAACCACTACCCCTTGGTGCCTGTGTCCATGCTACATATCTATCTTGAAAAGCCAGGGAAGGAGTCTTGCGAGGATAATTTGCATATTCCCAGTGCCTTCTGGGATAAGTGAAGAGTCACCGCGAGCTCAAGGAGAACCGGGTTTTGGCCGTTACAGCCGGAAGGAAGACTTCTGAAAGCCAAGGAAGGAGTCTTGCGAGGATAATTTGCATATTCCCAGTGCCTTCTGGGATAAGTGAAGAGTCACCGCGAGCTCAAGGAGAACCGGGTTTTGGCCGTTACAGCCGGAAGGAAGACTTCTGAAAGCCAGGGAAGGAGTCTTGCGAGGATAATTTGCATATTCCCAGTGCCTTCTGGGATAAGTGAAGAGTCACCGCGAGCTCAAGGAGAACCGGGTTTTGGCCGTTACAGCCGGAAGGAAGACTTCTGAAAGCCAGGGAAGGAGTCTTGCGAGGATAGTTTGCATATTCCCAGTGCCTTCTGGGATAAGTGAAGAGTCACCGCGAGCTCAAGGAGAACCGGGTTTTGGCCGTTACAGCCGGAAGGAAGACTTCTGAAAGCCAGGGAAGGAGTCTTGCGAGGATAATTTGCATATTCCCAGTGCCTTCTGGGATAAGTGAAGAGTCACCGCGAGCTCAAGGAGAACCGGTTTTTGGCCATTACAGCCGGAAGGAAGACTTCTGAAAGCCAGGGAAGGAGTCTTGCGAGGATAATTTGCATATTCCCAGTGCCTTCTGGGATAAGTGAAGAGTCACCGCGAGCTCAAGGAGAACCGGGTTTTGGCCGTTACAGCCGGAAGGAAGACTTCTGAAAGCCAGGGAAGGAGTCTTGCGAGGATAATTTGCATATTCCCAGTGCCTTCTGGGATAAGTGAAGAGTCACCGCGAGCTCAAGGAGAACCGGGTTTTGGCCGTTACAGCCGGAAGGAAGACTTCTGAAAGCCAGGGAAGGAGTCTTGCGAGGATAATTTGCATATTCCCAGTGCCTTCTGGGATAAGTGAAGAGTCACCGCGAGCTCAAGGAGAACCGGGTTTTGGCCATTACAGCCGGAATGAAGACTTCTGAAAACTGCGCGCCTAGCGGCGCGCGAATTTTAGCCTGTCTTCTTCATTGTGAGCGTGAGTGAGCAAAGTGTGAGCAAAAGTAAGTGTGAGTAGAATTGTTTGTATTTAGTTGTTTAATTACTTAACATTTGTTTAGTGCTATCCCCATTACAAAATGTGCTCCACTATTGCTAATGCGATCCAGTGTACATCTTGTCTCATGTATGCAGTCCTTGAAAAGCCATTCGAGGGTGCATACTGTTGTTCGAGATGTGAGCAAGTTGCACATTTGGAAGCCCAGATACTGGATCTAAATGAGCAGCTGGCAACTCTGAGATGCATTAGCAATATGGAAAGGAGTGTGCTGCTCACTGAGCAGCAGCTTGCTGGGTCAGATATGGGGGAGGATCGTAGTAGGGAGCGGCAGGACGGTGAGGTAGGTAGCTGGGTGACAGAAAGGGGGGTAAAGGGAAAAGTGCTAGCAAGGCTAGTCCTGAACTGACACACCCCAATAGGTTTGCAAACTTGGCAGATGAGGGGGATGTCATTACAGGGGTAGCATTGCTGCAGCAAGGCATGACCTCTGAAAGCCAGAGGAGTGTCTGCTCCAGTAAGGGGGGGAATAGGAGTGCAGGGCAGGCAAGACAGGTACTGGTAGTGGGGGACTCAATTATTAGGGGGACAGATAGGGCAATCTGTCACAAAGACAGGGATCGCCGAACAGTGTGTTGTCTTCCTGGCGCTCGAGTTCGGCACATCGCTGATCGGGTTGACAGATTACTGGGAGGGGCTGGGGAGGACCCAGCGGTCATTGTACACATTGGCACAAATGACAAAGTTAGAGGTAGGTGGAAGGTCCTTAAAGATGATTTCAGGGAATTAGGTTGTAAGCTTAAAGCATGGACCTCAAAGGTGGTATTTTCGGAAATACTATTTGTGCCACGAGCCACACCAGAGAGGCAAAGAGAGATCAGGGAGGTTAACAGGTAGCTCAGGAATTGGTGTAGGAAAGAGGGTTTTGGGTTCCTGGAGAATTGGGCCGACTTTTCAGTTGGCTACAGATTCTATGCTAGGGATGGGCTGCATCTTAATGGGGAAGGTGCAGCTCTGCTGGGGCAGAAAATGGCTAGAAGGTTGGAGGAGTGTTTAAACTAGGAATGGGGGGCGAGGGTATTCACTTTATAGAAGGGGAATGTAGTGCAGATAGTGACCAGGGCACAAGTAATGAAATTGGGGGTGGTACGGGGGGAAGGGTTAGGACAGTTAATACAGTAAGCAGGAATACAGGTACAGAGTCATACGTAACGTGCATGTACACTAATGCCCGAAGCCTCACAAATAAGGTGGAGGAATTAGAATTAATATTGTTGGAAGAAAATTATGATATAGTGGGGATATCAGAGACATGGCTGGATGAGAGCTATGACTGGGCTGTTAATTTACAGGGTTATAGCCTATTCAGGAATGACCGTACAAATAAGCGAGGGGGAGGTGTGTGTCTATATGTAAAATCATCCTTAAAACCCATCCTGCGTGACAACATATGTGAGGGTACTGAGAATGTAGAGTCCCTATGGGTGGAGATAAGGGGGGGGAGAATGAATAATAAAATACTGATAGGGGTGTGTTATAAGACGCCGAATATTATGGAAGAGGTAGAGAATCTCCTCATAAAGCAAATTGATAAAGCAGCGAGTCTCGGAGAGGTAATTATTATGGGGGACTTTAACTATCCTGATATAAATTGGGGAACAGAAACTTGCAGTTCCAGCAAAGGAAATAGATTTTTGATAACAATGAAAGATAATTACCTTTCACAAATGGTACAGGACTCCACAAGAGGGGGAGCACTACTAGACCTTGTACTAACCAATAGGCCAGACCGCATATCAAATATACAAGTTGGGGGTTACTTGGGGAATAGTGATCACAAAATAATAAGTTTTCATGTATTCTTTAGTAAGATGTCTAGTAGAGGGGCTACAAGGACACTAAACTTCAGGAAAGCAAATTTTAAACGGTTGAGAGATGATCTTAGTGCAATAAACTGGGATGATGTACTAAGTAATAAAAGTACGCAAAGCAAATGGGAGACTTTTATGAGCATCCTGAATAGGGCTTGTGCAGAAAATATACCCTATGGGAACAAACATGCTAGAAATAGGAGGAAACCCCTATGGCTAAATAGGGCTGTAAGGGAAGCAATAAAAGAAAAACAGAAAGCCTTAAAAGAATTAAAGAGGGTAGGTAGTGATGAGGCATTATATAATTATAGAAAATTAAATAAAATATGTAAAAAGCAAATTAAGTTAGCTAAGTTTGAGACAGAGAGACTCATTGCGAGAGAAAGTAAAAATAATCCTAAAATATTCTTTAACTACATAAACAGTAAAAAACTGAAAAGCGATAGTGTTGGCCCCCTTAAAAATAGTCTTGGTGAAATAGTGGAAGGGGATGAGGGTAAAGCCAACCTGCTGAATGACTTTTTTTCTACGGTTTTTATTCAAGAAAATGCCATGGCAGATGACATGACCAGTGATACCATAAATTCACCCTTGAATATTACCTGCTTAACCCAGCAGGAAGTACGCCGCCGCCTCGAAATCACTAAGGTTGACAAATCTCCGGGCCCGGATGGCATACACCCCAGAGTACTACAGGAATTGAGTTCTGTGATACATAGACCATTATTTTTAATCTTCTCAGATTCCTTAATAACAGGGTCGGTACCGCAGGACTGGCGCATAGCAAATGTGGTGCCAATATTCAAAAAGGGGACAAAAACTGAGCCGGGAAATTATAGGCCGGTAAGTTTAACCTCTACGGTTGGTAAAATCCTTGAGGGTTTCTTGAGAGATTCTATACTGGAGTATCTCAAGAAAAGTAACCTTATGACAGAGTATCAACATGGGTTTATGAGGGATCGATCCTGTCAAACTAATTTGATCAGCTTCTATGAAGAGGTAAGTTCAAGCCTGGACCAGGGAAATGCAGTGGATGTTGTGTATATGGACTTTTCAAAAGCTTTTGATACGGTGCCACACAAAAGGTTGGTACATAAAATGAGAATAATGGGGATAGGGGAAAATATGTGTAACTGGGTTAAAAACTGGCTCAGTGATAGGAAACAAAGGGTGGTTATTAATGGTACGTACTCGGACTGGGTCTCAGTTCATAGTGGGGTACCACAGGGGTCAGTATTGGGCCCGCTTCTTTTCAACATATTTATAAATGACCTTGTTGGGGGCATGCGGAGTAGAATTTCAATATTTGCAGATGATACTAAACTCTGCAGGGTAATCAATACAGAGGAGGATAATTTTATATTACAGGGAGATTTATGTAACTTGGAGGATTGGGCTGAGAAGTGGCAATTGAAGTTTAATGTAGATAAATGTAAGGTCATGCACTTGGGTAGAGGAAATAACATTTATGATTATGTACTTAATTGTAGAACACTGGGTAAAACAGACACAGAAAAAGACTTGGGTGTATGGGTGGATGGTAAACTTCACTTTAGTGGACAGTGTCAGGCAGCTGCTGCCAGGGCTAATAAAATAATGGGATGTATTAAAAGAGGTATAAGTGTTCATGAAAAAAATATAGTTCTACCTCTGTACAAGTCACTAGTGCGACCGCACTTAGAATACTGTGTACAATTCTGGTCACCGATATATAAGAAGGACATAGCTGAACTGGAGAGGGTGCAGAGAAGAGCGACCAAGATTATTAGAGGAATGGGTGGGCTGCAATACGAAGACAGGTTATTAAACTTGGGGTTATTTAGTTTGGAAAAACGAAGGCTTAGGGGGGATCTAATCACAATGTATAAATATATGAGGGGACAGTACAGAGACCTTTCCAAAGATCTTTTTACACCTAGGCCTGCGACTGGAACACGGGGGCATCCGCTACGTCTTGAGGAAAGAAGGTTTAATCATAATCACAGACGAGGATTCTTTACTGTACGAGCAGTGAGACTATGGAACTCTCTGCCGCATGATGTTGTAATGAGTGATTCACTACTAACATTTAAGCAGAGCCTGGATGCCTTTCTTGAAAAATTTAATACTACCAGTTATGTATATTAGATTTTATGACAGGGTATTGATCCAGGGAACTAGTCTGATTGCCGGATGTGGAGTCAGGAAGGAAATTTTTTTCCCCATTGGAACTTGTTTGCCACATTGGGGTTTTTTTTGCCTTCCTCTGGATCAACATGTTAGGCTACGGGTTGAACTAGATGGACTTAGAGTCTCCCTTCAACCTTAAAAACTATGATACTATGATACTATCTTCCTTTGTGTTGCTGTGCTGCCTATGCAGCCTATGCATGTCAATGGTCCAGGTCAGATCAGTGGACTCATCATCTACCACCTCGTTTTCCATCTCATCTTCCTTCCCAGTTGAGATTATCGGCTGACCTGATGGTAACTGTGTCATCAGCAGCAGCCTCTACCTCTGGAGACAGTAAATCATATCCCTCAAAGTGGCTTTCTTCTGGCTGTAGGTCCTCAAATACTTGTGCATCAATGCACGCCATGCCCCATACATACAAAATAGGCTGACCAAATAGCAACTGGGTCTCATCACAGTAAATTAGGTTCCTCAAAGTGTTTATTTTTTCTGGCCATAGGTGTTCAAATACTTGCGCATCAATGCACGCCACCTCCTCACGTCCCTCTTCAATGCTACACGGTGAGAGGCCAGAGCCAACCAAAGGATACGTACAAAACAGATCCTGAGAGTGGCAAAGTTTGGGGTTATATGTCTTCTGTGACTGATGATGGGGTGAGGACATTTGGCAAGGAACATAGTAATTGCATCGTGTCTTCTGACCTGACACAGACTCAGTGTCTTGTCGCCCCCCCACTGACAACACCACGCCTACATCCCTGGACATATTTGCAGATGTTGATGGTCCAAGCCAAGGAAAGTTTGACCCCAAAAATATTGTAGAAAAGTACCATTGAGTACTTTGTACCAGGCCGAACAAAATGCTAGAGTACTGCTTTGTATTTGCAATGGCTACAAGCATTCTATTAATGTAACTGATGTGGACAGCACAAACCAGGTTGTGAACCCCTTTATATTGTGGAAACAGGACTGGCACATTTAGTGTTTCATTCAGCAGTAAATGCTAGAGTACTGCTTTGTATTTGCAAAGGCCACTAGCAACGTATTAATATGGCTGAGGTAGAAACAGGTCCCGATTCCCTACCTAATCCACAATCTCTCCCTCCATCCCTCCCTTCCTTCTGTGACCTTATTCATTGGTTTCAGCTCTTGAAATAGCTATTGTATGCTGGACGGTACAATGGAGGTACTGACATGCTCTTTAAACTCTGTCCCTGGTTGAAAATCTGTCTCTCCTTACACTACACTGAGCTGTGCACTGCAGGCAGCCCTGAAAAAAGTGCTTTTGTGTCATTAAGAGGTCTAGCACTCCCTCTAGCAGCTGCTTGCTCTGTCACTATACCTATATGCTGGCTCTAGATGTAATGTATGCAAAATGGCGGCGGAAGGGTTTTTATAGACCCTATGATGCTGCACGGCCGGCCAGTCAGTCACAGTACTGCAACAACCAAGATGGCGGTGGAAATACTGTGATTGGTTAAGAAGCCCAGCATGTTTAGTGGCTGGGCGGGACATCCAAATATAACGAGGCAAATACACAAAAACTCGCAATATAACAAATTCCCCCAATACCGTACTATTTGTGCAAGTAGCAAATAGTAACGATTACACTCGCTCATCACTACTCAAGGGGTTAACCAGTGTGACAGTTTTGTATATCGGGTTGTTTTGGATGTGGCAATACCAAATATATTTGTGTAAAGAAAAAAGTACACAACTATTTATTGTAAGAATTTATTTTTTATTGCTCTTTTTTTCTGATATTTTTAAATATTTAACTTTTTTTAACTTTTTCACTATGTCCCTTTATGGTACATTACCCCACAGCACTCAGATTGCTGCTGCGATGTTCTGCAGGGCTCGATCACTGCAGAACATCACAGCTGTACGAGCTGCAGATTGTTGAAAGCATAATTACTCAGGCTTTCAGTCATTTGAATTTTTGAAAGCAAAATTAGCTGGAATCATTAGCTGACGCTATGTCACGTTTGGAGACCCTATGATGTGCCTAAACAGTGTAGCTTCCCAACAGGTAACACCATTATGGAAACTAGACCCCTCAAGGAATTTATTTAGCTGTTTGGTAAGCACCTTGAACCCCCAGGAGTGTGTCAGAAGTTTATAATGTTAAGCCAGGCAAATAAAAATATACATTTTTATCACAAAATTGTTACTTCAACCAGATAGCTTTTTTTTTTACAAGGGTATTAGGATAAAATGCACCATAAAATGTATTCTACAATGTTTCCTGAGTCATAGAGAAAAAATTCTGTACAACAGCAACCAAGTCATTTAAAAAATACAAGTATTTATTAGAAAAATGTTAAAAATAACAATTACAGATATTATAAACAGTGGCCAGCAGGTGGCGCCAACAGACCATAAGACGAGAACTGCAACATAGGGTAATAATTAGTGTAGGGATTCTCATCTATCCAAAGAGACCCCTGACAGTGACAATATAGAAAGATGAAAATCAAAATGGTCTAAGAGTCAGAGCAGTGCAGAAACTGCCATCACTGTCAGAGCGGAGTAAGGAGGATCCCAAAAAATATTTATTTGGAGTAAACACAAAATAAATAGCAGTGAATACCTCATATAGGTGAGAGTGCTGAGACGGTCCCTACATGTACGTTTCAGTATATGCCTTTTTCCGGGAATACCGGTTGAGCCATGAAAATAAAAAAAATACATTTTTATCACAAAATTGTTACTTCAACTAGATAGCTTTTTTTCCCAAAGGTATCAGGATAAAATGCACCAAAACATTTATTGTTCAATGTCTCCTGAGTGCATCGATACCTCCTATGTGGTGGAAATCAACTGGGCGCACGGCAGGGCTCGAAAGAGAAGGAGCGCATTTGACTGCAGAATTGGCTGGAATCATTAGCTGACACCATGTCGTGAATGAAGAGCCCCTGATGTGCCTAAACAGTGGAACTCCCCCACAGATGACCCCATTTTTGAAACTAGACTCCTCAAGGAATTTATCTAGATGGTTGGTGAGCATCTTGAACCTCCGGGAACTTCACATAATTTTATAACATTGAGCTGTGAAAATGAAATAGAACATTTTTAACCACAAAAAATGTTGGGGTAATGCCAATTTTTTCAAATTCACTACAGTGGCAGGAGATAATGAACCATACAATTTGTTGAAGCATGCAATTTCTCCTGAGTAATCCAGTACCCCATATGTGATGAAAACCTACTTTTGAGGCACAGTACAAAAATGAAGAAGGGGAGGATTGCTATATTTGAGTGTAGATTTAGTTGTAATGGTTTGCGGGTGCCATGTCACAATGGCAGAACCCCTGAGATGCCAGAAAAGCAGAAATCCCCCACAAGTAACCCTTATACAAACTGCACTCCACATTGAATTCATCCAATGGTGCAGTGAGCATATTGACACTACAGGTGTGTCACAAAATTGTATAATATTGGGTAGTGATAAAAAAAAAATACATTTTTACCACTAAATTGTTGTTTTAACCACAAATTTTCAATTTTCATTAGGGAAATAGGTAACAAAGGCCCCATAATGTGTTTCAGAATTTCTACTGAATGTGGCACTACCTCACATGTGACTGTACAATACTGTTTAGCTGCACTGCAGGGCTCGAGAGGGAAGGAGCGCCATATGATGTTTGGAGCATAGATTTTCCTAGAATTGTCGACTCAATTTGCAGAGCTCTTAAGTGCCAGAAAAGAAGAAATCCTCTCAAGTGATCAAATTTTGGAAATTACATCCCTATGGGAATTCACCTATGGGTGCAGTGATGATTCATTCTTTGGAAAAAAAAACATGATATCAAATGCTGTGAATGTTGCAGACTTAAATACTGCAAATAAGTCCTTGTTGTGGCCAGTAAATTGTTGCGCCCAGTACATTGTAGTGCCCGTACATTGTGTCCAGCTTGTACTTCTGGAACCCTGTACCTTTTACATTTAAGCGGGCTCTCCACAATACAATAATGCCAATCACTTGGAGGCTAACTGTGGTTTAGGCACTTTGTGGGGCTCGAAAGAAAGCAGGGCATTTGGAGAGCAGATTTTGTTGGATTTTTTGGAGGAGGAGAGAGCATTTAAAGAATAATGAATCAGATTAGGTTATATCAAATATAATATAAATAGAAAAAAAAAGTTAATCTTAAAAAATTACTTTATTAAATAATTTCAGAAACCTTAAAAAACACCAAACACATCAGATGACTTATCAGCCAAACCAAATACATGCATACAATCCAAATAAGAATAAATATATTTGCATGTATGAGGCTGATTATTACACCACAATACTAAACACTTCAATTGGGGCAAAAATTGGTCACATTAATATACTTAAATAAATTTCCACTAAATGTGTATACAATAACAATATAAATCAGGGTTCCCCAACTCCAGTCCTCGAGGGCCGCCAACAGTGCATGTTTTCAGGATTTCCTTAGCATTGCATGGGTGTTGGAATCATCAACTGTGCAGGTGATTAAATTATCACATGTGCAAAATTAAGGAAATCCTGAAAACATGCACTGTTGGCGGCCCTTGAGGACTGGAATTGGGGACCCATGATATAAATATATGTAGGGCATGCAGAAGAATAAATGAAACAAATGATGAGGACCTTTTATGAACCGTATAAACCTGATCTGATTCCTATTTGGAAAACTTGTTCCTGCTTACCAAGCGAGGTGTTAAAACCCTAAGGTGAGATGATACCCTCGCTCCACGGTGGCTGACCCTAAACAACTTTCCCTGTCACTTGCCCTACATAGTCTGTGAAACAAACCCAATATAAAAAAATGGTACTTAGCTCAATATTGCACACAATCCCTTGAATGAAATAAAGGATCCTCCTCTCGTGGATACATGGGAAGATCCTGTTTTTAACAAATTTCCCCCTCCTTGCTACTATGGAGGGTTCATTTGGGGATAGAGAAAGAGCGACAAACAATACAAGCAAGCGTGATGCCCCCTCAACCAGCTCAAAATATACGTTTAAAGCACACTTTGTTCCATTCACACGTAACCGATAGGGGAGTAAATAGGTGAAAATGTAACTGTATCCCCACTTGATTTGACACTGGTAGAGTGCAAAGAGATGTTACGATCATTTGGCTGGACCGGAAGCATCGTTTTCATGTTAAGGAAACATGTACCATTATGTACCATTGACAATGGGGGTGAGTGAGGGCCCATCAGGTGTTACGGAAGTGACCATACCTTGTGTGTTTGATCCATGTTAGACACCGAGCACACCATATGTTTCTCAATCCAGCATTACATCTTTCACTACACCTCCCTCCCAGACCATTGCTCGGTCGAGTACATCATACTCAGCCCTCTCTCAGCACAGCAGCCAGCCCTATGTCACTTTAAAGACAATTTCCTCCCACACATGGCAAAGTGAAGTGCTTGAACTTCACCATATCAAGACTGTTGGTCACTGAAATGCTGACTTTCTGCCTGGTGGACATAGAAGGTTTCTAAAACCTGATGGCCATCACAGTCCCCATGCACCAGTTGCCCATTTTCCATTTTTTGTGTAATAAAGCTGCCATGTGCTAGACCATCATGTCACAGCCAAGATTACCTTTTCCTTGAAAAACTGTGTCTCCCAGGATGCATTTCACCACTGATACCTGGACGAGCAAGCATGGCCAGGGGTGTTACATCTCACTGACTGGGCATTGGGTTATTCTGCAAGCATGGCCAGGGGTGTTACAGCTCGCGGACTGGGCATTGGGTTACTCTGGTGGCTGTGGGGTAGGCGGGGAAGGGGCTGCATCCCAAGTGTTTAAATCATCAACGCTTTCAAAACTAAGTTTTGGATCTACTGCTTCCCCTTCTGCTTCCTCCACCTCCTCTAGGGCCTCCACCTGTGCCCTCAACCTCTCCCTTAATCTCTCCCTTAATGAAACACGCATTCAGAGTGTGCAGAGAGAATCCCTCCACCTCCAAACAGCTCAGCCAGGGCTCAACATAATCAGGCAGTGCTGAAAGTAATCTGAATCAGAGAATGCAGTCACAAAAATTTTTATGTTATGTACTAACACAACTATAGCGTAAATATGGTTGTAGAAGAAAATATTTGCTGAAAATATGTTTGAATTATAACAATATTGGTTATAAAAAATTTTACTTTGTAAGATTACTTTTACATATGAGGATGTAGCTTTACTAATCCACAGATGTTTACATGTGGTGTTTTTTTTTTTTGTTTTTTTATTTCCCATGTTCCCATTGGCAATAAAAGTGTACCAAAAATGGCTGTCGAAATTATTATTTTTTTTTTTTTTTAATCATAAAGATTTTATTAAATTTCCAGCATATAACAAAGAAATTTGAGCATGTCAAACTACATACAGGTAACAATACAAAAACAGAGTACATATAGGGTATATCAACATATCATTGTGGGACATTAAATACCCCTACAGTACAAACTGGGGATAACTAAGGAAAAACATAGGGGAAGGGGGGAGGAGGGGGTGAGCAGCCGTATAGATAAATTACCTTAGTGAGTCTAGCATTTTCCCTGGGGTTATCTGTCTCAAGGGGCCAGCTCTAAGTTACTTCAAGGTTCAGAGGAGCCTGGTGACTGTGGGGGGTTAGAATGTTGCAGGAGAGCCGCAGCATATGGAGAAGTCGCCCAGGGGGCCCATTGTTCCAGCACTGCCTCTTTCTTTTTCAGACTAGAAGCTAAACTCGTTTCATATACCCACTGTAGATTCAGCCTGTCTGTTAGCTCTGTCCTAGTTGGGGACAGCGGGGACTTCCACCTGTAAGCTATACAATGTCTACCTGCAATAAGGAAATGGGAGATAATGGTTTTAAAGGGGTCAGGAATTGTGTCTATACCGATATGTAGTATGGCAAGGGCTGGGGACGGGGGGATCTGGAGACCAGTGACCTCCTGGGTCATTTCAAAAACTAAATTCCAAAATTCAAAGGTCCTTGGGCAGAACCACTACATATGACTTAAAGTACCTCTGTGGTTGCAGCCCCTCCAGCACAGTGGGGACATATTTGGAGAAAAGGTTGCTAATTTGGTGGGGAAATTATACCATCTCAGGTGGATTTTTTTTAGTTGTTCAATATGGTTAAGGTATGAGGAAAATCTTTGGATCCACTTTGAGGCAGAGTGCCAGGCCTGAGTTGGGATTGGGGAGGAAAGATCCTTCTCCCATTTAAGCATGTAGGGGAGTTGTTTATCATCTAGCGGGCAATTTAGTAATTTATAGCCGTATGAGAGGCCCTTCATTTTACTATTTTGAAAGAAGTTTTTAATTGTGATGTGGGCAAGCTACTAGAGGGTTGGAGAAGATGGGAGTGTTTATGAGAAAGTGGCGCAACTGAAAAAATTGGAACAAGCTGTGCCGAGGAAGATTGAATTTCTCACACATCTCTGAGTAGGGAAGTAAAACTCCATCTTTATATAGGTCCGCTAACACCACAGGCTCTTTTTTTACCCATGAGGTAAGGTTTAAATTTGGGATGAAGGATTCAGGGGGATATTAGGTCTTAAAGCTTGTGACATTGTTCCACTCCACTCGCTCCAATTTTTCTTCAGTATTGTTGTTGTGGGAAGAAGATCCCCATGGAAAGAGGGGGCTAGAATTAATGATTCAATGAACTGTTTAGGGGTGTGACAATTGATTGAGGAATGTTCGATCTGCAACCATCTCTGGTCTAGTTCGTTTTTCCACCAGTCATGAGCCGCCTCCAAAATGGCAGCTCTATGATAGGTTAGAATATTTGGGATACCCATGCCTCCGCCATTCAATGGTGCATGCATACAGCGCAGGGCTATTCTTGTTTTCTTCCCAACCCAAATGAATTTTCCCTTAAGTGAATGGATTTTAGATAGATAGCGGTGTGGGATTTCCAAGGGGAGGCATCTTAGGAGGTAGATGATTTTGGGGAGACAAATCATTTTAAAAGTCTGCATTCTTGCCATCCAGGACAGGGGAATCAGAGTGAGGCGGGCAAGTTCATTTTCTAGTGAATTATGTAGAGCTATCATATTTTTTTGAATTATGGTTTTAAGTGGGGCCAGTATAATACCCAGGTAAGGGATGCCATCCTCTTTCCACTTAAAGGGGTATAACTGAGATAAGGCGGTTTTGGTAGCGGGAGGCAGGAAAAGCGGAAAAATGAGGGATTTCTTAACGTTTAGTTTGTAGTACGAGATTTGTGAAAAAGAGGTCAAAATCTCCATTATATGCTTCAGGGACACCACCACATTGGTACACGATAGGATGACATCATCTGCATATAAGCTGATCACATGATTCATCTTGCCCGCTTTCACTCCCGAAATCTGCGGACACTCACGAATGGCCTGGGCCAAGGGTTCTATGGTGAGAGCATAAATGATAGGGGAGAGGGGGCATCCTTGACATGTCCCATTAGTGATTTCAAAGCTCCGAGACATAAACTCGGATGCCAATACCTTAGCATTGGGACTAGAAAAAAGCGCCATTATAGCAGATAAAATAGGGCCTTCAAATCCAAACTTATCTAGTACCGATTTCAGGAAACCCCAGTGTACCCTGTTGAACGCTTTTTCTGCGCTTAAGGACAGGAGCACACTGGGGGTTTTCCTTTTCTCAACTAGCGCGATCAGGTCCAGCATCCTTCTTGTTCCATCCTTCGCCTGTCTGCCCGCCACAAACCCCACCTGATCTGGAGCAATTAGTTTCGGGAGAATTTTATGAATCCTGGCCGAAATAATTATTGCATACAATTTTACATCACAATTCAAAAGGGATATGGGCCTAAAGTTTCCGGGGGTTACTGGGGGTTTTCCCGGTTTAGGTAAGGTAGTTATTATGGCCTCAAGATTACTTGGTGAGATAGCTGCTGATTCTTGCCAAGAGGAGAAGATTCTCAGGATAAATGGGGACAGAATGTTAGTGAATTGTTTATAATATGTGTTAATGAGCCCGTCTGGGCCAGGAGCTGAGATTCTTTTTGCCGAATTAATTGCTTGGCGAACTTCTTGTATAGAGAAGGGCACATTGAGCAATTTTAGCTGATCTGTGGATAACCGGGGGAGGTTAATGCTATTTAAAAAGGAGCTAATTGTGTCTTGGGAGGGCTTTGGGGCGGTGAGGTCATCTTTAAGGTTGTATAGTGATTGGTAAAAGTCAGCAAATGCATTGGCGATTTCTGTTGGGTTGCGAATTTTTGAATGAGGGCCTGATATAAGGAACTCTATTTTGTTTTGTACTTCTCTGTTTTTGACTCTCCTGGCTAATAAGGCTCCTGCCCTGTCATCCATGGCATAAAATTTTAACTTAAAAGCTCTCAAATTTTTCTCATAGTCCACCAAGAGCAATTGGCGGAGCTGTAGTCTTAGTTTTCTGAGATCGTTCGAAACAGGGGGACTTGGGGAGGATTTATTAAGAGAGTCAAGGAAATTGATTTGGTTTAGGATAGCTTTGGAAGCTGCCTGACGTTTTTTTTTTCTCCCTAGTGGCGATTTTTATGAATGATCCCCTAATATAAGCTTTGTGAGAGGACCACAATGACTCCTCTTTTACTTCGTTATTATCATTAAATTTGAAAAATTCGTTGAGGTCAGATCTTAGTTCCTCAGCTACTTGTTTGGAAGCTAGAAGGGAATCATTCATTCGCCACCGGTCAAATATAGGCGAGCGATCTTGCTCTCGAATAGTCAAATAAATGGGGGCATGATCAGACCATGATATTATTCCAATTTTAGAATCTGAAAAGTCTGTAATAAGTGTACTATCTACCAGAAAATAGTCCAATCGGCTATAGGAGAGGAACCGAGGCGAGAAGTATGTGTAGTCTCTTTCATTTGCATGATGGTATCTCCATATATCATGAAGGTGCCATTCTGAGACCACTACTCTCATCTCTTTCCTCTGTACAGCAGCATTCGAACTGTCCAAGGAGCTTTACATTAACATATTGTAGTCTCCGCATTTTATTTGCTTACCTCCCGTGACTGCTGAGAGTTTAATCAGGAATTTGCGCAAGAAACAGATCTGGCCTTTATTGGGGGCATATACAGATGCAATAGTATACCTGGACCCATTTATGGAGCAATTTAGAATAGCATATCTGCCGGCAGGATCTGAGTGCTGTGCTAGCATAGTGAAAGAGACAGTATTTTTTACACAAATAAATACACCCGCCTTTTTTTTTTTACCACATGCATGCATAATAAATGGGAATTTAGGATTATTCAGCCAATATGTGTCATTTTGGAGAAGATGTGATTCCTGTCCGCAAATCACATCACATTTTGATCTTGACACTTCCCACCAGAACATAGACCTCTTAGCTGGCGAATTTAGACCTTTTACATTTATAGACATACAGTTTAACACCATTATGCTAGAATTAGAGTCTCTTGGCTAAGACTGCAAGGAGGGAAAGGAAGGTTAGGTAGAACATGACACGCATAACCAACATTTGTCCAAAACGAAAAAAAAAGTCCAAAAAAGGACCAGCGGCATGATAGGAAATTGCCGCCCTGGGGGCCAGAAGCACCTGGATGAACCATATCCAGAGGGCCTTCAAGAAAAATAACTAAGTCACAACCACGACTCGAAATATTAGATAACTCATGCTATGGACTACTCTTCATTAATTTTCTCCCTGCGGGATGGCCCTGCGGCTCTCGGAGATCTGTCTGGGAGATTCACCAAGTTCTACGAAGAAAGGAGCCTAGCCAGCTGGTTTGGCGAGTGACACACGTGGGTGTTCCCTGCCCGGGTGATCAGGATTTTGACAGGGAAGCCCCATCTGTAGGTGATAGCTTCATCTCTTAAGATCTTGGTGTAAGGAGCAAATTCTCTCCATTTTGCCAGTTCCAGCCGACAGATCAGGAAAAATGGATAAAAGGCGGAATTTCTGAGACAGGGATGGCTTCTTCCTCAGAGCTTGTAGCAGGGCGTCCTTGGCTTTCTAGAAATGCAGACGAGCTAAGGTATCCCGAGGGGCTTCAGCATTAAGAAATTTTGGTTTTGGGACTCTGTGAATCCTGTCTATTATGAAATCATTTGGGCCCAGACCTGGCAAGGCCTCCTGAAGCAAGGATATCAAAAAGCTCTGCAATCCTCCATCTGGTATAACCTCCGGAATCCCTCTTATTCTTATATTGTTCCGGCGAGATCGGTCCTCCAGATCCAGGATTTTAGTTTGCAGCCCCTGTACTTGTTCTTCCAGATCTGCATTGGCATCTATGAGACTGTTATGGGATCTTGTGAGCTCCTCCATCTTTGTTTCAATGTGGGAGGTGCGGGCTCCTATGGCTGTAATATCTCCACGCAGCTCAGCTACCATGCCTTTCCAGTCCTCTTGCAGTGAGGCACGTAGGGCACTGAGAAGCTTCTGCATCATGCGCTTTGTAAGTGGAATGTCAGCATTATCAGTGTCAAGGTCTGTAGCAGCCGTGGAGCCCCTCCTGGATGAGCATGTTGAAGTAGTGGAGAAGGATGAGGCCATCTTATCTCTTCCAGCACTGATAAAGAAATCTGTCACTTTCCTTGGAGAAGGCCTCTTTTGGTACTTTCCATTTGTCATATCTAGCTCCAGGGGGTTATCTCTGTGATTACCCACCATGCAGGGAGAATTTAGAGTCTCTGGTGAGCTGTTCTGAGCTGTTTCTGAGTCACTGTAGCTGGATCTCAGCTTCTAGGTGACCAGTGCCATCAGCGTGCAGGCCACGCCCCCCGAAATTATTTTTAATTATAAAAAAACCCAAAATGATCCATGCTAACTGACACAAAATGGTAGGCAGAGTTTATGATTTTTAATACTAATGACAAACATTGTGTGTATGATTTTGTGTGCATTAGTTACCATATGTATTAATTTTGACACACTTAAGAATTTTAAAATGTTTTAATCTAACTTAAAAACAGCATTTATTATTTAGGTTATGATGAAACATTATATTACCTATAAATCAACTTTGAATTTCTACACCATAGACCAATATTTTCCAAAAACAATAACACAAACATGACATGGATAAATTAAATCATTTTATTTGGAAATTAAATAAAGGTCTGTTGATAATTCAACATTAATTGTAATACATGATAGTTGAGCCCATAATTAGGAATTTCTAAAAGATAAACAAAATGTACACACCAAAAACACATCTTAAAAAAAATTTAGCCCATACATTATTTTTGGTTATATATGACCCTAAGAGATGGCTATTTATTTTTCAGTGTAATAATAATATCATTTAATCATATAACATTTTAAAAAATGTAAATAAACAGGGCCAAACCATATGAAAAAAAATGCAAAGTAACCAACATTTAATTTTGTTGAAAATATCTAACAAAGTTATTTCTCACTTGTAACACAGACAAACAATGTCGATTCATTGCCATCACATTGCTTGACACTGTGTCATTGGTAGGATGTAATGTTATGTCATTCATGAGAGTTACTTCATGCATTCTACAATAGTTATGCAACACTATTGTTGCTTTTATCACAGCCTGAACATTGTTTGGGTTAAGTTGTATAGTTGTATGAAATATCCTCCATTTGGCAGCAAGTATACCAAAGGTACATTCTACATATGTGCGAGCAACCTTAAGTCTACTGTTAAATTGGGCTTTACTAGAATCAATTCCCCGTCTGAGGAAGGGGCGCATTATGTGTGTGGATAATGCAAAGCCCTCATCAGCCACCATTATATATGGGACTGGAGGACCGGAAGTACCAGGCAGTGGTGATGGTGGTGGTAAATCTAATTGCATGGAGACCAAGCGCCTAACCAATCTGGATGATCTAAATACTCGTGCGTCTTAAGCACTTCCATATGCTCCTATGTCTACATAAATAAATGTATAATTAGTATCAACTAAAGGCTAAAATCGCAACAGAAAAATACTTATGGAAATTAAAATATCTGGAGCCTGAATTTGGTGGCTTTCTAACTTTAATATGATTTCCGTCCAATGCCCCTATACAGTGAGGGAAATTTGTAAGTTCCTGGAAGCCTTGGGCTATGTCCATCCATGTTTGTGTTGTTGGCTGATGCATTACTTGGTTTTTAAGATGCTCCCAAAATGCATCACACATTTGTCTGACGATTCCACTTATAGTTGATGTGCCCAGTTGAAAATCGAAATGGAGAGCACCATATGACATTCCAGACGCCAAGAAACTATCTCATAAAAGAAAAGTAATTTAGTTTGGTATTTATATACATGCTAAAGTCTGTTTAGCCTACAGCAATAAATTTACATGAGTCACCATATGTCGACATTACATATTTAGATTTTTATCCGCACATATGATTTTATAGGAGAATGTTTAATTTATTTTTTTAAAAACGTGTTGCCATCATTATATTATTTTTATTTAAAAAACAAGAACACGATGGCCTTCATTGTGTAATATTTTCTGACACATTTTTAGTTGAGTATAGTATGTGGGATCACCTATGATATAGTTGGTCATTTTGTTAGTCATGTACACACATCGTACACTAAGACATACACATTTTCACATTATATGCCTATAATAATTTTACACAACCTACCGTAACGTCACCAACTATCTTTCTATAGGTGAAATACATGGACGCATGCATGTATCCTGCAGTTGGAGGTGAGGGCTGAGAATTTCAAGGATGGCGTCAAAACTCTCAACACTTAGTCTGCAATATGTAGTAAATTTTCAGGATATCTCCTTAATTCGCCATAAAGGCAATAGAAATGTCCATAAGTAGGACGCATAAGCACAATAAGGTGAACCCACAATCTTTTTTCTCAAAAATCAGGAGACTGTATCATCTGTCTCCGTAAGCCAAAACGTCTAGATACGAGCCATGCCAAAAAAAGAAGAGCCTCATTAGAAATTGACATTTTGGAGGAGCATCCAAACCACACTCCAGTATAGTACGCCAACACAGACAGAGGTGATTTGGTTTTTTATATTGTTAACCTAACAATTGAACACACCAGCAACATATTATCCCATTCATTATATGACTTTTTCCAGCTACACGTACTAGCAGAACGGATGGCATACGGATGGAATACGGATTAGACACGGACTACAAACACGGACACACGCACATTTCATACGGACACACAGATATCACACACGGAGCCAGAAAACGGACGTTAAAAACGCAACACGGACATGAAATACGGTACGCATAACACGTACAGTCAGGGCCAGAAATATTTGGACAGTGACACAAGTATTGTTATTTTAGCTGTTTACAAAAACATGTTCAGAAATACAATTATATATATAATATGGGCTGAAAGTGCACACTCCCAGCTGCAATATGAGAGTTTTCACATCCAAATCGGAGAAAGGGTTTAGGAATCATAGCTCTGTAATGCATAGCCTCCTCTTTTTCAAGGGACCAAAAGTAATTGGACAAGATACTCTAAGGGCTGCAATTAACTCTGAAGGCGTCTCCCTCGTTAACATGTAATCAATGAAGTAGTTAAAAGGTCTGGGGTTGATTACAGGTGTGTGGTTTTGCATTTGGAAGCTGTTGCTGTGACCAGACAACATGCGGTCTAAGGAACTCTCAATTGAGGTGAAGCAGAACATCCTGAGGCTGAAAAAAAAGAAAAATCCATCAGAGAGATAGCAGACATGCTTGGAGTAGCAAAATCAACAGTCGGGTACATTCTGAGAAAAAAGGAATTGACTGGTGAGCTTGGGAACGCAAAAAGGCCTGGGCATCCACGGATGACAACAGTGGTGGATGATCGCCGCATACTTTCTTTGTTGAAGAAGAACCCATTCACAACATCAACTGAAGTCCAGAACACTCTCAGTGAAGTAGGTGTATCTGTCTCTAAGTCAACAGTAAAGAAAAGACTCCATGAAAGTAAATACAAAGGGTTCACATCTAGATGCAAACCATTCATCAATTCCAAAAATAGACAGGCCAGAGTTAAATTTGCTGAAAAACACCTCATGAAGCCAGCTCAGTTCTGGAAAAGTATTCTATGGACAGATGAGACAAAGATCAACCTGTACCAGAATGATGGGAAGAAAAAAGTTTGGAGAAGAAAGGGAACGGCACATGATCCAAGGCACACCACATCCTCTGTAAAACATGGTGGAGGCAACGTGATGGCATGGGCATGCATGGCTTTCAATGGCACTGGGTCACTTGTGTTTATTGATGACATAACAGCAGACAAGAGTAGCTGGATGAATTCTGAAGTGTACCGGGATATACTTACAGCCCAGATTCAGCCAAATGCCGCAAAGTTGATCGGACGGCGCTTCATAGTACAGATGGACAATGACCCCAAGCATACAGCCAAAGCTACCCAGGAGTTCATGAGTGCAAAAAAGTGGAACATTCTGCAATGGCCAAGTCAATCACCAGATCTTAACCCAATTGAGCATGCATTTCACTTGCTCAAATCCAGACTTAAGACGGAAAGACCCACAAACAAGCAAGACCTGAAGGCTGCGGCTGTAAAGGCCTGGCAAAGCATTAAGAAGGAGGAAACCCAGCGTTTGGTGATGTCCATGGGTTCCAGACTTAAGGCAGTGATTTCCTCCAAAGGATTTGCAACAAAATATTGAAAAAAAAATATTTTGTTTGGGTTTGGTTTATTTGTCCAATTACTTTTGACCTCCTAAAATGTGGAGTGTTTGTAAAGAAATGTGTACAATTCCTACAATTTCTATCAGATATTTTTGTTCAAACCTTCAAATTAAACGTTACAATCTGCACTTGAATTCTGTTGTAGAGGTTTCATTTCAAATCCAATGTGGTGGCATGCAGAGCCCAACTCGCGAAAATTGTGTCTCTGTCCAAATATTTCTGGACCTAACTGTACATGATTTACACGCACGTGTGAAGGGGACCTAAAGGAGTTTTCTGTGCCTTAACTTTGGCTTCCCATTTAAACAAATGGGGTTCGTTAAGGTTTGAAGTTTGGTTCGATAAAGGTTCGGCAAATGTACCCTATGTTCGGTTCAGTGAACCGAACCACAGGGGGTTCGCTCATCTCTAGTGCCAAGTGCATTGTAGTTCCCTCACATTGTGCTTAGCTCGTACTTCTGTAAACCTGCACCCTGTACATTTAAGTGGGCTCTCCTGACTACAACAACGCCAAACATGTGGATGCTAACTGTGGTTTAGGCACATTGTGGGGCTCAGAAGAGAAGGGGACATTTGGATTTAGGAGTGCAGATATTGCTGGATTTTTTTTTTTGAGGGGTGTGGCCATAATGATTTCCAGAGCCTTTGTGCTACCAGTAACATGGAAGCTCTGTATATTTCCATTAACCGATGACGAACCTGAGTGGGGACTTGTATTTTTGTGGGTTTAGTTGAATGTTATTTGGTGCCGATTTTGGTACAGAACATTTTAGATTAGCTCACATTTATTTTGTGCTTTATGCTGAGTGCTGACATCAGAGATTCCATCTACATTTCTGAAATACATGATTCAGGTGAAAACCATGATGGATCTATTCACTAATGAGCCAGCAGAGTTACTCCGGACTCCATTTGCCCTTTGTTCAGCGATGTCCATCTTTTCAAAGGTGAACAAAACTGTTGATGACCGCACTTTTGTGCACGCCTAAAAAGAGGCGTAAAAAGATGGACACCGTCGGACTACAGGCCAGACGTGAGGTCGAAGTGACTCCCTTTGCCTCATTACAGTGAATTTTCCTTTGGGAATTTTGTTTGAATCACGTTTTTCAGTATGGTCTGTGCCCACGATTAGCACACACTGCATCCTGGATCCAGCATGCCTTCTCCTGCAGAGACCCAAGTGTTCTATTCAGGAGGATGCAGCTGCCTGTGGCCACTATCAGGGTTTAGGGGACTGTGGACTTTCACTCTGTTTTCCCAGCTGAGAACACTCGTGTCTCCACAGCATAAATTGACCTGCTATATTTAGGGAAGCCGCTCTGCAGTTCAGTTTACACTACAGAGAAAAGAAGCACTGTGGGCATAGGATTTCTACAGTGAAGGAAATAATTATTTGATCCCTTGCTAATTTTTTAAGTTTGCTCACTGACAAAGACATGAACAGTGTATAATTATGAGGGTAGGTTAATTTTTAACAGTGAGAGACATAATATCCAAAAGCAAATCCTGAAATTACATTGTATACAGTAAGTTATAAAAATTGAATTTTGCAGAGAGAAATAAGTATTTGATCCCTCTAGAAAACAAAACTTAATACTTGCTGGCAAAACCTTTTTTTGGCAAGCACAGCAGTCAAACAATTTTTGTAGTTGATGATGAGGTTTGCACATGTCAGGAGAAATTTTGCTCTTCCCCTCTTTGCAGATCATCTCTAAATCATTTAGATTTTGGAGCTTCAGCTCTCTCAATAAGTTTTCTATGGAATTGTGCTTTTTTTTTGAGCCACTCCTTTGTTGCCTTGACTATATGTTTTGGGTCACTGTCGTGCTGGAAGACCCAGCCATGACCCATTTTTAATGTCCTGGCAGATGGAAGGAGGTTTTCACTCAGAATTTTACGGTACATGGCTCCATCCATTGTCCCATTGATGTAGTGAAGTAGTCCTGTGCCCTTAGCAGAGAAACACCCACAAAACATAATGTTTCCACCTCCATGCTTGGCAGTGAGGACTGTGTTTTTGGGTCACAGGCATCTTTTCTCTTCCTCCAAACACGGCGAGTTGAGTTAAGGCCAAAGAGCTAAATTTTTGTCTCATCTGACCACCACAGTAACTTCTCCCAATCACTTTCAGAATCATCCAGGTGTTCAATGACAAGCTTCAGATAAGCCTACACATGTGCCTTCTTAAGCAGTGGGACTTTGAGGGCACCGCAGGATTTTAAGCCATTACGGCATAATGTGTTAACAATTGTTTTCTTGGGGACAGTGGTACCTGCTGCCTTGAGATCATTCATTAACAAGTTCCCCCTGTGTAGTTTTAGGATGATCTCTCACCTTCCTCATGATCCTGAATACCCCACGAGGTGAAACACTCATTTTGTATTTCTTCCATTTTCTTACTATTGCACCAACAGTTGTCCCCTTCTCACCCAGTATCTTACTTATAGTTTTGTAGCCTTTTCCAGCATTCTACAGGTCTATTATCTTGTACCTGATATCCTTACAAAGCTCTCTGATCTTGCCCATGTTGTAGAGGTTAGAGTCTGACTGTGTTTGTGGACAGAATTCTTTTATACACGTGACAATTTATTGCAGGTAACAATTTGATTAGTAGCGTTTAAGGGGTCTGTAGGAGCCAGAACACTTGATGGTTGGTGGGGGATCAAATACTTATTTCTGTTTGCAAATAATTTTTTGTAATTTATACAATTTTTTTTTTTTTATTTTATTTTGGATATTTTTATTTCTCACTAATAAAATTAACCTACCCTTAAAATTATAGACTGTTCATTAGAGATGAGCGAACCGGTCGCGGTTCAGCTCGAGTTCGGTTCGCCAAACGGGCGTCTCGTTCGAGTTCAGTTCGACAAACCGAACTCGAACCGCATAGGAAACAATAGCAGGCAATCACAAACACATAAAAACACCTAGAAAACACCCTCAAAGGTGTCCAAAAGGTGACAAACAACTAACAACACAACACAAACACATGGGAAAGTGACAAGGACATATACTCATGCGAAAACAAAAGAGCTGGACAAGGAAAAAGAGGAGGAGACACAGATATAGGCATGGCGCGCCCTTCTAAAATCATGTAAAACACCGCAAGGTGACTCCAGCGGAGTCTCCCTTTTTTCCAAAAATTGGGCCACACACACACACACACCCACCCCTTCAGTGGCAGCACTTGTGCCCCAGTTGTACACTTCACAGCTAGATTTGCATCAAGCACATTCAAAATTACGCCATACTTAACCGTCCCCAGGATGACCCCGGGGTAGGTAGCAAAGTCTTTCCTGATCCCAGCTCTGTGCATCTTGGATCATTTTTAAAACAATGTAAGCAAGGGTTACTCCAAGCGGAGTCTCCCTTTTTTCCAAAAATTGGGCCACACACACACCCACCCCTTCAGTGGCAGCACTTGTGCCCCAGTTGTACACTTCACAGCTAGATTTGCATCAAGCACATTCAAAAATACGCCATACTTAACCGTCCCCAGGATGACCCCGGGGGAGGTAGCAAAGTCTTTCCTGATCCTAACTCTGTTCATCTTGGATCATTTTTAAAAACAATGTAAGCAAGGGTTACTCCAAGCGAAGTCTCCCTTTTTTCCAAAAATTGGGCCTAACACACACCCACCCCTTCAGTGGCAGCACTTGTGCCCCAGTTGTACACTTCACAGCTAGATTTGCATCAAGCACATTCAAAAATACGCCATACTTAACCGTCCCCAGGATGACTCCGTGGTAGGTAGCAAAGTCTTTTCTGATCCCAGCTCTGTGCATCTTGGATCATTTTTAAAAACAATGTAAGCAAGGGTTACTCCAAGCGGAGTCTCCCTTTTTTCCAAAAATTGGGCCACACACACACCCACCCCTTCAGTGGCAGCACTTGTGCCCCAGTTGTACACTTCACAGCTAGATTTGAATCAAGCACATTCAAAAATACGCCATACTTAAGCGTCCCCAGGATGACACCGGGGTAGGTAGCAAAGTCTTTGCTGATCCTAGCTCTGTTCATCTTGGATTATTTTTAAAAACAGTGTAAGCAAGGGTTACTCCAAGCGGAGTCTCCCTTTTTTTCCAAAAACTGGGCCCCACACACACCCACCCATTTAGTGGCAGCACTTGTGCCCCAGTTGTACACTTCACAGCTAGATTTGCATCAAGCACATTCAAAAATACGCCATACTTAAACCGTCCCCAGGATGACCCCGGGGTAGGTAGCAAAGTCTTTCCTGATCCCAGCTCTGTTCATCTTGGATCATTTTTAAAAACAATGTAAGCAAGGGTTACACCAAGCGGAGTCTCCCTTTTTTTCCAAAAATTGGGCCACACAGACACTAACTTTTTCAGTGGCAGCACTTGTGCCCTAGTTGTACACTTCACAGGTAGATTTGCATCAAGCACAATCAAAAATACGCCATACTTAACCGTCCCCAGGATGACACCGGAGTAGGTAGCAAAGTCTTTGCTGAACCATGACTTGTTCATCTTGGCTCCTTTTAAAAAACACAGCATTCAAAGGTTACTCCAAGCGGAGTCTCCCTTTTTTCCAAAAATTGGGCCACACACACACCCACCCCTTCAGTGGCAGCACTTGTGCCCCAGTTGTACACTTCACAGCTAGATTTGCATCAAGCACATACAAAAATACGCCATACTTAACCGTCCCCAGGATGACACCGGGGTAGGTAGCAAAGTCTTTCCTGATCCCAGCTCTGTTCATCTTGGATCATTTTTAAAAACAATGTAAGCAAGTGTTACTCCAAGCGGAGTCTCCCTTTTTTCCAAAAAATGTGCCACAAAGACACTCACCCCTTCAGTGGCAGCACTTGTGCCCTAGTTGCAAACAGGATGTTTTGATTTGCATCAAGCACATTCCAAATCCACAAGCATTTACTCTCCCCAGGTTGACACAGCGGTAGTAAATTCCTTGTGGATCTATGACTTGTTCATTTTGATGAACGTTAGTCTGTCCACATTGTCACTGGACAGACGCGTGCGCTTATCTGTCAGCACACACCCAGCAGCACTGAAGACACGTTCAGAGACAACGCTGGCAGCTGGACATGACAAAATCTCCAAGGCGTAAGTGGAGAGCTCTGGCCATTTTTCAAGATTTGAAGCCCAAAATGAGCAAGGCTCCATTTGCAAAGTCATGGCATCGATGTTCATTTGGAGATACTCCTGTATCATCCTCTCCAGCCGTTGACTATGTGTCAGACTTGTTGTCTCTGGTGGCCTTGCAAAGGAGGGTCTAAAAAAATTATGAAAAGATTCAATAAAATTGCTGTTACCAGCACCAGATACGGTGCTACTGGTACGGGTAGACTGTTGAAGATGACGAGACCATCCCATGTTTGTCAAGTTACAACTGGGAGATTCACTCCCTGCACCTGCACGGTTGTTTGGTGGAAAAGCCGAGCTAAGATCGAGTAACAGCTTCTGCTGATACTCCTGCATACGTCCGTCCCTTTCTATGGCTGGAATTATGTCACAAAATTTGGACTTGTACCAGGGATCTAATAGTGTGGCAATCCAGTAGTCATCATCACTTCTAATTTTGACAATACGAGGGTCATGTTGGAGGTAGTGCAGCAAGAAGGCGCTCATGTGTCTTGCGCAGCCATGCGGACCAAGTCCACGCTGTGTTTGTGGCATAGAGGTGCTAACCGCTCTTTCTTCCTCTGACATCTCCCCCCAACCTCTTTCAACTGAAATTTGACCAAGGTCTCCCTCATCCGCCGAGTCTTCCATGTCCATGGACAGTTCGTCCTCCATTTCTTCATGTTCTCCTGCACCTTCCTCAACATTTCGCCTGCTACCATGCGCCCTTGTTGATCCCTGTCCCCCATGGTCCCATGCCTGCCGCGTTGGTGATGATGAACGTCTGGACCTTGGTGATGTTGTTGTGTCTTGCGCATATGAATCCTCCTGTACTTCCTCCCCTTCCTGTTGTCCCACCCCCTGACTCCGAATAGTGTTTAGCGTGTGCTCCAGCATGTAAATGACTGGAATTGTCATGCTGAAAATGGCATTGTCAGCGCTAAACATATTCGTCGCCATGTCGAAACTGTGCAGAAGGGTGCATAGGTCCTTGATCTGAGACCACTCCATCAGGGTGATCTGCCCCACCTCTGCATCTCGTTGGCCCAGGCTATACGTCATGACGTATTGCACCAGGGCTTGGCGGTGCTGCCACAGTTTTGTAACATGTGGAGAGTCGAATTCCAGCGTGTCGCCACATCGCATTTCAGGTGATGAACCGGCAGGCTGTAAGACTTCTGGAGCGATGCAAGTTGCTCAGCTGTGGCGGTTGAACAGTGGAAGTGAGCAGACAGTTTTCGTGCCCTGGTCTTAAGGCCATCTAGGCCGGGATAGTGTGTTAAAAATTGCTAGACAACAAGGTTCAACACGTGAGCCTTACAAGGCACATGTGTCACCTTGCCCAGGCGAAGGGCCGCACCCAGGTTTGCAGCATTGTCGCACACGGCCTTACCAGGCTGCTGGTTGAGTGGAGACAACCATTTATTAAACTCAGTCTCCAGAGCTGCCCACAACTCAGCCGCTGTGTGACTCCTATTTCCAAGATATGTCAAGCTAAAGACCGCCTGATGCCGTTGCGCTCTGCTGCCAGCATAGTAAAGAGGGGTGCGAGATTCCTTCTGCTCAGTGAGAACGCTGGTGGCCTGACCAGGCAGGCTTGGGGCGGAGGTGGAGGACCCAGATGAGGTGGAGGAGGCAGAAGCAGTGGCGGAACTTGGACAGACAGAGGATTGACACATAAGTCGTGAGGACGGCAAGACTTGTGCAGCAGACCCTTCACCATCTATCACCGTAGTTACCCAGTGCCCAGTCAGCGACATGTAACGTCCCTGTCCATGCTTAATGGTCCAAGTATCGGTGGTGAAATGCACCCGTTTATACACAGAGTTTCTCAAGGAAGCGGTGATGTTGTGTGCGACATGCTGTTGTAGCGCGGGCACACCTTTCTTAGAGAAGTAGTGGCGACTGGGCATCTGGTACTGGGGCACAGCGACAGACATAAGGTCTCTAAAATCGTGTGTGTCCACCAGGCGGAAATGCAGCATTTCGGTAGCCAAGAGCTTACAGAGGGATAAAGTCAACCTCTTAGCTTTGTCACGGGTCGCAGGAAATGGCCTTTTATTTGTCCACATCTGAGGGACAGAGATCTGGCTGCTTTGTGTAGACGGTGGTGAGTAGGGTGTCCCTGGAAAAATGCAGGTTTGTGAGGAAAGTGCAGGCGGAGACATGATGTTGCCTTCATCCAACATTGGTGCTATCGATGTCTGAGAGAGCTGTACACACGCACTTGTTTCCCCTTCCAAACCAACTGACGACCTACCAAGCAAACTTCCTGTTGCGGTTACAGTGGTGGAAGTTGTGCGTGGAAAACCAGGTGTGACAGCTGTCCCCACAGTCCTAGAAGATGAAGAGCGCGCGGATGCACTGGAAGGGGCAGGCGGTGGATGGTTCGCTCCGCTAGGCCGCATTGCAGCACGGTGAGCTTCCCACTGGGACATATGATATTTATTCATGTGACGATTCATGGAAGAAGTTGTCAAACTGCTGAGGTTTCGCCCTCTACTAACAGAATCACGACAAATTTTACAGATCACATAATTTGGGCGATCTTTTGCTATGTCAAAAAAGGACCAGGCTAGGCAAGGCTTAGAGGGCATGCGACCTGCTGATCAACCCCGACTAGTGCTCAGAGGCACAGTGGTGGCTGAGGATGCAGTTGTAGACGTGCTATCAGTACTCCGACTCTGTCCAGGAAGGCGCAAGGTAACTTCGTCGTCAGTTGCATCCTCCTCCACCGTCTCTGTTGACCTCCTCGAGGGCCTGACTGTGGGTTGACAGTAGGTGGGATCTAGAACTTCCTCATCAATTGTTGTGTTTGCACTCCCCTCACCCTCAGACCGAGCCTCTTCTTGCCTTGACCGAATATTTAAGTTGTCATCCCAATCTGGTATCTGCGTCTCATCGTCATCAGTATGTTCCTCATTGTCTATAACAACAGGTGTTACAGTTTGTGAAAAAGGGTCAACATAATGCTCAGAAATTTGCTCCTCACGGCCTGAATCAGAGTCACAAAGGTTCTGGGCATCACTGCAGACCATTTCCTGGTCTGTACTCACTGTAGCTTGGGAGCAGACCTCTGATTCCCAGGCTTTAGTGTGACTGAACAGCTCTGCAGACTCAGCCATCTCAGTTCCACCATAATGTGCAGGGCGGATGGAGACTTCAGAGCTGGGAGAAAGCAAGTTTGATTGGGATGACAACTCAGAGGACTGGTGTTTTTTGGATGCGGTAGTTGAGGTGGCAGAGAGGGCACTTGTTGGACCACTTGAGATCCATTCAAGCATTTTCCTTTTTTGGCCATCATCTACCTTTGTTCCAGTTGTTCGTGTCCGTAAAAAAGGAAGCACATCGGATTGTCCACGGTAAGTACTAGACATCTTACTTTTGCTGGAAGATGGTCTATCTTCAGCAGATGTTAATGGAGCTTTGCCACCTTCCCCACGGACAAACCCTTTTTTTCCTTTTCCAACACGCCTCTTCCCCTTTTCACCAGCATCTATCATTTTGCCACTCATTTTGATTGTGACAAGATTCTGCACTTAAAATGTGGTAGTAAAAATTGTGAAATGGTGTAGATTGCAGCGGTAGTCTATCTTTATTAACAGCAGAATAAACAACAATAACTATCCCTGACAATGCAACTATGGCCCTTAAACTGTCAGCATAGTTTGCTAGTATAATGGCTTAGTAACAATGACTTTGAGTGTGCAATGCAGAGGTGCTGCACATAGATTTGCACCAGTGGGACACTAATGGAAGTCCAACAGCCACTTTTAGCATGCTACTAAGTTTACTCAGTGTTTGCTAGTATAATGGCTTAGTAACAATGAGTTTGAGTGTGCAATGCAGAGGTGATGCACATAGATTTGCACCAGTGGGACACTAATGGAAGTCCAACAGCCACTTTTAGGATGCTACTAAGTTTACTCAGTGTTTGCTAGTATAATGGCTTAGTAACAATGAGTTTGAGTGTGCAATGCAGAGGTGATGCACATAGATTTGCACCAGTGGGACACTAATGGAAGTCCAACAGCCACTTTTAGGATGCCACTAAGTTTACTCAGTGTTTACTAGTATAATGGCTTAGTAACAATGAGTTTGAGTGTGAAATGCAGAGGTGCTGCACATAGATTTGCACCAGTGGGACACTAATGGAAGTCCAACAGCCACTTTTAGGATGCCACTAAGTTTACTCAGTGTTTGCTAGTATATTGGCTTAGTAACAATGAGCTTGAGTGTGCAAAGGGCAGGAGGGTACAGTGGCAGGGTTGTGGGTCTGGGTAGAGGAAAGGAAGCCTCCCTTTCTATCCCTCCTAATGGGGAAATGCAGCGAGGAAATCCCTGACCTTAGCTACACAGACGCTGTCATCTTGTGTAGCTGCTAAAATCTGTTTTCACGGACCTGACTGTCACCTATGGCTCTGACCCTGCCGGTATTAGCCCTTAAAAGGACTAATAGAAACTTCTATCCCTATTCTGTATAGCGCTCTGTATAGAGCGTACACAGCAGTATCGGAGACAGGAGCTACGCCAGCGGTGACTGACACCAAGACGCAGAAGGCAGATAATGGCGTGCTGGAAAATATCCATTTTTATAATGCATGGACATTTGACATGGACATACTACATGCCGTTGCTTCTCTGGCTAAAAGTCCACTTAGCTGTGTGTGTGTCTGGGTTTGTCCGACATGCTGGCCCGCCCCACTACACGCGCGCGCTTAGGGAAGGAAGACAAGGAAAAAAAAAAAATGGCGATCGCCATTATCCAAACAGCATTAATCTGAATGCGCTGTTCCCGCACACTATACACTGAAATTTCATAATAGTGTGAGTCACAGAGTGGCTTACACTATTACAGCGGAAAGCCAGCTAGTAATTAGCTTGTCTTTTTGCTGCTAGAACCGTTCTCGAACGTATCTAGAACCATCGAGCTTTAGCAAAAAGCTCAAGTTCTAGTTCGATCTAGTCAATAGAGGTTAACTCCGGCACACTATTAATTTCCCATAGAAAGAAGGAACGCAGTAGTTGGATAAAAAATCCCTTTCTTTTATTTTGTTAGTGTCACACGTGAAAAAAGTGCTGTACAATTGTCCGCCGGGTGTCGACGTTTCGGCTAACAAGCCTTCATCAGGTCGGACAGACTAGATACAATATTTACAAAACAAGGGAAACAAAACATAGAAAGGAGATCAATCCATTGAGATATTGGCTGCATCATTAAGGTACAGAAAAGGCAAAATTCAAATATCAGAGCGAACGTCAGAGAGACATACAATGCAACTGAGACAAGCGTGCAGAGGTATATGTATACAAATTAGGGATGCGTCATACATGGAGTAAATCCGCTGAATTAGAATGAAGGATATAGAATAAAATGAGCAACCTGGGGTGACCGTGGGGAGTAGAGAGCAAGGTAAGGAGGATCACTTTAACCTTAAACTGGAATCATAATCAGGTGAGTATGCTAGTAGCTGTGAGATCACATACGGAGACTGCTGTAGGAAAAGAAATGACAATGTGAGAAAAAGAGAGAGAGAGAAAAAGAGAGAGAGAAAAAGAGAGAGAAAGAGAGAGAAAGAGAGAGAGAGAGAGAAAATAAATAAATAAATATATAAGTACAGTAATGAACATACCCTATATAGGGTCCCTGGGAGTGCCGGCATATAGGATCACATCCTATTAAAGTATATTGGGCGGAGGGAAAGAGTTTGAAACAGAGAACATGGAAAGTATTCCAAGATTGGTGAAAGCAGGAAAAAGATCTGCCGAGTTGTATAAGGTGATGTTGTTCTATACATTAGGTCCATATAAAAGATTAAAAATGTTGGTTACCTTGGCAGTCATGTGTGTCTCTTGTTTGAAGTGGCCAGGGATGTTATAACCGTAGGAGTGTCAGGAAAAAAGTAGCTACTTCAGAGGGACTCTCTCTCTCTCTCTTTCTCTCTCTCTCTTTCTCTCTCTTTCTTTCTCTTTCTCTTTCTCTCTTTCTCTCTCTTTTTCTCTCTCTCTCTTTTTCTCTCTCTCTCTCTTTTTCTCACATTGTCATTTCTTTTCCTACAGCAGTCTCCGTATGTGATCTCACAGCTACTAGCATACTCACCTGATTATGATTCCAGTTTAAGGTTAAGGTGAGCCTCCTTACCTTGCTCTCTACTCCCCACGGTCACCCCACGTTGCTCATTTTATTCTATATCCTTCATTCTAATTCAGCGGATTTACTCCATGTAACAAGAAAAGAAAAGCAACCGCACATGTATCAGATGCACACCAGAATGTAGGATAAAAAATTGCCTTTATTGTATACCAATCTTAAAAACATTTAAAAAATGCAAACTTACAAGCCACCAGAGGTGGGGGCAAGTATGCTCTGGGCAAAACAAATCACAACAGCATAGCAATGATAATCACATGCATGAATACAACAATCAAAAAAATGCTGTGAAAGAAAGTGCCAATATATAATACTGAATGCCCAACAGTGTTGGATCTGGACAACCAGGGGTAATGGAAGTAACGATTATACGCAATATTCTGAGAGAGCAATAGTGAATATAATAATTCAAAAACAGGGTCACGGAAGCATAAATTACGCAAGTGATGAAAGGATGCAATAATCCAAAGTATACATCATAAGTACGTAAAGGAGGGTAAATCTAAATGGAAGATTACCATGCCGAGTGACCTGATTATACTCCCTAAACCTGTATGAAAAAGTACAGTGCATGTAACCTATATATGTACCAAGGAGTTAGACTAACAGGAATCTGCGCAGAAATCTGGTTAGAAAATACAATACCCCAGATGGTCAATAAAGGTTATGCAGAAAGGCACAGAGAGATGGCACGAGGGGATGCCCATGGCAGGCAAGCCGACGCGTGTCGCCGCCTAAGCGGCTTCCTCAGGGCAAGTGCAGCGGTATACGGAGAGCCGGCATATTAAATACACATAGTCATTAGAGGGAAATACATAAACCTGTGAGGTCCGGAGCTCGGGAGATGTGTGACTGAACGGCGCCATATTGGCGCATGCGCAATGAAACACTACGGTGAGACAGAGAGGACAATAGTGTTGGAGCAGCAGGACGCTATAGCAAGAGGCTGGCATCCATAGCAACAGTAGCAGCACATGATCGCACCGGCACAGGAGGGAAAGAGAACCAAGCAATGCATCGCGATCCCATATAGGAGAAGATGGTACATAAAAAGTAATAAAGTATATCCAATACCAGTCTAAAATAAACAGCCACGAATAGAAGCGTTTGAAATGGTGTATTATAGATATAGAATCTTATGCCAAAATGAATGAGAGCTGATTTTGTGCATAGACCTCAATAACAGCATAGAATGTATATATAGTAATATACATATGTAGAGCCATAAAACATGCATCTGCGAGCACGTGTGCACCCGTGTACGCAGATGCATGCATGGTCTGATCATTAGGAACAAATACACTCTAAGCGGCTGACAAAAATATATACAATAAGTGAGGACTATGGTGACCCTGATACATAGACCCTGACAACATATAGACATGCAGAGAGGTGTATGTTGACTCGTCACACACCGTGCCAGAATGTTCGGCATTATATAATGGCACAGGGTTGCACTGGAGCGGAGCTCAATGTGTACAATCATGAAGTATTATATAGTGACACAGGGTTACACTGGAGCAGAGCCCAATATGTACAATCATTCAGCATTATATAGTGGTACGAGGTTATATCGGAGCAGAGCCCAATGTGTACATATTATATAATGGCACAGGGTTGCACTGGAACAGAGCCCAATGTGTACATATTACACAATAGCACAGGGTTTCACCGGAGCAGAGCCCAATGTATACAACCATTAAGCACCGTATAGTAGCACAGGGCTATACCAGAGTAGAGCCCAATATGTGCAGTTATTAAACAATATATAGTGGCACGGGGTTACACCGGAACAATGCCCAATGTATACATAATATATAATGGTACGGCGTTATACTGGAGCAGAGCCCAATGTATACACATTATATAGTGGCACAAGGTTACACTGAAGTAGAGAGCAAGTGTTCAAAGAACAACAATAAGACTGCCCAATAAGCCTCTATTGTCGGGGCACATGAATAGAAAAAGTCCGAATGAAGAGGATCCATTAAGAAAAGCACAAGATGAAAGAGCCGATCAGCCAACATGGTTCTCAAGTTCATGAATGTGTCCTCCAAAGTCGAAAGTGTGAAGTAGATGTAATGGTGCCGTCATGTGATATCAGGGTTACACGAAGACTGCAAAAAAGAAATAAATGAACACTAGATTAGCCTAAAAATCCTGTGAATAACAGTTCCTCATTGAGCCCCGCAGGTGTAACCGAGTGTAAGTTATAAATCCAACGGGACTCATTTTGAAGAAGCCATCTGGAGCAAGAGCCACCTCTAGCATTACCAAAATATCTCTGTAGACCAATGACTCTGGCCCCACATGGATTACTATGATGATTGGCCAGAAAGTGTGAAGCCACGGAGGTAAGGGGTTTACCTTTTCGTACATCAGATGCCGCCAAGTTGATTGTTGAGAAATGCTTCTGAATACGTTTTCGGAGCTCCTGTGAAGTTTGTCCTACATAAATCTTCTCACAGGGACAAACAATACAGTAGATTACATTCCTGGATTTGCAATTAATGTAGGCCCTAAGATGGTGACTAGTGGCATCCTGTGGATTTTGGAATGTATCACGTGTTACATGCATGAACTCACATATGCTACATTCCCCACAGGGAAAGGAGCCCCTTAAGGTAATGCCCCGCTGCAGTCTAGTAGAGGGTCTAATAAAATGACTACGGGTCAAGACATCCCTCAAGTTAGGTGCTCGGCGAGCCGTCAGAAGAGGGTGTGGAGCCACCACCAACAACGTCTGTGTGTCAGAGGTGAGAATGGGCCAATGTTTCTGTAGAATTCCTCTCACCTTGTGCCAACTACTGTTGTAAGTAGTGATGAATCTGGTAAACCTCTCCTGCGTCTTGGTCTTCGGCCGAATCAAGGATATTTGGGTCTCCATTTTTCCTCTTTGATGTGCCCGTGCGATGGTCTTTCGTGGATAGCCGCGGTCCATGAACCTGCGAGTAAGCCCATGAGCTTGCTGATTGAAATCCTCTATCTCACTACAATTCCGTCTGACACGTAAGAATTGTCCCGTAGGAATACCTGTCTTGATGTGATGTAGGTAGAAGCTCGAGTAATGGAGGAGACTGTTGGTTGCTGTCGTCTTCTTGTATAAGCATGTGGATAATCCTCGATCTTTAATGGAAATAATCAGGTCCAGGAAGGTAACCGCTACTGACGAAATGGTGTGGGAAAGAAAGATGTTCAAATTATTATTATTCAGGTCCGTGATGAATGCTAAACATTCTTCCTCCGAACCCTCCCACACAAAAAAAACATCATCAATGTAGCGGTACCAATGTGATACCCGCTCTTGGAAGACCTGAGATGGAAATACAACAGTCGCCTCCCACCACCCTAAAAACAAGTTAGCGAAAGAAGGTGCACACCGTGCACCCATGGCGACTTCAGATACCTGTTTGTAGAAAGTCCGATCTAACAAAAAATAATTGTGTTTGAGGATAAAATCTAAAAGATCAGCCAAGAAGGAGTCGTGCATCCGATCAGAGCCACATTGTTGGTCCAAGAAGTACAGCACTGCCCTCATGCCCTCACTATGCCAGATGTTAGTGTAGAGGGATTCTACATCACAAGTAACTAGGAGGGCATGGGGTTTCAAAGTAACATCCTTGCATGCACGCACACAATGGGATGTGTCCTGTATAAATAAGGGTAGACTGGATACCAAGGGCTGAAGGAAAAAATCTACATATGTGCCAACCTTCTCACACAAACTACCAATGCTCTCCACAATGGGGCGGCCAGGAGGTTTCTCAATGGATTTGTGCACTTTGGGTAGCATGTAAAAGGTTGCAACTACTGGATCAGATACCCACATGAATTCCTTTTCTTTTTCAGAGATAATGCCCAGATGCCAAGCCGAGTGCAACAAATGATGTAGTTTGGACGAAAAAGTGGTGGTGGGATCTGATGGTAATTTGACGTAAAAGGAGGGGTTATGTAGTTGCCTGAAGGCCTCATCCAAATACATGGACGTAGGCCATAGTACAACATTCCCTCCTTTATCGGCTTCCTTGATAAGGAAGTTGTTATTATTTTTCAATTTGTGGATGGCTCGACCCTCCGCCACAGTGATGTTAGGAGCCTCAGACGTCTTAGATGGAAGCTTGGTGATATCAGACTTGTCCAGTTCAAAGAAAATTTTTATAGCTGGAACCAAGGAGAAGGAAGGTGTGGCAATCGATTTGTTACGATATGGAAATCGCTTCTTACCTTGTGCTTCTGTATTTTCATCCAAAAGATCCAACAGATCCTGAAATACTTGACGATCGTCCGGTTCAAGTCTGTCAATGATCTGGGGTTTATTGTAGATCACCTGGAAAGTGATGTTACGACAAAAAAGATATAAATCCTTAACCAGGGAGAAATGGTCAAGTTGTAGGGTCGGAGAGAAGGTGAGACCCCTCTCTAGAACGGATATTTCTTGAGGTGAAAGTTCATATTGGGAAAGGTTGATGATCTGTAAAGAATCACCTACCTGGGTGGCTTCAGGTGTAGCCATGACAACATTGTCATCAGTCAGAAGCGATACTTGGCATCCCTGAACGGAGGTTTGCGACTCCCATGCTTTGCCTTTCTGGCCGGATTTATTCTTGTGACCCCCTCGTCTGGTTCTCCGTCTGGATCGCTGCTGGATAAAGAATCACTGGAGCTGTTCCCAGATGTCATAGTGGAGCCAGCTTGGGAGATATTTGGGGCCCTCTTGGATCTAACCCCTCTCTGGTTGCCTCTATGGCGCCATTTAAAGGCTGATCGACTGTCAAAGTCTGTTTTATCTCTGTGAAATTTGCCGCATTTTTTCTCAATTCTCAATTATATCTTTTTCATATCGGTCCAATTGTTCTTTCAGTTTTATTTGAAATGTGCCAACCTGTGTCTGATCCTCCAGCCTACCAAGTTTTGTCTCTAGGTCTTTGATGTTTGTTTTTGTAGTAGAGAGCAAAGTCCTATCATGCTCCAGAAGCATATTTATGATTATATTGGAGCACTTGAGGAGCCCCTGCTCCCAAGTGTCCTTAAAGGCCAGAGAGGGTTCCCAGGCTGGGAAAATATTAACTCTGAGGCCCCGTGGAACAATTCCAGCCCTGAGGTATTCCTCAAGGCTGCGAATGTTCCACCACAGGCGTATGCCCGTCTTGTGGGCTGATGTAAGATCAGAGGACAACAGGGAAAATTCATCAGAGACCGGAGGGATGACCCCATGAGAAAAAATACTAGCTGAGCGGGCCTGCCAAGAGGCCTCTCTGGAGTCCCAGTCCATGTGTAGTGGACTTATGGGATAACACACACCACAAAGGGGGAAGAAAAGGAGCACGGACCAAAATCTGTACACAAGTAATATAAGTAGAGAATATCAACTCAACACAATTATATAAATGTTGAAGGAAAAGACCTGTGTCAAATAGCTACTAGCATACTCACCTGATTATGATTCCAGTTTAAGGTTAAAGTGATCCTCCTTACCTTGCTCTCTACTCCCCACGGTCACCTCAGGTTGCTCATTTTATTCTATATCCTTCATTCTAATTCAGCAGATTTACTCCATGTATGATGCATCCCTAATTTGTATACATATACCTGTGCACGCTTGTCTCAGTTGCATTGTATGTCTCTCTGACGTTCGCTCTGATATTTGAATTTTGCCTTTTCTGTACCTTAATGATGCAGCCAATATCTCAATGGATTGATCTCCTTTCTATGTTTTGTTTCCCTTGTTTTGTAAATATTGTATCTAGTCTGTCCGACCTGATGAAGGCTTGTTAGCCGAAACGTCGACACCCGGCGGACAATTGTACAGCACTTTTTTCACGTGTGACACTAACAAAATTAAAGAAAGGGATTTTTTATCCAACTACTGCGTTCCTTCTTTCTATGGGAAATTAATAGTGTGCCCGAGTTAACCTCTATTGACTGTTATATATTTTTCTCCTGAGCACCTATGACAGGAGGTGATGCGAGGTCTTCTCCTTCTCATGACTAGTTCGATCTAGAACAGCCCCCAAAATCACTTGAGCCGCAAACTAGAGAACCTCGAACCGCGCTCAACTCTACTGTTCATGTCTTTGTCAGTGGGCAAATTTACAAAATCAGCAAAGGATCAAATAATTATTTCCTTCACTGTATGAATCCATCCACTTTGCTTGTACTGCAAATTCAGTGCTTTGGACACAGCGAAAACACGGTGTTCAAGACTCTGCTATTCCTGGGGACGCACCCTTACACGTAATCCTGGTGCAATTGTTCAGCATAGAGTGCAGGATAAAGCCGCTCCATACTGCGATCTTTAAGAGGCAGAATGACAAAATCAATAGCAGGTGAAGAATTGGCTTTATTTAATTCTTATGCCGTTCACCATGCGATATAAGTGATTAGGCGGATTTATTCCTCAGGCCAGTACAATTAAAGCGATGCCAGGTTTATATCTCTTTTTAGGTTTGGTGACTATCGCATTATAAATACTTCTTACAAAATAAAGGTTTTTTGCATCACTTAATTTTGAAGGCTAAAGTTTTTATATTTTTCTTTGGACAGAGTCATATGAGAGCGTATTTTTTGTGGGATGAGTTGTAGTTTTTATTGGCACCATTTTTGGTCACAATAGTTTTTGATCACTTTTCATTCTACTTTTTGTGAGGCAAAATCAAGAAAGTGATAACTAGAGATGAGCGATGTTCGAATCGAACGCTTCGCCAATTTCATGTTCGAGTAATTTTGGGGGGTGTTCGAGTCGTTCGATGAACTCGAAAGATTTGCTAAAAGTTCGGTAGTTCGAGTTACGTTCAAGAACGGTTCGATCAACAAAAAGCGTAGCTAGTTACTAGCTGGCTTTTCACTCTAATAGTGTGAGTCACTGTGAATAATGATATTATCAAAATTCAGTGTATAGTGTGCGGGGGGGACGGGGTTTAGATCAGTGCTGCTGTTAAGTGTTGAAAGAATGGCGATCGCCATTTTGTTTTTTTCCTAACCGCGAGTACAGTGGGGCGGGCCAGGCTGTCAGCAAATCACAGACACACACACAGCAAAGTGGATTTTTGCCAGACAAGCAAGGGCATGTGTCATAGGCTGTGCATGTCACATGTCCTTGCCTTATAAGACACGGCCATTTTCCCCATCGCCGCCATTATTTCTCTGCTGTGGGTGGGTGACAGTCTGCTGCCGCTGCTGCTGTGTACGCTATAGACATACAGTGCAATCTGCACAGCGCTTTAGGGATTAGGGACAACTTGTAATTTCAGCATTTTTCAGGGCTGCATTACAGCCATTCATAGCCATTGTTGCTAGGCAGGTCCATGCCAACGCTGTGCAGGGTTTTATATAACAATATCTGGCTAGATCAGCTCAAGCAATTCCTTGGTGCAATTTTTCATTGGCAGGGATAGAAAGTGAGGTTTTTTTTGCTGTCCGGCTTCCTACAGCACCCGCGCATTCTACACACCTGACCATTTTTGCTATGCAATTTTAATTGCAAACAGTGCTTAGACTTTTAGTGGCATACTAAAAGTGTCTGGAATACTAAGTTAGTGTTCCTTTACTGTCCAGCTACCTAGAGCACCTGTACATTCTACACACCTGCCCATTTTTGCTACGCAATTATAATTGCAAACAGTGCTGACACTTTTAGTGGCATAGTTTCATTGTCAGGGATAGTCAGTGTTGGTTCTTCAGCTGTCAATAAAGCTAGACCACCTCTGCATAGTACAGCATCTGTCCATTTTTGCTACGCTATTTTAAATTGTAAAAAGTGCTGCCAGTTTTAGGGCCATAGTTGCATTGTCAGGGATAGTCAGTGTTGGTTCTTCAGCTGTCAATAAAGCTAGACCACCTCTGCATTCTACACCACCTCTCCATTTTTGCTATGATATTTTAAGTGTCCAATTTGGTCACAAACAAAATGAGTGGCAAACGCACAGATGATGGTGGAAAGGGAAAAAGGCGTGTTGGAAAGGGAAAAAAAGTTTTTGTCCGTGGGGTAGGTGTTAAAGCTACAGTAACATCTGCTGAAGAAAGGCCATCTTCCAGCAAAAGTAAGATGTCTACTACTTTCCGTGGACAATCTGATCTGCTCCCTTTTTTGCAGAACCGAACAACTGTAACAAAGGTAGATAATGCACAAAAAAAGAACATGCTTGAATGGCTCTCAAGTGCTCCAACAAGTGGCCTCTCCTACACCTCAACTTCAACATCCAAAATACAACAGTCCTCTGAGTTGTCACCCCAATCGCACTTGCTTTCTCCCAGCTCTCAAGTCTCCACCCGCCCTGCAGAGTATGTTGTAACAGAGATGGGTGAGTCTGCAGAGCTGTTCAGTCACACTATAGCCTGGGAATCAGAGGTCTGCTCCCAAGCCACAGTGAGTACAGACCAAGAAATGGTCTGCAGTGATGCCCAGAAGCTTTGTGAGTCAGATTCCGGTCCTGATGACCAAGTTTCTTAGCATAATGTAGACCCTCATTCCCAAATTGTAACACCTCTTGGTGGAGACAATGAGGAATATACTGATGATGATGAGATACAGATACCTGATTGGAATAACAACTTAACTATTTAGTCAGTGCAGGAAAAGGTTAGGTCTGAGGGCGAAGGGAGTGCAAACACACTGGTTGATGATGAAGTTCTAGATCCCACTTACTGTCAACTCAAAGTCAGGCACTCGAGGATCTCAGCAGAGGCGGTGGAGGAGAGGATAAGACTGACGACGAGGTTAGCTTGCACCTTCCTGGACAAAGACTGAGTACTGGAAGCACGTCAACAACTGCATCCTCAGCCACAACTCTGCCTCTGAGCACAAGTCGGGGTGGCCCTGCAGGTCGCATAGGCTCTAATAGTTGCCTAGCCTGGTTCTTTTTTTACATCGCAAAGGATCACACAGCTCATGTGATCTGTAAGATTTGTCACCAGTCTGTAAGTAGAGGCCAAAAACTCACTAGTTTGACTACTTCGTCCATGAACTGTCACATGAATAACAAGCATAAGTCCCAGTGGGAAGCTCACTGTGCTACAATGCGGCCTAGCGGAGCGGGCCAACCACCGGATGCCCCTTCAATTGCATCCGCACGCTCTTCATCCTTTATGACTCTGGGGACAGCTGTCTCACATGTTTTTCAATGCAAACCTTCCACCTCTTTAACCGCAACAGGCAGTTTGCTTGGCAGGTCATCAGTTGTTTTGAAAGGGTAAACAGCTGCTGGTGTAGAGCTCTCTCAGACATCGAGAGCACCAACTTTGGATGAAGGCAACATCATATCTCCGCCTTCACTTTCCTCACAGACCTGCAGTTTTCAATGGACACCCTACTCAACACCGTCTCCGCACAGCAGCCAGATCTCGGTCCCTCAGATGTGGACAAGTAAAAGGCCATTTCCTCCGAAACATGACAAAGCGAAGAGGTTGACTTTCACCCTCTGCAAGCTGTTGGCTACAGAAATGCTGCCTTTCCGCGTGGTGGACGCAGAGGATTTTCGAGACCTTATGTCCATCGCAGTGCCCCAGTACCATGCCCAGCCACCACTACTTCTCCAAGAAAGGTGTGCCTGCGCTACACCAGCATGTCACACACAACATCACCGCTTCCTTGAGAAACTCTGTATGTGACAGGGTGCATTTCACCACCGATACTTAGACCAGTAAGCATGGACAGGGGCGTTACATATTGCTGACTGGGCACTGGGTAACTATGGTGAGAGATGGAGGAGGGTCTGCTGTACAAGTCTTGATGTCCCCACGATTTGTGCGTCAATCCTCTGTATGTCGAAGTTCCTCCACTGCTTCTGCCTCCTCAACCTCATCTGCGTCCTCCACCTCTGCCCAAAGTCTGTCTGGTCAGGCCACCCGCATTGTAACTGCCCACAAGGAATCCCGCACACCTCCTTACTATGCTGGCAGCAGAGCTCAACGGCATCAGACGATCTTTCCGTTGAAATGTCTGGGAAATAACAGTCACACAGCTGAGGAGTTGTGGTCAGCTCTGGAGACCGAGTTTAGTAAATGGTTGTCTCCACTCAACCTGCAGCCTGGGAAGGCCATGTGCGACAATGCTGCAAACCTGGGTGCGGCCCTTCTTCGGTGCAAGGTGACACACGTGCCTTGTATGGCTCACTTGTTGAACCTTGTTGTCCAGCAATTTTTAACCCACTATCCCGGCCTAGATAGGCTTCTGCACAGGGCACAGTCACTCTCTGCTTACTTTCGCCGTTCAACCGGCGCAGCTGACCGACTTGCATCGCTCTAGAAGTCTTTCGGCCTGCCGGTTCATTGCCTGAAATGCGATGTGTCGGCACGCTGGAATTCGACTCTCCACATGTTGCAGCGACTGTGGCAGCACCGCCGAGCCCTGGTGCAAGACGTTATGATGTATAGCCTGGGCCAACGAGATGCAGAGGTGGGGCAGATCATGCTGCTGGAGTGGTCTCAAATCAAGGACCTATGCACCCTTCTGCACAGTTTCGACATGGCGACGAATATGTTTAGAGCTCACAATGCCATTATCAGCATGACAATTCCTGTCATTTACATGCTGGAGCACACTTTAAACACTATTCGGAGTCAGGGGGTGGGGCAAGAGGAAGTGGAGGAAGTACAGGAGGATTCATATGTGGAAGGGCTATCAAGACCTACAAGGTCCAGACGTTCAGCATCACCAAGGCGGCAGGCATGGGATGGTGCGAGAGAGGGATTAGCAAGGGCGCATGGTAGCAGCCAAACTGTTGAGGAAGGTGCAGGAGCCCAGGAAGAAATGGAGAACGAACTGACGATGGGCATGGAAGACTCAGCAGATGAGGGAGACCTAGGTCAAATTTCGGTTGTTCGAGGTTGGGGGGAGATGTCAGAGGAAGAAAGCACGGTTATCACCTCGCCGCCACAAACATTGCAAGGTCCGAGGGTCATGTTGTAGGTAGTGCTGTAAGAAGGCGCTCATGTGTCTTGCGCATCCCTTCTTGCAGCACTACCTACAACATGACCCTCGGATTTTCCGAATTAGAAGTAATGATGACTACTGGGTTGCCACACTCGTAGATCCCTGGTACAAGTCCAAATTTGGCAAAATAATTCCAGCCATAGAAAGGGGCACACGTATGCAGGAGTATTAGCAGAAGCTGTTATGCTATCTTAGCTCGGCTTTTCCACCAAACACCACTGGTGCACAGAGTGAATCTCACAGTTGTAACTTGCCAAACATGGGACTGTTTCGTCATTATCAGTCAAACCGTACCACCAACACCGTATCTGGTTGTAACAGCAATAATATGGAATCGTTTCATAATTTTTTTAGACCATCCTTTGCAAGGCCACAAGAGACAAGAAGTCTGACACATAGTCAATGGCTGGAGAGGATGATACAGGAGTATCTCCAAATGAACATCGATGCTATGACTGTGCAACTGAAGCCTTGCTCATTTTGGCTTCCAATCTTGAAAAATGGCCTGAACTTGCCACTTATGCCTTGGAGATCTTGTCGTGTCCCGCAGCCAGCGTTGTCTCTGAACGTGTCTTCAGTGTTGCTGGGTGTGTGCTGACAGATAAGCGCAAGCGTCTGTCCAGTGACAATGTGGACAGACTAACATTCATCAAGATGAACAAGTCATCGATCAGCAAGGACTTTGCTACCCCGGTGTCATCCCGGGGACAGTTAAGGCTGGCGTATTTTTGAATGTGCTTGATGCTAATCAACACGTCCAGTTTGCAAATGGGGCACAAGTGATGCCACTGAAGTGGTGTGTGTGGCCCAATTTTTGGAAAAAAGGGAGACTCTGGTTGGAGTCCGCTTGCTGTTTTTTTAAAAATATTCCAAGATGAACTCATTGATAAGCAAGGACTTTTCTACCCCTGTGTCATCATGGGGAGAGTAAAGGCTTGTGGATTCATGCAAATCTACCTGTCAAGTTTGCAACTGGGGGAAAAGTGATGCTACTTAAGTGGTGTCTGTGGCCCAATTTTTGGGAAAAAGGGAGACTCTGGTTGGAGTCAGCTTGCTGTGTTTTACATGATTTTAGAAGGGCATGACATACCTATATCTGTGTCTCCTCCTCTTTTTACTCGTCTAGCTCTTTTGTTTTCGCATGAGCATATGTCTTTGTCACTTTCCCATGTGTTTGTGGTGTCTTGGGAGTGGTTTGTCACCTTTTGGACACCTTAGAAGGTGTTTTCTATGTATTTGTGTTTGCCTGCCATTGGTTTCAATGGAGTTCGAGTTGGTTTGTCGAACGTTCGACGAACTTGTCATCCGTTTGACGAACCGTACCGAACTCGAACTCTAGGGGGGTTGGCTCACCTCTAGTGATAACACAGTTTTATTTTTCAGGTCAGTACGATTACAGCAATGCCCCAGTTATGTAGTTGTTTTTTTTTGTTTGTTTTGCCGCTGTTACACCATAAAAACTATTTTATACAAAAAAACAAAAAACATTTTTGCACTGCTGAATTCTGAGAGCTATAGTTTTTATTTTTCCACTTATGGGGTCTTATGGCAACTTGTTTTTTGTAGGACAAGATGACGTGTTTAGCGGTACCATTTTTATTTATATATGACTTTTGATCGCATTTCATTCCAGGTTTTTCTAGCTATATGATGAAAAGACATTTTTTGCTACATTTTTTATTTACTTTTTTTAAGGTATTCACTGAAGTGGTTAACTAGTGTGACAGTATCATAGCTCGAGTTGTTACAAAGGTGTCAATACCAAATATGTGTAGTTATTTTGGTCTTTATTGTCTGATATTTTTTAATATTTTTAGCTTTTTTTTCTATATCATGTAGTCCCTTTATGGGACATCAATGGAGGACAACCTCGGCACACTAAAACTCCCAAATTGAGTCAGAAAGTCACAATGAGTAGTAATGCAAAATCACTCTTTATTGGTCCGTTTTTTAGAAAAAAATTGCATATATGTTATTGTCCAAAACAAGTTACAAGTTGACGTTTCGGCCTGAGCCTTCGTCAGACTGGACTTATATGAATACAATGAAAAAATCACAATAATCAATATCACACAAGAGTGAGAGGACAATAGTATAATATTAAACAACGTAGTAATACAATCAGGATGCAACAATGGCACAAAAATGTAACATATAATGCTGATGCTATAATACAGGATAAAGTAAATACAGTAGTATCATGTATCAGGGGTCAGAGTGAGTCAGTCAACTCTAGTGCAAGAGGAATGATAGCCATATAGAATGATGTGCAAAAGGTGAAATATTATACTATTCATGGCAGAGCTGATGGGTGGACCGACCATAGAAAAGAGCAAAGAAAGGGAAGGAGAAAAGAGGAGAAAAAGTAGAACAAGATGAGAATAGTAGAGAGGGGAAAAAAGGGGGGGGAGGGGGAAAAAGGGAAAGAGAAGAAGAAGAAGCAGCGGCTATGGATAATAGGCAAGTGGTATACATGACTCACCAAAACACATATAATTGTAGTAAATACATTAGTCAAGAGAGCCGGATAATGCAAAGTAGTTTATACTGTTGTGTGCATCTATATGAGAAGAAACATATATGTTAGAGAAAGGACCACCTGGAACTAATGCATAGGTAAATAGATACTGGTATGTATATGACAATGTCAATCAACGTGAAATACCTGTTGCTCAGTGACCGTTATAAGGTAGAATTGTACTGAGAGGCACCTGCCAGGTGCTAAAGTATCTCAGCCTAGTACTGGGGAGGACAGAATAGTAGCATCTAGTATGAATCACGCTATAATGAATAGAACATATGTCAGGTAATAGGTATTACTCAAAACGTCATTAAGTAAATCTCTGCTAAATGGCAGGGTGTACATGTCGACATCGTGTACTTGTATGTAAACCTTGCTGGTATGACATTGTCAGTAGTGCTGTATTAGATTGATAGGACGTTTTCACAGAACATGCCTGTGGGAAGCGTGCTGTGGGTTACAGGAACCTAAAAGAAAGTGTACAACATTATTAAGGGTCCATGATCATGAAAACAGTGTGAATCAAAATGGTTGGGAGCAAGGTATTACCTATGTGGATGGCCAAGGGTTAATGCAGCCGGTAGCACCGGAAGGGTTTCAGGCCAAGGTCCTAATATGGTGAGAGAGAAAAGAGTATAGATAACAAAAAGTAAAAATTAAAGCCATGAAGCAAAGAGAGGAACAGAAGGTCGGTTGCCATTACTCACCTTGCTGCTGCTGGACGTGCGTTCTGTACTAGCGCGCTCCTGTGCAGTGAACTGTGGCCAGCGTGCGAGGGTTTATGAAGGAGGTGTGGGTGGGATTACACAGATCACTTCCTGCGTGTGGAACGCAGGAAGTAAGGAGGTGGAACGCGCGCCGCGCATGCGCAGTGCGCGCTACACCTCCAAAATAGTATCTGGGCGTGACTAGAGTTACGTCCACGTGATGTGAATAAGCCAATGCAAAGTGAGAAAGATAACCACTATGCTAGTGCTGGGGAAGTCAGAGGGAACCGCTGCCATGTTTTCAAGTGCCATATACGTTATAGGTAGCAGTGCAGTAATTCTTAGTGGTGCTGGTAAGTGCACTATTCTGTGGTGATTAACGTTTCTGTAAAAAGAAAGAATTACATTAGTATACAGAGATACATCAGGAAATCCTAATGATAACAATGTCATAGGATACGGCATATGTAGTAACAGTCACCAATGGAAGGGATTAAAACATACATTAATATGAATATTGGAAATATCAGAATAGGAACTGGTCAGTATGTAAGCGTATAATTCTAGATACCATCATAGGGACAGAATGAGAATCAGGACGCATATAGGTATAAGATAATAGTCCTACATATCAAAACCAACTAATAAAACTGGGATTAGAGAACAATAGAAGTGACCTAAAATGATGTCTCGTATTTACGGTTAAGACCGTGGGGTTCTAATGTGCCTGAGGTATGGATCCACCAAGCCTCCCTGTCAAGTAACTTCTTGATTCTATTGCCACCTCTCCGCATGATCTCAACCTGGTCAATGACCTGAAACTTAAGTTGGGAAATTTGATGTCCTGCCATGCGGAAATGATGGGGCATGGGCAACAAGGTATTGCCACATCTAATGTCAGACTTGTGTCGACTTATACGGTCCCGGATATGCTGGGTGTTCTCCCCAACATATCCGAGACCGCACGGACACTTAATGTAATATACCACAAAGGTGCGCACAACCCAGACATGGGAAGGTGCCCCTCTGCTGAGTATCCAGAAATGTCTGGCGTGGAACAGTCTTTGTGGAACCTATGTCAGCTCGTACCAGTTAATTCCTTAGATTAGGGGATCTTTTGTGACAGAAGAGAGGTAAGTTATGAAAGGCCTCAATTTTCAGATATGCTGACTTGAGGAGAGGCAAATGTTGACAAATGATCTTCTTTACCATAGGTTGGAAGGGATGATATGTCATGACACGTCACTTGGCTCTGAGATATGGTGTTACGCTGAGGTGTGGAGGATTTCGTGTCAGCTAAGTGTTGTGGATAACCCCTCTGTAGAAATTTCTGACTCATCTCATCATGACGTAAGGCCCTAGTCTCTGGTTTACTGACAAGTCTGTCCAAACGGGTATGCTGTGATATTGGCAGGGCACTTTTGACATGTCTCGGATGGTTACTGGTATAAAAAAGGAGGCTGTTCCTATCTGTAGGTTTGACAAATATGTCGGTTGCCAGGAGTCCATTGTCCTCCCGTATGACCAGACAATCGAGGTAATTAATTTGATGTTGATCTTGGTGGAGAGTGAAAGTGAGCCCAGGCATAAACCTGTTAAGGTCAGCAAAAAATTCAAAGAGAACGTTAAGTTCACCATCCCATACCAAGAAGACATCATCAATATATCTTCATCAGAGTAAGGCATGTTTATTGATGAGTGGGTTGGGATGGATGAAACGGTCCTCAAAGGAGGCCATGAAGATGTTAGCGTAAGGGGGCGCCATGTTCGAACCCATGGCGGTCCCCTTGCGCTGAATATAGAACTGATCCTGGAATAGGAAATGATTTTTCTCAAGTACAATCTTAAGAAGATCAAGGCAAAATTCTTGGTTATCTACCGGTAGAGTTGTGAATTCGTTTAGAAACCAGTGTACCGCTTTGATACCCTCCTCGTGTGAAATGCTTGTATACAAGCTGTTTACATCAAGAGTTACAAGGTATGTATTGTGTGGAATATGGTGAAGGTTTCTAATGATATCAAGGAAGTGAGAAGTATCCTTCACGTACGATGGTATGAGAGGTATAAAGGGTGAGAGTATTTTATCAATCGTTTTGGCCAGAGGAGAGAGTATGGAGTCTGTGGATGCTACTATGGGTCTGCCGGGGGGGCGGGTGAGGTTCTTATGGATCTTATGCAACGTATAAAAGACAGGAATGGTGGGATGTGGATTAAGCAGAAAGCTAGCCAGTTTCTGGTCTATGATGCCCAGTTGTAAGTACCGTGTGGAAAGGGTCTTAATGAGAGAGGAGATAGATGGTGTAGGGTCCCTTGGAATCGGTTCAAGGGTACTAGTGTCAGATAGTTGCCCTAGGATTTCCATGATGTCCCGGTCTAATACCACTGTAGCCCCGCCTTTATCGGCTGGTTTAATTATGATACTGGTGTTCTCTTTCAAACTCTGAATCGCTCTGGATTCCTCAATGCTAAGGTTATGATTAAGATGAAAATCGCCCTTATGTATCTTAGTATTCAATTTGTCAACATCATTAAACACCAAAGAGATAAAGGTCTCCACAGGGTGGTACTGTCTGGGTGGCATATATGTACTAGCTGTAATCAGACCAAGGTCTTTAGTGTTGAAACAGACAGAAACACCCGGTGGAGGACACGTAACAATTTTGTCAGTATCAAAATGCACTTTTAACCTCAAGGATCTATAAAAACAGTTCAGTTCCTGCTCCACCTGGAAGGTGTCATACCTAGAGGTGGGACAGAAAGACAACCCCTTCTGTAATACTAGGTGTTCCACAGGCGACAGGTTATAGGAGGAAATGTTGAGGACAAGGTTGGTGTTACCTGTGACCGAGTCCATATCCGGCCTTCTCTGTTGTTGCGGTACCTTTCTCTTCCCCTGCCTGGTCTTCTTGTGGGTGGCCTACGTGGTTCTAAAAAACTTTGCTGTTGTCGAGGTGCTCCATAGTCTCCATCGGAATCGCTGGTGGACGCATAGCCTCCAAATCTGTAGGGGCGTTGAAAGCGGGAGCCATCCCCAGATCGCCATCTATACACCGTGCCCTTGGTGTAGTCTTCCTGATCTCTAAAGAATTTTTGTCGTTTTTTCGTTTCCAAGTTGGTACGAAAGCTTGTTATGAAGTCATTTGTCTTTGTTTTTAGTTGGTCAAGATCTGAGGCTGATAATGATTGTTTAAGTTGTTCTTCTTCGGTAGATATGATGCTATCCGATACCTGCTGAATCTCTTTCTGCAGGTACTCAATTGTAAGTGTAATAATGTCCATTGAACATTTATTTATTATAGCCTCAAATTTGTCACAAAACAGAGCATTGTCTGAAAAGAGAGTGGGTCTGAGGGAGACCCTCAGGCCTCTGGGTATTCTCTTCGTGCTGTGGTATTCCACTAGGATGACCAGATGCAGATCGAGTGCTACTTGTCATTTTCTTTCTGTCGTAATTCTTTCTCGTAATCTCTGCCCCGTAGTTCTTCAGGAGGTGTTGCTAAAAATTTGTTAGACGTAGTTACTTTTGAAACAATGGTAGAAGATTCCTCATCATTGTATGAAAATGTTGTAAAATTTGTTTGTGACATTTGTTAGTATATCCGTAGGATAAGGGAGACCAGGAGCAAGAGCTAAAAAATAGAAGTACTGTAGGGGAAGCTCTGCTGCACTGGTGAATAGGTGCTCAGAGGTAAATAGTAGACAATAATGGAGGACAACCTCGGCACACTAAAACTCCCAAATTGAGTCAGAAAGTCACAATGAGTAGTAATGCAAAATCACTCTTTATTGGTCCGTTTTTTAGAAAAAAATTGCATATATGTTATTGTCCAAAACAAGTTACAAGTTGACGTTTCGGCCTGAGCCTTCGTCAGACTGGACTTATCTGAATTCAATGAAAAAATCACAATAATCAATATCACACAAGAGTGAGAGGACAATAGTATAATATTAAACAACGTAGTAATACAATCAGAATGCAACAATGGCACAAAAATGTAACATATAATGCTGATGCCATAATACAGGATAAGGTAAATACAGTAGTATCATGTATTAGGGGTCAGAGTGAGTCAGTCAACTCTGGTGCAAGAGGAATGATAGCCATATAGAATGATGTGCAAAAGGTGAAATATTACACTATTAATGGCAGAGCTGATGGGTGGACCGACCATAGAAAAGAGCAAAGAAAGGGAAGGAGAAAAAGTAGAACAAGACGAGAATAGTAGAGAGGGGAAAAAAGAGGGGGGAAGGGGTAAAAAGGGAAAGAGAAGAAGAAGAAGCAGCATCATCCCACGGTGCTCTTATCACAACTCCAATGTTCTTCAGTGCTTGATCACTGTAGAATATCACAGCTGTCAGAGTTGCACAGAGAAAGCCCATAACGACCTCGTTTCACCATGTCAACAATCACGTCCTCCCAATAATCAGAGGGGAGAGGGAGCGAGATCCCTCTCCCAATCTCCTAAGTGCTGCGATCTTCATTGATCGTAGCAATTAGGGGTTTAAAAAGTCAGAACTGGTGCAGGCACCATACCTGGTTGTGAGGGCAGGTGCTCAGCTGTTGGGTAAGCCCTGGCCATGATCACCAGTGCCCAATTCCCTAGGACATACAGATGCATCCTTTATTGTTAAGTGATCTAAAAATAGGACGTACCAGTACATCCTTGGTCAGAAAGGGATTTAGGTTTAAGGTAGACTCGGGTCCATACAATTCAACCCATGACCTAAAATGTTGATCTAGAGGAAGGCAAAAAACCCATGGGGCAGACAATAAACGCCACATTAGGGGGAAAAATTCCTTCCAGACTCCACATACAGCAATCAGACTAGTTCCCTGGATCAACGTGCCATTACAGAATCTAGTGCACATATCCAGTAATATTATATTTTCCAAGAAAGGTATCCAGGCCTCTCTTAAATATTTGTAATGAATCAATCATTACAATATTCTGTGATTTCCATAGTCCACTGCTATTACAGTAAAGAATCTGCATCTGTGATCATGATTAAACCTCCTTTTCTCTAACTGTAGTGGATGCCTCCTTGTCCCTGTTGCATGCCTAGGTGTAAAAGATCATTAGAGAGAGCTCAGTACTTTTCCTTCATATATTTGTACATTGTAATACGATTGCCCCTAAGCCTTTGTTTTTCCAAACTGAATAACCGCAAGTTTAGTAACCGGTCTTGGTACTGCAATCCCCCCATTCCTTTAATAACCTTGGTGCCTCTTCTCTGCACCCGCTCTAAAACTATGTTCTTCTCATAAGCATCTATGCCTCTTTAATTAATACCATTATTTTAGTAGTCTTGGCAGTAGCTGCTCGACACTGGTCAGTAAAGTTGAGTTTGCATCCTCCGATAAACTAAGTCTTTTTCAGTGGCAGCTTTATAATTGAATATATAGTTATACATTTTATTTCCTCTGCTCTAGTGCATTACCTTACATTTATCCACATTAAACTTCAATAACTGTTTCTCAGCCCAAGCCTACAGCCTACACAAATCCCTCTGCAATATTAAATTATCCTCCTCTGTTTTAATTACCTTACCTTAAATAGTTTAGTATCATATGCAAATATTGAAATTCTACTCTCAATGTCCTTACAAGGTCACTAATAAATATGTTAAAAAGAAGACGGCCCAATACTCATCCCTGTAGTAACCCACTGTTAACTGTGACCCAGTTTGAGTGTGTTCCACTAATAACCACCCTTTGTTTCCTATCACTGAGCCAGTTCTTAACACAGTTACACATATTTTCCCCTATTCCCATTAATCTCACTTTATGTATCAACCTTTTGTGTGACACTATCAAACGCCTTTGAAAAAATCAATACAGACAACATCCACTGCATTTTCCTGGTCCAGTCTGGGCTTACCTTCTCATAGAAGCTGATCAAATTAGTTTGACAGGACTGATCCTTTATACACCCATGTTGATACTGGCTCATGAGGTTATTCATTTTGAGATACTCGAAGATGGTATTTCTTGGGAAACCCTCAAGGATTTTACCCAAAGTAGATGTTAAACTTACTGGCCTATAACTAAAAGGTTCAGATTTTGTCCCCTTTTTGCATTTTGGCAACATATTTGCTATTCACCACTCATGCAGTACAGTTCCTGTTATTATGGAATCTGTGAAGATTAAAAATAATAGTCCATCATCTTACAATTGTTGAAGCATACAGGTTTCCATGCTGGGTAACATGATTCATTTACTGTAGATCACTCGACTGAGATGGTCAACTGCTATAGCCAACGTCATTGTCCTTTTAATTTTGACTGTTAGCCTTCACCCCTATCTGTGCAAACTCTACATCCCATTCCACATCTACTTGATGCTGATGCTCATCCTCCTCCTCCAAATTCTCCTGCTTGTAACATAGACTTTAAGAGTCCCCAACAGACACAGGGTGGCTATCAACTTGTGTACGTTTCTGTTTTTCCTCAATCCCTTTGCAGCCTGGGAGGATTTTTACAGGATAAATATGGTGGATAACACTGCTAATTTTACACTTGTCCCAAATGAGTGGGGTGCCTTTTCAAATAGCTGCACTATGTGATTCATGTCCCTAATAAGCTGTCAAAGGAGGATCTCAAAGTACTGCTGCATGATAGAATATCTGTCTAGGCAGTAAAGCAGTGACAGACTAAAACATAAACAATATCAAATTCCAGCAGGTTACAGTGTCATGAAATCATGTAGCATTTTGTTCCACTATTCTGGCTTTTTTGTATTTAGAAACCCAGGGGGACATAATTTGCCAAGAAAGAAAAATTGAAACAAGCACACTTTTGTTTGCAATTTATTGGCCACAGCCAGGGCTGCCACTAGGAATTTCAGGGCCCTATACTGGGAAAATTTCTGGGCCCCCTTGAGACTCCACCCAGGCTCCACCCCAGCCCCGCCTCCACCCCTTCAAACCTTCCACACTCTTGACGCCATGCTTGGAAAAACATGTGTGTGTGTGTGCATATATATATATATATATATATATATATATATATATATATATATATATACAGTGCCTACAAGTAGTATTCAACCCCCTTCAGATTTAGCAGGTTTGATAAGATGCAAATAAGTTAGAGCCTGCAAACTTCAAACAAGAGCAGGATTTATTAACAGATGCATAAATCTTACAAACCAACAAGTTATGTTGCTCAGTTAATTTTTAATAAATTTTCAACATAAAAGTGTGGGTCAATTATTATTCAACCCCTAGGTTTAATATTTTGTGGAATAACCCTTGTTTGCAATTACAGCTAATAATCGTCTTTTATAAGACCTGATCAGGCCGGCACAGGTCTCTGGAGTTATCTTGGCCCACTCCTCCATGCAGATCTTCTCCAAGTTATCTAGGTTCTTTGGGTGTCTCATGTAGACTTTAATCTTGAGCTCCTTCCACAAGTTTTCAATTGGGTTAAGGTCAGGAGACTGACTAGGCCACTGCAACACCTTGATTTTTTCCCTGTTGAACCAGGCCTTGGTTTTCTTGGCTGTGTGCTTTGGGTCGTTGTCTTGTTGGAAGATGAAATGACGACCCATCTTAAGATCCTTGATGGAAGAGCGGAGGTTCTTGTCCAAAATCTCCAGGTAGGCCGTGCTATCCATCTTCCCATGGATGCGGACCAGATGGCCAGGCCGCTTGGCTGAGAAACAGCCCCACAGCATGAAGCTGCCACCACCATGTTTGACTGTAGGGATGGTATTCTTGGGGTCGTATGCAGTGCCATCCAGTCTCCAAACGTCACGTGTGTGGTTGGCACCAAAGATCTCGATCTTGGTCTCATCAGACCAGAGAACCTTGAACCAGTCTGTCTCAGAGTCCTCCAAGTGATCATGAGCAAACTGTAGACGAGCCTTGACATGACGCTTTGAAAGTAAAGGTACCTTACGGGCTTGTCTGGAACGGAGACCATTGCGGTGGAGTACGTTACTTATGGTATTGACTGAAACCAATGTCCCCACTGCCATGAGATCTTCCCGGAGCTCCTTCCTTGTTGTCCTTGGGTTAGCCTTGACTCTTCGGACAAGCCTGGCCTCGGCACGGGAGGAAACTTTCAAAGGCTGTCCAGGTCGTGGAAGGCTAACAGTAGTTCCATAAGCCTTCCACGTCCGGATGATGCTCCCAACAGTGGAGACAGGTAGGCCCAACTCCTTGGAAAGGGTTTTGTACCCCTTGCCAGCCTTGTGACCCTCCACGATCTTGTCTCTGATGGCCTTGGAATGCTCCTTTGTCTTTCCCATGTTGACCATGTATGAGTGCTGTTCACAAGTTTGGGGAGGGTTTTAATTAGTCAGAAAAGGCTGGAAAAAGAGATAATTAATCCAAACATGTGAAGCTCATTGTTCTTTGTGCCTGAAATACTTCTTAATACTTTAGGGGAACCAAACAGAATTCTGGTGGTTTGAGGGGTTGAATAATAAATGACCCTCTAAATAAACTTTTCTCAATTTAAAAAAAAAAAATAAAAAAGAAATAACATTCTTTTTTGCTGCAGTGCATTTCACACTTCCAGGCTGATCTACAGTCCAAATGTCACAATGCCAAGTTAATTCCGAATGTGTAAACCTAAACCTGCTAAATCTGCAGGGGGTTGAATACTACTTGTAGGCGCTGTATATATATATATATATATATATATATATATATATAATCACGAAATTTTACACAGATGCCCCATGTGACTCAGGGAACGTCAGACTATTTTTTGAAGGAGAAAATTTAACCCCACGCTTTATTTGTTCACCAAAAATCCTGCCTCCATTAAAGTCAACGGAGCTGGGACCTACAGGTCATTAAGATGAACTGTGAGTGGTTGCTATAAGAACAAAGGACATTCTTAGTATAAGAAGCTTATGTGTGAGATAATATATCAGTGGAGAGACGGAGAGAGAGACAGAGAGAAAAAGATAGCGACAGAGGGAGACAAAGAGACAAACAGAGGCAGACAGGGAGAGGGAAAGAGGCTGACAGGGAAGAAGGCAGATAGGGAAAGTTACAGACACACAGACAGGCAGTGACAGACACACAAAGACAGACAGACGGAGACAGACAGGGAAAGAGACAGACAGAGAGGGAGACATAGTGAGGCAGGGAGAGAGTGACAGTGGGAGAGTGAGACAGAGAGACAGCTACCATCCCAGGCAACTCTGGATATTACAGCTAGTGTGTATGTATATATACAGTACAGACCAAAAGTTTGGAAACACCTTGTCATCTCTAGAACAACTATTAGGAGGAGACTTTGTGCAGGAGGTCTTCATGGTAAAATAGCTGATAGGAAACCACTGCTAAGGATAGGCAACAAGCAGAAGAGACTTCTTTGGGCTAAAGAACACAAGGAATGGACATTAGACCAGTGGAAATCTGTGCTTTGGTCTGATGAGTCCAAATTTGAGATCTTTGGATCCAACCACCGTGTCTTTGTAGAAAAGGTGAACGGATGGAATCTATATGCCTGGTTCCCACCGTGAAGCATGGAGGAGGAGGTGTGATGGTGTGGGGATGCTTTGCTGGTCACACTGTTGGGGATTTATTCAAAATTGAAGGCATACTAAACAAGCATGGCTACCACAGCATCTTGCAGCGGCATGCTATTCCAACCGGTTTGCGTTTAATTGGACCATGATTTATTTTTCAACAGGACAATAACCCCAAACACACCTCCAGGCTGTGTAAGGGCTATTTGATAAGAAGGAGAGTGATGGGGTGCTACGCCAGATGACCTGGCCTCCAGACCTGAACCCAATCAAGATGGTTTGGGGTGAGCTGGACCGCAGAGAGAAGGCAAAAGGGCCAACAAGTGCTAAGCATTTCTGGGAACTTTTTCAAGACTGTTGGAAAGCCATTTCCGGTGACTACCTCTTGAATCTCATCAAGAGAATGCCAAGAGTGTGCAAAGCAGTAATCAAAGCAAAAGGTGGCTACTTTACAGAACCTAGAATATAAGACATATTTTCAGTTGTTTCACACTTTTTTAAGTATTTCATTCCACATGTTTTCATTCATAGTTTTGATGTCTTCAATGTGAATCTACAATTTTTAGATAGAGTCATGAAAATAAAAAAAACTCTTTGAATGAGAAGGTGTGTCCAAAACCTTGGTCTGTACTATTTATATATATATATATATATATATATATATATATATATATACATATATATATATATATATATACACACACAGTACACACACACACACACACACAAACACACACGGCCACAAGTGTTAGCACCCTTGAAGTTGTTCCTGAAAAAGTAGTATTTACCTTAAAGAATTACATTACAGACAACACTAGGTGGGGCACACAGACATCACTAGGGGGGTACAGATATCCCTAGGTGGGCACGAACATCCTTTGGGGGACACAGACATCACTAGGGTGGCACGGTCAGCAGTTGCAGAGTGCAGACATCCCTAGGGGGGGCAAACAGCACTGGGGTGGTACACAGCATTGGAGGGAACACAACACTGGTGGTGATAAACAGCACTGGAGGGGGCTGCACAGAGCACTGGGGGTGGCAGACAGCCCGGGGGGCGGCGGCACACAGGACTGGAGGCTGCACACAGCATTTGGGGACTGCACACACAGCACTGTGGGGCCTGCACATAGTGCTAGGGGACTGCACACAGAATTGGGGGGCTGCACACAGCACTAGGGGGCTGCACACAGCATTGGGGGGCTGACCTCACTGTAGAGCAGGCATACAACATAGGGGGGACTCAAGGCACACAGCTAAACCCGCTCACACAGTAAGTCCTGACCACATTTGTATTAAAGCACCGGAGCACTTCGGCCCTCGGGAATCTGCCCGAAGGGCGCAGAAAATGTCATTGCAGGCCCGCTTTCGACATCGCGATGTACTACGGGCAACATCATATTTCCTGTCTATGGCCAGCATGTCAGGGGCAGAAAGGGACTTCGTCATGAACTTGTTAGAACTCGCTCTAACTCACATTTTTTTCTTTTTTGGGGGGTCCCTCTATCTGCAGCTCCAAGGTACAGCAATGGGGGCGGCATTTGCGCCCTCATATGGTAATCTATTCCTGGGGCTATGGGAGAGGGACCTCTTCTTCAGATCATATGTCATCAGTGGACCGCATCCCTTTCTAGACGCGGTACATTGATGACATATTTTTTATCTGGTAGAGGAATGTTTTTGAACTCAATTTATTTATTCAGAGTTTAAATAAAAATAACATCAATTTGCATCTAACCTAGAAGTTTCATGAGAGGACCTTGGAATTCCTGGACGTGATGGTCATGCGGGATAGGCATGGCTTATTACAAACGGACTTATACTGTAAAGCCATTTCAGTGAATTCCCTATTATATGCTTCCTCTGCCCATGTTGTACGTGCTATTCCGGTGGCACAATTTCTTCGCCTGTGGCGCATTTGCTCATCTGACTTGAACTTTAAGTCTCGAGCCCTTGAGTTAAAGCAAAGATTTCGTGATCGCGGCTACAGCAACCGCTCAATTAAAAAAGCTTATAATAGAGCAAACAATTCCTCAAGGGTTGAATTATTATTTGATAATAAAATGAGAAATCCCTCGAATACAGTCAGAATGATTACACAATACCACTCACAATGGGGCAGGATGGTAGAGGTAATGTTTAGGTACTGGTCTATGTTGACAATTAACACTATTCTACAAACTTATTTACCTAAGAGACGTGAGACGCAAGAGACGTGCTCGGAATCTGAAAGATTTACTCACATCGAGCCATTATGACAAAAAAGATAAACCTGTTCCTCCTTTTGCATCATTCTTTTCTTCCCCCCTGCATAATGTGAGCAGCGGCTGTTCACCCTGTGGGTCATGTGTCGCATGTCCCAATATTAAGGTAGAAAATTAATTTATGTCCTCTGATGGGAGGAGATTTAACATTAAGAGAAAGATTGATTGCCTATCAAAAGCCGTGGTGTACTATGCAACATGTCCCTGTCCACTCATCAATGTCGGCCTGACCACACGGGCCCTAAAGGTCCGTGTGAGAGAACATGTTCGGGATATTATGGCCGCCAGGGATGAGGAGAACATGGAGGGCCTCAAAACGATACCAAGGCACTTTAAAATACACCATCAATGTACCGTATTTTTCGGACTATAAGAGGCACTTTTTTCCCCCAAATGTTGGGGGAAAGTGTGGGATTTGTCTTTTGGTCTGAATATAGGGCTGCGGGGAATGAGGGTGCTGCGGTGGAGCGGGTCATCGGCGGCACGAGCTTGCTGTAGCAGCGCCTGCCGTGACCACGTGGGCCCGCTCATTACATATGCACGCCCATCCTCCTGCCCATCTCTCAGCGCTGAAGCCGGCGCTACAGGTGGGCGGGTGATGGGCAGGCATGCGTGCATAGTAAACAGCCAGCTCGCGTGATCACCCCTGGCAACTGCAGCCTGGAGTGATCATGCTCGGTTGTATTCACTGCTCCCCGTGCATCATCATCAGAGCGGGGTGCAGTGAATCAGTAAACTCACTGTTCCCCTGCAGCACCGCGATGTCCTCCTGTCTGCCAGCCGCGGCTGTATGGAAACTAGCGGTGCTCACAGCGATGATGTTATCGCTGAGCGCACGTGTCCACACCGTCGTGCCAGCAGACAGGAGGACATCGCGATGCTGCAGGGATCGTGGCCGGCTCAACACAGCTCTGCCGGCACAGACGGTAGGAGGAGCGACGCTGCGTGGAGCGAGGAAAGGTGAGTATAAACGTTTGTTTTTTTTGTGTGCCACAGGATGCAGGACATAGCAGGATGATGGGGGTATTTTAGCAGGATGATGGGGGTATATGAGCAGAATGGGGCCATATAGCAGGATGATGGGAGTATATGAAAAGGATGATGGCATATAGCAGGATGCTGGGGGTATATGAGCAGGATGATGGGGGTATATGAGCAGGATGGGGCCATATAGCAGGATGATGGGAGTTTATGAACAGGATGATGGCGGTATATGAGCAGGATGATGGGGGTATATGAGCAGGATAATGGGGTATATGAGCAGGATGATGGGGGTATATGAGCAGGATGATGGGGGTATATGAGCAGGATGATGGGGGTATATGAGCAGGATGATGGGGGTATATCAGCAGGATAATGGGGTATATAGCAGGATGATTGGGGTATATGAGCAGGATGATGGGGGTATATGAGCAGGATAATGGGGTATATGAGCAGGATGATGGGGGTATATGAGCTGGATGATGGGGGTATATGAGCAGGATGATGGGGTATATGAGCAGGATGATGGCGTATATAGCAGGATGATGGTGTATATAGTAGGATGGGAGCACGTGCCAGAATGGCAGTATATAGCTAGATGGGGCTATACCAGGATGAGGGACATATATATATATATATATACACAAGGCAGGAGGATCATTACCAGGATGGGGTACCTTAGTAGATTTTTTGGGGACATTACCCCCATAATAGTGTCAGCAGCAGATACTCTCCCCATAACAACATGTCATGACCACATTTTTTGCTTAAAATTTTATTTTCCCATTTTCCTTCTCTAAAACCAGGGTGCGTCTTATGGTCCGGTGCGTCTTATAGTCCTAAAAATACGGTAATCATACCCTCTTAAAGGTATGCGGCATAGACCAAATTGTGACAGGAGTGCAGGGGGGTCAGCATTAGTCGCCTCCTCGCACAATATTAAACACAATGGATTTGGACTCTAAAAACTCTGCAGCCTCATGGATTGAATGAGTGTATGAGCTTTATAGCTTTCTTATAATTACATCGTATTTAGGTCCATCCAGCATCCACTTCTCTCTGATGGATATATTTTCTTTTTACAGACACCACTATTCCGATTTATCCACCTCCCCATTTGTACACTCTGCCAAATTAGTGCTGTGTTTTTAATATGTTTTCATATTTATTTATTTTTTTTTAAAAATTCTATCTTTTCAGCTTGCATCCTTTCGCACATGTATTGGTGGAGCTGTTCTACATTTATGTATGGATTTGGAGAAGTTCATCAATGGCTGGACTGCATATCCTGTGGAAATATATATCGTTTTCTCCTCTTTAGGCTGTGATTCCATATATTCACAGCATGTTTGTATTTTGTACATTCACTGTTTTTCTATAATGCATATGTTGTTTTATAAATGTATTTATACGTATTCTGTACATTTATAGTGCTTTTTTATAATGCAGATGCTGTGTTAAAAATGTATTTATATGTGATATGGCATGAACTCGTTTATTTTAGCCTTTGGGGATTTACTCTGTCACAGAATATGCATTTCTATTTACCTATGCCCAGCGGTTCCCTCTGTACTTGTGTGCCTGCGCGCTTTTGCCTGGGCAGTCTGGATTCATCTTAAGCGCGTCCCTTACGCTGTTCATATAGTAAACTTGTTTCCATGGTTACGGTCGGACGCGCTCGGGGTGTTGACGGGCCTACGGGGCATTCTCGCAAGAGCCGTTTGGTCGGTGGGAACTTAAGATTAGTTATTACTTCCTGTTTTCTTGTGGAGGCCACACCCACGCTGATCATGTGAGCCATGTTGCCTGGACCCCTGTATGACGCTTTTTGCACTTTTGTGCTATAATGATCCAGCTGTCACTAGTTGTAGACGCCCGTCTCAGTCACGCCCTTGCTGGTCACGTGAATAGCGTTACTTAGGCAACCGCACAACGCTTTTTCACGTTCCTACTATATATGTAGCGTGGGCGTGATGTGTAGAGATGAGCGAACCAGTCCCGGTTCGGCTCGAGGTCGGTTCGCCAAACGGAGGTCCCGTTCGAGTTCTGTTCGTCGAACGTTCGACGAACCGAACTCGAACCGCATAGGAAACAATGGCAGGCATTCACAAACACATAAAAACACCTAGAAAACACCCTCAAAGGTGTCCAAAAGGTGACAAACAACTCACAACACAACACAAACACATGGGAAAGTGACAAGGACATATACTCATGCGAAAACAAAAGAGCTGGACAAGGAAAAAGAGGAGGACACACAGATATATGAGTATATGCAAGGAAACATCGATGCCATTACTGTGCAACTTGAGCCCTGCTCATTTTAGGCTTCCAATCTGGATAAATTGCCTGAGCTCGCCACGTACAACTTGGGGATCTTGTCGTGTCCTGCAGCCAGCGTTCTCTCGGAACCTGTCTTCAGTGCTGCTGGGAGATAACCACACGTGTCTGTCCACTGACAATGTGGACATGGCTCTCAGAGGACTTTTCTTCCCCTGGGTCAGCCAGGGGAGGCGAAAGGCACGCGTGTTTTTGAGAGTGCTTCATGCAAAGCATCTTTTTCTTTTTCAAAAGGGGGGTCAACTGATGCCAGTCAAGTGGGGTGTGTGTGGCCCAATTAGTGGCAACGAGAGAGACTGTGGTTGGAGTCCCCTCGCTGTGTTTCTAAAAGAACCAAGATAAACAAGTCATGGCTCTCAGAGGACTTTTCTTCCCCTGGGTCATCCAGGGGACGGAAAAGGCACGCGTATTTTTGAGAGTGCTTCATGCCAAGCATCTTTTTCTTTTTCAAAAGGGGGGTCAACTGATGCCAGTCAAGTGGGGTGTGTGTGGCCCAATTAGTGGCAACGAGGGAGGCTGTGGTTGGAGTCCCCTCGCTGTGTTTCCGAAAAGAACCAAGATGAACAAGTCATGGCTCTCAGAGGACTTTTCTTCCCCTGGGTCAGCCAGGGGACGGGAAAGGCATGCGTATTTTTGAGAGTGCTTCATGCAAAGCATCTTTTTCTTTTTCAAAAGGGGGGTCAACTGATGCCAGTCAAGTGGGGTGTGTGTGGCCCAATTAGTGGCAATGAGGGAGACTGTGGTTGGAGTCCCCTCGCTGTGTTTCCGAAAAGAACCAAGATGAACAAGTCATGGCTCTCAGAGGACTTTTCTTCCCCTGGGTCAGCCAGGGGACGGGAAAGGCACGCGTATTTTTGAGAGTGCTTCATGCAAAGCATCTTTTTCTTTTTCAAAAGGGGGGTCAACTGATGCCAGTCAAGTGGGGTGTGTGTGGCCCAATTAGTGGAAATGAGGGAGACTGTGGTTGGAGTCCCCTTGCTGTGTTTCCGAAAAGAACCAAGATGAACAAGTCATGGCTCTCAGAGGACTTTTCTTCCCCTGGGTCAGCCAGGGGACGGGAAAGGCAAGCGTATTTTTGAGAGTGCTTCATGCAAAGCATCTTTTTCAAAAGGGGGGGTCAACTGATGCCAGTCAAGTGGGGTGTGTGTGGCCCAATTAGTGGCAACGAGGGAGACTGTGGTTGGAGTCCCCTCGCTGTGTTTCTAAAAGAACCAAGATGAACAAGTCATGGCTCTCAGAGGACTTTTCTTCCCCTGGGTCAGCCAGGGGACGGGAAAGGCACGCGTATTTTTGAGAGTGCTTCATGCAAAGCATCTTTTTCTTTTTCAAAAGGGGGGTCAACTGATGCCAGTCAAGTGGGGTGTGTGTGGCCCAATTAGTGGCAACGAGGGAGACTGTGGTTGGAGTCCCCTCGCTATGTTTTACATGATTTTCGAAGGGCATGACATGCCTAAGAGGTTGAGTTTCATCATCTGCAACTTGTTGGCAACAGAAAGGCTGCCTTTACACCCTTTTGAGACCGAGGATTTTCGAGACCTTATGCCCATTGCAGTGCCCCAAGAGCCGATGGCCAGTCGTCACTCCTTCTCCAAGAAAGGCGTGCCCGCGCTACCACAGTAGGTCGCACACAACCTCACTAATTCCTTGAGAAACTCTGTGTGTGACAGGGTGCATTTCAACACAGATACTTGGACCAGTAAGCATGGACAGGGGAATTACATGTTGCTGAATGGGCACTGGGTAACTATGGTGAGAGATGGAGAAGGGTTTGCTGTACAAGTCTTGCCATCCCCACGACTTGTGTGTCAATCCTTCCTCTGTATGTACAAGTTTCTCCACTGCTTCTGCCTCCTCAACCTCGTGTGGGTCCTCCACCTCGGCCCAAACCCTGTGTGGTCAGGTCACCCTTCCTTGTAACTGCGCCCAAGGAATCCCACACACCTCCTTACAATGCTGGCAGCAGAGCTCAAGGCCATCAGGCGGTCAAATGTTTACTTTGAAATGTAGGGGAAATGTGAGACACCGCTGAGGAATTGTGGACGGTTAGCTCTGGAGAGTGAGACCGAGTTTCATCAATGGTTGTCTACAGTCAACCAGCAGTCAGGGAAGGTCGGGTGCGACAATGATGCAAACCAGTCTGCGACCCTTCTTCAGGGCAATGTGACACACGTGCCTTGTATGGCTCACGTGTTGAACCTGATTGTCCAGCAATTTTTAAAATACCATCCCGGCCTACATGGCCTTGTGCAGGGGGCACGCTGCTGTGTGCTCACTTTCATCCTTCGCACCCAGCAGCTCAACAACTGTCATCGCTCCGTAAGTCTTAGGGTCTGGCGGTTAAACGCCGGAAATGCGATGTTCCGACACGCAGGAATTGGAATCTGCACATGTTGCAGCGTGTGTGGCAGCACCGCAGAGCCCTGCTGAAATACGGTATGACGTATACCCTGGGCTAACTTGATCCAGAGGTGGTGCAGATCACGCTGCTGGAGTGGTGTCAGTTCAAGGACCTATGCACCCTTCTACACAGTTTCCAAATGTCGACGAAGATATTTAGCACTGGCAATGCCATTCTCAGCGTGACAATTCTGGTCATCTACATGATGGAGCACACTGTAAGCATTATTCGGAGTCAGGTATTGGTCCAAGAGGAAGGTGAGGAAGTACAGGAGGAGTCATATGCAGAAGGGATAATAAGATCTACAAGGTCCATACGGTAAGCGGCACCTAGGCAGCAGTTATGGTGGGGGATAGGGATTAACAAGGGCGCATAGTATCAGCAAAAATTGTTGAGGAAGGTGCAGGAGCCATGAAGAAATGGAGGACGAACTTGCGATGGGCATGGAAGACTCAGCAGATGAGTGAGAGCTTGCTCACATTTCGGTTGTGCGAGGTTGGGGGGAGAGGGCAGAGGAAGGAGGCACGATTCTCACCTCTCCGCCACCAACACACCAAGGACTTTGTCCTCCTGGATGCACAAGACACATGAGCGTCTTCTTGCTGCACTACCTACAACATGACCCTCGGATTGTAGGAATTCGAAGTAATGCTGACTACTGGGTTGCCACACTGTCCCCGGTACAAGACAAAATTTGGCGAAATAATTCCTGCCATATAAAGGGACGCACGTGTACAGGAGTATCTTCAGAAGGTGTTACGCAATCTTCGATCTGCTTTTCCACTAAACACCAGTGCTGCACAGAGTGAATCTCAACGGTTTGTCATGGATAGGAGGAAATGGTCTTTTACTTGTCCACATCTGAGGGACCGAGGGCTGGCTGTTGTGCTGAGATGCCATTGAGTACGGTGTCCCTGCAGAGTTGCACTTTTGGTCATATACAAAATGAGTTGAAAAAGGACAGATGCAGGTGAAAAGGGGAACAGGTGTGTTGGAAAGGGGAAAAAAGTTTTGGTCCGTGGGTTTGGTGGTTAAGCAAAAGTAACATTTGATGAAGAAACACCATCTGTTACGGTGGGACTGGCAGATTTGGATAAGGTGGTATATACTATGTTACCGCTATATAACGAAAATTAATAAGAAAAGAAAGAGAAAAGTGTATATCCCCATCAGCAGTCAGTGTCCACCGTGCTCCCAGATGGAAAAGGAGAGGTTGGCAACTGGAAGGTTCGGTGGAGGATACAGAGCTGTGTGGCTATGAAACTAATAGTAGCCTGAACCAAGTTAGACGCCACTCGGATCTTGAGACTGGGAGCCCTGTTAGCGTAACAGGGTCCACATGCCCACCCAGCCCAGGAACTCCCTGTTAACATCACAGGGGCCATTCAGGACGCTGACCGTGTGCATTGGGGCCACACCTGTGAACAGCAGGCGCATCAGCAGCAGCAGCAGGCCTGTTAATGCCACAGGGCTGCACAAGCAGGACTTGTAGGACAGGAGCTGGTCTTAACCGTTCTGCGTTACCAACTGTGGTGGCGGCCTGCATCGACGCCCTATCCCTGCCTACCTCTGGCCTAAAGCCGCAATGGGTTCAACACATGGAGGTGTGCTCTTTCGGAGCATAATAGAAGACTGCGCACCTCCTTGTTGTCTCCAGCCCCTTTTATAACCTGGGTCCGCCACAAACCAGGGTGGACCACAATGCACCTCCTGGAGACAAAAGCAGAGTGATACGTCATGAGTGGCATAACTAGCATCCTATTTGGAACCGCAACTTCAATGATGACCTCATGGCTGTCATGACCCAAACACCTCACCAGTCATCGTCTGACCATCAATAATGAGGTGACAAGTCATAGGGGCGGGCCTCTGCAAGCCATTTGGGAGTGGCCTGGCCACATCGTCAGGACACCTGATGCCCTGTGGTCTAAATGGGCCCCCCACATCAGGGGCAGGGCCAAAGAGTTCATTACCGGACCTAGTTTCTGATGCAGTAAGTGCCTGACCATGGTCAGTTGCATGAAATACAGTCTCTGAAAAAAGACTATCAGCTTTAGCATGGTGTCTATGCACAACACAGGACTTAGACCCGGCACGGAGTGCAAGTACCTGTGCAAAGAGGCTTTTCGCACTAAGTGTGGGAGCATGCGCTGTAGCCCGAAATGAAGACTTAGCCTCAGGAATGGCACAGTCAGGCTGAGCATACTCACTAGGTGAAACACTGGAGTTAGGCTGCGGCTGGGGTAAATCGGCACACGCATGCGCACTAGCTGCCTCTCCACACTTAGACGTGGAGGAGAAAGCAGACAGCTGGACAACCCGAGGCACAGGCCTAAATGGCAGCTGATGCCTGGGCGCAACTGGAACCGCAGCAGGCTGCTTGCGTTTAAGGCGTCACCGTTTTGTAACAACAAATAACATCAAAAAGAACAGGTGTACTTCTTCCCATGGATAATCTGATATGATCCCTTTTTTCATGGACACGACCATCGCTAACAAATGTAGATGAGGCCAAATCAGCAGCTGCTTCAATGGATCTGAATTGCTCCATAAAGTGGCCTCTCCTCCACCCCAATTTCAAGATCCCAAATACTCCATTCCTCTGTGGTGTCAATCCAATCGCACTTGCTTCCTAACAGCTCTCAAGTTTCCACCAGCCCTGCTGAGTATGGGGTGACAGAGATGGTTGAGTTTGCATAGCTGTTCAGTCGCACTATAGCCTGGGAAGCAGAGGTCTGCTCCAAAGCTGCAATGAGTACAGACAAGGAAGTTATTATTATTTTTATCATTATTGATTTATAGAGCACCATTGATTCCATGGTGCTGTACATGAGAAGGGGGTTACATACAGAATACATATACAAGTAACTATAGACAGACTGGTACAGAGGGAAGAGGGCCCTGCCCTTGCGGGATTACATTCTAAAGGATTTTTGGGAGGAGACAGTAGGAGTTGTTTAGGTTGAGCGTCAAGTACGTATGGTGGTGGTGTCATTGAAGGTTATAGTCATTTCTGAACAGATGAGTTTTCAGATTCAGTTTGAAGCTTGCGTGTGTAGCATATAATCTAACGTGTTGAGGTAGCGAGTTCCATGAGACAGGGGAAATGATCTGCGCAGATAGCCTGAAGCTTTGTGACTGGGATCCAGGCCCCGATGAAGAAGGTGCTGTGCCTAATCTACACCCTCATTTCCAAAAATTAAATCCTCCTGGTGGAGACAATGGGGAACATGATGAGGAGCACACATACCTGATTGGAAGGACAACTTTACTATTCGGTCAGGGCAGGAAGAGGTTGTCTCGGAGGACTCAGGACGAGGGGAATGAAAACACACAGGGTGATTGATGAGGTTGGAGACAACACTTACTGTCAAACCAAAGTCAGCCAGTCGATGAGGTCAGCAGAGGAGGTGGAGGAGGATGCTACTGATGACGAGGTTATGTTGCATCTTCCTCTCCAGAGACAAAGTACTGTAAGCACGTCAACAACTGAATCCTGGACCACAACTTTGACTCTGAGCAGATGTCGTGTTGGCTATGCAGGTCGCATGGGCTGTAAGCCTTTCCTAGCCTGTGAATTTTTGGACATCGCAAAGGATCACCAAAGTCATGCAATCTGTAAGATTTGTCAACAATCTGTAAGTAGAAGGCAAAAACTCACACTTTTGAGTACTTCCTCCATGAAGTATCACATGGATATGAATTGACAGCGTGAAGGTGTATTGCTCAGCTTTAGCAACTGTCAACGCAATATGCTTATTTGCCGTTCATTGCATGCATTGTTGCAGACTACACACAAGGGGCTGCTGTTTTTTTGGATCTGCCTTTGGTCACTATAGCAATATAAAATTGCTCTTCGGGTGTGGACTTGGAGATGCTGTCTATGAACAGAAGGAAAAGCTAAAGGTGTGTGTTACAGCAAGGAGCCACCGCGGAAACACTTCGTTCAATTGTGAGGGGAGTTGTGTTGTACTTTGATGATGAGCACTGTAACGTCAGTGAGCAGCATCCTGTGCCACAGACCAACATTCTTATGGTGCTGTCTATACTGTTTACCGTGAGAGGAGCGTAAAGTCTGTATTTCTGGCAACTGGATATCACAGTACCCGGGTATGGTAGGCTGTGCCCAGACAATAATGCGGGCACGCAACACTTTGTTTTATTAGCAAAACACATCTGTTCAGGGTAGGCCGACTATATAGACAATAAGACTTGCTGCCTCTGCACTGTCAAATTGTCATGTACAGTTTAAATCATAGAGGGACAGCAACACATGTTTGCATTGACTGTTGCTTTTCAAGATTTCCATGACTGTGTTGCAGAGCTGTGTGGTTTGCATTCACACTGTTATCATCTGCATTATCTGTGAGGCTTCAGCTAACAAGGGTATTCAGGGGGGTCATGTGTTTTGTCTATGTTTAGGTAGATAACTTGTAAGCTCTTGTGATGCGCCACTGGTAAGTCGTGTTCGCACACACACACACACACACACACACACGCACAAACACACAATTACTGCTACACAGAGGGATTAGCAGGTAGTAGGCAACAGAATAGATTGTTCAATTATTTTAATTGTATGCATGGTTCTTATTGTTTGTTTTGGTAAAGTTAAACAATCATTTATCAACCCAACTGCCTAGAGTCCTTTTCCTGTTGCCTGGTTTTGCTGCATACTGGGGAGCCCACCCTGTACACGACTTAAAATGAAGCATAAGTCGCAATGTGAATTTCACTGTGCTACAATGCGGCCTAGCGTGCCTGTGCAACCACCGCCTGCCCCATCAAGTGCATCTGCGTGCTCTTCATCCTCTGTAACTGTGGGGAAAGCAGTCACACATGGTTTTTCACACTGAACTTCCACTCCTTAACCCGCAACAGGGAGTGTGATTGGCAGGTCATCACTTGTGTTGGAAGTGGAAACAGAACGTATTGTTGAGCTGTCAGACATCGAGAGAACCATCATTGGATGCAGGCTACATTATATCCAAGCCTGCACCTTCGTCACAGATTGCCTGGACTACCTGCAGTTAATAATTGCATTCCAGAAATGGAAAGGAGTGTAGAATGCACATGTGTTGTACCTTGCTTGGCAGCAAAGGAACACTAACTTAGTATTCCAGACAATTTTAGGAAGGCAGAAAAAGAGTCAGCTCTTTGTGCAAATTAAATAGCGTGGCAAAAGTGGACAGATGGGTACAGTGGCCGTGTTCTGTGGGTACCAGGACAGTAAAAGAAGCCTCACTTTCTATCCCTCCTAATGATCAAATGCAGCAAGGAATTCCCTGAGTTTGCTATAAAATTAGCATAAATAAATGTGCAGAAGGGTGTCATGCAGAGGTGCTAGAAGTAGCTTGGCACCAGTGAGGCACTAATGGAATACAACAGCCAGTTCTATGATGCCACTAAATGGCAGTATTTTTTGCTATCATTATAGCTTGTTAAAAACAGAGCAGGAGGGTGTCATGCAGAGGTGCTAGAAATAGCTTGGCACCAGAGGGGCACTAATGGAATACAACAGCCAGTTCTATGATGCCACTAAATGGCAGTATTTTTTGCTATCATTATAGCTTATTAAAAACAGAGCAGAAGGGTGTCATGCAGAGGTGCTAGAAATAGCTTGGCACCAGTGGGGCACTAATGGAATACAACAGCCAGTTCTATGATGCCACTAAATGGCAGTATTTTGTGCTATAATTATAGCTTATTAAAAACAGAGCAGGAGCGTGTCATGCAGAGGTGCTGCACATAGATTTGCACCAGTGGGGCACTAATGGAGTACAACAGCCACTTCTTGTATGCCACTAGGTACACTGAGTGTTTGCTAGTATAATGGCTTAGTTATAATGAGTTGGAGTGTGCAATGCAGGCAGAGGTGCTGCAAATATCTTTGCACTAGTGGGACTAGACAAAAGTCCAATAGCCACGTTTAGGATGCCACTAGGTTCACTGAGTGTTTGCTAGTATAATGGCTTAGTAACAATGAGTTTGAGTGTGCAATGCAGGCAGACATGCTGCAAATAACTTTGCACTAGTGGGACTATAGCAAAGTCCAATAGCCACGTTTAGGATGCCACTAGGTACACTGAGTGTTTGCTAGTATAATGGCTTAGTTATAATGAGTTGGAGTGTGCAATGCAGGCAGAGGTGCTGCAAATATCTTTGCACTAGTGGGACTATAGCAAAGTCCAATAGCCACGTTTAGGATGCCACGAGGTACACTGAGTGTTTGCTAGTATAATGGCTTAGTTATAATGAGTTGGAGTGTGCAATGCAGGCAGAGGTGCTGCAAATATCTTTGCACTAGTGGGACTATAGCAAAGTCCAATAGCCACGTTTAGGATGCCACTAGGTACACTGAGCGTTTACTAGTATAATGGCTTAGTTATAATGAGTTGGAGTGTGCAATGCAGGCAGAGGTGCTGCAAATATCTTTGCACTAGTGGGACTAGACAAAAGTCCAATAGCCACGTTTAGGATGCCACTAGGTACACTGAGTGTTTGCTAGTATAATGGCTTAGTTATAATGAATTGGAGTGTGCAATGCAGGCAGAGGTGCTGCAAATATCTTTGCACTAGTGGGACTATAGCAAAGTCCAAACGCCACGTTTAGGATGCCACTAGGTACACTGAGTGTTTGCTAGTATAATGGCTTAGTAACAATGAGTTTGAGTGTGCAATGCAGGCAGACGTGCTGCAAATATCTTTGCACTAGTGGGACTAGACAAAAGTCCAATAGCCACGTTTAGGATGCCACTAGGTACACTGAGTGTTTGCTAGTATAATGGCTTAGTAACAATGAGTTTGAGTGTGCAATGCAGGCAGACGTGCTGCAATTAACTTTGCACTAGTGGGACTAGACAAAAGTCCAATAGCCACGTTTAGGATGCCACTAGGTACACTGAGTGTTTGCTAGTATAATGGCTTAGTTATAATGAATTGGAGTGTGCAATGCAGGCAGAGGTGCTGCAAATATCTTTGCACTAGTGGGACTATAGCAAAGTCCAAAAGCCACGTTTAGGATGCCACTAGGTACACTGAGTGTTTGCTAGTATAATGGCTTAGTAACAATGAGTTTGAGTGTGCAATGCAGACAGACGTGCTGCAAATATCTTTGCACTAGTGGGACTAGACAAAAGTCCAATAGCCACGTTTAGGATGCCACTAGGTACACTGAGTGTTTGTTAGTATAATGGCTTAGTTATAATCAGTTGGAGTGTGCAATGCAGGCAGAGGTGCTGAAAATAGCTTTGCATTAGTGGGACTATAGCAAAGTCCAATAGCCACGTTTAGGATGCCACTAGGTACACTGAGTGTTTGCTAGTATAATGGCTTAGTAACAATGAGTTTGAGTGTGCAATGCAGGCACACGTGCTGCAAATATCTTTGCACTAGTGGGACTAGACAAAAGTCCAATAGCCACGTTTAGGATGCCACTAGGTTCACTGAGTGTTTCTTAGTATAATGGCTTAGTAACAATGAGTTTGAGTGTGCAATGCAGGCAGAGGTGCTGCAAATATCTTTGCACTAGTGGGACTATAGCAAAGTCCAATAGCCACGTTTAGGATGCCACTAGGTACACTGAGTGTTTGCTAGTATAATGGCTTAGTTATAATGAGTTGGAGTGTGCAATGCAGGCAGACATGCTGCAAATATCTTTGCACTAGTGGGACTATAGCAAAGTCCAATAGCCACGTTTAGGATGCCACTAGGTACACTGAGTGTTTGCTAGTATAATGGCTTAGTAACAATGAATTGGAGTGTGCAATGCAGGCAGAGGTGCTGCAAATATCTTTGCACTAGTGGGACTATAGCAAAGTCCAATAGCCACGTTTAGGATGCCACTAGGTACACTGAGTGTTTGCTAGTATAATGGCTTAGTTATAATGAGTTAGAGTGTGCAATGCAGGCAGAGGTGCTGCAAATATCTTTGCACTAGTGGGACTATAGCAAAGTCCAATAGCCACGTTTAGGATGCCACTAGGTACACTGAGTGTTTGCTAGTATAATGGCTTAGTTATAATGAGTTGGAGTGTGCAATGCAGGCAGACGTGCTGCAAATATCTTTGCACTAGTGGGACTATAGCAAAGTCCAATAGCCACGTTTAGGATGCCACTAGGTACACTGAGTGTTTGCTAGTATAATGGCTTAGTAACAATGAATTGGAGTGTGCAATGCAGGCAGAGGTGCTGCAAATATCTTTGCACTAGTGGGACTATAGCAAAGTCCAATAGCCACGTTTAGGATGCCACTAGGTTCACTGAGTGTTTGCTAGTATAATGGCTTAGTAACAATGAGTTTGAGTGTGCAATGCAGGCAGACGTGCTGCAAATATCTTTGCACTAGTGGGACTATAGCAAAGTCCAATAGCCACGTTTAGGATGCCACTAGGTACACTGAGTGTTTGCTAGTATAATGGCTTAGTTATAATGAGTTAGAGTGTGCAATGCAGGCAGAGGTGCTGCAAATATCTTTGCACTAGTGGGACTATAGCAAAGTCCAATAGCCACGTTTAGGATGCCACTAGGTACACTGAGTGTTTGCTAGTATAATGGCTTAGTTATAATGAGTTGGAGTGTGCAATGCAGGCAGACGTGCTGCAAATATCTTTGCACTAGTGGGACTATAGCAAAGTCCAATAGCCACGTTTAGGATGCCACTAGGTACACTGAGTGTTTGCTAGTATAATGGCTTAGTAACAATGAATTGGAGTGTGCAATGCAGGCAGAGGTGCTGCAAATATCTTTGCACTAGTGGGACTATAGCAAAGTCCAATAGCCACGTTTAGGATGCCACTAGGTACACTGAGTGTTTGCTAGTATAATGGCTTAGTAACAATGAGTTTGAGTGTGCAATGCAGGCAGACGTGCTGCAAATATCTTTGCACTAGTGGGACTAGACAAAAGTCCAATAGCCACGTTTAGGATGCCACTAGGTTCACTGAGTGTTTCTTAGTATAATGGCTTAGTAACAATGAGTTTGAGTGTGCAATGCAGGCAGACGTGCTGCAAATATCTTTGCACTAGTGGGACTATAGCAAAGTCCAATAGCCACGTTTAGGATGCCACTAGGTACACTGAGTGTTTGCTAGTATAATGGCTTAGTTATAATGAGTTAGAGTGTGCAATGCAGGCAGAGGTGCTGCAAATATCTTTGCACTAGTGGGACTATAGCAAAGTCCAATAGCCACGTTTAGGATGCCACTAGGTACACTGAGTGTTTGCTAGTATAATGGCTTAGTTATAATGAGTTGGAGTGTGCAATGCAGGCAGACGTGCTGCAAATATCTTTGCACTAGTGGGACTATAGCAAAGTCCAATAGCCACGTTTAGGATGCCACTAGGTACACTGAGTGTTTGCTAGTATAATGGCTTAGTTATAATGAGTTGGAGTGTGCAATGCAGGCAGAGGTGCTGCAAATATCTTTGCACTAGTGGGACTATAGCAAAGTCCAATAGCCACGTTTAGGATGCCACTAGGTACACTGAGTGTTTGCTAGTATAATGGCTTAGTTATAATGAGTTGGAGTGTGCAATGCAGGCAGAGGTGCTGCAAATATCTTTGCACTAGTGGGACTATAGCAAAGTCCAATAGCCACGTTTAGGATGCCACTAGGTACGCTGAGTGTTTGCTAGTATAATGGCTTAGTTATAATGAGTTGGAGTGTGCAATGCAGGCAGAGGTGCTGCAAATATCTTTGCACTAGTGGGACTAAAGCAAAGTCCAATAGCCACGTTTAGAATGCCACTAGGTACACTAAGTGTTTTCTAGTATAATGGCTTAGTAACAATGAGTTTGAGTGTGCAATGCAGGCAGACGTGCTGCAAATATCTTTGCACTAGTGGGACTAGACAAAAGTCCAATAGCCACGTTTAGGATGCCACTAGGTACACTGAGTGTTTGCTAGTATAATGGCTTAGTTATAATGAGTTGGAGTGTGCAATGCAGGCAGAGGTGCTGCAAATATCTTTGCACTAGTGGGACTATAGCAAAGTCCAATAGCCACGTTTAGGATGCCACTAGGTACACTGAGTGTTTGCTAGTATAATGGCTTAGTTATAATGAGTTGGAGTGTGCAATGCAGGCAGAGGTGCTGCAAATGTCTTTGCACTAGTGTGACTACACAAAAGTCCAATAGCCACGTTTAGGATGCCACTAGGTACACAGTGTTTGCTAGTATAATGGCTTAGTAACAATGAGTTTGAGTGTGCAATGTAGGCAGACGTGCTGCAAATATCTTTGCACTAGTGGGACTAGACAAAAGTCCAATAGCCACATTTAGGATGCCACTAGGTACACTGAGTGTTTGCTAGTATAATGGCTTAGTTATAATGAGTTGGAGTGTGCAATGCAGGCAGAGGTGCTGCAAATATCTTTGCACTAGTGGGACTATAGCAAAGTCCAACAGCCACGTTTAGGATGCCACTAGGTACACTGAGTGTTTGCTAGTATAATGGCTTAGTTATAATGAGTTGGAGTGTGCAGAGGACAGGAGGGTACAGTGCCAGGATTGTGGGGCTCTGGGTAGAGGAAAGGAAGCCTGCCTTTCTATTCCCTCCTAATGGGGAAATGCAGCGACGAAATCCCTGACCTTAGCTACACAGACGCTGTCTCTGTTTTCAGGACCTGTCACCTATGGCTCTGACCCTGCCGGTACGAGCCCTTAAAAGGACTGATAGAAAGTGCTCTCCCTAAGCTGTCCAGCACTGTGGATGGAGCGCATACAGCTGTATCGGCGATAGGATTTAGGACGGAGCTGCGCCAGTGATGTCTGACACCAAGGACGCAGAAGGCAGATAATGGCGTGCTGGAGGAAAATGTCCGGTTTTATAATGCAGGGACATGTGACATGGACATCCTATCACACATGCCGTTGATTCTCTGGCTAAAAGTCCACTTAGCTGTGTGTGTGTCTGGGATTGGCTGACATAATGGCCCTCCCCACTACACGCGCGCGCTTAGGGAAGGAAGACAAGGAAAAAAAAAATAAAATGGCGATCGCCATTATACAAACAGGAGTGATCTGAAGGCGCTGTTCACGCACACTATACACTGAAATTTCATAATAGTGTGAGTCACAGAGTGACTTACACTATTACAGCGGAAAGCCAGCTAGGAATTAGCTGTTTTTTTGCTGCTAGAGCCGTTCTCGAACGTTTCTAGAACTATCGAGCTTTTGTAAAAAGCTCGAGTTCTAGTTCGATCTAGAACAGGCCCCAAAATCACTCGAGCCTAGAACTGGAGAACCTCGAACCTCGAACTGCGCTCAACTCTAGTCATGTGTAACAACACACCCCTCTGAACACCAATGAAAACAGGTCTTTCTCCAGCTTTATAAACTATATATATCACTGATTCTGATTGGCTCACCATTCGACCATTCTATTGGTGTACCGACGTATAAAAGGGCGCAATCTGTGAACATGTGACCACCCCCAGAAGAAGGATTTATACGAAACCTATAGGTTGGATCTCTCTGTACTTCTACTCACACCTAGGTATTATATTTATGACTGTGACAGGGTTTGTCTGGATGACATATGCTGTGTCTCTTTTGCCATTCCAATACTTTGCACAACTGTTCAGTCTTTACAGCTATATTAGCATTTAATACTGATCAGTTTCTTACTCATTTTTTTGGCATTTGTGGACAGCATGCTGCAGGATTTCTCCTAGGTCTGTGATGTATTTTGTATACACCTAATGTGATGTGAGGTCGCCAACCTGCTGGTCTTCACCAATAAGTTCTATTTTATCTTTGTGCTGTACCTTTTTTAATTGTTGTTTACCACTCAATAACATTTATATACCATTTCCTGATAAAGTCGTTGTACAGGTTTTTCATTGTTTTTTCCTTGCATTTTCTGTATATGGCTTTTTCCATATATTTACTATGGCACAGCTCAGTCCATGTTTGTTGGTTATGTTAACCCATTACAGACACTGAAGAATTCATGCTGACATTGTGCAGTAGCTATTCACCGAGAAAATACACGTTTAAAGCATACCTTTTAATAATGTTTTCTAAAAAAAGGACTAAAAATAAGTCCAATTATTACAAAATCACAAAAAAACAACATATAAGTGACTATGACCAAAACGGGTTTTACTTTTAAGGTAGGTTATTTAGATACCCTCTGAGGTAAGTCTGGATGGGGGATAGACCTTCATCTGGACAGTGAAAGGGACAACCTAATAAGATTTTTTAATTAACATTGCACTCTAAAAAGATTTATAAGGGGAGAGAAGGGCATAATAGGGCAAGCCGTCGTGGAACGGGGGCATCATTTGAAACCTAGGGTGCATAAAATCTCCATTGGTAGGAAGGGGATTATAGGTAAAGATCAGGGCCAAATCGAGGTATTTTTTTCCCCCCATTCTTCTCCCGTTTTGGTCATAGTCACTTATACATTCATGGCCAAAAGTTTTGAGAATGACACCAAAATTATATTTTCACATGATCTGTTGCCCTCTGGTTTTTATTTGTGTTTGTCTGATGTTTACATCACATACAGAAATATAATTGCAATCATATTATGAGTTCCAAAAGGTTATATTGACAGTTAGAATGAGTTAATGCAGCAAGTCAATATTTGCAGTGTTGACCCTTCTTCTTCAGGACCTTTGCAATTCTCCCTGGCATGCTCTCAATCAACTTCTGGACCAAATCCTGACTGATAGCTGTCCATTCTTGCATAAGCAATGCTTGCATGTTGCCAGAATTTGTTGGTTTTTGTTTGTCCACCCGTCTCTTGATGATTGCCCACAAGTTCTCAATGGGATTAAGATCTGGGGAGTTTCCAGGCCATGGACCCAAAATCTCTATGTTTTGTTCCCTGAGCCATTTAGTGATCACCTTTGCTTTATGGCAAAATGCTCCATCATGCTGGAAAAGGCATTGTTGGATGCCAAACTGCTCTTGGACGGTTGGGAGAAGTTGTTCTTGGATGACATTCTGGTACCATTCTTTATTCATGGCTGTGTTTTTAGGAAAGACTGTGAGTGAGCCGATTCCCTTGGCTGAGAAGCAACCCCACGCATGAATGGTTTCAGGATGCTTAACAGTTGGCATGAGACAAGACTGGTGGTATCGCTCACCTCTTCTTCTCCTAATAAGCTGTTTTCCAGATGTCCCAAACAATCGAAAAGGGGATTCAGCTGAGAAAATGACTTTACCCCAGTCCTCAGCAATCTACTCCCTGTACCTTTTGCAGAATATCAGTCGGTCTCTGATGTTTTTTTCTGGAGAGAAGTGGCTTCTTTGCTGCCCTTCTTGAAACCAGGTCTTGCTCAATGAGTCTGTGCCTCACAGTGCGTGCAGAAGCACTCACACCAGCCTGCTGCCATTGCTGAGCAAGCTCGGCACTGCTGGTAGTCCAATCCCACAGCTGAAACAGTTTTAAGATCCGGTCCTGGCGCTTGCTGGTCCTTCTTGGGCGCCCTGGAGCCTTTTTGGCAACAATAGAAGCTCTCTCCTTGAAGTTCTTGATGATGCAATAGATTGTTGACTGAGGTGCAATCTTTGTTGCTGCAATACGCTTCCCTGTAAGGCCATTTTTGTGCAGGGCAATGATGGCTGCACGTGTTTCTTTAGAGATAACCATGGTTAACTGAAGAGAAACAATGATACCAAGCACAAGCCTCCTTTTAAAGTGTCCAGTGGTGTCTTTCTTACTTAATCATGACTGATTGATCGCCAGCCCTGTCCTCAACACCCACACCTGTGTTAATGGAACAATCACTAAAACAATGTTAGCTGCTCCTTTTAAGGCAGGACTGCAATGATGTTGAAATGTGTTTTGGGGGTTAAAGTTCATTTTCTTGGCAAATATTGACTTTGCAAGTAATTGCTGTTAAGCTGATCACTCTTCATGACATTCTGGAGTATATGCAAATTGCCATTAGAAAAACTGAAGCAGTAGACTTTGTAAAAATTAATATTTGTAGCATTCTCAAAACTTTTGGCCATGACTGTATGTTGTTTTTTTGTGTGATTTTGTTATAATTGGACTCATTTTTAGTCCTCTTTTAGAAAATATTATTAAAATGTATGTTTTAAATGTGTATTTTCTCGGTGATTAGTGAATTGTGAATATATGAAGAATTTTTTATAAGTACAAGGATTTCATTGTGCAGTAGCCAGCTTTCAGCCTTCTTTTGGATGAAGAACAAATAGCATATTAACCCTTAAAAACATCAATTTAATAGAATCCTTAAAAACATCCAAACAGACACACAATAATAAACCTAATGTGCACAGGTGGAGAAGGGGGAGGGTCAAGGATAAAGCCCTAAAAATAAACCTCCCTCCTGTCCACTACCTCACGCGGGGGTTAGCACCCTAAAGAAAAACGATATGGCGCCCCCACTCCTCGACAGCTATCCTTAACCTGCCCTATAATACCCTAACGGCAGGTATGAAAGGTGCTCAAAACTAATAATAAAGTGCAAAAGTGCTCAGTGAGGATAGACAGTGAGGTATACTAAAAAGAGAATCATGTATGCCTCAATTGCCTCGTGCCCCAATTGCCTCACATTAATCAATAGGTGAGGTCTAGGGGCAGGTGCTTAAACAGAGGTTGGGTGGGAGATGGATTTGCCTAATCAATTTTTAAACCCGAATACCAATCTCCTGACTACCACCTACCTCATTCGTGGGTCGGCACCCTAGAATAAAACGATACAGTATGGTGCCCCCACTCCACGATGGCTACCCCTGAGATGGTCCGTAATGCACCCTAACAACAAAATATACATATATTAAGTGCCTGTGCTGAGGACTTAAAGTGCATATTGACATACGTATATCAAATTAACAGATAACCTTACTGACATGCATTAATATATTGTAGCAGCATTTACGTCAATAAAGTGCCTGTGCTTATTAAAGGTGCATAGTACTAAGACAGTAAGGGGTACTCATCACTGATACAGCCAGATACACGATCCTCAGGTTGCCTCGAATTGCCTCAACGCGTTTCTCCCACCGGGATCATCAGGAGGCCAGATGAACAGAGTGACAACCAGATGTCATGATATACAGATAGGGAAAGGGGCCTGATGCTTACAGCTCCTTTTTAAAGCACACCAAGAACCTAAGGTTCCTCCCCCTCCAACCCCGTCCCCAGACCCGCCTCCTCTCCCAGACAGTAATTATTTATTATAAAGGCAGATAAATAACAATCTGCCATTCAGCACCGTTAGCTATAAATAGTGTTGTATAAACGCCACTCAAAGATATTTCTTTCTGTTATAAATCGCCCCCTCAGGCCGATTTAAACATGTGGACGCCATTTGCGTTCCAGGGTGAACATGACCGGATATGATGTTACGCTACCCGGCCGAAAGCTGGAAGTGACGCGGTATCACCCATAGTCATGTGACTGATGTTTGTCTTCCAGCCTGGAACGCACCACCATGTTACTGACAGGGCTGGATATAACAATTCACCCCCCTGTAAGATAACCGAAGTGATGAAATAAGACATACAGTATAATCGGAATAAGAAACAAATCATAACATGATTCCCATGTCTATCAAACCATAATTCACCACAAATGGATTAATATCAGGCAGTTTATCAATAACTTGTAATGGATAAATAATTTTATTACATATATTCACCAACCCATAGTATTCACATACCCCATAGCAACCTCGCCTATAATTATGTTAATGTTCCGATAAAATGTGATAATGAAGGATGTATGATACTTTCATGCTAGGGAAAGAATTTTATATACATTTAAAGATATATGCCGTGTATATGTATAGGCAGATACATTAGCTACATAGCAAGATCTATGGGCTACAATAAGCAGGCTATGGGATAAACCTGATGGAATGTAGAAGACTAGAGAAAGGATAGATGATCATATATCAGTTCAAAATGATAACTGCATGCTATCAGAATCACAAAATTAGCATATAGTCCATAGGAAAGGAGCCGGTATTTTAAGGGGGGAGGGGGGAGGAAGGGAAGAGAGAAGTCTCGAGGTTTGGGGGAGGAGAACAGAACCACGTGCCATATATATAATTAGTTCACAAAAATATCATTACAAGTACCTCCCTTTTGCGGGATACAGACCAGTATAACCACCACAGACCAAAAAACAGCACCCTCGGGCTCAAAGGAAGGAAACATAGGACAACTGCTCATTGAGTCCCCCAGGGTGCACCGACTCCATCCTAAAAATCCACTCACATTCTTTTCTAAGGAGGGTCTTATCATGATCTCCCCCCCCTAGGGTTCTTTTCCCTATCTGTATATCATGACATCTGTTTGTCACCTTGTTCATCTGACCTCCTGATGATCCCGGTGGGAGAAACGCGTTGAGGCAATTCGAGGCAACCTGAGGATCGTGTATCTGGCTGTATCAGTGATGAGTACCCCTTACTGTCTTAGTACTATGCACCTTTAATAAGCACAGGCACTTTATTGACGTAAATGCTGCTACAATATATTAATGCATGTCAGTAAGGTTATCTGTTGTTTAATTTGATATACATATATGTCACTATGCACTTTAAGTCCTCAGCACAGGCACTTAATATATGCATATTTTGTTGTTAGGGTGCATTAGGGACCATCTCAGGGGCAGCCATCATGGAGTGGGGGTACCATACTGTATCATTTTATTCTAGGGTGCCAACCCCAGCGTGAGGTAGGGGGGTAGTCAGGAGATTGGTATTAGGGTTTACAAATTGATTAGGCAAATCCATCTCCCACCCAACCTCTGTTTAAGCACCTGCCCCTAGACCTCACCTATTGATTAATGTGAGGCAATTGGGGCACGAGGCAATTGAGGCATACACGATCCTCTTTTTAGTATAACTAACTGTCTATCCTCACTGAGCACTTTTGCACTTTATTATTAGTTTTGAGCACCTTTCATACCTGCCATTAGGGTATTCTAGGGCAGGTTAAGGATAGCTGTCGAGGAGTGGGGGCGCCATATCGTTTTTCTTTAGGGTGCCAACCCCCGCGTGAGGTAGTGGACAGGAGGGAGGTTTATTTTTAGGGCTTTATCCTTGACCCTCCTCCCTTCTCCACCTGTGCACATTAGGTTTATTATTGTGTGTCTGTTTGGATGTTTTTAAGGATTCTATTAAATTGATGTATTTAAGGGTTAATATATTATTTGTTCTTCAAAACTTTCCCTTTAGTCTAATATATTCTTTTGGATGAATCCATGAAGAGTCTCTACTCGCTCACATTGTCCTCAATGTTACATTTTTTTAATCAGCCCAGGATCATCACTGCAATACACTAGAGCAGCGTCTTTTCAAATTCTTTTCCTTAAATGTAGAGCCTAAACGTTCTGCAGAATGTTTAGGAAGATCTAATTCCTTTCCTTTGAGCTGTGACTCGTTGGGCCTGTGGAATCAGTGTTTGTGTAAAAACTGTACTGGTGGAATACCTTTGATATTTTTATTGCATTCAGTGATCAAACATATATATAAAAATTACGTCTTATTTTACTTTTCAGTATAATACAGATGTGCAAAACAAAACAGTATTTAAGAAAGGGGAATTTTAATTAGCAAAATCTATAAAGCAATTAAAATACTTAAGAGAATATAGTGATTTGGGATGTAGAACAGAGCTCCCTGTAAGCTTCATTAATGTTGTTTACAATTTCTTGAGCTTGTTTTAATTAGATACAGCCTCCAATTAGGTGTAATAACTTGTACTTAAAGATATTCTTAGAAAATTGATAGCATCCATTGGTAAATATGCAGAAATAGTGCTGGGATTTTGCAATACAATGACAGTGACTGAGCAAATTTTTTTTTTTATAACAGGTGTTTAAGTTTAACTAAAATAAATTACTAACATAAATTAGATTACTTTAAGAAGAAATGTAAATTGATCATTTGCAACCAGTGTATCATAAATTGCTAAAGTGTATGCACATGAAAACATTATTTAAGGCCGTTGTCTGATCTCATACATTCATGGTACATACACGGGATATGATATAAATATCTAATAGGTGGGACCATTGCTGGGACCCACACATATTGGAAGAACAAGTCAATGATTGGAAAGGTGGCCTACACAGTAAATTTTCATCTTCTTCACTCATTTATTTTATCTCTGTCTTCTGTCTTCAAAAAGTCATGATTTCTTTATTTTTCTGTCAATGTAGCCATATATTTTGCAGGACAAGTTTTAGGTTTAAATGCTCTCATTTTGTTTCCAAATCATGTATTGAAAAACAGAAAAACAATTAAATTTGGGTTGGAATCAAGAAACAAATACAATTTCTCCACTCTTATTAAACTTTTGTTTATAACGTTGTTCCTTGTACAGTAAAAACTCCATTATGTGTATTTTTCTGGTTATAATGATTACCAAATTTAGCCTTTTTTATTTTATCGATATTGAAAAAAATAAGAAACTAAATAATAAAAAATTAAATAATTTACTTTGTGCTCCCATTATCTTAAACACAATGCTATTTTTCCATTGAATAAGTATTACATTTCTTTATTTTATTTTTTTTCACAAAAGGCTGTAGTTTTTATTGGCAATATTTTGGTACATACAACTTTTTGATGGCTTTGTATTAAATTTTTGGGAAAGCTCAATGACCCAAAAAATTCCGGCTTTGTGCATTTTTTAAGGTGTTTAATGTGCATGACAAATAATGTACTAATTTAAACTTTCTGACTTCTACAAATTCAGCAATACAAATAATATTTTTCAGTTACCGTATTTTTCGCTTTATAAGACGCACCTGATTATAAGACGCCCCCCCCTAAATTTGGTGAAGGAATAGAGAATTTTTTAATAAATGGGGTCTGTCTTGAATGGACACTGGCATTATAACAAATAATATAGGGTATATGTCCCTCATATCCCCCTCATCCTAAAATTAGCCCCCTTAATCTGGATATGGCCACCTTATATTGAACACGTCCCCCAGTGATAACACATTTCCCCTATAGCTGGCACACATCCTCTATGGCTGGCACACGGCCCCTGTGGCTGGCACACAGGCCCACTGTGGCTGGCACACGGCCCACTAATGCTGCACACGGCCCCCTGTGGCTGGCACACAGGCCCCCTATTGCTGCACATGGCCCCCTGTGGCTGGCACACGGCCCACTGTGGCTGGCACATGGCCCACTGTGGCTGGCACATGGCCCACTAATGCTGCACACAGCCCCCTGTGACTGGCACACAGGCCCACTGTGGCTGGCACACAGGCCCCCTATTGCTGTACATGGGCCCCTGTGGATGGCACACAGCCCACTATGACTGGCACACAGGCCCACTGTGGCTGGCACACAGGCCCCCTATTGCTGCACATGGCCCCCTGTGGATGGCACACGGCCCACTGTGGCTGGCAAAAGGCCCCCTATTGCTGCACTTGGCCCCCTGTGGCTAGCACATGGCCCACTGTGGCTGGCACATGGCCCACTGTGGCTCGCACACATCACCCTCTGTTAGATATCACAGCACTGTCCTGTCTCGTGTCTCCCTCCTCGGGGTTGAGCTCCTCCTGTCTCCTGCACTTCCTACTTCCTGGTTCTAGTGCTGGTCATATGATCGGGACAGCAGAGAGATATCACAGCGGCAGGAGGGAGACCGGGCAGACACGCTGGAGGAGGTGAGTAAAGAGTTTAGTATTTTACTATGGGCAGCAGCATGGGGGCCTTATCTAACACAGGAGGGGCATGTGCGATCAAAGGTAAGCACAGGCAGATATAATATGTGCAGCTCCCCCAGCCCATCAACGTGATGCAGTTTCAGCACCATGCTGATAGACAGCGGCTGTGCATATTATATGAGCGGGAGCAGGAGAACAAACGCTGCCGCCCACAGCTTCACCTGCCCCCAACCAGCCCCCCCAGCAGCCCCCAGCACCGTTCCAGAGCGGTCCGCACCTCCACTGGACTCTGTATATATACTGTATATATACACCCCCCTCCCATATATTCGGATTATAAGACGCACCCCTTACTTTCCCCAAAAATTTGGGGGAACAAAAGTGCGTCTTATAAAGTGAAAAATACGGTACTTAATTGGAAGAATGAAATAATTTAAAAATTTATATTTTCAACATTTTTGTAACTTCCACCCTTTTTGTTATTCTAGTCAACTGCTTTTGCCTTGCTTCTGGAGCTTTAGCACAAAACTGTCTTTACAAGGTCAAAATATACAGTTTGTCCACCCATATCCTTTCCACCGCCATTAATTTGAGAACGGCGGCAGCTATAGGCATAGAAGTGGTGTCTAGGTATAGTAAAGTAGCCATGCACTACGCAATGAAACCACCTATAGCGTCACCTGGTGGAAAACAACGGAGTTAGCAATTTTATTTTGAAAACGGAACGAGATAGAGAAAAAAGTGAATTAAAGTTGTAGGGCATCATCAATTCAAAGCAAATCAACACCTTGCATACAGAAATGCTATGATTAGAACGTATAAAACTCACAAGGCTGCGGACGTGAAGCAATAACTCATGGATACCTTCCTACAAGTCATTGGGTATGGTGGCTGCATGGAGTGGAATCCACGTTCACCTGACCTAACCCCATTGGACTTCTTTGTGTGAGGTCACATCAAACAGCACGTGTATGTGACCCCCCCACCAACATTGCAGGACCTACGACGACATATCACAGATGCTTGTGCAAACATGTCACCTACCATATTGCACAACGTGCAGCAAGATACAGTATGCTGTCCAGAGTCCAGATGTGCATTGCAGCTGACGGTGGCCACTCTCAGCATCAAAGTTAAATGAGTGCCATATGCGTGACCAGCAATCAGTGTTTTGGGGGGGGTCATGGGAGTCATATCATAGCATTTATGTATGCAAGGTGTCGATTCGTATTGAATTGATGATGGCCTACAACGTTGTAATTCCTTTTCGTTCTCTATCTCGTTCCGTTTTCGAGATAAAAATGCTAACTCCGTTGTTTTCCACCTGGTGGCGCTATAGGTGGTTTCATTGCAGTGGGTAAAGATGAGCCACCCCCCTAGTGTTCGAGTTCGGTTCGTCAAACAGCGTACAAGTTCGGCAAACGTTCAACGAACCCCTTGGAACCCCATTGAAAACAATGGCAGGCAAACAAAAACACAATCACATAGAAAACACCTTCTAAGGTGTCCAAAAGGTGACAAACAACTCATAAGACACCACAAACACATGAAAAAGTGACAAGGACATATGCTCATGCTGGAACAAAAGAGCTGGACGAGTAAAAAGAGGAGGAGACAAAGATATAGGCATGTGATGCCCTTCTAAAAATCATGTAAAACACAGCAAGCGGAGTCCAAGCAGAGTCTCCCTTTTTTACAAAAATTGGGTCACACAAACCACTTCAGTGGCATCACTTGTGCCCCAGTTGCAAACTTCACATGTTGATTTGCATCAAGCACATTCAAAAATACGCCAGCCTTAACTGTCCCCAGGATGACACCGGGGTAGCAAAGTCCTTGCTGAACCATGACTTGTTCATCTTGGATCATTTTTAAAAACAGAGCAATTGGACTCCAAGCAGAGTCTCCCTTTTTTCCAAAAATTGGCCCACACACACCACTTCAGTGGCATCACTTGTGCCCCAGTTGCAAACTTCACATGTTGATTTGCATCAAGCACATTCAAAAATACGCCAGCCTTAACTGTACCGAGGATGAACCAGGGTAGCAAAGTCCTTGCTGAACCATGACTTGTTCATCTTGGATCATTTTTAAAAACACAGCAAGGGGACTCCAAGCCGAGTCTCCCTTTTTTCCAAAAATTGGGCCACACACACCACTTCCGTATGCATTAGTAGTGCCCCAGTTGCAAAATTCACATGTTGATTTGCATCAAGCACATTCAAAAATACGCCAGCCGTACCTGTACCGAGGATGACACCAGGGTAGCAAAGTCCTTGCTGAACCATGACTTGTTCATTTTCGCTCATTTTTAAAAACACAGCAAGGGGACTGCAAGCAGATTCTCCCTTTTTTCTAAAAATTGGGCCACACACACCACTTCAGTGGCATCACTTGTGCCCCAGTTGCAAACTTCACATGTTGATTTTCATCAAGCACATTCAAAAATGCGCCAGCCTTTACTCTCCCCAGGATGACACAGGGGTAGTAAAGTCCTTGCGGATCCATGACTTGCTCATCTTCATGAACGTTAGTCTGTCCACATTGTCACTGGACAGACGCGTGCACTTATGTGTCAGTACACACCCAGCAGCACTGAAGACACGTTCTGAAACAACGCTGGCTGTGGGACACGACAAGATCTCCAAGGCGTAAGTGGAGAGCTCAGGCCATTTTCAAGATTGGAAGCCCAAAATGAGCAAGGCTCCAGTTGCACAGTCATGGCATCGATGTTCATTTGGAGATACTCCTGTATCATCCTCTCCAGCCATTGACTATGTGACAGACTTCTTGTCTCTTGTGGCCTTGCAAAGGATGGTCTAAAAAAATTATGAAACGATTCCATAAAATCGGTTTTACCACCAGATACGGTGTTGCTGGTACGGTTTGACAGATGATGACTCGACAGTCCCATGCTTAGCAAATTACAACTGGGAGATTCACTCTGTGCAACACTGGTGTTTGGTGGAAAAGACGGGTTAAGATTGCGTAACAGCTTCAGCTGAAACTCCTGCATACGTGCGTCCCTTTCTATGGCTGGAATTATTTTCCCAAATTTTGACTTGTACCAGGGATCTAAGAGTGTGGCAACCCAGTAGTCAGCATTACTTCTAATTCGGACAATCCGAGGGTCATGTTGTAGGTAGTGCAGCAAGAAAACGCTCATGTGTCTTGCGTAGAGATGAGCGATCCTCTGAAGGCTCGGGTTCGGTTTGGTTCGTCGAACGGAGGCTCTGTTCGACTTCGGTTCGACGAACCTCTCGATCCCCATTAAAAACAATGGGAGGCAAACACAAACACATAAAAACACATTATCCATGTACACATACAGTTAATAAGCATTGCCTTAACACTTACAGGTCCCCGCAACGCGTCCTGCACTCTGTCTCCCGCCGCTTTTACTTCCGATAATTTCTGCGTCCTCCCTGTAAACAGCACTGATGATAGGACCTATCGTGATGTCAAAATAGCATGTGACCAGTCACGTGTCTATTATCTCATTGGCTACAGACTGGTCACATGGCTATGACGTCATGCTAGGTCCTGTCAGTGCATCTCTCCAGTACACGGTGCTCATTCCAGCATGTCCGTGTACCGGCGAAATGCTCTGGCAGATGTTCGACTCCCCGTTCCTGCATGTGGGCGCTCTTTACAGAGTCAGCTCACATGCAGGGACTCGCTGTCACAGCCGGTAAATAGCGGCACCGGGAGTCACGTGATCGGAGCACCGTTGCTATGGTAAACGGCCTGTCAGCGGTGACATTACCACTTACAGCACGCAGCTTCTGCTCACTCACTGAGTGAATAGGCTGCATGGTAGCAGCAGCGTTCTTCCTCCCATGCAGTGCTGCCTGATGTATCAGAGCTGCATGGGTTAAAGGAGAAAGAAGACAGAAGACCATGGATCGTGGAGGGATGAGAGGGAGTAATAAACATGGAGTCTCTAAGTGTGTCTGTGTATTTATTTCTATTAAAGTATTTTTTCTCTGTGTGGTGTCTTTTTTTAACCCTTTATTGGAGATTCTTAATGGCCGGGTCAAACTTGCCTGACATTAACAATCTCTGGCTTAATACTAGCTAGTAAAACAAAGCTAGTATTAACTCATTATTACCCAGCGAGCCACCCGGCTTCAGGGCAGCTGGAAGAGTTGGATACAGCGCCAGATGATGGTGCTTCTATGAAAGCACCATTTTCTGGGGCGGCTGTGGATCGCAATTCTCTGCAGAGGGGCCCAGAAAGCTGGTGCCAACCTGTGCTGAAGATTCCAATCCCCAGCTGCCTAGTTGTACCTGGCTGGACACAAATATGGGGCGAAGCTCATGTCATTTTTTTTTTTAATTATTTCATGAAATGGGCTTCCCTATATTTTTAGTTCCCAGCCAGGTACAAATAGGCAGCTAGGGGGTTGGGGCAGCCGTACTTGCCTGCTGTAGCTGGCTAGCATACAAAAATATGGCGAAGCCCACGTCATTTTTTTGGTGGGCACAAAACTCCTGCATACAGTCCTGGATGGAGTATGCTGAGTCTTGTAGTTCTGCAGCTGCTGACTGCTCTCCTGCATACAGGCAGACAGGAGCTGCAGAACTACAAGGCTCAGCATACTCCATCCAGGACTGTATGCAGGAGTTTTTTGCCCCCCAAAAAAATTGTGTGGGCTTCGCCATGTTTTTGTATGCTAGCCAGGTACAGCAGGCACCTACGGGCTGCCCCCAACCCCCAGCTGCCTATTTGTACCCGGCTGGGAACCAAAAATATAGGTAAGCCCTTTTTTTAATTATTTCATGAATTTAAAAAAAAAATGACGTGGGCTTCACCCACTTTTTGTGTCCAGCCAGGTACAACTAGGCAGCTGGGGATTGGAATCCACAGCTCAGGGTGCCCAAGCTTTCCGGGCACCCCTGCTGCGAATTGCAGTCCGTAACCGCCCCAGAAAAGTTGCTGTATCCAACTTTTTCAGCTGCCCTGGTGACGGGTGGTTCGCTGGGTAATAATGGGGTTAGGGCTAGCTGTATATTATCAACTGGCCCTAAGCTTGAAATTCATGGTGTCAAGCCAATATTAGACATGGCCAACATGAATTTCTAGTACAGATAAAAACCAACACAACACACAGAAAAATATTTTTATTAGAAATAAAACACAACACAATTAGAGACTCCATCTTTAGTGAAATAAAGAACCACCCTCCACAGTAATCCTGGGTAAAGGGTCCCGCACCGTCCAATCTGGGTCCAATATTATCTGATCGGTTTGCTGGAAGGCAAAGCGATCAGATGATGTGTCAGGTTCAAAGGCCTAAATCACATGACAGATCAGCTGATTGTATAAACGGCTTTTATACAATCAGCTGATGCATTAGTGCAAAAAAAACAAACAAACTACACACTTCTGTGCAGACTCCTGTCCGACAACATCAGCTGATAGTTTAGCCGTCCGGGTGTAAAAAAGCCGGTCTCACCGCTCGACTTATATTGTCAGCTGATGCCGTCAGGTGACCACATCAGCTGATCATCGCCAGGTCTGAGAGAGAGAGAGAGAAAGAAGAGAGAGAGAAGAGAGAAGAGAAAAAAGAGAGAGAAAAGAGAAGAGAGAGACAGAAGAGAGCGAGAGAAGAGGAAAGAAGAGAGAGAGGAGAGAGAAGAGGAGAGAAGAGAGAGAGGAGAGAGAGGGGAGAGAAGAGGAGAGAGAGGAGAGAGACTGACTGACTGACTGAGACTGACTGACTGACTGACTGAGAGAAAGAAAGAGAGCAATGCAGCCTCATTCCGTGAACTGCTCCGATTTTAGAGTTGTGGCTCACAGCTGATGTCCGGCTCCTCCCTCAGCGCATAATTAAATTAAATTAGAATTCTAAATAAATAATTCTAATTTAAAATTAAAAATAAATTAAATTTTTTATCGACACAGCCGCGACTTAAACTTTTGAACTAATGCTTCTTAGGCGAGCGCTCTATCCATTGAGCTACTGGCTCTAATGATAAACATAGGCAGATTTGGTAATCTTGACTTTTGCATTGCAGACTGAAGTCTCAGATTACAGTGCGGTTCACCTCAGGTGCTACGTAGAGAGGACACAGAGCGCTCCCTGTAATCTTCATGTAGCAGAGCTAGCAGAGCTGACCGTGTCGTGTGGATTATGTCGGACCTGAGGGGTTATTTGAGAATTTTAATAGAATAGTGAAAGAGGATTTTTTTTGTCTTTTATTCCAAATAAACAATTTTTCTCTGTGTGTGTTTCTTTACTTTCACTTACAGTTTAATCATGGAAGGTGTCTCGGGGAGACGCCTGGCATGATTAACTCATTATTACCCCGATTGCCACCGCACCAGGGCAATTCGGGATGAGCTGGGTAGAGTCCCGGGACTGTCGCATCTAATGGATGTGGCAACTCCATGCTGGCTGCTGGGTGATATTGTTAGGCTGGAGGGCTCCCCATAACGTGAAGCTCCCCATCCTGACAATACCAGCCTCCAGCCGTGTGGCTTTATCCTAGCTGGTATCAAATATGGCGGGAACCGCATTTTTTTTTATTTATTTATTTATTTTACTGCACGATATAGACCCGCCCACTGGCGGCTGTGATTGGTTGCAGTGAGACAGCTGTCACTCATCGTGGGGGCGTGTCTGACTGCAACCAATCATGGGCGCCGGTGGGTGGGGAAAGCACGAAATAACTAATTGAATAATGAAGTGGCAGCCATTTTCAAAAGAGGAAAAGACGCCGCAGATTTGTGACAGCCGTGCAGCGAGGCACCCGTGATCGGTGAGTAGGAAAGAGAGAGGGATTGTGCTGGGGACGCAGGACACATGCAGATAGCAACGTGTGCACTAGAGATAAACGAACCTCTAGAGGCTCGAGTTCGGTTTGGTTCGTCGAATGGAGGCCGCGTTCGAGTTCAGTTCGGCGAACCGTTCAACGAACCTCTCGAACCCCATTGAAAACAATGGGAGGCAATCACAAACACATAAAAACACATGGAAAACACCTTCAAAGGTGTCCAAAAGGTGGCAAACAACTCACAAGACAACACAAACACATGGGAAAGTGACAAAGACAAAAACTCATGCGAAAACAAAACAGCTGGACGAGGAAAAAGAGCAGGAGACACAGATCTATGAGTATATGCAAGTGAACATCGATGGCGTTACTGTGCAACTTGAGCCTTGCTCATTTTAGGCTTCCAATCTGGATAAATAGCCTGAGCTCGCCACTTACGCCTTGGGGATCTTGACGTGTCCCACAGCCAGCGTTCTCTCAGACCGTTTCTTCAGTGCTGCTGGGGGTGTGCTGACAGATAAGCGCATTCATCTGTCCACTGACAATGTAGACAGACTAACGTTCATCAAGATGAGAAAGTCATGGATCAGAGAGGACTTTTCTACCTCTGTGTCATCCAGGGGAGGCAAAAGGCAGGTGTATTTTTGAGAGTGCTTCATGCAAAGCATCTTTTTAGGATTGAAAATGGTGGACAACTGATGCCAGTCAAGTGGTGTGTGTGTGTGGCCCAATTTTTGGAAACGAGGGAGACTGTGGTTGGAGTCCCCTTGCTGTGTTTTACATGATTTTAGAAGGGCATGACATGCCTAAGAGGTTGACGTTCAGCATCTGCAAGCTGAGTATACAGAAATGCTGCCTTTCCACCCTTTTTACACAGAGGATTTTCGAGATCTTATGCCCATCGCAGTGCCCCAAGAGCCGATGCCCAGTTGCCACTCCTTTTCCAACAAAGGCATGCCGGCGCTACACCAGCATGTCGCACACAACAACACCGCTTCCTTGAGAAACTCTGTGTGTGACAGGGTGCATTTCAACACAGATACTTGGACCAGTAAGCATGGACAGGGGTGTTACATGTCGTTGACTGGACACTGGGTAACTATGGTGAGAGATGGAGAAGGGTCTGCTGTAAAAGTCTTTCCATCCCCACGAGTTGTTCGTGAATCCTTCCTCTGTATGTAGAAGTTCCTCCACTGCTTCTGTCTCCTCAACCTCGTCTAGGTACTCAACCTCCTTTCAAAAACCTGTATTGTAAGGCCACTGGCATTGTAACTGTGCACAAGGAATGCCGCACACCTCCTTACTATGGTGGCAGCAGAGCTCAACGGCATCAGGTGGTCGACTCTTTACTTTGAAATGTATGGGAAATATGAGTCACACCGCTGAGGAGTTGTGGACGGTAAGCTCTGGAGAGTGAGACCGAGTTTCATCAATGGTTGTCTCCACTCAACCAGCAGCCAGGGGAGGACGGGTGCGACAATGATGCAAACATGGTTGCGGCCCTTCACCATGACAATGTGACACATGTGCCTTGTATGGCTCACGTGTTGAACCTGGTTGTCCAGCAATTTTTAAACCACCATCCCAGCCTACATGGGCTTCTGCGGCGGCCACGCTCGCTATGTACTTACTTCCATCATTCACACCCAGCAGCTCAACAACTTGCATTGCTCCAGAAGTCTTTTGGTCTGGCGGTTCACCGCCTGAAATGCGATGTGCCGACACACAGGAAATTTTAAACTGCACATGTTGCAGCTTTTGTGGCAGCACCGGCGAGCCCTGCAGCAATACGTTATGACGGATAGCCTTGGCTAAAGAGATCCAGAGGTGGGGCACATCACGATGCTGGAGTGGTCTCAGATAAAGGGCCTATGCACCCTTCTTCAACGTTTAAAAATGGCGACGAAGATGTTTAGCGCTAACGTTACCATTATCTGCATGACAATTGTGGTAATCTACATGCTGTTGTTGGAGTCCCCTTTTTTTTAAAAAATGAACCAAGATGAAGAAGTCATGGATCAGAGATCACTTTTCTTCCCCTGTGTCATCCTAGGGAGGTGAAAGGCAGGTGTATTTTTGAGAGTGCTTCATGCAAAGCATCTTTTTAGGATTGAAAATGGGAAACAACTGATGCCAGTCAAGTGGTTTGTGTGTGGCACAATTTTTGGAAACGAGGGAGACTGTAGTTGGAGTCCCCTTGCTTTTGAAAAAAGAACCAAGATGAACAAGTCATGGATCACAGAGGAGTTTTCTTCCCCTGTGTCATCCTGGGGAGGCGAAAGGCACGTGTATTTTTGAAAGAGCTTCATGCAAAGCATCTTTTTAGGATTGAAAATGGGGGACAACTGATGCCAGTCAAGTGGTGTGTGTGTGGCCCAATTTTTGGAAGCGAGGGAGACTGTGGTTGGAGTCCCCTTGCTTCTGAAAAAAGAACCAAGATGAACAAGTCATGGATCACAGAGGACTTTTCTTCCCCTGTGTCATCCTGGGGAGGCGAAAGGCAGGTGTATTTTTGAGAGTGCTTCATGCAAAGCATCTTTGTAAGCTTGAAAATGGGTGTCAACTGATGCCAGTCAAGTGCTGTGTGTGTGGCACAATTCTGGGAATTAAGAAAGACTGTGGTTGGAGTCCGCTTGCTGTGTTTTACATGATTTTCGAAGGGCATGACATGGCTTAGAGGTTGACTTTCATCATCTGCAAACTGTTGGCTACAGAAATGCTGCCTTTCCAACCTTTGGATGAGAGGATTTTCGAGACCTTATGCCCATCGCAGTGCCTCAAGAGCCGATGCCCAGTCACCACTCCTTCTTCAAGAAAGGCGTGCCCGCGCTACCACAGCAGGTCGCACACATCACCGCTTCCTTGAGAAACTCTGTGTGTGACAGGGTGCATTTCACCACAGATACTTGGACCAGTAAGCATGGACAGGGGCAATACATGTCGCTGACTGGGCACTGGGTAACTATGGTGAGAGATGGAGAAGGGTCTGCTGTACAAGTCTTGCCGTCCCCACAAGTTGTGTGTCAATCCTTCCTCTGTATGTAGAAGTTCCTCCACTGCTTCTGCTTCCTCAACCTCATCTGGGTCCTCCACCTCTGCCCAAACCCTGTCTGTTCAGGCCACCCGCGTTGTAACTGCGCACAAGGAATCCCACACACCTCCTTACTATGCTGGCAGCAGAGCTCAACGGCATCAGGCGGTCGACTCTTTACTTTGAAATGTCTGGGAAATGTGAGTCACACCGCTGAGGAGTTGTGGACAGTAAGCTCTGGAGAGCGAGACCGAGTTTCATCAATGATTGTTTCCACTCAACCAGCAGCCAGGGAAGGCCGGGTGCGACAGTGATGCAAACCTGGCTGCGACCCTTCTTCAGGGCAATGTGACACATGTGCCTTGTATGGCTCACGTGTTGAACCTTGTTCTACAGCAATTTTTAAACCACCATCCTGGCCTACATGGCCTTCTGCAGTGGGCACGCTCGCTATGTCGTCACTTCCACCATTCACACCCAGCAGCTCAATAACTTGCATCACTCCAGAAGCCTTTCAGTCTTGTGTTTCACCGCCTGAAATGCGATGTGCCGATATGCAGGAATTTGAATCTGCACATGTTGCAGCATCTGTTGCAGCACCGCCGAACCCTGCTGCAATACGTTATGACGTATAGCCTGGGCTAACTAGATCCAGAGGTGGTGCAGATCACGCTGCTGGAGTGGTGTCAGATCAAGGACCTATGCACCCTTCTTCACAGTTTACAAATGTTGACGAAGATGTTTAGCACTGGCGATGCCATTATCAGCATGACAATTCCGGTCATCTACATGCTGGAGCACACTCTAAACATTATTGGGAGTCAGGTGGTGGGACAAGAGGAAGGGAAGGACGTATAGGAGGAGTCATATGCGGAAGGGATAACAAGATCTACAAGGTCCAAACGGTCAGCTGCACCAGAGCGGCAGGCATGGGACGGTGGGGGAGAGGGATTAACAAGTGCGCATAGTATCAGCAAAACTGTTGAGGAAGGTGCAGGAGCCCATGAATAAATGGAGGACGAACTGGCAATGGGCATGGAAGACTGAGCAGATGAGGGAGAGCTTGCTCACATTTCATTTGTGCGAGGTTGGAGGGAGAGGGCAGAGAAAGGAGGCATGAATCTCACCTCTCCGCCAACAACACAGCAAGGACTTGGTCCTCCTGGATGTGCAAGACACATGAGTGCCTTCTTGTTGCACTACCTACAACATGACCCTCTGATTGTCCGAATTCGAACTAATGCTGACTAGTGGGTTGCCACAATGTTACATCCCTGGTACAAGACAAAATTTGGCGAAAGAAGTCCTACCATAGAAAGGGACGCACGTATGCAGGAGTATCAGCAGAAGCAGATACGCAATCTTAGCTCGGCTTTTCCACTAAACACAAGAGATAAGCGAACCGGTCGTGGTTCGGCTCGAGTTCGGTTCGTCGAACGGAGGTCCCGTTCGAGTTCAGTTCGTCGAACCGAACTCGAACCACATAGGAAACAATGGCAGGCATTCACAAACACATAAAAACACCTAGAAAACACCCTCAAAGGTGTCCAAAAGGTGAGAAAACTCACAACACAACACAAACACATGGGAAAGTGACAAGGACATATACTCATGCGAAAACAAAAGAGCTGGACAAGGAAAAAGAGGAGGAGACACAGATATAGGCATGGCACGCCCCTTTAATATCATGTAAAACAACGCAAGGTGACTTCAAGCGGAGTCTACCTTTTTTCCAAAAATTGGGCCACACACACACCCACCCCTTCAGTGGCAGCAGTTGTGCCCCAGTTGTACACTTCACAGCTAGATTTGCATCAAGCACATTCAAAAATACGCCATTCTTAACCGTCCCCAGGATGACACCGGGGTAGGTAGCAAAGTCTTTGCTGAACCATGACTTGTTCATCTTGGCTCCTTTTAAAAAACACAGCAAGCAAGGGTTACTCCAAGCGGAGTCTCCCTTTTTTCCAAAAATTGGGCCACACAGACACCCCATCAGTGGCAGCACTTGTGCCCTAGTTGCAAACAGGATGTTTTGATTTGCATCAAGCACATTCAAAAATACGCCATAATTAACCGTCCCCAGCATGACACCGGGGTAGGTAGCTAAGTCTTTCCTGATGCCAGCTCTGTTCATCTTGGCTCCTTTTAAAAAACACTGCAAGCAAGGGTTACTCCAAGCGGAGTCTCCCTTTTTTCCAAAATTTGGGCCCCACACACACCCACCCCTTCAGTGGCAGCAGTTGTGCCCCAGTTGTACACTTCACAGGTAGATTTGCATCATGCACATTCAAAAATACGCCATACTTAACCGTCCCCAGGATGACAACGGGGTAGGTAGCAAAATATTTGCTGAACCATGAATTGTTCATCTTGGATCATTTTTAAAAACACTGTAAGCAAGGGTTACTCCAAGCGGAGTCTCCCTTTTTTCTAAAAATTGGGCCACACAGACACCCCATCAGTGGCAGCACTTGTGCCCTAGTTGCAAACAGGATGGTTTGATTTGCATCAAGCACATTCAAAAATACGCCATAATTTACCGTCCCCAGCATGACACCGGGGTAGGTAGCTAAGTCTTTCCTGATCCCAGCGCTGTGCATCTTGGATCATTTTTAAAAACAATGTAAGCAAGGGTTACTCCAAGCGGAGTCTCCCTTTTTTCCAAAAATTGGGCCACACAGACACCCCATCAGTGGCAGCACTTGTGCCCTAGTTGCAAACAGGATGTTTTGATTTGCATCAAGCACATTCCAAATTCACAAGCATTTACTCTCTCCAGGATGACACAGGGGTAGTAAATTCCTTGTGGATCCATGACTTGTTCATTTTGATGAACGTCAGTCTGTCCACATTGTCACTGGACAGACGCGTGCGCTTATCTGTCAGCACACACCCAGCAGCACTGAAGACACGTTCAGAGACAACGCTGGCAGCTGGACACGACAAAATCTCCAAGGCGTAAGTTGAGAGCTCTGGCCATTTTTCAAGATTTGAAGCCCAAAATGAGCAAGGCTCCATTTGCAAAGTCATGGCATCGATGTTCATTTGGAGATACTCCTGTATCATCCTCTCCAGCCGTTGACTATGTGTCAGACTTGTTGTCTCTGGTGGCCTTGCAAAGGACGGTCTAAAAATATTATGAAAAGATTCAATAAAATTGCTGTTACCAGCACCAGATACGGTGCTACTGGTACGGGTAGACTGTTGAAGATGACGAGACCGTCCCATGTTTGTCAAGTTACAACTGGGAGATTCACTCCCTGCACCTGCACGGTTGTTTGGTGGAAAAGCCGAGCTAAGATCGAGTAACAGCTTCTGCTGATACTCCTGCATACGTGCGTCCCTTTCTATGGCTGGAATTATGTCACAAAATTTGGACTTGTACCGGGGATCTAATAGTGTGGCAAGCCAGTAGTCATCATCACTTCTAATTTTGACAATACGAGGGTCATGTTGGAGGTAGTGCAGCAAGAAGGCACTCATGTGTCTTGCGCAGCCATGCGGACCAAGTCCACGCTGTGTTTGTGGCATAGAGGTGCTAACCGTTCTTTCTTCCTCTGACATCTCCCCCCAACCTCTTTCAACTGAAATTTGACTAAGGTCTCCCTCATCCGCTGAGTCTTCCATGTCCATGGACAGTTCGTCCTCCATTTCTTCATGTTCTCCTGCACCTTCCTCAACATTTCGCCTGCTACCATGCGCCCTTGTTGATCCCTGTCCCCCATGGTCCCATGCCTAGCGCGTTGGTGATGATGAACGTCTGGACCTTGGTGATGTTGTTGTGTCTTGCGCTTATGAATCCTCCTGTAGTTCCTCCCCTTCCTGTTGTCCCACCCCCTGACTCCGAATAGTGTTTAGCGTGTGCTCCAGCATGTAAATGACTGGAATTGTCATGCTGATAATGGCATTGTCAGCGCTAAACATATTCGTCGCCATGTCGAAACTGTGCAGAAGGGTGCATAGGTTCTTGATCTGAGACCACTCCATCAGGGTGATCTTCCCCACCTCTGCATCTCGTTGGCCCAGGCTATACGTCATGATGTATTGCACCAGGGCTCGGCGGTGCTGCCACAGTCGCTGTAACATGTGGAGAGTCGAATTCCAGCGTGTCGCCACATCGCATTTCAGGCGATGAACCAGCAGGCCGTAAGACTCCTGGAGCGACGCAAGTCGCTCAGCTGCGGCTGTTGAACGGCGGAAGTGAGCAGACAGTTTTCGTGCCCTGGTCAGAAGGCCATCTAGGCCGGGATAGTGTGTTAAAAATTGCTGGACAACAAGGTTCAACACGTGAGCCATACAAGGCCCGTGTGTCACCTTGCCCAGGCGAAGGGCCGCACCCAGGTTTGCAGCATTGTCGCACACGGCCTTACCAGGCTGCAGGTTGAGTGGAGACAACCATTTATTAAACTCGGACCGCAGAGCTGACCACAACTCCTCAGCTGTGTGACTCCTATTCCCAAGACATGTCAAGCTAAAGACTGCCTGATGCCATTGCGCTCTGCTGCCAGCATAGTAATGAGGGGTGCGTGATTCCTTCTGCGCAGTTAGAACGCTGGTGGCCTGACCAGGCAGGCTTGGGGCGGAGGTGGAGGACCCAGATGAGGTGGAGAAGGCAGAAGCAGTGGCGGAACTTGGACAGACAGAGGATTGACACACAAGTCGTGGGAACGGCAAGACTTGTGCAGCAGACCCTTCACCATCTATCACCATAGTTACCCAGTGCCCAGTCAGCGACATGTAACGTCCCTGTCCATGCTTACTGGTCCAAGTATCGGTGGTGAAATGCACCCGTTCACACACAGAGTTTCTCAAGGAAGCGGTGATGTTGTGTGCGACATGCTGGTGTAGCACGGCCACACCTTTCTTAGAGAAGTAGTGGCGACTGGGCATCTGGTACTGGGGCACAGCGACAGACATAAGGTCTCTAAAATCCTGTGTGTCCACCAGGCGGAAAGGCAGCATTTCGGTAGCCATGAGCTTACAGAGGGATAAAGTCAACCTCTTAGCTTTGTCATGGGTCGCAGGAAATGGCCTTTTATTTGTCCACATCTGAGGGACAGAGATCTGGCTGCTGTGTGTAGACGGTGTTGAGTAAGGTGTCCCTGAAAAAATGCAGCTTTGTGAGGAAAGTGCAGACGTAGACATGATGTCGCCTTCATCCAACGTTGGTGCTATCGATGTCTGAGAGAGCTGTACACACGTACTTGTTTCCCCTTCCAAACCAACTGACGACCTACCAAGCAAACTGCCTTTTGCGGTTACAGTGGTGGAAGTTGTGCGTGGAAAACCAGGTGTGACAGCTGTCCCCACAGTCCTAGAAGATGAAGAGCACGCGGATGCACTAGAAGGGGCAGGCGGTGGATGGTTCGCTCCGCTAGGCCGCATTGCAGCACGGTGAGCTTCCCACTGGGACATATGATATTTATTCATGTGACGATTCATGGAAGAAGTTGTCAAACTGCTGAGGTTTTGCCCTCTACTAACAGAATCATGACAAATTTTACAGATCACATAATTTGGGCGATCTTTTGCTATGTCAAAAAAGGACCAGGCTAGGCAAGGCTTAGCGGGCATGCGACCTGCTGATCCACCCCGACTAGTGCTCAGAGGCACAGTGGTGGCTGAGGATGCAGTTGTAGACGTGCTACCAGTACTCCGACTCTGTCCAGGAAGGCGCAAGGTAACTTCGTGATCAGTTGCATCCTCCTCCACCACCTCTGTTGACCTCCTCGAGTGCCTGACTGTGGGTTGACAGTAGGTGGGATCTAGAACTTCCTCATCAATTGTTGTGTTTGCACTCCCCTCACCCTCATACCGAGCCTCTTCTTGCCCTGACCGAATATTTAAGTTGTCATCCCAATCTGGTATCTGCGTCTCATCGTCATCAGTATGTTCCTCATTGTCTATAACAACAGGTGTTACAGTTTGTGAAAAAGGGTCAACATTATGCTCAGAAACTTTGTCCTCGCGGCCTGAATCAGAGTCACAAAGGTTCTGGGCATCACTGCAGACCATTTCCTGGTCTGTACTCACTGTAGCTTGGGAGCAGACCTCTGATTCCCAGGCTATAGTGTGACTGAACAGCTCTGCAGACTCAGCCATCTCAGTTCCACCATACTGTGCAGGGCGGATGGAGACTTCAGAGCTGGGAGAAAGCAAGTTTGATTGGGATGACAACTCAGAGGACTGGTGTTTTTTGGATGCAGTAGTTGAGGTGGCGGAGAGGGCACTTGTTGGACCACTTGAGATCCATTCAAGCATTTTCCTTTTTTGGCCATCATCTACCTTTGTTCCAGTTGTTCGTGTCCGTAAAAAAGGGAGCACATCGGATTGTCCACGGTAAGTAGTAGACATCTTACTTTTGCTGGAAGATGGTCTATCTTCAGCAGATGTTAATGGAGCTTGAGATGGAAAATCTCCTGATGAGCTCCGTCAGCTATGTGTATGGAGTGAAACGCGTTGAGATCAGACTTTAAAGAAATCATGACATAAGAAATTGAATATTCTCTAGGCACCTTGGAGATTCCCAGATAAGTGAATAATATAATAATAATTGTTGAATATAATGGAAATTTTCTAATGACTTTATGTCATTTTTTCAACTAGAACTGTAAGGACCAAATTTAGGGCCAGCCGCCGAGGAGTGGGGGCACCGGAAAAATAAGGGTGTACTCCATTTGCCAGGTAGGAGTGAGACTGAGGGAAAGTCCATATTGGGTACTAATGTCACTGTATATGTATTATATGCACTGGGTGCCGGAGATTTAGGTGGTCTTCTTCACTGTAAAGACTTGTTTTCTGTATAGGCTGAGAGGGAGAGAGAAGGGACACACAAGGGCGAGCCGCCGAGGAATGGGGGCATCGTTTAAATAAGGATGTACTCCATTGATAGGTAGGGATAGTCCTTGTGAGGGCAAAATTAAGGACATTTCTATTTGATTGGTTCCCCTCGAGTATTATTGGTTTTTCAAAAAAAGTGTGCATTTTTCTCCATACCTTCCATCCCTCAAGTGTCTAAAGTAAAGTGATCCAGACACCCTTTTTAAACTTTCACTGTATATGTATTTTTGTCGTTTGTCTTGGTATGAAGATTTTTAAAGAGATATGAATAAAAAGAAAAATTTTAGTATAAATTGAAAAAAGCAGGTTTAATCTGACATAACAGCTAAGTTTGTTACCCGCTAAAGAAATTCCTTTTCTGAGAGTTTTTTTCTGAGTTTTTTGTCCTTATGGCAGGTTTTCTATCTGAACCAATAAATACCAGCCAATGGTTGTTGGAGGCAGGTAATGTTTTCTCTGATAAGGCACCCAACAATACAGAAACTACGGTGACCTTGAAAAAGGTCTTTAACGACTTGTATAGCTGTTACAAGGAGAACTTGAAATCCTTTTGGGAAGTTTAGTCCCTTGAAAACTATATAAAACAAGGCATAATTCCCAGAGGCCTCAGGATACCACTAGTACCGGCAATGCGATCCAGAAGTCCAGCTCTACTAGAGCAGTGGGAAAAAGAGTCGAGAGCCGCATCCATTAGATTTTTACAAATACTGTTGGTGGAGGAAAAAGTAACATTAAACAAGACAACTAGTAAACTTACAGAACAAATTGCCCTTTCTCTTAAACACAAAAACGACCCAGATTTTCACAAAAAAGAGCTGTTATTACAAAACTCAGTAGAACGTTTTCAAAATACACTTAAAGAATGAAAACATCAAAAATGTATTCGTGATCTTGCGGAGTTCAGAGATAATACAGCGTATGATTTTTTTTAAAAGAGAAAGAAAGAGACAATCCCCCTACAGATATATCATCCTCTGACCTGGAGGCATCAGATATAGAAAGGGGAAATAATAGAGTCTTGCCTCAGAGGAGGAGATTTAGACAGCAGAGAAACCGATGGCAAGGGTACCAACAAAATATGAATGTGCCCCCAGGACCAAGCATGTCATCTGACTCCTCTTCCTCTTCGACCTCTTTTTTAGAGCAGGTGGCCCCCCGGTACAATTTAAGACCGAAGTTTATACCGGTGGGATCAAAAAAGAGGTAAAAATCAGATCATCAATCTCTCCACTTATCCACTAACAGAGGGAGATATGAGAGTCCTAAGTAAAGGACTCGCATTTGTCCCCACTGAGCGTTATGATGCATTCTCCTGTACAAAGGATGTAGCTCTCTTTGGGAGAAAGTTGAAATGGAAGAAATTTTTCCATGATACCGATAAAAGTAAAATGGAGGCTCTGGGAATTACGCCTGAGGATAGGGACACCTTTTGTACACTCTGTGATCTCCAAGAAGAAGGAGAAAGGGAACCAGGGACAGGCCCATTTACATCGCTTAAGAAAAAAAGCACTAGATCACCACCAAGGAGTGACCTAGATAGTGTGGATATTTTCATGAAGGTGGTAAATGAGGATCTTTCACAATTATGCTTATCTAAACGAAATGGTGCAGCGAACCTTAATAAACAAGAAATGGACGCAATGGTGGCCCTGACAAAGAATAACAATTTTGTACTGAAACCTTCGGACAAAGGAGGAAACATTGTCCTCCTGGACCATGAAAGATACCTATCCATGTGTCTTGACATTTTGAAGCAGAGGGATAATTACTGCACACTGAGTGAAGATCCCACTGAAATCTTCTCTGGATCCCTGAATACAATTATTGAAACAGCTTTTTAAGAAAAACTAATATCTAAAAACGAACTGGAGTTTATGACTAATAAGTTTCCGACCACACCTACATTTTATGCCCTCCCAAAAGTCCACAAAGGGACGTCCCCTTTAAAGGGACGTCCAATTGTGGCAGGGATTAACTCTTTGACACAAAATGCAGGTATCTATCTTGACAGAATACTAAGGCCCTTTGTGGTGTCCTTGTCCTCATATATACGAGACACCAGTGATTTTTAGGCAAGATAGATGGGATTACTATGGATGATGATACATTCTTTGCATCCATCGATGTAGAGTCCCTCTATAGCTCTATTCCCCATGACAAGGGGCTAAGGTCTGTCAGATTTTTCCTGGAAACAAGAGGTTTACAATATGAAAAACATAATCTTTTTATATTAGACCTCCTAAAACATGTGTTGACCCACAATTTTTTCATCTTTAATAAAAAATACTACCACCAACTCAGGGGCACAGCGATGGGGTGCTCCTGTGCCCCATCGTATGCCAACTTGTTCCTGGGCTGGTGGGGGGACACCATGGTTTTCCAGGAATGTATGTCAAGATGGACTGACCATCTGCTGTTCTGGGGTCGGTTCATAGATGATATATTGATTCTATGGACCGGCCCGCAGGACTTATTTGGAGAATTTGTGCAAGAGTTAAACAAGAATACCATAGGGCTGTTTTTTAGATCAGAGATCCAGAGGAATAATTTACCTTTCTTAGGTGTCATCCTAAGTAAAGATGAAAAGGGCTTTATACAGATTAAGGTTCACCGCAAACCTACTGCATAAAACACTCTGCTCCACTGGACAAGTCACCACCCAGTTCCATTAAAAAGAGGGATCCCGAGGGGACAATACCTTAGATTAAGGAGAAATTGCTCAACAAATAGTGCTTTTCACAATCAAGCAAGAGATTTGCGGGCTAGGTTCTCTGAGAGAGGTTACCCCTCGAATGTTCTAACTAGGGCATATAAGGGAGCAATTGAAAGAGATAGGCATGATCTCCTTGTTCCTAAAGAGAAAGAAGCCTCTGAGCAGATAGTGCGCCTGATTGGCACCTTTGATAATTGCAACCAGGAAGTAATGTCAATTTTACGCAGACACTGGGGTATTTATTATGATCCGGAACCATGGAAGATCACCACACATCAGTGGCAAAAAGGTGACAAGAGCCTTGGCAACTAATCTGGCCGCCATCCCCTTACTAACCAACACAACTAGAAGTAGCCGAGGGGTGAACTAACATCCTGTGCACCGCGAACCCAGCCGGAGAACTAACTATACTAAAGGTAGGAAAGATGAATAACTCTCTGCCTCAGAAAATAGACAAGAATAGCAAGCCCCCCACATTCAAAGACAGGATTAGCAAAAGGTGAGGCCCCCGCTGACTAAAATAGGAAAGGACAGGAAAGGGACTGATGGTAGCCAGAGAAAAACCCTACAAAATACCAACTTCCTGATAGTACAAAAAGGCCCTCAGATCTCTCGATCTGAACTCCATCCTATACCAGGTGCCCTTGTCATACCAATGAACAGAAAACAAGAATTATAACAAATTCAACAAGCCATAAACACATGGACCCAAAGGAGCTATACTCCACACAGAACTGCAGGGAGTTCCTCAACAATCCACTGAGGGGGAAAATCCCTGGAAGGAAATAAACTGAAACCAACCACAACAAATGACAAACCCAGATAAACAAAAGAACCAGACAATAAATAAAGAGCAAGCACTTATCTGGGGAAGATGTGGTGTAGAGCAGGATTAAGCAGGCTGAAAATACAAAGTACAACTGACATCCGGCAACAGCCTGCAATCAGACCAGGACTTAAATAAGCAGAGAATTAGAAAAGGAAACACCCACTGCACAACCCACCTGCTCTGTCCAAACCCTTCCTGGCCACCAGAGGGAGCCTCCCAGCAGCCAAGACATAACTAACATTCACAACAGTACCCCCCCCTTGAGGAGGGGTCACCGAACCCTCACCCACGCCACCGGGTCGCTCGGGATGAGCATGATGGAAGGCGCGAACCAACCTGTCCGCATGAATGTTAGAAGCCACAACCCAAGAGTTATCCTCCTGCCCATAACCCTTCCATTTCACAAGGTACTGAAGCTGACGCCTACTGCAACGGGAATCCAGAATTTTTTCAACCTCATACTCCAGATCCCCTTGTACCAAAACAGGGTCAGGAGGCGCTGCTGCAGGAACTGCCGGCTCCACATGTTTCTTCAACAAGGACTTATGGAAGACATTGTGAATCTTAAATGACGCAGGAAGAGTCAAACGGAAAGATACAGGATTAATAATCTCCGAAATCTTATAAGGTCCAATAAATCTGGGCTTAAATTTAGGAGACGGAACTCTCATAGGAATATTTTTAGAGGACAACCACACCATGTCCCCTACTTTAAACCGGGGACCAACAGTCCGACGCCGGTTGGCAAACTTTTGGGCAGTTTCTTGGGACTGAAACAATTTATCCACTACCTGCCCCCAAATCTGCATTCTGTCGACCATCGAATCCACCCCCGGACAGTCAGACACCTCAAGCTGCCCTGAGAGGAACCTAGGGTGATACCCAAAATTGCAGAAAAAGGGGGACACCAACGTGGTAGAGCTAGCTCTATTGTTAAGGGCAAATTCAGCCAAAGGCAAAAACGAAACCCAGTCATCCTGATCCGCAGAAACAAAACACCGTAAATAGGTCTCCAGGGTCTGGTTAGCCCTTTCAGTCTGACCGTTGGTCTGGGGATGAAACGCCGAGGAGAAAGACAGCTGAACACCCAATTTGGAGCAAAAAAATCCTCCAAAACCTGGATACAAACTGCACCCCTCTGTCAGAAACAATGTTTTCGGGAATACCATGCAAACGGACAACATGTTGCAAAAACAAAGGCACCAACTCTGATGAAGACGGCAACTTAGATAGGGGAACCAAGTGGACCATCTTGGAGAATCTGTCACAGATCACCCAAATCACAGTCATTTTCTGAGAGACGGGAAGCTCTGAAATAAAATCCATAGAGATGTGCGTCCAAGGTTTCTTAGGTACAGGCAAAGGCAATAATAGCCCACTAGAACGTGAACAACAGGGCTTGGACCTAGAACAAACTCCACACGACTGCACAAAACGACGGACATCTCGGGACAGGGAAGGCCACCAAAAAGAGCGTCTCACAAGATCCCGAGTACCAAAAATGCCAGGATGACCCGCCAAAACAGAGCAATGAACCTCAGAGACAACTCGGTCTCTCCATTGGTCTGGGACAAACAGTTTCCCTGTAGGACATCTCTCAGGTTTATCCCCTTGAAATTCCGCCAGTGCCAACCGCAGATCAGGCGAAATAGCCGAGAAAACTACACCATCATTCAGGATAGTAGACGGTTCAACAACCTCCAATGAGTCAGCGCAGAAACTCCTGGAAAGGGCATCAGTCTTAACATTCTTGGTGCCCGGCAAAAAAGAGACCACAAAATTAAACCGGGTAAAAAACAAAGCCCACCTGGCCTGCCGAGGATTCAACCTCTTGGCCGATTCTAGATAGATGAGATTCTTGTGGTCCGTAAGCACCACCACTTGATGCCTAGCCCCCTCCAACCAATGCCTCCACTCTTCAAATGCACACTTCATAGCCAATAATTCCCGGTTCCCCACATCATAATTCCGTTCAGAAGGAGCAAACTTCCGAGAGAAAAAGGCACAGGGCTTAAGTTTACCCGAAGTAGTGTCTCGTTGAGACAGAACAGCACCTGCTCCGATCTCTGAGGCATCGATCTCAACTTGAAATGGGCGAGACACATCAGGTTGCTGCAGAACTGGGGCAGAAGTGAATCGCCTTTTAAGCTCCTGGAAGGCCACAATAGCCTTAGGGGTCAAATGCTCAGCATCAGCTCCCTTCTTTGTCAAATCTGTCAGAGGTTTGACAATGGCAGAAAAATTGGCTATAAATTTACGGTAAAAATTAGCAAACCCCAAAAACCGCTGCAGGGATTTTAGAGAAGTCGGTTGCACCCAGTCGTAAATGGCCTGAACCTTAACCGGGTCCATTTCAATAGCGGAGGGAGACAGGATGAAGCCCAAAAAGGAAATCCTTTGCACCCCAAAGAGGCACTTTGACCCCTTAACGTACAGTGCATTATCCTTAAGTATCTGAAAAACCTCCCGTACTTGCCCCACATGAGATTCCCATCATCAGAAAAAATCAAGATGTCATCCAAATACACAATCAAAAATTTACCAATAAGGTCCCGAAAAATATCATTCATGAAGGCCTGGAAGATGGAGGGTGCATTAGTGAGCCCAAAAGGCATCACTAGGTACTCAAAATGCCCCTCAGGAGTATTAAAAGCCGTCTTCCATTCATCACCCTCCTTAATACGGATGAGATTATACGCACCCTTGAGATCCAGTTTCGTAAACCATTTGGCGCTCTTCACTCTAGAGAACAGATCAGACATCAGAGGCAAAGGGTACTGATATTTGACTGTAATTTTATTAAGAAGACGGTAATCAATACAAGGCCTCAACGAACCATCTTTCGTAGCAACAAAGAAGAAGCCAGCACCCAAAGGAGAAGATGAGGGCCGAATGTGCCGCTTCTCCAATGATTCTCTGATGTATGACCGCATGGCATCATGTTCGGGCACAGACAAGTTGAAAATCCGCCCCTTGGGAAATTTACAACCGGGCACCAACTCAATGGCACAGTCACAGTCCCGGTGTGGGGGCAGAGAATCAGATTCCTGGTCATTAAATACATCACGGAAATCAGACAAGAAAGCCGGAACATCAACTGCCTGAGCAGACGTGGACGACACGGAAAGGTCCTGATGCAAACCTTGACAACCCCAACTAACTACCGACAAGGATCTCCAGTCAAGAACCGGATTATGGGTCTGCAACCACGGAAATCCCAGTACCAAGGTATCCTGTAGATTATGCAATACTAAAAATGTACAAGTTTCCTGATGCGCTGGTGCAACTCTCATAGGCACCTGGGTCCAAAATTGGGGTTTATGTTCTGCCAAAGGGGTAGGATCAATGCCCCTTAAAGGAATAGGAGTTTGCAAAGGAACCATGGGAAAACCACAATCCCTAGCAAACCCAAAATCCATCAAATTGAGCGCTGCCCCTGAGTCCACAAAGGCAAATGCAGAAAAGGAAGACAATGAGCAAATCAATGTGACAGACAAAAGAAACTTTGGTTGCAAAGAACCCACAGTAACAGAAGTAGCCAATCTCCTTTCACGTTTAGGGCAGACAGAGATGTTATGAGAAGCGTCTCCACAATAGAAGCACAGTCTATTCTTCCGTCTGAACCCCTGCCGACTAGCATTAGAAAGGACCCTATCACACTCCATAGGCTCCAAAGGCTGTCCCACAGGCACAAAACCAGCAGGTATCTTCCTGCACTCACGTAAACGCCTATCAATCTGAATGGCCAAGGTCATAGAGGCATCAAGACCAGAAGGGACGGGAAATCCTACCATTACATCCTTCACAGCATTCGCAATACCCTTGCGAAAAAGAGCCGCAAGCGCATCATCATTCGATTTGGTAAGGACCGCCCACTTACGAAATTTCTGACAAAACGTTTCTGCAGAATCCAAACCCTGAGTTAAGGACAACAAAACCTTTTCTGCTTGGTCCACAATATTGGGTTCATCATATAATAATCCCAAGGCCTGAAAAAAGGAGTCCACATCATTGAGAATCGGATCATCAGACGCTAAAGAGAAGGCCCAGTCCTGAGGGTCACCACGCAGCAAGGAGATGACAATCTTAACCTGCTGTACAGGATTCCCTGAGGACTTAGGGTGCAGGTCAAAAAATAAACTACAATTATTTTTGAAGCTCAAAAATCTCGACCTATCTCCCGAAAAAAATTCAGGAACGGGAATTTTAGGCTCTGCAAGGGGAGTCTGTGCAAGATAAGACTCTATATGACGAACCTTAGCATCAAGATGAGCAACACGGTCACCCAATTCATCCATGCTAGACAAAAGAAATCTTCCATAGAACCCAAAGAAGAAGAGGAAAAACACCAAAAAAAAAAAAAATAAATAAATTTCTCAGCAGCTTTTTTTTTTTCTTTTTTTTTTTTTTTTTTCCTTCTTAAGAGTACCCTTTAAATTTGTTTGGCCGGATGTACTGTTATGATCCGGAACCATGGAAGATCACCACACATCATTGGCAAAAAGGTGACAAGAGCCTTGGCAACTAATCTGGCCGCCATCCACTTACTAACCAACACAACTAGAAGTAGCCGAGGGTTGAACTAACATCCTGTGCACCGCGAACCCAGCCGGAGAACTAGCTATCCTAAAGGTAGGAAAGATGAATAACTCTCTGCCTCAGAAAATAGACAAGAATAGCAAGCCCCCCACATTCAAAGACTGCGGTGATATAGGAAAAACACAATACACAGGTAGATGACAGAATTAGCAAAAGGTGAGGCCCCCGTTGACTAAAATAGGAAAGGACAGGAAAGGGATTGATGGTAGCCAGAGAAAAACCCTACAAAATACCAACTTCCTGATAGTACAAAAAGGCCCTCAGATCGCTCGATCTGAACTCCGTCCTATACCAGGTGCCCTTGTCATACCAATGAACAGAAAACAAGAATTATAACAAATTCAACAAGCCATAAACACATAGACCCAAAGGAGCGATACTCCACACAGAACTGCAGGGAGTTCCTCAACAATCCACTGAGGGGGAAAATCCCTGGAAGGAAATAAACTGAAACCAACCACAACAAATGACAAACCCAGATAAACAAAAGAACCAGACAATAAATAAAGAGCAAGCACTTATCTGGGGAAGATGTGGTGTAGAGCAGGATTAAGCAGGCTGAAAATACAAAGTACAACTGACATCCGGCAACAGCCTGCAATCAGACCAGGACTTAAATAAGCAGAGAATTAGAAAAGGAAACACCCACTGCACAACCCACCTGGTCTCTGTCCAAACCCTTCCTGGCCACCAGAGGGAGCCTCCCAGCAGCCAAGACATAACTAACATTCACAACAGGTATTCTTAGGGCTGACGTAAGTTTGCAGTACTATGTTCCATCTAAGCCGGCAGTAACATTCAGGAAAGGGAGAGCCCTAAAAGACCGGCTAGTCCACAGCTTTTATGAGCCCCCAAGAGCCATTGGAACATGGCTAGACAGAAAAATAATGGGGACGTTCAGATGTGGACATTGTAAATTCTGCAAATGGATAGCCCAAAAAAAAGAAACATCAAGTGCCAGTACCGGAAAGATCTATCAGACACGGGAGTTTGTAAATTGTGGTTCTGAGGGAGTAATATATTTAATTACCTGTAGCTGCCCTATGAACTACATAGGAAAAACAAAGAGGGAATTCCGTAAACGGATTGGAGAACACTTAGGAGATATACGGAATGCAAGAGATACCCCAGTGTCAAGGCACGTAAGGTCCGTTCATGGAGGAGATTTGCGGAGTATAAATTTTGGTGCAATTGAGCAAGTGTCCCCCTCACCGAGGAGAGGAGACTGGAACAAAATATTGCTCCAAAAGGAGTGTAAGTGGATTTATCGATTCAGATCAATTAGCCCTGATGGTCTGAACGAACAGCTAGTTTTTAACTGTTTTCTGTGATTGTGGTGATGCTGGAGGGAGGGATACTTTGCTTCTAACACATAGGCTGAAGGTGGCCTGAAATTCCCTGCTAGGGGTGTATTGACCGGAATAGGTTACCCCGTTTTCTATTTATATGGAATAAAATTATTGCTGAAGTTGTCTTCTGACTGAAGCCTTGACCATTTCCCACTTACATTACTGATAGTTTATATGTACATCCTCCTATCAATGATCTAAATAACTTTGAATTAATATTAGCCATAAATAAAACAAAATACCTGTCTATATAAAAACCATGCTGTGTACTCCGAGGACATCTGCTGGTTTTTATTGGGAAATGCAGCGATAGGAAGTGCACACAGGTATAATAAAATAATAAAATAATAAAAAAAAAATCGTTTTTGCCCTTTATCGTGCCTCTGTCGGTTTGTAGGAGTGCCAAGTAAGCGGACCTCTTGAATTAAGGTCCCCTTACTTGTAACATGAATCTAAAAACATATGCTGTATTAGTAGCGATATGATGTCCCCTAACGCATGCGCAGTAAGTCGAGTTATCTTAACGCATGCGCAGTAGTTGAAACGCAGCGTGCGTTCCACAGCCGAACTTCCTGGTTGTGAGAGACGCAATGCGCATGCGCGAACCGCATTTTTACTTCCGGTTTCGGGAATACACATCTAAGATCATCTTTGATTGCAATGATAAACATCAGGCCCTATTATATGTTCTGACTAAGGTAATAACGACCTAAGTGGGCTTAATTGTCCACTGTGAGAAGTTTAATCGTTTTACTCCGAAAAGCCCTCTATGACCAATCGAAAAGCTGTATAAAGGTAATGTGTGCTGAAGGGGAGGGCTTAGACCTATTTAAACCCCAGCATCTAAGGTATGGTGTGTCATACCACTTTGATGTCTGGAGACTGCAACATCTAAGGTAAAAATCTAGCCTTTATACTGCTATATACTGCCTTCCTATTTAATATGCTATGATATAGGGGTATTACATATGGACTGGCTCTGTTTTAGGGGACAACTTCTGTATATAAAAATAAAAACAATATTCTGGGATAAATATTTATTCTTTTTAAAGTTTTCTGACTTTGACAATGTCCCTTTTAGGCTATTAGGCGAACTTGAGAAGGAAAATCTCCTGATGAGCTCCGTCAGCTATGTGTATGGAGTGAAACGCGTTGAGATCAGACTTTAAAGAAATCATGACATAAGAAATTGAATATTCTCTAGGCACCTTGGAGATCCCCAGATAAGTGAATAATCTCATTGTTGAATATAATGGAAATTTTCTAATGACCATATGTCATTTTTTCAACTAGGACTGTAAGGGCCAAATTTAGGGCAAGCCGCCGAGGAGTGGGGGCACCGGAAAAATAAGGGTGTACTCCATTTGCCAGGTAGGAGTGAGACTGAGGGAAAGTCCATATTGGGTACTAATGTCACTGTATATGTATTATATGCACTGGGTGCCGGAGATTTAGGTGGTCTTCTTCACTGTAAAGACTTGTTTTCTGTATAGGCTGAGAGGGAGAGAGAAGGGACACACAAGGGCGAGCCGCCGAGGAATGGGGGCATCGTTTAAATAAGGATGTACTCCATTGATAGGTAGGGATAGTCCTTGTGAGGGCAAAATTAAGGACATTTCTATTTGATTGGTTCCCCTCGAGTATTATTGTTTTTTCAAAAAAAGTGTGCATTTTTCTCCTTACCTTCCATCCCTCAAGTGTCTAAAGTAAAGTGATCCAGACACCCTTTTTAAACTTTTACTGTATATGTATTTTTGTCGTTTGTCTTGGTATGAAGATTTTTAAAGAGATATGAATAAAAAGAAAAATTTTAGTATAAATTGAAAAAAGCAGGTTTAATCTGACATAACAGCTAAGTTTGTTACCCGCTAAAGAAATTCCTTTTCTGAGAGTTTTTTTCACTTAAAATGTGGTAGTAAAAATTGAGAGGTGGTGTAGATTTCAGCGGTGGTCTAGCTTTATTAACAGCAGAATAAACAACAATATTTATCCCTGACAATGCAACTACGGCCCTTAAACTAGCAGCAGTGTTTGCTAGTATAATGGCTTAGTAACAAAGAGTTTGAGTGTGCAATGCAGGCAGACGTGCTGCAAATATCTTTGCACTAGTGGGACAATACAGAAGTCCAACAGCTACTTTTATGATGCCACTAGGTTCACTCAGTGTTTGCTAGTATAATGGGTTAGTAACAATGAGTTTGAGTATGCAATGCAGGCAGACGTGCTGCAAATATCTTTTTAATAGTGGGACAATACAGAAGTCCAACAGCCACTTTTATGATGCCACTAAGTTCACTCAGTGTTTGCTAGTATAATGGCTTAGTAACAATGAGTTTGAGTGTGCAATGCAGGCAGACGTGCTGCAAATATCTTTTTACTAGTGGGACAATACAGAAGTCCAACAGCCACTTTTATGATGCCACTAAGTTCACTCAGTGCTTGCTAGTATAATGGCTTAGTAACAATGAGTTTGAGTGTGCAATGCAGGCAGACGTGCTGCAAATATCTTTGCACTAGTGGGACAATACAGAAGTCCAACAGCCACGTTTAGGAGGCCACTAAGTTCACTCAGTGTTTGCTAGTATAATGGCTTAGTAACAATGAGTTTGAATGTGCAATGCAGGCAGAAGTGCTGCAAATATCTTTGCACTAGTGGGACAATGCAGAAGTCCAACAGCCACTTTTATGATGCCACTAAGTTCACTCACTATTTGCTAGTATAATGGCTTAGTAACAATGAGTTTAAGTGTGCAATGCAGGCAGACGTGCTGCAAATATCTTTGCACTAGTGGGACAATACAGAAGTCTAACAGCACTTTTATGATGCCACTAAGTTCAATCAGTGTTTGCTAGTATAAAGGCTTAGTAACAATGAGTTTGAGTTTGCAATGCAATATAAGAATAAGGCTGCACATCAAACTTAGATAATGGTATAATACCTCAAGCATATGGAAAAATATTGGAATATACAATGAAAAATGCTACTTGCTAATTTGAACATGTGAATAATGAATTGCATACCTGCCATGAATATTAGGAAAAAGGAGATATTTAGCAATCGCATTGATCAATGTAACTGAGCCCCAAGATCTCGTCAAGGTATATCTCTATATTGGGGTCCCTAGCTCTATGACCCTAACTGTGTGTCATCTCATTGCAATTAAAAACTGCTATGGGTGGAGAGGGGTAACTAAGGACTTTCTTATATAGGAGATGGAAAAAACATGGCCGAAAGGGGCGGAGCTGTGTTCACATTCAGAAAAAAACTACATATAACTGATTAGGATAACTGAAGTGAGCACTAATATATATATATGAGTGCAAGCCAAAAAATACATACTATATAAGAATAAGGCTGCACATCAAACTTAGATAATGGTATAATGCCTCAAGCATATGGAAAAATATTGGAATATACAATGAAAAATGCTACTTGCTAATTTGAACATGTGAATAATGAATTGCATACCTGCCATGAATATTAGGAAAAAGGAGATATTTAGCAATCGCATTGATCACTGTAACTGAGCCCCAAGACCTCGTCAAGGTATATCTCTATATTGGGGTCCCTAGCTCTATGACCCTAACTGTGTGTCATCTCATTGCAATTAAAAACTGCTATGGGTGGAGAGGGGTAACTAAGGACTTTCTTATATAGGAGATGGAAAAAACATGGCCGAAAGGGGCGGAGCTGTGTTCACATTCAGAAAAAAACTACATATAACTGATTAGGATAACTGAAGTGAGCACTAATATATATATATGAGTGCAAGCCAAAAAATACATACTATATAAGAATAAGGCTGCACATCAAACTTAGATAATGGTATAATGCCTCAAGCATATGGAAAAATATTGGAATATACAATGAAAAATGCTACTTGCTAATTTGAACATGTGAATAATGAATTGCATACCTGCCATGAATATTAGGAAAAAGGAGATATTTAGCAATCGCATTGATCAATGTAACTGAGCCCCAAGACCTCGTCAAGGTATATCTCTATATTGGGGTCCCTAGCTCTATGACCCTAACTGTGTGTCATCTCATTGCAATTAAAAACTGCTATGGGTGGAGAGGGGTAACTAAGGACTTTCTTATATAGGAGATGGAAAAAACATGGCCGAAAGGGGCGGAGCTGTGTTCACATTCAGAAAAAAACTACATATAACTGATTAGGATAACTGAAGTGAGCACTAATATATATATATGAGTGCAAGCCAAAAAATACATACTATATAAGAATAAGGCTGCACATCAAACTTAGATAATGGTATAATGCCTCAAGCATATGGAAAAATATTGGAATATACAATGAAAAATGCTACTTGCTAATTTGAACATGTGAATAATGAATTGCATACCTGCCATGAATATTAGGAAAAAGGAGATATTTAGCAATCGCATTGATCACTGTAACTGAGCCCCAAGACCTCGTCAAGGTATATCTCTATATTGGGGTCCCTAGCTCTATGACCCTAACTGTGTGTCATCTCATTGCAATTAAAAACTGCTATGGGTGGAGAGGGGTAACTAAGGACTTTCTTATATAGGAGATGGAAAAAAACATGGCCGAAAGGGGCGGAGCTGTGTTCACATTCAGAAAAAAACTACATATAACTGATTAGGATAACTGAAGTGAGCACTAATATATATATATGAGTGCAAGCCAAAAAATACATACTATATAAGAATAAGGCTGCACATCAAACTTAGATAATGGTATAATGCCTCAAGCATATGGAAAAATATTGGAATATACAATGAAAAATGCTACTTGCTAATTTGAACATGTGAATAATGAATTGCATACCTGCCATGAATATTAGGAAAAAGGAGATATTTAGCAATCGCATTGATCACTGTAACTGAGCCCCAAGACCTCGTCAAGGTATATCTCTATATTGGGGTCCCTAGCTCTATGACCCTAACTGTGTGTCATCTCATTGCAATTAAAAACTGCTATGGGTGGAGAGGGGTAACTAAGGACTTTCTTATATAGGAGATGGAAAAAACATGGCCGAAAGGGGCGGAGCTGTGTTCACATTCAGAAAAAAACTACATATAACTGATTAGGATAACTGAAGTGAGCACTAATATATATATATGAGTGCAAGCCAAAAAATACATACTATATAAGAATAAGGCTGCACATCAAACTTAGATAATGGTATAATGCCTCAAGCATATGGAAAAATATTGGAATATACAATGAAAAATGCTACTTGCTAATTTGAACATGTGAATAATGAATTGCATACCTGCCATGAATATTAGGAAAAAGGAGATATTTAGCAATCGCATTGATCAATGTAACTGAGCCCCAAGACCTCGTCAAGGTATATCTCTATATTGGGGTCCCTAGCTCTATGACCCTAACTGTGTGTCATCTCATTGCAATTAAAAACTGCTATGGGTGGAGAGGGGTAACTAAGGACTTTCTTATATAGGAGATGGAAAAAACATGGCCGAAAGGGGCGGAGCTGTGTTCACATTCAGAAAAAAACTACATATAACTGATTAGGATAACTGAAGTGAGCACTAATATATATATATGAGTGCAAGCCAAAAAATACATACTATATAAGAATAAGGCTGCACATCAAACTTAGATAATGGTATAATGCCTCAAGCATATGGAAAAATATTGGAATATACAATGAAAAATGCTACTTGCTAATTTGAACATGTGAATAATGAATTGCATACCTGCCATGAATATTAGGAAAAAGGAGATATTTAGCAATCGCATTGATCACTGTAACTGAGCCCCAAGACCTCGTCAAGGTATATCTCTATATTGGGGTCCCTAGCTCTATGACCCTAACTGTGTGTCATCTCATTGCAATTAAAAACTGCTATGGGTGGAGAGGGGTAACTAAGGACTTTCTTATATAGGAGATGGAAAAAAACATGGCCGAAAGGGGCGGAGCTGTGTTCACATTCAGAAAAAAACTACATATAACTGATTAGGATAACTGAAGTGAGCACTAATATATATATATGAGTGCAAGCCAAAAAATACATACTATATAAGAATAAGGCTGCACATCAAACTTAGATAATGGTATAATGCCTCAAGCATATGGAAAAATATTGGAATATACAATGAAAAATGCTACTTGCTAATTTGAACATGTGAATAATGAATTGCATACCTGCCATGAATATTAGGAAAAAGGAGATATTTAGCAATCGCATTGATCAATGTAACTGAGCCCCAAGACCTCGTCAAGGTATATCTCTATATTGGGGTCCCTAGCTCTATGACCCTAACTGTGTGTCATCTCATTGCAATTAAAAACTGCTATGGGTGGAGAGGGGTAACTAAGGACTTTCTTATATAGGAGATGGAAAAAACATGGCCGAAAGGGCCGGAGCTGTGTTCACATTCAGAAAAAAACTACATATAACTGATTAGGATAACTGAAGTGAGCACTAATATATATATATATGAGTGCAAGCCAAAAAATACATACTATATAAGAATAAGGCTGCACATCAAACTTAGATAATGGTATAATGCCTCAAGCATATGGAAAAATATTGGAATATACAATGAAAAATGCTACTTGCTAATTTGAACATGTGAATAATGAATTGCATACCTGCCATGAATATTAGGAAAAAGGAGATATTTAGCAATCGCATTGATCAATGTAACTGAGCCCCAAGACCTCGTCAAGGTATATCTCTATATTGGGGTCCCTAGCTCTATGACCCTAACTGTGTGTCATCTCATTGCAATTAAAAACTGCTATGGGTGGAGAGGGGTAACTAAGGACTTTCTTATATAGGAGATGGAAAAAACATGGCCGAAAGGGGCGGAGCTGTGTTCACATTCAGAAAAAAACTACATATAACTGATTAGGATAACTGAAGTGAGCACTAATATATGTATATGAGTGCAAGCCAAAAAATACATACTATATAAGAATAAGGCTGCACATCAAACTTAGATAATGGTATAATGCCTCAAGCATATGGAAAAATATTGGAATATACAATGAAAAATGCTACTTGCTAATTTGAACATGTGAATAATGAATTGCATACCTGCCATGAATATTAGGAAAAAGGAGATATTTAGCAATCGCATTGATCACTGTAACTGAGCCCCAAGACCTCGTCAAGGTATATCTCTATATTGGGGTCCCTAGCTCTATGACCCTAACTGTGTGTCATCTCATTGCAATTAAAAACTGCTATGGGTGGAGAGGGGTAACTAAGGACTTTCTTATATAGGAGATGGAAAAAACATGGCCGAAAGGGGCGGAGCTGTGTTTACATTCAGAAAAAAACTACATATAACTGATTAGGATAACTGAAGTGAGCACTAATATATATATATGAGTGCAAGCCAAAAAATACATACTATATAAGAATAAGGCTGCACATCAAACTTAGATAATGGTATAATGCCTCAAGCATATGGAAAAATATTGGAATATACAATGAAAAATGCTACTTGCTAATTTGAACATGTGAATAATGAATTGCATACCTGCCATGAATATTAGGAAAAAGGAGATATTTAGCAATCGCATTGATCAATGTAACTGAGCCCCAAGACCTCGTCAAGGTATATCTCTATATTGGGGTCCCTAGCTCTATGACCCTAACTGTGTGTCATCTCATTGCAATTAAAAACTGCTATGGGTGGAGAGGGGTAACTAAGGACTTTCTTATATAGGAGATGGAAAAAACATGGCCGAAAGGGGCGGAGCTGTGTACACATTCAGAAAAAAACTACATATAACTGATTAGGATAACTGAAGTGAGCACTAATATATATATATGAGTGCAAGCCAAAAAATACATACTATATAAGAATAAGGCTGCACATCAAACTTAGATAATGGTATAATGCCTCAAGCATATGGAAAAATATTGGAATATACAATGAAAAATGCTACTTGCTAATTTGAACATGTGAATAATGAATTCCATACCTGCCATGAATATTAGGAAAAAGGAGATATTTAGCAATCGCATTGATCAATGTAACTGAGCCCCAAGACCTCGTCAAGGTATATCTCTATATTGGGGTCCCTAGCTTATATAGTATGTATTTTTTGGCTTGCACTCATATATATATATTAGTGCTCACTTCAGTTATCCTAATCAGTTATATGTAGTTTTTTTCTGAATGTGAACACCGCTCCGCCCCTTTCGGCCATCTTTTTCCATCTCCTATATAAGAAAGTCCTTAGTTACCCCTCTCCACCCATAGCAGTTTTTAATTGCAATGAGTTGACACACAGTTAGGGTCATAGAGCTAGGGACCCCAATATAGAGATATACCTTGACGAGGTCTTGGGGCTCAGTTACATTGATCAATGCGATTGCTAAATATCTCCTTTTTCCTAATATTCATGGCAGGTATTCAATTCATTATTCACATGTTCAAATTAGCAAGTAGCATTTTTCATTATATATTCCAATATTTTTCCATATGCTTGAGGCATTATACCATTATCTAAGTTTGATGTGCAGCCTTATTCTTATATAGTATGTATTTTTTGGCTTGCACTCATATATATATATTAGTGCTCACTTCAGTTATCCTAATCAGTTATATGTAGTTTTTTTCTGAATGTGAACACAGCTCCGCCCCTTTCGGCCATGTTTTTTCCATCTCCTATATAAGAAAGTCCTTAGTTACCCCTCTCCACCCATAGCAGTTTTTAATTGCAATGAGATGACACACAGTTAGGGTCATAGAGCTAGGGACCCCAATATAGAGATATACCTTGACGAGGTCTTGGGGCTCAGTTACATTGATCAATGCGATTGCTAAATATCTCCTTTTTCCTAATATTCATGGCAGGTATGCAATTCATTATTCACATGTTCAAATTAGCAAGTAGCATTTTTCATTGTATATTCCAATATTTTTCCATATGCTTGAGGCATTATACCATTATCTAAGTTTGATGTGCAGCCTTATTCTTATATAGTATGTATTTTTTGGCTTGCACTCATATATATATATTAGTGCTCACTTCAGTTATCCTAATCAGTTATATGTAGTTTTTTTCTGAATGTGAACACAGCTCCGCCCCTTTCGGCCATGTTTTTTCCATCTCCTATATAAGAAAGTCCTTAGTTACCCCTCTCCACCCATAGCAGTTTTTAATTGCAATGAGATGACACACAGTTAGGGTCATAGAGCTAGGGACCCCAATATAGAGATATACCTTGACGAGGTCTTGGGGCTCAGTTACATTGATCAATGCGATTGCTAAATATCTCCTTTTTCCTAATATTCATGGCAGGTATGCAATTCATTATTCACATGTTCAAATTAGCAAGTAGCATTTTTCATTGTATATTCCAATATTTTTCCATATGCTTGAGGCATTATACCATTATCTAAGTTTGATGTGCAGCCTTATTCTTATATAGTATGTATTTTTTGGCTTGCACTCATATATATATATTAGTGCTCACTTCAGTTATCCTAAACAGTTATATGTAGTTTTTTTCTGAATGTGAACACAGCTCCGCCCCTTTCGGCCATGTTTTTTCCATCTCCTATATAAGAAAGTCCTTAGTTACCCCTCTCCACCCATAGCAGTTTTTAATTGCAATGAGGTGACACACAGTTAGGGTCATAGAGCTAGGGACCCCAATATAGAGATATACCTTGACGAGGTCTTGGGGCTCAGTTACATTGATCAATGCGATTGCTAAATATCTCCTTTTTCCTAATATTCATGGCAGGTATGCAATTCATTATTCACATGTTCAAATTAGCAAGTGGCATTTTTCATTGTATATTCCAATATTTTTCCATATGCTTGAGGCATTATACCATTATCTAAGTTTGATGTGCAGCCTTATTCTTATATAGTATGTATTTTTTGGCTTGCACTCATATATATATATATTAGTGCTCACTTCAGTTATCCTAATCAGTTATATGTAGTTTTTTTCTGAATGTGAACACAGCTCCGCCCCTTTCAGCCATGTTTTTTCCATCTCCTATATAAGAAAGTCCTTAGTTACCCCTCTCCACCCATAGCAGTTTTTAATTGCAATGAGATGACACACAGTTAGGGTCATAGAGCTAGGGACCCCAATGTAGAGATATACCTTGACGAGGTCTTGGGGCTCAGTTACATTGATCAATGCGATTGCTAAATATCTCCTTTTTCCTAATATTCATGGCAGGTATGCAATTCATTATTCACATGTTCAAATTAGCAAGTAGCATTTTTCATTGTATATTCCAATATTTTTCCATATGCTTGAGGTATTATACCATTATCTAAGTTTGATGTGCAGCCTTATTCTTATATAGTATGTATTTTTTGGCTTGCACTCATATATATATATTAGTGCTCACTTCAGTTATCCTAATCAGTTATATGAGTTTGCAATGCAGGCAGACGTGCTGCAAATATCTTTGCAATAGTGGGACAATACAGAAGTCCAATAGCCACTTTTATGATGCCACTAAGTTCACTCAGTGTTTGCTAGTATAAAGGCTTAGTAACAATGAGTTTGAGTGTGCAATGCAGGTAGACGTGCTGCAAATATCTTTGCACTAGTGGGACAATACAGAAGTCCAACAGCCACTTTTATGATGCCACTAAGTTCACTCAGTGTTTGCTAGTATAATGGCTTAGTAACAATGAGTTTGGGTGTGCAATGCAGGCAGATGTGCTGCAAATATCTTTGCACTAGTGGGACAATACAGAAGTCCAACAGCCACTTTTATGATGCCACTAAGTTCACTCAGTGTTTGCTAGTATAATGGCTTAGTAACAATGAGTTTGAGTGTGCAATGCAGGCAGACGTGCTGCAAATATGTTTGCACTAGTGGGACAATACAGAAGTCCAACAACCACTTTTATGATGCCACTAAGTTCACTCAGTGTTTGCTAGTATAATGGCTTAGTAACAATGAGTTGAGTGTGCAATGCAGGTAGACGTGCTGCAAATATCTTTGCACTAGTGGGACAATACAGAAGGCCAACAGCCACTTTTATGATGCCACTAAGTTCACTCAGTATTTGCTAGTATAATAGCTTAGTAACAATGAGTTTGAGTGTGCAATGCAGGCAGACGTGCTGCAAATATCTTTGCACTAGTGGGACAATACAGAAGGCCAACAGCCACTTTTATGATGCCACTAATTTCACTCAGTGTTTGCTAGTATAATGGCTTAGTAACAATGAGTTTGAGTGTGCAATGCAGGTAGACGTGCTGCAAATATCTTTGCACTAGTGGGACAATACAGAAGTCCAACAACCACTTTTATGATGCCACTAAGTTCACTCAGTGTTTGCTAGTATAATGGCTTAGTAACCATGAGTTTGAGTTTGCAATGCAGGCAGACGTGCTGCAAATATCTTTGCAATAGTGGGACAATACAGAAGTCCAATAGCCACTTTTATGATGCCACTAAGTTCACTCAGTGTTTGCTAGTATAAAGGCTTAGTAACAATGAGTTTGAGTGTGCAATGCAGGTAGACGTGCTGCAAATATCTTTGCACTAGTGGGACTATACAGAAGTCCAACAGCCACTTTTATGATGCCACTAAGTTCACTCAGTGTTTGCTAGTATAATGGCTTAGTAACAATGAGTTTGAGTTTGCAATGCAGGCAGACGTGCTGCAAATATCTTTGCAATAGTGGGACAATACAGAAATCCAACAGCCACGTTTAGGATGCAACTAAGTTCACTCAGTGTTTGCTAGTATAATGGCTTAGTAACAATGAGTTTGAGTGTGCAATGCAGGCAGATGTGCTGCAAATATCTTTGCACTAGTGGGACAATACAGAAGTCCAACAGCCACTTTTATGATGCCACTAAGTTCACTCAGTGTTTGCTAGTATAATGGCTTAGTAACAATGAGTTTGAGTGTGCAATGCAGGCAGATGTGCTGCAAATATCTTTGCACTAGTGGGACAATACAGAAATCCAACAGCCACGTTTAGGATGCAACTAAGTTCACTCAGTGTTTGCTAGTATAATGGCTTAGTAACAATGAGTTTGAGTGTGCAAAGGGCAGGAGGGTACAGTGGCAGGGTTGTGGGTCTCTGGGTAGAGGAAAGGAAGTCTGCCTTTCTATCCCTCCTAATAGGGAAATGCAGCGAGGAAATCCCTGACCTTAGCTACACAGACGCTGTCATCTTGTGTAGCTGTTAAACTCTGTTTTCACGGACCTGTCACCTATGGCTCTGACCCTGCCGGTATTAGCCCTTAAAAGGACTGATAGAAAGTGCTATCCCTATGCTGTACAGCGTTGTGTATAGAGCGTACACAGCAGTATCGGAGATAGGCGCTGCGCCAGCGGTGACTGACACCAAGGACGCAGAAGAGATAATGGCGTCCGGACGGGCAGATACTCGTTTTCATAATGCAGGGACATGTGACATGGACATCCTATCACACATGCCGTTGCTTCTCTGGCTAAAAGTCCACTTACCTTTGTGTGTGTCTGGAATTGGCTGACATGCTGGCCCGCCCCACTACACGCGTGCGCTTAGGGAAGGAAGACAAGGAAAAAAAAAAAATGGCGATCGCCATTATCCATACAGCAGTGATCTGAATGCGCTGTTCCCGCACACAATACACTGAAATTTCATAATAGTGTGAGTCACAGAGTGACTTACACTATTACAGCGGAAAGCCAGCTAGTTATTAGCTGGTCTTTTTGCTGCTAGAACCGTTCTCGAACGTATCTAGAACTATCGAGCTTTAGCAAAAAGCTCGAGTTCTAGTTCTATCTAGAACAGCCCCCAAAATCACTCGAGCCGCGAACTGGAGAACCTCGAACCGCGAACCGCGCTCAAGTCTACTAAACACCAGTGCTGCACAGAGTGAATCTCAACACTTTGTCATGGCTCGGAGGAAATAGTCTTTTACTTATCCACATCTGAGGGACCGAGGGCTGGCTGCTGTGCTGAGACGGCGTTGAGTAGGGTGTCCCTGCTGAGTTGCAAATTTGTAAATATACAAAATGAGGGGCAAAAGGCCATATGCTCGTGGAAAGGGGAACAGGTGTGTTGAAAAGGAGAAAAAAGTTTGTGTCCGTAGGTTTGGTGGTTAAGCAACATTAACATCTGCTGAAGAAACACCATCTGTTACGGGGGGACTGGCAGATTAGGATAAGGTGGTATATACTATGTTACCGCTATAACACATTCGCCAGTCGGGATCCACCATGCTCCCAAATGGAAAAGGAGATGCTGCCAATGCGAAGGTTAGGAGGAGGATATAGTGCTGGGTTGCTCTGAAACAAATAGTAGCCTGAACCGAGTTAGACGACACTCGGATCTGGAGACTGTGAACCCTGTTGGCGTCATGGGTCCACACACCCAGCCCAGTAACTCCCTATTAACAACACAGGGGCCATTGGGTACACTGTCCGTGTGCGTAGGGGGCACACCTGTGGACAGCAGAAGCAGCAGCAGCCCAGTTAATGCCACTGGGCTGCACTAGTAGGACTGGTAGGACAGGGGCTGGTCTTAACCGTTATGCGTTACCAAGTGTGGTGGCGGCCTGCACCGACGCCCTATCCCTGCCTACCTCTGGCCTAAAGCCGCAATGGGTTTAACACATGCAGGTGTGCTCTTTCTGAGCATAATAGAAGACTGCGCACCTCCTTGTTGTCTCCAGCCCCTTTAATAACCTGGGTCCACCCCAACCAAGAGTGGACTAAAATGCACCTCCAGGTGCCAAAAGCAGAGTGCCACGTCATCAGTGGCATACCCGGCGGCCTATTCGGAACCGCCACTTCAATGATAAGCTCATGGCAGCCACGACCCAAACACCTCACCAGTCATCGTCTGAGGAACAATAATGAGGTATCAAGTCATAGGGTCGGGCCTCTGCAAGCCAGTTCGGAGTGGCATGGCCACATCATCAGGACAGGGTCAAAGAGTTCATTACCGAACCTAGTCTTTTTTCTGAGACTGTTGTTCAGGCTACTGAGCATGCTCAGGCACTTACTGCATCAGAGGCTATCAGCTTTAGCATGCTCTTTAGGCACAACACCGGACTTAGACATGGCATGGAGTCCAACTACCTTTGCAGAGAGGCTTGTCGCACTAAGTGTGGGAACATGCGCTGTTGCCCGAACTGAGGACTTAGCCTCAGGAATGGCACAGTGAGGCTGAGCATACTCAGTAGGAGAAACACTGGACTTAGGCTGTGGCTGGGGTAAATCAGCACACGCATGCGCACTAGCCACCTCTCCACACTTAGACGTGGAGGAGAAAGCAGCCAGCTGGACGACCCGAGGCACGGAAAAAAATGGTAGCTGATGCCTGGGCGCAACTGGAACGGCAGCAAGCTGCTTGCGTTTACGGCGCCACTGATTCATAACAACAAATAGCAGCCAAAATAACAGGTGTACTTCTTCCTGTGGATAATCTGATATGATCACATTTTCACGGACACGACCATCGCTAACAATGTAGATGAGGCACCAAAACAGCAGCTGCTTCAATGAAGGATCTCAAGTGCTCCATGAAGTGGCCTCTCCACCTCAAGTTCAATATCCCAAATACTACATGCCTCTGTCGTGTCAACCCAATCGCTCTTGCTTCCTAACAGCTCTCAAGTTTCCACCAGCCCTGCTGAGTATGGGGTAACAGAGATTGTTGAGTCTACAGAGCTGTTTAGTCACACTATAGCCTGGGAATTAGAGGTCTGCTCCAAAGCTGCTGTTAGTCCAGACATGGAAATGATCTGCACTGATGCCCAGAAGTTTTGTGAGTCGGATCCAGGCCCCGATGAAGAAGGTGCTGAGCATAATGTACACCCTCATTCCCAAACTGTAAATCCTCCTGGTGGAGACAATGGGGAACATGCTGATGAGACTCAGATACCTTATTGGAACGATAACTTTTCTATTCGGTAAAGATGAGCGAACCGGTCCCGGTTCGGCTCGAGGTTGGTTCGCCGAACGGACGTCCCGTTCGAGTTCGGCTCGTCGAACGTTCGACGAACCGAACTCGAACTGCATAGGAAACAATGGCAGGCAATCACAAACACATAAAAACACCTAGAAAACACCCTCAAAGGTGTCCAAAAGGTGACAAACAACTCACAACACAACACAAACACATGGGAAAGTGACAAGGACATATACTCATGCGAAAACAAAAGAGCTTAACAAGTAAAAAGAGGAGGACACACAGATATATGAGTATATGCAAGGAAACATCGATGCCATTATTGTGCAACTTGAGCCCTGCTCATTTTAGGCTTCCAATCTGGATAAATTGCCTGAGCTCGACACGTACGCCTTGGGGATCTTGTCGTGTCCTGCAGCCAGCGTTCTCTCGGAACCTGTCTTCAGTGCTGCTAGGGGTCTGCTGGCAGATAAGCACACGTGTCTGTCCACTGACAATGTGGACATGGCTCTCAGAGGACTTTTCTTCCCCTGGGTCAGCCAGGGGACGGGAAAGGCACGCGTATTTTTGAGAGTGCTTCATGCAAAGCATCTTTTTCTTTTTCAAAAGGGGGGTCAACTGATGCCAGTCAAGTGGGGTGTGTGTGGCCCAATTAGTGACAACGAGGGAGACTGTGGTTGGAGTCCCCTCGCTGTGTTTCTAAAAGAACCAAGATGAACAAGTCATGGCTCTCAGAGGACTTTTCTTCCCCTGGGTCAGCCAGGGGACGGGAAAGGCACGTGTATTTTTGAGAGTGCTTCATGCAAAGCATCTTTTTCTTTTTCAAAATGGGGGGTCAACTGATGCCAGTCAAGTGTGGTGTGTGGCCCAATTAGTGGAAACGAGGGAGACTGTGCTTGGAGTCCCCTCGCTGTGTTTCTAAAAGAACCAAAATGAACAAGTCATGGCTCTCAGAGGACTTGTCTTCCCCTGGGTCAGCCAGGGGACGGGAAAGGCATGCGTATTTTTGAGAGTGCTTCATGCCAAGCATCTTTTTCTTTTTCAAAAGGGGGGGTCAACTGATGCCAGTCAAGTGGGGTGTGTGTGGCCCAATTAGTGGAAACGAGGGAGACTGTGGTTGGAGTCCCCTCGCTGTGTTTCTAAAAGAACCAAAATGAACAAATCATGGCTCTCAGAGGACTTGTCTTCCCCTGGGTCAGCCAGGGGACGGGAAAGGCACGCGTATTTTTGAGAGTGCTTCATGCCAAGCATCTTTTTCTTTCTCAAAAGGGGGGTCAACTGATGCCAGTCAAGTGGGGTATGTGTGGCCCAATTAGTGGCAACGAGGGAGACTGTGGTTGGAGTCCCCTCGCTGTGTTTCTAAAAGAACCAAGATGAACAAGTCATGGCTCTCAGAGGACTTTTCTTCCCCTGGGTCAGCCAGGGGACGGGAAAGGCACGCGTATTTTTGAGAGTGCTTCATGCAAAGCATCTTTTTCTTTTTCAAAAGGGGGGTCAACTGATGCCAGTCAAGTGGGGTGTTTGTGGCCCAATTAGTGGCAACGAGGGAGACTGTGGTTGGAGTCCCCTCGCTGTGTTTCTAAAAGAACCAAGATGAACAAGTCATGGCTCTCAGAGGACTTTTCTTCCCCTGGGTCAGCCAGGGGACGGGAAAGGCACGCGTATTTTTGAGAGTGCTTCATGCAAAGCATCTTTTTCTTTTTCAAAAGGGGGGTCAAATGATGCCAGTCAAGTGGGGGGGTGTGGCCCAATTAGTGTCAACGAGGGAGACTGTGGTTGGAGTCCCCTTGCTGTGTTTCTAAAAGAACCAAGATGAACAAGTCATGGCTCTCAGAGGACTTTTCTTCCCCTGGGTCAGCCAGGGGACGGGAAAGGCACGCGAATTTTTGAGAGTGCTTCATGCAAAGCATCTTTTTCTTTTTCAAAAGGGGGGTCAACTGATGCCAGTCAAGTGGGGGGGTGTGGCCCAATTAGTGGCAACGAGGGAGACTGTGGTTGGAGTCCCCTCGCTGTGTTTTACATGATTTTCGAAGGGCATGACATGCCTAAGAGGTTGGCAACAGAAAGGCTGCCTTTACACCCTTTTGAGAACGAGGATTTTCGAGACCTTATGCCCATTGCAGTGCCCCAAGAGCCGATGGACAGTCGTCACTCCTTCTCCAAGAAAGGCGTGCCCGCGCTACCACAGTAGGTCGCACACAACCTCACCGATTTCTTGAGAAACTCTGTGTGTGACAGGGTGCATTTCAACACAGATACTTGGACTAGTAAGCATGGACAGGGGAGTTATATGTTGCTGACTGGGCACTGGGTAACTATGGTGAGAGATGGAGAAGGGTTTGCTGTACAAGTCTTGCCGTCCCCACGACTTGTGTGTCAATCCTTCCTCTGTATGTACAAGTTCCTCCACTGCTTCTGCCTCCTCAACCTCGTGTGGGTCCTCCACCTCGGCCCAAACCCTGTGTGGTCAGGCCACCCTTCCTTGTAACTGCGCCCAAGGAATCCCACACACCTCCTTACTATGCTGGCAGCAGAGCTCAAGGCCATCAGGCGGTCAAATGTTTACTTTGAAATGTAGGGGAAATGTGAGACACCGCTGAGGAATTGTGGACGGTTAGCTCTGGAGAGTGAGACCGAGTTTCATCAATGGTTGTCTCCACTCAACCAGCAGTCATGGAAGGTCGGGTGCGACAATGATGTAAACCAGTCTGCGACCCTTCTTCAGGGCAATGTGGCACACGTGCCTTGTATGGCTCACGTGTTGAACCTGGTTGTCCAGCAATTTTTAAAACACTATCCCGGCCTACATGGCCTTCTGCAGAGGGCACGGTGTAACGCCTGCCTGGATCGACACACTCAGATGGGCTGTAAAGGATAGGCTAGAGGCAAGCCACTCACCAAGCTGGACACCCAGAACCCTGAAACCCTTTAACCCCTATACAGTGATTTGGAATTACACAGGGCCCAAGTTGATCAATACCTGTGGAAGGCTGCAGTTACAGAGAATAGTAGTCATGCAGGGTCAAAAACATTAATTGAGGAAGAGGAACAGAATGGGATGGCCAGGACTTAATCAGAAAACAAGCAGAGGTGAAATGCGGATCGGCCAACGAGGTATATAAACAGCAAGCAGGAAACGTAGTCAGGTAACAAGCACACAAACTCATAAAACTGAACTGGGGGTAACAGTAACAAGAGGTTCATAGCTTTGTCTGGCAGTGGTCTGCAGACAGGAGGGGCCTAAAAAAGGGTGTGGTGTCTTCCCATTGGGACCAGAGTACAAATTGATTGAGTGGACTACGTTGGTGACTTAACAGCCGTGTGCGGCAATGATGCAAACCTGTCTGCGGCCCTTCGTCAGGGCAATGTGACACACGGGCCTTGTATGGCTCACGTGTTGAATCTGATTCTCCAGCAATTTTTAAAATACCATCCCGGCCTACATGGCCTTGTGCAGCGGGCACGCTGCTATGTGCTCACTTTCATCCTTCGCACCCAGCAGCTCAACAACTTTCATCGCTCCGAAAGTCTTAGGGTCTGTCAGTTAAACGCCGGAAATGTGATGTTCCGACACGCAGGAATTGGAATCTGCACATGTTGCAGCGTGTGTGGCAGCACCGCAGAGCCCTGCTGAAATACGGTATGACGTATACCCTGGGCTAACTTGATCCAGAGGTGGTGCAGATCACGCTGCTGGAGTGGTGTCAGATCAAGGACCTATGCACCCTTCTACACAGTTTACAAATGTCGACGAAGATGTTTAGCACTGGCAATGCCATTCTCAGCGTGACAATTCTGGTCATCTACATGATGGAGCACACTGTAAGCATTATTCGGAGTCAGGTATTGGTCCAAGAGGAAGGTGAGGAAGTACAGGAGGAGTCATATGCAGAAGGGATAATAAGATCTACAAGGTCCATACAGTAAGCGGCACCTAGGCAGCAGTTATGGTGGGGGATAGGGATTAACAAGGGCGCATAGTATCAGCAAAAATTGTTGAGGAAGGTGCAGGAGCCATGAAGAAATGGAGGACGAACTTGCGATGGGCATGGAAGACTCAGCAGATGAGTGAGAGCTTGCTCACATTTCGGTTGTGCGAGGTTGGGGGGAGAGGGCAGAGGAAGGAGGCACGATTCTCACCTCTCTGCCACCAACACACCAAGGACTTGGTCCTCCTGGATGCACAAGACACATGAGCGTCTTCTTGCTGCACTACCTACAACATGACCCTCGGATTGTATGAATTCGAAGTAATGCTAACTACTGGGTTGCCACACTGTTAGATCCCCGGTACAAGACAAAATTTGGCGAAATAATTCCTGCCATAGAAAGGGACGCACGTGTACAGGAGTATCTTCAGAAGGTGGTACGCAATCTTCGATCTGCTTTTCCACTAAACAACAGTGCTGCACAGAGTGAATCTCAACGCTTTGTCATGGATAGGAGGAAATGGTCTTTTACTTGTCCACATCTGAGGGACCGAGGGCTGGCTGCTGTGCTGAGATGGCATTGAGTACGGTGTCCCTGCAGAGTTGCACTTTTGGTCATATACAAAATGAGTTGAAAAAGGACAGATGCTGGTGGAAAGGGGAACAGGTGTGTTGGAAAGGGGAAAAAAGTTTTGGTCCGTGGGTTTGGTGGGTAAGCAAATGTAACATTTGATGAAGAAACACCATCTGTTACGGTGGGACTGGCAGATTTGGATAAGGTGGTATATACTATGTTACCGCTATATAACGAAAATTAATAAGAAAAGAAAGAGAAAGGTATATATCCCCATCAGCAGTCAGTGTCCACCGTGCTCCCAGATGGAAAAGGAGAGGTTGGCAACTGGAAGGTTCGGTGGAGGATACAGAGCTTTGTGGCTATGAAACTAATAGTAGCCTGAACCAAGTTAGACGCCACTCGGATCTTGAGACTGGGAGCCCTGTTAGCGTCACAGGGTCCACACGCCCACCCAGCCCAGGAACTCCCTGTTAACATCACAGGGGCCATTCAGGACGCTGACCGTGTGCATTGGGGCAACACCTGTGGACAGCAGGCGCATCAGCAGCAGCAGGCCTGTTAATGCCACTGGGCTGCACAAGCAGGACTTGTAGGACAGGAGCTGGTCTTAACCGTTCTGCGTTACCAACTGTGGTGGCGGCCTGCATCGACGCCCTATCCCTGCCTACCTCTGGCCTAAAGCCGCAATGGGTTCAACACATGGAGGTGTGCTCTTTCGGAGCATAATAGAAGACTGTGCACCTCCTTGTTGTCTCCAGCCCCTTTTATAACCTGGGTCCGCCCCAAACCAGGGTGGACCACAATGCACCTCCAGGAGACAAAAGCAGAGTGATACGTCATGAGTGGCATAACTAGAGTCCTATTTGGTACCGCAACTTCAATGATGACCTCATGGCTGTCATGACCCAAACACCTCACCAGTCATCGTCTGACCATCAATAATGAGGTGACAAGTCATAGGGGCGGGCCTCTGCAAGCCATTTGGGAGTGGCCTGGCCACATCGTCAGGACACCTGATGCCCTGTGGTCTAAATGGGCCCCCCACATCAGGGGCAGGGCCAAAGAGTTCATTACCGGACCTAGTTTCTGATGCAGTAAGTGCCTGACCATGGTCAGTTGCATGAAATACAGTCTCTGAAAAAAGACTATCAGCTTTAGCATGGTGTCTATGCACAACACAGGACTGAGACCCGGCACGGAGTGCAAGTACCTGTGCAAAGAGACTTTTCGCACTAAGTGTGGGAGCATGCGCTGTAGCCCGAAATGAAGACTTAGCCTCAGGAATGGCACAGTCAGGCTGAGCATACTCACTAGGCGAAACACTGGAGTTAGGCTGCGGCTGGGGTAAATCGGCACACGCATGCGCACTAGCTGCCTCTCCACACTTAGACATGGAGGAGAAAGCAGCCAGCTGGACAACCCGAGGCACAGGCCTAAATGGCAGCTGATGCCTGGGCGCAACTGAAACCGTAGCAGGCTGCTTGCGTTTAAGGCGTCACCGTTTTGTAACAACAAATAACATCCAAAAGAACAGGTGTACTTCTTCCCATGGATAATCTGATATGATCCCTTTTTTCATGGACACGACCATCGCTAACAAATGTAGATGAGGCCAAATCAGCAGCTGCTTTAATGGATCTGAATTGCTCCATAAAGTGGCCTCTCCTCCACCCCAATTTCAAGATCCCAAATACTCCATTCCTCTGTGGTGTCAATCCAATCGCACTTGCTTCCTAACAGCTCTCAAGTTTCCACCAGCCCTGCTGAGTATGGGGTGACAGAGATGGTTGAGTTTGCATAGCTGTTCAGTCGCACTATAGCCTGGGAATCAGAGGTCTGCTCCAAAGCTGCAATGAGTACAGACAAGGAAGTTATTATTATTTTTATTATTATTGATTTATAGAGCACCATTGATTCCATGGTGCTGTACATGAGAAGGGGGTTACATACAGAATACATATACAAGTAACTATAGACAGACTGGTACAGAGGGAAGAGGGCCCTGCCCTTGCGGGATTACATTCTAAAGGATTTTTGGGAGGAGACAGTAGGAGTTGTTTAGGTTGAGCGTCAAGTACGTATGGTGGTGGTGTCATTGAAGGTTATAGTCATTTCTGAACAGATGAGTTTTCAGATTCAGTTTGAAGCTTGCGTGTGTAGCAGATAATCTAACGTGTTGAGGTAGCGAGTTCCATGAGACAGGGGAAATGATCTGCGCAGATGGCCACAAGCTTTGTGACTGGGATCCAGGCCCCGATGAAGAAGGTGCTGAGCCTAATCTACACCCTCATTTCCAAAAAGTAAATCCTCCTGGTGGAGACAATGGGGAACATGATGAGGAGCACACATACCTGATTGGAAGGACAACTTTACTATTCGGTCAGGGCAGGAAGAGGTTGTCTCGGAGGACTCAGGACGAGGGGAATGAAAACACACAGGGTTATTGATGAGGTTGGAGACCACACTTACTGTCAAACCAAAGTCAGCCAGTCGATGAGGTCAGCAGAGGAGGTGGAGGAGGATGCTACTGACGACGAGGTTACGTTGCGTCTTCCTGGCCAGAGACAAAGTACTGGAAGCACGTCAACAACTGAATCCTGGACCACAACTTTGACTCTGAGCAGAAGTCGTGTTGGCTATGCAGGTCGCATGGGCTGTAAGCCTTTCCTAGCCTGTGAATTTTTGGACATCGCAAAGGATCATCCAAGTCATGGAATCTGTAAGATTTGTCAACAAACTGTAAGTAGAAGGCAAAAACTCACACTTTTGAGTACTTCCTCCATGAAGTATCACATGGATATGAATTGATAGCGTGAAGGTGTATTGCTCAGCTTTAGCAACTGTCAACGCAATATGCTTCTTTGCCGTTCATTGCATGCATTGTTGCAGACTACACACAAGGGGCTGCTGTTTTTTTGGATCTGCCTTTGGTCACTATAGCAATAGAAAATTGCTCTTCGGGTGTGGACTTGGAGATGCTGTGTATGAACAGAAGGAAAAGCTAAAGGTGTGTGTTACAGCAAGGAGCCACCGCGGAAACACTTTGTTCAATTGTGAGGGGAGTTGTGTTGTACTTTGATGATGAGCACTGTAACATCAGTGAGCAGCATCCTGTGCCACAGACCAACATTCTTACGGTGCTGTCTATACTGTTTACCGTGAGAGGAGCGTAAAGTCTGTATTTCTGGCAACTGGACATCACAGTACCCGGGTACGGTAGGCTGTGCCCAGACAATAATGCGGGCACGCAATACTTTGTTTTATTAGCAAAACACATATCTGTTCTGGGTAGGCCGACTATATAGACAATAAGACTTGCTGCCTCTGCACTGTCAAATTGTCACGTACAGTTTAAATCATAGAGGGACAGCAACACATGTTTGCATTGACTGTTGCTTTTCAAGATTTCCATGACTGTGTTGCAGAGCTGTGTGGTTTGCATTCACACTGTTATCATCTGCATTATCTGTGAGGCTTCAGCTAACAAGGGTATTCAGGGGGGGTCATGTGTTTTGTCTATGTTTAGGTAGATAACTTTGAAGCTCTTGTGATGCGCCACTGGTAAGTCGTGTTCGCGCACACACACACACACGCACAAACACACAATTACTGCTACACAGAGGGATTAGCAGGTAGTAGGCAACAGAATAGATTGTTCAATTATTTAAATTGTATGCATGGTTCTTATTGTTTGTTTTGGTAAAGTTAAACAATCATTTAGCAACCCAACTGCCTAGAGTCCTATTCCTGTTGCCTGGTTTTGCTGCATACTGGGGAGCTCACCCTGTACATGACTTAAAATGAAGCATAAGTCGCAATGTGAATTTCACTGTGCTACAATGCGGCCTAGCGTGCCTGTGCAACCACCGCCTGCCCCATCAAGTGCATCTACATGCTCTTCATCCTCTGTGACTGTGGGGACAGCAGTCACACATGGTTTTTCACACTGAACTTCCACTCCTTGACCTGCCAATCACACTCCCTGTTGCGGGTAATCACTTGTTTTGGAAGTGGAAACAGAAGGTATTGTTGAGCTTTCAGACATCGTGAGAACCATCATTGGATGCAGGCTACATTATATCCACGCCTGCACCTTCGTCACAGATTGCCTGGACTACCTGCAGTTAATAATTGCATTCCAGAAATGGAAAGGAGTGTAGAATGCACATGTGTTGTACCTTGCTTGGCAGCAAAGGAACACTAACTTAGTATTCCAGACAATTTTAGGATGGCAGAAAAAGAGTCAGCTCTTTGTGCAAATTAAATAGCGGTTCAAAAGTGGACAGATGGGTACAGTGGCCGTGTTCTGTGGGTACCAGGACAGTAAAAGAAGCCTCACTTTCTATCCCTCCTAATGATCAAATGCAGCAAGGAATTTCCTGAGTTTGCTATAAAATTAGCATAGCAAAATGTGCATGAGGGTAGAATGCAGAGGTGCTTGATATTGCTTGGCACCAGTGGCACAATAAAGGAGTCCTACAGGCATTTTTTGTATGCCACTAAGTTGCAGTATTTTTTGCTATCATTATAGCTTACTAAAAACAGAGCAAGAGGGTGTCATGCAGTGGTGCTAGAAATAGCTTGGCACCAGTGGGGCACTAATGGAATACAACAGCCAGTTCTATGATGCCACTAAATGGCAGTATTTTTTGCTATCATTATAGCTTATTAAAAACAGAGCAGGAGGGTGTCATGCAGAGGTGCTAGAAATAGCTTGGCACCAGTGGGGCACTAATGGAATACAACAGCCAGTTCTATGATGCCACTAAATGGCAGTATTTTTTGCTATCATTATAGCTTATTAAAAACAGAGCAGGAGGGTGTCATGCAGTGGTGCTAGAAATACCTTGGCACCAGTGGGGCACTAATGGAATACAACAGCCAGTTCTATGATGCCACTTAATGGCAGTATTCTTTGCTATCATTATAGCTTATTAAAAACAGAGCAGGAGGGTGTCATGCAGAGGTGCTAGAAATAGCTTGGCACCAGTGGGGCACTAATGGAATACAACAGCCAGTTCTATGATGCCACTAAATGGCAGTATTTTTTGCTATCATTATAGCTTATTAAAAACAGAGCAGGAGGGTGTCATGCAGAGGTGCTAGAAATAGCTTGGCACCAGTGGGGCACTAATGGAGTACAACAGCCACTTCTTGTATGCCACTAAGTTTACTCAATTTTTGCTAGTATAATGGCTTAATAACAATGAGTTTGAGTGTGCAATGCAGGCAGACGTGCTGCAAATATCTTTGCTCTAGTGGGACTATACAAAACTCTAATAGCCACGTTTAGGATGCCACTAGGTACACTGAGTGTTTGCTAGTGTAATGGCTTAGTAACAATGAGTTTGAGTGTGCAATGCAGGCAGACGTGCTGCAAATATCTTTGCACTAGTGGGACTATACAAAAGTCCAATAGCCACGTTTAGGATGCCACTAGGTTCACTGAGTGTTTGCTAGTATAATGGCTTAGTAACAATGAGTTTGAGTGTGCAATGCAGGCAGACGTGCTGCAAATATCTTTGCACTAGTGGGACTATACAAAAGTCCAATAGCCACGTTTAGGATGCCACTAGGTTCACTGAGTGTTTGCTAGTATAATGGCTTAGTTATAATGAGTTTGAGTGTGCAATGCAGGCAGACGTGCTGCAAATATCTTTGCACTAGTGGGACTATACAAAAGTCCAATAGCCATGTTTAGGATGCCACTAGGTTCACTGAGTGTTTGCTAGTATAATGGCTTAGTAACAATGAGTTTGAGTGTGCAATGCAGGCAGACGTGCTGCAAATATCTTTGCACTAGTGGGATTATACAAAAGTCCAATAGCCACGTTTAGGATGACACTAGGTTCACTGAGTGTTTGCTAGTATAATGGCTTAGTTATAATGAGTTTGAGTGTGCAATGCAGGCAGACGTGCTGCAAATATCTGTGCACTACTGGGACGATACAGAAGTCCAACAGCCACGTTTAGGATGACACTAGGTACACTGAGTGTTTGCTAGTATAATGGCTTAGTTATAATGAGTTTGAGTGTGCAATGCAGGCAGACGTGCTGCAAATATCTGTGCACTACTGGGACTATACAGAAGTCCAATAGCCACGTTTAGGATGCCACTAGGTACACTGAGTGTTTGCTAGTATAATGGCTTAGTTATAATGAGTTGGAGTGTGCAGAGGACAGGAGGGTACAGTGCCAGGGTTGTGGGGCTCTGGGTAGAGAAAAGGAAGCCTGACATGCTGGCCCTCCCCACTACACGCGCGTGCTTAGGGAAGGAAGACAAGGAAAAAAAAAAAAAATAGCGATCGCCATTATACAAACAGCAGTGATCTGAAGGCGCTGTTCCCGCACACTATACACTGAAATTTCATAATAGTGTGAGTCACAGAGTGACTTACACTATTACAGCGGAAAGCCAGCTAGGAATTAGCTGTTTTTTTGCTGCTAGAACCGTTCTCGAACGTTTCTAGAACTATCGAGCTTTTGCAAAAAGCTCAAGTTCTAGTTCGATCTAGAACAGGCCCCAAAATCACTCAAGCCTAGAACTGGAGAACCTCGAACCTCGAGCCGCGCTCAACTCTACTATTCGGTCAGGGCAGGAAGAGGTTGGCTCGGAGGACTCCGGACGAGGTGAGTGAAAACACACAGGGTAATGATGAGGTTGGAGACCCCACTTACTGTCAAACCAAAGTCACCCAGCCGATGAGGTCAGCAGAGGAGGTGGAGGAGGATGCTACTGATGACGAGGTTACGTTGCGTCTTCCTGGACAGAGACAAAGTACTGGAAGCACGTCAACAACTGAATCCTCTGCCACAACTCTGCCTCTGAGCAGAAGTCGTGGTGGCTCTGCAGGTAGCATGGACTGTAAGCCTTGTTTAGCCTGGGGCTTTTTTGACATCGCAAAGGATCACCCAAGTCATGTCACCTGTAGGATTTGTCACCATTCTCTTAGTAGAGGCGAAAAACTGACTACTTAGAGTACTTCGTCCATGAAGTGTCACAAGTGTCACATGAAATGATAGCGTGAGGGTGTATTGATCAGCTTTATCCACTGTGAATGCAACATGCTTACTTGCCGTTCATTGCATGCATTGTTGCAGACTACCCACAAGGGGCTGCTGTTTTTTTCCATCAGCCTTTGACCATTTGGTCAATATAGCAATAGCAAAATGGTCTAATGTTTAGGTAGATAAGTTGTAAGCTCTTGTGATGCGACACTGGTAAGTCGTGTTCGCATACACACATACACACACACACAAACACAATTACTCCTGCTACGCAGAGGGATTACCAGGTAGTAGGCAACTATTTAGACAGTCCCTTGGTTAGGCAAAAGTTGGTGAACAGGGGGTATAAATCACCATTACGAGTGTTGCAGCATAGGGGTGTAGGCTTTTGGAATTGTGAATAGATTGTAGTATTCTTTCAGTTTTATGCATGGTTCTTATTGTTTGTTTTGGGAAAGTTAAACAATCATTTATCAACCCAACTGCCTAGAGTCCTTTTCCTAGTGTGTGGTTTTGCTGTATACTGGGGAGCCCACCCTGTACAGTACTTTAAATGAAGCATAAGTCGCAGTGGAAAGGTCACTATGCTACAATGCGGCCTAGCAGGGCGGTACAACCACCATCTGCCCCATCAATGGCATCATAGTGATCTTCATCCTCTGCTTTTGTGGGGACAGCAGTCACATATGCTTTTTCACGCTGCCTGCCACCCCTTTAATCGCAACAGGGAGTTTGATTGTCATGTCGTCAGTTGTTTTGGAAGTGGAAACAACTGGTGGTGTTGAGCTTTCTCAGACATCGAGAGAACCACCTTTGGATGAAGGCAACATTATATCCACGCCGGCATCTTCATCACAGATTGGCTGGACTACCTGCTGTTAAAAAACCCTAAGGTAGTATGCCATATAACTGGAGTATGCCCCTAACAGGAACAGCACTTTTGTAAATTAAAATTGCGTAGCAGAAATGGAGAGGACTGTAGAATGCACATGTGGTGTACCTTGCTTGGCAGCAAAGGAACACTAAAGTAGTATCCCAGAACAACTGGAGTATGCCCTTAACAGTGGCCGCACTTTTGTAAATTAAAATTGCGTAGCAGAAATGAAGAGGAGTGTAGAATGCACATGTGGCGTACCTTGCTTGACAGCAAAGAAACCCTAATGTAGTATCCCAGACAACTGGAGTATGCTCCTAACAGTGGCAGCACTTTTTTAAATTAAAATTGCGTAGCAATAATGGAGAGGAGTGTAAAATGCACATGTGGTGTACCTTGCTTGACAGCAAAGAAACCATAAGGTAGTATCCCAGATAACTGGAGTATGCCCCTAACAGGGGCAGCGTTTTTGTAAAATAAAATTGCGTAGCAGAAATGGAGAGGACTGTTGAATGCACATGTGGTGTACCTTGCTTGACAACAAAAGAACACTAAGGTAGTATCCCAGACAATTGGAGTATGCCCCTAACAGTGGCAGCACTTTTGTGAATTAAAATTGCATAGCAGAAATGGAGAGGAGTGTAGAATGCTCATGTGGTGTACCTTGCTTGACAGCAAAGAAACTAGAGTTGAGCACGGTTCGTAATTCGTGGTTCTCCAGTTTGCGGTTCGAGTGATTTTGAGGGGGTGTTCTAGATCGAACTAGAACTCAAGCTTTTTGCTAAAAGTTTGTTAGCTCGAGTTACGTTCGAGAACGGTTCTATCAGCAAAAAGCCAAGCTAATTACTAGCTGGGTTTTCGCTGTAATAGTGTAAGTCAATCTGTTACTCACACTATTATGAAATTTCAGCGTATAGTGTGCGGGGACTGCGCGTTCAGATCACTGCTGCTGGGATAATGGCGATCGCCATTTTTTTTTTTCTTTTCTTCCTTCCCTAAGCGCGCGTGTGGTGGGGCGGGCCAGCATGTCAGCCAATCCCAGACACACACACAGTTAAGTGGACTTTTTGCCAGACAAGCAAGGGCATGTGTCATAGGATGTCCATGTCACATGTCCCTGCAATATAAATATGGGGATCTGCCCGTCTGGACGCCATTATCTGCCTTCTGCTTCTGGGTGACAGTCACCGCAGATGCAGCTCCTGTCGCCGATGCTGCTGTGTACGCTCTACATACAGCGCTATATAGAATAGGGATAGAAGTTTCTTTCAGCCCTTTTAAGAGCTAATTACAGCTGGCTCAGAGCCATAGGTGACAGTCAGGTCCGTGGAAACAGTTTTTAACAGCTACAGATAACAGCGTCTGTGTAGCTAAGCTCAGGGACTTCCTTGCTGCATTTCAGCATTAGGAGGGATAGAAAGAGAGGCTTCCTTTCCTCTACACTGACCCACAACCCGGCCACTGTACCCTCCTGCCCTTTTTAGCAAAGCCATTTTAATTGCAGAGTTCTGCCAGTTAGTGCCATCCAAAGAGTAGCTGCTGTTTTCCATTATTGTGGCACTTGTGCTAAGCAAGTCCCACCACCTCTGCATTCTCCCCTCCTGCACATTTTTGCAAAGCCATTTTAATTGCAAAGAGTGCTGCCAGGTAGTGGCATCCAAAATGTGGCGGTTGTACTTCATTAGTGTCCCACTGGTGCCAAGCTATTTCCAGCACCTCTGCATTGCACCCTCAAATTCATTTTTACTAAGTTATTATAATAGCAAACACTGAAGAAACTTAGTGGCATCCAAAAAGTGGCTGTTGGACTTCATTATTGTCCCACTGGTGCCAAGCTATTTCCAGCACCTCTGCTTTGCACCCTTAAACTCATTTTTACTAAGCCATTATAATAGCAAACGAGAAAACTTAGTGGCATCCTAAAAGTGGCTGTTGGACTTCATTAGTGTCCCACTGGTGCCAAGCTATTCCCAGCACCTCTGCATTGCACCGACAAACTCATTTTTACTAACCCATTATAATAGCAAACACTGAGGAAACTTAGTGGCATCCAAAAAGTGGCTGTTGGACTTCATTAGTGTTCCACAGGTGCCAAGCTATTTCCAGCACCTCTGCATTGTACCCTCAAGCTCATTTTTACTAAGCCTTTATCATAGCTAACACTGAGAAAACTTAGTGGCATCCTAAAAGTGGCTGTTGGACTTCATTAGTGTCCCACTGGTGCCAAGCTATTCCCAGCACCTCTGCATTGCACCGACAAACTCATTTTTACTAACCCATTATACTAGCAAACGCTGAGGAAACTTAGTGGCATCCAAAAAGTGGCTGTTGGACTTCATTAGTGTCCCACAGGTGCCAAGCTATTTCCAGCACCTCTGCATTGTACCCTCAAGCTCATTTTTACTAAGCCTTTATCATAGCTAACACTGAGAAAACTTAGTGGCATCCTAAAAGTGGCTGTTGGACTTCATTAGTGTCCCACTGGTGCCAAGCTATTTCCAGCACCTCTGCATTGCACCCTCAAGCTCATTTTTACTAAGCTATTAGAATAGCAAACTGTGCTGCCAGTTTAAGGGCCATAGTTGCATTGTCGGGGATAGTTATTGTTGTTTATTCTGCTGTCAATAAAGCTAGACCACCGCTGCAATCTACACCACCTCTCAATTTTTACTACCACATTTTAAGTGCACTATCTTGTCGCAATCAAAATGAGTGGCAAAACGACAGATGCTGGCTGAAAGGGGAACAGGCGTGTTGGAAAAGGTAAAAAGTTTGTGTCCATGAGGAAGGTGGCAAAGCTCCATTAACATCTGCTGAAGATAGGCCATCTACCAGCAAAAGTAAGATGTCTACTACTTTCCGTGGACAATCTGATGTGCTCCCTTTTTTACGGACATGAACAACTGGAGCAAAGGTAAATGATGCCCAAAAAAAGAAAATGCTTGAATGGATCTCAAGTGGTCCAACAAGTGCCCTCTCCGCCACCTCAACTATCGCATCCAAAAAACACCAATCCTCTGAGTTGTCATCCCAATCACACTTGCTTTCTCCCAGCTCTGAAGTCTCCATCCGCCCTGCACAGTATGGTGGAACTGAGATGGCTGAGTCTACAGTAGAATTGAGCGTGGTTCGTGGTTCTCGTGATTTTGGGGGTGTTCTAGATCGAACTAGAACTCGAGCTTTTTTTAAAGCTCGATAGTTCTAGTTACGTTCGAGAACGGTTCTAGCAGCAAAAAGCCAAGCTAATTACTAGCTGGCTTTCCGCTGTAATAGTGTAAGTCACTCTGTGACTCACTCTATTATGAAATTTCAGCGTATAGAGTGCAGAAACAGTGCGTTCAGATCACTGCTGCTGGGATAATGGCGATCGCCATTTTTTTTTTTTTTCTGTTCTTTCTTCCCTCCCTAAGCGCGCGTGTAGTGGGGCGGGCCAGCATGTCAGCCAATCCCAGACACACACACAGCTAAGTGGACTTTTAGCCAGAGAAGCAACGGCATGTGTGATAGGATGTCCATGTCACATGTCCCTGCATTATAAATACGGGCATCTGCCTGTCTGGACGCCATTATCTGCCTTCTGCATCTGGGTGTCAGTCACCGCTGGCGCAGCTCCTGTCTCCGATACTGCTGTGTACGCTTTACACACAGCACTATACAGAATAGGGATAGAATTTTCTTTCAGCCCTTGTAAGGGCTAATTACAGCAGGCTCAGAGTCATAAGTGACAGTCAGGTCCGTGGAAAGAGGTTTTAACAGCTACAGATAAGAGCGTCTGTGTAGCTAAGGTCAGAGAGTTCCTTGCTGCATTTCACCATTAGGAGGGATAAAATGTGAGGCTTCCTTTCCTCTACACTGACCCACAACCCCGCCACTGTACCCTCCCGCCCTTTGCACACTCAAGCTCATTGTTACTAAGCCATTATACTAGCAAACACTGAAGAAACTTCCTAAACATCCTAAAAGTGGCTGCTGGACTTCTATTAGTGTCCCACTAGTGCAAATCTATTTGCAGCACCTCTGCATTACACCCTCCTGCTCTGTTTTTAATAAGCTATAATAATAGCAAAAAATGCTGCCAGTTAGTGGCATCCAAAAAGTGGCTGTTGTACTCCATTTGTGCCCCACTGGTGCCAAGCTATTTCTAGCACCTCTGCATTAGACCCTCCTGCTCTGTTTTTAATAAGCTATAATAATAGCAAAAAATGCTGCCAGTTAGTGGCATCCAAAAAGTGGCTGTTGTACTCCATTTGTGCCCCACTGGTGCCAAGCTATTTCTAGCACCTCTGCATTGCACCCTCCTGCTCTGTTTTTAATAAGCTATAATAATAGCAAAAAATGCTGCAGTTAGTGGCATCCAAAAAGTGGCTGTTGTACTCGATTTGTGCCCCACTAATGCCAAGTTGGCACCAGTGGGGCACAAATCGAGTACAACAGCCACTTTTTGGATGCCACTAAGTTTCAGCATGTTTTGCTATTATTATTATTATTATAGCTTATTAAAAATGAGCAGGAGGGTGTAATGCAGAGGTGCTGGAAATTGCTTGGAACCAGTGGGACACAAATGGAGTACAACAGCCACTTTTTGGATGCCACTAAGTTTCAGCATTTTTTGCTATTATTATAGCTTTTTAAAAACAGAGCAGGAAGGTGTAATGCAGAGGTGCTGGAAATTTCTTTGCACCAGTGGGGCACAAACGGAGTACAACAGCCACTTTTTGGATGTCACTAAGTTTCAGCATTTTTTGCTATTATTATAGCTTATTAAAAATGAGCAAGAGGGTGTAATGCAGAGGTGCTGGAAATTGCTTGGCACCAGTGGGACACAAATGGAGTACAACAGCCACTTTTTGGATGCCACTAAGTTTCAGCATTTTTTGCTATTATTATAGCTTATTAAAAATGAGCAGGAGGGTGTAATGCAGAGGTGCTGGAAATTGCTTTGTACCAGTGGGACACAAATGGAGTACAACAGTCACTTTTTGGATGCCACTAAGTTTCAGCATTTTTTGCTATTATTATAGCTTATTAATAGTGAGCAGGAGGGTGTAATACAGAGATGCTGGAAATTGCTTTGCACCAGTGGGGCACAAATGGAGTACAACAGCCACTTTTTGGATGCCACTAAGTTTCAAGATTTTTTTTGCTATTATTATAGCTTATTAATAATGAGCAGGAGGGTGTAATGCAGAGGTGCTGGAAATTGCTTTGCACCAGTGGGGCACAAATGGAGTACAACAGCCACTTTTTGGATGCCACTAAGTTTAAGCTTTTTTTGCTATTATTATAGCTTACTAAAAATGAGCAGGAGGGTGTAATGCAGAGGTGCTGGAAATTGCTTGGCAGCACTATTTCAAATTAAAATGGCTTTGCAAAAATGTGCAGGAGTGGAGAATGCAGAGGTGGTGGGACTTGCTTGGCACAAGTGGAACAATAATGGAGTCCAACAGCCACTTTTTGGATGCAACTACCTGGCAGCACTCTTTTAAATTAAAATGGCTTTGCAAAAATGTGTAGGAGGGGAGAATGCAGAGGTGGTGGGACTTGCTTGGCACAAGTGCCACAATAATGGAGGACAGCAGCCACTCTTTGGATGGCACTAACTGGCAGAACTCTGCAATTAAAATGGCTTTGCTAAAAAGGGCAGGAGGATACAGTGGCCGGGTTGTGGGTCGGTGTAGAGGAAAGGAAGCCTCTCTTTCTATCCCTCCTAATGCTGAAATGCAGCAAGGAAGTCCCTGAGCTTAGCTACACAGACGCTGTTATCTGTAGCTGTAAAAAGCGTTTCCACGGACCTGACTGTCACCTATGGCTTTGAGCCAGCTGTAATTAGCCCTTAAAAGGGCTGAAATAAAATTCTGTCCCTGATCTGTAGAGCGCTGTGTGTATAGCGTACACAACAGGACAGGCGACAGGAGCTGCGTGAGAGGTGACTGACACCCAGACGCAGAAGGCAGATAATGCCGTGCTGGAACAAAATGTTCGTTTTTATAATGCAAGGACATATGACATGGACAATTTATGACACATGCCCTTGCTTGTCTGGCAAAAAGTCCACTTAGCTGTGTGTGTGTCTGGGATTGGCTGACATGCTGGCCCGCCCCACTACACGCGCGCTTAGGGAAGGAAGAAAAGAAAAAAAAAATGGCGATCGCCATTATCCCAGCAGCAGTGATCTGAATGCGCAGCCCCTGCACACTATACGCTGAAATTTCATAATAGTGTGAGTCACAGATTGACTTACACTATTACAGTGAAAAACCAGCTAGTAATTAGCTAGGCTTTTTGCTGATAGAACCGTTTTCGAACGTAACTCAAGCTGCCGAACTTTTAGCAAAAAGCTCGAGTTCTAGAACACCCCCCAAAATCACTCGAACCGCGAACTGGAGAACCACGAACCGCGCTCAACTTTACTCAGGATACAATTTTTTTTCCCATTTTTAAGGTGTTGGACTTCTAGACTAGTAAAGCATATGCACAGTATGCAAGGCCTGCAAAAAAAATAAAAGAGGGACTGCAATATGCACTAGAAAAGACAGAATAGGGCCTCAGAATATACATTTTTTTCCCATTATTAAGGTTTGGGTCTGCTAGACTAGTATAGCCTATGTACCTTGTGCAAGGGCTGAAAAAAAAATAAAAGGACGGATTATAATATACCCTGGAAAACTTGCAGAGGAGGGCATCAGAATACAATTTTTTTCCCTATTATTAAGGAGTAGGACTCCCAGATTAGTAAAGCGTATCCAGTCTAGCAAAGCGTGGCGTGACCTGGAAGTCACATAGAGAGGGGGTCTCAGAATAAATGTTTTTCCTTTTATTCATTAATGGGACTCCTAGACTAACAAAGCCTATGTACTGTTCGCAAGGCCTGCCAAGAAAACGAACGATGGACTGCAATCCACTCTGGAAGACATGTAGAGTGGTGCCTTAGAATACATTTTTTGTCCATTATTAAGGAGTGAGACTCCTTGAATAGTTAAACCTATGCTCTATGTGTATGGGCTGCCAAAAATCAGAAGGGACTGCAATACACCCTGGAAGACACGTAGAGGAGGGCTTCAGATTATAATTTTTTTAATTAAGAAGTTGGTCTCTTAGACTATTTGAGCCTATGTAATGTGTGCATTGGCTGCAAAAAACTAAAAAAGACTGGAAACATCCTGAATATTATGTGGAAGAAGGCCTCAGAATGCAATTTTTTCCCATTATTAAGGTATGGGACTACTAGATTAATAAAGCATATGTATTGTGTGCAAGGCCTGCAGAAAATTAGAAGGAGGAACTGTAATATGTCTTGGAGAACATGTAGAAGAGGGCCTAAGAATATATTTTTTCCCATTATTAAGATTTGGGGTTACTAGACTAGTATAGCCTATGCACTGTGTGCAAGGGCTGTAAAAAATTAAAGGATGGACTATAATATACCCTGGAAGACCTGTAGAGGAAGGCCTCAGAATACATTTTTTCCACCATTATTGATGGACTCATAGACTAGTAAAGCCTATGTACTCTGCATGAGCTGCCAAAAATTGGACGGATGCACTACCATAAAACCTGGAAGACACATAGAAAAAACATTTAATCTGAGTCCTTCCTCTATTATTCAGGAGTGGGACTACTAGACTAACAGAATATGTACTGTGTGCAAGGCCTGCCAAAATAAAAAAGAATGGACTGCAATATATTCTGGAAGATATGTACAGGGGGGGGTCTAAGAATACAATTTTTCTCCATTATTAAGGAATGGGACTCCTAGCCTAATTAAGGATATGCACTGTGTGCAAGGGCTTCCAAAAATTAGAAGAAAGGACTGAACACACCTTTTAAGTCATTTGGAAGCGTGCCTCAGAATACAATTTTTTTGACTTTATTAAGGAGTGTGTTGTTTTGTTAAAAATAAATGCCTCAAATTAGCGTGATCAGGGGAATTTAATGAATTACTCATACCTCTGGGATGTATCAGAAAATCTATAAAACACTAGGCACAACAACCTTACACACAGGCTCTTCAATCCCTGATGGTTGGTAGAAAATTCCTCTCCGCTGACAGTGGTAAGTCTCATAAACTAATTTTTATGTTGTGTAAAGGGAGAACAAGAAGAACGGAAACCAAGAAAATAGTAGAAAAACATATATTATTAAATATTTTATTATGCAAAAATTGCCATTCATACAAAATAGAATTAAAACATGAGATCAGGTAAGAGACAGGGCTAGCAAATATTTAGTGAAAACCTCCATGAAATGGTCAGGAAAACGAGAATTAAGCCTCCTCTCCCAGCCAGCGTGACCACTTGAAAAATGTGGAAATTGTTAAATAAAAAAGTAATAATTAACAAAAACTAATAATAATGTCTGATGACTTTCTATTGTGTAAAAAGTGATATATACCTCCAATTGTAGGTGGCCATCCAAAGTGAATGTAATTAATGTCAGGGACATAATATCTCACACATTGCTGTCTGTGGTGGCGTGTTGGAAACAGCTATAGCTAGAAAAAAATAATTTATGCATGTGTACAGCAGTTAAAGGGTATATTAACATGCCTAAACAGTGGCTATGAACTGTGTACATTACAGTAGCATAACAGAAGGCCAATAGTTATTGTTGGCAAACATGACAGTAGATAGCTCAAATGTGGTATAAGAATGTTCCTGATTATAGAGAATACCCATATGATGGAAATACAAGTAAATAAGTGGGCATATGTATCCTTTTAGTAAGGGAAAGGGCTGTCTGTATAAACAAAAAAATAATTCAGAGCAGAGATATATACCTGAGATGGAGACTGGTCACGGTGGATGGGAGGGGGGGATCCCCAACGATCGTTTCGCAAACGCTTTTTCCAGGGGCAGTGTGAATTTTTAGTCTCACTCCTTTACCAATAAAACCTCTAAATAGCTGTCATATAAAAGAATTCAATGCACTAATGAATGAAGACCGTTTGGACAAAAAGTGGAAATCATTTTAGGAAACACTAACAAAGTTATTGTTACATAATATAGACATTAAACATATGAAAGTATATTAAAAGTTTTTTAATCAGCACTGAGTATTTCAGCTCTAGTGGTGCTTGTAATGAGTTGTATTACAAACGGATAATACAGAACAATAACTTATTTTCTGCTAGCAAAGTGCATGTGCATATGTCTTTGTGCTGCTGTATTAAGTACATGCAACAACTTGAAAGCTCCTTTCCTCTATCACATTTCAATAATCTAATAACGACAACTGACATATGATCATAAAAGCTTCTGTGCTTTTGACATCTTCCATGTTATCAATATACATTTTGCAACCTCTACGGTATCTGTAGGAACTCATGTACTCCCCACATGGAATTCTGTTCTATATTCTCCACTACAGATGTGGCCAACAGTTTTGAGAATGACACACCTTTTGATTTTCACACATTTGCCGTCTCAGTATTTTTCAATCTGTTAGTCAGATGAATCTGTGGTTAGTTACTGAAGTACAATGATAAACATTTCGTACATTTTTAAATTTTTATTAACAAATTCATCAAGGTTATGTGAAGATTCAATATTTATAGTGTTGATACTTATTTTTCAAGACTTCTGCAATTTGTGATGACATGCCCTTTTAATTTTGCTTAACAACACTGCCCTGAATAAAGAATATTATCTGAATATCCACCAGAAGGAACTTCTCCCAATAATCCAGAAGCAGTTTGGTGATGAATAATGATTATTCCAGCATGACGGATCACCATGTCACAAGAACAAATTGATCATTAAAGGGTTATTCCCATCTCCAGGATCCTATCCCAATATGTACTAGGTGTAATAATAATAATATTTGAAAAGTAGTATAGTTCTCCTGATATAGCCATGTCTCTTACCTCATGTGCAGGCTATTACAGCTTAGGTAGCCTTGGTAACGTCTTTCCATATAGTGACAGATAGTTAGTTGCTAATGCTCATACCCATAGATAAGTAAGCTGCAAAGCCCTGCACATGAGGTAAGAGACATGGCTATATCAGGAGAACCTGATCTGACTCCTCTTCTAGAACAGTCCTGCACCGATGTATCTCTACTAAAAACACAGATCTTTCTCTTCTCCTTACCTATAGCAGTTTTTCCATTTGTTTTTATTATTGTCACTTATCTTCATATAGTTGCTGCAATTCTAAGAATACCATCGGCCACTGGAAAACAAAAAGCTTTTTCTACCTGTAGTTCGCACTTGACTGTTGTCTGTATGTATTATCTCACTCTTATCACAATATATATCATTCCTAAGACTGACCAAATATTAGACCTAAATAAGTTTTTATCCCATCTATACACTGTTGTAACACCTCTGTGCAATCCTATCATCTATACGCTGAGAAATAAAGAAATCCGGGAAATTTTGGAAAAACGTATATTTAAGAAAAAGATGTTTGTGTTTTAGATTCTGATTTTATAGCTGACACTGTTTCAATCAATTATGACCATTGGTGGTTTCTGTTAAAGTTCTTATGTCCTAAAGCTGCAATTTGACAATAATGCTATTAATTAAATTTGTATTCCAATCTCATTAATTAATCTCATATATTGTATGTGTACTAAATGCAGGTTCCACACTAAAGAGGCCATTTAAAAACATTTTAGAATGATTTCTCATGCATTTATATACAGCTCTGGCAAAAATTAAGATACCACTGCAAAATTTTCAGTTTTTCTGATTTTTCTTTTTATATTTTTGTGTAAAATGTAAATTGTGCTTTTATTCTATATACTACTTGATAACATGTCTCTGAATTTCCAAGCAATACATTTTGTATTTATTTTCTGAAAATGTGAAATGGTCAAAATAACAAAAAAATGCATTGCTTTCAGACCTCAAATAATGCAAAGAAAATAAGTTCATAAGCATTTAAAAACAACAATACTAATGGTTTAATGCAGGAAGAGTTCAGAAATCAATATTTTATGGAATAACCATGATTTTAAATCACAGCTTTCATGTGTCTTGGCATGCTTTCCACCAGTCTTTCACACTGCTTTTGAGTGAGCTTTTGCCACTCCAAGTGCAAAAATATAAGCAGTTCTTCTTTGTTTGATAACTTGTAACTATCTATCTTCCTCTTGATTACATTTCAAAGGTTTTAAATGTCGTTCAGGTCTGGAGATTGGACTGGCCATGACCTTGACCTACAAAAGGAAGAGCAAATGGCAGCTGGGGTGAAGTGTAAAGCAAGAACAGTTCATAACAGGCTCCTAAAGGCAGGGCTCAAGTCATGTAAAGCTAGAAAATAGCCTTTCATCAATAAGACGCAAAGGAGAGCCAGGCTGAAGTTTGCCAAAGACCATAAGAATTGGACCATAAAGGACTGGAGTAAGGTAATCTTTTCTGATGATTCTAATTTTCAGCTTTGCCCAACACCTGGTCGTCTAATGGTTAGACAGAGACCTGGAAAGATGTACAAGCCACAGTGTCTTGCACCCACTGTGAAATTTGGTGGAGGATCGGTGATGATCTGGGGATGCTTAAGCAAGATGGAATTGGGTAGATTAAACTTTGTGAAGGACGAAAGAATCAAGCCGCATACAAGGCTATCCTGGGAAAACAGTTGCTTCCTTCTGCTCAGGCAATGTTCCCCAACTCTGAGAACTGTTTTTTCCAGCAGGACAATGTGCCATGCCACACAGCTAGGTCAATCAATGTGTGGATAAAGGACCACCACATCAAAACCCTGTCATGGCCAGCCCAATCTCCAGACCTGAACCCCATTGAAAACCTCTCGAATGTAATCAAGAGGAAGATGGATAGTCACAAGCAATCAAACAAAGAATAGCTGCTTACATTTTTGCCCCAGGAGCGGCATAAGGTCACAGAAAAGCAGTGTGAAAGACTGGTGGAAAGCATGCCAAGACGCATCAGAGCTGTGATTAAAAATCATTGTTTTTCCACAAAATATTGATTTCTGAACTCTTCCTGAGTTAAAACATTAGTATTGTTGTTTCAAAATAATTATGAACTTGTTTTCTTTGCATTATTTGACGTCTGAAAATAATGCTTTTTTTTGTTATTTTGACCATTTCTCTTTTTCAGAAAATAAATACAAAATTTATTGCTTGGAAATTTGGGGACATGTTGTCAGTAGTTTATAGAATAAAAGAACAATTTACATTTTACTCAAAAATATACCTATAAAGAGAAAAAACAGAAAAACTGACAATTTTGCAGTGGTCTCTTAATTTTTGCTGTATATATACTATGTTGTTAGAATGTTATTATACGCTGGGTATGGGATTGGACTATTATTTTACAGAACTTTGCTATCCAGGTGATTTATTCCATCCAGGATAGTCTAGAAGGATTAAATGGGGAAGTCGTCTTTAGGTCTGTGGAACAAACTTGTAGTATTTTTAGGAGCATTTTACTACATGTGCATCAAAAAGCAGAAACCAAGATCCTTACCTCAAAATGGTTGGATAAGTGACTTCTTCAGACTATGCACCTTTCTTAGAACTTCTGCAAGTACTATGCCTAGTGAAAAGTATAATATATTAATACACTTTAATATACTTCTGGATATTAATAGTCTCTGTAGTGTATGATACCTTTATATTACATCTTTATATTTTGTTATAACCGCTAATCTATCCTCTGTGATATTGTTATGTGACTAAAAATTAACAATAGACTTTTTATATCGACACCTGAGATACCTGCCTCAAAAATAGGGCCATAATGTGTGCCGCTATTGGTGGAAAGGTGGTTTTTGAGAGTTTAGATTCCACATATACAAGTGAGTCACAATTATGATAAATGCATAGTATATCCCATGAATAAGTCATACAGTGGCATATAAAAGATTCTGCACCCCTGCTCACAATTACTGTTATTGTGAATAGTGATGGGCGAACCCAAACTGTAAAGTTCGGGGTCTGTACTGAAAACATAGTGTTTATGCACATGATCCCGAACACGAGCTTTCTGGGAAGCTCGTGTTACAGTTTGGGTCCAGTTCGGGTCCAGGGGCTGTGAAAAAAAAAAAAAGTACATTAGTAAAAAACATTATGATTATACTTAATGCTCCTGCGACGCATCCTGCAGACTCTGTCTCCCGGCTGCTTCTGCTTCCAGGTCCGGTCATTAACTTCCGGTGGTGTTCACTGCACTGTTCATCACTCTGTAGTCTTCGGCTGTTTTCAGCCGTGTTCGCGGTGACGTCAGGGTTCACCCAAGTCCATAAGCCATGGACTCGATTGAACTTTGACTGTCACTGTGCGAGTTTCGCATTGGTATCACTCGGCATGGCACACACTTTCCTGACAGGAGTGGGTCGGCTGCATGTATTTCCATGCAGCTGAGGTGCTCCTGCCAGGAGAGTATGCGCCATACTTGGTGATACCAATACGAGACTTGCAGGAGTCAGACGCAAGGGGAATCATACCCTTACTGTCAGCCTGCTTCTCAGCAGAGCTGACATGGCTCTTCCTGCTTTTTGCTCTGTATAGATGCTGGTCTGTACAGAGCGATGAAGCAGAGCTGACATGGCTCTCCCTGTGGGCTATGTCAGACTAAGGAGTTATTTAGAGACTCCATCTTAATTATAAAAGTTATTTTTGTTTTATTTCTAATAAAAAAAAAATTCTATGTGTTGTGGTTTTTTTATACTGTTTACTAGAAATTCATGGTGGCCATGTTTAATTTGGCATGACATCATGATTTTCGGGCTTAATACCAGCTGAAAATACAAAGCTGGTATTAACCCCTTTATTACTCAGCGTGCCACCTCCATTAGAGCCGCTGATGAACCAGGTAAAGCGCCTGGAAATGGCGCTAAGAAGCAATGTGTCATTTCCAGGGGCAGCTGCGGAGAATCCCAGCCTCCAGCTGTCTGGTTTTACCTGACTAGCGATCAAAATATGGCGGGAGCTCCATGCATTTTTTTTTTATTTTTTTTAAATAATTAGATAAAAAAATACTGGGCTTCCCTGTACTTTGATTGCCAGACATGGTAAAGCCAGACAGATAGGTGTGGCAGCCCATAGCCATCCGCTTTATCTACACTGAGAATCAAAAATACCGTGGAGCGCTACATCATTTTTTAAAATGATTTATTTATTTTTACATTACTATATGTGAGAGGTACCCCCAGCTGAGTCTGTGTGAGCAGACCTATGTTTGTCTCTTTGCACAGATGTAGCAGAGCTGAAGATGCTCACCCGCCTTTGGACTACGTCGGACAGTTTTTTGGGGTAATAAAGATAGAGTCCTAAATGTCTTCTGGTTTATTTCTAATAAAATATATTTTTCTTTGTGTTGTTGTTTTATTTTACTGTTAAAATAACAGACAATCACAGACACTGTCACAGAGTGGGCATCTGTGATTGGATGCTGGAGTAACCTGGAATCAGCCCAAACATTCTAGCATCTAGCATGTATGGGCAGATTCCAGGTTACTCCAACAGCCAATCACAGATGCCCATTCTGCTGCGTGACAGCGTCTGTGATTGGCTGTTGGGTCTCTCACACATATAGTAGTGTAAAAATAAATAAATAATTATAAAAAAATGATGTAGCGCTCTGCGGTACTATTGATTCTCACACGCAGATAAAGTGGACGGCTACAGGCTGCCACCCCTATCTACCTGGTTTTACCTCTGCTGGCAATCAATATACAGGGAAGCCCATTTTTTTTTATTTTACAAATTTTGATTGCCAGTTATTTAAAACCAGGCAGCTGGGGGCTGGGATTCTCAGCGTGGTAAGGCCAAAGTGTTCTGGGCTCCCTATGCTAAAACTGCAGCCCGCAGCAACCCCTGGAAATGGCGCATTGTTTCTTAGAGCCATTTACAGGCACTTTTCCTTCCTCGACTAGAAGCCCTGATGGAGGTGGCAAGCTGGGTAATAAAGGGGGGTAATACCAGTCTTTTTTATTCTCAGCTGGTACTAAGCCTGAAATTCATGGTGTCATGCCAAATTAAACATGGACACCATGAATTTCTAGTAAACAGTAAAAAAAATGGAAATTTTTTTTATTACAAATAAAACAAAAAAAAATTAGCGTCAACATGAAATTGTCCTTAAATTTTCCCGAGTAAGACGGTCCATATCACAGACATCATTAGTTTGACTATACCACGCTGCCTCCCTAGTGTAAAGATCCTTAGCACCACAAAAGTATGAAATGTAGAACAACTCAAAAGAGCCAATAAGACAAGAATGTAATATTACAGTTCTGTGTATATATAAATATAGGAGGATGGGCCACACTCTAGAAACAGTGGTAAAAGCCATTGCAAAAACAAGGGCATTTATGTAGAAAGGATGGAGGACACCAACTCAACCCTTGGAATCACCTCTGGCACATGTATATGAAAAAAAAAGAAACAGAGAAAAAGACAGTGCCAAATATGAGGGCTCATCATGCAATAAAATGATGATAAATAAAATGTTATTTGATGGCTATTGAGCGCATGACTGGTGATTGATCCTAGGTGCCTGTTTCCTCATTGCGGTGCAGACATCGTGCCATTGGCCCCCCGTCTCAATGGCACTAGGTGCCATTGGGACTGGCTGCCTCTGCCATGGATGTTGACCGGAACAGGGAATGGGCCAGCACCGGGATTTTTGCAAGTACATGCACCACCATATAATAGCCGGATGTAGAGGGATTAAGAATGAATTATTGGAAGTGGGTTGGGATTTAGGAACTGGAGGGCTGGTTATGTAAGGGTGTGGAAATTCACAAAACAGATGCAAGGAGTGATGTCTACTTTTGAGAGAGTGGTATGTGATAGGTTCCATGACTGCAGGAATTAATTATAGCACTTCAGTACTGGCTACATAGGAACAACTAACCAATCAACTGGAAAGGGGTTAAAAAATGCTGTAGTGTAATGGGATTTAGGGAAAAAATTTTATCTTAAATAATTCCATTAAAGTCGGCAATACAGAATTTGTAATTATTTATTTTTTACTTTTTATTACTATTTTTACAGTCCTGAATTGCCAGATATCATATGGACTTTATATTATGTATGCTTAGTGGTTATATGTTAGTATGACGGGATAGACGTGATGCTAGATTCACTATGTTCATAGTTACATCTTAGTACTCTGGGATATATCCATACAATTTAATACTCCAATTTAACTATGGTTATTTAACATCTTAAAATAATATAAAAAAAACTACAGCAGCTGGACATTAGCTTTGTTTAATGGTGGTACATCTTGAACACATCACATGATATCAGATGTCTGTTGTTAATGTGATTTAGTTTACTTTAAAAGCCCACATACTACGTGACTCCACTTGAGACTCATGTGGTTTGAGCATCCGGAAGAGATACCCGTAGATATCGGATACCACGTGACATGTTTGCGTGACTCAATCTACGCCCATATACTACGTAACCCCTTAGACGACCCTCGTGGTTTTAAGCATCAGGAAGGAATACCTTTGAGCCGCAATATGCGATTCAAACACCGTAATCGTTGTAATCAACTGTTTCCGGCCAAATCGTGACTCACGCACACTATGAGTACGTCACTAATCCCTGCGTTATTTAAACTCCTGCAAATGATCCTGTCCAGTATACATTCCCTGATGAAGAGGTGAAATGCGTGTCAGGACGATTGGGGGTCGCATGGGCAGACAGTATTAGCAAGTAATAACAACTTTAATGTTTACTATATAAACCAGCATGCCAATTTTGAAGGGAGCAGTGCTGATTAGGTTTGACTAGTGCTGCAGTGCAGACTATTGTATAAATGTTTGAGCAACAGAGAAAAAAAAAACATCAGGCACTCACCAGAGCTTGCTTATGCAGGTTTATGATTTATTCAATCATTCGGGCTTACATGTGCATAAGGGCTGGTGGGGAGGGAGAGGACGCTAGGCACGTCCAACGACGACGGCCGTTTCGCACCCGTCTGGTGCTTCAGCTGGTCCATGTGGCTGATGTCAAAAGTAACTAAAAAAGTTTAAAATCAAAACATGTAATGAATATTACTAAACAGAGTGTTAGTAAGATATTGACAAGATATACAAACATATTATAGCATTTTATATGTAACATAATAATTGTTCATCCTAGGAACACACTTAATTCATTTTTATCATTTAGTTCCAATGGACCTAAAGCATTGAATTTCATTATATACTCTGCCTCTTTCCTGAGCAGAATTTTATGTGTGTCCCCTCCTCTGGCTAAAGGTTTGATCAAATCGATACCTGCAAAAGATAATACATCAGGATTGGCATTATGAGTTTCTTTTATATGGTTAATTAACCTCGTCGCACCCACTCCATTCAGAATGGAGTTTCTGTGCTCTCTGAACCTCACAAAAAGCTGCCGTATGGTTTTCCCGATATAAAAATGTTTGCATGGGCAAAATATCGCGTATACCACCATTTTGGTCCTGCAGGTAATCAGATGTTTCACAGTGTGTGGATGACCACCAATTTCTAAAGCTCTGCCTGTTATATGAAAACGGCAAAATGAGCAATTTCCACATCTGAAATTACCTGCAGGACCAGCACGGTGTAGCCAATTCATCAGTGGCATATAACGCTTTCTGATCAAAATATCCCCAACATTCCTACATCGTCTATGTGTGACTAAGGGCTTATTTAAGGCTATATCCCTGAGCTCGTCAATTCCTTCAATTATGTGCCAATTTTTATTTATGACCGATTTTATTGTTTGGTCCATGGGGCTGTACTTGAAATTAAATACAAAACGATTTAATTGTTTTTTTTTATCTGAGACCCATTGTTATTATGGGACTTATTTTCATGCTGAATTTTCTCCTCTGCTTGCTTCTGCATTGCATCGATCAAATTTAAAGGGTACCCTCTTTCAATAAAACGTTCTTTAAGATCTAATGTCTGGGCTCGCAATGTATCAGGATTGTTGGTAATTCTGTTCAGTCTCAAAAATTGACTATACGGGACTGATTTCAAGACTAGAGTTGAGCGCGGTTCGTGGTTTGAGGTTCTCCAGTTCGCGGCTCGAGTGATTTTGGGGGCTGTTCTAGATAGAACTAAAACTCAAGCTTTTTGCTAAAGCTCGATAGTTCTAGATACATTCGAGAACGGTTCTAGCAGCAAAAAGACCAGCTAATTACTAGCTGGCTTTCCGCTGTAATAGTGTAAGTCACTCTGTGACTCACACTATTATGAAATTTCAGTGTATAGTGTGCGGGAACAGCGCATTCCGATCACTGCTGTATGGATAATGGCGATTGCCATTTTTTTTTTTTTTTCCTTGTCTTCCTTCCCTAAGCGCGCGTGTGTAGTGAGGCGGGCCAGCATGTCAGCCAATCCCTGACACACACAGAGCTAAGTGGACTTTTAGCCAGAGAAGCAACGGCATGTGTGATAGGATGTCCATGTCACATGTCCATGCATTATAAAACCAGACATTTTCCTCCAGCACGCCATTATCTGCCTTCTGCGTCCTTGGTGTCAGTCATCACTGGCGCAGCTCCTATCGCCGATACTGCTGTGTACGCTCCATACACAGCGCTGTACCGCATAGGGATAGCACTTTCTATCAGTCCTTTTAAGGGCTCATACCGGCAGGGTCAGAGCCATAGGTGACAGGTCCGTGAAAACAGAGTTTAACAGCTACACAAGATGACAGCGTCTGTGTAGCTAAGGTCAGGGATTTCCTCGCTGCATTTCCCCATTAGGAGGGATAAAAAGGCAGGCTTCCTTTCCTCTACCCAGAGACCCACAACCCTGCCACTGTACCCTCCTGCCCTTTGCACACTCAAACTCATTGTTACTAAGCCATTATACTAGCAAACACTGAGTGAACTTAGTGGCATCCTAAACGTGGCTGTTGGACTTCTGTATCGTCCCACAAGTGCAAAGATATTTGCAGCACGTCTGCCTGCATTGCACACTCAAACTCATTGTTACTAAGCCATTATACTAGCAAACACTGAGTGAACTTAGTGGCATCATAAAAGTGGCTGTTGGACTTCTGTATCGTCCCACTAGTGCAAAGATATTTGCAGCACGTCTGCCTGCATTGCACACTCAAACTCATTGTTACTAAGCCATTATACTAGCAAACACTGAGTGAACTTAGTGGCATCCTAAACGTGGCTGTTGGACTTCTGTATCGTCCCACAAGTGCAAACATATTTGCAGCACGTCTGCCTGCATTGAACACTCAAACTCATTGTTACTAACCCATTATACTAGCAAACACTGAGTGAACTTAGTGGCATCATAAAAGTGGCTGTTGGACTTCTGTATAGTCCCACTAGTGCAAAGATATTTGCAGCACGTCTGCCTGCATTGCACACTCAAACTCATTTTTACTAAGCCATTATACTAGCAAACACTGAGTGAACTTAGTAGCATCCTAAACGTGGCTGTTAGACTTCTGTATTGTCCCACTAGTGCAAAGATATTTGCAGCACCTCTGCCTGCATTGCACACTCAAACTCATTGTTACTAAGCCATTATACTAGCAAACACTGCTGCCAGTTTAAGGGCCGTAGTTGCATTGTCAGTGATAATTATTGTTGTTTATTCTGCTGTTAATAAAGATAGACCACTGCTGCAATCTACACCACCTCTCAATTTTTACTACCACATTTTAAGTGCACAATCTTGTCGCAATCAAAATGAGTGGCAAAATGACAGATGCTGGTGAAAAGGGTAAGATGCGTGTTGGAAAAGGAAAAAAAGGGTTTGTCCGTGGGGAAGGTGGCAAAGCTCCATTAACATCTGCTGAAGATAGACCATCTTCCAGCAAAAATAAGATGTCTACTACTTACCGTGGACAATCCGATGTGCTCCCTTTTTTACGGACACGGACAACTGGAACAAAGGTAGATGATGGCCAAAAAAGGAAAATGCTTGAATGGATCTCAAGTGGTCCAACAAGTGCCCTCTCCACCACCTCAACTACCGCATCCAGAAAACACCAGTCCTCTGAGTTGTCATCCCAATCAAACTTGCTTTCTCCCAGCTCTGAAGTCTCCATCCGCCCTGCACAGTATGGTGGAACTGAGATGGCTGAGTCTGCAGAGCTGTTCAGTCACACTATAGCCTGGGAATCAGAGGTCTGCTCCCAAGCTACAGTGGGTACAGACCAGCAAATGGTCTGCAGTGATGCCCAGAACCTTTGTGACTTTGATTCAGTCTGTGAGGACCAAGTTTCTGAGCATAATGTTGACCCTTTTTCACCAACTGTAACACCTGTTGTTATAGACAATGAGGAACATACTGATGACGATGAGACGCAGATACCAGATTGGGATGACAACTTAAATATTCGGTCAGGGCAAGAAGAAGCTCGGTCTGAGGGTGAGGGGAGTGCAAACACAACAATTGATGAGGAAGTTCTAGATCCCACCTACTGTCAACCCACAGTCAGGCACTCGAGGAGGTCAACAAAGGTGGTGGAGGAGGATGCAAGTGATGACGAAGTTACCTTGAGCCTTCCTGGACAGAGTCGGAGTACTAGTAGCACGTCTACAACTGCATCCTCAGCCACCACTCTGCCTCTGAGCACTAGTCGGGGTGGATCAACAGGTCGCATGCCCTCTAAGCCTTGCCTATCCCTCTGTAAGCTCTTGGCTACCGAAATGCTGCCTTTCCGCCTGGTGGACACACAGGATTTTAGAGACCTTATGTCTGTCGCTGTGCCCCAGTACCAGATGCCCAGTCGCCACTACTTCTCTAAGAAAGGTGTGCCCGCGCTACACCAGCATGTCGCACACAACATCACCGCTTCCTTGAGAAACTCTGTGTGTCAACGGGTGCATTTCACCACCGATACTTGGACCAGTAAGCATGGACAGGGACGTTACATTTCGCTGACTGGGCACTGGGTAACTATGGTGATAGATGGTGAAGGGTCTGCTGCACAAGTCTTGCCGTCCCCACGACTTGTGTGTCAATCCTCTGTCTGTCCAAGTTCCGCCACTGCTTCTCCCTCCTCCACCTCATCTGGGTCCTTCACCTCTGCCCCCAAGCCTGCCTGGTCAGGCCACCAGCGTTCTCACTGTGCAGAAGGAATCACGCACCCCTCATTACTATGCTGGCAGCAGAGCGCAACGGAATCAGGCGGTCTTTAGCTTGACATGTCTTGGGAATAAGAGTCACACAGTCACACTGAGTTGTGGGCAGCTCTAGAGACTGAGTTTGGTAAATGGTTGTCTCCACTCAACCTGCAGCCTGGTAAGGCCGTGTGAGACAATGCTGCAAACCTGGGTGCGGCCCTTCACCTGGGCAAGGTGACACACGTGCCTTGTATGGCTCACGTGTTGAACCTTGTTGTCTAGCAATTTTTATCACACTATCCCGGCCTAGATGGCCTTCTGACCAGGGCACGAAAACTGTCTGCTCACTTCCGCCGTTCAACCGCCGCAGCTGAGCGACTTGCATCGCTCCAGAAGTCTTTCGGCCTGCCGGTTCATCGCCTGAAATGCGATGTGCCGACACGCTGGAATTCGACTCTCCACATGTTACAGTGACTGTGGCAGCACCACCGAGCCCTGGTGCAATACGTCATGACGTATAGCCTGGGCCAACGAGATGCAGAGGTGGGGCAGATCACCCTGATGGAGTGGTCTCAGATCAAGGACCTATGCACCCTTCTGCACAGTTTCGACATGGCGACGAATATGTTTAGCGCTGACAATGCCATTATCAGCATGACAATTCCATTCATTTACATGCTGGAGCACACGCTAAACACTATTCGGAGTCAGGGGGTGGGACAACAGGAAGGGGAGGAACTACAGGATGATTCATATGCGCAAGACACAACAACATCACCAAGGTCCAGACGTTCATCATCACCAACGCGGCAGGCATGGGACCATGGGGGACAGGGATCAACAAGGGCGCATGGTAGCAGGCGAAATGTTGAGGAAGGTGCAGGGGAACATGAAGAAATGGAGGACGAACTGTCCATGGACATGGAATACTCAGCGGATGAGGGAGACCTTGGTCAAATTTCAGTTGAAAGAGGTTGGGGGGAGATGTCAGAGGAAGAAAGAACGGTTAGCACCTCTATGCCACAAACACAGCGTGGACTTGGTCCGCTTAGCTGCGCAAGACACATGAGCGCCTTTTTGCTGCACTACCTCCAACATGACCCTCATATTGTAAAAATTAGAAGTGATGATGACTACTGGCTTGCAACGCTATTAGATCGCCGGTACAAGTCCAAATTTTGTGACATAATTCCAGCCATAGAAAGGGACGCACGTATGCAGGAGTATCAGCAGAAGCTGTTACTCGATCTTAGCTCGGCTTTTCCACCAAACAACCGTGCAGGTGCAGGAAGTGAATCTCCCAGTTGTAACTAGACAAACATGGGACGGTCTCGTCATCTTCAACAGTCTACCCGTACCAGTAGCACCGTATCTGGTGCTGGTAACAGCAATTTTATGGAATCTTTTCATAATTTTTTTAGACCGTCCTTTGCAAGGCCACCAGAGACAACAAGTCTGACACATAGTCAACGGCTGGAGAGGATGATACAGGAGTATCTCCAAATGAATATTGATGCCATGACTTTGCAAATGGAGCCTTGCTCATTTTGGGCTTCAAATCTTGAAAAATGGCCAGAGCTCTCCAGGTACGCCTTGGAGATTTTGTCGTGTCCAGCTGCCAGCGTTGTCTCTAAACGTGTCTTCAGTGCTGCTGCGTGTGTGCTGACAGATAAGCGCACGCGTCTGTCCAGTGACAATGTGGACAGACTAACGTTCATCAAAATGAACAAGTCATGGTTCCACAAGGAATTTACTACCCCTGTGTCATCCTGGGGAGAGTAAATGCTTGTAGATTTGGAATGTGCTTGATGCAAATCAAAACATCCTGTTTGCAACTAGGGCACAAGTGCTGCCACTGATGGGGTGTCTGTGTGGCCCAATTTTTTAAAAAAAGGGAGAGTCTGCTTGGAGTAACCCTTGCTTGCTGTGTTTTTTAAAAGGAGCCAAGATGAACAAGTCATGGTTCAGCAAAGACTTTCTCTACCTACCCCGGTGTCATCCTGGGGACGGTTAAGGATGGCGTATTTTTGAATGTGCTTGATGCAAATCTAGCTGTGAATTGTACAACTGGGGCACAACTGCTGCCACTGAAGGGGTGGGTGTGTGTGGGGCCCAATTTTTGGAAAAAAGGGAGACTCCGCTTGAAGTAACCCTTGCTTACATTGTTTTTAAAAATGATCCAAGATGAACAGAGCTGGGATCAGGAAAGACTTAGCTACCTACCCCGGTGTCCTCCTGGGGACGGTTAAGTATGGCGTATTTTTGAATGTGCTTGATGCAAATCTAGCTGTGAAGTGTACATCTAGGGCACAAGTGCTGCCACTGAAGGGGTTAGTGTCTGTGTGGCCCAATTTTTGGAAAAAAGGGAGACTCCGCTTGGAGTCACCTTGCGGTGTTTTACATGATTTTAGAAGGGCGTGCCATGCCTATATCTGTGTCTCCTCCTCTTTTTCCTTGTCCAGCTCTTTTGTTTTCGCATGAGTATATATCCTTGTCACTTTCCCATGTGTTTGTGTTGTGTTGTGAGTTGTTTGTCACCTTTTGGACACCTTTGAGGGTGTTTTCTAGGTGTTTTTATGTGTTTGTGAATGCCTGCCATTGTTTCCTATGCAGTTCGAGTTCGGTTCGTCGAACGTTCGACGAACCGAACTCTCGAACGGGACCTCCGTTCGACGAACCGAACTCGAGCCGAACCACGACCGGTTCGCTCATCTCTATTCAAGACGTGTCCAGGATGGGCACTTTTATAATGCAATAATGCGTTTACAGTGGTTGGTTTCCTGTAGAGTTCTCTTGAGATTAACCCTTCATGGGCTATCAATTTTACATCTAGGAACTCTATAGTTTTTTCACCAAAAAATATGTAAACAACATATTGCATTTATTCTCCTGATTCAGATATGTCACAAAGGATTTGAATTGTTCTTAATCTCCATCCCATATAATGAGCACATCATCTACAAAACGCATGTATTTTTTTATGTGTTTAATGTAGGGATTATTTAGACTATAGATCAAGCGATCCTCCAGGTGTGCCAGGAACAAATTCGCAAAGGTACAAGCCACTGGGGTCCCCATTGCCACCCCACTTTTTTGTTGGTACCAAGTGTGTCCAAACTTGAAGGTATTATATTTTAAAACGAATGTTAAAGCCTCCTCAATAAAGTCTATTAAGTGGGTATGCTCACCTAGTCCTCTCAGCATATCCGTGATGTTATCAATTCCAAATTGCTGTGGGATCCTTGTAAAAAGACTTTCCACGTCTAGGGATGCCCAGCAAAAAGTTTCCTGCCATTCAAACTGTTCCAACTGTTTTATTAGATCTCCTGTATCCTTTACAAAGGAAGGAATTGTTTTTAACAGTGGATGCAGCAGCCAGTCCAGATATGCTGAGAGGGGTTTGGTGAGGGAACCCACTCCGGAGACTATTGGCCTCCCAGGTGGTTTTTGTTCACACTTGTGTACCTTCGGCAGCCAGTACCAATGCGGTTTTGTTGGAAAAATGGGGAAAAGTTTTTCAGCTCTGTTGTTTGTAATAAAGCCTATTGATACCTGCCTGTTTAAAAAACTGCGTAGTTTTTCTTTTAATTTTTCAGTAGGGTCACTCTCTAGCTTCTGATAAATTGTATGATTATCCAGATTTTTTTTGATTCCGCTAAACAATAATCAGTAGACATTAGCACTGTAGATCCACCCTTATCTGCTCTCCGTATGGTCACATTTTTGAGAGCCTTAATTTTCTTTAAAGCTATTTTTTCTGAACTGGATAAATTGTTTTTCAGGGTTGGATACTTCAGTGCTTTTATATCCCTCATTACAATCTTCTGGAATAAATCTATACTGTTCCCAGGAGAAATGGGTGTTTAGAATGTTGATTTTATGCCTCTGGTAAAGCCTATGTTATTATTTGGGCTATTTTTTATTTTTGGGAAATCCATCATACTTATTTTATCATCAGTCAAACTTAATAGTTGTAATGCATCATCAGTGATTTCTCTAATCTCTGGATCTATAAATGAAAAACCAAGAGGACCAATATCACACTGTTTCTCGACCTTGCGATTCAGGTCCGGTTTTCCATTTATACCAGAAAAATGCTTTTTTAGATGTAGTTTCCTACAGGCTTTGTAGAGATCAATTTCAAATTCTACTATGTTAAAGGGTTCTGGAATACAAAAGTTTAATCCTTTTTCAAGGATGGAAATGGAAAGCATATCACGATCTAATATGTGATCAGTTAAGTTATAGATTTTTTTCTTTTCATTTGACACTGGATAGACTGTTAGTCCCTCCAGGATACATTTTTCCTTTTTCCTATTAGAGGCTCGCTTGTTTCTCCCCCGGCCTCTCCTTGTCTTCCTTCTAAAGGGTTGGCAGATGCGTTCAGGGCAGATCTATCATCACTGAATCTCCTTTTAACAGGCGGGGGCTCCTCCTTCCCGCTGGAGTCCGAATCTGTCGTCCATGCGGCTCTCTTACTTGCTGCGGTTTTTAATTTTTTCTTTGCTTTTCCCTTCTTGAAAAAAGGAAGATTCTCGTTATTTTTATTCCATTTAAAGACATTGCCTGAATCATAGTCCGTTTTATCTCTTAAAAACTTTTCTTTCTTGCGTTCTTTCACTATAAATTGATAAGGTATCAATTTTTTATCCAGATTCTGCAAGAATTTATTCCATTGTTCCTGTGACAACCGTGTCTCGAGTTCTTTTCTTAGTCTAATCAATTCAGTTGTTACTTTGGCATGTTCTTTTTCATTTTTTTGTAACACCAGATCAAGAAATTTAAGGGAACATTGTGCTTGAACATTGTTCCACTGTTGTTTAAATTCCGCGTCTTCCTGATAAAATGAAATTGCCTTCATTACCCTAAGTCCCCTAGGGACACGTTGGCAGTTCTTACATGAGCGCAGGGATTGAGCTGACCAAAATAGAGAAATTTCCTTCTCAGCCAGATTGGATATTTTGTATTCCAGTGATTTCACACTTAAAATATCTGTATCCATTTTTCTATTACACTCTAGAAAAAACATCTTAGCGTCTTCCCTCCCCACAAGAATTCCAGGCCCACTGCCTGTTGAAGTAACCACCTCCATTATTTCAGATTCAGCCATTGCTGTTCGGACTTTTTTTCTTTTTTTCTTTTTCTCTCTTTTTCTTTCTTTTTTTCCAGGTGTTTGTGGAAACGTGCTCACAGGTGAAAAAAGAATAATAAACTTGTGTAAGGAAGAGTATCCAGGGCACTGATCCGCACCAAATGTAGAGAATAATAATGAGTTCTTCAATATCGGCTTTTCAGCTCACTTTCTCACTCAGCAGAGGTGCTGGAAATAGCTTGGCACCAGTGGGACACTAATGAAATCCAACAGCAACTTTTTGGATGCCACTAAGTTTCCTCAGTGTTTGCTATTACAATGGCTTAGTAAAAATGAGTTTGAAAGTGCATTGCAGAGGTGCTGGAAATAGCTTTGCACCAGTGGGACACTAATGAAGTCCAACAGCCACTTTTTTGATGCCACTAAGTTTCCTCAGTGTTTGCTATTATAATGGCTTAGTAAAAATGAGTTTGAGGGTGCAATGCAGAGGCGCTGGAAATAGCTTGCCACCAGTGAAACACTAATGAAGTCCAACAGCCACTTTTTGGATGCCACTAAGTTTCCTCAGTGTTTGCTATTAAAATTGGCTTAGTAAAAATGAGTTTGACGGTGCAACACAGAAGTGCTGGAAATAGCTTGGCACCAGTGGGAGACTAATGAATCCAACAGCCACATTTTGGATGCCACTAAGTTTCCTCAGTGTTTACTATTAGAATGGCTTAGTAAAAATGAGTTTGAGGGTGCAATGCAGAGGTGCTGGAAATAGCTTGGCACCAGTGGGACACTAATGAAGTCCAACAGCCACTTTTAGGATGCCACTACGTTTTCTCAATGTTTGCTATTATAATGGCTTAGTAAAAATGAGCTTGAGGGTGCAATGCAGAGGTGCTGGAAATATCTTGGCACCAGTGGGACACTAATTAAGTCAAACAAGAAACTTAGTGGCATCCAAAAAGTGGCTGTTTGACTTCATTAGTGTCCCACTGGTGCCAAGCTATTTCCAGCACCTCTGCATTGCACCCTCAAGCTCATTTTTACTAAACCATTATAATAGCAAACACTGAGGAAACTTAGTGGCATCCTAAAAGTGGCTGTTGGACTTCATTAGGGTCCCATTGGTGCCAAGCTATTTCCAGCACCTCTGCATTGCACCCTCAAACTCATTTTTACTAAGCCATTATAATAGCAAACACTTAGGAAACTTAGTGGCATCCAAAAAGTGGCTAAGTGTTTGCTATTATAATGGCTTAGTAAAAATGAGTTTGAGGGTGCAATGCAGAGGTGCTGGAAATAGCTTGGCACCAGTGGGACACTAATGAAGTCCAACAGCCACTTTTTTTAGGATGCCACTAAGTTTTCTCAATGTTTGCTATTATAATGGCTTAGTAAAAATGAGCTTGAGGGTGCAATGCAGAGGTGCTGGAAATAGCTTGGCACCAGTGGGACACAAATGAAGTCCAACAGCCACTTTTTGGATGCCACTAAGTTCACTCAGTGTTTGCTATTACAATGGCTTAGTAAAAATGAGTTTGAGGGTGCAATGCAGAGGTGCTGGAAATAGCTTGGCACCAGTGGGACACTAATGAAGTCCAACAGCCACTTTTTGGATGCCATTAAGTTTCCTCAGTGTTTGCTATTACAATGGCTTAGTAAAAATGAGTTTGATAGTGCAATGCAGAGGTGCTAGAAATAGCTTGGCACCAGTGGGACACCAATGAAGTCCAACAGCCACTTTTTGGATGCCACTAAGTTTACTCAGTGTTTGCTATTATAATGGCTTAGTAAAAATGAGTTTGATAGTGCAATGCAGAGGTGCTAGAAATAGCTTGGCACCAGTGGGGCACTAATGAAGTCCAACAGCCACTTTTTGGATGCCACTAAGTTTTCTCAATGTTTGCTATTATAATGGTTTAGTAAAAATGAGCTTGAGGGTGCAATGCAGAGGTGCTGGAAATAGCTTGGCACTAGTGGGACACTAATGAAGTCCATTAGCCAGTTTTAGGATGCCACTAAGTTTTCCAAATGTTTGCTATTATAATGGCTTAGTAAAAATGAGCTTGAGGGTGCAATGCAGAGGTGCTGGAAATAGCTTGGCACCAGTGGGACACTAATGAAGTCCAACAGCCACTTTTAGGATGCCACTACGTTTTCTCAATGTTTGCTATTATAATGGCTTAGTAAAAATGAGCTTGAGGGTGCAATGCAGAGGTGCTGGAAATATCTTGGCACCAGTGGGACACTAATTAAGTCAAACAGGAAACTTAGTGGCATCCAAAAAGTGGCTGTTTGACTTAATTAGTGTCCCACTGATGCCAAGATATTTCCTGCACCTCTGCATTGCACCCTCAAGCTCATTTTTACTAAGCCATTAAAATAGCAAACATTGAGAAAACGTAGTGGCATCCTAAAAGTGGCTGTTGGACTTCATTAGTGTCCCACTGGTGCCAAGCTATTTCCAGCACCTCTGCATTGCAACCTCAAACTCATTTTTACTAAGCCATTATAATAGCAAACACTTAGGAAACTTAGTGGCATCCAAAAAGTGGCTAAGTGTTTGCTATTATAATGGCTTAGTAAAAATGAGTTTGAGGGTGCAATGCAGAGGTGCTGGAAATAGCTTGGCACCAGTGGGACACTAATGAAGTCCAACAGCCACTTTTTGGATGCCACTAAGTCTCCTCAGTGTTTGCTATTACAATGGCTTAGTAAAAATGAGTTTGATAGTGCAATGCAGAGGTGCTAGAAATAGCTTGGCACCAGTGGGACACTAATGAAGTCCAACAGCCACTTTTTGGATGCCACTAAGTTTTCTCAATGTTTGCTATTATAATGGCTTAGTAAAGATGAGCTTGAGGGTGCAATGCAGAGGTGCTGGAAATAGCTTGGCACCAGTGGGACACTAATGAAGTCCAACAGCCACTTTTTGGATGTCACTAAGTTTCCTCAGTGTTTGCTATTACAATGGCTTAGTAAAAATGAGTTTGATAGTGCAATGCAGAGGTGCTAGAAATAGCTTGGCACCAGTGGGAAACTAATGAAGTCCAACAGCCACTTTTAGGATGCCACTAAGTTTTCTCAATGTTTGCTATTATAATGGCTTAGTAAAAATGAGCTTGAGGGTGCAATGCAGAGGTGCTGGAAATAGCTTGGTACCAGTGGGACACTAATGAAGTCCAACAGCCACTTTTAGGATGCCACTAAATTTTCTCAATGTTTGCTATTATAATGGCTTAGTAAAAATGAGCTTGAGGGTGCAATGCAGAGGTGCTGGAAATAGCTTGGCACCAGTGGGACACTAATGAAGTCCAACAGACACTTTTTGGATGCCACTAAGTTTCCTCAGTGTTTGCTATTACAATGGCTTAGTAAAAATGAGTTTGAGGGTGCAATGCAGAGGTGCTGGAAATAGCTTGGCACCAGTGGGACACTAATGAAGTCCAACAGCCACTTTTTGGATGCCACTAAGTTTCCTCAGTGTTTGCTATTATAATGGCTTAGTAAAAATGAGTTTGAGGGTGCAATGCAGAGGTGCTGGAAATAGCTTGGCACCAGTGGGACACTAATGAAGTCCAACAGCCACTTTTTGGATGCCACTAAGTTTCCTCAGTGTTTGCTATTATAATTAGAGATGAGCGAACCGGCCGTGGTTCGGTTCGAGTTCGGTTTGCTGAACGGAGGTCTCGTTCGAGTTTGGTTCGGCGAACCACTCGAACCCCATTAAAAACAATGGCAGGCAATCACAAACGCATAAAACACCTAGAAAACACCCTGAAAGGTGTCCAAAAGGTGACAAACAACTTACAACACAACACAAATACATGGAAAAGTGACAAGGACATATACTCATGCGAAAACAAAAGAGCTGGACAAGGAAAAAGAGGAGGAGACACAGATATATGATTATATGCAAGGAAATATCGATGCCATTACTGTGCAACTTGAGCCCTGCTCATTTTAGGCTTCCAATCTGGATAAATTGCCTGAGCTCACCACGTACGCCTTGGGGATCTTGTCGTGTCCTGCAGCCAGCGTTCTCTCGGAAGTGCTGCTGGGGGTCTGCTGGCAGATAAGCACACACGTCTGTCCACTGACAATGTGGACATGGCTCTCAGAGGACTTTTCTTCCCCTGGGTCATCCAGGCGAAAAGCACGCATATTTTTCAGAGTGCTTCATGCAAAGCATCTTTTTCATTTTGAAAAGGGGCATCAACTGATGCCAGTCAAGTGGGGTGTGTGTGGCCCAATTAGTGGAAACGAGGGAGACTGTGGTTGGAGTCCCCTCACTGTATTTCTAAAAGAACCAAGATGAACAAGTCATGGCTATCAGAGGACTTTTCTTCCCCTGGGTCAGCCAGGGGAGGCGAAAGGCATGCGTATTTTTGAGAGTGCTTCATGCAAAGCATCTTTTTCATTATGAAAAGGGGCATCAACTGATGCCAGTCAAGTGGGGTATGTGTGGCCCAATTAGTGGAAACGAGGAAGACTGTGGTTGGAGTCCCCTAGCTGTCTTTCTAAAAGAACCAAAATGAACAAATCATGGCTCTCAGAGGACTCTTCTTCCCCTGGGTCTTCCAGGGGAGGCGAAAGGCTCGCGTATTTTTGAGAGTGCTTCATGCAAAGCATCTTTTTTATTTTGAAAAGGGGCATCAATTGATGCCAGTCAAGTGGGGTGTGTGTGTGTGTTCCAATTAGTGGCAACGAGGGAGACTGTGGCTGGAGTCCCCTCGCTGTGTTTCTAAAAGAACCAAGATGAACAAGTCATGGCTCTCAGAGGACTTTTCTTCCCCTGGGTCATCCAGGGGAGGCGAAAGGCACGCGTATTTTTGAGAGTGCTTCATGCAAAGCATCTTTCACATTTTGAAAAGGGGCATCAACTGATGCCAGTAAAGTGGGGTGTGTGTGGCCCAATTAGTGGCAACGAGGCAGACTGTGGTTGGAGTCCCCTCGCTGTTTTTTACATGATTTTCGAAGTGCATGACATGCCTAAGAGGTTTAGTTTCAGCATCTCAAAATTGTTGGCTACAGAAAGGCTGCCTTTACACCCTTTTGTCACCGAGGATTTTCGAGACCTTATGCCCATTGCAGTGCCCCAAGAGCCGATGGCCATTTGCCACTCCTTCTCCAAGAAAGGGGTGCCCACGCTATTGTCGCGGGCGGGGAGGGCGCTGCGCTCACCACGCTCGGGTCCGGTGCTGCTGCTCGGTGGCTTGAACGGCACTCCTCGCCCGTGAGTGAAAGGGGATAATTTTTGGGTTTGGGAAGTCAGTCCGTGACGCCACCCACGGTTTGTGGTGAGGTTGGGACACCACCGCTGCTCTGGACGGGGATCCCGGCAGCGATGACAGGGAACAGCCGAGATGTTTCTTTCCCCTCCGTGGGTAGGGGGTTTTGGTGGTCCCGGGCCCAGTGATGGGCACTGTAAGGTGGATGGTGGGGTTTGGTGAGGTGCAGGGTCGCGGGGCAGCGCGGTGCCAGACGGCACGGTGGTACTCACTCAGCCAATAACGTATACGGAGTCTCTGGTAAAACAAACAGCTGAATGGACGGGTCCCACAGCCGGCTGCGATGGTCACTCCCGGTAGGTTGGCGGTGACTGTCTCTCCCTGCACCAGTAATGTGTCTTCGGCTCCGATGGCTTCCCACCGGTAACTTGCTCCCCAGCGGTGTATTTGCCAGAGGAGCCCCTTTTTGCCCGCAGGCTCTGGCCCTGGGAACTCTAGCTGTGGCGGTAGCTGTATTTCCCTTCACGGTTGAGCGGTTGCTTTCAGTTGGGTCTTTGCTGCTGGGAAACCCCGGAGGTTCCCGTTGCTGACGGATTGACCGGTTTAACGGCGACTCCAAGCCTGGTCGGGGTCCGTAGGCCCTGCTGAATGGTGCTGGCTTCTCTTTGCTCCTCGGTCCGGTACCGGCGGGCCACCGCCCGTCCCCGGTCCTTATGGTTGTGCGTCAATCGGCCTTGCCTGCAGACGGTCACCACCGTCTGCCAACCTTGCTCTTAGGTGACCGGGCCACGTACCCGGACACGGTCAGTCTGCTCCACTACCACTTCACTCCTCTCTTTAACTACACTGACTTCCTTTCCCACCTCCAGGACTGTGAACTCCTCGGTGGGTGGAGCCAACCGCCTGGCTCCACCCCACCTGGTGTGGACATCAGCCCCTGGAGGGAGGCAACAAAGATTTGTGTGTGACTGATGTGCCTAACCGGGGTGTGAGGTGTGTTGTTGCAGTACCTGTGACGTCCTGGCTTGTCCAGGGGGCCACATTCCCCCTTGGTTAAACGCAGACCGTCCGCGGGCTGATCGTCCATCACCGGTTTTATTTTGTAACTGTTGAAAAAGGGGAAAACATATAAAACATTCAACATAAGCGTGTTATAACTCTTCCCTTAACAGGAGGCACTTCCTTTAACGTTAGTAAAATACATTTTTATTAACGGCAATGGCTTCCGCTCTCTCCCGCCCAAACAACCTGGCCCTGATGCTGCCCCTAAGAAGTGGACAGCAACCCTTGCCCCAGTCCATCACCAAGCTGCCCGAGCAGGTACGGTCCCTTTCAGGGGACCCACATCCATGGGGGACCCCTGACCCCCGTAGGATGGCCACCGGTCCAGGTGGTGGCCGGGCCCCAGCCTACTCCACTGCGGGCCCTTCCTACAATCTGCCTCTCCGGAGGCGGTAACGGATGTATGCCAACAATTATTTACATGCCACAAGTTTGTGGTTGCCCTGCAAGTTCTCGGGCTTGTCCGTAAGCAGTTTCTTACGCAAACGGTGCAGAAAGTCCCAACGGGGACTAGTTGCCGGCAACGGCCGGTTCAATCACGGTTGCAAATCAGATAACATCTTCGGATGATTTAATCTTATCATTCGGTTACTTAACGGTACTGGTGATCCCAACGGGGACAACTTGCGGCAGAGGGACCGCTGACATCCCTGCTGGTCCACCACAGCGGCCGGAGGAGGGGCTGAGCCGGTGCTTGGGCCTCCTGACTGCCCCTTAATTTAGCGTCTAGGGCAAACCAGCCCCTCTCTCCACAGTGCCGCGTGTATTGTACCAGGTCCCCTGGGAGCAGGTTACGGTCCGGGTGGTCCTCCGGTAAGTGGGCATTGACGTCCCGGCGGGCCACAAAAACTTCGGCCTCCAGGCCCGGCTCAAAGATAAACCCGTAACCCCGACGGACATCAAATCTCCTCACTTGCCCCTCGTGGATCGGGCCCCGTACCCGGAAGGTGGCTCTGCGGAGGCTCTCCTTTTCTCTGATGGTGCGGGTTATCATCTCAGCCCTCAGTCTCTCCCTCTCCGCAATTTCTCGGCCCAGCGAGGTCGGTTCCCTGTCCCAGTAAGGGGCTACTACTTGCCCCTGCGTGCGGGTCGGGCCCCGCGAGACTTCCACCACACTGCCTACCACTGGCGCCCTATGTGGAAGATCCCGCGGTGTCATGGCCTGGGGTGCTGCCTCACAGCAACGACCCGGCGCAGCCTCAGCCAAGGCGTGGGGGGTGGGTACAGGGTTCCTCTCCCGCTTGACCTCCACCTCCTCCTGCATGGGATGGGCTGCCGGAGTCAGTACGGGACCAGGCACGGTCACGGCATGTGCCTCCGGTACATCTCCGCCGATGGGCTCGGTCTTCGGGCTTCGACTGCAGGTCAGTCCGCTTGGGCAGATGGGCAGGGTACCGCTACCGGTTGGGCAGGTAGCGGGCCTAGTGGCGGGGTGGTAGCAACTAATACGGGTAGCGGGGGGAGGCAGCAGGGTGAGCGGGCGCAGGCCGGGCCCCTCAGCCACTACAGCCGATCCCTTCGGACTACAGGGCCGTGGGTCGCTTACCCACCTCTCCATCTCTTCTTCCACTTCGCGTCTCCGCATAGCCACCACCACGTCTGCCATGTCGGCCTCCCACTCCTCCAGGAGGAGCTGCACACGGACCTGCAGACGGCTGCTTAGCTGGACGGTCCGGGCTTCCACCCACACCGCGGTACCAGGCGCGGGGACTACGGTGTTGCTGGTCGGACGGTGCATCGTTGCAGCGGCCTCTTCCAGGAACCAAAGATGGCCGCAGAGTCCTGGCGTCCCTGCTTTTATAGCCGCGGCTTACATGCGGCCAGACGCCATCCGTCCCTCCTTGGTTTCTCTCCGGCACCTCCTCTTCAGGGGCGGAGCTTCGGCTTTCACGCCTCCACTGCTCGAGAAGACGCTCGAGCAGGGAACTTTTCGCGCCAAAGATGGCGGCTTCTGAAAATTTTCGGCCGGACACCTCCGGCGGGACACAAAGTGCACTTCTACCAGGCGGTAGAACGGTAAGATCCTGTTTGTGACGCCAAGTTGTCGCGAGCAGTGAGGGCGCTGCACTCACCATGCTCGGGTCCGGCGCTGCTGCTTGGTGGCTCAAGCGGTGGGCCGGATCCGGGGACTCGAGCGGTGCTCCTCCCCGTGAGTAAAAGGGGATCATTTTTGGGTTTGGGAAGTCAGTCCATGATGCCACCCACGGCTTGTGGTGAGGTTGGGACACCACCGCTGCTCTGGACGGGGATCCCGGGAGCGATGACAGGGAGCAGCTGAGATGTTTCTCTCCCCTCCGTGGGTAGGGGGTTTTGGTGGTCCCGGGGCCCAATGATGGGGACTGTAAGGTGGATGGCGGGGTTTGGTGAGGTGCAGGGTCGCGGGGGCAGCGCGGTGCCAGACGGCACGGTGGTACTCACTCAGCCAATAACGTATACGGAGTCTCTGGTAAAACAAACGGCTGCATGGACAGGTCTCGCAGCCGGCTGCGATGGTCACTCCCGGAAGATTGGCGGTGACTGTCTCTCCCTGCACCAGTAATGTGTCTTCGGCTCCAATGGCTTCCCACCGGTAACCCGCTCCCCAGCGGTGTATTTGCCACAGGAGCCCCTTTTTGCCCGCAGGCTCTGGCCCTGGGAACTCTAGCTGTGGCGGTAGCTGTATTTCCCTTCACGGTTGAGCGGTTGCCTTCAGTCGGGTTTTTGCTGCTGGGAAACCCCGGAGGTTCCCGTTGCTGATGGATTGACTAGTTTAACGGCGACTCCAAGCCTGGTCGGGGTCCATAGGCCCTGCCGAATGGTGCTGGCTTCTCTTTGCTCCCCGGTCCGGTACCGGCGGGCCACCGCCCATCCCCGGTCCTTACGGTTGTGCATCAATCGGCCTCGCCTGCAGACGGTCACCACCGTCTGCCAACCTTGCTCTTAGGTGCCCGGGCCACATACCCGGACACGGTCAGTCTGCTCCACTACCACTTCACTTTTCTCCTCAACTACACTGACTTCCTTTCCCGCCTCCAGGACTGTGAACTCCTCGGTGGGTGGAGCCAACCATCTGGCTCCACCCCACCTGGTGTGGACATCAGCCCCTGGAGGGAGGCAACAAGGATTTGTGTGTGACTGATGTGCCTAACCGGGGTGTGGGGTGTGTTGTTGCAGTACCTGTCACGTCCTAGCTTGTCCAGGGCGCCACACTAACACAGCAGGTCGCACACAACATCACCGCTTCCTTGAGAAATTCTGTGTGTGACAGGGTGCATTTCACCACAGATACTTGGAACAGTAAGCATGGACAGGGGCGTTACATGTCGCTGACTGGGCACTGGGTAACTATGGTGATAGATGGAGAAGTGTCTGCTGTACAAGTCTTTCCGTCCCCACGAGTTGTGTGTTTCAATCCTTCCTCTGTATGTCCAAGTTCCTCCACTGCTTCTGCCTCATCAACCTCGTGTTGTTCCTGCACCTCAGCCCAAACCCTGTGTGGTCAGGCCACCCTTCCTTGTAACTTCGCCCAAGGAATCCCACACACCTCCTTACTATGCTGGGAGCAGAGCTCAAGGCCATCAGGCAGTCAAATGTTTACTTTGAAATGTAGGGGAAATGTGAGACACCGCTGAGGAGTTGTGGACGGTTAGCTCTGTAGAGTGAGCCCGAGTTTCATCAATGGTTGACTCCACTCAAACAGCAGCCAGGGAATGCCGGGTGCGACAATGATGCTAAACAGTCTGCGGCCCTTCTTCAGGGCAATGTGACACACGTGCCTTGTATGGCTCACGTGTTGAATCCAAATCTCCAGAAATTTTTAAAACACTATCCCGGCCTACATGTCCTTCTGTCAAGGGCACGGTGTAACGCCTGCCTGGATCGACACACTCAGACGGGCTGTAAAGGATAGGCTAGAGGGAACCCACTCACCAAGCTGGACCCCCAGAACTCTGAAACCCTTTAATCCCTATACAGTGATGTTGAATGACACAGGGCCCAAGTTGATCAATACCTATGGAAGGCTGCAGTTTCAGAGAATAGTAGTCATGCAGGGTCAAAACATTAATTGAGGAAGAGGAACAGAATGGGAGGGACAGGACTTAATCAGAAAACAAGCAGAGGTGAAATGCAAATCGGCCAACGAGGTACCTAAACAGCAAGCAGGAAAAGTAGTCAGGTATCAAGCACACAAACTCATAAAACTAAACTGGGGGTAACAGTAACCAGAGGTTCATAGCTATGTCTGGCAGTGGTCTTCAGACAGCAGGGGCCTAAAAAAGGGTGTTGTGTCTTCCCATTGTTTGTAGCTGAATGAAGGTACTTCATCTGTGAGATACCCACCACCTGCATTCATCCATTGGTTCTGCATATGTCAAGGTAACGCATCCCAGTGGGTGAGCATAACCTGCGTCCACCTGCGCTGCTTGCGTCGACTCCTCTCCCATCATCAGCACTATGCTCGAAAGGAACACGTTGTCACCTTGCGACAGGAGTACAAATTGACGTAGCGGACTACGGTGGTGACTTAACAGCCGTGTGCGGCAATAATGCAAACATGGCAGCGAGCCTTCGTTAGGCCAATGTGACACAAGTGACTTGTATGGCTCACGTGTTTAATCTGATTCTCCAGCAATTTTTAAAACAACATCCCGGCCTACATGGCCTTGTACAGCGGGCACGCTCACTATGTGCTCACTTCCATCGTTCGCACCCAGTAGCTCAACAACTTTCATCGCTCCTGAAGTCTTAAGGTCTGGCGGTTAAACGTCAGAAATGCGATATTCCGACACGCAGGAATTTTAATCTGCACATGTTGCAGCGTCTGTGGCAGCACCGCAGAGCCCAGCTGAAATACGTTATGACGTATACCCTGGGCTAACTTGATCCAGAGGTGGTGCAGATCACGCTGCTGGAGTGGTGTCAGATCAAGGACATATGCACCATTCTACACAGTTTACAAATGTCGACGCAGATGTTTAACACTGGCGATGACATTCTCAGCGTGACAATTTTGGTCATCTACATGATGGAGCACACTGTAAATATTATTCGGAGTCAGGTGTTGGTCCAAGAGGAAGGGAGGAAGTACTGGAGGAGTCATATGCGGAAGGGATAACAAGATCTACAAGGTCCAGACGGTCAGCGGCACCTTGGCGGCAGTCATGGTACGGTGGGGGAGAGGGATTATCAAGGGAGCATAGTATCAGCAAAACAGTTGAGGAAGGTGCAGGAGCCCAGGAAGAAATGGAGGACGAACTGGCGATGGGCATGGAAGACTCAGCAGATTAGTGAGAGCTTGCTCACATTTTGGTTGTGCGAGGTTGTGGGGAGAGGGCATAGGAAGGAGGCACGATTCTCACCTCTCCGCCACCAACACACCAAGGACTTGGTCCTCCTGGATTCTCAAGACACATGAGCGCCTTCTTGCTGCACTACCTACAACATGACCCTCGGATTGTACGAATTCCAAGTCATGCTGACTACTGGGTTGCCACACTGTTAGATCCCCGGTACAACACAAAATTTTGCAAAATAACTCCTGCCATAGAAAGGGACTCACGTATGCAGGAGTATCAGCAGAAGGTGTTACACAATGTTACATCTGCTTTTCCACTAAACACCAGTGGTGCACAGAGTGAATCTCAACGCTTTTTCATCGATAGGAGGAAATGGTCTTACTTGTCCACATCTGAGGGACCGAGGGCTGGCTGCTGTGCTGAGACGGCGTTGAGTACGGTGTCTCTGCAGAGTTGCATTTTTGGTCATATACAAACTGAGTTGAAAAAGGACAGATGCTGGTGGAAAGGGAAACAGGTGTGTTGGAAAAGGCAAAAAAGTTTGTGTCCGTGGGTTTGGTGGTTAAGCAACATTAACATTTGCTGAAGAAACAACATCTGGTATGGTGGGACTGGCAGATTTGGATAAGGTGGTATATACTATATTACTGCTATATAAAAAATATTAAGAAGAAAAGAAAGAGAAAGGTAGATATCCCAATCGCCATTCGGTGTCCACTGTGCTCACAGATGGAAAAGGAGAGGTTGGCAACTGGAAGGTTAGGTGGAGGATACAGAGCAGGTTGACTCAAACAAATAGTAGCCTGAATAAAGTTAGACGCCACTCGGATCTGGAGACTGGGAGCCCTGTTAGCATGACAGGGTCCACACGACCACCCAGCCCTGGAACTCCCTGTTAACAACACAGGGGCCATTGGTTACACTGTCCGTGTGCGTAGGTGATACACCTGTGGACAGCAGGTGCATCAGCAGCAGCAGGCCTGTTTATACCACTGGGCTGTGCTAGCAGGACTGGTAGGACAGGAGCTGTTCTTAAACGTTCTGCGTTACCAACTGTGGTGGCGGCCTGCATCGATGACATATCCCTGCCTACCTCTGGCCTAAAGCTGCAATGGGTTTAACACATCGGAGCATAATAGAAGACTGGGCTCCCTCTTCTTGGCTCCAGCCCCTTTTATAACCTGGGTCCGCCAGAAACCAGGGTGGACCACAATGCACCTCCTGGAGACAAGCCTCTGCAAGCCTGTTGGGAGTGGCCTGGCCAAATTATCAGGACACCTGATGCCCTGTGGTCTATATGGGCCCCCCACATCAGGGGCAGGGCCAAAGAGTTCATTACCCGACCTAGCCTCTGATGCAGTAAGTGCTTGTGCATGCTCAGTAGCATGAAATACAGTTTCTGAAAAAAAGACTATTCGCTTCAGCATGCTGTCTAGGCACAACACAGGACTTAGACCCGGCATGGAGTGCAAGTACCTGTGCAAAGAGGCTTTTCTCAGTCAGTGTGAAGCCCCACAGGTGTTGTGTTGGTGCATTACCTTCAGGGACTCCACGTGGAGGAAGAGTCTGGTTACACTTAGGTTGCTTCTTTATATGTATTTTCGTGACGCCACTCTCGGTATTGCGGTCGGTGGGGACCGCCACTGCAGTGTAAGGGGACACCTGGGGCTGATGTTGGCTGCAGTTAGTTTTAGTGGCCTCCCGAGAGTGAGTCAAGCCCCAGGGCCCTGTGTAACTGTGTTGAGCCGCAGGTCGCAGAATGACTCAGGCACAGTCCAAACGAGCATGTGCTGTAGCCCAAAATGAAGACTTTGCCTCAGGAATGACACAGTCAGGCAGAGCATACTCAGTTGGCGAAACACTGGAGTTGGGCTGCGGCTGGGGTAAATCGGCACACAGGAAGGAGCAACCGCGGAAACACTTCGTTCATTTGTGAGGGGAGTCATTTTGGAGTTTGGTGAGGAGTACCGTAACGCCAGTGAGCAGCATCCTGTGCCACAGACCAACATTCTTCCGGCGCTGTCTATACTGTTAACCATGATAGGAGCGTAAAGTCTGTATTTATGGCAACTGGACATCACATTACCCGGGTACGGTAGGCTGTGCCCAGACAGTAATGCGTGCATGCAACACTTTGTTTTATTATGAAAACACATATCTGTTCTGGGTAGGACGACTATATAGACAATCACACTTGCTGCCTCTGCACTGTCAAATTGTCACGTACAGTTTAAATCATAGAGGGACAGCGACACATGTTTGCATTGAATGTTGCTTTTCAAGATTTACATGACTGTGTTGCAGAGCTGTGTGGTTTGCATTCACACTGTTATCATCTGCCTTATCTGTGAGGCTTCAGCTAACAAGGGTATTCAGGGTGGGTGATGTGTTTTGTCTACATTTAGGTAGATAACTGGGAAGCTCTTGTGATGCGCCACTAGTAAGTTGTCTTCGCACACACACACAAACACACACAAACACACAATTACTGCTGCTACGCAGAGGGATTAGCAAGCAGTAGGCAACTGAATAGATTGTGCTATTATTTCAATTTAATGCATGGTTCTTATTGTTTGTTTTGGGAAAGTGAAAGAATCATTTATGAACCCAACTGCATACAGTGCTTTTCATGTTACGTGGTTTTGCTGCATACTGTGGATCCCACCAAATACAAGACTTAAAATGAAGCATAAGTCGCAAAGGGAATTTCACTGTGCTACAATGCGGCCTAGCGTGCCTGTGCAACCACCGCCTGCCCCATCAAGTGCATCTGCGTGCTCTTCATCTTCTGTGACTGTGGGGACAGCATTCACACATGCTTTTTCATGATGAACTTCCACCCCTTTACCCATAAGCGGGAGTGTGATTGGCCGGTCGTCACTTGTTTTGGAAGTGGAAACAGATGGTATTGTTGAGCTGTCAGACATCGAGAGAACCACCATTGGATGAAGGCAACATAATATCCACGCCTGCACCTTTGTCACAGATTGGCTGGACTACCTGCAGTTAATAATTGCGTTCCAGAAATGGAAAGGACTGTAGAATGCACATATGTTGTACCTTGCTTGGCAGCAAAGGAACACTAACTTAGCATTCCAGACAATTTTAGGATGGCAGAAAAAGTGTCAGTTCTTTGGGCAAATAAATAGCGTGGCAAAAGTGGGCAGGTGGGTACAGTGGCCGTGTTCTGTGTGTACCAGGACAGTAAAGGAAGCCTCACTTTCTATCCCTTCTAATGATGAAATGCAGCAAGGAATTCCCTGAGTTTGCTATAAAAATATCGTTGCAAAATGTGCATGAGGGTGCAAGGCAGAGGTGCTAGAAATAGCTTGGCATCAGTGGGGCACAAATGGAGTACAACAGCCACTTTTTGTATGCCACTAACTTGCAGCATTTTTTGCTATTATTATAGCTTATTAAAAACAGAGCAGGAGGGTGTAATGCAGAGGTGCTGGAAATAGCTTGGCACCATTGGGGAAGAAATGGAGTACAACAGCCACTTTTGGTATGCCACTAAATTACAGCATTTTTTGCTATTATTATAGCTTATTAAAAACAGAGCAGGAGGGTGTAATCCAGAGGTGCTGGAAATCGCTTGGCACCATTGGGGCAGAAATGGAGTACAACAGCCACTTTTTGGATGCCACTAAGTGGCAGCATTTTTGCTATTATTATAGCTTATTAAAAACAGAGCAGGAGGGTGTCATGCAGAGGTGCTGTAAATAGCTTGGCACCATTGGGGCAGAAATGGAGTACAACAGCCACTTTTGTTATGCCACTAATTTGCAGCATTTTTTGCTATTATTATAGCTTATTAAAAACAGAGCAGGAGGGTGTCATGCAGAGGTGCTGGAAATAGCTTGGCACCATTGGGGCAGAAATGGAGTACAACAGCCACTTTTTGGATGCCACTAACTGGCAGCATTTTTTGCTGTTATTATAGCTTATTAAAAACTGAACAGGAGGGTGTCATGCAGAGGTGCTAGAAATAGCTTAGCACCAGTGGGGCACAAATGGAGTACAACAGCCACTTTTTGTATGCCACTAACTTGCAGCATTTTTTGCTATTATTATGCCTTTTAAAAAACAGAGCAGGAGGGTGTAATGCAGAGGTGCTGTAAATAGCTTGGCACCATTGGGGTAGAAATGCATGACAACAGCCACTTTTTGTATGCCACTAACTTGCAGCATTTTTTGCTATTATTATAGCTTATTAAAAACAGAGCAGGAGGATGTAATGCAGAGGTGCTGGAAATAGCTTGGCACCATTGGGGCACAAATGGTGTACAACAGACACTTTTTGGATGCCACTAACTGGCAGCATTTTTTGCTATTATTATAGCTTATTAAAAACAGAGCAGGAGGGTGTCATGCAGAGGTGCTAGAAATAGCTTGGCACAAGTGGGGCACAAATGGAGTACAACAGCCACTTTTTGGATGCCACTAACTGGCAGCATTTTTTGATATTATTATAGCTTATTAAAAACAGAGCAGGAGGGTGTAATGCAGAGGTGCTAGAAATAGCTTGGCACCATTGGGGCAGAAATGGAGTATAACAGCCACTTTTGGTATGCCACTAAATTGCAGCATTTTTTGATATTATTATAAATTATTAAAAACAGAACAGGAGTTTTTAATAATTAAGTTTACTCAGTGTTTGCTAGTATAATGGCTTAGTAACAATGAGATTGAGTGTGCAATGCAGAGGTGCTGCAAATAGCTTTGCACCAGTGGGACAATAATGGAAGTCCAACAGCCACTTTTAGGATGCCACTAAGTTTACTCAGTGTTTGCTAGTATAATGGCTTAGTAACAATGAGTTTGAGTGTGCAATGCAGAGGTGCTGCAAATAGATTTGCACTAGTGGGACGCTAATGGAAGTCCAACAGCCACTTTTAGGATGCCACTAAGTTTACTCAGTGTTTGCTAGTATAATGGCTTAGTAACAATGAGCCTGAGTGTGCAATGCAGAGGTGCTGCAAATAGATTTGCACTAGTGGGACACTAATGAAAGTCCAACAGCCATTTTTAGGATGCCACTAAGTTTCCTCAGTGTTTGCCAGTATAATGGCTTAGTAACAATGAGCTTGAGTGTGCAAAGAGCAGGAGGGTACAGTGGCAGGGTTGTGGGTCTGGGTAGGGGAAACGAAGCCTGACTTTATATCCCTTCTAATAGGGAAATGCAGCGAGGAAGTCCCTGACCTTAGCTACACAGACGCTGTTATCTTGTGTAGCTGTTAAAATCTGTTTCCACGGACCTGACTGTCATCTATGGCTCTGAGCCTGCTGTAATTAGCCCTTACAAGAGCTGAAAGAAACTTCTATCCCTATTCTGTATAGCGCTGTGTATAGAGCGTACACAGCAGTATCGGCAGCGGTGACTGACACCCAGACGCAGAAGGCAGATAATGGCGTCCAGACGGGCAGATGCCCGTATTTATAATGCAGGGACATGTGACATGGACATCCTATAACACATGCCGTTGCTTCTCTGGCTAAAAGTCCACTTAGCTGTGTGTGTGTCTGGGATTGGCTGACATGCTGGCCCGCCCCACTACATGCGCGAGCTTAGGGAAGGAAGACAAGGAAAAAAAAAAAATGTCGCTCGCCATTATCCCAGCAGCAGTGATCTGAATGCGCTGTTCCCGCACACTATACCCTGAAATTTCATAATAGTGTGAGTCACAGAGTGACTTACACTATTACAGCAGAAAGCCAGCTAGTAATTAGCTTGGCTTTTTGCTGCTAGAACCGTTCTCGAACGTAACTAGAACTATCGAGCTTTAGCAAAAAGCTCGAGTTCTAGTTCGATCTAGAACAGCCCCCAAAATCACTCGAACCGCGAACTGGAGAACCACGAACCGCGAACCGCACTGAACTCTAATTATAATGGCTTAGTAAAAATGAGTTTGACGGTGCAATGCAGAGGTGCTGGAAATAGCTTGGCACCAGTGAGACACTAATGAAGTCCAACAGCCACTTTTTGGATGCCACTAAGTTTCCTCAGTGTTTGCTATTATAATGGCTTAGTAAAAATGAGTTTGACGGTGCAATGCAGAGGTGCTGGAAATAGCTTGGCACCAGTGGCACCAGCCACTTTTTGGATGCCACTAACTGGCAGCACTCTTTGCAATTAAAATGGCGTAGCAAAAATGTGCAGGTGGGGAGAATGCATAGGTGGTGGGACTTGCTTAGCACAAGTGCCACAATAATGGAGGACAGCAGCCACTCTTTGGATGGCACTAACTGGCAGCACTCTGCAATTAAAATGGCTTTGCTAAAAAGGGCAGGAGGGTACAGTGGCTGGGTTGTGGGTCAGTGTAGAGGAAAGGAAGCCTCACTTTCTATCCCTCCTAATGGTGAAATGCAGGAAGGAAGTCCCTGAGCTTAGCTACACAGACGCTGTTATCTGTAGCTGTTAAAAACTGTTTCCACGGACCTGACTGTCACCTATGGCTCTGAGCCAGCTGTAATTAGCCCTTAAAAGAGCTGAAAGAAACTTCTATCCCTATTCTGTATAGCGCTGTGTGTAGAGCATACACAGCAGCATCGGCGACAGGAGCTGCGTCTGCGGTGACTGTCACCCAGAAGCAGAAGGCAGATAATGGCGTCCAGACGGGCAGATCCCCGTATTTATAATGCAGGAACATGTGACATGGACATCCTATGACACATGCCCTTGCTTGTCTGGCAAAAAATCCACTTAGCTGTGTGTGTATCTGGGATTGGCTGACACTATTACAGCGAAAAGCCAGCTAGTAATTAGCTTGGCTTTTTGCTAATAGAATTGTTCTCGAACGTATCTCGAGCTAATGAACTTTTAGCAAAAAGCTCGAGTTCTAGTTCGATCTAGAACAGTCCCCAAAATCACTCGAACCGCGATCTGGAGAACCCCGAACCGCGCTCAACTCTAGTTTCTTTGCTGTCAAGCAAGGTACACCACATGTGCATTCTACTCTCCTCTCCATTTCTACTATGCAATTTTAATTTACAAAAGTGCTGCCATTGTTAGGGGCATACTCCAATTGTCTGGGATACTACCTTAGTGTTCTTTTGTTGTCAAGCAAGGTACACCACATGTGCATTCTACAGTCCTCTCCATTTCTGCTACGCAATTTTAATTTACAAAAGTGCTGCCCCTGTTAGGGGCATACTTCAGTTATCTGGGATACTACGTTGGGTTTCTTTGCTGTCAAGCAAGGTACACCACATGTGCATTTTACACTCCTCTCCATTACCGCTATGCAATTTTAATTTACAAAAGTGCTGTTCCTGTTAGGGGCATACTCCAGTTGTCTGTGATACTACCTTAGGGTTTCTTAGTTGTCAAGCGAGGTACACCACATGTGCATTCTACACTCCTCTCCATTTCTGCTACGCAATTTTTAACTGCAGGTAGTCCAGCCAATCTGTGATGAAGGTGCAGGCGTGGATATAATGTTGCCTTCATCCAAAGGTGGTTCTCTCGATGTCTGAGAGAGCTCAGCACCACCAGTTGTTTCCACTTCCAAAACAACTAACGACATGACAATCAAACTCCCTGTTGCGATTAAAGGGGTGGAAGGTCAGCGTGAAAAAGCATGTGTGACTGCTGTCCCCACAAAAACAGAGGATGAAGAGCACTATGAAGCCATTGATGGGGAAGATGGTGGTTGCACCGCCCTGCTAGGCCGCATTGTAGCATAGTGACCTTTCCACTGCTACTTATGCTTCATTTAAAGTAGTGTACAGTGTGGGCTCCCCAGTATACAGCAAAACCACACACTAGGAAAAGGACTCTAGGCAGTTGGGTTGATAAATGATTGTTTAACTTTCCCAAAACAAACAATAAGAACCATGCATAAAACTGAAAGAATAATACAATCTATTCACAATTCCAAAAGCCTACACCCCTATGCTGCAACACTCATAATGGCGATTTATACCCCCTGCTCACCAAGTTTTGCCTAACCAAGGGACTGTCTAAATAGTTGCCTACTACCTGGTAATCCCTCTGCGTAGCAGGAGTAATTGTGTGTGTGCATGTGTGTGTTTATGTGTGTGTGCAAACACGACTTACCAGTGTCGCATCACAAGAGCTTACAACTTATCTACCTAAACATTAGACCATTTTGCTATTTCTATATTGACCAAACGGTCAAAGGCTGATGGAAAAAAAACAGCAGCCCCTTGTGGGTGGTCTGCAACAATGCATGCAATGAACAGCAAGTAAGCATGTTGCATTCACAGTGGATAAAGCTGATCAATACACCCTCACGCTATCATTTCATGTGACACTTGTGACACTTCATGGACGAAGTACTCTAAGTAGTCAGTTTTTGGCCTCTACTAAGAGAATGGTGACAAATCTTACAGGTGACATGACTTGGGTGATCCCTTGCGATGTCAAAAAAGCCCCAGGCTAAAAAAGGCTTACAGTCCATGCTACCTGCAGAGCCACCACGACTTCTGCTCAGACGCAGAGTTGTGGCTGAGGATTCAGTTGTTGACGTGCTTCCAGTACTTTGTCTCTGTCCAGGAAGACGAAACGTAACCTCGTCGTCAGTAGCATCCTCCCCCTCCTCCACCTCCTCTGCTGACCTCATCGGCTGGGTGACTTTGATTTGACAGTAAGTGCGGTCTCAAACCTCATCATTACCCTGTGTGTTTTCACTCACCTCGTCCGGAGTCCTCCGAGCCAACCTCTTCCTGCCCTGACCGAATAGTAAAGTTGTCGTTCCAATAAGGTATCTGAGTCTCATCAGCATGTTCCCCATTGTCTCCACCAGGATGCTTTACAGTTTGGGAATGAGGGTGTACATTATGCTCAGCATCTTCTTCATCGGGGCCTGGATCCGACTCACAAAACTTCTGGGCATCAGTGCAGATCATTTCCTTGTCTGGACTAACAGCAGCTTTGGAGCAGACCTCTGATTCCCAGGCTATAGTATGACTGAACAGCTCTGTAGACTCAACAATCTCTGTTACCCCATACTCAGCAGGGCTGGTGGAAACTTGAGAGCTGTTAGGAAGCAAGAGCGATTGAGTTGACACCACAGAGGCATGTAGTATTTGGGATATTGAACTTGAGGTGGAGAGGCCACTTTATGGAGCACTTGAGATCCATTGAAGCAGCTACTGTTTTGGTGCCTCATCTACATTGTTAGCGATGGTCGTGTCCGTGATAATATCAGATTATCCACGGGAAGAAGTACACCTGTTATTTTGGCTGCTATTTGTTGTTATGAATCAGTGGCGCCGTAACGCAAGCAGCTTGCTGCCGTTCCAGTTGCGCCCAGGCGTCAGCTGCCATTTTTGTCTGTGCCTCGGGTCGTCCAGCTGGCTGCTTTCTCCTCCACATCTAAGTGTGGAGAGGCGGCTAGTGCGCATGCGTGTGCTGATTTACCCCAGACACAGCCTAAGTCCAGTGTTTCTCCTACTGAGTATGCTCAGCCTCACTGTGCCATTCCTGAGGCTAAGTCCTCAGTTCGGACTACAGCGCATACTCCCACACTTAGTGCGAAAAGCCTCTTTGCACAGGTAGTTGGACTCCATGCCGTGTCTAAGTCCGATGTTGTGCCTAGAGAGCATGCTGAAGCTGATAGTCTTTTTTCTGAGACTGTTGTTCAGGTTACTGAGCATGCTCAGGCACTTACTGCATCAGAGGCTTGGTCCGGTAATGAACTCTTTGGCCCTGTCCTGATGATGTGGCCATGCCACTCCGGACTGGCTTGCAGAGGCCCGACCCTATGACTTTTTACCTCATTATTGTTCGTCAGACGATGACTGGTGAGGTGTTTGGGTCGTGGCTGCCATGAGTCATCATTGAAGTGGCGGTTCCGAATAGGTCACCGGTTATGCCACTCATGACGTGTCTCTCTGCTTTTGTCTCCAGGAGGTGCATTGTGGTCCACCCTGGTTTGGGGTGGACCCAGGTTATAAAAGGGGCTGGAGCCAACAAGGAGGTGCGCAGTCTTCTATTATGCTCAAAAAGAGCACACCTCCATGTGTTGAACCCATTGCGGCTTTAGGCCAAAGGTAGGCAGGGATAGGGCGTCGGTGCAGGCCGCCACCACACTTGGTAACGCAGAATGGTTAAGACCAGCTTCTGTCCTACCAATCCTGCTAGTGCAGCCAAGTGGCATTAACTGAGCTGCTGCTGCTTCTGATGTCCACAAGTGTGCCCCCTACACACACGGACAGCATACCCAATGGCCCCTGTGTTGTTAACAGGAAGTTACTGGGCTGGGTGTGTGGACCCTGTGACGCTAACAGGGTTCACAGTCTCCAGATCCGAGTGTCGTCTAACTCAGTTTAGGCTACTATTTGTTTCAGAGCAACCCAGCACTGTATCCTCCGGCTAACCTTCGCATTGGCAGCATCTCCTTTTCCATCTGGGAGCATGGTGGACCCCAACTGGCGATTGTGATATATGCCACCTTATCCTAATCAGCCAGTCCCCCCGTAACAGATAGTGTTTCTTCAGCAGATGTTACTGTTGCTTAACCACCAAACCCACGGACACAAACTTTTTTCTCCTTTCCAACACACCTGTTCCCCTTTCCACGAGCATATGGCCTTTTGCCACTCATTTTGTATATTTACAAATTTGCAACTCAGCAGGGACACCCTACTCAACACCGTCTCAGCACAGCAGCCAGCCCTCGGTCCCTCAGATGTGGATAAGTAAAAGACTATTTCCTCCGAGCCATGACAAAGCGTTGATATTCACTCTGTGCAGCACTGGTGTTTAGTGGAAAAGCCGAGATAAGATTGCGTACCTGCTTTTGCTGATACTTTTGCATACGTGCGTCTCTTTCTATGGTAGGACTTAATTCGCCAAATTTTGTCTTGTACCAGGGATGTAACATTGTGGCAACCCACTAGTCAGCATTAGTTCGAATTTGGACAATCAGAGGGTCATGTTGTAGGTATTGTAGCAAGAAGGCGCTTATGTGTCTTGCGCATCCAGGAGGACCAAGTCCTTGCTGTGTTGTTGGCGAAGACGTGAGAATCATGCCTCCTTCCTCTGCCCTCTCCCCCCAACCTTGCACAAACGAAATGTGAACAAGCTCTCCCTCATCTGCTCAGTCTTCCATGCTCATTGCCAGTTCGTCCTTCATTTCTTCATGGGCTCCTGCACCTTCCTCAACAGTTTTGCTGATACTATGCGCACTTGTTAATCCCTTCCCCCACCGTCCCATGCCTGCCGCTCTGGTGCAGCTGACCGTCTGGACCTTTTAGATCTTGTTAACCCTTCCGCATATGACTAATCCTATACTTCCTTCCCTTCCTCTTGTCCTACCAGCTGACTCCCAATAATGTTTAGAGCGTGCTCCAGCATGTAGATGACCAGAATTGTCATGCTGATAATGGCATCGCCAGTGCTAAACATCTTCGTCGACATTTGTAAACTGTGAAGAAGGGTGCATAGGTCCTTGATCTCACACCAATCCAGCAGCGTGATCTGCACCACCTCTGGATCTAGTTAGCCCAGGCTATACGTCATAACGTATTGCAGCAGGGCTCTGCGGTGCTGCCACAGATGCTACAACATGTGCAGATTCAAATTCCTGCGTGTCGGCACATCGCATTTCAGTCGGTGAAACGCAAGACCGAAAGGCTTCTGGAGCGTTGCAAGTTATTGAGCTGCTGGGTGTGAACGGTGGAAGTGAGCACATAGCGAACGTGCCCGCTGCAGAATGCCATGTAGGCCGGGATGGTGGTTTAAAAATTGCTGTAGAACAAGGTTCAACACGTGAGCCATACAAGGCACGTGTGTCACATTGCCCTGAAGAAGGGCCGCAGCCAGGTTTGCATCACTGTCGCACCCGGCCTTCCCTGGCTGCTGGTTGAGTGGAGACAACCATTGATGAAATTCGGTCTCGCTCTCCAGAGCTTACCGTCCACAACTCCTCAGCGGTGTGACTCACATTTCCCAGACATTTCAAAGTAAAGAGTCGACTGCCTGATGCCGTTGAGCTCTGCTGCCAGCATAGTAAGGAGGTGTATGTGATTCCTTGTGCGCAGTTACAACGCGGGTGGCCTGAACACACAGGGTTTGGGCGGAGGTTGGGGACCCAGACGAGGTTGGGGAGGCAGAAGCAGTGGAGGAACGTCTGCATACAGAGGAAGGATTGACACACAACTTGTGGGGACGGCAAGACTTGTACAGCAGACCCTTCTCCATCTCTCACCATAGTTACCCAGTGCTCAGTCAGCGACATGTAACGCCCCTGTCCATGCTTACTGGTCCAAGTATCTGTGGTGAAATGCACCCTGTCACACACAGAGTTTCTCAAGGAAGCAGTGATGTGTGCGACCTGCTGTGGTAGCACGGGCACGCCTTTCTTGGAGAAGGAGTGGCGACTGGGCATCAGCTCTTGGGGCACTGCGATGGGCATAAGGTCTCGAAAATCCTCTCTTCCAAAGGTTGGAAAGGCAGCATTTCTGTAGCCAACAGTTTGAAGATGCCGAAAGTCAACCTCTAAGCCATGTCATGCCCTTCGAAAATCATGTAAAACACAGCAAGTGGACTCCAACCACAGTATCCCTTGTTTCCCAGAATTGGGCCACACACACAGCACTTGACTGGCATCAGTTGACACCCATTTTGAAGCTTACAAAGATGCTTTGCATGAAGCACTCTCAAAAATACGCCTGCCTTTCACCTTCCCGGATGACACAGGGGAAGAAAAGTCCTCTGTGATCCATGACTTGTTCATCTTAGTTCTTTTTTCAAAAGCGAGGGGACTCCAACCACAGTCTCCCTCGTTTCCAAAAATTGGGCCACACACACACCACTTGTGTCAGTTGTCCCCCATTCTCAATCCTAAAAAGATGCTTTGCATGAAGCACTCTCAAAAACACACGTGCCTTTCTCCTCCCTAGGATGACACAGGGGAAGAAAAGTCATCTCTGATCCATGGCTTCTTCATCTTGGTTCATTTTTTTTTAAAAAAAAGGGGACTCCAACAACAGCATGTAGATTACCGCAATTGTCAAGCAGATAATGGCAACGTCAGCGCTAAACATCTTCGTCGACATTTTTAAACGTCGAAGAAGGGTGCATAGGCCCTTTATCTGAGACCACTCTAGCATCGTGATATGTCCCACCTCTGGATCTCTTTAGCCAAGGCTATCCGTCATAACGTATTGCAGCAGGGCTCGCCGGTGCTGCCACAAAAGCTGCAACATGTGCAGTTTAAAATTCCTGTGTGTCAGCACATCGCATTTCAGGCAGTGAACCGCCAGACCAAAAGACTTCTGGAGTTATGCAAGTTGTTCAGCTGCTGGGTGTGAATGGTGGAAGTGAGCACATAGCGAGTGTGGCCACCGCAGAAGCCCATGTAGGCCGTGATGGTGGTTTAAAAATTGCTGGACAACCAGGTTCAACACGTGAGCCATACAAGGCATGTGTGTCACATTGTCACGGCGAAGGGCCGCACCCAGGTTTAGATCATTGTCGCACCCTGCCTTCCCTGGCTGCTGGTTGAGTGGAGACAACCATTGATGAAACTCGGTCTCACTCTCCAGAGCTTACCGTCCACAACTCCTCAGTGGTGTGACTCACATTTCCCAGACATTTGAAAGTAAAGAGTCGATTGCCTCATGCTGTTGAGCTCTGCTGCCAGTATAGTAAGGAGGTGTGTGGGATTCCTTGTGCGCAGTTACAATGCAGGTGGCGTGACCACACAGGGTTTGGGCCGAGGTGGGGGACCTACACGAGGTTGAGGAAGCAGAAGCAGTGGAGGAACTTCTACATACAGAGGAAGGATTGACACACAACTCGTGGGGACGGCAAGACTTGTACAGCAGACCCTTCTCCATCTCTCACCATAGTTACCCAGTGCTCAGTCAGCCACATGTAACTCCCCTGTCCATGCTTACTGGTCCAAGTGTCTGTGGTGAAATGCACCCTGTCACCCACAGAGTTTCTCAAGGAAGCGGCGATGTTGTGTGCGACCTGCTAGTAGCAGTAGCAGTAGTAGGTAGCACGGGCACGCCTTTCTTGGAGAAGGAATGGCGACTGGGCATCGGCTCTTGGGGCACTGCGATGGGTATAAGGTCTCAAAAATCCTCGGTCTCAAAAGGGTGTAAAGGCATCCTTTCTGTAGCCAACAAGTTGCAGATGCTGAAACTCAACCTCTTAGGCATGTCATGCCCTTCGAAAATCATGTAAAACAGAGCGAGGGGACTCAAACCACAGTCTCCCTCGTTTCTACTAATTAGGCCACACACACCCCACTTGATTGGCATCAGTTGACCCCCATTTTGAAGCTTACAAAGATGCTTTGCATGAAGCACTCTCAAAAATACACCAGCCTTTCGCCTCCCCTGGATGACACTGGAGAAGAAAAGTCCTGTGTGATCCATGACTTCCTCATCTTGGTGAACGTTAGTATGTCCTCATTGTCAGTGGACAGACGCGTGTGCTTATCTGTCAGCACACCCCCAGCAGCACTGAAGACATGTTCCGAGAGAATGCTGGCTGCGGGACACGACAAGATCCCCAAGGCGTACGTGGCGAGCTCAGGCAATTTATCCAGATTGGAAGCCTAAAATGAGCAAGGCTCAAGTTGCACAGTAATGGCATCGATGTTCCCTTGCATATACTCATATATCTGTGTTTCCTTCTCTTTTTTCTCGTCCAGCTGTTTTGTTTTCGCATGAGTATATGTCCTTGTCACTTTCCCATGTGTTTGTGCTGTCTTGGGAGTTGTTTGTCACCTTTTGGACACCTTTGAGGGTGTTTTCCAGGTGTTTTTAGGTGTTTGTGATTGCCTCCCATTGTTTTCAATGGGGTTCGAGAGGTTCGTCGAACGGGACACCGTTCGACGAACCGAACTCGAACTCTAGGGGGGTAGCTCATCTCTAGTCTTTACTCCATTATTAATAATATTGCAACAGCAACATTTTTTTACATGACACTTATATACACCTTTATTTTTATTTTTTTGTAATGAAGTTTTATTTGTTTTAACTTGATTTTTTAGTTTGCTGGGTGCTATAAGATTTTTAATGGTTATTCCCCTTCTAAAGGTAATTCCTGGATTTTGAGGTAGTATTTTATTTAAAAGCGGGTACCAATATTTCGTATTATTTTATTGTTTCTGTTGCATGTCGTTAAAAAATTATATTTCCAAAGGTTTCTTTTTTTTTTGCTACTATCATTACTATTCATGGTCTCATTTCTAACCTTATTCACCTCTTTTCTCTCCAACTCCGATATTTTAAAATTTGCTAAGCAAAACTCTTGGGATTTTTCTTTATTTTTTCAAATGCATCCTCAACTAACTTTTGTGATTATTTTTTATCATTAAAACGGGCTTTCAGGATACTGGATTGGTTTATATAAACTTCTTTATCCCTACAGTTTTTTCTGAGCCTTAAAAACTGGCCATACAGAATGTTTTTTTTCCAGCTGGGGTGATGAGCACTCCTAAAGTCCAAATAGCCGTTAGTATCCACCCTTTTGAAATGTGTTTTAGTATTTATTATTGTCCCTGTTTGACTAATTTCTAGGTCTAAATATATAATTTTGTCTTTACTAATGGTTGATATAAATGAAATCCCCCAATCGTTATTTAACTTCTCAATTAATTCCTGCGCCTCTTCCTCTGTACCTGTCCAAAAAATTATCAAATCGTCTATATAGTGATGGTAAAGCAAAATTTTTTTTGCATAGTGTGTATCATATAACGGCGATGAGGACTCGAATCGCCCCATAAATAAGTTTGCAAAACTTGGGGCGACCCGCGTCCCCATCGCAGTACCGAGGCGCTGTAAATACAGTTTTTCTTGAAATTGGAATACATTATGTGTCAATATAAATTTTAAACCTTCAGGCAAAAACGTTCTCTGTTCTTCAGGCAAATGTGGATCAAATGAGAGATAATACTCTACTGCTTTTATTCCTTTAACATGATCGATATTTGAATAAAGAGAATTGACATCAAGAGTTTGTCAAGACACTTATTAAAACATAATAAAAAATTTTGTATAAAAGTTACACTTTTAGAACAAATATCCACTAATATAAACAACCGATGTAAAATGTTAAACCGTAAGGAAACTTATTGGATTTACCGCTTCCAGAGTTTGTATCTCAACGGTTTGAATGATGTAGTGGAAAATATATAACAACCTCATATAAAAATAAGGGGAAAGGAGGAAAGAGGGAAAAAAAAGCGAATCCTATGCAATGTGATTAGAGGCAGGTGGGCGTGGTTATCTGTTTAGGATGTCTCCACTTTGAAATGAGGGATTAGTCTCTATATAAGCATGCCTCTTCATGAAGTTAGATGTATATATCTTTTTTCTCACAATTATACCTGAAGAAGGCTGAAGGATAAAACATCCGAGCCGAAACATGTTGTATAATTAACCATATTTTAATGTACAAATAAAATATCTCTTTACTTATTTGTATATTGGTCCAGTCATATCATATGACCAAAAATCATCCAATATGTTCCACCATTGGTAGCAGGAGCACCGCAAGATAGTAATTGCCTTTAAAAAAAAAAACTACGTGAGCTCCGCCCAATTTTTGTGTACAGCCAGGTACAACTAGGCAGCTGGGTATTGGAATTTGCAGCGCAGGTTGGCCCAACCTTTCTGGGGCCCCCTGATGTGAATTGCAGTCCACAGCCACCTCGAAAATGGTGCATTCATAGAAGCGTCATCTTTTGGCGCTGAATCAACTCTTCCAGTGGCCCTGGTGCCGGGTGGCTCGCTGGGTAATAATGGAGTTAGGGCTAGCTGTGTATTATCAGCTGGCCCTAAACCCAAAATTCATGGTGTCACGCCAATATTAGGCATGGCCACCATGAATTTCTGATAAAGATAAAAAAAAACACAACACAGAAAAATATTTTTATTAGAAATGAAACACAACACAAATAGTTACTCCATCTTTATTGAACTAAAGAACCCCCCCTCTGCCGTAGTCCTGGGTCAAAGGTCCCGCGATGTCCAATCCAGGTCCAATGTCATCTGATCGGTTTACCGGAAGGCAAAGCGATCAGATGTATCAGGTTCAAGGACCAAGAACAGCTTTTATACAATCAGCTGATGCATAAGTAGAAAAAAAAACTATACTCCTCTGTGCAGACTTCCGTCCGATCGCTCCAGGTCCTGCTGGTAATCAGCTGATGCGGTCACCTGACAGCATCAGCTGATCGTTTAACCGGCCAGGCGGTAAAAAGCCGGCCTCACCGCTGGACGTATACGATCAGCTGATGCCGTGAGGTGACCGCATCAGCTGATTACCGGCAGGTCCTGCAGCGATTGGACCTGTCACAGGAGTCTGCAGATAGGTGAATATGATATTATTTTATTTTTTTGCTACTGTTTACTTTTGGTTTCGCTTAGCAGCGAATGTACAGGCAGAGAGAAGCTGCTGCACATACGCTACTAAGCGAAAGTGCATGTCACATGGGACGAGGAACACAGGTTTCTTCCTCCCCCTAATACAAAAACAACATTGCTCACAGCAGTGACATGGGAGTCAAAAATGTTTACAGGGGTCTTCCCCATGCTGCTCCCATGTCCTTTGAGCACTGTAATGCATTTGTGATATTTTTGAGCTTTCTCCAGACCGCCAGGGGTGCCGCCAGAAAATGCTTGGGTATACCATAGGCTGACATTGGGCTCGGTGCTCGGGTCGAGCACCCGAGCATTTCAAAATGCTCGACCCGTGCATCGATCACTCGAGCATTTTACTGCTCGCTCATCTCTAGTTACCAAGTAATTCCGTACGACTTTTCAGCTTATCAGTGAGCCTTCATCAGGGAACAGTTGACTTTGTTAAACAAGATTGAAACACGAATTATACAGTGATTATGAAAAGAAATAAACAAGTGGTACATAGACATAATACAAAAAACGCACAAGTATGTCTGTCAAGGAAGAGGAAAAACCAATATCAGGTAATTATACAGGTAAAGTATAATAATGTGGTGGAAGTGAGGGGGGTGAGAAGAGGACGTATGCCATCCAGTAGGTTAGTAGATAGGTGTATAGTATAATGTTAGGAAATTACATGTGAGAGTGAAAAAAAGAAAGACTAGGAGAAGAGGAAAAAAGAAAACAGGAAGGAGGAAGCGTACCCAATGTAGAGACATACAAGATGATTAGGGATGCTAATGTACTCACTTGTAGATATGGAATCCTCTAAGATGGAAGAATATTAATGTTATATGAATCATAAATAATTATTATGCGAGTATAGGGGGATATGAAGAAATTATAACTTACATGCTGAAATTAATTGCGAGGCATGGGAACCTAAGATGACGTATTATTAATGGAAGCTCCTAAGGGAGAGTAAATTCCGGAAATTTTGACTAAAATGAATTATATAGGAAAAATTAATATGCAGGAGTATGAGAGGTCTCAGAGTTTATACATACCCGTAAATTAATAGCCGTGAAAAATGGGATCAAATCTCTCCAAAATATGGTGAAATCAAACTGCTGTAAAGTGAACTGAAATAAAATATAATATTGTGAAACAGTTGACAAATGGATTATTGTGATGGAAAACCATAGGAGAGGATGGGGGGGGGATAGGGGATTTATCAGGGCAGCATACCAGTTGGAATCCGTTAAGAGGCATAATGAATGTCTATGGTGCTGGATGCTGAGCATGTCCAGCAGAACGTTCTACATCGTTTAAAAGCTCTCCTGGTCTCTCTCTGTCTGTCTGTCGGTCTCTCTATCTGTCTGTCTGTCGGTCTCTATCTGTCGGTCTCTCTCTCTCTGTCGGTCGGTCTCTCTCTCTCTCTGTCTGTCGGTCTCTCTCTCGGTCTCTATCTCTCTCTCGGTCTCTATCTCTCTCTGTTGGTCTAGCTCTCTCTGTCAATGTCGTTCTCTCTCTCTGTCGGTCTGTCTCTCCCTCTCTCCCCCTCTCTCATACTCACCGATCACCGGCGCGGCGCTGCACAGCTGTCTGGAGGCTTCTCCTGCTTTTGAAAATGCCGGTTGCTCATTATTCCATCTCGTATTCCCTACTTCCCCCGCCCACTGGCAACTATGCTTGGTTGCAGTCAGACCCGCCCCCACTTTGAGTGACAGCTCTCTCACTGCAACCAATCACAGCCGCCGGTGGTGGGTCTATATTGTGCAGTACAATAAATAAATAATTTTAAAAACCCGGCGTGCGGTCCCCCCCAATTTTGATACAAGCCAAGCTAAAGCCACATGGCTGAAAGCTGGTATTCTCAGGATGGGGAGCTGTTACGAGGGGGACCCGGGGAAGCGTGCCAAGATGGGGAATGGACAGCTTCCGCCGGTCAAGGTCCACTGTGCGGTGTAAGGGACCGCTGCTATGGTGGGTGAAGAGTGAGCGGGTTGCTGCTAGCGATCGTCTGGAATGTCACAGACGATCTATGTACACCGGTCTGCCCTAACCCGTGAGGGTTGTATGGCAGGGATCACACGGCTCGGTGTACCTGTTGCACGGGGAAGCACAGAGGTGCCCACGCACGTGTGCCAGTGGAAGTCACGAGAATATGGCACGAGGGTAGCACAGAGGTGCCCACGCACGTGTGCTTTCAATAACCAGGTGAGTCCGGTGGAGACTCGAGGAGCTCACCTGGAACAGGAGCACGGCCTGTCAAAGGAGCTACTGCCGGAGCAGCAAGGCAGGGACACGGCCTGCAAACCAGGTGCTGCCGGAGCAGCAAGGGCCAAGCCCACAGAAGACGATAATGCCTGAGCAGTGGCGTGGCAGCACGCTGCCAGACATCCAAACATAGAAGGACGGTCGCGCGCCGCCATGATGGCAGGAGGAGCTTTTAAGGAGGTGTAGCTCCAGCCAAGGGCGGGCGCGAGGCGGAGATGACGGACTTGACCCAATCAGGATCCACGACATCCCAGCCTGGCCAGTCAGGATTCACCACGTCACCAGCCTTGTCATCAAGCCGTGTGACGTCAGTGGGCGAATCAGGATCCACCAAGCATAGCACATGCTCACCCTCCTGCCTCTGGGAAATAGAGGCGGGATCCTCGGTCTCATAATGTGTAGAGATAACGGGAGTCACTGCTTCCCTGAACAGCAAACCTCTGCACATTGCGCAACCTCACAGACCTTCGAGGCTGCTGAGCAGGAGGAGCTGCGGCAGGCAAGGAATGGGAGACCGCCTCATCTCTTGCAACAGGAGTACCACTAGGTGTCACTCTCGTGCTGCCTCTCTGAGGAGGTTTCTCCTGCACTCTGCGCAGTCTGGCAGACCTTCGGCGCTGTTGAGCAGGAGCGCTCGTGGCAGGCAAGGAGACTGTCTCATTCCTTGCCACAGGAGAGCCACGAGGTGTAACATTACCCCCCCGTCTAGGCCCCCCCCCCCTGCCCGTGCTCGAAGGCCGCTATCAACCCCGGGACGCGGATATGATCCTCCAACTCCCAGGATCTATGCTCCGGACCACGACCGGCCCACTCCACGAGGTAGTACCTCTTGCCCTGTATGACTTTTGTCTCCACAATTTTTGCCACCTCAGGGTCGTCGGACGGGGAGTCTGTTTGAGCCGGCAGGGACCCCGAGAATTTATTAAGTTGTACGGGTTTCAGGAGGGACACGTGAAAGGTGTTGGCTATAGCCCAGCGTGGAGGGAGCTGGAGTCGGTATGCCACCGGGTTTACCTGCTGTAGTACCTTAAACGGACCCAGATACCTAGGGGCGAATTTGGCTGCCTGTACCCGTAGGTTAACATTCTTAGAGGACAGCCATACTAGGTCACCAGGGGCGAAGGATGGTGCAGGGCGACGGCGGACATCAGCCGTTGTCACCATCCGGTCTTTAGCCCTCTTAAGAGCCTCTTGGGTGTCATCCCAGATCTCCCGGGCCTTGGTCGCCCAATCCTCCACTCTAGTATCGGGTGACGTAATGGGCATCGGAACCGGGATTCTGGGATGTTGTCCGTTATTGAGTAGGAACGGAGTCTGGCCAGAGGATTCATGGACCGAATTGTTAATGGCAAATTCGGCCCAAGGAAGGAGGTTAGCCCAGTTGTCGTGATGCGCGGAGATAAAATGGCGGAGGTAAGTTACCAAGGTTTGATTAGTCCTCTCCACTAGTCCATTGGTCTCGGGATGGTATGCGGAGGAGATGTTCAGCTCTATCTGCAGGAGCTTACAGAGCTCTCTCCAGAAGCGAGACGCGAACTGGGGACCCCGGTCGCTCACCACCTTGTCAGGCATGCCATGCAACCTAAATACATGCCGAATGAACACGGTGGCGAGAGCACGTGACGTCGGGAGTCGTGGGAGAGGCACCAAGTGGACCATTTTAGAGAAGTGGTCCGTGATGACCCATACGACCTTGTGCCCTGCTGACTTGGGCAGATCTCCCAGGAAGTCCATCCCTACCACTTCCCAGGGACGATCCGGCACTGGCAATGGGTGAAGAAGACCTGCCGGTCTCTGCCGAGACGGCTTATTCCGAGCACACGACATACAGGCTCCCACATACTCTGTACGTCCTGGGGTAGTCTCGGCCACCAATAATGCCTGGTCACCAGGTCTCTGGTCCTTTTGACCCCAAAGTGACCCCCGACCTTGGAGGCATGGGCCCACGATAGCACCTCGTTCCGTAGTTCAGGGGGAACGAGGGTTTTGCCAGGTGGCACCTGGTCCAAAGAAGTGGGAGTGACCATCCTCAAGCTATCCGGGGGTAGTATAAGACGAGGCTCCTCCTCGTCCTCCTCCAACACAACCATACAACGTGACAAGGCATCGGCCCGTACGTTCTTCTCACCGGCCAGGTGGCGGATAATAAAGTGGAACCGGGAGAAGAATAAAGACCAACGGGCCTGCCTTGGGTTCAGGCGTTGTGCTGTCTGGAGGAATGTGAGGTTTTTGTGGTCAGAATATACCTCAAATGGATGCTTCGCACCCTCCAGGAGATGCCGCCATACCTGGAATGCTAGTTTCATCGCCAGTAACTCCCTATCCCCTATGGAGTAGTTCCTCTCGGCCGGAGAAAAGGTCTTGGAGAAAAAGAAACAAGGATGCTTCCTTCCTCGGTCGTTTTTCTGGTACAGGACTGCACCTGCACCGACCGAAGAGGCGTCTACCTCCAGTAGGAAGGGTTTGGAGATGTCTGGACGATGAAGGATGGGAGCTCTGGAGAAGTGAGTTTTGAGAGAGTGAAATGCCTCTACCGTTTCTCGTGTCCATGCTTTGGGATTAGCGCCCTTGCGGGTAAGGGCAATGATGGGTGCTGCCACCGTCGAGAAGTTGGGAATGAACTGGCGATAATAATTGATAAACCCCAAGAATCGCTGGATCGCCTTCAGCGAGCGGGGCTCAGGCCAGTTCATCACTGTCTCCAACTTCCCCGGATCCATTGCTAACCCCTGACTGGACACGATGTACCCCAGGAACGGCAAGGATTCCCGTTCAAAAACGCACTTTTCCAGCTTAGCATATAGCGAATGGGTGCGGAGCCTCTTAAGTACTCGGATGACATCCCTCCGATGGGTGGTAAGATCGGGTGAGAAGATAAGAATGTCATCCAGGTATGCAACCACGGAAAGATACAAATCCCGGAAAATGTCATTCACAAAGTCTTGAAATACGGCGGGGGCATTGCAGAGTCCGAAGGGCATTACTAGATACTCGTAGTGACCGTCCCTGGTGTTAAAGGCGGTCTTCCACTCATCGCCCTTTCGGACTCGCACTAGATTATACGCCCCGCGTAGATCCAGCTTTGTGAAGACCTTTGCCCCGCGGAATCGATCAAATAGCTCAGTAATGAGGGGCAAAGGGTATTTGTTCTTGATCGTGATTGCATTTAATCCCCTGTAATCGATACAAGGGCGCAGATCCCCTTCCTTCTTCTGCACAAAAAAGAACCCTGCACCAGCCGGTGAAATAGACTTGCGAATGAACCCCTTCGCCAGGCTGTCCTGAATATATTTGGACATAGCCTCCGTCTCTGGAGCAGAGAGTGGATACACTCTGCCCCTAGGGGGCTCGGAGCCTGGCTTCAGGTCTATTCGGCAATCATATGGCCGGTGGGGAGGAGGAGTATCTGCGGCCCTTTTTGAAAAGACATCCCTATAGGCCTCATAAGGTGTCGGTAAACCCGGCCCCCCTGTATTCTCTGAGGACCCAACCGACCTAATGGTAGCGGGTGGTTCGGTAGTCACGAGGTGCTCTCTACAGGATCCTGCCCAGGATGAGATCTCCCCTGTTGCCCAGTTGAGTATAGGAGCATGCTGTCTCAACCAGGGAAGGCCCAGTAGGATCTCATCCGTCCCCCCTGGAAGCACCAGGAAGGACACCTGCTCATGGTGTCCCGGTGGTACATCCATCCTGAGAGGGATAGTGATCTGGGTGATAGGATCGAGTAGTATGGACCCGTCGACTACTCGGACCCTGAGTGGCTTGGGCAACAGAACCAGGGGAACTGAGTATCGGGTTGCCAGGGAGGTCGAGATAAAATTGCCTTCAGCGCCTGAGTCCAAGCAAGCCAGGGCAGAGAAGAGAGTAGTGCCGAACTGCAACTGGGCGCTGATAGTCAACCTAGAGGGAGAGGTAGCGTCTAGAGTCCCCCTCTGATAGAAACTAGACGCTGTCTTTTCCTGACGGTTTGGGACATCGGGTAGCTATGTGTCCCCTCTGCCCACAGGAAAAGCAGATGACACCAGACCGAGAACCTGGGGTAGAGGAGACCGCTTTGGACACCTCCATTGACTCCACGGAGTCGCCTACAGAGCTGGCTGGGAGACCTGTCTGGTGAAAAATGGAAGCCAGACGCTTTTTAGGCCTTGAGGACGTGGGTACTGAAGAGACCTCGAGCCTCCGCTCCGCCTGGCGGATGTCTATGCGAGAGGCAACCACAATCAAGGACTCTAAAGTAGCAGGCACCTCACGCGTCGCCAGTGCGTCTTTGACGAACCCCGCCAGGCCCTCCCAGAACACAGGGACAAGGACCTTATCCGGCCAGTCCAGCTCTGCGGCAAGTGTCCTAAAGCGTACGGCAAAGTCCCCGACTGAAGCGGACCCTTGCCGAAGTCGTAGGAGGCGCAGCGCGGAGTCGTGGGTGACTTGAGGCCCAAGGAACACCATTCTCATGGCCCCAAGATAGGCTGCTAAGTTATTCACCACCCGATCTCCGCGCTCCCACAACGGCGTGGACCACTTCAGCGCTCTGCCTGTGAGCAGGGACTGGACGAAGGCTACCTTCGCCTTCTCGGTAGCGTAAAGAGTCGCGGACAGCTCTAAGTAGGTGGTGACCTGGTTTATAAAGCCACGGCACTCGGAGCTGTCCCCGCTAAAGCGCTCTGGAAGCGCAAGGCGAGGAGACCTTCCGCCCAATATCACAGCCTGGGTAGCCGCCTGGGTGGCGACTGTCGTCAGAGTAGTCTTGTCGGAGGAAGACTGCTCCACTGCTGCCAATCGTGATTCCAACTGCTGCACATAACGCAGCAACTGCTGCTGCTCTTCAGCCATAGCCAGACCTTTGGCGCGACCGTAATGTTACGAGGGGGACCCGGGGAAGCGTGCCAAGATGGGGAATGGACAGCTTCCGCCGGTCAAGGTCCACTGTGCGGTGTAAGGGACCGCTGCTATGGTGGGTGAAGAGTGAGCGGGTTGCTGCTAGCGATCGTCTGGAATGTCACAGACGATCTATGTACACCGGTCTGCCCTAACCCGTGAGGGTTGTATGGCAGGGATCACACGGCTCGGTGTACCTGTTGCACGGGGAAGCACAGAGGTGCCCACGCACGTGTGCCAGTGGAAGTCACGAGAATATGGCACGAGGGTAGCACAGAGGTGCCCACGCACGTGTGCTTTCAATAACCAGGTGAGTCCGGTGGAGACTCGAGGAGCTCACCTGGAACAGGAACACGGCCTGTCAAAGGAGCTACTGCCGGAGCAGCAAGGCAGGGACACGGCCTGCAAACCAGGTGCTGCCGGAGCAGCAAGGGCCAAGCCCACAGAAGACGATAATGCCTGAGCAGTGGCGTGGCAGCACGCTGCCAGACATCCAAACATAGAAGGACGGTCGCGCGCCGCCATGATGGCAGGAGGAGCTTTTAAGGAGGTGTAGCTCCAGCCAAGGGCGGGCGCGAGGCGGAGATGACGGACTTGACCCAATCAGGATCCACGACATCCCAGCCTGGCCAGTCAGGATTCACCACGTCACCAGCCTTGTCATCAAGCCGTGTGACGTCAGTGGGCGAATCAGGATCCACCAAGCATAGCACATGCTCACCCTCCTGCCTCTGGGAAATAGAGGCGGGATCCTCGGTCTCATAATGTGTAGAGATAACGGGAGTCTCACTGCTTCCCTGAACAGCAAACCTCTGCACATTGCGCAACCTCACAGACCTTCGAGGCTGCTGAGCAGGAGGAGCTGCGGCAGGCAAGGAATGGGAGACCGCCTCATCTCTTGCAACAGGAGTACCACTAGGTGTCACTCTCGTGCTGCCTCTCTGAGGAGGTTTCTCCTGCACTCTGCGCAGTCTGGCAGACCTTCGGCGCTGTTGAGCAGGAGCGCTCGTGGCAGGCAAGGAGACTGTCTCATTCCTTGCCACAGGAGAGCCACGAGGTTTAACAGGGAGCCTTACGTTATGGGGAGCCCCCCAGCCTAAAATATCAGCCAGCAGCTTCCTAGAATTGCCACATCCATTAGATGCGACAGAACCGGGACTCTACCCGGCTCATGCCGAATTGCCCTGGTGCGGTGGCAATCGGAGTAATAAGGAATTAATGGCAGCCCATAGCTGCCACTAAGTCCTAGGTTAATCATGGCAGGCGTCTATGAGACACCCCCCATGATTAACCAGTAAGTGAAAGTAAATAAACACATACACCCGAAAAAATCCTTTATTTGTTATAAAAGACAAAAAAACACCTTCTTTCACCACTTTATTAATCCCCTTTAGGTCTGACATAATCCACACGAGGTCCCACAATGCTTTTCAGCTCTGCTACATCGGGAGCTGACAGGAGCGGCTGTAGAATACCTCCACTCACTCTGAGATCCACTCAGAAACTGATGTGAATTGCGCTGTCAGCGGTGACATCACTGAGGTAGTGCCGATGTGTGCGGTGATGATGGGGGTGGTAATGCCGGTGTTTGTGCGGTGATGATGGGTGCGGTAGTGCCTGTGTGTGTGCATTGATGATGGGTGCAGTAGTGCTGGTATATGTGCGGTGATGATGGGTGCGGTAGTGCTGGTGTATGTGTGGTGATGATGGGTGCGGTAATGCCGGTGTATGTGCAGTGATGATGGGGGCGGTAGTGCCAGTACATGAGCGGTGATGATGGGGGCGTTAGTGCCGGTGTATGTGCAGTGATGATGGCGGCGGTATTGCCGGTGTAAGCGGTAATGATGAAGGCTCTCTCCCTCTCTCTCGGCAAGAAAACTAAAAGAACGCAACACATTATTTCACAGGAATCCATTGCCTTTATTATCACACAATTTACAATGCATCAGTCACATCCTTCACACAACGCATTGTGACGGATGCCGCACAACACAAGTGTGAAACTAGCCTTAATTGTGTGCCAAAGTTTTTTGATCTATAGACTACACTATCTGCAACATGATTCCAGAGTTGTTAGGATTAGAAATAATGCTGAATACTGGGTTGCCTCTCTGTTAGATCCAATGTATAAGAATAGATTTTGCCAGATGCTTCCCCCTCTCGAAAGGGACATGTACATGCTGGAGTATTGAAGCAAGCTTGTACACAATTTTAAGAGTGATTTTCTCCAAGACAGCAGTTAGGTACCAAGTCCATTGCAGTTCTTCATGTCAAACAATGGGAAATGTCGATTCATTATTTAAAAACATTAGCAGCAGCAGCATGTAAAGTGGCAGAGGCTATTTATGCAACTTGTGGAACACATTTTTTACAACATAGCAGAACAAAGTACTGACACACAGTGCCAACAGGGGTGGGATGGACCTTTTTGCATTTTGGGCATCAAAAATGGAAGCTTGCCAATCATACCTTGGAAGTTTTGTCACGTTCTGAGAGAATGCTGGTTGCTAAACGTGTCTTCAGTGCCGCTGGTTGTGTCCTGATGGATAAGCGCATCCAGCTGCCCCCTGAAAGTGAGTGTGGTGCCCCTGAAGATTCCGTCGCCACAGAGGTACTGCACCTCATACAGAGGTGTGGTAACCCATCCCAGGGTAAGGAGGGGGTCATCCACCAGTTCACATGACACACACACAGACAGACACATCACAACACTCCACTAAACCGTGGTTAGGGCCTAGTGCAGCTGGACTTGTATAGTGGTTAGCACTGTCTCTGAAACCAGCCTGGGGGTGGAGCTTAGTGGGTGGGGTGTCTATAGTGAGTGGGCGGAGTTAAGTTTGAAAGTTATCAGTTGACGGGGTTAGTCAGTGAGTTGGTGACCAGAGCGTAGTGACCCAGGGGTCCTGATCGCCCCGAGTGACACAGAAGAAGGGATCCTAGAGATACAGGAGTGCAGGAATCACCTGTGGGCTAGGAAAAGACTTCAGGACTTTCTAGTAACATCGGAGGCTAGGGTGGCTGTACGCACTTTTGGGCCACAAACAGCACACAAATCCTCCGGAAGGGGGCTACAGAGGATAAGGGAGCTAAGCAGACAGAAAACCCTTTGAAGATCCGCAGCCCATGGCTCAGGGCACTGTGTGCAGAGGCGCGTGACAGGAGGGCGAGAGTCAGCGCAATCTAGACGACCAGGAAAGGCATATCTGGGGGGTGCACTGGTACTGACCTCTGACCTGCCTGGGTTCGGCGGAGGCCCGTCACCAGGAATCCCAGCATACTGTGGGAGGACTAAGCTGGCTGTCAACTTGGAACTGGTGAAGTGAGTAAAGGAATGTTGTTGCAAAGCCTCTGGTGTTGTCTCTATTCCTCCCGCATCTGCTCTATGATCATAGACTTTTGATAATTCAGTGCTTGCCCCAGAGTCCTGCTCCACCTGTCATCAACATCTGCCGCAGGGAACAAGCAGCGTAGCGGTGGCCCACATAGCCGCAAAAATCACAGGTGGCGTCATGAACTTTATTCCATTGTAAATATAATCATAATCTCCTTTATTCAAAGACACCGCAAGGGTCACGACGTGTGGCCCCGCCACCGCTGACATCCCCGTACTAGTCCGGTCCGGTTCCGAGAATCACCTAAGCACCTGGAGCTGGGCGTGTCATGTAGACCGCCTAACTTTCATCAGGATGAACAAGTCATGGATCTCCAATGATTTTTCCACCCCAGTTGCTGACTGTGCAGAGAAAGCACTATTGTACTTTTGAGTGTGTTGAATTGATATTGCATTATTACAGTCTGTGACACCATTGGCGTGGCTTCTGTTGCTACTGCTGTTGATTTTAATAACAAGTGCCTTGGTGATGCAACAATCAAGCGGTGTGTCTACCAGTGTTACTTTTCTGCTGCCCCTGCAGCGGTCGAACCGCTCGGATCCGGGGGTTGTGATTACTCGTGGCTCGAGGGTCTCCGAATCCAGGGGCTAGGGGCCACACTTAAATGAATAAGGGGATTATTTACAGGGGATAGGGATGGTTTGTGACGCCACCCGTGGTGTATGGTAATTGGGAGTACCATTGCTGCCATTGGGAGTACCCGGGGTGATGGAGTGGGGCAGCAAGATGACGTTACCCTCCACAGGCCCTGGGACTCTAGATGGTGCTATGGGATGCAGGGGGAACGCAGGCTCGCTGGTTGCAGGGGTTAATTAGGTGCTCACTCAGCAATAAAGCAGACTCTGATAACAGGGTAAACCAAGTCTCTGACTGCCGCTGTCTCTTGAGGGGAGCTCGTCTGGGTCCCGTCCCCTGCAGCACTGCCTGGTAGTCCGTAACCTGCCTCCTGGCACAGAATTTAGAGTGTCCTTCGTGGCCTGTCAGCCATAGTGGGAATCGGGGCCCGGAAAGCTCTAAGCTAAGTGAAGGGGACTGCTCTCAGGAGCTCACGCTTGGGATTTCAGTGGGCCGCTTGTTTGGAAAGCCCTATCCCCCTCGTTGCGCTAGTGCCCCCAATCTCTGAGCTTTGTGGGAACAGTCCATAGAGGTCCTGTTTTCCGCAGGTTAATTGCAGGGTCGCCTAAAGCTTCTCCCCGACCCAGGGTCCGTGTACCCCGTCGTGCTTTTGGTCCCGGACCAGTGATTAGGCCCAGGCTGTTGACTGTCCTCCAAGACAGGTCCCAGGCATCTAGCCTCCATCCCCTGTGACCGGGGGTCCAACTCCTCTAGGTCCAGATCACCATCAGCGATGTAGTCTGCATTTCCCCTATGAGCTACAACTCCCAGCTTCCTCAGAGCTCCTCACAGCTCGAGGGCTACCACTGCACTGCCTCAACACCTCCCACCTCACTGCCTGACCCCTAGGTGGGCGGCCTGATTCCTCCTTAAGCAGCCCACTGGTGTGCCTGACAGGGTGTAGTGCAAGGTGTATCTAGGATTTGTGAATGCTGGTGAAAGCAGTACTGCAGGTTAGGTTCCCAAAACCATGGGGGTTTGAGCCCTGCACGGGGAGAGAAAGATTGTGCAGAACCCTGTGACGATCTGAATAGTCCAGGGCATCACATTCCCCCCTTGGTTAAACGTAGCTGGTCCCCTATGTCTGCTATAGTAACTTAGTGTACAACTGGTGCCAAGCGAGTTCCACCACCTCTGCATTCTACCCTCCTTCACATTTTGCTACGCTATTTTTATAGCAAACAGTCCTGCCAGTTTTAATGCCTTAGTTGCATTGTCAGGGATAGTCAGTGTTGGTTCTTCAGCTGTCAATAAAGCTAGACCACCTCTGCATTCTACACCACCACTCAATTTTTGCTACCACATTTTAAGTGTCCAATCTTGTCGCTAACAAAATGAGTGGCAAAAGGACAGATGATGGTGGAAAGGGGAACAAGCGTGTTGGAAAAGGAAAAAAAGGTTGTGTCCGTGGAGAAGGTGGGAAAGGTACATTAACATCTGCTGAAGATAGGCTATCTTCTAGCAAAAGTAAGATGTCTACTACTTTCCGTGGACAATCCGATGTGCTCCCTTTTTTACGGAACAAAACAACTGGAACAAAGATAGACGATGCACAAAAAAAACACATGCTTGAATGGATCTCCAGTGCTCCAACAAGTGGTCTCTCCTCCACCTCAACTTTAAAATCCAAAAAACAACATTCCTCTGAGTTGTCATCCCAATCGCACTTGCTTTCTCCCAGCGCTCAAGTCTCCACCCTCCCTGCAGAGTATGGTGTAACAGAGATGGCTGAGTCTGCAGAGCTGTTCAGTCACACTATAGGCTGGGAATCAGAGGTCTGCTCCCAAGCTACAGTGAATACAGATCAGGAAATGGTCTGCAGTGATGCCCAGAAGCTTTGTGAGTCAGATTCAGGCCCTGATGACCAAGTTTCTGAGCATAATGTAGACCCTCATTCCCAATCTGTAACACCTGTTGGTGAAGACAATGAGGAACATACTGATGACGATGAGACGCAGATACCAGATTGGGATGACAACTTAACTATCCAGTCAGGGCAGGAAGAGGTTAGGTCTGAGGGCGAGGGGAGTGCAAACACAATGCTTGATGATGAGGTTCTAGATCTCACATACTGTCAACCCTCAGTCAGGCACTCGAGGAGGTCACCAGAGGCAGTGGAGGAGGATGCGACTGACAATGAAGTAACCTTGTGCCTTCCTGGACAGAGTCGGAGTACTGGAAGCACGGCTACAAGTGCATCCTCAACCACCACTTTGCCTCTGAGTACAAGTCGGGGTGGCTCTGCAGGTCACATGGGCTGTAAGCCTTGCCTAGCCTGGTCCTTTTTTGACCTTGCAAAGGATCTCTCACTGGCTTACTATGGTGATTGATTGAGAAGGGTCTGCTGAACAAGTCTTGCCGTCCTCACGACTTGTGCGTCAATCCTCTGTATGTCGAAGTTCCTCCATTGCTTCTGCCTCCTCAACCTCGTCTGGGTCCTCCACCTCTGACCCAAGCCTGCCTGGTCAGTCAACCCACGTTGCAACTGCGCACAAGGAATCCTACACACCTCCTTACTATGCTGGCAGCAGAGCTGAACGGCATCAGGTGGTCTTTAGCTTTAAATGTCTTGGAAATTAGAGTCACACAGCAGATGAGTTGTGGTCAGCTCTGCGGTCCGAGTTTCGTAAATGGTTGTCTCCACTCAACCTGCAGCCAGGGAAGGCTGTGTGCGACAATGCTGCAAACCTGGGTGCGGTTCTTCGCCGGGGCAACGTGACACACGTGCCTTGTATGGCTCACGTGTTGAACCTTGTCCAGCAATTTTTAACCCACTATCCTGGCCTAGATGGGCTTCTGCACAGGGCACGGTCACTCTCTGCTCATTTCCGCTGTTCAACTGCCGCAGCTGACCGACTTCCATCGCTCCAAAAGTTTTTCGGCCTGCCGGTTCATCGCCTGAAATGCGATGTGGCGACACACTGGAATTCAACTCTCCACATATTACAGCGACTGTGGCAGTACCGCCAAGCCCTGGTGCAATACGTTATGACGTATAGCCTGGGCCAATGAGATGCAGAGGTGGGGCAGATCACGCTGATGGAGTGGTCTCAGATCAAGGACCTATGCACCCTTCTGCACAGTTTCGACATGGCGACGAATATGTTTAGCGCTGACAATGCCATTATCAGCATGACAATTCCAGTCATTTACATGCTGGAGCACATGCTAAACACTATTCGGAGTCAGGGGGTGGGACAAGAGAAAGGGGAGGAAGTATAGGAGGATTCATATGCGCAAGGGATACCAACATCTACAAGGTCCAGATGTTCATCATCACCAAGGTGGCAGGCATGAGATGGTGGGGGAGAGGGATTAACAAGGGTGCATGGTAGCAGCCAAAATGTTGAGGAAGGTGCAGGAGACCAGGAAGAAAGGGAGGACGAACTCTCGATGGACATGGAAGACTCAGCAGATGAGGGGGACCTTGGTCAAATTTCGGTTGAACGAGGTTTGGGGGAGATGTGAGAGGAAGAAAGCACGGTTAGCACCTCTATGCCACAAACACAGCAAGGACTTGGTCCGCATGGATGCGCAAGACACTTGAGTGCCTTCTTGCTGCACTACCTACAACATGACCCTAGGATTGTCAAAATTAGAAGTGATGATGACTACTGGGTTGCCACACTATTAGATCCCAGGTACAAGTCCAAATTTTCTGAACTAATTCCAGCCATAGAAAGGGAAGCACGTATGCAGGAGTATCAGCAGAAGCTGTTACTTGATCTTAGCTCGGCTTTTCCAGCAAACACCAGTGGTGCGCGGATTGAATCTCCCAGTTGTAACTTGACAAACATGGGACTGTCTCATCATCAACAGTCTAACCGTACCAGCAGCACCGTTTCTGGTGCTGGTAGCAGCAATTTTATTGAATCGTTTCATAATTTTTTTAGACCATCCTTTGCAAGGCCAACAGAGACAAGAAGTCTGACACATAGTCAACGGCTGGAGAGGATGATACAGGAGTATCTCCAAATGAACATTCATACAATGACTTTGCAACTATAGCCTTGCTCCTTTTGGGCTTCAAATCTTGAAAAATGACCTGAGCTCACCACTTACGCCTTGGAGGTCTTGTTGTGTCCAGCTGCTAGCATTGTCTCTGAACGTGTCTTCAGTGCTGCTGGTTGTGTGCTGACAGATAAGCGCACGCGTCTGTCCAGTGACAATGTGGACATACTAACGTTCATCAAGATGAACAAGTCATGAATCCGCAAGGACTTTACTACCCCTGTGCAGAGTAAAGGCTTGCGGATTTGGAATGTGCTTGATGCAAATCTACCTGTGAAGTTTGCAAATGGGAGACAAGTGATGCCACTTTAGTGGTGTCTGTGGGGCCCAATTTTTGGAAATAAAGGAAACTGTGCTCGAACTCCGCTTGCTTGCAGTGTTTTTAAAAATGATCCAAGATGAACATATCATAGATCAGCAAAGACTTTGCTACCTACCCCGGTGTCATCCCGGGGACATTTAAGGCTGGTGTATTTTGGAATGTGCTTGATGCAAATAAAAACATCCAGTTTGCAACTAGGGCACAAGTGATGCCACTGAAGCAGTGTCTGTGGGGCCCAATTTTGGGAAAAAAGGGAGACTCTGCTTGGAGCCCCTTTGCTGTGCTTTTAAAAATGATCCAAGATGAACAGATCTGGGATCAGCAAAGACTTTGCTACCTACCCCGGTGTCATCCCAGGGACAGTTAAGGCTGTCGTATTTTGGAATGTGCTTGATGCACATAAACCTGTCCAGTTTGCAAAAGGAGCACAAGTGCTGCCACTGAAGTGGTGTCTGTGGGGCCCAATTTTTGGAAAAAAGGGACACTCTGCTGATCCATGATTTTTTCATCTTGGATCATTTTTAAAAGCACAGCAAAGGGACTCCAAGCAAAGACTTTGCTACCTACCTCGGTGTCATCCCGGGGACAGTTAAAGCTGGCGTATTTTGGAATGTGCTTGATGCAAATAAAAACATCCAGTTTGCAACTAGGGCACAAGTGATGCCACTGAAGTGGTGTCTGTGGGGCCCAATTTTTGGAAAAAAGGGAGACTCTGCTTGGAGTCCCTTTGCTGTGCTTTTAAAAATGATCCAAGATGAACAAATCATGGATCAGCAAAGACTTTGCTACCTACCACGGTGTCATCCCGGGGACAGTTAAGGCTGGCATATTTTGGAATGTGCTTGATGCAAATCTACCTGTCAAGTTTGCAACTGGGGCACAAGTGATGCCACTGAAGGGGTGTCTGTGTGGCCCAATTTTGGGAAAAAGGGAGACTCTGCTAGGAGTCTCCTTGATGTGTTTTACATGATTTTTGAAGGGCATGCCATGCCTATATCTGTGTCTCCTCCTCTTTTTCCTCGTCCAGCTGTTTAGTTTTCGCATGGGTAATTGTCCTTGTCACTTTCCCATGTGTTTGTGTTGTCTTGGGAGTTGTTTGTCACCTATTGGACACCTTTGAGGGTGTTTTCCAGGTGTTTTTAGATGTTTGTGATTGCCTCCCATTGTTTTCAATGGGGTTCGAGAGGTTCGTCGAACGGCTCGCCGAACCGAACTCGAACGTGGCCTCCGTTCGACGAACTGAGCCAAACTCGAGCCTCTAGAGGTTCGCTCATCTCTAATAATGACCAGGATAATCTGATCGGGGCTTAGGATTTGGTAGCCCTCAGCGAGAGGCGAAGCATCCACTGCCGGTGTTGCGGGCAACGCCTCGGGGGCAGCCGCGGCCGAGGATGAAAGAGGCACAACAGTGTCGGTGGCCGGGGGCAGACCGGGCTTCGCGGCCAGGTAGGCTGGGTCAACCGGAGCTGGTTCTATGCTTACCCACTCCACACGCAGGGTCTCTCTTTCTTGGACCTGCACCATTGCGGCTGCACTCCGCGTCCTCATCCGGGCTTCCTTCCCTGGCGCTGCATCTTCGACTGGGCAGTCGCGCTCCGGTGACCAGTCTCGTGCTGCCGCCATCTTGCCTCTGCGGTGCCCAGGAACGTTATGGCAGAGTCCTAGCATTTTAGCTTCACTTCTGCTGTTACATGCCATCACGCCCCCTTGGTTTTTGCCAGCCACTCACTTTTGCGCTGGGGCACTCTGGGAACTTCCGGTTCTGGCCAAATTTTGAGGACAAAGGGCGGGGCTTCAGCTTTGCGTGCTTTTAGTCTGGAGGATGGTGTTTTGGAGCCAAAGATGGCGAAAAATGGCAGGAACGGGATTTTGACATCGCAGCTTCGCTTCTCAAGGCGCACATCACCCAGGTTAGTGGGCCCAGTTCGTATCCTGTTCGTGACACCAGAAATTTGAGGTGTGCCGCCCCTGCAGCGGTCGAATCGCTCGGATCCGGGGGTAGTTATTACTCGTGGCTCGAGGGTCTCCGGACCCGGGGGCTTGGGGCCACACTCAAATGAAGAAGGATTATTTACAGGGGATAGGTATAGTTTGTGACGCCACCCGTGGTGTACGGTAATTGGGAGTACCGCTGCTGCCTTTGGGAGAACCCAGGGTGATGGAGTGGGGCAGCAAGATGACGTTACCCTCCATTCCCCTCATTGCGCTAGTGCCCCCGATCTCTGAGCTTCGTGGGAACAGTCTATAGATGTCCTGTTCTCCGCAGGTTAATTGCTGGGTTGCCTGAAGCTTCTCCCCGACTTAGGGTCCGTGTTCCCCATCGTGCCTTTTATCACGGACCGGTGATTAGGCCCAGGCTGCTGACTGTCCTCCAAGACAGGTCCCAAGCACCTAGCCTCAATTCCCTGCGACCGTGGGTCCGACTTCTCTAGGTCCAGACCACTGTCTGAGACCTAGTCTGCTTTTCCCCTGGGAGCTACAACTCTCAGCTTCCTCAGAGCTCCTCACAGCTCGAGGGCTACCACTGCACTGCCTCAACCCCTCCCGGCCTCACCCCTAGGTTGGCAGCCCTATTCCTGCTTAAGCACTGGGGTGCCTGACAGGGTGTGGTGCAAGGTGTATCTAGGATTTGTGAATGCTGGTGGAGGTACTGCAGGTTAGGTTCCCAAAACCATGGGGGTTTGAGCCCTGCACGGGAAGAGAAAGATTGTGCAGAACCCTGTGACGATCTGAATAGTCCAGGGCATCACATTCCCCCCTTGGTTAAACGTAGCTCGTCCCCAAGCTACAGGACATCCAGAGGTTTATTTTGTAACTGAAAAGAGAAGAATAACATTTTTATTAACAATATCTCATCCCTCACAGGGGAGGCAAATTACTTAACGTTACATTTAATGGGGAGAGAAAGATTGTGCAGAACCCTGTGATGACCTGAATAGTCCAGGGCATCACACTTTTACATTTTGTCTTTTTGTTCTGTATGAAGCACCTACTATTTCTTCTATTCCTCCTCCTTTTGATTCCTCCTGAGCCACTACAAGCCTCTTTTGTTTTCTTTTTTTTAATAGAAACTTTTATCTGGGTTTCCTTGTTGTGTGTTGCCTCTAGTGCCAGGAGATCCAGAGAACCAGGCCTACACCTGTCACTCACCACCTCTTCATTTAAATACTGTAATTGCTAGGCCAGATCTTGTGTGGTGCAAGGCCCACACCACACTGCTGAAAAAAAGACTCTGTGGATACTGTGGGACAATTGTTGAAACTGTCCTGGTGTCTGCCCTAAAGGCCACTTTACACACAGAAATAAATCTTTGGCAGATATGTGGTTGCAGTGAAATCATGGACATGATGGGGCATTTCGCCATCTTTTTTCCCCTTGAAAAAGACCCCAGTCCTGCAAAAAAAGAAAGAAAAGAGGGCGTCCTATATATATCATCTGTATGGCTTCCCTTCCTAGGCTATATAATAATTTATTACCTGCGAAAAACCAAAGAGGGGGTTCCTGGCCTAATAGTGCATCAATATGTCACCCATCAAACAAAAACAATAGATTCTACAGACAATCCTGTAATAAAGACGTAGTAGTAATAATAACATCAAAGGAACACCTCATATACTATATATATTTATTTTCACAGAAACAGATCTTTTCCTGTAAAGACCCTTATCTTATTCATATCACAGGATGCCCACCCATCCAGGGCCAAAATGATTTCCCAAATAAGGAAGATTGTAAGCCTTTCATACTATTATAGAGGAATGCAGTAAGCGTTCCAGTCAATCACAGTGTCATAAACCGTTCAGCATTTCCACCTACACGATCACCACGGGGCTCGACCAGCAGGGATAAATGGGTCCTGAGTATCAAACCACTCCTAACACTGGCAGCTAAAAAGTGCTGTATTCATCCCAACCGTGCCATGGAGTCTCACTTTACCACCATCATTCAAAAATCCACTCCCACATCTTGTGCTTTACGTTCCACGTCCGGAAATGATGTAACATGTGCCCACCATTCGGAAGCGACATAGCATGGAACGCACTGTGTTCCATGCCATATCGCCGCCAGAACTACTTGGCAATCCACCATATACCTACTATCTGGAAATGACGTACCGTGGAACGCACCACGCTCCACGTCCCTTCTCCACCGTAACTGCTTAGCAGTCTACCATACGTTTATTATCCGGAAATAACATACCGTGGAACGCACCACGCTCTACATCACCAGGAAAAATACTTGGCAGTCACTACCATCGTGTATACCGGATATGGAAGCCGAAGAGGACATTTGTCCCCATAGGATGCACTCTTCACCAATACAGACCGGACATGATGTAACTATCGGGATTAATGATGGTGGAACGCAAAATGCGCTCCACCATACAGATGGCCACAAACAGATGTGCTATATTATATCTTGTGGACTGCAACTCGTGGTCCATGCCATAAATCCAGCCACACACTGACAGGCAAACAGATCGGTGGAAACCACTGCATTAGTGGCGAGATACAAAACTTTCAGTGGGATTAAGACGCACATATAGTATATTCCAGTGGGTACATACAATGCTGAACGACATAAAGGGTTCCTTATTAGGTATGGACTATCCAATACTGTAAGAACCACAATTTACCTGAAACCCCTTTCTATTCTGAAAACTAAATGCTGAACGGTTTATAACACTGTGATTGAATGGAACATTTACTGCATTCCTCTATGTTAGAATCAAATACATTTGATGCATCATAAGGCTTCAAATATGGAAACTCCCAGCAATATAGGCAATCAAGAAAAATGGAGTCATGTTCCAAAATTCAATATAAAAGTACAATTTTATTAATTACAAAGTTTGATAAAATCAGACACATTAAAAAAGGGGGAGAAAAAGAGAAGAGGTGCAAAAGATCAGAAACAGCAGTATTACCGTGGATGCGGTAATTTGTGAGCACAAATGTTTTAAGAAGTATAGAGTGTATAATGTGCCAAATATATAATATACAGGCACTGAATATATCCCACTTGATGTAAAAAAGGTGCTCATATGATGTTACTAATGCCTATGTCAGCCGGACCAATCCGAACAGGTTTGTGGTATACCTGTCAGTGTAAGGATCACCACACTGCCTCCGTATAAAACAGTCACAAAGACACATGCATGCAGAACTGTTAAAGTGCTTGAAACATTCCCTGTAACATCACCCATGTGTCCAATACACGGAGGCAGTAAAAGAGACCCAACCACTGATTGGTAGAAAAAATTCACAATATGTTAGAAGGCCCAGGGATGGCAGGCACGGTGTAACCAAGTGTTACGGTTGCTGCGAGCACTGGAGACTATGTCCAGATTTCTTGCTACTGCACATGTGCGAGCGCTGGAGACTAAGTCCAGATTTCTTGCTACTGCACATGTGCGAGCGCTGGAGACTAAGTCCAGATTTTTTGCTACTGCACATGTGCGAGCGCTGGAGACTGAGTCCAGATTTCTTGCTACTGCACATGTGCGAGCGCCGGAGACTAAGTCCAATCTTGGAGCCATTGCACATGTGCGGGTGACATCATCGCTGACACGAGGTCACATGTCTCTGACACCTTCTATGCCGATTGGTCGCTGGTCATGTGCTTGTGACGTCTTGCTCGGTGATAGGCCAGCATGACGTCACTCCTGTCGTTCTGGCAGCGGATTGGCTCTGGTGTCCTCCATCTTGGATGAGGCACAGAGTCTATATAAGACCCTGACACACGCCGCATGGTGCTCAGTCCTCTTGGTTCATGCATATGAGTAGACGCTCTGTGCGCGTTCCTCTAGGCATTCCTCTGTCTATGCTAGGTGAGCACTACCAGCAGGGTAGCGTTCTTATACCTTACAGCTTCGGCTGCTGTCCGTATCCTTACCTCTTAGGGGAGCGGACATAGGCAGGTGCCTGAGGCACATGGTCTGGCTGGGCCTTGTGATTCTACTCGTAGGTGGACGTTGCCGCTAGGGTAACGTTCCTTATACTGCGTCTGGCAGTTGTTCGTATCCTCGCACACTAGGGGAGCGAACAGAGGTAGGAGCTTTGTGCGGCTTACGCTGCTGTTCGTCTCTTTTGCACCACTAGAAGAGCGGACCTAGGCAGGTGCCATATCTAGTGGTTCGTGTCCTCGCACACTAGTGGAGCGAACGCAGGTAGGAGCTTTGTGCGGCTTACGCTGCTGTTCGTCTCTTTTGCACCACTAGAAGAGCGGACCTAGGTAGGTGCCATTTCGCACACATTGCCTTTGTCTCTGTGATTATTAACAGAGATCATTCCACACACCCTCCAAGTAAGGGAGGAATTGCTTTACTTACTTATTATATCCTTCTGTGAGTTAACAGAGGTATTGCACTCTGCCATAGTCTGCAGCAAAGTCTTTGCACGGTGGACCCTGACTGTCTGATACTCCTTTCGGTTATTATCAGACAGCCCCCCGTAACACCAAGTAAGGGGCAACTTAGCCCACTGTGCATTATAGCCTCGCTAAAGCAACCAATTTACATCAAGATCTATAGTCAAAGTGCTCACCCATGTTGTAGAACCGCCGTGAAGTGCTGTCCTGAAGGCCCCAATGCTGCGTTTCGCATAAGGCTTCCTCGGGGGGCCATAGCTTGATTGTGTGTGTCGGGCTCTTTAAAGCCCCAAAATAACCGTGAACTGACAAACACGTGTAGCGCATGCGCAGCGAGAGCAGACGCCCGGAGTGCATCTCTTCCGGTCTCAGAGTGACGCCGCAGGTCAGGGAAATCCCTGGTGACGTCAGTAATCCCGCCCGCATCACTCGCAGAGACCTTATGGGATGCATCCAGGATGCCGGCCCCCGGCACGCATGCGCAGTAGTCAGATCACGGGTGACCATAGTTAGAAAGACGTGAAGCAGGTAAGTGCAAAAATGGGGATCATACATAAAATATCTAAGCATGATTATGACAAAGAAGTATTATTACAGTACAAAAGGGGGTGACAATAGAATTTTTTTCAGTAATATGCAAAATGAATAAATTTTTCTCACCCCAAAGAGATGACGTCATCAGTTGAGAGAATGCAGATCCCTATAACCTATACAGAGACAAAGAGTAGAAAAAAAGGAATAAAAATAATGTAAAGACACACAGAATTAAAACTAAGGGCTCTACAAACCCTGCACAAATTACAAAAAAGGAGCAAAGCTCTGCTGCTCATTTAGCCCACTGGGTCTAATTGTGCCCAGAATATGAATCCAACGGCACTCGCGCTGTGCCAAAAGACACTTCATATCGCCCCCTCTGGCACCCATCCTGATCTGCTCAATGCCACGAACCTTAAATCCAGCAGGGTCACAATTGTGATGAGTATGAAAATGCCTCGGTATGGGTTTGAGGAGGGCCGGCTCCTCAGTGGTGCGTGCTGCCAAAATGTCCCTTACATGTTCGCGTGTGCAGACATGTAATTCCCTGGAGGTGAGACCTACATAAATCAAATTGCAAGTACACGTGGCGTAATACACCACACTGCTACAAGATATATAATCAAATATTTTATATTCTCGAAGGCCGTCCGCAGAGACAAACACCATAGATCTCACCATGTTGGGGCATGCACGACAATCACCACAAGGATCAAACCCGACTCTCCTCCTACCCACTGCCAAGGGATTGGTCACCTTTGCCACGTAGTGGCTTTTGACCAGATGGTCTTTCAGGTTCATGCTTCTCCTTGCCGTCATTAAGGGAGATAGGTAAGACACCAGCTAGGTTCAGTGAGATAGATAAGACACCAGCTAGGTTCAGTGAGCAGAACAGACCAGTGTTTCTGTAAAACCTGGCGCATATTCTCCCATTGGTGGTTGTAAGTGGAAATGAACCGAATGGCTCTGGGAGATGACTTCTTGGGGGTAGGTGTCAAAAGATCCCTTCTGTTACTAGTTTTAGCCCTAAGATACCCTCTCTTAATGCACCTCCTGCTATACTCTCTTTCAGTAAACCTATCTTTTAAGTCCCCAGCCTGCTCCTCAAACAATTTGCCAGTTGAACAAATCCTTCTGGCTCTGAGGAACTGGCCCGTAGGAATTGCCCTGATGGTAGATGGTGTATGGGCAGAGGAGGCATGCAGGAGGGCATTAACAGAGGTCTCTTTTCTATATAGATCGGTGTATATCACACCATCAGTCTGCACAACAATTTTAATATCCAAGAAATCAATCTCCCGTTTGTCAAACTTATAGGTGAGCCTGATGTTGGAGTCATTGCAGTTCAATCCTGTCATAAACATATATAAATCATCAGGTAAGCCTTGCCAGATGAACAGCACATCATCGATGTAGCTGTACCATCCTTGTACCTGGGGAGCAGCATCTGCCCCACCAAAAATACCCCTCTTCCAGAGTCCCAGGAAGAGGTTGGAATATGACGGGGCACATGCCGCTCCCATGGCTGTACCTTGTTTCTGTAAAAAAAAAAGGTCTTTAAAAATAAAAAATTGTGTGTGAGGATGAACTGCAATAACTCCAACACCAGGCCAACCAGGTCCACATCCAAATTACTCATTGTGAGAAAATATTGTGATGCCTCCAAGCCATCAGTGTGTTTTCTGCTTGTATAGAGGCTTTTAGCGTCAGCCACCACCAAATACATATCTGGTTCCAAGGTCATACCATCAAGACATTGGAGGACATCCATAGTGTCTCTGACATAAGAGGGCAGTGTCTCCACTAATGGATGCAGGTAATGCTCTATGAATTTCCAAATTGGATCACACAGCCCTTCCATGCCAGTGACAATTGGACGTTCAGGTGGATTCTGGAGATCTTTATGAATCTTTGGCAGCAAGTAGAACGTCGGAGTGATGGGATTCTTAACCATAAGACCATCAAATACCTTTTTGGTAATGGTACCCGCACTCAGAGCCTGCTCCAAGGTCTTCAATAGGATGGAGGAAAAACCTCCCACGGGATTGTAGGTTCAAGTTGTATACACCACCTTATTATGAAGCTGCCTAAATACCTCACGCTCATATTTCTCCACAGGCCAAATGACCACATCCCCCCCTTGTCCGCAGGTTTAAATACTACGTCATCCCAGGATTTCAGCTCACACAATGCTAGCCTCTGATCCGGAGTAAGATTATCTTTTTTCTTTTTGTTGTTAATTTGTTTCAGATCATTAGCCACCAATTGCGTGAAAATGTCAACCTGGGGACAAATGGACAGAGAGGGGAATGTGGTCGACCTAGGTAGGACAGAGCGGGAATACTTATCAGGCATATCAGGGGTAGACTCACTTGCCAATTCCTCCAGTACCCGAACCGCCTCCCGTTCAGCACGACTGTTGAGGCCCAATTCAGCAACGTTGCCCTTGGAGTGTAGTTTTTTTAGGAAACTTTTCCTTGCAAAAAGATGCAGGTCTTTTCGGGCTGTAAAGTAATCATAGTGGTTAGATGGTACAAAAGTGAGACCCAGGGACAGAACCTCCCATTGTTGGGGGGTAATGGAGTGAGAAGATAAATTGATTACCTCCAAGGTTCTGTTCCTGGATCTCTTGTCGGTCTGCGCAGGTGGTGTTATCTTGTGTTTGGTTGATTGTGTGGCAGACCTCAGATTTCTAATAAAGCCCATCCGTTTACTACCAGCCTCACCATCCTCCCTTCGAGCTGAATTGTCCTCAACAGACGATACTGATGAAAATGAGGCAGATCGGTCACGTGGCAAGGGTCTTGATGTTTTATATTGTTTCCTCCACCTGTACACCTTACTGCTCTGAAAATCAGAAAGGTCCCTTTGATAATTTTTAGTTTTGGTCCCAATGATCTCCTTTTCCCACTTTTGAATTTCTACATCGAGATCAGTATAAAATTTTGAGGCTCTCTCAGGGGAAAATGATTTTTTAATCTCCTCCTGAATCGTGCCCAAATCAGCATCAAGCTCTATCTGGGAGTTTTCATTAGATTTTACCAACAGTGAGATAAAACCCCTCGAGTAGGTAGTTGCCAATTCCTCCCATTGATTTTTAAATATGTCATCCTCCGTGAGGAAGGCAGGAAATATCTGAACCCGTAAGCTCCTGGGAACAAGGCCACAGGTCAGGTACCTCTCTAGGAAGGCTTTGTTCCACCACAATCGCAGTCTTTTGTGCATGAGCTCCTTATACTTATTAGTGAGATCAAGTCCTTAGAATTAAAATCAACGCTTGCACCACTTTCTCCCCCAAAGACTTGGTCAAGTTGTGCATGCCATGTCTGTTCGCGTGCCTTAATCGTGTAGGTGGATATGCTGAACGGTTTATAACACTGTGATTGAATGGAACGCTTACTGCATTCCTCTATGAGAGTATGAAAGGCTTGCAATCTTCCTTATTTGGGAACTCATTTTGGCCCTGGATGGGTGGGCATCCTGTGATATGATTAAGATAAGGGTCTTTACAGGAAAAGATCGGTTTCTGTGAAAATATACATTAAGTATATGAGGTGTTCCTTTGATGTTATTATTACTACTATGTCTTTCATACAGGATTGGCTGGAGAATCTATTGTTTTTGTTTGATGGGTGACATAATGATGCACTATTAGGCCAGGAACCCCCTCTTTGGTTTTTCGCAGGTAATAAATTATTATATAGCCTAGGAAGGGAAGCCTTACAGATGAAATATATAGGACGCCCTCTTTTCTTTCTTTTCTTGCAGGACTGGCTGATTTGAGCCTTATATATCAAAATGTGGATACCGCGAGGATCACGGTCTTCTCCCTCCTTCTTTTGTCCGAAAAGCTAAAAATTGCATATAAACTGCTATTTTAGAGTGTGAGAACATCTATTGGCTCTATGGAATAATTAGCCTTAACAGGGAGTGGGGTAACTTATTTTGATCATGATAACATTAGCTGCTACAAATGATTTTCTACTTTTAGATATAAAACTGATAAAGGATATTTGTCGCCTGCAAAGAGTCCTCCTCTGAAGTCTATACAGTACCCTGACATATTTAGAATCAGGTAGTATTATATGCTGTATGTAAGACTCAGAGAGTCCACTAGTCTGAATAATGACAGACAATATTTTCCTTTATTACAGGAACTAGCCAATAGAAAGCTGTGGTATTTGGCTGGATTAGAATGAATATTTGTTAACCGTTCCTTGAAAGATTTTTCCTGATTGACAACATTAGTCTATTTGTGAGTGATATACAAGCTAATAGACATAGAAAATTGGAACAGTGTAGTCTCATGAACATAATACATATTTTGTATTTTTTCAGGTGTCATATTGAGGAGTTATTCTAATTGATCCCCTGATGATCCCCCTTGTATTGCGTTAGGAGTGGTGAAACGTGTCGGAAGAGTTGAGGGTGTCTATAAGATAAGTAGACCTCTCGACTCTTACCTAACAACCTATATATATATTGTTACTTAATGAGGGAAACTAAGATTATTTAGGGAACTATATACTGTACATATTTAACACAATAATTGTCGGTGTTGTATGTTTGTGGTTCTGTCTGTATCACAGTTTATACACTTGGTCTCTGGTGGTGGTTGCCCCTGCTAGAGGAAGATACTGACAGAGAGGGTGAGCCATCTGGAGCGGGGGGTGTCCAAAAAATTAAGGCACCCTCCGCTGTTAGGAAGGGGAAGTTTAGGATCCATGCAGATTGGCCCCGTCCTTATATATATTGGAAAATCATTTATTTTCCTTTGAACTATCCCTCTTTCCCGTGGTATCATCTGGTACGATCATAGCACTTTTTGACACCTGTACACTTTGTGTTTTTCTTCATGTCTCTGTGTTTTTGTCGAATGAGAGAATACCATAGGTGTTCCTTTTAATATTTATTAATAAAATATTTTTTTAGAGGTAGTTTTTGGTGGTGTAACCTCTTTGCTTACCTTGGGGGATGAGGCAGTCTGTTTGAGAACTTGAAGAGAGAAGGAAGAAGATTGATTCTCTGGGAAGGAAAATCTGAGGCTGCGGCCAGCATGCCAGAGAGACTGTGAGAATCCCCCATGTGCCTGGAAAAGGACTGCTGAAGAATTGTGACTGATCCCAGGGACATTTATGCCATTTCTGGACAATTTTACCCTCGGTATGGTGGATGTTATAGACCATTTGATTTTCTTGGAATAAATGCTCTTTGAATTGCTCATCCATCTCTTGCTCTGTTGATTGTGTGATATGGGAGAAGGACCCCATCACAGTTTACTTTTATCTAAGGGGTTAAAAAAAATCAGATGTTTGTCCGAAAAAAGTGGTGTGCGTTTTGTGACATTTTTCGTGACCCATAGCATTCTCATTTTTTGGGATCTATGGCTCAGTGATGGCCTATTTTTTGCATCTTGGGCATACGTTTTTAACTGTACCATTATTACACATATGTTATGTTTTGATTGCCTGTTATTGCATTTAGTGCAAAAATTGTGATGACCAAAAAACGTAATTTTGGCGTTTGGAATTTTTTCTGCTGCTACACCGTTTACCGATCAGATTAATTGATTTTCTGTTTTCATAGATCGGGCATTTCTAAATGCGGCGATACCAAATGTGTGTATATTTTATATTGTTTTAACTAGTTAATATTCAATGGAGCGAAAGGGGGGTGATTTGAACTTTTACTTTTTTTTACTATTTTTAATTTTTTAAAACTTTTTGAAACTTGTTTTTGTTTAGTTTACTAGATCCCCTTTTGGAATATAACGATCAGCAGTCTGATTGCTCATTCCTTTCTCCCGATCAGAGCAGCACTGCTCAGACTGGGAGAAATGATCATCTCTTGTAACAAGCAGCACTTGGCTGTTTCTTACAGGATCTGAGTCATGTGAGCACAGGAGTCATCACATGAATTTTGCAACCATGAAAACCACCGGATCCACATGATTACGTCACATGACTTCCGGTATTGGGTGGTGAGTACGTATCTACCGCTATCGCTATTAATATGGCGCTGTCACATCTTGACAACGCCAATTAAGGGGTTTAAAGGCATGGGCGTATAGCAATTCTGCTAGTGCCTAGCAGGCACACATGTCAGCGTATAAATCAGCTGACATGTGCACAGATTCCCGCCTGCAGCCCGCAGCAGCAGGTGGGGATTAACACTTTGACTGCTAGGACGTAACTTTACAGTTTGGGTTCTCTCATCCTTAACCCCTTAACGACTGCAGGCAGTAAAGTTCAGGGTTCATACTGAACACCCCAAGTGTTTGGGTAATGGACCTGAACATGGACTTTTTAATTGTATATCCATTTCCTGTTTGGGATTGTCATCCGAATAAAGCTTGTTGAAAGGGTGTAGAGTAGCCAACAAACAAGCTTTTCCTGTGTGGACACTTTCGAAGCCATCACAGCCATGTCAAGTATTGGCATGACTGTGATTGACCGATACACCAGTAGAAAAAAAAAAAATTAATCATTTTAAAAACAATTACTTGGGTTTCTGCTAATTTTTTATAACAAAGTATGGGTAAAACAGACAGCTTCAGGCTGCATCCCCCAGCAGTCTGCTTTACCTTGGCTAGTTATCAAAAATAGAGGGGATCCCAAGCTGTTTTTTTAAACTATTGAAATAATTTAAAAAAAAATGGCATGGGCTCTGCTCTATTTTTAAAATGTCAGCTCCCAGCAGACTGCTGGAGGCTGATATTATGAGGGTGAAAAAGGCCATGGTTATTTGGCACTTGCCAGCCTAAAGATAGCAGCCTGCAACTGGACCAGAAATGACACATCCATTAGGTGTGCCAAATATGGCACGTTACCTGGCTCTTTCTGATTACTCTGGTGCAGTGATAATTGGGGTAATAGTTAATATGGTTGATTTTAGCTGTTAATTGACAGCTGAAATTACATCCAGAGGTTAGTAATGGATAGGGGTCTATCAGACACCCCATTACTGCCCTTGCAAGTGAATAGTTCTAAAAACACACACGAAAAATACATTATTTGAATAAAGACTCCCCCACATGCCCTCTTTCACCAATTTATTAAATAAAAAAGTTCTGGAAGTTTCAACAATAATCCAACAGGTAATGTCCCATGAGACCCATAAATTCCTATGGAGTCTCATTCTGAAAAAGTTCACAAAACAAGGTTCCATACTGCCAGTCAGCGCCAGCCCTGGATTTACAAGCGCTGAAGTCAATAACATTACATGACCTCACTGTTCTTGCTGAGAATCGCGGTCGCAGAGGGCAGTGCGAGACCCAAAATGTCCCATGAGTAGTGAAGTCATGTAAGGTTACTGAAATCAGCACTCATGGAAAAATCCAAGGCTGGCGTTGACCAGCAGTAACATATGGACCCTCGTTCTGGGAACTTTCTCAGATTGAGACTCCATAGGATACAATGGGCGTCATGGACATTACCTGTTGGATTATAGTCGGAACTTCCAGGATTTTTTTATTTAATGAATTGGTGAATGAGGGTAAATGTGGGGCAGTCTTTATTCAGCTAAAGTATTTTTTCCTGTGTCTGTACTTTGTTTAAACTTTCACTTTGCTTGGTTGGTAATGGAGGTGTTTGATAGATGTTTATCCATTACTAACCTCTGGGCTTGATGTCAGCTGTCAATTCATAGCTGACATCAACCCCACAACCCTATTAACAATTACCCCAATTGTCACTGCATCAGGGCAATCAGGAAGACTTGGGCAAAGTGCTACATTTGCCACATCTAATAGATAAGCTAAATCTGGCTTCTGAAGGTTGGGGTAATTATGCTTGGAAGGGCCAAAAAATGGCCCTTCCCAACTTGATAATACCAACCTCCAGCTTTCTTCTTTACTTTGGCTGGCTATGCAAAATAAGGAGGACCTCATGCCGTTTTTTAAATAATTTATTTAAATAATTTTAAAATGTCTGGGATTCCCTTTATTTTAATAACTAGCCAAGGTAAAGCAGACCACTGGGGATTGCAGCTCATAGATGTCTGTTTTACTTGCTTTTATTATCAAAATAGAATGGGAGCTCAAGTATTTTTATTTAAAATATTTCTTTTTACACTAATACAGCTGACTGACAGCAACCAATCACAGACACTGGCATAGAGGGTGGGAACTGGAGGGTGGGGGCGTGAATAGCTGTCTGACCATAACCAATCAGAATAGCTGGAGCAGAGGGTGGGTGGGGGAAGCAGGGAATATTCATGTTGTTTAATGAGAAAAGAGTCTGACTGCTGCCTTATCTTAGGGGAAACACGGTATGTATAATTGTTCTGCTCTTATAATAATTTTAGTTCCTTTTGCAGCTCCCTAACCCTTACTACAATCTTTTTACAGCCATTTTACAGCTCAGACATTTGGGTCCCCATTGACTCGTAAGGGGTTTAATGTTCAGGGTCAAGTTTGGGTAAAGCCCAATTTCTGAACCAACTTTTTTTTTTAAATCCGGCCAAACCTGGTGCACCCGGACATCCACGGGTTCGCTCATCTCTATTCACACTTAATACTGAAACATTAAAGTCAATGGTTTAATTTACATGTGGGATTGTCTTCACAAACTATCAGCCATGGAGAGAATTTCGTAGCACACATTACATGGTCTGATAATTGTATCTCCCCATTCATTCATGAAAGAGAAAGACACAAAATGATTGTAACAAGAATATAAAATTAATCTGTTTCTGAGCCTCTGCAGACGAGCGTATGAGACATTGAGTTTCATCGAGAAAATTGGACGATCTTTCTCTAATTGTCCACTCAGATGTCACACTGACGAAAATCAGAGATTTCCATATGCGATCCATTTTCATTCATCTACTCTAAAAAATGTACATGACTATATACAGTTTCCTAGGTTTACATTAGAAATCTCTCCATAAAAATTGGATATCACTTATATGTTCCGTGTGAGATTCCTTTTATTTTACATACCTATAAACTTGAATAGATGAGTTTCATCCAAGATTCGGATGAAAGTAGTGCATGCTGTGATTTTTTTTTCTCACGGATGGGACCAAGGGAATGATTGTTCATCTAAACATCCCTATTGCACAACATGAGTCAGTGTACTTTCCGTGTACTATCCGATTAAAATTTAAACAGCACATGTCCGAGTTATACGCTCGTCTGAATAATCCCTTTCACTGTTGAAAAATAGATACATTTTATCATCATTCATTTGTCCAGATTTTAAATATATACACATTTCTATTTTTCTCTTCTATCCTCATCATTAGCTGTAATTGCACTGGGAATTTTAGGAAAACAGACATGTTGTGCAATACATCAGAGATTGGTTTTATGTTGTTAAAAATAAAGGCGTAATGTTCTAGCATAAGTAAAAAATTATACCAGAGGGACTTAAAAGAAAATGTATAAAACAACACTTTATATGGTTCTTCAATACCATTTACGTTGCTGAAAAGTCAATGTCTGCTGATAGTGGTAAGTTTAATAAACTCATGATTGTTTACATTAATTTATAAATAGAGCAACAGAAGAGCAGTTGTTCAAAATCCTTTATATATGAAAATCCTGATGGTTGGTTCCCTATAAGTTTTAAAGTAAAGCCAGTGCCATATTGGCTCTAGGATGCTGATTGTATGCATACTTTTGTTTTGAGATTAAAGGTTTTATTTCAGAAATATGTACAAGTAAAGTTGCAGAAATGTACTGCTTTTGATTGATAGATGCAACAGAATATCTAATAGGTGGGTCAGGTTTTGCTATCTAGGCAGACAGGGGCAGGAATAGATAGCAAAACCAGACCCACCTTTTAGATATTCTAAATGAAAAAACTTTATAACTCCAGCGGACAAATTTGAGGATGCAGATATATATTAAAAATTTTTTTGCATTTGCAAATCTTTATTTTGAAAAACTTCCATAAAATTGGAGCCACACTTCTGGGCGGTGAAGGAAAGAGATTAGGAGTGGTAGCCTGCTTGGACTACGTGTTTCGGCGTACAAGCGCCTTCTACATGGCTCCAATTTTATGGAAGTTTTTCAAAATAAAGATTTGCAAATGCAAAAAAATTTTTAATATATATCTGCATCCTCAAATTTGTCCGCTGGAGTTATAAAGTTTTTTCATTTGGATTTCCCGTGGCTGGCTCCTGCTCTGGTTTTCCGTGCGGACTATCTTCTGGATGGATACTGGAATCCACACACAGGAGTGTACGGGTAAGCTGGCTTTGAAAACTATTTAGTTTTTTAAATATTCTGTAGCACCTATCTACAGTCATGGCCAAAAGTTTTGAGAATGACACCAAAATTATATTTTCACATGATCTGTTGCCCTCTGGTTTTTAATTGTGTTTGTCTGATGTTTACATCACATACAAAAATATAATTGCAATCATATTATGAGTACCAAAAGGTTATATTGACAGTTAGAATGAGTTAATGCAGCAAGTCAATATTTGCAGTGTTGACTCTTCTTCTTGAGGACCTCTGCAATTTTCCCTGGCATGCTCTCAATTAACTTCTGGTCCAAATCCTGACTGATAGCTGTCCATTCTTGCATAAGAAATGCTTGCATTTTGCCAGAATTTGTTGGTTTTTGTTTGTCCACCCGTCTCTTGATGATTGACCACAAGTCCTCAATGGGATTAAGATCTGGGGAGTTTCCAGGCCATGGACCCAAAATCTCTATGTTTTGTTCCATGAGCCATTTAGTGATCACCTTTGCTTTATGGCAAGGTGCTCCATCATGCTGGAAAAGGCATTGTTGGTCGCCAAACTGCTCTTGTTCAGTTGGGAGAAGTTGCTCTTGGAGGACATTCTGGTACCATTCTTTATTCATGGCTGTGTTTTTAGGCAAGACTGTGAGTGAGCCGATTTCCTTGGCTGAGAAGCAACCCCACACATGAATCGTTTCAGGATGCTTAACAGTTGGCATGAGACAAGACTGGTGGTAGCGCTCACCTCTTCTCCTAATAAGCTGTTTTCCAGATGGCCCAAACAATCGAAAAGGGGATTCATCTGATAAAATGACTTTACCCCAGTCCTCAGCAGTCCACTCCCTGTACCTTTTGCAGAATATCAGTCGGTCCCTGATGTTTTTTCTGGAGAGAAGTGGCTTCTTTGCTGCCCTCCTTGAAACCAGGCTTGCTCAAGCAGTGTCCGCCTCACAGTGCGTGCAGAAGCACTCACACCAGCCTGCTGCCATTGCTGAGCTAGCTCGGCTCTGCTGGTAGTCCGATCCCGCAGCTGAAACAGTTTTAAGATACGGTCCTGGTGTTTGCTGGTCCTTCTTAGGCATCCTGGAGCCTTTTTGGCAACAATGGAAGCTCTCTCCTTGAAGTTCTTGATGATGCGATAGATTGTTGACTGAGGTGCAATCTTTGTAGCTGCGATACTCTTACCTGTTAGGCCATTTTTGTGCAGAGCAATGATGGCTGCACATGTTTCTTTAGAGATAACCATGGTTAACTGAAGAGAAACAATGATACCAAGCACCAGCCTCCTTTTAAAGTGGCCAGTGGTGTCATTCTTACTTAATCATGACTGATTGATCGCCAGCCCTGTCCTCATCAACACCCACACCTGTGTTAATGGAACAATCACTAAAACAATGTTAGCTACTCCTTTTAAGGCAGGAATGGAATGATGTTGAAATATGTTTTGGGGGTTGAAGTTCATTTTCTTAGCCAATATTGACTTTGCAAGTAATTGCTGTTAAGCTGATCACTCTTTATGACATTTTGGAGTATATGCAAATTGCCATTAGAAAAACTTAAGCAGTAGACTTTGTAAAAATTAATATTTGAAGCATTCTCAAAACTTTTGGCCATGACTGTATTCCTGCCACTGTCTGAAAGCCTGGGTTTTGTAGATGCTAGACTGTATGGGCTTTTTCCAGGTATGAGTTATTTCTGCCATGGGGTCGAAAAGCAGCCCATTCAGTCTAACATCTACCAATGCCAGGCAGGCAGACAGGGGTGGGAATAGATAGCAAAACCCGACCCACCTATTAGCTATTCTGTAGCTGCTGTTAATCAAATAACAGTGCATTGCTGTAACTTTACTTGCACATATTTATGAAATAAACCCCCCAATCTCAGAATATAAGGTATGGTGCATTCTGCAACCTAGCTTCAGTATAGCACTGGCTTTACATTACACTGTGTGCAGAATTATTAGGCAAGTTGTATTTTAGAGGATTTTTTTATTATTGATCAACAACTATGTTCTCAATCAACCCAAAAGACTCATAAGTATCAAAGCTTAATATTTTTGGAAGCTGGAGTGGGTTTTTTTAGATTTGGCTATGTTAGGCAACTGAATAAAAAACAAAGTAATAGTTACCTGCAAAAACAGATATCCTCCTAATAATTCTGCAAATATATTCCCATCTCACTTGTTTATTTTCACCAGGTAAACCAATATAACTACACAAAATGCAGAAATAAACATTTCTGGCATGCAAAAACAAAACCCCCAAAAAATTTGTGACCAATATAGCCACCTTTCTTTATGATGACACTCAACAGCCTATCATCCATAGATTCTATCAGTTGCTTGATCTGTCTATGATCAACATTGCATGCAGCAGCCACCACAGCCTCCCAGACACTGTTCCGAGAGGTGTACTGTTTTCCCTCCCTGTAGATCTCACATTTTATGAGGGACCAAAGGTTCTCTATGGGGTTCAGATCAGGTGAACAAGGGGGCCATGTCATTATTTTTTCATCATTTAGACGTTTACTGGCCAGCCACGCTGTGGAGTAGTTGGATGCATGTGATGGAGCATTGTCCTGCATGAAAATTATGTTTTTCTTGAATGCTACTGACTTCTTCCTGTACCACTGCTTGAAGAAGTTGTCTTCCAGAAACTGGCAGTAGGTCTGGGAGTTGAGCTTCACTCCATCCTCAACCCGAAAAGGTCCCACAAGTTCATCTTTGATGATACCAGCCCATAACAGTACCTCACCTCCACCTTGCTGGCTTCTGAGTCGGAATGGAGCTCTCTGTCCTTTACTGATCCAGCCTCTGGCCCATCCATCTAGCCCATCAAGAGTCACTCTCATTTCATCAGTCCATAAAACCTTTGAAAAATCAGTCTTAAGATATTTCTTGGCCCAGTCTTGATGTTTTATCTTATGTTTCTTGTTCAAAGGTGGTCATTTTTCAGCCTTCCTTACCTTGGCCATGTCCCTGAGTATGGCACACCTTGTGCTTTTTGATACTACAGTAATGTTGCAGCTTTGAAATATGGCCAAACTGGTGGCAAATGGAATCTTGGCAGCTTCACACTTGATTTTCCTCAATTCATGGGCAGTTATTTTGCGCCTTTTTTGCCCAACATGCTTCTTGTGACCCTGTTGGCTATTTGCCATGAAACACTTGATTGCTTGGTGATCATGCTTTAAAAGTTTGCCAATTTCAAGACTGCTGTATCTCTCTGCAAGACATCTCACAATTTTGGATTTTTCAGAGCCCGTCAAATTTCTCTTCTGACCCATTTTGCCAAAGGAAAGGAAGTTGCCTAATAATTAAGCACACCTTATATAGGGTGTTGATGTCATTACACCACACCTCTCCTCATTACAGAGATGCACAACACCGGATTTACTAAGGCTGCTTTCACACATCTGGTTTTTGCTGTGCGGCACAATCCGGCACTTTGCAGAAAAACCGCAACCGGTATTTTTTGCTGTCGGTTGCGTTTTTTTGCATAGACTTACATTAGTGCCGTATTGTGCCGCATGGCCTTGCATTCGGTCCGGTTTTTGCCACATGCGGCAGATATAGCCGATGCGGTGGCCGGATGGAACGTTGTCTGGCACGTTTTTCGTCCGGCAAAAAAAAACGCATTGCGCCGCATCCGGCCGATGCGGCGCGATTTGCAATGCATGCCTATGGACGCCGCATGCGGCGTCCTGCGGCAAACATCGCATCCGGCCGCCGCATGCGTTTTTTTCCACTGCCCATGCTCAGTAGCTTGCCGCAAGCGGCAAAAACCAGACGAGCCGCATGTAAAAAACGTATGCAAAGGATGCGGTTTTGTCACCGCATCCGTTGCATAGGTTTTAGAATCGGATTGGCCGGCTCTGCTAAAACCGGATGTGCGAAAGCAGCCTTAATTGGTAGTTGTCTCTCAAGCCTATACAGCTTGGAGTAGGACAACTTGTATAAAAAGTATCATGTGATCAAAATACTCATTTGCCTAATAATTCTGCACACGGTGTATTTATGAAAATCCTGCTGGTTGGTCCTCTTTAATACAATATAAAGAATTAATTTGTGAAAACTGATAATATTTGGAAACAATCGACTGTAATTTTTCTCATTATAGCACTAAAAAATCTAAAAGGAAAAAAAAATACCTAAAATCCTTTCAGGTAACTGTATTCTTAAGGCAGTGTATACAATTTCTGTTTTTCTTCTGGCTCTGTGGATTAATTGTGATTTTGCAGCGTGTTTTGTAAAAAATTCAACATGTAATTAGAGTTTTACAGTAGTTTAATTCACATTAAAGACAAAATTGTGAACCTATTACCCATTGATAGCAATTTACATATATGTCAATTACTATATATTTAAAGGGATCTGTTAGCTGATACATGTTTGTAACATGTATCAGCTGTTAGTTGTATTATCATAGCCAGGTATGTTTGAGGCTGCGGTATTTCAGAAAGAAACATATTTTTATTAGCTGCCAGGGACCAAACCGCTCTGCAGACTAGTCGAACAGTTGGGTCATTGTTGTCTTTTCCTTGCCTGATGCTCTCTATTGACAGGTTTCTGTATATATGCTTACATAGCCATGGACCATTCAGTCATGGTCAGCGGGCAAGAAGAAGCTGACGGGGACCTGCTTTTCTGACTAGTCTGCCACACGGCTCAACTTGAGCAGTCAAATATACCTATCATTGCTATGTTATAAAAAGCATAACAGAGCCTTGGTTATAGTAACAAAAGGAATAGGATACGTTACATAATATGCTTCTGCAAGCAAGAAATTTCAGTGCTATAATCCATGCAAAGTAATATCATGGAAGTTGTTTGTCACTGTTCTACAGCAAAATTGGTTCAGAGATTAACACAGTGGAACGTAGGTAATTTTGTGGTGCTGAAAACGAATATGATGCTTAAATTTGCTGATTGGCTCTAATTTTTAAGATCCAGAGGAGGCTGTAATTACTTATGAAATTTCTCATGCAGGCTTACAGAAAAATTGTGCCTTTATTATTTCATCATCATTATTGCATTGTTAGTAGCTGTTAAGCCTCTTTCACATGTCCGTGAAACTCACGCATGTTTTTCACTGACGCGTCAAAGGTGCGTGATTGCCCTCTGTGTGCCGTGTTTATGGCAAACGTGTGTTCTCTGTGTGCTATCTGTGATAACACACGGAGAACAGGAACTTTATGCTCACCTGTCCCTGGCATTGCTGTCCATGGTTCTGATCTACAGTCTCCGGCCCTGCCGACTCCCAGCTGCTGCTGCTTCCGGCCCACAGTGGAGTGAATTTGCGATTAGCATAATGAGCGGGGGTCAAAAGCAAGTGACAGTAGCGGCAGAGACAGCAGTGCTGGAGAAGGTGAGTATAAAAATTCCTTTTAATTCATAGACACGTGTGTTTTCTCCGATGCGTGTCACACGGATCACATCTGTGCGGTCCGTGTACGGTCCGTGTGACACCCGTGATGCCGGAGAAAAATGGACATGTCTATGTGTGGAGCACACGGGCACACGTATGCTCCACATTGGCACACGGTCCATGGCAAAACACGCACGAGAGCGCAGACACAATGATTTTAATGGGTGTAGACCGTGTCTCCGACACGTGAGGAAACGGACCAAACACGTACCGGAGACAAGGACGTGTAAAGGAGGTCTTATGCACACTAAAGTGCACACTTGGTAAATAATTTAAAATAAGGTTTTACTTAAGACTTCTATGTGATGTAGCGTTTTGCCACATGTATGGTGGGTGAACTGTTCTTAATTAGGCCAAACATATGGGTCCTTGGTTTGTTAAATCACGAGGTTAGTAATTATCTCTTGCTAGACAGATTGGAGCCCTATTGAATGCAAATGTGTATTTCCTCAGCCCTTCTGAGTACATATTTCAGGAAAAAATTATGCAGTCGATTGAACTTGCAACCAATGAAAGAGCAACCATCTCCACCAATCCTGTAAGAGAACTGAGTGGTATTGTTAGGGAGACCTCCAGGCGGTCTCTCTCAGGGTCTCGGAGGAGGATTCTGTGGCGCCCCTAACCTGGTCAGGGACCACTGAGTACTGCACCCATGCTGGGGTAGTACTTCCAGGTAATCCTAAAGGCTTGAATAGGGTGTGCACACACAGACACATAGCAACCAGGTCTCCCAGACCTTGAGAGGGGACCTTTGGGTAGACTCAAGAGGGGGCTTGCCTCCACATCTTATCAAAGGATGTAGTGGAGGGGCTGGGAGCTAAAGTTGCAAAGGCAGAAGGGAAGGAGTGGAGCGAGCCAGTGTGGTAGTGTTGAGCGGCGGTTGCTAGGAGACGCAGACGTGCGCTCACACTAGTCAGACCCTGCGTGCGTGGAGTAGCTGTTAGCGGGAGTGAAAGGTTATCAGTCAGTCAGAAAGAAAGACAGAGAGAGAGTCAGTTGAGTATGGGGACTCCTGGTGACTAGGCACATATGGGGAACAGGTCCCTAGAGTAGACTCGAGTTTAACTATCTGCTAAACCTGCCGGTGAGGGGAACTACAAGTCCCTCACCAACCATACAGAGTCCGAGCCTCAGCAGCAACGCAGGGACCCATAAGGAGACAAAGCCTTAGACCGGCCTGAAGGAGCTCCTGGTTTCAACCTGGTTTATTTCAGCATCGCCCGGGTACCTCACAAAACAACTAAAGTGAGTAAAGATCAGTTGAAAGACATTTTGGACTCTGACTGGATTATTCCTGGACCCACTACCTTACACACCTTACACACCCGACCCCTGGGGCCAGCCTCACTCACGGGAGGCCACACCATCCGACTGCAGACTCCATCAGTCCCAGACGCTCGTTAAATTTGCAGTGGCGGTCACCCATATCCCTGACCGCAAACCGTGAGTGGCGTCACGACACATGTAAAAAAATCGACATACCTGTTGCCTTGCCATATACTAAAAGAGACCCCGTGGCATCTCTGAAGGTGGATTGATGTCCCTGGGACTACTGGGCTTCACAATTCCAAATCAGAACTGCATAGATATTTTGAAACTACAGATGAGTATCCCTTCTATTCATGAATGTTAGTTACTCATTCATGAAACTACAAAAGAGTATCTCTTCTATTCAAGAATGTTAGTTACTTATTCATGAACTAAAACTTACTCTACTTAGCCCTAAGAATAATTTGTTTCAGTTATACATTCCGTTAATATTTTAAATAGGTATATTTGGGGAAGCAATACATAAAGAATTCAAAGGACAGATTATCTTATTATATTACACTGGACAAACGATTCATAGCCTAGACCTTCACAGTCCCCTTTTAATAAGATTATCTGTCTTCTTACTCAGTGAGGGCTACCTAGAGACTACAGTGTCCCACAGCTATGGTATATAGGTGCGTGCTAATCACGCCCTTGGGTCTTTCCTAACATCTTCACCTCAGTTCCCACAGAGGGGATCTGTGTCCTGTGGTGTCCTTCTTTAATAACCTCCTAAGTTTGACTTTGGGTTGTTGAGCTTTGATGGTAACCATTGTATCAGTTTTGGAGGGGGCTACTGGTGTATATAATACTGAAGGGAAGGTTGCCATGGCTATAGCCTTGTTTGTCCCCTTATTACAAATCTTCTTACAGCAAGGCAAAATCCAGTAAACAATAATTATAGCAAAAACCAACACTAGAAGGTTTATAATCCATATCTGAATTAGCATCCCTTGAATAATTAACAAACCTTTGCTGACTGTAATACAGATAATTTATCCATGCAACATGTTTGTTAACTGTGGTGATTGGAATAAGAAATTCAACCCCCCGCTGCTACTTCGTCTCTTGCTTTACACTCATTTGGGCCCCCCTGGGACTCCAATTATGTCTATATCCCCAATCTTCCCCAGTGTTCCATCCCACTTTATTTCATGATCTGCAATTCACATTCCCTGTACGTGTTATGCACAGATAAAAAATAAATTGCACTCCCCTCCATGCCCAGGCAGTCTACGAACAGTCTACCACTGAGCAGTAGTCAAAAAAAAAAAGTGTTCACAGGTGATGTCATATTGATTCATAGTTCATAGTTTTTATCACTGGGGTTTTTTTTATCTCCATCCCTTTGGTTAGCAAGACAGAACTCATGATGAAAACAAGGATCTTCATTCTTTAGCTGGAACAAGGTTGCAATGGGAGGCGTGGACCCAGGTATTTTTTCCTTTCAATTTGACAGATGTGGGAGTCACCAGCAATACTTGATAGGGACATAAAGTGGCTCTAGACAATGTCTCTTGACCAACACTGAGTCTCCTGGCTTCAAACGGTGGCAAGTGTCATCTCCTGTACAGTCTGGGAGAGAGGAAGAAACTATAGCATGTGTGACAGTTAGTTCTTTAGCAAGATTAACCACAAACTGCACAATCATATAATTTGATTTTGACAATTCCTGGGGGCTGAACCCTGCAATTGGGGGAATTAACCCAAACAAGATATCATAAGGGGACAACCTGTGTCTAGCCAATGGAGTCGTTCTCACATGATACAGAGCAACCACGACTAGATCCGGCCATCCCTCGGCCGACTCCTGCATCATTTTAGTCAGTTTCCTCTTGAGGGTGTCATTCATTCTTTCCACCTTCGCATTGGATTGAGGATGATACGGAGTATGCAGGACAACTTGTGATCCAACCATGATCAATAGTTCTTGATACTTATAGCAGAATAAGGCACAGCCATAGTGTAAGAGATGTTGAGGTGCACTTGTAGGTTTCCACACCATATGTCCAGAAAATTAGAAACAAGGCACTCTCAAATGGTGATACAAACGAAAAATTTATTCCATAAGTCTTAAAGCAACATGTGACGTTTCGGCCAGGTGGCCTTCATCAGACAACTTGTTATTAAGACTGTCAGGGTAGTGGTAAAGGGACTTGATAGACGGTTGCTACAAAAGCAGGTCCTTGGTCACTTTCAATTACTTCAAGTACTCCATATCTGCATACAACTTCACTGATTAATTTCTTTACTGTTGTTCTGACCGTCATATTGGTCACTGGGAAGGCTTCAAGCCAACTGGAGAAAACATCCACTACTACTAGGCAGTATTCATATCTCCCACACTTGGGCAACTGGATGTGGTCGACTTGGATCCTATGGAATGGGTACAGGGGATTTGCTAGGTGTTTGGGTGGGACTTCTTCTGTTCTTCCGGTGATACAAGTTTGACAAACATGACAGCTCTTATTATAGGCAGCAAGCATAGTAGATATCCCATGGGCCTTGAAGAACTTGTGTATCACTTCTAGGCTCTGTTTTTTTCCTCTGTGGGTGGGGCCATGTCCCCAGGCAGCTATGGCACCATACATTCTTCTAAGAAGGCAGGGTAGACTGTTGACCTTCCAGATGTCACCTTCTAACTTGGCTCCTTATTTCTTCCATGTCGGCAGTTCTTCTATTGTGACTAGTCTTTGTTCTGCCTTGAGCCGATCAATTGGTATTCAACCAACATTTATGCCATCTCTTGGACCTTCTGGTTCAACTAAAGATAGGTCTTGTAGAATCCTCTTTTTCTGTGCTCTGGTCGTAACCATGGCCATATTGCATTCAGATTCTTCCACTTTGATTAAAGCAGCTTCTTTAGCTTTCTTGTCAGCATAGGCATTTCCTCTCGCAACTTCAGTGGTCTGGGGTCCATGGGCTTGGACCTTCAAGATGGCAATTGTCTTAGCCTGGAGAGGGCAAACATCAGTCTGCAGACACATTCTGCATTTTTGACTGGAGTTTAAAGATGAGCCACCCCCCTGGAGTTCGAATTCGACGAACCTCTCGAACCCCATTGAAAACAATGGGAGGCAATCACAAACACATAAAAACACATTATAAATGTACACATACAGTTAATAAACATTGCCATAACACTTACCAGTGCCCGCGATGCGTCCTGCACTCTGTCTCCCGCCGCTTTTCCATCGGTAATCGCTGCATCCTCCTGGTAACCAGCAGTGAAGCAGGACCTATCATGACGTCAAAATAGCCATGTGACCAGTCACGTGTCTATTATCTCATTGGCCACAGACTGGTCACATGGCTTTGACGTCATGCTAGGTCCTGTCATTGCCTCTCCTCGGTACACTGTGCACGTTTGTGTATCGCAGTGTACCGGTGGCATGCTCTAACACACGGTCGACTCCCCGTTCTGCTTCCCCGTTCCATTATTGACCGGCTAATAACGGAGATCACCGTTGCCATAGCAACGCGCCTGTTAGCGGTGACGTCACCGCTAACAGCCGCAGCGTCACCGGGAATCACGTGATTGGAGCACCGTTGCTATGGCAACCCGTCTGTCAGCGGTGACTGTACCGCTAACAGCCAGCAGCACTGATCACTCACAGAATGAAAAGCCTGCACAGGGAACAGCAGCATCTTTCTCCCATGCAGTGCTGCTGATGGAGCAGAGCTGCATGTGTTGAAGGAGAAAGAAGACAGAAGACCATGGATCGTGACGGGATAAGAGGGAGTAATAAACATGGCTTTCCGCTGTAATAGCGTAAGTCACTCTGTGACTCACACTATTATGAAATTTCAGCGTATAGTGTGCGGGAACAGCGCATTCAGATCACTGCTGCTGGGATAATGGCAATCGCCATTTTTTTTTTCCCTAAGCGTGCGCGTGTAGTGGGGCGGGCCAGCATGTCAGCCAATCCCAGACACACACACAGTTAAGTGGACTTTTATCCAGAGAAGCAACGGCATGTGTGATTGAATGTCCATGTGTCTGGGTGTCAGTCACCGCTGGCGTAGCTCCTGTCTCCGATACTGCTGTGTACGCTCTACACACAGCGCTATACAGAATAGGGATAGAAGTTTCTATTAGCCCTTGTAAGGGCTAATAACAGCAGGCTCAGAGCCATAGGTGACAGTCAGGTCCGTGGAAACAGATTTTAACAGCTACAGATAACAGCGTCTGTGTAGCTAAGGTCAGGGACTTCCTCTCTGCATTTCCCCATTAGGAGGGATAGAAAATGAGGCTTCCTTTCCTGTACACTGACCCACAACCCTGCCACTGTACCTTCCTGCCCTTTGCACACTCAAACTCATTGTTACTAAGCCATTATACTAGCAAACACTGAGTAAACTTAATGGCATCCTAAAAGTGGCTGTTAGACTTCCATTATTGTCCCACTGGTGCAAAGCTATTTGCAGCACAACTGCATTGCACAGTCAAACTCATTGTTACTAAGCCATTATACTAGCAAACACTGAGTAAACTTAGTGGCATCCTAAAAGTGGCTGTTGGACTTCCATTAGTGTCCCACTGGTGCAAAGCTATTTGCAGCACCACTGCATTGCACACTCAAACTCATTGTTACTAAGCCATTATACTGGCAAACACTGACTAAACTTAGTGGCATCCTAAAAGTGGCTGTTGGACTTAAATTAGTGTCCCACTAGTGCAATTCTATTTGCAGCACCTCTGCATTGCACAATCAAACTCATTGTTACTAAGCCATTATACTAGCAAACTATGCTGCCAGTTTAAGGGCCGTAGTTGCATTGTCAGGGATAATTATTGTTGTTTATTCTGCTGTTAATAAAGATAGACCACCGCTGCAATCTACACCACCTCTCAATTTTTACTACCACATTTTAAGTGCACAATCTTGTCGCAATCAAAATGAGTGGCAAAATGACAGATGCTGGTGGAAAGGGGTAGAGGCATGTTGGAAAAGGAAAAAAAGGGTTTGTCCGTGGGGAAGGTGGCAAAGCTCCATTAACATCTGCTGAAGATAGACCATCTTCCAGCAAAAGTAAGATGTCTACTACTTACCATGGACAATCCGATGTGCTCCCTTTTTTACGGACACGAACAACTGGAACAAAGGTAGATGATGGCCAAAAAAAGAAAATGCTTGAATGGATCTCAAGTGGTCCAACAAGTGCCCTCTCCGCCACCTCAACTACCGCATCCAAAAGACACCAGTCCTCTGAGTTGTCATCCCAATCACACTTGCTTTCTCCCAGCTCCGAAGTCTCCATCCGCCCTGCACAGTATGGTGGAACTGAGATGGCTGAGTCTGCAGAGCTGTTCAGTCACACTATAGCCTGGGAATCAGAGGTCTTCTCCAAAGCTACAGTGAGTACAGACCAGGAAATGGTCTGCAGTGATGACCAGAACCTTTGTGACTCTGATTCAGTCTGTGAGGACCAAGTTTCTGATCATAATGTTGACCCCTTATTCACAAACTGTAACACTTGTTGTTATACACAATGAGGAACATACTGATGACGATGAGACGCAGATACCAGATTAGGATGACAACTTAAATATTGTTTCACGTCAGGAAGAGGCTCGGTCTGAGGGTGAGGGGAATGCAATCACAACACTTGATGAGGAAGTTCTAAATCCCACCTACTGTGAACCCACAGTCAGGCACTCAAGGAGGTCAACAGAGGTGGTGGAGGAGGATGCTACTGACGACGAAGTTACCTTGCGCCTTCCTGGACAGAGGAGTAGTACTGGTAGCACGTCTACAACTGCATCCTCAGCCACCACTCTGCCTCTGAGCACTAGTCGGGGGGCTCAGCAGGTCGCATGCCCTCTAAGCCTTGCCTAGCCTGGACCTTTTTTGACATAGAAAAAGATCGCCCGAATCATGTGATATGTAAAATTTGTCGTGATTCTGTTAGTAGAGGGCAAAACCTCAGGAGTTTGACAACTTCTTCCATGAATCGTCACATGAATAAATATCATATGTCCCAGTGGGAAGCTCACCGTGCTGCAATGCGGTCTAGCGGAGCGAACCATCCACCGCCTGCCCCTTCAAGTGTATCCGCGCGCTCTTCATCTTCTAGGAATGTGGGGACAGCTGTCACACCTGGTTTTCCATGCACAACTTCCACCAATGTAACCGCAACAGGCAGTTTGCTTGGTAGGTCGTCATTTGGTTTGGAAGGGGAAACAAGTGCGTGTGTACAGCTCTCTCAGACATCGATAGCATCAACGTTGGATGAAGGCAACATCATGTCTATGCCTGCACTTTCCTCACAAACCTGCATTTTTTCAGGGACACCCTACTCACCACCATCTACACACAGCAGCTAGATCTCTGTCCCTCAGATGTGGACAAATAAAAGGCCATTTCCTGCGACCCATGACAAAACTAAGAGGTTGACTTTATCTCTCTGTAAGCTCTTGGCTACCGAAATGCTGCCTTTTTGCCTGGTGGACACACAGGATTTTAGAGACTTATCTCTGTCACTGTGCCCCAGTACCAGATGCCCAGTTACCACTACTTCTCTAAGAAAGGTGTGCCTGCGCTACACCAGCATGTCGCACACAACATCACCGCTTCCTTGAGAAACTCTGTGTGTGAACGGGTGCATTTCATCACCGATACTTGGACCAGTAAGCATGGACAGGGATGTTACATGTCGCTGACTAGGCACTGGGTAACTATGGTGATAGATGGTGAAGGGTCTGCTGCACAAGTCTTGCCGTCCCCACGACTTGTGTGTCAATCCTCTGTCTGTCCAAGTTCCGCCACTGCTTCTGCCTCCTCCACCTCGTCTGGGTCCTCCACCTCCGCCCCAAGCCTGTCTGGTCAGGCCACCAGCGTTGTAACTGCGCAGAAGGAATCACGTACCCCTCATTACTATGCTGGCAGTAGAGCTCAACGGCATCAGGCGGTCTTTAGCTTGAAATGTCTTGGAAATAAGAGTCACACAGCGGCTGAGTTGTGGGCAGCTCTGGAGACTGAGTTTAATAAATGGTTGTCTCCACTCAACCTGCAGCCTGGTAAGGCCGTGTGCGAAAATGCTGCAAACCTGGGTGCGGCCCTTCGCCTGGGAAAGGTGACACACGTGCCTTGTATGGCTCACGTGTTGAACCTTGTTGTCCAGCAATTTTTAACACACTATCCTGGCCTAGATGGCCTTCTGACCAGGGCACGAAAACTGTCTGCTCACTTCCGCCGTTCAGCCGCCGCAGCTGAGCAACTTGCATCGCTCCAGAAGTCTTTTGGCCTGCCGGTTCATCGCCTGAAATGCGATGTGCCGACATGCTGGAATTCGACTCTCCACATGTTACAGCGACTGTGGCAGCACCGTCGAGCCCTGGTGCAATACGTCATGACGTATAGCCTGAGTCAACGAGATGCAGAGGTGGGGCAGGTCACCCTGATGGAGTGGTCTCAGATCAAGGACCTATGCACCCTTCTGCACAGTTTCAACATGGCGACGAATTTGTTTAGCGTTGACAATGCCATTATCAGCATGACAATTCCAGTCATTTACATGCTGGAGCACACGCTAAACACTATTCGGAGTCAGGGGGTGGGACAACAGGAAAGGGAGAAACTACAGGAGGATTCATATGCGCAAGACACAACAACATCACCAAGGTCCAGACGTTCATCATCACCAAGGCATCAGGCATGGGACCATGGGAGACAGGGATCAACAAGGGCACATAGTAGCAGGCGAAATGTTGAGGAAGGTGCAGGAGAACATGAAGAAATGGAGGACGAACTGTCCATGGACATGGAAGACCCATCGGATGAGGGAGACCTTGGTCAAATTTCAGTTGAAAGAGGTTGGGGGGAGATGTCAGAGGAAGAAAGAACGGTTAGCACCTCTATGCCACAAACACAGCGTGGACTTGGTACGCATGGCTGCGCAATACACATGAGCGCCTTCTTGCTGCACTACCTCCAACATGACCCTCGTATTGTCAAAATTAGAAGTGATGATGACTACTGGCTTGTCACAGTATTAGATCCCCGGTACAAGTCCAAATTTTGTGATATAATTCCAGCCATAGAAAGGGACACACGTATGCAGGAGTATCAGCAGATCTTAGCTCGGCTTTTCCTCCAAACAACCGTGGTGCAGGGAGTGAATCTCCCAGTTGTAACTTGACAAACATGGGACGGTCTCGTTATCTTCAACAGTCTACCCGTACCAGTAGCACAGTATCTGGTGCTGGTAACAGCAATTTTATTGAATCTTTTCATTTTTTTTTACACCATCCTTTGCAAGGCCACCAGAGACAACAAGTCTGACACATAGTCAACGGCTGGAGAGGATGATACAGGAGTATCTCCAAATGAACATCGATGCCATTACTTTGCAAATGGAGCCTTGCCCATTTTGGGCTTAAAATCTTGAAAAATGACCAGAGCTGTCCACTTCCGCCTTGGAGATTTTGTCGTGTCCAGCTGCCAGCCTTGTCTCGGAATGTGTCTTCAGTGCTGCTGGGTGTGTACTGACAGATAAGCGCACGCGTCCGTCCAGTGACAATGTGGACAGACTAACGTTCATCAAAATGAACAAGTCATGGATCCACAAGGAATTTAATACCCCTGTATCATCCTGGGGAGAGTAAATGCTTGTGGAGTTTGAATGTGCTTGATGCAAATCTAGCTGTGAAGTGTACAACTGGGGTACAAGTGCTGCCACTGAAGGGGTGGGTGTGTGTGGGGCCCAATTTTTGGAAAAAAGGGAGACTCGGCTTGGAGTAACCCTTGCTTGCTGTGTTTTTTAAAAGGAGCCAAGATGAACAAGTCATGGTTCAGCAAAGACTTTGCTAACTACCTCGGGGTCATCCTGGGGACGGTTAAGTATGGCATATTTTTGAATGTGCTTGATGCAAATCTACCTGTGAAGTGAACAACTGGGTCACAAGTGCTGCCACTGAAGGGGTGTGTGTGTGGCCCAATTTTTGGAAAAAAGGGAGACTCCGCTTGGAGTAACCCTTGCTTACAGTGTTTTTAAAAATGATCCAAGATGAATAGAGCTGGGATCAGGAAAGACTTTGCTACCTACCCCGGTGTCATCCTGGGGACGATTAAGTATGGCATATTTTTGAATGTGCTTGATGCAAATCTACCTGTGAAGTGTACAACTGGGCACAAGTGCTTCCACTGAAGGGGTGGGTGTGTGTGTGGCCCAATTTTTGGAAAAAAGGGAGACTCCGCTTGGAGTAACCCTTGCTTACAGTGTTTTTAAAAATGATCCAAGATGAATAGAGCTGGGATCAGGAAAGACTTTGCTACCTACCCCGGTGTCATCCTGGGGACGGTTAAGGATGGCGTATTTTTGAATGTGCTTGATGCACATCTACCTGTGAAGTGTACAACTGGGGCACAAGTACTGCCACTGAAGGGGTGGGTGTGTGTGTGGCCCAATTTTTGGAAAAAAGGGAGACTCCGCTTGGAGTAACCTTGTGGTGTTTTACATGATTTTAGAAGGGCATGACATGCCTATATCTGTGTCTCATCCTCATTTCCTTGTAACGCTGTTTTGTTTTTACATGAGAATTTGTTCTTGTCACTTTCCCAAGTGTTTGTTTTGTGTTGTGAGTTGTTTGTCACCTTTTGGACTTCTTTGAGGGTGTTTTCTAGGTGTTTTTATGTGTTTGTGATTGCCTCCTATTGTTTCCTATGCGGTTCGAGTGGTTCGCCGAACCGAACTCGAACGAGACCTCCGTTCGGCAAACCGAACTCGAGCCGAACCGCGACCGGTTCGCTCATCTTTACTAGCAATACAAAAAATGCAGTGGGAGCCCTTATACATTTTTTTAAATTATTTTTTTAAATAACTAAAAAAAAGGCTTCCCTGTATTTTGATTGCTGGACATCACAGTGCTGTAAAAATAAATCTTTAAAAAAAAGACGTAGCGCTCCGCGGTATTTTTGATTCTCAGCGCAGATAAAGCAGACAGCTACAGGTTGCCACCCCCAATCTGCCTGGCGTTACCTTGGCTGGCAATCAAAATACAGGGAAGCCCATTAATTTTTTTTATTTAAAAAATAATTAAAAAAAAATGACATTGGGTCCCCCCATTTTTGATAGCCAGCTAGGGTAAAGCAGACAGCTGTAGCCTGAAAACCACAGCTGGCAGCTTTACCGTGGTTGGGGATCCAATGTGGAGGTCACCCGAGGCTCTTTTTTTATAATTATTTTATAAATATTAATAATTACAAAAAAAAGTAGGGTCCTGCCCAAATTGGATCACCAGCCAAGGTAAAGCGGACAGCTGTGGTCTGGTATTCTCAGGGTGGGAAGGTCCATAGTTATTGGCCCTTCACAGCCTAAAATTAGCAGGCAGCAGGCCGCAGGCCACATCCACTAGATGAGCGCTTCACCCCAGCTCATCCCGTGCCCTGGTGTAGTGGCAAACGGGGTAATAAATGGGGTTGATACTAGCTGTAAGGTCACCTGACATCAAGCCCAGCAGTTTGTGATGTCATGGCGTCTATCACATACCCGACATCACAAATTGTCAGTACTAACAAAACAAATAGACAAAAAAAAAGGAAATTGAAAAAACACTCCCCAAAACATTCCGTGTTTCACCAATTTATTGTAAGGAAAAAGAAATAAGGGGGTCCCACGATGACTCTGGACCATCTAGAATATGTGGGGATACGCTCAGGGAACGTATCCCCCATTTCCTAGGAGTGCAGACCCTCCATGTGAAGAGTGTGGGTGCAATGAATCAGCACCCACTCTCCCCGGGTCCACAGCAGCAGAGTCCATGTCATAAGTGTTGCTACCAAAACTGCAATGCCCTGCTCATGAGGTAAGGGCATGCCTAATCAGAAGAAGTATTCTACATTTCCAAATATTGGTATTTGCTGATATTATTGCTATTCCACCTACTATATATTGGGGATAGGATCTTGGAGATGGAATACCCCTTTAAGTCCAGTTATCCAGCTGAATGAATACTAAACAACAGAGCTCACTATTTAGACATGTTTTCTTGTGGCGTATAATGGACTCTCATGTTTGGTAGTCGTTCAGCAGGGCAACTATAAAATCAAATACCTCCATTTGGAAATGTAGTATAGCTCTCCTGATCAACTATGTTCCTTACCTCATGAGCAGGGCATTGCAGTAGCTTACAGATGCATGGTTACCAACACTCACTGTGTCTGAACACAGGAAGCTGAGCTGACAGCCGCTCTGTGCATGCAGCAGCGTCTATTGTGAAGGAGGGGGCCGCGGGGGATCAATGCTGCACAGGTGCCGTGGGACACCGGGGAACACAGGTGGGGTATAGGGGGTGACCTCGTAGGGCCTGGGGGCCTGAGGAGGAGTTTTCTGTCGCATGTGTCATGGCACATGCGACAGAAATCAGAGGAGTAGGGTGAATGCGGCCGGCGCGCTGCTGTGCGCGTGGCCATCTTGGATTTCCGGGAGGGGGTCGGGGGGGCACTTTGGCGACACCGGGGGACCGGGGAGGAGATTTATCTCCCATCTGACATGTTTGTTCATGCCAGATGGGAGATAAATAATTTTTTACCGGCGCTGTCATTTACTGTAACGTGATCATCGGTATATGGTGTATACCTGTGATCATGTGAGCGGGGACCGTAAAAACTGGCCTGAATCATGATCTCCAGGGTCTCAGCTACCCCCTGAAACCCCGGAGATTTTCTGACGCTGGGGGGCGCTGTTCACTTATTTCTGCCTGCTTTTTATAAACGGCAGATCAGAATAAGGCTTCATTCACACGACCGATTCGTTTTTGCAGTCCGCAAAAAACGGTCCGTTTTTTTCACGGGTGCATCCGTGTGGCATCCGTTTCCGTTCCATATACGGTTTGTATGTCATCCGTTTGTCATCCGTGTGAGTTCCGGTTTATTTTGCGTACTGCAAAAAAACTGAAGGAGGGAAAATACATAAATTTACCCAGGATCAAAAGCTTCAACCTACATGAGGCGATCACATGTTCACTCCAGTGCCATTTTCTACTGCTTTTCACAGCGTAGAGCGCTCTGGTGATTTTCTTGTGCTTGTACACTTCATATCAGTCTTTTCTGTCATTATAAAGGCAGAAAGACACATAATGTCCCACTCTCCTGCATTTTGTAATTTTACACCCTTTGGTGCCTTTCATGTGGTACTAAGGGGTGCTTAGCCTTGTATTTAGCCAAAAAAATAAATAAATTTAAAAAAAAATGACGTCGGGTTCCCCCTATTTTTGATAGCCAGCTAGGGTAAAGCAGACGGCTGAAGCCTGCAGACCAAATCTGGCAGCTTCACCTTGGCTGGTAGTCCAAAACTGAGGGCACCCCAAGCTGTTATTTTAAATTAAATATATAATTAAAAAAAAAAAACACGTGGGGGTTCCCGCAAAATTGGATCACCAGCCAAGGTAAAGCGGACAGCTGGGGTCTGATATTCTCAGACTAGGGAGGTCCATGGCTATTGGACTCTCCCCAGCCTAAAAATTGCAGGCTGCAGCCGCCCCAGAAGCGGCGCATCCAATAGATGCGCCAATCCTGGTGCTTCGCTCCAGCTCATCCCGTTGCCCTGGTGCAGTGGCAAACGGGGTAATATACGGGGTTAATACCAGATGTGTAATGTCACCTGGCATCAAGCCCTGGGGTTCATGATGTCAGGCGTCTATCAGATACCCGACATCACCAACCCAGAAAGTAATAAAAAAAAAAAATAAATGACAAACACATTTTTATTTGAAAAAACACTCCCCAACACATTCCCTCTTTCACCAATTTATTAGAAAGAAAAACAAATCCAGGTCTGCTGTAATCCAAGGGGTTCCCATAACAATCCATACCAGAGCAACTGTCCCAGTCAATGAAGAACAGAATGTTTCCCATTGGCTGGGAGAGCAATGCAGTGACCTGAGCTAACATCAATAGGTCAGCCCAGATTACTGCAGGGCATGACAAGTGGTGCTGTCAGGAGCGAGGTACATGACCTGCGGTGACGATCTCCTGCAATGCTGATAGCAGAGCTGTCACTGACTTCAATAACCACCACCTTCATAGCCAAGTATCGCGGGAGCCTGTAACGTCACCACTAGTCACAGTCTCGGGTCGGCAGCGAGAGGAGGAGATGTGACAAGCAACGGCCATGGAGGACAGTGACAGCGCTGAGGTCGGGATGGCAGGACTTCATCACCGCAGGTAAGCCAAGCAGGTTAATGTGTGCGGAGTGCGAGGTGGGTGGAGCTAAGCGGGGTAATGTGTGTGGAGCGCTAGGTGGGTGGACCTAAGCGGGGCCATGTGTGCGGGTGATGGAGTGCGAAGTGGGTGGGCCATGTGGCGCTGAGAGCGTCAGTGTCGGGGACTGCATGGCTGGGGACAGGTGAGTGTGAGTGTGTGTGTGTGTGTACATGCCGCATGCAGGAGGGGGCGGACCAAGTGGGGAAGTGTCGGTTCCCTGCACATGTAACCAGGGTAATTATCGGGTTACCAAGCAAAGCGCTGTGCTTGGATACCCGATATTTATCTTGGTTACCAGCTTACGCAGGCTGCCAGCGATGGCTCCCTGCACACTTTAGCTGTAAAAAGCCCTGCTTTTGGTGATCGAGCCATTCTCAAACGTAAATCGAACTGTCGAGCTTTTAGCAAAAAGCTCGAGTTCGAGTTCGATCTAGAACACCCCCCAAATCACTCGAACATGAAATTGGCGAACCTCAAACATCGAACATCGCTCATCTCTACAGGAGTTCCAGCTGCGGTTATGAACCCTATGTTTGCCCATATGACACCAAAATCATGTGCTATGCCGAAAGTATATCGAGAGTCTGTATAAATATTGGCAGTAGCATTTTCAGCATAGGTACAGGCTTCAGCCAGAGCCATAAGTTCTGCTTCTTGGGCAGACATTCGGGTTGCAAGAGCTGTAGCTTTGATCACTGACACTGATGTGGTTTTAGCATAGCCTTTATAAATGGTGCCCTTTTCATCAGCAAATCTTAAGCCGTCTGTAATGTAAACAGGGTGTAGTCTGGATTTTCAAGTGGGTGTTCAGAGATGTTGTCGGGCTTGATAGTTTCTTTCTCCATCTCCTGGAAGCAATCATGAGATATATGTATATCTGATGTATCCTCCTTACAGATAAAAATATAAAGACAACTTAAAAGAAAAACTCAATTGGTGAACAAATTAAAACCTTAAAAATAGATGTGACTTTCCACATCATCTTTCCACCCCTTTTTTGAATCTTTTATCCAAAGCATAATTAGATTCAAAAAGTGTGTTGCACCCGGAGTTCTACATTTAGGCATAAAAGTCACATTGTGTAGATTGTACCTAAACGGGAACACCATAAATGTTATGTTTATGGTTTAGGTTATGTTTAGGTTATGTGTAACCTTATAATGGAAAACTATTTCAATGGCTTTTTAACCTTCTCTTGGACGACAGAAATCTGCATTACAATCTTTATTTCTTTCTATAAAAAGAAAACAGATAATTCAAGACATTAAATATCATAAACACAAAATTCCATAAATCATCCACATACTTTAAACCAAATTATTGTAATTATTAATAAATTACATTATTAATAAAGATTATAATAATTAACTAATTGTGCACAGTCTGACCTCTATGCTCCAATATCTACCAATAAATCTAAACATGTCCACAATTCAATTTATTCTGTTTAGCTGGAATCAGTCACACAAAACACTCTAGCAATTCATTGTAAACTATATTAGAAAAAGTAATTGACAAAAGTATGAAAAAGTCTACTTGTTATATATATATTTTATATATATTTTATATATTTTATATATATTATATTTAATTTAAATATATATATATATATATATATATATATATATATATATATATCTCAAACGATAGGACTATCCCCCCTGTAAGCTGAAACTTTAATTGTTTGTCCTACAAACTGGGAAAACCTGTATTTTGGTTCCACCCCTTGAAGCCTAAACCAAACAGGGCTTGTCTTCTCCTTGTTGGGTTACCTACTAGCCATAATCTCTCTCCTCCCTTAGATATATTTATTTATGTATTTTTAAAAACATGCAACTCTCAGAATTCATTCATCCCATCCATTACTGGAATATATTTTTTTTATTTTCCATCAGATCTGTTTTTACATTTATGTAAGTTTTTTTTCCTCTTATTTTATTGCTTACTAATTAATAAGACATTCCCCCTATGATTGTCCTGACTCAATCCAATCTGCACACTGGATCTATCTTAAGTGTCACAGCCACCTCTAGCACAACTACTCAATCATTCAATATTCAATCTCTTAGTACTATAAACTTTTACTAACAGGTTTAATATATTATTTTCAATATAGCAATGAACTTTAACATTTTGATCCCTGAGACTCACATTGCAAATACTCATTAAATCCAATTTCCTACTAATCTGACACTCTCTTTATGACTGTCCCAACTCTCAAATATTACTATATTAATATGTGCAGTTTCCCTTACTAACACTTCATATATTATTCAGTGGCTGCACTGAAGGCTATAGAGAGATGGCTCCCACAGATTTACTAACAAAATGGCCACTGCCAGATTAGCACATGGATTCTTTGTCTAAGGGTGGTTGAAGAATGTGAGAGGGGAGGGGAAACTGATTTTACTTTTGCTCATCTACAAGTTTAAACAATTATCCTTCCTGCATATATTCTGTACTTTATATATATTTGTCCATGAGCTTAGTCTAATTATAGATAAAAACACCTTTTTTCTGTCTGAGTATTTAGTAGTCCACCCAGTCTGTTGTTTAAACATTTACACAGCACATGGTCTTCTTCACACATCTCCCTCTCACTTACTTTTTTTTGTCTAAACCATGCCTCGGTCACCATGTGCTTCATCTACCATTTTAAGATCTTACTTAAAATGGCTGCCACCAGGAATAGCACATGGTTTATCACAGTATTGCAGCCTAGAGTCCCCACATCCATAACAAAGTTCACTCTCATCCAGATTTTTCCGGTCACAGCTAGAACAGGCCCATACCACACCAACCCCATTTTGGTCGCTCACAAGGTACATTTTTGTAATATACATAATTCAAAACTCTGTCTTTCTTTTTCCTTTCCCCTTCTACCCAATTCTCTCTATATAGACAATATATAAACTTTTAGAAACCCTTCCCCATGCACAAGCAGCAGATACAAATCCATTGTCTTCCAAAACACCTTTTCTCTCGTCAGCACAAGCTTCCAATCTAGAGGCTGCAATCTTTCTCCTGCTGGGATTCCACATAATTTCATGAGATTTTTAATATGACTGTTTCTGGGGAAGGACCAGCTTCAAAGTTTGCCTAATATGTCTGCTGCGCCCTCTACTGCTGGTGAATATAATAGATGACTTATTTTCCACGAACATTTTTTTTTGTTTTTAGTGTACTAATCTAGCAAAGTTCACAGTTTTATGCTGCTACTTGCTAAAAGAAAAATAAGACAACAGACAATAAATTACTATAAAACTCAAACAAGACAAACACTGGATATAACCCATATCTCTGCAACAATATACATTGCTGGGGAATTTTGAAACCTTACGATAGATAACACGGTTTGTATATACTGTACACTAATATCCATCAAAAAAAGGAAAACCAAAATATTAATGAAATATTGGCAGTCTGTATGCAGTCACAAAATAAAAATATATTGTCCAAGTAAATCATCATAAAAACAAAAGAAAAAACTAGAAATCTAATTCTCCATAATACATATCTCTGTTTGATCTATTTTTTTTATTTTTTTTACAAATGGATATAATACCTCCCAACATTATTGGGGTAAGTCTTTTAAGATTTTTAGATTAGTTAACATGGTACAAAAATATGTATTTACCTGCCCCTATTCTATTTTAAGATATAATGCTGCCAGACTTTTAAAACACCAATTGTTCAAAATTTTCACTTATTTGTACAATAAGAGGTCCACACTTCAGGGTTTCAAAGTAACAAATTTTGTACTTGTAAACTCTCTATTCTCACCAGGCTGTCCAACCAACATATTCCTCTCATTCTTCCTCAATCATCTGACCACCTTGTAAAAACATTTGCCGGGCAAGTCCCCCCGGCATGATGTAAATTTGAATTAGCCAGTTTAACATACACCCCTGTCTCCTGCACCTGCTTCTTCTATTTCAACCTATCTTTCTGACTGCAACTTCTGAGCTACTTTACCAAACACCTGTGCATCTTTCAACTTTCTTTTCTTTCCCTTCAGCGCCACATTCCATTGGGACGGCTGTAGCTGTCCTTTCATAAGAAAACTTAACACCTTAAGAATCTCTGAGGCATGGCACACAACTTTCTTTCCCTCTCTGTCACTAATTCTATAACATTTTGCTAACCTTCTGGCTTCTCAACTTTCTTTTTTCTCCACTTAAACATTGTTCCTGTCTTGACGGCAGTTGGATTACACTAATTCAAGACTATATGGTGCATGCTACAGTCCGGTAGGCACTGGGGCGTTCCACCCTACCCTAGCTCCCTCAGCTAAGTAAAAACAATGGTGTCCTGTGAAAGGAGGAGGACGCAAAAAAAGTCACATACAAGATTGTCCCATCCTCCGGACGTGGTCAGCTGTACCAATTTATTGTCCTAAGCCCTATCTTTGATCATGTTATCCCCTCGCATCCTCAAATTACGGATCGGGTCAGTCTAGCCAGCTAAATCCAACTGCTGCCATCTTACCCCCTACTATCCATCCTCCGGATCCCTTGTGACAATTGAAATCCACACCACAGTGTAGTATTTGAGCTACTGGGCCCCCAGCGGACACCACCACCGAGTCACTATTGGGTACCTTTAACTCCGATGGGAACACAAGGCATGTCACACTCTCCTCTCCAAGAACAACTGTATTGGCAGTGAATACACAATATGCAACACTTAAAAGGTTTGTAGGTTGATCAGGCCTGTTGGAGCAGAGGGAAGTCCTGGTCTGTGATGTCCAAGGTATCGGGGTGTCCAGGTATTGGGGTGCTCGTTATGAGGGCCCCACGTTGGGCACCTGACTGTTAGGGAGACATCCAGGGGGTCTCTCTCAGGGTCTCGGAGGAGGATTCCAAATCAGAACTGCGCAGATGAATCAGGAGAAATGACCACACAGAGACATATCTCTATACGGGAGAAGCACAGTGCTCTTCTAACCCTTTTATTCTAAGCATAAAATTCTTATACAGTTTTTCTGCATTGTCTCTTAACCAACCAATTAGCTTGGATCTAGCTCATTCCCTCATTTGAGCAAGATTCCTTAGTAAAGCATTTCAGGTGTCTCTAGGCATAGATCAGTGTCAGTGGATAGAACAATGTCAGTTACTTATTTGAAACTACAGATGAGTATCTCTTCTATTCATGAATGTCAGTTACCTATTTGAAACTACAGTTGGGTATATCTTCTATTCATGAATATCAGTTACTCATTCATGAAACTACAAAAGAGTATCTCTTCTATTCAAGAATGTTAATTACTTATTCATGAACTAAAACTTATTCTACTTGGCCCTAAGCATAATTTGTTTCGGTTATACATTCCGTTAATATTTCAATTAAGTATATTTGGAGAAGCAAAACATAAAACATTCAAAGGACAGATTATCTTATTATATTACACTGGACAAACAATTCATAGTCTAGACCTTAACAGTCCCCCCTTAATAAGATTATCTGTCTTCTTACTCCGTGAGGGCTACCCAGAGACTACAGTGGACAGATTATCTTATTATATTACACTGGACAAACAATTCAAAGCCTAAGCTTTCACAGTATAAAAGGGCCTTGCTTTTGTCACCAGGGTTATATTATATATAACATCAGCCAAAGAGCTTTGTTTCTAGTAGGGAAATCACAGAACTGCTTCATTTGAGTTATTCTACATTATCTCAGCTGATGAGCTTTGGTTTTAGCTGGAGAACTACAGAATTTCTTCACTTTGAATTTCTACATGACCTCAGCTGAGGAGCTACTGTTTTAGCTGTAGGTGATCACAGAACTATTTCAAGATTCATCCATAGATTTCAGCTGAAATGGATCCAGCTGAAATTTCACAAAAATGCTTCAGTGCTCAACAATGAGTCCACAAATTTCCTTGGAGAACCCAGTTTTAAACTACTCAGTCACTTGGCTACATATCTTGTTGTTCTTGGTCAGCTTCCTAAGGTTGCCACTATCTCTTCTCAGTGGGTAACCGCCAAAATCGGGGTGCTGCTGGACTGAGATAGTTGGCCCTGGATTCCCCAAAGTCATGAAGATTCTAATCCCTGGAAGGCCAAAGGAACGGTGATTGCTTGTACCATCTGTGTTCTTTTTGGGAATGTACAATATGTTTTTGCCTGTTTGGTGAACCAATAAAATCTTATGAATGTGTGGTTCCCTCACCCTGTGTTGTCTGAGTAGTGTTTTACCCATGGGGAAGGAGTGCGAGCATTCAGTGGAATGAGCTCTGGTCTATGTGGTTTTTCTGAAGACAGCTAGGCCAGCATATGTGAGCACCCACTGACGCTTGTGTCCACATGCCACACCTGACCCATATCTCATACCATTTATCATGGATTTTGGTCCACTGGCACAGCTTGTTCCATAGATCGTTTATCTAGTCAATTACATCTTTCAGTGGCAACACCTTCCAAAGCTGATACATGTAAGATCCCTCTACTTCCTTGTGCATTTATTCTATAAATTGACATATATGTATTTTTAACTACTTAATAGCTACAAATAGCAAGATATCTTTTGTGATTTCTTAATTACTCATTTACATGTACAGGATTTACACAGCACCCATTACATCTATGTGCAGTTTTTAAAGGAACACTTATCCAGGTGTCCCTGCACATTTTTGTCAGACACTATCTGGGCACTAGTGTATTTCTCTCTTTTGTAATACTAGTTAAAACTAATTGCTATTTCTGCATGGCAACCACTATTGGGAAAGGAGTTTCAGGGAAGAAGTGGACTTTACAGTATCCAAATATTCTATCTGCAATATGCCCAGTACCACATACAGACAAATACAGAAGCACTAGAAACATTTTCAGTTGAGCCACGTGAGGAAGAACTGGGCGCTTGGTGTCAGGAAGCATCTTCATCTCACGACCCAGATTTTCTGTCAACAATCTAAACAGAAACACAGCTTATACCATAAAGTGAACTGAATGATTTTGCTAGAGATTTGGATCTTCCCAACAATTAAACTGAGCTCTGACGTGCTATGCTATAGCAGTGGAATTTCCTAGCAGGCGATGTTTGGATTTCTGTCTCCTGCAACCATCATAAAGATTTTGTCCAATTCTTCTTCATGGAGGGTACTCATGTGGCATGCAAAAATATCAACAGTTTAATGAAAGCACAGAAGATAAGTCATAATCCAGAGGATTGGAGACTCTTCATCAATTCATCCAAAACACGCCTAAAAGCCTTCTTGCTGCATAATGGCAATATGCTACCTTCAATTCTAGTTGGATATGGAGTCTACATAAAAGAAACCTATGACAACATTAAACAGCTGTGTAGGTGCCATAATTGTGACCAACATTTCTGGGCCCTCTGTGGTGACTCTTACTCGTGGTTGTCCTCTTACTCGTCTGCATGGTGGATACACAAAGTACTGCTGCTTTGTGTGTGAGTGGGATAGTCATGCAAGAGAATGCCATTACTCTTCGACATATCAAGTTGGACCTAATGAAGAACTTTGTAAAGGCAATGGAAATTAAGGAAGGATTATTTATTGAACCTCAGATTTAAAAACTTCTTTTAGATGAGGAGTTTCTCCTTTTGTTGCAGGGCAAGGAGAAGGCTGCATGGATATCATTTGCATTAGTGGTAACTAATTTTTTGGGAAACTCAAAAGCAGATAACAATAAATAGTTGGTGAAAAATCTCCTCTAAACATATAAGAATCTTGGCTGTAATATGTCCTCAAAGCTTAATTTCTTATATTCGCATCTAGACTTTTTCCATCAAACTGTGGAGCAGTAAGTGATTACCACAGTGAGAGATTTGACAAAGATATTATGGATATGGAGAAAGAATGTCAAGGAAAATGGAATCCATTAATGCTTGCAGATTACTGTTGGACAATTGTAAGATTTGATCTGATGCAGCAACCCAAGAGACAACCAAAAAAAGAGTTGGCACTGAATGAGGACCAAATTTTGTAGTGCAATTTCTGTAACTGTTTATATTGTATAATTTGCAATAGTGTTTAGAAAGGTTTTAATTATTTGAATTGTTGCTAAGTTTCCTTGAAATAAATATCAGATAATTAGCATAACAAAAATATCTGCATCTTTATATTTGCAAAAATGATAATGCTTCAAAGTACTGAAACTTTTATACATAAATTATATGCTAGATACATATTAGCAAATTTCTATATTTTCTCCACTATGATTTTAAAGATACTTTAACTCAAAGGAATACATGTCATCAACAAACAAACAGAAATCAGAGTATATTGTATCAAAATAATTTTATTTTGCAACATTTTTTTTAAAAAATTTTTTATTTATTCCAAATCACTAAAAACATCACAACATCAAGAAAAACATCACCAGAAAAAACACATAAACAAAGGGATCTTTGACCTAAAAAAATATTATTGGTGAGGAGAGCAGAAGGAGGTTATACTTTGTTCATAACGAAAATATATCAGAGTTTATATCATTAAAACATCACCTCTGCCCTTTCACCAATATTAGAAACAGCACTGATACATATATTAAATTAATAAATATTACATCAATAAATACATATAATAGCCTCTGTATATAAATATTCAATCCCCAAAGGAACAAATTCAACTCTCATATAAATCTATAAAACCTATATAGGAGGGATCTCATCTACATACATATAGATTCCCCCTTAGAAATGATATTAGATTATAGCTATGGAGTTTATAAGGAGTACAAGGGGTTAATAAGGAGGAAAAGCACAGCCCATTCACTGACTTGTCTACTCGGGCTGGATGTGAATATCCACTACCCCCAAACACGACTAAATCAATCGCCTTATAACAGAGGCTCTTAGTTAAATGTAGCATAATTTACTGTACCATACTTGCCTAGTATAAGGTCAAAGAAACCCTCAGAACTTCGACGCACGTTTCAAGACAAACCTTTTCATCAGGAGGCCCTCCTGATAAAAAGGTTTGTCTTGAAACGTGCGTATATGTATCAGTGCTGGTTCTAATATTGGTGAAAGGGCAGAGGTGATGTTTTAATGATATAAACTCTGATATATTTTCGTTATGAACAAAGTATAACCTCCTTCTGCTCTCCTCACCAATAATATTTTTTTAGGTCAAAGATCCCTTTGTTTATGTGTTTTTTCTGGTGATGTTTTTCTTGATGTTGTGATGTTTTTAGTGATTTGGAATAAATAAAAAAAATTTTAAAAAATTTTTTGCAAAATAAAATTATTTTGATACAATATACTCTGATTTCTGTTTGTTTGTTGATGACATAAATTATATGCTGCAGTAAAAAGAAAACTATTTGATATCAAAGTAACAAGGGCCAAATAAAAACATTCATTGTTAGATTTGAATTCCATATATTTTCAAAAGTTGTCACGTTCAGATTTTAAATGAGCCATTTTTTTTTAATGATTTTGACCTTCTGAACACTGTTATTGGTGAAGCAACTGTTTTAAGGGAAAGTATGTTTGTTTGAAATGGATTTCTTCATAAATGCTAGAGAAGAGAGGATCTGAAAAGACTCAAATATGCCAAATCACATGGATTTTACATGTACATTTGATTCACAGTGAATTAAGTGCTGCTTAATACACTCTCTGGAGTCTGGAGAAACACCAGGCATGTTAAACATAATATGTAGAAAACTTCTCTGTGTATGTGCAATGTAATGTCATGGGGATGATGTGACACTGAGAAATGTACCATGACTTACTGACATGCATTTTTGGCTGGGACTCTAAGCCTTGACTAGGCCTGGGATGACACATGTGCAGGGTCTTCCAGGGCCTATTCCTGGCCAAAAGTGCTGGCCTAGCGTGAAGATTCAGTGCATGGCGGCAGTAACAAGATGCAACACGGACCATGTTGGGCAGAGTAAACAACAAAGGTGGCGAGAGAGGTGAGGGGTGAAGTGAGAATTAGTTTATTTTTTAACCTTTTGCCAGCCCTCTATGGTTCCTAAATATGGTGGTCAGCCAGCTGCTATTTTGCTGAATTTGCATGGAGTAAATTACAAAAAATCTGCATTTTGAAGAATACGGTATTTTTTTACATTTGAGTAGAATTACATTGCATTCAAATAGATTTTTTTATCTCTAATAAAAACATTAAGTGTTTAAAAGAATGAAGAACTAATAGAGATTGAATTGGATGTAAGCAAAGAGATATTATGGAACCATAGATATTTATTGTACCAGAAAATGTACACTCATACATCTGTCATTTTCATAAGATGCCCAATATGTATTGTAATTTATAAATGTTTTATTTTTGTAGTATTTCACATTGTTTAGTCATTGCTTAATAAGAATATATTCATAAGGTACCAATTAGTTTGATGTAAGATATTATAATGCTATGGGTTAATTATATGTATTTATTTTTTTTTACAGAATTAAAATATATGTCTAAAACTAAACCCTTGTTAATGCCATGCAGGAAACTAACCAAACTATTATTACAGATTTTTTCCTTATTGGATTCCAAAACCTTTTCATTCTAAGATTTGCATTTTTCTTTCTCATCTGTGTAGTTCACTTTGTGACATTAACAATCAATATATTCCTTATCCTACTGGTGATATATGTCCACCATCTTCAAACGCCAATGTATTTTTTTCTGAGCCAACTGTCTTTGGCCGAATTGATGGTCAGCCTAAATATCATGCCTAAATTGCTCCATGTTATCTTGACAGAAGGCACCCTGATATCTGTCCCTGGCTGTGTCACTCAGTTTTACATGTTCTCTGTGGCTACCAATGCTGAGTCCTTCTTTCTTGCATTAATGTCATATGACCGATATATCGCCATATGTAAACCCTTGCATTATTCTTCATTAATGAACCTAAGGTTGTGCCTTAAACTAACCATGCCAACTTGGGTTTTAAGTCTTTTGTCAACTTGCATTGTCACTATTCAGCTCTGTATGTCCCAGTTTTGTGGCTCAGGTGTGATTGATCATTATTACTGTGATCTGACTCCTCTTCTAGAACAGACTTGCACTGATGTATCCCTACTAAAAACTCAGATATTTGTGTTGTTCATTCCTATAGCAATGTTTCCATTTGTTTTCATTGTTGTTACTTATCTTCATATAGTTCTTGCAATACTCCATATTCCATCATCCATTGGGAAACAAAAAGCCTTTTCCACTTGTAGCTCTCATCTGATTGTTGTCTGTATCTATTACTTCACTCTAATAACTGTCTATATCATTCCTAAGAGTGAACAGGATTCAGACCGAAATAAGTTTTTATCCCTTCTATACACTGTGGTAACACCTCTGTGCAATCCTATCATCTATACGCTGAGAAATAAAGAAATCAAAAATATGTTGGAAAGATGTGTAATAAAAGCTATATGCATGTAGCTGTTATGCTATAGTTACCAATGTTTCTAGAAGGACAAAACAAGATAAAACACAAATGCTTAAAGTTTAAGATTTGATTCAAGTAAACAACATACTAAGACTACATATGGAAAGTGATCCTATTAGTTTATGTAAAACTGCTAGTTTTAGACAATACAGTGCCAGGAACAATGTCCTAATCCATCCCATTAAATAAAGTAAGCACATTCAAAATTTTCCTTGATTTGTTCATACTTTTATGTAGTTTTCCGGAGTAAAGGCCCCGTCACACTAAGCAACATCGCTAGCAACATCGCTGCTAACGAACAACTTTTGTGACGTAGCAGCGATGTTGCTAGCGATGTTGCTGTGTGTGACATCCAGCAACAACCTGGCCCCTGCTGTGAGGTCGTTGGTTGTTGCTGAATGTCCTGGGCCATTTTTTAGTTGTTGCTGTCCTGTTGTGAAGCACAGATCGCTGTGTGTGACAGCGAGACAGCAACAACTAAATGTGCAGGCAGCAGGAGCCGGCTTCTGCGGAGGCTGGTAACCACGGTAAACATCGGGTAACCAAGAAGCCCTGTCCTTGGTTACCCGATATTTACCTTTGTTACCAGCCTCCTCCGCTCTCACTGTCAGTGCCGGCTCCTGCTCTGTGCATATGTAGCTGCAGCACACATCGGGTTAATTAACCCGATGTGTGCTGTTACTAGGAGAGCAAGGAGCCAGCGCTAAGCATTGTGCACTGCTCCCTGCTCTGTGCACATTTAGCTGCAGCACACATCGGGTTAATTAACCCGATGTGTGCTGTAGCTAGGAGAGCAGGGAGCCAGCGCTAAGCATTGTGCACTGCTCCCTGCTCTGTGCACATTTAGCTGCAGCACACATCGGGTAATTAACCCGATGTGTGCTGTAACTAGGAGAGCAGGGAGCCAGCGCTCAGTGTGCGCTGCTCCCTGCTCTCTGCACGTGTAGGTCCGTGCGGTGGTAACCAAGGTAAATATCGGGTTGGTTACCCGATATTTACCTTAGTTACCAAGCGCAGCATCTTCCACGCGGCGCTGGGGGCTTGTCACTGGTTGCTGGTGAGCTCACCAGCAACTTGTGTAGCGACGCTCCAGCGATCCCTGCCAGGTCAGGTTGCTGGTGGGATCGCTGGAGCGTCGCAGTGTGACATCTCACCAGCAACCTCCTAGCAACTTACCAGCGATCCCTATCGTTGTTGGGATCGCTGGTAAGTTGCTTAGTGTGACTGGACCTTAAGTCTCTTGGCTTCATGGTACTGATGTCCTCTCAAGATAACCATCATCAGCGAAGGTAGAATTGTGGCACATGCTGTTGTGTAAAAGTCCTTGCTTTATTATAAATGCATAACAGGTGAGCAGGTCTGAGACGAGATGTTGGCACTCCACAGGACAACGGCTGTTTTGCGCTGCTGAGCTTCTACGGATCTTGGGAGCATGTGCAATGATTCAACCTTCCCTTATGATGATCTTTGCTGGACTGGTTCCATTCTGGTGAGCACCACTGTACAGAGGATTGGTGATTATTGTTGCTCCTCCTGTTCCTCGCAGTATTGAATCAGGTTACCTGGTGCTTCTGTACCGCATCTGTTTTCCTTGTTTGACACATTCCTCTCAAGATAATGTTTCCCATCAATGGTACAGTCTGTCACTATAAAACAAAGACTGTCCGCACAAGGTATATAACTGGTGTGCCTGTGTAGTAGCAACAGACACCTTACAGTAGACAATTAGGATGGGGCAGGCAAAGACATGTTTAGCAAATAGTGTCGGCTATGGCAGCCAATGCAAAAGTAGTACTATAAAATAGATGGCACAATAGACAGGTTGTATATGCCCGGCTGAGTGTGGGCCATCGACATTGGGGCAGCAGAACTGTGTAGAAGACAGAAAAAGTATCAAGCAGTCAGGTCCGTCTCGCTGTTGTAATCATTGGCATCAGTCATAGGTCAATATAAGTCCTTATTGTTCTATACCTGATTAATTTTGTCAAATGAAACGTTTTCCATGCTGACTTAGGGTAACCTGCTCCGCTTAGGTATGACAAAACCGTAGAGATGAGCGAGCCTCTAGAGGCTCGAGTTCGATTCGGTTCGTCGAACGGAGGCCGCGTTCGAGTTCAGTTTGACGAACCGTTCGACAAACCTCTCGAACCCCATTGAAAACAATGGCAGGCAAACACAAAAACATATAAACACATATAAACAACTTCAAAGGTGTCCAAAAGGTGATAAACATAAAAAATTCAATATGGTCGGATTGAGTTCAATGTACATCAACGGAATAACCTCAAATTCCAATTAAAATTGACTAACTTTATTCATATATATATTAAAAATGAAAAAACACCCCGTGATATTTACACACAAAGGGTAACATGAGGGGAGGAGCTGAAATATATGGGGTCCCTACAACTCCCTGAGGGGACCTTGCTCCTACCTGCCAACGGAGGGTTTGACACCGTAACTGTTTTGGGCGCCCCCGTTCCACGTCGGCTGACCCTCACTAAACCCTAATTAATTAGTGAATTAAAATAAAATACACTATTTGTGGCCACACAATGGTAGTCATGCATACATGATATTAATCAGTTTCAATATATCTCATACCTTATTATGCTTTCAAAGTATTGAGAAAAAAATATTTTCTATATATGTCAGACTACAAAATTGCTTTCCAGGTTCCTGAAAACAATTATACAGGACCAGAAAGAGGGGAATCACAGCTAGACACAATGTGCACTATTCCGTCAGCTAGTAATTCCTCCCCTGTCCTGATGTGCTGTGGCCGTAATACATGGAAACACTCATCAAAAAATATTAATCTATTCTCTTGATAGACACTACACAATCCCTATCAGGCAAAATATGATCAGTGCAGTGTCCAAGGAAATTCAGATACGCATTTAATATGCCAGGCATATGCAGGTGAACAGATAAGCATTTAATATGCCAGGCGCACAGCCATGGATCACCTCTCCATCTACATATGATATTCTTGATCCTTAGCCTCCTGATGATCCTTGCATCTTGGAAGGGGAAACGCGTCGAGGCGACATGAGAGCATGCAATTAAAGGGAAGTAAACTCTTTCTCCTTAGGTGTAATCTGTTCACCTGCATATGCCTGGCATATTAAATGCTTATCTGTGTCTAGCTGTGATTCCCCTCTTTCTGGTCCTGTATAATTGTTTTCAGGAACCTGGAAAGCAATTTTGTAGTCTGACATATATAGAAAATATTTTTTTCTCAATACTTTGAAAGCATAATAAGGTATGAGATATATTGAAACTGATTAATATCATGTATGCATGACTACCATTGTGTGGCCACAAATAGTGTATTTTATTTTAATTCACTAATTAATTAGGGTTTAGTGAGGGTCAGCCGACGTGGAACGGGGGCGCCCAAAACAGTTACGGTGTCAAACCCTCCGTTGGCAGGTAGGAGCAAGGTCCCCTCAGGGAGTTGTAGGGACCCCATATATTTCAGCTCCTCCCCTCATGTTACCCTTTGTGTGTAAATATCACGGGGTGTTTTTTCATTTTTAATATATATATCAATAAAGTTAGTCAATTTTAATTGGAATCAAAAGGTGATAAACAACTCCCAAGACACCACAAACACATGGGAAAGTGACAAGGACATATACTCATGCGAAAACAAAACAGCTGGATGAGGAAAAAAGAGGAGGAGACACAGATATAGGCATGGCATGCCCTTCTAAAATCATGTAAAACACAGTAAGTCTCCCTTTTTTCCCAAAATTGAGCCCCACAGACACCACTTCAGTGGCATCACTTGTGCCCCAGTTGCAAACTTTACAGGTAGATTTGCATCAAGCACATTCCAAAATACGCCAGCCTTAACTGTCCCCGGGATGACTCCGGAGAAGGTAGCAAAGTCTTTGCTGATCCATGATTTGTTCATCTTGGATGATTTTTAATAACACTGCAAGGGGACTCCAAGCAGAGTCTCCCTTTTTTCCAAACATTGGGCCCCACAGACACCACTTCAGTGGCATCACTTGTGCCCTAGTTGCAAACTGGATGTTTTGATTTGCATCAAGCACATTCCAAAATACGCCTGCCTTAACTGTCCCTAGGATGACACCGGGGTAGGTAAGATAGTCCTTGCTGATCCATGACTTGTTCATTTTGGCTAATTTTTAACAACACTGCAAGGGGACTCCAAGCAAAGTCTCCCTTTTTCCAAAAATTGGGCCCCACAGACACCACTTCAATGGCATCACTTGTGTCCCAGTTGCAAACTTGACAGGTAGATTTGCATCAAGCACATTCCAAAATAGGCCAGCCTTAACTGTCCCCGGGATGACACCGGGGTGGGTAGCAAAGTCCTTGCTGAACCAAGACTTGTTCATCTTTGATCATATTTAAAAACACAGCAAGCAAGCGGACTCCAAGCAGACTCTCCCTTTTTTCCAAAAATTGGGCCCCACAGATACCCCTTCAGTGGCATCACTTGTGCCCCAGTTGCAAACTTCACAGGTAGTTTTGCATCAAGCACATTCAAAAATATGCCAGCCTTAACTGTCCCTGGGATGACACCGGGGTACAAAAGTCCTTGCTAATCCATGATTTGTTCATCTTGGATCATTTTTAAAAACACAGCAAAGGTTACTCCAAGCAGAGTCTCCCTTTTTTCCAAACATTGGGCCCCACAGACACCACTTCAGTGGCATCACTTGTGCCCTAGTTGCAAACTGGATGTTTTGATTTGCATCAAGCACATTCCAAAATACGCCAGCCTTTACTACCCCTGTGTCATCCTGGGGAGAGTAAAGTCCTTGCGGATCCATGACTTGTTCATCTTGATGAACGTTAGTCTGTCCACATTGTCACTGGACAGACGCGTGCGCTTATCTGTCAGCACACACCCAGCAGCACTGAAGACACGTTCAGAGACAACGCTGGCTGCGGGACACGACAAGGTCTCCAAGGCGTAAGTGGAGAGCTCAATCCATTTTTCAAGATTTTAAGTCCAAAATGAGCAAGGCTCCTGTTGCAAAGTCATGGCATCGATGTTCATTTGGAGATACTCCTGTATCATCCTCTCCAGCCATTGACTACAGTGCTGGCCAAAAGTATTGGCACCCCTGCAATTCTGTCAGATAATACTCAGTTTCTTCTTGAAAATTATTGCAAACACAAATTCTTTGGTATTATTAACTTCATTTATTTTGCTTGCAATGAAAAAACACAAAAGAGAATGAAACAAAAATCAAATCATTGATCATTTCACACAAAACTCCAAATATGGGCCAGACAAAATTATTGACACCCTTAGCCTAAAGGCCACTTTACACGCAGAGATAAATCTTTGGCAGATCTGTGGTTGTAGTGAAATCATGGACATATTGTTCCATTTGTACACATCCACAAATCTGGCACTGATTGTCCACAATTTCACTGCAACCACAGATCTGCCACAGATTTATCTCTGTGTGTAAAGTGGCAATAATACTTGGTTGCACAACCTTTAGCCAATAAAACTGTGAAAAACCATTTCCGGTAACCATCAATGAGTTTCTTACAATGCTCTCCTGGAGTTTTAGACCATTCTTTTTTGGCAAACTGCTCCAGGTCCCTGAGATTTGAAGGGTGCCTTCTCCAAACTGCCATTTTGAGATCTCTCCACAGATGTTCTATGGGATTCAGGTCTGGACTCATTGCTGGCCACTTTAGTAGTCTCCAGTGCTTTCTCTCAAACCATTTTCTAGTGCTTTTTGAAGTGTGTTTTGGGTCATTGTCCTGCTGGAAGACCCATGACCTCTGAGGGAGATCCAGCTTTCTCACACTGGGCCTTACATTATGCTGCAAAATTTGTTTGTAGTCTTCAGACTTCATAATGCCATGCACACGGTCAAGCAGTCCAGTGCCAGAGGCAGCAAAGCAACCCCAAAACATCAGGGAACCTCCGCCATGTTTGACTGTAGGGACCGTGTTCTTTTCTTTGAATGCCTCTTTTTTTTTCCTGCAAACTCTATGTTGATGGCTTTTCCCATAAAGCTCTACTTTTGTCTCATCTAACCAGAGAACATTCTTCCAAAACATTTTAGGCTTTCTCAGGTAAGTTTTGGCAAACTGCAGCCTGGCTTTTTTATGTCTCGGGGTAAGAAGTGGGGTCTTCCTGGGTAACCTACCATACAGTCCCTTTTCATTCAGACGCCGACGGATGGTACGGGTTAACACTGTTGTACATTCAGACTGCAAGGCAGCTTGAACGTGTTTGGATGTTAGTCGAGGTTCTTTATCCACCATCCGCACAATCTTGTGTTGAAATCTCTCGTCAATTTTTCTTTTCCTTCCACATCTAGGGAGGTTAGCCACAGTGCCATGGGCTTTAAACATCTTGATGACACTGCGCACCGTAGACACAGGAACTTTCAGGTCTTTGGAGATGGACTTGTAGTCTTGAGATTGCTCATGCTTCCTCACAATTTGGATTCTCAAGTCCTCAGACAGTTCTTTGGTCTTCTTTTTTTTCTCCATGCTCAATGTGGTACATACAAGGACACAGGACAGAGGTTGAGTCAACTTTAATCCTTGTCAACTGGCTGCAAGTGTGATTTAGTTATTGCCAACACCTGTTAGGTGCCACAGGTAAGTTACAGGTGCTGTTAATTACACACATTAGAGAAGCATCACATGATGTTTCAAACAGTGGCAATACTTTTGTCCACCCCCTTTTTTATGTTTGGTGTGGAATTACATCCAATTTGGCTTTATGACAATTTTTTTTATTTTTTTTCATTGAAGACAAATTAAATGAAGATAATAATACCAAAGAATTTGTGATTGCAATCATTTTCAAGAAGAAACTGAGTATTATCTGACAGAATTGCAGGGGTGCCAATACTTTTGGCCAGCACTGTATGTGTCAGACTTCTTGTCTCTTGTGGCCTTGCATTGGATGGTCCAAAAAAATTATGAAACGATTCCATAAAATTGCTGTTACCAGCACCAGATACGGTGTTACTGGTACGGTTTGACTGATAATGACGAGACAGTCCCATACTTGACAAATTACAACTGGGAGATTCACTCCGTGCACCACTGGTGTTTGGTGGAAAACCCGAGCTAAGATTGAGTAACAGATTCGGCTGATACTCCTGCATACGTGCGTCCCTTTCTATGATTGGAATTATTTTGCCAAATTTTAACTTGTACCGGGGATCTAATAGTGTGGCAACCCATTAGTCATCTTTACTTCTAATTCGGACAATCCGAGGGTCATGTTGTAGGTAGTGCAGCAAGAAGGCGCTCATGTGTCTTGCGTATCCATGCGGACCAAGTCCTCGCTGTGTTTGTGGCGGCGAGGTGATAACCGTGCTTTCTTCCTCTGACATCTCCCCCAACCTCATTCAACCAAAATTTGACCAAGTTCTCCCTCATCTGCTGAGTCTTCCATGCCCATCGAGAGTTCGTTCTCCATTTCTTCCTGGTCTCCTGCACCTTCCTCAACATTTTGGCTGCTACCATGCACCCTTGTTAATCCCTCTCCCCCACTGTCCTATGGATGCTGCCTTGGTGATGCTGAATGTCTGGACCTTGTAGATGTTGGTATCCCTTGTGCATATGAATCCTCCTGTACTTCCTCCCCTTCCTCTTGTCCCACCCCCTGACTCCGAATAGTGTTTATCCTGTGCCCCAGCATGTAAATGACTGGAATTGTCATACAGATAAGGGCATTGTCAGCGCTAAACATATTCGTCGACATGTCGAAACTGTGCATAAGGGTGCATAGGTCCTTTATCTGAGACCACTCCAGCAGCGTGATCTGCCCCACCTCTGCATCTCATTGGCCCAGGCTATACGTCATAACGTATTGCACCAGGGCTCGGCGGTGGTGCCACAGTCGCTATAACATGTGGAGAGTCGAATTCCAGCATGTCGGCACATTGCATTTCAGGCGATGAACCGGCAGGCCAAAAGACGTCTGTAGCGATGCAAGTCGGTCAGCTGCGGCGGTTGAACGGCGGAAGTGAGCAGAGAGTGACCGTGCCCTGTGCAGAAGCCCATCTAGGGCGGGATAGTGGGTTAAAAATTGCTGGACAACAAGTTTCAACACGTGAGCCATACAAGGCACGTGTGTCACCTTGCCCCGGCGTAGGGCCGCACCTAGGTTTGCAGCATTGTCGCACACGGCCTTCCCTGGCTGCAGGTTGAGTGGAGACAACCATTTACGAAACTCTCTTGCAAGAGCTGACCACAACTCCTCCGCTGTGTGACTCTTATTTCCAAGACATTTCAAGGTAAAGACGGCCTGATGCCGTTCAGCTCTGCTGCCAGCATAGTAAGGAGGTGTGTAGAATTCCTTGTGCACAGTTACAACGCGTGTGGCCTAACCAGGCAGACTTGGGGCGGAGGTGGAGGACCCAGACGAGGTTGAGGAGGCAGAAGCAGTGGAGGAACTTTGACATACAGAGGATTGATGCACAAGTCGTGGGGACGGCAATACTTGTTCAGCAGACCCTTCTCCATCTATCACCATAGTTACCCAGTGCCCAGTCAGCGACATGTAACGTCCCTGTCCATGCTTACTGGTCCAAGTATCGGTGGTGAAATGCACCCTGTCACACACAGAGTTTCCCAAGGAAGCGGTGATGTTGTGTGCGACATGCGGGTGTAGCGCAGGCACACCTTTCTTGGAGAAGAAGTGGAGACTGGGCATCTGGTACTGGGGCACTGTAACGGACATAAGGTCTCGAAAATCCTCTGTGTGCACCAGGTGGAAAGGCAGTATTTCGGTAACCAAGAGGTTACCGAGGGATAAAGTCAACCTCTTTGCTTTGTCATGGCTCGGAGGAAATAGCCTTTTATTTGTCCTCATCTGAGAGACCAAGATCTGGCTGCTGTGTGGAGACGGTGGTGAGTAGGGTATCCCTGGAAAACTGCAGGTCTGTGAGGAAAGTGCAGGCGGAAACATGATGTTGCCTTCATCCAAAGTTGGTGCTCTCGATGTCTGAGAGAGCTCTACACCAGCACCTGTTTCCCCTTCCAAAACAACTGACGACCTGCCAAGCAAACTGCCTGTTGCGGTTAAAGTGGTGGAAGGTCTGCGTGGAAAAATATGTGTGACAGCTGTCCCCATAGTCATAGAAGATGAAGAGCGCGCGGAGGAACTTGAAGGGGCAGACGGTGTTTGGCCCGCTCCGCTAGGCTGCATTGCAGCACAGTGAGCTTCCCACTGGGACTTATGCTTCTTATAAATGTGACGATTCATGGAAGAAGTTCCTCTACTTATAGATTGTCGAGAAATTTTACAGATCACATGATTTGGGAGATTCTTTACAAGGTCAAAAAAAGACCAGGCTAGGCAAGACTTAGAGCCCATGCAACCTGCAGAGCCACCCCGACTTGTGTTCAGGGGCAGAGTTGTGGCTAAGGATGCAGTTGTTGACGTGCTTCCAGTACTCCGACTCTGTCCAGGAAGGCGAAAGATAACTTCATCGTTAGTCGCATCTTCCTCCCCCGCCTCTGGTAACCTCCTCGAGTGCCTGACTGTGGGTTGATAGTAAGTGGGATCTAGAACTTCATCATCAAGCGTTGTGTTTGCACTTCCCTCACCCTCAGACCTAACCTTTTCCTGCACTGACTGAATAGTTAAGTTGTCATCCCAATCTGATATCTGCGTCTCATCGTCATCAGTATGTTCCTCATTGTCTCCACCAACAGGTGTTACAGTTTGGGAATGAGGGTCTACATTATGCTCAGAAACTTGGTCATCAGGGCCTGAATCTGACTCACAAAGCTTCTGTGCATCACTGCAGACCATTCTCTGGTCTGTACTCACTGTAGCTTGGGAGCAGACCTCTGATTCCCAGGCTATAGTGTGACTGAACAGCTCTGCAGACTCAGCCATCTCTGTTACACCATACTCTGCAGGACAGGTGGAGACTTGAGAGCTGGGAGAAAGCAAGTGCGATTGGGATGACAACTCAGAGGACTGTTGTTTTTTGGATGTTGAAGTTGAGGTGGAGGAGAGGGCACTTGTTGGAGCACTTGCGATCCATTCAAGCATGTACTTTTTTTGTGCATCATCTACCTTTGTTACAGTTGTTCGGTTCCATAAAAAAGGGAGCACATCGGATTGTCCATGGAAAGTAGTAGACATCTTACTTTTGCTGGAAGATGGCCTATCTTCAGCAGATGTTAATGTAGCTTTCCCACCTTCCCCACGGACACAAACTTTTTTTCCTTTTCCAACACGCCTGTTCCCCTTTCCACCAGCATATGTCCTTTTGCCACTCATTTTGTTAGCGACAAGCTTGGACACTTAAAATGTGGAAGCAAAATTTGAGAGGTGGTGTAGATTGCAGAGGTGGTCTAGCTTTATTGACAGCTGAAGAAACAACACTGACTATTCCAGACAATTTTAGTATGGCCCTAACAGTGGCAGCACAGTTTGCAATTAGAATAGCATGGCAAAAATGGGCAGGTGGGTAGAGTGCCCGGGTTCTGTGTGTAGCAGGACAGGAAAAGAACACTAACTTAGTATTCCAGACACTTTTAGGATGGCACAAAAAGTGTCGGCTCTTTGGGCAAATAAAATAGTGTGGCAAAAATGGGCAGGTGGGTAGAGTGCCCGGGTTCTGTGGGTACCAGGACAGGAAAGGAACACTAACTTAGTATTCCAGACACTTTTAGGATGTCACAAAAAGTGTCAGCTCTTTGGGCAAATAAAATAGCATGGAAAAAATGGGCAGGTGGGTAGAGTGCCCGGTGTAGCAGTACAGGAAAGGAAGCCTCACTTTCTATCCCTGCTAATGAAGAAATGCAGTAAGGAATTTCCTGAGCTGAGGTAGCCAGACGCTGTTATCTAAAGCCCTACACAGCGTTTGCACGGACCTGCCTAGCAGCTATGGCTATGAACGCTTGTAAATCAGCCCTGAAAAGGCCTGAAATAACCAGCAGTCCCTAATCCCTAAAGTGCTGTGTAGATTGCACTAGGTCTATAGCGCACACAGCTGGAGCAGCAGCGGCAGCGTGAGCGGTGACTGTCACCCACACGCAGAAGACAAATAATGGCGCGAAGGGGAAAATGGCCGTATCTTATAAGGCAAGGACATGTGACATGCACAGCCTATGACACATGCCCTTGCTTGTCTGGCAAAAATCCACTTAGCTGTATGTGTCAGTGATTAGCTGGCAGCCTGGCCCGCCCCACTGTATGCGCGGTTAGTGAAAAAAAAATGGTGATCGGCATTTTCTCAGCACTCAGCAGCACCACAGATCTAAACCCCGTTCCCCCCCGCACACTATACGCTGAAATTTGATAATAGCGTGATTCACAGTGACTCACACTATTACAGTGAAAAGCCAGCTAGTAACTAGTAACAGCTAGGCTTTTTGGTGATCGAACCGTTCTCAAACGTAACTCGAAGTGTCTAGCTTTTAGCAAAAAGTTCGAGTTCGAGCTCGAGATCGAACACCCCCCAAGATCAGTCGAACATGAAATTGCCGAACCTCGAACCTCGCTCATCTCTAATCATGTCATAAGTGTGGTGCGAAAAAGTTTTTGCCCTCTTCCTAATTTCTTATTCTTTTGGATGTTTGTCACGCTTAAATGTGATAGATCACCAAACAAATTTAAATATTAGACACAAATAACACAAGTAACCACAAAATGCAGTTTATAAAAAGAAATCCAAACCTACAGGGCCCTGTGTGAAAATAAGTGATTTCCCCCTAAACCTAATAACTGGTTGGGCCACCCTTAGCAGCAACAGCTGCAATCAAGCGTTTGCGATAACTGGCAATGCGTCTTTTACGATGGTCTTGAGGAATTTTTGCCTACTCATATTTGCAGAATTGTTGTAATTCAGCCACATTGGAGGGTTTCCGAGTATGAACTGCCTTTTTAAGGTCATGCCACATCATCTCAATTGGATTCAGGTCAGGACTTTGATAAGGCCATGCCAAAGTCTTAATTTTGTTTGTTTTAAGCCATTCAGAGGTGGACTTGCTGGTGTGTTTTGGATCATTGTCCTGCTGCATAAGCCAAGTAAGCATCAGCTTGAGGTCACAAGCAGATGGCTGATATTCTCCTTCATGATTTTTTTGGTAGACAGCAGAATTCATGGTTCCATTTACTACACCCTGGTGAAGAAGGCCTGGAGATCCATTCAAAAGTTTTTGATCTCATCAGGGCTCAGTAACTAGCCATCTGTGATGTCACATGCCACTTAGTATGCATCCTCTTGGTTTCCATTGAAGCTTAATATTAGAGGTGCACAGCTATAGTTACTAGCATGGAGCACCCTCTTTCATTATTAAAGACATAAGTGAACTAGAAAAAAAGGCTAAGCATGGATATGATGACACCAACTAGATATAAAAGAGAATGTTTTTCAAATACAAAAAAACAAGTAAAACAATGAAAAAAAATCGCCAAATAAAGGGCAAAACGATGTTGAAGCCATGGAACTGCAATTACAGCGAGGATACCCTACCCAGGGTGTGGACGTAGAAACCAGAAGATATATATATATATATATTGTTCTCTTACTCTATAAACTACTGACAACATGTATCCGAATTTCCAAAGAATAAATTTTGTATATTTTTTATTTTCTGAAAATTAGAAATGGTCACTATAACAAAAAGAAGGCATTGCCTTCAGACCTCAAATAATACAAAGAAAACAAGTTTATAATTATTTAGAAGCAACAATGAGAATAAATGGAGCTGCTAGTAGAAGGCAGGCTCTGTATGCCAGCCTGTCAGACAGATAAACAAAACTATATTTAGATGAACTACGACACTTCCAAATAGGTCCAGCAAAGAAGAGTACCACAAGAGAACGATTACAGCACTATTTGTCCACTGCTAATACACTGATTTTGAAAGACCCCAAAACAGAAAATTGAACACACATATATATGACATTATGATGTAGCTCAAGCAACCAAATGCAAAAAAGTATATACATATCTCATGAGTGAGAATTCAACAAACACACATTCATGTTGTTCAATTATTTGACATCTATGTTTATAGAGAATCAAGTGTGTGTAATATAAGGACACCGGATCGATCGCAGTTAGAACAACCCAAAAGAAAAAGAAGAAAGAAGCGACCAGACATCCTAATGCAAAAGTAATTCTTTAATAATAAAGAATTACTTTTTCATTAGGATGTCTGGTCGCTTCTTTCTTTTTTTTCTTTTGGACATCTCAAAGTTTAATCTGCCCAATTTTTAGAGTAAGGTAATCTTCCTGTTGAGTCTAATTTTCAGTTTTGCCCAACACCTGGTTATCTAATGGTTAGATGGAGACCTGGAGAGGGGTACAAGCCACAGTGTCTTGCACCCACTGTGAAATTTGGTGGAGGATCGGTGATGATCTGGGGATGCTTCAGCAAGGCTGGAATTGGGCAGATTAAACTTTGTATGCGGCTTGATTCATACATCCTTTGCAAAGTTATCCTGGAAAAACAGTTGCTTCCTTCTGCTCAGGCAATGTTCCCCAACTCTGAGGACTGTTTTTTCCAGCAGGACAATGCGCCATGCCACACAGCTAGGTCAATCAATGTGTGAATGAAGGACCACCACGTCAAAACGCTGTCATGGCCAGCCCAATCTCCAGACCTAAACCTCATTGAAAACCTCTGGAATGTAACAAAGAGGAAGATGGATAATCACAAGCCATCAAACAAAGAACTGCTTACTTTTTTGCACCAGGAGTGGCATAAGGTCAGCTAAAAGCAGTGTAAAAGACTGGTGGAAAGCATGCCAAGACGCATGAAAGCTGTGATTAAAAATCATAGTTATTCCACAAAATATTGAATTCTGAACTCTTCCTGAGTTAAAACATTAGTATTGTTGTTTCTAAATGATTATGAACTTGTTTTCTTTGCATTATTTGAGGTCTGAAAGCAATGCATTGTTTTGTTATTTTGACCATTTCTCAATTTCAGAAAATAAATACAAAATTTATTGCTTGGAAATTCGGAGACATGTTGTCAGTAGTTTATAGAATAAAAGAAAAATTTACATTTTATTAAAAAATATACCTCTAAAGAGAAAAATCAGAAAAAATGAAAATTTGGAAGTGGTCTCTTAATTTTTGAGAGAGCTGGTATATCACCAAACAGGAGAAAGATTTAAAATGATTAGTGAAGAGCATGGTCAATACTTGATTGTGCATTGGGGTGCTCCTACACACTTGTTACTTGATTGGGTGCTTGAGCAGCATGCTTGAGTCTCCACCCCACTAGTTTTGTGGGTGTTAGACAGCAACATGTGGGAATTGCCTTCCATACATGGTAATGCTGTAGCCATGTTGGCTACTGACATTACTGTGATTGGCTGGCCCATCACGTCATCGGGTCTTATATAAGTCCAAGGGATGCAATGCTCGGCACACTCACTGTGCTGCTGCTAAAGGACAGAGTTGATGTAGGAGGGAGAGTTTAGATTAGAGCAGGGTTTGGACATTTGCACCCTTTAGTGTCTTTCATATGGAACAACAGGGTGTTTTTAGCCTTGTTTAACCTAATAAATAATTGAATAAATAAAAAAAAACATTGTGGTATCCCCCTGATTTTTGGTAGCCAGATAAGGTAAAGCATGTAATTAAACAAGGCACTCCCGAACTTGAAAGTGATGTAAGTTTATTTAATGTGCATGAAAAAACATTTTCGGTCCACTATGGACCTTCCTCAGTTGCACAAGCAAAAACAAATTCATTGTTATATATACAAAATTTGAAAAAGATTCATGTATACAATACAAAGGAAAAGCATATATTTAGTTGTACATATGTAAAAATCGTCTCTATATTTTGGATGTAGACAATTATTATGATGGGGTTCACATGGTGAAACAAGTTTATATGGGTCTACAAAGACATTTATTTAGAGGCTGGGAGCCGGAGGGAAAAAGGAGGAAAGGGGAGGGAGGAAGGGGGAGCGAGGAGGGGGGAGAAGAGGGAGAAGAAGCAAAAGAGGAAGAAGTAACAAAGAAGGGGGGGGGGTGAGAAAGAGATAAAGATGAAAAAAAGGGGGGAAAATGATGAGTAGAAGAGAGGAATTTTTGATAAATCAGATATATGATATAAGAGATGAGACAGAGGAAGGAATGTTTGTATGTGTGTGATATTTTGGAGATGGGCAGTGTGAAAAAAAAAGGGGGGGGGGGGTGTTACGAGGGGGACCCGGGGAAGCGTGCCAAGATGGGAAATGGACAGCTTCCGCCGGTCAAGGTCCACTGTGCGGTGTAAGGGACCGCTGCTATGGTCAGGAAAGAGTGAGCGGGTTGCTACTAGTGATCGTCTGGAACGTCACAGACGATCTATGTACACCGGTCCGCCCTAACCCGTGAGGGTTGTATGGCTCGGGGCTTCTCGTACGGTGTACCTGTTGCACGGGGACGCACAGAGGTGCCTACGCTCGTGTGCCAGCGGGAGTCACAGGATATGGCACGAGGGTAGCACAGAGGTGCCCACGCACGTGTGCTTTCAATAACCAGGTGAGTCCGGTGGAGACTCGAGGAGCTCACCTGGGACAGGAACACGGCCTGTTGAAGGAGATACTGCCAGAGCAGCAAGGCAGGAACACGGCCTGCAAACCAGGTGCTGCCTGAGCAGCAAGGGCAAAGCCCACGAAAGACAATGACGTCTGTACAGTGGCGTGGCAGCACGCTGCCAGACATCCAAACATAGAAGGACGGTCGCGCACCGCCATGATGGCAGGGGGAGCTTTTAAGGAGGTGTAGCTCCACCCAAGGGCGGGCGCGAGACGGGCGTGACTCAATCAGGGTTCGTGACGTCCTGGCCCAGCCAGTCAGGATTCAGCACATCACCAGCCTCGTCATGGGGCCGTGTGATATCAGTGAGCGAATCAGAAGACGTCACGTGGAGCACATGCTCATCCTCCTGCCTCTGGGTCATAAAGGCGGGATCCCCGGTTTCACAATGTGCAGAGACATGGGAAGTCTTGCTGCTTCCCTGAGTATCTATTCTTTGCACACTGCGCAACTTCCCAGAGCCTCCATGATGCTGAGCAGGAGAGCTCGTGGCAGGCAAGGGATGGGAGACTGCTCCATTCCCTGCAAGGGGAGAACCACTAGGTGTCACCCTTCTGCTGTGTCTCAGAGAAGGCAACTCCTGCAGACTGCACAGTCTCCCAGACCTTTGGTGCTGCTGAGCAGTAGGGCTCGTGGCTGACAAGGAATGGGGGACCACCTCATTCCTTGCAACAAGAGAGCCACGACGTGTAACAGGGGGGTGTTTGCAAGATGGAAGAGTAAGATGGAGAGGATGGTGTCCAGACAAGCTTGAGATGGTGTGATGGGGAGAAGATATTAGTAACTAAAAAAAAGGATGTTATACCAGGGTAGAGGATGAAACAAAAATTGGAGAAGGAAGTGGGGTATGAGAGGGTTAAACGGCATAATAAATGTTGAGAAATGAAGAATAAGTGGCTACTAAGAAAAACTTTAGAATGCTGGGCAAAAGGAGTATAGCACATGTAGAATGCAGGGTAAAGATTAGATGGGAGTTATGTATGAAGATCTAGACATATTGCTGGATGTGCTGGCAAGATGAAGATATCAGTTGTAAGTGTGGTGTAAAGACAGATTGGGTATGAAGGGGTTAAGAAGATGAAGAATGAAAGGAGGGGAGATGACATGACATGAGATGTATAGAGAAGGTGGAAGGGGTTGAGATGCAGAAGGGACATGAGAGGAGCACCAGTAAAGTATAGATAAGGTTAACTTAGAGGCATTTGAGATGTATAGAGGGGATGGAAGGGGTTGAGATGTAGCAGAGACATGAAAGGAGCACCAGTGAAATGTAAGGGGTTAACAGAGGCAATGTGAATAGATCTGTGGATAGAATGCCCTCACTGTCTTTGAAAATGGTTGTGTCTGCTAACCCCCCCTGCTTGGTGTTACCTTCACTGGCAATGGAAAATCCACGGAAGCATTTTTTATTTTTTTTGCCAAAAAACTACAAAAAAAAATGACGTGCGCTTCGCCATATTTTTGTATGCTAGCCAGGTACAGCAGGCAGCTACGGACTGCTCCCAATCCCCAGCTGCCTATTTGTACCTGGCTGGGAACTACAAATATAGGGAAGCCCTTTTCTTACTTCATTCATGAATTTTATGAAATAATTAAAAAAAAAAAAAACAACGTGGGCTTCACCCCATTTTTGTGTCCAGCCGGGTACAACTAGGCAGCTGGGGATTGGAATCTACAGCACAGGTTAGCCCGAGGTTTCTGGGCCCCTCTGCTGCGAATTGCAGCCTGCAGCCACACCGAAAATGGCGCTCTCATAGAAGCGCCATCATCTGGCGCTGTATCCAACTCTTCCAACAGCCCTGAAGCCGGGTGGCTTGTTGGGTAATCATGAGTTAATACTGGCTTTGTTTTACTAGCTAGTATTAAGTCAGAGATTCTTAATGACAGGCACGTTTGACCCGGCCATTAAGAATCTCCAATAAAGGGTTAAAAAAAAACCACACAGAAAAAAAATACTTTAATAGAAATAAATACACAGACACACTTAGAGACTCCATCTTTATTACCCCCTCTCAGCCCTCCACGATCCATGGTCTTCTGTCTTCTTTCTCCTTCAACACATGCAGTGCTGTCTGCTCCATCAGACAGCACTGCATGGGGGAAGACGCTGTGCTCCATGCAGAAATCACTCTGCGAGAGTGACCACAGGCTCCCGGCTATAAGCGGTGGCACGAGTTGCCATGGCAACGCTGCTCCGATTGCGTGCTGGTAGAGGGACGTCCCCATCACCGCTACCAAGCGAGTTGCTATGGCAACAGTGATCTCCGTTATTGACCGGCTGTGTCAGCCGGTCAAGAGCCGGCTTCTGCGGACGCTGGTAACTATGGTAAACATCGGGTAACTAAGAAACCCTTTCCTTGGCTACCCGATGTTTACCGTAGTTACCAGCGTCCGCTGCTCTCATGACGCCCATGCCAGCTCCCTGCTCACATAGCCAGACTACACATCGTGTTAAATTAACCCGATGTGTACTCTGGCTAGGAGTGAAGGGAGCCAGCGCTAAGCAGTGTGCGCTGGTAACCAAGGTAAATATCGGGTTGGTTACCCGATATTTACCTTAGTTACCAAGCACAGCATCGCTTCCACGCGGCGCTGCTGGCTGGGGGCTGGTCACTGGTTGCTGGTGAGATCTGCCTGTGTGACAGCTCACCAGCAACCCATGTAGTAACGCTCCAGCGATCCCTGCCAGGTCAGGTTGCTGGTGGGATCACTGGAGCGTCGCTTAGTGTGACGGTACCTTAAGGGAAGGGGGAAGCAGAGCGGGGAGCTGACCGTGTGCTAGAGCATGTTGCCGTTACACGGCGATACACAAACATGCACCGTGTAACAGAGAGATGCAATGACAGGTCCTACATGATGCGTTATAGTCATGTGACCAGTCTGTAGCCAATGAGATAACAGACACGTGACTGGTCACATGCTATTTTGATGACGTCACGTAGGTCCTGCATCACTGATGGTTAACAGGAGGACGCAGCGATTATCGGGAGGAATAGCGGCAGGAGACAGAGTGCAGGATGCATCCCGGGGACCATTAAGTGTTATGGCAATGTTTATTAACTGTATGTGTACATTTATAATGCGTTTTTATGTGTTGGTGATTGCCTCCCATTGTTTCCTATGCGGTTCGAGTGGTTCGCCGAACCGGTTCGCCGAACCGAACGCGAACCAGACCTCGGTTCGGCAAACTGAACTCGAGCCGAGCCACGACCGGTTCGCTCATCTCTAGTCTTCAGTTCATTCTCAGACCCTTGCCACAAAAAACAGACATCATCTATGTAGCACATCCACTCCTGAGCTCCCGACATCGCTGGTATATTGTCCCCCAAAAAAATGTGGCGCTCCCAATATCCCAAAAACAGGTTGGCATACGAGGGGGCACAAGATGCCCCCATTACAGTGCCCTGTTTTTGGAGATATATCTTACCTTTAAAAGTAAAGAAATTATGATGTAAGACGTACTCAAGCAATGTCATGAGGAGTTCATCAGTGGACGCATCAATATTGCTGGTGTTCAGGAACCATGCTGTCGCCCGCAGGCCATCTTCATGCCTAATTGAAGTGTAGAGCGACTCCACGTCTGCTGTCACCATGACCATTCCCTCATCAATATGAATATGATTAAGCCTCTGGAGAGCTGACGTGATATATTTAATAAATTATGGTAGAGTATTTACCAGAAGCTTGAGAAAATGGTCTATGGTGACAGAGACAACCTCGCAAAGGCTGCCGTTTCCCGAGATGATTGGTCTTCCAGGGGGGTCCAAGGGATCCTTATGTATTTTGGGAATTAAATACAAAGTCGGCATGCGGGGTTGCAATTTTTTAACGTAATCCAGCGATGCTTTTGGAATTGAACCATCATCAAAATCTTTCTCCAAAAGTTTGACCAATTTAGTTTGGAATAATACAGTGGGGTTATTAGTCAATTGCTTATAACACTTGGTGTCATCCAATAATTCATAGGCCTGTTTCTCGTATGAGCTACACGGCCACACCACAAGATTCCCACCTTTGTCGGCTGGTTTAAATTGAACGTCTTGTAATGCCTTCAATTGTTGAAGGGCTAGTCTCTCTTTGGAATCAAGATTAGATCTTCCCAAAGAACTATTCAATTTGAGAGGTTCAATATCCCTGGTAACCAATTTAGTAAAGACATCAACTGCTGGACATAAGCTGAGAGAGGGATTTCAGATTTCTTATATGCGTTTTTCTGCTGCCTTTTGGACCATTGAACAGAACATTACATTCCTATAAACTCGTTATGATGCAAATGATGATGTCTTTGGGATACCTTCTATATTTTGGATTTCGGATAATTATATGGAGAAAATAGATCTTAAACATCATTACTTCTGATCAAATGCATTTCATTGTTTCTTTCATTTTTTCATTTTTTTGGGTCTATTCTTGGATATGTATAATTAATGGCGGAATGGATTTGAATAGTTGTATTTTCTCAGGGTGAAATATTATGCGGTGCGATTTACTGTTATTGTCCAGTGTTACCTTTTTTATAGATATGAAGGTGTTCAGTATATCTAATTTAATGTTGCATTCCTGTTTCCATCTGGGATATATAGTGTGATATATTTATTGTAGTGATGTGGTGGTTGGAAATGTACGGGGCTCACTGAATAGTGACAGTTTACGCACTGATAAATACATATATATTTCAACAGGCTTTGCGCATACGTTGATCAATGCTCCTTGATTTTTTGACTGCGTGCATGATGGGTCTGCATGCGTTCCATGTATGCTGTCCAGCGTGCGCAGCCGTAAAGTCCCTTTAATGAGGTAAGCATCGACTACTTCATGCGCTAGTTATAAGCCTTATGCACTCACCACACATTCATTGGTTCATTTCACGAATAGACGGTTTTGATTGGCAGCGGGATCGTATATTACCTGCAACGTCCTCCCACCCCGACACACGCCTTTTTTTGAAGAAGCGTCTGCGAAACGTAAGTTGAGGTGGAGGGATGGCTTGCCCCACGCTAAGGTATAGTTTAAACTTTTTACTTGTCCTCTCATGTAAATGTGTATGATTGTAATTACAGTGGTACTTGATGCGGCTGATTGATAGACTAGATTGTTTACAGGCTGGGTTCTGGATAGACTTTAGCACAGTGAAATACTTCCAATGTACCTAACAGATTCATGTGCACGGTGTAATGAATGTCTTCACATGCCGACATTTGGAATATATAGGTGATATTGTGTGTATGTGATCCCCATGTGCATTGCGTATTGAATGACTTGCCTGTCACTAGAATTATTCATGCAGATTAATATATAATGTTAATGATACTTAGTTGACATCGTTTATTTATGTAATTAGGCTAAAACCAGGCACTTGCTATAACATTTATGCTGATTATCTGCATGGTACAGGCGGTATTGCGCTTATACAGATCCCTTTTTATATATCAATTCATAATTGACGGGCTTGTTGTTTCATGTGTTCTGCACATGGTGAGTCTTCTGTACTACATATTTATATGCAAAATAAAGATCTTATTTTAGATCTGAGACAGTGCGTCCCTGTAGTATTTACAGCTGATATATTGCTGCTTTGAATTTAACTGGAGACGTCTGTTTTGAATCTGGATTAATTTCGGTCTATCTAGGCATACACTTTTTTGAGGAGAGTTCTTGCTCTACTAGATTGTGTTCCCTTAAACTGGTGTGGTGGGGGATATATTAGGGGAAATAATTTTACTAAGAACTAAATAAATGTTTATATGGATGAGTAGAATATATAGGCACTAAGCACTTTAATTCTAATTAAATGGATATCTGCGTTGTCTTTATACCCCTTCGTGTATCCCGCTACACATCAGTAGGGTAATAATGTTTTTCTCATCAACTAGCTATCCTTGATGTAGTTTCTACATGATCAGATACATTTGAGGACTAAAAATGTATAGATCAGTATTGCATAATATACCTGAGCTTTATATATTAGGCAAATGTTCCGTCCCTCTGTGGTGTGTTCCCTTGTTTATTTTAACCTACTTTGTAATAAATTTATCTAATCAAGTTTTGGGTTTTATCCTAAAAATGCTTATTAGTTTTTCCTACTTTGTAACATGACTGCATTTTTTTCACTCATATTATCCTATGATTCAGTGTTGAATGTAATTGCCTCTGAGTGATGCTTATGAATAGAATTCTGGAAAAATTTTGTAATAATTTACCCGTGGGACAAAGTCTGGAACCTTGTCCCCTGCTGGCTAATCGGTAAGGTGCTTGAAGCGGTCCTTGCCCTGGGTTCCAGGTACCCTGACTGTGCACGGCCTCCGGACCGGATTCCCGCTGTCGGCACCGGCGGGCTACAACCCTACCCCAGTCCACTTTAGGTCTCCCGCGACCGGATCTCCGTCACCTGTGGCTCTGCTCTTCCGTCTGCCACCTAGTCAGCTCCGGTAGTCCAGGAGCTCCAACCCCTGACCACCACTCCACTCCTGTGATGGGGTATGCGACAGAGCAGTAAGGGACGCCAGGCCAAGGAACAATCCAAAGAGCTTTATTGGAACCACAAAGATAAAGCACCAAACATAAATTTAGATCCTTAAAGTCTGCAAGGAGTCCAAAACAAAACAAAAGATCCAGGGGCGCCTCCCGGTGTTCTGAAGCCAGGGAAAATATGGCAATGGTCCTTATATGAGTTCCTTGAGTCCAACAGGGTGAACAACAAAACACAATCCTACGTGACCACTGATCTCTAATCTGTAACAGTCCATACACAGGCTCTAGGATCCAGCCTCAGCTATAGATCCTAGTCCTTCTCCAGCCGAGATCCAACCAACTTACCTAACATGGGTCTCATTGTTCTCTCCTATTGGGATCAGCCCCTTCTGTGGGCAGAAGAGTCCAACTCCGCCTGGACACTTGATACATGAATTGACTTTAGACTCCTGGCTTTGTTCTGTTTACCAAGTTATGGATTGGAGAAGTCCCATGCTGAGAAGATCAAGCAATCCCCCACCAATAGTACATACAGGACACTCAAGGAGAGACAGACTATTACAACATGAGCACAGGCGGGGGAGGGACACTCTGTTACAACCCCTTCCCCCCTCAATTTGTGTACAGACTAGTGACCTCAATAGGACCTTGTCAAGTACACATAAACATGGTGGACCTGACTCAGGGCTCCTCTTGCCTGAACAATCCGTCTGCATTTTGGTGTTGGCTGCCCCTTCTATATTGTATTGTAAAGTTATAGGGTTGAAGAGCCAGGCTCCATCGTAGTAAGCGTCCATTGTCCCCAGAGACTCTGTTCAGCCAGGTGAGGGGATTGTGATCAGTAACCACAGTGAATTCTCGTCCATACAGATACGGCCTTAGTTTCCTAAGGGCCTATACTATAGCCAGGCATTCCTTCTCAAAAGTTGCATAGGCCACTTCTCGGTCCAGCAGTTTCCTGCTGAGGTAGGCAATGGGGTGCTCCTCCCCGGCTGCATTCACCTGGCTGAGTATAGCTCCCAATCCATAACAAGAGGCATCCGTCTGCACAATAAATCTACGCTTGTAGTCTGGACCAGCCAGAACAGGGTCGCAGACCAGGGTGTCCTTCAGCCGGTTAAAAGCCTCATCACAGGCTGGAGTCCAGATCACCAGCCGGGGCATCGTTTTCTTCGTGAGGTCTGTAAGGGGCTTGGCCACACTGCTGAAATGAGGAACAAATTTTCGGTAATAACTGGCAGTGCCAAAGAAAGCCATAACTTGTTTCTTGGTTGAGGTACAGGCCAGTCTCTAATAGCCTGGATTTTGGCAGGTTCAGGACGTAACTTCTCTCCTCCTACTCGATGCCCTAGCTATTGGACTTCACCCATCCCTAATTGGCATTTATCAGGTCGAATGGTTAGGCCTGCTGCGAGAATCCGGTCAAGAACAAGAGCTACTTGATTCAGATGTTCCTCCCATGTGTGGCTCAAGATGGCGATATCATCCAGGTAGGCACAAGCGACATCGCCACATCTCCGGAGGATCTGGTCCACCATTCTCTGAAAGGTTGAAGGGGCGTTTTTCATTCCAAAAGGCATGTTTAGAAATTCATACAGGCCAAAGGGGGTTATACAAGCCGACCTTTCTCTACCTTCCTCTGTCAGGGGAATTTGCCAGTATCCCTTACTGAGATCCAAGGTGGTGACGTATCGTGCCCCAGCTAGCCGGTCTAGAAGTTCATCAATGCGGGGCATTGGGTAAGCAACACTGATGGTATGGTAATTTAGTCGTCTGTAGTCCACACAAAATTGAGAACTACCATCTTTCTTGGGTACTAACACAACAGGAGAGGCCCAAGGACTATGGGAGGCCTGAATCACCCCCAGCTGTAACATCTCCTCCAGCTCATGCTGCATGGTGTTTCTAACTGATTCTGGTACCCGGTAGGGAGCCTGTTGTATGGGATGGATGCCCTGAGTGTCCACATGATGCTGGGTTACTGTGGTTTGACCTGGTCTGGATTAGAAAATAGCCTGTCTCTGATAGAGCACTCTCAGCATTTGTTTTTTCTGTAAGGAATCTAAGTGATCTCTCAGAGAAACCTGTTCCACAGTGGATGGGGCTCTGGCTGCTTCAACAAGATCAGGTAATGGGTCCTCATCCTCCTGACCATCTTCTGAAGCCAGCTGACAGCTTGCTATCATAGGTAATGTCCGATCATGGTACTCCTTAATCATATTCACATGGACAGTCCTTTGTCTTAGACCCTGATCATCTAGAGCAAGAAGGTAATTTGTGTCGTTTAGTTTTCTGAGAACGCGGAAGGGACCCTCCTATGTTGTCTGGAGTTTATTTTGCCGATGGGGAACAATCATTAAGACTTGTTGTCCCTCTACAAATTCTCGATAGCGTGCTTTGTGGTCATAACATGTCTTCTGTCTGGTTTGAGCCATCCACACATGATCCTAAGCCAAACTAGTTGAGCCAGGGTTTCTCGAAGCTTGAGAACATATGGAACAACAGGGGTTCCTGTATCTTCAACTTGCCCCTCCCAATATTCCTTTAGCAGAGTTAAGGGTCCTCTGACCTTTCTTCCATAGAGTAGTTCAAAGGGGGAAAACCCAGTGGACTCCTGGGGAACTTCCCGATAGGCAAACAGGAGATGGGGTAGGTACTTCTCCCAGTCGGAATCCCTGTCAGTGAAGGCCCTTAGTATATTTTTCAGTGCTTGATTAAACCATTCACAAAGTCCATTGGTTTGAGGATGGTATGCTGTAGTTCGAATTGCTCGTACTCCACAGGTGCAGCACAGACACTGCACCAACTCTGACATGAACTGGGAGCCTTGGTCTGATAAGATCTCACTTGGGAATCCTACTCGGGTGAAAATAGTAACAAGGGACTCGGCCACCTTGGCTGCAGAAATACTTGACAAGGCCACAGCTTCTGGATATCAGGTGGCGTAGTCCACAACAGTGAGAATATACTGCTTTCCGGATTTACTTGGTTTAGCCAGTGGTCCAATGATATCAACAGCTACTCTTTGAAAGGGTTTTTCTATTATAGGGAGTGGTTGCAAGGGTGCCTTTGGGTGATCTTCGGGTCGCCCTCTACGCTGACATATGTCGCAAGTTCGGCAGAAATGCGCCACTGCTTGAGAAATTCCAGGCCAATAGAAAATTTGAGTCAATCGTCTCTCGGTGCGGGTTTTCCTTTAATGGCCAGCAGTAGGAATGTCATGAGCAAGGTGTAATAGGGAAATTCTGTATTTCTGAGGAACAATCAGCTGTTTGCTATAAGTCCAGGGCTTATCTAAGGAGTCAGCGTTGGTAACCCGATATAGAAGTCCATTTTCTCTGATAATTTTTTCCCCATTTTCTCCTAACTGCCCTACTTCAGCCCGAGCTCTAAAGCTAGCCAGCGTGGGGTCGGTCTCTATCTCTTGTCTAAACTGAACTTTATCCCAAGTGACATTCAGATGAGACCCACAAGAATCACTCACCGTGTTACGGTTGCTGCGAGCACTGGAGACTATGTCCAGATTTCTTGCTATTGCACATGTGCGAGCGCTGGAGACTAAGTCCAGATTTCTTGCTACTGCACATGTGCGAGCGCCGGAGACTAAGTCCAATCTTGGAGCCATTGCACATGTGCGGGTGACATCATCGCTGACACGAGGTCACATGTCTCTGACACCTTCTATGCCGATTGGTCGCTGGTCATGTGCTTGTGACGTCTTGCTCGGTGATAGGCCAGCATGACGTCACTCCTGTCGTTCTGGCAGCGGATTGGCTCTGGTGTCCTCCATCTTGGATGAGGCACAGAGTCTATATAAGACCCTGACACACGCCGCATGGTGCTCAGTCCTCTTGGTTCATGCATATGAGTAGACGCTCTGTGCGCGTTCCTCTAGGCATTCCTCTGTCTATGCTAGGTGAGCGCTACCGGCAGGGTAGCGTTCTTATACCTTACAGCTTCGGCTGCTGTCCGTATCCTTACCTCTTAGGGGAGCGGACATAGGCAGGTGCCTGAGGCACATGGTCTGGCTGGGCCTTGTGATTCTACTCGTAGGTGGACGTTGCCGCTAGGGTAACGTTCCTTATACTGCGTCTGGCAGTTGTTCGTATCCTCGCACACTAGGGGAGCGAACAGAGGTAGGAGCTTTGTGCGGCTTACGCTGCTGTTCGTCTCTTTTGCACCACTAGAAGAGCGGACCTAGGCAGGTGCCATATCTAGTGGTTCGTGTCCTCGCACACTAGTGGAGCGAACGCAGGTAGGAGCTTTGTGCGGCTTACGCTGCTGTTCGTCTCTTTTGCACCACTAGAAGAGCGGACCTAGGTAGGTGCCATTTCCCACACATTGCCTTTGTCTCTGTGATTATTAACAGAGATCATTCCACACACCCTCCAAGTAAGGGAGGAATTGCTTTACTTACTTATTATATCCTTCTGTGAGTTAACAGAGGTATTGCACTCTGCCATAGTCTGCAGCAAAGTTTTTGCACGGTGGACCCTGACTGTCTGATACTCCTTTCGGTTATTATCAGACAGCCCCCCGTAACACACCGGCTGTGAAGGTGGTTCAGGTGGCCTCATTTCCATTGATGGGTTGAACACGTCCACATCTGATGCTCTCTTTGCTTGACTTCTGGTTATCGCAACAACAAAGTGGCATTGAAGATTACCCACATCATTCCCTAGAAGAATGTCTGCAGGAAGGCCGCTTATAACACCAATCATGCATTGTTTTGCCCCAAAGCCATAATCCAGGGTTACACTCGCTCTTGGAATGTATCTTTGAGTACCACCAGCCAATTCAATGGCAATTCCTGGTCCCTTTTGCATTGCTTCTGGTTGAATTACTCGGAGATCTGCTATGGTGAGAAAAGCCCCAGTGTCACGAAAGCCAACAACTTTTTGGCCATCCAGCATGACCTCCTGTAGATGTTTATGCTGAAGATCAGAAGAACGGGCGGCTGTGGCTCGCACCCCATAGACTCCTGGTAGGGAAGTCAACATATCAGAGTCACTTGGTAAATCATCAGGGCCTGAATCCAGCTCTTCTCCTACTGAGTGTGTCTGTAGATAATGGACAGGCAAAGGTGGTCTGCAGCTGTTCTGCCTCCGAACACCTGGACAGTGAGCTTGCAGATGACCAGACTGCCCACATCGATAACATCTGCGCTGCGTCTCACTCCTTCCAGTTTGCCTTCTGGAGAAGTAGGTAGGAGACCTTGGTGACTGATATTGAGGTGCAGGTGCTGGAGGTGGTTGTCGATTTGAAGGATGACTCCACTGGATAGATGGGCATGTGGCCCGCAGATGCCTGGGATGCCCACAGCTATAACATCTTCGCTCTTCTACTTTCTCTCCTCGTTGCATTCCAGAAAATGTGGTAGAAACAACAAGAGGCACATTCGTACTGGTATCCACATGAGGTGGTGATCTAGGAGGTCGAGGAACATTGGGCACTGAAGGACAAGGAACCTCTGGTGTTGGGGAGCTGGTCATTTTTTCTCCCTCCACTAGCAGCTTCTTCCACTGAGGTTTGATAGTGAGCACCTCATCAGCTAGAGCAGCAGCTTGTTCCACTGTCTCGGGTCTCTTCTCGCGCACCCATTCCCGGATCTCAGTAGGGCACTTGGCATAAAACTGTTCTTTTAGGATGACCTGGACGAATGTCTCCCAAGTTAAGGACCCCTCTCCCTCCAGCCAGCGATGGCATACTTGTTTCAGTCTGTGTGCATACATCTTGAAAGACACTTCCCCATCACAGGCTAACGTACGGAACTGAGTCCTATAAGTATCTGGGGTCATGGCATAATGTTCTAGAATTGTCTGTTTTATCTCCCCATACTCACAATTCCACTGAGGGTCCATAGCTCTATAGGCGTCGGCAGCTCCACCCTCCAAGAGGCCCACCAGGTGTCTGACTCGATCTTTTTCTTCCATTAATCGGCACTGATGCTCAAAGTCCTGGAAGAAGCCCTCAATGTCACCTGCAGCTTCATTAAGCGGCTTAAAGTCCTTGCTGGACACTCTGGAGAATTCCCTCATAGTTGGTGCTGTGGTTACAGTTTGTCTGGAGCCTCAAGCTGCTTCCACAGCAAATCTCCTTTCCAGCAATGCTGCCCTCTCTTGAGCTCTGCGAATGGCATCCCTCTTATCTTCTATGGTGGCCTCATCTCCAAGCAGTGCCATCTCCTCCTCATACCACACAACCCATTGACTTTTTTGGGTATTTACCTCCAGCTCCAGTCTTTCCTCCCCTTGCTGTGGAAATTGTTCCTCGGTGCCATCTTGCAGGCAAGCATTTTCCAATGCCTCAATTAGTTGCTCCTTAGAGAGTCATTTGTAGCCGACTCCTAATTCACAAGCCTTTGTTTGTAGGCTCACCACAGTCCAGTTCCTGTATCCTGAGGTTCTGATTCCAGATGTTAATGGGCCGTTGTCCTCCATTGTTTCTGCTCTGATCCCGCCGCTGCCAACCAGTTTGTGACGGGGAATGCGGCAGAGCAGTAAGGGACGCTGGGCCAAGGAACAATCCAAAGTGCTTTATTAGAACCACAAAGATAAAGCACCAAACATAAATATAGATCCTTAAAGTCTGCAAGGAGTCCACAACAAAACAAAAGATCCAGCGGCGCCTCCTAGTATTCCGATGCCAGGGAAAATATGGCAATGGTCCTTATATGAGTTCCTTGAGTCCAACAGGGTGAACAACAAAACACAATCCCACGTGGCCACTGATCTCCAATCTGTAACAGTCCATACACAGGCTCTAGGATCCAGCCTCAGCTATAGATCCTAGTCATTCTCCAGCCGAGATCCAACTAACTGACCTAACATGGGTGTCATTGTGCTCTCCTCCTGGGATCAGCCCCTTAGGTGGGCAGAAGAGTCCAACTCCGCCTGGACACTTGATACATGAACTGACTTTAGACTCCTGGCTCTGTTCTGTTTACCAAGTTGTAGATTGGAGAAGTCCCATGCTGAGAAGAACAAACAATCCCCCACCAGTAGTACATACAGGACACTCAAGGAGAGACAGACTATTACAACATGAGCACAGGCGGGGGAGGGAAACTCTGTTACAACTCCTCTCACTTCCACTGTCAGTACTCAACTCTAACTCCAACACCAACTGCTGTGTTCCCTCCCCTCAGGACCCCTATGTGGGCGTTCCCATCCACCTTGTCCCGCCCACTGGTGTGTCCCTATTGTCTCAGGGGGTGACTAGGCTTTTGTGGCTGGTGTTACCTATGTGCGGTGTAGTGTTGGTAGGCCAAGGAGGATGGAATCCTGCACCAGAAGGATTTGTGCAGTCTCTGTGACAACCTGGTTTTGCCAGGGCATCACACTTTAAGCTCACACAAGTATCTCTCAATGAAAGCATGGCACTATAACAAAAGAATAACTTTGAATTTGTGTATAGGAGTGGCTGCGCCCCACTGTATACATGTGCTTTGTTTTATAGACTGTTAAATATTATAAGATGTGTATTTTTGTACCAACCTGTTTGTGCCATCTAGCAGCAAGTCAATTATAGATTAGATGTTAGATAAGATAGGGTTAAAGTAGTGGAAGGGAGGAGTGGCAGATGGTGGGGAAAGATAACAGAAAGGATGACTTGAGAGTGGACTAGGAGAAAATAGGGTTCTAGTGTGAGAAGACATGGTCTCACAGGGTATGGCTCACCCTTATGACTTTAGAGAATCATCCGGCTGAAGAGCCATCTGGGCTAAGAATCGGATGAAGGTGAAAGGAGTTAGGAGGTAGAAGACATGAATCTCGTTCTCAAGCTCTGAAGTCTAAGATAGCAGTACCCCACATAGAGAGGAAGGAAGGAAAGGAAGGCCATGTCTGTCATAACGGTGTGAAGAAAAAGAGTGAACGATTCTGGTTGACTAAGCAAACTCTGGTGCTGCATGTTTTACTGACTCTCCATGATGGTGACTGCCAGTGGAGAGATGGACACCCGACTGAACAAACCATGCACCCCACCCAAAGTGCCATCCGCACACAGAGTCTCCTTTGCAAAGGAGTGTATTGCCCTTGCGACCAAGATCTGGCACTTTCCTTCAACACTGCAATCTGACAAAAGAAGATTCACAAAGAGAATTTGACCAGTTTATCTGCGTGATCTTGACTTGTTACATATACTCACAATAATTTTAACGTCTCTGCAAATCATCTTCACTTTGCAGAGGCTTAATATCTGCTACATATTTTTAATTTCTTACCAAATGATACATAAGTATGCTACTTATCAGGAGGTGGACTTAATGGGCAGACGTGATAGAGCTTCCTGGAATAATGCTTCTGATTTCTTTTTGTTCTATAACCTTTAGCGTGATGGAGTCTACTTACAAAGTCCTCATATGCTGATATGTGGTCCCTGTGCTTGTAGCATATGGTCCCTGCATATGCCTCACTAATTGCTTGCTGAAATGTGCTTCTAAAGGTCTTAGGTTTCATGGGTGGTGGACTTGTACCCAGATTTCTCTTTTTTGGTCACGTGTATATGAATTAATATTGACACAAGGCACTCCTGAATTGATGCTATGATTTTTTCCTAGAGAATAAATGTGTATAAGAACATTTTCGGTCTCCAGTAGACCTTCATCAGTTGCACATTAGAAGACTTGAGGGTGCCTGTGAGTAGCGCGGTATCCACCGCTGCATGGGAGCTGCTACACGGATTGCTGGTGAGCTGTCAAACAGGCAGATCTCACCAGCAACCAGTGAGCAGCCCCAGCCAGCAGCGACGCTGCACTTGGTAACTAAGGTAAATATCGGGTAACCAACCCGATATTTACCTTGGTTACCAGCGCACACCGCTTAGCGCTGGCTCCCTGCACTCCTAGCCAGAGTACACATCGGGTTAATTACCCGATGTGTAGTCTGGCTATGTGTGCAGAGAGCAAGGAGCCGGCACTGACAGCATGAGAGCGGCGGACGCTGGTAACGAAGGTAAATATCGGGTAACCAAGGAAAGGGATTCTTGGCTACCTGATATTTACATTGGTTACCAGCGTCTGGAGAAGCCGGCGCCCTGCTCACTGCACATTCAGTTGTTGCTCTCTCGCTGTCACACACAGCGATGTGTGCTTCACAGCAGGAGAGCAACTACTAAAAAATGGTCCAGGACATTCAGCAACAACCGGCGACCTCACAGCAGGGGCCAGGTTGTTGCTGGATGTCACACACAGCAACATCGCTAGCAACATCGCTGCTGCGTCACAAAAGTCGTGCCTCAGCAGCGATGTTGCTAGCGATGTTGCTTAGTGAGATGTGGCCTTAACTAGAGATCCCTGGGAATCTCTATTACACCACAAATGATCCAAACTCATCCAACCACAGTACAAACTTCTCAGTTACTTAGCAGCAAAACAGACAATTGCTTACGCTTGGATAAAGAGAAAGATACTATACCTGCAATTTAAATCTGAAATAGATACTTTTATTACCAATGAGAAACTCACTAGTGTCTTAAGGGACACTCAAGCAAAATTCTTCAGAATTTGGGAAACGTGTATTTCCGCCTACACCAAGCACCAGTTTTTATTTTGAATAATCATATACAATAATACATCATACCCTCATTAATTTCTACTGCTTACCTTTTTGTTGTCTATGTGCCTCCACTGTAACATGGAGGCTCCATTCCTTTTCCATGACATCATTCCTTTGTAGACTAATAAGGCCAAGCAAGAAACAGAGTAATGATGAGCAGTTTGACTCTTTTTGCTGATATGGGTCATTTGGGTTTACCTAGTTATTCATTTGAGATTCAAAAGCATCAGCTCTATTAACTGTTTTCACCCATCAGAAGAGCAGATATTAAAGGTAAAGCCACACCCCCACTTACAGCCATCCAATGAAAGACCTTGGTGGGTGGAGTTTTAGAATCTTTGATTGAGTTTCAGTAAAACATCCTCATTTTACCCCCATTGAGAACCATTCAGAAATTGCCAGAGGGCCTCATTTTTGTACAAGCTACCATCATGCACAGAAGGGAGCTGGCACTTAGTGACATCAAACCAACACAAAGTGTCTATGGGTGGAAGTAAACTATCAGATGACAAATAGACCATCCAAGTCATATCTGGATACATCACCATTCTGTAAATGGTCCTGTAAATAATTGCTGAATAACTGCTGTGAAAAAAAACGCATTGCATATGGATGGCATTGAAGAAAAAAATTGCACACTCGGATTGCAATCACATTACAAACAGAATACTATATGGATTTCACTTGTCCAACTTTTATGGATAAGAATGGGACTGCTTTTTTATACGCCATTGTAATCTAACCCTAATGCTGATTAATAGTTGTTTAAGTTATCCTTTGTAGATTGTAGACATGCCACACATTCCATGTTTTCACCATAACATTTTCATACAAAGATCTGTTTCTTGAAGTATTGAATACTGTTTTTGTTGTTTATGATAAAAATAAATGTATATTTATGTTAGGATCATTACTTACAGACAGCAGTATACATTCATTACACTTTTTCCGCAATAGTATCTTATAATTTGAGTCATAACATTCCAATCAGAGTGATAACTATTTGCTGTCCAAAATGTAGAGTCTTTGTCTATTTGCTCAGCTCCACTTGAGTATTAGACCGAACTACATTTAGAGTAGTTTTTAGGTGATTTTTTTTAATCTTATTAGCTTTTGGAATGCTTGTTTGAAATCCTCATTAAAAGCGGTATATATCACAGGGTTGATAAGTGAGTTAAAATATCCTAGCCAAGTAAAAAAGTCAAACAATAAAGGATGAAACCAGCAAGCATCTCTGCAGATAGGCAAGACTAGAGACACTACGAAGAAAGGTAACCAACATATTATGAATGCTCCAAGAATAATTCCTAAGGTTTTCGTGGCTTTTCTTTCCCTGGCTACTGATAATCTTTTTCTTTCTAGGACACTGTCTGCAAGTTTTATTTTAATGTGATTTATACAAACTGGAGTTCCCCCCGTATGAGGATGAGCAGCATTGACTGCGCAAAAAGAAGACCCGGTTGATCCAGTGATTAACTGAGCAGTAGTGAACCTCTTTCCATAAATAGATGGTGGTCTAAGAATTCTTGTCCGTGCTGCTATATATATTCTCCCATATAGTATAATCAGCAATATTGTTGGTATATAGAATGCTCCACAGGTAGAGTATATCGTATAGGAGATTTGATCTGTATTTATAGAACAGTCGGTAAGTTCTTCTTGAGCTTTGGCTTGTCTCCAAAAGAGTGGTGGGATTGAAATGCAAATAGCTATTACCCATACAACAGATATCATAGCAGCGGCTCTTCCTGCGGTGCGATGTTTGGAGTACTCCAGCGCATCTGTAATCGCCCAATATCTATCCAAGGCGATGACACAGAGATGAAGTATTGAAGCTGTACAACATGTAATATCTGATAACAGCCAAATATCACAAACGATCTGTCCAAATGTCCATGAGTGATTTACAGTGTACACAATACTAATAGGCATTACTAATATTGATACCAATAAATCTGTAAATGCCAATGAACCAATTAAATAGTTTGCAGGAGTATGAAGTTTCCGGCTCATATATATTGTAATAATTACAAAAATATTGGAAAGGAGAGTAGCTAAAGTTAATAATGCTAAAAAGATGGCTACGGTAACCTTTAATCCCAATACTGTGACTTCATCAAATTCCATCTCAGTATCAGAGGAATTTAAGTGACCTGACAGGAGGTCAAGTTTTAGGATTAAAGTTTGGTTATCAAAATCCATTTTTAATGTACAATTCAAGTCATTTGAATTCACTTTTTAGTATCTCTATCTCGTTATACAGTATACTCTTTACCTGTTTACTTATATACTATGTATTTTTAATTAAAAAGTTTTAAAAATATTAAATTTTATTTGGCTTCATTAAATAGTTTAAATGTGGTGTTCATTGAGTTATTTAAAATTATCATATGGCATAGGTTACACATTGAAGTCCTATTTGTGAATACATATTACCCTTTTAAATTATATGACATCTGAAAACTTTGTTAGGTTTATAATTTTCATTTAACATGTATTATGTACAAATAACCCATCAGAGAATTGCCTGATGTTAAACGATAGTGCTTTTCGAAAATTTGTCTTTGAAATACTTCCTCTTCAAATGCTATTTGGCCTAATTTAACAACCTTCTCATTTGGTTCATGTTCATCCAAGGTGACTTCAAAGCACGCCATCATTGATGATTTTGCAGATTTAATTTAATTAGAATCCATGAATATTTGAAAGCGATTTCAATGAAAGCTTGCGTGGTTTTAAACAGTCTTGAAGAAAGTCTGGCTCTGCATCCTAAAAAAGAAGAATACATTTAAGAGTGAAACAAATAAAGGTAAATGTTATTTGATTTAAACAGCACTGTATATAAAAGAATTGGGACTTAGACAGTAACAACCTGTTTCTAGGCACTGTGTCCTACATTTTGTTGTGGTACTTAATGATTACATAAATTAAAATATTCTGCAATACTTGCCACAGTTTATATAAACTGCAAAGTGCTGGTTTAAAAAAAAGAGTAAAAAAGGTATCAAGGTTAGGGATGAGCAAACTGGAATTGAAAAGTTTGGGGTTCATACTGGATATCAGTTGTGTCCGGGGCTCAGACTCAAACACAGACTTTTGAGAAAAGTCTGTGTCTGAGTTCAGTGTTTGGGTACTATTCATATGTTAATAAAGTTTGTTGAAAGGCTGCAGTGTAGCTAATCAACAAGCTTTATTGCATGTGGAAGATGATTTTACGCTGTTGTGAACAATAAAGATTAAAAAAATATGACTTGTGAGCTCTCTGCTATTTTTGAAAACGAGTGCAGGTAAAACAGACAGCAATTGGCTGCAATACTCAGCTATCAGCTTTCTCTTGGCTGGTTATCAAAATTAGAATCACACTCCATTTTTTTAAATTATTTAAATTAATCAGTTTAAAAAATGACGAGGGCTCTACCCTATTTTTGATAACCAGCCAAGGTAAAGCAGACAGCTGGGGGCTGATATTATCCGACTGGGAAGGCCCATGGTTATTTGACCCTTCCCAGTCTAAAAATAGCAGCTTGCAGCTGCCCCAACAGCGGTGAATCCATTAGATATGCCAGTTCTTGCACTTTACCTGGCTCTTCCGCATTGCTCTAGTGTGGTGGTATTCAGGGCAATACTTTTAAGGATGATATCAGCTGTGAAATGACAACTGGCATCAAGTCCAGTGGTTAGTAATGGGAAGGCATATATAAAAGTTAAAAATGACACAGAAAAAAACATAACATTTATTTGAATAAAAACTCCCTCCCATGCTCTCATTAACCAAAGTATTACTTCAAAATAAATCCTGGAAGTTCCAACATAATCCAAACAGTAATGTCTCATGACATCCATCAATTCTGAGAGTGAGAAATTCCAGGCTGTGCTGAGCAGCAGTGACCGATGGAGCACCATTCTCAGAAAGTTCTCAGAACGATGCACCATAGGAATTGATCGATATTACTCTTAGGATTACGTTGGTACTTTCAGGATTTATTTTGATTTAATAAATTGGTGAAGGAGGGAGTGTGGAAGAGGCTTTACTCAAACTTTTTTTACATGTGTCTGTCTTTTTTGCTTTATACTTGAGTAATGGGGTTGTCTGATAGGTCCTTATCCATTACTAATCCCTGGGCTTGAAGGCAGCTGTCAATTCACAGCTGACATCAACCCCATTAATCTTATTACCTTGATTGCCACCACACCAGGGCAAGGGTGAAGAGCCAAGTAAAGTGCAAGGATTTACCTGCACTGGTAATTTGTTCCATATTATAATGTTTGCAGGGCAGTTGCCCCTATTCTGCTTCCTTCTGTAGACTTCTAGCCCTTACTAGGACAATTTCACAATCATTTTACAACACCAAAGTTCGGGTACCCATTGACTCATATGGGGTTAAGGGTCCAGGGTCAAGTTTGTGTCAACTTAACTAAAGTCTAGCTGAACCTTTTGAGCCTGAACCTCCATGGATCTGCTCATCTCTAATCAAGGTTCATTCCAGTGCACCAGCCTCTTCTGTAAGTTGATCAGCAGAGAAAAGGCGAGACAGATCCCAGTGATTTGATATTGATTTCATATACTAAGCCTAGACTATCAGTATCAAAGTCGAGGAAAAGTCCTGTAATTTTTGAATGGAGGATGCCAAGTCAATGATAACATTAGAAAAATGAAAGAACTAACCAGTAACAATGCTGTTTTTTTTTTCATTTAGAGAGCTATTATTGCAAAAGCAGATGGTCAAGCACATGATTTTTACCAACTAATACTGAAATTGTATTATTGTGTTATTCCAATAATTAATTGCAATAAGAGCATACAATTTGAATATGCACCGATAGATAAATGCTCGAAGGTATATTTTCATGTTATTAAATTGCTTTAGTTATTTACACAGCATGAAAATATGCACGTGTGCAATTGATTTCTTTGTTCTGTCTACTTCCCTTCTTCTGTTGTGAGAGCTTTTATCTTACATAGCGTACAGCTTGCTTTCAGGCAGATCAATTACTATAGCCTGGCCAAGAATGCATGGTTACATTCCAGAAGAGGAGTTAACTACTAACATTCAAGTCCCTTGATTTCAATGCCTAAGTTAGTTGCTCAGCTCCTTCTCTCTCTCTTTTAGCTCTTGACAGGCCTGTAAAATCCCCAGTTCCTGCCATCAGCAGCATTGAGAGCAGTTCTCCTAATTATGGCTATGATTAGAGCTGTTTGCATCATTTTAATAAAGGTTTCAGATGCAAAAAGACTCAGAACAAACACTGACAGACTGTTAATGTGTGGGGATAGGAGGAACCTCCTGGATAAGAACTGTAATTCAAAGAGGAGTCCCTTTCCCCCAAGCATACGTGAAGTAAGGAAACTGCAGAGCTGTAAATTGCTGAAAAGACAACTTGAGAATACCCCTTTAAGGGGCTATAAAAGTGTGACAGTACATGAGCGTATTTCAGTTGGGCCTGATTGATCAGACAGCCAAATATCTAATATCTGGGGTTGGATTGCAAGGCATTTAGGAGGAAAGAGAAAACATTTTTTATTGCTTATATGATTTCATACACAATTCTGCCTCTGTTGGTTCTGTTGGTCTAGTAACTAATTACATAATTGCCAGGATAACAGAAGTATCTTGTTATTGGGACGAGCTAGAATTCAACTACAATCCCTTTAATATTAAAATGCATTAGTATAATAAATAAGATAGACTAATCCTACAGTAATGGACAATGCATTGAGAAAAGCAATGTGTCATTTTCATACTTGACCACTTGAGGGTGCTTTTGTATTTAGAATGAAAAGCACAGGGTCTCAGTGCGGGGAGAGAGAAGCTCTATTAATGTGGGATGCTTTTACTAGGCATTTGTGGATTAGAAAGCAATATAAGGCAGACACAGGCAGCCCCAATAACATTATTCACATGTATGTATAAAATACTTTATAGAGGAAGTCTTGGAATGATCATTTATTACAATTACATGCAGTATTCATATCAATGTGCCTCATCTAATGCTACTATAATAGCTAATATTAAATTTTATCCGCTGGATCCCCCATGATCAGTGAAACTCTAGGGAGATGGAGACTAAATTGTAAAAAGTGGTTCCTCTTAAAGGGTATTTGTCATCAGGATTTTGCCACCTAATTTGAGAGAAGCAGAATGCAGGGGCAGAGATCCTGATTCCAGCATTGTGTCACTTACTGGGCTGCTTAGTGTAGTTTTGATAAAATCACTGTTTAATCAGCAGGAGATTATCATTAGAGGACTACTTGGCATGCTACAGGTAGTCCGGCATATTCTTCAGGTCTGTAGAACTGCTAGATCTGCAACAGAGAAAATATTGATTTTCTGAAAATGACAGCAAACAGCTCAGTAAGTGACACATTGCTGTAAAAAGGATCTCTGCCTATTATGCTGCTTTCAGGGGGAGTAGCAAAAACCTGGTGACAGATTCCCTTTAACTTATTTTCACTGGACAACCCCTTTTCACCAATCCACTGGATAGGTGATAACTTACTAATCAACTGGGACGTGCACTGATCTTATTGATGGTAGAATGCAATGGCAGTGCACATGATTGACCGCTATTCCAATCACTCCTTATGAGGCTGCTCATCTTTTTCAAGCAGCCTCATAGAGAATGAATCGAGCAGGGGTCAGGCATGCTAACGGGAATAAAGGTCGCAATCCACACTGATCCATCATCTGTGTATAGGTGATAACTTGTTTTCACTGAGTAACACTTAAGCCTCTAAAAAAGACCTGCATAGAGTATGAAAACAAGAACTATATAAAATGATGTCAAAAGTGGTTTCCAATATTCTATTACATGGCATGTAAAATATCGATTAACTCAAGTGAAAGTCTGTTAAATCAGTTTTTTGGTGAAGTAAAATCAAATTTACAACTCCCTCCTCACGACAAACACTTTTGCCCTATAGTTCCATTTTTACAGGAGCTCTCTCTGTTATATAACCCTACAGCTGATATAGTGGCTAGCAAAGAGCAACATTCTCTAGCTAAAGACATGTTCACACTTGTATATTATAATGGCTGGCAAATTTGCATTCACATTCTGTTACTGAAAGAACTTGGATCAACCCCAAAACACAATGTAATGTTGTACGCACAGGCTCAGCAAGATAACATCAGGGTCAATTCTTTACTTCAGATCACCTCCAAATAGAAACATCAGCCAGAAGGGAGCACCACAGGGAAACGTCTTCAATGGAGAGATTCAGTCGCTTGAACATTACAGCAGACAAACCTCACATAAAGCCACTTAAACGGAACCTGTCATGTGCAGAAAAGCAATATACCTGCAAATATAGGGTTAGTGTGCAGGTAAATAGCATTTAAATCCTGTATAGCCAGTTTACTGGAGCTGTGGGTATAGGGAGAAAATGCAGTTTTATTCTCCGTGCTGGCATCTTCTTCTATCCTTCTAGATAACTGATTGTGCCCATTTTTTTCAGTTTTTCTTGGTGTACTGGTATTTTGTTTATACGTTAAAGGGAACCTGTCAACAGATGTTTATAATATCTACCTAACGGCGGGTGCAGAGCATACTGGTTGGATGGGCGTCTCTGTTCTCCAGGTCCTGCACCTCCTCTTTCGGCCATCTTTGTCCTCCTTCTGACGCTAGTGTGGATGACGCGTTCTACATCATTTACTCTAGCCGACAGTGAGGTCCTGTGCAGGCGAACTTGATCTATTGAGCAGGTTAGATCAAAGTGCGGCTGGACAGGACCTCACTGTTGGCTAGTGTAGATGGTGTAGAACACATCATGCACACTAGTGTCAGAAGGAGGACAAAGATGGCAGAAAGAGGAGGCGCGGGACCCAGAGAACGGAGACGCCATTCCAACCAGTCTGCTCTGCTCTGACTGTTAGGTAAGTATTATAAATATCCAGTGACAGGTTCCCTTTAAGAAATTCTACTTCTCTTATTTCTTGTATTATGAGGATTGGGATCCCGATAGGAAGGGTGCTACTGTTCACTTTACTCGTCGTTCTTATTTTTATGAGTGACACTTGGATTTATTTATCATACTTATTATTCTATAGATTACTGAATATTTTATCACTATGGTACTGATAAGAAATCTAGTATATATAAATAATACCTACATAATCTTCGTTGCTCATTCCTTTAAATATTCCTTTAAAATATAGCTACAAAGTAAAATCAGAATAAAAAGCACAATATTCTACAACATGAATCTCAAAGGATTAAAAGTAATTACTAAGTAAAAATGTGACATTAACATAAGCTGATTATCATGGTCACCCTAACCTTTAGGGTCATTGTGGTCTCAGGTACAAACTTTGAACTACATCATTATATAGAGCATCCCCTAGTTATCATAATAGGCTGTAACTATGATGTATAACCACCTCATTAATAATGATTGGTTGATAGATATCATTTTGTATTGTAAATAGTGATGAGCGAGCACTACCATGCTTGGGTGCTCTGTACTCATAACAAGCAGTTGGACACTGAGATCGGCGTGACTTAAGTACCGGACCATAATTGAAGCCTATGGGAGACTTGAGCATTTTTCTGCAAGATTGCCTGGAAAAATGTCCCTCACTGACCTCCATTATATTTGGGTAATCGAGTAGGACACATCTGAGCATTCAATGGCTTGTTATGAGTACCAAGCACTCGAGCATGGCAGTGCTCACTCATCGCTCATTATGAAAGGCTATGTAATTATCTTCCTATGTCCCTCCTACTTGTTATTATTACATCCTGCTGTAATTTTACTATAAGTTCTGTTCTGCCAGTCATCAGAGCGCCTATAGCTACAATAAAACTTTCTTTAATCCTTATAGGAGGTTGTTGAGTTATCCATGGGACACTAAAGGCTGCTTTACACACAGGGACATTGCTAGCGATCTCGCTGCCGATCGCACCCGCCCCCGTCGTTTGTGCATTACGGGGAAATCGCTGCCCGTGGCGCACAATATTGTTAGTCCCCGTCACACAAACTTACCTGCCTAGCGACGACGCTGTGGCCGGCAAACTGCCTCTTTTCTCACGGGGCGGTTCGTACGGCATCACAGTGACGTCACACGGTAGGCGGCCAATAGAGGCGGAGGGGCGGAGAGCAGCCGAAGGAAAGACATGCCCACCTGGTTGCTGGAGGACGCAGGTACGGTGTTGTTCGTCGTTCCTTGGGTGTCACATGTAGCGATGTGTGCTGCCTCAGGAACAACGAACAACCTGCGTTCATAATGAGCAATGATATTATGAAATTTATGAAAATGAATGACGTGTCAACGATCAACGATTAGGTGAGTATTTTTGATCATTAACACTCGCTCGTAGGTGTTACACACAACGACGTCGCTAACAAGGCAGGATGTGCGTCACAAATTCCGTGACCCCAACGACATCTCGTTAGCGATGTTGTTGCGTGTAAATGGGCCTTTAGAAACAATTCTGTATCAGTATTTTTTTGTTAATTATTGCACTCTTAACATTATGTTGTAGTCCAGATCGTTCTTATTATGTCACAACATTCAAGGTTTTTAATAATTTGTGTATTTTATTCATGTTTGTATATTATGGTTTTTTTTTTGTTTTGTTTTTTACCATTTAACTTTTGTGCCTCCCCTATTTCCTCAGATTGTAGCTTGTGAGCAGGGTCCTCACTCCTCTTGGTATCTTTTAAATTGTGTTATTCTGTAATGTCTGATATTGTCTGTTTGTGTCCCCTCTGAATTGTAAAGTGCTGCGGAATATGTTTGGCGCTATATAAATAAAATTATTATCTTTATGTACAGTTGTGTTACATATAATAGCAGTGTGTACAAAAACATGAGTTAAACCCAAAATCTTTATAATAGTTTTTATTTCCTGCATTGGGAACGTTGCATACTGTTTTCTAAATCAAAACATGCAGTGAAATGTATATAATTCTTAACTTCTTTATAGAAAATATAAAAAATCAACATTGGGCAGTTTAAAAAAATAGCAATTCTGCATTTGTCTTTACATACTCAAAATATATACTCTTTTTTATTTAGGATTTAGCATTCCAGTGAATCACTAGCCTAATATTTAGTTGTATAACCACAGGTTTTTTTTAGAAGTGTTTCTCATCTACGGTATGTTGCATAGAGTCAACCAACTTCTGGCACCTGTCAACTCTTATTCCAGCCCATATTGCTTTGACTACATCTCACAATTTATTTGCATTTGTTGGCTTTGCCTCAGAAACAGCATTTTTTATGTCACCCCACAACTGTTCTATTGGATTAAGGTCCAGGGATTGGGGTGGCCAGTCTATAACCTTAATTTTGTTGGTCTCGAAGCAAGATTTTGCTGGTTTACTAGTGTGTTTAGGGTTAAAACACGCATTTCAAGGGCATTTCCTCTTCACCTTAAGGCAACATGACCTCTTCAAGTATTTTGATACATGCGAAGTTGTCCATGATCCCGCATCATAGTAAGAGAAACATGCCCATACCATGATGATTGCACCGCCATGTTTCACGGTCTTCAGAGTGGCTGTGGCTTGAATTCAGAGTTTGGCGGTCATCTGACAAATTGTCTGTGGGCTTTGGACCCAAAAAGAACAATTTTATTTTCATCAGTCCACAAAATCTCCATTTCTCTTTAGGCCAGTTGATGTGTTCTTTGGCAAATTGTATCCTCTTCAGTATATGTCTGTTTTTTAACAGTGAAACTTTGTGGATTAGCTTCACACAGCTGTCTTCTAACTGTCACAGCATTCATAGGTCTTTGATCATCCTGGAGCTGATCATTGGCTGATCCTTTATCTTTCTGGCTTTTCTTCCATCCATTCAAATGGTTGTCTTCCATTTTCTTCCACATCTGTGTTTTTACTTTCCATTGTAAAGCATTGGAGATCATTTTAGCTGAACAGCTGATCCTTCTCTGCACTTCTTTATAAGTTTTACCCCCTCCAATCAACTTTTTAATCAAAGTACACTGTTCTTCTGAACAATGTCTCAAATGACCCATATTTCTCAGGTTTTCAAGGAAAAATTCACATATAACATGTGCTGGCTTCACCCTTAAATAAGGGCCACATGATTCCCACCTTTTTCTTCACAGAATGGTTGCCCACACTCATTTAACTCCACACTATTATTTTGACACCCCCCCTCCCTTCAATTAACTATTCAAATACAGATCATGAATTTTGAGTCTGCGGTGGTTTTCTAAGACTCTACTGCACCAACTGGTAAATTGTTTAACATATGGTAATATAATTTATATCAAAAACAGTGGTTAATCTCGTTAATCATATTGGACTGCTATTATTTTGAACACTACTGTACCATGTAGAAATCAAGTTGTGCACAACAGAATTAAAAATCAGTCTTGCAGTTTTACCAATTTAAGAAGTTGAGACAATCCTTTTACTATCCTATAGCATCATCAGATATTCCAAACCGTCCTACCATCCCTTAATGGAATGGCTTCTGGAGATACTTTGATGTTCATTTGCTATTTGCCAAACCATAAAAGATGAGCAAAACCCACATTAGCTATTAACCTACCACATTGCTCATATGTTATATTTTGATCTTTTTAATATATTTATATGGTGTATCTTTTAATATATTTTGGCTTGGTGCGTCTTTTTACTTTTTAGTCAAGGAAAGCTCCACTCGAACAATTATTCTGCAAGCAAAGCAGCTTCAATAAGGCACATCAAGCTCAGCTTTTCATAACCCCATAGGATTAGGTGTTCAATATCTTTACTTAACATGGCATAGTTGTCAAATATTCTAAATCAAAGATGCATATTTTCTATATTATCAATGATAACATTTCCAGTGACTTAGGAATTCTATTACATGAAGAACAGAGCAGATTTTATATATTCAGGACACAGACATCCACTGTTACTATAGCGCAAGGTCCAATATGTAGTGTAAGTGTGACGCCCTGGACTAGCCAGGTTGTCACAGGTAGTCCCATACACACACACGCCCCCCCCCTTAGTAAGGTGACAGCAGACAACCTACAAAGAACTACAACACTTTTACATAGAAAATATCTTTATTAAGAGAATATGTATATAAAATAAATATATATCTCCTAGTCAGATGAAGTGTAAACAAAATCCCCTCTGAAAATTACTTTCAGGAATTTATTTCAGTGTCACATCTGTCACTCTTGCTATAGACATACTGTCCTGATTTCTTCTTGCCAACCATTTGCTGTACAGGGTGTACAGACTTTGGGTTCAGCTTTTGAGACTTTTTCATTGTATATTTGGCCAAAGTATTCAATTTTATTCAGTCGGATGAATTTTTGAAATAAATTCCTGAAAGTAATTTTCAGAGGGGATTTTGTTTACACTTCATCTGACTAGGAGATATATATTTATTATTGCTGGCCACCATGTGATTTCAATCAGAGAAAAAGCTGTCTCCTATCCTCATGTCATTGTATTGCTGTGCATTTTTATCTTGTTTTATATACATATTCTCTTAACCCCTTAACGACCGCCGATACGCCTTTTAACGGCGGCAAATTAGGGTACTTTTTCCGATCCGCCGCTTTTTAACGGCGGTCGGAAAAAAGGGTCTAGCGCCCCCCAGAGTCAGAAAATTTCCGGGGTCTCAGCTGCCGGGGGTAGCTGAGACCCTGGAGATCATGATTCTGGCTGGTTTTTCCGGTCCCCGCTCACCTGATGACCGGTATACACCGTATACCGATGATCAGGTTACAGTAAATGACCGCGCCGGTAAAAAATCATTTATCTCCCATCTGGCATAAACAAACATGTCAGATGGGAGATAAATCTCCTCCCCCGGTCCTCTCCAGTCCCCCGGTGTCGCTAAAGTGTCCCCCCCACCCCCCCTTCCTCCCGAAAATCTAACATGGCGCCGCACATACCGGCGCGCACAGCAGCGCGCCGGCCGCATTTCCCCCTTTCCCATGGTTTCTGTCGCATGTGCTATGACACATACGACAGAAACCTGCTCCCCAGGCCCTGCCAAGTCCCCCCCTATCCCCTCCGGTGTTCCCCGGTGTCATACATACCTGTCAGCTCTGATCCCCCGCGGCCCCCTCCTCCGGCTCCTTCTCAGCAGACGCCGGACACACCTGCAGAGCGCGGCTGTCAGCTTCCTGTGTCTGTGACTCAGACGCTGGCTGCTGCTGCTGCTTGCACAGAGTCTGCAGCTGTGACCCGGGGAGGGTGGGTGCAAATTCTTTGCACCCACTCTCCTCAAATGGAGGGTCTGCCCTCCTAGAAAATGGGGGATACGTTCCCTGAACGTGCCCCCCATATTCTAGAAGGTCCAGAATCGCCGCGGGACGTCCAAATGGATTACAGCAGGGACTTGATTTTTTTTTTTTTCTTTTCAATAAATTGGCCAAAGAGGGAATGTTTTTGGGGAGTGTTTTTTCAAATAAAATTTTTTTTTGTTGTCAATTTTTTTTTATTATTACTGTCAATTAGTTATGTCTGGTATCAAATAGACGCTGTGACATAACTAATTGCTGGGCTTGATGCCAGGTGACATTACACATCTGGTATCAACCCCATTTATTACCCCGTTAGCCACCGCACCAGGGCGCGGGATGAGTTGGGGCGAAGCGCCAGGATTGGCACATCTGATGGATGCGCCACTTCTCGGGCGGCTGCGGCCTGCTATTTTTAGGCTGGGAAGAGTCCAATAACCATGGCTCTTCCCACCCTGAGAATACCAGACCCCAGCTGTCAGCTTCACCTTGACTGGTGATCTAATTTGGGGGGACCCTACGTTTGTTTTTTTTTTTAATTATTTATTTATAAATAATTAAAAAAAAAAAAAACAGCTTGGGGAGCCCTCCAAATTGATCACCAGCCAAGGTGAAGCTGTCAGCTGTGGTTTGCAGGCTACAGCTGTCTGCTTTACCCTAGATGGCTATCAAAAATAGGGGAGACCCCACGTCATTTATTTTAATTATTTTTTTTCTTTTTGGGCTAAATACAAGGCTAGGCACCCTTTAGTGCCACATGAAAGGCACTAAAGGGCGCCAGCTTAGAATATGCAGGGGGTGGGACGTTATATATGTTTGACATCTATCCATTCATCCATTGTAGCATTTTAGGCTGTGTGCCCACAATCAGGGTTTGCAGCGTTTTGGGCGCAGAGTGTTTTCCCTGCGTCCATAACGCTGCGTTGTGCAGTAGAAGCACAGTGGAAGGATTTTTAGAAATCCCGTGCCCACTGTGCTTCTTTTCTCCGCAGCATAAACCGACCTGTGGCGCAGCTTCCCGAGCCTCAGCATGTCAATTTATGCTGCGGAGATGAGTGTTCTCTGCAGGTAGCATAGAGCTCCACAGCAGCCTGAACCCAAATCGTGGGCATGGGCAGCTGCGTTCTCCCGTGGACAACACTCACATCTCTGCAGGAAGGCTGACACTGTGTACTAGACGCCGTGTCGCTGGATCATGGCCACATAGCCTAAAAGTGAGACATTTGTTGCTACAGCAACATTTTTGTGAAGTACCTGTGGATTCAAAATGCTTACTATACTCCTGAATAAAATCCTTGAGGGGTCCAGTTTCCAAAATGGAGTCACTTGTGGGGGGTTTCTAATGTATAGGTAACCAAGAGGCCCTGCTAATGTGACATGGTGCGCGCAATTTATTTCAACTTTTCCAAAATTCAAATGGTGCTCCTTCCATTCCAAGCCCTCCCATATATCCAAACAGAGTTTTTTGGCCACATATGGGGTATCCCTGCGCTCACAAGAAATTTGATAACAACCTGTGGGGTCCACGTTTTGTTGTGGCCTCTTGAAAAAGTGAGAAATGTGATGCTAAAGAAACATTTTTGTGAAAAAAATGAAAATTTTCAATATGGCAACCTAAGCTTATCAAATTCTGTGAAGTATTCGTGGATTCAAAATGCTCAATATACACCTAGATAAAAGCCTTGAGGTTTCTTGATTCCAGAATGGGGTCACTTGTGGGGGGCCTCCACTGTTTAGGCACTTTAGGGGCTTTCCAAATGCGACATAGCGTCCACTAATTATTCCAGCCAAATGTTCAGTCAAATTGCACTCCTTCCCTTCCAAGACCTGCCGTGTGCCCAAAAAGTTGATTTCCACCACATATAAGATATCACCAAACTCAGGAGAAATTGCAGAATACATTTCATGGTGATTTTTTCCTGTTACCCTTGTGAAAAAAAAAGCTACTTGGTTGAAGTAACAATTTTGTGGTAAAATTTCATTTTTTTATTTTCATGGCTCAACGTTATAAACTTCTGTGAAGCATCTGGGGGTTCAGGGTACTCACCAAACATCTAGATAAATTCCTTGAGAGGCCTAGTTTCCAATATGGGGTCACTTGTGGTGGTTTTTTGCTGTTTACGTACCTTAGGGGTCCTCCAAATGCAACATGGTGCCCGCAATCTTTTTCAGCCAAATTTCCTTTCCAAAATTCAAATATTGCTCCTTTCGTTCCAAGCCCTCCCATTTGTCCAAACAAAGGTTTCAGACCACATGTGAGGTATCACCGCGCTCATAAAAAAGTGGGTAACAAACATTTGGGTCAAATTTTTGGAATTACCTCTTGAAAAAGTGAGAGAATTGATGCTAAAGCAACATTTTTGAGAAAAAAATTACAATTTTCAATATGACAAAGTAACGTTATCAAAATCTGTGAAGTACCTGTGGGTCCAAAATGCTCAGTATACCCCTCGATAGAAGCCTTAAGGGGTCTAGTTTCCAAAATGGGGTCACTTGAGGGGGGTTCCTGCTGTTTAGGTACCTTAGGGGATCTGTAAAAGCAACATGGTGCCCGCAATCTGTTTCAGCCAACTTTGCTTTCCAAAATTCAAATATTGCTCCTTTCATTCCGAGCTCTCCCATTTACCCAAACAAAGGTTTCTGACCACATGTGGGGTATTGGCGCACTCATAAGAAAGTGGGTAACAAAGTGTGAGGTCCAATTTTTGGTGTTACCTCTTGAAAAAGTAAGAAAATTAGTGCTAAAGTAACATTTTTAGGTAAAATGTTAATTTTTATTTTTTTTCATTCCACATTACTTTAGTTCCTGTGAAGCACCTGAAGGGTTAATAAACTTCTTGAATGTGGTTTTGAGTACCTTGAGGGGTGCAGGTTTTAGAATGGTGTCACTTTTGGGTATTTTCTGTCACCCAGGCCTCCCAAAGTCACATCAAATGGGATGTGGTCCCTAAAAAAATGGTTTTGTAAATTTTGTTGAAAAAATGGGAAATTGCTGATGAACTTTGACCCCTTCTAACTTCCTAACCCCAAAAAATGTTGTTTCAAAAATTGCGCTGATCTAAAGTAGACATGTGGGAAATGTTATTTATTAATTATTTTGTGTGACATAACTCTCCGGTTTATGGGCATAAAAATTAAAAGTTTGAAACTTGCAAAATTTTTAATTTTTTTGTCAAATTTCAGATTTTTTCACAAATAAAATAAAAAAATATCATCCTAAATTTACCTCTAACATGAAGCCCAATATGTCACGAAAAAACAATCTCAGAATCACCGGGATCCATTGAAGTGTTCCAGAGTTATAACCTTATAAAGTGACACTGCTCAGAATTGCAAAAAATGGCCTGGGCATTAAGTACAAAACTGGCTTCGTCCTTAAGGGGTTAATAAAGATATTTTCTATGTAAAAGTGTTATAGTTCTTTGTAGGTTGTATGATTCACTGTGAACTACATGAGTATGTGTGATCACATTGGCTCTTTTTTTGAGTAGTGATCAAATTCTTAGGTTTATCTGACAGCAGCCAAACTACAAAGCCCTTGTCACCACCCTCCAGGTTTGATGTTCACACCAAGGGGGTGGAGCCAGGCGGTTGGCTCCACCCACTGAGAAGTTCACAGGCTCGGAGGCGGGAAAAACAGTAGTCAAGTTTAGCTTTGACAGTGAAGTGTAGTGGAGTGTAGTTCAAGGGCAGACCTGTGCCTAGGTCTGCCATAGTCTACACAGGTGTCTGGGTTGGAGCCCAGTCACCCCTGGCAAGGAGGCAGACGGTGGTGGCCGCCTGCAGGAGCTGGGATTACAGCCGGTGGAGCCGTAGGGACCGGGGACGGGCGGTGGCCCACTGGTACCGAACCGGGGAACCGATTGGAAACCGGAGCACCAGGAGGGGTACTCAGACCCAGTACGAGGCCCAGAAACAACCGCGCTGAGCCAAATCAACTGATTGAGGACTGGACTTTGGGACCTTTCCCACATAAGACCCGACTGAAGACAACAGACCAACCATAGGGGTAAAGCCACCGCCAAGGCATAGAGACCCAAGGGGCCAGCATCTGCAGGCAAAGAGGGCTCTCTCAACACATATCAAACCGCGGAGCAGACAACCGTTGCTCAGGCATAGAAGTCATGATTTCTACAATAGTGAGGTGGAGAAGAAAGGCGGAAACCACCAACCTGTTAAGGGGAAAACTGCAGCCGGCTGCAGGCACCATTCACCATCTTATTTGGTTTACCAGAGACTTCAGCGTGTTTGTCATAGTGAGTACAACAGTGCAGTGGGCCGCGCACCGCGCCGACACCCCAGCACGCATCCATCCCCTCGCCTCAGCACCTCCCTCGGGCCCCCGGGACCATCATCCCCCTACCCACGGAGGGGGTCAACAACAAGCTGCGCAACACCATCCCCGGGAGCCTAGTCAACGGCAGCGGTGGTGTCCATCCATTCACCACAACCCGTGGGTGACATTACGAACTTAAATCCCCTACAAACAACCGCGGCTCCGGTCGTGGACCTCCCCACCGAAGTCCCTACGTGTAGCGCCAACCCCCTTTCAGAGCGACGTGACCTTCGAGTCCATGAAGAGCTCGAGCCACCCACCGACGAGCACGGATCAGAGCGGCTCGGCGGCCGTCCGAGCCCCGGGGCGCTACATAATTATCATACAGCATTGTAATGATATCCCTTTCTGCTAGGTCTTCAGGCATATTTCCATAAAGGATGTTGTTTAGAGGGATCATGACTTTTAAAAACCTATTTTAAAATGCAATATGTTCCTAAAATCAATGAGAGCAAATCCAGTTTTAATTAATAACTTACATCATTTTTGTATTGGAACATAATATACTTTGATGCCTACAGGATATCCTTTTGCTTTTAGTCAGAGGATTTCATGCATTACATTTGCAGCTCATTAGCTGTTTATATAGAAAAGGTAGTTTATCGATACAATTCCAATTAACGCATATGAAACACATTTGTTATATAGCGGTATTTAACTCTAGTTAAAGTCCGTCACCTGAATATTCTGCTGTATGTAAGGGCAGCATACTACCAGGACACATCAATTCTCTTATTAGCCAAAATAGCACAGCACATATTCCCAACTAATCTGGCTAATTGGGGAATGGGGCTGTCTCTGCAATATTCCAGGCAAAATATGAAAATATGGCTTTTGGTCAGCACCTTGGACCTCCTCAACTCCCCAGTGCTTTATTTGTCCGGATGCAGTCATTTCAGATTTCAAATTCATATATAATATCATACAAATGAAAAGAGGGGGAGGAGCCCAGGGCAAATCCCCTAGTGTTTCTCTTCCTAGCCACGGAGGTTGGCACCCTAGATAATACAATCTGGCGCCCCGCTCACCGAAGGCTGACCCTCCTTTCCTTACAGTGGCAGACTTATACGTGCTGCTGTCCTAAGTGTAGAAGCAAAAAATACAAAGTGAGATGTAATAATTCACACATGCAAATCAGATATAGGAATGGATTCCTCCCAAATAATCTTCCTTTTGGACTAAAACCGAATATCAAACAGATTCCATCAGCACAGATAAACTCCAAGAACAGTAGCTGAACTGCATTAAATAAAAGCAATCTCAAACAGGGTTATAGTAATATACCTACAGTTAGGTCCAGAAATATTTGGACAGTGACACAATTTTCGCGAGTTGGGCTCTGCATGCCACCACATTGGATTTGAAATGAAACCTCTACAACAGAATTCAAGTGCAGATTGTAACGTTTAATTTGAAGGTTTAAACAAAAATATCTGATAGAAATTGTAGGAATTGTACACATTTCTTTACAAACACTCCACATTTTAGGAGGTCAAAAGCAATTGGACAAATAAACCAAACCCAAACAAAATATTTTTATTTTCAATATTTTGTTGCGAATCCTTTGGAGGCAATCACTGCCTTAAGTCTGGAACCCATGGACATCACCAAACGCTGGGTTTCCTCCTTCTTAATGCTTTGCCAGGCCTTTACAGCCGCAGCCTTCAGGTCTTGCTTGTTTGTGGGTCTTTCCGTCTTAAGTCTGGATTTGAGCAAGTGAAATGCATGCTCAATTGAGTTAAGATCTGGTGATTGACTTGGCCATTGCAGAATGTTCCACTTTTTTGCACTCATGAACTCCTGGGTAGCTTTGGCTGTATGCTTGGGGTCATTGTCCATCTGTACTATGAAGCGCCGTCCGATCAACTTTGCGGCATTTGGCTGAATCTGGGCTGAAATTATATCCCGGTACACTTCAGAATTCATCCGGCTACTCTTGTCTGCTGTTATGTCATCAATAAACACAAGTGACCCAGTGCCATTGAAAGCCATGCATGCCCATGCCATCAAGTTGCCTCCACCATGTTTTACAGAGGATGTGGTGTGCCTTGGATCATGTGCCGTTCCCTTTCTTCTCCAAACTTTTTTCTTCCCATCATTCTGGTACAGGTTGATCTTTGTCTCATCTGTCCATAGAATACTTTTCCAGAACTGAGCTGGCTTCATGAGGTGTTTTTCAGCAAATTTAACTCTGGCCTGTCTATTTTTGGAATTGATGAATGGTTTGCATCTAGATGTGAACCCTTTGTATTTACTTTCATGGAGTCTTCTCTTTACTGTTGACTTAGAGACAGATACACCTACTTCACTGAGAGTGTTCTGGACTTCAGTTGATGTTGTGAACGGGTTCTTCTTCACCAAAGAAAGTATGCGGCGATCATCCACCACTGTTGTCATCCGTGGACGCCCAGGCCTTTTTGAGTTCCCAAGCTCCCCAGTCAATTCCTTTTTTCTCAGAATGTACCCGACTGTTGATTTTGCTACTCCAAGCATGTCTGCTATCTCTCTGATGGATTTTTTCTTTTTTTTTCAGCCTCAGGATGTTCTGCTTCACCTCAATTTAGAGTTCCTTAGACCGCATGTTGTCTGGTCACAGCAACAGCTTCCAAATGCAAAACCACACACCTGTAATCAACCCCAGACCTTTTAACTACTTCATTGATTACAGGTTAACGAGGGAGACGCCTTCAGAGTTAATTGCAGCCCTTAGAGTCCCTTGTCCAATTACTTTTGGTCCCTTGAAAAAGAGGAGGCTATGCATTACAGAGCTATGATTCCTAAACCCTTTCTCCGATTTGGATGTGAAAACTCTCATATTGCAGCTGGGAGTGTGCACTTTCAGCCCATATTTTATATATAATTGTATTTCTGAACTTGTTTTTGTAAACAGCTAAAATAACAAAACTCGTGTCACTGTCCAAATATTTCTGGCCCTGACTGTATTGTAACCCAGATGCATTAATCCAAAACAGGGATAGATCCCTTCATCTATTTAGCCCATCCATAGTGATACTGAGCTGTATTGATGTGCAAACATCACATAATGCCTAAATTTACATGCCGTCGGTCATCAGACATTTTTAAAAATGCATCCACATACATCCACATTGTATACATTAATAGTAGATAGGCTAAACAAAGAAACAAAAACCATGTGTCCAATGTCAGACACTTAGATTATCAGTAGAGAGAACCCTTTCTCAATAGTAGCCAGGGGTTCGTCAGGGGCATCTCCAAATGAGAACAATCAATGTAGCAGGTTTTTTAACCAAGTCATGTAGTGTCCTTATTATAAATGGTCCCTTTAATGCGCATATTCAGAAGTTCGAACTGACCTCATATTTTGTGACCAGTTAACTCACATGTTCTGATGGAACACACGCCGACTCAGGTGTTTCCATATTACCAGGAAGTGACCTTGAAGGTGGGGGGAGCCAAATTAGGACCCCGTGTGCATCACTTCCGCTATGCTGGAACGCATAATAATGCTGCATAGATGAAACGCAACCATGGTCCAGCTTGATAGTAGATAGGCGGGTCTGTGTCCCATCAAAGAGTAATCATACGCCGAATAGGCGAAGCTACGCACGCTCACATTCACAACTTTGTCGCGCTGCACCGCATACTAATGTGCAACTAAAGCGCAAGCCATACTCCATGGTCCAGCTTGATAGTAAATAGGCGGGTATATGTCCTCTCAGAGTGTAGCCATATACCCTGTGGGCAGAGACACACGCCCTCACATTCATAATAAATTTGTCATTCTGCACCACATACTAATGTGGAGCTAAAGCGTAGGCCATACTCTACACATCCCAAAATTAATAGGCAGGTCTAGAGACCGCTATTGCCTTGGACATTATCAACAATGCATTACATCTAGAAGACACTACATCAATCAATCAATCAATCAAGGATCCAGAGTTTTTCTGTATTGAAAATCCCAGGATTTCAAGATACCTTTTCCCAGGAAGGGAAGTAGTAGCAGGAGGATTACACTACCACACAGCAGAGAAACTGAGCTCTTATTGGGGCAGGTCAGACCACCATGATAGTGTATGCTGTATGTAAGGTTCCGGACTGTTTTCTGCATAACTTCAGTAAAAGGTAAACCTGGCAGTCTACAATGAAAATCCTTATCTCCAAGCAAAGTCTCATGTCTTCTCCTGTTGTGGTCAATGTGGCACCCTGGACTAGCCAGGTCGTCACAGGTAACACACACACCCCCACACCCCCCAGACAGTTACATTTGCCAAACACAAAACCATTGTTGCCTCCCTCCAGGGTCTGATGTCCACACCAGGTGGGGCGGAGACAGGCAGTTGGCCCCGCCCACCGAGGAGTTCACAGGCCTGGAGGCGGGAAAAGTGGGGGTTGAGTTCAGGAGGTTGAAGTGAGAGGAGTAAAGTGGAGAGTGTCTGGGTTGGTGGCCCAGGCACTGACAACAAGGTTGGCAGACGGTGGTGGCCATCTGCAGGAGTGGTGGATCAACGCGGAACCGTAGGACCGGGGTCGGGCGGTGGCCCGCCGGTACCGACCGGGGAGCGAAGTGAAGCTAGCACACACAGGCAGGGCCATCGGACCCCGACTAGGCTTGGAGCCACCATCAACAGTCAAATCCGAGTGTGACAGGAACCCCAGGGGTTTCCTAACTACCCAAGACCCGATAGAAGGAAACCGTCCACACCGTGAGGGTATACAGCCACCGCCAACGGCTAGAGACCCAAGGGCCAGCGCCTGCGGGCAAAACGGGCTCCTCCGGCATCCATACACCGGGGAGCGGACTACTGTTGGGGACCCATCGTAGTCAAGACAGTACACAAAGGTGCAGAGAAAGACAGCCGCCATCACCTGTCCGGGGAGGGACACAGCAGCCGGCTATGGGACCCATCCATCCAGCCGTTTGGTTTACCGGAGACTTTGTTCATCTCTTGCTGAGTGAGTACACCCGTGCCATCCGGCACCGCGCCGTGCTGTCCCTGCAACCCTGCACCCCAGCCATCCAGCTGCCCCGTCACACCACCGGGCCCCGGGACCACCAACCCCTACCCACGGAGGGGGAAAACAACATCCCAGCTGCTCCCTACCATCGCTCCCGGGATCCCCGTCACCAGCAGCGGTGGTGCCCATCTTCACCACAACCCGTGGGTGGCGTCACGGACTAAACCCCCCAAAACAAACCAACCCCCTTTTCACTCACGGGCGAGGAGCGCCGCTCGAGTCCCCGGATCCGGCCCACCGCTCAAGCCACCGAGCAGCAGCAGCAGCAGTGCCGGACGCGAGCGCAGCGCCCCGCCGCCCGCGACATCACCACTACAGATCTCTCTGCTAACTCATTTGATGCAGTTTATGATGAAGGGCTACACAGCTCCTAGACTCAAGCTTCCTGACAGATAATAAACTTTTGCCAATCCACTTCCTACCCACGTTCTATCAAAGGTTCATGTCAGTGATGTAGTGTTCCTCTGCTATCATGCTTTCACCTAACCCTGTACCAAACCAGCTGCCATCTTTCTCATAGCACAGTGCCTAGGCTTGTTTTTTTATATGGGCTAAAATAGAGACGAAACCTGCATTAGTGGATGAATATATAGTGCTTGTATTGAAAATGTATACGTACTATTCTTTTACCACTTGTGTGTCTGATGAAGGTCAATTACACAAAAATGTTACATGATTACACACTATCTTTATTCATCCAAATGTGCCAGATTCTCATTTACTTTGATATGCATGGGATGAACCCTATCTGAGCACCAGAAATCTTTAAGAGTGCTGTGTTTCCTAACACAGATAATATAGGTTAAAAACCATACTCAACAATGTATTCAAGGTTGTGCCAGTTATTAATATTTAAAACAAAAAGTAGCAATAATACCTTATAAGACCCTAACAAAGGAGTAGGGACCCAAATAGCAGAGGGGTAATCATAAAAAAAAGAGACTAAAAACATAACTTTTAATAGTGTGCTCATTAATAAGTGATAACTCACTGACTAAAAATGTCGCGGGCGGGGAAGGACGCCGCTGCGCTCGCTAATGCTCGGGTCCGGCGCTGCTGCAAATTTATCATGTTCTCGTTATGATTTAATTATTCCAACACTATATCAGCTAATTCATATGTAAGAATTTACTGAATCCTATACTATTTGCATATTGTATATTGATACTGTCATGAATTTATGTCTAATTCTTCTCCCTCTTCTTACAGATCTAATTCCACATTTAGATCAGCACAGCCTGTCATCACCGATTAACTGCCATTCACCGTCATCCAGACGAAACACTGGACTCACTCTTCCTAATTAGCATTTGGGCACCGCTCTCACGTTACCGTATCTGGCCTCTAATGCCCATGCGCGCTATGCGCTCCATTTAGTGTGCACCCACTTCCGCGTTCCACCTAAAGGAAGTGTTCACCTTGACACCGCCCCCCTCCGGATACACAGAGCGCATGCGTAGCGTGCGCTCCATGAGACCCTCCACTTACTTCCGCGTGTCACGGACCGGAAGTATCGTCACACACCACAGCGCTTTTAACACTGATCTCCTGCACAGCCTTTCACCTTGCTGGACGCACGGGGCACACACGCGGTTCACCTCCTCAGGGTAAGTGATTCCCCTATATACTTACTGCAGCACGTTGCACTATGCTAATTATTCCTATTTTTCAGTCTCCCTACACCTAGGTTATGTTACCCAGCAACCGCTATACCCACAGTTCCCTGCATAGCCCATGTTCCTGAACATTTAGGTATGCTTTCAGCCACCATTGAAAGAGGTCACTACCATTTTATCTATTATTCACTCACACTTCGAGACTTTGGAATCTGATACCAATATATTCCTCACTTTTGCTATACAGAGCCTCTGACTCTATGAAAAAAACAAGCATTTTTTCTTCAAAAAATTGTTTTGGACAATGACCAGAATATAACATATTACCCAGCCATATACAAGTATTTCAAGGTAAGAGGTCTTCTCTCCTCTTTCATGTCCCCACATTTTTGTCCATTACTAATATGCGGTGATGACACTTTTTATAAAATCCCCCTTTCTTATTCTTTTTCCAGGAATTCCCATTTTGCGCTAAGCGCACTATTTTCAGTCTCACAGTACCCTCACCTAAACGGTTTTCGTCAACTTGCCACATATATATGGGTACATTTGCATTTATTTATATCAAACTCATGTCTTACCTCACAGAGACACGCTCTGTTACATATGCTACTATTATTGACTAACTTTGATAGATGTCCATTAGATTGGTCTTTCAGCTCTGATTGAGCTGTGCATTACGGACATATAAGCAAAGAACCCCTTCAGACGAAACCATAAGCATACATGAGATCACATCATTGATTCACATCGGATACCCCGCATCCCTTTCAGTAGGTATGTCGCACCTTTACCTAACAAACATACTTCCTTTTTTCTCTTACCCTAATCATCTTTCCCTCATACGCATCATTATTTAGGTAATAGAAGAATTAAGACGTATGATTGCGCACACCAGCCCCGTCCTTTCATATATATCAGGACTACTATACATTTAGGTGAGCCTCATTACTTCATATTATTTAAATTAACATTACAGGATTGTTCACCTCAGCGCCTTCGTCTTTACCCCTTTTATTCGATACCCTGTTACTCTACAGCAGCTCTGTCTATCCAGTGACTAACCAACATTTTAATTTCTTCCTTTTTTGTATTGTCTAGTGAATATTCTGTATCATTTTCTAATGTACATGATAACTGATGCATACAAAATGATTGTTCGTGTATCGATTTATTTATTTCTTCTTATGTTCTCATGTCAACTTTGTGAATAAACACAGTCAGTCTGTCCGACCAGATGAAGGCCGAAACGAAGGCCGAAACGTTTTAAGGCGGACCTTCTGCAATTGTACTTTTTTTCCTCAATAAATAATCTGAGACAAATACAGACGTTTTACTTCTTGACTTTCCATTGGGAGGCATTACAGTGTGCCGGAGTTACTCTCCTTTTATTTCAAGTCCACACCGCAGGCCGGAGGAGGGGACTGGGCCGGTTCTTGGGCCTCCTGGCCTCCTCTCAGCTTGGCATCAAGGGCAAACCAGCCCCTCTCTCCACAGTGCCGCGTGTATGTCACTAAATCGCCTGGGAACAAGTTGCGGCCCGAGTGGCCCTCTGGTAGGTGGGCATTGACATCCCGACGGGCCACAAACACCTCGGCTTCCAGGCCCGGCTCGAAAATAAATCCATACCCCCGGCGGGGGTCGAATCTTCGCACCTGACCCTCGTATATCGGGCCCCGTACCCGAAAGGTGGCTCTGCGGAGTTTCTCCTTCTCCTGAATCATGCAAGCTATCAGCTCAGCCTTCTGCTTCTCCCTCTCCGCAATTTTCCGGCCCAGCTGGCTCGGCTCCCTGTCCCAGTAAGGGGAGTCTGCTTGCCCCTGCGTGCGGGTCGGGCCCCGCAGGATCTCCTTCACACTGCCCACTACTGGCGTCCTCTGTGGAAGGTCCTGCGGTGTTATGGCCTGGGGTGCAGCCTCACAGCGACGACCCGGCGCAGCCTCAGCCGAGGCGTGGGGTATGGGTACAGGGGTCCTCACCTGCTGAGCCTCCTCCTGGATGGGATGGATCACCGGAGCCGGGACGCTACTGGGTGCGGTCACTTCCGGTGCCACCGGTACATTTTTGCAGACTGACATTGCCCTCGGGAGCTTCCACGGAAGCGGTGCGGGTCATCTGCGGACCTCGCTGCAGGCTGGTCCGCTCGGGCGGACAGGCAGGGTTCCGCTACCAGTTGTAAGGGTAGCGGGCCTAGTAGCGGGGTGGCAGCAGCCAACACGGGTAGCGGGGGAGGCAGCAGGGTGAACGGGCGCAGACCGGGCCCCTCAGCCGCATCGACCGATCCTGTAGGGACACAGGGGCGTGGGTCGCTTACCCGCTCCTCCACCTCTTCCTCCACCTCGCAACTCCGTATGGCCGCCACCACATCCGCCAAGTCGGCCTCCCACTCCTCCAGGAGGAGCTGCACTTGTACCTGCAGACGGCTGCTCAGTTGGACGGTCCGGGCCTCCACCCACGCTGCGGTGCCGGGCCCGGGCTCGGGGACTGCGGGGCTACCGGACAGACGGTGCATGCTGGCAGCGATATCTTCCAGGAACCAAATGGCGGCAGAAAACTGGCGTCCCTGCTTTTATGGCCTCAGCTTACATGCGGCCGGACGCCATCCGTCTTTTCTCGGCACCTCCTCTTCAGGGGCGGGGCTTCGGCTTTCGCGCCTCCGCTGTTCGAGAAGATGCTCGAGCGGGAAAATCTTCGCGCCCAAGATGGCAGATTCTGAAATTTTTTGGCCGGACACCGCCGGCGGGACACAAGGCGCACTTCTACCAGCCGGCAGGACGGTAAGATCCTGTTCGTGACGCCAAGTTGTCGCGGGCGGGAAAGGACGCCGCTGCGCTCGCTAACGCTAGGGTCCAGCACTGCTGCCATGGCTGCTCGGTGGCTCGAGCGGTGGGCCGGATCCGGGGACTCGAGCGGCGCTCCTCGCCCGTAAGTGAAAGGGGGGTAGTTTGGTTTGGGGATTTGGTCCGTGACGCCACCCACGGGTTGTGGTGAGGTTGGACACCACCGCTGCTGGTGACGGGGATCCCGGGAGCGATGGCAGGGAGCAGCTGGGATGTTGTTTTCCCCCTCCGTGGGTAGGTGTTGGTGGTCCCGGGGCCCGGTGAGATGACGGGGAGGCAGGGTTGGATGGGTGCAGGGCCGCTTGGACTGCGCAGCGCGATGCCAGACGGCACGGTAGTACTCACTCAGCCACAAGGGTACGCAAAGTCTCCGATAATCCAAATGGCTGGATGGACGGGTCCCACAGCCGGCTGCTGTGGCTTCTCCTGGACGGTTAGTGGTGGCTGCCTTTCCCTGCACCTTTGTGTATGTTTGGTCCCGATGTATTCCCACCGGTAACCCGCTCCCCAGCGTATATATGTGCTGGAGGAGCCCTTTTGCCCGCAGGCTCTGGCCCTTGGAACTCTAGCTGTGGTGGTAGCTGTATTTCCTTTTGCTGGTTGGACGGTTGCCTTCAATCGGGTCTTGGCTGTTTGGAAACGCCTGGGGTTCCGGTCACTGACGGATTTGACCTCTAATGGCGGCTCCAAGCCTGGTCGGGGTCTGTAGGCCCTGCCTGTGTGTGCTTGCTTCACTTCGCTCCCCGGTTCGGTACCGGCGGGCCACCGCCCATCCCCGGTCCTACGGTTCCACGTTGATCTGCCTCTCCTGCAGACGGCCACCACCGTCTGCCAACCTTGCTCTTGGTGCCCGGGCCACACACCTGGACACGGTCAGTTTGCTCCTCCACTTCTACTTCACTCCTCACTTTCCTACTCAGAACTGAACTGACTTCTTTTTCCCGCCTCCAGGACTGTTAACTCCTCACTGGGTGGGGCCAACCACCTGGCTCCACCCCACCTGGTGTGGATATCAGCCCCCTGAAGGGAGGCAACAAGGATTTTGTGTCTGGCTGATGTGCCTGTCTCAGGGTGGGGGGGGGTGTTGTAGTACCTGTGACGACCTGGCTAGTCCAGGGCGCCACAAAAACATGAACTAAAAACTGACCAATGAACTACTAGGCCGCCAAGCTCAAATTGGGCCAAAGTAGCACATGAGGCACATCAGACCAAACCATCCCATGCAAAACACACTCAACCAAAAAATGGTTAGAAAGACCCCAAAATACCCACAGGGAAGGAACCGCCTTCAAGTGTGGTATATGGGTTTAATGTAATGGGACTGTGTACATATAATGCCAAACCTTTTAAACAACCAGGATCCCACCCTTTACCATCCTTGATGGGTCCCATTCTAAGAAAGGAATGGTCTTATCATAAAAACATTGGCATACCTATACCATGCAAGCCAAAGCTTCATATTGGTGACCATCAAGTGGAAGTTGTAGATACCAATTGTAGCCTTAGATCCGGCTTGTTAAATAACTGCAGAAGAAACCGCATCTGCCCAACGCGTTTCATATATAATATTCATCAGGGGAGTCTTCATATAAGATGCTCTGCATCCTGTTAGTGTAATATACACTGACCATCAAAAAATAGATTGACCGATACGGACAAAAATGTGCAAGGAAATCGGACGTCAAACAAAATGTGCCGCTGGGCATTTATTAATATTTACCATAGGGAACACATATGCCAATATAGGGGCCAATTTAGAGGAACATTACATCAAGTACACTAACCAACACTACCAAGAACTCTAAAGGCCGCTTTACACGCTATGATTTATCTGACGATCTCATTAGTGATGTGACACGCCCAGATTGTAGTTACGATTTGTTGGGATCGCACATAGGTCGTTTATTAGCGATCACACGTAACGTAACGATCTCACAAGCGACGCCAAATCATTCAGCGATATATTGTTTGACCAAGGCGGTCGTGTGGATGTCGTTCGTCGTTTGCAGGGTGTCAAACGTACCAATATGTCTGCTGCGATCCAAACGACGATCAATATTTTGAAAATGAACAGCGTGTTAACGATCAACGATTTTCAACCTATTTGCAATCGTTCATAGTCGCACGTAGGTGTCACACGCAACGACATCGCTAACAATGCCAGATGTGCGTCACGGAAACCGTGACCTTATCGACATATCGTCAGATAAATCGTAGCGTGTAACGCCGCCTTAAGGCTATGTGCGCACGTTGCATAGTGTCCATGCTGAAAATTATGCAGCGATTTGGCAGTGCATGTGCGCTTCAAATCGCTGCAGAAACACTGCATAATGGATGCAGTGTGTCTGCAGAACGGATGCCGATTTCATGCACTCTGGATGCTGCCTCTCCCATAGACAGAGTGGGAGCAGCATCCAAAGCGCACGAAAGAAGTGACATGTTGCTTTTTAGAATGCAGCGTTTTGGCAGCATGCAAAACGCTGCGTTCTAAAACGCAACTTGCGGATGGAATTTGCACAATCTACATAGATTGTGCTGGGGACGCAGGACGCAAGCTTTTACGCTTCGGTGCAGAACGCAGTGTAAAAGCATGTAATTACGCAACGTGCGCACAAAGCCTAATAGCATCTTACTACTGTACCATTATATGCACAGCACTACATTAGCAAAGCAAGGAGTTTAATCTTATTACCTAAAACAATTAGTTTACAAAGCAAGAGCGAATACAACTTAAGTATGCAAACAAATGGCAAAAAAACCTTTCTATTAACAAATATTTATATTGGCAATACAATAAAAAAGCCAAAATTGTTGAAATCTGTCCTGTTCTTACTGAGCTCATGTATCAGTTGTTAAAAGCTATGATAAAATATCTGCTGGTTCAGAGAAAAGGTTGAGACCTCACACTGTCTTCCCTTATACTGTCCCTCTTATACTAAACCATTGGTATCCACCACTATATGGTCACCCTATGGTGGTGATAGTCATGTCAAATAGGACTGCAAGTAACATTCTAAATTATTAGTATTCAGAGAGTTATTTATGGTGTTAAATAAGACTCCATGGTGCCTGAATTCTCCAATCACATGCTAATACGTAGTCTGTTGGGAGACTAGATATCATGCAACCAATATCCTATTGTATTACATATCCCTCAACTTAGGGGTACTTTGCACACAGAGATAAATCTTTGGCAGATCTGTGGTTGCAGTGAAATCATGGACATATTGTTCCATTTGTACACAGCCACAAACCTGGCACTGATTGTCCACAATTTCACTGCAACCACAGATCTGCCGCAGATTTATCTCTGTGTGCAAAGTACCCCTTACATTCATTGTATTTCTAATTGTTTTTCTGATGCTAGTTTTCCTTGTTTTCATTCACACGAACGTCTTTATTCAGCCACTTACTACTTCTCCCAAGCCTTGGTAGTTTGAGACCTAATAACAAATTTAACACCAATTCCATCTTTTTTACCCCTGTAGGGTTACTCCATAACTCACCACCAGTGATAGCACAGTAATTACTGGTCAGAGTGGATAACTTTCTTCAATTTACCTTATGATATATTTTCTACTTCAGGGAATATATGATTCTGGGAACGTGCTCCTGAGCCTGCATCAAACATGGGATCTGACATATGACATAATAGTACATAATAGGTCAGAAAGAAGTTAATAGAATCTGTATGAACAACAAAAATAGATCATTCTAGGAACATAAACCAAGAAACTTTCTTTGCAATAGTTAGAAATGTTAAATCAAATATCTCAAAATATATTAAATGTATTATGGCTAGAGATGGATGAACCCTCATATGTTTGGGTTTGGCAGGTCCGTCCAGACTAAAAAAAAGTCTGGTTTGGGATCAGACTTGAAACTGAATATCTGCTCGAATGCCGAACTCCATATAAGTCTATGGGGACCTGAACATTGGCTGTAAAATGATGGTAGAAAGGGTTAGGGGTCTGCAAAGCAAGATCGTTATACTTACCGAGTCTCCCTTGTGGCTATCACACTGCTTCTCGGTCTCATAATTAACTCTCATACATATTCACTGCTTCCCCCTCCCACCTCAGTTCTGGCATCTGTGATTGGTTGCAGTCAGACCGCACCACCACTCTGTGTGTCAGCATCTCTAATTGTTTGACCTCACAGACGCTGTCTGCGTCCCTATAGTGGTGTAAACATAAATATAAAATGGCATAGGGTCCCCCATATTGTGATACCCAACGCAGATAAAGCAGATGGCTGCAGGTTGCATTTCACAGTCATGTGATTATCTTGACTGTATCAAAATAAGAAGGACCCTATGCATTTATTTTTTAATTATTTATTTAAATAGTTTTTTTTAAAAAAAACAGCATGTGATTGCCTCAATTGATAAAGCTGACAGCTGGCGGCTGGTATTATAAGGCTTGGGAAGGCCATGGTTAATGGGCCCCTCCATCCTAAAAATAGCACCCTGCAACCGCACAAAATTGTCACATTCACTAGAGCAACAATCCTTGCATTTTACCCATCTCATCCCAATCGCCCTGGTGCGGTAGCAATTGGAGTAATATAAGAGGTTATTGAGAGCTCACAGTTGTCACTAAGCCCTAGATTAGTAATCAATAAGATCTATGAGATCCTCCATTACAAATCTGTAAGTGAGAAGAAATAAACACAAACACTGATGTAATCCACACAAGGTTCCACAACCCGACTCTGCTATAACCTGACATCACAGCTCACAAGCACATTGCAAAAGATGACAGTCAGTCTATGCCTAAAGCCTCAGAGGGCTGAGACACAGCTGTGAATTGTGACATCACTGAGTTTATATGCGGTGAAAGGTGGGGTACCATGGGAACCTCCAGCTGTGACTGCAGATAAACTTAGTGATGTCACAGCTCCTTTATGTTACCTGATTGCCACCTCACCAGAGCAATTGGAATGAGCCATGAAAAGTGCCGGAATTGTTGTATTTAATGGTTCTGGGAAGCTGCAGGCTGCTATTTTTAGGTTAACCTGATGAAGTAAGCAGGTCGCTCCCGAAACGCGTTTAGAATAAAAAAATTCACTTTGATCCAGTTCGTGACTGCACCTCTCCATCACTGAAGTTTTTTATTTCTTCTCTTCATCTCTTATCCCTGGATTGGGATCGGCGTTGTGCTGCAGTCTCATTCATGCCCATAACTGATTTGTGCCTGGATGTACACAACCATCCCAGGTGAGCCTTTCCATTAATCACCTGTTTATTCATCTTTGCCTTGTTGATCTGCATCAGGAAAGCAACTCTGTCTTTTATACCTCCATTTTTTCCCTATTGTATCATAAAACCCATTGTGGCAGGCATATTGATAATTCTGAACACTGCTTTTTTCTAAAAAAATATTTGCTGGTACGCATCTCTGAGGTGAGGAGCAGGGATGACCTGTCAGGCACAGTCGACCGAGGTGGAGGAGCAGGGGGGTGGGGGGCTGCCGGTGCCAGTGGAGAGAGTGGACGATCATGTGAGCACAAGTATGAGATTTGAATACTTCTGGCCACATTCTGATTTGATGTGTCCAGCCTCAGTCAATTCATTTTCATTGAGCATGTCTGTTCAGCACGTGACCACATCTATGTAAATCGCATACTTGCAGCTTCATAACTAGAGTTGAGCGCGGTTCGTGGTTCTCCAGTTCGCGGTTCGAGTAATTTTGGGGGGTGTTCTAGATAGAACTAGAACTCGAGCTTTTTGCTAAAAATTCATTATCTCTAGTTAAAACGTTTCTATCAGCAAAAAGCATAGCTAATTACTAGCTGGCTTTTCACTGTGATAGTGTGAGTCACTCTCTGATTCACATGATTATCAAAGTTCAGCGTATAGTGTGCGGGGGCTGTGCGTTTAGATCACTGCTGCTGGGATAATGGCGATCGCCATTTTATTTTTTTTTTACAAGCGCGCGTGTAGTGGGGTGGGCCAGCATGTCAGCATGTGTCAAGGGCATGTGTCATAGGCTGTCCATGTCACATGTCCTTGCATTATAAAAACGGACATTTTCCCTCAGGACGCCATTATCTGCCTTCTGCGTCTGGGTGTCAGTCACCGCTCACGCAGCTCCTGTCGCCAGTCCTGCTGTATACACTATACACACAGCGCTCTCCTGATTAGGGACAGAAGTTTATTTCAGTCCTTTTCAGGGCTAATTACAGCTGGCTCAGAGCCATAGGTGACAGTCAGGTCCGTGAAAATGCTGTATACAGCTTCAGATAACAGCATCTGTGTAGCTAAGCTCAGGAAATTCCATGCTGCATTTCACCATTAGGAGGAATAGAAAGTGAGGCTTCCTTTCCTCTACACTGACCCACAACCTGGCCACTGTACCCTCCTGCCCTTTTTTGCAAAGTCATTTTAATTGCAGAGTGCTGCCAGTTAGTGGCATCCAAAAAGTGTCTGTTGTACTCCATTATTGTGCCACTTGTGCCAAGCAAGTCCCATCACCTCTGCATTCTCCCCTCCTCCACATTTTTGTAAAGCCATTTTAATTTAAAAGAGTGCTGCCAGTTAGTGGCATCCAAAAAGTGGCTGTTGGACTCCATTAGTGTCCCACTGGTACCAAGCAATTTCCAGCACCTCTGCATTGCAACCTCAAGCTCATTGTTACTAAGCCATTATAATAGCAAACACTGAGGAAACTTAGTGGCATCCTAAAAGTGGCTGTTGAACTTCATTAGTGTCCCACTGGTGCCAAGCAATTTCCAGCACCTCTGCATGACACACTCAAGCTCATTTTTACTAAGCTATTATAATAGCAAACACTGAGGAAACTTAGTGGCATCCTAAAAGTGGCTGTTGGACTTCATTAGTGTCCCATTGGTGCCAAGCAATTTCCAGCACCTCTGCATTGCACCCTCAAGCTCATTTTTGCTAAGCTATTATAATAGCAAACACTGAGGAAACTTAGTGGCATCCTAAAAGTGGCTGTTGGAATTCATTAGTGTCCCACTGGTGCCAAGCAATTTCCAGCACCTCTGCATTACACCCTAAAGCTCATTCTGACCAAGCTATTATAATAGCAAACACTGAAGGAACTTAGTGGCATCCTAAAAGTGGCTGTTGGAATTCATTAGTGTCCCACTGATGCCAAGCAATTTCAAGCACCTCTGCATTGCACCCTAAAGCTCATTTTTACTAAGCTATTATAATAGCAAACACTGAGGAAACTTAGTGGCATCCTAAAAGTGGCTGTTGGACTTCATTAGTGTACACTGGTGCCAAGCAATTTCCAGCACCTCTGCATTGCACCCTCAAGCTCATTTTTACTAAGCTATTATAATAGAAAACACTGAGGAAACTTAGTGGCATCCTAAAAGTGGCTGTTGGAATTCATTAGTGTCCCACTGGTGCCAAGCAATTTCCAGCACCTCTGCATTGCACCCTCAAGCTCATTTTTGCTAAGCTATTATAATAGCAAACACTGAAGAAACTTAGTGGCATCCTAAAAGTGGCTGTTGGAATTCATTAGTGTCCCACTGGTGCCAAGCAATTTCCAGCACCTCTGCATTGCACCCTAAAGCTCATTCTGACCAAGCTATTATAATAGCAAACACTGAAGGAACTTAGTGGCATCCTAAAAGTGGCTGTTGGAATTCATTAGTGTCCCACTGATGCCAAGCAATTTCAAGCACCTCTGCATTTCACCCTAAAGCTCATTTTTACTAAGCTATTATAATAGCAAACACTGAGGAAACTTAGTGGCATCCTAAAAGTGGCTGTTGGAATTCAATAGTGTCCCACTGGTGCCAAGCAATTTCCAGCACCTCTGCATTGCACCCTCAAGCTCATTTTTACTAAGCTATTATATTAGCAAACACTGAAGAAACTTAGTGGCATCCTAAAAGTGGCTGTTGGAATTCATTAGTGTCCCACTGGTGCCAAGAAATTTCCAGCACCTCTGCATTGCACCCTCAAGCTCATTTTTACTAAGCCATTATAATAGCAAACACTGAGGAAACTTAGTGGCATCCAAAAAGTGCCTGTTGGACTTCATTATTGTCCCACTGGTGCCAAGCAATTTTCAGCACCTCTGCATTGCACCCTCAAGCTCATTTTTACTAAGCCATTATAAAAGCAAACACTGAGGAAACTTAGTGGCATCCAAAAAGTGGCTGTTTGACTCCATTAGTGTCTCACTGGTGCCAAGCAATTTACAGCACCTCTGCATTGCACCCTCAAGCTCATTTTTCCTAAGCCATTATAATAGCAAACACTGAGGAAACTTAGTGGCATCCAAAAAGTGGCTGTTGGACTCCACTAGTGTCCCACTGGTGCCACGCAATTTACAGCACCTCTGCATTGCACCCTCAAGCTCATTTTGACTAAGCTATTATAAAAGCAAACACTGAGGAAACTTAGTGGCATCCTAAAAGTGGCTGTTGGAATTCATTAGTGTCCCACTGGTGCCAAGCAATTTTCGGCACCTTTGCATTGCACCCTCAAGCTCATTTTTGCTAAGCTATTATAATAGCAAACACTGAAGAAACTTAGTGGCATCCTAAAAGTGGCTGTTGGAATTCATTAGTGTCCCACTGGTGCCAAGCAATTTCCAGCACCTCTGCATTGCACCCTAAAGCTCATTCTGACCAAGCTATTATAATAGCAAACACTGAAGGAACTTAGTGGCATCCTAAAAGTGGCTGTTGGAATTCATTAGTGTCCCACTGATGCCAAGCAATTTCAAGCACCTCTGCATTGCACCCTAAAGCTCATTTTTACTAAGCTATTATAATAGCAAACACTGAGGAAACTTAGTGGCATCCTAAAAGTGGCTGTTGGAATTCATTAGTGTCCCACTGATGCCAAGCAATTTCAAGCACCTCTGCATTGCACCCTAAAGCTCATTTTTACTAAGATATTATAATAGCAAACACTGAAAAAACTTAGTGGCATCCTAAAAGTGGCTGTTGGACTTCATTAGTGTTCCACTGGCGCCAAGCAATTTCCAGCACCTCTGCATTGCATGCTCAAGCTCACTTTTACTAAGCTAATATAATAGCAAACACTGAGGAAACTTAGTGGCATCCTAAAAGTGGCTGTTGGACTCCATTAGTGTCCCACTGGTGCCAAGAAATTTCCAGCACCTCTGCATTGCACCCTCAAGTTCATTTTTACTAAGAAATTATAGAAGCAAACACTGAGGAAACTTAGTGGCATCCAAAAAGTGGCTGTTGGACTCCATTAGTGTCCCACTGGTGCCAAGCAATTTACAGCACCTCTGCATTGCACCCTCAAGCTCATTTTTACTAAGCTATAATAATAGCAAACACTGAGGAAACTTAGTGGCATCCTAAAAGTGGCTGTTGGAATTCATTAGTGTCCCACTGGTGCCAAGAAATTTCCAGCACCTCTGCATTGCACCCTGAAGCTCATTTTTACTAAGAAATTATAGAAGCTAACACTGAGGAAACTTAGTGGCATCCAAAAAATGGCTGTTGGACTCCATTAGTGTCCCACTGGTGCCAAGCAATTTCCAGCACCCCTGCATAGCACCCTCCTGCTCATTTTTAATAAGCTACTATAATAGCAAACAATGAAGAAAATTAGTGGCATCCTAAAACTGGCTGTTGGACTTCATTAGTGACCCACTGGTGCCAAGCAATTTCCAGCACCTCTGCATTACACCCTCAAGCTCATTTTTACTAAGCCATTATAATAGCAAACACTGAGGAAACTTAGTGGCATCCAAAAAGTGTCTGTTGGACTCCATTAGTGTCCCACTGGTGCCAAGCAATTTCCAGCACCTCTGCATTGCACCGTCAAGCTCATTTTTACTAAGCCATTATAATAGCAAACACTGAGGAAACTTAGTGGCATCCAAAATGTGGCTGTTGGACTCCATTAAAGTCCCACTGGTGCCAAGCAATTTCCAGCACCTCTGCATTGCACCGTCAAGCTCATTTTTACTAAGCCATTATAATAGCAAACACTGAGGAAACTTAGTGGCATCCAAAATGTGGCTGTTGGACTCCATTAAAGTCCCACTGGTGCCAAGCAATTTCCAGCACCCCTGCATAGCACCCTCCTGCTCATTTTTAATAAGCTACTATAATAGCAAACACTGAAGAAAATTAGTGGCATCCTAAAAGTGGCTGTTGGACTTCATTAGTGACCCACTGGTGCCAAGCAATTTCCAGCACCTCTGCATTACACCCTCAAGCTCATTTTTACTAAGCCATTATAATAGCAAACACTGAGGAAACTTAGTGGCATCCAAAAAGTGGCTGTTGAACTTCATTAGTGTCCCACTGGTGCCAAGCAATTTCCAGCACCTCTGCATTGCACCCTCAAGCTCATTTTTACTAAGCTATTATAATAGCAAACACTGAGGAAACTTAGTGGCATCCTAAAAGTGGCTGTTGGACTTCATTAGTGTCCCATTGGTGCCAAGCAATTTCCAGCACATTTGCATTGCACCCTCAAGGTCATTTTTACTAAGCCATTATAAAAAGCAAACACTGAGAAAACTTAGTGGCATCCAAAAAGTGGCTGTTGAACTCCATTAATGTCCCACTGGTGCCAAGCAATTTCCAGCACCTCTGCATTGCACCCTCAAGCTCATTTTTACTAAGCTATTATAATAGCAAACACTGAGGAAACTTAGTGGCATCCTAAAAGTGGCTGTTGGAATTCATTAGTGTCCCACTGGTGCCAAGCAATTTCCAGCACCTCTGCATTGCACCCTCAAGCTCATTTTTGCTAAGCTATTATAATAGCAAACACTGAAGAAACTTAGTGGCATCCTAAAAGTGGCTGTTGGAATTCATTAGTGTACACTGGTGCCAAGCAATTTCCAGCACCTCTGCATTGCACCCTCAAGCTCATCTTTACTAAGCTATTATAATAGCAAACACTGAGGAAACTTAGTGGCATCCTAAAAGTGGCTGTTGGAATTCATTAGTGTCTCACTGGTACCAAGCAATTTCCAGCACCTCTGCATTGCACCCTAAAGCTCATTCTGACCAAGCTATTATAATAGCAAACACTGAAGGAACTTAGTGGCATCCTAAAAGTGCCTGTTGTACTTCATTAGTGCCCCACTGATGCCAAGCAATTTCAAGCACCTCTGCATTGCACCCTCAAGCTCATTTTTACTAATCTATTATATTAGCTAACACTGAGGAAACTTAGTGGCATCCTAAAAGTGGCTGTTGGAATTAATTAGTGTACACTGGTGCCAAGAAATTTCCAGCACCTCTGCATTGCACCCTCAAGCTCATTTTTACTAAGCCATTATAAAAGCAAACACTGAGGAAACTTAGTGGCATCCAAAAAGTGGCTGTTCGACTCCATTAGTGTCTCACTGGTGCCAAGCAATTTACAGCACCTCTGCATTGCACCCTCAAGCTCATTTTTAATAAGCCATTATAATAGCAAACACTGAGGAAACTTAGTGGCGTCCAAAAAGTGGCTGTTGGACTTCACTAGTTTCCCACTGGTGCCAAGCAATTTCCAGCATCTCTGCATTGCACCCTCAAGCTCATTTTTAATAAGCTATTATAATAGCAAACACTGAGGAAACTTAGTGACATCCTAAAAGTGGCTGTTGGAATTCATTAGTGTCCCACTGGTGCCAAGCAATTTCCAGCACCTCTGCATTGCACCCTATAGCTCATTTTGACTAAGCTATTATAATAGCAAACACTGAGGAAACTTAGTGGCATCATAAAAGTGGTTGTTGGACTCCATTAGTGTCCCAATGGTGCCAAGCTATTTCCAGCACCTCTGCATTGCACCCTCAAGCTCATTTTTACTAAGCCATTATAAAAGCAAACACTGAGGAAACTTAGTGGCATCCAAAAAGTGGCTGTTGGACTCCATTAGTGTCCCACTGGTGCCAAGCAATTTCCAGCACATTTGCATTGCACCCTCAAGCTCATTTTTACTAAGCCATTATAAAAAGCAAACACTGAGGAAACTTAGTGTCATCCAAAAAGTGGTTGTTGGACTCCATTAGTGTCCCACTGGTGCCAAGCAATTTCCAGCACATTTGCATTGCACCCTCAAGCTCATTTTTACTAAGCCATTATAAAAAGCAAACACTGAGGAAATTTAGTGTCATCCAAAAAGTGGTTGTTGGACTCCATTAGTGTCCCACTGGTGCCAAGCTATTTCCAGCACCTCTGCATTGCACCCTCAAGCTCATTTTGACCAAGCTATTATAATAGCAAACACTGAAGAAACTTAGTGGCAATCTAAAAGTGCCTGTTGTACGTCATTAGTGTCCACTGATGCCAAGCTATTTCCAGCACCTCTGCATTGCACCCTCAAGCTCATTTTTACTAAGCCATTATAAAAGCAAACACTGAGGAAACTTAGTGGCATCCTAAAAGTGGCTGTTGGACTTCATTAGTGTCCCACTGGCGCCAAGCAATTTCCAGCACCTCTGCATTGCACCCTCAAGCTCATTTTTACTAAGCCATTATAATAGCAAACACTGAGGAAACTTAGTGGCATCCAAAAAGGGGCTGTTGGACTTCATTAGTGTCCCACTGGTGCCAAGCAATTTCCATCACCTCTGCATTGCACCTTCAAGCTCATTCTTACTAAGCCATTATAAAAGCAAACACTGAGGAAACTTAGTGGCATCTAAAAAGTGGCTGTTGGACTTCATTAGTGTCCCACTAGTGCCAAGCAATTTCCAGTACCTTTGCATTGCACCCTCCTGCTCATTTTTACTAAGCTACTATAATAGCAAACACTGAGGAAACTTAGTTGCATCTTAAAAGTGGCTGTTGGACTTCATTAGTGTCCCACTGGTGCCAAGCAATTTCCATCACCTCTGCATTGCACCCTCAAGCTCATTTTTACTAAGCCATTATAATAGCAAACACTGAGGAAACTTATGGCATCCAAAAAGGGGCTGTTAGACTCCATTAGTGTCCCACTGGTGCCAAGCAATTTCCAGCACCTATACATTGCACCCTCCTGCTCCTTTTTTCTAAGCCACTATAATTACAAACACTGAGGAAACTTAGTGGTATCCTTATAGTGGCTGTTGGACTTCATTAGTGTCCCACTGGTGCCAAGCAATTTCCAGCACCTCTGCATTGCACCCTCAAGCTCATTTTTACTAAGCCATTATAATAGCAAACACTGAGGAAACTTAGTGGCATCCAAAAAGTGGCTGTTGGACTCATTAGTGTCCTTCTGGTGCCAAGCAATTTCCTGCACCTCTGCATTGCACCGTCAAGCTCATTTTTACTAAGCCATTGTAATAGCAAACACTGAGGAAACTTAGTGGCATCCAAAAAGTGGCTGTTGGACTCATTAGTGTCCTTCTGGTGCCAAGCAATTTCCTGCACCTCTGCATTGCACCGTCAAGCTCATTTTTACTAAGCCATTATAATAGCAAACACTGAGGAAACTTAGTGGCATCCAAAAAGTGGCTGTTGGACTCATTAGTGTCCTTCTGGTGCCAAGCAATTTACAGCACCTCTGAATTGCACCCTCAAGCTCATTTTTACTAAGCCATTATAATAGAAAACACTGAGGAAACTTAGTGACATCCAAAAAGTGGCTGTTAGACTCCATTAGTGTCCCACTGATGCCAAGCAATTTCCAGCACCTCTGCATTGCATTCTCCTGCTCATTTTTTACTAAGCTATTATAATAGCAAACTGTGCTGCCAGTTTATGGGCCATAGTTGCATTGTCATGGATAGTCAGTGTTTTTTCTTCTGCTTTCAATAAAGCTAGACCACCTCTGCAATCTACACCACCTCTCAATTTTTACTACTACATTTTAAGTTGACAATCTTGTCTCTATCAAAATGAGTGGCAAAATGACAGATGCTGGTGGAAAGGGGAACAGGCGTGTTGGAAAAGGAAAAAAAGTTTGTGTCCGTGGGGAAGGTGCCAAAGCTACATTAACATCTGCTGAAGATAGGCCATCTTCCAGCAAAAGTAAGATGTCTACTACTTTCCGTGGACAATCCGATGTGCTCCCTTCTTTACGGACCCAATTAACTGTAAGAAAGGTAGATGATGCACAAAAAAGAACATGCTTGAATGGATCTCAAGTGCTCCAACAAGTGCCCTCTCCTCCACCTCAACTACTGCATCCAAAAAAAAACAGTCCTTTGAGTTGTCATTCCAATCACACTTGCTTTCTCCCAGCTCTCAGGTCTCCATCCGCCTTGCACAGTATGGAGGAACAGAGATGGCTGAGTCTGCAGAGCTGTTCAGTCACACTATAAACTTGGAATCAGAGGTATGCTCCCAAGCTACAGTGAGTACAGACCAGGAAATGGTCTGCAGTGATGCCCAGAACCTTTGTGACTCAGATTCAGGCCGTGATAACCAAGTTTCTGAGCATAATGTTGACCCTTATTCACAAACTGTAACACCTGTTGTTAGAGACAATGAGGAACATACTGATGATGATGAGACGCAGATACCAGATTGGGATGACAACTTAACTATTCAGTCAGGGCAGGAAGAGGTTAGGTCTGAGGGTGAGGGGAGTGCAAACACAATGCTTGATGAGGAAGTTCTAGATCCCACCTACTGTCAACCCACAGTCAGGCACTTGAGGAGGTCAACAGAGGCGGTGGAGGAGGATGCAACTGACGACGAAGTTACCTTGTGCCTTCCTGGACAGAGTCGGAGTACTGGTAGCACGTCTACAACTGCATCCTCAGCCACCACTCTGCCTCTGAGTACTAGTCGGGGTGGCTCAGCAGGTCGCATGTCCTCTAAGCCTTGCCTAGCCCTGGTCCTTTTTTGACCTTGCAAAGGATCGCCCAAATCATGTGATCTGTAAAATTTGTCGGGAATCTGTTAGTAGAGGCAAAAACATCAGCAGTTTGACAACTTCTTCCATGAATCGTCACATGAATAAATATCATATGTCCCAGTGGGAAGCTCACCGTGCTGCAATGTGGCCTAGCGGAGCGGATCATCCATCACCTGCCTGTTCCAGTGCATCCGCGCGCTCTTCATCTTCTAGGACTGTGGGGACAGCTGTCACACCTGGTTTTCCACGCACACCTTCCACCACTGTAACCGCAATAGGCAGTTTACTTGGTAGGTCGTCAGTTGGCTTGGAAGGGAAAGCAAGTGCGTGTGTACAGCTCTCTCAGACATCGATAGCACCAACGTTGGATGAAGGCAACATCATGTCTACGCCTGCAATTTCCTCACAAACCTGCATTTTTCCAGGGACACCCTACTCACCACCGTCTACACACAGCAGCCAAATCTCTGTTCCTCAGATGTGGACAAATAAAAGGCATTTTCCTGCGACCCCTGACAAAGCTAAGAGGTTGACTTTATCCCTCTGTAATCTCTTGGCTACCGAAATGCTGCCTTTCCACCTGGTGGACACACAGGATTTTCGAGACCTTATGTCCGTCACTGTGCCCCAGTACCAGATGCCCAGTCGCCACTACTTCTCTAAGAAAGGTGTGCCTGCGCTACACCAGCATTTTGCACACAACATCACCGCTTCCTTGAGAAGCTCTGTGTGTGAATGGGTGCATTTCACCACCGATACTTGGACCAGTAAGCATGGACAGGGACGTTACATGTTGCTGACTGGGCACTGGGTAACTATGGTGATAGATGGTGAAGGGTCTGCTGCACAAGTCTTGCCATCCCCACGACTTGTGCGTCAATCCTCTGTCTGTCCAAGTTCCTCCACTGCTTCTGGCTCCTCAACCTCATCTGGGTCCTCCACCTCCGCCCCAAGCCTGCCTGGTTAGGTCACCAGAGTTGTAACTGCGCAGAAGGAATCACGCACCCCTCATTACTATGCTGGCAGCAGAGCGCAACGGCATCAGGCGGTCTTTATCTTGAAATGTCTTGCAAATAAGAGTCACACAGCGGCTGAGTTGTGGGAGACTGAGTTTGGTAAATTGTTGTCTCCACTTAACCTGCAGCCTGGTAAGGCCATGTGTGACAATGATGCAAACCTGGGTGCGGCCCTTCGCATGGGCAAGGTGACACACGTGCCTTGTATGGCTCACGTGTTGAACCTTGTTGTCCAGCAATTTTTAACACACTATCCCGGCCTAGATGGCCTTCTGAACAGGGCACGAAAACTGTCTGCTCACTTCCGCCGTTCAACCGCCGCAGCTGAGCGACTTGCATCGCTCCAGAAGTCTTTCGGCCTGCCGGTTCATCGCCTGAAATGCGATGTGCCGACACGCTGGAATTCGACTCTCCACATGTTACAGCGACTGTGGCAGCACCGCCGAGCACTGGTGCAATACGTCATGACATACAGTATAGCCTGGGCCAACGAGATGCAGAGGTGGGGCAGATCACGCTGATGGAGTGGTCTCAGATCAAGGACCTATGCACCCTTTTGCAGAGTTTCGACATGGCGACGAATATGTTTAGCGCTGACAATGCCATTATCAGCATGACAATTCCAGTCATTTACATGCTGGAGCACATGCTAAACACTATTCGGAGTCAGGGAGTGGGACAACAGGAAGGGGAGGAAGTACAGGAGGATTCATATACGCAAGGGACAACAACATCACCAAGGTCCAGACGTTCATCATCACCAAGGCGGCAGGCATGGGACCATGGGGGACAGGGATCAACAAGGGCACATGGTAGCAGGTGAAATGTTGAGGAAGGTGCAGGAGAACATGAAGAAATGGATGACGAACTGTCCATGAACATGGAAGAATCGGTGGATGAGGGAGACCTTGGTCAAATTTCAGTTGAAAGAGGTTGGGGGGAGATGTCAGAGGAAGAAAGAACGGTTAGCACCTCTATGCCACAAACACAGCGTGGACTTGGTCCGCATGGCTGCGCAAGACACATGAGCACCTTCTTGCTGCATTACCTCCAACATGACCCTCGTATTGTCAAAATTAGAAGTGATGATGACTACTGGCTTGCCACACTATTAGATCCCCGGTACAAGTCCAAATTTTGTGAAATAATTCCAGCCATAGAAAGGGACGCACATATGCAGGAGTATCAGCAGAAGCTGTTACTCGATCTTAGCTTGGCTTTTCCACCAAACAACCGTAGTGCACGGAGTGAATCTCCCAGTTGTAACTTGACAAACATGGGACGGTCTTGTCATCATCAACAGTCTAACCGTACCAGCAGCACTGTATCTGGTGCTGGTAATGTAAGGGGTAGTCAAACCCCTGATAGTGAAGGAACGTTTTCTCCCCCCCCTGAAGACGTCACACAGTGTGGTGGCAAATGGTACTGGTAAAATGTTACCTGTCATTTTAGCTAATAAACGTTTTCCCCACTAGGTGCCAGTGTAGAGCAGTGTTTCCCCTGGTAACAGTGACAAGGAAAGAGGGACAGGGCAGCCTAGGTGGGGAAGTAAGGGCTCTGAATGCAGTGCTGTGTACAGTCAGATGTGACTTAGGAGTGAGCGGAGTATGAGGTGACGGGACAGAGTGTGGGAAGTAAAACATGGCAGGCAGCCAGAGTGAGTGCCCAGATAAAAAAGAGGAGGTAAACCGGAACGCCCGTAGAAAGGAAGAGAAGTAGTGCCCCGGCAAAGAAGTGGAGAGGTGAGAACTTATCCGGAGCTGGTAGTCTGTGCTAGATCTGCCCTACAGTAAATCCGGGTTCAGAGTGTAGCTGCAGGCGAGGGAAAGTTACCGGGGAAAGAGGAAACCGTCAGTAAGAAGCGTAACCTGTAAACTGAAGTGACTGTCTGCTGAAAGGTGTAATGAAGAATGGAAGCCGTGTTCAATAAAATGTTTCTTAGTTCACCAACTGCCTGTCTGTGGCTCTTTACTGGGAGTGATGAAGAGGCCGGCGAACGTAAGGAAAAAGATGCTACCGGGAACCAAGGTACCGACTTGCACGTGCCCCTGCCACCCACACTCTGCCCCACAAACAACATTCCTATTTTAATAGTGACGGCCGGGCCAGGGGTCAGCCTGCCGCCCCCTGGGCGGGAGACCACCACTACACCCCCTGAGGCGCCCCCTGCCCCCGTTACAGTAACAGCAATTTTATGGAATCATTTCATAATTTTTTTTGACCATCCTTTGAATGGCCACCAGAGACAACAAGGCTGACACATAGTCAACGGCTGGAGAGGATGATACAGGAGTATCTCCAAATGAACATTGATGCCATGACTTTGCAAATGGAGCCTTGCTCATTTTGGGCTTCAAATCTTGAAAAATGGCCAGAGCTCTCCACGTACGCCTTGGAGATCTTGTCGTGTCCAGCTGCCAGCGTTGTCTCAGAACGTGTCTTCAGTGCTGCTGGGTGTGTGCTGACAGATAAGCGCACGCGTCTGTCCAGTGACAATGTGGACGGACTAACGTTCATCAAAAAGAACAAGTCATGGATCCTTAAGGAATTTATTACCCCTGTGTCATCCTGGGGAGAGTAAATGCTTGTGTATTTTGAATGTGCTTGATGCAAATCTACCTGTCAAATGTATAACTGGGGCACAAGTCCTGCCACTGAAGGGGTGTCTGTGTGGCCGAATGTTTGGAAAAAAAGGGAGACTCCGCTTGGAGTAACCCTTGCTTGCAGTGTTTCTAAAAATGATGCAAGATGAACAGATCTGGGATCAGCAAAGACTTTGCTACCTACCCCGGTGTCATCCTGGGGACGGTTAAGTATGGCGTATTTTTGAATGTGCTTGATGCAAATCTACCTGCGAAGTGTACAACTGGGGCACAAGTGCTGCCACTGAAGGAGGTGTCTGTGTGGCCCAATTTTTGGAAAAAAGGGAGACTCCGCTTGGAGTAACCCTTGCTTGCAGTGTTTTGTAAAAATGATCCAAGATGAACAGATCTGGGATCAGCAAAGACTTTGCTACCTACCCCGGTGTCATCCTAGGGAGAGTAAATGCTTGTGTATTTTTGAATGTGCTTGATGCAAATCTACCTGCGAAGTGTACAAATGGGGCACAAGTGCTGCCACTGAAGGAGGTGTCTGTGTGGCCCAATTTTTGGAAAAAAGGGAGACTCCGCTTGGAGTAACCCTTGCTTGCAGTGTTTCTAAAAATGATGCAAGATGAACAGATCTGGGATCAGCAAAGACTTTGCTACCTACCCCGGTGTCATCCTGGGGACGGTTAAGTATGGCGTATTTTTGAATGTGCTTGATGCAAATCTACCTGCGAAGTGTACAAATGGGGCACAAGTGCTGCCACTGAAGGAGGTGTCTGTGTGGCCCAATTTTTGGAAAAAAGGGAGACTCCGCTTGGAGTCACCTTGCGGTGTTTTACATGATTTTAGAAGGGCGTGCCATGCCTATATCTGTAACTGAATAGGATAACTGAAGTGAGCACTAATATATATATTATATGAGATGACACACAGTTAGGGTCACAGAGCTAGGGACCCCTATATAGAGATATACCTTGACGAGGTTTTGGGGCTCAGTTACATTGATCAATGCGATTGCTAAATATCTCCTTTTCCTAATATTCATGGCAGGTATGCAATTCATTATTCACATGTTCAAGTTAGCAAGTAGCATTTTTCATTGTATTTCCAATATTTGTCCATATGCTTGAGGCATTATACTATTATCTAAGTTTGATGTGCAGCCTTATCCGTATATATTATATAATGCCTACAGTTAGGTCCAGAAATATTTGGACAGTGACACAAGTTTTGTTATTTTAGCTGTTTACAAAAACATGTTCAGAAATACAATTATATATATAATATGGGCTGAAAGTGCACACTCCCAGCTGCAATATGAGAGTTTTCACATCCAAATCGGAGAAAGGGTTTAGGAATCATAGCTCTGTAATGCATAGCCTCCTCTTTTTAAAGGGACCAAAAGTAATTGGACAAGGGACTCTAAGGGCTGCAATTAACTCTGAAGGTGTCTCCCTCGTTAATCTGTAATCAATGAAGTAGTTAAAAGGTCTGGGGTTGATTACAGGTGTGTGGTTTTGCATTTGAAAGCTGTTGCTGTGACCAGACAACATGCGGTCTAAGGAACTCTTAATTGAGGTGAAGCAGAACATCCTGAGGCTGAAAAAAAAGAAAAAATCCATCAGAGAGATAGCAGACATGCTTGGAGTAGCAAAATCAACAGTCGGGTACATTCTGAGAAAAAAGGAATTGACTGGTGAGCTTGGGAACTCAAAAAGGCCTGGGCGTCCACGGATGACAACAGTGGTGGATGATCGCCGCATACTTTCTTTGGTGAAGAAGAACCCATTCACAACATCAACTGAAGTCCAGAACACTCTCAGTGAAGTAGGTGTATCTGTCTCTAAGTCAACAGTAAAGAGAAGACTCCATGAAAGTAAATACAAAGGGTTCACATCTAGATGCAAACCATTCATCAATTCCAAAAATAGACAGGCCAGAGTTAAATTTGCTGAAAAACACCTCATGAAGCCAGCTCAGTTCTGGAAAAGTATTCTATGGACAGATGAGACAAAGATCAACCTGTACCAGAATGATGGGAAGAAAAAAGTTTGGAGAAGAAAGGGAACGGCACATGATCCAAGGCACACCACATCCTCTGTAAAACATGGTGGAGGCAACGTGATGGCATGGGCATGCATGGCTTTCAATGGCACTGGGTCACTTGTGTTTATTGATGACATAACAGCAGACGAGAGTAGCCGGATGAATTCTGAAGTGTACCGGGATATACTTTCAGCCCAGATTCAGCCAAATGCCGCAAAGTTGATCGGACGGCGCTTCATAGTACAGATGGACAATGACCCCAAGCATACAGCCAAAGCTACCCAGGAGTTCATGAGTGCAAAAAAGTGGAACATTCTGCAATGGCCAAGTCAATCACCAGATCTTAACCCAATTGAGCATGCATTTCACTTGCTCAAATCCAGACTTAAGACGGAAAGACCCCACAAACAAGCAAGACCTGAAGGCTGCGGCTGTAAAGGCCTGGCAAAGCATTAAGAAGGAGGAAACCCAGCGTTTGGTGATGTCCATGGGTTCCAGACGTAAGGCAGTGATTGCCTCCAAAGGAATCGCAACAAAATATTGAAAATAAAAATATTTTGTTTGGGTTTGGTTTATTTGTCCAATTACTTTTGACCTCCTAAAATGTGGAGTGTTTGTAAAGAAATGTGTACAATTCCTACAATTTCTATCAGATATTTTTGTTCAAACCTTCAAATTAAACGTTACAATCTGCACTTGAATTCTGTTGTAGAGGTTTCATTTCAAATCCAATGTGGTGGCATGCAGAGGCCAACTCGCGAAAATTGTGTCACTGTCCAAATATTTCTGGACCTAACTGTATATCTGTGTCTCGTCCTATTTTTCCTCATAACGCTGTTTTGTTTTCGCATGAAAATTTGTTCTTGTCACTTTCCCATGTGTTTGGCTTGTGTTGTGCGTTGCTTGTCAACTTTTGGACACCTTAGAGGGTGTTTTCCAGGTGTTTTTATGTGTTTGTGATTGCCTCCCATTGTTTCCTATGGGGATTCGAGCTGTTCGCCGAACCGGTTCGCCGAACTGAACTTGAACGCGACCTCCGTTCGGCGAACCAAGCTTGAGCCGAACTGCGACCAGTTCGCTCATCTCTATTCATAACCTCCCACTCTCAATGCCGACACCAGAGAATCCTGACAGCGTGCAGTGTGCACACTGTGAGAATTCAGAAGGCTGCAGTCACAGAGTGACACAAGGAGTGACTGCAGACTCATCACAAATTTGGACAACCCCTTTAATGCTCCTAATAACAAATAAAAACATAGCAACCCTTAACTTGTCAGACAGCACAAGACTTTATTAAAGAGATTTTCCACTACTTTATCATTAATGACCATTCCTTAGGATAGGTCACCAATGTCTGATTGTTCAGGGTCCGGCACCTGGCAACCCCGCCAATTCCCTACTCTAGGTCTCGGTGGTGGCAGGTGGCCGGAAGTGCTCCGTTCTGGATCTGCTCCGTCTTCTGATAGTGGCAGCAGTCTCCTATTAAAATCAATGAGGTGGATGTGCAGTACTCGGTCGCGGACACCATCAGAGGACGTAGCAGATCCAGAAATAAGCATTTCTGGCCACCTGCACCATAATCAGCTGATCAGTGGGGGTCTCATTGCGCTCACATCAGAAGCAATGCGCAATTGGGACCAAGGCCTAACGATAAGACATTGTCAATATCACAAATAAATATTTACATTCAGGTACCTTATAGATGATGTTGTCTCTAGTCATTTGTTTCTATTCTTCATCTTGTCCTGACGCAATGATGACTTTTCACATTCACATCTCGTCTCTGCAGATTTCCATCTTCTCCGGTCTTCTGTAACACATCCTGACACGATGCCCCTAAAAGTAGCAGAATGATTATAATACTTCTACTTAGAAATATCTGCCCTACACTGTGCCCCAGAATAAAGAATGGCCCCTCACAGTATTCTCAAGTATGCACAAAATATGACCCACACTGTCCTTCTTATGGTACATGCCCTCCATATTCCCTCTCTTTCCAAACTGAGCCTACTGTTTACAGTGTCCTTTACCCTGTGTCCCCATATACTGCTCAGTCTTTATTTTGTGCCTTCATCACACTCTCCCTCCTTGCTATAACCTTACACTGTCCTCCCATTCTGCCCCCTCTCCATACCACCCCCCTCCACTAACCAGTCTTTATTCTGTTCCCCTCACATTCTTCTCATCTTTTACTGTCTCCTCACTACCTCCTGTGTGTCCATATACTTTTTCCCCTAACTCCCTATCCTGCCTACTTGCTCCTCATACCAGGTCACTCTTTATTCTGTGTCCTCAAAATTTCTTTCCAGTTCGCTCCACATCCTCTGTGCCACCATGCATCACCCCTCATCCTCTCTGTCCCCATGCATCACCCCTCATCCTCTTTGTCCCCATGCATCACCTCTCATCCTCTCTGTCCCCATGCATCACCCCTCATCCTCTCTGTCCCCATCCATTACCCGTCATCCTCTCTGTCCCCAAGCATCAAACCTCATCCTCTCCCTCCCCATACTGTGTCCAAAGATCCTCTCTTCCCACCATACTCTGTCCACAGATAGTTACCTCCCCCACCCTCTCCCCCATACTGTGTATATAGATATTACCACATCCGCACCCTTTGTCCCCCCAAAGTGTGTCCCCAGATGGTTCCTATTCCCCACCCTCTGTCCCCCCCATAGTGTGTCCACAGATAGTTCCCTCCCCCACCCTCTCTCCCCCATATTGTTTCATAAATACTCCCCTTTCACCCCATAAAGTTCCTCCTCTGTGTCTTCAGCTCCACAGTGGAGCACTTATCAGCGTTTCTCTGCCGCCTCCGTGCTGCGGCGCTGGCTTCCGGGTCAGCAGCGTGATCAGCTGACCTGATCACAAGAAAGCCGTCGCGCTGATCCGGAAGTCAGCGCCAGGGATCACCGCTTCAATTGTCCTCGCGTCTGAAAGATACAAGGACAATTGAGCAGTGGGAGCCGCGCTGCACTTTCTATGAGTGCGGATGTCAGCGTGACAGCCACGCTCAAAGAATAGCCGGCTCCCACCCCGGTAGACTTCCAGACCGCCGCATCAGGCAGCCCGACAGTGCCCCGCCAGCTCCCCCCTAGATACGCCTCTGGCTTGTGCCTCTGCTCCACACATGGCTAATATGTATAGTTTACAAATTAGCCATGTGGACAGAGCCAGAGGTGCTCTTCAGATTTTCCGGTACACCGTACCGGCACGTACCGCCGCAAAAAAATCACTGATACTGAAATATATCTTCTAAATGAGCAAATAAAGAAATAATGATTTGTTACTTTACAGCTGTAAAAAGTAAGACAGAAGGAGGCAGTGCTGCCATCAAAAGCTAAAACGATATCTATCCATCCCACTTAAAATACAATATCTTAAAAACTGTTCATCTACTTATGTGGGATGTTAAATATTTTATATACATTGGTAAATAAAACATTGTAGGTTCAGTTGAGCTTTATTGAAGCAGTTAATGGGTCTTTATAGCAAACAGCAGAATAATGGTTTAATAAGTGTGATACGAAATAAAACTTCCTAAGGTATATTTTTCAATTAAAAGTCCTTAAAAGTTACTTGTTATGTATCCAATGTTCTGTATCCTACAAATACCATAAAAGTGTACTAAAAAAATATTAAATTCAAAATCAAAGCATCAATTAAACCATAAGATTCTGTATCTTAGAATTATTTGAGTATTATATGGTGATTTTTATTCTAGCAATCTCATTTAACTTAAATGCCTGTGCCAAATTTAGCATCAATAAGTGCAAATAAGCTGTTTTGGATTTCTAACAAATGCTTGCTAGGTTTTCATGCCTTTGCTGTTCATTTGAAGTCCCAAAAGGATGATAAAAAATGTTGGCATTGTTTTGTACTATCACGAGATACAATAATAGCACAGCCACCAAATGGCACAAAATGGCAGAGAGGGTCTAAAATGAACGTATCCAGAAACTTAGAAAGCATGTATAAAAAATCAGCACCAGCAAATAAAGGTGATCCCAAAGAACAAAATCCAAACCTTCAATAATCCAATAAAAAATATCACACTAGCTGATGTGTGTCTAATACAAAAATGATCTTAGCCATAGTATAAAAGCTTGGGGATTTGTAACTTTCTTTTCTCATCCTTATCTTACCACTAAACTCTCCAGCCCCTCCGCTCCTCTCCAATACTCATCACATCTTCTGATCCTTCCTGCTCATACTGAAATTCCCGTCCTCTCACACTGAATCGGGTCTTCCGTCTCTCATGTGACCTGGAAGGGTTCTTCAAAGTGAGCGAAATGTCACTGTCATGACCATGCTCTGCAGGCCCCCTGAAGAGCTGGCTTACCCCATGCGATCCCCTCCGGGTTTTCAGCCTCTCCCCGACCATCGGGGAGCGGTCCTTCTAACCCTGATTTGGACCTTCCTCCACTTTATAGCTGAGCTGACCCTGCTGTCACACTTCCAGTGATATTTCTGGCTTCGGTTAGTGCTCGGCTAGTGCTTTGCTTGGGTCTTCCCTGATCCTGTCCCCCTATTGCTCCCTTTCTCCAGCTTTCCTGACTGCCTTCCTCCACCCATGTTTGGTGACCCCCTCAGTCTCACCTCCTTGTCTCTGCCCATCCCGGTGTATTGTCCAACTCCCTCCATAGACCCTCCTGCTGTCTTACCCTCCTTCTCCTTTCCTTCCCATCTCTGTTGTCCATTCTCTTCCCTACCCTCTGACTGACTTCCTCGGTTTACTGATCTCTGCTTGTTCTGACACTGTCTCGGTTTTCCCCTTTTTTCCTGTCATTACCTCTGTGTTCATCAACCTTGGCTTGTTTTGATTACTCTCCCCTGGATTATTCTCCTCCTAGGGTTTTTACTAGTATATCCTGTTTGGTTATACTTTAGCGGCACCTGGTGGTTTAGTTACTAACCGCACCATGTGTCTTTTCACAGTCACATTGTCATGATGTCATGACATGTGCTATAACCTTGTATACGCATGCACAAAACTATCCAGGGATCATCCAGGCAATTTTTTTTGTGAAATTTGAGTAGAATTTAATGACGCTTGAATTTATTTGCTAATCTGTAGCTCACTATTGAAATAATAAGAGCCCATACAAAAACAAACACACATAATACACATTGGTGAGTGGAAAATAAGATCCTAAAATAATACTTCCTATATATTATATTTCTCAGATAAATGCCTTGTTAGTTTTGATATCTCTTACTTATGATATTTATTATTTGTGACTGTGCTAAATTGTAATTGATTCAATATATTTCCAATGTAATATTTATCACAGGAAAATCCAAAATTTGGAGGATATTTTGGTCTTTTTTATTTTCATTACTTTGTTTGATTTTAATGATTTTAATTTATTGAGAATAAAGATTGAATATTGCATTGATTATTTGTATATTGTATGACTCATTTTCATTCTTTTGTACACCATATATGTGTTGGTAATTATGCTGCCAAATCACCTGAAAAATTTACCATTAATAACATTAATGGATGAGTACATTTTTTCATTGCAATGCGATAGTCGTGTCTGCTATTAGTAACATAGAAATGTTATATTTTATTCAGCAATATGATAAAACAGGAGCTGTTTAAAGAGTACTAATCACCAGGATTTTCCTATATAACCTAAAGCCAGTGCTATACTGACACTATCATTCTGATTCTGTACATACCTTTAGTTTTCAGATCAGATGTAAATTTCTGAAATTCAGGCAAGTAAAGTTACAGAAATGCACAGCTTTTGATTGGCAGCAGCTGCTGAATAGCTAATATATGGGTTGGGTATTGCTATCTATTCCTGACCCTGTCTGCTGCCTGGCCTCTGTAGATGCTACACTGTATGGGCTGCATTTCTAACACGTGACAGAAATTACCCATAACTGGAAGGAGCCCATACAGTCTAGCATCTACAGAGACAAGGCAACAGACAGGGGCGGGAATAGATAGCAATGCCCAACCCATATATTAGACATTCGGCAGCTGCTGCCAATCAAAAAGCTGTACATTTCTGTAACTTTACTTGCCTGTATTTAAAAAACTATACATCTGATCTGACAACTAAACGTATATATAGAATCAGCATGAGAGCGCCAGTATAGCACTGGATTTAGGTTATATAGGAAGATACTGGTGGTTGGTTCACTTGAAAGGATTCTTTTCTGCATAATTAGGGAAGAGTATAGCAACATTTTGGTTAAGACAAATCTCTGTATTGAAGTGTGGAGAAGATGGCCATGATAGAAAACGTTACCACCGATCCAATTTGTTTCAATATTCAGATGTGAATTAAAACTTCACTTCATGAAATAGCTTAACACTTTCCAAGCTGACTTATTCCACTAAGTGTTTTTCTCAATACTTCCGAGCTAGAAATGTGAAGCTTATTACAAACACCCATAAACGTGTATGAATTAAATCAGAGATGCAAAACAGTGTTGGCTAAAATGTCATAATTGTGCTAGTATGTTGTTATTGGATGAATATATTTGTGCTAATTAATGCCTCAGTTCACAAGCTGTTATGTGTTTGCTCTGGTTCCATATTACATTTTGTTCAGATATTAATCAGTATGACAAATATACATTAAAAAGGGCATCTTTAAGGAGGGAATGTAACATTATTGTAAATTGAAGAAATCATTTAACTTATGTTAGCATTAGCAAAATGGATAAAATGGGTGACGAATGCCACAAGAAGACATTTACACTGTTTTCATCTCAAACCATTACCAGTTCAAAAGCTTTAGCTTTAACCTTCATTTGCTATTTTGTGATGTTTTACATGGCGATCTCTTCTACCTGTTTATAAGTAGTGTTGAGCCACCCCCCTAGCGTTCAAGTTTGATTTGGTTCGTCGAACGGCGGCTCAGTTCGGCGAATGTTCGACGAACACCTTCGAACCCCATTGAAAACAATAGCAGGCAAACACAAACACATAAAAACACATTATAGATATACACATACAGTTAATAAACATTACCATTACACTTAAAGGTCCCCGCGACACGTCCTGCACTCTGTCACCTGCCGCTTTTCATTCCGATAATCACTGCATCCTCCTGGTAATCAGCACTGATGATAGGACTTTCCGTGACGTCGTCAACCATAGCATGTGACCAGTCACGCGTCTATTATCTCATTGGTTACAGACAGGACCTAGCATGACGTCTATCCATGTGACCAGTCAGTGCATCTCTCCGGTACGCGGTGCTCGTTTGAGCATCTCTGTGTACCGGCGAGATGCTTGGGCACATGGTCGGCTTCCCCGTTCCTACATGTCGGCGCTCTTTACAGAGTCAGCCCACATGCAGGAACTAATAAGGAATAACGTTTGGAACACCATTCTAAGTCTGAACTGGGTGCAAAAACCTAAAAAAAATCACTATATGGAGATAAGGTATGCACACCAGTGACTATGCAAGGCGAATAGATGTAATGGCAGAAACTGCTGTGTGAATACTGACATAAAAAATCCAATAGCTATATGTAAGAATGAAAATGTGAAAAATGGAACCTGCATTACTGCTATGAATATATGAATAAAGAGCTAGGGACCCCAACGTAGAGAAATACTTTGGCATAGTGTTGGGGCTCTATTGCATTGATCAATTCAGTAGCTAAATTTCTCTTTATTCATATGTTCATAGCAGTAATGCAGGTTCCATTTTTCACATTCATTCTTACATATAACTATTGGATTTTTCATGTCAGTATTCACACAGCAGTTTCTGCCATTACATGTATTCCACTTGCATAAATACTGACATGAAAAATCCAATAGTTATATGTAAGAATGAATGTGAAAAATGGAACCTGCATTACTGCTATGAACATATGAATAAAGAGAAATTTAGCTACTGAATTGATCAATGCAATAGAGCCCCAACACTACGCCAAAGTATTTCTCTACGTTGGGGTCCCTAGCTCTTTATTCATATATTCATGGCAGTAATGCAGGTTCCATTTTTCACATTTTCATTCTTACATATAGCTATAGGATTTTTCATGTCAGTATTCACACAGCAGTTTCTGCCATTACATGTATTCCCCTTGCATAGTCACTGGTGTGCATACCTTATCTCCATATAGTGATGTTTTTTAGGTTTTTGCACCCAGTTCAGACTTAGAATGGTGTTCCAAACGTTATTCCTTATTTGTTAGTAGTTTTCCATTTGTGAACCCACCCCACTCACACCTATTGCCAATCCACATAATACGTATATATAGCCTGGGTCTCAGCTTCCCAACACGGTTTTTTAACTGCATGAGAGGACACACACTAGCTAGGGACCCCAACGTAGAGAAATACTTTGGCGTAGTGTTGGGGCTCTATTGCATTGATCAATTCAGTAGCTAAATTTCTCTTTATTCATATGTTCATAGCAGTAATGCAGGTTCCATTTTTCACATTTTCATTCTTACATATAGCTATTGGATTTTTCATGTCAGTATTCACACAGCAGTTTCTGCCATTACATGTATTCCCCTTGCATAGTCACTGGTGTGCATACCTTATCTCCATATACACATGCAGGAACTGGCTGGCACAGCCGGTGAATTGCGGCACCGGGAATCACGTGATCGGAGCACCGTTGTTATAGTAACCCACCTGTCAGATTACTATACCAGCGGTGACATCACCGCTTACAACCCGCAGCCTCTACTCACTCACTGAGTGATTAGACTGCAAGGGAGCAGCAGCGTCTTCCTCCCATGCAGTGCTGTCTGATGTAGCTGAGCTGCATGGGTTGAAGGAAAAAGAAGACAGAGACTCCATGTTTATTACCCCCTCTCAACCCTCCACGATCCTGGTCTTCTAAGTGTGTCTGTGTATTTATTTCTGTGAAAGTATTTTTTCTCTGTGTGGTGTCTTTTTTTAACCCTCTATTGGTGATTCTTAATGGCTGGGTCAAACTTGCTTGACATTAAGAATCTCTGGCTTATTACTAGCTAGTAAAACAAAGCTAGTATTAACCCTTATTACCCAGCAAACCAGCCGGCTTCAGGGCTGCTGGAAGAGTTAGATACAGCGCCAGATGATGGCGCTTCTGTAAAAGCGCCATTTTCTGGGGCGGCTGTGGACTGCAATTCACAGCAGAGGGGCCCAGAAAGCTCAGGTCAACCTGTGCTGCGGATTCCAATCCCCAGCTGCCTAGTTGTACCTGGCTGGACACAAAAATTGGGCGAAGCCTACGTCTTTTTTTTTTAAATTATTTCATGAAATTTGTGAAATAATTAAAAAAAAGGGCTTCCCTATATTTTTGGTTCCTAGCCAAGTACAAATAGGCAGCTGGGTTTTGGGGGCAGCCCGTAGGTGCCTGCTGTACCTTGCTAGCATACAAAAATATGGCAAAGCCCACAGCATTTTTTTGGTGGGCAAAAAACTCCTGCATACAGTCCTGGATGGAGTAAGCTTTCTGGGCACCCCTGCTGCGAATTGCAGTCTGCAGCCGCCCCAGAAAATGGCGCTTTCATGGCTCTTCCAGCTGCCCTGGTGACGGGTGGCTCACTGGGTAATAATGGGGTTGGGGCTAGCTGTATATTATCAACTGGCCCTAAGCCCGAAATTCATGGTGTCACGCCAATATTAGACATGGCCACCATGAATTTGTAGTACAGATAAAAAAAAACACAACACACAAAAAAATATTTTTAGTAGAAATAAAACTCAACACAATTAGCGACCCCATCTTTATTGAAATAAAGAACCCCCCTCTGCAGTAATCCTGGGTCAAGGGTCCCGCGCCGTCCAATCCGGATCCAATATCATCTGATTGGTTTGCTGGAAGACAAAGCGATCAGATGATGTGTCAGGTTCAAGGGCCTGAATCACATGACACAGCAGCTGATTGTATAAACGGCTTTTATAGAGAGAAGAGGAGAGAAGAGAGAGAGAAGGGGGAGAGAGAGAGGTAGCAGAGAGAGAGAAGAGAGAGAAGAGAGAGAGGAGAGAGAGAATAGAGGAGAGAGAGAAGAGAGAGGAGAGAGAAGAGAGAGCAATGCAGCTTCATTCCGTGAATTGCTCCAATTTTAGAAGTGTGTCCCACGGCTCACAGCTGATGTCCAGCTCCTCCCCTGCATAATTAAATTAAATTATAGTTATAAATAAATAATAATAATAATTTAAAATAAATTAAGTTCTTTACCGGGACGGTCGGGACTCAAACTCGTGAACTAACTCTCCTTAGGCAGTAGCTCTTTCCATTGAGCCACTGCCTCTAATGAAAAGCATATGAAGATTTGGTAATCCTGACCTCTATACTGCAGTAGAGAATCCAGCAGCAGATTGTTCAGCTGCAAGGATGGATAGATCGATGGTGAAAGGAGGAAACACTGGCACCATTCAGCGAGCTAGAATTTCAATCTTCCTATTTCAGGGTTATACACGCCATTATATGGCTTGTAAATTTCCTTGCATTCTAGCCACGGTGCTCATTCCAATGAAAGGCCTCGCCTTTCCCCCTAACTTGATGGTCGAATTAAACAGCTTTTTTTACCGAATATTTGATGAGTGCCTTCCATCTCTTTTCCCATGGACTGGATGGATGGATGGGCGGATGGATGGATGGGTGGATGGAGGGATTGGCGGATGGATGGATGGGCGGATGGAGGGATTGGCGGATGGATGGGCGGACGGATGGGCGGACGGATGGGCGGACGGATGGATGGGCAAATGGATGGATGGGCGGATGGATGGATGGATGGGCGGATGGATGGATGGTTGGATGGGCGGATGGATGGATGGTTGGATGGGCGGATGGATGGGCGGATGAGCAGGCAAACACCGGCAGTACCGCACTCATCCTCGCACACATGCAGGCACTACAACCCCCATCATCACCGCACACGCAGGCATTACCTCAGTGACCTCCCCGCTGACAGCGCGGCTCACTTCATTGCTCCGGGGATCTGACAAAGAGCGCTAGTGTTCTACGGTGCTCCTGTCAGCTTCTTGTAGTAGAGCTGGATGCGTCGTGGGACCTCTGTGGATTACGTCGGACCTGTAGGGGTATTTGGCGATTTTAAGAAAATGGTGAAAAAGGGTGTTTTTTTGTTTTATATTCCAAATAAAGGATTTTTTGGTGTGTGTGTTCATTTACTTTCACTTACACGTTAATCATGGAAGGTATCTCAGGGAGACGCCTGTCATAATTAACCCCTTATTACCCTGATTGCCACCGCACCAGGGCAATTCGGGATTAGATAGGTAGAGTCCCGGGACTGTCACATCTAATAGCCAGCAGCCGCCCGGAATTGCCGCATCTGATATTGTTAGGATGGTGGGCTCCTCATAACGTGGTGCTCCCCATCCTGACAATACCAGCCTCCAGCCATGTGGCTTTATCCTGGCTGGTAAAAAAACTGCGGTGCATCCCAATTTTGATGTTTTTTTTTAAGTTATTTATTTATTTTACTGCACGATATAGACCCGCCCGCCGGCGGCTGTGATTGGTTGCAGTGAGACAGTTGTCACTCATCGTGGGGGCATGTCTGACTGCAACCAATCATGAGCGCCGGTGGGCGGGGAAGGCAGGGAATACTTGATTGAATAATGAAGCGGCAGCCATTTTCAAAAGAAGAAAAGCCGCCGGAGCTTTGTGACAGCCATGCAGTGCCGCACCCGTGATTGGTGAGTAGGAAAGAGAGAGGGATTGTGCTGGAGATGCAGGACGCACATAGCCTTACTGCGAAAAGCCACGCTTTTGGTGACCGAACCGTTATCGAAGATAACTCGAACTGCTGAACTTGAAGCAAATCGTTCGAGTTTGTTGAATGACTCGAACGTCGCCCAAAATCACTCGAATTCGAGTCGAATGTTTCGCCAATTTCAAACATCTCTCAACTCTACTTATAAGTGTAAGTACAAATAAATATTTAACCCCTTTACTCCCGAGCCCATTTTCACCCTAATGTTCAGGCCATTTTTTGCAATTCTGTCCAGTGTCACTTTGAAAGGTTATAACTTTGAAACACTTCAATGGATCTCAGTGATTTTGAGACTGTTTGTAACATATTGTACTTCATAATAGTTGTAAATATACGGTATGCCAATATTTTTTGCATTTATTTTTTAAAATATCGGAGATTTGACTGAAATTTTGAAAATTTTGCAATTTTGAAACATTGAATTTTTTACGCCCTTAAACCAGAAAGTTAGGTCACACAAAATAGTTAATAAGTAACATTTCCCACATGTCTGCTTTACATCAGTGCCATCTTTGAATCATCATTTTTTGGGGTTAGGTAGTTCGAAGAGATCAAAGCTTATCAGTAATTTCTAATTTTTCCAACAAAATTTACAAAATCATTTTTTTAGGGACCGCATCACATTTGAAGTGTCTTTGGGGGACCTAAGTGACAGAAAATACCCAAAAGTGACACCATTCTAAAAACTGCACCTCTGAAACAGCTCAAAACCGTAATCAATGAGTTTAACCCTTTTAAGTGCTTGACAGGAACTAAAACAATGTGGAAGCAAATAATACTTTTTCCCCACAAAAATGTTACATTAGACATAAAGTTTTGCATTTTCACAACAGTATCAGGAGAAAATGCACCATAAAATTTATTGTGCAATTTTTTTTTGAGTATGATGATACCTCACATGTGGTGTAAATCTACTGTTTAGACGCACAGCAGGGCTCCAAAAAGAAGCAGCACCATTTGAAATTTTAAACGCAAAATTAGCTGGAATAATTAACAGACACCATGTTTGGAAAGCACCTGAGGTGCCAAATCAATGGAGCACCCCTACAAGAAACTAAGTTTTTAAAATTAGATTCCTCAAGGAATTTATCTATATGTGTAACACCTTCCTGGATCCCCAGACTAAGACAGGCTGTAATGGACAGGCTAGAGGGAAGCCACTCACCAAGCAGGACCCCCAGAACCCTGAAACCCTTTAACCCCTATACAGGGATTTGGAATTACACGGGGCCCTGGAGATCACTACCTGTAGAAGGCTGCAGTCCTGAGAGTAATCGTCAGGCAGGGTCAAACCAGGAATTGCAAAACAGGGACAGAATCGGCAGGCAAGGACATAATTAGCAAACGAAGCAGAGGTCAAATCCGGATTGGGCAGCGAGGTACAAAAACGACAGGCAGAAGGGTAGTCAGAACACAAGCAAGGTCAGCGCACAGGAATCAAAATACAAATCGCACAGGAGCCAGGAGTACAAAACTATCTCTGGCAGTGGTCACATGACAGGAGGGGGAATAAGAAGGGTGTGGTGTCTTCCCATTGGCTGCAGGTGAATGATGGCAACTTCAGCTGGAAGACACACGCCACCTACAGTCAGCCAATGGTACTGCAAGTTCCAGGGAAACCCAGCCTAGTGGATAAACAGAGCCTGGCGACCGGAACAGAAGTCGCAGGAGCGGACTCCGGTGGTGACATGACAATATGTTTGTTGATCATCTTGAACCTTCAGGTGCTTCATAGAAATTTGCATCTTTCAACCATGCAAAATAAAAAATAAATTTTTACCACAAAATTGTTACTTCAACCAGATAGCTTTTTCTCACAACACAAGAGTAACAGGAGAAAATGCACTATACAGTTTATTGTGCAATTTCTTCTGAGTACACTGATGCCTCATGTGGTGGAAGTCAACTGTTTGGGAGCATGGCAGGGCATTTAGAGAGCCCCTGATGTGCCTAAACAATGGAGCTCCCCAACAAGTGATCCAATTTTGGAAATTAGACCTGTCATGGAATTTAACTTGATGCTTGTTGAGCAACCTGAATCCCCAGGATGCTTCACAGACTTTTATAACGTTGAACCGTGAAAATGAAAAATTAATTTTTACAACAAAATGTTGTATTAGCACCAAAGCATTCATTTTCAAAAGGGTCACATGACATAATGCACCATATAATTTGTTATGCAATTTCTCCTAAGTATGACAAAACCCATATGTGGTCAAAAACTACTTTTGAGGCATAATACAAAGTGAAACAGGGAAGGAGTGCCATTTTGGAGTTCAGATTTAGTTGGAATGGTTTGCTGATGCCATGTCAGATCAGCAGAGCCCATGAGGTGCTAGAACAGCAGAAACCCTCCACTAGTGAAGCATTATACAAAGTAAACTCATCAATAAATTCATCCAGCGGTGCAGTGAGCATATTGACACTACAGGTGTTTCACAAAACTTTACCTGATTCAGCTGTGAACAAAAAGTAATACATTTTTTATTACTAAAATGTTGTTTTAACCCCAGATTTTCTATTTTCACAACGGGAATAGGTTAAAAAAAAGGCCTCATAATGTGTTACATAATTTCTGCTCAACATAGCAAAACCCCACATTTGACTGTAAAGTACTGTTTGGCCACACCAGAGGGCTCGGGTGGGAAGGAGCACCGTTTGATTTTTGGACCACACATTTTCACAAAATAGTTTGATGGTTGTCATCTTGACCTCGGGTAACCATAACAATGATCTGGCCCTCTTTATTACATTGCATGTGTCCTGATCGGAGGGGAGAGAGAGTGCAATCCCTCTCCCAATCCAATACGTTCTATGATCAATATCGATTGTGGCATTGCAGGGGTTAAACAGCCAGGGACGGCATAGAGGCCATCTCTGGCTGAGGGCCGGGGCTCAGCTGTAGGGTAATCAGAGTCCACAGCAGCTATCACAGGGGTACAGCGTCCTGTGCCCCCACAATTGTTAGGATGCAGTGGTACATCTTTGGTCGGGAAGAATGCAAAAAAATAGAATGTATCAGTAAGTTCTTGGTTGTCAAGCGGTTAAAGCACCACTCCAGCATTTTTTTTGTCATATTTTACCGGTGAAGTGTTGCTACTAATCTAAGTTCCCTGAACTTAGTCTCATACTTAACAGCTGCTTGTTTCACCATTCCGTACAGTCTCCAATAGTTTTTGACCTCCTGGATAATTCCTGTGGTTTCTGGGCGATCCAAAAGTCACAACTCAATGTGAACAAGGCTCTTGTAGACTTGCAATGAGAGCTTGTGACTATTACCTCTGACTTCTTGTCAGTCAGAAGTTACAATCACAGGATGGCAGCTCGGGATCGGAGCGACGCTGGGAAGAGCTGAAGACAGTAAGTATGATACTATGCGCAGAGACCTTATGTTAGTAGCACCACTCTGGTTCTGCAATAAAGCAAAGTTGCAGTGGTTCTTCAATAATGGCCCATAACAGATGTTCATCTCTTGTTCTGAATTTGCAATTTAGCTTTTTGGGTCCATAGAGATTTGGACTGCTGTTTTGTCTAAAAATCAAATCACTGTTATAAGCCCATGTATTATTATTCTGTTATGGCTATGAGGAAAATATCTAGTAAATGAAGTAATCTTAGAGTGTAGGATTGTCTCATGCTCATTAATCAGCATCATAACTGAACTTTGCATTTTGCTGTCATTGAAAATCATCTTCATATTCAAGACTGAAGGAATTTTTAGCTTATAGTTTGTTGATCATTGTCCAGGTTACTGTCCAGCTTTGTGAAAAACCAAACTTGTCAGACTAAACTTTTGATCTTGACTGTACATACTGTATATCCCGCTGCATGCTACTGCCATATTTTGTAAGTAAAGTACCTTACAAGGAATATAATACTACATTGACAATACTAAGAGTTCAATGCTTGTATCAAACTTCGCAAAGGGGTGCTCAACATGTGTGAAGATCCTATTTCACTGGAATCAGGCAAGAAAAATAGAACTATCAAAAGTTGATGCTGAAAGTAGTTATGACTGTTTACATGGTAAAATACATGAAGTCAAATGTATTCTAATTTCCATTTATGCCCCACATCTCTACTTTTGTGTCTCAAGTGACAGCGCTAGGGATGGAGGAAACATCGCTAATAGCTCTGGATGGAGCACAGTCTATCAAGGGATGCTGGTGTGATTAGGACCTAAGAATACTTTCCAACAGCTCAGCCGGAGTAATTATTACCTTGCCATGGCCTATGGGGCAGTTACCAATTGTAACTGTAAACTGACCTTAGTTTGTTTCCCCTTTGATACCTGGTACCTGATCTGGCTTATTTGATACACATTTTTACTCTTTGTTTTATTTTGTCCTCCTTATTGTGATTATTTTTATCCCCCTAACCTCGTCCTTGCCTTCTGATTTTGTCTGCTTTTTGCTGTTTCTCATTTTGATCCAGCTATTTTAACCTTGGTCAGCAGCTACTAGAAGGATGCAACCTAGGGGACAGTTTTGTAAGTCTAGATCCCTGCATAAGGGTAAAGGGTAAAGGGCAAAGGCCAAAGGAACTCAGGGACCTGCTGGATGGAGTAGCTCACACAATAACCATTCTTAAATCCCTATTTAGAGCTGCAAGGTTTCTACGAACAGTTCACTCTTAGATCGGAAAAACTATGCAATATTCAATATAAAGATGATGTTCAGCCTATTAACTTTGGACTTATGTTAAAGAAGGTATTTCTATTGGTTATGTGCAGGATTAGACCCGAGAAAAAGGATGTTCTCTTGTTTTTCTAGGTCTCATAACTGTATATCCCATGGAGACCATTTATTAATTATTAAGCTGTTACTTGCAAAAGTGACTGGAATATAATATCTGTTAAATACATTCTTTGACCAGTCTTCATTCAAGTTAACCATTGATTGTGGCCTCCTTTGTTGAATGACGCATCTATCTCCACACATATTATTGAACACTTTTCTCTCAATAAAGGAACAGAGAGCTTTGGGATAGTGTAATATGCAATGAAGAAATTGTTACAAGGCAGTCTTATTAAACATATCAATCAAAAGAAATTCACAACTAGACAAATTGGTGAAGAGTTACGCAGATGTTCATCTGAGATGGAAGAGGAGGTAAGCGTAAGGCTACAGGAGCACGTGTTGGATATTACAGAGAATAAAATAATTTTTAATGAAAAAAATTCTGTTATGAGGAAGGTGAGAGAAGAGTACACATGATGGAAATGATAGCTAGGTCTCAAAAGTGGCCCATTTAAGCTGGCAGTGATAAAGTCTCAGATAAAGTCGGTGATAATGGACATGAAAAACATCCTGATGGCATTCCTTGCATACTATATTGATTTTTAGAATCGGGACTGCAGTTGTAGTAGACAGATTAGATCTTATCTAAGTCCATTACTTTGCCGCTGTTGGCAGAGGAGGACAGAACAGTCTTGTAGTCCCCGCTCACACTTTAGAAATTGCAGCAATCAACTGCATTGTTAGGCCCCTGGTATAACGAAAAAAGAAACAAATGCTCAACTGGCACTATTCACATGTGGACAGCAGGCCCCAAGCAGGAGACCCAGCACAAAACCAGCCAGAATCCCAGTAGTGCTCGGCGAAAAATGCCTCCAGGTGCGGGAAAAGAAAAGTATTTCAGCACAGAAGAAAATCCACGGCACTTACTTCCAGTGAATAAAATCTTTTATTGCGACATATTAAAATTGACCTCTTAATGGAGGCTGAGGCAAGAGTGGGGGGAGGGGTGGACAAAGTGCAGATTCACTCAGACAACAGACCGTTTCAAGCGACTGCGCTTCTACAAGTCTGTAGAAGCGCAGTCCTGTCAAACAGTTTGTCATCTGACCGATTCTGCACTTGTCTGCCTTTTTCCACCCCTCCCCCCACTCTTGCCTCAGCCTCTATTGAGAGGTGAATTTTAATATGTCGCAACAAAAGAAGATTTTCTTCACTGGAAGTGAGTACTGTGGATTTCCTTCAGTGCATAAGGCCCCTGGGATTGATGGGTTTTACTAGATACCTATATTAACAGTTTGTTGAAGTCTTGCAACCAGAACTTCTCTGGATATTTTAAGATGCGATGGAGTGAAGACAGCTTCAGCACTCTATGAACGGAAGCATAATAGTGGTTATCTTGAGGTTATATCTAATTCATACTGTACAGTATTCCTGTTTAAGGTGGATATTAAGGAAATGTCGAAGTCCTTCACTCTTCATCTTTCTAGGGTAATGACACTCATCCACTTAGATCAAACTGTTCTATGTTCTTGGATGCCATCAAGCCATTTCAAGAGTGGGTTTTCAATGAGAGGTGTTTAGAAAAATAGGGTTGTCTTCATTAGATCAGTCACATTGTTGTATGCAGTGTCAAATGCCAGTATCCATATAAGTAACATGCTTACAAAGGCATTTACATTGGACTACTTGGTATTGTTGTCCCGTCTTCTCTGCTGTTCATAATATCCATCAACTCTTTGGCTGCTTGTATTATCTCACATTTGGAAATCATGGGCTTTCAAAGTGAGGTGTCAGATGAAAAGACAGCCCTTTATAAGCTTTTGTTTCTCATAAGGATTCCATGAAGTCTGTTATATCGCAAATAAAGTATATAGGCTGTATTTGGGGTTAAGTATCACTTGGACAAGAACGGAAATTGTTGCCAATAGATAGCTAATCAAGGACATTTAACTGCAAATAATACTTGACTCTCAATTTGCCACAAAATGCTTAGGAATAGATGTATTCATGTCTATGTTAGAATCAATACTTAAAGAATTCAAGCAAAAATTAGACATTTGCTATAAATTGCCACACCCTTTTATACTTGCTGCATAATACCCTTGATTTGATTGCTCAGTGATGTCTTTGGAAAGTTAGTAGCTTGTTTCATGATTTGATTTGGCATAGGGGTCATGGTATAGTTAAATTAGAGATGCTCCATTATCACAAATATGACTGGAGGTTAGCTATACCTAATCCATGTCTGTACTTTCTAGCTGCACAGATACAGAATTTTAAAGGTTTGGGACTGCCAAGACCAGACTCAAATAAGACATTAAGTCACATATTTTTGCAAATAGAATTTCACTGTGAGAATTAGACAGGCATGCATTCAAAGCTCATGACACACAGTTTTCCATGTTATACAGTATATGTTGCACAGAATACTCTTCTGTGACTTTTTAATTTATACACTGGCTGCCAGAATTGGCTAGTCTGGAAGGTTTTGGTAAGTGGAAGGTCAAAGGGGTGTGATATTTAAAACATACACTCCTCAATATTGGAAAGAAGAAGTTGTGGAATTCTGAATAATCATTGCAGTAAGGGTAAGTCCTGACTCCTAGTCCTTACCCATTGTCACAAGTAGATTTTTGCAGGCATCGCCAACTGTCCTTGCCGTATCAGGATCTGTAAAAACTAAAGATTCTGGAACTTTGCTTAGTAACTTCTCTGATGTCTGTGATCAGCGCAGGGAGACACAGGCATTGACTCACAGACTTAGGCAGGCTAGCAAGAGTTAATCTCTGTTGGGCTGCTTGTTAGTCTCTTTGATCACAAGATGTGAGATAGTGAGTCACACTCGCTTCCCTCCTATATGTGCTGGCTGGACTATTCCATTAATGCCAGTTAGAGCTTACCTACACTGGTCTAGTTAGGTGTTGAGATCCAAACTTGATGGTGGTTGTTGTGCATTATTGCTATGAGTGGCTGTGGTGCTAATTCTTGTCTTTTTGTTGCTGCCTTCTGCTCTTGATTTTCTCCTTAGTCTCTAACTGTTTGTTCCTATGAGTTTGCAATGTTTCTGAGGTTTGGTTTTCACCTTGCTGTCATAATCTGCGTTTCTATCACACTCTGCCCTTTCCTTTCCTGAGTTGGGGAGTATATATAACAGATTATATCTAGTCTGTAGAACAGTAAGGCATGGGACTCTGGCATCTCACCCTTCAGGTGGAATCTGGAGGTGAGCGATAACCTAGAGTCCCCTAGCATGAGGGACAATATAGGAGCCCCCTGTCCCTCACTATCCTGCAGTCACATTGTGACATCCATCTAGCGACATTGACTATATATCACAATATATTTTTACTGTTACCTGTTCAATCTTCTGTTTCCTCTTTATTGTGCTCCCCTCTCCCCCTCATTTGTTTCTGTCTTTCTCCCACACCTCTCTCTTTCATACATGGGAGTCTGTGAATAATGGACCAGTGATGGATGACATTTAGTAGAGGGATTCTCAACAGCCATCCAGTTGATAAATGTATAAATTAAACATATACATTTAACAGGTGAGCCTATGTGAGATGGATGGTCAACAGCTGTTGTCTATTGAGACATTTTTTTCAATGTATATGTTTGCCATGCTAGTTTGGCACAATTCATCACACAACTAGATTTATGTTGAGATAAATTATGGAATGATACATCTGATTGAATTATGTCAGTTTGTCCTCAGATTCTGACCAACAGTTTCCAGAAATTTACCATCATATAGCAAGCTGTAAACCATATGGACTGTCACTTCTTAAAAAATGATAAAAATGGCTATAAAACTGATTGAGAATGCTGATGATATTTGAAGCATCCATCAAGAATCAAAACTGTGTGGGGTCAAGCCCATTTTCTAATGACTTCTGGTCTTAGAAGAAACTAACATTAGATATGTTACATTGGGTTTGGTACCGTACTAGATCACGTAGAATTTATAACTGAGCCATTCTAGCAATGTTGTGGATAAACATGGCACTTCTATATGTGCTCAAGTAGGATCCAGTCCCGTATGTAGCAAAGAGCAAATATTTGGCACACAAATAGTTGAAGAAACTAGTATTTTATTGAGCAAGCTTGACCAGATACATTTGCCACACAGCGGTAGACACAGTGAGCTACACCAGCACTACTTTCACTCACACGCTGAGCAGACCATCTACACTGTACACTGATGAAGGTCTATGTTACAACTTAATAATTCACTGCACTCTATAAAAGTTCATGCAATAGTAGAATTTATTTGTGGTATATACAAAAAATGTTTTTGATAGTGATTAGTGACTTGTCACTGGAGACATTTCGACCCATCCAGGTCTTTTGAAAAAGCGACTTTTTGAAAAAGACCGAGAAGACCCTTCCGGGTCTTTTTCAAAAAGTCGCTTTTTGTCCCCAGTGACAAATCACTTATCACTATCAAAAATATTTTTTGTATATACCACAAATAAATTCTATTATTGCATGAACCTTTAGAGAGTGCAGTGAATTATTAAGTTGTGATTTTTGGGCTACCCCATTTCACGTGCACCTCAACTCCTTCTGAGTGCAGAACCATTCTCTTTACTTGAAGGTCTATGTTAGACTGAAACAACTATGCTCTATCTGGTCAAGCTTACTCCATAAAATACCAGTTTATTCAACTATTTGAGTGCCAAGTACTTGCTCTTTGAGCCATCCTAGCGACTTGAGACACAAGCAGCAGCATAAGTGTCTTGCAGTGGGATTATGTTTGGCAATTAACATGTACGCTCCGATAAATTGGTATTTCTTAACTACCTATTGTATATTCTCTTGGTCGTGAACACAAATTAAACTATTTTACTACAATGTTATTTTGGAGCAAGGAAATCTTGAATTTATTGATGAATTTGGAAGTTAATATCCAAAAGCCAGTAAGGAGATTGATTCTAAACAATGTTTGGATCTGAAACATGTTGTAAATGCAAGATGACATAAGAATATTGCTGAACCTGAAGCTTGCTGGAAAAATGTGAAGAAAAAAAAATGTTTACAAACTGTGATTTATACCAACACAGTGTTATTAACTGCTTTTCACTTCTAAATCAATAAAACATGACATTTAACCTTTGTATTTAGCTGAAACTCCAGGAAGTCCAATGCCTTAAAGAGGATATCTGCCAGAAACATGAGAGGGAATTTACTAATTCCAAACAAAAGTTCTCAGTTATCAGTTATTCTTACTGTTATTGGATTTTCTAGAACTCGAACCTTTGATTTTAAATAATCAATACTCTACTTGAACAAAAATAGACATGTTTTTTAAATACAAATTTTACTCATTTATAATAGATCACATGGACTAAAGCAACAGGGATCCATCTAAAATATGTCCAATTACTAAACAATGAACCTGAACACATCTGACGCCAAATAATCAATATGAAGTAAAGCATAAAACATAAAATATGTATCCCTTGAGTGTTATTAATATATTTCTGTCCTTGTATTTAAACCCCCACCAAAAAAAAATTTGACTTTTTTTGTTCATCATTGTGGACTGGGGGTTTCCAGATGTTTTCATCTGAATCATGAATTTTGATATTTTTAAAAAATTGCATATGCTCAGTTGTAATGTAACCCCCCCTTAAGTGATTTTATGTACAGTATATATTTTAGTTCAAATTTTTCAACATTTTAGAGGAATGTGCTACTTTTTGTGCTGAAAAGTTGCAAAATACTAAATACAAGTTTAATACAAAAATAAAGCTGATAATTATTTTGAGCAAAATTCAAGAAACATCAATAAATACCAAAAACTAAAAGCAAAAAAACTAGAAATGATGAAGCAGGGCTATTATTTCAAAATGCAAAAAGTGTTACAAAACATGCAATCACAGGTATTAGGAATAGTTTCTTGTTAAAAATATTCATGGATCAACAAAAAGAACCAATGTTTTTTAGAGGACAGAGGCCATAATACAGTCCATGGTCACCGTTAAAGGGAACCTGTCAGGTCCAATATGCACCCAGAACCACGAGCAGTTCTGTATAATGCTAATCCCTGCCTAACCGTCCCTGTATACACTAGCATAAATAAAGAGATCTTTAGAAAAAAATGTTTCTAAAGATCTTTTATCGTATGCTAATGAGCGAAGGAACTAGTCCTCAGGGCGTTAGTTCCCTAGCCAGTCGCCCCATTAGCATGTTAGTATGTCCCTGTGGGCGTGCTAACATGCTAATGAATACGGAGCATCAGAGGATGATCTTACTCACCTCTCCACCGCCATTGCATCCAACGGGAGATTTCAGCTCAGTGCGCATGAACCCAGAGTTTGGGTCATGCGTACTACTTCAGTTTGAAGCCAGGACGCGTACACCCGGCTTCATAGTGCACATGACCCAAACTCTGGGGTCATGCGCACTGAGCTGAAATCTCCCCCGTTGGATGTGATGGCAGCGGCGAGGTGAGTGAGATCATCCTCTGATGCTGCGCATTCCTTAGCATGTTAGCTTGCCCACAGGGGCCCACAGGGGCATACTAACATGCTAATGGGGGTGACTAGCTGGGGAACTAACGCCCAAGTGACTTGTGCCTTCACTCAGTAGCATACGGTAAAAGATCTTTAGAAATACTTTTTCTAAAGATCCCTTTATCTATGCTAGTGTATAAATGGACAGTTAGGCATTGATTAGCAATATACACCCAGAACTGCTTGTGGTTCTGGGTCCATATTGGACCTGACAGGTTCTCTTTAATAACAGTACAGATCAGCTACAATTTTCAGCATCTTATCCTCTTTCTTGTGATTCTTGATTATCCAACTCAGTTCTTAAGCTGGGTTCACACATAGCGACAGCGACAACGACATCGCTGTTACGTCACCATTTTCTGTGACGTAACAACGACCTTGTAAGTCGCTGTTATGATCGCTGCTTAGCTGTCAAACACAGCGATCATAACGTCGCTACATGTGCAGAGAGCAGGGAGCAGCGCACACTGCTTAGCACTGGCTCCTTGCTCTCCTAGCTACAGTACACATCGGGTTAATTAACCCGATGTGTACTGCAGCTACATGTCACAGTGCAGAGAGCAGGGAGCCGCACACACTGCTTAGCGCTGGCTCCTTGCTCTCCTAGCTACAGTACACATAGGGTTAATTACCCAATGCGTACTGCAGCTACATGTGCACAGAGCAGGAGCCGGCACTAGCAGCAAGAGCGGCGGACGCTGGTAACGAAGGTAAATATCGGGTAACCAGGGAAAGGTCTTCCCTTGGTTACCCGATGTTTACAGTGGTTACAGCTTTCCGCAGCTGCCAGACGCCGGCTCCTGCTCCCTGCTCGCTTCATTTCGTCGCTCTCTCACTGTCACACACAGCGATGTGTGCTTCACAGCGGGAGAGCGACGACGAAAAAATGAAGCAGGACATTCAGCAACGAGCAACGACCTCACAGCAGGGGCCAGCTCGTTGCTGGATGTCACACACAGCGACAGCGACGGGACGTCGCTGCAACGTCACAGAAAATGGTGACGTAGCAGCGACGTCATTGTCGTCGTCGCTGTGTGTGACACCACCTTTACAGTTTTGGATTTCTATCACTGTTTCATTGTCCACTTGTATGGTATACGTTGTCCTTGCTAGAATGTTTCCTTCACTATATGCTTATTATAAAGCGTATCTTTGAGGGAACAGGTTTAATTTGTATGGAAACCTGGAAGTAAGTACTAAATTTTGGGGTAATTAGGCATAATGCAGGACAAGACAGGTCTGCTACCTTTGTAAATAAAAACTCTTTGACTCTAATCTTCACTTTTGAACAAAAATTAAAACCCCGAGCAAAGAACATCCTAATATTAATTCAGGACTCCATAACGGTGTCTTAAAAGGTGTTTTAAAAAACAAGCAACCTTTTTAAGCAGTTCATAATCTTGGTATCTCAAATTATTATTTTCTGAGAAATTTATCACAGTAAATATGGTAGGATATTTTGAACTACCCCAGGAAGAAGCGTCTCATATAGCCAAATTACATGTCATGCTTTGCACTGATGAGGGGCTATCCCCCTAAACATCATGTCTGCAAATTGAGATTTTGGTTTGGTTTATATCCTAAGTCATATGTCAAGACTAGTTAAAAGATCGATATTGATTTTTAGGATTGCTACTTCCAGTAAAAGTCACTACAGTTCAAGTACTCTTCCTTTCTGAAAGGCAATATCCATATTGAACTATATAAATTAAGATGCTAAATCATGGACTAAAGCCATACTGACCTTGTTGTGTGACTTTGGCTGATTTTCTATTGGTGATGTTATGAAGTAATCAATTTAAATATACTCTTTGGTGTAATATGTCATGTATAGAGATGAGAGGATCAAAGAGGATCGAGTTGAATGTCCTGAAATGTGTGGCTTCATGCAAATTCGAACATTTTAAGATTTGATTAGGGGTTTACAATAAAAAGAAAATAAATTTCCCACACTGCTGAATAATCAGAGAGCAGACAAATGCCATTTTGCATTGCTGCACAGACCTCCCCATAATGCCCTGCAGCTATGATATCTTACATATTATTATACCTTGCACCAGTGGTCCGCAACCTTTTTGACCTTGATAGCCACATTCAGCTCTGAGAGAGGCTCACGAGCGACATCTAGCTCCCTCACCCATGACAGTAGTGGCTTTCAAAGTTCACCTTATTAGTACAATGACAGCCAAATGTTTTCCACATAAATCACACCGAGGCAATTTACCGAAATCCAGGGGTTCCAACTCTACCCCATTCAAATCTACACTTCTGTGTGGGACTACTCACAAAAGTCCCCATGTTGAAACCTGCTTTCCACAGCTATTTGCTAGACCTGGAGCTAATCTACCGAGCTTGAAGACAGCCGCAAGCCACACATCAAAGGCCCATGAGCCAAAGATTGGAGACCCCTGCCCTGCTCAGTGGTGGTCATTACCTGGGACATCACAGATCAGCAGTTCCCACTAAAGCACAGTTTGCATGTAATTTTCCTTGTCCCTCTCTTATGTCTGTCTTGTAGTGTGCAAGCTCTTATGATTAGTGATAAGCGGACTCGCAGATACCCATGACTGGCGGGTCCAGTCTGGGTAAAAAAAAAGTTTGGGCTGGAAATGGTCCTGGATATCTGGCAGGATGCAGGTTCCCATATGAATATATGGGGACCTGAATCAGGCACTTAAAAATGGTGGTAGAAAGGATAGAAGAGATTAGAGCGCTTTTTTCTTACCGGTCTCTGCGTGGCTGTACACTGCTTCCAGGCCACTCACGCTACTTCCAGGGATGCTCATTGTGCTTCATGCATATGCACTGTTTCCCCACTGGTAATCCTAGCATCTCTGAATGGTTTTATTTAGACAGTGCCCCCAGGCTGTTTCACAGCGTATTTGACTGCAACCAATAAACAAAAAAATTGATGTAGGGTTCCTCGTATGATGATATCCAGCACACATAAAGCATACGGCTAAAGGCTGTAGTCTCCAGCCATGTGCTTATCTTGGCTGTGTTTCAAAATAAGAAGAACCACACTCGGTCAGTATATACATGATATTTCATCTATGTCCAGCAGGCTGACGGTCCTTACATACTTGAGTCTTCACCCTTTGATATTCTTGTAACACTAACTTTATATGCAATCATAAAAACGTTATGTCCATATTATGTCCAATAAAATGTATTTTATTATACACTGAACAAAAATATAAACACAGTACTTTTGTCCTTGCTCCCATTTTTCATGCCGAACTCAAAGATGTAAGACTTTTTCTATGTACATAAGGCCTTTTTATCTCAAATATTGATTACAAACTTGTTTAAATCTGTATTAGTGAGCTCTTCTCCTTTGCCAAGATATATCCACCTCATAGGTGGGGCATATCGAGATGGTGATTTGACAGCATAATTATATTTATGTTTTTGTTCAATGTATATATTTTGTATTAAAATTTTTCTTAAATAATAATAACATTACCAACAACATCTCCAACATACTATATGCAGTCTTCAAATGGATGAAAAATCTGTCATTAAACAGAGATATTGATCTATAGCATGTTTGTCAAAATATTTACTCAGAATTTCCTTATCAACTGATATCAGACGTTTTAGTTGGATAAATCCAGAGGAAATAAATAGAGGATTAAATAATAAAATAAATCAACATAAAAGCCATCTTAAAAGTGTGATTTCTAATATTTTTTATTCAGTCATACTCTTTCTCCTCTTTACTACCAATGTGGAGCTAACACAGATTATTTTTTTAGGTCTTCCAGTATATACCATGCAGTTGATATGATAGGTTATATAATTCTCTTATTTTCCTCTGTATTGCAGGATTTCAATATAGACTGTTTAACGTTAATGGAATTTTACCTGCTTGTGATTCTTTACTTGTAATGGCATCTCCCTGCTCTAGCTCTATATTATGCTTAAGTGGGATAACTGTTAGCTCTGCTAAAGAGCTAAAGAGGGGAAAGAAGGTTTTAACTAGTGATTGAGAATTCATTTTTAGATAATAATATCATGTAGTAGTTTTGGAGGGCCTTTTAAAGTGTTAATGACGACATCTGGATATTCCCAATAGTAAGTGTTACAAGGGATGCACAGAGCTCCAAGTGTACTTGTTGAACCTGAAACCAATTTCCTGAAAGAGGCAGGATCAGGTCAAAGCCATAGACCATGGTAAAGATCAGTGTTGAGTAGTTGGCATTTGGAACACACAGTTAAGCTATCAACTGTTGGGACCATTTTGGGACAATTGAAAATGTAAATAGCCCCATGCATAAGTTTAATCCCATATTGACCTAGGACGTATACATACTTCCTAGGTTGCTTACCTCCCTTTCATGTGGGCTCCCACAACAAGCCCACATCTTTCCCCACACATCTTGGCTGATCAGAGCAGCTGACATGTGCAGCTAACAGGCGCAGGTGGATCAGAGATCAACTTGTGACTGCTAACCCCTTAGATCACATTGTCAAGCTGTGACAGTGCAATCTAACACACTCTGCGGTGAAGAACTGCGCAATCCCACCAATCAATGGCTACGTGATGTGATCATGGGGCACCAATGGGTTGTCATGAAAGCGTGGGGTCAACTAATGACCGCTGTCATGACTCACTTCTTGTGAATGATGGCAGAGCACTGGCATTCACATGAGATCAGCATTTATGCTGTTCAGAAGGATGCTGAATCACCGCTCTGATCAACAGAAGCAATTGGAAAGTGAAAGTCCTAAAGCCCCCCCCCCCCGAGTGGACTAGTAAAATCAATTAAAAAATGTAAAAAAAATATGAAAAATTAAAAAACAAAGTTTGTATCACTCCTCTTTTGACCCATTGAAAAACAAAAAAAAGCAAAAAGAAACCCCAACCCACTTATTTGACATCACCGCATTCAGAAATACCTGATCTATCAAAATATAAAATCAAATAATCAGATTGGTAAAGGGCGTAGTGATAACAAAATCAAAACTCCAGAATTACGTTTTTTGGTCGCCACAACAGGCAATCAAAACATTGCACCTACCCAAAAGGGTATGATTAATAAAGTCAGCTCAAGACACAAAAAATAAGCCATCACTAAGACCCAGATTCCAAAAATTGAGAACTGTACAGGTCTCAGAAAATGGTGACAGAAGCACAATTTTTTCGGGTCAAACTTCTGATTTTTTTTCCACCACTTAGATAAAAGTAAAACTATACATGTTTGGTATAAACAAACTCATATTGAACTGGGAAATCATAATGTCAGGTCAGTTTTACCATATAGTGAACATGGTAATTTAAAAACCCCAAAAACAATTGTGCAATTGCATTTTTTTGCAATTTCACCACACTTGAATTTTTTTTTACCCTTTTCCAATACAATGTGGGGCAGAATCAATGATGTCATTCAAAAGTACAACTCACCCAACAAAAAAAAATTGATCATATGGCTATCTTGATAGAAAAAAAAGTTATGCCTCTTGAAAGAAAAAACAAAAAACTGAAAATTGCCGGGGGCTGAAGGGGTTAAACTGAATTTCCCTCAAGGATTCATTGATGACATTTTTCCAGAAAGCATACAAACCCATTCAAATTTTGGAGGGGATATCAACATTGTTGATTTGTAGCATCCATTATTTATATTAAGTATCAGGATGTACTCCCAGTAGATTAAGTTTCATCATAAAATAGAGGGGCACCCATTGAGTAATGTAGGATAGGATGAAGGTCATTTTATTTAGATTCAAAAGTTACATCCCTCAAGTTGGACAGAATTGAGAGTCTTAAAGCTTATGTCACACACAATGACAAGTATGTCTATTGTGGATTCAATCTACTATAACATGAAAGACAAGCTCAATTATGATTTCTAGTGCTAAGAAGGTTTGTACCACCATTATCCTTACAGGCCATGAGTTTAGGCAAACTGATTCTGGGATATTTCCTCAAGTAAGTTATGTATGACTGCACAAGGGCTAAACCCCCGAGAGGGGTATTTTGGAGGAGAGTTTTTTCTCCTTCAGTTAAGGTATCTCACGTTTATGAACATTAGTTTTAAATTCAGAGTACAAGCCAAAGTCATTTAGGAGGCCAATAACTATTGGTTGGTGGGATTTAGGGTTAGCTAAAAACAGAATGATATCAGCAAAGAAAGCTGTTTATATTTTTTTCTTATTGATCTTAATACCTGTAAAAGTACTTGGACTCATTAAAATAGGGACTAATGGTTCTATTGCTAGGTTAAAAAGAAGGGGAGATAGTAAACAGCCTTGTCATGTTCCTTTTTCCAAGGGAAATGGCTTTGACAAGAACCCTGGGGTATAAACTTCAGTCCTGGGGAGGCATATTAATTGCATAGTTAACTGATAATTTGATAACTTCATGTTAGACAGCACTGTATATAACCAATCCCATTTAATATTGTCAAAGGCTTTTTCGGCATCAATATTTAATATAGCTGGAGCCTCTTTATCATTATTTAATCTTTAGACCAGTTTTATCTAATACTAAAATTACCTTTCTAATATTAAGGGTTGCTTATCAGCCTTTAATAAATCCTTCCTGAGATAGGGGCGTATTTAACAGGGTTTTTTGTTCTTCAGAGAAAATGGACATGTTGATCTTATCTAACAGATTGGTGGTAGAAGGTGTGGTTTCTTTTTTTGGTCTTTATAAAGTTCACTATAAAATGAAAACAGGATGTTATTAATTATCTAAGGGTTTGCATGAATGTCCCCACTTGTGTTTTTTAATTTAAAGGGAACCTGTCACCAGGATTTTTCCTTATAAGCTTGAGGAAATGAGGAAAGGTGAAAGACCGCTCACGCATGCGCATTACAATACTTTGATCTACCCTCAGCAGGGCAGATTAAAATGCAGCTGTGCAGGACCGCAATGCCATTGACTCGCCCTCCCCAGCGCCTTAGGTGACTCTGTGTCGGGCCGGACTAGTCCGGGATAGTCAGTGGTGGTTGGGCCTGATTCCGTGACCCTGATGGAGTCAATTAAAATGGCGGTATGGGGGAGATGGTAATAGAGTTTATATAAGATTCGTGATGCCACCTGTGGTAATTTGCAGCTATGGAGCTGCAGCTGCTGGAAGAGACCTCTGGGGCTGATGTTATGGCAGCTGAGGTGTTTTTTGCTCTCTACAGGTAGAGCGTGTACCCCGGGGCAACCTTTGGTGATTGGTAAAGTCTATGGTGTTTGTTCATGTGGTGCAGGATAAAGCAGATGACACAGGGCTTGCAGTCAAGATATTTACTCACTGTTCAGTTTCAATGCTGCAGCTGACCGGTTACCCACGGAATGCCAGGATCCGCTGTCAGGGATCTCCGCCAATCCCGGATAGTTCAAGGGTCAGTACCGGTGCACCCCTCAAAGTGTCCTGTCTGGCTTTCTCACTAGCGCAACACTGCACTTGGCTGTCCTGCGCCTCCACCACAGGGCCTGTCCAAAAGGTGGCTGACCTAAGTTGTATCTTGCTTCCCTTTGCAGGTGGTCTGTGGCAAGTTGTGGCCTTGGGCGCCTGCAATGATCTCCCAGGCCTTCGGTTTCACTAAAAGTAATGTCTTTCTTCTTTCAGTCTAAAGACCGTCCCTGTATTGCAGCCGGATCCCTCCACCCGGTATTCTAGTGGAACAGGGCCATGGGACGTTCGTACTTCCATGGCACCCTGGAATCTCTTCTATCGGTGTCACCTGGACCTAGCAAGACGCCAGGATCTCCACCAGGAACCTCCTTCTGTCTCTGTCTTTCTGACCGCTGTCCTCTCCTGACAGCCCACATCCTCACTCCTCTCTCTGACTGCCTAAACTTGAACTTACTGGTTCCCCTTTCTACTCTCTGACTCCTCCCAGACCCTTCCCTGGTAGGCTCCACCCCCTCATGGACCAGTGAATGGGACTTAAGGACGCATAACCAGGTATACTGGTCGCTACTCTCAGCATTAATGGAGTGCCTGCCTTAAACCCTGACCCGGTGAGTGACCTACCAATCGGTGTGTGCAGGTTTTGTCTGTGAACCGGTAGATGACCCCATTCTTACCTGGGATGGGATACCACACCTCTGGATGAGGTGCAGCACCTCTGTGGCGATGGAAGCCTCAGAGGCACCACACTATCCTGTATGAATGATGTAGAATGCTTCATCCATATGGGGCTAGGAAGAAGGACAGCAATCGCAGCAGGGAGACACCAGACCGCGAGCTGTGACACCCATAGGACCGCAACACTTCAACTGAGTATAATAAAGGTGTTTTTTACATTGTACAGAGTGACCTTGGCTCTTATATACAGTATTCTGGAATGATGTATTAAAAGGCCGACTTGTTAATTCATGCCATAATTTTCCCACTCAAACTGCTTTAGCTGTTTCCCACAATAAGGAGGGATTATCCTAGTGTATTTAGTTATCAGTTATACATGTCTTACATGATTGATTAAGGGACAATCTGAATAAATCATCTATACAGAAATTATTAGGAAATTTCCAAAGGAAATCCGAGCCTTTAGAATGGGAGTGTGCTAATTCCATTAGTATTGGGGACTGACCAAGATGGCATTATTGTCTATATTAGTACATATTAGTTTGGGAAATATAAACAGGGACATTAGCAAGTAGTCAATACAAGACAATGATTTATTAGCGTGCGAGTAATGCAAATATTCCCTATGACTTGTATGAAGAAATCTCCAGAATTGGTCAGACCAAGCAAGCATAATAGAGGGAAAAGGACCTTGTCATGTGCCATGATCAAATGAGGATGGACAGACATGGCTTTCCTATCCTCAGGGACAGAAGCAACACAATTAAAATCTCTTCTTATTATCATGTTAGATGTGGGGTCTAGAAGTAATGTAATTTTTAGTTGCTTAAAGAAAGATTTATTACCCCCATAGGGGGTGTACATATTACATAAAGAAATATCCCGACTCGGTGTAGATAATCATTGTTGTGCCAGCCTAAGTTCACTATTCATTTATTGGCTTACTAGAAGGTGGCCCGATTCTAACGCATCGGGTATTCTAGAATTTACATATTGTGTAGTTAATGTATGATTTTTGTTATATATATATATATATATATATATATATATATATATACATGTTGTTGTGTGTAGTTACCAAGTGTTTGTGTAGGGCGCTGTAAATGGTTCTGGGAGTTGTCTGGGTGTGGGGGTGTGTGAGAGTGGTGTTGTATGTGTAATGCGTTGTGTGTGTTGCATTGTTTGTGGAGCACTGTGTGTCTGCAGCGTTCTGTGTGTGTGGTGCTGTGTGTGTTGCGCGGTTTGTGTGGGTGTGGAGTGCGTGTGTGTGTTTTGGGGGGAGGTATGTTTTGTGCAGTGTGTGTTGCGCGGTATGTGCGTATATTTATGTATGCCGCGGTGTTTGTGTGTTGGGTGTTGTGTGTGTGTGTGCGGCGTTGTCTGTGTGTGTGTAGGTGTCTGTGTAGGGCGGTGTTTGTGGTTCCCAGTGTGTGTGTGGTGTGTTGTGCGGTGCGCGTGTGGCGGTGTGTGTGTGTTTTGGGGAGAGGTGTGCACCCCCCATCGTGTTCCATCCCCATGCTGCACCCCCCATCGTGCTCCATCCCCCATGCTGCGCACCCCCCATTGTGCTTCATCCCCCATGCTGCGCACCCCCCATCATGCTCCATCCCCCATGCTGCGCACCTCCCATCGTGTTCCATCCCCTATGCTGCGCACCCCCCATCGTGCTCCATCCCCCATGCTGCGCACCCCCCATCGTGATTCATCCCCCATGCTGCGCACCCCCCATCGTGCTCCATCCCCCATGCTGCGCACCCCCCATCATGCTCCATCCCCCATGCTGCGCACCCCCTATCGTGCTCCATCCCCCATGCTGCGCACCCCCCATCGTGTTTCATCCCCCATGCTGCGCACCCCTCATTGTGCTCCATCCCCCATGCTGCGCACCTCCCATCGTGTTCCATCCCCCATGTTGCGCACCCCCCATCGTGCTCCATCCTCCATGCTGCGCACCCCCCATCGTGCTCCATCCCCCATGCTGCGCACCCCCTATTGTACTCCATCCCCCATACTGCGCACCCCCCATCGTCTCCATCCCCCATGCTGCGCACCCCCCATCGTGCTCCTTCCCCCATGCTGCGCACCCCCCATCGTGCTCCATCCCCCATGCTGCACCCCCCCTGTTGTGCTCCATCCTCCATGCTGTGCACCCCCATTGAGCTCCATCCCCCATGCTGCGCACCCCCCATCGTGCTCCATCCCCCATGCTGCGCACCCCACATCGTGCTCTATCCCCCATGCTGTGCACCCCTCATCGTGCTCCATCCCCCATGCTGTTCACCCCTCATCGTGCTCCATCCCCCATGCTGCGCACCCCCCATAGTGCTTCATCTCCCATGCTGCGCACCCCCTATTGTACTCCAACTCCCATGCTGCACACCCCCTATCATGCTCCATCCCCCATGCTGCGCACCCCCCATCGTGCTCCATCCGACATGCTGCGCACCCCCATCATGCTCCATCCGACATGCTGCGCACACCCCATCATGCTCCATCCCCCATGCTGCGCACCCCCTATCGTGCTCCATCTTCCATGCTGCACATCCCCCATTGTGCTCCATCCTCCATGCTGCGCACCCCCCATTGTGCTCCATCCCCCATGCTGCGCATTCCCCATCGTGCTACATCTCCCATGCTGCACACCCCCTATCGTGCTCCATCCTCCATGCTGCACACCCCCCATCGTGCTCCATCCCCCATGCTGGGGCCGCCGAAAACGGGTCCAAGCGTGGCAACGTGTGCCGGGGGCGGGGCTGAGCGGGTGAGGCGTCAGCATATGCCGGCTCTCTGCACATGTGTACCGGGAGCCGGTGTACGCTGGTAACCATGATACACATTGGGTAACTAAGGGAAGCGCTTCCTATAGTTACGCGATGTGTATCATGGTTACCAGCGTACACCGGCTCCGTCACGATCCCAGCATCACAAGGTTATGTCCGCCGGGAGCGGGGCCGAGTGTGCCAACGTGTGGCGGGGGCGAGCGGGCGAGCCGTCAGCGTATGCCGGCTCCCTGCACATGTGTACCGGGAGCCGGTGTACGCTGGAGCGGGCGATGCATGCGGAGGGCCGGGGCGAGCGGCTAATCCATGCGGGGGGCGGGGCCAGGCCGAGGTGAGCGGCCAATCTGTGGGGGGGCGGGGCCAGGCCGAGCCCAGCGGCCAATCCGACAGTTGTCACTGTAATGACACTGTCACGGTGACACAATGTCACGGTGACACAATTTTGGAGCAAGACAGACAGACAGAATAAGGCAATTATATATATAGATTAAATGATGTGTAAGTTTACTGATTGGGATTAAAACCCCTGCTTTTCTATGAACCAAAGGGGAGTCATACACATTGCCCACCCACAATTTATGCATCCTGACAAAATCAGCCTCAGGTAGATGACTCTCTTGTTGAAGGGCAATATCTGGCTTAAATGCTTCAAATGTCTAATGACCTTCATGCGTTTTTTGGTGGCATGCAACATTCTATGAAACAATAATTAAATTTGAAGAAAGAAAATCGAGTATGATGGTAAACAGCATTCTTGAAATGACCTTATCTAACTGGAAGTGAGATGACTATAAAGAAAACAGAAAAGTTTTCAAGAAATAAGAAATCTACATGACAAACGCTCAACATAATGAGCAACGATAAATTACCTAGCATGAGTTGATGACTCCAACCTTGTCTTACTAGGAAAAAGGAATCATGGGGCTTCAATTCTACCCAACCTGTGAGAAATAATCCCTTTTTACTCTTGCTGTTAACTAATATATCGCTCATTAACCGAAGAAAGCATAAAAAGTTTAACAATAGGTTCACTATCAGTAAGTTAACTGTACATGGAAATATAAAAGTACAAAGGTCACTTAGCACCCCTTTTTTGATGATGAATAGCAGGTCTTTGCTCTTTGGGAGGGCCTTGATTCAAAAGTTCTACTGGACTCCGTGAATGGTGATGGAGGTTATTTTCCTAGGAAGAATGAATCTCACTATTCGAATCCCTCGGGTGTAAGAGTTTGTTCACAAATATGACTGCCATTTCTGTAGATATTACAGTGTGGAAAGAGCCATTGCTCTCTTTTATCATCAGAACCAGAAGGTAATTCATTTGGAAGTGGGTATTGTCTTTGTATAGTTTGGTACATATTGTACTGGAGAATTTGTGTTTTTTGGTCACCTCAGCAGAGAAATCTTCAAAAAGAAGGACCTTGTGGCCACACAGTACCATAAGTTGACTCCATCTTTAATATACAGTTAGGTCCAGAAATATTTGGACAGTGACACAAGTTTTGTTATTTTAGCTGTTTACAAAAACATGTTCAGAAATACAATTATATATATATAATATGGGCTGAAAGTGCACACTCCCAGCTGCAATATGAGAGTTTTCACATCCAAATCGGAGAAAGGGTTTAGGAATCATAGCTCTGTAATGCATAGCCTCCTCTTTTTCAAGGGACCAAAAGTAATTGGACAAGGGACTCTAAGGGCTGCAATTAACTCTGAAGGCGTCTCCCTCGTTAACCTGTAATCAATGAAGTACTTAAAAGGTCTGGGGTTGATTACAGGTGTGTGGTTTTGCATTTGGAAGCTGTTGTTGTGACCAGACAACATGCGGTCTAAGGAACTCTCAATTGAGGTGAAGCAGAACATCCTGAGGCTGAAAAAAAAGAAAAAATCCATCAGAGAGATAGCAGACATGCTTGGAGTAGCAAAATCAACAGTCGGGTACATTCTGAGAAAAAAGGAATTGACTGGTGAGCTTGGGAACTCAAAAAGGCCTGGGCGTCCACGGATGACAACAGTGGTGGATGATCGCTGCATACTTTCTTTTGTGAAAAAGAACCCGTTCACAACATCAACTGAAGTCCAGAACACTCTCAGTGAAGTAGGTGTATCTGTCTCTTAAGTCAACAGTAAAGAGAAGACTCCATGAAAGTAAATACAAAGGGTCCACATCTAGATGCAAACCATTCATCAATTCCAAAAATAGACAGGCCAGAGTTAAATTTGCTGAAAAACACCTCATGAAGCCAGCTCAGTTCTGGAAAAGTATTCTATGGACAGATGAGACAAAGATCAACCTGTACCAGAATGATGGGAAGAAAAAAGTTTGGAGAAGAAAGGGAACGGCACATGATCCAAGGCACACCACATCCTCTGTAAAACATGGTGGAGGCAACGTGATGGCATGGGCATGCATGGCTTTCAATGGCACTGGGTCACTTGTGTTTATTGATGACATAACAGCAGACAAGAGTAGCCGGATGAATTCTGAAGTGTACCGGGATATACTTTCAGCCCAGATTCAGCCAAATGCCGCAAAGTTGATCGGACGGCGCTTCATAGTACAGATGGACAATGACCCCAAGCATACAACCAAAGCTACCCAGGAGTTCATTAGTGCAAAAAAGTGGAACATTCTGCAATGGCCAAGTCAATCACCAGATCTTAACCCAATTGAGCATGCATTTCACTTGCTCAAATCCAGACTTAAGACGGAAAGACCCACAAACAAGCAAGACCTGAAGGCTGCGGCTGTAAAGGCCTGGCAAAGCATTAAGAAGGAGGAAACCCAGCGTTTGGTGATGTCCATGGGTTCCAGACTTAAGGCAGTGATTGCCTCCAAAGGATTCGCAACAAAATATTGAAAATAAAAATATTTTGTTTGGGTTTGGTTTATTTGTCCAATTACTTTTGACCTCCTAAAATGTGGAGTGTTTGTAAAGAAATGTGTACAATTCCTACAATTTCTATCAGATATTTTTGTTCAAACCTTCAAATTAAACGTTACAATCTGCACTTGAATTCTGTTGTAGAGGTTTCATTTCAAATCCAATGTGGTAGCATGCAGAGCCCAACTCGCGAAAATTGTGTCACTGTCCAAATATTTCTGGACCTAACTGTACCTGAATAATTTTATATTTAGCATTTAAGTCCAGAAACTTCATGATGACTTGACGTGGACAATGTTTATCAAAGAATGATAAAGCCTGGCCCACCCTGTAGATTCTCTCGACTTATTGGTAAATGTTTAGCTTTAGGTTTTAAGTCCTTTTCTTTCTGCATCTCAATGCAGCGCTGAAAGGGCTGCAAGATAATATGACAATAACTTCCGCTGCTAAGAAGGAACTATCAAACATTGACTTGTTACCCCTGGTTGTAGAATACAGGGTTGATATGGGGGAAAAATGATGATCTTGCTGACATCAGAATTCAGTTTTACAGATAATGGAGCCATTTTGAGGATGTCCTTTGTGGCAGACATATGGAGGGGTCAAACACTAGACTGTCCAGAGCCAAGAAGGTAGCGATCCATAACTGTAGTGTTATGGGTTGAGGGGCAATTCATTCCTGGTTTCATTGAAGCTACTGGTCAATGGGGGGAGCACACAAAACACCAAGTTTCTTACCAGCTGCCGGATCCCAAACACAGGTGAGGTTTTTTTTTCCTGTGCACAAGATTGCACCTATCCGTTCCACATTCTAGGGCTGTCAGTGACATCAGGAAATCCTTCTACCAACTCAGCCTGGGATATCACCACTCTTGGCTCTCCTTACCTCACAGTTACGTTTCTGCCTTCGCTACACAGCAGGGGACAGCGTCTACTCCTGGGATGTCAAAAGGAGGCTGATGTTTTGGGCTTCCAGGTAGGCCTCACACTGAAGCATGTACAGTACAGCATGGAGCCAGAGAAGCAGGGCTAGGGTTAGATATTACGGATTCTCAAGGCACACAAAAGGGACTGGCTAGTTATATGGTAGCGAATGGAGCTTTGTTTTAGCTGGATGGCTCAGATTAAATCTGATTGGAGCTCCTTCATTCATTCCTGCAAGTGGCGTCTATTAAAAATGGTGCACCATTTGGCATTTACAGGCATCTTTTCTTTTCCAGCACAGTAACAACTTCAGAACTAAGTTTCTTTTATTTTTTTTTTTTTTTATTGATGATTGACCACAAAGATCGCCTCTACTTTCATGTTGTCATAAATCAGCACAGAGGAGCTCAGAATAAGACAGATAACAGTAACAAGGTCCCTATCAAAATAAGTTAATTCATGAATTATCATATAGGATTTCCTGTAGCTAGCAATAGAAATAGCAACCCAGACACTATAGAAGACAAATGGTTTAATTTGCTTTAAATTAAATGCAATTGTATTAATTAATTAAAGCTGCCTATACATGTCTTTAAGCAAAAAAAAAAAAGTCTCCAAAATTGTCCATATCTATTAATATTGCCAGAAAGGACGTTTCTGGACATTTTGTAATAAATGCTCTTGTCTTTAAAGATTAAATGATTGAATAAATGGCTGATATCTGCAGATAACTAATCAGGTTCAATCTGATTAGATCATATGGTCGCCCATGGATGATCAGCCAAGGTCACTGCAGACATACAAGCATAAGAAGAACTGATAAATGACTTCTGGTTATCTACTATTGTATCATTATAATAAGCTTTTGTGATGCTTCAGGGCTGTGGGGTACTCAGTCCCAGGCTGGTGGTGCGCAGTGGAGCAGTCATGGTCGCGGCCCGGTACCGTGGCCCTTGGGGTGTCGTCCTCTCAGGAAAGGAAGTGGGTTTTGTTTAAAATAAAAGAAAAGGGGAAAAATAAAAGAAAATAATAAAAGAGTTCTCGACTACGCCACTAGCAGCGTGCAGCCAGGTTATAGGGGGGCCGCCACTGCAGGTTTATGCTGGGGCTAATGGAGTGGTTCAGCCTGGATGTTTGGAGCCCTCCGCAAGCAGGAACAGGCCCCAGCAGTCAATGATGAGGATAGTAGTGGGGAACTGTTACGGGGGGCTGTCTGATAATAACTGAAAGGAGTATCAGACAGTCAGGGTCCACCGTGCAAAGACTTTGCTGCAGACTATGGCAGAGTGCAATACCTCTGTTAACTCACAGAAGGATATAATAAGTAAGTAAAGCAATTCCTCCCTTACTTGGAGGGTGTGTGGAATGATCTCTGTTAATAATCACAGAGACAAAGGCAATGTGTGCGAAATGGCACCTACCTAGGTCCGCTCTTCTAGTGGTGCAAAAGAGACGAACAGCAGCGTAAGCCGCACAAAGCTCCTACCTGCGTTCGCTCCACTAGTGTGCGAGGACACGAACCACTAGATATGGCACCTGCCTAGGTCCGCTCTTCTAGTGGTGCAAAAGAGACGAACAGCAGCGTAAGCCGCACAAAGCTCCTACCTCTGTTCGCTCCCCTAGTGTGCGAGGATACGAACAACTGCCAGACGCAGTATAAGGAACGTTACCCTAGCGGCAACGTCCACCTACGAGTAGAATCACAAGGCCCAGCCAGACCATGTGCCTCAGGCACCTGCCTATGTCCGCTCCCCTAAGAGGTAAGGATACGGACAGCAGCCGAAGCTGTAAGGTATAAGAACGCTACCCTGCCGGTAGCGCTCACCTAGCATAGACAGAGGAATGCCTAGAGGAACGCGCACAGAGCGTCTACTCATATGCATGAACCAAGAGGACTGAGCACCATGCGGCGTGTGTCAGGGTCTTATATAGACTCTGTGCCTCATCCAAGATGGAGGACACCAGAGCCAATCCGCTGCCAGAACGACAGGAGTGACGTCATGCTGGCCTATCACCGAGCAAGACGTCACAAGCACATGACCAGCGACCAATCGGCATAGAAGGTGTCAGAGACATGTGACCTCGTGTCAGCGATGATGTCACCCGCACATGTGCGATGGCTCCAAGATTGGACTTAGTCTCCAGCGCTCGCACATGTGCAGTAGCAAGAAATCTGGACTTAGTCTCCAGCGCTCGCACATGTGCAGTAGCAAGAAATCTGGACTTAGTCTCCAGCGCTCGCACATGTGCAGTAGCAAGAAATCTGGACTTAGTCTCCAGTGCTCGCAGCAACCGTAACAGTACCTCCCCCTCAAGGGCCCCCCTCCCGGCGACGCAGGTAATCGGCAACTAAGTCGGGAGCATGGACAGCCTCCTCAGGCTCCCAAGAGCGATGTTCCGGACCATAGCCCTCCCAATCTATCAAGAAGAACCTGCGCCCTCTAACCATCTTAGAACCAACTATGGCTCGTACCTCATAGCTAGAGCGAGAGGAATCAGAGGCAGGAGAGTGCACTTCACGAGCGTGAGGTAAAATAGCCGGCTTTAGCAGTGAGACATGGAATTTGTCATGAATCCTAAGATGGACAGGTAACTTCAATTGATAGACTACAGGATTTACCTGTCGAAGAACCTCATAAGGACCCAGGAAGCGAGGAGCAAATTTGACAGAGCTCACTCTAAGTCTCACGTGTTTTGCAGAGAGCCACACAAAGTCCCCTGGAGAAAAGACAGGAGCCGGGCGACGAAACCGATCGGACACCGTCTTCATACGGTCCTTAGCTGCTTGGATCGACTCTTGAGTCCGATCCCAAACCTCTCTGGCATTAGTTGCCCAGTCGGCCACAAGAGGAGGAGGTGCAGCAGCGGGAAACGGTACTGGTACCCTAGGGTGTTGCCCATTATTGAGTACGAACGGTGTCTGCCCAGTGGCCTCAGCCAGCGAATTGTTAAGGGCAAATTCTGCCCAGGGTAGGAGGGAGGACCAGTTATCGTGGTTCTCAGCAACAAAGTGTCGAAGGTATATAATCATAGATTGATTGGTACGTTCAACCAAACCATTAGTCTCCGGATGGTATGCCGAAGAGAGATTCAACTCAATTTGCAGAAGGCTACAAAGATCTCGCCAGAAACGGGAAGTAAATTGCGGGCCTCTATCACAAATGATACGATCTGGCATCCCGTGAAGCCTAAAGACATGCTTGAGGAATAGTTTGGCTAGTACCCTGGAAGATGGGATTCTCGATAACGGTACGAGATGAACCATCCGGGAGAAATGGTCCGTAATGACCCACACAAATCTATGTCCCTGTGAACATGGAAGATCACCCACAAAGTCCATGCCTACCACCTCCCATGGTCTATCTGGCACTGGTAAAGGATGCAAGAGCCCAGCCGGTCTCTGCCGTAATGGACGGTTGCGAGCACACGAGTAGCAGGAACTGACATATCTCTTGACGTGGCTGGCTAAGTGTGGCCACCAATACCACCTCTCCAGTAACTCTCGTGTCCGCCTAATACCAAAATGCCCACCCACCTTTGAGGTGTGGGCCCATGACAGTATATCATTCTGTCGATCAGGCGGAACAAAGGTCTTGCCCGGTGGGATTTGGTCTAACGTCACAGGGGAGAGCGTATGAAAAACCCTGGAGGGAAGGATAAGACGAGGTTCGTCAATCTCTTCCTGGGTAGAAAGCATAGAGCGAGACAGGGCGTCTGCCTTGTTATTCTTACTCCCAGACAGATAGTTGATGGAGAAGTGAAAGCGGGAGAAAAACAAGGACCAGCGGGCTTGGCGAGGATTCAGACGCTGAGCGGTTTGTAAGTACGTCAGATTCTTATGGTCTGTATAGACCTGGAAAGGATGTTTCGCTCCTTCCAGCAAGTGACGCCACTCCTCCAAGGCTAATCTCAAGGCGAGCAGTTCCCTATCCCCAATGGTATAGTTTCTCTCTGCCGGTGAAAAGGTTTTAGCAAAGAAGAAACACGGCCTTTTTCTACCTGCACCGTTCTTTTGATACAAGACCGCACCAGCACCCACTGAAGAGGCATCAACCTCTAAGAGGAAGGGCTTACTCTCATCGGGTCTTTGAAGAACGGGAGCAGTTGAAAAGTGTCTTTTTACTGCCTCAAAAGCCTGAGATGTCTCAGTAGACCAGGCTTTGGGATTAGCACCTTTCTTAGTCAAGGCCACCAAAGGGGCCACCAAAGTAGAAAAATGGGGTATGAACTGCCTGTAATAATTTATGAATCCTAAGAAGCGTTGCACCGCCTTCAAGGAATGAGGTTCGGACCATTGCAGGACAGCAGAGAGCTTCGCAGGATCCATAGCCAGACCCTCTTGTGAGATAATGTAACCCAAAAAAGGCAATGAGGACTGCTCGAATACACATTTCTCGAGTTTAGCAAACAATGAGTGCTCCCTTAAACGGGAAAGGACACGAACGACATCCTGACGATGAGTCTCCAGATCAGGAGAAAAAATCAGGATGTCGTCCAGATACACCACTACTGAGGATAACAGTAAATCCCTGAACACATCGTTTACGAAGTCCTGAAATACTGCGGGTGCATTACATAACCCAAAAGGCATGACGAGGTATTCATAGTGACCGTCTCGGGTGTTAAAAGCGGTCTTCCATTCGTCACCCTTTCGAATTCGTACCAAGTTATACGCACCCCGCAGATCCAACTTCGTAAAAACTTGAGCTCCTCTCAGTCTGTCAAAGAGCTCCGAAATTAAAGGTAATGGGTATTTGTTCTTTATTGTGATTGCGTTGAGACCCCTGTAATCTATGCAGGGACGCAAATCACCCTCTTTCTTCCGAACAAAGAAAAACCCAGCTCCCGCGGGAGAGACAGACTTACGAATGAACCCCTTCTCTAAGCTCTCTCTTATATAGGTCGACATGGCCTCCGCCTCAGGTATCGACAGGGGGTAAACCCTGCCTTTAGGTGGAACCGAACCTGGGATAAGGTCTATGGCACAGTCATACGGCCTATGGGGTGGAAGAACCTCAGGACCCTGTTTGGAGAACACGTCAGCGAAATCCAAATAGGGTGTAGGTATGGGAGAGAGATCAGTTGATGCAACCGCAACGACCTTAGGTGGTAAGGGAAGACATCGGGACTGACATTTCGAACCCCAACTAATAATGCTGTCAGACTCCCAGTCAATGTGAGGAGCATGAGTCCGAAGCCATGGAAGACCCAGAAGGACGTCGTCTATACCCTCAGGCAAAACAAGAAAAGAAATCTCCTCTATGTGACCCTGAGACAGGGAAAGGCGCAAGGGAACTGTCCTGAATGTAATGGAGTCAGACAACATAGTTCCATTAACAACACGGACAGGAATAGGCGCCTCTAACATGATAGAGGGAATATTGTGTCCCTTTACAAATCCTGAGGACACAAAAATCCCGTCAGCTCCGGAATCCACAAAAGCCATAATAGGCCATGTATTCTCAGATAACGAGAGCTGACCTGGGATACAACACTTAGAGGGTGCAGAAGACGTCTCTAGTAACCCCCCTCTAATGGTTACTAGGCCAGGGAGTTTCCCTGACGACTAGGACACTTGTTGGCATAGTGCCCAGCTTGACGACATACGTAACATATAGGAGGACCAGACTTGCGTAGTCTGGAGGACGTATGACCTAACTCCATAGGAGTGGGAGATGTTTCAGATGCTGAGGAAGATGGTAGTGGACCCTCAACAACTGGAATAGCCCGATGCTTAGGGCGTGAGGAAGAGACCTCGAGTCTACGTTCCTTATGGCGTACATCGATCCTCGTTGCTACTGTGATCAAGTCCTCCAGAGAAGCAGGGACCTCACGAGTAGCAAGGGCATCCTTGACATAGCCTGCCAACCCTCTCCAGAAGATAGGAATCAACACCTTCTCTGGCCAATCTAGTTCTGCCACCAGAGTTCTAAAAGCAATGGCATAAGAACTAGTGGATAACGAACCCTGAGATAGATCTAACAGTCTCAGGGCCGCATCATGGGTAACCTGCGGACCCATGAATACCGCCTTAAGAGCATCAAGAAAGTCTTGATGTCTCAGAGTAACCACATCAGAGCGCTCCCATAGGGGAGTCGCCCATTCTAAGGCTTTGTCCTGAAGTAAGGAGATGATAAAGCCTACTCTGGACCTCTCCGTAGAGAAGCGAGAAGAGTTGACCTCTAGGTGTATCTGACACTGACTAATGAAACCACGACATGATCTGGCATCGCCAGAATATCTGTTTGGCAGAGCAAGTCGAGGATCATGTGCAGATGTCACCATGGTCTGAGGTTTATCCTCTATACTCTTGAGCCGTGACTCAAGTACTTGTATGTAACGGTGTAACTGCTGATATTCTGCCATAACTGCCAGACCCTTGGCTCAGTCCTAATGTTACGGGGGGCTGTCTGATAATAACTGAAAGGAGTATCAGACAGTCAGGGTCCACCGTGCAAAGACTTTGCTGCAGACTATGGCAGAGTGCAATACCTCTGTTAACTCACAGAAGGATATAATAAGTAAGTAAAGCAATTCCTCCCTTACTTGGAGGGTGTGTGGAATGATCTCTGTTAATAATCACAGAGACAAAGGCAATGTGTGCGAAATGGCACCTACCTAGGTCCGCTCTTCTAGTGGTGCAAAAGAGACGAACAGCAGCGTAAGCCGCACAAAGCTCCTACCTGCGTTCGCTCCACTAGTGTGCGAGGACACGAACCACTAGATATGGCACCTGCCTAGGTCCGCTCTTCTAGTGGTGCAAAAGAGACGAACAGCAGCGTAAGCCGCACAAAGCTCCTACCTCTGTTCGCTCCCCTAGTGTGCGAGGATACGAACAACTGCCAGACGCAGTATAAGGAACGTTACCCTAGCGGCAACGTCCACCTACGAGTAGAATCACAAGGCCCAGCCAGACCATGTGCCTCAGGCACCTGCCTATGTCCGCTCCCCTAAGAGGTAAGGATACGGACAGCAGCCGAAGCTGTAAGGTATAAGAACGCTACCCTGCCGGTAGCGCTCACCTAGCATAGACAGAGGAATGCCTAGAGGAACGCGCACAGAGCGTCTACTCATATGCATGAACCAAGAGGACTGAGCACCATGCGGCGTGTGTCAGGGTCTTATATAGACTCTGTGCCTCATCCAAGATGGAGGACACCAGAGCCAATCCGCTGCCAGAACGACAGGAGTGACGTCATGCTGGCCTATCACCGAGCAAGACGTCACAAGCACATGACCAGCGACCAATCGGCATAGAAGGTGTCAGAGACATGTGACCTCGTGTCAGCGATGATGTCACCCGCACATGTGCGCCAAGATTGGACTTAGTCTCCAGCGCTCGCACATGTGCAGTAGCAAGAAATCTGGACTTAGTCTCCAGCGCTCGCACATGTGCAGTAGCAAGAAATCTGGACTTAGTCTCCAGCGCTCGCACATGTGCAGTAGCAAGAAATCTGGACTTAGTCTCCAGTGCTCGCAGCAACCGTAACAGGAACAGTCTGTGTGAGTGCATGCCGTTAAGGAAACAGTCCACACCAGTATTGCAGTTTCAACTTGCCTTGTTTACTTTGGTACTTGAACCTGTGGGTGCCGATTCCAGGTGTACCCACGCTCCTTGTTCTCCATGCCAGCTGTGACCTGGGTTGGCTGTCCTCTGTGCACACTCATTGCGGTTGGACTCCCGTGGCCTAGAGCTACTTGGGAATCCCTTCTCTTCGGTCTTGGTCCTACTGCAGGCAGCCTGGACTTTTAAGGGGTTCAGTCCCTGGTCTCCTCTTTGCTGCTTGTGCTTCAGGCTTGTTTGGTTGGTGATGGACCCTGGAGATCTTCTTGTGATGGTGGAATATTATGAATTGTGTACCATTTTGTGTGGGTTAATATTTGGGCGTGGTTCACTGTCCATTCTGTGTTCCTTTTGTGTACATTGTCCCATTTGCAGGTTAAATTCCTCCCCTGCCAGGATTTTGTTCCCAAATCGGGGGAGGGGGCGTGGAAGCCACCTAACTTCTTTGCTTACCTGAAGAATTAGTCAGTCTGTTGGGAACTTGAATAGAGAAGGAAGAAGATTGAATTTCTGAGGGTAGCTGTGGCTTCTCAGGGAGACCTGAACTTTTATCGCTTAACAGACTATATTTGTGTTACTGGACTAATTTTACCCTCTGTATGGTGGATTATCTTATGGACTGTTTTGATTTGCTTGGAATAAATGCTCTTTGGATTGTACCGCCATCTCTCGTTCTGTTGATTGTGTGATATGGGAGGACCCCGTGACATTCTCGCCTGGCAGAGTTAACAGCTGACCATAATGTGTCCCACTGTCCTACCTAGGGTCTGCACCCCACCTTGTGCTGAGTCATGTGAGCCTTGGTTCCAGACTTCCACAGGCCTCCCGTGGTTCCTGCAGTCTGACGCTTCCACAGGTAATTCACAGTGCCTGGAGTCCTGGTTCTGTACTCCACAGTACCTCACTCCTTTTACAGCACTCTGGTGATTCTTCAGGTCAATTTCTGTACTTTCCACTCTTTTTTCCTCACAACTCCTCTACTTCACTTTTTTTTCCTTGATTTCTACTAGAACAACTACTACTCCTCAACTGAACTCACTTCCTGCCAGCTTCCCAACTAACCACTGGCCACTCCCCCTCGCTGGGTCTCTCCCTACAGGTTAGGTGGCTAGGCAGTCTCCAAGCCAAGTCTAGTGTTGGGGTCTTGTGTGTGGCCTGAAGGTGCTGGGGTACTTGCTGGCACGGGTATTCCGGGGTTTGGGTTTTCCACGGGTTACATTTGTGGCCCCTGGTACCGCAGGGGTTCTACATTTTCATATAGGAAGTATAGCTAGAAAAACAAGGTGTGCAGGAGTCAAGTTAACACGTATATACTATTTGATTTTAGGGGTTTTTTTGCATTTGCTAATGTTCTATTTTTAAATGTCTTCTCTGTGGAATATTTTTTTTTAAGTATCACACCAATCCCCTGCTATTAACATTCTCATGCAGACCGATCCACCACAGTTCTTAACATGTCCCTTAACATGTCCCTGTGACTGCTGCAGCCAATCACTGGCCATGGTGATGATCCACTACAGCCAGTAATTGATGGCAGTGGTCACATGTCCCTAGTACAGGAAGTAGAAACAGGGTGAGGTCTGTACATGAGTGATATTAGAACACTGAGGATTTTTTATTATGATTATTATTATTATTAGTAGTAGTAGTAGTAGTAGTAGTATAGTAGTAGTAGTAGTAGTAGTAGTATTATGGTTCAATTTTTAACAAGTTACTCTTGCCAGCCACCTTTTAAGATTCCTTGAAAGCAATAAGTCATTATACTGCTTCTCAAAAGGCATTTTGTTGGCTCTCTGTGGTTCAGACTCTTGATCAAGGGATTTGTTCAATCAATAAAAATTTCTCTCTATCTAAAATAAATTGCACTAGGATTTTAAGGATGCCCTTTGCCTTTCTCTAGATAACATGAGGTTGAACTTAATGGACATGTTTTATCTATTTTTTCAAGTCACTTCCTACAGTGGAGGAAACCATTTACCACACACATTACATAGGCTTGTACTGGCCAAAATAGCATTTTTTATGGAGGCAACCAGAGTAGTTCGTCATATTGGAGACCTTGATAATAATAATATTTTCTAATATTGTCAGAATGCTTTCAGATTTCCTAAAGAGTAATGACCATTGTGACTTTTATAGTTTTACACTATATTTATAGGGGGATATTCCATGGTTTTTATATGAACCACAATGTCATGACTGACCATGGTTCTCCTGACCAGAATTTACAGCTTCCTAAACAGATAGGAGGCTGTAAGTTAGGTTGTGTGACCCTTGGTCAGTCCAAACATTGTGGTCCATGTACAGACAATTACATACCACCATTTGAAACTAACTTTAGCTCTTCTTGTTCAAATCCAATCAGAAATATTTGTAATGATAACTAATTGTTTAACAAGTGTTAACTGTAATAATACTTTTTACTACTACAAGGAATGGAAGGCCTCCCATATGATGAGAGGTTGAAAAAGTTAGATTTGTTTAGCTTAGAAAAAAGATGTCTCAGAGGAGATCTCATTTATATGAATAAATACAGTACATGTGTGGTCAGTATAAAGGACTGGCACATGACTTATTCCTTCCAAAGACAATACTAAGGACCAGGGGTCATACACTGTGAGTGGAAGAAAAGCGATTCCGATAGCTAAATAGGAAAGGGTTCTTTACAGTTAGAGCAGTCCGACTGTGGAATGCCCTACCACAAAAAGTAGTAATGGCAGACACTATAACAGCTTTTATAAAAGGGCTGGATGATTTCCTCAGTACACACAACATTGTGGATTATAAATGATTTAATGGCAAAATGTAGAATTGGTGGAGGAAGGATGAACTAGATGGACCTAGGTCTTTTTCCAACCTATGTAACTATGTTAATATAGCGACTATGTGACTTACAAGTTCAAATTAGGTGCTGAGAATCGAAATAAAAAGCAAGAAAATAAAAAAATGAAAAATGAAATAAATAATGAAAATAAAGTCATTTCTAGGTTGTCTGTATTTAGAGTACACCATGCTAAGATTGGTGCTTAAATATATACTGCACTCTACAGTGTTGATCTGAGTAGTAGATAAAAAAGAATAAATCAAAAAAACAAATAAAATTGGACTGTGATTGCTATTGCTTTAAGAAGCTAGCTGAATGACAAGCTTTTTCCTAGTTTCCTGACCCCTTTCATTTGTAGTTGTTTTTCCATTTTTTTTCCTTTGATGACTGATTGCATCTCTTCTTTTATTCTCAGAAGGCAACATTGTGCATTGGTGTATTTGAGGAAGAATATTGACATTTAAAGCTGAACTTTCATAGTGCATACCATATATATCTGGCTTGTAATTATCAAACAAGCCTTGGTTAAGTGTTGCCTTGGAATAGTCCTAGCAGCTCTGATAAAGCAAGCCGTATGGGGAGTTGACACGTGGGTTAATTCATCAATTAAGCTTGACAGAAAGATATTTTGTTTTGGACACATAATCTAGCTTAACCCAGATATTGGTGGCTGAAATAAAGAACCAACGAGTGCAGTTAGGGTTCCTCTTTACCTCTATTTTGTACTTACCAACAGTAATGATATCTCCTAGGCAAGATATTCTAAACTAGAAGTGGTGTATGCAAAAAACACAACTTTACTAAAAAGTACAACTGAAAACATAAAGTGTAACCTCTTTCCCTGCATAAAATGTTAGTATAGGTTTGTATTAAATATATTCAAAGTTTGTATATTATTTTCCTTTAGCGTTATATTAGCTCTATTAGAGCCTTATATATGTATTATATTCCTTTAGAGCTATATTAGCTCTATTAGGGCTTTATGTATATATTATTTTCCTTTAGAGCTATATTAGCTCTATTAGAGCATTATGTGTATATTATTTTTCTTTAGAGCTATATTCTCTACTAGAGCTTTATGTATATATTGTTTTCCTTTAGCGCTATATTAGCTCTATTAGAGATTTATATATGTTTTATAGTCCTTTAGCGCTATACTAAGTCTATTAGAGCTTTATGTATGTATTATATTTCTTTAGAGCTATATTAGCTCTATTAGAGCTTTATGTATATATTATTTTCCTTTTGAGCTATATTAGCTCTATTAGAAATTTATATATGCACTAGCTGTACTACCCGGCTTCGCCCGGGTTAATAACTGCTGTTAACAAAATAGAATGTATTAACAAAAATGTATTCTTCACACAAAAAACACAAAACAAATAGATATAAATGTAATTATAATGTCTGTCTCCCCCTCTGTATATATCTCTCTTTCTCTCTCTCTCTCTTTGTCTGTCTGTCTCTTTCCCTGTCTGTCTCTGACTGTCTCTTTCCCTGTCTGTCTATCTCTTTCCCTGTCTGTCTATCTCTTTCTCTGTCTGTCTATCTCTTTCCCTGTCTGTCTATCTCTTTCCCTGTTTGTCTATCTATCTCTGACACTTTCCCTGTCCGTCTCTTTCCCTGTCTGTCTCTTTCCCTCTCTTTTCCTCTCTTTCCCTGTCTGTCTCTTTCCCTCTCTTTCCCTCTGTCTCTTTCCCTGTGTCTGTCTCTTTGTCTGTCTCTTTACCTGTCTTTGTCTTTACCTGTCTGCCTGTCTGTCTGTTTCCCTGTGTCTGTCTCTGTCTCTTTGTCTGTGTCTGTCTCTTTACCTGTCTGTGTCTGTCTCTTAACCTGTCTCTCTTTCCCTGTCAGTCTGTCTCTTTGTCTGTCTCTTTGTGTCTGTCTCTTACCCTGTCTATGTCTGTTTCTTACCCTGTCTGTGTCTGCCTCTTTCCCTGTCTGTCTCTTTCCCTGGCTGCATTGTGACACGCCAACATTCCATTTAAAAGCATGGCTGCACATTCTTCTGAAGTTCTGGCTGCGCTGTGGCTCCCAGCTCCATTCGCTTTAATGGAGGCAGGTTTTTTGGTGAATAACTGTAAAGCACGGGGTTAAAATTTCCCCTCAAAACATAGCCTATGATGCTCTCGGGGTCCAGAAGTGTGAGTGTGCAATATTTTGTGGCTGTAGCTGCGACGTTGCAGATGCCAATCCCGGACATACATACATACATATACACACACATACATACACACATTCAGCTTTATATATTAGATTATATTTCTTTAGGGCTATATTAGCTCTATTACAGCTATATGTATGTATTATTTTCTTTTAGAGCTATATTATCTCTATTAGAGCTTTATATATGTATTATATTCCTTTAGAGCTATATTATCTCTATTAGAGCTTTATATATGTATTATATTCCTTTAAAGCTATATTAGCTCTATTATAGCTATATATATGTATTATATTCCTTTCGAGCTATATTAACTCTATTAGAGCTTTATATATGTATTATATTCCTTTCGAGCTATATTACATATATAAAGCTCTATTAGAGATAATATAGCTCTAAAGGAATAGAATATCTCTATTAGAGCTTTATATATGTATTATATTCCTTTAGAGTTATATTCTCTATTAGAGCTTATGTATGTATTACCGTATTTTCCTTTGCAGCACTGGTTTGCCTAGAAAGCAATCCCTAAGAAAAGTTCTTATTTTTTGTGCCAATTATAGGCTTTGTTAATTAAATATGCGTAACAGTACATTGAACATTTAGTTGCAGCAAAGCTGAGATTGCCATTTGGCACATGTACCGTGATCTCTCAATGTATAATTGGGGCTTTTACACAGGCTGAATGGGATAACTGATGAGTTATGTTAACTCTCGGCTCTATGAAGAATCAACTTGTCTTGTAAAATATTGCAGATCTCATGCACATTAAATCTGGCATTTAAATATAGGGAACAAAAATCAGTCATTTTAATGTCACATGCTGTAAAGAATTGTTAAATTAGAAGAATAATGCAGATTCACTTACCAGATTCAAAATGAATGGGAAAAAAAAGTGATTTTCTGCTAGATTTCAGCCAGCCAAAAGTGCACTGCCATCCACGTCATAAGGTGATTACTATGGACAAAGCTCTGCCGTGATCCAAAAATATTTGCAGTGTATTACCAAGAAAGAGAAAATATATGCTAACTATTACATGGGGTTTCTAGGAAACAAATCCATAAATCCTTAGATTTCTTTTTCATTCCAGATTTTGTACTCCACGTTCCGTTAGCTAGCAATAAAAACTGAGAATCCTTATTCCTCTGCTCTAGCCTAATTCCTGAAAACTGTGTGTATATTGTACCCTGAATTGCTCCAATAACTGGTGAGTGCTGCACTAACATCCATCCAGGAAAGTGGAAGAGGCAGGCTTTGACTGACTGAGGCTTATAGCTGTCTCCAGTATATATTGATGGAAGATTCACAGTATAAGCTTTGGGAGGAGTTTCAATGTTCGCATCAGCACAGAGTAGATTAACCAGTTCTCAGCTAATGAAAATGTGCAACATCAGAAATCACACGAGGAAAGTGCCTGCACCGCACATTTATGTTTACAACCAGCCATACTGTAGACTAGTGTAAAGGCATTATAGCTGTCTATGTGAAATCAGGTACATACCAATGCACAGCTTATATACATTAAATGGTTAAAATAAAAGTCAGCATTCGCGCTATGCAGTATACACTCAGCTACGTATAGAAAGTTCAACAGATACCACACAAAGGGGAACATTTTATTATAGAAACAAATATATTAAATACCCTATATATATATACAGTACAGACCAAAGGTTTGGACACACCTTCTCATTCAAAGAGTTTTCTTTATTTTCATGATTCTAAAAATTGTAGATTCACATTGAAGACTAGAGTTGAGCGCGGTTCGTGGTTCGTGGTTCTCCAGTTCTAGGCTCGAGTGATTTTGGGGCCTGTTCTAGATCGAACTAGAACTCGAGCTTTTTGCAAAAGCTCGATAGTTCTAGAAACGTTCGAGAACGGTTCTAGCAGCAAAAAACTAGCTAAATCCTAGCTTGGTTTCTGCTGTAATAGTGTAAGTCACTCTGTGAATCACACTATTATGACATTTCAGTGTATAGTGTCCGTGAACAGCGCCTTCAGATCACTGCTGTTTCTAAAATGGCGATCACCATTTTTTTTTTTTTTCCCTTGTCTTCCTTCCCTAAGCGCGCGCGTGTAGTGGGGCGGGCCAGCATGTCAGCCAATCCCAGACACACACACAGCTAAGTGGACTTTTAGCCAGAGAAGCAACGGCATGTGTGATAGGATGTCCATGTCACATGTCCCTGCATTATAAAACCGGACATTTTCCTCCAGGACGCCATTATCTGCCTTCTGCGTCTTTGGTGTCAGACATCACTGTCGCAGCTCCGTCCTCCTGAGTCCTATCGCCGATACAGCTGTATGCGCTGCATACACAGCGTTAGTCAGCTTAGGGAGAGCACTTTCTAGCAGTCCTTTTAAGGGCTCAAACCGGCAGGGTCAGAGTTAAGGTGACAGGTCCTGAATACAGCGACAGCGTCTGTGTAGCGAAGGTCAGGGATTTCCTCCCTGCATTTCCCTATTAGGAGGGAATAGAAAGGCAGGCTTCCATTCCTCTACCCAGACCCCACAATCCTGCCACTGTACCCTCCTGTCCTCTGCACACTCCAACTCATTATAACTAAGCCATTATACTAGCAAACACTCAGTGTACCTAGTGGCATCCTATACGTGGCTATTGGACTTTGCTATAGTCCCACTAGTGCAAAGACATTTGCAGAAGGCGTCTGCCTGCATTGCACACGCCAACTCATTATAACTAAGCCATTGTACTAGCAAACACCCAGTGTACCTAGTGGCATCCTATACGTGGCTATTGGACTTTGCTATAGTCCCACTAGTGCAAAGACATTTGCAGAGCGCGTCTGCCTGCATTGCACACTCTAACTCATTATAACTAAGCCATTATACTAGCAAACACTCAGTGTACCTAGTGGCATCCTATACGTGGCTATTGGACTTTGCTATAGTCCCACTAGTGCAAAGACATTTGCAGAGCGCGTCTGCCTGCATTGCACACTCCAACTCATTATAACTAAGCCATTATACTAGCAAACACTCAGTGTACCTAGTGGCATCCTATACGTGGCTATTGGACTTTGCTATAGTCCCACTAGTGCAAAGACATTTGCAGAGCGCGTCTGCCTGCATTGCACACGCCAACTCATTATAACTAAGCCATTATACTAGCAAACACTCAGTGTACCTAGTGGCATCCTATACGTGGCTATTGGACTTTGCTATAGTCCCACTAGTGCAAAGACATTTGCAGAGCGCGTCTGCCTGCATTGCACACTCCAACTCATTATAACTAAGCCATTATACTAGCAAACACTCAGTGTACCTAGTGGCATCCTATACGTGGCTATTGGACTTTGCTATAGTCCCACTAGTGCAAAGACATTTGCAGAGCGCGTCTGCCTGCATTGCACACGCCAACTCATTATAACTAAGCCATTATACTAGCAAACACTCAGTGTACCTAGTGGCATCCTATACGTGGCTATTGGACTTTGCTATAGTCCCACTAGTGCAAAGACATTTGCAGAGCGCATCTGCCTGCATTGCACACTCCAACTCATTATAACTAAGCCATTATACTAGCAAACACTCAGTGTACCTAGTGGCATCCTATACGTGGCTATTGGACTTTGCTATAGTCCCACTAGTGCAAAGACATTTGCAGAGCGCATCTGCCTGCATTGCACACTCCAACTCATTATAACTAAGCCATTATACTATCAAACACTCAGTGTACCTAGTGGCATCCTATACGTGGCTATTGGACTTTGCTATAGTCCCACTAGTGCAAAGACATTTGCAGAGCGCGTCTGCCTGCATTGCACACTCCAACTCATTATAACTAAGCCATTATACTAGCAAACACTCAGTGTACCTAGTGGCATCCTATACGTGGCTATTGGACTTTGCTATAGTCCCACTAGTGCAAAGACATTTGCAGAGCGCGTCTGCCTGCATTGCACACTCCAACTCATTATAACTAAGCCATTATACTAGCAAACACTCAGTGTACCTAGTGGCATCCTATACGTGGCTATTGGACTTTGCTATAGTCCCACTAGTGCAAAGACATTTGCAGAGCGCGTCTGCCTGCATTGCACACGCCAACTCATTATAACTAAGCCATTATACTAGCAAACACTCAGTGTACCTAGTGGCATCCTATACGTGGCTATTGGACTTTGCTATAGTCCCACTAGTGCAAAGACATTTGCAGAGCGCTTCTGCCTGCATTGCACACTCCAACTCATTATAACTAAGCCATTATACTAGCAAACACTCAGTGTACATAGTGGTATCCTATACGTGGCTATTGGACTTTGCTATAGTCCCACTAGTGCAAAGACATTTGCAGAGCGCGTCTGCCTGCATTGCACACTCCAACTCATTATAACTAAGCCATTATACTAGCAAACACTCAGTGTACCTAGTGGCATCCTATACGTGGCTATTGGACTTTGCTATAGTCCCACTAGTGCAAAGACATTTGCAGAGCGCGTCTGCCTGCATTGCACACTCCAACTCATTATAACTAAGCCATTATACTAGCAAACACTCAGTGTACCTAGTGGCATCCTATACGTGGCTATTGGACTTTGCTATAGTCCCACTAGTGCAAAGACATTTGCAGAGCGCGTCTGCCTGCATTGCACACTCCAACTCATTATAACTAAGCCATTATACTAGCAAACACTCAGTGTACCTAGTGGCATCCTATACGTGGCTATTGGACTTTGCTATAGTCCCACTAGTGCAAAGACATTTGCAGAGCGCGTCTGCCTGCATTGCACACGCCAACTCATTATAACTAAGCCATTATACTAGCAAACACTCAGTGTACCTAGTGGCATCCTATACGTGGCTATTGGACTTTGCTATAGTCCCACTAGTGCAAAGACATTTGCAGAGCGCGTCTGCCTGCATTGCACACTCCAACTCATTATAACTAAGCCATTATACTAGCAAACACTCAGTGTACCTAGTGGCATCCTATACGTGGCTATTGGACTTTGCTATAGTCCCACTAGTGCAAAAACATTTGCAGAGCGCGTCTGCCTGCATTGCACACGCCAACTCATTATAACTAAGCCATTATACTAGCAAACACTCAGTGTACCTAGTGGCATCCTATACGTGGCTATTGGACTTTGCTATAGTCCCACTAGTGCAAAGACATTTGCAGAGCGCATCTGCCTGCATTGCACACTCCAACTCATTATAACTAAGCCATTATACTAGCAAACACTCAGTGTACCTAGTGGCATCCTATACGTGGCTATTGGACTTTGCTATAGTCCCACTAGTGCAAAGACATTTGCAGAGCGCATCTGCCTGCATTGCACACTCCAACTCATTATAACTAAGCCATTATACTATCAAACACTCAGTGTACCTAGTGGCATCCTATACGTGGCTATTGGACTTTGCTATAGTCCCACTAGTGCAAAGACATTTGCAGAGCGCGTCTGCCTGCATTGCACACTCCAACTCATTATAACTAAGCCATTATACTAGCAAACACTCAGTGTACCTAGTGGCATCCTATACGTGGCTATTGGACTTTGCTATAGTCCCACTAGTGCAAAGACATTTGCAGAGCGCGTCTGCCTGCATTGCACACTCCAACTCATTATAACTAAGCCATTATACTAGCAAACACTCAGTGTACCTAGTGGCATCCTATACGTGGCTATTGGACTTTGCTATAGTCCCACTAGTGCAAAGACATTTGCAGAGCGCGTCTGCCTGCATTGCACACGCCAACTCATTATAACTAAGCCATTATACTAGCAAACACTCAGTGTACCTAGTGGCATCCTATACGTGGCTATTGGACTTTGCTATAGTCCCACTAGTGCAAAGACATTTGCAGAGCGCTTCTGCCTGCATTGCACACTCCAACTCATTATAACTAAGCCATTATACTAGCAAACACTCAGTGTACATAGTGGCATCCTATACGTGGCTATTGGACTTTGCTATAGTCCCACTAGTGCAAAGACATTTGCAGAGCGCGTCTGCCTGCATTGCACACTCCAACTCATTATAACTAAGCCATTATACTAGCAAACACTCAGTGTACCTAGTGGCATCCTATACGTGGCTATTGGACTTTGCTATAGTCCCACTAGTGCAAAGACATTTGCAGAGCGCGTCTGCCTGCATTGCACACTCCAACTCATTATAACTAAGCCATTATACTAGCAAACACTCAGTGTACCTAGTGGCATCCTATACGTGGCTATTGGACTTTGCTATAGTCCCACTAGTGCAAAGACATTTGCAGAGCGCGTCTGCCTGCATTGCACACTCCAACTCATTATAACTAAGCCATTATACTAGCAAACACTCAGTGTACCTAGTGGCATCCTATACGTGGCTATTGGACTTTGCTATAGTCCCACTAGTGCAAAGACATTTGCAGAGCGCGTCTGCCTGCATTGCACACGCCAACTCATTATAACTAAGCCATTATACTAGCAAACACTCAGTGTACCTAGTGGCATCCTATATGTGGCTATTGGACTTTGCTATAGTCTCACTATTGCAAAGACATTTGCATTTGCAGAGCGCGTCTGCCTGCATTGCACACGCCAACTCATTATAACTAAGCTATTATACTAGCAAACACCCAGTGTACCTAGTGGCATCCTAAACGTGGCTATTGGACTTTGCTATAGTCCCACTAGTGCAAAGACATTTGCAGAGCGCGTCTGCCTGCATTGCACACTCCAACTCATTATAACTAAGCCATTATATTAGCAAACACTCAGTGTACCTAGTGGCATCCTATACGTGGCTATTGGAGTTTGCTATAGTCCCACTAGTGCAAAGACATTTGCAGAGCGCGTCTGCCTGCATTGCACACTCCAACTCATTATAACTAAGCCATTATACTAGCAAACACTCAGTGTACCTAGTGGCATCCTATACGTGGCTATTGGAGTTTGCTATAGTCCCACTAGTGCAAAGACATTTGCAGAGCGCGTCTGCCTGCATTGCACACTCCAACTCATTATAACTAAGCCATTATACTAGCAAACACTCAGTGTACCTAGTGGCATCCTATACGTGGCTATTGGACTTTGCTATAGTCCCACTAGTGCAAAGACATTTGCAGAGCGCGTCTGCCTGCATTGCACACTCCAACTCATTATAACTAAGCCATTATACTAGCAAACACTCAGTGTACCTAGTGGCATCCTAAACGTGGCTATTGGACTTTGCTATAGTCCCACTAGTGCAAAGACATTTGCAGAGCGCGTCTGCCTGCATTGCACACGCCAACTCATTATAACTAAGCCATTATACTAGCAAACACTCAGTGTACCTAGTGGCATCCTATACGTGGCTATTGGACTTTGCTATAGTCCCACTAGTGCAAAGACATTTGCAGAGCGCGTCTGCCTGCATTGCACACGCCAACTCCTTATAACTAAGCCATTATACTAGCAAACACTCAGTGTACCTAGTGGCATCCTATACGTGGCTATTGGACTTTGCTATAGTCCCACTAGTGCAAAGACATTTGCAGAGCGCGTCTGCCTGCATTGCACACTCCAACTCATTATAACTAAGCCTTTATACTAGCAATTTTTGCTGCCAGTTTAAGGGCCGTAGTTGCATTGTCAGGGATATTTATTCTTTATTATTCTGCTGTTAATAAAGCTAGACCACCACTGCAATCTACACCACCTCTCAATTTTTACTACCACATTTTCAGTCCACAATCTTGTCGCAATCAACATGAGTGGCAAAATGACAGATGCTGGTGGAAAGCGGAAGAGGCGTGGTGGAAAAGGAAAAAAAGGGTTTGTCCGTGGGGAAGGTGGCAAAGCTCCATTATCATCTGCTGAAGATAGACCATCTACCAGCAAAAGTAAGATGTCTACTACTTACCGTGGACAATCCGATGTGCTCCCTTTTTTACGGACACGAACAACAGGAAGAAAGGTAGATGATGGGCAAAAAAAGAAAATGCTTGAATGGATCTCAAGTGGTCCAACAAGTGCCCTCTCAGCCACTTCAAGTACCGCATCCAAAAAACACCAGTCCTCTGAGTTGTCATCCCAATCAAACTTGATTTCTCCCAGCTCTGAAGTCTCCATCAGCCCTGCACAGTATGGTGGAACTGAGATGGCTGAGTCTGCAGAGCTGTTCAGTCACACTGTAGCCTGGGAATCAGAGGTCTGCTCCCAAGCTACAGTGAGTACAGAACAGGAAATGGTCTGCAGTGATGCACAGAACCTTTGTGACTCTGATTCAGGCCGTGAGGACCAAGTTTCTGAGCATAATGTTGACCCTTTGTCACAAACTGTAACACCTGTGGTTATAGACAATGAGGAACATACTGATGAAGATGAGACTCAGATCCCCGATTGGGATGACAACTTAAATATTCGGTCAGGGCAAGAAGAGGCTCGGTCAGAGGGGGAGGGGAGTGCAAACACAACAATTGATGATGAAGTTCTAGATCCCACCTACTGTCAACCCACAGTCAGGCACTCGAGGAGGTCAACAGAGGTGGTGGAGGAGGATGCAACTGATGACGAGGTTACCTTGCGCCTTCCTGGACAGAGTTGGAGTATTGGTAGCACGTCTACAACTGCATCCTCAGCCACCACTCTGCCTCTGAGCATTATTCGGGGTGGATCATCAGGTCGCATGGCCTCTAAGCCTTGCCTAGCCTGGTCCTTTTTTGACATACAAAAAGATCGCCCAAATTATGTGATCTGTAAAATTTGTCATGGTTCTCTTAGTAGAGGTCAAAACCTCAGCAGTTTGACAACTTCTTCCATGAATCGTCACATGAATAAATATCATATGGCCCGGTGGGAAGCTCACCGTGCTGCAATGCGGCCTAGCGGAGCGAACCATCCACCGCCTGCCCCTTCCAGTGCATCCGCGCGCTCGTCATCTTCTAGGACTGTGGGGACAGCTGTCACACCTGTTTTTCCACCCACAACTTCCACCACTGTAACCGCAACAGGCAGTTTGCTTGGTAGGTCGTCAGTTGTTTTGGAAGGGGAAACAAGTGAGTGTGTACAGCTCTCTCAGACATCGATAGCACCAACGTTGGATGAAGGCAACATCATGTCTCCACCTGCACTTTCCTCACAAACCTGCATTTTTCCAGGGACACCCTACTCAACACCGTCTACACACAGCAGCCAGATCTCTGTCCCTCAGATGTGGACAAATAAAAGGCCATTTCCTGCGACCCATGACAAAGCTAAGAGGTTGACTCTATCCCTCTGTAAGCTGTTGGCTACCGAAATGCTGCCTTTCCGCCTAGTGGACACACAGGATTTTAGAGACCTTATGTCTGTCGCTGTGCCCCAGTACCAGATGCCTAGTCGCCACTACTTCTCTAAGAAAGGTGTGCCCGCGCTACACCAGCATGTCGCACACAACATCACCGCTTCCTTGAGAAACTCTGTGTGTGAACGGGTGCATTTCACCACCGATACTTGGACCAGTAAGCATGGACAGGGACGTTACATGTCGCTGACTGGGCACTGGGTAACTATGGTGATAGATGGTGAAGGGTCTGCTGCACAAGTCTTGCCGTCCCCACGACTTGTGTGTCAATCCTCTGTCTGTCCAAGTTCCGCCACTGCTTCTGCATCATCCACCTCATCTGGGTCCTCCACCTCCGCCCCAAGCCTGCCTGGTCAGGCCACCAGCGTTCTCACTGCGCAGAAGGAATCATGCACCCCTCATTACTATGCTGGCAGCAGAGCGCAACGGCATCAGGCGGTCTTTAGCTTGACATGTCTTGGGAATAAGAGTCACACAGCTGAGGAGTTGTGGTCAGCTCTGCGGTCCGAGTTTAATAAATGGTTGTCTCCACTCAACCTGCAGCCTGGTAAGGCCGTGTGCGACAATGCTGCAAACCTGGGTGCGGCCCTTCGCCTGGGCAAGGTGACACACGTACCTTGTATGGCTCACGTGTTGAACCTTGTCGTGCAGCAATTTTTAACACAGTATCCCGGCCTAGATGGCCTTCTGAACAGGGCACGAAAACTGTCTGCTCACTTCCGCCGTTCAAGCGCCGCAGCTGAGCGACTTGCATCGCTCCAGAAGTCTTTCGGCCTGCCGGTTCATCGCCTGAAATGCGATGTGGCGACACGCTGGAATTCAACTCTCCACATGTTACAGCGACTGTGGCAGCACCGCCGTGCCCTGGTGCAATACGTCATGACGTATAGCCTGGGCCAACGAGATGCAGAGGTGGGGCAGATCACCCTGATGGAGTGGTCTCAGATCAAGGACCTATGCACCCTTCTGCACAGTTTCGACATGGCGACGAATATGTTTAGCGCTGACAATGCCATTATCAGCATGACGATTCCAGTCATTTACATGCTGGAACACACGCTAAACACTATTCGGAGTCAGAGGGTGGGACAACAGGAAGTGGATGAACTACAGGAGGATTCATATGCGCAAGACACAACAACATCACCAAGGTCCAGACGTTCATCATCACCAAGGCGCCAGGCATGGGAGCATGGGGGACAGGGATCAACAAGGGCGCATGGTAGCAGGCGAGATGTTGAGGAAGGTGCAGGAGGACATAAAGAAATGGAGGACGAACTGTCCATGGACATGGAAGACTCAGCAGATGAGGGAGACCTTGGTCAAATTTCAGTTGAAAGAGGTTGGGGGGAGATGTCAGAGGAAGAAAGAACGGTTAGCACCTCTATGCCACAAACACAGCGTGGACTTGGTCCGCATGGCTGCGCAAGACACATGAGTGCCTTCTTGTTGCACTACCTCCAACATGACCCTCGTATTGTCAAAATTAGAAGTGATGATGACTACTGGCTTGCCACACTATTAGATCCCCGGTACAAGTCCAAATTTTGTGACATAATTCCAGCCATAGAAAGGGACGCACGTATGCAGGAGTATCAGCAGAAGCTGTTACTCGATCTTAGATTCGCTTTTCCACCAAACAACCATGCAGGTGCAGTGAGTGAATTTCCCAGTTGTAACTTGACAAACATGGGACGGTCTCGTCATCTTCAACAGTCTACACGTACCAGTAGGACCGTATCTGGTGCTGGTAACAGCAATTTTATGGAATCTTTTCATAATTTTTTTAGACCCTCCTTTGCAAGGCCACCAGAGACAACAAGTCTGACACATAGTCAACGGCTGGAGAGGATGATACAGGAGTATCTCCAAATGAACATCGATGCCATGACTGTGCAACTGGAGCCTTGCTTTTTTTGGGCTTCAAACCTAGAAAAATGGCCAGAGCTCGCAACTTAGAGATTTTGTCGTGTCCAGCTGCCAGCGTTGTCTCTGAACGTGTCTTCAGTGCTGCTGGGTGTGTGCTGACAGATAAGCGCACGCGTCAGTCCAGTGACAATGTGGACAGACTGACGTTCATCAAAATGAACAAGTCATGGATCCAGAAGGAATTTACAACCCCTGTGTCATCCTCGGGAGAGTAAATGCTTGTGGATTTGGAATGTGCTTGATGCAAATCTAGCTGTGAAGTGTACAACTGGGGCACAACTGCTGCCACTGAAGGGGTGGGGGTGTGTGGGGCCCTATTTTTGGAAAAAAGGGAGACTCCACTTGGAGTAACCCTTGCTTGCTGTGTTTTTAAAAGAAGCCAAGATGAACAGAGCTGGGATCAGGAAAGACTTTGCTAACTACCCCGGTGTCATCCTGGGGACGGTTAATTATGGCGTATTTTTGAATGTGCTTGATGCAAATCTAGCTGTGAAGTGTACAACTGGGGCACAACTGCTGCCACTGAAGGGGTGGGTGTGTGTGGGGCCCAATTTTTGGAAAAAAGGGAGACTCCGCTTGGAGTAACCCTTGCTTGCTGTGTTTTTAAAAGAAGCCAAGATGAACAGAGCTGGGATCAGGAAAGACTTTGCTACCTACCCCGGTGTCATCCTGGGGACGGTTAATTATGGCGTATTTTTGAATGTGCTTGATGCAAATCTAGCTGTGAAGTGTACAACTGGGGCACAACTGCTGCCACTGAAGGGGTGGGTGTGTGTGGGGCCCAATTTTTGGAAAAAAGGGAGACTCCGCTTGGAGTAACTCTTGCTTGCTGTGTTTTTAAAAGAAGCCAAGATGAACAGAGCTGGGATCAGGAAAGACTTTGCTACCTACCCCGGTGTCATCCTGGGGACGGATAAGAATGGCGTATTTTTGAATGTGCTTGATGCAAATCTAGCTGTGAATTGTACAACTGGGGCACAACTGCTGCCACTGAAGGGGTGGGTGTGTGTGTGGCCCAATTTTTGGAAAAATGGGAGACTCCGCTTGGAGTAACCCTTGCTTGCTGTGTTTTTAAAAGAAGCCAAGATGAACAGAGCTGGGATCAGGAAAGACTTTGCTACCTACCCCGGTGTCATCCTGGGGACGGTTAATTATGGCGTATTTTTGAATGTGCTCGATGCAAATCTAGCTGTGAAGTGTACAACTGGGGCACAACTGCTGCCACTGAAGGGGTGGGTGTGTGTGGGGCCCAATTTTTGGAAAAAAGGGAGACTCCGCTTGGAGTAACCCTTGCTTGCTGTGTTTTTAAAAGAAGCCAAGATGAACAGAGCTGGGATCAGGAAAGACTTTGCTACCTACCCCGGTGTCATCCTGGGGACGGTTAATTATGTCGTATTTTTGAATGTGCTTGATGCAAATCTAGCTGTGAAGTGTACAACTGGGGCACAACTGCTGCCACTGAAGGGGTGGGTGTGTGTGGGGCCCAATTTTTGGAAAAAAGGGAGACTCCGCTTGGAGTAACCCTTGCTTGCTGTGTTTTTTAAAAGGAGCCAAGATGAACAAGTCATGGTTCAGCAAAGACTTTGCTACCTACCCCGGTGTCATCCTGGGGACGGTTAAGTATGGCGTATTTTTGAATGTGCTTGATGCAAATCTAGCTGTGAAGTGTACAACTGGGGCACAACTGCTGCCACTGAAGGGGTGGGTGTGTGTGGGGCCCAATTTTTGGAAAAAAGGGAGACTCCGCTTGGAGTAACCCTTGCTTGCTGTGTTTTTATAAGAAGCCAAGATGAACAGAGCTGGGATCAGGAAAGACTTTGCTACCTACCCCGGTGTCATCCTGGGGACGGTTAATTATGGCGTATTTTTGAATGTGCTTGATGCAAATCTAGCTGTGAAGTGTACAACTGGGGCACAACTGCTGCCACTGAAGGGGTGGGTGTGTGTGGGGCCCAATTTTTGGAAAAAAGGGAGACTCCGCTTGGAGTAACCCTTGCTTGCTGTGTTTTTAAAAGAATCCAAGATGAACAGAGCTGGGATCAGGAAAGACTTTGCTACCTACCCCGGTGTCATCCTGGGGACGGTTAATTATGGCGTATTTTTGAATGTGCTTGATGCAAATCTAGCTGTGAAGTGTACAACTGGGGCACAACTGCTGCCACTGAAGGGGTGGGTGTGTGTGGGGCCCAATTTTTGGAAAAAAGGGAGACTCCGCTTGGAGTAACCCTTGCTTGCTGTGTTTTTTAAACGGAGCCAAGATGAACAAGTCATTGTTCAGCAAAGACTTTGCTACCTACCCCGGTGTCATCCTGGGGACGGTTAAGTATGGCGTATTTTTGAATGTGCTTGATGCAAATCTAGCTGTGAAGTGTACAACTGGGGCACAACTGCTGCCACTGAAGGGGTGGGTGTGTGTGGGGCCCAATTTTTGGAAAAAAGGGAGACTCCGCTTGGAGTAACTCTTGCTTGCTGTGTTTTTAAAAGAAGCCAAGATGAACAGAGCTGGGATCAGGAAAGACTTTGCTACCTACCCCGGTGTCATCCTGGGGACGGTTAAGTATGGCGTATTTTTGAATGTGCTTGATGCAAATCTAGCTGTGAAGTGTACAACTGGGGCACAACTGCTGCCACTGAAGGGGTGGGTGTGTGTGGGGCCCAATTTTTGGAAAAAAGGGAGACTCCGCTTGGAGTAACCCTTGCTTGCTGTGTTTTTTAAAAGGAGCCAAGATGAACAAGTCATGGTTCAGCAAAGACTTTGCTACCTACCCCGGTGTCATCCTGGGGACGGTTAAGTATGGCGTATTTTTGAATGTGCTTGATGCAAATCTAGCTGTGAAGTGTACAACTGGGGCACAACTGCTGCCACTGAAGGGGTGGGTGTGTGTGGGGCCCAATTTTTGGAAAAAAGGGAGACTCCGCTTGGAGTAACCCTTGCTTGCTGTGTTTTTAAAAGAAGCCAAGATGAACAGAGCTGGGATCAGGAAAGACTTTGCTACCTACCCCGGTGTCATCCTGGGGACGGTTAATTATGTCGTATTTTTTAATGTGCTTGATGCAAATCTAGCTGTGAAGTGTACAACTAGGGCACAAGTGCTGCCACTGAATGGGTGGGTGTGTGTGGGGCACAATTTTTGGAAAAAAAGGGAGACTCCGCTTGGAGTAACCCTTGCTTGCTGTGTTTTTAAAAGAATCCAAGATGAACAGAGCTGGGATCAGGAAAGACTTTGCTACCTACCCCAGTGTCATCCTGGGGACGGTTAATTATGTCGTATTTTTGAATGTGCTTGATGCAAATCTAGCTGTGAAGTGTACAACTGGGGCACAACTGCTGCCACTGAAGGGGTGGGTGTGTGTGGGGCCCAATTTTTGGAAAAAAGGGAGGCTCCGCTTGGAGTCACCTTGCGGTGTTTTACATGACTTTAGAAAGGCGTGCCATGCCTATATCTGTGTCTCCTCCTCTTTTTCTTTGTCCAGCTCTTTTGTTTTTGCATAAGTATATGTCCTTGTCACTTTCCCATGTGTTGTGAATTGTTTGTCACCTTTTGGACACCTTTGAGGGTGTTTTCTAGGTGTTTTTCTGTGTTTGTGATTGCCTGCCATTGTTTCCTATGCAGTTCGAGTTCGGTTCGTCGATCGTTCGACGAGCCGAACTCGAACGGGACCTCCGTTCGGCGAACCGGCCTCGAGCCGAACCGGGACCGGTTCGCTCATCTCTATTGAAGACATCAAAAATATGAATGAAAACATGTGGAAAGAAATACTTAAAAAAGTGTGAGACAATTGAAAATATGTCTTATATTCTAGGTTCTTCAAGTAGCCACATTTTGCTTTGATTACTGTGTTGCGGGCGGGGAAGGACGCCACTGCGCTGCGCTCGCTAACGCTCGGGTCCGGCACTGCTGCGATGGCTGCTTGGTGGCTCGAGCGGTGGGCCGGATCCGGGGACTCGAGCGGCGCTCCTCGCCCGCGAGTGAAAGAGGGTAGTTTGGTTTGGGGATTTGGTCTGTGAGGCCACCCACGGGTTGTGGTGAGGTTGGGCACCACCGCTGCTGGTGACGGGGATCCCGGGAGCGATGGCAGGGAGCAAATGGGATGTTGTTTTCCCCCTCCGTGGGTAGGGGTTGGTGGTCCCGGGGCCCGGTGAGATGACAGGGAGGCAGGGTTGGATGGGTGCAGGGTCGCTTGGACTGCGCAACGCGGTGCCAGACGGCACAGTAGTACTCACTCAGCCACAAAGGTACGCAAAGTCTCTGGTAAACCAAACGGCTGGATGGACGGGTCCCGCAGCCGGCTGCTGTGGCTTCTCCTGGACGGTTAGTGGTGGCTGCCTTTCCCTGCACCTTTGTATATGTTCGGTCCCGATGGCTTCCCACCGGTAACCCGCTCCCCAGCGTGTGTATGTGCCGGAGGAGCCCTTTTGCCCGCAGGCTCTGGCCCTTGGAACTCTAGCTGTGGTAGCTGTATTTCCTTCTGTTGGTTGAGCGGTTGCCTTCAATCGGGTCGTGGCTGTTAGGAAACCCCTAGGGTTCCGGTCACTGACGAATTTGACCTCTAATGGCAACTCCAAGCCTGGTCGGGGTCCGTAGGCCCTGCCTGTGTGTGCTGGCTTCACTTCGCTCCCCGGTTCGGTACCGGCGGGCCACCGCCCGTCCCCGGTCCTACGGTTCCACGTTGATCTGCCTCTCCTGCAGACGGCCACCACCGTCTGCCAACCTTGCTCTTGGTGCCCGGGCCACACACCCGGACACGGTTAGTTTGCTCCTCCACTTCCCTAACTGCACTCTACTCCTCACTCACTGAAATGACTTTTTTTTCCCGCCTCCAGGACTGTGAACTCCTCAGTGGGTGGGGCCAACCACCTGGCTCCACCCCACCTGGTGTGGACATCAGCCCCTGGAGGGAGGCAACAAGGATTTTGTGTCTGGCTGATGTGCCTGTCTCAGGGTGGGGGTGTATGTTGTAGTACCTGTAATGACCTGGCTAGCCCAGGGCGCTACAGCTGCTTTGCACACTCATGGCATTCTCCTGATGAGCTTCAAGAGTTAGTCACCGGAAATGGTTTTCCAACAGTCTTGAAGGAGTTCCCAGAGATGCTTAGAACTTGTTGGCCCTTTTGCCTTCACTCTGTGGTCCAGCTCACCCCAAACCATCTCAATTGGGCTCAGGTCTGGTGACTTTTGTAGGCCAGGTCACCTGGCGTAGCACCCCATCACTCTCCTTCTTAGTCAAATAGCCCTTACACAGCCTGGAGGTGTGTTTGGGGTCATTATCCTGATAAAAAATAAATGATGGTCCAACTTATTGCAAATCGGATGGAATAGCAGGCCTCCTGGTGAAGCCTAGGTGGTGAAACGGGTTGAGGCGCGGTGGGTGGGAACCGCAACCACTACTCAGGTCTGTACTATTATATATTATGGATTATGTGCTGGTGTTATGGTGTAATTTGCATTTCATGATTAACACTGCTGTATAGTGTGGTAGACGCTTTGCTCAGTCTATGTACTACAGAGGCTAGTGATTGGTGGGTGCACGCCTCTCTGCCCAAATTTAGGGTGGGGATGTGTAATACCCACCAAGTAACCGTGCTTGATCAATAAGAGATTTGGGGGAGTAACGGTCTGCACATGTCTTCTGGCCAGATACTATAATCTAGAAGCTGAGGAACTCTATCAGTTGCATAATATGGTTGATACATGGCTAGAATGTGCCCCCGTATGTCTCTCACTGTGACCCATAATTATGTGACACAGTGAGGCAGCATCTGTGTAATTGTATTTTTCCTGCATGTGAGGGTAATGCTGCTGGCGGTATGCGGCAGGGAGATCTGGTGACCAATATGCTGACACTTATTCGTTGTCATCTGTTTAAACTACTTAGATAATAAATGTATGAAGTCAGGTGTGATCCATAAGTCTCCCCTAATACTCTGTGTACGAACTCTGAGCGTTTTGTCTATCAATACTGTGACCTTCAGTACAGCACAATTATTGCTATACAGGCCAATAATCCCTATTTACTCATTATTATTACCTTTATGAGGGATTTTGCTGGTCCTAACCCACCTTCTCCCCAATGTATGGGAGTCACAGTTGTACTTCTCCCTACCGTGTTGTGCCTTCTTTGTTTGTATGTGCAATTTTTATGCTTAAAGTTTCATTAATAAAATGTATTTTTTAAGGAATTTTGGCATCATATATTCTTGGTTAAGGATATAAGTGGTTTCATTGTTGAATCAATGCAATTCTGATCACGGTAAGACAAAATATGTGGAGTGTGTGGTTATACAAGATGCTGTGGTAGCCATGCTGGTTCTGTATGCCTTCAATTTTGAATAAATCCCCAACAGTGTCACCAGCAAAGCACCCCCACATCCTCACACCTCCTCCTCCATGCTTCACAGTGGGAACCAGGCATGTAGAGTCCATCCGTTCACCTTTTCTACAAAGACACGGTGGTTGGATCCAAAGATCTCAAATTTGGACTCATCAGACCAAAGCACAGATTTCCACTTGTCTAATGTCTATTCCTTGTGTTCTTTAGCCCAAACAAGTCTCTTCTCCTTGTTGCCTGTCCTTAGCAGTGTAAAAATTGTCAATTGCTAAATTTTTAAAATGTGTCGAAAGAATCACATAAAAATTTTGATTCCATCATATTTAGTACATAGAGTTTAGATTACATAATGGCAGCTTATAGATACAGGGTGGCACGGTGGCTCAGTGGTTAGCACTGCAGTCTTGCAGCGCTGGGGTCCTGGGTTATATCCCACCAAGGACAACATCTGCAAGGAGTTTGTATGTTCTCCCCGTGTTTGCCTGGGTTTCCTCCCATACTCCAAAAACATACTCACAGGGAACCTAGATTGTGAGCCCCAATGGGGACAGTGTTGCTAATGTATGTAAAGCGCTGTGGAATTAACAGCGCTATATAAATGAATAAATATTATATTATACAGTTTTCAGCATTTATTGTGGTAGCTATTCTCTATTCTACAATTTTTGTAATTCACTTACAAGTGTTTCTTAAATCCCATGACACCTTGGGTAAATCTGATAAGAAGTAGAGATGACCAAATCAATTTGCAAGAGCCTGTAACCTGTGGCAGCCGGACGGGAGCCCTGCAAACTGCTACGTACCTGACTAAATCCACGGCAACTGCTTTAATTTGTAGGCTATGAGCAGCAGCATCAAAGCCAAAGCAAAAGAGGCATGCGAGATGCCGACAGTTAGGAGGCATTTCACAATGGCCATGAACTACTAACATGGGTATTGGAATAGGGATCTGCAGGTCGATTTGCTCATCTCTAATAGGACATTTTTTATTCATGACCTTCATCCACTTTCTTATTGAACAGCTTATTCTTGTAAAATTATGCTTTAGGGAACTGCTCTTTATTTCTCCAATGAAATGTAGGTTTTCCATAGATACACCCATGGTTCAAACGTTCATGCACCCTGCACTATTAGAGAAATATGAAACACTGGAAGGTGGCCCAATTCTAACGCATCTGGTATTATAGAATTTATTGTGTAGTTAATGTATGATTTTTGTTATATATATATATATATATAGATGTTGTTGTGTGTAGTTGCCAAGTGTTTGTGTAGGGCGCTGTAAATTTTCTGGGTGTTGTCTGGGTGTGGGGGGTGTGAGAGCGGTGATGTTTGTGTGTTGCACTGTGTGTGTTGCATTGTTTGTGGAGCGCTGTGTGTCTGCAGCGTTGTGTGTGTGTGGTGCTGTGTGTGTGTGGTGCTGTGTGTGTTGCGCGGTTTGTGTGGGTGTGTGTGTGCTTCGGGGGGGGAGGTATGTTTTTTGCAGTGTGTGTGTGGTGCCCTGGACTAGCCAGGTCATCACAGGTACTGCAGAACACACCCCCACCCCGAGACAGGCACATCAGCCAGACACAAAATCTTTGTTGCCTCCCTCCAGGGGCTGATGTCCACACCAGGTGGGGTGGAGCCAGGTGATTGGCCCCACCCACTGAGGAGTTTACAGTCCTGGAGGTGGGAAAAGGAAGTCATATCAGTTAAGGAAGTGAAAGGAAGAGGACTGAAGTAGTGGTGAAGGAGTAAACTGACCGTGCCCAGGTGTGTGGCCCGTCCACTAAGAGCAAGGTTGGCAGACGGTGGTGGCCGTCTGCAGGAGAGGCGAATCAACACAGAACCGTAGGACCGGGGACAGGCGGTGGCCCGCCGGTACCAAACCGGGGAGCGAAATGAAGCCAGCACACACCGGCAGGGCCTGCGGACCCCGACCAGGCTTGGAGTCGCCGTTAAGAAGTCAAATCCGTCAGTGACTGGAACCCCAGGGGTTTCCTAACAGCCAAGACCCGATAGAAGGCAACCGTCCGACCAGTAGAAGGAAATACAGCTACCGCCACAGCTAGAGTTCCAAGGGCCAGAGCCTGCGGGCAAAAGGGCTCCTCCAGCACATATATACGCTGGGAGCGGGTTACCGGTGGGAAGCCATCGGGACCGAACGTACACAAAGGTGCAGGGAAAGGCAGCCACCATCAACCGTCCAGGAGAAGCCACAGCAGCCGGCTGCGGGACCCTTCCATCCAGCCGTTTGGTTTACCAGAGACTTTTGCGTACATTTGTGGCTGAGTGAGTACAACCGTGCCATCCGGCACCGCGCTGCGCAGTCCAGGCGACCCTGCACCTTGCCAACCCTGCCTCCCCGTCACCTCACCGGGCCCCGGGACCACCAACCCCTACCCACGGAGGGGGAAAACGACATCCCAGCTGCTCCCTACCATCGCTCCCGGGATCCCCGTCACCAGCAGCGGTGGTGCCCAACCTCACCACAACCCGTGGGTGGCGTCACGGACGAAATCCCGAAACCAAACTATCCCCTTTCACTCACGGGCGAGGAGCGCCACTCAAGTCGAGCCACCGAGCAGCAGCAGCGCCGGACCCAAGTGCTAGCGAGCGCAGCGCCCCGTGGCCCGCAACAACTTGGCGTCACGAACAGGATCTTACCATTGTACCGGCTGGTAGAAGTGCGCCTTGTGCCCCGCCGGCGGTGTCCGGCCGAAAAATTTCAGAATCCGCCATCTTGGGCGTGAAGATTTTCCCGCTCGAGCGTCTTCTCGAACAGTGGAGGCATGAAAGCCGAAGCCCCGCCCCTGAAGAGGAGGTGCCGAGAAAAGACCAAGGGGGGCGGTAACAAGATATCTGCGCCCGACGGAGCCACTGGCGGAGCGGCGGTCGCAGCCGCAGCGGCACCCGTAGATGGAAATGGGCCAGCCCGTGCTCCGGTCGCACGAGCAGGGGAGGCCGTGGCCCCCGCCGTTGCTCAGGTGATGCCGTTCTCTTTGCCCTATGTGCCTGGAGCTACCTGGCTGCCACAGTATGACTGAAAACCTGATGCTTTACAGGTCTTCCGGAAGAAGCTTAACCCAGTCCTTGAACTGTATCCTCTGACGGATAAGCAACGTGCAGCGGTAGTGCTGGGGCAGCTAACCGGCACGGCTAAGCAGGAGACGGAGACCTGGACCGAAGGGGACCAGTCCTCAATGGCCACCATCTTTGAAAAGCTTCAGATTGCCTTCGAGACCCGCACCGAAGCCGAGCTGCGGATGCAGTTTTATCAATGTCGACAGCGGCCTGCAGATAGTATTAGAGACTATGCCCTGCGCCTGCAAACTTCCCTCCGTACGCTGAAGCGGGTGGATACCATTAATGATGCGGACAGCAACAAAATGCTAGTTGAGCAGTTCGTACAGGGACTGGGATCCCCAGAGGGCCGCAAGCAGCTCCGGCTGTGGGCCCAAGAACACCCTGATGTGGACTTTGCCGTGCTGAAAGAACAGGCCATCAAAGCTCTGCAGCCCCCAGCATCAGACGTCCCTGAAGCGGCCCTATGTCCAGCTGAGACGGCTCCTATCTTGGTAGCCCCTCCTCTCCCAGCTCCCTCGGCCCCTGCAGCCCCTGGCGGGATGATGGAGGAGCTGGCTGCCCAGATCCGTCGCATGGATGGAGACCTGACCAAGATCCTCGCCGCATTCCAGCCTCCAACGAGATCCAAGCCCCAGGGGAGGATGCAGCTCGCCGACAGCCCGGAGGACGTCCCCTGGATGCAGCGGAGAAGGGCCAATGACTCACGGTATGGACCTCCAATTTGTTACAGGTGCAGCAAGCCCGGCCACTACTCCCGACGGTGTCGGTTAAACGAGCAACCCCTGGGGCCAAGGGTCAATCCTCAGGAGTAGAACCCAGTGGCCCCCCAGACTGGCGGGACCGGTACATCGGAACCCGGCACATCATCCCTCTGGCAGTAGACGGCATCCCGCTGATGGCACTCTTGGACACTGGATCCCAGGTAACCACGATACCATACACACTGTATCAGCAGTATTGGGGGAATGATGAACTTGCCTTTCCAGACGATAGTATGACACTGATCGCAGCTGATGGACTCCCCATGACCCAAGTGGGATACAAACAAGTGGCCATGACCGTGGGACGGGCTGAGCTGCAGCACCAGGGAATGATTGTGATAATGAATGAACCCAGCGACCATAACCCGAAGGTAGTGCTAGGGACTAATGTGATGGAGCACTGCATGAGTGAGGTTCTGACCCTACTGCAGCAGCTGGCTGCCACCGCAGCAGGAGGCCGACAGAGGGCTGTGCAGCGTGAGATCCGGGCCTTGATGTATCGGTAGCAAGTGAACTCAACAGGAGGGGAGATTGGGGGAGTGAGAGTGATGGATGCGGCCCCTTTGATTGTGCCTCCCAGGAGTGAAATGATGATTTGGTGCAGGGCAGCGGTAGGTCCCCAGGGGCGTGATTACCCAGCCATGGTAGAGCCCATGCCCTCCGAACACTGGCCCACAGTAATGGCCGCCCGAGGGGTAGTAGACGTTAAGAAGGGGAGAGTGCCCGTAAGGGTGATAAACTGTGGGGAGGAGGAGGTCAGGCTTCCCCGGTTCGCTACCCTTGCCAAGCTGCTTACCCTAGATCCCCACACCATCCAGGAGGCTGTTCCCCCGACCTCACCGCCTTCCGCTAGTCACTACACATCCCCTGAGCGGTTAGATGAGTGGTGTCATCACAAAGAAGGGGTATACCGGGTGGTACAGGAGTACGAGCAGGGTTTCAGCAAACATTCACTAGATTTTGGGCGGATTAAAGGGGTCCAACATCACATCCCCACCGGCGAGCATCCCCCCATTAAAGAGAGATGCAGACCTATCCCACCCGCACACTACCAATGCGCCAAGGACATGTTGAGGAACATAAAGGAGGCGGGGGTTATTCGGGATAGCTGCAGTCCCTGGGCCGCCCCGCTGGTGCTGGTAAAGAAAAAGTATGGCACCATGAGGATGTGTGTGGATTACCGGAAGATTAACCAGATAACGCATAAAGATGCCTATCCTCTGCCCCATATTGAAGAGTCACTGGCCGCGCTGAGAACCGCTAACTACTTCTCTACCCTGGACCTCACCAGTGGGTACTGGCAGGTGGCCGTGGCGCCCGAAGACCATGAGAAGACTGCCTTCGCTACACCCATCGGACTCTGTGAGTTCAACAGCATGCCGTTCGGGCTGTGCAACGCCCCTGGAACCTTTCAACGCCTGATGGAATGCTGTCTGGGACATCTGAATTTTGAGACCGTCTTGCTGTACCTGGACGATGTAATTGTATACTCACAGACGTATGAAGCCCACCCGGGATGAAATTGAAACCCTCCAAGTGCCATCTATTGAAGCCCAGGGTGCAGTACCTCGGACATGTGGTGGGTGCGGAGGGCGTCGCCATTGATCCCGAAAAGATCACCGCCATTCAGGACTGGCCCCAGCCAACCACGGTGAGAGAAGTGAGACAGTTCCTGGGTCTGGTAGGCTACTACCGCCGCTTTATTAAGGGATACACGAAGATAGCTGCCCCTATGCAAGATCTCTTCGTGGGACAGACCAAAAACAGCAGAGCTCCAGGGTCCCCGTTGGTGTGGGAAGAGAAACATGAAGAGTCCTTCCGCCGGTTGAAGACGGCCTTGACCGGGGATGAGATTCTAGCATACCCGGACGACAGCCTCCCGTTCATCCTCTACACTGATGCCAGTAATGTGGGCTTGGGAGCCGTGTTGTCCCAGGTCCAGGACGAAAGAGAGAAGGTGATCGCCTATGCTAGCCGGAAACTCCGACCTACAAAAAGGAACCCTGAGAACTACAGCTCTTTCAAGCTTGAGCTCTTAGCACTGGTGTGGGCCATCACCAAGCGATTCCGCCATTACCTAGCGGCAGCCAAGTTCACCGCTTATACGGACAATAACCCATTAACCCATCTGGATACAGCTAAGTTGGGTGCATTGGAGCAGCGGTGGGTGGCCAGGTTGGCTAACTATGACTTCACCATCAAGTACCGAGCCGGCCGTAAAAATGCTAACGCAGACGCACTCTCCCGGATGTCCCACCTCTTGGGAGAGGGGCCGGACGATGATGACCTCGAGGAAATCGAGTTGCCTGCGTTCCACCGGCCGCCAGCCGAGAAGTTGCATGTCCAGCAACAACAAGTGAACTTAGACCCGCTGCCCAGCCAAGGGTGGCAAGAAGCCCAGGACCAGGCACCTGCTGTCCACTTGGCCAAGACCCTGGTGGAACAAGGCTCTGCCGGAATAGACCCTGCTGCCCCCGCCGAGGCCCAACGACTGTGGAAGGAACGAGCCCGGCTGTACCTGCACCAGGGGAAGCTGTATCAGGAATTGATCAACCCGAAGACCCATGAGAAGGTTCGCCAGCTGGTTGTTCCCCAGACTAACGTGCCCACTGTCCTGCAAGCATACCATGACGGTGGTGGGCACTTTGGGTGGAAAAAGCTGGAGATGCTGTTGAGGGAGCGGTTCTATTGGAGTGGGATGCGGGAGTCGGTAGAGGCCTGGTGCCGGGAGTGTGGTCCCTGCATGCTGAGAAGAAGGGACGAAGCCAGCCAGAAGGCCCCCCTATACCCAATAATTACCCATCAGCCGTTGGAGCTGGTCGCCCTGGACCACGTTAAGCTCGCCCCTATCCGAAGTGGGTACACTTATGCCTTGACCATCGTGGATCACTATTCAAGATTCATGGTGGTTGTCCCGGTTAAAGATCTGACCGGGCGCACTGCAGCCAGAGCCTTCCAGGCCTACTTCTGCCGACTACATGGGTACCCGGAGAGAGTACTGACCGACCAGGGTCCAGCTTTTGAAGCAGAAGTGTTTCAGGAATTCTGCCAGTTGTACGGCTGTAAAAAGATTCGGACCACCCCGTACCACGCCCAGACTAATGGCATGTGTGAAAAGATGAACCACCTGGTCTTGGACCTCCTTAAGACCCTGCCGTTGGAAGAGAGGAACTTATGGCCGGAAAAGCTGCCCGATCTGGTAGACATGTACAATAACATTCCTAGCAGCTCTACCAAGTGTACGCCCGCGTACCTAATGAGAGCCCGACCAGGCCGGTTGCCGGTGGACCTAGAAATGGATTTAGAGGCTCCAGAGGCCCTTCCTTCCACTGCTGACTGGGACGCCCGGCGGAGAACGCAGTACCGACAGGTCCAAGAATACGTAGAAAAGAACATGTGACAAAGTCGGGGACAGCAAGAACAGTGCTTCAACAGGAAGGCTCCTGTAGGTCCCTTTCAGCCTGGGGATGTAGTACTGAAGCGAAAGAGAAGAACCCATAAGCTGGATGACCAATAGGAGAAGACCCCGTATGTTATACAACCCACTGAATGGGAGAATGGGAAGGCCTACCAGATTAGTCGTAACCAGGGGAAGACTTCGACCACGGTTTCCAGGGACCACCTGAAGAGGTGCCCACCACCGTTGAGGGTGGCAACTGAAGTTCCGGCCTCCAGATCGGCTGGGGAGAAGGAGAAAGAGGTAATCCACACCATGATGGGCGATTTCCCAGCAGATTGGCCTATGCAGAACGGCGCAGTGATTCTTCCCGTGATACTGTTCCCACAACCCGTGGAGGAAAAAGAGATGGAAGTAGCTGCCAATGAACCCAGGGATGCACCTGTACCCAGCCCCCCTATGTCTCCGCCTGCCCCACACGATAGACGGGAAGGGGAAACAGTTGTTTCCTCCGCCCCACTGCCTGTCACCACTAACATTGGGCCCCGAAGGTCCACGTGCCCCAACCTAGGCCGATCCCCGCTTAGGTACAGGGAAACTACCATTTAGGGGTGTTATACGTTGAGTGTGTAAATAAGTAAATGAATGAATGAATCAGACTGAGTAAATAACCTGATTGACACCGTGATTGACCCGGCCGTTGCCGGCAAGTTGTCCCTGCAGGGACCCTTTGTTACCATTGGCATGAAGAACTCTTCATGGACATGCCTGAGAACTTGCAGGGCACCCACGAACTGGTGGGATTGTAAATAAGATGGGGGCATGTTTTCCATTGCCGCCTCCGGAGAGGCAGATTTGGAGGATGGGCCTGGATGAAAGTGATGGCCCAGGCCCGCCACTACCGTAACCGGTGGCGATCCTCTGGGGGTCAGGGTTCCCCCATGGACGTGGGGTCCCCTGAAGTGACAGCCGGGTGCGAGGCACCATACCCGTTCCCGCTCGGGCAGCCTGGATCTGGACTGGGGTCAAGGGGTGCTGCCCACTTCTTAGGGGCAGCATCAGGGCTAGGTTGCTTGGGAGAGCGGAAGCCGTCCGTCCGTTATTATTAAAAGTGTATATATATATATGTGTGTTTTGCAACGTTTAAGTGACATGCCTCCCGTAAGGGAAGATTTGAAATGCATACTGTGCTGTTGTTTTATATCTTTACAGTTGAAAAGAAAAATAAAACCGGTGATGGACGGGCAGCCCGCGGACGGTCTGCATTTAACCAAGGGGGAATGTGGCGCCCTGGACTAGCCAGGTTGTCACAGGTACTGCAGAACACACCCCCACCCCGAGACAGGCACATCAGCCAGACACAAAATCCTTGTTGCCTCCCTCCAGGGGCTGATGTCCACACCAGGTGGAGTGGAGCCAGGCGGTTGGCCCCACCCGCTGAGGAGTTCACAGTCCTGGAGGCGGGAAAAGGAAGTCAGATCAGTTAAGGAAGTGAAAGGGAGAGGACTGAAGTAGTGGTGAAGGAGTAAACTGACCGTGCCCGGGTGTGTGGCCCGGGCACTAAGAGCAAGGTTGGCAGACGGTGTGGCCGTCTGCAGGAGAGGCGAATCAACGCGGAACCGTAGGACCGGGGACGGGCAGTGGCCCGCCGGTACCGAACCGGGGAGCGAAGTGAAGCCAGCACACACCGGCAGGGCCTGCGGACCCCGACCAGGCTTGGAGTCGCCGTTAAGAGGTCAAATCCGTCAGTGACCGGAACCCCAGGGGTTTCCTAACAGCCAAGACCCGATAGAAGGCAACAGAAGCCACAGCTAGAGTTCCAAGGGCCAGAGCCTGCGGGCAAAAGGGCTCCTCCAGCACATATATACGCTGGGGAGCGAGTTACCGGTGGGAAGCCATCGGGACCGAATGTCCACAAAGGTGCAGGGAAAGGCAGCCACCATCAACCGTCCGGGAGAAGCCACAGCAGCCGGCTGCGGGACCCGTCCATCCAGCCGTTTGGTTTACCAGAGACTTTTGCATACATTTATGGCTGAGTGAGTACAACCGTGCCATCCGGTACCGCGCTGCGCAGTCCAGGCGACCCTGCACCTTGCCAACCCTGCCTCCCCGTTACCTCACCGGGCCCCGGGACCACCAACCCCTACCCATGGAGGGGGAAATCGACATCCCACCTGCTCCCTACCATCACTCCCGGGATCCCCGTCACCAGCAGCGGTGGTGCTCAACCTCACCACAACCCGTGGGTGGCGTCACGGACCAAATCCCGAAACCAAACTATCCCCTTTCACTCACGGGCGAGGAGCGCCGCTCGAGTCCCCGGATCCGGGCCCACTGCTCGAGCCACCGAGCAGCAGCAGCGCCGGACCGAGCGCTAGCGAGCGCAGCGCCCCGCCGCCCGCGACATGTGTGTGTTGGAGTAGTCCTGGAGGGAGAGGAGTATAATAGGAAGAGTAGTCCTGGGGGGAGAGGAGGATAATAGGAGTAGTCCTGGGGAGAGAGGAGTATAATAGGAGGAGGAGTCCTGGGGGGAGAGGAGTATAATAGGTGGAGTAGTCCTGGAGGTGAGGAGTATAATAGGAGGAGTAGTCCTGGGGGGAGAGGATGATAATAGGAGGAGTAGTCCTGGGGGGAGAGGAGGATAATAGGAGGAGTAGTTCTGGGGGGAGAGGAGTATAATAGGAGTAGTAGTTCTGGAGAGAGAGGAGGATAATAGGAGTAGTAGTCCTGGAGGGAGAGGAGGACAATAGGAGGAGTAGTCATGGGGGGAGAGGAGGATAATAAGAGGAGTAGTCCTGGAGGGAGAGCAGGATAATAGGAGGAGTAGTCCTGGGGGGGAGAGGAGAATAATAGGAGGAGTAGTCCTGGGGGAGAGGAGGATAATAGGAAGAGTAGTCCTGCGGGGAGAGTAGGATAATAAGAGGAGTAGTCCTGGGGAGAAAGGAGGATAATAGGAGGAGTAGTCCTGAAGGGAGAGGAGTATAATAGGAGGAGTAGTCCTGGGGGAGAGGAGTATAATAGGAGGAGTAGTCCTGGGGGAGAGGAGTATAATAGGAGGAGTAGGCCTGGGGGGAGAGGAGTATAATAGGAGGAGTAGTCCTGGGGGAGAGGAGTATAATAGGAGGAGTAGTCCTGGTGGGAGAGGAGTATAATAAGAGTAGTAGTCCTGGGGGAGAGGAGTATAATAAAAGGAGTAGTCCTGGGGAGAGAGTAGGATAATAGGAGGAGTGGTTCTGGGGGAGAGGAGTATAATAGGAGTAGTAGTTCTGGAGAGAGAGGAGGATAATAGGAGTAGTAGTCCTGGAGGGAGAGGAGGACAATAGGAGGAGTAGTCATGGGGGGAGAGGAGGATAATAAGAGGAGTAGTCCTGGAGGGAGAGCAGGATAATAGGAGGAGTAGTCCTGGGGGGGAGAGGAGGATAATAGGAGGAGTAGTCCTGGGGGAGAGGAGGATAATAGGAAGAGTAGTCCTGCGGGGAGAGTAGGATAATAAGAGTAGTAGTCCTGGGGAGAAAGGAGGATAATAGGAGGAGTAGTCCTGAAGGGAGAGGAGTATAATAGGAGGAGTAGTCCTGGGGGAGAGGAGTATAATAGGAGGAGTAGTCCTGGGGGGAGAGGAGTATAATAGGAGGAGTAGTCCTGGGGGGAGAGGAGTATAATAGGAGGAGTAGTCCTGGTGGGAGAGGAGTATAATAAGAGTAGTAGTCCTGGGGGAGAGGAGTATAATAAAAGGAGTAGTCCTGGGGAGAGAGTAGGATAATAGGAGGAGTGGTTCTGGGGGGAGAGGAGAATAATAGGAAAAGTAGTCCTGGGGGAGAGGAGTATAATAGGAGGAGTAGTCCTGGGGGAGAGGAGTAAAATAGGAGGAGTAGTCCTGGGGGGAGAGGAGTATAATAGGAAGAGTAGTCCTGGGGAGAAAGGATGATAATAGGAGGAGTAGTCCTGGGGGGAGAGGAGAATAATAGGAAAAGTAGTCCTGGGGGAGAGGAGTATAATAGGAGGAGTAGTCCTGGGGGAGAGGAGTAAAATAGGAGGAGTAGTCCTGGGGGGAGAGGAGTATAATAGGAAGAATAGTCCTGGGGAGAGAGTAGGATAATAGGAGGAATAGTCCTGGGGGAGAAGAGTATAATAGGAGTAGTAGTCCTGGGGGAGAGTAGGATAATAGGAGGAGTAGTCCTGGGGGAAGAGGAGAATAATAGGAGTAGTCCTGGGGGGAGAACAGGATAATAGGAGGAGTAGTCCTGGAGGGGAGGTGTCTAATAGGTGGAGTATTCCTGGGGGGAGGTGTCTATTAGATGGAGTAGTCCTGGGGGGAGGTGTATATATGCCCAGTGTGTGTGGGGGCGTGGCCGAGCAGGCAGAGCGTGTGGGGGGCGTGGCCGAGCGGGCAGTGTGTGTGTGGGGCGTGGCCAAGCGGGCAGAGCGTGTGGGGGCGTGGTCGAGCGGGCAGTGTGTGTGTGTGGGGCGTGGCCGAGCGGGCAGAGTGTGTGGGGGACATGGCCGAGCGGGCAGAGCATGTGAGGGGCGTGGCCGAGCGGGCAGAGCGTGGGAGGCGTGGCCAAGCGGGCAGAGCGTTTGGGGGCATGGCCAAGTGGGCAGAGCGTGTGGGGGCGTGGCCAAGCAGGCAGAGTGTGGGGGTGTGTGGCCAAGCAGGCAGAGTGTGGGGGGCATGGCCGAGCGGGCAGAGTGTGTGGGGGACGTGGCCGAGCGGGCAACTATGCAAACCGGTTTCCATAGTTACCCGATATGTATCATAATTACCAGCGTACGCCGGCTCCGGTACACGTGTGTCGGGAGCCGGGGTAAACCAGTAAGCATGGTACACATCATGTAAGTATTAAAAGCGACAGTGCTGGTTCACTTTTTGTTTGTTGGTCTCCTGCTGTGCAGCACGCATCGCCGTATTTGACAGCGGGAGACCAACGATCTGAATGGGCAGGGAGCCGGCATACGCTGGTAACCATGGTACACAATATTACCCGATGTGTAGCATGGTTACCAGCGTACGCTGGCAACCTAGCCGACACATACCCTCGCGTTGCTGGGGTTGCCGGCGTACACTGGTGTAGGCTCCTGGGGGTGCAGCACTCACCTGGGAGTCGGGGCTCCGTGTCGGATCGGGGAATGTGTGCGGGGGGCGGGGCCAGGCTGAGCGTCCAATGCGTGAGGGGGCAGGGCCTGGCCAAGCGGGCAATGCATGCGAGGGGCGGGGCCTGGTCGAGCGGCCAATCCGTGCGGGGGGCGGGGCCAGGCCAAGCCGAGCGGCCAATTTGTGCGGGGGGGGCGGGGCCAGGCCGAGCTCAGCGGCCAATGCGACAGTTGTCACTGTAACGACATAATTTTGGAGCAAGACAGACAGACAGATAAGGCAATTATATATATAGATAGCGGAAGCTTACTTTACCTGCTATTTTATACAGCGGTACACACTCAATAACTCAGTAAGAAAAAATGGTGGCATGCTCCAGTTCAAAATACATCATGAAAGTGATCTCCCCTTAAACATCTGTTATCACCAACATGTCAGAGCAGCTTACAGTATCTATACAAGGTAAATGCGCACAGTGTGCGACGTTCAGTGTCCGTACACACAACTTTGCATGGATTCTTTCTCAGGAGCAGCCATAGGCCGAAGCTAATAATCCATTTTATTGCATAAACATTGCAAAACAGTGTATACCCGTAGTATGGAGATTCTCAAAATGTTTCCCTTTAAGACAATTTCAGATAAAAATCACTGAAATATTCAACTTTAATTCAAGACTAAGATGAGGCACAAATCGTTTATGGCTTAACTACACACATAGTGATTGACAACTAAAGTTAAACTGAACAGAATATCACAATAATTGTGCATCTCTAGTGATGGGTGAACCTGAATTGTAAAGTTCGGGGTTCGTATCGGACTCTTAGTGTCTATTCTGAACTCCTAACACAACTTTTCATGGAAGTCCTTTGTACAGTTCGGGTTCAGATGCCAAATAAAGTTTGTTGAAATGCAGCACAGCCAATCAAAAAGCTTTTTGGCTGTGGGCACTACAGGAGCAATCACAGCCATGCCAAGTATTGGCATGGTTGGGATGGCCGGTACAAAAAGGCCATATATATTCTGAGCCTAGTGCAGAGAATCCTAACAGCCTGGTACAGGGTGCCCTAATTGTCGATCTGTGCCTGCTATGCTCCCAAATGAAACATCTTCCTCTGGTGCATGTGTAGCACCCAGGGATATGGGGTACTTGGTTCCAGGCAGAGACTCTATTGGGAATTTCACAGTGGGGGCCGTTACCCGATTCCGTGCCCTGGGCGCTTTTTGTAATGGGAATATTTACAGGGGATTTGTGAATAAAGTTATTCGTGACGCCACTTGCGGTGTGCGGCTAAGTGTAGGGAGCCGCCGCTGCAGGTTTTGCTGGGGCTTATGGAATGTGCAGCTCTGATGACTTGGGCCCTCCGCATGTAGGGTATTACCACAACAGGTGTATGGTGCGGTGGACGGCGGAAGGAGTCCAGACAGGTATTCACTGCAACTTGTTTTTCTCACTTTTCAGGTGTTAACTGGTTGCCTGAGGCCGCCTGGTTTCGCCTCCAGGTCCCCGTCGTCCCAGTGCCAGTCTGGATCTCTGGTACCTTCTTCCCCTGCACCTGTCTCCGGTAAGTGGGCCCCCGTGGTATGGAACACTGGGGGCCCCCGGTCTGTGGTTTGTCCACCTCTGTCTGCCTGACAGTAGTGTGAACCCAGTGGGGATGGAGTCTCTGGTCCTGTCCCCGGCTCTCTCTTTGCTACTGACTCTTCCGATTCTTTAGGTTCAGCAAGGTCATTGATGGTCCCCTTTGCTGTGCAGGAGTTAACAGGTCGGCTTGAAGCTCTTTCCTGTCCTAGGGTCCTGTACCCCGTCGGTGCATAGTTCCGGGAGTACTTCACCGTACTCCATCGGCAACTATCTCTCCAGGGTACCAGGTCACCGTCAACCTGAGTCAGGATGCTCCTCAGTCACACCCTCCACCTTCGCCTCTGCTGTCAACTCTAGACCGACTTCAACTGACTACTCTCCACAGTCTGCCCCTCCCACCTGGTCAACTAGTGGACTGGAGTGGCTCCACCTCTAGGCAGCCATCCATTGTCCTACCCTAGCTAGGTACCATTGTATGGGGGATTGATGGGGAAAACTGGGATTACCTGGGTTTTTGGTGTTACCGGCACTGGGGTTCTGGGTCCCTAAGGGGGTAGGCCCTGCATCCTTGTGGGGATGCAGAATCTTGTAGCACCCTGAGGGACTCAGGGGCACTACACATGCAGGTGACAGGATGTTTCGCGTACATTTGTAGGCTGATGATGACGAAACACAGGTGCAAACTTCTGCGCCTTTCTGCTGTTTGCAGACTGGCAAGGAGGGTGGGGTTGAGGATTGATTGGAAGATGATGCAGGAGAATATGAGATCCTAGACCCCTGATGGAGGGAAGGCCATTAGAGTGAAGTGTGTAGTTTGGTGCAAAAGTAGGTAGTCACACTGCATTAGCTGCACAACAAAACAGGTTGCAAAGTGCAAAAGCACAGCGGCTAGCCCCTAGCCAGTACATCTGCTGCTACTGCCTGCAATGCCAATTAATTGAGCACATTGAAGCCAAAGCCAGCTCAAATGAGTTTCCTGGAGTAGCATTTCTTTAGCCAATGTGCTGACGACAAGACAATGATAGTTTGCACACTGTACCATCAGAGCTTGTAGCGAGGCATAAAGTAACCTAAGCACTACCTGCATGAAGAGGCATCTGAATGCCAAGCACAAGCTGCAGGGGAGTAGACTCCTAAAAAACTAGTAAAGATCTGAGGCTCTTCCTGCTCCCTCTTCTGCTGTTTGGCCTCTTCCTCCTTCACCCAAGCAAGTTAGCAACAGTGTCACCTGACTCCCCACAAAGAAAGAATGTGACCGCACCACCACTACCAGCAATATCACTGAGCATGTTCACAACATCCAATGAAAGTCTTCAGCAGTTATGGTGGTGGCTGTCTCACAGTATGTGGTTTCCAGCCTCCACTACTTTTCAAGGTGGGCCATCCCAGCCCTACACAAACATGTTGCAAACAAAATCAGGTGAGGACTGCTAAACGCCATCAGTGGCAAGGTCCACATAACCACCGATACATGGACCAGTAAGTATGACCAGTACGCATGGGCAGTGACGTTATCGCTAACTAACTGCCCACTGGGTCAATGTAGAGAAAGCCATGGACCCCATAGGGGGGAGGGGCGACATGACCAGAGGGAAGGAAGGGAGTGAGGGGGTTAATAAAGTTGAAATAGGGCATTATGGGAGGATATAGGGGATTGGTGGAGAAAGGGTCCCTATAGGGGAGGGGGGGAAGTATATAAGTAATGGGGAGGGGTCTTACCTCCCCTTTTGACTCCGGACGGCGACAGATTCCCGCCCACCCTCCCTTTGTGGTTTGTGAAGGCGTTTTGTTTTTAGCTATGTTCAAAAAAAAAAAAAAAAAAGGGAAAGGTAATATTAAAAAAAAAACAAAAAAAAACCAATGTTGAAAGGGATGTATGTTAGTCGCAGCAGCGGGGGTAGGTCTGGTCCAGAAGCGGTTGTAAGGGATTGGTAGCTGGACCGAGAGGCACTGTCTGGGTATGGTGTCTCCGGGTTCCGGTAAATTGCAGGCACGGGGTTCTGCAAAGTTTGGGGGGTATTAACCCGTGGGGTGATTAATACCTCATCTCTGGGTCGGAGTGTTGCGGCCAGGGATATTGGTGTAGGAATTGGTTTCTGGATCGGGCCTACATAAGGTTTTCATGTTTTGTTTATTATGTGTTACCTATTATTGTGTGTTTGGGGTCGCCCGTTGGACGGCGCCCCCTTGTGTTAGTATGTTAATAATAGGTAATAAAGGCTGCTGTGGCCAATTTGTTTAACCAAGTCATATGCAGTCGGTGTGTTATTTTAGGTTAAGTTGGGTATACTAACCATCACGACCGGAGAATCCTTCCTCAGTGGTCATGGTGGCTGGTGTTTGAGGTGGAACAGGTTCTGGTGTAAGTAATATCACCACTGAGGATTGCTGAATGTTTCTCTCTCTACATTACTCCTACTCCGCTTCTTCCAATACCTCCTCATTGAAGCAGCATAACATCTTCACCATCAACTTCAGCACAGCCAGGAGAAAACGGCAACAGGCTCTTCTGCAACTCATCTGCTTGGGGGAAAAAACACACATTGCTCAAGAGCTCTGGACGGGGATCAAACAACAGACTAATGAGTGCTTGGTGCCACTGAACATGAAGCCTGACCTAGTGGTGTGTGATAACAGGTGAAATCCTGTGGCAGCTCTGGGTCTCGCCAGTTTTACACACATTCCTTGCCTGGTGCATGTGCTGAACTTGGTGGCGCAGGACTTCCTTAAAAATTACCTCAAGATGTCAGTGTTGCTGCTGAAACTGGGAGCCATGTGGGAATGCCTTCGGCATTCTCACCCTGCTGATCCTCACCTGTCTGTGCTGCAGCATCACTTCTGCCTTCCCGGTTACAATCTTACTGTATATATCACGTACCAACAAGGTGGGGCTCCACCTTGCATATGCTGGAGAGACTGTGTAAGTGTACCGCCCCGTACTCGGCGGTAACCGAGCCGCTCGGATCCAGACTCGCCAGGTGGTGGCTCGAGTGTCTCCGGATCCGGGGGCCCCATGGTCCACTTTGATCTGAAAGGGGCTGGCGGTTCTAGGGGATGTAGGTGTACGGCCGGAGCAGTGTTTGAGTTCGTGATGCCACCCACGGGTTGTGGTGAAGGTGGACACCACCGCTGCAGTTACTGGGCACCCAGGGGAAGATGTTACGCAGCAAGATGTTAACCCCTTCGTGGGCAGGGGTGGTGGCCCCGGGACCCGTTGGGGTTTGTTGGGCGGTGCAGGGAGGTGCACGGCCGGAGGGCACTGTTGTACTCACGATTAGTAACACACACGAGTCTCTGGTAAACCAAGTTGATGGTGGTCGGTGCCCGCAGCCGGCTGCGTCTGGTCCCCCACCCGGTTGGTGGTCTCTGCCTTTCTCCTGCACGGTGTTGTGTATTTGTGGGCTACCTGCGCTTCAGCGTCGGAGGTCCGCTCCCCGGCTTTGTGGATGTCAGGAGAGCCCTTTTGCCCGCAGACGCTGGCCCGTGGGATTTCTCTGCCTGTGCGGTGGCTTTCTATCCCCCTCGTTGGGCTGTTGTCTTCAGTCGGGACTTTGGGTGGGAAAGGACCTATAGTCCAGACCACCAATCAGTTAATTAACTCAGTCTAGTGGCTTCTGTTTTAGGGTCTGAGTACCGCCCTTTGTGCTCCGGTTTCCGATTCGGTTCCCCGGGTCAGTACCGGCGGGCCACTACCCTGTCCCAGTCCACCACGGTTCCACCAAGCCGTCTTCCTGACTCCTGCAGGCTGAGGCCACCATATGCCTCCTAGCCAAGGGTACCCAGGCTCCAACCCTGGCACCTGTCGGACCTCCTTCACTCCACTCCACTCCTACTCGACTCTACTCCACTCACTGACTGGTTTCCCGTTTCAGGCCCTCTGAACTCCTCGGTGGGCGTGGCCAACTGCCTGGCTCCGCCCCCTGGTGTGTCCATCAAGTTCTGAGAGGGGTGACTAGGTTTTAATGGTTGGCTGGTGACACCTTTTTAGGGGACAGGTGTTGTGCGGGGCTCTACCTGTGACTACCTGGCTAGTCCAGGGCGTCACATAAGCAGCAGGTGGTAGTAGAGTTTCAGCTGTAGCTCGCACAGGTGAGTCACTCTCTAAGGGTTGGTTCTTTTACCAACAGGGACAAGGTAGACAACTGTCCAGCAAGGGGACAGTTTTTGTAAGATGAGGATAGTGAGGAGGAGGAGGATGAGCCATGTTCACAGCAGGGTGACTCTCAAAGCATCTCACGGACATAATTGGAGAATGGGGAATACAGTGGACACAGAAGACACACCTGCCACCAAGGACAGCTTGATGGTGTCTCTGGGCAGTTTGGCATACATGAGCAAATACACGCTGCTGTGCTTGCTCAACAACTGCCAAATTGCATGGATTGCTACAATTGCTGATTACTGAGAGGCTACCCTGCTGGATTTCCGCTACAAGGACAACGTGTCATCCTTACTTATGTCACTGGTGTGTTATCAAAAAATGCACAGAGGCACTATTGATATTGTTCTTACAAGACAGTGAAATCAGTGGAAGAACAAGGCAGAAAATGAGGAGGCAGTGGCTAACATAGCTGGTGCACTAATACCACCTTGTAAAGGAGGGTTATTGTGACGCCCTGGCAAAACCAGGTAGTCACACATTAGGCCCCCGCATAACACCTTCCCTCACAGGGTTACATACAGCTGACCTGAAACCCTAGTCACCCCCTTCAGGGCAAAACAGGCACACCAGTGGGCAGGACCAGGCGGTTAGGGAACGCCCACCTAGGGGTCTAGACAGCTCGGGGCGGGAAAACAAACAGTTGGAGTTGGCGTTCTGAGTCGAGTGGAGTGGATTTGAGAGGAGTGAGGCTGGGGCTAGATGTAGTTCCAGTGGAGGAGAAGCTCAAGTTGAAGGTGCCAGGGTTGGAGCCCTGGTACCTTGGCTAGGTGGCAGATGGTGGTCCCCGTCGGCAGGCGACGGGAAGACGGCAGCCGGAGATCCGAGGTGGACCAGGACAGGGTTGGAGACCGCCGGTACCGACACCAGAGACCCGACCCGGAAACCGTGCACAGAGGGGGTACTCGGACCCCGAAGCCATGACCGGAACCAACGACCTAGCTAATCAACCAATTGAGGGCAGGATTTTAGGTCCTGTCCCAGCCAAAGTCCCAAAAGCAGACAACCACCCACAGAGAGGGATAGGGCAACCGCCAGGGCCCATAGATCCCATGGGTCAGCGTCAGTGGGCACGGCTCCTCAGGTACACAAAAAGCTGGGAGCGGACTCCCATGTTCCATACCGGGAAGTCTAAACAAACAACAGAACTAGTGCAGAGGAAAAGACGGCGACCACCAGCCCAGGTGGGGGACCAGAGTACAACCAGCTGCATCGGACGGCCACCAGCAGCTTGGTTTACTAAAAGGCTCATGTGATTCATTTAATTGTGGGTAACCAAACACCCCCTGGTACATCCGGGCGCGCAGGCCCCTGACATCGCCATACCCTGCACAGAGACACTGGGTCCCGGGGCAAACATCCCTACCCACACAGGGGTTAACATCCAGCTGTCATTACATCTCCCCTGGGTGTTCCCCAACAGCAGCGGTGGTGTCCCACTTCACCACACACCGTGGGTGGCGTCACAAACTGAATACGGCCAAACCCGTACAACTACGTCCCCCTTTTTATTTGGCGTGTCCGCGTGACCCCCAGGTCCGGAGGATCCCTCGAGTCACACAGCGGGTCCGGATCCGAGCAGCCCGGCTGCTACAGGCGTGGGGGCGGCACACCCCGAAAACTGGCGTAACGAACAGGATTGTAACCCATCCACCTATCCGGTGGAAGTGCGCCTTGATTTGGACAGTCAGCGGTGAGCCATTGAAAAATTTCCAGAAGTTGCAAACAAGTCCAAAGTCGCACGGGTTCCGCTGCCGAGGGGACTGGTGGGGCCAGGGAGGTTTCTCTTCCTACCTGTTCCTGGCGCCCCCCTCGTGTAAGGCCCGTTCCTTCTGGGCTGCACGATCGCCACTCTCCCCTGCATCTCTGCACACCAGTCCATGACTTGCTGAATGAGCTGTGCCCGCATCCATATACACAGCCGCTCCACTTCTCCCTCTAGCCAGGCGGAAGTCCCGCTGCCGGACTGATCTGGTCTTTTGTCCCTTAGAGCAGACATCTCGTCTCTCTCTGGTTTGCTTGGCCAATGATCCAGAGCTGCCATTCCCCTAGCGCACCAGGGAGCATTCTGCCGCAGGCTCTTCCGGCCTCCTGCAGCTAGTTTTGATTTTATATGTTGCACATTCCCAAGGGGCGGAGTCTCTTTTTTGCGCACTTTCACCACAGTGATTGAGCAGTTACTTTTTCACAGATAATAAATGGTGGTAGTTGCTCACAAAAACAGTACATAAGGCGCACGTCACCCGTGTTAACGGGTCCAGTCCATATCCTGACTGGATGATGATGCCAGGAAAAAGCTGTGTCACCCCAGGGCTATGGGCTACTCGGTCCCGGGCCATATATGTACGGGGACGCTGTGTCATGGTTGTGTAATGGCCGATGCCCGGTTCTGTGATCCTGTGGGTCGCTTCTTATAAGGAGTTATATACAGGGGAGGTTAAAGAGTTTATATCGTGACGCCACTTGTGGGTTACGGTTATGGTGATGGAACTGCCGCTGCACAGTCTTTTACCACTTGGGCTGATGGTGATGGCAGCCTGGGTGATAGGCACTCCACAAGTAGGGCCGGGCTCCAGGGGGTGAATGAGGGGATCCGGCGCAGAAAGAAGGGAGACCACACGATGGGGATGCAGTGCAACTCTTGCTTACTCACAGTGATGTGGAGGCCGATGCACTGACGATGGCTGGTTTCGACCCCTGGTCCCTTTTGTTCCAGTGCCGGTGTGGCAACCTGGTTGCTTCTCTCCACGGCACCTCTCACTGATTGGTGGAACCCCGTGGCTTGGAGCCTCTTGGGGGGTCCCTTACTGTCTGTCGGCAGTCTCTGGTCCGTACAGCGGGAAGTGTGAACCTTGTAGGGTCGCTGTTCTGTTCTGGTCCCCGGCTCTATCTTTACTGCTCGTGCCCCCGGATTCTTGGTCAGTGAGGTCCGTGATGGTCCCCTCACTGTGCAGGTATTTGTCAGGTAGCCTGAAGCATTTGCCTGACCTTGGGCCCTGTGCCCCGTCGGTGCTCTTGTTCCAGGGGTACCTGGCTATACCCTCTCTGGCAACCACTCTCCTACACCACCTTGGTCACTGTTACACACCCTGTCTGGAGACACGTCCGTCCCCTTCAACTGTCACTACCGGACTCCTGTGTCTTTCTGTCTGTCCCCTCCCACCTGGTTGTCATCTAGTCGACTGGACTGGCTACACCCCTGGGCGGCCATCCATTGGGTCCCAGACTAGTCAGTCACCCGTGTTTGGGGGAGGGAAACTGGGGATGTTTAGGTGTTGATGTTACCGGCACTTGTCTTCCAGCTCCCTGGAGGTAGGCCCTGCATCTTTGACAGGATGCAGTACCTAGTAGTGCCCTAATAGGTTCAGGGGAACTACACTACCAATCAGCAGAAGTGGATGGACTACGACACTTGTGATGTTTTCTTGGCACAGAGGCACATTCTGCTGATCACCTCACTGATCACACACTGATTACTAATAATCTCCATTTTACTTGGCTGTAATTATTTATCTGTTTTTGTATGTATGTGCATTTCCAGTTTTTTTTACATATTTGCAGTGTAAAGAGAGTATCCATAATACAATTACTGTACATGGGTATGTATGAGAGGTAATAAGATAATTTTTCACAATGAAAATAATACCACATATATTTGCAGCTTTCTTTCTCAGCACCGAGGAATGGAGGAGAAACATTAATCTTTCCAATCGGTAAGGTTTTTATTAGTAATAATGATGTAGTCATGCATAAAGTAATGCGAGTCCCTTTATCTTCATACCCCTTTATTTCCTGTTTATTGGTTTTGTGTAGCTCTTGATGATGTAGAGCAAAAATACCAAATTAAAAATGATGTAATGGTACCATTCTGAATTAAAGTGTTAGGTCCAAAAAGGCAAGAAAACCCTGCTTAAAGGATAGGGGGTAACTTGCTAATCGCTGGGTGTCTGTCTGCTCAGACTCCCAAGCATCTAGAGTTTGGGGCTCTGGAATACCAAGAATGGGACTCTGCAGCTCCTTCATGAATGTGTCCACATGCAGCCTTAGCTCCATTCATTGTCTATGGGACTGCCAGAAAAAGTTAAGTGCGGTCCCATATACACTGCTCAAAAAATTAAAGGGAACACTCAAATAACACATCCTAGATCTGAATAAATGAAATATTCTTATTGAATACTTTGTTCTGTACAAAGTTAATTTTTGTGTGATTTTGCTGTCAGCACATTCATCAATGGAATCAAATGTTTTAACCAATGGAGGCCTGGATTTGAAGACACACACAAAATGAAAGTGGAAACAAGTCAAAATGAAAATCAAAACGAGACACAACAAGACAAAATTGATGTGGAAACCAGTCAAAATGAGGCTCAGTATTGTGTGTGGCCTCCACATGCCTGTATGGCCTCCACATGCCTGTATGACCTCCTTACAATGCCTGGGCATGCTCCTCATGAGGTTGCGGATGGTCTCCTGAGGGACCTCCTCCCAGACCTGGACTAAAGCATCCACCAACTCCTGGACAGTCTGTGGTGCAAAGTGATGTTGTTGGCTGGAGCAAGACATGATGTTCCAGATGTGCTCAATCAGATTCAGATCTGGGGAACGGGCAGGCCTGTCCATAGCTTCAATGTCTTCATCTTGCAGGAACTGCTGACATACTACGGCCACATTAAGGTCTGGCATTGTTCTGAATTAGGAGGAACCCAGGGCCAACCGCACAAGCATATGGTCTCACAAGGGGTCTGAGGATCTCATCTCGGTACCTAATGGCAGTCAGGCTACCTCTGGAGAGCACATGGAGGGCTATGCGGCCCTCCAAAAAAATGCCACCTGACACCATTACTGACCCACTGCCAAACCAGTCATGCTGAAGGATGTTGCAGGCAGAAGATCACTCTCCACGGCATCTCCAGACTCTGTCACGTCTGTCACATGTGCTCAGAGTGAACCTAATTTCATCTGTGAAGAGCACAGGGCGAAAGTGGCGAATTTGCCAATCCTGGTGTTCTATGGCGAATGCCAAGCATCCTGCATGGTGTGGGGCAGTGAGCACAACCCCCATCTGTGGACGTCGAGCCCTCATGCCATCCTCATGGAGTCAGTTTCTAACCGTTTGTGCAGACACATGCACATTTGTGGCCTATTGGAGGTTATTTTGCAGGGCTCTGGCAGTACTCCTCCTGTTCCTTCTTGCACAAAGGCGGAGGTAGCAGTCCTGCTGCTGGGTTGTTGCCCTCCTACGGCCCCCTCCATGTCTCCTGGTGTACTGGCCTGTCTCCTGGTAGCGCCTCCATCCTCTGGACACTATGCTTACAGACACAGCAAACCTTCTTGCCACTGCTCGAATTGATGTGCCATCCTGTATGATCTGCCCTACATGTGCCACTTGTGTGGGTTGTAGAGTCCGTCTCATGCTACCACGAGTGGGAGAGCACAACCAACATTCAAAAGTGACCAAAACATCAGTCAGACAGCATTAGTACTGAGATGTGGTCTGTGGTCCCCAGCTGCAGAAACACTCCTTTATTTAGTGTGTCTTGATAATTGCCAATAATTTCCATCTGATGTCTATTCCATTTACACAACAGCATGTGAAATTGATTGTCAAGCAGTGTTGCTTCCTAAGTGGACAGTTTGATTTCACAGACGTTTGATTAACTTGGAGTTATATTTGGTTGGTTAAGTGTTCCCTTTTATTTTTTGAGCAGTGTACAATGAAGCAAGAGAGAACATGCGCACCAACAATCCATTCAAAGAAGAACTGCAGAGCCCTGTTCTTATGGAATTCCAAAGCATTGATCTCAAGATTACTGCAAGTCACAGTGGTCTGGCACCCAGTAATTAGCAAGTTATCCTCAATTTTCTAGTTAGCGGGTAACTTGCTTTTTGAAAATTACCCTTTGAGCTTGAAAAACATATAAACAATTGTGACTATGTTACTCCCTGCATTACATCTATCTGTTGTCTGGATTGCATTAAATGTAGTAGATGTTTCTCATCTACAGTATATCAGAAATGTGAGTACACCCCTCACATTTTTGTAAATATTTTAATATATCTTCAGTGTTGCCCCATGAAAAGATATGACACTCTGATACATTGTAAAGTAGTCAGTGTACAGCTTGTATAACAGTGTAAATTTGGTGCCCTCTAAATGTCCCGCCCCCACATCAGCAGCCGAGCTGCTCGGATCTGCATCCGCGGTGGCTCGAGGGGCGTCCGGACCCAGGGGTTGTGCTGCCACTCCAATAAAAGGGGGAGAATTTACAGGGGATAGTGTCTAAAGTTCGTGACACCACCCGTGGTGTGTGGTAAGGTGGAGTACCACCACTGCAGCTGGGAGTACCCGGGGCTGATGGAGTGGGCAGCCAGGTGTTTAACCCCTTCACAGGTAGGGGGAATGCCCCAGGGCTCGGTGATGGTGACGGGGGTGTGCCGTTGGTAAGGTAAGGGTCACTTGCGTACTCACTCAGTCCATAAAGCTAACACCGACAACTTAGTAAACCAAATTTCTGGATACAGCTGCCGCTTAGGGGAGCACGTTTCAGTCCCGTTCCCACTGGTGTTGCCTGATGATCTGTGACCTTTCCCTTGGCACCTTGTTCTCTTCTTAGTTGGCCCCTATAGCTTGAAACAAGTCGAGTCCCGCTCCCCAGTGTGTCTAACTGAGGGAGCTTGCTCTCAGGTTTCACGCTTGGAATTTCCTGGACCGTTTTAGTGGAAAGTCCTATCCTCCTCGTTGCCTAGTACCCTGATTTTGGTGCGGGTGGAGAGCGGATCTTGAAGGCTCCGTTCTCGTCGGGTGAATTGTCAGGTTGCCTGAAGATATTCCCTGACCTAGGGTCCACGTACACCGTTGTGCCCTGGTCCTTGCCCGGTGATGGCACAAAGCCGACGGTTGTCCTCCACGACAATACCGTGCCCTTGTCACGATCCCTTGCGACCGGGGCTCCAGCTCCTACTAGGCCCAGAACACCATCTGCTACCTAGTAACTTCCAAGAAGCCCAGCTCCTGACCTCCTCTCTCCTTCACTTCCAACACTACACTGGCCTACTCCGGACACTCCTGACCTCCCTTTAACCAATTCCTCAAGTGGGTGTTCCTATTCCACTCAGGCCGTCCACTGGTGTGTCTGGTGCAGAGTGTTCCTAGGATTTTGATTAGCTGGTTTTGGCAACACCATTGGTTAGGGACCCCTAACCAAGGAGGAGGTGGATACTGCACAGAAGGGCAGATTGCACAATATCCTGTGACAACTTGATAGGCCAGGGCATCACATAAATAACTCAACAGTCAACGAACCTCCCTCCCAAGTGAGAAAGGACAAATTGTGCCAAATTAGCCATTTTCACTCTCCAGTGTTATGTGACTCATTAGTGTTACAAGTGTACCACCACGGGGCTCGGCCGGCTACCGAGCCGCTCGGATCCATGCTCATCAGTGGGTGGCTCGAGCTCTCCACGGACCTGGGGGTCAAGTCGCTCTGAAAGGGGATTGGCGCTACACGTAGGGACTTCGGTGGGGAGATCCACGGCTGGAGCTGCGGTGGTTTATAGGAGATTTAAGTTCATGACGCCACCCACGGGTTGTGGTGAATGGATGGACACCACCACTGCCTAGGCTCCTGGGGATCGTGTTGCGCAGCTTGGTGTTGACCCCCTCCGTGGGTAGGGGGATGGTGGTCCCGGGGGCCCGAGGGAGGTGCTGAGGCAAGGGGACGGATGCGTGTCGGGGTGTCGGTGCGGCGCGGTGCGTGGCCCAAAGCCACTATTGTACTCACTATGAGAAAACACGCTGAAGTCTCTGGTAAACCAAACATGATGGTGAACGGTGCCCCCAGCCGGCTGCAGTTTTCCTCTTAACAGGTTGGTGGTTTCCGCATTTCTCCAGCACCTCTCTTGTGTGAAAGTTATGACTCTTATGCCTAAGCAACGGTAGTCCACTCCCCGGCTTGCTGTGTGTCGGGAGAGCCATGTTTGCCCTGCAGATGCTGGCCCCTTGGGTCTCTATGCCTTGGCAGTGGCTTTACCCTAATCGTTGGGCTGTTGTCTTCAGTCGGGTCTTGTGTGGGAAAGGTCCTAAAGTCCAGTCCTCAATCAGTTGATTTGACTTAGCCTAGTTGTTTCTGGGCCTCATACTGGGTCTGAGTACCCCTCCTGGTGCTCCGGTTTCCAATCAGTTCCCCGGTTCGGTACTGGCGGGCCACCGCCCGTCCCCGGTCCCTACGGTTCCACCGGCTGTAATCCCAGCTCCTGCAGGCGGCCACCACCATCTGACTCTTTGCAGGAGGTGACTGGGCTCCAACTCAGACACCTAGTGGAGACTTTGGCAGGCCTGAGCACAGGTCTGCCCTTGGACTTGACTCCACTTCACTCCACTATCAAGACTAATCTCTACTGTTTTCCCGCCTCCGGGCCTGTGAACTCCTCGGTGGGTGGAGCCAACTGCCTGGCTCCGCCCCCCTGGTGTGAACATCAAACCCGGAGGGTGGTGACAAAGGTTTGTAGTTTGGCTGCTGTCACCTTTTTAGGGGAGGAGTGTGTGTGCATGGGACTACTTGGGACGACCTAACTAGTCCAGAGCGTCACACAAGTTCTCAGATGTGAATGAGAAGCAGGTGTGATAAATTCGGTGTTATCGCTCACACACTCTTTCATATTGGTCACTGGAAGTTAACCCCTTCACCCCCGGGCGATTTTCCGTTTTTCTTCTTTTCAGTTTTTTTTTGCTCCCCTTCTTCTGAGAGCCGTAACTTTTTAATTTTTTTGTCAATCTTGCCATATAAGGGCTTGTTTTTTGCGGGACAAGCTGTAATTTTAAATGAACCCATACATTTTACCATATAGTGTACGGGAAAACAGCAAAAATATTTCAAGTGCGGAAAAACTGCAAACAAAAGTGCGATTCCACAATAGTTTTTGGGATATTTTATTCACTATGTTCAATATATGACAAAACTGGTGTGTTGGTATAATGTCTCAGGTCGGTATGTGTTTGTAGACACCAAACATGTATAGGCTTGTTTTTTTCTAAAGCGTTAAAAAAATCATAAGTTTGTACAAAAAAAGTGGCACAGTTTTCACACCATTTTCTGAAACTCGTAGCATTCTCATTTTTCAAGATTTATGGCTAACTCAACTTATATTTTGCGTCTCAAGCTGATAATTTTAAGGGTACCATTTTTGCGCAGATTCTACGTTTTGCTCGCCTGTTATTGTATTTTGCGTAAAATTTCCAGCGACAGTAATTTTGGCGTTTGGAATTTTTTTGCCGCTACACCATTTATCGATCAGATTAATTGATTTTATATTTTGATAGATGGGGCATTTCTGAAGGTGGCAATTAGAGTTGAGCGTGGTTCGCGGTTCGAGGTTCTCCAGTTCTAGGCTCGAGTGATTTTGGGGCCTGTTCTAGATCGAACTAGAACTCGAGCTTTTTGCAAAAGCTCGATAGTTCTAGAAACGTTCGATAATGGTACTAGCAGCAAAAAAACAGCTAATTCCTAGCTGGCTTTCCGCTGTAATAGTGTAAGTCACTCTGTGACTCACACTATTATGAGATTTCAGTGTATAGTGTGCGGGAACAGTGCCTTCAGATCACTGCTGTTTGTATAATGGCGATCGCCATTTTTTTTTTTTTTCCTTGTCTTCCTTCCCTAAGCGCGCGCGTGTAGTGGGGAGGGCCAGCATGTCAGCCAATCCCAGACACACACACAGCTAAGTGGAATTTTAGCCAGAGAAGCAACGGCATGTGTGATAGGATATCCATGTCACATGTCCCTGCATTATAAAAACGAGTATCTGCCCGTCCGGACGCCATTATCTCTTCTGCGTCCTTGGTGTCAAACATCACTGGCGCAGCTCCGTCCTTTGTCCTATCGCCGATACTGCTGTATGCGCTCCATACACAGTGCTGGACAGCTTAGAGATAGCACTTTCTATAAGTCCTTTTAAGGGCTCGTACCGGCAGGGTCAGAGCCATAGGTGACAGGTCCTGAAAACAGAGACAGCATGTGTGTAGCTAAGGTCAGGGATTTCGTCGCTGCATTTCCCCATTAGGAAGGAATAGAAAGGCAGGCTTCCATTCCTCTACCCAGAGACCAACAACCCTGGCACTGTACCCTCCTGTCCTCTGCACACTCCAACTCATTATAACTAAGCCATTATACTAGCAATCACTGAGTGTACCTAGTGGCATCCTAAACGTGGCTATTGGACTTTTGTATAGTCCCACTAGTGCAAAGATATTTGCAGCACGTCTGCCTGCATTGCACACTCAAACTCATTATAACTAAGCCATTATACTAGCAAACACTGAGTGTACCTAGTGGCATCCTAAACGTGGCTATTGGACTTTAGTATAGTCCCACTAGTGCAAAGATATTTGCAGCACGTCTGCCTGCATTGCACACTCCTACTCATTATAACTAAGCCATTATACTAGCAAACACTCAGTGTACCTAGTGGCATCCTAAACGTGGCGATTTGACTTTTGTCTAGTCCCACTAGTGCAAAGATATTTTCAGCACGTCTGCCTGCATTGCACACTCCAACTCATTATAACTAAGCCATTATACTAGCAAACACTCAGTGTACCTAGTGGCATCCTAAACGTGGCTATTGGACTTTTGTCTAGTCCCACTAGTGCAAAGATATTTTCAGCACGTCTGCCTGCATTGCACACTCCAACTCATTATAACTAAGCCATTATACTAGCAAACACTCAGTGTACCTAGTGGCATCCTAAACGTGGCGATTGGACTTTTGTCTAGTCCCACTAGTGCAAAGATATTTGCAGCACGTCTGCCTGCATTGCACACTCCAACTCATTATAACTAAGCCATTATACTAGCAAACACTCAGTGTACCTAGTGGCATCCTAAACGTGGCGATTGGACTTTTGACTAGTCCCACTAGTGCAAACATATTTGCAGCACGTCTGCCTGCATTGCACACTCCAACTCATTATAACTAAGCCATTATACTAGCAAACACTGAGTGTACTGTCACGCTCCCCGGGTCCTCACCCCCGTTCCCCGGCTCACCTGCCACGCTCTCCGCTCCCCAGTCACCGGATTCCGTCCGTCCCAGGGCTCCGGGCCCCCGATCCCGGCGCCCGACAGCTTCCCTGGACCTGGCCGGCTCCCCTGCGTCCTCCTCGCAGCCTCCTTCCCTGGCTTCTGGCACCCGGGCGGCGCGCATGCGCATTAGGGCGCGCGCGCGGTCACTGACCCTTTCTTAAAGGGCCAGCGTCCATTAACAGGAAATGAGGTTGCACAGGTACAGGGTATATAGGGGGTCATTGTCCAAGGGGGCGGGGCCTGATCTTCGTGTTCCCTGAGCTAGGAGTCAGGTCTCTTGGTGTTTATGTGCCTGTACTCACCTATCTGTCTTTGTAGAGCCGTACCTGCCTCGCCATCCAGTCTGCCGTGTCCTGATCCCCGCACGCTGTCCGTCTGCCATCTGACAGTCCGTACCATCCCGGATCCCTGCGGTGACCCGTCATCTTGCTCCAGAGGTTCCGGACCCCGCCTGATATCACCTCGGCCTCCGAACCTGAGCTACGTCACCAAGACCACCTTCTGTGACTCCGTGGTCCCTGGGACTCCTCCGCTGCCTTCTCTTGCACGGACTGTTCTACTGCCCATCAGTGCTTCAGCTGCCGGACTCCCTACCACCATCTCAGAGAGTTCGGTCCAGTGGATCCACCTCCTGGGTCTGCCCGACCGCCCGGCCGTGACAGTAAGATCAGGCCATGGATCCCGCTGCAGCACTAATGGCTCTGCAAGAGGAACTCCAACGCCAGCGTGAAGTCCAGACCCGCATGCTGCAATTCATGACCTCCGTGGACACCCGCCTGTACACATTACAAGCATCAATGACGCCTGCGGCACCCAGGTCCCCCGCCAGGCAAGCCATGGCCCCCGCACCAGTGGCAACCTCGTCAGATGCTTCCCGACTCCGTTTGGCGTCACCTCCTCGTTATGCTGGAGATCCCAAGACCTGCAGGGGCTTCATAAATCAATGTTCCCTTCATTTCACGCAGCTGCCACATCTGTTCGCCTCCGACCAAGCCAAGGTCGCCTTTATAATGTCCCACCTAGAGGGCGAGGCGCTGGCGTGGATGAACCCCTTGTGGGAGAAGGAGGACCCCATGACCAAGGATCTTCAACAGTTCCTGCAGGCATTCCGCAGCACCTTTGACGAGCCGGGACGCGCTTCTGCCTCTGCTTCATCACTCCTCCGCCTACGTCAAGGAACACTGACGGTGGGCCAATACGCCATCCGTTTTCGCACTTTGGCTTCAGAACTCGGGTGGAATAATGAGGCCCTAACAGCCGCCTTCTGGGAGGGACTCTCGAGTCGCATCAAGGATGAGTTGGCGGGTCGGGACGTGCCCTCCACCCTAGATGCCCTGATTGCCCTAGCAACTCGTGTGGACATACGTTTTCAGGAGCGCTCCAAAGAGCTATCTCGTGAGAGACGCCCGTTACGGCATTCATCTCCTCCTCAGAAGCCCTCCGTACCTCAGTCATCAACAGCTGGGAGTCCCGTCCACGAGCCCATGCAGATTGACCGAGTGCGTCAGTCTGCACAACGTAGAGCAGAGCGGCTTGCCCAGGGTCTCTGCTTTTACTGCGGTGAGGGCACACACCTCCTCCGTTCCTGTCCGGAAAGGCCGGGAAACTCCAAAGCCTAGGGTTGGTAGGAGAGGCCACCCTAGGTGCTGGGACTCTCTCTGATCCGGTCACATGGACCGTGCAAGTGACAACGGGAGAGACGCGGTTCACGGCTGAGGCCTATCTTGATTCCGGGGCAGCAGGCAATTTCATCCAGCAAGCCACCGTGGACAAATACCAGGTGCCTGTTATCCCACTCAACAAGCCCCTGGTGATTGCCTCTGTGGATGGGAGACCCCTTTCTGACACCATCTCCTGGACCACCAGGCCGGTTGAACTGCGCATCGGTGCTCTTCACACCGAGAACATCGCCTTCTACGTCCTTCCGCACATGTCCCATCAGATCCTGCTGGGCCTTCCATGGTTACGGACTCACGAACCATCAGTCAGCTGGGGCACTGGCGAAATCACCCGCTGGGGTGCTTCGTGTCATGAGAGATGCCTAAAATCCACACAACCCATCCGACGACCTCCGGTTCCTGAGAACCTACCGGGGCTGCCCTCGGCTTATTGGTCCTTTGCTGATGTCTTTGATAAAAAAGAATCCGAGGTACTGCCGCCACATCGCCCCTACGATTGTGCCATCGACCTGCTCCCTGGAACAACGCCACCACGAGGACGGATATATCCTTTATCTCCAGCCGAAACAAGGGCTATGTCGACTTACATCTCAGAGAGCCTGGCTAGGGGATTCATTCGGAGATCCTCCTCTCCTGCTGGAGCAGGTTTCTTCTTTGTCAAGAAAAAAGAGGGCGATTTACGTCCCTGCATCGACTACCGGGGTCTGAATCAGATCACTGTTAAGAACAAGTACCCTCTGCCGCTCATCCCCGAATTGTTTGACCGGCTTAGAGGAGCTCGTCTGTTCACCAAGCTGGATCTTCGGGGTGCTTACAATCTGGTGCGCATCCGCTCTGGTGACGAATGGAAGACCGCGTTTAATACGCGCGATGGACATTATGAGTACTGCGTGATGCCCTTCGGCCTGTGTAACGCCCCTGCCGTCTTCCAAGAACTGGTGAACGACGTGTTCCGAGACCTCCTCTACACCTGTGTGGTAGTATATCTAGATGACATCCTTGTCTTCTCTCCGGACCTCCCAACCCACAGAGAGCACGTACAGCTGGTTCTACGACGACTAAGAGAGAACCGTCTGTACGCAAAGTATGAGAAGTGTGTCTTTGAGCAGTCTTCTCTCCCCTTTCTGGGGTACATCATCTCTGAGACTGGACTGCAGATGGATCCCAAGAAGGTCTCCGCCATTCTCAACTGGCCTCCCCCTTCTGGACTGAAGGCAATCCAACGCTTCCTGGGATTCGCCAACTACTACCGCCAATTCGTCCCTCACTTCTCTGCTCTGACTGCTCCACTTTCCGCTTTGACTAAGAAAGAGGCAAATCCAAAGGACTGGTCGCCTGCGGCCGACGCCGCGTTTGGCTCTTTGAAGCGGGCTTTTGCTTCCTCGCCTGTACTTCACCGTCCGGAGTTGAACCGCCAGTTCACCTTGGAGGTGGATGCCTCCTCCTCAGGAGCCGGAGCAGTGCTCATGCAGAAGTCCTCCTCCGGGAAGATGGTGACTTGCGGATTCTTCTCCAAGGGCTTCTCAGCGCCTGAACGCAACTATACCATCGGGGACCGAGAGCTCTTGGCAGTCAAACTGGCACTGGAGGAATGGCGCTACCTCCTGGAAGGTGCAGTGTATCCCGTGATCATCTACACGGACCACAAGAACCTAGAATACCTGCGGTCCGCTCAGCGACTGAACCCACGGCAAGCCAGGTGGTCCTTATTCTTTGCCAGGTTCGACTTTCAGCTTCACTTCCGACCCGCGGACAAGAATGTACGCGCTGATGCCTTGTCCAGGTCTTTCATGCCCATGGAGCAGGAGGAAGAGACTACCCAACCCATCATCTGTCCTAGCAACATCATTCCGGTGGCCCCTGTTACCCTAGCCCAGATACCGCCCGGGAAGACCTATGTCTCCGATACCGACAGGCAAAAAGTGTTACACTGGGGTCATGCCTCAAAAACAGCCGGGCATGCTGGTCAGAAGAGAACATGGGGTGCGATTGTACGCCATTACTGGTGGCCATCCCTTCGCACGGACGTCGCTGCTTTTGTCTCTGCCTGCTCCTCCTGTGCCAGGAACAAGACGCCCAAACACTTGCCCCATGGCCGTCTTCTGCCTTTACCGATACCCTCAGTCCCGTGGCAACACATAGCAATGGACTTTATTACGGACTTGCCATTATCCTCCGGGCACACAGTCATATGGGTCGTGGTTGATCGATTCTCCAAAATGGCCCACTTCGTTCCTATGGCCGGACTGCCCTCTGCTCAGGAACTCGCGGAAGCCTATATACATCACATCTTCCGCTTGCATGGCTTTCCATCCCACATAGTGTCCGACAGAGGAACTCAGTTCACCTCCCGCTTCTGGAGGGCTCTATGCAAACATCTGGGAGTGACTCTGGACTTTTCTTCTTCTTACCATCCTCAGTCTAACGGCCAAGTGGAGAGGGTCAATCAAATCGTGACCTCATACCTACGTCACTATGTCAACGCCCATCACGACGACTGGTCCTCGCTTCTGCCTTGGGCTGAATTCTCCCATAACCACCACGTCAGTGAGTCATCCTCCGAATCTCCCTTCCATGTTGTTTATGGACTCCAGCCCGCCGTCCCATTGCCTATATCCCCTTCATCGGATGTCCCGGCTGCTGATACTGCAGTTCGTGACTTTGCTACCATTTGGGACTCTGTCAAAGCGTCCCTTGGGCGCGCTTCCCAGCGGATGAAGAAACACGCTGACAAGAGACGTCTGGATCCTCCGTGTTTCTCTCCTGGTGACCTGGTCTGGCTTGCTTCCCAGTACATCCGATTGAAGATACCTTCCTACAAGCTGGGTCCTCGCTACATCGGGCCGTTTAAGGTCCTCAGCAAGATCAATGAGGTATCCTACAAGCTACAGCTCCCGGCCACGATGAGGATACCCAACTCCTTCCACGTCTCTCTGCTCAAGCCGGTTGTCCTTGGTCCCTTCTCCGCTGCTGCCAGTCCGGCCCCTCCTCCTATTGCCGATGATGACATCTATGCGGTAAGGGATATCGTGGCCATGAAGACCGTACGAGGTCGACAGTTCTTCCTGGTGGACTGGGAAGGGTATGGTCCTGAGGATAGGTCTTGGGAGCCCAGGGAGAACGTGGGCACTCCTCTTATCCGTGCCTTCATGTCCCGGTTGCGGGGAGGGGGGCGTGGGGGGGGGGGTACTGTCACGCTCCCCGGGTCCTCACCCCCGTTCCCCGGCTCACCTGCCACGCTCTCCGCTCCCCAGTCACCGGATTCCGTCCGTCCCAGGGCTCCGGGCCCCCGATCCCGGCGCCCGACAGCTTCCCTGGACCTGGCCGGCTCCCCTGCGTCCTCCTCGCAGCCTCCTTCCCTGGCTTCTGGCACCCGGGCGGCGCGCATGCGCATTAGGGCGCGCGCGCGGTCACTGACCCTTTCTTAAAGGGCCAGCGTCCATTAACAGGAAATGAGGTTGCACAGGTACAGGGTATATAGGGGGTCATTGTCCAAGGGGGCGGGGCCTGATCTTCGTGTTCCCTGAGCTAGGAGTCAGGTCTCTTGGTGTTTATGTGCCTGTACTCACCTATCTGTCTTTGTAGAGCCGTACCTGCCTCGCCATCCAGTCTGCCGTGTCCTGATCCCCGCACGCTGTCCGTCTGCCATCTGACAGTCCGTACCATCCCGGATCCCTGCGGTGACCCGTCATCTTGCTCCAGAGGTTCCGGACCCCGCCTGATATCACCTCGGCCTCCGAACCTGAGCTACGTCACCAAGACCACCTTCTGTGACTCCGTGGTCCCTGGGACTCCTCCGCTGCCTTCTCTTGCACGGACTGTTCTACTGCCCATCAGTGCTTCAGCTGCCGGACTCCCTACCACCATCTCAGAGAGTTCGGTCCAGTGGATCCACCTCCTGGGTCTGCCCGACCGCCCGGCCGTGACATGTACCTAGTGGCATCCTAAACGTGGCTGTTGGACTTCTGTATAGTCCCAGTAGTGCACAGATATTTGCAGCACGTCTGCCTGCATTGCACACTCCAACTCATTATAACTAAGCCATTATACTAGCAAACACTCAGTGTACCTAGTGGCATCCTAAACGTGGCTATTGGACTTTGCTATAGTCCCACTAGTGCAAAGATATTTGCAGCACGTCTGCCTGCATTGCACACTCCAACTCATTATAACTAAGCCATTATACTAGCAAACACTCAGTGTACCTAGTGGCATCCTAAACGTGGCGATTGGACTTTTGTCTAGTCCCACTAGTGCAAAGATATTTGCAGCACGTCTGCCTGCATTGCACACTCCAACTCATTATAACTAAGCCATTATACTAGCAAACACTCAGTGTACCTAGTGGCATCCTAAACGTGGCGATTGGACTTTTGTCTAGTCCCACTAGTGCAAAGATATTTGCAGCACGTCTGCCTGCATTGCACACTCCAACTCATTATAACTAAGCCATTATACTAGCAAACACTCAGTGTACCTAGTGGCATCCTAAACGTGGCGATTGGACTTTTGTCTAGTCCCACTAGTGCAAAGATATTTGCAGCACGTCTGCCTGCATTGCACACTCCAACTCATTATAACTAAGCCATTATACTAGCAAACACTCAGTGTACCTAGTGGCATCCTAAACGTGGCGATTGGACTTTTGTCTAGTCCCACTAGTGCAAAGATATTTGCAGCACGTCTGCCTGCATTGCACACTCCAACTCATTATAACTAAGCCATTATACTAGCAAACACTCAGTGTACCTAGTGGCATCCTAAACGTGGCGATTGGACTTTTGTCTAGTCCCACTAGTGCAAAGATATTTGCAGCACGTCTGCCTGCATTGCACACTCCAACTCATTATAACTAAGCCATTATACTAGCAAACACTCAGTGTACCTAGTGGCATCCTAAACGTGGCGATTGGACTTTTGTCTAGTCCCACTAGTGCAAAGATATTTGCAGCACGTCTGCCTGCATTGCACACTCCAACTCATTATAACTAAGCCATTATACTAGCAATTTATGCTGCCAGTTTAAGGGCCGTAGTTGCATTGTCAGGGATATTTATTCTTTATTATTCTGCTGTTAATAAAGCTAGACCACTGCTGCAATCTACACCACCTCTCAATTTTTACTACCACATTTTCAGTGCACAATCTTGTCGCAATCAACATGAGTGGCAAAATGACAGATGCTGGTGGAAAGGGGAAGAGGCGTGGTGGAAAAGGAAAAAAAGGGTTTGTCCGTGGGGAAGGTGGCAAAACTCTATTATCATCTGCTGAAGATAGACCATCTACCAGCAAAAGTAAGATGTCTACTACTTACCGTGGGAAATCCGATGTGCTCCCTTTTTTACGGACACGAACAACAGGAACAAAGGTAGATGATGGCCAAAAAAGGAAAATGCTTGAATGGATCTCAAGTGGTCCAACAAGTGCCCTCTCAGCCACTTCAAGTACCGCATCCAAAAAACTCCAATCCTCTGAGTTGTCATCCCAATCAAACTTGCTTTCTCCCAGCTCTGAAGTCTCCATCAGCCCTGCACAGTATGGTGGAACTGAGATGGCTGAGTCTGCAGAGCTGTTCAGTCACACTATAGCGTGGGAATCAGAGGTCTGCTCACAAGCTACAGTGAGTACAGAACATGAAATGGTCTGCAGTGATGCCCAGAACCTTTGTGACTCATATTCAGGCCACGAGGACCACGTTTCTGAGCATAATGTTGACCCTTTGTCACAAACTGTAACACAACAATTGATGATGAAGTTCTAGATCCCACCTACTGTCAACCCACAGTCAGGCACTCGAAGAGGTCAACAGAGGTGGTGGAGGAGGATGCAACTGATGACGAAGTTACCTAGCGCCTTCCTGGACAGAGTCGGAGTACTGGTAGCACGTCTACAACTGCATCCTCAGCCACCACTCTGCCTCTGAGCACTAGTCGGGGTGGATCAACAGGTCGCATGCCCTCTAAGCCTTGCCTAGCCTGGTCCTTTTTTGACATAGCAAAAGATCGCCCAAATTATGTGATCTGTAAAATTTGTCATGGTTCTATTAGTAGAGATCAAAACCTCAGCAGTTTGACAACTTCTTCCATGAATCGTCACATGAATAAATATCATATGTCCCGGTGGGAAGCTCATCTTGCTGCAATGCGGCCTAGCGGAGCGAACCATCCACCGCCTGCCCCTTCCAGTGCATTCGCGCGCTCTTCATCTTCTATGACTGTGGGGACAGCTGTCACACCTGTTTTTCCACGCACAACTTCCACCACTGTAACCGCAACAGGCAGTTTGCTTGGTAGGTCGTCAGTTGGTTTGGAAGGGGAAACAAGTGAGTGTGTACAGCTCTCTCAGACATCGATAGCACCAACGTTGGATGAAGGCAACATCAGGTCTCCGCCTGCACTTTCCTCACAAACCTGCATTTTTCCAGGGACACCCTACTCAACAGCGTCTACACACAGCAGCCAGATCTCTGTCCCTCAGATGTGGTCAAATAAAAGGCCACTTCCTGCGACCCATGACAAAGCTAAGAGGTTGACTCTATCCCTCTGAAAGCTCTTGGCTACCGAAATGCTGCCTTTCCGCCTAGTGGACACACAGGATTTTAGAGACCTTATGTCTGTCGCTGTGCCCCAGTACCAGATGCCTAGTCGCCACTACTTCTCTAAGAAAGGTGTGCCCGCGCTACACCAGCATGTCGCACACAACATCACCGCTTCCTTGAGAAACTCTGTGTGTGAACGGGTGCATTTCACCACCGATACTTGGACCAGTAAGCATGGACAGGGACGTTACATGTCGCTGACTGGGCACTGGGTAACTATGGTGATAGATGGTGAAGGGTCTGCTGCACAAGTCTTGCCGTCCCCACGACTTGTGTGTCAATCCTCTGTCTGTCCAAGTTCCGCCACTGCTTCTGCCTCCTCCACCTCATCTGGTCCTCCACCTCCGCCCCAAGCCTGCCTGGTCAGGCCACCAGCGTTCTCACTGCGCAGAAGGAATCACGCACGCCTCATTACTATGCTGGCAGCAGAGCGCAACGGCATCAGGCGGTCTTTAGCTTGACATGTCTTGGGAATAAGAGTCACACAGCTGAGGAGTTGTGGTCAGCTCTGCGGTCCGAGTTTAATAAATGGTTGTCTCCGCTCAACCTGCAGCCTGGTAAGGCCGTGTGTGAAAATGCTGCAAACCTGGGTGCGGCCCTTCGCCTGGGCAAGGTGACACACGTGCCTTGTATGGCTCACGTGTTGAACCTTGTTGTCCAGCAATTCTTAACACACTATCCCGGCCTAGATGGCCTTCTGAACAGGGCACGAAAACTGTCTGCTCACTTCCGCCGTTCAAGCGCCGCAGCTGAGCGACTTGCATCGCTCCAGAAGTCTTTCAGCCTGCCGGTTCATCGCCTGAAATGCGATGTGGCGACACGCTGGAATTCAACTCTCCACATGTTACAGCGACTGTGGCAGCACCGCCGAGCCCTGGTGCAATACGTCATGACGTATAGCCTGGGCCAACGAGATGCAGAGGTGGGGCAGATCACCCTGATGGAGTGGTCTCAGATCAAGGACCTATGCACCCTTCTGCACAGTTTCGACATGGCGACAAATATGTTTAGCGCTGACAATGCCATTATCAGCATGACAATTCCAGTCATTTACATGCTGGAGCACACGCTAAACACTATTCGGAGTCAGGGGGTGGGACAACAGGAAGGGGAGGAAGTACAGGAGGATTCCTATGCGCAAGGGACAACAACATCACCAAGGTCCAGACGTTTATCATCACCAACGCGGCAGGCATGGAACCATGGGGGACAGGGATCAACAAGGGAGCATGGTAGCAGGCTAAATGTTGAGGAAGGTGCAGGAGAACATGAAGAAATGGAGGACGAACTGTCCATGGACATGGAAGACTCAGCGGATGAGGGAGACCTTGGTCAAATTTCTGTTAAAAGAGGTTGGGGGGAGATGTCAGAGGAAGAAAGAACGGTTAGCACCTCTATGCCACAAACACAGCGTGAACTTGGTCCGCATGGCTGCGCAAGACACATGAGTGCCTTCTTGTTGCACTACCTCCAACATGACCCTCGTATTGTCAAAATTAGAAGTGATGATGACTACTGGATTGCCACACTATTAGATCCCCGGTACAAGTCCAAATTTTGTGACATAATTCCACCCATAGAAAGGGACGCACGTATGCAGGAGTATCAGCAGAAGCTGTTACTCGATCTTAGCTCGGCTTTTTCACCAAACAACCGTGCAGGTGCAGGGAGTGATTCTCCCAGTTGTAACTTGACAAACATGGGACGGTCTCGTCATCTTCAACAGTCTACCCGTACCAGTAGGACCGTATCTGGTGCTGGTAACAGCAATTTTATGGAATCTTTTCATAATTTTTTTAGACCCTCTTTTGCAAGGCCACCAGAGACAACAAGTCTGACACATAGTCAACGGCTGGAGAGGATGATACAGGAGTATCTCCAAATGAACATTGATGCCATGACTTTGCAAATGGAGCCTTGCTCATTTTGGGCTTCAAATCTAGAAAAATGGCCAGAGCTATCCAGTTACGCCTTGGAGATTTTGTCGTGTCCAGCTGCCAGCGTTGTCTCTGAACGTGTCTTCAGTGCTGCTGGGTGTGTGCTGACAGATTAGCGCACGCGTCTGTCCAGTGACAATGTGGACAGACTAACGTTCATCAAAATGAACAAGTCATGGATCCAGAAGGAATTTACTACCCCTGTGTCATCCTGGGGAGAGTAAATGCTTGTGGATTTGGAATGTGCTTGATGCAAATCAAAACATCCTGTTTGCAACTAGGGCACAAGTGCTGCCACTGAATGGGTGGGTGTGTGTGGGGCACAATTTTTGGAAAAAAAGGGAGGCTCCGCTTGGAGTAACCCTTGCTTGCTGTGTTTTTTATAAATGATCCAAGATGCACAGAGCTGGGATCAGGAAAGACTTTGCTACCTACCCCGGTGTCATGCTGGGGACGGTTAAAGGAGTTGTCCGACATTAGCTTAACAAAAATTTTTGAGTTTATCTGTGCTGTATTGTCATATAAATCACACCTACATTGTTATTTTCTGTTTTCTAACTTTTGTTCCTCTTGAATTATACCTTTATTCTCTGCAGCTTCTTGTTTACATTCAGATCCAGCAAACATGACCACTTCCTGTGCAAAACCTCAGTCAGAGCTGTCACCGCCCAGCCTCAGTGTCCAGCCCCTCCCCAGTGTCCAGCCTCGCCCCCTGCCCGCCCCCTGCACACACAGTCCCTGTCAGTATATTCTTCCCCAGCACCTGACCTGGTATCACTACAGCATTGCAAATAACAGCCTCACATCGGGGTCTGCACCGCACACATATGTCTCTGCACACGCACACACATGGCTCTGCACCGTACACATGGCTCTGCACACGCATGGCTCTGCACCGTACACATGGCTCTGCACACGCATGGCTCTGCACTGTACACGCACACACATGGCTCTGCACACGCACACACATGGCTTTGCACCGTACACATGGCTCTGCACACGCATGGCTCTGCACTGTACACGCACACACATGGCTCTGCACACGCACACACATGGCTTTGCACCGTACACATGGCTCTGCACACGCATGGCTCTGCACTGTACACGCACACACATGGCTCTGCACACGCACACACATGGCTTTGCACCGTACACATGGCTCTGCACACGCATGGCTCTGCACTGTACACGCACACACATGGCTCTGCACACGCACACACATGGCTTTGCACCGTACACATGGCTCTGCACACGCATGGCTCTGCACTGTACACGCACACACATGGCTCTGCACACGCACACACATGGCTTTGCACCGTACACATGGCTCTGCACACGCATGGCTCTGCACTGTACACGCACACACATGGCTCTGCACACGCACACACATGGCTTTGCACCGTACACATGGCTCTGCACACGCATGGCTCTGCACTGTACACGCACACACATGGCTCTGCACACGCACACACATGGCTTTGCACCGTACACATGGCTCTGCACACGCATGGCTCTGCACTGTACACGCACACACATGGCTCTGCACACGCACACACATGGCTTTGCACCGTACACATGGCTCTGCACACGCATGGCTCTGCACTGTACACGCACACACATGGCTCTGCACACGCACACACATGGCTTTGCACCGTACACATGGCTCTGCACACGCATGGCTCTGCACTGTACACGCACACACATGGCTCGGCACACGCACACACATGGCTTTGCACCGTACACATGGCTCATCACACGCATGGCTCTGCACTGTACATGCACACACATGGCTCTGCACACGCACACACATGGCTCTGCAACCCCCCCATCCCCATCGGGAACACATGTGGAGTACATACTCACCCGTCCTCGGTCCCCGCCGCTCCTGCACGTTCGTCCGCTGTCTGTGCTCTCTTCAGCACAGTAGTGACGTCACCGCTGTGCTGCAGAGCGCACAGACAGCGGGAGGGACAGTGACTTCTCATCAGCACATTCAAATGTACCGGCATCGGTGATCTGTGATGCCGGTACATTTGAATGTGCGATCCTGGGCAGGGGGCCCGGTGCTGGAGCTGACACTACGGCAGCTGCCGCCAGGCCCCGCCCCCAAATCACGGACCCCACAGCAGTGCAGGGGGAGGTTACTGGAGGTGCAGGGGAATGTGTGGGAGGGTGCAGGGAAGGGGGGCGGTGACTACTCGCACTGTAGTCGCCCAGCAGGGAGGTGACATGCTGCTCCACATTTGCATGTCAACATGGCCCTGCCCATGTAGACGTGCAAAGACCGGAAGCAGCAAAATCGCGGCAGGAGCGGTCACATGACCGCTCTGAGCCGGGGGAGAGGGGGCTGACAGCGGGGCAGGTAAGTGGTCTCTATCTACTTACCTGCCCCAATGTAGCCCAATAGGGAAATAAAAAAAAAAAGTCAAAGAAGCCGGATAACCCCTTTAATTATGGCGTATTTTTGAATGTGCTTGAAGCAAATCTAGCTGTGAAGTGTACAACTGGGGCACAACTGCTGCCACTGAAGGGGTGGGTGTGTGTGGGGCCCAATTTTTGGAAAAACGGGAGACTCCGCTTGGAGTAACCCTTGCTTGCTGTGTTTTTTATAAATGATCCAAGATGCACAGAGCTGGGATCAGGAAAGACTTTGCTACCTACCCCGGTGTCATAATGGGGACGGTTAATTATGGCGTATTTTTGAATGTGCTTGATGCAAATCTAGCTGTGAAGTGTACAACTGGGGCACAACTGCTGCCACTGAAGGGGTGGGTGTGTGTGGGGCCCAATTTTTGGAAAAAAGGGAGACTCCGCTTGGAGTCACCTTGCGGTGTTTTACATGATTTTAGAAGGGCGTGCCATGCCTATATCTGTGTGTCCTCCACTTTTTCCTTGTCCTGCTCTTTTGTTTTCACATGAGTATATGTCCTTGTCACTTTCCCATGTGTTTGTGTTGTGTTGTCAGTTGTTTGTCACCTTTTGGACACCTTTGAGGGTGTTTTCTAGGTGTTTTTATGTGTTTGTGAATGCCTGCCATTGTTTCCTATGCGGTTCGAGTTCGGTTCGTCGAACGTTCGACGAACCGAACTCGAACGGGACCTCCGTTCGGCGAACCGACCTCGAGCCGAACCTGGACCGGTTCGCTCATCTCTAGTGGCAATACCAAATATGTGTATATTTTTTATTTTTTTAACCCTTTACTTTTCATTAGGCCGAATGGGGGTGATTTGAACTTTTAGGTTTTTTTATTTTTTTAAAACTTTTTTTTTCAACTTTTTTTATGTTACTAGCTCCCTTAGGGGACTATAACGATCAGCAGTCTGATCGCTCTTCCATTTCTCCAGATCACAGCTACACAGCTGAGATCTGGAGAAAAGCAGCTCTCTTCTCACACACTGCAGTCTGTTGGCAGAGAGAGAAAGTGAGAAACTGATAGCTACAGGGGTCATCAAATGACCCTGTCCTACCATGGCAACCAAAGAAAGTCATGTGATCACGTCACGTGACTTCCGATGGGGGTGGGGGTGGGTAAGTTATGCTTATGGTAGCATGCTGATAAATTCTGACAGCGAGATGTGACAGCGAGATGTAAGAGGTTAATGGGCGCGGGTAGAAAGCGATTCCACTCACACCTAGCAGGCACACGTCAGCTGTTGGAATAAGCTGATATGTGCACGGATAGCCACGAACTGCCCACGGCAAGCGACGGGGATTAACCTCACACGATCCATGACGTACCCAGTACACATATGGCATGAGGATCTGACCAAAACCATACAGCAGTTTAACAAGACAGGGTCCACTCAGAACAGGCCTTGCTATGGTTGACCAAATAATTTGAGTCCATTCATTCAGCATCATATCCAGAGGTTGTCTTTTCAAAACAGATGTACGAGTGCTGGTGTAATACTATTGTATGTTTTGAGGATTTCGATAGCGTTAGGGCAATGACAGCCAGAGACGAGTTTGTGGTACAAGATGTTTATGATATGTAACCACGGTAGATACACAACGAAATACACAGTATAACAAACACATGAAAATACCTTTCCGAAACGGAGCGAAGGGGATTCCCGGGGCCACGCACCGGACTCCCCCAGGGAGACCACCAGAGCGAACCCCTATACAGGGACTGTCCGGCAATCAACCCCGGAAGGCCTAAATGCGCAGCAGCCGGGAACACAAGGGGCAAGTGGTAAAGTCCAGAAGTGTCCGTACGGGATGAAAGTCCAGAATGGTTATGAACCGGAAGAAACCGGGCAGACGTGCTGACCAAAGACGGCAGACGGAGTCCGGGCACAGTTTGAAGAAACCGGGTGTGGTCCAGAGTCGGTCGGTAGATTTTCAGGAGGATCCAAAGGTAATCAAGTAGCAGCAGCAGTAAAGCAGGAGCACACAGCAAGCAGTATACTCAGGCACTGGACTAGGCTTAGAGGCGGCCTTTTAAGCAGCTGGACAGGAAGTAGGGCAACAGAACATAAAACTCCATGTTAACCGAGGGCAAGCTCTTTCAAAAGAGGACTGGAAAACCCGGAAACCTGACATTACTCCCCCCCCAGAAACGGCCTCAGGACGGGTCAGGGCCCGGCTTGTCCGGGTACCGTCGATGAAACTGAGCGATCTTCCGGGGTGCTCGAATGTTACCCACCGGTTCCCAGGAATCGTCCTCGGGGGCGTACCCCTGCCAACGTACCAGATACTGAAGCCGACGACGATGGAGCCGGGAGTCAATAATGTCCTCAACCACGAACTGCTCCTCGCCGTCGACCATCACAGGCGGAGGAGGAGGCACGACACGACCATGAAACGTATTGGGAGAGACGGATTTGAGGAGAGAAACATGAAAGACCGGGTGTACCTTTAGATGGTGCGGTAACCGCAGCCGACAGGCCACAGGGCTCACGATCCCGGTGATCTTGAACGGACCGATGAATTTTTGTCCCAGCTTCTGCGAAGGGACACCCAATCTCAGGTTCTTGGTGGATAACCATACAGAGTCCCCTACCTTATACATGGGTGCTGGTTTCCGGTGAGCGTCTGCCGACCTCTTGTAACGCTCCTGAGCTGTAGCCACAGTGTCCTTCAGAACCTCCAGATTTTGTCGTAGCTCTGTCAATCTGTCCTCCACCGCAGGCACTGAGACCGCAACCGGTGACCTAGGCAAAATAGTCGGATGGTAACCCAAGTTAGCAAAGAAGGGCGTTACCTTAGTGGAGCTGCTCTGAGTGTTGTTATACGAGAACTCCGCCAACGGAAGCATCTTCAACCAATCGTCCTGCAGATGGCTGACATAACAGCGAAGGTATTGTTCCAGGGTTTGATTCGTCCGTTCGGTTTGCCCATTTGTCTGAGGATGGTATGCAGAAGACAAACAGACATCAATCTGGAGTGCCGTACAAAACCCCTTCCAGAACCTAGACGTGAACTGCACGCCCCGGTCAGAGATGATCTCGTCTGGTACCCCATGCAATCGGAATACGTTCTGGATAACCAGATCCACTGTCTCTGCGGCTGAGGGAAGACCGGCACACGGAATAAAGTGAGCAGCTTTAGTCAACCGATCCACCACCACTAAAATGGTATTGTGACCGTCTGAGACGGGCAACTCCACAATAAAATCCATTGAGATAGACCCCCAAGGGCGAGATGGCACGGGTAACGGTTGGAGGAGTCCTGTAGGAGCCACACGAGGGACCTTGCACCGGGCACAAACCACACATGAGTGGACATAGTCCTTTACGTCCTTTAAACAGGTAGGCCACCAGAAAAAACGGTTCAGAAATTCCTGCGTCTTCTGTACCCCCCTATGACCAGCCAACACGGAGTCATGGACCAACTTGAGAACCCGAAGTCTTACGGCCTCCGGGACATAAATGCATCGCTCTCTCAACCACACACCATTCCGAAGAACAAGAGTTACATCATTCGGGGGGGCAGCAAGAAATACGTCACCATCATAGGCCAGCTTGATGTCCTTCCACAAGTCCTGGTCCTGGATTACTCCAACGAAATTGGCATCCGATAACACGGTCTGAGACGGGGTTCCAGGCACGGAGTCCACGGCGTGGATTCGGGACAAGGCATCGGCTTTCCCATTACGTGAACCTGGACGGTATGTAACGACAAAATTGAACTGGTTAAGGAATAGGCTCCAACGGGCTTGCCGTGGAGACAGGCACCTGGCAGACTTAAGAAATTCCAGATTACGATGATCTGTGAGTACTATCACTTGCTGCGCGGCTCCCTGTAAGTGGTGTCTCCATTCCTTGAAAGCGGAAATAATCGCTAACAATTCTTTGTCCGCAATGTCATAGTTCCTTTCTGCAGGGGACAACCGGCGGGAAAAGAAAGCACACGGATGTAAGAGACTCTTGTCCCCAGTCCTTTGAGAAAGGATGGCCCCTAATGCGTAGTCGGAAGCGTCGACTTCCACGATAAAGGGAAGTGCGGGATTCGGATGTACCAATATAGGCGCTGAGGTAAAACAAACCTTGAGACGATGGAAGGCTTCCTGGGCCTGGGCGGACCACACAAACTTCTGTCCTTTCTTGGTTAACAGAGTGATGGGACGAACGATCTCTGAAAAATTACGGATAAAACGTCGGTAAAAGTTGGCAAAACCGACAAAGCGTTGTACCTCTTTGATGTTTCCCGGTTCCGGCCAGTCTAGAATTGCTTGTATTTTGCCAGACTCCATGTTCAGTCCCTGAGGAGAGATGACATAACCTAAGAATTGTATCTGTGAGCAATGGAATTCGCATTTCTCCAGTTTGATGTACAGGTGGTTTTCCCTCAGCCGGGTAAGTACGGTCTTGACGTGCTCCTGGTGTTCCTGTAGGGAATCAAAAAAGATTAGGATATCGTCCAGATAAATCACCATGAATTGGTCCATGATATCCCTAAAAATATCGTTAACTAGATGTTGGAAAGCCGCGGGAGCGTTACAAAGTCCAAAAGGCATCACTAGGTACTCAAAATGTCCATACCGACATCGGAACGCGGTCTTCCACTCGTCTCCGGGACGTATGCGGAGTAGATTGTATGCCCCACGGAGGTCCAATTTGGTGAATATTTTTGCCTGTTGGACCCTCTCCAATAGCTCAGGAATCAATGGTAACGGATACCGGTTCCGGATGGTTATTTTATTCAGTTCCCGGTAGTCAATACAGGGTCTTAGAGTCCCCTCTTTCTTTTTCACAAAAAAGATGGGTGCCCCTGCTGGTGAGGTAGACGGACGAATAAATCCCTTAGCTAGACTTTCATCAATGTAGTTTTTTAGTGCTTCTAGCTCAGGTGCCGCCAACGGGTAGACATGACCAAACGGGATCTCCGCCCCTGGGAGTAAGTCTATGGGGCAATCATACGGTCTATGCGGGGGAAGCCGATCGGCTTTTCTTTTGTCGCATATGTCCGCAAAGTCGTTATACACCGGGGGTAGAACAGGTACCTGTACAGTGCCCTCCGCATTCGGTGTTACTGGAACCGGAACAGTTGGACTAATGGTCGGAATACTCTGCGGTGGGAAGGATATTTCCTTAGTTTCCCAATCGATGACCGGATTTGTAGACCGTGGCCACGGAATACCTAAAATAATCGGAAAATGAGGAGAAGAAATTAGCATGAAAACAAGGGTCTCCTGCTGACCTGGCTTCATGACGCATTCTAGCGGTACGGTTTCCCGATCAACTGGTCCAGAGATTAACGGAGATCCGTCTACCGTCTCCATGGTAACCGGTGAGGCTCTTTGCTGAGTCCGGATACCGTGTTTCCTGGCAAAAGAGGAGTCCATGAAATTTCCCCCTGCCCCAGAATCTATCATTGCAGAGGTAGGTATTAGCTGTCCCTCCCACCGGATCTGAATGGGGAGCGAGCAATGGGTATATTTCCCTTCCGAGTCCTTCGGTGAGGTTGACATTACAGTCAAGGGAAATACCGCATCCAAGTGTCCACTTGCCTCAGAGATATCGGACTCTGCGTCCGTGTTGTCACACTCTGCCATGGCTGCCAATACCTTATTTGGGCGATTCGGACGTTTCGGGCAGTCGATCAAGAAATGGTCCGATTGACCGCAATAGAAACACAAACGCTCACGGAGCCGGTGTTCGCGACGTTCATTGGTCTCTCGCTTTTGCAGAGAGTCCACTTGCATAGGAACGTCCTCGGCCTCCCGTGGCGTCCTGAGAGCGGGTTCTCTGGAAGGAAATGCAAAGTTGTTTACACGGTTTACAGCTGCCCATTTTTCCTGTCTACGTTCCGTCAAGCGGGTATCAATACGCACACAGTGCTGGAGAAACAGTTCAAAATCCCCTGGAGATTCAGAACGAGCTAACTCGTCCTTGATGGTACCGGACAACCCCTTTCTGAAAACAGACAATAATGCATTGTTTCCCCAGTCGGTGTCTACCACTAACCTCTTAAATTCAGTGGCGTATTCAACGACAGAACGCTTTCCCTGACGTAAGGAAAAGAGAGCCGATTCAGCGGTAGCACGGCGATTCGGATCATCAAACATCTGCGCCATTGCGGTCAGAAAATCATCTAGGTGATTTAAACGGATGTCCCGGTTCTCTATCATAGGATTAGCCCAAGCCAGTGCTCGTGAGGTTAATAACATAATTATACATAACACTTTGGACCGGTCAGAACGGTAATAATCGGCATGTACATCAAAAAACAGTATACATTGGTTCACAAATCCACGAAACTGACTACGGTCACCATTGAAACGGAATGGGGGTAACCTAGGCATACCGGCAGCTGATACGGACGTAGTGGGGCCGGCTTCCTGACCCTCCACTCTGACTTGCAAGTCCTGTATAGCCGGACCCAGTACCTGGTGATCATGGCCCAGCTGTGCCTCCACATCTCTAAGTTTAGTCTGCACCACCTCCATCTCCTGCTGCAAGGAGTTAATCATAGAAAAGAGCTGATCTACTCCTCGTGTCTCAGTCATTGCCCCAGCGAAATCCTCTTATGGCCTGAGTATAATGTAATACTATTGTATGTTTTGAGGATTTCGATAGCGTTAGGGCAATGACAGCCAGAGACGAGTTTGTGGTACAAGATGTTTATGATATGTAACCACGGTAGATACACAACGAAATACACAGTATAACAAACACATGAAAATACCTTTCCGAAACGGAGCGAAGGGGATTCCCGGGGCCACGCACCGGACTCCCCCAGGGAGACCACCAGAGCGAACCCCTATACAGGGACTGTCCGGCAATCAACCCCGGAAGGCCTAAATGCGCAGCAGCCGGGAACACAAGGGGCAAGTGGTAAAGTCCAGAAGTGTCCGTACGGGATGAAAGTCCAGAATGGTTATGAACCGGAAGAAACCGGGCAGACGTGCTGACCAAAGACGGCAGACGGAGTCCGGGCACAGTTTGAAGAAACCGGGTGTGGTCCAGAGTCGGTCGGTAGATTTTCAGGAGGATCCAAAGGTAATCAAGTAGCAGCAGCAGTAAAGCAGGAGCACACAGCAAGCAGTATACTCAGGCACTGGACTAGGCTTAGAGGCGGCCTTTTAAGCAGCTGGACAGGAAGTAGGGCAACAGAACATAAAACTCCATGTTAACCGAGGGCAAGCTCTTTCAAAAGAGGACTGGAAAACCCGGAAACCTGACAGCTGGCAGCAATGCTGCAGAATTTAGAGGGGTGAGGGTTCAGTGCTCAAACTATTTGTTGCACTCAGCATCATATTGGTCTGCATGGTTATCATCTCAAAAGGAACCCTCTTCTAAAGATGTTGCACAGGAAAGCCTGAAAACAGTTTGCTGAAGACAAGCAGACTAAGGACATGGATTACTAGAACCCTGTCCTGTGGTCTGATGAGACCAAGATAAACTTATTTGGTTCAGAGGGTGCCAAGCATATGTAGCAGCAACCAGGTGAGGAGTACAAAGTCAAGTGTGTCTTGCCTTTAGTCAAGCATGATGATGGGAGTATAATGGTTTGGGGCTGCATAAGTACACTTCATTGAGGGAAACAGGAATGCCAACATGTATTGTGGCATACTGAAGCAAAGCATGATCCCCTCCTTTCAGGAACTGGGCTGCAGGGCAGTTTTCCAACATGGTAAGGACACCAAACACCTCCAAGAGGACCACTGCCTTGCTAAAGAAACTTAGGGTAAAGTTGCTGAACTGGCCAGACCTAAACCATATTGAGCATCTGTGGGGCATCTTCAAAAGGAAAGTGGAGGAGAGCAAGGTCTCTAAGATCAACCAGCTCGGTGATGTCATCATGGAAGAGGGAAGTGGATTCCAGTGGTCCTGTGAAGCTCTAGTGAATTCCAATTCTAAGAGAGTAAAAGCAGAGCTTAAAAATAATGGTGGTTACACAATTTTGACACTTTGGGCACAATTTGGCCATTTCTACTTAGGGGTATACTCACTTTTGTTGCAAGCAGTTTAGACATTAATGGCTGTGTGTTGTGTTATTTAGATGGCACACCAAATTTACACTGGTATACAAGCCGTACATTGACTACATTACATTGTATCAAAGTTTTATATGTTCAGTTTTGTCCCATGAAAATATATAATAAAATAAAAAATGTAAGTGTGTACTCACGTTTGGGATATATTGTATGTTTAGTAATTTCGCATTGTATTTGAGAATATATGTGGATTCATTATAGCAGTTTAGCCATGTGGTCATTTGCAAGTAATATGTAGTTTGTACTAGAAACAAATGTCTTTGGCCAATTCTAAATTATCTGATGGGGTAGAATTGGGGAAAACTGTCACCAATATCTCATACAATGAAATAAAAACCAACGCATGTAATAAATTAAAAATGGCACATCCTTTTACATGCTTCAGTAATGCATAAGATTTAGCAATTTGCCCGTACGACTGTTCCCTGCTGATGAGAAGATGTGCACTGTATGTGTTTACATGTCACAGCTTCTAGATATTGTAATGAAATTACAGAGACGCGGGGCACTATACAAGAAGGAAGAAAGAAAAGGAAAAGCGAAAGGCAAGAATAAGCAGCAGTAACGTTACAAACAGTTGGTGCCCTGCCGTGCCGCTCAGTCCATGTAAAATGATCGTGGCTGAGCAACAAATCAGGCACAGAGAAACCTATATTGCTGGAAACTTAATATAATTTTTACTCTTTGAGCTCAAAGCAGATCTGTGTACGGCGGAGAGTTGTGCAGCAAAGTAATTATGATTTTATGGTATTTGTGTATATTTTGTAAGCTGTTTTCAGTAGAAGCATGCAGAGTGTTGGGGTGATGCGCAATGTTTGTAACACAGTATTTATTATTTTATGGGGTTTGACTTTATTCACTCTATGTTTCCTTTTGTTTTCATTCATTGCAGCCTGGGTAATTATTAAGGGCAGTATTGTTAACTGAACATACCCCTGTGAAGAATTTGGTATCCAAACAAACACAGGATTCGCATAAGCTGAATGGATGTATTGTGTTTGGAGCTGATCGAATCTTGAAACTCAAATGAAACAGTAACCTGTTTAATAACACATAGCACAGACAGACTTTTCATATTGTTAAAAATAAAAAAAAAATACAGTCCAAAAATTATCCCTATTTTGTTTAGGATATTTGTCACCAGGCACAACATTCTGTCATTGCCAGTAAGTTCATGAGAGCGACTGAAATTTCCTGCATTGGGGGCAATTAAGAGCTAACCAGCCTAGGCTATGCATTTTGTAAGCAATGCATGAATGGTCATGGACTTAATGACAGCCATCCAAAATTCTGTGTCTTACCAGCTTAAGATGGTACTTTCTTTGGCTAATATGGTTTCCAGATCACGTAAAATGGAGATTTTGTTCTTCTCAAGTGATGACTTTCTCAATTTATGTAACTTAGTGCCAACTAGTGATGAGCAAATGTATTCATCACTATTTGCTATTCGCAGAATAGTACGGTATTCAGGGTATTCATTATATAGCGAGTAATGGTGTATTCGCCTCTCTATATACGGATGTCCCGCCCAGCCATTTTAGCGCCTGATTTGCAGTCACTAAACATGCTGGTCTGCTTAACCAATCACAGTAATGCTGCAGCCATCTTGGTTGTGGCATTCCTGTGATTGGCTGCTAGCGAAGCATCATAGGGTCTAAAGCAGACCTTCCACCGCCATTTTGCGCACATTGAATTCAGAGCCAGCATCTCTAACCAAGTGCCTAATACTCACCGATCACTGGCATGGTGCAGCTGTCACACTGCTCTGGCGGCCTCTCATTCTTCTTCCCTTACCACTCATTAGGCTCATAAATATTCACTGCTTCTTCCAGCCACCAGCGTCTGTGATTGGTTGAAGTCAGACTCGCCCGCACGCTGAGTGACAACTGTCAGACTAAAACCAATCACAGACGCTGGTGGGCGGGTCTATATCGTACAGTAAAATAAATAAACAATTATAAAAAACGGTGCGCGGTTCCACCTAATTTTGATTCCCAGCCAAGATAAAGCCCCACAGCTGGGGGCTGGTATTCTCTGACTGGGGAGGCCTATGGTTATTAGGCTCTCCTCAGCCTAAAAATATCAACCAGCAGCTGCCTGGAAGTTCCAAACCCATTAGATGCGACCGTCCTTGCACTTTATCCAGTTCTTCCCAATTGCCCTGGTGCAGTAGCAATCGAGGTAATAAGGAGTTAATGGCTGCTCATAGCTGCCACTAAGTCCTAGATTAGTGATGGCAGGTTTCTATGAGACACCCCTCATTATTAATCAGTAAGTGAAAGTAAATAAACACAAACACCCCAAAAATCCTTTCTTTGAAATAAAAGACAAAAAAGCACCCTCTTTCACCACTTTATTAACCCCCCATGCACCCCTCCAGGTGTGACGTAATCCATGTTTTGTATTTTATTGAAAATAAAGTTTTTTTCTCAGTGTTTGTGTATTTCTTTTTACTTATAGGATTAGTGGAGGGGGTTCTGATAGAAGGCCCCTTCCCATCACTAATTCTGGGCTTGATGACAGCTGTGTGCTGTTAGTAACCCCTCATTATCCCGACTACCACCGCATAAGGCCAATTGAGATGAGCCGGGTAAAGGCCCAAGCTTTTCGTATCTAATGAATGCAACAATCTCGGGCAGCTAAAGGTTGCTATTTTTAGACTGAGGGGCCTAATAACCATAGGCCTCCCTAGCCTAAGAATACCGGCCCCAGCTGTCGGGCTTTATCTTGGCTGGGTATCAAAATTGGCAGGGACCACATGTCAGGTTTTTTTAATCATTTATTTAAAGACTTAAAAAAAGCAAGTTCCTGCGGTTCCTCTTATTTGATACCCAACCAAGATGAGCGAAAGACTGTGTCTACAGCCTGTAGCCATATTCTTTATCTGTGCTGGGTATCAGAATACAGGGGAGCCCTACGCCAATTATTTTATTTATTTATTTTTATACCAAGATACTGAAGGTTGATACTAGAGTACAGGCTCCTTCCAGGTGTAACATAAATTCAACATGCACCTATCACTTGATAGGGGCGTGTTCAAAATGCAGTCCGACGCTTCCAGCCAGAATAAACATTATTTTTTCATGTTCCCATGGGCATGGACTTGTTTAGAATAGAAGCGGGGATCTGTGGGTGAGACCCCCCGATAGGGGGTGTGCTGTGGGAACGAAGCTCCCTTTTGCATGATTATGGTGGACCCCTCTATCTGGGGGTCCTTTTCCCAGACCTCCGCTTCTCTTATAATCAACTCCATGCCCATGTGGACTTAGAAAAATAATGTTGCTTCTTCGCATTAGCTATGTTGGCAGAGGCCTTTGCTGACATCATGCCAATGTGACCAGAAGGATGACCTCCTGATGACACCGCCATGACACCAGCACTACCGGGGGCTGTGAGGTTGTCGTCAGGAGGTCACCCGAGTTAAAGGTATAAAGTCTCGGATTCGCTACGTTTTTTTAACATGCGTTTGACGGACGTAAAAAAAACCGCAAACCGCACATGACTGGATCCTGTTGAATGCATGCAAACGCAAGTGTTATTTTACAGGATCCTTTTACTTGCAGTTTTTGGGCGGGCATTGGAGTTATGTGATCGGGAGTCAGTGGATCTCGACGAGAGAGAGAGACTCTGTGATCACGCCAGGCTGGTTTCTGGGCATGCTCAGTAGAGCAAATAGGATCGATCCTTTCTATCAGCATGCCACCATTCACATGCAGTTGCATGTGGTACAGTCAGGATCCGGTGACATGTAGTATTTGGATGCAGGTAAAAAACGCTACAAGTGGCGTTTTTGAAAAAAGTTAAAATACTGCAAGTCACTGGATTTTGACTGTACCGCATGTTACTGCATATTGACGCGAGTCCATTGCAAATGCATTGAAATGAAAACGTAAATGGAAAGGAGGAAAGGATCCGGCACAATCTCCTCTGGATAAAATGTCAAAGCTTTATTAGCAAATATTAAAAAGATTCCATCCGTCGAAACAAAAGGAGGGTGTTAACCCATGGAAACTTGGCAAGTTTCCATGGGTTAACACCCTCTCCTTTTGTTTCCATGGATGTAATCTTTTTAATATTTGCTAATAAAGCTTTGACATTTTATCTAGAGGAGATTGTGCCGGATCCTTTCCTCCTTTCCATTTACTCTTAACCGGTTGGGACCTACCGGTGGATCCCTGGCACCCGCAAGGACTGGCAGCCCGGGTAGCAGGTGAGCTGAAGATACCTTCGTTTCTACTATTGAAATGAAAACGCATTTGTACTGGATCCGCTTTTTGCATTAAATAAAAATGTTCAGGACGCATGTTAAAAAAAATGTAGTGTGAAAGTACCCTTAAGCTAACTGTCTAGCAGCAGCACCTTCCCTAAGCATTAACATTTACAAAATGGCACCAACGCTGCATGTCCTCATTTTATATGCAGAGGGACATGTGACTTAGGCAGTCAATGACACAAGCCTTTGTGTCTAAACCTTGTGGATGTTTTCTGCACCTTGTTTGCCTGCAGGAATATCCACAAATAAAATTAAGGAAAAAAAAGTGCGCCACTCCTCTGGCCTCTCCCCACCCCCTCCGTCATTAAACACATCCCCATTCACCATCCCCCACAGCACCACAATCCTATCCAAAAGAGTCATATATTATTTAAAAAGCATTTTGGAAAACGAACATAGCGGATCATTGTCGGGTTTTTTCCAAAAATGCTCGGGTATATGACCTAGAACCAGATAAAAAAATGGTCGTACTCAATTTGAAATTGACAAACTGAACAAGTTTGCTCATCTCTAGTTGTGAGATTGCTTGTGTTAGTTTGAGAGTGATATTGAATGGTATTTTTTTTTTCATGGAGAGTAAATTTTTTAAATCCCACTTAATGATGAGAGCGCACTAAAATGCTTGGGAGCTCGTTACTCAAATCAAGCAGCTCGGATGCTCAACTCAAGTAACAAGTATAATGGATGTCAATGGGACATTTGTGCATTTTTCTGTTAGACCCTCCAAGGAGGTGTGGGGGGGCAATAAAATCTCTGAAATGGATGGAAAAAGTGGTCAAATTGAATGGGAACAGCATGAGAAAGACGCCTGGATGCAGGGGTGTAACTACCGCGGTCGCAGCGGTCGCCATTGCGACCGGGCCCGGGAGCTTAGGGGCCCGGCAGTTCAGCAGCCAGCTCCTGTCAGTGAGGGAGGAGCTGCGTTGATCTGTCACAAACCACGCGGCGGCTATATGACCCGCTGCCGCCGCTGACACCGGGCCCCCCTGCCTGGTGTCAGCGGCGGCAGTGGGGCCCCCTCCCCCATCACCGCGCACAGTAATGTTGAAGCATAGAGCTGCTGGCGGCACTCTATGCATCATCATTCCCCTCCCCCCCTCCATGCCTGCGCGGTGACATCACTCCTGTGCGACTGCTGTGCTCAGAGTACACAGAGCGCAGGACGGGAGGACGCCGACCGGAGCACCGGGAGAACGAGAAGGGGGAGGACGAGCAGCGGTGGAAGAGGAGAGCGGTGAGGACACAGAAGCGGCTGGGGAATGAGAGGAGCAGTGAGAACGAGCAGCGGCTGGGGAATGAGGGGAACAGTGAGGACGAGCAGCGGCTGGGGAATGAGGGGAGCAGTGAGGACGAGCAGCGGCTGGGGAATGAGGGGAGCAGTGAGGACGAGCAGCGGCTGGGGAATGAGGGGAGCAGTGAGGACGAGCAGCGGCTGGGGAATGAGGGGAGCAGTGAGGACGAGCAGCGGCTGGGGAATGAATGGAGCAGTGAGGACGAGCAGCGGCTGGGGAATGAGGGGAGCAGTGAGGACAGCAGCAGTGGAATGAGGAGACGTGAAGACAAAGCAGGAAGAGAGAGGGTGAGTACTTGTTTTTTATATATATATATATATATATATATATATATATATATATATATATATATAAATACATATATATATATATATATATATATATAAAAATTAGTGAATACACGGTGGCCAGAGGCCTGGGGAGGCTCATTATACATGGAGGCCTGGAGAGGCTGTCTACATTATTATACATGGAGGCCTAGAGAGGCTGGCTGCATTAGTATAAATGGAGGCCTGGAGAGGCTGGCTGCATTAGTATACATGGAGAGGCTGGCTGCATTAGTATACATGGAGGCCTGGAGAGGCTGTCTGCATTATTATACATGGAGGACTGGAGAGGCTGGCTGCATTAGTATACATGGAGGCCTGGAGAGGCTGGCTGCATTATTATACATGGAGGCCTGGAGAGGCTGGCTACTACATTATACATGGAGGCCTGGAGAGGCTGGCTGCTATATTATACATGGAGACCTGGAGAGGCTGGCTGCTATATTATACATGGAGGCCTGGAAAGGCTGGCTGCTATATTATACATCGAGGCCTGGAGAGGCTAGCTGGTATAGTATACATGGAGGCCTGGAGAGGTTGGCTGCATTATTATATATGGAGGCCTGGGGGGGCTGCATAATAAACATGAAGGACACCTTATACATGGACTATAGGGGTGTATTATACATAGAGGTCTATGAGGCTGCATTATACTGGAGGTCTATAGGGCTGCATTATAAATGGAGGTCTATGTGGCTGCATAATACAAAATGAAGGACACCTTTTACATGGAATAAAGGGGTGTATTATACATGGACGAGTATGGGGCTGCATAATACAATGTGACGTTTTATGAGGTTGCGTTATAATACATATAGGACTATGGGGGATAGATTATAATATATGGAGGACTATGGAGCCTACCTTATACATGGACTATGGGGTGCATTATAAAACATGGAGGACTATGTGGTGCAGTATAATATATGAAGTACTATGGGGTGAATTTTAATACATGGAGAACTATGGGAAATGCATTATAATTGAAGGGCTACTTTATACATGGAGGACTATGGGGGTGTGTTACTGGGGCTGTCTGATTATTAAAACCAAAAGGGATATCAGACAGTCAGGGTCCACCGTGCAAAGTCTCTGCTGCAGACTATGGCAGAGTATAAGGGGTATCTTGTACTACGGAAGCAGTACTGACACTGATACGTCTCAGTGACACTAGAGCCAATCACGGCGTGTACTGTTAAAGTCACAGAGACTACCGTATTTAGCATTAACGTAAAAGGGATAGGTTTATGAGTGAGGAAGAGTATATAAGTGTGCTGCTGTAAATAGTAGTAGCACAAGTGCAAAGTGCAATACCTCTGTTAAACTCACAGAGGCATATAGTTAGGAAATAAAGCAATTCCTCCCTTACTCGGAGGGTGTGTGGTATGGTCTCTGTTAATGATCACAGAGACAAAAGCAGTGAGTGTGAAATGGCACCCACCTAGGTCCGTTCCTCTAGTGGTGCCAGGAGACGGACAGCAGCGTAAGCCGCACAAAGCTCCTACCTGCGTTCGCTCCACTAGTGTGCGAGGACACGAACCACTAGATATGACACCTGCCTAGGTCCGCTCCTGTAGTGGTGCAAAAAAGACGGACAGCAGCACAAGCCGCACAAAGCTCCTACCTATGTTCGCTCCCCTAGTGTGCGAGGATACGAACAACTGCCAGACGCAGTATAAGGAACGTTACCCTAGCGGCAACGTCCACCTACGAGTAGAATCACAAGGCCCAGCCGGACCATGTGCCTCAGGCTCCTGCCTATGTCCGCTCCACTAAGATGTAAGGATATGGACCGCAGCCGAAGCTGTAAGGTATAAGAACGCTACCCTGCCGGTAGCGCTCACCTAGCATAAACAGAGAGATGCCTAGAGGGACGTGCACAGAGCGTCTACTCTCATGCATGAACCAAGAGCACTGAGCGCTGGGCGGCGTGCGTCAGGGTCTTATATAGACTCTGTGCCTCATCCAAGATGGAGGACACCAGAGCCAATCCGCTGCCAGAACGACAGCAATGACGTCACGCTGGCCTATCACCGAGCAAAGCGTCACAAACACATGACCAGCGACCAATCGGCATAGAAGGTGTCAGAGACATGTGACCATGTGTCACAAGCACATGACCAGTGGCCAATCAGCTTAGAAGGTGTCAGAGACATGTGACCTCGTGTCAGCGATGATGTCACCCGCACATGTGCAATGGCTCCAAGATAGGACTTAGTCTCCAGCGCTCGCACATGTGCAGTAGCTAGAAATCCGAACTTAGTCTCCAGTGCCACAGCAACCGTAAAAGGGTGCATTATAATATATGGAGGACTATATGGTGCAGTATAATATATGGAGTACTATGGAGTGCAGTATAATATATGGAGTACTATGGGGTGCAGTATAATATATGGAGTACTATGGGGTGAATTATAATACATGGAAGGCTATGTGGGGGCCATTATAGTATTTTGAGAACTTTATACAAGGGGGACAAAGATACAATCAGGGGATGGGAACGTTTTGTGCTGAGGGAAAAAGGCTCTTTCCCTCAGCACCCAGCTTTCCCATGTTCTGCTATACATCTCTCAGCACCCAGCTTTCTCATGCTCTTATATGTTAAAGCTGGGTGCTGAGGACAAGATAAATATCAGAACATAGGAAAGCTGGGTGCTGATAGAGGGATTTCAGGGTGCTGTTGGTGAGAGTCAAGTGTCAGTGTTATTATCCTGTACCCCGAGTGTCAGTGTCATAATCCCCTACTCCAAGTGTCAGTGTATGTGGAGGGGGGGGCCCAGGTCTTAACTTTGCACCGGGGCCCATCCAACTCTAGTTACGCCACTGCCTGCCTGCATTTCTGACTCCAAGGTCACTGCTCTGAACAGAGTATTATGCAATTCAAGGTGGTAGGGACAGAGGAAACAGCTGATATGAACACTAATTAAGTTCAAAAACATCCATGTGCTAATTGCAAAGTGATTTTTGCCTGGGTTATGTTTGTGAGCTACAGTGCCTACAAGTAGTATTCAATCCCCTGCAGATTTAGCTGGTTTGATAAGATGCAAATAAGTTAGAGCCTGCAAACTTCAAACAAGAGCAGGATTTATTAACAGATGCATAAATCTTACAAACCAACAAGTTATGTTGCTCAGTTAAATTTTAATAAATTTTCAACATAAAAGTGTGGGTCAATTATTATTCAACCCCTAGGTTTAATATTTTGTGGAATAACCCTTGTTTGCAATTACAGCTAATAATTGTCTTTTATAAGACCTGATCAGGCCGGCACAGGTCTCTGGAGTTATCTTGGCCCACTCCTCCATGCAGATCTTCTCCAAGTTATCTAGTTTCTTTGGGTGTCTCATGTGAACTTTAATCTTGAGCTCCTTCCGCAAGTTTTCAATTGGGTTAAGGTCAGGAGACTGACTAGGCCACTGCAACACCTTGATTTTTTCCCTCTTGAACCAGGCTTGGTTTTCTTGGCTGTGTGCTTTGGGTCATTGTCTTGTTGGAAGATGAAATGATGACCCATCTTAAGATCCTTGATGAAGGAGCGGAGGTTCTTGGCCAAAATCTCCAGGTAGGCCGTGCTATCCATCTTCCCATGGATGCAGAACAGATGGCCAGGCCCCTTGGCTGAGAAACAGCCCCACAGCATGATGCTGCCACCACCATGCTTGACTGTAGGGATGGTATTCTTGGGGTCGTATGCAGTGCCATCCAGTCTCCAAACGTCACGTGTGTGGTTGGCACCAAAGATCTCGATCTTGGTCTCATCAGACCAGAGAACCTTGAACCAGTCTGTCTCAGAGTCCTACAAGTGATCATGAGCAAACTGTAGATGAGCCTTGACATGACGCGTTGAAAGTAAAGGTACCTTACGGGCTCGTCTGGAATGGAGACCATTGCGGGGGAGTACGTTACTTATGGTATTGACTGAAACCAATGTCCCCACTGCCATGAGATCTTCCCGGAGCTCCTTCCTTGTTGTCCTTGGGTTAGCCTTGACTCTTCGGACAAGCCTGGCCTCGGCACGGGTGGAAACTTTCAAAGGCTGTCCAGGCCGTGGAAGGCTAACAGTAGTTCCATAAGCCTTCCACTTCCGGATGATGCTCCCAACAGTGGAGACAGGTAGGCCCAACTCCTTGGAAAGGTTTTTGTACCCCTTGCCAGCCTTGTGACCCTCCACGATCTTGTCTCTGATGGCCTTGGAATGCTCCTTTGTCTTTCCCATGTTGACCAAGTATGAGTGCTGTTCACAAGTTTGGGGAGGGTCTTAATTAGTCAGAAAAGGCTGGAAAAAGAGATAATTAATCCAAACATGTGAAGCTCATTGTTCTTTGTGCCTGAAATACTTCTTAATACTTGAGGGGAACCAAACAGAATTCTTGTGGTTTGAGGGGTTGAATAATAAATGACCCTCTGAATAAACTTTTCACAATTTAAAAAAAAAATAAAAAAAGAAATAACATTCTTTTTTGCTGCAGTGCATTTCACACTTCCAGGCTGATCTACAGTCCAAATGTCACAATGCCAAGTTAATTCCGAATGTGTAAACCTGCTAAATCTGCAGGGGGTTGAATACTACTTGTAAGCACTGTATATACTATATAGCATTTACTTGCTGTAATCTCTCCGTACACTGCTGTAGGCCACATTCAAAGTCTATTTTCATTATCACACTTTAGCAAGCTGCACTTTAATAGGACTTTAAATTGATACTATGTGAATTAATCTCCTATCAAATATCGTACAATCTGTTTCTATCTGTACCCGAGCACCTTGTACCACGGGCTTTCAATGATTCATGTTTTTAGATTTATATATTTCAATAAAAGTAAAGTTTTAGGCCATATACTTTTGAATCGTGTGTTGTTTAAAGAGAATTGCGCCACCTTTATGGCCAAATAAAGCATACCAAACTGAAGATAAATTGGATTTTGCAGGGATAAAATGTTAGGAAAAAAAGCTGTTTAACCTTTGAGAGATGAGATATATGGTAACATTAAAAGAGTGTGATGTTGTCATTGCAAGAGTTAAAAAATGTAGTATATATTATTGGAAATAAATACCAACTACATTCAGTATATTTACCAAAAAAAGATTAAAAAACGTGAGCATGATATGCCGGATATAGGAGATAAAAAAGGAAAAAGTACAGACCTTGATTATGCGATGGCCCTATGACCTCTGTGTAGGGCAATCCTATTGACTTCAAGCCGGGCAAGCGTATTTGACTTTTTCGCTGCTTTGGTAATAAACTGGTCTAGTCATGTGACCGGTAGTCATTTCCTGCATCTATTAAGCAGGCACTGGCACCTATTGCTTGGTTTTTGGATTCCTGTGATTCCAATGGATAATATATTCAAATTATATGTCATGTATACATGCTAGAATTGACTTATCTCTGACTGGTTGCTCACCCTTTATATACCAGGAAACCTATCCCCACCAACCACTCCAATGATGATTTGCTGAAACGCGTGGGTGAGCTTATGTGTATACTCCTGTATGTACAATTTGCACTTTATGTGATCTTATTTATGTAATGTTATCTTTTCACTCACTTCAATCTGTATTGTGATATTTCCATTACGCTTGGATTAACCCCTTTTATTATTATTTATGCAATGTTTATGTATATCACAATTATGCTGGAACTAATATTTCCTTTAATTATTATTCATTAATATATATGTATATATATATATATATATATATATATATATATATATATACAGGCATGCAAATTTACAGATCATTTGTCAATAATACTTGTAGTGATTAGACATTACTTTGCAGTGTCTTTTGACTTAATGTGTCAGGGTATTGTCCCTGGTTGCTCAACCACCATCTATCTCTGTGTCAGCTATGTTGAAGACATATTTTTAACTATGGTTGCTACCTTTCTATGCCATCCACCTAAGAGGCCAATATAAACTTAATACTGTCACCCACGAAGCCTTCTGCAGTTCTGCACCACCCTACATCTTCTCCCTCAGCTTTATCACCCTACCCTTGCCCACCGTTCCACTAATGACCTAAGGCTGGAATCCTCTGTAACTTGAAACTCCCACTTCCATCTTCAATACTTCCCCACCATCAAGAACAATTTGATTAATTCACAATACCCACAGTTTTAAGTGTGACCTAAAAACACATTTCTTTAGACTGTCCTATCACCTTACCTCACTTATTAAAATCTTTAAAATCTGGTTCTTTTATCATCTGTTTACATCATTCATGTACTTAATATCCCTCTGTATCTGTACTTGTACACATACTGGCTGGTGACCGGTTCATGTAGCGTTTTATACATACCCTATATACTGTATTATATTGATGGCTGGACCATACAATACAAGCACTTTTTAACATTTACCCTTTGTGCCTCCCCTATTTCCTCACAGATTGTAGATTGTGAGCAGAGCCCGCAATCCTCTTGGTAACTGTTGATTTGTGATATTCTCTAATATCTCATGTTGTCTGTACATGAACCCTCTGAATTATGAAGTGCTGCGAAATATGTTAGCACTATATAAATAAAAATTATTTTTATTGTTGTTATTATTATTATAAAAAAATTAGCTATACTGAGGAAATAGGGATATATTCTGATCTATTAAGCCATATTCCTTCCTCTTCCTCCCCCCCTTTTCGTGACATATACATTAGTATTGTGACCTCCCTGTGCCTTAAAAGCAGCACCAAAACATTAATTCTTTAAGTACTTACCAAGAAAACTAACCCCAAATCATCTATAGATGAAGGCTCATGTAAATCCTTCTGTCTCTTTATATACAGTTGTAGCTAGATGTTTACATACACTATCTAAAAAGACATATCTGCATGTTTTTCTCACTATCTGACATGAACTCAGAGTAAATCTTTCCCGTTTTAGGTCAATTAGTAACCAAAATTATTTGTATTTGCCAAATGCTAGACAAATGAGACAGAGAATGTTTTAAGGCATTTTTATTACTTTCTGCAAAGTTCAAAGTTTAAAAACACTAAGAGTACTATGCGTTTAAACAATATGGAACAGCCCATAAGATGATGCTATGCCTTTGGAAGCTTCCAATAGGTTTATTGGCAACATCTGAGTTAATTAAAGACACACCTCTGGATGTATTTTAATTCTCACCTGAGACACACTGCTTACGTGTGTAGCATCATGGGAAAGTCAAAAGAAATCAGCCAACATTTCAGGAAGAGAAATGTGAACTTGCACAAGTCTAGTTTATCTTGGAGGCAGTTTACAGTTACCTGAAGGTGCCTCGTTCATCTGTACAAGCAATTATGGGACTGTCCAGCCATCATACTGCTCAGCAAGGAGAGGGGTTTTGTGTATCACAGATGAATGTGCTTTAGTCAGACATGTACATATCAACCCAAGAACAAAAGCAAAAGACCTTATGAAGATGCTGGCGGAAACTGGTAAGATTGTGTCATTATCCAGAGTGAAACGTGCACTGAAACGTGTGTATTATCATGGTCTAAAGCCTACTCTGCAAGGATGAAGCAATTACTCAAAAAAAAACATAAAAAAAGCCAGATTAATGTTTGCAAATGCACACAGAAGCAATGACCTTAACTTTTGGAGACAAGTCCTGTGGTTTGATGAAAGTAAAATTGAACTGTTTGGTCATAATGACTATCGTTACATTTGGAGGAAAAACGGAGAAGCTCTGAATCCTAAGAACACCATCCCAACTGTCAAACACGGGGTGGCATTATCATGTTGGGATGTTATTTTGCTGCAGGAGACACTGGTGCACTTCACAAAATAGATGGTATCATGAGGAAAGAAGATTATGTTGCAATACTGAAGCAGCACCTCAAGACATCAGTCAGGAACTTAAAGCTTCCAAATGGACAATGACCTGAAGCATACTGCCAAACTGGTTACAAAGTTGCTTAAGGATAACAAAGTCAATGTTGTGGAGTGGCCATCACAAAGCCCTGATCTCAGTCCTATGGAAAATTTATGGGCAAAGCTGAAAAGGCAGGTGTGAGTAAGGCGACCTACAAACATGGCTCAGTTACACCAGTTTTATCAGGAAAAATGGGCCCAAATTCCTACCAACTATTGTAAGACATTTGTGGAAGGATATCCAAAATGTTTGACTCAAGTCATACAGTTTAAAGGCAATGGTACCAAATACTAATGAAATGTATGTAATCTTTTGACTTTGCAGAAAGTAATAAAAATATCTTACAACTTTCTCTCATTCATTATTCTGGCATTTGGCAAATATAAATAATTTTGGTTCCTAATTGACCTAAAATGGGAGAGATTTATTTTGATTTCATGTCAGATAGTGAGAAAAACATGCAGATGTGTATTTTTAGATAGTATATGTAAATGTCTGGTTTCAACTGTAATCCCAGACAGACATGATTATATTGAGATCAGGGCTCTTTGAGGGCCAAAACATTACTTACAGGACTTCTTGTTTTTCTTAAGGCTGCAGACACATTAGCGTATGGCATCCGATGCAAGAGCAATGGATGCGCTATGCTAATGACCCCCGACTCAGTCTCTGCTGCGAGCGTGAGCCGATTGTCATATGACTGTGACCCGATCCTGCAATCCAGAATCTGGATGCTAGAAAAGCTGACCAACTGCTCTCCCTCATTGACTAACATTGGTCAGAGTGCAATGAGAGATTTTCTCGCATTGCACTCGTCCGTTTTTTACGCTTGTGTGAGCGTGCCCTTAAGCTGTAGTTGTCTATGTAATTAGCTCTATGTTTGGGGTCATTGTCCTGCTATTGAATAATTTTGAAGCCAGTCATATACTTCCCTGTTGGTATTGCATGATGGCTAAGTATCTGCCTATATTTCTCAGCATGGGGGACACCACTAATTTTGACCAAATTCCCAACTGCATATGCTGAAATACAACCATAAACTTGCAAGGAGCCTTCACCATGCATTACTTTTTTATGTAAACATTCATTATTGTATTGCACTAAAGCCTTTTGGTGACAAAATGCAAATAGTTTAACTTTTGACCCATCAGTCCAGAGTACCTGCTGTCTTTTTTTTACTTCCACTTAGATGAGCAATACAAGCAGATACTGATGTATCATGCAATATAATCAAGGAATCTGATTTCCTCCAAATTCATTCATCTTAAGTAGTTTTATGAATGTTTATATGGCCCACAGAGAGCCCTGATTTCAACCCCATGAAGTCTATCTTGGATTACATGAAAATAAAGAAGGATATGTGCAATTTTAAAGAGAGAAGATCTGTGATTATTTCTCTAACTAAAATAATTGATGCTTTGATGCTCTTTTGAAATCAAAAGGTTGCCTCTCCACCGTGCTGGAACTGCTGCCTCTCCACCGTGCTGGAACTGCTGCCCATGGCCGGCTTTAGGCATGTGCGACTTGTGTGGTCGCACAGGGCGTCGACAGCCATGCTTCAGGGGGGGGGGGGGCGCAGCAGAGAGGTAAGAAGTCGTGACATTTCCTGGCTCCTCCGGTCCCAGCACTGCGTTTTTACTGTAACCGCTGCCAGTTACTTACTTAGCTGGTTAATCACTTAGCTTTACGAGCCCCAGTCACAGCTGCAGCAGATGATCCCGGCGGAGTCGCTTCAGCCACAACTGCAGTCTGCACATGACTAAGGTGCGTGTGAAGTCCTTCTAGGGCATCGAATGCAAATTAGCCATGTGTTGGGGGAGGCACTGTGAATGGAGCAGAGCAGGGAGGCGGCTCGTCATCCCGCAGCCCAATGTGATGAGGTCATCACTCTGCACCTCATCACAGTGCTGCGGGCAACGCGGAGCTGGCGAGCGTGCGGCATCCAGCAGTGAGAGGTAGGCGCTCTATGAGCTGAAGAATGCTGGGGGTGGTGGGGGACCCGCTGACTCCAGCCGCAGTGGGCAGGGGGGCCGCTGACTCCAGCCGTGGGGTGCCCCTGACTCCAGCCGTGGGGGGCTTCTGACTCCAGCTGGGGGGGTCGGGGGGGCACTGACTCCAGCCGTGGGAGGTGGGGAGGGCCGCTGACTCCAGCCACGGGGGGGCCGCTGACTCCAGCCACGGGGGGGGCGGGGGCACCGCTGACTCCAGCCGCTGGGGATGGGGGGGGCGCTGACTCCAGCCGCGGGGGGGGCCACTGACTCCAGTCCCGGGGGGCGGGGGGGCGCTGACTCCAGGCGCGGGGGACCGCTGACTCCAGCCGCGGGGGGCACCGCTGACTCTAGCCGCCGGGGCGGGAAGGGCTGCTGACTCCAGCTATGGGGGGGTGCTGACTCAAGCCGCAGGGGGTGGAGGGGGCCGCTGACTCCAGCCACGGGTGGTAGGGAGGAGGGGCAGTGACTCCAGCCACAGGGGGGTGCCGACTCCAGCAGTGGGGGGTGGGGGCCGCTGACTCCAGCTGTGGGGGCCGCTGACTCCAGGCGCGGGGGGCGGGGGGCCGCTGACTCCAGCCGCAGGGAACGCTGCTGACTCCAGCCGTGGGGGACCGATGACTCCAGCTGCGGGGGGGCGCTGACTCCAGCCACGGGGGGCAAAGGGGGCCGCTGACTCCAGCCACGGGTGGTAGGGATGGGGGGGCACTGACTCCAGCTGCAGGGGGGGTGCTGACTCCAGCTGCGGGGGGTGGGGGGCCGCTGACTCCAGCCTCGGGTCATGGGGCGCCCACTGACTGCAGCCCCTGCCTTGCTTTAGCTGGATGTGTGGAGGGCACACATCCAGCTGAAATGCATTGCTGCTCAAAGAGGACGCTGCAGGACGTAGGAGCCGGGGAGGGTGAGTAAAATGTTTGTTTTTTTTTCTTTTTGCAAGTAGACAAATATACGAGGAGAGACCCAGGAAAGGCACATATACACAAGAAGGAGGAGATATATACCAGGAAGGGGACAAATACCAAGATGGGGACATATATACCAGAATGTGCCCAGGAGGGGAATATATATACATCAGGAGGAGCCTAGGATGGGGATATATATGCTGGGAAAGGGACAAATAAACAAGGATGGGAACATATATACCAGGAGGAGGACAGACACCAGGATGGGGACATATATACCAGAATGTTCCCAGGAGTGGGATATACATACAAGGAGGTGCCCAGGATTGGACATATATACCAGGATAGGGACAAATAAACTGGGATGGGGACATGCATACCAGGAGGGTCCCTGGATGGGGACATATATACCTGGAAGAGGACATTTATGCTAGGAAGAGAACAATAAACCAGGATGGGGGACATGCATACTAGGAAGGGCCCAGGATGCTGACATATATACCAGGATTTGGACATATATTCCAGGAGGATATTATACAGAGAGACAATGTGTGTGTGGGGGGATAGTATACAGAGGGGTAGTGTGTGTGGGGTGATATACAGAGCATTGTGTGTGAGGATATGTATAAAGAGGGGCAGCTTGTGTGAGGGATAGTGTACAAAGGGGCAGCGTACATGAGGGATATTACACAGAGGGTCATTGTGTGTGTGTATATTATACAGAGTTGCAGTGTGTGGGGGATATATAGAGGGGCAGTGTGTGTGTGGAGGATGCTACACAGAGGAGCAGTGTGTAGGATATTATACAAATGGGCAGTGTGTAGGTATTTACAGAAGAGCAGTGTACATGTGGTGACATTATACAGAGGAGCAGTGTGTGGAGGGGGATATATTAAGGAGCAGTGTTTGTGGGGAGATGTTATACAAAGGAGCAGTGTGTGGGAGGATATTATACAGAGTGTGTGTGTGTGTGTGGGATATCATACAGAGGGGCAGTGTGTGGGGATATTATACACAGGGATATCGTGTGGGGGTACACTGAGGGGCAGTGTGTGGGGGAATATAATAAATAGGGGCAGTGTGGGAGAGATATTATGGAAAGGGGAGGTGTAGGGGGTGTATTATTAATTTTCTAAGGGAAATGTTTTATTTTCTGGAACAACTTCAAAGATGCTAACACTTTTGGCCATAACTGTGTGTGTGTACATATATATATATATATATATATATATATAAATACACACACACATGTTTTTTCACGAATGGTGGTGAGTGTGGAGGGCTTGAGGGTTGGAGTCGGAGCTGGGGTGGGGTGTAATATCCATGGATATGGCATAAATGGTTGAAATCGGAAGACCTCTAAAAAAACGACATCAGATGTGGTGGATTTGAGGTGCAGATTCTCCAACACAAATTTGTAATTTATTGTACATTTGAAGAGATCAATTTTCTTAGGATATAAAAAATGGCCTCCTGTCCTCGTTTGTTTCCTGGGAAACTGGGTAAAAAATCAGTAGGGGGTGCACCAAAGGGCAGTTTTGCACAGGGCACCATTCAGGCTAAGGCCGGCCCTGCTGCTGCCTCACCACCGTGCCGGAACTGCTGCCGGACAATCACCCCACCTACTGTCTCCTCCCCAATATCTTATAGAATGTGAGCACGCAAGGGAAGGGTCCTATTCCCTCTGTACCAGTCTGTCTATTGTAACTTGTATATGTATTCTGTATGTAACCCCTTCTCATGTACAGCACCATGGAATCAATGGTGCTCTATAAATAAATATTATTATTAGTAGTAGTAATAATAATAATAAATAATATTGGAAAAACCCTATAGCCTTTAGCGAGGGTTGCTATGGTCGCACAGGCATTTTCATGATTGTAGTTTTAATATTGAGGGTGTATAAATGGTTAATTCGTTATTTTCAGTGAGGTAAGGTGACGTAACGCGGACAGCTGAGTGAACTGGTTTAAGCCAGCTGTTGCGCGCCTTTTTCCTTTAAAGATGATTGGTTGTTAATAATTTTATGCGGGAAATTCAAGTATAAATGTGGGTGACTGACCTGTCAGCTGGCAGTCCAGCTGATGAAGATTGAAGAGACAAGACATGGAAGATCTCCTGCAGCAGCTGATAAGAAGAGCCGGAGAACGAGGCGGCGAGGAGTGGCTGAAAGCATGCCTTGAAGTCGCAGCTCCATCGGCATCGTCAGAGTCGGCTGAAGCGGTGCGGCCGGCGGAGGCGCCGCCGGTCGTGAATATAGGATTGGCGGCGGAGGAGTCGGCTGACAAGAGTCTGCGGAGGAAGAGGAGAAGAAAGGAGGCATACTCACCTCCAGCGGCGGCATCGCGGAAGAGCGCAGCAGAGCGGAGGAAGACGTCGGGTCCCAAGTCTCGCGGGGCGGCATCGCGAGATCAACAACGTCATCGCTCCGGGACGGGCGCCGCTACAGGAAGTGGTGCCGGGTCAGCTGATCCGAAGGACAGGAAGAAGATGGCGGCGCCCACGGAACGGGGGCGTAGCAGAGGCCGGAGTGTTCAGCCGCTGCCCAAGCAAAAGAGCGATTCTAGGGCAGCGGCGGCGCTCGGGGCCTGGGTGGGCGGAACGCCTACTCCAGCGGCAGGGCAAGAAGAGGAGCTGTTTGTCCGGAGTTGCCCCGAAGAAGAGTCGTTTGCTGTCGGGTCTGGATCCAGCGATGAGGGGTCGGATGGAAGTCTCCAGCATCCGGACGTCAGGAGGGGTGAGAAGCCTTCTACCCCTTTCCCTGCGCATGACATTTTCCCAAATAACATTAGAGATGTAGTGTTCAGTACATTAAGGGACATGTTTAAAGGTAATAGTCAGTTACCTTTAGCAAATTCATTGGGCAGTAATAGAGTTCAAGGGATTCCTGATTCTTTCCTTAAGGAGGCTATTACATGCGATTTATCGCCACTTGGTTTCCATTTGAGTGCTTCTGTTAAGGAAAGGATTTGGAATGGGGAGTTTATTGATGTATTCACATTGTTACCAGTTACTAGGGAACAGCAGCATAGATTGGATAGGAAGGATGACAAGCAGGAGAATGAAGATAAAAAAAGCCTTTTAGGTCTTTTAATAATTGGATTCAATCCTTTTCTATCTATGCTGCTGTTCTTGGGGAAAGGAGATCCGACTTATGTAGTGGTCTCTTTCAGCACGTAGACATCATACTCGAAGCCTACCGAAATTTTGGGGGCACGGCATGGTTGATCTACGATGAATCGTTTAGGCAAAAAATGGCAGTACACTCTCACATTAAATGGGGGGTGAAGGATGTGGGGCTCTGGTTGAATTTGATGCTTCCACAGAGAAATACTGGGGTCAGACATAACACTCAAGGTTTGAAGAAAGGGGTGTGTTTCGCATATAATGAGACGTCATGTAAATGGTTAAACAATTGTCGTTTTCGACATGAGTGCTCATTTTGTGGGGGAACACATCCCATGGCTAAATGCTTTAAAAAGACTGTCCAATCTAGTGCTCAGGGATCTTCACTCAAAGAGCAGCTTAATAAAAGCATTGACGCCAGTGAAGGTGGAAAGAATGCGTCCATGGCTCGGCCTTTTCCCAGACAAGGCGAAGCGTGAGTTGGTTTTAAATGGTTTTACGGAGGGGTTTTTTGTGCCAGAATTTAAAGGGTTAGGTTGTAGTATGTTTGAAAATTTGGTTTCAGTTAAAGAGTTTCCTGAAGTGGTTAGGGAGAAAATTGAGAAGGAAGTTGAGGCCGGCAGAGTTGCTGGGCCATTTAGTTCTCCTCCTTTTGATAATTTCAGGGTGTCCCCATTAGGTTTGGTACCCAAAAAAGAGGTCGGCAGTTTCAGACTTATCCATCATTTGTCGCACCCAGTAGGTGGGTCATTAAATGATGAGATTGTCCCTGCCAGTACGTCTGTGAGATACGCGTCCTTTGATATGGCGGTTAATTTGGTAAGACGGTTTGGTAGGAATGCCTTGTTATCGAAAGCTGATATTAAGGCGGCGTTTCGGCTGTTGCCGGTGAATCCAACAGGTTTTAATTCGTTAGGTTTTTGTTTTGACGGGAAGTTTTATTTTGACATGTGTTTACCAATGGGTTTTTCGTTGTCCTGTTTATATTTTGAAGCTTTTTCCTCCTTTTTGCAATGGGTGTTAGAATTTGAGTTACAGGTAGGTGGTGTTATTCATTATTTAGATGATTTTTTGTTTGTTGGTTTTAGTCAGTCTTCAGTTTGTATGGATTTATTATTAAAATTTATGGAGTTGGCTCATTTGTTCGGTGTCCCATTAGCATCTGAGAAGACGGTTTACCCGTGTTGTAGGTTAGAATTCTTGGGGATTGTTATTGACTCTACTAGAATGGAATGTATGTTACCGGAAGAGAAGGTTCTTAAATTAAAATACTTGATTGGTGTTATGCTATTAAAGGAAAAGACAGTTTTGAAGGATTTGCAATCCTTGCTAGGAGCATTGAATTTCACACTCAGGATCATTCCAATGGGCCGGGTGTTTTCCAGAAGCCTTTATGATGCGACAAAAGGGGTTAAGTCTCCGCGGTCCCATATTAGGCTTACTGTAGGCATTAAGGAAGATTTGGCTATTTGGTTTGAATTTCTCCAGGATTTTAATGGTATTACTTGTTGGCAAGAGGATTTTCGGTCATCAGAGTCCCTATCCTTCTTTATAGGTGTGGATTGTTTTCAAGGTTTTGGGTTAGTGCTTGTTAACCATTGGTCTGCTGGTGTCTGGCCGGAGTCATGGGTACTGGGTAGGGTAACAAAAAGCAAGATAGTGTTAGAGTTGTTTTCAATTCTGGTATCAGTTGTACTCTGGGGTCCGATTTTGGCGAATAAAAGGATAATTTTTCTTTCTGACAATCAGGGGTTGGTTTTTGCTATCAACACATTGTCCTCAAAATGTGTGTGGTCAGCGAAAATTTTGAGACATTTAGTATTAATGTGCTTAAAGTTTAATATATGGTTAAAAGCAGCACTTGATATGAATAAGAATAACAGCACTGTGGCTGATTGTCTTTCTCGCCAGCAGTGGATGCAGTTTCGGCATCTCCCAGATGCCGACCAAGACGGAGCACCTTGCCCTCCTCACCTTTGGGATATTCTAGGGGTTTGATTGGTGGGGTGATCAAAAATTCAGTGGCTGATAGAACATGGGCTGGCTATTCAGTTGCATGGAAGAGATGGTGTGATTTTTGTGAAGCTAGGAACTCGAGGTTTTCTGTAATTAATAGGGAGGTTGCTTTATTGTTCATAGAGGGTTTATTAGATGAGAATATCAGTTATGCTTCACTGGCAAGGATTATTGCTGGGGTTTCATTTTTTCTGAAGTTGCATGGCAGCCCCCCATTGAATAGTTACTTTGCAGTGAAACAAGTGTTAAAGGGTTTAAAAAGATCAGGTTGCTGCCAAGACAAGCGTTGTCCAATTTCTTTTCGTTTACTTGAGAAGTTATGGAAAACACTACCACTTGTATGTTATGATCCTTTGGAAACATGTTTATTTCAAACTGGTTTTGTGCTCATGTTCTTTGGTGCATTAAGGATCAGTGAGTTGGTAGCTATTAGCAAGAAACAGTTGTCGGGTTTAGCTGTCAGTGATGTAGCCGTTTTAAATGGTCAATTATTGATCACTATCCGGAAATCCAAAACGGATCAACTGGGCAAGGGTCGGGTCATTTCATTAAATAAAGTGCTGGGTTCGGAGGTATGTCCGGTGAGTAATGTAAATAGTTGGCTTCATTGCCGACCTATGGTACCTGGTTCCTTTTTAATACATGCTAATGGGGATCCAGTTACCATATTCCAGTTTAATAGCGTGTTAAGAAAATGCCTTCTGGAGTTAAACATAAGTACCCCAAAAATCTCTTCTCATTCATTCAGGATCGGAGCTGCCACTGAAGCGGCAATGCTCGGGTTAGGCGATGACACAATAAAGTGCATTGGCCGTTGGAAATCAAGGAGGTTTAAGACATATATTCGGCCTAATTTATTGTTTTAACCATTTTAATTTTAGGACCTTTGACGGTATGGATTGTAGGACACTCCTATATTTTTTGGGCTCAGAAGAGAGCTAGGCAAAGGAACTACACTGAGAATCTGTCATTTCAACGGGATTCGATTCAAATTTTTTGGTTTGGGTACAGGGGCCTTAGGTGGTTGGATCTGGGTGAGGTGCTGTATGATTTGAAATCCAGAGCACCTTTCCCGGATTTAATCATTATACATGTGGGAGGGAATGATATTGGGAAAATTAATACGCTTGAAATGCTGTTTAGAATGCGTAGAGATGTGTTTAATATTAAAAGCATGTTCCCTAAATCTACTTTGGTGTATTCTGAGATGATATCTCGGTTAGTTTGGAACATTGATGGTGGTTCTTTTATGAACAAGATCAAAAAGAGGATTAATAGGGAGATGGAAAAAATGTTTAAAGCCGTCGGTGGTTTTTCTTACCGACATATAGATTTGGAGGATTTTTCACCGGGGTTATTCAGACAGGACTGGGTCCATTTGTCTGATATAGGTTTAGATATTTTTAATGTAGGGTTACAGTCTGTGGTTGAGAGGTGGCTGTGTGGTTTGGGGGGGGCCACGACTTGTTAGTCGTGTCCTTGTGGGAAAAATCACCCAGGTTTCCTGGGTGGATTTGCTTGGTAATGGTGAAGTAGTGGTTGCATGATGGTGTAACATCATGCATTTACAGTTTAAATATGTTGATGAGTTATTGGTAATTTTTTGTGTTGATTAATGTATGTATTGGTTACTCTTAATAAACCATCACGGCCACCTTTCTTCCACAAACTGCCTGTGTCTATTTATTTCATTAATTTATTAATTAGTTAAGTACGTGGGTTTTTTTTTGGAATATGCCTTGTGCTACCATGGAAAAACCCTATAGCCTTTAGCGAGGGTTGCTATGGTCGCACAGGCATTTTCATGATTGTAGTTTTAATATTGAGGGTGTGTAAATGGTTAATTCGTTATTTTCAGTGAGGTAAGGTGACGTAACGCGGACAGCTGAGTGAACTGGTTTAAGCCAGCTGTTGCGCGCCTTTTTCCTTTAAAGATGATTGGTTGTTAATAATTTTATGCGGGAAATTCAAGTATAAATGTGGGTGACTGACCTGTCAGCTGGCAGTCCAGCTGATGAAGATTGAAGAGACACCCGCCCGCCCGCCCCTTATTTATGGGTTTTCTTTTTGTCGTGATGTTTTATTAGAGGGAAAAATCACCCAGGTTTCCTGGGTGGATTTGCTTGGTAATGGTGAAGTAGTGGTTGCATGATGGTGTAACATCATGCATTTACAGTTTAAATATGTTGATGAGTTATTGGTAATTTTTTGTGTTGATTAATGTATGTATTGGTTACTCTTAATAAACCATCACGGCCACCTTTCTTCCACAAACTGCCTGTGTCTATTTATTTCATTAATTTATTAATTAGTTAAGTACGTGGTTTTTTTTTGGAATATGCCTTGTGCTACCATGATTTGCACAGATGAGCAGATCGATCAACTTGAAAATGACTTTGAGTCAAATTCTTTGGTCCCCACTAAATCGAACAATCTGTGATTTGATTTGTGAGGGGTCATAAAACATGAAATGCCTAGTGTCATTTCACACACTGCTTAAGATTGCATAAGCCAAAGTGCGTGTTCATGTTGTCATTCATGGCACTGAAGGCTTTTCCATAATGCCATGCAGCATCACATCACATGATCTGGTGCAACCAAAGTGGGCTATCAAAGACTATTGATTTCACAGTTCAATACTAGTCACTCACATGTAACCCATAGTTGCTAGTTGTCACCGATTACCATCCATTTTTCCCAAGCCATATGGTTGAGGTAAACGGTTACTTAGACATTACTAAGGCTGTGTTTGAGTTCACATGCTCAACAGAGTTAATACTTCTCAGAACGTTATGCACATCTTTTCCAGGCAAATACAGACTTTGCTGAATTTAGATTGGTGTTAAATTGAATTTTTTGGGAACATTCGGCAAAGTTGCCAAATTGAAATTTCAAAAGATCTAATCATCTCTAGTCAGTACGACAAGTGTTGAATCACTGATGTCATCTCCCTCATATTTATACTGAAAAAGCGCTCACTAAAATATAAAAGCTAATGGAGGAAGAACAGGAGCTTGCACATGTACATTGCCACCCTGTATCTGTTAGGGACTCTTAGGGGCACTTTGCACACTACGACATCGCAAGCCGATGCTGCGATGCCGTGCGCGATAGTCACCGCCCCCGTCACAGCTGCGATATCATGGTGATAGCTGCTGTAGCGAATATTATCGCTACGGCAGCTTCACATGCACTTACCTGCCCAGTGACGTCGCTCTGGCCAGCAAAACGCCTCCTTATTAAGGGGGCGGGTCGTGCAGCGTCATAGCGACGTCACACGGCAGGCGACCAATAGAAGCGGAGGGGCGGAGATGAGTGGGACGTAAACATCCCACCCACCTCCTTCCTTCCGCATAGCCGGCGTGAGCCGCAGGACGCAGGTAGGAGATGTTCCTCGCTCCTGCGGCTTCACACACAGCGATGTGTGCTGCCACAGGAACAAGGAACAACGTCGTAACATCGGTATTTCCCAATTCATGGAAAAGCCGGACCCTACACCGATGATACAATAACGACGCTTTTGCGCTCGTTAATCGTATCAAAAAGGATTTACACACTATGATATCGACTGCGACGCCGGGTGTGTGTCACTTTTGATTTGACCCCACCGACATCGCAGCTGCGATGTCGTAGTGTGCAAAGTGCCCCTTAAATTATACGTTACAAGCTGCATGATTTAGAGGTGGAAGAAGATCCGCAGCAGGTGGATATGCAGGAGAACATTGAGCTAACACAAGCAGCAGATGACTGTTATCATGGCAAGCGTCGCTGACATTTTCACTCTATCACCATCTATCATAATTCAGAGATTTCTCTTAGCTGCTATTATTTATTGAAAAAAAGCTTTCCCTGCCAGGTCTGGGCATAAAGTGCAAACAGTTTTCCAAAACAAAATTTGGCATGTTCAGTGTAACATATTTTTGGTATGTCTCAGCGCCTTATTTTTGTGAAATATTTTTTTTTTGTGGATGCATCCGGGGTGTCTTTTCTCAGCTACAACCTGTACAATATTGTCTTCCTCCTTAGATCTGAGCATAAAATATAAATGTGACACCCTGGCTCCCCCAGGTGGTCACACATAGAATAGACCCCCGCATAACACACCAAGCCAACAAAACCCTAGTCACCCCCCCAGGGTAGGACAAGCACACCAGTGGGCGGGACCAGGCGGAAGGACAATGCCCACCTAGGGGTCTAGAGAATTCCGGGGGCGGGAAAAGAGTCAGTTCAAAGTTGGAGTTTGAAGTTCAAAGTTAAAGTTTGAAGTTCGAAGTTGGACTGGAAAGGAGGAGGAGAGAGAGAGGAGAAGGTCTAGTGCAAGTGAAGTCAGAGAACAAAAGGCGTTGGGGTTGGAGCCCCGGCGTTCTGGCTAGGTGGCAGACGGTGGTCAGTGTCTCATAGGAGATGGGAAGACAACTGCCGGAGATCCGAGGTGGACCGGGACAGGGTAGGAGCCCGCCGGTACCGATACCGGAGACCCGACCAGGAAACCGTGCACAGAGGGGGTACCTGGACCCTGAAGCAGAGACTGGAACCACCGACTTTGTTAATTAACCAGTTGAGGACAGGATTACAGGTCCTGTCCCACCCAAAGTCCCAAAAGCAGACCAGCAGCCCACCGAGAGGGATAGGGCATCCGCCAGGGCCCCTTTAGATCCCACGGGTCAGAGTCTGCGGGCAAAGCTCCCACCTGAAGTTCTGGGAGCGGACTCCCGAGTTCCATACCGAGAAGTCCAAAAGAGAACTAAAATAGTGCAGAGGAAAGTGACACAGACCATCACCCCGTGTGACGGACCAGAATACACCCAGCTGTGGAACTCCGGTCACTGGCACCTTGGTTTACCACGGACTTGTGTGATTTCTTTAATAGTGAATACACCAACATCCCCTGGTCTGTCAGGGCGCGCCGGCCCCTGCAATCATCATCCTCAGCACAGAGACACTGGGCCCCGGGGCATCCATCCCTACCCACGGAGGATTAACAACAGCTAGCTGCCATCCCAACGCCCCGGGTGCTCCCTAATAGCAGCGGTGGTACCCCATTTTACCACATACCGTGGGTGGCATCACGGACTGTATGCAATATCCCCACACACCATCATTGCCCTTTTTATTTCGAAGTGTCCGCGAGGCCCCCGGGTCCGGAGACCCCTCGAGCCACACTGCAGATCCGGATCCGAGCAGCCCGACTGCTGACGTGGGGGCGGTACATAAACATTTTTTTTCAAAACAAAATGTATCTTGCTCTATGGATCACATTTTCTCCATGTGTCTGATTTTGTGTTTTTTTTGTGAAATTAAATTGTCCTGTGTCTGCTTATGGGATCATTTCCAAAGTTAGGACCCTGTGCAAGTTTCAATCCCTGAGTAAAAGTCTTCACAAAGGGCAAACAGTTATTTTTTTTTACTGTAATATTCCCAATTATCTAAAGACTCTGCTTTACCATCTATTTTGGCATTTATAAGAAGTTAGTTGTAACATTTCTGCACAAGGGCAAATTTATGGCGGAATAAGTAAACAAATGTTTTTTGGAGTTGCATGAAGTTCCCTGCTAGAATACTGCTCAGGATTTGGCTCCTGCACAGACACTCAAGGTCCATGTTAGGCTAGGTTCACATTTCCGTTGTTTTTCATCAGTCACATGCGTTGCTTGACGCTTGTGACTAATGCGTTGTACAACAGATGACAAGAATAGAATTCATTGTCGGACTCTGTTGTAAAAGAGAGAGTGATCAGCTGATCGTTCACAATAGCCGGACGGCTTTTGAGAGCGAACAGATGATCTCCCGGCGGCCGGCTAATGAGAGCAATCAGCTGATCGCTCACAGCAGCCGGCCGCCAGGTGATCAGCCAATCGCTCACAGCAGCTGGCCGCCGGGTGATCAGCCGATCGCTCACAGCAGCCGGCCGTCGGGTGATCAGCAGATCGTTCGGCCGCCAAGAATGTGTGCGGGCGGCGGAGTGCGGGGTGGATGGAGCCGAGCGGGACCATGGCGCTAACGACGTTAGGTGAGTGAGTGTGTGAGTGAGTGTGTGTGTGTGTGTGTGTGTGTGTGTACATGCGGAGTGCAGGAGGGAGCAGAGCCGAGCTGGGAAATGTCAGGCTCCCTGCACACGTAGCTAGGGTAAATATCGGGTAACTAAGCAAAGCACTTTGCTTGGTTACCCGATATTTACCTTGGTTACCAGCGTACACCGCTTAGCGCTGACTCCTTGCACACGTAGCCAGGGTAAATATCGTATAACTAAGCAAAGCGCATTGCATAGTAACCCGATGTGTACCCTAGTTACGTGTGCAGGGAGCCAGAGAGAGCATGCGCAGCGAAATCCTACGGATTGCGCTGCTCAAAAATTGCGGATTGCTTGTTTCACGACTGATCAGTCGGGCGGAGGATGCAACACAGGATCATCAGTCACAATCCGCCGCTCATACAAGTCTATGGGAACAACGTAATCCGCCAAACGGATTAGGTTGTTTACCAGAGCCGCGGATTGTGACTGATACAAATTGACGGCAATGTGAACCTAGCCCTACATGTTGCAGGAAGTGGAGGAGAAGCAGCAGCAGTAGGTGTTTATTAAGAGGGACAGGCAAGGGACAAGCTGACAATTAGAGTGCAAAAGATGATGAAAATAATCACCCTGGCCATGAGGACCAACCTTTATTATACACACCTACAGGGAGGTCTGATTGCTGGTCTTGCTCCAACAACTCCTATCTTCTTGCGATCGCTGTCTGCCTTCCCTGCTTTGTGTGGATAATGCATCCTATGTCATTTACACAGTGTCTTCCAATGTGCTCTTGCGCAAGCACACTTCTCTCTGCCCTGCCAAAGGAAGAGCAAATAATTGTAGTGCACATGCACAAGTGCTCTTTGGCCTTTCCCCATGCATAGGCATTACTGTATTTTGCTATGCCCTCAGACAGGACCACGATAAGGGAGACTGTGTGGAGGACATGAGATGCGTCATCCACACAAAGCAAAAAGGAGGATGGCGACAGATCAAGACCATCAATGCTCATCGGACGTATCGCTTAGTAGGTGGGTATAATAAAATGTCTTTATGTTTTGCAAATCAGATTGAGGACATAGAATGTTATATAAGGGCATACAGGTAGTAGCCATACTTTCTATGGGGAAAACTTAGTGACAGATTCCCTTTAATTATAGCCAGTATAAATTGGGCTTTCTTCTCTTTGTAACTTTTGCAGATCTCATAATACAGTAAGTACACATTAATGTAAGGCTTTGGATATCCAGTGTTGTTAAACATAAGCTTTTGTATAGAGGTTAGCAGTCAATCACTAATATGAATCAGGTTTCTCGTACTCCAGCAGAGGTCAGATGTCATGTGAAATTCATCAAAGCTTGTTAATCAGCAACAGAGGCCTTGGGAATGAGGCTTGTGAGTAGCTGTATAAGTGCAATATTTGAACTATTCTTTTATATGGGTGGTGTGACGCAGTATAGGGTATGGTAGTTTACGTGAGATACTGTATATTGCTCATAACAAGTGCCCTTTGCACTGGTGGGCAGCATAGAAGAGGTCAAACCTTGGCCTGGATCTTCTCTGCTGGCCGCCAGAATTTCTCAGAGTGTGGGTGAATGGGCTGCAAAGATGAAGCAGATGCTGAGGGAATTTTATACCAGAATGGACTAGCACATCCAGGACGTACGCTATGCTGTTTGAAAAGCTGGATGTTTGCTTTTCATATATGTCTGAAGTAAGACTGTTTTTTTTTTGTTTATATCAGTGTGAATAAAACACTGACTTTTTGGACTGAAAACCTGTGTGTGCCTCTTTACTGCGTCCCTGCCATTGTCTATTGAGCTAGTTCACTACAGTGGTAATGCTGAAGATATCAGAACCGACAAAGAAGATAATTCTCAGTGATTGGTTGAAATTCGAATTTTCTAGTTTGAAAAAAATTCCACAAAATAAGATTTGCATTGAATTGCATTTACTGCAAATCTCAATACTACAAAGCCTATAATTACCTATAAGCCCATAACACCTTTTAAGCTCTATAGAAGCATTAAAAAGGGCTACCATATTTCCCCAAAAATAAAACAAGGTATTTTTTGCTTTGAAGGATGCACTAGAGCTTTTCGAGGGATGTCTTTCCAAAAATTACTATTTCATCATTTAAATAGAGATTGAAAAATTTGTGATCCAGCCAAAAATGGCCATTTAATCATCTAAATAGTGGTAATTGTGTGGTCCAGCTCAAATTGCTATTTCAGCATCTAAATAGTGGCAAATCTATAGTCAAGCTCAAAATTGCTATTTCAACATCTAAATAGTGATTGTTAATTTAGTTACCAGTGACTGACAGGTGTGGCAGCAGGGTTGTGAAACTGCTGGTTAAAAGATAGAAAGAGTAAATCAAACATAAGTGGGAAATCCGGACGTTGTGGTGTAAAGTGGAATAGGCATTGTGTTCTAAGTACACAAGGGGTAGGTTATAGAGTAGTGCCCCATGAGGCAGGTGTTTTAACCTACACGTTGCCGGGCCGGGGGTGCAGATCCTCTGCGTCGTCACAAAGTGGCCTGGCCCGAGGCGTACAGAATGGAAGATTGGAGGCTGGCAGGGAGGATGGATGTAGTAGTCGGAGGTTAGGAAAGTCTTTTAAGGTGATTGTGACGCCACCTGTGGTATGCGGCCAGGGATGGGGGCCGTCGCTGAAGATGTCAGGTGCAGCCTGGATGGTGTTGCGCCCCACAGGCAGAGTGAGATTACCCAGGGGAGGATGGCGGTAGTCACCATTGGCGCCGCAGTGCTGGGCGACGGCGACAGTTAAAGGAGAGGCAGAGACAGGATGCGGTTCCATGTCTTTTTACTCACAAGTCTTTTAGATGCTGCCCGAGGCACCATTCTCAGCCACGATGGGCTCCAGTCGATCCCGGATGCATGAATGGTCAAGTCCGGTGTGTGTGTCAACCTGTGAGCCCTTTCCTCCTTGTATGCGCTAACTATCAGACCCCAGTGCATGAAGCACTTGAGGGTCCCGGTGTCAGTAAAGTGTCCCATTCTGTATGCTGATAGCACAGTTCCAATATGAGGCCGGTCCTAAACCCCGGATCCTACACTGTGTGCAGAATTATTAGGTAAATGAGTAATTTGATCACATGATACTTTTTATACTTGTTGTACTACTCCAAGCTGTATAGGCTTGAGAGCTAACTACCAATTAAGTAAATCAGGTGATGTGCATCTCTGTAATGAGGAGGGGTGTGGTGTAATGACATCAACACCCTATATAAGGTGTGCTTAATTATTAGGCAACTTCCTTTCCTTTGCCAAAATGGGTCAGAAGAGAGATTTGACAGGCTCTGAAAAGTCCCAAATTGTGAGATGTCTTGCAGAGGGATGCAGCAGTCTTGAAATTGCCAAACTTTTGAAGCGTGATCACCAAACAATCAAGCTTTTCATGGCAAATAGCCAACAGGGTCACAAGAAGCATGTTGGGCAAAAAAGGCTCAAATTAACTGCTCAAGAGTTGAGGAAAATCAAGCGTGAAGCTGCCAAGATGACATTTGCCACCATTTTGGCCATATTTCAGAGCTGCAACGTTACATACTCATGGACATGGCCAAGGTAAGGAAGGCTGAAAAACGACCACCTTTGAACAAGAAACATAAGATAAAACGTCAAGACTGGGCCAAGAAATATCTTAAAACTGATTTTTCAAAAGTTTTATGGACTGATGAAATGAGAGTGACTCTTGATGGGCCAAATGGATGGGCCAGAGGCTGGATCAGTGAAGAGCAGAGAACTCCACTCCGACTCAGATGCCAGCAAGGTGGAGGTGGGATACTGGTATGCAATGTTATCATCAAAGATGAACTTGTGGGAGCTTTTCGGATTAAGGATGGAGTGAAGCTCAACTCCCAGACCTACTGCCAGTTTCTAGAAGACAACTGTTACGGGGGGATCGGCAGATTAGGACCAGGGGGTATATATCCCAATCACCAGCTGGGGCCCACCGTGCTCCAGATGGTAATGGAGCTGCTGGCACCCTGTGGGTTAGGCGGAGACTATAGAGCTGGATGGCTGTGCGATAACCCAGGGAACCGGTCACGTGTGTAGTGACATGTCAGACCGGACGACAACCCAATTAGCGTTTCGGTGGAATTGGCGCAACCCCAACCACCAGGCTGGATGGTGACCAGGTAGCGTTGACCAAGAAGACCTCTGCGAAAGCGCCCTGTCGGCCACGTGTGTCAGACACGACAGGCCGAGCGGTCCTTCGATTAGCGTTTCTGGTCACTACTCGAATGGACACGTGTGTAGAGGACACGTCAGGCCAAGGGATCACACCAGTAGCGTTGACTGGGAAGCCAAGGAGGATAATAGGTTCACACACCCAATCCTGGAATACCCTGTCCCTGTTAACTCCACAGGGGCCCTGAGGTATGCTGTCCATGCGCGTAGAAGGCACAACCGAACAGGTGGCGCAACAGGTGCATTTTCCGTGTGCGTAGAGGGCACTCTCTGACAGGTGACGCAGCAGGTATGCTGCCCGTGTGCGTAGGAGGCACAACCGGACAGGAGACGCAGCAGGTATGCTGTCCATGTGCCTAGGAGGCACAACTGGACAGGTGACACAGCAGCCGCAGCTCAGTTAACGCCACTGGACTGCTATAGCACAACAGGACCGGTAGCAAGGAAGCACGGCGCCTGACCCTCATGTGCTGAGCCACGAATCTTGGGGTAACAGGCACCGTTTGCCTAGCCCTACCTACCGTTTCCAACAAGCTTAAGCCACCATGAATTCTAAGTGAAGACTGCGCACCTCCATTGTGTCTCCAGCCCCTTTTCTAACCTAGATCCGCCCCAAACCCAGGGTGGAATCACCAAGGTCCAATAGCAGATTGCCATATCATCAGCGACGTCACCAGCGGCCTATCCGAAACCGCCACATCAATGATGACCTCATGGCAGCCACGTCCCAAACACTTCACCAGTCATCGTCTGACGATCAATGGTGAGGTGCCAGATCATAGGGGCGGGCCTCTGCGAGCCAGTCCGGAGTGGCCACGTCATCAGGACACCTGACACCCTCTGCTCTATCAGGGCCTGCCACCTCACGGACATGCTCAGTGAGGTCCTTACCGGACCTAGCCTCAGATGCAAAAAGTGCCTGAGCATGCTCAGTAGCCTGAACAACAGACTCATAAATCAGACAATCTGCCTGAGCATGCTCAGTAGGCACATCCCAGAACTTAGACACAGCACAAAGTCCAAGTACCTGTGCAAAGAGGTTGTTAGGATTAATTGTGGGAGCATTCTCAGTAGCCTGAACTGAGGACTTTGGTGGGCTTTGCACGTTGCGACATCGCAAGCCGGTGCTGCGATGTCGCACGCGATAGTCCCCGCCCCCGTCGCAGGTACGATGTCGTGTGATAGCTGGCGTAGCGAACATTATCGCTACGCCAGCTTCACATGCACTCACCTGCCCTGCGACCGTCGCTCTGGCCAGCGACCCGCCTCCTTCCTAAAGGGGCGAGTCGTGCGGTGTCATAGCGACGTCACACGGCAGGCGGCCAATAGCGGCGGAGGGGCGGAGATGAGCAGGACGTAAACATCCCGCCCACCTCCTTCCTTCCGTAGAGCCGCCGGCGGCAGGTAAGGTGAAGTTCCTCGCTCCTGCGGCGTAACACAGAGTGATGTGTGCTGCCGCAGGAACGAGGAACAGCATCGTACCATTGCTGCAGCAAAATTATGGAAAAGTCGGAGCTTGCGACGCTTTTGCGCTCGTTTTTTGTATCATCTAGGATTTACACACTACGACATCGCAAGTGACGCTGGATGTGCGTCACTTTCGATTTGACACCACCGACATCGCACCTGCGATGTCGTAGTGTGCAAAGCCGCCCTTAGTCTCAGAAATGACACAATCAGGCTGAGCAGGCTCACTAGGCAAAACAATGGGCTTAGACTCTGGCTGGGGTAAATCGGCACGCGCATGCGCGCTAGCTGCCTCTCCACACTTAGACGTGGTGGAAGGAGCAGCCATCTGGACAACCCGAGGCACGGCCAAGAATGGCAGCCGGCGCCTGGGTGCCACAGGAACCGCAGCAGGCTGCTTGCGGCAACGCCGGTTCGTAACAACAACTTCTTCAAGCATTGGTACAGGAAGAAGTCGGTATCGTTCAAGAAAAACATGATTTTCATGCAGAATAATGCTCCATCACATGAAACCAGCTAGTCCACAGAGTGGCTGGCTAGTAAAGGTCTAAAAGATGAAAAAAAACATGAAAAAATAATGACATTGCCCCCTTGTTCACCTGATCTGAACCCCGTAGAGAACCTGTGGTCACTCATAAAATGTGAGATCTACAGGGAGGGAAAACAGTGTCTGGGAGGCTGTGGTGGCTTCTGCACACAATGTTGATCATAAACAGATCAAGTAACTGCTCACTAATTTTTTGGAGTTTTATTTTTGCATATCAGAAATGTTTATTTCTAAATTTTTTGCAGTTATATTGGTTTCCCTGGTAGAGATGAGCCCCCCCCCTCTGACGGAGGCCCCGTTCGACGAACGTTCGACAAACTGTTCGACGAACCACTCGAACCTCATTGAAAACAATGGGAAGCAAACACAAACACATAAAAACACATAGAAAACACCTTTAAAGGTGTCCAAAAGGTGACAAACAACTCCCAAGACACCACAAATACATGGGAAAGTGACAAGGACATATACTCATGCGAAAACAAAAGAGCTGGACGAGTAAAAAGAGGAGGAGACACAGATATAGTGTCACGCTCCCCGGCTCCCGTGCCACGCTCCCCGGCTCCCATGCCGCACTCCCCGGCTCCCGTGCCACGCTCCCTGGCTCCCGTGCCACGCTCCCCGGTTCCCGTTCTACGCTCCCCGGTCCTCCGCTCCACAGCCTCCTTGCTCCCTCTCCCTCACCTGCGTCCTCCAGGCGTCCTGGTCCCCGCTCCCAGCACCCTTCCGCAACACTGAGCCTTCTGCCGGGCACTCCTGCCTCTTGTGCACCGCTTCCTGCCCTGGCTTTTGGCACCCGAGCCTCGCGCATGCGCGTTAGGGCGCGCGCGCGGTCATTGACCCTCTTTTAAAGAGCCAGCGTCCACTGACAGGATATTGAACACACAGGTACAGGGTATAAAGGGGTTTCTTTTCCAAGTGGGTGGGGCCTGTTCTTCATGATTAGTAAGCTAGGAGTCAGGTCCCCCTGTGCCTTGTCCAGTACTGACTTATCTGTCTCGTAGAGCCGCTCCTGCCTCGCCAACCGGTCCTGACGGTTCCAGAACTCCGGACGGTGACTGTCCGCCATCTCTTCAGTCCCTACCGTCTCCGATCCCTTGATCCGTGTGGTGACCGACCCCCTCGCTCAGCTGGTTCCGGATTCTGCCTGACATCATCCCGGCCTCCGAACCTGAGCCTCGCCTCCCGGACTACCTTCAGAGACTCTGTGGTCCCAGGGACTTCTTCACTCTGATCCTCTGAACAGACTATCCTGCTACCCGTAGTGCTCCAGCTACCGGGTACCCTGCCCTCGGTGGGGTGCTCAGTCCAGTGGATCCACCTCCTGGGCCTACCCGTCCTCCTGGTCCTTACAGCTAGGCATGTCATGCCCTTCTAAAATCATGTAAAACACAGCAAGTGGACTCCAACCAAAGTCTCTCTTTTTCCCAAAAATTGGGCCACAGACACCACTTTAGTGGCATCACTTGTCCCCCAGTTGCAAACTTGAAAGGTAGATTTTCATGAAGCACATTGAAAAATACGCCAGCCTTAACTGTCCCCAGGATGACACCGAGCTAGGTAGCAAAGTCCTTGCTGAACCATGACTTGTTCATCTTGGCTCATTGTTAAAAACACTGCAAGGGAACTCCAAGTAGAGTCTCCCTTTTTTCAAAAAATTGGGCCACGCACACCACTTTAGTGGCATCAGTTATCCCCCAGTTGTAAACTTGACAGGTTGATTTGCATGAAGCACATTCAAAAATATGCCAGCCTTAACTGTCCCCAGGATGACACCGGGGTAGGTAGCAAAGTCTTTGCTGAACCATGACTTGTTCCTCTTGGCTCATTTTTAAAAACACTGCAAGGGAACTCCAAGTAGAGTCTCCCTTTTTTCCACAAATTGGGCCACGCACACCACTTTGGTGGCATCAGTTGTCCCCCAGTTGCAAACTTGACAGGTTGCTTTGCATAAAGCGCATTCAAAAATATGCCAGCCTTAACTGTCCCCAGAATGACACCGGGGTAGGTAGCAAAGTCTTCTGAACCATGACTTGTTCATCTTGGCTCATTTTTAAAAACACCGCAAGGGTACTTCAAACAGAGTCTCCCTTTTTTCCAAAAATTGGGCCACACACACCACTTTGGTGGCATCAGTTGTCCCCCAGTTACAAACTTGACAGGTTGATTTGCATGAATCACATTCCAAAATACGCCAGCCTTTACTCTTTCCAGGCTGACACAGGGGTAGTAAAGTCCTTGCGGATCCATGACTTGTTCATCTTGATGAACGTTAGTCTGTCCACATTGTCACTGGACAGACGCGTGCGCTTATCTGTCAGCACACACCCAGCAGCACTGAAGACATGTTCAGAGACAACGATGGCTGCGGGACATGACAAGATCTCTAAGGGGTAATGGCTCAGGCCATTTTTCAAGATTGGAAGCCCAAAATGAGCAAGGCTCCAGTTGCAAAGTCATGGCATCGATGTTCATTTGGAAATATTCCTGTATCATCCTCTCCAGCCGTTGACTATGTGTCAGACTTCTTGTCTCTTGTGGCCTTGCATTGGATGGTTTAAAAAAGTTATGAAACGATTCTATAAAATTGCTGTTACCAGCACCAGATACGGTGTTGCTGGTACGGTTTGACTGATAATGACGAGACAGTCCCATGCTGGGAGACTTACTCTGTGCAACACTGGTATTTGGTGGAAAAGCCAAGCAAAGATTGAGTAACAGCTTCTGCTGATACTCCTGCATACGTGTGTCCCTTTTTATGGCTGGAATTATTTTGTCAAATTTGGACTTGTACCGGGGATCTAATAGTGTGGCAACCTGGTAGTCATCATTACTTCTAATTTTGACAATCATGGGGTCATGTTGTAGGTAGTGCAGCAAGAAGGCGCTCATGTGTCTTGCGCATCCATGCGGACCAAGTCAATGCTGTGTCTGTGGCGGCGAGGTGATAACCGTGCTTTCTTCCTCTGACATCTCCCCCCAACCTCGTTCAACCGAAATTTGACCAAGGTCTCCCTCATCTGCTGAGTCTTCCATGCCCATCAACAGTTCGTCCTCCATTTCTTCTTGGTCTCCTGCACCTTCCTCAACATTTTGGCTGCTACCATGCGCCCTTGTTAATCCCTCTCCCCCACCATCCCATGCCTGCCGCCTTGGTGATGCTGAACGTCTGGACCTTGTAGATGTTGGTATCCCTTGTGCATATGAATCCTCCCGTACTTCCTCCCCTTCCTCTTGTCCCACCCCTTGACTCCGAATAGTGTTTAGCGTGTACTCCAGCATGTAAATGACTGGAATTGTCATGCTGATAATGGCATTGTCAGCGCTAAACATATTCGTCGCCATGTCGAAACTGTGCACAAGGGTGCATGAGTCCTTGATCTGAGACCACTCCAGCAGCGTGATCTGCCCCATCTCTGCATCTCGTTGGCCCAGGCTATATGTCATAGCGTATTGCACCAGTGCTCGGCAGTGCTGCCACAGTCGCTGCAACATGCGGAGAGTCGAATTCCAGCGTGTTGGGACATCGCATTTCAGGCGATGAACCGGCAGACCGAAAGACTTCTGAAGCGATGCAAGTCGGTCAGCTGTGCCGGTTGAACGGCAGAATTGAGCAGAGAGTGACCGTGCCCTGTGCAGAAGCCCATCTAGGCCGGGATAGTGGTTTAAAAATTGCTGGACAACAAGGTTCAACACGTGAGCCATACAAGGCACGTCTGTCACCTTGCCCCAGCATAGGGCCACACCCAGGTTTGCAGCATTGTCGCACATGGCCTTCCCTGGCTGTAGGTTGAGTGGAGACAACCATTTACTAAATTCGCTCGCAAGAGCTAACCAAAACTTCTCCGCTGTGTGACTCTTATTTCCAAGACATTTCAAGGTAAAGACCGCCTGATGCCGTTGAGCTCTGCTGCCAGCATAGTAAGGAGGTGTGCGGGATTCGTTGTGCGAAGTTACAACGCGGGTGGCCTGACCAGGCAGGCTTGGGGCAGAGGTGGAGAACACAGACGAGGTTGAGGAGGCAGAAGCAGTGGAGGAACTTCGACATACAGAGGATTGATGCACAAGTCGTGGGAACGGCAAGACTTGTACAACAGACCCTTCTCCATCTCGCATCATAGTTACCCATTGCCCAGTCAGTGACATGTAACGCCCCTGTCCATGCTTACTGGTCCAAGTATCAGTGGTGAAATGCACCCTGTCACACACAAAGTTTCTCAAGGAAGCGGTGATGTTGTGTGCGACATGCTGGTGTAGTGCAAGCATACCTTTCTTGGAGAAGTAGTGGCGACTGGGCATCTGGTACTGGGGCACTGCGACGGACATAAGGTCTCAAAAATCCTCTGTGTTAACCAGGCAGAAAGGAAGCATTTCTGTAGCTAACAGCTTGCAGAGGGTGAAAGTGAACCTCTTAGCATTGTCATGGCTCGAAGGAAATGGCCTTTTAATTGTCCACATCTGAGGGACTGAGATCTGGCTGCTGTGCGGAGACGGTGTGGAGTAGGGGGTCCCTGGAAAACTGCTGGTCTGTGAGGAAAGTGCAGGCAGATACATGATATTGCCTTTATCCAAAGTTGGTGCTCTCGATGTCTGAGAAAGCTCTACAACAGCACCTTTTTCCCCTCCCAAAACAACTGATAATGACCTTTCAAGCAAACTGCCTGCTGCGGTTAAAGAGGTGGAAGCTCTGCGTAGAAAAACATGTGTGACAGCTGTCCCCACAGTCATAGAGGATGAAGAGCGCACGGATGCACTGGAAGGGGCAGACGGTGGTTGGCCCGCTCCGCTAGGCCGCTTTGTAGCACAGTGAGCTTCCCACTGGGACTTATGCTTGTTATTCATGTGACGGTTCATGGACGAAGTGGTCAAACTAGTGAGTTTTTGGCCTCTACTTACAGATTGCTGACAAAGCCTACAGATCACATGAGTTGGGTGATCCTTTGCGATGTCAAAAAAGGACCAGGCAATGCAACTATTAGAGCCCATGCGACCTGCAGAGCCACCCCGACTTGTGCTCAGAGGCAAAGTTGTGGCTGAGGATGTAGTTGTTGACGTGCTGCCAGTACTCCGTCTTTGTCCTGGAAGGCGCAAGCTAACCTCGTCATCAGTCTCATCCTCCTCCACCGCCTCTGCTGACCTTCTCGAGTGCCTGACTGTGGGTTGACAGTAAGTGGGATCTAGAAATTCATCATCAACCGTTGTGTTTGCACTCCCCTCACGGTCAGACCTAAGCTCTTCCTGCCCTGACTGAATATTTAAGTTGTCATCCCAATCTGGTATCTGAGTCTCATCGTCATCAGTATGTTCCTCATTGTCTCCACCAAGAGGTGTTACAGTTTGTGAATGAGGGTCTACATTACATGCTCAGAAACCTGGTCATCAGGGCCTGAATCAGACTCACAAAGCTTCTGGGCATCACTGCAGACCATTTCCTGGTCTGTACTCACTGTAGCTTGGGAGCAGACCTCTGATTCCCAGCCTATAGTGTGACTGAACAGATCTTCAGACTCACCCATCTCTGTTATGTGGCGCCCCTGACCTGGTCAGGCACCACTGAGTACTGCACCCATGCTGGGGGCAGTACAACACAGGTAATCCTGGTGTGGTTACACAGGCACATAGTAATCAGGTCTCCCACATTGACCTTTGAAGGGACCCCTGGGGAATTCAGGAGGTGGGGTGGCCTCCATCTCCACTCAAGGGGTGTGGTAGAGAGTCTGGTTGCTAAGTTGCAGAGGCAGGCACAGAGGGGAGGAAGTAGTGAGCCAGTCAGTTAGTGAAGTTCAGGGAGAGAAGTCTCAAGGGGGATACCCTGCAGGCTGTCACTAGTCAGACACCGCAGGTGCAGTGGTTACTGATGGGGGAGAACGGTCACCTGGCAGTGCCGCCCGAAATCCACCCAAAGGCTGGAGTGCAAAGGGGTGGCTGAGTAGGGAGACTGCCAGGTGAGGACCAGGCCCGCATGGGGTTACAGATCCCCATAGCAGGGGCCCATTCAGTTGGCCTGCTCAACCTGCAGGTGGGGTGGACTTCACACCCTCCACCATAACACCACAGAGTCCAGAGCCACGTAGCAATGAGAGGGCCCATAGTTCACAAGAGGCAAGCAGCCGGAGTGACCTGGTCCAGGCTACAAGCAGACGGGCTGAAAAAGGGGAGAACAGGCAGAAGCAACTTCCCTGGGTGACCCCGTAGGACTACAAGTCTGGGTCACAACAAAACACAAGGGCTAGAAAGGCGAGTCAGTGGCCACCCTCACAAGTCAGCCTGAAGGAATTCCTGGTTCTGCTTGGTTATCACGGCTTCGCCCGGATTACTCACCACTGCCATCTGAAGTAAGTAGAAACCCTTAAAGACATTCTTGCTGTGCGTGTGAGTCATTCTGTGACCTGTGGTTCCACACACCCAAACTGGGTCCTGGGGCCAGCCTCACTCTCGGGAGGGCACTACATCTAACTACATTCAACATTAGCCTCAGGCGTCCCCTAATCTGCAGTGGCGGTCGCCCTGACCACAATACCGAGAGTGGCATCACGAATCCTATAGAAGTCAACCTACCTGTGACCAGAAGGACCCAGGACACGCCATCCCTGAAAAACCTGAGATGACCTGAAGGTAACGGGGCACTGGGCGGCACAGTTACACCATACTCTGCAGGGTGGGTGGATACTTGAGAGCGGGGAGAATCAATTGCGATTGGGGTGACAACTCAGAGGACTGTTGTTTTTTGGATGATGAAGTTGAGGTGGAGGAGAGGACACTTGTTGGAGCACTTGCCATCCAATCAAGCATGTACTTTTTTTGTGCATCATCTACCTTTGTAACAGTAGTTCTGTTCCGTAAAAAAGGGAGCACATCGGATTGTCCACGGAAAGTAATAGACATCTTACTTTTGCTTGAAGATAGCCCTTCTTCAGCAGATGTTACTGTAGCTGTACCACCTCCCCCACGGACACAAACTTTTTTTTCCCTTTCCAACACGCCTGTTTCCCTTTCCACCAGCATCTGTCCTTTTGCCACTCATTTGGTTTGTGACCAGATTGGACACTTAAAATGTAGCAAAAATGGAGAGGTGGTGTACAATGCAGGGGTGGTCTAGCTTTATTGACAGCTGAAGAACCAACACTGACTATCCCAGACAACGCAACTATGGCCCTAAAACTGGCAGCACTGTTTGCTATAAAAATAGCGTAGTAAATATGGGCAGGAAGGTAGAATGCAGAGGTGGTGGACCTTGCTTGGCACCAGTGGGACACTAAGTTACTATAGCAGACACTTTTTGGATGCCACCAAGTGTCAACACTGCTTGCTATAAAAATAGCGTAGCAAACATGGGCAGGAGGGTAGAATGTAGAGGTGGTTGACCTTGCTTGGCACCAGTGGGACACTAAGTTACTGTAGCAGAAACTTTTTGGATGCCACTAAGTGTCCGCACTGTTTGCTATATAAATAGTGTAGCAAAATGGGCAGGAGGGTAGAATGCAGAGGTGGTGGACCTTGCTTGGCACCAGTGGGACACTAAGTTTGTATAGCAGACACTTTTTGGATGCCACTAAAGGGGGCTTTACACGCTACGATATCGTTAATAAATTATCGTCGGGGTCACGTTGATAGTGACACACATCCGGCGTCATTAACGATATTGCAGCGTGTGACACTTACCAGCGACCTTAAGCGACCTCAAAAATGGTGAAAATCGTTCACCATGGAGAGGTCATCCCAAACTCAAAAATTAATAAGGGTTGTTTATCCATGTTGATCATCGCTCATGCGGCAGCACACATCACTATGTGTGACACCGCAGGAGCGAGGAACGTTTCCTTACCTGCTGCCGGCCGCAATGCGGAAGGAAAGAGGTGGGCGGGATGTTACGTACCGCTCATCTCCTCCCCTCCGCTTTGATTGGCCGGCCGCTTAGTGACGTCATGGTGACGCCGAACGTCCCTCCCCCTTGATTGTTCGGCAGTCACAGCGACGCCGCCGACCAGGTAAGTGCGTGTGACGCTGCCGTAGCGATAATGTTCACTGCGGCAGCGATCACTCGATATCGCATGTGCGACGGGGGCGGGTACTTACACGCTCGATATCGCTAGCAATTGCTAGCAATATCGTAGCGTGTGAAGCCCGCTTAAGAGTCAGCACTGTTTGCTATAAAAATAGCATATCAAAAATGGGCAGGAGTGTAGAATGCAGAGGTGGTGCACCTTCCCCCAATAAGGTGACAGCGGCCAACCCTTTTAAAACCTAGTCACCTCCCGCAGAGCTTAATGGACACATCAGGGGGGCGGAGCCAGGCCATTGGGCCGAGTCAAATCTACTGATTGTGGTCTGAACTATAGGTCCTTTCAGACACAAGTCCCCACTGGAGACAACAGTCCACCGAGGTGGATAGAAAGCCACCGCACAGGCCGAGAGATCCCACGGGCCAGCGTCTGCGGGCAAATGGGCTCCTCCGACATACACAAAGCCGGTGAGCCGACTCCCATTGCTGAAGCACAGGCAGTCTACACATTCAAAACACGGTGCAGGAGAAAGGCAAAGACCACCAAACCGGGTGGAGGACCAGACGCAGCCGGCTTCGGGCACCGACCACCATCAACTTTGTTTACCAGAGACTTGTGCGCTCGAGCCACCCACCAACGAGCCCGGATCCAAGCGGCTCGGCTGCAGCCGAGCGCGGGGTGGTACACATTGACTCTTCTGGCATCACGAACAGGATTGAGCCCATTCACTTACCTAGTGAAGTGCGCCTTGAAGTGAAGTCAGCAGTGATCCGTTGTGAAATTTGCCAACTTGCCGCCATTTTTTGACGCGAAGATTCCTGCCAGAGTCTTTTTCCCCGCAGAAAGGGCATGAAAAACTGAAGCCCCGACCCCTGGGAATGCGGCCGTGCAGAAAAGTGATCAGTCGAAAAATGAAACTGACCGGCTGGAGAAGGGAGGGCCGCGAAAAGACCAAAGGGGAGCGGATGTAAGATGTCGGCGTTCAGGGAGGCGAGCAGAGTGGTGCCTGTCACTGGAGTTGCGGGACCCAGAAGCAGCAGAGGCGGAGTGGCTTTTGATCCGGAGGACCGCCACCCGAACGAGCTCCCCACGGGAACCGCTGCTTGTTTGGAGCGGGAGCTGGGCCGATTCTGTGTCCGGGTAAGGGCACAGACACTGCAGCATGTGCTCGACTGGAAGGCGGAGGTCCGGAGGATAGTGGCCGTGGTGTGGGCCCGTGAACAGAGGGTCTCAGCCGCAGTGCCGCGACACGACAAAGCCACGCAGACCCCCATGTAATCCCTCATCAGCTGGGAGCTGGAGCCTGACAGTACCGTGACAAGTGAGCCCGGAGTAGCGCAACCATGGAGGAAGAGGTACCGTTTACGCTGCCCCCGCCGCCTTTCCCATTGGAGGTCCATAGTCCAGGGACCTATTGTACCTGGAAGGGGAGCCCAATAACCTGCCCGAAGATGGCGCAGTATGGCTCCCTGCAATGGTAGCCGCCGCTGCAAGTTAACACCTGAAGTTTTAAGTTTTACAGTTAAAAGGTTTTAAAGGACTTGCTCCAGCAATAAGACTCTTAACCCTTTGTTGAACGTCCCCAAGTTCCCCGGGAGACGCCATCCAGCACACTGGGTGGAAGGGAAAGAGAAGCTGCCCGACTTGTTGAACGCCACTGCAGTTGGAGTCCCAGAAGGCACCATCAGGGGTCGGAGCCCCTGGTGGAGGACGGCAAGCCAGTTAAGTTTGAGTGAGAACAGTTCCCGTTACAGAGCCCGGTTTACCGTACCTGCGCTGCAGGCAGTGGAGGACGGGGTCTTTCTGGACAGTGTCACCGTGAGTGAATGTGGCATTGGGGACCCGTGCTGCCCTGTGGTGGACGGTGGGAAAGTTGCCAAGGAAGCTGCGCCAGCAGCAGAGTTAACATGTTTTAAATAATCCCGGACCACCCTTTCAGGTCCTACAGTCCCCGGGGAGGCTGGTTGGAGGAAGGGCCTGCGGTATGTTGTAGGCCAAGGTCCCGTCACCATTTGAACTGGCGACAACCCTCCGGGTCAGGGGTCCCCTGTACGTGGGGCCTCTGAGAGACTGCCAGGTAAGGAACTTTGTACCCGATCCATTTAGGCAACACCCGGACCCGTTCCTGTTTCCTGGATTGGGGAAAAGGGGTGCTGACCTGCTTTTAGAGGCAGCATCAAGGTTCAGGTTTGTTTGGGTGGGCAACTGAGAGGACCCGGTCCCGTTCCGTTCCCGGTTATTAATAAAAATGTTTTTCATGTTTGCAACGTTTAAAGTAACATGGCTCCCATAAGGGAATAAAACAAAGTAACCATAATTGTACATATGTTAGTATACTTGTATACATGTTTTCTAATCTTTTCAGTTCAGAAAATGAACAATGGTGGTCGGACAGCCCGCGGACGGTCTGTAGTTAACCAAAGGGGATTGTGATGCCCTGGACTAGCCAGGTAGTCCCAGATAGTGCCCCGCACAGCACCTTCCCCCAATAAGGTTGACAGCAGCCAACCCTTTAAAAACCTAGTCACCTCCCGCAGAGCTTAAAAGACACACCAGGTGGAAAGAGCCAGGCTGTTGGCCACGCCCACCGAGGAGTTCAGAGAGCCTGGGGCAGGAAAACACAGTAAGTGTAGTTTAGTCTGGGAGCTGAGTTTGACAGTTGAATCGAGGAGGTCAGGCCTGTGGTGCCGGGGTCGTAACCCTGGTACCCTGGCTAGGAGGCAGATGGTGGCCTAGCCTGCAGGAGTCGGGAAGACGGCTCGGTGAAACCGTGGTGGACCGGGACAGGGTAGTGGCCTGCCGTTACCGACCCGGGGAACAGACTCGGAAACCGGAGCACAAGAGGGGTACTCAGACCCTGAATGAGGTCCAGAAGCCACTGGGCCAAGTCAAATCTACTGATTGCGGTCTGGACTATAGGTCCTTTCCCACACAGGTCCCGACTGAAGACAACAGCCCACCGAGGGGGATAGAAAGCCACCGGACAGGCAGAGAGATCCCATGGGCCAGTGTCTGCAGGCAAACGGGCTCCTCCGACATACACAAAGCTGGGGAGCGGACTCCCGTTGCTGAAGCACAGGCGGTCTACACAGTCACAACACGGTGAAGGAGAAAGGAAAAGACCACGAAACCGGGTGAGGGACCAGACTCAGCCGGCTGTGGGCACCGACCACCATCAACTTTGTTTACCAGAGACTTGTGTGTGTCAGTAACTGTGAGTACAACAGTACCATCCGGCAGCGTGCCACCCTGCACCGCCCAGCTACTCTCCCCAACCAGCCCTGGGGCCATCATCCCTGCCCACGGAGGGGTTTACATCTTGCTGCATCACCATCTCCCCCGGGTGCCCCGTAACTGCAGTGGTGGTGTCTACACCTTCACCACATCCCGTGGGTGGTGTCACGAACTTAAACACGGCTCTGGCCGTCCACTAACCCACCCTCCTAAGTAGCGCCAGCAAACCCCTTTCAGAGCGAAGTGACCCCAGGTCCAGAGGCGCTTGAGCCACCCACCGACGAGCCCCGATCCAAGCGGCTCGGCTGCAGCCGAGCGTGGGGCAGAACAAAAGCATAGCAAAAATGGGCAGGAGGGTAGAATGTAGAGGTGGTGGACCTTGCTTGGCACCAGTGGGACACTAAGTTAATATAGCAGACACTTTTTGGATGCCACTAAGTGTCAGCACTGTTTGCTATAAAAAATAGTGTAGCAAACATGGGCAGGAGGGTAGAATGCAGAGGTGGTGGACCTTGCTTGGCACCAGTGGGACACTAAGTTTGTATAGCAGACACTTTTTCGATGCCACTGAGAGTCAGCACTGTTTGCTATAAAAATAACGTAGCAAAAATGGGCAGGAGGGTAGAATGCAGAGGTGGTGGACTTTGCTTGGCACCAGTGGGACACTAAGTTAGTATAGCAGACACTTTTTGGATGCCACTAAGTGTCAGCACTGTTTGCTATAAAAATAGCGTAGCAAAAATAGCGTAGCAAAAATGGGCAGGAGGGTAGAATGCACAGGTGCTGTAGGTAGCAGGACAGCAAAGGAAGCCTCAGTTTCTATCCCTGTCAATGAAAAAGGACTTGCCAGAGCTGATGTAGACAGATGCTGTTATCTAAAGCCCTGCACAGAGTTTGCTTGGACCAGCCTAGCAACAATGCCTATGAACGGCTGTAATGCAGCCCTGAAAGTGCTTAAATTACGAGTCCCTAATCCCTAAAGCGCTGTGTAGATTGCACTGTATGGCTATAGCGGACACAGCAGCAGTGGGAGCGGGAGCAGTGACTGTCACCCACCCACAGCAGAGAGATAATGCGGTGATGGGGAAAATGGCCGGATCTTATAGAGCAAAGACATGTGACATGCACAGCCTATGACACATTCCCTTTCTTGTCTGGCAAAAATCCACTTTGCAGTGTGTGTCTCTGTGATTTGCTGACAGACTGGCCCGCCCCACTGTACGCGCGGTTAGGAGGGAAAAAAAAATGGCGCTCGGCATTCTTTCAGCACTCAGCAGCAGCACTGATCTAAACCCCGCCCCCCCCACACACTATACGCTGAATTTAGATAATAGCGTGATTCACAGTGACTCACACTATTACAGTGAAAAGCCAGCTAGTAACTAGCGAGGCTTTTTGTTGATCGAACCGTTCTCGAACGTAACTCGAACTACCAAACTTTTACCAAATTGTTCGAGTTCGTCCAACGACTCGAACACCCCCCAAAATCACTCGAACATGAAATTGGCGAACCTCGAACATCGCTCATCTCTATTACCTGGTGAAAATAAACAAGTGAGATGGGAATATATTTGTTTTTTATTAAGTTGCCTAATAATTCTGCACAGTAATAGTTACCTGCACAAACAGATCTCCTAAGCCAAATCTAAAAAAAACCCACTCCAACTTCCAAAAATATTAAGCTTGTGAGTAAAGAGTTAACTTTAATGGCTAGAAAAATCATAGAAATTCATTCTTCTTTGCAGGAACAGACTTGTTTACGTAACAGACTCTGAGAAAAGATTCAAGGACTCGGAATATGACTTAACCCCTTCAGCCCCGGGGCACTTTCCGTTTTTGCATTTTTGTTTTTTGCTCCCCTTCTTCCAAGAGCCGTAACTTTTTTATTTTTCCGTCAATCTTGCCATATAAGGGCTTGTTTTTTGCGGGACAAGTTGTACTTTTAAAGGAAACCATAAGTTTTACCATATAGTGTACTGGAAAACAGCAAAAAAATTCCAAGTGGGGAAAAACTGCAAAAAAAGTGTGATGGCACAATAGTTTTTGGGATGTTTTATTCACCCTGTTCACTATATGGTACAACTGATGTGTGGGTATGATGCCTGAGGTCGGTGGGAGTTTGTAGACACCAAATATGTATAGGTTTACTTGTATCTAAGGGGTTAAAAAAAATTCAAAGTTTGTCCAATAAAAAATAAAATAAAATAAAATAAAAAAAAAAATTCCGAAACCCGTAGCATTCTCATTTTTTGAGATCTATTACTCAGTGATGACTTATTTTTTGCGTCTCGAGATGACGTTTCTAATGGTACCATTTTTGCGCAGATCCTGCGTTTTGATTGCCTGTTATTGCATTTTGCGTAAAACTTGTGGCGACCAAAAAACGTAATTTTGGCGTTTGGAATTTTTTTGCCACTACACCGTTTACCAATCAGATTAATTGATTTCATATTTTGATAGATTGGGCATTTCTGAACGCGGTGATACCAAATATGTGTATATTTATTTTTTTTTAACCTTTTAATTTTCAATGGGGGGAAATGGGGGTGATTTGAACTTTTAGGTTTTTTTTTTTATTTTTTAAAACTTTTTTTTAACTTTTTTTTTTATTTTACTAGTATCCCTAGGGGGCTATAGCGATCAGCAATCCGATCACTATTATCTATCTGCTGATCACAGCTATACAGCTGTAAACAGCAGATTCAGTCACTTTTGTTTTCACCCTGCTCCCGGCCGGGTGAAAACGAAAGTAAAACGTCATAGCTGCAGGCGTCATCACATGACCCTGTGCTACGATGGCAACCCCCGAAAGTCACATGATTACTCACGTGACTTCCGGTGGGGGCGGCGGTAAGTAAAAAACATGGCTGCATGTACATGTACATGTAAGGGGTTAATGTTCCGGGTGGAATGCGATTCCACTCGGAACATGTAGGCACACATGTCAGCTGTTGATAACAGCTGATATGTGCGCCAATTCTGTGCTTTGTCTCCGTGTGTCTGGTTTTCTGCGTTTTGCCTCTGTGTTTCTGTCCTGTCTAAATGGATGTGATATTCACTGCCCTAGTGTTAGTTAGAGGAGCCCTGTTTGCCATTGCTATCGGATATAGAGTATACCTCTGGTACAAGAAGGGTAACCCACCACCATTCAACATACTCAACCCCCTCTGAACACAGTTAGGACCCCACCTTAGTAGGAATACAGATAAGGAGTCAGTCTCCGGGTACTTCCAGGATAGGTGAGGCTAGTCCAAGGGACGTTCAAGGGTCTAAAAGCTGAAGAAGATAGACGAAGAATGGGTCAAGGAATATCAAAGGACAGAGCTGGATGCACCCTGCAGCATCTCATTACGTGTTATAATGGAAAAAGAACAGCCAGTCAGTCCAAGGAAGTTTTTAAGACATTTGGATTGAAGGGGAAGGACCAACTAGACCCCAACAAATGGGACAAATAGGAGCTACCAGAGCAGGAGTAATAGCAGATAAATCATGGACTGAACTGGTCAGAACTCTTTCTGACATGGCAAAAACAGCCCACGATCAAGGTTGGACATACCATGAAGAATCCGACACATGGGAAGAAGCTGAGAAGAAGGCTAATAAGGATCTTGAGCCTCCCCCGTACCTGTCAACTACTCCTGCAACAACCCCACAAGCAACAGAACCCCAGGGATGGACCTGCACCAATTGTGGCCAGCAAACCCGGACTGGGAACAAACATGCCTGGCTTGTGGAACCCAACATCATAAACAGCCCACAGCACCAGCACCTCTTTATCCTGTAATAGAGAGAAGAGCCTTCATAACATTACATGTTGAACCACAAAACCCAAATGCTCCCAGAGAACCAGTCGCCCGTGGGTATGAAGTCTATGTACCCTGCACTCCTGCTGAACAGATGGCTTTCCTGCAAAATGCTCCAGACCCGACTAGAAACCCCGTCAGTTTTTTACGCTACCTGAACCAAATACAGGTCTCTTACCGGAGCACTGGGTTGGACATGGAGGGTTTATGTAGTGTTAAAATGTCCCCTAAGATGTATGCCAAACTTTCTGCCCATCTGACAGGGCATGTCCCGGCCGATACCCATACTGTGGTGTCCGGCCAAGCCTTCATGATAGCACTCAATCTTTTCTGCACCCATGAGCAAAGAACTAAGGGCACAATGGGACCAGTGCATCAAGGTCCCATGGAGAATGTCAGTTCATTTTACTATAGACTAATGCAGTCATTCGCAGATGAAGGGCTGGACTTACAAGCAGGTGCGATACGTCGCCTGATGGTAAAATCCTTCATGGATGGAATACATGCACCTCTGGCAGATAGGTTGAAAGCATGCTGCCCCGAATGGAGGAACATGGAAGACATAGATCTTCTAGTCAACAAAGCAAGTGGATTGGAAACCGATGCAAAAGATAAAAGGACCAAGAAGGTCATCATAGTGGCAGTGGACGGTCAGTCAAGAGTCACAAGAAAAAAGGCACCGATCTGCTACTATTGTGGAATCAAAGGACACGTGATGAGAGACTGTATAAAGAAGAAGAGGGACACTCAAAACCAGCCCGAGAGTCAGGAAGAGAAGACTGCCTGACTTGCGGCAGCACTGGATAGGGATGCCAGAGGTCCATTTATACACGTTCCCCTTCAAATTGGCAACAAGGAAATAAGGGCTCTGGTGGACTCAGGAACCTCACGCTCCATACTCCCCAGGAACCTGGTACCTGAAGGATCCATCTCATCCGAGTCTACTATAGTATCCGGTTTTGATGGACAAGCCCAGATAATCCCAATAACACATCCATTGAAGGTGAAACTGGGACCACACATGTTTGTGTCCAAATTCTTAGTGTCTCCTCTGGGTGGAGATGCCCTAATGGGAGCAGATGTACTATCAAGATTACAAGCTCAGATTGTCTACAATGAAGATGGATCTGCTGTCCTGCAAATTCCAGAGGATATTCCTGAAGAAGTCCTGTGCACCATTCAGATGATCAAAGATCGACCAGAATTTGATGCCACACAGGAAGCAAACACGGATCCTGTACTTCTCCAAGTTCCTGCGAAACTCTGGTCCACATCAAAAACTGACCTCGGCACACTACCTGTGCCCCCCATAAAAGTATCAGTCAAGCCTGGAATTACACCACCACAGCTAAGACAATATCCTCTCAATGCTCAACAGGAAGCTGCTCTGGACCACCAAATAAAAGAACTGCTGAAGTTGGGAGCTCTCAGAACTACTAAGTCTCCTTACAACACTCCGCTATTCCCTGTCAAGAAAAAACAAGTGAAGAAAGGTGACCCAGTCACGTACCGGATGGTACACGATTTGAGGGCAGTGAACTCAATACTGGAGCCCCTCACTCCTGTTGTTCCTAATCCACATACACTGCTTACACAGGTACCAGCTACATCTACCCATTGTATGGTCATAGACCTTGCTAATGCCTTTTTCTCGGTGCCACTGGACCCAGCATGTCAAAATCTTTTTGCATTCACGCACAAACAAAATCAATACAAGTGGACAAGGCTGCCACAAGGGATGCAGCATTCCCCTACACTGTATACTCAGGCTATGAGTAGTGTCCTTCAAGGCTGGCAGCCTCCTGACCGCTGTGTCCTTCTCCAGTATGTGGATGACTTACATTCTTCTTCGCTTGGGCAGCACAGTAGTAGAACGGCTTCAATAGGTCTTTTAATCTTCCTAGCAGAATCAGGATGCAAAGCAGGCAAGGACAAGTTGCAATTCTGCAAGACAAGGGTCACATTCCTAGGTCACTGTCTCTCTGCAGGACAAAAACATCTTAGCCCGGACAGACAAGAAGTGATCAGGAAAGCAAGCATTCCTAGAAACCTCAAGCAGCTCAGAGGATTTTTGGGACTAATATTCTGCAGACAATGGATTCCCAATGAGTCACTACTCATGCAACCATTGTATGATTGCACGAAGAATGTTCCATTCTCCCTCACAGAAGAAGCCTGACAAAGCTTCCAACAGCTCAAGGAACTAGTGATTGATGCACCTGCTTTGGCACTACCAAACTATAATCTCACCTTCTATCTGTTCGTAGCAGAGCTTCAAGGATTTGCCGTAGGAGTACTTACCCAGAAGATGGACAAACATCATATAATCGGGTACTACTCCTCTCAACTCGACAACGTCACCAAAGCAGCACAAACCTGTGTCCGTGCTGTTACAGCAGTTTCAAACATACTGCAGACAGCATCTGAAATCTCGATTTCCCGACCACCATCCTTACCAGCCATGACATCTATGCTGTTCTCAATTAAGTGCAGCTGAAACACCTCTCCATGGCAAGACAAGTCAGACTTCAGTGCACGCTGTTGCTACCCCAAACATCTCATTTGCTCGAGTGACCAGTCTAAACCTCGCTGATCTGTTGACCTTCACAAGTTTAGAAGGGGGGACAGAGGAAGTGAGTGACGTACCAGCAGCACACCATTTGACCATGATTGTCAGGAACTCATCAAACATGAGGCAAAGCCCCTGCACAATATTCAGGCAACACCGCTTACAAATCCAGACTTTGAACTTTTTGTGGATGATAGCAGATATGCCGATGACACAGGCAAGTTCCACACCGGATTTGTGGTAGTGACCCTACATGCAGTCTTAACCAAACAACCTCTACCTTCGCGCATATCTGCCCAAGAAGCGGAACGTCTCGCCCTCATCTGGGCAATTGAGTTTCTAGAGGAATGAACAGCGAACATCTACACGGACTCAGCCTATGCACACGGCATTGTGCACTATTTTGGCACTATCTGGCAGACTACAGGATTCCTCGCAGCGACAGGAAATCCCATCAGGCAAAGAGCCTCAGTGAATAAACTAATGGAAGTATCCTTGATACCAAAGCAGCTAGCTATCATAAAGGTTGCTGCCCACACCAAGGCTCAAACACCCGAGGCAAGGGGAAATCGCTTGGCTGACCAAACAGCAAAACGAGCAGCCTTACTCCCTTTGAAGGAGACGGAAACAGTGTCAACGATGGAGGAAGAAATGCAGAACCTCTCTGAGACACAGGAAAATGCCTCTGAGGAAGAAAAGGCCACATGGCGGGCCAAGGGGGCACAAAAGGTGGAGGGAATTTGGCGCTTAAACGGACTTTCCGTCCTGCCACGCAGTTGGTTCCCTGCCAATTTCCTAATACTCCACTACCCTGCGCATGGTAGTACAAACTCAATCATGAACCAGATGCAACCTCATTGGGTAGCCCCCAGCTTCAGACAATATGCCTCCCAGAGAATAAAAGCTTGTCACATCTGTCAACAGCATAATCCAGGCCAGCTAACAAAAAAACCCTGCAAAGACACATGCCAACGACGTCTGCCCCATTCCAATGAGTACAAATAGACTATATCCAGCTGCGAAAACATGACATCTACAAGTTTGTACTTGTCTGTGTAGACCTCTTCTCAGGATGGCCAGAGGCCTACCCTGTCAGCTCAGCCATGGCCAAAATCACAGCAAAAAAACTGGCCTGTGAGCTGATACCCCGGTTTGGACTCCCCGAAGTCATAGAGTCAAACCGATACCCATTTCACTGGACATGTTTTCAAGAATACCTGTTCCCTGTTAGGCATTCAGTCAGCCTTACACACACCTTACCACCCACAGTCATCAGGGAAAGTGGAAAGGTTAAATGGAACTCTAAAGCTCAAACTAGCCAAGGCAGTGGAGGAGAGTGGTAGACCAGGGACAGAATGTCTCCCCATAGCTCTTTACTCAATAAGGACCACCCCGCAGGGAAAGCACAGACTCTCACCCTTTGAAATACTCTTTAGTAGTGCACCCAGATTAGGATGCTACTTCCCGCAGGAGTTACACCTGCAATGTGATAGCCTAACATCTTATGTTGTTTCCCTGCAGAAGAGACTAACTGAAACCCACCAAAGGGTCTATTCTTCTCTACTTGATCCTGATGCTGTTCCAGGAACCCACTCCCTAAAGCCTGGTGACCGGGTCTACCTAAAGAAGCACGTGAGAAAGACCCTTGAGCCACGATTCGAAGGGCCTTTGACTGTCCAGCTGACCACTCCAACCTCCGTCAAACTTGAGGGGAGATCGACATGGGTCCATGCCAGCCACTGCAAGAAGGCCTAAAACTGCTGATAAGTAGTTCTATGTGTACTTCCTTTTTGGGGCCTTCTACACCACGGCAGAATTCATTTGAGACCCACCATGAAGTGTTAGCTGAAAAACTTGAGATCACAGACTGCTGGATATGTACACACGCACCTGTGGCAGCCTCCTCCATGCCTTACTTAGCTATACCAGTCCCAATAAATTAGGTGTTCCAATGGGGAGGCTGTTACAATAGACTATCAGTCAATGACACAAAGTACCAAAAACTGTGGAACACTAGTGTGCCCATACCAATAGTAGGATGGGTAGATTTCCCCTGGTGGCAAGGTAACCTTACTACCGACCTTCCCGGAACCCAGCAATACTTAGCCTTTGAAGGAAACAGCTGGGTACCCCGTAATTACACAAAAACACCTATTATGGGCAATATTCCAACAGAAGGAATCAAAATAAGTTTTGGGCGAACCTCTGACAGTACAGATACATTTAAACCCTTGCTGTTAGAGAGACATCTGCATGACCATGGGTGGGTATACAATTCATTGTTCCCAGAAGGCACAAATAATACTTGTTACTCCAAACCCGGAAATTTATAGTGCTGGCCAAAAGTATTGGCACCCCTGCAATTCTGTCAGATAATAATCAGTTTCTGCTTGAAAATGACTGCAACCACAAATTGTTTGGTATTATTAACCATTTATTTTGCTTGCAATGAAAAAACACAAAAGAGAATGAAACAAAAATGAAATCATTGATCATTTTACACAAAACTCCAAAAATGGGCCAGACAAAAGTATTGGTACTCTTAGGGTACCTTCACACTTTAGCGATGCAGCAGCGATTCGACCAGCGATCTGACCTGGTCAGGATCGCTGCTGCATCGCTACATGGTCGCTGGTGAGCTGTCAAACAGGCAGATCTCACCAGCGACCAGTGAACAGCCCCCAGCCAGCAGCGACATGCTGTTATGATCGCTGCTTAGCTGTCAAACACAGCAGCCGAAGCAGCGATCATAACCGAGAGAGCAGGGAGCAGCACACACTGCTTAGCGCTGGCTCCTTGCTCTCCTAGCTACAGTACACATCGGGTTAATTAACCCGATGTGTACTGCAGCTACATGTGCAGAGAGCAGGGAGCCGCGCACACTGCTTAGCGCTGGCTCCTTGCTCTCCTAGCTACAGTACACATCGGGTTAATTAACCCGATGTGTACTGCAGCTACATGTGCAGAGAGCCGGAGACGGCAGCACAGGCAGCGTGAGAGCTGCGGAGGCTGGTAACTAGAGTTGAGCGCGGTTCGTGGTTCGAGGTTCTCCAGTTCTAGGCTCGAGTGATTTTGGGGCCTGTTCTAGATCGAACTAGAACTCGAGCTTTTTGCAAAAGCTCGAAAGTTCTAGAAACGTTCGAGAACGGTTCTAGCAGCAAAAAACCAGCTAAATCCTAGCTTGGTTTCTGCTGTAATAGTGTAAGTCACTCTGTGAATCACACTATTATGACATTTCAGTGTATAGTGTGCATGAACAGCGCCTTCAGATCACTGCTGTTTCTATAATGGCGATCGCCATTTTTTTTTTTTTTCCTTGTCTTCCTTCCCTAAGCGCGCGCGTGTAGTGGGGCGGGCCAGCATGTCAGCCAATCCCAGACACACACACAGCTAAGTGGACTTTTAGCCAGAGAAGCAACGGCATGCGTGATAGGATGTCCATGTCACATGTCCCTGCATTATAAAACCGGACATTTTCCTCCAGGACGCCATTATCTCTTCTGCGTCTTTGGTGTCAGACATCACTGTCGCAGCTCCGTCCTCCTGAGTCCTATCGCCGATACAGCTGTATGCGCTGCATACACAGCGTTAGACAGCTTAGGGAGAGCACTTTCTAGCAGTCCTTTTAAGGGCTCAAACCGGCAGGGTCAGAGCCATAGGTGACAGGTCCTGAAAACAGCAACAGCGTCTGTGTAGCAAAGGTCAGGGATTTCCTCCCTGCATTTCACCATTAGGAAAGAATAGAAAGGCAGGCTTCCATTCCTCTACCCATACCCACAATCCTGGCACTGTACCCTGGTGTCCTCTGCACACTCCAACTCATTATAACTAAGCCATTATACTAGCAAACACTCAGTGTACCTAGTGGCATCCTATACGTGGCTATTGGACTTTGCTATAGTCCCACTAGTGCAAAGACATTTGCAGAGCACGTCTGCCTGCATTGCACACTCCAACTTTTTTAAACTAAGCCATTATACTAGCAAACAGTCAGTGTACCTAGTGGCATCCTAAACGTGGCTATTGTACTTTTGTCTATTCACACTATTGTAAAGATATTTGCAGCACGTCTGCCTGCATTGCACACTCCAACTTTTTTAAACTAAGCCATTATACTAGCAAACACTCAGTGTACCTAGTGGCATCCTAAACGTGGCTATTGGACTATTGTCTATTCACACTATTGTAAAGATATTTGCAGCACGTCTGCCTGCATTGCACACTCAAACTTTTTTAAACTAAGCCATTATACTAGCAAACACTCAGTGTACCTAGTGGCATCCTAAACGTGGCTATTGTACTTTTGTCTATTCACACTATTGTAAAGATATTTGCAGCACGTCTGCCTGCATTGCACACTCCAACTTTTTTAAACTAAGCCATTATACTAGCAAACACTCAGTGTACCTAGTGGCATCCTAAACGTGGCTATTGTACGTTTGTCTATTCACACTATTTTAAAGATATTTGCAGCACGTCTGGCTTCATTGCACACTCCAACTTTTTTAAACTAAGCCATTATACTAGCAAACAGTCAGTGTACCTAGTGGCATCCTAAACGTGGCTATTGTACTTTTGTCTATTCACACTATTGTAAAGATATTTGCAGCACGTCTGCCTGCATTGCACACTCAAACTTTTTTAAACTAAGCCATTATACTAGCAAACAGTCAGTGTACCTAGTGGCATCCTAAACGTGGCTATTGGACTTTTGTCTATTCACACTATTGTAAAGATATTTGCAGCACGTCTGCTTGCATTGCACACTCCAACTTTTTTAAACTAAGCCATTATACTAGCAAACACTCAGTGTACCTAGTGGCATCCTAAACGTGGCTATTGGACTTTTGTCTATTCACACTATTGTAAAGATATTTGCAGCACGTCTGCCTGAATTGCACACTCAAACTTTTTTAAACTAAGCCATTATACTAGCAAACAGTCAGTGTACCTAGTGGCATCCTAAACGTGGCTATTGTACTTTTGTCTATTCACACTATTGTAAAGATATTTGCAGCACGTCTGCCTGCATTGCACACTCCAACTTTTTTAAACTAAGCCATTATACTAGCAAACACTCAGTGTACCTAGTGGCATCCTAAACGTGGCTATTGGACTATTGTCTATTCACACTATTGTAAAGATATTTGCAGCACGTCTGCCTGCATTGCACACTCAAACTTTTTTAAACTAAGCCATTATACTAGCAAACACTCAGTGTACCTAGTGGCATCCTAAACGTGGCTATTGTACTTTTGTCTATTCACACTATTGTAAAGATATTTGCAGCACGTCTGCCTGCATTGCACACTCCAACTTTTTTAAACTAAGCCATTATACTAGCAAACACTCAGTGTACCTAGTGGCATCCTAAACGTGGCTATTGTACGTTTGTCTATTCACACTATTTTAAAGATATTTGCAGCACGTCTGGCTTCATTGCACACTCCAACTTTTTTAAACTAAGCCATTATACTAGCAAACAGTCAGTGTACCTAGTGGCATCCTAAACGTGGCTATTGTACTTTTGTCTATTCACACTATTGTAAAGATATTTGCAGCACGTCTGCCTGCATTGCACACTCAAACTTTTTTAAACTAAGCCATTATACTAGCAAACAGTCAGTGTACCTAGTGGCATCCTAAACGTGGCTATTGGACTTTTGTCTATTCACACTATTGTAAAGATATTTGCAGCACGTCTGCTTGCATTGCACACTCCAACTTTTTTAAACTAAGCCATTATACTAGCAAACACTCAGTGTACCTAGTGGCATCCTAAACGTGGCTATTGGACTTTTGTCTATTCACACTATTGTAAAGATATTTGCAGCACGTCTGCCTGAATTGCACACTCAAACTTTTTTAAACTAAGCCATTATACTAGCAAACAGTCAGTGTACCTAGTGGCATCCTAAACGTGGCTATTGTACTTTTGTCTATTCACACTATTGTAAAGATATTTGCAGCACGTCTGCCTGCATTGCACACTCCAACTTTTTTAAACTAAGCCATTATACTAGCAAACACTCAGTGTACCTAGTGGCATCCTAAACGTGGCTATTGGACTATTGTCTATTCACACTATTGTAAAGATATTTGCAGCACGTCTGCCTGCATTGCACACTCAAACTTTTTTAAACTAAGCCATTATACTAGCAAACACTCAGTGTACCTAGTGGCATCCTAAACGTGGCTATTGTACTTTTGTCTATTCACACTATTGTAAAGATATTTGCAGCACGTCTGCCTGCATTGCACACTCCAACTTTTTTAAACTAAGCCATTATACTAGCAAACACTCAGTGTACCTAGTGGCATCCTAAACGTGGCTATTGTACGTTTGTCTATTCACACTATTTTAAAGATATTTGCAGCACGTCTGCCTGCATTGCACACTCCAACTTTTTTAAACTAAGCCATTATACTAGCAAACAGTCAGTGTACCTAGTGGCATCCTAAACGTGGCTATTGTACTTTTGTCTATTCACACTATTGTAAAGATATTTGCAGCACGTCTGCCTGCATTGCACACTCAAACTTTTTTAAACTAAGCCATTATACTAGCAAACAGTCAGTGTACCTAGTGGCATCCTAAACGTGGCTATTGGACTTTTGTCTATTCACACTATTGTAAAGATATTTGCAGCACGTCTGCTTGCATTGCACACTCCAACTTTTTTAAACTAAGCCATTATACTAGCAAACACTCAGTGTACCTAGTGGCATCCTAAACGTGGCTATTGGACTTTTGTCTATTCACACTATTGTAAAGATATTTGCAGCACGTCTGCCTGAATTGCACACTCAAACTTTTTTAAACTAAGCCATTATACTAGCAAACACTCAGTGTACCTAGTGGCATCCTAAACGTGGCTATTGTACTTTTGTCTATTCACACTATTGTAAAGATATTTGCAGCACGTCTGCCTGCATTGCACACTCCAACTTTTTTAAACTAAGCCATTATACTACCAAACAGTCAGTGTACCTAGTGGCATCCTAAACGTGGCTATTGTACTTTTGTCTATTCACACTATTGTAAAGATATTTGCAGCACGTCTGCCTGCATTGCACACTCAAACTTTTTTAAACTAAGCCATTATACTAGCAAACACTCAGTGTACCTAGTGCCATCCTAAACGTGGCTATTGTACTTTTGTCTATTCACATTATTTTAAAGATATCTGCAGCACGTCTGCCTGCATTGCACACTCCAACTTTTTTAAACTAAGCCATTATACTAGCAAACAGTCAGTGTACCTAGTGGCATCCTAAACGTGGCTATTGTACGTTTGTCTATTCACACTATTGTAAAGATATTTGCAGCACGTCTGCCTGCATTGCACACTCAAACTTTTTTAAACTAAGCCATTATACTAGCAAACACTCAGTGTACCTAGTGGCATCCTAAACGTGGCTATTGTACTTTTGTCTATTCACACTATTGTAAAGATATTTGCAGCACGTCTGCCTGCATTGCACACTCCAACTTTTTTAAACTAAGCCATTATACTAGCAAACAGTCAGTGTACCTAGTGGCATCCTAAACGTGGCTATTGTACTTTTGTCTATTCACACTATTGTAAAGATATTTGCAGCACGTCTGCCTGCATTGCACACTCAAACTTTTTTAAACTAAGCCATTATACTAGCAAACACTCAGTGTACCTAGTGGCATCCTAAACGTGGCTATTGTACTTTTGTCTATTCACACTATTGTAAAGATATTTGCAGCACGTCTGCCTGCATTGCACACTCCAACTTTTTTAAACTAAGCCATTATACTAGCAAACACTCAGTGTACCTAGTGGCATCCTAAACGTGGCTATTGGACTTTTGTCTATTCACACTATTGTAAAGATATTTGCAGCACGTCTGCCTGCATTGCACACTCCAACTTTTTTAAACTAAGCCATTATACTAGCAAACACTCAGTGTACCTAGTGGCATCCTAAACGTGGCTATTGGACTTTTGTCTATTCACACTATTGTAAAGATATTTGCAGCACGTCTGCCTGCATTGCACACTCAAACTTTTTTAAACTAAGCCATTATACTAGCAAACACTCAGTGTACCTAGTGGCATCCTAAACGTGGCTATTGTACTTTTGTCTATTCACACTATTGTAAAGATATTTGCAGCACGTCTGCCTGCATTGCACACTCCAACTTTTTTAAACTAAGCCATTATACTAGCAAACAGTCAGTGTACCTAGTGGCATCCTAAACGTGGCTATTGTACTTTTGTCTATTCACACTATTGTAAAGATATTTGCAGCACGTCTGCCTGCATTGCACACTCCAACTTTTTTAAACTAAGCCATTATACTAGCAAACAGTCAGTGTACCTAGTGGCATCCTAAACGTGGCTATTGTACTTTTGTCTATTCACACTATTGTAAAGATATTTGCAGCACGTTTGCCTGCATTGCACACTCCAACTTTTTTAAACTAAGCCATTATACTAGCAAACAGTCAGTGTACCTTGTGGCATCCTAAACGTGGCTATTGGACTTTTGTCTATTCACACTATTGTAAAGATATTTGCAGCACGTCTGCCTGCATTGCACACTCAAACTTTTTTAAACTAAGCCATTATACTAGCAAACACTCAGTGTACCTAGTGGCATCCTAAACGTGGCTATTGTACTTTTGTCTATTCACACTATTGTAAAGATATTTGCAGCACGTCTGCCTGCATTGCACACTCCAACTTTTTTAAACTAAGCCATTATACTAGCAAACAGTCAGTGTACCTAGTGGCATCCTAAACGTGGCTATTGTACTTTTGTCTATTCACACTATTGTAAAGATATTTGCAGCACGTCTGCCTGCATTGCACACTCAAACTTTTTTAAACTAACCAATTATACTAGCAAACACTCAGTGTACCTAGTGGCATCCTAAACGTGGCTATTGTACTTTTGTCTATTCACACTATTGTAAAGATATTTGCAGCATGTCTGCCTGCATTGCACACTCAAACTTTTTTAAACTAAGCCATTATACTAGCAAACACTCAGTGTACCTAGTGGCATCCTAAACGTGGCTATTGTACTTTTGTCTAGTCGCACTACTGCAAATCTATGTGCAGCACCTCTGCATGACACCCTCCTGCTCTGTTTTTAATAAGCTATAATGATAGCACAAAATACTGCCATTTAGTGGCATCATAGAACTGGCTGTTGTATTCCATTAGTGCCCCACTGGTGCCAAGCTATTTCTAGCACCTCTACATGACACCCTCATGCACATTTTGCTACGCTAATGTTATAGCAAACTCATGGAATTCATTGCTGCATTTGATAATTCGGAGGGATAGAAAGTCAGGCTTCCTTTAGCTTTTCCTTCTGTTCATATAGACAGCATCTCCAAGATCAATTTCCCCTCCACGTCTAAGTGTGGAGAGGCAGCTAGTGCGCATGCGTGTGCCGATTTACCCCAGCTGCAGCATAATTACAGTGTTTCGCCTAGTGAGTGTGCTCAGCCTGACTGTGTTATTCCTGACGCTAAGTCTTCTTTTCGGGATACAGCGCATGCTCCCACACTAAGTGTGAAAAGCCTCTTTGCACAGGTGCTTGCATTCCGTGCCGGGTCTAAGTCCTGTTTTGTGCCTAGACACCATGCTAAAGCTGATAGTCTTTTTTCAGAGACTGTATTTCATGCTACTGAGCATGCTCAGGCACTTCCTGCATCAGAGACTAGGTCCGGTAATTAACTCTTTGGCCCTGGCCCTGATGTGGGGGTCCCATATAGACCACAGGGCATCAGGTGTACTCCCAAATGGCTTGCAGAGGCCCACACCTATGACTTGTCACCGCATTATTGATGGTCAGACGATGACTGGTGAGGTGTTTGGGTCATGGCAGCCATGAGGTCATCATTGAAGTTGCGGTTCCAAATAAGACGCTAGTTATGCCACTCATGACGTGTCACTCTACTTTTGTCTCCAAGAGGTGCATTGTGGTTCACCCTGGTTTGAGGCGGACCCAGGTTATAAAAGGGGCTGGAGCCAACAAGGAGGTGCGCAGTCTTCTATTATGCTCCGAAAGAGCACACCTCCATGTGTTGAACCCATTGCGGCTTTAGGCCAGAGGTAGGCAGGGATAGGGTGTCGATGCAGGCCACCACTACAGTTGGTAACGCAGAACGGTTAAGACCAGCTCCTGTCCTACCAGTCCTGCTTGTGCAGCCCAGTGGCATTAACAGGCCTGCTGCTGCTGATGCGCCTGCTGTCCACAGGTGTGCCCCTACGCACACGGTCAGCGTACTCAATGGCCCCTGTGTTGTTAACAGGGAGTTCCTGGGCTGGGTGGGCATGTGGACCCTGTGACGCTAACAGGGCTCACAGTCTCCAGATCCGAATGGCGTCTAACTCGGTTCAGGCTACTATTAGTTTCATAGCCACACAGCTCTGTATCCTCCACCAAACCTTCCAGTTGCCAACCTCTCCTTTTCCAACTGGGAGCACGGTGGACACTGACTGCTGATGGGGATATATACCTTTCTCTTTCTTTTCTTATTAATTTTCGTTATATAGCGGTCACAGATTATATACCACTTTATCCAAATCTGCCAGTCCCACTGTAACAGATGGTGTATCTTCAGCAAATGTTACAGTTGCTTAACCACCAAATCCACAGACCAAAACTTTTTTCCCCTTTCCAACACACCTGTTCCCCTTTCCAACAGCATCTGTCCTTTTTCAACTCATTTTGGTATATGACCAAAAGTGCAACTGTGCAGGGACACCGTACTCAACGCCATCTCAGCACAGCAGCCATCCCTCGGTCCCTCCGATGTGGACAAGTAAAAGACCATTTCCTCCTATCCATTTCCTCCTATCCATGACAAAGCGTTGAGATTCACTCTGTGCAGCACTGGTGTTTAGTGGAAAAGTAGATCTAAGATTGCGTACCACATTCTGCAGATACTCCTGTATACGTGCGTCCATTTCTATGGCAGGAATTAGTTCGCCAAATTTTGTCTTGTACCGGGGATCTAACAGTGTGGCAACCCAGTATTCAGGATTACTTCAAATTCATACAATCCGAGGGTCATGTAGGTAGTGCAGCAAGAAGGCGCTCATGTGTCTTGTGCATCCAGGAGGACCAAATCCTTGGTGTGTTGGTGGCAGAGAGGTGAGAATCGTGCATCCTTCCTCTGCCCTCTCCCCACAACCTCGCACAACCGAAATGTGAGCAAGCTCTCACTCATCTGCTGAGTCTTCCATGCCCATCGCCAGTTCCTCCTCCATTTCTTCATGGGCTCCTGCACTTTCATCAACACTTTTTGCTGATACTATGCGCCCTTGTTAATCCCTCTCCCTCACCATGAATGCCACATAGGTGCCGCTGACCATCTGGACCTCGTAGATCTTGTTATCCCTTCCGCATATGACTCCTCCTGTACTTCCTCCCCTTCCTCTTGTCCCAACACCTGACTCCGAATAATAATTACAGTGTGCTCCATCATGTAGATGACCAGAATTGTCACGCTGAGAATGACATTGCCAGTGCTAAACATCTTCGTCGACATTTGTAAACTGTGTAGCAGGGTGCATAGGTCCTTGATCTGACACCACTCCAGCAGCGTGATCTGCACCACCTCTTGATCAAGTTATCCCAGGCTATATGTCATACCGTATTTCAGCAGGGCTCTGCGGTGCTGCCACACACGCTGCAACATGTGCAGATTCCAATTCCTGCGTGTCGGAACATCGCATTTCCGGCGTTTAACTGCCAGACCCTAAGACTTCCGGAGTGATGAAAGTTGTTGAGCTGCTGTGTGCGCACGATGGAAGTGAGCACATAGCGAGCGTGCCTGCTGCTCAAGGCCATGTAGGCCGTGATGGTGTTTTAAAAATTGCTGGAGAATTCGGTTCAACACGTGAGCCATACAAGGCACGTGTGTCACATTGCCCTGAGGATGGCCCGCAGCCATGTTTGCATCATTGCCGCACACGGCTGTTAAGTCACCAACGGAGTCCGCTCCGTCAATTTGTACTCCGGTCGCCAGGTGACAACGTGTTCCTTTCATGAATAGTGCTGATGATGGGAGAGGAGTCGATGCCAGGGGCGCAGGTGGACGCAGGTTATGCTCACCCACTGGGCTGCATTACCTTGACAGATGCAGAATCTCTGGCTGAATGTAGCTGGTGGGTATCTCACAGATGAAATACCATCATTCAGCTACAACCAATGGGAAGACACCACACCCTTTTTTATGCCCATCCTGTCTGCAGACCACTGCCAGACATAGCTATGACCTCTGGTTACTTTTACCCCCAGTTCAGTTTTATGATTTTGTGTGCTTGTTACCTGACTACTTTTCCTGCTTGCTGTTTATGTACCTTGTTGGCCGATCCGCATTTCACCTCTGCTTGTTTTCTGATTAAGTCCTGGCCGTCCCATTCTGTTCCTGTTCCTCAATTAATGTTTTGACCCTGCCTGACTACTATTCTCTGGAACTGCAGCCTTCCACAGGTATTAATCACCTTGGGCCCTGTGCAATTCCTAATCCCTGTATAGGGGTTAAAGGGTTTCAGGGTTCTAGGGGTCCTGCTTGGTGAGTGGCTTCCCTCTAGCCTATCATTAACAGCCCATCTGAGTGTGTGGATCAAGGAAGGCGTTACACCGTGCTCTCTGCAGAAGGCCATGTGGTCCAGGATAGTGCTTTAAAAATTGCTGGACAACCAGGTTCAACACGTGAAACACACAAGCCATGTGTGTCACATTGTCACAGCGAAGGCCCGCACCCATGTTTGCATCATTGTCGCACCCGGCCTTCCCTGGCTGCTGGTTGAGTGGAGACAACCATTGATGAAACTCGGTATCCAGAGCTAACCGTCCACAACTTCTCAGCGGTGTGACTCACATTTCCCATACATTTCAAAGTAAAACTTTGACCGCCTGATGGCATTGAGCTCTGCTGCCAGCATAGTAAGGAGGTGTGTGGTAGTGCTTGTGCGCAGTTACAAGGAAGGGTGGCCTGACCACACAGGGTTTGCGCCAAGGTGGAGGACCCACACGAGGTTGAAGAGGCCGAAGCAGTGTATTAACTTCTACATACAGAAGAAGGATTGAAAAAACTCGTGGGGACGGCAAGACTTGGACAGCAGACCCTTCTCCATCTCTCACCATAGTTTGCCAGTGCCCAGTCAGTGACATGTAATGACCCTGTCTATGCTTACTGGTCCAAGTATCTGTGTTGAAATGCACCCTGTCGCACACAGAGTTTCTCAAGGAAGTGGTGATGTTGTGTGCGACATGCTGGTGTAGCGCGGGCATGCTGTTCTTGGAGAAGCAGTGGTGATTGGGCATCTTGTACTGGATCACAGCGACAGACATAAGGTCTCTAAAATCCTGTGTCCACTAGGCGGAAAGGCAGCATTTCGGTAGCCAACAGCTTACACAGGGATAGAGTCAACCTCTTCGCTTTGTCATGGGTTGCAGGAAGTGGCCTTTTATTTGACCACATCTGAGGGACAGAGATCTGGCTGCTGTGTGTAGACGGTGTTGAGTAGGGTGTCCCTGGAAAAATGCAGGTTTGTGAGGAAAGTGCAGGCGGAGACATGATGTTGCCTTCATCCAACGTTGGTGCTATCGATGTCTGAGAGAGCTGTACACACTCACTTGTTTCCCCTTCCAAACCAACTGACGACCTACCAAACAAACTGCCTGTTGCGGTTACAGTGGTGGAAGTTGTGGGTGGAAAAACAGATGTGACAGCTGTCCCCACAGTCCTAGAAGATGACGAGCGCGCGGATGCACTGGAAGGGGAAGGCGGTGGATGGTTCGCTCCGCTCGCCCGCATTGCAGCACGGTGAGCTTCCCACCGGGCCATATGATATTTATTCATGTGACGATTCATGGAAGAAGTTGTCAAACTGCTGAGGTTTTGACCTCTACTAAGAGAACCATGACAAATTTTACAGATCACATAATTTGGTCGATCTTTTTCTATGTAAAAAAAGGACCAGGCTAGGCAAGGCTTAGAGGCCATGCGACCTGTTGATCCACCCCGAATAATGCTCAGAGGCAGAGTGGTGGCTGAGGATGCAGTTGTAGACGTGCTACCAGTGCTCCGACTGTGTCCAGGAAGGCGCAAGGTAACTTCGTCGTCGGTTGCATTCTCCTCCACCGCCTCTGTTGACCTCCTCGAGTGTCTGACTGTGGGTTGACAGTAGGTGGGATCTAGAACTTCATCATCAATTGTTGTGTTTGCACTCCCCTCCCCCTCAGACCGAGCCTCTTCTTGCCCTGACCGAATATTTAAGTTGTCATCCCAATCGGGTATCTGCGTCTCATCTTCATCAGTATGTTCCTCATTGTCTATAACCACAGGTGTTGGAAAGGCAGCATTTTGGTAGGCAACAGTTTGCAGATGCTGAAAGTCAACCTCCAAGCCATGTCATGCCCTTCTAAAAGCATGTAAAACACAGCGAGGGGACTCCAACCACAGTCTCCCTCGTTTACACTAACTGTGCCACACACACCCCACTTGACTGGCATCGGTTGAGCCCCCTTTTGAAAAAGAAAAAGATGCTTTGCATGAAGCACTCTCAAAAATACGCGTGCCTTTCCCGTCCCCTGGCTGACCCAGGGGAAGAAAAGTCCTCTGAGAGCCATGACTTGTTCATCTTGGTTCTTTTAGAAACACAGCGAGGGGACTCCAACCACAGTCTCCCTCGTTTACACTAACTGTGCCACACACACCCCACTTGACTGGCATCGGTTGAGCCCCCTTTTGAAAAAGAAAAATATGCTTTGCATGAAGCACTCTCAAAAATACGCGTGCCTTTCCCGTCCCCTGGCTGACCCAGGGGAAGAAAAGTCCTCTGAGAGCCATGATTTGTTCATTTTGGTTCTTTTAGAAACACAGCGAGGGGACTCCAACCACAGTCTCCCTCGTTTACACTAACTGTGCCACACACACCCCACTTGACTGGCATCGGTTGACCCCCCTTTTGAAAAAGAAAAAGATGCTTTGCATGAAGCACTCTCAAAAATACGCGTGCCTTTCCCGTCCCCTGGCTGACCCAGGGGAAGAAAAGTCCTCTGAGAGCCATGACTTGTTCATTTTGGTTCTTTTAGAAACACAGCGAGGGGACTCCAACCACAGTCTCCCTCGTTTACACTAACTGTGCCACACACACCCCACTTGACTGGCATCGGTTGAGCCCCCTTTTGAAAAAGAAAAAGATGCTTTGCATGAAGCACTCTCAAAAATACGCGTGCCTTTCCCGTCCCCTGGCTGACCCAGGGGAAGAAAAGTCCTCTGAGAGCCATGACTTGTTCATCTTGGTTCTTTTAGAAACACAGCGAGGGGACTCCAACCACAGTCTCCCTCGTTGCCATTAATTGGGCCACACACACCCCACTTGACTGGCATCGGTTGAGCCCCCTTTTGAAAAAGAAAAAGATGCTTTGCATGAAGCACTCTCAAAAATACGCGTGCCTTTCCCGTCCCCTGGCTGACCCAGGGGAAGAAAAGTCCTCTGAGAGCCATGACTTGTTCATCTTGGTTCTTTTAGAAACACAGCGAGGGGACTCCAACCACAGTCTCCCTCGTTGCCACTAATTGGGCCACACACACCCCACTTGACTGGTATCGGTTGAGCCCCCTTTTGAAAAAGAAAAAGATGCTTTGCATGAAGCACTCTCAAAAATACGCGTGCCTTTCCCATCCCCTGGCTGACCCAGGGGAAGAAAAGTCCTCTGAGAGCCATGATTTGTTCATTTTGGTTCTTTTAGAAACACAGCGAGGGGACTCCAACCACAGTCTCCCTCGTTTACACTAACTGTGCCACACACACCCCACTTGACTGGCATCGGTTGAGCCCCCTTTTGAAAAAGAAAAAGATGCTTTGCATGAAGCACTCTCAAAAATACGCGTGCCTTTCCCATCCCCTGGCTGACCCAGGGGAAGAAAAGTCCTCTGAGAGCCATGATTTGTTCATTTTGGTTCTTTTAGAAACACAGCGAGGGGACTCCAACCACAGTCTCCCTCGTTGCCACTAATTGGGCCACACACACCCCACTTGACTGGCATCGGTTGACCCCCCTTTTGAAAAAGAAAAAGATGCTTTGCATGAAGCACTCTCAAAAATACGCGTGCCTTTCCCGTTCCCTGGCTGACCCAGGGGAAGAAAAGTCCTCTGAGAGCCATGACTTGTTCATCTTGGTTCTTTTAGAAACACAGCGAGGGGACTCCAACCACAGTCTCCCTCGTTTACACTAACTGTGCCACACACACCCCACTTGACTGGCATCGGTTGAGCCCCCTTTTGAAAAAGAAAAAGATGCTTTGCATGAAGCACTCTCAAAAATACACGTGCCTTTCCCGTCCCCTGGCTGACCCAGGGGAAGAAAAGTCCTCTGAGAGCCATGATTTGTTCATTTTGGTTCTTTTAGAAACACAGCGAGGGGACTCCAACCACAGTCTCCCTCGTTTACACTAACTGGGCCACACACACCCCACTTGACTGGCATCGGTTGACCACCCTTTTGAAAAAGAAAAAGATGCTTTGCATGAAGCACTCTCAAAAATACGCGTGCCTTTCCCGTCCCCTGGCTGACCCAGGGGAAGAAAAGTCCTCTGAGAGCCATGACTTGTTCATCTTGGTTCTTTTAGAAACACAGCGAGGGGACTCCAACCACAGTCTCCCTCGTTGCCACTAATTGGGCCACACACACCCCACTTTACTGGCATCGGTTGAGCCCCCTTTTGAAAAAGAAAAAGATGCTTTGCATGAAGCACTCTCAAAAATACGCGTGCCTTTCCCGTCCCCTGGCTGACCCAGGGGAAGAAAAGTCCTCTGAGAGCCATGATTTGTTCATTTTGGTTCTTTTAGAAACACAGCGAGGGGACTCCAACCACAGTCTCCCTCGTTTACACTAACTGTGCCACACACACCCCACTTGACTGGCATCGGTTGAGCCCCCTTTTGAAAAAGAAAAAGATGCTTTGCATGAATCACTCTCAAAAATACGCGTGCCTTTCCCGTCCCCTGGCTGAGCCAGGGGAAGAAAAGTCCTCTGAGAGCCATGATTTGTTCATTTTGGTTCTTTTAGAAACACAGCGAGGGGACTCCAACCACAGTCTCCCTCGTTTACACTAACTGTGCCACACACACCCCACTTGACTGGCATCGGTTGAGCCCCCTTTTGAAAAAGAAAAAGATGCTTTGCATGAAGCACTCTCAAAAATACGCGTGCCTTTCCCGTCCCCTGGCTGACCCAGGGGAAGAAAAGTCCTCTGAGAGCCATGATTTGTTCATTTTGGTTCTTTTAGAAACACAGCGAGGGGACTCCAACCACAGTCTCCCTCGTTTACACTAACTGTGCCACACACACCCCACTTGACTGGCATCGGTTGACCCCCCTTTTGAAAAAGAAAAAGATGCTTTGCATGAAGCACTCTCAAAAATACGTGTGCCTTTCACGTCCGCTGGCTGACCCAGGGGAAGAAAAGTCCTCTGAGAGCCATGATTTGTTCATTTTGGTTCTTTTAGAAACACAGCGAGGGGACTCCAACCACAGTCTCCCTCGTTTACACTAACTGTGCCACACACACCCCACTTGACTGGCATCGGTTGAGCCCCCTTTTGAAAAAGAAAAAGATGCTTTGCATGAAGCACTCTCAAAAATACGCGTGCCTTTCACGTCCCCTGGCTGACCCAGGGGAAGAAAAGTCCTCTGAGAGCCATGTCCACATTGTCAGTGGACAGACACGTGTGCTTATCTGCCAGCAGACCCCCAGCAGTACTGAAGACAGGTTCCGAGAGAACGCTGGCTGCAGGACACGACAAGATCCCCAAGGCGTACGTGGCGAGCTCAGGCAATTTATCAAGATTGGAAGCCTAAAATGAGCAGGGCTCAAGTTGCACAATAATGGAATCGATGTTTCCTTGCATATACTCATATATCTGTGTGTCCTCCTCTTTTTCCTTGTCCAGCTGTTTTGTTTTCGCATGAGTATATGTCCTTGTCACTTTCCCATGTGTTGTGAGTTGTTTGTCACCTTTTGGACACCTTTGAAGGTGTTTTCTAGGTGTTTTTCTGTGTTTGTGATTGCCTGCCATTGTTTCCTATGCAGTTCGAGTTTGGTTCGTCGAACGTTCGACGAGCCGAACTCGAACGGGACCTCCGTTCGGCGAACCGGCCTCGAGCCGAACCGGGACCGGTTCGCTCATCTCTACTGGTAACTAAGGTAAATATCGGGTAACCACCTTGGTTGCCCGATGTTTATCTTAGTTACCAGCCTCCGCAGCTGCCAGACGCCGGCTCCTGCTCCCTGCTCGCTTCATTTGTCGCTCTCTCGCTGTCACACACAGCGATCTGTGTGACACAGCGGGAGAGCGCCTTTGAAGAAAACGAACCAGGGCTGTGTGTAACGAGCAGCGATCTCGCAGCAGGGGCCAGATCGCTGCTCAGTGTCACACACAGCGAGATCGCTAATGAGGTCACTGCTGCGTCACAAAAAGCGTGACTCAGCAGCGATCTCGGCAGCGAGCTCGCTGTGTGTGAAGCACCCCTTAGCCTAATACTTGGTTGCACAACCTTTAGTAAAAATAACTGCAAACAACCGCTTCCGGTAACCATCAATGAGTTTCTTACAATGCTCTCCTGGAATTTTAGACCATTCTCTTTGGCAAACTGCTCCAGGTCCCTGAGATTTGAAGAGTGCCTTCTACAAACTGCCATTTTGAGATCTCTCCACAGGTGTTCTATGGGATTCAGGTCTGGCCTCATTGCTGGCCACTTTAGTAGTCTCCAGTGCTTTTTCTCAAACCATTTTCTAGTGATTTTTGAAGTGTGATTTGGGTCATTGTCCTGCTGGAAGACCCATGACCTCTGAGGGAGACCCAGCTTTCTCACACTGGGCCCTACATTATGCTGGAAAATTTGTTGGTAGTCTTCAGACTTCATAATGCCATGCACACGGTCAAGCAGTCAAGTGCCAGAGGCAGCAAAGCAACCCCAAAACATCAGGGAACCTCCGCCATGTTTGACTGTAGGGACCGTGTTCTTTTCTTTGAATGCCTGTTTTTTTTCCCTGTAAACTCTATGTTGATGGCTTTTCCAAAAAGCTCTACTTTTGTCTCATCTGACCACAGAACATTCTTCCAAAATGTTTTAGGCTTTCTCAGGTAAGTTTTGGCAAACTCCAGCCTGACTTTTTATGTCTCGGTGTAAGAAGTGGGGTCTTCCTGGGTATCCTACCATATTTCATTCAGACGCCGATGGATAGTACGGGTTGACACTGTTGTACCCTCAGACTGCAGGGCAGCTTGAACTTGTTTGGATGTTAGTCGAGGTTCTTTATCCACCATCCACACAATCTTGCGTTGAAATCTCTCGTCAATTTTTCTTTTCCTTCCACATCTAGGGAGGTTAGCCACAGTGCCATGGGCTTTAAACTTCTTGATGACACTGCACACCGCAGACACAGGAACTTTCAGGTCTATGGAGATGGACTTGTAGCCTTGAGATTGCTCATGCTTCCTCACAATTTGGATTCTCAAGTCCTCAGACAGTTCTTTGGTCTTCTTTCTTTTCTCCATGCTCAATGTGGTACACACAAGGACACAGGACAGAGGTTGAGTCAACTTTAATCCATGTCAACTGGCTGCAAGTGTGATTTGGTTATTGCCAACACCTGTTAGGTGCCACAGGTAAGTTACAGGTGCTGTTAATTACACAAATTAGACAAATCAGGACAATTTTTTTTATTTTTTTTCATTGAAGACAAATTAAATTAAGTTAATAATACCAAAGAATTTGTGATTGCAATCATTTTCAATAAGAAACTGAGTATTATCTGACAGAATTGCAGGGGTGCCAATACTTTTGGCCAGCACTGTATGGTGCAATGATTCAGACCCATATGTGCCTGGCCAAGAAACCTGTGGTGAACAGTCCGCAGGGTATTGTAGTCCCCTAGGCCAACATCCCAGATGGTGTATGCTGAGAAACATATCGGCCTTTATAGATATAGTACATAGACTCATACTACAACATTCTGCCATCTGGGATCTCCCGCCGCAGACCTACTGGGTTTGTGGTTACAATGCCTACAAATGGCTACCAGTTGGAGTAAATGGCACCTGCACCTTAGACCGCTTGACTCCTGCCACCTTCAATACTACTGATATACCGGCAGGAAAAATGCCTCTCCACCTACTGGTAAAGCGAGTGGCAGATAACAAAGTCAGGCCTAGTGGCCGACCCCATGTAGTTCAAATGAGCCATGTTAACAAATTTTTCAGTACCCTTTTTCTCTACGCTATGGTAATGCAGATGTATGATAAGTTGATAGAAAGCACCGACTATCTTGATGGTCACATTTTTGAGGTTCTCCAAGCAGCAAATAGTACCATTGCCATACAGAGACAATTAATCATTGTAACCAACCAACATACTCTGGTACTGGAGAACCTCACAGTGGCCCAAGGGGGGATGTGCTAGATAATAGGTCCCAGCTGTTGTTACTATATAGATCCAAAGGGAACCTTAAAAGCCCAAGCCAGTCTAACTGAGATACAAAAGTTAAGAAAAAAACATGATGAGGAGGTACTTAGGAGCTCAGATGCTTGGTGGAGCAATACCTTCTCAATGTTCAACCCTGCAAACTGGTTTAAGGGAATAGGAGGATGATTAATTAGGATGCTGCAATCAGTAATCCAAGTGCTACTATGTTTATTAGTTGCCTATGTAGTGTTTCGATTGCTAATGGCTCTGTTTTTCCGCGGCTTGAAGAGATGCAAATACAGTGATTATTCAGCATCAATATGAAATCACTAATATGTTTTTTGTTCTCTGCTCTTTCCTCTAGAAATCACCTTGGCGTATTATGATGTGACTCTTGTCGGGAGGTATGCAGGCAGTTTCTGGAGGACGGATGTGGATTTCCTTTCACGTCCCTAAGCAACCCGCGGCTTGGATAGCATCTGATGGCTAGCCTGCTACACAGCTTCTCGATAGGCCCCAGTCCATCACACACGCCAAAAGGGGGGATTGTGAGGAAAGAGTTAACTTTAATGGCTAGAAAAATCATAGAAATTCTTCTTTGCAAAGTGCACGGACAGACTTGTTTAGTAACAGACTCTGAGAGAAGATTCAAGGGCTCGGAATGTTATGACTTAAAGGAGAGATAACACTTTGCTGGGAAGAAACTGCTTTTTGCTTTTATAATAAAACTTATGTTATGTTGTTTTGCTGGGAAAATGTAATCCACGCTTATGACGAATCTAAACTAATGAATATGCATATCACATAGTGTGATGCCCTGGACTAGTCAGGTCGTCCCAGGTAGTCCCATGCACACACACCCCCTCCCTAAAAAGGTGACAGCAGCCAAACTTAAAAAAACCTTGTTACCACCCTCCAGGTTTGATGTCCACACCGGGGGGGCAGAGCCAGGCGGTTAGCTCCACCCACCGAGGAGTTCACAGGCCTGGAGGCGGGAAAAAGACACAAGTTCTAGTGCAGAAGTAGATGAGTCTTAACAGTGAAGGAGAAAGGTCGAGTTCAAGGGCAGACCTGTGACCAGGCCTGCCAATAGTCTATTCAGGTGTCTGGGTTGGAGCCCAGTCACCTCTGGCCAGGAGGGAGACGATGGTGGCCGCCTGCGGGAGCTGGGATTACAGCCGGTGGAACTGTAGGGACCGAGGTCGGGCGGTGGCCCGCCGGTACCGAACCGGTGAACCGATTGGAAACCGGAGCACCAGGAGGGGTACTCAGTCCCAGTACGAAGCCCCGAACCAACAAGGCCAAGTCAAATCAACTGATTGAGGACTGGACTTAAGGACCTTTCCCACACAAGACCCGTTAGAAGACAACAGCCCAACCATACAGGGTAAAGCCACCGCCAAGGCATAGAGCCCCAAAGGGCCAGCGTCTGCGGACAAACAGGGCTCCACTGACAACCAGCAAGCCGGGGAGCGGACTACCGTTGCTTAGGCATAGGAGTCAAACATTTACACAAAGAGGTGCAGGAGAAAGGCGGAAACCACCAACCTATTAAGGGAGAAGCTGCAGCCGGCTGCGGGCCCCTTTCATCATCCCGCTTGGTTTACCAGAGACTCCAGTGTATTGTGTCATAGTGAGTACACCAGTGCCTTCGGGCCGCGCACCGCACCGCACCAGCATCCAGGCCACACCTGTCCCCTCGCCTCGGCACCTCCCTCGGGCCCTCGAGACCATTACTCCCCTACCCACGGAGGGGTCAACACCAAGCTGCGTAACACCGTCCCCGGGAGATCTAGTTAACGACAGCGGTGGTGTCCATCCATTCACCACAACCCGTGGGTGGCGTCACGAACTTACATCCCTTCCAAACCACCGCGGCCCCGGCCGTGGAACTCCCCACCAAAGTCCCTGCGTGTAGCGCCAACCCCCGGTCCGTGAGGAGCTCGAGCCACCCACCGTACGAGCACGGATCCAAGCGGCTCGGCGGTCGCAACCGAGCCCGCAGGGCGGAACACATCGACTCTTCTGGCATCTGCGAACAGGATAGAACCGTCCACTTACCTGTGGAAGTGCGCCTTGATATTATCGTTAGCGGCGTCCAGCTGAAAAATTGCAGCATCCGCCATCTTGAGCGCGAAAAGTTCCCGCCCGAGCCGTCTTCTCCGAGCAGAAAGGGCACAAAAAGCGAAGCCCCGCCCCCCGAAAGCGGAGCAATGCAAAGAGCGAGCAGAGTGCCCGGAAAAGACCCGGGGGGGGCAGGTGAAGATCCAGCCTTATGTGACTGAGGAGATAAAAGGCAGGGACTCCAGGACTCTGCCACCCGTCTAGTTCCTGGACAAATAATTTACAACATGTCCGCCCCGTCTGAGAAGCCCGAATTCCTGGAGCTTGCGCCCGGAACAGTGGCGTGGTTGAAGATCCAGATGGCATTGCTGTGCTGCCGCAACCAGGCCCAAGTGCGTCTTTTGCTAGAGCAATGGACAGTTGAAATTGAGGAGCTGACCGCGGTCGTGCGGGCGCATGGAGTGGAGACCATTTTGGAGGAGCTGGTAGGTGACCCACGCCCCTATGTCCCTGAGGGACCGGCCGCTGCGGCTGAGGGACCCGGTCTACCCCCGGCCCCTATATGGCCTCTCCCATCCCCCGTGTCGGCCGCCCTTGCTTCCCCGCTCAGCCCGCTGCCATCGGTATCGGTAGCGGAGTCCGCAATGCTGCCCCGCGAGGTCCCGGATGCTAGAGAGACCGCTGGCCAGCAAAAAGCCGAAGTTCCCATGTGGGCGGAAGGAGTGGCCAAGATGCAGATGGACACGATCCACGAGATCTCGCCACCGGCCGCCTGGAGTCAGATGATAGCGGCTCAGGGGCAGACATGGAGCCAGTCTCAGAGGATGAAATCCCTCGCCCCCGACTAGAAGAAAATGTAGATACGGAGTAAAGGTAGCGGAACCCGGCTGACAAGTTGAACGCGGTCCCCACTGGGACCATACCCCGTTGGGACTTTGTTTTTGCCCCGTTTTCTAAAGACAAGGCCGAGAACTGGCAGGCCACCCAAAAACCTTTGGGCATGTGTGGAGACACGGGGCTCAGTGGGTGCTCTCATCCTCTGAACCAGCCGCCTTTAGAAAGACAGCGTAGCCCAGGGCTCATCCCAACTGAACGCACAACCTCCTTAACCATGGGCGGAACACTACTCAGACAACACAGGGTGAGGGAATCACAATATTAAGACTTTATTGGATCCCCAAAATATTAACGGCACATAACACATAACCAGCAAAACACACAAATGTAACAGGCAACAGAGTCTCACCCTTCCGCTGGCTCACCAGTGATTTAGAATGTCCATGCCTCAGATGTTCCAGGGCTAATTACTCCAATCTAGCAGCACCCTGTTTTCGGCGGGCACCCACCGTGACTGGAATAATGCCAGATTTAGGAAGCTGGCTGAGGTCTGCAAAGTCTGTGCTAGGTGACCAAATTGTCCCAACCTGGCTTTCCTCCTTAAGTAGTCTCTGGTATGATGATATAATCCTGGCAGCCGGAGTCAAAATCCCTAGACTGTGGATATGGTCTCCAATCGGAACCGAAGTCCCTAGATTGAAGCCACAAGGTATCCTGATCCCCTAGCCAGCTTCTAGGAGCTTAGACTGGATCATGCACGTCCATCAACAACAACAACCTTGTGACTTAAAGAAATTCCCTTTTATAGCTACAGCCTTCCTTTTGGATACACTGTGTCCTCATCGGATTGGTTGGACAAGATTGCTTCTCCCATTGGAGGAATTTCAAGCTGCATGGATAATGTTCATTTAAAAGACGTGGGTAGAAAGACTGAGGATATTTTCATGGAGTCTGCAAGTCACAGACTAGACAATGGCTACTAAGGTAATTACATTAGCAATACACAACTACATTACAATGATCACTGGAAGGGTCTGGAGAAACAATAGCTAAGCAAACATGAGTTAATACACAACAGAACAATACGTCTGTCTGAATGTTAAGAAACTTTAAACCATGAGAGTCCATGTCATCAAAATATGTAAATAACAACCCCCCCCGTTAACCGACCTTCCGGTTTCACAGCCTCCAGGGAGGCAGACTGGAGGATGAGCCTGTGGGAAATAGATGGCCGAGGCCGCCACCACTACAACCGGTGGCCATCCTCCGAGTCAGGGGTCCCCTGGACATGGGGCCTCTGAAAAGACAGGCAGATGTAAAGCCCTGCACCCGTCCCGTTGGATAACGCCTGGGCCCGTTCCTGGACTGGGGAAAAGGGGTGCTGCCCACTTCTTAGGGGCAGCATCAAGGCTCAGGTTGTTTGGGTGGGTGACTGAAGGAACCGATCCCGTTTCCCGTTATTAATTAAAATTTACCATTTGCAGCGTATGTGCCTCCTGTAAGGGAAGATTCGAGAAAAATGCATAATATTTAAAAATGCTTAATCTTTTTGCAGTTACAAAATTAACCGGTGATGGACGGGCAGCCTGCAGACGGTCTGCATTAAACCAAGGGGGAATGTGATGCCCTGGACTAGTCAGGTCGTCCCAGGTAGTCCCATGCACACACACCCCCTCCCTAAAAAGGTGACAGCAGCCAAACTTAAAAAAACCTTGTCACCACCCTCCAGGTTTGATGTCCACACCAGGGGGGCAGAGCCAGGCGGTTGGCTCCACCCACCGAGAAGTTCACAGGCCTGAAGGTGGGAAAAAGACACAAGTTCTAGTGCAGAAGTAGATGAGTCTTGACAGTGAAGGAGAGAGGTCGAGTTCAAGGGCAGACCTGTGACCAGGCCTGCCAATAGTCTACTCAGGTGTCTGGGTTGGAGCCCAGTCACCTCTGGCAAGGAGGCAGACGGTGGTGGCCGCCTGCAGGAGCTGGGATTACAGCCGGTGGAACCGTAGGGACCGGGGTCGGGCGGTGGCCCGCCGGTACCGAACCGGTGAACCGATTGGAAACCGGAGCACCAGGAGGGGTACTCAGACCCAGTACGAAGCCCCGAACCGACAGGGCCAAGTCAAATCAACTGATTGAGGACTTGACTTAAGGACCTTTCCCACACAAGACCTGTTAGAAGACAACAGCCCAACCATACAGGGTAAAGCCACCGCCAAGGCATAGAGACCCAAAGGGCCAGCGTCTGTGGGCAAACAAGGCTCCAGCGACAACCAGCAAGCCAGGGAGAAGACTACCATTGCTTAGGCATAGGAGTCAAACATTTACACAAAGAGGTGCAGGAGAAAGGCCCCGTTCATCATCCCGTTTGGTTTACCAGAGACTCCAGTGTATTGTGTCATAGTGAGTACACCAGTGCCTTCGGGCCGCGCACCGTGCCGCACCGCACCAGCATCCAGCCCGCACCTGTCCCCTCACCTTGGCACCTCCCTCGGGCCCCCGGGACCATTACTCCAATACCCACGGAGTGGTCAACACCAAGCTGCCTAACACCGTCCCCGGGAGGCCTAGTTAACGGCAGCGGTGGTGTCCATCCATTCACCACAACCCGTGAGTGGCATCACAAACTTACATCCCTTCCAAACCACCGTGGCTCCGGCCATGGAACTCCCCACCAAAGTCCCTGCGTGTAGCGCCAACTCCCTTGTAGAGCGACGTGACCCCAGGGTCCGTGAGGAGCTCGAACCACTCACCGTACGAGCACGAATCCCAGCAGCTCGGCGGTCGCAGCCGAGCCCGTGGGTCGGTACAATAGTTACGCCCAAAATTAGTTTGGTATAACCCTGTATGTGAACAATAAATCAGTATTCTTTTTCAGAGCGCACACTCCAGCTTTTATGTGTAGATATCAGCGTCTGTCTGTATCTCATTGAGGCTTAGGGAAGCGGGGGGGGTTGCCAGTACTCCCTCTGCATTTAGTCATCGCTGGCAACAGTTGTGACCTATTGGTCAACCTAACAAGAGAGATAATGTGGCGACGGGGAAAATGGCCGGATCTTATAGAGCAAAGATGTGACATGCACAGCCTATGACACATGCCCTTTCTTGTCTGGCAAAATCCACTTTGCAGTGTGTGTCTCTGTGATTTGCTGACAGCCTGGCCCGTCCCAATGTAGGCGCGGTTAGGGGAAAAAAAAAATGGCGATCGGCATTCTTTCAGCACTCAGCAGCAGCACTGATCTAAACCCCGTCCCCCCCCTCACACTATACGCTGAATTTAGATAATAGCGTGATTCACAGTGACTCACACTATTACAGTGAAAAGCCAGCTAGTAACTAGCGAGGCTTTTTGTTGATCGGACCGTTCTCGAACGTAACTCGAACTACCGAACTTTTACCAAATTGTTCGAGTTCGTCAAATGACTCGAACACCCCCCCAAAATCACTCGAACATGAAATTGGCGAACCTCGAACATCACTCATCTCTATTACCTGGTGAAAATAAACAAGTGAGATGGGAATATATTTGGTTTTTATTAAGTTGCCTAATAATTCTGCACAGTAATAGTTACCTGCACAAACAGATCTCCTAAGATAGCCAAATCTAAAAAAAACCACTCCAACTTCCAAAAATATTAAGCTTTGATATGAGTCCTTTGGGTTGATTAAGAACATAGTTGTTGATCAATAATAAAAACAATCCTCTAAAATACAACTTGTCTAATAATTCTGAAAACGGTGCATATGCCTTTTTCTGCAGACTCGTGGGACGGGTCCGTTTACTGTCCTTAGCCATTCCCTGCGACCCTTGCAGAGTTGGTAGAGAACGTGAAAGTATGCCTGCCCTAGGATTCTGTATCTTGACAGCACCAGTCCTGTGGAAGCAGCTGCCCTGCTTCTCCTCAGCAACTGTGATAAACGCCTTGGCCCACAGAGCCGCTAGCGGCACATCCGCTCTGCTCTGTGTCTGAAGCTGTTTTTCTTTCTGGTGTACTTGTGTGTTTGGAGCTGTTGCCCCCAGCAGCTGCCACCAGATGGTTCACTTCTCTCATTAGGTCAACCTGCTCTTCCCACTGGCTCCCCCTGGTGATTGCTTCTCCCTGACCCTGAGTCCCCAGTCCAGTGGATCTGGGGAGTCCCTGGTGCGGTGGCATCCTGTAAACCTACTGCTTTTGTGACCCCCTACGGTTATCCGACCCTGGCAACCCAGTGACTGTATGTTTGTGTATGTGTACACCGGCATCGACCTTCCTCGGACCCAGGATGAGTACTACCCTAATGGGGGTGCACTACCCTGTGGCACCTGAAGCCGCAGAGCGCCACATTCCCCGGTGCAAATGGCAGCACTCCCCGGCTGCAACATTTTACAGTGATCACCGCATTTTTGTTATGCAATAAACCAAAAACATTATTTCTTCCCTTTTTGGGAGGCACAGCATCTTGAACGTTGCAAACACTTTAACTCCGAATGGTTTTTGCTAGCATTATCATCACATTCACACATGAGGTATAAATTCTGTACATGGCAATAAACATGGCAGTATTTAGTTTGCAGAGCATATTTACACGTAATTTACATTTGGTACATTATTTAACATTATTTACATTTTCAGCAGAGCGCTATCACACCTTCATTAAGGGAAAACCCATCATTAACTTATGACTTTGGAGTTCAGTGTGCCACCGGTCGGTGCACCACTTTTGCAATTGTCCCAAAGGACCAAGACAAGGTTGCAATAATACTGGAAGGGTGCACAACGTGTGTAATTATTTACAGGTAAAGTTCCGACCACACAAAGTCCAGTGGCCTGGTTGTCCATCATTTTAAACAGGAGACATATCAAAACTTTACTGGGAGTCTGGGAATTCTTGACCGGTCGGTTTCAGGCACTTTTCCTTTGGGGTTTGGGTGGATTTGTGGCAGTATTCTTCTTTACAAGGCTCTTTGGGCACAACAGGTACCGGGTTTGGCTTTACTACTGGTATGGGTGCTGTTGCCGCAGCTGCCGTGTCCGGACTACAGAGTCCCACATCCAGGGCAAACCAGCCCCACTCTTCGTTATGCAAACTGTAGATGACCCAGGCACCAGGGTACAGGTCCCTACCAGGATGACCTGTAGGAAGATGGGCTTCAACATCCCGCCTGGACACAAACACCTCCCTCCCTTGTTCTGGTTCAGCGATAAACCCCCACCCCTTGCTGAGGTCAAACTTGGTGACAGTACCTTTATGGAACTCTTCAGGGGTCGATGGACGGGCCTGTCGGAGTACTCCTTGTTAGCCAGATTCCTTTGTTCCACCGTGGCCAGCCGACCCCGTCGCTTGTTTTTTTCAGCGGCTAGCTGGATCAAGGTGGCCTGATGGTACTCCTCATCAGCGTCCACAAACATGGAATCCTCCATTGGGTCCGCAAAGGAAACAAAATAGGACTGCTCCCACACCAGCCGCGGGTAGGTGTCCTCTGGTTATCCGGTTGAAGCCTCGGCTCTCGATTCTCCACACGCTCTCCATTCAGTGGCAAAAGGTCCCCCTGCTGCCGATGCTCGTGAAACATGGCAGGCAGTCTGGTCAATGGTAGCCTGTTCTGTGGCTTCCTGGCAAGCAGTAGCTGGATCCAAGTCTGGGTCAGCAAACTGATCTTCTCCACTCTGCGCATCGTTGGCCTGGGCATTGACTGCTGGGTTTGAAGCAGCGGGGTCATCGGTCACCGGAGTGTCAGCTACTGGGTCCTCTGCTACCTGGTCGGCATTGGCCTGGGCATTGGCTGCCATGTTGGGAGCAGCGGGGTAGAGGTGTAGAGGGAGGCAGAAAAGGTGTTTGTTCTGATCTGCCTACTGTCACTTCACAAGAGTCAACCATAGACTGCCCATAAAACATCACCATTGGGTAATATTGGATTCCCAGCACTATGGAACAGAGGTGACAGGCGCCCCCTGCAGCTTGACAGGAGTATCAATATACATATACAAAAGAAAAGTCACACCCTCGCTGCCATTGTAGCTGATCACAATACCTCAAAGTGGAAGACATATTCCACTCCTTCTTCTCATCATACCCTGTGTGGAGTTAAAATGATCTAAACCCATCAGAGATAGAGACCGGTTAGGGGTCAATTTCTTTAGCTGAGCAGCCGAGAATACAGGATGGTGAAAATTGGAAATAAGGCTGCGGGAGCTACTCATAGACCAACTTCATCATCCACCCAAGCAGATATTGATAAATTCATTAAAAAACACATGCAAAACCCAAAACAGATGGCATCTCTTCTTCCGGCGCAAACTGTTAGGGAAGATTCTGAGTCTGAAAAAGAGAGCGACATGGAGGAGAAAGGAAAGCAGAAGGAGCAACCCCTTTCAAGATCATTCATGAAGCATCTTCTTGCTAAAACCATGGCACCTGTACTGAAAGACCTAACGGACAGCAAGTAGGAGTTAGGGCAAATTGGCCACAGAGTGGATGCGCTGGAGACCGCCAATTCTGCTGTAGTTCATCAAGCAAACTCTGCCCTCACCTGTCTCCAGGCCCAAGAGGGTCATATCAACCAAATCTACAACACATTGGAAGATCATGAGAACAGGGAACGCAGAAACAACCTTTGAGTCAAAAGCCTACCAGAGTCGGTCGCTACAGAAGCATTGGAATCTGCTCTCAAAGAAATATTCACCAAGTTGCTCCTCTCAGATGACCCGAGCTCACTATATATGCTCAGACCACATAGGTCCCTGAGACCCAAACCCAAGCAATCTGACTCTCCTCGGGACATCATATGCCGCTTCATGGACATTCGTGCAAAAGAGCTAGTGCTCAAAAGAGCTAGTGAGATGGAAAGTACCACCTATGAAGGAGCCAATATTTTAATTTTTCAAGATCTTGCTGCCTCCACTCTCAACAAGAGATGTGCCCTTAAACCTTTTACAGAAGCCCTGTGCCTGAAACAGTTCCAATATAGGTGGCTGTTTCCATTTGGGATTGCAGTCACTGCCATGGATAAAAGATATCAGGCCAGGACATCAACAGAAATCCTTAAGATCTGTGAAGAGCTGAACATTGCTTTGGAGAAACCCCCTGACCTGGAGGCACTCCAGCTCGCATCCATGATCCAATCAATGCCGAATCCTACTCCATGGCACACGATAACCACACCCAAGGCCCAGAAGCACAAGCAAAAAGCGGCAAAAATGCTTCTGCTAAACTCGACAAGCAAACAGATCTGACGTACTATCGTAATCTTACTCTACTACAGGTGAGCTTCAACCCTCACTTCTTTTTTCTTGAGTCACTAAGATTCTAGGAGCTGAATTTCCCATAGGAATCGTCTAGACCTCTAATTAGCCCAATGTCTGTCCCTTGAGACGTTGAGAAGTAATTATTCTTTCTTCTAAAGAACTATTGGAGACCTCATGTGTGGAACTTTGAATTCGATGCTCCCCCAAAAACCTCCCTGAACTTGCCTCGGTAGTGTTATACCAGGGATCCCTTCCAGAGGAGATGTCTCAGGGAAGCTACGCCTGCCATTACTAATCCCTACGTCTCTAGATGTAGATTCGATAAGCTGTTAAAAGTTACTCACCTCACAAGATTGACACCTATCTGGTCACAAGTCATATCGAACTCATGCTGTTATATACTAACATTGTTTTATTTCTTCTTCTAGAATTGAATATTTTGTGTTGTCATTCCCCTCCTTTAATGGTCTTTCCTCCCTCCCCTCCAACCTACAGATCTGAAAGATATTTCTACTGGCGAATCGCCGCTCGAACTATACTTCATCATGACTTCTGCGCATAAGGTAATTAAAGTAGCTAGTCATAATACACATGGCTTTAATTTCCCCATTCCACGATCACAAGCTCTAGACAGATTCCGCCCTCAGACACACTTTTTACCGGACAAACTCCCTAATTTTGATAGAAATTATTATAGTCAGTGGTTTCATGCACCTTCCCCGCAAAAAGGCTCCAGAGGGGTCTCCATCGCCATCTCAAAAAATATCCCTTTCTCCGTAATCGAGTACAGAGCAGACCCGGATGGCAGATACATCTTTTTTAAAGGTCTAATGTGCGGATCCCTGGTTACGATTGGAAGCATATATGCCCCAAACAGGAAACAAATTAAGTGGATTCTCTCTACCATCAGGAAATTTGGTCTCTTTTCGGAGGGATTACATTTCTTGTGTGGAGACTTGAATTTATCACTAGACCCCTCCATGGACTCCAAGGCAAAGAGGTATCCCATATCTTTAAGAGATTTATCCTGGGTTAAACACTCTTTACAGTTGTTATCTCTGTTAAGGCCCCGTCACACTAAGCAACATCGCTAGCAACATCGCTGGTAACGAACAACTTTTGTGAAGTTGCTAGCGATGTTGCTGTGTGTGACATCCAGCAACAACCTGGCCCCTGCTGTGAGGTCGTTGGTTGTTGCTGAATGTCCTGGGCCATTTTTTAGTTGTTGCTGTCCTGCTGTGAAGCACAGATCGCTGTGTGTGACAGCGAGACAGCAACAACTAAATGTGCAGGCAGCAGGAGCCGGCTTCTGCGGAGGCTGGTAACCAATGTAAACATCGGGTAACCAAGAAGCCCTGTCCTTGGTTACCCGATATTTACCTTCGTTACCAGCCTCCGCCGCTCTCACTGTCAGTGCCGGCTCCTGCTCTGTGCACGTGTAGCTGCAGGACACATCGGGTTAATTAACCCGATGTGTGCTGTAGCCAGGAGAGCAGGGAGCCAGCGCTAAGCATTGTGCGCTGCTCCCTGCTCTGTGCACATGTAGCTGCAGCACACATCGGGTAATTAACCCGATGTGTGCTGTACTAGGAGAGCAGGGAGCCAGCGCTCAGTGTGCGCTGCTCCCTGCTCTCTGCACGTGTGGCTGGTCACTGGTTGCTGGTGAGCTCACCAGCAACTCGTGTAGTGACGCTCCAGCGATCCCTGCCAGGTCAGGTTGCTGGTGGGATCGCTGGAGCGTCAAAGTGTGACATCTCACCAGCAACCTCCTAGCAACTTACCAGCGATCCCTATCGTTGTTGGGATCGCTGGTAAGTTGCTTAGTGTGACTGGACCTTAGACTCAAGGCGATATCTCCATCCTTCCGACCGAGATTATACTTATTATTCGCACCCGCACCACTCTTATCATAGAATTGACTATATATTCATAACCAAGTCTCTCTTGCCTGCAGTGCTCAAATCTGATATCCTTCCAGCAGTTCTATCAGATCACTCGATCATTACAATTAACCTTAAGGCCCAGTCATACACAACGACTTACCAGCGATCCCGAAAACGATGTGACCTGATAGGGATCGCAGGTAAGTCGATGGGAGGTCGCAGGTGAGATGTCACACAGTCAGATCTTACCAGCGATGCAGGAACAATACAGGTCGCAGTAACAACCTGTATAACGATCTCAGCAGTCACTGTGACCCTGTCACAGTGTCAAACACAGCGATGTGTCCTGCCCAGCAGGACATCGCCTTTGAGGAAAATGGCCTGGACCATTCTGCAATGACTAGAGATCTCACAGCAGGGGCCTGATCGCTGGTATGTGTCACACATAACAAGATCGCTAACGGGATCGCTACTGCGTCACGGAAACCATGACTCAGCTGCGATCTCGCTAGCGATCTCGTTATGTGTGACAGTACCTTTAGGGGTGCTTCACACACAGCGAGCTCACTGCCGAGATCGCTGCTGAGTCACGCTTTTTGTGATGCAGCAGTGACCTCATTAGCGATCTCGCTGTGTGTGACACTGAGCAGCGATCTGGCCCCTGCTGCGAGATCGCTGCTCATTACACACAGCCCTGGTTCGTTTTCTTCAAAGCCGCTCTCCCGCTGTGACACACAGATCGCTGTGTGTGACAGCGAGAGAGCGACAAATGAAGCGAGCAGGGAGCAGGAGCCGGCGTCTGACAGCTGAGGTAAGCTGTATCCAAGATAAACATCGGGTAACCAAGGTGGTTACCCGATATTTACCTTAGTTACCAGCCTCTGCAGCTCTCACGCTGCCTGTGCTGCCGGCTCCGGCTCTCTGCACATATAGCTGCTGTACACATCGGGTTAATTAACCCGATGTGTACAGCAGCTAGGAGAGCAAGGAGCCAGCGCTAAGCAGTGTGCGCGGCTCCCTGCTCTCTGCACATGTAGCTGCATTACACATCGGGTTAATTAACCCGATGTGTACTGTAGCTAGGAGAGCAAGGAGCCAGCGCTCAGTGTGCGCGGCTCCCTGCTCCCTGCACACACAGCTGTGCGCTGGTAACTAATGTAAACATCGGGTAACCATACCCGATGTTTACCTTAGTTACCAGTCTCCGCAGCTTCCAGACGGCGGCTCCGTGCAAGTGCAGCGTCGCTTGCACGTCGCTGCTGGCTGGAGGCTGTTCACTGGTCGCTGGTGAGATCTGCCTGTTTGACAGCTCACCAGCGACCATGTAGCGATGCAGCAGCGATCCTGACCAGGTCAGATCGCTGGTCGGATCGCTGCTGCATCGCTAAGTGTGAAGGTACCCTTACACTCCAGAAATCACACTCAGACATCAGATCTTGGAGGCTTAATGAGTCTATCTTATCTTCCCCTGATAACAAGAAATGCATACAGGCTGCTTTAGATAATTATTTTAAAGCAAATGAGAGCCCGGAGATTATTCCGCCCACCCTCTGGGAAGCACACAACGTGGTAATTAGGGGGGCGATGATCTCCATCGCGTCATACTTAAATAAAAAATGGAATAATACACTCCACAAATTATACGAAGAAATAGCAGCCCTGGAACTATCACATAAGAAATCCCAGATCGGATTGGTATTGGAACAATTAGCCGCTAAAAGACAGAGTTTGAAAGATTTGCTTAACAGGAAATCAGCCAAGTACTATATGAATTGGAAAAATAAGCTATATGTGCATGGGGATAGGGCATCAAAATTGATGATATCCCTAATCAAAAAACGCCAAGCACACACTTTTGTTCAATCGCTTAAAATAGCAGGGGGCGGCCGCACCACTGACCCTTCTTGGATCTTTGCGGAATTTTTAAGATTTTGTACAGATCTTTATCAAATTCGACCAAATGAGACACCCTTGGAAAAAGAAAAGAGAATTCTCCTCATTCATTACTTTCTTTCCAAGCTACAACTAACCAAGTTGACCCTAGACCAACAAACAGCTCTTTCCAGGCCCTTTACCTTTGCGGAACTTCAGTCCACCCAGTCCAGAGTCCATTCAGGGAAAGCACCAGGACCTGATGGCCTTCCGATAACATACTACAAATCATTCTCTAGAATATTAACACTCAGTCTACTTAACACGTGCAACGCTGTCATGGCTGGGCATGCCTTCCCTAAACAGGCTCTAGAAGCTCACATTTCGCTGATACATAAAGAGGGGAAGGACTCGGAACTATGTAGTAATTATAGACCAATTTCTCTCTTGAACGTTGACTTAAAAATCTTTGCTAGTATGATTGCTAGCAGAATGGCTGAGTACCTCCCCAACCTTATTTCCACTGACCAGACAGGGTTTGTAAAGGGAAGGGAAGGTAAAGATAACGCTATACGTGCTATACGCTATACGTGTTCTGCATCTCCTCCAGCATGCCAATCTGAATAAAATCCCCTTGGTCCTATTGGGCACAGACGGTGAGAAAGCGTTTGACAGGGTGGACTGGACTTTCCAGAAGGGGACCCTCACACACCTACTTTTCCCCCAGCCCCTCATCCATGCTATAATGCAAATGTACACCTACCCATCAGCAAGAATCATACTCAACAATTCCCTGTCTGACCCATTTGATATCCAGAACGGGACTAGCCAGGTCTTTCACTGGGAAACTAGCCAGGTCTTTCACTGGGAAGGAACAACCACGGGAAGGGCAGTCTCCAGTCAAGGGGACCACCTATGCCAAACATGGTATCCATTTACAGACAGCTGTTTCTGGGTATCGGTTCAGATCCAGACTTCTTTCCGCCGGACCCGGATTTTTCACTATCCGCTCAACTCTAATCACCAGCAGCTAGGAGGAGGAAGAAAAAGAGAAAGAGCAGGTGATTCAGTGTTTTGTGTCAGCGTTTTGTGTACTGTGTGGGGGTAGTGGATGGTTTTGAATGGTTGAAAAATGTTAGTAAGGCCTCAATGTTGTACATGGGAGAGGGAAGGAGAGAGGGGCTGATATAGAGAGAAGGCACAGAATGTGTAGGAGGGGGGTATATGTGAGGGAGTGCAGAAACCAAGACATATAAGAAACTAAGCGATATGACAAACGAATAGTGTAATAAAGCAGAACCAGAATCATGCTTGTGAGATTGTCTGGCCCAGCGTCCCTGTATCCTGCCTTGTCCATATGCCATGATTTGTTGGAAAGAGACTCCTCCAAATGTATAGCTCTTAGGAATATACTGCACACGTTATCCCTAGACCAGACTGAGATACATTTGAAGGATCTGCTGCGATGTATGACACTATTTTATATGTTGAATAATTATGCAGTTACAGAAACACCATATCAGGGATTACTATACAAGATACCAGACACCAAGACTGAGCAAAAAATATCAGAAAAGAAAGTGGGAGTTAATGTGAACCATTTGCTAGACTAGTGTCTAGCATAGCTGAAAACAAGGAACTTTTCACACCTGCCATGGTTTGGTAAATAAATTCTGGTCCTATCTGGGACATTTGTGGTATATTTCTGAGGATTTATCAGATGCACTCAGAGACCTAGTGCTCTACATTTATACATGTCTCATTGCACAAGATGAACAGCAGCTGACCCAGAGGGGAGGTACATCAAATAATTACAAACATAGGTAGCATCAACTCACAGAAGAAAAGACAAGACTTAAAGGGACTGTATCGCGTTTTTTTATTTTTTTTTATCAAAATAAGTGATTCTGAAATGAAGTATTTCTAATTCAAAATTAAATTCGTAGCTTATTTAGTTTTTATGTAATTCTAATTTTACTGTATGCATTGGGGGCCATGTTGGATTTGCTGTGTGTGTAACGACAGTTCCACACTCCTTTATGGCAGCCCCTGTGCATAGAGAATAGTGGTCGCTATCCGACCCTATGTGTACCGTTACAGTGGGCGTATGCTGTGACCTGGACGCGCCCCCTGGGCTGTCCATATCACAGCAAAGGGAAGATTTCAGCGACATTTTTGTGGAGTTTCAATCCATGCTCTTTGCGCCACTTTACACCTGTCAACTGCCGGGATGTGAGTCCGGGCCGCCTCCCCTCCCCCCGTTACCGATCACACAACCCTCCCTCCCTCTGTTCTCACCAGCCCCCGCCCCCTGCCGTTACCGTATGTTATTAAATCACGTCCCTCCACTGTACCCAGCCCCGTTCTGGCGGCCGCCGGTGTGTGTGTCCTCCCTCTGCTCTCACCAGCCCCCTGCCGTTACCGTCTGTAATGAAACCCCCTCCCTCCCCCAGCTGTCCTCAGCCCCGTCCACGTTCATGTGTGTGTGTGTGTCAACCCTTCCGCTTGCTACCCTGTGTGTACTGGTGATACTGTCTGCATGGTTGTTTATCTAATCCTCCCCTGTGTGATACTGTGTGCTGAGCTGTGTATATAATTCTCCCCTGTGTGATACTGTGTGCTGAGCTGTGTATCTAATCATAACCTGTGTGATACTGTGTGCTGAGCTGTGTATCTAATCCTCTCCTGTGTGATACTGTGTGCTGAGCTGTGTATCTAATCCTCCCCTGTGTGATACTGTCTGCTGAGTTGTGTATCTAATCCTCTCCTGTGTGATACTTTGTGCTGAGCTGTGTATCTAATCCTCTCCTGATACTGTCTGCTGAGCCGTGTATCTAATCCTCTCCTGTGATACTGTCTGCTGAGCCGTGTATCTAATCATCTGTGTGATACTGTGTTCTGAGCTGTGTATCTAATCCTCTCCTGTGTGATACTGTGTGCTGAGCTGTGTATCTAATCCTCCCCTGTGTGATACTGTGTGCTGAGCTGTGTATCTAATCCTCCCCTGTGTGATACTGTGTGCTGAGCTGTGTATCTAATCCTCCCCTGTGTGATACTGTCTGCTGAGCTGTGTATCTAATCCTCTCCTGTGTGATACTGTCAGCTGAGCTGTGTATCTAATCCTCCCCTGTGTGATACTGTCTGCTGAGCTGTGTATCTAATCCTCTCCTGTGTGATACTGTCTGCTGAGCTGTGTATCTAATCCTCCCCTGTGTGATACTGTGTGCTGAGCTGTGTATCTAATCCTCCCCTGTGTGATACTGTGTGCTGAGCTGTGTATCTAATCCTACCCTGTGTGATACTGTGTGCTGAGCTGTGTATCTAATCCTCCCCTGTGTGATACTGTGTGCTGAGCTGTGTATCTAATCCTCTCCTGTGTGATACTGTCTGCTGAGCCGTGTATCTGATCCTCTCCTGTGTGATACTGTCTGCTGAGCTGTGTATCTAATCCTCTCCTGTGTGATACTGTCTGCTGAGCCGTGTATCTGATCCTCTCCTGTGTGATACTGTCTGCTGAGCTGTGTGTCTAATCCTCTCCTGTGTGATACTGTCTGCTGAGCTGTGTATCTAATCCTCTCCTGTGTGATACTGTGTGCTGAGCTGTGTATCTAATCCTCTCCTGTGTGATACTTTGTGCTGAGCTGTGTATCTAATCCTCTCCTGATACTGTCTGCTGAGCCATGTATCTAATCCTCTCCTGTGATACTGTCTGCTGAGCCGTGTATCTAATCATCTGTGTGATACTGTGTTCTGAGCTGTGTATCTAATCCTCTCCTGTGTGATACTGTGTTCTGAGCTGTGTATCTAATCCTCTCCTGTGTGATACTGTCTGCTGAGCTGTGTATCTAATCCTCTCCTGTGTGATACTGTCTGCTGAGCCGTGTATCTAATCCTCTCCTGTGTGATACTGTGTGCTGAGCTGTGTATCTAATCCTCTCCTGTGTGATACTGTCTGCACAGCTGTGTATCTAATCCTACCCTTATCCATCATATAGTGCCAGCCACCGTACAGTGCCAACTACTGAGCCACCGTACAGTGCCAACTACTGAGCCACCATACAGTGCCATCTACAGAGCCACAGTACAGTGCCAACTACTGAGCCACCATACAGTGCCAACTACTGAGCCACCGTACAGTGCCAACTACTGAGCCACCGTACAGTGCCAACTACAGAGCCACCGTACAGTGCCATCTACAGAGCCACCATACAGTGCCAACTACTGAGCCACCGTACTGTGCCAACTACTGAGCCACCGTACAGTGCCAACTACTGAGCCACTGTACAGTGCCAACTACTGAGCCACCGTACAGTGCCATCTACAGAGCCACAGTACAGTGCCAACTACTGAGCCACCATGCAGTGCCAACTACTGAGCCACCGTACAGTGCCATCTACAGAGCCACCATACAGTGCCAACTACTGAGCCACCGTACTGTGCCAACTACTGAGCCACCGTACTGTGCCAACTACTGAGCCACCGTACTGTGCCAACTACAGAGCCACCGTACTGTGCCAACTACAGAGCCACCGTACTGTGCCAACTACTGAGCCACCGTACTGTGCCAACTAGAGAGACAACTACTGAGCCACCATACAGTGCCAACTACTGAGCCACCGTACTGTGCCAACTACTGAGCCACCGTACTGTGCCAACTACAGAGCCACCGTACTGTGCCAACTACTGAGCCACCGTACTGTGCCAACTAGAGAGACAACTACTGAGCCACCATACAGAGCCACCATACAGAGCCACCATACAGTGCCAACTACTGAGCCACCATACAGTGCTAACTACTGAGCCACCATACAGTGCCATACAGCGTATACTGTATGTGTAACAGTCAGTGTATATATGTGGGTGCGATGACCGCAGTCTGTATATATATGTGTAACAGTCACTGTATATATGTGTAAGGCTCTGTGCGCACTTACCGTTTTTTGCCGCGGATTTCCTGCGGTTTTGCTGCATGTTTCGCTGCAGAAAACGTTCATAACATCTCTGCAGTGAATCACCAGCAAAACCAATGGGAAAAAAATGCTGTGCGCACTATGCAAATCTTGACAGCTGCATGTTTTGCTGCGGGATTCCCGCAGCTAAAACAATTGCATGAAAATTCTTTTACTCAGGTCCCTGTGGTTTCGAGGGCTGACAGACCAATCACCCGCAGACTGTGAGTCGGCAGAGGATTGATCCCCGGTATCTGGCCGGATGCTGCTCCCCATATAAAGTTTATGGGGAAAAGAATCTGCCCCAAAGGGGTAGGAGCAAGCGCTTCATACTCACTGATGACTGGGCAGCTGTCACACTGCTCTCACGGCGGTGGCTTTCATCTTCCAAAGTCGGCTCATTATTTCATCTCGTATTCACTCCTTCCCTGCTCACCGTTGGCTGTGATTGGTTGCAGGCAGACACACTTCAATGCTGAGTGACAGCTGTCTCAGTGCAACCAAACCAATCACAGCCGCCAGTGGGCGGGTCCATAGCGTACAGTAAACCAAAAATAATTATCAAAAACAGCGTGCGGTCCGCCCCAATTTTTCGAACCAGCCAGGATAAAGCATCACAGCTGGGGGCTGGTATTCTCAGGCTGGGGAGGCCCACGTTATGGGGAGCCCCCCAGCCTAAAAATATCATCCAGCAGCCACCCGTAATTGCCGCTTCCATTAAATGCGACAGTGCCGGACTTTTCACGGGTCTTCCCGTTGCCGTGATGCGGTGGCAATCAAGGTAATGAAGGAGTTAATGGCAGCAGCCCATAGCTGCCAATAAGTCATAGTTTACTGATGGCAGGCGTCTATATGACACCCCCTCATCACTAAACTGTAACTGAAAGTAAGGCTAGGTTCACACACTGCTTTTTTTTTATGCTGCTTTTTTGTGTTTTTTGTAGCAAAAAACGTACAAAAAAGCACCTGTTGCAAAAAAACGCGGCAACAACGCATGATTTACCGCGTTTTTTGTTGCGTTTTTGCTCACTGCCTTTTTATGCGTTTTTATCATTGAACAATGCCATTAAAGATTGTTTAAAAAATAAAAAAAGATAAAAGGTCTGACATTTCCTTCTTCAATATGTTCTTCATTCCCTACTAGTGTATGCAGGAGAGCAGACAGCTGCAGAACTACAAGGCTCAGCATGCTCCATCCAGGACTGTATGCTGGAGGGACAGGCAGGGGGAGCAGAACTACAAGGCTCAGCATACTCCATCTAATAGTGTATGCAGGAGAGCAGACAGCAGCTGCAGAACTACAAGGCTCAGCATGCTTCATCCAATAGTGTATGCAGTAGAGCAGACAACAGCTGCAGAACTACAAGGTTCAGCATCCTCCATCCAGGACTGTATGCAGTAGTTTTTTGCCCCCCCAAAAAATGACATGGGCTTCGCCATATTTTTGTATGCTAGCCAGGTACAGCAGTAAGGTACGGGCTGCCCCCAACCCCCAGCTGCCTATTTGTACCCGGTTGTGAACCAAAAATATAGCAAAGTCCTTTTTTTTAAATTATTTCATGACTTTCATTAAATAATTAAAATAAAAAAAAGACGTGGGCTTCGCCCAATTTTTGAGTCCAGCCAGGTACAACTAGGCAGCTGTGGATTGGAATCCGCAGTGCAGGGTGCCCATGCTTTCTGGGCACCCCCGCTACGAAATGCAGTCCGCAGCCACCCCAGAAAATGGCGCTTTCATAGAAGAGCCATCTTCTGGCGCTGTATCCAACTCTTCCAGCTGCCCTGATGCCGGGTGGCTCGCTGGGTAATAATGGGGTTAGGGCTAGCTTTATATTATCAGATGGCCCTAAGCCCGAAATTCATGGTGTCACGCCAATATTAGACATGGCCACCATGAATTTCTAGTAAAGATAAAATAAAACACAACACACAGAAAAATATTTTTATGAGAAATAAAACACAACACAATTAGTGACTCCATCTTTATTGAAATAAAGAACCCCCCTCCTCAGTAATCCTGGGTCAAGGGTCCCGCGCCGTCCAAAATCATCTGATCGGTTTGCTGGAAGGCATACCGATCAAATGTTGTGTCAGGATAAAACATGTGAATCACATCACACATCAGCTGATTGTATTAAAGCTGTTTATACAATCAGCTGATGCATCAGTGAAAAAAAAAACAACAAAACCCTACACACTTACGTGCTGGCTCCTGTCCAATCGCTGCAGGAGCTGCCGGTAATCAGCTGATAGTCTCCTGACGGCATTAGCTGATAGCTGGGCGGTAAAAAGCCGGCGTCACTGCGCGACTTGCAATCAGCTGATGCGTCAGGTGACTGCATCAGGTGATTCTCCGCCAGGTCCTGCATCCATCGGACGAGCCTTGGAGCCGGCACACAGCCTGAGCAGCAGTACCGTAAGAGGAGCTATTAGCGGGCATGGCACCGGGAGTCTGCAGACAGGTGAGTATGTCTTTTTTATTTTTTTCTACTGTTCACTTGATTTCCAGCTGCTTCATCTCCCGCACAGGAGCGGGCCTGCCGGCCACACGGGAGCGGGCCTGCCGGCCGCACGGAAGATTGATGACTGCACGGGAGTGGGCCTGCCGCCCGCACGGGAGCGGGCCTGCGGCCGCACGGGGGACTGATGACCGCACGGGAGCGGGCCTGCGGCCGCACGGGAGACTTATGACCGCAGTCTGTGACATATATGTATAAATCTGTTTCCACTTTACTTCCGGGTGGAGCTGTACAATTCATATACAGTCACCCAGAAAATGGCGACACATTACTATGAAATACACCTCCTCCCCTTTTGGGTGCAGTGTAACACCCAAAAGGGAGGAGAATAGGCATGTCATCTAGTGACTGCCCAAATTTGCAGCTATCATATTTCTACTAAGGATTAGAGTTGAGCGCGGTTCGCGGTTCGAAGTTCTCCAGTTCTAGGCTCGAGTGATTTTGGGGCCTGTTCTAGATCGAACTAGAACTCGAGCTTTTTGCAAAAGCTCGATAGTTCTAGAAACGTTCGAGAACGGTTCTAGCAGCAAAAAACCAGCTAATTCCTAGCTGGCTTTCCGCTGTAATAGTGTAAGTCACTCTGTGACTCACACTATTATGACATTTCAGTGTATAGTGTGCGTGAACAGCGCCTTCAGATCACTGCTGTTTGTATAATGGCGATCGCCATTTTTTTTTTTTTTTTCCCTTGTTTTCCTTCCCTAAGCGCGCGCGTCTTGTGGGGCGGGCAAGCATGTCAGCCAATCCCAGACACACACACAGCTAAGTGGACTTTTAGCCAGAGAAGCAACGGCATGTGTGATAGGATGTCCATGTCACATGTCCCTGCATTATAAAACTGGACATTTTCCTCCAGGACGCCATTATCTCTTCTGCGTCTTTGGTGTCAGACATCACTGTCGCAGCTCCGTCCTTTGTCCTATCGCTGATACAGCTGTATGCGCTCCATACACAGCGCTGGACAGCTTAGGGAGAGCACTTTCTATCAGTCCTTTTAAGGGCTCAAACCGGCAGGGTCAGAGCCATAGGTGACAGGTCCTGAAAACAGCCACAGCGTCTGTGTAGCAAAGGTCAGGGATTTCCTCCCTGCATTTCCCTATTAGGAGGTAATAGAAAGGCAGGCTTCCTTTCCTCTACCCAGAGCCCCACAATCCTGGCACTGTACCCTCCTGTCCTCTGCACACTCCAACTCATTATAACTAAGCCATTATACTAGCAAACACTCAGTGTACCTAGTGGCATCCTAAACGTGGCTATTGGACTTTGCTATAGTCCCACTAGTGCAAAGACATTTGCAGCACCTCTGCCTGCATTGCACACTCCAACTCATTATAACTAAGCCATTATACTAGCAAACACTCAGTGTACCTAGTGGCATCCTAAACGTGGCTATTGGACTTTGCTATAGTCCCACTAGTGCAAAGACATTTGCAGCACCTCTGCCTGCATTGCACACTCCAACTCATTATAACTAAGCCATTATACTAGCAAACACTCAGTGTACCTAGTGGCATCCTAAACGTGGCTATTGGACTTTTGTCTAGTCCCACTAGTGCAAAGACATTTGCAGCACCTCCGCCTGCATTGCACACTCCAACTCATTATAAATAAGCCATTATACTAGCAAACACTCAGTGTACCTAGTGGCATCCTAAACGTGGCTATTGGACTTTGCTATAGTCCCACTAGTGCAAAGACATTTGCAGCACCTCTGCCTGCATTGCACACTCCAACTCATTATAACTAAGCCATTATACTAGCAAACACTCAGTGTACCTAGTGGCATCCTAAACGTGGCTATTGGACTTTGCTATAGTCCCACTAGTGCAAAGACATTTGCAGCACCTCTGCCTGCATTGCACACTCCAACTCATTATAACTAAGCCATTATACTAGCAAACACTCAGTGTACCTAGTGGCATCCTAAACGTGGCTATTGGACTTTGCTATAGTCCCACTAGTGCAAAGACATTTGCAGCACCTCTGCCTGCATTGCACACTCCAACTCATTATAACTAAGCCATTATACTAGCAAACACTCAGTGTACCTAGTGGCATCCTAAACGTGGCTATTGGACATTTGTCTAGTCCCACTAGTGCAAAGACATTTGCAGCACCTCTGCCTGCATTGCACACTCCAACTCATTATAACTAAGCCATTATACTAGCAAACACTCAGTGTACCTAGTGGCATCCTAAACGTGGCTATTGGACATTTGTCTAGTCCCACTAGTGCAAAGACATTTGCAGCACCTCTGCCTGCATTGCACACTCCAACTCATTATAACTAAGCCATTATACTAGCAAACACTCAGTGTACCTAGTGGCATCCTAAACGTGGCTATTGTACTTTTGTCTAGTCACACTAGTGCAAAGACATTTGCAGCACCTCTGCCTGCATTGCACACTCCAACTCATTATAACTAAGCCATTATACTAGCAAACACTCAGTGTACCTAGTGGCATCCTAAACGTGGCTATTGGACATTTGTCTAGTCCCACTAGTGCAAAGACATTTGCAGCACCTCTGCCTGCATTGCACACTCCAACTCATTATAACTAAGCCATTATACTAGCAAACACTCAGTGTACCTAGTGGCATCCTAAACGTGGCTATTGGACTTTGCTATAGTCCCACTAGTGCAAAGACATTTGCAGCACCTCTGCCTGCATTGCACACTCCAACTCATTATAACTAAGCCATTATACTAGCAAACACTCAGTGTACCTAGTGGCATCCTAAACGTGGCAATTGGACTTTGCTATAGTCCCACTAGTGCAAAGACATTTGCAGCACCTCTGCCTGCATTGCACACTCCAACTCATTATAACTAAGCCATTATACTAGCAAACACTCAGTGTACCTAGTGGCATCCTAAACGTGGCTATTGGACTTTGCTATAGTCCCACTAGTGCAAAGACATTTGCAGCACCTCTGCCTGCATTGCACACTCCAACTCATTATAACTAAGCCATTATACTAGCAAACACTCAGTGTACCTAGTGGCATCCTAAACGTGGTAATTGGACTTTGCTATAGTCCCACTAGTGCAAAGACATTTGCAGCACCTCTGCCTGCATTGCACACTCCAACTCATTATAACTAAGCCATTATACTAGCAAACACTCAGTGTACCTAGTGGCATCCTAAACGTGGCTATTGGACTTTGCTATAGTCCCACTAGTGCAAAGACATTTGCAGCACCTCTGCCTGCATTGCACACTCCAACTCATTATAACTAAGCCATTATACTAGCAAACACTCAGTGTACCTAGTGGCATCCTAAACGTGGCTATTGGACATTTGTCTAGTCCCACTAGTGCAAAGACATTTGCAGCACCTCTGCCTGCATTGCACACTCCAACTCATTATAACTAAGCCATTATACTAGCAAACACTCAGTGTACCTAGTGGCATCCTAAACGTGGCTATTGGACATTTGTCTAGTCCCACTAGTGCAAAGACATTTGCAGCACCTCTGCCTGCATTGCACACTCCAACTCATTATAACTAAGCCATTATACTAGCAAACACTCAGTGTACCTAGTGGCATCCTAAACGTGGCTATTGGACATTTGTCTAGTCCCACTAGTGCAAAGACATTTGCAGCACCTCTGCCTGCATTGCACACTCCAACTCATTATAACTAAGCCATTATACTAGCAAACACTCAGTGTACCTAGTGGCATTCTAAACGTGGCTATTGGACTTTGCTATAGTCCCACTAGTGCAAAGACATTTGCAGCACCTCTGCCTGCATTGCACACTCCAACTCATTATAACTAAGCCATTATACTAGCAAACACTCAGTGTACCTAGTGGCATCCTAAACGTGGCTATTGTACTTTTGTCTAGTCCCACTAGTGCAAAGACATTTGCAGCACCTCTGCCTGCATTGCACACTCCAACTCATTATAAATAAGCCATTATACTAGCAAACACTCAGTGTACCTAGTGGCATCCTAAACGTGGCTATTGGACTTTGCTATAGTCCCACTAGTGCAAAGACATTTGCAGCACCTCTGCCTGCATTGCACACTCCAACTCATTATAACTAAGCCATTATACTAGCAAACACTCAGTGTACCTAGTGGCATCCTAAACGTGGCTATTGGACTTTGCTATAGTCCCACTAGTGCAAAGACATTTGCAGCACCTCTGCCTGCATTGCACACTCCAACTCATTATAACTAAGCCATTATACTAGCAAACACTCAGTGTACCTAGTGGCATCCTAAACGTGGCTATTGGACTTTGCTATAGTCCCACTAGTGCAAAGACATTTGCAGCACCTCTGCCTGCATTGCACACTCCAACTCATTATAACTAAGCCATTATACTAGCAAACACTCAGTGTACCTAGTGGCATCCTAAACGTGGCTATTGGACATTTGTCTAGTCACACTAGTGCAAAGACATTTGCAGCACCTCTGCCTGCATTGCACACTCCAACTCATTATAACTAAGCCATTATACTAGCAAACACTCAGTGTACCTAGTGGCATCCTAAACGTGGCTATTGGACATTTGTCTAGTCCCACTAGTGCAAAGACATTTGCAGCACCTCTGCCTGCATTGCACACTCCAACTCATTATAACTAAGCCATTATACTAGTAAACACTCAGTGTACCTAGTGGCATTCTAAACGTGGCTATTGGACTTTGCTATAGTCCCACTAGTGCAAAGACAATTGCAGCACCTCTGCCTGCATTGCACACTCCAACTCATTATAACTAAGCCATTATACTAGCAAACACTCAGTGTACCTAGTGGCATCCTAAACGTGGCTATTGTACTTTTGTCTAGTCACACTAGTGCAAAGACATTTGCAGCACCTCTGCCTGCATTGCACACTCCAACTCATTATAACTAAGCCATTATACTAGCAAACACTCAGTGTACCTAGTGGCATCCTAAACGTGGCTATTGGACATTTGTCTAGTCCCACTAGTGCAAAGACATTTGCAGCACCTCTGCCTGCATTGCACACTCCAACTCATTATAACTAAGCCATTATACTAGCAAACACTCAGTGTACCTAGTGGCATCCTAAACGTGGCTATTGGACTTTGCTATAGTCCCACTAGTGCAAAGACATTTGCAGCACCTCTGCCTGCATTGCACACTCCAACTCATTATAACTAAGCCATTATACTAGCAAACACTCAGTGTACCTAGTGGCATCCTAAACGTGGCAATTGGACTTTGCTATAGTCCCACTAGTGCAAAGACATTTGCAGCACCTCTGCCTGCATTGCACACTCCAACTCATTATAACTAAGCCATTATACTAGCAAACACTCAGTGTACCTAGTGGCATCCTAAACGTGGCTATTGGACTTTGCTATAGTCCCACTAGTGCAAAGACATTTGCAGCACCTCTACCTGCATTGCACACTCCAACTCATTATAACTAAGCCATTATACTAGCAATTTTTGCTGCCAGTTTAAGGGCCGTAGTTGCATTGTCAGGGATATTTATTCTTTTTTATTCTGCTGTTAATAAAGCTAGACCACCACTGCAATCTACACCACCTCTCAATTTTTACTACCACATTTTCAGTGCACAATCTTGTCGCAATCAACATGAGTGGCAAAATGACAGATGCTGGTGGAAAGGGGAAGAGGCGTGGTGGAAAAGGCAAAAAAGGTTTTGTCCGTGGGGAAGGTGGCAAAGCTCCATTATCATCTGCTGAAGATAGAGCATCTACCAGCAAAAGTAAGATGTCTACTACTTACCGTGGACAATCCGATGTGCTCCCTTTTTTACGGACACGAACAACAGGAACAAAGGTAGATGATGGCCAAAAAAGGAAAATGCTTGAATGGATCTCAAGTGGTCCAACAAGTGCCCTCTCAGCCACTTCAAGTACCGCATCCAAAAAACACCAGTCCTCTGAGTTGTCATCCCAATCAAACTTGCTTTCTCCCAGCTCTGAAGTCTCCATCAGCCCTGCACAGTATGGTGGAACTGAGATGGCTGAGTCTGCAGAGCTGTTCAGTCACACTATAGCCTGGGAATCAGAGGTCTGCTCCCAAGCTACAGTGAGTACATAACAGGAAATGGTCTGCAGTGATGCCCAGAACCTTTGTGACTCTGATTCAGGCCGTGAGGAACAAGTTTCTGAGCATAATGTTGACCCTTTGTCACAAACTGTAACACCTGTGGTTATAGACAATGAGGAACATACTGATGAAGATGAGACGCAGATACCCGATTGGGATGACAACTTAAATATTCGGTCAGGGCAAGAAGAGGCTCGGTCTGAGGGGGAGGGGAGTGCAAACACAACAATTGATGATGAAGTTCTAGATCCCACCTACTGTCAACCCACAGTCAGGCACTCGAGGAGGTCAACAGAGGTGGTGGAGGAGGATGCAACTGATGACGAAGTTACCTTGCGCCTTCCTGTACAGAGTCAGAGTACTGGTAGCACGTGTACAACTGCATCCTCAGCCACCACTCTGCCTCTGAGCATTATTCGGGGTGGATCAACAGGTCGCATGGCCTCTAAGCCTTGCCTAGCCTGGTCCTTTTTTGACATAGAAAAAGATCGCCCAAATTATGTGATCTGTAAAATTTGTCATGGTTCTCTTAGTAGAGGTCAAAACCTCAGCAGTTTGACAACTTCTTCCATGAATCGTCACATGAATAAATATCATATGGCCCGGTGGGAAGCTCACCGTGCTGCAATGCGGCCTAGCGGAGCGAACCATCCACCGCCTGCCCCTTCCAGTGCATCCGCGCGCTCGTCATCTTCTAGGACTGTGGGGACAGCTGTCACACCTGTTTTTCCACCCACAACTTCCACCACTGTAACCGCAACAGGCAGTTTGCTTGGTAGGTCGTCAGTTGGTTTGGAAGGGGAAACAAGTGAGTGTGTACAGCTCTCTCAGACATCGATAGCACCAACGTTGGATGAAGGCAACATCATGTCTCCGCCTGCACTTTCCTCACGAACCTGCATTTTTCCAGGGACACCCTACTCAACACCGTCTACACACAGCAGCCAGATCTCTGTCCCTCAGATGTGGTCAAATAAAAGGCCACTTCCTGCGACCCATGACAAAGCTAAGAGGTTGACTCTATCCCTCTGTAAGCTGTTGGCTACCGAAATGCTGCCTTTCCACCTAGTGGACACACAGGATTTTAGAGACCTTATGTCTGTCGCTGTGCCCCAGTACCAGATGCCTAGTCGCCACTACTTCTCTAAGAAAGGTGTACCCGCGCTACACCAGCATGTCGCACACAACATCACCGCTTCATTGAGAAACTCTGTGTGTGAACGGGTGCATTTCACCACCGATACTTGGACCAGTAAGCATGGACAGGGACGTTACATGTCGCTCACTGGGTACTGGGTAACTATGGTAATAGATGGTGAAGGGTCTGCTGCACAAGTCTTGCCGTCCCCACGACTTGTGTGTCAATCCTCTGTCTGTCCAAGTTCCGCCACTGCTTCTGCATCCTCCACCTCATCTGGGTCCTCCACCTCCGCCCCAAGCCTGCCTGGTCAGGCCACCAGCGTTCTCACTGCGCAGAAGGAATCACGCACCCCTCATTACTATGCTGGCAGCAGAGCGCAACGGCATCAGGCGGTCTTTAGCTTGACATGTCTTGGGAATAAGAGCCACACAGCTGAGGAGTTGTGGTCAGCTCTGCGGTCCAAGTTTAATAAATGATTGTCTCCACTCAACCCGCAGCCTGGTAAGGCCGTGTGCGACAATGCTGCAAACCTGGGTGCGGCCCTTCGCCTGGGCAAGGTGACACATGTACCTTGTATGGCTCACGTGTTGAACCTTGTCGTGCAGCAATTTTTAACACACTATCCCGGCCTAGATGGCCTTCTGAACAGGGCACGAAAACTGTCTGCTCACTTCCGCCGTTCAAGCGCCGCAGCTGAGCGACTTGCATCGCTCCAGAAGTCTTTCGGCCTGCCGGTTCATCGCCTGAAATGCGATGTGGCGACACGCTGGAATTCAACTCTCCACATGTTACAGCGACTGTGGCAGCACCGCCGTGCCCTGGTGCAATACGTCATGACGTATAGCCTGGGCCAACGAGATGCAGAGGTGGGGCAGATCACCCTCATGGAGTGGTCTCAGATCAAGGACCTATGCACCCTTCTGCACAGTTTCGACATGGCGACGAATATGTTTAGCGCTAACAATGCCATTATCAGCATGACGATTCCAGTCATTTACATGCTGGAGCACACGCTAAACACTATTCGGAGTCAGGGGGTGGGACAACATGAAGGGGAGGAACTACAGGAGGATTCATATGCGCAAGGGACAACAACATCACCAAGGTCCAGACGTTCATCATCACCAACGCAGCAGGCATGGGACAATGGGGGACAGGGATCGACAAGGGCGCATAGTAGCAGGCGAAATTTTGAGCATGGTGCAGGAGAACATGAAGAAATGGAGGACGAACTGTCCATGGACATGGAAGACTCAGCAGATGAGGGAGCCCTTGGTCAAATTTCAGTTGAAAGAGGTTGGGGGGAGATGTCAGAGGAAGAAAGAACGGTTAGCACCTCTATGCCACAAACACAGCGTGGACTTGGTCCGCATGGCTGCGCAAGACACATGAGTGCCTTCTTGTTGCACTACCTCCAACATGACCCTCGTATTGTCAAAATTAGAAGTGATGATGACTACTGGCTTGCCACACTATTAGATCCCCGGTACAAGTCCAAATTTTGTGACATAATTCCAGCCATAGAAAGGGACGCACGTATGCAGGAGTATCAGCAGAAGCTGTTACTCGATCTTAGATCCGCTTTTCCACCAAACAACCGTGCAGGTGCAGGGAGTGAATCTCCCAGTTGTAACTTGACAAACATGGGACGGTCTCGTCATCTTCAACAGTCTACACGTACCAGTAGGACCGTATCTGGTGCTGGTAACAGCAATTTTATGGAATCTTTTCATAATTTTTTTAGACCCTCCTTTGCAAGGCCACCAGAGACAACAAGTCTGACACATAGTCAACGGCTGGAGAGGATGATACAGGAGTATCTACAAATGAACATCGATGCCATGACTTTGCAAATGGAGCCTTGCTCATTTTGGGCTTCAAATCTAGAAAAATGGCCAGAGCTCTCCAGTTACGCCTTGGAGATTTTGTCGTGTCCAGCTGCCAGCGTTGTCTCTGAACGTGTCTTCAGTGCTGCTGGGTGTGTGCTGACAGATAAGCTCACGCGTCTGTCCAGTGACAATGTGGACAGACTGACGTTCATCAAAATGAATAAGTCATGGATCCAGAAGGAATTTACAACCCCTGTGTCATCCTGGGGAGAGTAAATGCTTGTGGATTTGGAATGTGCTTGATGCAAATCTAGCTGTGAAGTGTACAACTAGGGCACAAGTGCTGCCACTGAATGGGTGGGTGTGTGTGGGGCACAATTTTGGGAAAAAAGGGAGGCTCCGCTTGGAGTAACCCTTGCTTGATGTGTTTTTAAAAGAAGCCAAGATGAACAGAGCTGGGATCAGGAAAGACTTTGCTACCTACCCCGGTGTCATCCTGGGGACGGATAAGAATGGCGTATTTTGGAATGTGCTTGATGCAAATCTAGCTGTGAAGTGTACAACTAGGGCACAAGTGCTGCCACTGAATGGGTGGGTGTGTGTGGGGCACAATTTTTGGAAAAAAAGGGAGGCTCCGCTTGGAGTAACCCTTGCTTACATTGTTTTTAAAAGGAGCCAAGATGAACAAGTCATGGTTCAGCAAAGACTTTATCTACCTACCCCGGTGTCATGCTGGGGACGGTTAATTATGGCGTATTTTTGAATGTGCTTGATGCAAATCAAAACATCCTGTTTGCAACTAGAGCACAAGTGCTGCCACTGATGGGGTGTCTGTGTGGCCCAATTTTTAGAAAAAAGGGAGACTCCGCTTGGAGTAACCCTTGCTTACATTGTTTTTAAAAGGAGCCAAGATGAACAAGTCATGGTTCAGCAAAGACTTTATCTACCTACCCCGGTGTCATGCTGGGGACGGTTAATTATGGCGTATTTTTTAATGTGCTTGATGCAAATCAAAACATCCTGTTTGCAGCTAGGGCACAAGTGCTGCCACTGATGGGGTGTCTGTGTGCCCAATTTTTGGAAAAAAGGGAGACTCCGCTTGGAGTAACCCTTGCTTGCTGTGTTTTTTAAAAATGATCCAAGATGAACAGAGCTGGGATCAGGAAAGACTTTGCTACCTACCCCGGTGTCATCCTGGGGACGGATAAGAATGGCGTATTTTGGAATGTGCTTGATGCAAATCTAGCTGTGAAGTGTACAACTAGGGCACAAGTGCTGCCACTGAATGGGTGGGTGTGTGTGGGGCACAATTTTTGGAAAAAAGGGAGGCTCCGCTTGGAGTAACCCTTGCTTGATGTGTTTTTAAAAGAAGCCAAGATGAACAGAGCTGGGATCAGGAAAGACTTTGCTACCTACCCCGGTGTCATCCTGGGGACGGATAAGAATGGCGTATTTTGGAATGTGCTTGATGCAAATCTAGCTGTGAAGTGTACAACTAGGGCACAAGTGCTGCCACTGAATGGGTGGGTGTGTGTGGAGCACAATTTTTGGAAAAAAGGGAGGCTCCGCTTGGAGTAACCCTTGCTTGATGTGTTTTTAAAAGTAGCCAAGATGAACAGAGCTGGGATCAGGAAAGACTTTGCTACCTACCCCGGTGTCATCCTGGGGACGGATAAGAATGGCGTATTTTGGAATGTGCTTGATGCAAATCTAGCTGTGAAGTGTACAACTAGGGCACAAGTGCTGCCACTGAATGGGTGGGTGTGTGTGGGGCACAATTTTTGGAAAAAAGGGAGGCTCCGCTTGGAGTAACCCTTGCTTGATGTGTTTTTAAAAGTAGCCAAGAGGAACAGAGCTGGGATCAGGAAAGACTTTGCTACCTACCCCGGTGTCATCCTGGGGACGGATAAGAATGGCGTATTTTGGAATGTGCTTGATGCAAATCTAGCTTTGAAGTGTACAACTAGGACACAAGTGCTGCCACTGAATGGGTGGGTGTGTGTGGGGCACAATTTTTGGAAAAAAGGGAGGCTCCGCTTGGAGTAACCCTTGCTTACATTGTTTTTAAAAGGAGCCAAGATGAACAAGTCATGGTTCAGCAAAGACTTTATCTACCTACCCCGGTGTCATGCTGGGGACGGTTAATTATGGCGTATTTTTGAATGTGCTTGATGCAAATCAAAACATCCTGTTTGCAACTAGGGCACAAGTGCTGCCACTGATAGGGTGTCTGTGTGCCCAATTTTTGGAAAAAAGGGAGACTCCGCTTGGAGTAACCCTTGCTTGCTGTGTTTTTTAAAAATGATCCAAGATGAACAGAGCTGGGATCAGGAAAGATTTTATCTACCTACCCCGGTGTCATCCTGGGGACGGATAAGAATGGCGTATTTTGGAATGTGCTTGATGCAAATCTAGCTGTGAAGTGTACAACTAGGGCACAAGTGCTGCCACTGAATGGGTGGGTGTGTGTGGGGCCCAATTTTTGGAAAAAAAGGGAGACTACGCTTGGAGTCACCTTGCGGTGTTTTACATGATTTTAGAAGGGCGTGCCATGCCTATATCTGTGTGTCCTCCTCTTTTTCCTTGTCCAGCTGTTTTGTTTTCGCATGAGTATATGTCCTTGTCACTTTCCCATGTGTTTGTGTTGTGTTGTGAGTTGTTTGTCACCTTTTGGACACCTTTGAGGGTGTTTTCTAGGTGTTTTTATGTGTTTGTGATTGCCTGCCATTGTTTCCTATGCAGTTCGAGTTCGGTTCGTCGAACGTTCGACGAGCCGAACTCGAACGGGACCTCCGTTCGGCGAACCGACCTCGAGCCGAACCGGGACCGGTTCGCTCATCTCTACTAAGGATTACTATAGCTTTTTGATGTGTACACAGGAAGAAGCTCCCCCTACCCTACTGGCAATTATAAGTATTTTTAATATAAAAGTTTTATTTTACATATTTAAAAGTTGAAATACATTAAGAAAATAGTTGTTACACACTTATAATAATATTGTTAGCTGATTTGGCCTACAAAAAAAAAAAAAAAAAATTAGACGATACAGTCCCTTTAACCCCTTCACGACCGGCCGATTTTTCGCTTTCCGTTTTTTTTTTTCGCCATTCTTTTTCTGAGAGACGTAACTTTTTTATTTTTCAGTCAATATGGTCATGTGAGGGCTCATTTTTTGCGGAACGAGCTGTACTTTTAAATGAAACCATCAGTTTTACCATATTGTGTACTAGAAAATGGCAAAAAAATTCCAAATGCTGAAAAATTGCAAAAAAAGTGCGATAGCACTATGGTTTTTGAGATATTTTATTCACTGTGTTCACTATATGGTAAAACTGATGAGTGGGTGTGATGCCTCAGGTCAGTGCGAGTTCGTAGACACCAAACATGTATAGGTTTACTTTTATATAAGGGGTTAAAAAAAAATCGGAAATTTGTCCGAAAAAAGTGGCGCACGTTTTACGCCATATTCCGTGACCCGTAGCGTTCTCATTTTTCGGGATCTTAGGCTCAATGACGGCTTATTTTTTGCGTCTCGAGCTGACGTTTTTAACGGTACCATTTTTGCGCAGATGCTATGTTTTGATCGCCTCTTATTGCATTTTGCGCAAAAGTTGTGGCGACAAAAAAACGTCGTTTTGGCGTTTGGAATTTTTTTGCCGCTACGCCGTTTACTGATCAGATTAATTGATTTTATATTTTGATAGATCGGGCGTTTCTGAACGCGGCGATACCAAATGTGTGTATATTTTTTATTTTTTTTAACCCTTTAATTTTCAATGGGGCGAATGGGGGGTGATTTGAACTTTTAGGTTTTTTTGTTTTTTTTTAATTTTTTAAAACTTATTTTTTAACTTTTTTTTTTTATTTTACTAGTCCCCCTAGGGGGCTATTGCGATCAGCATTCCGATCGCTCTGCAGTATCTGCTGATCACAGCTGCAAGGCTGTAAACAGCAGATACGCTGTCTTTCTCTTTTGCTGTGCCCCGGGCACAGCGAAAGTGAAACCAAGTCAGGTGTAGTACAGGAGTCATCACATGACCCTGTGCTACCATGACAACTATCGGGAGTCACGTGATTGCGTCACGTGACTTCCGGTATCGGGCGGTAAGGAAAATATTACCGCAATCGCGCTTATAATGGCGCTGTCATGTATTGACAGCGCCATATAAGGGGTTAATCGGCACGAGCAGATAACGATTCTGCTCGTGCCTAGCAGGCACACATCTCAGCTGTGAAAATCAGCTGAGATGTGCGCCGATCGCGGCATGCTGCCGCCAGAGGACCGCGGGCAGTAACATTATGTCATTTAGGACGTTATTTTACGGCCCGCGGTCGTTAAGGGGTTAACTAATACACAGCAGGGAAACAGCAGTTTAGCATACCAATATCAGAGACAGCTTAAGTGTGAATACAGAAGAGGAGATGAGATGACAATCTATGAAGGAAATTCAAATGGACAGATCAAATGGACAGTCATGGACTATCTATCAGTAATTGCAGCAGAAAAAGAAACACTGGAGTGATGTTCAGAAACGATGAGCCGTACCTTTCATCACCAAGCACCCTCTCTCTCACTTGAATGCTATCAGAGTCTACCTATCTCTTATTCCCGTACCCTACCCTTCCCTACTGATCCCTTTCCTTCCCTTTGTCTACTGTGTAGTTTTACTCATCTGATTATATAGTTGATAATTGAACTAGTTTCATGCTAAGGGCTGGTTCACACTAAGCGACAGCGACAACGAGGTCGCTGTTACGTCACCATTTTCTGTGACTTAACAGCGACCTTGTAAGTCGCTGTTATGATCGCTGCTTAGCTGTCAAACACAGCAGCCGAAGCAGCGATCATAACCGAGAGAGCAGGGAGCAGCACACACTGCTTAGCGCTGGCTCCTTGCTCTCCTAGCTACAGTACACATCGGGTTAATTAACCCGATGTGTACTGCAGCTACATGTGCAGAGAGCAGGGAGCCGCGCACACTGCTTAGCGCTGGCTCCTTGCTCTCCTAGCTACAGTACACATCGGGTTAATTAACCCGATGTGTACTGCAGCTACATGTGCAGAGAGCCGGAGCCGGCAGCACAGGCATCGTGAGAGCTGCGGAGGCTGGTAACTAAGGTAAATATCGGGTAACCACCTTGGTTACCCGATGTTTACCCTAGTTACAGCTTACCGCAGCTGCCAGACGCCGGCTCCTGCTCCCTGCTCGCTTCATTTCGTCGCTCTCTCGCTGTCAGACACAGCGATCTGTGTGTCACAGTGGGAGAGCGCCTTTGAAGAAAACGAACCAGGGCTGTGTGTAACGAGCAGCGATCTCGCAGCAGGGACCAGATCGCTGCTCAGTGTCACACACAGCGAGATCGCTAATGAGGTCACTGTTGCATCACCAAAACCGTGCCGTAGCAGCGATTTCGGTAGCGATCTCGCTATGTGTGAAGCACCCCTTAGGCCACTCTTTTTTTTTGGTTTGCATCTTTTTATTAACATTTTACAAATTTTAATACAAGAAATAGAAGGAATAAGGGAGGAATTAGGGAAGGGAAAAAGGAATAGACATAAAGGAAAAAAGGAAAAACCAACAGTTAAGTGTCGCCTTTATGGCCAATGCTTCAAAAATATTAACATCAAACGTTTTGTCACCAACGTACTTGGAACAACAAAAACAATAATATACATGAGAAATAATAATCATTACATGTCAGGAGGCTAAGTTATCTGCAGACTAGGCATAAGTGTTTTCGCCCATAAAGAACATCTCAATTTGTATCTCAAAAAGTTATTTTCTTTCAATGCAAAACTATACTCGTATGAATTATGTGATGATATCCGTTCAATAATTTATATTATGGAAGGTGGCTCTACCTGTCTCCATTTTGAAGCAATAAGATATTTTACCACAAGTAGAATATGGCAAATTATGTGTCTGCATGGGTCTTTAAACTCTTCTATATCAATTAACAATAGTGCCAGTTGGGGGGAGAGAATGAATCTCTGTGATGTAACTTTATTTATTAGATCACACACATCTTCCCACATCTTTTTTAAAGCTGGACAACTCCAAAAAATATGCAAAATAGACCCATTTTCTCCACACTCTCTCCAGCACAAAGGAGAGTTAGATACAGAAATTTTGTGCAGCTTTTGAGGAGTGAAATACCAGTGTGAAAGCACCTTAAAGTAAGCTTCTTGCAATGTGGCACAGGAAGTGTTGGAACTAAGGCCACTCTTGAGACTTTTCAGTACCAACCTAACGTTGGCTAATGTCTTGGAACTTTATATGAAGACATTGTTTCTTCTTTTTTTTTTAAATTCATTCTGATGAGATGTGCATATGATCTAATGAGAAATGTTATGTTATATGTGTTGAAAATTTAATAAACAAAACATTGAAAAGAAAAGGAAGCAGCGGGGTCATCGGCTACCAGGGTGTTGGCGGCCGGGTCCTCAGCCACTTGGTCATTGGCGCCCGGTTCCTGTGCTGAGTCACAGAGCTCCTATTCAAGAGCTGGAGTCGTCAGACAGGTCGGTGGTTCCTGGATGGCATCGCTTTTGGCAGGGGCAACCAGGTCAGTTGTCACCCCTCCACTTTGCTCTTCCTCCAGGTGTAGGGGCCTTGGTTCAGTGTAGGCCCGCATCACCCCAACTGAGCCCATCATGGAATTCCATTAGTGATGGCGTCCAGCTGCTGCTGCCTCATCTGCTGGGTCAGGCGCAGCACCTCCGCCTCCAGGTCCTCCAGTGTTCACATGCATAGATGCACTGGTTTGCCACCTTGGCGGCAGAGTTCTGCCATCCTGCAAACTCCTCAGCACATGAAGTCAAAATGCGACCACCTCCTTGGAGCTCCAGTGACGACTCTCTCTTTTGGTTATCTTAAGTTTCATTTCTCATCTCTGTTGGCATCCGGGGACGGAGCTTAACTTTTGTGTCACTCCAGCCTGCAAAGAGCGGGAATTTTCTCACCACTGGTGTTCTGTAATGGCGGCTAAGTCCAAAGTTGAAATAAACAGTCTCTTTTCCATAAGGAGCACAGTACCTGTTTCTTGCGGGCACGAATATCCTGCTCGCGATGCCAAATGTAGCGCCCCATGGGGCAGGTGTTTTAACCTACTCGTTGCTGGGCCGGGGGTACAGATCCTCTGCATCATCATGGGATGGCCTTGCCCGGTTCCGTTGCCCCAATGCATACAGAATGGAAGATTGAAGGGTGGCAGGGAGGATGGAGTTAGTAGTAGGAGGTTAGGAAAGTCTTTTAAAGTGATCGTGATGCCACTTATGGTATGCGACCAGGGATGGGGGGTGCCGCTGCAGTGTCTCTCACTGGGGCAGAAGTCGGGTGCAACCAGGATGGTGTTGCTCCCCACAGGCGGAGCGGGATTACCCCGGGCAGGATGGCGGGGATTTGGTGGTAGTCCCCGCTGGCGCCGCAGCGCTGGACACCAGTGCAGGTTAAAGGGGAGGCAGAGACAGGGGCTATGGTTCCAGGCTTTTTTACTCACAAGTCTTTCAGATGCTGCCGGAGGTACCATTCTCTTCCACGATTGGCTCAAGCCAATCCTGGATTCGTAAGAGATCAAGTCCGGTGTGTGTGTCAGCCTGTGAACCCTTTTCTCCTTGTATGCGCTAAATATCGGACCCCCATGGTGAGAAGCACTTGAGGGTCCCGGTGTCAGTAAAGTGTCCCGTTCTGTATGCTGATAGCACAGTTCCGTTATGGGGTCGGTCCTCAACTCCGGACCCTATATGCTATTTGCTGCAGACTCGTGGGATAGGTCCGGTGACTGTCCTTAGCCGTTCCCCGTGACCCTTGCAGAGTTAGTAGACAACGTGAAGTATGCCTTCCCTAGGATTCTGTATCCCGACATCGCCAGTCCTGTGGAATCAGCTACCCTGCTTCTCCCCAGCGACTGTGTTGAACGCCTTGGCCCAGAGAGCCGCTCGTGGCACGTCCGCTCTGCTCTGTATCTGAAGTTATTTTTCTTTCTGGTGTAGTTGTATGTTCTGAGTAGAGATGAGCGAACCTCTGAAGGCTCGACTTCGGTTCGGTTTGTCGAATGGAGGGCTGGTTCGGCGAACGTTCGACGAACCGTTCGATGAACCTCTCGAACCCCATTGAAAACATTGGGAGGCAAACACAAGCACATAAAAACACATAGAAAACACCTTCAAAGGTGTCAAGACACCACAAACACATGGGAAAGTGACAAGGATATATACTCATGCGAAAACAAAACAGCTGGACGAGAAAAAACAGGAGGAGACACAGATATATGAGTATATGCAAGTGAACATCAATGCTATTACTGTGCAACTTGAGCCTTGCTTATTTTAGGCTTCCAATCTGGATAAATTGCCTGAGCTCACCACTTACGCCTTGGAGATCTTGTCGTGTCCCGCAGCCAGTGTTCTCTCGGAACGTGTCTTCAGTGCTGCTGGGGGTGTGCTGACAGATAAGAGCATGCATCTGTCCACTGACATTGTGGACAGACTAACGTTCATCAAGATGAGGAAGTCATGGATCACAGAGGACTTTTCTACCCCTGTGTCATCCAGGGGAGGCAAAAGTCTGATGTATTTTTGAGAGTGCTTCATGCAAAGCATCTTTTTAAGATTGCAACTGGGGGACAACTGATGCCAGTCAAGTAGTGTGTGTTTGGCCAAATTTTTGGAAAAGAGGGAGACTGTGGTTGGAGTCCCCTTTTTTTAAAAAAATGAACCAAGATGAAGAAGTCATCGATCAGAAAGGACTTTTCTAACCCTGTGTCATCCAGGGGAGGCGAAAGTCTGGTGTATTTTTGAGAGTGCTCCATGCAAAGCATCTTTTTTAGATTGCAACTGGGGGACAACTGATGCCAGTGAAGAGGTGTGTGTGTGTGGCCCAATTTTTGGAAATGAGGGAGACTGTGGTTGGACATGACATGGCTTTGAGGTTGACTTTCAGCATCTGCAAACTGTTGGCTACAGAAATGCTGCCCTTCCAACCTTTTGAACAGAGGGTTTTCGAGACCTTATGCCCATCGCAGTGCCCCAAGAGTCAATGCCCAGTCGCCACTCATTTTCCAAGAAAGGCATGCCCGCGTTACACCAGCATGACACACACAACATCACCGCTTCCTTGAGAACCTCTGTGTGTGACAGGGTGCATTTCACCACAGATATTTGGACCAGTAAGCATGGACAGGGGCGTTACATGTCGCTGAATGGGCACTGGGTAACTATGGTGAGAGATTGAAAAGGGTCTGCTTTACAAGTCTTTCCGTCCCCACGAGTTGTGTGTCAATCCTTCCTCTGTATGTAGAAGTTCCTCCACTGCTTCTACCTCCTCAACCTTGTCTAGGTCCTCAACCGCCGCTCAAAATCTGTATTGTAAGGCCACCGGCGTTGTAACTGTGCATAAGAAATCCAGCACACCTCCTTACTATGCTGGTAGCAGAGCTCAACGGCATCAGGTGGTCGACTCTTTACTTTGAAATGTCTGGGAAATGTGAGTCACACCGCTGAGGAGTTGTGGACAGTAAGCTCTGGAGAGTGATACCGAGTTTCAACAATGGTTGTCTCCACTCAACCATCAGCCAGGGAAGGCCGGGTGCAACAATGATGCAAACCTGGGTGCGCCACTTCGCCGTGACAATGTGACACATGTGTTGAACCTGTTATCCAGCAATTTTTAAACCACTATCTCGGCCTACATGGCCTTCTGCAGAGTGCACGGTGTAACGCCTGCCTGGAGCCACTCAGCAAGTAGGACGCCCAGAACCCTGAAACCCTTTAACCCCTATACAGTAATTTGGAATTCACAGGGCCCAAGGTGAAAAATACCTGTGGAAGGCTGCAGTCCGAGAGAGTACTAGTCAGGCAGGGTCAAACCATGAATTGAGGAACATGAACAGAATCGGACGGCCAGGACTTAATCAGGAAACAAGCAGAGGTCAAATGTGGATCGGGCAACGAGATACAAATGTGGCGCCCATGACCTGGTCAGGCACCAATGAGTACTGCACCCATGCTGGGGTCACTACAATACAGGTAATCCAGAAGGCTGACCGAGGTGTGACTACACAGGCGCATAGTATTCAGGTCTCACACATCTACCTTTGGGAGGACCCCTGGGGAATCCAGGAGGGGGCGTAGCCTCCATGTCCACTCAAGGAGTGTGGTGGAGAGCCTGGTTGCTAGGTTGCGTAGGCAAGAAGATGAGAGGAGGAAGTAGTGAGCCAGTTAGTGAGTGCAGCTCAGGGAGAGCAGTCGCATGCAGCAGACCCTGGAGTCTGTCACAATCTGACAACGTACGCGCAGTGACTACCGACGGGGGAGATCGGTCACCTGGTAGTACCACCCAAAATCCACCCAAGGCTAGAGAGAGCAAAGAGGTGGTAGAGTAAGGCGACTGCCAGGGAGGTACCAGGCCTGCAAGGGTAACAGGTCCCAGTGCAGAGATAGATTCACCTTTCTTCTGCCAAACCTGCCGGTGGGGGCACTTCAGACCCACACCATACTACCACCACAGAGTCCGCAGCCACGTAGCAAAGAGAGGGCCAATAGTTCACAGGAGGCAAGCAGTCGGAGTGACCTGGTCCAGGCTACAAGCAAACGGGCCAAAAGAAGGGGAGAGAGGCATCAGCAACTTCCCTGGGGGACCCCAGCAGGACTTCAAGTAGGGGTCACCCCAAAAACACACAGGACTAAGGAAGGTAAGTTGGTAGTCACCCTCATCAGCCAGCTGGAAGGATACCCGGTTCCAGCCTGGTTCATCCCAGCTACGCCCGGGTTACTCACCCTGCCATCTACTGTGAGTAAAAACCATGAAAGACTGCCTGCACTGTGTTTGAGTCATTCTGTGCCTTGTGGTTCCACACACTTACACAGGGCCCTGGGGCTTGCCTCACTCTCGGGAGGCCACTACAAATGACTGCACCCACCATCAGCTCCAGGCACCCCTTAATCTGCAGTGGCGGTCCCCACTGACCGCAATACCGAGAGTGGCGTCATGAAAATCCTAAAGAGAAGGTTCCCTACCTGTGACCAGACTGTTCCATCCCACGTTGAGTCCCTGAAGGTAATGCACCGACACAACACCTGCAGGGCTTCACACATAAACAGCAGGCAGGAGACATAGTCAGGAAACAAGCGGTAGTCAGCACACAAAATCACAAAACAGAAAGGGGTGGAACAGGAACCAGAAGTTCAGAACTATGTCTGGCAGTGGTCAGCAGACAGGAGGGGGTCTAAAAAAGGGTGTGGTGTCTTCCCATTGCTTGTAGCTGAATGATGGTACTTCCGCTGTGAGACAACCACCACCTACAGTCAGCCAGTGGTTCTACATATCTCAAGGTAACCCAGCCCAGTGGCTGAGCAGAATCTGCGGCCACCGGCGCTGCTGGCATTAACTCCTCTCCTATCATGAGCACTATCTACGAAAGGAACACGGTGTCACCTGGTGATCATAGTTCAAGTTGCTGGAGTGGACTCCGGTGGTGACTTAACAGCCGTGTGCGACAATGATGCAAACCTGGGTGCGGCCCTTTGTCAGGGCAATGTGACACATGTGCCTTGTATGGCTCACATGTTGAACCTGGTTGTCCAGCAATTTTTAAACCACCATCCCGGCCTACATGGCCTTCTGCAGCGGCCACGCTCGCTATGTGCTCACTTCCACCGTTCACACCCAGCAGCTCAACAACTTGCATCGCTGCAGAAGTCTTTCGGTCTGGCAGTTCACCGCTTGAAATGCGATGTGCCGACATGCAGGAATTTGAATCTGCACATGTTTCAGCGTCTGTGGCAGCACCGGCGAGCCCTGCTGCAATTCGTTATGATGTATAGCCTGGGGTAAAGAGATCCAGAGGTGAGGCAGATCACGCTGCTGGAGTGGTCTCAGATCAAGGACCTATGCACCCTTCTTCGAAGTTTACACATGGCGATGAAGATGTTTAGCGCTCTGACGTTGCCATTATCGGCATGACAATTCTGGTCATCTACATGCTGGAGCACACTCTAAATAGCATTCATAGTCAGGTGGTGGGACAAGAGGAATGGGAGGAAGTACAGGAGGAGTCATATGCTGAAGGGATAACAAGATCTACAAGGTCCAGACGGTCAGCAGCACCAAGGCGTCAGGCATGGGACGGTGGGGGAGAGGGATTAACAAGGGCACATAGTATCTGCCTAACTGTTGAGGAAGGTGCAGGAGCCCAGTAAGAAATGGAGGATGAACTAGCGATGGGCATGGAAGACTGAGCAGATGAGAGAGAGCTTGCTCACATTTCGGTTGTGCGAGGATGGGGGGAGAGGGCAGAGGAAGGAGGCATGATTCTCACCTCTCCGCCACCAACACAGCAAGGACTTGGTCCTCCTGGATGTGCAAGACACATGAGCGCCTTCTTGCTGCACTACCTACAACCTTACCCTCGGATTGTCCGAATTCAAAGTAATGCTGACTAGTGGGTTGCCACACTGTTAGATCTCCGGTACAAGACAAAATTTGGCAAAATAAATCCTGCCATAGAACGGGACGCATGTACGCAATCTTAGCACAGCTTTTCCACTCAACACCAGTGCTGCACACAGTGAATCTCAACGCTTTGTCATGGCTAGGAGGAAATGGTATTTTACTTGTCCACATCTGAGGGACCGAGGGCTGGCTGCTGTGCTGAGACGGCGTTGAGTACGGTGTCCCTGCAGAGTTGCAAATTTGTAAATATACAAAATGAGTGGCAAAAGGCCATATGCTGGTGGAAAGGGGAACAGGTGTGTTGGAAAGGAAAAAAAAGTTTGTGTCCGTGGGTTTGGTGGTTAAGCCGCAGTAACATCTGCTGAAGAAACACTATCTGTTATGGGTGGACTAGCAGATTAGGATAAGGTGGTATATATTCCAATCGCCAGTCGGAGTCCACCGTGCTCCCAGATGGAAAAGGAGATGCTGGCAACATGAAGGTTAGGCGGAGGATACAGAGCTGGGTGGCTCTGAAACTAATAGTAGCCTGACACTCGGATCTGGAGAATGTGAACCCTGTTAGCGTCACAGAGTCCACCCACCCAGCCCAGGAACTCCCTGTTAACAACACAGGGGCCATTGGGTATGCTGTACGTGTGCGTAGGGGGCACACCTGTGGACAGCAGGCGCAGCAGCAGCAGCAGCCCATTTAATACCACTGGGCTGCACTAGCATGACTGGTAAGACAGGAGCTGGTCTTAACCGTTCTGCGTTACCAAGTGTGGTGGCGGCCTGCACCGACGCCCTATTCCTGCCTACCTCTGGCCTAAAGCCGCAATGGGTTCAATACATGGAGGTGTGCTCTTTCTGAGCATAATAGAAGACTGCGCACCTCCTTGTTGTCTCAGCCCCTTTTAGAACCTGGGTCCGCCCCAACCCAGGGTGGACCACAATGCACCTCCAGGAGCCAAAAGCAGAGTGCCACGTCATCAGTGGCATAACCAGCGGCCTATTCGGAACTGCCACTTCAATGATGACCTCATGGCAGCCACGACCCAAACACCTCACCAGTCATTGTCTGACGAACAATGATGAGGTGACAAGTCATACGGGCGGGCCTCTGCAAGCCAGTCCGGAGTGACATAGCCACATCATCAGGACACCTGATGCCCTGTGGCCTATCTTGGCCTGCCACGTCACGGACAGGGCCAAAGAGTTAATTACCGGACCTAGCCTCTGATGCAGTAAGAGCCTGAGCATGCTCAGTATCCTGAACAACAGTCTCAGAAAAAAGACTATCAGCTTCAGCATGCTCTGTAGGCACAACAGCGGACTTAGACACGGCACAGAGTCCAAGAACCTATGCAAAGAGGCTTTTCGCACTAAGTGTGGGAGCATGCGCTGTAGCCTGAACAAAGGACTTAGCCTCAGGAATGGTACAGTCAGGCTGAGCATACTCACTAGGCGAAACACTGGACTTAGGCTGTGGCTGGGGTAAATCGGCACACGCATGCGCACTAGCCTCCTCTCCACACTTAGACGTGGAGGAGAAAGCAGACAGCTGGACGACCCGAGGCACGGCCAAAAATGTCAGCTGACGCCTGGGCGCAACTGGAACCGCAACAGGCTGCAAACGTCTGCGGCAGCACCAATTCGTAACACCAACTACCAGCCAAAATAAGAGGTGTACTTCTTCCCGTGGATAATCTGATAAGATCCCTTTTTCAAGGACACGACCATCGCTACCAAATGTAGATGAGGCACCAAAACAGCAGGTGCTTCAATGGATCTCAAGTGCTCCATAAAGTGGCCTCTCCTCCACCTCAATTTCAATATCCAAAATACTCCATTCCTCTGTGATGTCAACCCAATCGCACTTGCTTCCTAACAGCTCTCAAGTTTCCACCAGTCCTGCTGAGTATGGGGTAACAGAGATGGTTGAGTCTGCAGAGCTGTTCAGTCACACTATAGCCTGGGAGTCAGAGATCTGCTTCAAATCTGCTGTGAGTCCAGACAAGGAAATGATCTGCACTGATGCCCAGAAGCTTTGTGAGTTGGATCCAGGCCCCAATGAAGAAGGTTCTGAGCATAATGTACACCCTCATTCCCAAATTGTAAATCATCTTCGTAGAGACAATTGGGAACATGCTGATGAGACTCAGATACCTGATTGGCACGACAACTTTACTATTCGGTCAGGGCAGGAAGAGGTTCTCAGGACGAGGGTAGTGAAAACACAGGGTGATGATGAGGTTGGAGACCCCACTAACTGTCAAACCAAAGTCACCCAGTCGATGAGGTCAGCAGAGGAGGTGGAGGAGGATGCTACTGACGACGAGGTTACGTTGCGTCTTCCTGGACAGAGATAAAGTACTGAAAGCACGTCAACAACTAAATCCTCAGCCACAACTCTGCCTCTGAGCAGATGTCATGGTGGCTCGCTCTGCAAGTCGCATGGACTGTAAGCCTTGTTTAGCCTGGGGCTTTTTTGACATCGCAAAGGATCACCAAAGTCATGTCATCTGTAAGATTTGTCATCAATCTCTAAGTAGAGGCCAAAAACTTACTACTTAGAGCACTTTGTCCATGAAGTGTCACATGTGTCACAAGTGTCACATGAATTGATAGCGTGAGGGTGTATTGATGAGCTTTATCTACTGTCAATGCAACATGCTTATTTGCCGTTCATTGCATGCTTTGTTGCAGACTACACTCAAGGGGCAGCTGTTTTTTTGGATCTGCCTTTGTCTGTTTGGTCACTATAGCAATAGCAAAACAGTCTTCGGCAGTAGACTTGGAGAGCGGAGGAGATGCTGTCTATGAATAGAAGGAAAAGCTAAAGGTGTGTGTTACAGCAAGGAGCCACCGCGGAAACACTTTGGTCCATTGTGAGGGGAGTCGTGTTGGAGTTTGGTGAGGAGGAACGTAACGCCTGTGAGCAGCATCCTGTGCCACAGACCGACATTCTTCCGATGCTGTCTATACTGTTTATCGTGAGAGGAGCGTAAAGTCTGTATTTATGGCAACTGGACATTACAGTACCCAGGTACGGAAGGCTGGGCCCAGACAGTAATGTGTGCTCGGAACACTTTGTTTTTTTAGCAAAACACATCTGTTCTGGTTAGGCTGACTATATATACAATAAGACTTGCTGCCTCTGCACTGTCAAATTGTCACTTACAGTCAAAATCATAGAGGTACTGTGACACATGTTTGCATTGACTGTTGCTTTACAAGATTTCGAGGACTGTGTTGCTGAGCTGTGTGGTTTGCATTCACACTGTTTTCATCTGCCTTATCTGTGAGGCTTCAACTAACAAGGGTATCCAGGGGTGGTAATGGATTTTGTCTATGTTTATTTTGTCTATGTTTAGGTAGATAAGTTGTAAGCTCTTGCGATGCAACACTGGTAAGCCATGTTCGCACACACACACACACACACACACACACACACTGTAATGCCTGCCTAGATCAACAGACTCAGATGGGATGTAATGGACAGGCTAGAGGGAAGCCACTCACCAAGCAGGACCCCCAGAACCCTGAAACCCTTTAACCCCTATACAGGGATTTGGAATTACACAGGGCCCTGGAGATCACTACCTGTGGAAGGCTGCAGTCCGATGAGAGTAGTCGTCAGGCATGGTCAAACCAGGAATAGCAGAACAGGGACAGAATCGGCAGGCAAGGACGTAATCAGAAAACGTAGCAGAGGTCAAATCCGGATCAGGCAGCGAGGTACAAAAACAGCAGGCAGAAGGGTAGTCAGAAAATACGCAGAAGTCAGCACACAGGAATCACAAAACAGAATAGAGTGGACAAGGAGCCAGGAAATCAGAAATATCTCTGGCAGAGGTCAGCAGACAGGAGGGGTACTAAGAAGAGTGTGGTGTCTTCCCATTGGCTGTAGCTGAACGCTGGCAACTTCAGTTGGAAGACACACGCCACCCACAGTCAGCCAGTGGTACTGCAGATCCCAAGATAACCCAGCCCAGTGGATCATCGGAGCCTGCGCCCACTGGTGCCGCTGGCATCGACTCCTCTCCCATCACCAGCACCATCCATTGCAGTAACATGGCATCGCCTGGCGATCAGAGCAGAAGTCGCTCGAGCGGACTCCGGTGGTGACGTAACACACACGCACACACACAATTACTCCTGCTGTGCAGAGGGATTACCAAGTAGGAGGCAACTATATAGACAGTCCCTTGGTTAGGCAAAAGTTGGTGTGAAGGGGGTATACATCGCCATTACGAGTGTCGCAGCATAGGGGTGTAGGCTTTTGGAATTGTGAATAGATTAATCTAGTCTTTCAGTTTTATGCATGGTTCTTATTGTTTGTTTTGGGAAAGTTAAACAATCATTTATCAACCCAACTGCCTAGAGTCCTTTTCCTAGTGTGTGGTTTTGCTGTATACTGGGGAGCCCACCCTGTACACTCCTTTAAATGAACCACAAGTCGCAGTGGAAAGGTCACTATGCTACAATGCGGCCTAGCGGGGCGGTGCAACCACCGTCTGCCCCATTAATGGCATCTGCGTGCTCTTCATCTTCTGTGACTGTGGGGACAGCAGTCACACATGCTTTTTCATGCTGACCTTCCACCCCTTTAACCGCAACAGGGAGTGTGATTGTCATGTCATCACTCAGTTGTTTTGGAAGTGGAAACAGCTGGTGGTGTTGAGCTCTCTCAGACATCGAGAGAACCACCTTTGGATGAAGGCAACATTATATCCACGCCTGCACCGTCATCACAGATTGGTTGGACTACCTGCAAGTTAATAATTGTGTAGCAGAAATGGAGAGGAGTGTAGAATGCACATGTGGTGTACCTTGCTTGGCAGCAAAGGAACACTAAGATACAGGGTGGAACATTAGAACCTATCATGATTAATTTATCCATTGTCACTAGACCCCATAATGCACAATATACAAACCAGAGAAATAGGAGTCCACTAGTGAGGCCAAATGTGGCCAAATAATCACAAAGAGTAAAAAACCTCTTATAATAACCACAAAAAGTCTTTATTAATGGAAATTTACAGCCATAAGAGGAAATAATTTAAATTACATAATAACAACAGTATAATGGGGATCAGGTAAAACCGGAAAAAAACTATACCAGTCACACCAAGCAGTCAGGGAATGGGGTAGTGGAGCAAAATTAATTATCTCACAAGGCCCAAGTAAGTAAATAGAGGGAAAGAGTAATAAACCTGACAAAACCCACACAAATGCTGTGAATAGGGGTGCCGACAATAAAGATAATATATGTAAATATAATAGGGTTGCATAAAATAGTCACAAGGCATCAAACGGTTAATGCTATGCTTATGCAAAGCAGGCAATAGTCAGAAAGGCACACCCACTCAATTGTCAGCAATCCGAAACACACCATGGGGGGTTAAACAGGTTGAGCAGGAAAAGTTATATAATAGAAAGACAGGACCTAAGATAACAGGTATAAGTGATGCAATAATGTTAGTTCACCTCAGTCTCCAGCCCAAACAAGGGCAGTATGGAGGAAAAAATAAGGAGCCCAAATCACTTACCCATTACACCTGACTGCTCAGCGTGGCGTGCTCCGACGCGCACGTTTCGTGACCTTCCTCGGGGAGCCGCGCTACAGCTGTGCAGTGCAGGGGGGTTTTTTAAAGTAGCCGCCGTTACCTGTGATTGGCGCACGTGGGGTGGGGCCACAATAAGCGGTCCACATCATCGGGCACTCCCAGGGATGACGCGGGTGTGAGTCATGTCGTCACATGACACACCCACGTGACCTGTACGGAGGCTGTCCGAGATGCACATTAGCTGTGGGACCACCGCGCGTGGTAGTAGTAGTACAGTCCTGAAGCTCCGACCTACAATACTTGATTGGACTAAAACGTTTGTTCACAACAGTTTACTTCTTGGTCTGGGGGCTTTGTTTAAGAATAAAGTTCAGTCTTGCCTCAGCTTCTGTCGTGTGAGAGAGTGTTATAATTGATTAATTAATTATTATTCTTTCTCGTTGTGCACACATGACATTATGATTAGAAACAGCGGTCAGATCTAGAAAAAGTGACCGGTTGAGTCACGTCCCTAACAGCCTGTTGCATAATGATGTTATCAGTAGTAATAATAATAATAGTGATGATGATGATAATGATGATGATGATGATAAGAATCATAATAATAATATTAATTATATCTGTAAATGGATGGCATTAACTCCAGGGCTTCTTACATATTGAGAATATAATTAGTTTCACATACATTATATATTATTATTATTTTAACAATTATAGCCTACTACGTCTTTGGTATTCTATTGAGGTTTCCCTTTTGCCTTAATTTCCCTGTAGATTTCATGCCATACACTGTAGCAAATATGGAACACAAAATGATGCTATTACAAATGACTGAAATACTGAATTACTTTGAGTGAAATATTTAAATTTTAAGTGCATTTCTCTATATACCCACTGACAGTACCCATTAGAGTCAGATGTTAAGATCAAACAGACATTATGTTGAGTAAAAATAAAAGCTAATTTAGAGGCAAATGGTCACCTTGATAGATTCTGAACATTAGCTCCTTTGGATCAATTTTATTAGGCACAGGTATTAGCAACTGAATGATAGTGAGAGACAAGCACTGATGTCTCCTATTAAGTTTGCCTAGGCATTGCATAGATTTCTCTTTACAGAAGTCACCATTTTACACAGTTGATTTCCTCCACAAGTCCCAATTTTCTGGGAAAACAGGATCTAATCTTCCTTTTCATTAACCCAGGGGCAGACACACTGATGACTTGCGACCCCTGTGCAAAAAGCGCGTCTGGTCCCGTCTTTTTATGGCTACTCAGCTACAGATTATACATACTGAATAAACACATAGACATATATATATATATATATATATATATATATATATATATATATATATATATATATATAAAATATATATATACACAGTATATATATCATAGTATCATAGTATCATAGTTTTTAAGGTTGAAGGGAGACTCTATGGCGGGCTTTGCACATTACGACATTGCATGCCAATGCTGCGATGTCGAGTGCGATAGTCCCAGCCCTCGTCGTACGTGCGAACATTATCGCTACGGCAGCTTCACATGCACTCACCTGTCCTGCGACGTCGCTCTGGCCGGCAACCCGCCTCCTTCCTAAGGGGGCGGGCCGTGCGGCGTCACACGGCAGGCGGCCAATAGCAACGGAGGGGCGGAGATGAGCAGGATGTAAACATCCCGCCCACCTCCTTCCTTCTCATAGCAGCCGGGAGGCAGGTAGGAGATGTTCCTCGCTCCTGCGGCTTTACACACAGCGATGTGTGCTGCCGCAGGAACGAGTAACAACATCGTACCTGTCGCTGCACCGGCATTATGGAAATGTCGGAGACTACACCGATGATACAAGAACGATGCTTTTGCGCTCGTTCATTGTATCAAAAAGGTTTTACACACTACGACAACGCAAGTGACGCCGGATGTGCGTCACTTTCGATTTGACCCCACCGACATCGCACCTGCGATGTCGTAGTGTGCAAAGCCGGCCTAAGTCCATCTAGTTCAACCCGTAGCCTAACATGTTGATCCAGAGGAAGGCAAAAAAAAAAACAATGTGGCAAACAAGCTCCAATGGGGAAAAAAATTCCTTCCTGACTCCACATACGGCAATCAGACTAGTTCCATGGATCAACACCCTGTCATAAAATCTAATATACATAACTGGTAATATTACATTTTTCAAGAAATATATATATTCATTTTTTTGTTATTTTGACCATTTCTCATTTTCAGAAAATAAGTACAAAATTTATTGCTTGGAAATTCGGAGACGTTGTCAGTAGTTTATTGAATAAAAGAACAATTTACATTTTACTCAAATATGCCTATAAGAGAAAAATCTAAAAAACTGTCAATTTTGCAGTGGTCTCATAATTTTTGCCAGAGCTGTATATACAATATATACAGTACTATATATGCAATATATACACACACATACACTGGAGATCAAAATTAAGAGAACAATGTATAATCACTTGCTTTTCTCTCAAATAATGTAATTTACATTAATCAACATTTGAATTTTTTTGTAAGGGGTACACCATGCCACTAGAACAGTTACCAATCAGTAGGAAGTGTACAGGCCTTTGGTTTGCATTACTTTAATACATCTGTGGTCGCAGGAGATCACTAGTTTCTCACATTACTCTGGTGTAATTCTGGTCCACTCTTCTTCCAGTCTTTTCCATACTTATTTGATTGTTGTGGGCTTCTTGGCCATAACTTTGTCACTAAGGATTTTCCAGAGGTTTTCTATTGGGTTTAGATCAGGACTCTGGGAAGGCCATTTCATTTTTTCAATGTTTTATTTTGCAAGGAATGCTTTACCCATGTTGCTGTGTGACAGCGGGAATTGTCCTGCATGAAAATTGCTGACTGATTGAGTGAGGAACGCAAGTAAGGAACCATGTGTTGTTGAAAAAGGTTCTGATACACATTTACATTCACTCTGCCATGTAGCTGTATGAGAGGTCCAACTCCTGCCACAGAAAACATTCGCCAAACCATGACACTCCCTCCACCACCTTTCACTGACTTCATAACACACTTTGCGTTCAGTCTTTCCCCAGTTTGTCAACAAACATAATGTTTCCTATCAGAGCCAAATAATTTAGACTTGTTTTCATCACTAAAATGAACTCTGGACCACTTCTCTGTTCACACAACATGCTCTTCACCAAAGGTGAGTCTAGCCTTTTGATTCCTTCTGCTGCTGAGAGGTTTGGTCACTGCAGAACAGGCTTTCTGTCCAAATGCTCTTAAACGTCTGGACACTGTATGACAAGACAGATCCTTACCCTGTTACGTGCTGAACTGGCGAGCAATTCCAGCTGCAGTGTTGAAATGATTAACCATGGAGAGTCACCACATTATCCTGTCCTCTCTTGCATTTGTTTTTTGTGGGTGACCAGCCATCTTGGGGGAGTTGAAAGAGTTTGTGATGTTGTAAAGATGCAATATTCTCAAAATCACAGACTTGGAACAACCAACTTCTCTTGCTATGGCTGATAAGGTCACCCCTTTGACCTTCATCTGGACAAACTGCTGCTGGAGAGTTTCAGTCACTTTGTAATGGCACACCATTTTTGCAAAGCCAGTGCAAACAGGAAAGTTAGGCTGCCAGTGAAAAAGTATAATTAAGGAAATTAGCAGCAGGTACCAGATTAAAGGGGGCTTTACACGCTGAGATATGGGTAACGATATATTGTCGGGGTCACGTTGTTAGTGACGCACATCCGGCGCCGTTACCGACATCGCAGCGTGTGACACAAATGAACGACGATCAACAAGCACAAAAGCGTGAAAAATCGTTACTCGTTGACACGTCGCTCATTTCCTTAATATCGCTGCTGCTGCCGGTACGATGTTGTTCGTCAGTCCTGCGGGAGCACACATCGCTGTGTGTGTCGCTGCAGGAACGACGAACATCTCCTTACCTGCCTTCACTGGCAATGAGGAAGGAAGGAGGTGGGCGGGATGTTACATCCCGCTCATCTCCGCCCCTCCGCTTCTATTGGCTGGCCGCTTAGTGACGTCACGGTGACGTCGCTGTGACGCCAAACGCACCTCCCCCTTGAGGGAGAGATTGTTTGGCCATCACAGCGACGTCGCTGCACAGGTATGTGCGTGTGACGCTGCCGTAGCGATAATGTTCGCTACGGCAGCAATCACCACATATTGTTACAACGACGGGGGCAGGTGCAATCACATGCGACATCGCTAGCGATGTTGCAGCGTGTAAAGCACCCTTTAGACCATTAACTTGCAGTTATCTGAAAGTGTTCTCTAATTTTGGTTCATGCTCTTTTATCTTTCATTTACATTTTTATTGTTTTATTATGTTTTGTAGAATAAATTCAATTTATGTAATAAGCTTAAAATACTGCTAGTTTACCCATGTTAGGATATAATCACATAGGACTACACAATGGCCTTATCATTTAGGAAATTACCATGTTTTTCGCTTTATAAGATGCACTTTTGTTCCCCCAAATTTTGGGGGAAAGTAGGGGGTGCGTCTTATAAGCAGAATATACGGGGGGGAGGTGGTAATATATATATATATATATACACTGCAGGGTCCGCTCTGGAGCGCTGCTGGGGGCAGGTGAATGCTGCGAGCGGCAGCGTTAGATCTCCTGCTCCCGCTCATATAATATGCACAGCCGCTGTCCATCACCGTGGTGCTGAAACCACACCGCAGTGACGGGCTGTGGCAGTGGTGCATATTATATGAGCCTGCATCCCACTGTGATGGCACATGCCCCCCCTGTGTTAGATATGGCCCCCATGCTGCTGCTCATCCTAAAATAAAAAAGCTTTACTTACCTCCTCCAGCGTTTCTCCCCAGTGTCCCTGCTTCCACTGTGATCAGACATGCAGAGATGAAGTCACTCTGCTGTGCCGATCACATGACCAGCAGCAAGAACCAGGAAGTGGTGGAACAGAAGCATGGAGGGAGACAGGAGGGAGATCAGCGCTGGAGGCGGTAAGGAAAGAGTGTTTTATTTTACTATGGGCAGCAGCATGGGGGTGATATCTAACACAGGGGAATGTGTGCAATCCATAGGGGGCCATAGGCAGCACAGGGTAATGTCTGCAATCCATAGGGGGCTATAGGCAGCACAGGGGACTGTGTGCAATCCATAGGGGGCCATAGGCAGCCCAGGGGACTGTGTGCAATCCATAGGGGGCCATAGGCAGCACAGGGGAATGTGTGCAATCCATAGGGGGCCATAGGCAGCACAGGGGAATGTGTGCAATCCATAGGGGGCCATTGGCAGCACAGGGGAATGTGTGCAATACATAGGGGGCCATAGGCAGCACAGGGGAATGTGTGCAATCCATAGGGGGCCATAGGCAGCACAGGGGAATGTGTGCAATCCATAGGGGGCCATAGGCAGCACAGGGGAACGTATGCAATTCATAGGGGGCCATAGGCAGCACAGGGGAATGTGTGCAATTCATAGGGTGTCATAGGCAGCACAGGGGAACGTGTGCAATCCATAGGGGGTCATAGGCAGCACAGGGGAACATATGCAATTCATAGGGGGCCATAGGCAGCACAGGGAAATGTGTGCAATTCATAGGGGGTCATGGGCAGCACAGGGGACTGTGTGCAATCCATAGGGGACCATAGGCAGCACAGGGGAATGTGTGCAATCCATAGGGGGCCATAGGCAGCACAGGGGAATGTGTGCAATTGATAGGGGGCCATAGGCAGCACAGGGGAATGTGTGCAATCCATAGGGGGCCATAGGCAACACAGGGGAATGTGTGCAATCCATAGGGGCCATAGGCAGCACAGAGGAATGTGTGCAATCTATAGGGAGCCATAGGCAGCACAGGGGAACGTGTGCAATCCATAGGGAGCCATAGGCAGCACAGGGGGATGTGTGCAATCCATAGGGGGCCATAGGCAGCACAGGGGTACGTGTGCAATCCATAGGGGGCCATAGGCAGCACAGGGAAACGTGTGCAATCCATAGGGGGCTATAGGCAGCACAGAGGGACGTGTGCAATCCATAGGGGAACATAGGCAGCACAGGGAACGTGTGCAATCCATAATTGGCCATAGGCAGCACAGGGGAACGTGTGCCAGCAAAAGGGGGCTATATTCAATATAAGGGGGCCATATCCAGATTAAGGGGGCTAATTTTAGAATGGGAGACTATGAGGGACATATACCCTATATGATTTGTTAGACGGACACTGGCATTATAAGATGGATCCCATTTAACATTAAAAAAAATTCTCTTTTCCTTCACCAAACTTGGGGGTGCGTCATATAGTCAGGTGCGTCTTATAAAGCGAAAAATACGGTATGTGTTCTCCCATTTTGATCTCCAGTATGTGTGTGTCTCTCTCTCTCTCTCTCTCTCTCTCTATATATATATATATATATATATATATATATATATATATATATACAGTGCCTACAAGTAGTATTCAACCCCCTGTAGATTTAGCAGGTTTACACTCAGAATTAACTTGGCATTTTGACATTTGGACTGTAGATCAGCCTGGAAGTGTGAAATACACTGCAGCAAAAAAGAATGTTATTTCTTTTTTTATTTTTTTTTTTAAATTGTGAAAAGTTTATTCAGAGGGTCATTTATTATTCAACCCCTCAAACCACAAGAATTCTGTTTGGTTTCCCTAAAGTATTAAGAAGTATTTCAGGCAGAAAGAACAATGAGCGTCACATGTTTGGATTAATTATCTCTTTTTCCAGCCTTTTATGACTAATTAAGACCCTCCCCAAGCTTCTGAACAGCACTCATACTTGGTCAACATGGGAAAGACAAATGAGCATTCCAAGGCCATCAGAGACAAGATCGTGGAGGGTCACAAGGCTGGCAAGGGGTACAAAACCCTTTCCAAGGAGTTGGCCCTACCTGTCTCCACTGTTGGGAGCATCATCCGGAAGTGGAAGGCTTATGGAACTACTGTTTGCCTTCCACGGCCTGGACAGCCTTTGAAAGTTTCCTCCCGTGCCGAGGCCAGGCTTGTCCAAAGAGTCAAGGCTAACCCAAGGACAACAAGGAAGGAGCTCTGGGAAGATCTCATGGCAGTGGGGACATTGGTTTCAGTCAATACCATAAGTAACGTACTCCACCGCAATGGTCTCCGTTCCAGACGAGCCTGTAAGTTACCTTTTCTTTCAAAGCGTCATGTCAAGGTTCGTCTACAGTTTGCTCATGATCACTTGGAGGACTCTGAGACAGACTGGTTCAAGGTTCTCTGGTCTGATGAGACCAAGATCGAGATCTTTGGTGCCAACCACACACGTGACGTTTGGAGACTGGATGGCACTGCATACGACCCCAAGAATACCATCCCTACAGTCAAGCATGGTGGTGGCAGCATCATGCTGTGGGGCTGTTTCTCAGCCAAGGGGCCTGGCCATCTGGTCTGCATCCATGGGAAGATGGATAGCACGGCCTACCTGGAGATTTTGGCCAAGAACCTGTGCTCCTCCATCAAGGATCTTAAGATGGGTCGTCATTTCATCTTCCAACAAGACAACGACCCAAAGCACACAGCCAAGAAAACCAAGGCCTGGTTCAAGAGGGAAAAAATCAAGGTGTTGCAGTGGCCTAGTCAGTCTCCTGACCTTAACCCAATTGAAAACTTGTGGAAGGAGCTCAAGATTAAAGTCCACATGAGACACCCAAAGAACCTAGATAACTTGGAGAAAATCTGCATGGAGGAGTGGGCCAAGATAACTCCAGAGACCTGTGCCGGCCTGATCAGGTCTTATAAAAGACGATTATTAGCTGTAATTGCAAACAAGGGCTATTCCACAAAATATTAAACCTAGGGGTTGAATAATAATTGACCCACACTTTTATGTTGAAAATTTATTAAAATTTAACTGAGCAACATAACTTGTTGGTTTGTAAGATTTATGCATCTGTTAATAAATCCTGCTCTTGTTTGAAGTTTGCAGGCTCTAACTTATTTGCATCTTACCAAACCTGCTAAATCTGCAGGGGGTTGAATACTACTTGTAGGCACTGTATACACACAGTACAGACCACAAGTTTGGACACACCTTCTCATTCAAAGAGCTTTCTTTATTTTCAGGACTCTGAAAATTGTAGATTCACATTGAAGGCATCAAAACTATGAATTAAAACATGTGGAATGAAATACTTAAAAAGTATGAAACAACTGAAAATATGTCTTATACTCTAGATTCTTCAAAGTAGCCACCTTTTGCTTTCATTACTACTTTGCACACTCTTGGCATTCTCTTGATGAGCTTCAAGAGGTAGTCACCGGAAATGGTTTTCAAACAGTCTTGAAGGATTTCCCAGAGATGCTTAGCACTTATTGTCCCTTTTGCCTTCACTCTGCGGTCCAGCTCACCCCAAACCATCTCGATTGGGTTCAGGTCTGGTGACTGTGGAGACCAGGTCATCTGGCGTAGCACCCCATCACTCTCCTTCTTAGTCAAATAGCCCTTACACAGCCTGGAGGTGTGTTTGGGGTCATTGTCCTGTTGAAAAATAGATGATGGTCCAGCTAAACGTAAACCGGATGGAATAGCACGCCGCTGCAAGATGCTGTAGTAGGCATGCTGGTTCAGCATGCCTTCAATTTTGAATAAATCCCCAACAGTGTCACCAGCAAAGCACCCCCACACCATCACACCTCCTCCTCCATGCTTCACGGTGGGAACCAGCCAGGTAGAGTCCATCCGTTCACCTTTTCTACAAAGACACGGTGGTTGAATCCAAAGATCTCAAATTTTGACTCATTAGACCAAAACACAGATTTCCACTGGTCTAATGTCCATTCGTTGTGTTCTTTAGCCCAAACAAGTCTCTTCTGCTTGTTTCCTGTCCTTAGCAGTGGTTTCTAGCAGCTATTTTACCATGAAGGCCTGCTGCACAGTCTCCTCCTGTTATATATGTCTCACACATTTGGGCCCATCATGGTATGTTTTTCTCCCATCCTGGTATAGATATCACCCATCCCAGAGTATCTGTCCCCCATTCTGAGACCATTCTGGGATATATGTCCCCCATTCTGGCCAATCTTGGTATTAATGTCCCCATCCTGGTTTATATTTCCCCCATTTTGAGCCCATCCCCATATATTTCCTCTATTGGGGTATATATATCCCTCATACTGGTATATACGTTCCCCATCCTGGGCCCATACAGCTATATATGTCCACCATTCTAGTATATAGCTCCCCATCATGGTAAATATATCCCCTTTTCCGGTATACATGTCTCCCATCTTTGGGCTATCTTGTTACATATGTTTCCTTTTCTACGTTAAAAAAACCACTGTACTCACCTCTACTTGTCTGCTGTTCGGCGTCCTTTTTTATAGCCGAAGCAAGAACCAACAGCTCACATCGGCTTGCACAACATGACGCATGATGTCACTGCCGTGCGCCCCAAGTCACAGCAGGCGGACGTCAGTTCTCGGCTAATGCTGCCATCCTCTGATTAGCCAACAGAATGTATAGCAATACAGGGACCCCGACAATTCTCTGTGCCGCTATACACTTTAGCTGAATGTGCATCCTGAGATGCATATCCAGCTGAATTAGTCGCTGGGGTTGGTGGACCCCCTGCACCACGGGTCCAATCGTGGTCATGATTTCCGCGACCGAGATCATTATGCCCATATATATATATATATATATATATATATATATATACTACAATTCAAAGGTTTAGGGTTACCCAGACAATTGTGTCTCTTCCATGAAAAATTATACTTTTATTTATCAAATGAGTTGCATAATGAATAGAAAATTTAGTCCAGACATTGACGAGGTTAGAAATAATGATTTTTACTTGAAATAATATTTTTTTCATTCACACTTGCTTTCGTCACAGAATGCTCCCTTTCCAGTAATTACAGCTTTGCAGACTTTTGGCATTTTAGCTGTTAATTTGCTGAGGTAATCTGGAGATATTTCACCCCATACTTCCAGAAGGCCCTTCCACAAGTTGGATTTGCTTGATGGGCACTTTTTGCGTACCATACGGTCAAGCAAGCTGCTCCCACAACAGCTCAATAGAGTTGAGATCTAGTGACTGGACTGACAACTCTATTACAGATAGAATACCAGCTTCCTGCTTCTTCCCTAAATAGTTCATGCATAATTTGGAGTTGTGCTTTGTCCTATTGTAGGATGAAATTGGCTCCAATCAAGTGCTGACCACAGGGTATGGCATAGCGTTGAAAAATGGAGTGATAGCCTTTTTTATTCAAAATCCCATTTACCTTGTACAAATCTCACACTTTACCAGCACCAAAGCAGGCCCAGACCATCACATTACCTCCACCATGCTTGACAGATGGTGTCAGGCATTCTTCCAGCATCTTTTCAGTTGTTCTGCGTCTCACAAATGTTTTTCTGTGTGATATAAGCACCTCAAACTTTCATTCGTCTTTCCATAACATTTTTTTCCAATCTTCCCTTGTCCAATGTCTGTGTTCTTTTGCCCATATTAATCTTTTCCTTTTATTAGCCAGTCTCAGATATGGCTTTTTCTTTGCCATGCTGTCCTGAAGGCCAGCATCCCGGAGTCGCCTCTTCACTGTAGACATTGACACTTGCGTTTTGCGGGTGCTATTTAATGAAGCTGCCAGTTGAGGACCTGTGAGGCGTCAATTTCTCAAACTAGAGGCTCTATGTACTTGTCTTATTGCTCAGTTGTGCAGCGGGATCTCCCACTTCTCTTTCTACTCTAATATAGGAAGAAGAATCTGGCTCAACCATTACAATCGGTGTTCAGAAGTCAACAATACAGAAAATACAAAAAAAACTTCGGTACTCAAAAAAAATGGAGAAAATATGTTCTTTGCAAAAAAAGATTGCTTGATTAATGATTCTTCATGTGAAGAAAAATGAATATGAACAGTTGTTTAACAGTTACGATGTTTCGGCTAGTACAATAGCCTTCTTCAGTAAACTGTCTAAAATACAAACAAGAGGTTTTTTTTATAACAAACGATAAGGAAGAACAGCAATCACAAATTACAATAACACTTGTTTATATGTGGGAAAAAAAAGTTTTCACCTATGTATATAAAGTACAATCAATGAAAACCTCGTCATCAGTTTAATGCAGGTTATGGCTTTATATGATATGATATGATATATATGATAGAAATTCACATAGTGAGTACATAATGTGAGGTGAGACTACAAAGGGTCTCTTAAGGTCTGACTGCCGTGTTCAGATTATAATGTCATGTGTGCACGCGAGAAAGGATAACAGGTTCTGGATCGGCTATGAGCTTTCTTCCATGACAAGCGCCAAAGAATTCTGCCCATTTATTTTTCATAAAGCCTTATAGTTCTAGGGAAGTAAAGGGTGTAGACAAAATATAGTCCAATCAAGTATCGCACGTCGGGCTCAGGACGTATAGGAATTTGCATAGTCTCTGCTGGATTGGTCAGTCCATAAGTTGAGAATTTTCCCTTGTTTGCTGCCTTTTTGGGTGTTGTTCCAGGAAGCAGGAGCCCTCTTTAACCCCTTCAGCCCCCGGGCACTTTCCGTTTTTGCGTTTTTGTTTTTTGCTCCCCTTCTTTCGAGAGGCGTAACTTTTTTATTTTTCCATCAATCTTGCCATATGAGGGCTTGTTTTTTGCGGGACAAGTTGTAGTTTTAAATGAAACCATAAGTTTTACCATATAGTGTACTGGAAAACGGCAAAAAAATTCCAAGTGCGGAAAAATTGCAAAAAAAGTGTGATCGTACAATAGTTTTTGGGATATTTTATTCACTGTGTTCACTATATGGTAAAACTGAGGTATCTATGTGATGCCTCAGGTCGGTGCAAGTTTGTAGACACCAAACATGTATAGGTTTCCTTGTATCTAAGGGGTTAAAAAAATTCACAAGCTTGTCCAAAAAACGTGGCGCACATTTTGCGCCATTTTCCAAAACCCGTAGTGTTCTCATTTTTCAGTATCTGAGGCTCAGTGATGGCTTATTTTTTGCGCCTCGACCTGACGTTTTTAACGGTACCATTTTTGCGCAGATGCTACGTTTTGATCGCCTGTTATTGCATTTTGCACAAAATTTGCGGCGACCAAAAAACGTAATTTTGGCGTTTGGAATTTTTTTGCCGCTACGCCGTTTACTGATCAGATTCATTGATTTTATATTTTGATAGATCGGGCATTTCTGAACGCGGCGATACCAAATATGTGTGTATTTTTTATTTTTTTAACCCTTTAATTTTCAATGGGGTGAAAGGGGGGTGATTTGAACTTTTAGGTTTTTTTATTTTTTTTTAATTTTTTAAAACTTTTTTTTTTACTTTTTTTTTATTTTACTAGTCCCCCTAGGGGGCTATAGCGATCAGCAATCCGATCGCTCTGCACTATCTGCAGATCTCAGCTACAGAGCTGAGAACTGCAGATTTGCTGCTTCACTTTCAATGCCGGCTGTATTCCGGCATTGAGAGGAAGTGAGTCATGTTAGCAACAGGCGTCATCACATGACCCTGTGCTACCATGGCAACCGCCGAAAGTCACGTGATCATGTCACGTGACTTCCGGTGGGGGCGGGGTAAGTGACTGTCATGGCGGCGCCCATATACATATCGCTGCCAAGATTTTGGCAGCGACATGTAAGGGGTTAATGGCCGCGGGTGGAAGCGATTCCACCCGCGGCTAGCAGGCACACATGTCAGCTGTTGATAACAGCTGATATGTGCACGGATCGCCGCCGCCTACCGGCGGCAGGGTGCGGGGATTACCGGCACACGATCCATGATGTACCCAGTACGTCATGGGTCGTTAAGGGGTTAAAATTACATATACAGTACTAATATATTGTATTAAGGAAAATCACTGAATATATATATATATATATATATATATATATATAGATATATGTTAGTAAGAAACAAAAGCATTCATAATTATGTGTGTTAGGTTACATCAACTAAACTACATACCTGAGTCTATGAAATGGCTGAATTAAGTATTTTTGGTTACTCAATTCTTACCCCTAACAGTCCCCTCTAAAGACTTATTTCTGCAATTTCCAGATACTAAGGGTACTGTGATTCCTTAGGAAGAGAGGTAGAGATATCTCTGCGGAAGACCTGCCTAACTGAACGTTGAGGCATGGGCGGAGAGGGAAAGGGTTTTCTTCACCGGTTTGAGACCAAGGATTCCTAGGCAAGTCCTCACCCTTTGTAGTGGGGCTTTCCCATGTCCCAAGGTTCTCTGAGTCCTCTCTTCTACTTTTTTATTCTAGCAGAGTCGTTTTGTAACTAGGGGAAAGGGTCGTATTAGACTTTATGGGCATATCCTCTGTCATACCTAGGTCTTCTGTTTCGAGTAAAGGAAGGAAGATCCTTTCTAATGTGACTTCAGCTGTTTTGGAAAATATTTTCTTCAAACACGGAATTACCTAAACCAGAATGGTTAGTAATATAATTAAAACTATACTTATGGCGGTCCTTATCCGAATCAACCAACCTTTGAAAGAATTCGTCCACCCAAAATAGTCTCCCCAGGGGTTGGTTACTCCTGAATTCTTCTTCATTTCTTCAGATAGTGTAGTGAGTTTCTTTATAGCTAAAGTGACCTTCCCATCCACCCCGGTGTTGTCTGGTATATATGTACAACAAAAATTCACCACCATTTTGCAGACCCCGCCTTTCTCTGCAAGGATCATATCTAAGACCATTCTATTTTGGTAAGCCATGATGGAGGTCGGATCTAGTTGTTCTGCCAATCCCTGTAAGACGTCACGTGTATAGTTAACGAAACGTTGCTGATTATATTAGATATAATTAATCTAGTCTACATATTTATTTACAGTGATTATGGGGAAAATGGATTCAAATCCTGCCCTGACTTGGTCTCTAGCTTTATATTCGTCAGGGACCCCTCAGGGCATTCCAATAGCGTCAATGTAAACATGTGGGTCTAAAGAGCCTTTAGGTGTATTATTTTTTTCTGTGTTTTGGAATGGATGCATGTGCTGCCCTCCCCCTCCCCCTTGTGATCTTCTGCCCTCCCCCTGCCCCTCGTGATATGCTGCCCTCCCCATTCCCCTCGTGATCTGCTGTCCGACCCATCCCCATCATGATTGGCTGCCCGCCCCCTCACCCCAGTGATGTGCGCTCCCTCACCTGTCACCCCGTGATGTGCGCTCCCTCACCTGTCACCCCCGTGATGTGCGCTCCCTTACCTGTCACCCTCGTGATCTGTGCTCCCTCACCTGTCACCCCCGTGATGTGTGCTCCCTCACCTGTCACCCCTGTGATCTGTTCTCCCTCACCTGTCACTCCCGTGATCTGTGCGCTCCCTCACCTGTCACCCCCGTGACGTGCGCTCCCTCACCTGTCACCCCCGTGATGTGCGCTCCCTTACCTGTCACTCCCGTGATCTGTGCGCTCCCTCACCTGTCACCCCCGTGACGTGCGCTCCCTCACCTGTCACCCCCGTGATGTGCGCTCCCTCACCTGTCACTCTCGTGATCTGTGCTCCCTCACCTGTCACCCCCGTGATGTGTGCTCCCTCACCTGTGATCTGTGCTCCCTCACCTGTCACCCCCGTGATCTGTGCTCCCTCACCTGCTACCCCGTGATCTGCTGTCCGCTCTCCCCCCCACCTTTCACCCCCGTGATCTGTGCTCTGCTCACCTGTCACCCCTGTCATCTGTTGCCCGCTCTCCACTTACCTGTCTCCCCCGTGATCTGCGCTCCCTCTCCCACCTCTCACCCTCCCCGATCTGCTGCCTCCTTCATCTCCTTGATCCTGCTGTCTAGATCCATCCTGTAAGGTAACTATCCCCAATCTCACCTCCCACTCCCCTTCCCCTCCATCCCCCTTCCCCCGCCGCTCCTGCATCCACTGCGCCCTCTCTCATCCGTCGCCACCCTATCCCAGCCGCCGCCGTCTCACATTCACAGATTCTCCCTTTATCAGCCGCTGCCCCCCCATCTGCTTCCCCCCCATCTGCCGCTGTTCTGATCCATCCTGTAAGTATTGTTCGTGGCTCTTTTCTAACTATCCCCAATCGCATCTCCCACTCCCTCCCCCCCTCCTCCCCCACCCGCTTGCCGCCAAGTGCTGATCAGCTACGTGATTGGCTGATCAGGTATGTAATTGTTGCTCGAGTTTTTGCTTTTTTTGTGCACCCCAAATAAAAAAAAAAAGGCAAAACTTGAACAATTAGGTACCTGATCAACAATCGTCCTGCAGTCGTACTTGACTTTGGACAGGACTTCGTTTTACCATCCCACCTAGTCCCCCCCCCTTTTTGCAGAACATCCGTGCGTGCGCCCTGATTTTTTTTTTTATGCCATGGGGGGATTTAGTTTCCAAAATGGAGTCACATGTGGGGGAGATCCACTGTTTCGGCACCTGAGGGGGTCTCCAAACACAACATGGAAAACGCTAACTATCCCAGACAATTTTGCGTTTGAAAAGTCAAATGACGCTCCTTGCATACCGAGCCCCACCATACGCCCAAACATTTGATTTCCGCCACATATGAGGTATCTGTGTACTCAGGAGAAATTGCACCATACATTTTATGGTGCAATTTTTCCTGATACCCTTGTGAAAAAAAGCTACATTGTTGAAGTAACAATTTTGTGGTAAAAAAAAAAATTTTTATTTTCACGGCTCAACTTTATTAACTTTTGTGAAGCCCCCAGAGGTTCAAAGTGCTCAATAAACATCTAGATAAATTCCATGAGGGGTCTAGTTTCCAAAATGGGGTCACATGTGGGGGAGCTCCACTGTTTCGGCACCTCAGGGGCTCTCCAAACGCAACATGGTGCGGCTAACGATTCCAGCTAATTTTCTGTTCAAAAAGTCAAATGACGCTCCTTCCCTTCCGAGTCCTGCCGTGCGCCCAAACAGGGGTTTTTCGCCACATATGAGGTATCTGCGTGCTCAGAAGAAATTGCCCAACAAATTTTGGGGGCTCATTTAATCCTGCTACCCTTGTGAAGATGCAATATTTGAGGCTAAATTAACATTTTTTTTGCAAAATGTAAAATGTTCATTTTTTCCTTCCACATTGCTTTAGTTACTGTGAAGCACCTAAAGGGTTAATAACCTTCTTGAATGTGGTTTTGAGTAGCCTGAGGGGTGCCGTTTTTGGAATGGTGTCACTTTTGGGTGTTCTGTGTCATGTAGACCTTTCAAAATTGCTTCAAATGTGATGTGGTCCCTAAAAAAGTGGCTTTGTAAATTTTGTGTAAAAATGAGAAATTGCTCATAAACTTTGAACCCCTATAACTTCCTTAATTTTTTTTTTCCCAAAATTGTTCTGATGTAAAGTAGACATGTGGGAAATGTTATTTATTAATTATTTTGTGTCATATGTCTCATTGGTTTTAGAGCATAAAAATTAAAAGTTTGAAAATTACAAAATTTTAAAAATGTTCGCGAAATTACCATTTTTTTCATAAAGAAACGCAAAAAAAAATCGTCCTAAATTTACCACTAACATGAAGCCCAATATGTCACGAAAAAACAATCTCATAATCACCGGGATCCGTTGAAGCGTTCCAGAGTTATAATCTCATAAAGTGACACTGGTCAAAATTGCAAAAAATGGCCGGGTCTTTAGGGTCAAAATATGCTGGGGGCTGAAGGGGTTAAATAACACTTAGGGTAGATCAGGAGAGAATCACTTTAATATTATAATATAATTAATGTAATATATCATGAAATCATATTTGATTAAAAACTAACTTAGAGTACAGAGAAGGTGGATCCCTAGTTGAAATCATTTTCTATCTGATAAATATATCTTAAATAATTAAATAATAAAAATAAACATTCTAATCCTGAAAACCTTGTCTGAGGTTACAAAACCATCTATGTTAAACACATATAATGTGCATTTATACGAACTGATCAAATAAAGACGTTTGTGCAATCAGTATTACATTGTAATAAACAAGCAAATGCGATCCAAGTCTCTAAATTATTTAAATGCGCATGCGCAGCTTTAAGAAACGCCCCATGTAGTTATATCACGAGATAAGAGTAATGCGCATGCATGAGACGTGGATTGCAATGAGCGTCTCACTGCTGTATTCTCAGATAAACCTAAGCCTGATTCAGAGGTGTGGAATGCACGCTGCGTTCCATTAATACTTCCGGGTAGCGATTAACGCTATTCTGGTTGTTATAATCATGTTTACTAAATGCTGCAGGGATATATGAGCAACGATATATAAAAAGAACATGACGGGGATTTCCATAGTAACTCTGGGAGTATAAAATAGATGTTTGTAAAAAACGAGCTGTCCACCAATAAAGTGACAGGAGTGGGTCACATGGACCTAAGGGGAGGGATTGATACTATTTAAACCCCTGACGCCTGACTGCAGTGTATCACACCACATTGGTCTCTGAGGGTGACACATCCAAGGTAAGGGCTGCTGTGTATTCAGGCTAGACTGTTTTTTGTATGGGAACTTTGCTTTGGTGTATTGAGATGGGCTGGAAGAGTTCCTTTTTGGGGGACTTTGTTTTGATTGATTAATCGTAAAAAGTCATTTATTTTTTGTAAATCTGACTTTGACATAACTTCTTTTTAGGAGGTTATTATGCCTTTTGTTTAAATCTCCTGATCAACTCCATCCACAATCAGGGTGGAGAGAAACGCGTCGAGATGAGATTAAGATTCTTGTTGATATGAAAAACGATATTCTTCTCAGAGCACCCCTCATAAACAACAGATAAGTGAATCTTTATCAATTATTCCATATCTCTAAAAAATCCCAAACAAATTGATAGGGATTATAGGGCCTATAAGGGCAAGCCATCGAGGAATGCGGGCATCAGGAAACTAAGGATGCACTCCATTGCCAGGTAGGAGCAAGTGGATTGAGAGATATTTGAAATATTTAATTTATACCCTAAACCCCTATTATATGAAGTATGGATTAATGTTACGTATTTCCTTGTCTGTTTAGGGATTAGATACTAGTGTGCACTGAGTTTTTGAGTGGTTGGTTGTCTAGAATTTTTATACATATATTTTTTCTATGAGATCCATGTGATCTGACTTGGAGAAGGAAGGTGAGGGTGAGGAAAAGGGAGATCTGCCGAGGAATGGGGGCTTCGATCAAATTAGGATGTACTCCATTGGCAAGTAGAAACATACTCAATTAGGTGAGAAAAGACAAAAGTACCCCCCTTTTCCTGATCATATAATAACAAACAAATCATCCTCATCCTATTGTGTATAGGGTTCTCATAGAATTTGATTGGACTTATAGCAACCCCCACAATGTGTAAGAATTTTAGTCCACCTATGTTTTTTTGTTTTTGTCTGGTTTTTAATGCATACTAATAAAGTGTAATAATTTTATAACTGAAATATTAGGTACCTTCTGCTACAATTTGCTACCTATCATAAAAAAATCTTTTCTCAAATTACACAAGGACAATAAACCTATCTCACAGAATTTGACTAAAAAAGAAAAAACGCCATAAGATCGCTTAAAAATAATGAGAACATTGTAATCAGAAATTCTGATAAAGGAGGAGCGGTTTTCGTGCTTGATGTGGGACTTTATTAAAAAGAATTGACAACAATGCTGAAGGATAGTAACATCTAGAGGATACTTAATTCTGATCCCATTAATGAAATAAAAAATTCATTGGAAAAATTGTTGGAGAAAGAAACACAGTTAGGGTTGATTAATAACAAACAAAAAGATTTTTTTAACCCTTCATGCCCTCTTACACCATTGCTACATGCACCCCCTAAGTCACATAAAAATACGTTTCCACCTAAATTCAGACCAATAATTTCAGGAATAGGGTCGATAATGGAACATCTTTCTGAGTGGTTGGATAATCACCTACAGTTCTTGGCAAAGGCATCCCCAAGTTATATCCAGGACAGTAAGCATGTTTTGAATATGCTCTCCCATGTTCAGTGGCAAACTAATTATAGTTGGATTATGTGTGATGTGCAAACACTATACACATCTATTCCACATTATTTGGCCCTTAAAAACCAAATGGAGAAATATTCAGATTATGCTTCTGATCTACAGGATTATATCTTGGAGGTCGCAAAATTTTTGTTAAAAAATAACTACTTCACTTTTCTTGGAGAATATTACCTGCAACTACAAGGCTGTTCCATGGGAGCAAGGTTTTCACCCTCGCTTACTAATATTTTAATTTTTGGTGGGAGGAAAAATTCATTTTTAATAATTCAAATCCATTTTTTTCAGATATGATGATTTATTTAAGATTTATCGATGATATATTGATCATTTGGCGAGGTACAGAAACCGGGGCCACTGACTTTGTCTCATATCACCAATAATCCATATAATCTTTCATTTACCCACCAACATGAATTATATGAAATGAATTTTCTGGATATGACTTTTTCAGGTAACAACAATACAGGCATCATTAATTGCAGGTTATATCGTAAACCGTCTGCCGGTAACTCATTATTGCACACAAGTAGTTGTCACCCTAGACACGTAATAGAAAATATACCCACAGGTGAATACATCAGGGCCAAAAGGTGTTGCAATATTATAACAGATTTGGACAAGGAATTTGAAGTGGTAGATAAAAGATTTTTAGCCAGGGGTTATTCAAGGAGTAATTTAGAAAAAGCAAAAAATAAATCCCACCAGAAAGATCATTCACAATATTTGAAATTAAATAAGAATGGAAATATTCTAAAATCTAATAGCCAAATGCCTGTTGTTTTTTCTACTAGATTTAGTAAAAACTACCATGAAATAGTCAGAATTATAAAAAAAATTCTTCCTATATTAACAACAGATGAAACTCTATATAAAATTCTAGATGTAGGTGTTAAATTCGTATCATAAAGAAATACAACATTGGGCGCAATTGTCTCACCGAGTGATCATAAAAACAAAAAACTTGACAAAAAATCTGATAAAAAATCTGTGGGAAATACCACAGCAATTGGCTTTCAACTGTCGGATCCTTTAAATGTGAGCATAAAACTTGCGGGTTATGTAACTATATGGTCAAGTGAATGCAATTGAAAAGGTGCGTAAAAAGATATGTTATATGCATATTGATATATAATGTTTGAATTTTATGTTTGTGGTGGCTTGAAATCGTAATGATTCATTATTCTGAACCTGTGAACTCTCTTTCCTGATTCTATGTCCAGTTTCATGGTTCCTTTTAAATAGATCTTTCAGCTCATATTCACTAGAGACAGATTAAGAACAACATGTTCGAAACGCGTCCTCCTATTTTATTTAACATGAATTCATGATGGAACTTTTTTAATGAACATGAAATAAAGTTTTGAATTTTTAACAAATTTACTTTGGACCTGGTTGCTGGAAATTTTCCCTCCTCAATGCTGTTGCTCAGGTTTGCCGACCTTTACCTTCGTGCACGGTCCATTCAGTAGTCTCAGGAACAGGTAACTTCCTGTTCACTTTGTTGTTTAAGTGTTCCCTTTATTTTTTTGATCAGTATACAGTACTAAACAATGATAAGTATATAATGGGATTTGTTGTTACCAGTCATGATCAGACTATGGACCATACAGGCACCACTGTTATGAACTAGTAACCGTGGACGATCACAAAAAATCCCCTTAATAAGGAAAAAAACAAAGCCACAAGTGTAGTTGGAAACTAAGCTTACCGCAATCCCCTATCGGACAACACTAGAAGTAGCAGTGGGATGTTCCTAACACATCTAGACACTTCGTCACTGCCGGAGAAACTTGCTACACCTCTAAGAAAGTAATGAAGAATCCTAACTTGCCTCAGAGCAGTCCCCAAAGAAATAGCAAGCACCCAACATGCAACGACGGTGATGTAAGAAAACACAATACACAGAAAATACAGATTAGCAAATGTGAGGCCCGACTTACTTGATAGAACATTACAGGACAGATAACTGATTGCGGCCAGTTAAAAACCCTGCAAAAAATACCAAACTCATGATAGGAAAAAAATACTAAGACCACACGGTCCTCCCCTGCTATATCAGGTACTCTTGTGCCAGACACTTTAAACAAAACTGCAGATATAATGGGAAGGAAAAAAAATCAGAGAACAAATAATATTCTAAAGTGCAAATAATCCAAACATGAACAGGGAGCAAGCTCCCTTTCTTGCTGGAGGAACTGCCCTGCTCAGAAAGCAGAGAGACAGATCCTCACAGACAAGAAATCAAAACACAGAACAAAATGGAATAAGTAGAAACACCCTGAAGTGCAATTTCAGAAATTAAGCACAGAAACTAGCAAACTTATCTGGAGTAGATTCAGGCACAGAATAAATGGGAGAAACTGAAGGGAAAACTCCCAGCCATCTTCAGAAGCAGCAGGAAACATTTATCACCGGCGGCCGGCAGGCAGAAAGTGCTCTCCTAAATACACTAGTCTGATCTGCAATAGGACTTCCTGAATTCCTAATTAATTCCAATACTTAATTGAGTCACAAATTCAGACTAAGTTCATTACCATTCCTGGCCACCAGAGGGAGCTCCACACCAGCACCCACTCGGATGACATTCACAACACACCACATTACTGGTTACATGCAGATAGTATCACAAATAAACATTTACATTCTGGTATATTAGTGAGTTATAGGTGACATCTTCTCTGAATGTAGACCTGCTCATATCTTTCATCTCGTTCTGGTCAAGACTAGAGATGAGCGAACCGGTCGCGGTTCGGCTCGAGTTCGGTTCGCCGAACGGAGGTCTCGTTTGAGTTTGGTTCGGCGAACCGGTTCGGCGAACCACTCGAACCGCATAGGAAACAATGGGAGGCAATTACAAACACATAAAAACACCTAGAAAACACCCTCAAAGGTGTCCAAAAGGTGACAAACAACTCACAACAAAACGCAAACACATGGATAAGTGACAAGAACAAATTCTCATGCGAAAACAAAACAGCGTTACAAGGAAAAGAGGATGAGACACAGATATAGGCATGGCATGCCCTTCTAAAATCATGTAAAACACCGCAAGGTTACTCCAAGCGGAGTCTCCTTTTTTTTTTCCAAAAATTGAGCCACACACACACACACACACACCCCTTCAGTGGCAGCACTTGTGCCCCAGTTGTACACTTCACAGTAAGATTTGCATCAAGCACATTAAAAAATACGCCATACTTAACCGTTCCCAGGATGACACCGGAGTAGGTAGCAAAGTCTTTGCTGAACTATGACTTGTTCATCTTGGCTCCTTTTAAAAAACACAGCAAGCAAGGGTTACTCCAAGCGGAGTCTCCCTTTTTTCCCAAAATTGGGCCCCACACACACCCACCCCTTCAGTGGCAGCACTTGTGCCCCAGTTGTACACTTCACAGGTAGATTTGCATCAAGCACATTCAAAAATACGCCATCCTTAACCGTCCCCAGGATGACACCGGGGTAGGTAGCTAGGTCTTTCCTGATCCCAGCTCTGTTCATCTTGGATCACTTTTAAAAACACAGCAAGCAAGGGTTACTCCAAGCGGAGTCTCCCTTTTTTCCAAAAATTGGGCCACACACACACTCACCCACCCCTTCAGTGGAAGCACTTGTGCCCCAGTTGTACACTTCACAGCTAGATTTGCATCAAGCACATTCAAAATCCACAAGCATTTACTCTCCCCAGGATGACACAGGGGTAGTAAATTCCTTGTGGATCCATGACTTGTTCATTTTGATGAACGTTAGTCTGTACACATTGTCACTGGACAGACGCGTGCGCTTATCTGTCAGCACACACCCAGCAGCACTAAAGACACGTTCAGAGACAACCCTGGCAGCTGGACACGACAAAATCTCCAAGGCGTGGAGAGCTCTGGCCATTTTTCAGGATTTGAAGCCCAAAATGAGCAAGGCTCCATTTGCAAAGTAATTGCATCGATGTTCATTTGGAGATACTCCTGTATCATCCTCTCCAGCCGTTGACTATGTGTCAGACTTGTTGTCTCTGGTGGCCTTGCAAAGGATGGTGTACTCCTGCATACGTGCGTCCCTTTCTATGGCTGGAATTATGTCACAAAATTTGGATCTGTATCAGGGATCTAATAGTGTGGCAAGCCAGTAGTCATCATCACTTCTAATTTTGACAATACGAGGGTCATGTTGGAGGTAGTACAGCAAGAAGGCGCTGAGTCTTGCGCAGCCATGCGGACCAAGTCCACGCTGTGTTTGTGGCATAGAGGTGCTGACCGTTCTTTCTTCCTCTTACATCTCCCCCCAACCTCTTTCAACAGAAATTTTACCAAGGTTTCCCTCATCTGCTGAGTCTTCCATGTCCATGGACAGTTCATCCTCCATTTCTTCATGTTCTCCTGCACCTTCCTCAACATTTCGCCTGCTACTATGTGCCCTTGTTGATCCCTGCCCCCCATGGTCCCATGCCTGCCGCGTTGGTGATGATGAACATCTGGACCTTGGTGATGTTGTTGTGTCTTGCGCATATGAATCCTCCTGTAGTTCCTCCCCTTCCTGTTGTCCCACCCCCTCACTCCGAATAGTGTTTAGCGTGTGCTCCAGCATGTAAATGACTGGAATTCTCATGCTGATAATGGCATTGTCAGCGCTAAACATATTCGTCGCCATGTCGAAACTGTGCAGAAGGGTGCATAGGTCCTTCATCTGAGAACACTCCATCAGGGTGATCTGCCCCACCTCTGCATCTCATTGGCCCAGGCTATACGTCATGACGTATTGCACCAGGGCTCGACAATGCTGCCACAGTCGCTGTAACATGTGGAGAGTCGAATTCCAGCGTGTCGGCACATCGCATTTCAGGCGATGAACCAGCAGGCCGAAAGACTTCTGGAGCGATGCAAGTCGCTCAGAAGCGTTGGTTGAACGGCGGAAGTGAGCAGACAGTTTTTGTGCCCTGTTCACAAGGCCATCTAGGCCGGGATAGTGTGTTAAAAATTGCTGGACAACAAGGTTCAACACGTGAGCCATACAAGACACGTGTGTCACCTTACCCAGGTGAAGGGCCGCACCCAGGTTTGCAGCATTGTCGCACATGGCCTTACCAGGCTGCAGGTTGAGTGGAGACAACCATTTATTAAACTCAGTCTGCAGAGCTGCCCACAACTCAGCTGCTGTGTGACTCTTATTTCCAAGACATTTCAAGCTAAAAACCACCTGATGCCGTTGCGCTCTGCTGCCAGCATAGTAATGAGGGGTGCGTGATTCCTTCTACGCAGTTACAACGCTGGTGGCCTGACCAGGCAGGCTTGGGGCGGAGGTGGAGGACCCAGACGAGGTGTAGGAGGCAGAAGCAGTGGCAGAACTTGGACAGAGGATTGACACACAAGTTGTGGGGACGGCAAGACTTGTGCAGCAAATCCTTCACCATCTATCACCATAGTTACCCAGTGCCCAGTCAGCGATATGTAATGTCCCTGTCCATGCTTACTGGTTCAAGTATCGGTGGTGAAATGCACCCGTTGACACACAGAGTTTCTCAAGGAAGCGGTGATGTTGTGTGCGACATGCTGGTGTAGCGCAGGCACACCTTTCTTAGAGAAGTAGTGGCGACTGGGCATCTGGTGCTGGGGCAAAGCGACAGACATAAATTCTCTAAAATCCTGTGTGTCCACCAGGCGGAAAGGCAGCATTTCGGTTGCCAAGAGCTTACAGAGGGATAAAGTCAACCTCTTAGCTTTGTCATGGGTTGCAGGAAATGGCCTTTTATTTGTCCACATCTGAGGGACAGAGATCTGGCTGCTGTGTGTAGACGGTGGTGAGTAGGGTGTCCGTAAAAAAATGCAGGTTTATGAGGAAAGTGCAGGCATAGACATGATGTTGCCTTCATCCAACGTTGATGCTATCAATGTCTGAGAGAGCTGTACACGCGCACTTGTTTCCCCTTCCAAACCAACTGACGACCTACCAAGTAAACTGCCTGTTGCGGTTACAGTGGTGGAAGTTGTGCGTGGAAAACCAGGTGTGACAGCTGTCTCCACAGTCCTAGAAGATGAAGAGCGCGCGGATGCACTTGAAGGGGCAGGCGGTGGATGTTTCGCTCCGCTAGACCGCATTGCAGAACGGTGAGCTTCCCACTGGGACATATGATATTTATTCATGTGACAATTTATGAAAGCAGTTGTCAAACTCCTGAGGTTTTGCCCTCTACTAACAGAATCACAACAAATTTTACATATCACATGATTTGGGCGATCTTTTTCTGTCAAAAAAGGTCCAGGCTAGGCAAGGCTTAGAGGGCATGCGACCTGCTAAGCTCCCACGACTAGTGCTCAGAGGCAGATTGGTGGCTGAGGATGCAGTTGTAGACATGCTACCAGTACTACTCCTCTGTCCAGGAAGGTGCAAGGTAACTTCGTCGTTAGTAGCATCCTCCTCCACCGCCTCTGTTGACCTCATCGAGTGCCTGAGTGTGGGTTGACAGTAGGTGGGATCTAGAACTTCCTCATCAAGCGTTGTGATTGCACTCCCCTCACCCTCAGACCGAGCCTCTTCCTGACGTGAAACAATATTTAAGTTGTCATCCCAATCTGGTATCTGCGTCCCATCGTCATCAGTATGTTCCTCATTGTCTATAACAACAGGTGTTACAGTTTGTGAATAAGGGTCAACATTATGCTCAGAAACTTGGTCCTCACGGCCTGAATCAGAGTCACAAAGGTTCTGGGCATCACTGCAGACCATTTCCTGGTCTGTACTCACTGTAGTTTGGGAGCAGACCTCTGATTCCCAGGCTATAGTGTGACTGAACAGCTCTGCAGACTCAGCCATCTCAGTTCCACCATACTGTGCAGGGTGGATGGAGACTTCAGAGCTGGGAGAAAGCAAGTGTGATTGGGATGACAACTCAGAGGACTGGTGTTTTTTGGATGCGATAGTTGAGGTGGCGGAGAGTGCACTTGTTCGACAACTTGAGATTCATTCAAGCATTTTCTTTTTTTGGCCATCATCTACCTTTGTTCCAGTTGTTCGTGTCCATAAAAAAGGGAGCACATCGGATTGTCCACGGTAAGTAGTAGACATCTTACTTTTGCTGGAAGATGGTCTATCTTCAGCAGATGTTAATGGAGCTTTGCCAGCTTCCCCACTGACAAACCCTTTTTTTTCTTTTCCAACACGCCTCTTCCCCTTTCCACCAGCATCTGTCATTTTGCCACTCATTTTGATTGCGACAAGATTGTGCACTTAAAATGTGGTAGTAAAAATTGAGAGGTGGTGTAGATTGCAGCGGTGGTCTATCTTTATTAACAGCAGAATAAAGAACAATAACTATCCTTGACAATGCAACTACGGCCCTTAAACTGGCAGCATAGTTTGCTAGTATAATGGCTTAGTAACAATGAGTTTGAGTGTGCAATGCAGTGGTCCTGCAAATAGCTTTGCACCAGTGGGACATTAATGGAAGTCCAACAGCCACTTTTAGGATGCCACTAAGTTTACTCAGTGTTTGCTAGTATAATGGCTTAGTAACAATGAGCTTGAGTGTGCAATGCAGTGGTGCTGCAAATAGATTTGCACCAGTGGGACACTAATGGAAGTTCAACAGCCACTTTTATGATGCCACTAAGTTTCCTCAGTGTTTGCTAGTATAATGGCTTAGTAACAATGAGCTTGAGTGTGCAATGCAGAGGTGCTGCAAATAGATTTGCACTAGTGGGACACTAATGGAAGTCCAACAGCCTCTTTTAGGATGCCAATAAGTTTACTCAGTGTTTGCTAGCTTTCTCATTTGCATACTTCCCAGGGGGCTTTGCTCTAGAATCACTGCGTTGAGAAACACGTGATGGTGTCTCCGCAGTGGATATGTTGATCTCCCTAAGGTCAAGAATTCTTGCTTAAGTAGTCTTTTACTAGGCATTGCCCCCACTAGCCAGATTCCTACTCCACACTGATGAGGGGCAAATACCCCGAAACGGCTGTCTGTGGATGGATACCATGTTTGGTATAGGTGGTCTCCTTGACTGGAGACTGCCCTTCCCGTGGTTGTTCCTTCCCGGTGAAAGACCTGGCTATTTTCCTGCCAGCATTGAGAAACATGTGATGGTGTCTCCGCAGCTTTCTCATTTGCATACTTCCCAGGGGGCTTTGCTCTAGAATCACTGCATTGAGAAACACGTGATGGTGTCTCCGCAGTGGATATGTTGATCTCCCTAAGGTCAACAATGCTTGCTTAAGTAGTTTTTTGCTAGTATAATGGCTTAGTAGCAATGAGCTTGAGTGTGCAAAGGGCTGGAGGGTACAGTGGCAGGGTTGTGAGTCAGTGTACAGGAAAGGAAGCCTCACTTTCTATCCCTCCTAATGGGGAAATGCAGCGAGGAAGTCCCTGACCTTAGCTACACAGACGCTGTTATCTGTAGCTGTTAAAATCTGTTCCCACGGATCTGACTGTCACCTATGGCTCTGAGCCTGCTGTTATTAGCCCTTACAAGGGCTAATAGAAACTTCTATCCCTATTCTGTATAGCGCTGTGTGTAGAGCGGACACAGCAGTATCGGAGACAGGAGCTACGCCAGCGGTGACTGACACCCAGACGCAGAAGAGATAATGGCGTCCGGATGGGCAGATACCAGTTTTTATAATGCAGGGACATGTGACATGGACATCCTATCACACATGCCGTTTCTTCTCTGGCTAAAAGTCCACTTAGCTGTGTGTGTGTCTGGGATTGGCTGACATGCTGGCCCGCCTCACTACACGTGCGCGCTTAGGGAAGGAAGACAAGGAAAAAAAAAAATGGCGATCGCCATTATCCCAGCAGCAGTGATCTGAATGCGCTGTTCCCCGCACACTATACGCTAAAATTTCATAATAGTCACAGAGTGAACTTTGCAAAAAGCTCGAGTTCTAGTTCGATCTAGAACAGCCCCCAAAATCACTCAAACCGCGAACTGGAGAACCGCGAACCGCGCTCAACTCTAGTCAAGACGCCATGATGACTTTGGACATCCACAGCTTGTTTACGCAGGCTTCCATCTTGTTTGGTATTCTGCAGCATATCTCAAGATGTGCCTTTAAAAATAGCATTGTCATTATAATATCCCTGAATAAAAATATCAGCCCTACGTTTTGCCCCTAAAAAATAATTGCTCCTCACTGTGCTTACCACACAAAATATGACGCCCACACTGTACATAACCTTCCTACATTCATCTATAAAATTTTGCCTTCAGACTGTCTGACCTAATGAAATATAACCACAGTCTTCTTATGAACTATGGCCTCCACACCATTCTCATTTCATGCTGTTCTCTCTCCACTATTCACAATTCACTATTCTCAAGCTGTATTATTTCTTCACTAAATGCTGCTTTACATGCTACGATTTCATATTAGATCTCATAAGCGATGCGACACGCCCAGGGCGTATATCCGATCTGCAGAGATTGTACATAGGTCGTCTCGGAGCCGTCACACGTGCATATTCTAAACGATGCCACATCGATCAATATCTCGTTAGATCTAGGAGATCATGTTTACGATGACACCAGCATATTACTCACCGTTTACACCATTGCGTGTGTGAAGCCTTGCCCTACCCACACACATATGTCATTAATTTCAAGATTTCTGTTCACCTGCTCTTTGCGTTTGGACATCTAGACTACAAAAGGCTTCATCTGCGGCAGAATTTTTGCACAAACACCGGTGACGCACGTGCGTACTGTGGTCTGGTTTCCTGTGCTGATTTTATTTCTGTGTTTGAAGGTAATTTTTTTTTTTTTCTTTTTGGTTTACCTCTTGTGAATTAAGTTTAAAATTAAAATGTGTTATAGTATTATTATTTTCATAGTTATAGTTTCAAATTAATCATAGTTTCTGGATAGAAAACATTATGTAATGGTGTTTATTTGTAATTGGCATGTTTTTTTTTTGTGGCATTTATTCTAAAATTTTATTTTTTTTTATGTTAATTTTAATGTTACAGATGTGTGCCACACAAAATGAAACATTTATTCGAAAATTTATAGAGAAATATAAATCTTTACAATGCTTATGCGCATAAAATTTTCAGACTACAGCAATAAAATTATTAAAAGAAGAGTGTACATGGAGCTTGTGGACCTTGTGAAAACACATTACCCAACAGAAATTGTTGATATTAAGTAGTCAAGAAAAAAATAGAGGGTCTAAGAACCGTGTTCAAAAAGGAAATGACAAAAGTGGAAGAATCACAAAGGTCCGGGGCTGACACAGAGGACATATATGTGCCACGCCTCTGGTACTATAACTTGCTCCTCTTCACAAGGGACCAGGAGCTGCCGTGACCAAGTACCAGTATGCTTCCTCTGCAGGAAGAAGATAATGTGATACATCCACCAGAGACTCAAGTATTTTTTTTTTTTTTATTTTATGTAGTCAGCATATTTTTTCTAAAACTAATTATGTTTCACTACTAAATTGCATATTTTATGTAAATTTTTATAATAACCTGTCCGCCATTTTGATACCTTTCCTTAAACCATTACCTTAATAACTTATTTTCTCTACAAATGTCAGTATAATAATGTTAGATTATAAAAATTTAAATTGTCTATAATTATTATCACAGGACACCAATATTGAAAACCAACCATTGGTCGAACCTAATATTACACCAACAATAGAGGCTGAAGAGCAGGAGGAAGTTAAGAGATAATAACTCAACTCCATCCATCTCCATGCGATTATTGTCTCGACGCAAGAGAAAGACACCAACCCCAGCAAATCAAGTGACTTGGTTGGCCTGTGCCATAATATCATTGAAAAATTCAATAGACAACCCATAAGTGGCTTTGCACATTATATTGATGATAAAATGTTGAAGATGGCAGATGGACATGCTGAAAGAGTTATTCTGGATGTTGTTAGGGCAGGCATGGATGGTTTTCTAACTACATCTTCTTCTTATCCTGTTAATGATCAGCCTAGTCCATCAACATTATTCTATGATGCATTTAGTCAAACCTCAGAGGTTGAGGCAACTCAAATAAAGGTCTCTTCCAGGTCTTACAAAGGCAGGTCTGGTCGCAGATAATTTTTTTTGTTTGTTTGTTTTTTGGCTTTTTAGTTTTGTGTTATTTGAAAAAAAAAAAAAACCCTTATTGTTTTGTTGTCTTTGCTTTTCAGCATAATATATGTAAACTCAAATGCGGAATTTAATTCTTTTGTAAAAAAAATGATATTGTGAATAAACATATATTTTTGTTGGAAGAAAAATTGTTTTTTTTTAAAAAAATCAGCTTTTATGTACACAAATTTTAAATGTGGTTTTGATTTAAAAAATATACACATTCACAGAATGCTGATAATTGTTACTATAACATAAAAAACAATTTAAAAAATAAAAAAATAGACTATTAGCATTTGATGATCAATTAACGTAAACATGTGTTCAAAATGTGTAAACTTACCCAACCATCTGTCCATAATTAAAGTCCTATCCCACAGCTTGTTGTCAAAACAGGCTATCAGATGGTTCAACTATTTTTTTTATTTTTTATTTATTATTATAAATTTTTTAAAAACACAAACAAAAACAATTTTTAGGTAATGGAATGTATATGTCCATCAGGTTTGCAAAAAGCAACAGTTATATTACAATTTTAATGCAAAATTAAAAAAAAAAATCAATACACACATATTTTACATGGTATGACAATTAAACATTTCAACAATAAACATCTGAATCCAATTATGGTCTTTCAACATTCATCCCCTTCATGTATTTACGGATAATGCTTTCATGTTCAAGTACAGCAGCACGCACTCTTTGAGTAGATTTCCAGACATCACGAATAGTTGGATATGCCGTTTACGAAATATATTTATTTTTAATTAAGATTTTTTATTTCTTCATGGTTAAAATTTTAAATTAAACAAAAAAAGGTACAATTTTCATTAACAATACTTACTAATCTGGTGATCCATGCCTTCATCATCAGAGTTGGAGGATGAACTGATTTCCCAACCTGCTTCTTTTGCACCATAATTTATGGGTGTTTAAAATTTAAAAAATTAATTAAAAAAAGAATTATTAAAAAAAAAAAAAAAAAAATGTTTTTTTATTTTTACAAATATAAAAATTAAAAAAAAAATATACATTGTTGGAAGTCAGCACCAATGTCCTGCAATGATGCTGGTGAATTAGCTCCAGAGGATGCATGTGGTAACACTTCAACAGATGCTTCATTCTCTGAATTTTCACTTTCAGCTGTTGACGAGTGGCTGATGGAGTACAGGGGGGTGGCATTAGGTGGTGTCACATAGTTTCTTGGACTTTGTCCTTGTGCTGGAGTTCCTGTTGGTGATGTTGAGGATGGTGGTGATGTTGGGCCATCACGGGCGTGTAGATATTCATCTATATTTTTTGGGTAGATAATTTAAAAAAAATATATATATATATTTTTTGTAAAAATTATATATATATTTTATTTTTTTATTTTTACTTTTTTAGTTTTTCAAATTTTTGAACATTTTTATTTCTCCATATATTTATAATATATTACAAATTCAAAATAGACATAAAAAAAATCCCTAATAGTTTAACCCTAATTTTTTAATTTAATTACATGGTCAAAATCTCATTTTATTTTGATGTTGCTTATTCAAAAAAAGAAAACATTTTTTTATTAACCTTTTTGGAGATTGTAGTGAATATATTTGTGGTGTGCATTTCATACATTTACATTGATAAACAAAACTAAAAAGCTGCTGCATTACTGTACTTTAGTTTTGAAGGGCTTTTCAAAAAATAAATAAAAACACATTTCTCCTAACAATCTTTCACTCACCATGCAGCCTGGCTTCTGCAATGCGGATATTTTGGATCCTGGAGGCAGATCTATAGAGGAGATCAGACCATTTCTTCCTTTTCTGCTTACTTGTACGGACCAGGCCATATTTTTTAATCAATCCACGGTGGATCTTAAGAAGGAGGTGTCTTTTATGTGTCATGGGGAAGTCATGGTGACTATGACAAACATAATCCCATTTATCCATGCGCTTTACAAGGTAAACGACCTCAACCTCTCCCCATACTGTACCATGCTGACGGAGGGCCATCTTGTTTAGAGGAGTTGTTTATATTCAGGAGTACAGTGGGCGGGGCGCCAGAAAAAAATGCGTATTGACGTCACTGTAATTCCATGCAGTTTTGAGTGTATGCGTTTCGAAAGCTCCGCACATGCGTTCATTTTAGTTTGAACATTTTGGTTTCCTAAATCACACATCTTTTGTAAAGCATGTAAGTTCATAAATGACGCACCTGTGGCTGCGTCAATGATCATGCCTGTCAGGTTTGTCCATAGCTGTATTTTTAATACATTTAATGTGTTTTTTATTAACATTTATAAAATATTGTGTTTAAATTTATTTATAAAATACATTATTTTTATTATATTATTTATTTTAAAAAATTATTTAAATGTGGAAAAAAAAACAAAAAAAAACCCCTTTTTTTAAAATAATAAAAAAAAAACAAAAAAATTAGGATTAAAAAATCACTGGAACAAAAGCACAACACAATCAAATGTTGATTTGGAAACATTAACTGTTTTATTTTCACATTATTATACTTTAACAACTTAAATTGCAGGATCATTAAACTAATTAATACAAAATTAAATACATAATATTTAAATAAAAGAAAAAAAACAGAAAATTAATGTGAGACAAATCACAAAAAAATTAAATCATATCATTCTGCCAGCTAACTGCACCAGGCCCATTAAAGTAATTACAACACTGTTCCCGATCTGTTATTGCGTCATATCGACTTCGGCCTGAGGGGGGAGGGGTGGTCAAAGAGGCTAGGTGTGGGTCATGATCCCGCCAAGCACCTAAAATAAGCTGGCCATTTGCATTAGGATCAGAAACGGCATAACCTGGTGGCATGTAGCTCTCACTATCCCTTTTTCTTAAAAAATTGTGAAGAACACAACATGCCAAAACAATGCTATCGATTGAGGCCACCTTTAGATTTATAGGTGTTGAAAAGATTCTAAACCTGCTGGCTATTATTCCAAATGCGTTCTCCACAACTTGCCGTGCCCTTGATAGTCTAAAATTAAAGACACGGCGAGAGGGAGACACTGATGTTTGGGAATATGGTTTTAATAAATGCCTCTGTAGGGAAAAAGCCTCATCTCCCACGAAGACAAAATTTAAATTTTCACAATTTTGAGAGTTTCCTGGGAATGGAAACTGACAAATTGCTAGACGTTGACCAAAAATTGTGTTTTCTAAAACACCCCCATCGGAGACCCTACCATTTATGCCAAGATCCACAGTGATGAATTCATACTGGGAGTTGACTAGGGCCATTAGAATGATACTGTAGTATCCTTTATAGTTGAAATAATAGGACCCACTGTTGTGTGGCTGAGTTATGCGGATGTGTTTCCCATCCAATGCCCCCCCACAATTGGGAAACTGCCATTGGGTGGCAAAACCCTCACCAATTTTTGACCAATCCTCAGCAGTTTTTGGGAAAGGCATATAGTTACGCAGGCAGTGTATTATTGCCTCACAGTATTAAGGAACTGAGTAGGGACCGGGAAACAGCAGCGGAGTACTGAAGGTCCGTTAATGAACGGCCAGTGGTTAGGTACTGCAGGGTGACTTCAACACGTTCCTCAACCGGCACAGCAGGTCTCATCACGATGTCCTTTCTTTGTATATATGGACGAACTTGGGACAAAATATAGGCAAAAGACTCCTCTGACATCCGCAAGTAGTTTCTGAAATCATCTGGATGATTATCTTGTTAGTCCCTAACTAGCTGCATGTTAGTAATTTCAGGGCATCTAATCAGCCACTCACGAGACCATAAACGGCATCTTTGAGGATTGTGGTGGTTGATCCTCCTCCTCCCTGGATGCAGTCAAAAGTAATCCACAGCCAACACAGCTTGTTCTTCATTTGACAGCATGGTGTCCCTGAATGTATTTAAAAAAAAATCAGAGGGGTGGCACAGACATATAGTAAAGTAGACAGCTATGATTAATTATAAACCTACCGTCAATAAACACTGTCAAAGAGACCCAATGTATTACGCCTCCAAAGAAACGCACTAATGTCTCAGATGAGAATGCACACGAGACAGAAACCGGACCACAGCCCGGGATAAATGATTAAAATTACACGAGGTTGCGTACGCCTTATAAAGCCCGAAGGACAATTCGTTATGCAGTTGGTACCACCAATCATAGCGGTGGGCGTGAGGCATGGCGTGTAGAGACACGTCTGTGTCACATATGATGTACATAAGAACGATGAGGCTCGTCGTTGGTAGGGTGTCACACGTATCAATATACCAGGTTCGTTCAACAAGACAAACAATATTTAGAAAATGAACGACGTGTATGCAATCAACGTTTTTGCGAACAATCAGGGTCGCCCATAGATGTCACACGCAATGATGTCACTAACGATGCCGGATGTGTATCAGTTACGACGTGACCCCGCCGACATCTCGTTAGATATATTGTAGCGTGTAAAGCCCGCTTTACTCATTTCTAGCACAGTTCCATGTTGCCTCTTTCCACATTGTCCCTCATATACAGTACTCCCCCACTCCACTCTATCCACCACAAGCTGTCTCTCTTCATATTTGTACCAGAGACACTATTCTTGTCCATATTGTCCACCACAAGCTGCCCATCTCCAGACTGCTTCCCACAAGCTGCCTTTTTCCATACTGTCCCCCACTCACTGCTTATATTCATAGTATCCACAAGTTGTTCATCTCAATGCTGTACTCAATATTTTAAAAAAGGTCGCATGGGGTCCCTCATGTATTGATGCACAGCCAAGCTAATACACACAGCTGGGGACTGCAGCCTGTAGAAATCTGCTTTATCTACACTTGGTATCAATATACAGGGGACCCTAAGACATTTTTTCAAATTACTTATTTATTTTTACACTCCACCTACTGTCCCAGACAGCTACTCTAAGGGCAACCAATCACAGACACCAGCATGCCAGCAGTCTGACTTCTTCACAAACGCTGTCACAGGGTGGGCAGAGAAAGCAGTGAATATGCATGAGCTCTAATGAGCAGACCTCGAGTAGTGTGACAGCTGCGGGAAAACTCAGTAAGTGTAATATTTCTGCTTTAATCAACGTAATGGTCTGACAATATTATTCCCAGAAACCAAATATGAGTTAGAATGCATCTAGGCATATTCCTCATGCGGTACCCATTCAGTTTCAGCACTTTTCCATTCATTGGATCATTGTCACAGCCCTCCTAGACCTACTTCTAAGGTCCTCCAGATAATTATTGGAGTTTCCATTGACTTGCATTAGGTTCATTATTAGATATGAATATACACATGTTAGAAATTATTCAGCTTAAATAACCCAAACTCAAATATTTTAGCATTCACCCATCTCTACAAATAATACCAGTCTTAGCTGCAATTAGTGTAAGAAGTGCTGGTTGAGAAGGAAGAGTATATTAGAGGCATGCAGGCAGGGATTCCAGCATTACAGGCCTTGATGATGTTATGTTAACCCAAAAATCCTCTTCAGATCTAATTTAAATCTATTCTATTCTCTAATAATACATCTCTTAGTTGCAATTAGTGTAGAGAGAGCTGATGGAGAAGGGATAGTGTGTTAGAGAGTTTTTCTCCTTTACTGGAGAGACAATTAGAGTCATCTAGGCAGGGATTCTAGCCATACAGCTCTTACTGCTACTCTGTTTACCCAAAATGCATTTTCAGGGCTAATTCAGATCTATTTTAGTTTTAGAATAATACTGCTTTTAGCTGCAATTAGTGTAAGGAAAGTTGGTGGAGAAGAGATAGTGTATTAGAGGCATGTAGGCAGGAATTTTAGCATTACATGCCTTGCTTCTATTATGTAAAGAAACTATTGTTTTCTATAATAATACTGCTCTAAGTTGCATTTAAGGTAGGGCAAGCTGTTGGAGAAGTGAGAGTGTATTAGAGCCACATAGGCAGGAATTCTAGCCTTATAGACCTTGCTGCTGCTACTTTGACCAAAAAGTCCTTTTCAGGACTAATTCAACTCTATTCTATTTTCAAAGCACTCTTAGCTGCAATTAATGTAGTGAGAGCTGCTAGAAAAGGCATAGTGTATTGGAGACATGTATTCAGAAATTCTAGGCTTACATAACTTGCTGCTGCTTTTTAGGGCTAATTAAAATCTATTCTATATTCTAATAATACCAGCTGCAATTAGAGTACTTAGCTGCATTTATGATAGGGCAGGCTGCTGGCGAAGGAATAGTGTATTAGAGACATGTAAGCAGAGATTCTATTCTTACAAACCTTGCTGCTGCTTCACTAACCCAAAAGTCCTTTTCAGAGCTAAGTTAAATTTATTCTATTCTCTAACAATGCCATTAAGCTGCAATTAGTGTAGGGAGAGCTGCTGGAGAAGTGATAGGGTACTGAAGACATGTAGGCAGGGATTATAGCCTTATATACCTTGCTGCTGCTACTTTAGAGAAATCTCTTCTATTATATAATAATACCCCTCTTATCTGCATTTAGTTCAGGGTAAGCTGCTGGAAAAGAGATAGTGTATTAGAGGCATGTAGGCGAGGAGTCTAGCCTTGCAGGCCTTGATGCTCCTACGTTAACCCAAAAGTCCTCTTCAGATCTAATTTCAATCTATTTTATTCTTTTATAATATGTCTTTTAATTGCAATTATTGTAAAGATAGCTTCTGACAAGGGATAGCCTATTAGAGGCAATTAGACAGGGATTCTAACCTTACAGAGTTTGCTGCTGCTACGTAAAAATGTATTCTCTAATAATACTACTATTAGCTGCATTTACTGTAGGACAAGCTGACAGAGAAGGGATAATACACTGTGTGCAGAATTATTAGGCAAGTTGTATTTTAGAGGATTTTTTTTATTATTGATCAACAACTATGTTCTCAATCAACCCAAAAGACTCATAGATATCAAAGCTTAATATTTTTGGACGTTGGAGTGGTTTTTTTTTTAGGAGGATATCTGTTTGTGCAGGTAACTATTACTGTACAGAATTATTAGGCAACTTAATAAAAAACAAATTTATTCCCATCTCACTTTTTTAGTTTCACCCCGTAAACCAATATAACTGTACAAAATTAAAAATAAACATTTCTGACATGCAAAAACAAAACCCAAAAAAATTAGTGACCAATATAGCCACCTTTCTTTATGATGACACTCAACAGTCTACCATCCATAGATTCTGTCAGTTGCTTGATCTGTTTACGAACAACATTGTGTGCAGCAGCCACCCCAGCTTCCCAGACACTGTTCCGAGAGGTGTACTGTTTTCCCTCCGTGTAGATCTCACATTTTATGAGAGACCACAGGTTCTCTATGGCGATCAGATCAGGTAAACAAAGGGGCCATGTCATTATTTTTTCATCTTTTAGACTTTTACTGGCCAGCCATGCTGTGGAGTAGTTGGATGCATGTGATGAGGCATTGCCCTGCATGAAAATCATGTTTTTTTTTTAAAGATACTGACTTCTTCCTGTACCACTGCTTGAAGAAGCTGTCTTCCAGAAACTAGCAGTAGGTGTGGGAGTTGAGCTTCACTCCATCCTCAACACAAAAAGGTCCCACAAGTTCATCCTTGATGATACCAGCTCATACCAGTACCCCACATCCACCTCCACCTTGCTGGCGTCTGAGTCGGAGTGGAGCTCTCTGCCCTTTATTGATCCAGGCTCTGGCCCATCCATATGGCCCATCAAGAGTCACTCTCATTTCATCAGTCCATAAAACCTTTGAAAAATCAGTCTTAAGATATTTCTTGGCCCAGTCTTGACGTTTTATCTTATGTTGCTTGTTCAAAGGTGGTCATTTTTCAGCCTTCCTTACCTTGGCCATGTCCCTGGGTATGGCACAACTTGTGCTTTTTGATACTCCAGTAATGTTACACCTCTGAAATATGGCCAAACTGGTGGCAAAAAGCATCTTGGCAGCTTCACGCTTAATTTTCCTTAATTCATTGCCAGTTATTTTGCACTTTTTTTGCCCAACACGTTTCTTGCGACCCTGTTGGCTATTCGCCATGAAATGCTTGACTGTTCGGTGATTACGCTTCAAAAGTTTGGCAATTTCAAAACTGCTGCATCCCTCTGCAAGACATCTCACAATTTTATACTTTTCAGAGCCTGTCAAATCTCTCTTCTTGCCAAAGGAAAGGAAGTTGCCTAATAATTAAGCACCCCTTATACAGGGTGTTAATGTCATTACATCACACCCCTCCTCATTACAGAGATGAACATCACCTGATTTACTTAATTGGTAGTTGGCTCTCAAGCCTATACAGCTTGGAGTAGGACAACATGTATAAAAATTATCATGTGATCAAAATACTCATTTGCCTAATAATTCTGCACACAGTGTATATTAGACGCCTATAGGAAGGGATTCTATTTCACAAACCTTGCCGCTGCCAACCTAAAAATATTTTCTCTAATAATACTGCTCTTAGCTGCATTTAGTATAGGCCAAGCTGCTAATGAAGGTATAGTGTATTAATGGTCTGTAGGCAGGGATTATAGCCTTACAGATCTTGCTTCTGCTACCTAAGAAATCAATTATATTTTCTAATAATACCGCTAAAAGCTGCAGGGCATATTGCTTTACATTCCTTCTATAGATATATTGTTGCTGCAATCTAACTGCGTGGGTCAGGGCTCAGGTGATGTTATGGGTAGAGATGAGCGAACCGGTCGAGTTCGGTTCGCCGAACGGAGGTCTCGTTCGAGTTCGGTTCGGCGAACCGACTCGGCGAACCACTCGAACCGCATAGGAAACAATGGGAGGTAATCACAATCACATAAAAACACCTAGAAAACACCCTCAAAGGTGTCCAAAAGGTGACAAACAACTCACAACACAACACAAACACATGGGAAAGTGACAAGGACATATACTCATGCGAAAACAAAAGAGCTGGACAAAAAAAAAGAGGAGGAGACACAGATATAGGCATGGCACGCCCTTCTAAAATCATGTAAAACACCGCGAGGTGACTCCAAGCGGAGTCTCCCTTTTTTCCAAAAATTGGGCCACACACAAAATCACCCCTTCAGTGGCAGCACTTGTGCCCCAGTTGTACACTTCACAGCTAGATTTGCATCAAGCACATTCAAAAATACGCCATCCTTAACCGTCCCCAGGATGACACCGGGGTAGGTAGCTAAGTCTTTGCTGATCCCAGATCTGTTCATCTTGGCTCATTTTAAAAAACACAGCAAGCAAGGGTTACTCCAAGCGGAGTCTCCCTTTTTTCCAAAAATTGGGCCACACACACTCACCCCTTCAGTAGCAGCACTTGTGCCCCAGTTGTACACTTCCCAGGTAGATTTGCATCAAGCACATTCAAAAATACGCCATCCTTCACCGTCCCCAGGATGGCACCGGGGTAGGTGGCAAAGTCTTTGCTGATCCCAGATCTGTTCATCTTGGATCATTTTAAAAAACACAGCAAGCAAGGGTTACTCCAAGCGGAGTCTCCCATTTTTCCAAAAATTGGGCCACACACACCCACACCCACCCCTTCAGTGGCAGCACTTGTGCCCCAGTTGTACACTTCACAGGTACATTTGCATCAAGCACATTCAAAAATACGCCATCCTTCACCGTCCCCAGGATGACACCGGGGTAGGTAGCTAAGTCTTTCCTGATCCCAGCTCTGTTCATCTTGGCTCCTTTTAAAAAACACAGCAAGCAAGGGTTACTCCAAGCGGAGTCTCCCTTTTTTCCAAAAATTGGGCCACACACACACACCCACCCCTTCAGTGGCAGCACTTGTGCCCCAGATGTACACTTCACAGGTACATTTGCATCAAGCACATTCCAAATCCACAAGCATTTACTCTCCCCAGGATGACACAGGGGTAGTAAATTCCTTGTGGATCCATGACTTGTTCATTTTGATGAACGTTAGTCTGTCCACATTGTCACTGGACAGACGCATGCGCTTATCTGTCAGCACACACCCAGCAGCACTGAAGACACGTTCAGAGACAATGCTGACAGCTGGACACGACAAAATCTCCAAGGCGTAAGTGGAGAGCTCTGGCCATTTTTCAAGATTTGAAGCCCAAAATGAGCAAGGCTCCATTTGCAAAGTAATGGCATCGATGTTCATTTGGAGATACTCCTGTTTCATCCTCTCCAGCCGTTGTGTCAGACTTGTTGTCTCTGGTGGCCTTGCAAAGGAGGGTCTAAAAAAATTATGAAAAGATTCAATAAAATTGCTGTTACCAGCACCAGATACGGTGCTACTGGTACGGGTAGACTGTTGGAGATGACAAGACCGTCCCATATTTGTCAAGTTACAACTGGGAGATTCACTCCCTGCACCTGCACGGTTGTTTGGTGGAAAAGCCGAGCTAAGATCGAGTAACAGCTTCTGCTGATACTCCTGCATACGTGCGTCCCTTTCTATGGCTGGAATTATGTCACAAAATTTGGACTTGTACCGGGGATCTAATAGTGTGGCAAGCCAGTAGTCATCATCACTTCTAATTTTGACAATACGAGGGTCATGTTGGAGGTAGTGCAGCAAGAAGGCGCTCATGTGTCTTGCGCAGCTATGCGGACCAAGTCCACGCTGTGTTTGTGGCATAGAGGTGCTACCCGTTCTTTCTTCCTCTGACATCTCCCCCCAACCTCTTTCAACTGAAATTTGACCAAGGTCTCCCTCATCCGCTGAGTCTTCTATGTCCACGGACAGTTCGTCCTCCATTTCTTCATGTTCTCCTGCACCTTCCTCAACATTTCGCCTGCTACCATGCGCCCTTGTTGATCCCTGTTCCCCATGGTCCCATGCCTGCCGCGTTGGTGATGATCTACGTCTGGACTTTGGTGATGTTGTTGTGTCTTGCGCATATGAATCCTCCTGTAGTTCCTCCCCTTCCTGTTGTCCCACCCCCTGACTCCGAATAGTGTTTAGCATGTGCTCCAGCATGTAAATGAATGGAATTGTCATGCTGATAATGGCATTGTCAGTGCTAAACATATTCGTCGCCATGTCGAAACTGTGCAGAAGGGTGCATAGGTCCTTGATCTGGGACCACTCCATCAGGGTGATCTGCCCCACCTCTGCATCTCGTTGGCCCAGGCTATATGTCATGACGTATTGCACCAGGGCTCGGCGGTGCTGCCACAGTCGCTGTAACATGTGGAGAGTCGAATTCCAGCGTGTCGGCCCATCGCATTTCAGGCGATGAACCGGCAGGCCGAAAGACTTCTGGAGCGATGCAAGTCGCTCAGCAGTGGTGGTTGAACGGCGGAAGTGAGCAGACAGTTTTCGTGCCCTGTTCAGAAGGCCATCTAGGCCGGGATAGTGTGTTAAAAATATCTGGACAACAAGGTTCAACACGTGAGCCATACAAGGCACGTGTGTTACCTTGCCGAGGCGAAGGGCTGCACCCAGGTTTGCAGCATTGTCGCACACGCCCTTACCAGGCTGCAGGTTGAGTGGAGACAACCCTTTATTAAACTCAGTCTCCAGAGCTGCCCACAACTCAGCCGCTGTGTGACTCCTATTTCCAAGACATTTCAAGCTAAAGACCGCCTGATGCCGTTGCGCTTTGCTGCTAGCATAGTAATGAGGGGTGCGTGATTCCTTCTGCACAGTTAGAACGCTGGTGGCCTGACCAGGCAGGCTTGGGGCGGAGGTGGGGACCTAGACGAGGTGGAGGAGGCAGAAGCAGTGGCGGAACTTGGACACACAGAGGATTGACACACAAGTCGTGGGGACGGCAAGACTTGTGCAGCAGACCCTTCACCATCTATCACCATAGTTACCCAGTGCCCAGTCAGCAACATGTAATGTCCCTGTCCATGCTTACTGGTCCAGGTATCGGTGGTGAAATGCACCCGTTGACACACAGAGTTTCTCAAGGAAGCGGTGATGTTGTGTGCGACATGCTGGTGTAGCGCAGTCACACCTTTCTTGAAGAAGTAGTGGCGACTGGGCATCTGGTACTGGGGCACAGAGACAGACATAAGGTCTATAAAATACTGTGTTTCCACTAGAGATGAGCGAACCGGTCCCGGTTCGGCTCGAGGCCGGTTCGCCGACGGAGGTCCCGTTCGAGTTCGGCTCGTCGAACGTTCGACGAACCGAACTCGAACTGCATAGGAAACAATGGCAGGCAATCACAAACACAGAAAAACACCTAGAAAACACCCTCAAAGGTGTCCAAAAGGTGACAAACAACTCACAACACATGGGAAAGTGACAAGGACATATACTCATGCGAAAACAAAACAGCTGGACAAGGAAAAAGAGGAGGACACACAGATATAGGCATGGCACGCCCTTCTAAAGTCATGTAAAACACCGCAAGGTGACTCCAAGCGGAGTCTCCCTTTTTTCCAAAAATTGGGCCACACTGACACCCACCCCTTCAGTGGCAGCAGTTGTGCCCCAGTTGTACACTTCACAGCTAGATTTGCATCAAGCACATTCAAAAATACGCCATTCTTATCCGTCCCCAGGATGACACCGGGGTAGGTAGCAAAGTCTTTCCTGATCCCAGCTCTGTTCATCTTGGCTTCTTTTAAAAACACAGCAAGCAAGGGTTACTCCAAGTGGAGTCTCCCTTTTTTCCAAAAATTGGGCCCCACACACACCCACCCCTTCAGTGGCAGCAGTTGTGCCCCAGTTGTACACTTCACAGCTAGATTTGCATCAAGCACATTCAAAAATACGCCATTCTTATCCGTCCCCAGGATGACACCGGGATAGGTAGCAAAGTCTTTCCTGATCCCAGCTCTGTTCATCTTGGCTTCTTTTAAAAACACAGCAAGCAAGGGTTACTTCAAGCGGAGTCTCCCTTTTTTCCAAAAATTGGGCCACACAGACACCCACCCCATCAGTGGCAGCACTTGGGCCCTAGTTGCAAACAGGATGTTTTGATTTGCATCAAGCACATTCAAAAATACGCCATAATTAACCGTCCCCAGCATGACACCGGGGTAGGTAGATAAAGTCTTTGCTGACCCATGACTTGTTCATCTTGGCTTCTTTTAAAAACAATGTAAGCAAGGGTTACTCCAAGCGGAGTCTCCCTTTTTTCCAAAAATTGGGCCCCACACACACCCACCCCTTCAGTGGCAGCAGTTGTGCCCCAGTTGTACACTTCACAGCTAGATTTGCATCAAGCACATTCAAAAATATGCCATTCTTATCCGTCCCCAGGATGACACCGGGGTAGGTAGCAAAGTCTTTCCTGATCCCAGCTCTGTTCATCTTGGCTTCTTTTAAAAACACAGCAAGCAAGGGTTACTTCAAGCGGAGTCTCCCTTTTTTACAAAAATTGGGCCACACAGACACCCACCCCATCAGTGGCAGCAGTTGTGCCCCAGTTGTACACTTCACAGCTAGATTTGCATCAAGCACATTCAAAAATACGCCATTCTTATCCGTCCCCAGGATGACACCGGGGTAGGTAGCAAAGTCTTTCCTGATCCCAGCTCTGTTCATCTTGGCTTCTTTTAAAAACACAGCAAGCAAGGGTTACTCCAAGCGGAGTCTCCCTTTTTTCCAAAAATTGGGCCCCACACACAGACACCCTTTCAGTGGCAGCAGTTGTGCCCCAGTTGTACACTTCACAGCTAGATTTGCATCAAGCACATTCAAAAATACGCCATTCTTATCCGTCCCCAGGATGACACCGGGGTAGGTAGCAAAGTCTTTCCTGATCCCAGCTCTGTTCATCTTGGCTTCTTTTAAAAACACAGCAAGCAAGGGTTACTCCAAGCGGAGTCTCCCTTTTTTCCAAAAATTGGGCCACACAGACACCCACCCCATCAGTGGCAGCAGTTGTGCCCCAGTTGTACACTTCACAGCTACATTTGCATAAAGCACATTCAAAAATACGCCATTCTTATCCGTCCCCAGGATGACACCGGGGTAAGTAGCAAAGTCTTTCCTGATCCCAGATCTGTTCATCTTGGATCATTTTAAAAAACACAGCAAGCAAGGGTTACTCCAAGCGGAGTCTCCCATTTTTCCAAAAATTGGGCCACACACACCCACACCCACCCCTTCAGTGGCAGCACTTGTGCCCCAGTTGTACACTTCACAGGTACATTTGCATCAAGCACATTCAAAAATACGCCATCCTTCACCGTCCCCAGGATGACACCGGGGTAGGTAGCTAAGTCTTTCCTGATCCCAGCTCTGTTCATCTTGGCTCCTTTTAAAAAACACAGCAAGCAAGGGTTACTCCAAGCGGAGTCTCCCTTTTTTCCAAATATTGGGCCCCACACACACCCACCCCTTCAGTGGCAGCAGTTGTGCCCCAGTTGTACACTTCACAGCTAGATTTGCATCAAGCACATTCAAAAATACGCCATAATTAACCGTCCCCAGGATGACACCGGGGTAGGTAGCAAAGTCTTTCCTGATCCCAGCTCTGTTCATCTTGGCTTCTTTTAAAAACACAGCAAGCAAGGGTTACTCCAAGCGGAGTCTCCCTTTTTTCCAAAAATTGGGCCACACAGACAGCCACCCCATCAGTGGCAGCAGTTGTGCCCCAGTTGTACACTTCACAGCTACATTTGCATCAAGCACATTCAAAAATACGCCATTCTTATCCGTCCCCAGGATGACACCGGGGTAGGTAGCAAAGTCTTTCCTGATCCCAGCTCTGTTCATCTTGGCTTCTTTTAAAAACACAGCAAGCAAGGGTTACTCCAAGCGGAGTCTCCCTTTTTTCCAAAAATTGGGCCCCACACACACCCACCTCTTCAGTGGCAGCAGTTGTGCCCCAGTTGTACACTTCACAGCTAGATTTGCATCAAGCACATTCAAAAATACGCCATTCTTATCCGTCCCCAGGATGACACCGGGGTAGGTAGCAAAGTCTTTCCTGATCCCAGCTCTGTTCATCTTGGCTTCTTTTAAAAATACAGCAAGCAAGGGTTACTCCAAGCGGAGTCTCCCTTTTTTCCAAAAATTGGGCCACACAGACACCCACCCCATCAGTGGCAGCACTTGGGCCCTAGTTGCAAACAGGATGTTTTGATTTGCATCAAGCACATTCAAAAATACGCCATAATTAACCGTCCCCAGCATGACACCGGGGTAGGTATATAAAGTCTTTGCTGACCCATGACTTGTTCATCTTGGCTTCTTTTAAAAACAATGTAAGCAAGGGTTACTCCAAGCGGAGTCTCCTTTTTTTCCAAAAATTGGGCCACACAGACACCCCATCAGTGGCAGCACTTGTGCCCTAGTTGCAAACAGGATGTTTTGATTTGCATCAAGCACATTCCAAATCCACAAGCATTTACTCTCCCCAGGATGACACAGGGGTAGTAAATTCCTTGTGGATCCATGACTTGTTCATTTTGATGAACGTCAGTCTGTCCACATTGTCACTGGACAGAAGCGTGCGCTTATCTGTGAGCACACACCCAGCAGCACTGAAGACACGTTCAGAGACAACGCTGGCAGCTGGACACGACAAAATCTCCAAGGCGTAACTGGAGAGCTCTGGCCATTTTTCTAGATTTGAAGCCCAAAAGGAGCAAGGCTCCATTTGCAAAGTCATGGCATCGATGTTCATTTGGAGATACTCCTGTATCATCCTCTCCAGCCGTTGACTATGTGTCAGACTTGTTGTCTCTGGTGGCCTTGCAAAAGAGGGTCTAAAAAAATTATGAAAAGATTCCATAAAATTGCTGTTACCAGCACCAGATACGGTCCTACTGGTACGGGTAGACTGTTGAAGATGACGAGACCGTCCCATGTTTGTCAAGTTACAACTGGGAGATTCCCTCCCTGCACCTGCACGGTTGTTTGGTGGAAAAGCCGAGCTAAGATCGAGTAACAGCTTCTGCTGATTCTCCTGCATACGTGCGTCCCTTTCTATGGCTGGAATTATGTCACAAAATTTGGACTTGTACCGGGGATCTAATAGTGTGGCAATCCAGTAGTCATCATCACTTCTAATTTTGACAATACGACTGTCATGTTGGAGGTAGTGCAACAAAAAGGCACTCATGTGTCTTGCGCAGCCATGCTGACCAAGTCCACGCTGTGTTTGTGGCATAGAGGTGCTACCCGTTCTTTCTTCCTCTGACATCTCCCCCCAACCTCTTTCAACTGAAATTTGACCAAGGTCTCCCTCATCCGCTGAGTCTTCCATGTCCATGGACAGTTCGTCCTCCATTTCTTCATGTTCTCCTGCACCTTGCTCAACATTTCGCCTGCTACTATGCGCCCTTGTCGATCCCTGTCCCCCATGGTCCCATGCCTGCTGCGTTGGTGATGATGAACGTCTGGACCTTGGTGATGTTGTTGTCCCTTGCGCATATGAATCCTCCTGTAGTTCCTCCCCTTCATGTTGTCCCACCCCCTGACTCCGAATAGTGTTTAGCGTGTGCTCCAGCATGTAAATGACTGGAATCGTCATGCTGATAATGGCATTGTCAGAGCTAAACATATTTGTCGCCATGTCGAAACTGTGCAGAAGGGTGCATAGGTCCTTGATCTGAGACCACTCCATCAGGGTGATCTGCCCCACCTCTGCATCTCGTTGGCCCAGGCTATACGTCATGACGTATTGCACCAGGGCACGGCGGTGCTGCCACAGTCGCTGTAACATGTGGAGAGTTGAATTCCAGCGTGTCGCCACATCGCATTTCAGGCGATGAACCGGCAGGCCGAAAGACTTCTGGAGCGATGCAAGTCGCTCAGCTGCGGCGCTTGAACGGCGGAAGTGAGCAGACAGTTTTCGTGCCCTGTTCAGAAGGCCATCTAGGCCGGGATAGTGTGTTAAAAATTGCTGCACGACAAGGTTCAACACGTGAGCCATACAAGGTACGTGTGTCACCTTGCCCAGGCGAAGGGCCGCACCCAGGTTTGCAGCATTGTCGCACACGGCCTTACCAGGCTGCAGGTTGAGTGGAGACAACCATTTATTAAACTCGGACCGCAGAGCTGACCACAACTCCTCAGCTGTGTGACTCTTATTCCCAAGACATGTCAAGCTAAAGACCGCCTGATGCCGTTGTGCTCTGCTGCCAGCATAGTAATGAGGGGTGCGTGATTCCTTCTGCGCAGTGAGAACGCTGGTGGCCTGACCAGGCAGGCTTGGGGCGGAGGTAGAGGACCCAGATGAGGTGGAGGATGCAGAAGCAGTGGCGGAACTTGGACAGACAGAGGATTGACACACAAGTCGTGGGGACGGCAAGACTTGTGCAGCAGACCCTTCACCATCTATCACCATAGTTACCCAGTGCCCAGTCAGCGACATGTAACGTCCCTGTCCATGCTTACTGGTCCAAGTATCGGTGGTGAAATGCACCCGTTCACACACAGAGTTTCTCAAGGAAGCGGTGATGTTGTGTGCGACATGCTGGTGTAGCGCGGGCACACCTTTCTTAGAGAAGTAGTGGCGACTAGGCATCTGGTACTGGGGCACAGCGACAGACATAAGGTCTCTAAAATCCTGTGTGTCCACTAGGCGGAAAGGCAGCATTTCGGTAGCCAACAGCTTACAGAGGGATAGAGTCAACCTCTTAGCTTTGTCATGGGTTGCAGGAAGTGGCCTTTTATTTGACCACATCTGAGGGACAGAGATCTTGCTGCTGTGTGTAGACGGTGTTGAGTAGGGTGTCCCTGGAAAAATGCAGGTTTGTGAGGAAAGTGCAGGCGGAGACATGATGTTGCCTTCATCCAACGTTGGTGCTATCGATGTCTGAGAGAGCTGTACACACTCACTTGTTTCCCCTTCCAAACCAACTGACGACCTACCAAGCAAACTGCCTGTTGCGGTTACAGTGGTGGAAGTTGTGCGTGGAAAAACAGGTGTGACAGCTGTCCCCACAGTCCTAGAAGATGAAGAGCGCGCGGATGCACTGGAAGGGGCAGGCGGTGGATGGTTCGCTCCGCTAGGCCGCATTGCAGCACGGTGAGCTTCCCACCGGGACCTATGATATTTATTCATGTGACGATTCATGGAAGAAGTTGTCAAACTGCTGAGGTTTTGACCTCTACTAAGAGAATCATGACAAAGTTTACAGATCACATAATTTGGGCGATCTTTTTCTATGTCAAAAAAGGACCAGGCTAGGCAAGGCTTAGAGGCCATGCGACCTGTTGATCCACCCCGAATAATGCTCATAGGCAGAGTGGTGGCTGAGGATGCAGTTGTAGACGTGCTACCAGTGCTCAGACTCTGTCCAGGAAGGCGCAAGGTAACTTCGTCGTCGGTTGCATCCTCCTCCACCGCCTCTGTTGACCTCCTCGAGTGCCTGACTGGGGGTTGACAGTAGGTGGGATCTAGAACTTCATCATCAATTGTTGTGTTTGCACTCCCCTCCCCCTCAGACCGAGCCTCTTCTTGCCCTGACCGAATATTTAAGTTGTCATCCCAATCGGGTATCTGCGTCTCATCTTCATCAGTATGTTCCTCATTGTCTATAACCACAGGTGTTACAGTTTGTGACAAAGGGTCAACATTATGCTCAGAAACTTGGTCCTCACGGCCTGAATCAGACTCACAAAGGTTCTGGGCATCACTGCAGACCATTTCCTGTTCTGTACTCACTGTAGCTTGGGAGCAGACCTCTGATTCCCAGGCTATAGTGTGACTGAACAGCTCTGCAGACTCAGCCATCTCAGTTCCACCATACTGTGCAGGGCTGATGGAGACTTCAGAGCTGGGAGAAATCAAGTGTGATTGGGATGACAACTCAGAGGACTGGTGTTTTTTGGATGCGGTACTTGAAGTGGCTGAGAGGGCACTTGTTGGACCACTTGAGATCCATTCAAGCATTTTCCTTTTTTGCCCATCATCTACCTTTCTTCCTGTTGTTCGTGTCCGTAAAAAAGGGAGCACATCGGATTGTCCACGGTAAGTAGTAGACATCTTACTTTTCCTGGTAGATGGTCTATCTTCAGCAGATGATAATGGAGCTTTGCCACCTTCCCCACAGACAAAACCTTTTTTGCCTTTTCCACCACGCCTCTTCCCCTTTCCACCAGCATCTGTCATTTTGCCACTCATGTTGATTGCGACAAGATTGTGGACTGAAAATGTGGTAGTAAAAATTGAGAGGTGGTGAAGATTGCAGTGGTGGTCTAGCTTTATTAACAGCAGAATAATAAAGAATAAATATCCCTGACAATGCAACTACGGCCCTTAAACTGGCAGCAAAAATTGCTAGTATAATGGCTTAGTTATAATGAGTTGGAGTGTGCAATGCAGGCAGACGCGCTCTGCAAATGTCTTTGCACTAGTGGGACTATAGCAAAGTCCAATAGCCACGTATAGGATGCCACTAGGTACACTGAGTGTTTGCTAGTATAATGGCTTAGTTATAATGAGTTGGAGTGTGCAATGCAGGCAGACGCGCTCTGCAAATGTCTTTGCACTAGTGTGACTATAGCAAAGTCCAATAGCCACGTATAGGATGCCACTAGGTACACTGAGTGTTTGCTAGTATAATGGCTTAGTTATAATGAGTTGGAGTGTGCAATGCAGGCAGACACGCTCTGCAAATGTCTTTGCACTAGTGGGACTATAGCAAAGTCCAATAGCCACGTATAGGATGCCACTAGGTACACTGAGTGTTTGCTAGTATAATGGCTTAGTTATAATGAGTTGGAGTGTGCAATGCAGGCAGACGCGCTCTGCAAATGTCTTTGCACTAGTGTGACTATAGCAAAGTCCAATAGCCACGTATAGGATGCCACTAGGTACACTGAGTGTTTGCTAGTATAATGGCTTAGTTATCATGAGTTGGAGTGTGCAATGCAGGCAGACGCGCTCTGCAAATGTCTTTGCACTAGTGGGACTATAGCAAAGTCCAATAGCCACGTATAGGATGCCACTAGGTACACTGAGTGTTTGCTAGTATAATGGCTTAGTTATAATGAGTTGGAGTGTGCAATGCAGGCAGACGCGCTCTGCAAATGTCTTTGTACTAGTGGGACTATAGCAAAGTCCAATAGCCACAGATAGGATGCCACTAGGTACACTGAGTGTTTGCTAGTATAATGGCTTAGTTATCATGAGTTGGAGTGTGCAATGCAGGCAGACGCGCTCTGCAAATGTCTTTGCACTAGTGGGACTATAGCAAAGTCCAATAGCCACGTATAGGATGCCACTAGGTACACTGAGTGTTTGCTAGTATAATGGCTTAGTTATAATGAGTTGGAGTGTGCAATGCAGGCAGACGCGCTCTGCAAATGTCTTTGCACTAGTGTGACTATAGCAAAGTCCAATAGCCACGTATAGGATGCCACTAGGTACACTGAGTGTTTGCTAGTATAATGGCTTAGTTATCATGAGTTGGAGTGTGCAATGCAGGCAGACGCGCTCTGCAAATGTCTTTGCACTAGTGGGACTATAGCAAAGTCCAATAGCCACAGATAGGATGCCACTAGGTACACTGAGTGTTTGCTAGTATAATGGCTTAGTTATAATGAGTTGGAGTGTGCAATGCAGGCAGACGCGCTCTGCAAATGTCTTTGCACTAGTGGGACTATAGCAAAGTCCAATAGCCACGTATAGGATGCCACTAGGTACACTGAGTGTTTGCTAGTATAATGGCTTAGTTATAATGAGTTGGAGTGTGCAATGCAGGCAGACGCGCTCTGCAAATGTCTTTGCACTAGTGGGACTATAGCAAAGTCCAATAGCCACAGATAGGATGCCACTAGGTACACTGAGTGTTTGCTAGTATAATGGCTTAGTTATCATGAGTTGGAGTGTGCAATGCAGGCAGACGCGCTCTGCAAATGTCTTTGCACTAGTGGGACTATAGCAAAGTCCAATAGCCACAGATAGGATGCCACTAGGTACACTGAGTGTTTGCTAGTATAATGGCTTAGTTATAATGAGTTGGAGTGTGCAATGCAGGCAGACGCGCTCTGCAAATGTCTTTGCACTAGTGTGACTATAGCAAAGTCCAATAGACACGTATAGGATGCCACTAGGTACACTGAGTGTTTGCTAGTATAATGGCTTAGTTATCATGAGTTGGAGTGTGCAATGCAGGCAGACGCGCTCTGCAAATGTCTTTGCACTAGTGGGACTATAGCAAAGTCCAATAGCCACAGATAGGATGCCACTAGGTACACTGACTGTTTGCTAGTATAATGGCTTAGTTATAATGAGTTGGAGTGTGCAATGCAGGCAGACGCGCTCTGCAAATGTCTTTGCACTAGTGGGACTATAGCAAAGTCCAATAGCCACAGATAGGATGCCACTAGGTACACTGCGTGTTTGCTAGTATAATGGCTTAGTTATAATGAGTTGGAGTATGCAGAGGACACGAGGGTACAGTGCCAGGATTTTGGGGCTCTGGGTAGAGGAATGGAAGCCTGCCTTTCTATCCCTCCTAATAGGGAAATGCAGGGAGGAAATCCCTGACCTTGGCTACACAGACGCTGGCGCTGTTTTCAGGACCTGTCACCTTAACTCTGACCCTGCCGGTTTGAGCCCTTAAAAGGACTGCTAGAAAGTGCTATCCCATTGCTGTCCAGCGCTGTGTATGGAGCGCATACAGCTGTATCGGCGATAGGACTCAGGAGGACGGAGCTGCGACAGTGATGTCTGACACCAAAGACGCAGAAGAGATAATGGCGTCCTGGAGGAAAATGTCCGTTTTTATAATGCAGGGACATGTGACATGGACATCCTATGACACATGCCGTTGCTTCTCTGGCTAAAAGTCCACTTAGCTGTGTGTGTGTCTGGGATTGGCTGACATGCTGGCCCGCCCCACAAGACGCGCGCGCTTAGGGAAGGAAGACAAGAAAAAAAAAAAAAAATGGCGATCGCCATTATACAAACAGCAGTGATCTGAAGGCTCTGTTCCCGCACAGTATACACTGAAATGTCATAATAGTGTGATTCACAGAGTGACTTACACTATTACAGCAGAAACCAAGCTAGGATTTAGCTGTTTTTTTGCTGCTAGAACCGTTCTCGAACGTTTCTAGAACTATCGAGCTTTTGCAAAAAAGCTCGAGTTCTAGTTCGATCTAGAACATGCCCCAAAATCACTCGAGCCTAGAACTGGAGAACCACGAACCACGAATCGCGCTCAACTCTAGTGTCCACCAGGCGGAAAGGCAGCATTTCGGTAGCCAAGAGCTTACAGAGGGATAAAGTCAACCTCTTAGATTTGTCATGGGTCGCAGGAAATGGATTTTTATTTGTCCACATCTGAGGGACAGAGATCTGGCTGCTGTGTGTAGACGGTGTTGAGTAGGGTGTCCCTGGAAAAATGCAGGTTTGTGAGGAAAGTGCAGGCGTAGACATGATGTTGCCTTCATCCAACGTTGGTGATATCGATGTCTGAGAGAGCTGTACACACGCACTTGTTTCCCCTTCCAAACCAACTGACGACCTACCAAGCAAACTGCCTGTTGCGGTTACAGTGGTGGAAGTTGTGCATGGAAAACCAGGTGTGACAGCTGTCCCCACAGTCCTAGAAGATGAAGAGCGCACGGATGCACTGGAAGGGGCAGGCGGTGGATGGTTCGCTCCGCTAGGCCGCATTGCAGCACGGTGAGCTTCCCACTGGGACATATGATATTTATGGAAGAAGTTGTCAAACTGCTGAGGTTTTGCCCTCTACTAACAGAATCACGACAAATTTTACAGATCAAATAATTTGGGCGATCTTTTGCTATGTCAAAAAAGGACCAGGTTAGGCAAGGCTTAGAGGGCATGCGACCTGCTGATCCACCCCGACTAGTGCTCAGAGGCAAAGTGGTGGCTGAGGATGCAGTTGTAGACGTGCTACCAATGCTCCGACTCTGTCCAGGAAGGCGCAAGGTAACTTCGTCGTCGGTTGCATCCTCCTCCACCGCCTCTGTTGATCTCCTCGAGTGCCAGACTGTGGATTGACAGTAGGTGGGATCTAGAACTTCCTCATCAATTGTTGTGTTTGCACTCCCCTCACCCTCAGACCGAGCCTCTTCTTGCCCTGACAGAATATTTAAGTTGTCATCCCAATCTGGTATCTGCGTCTCATCGTCATCTGTATGTTCCTCATTGTCTATAACAACAGGTGTTACAGTTTGTGAAAAAGGGTCAACATTATGCTCAGAAACTTGGTCCTCATGGCCTGATTCAGAGTCACAAAGGTTCTGGGCATCACTGCAGACCATTTCCTGGTCTGTACTTACTGTAGCTTGGGAGCAGACCTCTAATTCCAAGGCTATAGTGTGACTGAACAGCTCTGCAGACTCAGCCATCTCAGTTCCACCATACTGTGCAGGGCGGATGGAGACTTCAGAGCTGGGAGAAAGCAAGTGTGATTGGGCTGACAACTCAGAGGACTGATGTTTTTTGGATGCGGTAGTTGAGGTGGCGGAGAGGGCACTTGTTGGACCACTTGAGATCCATTCAAGCATTTTCCTTTTTTGGCCATCATCTACCTTTGTTCCAGTTGTTCGTGTCCGTAAAAAAGGGAGCACACCGGATTGTCCACGGTAAGTAGTAGACATCTTACTTTTGCTGGAAGATGGTCTATCTTCAGCAGATGTTAATGGAGCTTTGCCACCTTCCCCACGGACAAACCCTTTTTTTCCTTTTCCAATACGCCTCTTCCCCTTTCCACCAGCATCTGTCATTTTGCCACTCATTTTGATTGCGACAAGATTGTGCACTTAAAATGTGGTAGTAAAAATTGAGAGGTGGTGTAGATTGCAGCGGTGGTCTAGCTTTATTAACAGCAGAATAAACAACAATAATTATCCCTGACAATGCAACTACGGCCTTTAAACTGGCAGCATAGTTTACTTGTATAATGGCTTAGTAACAATGAGTTTGAGTGTGCAATGCAGAGGTGCTGCAAATAGCTTTGCACTAGTGGGACACTAATGGAAGTCCAACTGCCACTTTTAGGATGCCACTAAGTTTACTCAGTGTTTGCTAGTATAATGGCTTAGTAACAATGAGTTTGAGTGTGCAATGCACAGGTGCTGCAAATAGATTTGCACCAGTGGGACAATAATGGAAGTCCAACAGCCACTTTTAGGATGCCACTAAGTTTACTCAGTGTTTGCTAGTATAATGGCTTAGTAACAATGAGTTTGAGTGTGCAATGCAGAGGTTCTGCAAATAGATTTGCACTAGTTTGACGCTAATGGAAGTTCAACAGCCACTTTTAGGATGCCACTAAGTTTCCTCAGTGTTTGCTAGTATAATGGCTTAGTAACAATGAGTTTGAGTGTGCAATGCAGAGGTGCTGCAAATAGCTTTGCACTAGTGGGACACTAATGGAAGTCCAACTGCCACTTTTAGAATGCCACTAAGTTTCCTCAGTGTTTGCTAGTATAATGGCTTAGTAACAATGAGCTTGAGTGTGCAAAGGGCTGGAGGGTACAGTGGCAGGGTTGTGGGTCTGGGTAGAGGAAAGGAAGCCTCACTTTCTATCCCTCCTAATGGGGAAATGCAGCGAGGAAATCCCTGACCTTAGCTACACAGACGCTGTTATCTTGTGTAGCTGTTAAAATCTGTTTCCACGGACCTGACTGTTACCTATGGCTCTGAGCCTGCTGGTATTAGCCCTTACAAGGGCTAATAGAAACTTCTATCCCTATTCTGTATAGCGCTGTGTGTAGAGCGTACACAGCAGTATCGGAGACAGGAGCTACGCCAGCAGTGACTGACACTCAGACGCATAAGGCAGATAAGGGCGTCCAGATGGGCAGATGCCCGTATTTATAATGCAGGGACATGTGACACGGACATCCTATCACACATGCCGTTGCTTCTCTGGCTAAAAGTCCACTTAGCTTTGTGTGTGTCTGGGATTGGCTGACATGCTGGCCCGCCCCACTACACGCGCGCGCTTAGGGAAGGAAGACAAGGAAAAAAAAAAAAATGGCGATCGCCATTATCCCAGCAGCAGTGATCTGAATGCTGTTCCCGCATACTATACGCTGAAATTTCATAATAGTGGGAGTCACAGAGTGACTTACACTATTACAGCGGAAAGCCAGCTAGTAATTAGCTTGGCTTTTTGCTGCTAGAACCGTTATCGAACGTAACTAGAACTATCGAGCTTTAGCAAAAAGCTCGAGTTCTAGTTCGATCTAGAATAGCCCCCAAAATCACTCGAACCGTGAACTGGAGAACCACGAACCACGAACCGCGCTCAACTCTAGTTATGGGATATGTGCAGGTTTAAAGAAGAGATGGCACACTGGAAAATATATTGGCGGCTGGGGACGAAGTACCGCAGGACGGCTTTCACCATCAAATTGTGGCAAGCCTTAGAGTCCACAGGCTTAAACAGCAATGTTTATAGGACAAGCAGTCAGGATATGCAAGCACGTAGCAGCCTGTGTATTTTCTTCATCTCTGCAAGGCTCACATGCCAAGCTTTCTCTTTAATTGCGAGCAGCGAGTGTGTGAAAATCAGGATGGTTACGCTGACTTTGACTTCTTAGTCGGTCAACATCTTAGTTGATTCTTCAAAAATGTGTCAGTTAAGTGACAGCTGCCTGCTGGCCCTCCAAAATTTATCAGTGAGCGCTGCCTCCTTGATTATGAGTGAAGGCCTTCTGCTCCTCGAAAAACTATGAGGGAGGGCCCACTGGCCAGCTGCTAGCCCTCTAAAAATTAAGAATCAGGGCCAGATGATGGCCCTCACAAAAGTGTGAAGAAACAGCTGCATACATTTCCTGTTGATATGGTGTAGGAGAAGAAGAGGACGAGGATCAAATAAACATGAACCGTATTCCATTTTCGGGGTGGGAAATGTTGCATGGGAAAATAACAAGAAAAAAAGAGGAACATTTGATTTGGCTTTATATTTTGCTGCTGTCATCCACTGAGGTTAAGAAATCGGGGCGTATCTAGGACTTGATCATTTTAGGACAAGTCAACCTGTCAGCATTCAGGTATTATGGCCCTGACATCCCTTAAGGTACTGTCACACTTAGCAACGCTCCAGCAATCCCACCAGCGATCTGACCTGGCAGGGATCGCTGGAGCGTCGCTACATGGTCACTAGTGAGCTGTCACACAGGCAGATCTCCACAGCGATCAGAGATCAGCCACCAGAGACCCGTGTAACCATAGTACACATCGGGTTACTAAGCAAAGCGCTTTGCTTATAGTTACCTGATGTGTACCTTGGCTACGTGTGCAGGGAGCAGGGAGCCGGCTTCTAAAAGCTGCAGTTGCTGGTAACCAAGGTAAATATGGGGTAACCAAGCAGAGCGCTTTGCTTGGTTACCCGATATTAACCTTGGTTACCAGCATCCGAAGAAGCCGGCTCCCTGCAAATTCAGATAGTTGCTCTCTTGCTGTCACACACAGCAAGAGAACAACGACCAAAAAATGGTCCAGGACATTCAGCAACGACTGGCGACCTCATAGCAGGGGCCAGGTCCTTGCTGGATGTCACACACAGCGACATCGCTAGCAAGATTGCTGTTGCGTCACAAAAACTGTGACTCAGCAGCGATTTTGCTAGCGATGTCACTTAGTGAGGTGTGGCCTTAAGAAACTGCTCTAACAAAACACTAATGACAGGGTACACTAATGACAGGAAAGGCCAGCACCTTCAGGGCATAGACCGACAGGTCATGCCATGAGTTCAGCTTGAATACCCAACAGTCTTACGGCACAGAAGAAGCAAGGAAGATGCTGGTATGGTCAGCTAGGTATTCCTTTACCATCTTCATAAACTTTTCCCTCTTCATCAGATTATGCTGTGCTTTAGGGCTTGGGCGCTGATAGAGACTAATAAATCTGTCCCAGGCCTTTAGAAGTATTCTCCTGCCTCTATTGGATTAGGTGTGTGTCTCCCTCATCTCTCCTTTTTGTTTGCCCAAGTAATTTTGACCATTGACAGAAGGGACAGTTTTGTACAATTGTTCAACTAGGGCCATCTGGTATTGCACCATTTTACTAGTCCTCTCCACCTCAAGTAGGTGAGATGGAAAGTTCTTGTAGTGTGGGTCGATAAAGTTGAAAAAACAGTGATCATTGGTGGCTAAAATGCATATACCATGAGGATCATGGGAAAGGATGCGGGACTTAAATGGGGCACCATGTCGGCCATGTATGATAGAATTGTGAGCTTGCCAAGCTTCAGAGCCGCCATCAGCTTACAGAAATAATGACACATGATCATCCCGGATGGAGATTAAGCAGCAAGAGTCACAGTTCTTTCTGGTCTATTATAGCTTTCAACATCTCTATGGCAATGTGCTGTTTGTCACCTAAAGAAATTAGTTTCACCATAGCCTGTTGCCGCTTCACCAAGGCAGTGCTGCAGTGCTTATTGACTGAAATGGACGACATGCTCAGAGATGACAATTTGGAGATGGAGGAGGAGGGGCTGCACCAACTGGTGAAGGAATTTTGGGAAACACTGATGGAACTAAAGCAATACTTGGCATCGGTGGCATGTGGGCCATCACAGGGTTTGACTCTGTCTTGGCCTATATAAGGTTCACCCAGTGTGCTTTCAGGCAAATGTAGGATCCCTGGTCACAAGCACTTGTCCATGTGCAGGTGAAAATGTTGACTTTACCAGTAACTGTGTTAGTGAGGGCACGAATGATGTTATGAGACGTGTTGGTGTAACACAAGGATGGCACACTGGGAAAAATAGTGGCGGTTGGGGAAGAAGTATCAAAGGCCAGCTGCTGGCCCTCTAAAAATGATAAGTGAGAGTCGTCTGCTAGCCCTTTAAAAATTATAAGTGAGAGCAGGTTGCTGGCCCTCTCTAACTTATAAGTGAGAGCCAGCTGCTGGCCCTCTAAAAATTATGAGTGAATTCCAGCTGCTGGCGCTCTATAAATTGAGTGAGGGCCACCTTCTGGCCATCCAAAAATTCTGAGTGAATGCTGCATGATTACTCTGTGGCTATGGTGCAGGAGAGAACAAGGAGGACAAGAAAAATAAAAAAAACATGAACAGTATACCCTTTTTGGGTTTGAGGGATGCATGGTAATCCTCCCCAAAAAAAAACATTTGAATTGAATTTATGTTCTGCTCCTGTCTCCCTCTGGGGTTAAGATGTCGGTCCAATCCAAGCATCCTTTATTTTTAGAACATTCTGCCTGTTGGCATGTTCCCTTGACAAGCAGATCAGCCTATCATTTATTATAACTCTGGTGGCACTAAGAACCCATGAAATCAACTATATCATGAAGGGTGCTATGAATGTGGCCTGCAAGACTCTGATTTGATTCAGCAGCAATTTGGGGGTCAGAGATGTGTCCCAACATTTTCTCCATGCTGATCATTTTCTATTGAGCTCTGCTTTTATCCATTCCAATGGTTTCCTGCCCCCCCCCCCAGACCTCACGTGGGGGTCTGCTGGAAAAATGCTTGAGTTCCCCATTGATTTCCATTTTGCTCACTACTCAAGAGGAGCACCCAAGCATTACAAATTGCTCAACTCAAGTACCGAGCACCTGAGCATTTTACTGCTCCTCCATCACTAGCTAGCATTGATCTTTCCTCCCAAACTCAAGTGTTGAGCATCCATGACTTTTTCAATCCTATGATAATTAAACCTCAGAGAAGCCACCAGCCCTGTCAGCTGTAATAAACTAAGGCTAAGCAGAATTACAATGGCTTCCGATATGTTGGCCATAATAATAAATTAAATGGCATACCAGTACAATGCTAGTGTTACAACATGGAAGATGAAATGATTGTGCATTACATGTTGTTACAGTCTTTCAGAGAGAATCTGGAGCAATCAATTCTTTCTCTTCCTACAGTATTGTAACCTTGGCATCATTAGCAGCTATTGCTGGCAATTTATTTGCTTTATTTGGATAATTGTTTTCTGTTTCTATTTTATACTAAACTAAAGTTGAATACAATTTTATGATAAGAAATATGGGAAACCATATAAAACTCATTCCTTTGATTCTGAAAAGTTAGATTTGGATTTCACAATTTGAAATAGTCAGTATGACCATCATTTGCTGCATAGTATTATATAGAATTGTACACAAAGTATTATTACATGACTATAATTATTTATATATTCACATGTATATATCATTTTTCTATATGGCAGCACAAGGAGTGCCTAGTGCTCTATAATCAGGTTCCATAGGGACTCTGTATGTCAAAATACTTTGGAGCACGGTGCTTTCATTGATCCATTTGAATGTGAAATGTAGTGTGTATTAAATTCTAACAGAACTCACAATGACACGCCAGCTCATTCATGTTTTAAGTCTTATTACTAAAGTTCTTTCATCTTTATTCCTAATCACAACATTCTTATTGTAGCTGAGTGTTTCTGAAGTCTTATTACACATTTCCTAAGGGATCAACTCAAGAAATTGCTTTAACTCCTGTTCAATACAATCAGGAATTCTTTTTCAACAGTGTTAATCAAATTCTACACTTTATATGTTGAGCAGTAATGTAAATTTTCTTTGGTAAAAGACATTTGTAATTCCCAAACCTTGCAATTATTTCTTTAACTACTTACCTGCATAGCATGGGCAGTCAACCTGTATTTCTCTATTATAAGGACTCTATCAGCACAGAGTGACTGTTCAAACCAAGTACAGACCGAGTGCACTATTTAAATACACCTTCCCACCTACCTATTCTCCATTTATTTTCACCCTTCCATCATCTTTGATTGACACCGCTACCCTCATAAAGCCTGAGAAAAGAGGAGATAGATGGAGAACAAGCAGGTGGGAAGGTGGATTTAAATTATCAGCCCCACCATCACTCACCAGCGCCTGTTCTTGGCTTGAAACAGTCATTCTGAGCTGACAGAGTCCCTTTACGCTGCCTTGTAATTCACTTCATGGAAAAACAAATGTAAATTAAATTTGGATATTAAATAAACAATCAACTATTGAAAGCTGAATTACAGTATCACTAATTTACTATTCTCAGATAATCCATGAGGGCAAACAATTACATTAACATCTTAGCAAAGATTGACAGCTGTCAAGAATAGGAAATAGGATGATAAACATTCCTGGATTTTGAAAGTGATATATCACATGCTGTTATCATAAATAAGGTAGAAATCTATAAAAATAAAATCTACACGATTGAACATGACACCGAACTTAACTCTGAACAACAAACCCCATACAAGTCAAAGGGGAGCCCAAGGTCGGGGCTGTAAATTGGTTGTAGTAAGGGCTGGGAGGCTGGAAAAAGAAACCTGAATGGGGGGTGAGAGCAAGACAATTGCCCTGCAAACAAATGTGGAGAGATAAATTACTTAAAGGGCATCTGTCACCCTAGTATTCATGGTTACATAGCAAGTAAATGAAGAAACTCAACTTTTCACAGTTACTCTACAGAGATGGATTTCACAGATTCTTCACAGACCAATAATTTAAAAAAGTCCCTTACAGAGCCTGTATTCCCAGTTCCCACACAGTCAAGATTCACAACCTAGTAATGAGCTGTGTAGAGAGTACTGAGGACAGTATACACTATGAGCTAATTGCTGAAGGACCTGTGATGATATAATGTTGGAAGGAAGTCTGACTCATTTTCAGACTCATTGTTTCTATAAGAAGCTTGCAAAGGGTAGAGCTTGTGAGCCACAAAAATCAAGAGAATTGTACACCACCTAAAAGAAATTATAAAAGGTAAGAGCTGCTGAGGGTGAGAAGAGGAAGCAGGCACTTTACCTTTACAGTGTGTCACACACAAGCAAATAGTGGATAACCCTGATTGTGTTCATTGTTTTTTCTTTTAGTTAACTAACATCTAGTCAGCAATGGCACAGTCTTCCTCCAAGCGTCTGACTGACCAAGATATTGAAGCAATTATGTTTCAAAGGGATGATGAAAGTGAACTATCTTTGTCCGATGAAGAGTACCTGCCACCAGCTAATGAAACATCCTCATCCAGTGATTTCTCTGATGATAAAGAAGTGGATCTAGTGGATCCTGAAGAAGTGATAAGTAGAAACAAATGTTTTTTGGGACAGTAATCCTTCATTAGTCGGACGTACTCCAATAAATAATATTGTGAGACATGCTTAAGGAGCTGTGGGAAATCCCATGTACTTTTCCCCTAAGGACATATTCTGTACTTTTTTTCTGACAATATTGGAGCAGAGGTCCTTTTATGTTCAAACCTAGAAGGAAGACATATTGCTTCTGCAAAAAATAAGTCCTAGAAAATCTCAAAAGAGGAACTTTATGCAACTATTGGACTTTTACTGCTGGCAGGGAGTAAAAAATCATATCATGTTCCAATCAGACAATTATTTCAGATCCACACTGTAAAGCGACAATGGCAGTGGACAGATATGAGGAAATTAGAAGAAATATTTAATTTGATGATAAGCAAACTTATGCAGTGAGGTTCCAAACAGACAACTTAGCGCCTATCAGTTATATCTGGAACATATTTATCAAAAATTGCACCAAACTTTACAATCCTAGTACTAATGTTACAGTAGATGAGCAACTTGTACCCTTCAGAGGACGTTACAAGTTCATACAATACATGCCCAGCAAACCAGCCAAGTATGGATTAAAAGTATTCTGGATGTGTGATTCTGCAAATTATTATGGCATCTACTGTGGCAAAGAAGTTGATGCACCAGTACAGAAAGATTTAGGGTCTGAGATTGTGAAAACACTTGCTGTACCAATATACAATTCAGGTAGAAACATTACCAAGGACAATTATTTTACCAATGTTGCACTGGGCAATATTCTGCTTGAAAAAGCTGTTACACTTGTTGGTACTATGAAGCCAAACCAACGAAAAATTCCTCAAGAAATGAAACACAATCCAGAGTGAGCACTTTATGAGAGTGTCTTTGGTTTCAACAACAAAGCAATACTGGTATCTTACAAAGCAAAGAAGGAGAATTCTATTATATTACTCAGTACCATGCATCATGATTTCAGTATTGACAGCAATGACAGGAAATTGAAACTAGAAATCATCCTGCATTACAATAAAACTAAAGGAGGGGTAGACAAAATGGATGAAATGGTGGGAGAACATTCATGCAAAAAGCAAATAAGACATTAGCCTGTAGTAATTTTTTCAAATATGCTTGATGTAGCAGCCTTGAATTCATTCATTATTTATTCAGAAACTCATCCAGAATTCCATGCAAGGAGGAAAGACAGGATACACCTATTCTTGAAGAATTTTTGCCATGAACTTGTAATGCCTCACATGATGAAGCGAAGCAACATGAATTGCTTGCTAAAGCAAACTAAAGAAGCAATGAAATGGTGTGGCATACAGTTTCAGGATATTTCAAAGCCAGGGGAAACAAAACGAAAGCGTTGTTTCATTTGTCCAAGAAACTTAGAGAGGAAAACTGAGTGATATTGTACCACTTGTGGGGAAAATGTCTGTAAAGAACATTCTTCAGAAAAGATAATGTGAACATTGTTTGGAAGACCAATAAAATTTATATTGTATAGATTTATACACCTTTGTGTTTTTTTCATATCTTTGTTTGAAATTTGGAAAAAAAAGTTATTTTGGTGTTTTCTGAAAAAAATAATATTAAAATGTTGAGCATTATTCAAATATTATTTTGCAATTTTGAAATTAACTTGTAAAAGTTATTTATGTGAGTTTCTCCCTATGATTTGCACAGGGCCCTAAAAGGCCCCTGTTATGTAAAAGTGTAGATTTGTGACGTCACGCATGCTAGGGTTAAACAGTTGCTCCCCACAGCCAAGATTGCCAAAGTTTAGCCACAGAGCGTATGTTTAAAACGTAGGCCTCAACATATCCTCTTTAAACAGTTGCCCCACACAGGTAAGATTGATTCCCCACAGAGCCAAGATTGACAGAGTTCCACCACAGACCACCGAATTGTAAAAGAGGCTCCTAAACAGCCTGTTGACCCTCACAGCTTTCATTGTGCGAGATCTAATTAAAACAGAGATGGGCCACGGAAGCCTAGCCAACCGAGTGCTTGAAAACTAGATGTGACAGGTGCCTGACTTGTTGAAGTTAACAATGCTTTGCTCGTTTTCAAGGGGTTGACATTAACAAAATATGGCCACGCACCTCAGGTGCCAACACTGTGCTTTCAGCAGTGCATCGATTCTTTGACTGCCTGTTTTAACAGTTTCCACTTTGGAGACAATTTTCTGCTACAATGGTTGACAGTCTAGTTGCTGCATTTATAAAGCTCTAGTTGGACTTGGAATCAAGCCGGCTAAGTAGACTACTGCTAGAAGTCGAAGCCATTTACACTTGAAATGGCTCACACATGCTACTCAGTGTCAATCCTAGGAATGTGAAACATTTATTTTTAAAAAGTTATTGCTCAAAGCAGCTAGCTCTGTCTGAAAAAGACAGCTTTGAATAATTGACTAAGATTTTATTTCCATTTTTGGGTTTGGGGGTACAGTTGCCATGAAGAGATTACGCTGCTTGTACGCAGCAGTTTTGGACAGCTATGCTAAGTTGCATGATGCAACACAGTAACAGGTTTCACAGATATTCACAAAGCTATGCACGCTGGACACATACTGTTTTTTTGTTTGACATGAAGCAGGCCTTCCATGAGTCGGAAGCATTTACTTTGAAAAAAATAATGGTTAAAGCAGTCAGTTACAGGTTTGTGACAGATAAATCCCGTAATACCTGGTGCACAGTGACTAATTTTTAGTTGTTTTTTTTTTAATTAATTCCACAGACCCGGCTGCAGACTGGCGACAAGTAGAAGTTTGTTTAAAACTAAGTCAACACACCCTAGTGAGAAGTAGCGAGAGGTATTTTTTCCAAAAAATTTAGCCCCAGATCCTGGTAAGAAGTGGCGACAGGTAATTTTTACCAAAAATTAAGGGCACAGACCCTGCTGAGAAGTGGCGAGAGGTAGTTTTTACCAAAAACTTAAGGCCAAAGATCCGGTTGCACACTGGCGACAAGTAGAATTTTGGAGGAGGAAGAGGCAGCAAACCATCTATTTATTGGGTTTTCAGTGTGATATTATATTTAGGGGTTATTAGATTTTTTGAGTCTTTAAAACACTGAGCATGGCAAATAGTGTATACCAATGTTTGTTTGCGGATCTTGTTGTCTACTTTGCCACAGGTATGGACACGTTTGGTGTAATCCAGAACTTATTCATTTTAATGAAAGTCAGATTGTCCACGTTAGCCGAGGACAGGCAGATGCGCCTGTCTATGATGACCCCCCCCTGCCATGCTGAGCACAAGTTCAGACAGTACTCTTACAGCAGGAGAGGCCAACACCTCCAAGGCTTTTTGAGCAAGCTCAGGCTATGTATTCAATTTTGCAACCCAGAAATTAAAATGGTGTATAACCATTAGATAGCACTGAGATACCTGTAGACATGTACTCATCCACAATGTTTGCTAAACTCTGACTCGCAACATAGCAGATGGTGTTGCAAGATGGTGTAGAGGGCTGCACATGAATTGTTGCCAAATTGTGGACATGATAACCCTCCCTCTGGATGTATTGCTGCGGAAACTGCTGCGTTGTTCACTTCCTCACCCTCCTAAGCTACCTTGTTGTTCCAACGTGCCCCCGATGTCTGGTGGGAATGCCATAAGTACAGTGTTACACAGCTTGTACTTATATTATTTTTCAATCCCACTCCAGTGATGAAAGTAGTGCTGCTATGTGGTCTTTATAACATGAGTCCAGGAGGGTCACCACCCAGTAATCACCACTGGTCAGAATCCTTGCAACTCGAGGTTCATTGCGCAGGCAAGCAGCATCTATTGGCTCATGTGTGCCAGGCTTCCAGACTAAACCACAAACTGTCCTAAGTCACAGGTGTGTGGAATGGGACCTTTATATATCCCCAGCCACACTGCAGTGATACCTCTGACCTTACTTCCTGACCACCCTGCAGGACAGATGGTTCCTTCTTCTCCACGGAAACTGTCCTCTGGCTGGAAAGTTAGAGACATTGCCGCTTTCAGCCCAGAACCATACCTCAGAGCCCTGTGTGGATGAGAGCCCAGATAAATAAGTTAATGTTTCCTCCTGTTCCTTCTCCTCAGGTGCCACCACCACGTCCATCATAGGCTCTAGCATTTTTTCAGCGTGTATAAAATCAGCATACTGATGCTGATTATGACATTATCAGTGCTAGCCATGTTGGTAGAGTACTCAAACCAATGCAACATGACACATAGGTCTTACATGGAGGCCCACTCATTGCTATTAAAGTTGTATTGGTCCACACAGCGATTCTGCCATTCATGCTGCAGCTCAAACTCCCTATTGCCAGCTGCTGCTTGCACAGTCTCTCCACCGTATGCAAGGTGGAGTTCCACCTTGTTAGTGACTCGCATATGAGGCGGTGAGCGGGAAGGCTGAAGTGATCATGCAGCACAGACAGGAAACCAGCATTAGGATGAGATCGATTTAATGTGCATATATTGCTTGCACTTACAGCAGAAGCTCTGACATTTGTGGGTAGTTTTTGAGGAAGTTCTGCACCATCAAATTAAGCACATGGGCCAGGCAAAAGATGCATGTCAAGCTGCCTAGGCTCAGAGCTGTGATGAGATTTCAGCCATTAGCACACATCACCAGGCTGATCTGTGATTCACCTTCAACAACCATCCATCTGCTTCTTGTTTTATGTCCGTCCACAGCTCCTACCCAATGTGGGGTTTGTCCACAGGCAGATCAGTTTAATAATGACCTTCTGTTGATTCCCACTGGCTGTGCTGATGTTGGTGGTGCAGGTCTTACTCTGACCAGATGAGACTGACAGGGAGGAGATGGAGGAAGAAGAGTAGGACGAAGCAACACTTAACAACACACGTCCAGCAATCTGAGGTGGTGGTAAGACGAGAGCTTGAACACCAGGAGCTTCATGCCCAGCCGCCACTACGATTACTCAGTGTACAGATGGAGACATATACTGTACCTGCCAATGCTTAGTGCTGCACGTGTGACGCCCTGGCACCGCCAGGTGGTCACACAGAAAAGGCCCCCGCATAACACCTTCCCACACAGGGTTACACTCAGCCAACAAAACCCTAGTCACCCCCCCAGGGAAGGAAAGGCACAACAGGGGGCGGGACCAGGTGGATGGAGAACGCCCACCTAGGGGTCTGGAGAACCTGGGGAGCGGAAAGCAGTAGTTCTAAGTTGGGGTTCAAGTAGAAAGAAGTGAGACTAGTAGAGTGGAGGAGTTGAGAGGAGAAAGTGAAGTGCGGAGTCAGAAAGGAAAGGCGTCGGGGTTGGAGCCCCGGCGTACTGGCTAGGTGGCAGACAGACGGGAAGATGGCTGCCGGAGATCCGAGGAGGACCAGGGCAGGGTTGGAGCCCGCCGGTACCGACACCGAAGAACTGACCCAGAAACCGTGCACAGACGGGGTACTTGGACCCTGAAGCCAGGACCGGAACCAACATCCTAGCTAATTAACGAATTGAGGGCAGTATTTTAGGTCCTGTCCCAACCAAAGTCCCAAAAGCAAACAACAGCCAACCACGGGGGATAGGGTATCCGCCAGGGCCCGGTAAAGCCCAAGGGCCAGCGTCAGCGGGCACAGCTCCCAACCAAAGTACCAGGAGCGGACTCCTGTGTTTCACACCGGGAAGTCCAACACACCAAAAACACAGTGCAGAGGAAAGTGACACAGACCATCAGCCAAGGTGTGGGACTAGAATAAACCCAGCCGCGGCGGCAGGCCACCAGCACCTTAATTTACCATTGGACTTGTATGATTCATTCAATCATGAGTAAACTAACAACCCCCGGTATGAACGGGCGCGCTGGCCCCTGCAATCACCACCCTCAGCACAGAGACACTGGGCACCGGGGCATCCATTCGTGCCCCACAACAGCAGTGGTGGTACCACACTTCACCACACACGGTGGGTGGCGTCACAGACTGATTACGGAAAATCCCATACAAATACGTCCCCTTTTATTTGAAGTGTCTTCGCGACCCCCAGGTCCGGTAGAATCCCTCGAGCCACACTGCAGATCCGGATCCGAGCATCTCGGATGCTGGCACGGGGGCGGCACACATGTATCTGTAGCTATGTGGATCTTTCCACTTATGGCGTTGCGGAGTGAACAACGAATGTGTTCTGCCAGATGTGTGGAGGGCAGGTATTGCATGCCTGAAAATATAGCAGCGGCTAGAAACAACGTTTTCAACATCACTTGTTGAAAACTGCCGTCCCCACCAGCCTGCTTTTCAAAGGCAAGCATTTTTGGAATGCTGTCATTCAGAGCCAGGGCTCATAGCTGGTTAGGGGAGTATTTCCTCTTTCTATAAAGTGTTGAGAAATAGAGAGATGCAGACTTCCATGGAATGGTGTGGATCTAGTAGGTGATGCTGGTGGTGGTTTTGGTGGTGGGGCTGTTTCTGCCATATCATGTGCTTGTGGAGAAGAAGGTGGCCCTGGTGATCATGAGCATATGCAAGTTGCCGACACCGCAGCTGAAGAGAAAGCAGGAGGAGCTGGAGTTCGTTCCTGATTTCTCAGGAAACTACTTCCCTGCACCTTATGTTTGGAAATCAGATGACCATCATTCAGGTGGTACCCAGGTTGAGAAGATTTTTTCCTCGATTCAGGCTCTGATGGGACATCTTGCAAACCAATACTCTCTTGTCATCCGTGCATTCTCGGAAGAAGTGCCAAGCCAGGGAAGTCTCTTGAGCTGGCTTTGCTGGCAGGTTTTTACTGACCCAATGGCTAGTAGCTGCCGACTTACTAGCCCTTTGCAAGCCACAGAGCATTTGCCCCATGCTCCCTCTTTTACTGTACTGCTGGTTTGTCTGGCTGATCACCTCTTCTTCATTGGAACTGTGCAAATCATTATCACCTTCGTTCCAGTTGGGGTAAAGCACCTTATTGTCAGCCCTCGCATTATCTTCCACCTACTCCTCAGCCCTGCCCTCCTTCTGAGTCTGTACACTTACAAAAGCTGCAGCACTTGGCCCCTTTGTTTCATCATCCTCTGAGCTGTGTTTCGATGATCCACAGACTATGTCCATTAGTCTTCCCCCAAACTCATCCTATCACACAATTGGCTGGGCATCAGTGCATTCAGTCTCTTCCACCACTGGGGCAGGGCAAGGTAGATGGGCCACAGGACCCGTCAGGAGAGTCATCAAAGAGCATTAGTGACTGCTGCATTACTTGTGGCTCACACTCCTTGGCTGATTTTGAATGGGTTAAGGTGGATGGAAGATGACCATGGAACGTAGGTGACGACTTAGAGCTTTCAGGTGTGATGCCAACTTCAAGACACCCTTCTGTATGGAGAAACTAGTCACATGTATTGCTCAGATGCGATTCTTCCACACAAACACTCTTCAAATCCTGAAGATTCTGTGGATTCTATGAATTCTGAGCTTTAGTTCTTTCCATAAATGTTCTATTGGAATCAGGTCAGGTGATTGGCTGGGCCATGCTAGTAGTTTTTTCTTTCTTTCTCTGGAACCAATTGTGAGCTTACTTTACTGTGATTTTGGGAACATTCTCTTGCTTGTCCCCCCTTGTATTGTTATGATTAATCCCTTAACGACCGCTGATACATTTAAAAATGGCGGTCATTAAGGATATTTATTTCTTACTGCCATTTTAAAATAGCGGTAAGAATTAAGAGAATAGAACCCCCCAGCAGCGAAAAATATCATGGGTTTCAGCTACCAGGGGTAGCTGAGACCCAGACGATTATTTCTGACCTTCGGTCATGTGATTGCCGTTATACACCATATAATGGTGATAACGTTAAAATAAATGCACTCGTAGGTCAAAAATGTCTCCCCCATCTGACATGATCAAACATGTCAAATGGGAGATTAATGTCCTACTCATCAACCCTGATACCTCTATAAAGTCCAAGTTCCTTGCGGCTCCTCCTCCTCCTCTTCTTCAGTACAACTGTCTGGCATATGCACAGAGAACCGGCTCTCACCTAGCACTATGTGAGCAGTCAGACTGCAGTGACATCAGTGGGGTGATGTCACTGAGGTTACCACAGTTCACTCTGCCCTATGTGTGACCCAGGGAGTGTGACCTGTAGTAACATCATTGAGGTCACTGCAGTCACACTCTTCACAGAGTGCCTGAACTTTAGCACAAGATGGATGTGTTCTCTTAGTGTGCCCCCATTTGCTGCAAGACGACGTCATCAGGGGACCTCCTCATTGGCTTACAGATTGTATTTATTTATCCTTACATTTTTTTTTAATAAATTGGTGTAAGAGAGCTGACAGTGTCGCCGTATTTTGGGCATATAGCTTAAAAGTGAGAAATTTGGTGCCACAGCAACATTTTTGTGAAGTACCTATGGTTTCAAAATGCTTACTATACTCCTAAATTAAATCATTGAGGGATCTATGGGCATGGTGCTTGAAATTTATTTCAGCTTTTCCAAAATTCAAACATTACGCCTTGCATTCCGAGTCATTCTGTTTGTCTAATCAGAGGTTTCTGACCACATGTAGGATATCACCAAACTCATAAGTAATTGGGCAACAAACTGTGGGGTCCACATTTTGGTGTTACCTTTAGTAAAAGTGAGATATTTGGTGCTAATACAATATTTTTTGTAAAAAAAAAAAATTTAAATATGACTGTGATGCCCTGGCAAAACCAGGTAGGCACAAAAGTGTACATCCTCCTTGTTACCACCAGAAACCCACACTCAGGCACAACACACAGCCATTAAACCCTAGCCACCCCCTCGTGACAATAAGGACACACCAGTGGGCGGGATCAGGTGGTTAAGAATGCCCACCTAGGGATCCTGAGGGGCAGGAACACGACAGACAAGAGTTGACAGTTGAAGTGTGGAGAGCTGACAGCAGTGTAGTCAGGGGTAGTAGCCCTTGGACTACCTAGCTAAGTCGCAGACAATGAACAGGGCCACAGGCGACGGAGATCCGGTCACGGGAGACCTGAAGTGGACTGGGGCAGGGTTGTAGCCCGCCGATGCCGACAGCGGGAATCCGGTCTGGGGGCCGTGCACAGTCGGGGTGCCTGGACCCTAGGGCGAGGAAGCCCCTCTCCAATTAACCAGCCCGGGACAAGGTTCCAGACTTTGTCCCATTAACTACACAGAGCGAAACAGAAACCCAACGCGGGGGATAGGGTGTCCGCCAAAACCCACTGAGATCCCAAGGGTCAGGTTTAGCGGGCCACAGCTCCCAACACACAAAGAACCGGGAGTGGACTTCTCCGTTCCAAGCGAAGTCGTCCAAAAGGAAAGACAAACACAAAGTGCAGGAGGAAGGGAAACCTGTTCATTAAACTGGGTGCGGGACCAGAATGCACCCTCCAAAGGCAGCCGGCCACTGACAACTTGGTTTACTACTGGACTTGTGTGAAATTACTGAACTGTGAGTATGTCCCCCGGTCCATCCCAGCGCACCACCTCCAGCAGCCATCACTCCCGTGTTCATCTCCCCTGGGACCCGGGACTACACCTCCCCTACCCATGGAGGGGATCCCACCTTGCTGCCCCGCTCCATCAGCCCCGGGCGCGCCATCACCAGGCAACGGCGGTGCCACTATCCCTCACCGCCACCCACGGGTGGTGTGACTGACAGACACAACAACTTCCCTGTAAATATCCCCTTTCTGATGGTTGTGATGACGGGCGGCCGTGCGAGCCTGGGTCCAGTCACCACTCGAGCTGCAGCAGCGAACCTGGATCCAAGCAGTCACCCGAGAAGAGGCGGCAGCGGCCCCCGCCCGCAACATGACTACCTAATGTTATTCAATTCTGTGAAGTGCCTGGGTTCAAAATGCTGACTATTACCTGAAAAAAGTCCTTGAGGGGTCTAGTTTCCAGAGTGGGGTCACTTGAGGGGGGTTTCTGCTATACTAGTATCTTAGGGGCCCTACAAATGCAACATGGTGTCGGCAATCTATATCAGGCAAATTTGTGTCAAAATTCAAATGATGCTCTTTCCTTTCCGAGCCTTTCCGTTTGTCCAAACAGGTTTCTGACCACATGTGGGTTATCAGCATGCTCAAAAAAAAAAGTGGGTAACAAATTTTGTTGTCCATTTTGCCATGCTATCCTTTGCAAAAGTGAATAAATTGATCCTAAAACAACATTTTTAAGTAATCTGTAAATGTATTTATTTCTTCATTACACTTTACATTCATTCCTGTGAAGCACCTGAAGAGTTAGAAAACCTCTTAGATGTGGTTTTGGGCTGACTGTAGGTGCCTGATGGAAACGTGCTGTGTCTGGATGGCTGACTGGCACACACTGCTGCTCCTTAGTGGATTACTGTGTATACCACAGTAACTTCCAGCCCCTCAATTTTTTTTTCTAAAGGGATATTGCATATCAACCCTGGCTTTGACACATAGTGGGTCTTCACATACAGCCATGGTATGATACTTTTGATCAACGCTACCCACCTGGATGGCTGCATCTAACCTTATACACACCGTATATCAGACACAGCTTGCCATTTTATGAATTTCTTCAACCTTCGCCTTGAATTTCTTTCCATAGTGATTGTATCTAAATATACTTACTTCATTATTGTCTGCCTATGGTACAACTGTATGAGTAAAGGGCGCTTTACACGCTACAATAAATCTTACAATGTGTCGGAGGGGTCACGTCGTAAGTGACGCACATCCGGCATCGTAAGTATGCGTGTAAAACCTCCGTGCAATTGTGATTGAACGAAAATCCGTTCATCGCATGCACGTCGTTCATTCCTCAAAAATTGAACGTGCGGTTGTGCAATGTTCCCGAGGCAGCACACATCGCAGTGTGTGATATCCCGGGAACATTGAACGACAGCTTACCTCCGTCCGCGGCTCCCGCCGACAATGCGGAAGGGAGGAGGTAGGTGGAATGTTTACATCCCACTCATCTCTGCCCCTCCGCTTCTATTGGCTGGCTACCGCATGACATCGATATGACGCCGAACGTCTGTCCCACTCCAGGAAGTGGACGTTCGCCGACCACATCGAGGTCGTATGGACGGGTAAGTACGTGTGACGGGGGTTAATCGTTTGTGCGGCACATTCAACAAATTGAACGTGCCACACATACGATGGGGGCGGTTACGATCACATACGATCTCGTATGCGAAATCGTAACATGTAAAGCAGGCTTAAGACCGACTAGGTCAAAATGTCAGAAATTGTCACCCTTGACACAAATATACTGTTTTTTTTTTGTCTGTGTTGACCAATCACTGTAAATAAACTTTTTGTGTGCATTCGCAATACAAGTGTGCTGCAATATTTTCTTGTGTGTGGCTTGTGTGCAGGGCCGGCATCAGCACCCGGCACAACCGGTCAAATGCTGGGGCCTTCGGCCACCGGGGGAACCCACTCACAGTGGCAGGACACGCCACCGCTACTCATGCGGGCCCGGTGCCTGCGCTGTCACTGGATTTCTACCCCGCCGAGGATCGCTCTTTCAATTGTATTGGCATTGCAGTTGCAAGAGTCAATATGACTCAGGCTGCTGGGTGGGTCCATCTTGCCTAGAAGATCACAGACGAGTTAAGGGGTCTGCGATCGGAGGTGGATCAGCAGCTGCAACAGGTTATGGTCTCTTGCTGGCAGCCCAAACTCAACCTGAACCTCCTGAACCTAAGGTGGCCCTCCCTGACAAGTTTGTGGGGGGGGATAGGTTACGAGTATTTGAGGGAGCCTATCACCTGTACTTTAGGCTCTGCCCCATTCTTCCGTGACTGAGGCCCATTATGTGGGGGTTGTCATTTCACCATTGCGGAGTGATCTTTAATCCTGGGCCTTCTCTCTACCAGCCGATTCAGAGGCTATCCGGTCAGTAGATGATTTTTTCGCGGTTTTAGCTCTGGTCAATGGTGAGCCTGATGGCGTTTCCCTGGCAAAATCCCATCACAAGATAAAGCAGGGGGCGTTCCCAGCGGCTGAGTACTTCTCGGAGTTCCAGATTTGGGCCACATACACCCTATGGAATGATTTGGCTCTCCGGAGTCAGTACACCCAGCGGTTGTCTGCTTGGCTGAGGGACTACTTGCTGCAGCACTCCCCACCCATGTCGTTGGAGGCTGCTTCCCTTAGCCATACCGGAAGTGGTGGTCCCAAAGGTTGAGGAGGATGAGCTTATGTAGGTGGGGGTCCTCTTCTCTCGCGGCCAGTCAATTTCGGTCTGCCGTGAGACAATGACCAATTTTTATTACGGACATAAGGGTCATTTTATTGGTGTATGCCCAGTTCTTCCTAGTAAAGCTGTAGGGGAGAAAAAAAACGCAATAGTGTCTTACCCGGTATGAGGGTAGAGAGACAGAACAGAAAGAGATACACTCACCTGGTAGGGTTGTGCCAGTCACAACCCCCTATAATTGCATGTGAGTGTTTTTATGTGGTTTAGCAGCGGCCCCGGAAAGCAGGTTATCTTATAAATCAAATAGAAAACCGGTTTTAAATGCCACACTAAAAACTACAGATGCTGTAGATAAAGAGATTTCCTTTATTTCACAGTTCTACACATTTCAGAGACATCTCCGTCTCCTTCCTCAGGAAAAGAAATCATATATGATCTCAGTAGCCTGAGCAACAGGCTCAGAAAGCAGACTATCAGTTTGAGCATGCACAGTAGGCACATCCCAGAACTTAGACACAGCACGAAGTCCAAGTACCTGTGCAAAGAGGCTGTTAGGGTTAATTGTGGGAGCATGCTCAGTAGCCTGAACTGAGGACTAAAGGTCCAGTCACACTAAGCAACTTACCAGCGATCCCAACAACGATAGGGATCGCTGGTAAGTTGCTAGGAGGTTGCTGGTGAGATGTCACACTGCGACACTCCAGCGATCCCACCAGCAACCTGACCTGGCAGGGATCGCTGGAGCGTGGCTACACGAGTTGCTGGTGAGCTCACCAGCAACCAGTGACCAGCCCCCAGCGCCGCGTGGAAGATGCTGCGCTTGGTAACTAAGGTAAATATCGGGTAACCAACCCGATATTTACCTTGGTTACCAGTGCACGGAGCTACACGTGCAGAGAACAGGGAGCAGCGCACACTGAGCGCTGGCTCCCTGCTCTCCTAGTTACAGCACACATCGGGTTAATTACCCGATGTGTGCTGCAGCTACATGTGCACAGAGCAGGGAGCAGCGCACACTGCTTAGCGCTGGCTCCCTGCTCTCCTAGTTACAGCACACATCGGGTTAATTACCCGATGTGTGCTGCAGCTACATGTGCACAGAGCAGGGAGCAGCGCACAATGCTTAGCGCTGGCTCCCTGCTCTCCTACTTACAGCACACATCGGGTTAATTACCCGATGTGTTCTGCAGCTAAATGGGCACAGAGCAGGGAGCAGCGCACAATGCTTAGCGCTGGCTCCCTGCTCTCCTAGTTACAGCACACATCGGGTTAATTACCAAATGTGTGCTGCAGCTAAATGTGCACAGAGCAGGGAGCAGCGCACACTGCTTAGCGCTGGCTCCCTGCTCTCCTAGCTACAGCACACATCGGGTTAATTAACCCGATGTGTCCTGCAGCTACATGTGCACAGAGCAGGAGCGAGAGCGGTGGAGGCTGGTAACAAAGGTAAATATCGGGTAACCAAGGACAGGGCTTCTTGGTTACCCGATGTTTACATTGGTTACCAGCCTCCGCAGAAGCCGGCTCCTGCTGCCTGCACATTTAGTTGTTGCTGTCTCGCTGTCACACACAGCGATCTGTGCTTCACAGCGGGACAGCAACAACTAAAAAATGGCCCAGGACATTCAGCAACAACCAACGACCTCACAGCAGGGGCCAGGTTGTTGCTGGATGTCACACACAGCAACATCGCTAGCAACGTCACAAAAGTTGTTCGTTAGCAGCGATGTTGCTAGCGATGTTGCTTAGTGTGACGGGGCCTTTAGTCTCAGACATAACACAATCAGGCTGAGCATGCTCACTAGGCAAAACAGCGGGCTTAGACTCTGGCTGGGGTAAATCGGCGCACGCATACGCACTAGCCGCCTCTCCACACTTAGACATGGTGGAAGGAGCAGCCAACTGGACGACCCGAGGCACAGCCAGGAACGGCAGCTGGCGCCTGAGCGCAACAGGAACCGCAGCAGGCTGCTTGTGGCTATGGTGGTGCCGGTTCGTAACAGCTTACCGGTCCCTGTGCCATTCTTGTCTCCCTATCACAGAGATGCAGGTTTGTTGCTGAAATTTTTTCACCATATTCTTGCACCCAATCTACACCTCCTGGCAAAAAAAACATTAAAACTGCATGCGGTTTTGATGCAATTTTGGGGATTTTTGCACGAGGTGTAGATTGGGTGCAGGAATATGCTGTAGAAATTTCAATGGAAAATTTGCATCTCTTGGCAAAAAAAACACAGTTTTCTGCCTCAAGATGCAGTTTATTGAGTCACTGAGGTCAGGTTACCTGCAGTAACAGGTGGAGGGCCATAGGAACCTCCAAGTGTGACTGCAGATAAGCTAAGCAACATCACCGCTGAGGCTCAGTCTCTGTCTGCAGTTCCAGAGTGTGATCATGTTCAATGGCCGCCCCCTGCCAGTTTAGATGTAGCAGTGTTGGAATCGTTGTGGGATCTCGTGTGGATCAGACCTGATCTGGATCAGACCTGGGTCTTTTGGGGGTTAATAAAGTGGTGAACAAGGGTGTCTTTTTCGGAGTTTGTGTATATTTATTTACACTTTTCATAGTGCATTATTAATCTAGGGCTTAGTGGCAGCTGTGAGCTGTCATTAAGCTCTTATCACCCTAATTGCCACCACACCAGGGCAATCGGGAAGAGCTGGTTAAAGTTCTGGGATTGTCACATCTAATGGATGTGGCAATCCTGAGTGGCTGCAGGCTGCTATTTTTAAACTGGGGGGGCACAATAAAAATGGGTCTCCCCAGCCTCAGAATACCAGCACCCAGCTGTTGTGCTTTATCTTGGCTGGGTATCAAAATTGGGGGGACCACATGCCAGTTTATAAAATTATTGGGGGCTGCAGCCTGTAGCTGTGGGCTTTATCATGGCTGGGTATCAATAGATTGGGACACACCATATAACATTTTTTTTCAATTTATTTTACACCATTCCAACCAATCACAGACGCTGTCTTGGGACGGGTCTGTCTACAGCTAATCAGAGATGCCGGTAGGTGGGGAAAGCAGTGAATATGTATAAGGGATAATGAGCGGCCCTGCATAATGAGTATGTCCTTCTTTAACTCTTTTGCTTCCTTTTTTTTTTTACAGTGATTTTAATGGCCATTCACAGCTGTGCCAATACTTGACATGGATGGGATGGGGTCGGGAGAGGATGGTTTCTGTAATCTGAACATTTACTGAATTAAACCGAACATTGTCGACTTTTGGGTAAATTGTTCGTATTTCCGATACTGATCCAAAACGGAAAAGGATAGTATGATTTTTAATTTGGCAATCCTTTACCGATTAAGATCAGTCATCTCTAGTTAGCAGTGTTAAACCTTTCTCAGCAATTTCTCATTTTTACAACAAAATTTACAAAACCATTTTTTAAGGGACCACTTCATAGGTGAAGTGACTTTGAGGGGTTTATGCAACAGAAAATATCAAAAAGGGACACTATTCTAAAAATTGCACCCCTCAAACTGCTGAAAACCACATTCAATACATTTATTAAGTCTTTAAGTACTTCAGAGGATGGAAAGTAATGTGGACGGAAAAAATGAAAATTTTACTTTTTTCCCCAAAAATGTTACTTTAGCACCAAAATTTGCATTTTCACAAGGGTAAAAAAGGTGCACCATACCTTTTTTTTCTGCAATTTTTCCTGAGTACTACTGTTTGAGTGTGTGACGCCCTGGCAAAACCAGGTAGTCACAGATGACTGTACCCCCCACCAAGGGTACAGGAATCGCGTCCTCCTTGGGAATTAACACCACACATCCCACACATAGGAGCACCAGCCACAAATCCTAGTCACTCCCCCATGACAGCCAGGACACACGAGTGGGTGGGACCAGGCGGATGGGAACGCCCACCTAGGGGTCTTGAGGTGACACGGGGAGGGAACCAGCCAGTTTCAGTTGTAGTTTCAGTTTGAGTGGAGTGGAGTTGGAGTCGGTGACAGGAGCTGAAGTGCAGTGTGGTCAGGGTTGGAGCCCTTGGACCATGGGGGACCGACTAGGTGGCACAGGCGACGGAGATGCAGTCACGGGAGACCTGAAGTGGACCGGGGCAGGGCAGAGTTGTAGCCCGCCGGGACCGACAACGAGAATCCGGTCCGGAGGCCGTGCACAGGCGGGGTACCTGGATCCTAGTACGAGGCAAGCTTCAAGCCCCTTGTTAATTGACCAGCGGGACAAGGTTCCAGGCCTTGTTCCCGAAGAGAGAAACCCAGATAAAGCAGACCGGCAGCCCAACGCGGGGGACAGGGTGTCCGCCTAAAACCCATTAAAGTCCCACTGGTCAGCGTCTGCGGGCAACGGCTCCCTCTGCGTCCAAAGCTGCAGGGGAGTGGATTTCTCCCGTTCTAACCAGGGTAATCCATACACCACAAGACACAAGTGCAGGAGGAAGGGCCCCTACATTGCCAACCCGTGTGCGGGACCAGCACACCCCTCCAGAGGCAACAGGCATCCGGCCTTGGTTTACAATACAGACTTGGTGTGAATTCTTCCTAATTGTGAGTACACCAGTGTCATGTGGTCCAACCTGCCAACAGCGCCCCAGCCCTGCTCCTTACCTGCACATGGGCCCCGGGACTACACTTTCCCCCTACCCGTGGAGGGGATACAACCTTGCTGCCCCCACATCATCGGCCCCAGACACCGGCACCGAGAGGCAGCGGCGGAGCCACCATCCCATCACCGCAATCCACGGGTGGCATCACAGACAATCTCCCCTGTAAATACCTTCCCCTTTCACTGTGTGCGAGGACGGGTGACGCGGACAGGTGCCGCCTCCACTGCGGCAATCGGGGCTGCTCGAGTGGCGCTCGGATCTGGGATCGTGTCCTGGGTTCGAGTGGTGACCGGACCCGGGGCTCGTGCAACCGCCCGTCTTCGCACACAGTGAAAAAGGGAGGTATTTACAGGGAAGATTGTCTGTGACGCCGCTCGTCTGGTTGCGATGATGGGATGGTGGCACCGCCGCTGCCTCTCGTGGGTGCAGCAGGGTGGTATCCCCTTCACGGGTAGGTGTAAGGTGTAGTCCCGGGGCCCAGGTGCAGGTAAGGAGCAGGGCTGGGGCGCTGTCGGCAGGTTGGGCTGGATGACACCGATGTACTCACAATTAGGAAGAATTCACACCAAGTCTGTATTGTGAACCAAGGCCGGATGTCGGTTGCCTCTTGAGGGGTGTGCTGGTCCCGCACATGGGTTGGCAATGTAGGGGCCCTTCCTCCTGCACTTGTGTCTTGTGGTGTATGGATTACCCCGCTTGGAATGGGAGCAATCTTCTCCCCTGCAGCTTTGGACGCAGAGGGAGCTGTTGCCCGCAGACCCTGACCCGTGGGACTTTAATGGATTCTTGGCGGACACCCCATCCCCCGCTTTGGGCTGCTGGTCTGCTCTATCTGGGCTTCTCTTCTAGGGAACAAGGCCTGGTACCTTTTCCCACTGGTCAATTAACAAGGGGCTTGAAGCTTGCCTCGTCCTTGGGTCCAGGTACCCCGCCTGTGCACGGCCACCGGACCGGATTCCCGTTGTCGGTAGCAGCGGGCTACGACCCTGCCCCAGTCCACTCTGGGTCCCCCACGACCGAATCTCCGTCGCCTGTGGCCCTACAAAGCTGTCTGCTACCTAGTCGGTCTTCCCATGGTCCAAGGGCTCCAACCCTGACCACACTGCACTTCAGCTCCTGTCACCGACTCCAACTCCACTCAAACTGAACTTAAACTGAAACTCCACTGAACTGACTGGTTCCCTCCCCGTGTCACCTCAAGACCCCTAGGTGGGCATTTCCATCTGCCTGGTCCTGCCCACTGGTGTGTCCTGGCTGTCATGGGGGGGCGACTAGGATTTGTGGCTGGTGTTCCTATGTGTGGGATGTGTGGTGTTAATTCCCAAGGAAGAGGCAATTCCTGTACCCTTGTTGGGGTATACAGTCTTCTGTGACTGCCTGGTTTTTCCAAGGCGTCACACGGGCGGTTGCACGAACCCCGGGTCCGGTCATCACTTGAGCCCAGGACACGATCCCGAATCCGGGCGCCACTCGAGCAGCCCCGGTTTCCACAGCGGAGGCGGCACCCATCCGTGACAAGTGCACAGCAGTTCTCAGAAGGTGTCATTTGACTTTTGCAAAAATGTCTGGAATCATAAAGCGGACGCCATGTCACTTTTGCAGAGCCCCTGATGTGCTTAAACAGTAAAAACAACACATTTTACCACATTTTGGAAAATAGTCACCTTAAAGAATTGATCTAGATGTGTGGGGAGCACTTTAAACCCCCAGGTGTATCAAAGAATTTTATAACATGGAGCCATGGAAATAAAAAAATTAGTTGTTTTCCACAAAATCTTTCTCAGCACCAAATTTTTTATTTCCACAAATGTAATCGGAAAATTTGTAGTATACAATTTGTTGTGCGATTTCTCCTTAGTATCCATATGTGGTGGAAAACCACTGTTTTCGGCGCATGGCAGGGTTCGGAAGGGAAGGAGTGCCATTTCACTTTTGGAATGCAAAATTGGCTGGAATCATTAGCGGACACCTTGTTACGTTTGCAGAGCTCCTGATGTGCTTAAGTAGTAAAAGAAGGAACAAAAGTGACCCCATTTTGGGAACTAGTGCCCTCAAGAAATTTATATAGATCGGTGATGAGCACCTTGCACCCCCAAGTGCTTCACAGAATTTTATATTGTTCATTAGAAGGTATCTTAGCTGAGGGAATGTCTGCTTGCCCTACAGTGACTGTGCCTGTTTCAGCTGGAAGGCTAATGTTGCTTTTATTCAATGCACAGGTCAACGCGTTTCGGGAGACACAGCTCCCTTCCTCAGGACAGACTGGGAAGAAACATCAATTTATGTTTCTTGCCAGTCTGTCCTGAGGAAGGGAGCTGTGTCTCCCGAAACGCTTTGACCTGTGCATTGAATAAAAGCAACATTAATCTACAATATTCATGATCGGCTAGTCAGTGGCGCGGCTTGGACATCCTATTCTACTACTCTCTGTTATCTGCCAATTTGGGGACCACTGCCGTGGCTTGGAGTAACTTACATACTGTTATAGGAGTTGTGACTTTCACAACCCCTATAGGTGAGTAATACCACCCCTCTTCATCCCCCCCTTGCTACCGGGGTAAGACCCTATTGCGCTTCTTTTTCCACAGTTTATCTCCTCAGCTGGAAGGCTGACGGAGGTAAGTTGTCTGTGGTACGCAAAGTAATCAGAGGACTCTGGCTGAAGGCTTCCTCGGACACCACAACTATGTGTACTGGATATCTTGTGACAGCAGCCACTGAACAAATCTTCTGATTGTCTGTAACAGCTGCTTGGTCCTGAAATCAAAATCCAACGCGTTTCAAAGGGCCTTCATCTTCTCACACACTATCCAGTATGCATCTTCGTGGTGTCCAAGGAAGCCTTCAGCCGGGGCCCTTGGATTATCTTCCATACTACTGACAGCTTACCTCCGCCAGCCCTCCAGCAGAAGCAGGTACAGACACCGCAGAGCCATGAGACATTCACTCCCCTAAGATACCCTCTAATCCATGCATTACACCTACGATTAGCATATACAACCTTATGCTGGGCCTAGGTTGCTATCATAACAGGTTACTACGCTGTGTAACTGCATCTGTTTTGCTCTGGAAATCGCCTATTCAGTCCTATACGCTTCGCTTGCTTCCTTTCACTCTTACCAGCACTTGGCTTCACCAGCCCGTCCGCATTCAAATCTATCAGACCAGCAGTATCTCAGCACTTACTAGCAGACTCCTGGGAAAAATTAAACAGATTCCACTCTACTCTTACAGGTGAGTTTCCCATTTTAACACATTTATCACTAACTCTGCCCTATTGGAACCTTACCTTTATATATTATATATTATTTATACTTTTTTCTTTATAGACGTTATTCACTTGTTGTGAATTACCTACTAAGCGTATTGACTCAAAGAATCTACTATAAAAATCGATGGTTGCAGGCAAGTGTTTTTAGCATTCCCATTATTGACCTATTCAACCCCTCCTGCCCCCCCCTGATAGCGGTTGAGTTTAACCTTTACATATCTATTCCTTAAGCTGGTGTCACACTAAACGACAGCGACAACGACGTCGCTGTTACGTCACCATTTTCGGTGACGTAACAGCGACCTTGTAAGTCGCTGTTATGATCGCTGCTTAGCTGTCAAACACAGCAGAAGCAGCGATCATAACGTCGCTGTGCTACATGTGCAGAGAGCAGGGAGCCGCGCTTAGCGCTGGCTCCTTGCTCTCCTGCAGCACACATCGGGTTAATTAACTCGATGTGTGCTGCAGCTACATGTCACAGTTCAGAGAGCAGGGAGCCGCGCTTAGCGCTGGCTCCTTGCTCTCCTGCAGCACACATCGGGTTAATTAACCCGATGTGTGCTGCAGCTACATGTCACAGTTCAGAGAGCAGGGAGCCGCGCGCACTGCTTAGCGCTGGCTCCTTGCTCTCCTTGCTACAGTATTCATCGGGTTAATTACCCGATGCATACTGCAGCCACATGTCACAGTGCAGGAGCCGGCGCTGGCAGCAAGAGCGGAGGCTGGTAACCAGCGTAAACATCGGGTAACCAGGGAAAGGTCTTCCCTTGGTTACCCGATGTTTACGCTGGTTACAGCTTACCGCAGCTGCCAGTGCCGGCTCCTGCTCGCTTCATTTCGTCGCTCTCTCGCTGTCACACACAGCGATGTGTGTGTCACAGCGGGAGAGTGACGACCAAAAAATGAAGCTGGACATTCAGCAACGACCGGCGACCTCACAGCAGGGGCCAGGTCGTTGCTGGATGTCACACACAGCGACAGCGACGGGACGTCGCTGCAACGTCACAGAAAATGGTGACGTAGCAGCGACGTCGTTGTCGTCGTCGTCGTTATGTGTGACACCAGCTTAAGTCCTTACACTTGGTCAATCAATTTGCCCTCCACTTGAAGTCTGTGCCCTATACACATATCCAGCATCCAACAACATTACCTGCAATAATAGGCAAGCATATACTGTATATTTATATGCATTTCATTTTTTTTTCTTTAAATTCATTAAAAAATGTATTTCCTTTTTAACTTTATCAAGTAGGTGACTCTGAGTTTATCTTTAACCCACAGCACTCTACTCCATCCGTACTGTCCTATAGCAGTGCAATAGGATCCCTATAGTGATTTATGTTACACCAGACAAGTTTTTTTTCCCTTTTGTAACCCAGATCTGTAGCATGTGTGTGTTTTCTTGTTCTTTGTGTATTTCCCCTGACCCAACCAGGAAGCGTGGTAGATTTTCTTTATTTTTTTACCTGTCACTGGATTTTGAGCATTCTCATGGATGAGGTTCTGTACCCCTCTGCTTTAATTGGGTGCTGTGTGAAGGATCTCGGTCAATGACAGCTGTTAGAGTAGGATTCCACTTGCGAGAGACCCGCACGTATCTCGCATCGCATCTCCCGGGATGGCCTGCCTCTCTCCCGACAGGAGCATGTCAGCTGCATCTATTTTTTTTCAGCTGACGCTCCCGTCTTCAGGGGCTGGCTGGCACATTTAAGCCTAGGGGGCAATCATAAGGCAGTGGCCCTCAAGTTGCAGTGGCCCACCTTTGGTCTATTTATCTCTGGCCGCTGCATTAAAGCAGCAGTGGTAACAGGCTTTATGAATAGACTGGTACATATATATTGGAACAAAACCACGCTTACTGCTTACATAGATACTGCAACAGAACCAAGATGACTACATAGATATGGGAACTGCAAGGAGCTTACTACAGAGATATGGGAACAGAACTGAGCTTACTACAGATAAAAGGGTGCAGAACCAAGCTTACTGCAGAGATATGGGAGCAGAAGTAAGCTTACTGCAGAGATACGGGAGCAGAACCGAGCTTACTACAGAGAAAAGGGAGCAGAACCGAGCTTACTACAGAGATACGGGAGCAGAACCGAGCTTACTACAGAGATACGGGAGCAGAACTGAGCTTACTACAGAGATATGGGAGCAGAACCGAGCTTACTATAGAGATAAGGGAGCAGACCCGAGCTTACTACAGAGATAAGGAAGCAGAAGCAATCTTACCACAGAGATATGGGAACAGAACCGAGCTTACTACAGAGATAAGGAAATCTAGAAATAAGAAGCGCTGACAGTGTAACACCAGATAAACAAGTGTAGTATATAGGAGATATACACTCACCTAATTCGGTTGTGAAAGTCACAACCACTGATAAGCATAAGGTAATGGCGTCTGCTGCAGCCCTACGTGGATAAGCATTCAAAATGTAGTAGAGAAGGGGTTAAACGCCGCGCATCAGCTAAATGAAACTGTATAGATGTTGATGAATAAATATCTTTCCTTTATTTCATCGGTCTACGCGTTTCGAGGTCAAACCTCTTCCTCAGGACCAGTACATCAACAAAAGCCTTTTTTAGATGTTGATGAATAAATATTTTTCTTTTATTTCATCGGTCTATGGAATTCGAGGTCGAAACCTCTTCCTCAGGACCAGTACATCAACAAAAGCCTTTAGATGTTGATGAATAAATATCTTTCCTTTATTTCATCGGTCTACGCCTTTCGAGGTTTAAACCTCTTCCTCAGGACCAGTACAACAAAATGCTTTTGTTGATGTACTGGTCCTGAGGAAGAGGTTTCGACCTCGAAACGTGTAGACCGATGAAACAAAGGAAAGATATTTATTCATCAATATCTATACAATTTCATTTGGCTGATGCGTGGCGCATAACCCCTTCTCTACTCCATTTTGAATACAGAGATAAGGAAGCAGAACCAATCTTACCACAGAGATATGGGAACAGAACCGAGCTTACTACAGAGTTACAAGATCAGAACTGAGCTTACTACAGACATATGAGAGCAGAACCAAGCTTACTACAGATATACGAGATCAGAACCGAGCTTACTACAGAGATATGAGAGCAGAACTGAGCTTACTGTAGAGATTAGTGATGAGCGAGTACTAAAAAGCTCGGGTGCTCGAGGCTCGGGCCGAGCATCTCAAGATACTCGTGTACTCGGCCCGAGCACCGAGCCCAATGTTATCCTATGGGAGACCCGAGTATTTTTGTGAAATGACACCCCGGCAGCATGTAGAAACCCTAAAAATGTGACAAAAGTATCAGAAGAGTGCTCAAATGACATGGCAACAGCATGGGGAAGACCCCTTGAAGCATTTATCACTCAAAAGTCACAGCTGTGAACAATTTTGTCCGAGTTTTACGCAATTTTTACGGACTCACCAGAAAACCTTCCAAAATGACACCAAAATGAATTTTCATGGCGGAAATGTTAAGGGCACATACCCAATAGTGAGATAGAGCTGGTGTATGTTACTTTTTGAGATTAATACATGAAAGATTTTACGTAAAACATTGTGTGGCACTCCGATGTCCAAAACTCACGTTTTGTGCTTTTTACTAGCGATGTCGGTCATTTTTTTTTTCATTCTATCTCCCGTCGGTCGGTCTCGCTCTGTCTGTCTCTCTCTGTCTTGTCTGTCCCCCTCTCACAGTCTGTCGGTCAGTTCCCCCCCCTCTCTCTTACTTACCATTCCCCGATCACCGGCGCGGCGCTGCACTGCTGTTCACTAAACTCCGGCGGCTTTTCCTCTTTTGAAAAAGCCGGCCGCTCATTAATCAATCTCGTATTCTCTGCTTTCCTGCTTTTCGGCGCCTATGATTGGTTGCAGTGAGACACGCCCCCACACTGAGTGACAGCTGTCTCACTGCACCCAATCACAGCAGCCGGTGGGCGTGTGTATACTGTGCAGTGAAATAAATAATTAAATAATTAAAAAAATCGGCGTGCGGTCCCCCCAATTTTAATACCAGCCAGATAAAGCCATACGGCTGAAGGCTGGTATTCTCAGGATGGGGAGCTCCACGTTATGGGGAGCCCCCCACCCTAACAATATCAGTCAGCAGCCGCCCAGAATTGCCGCATACATTATATGCGACAGTTCTGGGACTGTACCCGGCTCTTCCCGATTTACCCTAGTGCATTGGCAAATCGGGGTAATAAGGAGTTAATGGCAGCCCATAGCTGCCACTAAATCCTAGATTAATCATGTCAGGCGTCTCCCCGAGATTCCTTCCATGATTAATCTGTAAATTACAGTTAAAAAACACACACACCCGAAAAATCATTTATTAGAAATAAAAAACACTAACAAAGTCCCTCATTACCAATTTATTAACCCCGACAAACCCTCCATGTCCGGCGTAATCCACGGACCTCCAGCGTCGCATCCAGCTGTGCTGCATGAAGGTGACAGGAGCTGCAGAATACACCGCCGCTCCGGTCACCTCCACGCAGCTAATGAGATGAGTATAGCGATCAGCTGAGCTGTAACTGAGGTTACCTGGATCCAACGCTGGATCCAGCGGTGGCCGTGGGTAACCTCAGTGACAGCTCAGCTGATCGCGCTACTCACCGCCGCTCCGGTCAGCTCCATGCACCAACTGAGGTGAGTATAGCGATCAGCTGCTGTCACTGAGGTTAATCGCGGCCACCGCTGGATCCAGCGGTGGCCGGGAGTTACCTGACTGACAGCAGCTGATCGCGCTATTCCCTTCATTAGCTCCGTGGAGGTGACCGGAGCGGCGGTGTCTTCTGCAGCTCCTGTCACTTCCATGCAGCAGAGCTGGACGCGACGCTGGAGGACTGTGGAGTACGCCGGACATGGAGGGTTTGTCGGGGTTAATTAATTGGTAATGAGGGACTTTGTTAGTGTTTTTTATTTCTAATAAATGATTTTTTCGGGTGTGTGTGTTTTTTAACTGTAATTTACAGATTAATCATGGAAGAAATCTCGGGGAGACGCCTGACATGATTAATCTAGGATTTAATGGCAGCTATGGGCTGCCATTAACTCCTTATTACCCCGATTTGCCAATGCACTAGGGTAAATCGGGAAGAGTCGGGTACAGTCCCAGAACTGTCGCATATAATGTATGCGGCAATTCTGGGCAGCTGCTGACTGATATTGTTAGGGTGGGGGGCTCCCCATAACGTGGGGCTCCCCATCCTGAGAATACCAGCCTTCAGCTGTATGGCTTTATCTGGCTGGTATTAAAATTGGGGGGACCGCATGCCGTTTTTTTTAATTATTTATTTATTTATTTTACTGCACAGTATAGACACGCCCACCGGCTGCTGTGATTGGGTGCAGTGAGACACCTGTCACTCAGCGTGGGGGCGTGTCTCACTGCAACCAATCATAGGCGCCTGTGGGCGTGGAAAGCAGGGAATATGAGATGGCTGTGTACAGAGCACAGCGCGCCAGCCGGTATAAAGGCTCGGTCACGCTGTGCGGGCCGGCCAATCACTGCAATTCCACAACTAACAGGGCTGTGGCATTGCAGTGGTCTGCCAGCCAATCCCTGCATGAGGGCTGGCTCTCAAAAGAGCGCCAACATGCAGGGATGAAGACCACGAGTACAGCACGAGTATTGCAAAATTACTCGGTACCCGCCGAGTAGCCCGAGTACAGTGATACTCGTGCGAGTACCGAGTAGTAACAAGCATACTCGCTCATCACTAGTAGAGATATGACAGCAGAGCCGAGCTTAGTACAGAAGTACAGGAGCAGAACTGAGCTTGCTATACAGGTACAGAACCAAGCTTACTGTACCAATACAGGAAACAAATTGTACTTATTCAGTCTACTATATAGAAACAGCAACAGAACCAAGCCTCCTACATAGCTACAGGAACAGAACAAGCTTACTGCATTTACATAGTACCAGAACTAAGCTTACTGCTTAAATATGATACCATAACTGAGCTTACTGTATAGCTATAGGAGCAAAACCATGCTTACTATATAGATACAGTACTGTAACCCAGCTAACTACATGTACAGCAATTACAAAGCTTATCCTATATTTTCAATGTTAAACTCGTATGAAACACGGATGGCACACGGACTATACACTGATGCCATCTATGTGCTGTAAGTGTTTTTCACGGCCGCATAGATCCATTGGCCTTTGTCATCTGCTCTGTTGGAAAAAAACAGATGTCTCCATACCAAATGCTGCGTCCAGACCGTAACGACGCCTGATGGTGGGCACTCACCCTTATAGATTTAGTCTTGTGCCCCAAAGATACAAATGTTTTACACATACACCACAATACACCATAACGGGTGCTTTACATGCTGCGACATCGCTACCGATATATCGTCAGGGTCACGTAGTTAGTGATGCACATCCGGCGCCGGTAGCGACATTGCAGCGTGTGACAGCTAGGAGCGACGATCAACGATCGCAAAATCGTTAAAAAACGGTGATCGTTGACACGTCGCTCCTTTTCTTAATATCGCTGCTGCCACAGGTACGATGTTGTTCGTCGTTCCTGTGGCATCACACATCTCTATGTGTGACACCGCAGGAACGATGAACATCTCCTTACCTGCGTCCACCGGCAATGCGGAAGGAAGGAGGTGGGCGGGATGTTACATCCCGCTCATCTCCACCCCTCCGCTTCTATTGGGCGGCCGCTTAGTAACGCCGCAGTGACGTCGCTATGACGCCTAACGCACCTCCCCCTTGAAGGAGGGATTATTCGGTGGTCACAGCGACGTTGCTGACAAGGTATATGTGTGTTGCACTGCCGTAGCGATAATGTTCGCTACGGCAGGGAGCACCAAATGTCGCACGAGCGACGTGGGCGGGGGCTATAGCGCACAACATCGCTAGCAATCGCTAGCGATGTCACAACGTGTAAAGTACCCTTAAGGCTATGTGCCCACAGTCTAGACATGCTGTGTCCTGGACACAACATGTCCTCTCCTGCGGGGCCGCATTTTCTCTCCACAGGGACCACAGCAGCCTGTGGTCTCTCTCTTCTGTTCTCTCTGTGGAGACACTTGTGGCTGCACAGCAATAAATTTACATGCCAGGACTCGGGAAGCCGCACCACAGGTCAGTTTTCGCTGTGGGCTGTACACGCACAGTGGGCATAGGACTTTTAGAAATCCCATCTTCTGTGCGTGTACTGTAAAACGCAGTGAACACACTCTGAATCAAATACGCTGTGAACCCTGATGAGCACACAGCCTTACATACAGGCATCTTACAAACATACACAACCCCAGAAACACAGACATATAAACATACAGTACAGAGATGTGTACACATATACAGACATGTACACTGACACGGAATAGATGTGCACACACAGCGTACAGCCATATACACATACATATACACAGACACCTATACACAGCGTACATACACGTACACACAGCATACAGCCATATACACATACATACACAGACACGTACACATGGTGTACAGCTGTAAACACCTACACACAGCATACGGCTGTATACACAAAGCATACAGCAGTATACACACACAGCATACAACCGTATAAACACAGCGTACAGCCATATACACACACAGTACAGCCATATACGCACACACAGTCATATACACATACAGCGTACAGCCATATATAAACACACACAGTGTGCAGCCCTACACATATACACACAGATGCCTACACACAGCATACAGCCATATACATATGCACATACACAGATATAGTCACATAGAAGCATATACATATTTGAAAACATTCACATACATATAGGTATACACACACATAGACAGACACAATCTATCCACACAGACATACTGAGGGGGCTTTTACTATTGATGATGGGGGACACTTCTCTCCTCCTATCCCTTGTGGCCCACAGACTTGTTTGATAGTAAATTACAGTGGTATAAATGACCTGTGGTGACATCATACCCATGTGATCAGAAGGGGTGGGGCCTCAGCCAACACAGCTGATACTAGAAAGAAACTCCATGTGGTCCTGGAATTGTTTATAATAGAAGCGAGGGTCTTAGATAAGACCCCCATATAGGGGGATGGGCGCAAAGGGAAAGGGGGGGAAGCCTGCATGATTATAGTGGACGGGAGGAAACATGGCCACGCCCACTAACAAAGCTGGCCACGCCCACTACCCAGGAAAGTCTTTCTAGCCACTGGGATGTAGCCGCATGTCTGGTGCTCCTCTTCGGCGGGCAGCGCGCGCTGCAGGACGCCATTATAACACACATGGCCGTGCACAGTGAACTGCGTGTGACCATGTCTCCTGTACTATGCGGCCGCCCGCCAGCGCTGTGTACGCCTGTATGTGTCAGTGTGCCGGCCGGTCAATTGAGTAAGCAGGCTGTTTCTGGGACTTTTCTACAATTTGATGATCTGAGGGGGAAATTTGTTAATCTTGGCTGTGTGGGTGAACTGGCAATACAAGCTATATACAGGACATTATTTGTTAAACTTGTTGCTCTGTGGATATACCATACAAATGTTATATGTCTGCCTGCTTTGAACAATAATTTTCACAAAATAAATGCCTCAGATTCAAAGAAAAGACAATGAGCAGCACGGGTGAGCCGCTTCAAGTGTAACTGACTGGGACTGGCAGTAGCAAGTGTAGCTGGCATACCTCCAGCTTAATTCCAAACTATGAGCTGTTTAAATACAGCATCTAGACTGTCCACCACTGGAGCTGAATATTGGCTCCTGTGTGGGAACTGTTAAGGCAGGGTCCAGATCAGCACTACTGCGAGTGCATCGCATGACACTTAGCTCCCTCTCTGCTGGAGCGTAAGCCAAGTATCATTATGCTGTGATGCGATCCTGTATTTGCAACACAGCCACAGAGGAGAGGGTGAGTGCTGCGGAGGAGAGGGAGGGACTAATCTTCCTATCTCCTCCATTATCAGCTGATCCGTATATCGCACTGCACTCTGCTGTAATGTGAGTGCAGTGCGATGTTTCTCTCGCCCACATAGACTTGTATAGGTGCGAGTAAAAATTAATCGGATTCCACCTGCACCATGCTGCGATTGTTTTTTCGGTCCAATTAAGGCTGAGGAAAAAATCACTGCCCCATAGAGTAACATTGGTGCGAGTGGAATGCGATTTTTTATCACATTCCATTTGTTCCGTTTTACTTACCGTGTGTCCTTAGCCTAAAACAGGCAGTCTAAGAATAGGGGACCCTGCTGAAAGCATACCTTTGACACCTGAAGAGTATGGAAATCTTTTGTCAACATTATCCCCTTGAAAACAAGCAAAGCAGTGGGAACCTTAACATGTCAGGCATCTGTCACTTCTGTTTTTTTAGCACTCTGTTGGATGGAGTTCTGTGGCCCATCTTTGTTTTAGTTGAGTGCTGTGTAGTGGATATCGAGCAATGAAAGCTGGTAAGGTCAACTGAAACAGGTTGTTTCAGTGGTCTGTGGAGGAACTTTGTAAATCTTGGCTGTGTGGAAAAATTGGGAATATAGGCTATATAGGGGACATTGTTTGTTATACTTGTTGCTCTGTGGGTAAACTATGCCAGTGTTGTCTGTTTGTCTTCTTTGAACAATATTTTTTTCAAAATCAATGCTTTGGATTCCAGGGATACACACTGAGCAGCATGGTTGAGCCACTTCATGTCTAAATGGCTGGGAGTGGCAGTAGCAAGTCAAGCTGGCGTACCTATGGCTCAATTCCAAATCCAACTACAAGCTTTTTAACTGGAACAGCAATACTGGAAGCAAAATGAGCTGAATATTAGGCTCTGCGGGTGGAAAGAGGAAATCAGGCTCTCTCGGAGACTCTTTTAAAAAATGTTGTTCTGTGATGGTCCCCTTCTAATCTTGGCTGTGATGGTGAAGTGTGAAAACAGGGTCAAAAGGGAGTAATGTAATGTGGGCTGCACCTTAGGTGGAAACAATTTTAGCGCATATCTTACCATCACCATGGACTGCTGCACATTTCTCTGTCTATGTTTCCTACTACTACAACTACTACTACTACTACTACTACTACTCTGCTTCATCCACCTCCTCCTCATCTGGTCAGTGCAACACCTACATGACCAACCTCAGTTCCTCACTGCCAGGGGGAAACAACAGCAGGCTGTTTTGAGACTCATCTGTTTGAGGTTGAAATTCCCCACCGAGCTGGAGCTGTGGATGGGCTTTGTATTGGCCTTTTTAAAATTATTGCTCCGTGGTGAAACATTCCATATCTTGGCTCTGTGGGTGAACTTGGAATACAGACTGTGACGACTCAGCATTTGGCTACTTGTGTGGGGGTGAACTGTTCATAATTAGGCCAGATGTATGGGTCTATTGTTTGGAAAAGAAAGAGAAGTTAACCATTGTCTATTCCAAGACTGAATGGAGCATTATTGCTTGTAAATGTGTATTGCCGCAGACCCTCTGACTACATAGTTTCAGGATTGGTTGGAGATGGCTGCTTTCTCATTGGTCGCAAGTTCAATCCGACTGCATAATTTTCCTCTTAAGACCCAATACCCTGAATTGAGAGCTAAGAGCCATAAAAGGGCCTTGTTTCTTTCACCAGTAAGAAAGATTCTTCATAATCTCAGTGAAGCAGCTTTGGTTCTGACTGAGGAAAGACAGAGCTTTCACTTCAGATATTCAACAGGATTTCAGTTTAGATTCCATGGTTCCAGCTGAAGCGTCACAGAACTGCTTCCTAAGTTTGCTGCTATCTCTTCTCAGTGGATACCTGCCAAAAGCGATGTGCTGCTGGACTGGGATAGTTGGTCTTGGAAGCCCTAAAGTCACGAAGACTCTAATCCCTGGCGGGCCAGCGGAAAGGTGAGACTCTGAAATCCATCTATGTGGAGTCACTGTTAAAATTTTTAGCTTCTTCATTTACTTGTTATGTAACCATAATTACTATTGTGACAGAAGCCCTTTTAGTTTTTTTAAATATCCACATTTGTTTCCAGAGCAATTGGCATGCTTTCACCTCCATTTAGGGTTTTTTTGCCTTTACTACAACCTCTTTACAGCCAAAACATGGGCTCCCCATTGACTTGCATGGGGTTCATTGATCGGGGTCAAGTTCGGCTGCCAAACTCAGTTTTTTTTCCCCTTGCTGATTCGGTGAACCTGAATAACCACAGGGTCACTCATCACTACTTATATGGGGTTTGAGGCCAAGTTTGGGTTCAAACTAAAGAACTTACCTTTCAGTTAAAGGATTTTAACTAAAATCCTGTTGAACCTGGTAAACCTGAACATTCACAAGTCCACTCATTTCTGGCAATCACCCATTCTTACATCCTTTTCTGAAACCTCATATCAGGTCTATGTCTGTTAGGCTGTATGCGCAATATGGATATTTTCCGAGTTTTCGAAACCGAAACTGAGAAAAAAAAGCTAAGTTCAATTACATTTTCAAATGGAAATCGCTTTAGGAAATAGTCTTTGTATGTATCAATTTCTTGCCTTTTTTTTCAGAAACATTTTGTCAGCATTTTGTTAATGCACTCCTAAAGTATTTTCAATAAAAAATGTTTTTAGTATTCATACCTTCACACATTTTTTGAAATGTATTAAGTAATGAATAAAGAGATAATATTCTATAAAGAGAAAACATCTAAAAAAACCCCTTACAAAATGCTTAAAAATATGGCCTGAAACTGACTTCTGTTGTATTTGCTTCATAGTGGAAAATGCCTTAAGAATTGACAAGTCACTTCATTTAAATGCTTGCTTGGTGTTTCTGAAAACCAAAAGCTAATTAAAAATAGAATCAAAAGATTGAACATATGAACAGCAAGTAGTTTTTCAATAAAAACAAAAGGGAAGAGTGTGTCAATAGTTTTTTGAGAAATATTCCAACAGTTTACTTTTTGGAGATGATCTGCACATTCCACAAAAAAACTCTGTGTGCAAGCAGCTGAAGCTCTTCCATGCTCCTCTGTCTTCATTAAGGGACCAGGATACCAGGTAAGATCTGCCCTTGTTGTAAGATTCATTCTTTCGGCTGTCTAAAGGCCCCGTCACACTAAGCAACATCGCTAGCAACATCGCTGGTAACGAACAACTTTTGTGACGTTGCTAGCGATGTTGCTGTGTGTGACATCCAGCAACAACCTGGCCCCTGCTGTGAGGTCGTTGGTTGTTGCTGAATGTCCTGGGCCATTTTTTAGTTGTTGCTGTCCCGCTGTGAAGCACAGATCGCTGTGTGTGACAGCGAGACAGCAACAACTAATGTGCAGTGAGCAGGGAGCCAGCTTCTGCTGAGGCTGGTAACCAATGTAAACATCGGGTAACCAAGAAGCCCTGTCCTTGGTTACCCGATATTTACCTTTGATACCAGCCTCCTCCGCTCTCACTGCCAGTGCCGGCTCCTGCTCTGTGCACATGTAGCTGCAGCACACATCAGGTAATTAACCCGATGTGTGCTGTAACTAGGAGAGCAAGGAGCCAGCACTAAGCAGTGTGCGCTGCTCCCTGCTCTGTGCACATTTAGCTGCAGCACACATCGGGAAATTAACCCCATGTGTGCTGTAACTAGGAGAGCAGGGAGCCAGCGCTAAGCATTGTGCGCTGCTCCCTGCTCTGTGCACATTTAGCTGCAGCACACATCGGGTTAATTAACCTGATGTGTGCTGTAACTAGGAGACTGGGGGCTGGTCACTGGTTGCTGGTGAGCTCACCAGCAACTCGTGTAGCCACGCTCCAGCGATCCCTGCCAGGTCAGGTTGCTGGTGGGATCGCTGGAGCGTCGCAGTGTGACAGCTCACCAGCAACCTCCTAGCAACTTACCAGCGATCCCTATCGTTGTTGGGATCGCTGGTAAGTTGCTTAGTGTGACTGGACCTTAACAAAAGTGGACGAGAGGGATTAGCAACCTTGTTCTCTGTGCAACTTAAACAAATCTGTTTTAGTAAGTAGTTCAAACTAAATTCTACAAACTGGAAACACATTACCCACTTTAATAACTCCTATCATACATTATCAAGGACCAACCAGGCCAGTGCAGGAGGTGGGCCCTCCTACACCAGCACCTATTGCTGCTGGATGTGCATCAGAGAACACACATTCAACTAGAATGTAGTATGATGCAAAGACCCACTGTGTTCATGAACTGCAATACATGCCAACCAGTGATTGGCATCTGGCTTTGACATGTACGTCACAGGTGGACCACATCAGTTATGTTATGCATTGCCAATGGCAGGCATGCTGAATATGTCAGCTGCCGGCCTTTGTGCTCTCTATAAACAAGGGCATTCACATGTTGTGGGAGTGGGGGAAGGTTAGAGAATAGCGGTAGAACAGAGAATATGGGCTCAGGATGGACTCAGGAAGGGGGGACATTATTACTAGAATGGGATTGTACTTATGAGGAACAATGTATCAGGATGGGGATATTATACCAAGAAATGACCCTGGATTGGGAAGATTGTACCAGGATGTGGGACATTATTACTGGTAGAGGACCAGAATGAGATCATTATAGCTGAAAAGGACCCAGAAAGGGGAACATTATACCAGGAAGCTTCACAGGATGGGAGACATTATACCAGGAAGACAAGGAGTTATAAGAAACAAAAATGCACAATAGGGTCTTATGCAATTAACTGCGATGAAGTGTAGGCATATCTTTCTCACCTTGCTTGATTATGGGGAACACAACACATAAAACTTATTATATATGACCACTGCTGCAGAATCCATGGGCCATAAGCCTTTTGTAGCGATGTAGAAGAGTAGAAAAAACGTGGTCTCTCCGCGCTGCTGTGGAGGTCATAAGAAGAGGACCAGATACACAAATCTGAACTGATATGATTTATTGTGGATGCACTACGAAGTTTTCCCAATCTTCTTCTTGAGCACAATTAGAATTACAACATGTTACTGGAGGGCCGGCTTAAAAAAAAAACTGCACAGTCAAAGTGATTTGTATGGGGTGCCAAACCCACCATCATAAAAAAATTAAAAAAATCTACATGAACACTGCCACATTCTCTTAGGAGATCCAAGTTTGTGAAAATTGTTACCTAATAATCCCCCTGTCACTTTTGGTAAAGCACTTACAGTCACAAACATTTTAACACCAAATCATCATTAGATCATGGATTAATACAACAATGAACCAGACTAGTCCCCTGTAAACCAACCGGAAAGTGTATACAGGTGCCATAATACTAAATGCCAATGTTGCCTTTCTTTCATGAATCCAAAACTTTTTCATCCATATCCACTGGTTAAATATTTCCAATCAATAGCCATTTAACAAGCTCCTCTAATTTTGTCATTTATCTCATCAAGTGAAGTTACATGGCAAAATATAACTCTAGCAAAAATTAAGAGACCACTGCAAAATTTTCAGTTTTTCTATTTTTTCTCTTTAGAGGTATATTTTTGAGTAAAATGCAAATTGTTCTTTTATTCTATAAATTACTGACAACATGTCTCTGAATTTCCAAGCAATAAATTTTGTATTTAATTTCTGAAAATGAGAAATGGTCAAAATAACAAAAAAATGAATTGACTTCAGACCTCAAATAATGCAAAGAAAACCAGTTCATAATCATTTAGAAACAACAATACTAATAATGTTTTAACTTAGGAAGAGTCCAGAAATCAATATTTCATGGAATAACCATGATTTTTAATCACAGCTTTCATGCGTCTTGGCATGCTTTCCACCAGTCTTTCACACTGCCTTTGGATGACCTTATGCCACGCCTGGTGTAAAAATGTAAGCAGTTCTTCTTTGTTTGATGGCTTGTGACTATCCATCTTCCTCTTAATTACATTCAAGAGGTTTTCAATGGAGTTCAGGTCTGGAGATTGGGCTGGCCATGACAGGGTATTGATGTGGTGGTCCTTCATCCACACATTGATTGACCTAGCTGTGTGGCATGGCATATTGTCCTTTTCAGTTTTGCCCAACACCTGGCCATCTAATGGTTAGACGGAGACCTGGAGAGGCATACAAACCTCAGTGTCTTGCACCCACTGTGAAATTTGGTGGAGGATCAGTGATGATTTGGGAAACTTCAGCAAGGCTAGAATTGGGCAGATTAAACTTGGTGAATGATGTATGAATCAAGCCGCATACAAGGTTATCCTGGAAAATAGTTGCTTCCTTCTGCTCAGGCAATGTTCCCCAACTCTGAGGAATGTTTTTTCCAGCTGGACAATGCCCATGCCACACAGGTAGGTCAATCAATGTGTGGATGGAGGACCACCACATCAATACCCTGTCATGGCCAGCCCAATCTCCAGCCCTGAGCCCCATTGAAAACCTCTAGAATGTAATCAAGAGGAAGATGGATAGTCACAAGCCATCAAACAAAGAACTGCTTACATTTTTGCACCAGGAGTGGCATAAGGTCACCCAAAATCAGTGTGAAAGACTGGTGGAAAACATGCCAAGACGCAAAAAAGCTGTGATTAAAATTTATGGTTATTCCACAAAATATTAATTTCTGAACTCTTCCTGAGTTAAAACATTAGTTTCTTTGCATTATTTGAGGCCTGAAAGCAATGCATTTTTCTCATTTTCAGAAAATAAATACAACATTTATTGCTTGGAAATTTGGAGACATGTAGTCAGTAGTTTATAGAATAAAAGAACAATTTACACTTCACTCAAAAATATACCTATAAAGAGAAAAATCAGAAAAACTGAAAATTTTGCAGTGGTCTCTTAACTTTTGCCAGAGCTATATGTAGGGAGAACCAAGCAATGACTACATAAGAGACTAAATTTCCATATGCCAAATATACTCAAGGGGTTTTTGAAACATGGTTTGTCTCGCTACTGCACCATCCAGCATAATAAAAACTTAATTTGTTTATCAGCCCCATTGAACGTATTTCTATCAACACACCAAACCATATTGAACCACTTAATAGGAAGGAGATCTATTAGATCTATAAGCTGAATACATTGAAACTCAATGGGTTACATTAAATTACTGAAGTATTTTTATGAATCATTCTCTTGCTTTTAACATTTGTATTTTTATAATGTTTACAATCAATAATCATAATTATTTTTAAAATCTTGGGTACCCTATAAGTATACCTATCTTTAATCTTTACTTCCTCTTCTCCCCTTTGGCTAATTTAATGCACTATCAATCAGCAGTGTTGATCCAAGTCAATCTATTGATTTATTTATTAGTAAACATTTATGTATGCATATGTATGGGCATACATATATAATTTTTCCCCCACCTGACAACTACATCATGATACTGTCACATAAATAATCATATGCAATTCATTTTTTTTTCAATACAAAGGGTTGAACGCTCATCAACATTTGCCGCTTTAACAAGGATGTCTTTCTATCAACTAATCCTATTATTTACCTTTATTTTAATATCTTTATATCAGTTTATTTTTAACAATATCTCTTCACAAATTCATCCAGTTGCACAACAATCACATAATTTCATATTTTTATATACGGTATTCACTTAATATAAAATTATGTCTGCCTTTACCATTAGTAACACCTCATGTTTAACATGTGGCATAATAATAATGATCTCATTTATTAAACACTCATTTCTCAATTTCCCCCATGTGCATTTCTGGATCTCACTACGGCACGACCAGGCACATTATTTTGTTTTGATTTCTTTCACATCTAATCTTCCCATCCTCATTTAAAGGTGGCTTTACACACTGCAACATCGCAAACGACATCGCTGTAACATCACCGTTTTTGTGACGTTATAGCGACCTCCCCAGCGACATTGCAGTGTGTGAAACACATCAGCGACCTGGCCCCTGCTGTGAAGTTGCTGACCGCTACAAATCGTTCAGGACCATTCTTTGGTCCTTTGTTTCCCGCTGTGCAGCAAAGTCTCAGTGTGTAAAGGGGACTTTACAGCGACTTCGTTAGCGACTTCCCTTTCAAAAAGCTGCTTTAGGCCTGCAACACACATCCGTTTAAAACGTGCGTGTTTGGTCCGTTTCCGTACATACCGGAGATACGACCAAACGTGCACATATGTTTTTTTATGTTTAAAGGCACACGTGCGTGTTATTTGATCTTCCGAGAAATATCTGTGTGTGATGCAAAATGTCGTTACTACATGTCGGAAGACAGAGTAGTGGGTTGAGAATGAACTCGGGTGAACTTCACCTGACTTCATTGTCATGCCGCAGCTCTGTCTGTGTGCCGTGTACTGATTAGCGGTCACCTGTGAAGGATTCACCGGTGACCACTAATCCCCCGAGTGACTGAAGTGTCCCCCCCTGTCTCATACTCACCGATCCCCCATCACCGGCGCTGCACGGCATTCACACTGCTCCGGCGGCTTTTTCTAATTTGAAAAAGCCGGCCGCTCATTAAACAATCTCGTATTCCCTGCTTTCCTCGCCCACCGGCGCCTATGATTTTTTGCAGTGAGACACGCCCCCACGCTAAGTGACAAGTGTCTCACTGCACCCAATCACAGCAGCCGGTGGGCGTGTCACTATGGAGTATAGAAATAAATAAATAATTAAAAAAACGGCGTGCGGTTCCCCCCAAATTTAATACCAGCCAGATAAAGCCATACGGCTGAAGGCTGGTATTCTCAGGATGGGGAGCTCCGCGTTATGGGGAGCCCCCCAGCCTAACAATATCAGTCAGCAGCCGACCAGAATGGCCGCATACATTAGATGCGACTGTTCTGGGACAGTACCCGGCTCTTCCCGATTTGCCCTGGTGCGTTGGCAAATCGGGGTAATAAGGAGTTATTGGCAGCCCATAGCTGCCAATAAGTGCTAGATTAATCATGTCAGGCGTCTCCCGGAGAAACCTTCCATGATTAATCTGTAAATTATAGTAAATAAACACACACAACTGAAAAATCCTTTATTAGAAATAAAAAACACAAACACATTCCCTGGTTCACCACTTTAATCAGCCCCAAAAAGCCCTCCATGTCTGGCGGAATCCAGGATGGCCCAGCGTCGCATCCAGCTCTGCTGCATGGAGGTGACCGGAGCTGCAGCAGACACCGCCGCTCCTGTCACCTCCACGCAGCAAATGAAGAGAGCCGCGTGATCGGCTGAGCTGTCACTGAGGTTACCTGGATCTAGCGGTGGATGCAGCGGTGGCCGCGAGTAACCTCAGTGACAGCTCAGCTGATCGCGATACTAACCTCAGTTGCTGTGTGGAGCTGACCGGAGCGGCGGTGAGTAGCGCGATCAGCTTAATGAGCGGCCGGCTTTTTCAAATTAGAAAAAGCCGCCAGAGCAGTGTGAACGCCGTGCAGCGCCGGTGATCGGGGATCGGTGAGCATGAGAGAGGGGGGGACACTTCAGTCACTCGGGGGATTAGCGGTTACCAGTGAATCCTTCACAGGTGACCGCTAATAAGTACACGGCACACAGACAGAGCCGCGGCATGACAATGAAGTCGGGTGAAGTTCACCCGAGTTTATTCTCATCGCGCTACTCTGTCTGCTGTCTGCCGACAGTTTTCACGGTGGTTTTCACGGATGTGTGTTTTAGGTCTGACAACATCCCCAATGACTAGCTAGGTCGTTCTGCAGGTCCGGATCGCTGTTGCGTCGTTGGCCAGGTCTGCCTGTTTGACAGCTTACCAGAGACTTTGTAATGATCCCGGCCAGGTTGGGATCGCTGGTGGGATCGCTAGAAAGTCTCAGTGTGTAAAGGGGCCTTAAGACACCAAACACACATATATTGGTGAGAGAGAATGAGAAATAAAAATTATATACAGTATATCACTAATATACATTGGTGTACATATATAGTGTAAGAACATATTTCCATATTCATTCTGAGCATCTTTGCAGCTCTATAAATCTGCACATTTAATCCCTATTAGTCACTCAACCAATTCATTTATTTAGACTATAACACTCTATACATTAATATACTGTATATACATTTCATTCATACTCCCGTGTTTATCATCAACATGTACTGGTGACTGTACATACGGGAAACAATGTTCCATTTCATTCTATATACGTGAAGATAAGTCTTATGTTATAATGAGACCATCACTATTACAGATCTTGCAGTCCATTGTGTTTGCCTTGCTCATGTTCAGCTCCCCAACAGTGCGGATCCGACATAAGCATTCCTGGAATCCTGGTCACTAGCAATTCATACTCGGTCCTGGTTCAGTTTACTGTATTGTCATATTCAAGCATATTTTTTTCTTAGGTTGTCCTTTCTTCTTTGTCATTTCATATCCGTTCTCTTTTTCAAGCTGCACCATTCCTTCCATACAGCACCTAACCTAATTGTCACACCTAGGTTATTTTGAACTCACTTAACCCTTCATCACTGACCCTCGACCTCCTGCAGTGCAGGCTAATAGCACTGTCAGCTCAGCTGGTAGAGATCTTCTATCACACAAGTGCTTCATATCACTGTTTGTATCCTCAATCAATGTCATCCTTCTCACAAGCGGAATAATACATATTATGCTTTAAGAAGGCGACCGGTGATTAGAGATGAGCGAGCCTCTAGAGGCTCGAGTTAGGTTTGGTTCGTCAACGGAGGCCGCATTCGAGTTCGGTTCGACGAACCTCTCGAACCCCATTGAAAACAATTGGCAGGCAAACACAAACACATAAAAACACAATATAAATGTACACATACAGTTAATATACATTGCCATCACACTTACAGGTCCCTGCGACGCGTCCTACACAGATATGAGCCACCCTCTAGAGGCTCGAGTTCAGTTCGTCGAACGGAGGCCGCATTCGACAAGCCGTTCGATGAACCTCTCGAACCCCATAGAAAACAATGGGAGGCAATGACAAACACATAAAAACACCTAGACAACACCTTCAAAGGTGTCCAAAAGGTGACAAACAACTCACAAGACAACACAAACACATGGGAAAGTGACAAGGACAAATATGCAAGCGAAAATAAAACAGCTGGACGAGGTAAAAGAGGACAAGACATAGATATATGAGTATATATAGCAAAAAAGGGGGGTAGGTGGGACTCAGCACCAATACGAATAAGTAAAATTCTTCATGCTTTATTTAGATAAATTAAAAAGAAGGTCACAGATCATCCAAAACCGCCATGCGGCTTGCCGTGCGGCTTGACGCGTTTCGGACACAAAAGGGGAATTAAAAGCAGTCCTTAATCATAAGCCATGTTGAATAGAAGGCAAGAGGTATATATAGTACTTAAGAAAACAACACAAAGCAAGATGGGAAACAGGAAGGGAGTTCACTCAAAAAATGCAAATTAGTGAAGGAAAGAGGTAGTATGACATTAAATTCTGTTAACCCCATGTGTTGTGTGCAGCGACGGTATGTGCATATCCATACACGCATATACATGCGTTAAAATATTTTTAGGAAATGGAAAATCAATTTATTAAATTATGAAAAAATCGCAATAACGGTATGTACACGTCCGTACACGCATGTGTATGCGCTAAATATATTGTTTTATTTCTTTATTTTTTTATTATTTTATTAAAGGAGCGAAAAATTATTTTATTGGATTATGAAAGAGTGTTTCTGCAAAGAAGATGGTATCATAATATGTGAGTGTGCTTTGTGTGAACAAATATCGCTGTTTGAAAGGTATATGTATGTATGTATGCATATACATATGCACACATGAATGTATACAGTTAGGTCCAGAAATATTTGGACAGTGACACAATTTTCGCGAGTTGGGCTCTGCATGCCACCACATTGGATTTGAAATGAAACCTCTACAACAGAATTCAAGTGCAGATTGTAACGTTTAATTTGAAGGTTTGAACAAAAATATCTGATAGAAATTGTAGGAATTGTACACATTTCTTTACAAACACTCCACATTTTAGGAGGTCAAAAGTAATTGGACAAATAAACCAAACCCAAAAAAAAATTTTTTATTTTCAATATTTTGTTGCGAATCCTTTGGAGGCAACCACTGCCTTAAGTCTGTAACCCATGGACATCACCAAACGCTGGGTTTCCTCCTTCTTAATGCTTTGCCAGGCCTTTACAGCCGCAGCCTTTAGGTCTTACTTGTTTGTGGGTCTTTCCGTCTTAAGTCTGGATTTGAGCAAGTGAAATGCATGCTCAATTGGGTTAAGATCTGGTGATTGACTTGGCCATTGCAGAATGTTCCACTTTTTTGCACTCATGAACTCTTGGGTAGCTTTGGCTGTATGCTTGGGGTCATTGTCCATCTGTACTATGAAGCACCGTCCGATCAACTTTGCGGCATTTGGCTGAATCTGGGCTGAAAGTATATCCCGGTACACTTCAGAATTCATCTGGCTACTCTTGTCTGCTGTTATGTCATCAATAAACACAAGTGACCCAGTGCCATTGAAAGCCATGCATGCCCATGCCATCACGTTGCCTCCACCATGTTTTACAGAGGATGTGGTGTGCCTTGGATCATGTGCCGTTCCCTTTCTTCTCCAAACTTTTTTCTTCCCATCATTCTGGTACAGGTTGATCTTGGTCTCATCTGTCCATAGAATACTTTTCCAGAACTGAGCTGGCTTCATGAGGTGTTTTTCAGCAAATTTAACTCTGGCCTGTCTATTTTTGGAATTGATGAATGGTTTGCATCTAGATGTGAACCCTTTGTATTTACTTTCATGGAGTCTTCTCTTTACTGTTGACTTAGAGACAGATACACCTACTTCACTGAGAGTGTTCTGGACTTCAGTTGATGTTGTGAACGGGTTCTTCTTTACCAAAGAAAGTATGCGGCGATCATCCACTGTTGTCATCCGTGGACGCCCAGGCCTTTTTGAGTTCCCAAGCTCACCAGTCAATTCCTTTTTTCTCAGAATGTACCCGACTGTTGATTTTGCTACTCCAAGCATGTCTGCTATCTCTCTGATGGATTTTTTCTTTTTTTTCAGCCTCAGGATGTTCTGCTTCACCTCAATTGAGAGTTCCTTAGACCGCATGTTGTCTGGTCACAGCAACAGCTTCCAAATGCAAAACCACACACCTGTAATAAACCCCAGACCTTTTAACTACTTCATTGATTACAGGTTAACGAGGGAGACGCCTTTAGAGTTAATTGCTGCCCTTAGAGTCCCTTGTCCAATTACTTTTGGTCCCTTGAAAAAGAGGAGGCTATGCATTACAGAGCTATGATTCCTAAACCCTTTCTCCGATTTGGATGTGAAAACTCTCATATTGCAGCTGGGAGTGTGCACTTTCAGCCCATATTATATATATAATTGTATTTCTGAACATGTTTTTGTGAACAGCTAAAATAACAAAACTTGTGTCACTGTCCAAATATTTCTGGACCTAACTGTATATTATATGATTAATTAGCGGAGGAGGGCTATATACGCATGCATATAGATTAAATGCTGTATAACTTCCAATTAAATATGAGTTTATGTGTTAGAAGTTTATAAATAAATTATATTATATATCAGAGAATATGCATCTATTGGGTTATATGCGCATATGTGTACAATATAAGGAGCACACAAGACATGTGGTGCCCGAGAATTTAATTATATGTAAACTATGTTTTATTCCGAATCATAAATTATTCATTAATTATCCGTTTTTCTTCTCCATCTATTGTTTTTTTTTTTTATTAGTATTTATTTATCCCTTTTCTTATACGCTTGTTTATATTAAAGTTCTTCATTTGTTTTTTCTCATCTATTTTTTGTTTTTTATTTAATGTTTGGGATGTTTATATGATTATTGATGCTAATAGAAGAGAAACAATAATAATAAACAAAAAACAACAATAAAAATATGTGTATGTATATATATGAAAAGAGGGGGAAAGAAAATAGAATGAGGAAAAATCATATAACATAACGTAAATCAGAACGATAATTAAGTCCTTTGGGATGCCGGGTATCAAGCCTTAATATCCACTTGGCCTCGGTGTAGAGGAGTTCACGGAACCAATCACCTCCTCTCAGAGGTTTCCTTACTTGCTCAATGCCTACAACATTCATTGTGGAAAAGTCTCCGTTATGAAGATCAAGAAAATGTCTGGTAAGACCTGAGATAGATCTTTTATATTTCGGGGGATCCGAGGAGAGGGTTGGAAGTGGAATGTGGGTGTGCTCAGATATCCTTTTTCTGAGAGGCTTGGAAGTGCAACCTATATAGTCTTTCAAGCATATGGTACAGGAGGCTTTGTAAATGACATATGTAGTAGAGCAATTTATAAAAGCAGGAATATTCTGAAGAATGTCGCCCACAGAAAAAGATAGTGTTTTCTTCATGAATTTACAAAGTCCGCATCGGGGCAAAGCACATTTATAGGAGCCCTTTGTACTTAGTCAAGTCTCAGTTCTATTTTGGGAGATAAATAGGCTGGGAGATATCATATTGCCTATGGTTCTAGTCTTCCTGGCCACAACATTGACACCACTGGATAATATTTGGGCTAACTCCGGATCCTGGTGAAGAAGGGGGATATAGCGTAGAAAGACCTCTTTGATTTTGGGAAAATCAACACTATGAGGAGTGGAAAAGACAATATGGCGATTTTGATCATCAGGTACGTTTTTATTAAGAAGTAAATCACTGCGGGTTTTCTTTCCAGCAGTTTTTTCAGCACGGAAAAGGATTTTATTCCTTTAGCCTCTGCATCGTAGACGCTTTTTCATAGTTTCCATTTCAGAAGAATAGGCAGTGTCTGTGGAACAGAGGCGGCGTGCCCTAAGAAATTCACCAAGGGGTAGATTGTTTATGGTATGTTTAGTATGATTACTATTTGCGTGCAGGATGGTATTCCCACTAAGCGGTTTCCTATATAGGGAAGTATTGATGGAACCTGTTTTGGGGTCACCGGTGAGGTATACATCCAAAAATGGGGTAGAGTTCTCAGAAAATGCCACTGTAAAGCTCAAATTCATGTGGTTGGAATTCAGATAAGAAAGAAAAATGTCAGGTAAGTTTATTGAAGGTGCGCTTTTCTTGCATTTCCAGATCATTATGAGATCGTCTATGTATCTCGCATACCAAAAAATTTGGTCCAAGAACGGATTATCAGGCGTGTGTATGTAAATGGCTTCCCAAGAAATCATGTATAGATTAGCCAGAACGCAAGAAAAGCTAGCACCCATAGGGCAACCATTAACTTGTAAATAAAATTGTTGGTTAAAGCTGAAAAAATTATGTTTCAAAAGAAACTCACAGATCAAGATGACATAGTCTTTGAATGTGTCACTCAGATTAGTCAGCCGACTTAAATGATGGAACAAGGATCTAAGAGCTAAGGTATGTGGAATACATGAATATAGCGATGCAACATCACTTGTGACCCAAAACAGGTCATCAGTCCAAGTAAGGTCAGGGAGGGTTTGTAGCATGTGTTTGGAATCTCTGATGTAGCCAGCAGAATCTTTGACAAGAGGCTGTAAGATGTTATCAAGCCAGTCTGAGGTCCGACTGGTAAGAGAATTTGTGCTGGCTACAATAGGTCGTAAGGGTGGAGGAAAAAGGCCCTTGTGGGTTTTGGGAAGTCCTTGGAAGATTGGGCACACAGGGACGTCATTAATCAAGTAATCACATGTATGTTTATCAAAAATGCCCAAAGACAATCCCTGATCTAAGATGTTATTTAATTTCTTGGAAAAAACTTCTGTCGGATCAGAGGTGAGTCGTTTGTAAGTAGTGGAATCCTCCAACATGTTCATAATCTCTCTCTCATATAGCGAGCTGTCAAGAATAACCACTGAGCCACCCTTATCTGCTGCTCTTATAGTGATGTAGGGATTTTTGCTCAAATCTTTGAGGGCTTTACATTCATGGGCAGTAAGGTTATTACAGGATGCGGCATTTGAAGAAAGAATATTTTTGATTTCAGCCTCCATTATGTCCTGGTATGTGTCCATGATGGGAACACGTGAGGCCACTGGATAGAAGTCCCTATTAGTGGTTTTGAAAGGAGGGATATGGAGTTCAAAACTGTTGGAGTTATCCATTTCAGACAAAATATTCGTTGAAACATGTTCCTTGAGACTCATGTGTAATGGGAAAGAAGGTACTTCGGCAGTGACATTAGAGGTGGAGGCAGTATCTATATGGCTCTGTTCGGATGAAAAAAAATGTTTTTTAACCGTGAGGTTTCTGATAAATATGTTGATGTCCTTAATGGTTTGAAACAAATCGGCCCGAGATGTAGGGGCAAAATTCAGACCCTTTTTGAGAACTTGTAATTGACAAGAGCTGATAGAACATGTGGATAAATTTATAACAGAAAACTCAGCGTGGTTAGACATATTTAGTACCTCTGATGCCGGTTTCTGTTGGTACGTCGAGGAGTGAATTTTGCCGTACCTATGGTGCTTCATATATATACATACTCATATATATACATACACATATTTTTATTGTTGTTTTTTGTTTATTATTATTATTTCTCTTCTATTAGCATCAATAATTATATAAACATCCCAAACATTAAATAAAAAACAAAAAATAGATGAGAAAAAACAAATGAAGAACTTTAATATAAACAAGCGTATAAGAAAAGGGATAAATAAATAATAATAAAAAAAGAAAAAACAATAGATGGAGAAGAAAAACGGATAATTAATGAATAATTTATGATTCGGAATAAAACATAATTTACATATAATTAAATTCTCGGGCACCACATGTCTTGTGTGCTCCTTATATTGTACACATATGCGCATATAACCCAATAGATGCATATTCTCTGATATATAATATAATTTATTTATAAACTTCTAACACATAAACTCATATTTAATTGGAAGTTATACAGCATTTAATCTATATGCATGCGTATATAGCCCTCCTCCGCTAATTAATCATATAATATATACATTCATGTGTGCATATGTATATGCATACATACATACATATACCTTTCAAACAGCGATATTTGTTCACACAAAACACACTCACATATTATGATACCATCTTCTTTGCAGAAACACTCTTTCATAATCCAATAAAATAATTTTTCGCTCCTTTAATAAAATAATAAAAAAATAAAGAAATAAAACAATATATTTAGCGCATACACATGCGTGTACGGACGTGTACATACCGTCATTGCAATTTTTTCATAATTTAATAAATTGATTTTCCGTTTCCTAAAAATATTTTAACGCATGTATATGCGTGTATGGATATGCACATACCGTCGCTGCACACAACACATGGGGTTAACAGAATTTAATGTCATACTACCTCTTTCCTTCACTAATTTGCATTTTTTGAGTGAACTCCCTTCCTGTTTCCCATCTTGCTTTGTGTTGTTTTCTTAAGTACTATATATACCTCTTGCCTTCTATTCAACATGACTTATGATTAAGGACTGCTTTTAATTCCCCTTTTGTGTCCGAAACGCGTCAAGCCACACGGCAAGCCGCATGGCGGTTTTGGATGATCTGTGACCTTCTTTTTAATTTATCTAAATAAAGCATGAAGAATTTTACTTATTCGTATTGGTACTGAGTCCCAGCTACCCCCCTTTTTTGCTACCTATCTTGGATCACGGACCTGCCTGTCCGGGGGACTACGTGCATTTACCGCAGTTTGGAGGACAATATATGGGTGAGCTGAATATCCTTATTTCTATATATGAGTATATGCAAGTGAACATCGATGCCATTACTGTGCAACTTGAGCCTTGCTCATTCTAGGCTTCCAATATGGATAAATTGCCTGAGCACGCCACTTACGCCTTGGGGATCTTGTCGTGTCCCGCAGCCAGCGTTCTCTCGGAACGTGTCTTCAGTGCTGCTGGGTGTGTGCTGACAGATAAGCGCACGCGTCTGTCCAGTGACAATGTGGACAGACTAACGTTCATCAAGATGAGGAAGTAATGGATCACAGAGGACATTTCTACCCCTGTGTAATCCAGGGGAGGCAAAAGGCTGGTGTATTTTTGAAAGTGCTTCATGGAAAGCATCTTTTTAAGATTGAAAATGGGGGACAACTGATGCCAGTCAAGTGGTGTGTGTGTGGCCCAATTTTTGGAAACGAGGGAGACTGTGGTTGGAGTCCCCTTGCTTTTGAAAAAAGAACCAAGATGAACAAGTCATGGATCACAGAGGACTTTTCTTCCCCTGTGTCATCCAGGGGAGGCGAAAGGCAGGTGTATTTTTGAGAGTGCTTCATGCAAAGCATCTTTGTAAGATTGCAACTGGGGGACAACTGATGCCAGTCAAGTGGTGTGTGTGTGGACCTATTTTTGGAAACGAGGGAGACTGTGGTTGGAGTCCCCTTGCTGTGTTTTACATGCTTTTAGAAGGGCATGACATGGCTTTGAGGTTGACTTTCAGCATCTGAAAACTGTTGGCTACCGAAATGCTGCCTTTCCAACCTTTTTAAGCGAGGATTTTCGAGACCTTATGCCCATCGCAGTGCCCCAAGAGCTGATGCTCAGTCGCCACTCCTTCTCCAACAAAGGTGTGCCCACGCTACACCAGCATGTCGCACAAAACATCACCGCTTCTTTGAGAAACTCTGTGTATGACAGGGTGCATTGCACCACAGATACTTGGCCCAGTAAGCATGGACAGGGGCGCTACATGTCGCTGACTGGGCAATGGGTTACTATGGGGAGAGATGGAGAAGGGTCTGCTGTAAAAGTCTTGCCGTCCCCACGAGTTGTGTGTCAATTCTTCCTCTGTATGTAGAAGTTCCTACACTGCTTCTGCCTCAACCTCAACCTCGCCTGGGTCCTCCACCTCCGCCCAAACCCTGTGTGGTCAGACCACCCGTGTTGTAACTGCGCACAAGGAATCCCACACACCTCTTTACTATAGTGGAAGCAGAGCTCAACAGCATCAGGTGGTCGACTCTTTACTCTGAAATGTATGTGAAATGTGAGTCACACCGCTGAGCAGTTGTGGACGGTAAGCTCTGGAGAGTGAGACCGAGTTTCATCAATTATTATTATTATTATTATTATTATTTATTATTATAGCGCCATTTATTCCATGGCGCTTTACAAGTGAAAGAGGGTATACGTACAACAATCATTAACAGTACAAGACAGACTGGTATAGGAGGAGAGAGGACCCTGCCCGTGAGGGCTCACAGTCTACAGGGAATGGGTGATGGTACAATAGGTGAGTTGTCTCCACTCAACCAGCAGCCAGGGAAGGCTGGGGGCGACAATGATGCAAACCTGGGTGCGGCCCTTCGCCGTGACAATGTGACATACTTGCCTTGTATGGCTCACATGTTGAACCTGGTTGTCCAGCAATTTTTAAACCACTATCCCGGGCTACATGGCCTTCTGCAAAGGGCATGGTGTAACGCCTGCCTGGATCCACACACTGAGACGGGCTGTAAAGGATAGGCTAGAGGGAAGCCACTCACCAAGCAGGAACCCCAGAACCCTGAAACCCTTTAACCCCTATACAGGGATTTGGAATTACACAGGTCCCAAGGTGATCAATACCTGTGGAAGGCTGCAGTCCGAGAGAGTAGTAGTCAGGCAGGGTCAAACCATGAATTGAGGAACAGGAACAGAATTGGACAGCCAGGACTTAATCACAAAACAAGCAGAGGTAAAATGCGGATCGGGCAATGAGGTACATAAACAGGAGGCAGGAGATGTAGTCAGGAAACAAGCACACAAAATCACAAAACAGAACTCCGCGGAACAGGAATCAGAGGTTCAGAGCTATGTCTGGCAGTGGTCAGCAGACAGGATGGGCTTAAAAAAGGGTGTGGTGTCTTCCCATTGGTTGTAGCTGAATGATGGTATTTCAGCTGTGAGACACTTACCACCTACACTCAGCCAGTAGTTCTGCATATCTCAAGGTAAAGCAGCCCAGTGGATGAGAAGAACCTGCATCTACTGGCGCCGCTGGCATTGACTCCTCTCCCATCATCAGCACTATGCACGAAAGAAACACTGTGTCACCTGGCGACCGTAGTACAAATTGATTGAGCGGACTCCGGTGGTGACTTAACAGCCGTGTGCGACAATGATGCAAACCTGGCTGCGGCCCTTCGTCAGGGCAATGTGACACACATTCCTTGTATGGCTCACGTGTTGAACCTGGTTCTCCAGCAATTTTTAAACCACCACACTGGCATACATGGCCTTCTGCAGCAGGCATGCTCGCTATGTGCTCACTTTCACCGTTCACACCCAGCAGCTCAACAACTTGCATCGCTCCAGAAGTCTTTTGGTCTGGCGGTTCACCGCCTGAAATGTGATGTGCCGACATGCAGGAATTTGAATCTGCACATGTTGCAGCGTCTGTGGCAGCACCGCCGAGCCCTGCTGCAATACTTTATGACGTATAGCCTGGGCTAACTAGATCCAGAGGTGGTGCAGATCCCGCTGCTGGAGTGGTGTCAGATCAAGGACCTATGCACCCTTCTTCGCAGTTTACAAATGTCGACGAAGATGTTTAGCGCTGACGATGCCATTATCAGCATGACAATTCCAGTCATCTACATGCTGGAGCACACTCTAAACATTATTCGGAGTCAGGTGGTGGGACAAGAGGAAGGGGAGGAAGTACAGGAGGAGTCATATGCGGAAGGGATAACAAGATTTACAAGGTCCAGAAGGTCAGCAGCACCAAGGCGGCAGGCATGGGACAGTTGGGGAGAGGGATTAGCAAGGGCGCATAGTATCAGCAAAACTGTTGAGGAAGGTGCAGGAGCCCATGACGAAATGGAGGACGAACTAGCAATGGGCATGGAAGACTCAGCAGATGAGGGAAAGCTTGCTCACATTTCGGTTGTGCGAGGTTGGGGGGAGAGGGCAGAGGAAGGAGGCATGATTCTCACCTCTCCGCCACCAACACAGCAAGGACTTGGTCCTCGTGGATACGCAAGACACATGAGCGCCTTCTTGCTGCACTACCTACAACATGACCCTCGGATTGTCCGAATTCGAAGTAATGCTGACTAGTTTGTTGCCACACTGTTAGATCCCCGGTACAAGACAAAATTTGGCGAAATAAGTCCTGCCATAGAACGGGACGCACGTATGCAGGAGTATCAGCAGAAGGTGGTACGCAATCTTAAATCTGCTTTTCCACTAAACACCAGTGCTGCACAGAGTGAATCTCAATGCTTTGTCATGGCTAGGAGCAAATGGTCTTTTACTTGTCTGCATCTGAGGGACCGAGGGCTGGCTGCTGTGCTGAGACGGTGTTGAGTAGGGTGTCCCTGCAGAGTTGCAAATTTGGTCATATACAAAATGAGTTGAAAAAGGACAGATGCTGATGGAAAGGGGAACAGGTGTGTTGGAAAGGGGAAAAAAGTTTGTGTCCATCGGTTTGGTGGTTAAGCAACAGTAACATTTGCTGAAAAAACACCATCTGTTACGGGGGGACTGGCAGATTTGGATAAGGTGATATATACTATGTTAGCGCTATATAAAAAAATAAAGAAGAAAATAAAGAGAAAGGTATATATCCCAATCGCCTGTCGGTGTCCACCGTGCTCCCAGATGGAAAAAGAGATGTTGGCAACTCAAAGGTTAGGCGGAGAATACAGAGCTGGGTGGCTCTTAAACTAATAGTAGCCTGAACTGAGCTAGACGACACTTGGATCTGGAGACTGGGATCCCTGTTAGTGTCACAGGGTCAACACACACACCCAGCCCAAAAACTCCCTGTTAACAACACAGGGGCCATTGGCTACGCTGTCCATGTCCATGTGTGTAGGGGCCACACCTGTGGACAGCAGGCGCATCAGCAGCAGCAGCCCAGTTAATGCCACTGGGCTGCACTAGCAGGACTGGTAGGACAGGAGCTGGTCTTAACCGTTCTGCGTTACCAACTGTGGTGGCGGCCTGCACCGACACCCTATCCCTGTTTACCTCTGGCCTAAAGCCACAATGGGTTCAACACATGGAGGTGTGCTCTTTCTGAGCATAATAGAAGACTGCGCACCTCCTTGTTGGCTCCAGCCCCTTTTATAACCTGGGTCCGCCACAACCCAGGGTGGACTACAATGCACCTCCTGGAGACAAAAGCAGAGTGACACGTCATGAGTGGCATAACCAGCGGCCTATACGGAACCGCAACTTCAATGATGACCTTATGGCAGCCACGACCCAAACACCTCACCAGTCATCGTCTGACCAACAATAATGAAGTGACAAGTCATAGGTGCGGGCCTCTTCAAGCCAGTCCAGAGTGGCCTGCCACATCATCAGGACACCTGATGCCCTGTGGTCTATATGGGCCTGCCACGACAGGGGCAGGGCCAAAGAGTTCATTACTGAACCTAGCCTCTGATGCACTAAGCTGAAGCTAATAGTCTTTTTTCTGAGACTGTTGTTCATGCTACTGTCAGGCATGCTCAGTAGCATGAACAACAGTCTCAGAAAAAAGACTATCAGCTTCAGCCTGCTGTCCAGGCACAACACAGGATTTACACACGGCACGGAGTTCAAGTACCTGTGCAGAGAGGCTTTTCGCACTAAATGTGGGAACATGCGCTGTAGCCCGAACTGAGGACTTTGCCTCAGGAATGGCACAGTCAGGCTGAGCATACTCACTAGGCGAAACACTGGACTTAGGCTGCGGCTGGGGTAAATCGGCACACGCATGCACACTAGCCGCCTCTCCATACTTAGACGTGGAGGAGAAAGCAGCCAGCTGGGCAAGCAGAAGCATAGCCCAAAATGGCAGCTGACGCCTGGGCGCAACTGGAACAGCAGCAGGCTGCTTGCGTTTACAGCGGCACCGATTCATAACAACAAATACCAGCCAAAATAACATGTGTACTTCTTCCTGTGAATAATCTGATATGATCCCTTTTTTCACGGACACGACCATCACTAACAAATGTAGATGAGGCACCAAAACAGCATCTGCTTCAATGGATCTCAAGTGCTCCATAAAGTGGCCTCTCCTCCACCTCAAGTTCAATATCCCAAATACTACATTCCTCTGTGGTATCTAATCGCACTTGCTTCCTAACAGCTCTCAAGTTTCCAACAGCCCTGCTGAGTATGGGGTTACAGAGATAGTTGAGTCTGCAGAGCTGTTCAGTCACACTATAGCCTGGGAATCAGAGGTCTGCTCCAAAGCTGCAGTGAGTACAGACAAGGAAATTATTATTATTATTATTATTATTATTTATTTATAGAGCACCATTGATTCCATGGTGCTGTACATGAGAAGGGGGTTACGTACAGAATATATATACAAGTAACAATAGACAGACTAGTACAGAGGGAAGAGGACCCTGCCCTTGCGGGATTACATGCTAAAGGATTTTGGGGAGGAGAAAGTAGGTGGGGTGGAAGTTGGGCGGCAGCTGCGCACGGTGGTGGGGTCATCGAAGGTTATAGTCATTTCTGAACAGATGATTTTTCAGTTTCCGTTTGAAGCTTGCGGGTGTAGCAGATAATCTGATGTGCTGAGGCAGCGAGTTCCAGGAGACAGGGGAAATGATCTGCACAGATGCCCAGAAGCTTTGTGAGTCGGATCCAGGCCCCGATGAAGAAGGTGCTGAGCATAATGTACACCCTCATTACCAAACAGTAAATCCTCCTGGTGGAGACAATGGGGAACATGATGAGGAGACTCAGATACCTGATTGGAACGACAACTTTACTATTCGGTCAGGGCAGGAAGAGGTTGTTTTGAAGAACTCAGGACGAGGGGAATGAAAACACACAGGGTGATGATGAGGTTGGAGACCCCACTTACTGTCAAACCAAAGTCACCCAGTCGATGAGGTCAGCAGAGGAGGTGGAGAAGGATGCTACTGACGACGAGGTTACGTTGCGTCTTCCTGGACAGAGACAAAGTACTGGAAGCACGTCAACAACTGAATCCTCGGCCACAACGCTGTCTCTGAGTAGAAGTCGTGATGGCTCTGCAGTTCGCATGGGCTCTAAGCCTTGCCTAGCCTGGGGCTTTTTTGACATCGCAAAGGATCACCCGTCATGAAATCTGTAAGATTTGTCACCAATCTCTAAGTAGAGGCCAAAAACTCACTACTTAGAGTACTTCTTCCATAAAGTGTCACATGTGTCACAAGTGTCACATGAATTGATAGCGTGAGGGTGTATTGATCAGCTTTATCCACTATCAATGCAACATGCTTATTTGCCGTTCATTGCATGCATTGTTGCAGACTACACACAAGGGGCTGCTGTTTTTTTGCATCTGCCTTTGTCTGTTTGGTCACTATAGCAATAGCAAAACGGTCTTCGGCTGTGGCCTTGGAGATACTGTCAATAAACAGAAGGAAAAGCTAAAGGTGTGTGTTACTGCAAGGAGCCACCGCGGAAACACTTCGGTCAATTGTGAGGGGAGTCGTGTTGGAGTTTGGTGAGGAGGACCGTAACGCTAGTGAGCAGCATCCTGTGCCACAGACCGACATTCTTCCGGTGCAGTATATACTGTTTACCGTGAGAGGAGCGTAAAGTCTGTATTTATGGCAAATGGACACCACAGTACCCGAGTACGGTAGGCTGGGCCCAGACAGTAATGCGTGCACGCAACACTTTGTTTTATTAGCAAAACACATATTTGTTCTGGTTAGGCCAACTATATAGACAATAAGACTTGCTGCCTCTGCACTGTCAAATTGTCACTTATAGTTTAAATCATAGAGGGACAGTGACACATGTTTGCATTGACTGTTGCTTTACAAGATTTCCATGACTGTGTTGCTGAGCTGTGTGCTTTGCATTCACACTTTTATCATCTGCCTTATCTGTGAGGCTTCAGCTAACAAGGGTATTCAGGGGGGAATGGGTTTTGTCTATGTTTAGGTAGATAAGTTGTAAGCTCTTGTGATGCGCCACTGGTAAGTCGTGTTCGCACACACACACACACACACACACACAAACACACAATTACTCCTGCTACGTTGAGGGATTGCCAGGTAGTAGGCAACTGAATAGATTGTTCTATTCTTTCAGTTTTATGCATGGTTCTTATTGTTTGTTTTGGGAAAGTTAAACAATAATTTATCAACCCAACTGCCTAGAGTCCTTTTCCTGTTGCATGGTTTTGCTGCATACTGGGGAGCCTAACCTGTACACGACTTTAAATGAAGCATAAGTCGCAATGGGAATTTCACTGTGCTACAATGCTGCCTAGCGGGGCAGTGCATCCACCGCCTGTCCCATCAAGTGCATCTGCATGCTCTTCATCCTCTGTGACTGTGGGGACAGCAGTCACACATGTTTTTTCACGCTGAACTTCCACCCCTTTACCCGCAACAGGGAGTGTGATTGGCAGGTTGTCAGTTGTTTTGGAAGTGGAAACAGATGGTATTGTTGAGCTCTGTCAGACATCAAGAGAACCACCATTGGATGAAGGCAAAATTATATCCACGCCTGCACCTTCGTCACAGATTGGCTGGACTACCTGCAGTTAACAATTGCGTAGCAGAAATGGAGAGGAGTGTAGAATTCACATGTGTTGTACCTTGCTTGGCAGCAAAGGAACACTAACTTAGTATTCCAGACACTTTTAGGATGGCAGAAAAAGTGTCAGCTCTTTTGACAAATAAAATAGCGTGGCAAAAGTGTGCAGGTGGGTACAGTGCCCGGGTTCTGTGGGTCAGTGGACAGGAAAAGAACACTAACTTAGTATTCCCGACCCTTTTAGGATGGCAGAAAAAGTGTCAGCTCTTTGGGGAAATAAAATAGCGGGGCAAAAGTGGGCAGGTGGGTACAGTGCCCGGGTTCTGTGGGTACCAGGACAGGAAAGGAACCCTAGCTTAGTATTCCAGACACTTTTAGGATGGCACATAAAGTGTCAGCTGTTTGGGCAAATAAAATAGCGTGGCAAAAGTGGGCAGGTGGGTACAGTGCCCGGGTTCTGTGGGTCAGTGGACAGTAAAGGAACACTAACTTAGTATTCCAGACACTTTTAGGATGGCAGAAAAAGTGTCAGCTATTTGGGCAAATAAAATAGCGTGGCAAAAGTGTGTAGGTGGGTACAGTGCCCAAGTTCTATGGGACAGTGGACAGGAAAGGAAGCCTTACTTTCTATCCCTCCTAATGATGAAATGCAGCTAGGAATTACCTGAGCTGAGGTACACAGACGCTGTTATCTAAAGCTGTACACAGCGTTTGCACGGACCTGCCTAGCAGCTATGAACACCTGGAAATCAGCCCTGAAAAGGGCTATAATAACAAGCAGTCCCTAATCCCTACAGTACTGTGTAGCTTGCACTACGTCTATAGCGCACACAGCAGGGTCGACGGCAGTAGCGTGAACGGTGACTGTCACCCATACGCAGAAAGGAAATAATGGCGGCGACAGGGAAAATGGACGAATTTTATAAGGCAAGGACATGTGACATTCACAGCCTATGACACATGCCCTTGCTTGTCTGGCAAAAATGCACTTAGCTGTGTGTGTGTGTCTGTGATTGGCTGACATCCTGACCCGCCCCACTGCACGCGCGCTTAGGAAAAAAAAGAATGGTTATCGGCATTCTCTCAGCAGTGCACCACAGATCTAAACCGCGTCCCCCCCGCACACTATACGCTGAAATTTGGTAATAGTGTGAATCACAGTGACTCACACTATTACAGTGAAAAGCCATCTAGTAACTAGCTATGCTTTTTGCTGATCGAACAGTTATCAAACATAACTCGAGCTATCGAGCTTTAAGCAAAAAGCTCGCGTTCGAGTTCGATCTCGAGCACCCCCCAAAATCACTCGAACATGAAATTGGCAAACTTCGAACCTCGAACATCGCTTAACTCTAGTTCTGCACTTTGTCACCCACCGCTTTTCCTTCTGATAATCGCTGTGTCCTCCCAGTAACCAGCAGTGATGATAGGACCTTCCGTGACATCAAAAAAGCATTTGACCAGTCACGTGTCTATTATCTCATTGGCTACAGATTGGTCACATGGCTAGACGTCATTGCTAGGTCCTGTCAGTGCATCTCTTCGGTACGCGGTGCTCGTTTGTGCATCCCCGTGTACCGGCGAGATGCTCTGGCACATGGTCGGCTCCCCATTCTGCTTCCCCATTCCGTTATTCACTGACTGCCACAGCTGTTTAATAACAGAAATCACCGTTGCTATAGCAACGTGCCTGTCAGCGGTGACCTCATCGCGTACAGCACGCAGCTGCTGCTCACTCACTGAGTGATATAGTCTGCACGGGAAGCAGCAGCGTCTTCCTCCCATGCAGTGCTGTCTGATGTAGCAGAGCTGCATGGGTTGAAGGAGAAAGAAGACAGAAAACCATGGATCGTGGAGGGATGCGAGGGAGTAATGAACATGGAGTCTCAAAGTGTGTCTGTTTATTTATTTCTATTAAAGCATTTTTTCTCTGTGTGGTGTCTTTTTTTAACCCTTTATTGGAGATTCTTAATGGCCGCGTCAAACTTGCCTGACATTAAGAATCTCTGACTTAATAAAAGCTAGTAAAACAAAGCTAGTATTAACTCATTATTACCCAGCAAGCCACTCGTCACCAGGGCAGCGGGAAGAGTTGGATACAGTGCCAGATGACGGCGCTTCTATAAAAGCGCCATTTTCTGGGGCAGCTGCGGACTGCAATTCGCAGCAGAGGGGCCCAGAAAGCTTAAGCTAACTTTTGCTGCGGATTCCAATCCCCAGCTGCCTAGTTGTACCCGGCTAGATACAAAAATGGAGCGACGCTCATGTAGATTTTTTTTTTTATTATTTCTTGAAATTCATGAAATAATTAAAAAAAAGGCTTCCCTATTTTTTTTGTTCCCAGACGAGTACAAATAGACAGCTGGGGGTCGGGGGCAGCCGTACCTGCCTGCTGTACCTGGCTAGCATACAAAAATATGGCGAAGCCCACGTCATTTTTTTGGTGGGCAAAAAACTCCTGCATACAGTCCTGGATGATAAAGGAATAGAATCAGCTCACCCAGACATCATGGAGACTCCCATAGAAGACAGGTGCACGGTGAAGCCGGCCCGGCTGTGAAACTCCAAGAAGAAGAAAATCCAGCACTCGTGTCCAAAAATTGTATAAAATCTTGCTTTTTTATTTAATTCATAATAAAATGGAAATGTGTCATATCCCTAGAATATAAAAAATCCCCATACAGATGAGATGAGATGTCAGGGGGGTACGCGTTTCGAGCTACATACAGGTGGATTGAGATTAAGAGCATGTAGCTCGAAACGCGTACCCCCCTGACAGCTCATCTCATCTGTATGGGGATTTTTTATATTCTATGGATATGACACATTTCCATTTTATTATGAATTAAATAAAAAAGCAAGATTTTATACAATTTTTGGACACGGGTGCTGGATTTTCTTCTTATTGGAGTCCTGGATGATGTATGCTGAACCTTGTAGTTCTGCAGCTGCTGTCTGCTCTCTTTCATACACTAGTGAATGGAGCATGCTGAGCCTTGTCTTTCTGCAGCTCCTGTCTGCTCTCCTCCATACAGACAGACAGCAGCTGCAGAACTACAAGGCCCAGCATACTCCATCCAGGACTGTATGCAGGAGTTTTTTGCCCCACCAAAAAAATTATGTGGGCTTCGCCATGCTTTTGTATGTTAGCCAGGTACAGCAGGCAGCTACGGACTGCCCCCAACCCCCAGCTGCCTATTTGTACCCGGCTGGGAACCAAAAATATAGGGAAGCCCTTTTTTTTTTTATTTCATGAATTTCCTGAAATAATTTTAAAAAAAATGACGCGGGCTTGGCCCAATTTTTGTGTCCAGCCAGGTACAACAAGGCAGCTGGGGATTGGAATCCATAGCTCAGGGTGCCCAAGCTTTCTGGGCACCTATGCTGTGAATTGCAGTCCGCAGCTGCCCCAGAAAATGGCGCTTTCATAGAAGCACCATCTTCTGGCGCTGTATCCAACTCTGTCAGCTGCCCTGGTGACGGGTGGCTCGCTGGGTAATAATAGGGATAGGGCTAGCTGTATATTATCAACTGGCCCTAAGCCCGAAATTCATGGTGTCATGTCAATATTAGACATGGCCACCATAAATTTCTAGTACAGATAAAAAAAAACACAACACACAGAAAAATATGTTTTTTAGAAATAAAACACAACACAACTAGTGACTCCATCTTTATTGAAATAAAGAACCTCCCTCCGCAGTAATCCTGGGTCAAGGGTCCCGCACCATCCAATTCGGATCCAATATCATCTGATCGGTTTGCTGGAAGGCAAAGCGATCAGATAATGTGTTAGGTTCAAGGGCCTGAATCACATGACACAGCAGCTGATTGTATAAACGGCTTTTATACAATCAGCTGATGCATCAGTGCAAAAAAAAACAAACAAACTACACACTTCAGTGCAGACTCCTGTCAGACAGTATCAGCTGATTGTTTAGCCGGCCAGGCGGTAAAAAGCCGGCCACACCGCTCGACTTATAGTGTCAGCTGATTCTGTCAGGTGACCGCATCAGCTGATCATTGCCAGGTCTGAGAAAGAGAGAGAGAGAGAAAGAAGAGAGAGAGAAGATAGAGAAAAGATAGAGAAAAGAGAGAGAGTAGAGAGAGAAGAGAGAGAGAGGAGAGAGAAGAGAGAGGGAGAGAAGATAGAGCAGAGAGAGGAGAGAGAAAGAGAGAGAGAGAAGAGAGAGAAGAGAAAGGAGAGAGAGGAGAGAGAGCAAGAGAGAAAGAGGGAAAAAGAGAAAAAGAGAGACGAAAAAAAGAGAAAGAGAGAGATGAGAGAAAGAAAGAGAGAGAGAGAGGGGAGAGAGAAAGAGAGAGGGAGAGAGGGAGAGAGAGAGAAGAGAGAGAAGAGGAGAGAAGAGAGAGAAGAGAAGAGAGAGAGAAGAGAGAGGAGAGAGAGCGAGAGAGAAACAAGGAAAAAGAGAAAAAGAGAGACTTAGAAAAATATTTCAAATAAAGGATTTATCGGTGTGTGTGTTTCTTTACTTTCACTTTAATCATTAAAGGTATCTCGGGGAGACGCCTGGCATGATTAAACTCATTATTACCCCGATTTCCACCGCACCAGGGCAATTCGGCAAGAGCTGGGTGGAGTCCCGGGACTGTCGCATCTAATGGATGCGGCAATTCCGGGCCAGCTACTGGGTGATATTGTTAGGCTGGAGGGCTCCCCATACCGTGGCGCTCTCCATCCTGACAATACCAGCCTCCAGCCATGTGGCTTTATCCTGGCTGGTATCAAATATGGGGGAACCGCATTTTTTTTTATTATTATTTATTTATTTTGCTGCACGATATCATTTAAAATTAAAAATAAAAAATTTTTAAAAAAAAATTAAATTCTTTACTGTGAGCGGGACTAGAACTCGTGAAGTTATGCTTCTTAGGTGAGCACTCTATCCACTGAACTACTGCCTCTAATGATACAGATAGGCAGATTTGGTAATCTTGACGTCTGCATGGCAGAGTGAAGTCTCTGGTGACAGCGCGATTCACTTCATTGCTACATGGAGAGAATACAGCGCGATCGTGTTCGACGGTGGTGCTGCTGCATCTTCATGTAGCAGAGCTGACAGTGTCGTGTGGATTACGTCGGACCTGGATGTGTATTTGGGGGTTAACAAACTGGTAAAAGAGGGTGGTTTTTTGTCTTTTATTCCAAATAAATGATTTATCGGTGTGTGTTTCTTTACTTTCACTTTAATCATGGACGGTATCTCAGGGAGACGCCTGGCATGATTAAACTCATTATTACCCCGATTGCCACCGCACCAGGGCAATTCGGGATGAGCTGGGTGGAGTCCCGGGACTGTCGCATCTAATGGATGCGGCAATTCCTGGCCGGCTACTGGGTGATATTGTTCGGCTGGAGGGCTCCCCATACCGTGGCGCTCTCCATCCTGACAATACCAGCCTCCAGCCATGTGGCTTTATCCTGGCTGGTATCAAATATGGGGGAACCGCATTTTTTTTTATTATCTATTTATTTATTTTACTGCACGATATAGACCCGCCCGCTGGCGGCTGTGATTAGTTGCAGTGAGACAGCTGTCACTCATCGTGGGTGCGTGTCTCACTGCAACGAATCATGGGCGCCCGTGGGTGGGGAAAGCATGGAATACCTGATTGAATAATGAAGCGACAGCCATTTTCTAAAGAGGAAAAGGCGCCGCAGATTTGTGACAGCCGAGCAGCGAGACGCCCGTGATCGGTGAGTAGGAAAGAGAGAGGGATTGTGCTGGGGACGCAGGACGCATGCAGATAGCAATGTGTGCACATAGCATTACTGTGAAAAGACACGTTTTTGTTGATCGAACTGTTCTCGAACCTAACTCGAACTGTCGAGCTTTTAGCAAAATGCTCGAGTTCGAGCTCGAGCTCGAACACCCCCCAAAATCACTAGAACATGAAATTGGCGAACCTTGAACCTCGCTCATCTCTACCGGTGATATCATTAACAGGCAGTATGTAGCACCAAAGTGGTGTAAGGCTGAAGCTCTGTTGTGGTACTTGTAGTGCCACAGCTCTGTATTATGATGTCCACTGGGTCAGGCTTGTAGGTGGCTGGAGAGATGGGTGGGTCAGACTACCTACATACCCCGCCCATGGGTGTGTCAGAGGAGAGGCCACATGCCATGTAATGGAGTCAGTGTTTGTCACATGGCAAAATGTGTCCAGAGCAGCCTAGGTGAGAGTTGCTCTAGACTGCCAGAGATTGGGAGTCTGAGGAGGCTGTCTGAGAAGCCTCTGAGAGAAAGAGTGAGTACACTGATCAAACGTCCAGGTGTCTAAGGAGCAGCTTCTGAGGGTGGGCAAGAGGCTGCTGGACTCAGTAAACAGGGACAGAAACCTCTCAGAGTAATGGACTGGTAGCTGTGGGCGAAACCTGACAGGGGTCAGTGAAACCTGTGTGGGAGAGCCACACTTAAGATGGTCAGTAAACCTTGTGGGGTTTTTTTGGTTGCCGAAGGAATTCTCATTTGTGTTGCCAGTGTACAATTTATGCTTGCATTACATAAATAAACTGCTGATTTATAAAGAGACTGTGTTCCCAATGCTACCTCGTATCGCCGCCAGCGAGAAAAACACCAATGTTGTGGTGTGCAACATTACATAGCCTATGTTTCATATTACACTTAACTCCTTTACGTCCAGGAGAGTCACACTGTATCCAATTTCCTCCCGACACTCTCTTCTCAGTGGTGGCACTTATACAGCACACACATAGAGTTCACATTCCCCACTTCACACAGGTTCTATACCTCTCCTTTATGCTACATCCACACACACAGTTTTTTTGATCAAATATTTTGGCTTTCTCCTCTTCCTTTTAACATTTTATTTATTTTTTTATTTTTTTTAAATCAATCATAGACATAAAGTCCATTTATTTTTTTTTAATCAGAGGACACATATTTTAATTCATGGTTTTATACAGTTGAAACCAGAAGTTTCCATCCACTATCTAAAAAGACACATCTGAATGTTTTCTCTCTATCTGACGTGAAATCAGAATAAACCTTTCCTGTTTTAGGTAAATTAGGAGCCAAATTTATTTCTATTTGCCAAATACCAGAAAAATGAGAGAGAGATAATGTTTTAAGGCATTTTTATTATTTTCTGCAAAGTCAAAAGTCTACATATACTAAGAGCACTATACCTTTAAACAATATAGGACAGCCCATATGAAAATGTCATGTCTTTGAAAGCTTCTGATTGGATTATTGGCAACATCTGAGTTAATTAGAGACACACCTGTAGATGTATTTTAATGCACACCTGGAACATATTGCTTATTTGTGTAGAAGCATGGCAAAGTCAAAAGAAATCAATCAAGATTAGAAATGAGCGATGTTCGAATTGAAGCGTTTGCTAATTTCAAATTCGAGTGATTTTGTGCGGTGTTCGAGTCGTTTGACGAACTCGAACTGTTTGCTTCATGTTCGACCGTTCGAGTTACCGTTAGATAACGGTTCGATCACAAAAAGCATAGCTAGTTACTAGCTGGCTTTTCACTGTAATACTGTCAGTCACTGTTACTAATGATATTATCAAAAGTAAGCGTATAGTGTGCAGGGGGGACGGGGTTTAGATCAGTGCTGCTGAGTGCTGAAAGAATGGCGATTTTTTTTTTTCCTAACCGCGCGTACAGTGGGGCAGGCCAGGCTGTCAGCCAATCACAGACACACACAGCAAAGTGGATTTTTGCCAAACAAGCAAGGGCATGTGTCATTGGCTGTGCATGTCACATGTCCTTGCCCTATAAGACCCGGCCATTTTCCCAATCGCCGCCATTATCTCTCTGCTGCGGGTGTGTGACTGTCACCGCACATGCTGCTGCGTGCGCTATAGACTTATACAGTGCAATCTACACATCGGTTTAGGGATTAGGGACTACTTATAATTTCAGGTTTTTTCAGGGCTACATTAGAGCAGTTCATAGCCATTTTTGCTAGGCAGGTCTGTGCCAGCGCTGTGCAAGGGTTTATCACAGCGTCTGTCTAAATCAGCTAAGGCAGTTCCTTGGGGCATAGTTTCATTGTCTGGGATAGTCAGTGTTGGTTCCTCTGCTGACAAGACAACTATACCACCTCTTCATTCTACACCACCTCTCCATTTTTGCTACGCAATTTTAAGTGAAAAAAGTGCAGGCAGTTCCTTGGGGAATAGTTTCATTGTCTGGGATAGCAAGTGAGGGTTCCTCTGCTGACAAGAAAGCATTTCCACCTCTGCATTCTACACCACCTCTCCATTTTTGCTACGCAATTTTAAGTGCAAAAAGTACAGGCAGTTTTAGGGGCATAGTTTGATTGTCTGGGATAGTAAGTGAGGGTTCCTCTGCTGACAAAGCTATACCACCTCTGCATTCTACACCACCTCTCCATTTTTGCTACGCAATTTTAAGTGCAAAAAGTGCAGGCAGTTTTAGGGGCATAGTTTCATTGTCTGGGATAGTCAGTGTTGGTTCCTCTGCTGACAAGAAAGCTACACCACCTCTGCATTCTACACCACCTCTCAATTTTTGCTACGCAATTTTAAGTGCAAACAGTGCAGGCAGTTCCTTGGGGCATAGTTTCATTGACTGGGATAGTAAGTGAGGGTTCCTCTGCTGACAAGAAAGCTATACCACCTCTGCATTCTACACCACCTCTCCATTTTTGCTACGCAAATTTAAGTGCAAAAAGTGCAGGCAGTTTTAGGGGCATAGTTTCATTGTCTGGGATAGTCAGTGAGGGTTCCTCTAGTTACAAGAAAGTTATACCACCTCTGCATTCTACACCACCTCTCCATTTTTGCTACGTAATTTTAAGTGCAAAAAGTGCAAGCAGTTCCTTGGGGCATAATTTCATTGTCTGGGATAGTAAGTGAGGGTTCCTCTGCTGACAAGAAAGCTATACCACCTCTGCATTCTACACCCCCTCTCCATTTTTGCTACGCAATTTAAAGTGCAAAAAGTGAAGGCAGTTCCTTGGGGCATAGTTTCATTGTCTGGGATAGTAAGTGAGGGTTCCTCTGCTGACAAGAAAGCTATACCACCTCTGCATTCTCCACCACCTCTCCATTTTTGCTACGCAATTTTAAGTGCAACAAACAGTGTCCAATTTGTTCACAAACAAAATGAGTGACAAAAGGACAGATGCTGGTGGAAAGGGGAACAGGCCTGTTGGAAAGGGAAAAAAAGTTTGTGTCCGTGGGGTAGGTGGTAAAGCAACAGTAACATCTGCTGAAGAAAGGCAATCTCCCAGCAAAAGTAAGATGTCTACTACTTTCCGTGGACAATCTGATATGATCCCTTTGTTATGGAAACGACCATTTCTACCAAAGGTAGATGAGGCACAAAAACAGCAGATGCTTGAATGGATCTCAAGTGCTCCATCAAGTTGCCTCTCCACCTCAACTTCAACATCTCAAAGACTCCAGTCCTCTGAATTGTCACCCCAATCGCACTTGCTTTCTACCAGCTCTCAAGTCTCCACCCGCCCAGCAGAGTATGGGGTAACAGAGAGGGTTGAGTCCGCAGAGCTGTTCAGTCACACTATAGCCTGGGAATCAGAGGTCTGCTCCAAAGCTACAGTGAGTCCAGACAAGGAAATGACCTGCAGTGATGCCCAGAAGCTTTGTGAGTCAGATTCAGGCCCAGAGGAAGAAGGTTCTGAGCATAATGTAGACCCTCATTCCCAAACTGTAAGTCATCTTGGTGGTGACAATGAGGAACATGCTGATGACGATGAGACTCAGATACCTGATTGGAATGACAACTTAACTATTCGGTCAGGGCAGGAAGAGGTTGGCTCTGAGGAGAAGCGGAGTGCAAACACACAGGGTGATGATGAGGTTGTAGATCCCACTTACTGTCAACCAACAGTCAGGCACCCGATGAGGTCAGCAGAGGTGGTGGAGGAGGATGCGACTGACGACGAGGTTAGCTTGTGCCTTCCTGGACAGAGACGGAGTACTGGAAGCATGTCAACAACTGCATCCTCAGCCACAACTCTGCCTCTGAGCACAAGTCGGGGTGGCTCTGCAGGGTGCATGGGCTCTAAGCCTTGCCTAGCCTGGTCCATTTTTGACATCGCAAATAATCTCCCAACTCATGTCATCTGTAAGATTTGTCACCAATCTCTAAGTAGAGGCCAAAACCTCACTAGTTTGACTACTTCGTCCATGAACTGTCACATGGATATGAAGCATAAGTCACTGTGGGAAGCTCACTGAGCTACAATGTGGCCTAGCGGAGCGGGCCAACCACTGTCTGCCACTTCAAGTGCATCCGCGTGCTCTTCATCCTCTGTGACTGTGGGGACAGCAGTCACACATACTTTTGGACACAGACCTTCCACCCCTTTAACCGCAACAGGCAGTGTGATTGGCAGGTCGTCAGTTGTTTTAGAAGTGGAAACAGCTGCTGGTGTTGAGCTCTATCAGACATCGAGAGCACCACCTTTGGATGCAGGCAACTATATATCTACTACCGCACCTTTCTCACAGATTGGCTGGACTCCCTGCAGTTTTAAATTGCGTACCAGAAATGGAGAGGTGGTGTAGCTTTCTTGTCAGCAGAGAAACCCTCACTTACTATCCCAGACAATGAAAGTATGGCCCTAAAAATGGCAGCACTTTTTGCAATTAAAATTGCGTAGCAAAATTGAACAGGTGCTGTACAATGCAGAGGTGGTATAGCAAAATTGTCAGCAGAGGAACCCTAACATAGTATCCCAGACAATAAAAGTATGGCCCTAAAAATGGCAGCACTTTTTACAATAAAAATTGCGTAGCAAAATTGAACAGGTGCTGTACAATGCAGTGTGATTGGCAGGTCGTCAGTTGTTTTTGAAATGGAAACAGCTGCTGGTGTTGAGCTCTCTTAGACATCGAGAGCATCACCTTTGGATGAAGGCAAAACTATGTCTCCACCTGCACTTTCCTTACAGACCAGCAGTTTTCCAGGGACACCCTACTCAACGCCGTCTCAGCACAGCAGCCAGCCATCGGTCCCTCAGATGTGGACAAGTAAAAGACCATTTACTCCTATCCATGACGAAGCTAAGATTTTGACTTTCATCATCTGCAAGCTGTTGGCTACAGAAATGCTGCCTTTCCGCCTGGTGGACACAGAGGATTTTTGAGACCTTATGTCCGTCGCAGTGCCCCAGTACCAGATGCCCAGTCACCACTACTTCTCCAAGAAAGTTTTGCCTGTCCTACAACAGCATGTCGCACACAACATCACCGCTTCCTTGAGAAACTCTGTGTGTGACAGGGTGCATTTCACAACAGATACGTGGACCAGTAAGCATGGACAGGGGCGTAACATGTCACTGACTGGGCACTTGGTAACTATGATGAGAGATGGAGAAGGGTCTGCTGTACAAGTCTTGCCGTTCCCACGAGTTGTGGGTCAATCCTCTGTATGTAGAAGTTCCTCAACTGTCTCTTCCACCTCGTCTGGGTCCTCCACCTCCGCCCAAAGCCTGTCTGGTCAGGCCACCTGCGTTATAATTGCGCACAAGGAATCCTGCACACCTCCTTACTATGCTGGCAGCAGAGCTCAACGGCATCAGACAGTCTTTACGTTGAAATGTCTGGGAAATGTGAGTCCCACAGCTGACCAGTTGTGGTCAGCTCTGAAGACCGAGTTTCATCAATGGTTGTCTCCACTCAACCTGCAGCCAGGGAAGGCCGTGTGTGACAATGCTGCAAACCTGGGTGCAGCCCTTCGCCGGGGGAAGGTGGCTCACGTGTTGAACCTTGTTGTCCAGCAATTTTTAACCCACTATCCCGGCCTAGATGGGCTTCTGCACAGGACACAGTCACTATGTGCTCACTTCTGCCGTTCACACACCACAGCTGAACAACTTGCATCGCTCCAGAAGTCTTTTGGCCTACCGGTTCACCGCCTGAAATGCGATGTGTCAACACGCTGGAATTCGACTCTCCACATGTTGCAGCGACTGTTGCAGTACCGCCAAGCCCTGGTGCAATACGTTATGACGTATAGCCTGGGCAGACGAGATCCAGAGGTGGGGCAGATCACGCTGCTGGAGTGGTCTTAGATCAAGGACCTATGCACCCTTCTGTACAGTTTTGACATGGCGACGAACATGTTTAGTGCTGACAATGCCATTATCAGCATGACAATTCCAGTCATTTACATGCTGGAGCACACTCTAAACAGTATTCAAAGTCAGGTGGTGAGACAAGAGGAAGGGCAGGAAGTACAGGAGGATTCATATGCGGAAGGGAAACCAAGATCTACAAGGTCCAGATGGTCAGCAGCACCAAGGTGGCAGGCATGGGACGTTGGGGAAGAGGGATTAACAAGGGCGCATGGTAGCAGCCCTTGATGAGGAAGGTGCAGGAGCCCAGGAAGAAATGGAGGACGAACTTGCGATGGGCATGGAAGACTCAGCAGATGAGGGAGACCTTGATCACATTTCTGTTGTTCGAGGTTGGGGGGAGAGGTCACCTTGCTTGATTCTTACCTTGCTGCCACAAACACAGAAAGGACTTGGTCCTCCTGGATGCGCAAGACACATGAGCACCTTCTTGCTGCACTACCTACAACATGACCCTTGGATTGTGAGAATTAGAAGTAATGCTGACTACTGGGTTGCCACGCTCTTAGATCCAGTTGTAACTTGCCAACCATGGGACTGTCGAGTCATCATCAGTCAAACCATACCAGCAACACCGTATCTGGTGGTAACAGCAATTTTATGGAATCATTTCATTAATTTTTTGGACCATCCTTTGCAAGGCCACAAGACACAAAGAAGTCTGACACATAGTCAACGCCTGGAGAGGATGATACAGGAGTATCTCCAAGTGAATATCGATGCCATGACTCTGCAACTGGAGCCTTGCTCATTTTGGGCTTCCAATTTGGAAAAATGGCCTGAGCTCCCCACTTACGCCTTGGAGATCTTGTCGTGTCCCGCAGCCAGCGTTCTCTCGGAACGTGTCTTTGGTGCTGCTGGGTGTGTGCTGACAGATAAGCGCACGCATCTCTCCAGTGACAATGTGGACAGACTAACGTTCATCAAGATGAACAAGTCATGGATCCGCAACGACTTTTCTACCCCTGTGTCATCCTGGGGAGAGTAAAGGCTTGTGGATTTTGATTGTGCTTAATGCAAATAAACATGTCAAGTTTGCAACTGTGGGACAATTGATGCCACTTAAGTGGTGTCTGTGGCCCAATTTTAGGAAAAAAGGGAGACTCATGTTGGAGTCCATTTGCTGTGTTTTACATGATTTTAGAAGGGCATGACATGACTATATCTGTGTCTCCTCCTCCTTTAACTCGTCCAGATCTTTTGTTTTCGCATGAATATATGTACTTGTCACTTTTCTTGTGTTTGTAGTGTCTTGTGAGTTGTTTGTCTCCTTCTGGACACTTTAGAAGGTGTTTTCTATGTGTTTGTATGTGTTTGTGTTTGCCTGTCATTGTTTTCAATGGGGTTCGAAGGTGTTCGTCGAACGTTCGCCGAACACACCCGCCGTTCGACGAACCGAACCAAACTCGGACACTAGCGGGGTGGCTCAACACTATTCAAGATCTCAGGAAGAGAATTGTGGACTTGCACAAGTCTGATTAATCCTTGGGTGCAATTTCTAGAAACCTGAAGGTGCCTCGTTTATCTGTACAAACAATTATACTCAAATACAAACAGTACCAGTTCAGATTTGTGAATTCTGTCCTCTTCTTATAACCTCCACATCAGTGCAAAGAGACAACATTTTCTCGACCCTTCTATTACACAGGAAGGGGCACAGCATAGGGATGCATTATTACTGGAAAGAACCCAAGGTGGGAAAGATATATTACTTGAAGGGACAAAGGATAAGAGTCATTATACCATTAAGGAGTCCAGGATGTTGGACATTATTACTGCCAAGGGCCAGCATTATTGTCTGAAGGGGCCCAGGATGGGGGACATAATCCACTAAGGGACCCAGGATGAACGATATTAGTCCAGAATGGAGAACATTATTATATTCAGGGTGGGAAATCATGTATGTTTTAGCAGGATTTAGAATGTTACCTTGGCCCATGCATTTGACAAACATGCACGTAAGGGCCTAGGTCCGCATTTTGCATTGAAGCCCATCGAATTCAACCTATGCCACTGTACACTATTCTACACTTCTAGGTTTAACCTCTTCACCCTTTTGACAAATATGTAAGTCAAAAGTCGCATCATTTTCGGATTCCATTGGTGAGCCTTTGAAATGATCGTGGGGTGACGATGGGTTGTCAGACACAAGGATCGGCAGCTGATAACCCCTAGCTGTCATGTCATTATGATTATCTTTTAAACACCAGCGCTATGAGCTGGCATTCAGAGGAGATTGTGATTTATGCTACATGAAGCAGTGATGCAATGGTCTGTATAGCTCAAGTAATCGCAGCGTCGAGTAACCTAAAGGCATAATGACATTGCTCAAGCAATCTCATTGGGGTCATGGAATTTGTGACCCATATCCGGCTGCTTTAGTGATGTCGTTGCATGTGACACCTATGAGCGATTTTGCATCGTCGCAAAAACGTGCAAAATCGCTAATCGGTGACATGCCCCCCTATTCCCAATTATCGTTGCTGCTGCATGTACGATGTAGTTCATCGTTCCTGCGGCAGCACACATTGCTATGTGTGACACCACAGGAATGAGGAACCTCACCTTACCTGCGGCCACCGGCAATGTGGAAGGAAGGAGGTGGGCGGGATATTACGTCACACTCATCTCCACCCCTCCGCTTCTATTGGGCGCCCGCTTAGTGACGTCGCTGTGATGGCGGTACGCCGGTCACAGCGACGTCACTAGGCAGTTAAATAGTGTGACGGGTCTGAGCGATGTTGTGCGCCACGGGCAGTGATTTGCCCGTGTTGTATAACCGATAGGGGCAGGTATGAACGCTAGCGATATCGGTAACGATATCGCAGCATGTAAAGCGGCCTTAAGGGGACTAGTAACTACAATTAAAAGTAAAAAAAAAATTTAAAATATGAAAAAAAATTTAAACACAAAAGTTCAAATCACCTCCCTTTGATAGCCCGGGAAATCAACAAGATATTTTTATTTCAAATTGTACAGAAATTTTACAAAAGAGTTTGTGTTGCAATGATAAACTAGTCAGATTAATCATACTTTCAATTTTCTTTCACATTTAACATATGCCCATCATTTAGAATATATATATATATATATATGTATATATATATATATATATATATATATATATATATATATATACATATATATATATATATTTCCATCAACATGCTGTTGATTTGTAGGAGCCTGGATCCAGAGAACCCCCACCGATCACTCAAACTACTGTACACAGAGGACTTCAGCTCAGCAGGCAGAAGTGCTCAGCATGTGCAGAGAGCGGTGTATGGATCCATGAAAAGTCTGAGTAAAGGAACATGTAGAACAAACATTTAAGAATTTAAGAAATGTTTTGCTTTAACTTTTAGTATTTTATTTTTTAACAGTACAAAAGTAATTCAACTTAAAGGTTCTTTATTTTAGAAAATGTTAAAGGTTAGCTAGACCTGCACTTTAAATAATAATAATAGTAATTATTATTATTATTATTGTTAACTATAGAACCATTTCTTCCTTGGCACTTTACATATGAAAAGGGGTATACATAATAAAACCAAGTACAATAATCATAAACAATACAAGTTACAGACAAATACAGGAAGAGAGAGGTCCATGCCTACGAGGAATCACAGTCTACAAGGAATGAGTGAGACAGGTTTCGGTAATGCCAAGGAAGGAAAGTGATGAAAAGGTCATGGAAGTAAGAAAGTTTGTACCGAAGGAACAAGCATTCCACAGAGTTGCTTTTATTGGGACTTGGTGAATGGGTATAAAGTTAGAAAGGTTGTGGAAAATAGTGGTAGAACATAGATGGGAGGTAGAAGTGACTGTAGGGATATTGTGAGGAGGACCAGGATTTGGAGCAATATAGCCATTAGTGAGTAGAAGGAGAGAGAGTGTTAGTAAGTGGAAGCAGGAGAGGGCATGAAGTGGCTGTGTTTGTCTGGAGGCAAAAGGATTTTATGTTGAAGGACAGATCTGAGGAGGAGATGAGGCAGATGGGGAGGGTGTAGTGAGAGATGACCAGTTCATTACTAGGTGTGCGGAATATGGCAGTTAGTAGGAAGTGAAAGATAAGAGTGATAGTGAAAAGAATCAGAAACATTATTACACCATGTAAACAGTTACCTTTAGTTCCCTTCTTGTTCAGTTCTGGTCTAATTCATTGCAGTATACTTGAATGATGCTCAGCAGACTGGTGCACCCAGTATATATACTTAGAGATGCATTCAGGTGTGAAACACAGGCGAAGGGTCTGTACTCATCTTGATCAGTTAATTAAAGCTGACCCAACGTGAAATAGTATAGGCAAAGTAAACACATGGATTATAAAGAAGACTGGGAAGGGGGCCGTAAAATATTCAGCTACAAGCATACCGGATGGATACAATCAGCAGGGGCAAGGGATGTAAGTTGTTGGGAAAGTTGAGTAGTAGTTCAAGCATACCTGTGTGAAAAATAATCATCATCTAACCATCATGTCTATTTTGTATAGAGAGCAGTAATGGTACACTTAAATGATGCACTTAGATGAAGCTCAACAGAGAAATAGTGATGGGATAGTGTTCTCGCCAATGCTTGATAGTCCATTGAGTATCACTGGTGCTTGAACGCTGTGTTCAAATTCCTACCTGTCATGCTGGGGTGAGGAAATGGCCGGCATGAGGCGCAATAGGATGCGTACTCCTGGGTAAGTGTAAAGGAAGGCCCTGAAGAAAGGGAAAGGGGGAATGGGTCACCTCCTAAGTCACGTGTGGCTGATCCCTGAGCTTCTGAACATTTCTAGATGGGTTCTTCCCCTGTGCGCGATCAAGTGTCTAGTCCCTGGCTGACCCTGGACTTGCCTTGATTAGTGAGCAGGCCAGCAAAATACTAGTATTAATACTAATATAAATACAAAATGAGGAAGGGGAAATAAACAAGGTAAACAGATACAACAAAATAACTCCAATTCTTCTCCAGAGAGAGACTCCACCGCATTCACTTGTAAGATAACCACAGCTTTCTCCAGAGATTAATCCTTCACAAGTCAGTATAGAATGAACTATTACAAATATATCAAAAAGACTAACCCGCACATTCAACAGGTATGAACAGGTGCTAGCTTAAAATACGTTATAACTCACATGCATTGGCCTGCTCACATGCATTGTGGAAAATCTCTGCAATTCATCTCTGTGGGTTAACTGAAAATGTTGAGTTTCTTCATTTATTTACTCTGTAACCATAATTACTAGGGTGACAGAAGCCTTTTAAGCAATTTATCTATCCACATTTGTTTTCCGGGTAATTGGCATGCTCTTACCCCGATTTAGGTTAGTTTGCACCCCCCTAGCTCTTACTACAACCATTTTAAAGCCCCGAACTTGGGCTCCCCTTTGACTTGTATGGTATTCGTTGTTCGGGGTGAAGGGTTAAGTTCAGAGTCAAGTTCGCTTGCCGAACCCGATTTGTTTTTTCCATGCTAGTTTGGCAAACCCAATTATTCATGGGTTTGCTCATAACTACTGATGAATTGACACTATTCAGCACCAACCTAGGGTTTAATCAGGATGTTGCTGCATATGTTTCTGTCTGTACTGTCTGTGCCCTTTACAATCAAGGAAAAACTGTCAGAGACCAGTAAAAACAACAGTACAAGTCCATTGTACTCATTCCAACAACTTCAGAATGATCATATAGATACCTATGGTAGGCACATATGGGTATGTCCTTATCTGTGTAGCTCTCTTTTCAGAATACTCTAATGTCCAGTCCTGTGTGCAAGTACCGAAAATAAAAGCCGTAATCAGATAGCTGAGGTCAGGAATGGTATATTATTATGGGGTTTGAAAGATTATACAGTAGAAAGTAAAGGCTTTACACGCTGCGATATCATGACCGATATCTCTAGCGTGCATACCCGCCTCCATCGGTTGTGCGACAGGGGCAAATCGCTGCCCGTGGCGCACAACATCACGCGGACCCGTCACACTACTTACCTGCCTACCGACGTCGCTGTGACCGGCGAACCGCCTCTTTTCTAAGGGGGCAGTTCGTTCAGCATCACAGCGACGTCACAGCAGCATCACTGAACCGCCGCCCAATAGAAGCGCAGGGGCAGAGATGAGTGGGACGTAACATCCCGCCCACCTCCTTCCTTCCTCATTGCCGGGGGCCGCAGGTAAGGTGAGGTTCCTCGTTCCTGCGGTGTCACACATAGTGATGTGTGCTGCCGCAGGAGCGACAAACTACTTCGTACACCGATCAGCAGAGATATTTGAGAATGGACCACCATGTCACCGATGAGCGATTTTGAACGTTTTTGCGACGATTCAAAATCGCTCATAGGTGTCACACGCAAAGACATCGCTAAAGCGACCGGATGTGCGTCACAAATTCCGTGACCACAACGAGATCGCTCGGTCGATGTCGCAGCGAGTAAAGCCCTCTTAACAGTGGACACATTTCACATGAGAGGTATTGGCCAATATTTAGAGAATTCATCAGTCACTGTTGAGCACATACCATACTCAGAGCAGTGGGAAAGTTGAGAGGCTAAGTGGGACACAAAAATTAAAGATTCAGAAAATGATTGCGCAAACAAGAAAACTGCCGATAGTTTTATTTTCAGTCAGAACTAATCCCAACAGAAAGACAGTGTTTTCTTCACTATACATTTCTTTTTAGGAGTCTTGTTAGCACAGGCTATTATTTTTGTCAGCAATTACAGCACCTATACAGGGAACAAGAAAGTGCTCTACAAGAGACACTGCCAGAAATGTATCACCTTGTTTTCTTGTTTATACCAGATACAGAAGGCCTAGAGGACTAAAAAAAAAACCTGGAGACTGAGTTATTGTGAAGGAGCATGAAGTTTTAAAAGTATGAAACCTAAAGTTGAAGGGACATTCTAAATCCAATTACCCACCCCAACCTTATTTAAATTGGAAAGTTAAAGGGAACCTGTCATCAGAAATTTCGCCCAAAACCTAAAAGATTCCCCCTCTGCAGCTCCTGGGCTGCATTCTAGGAAGGTCCCTGTTATTATTGTGCCCCATGTGAGACCAAAATAAAGCCTTTATAAAGTTCTACCTTTTTGTATGCAGCTTCTGTAAATCCGTCACGGGGGCGGGCTCTCTGCCGTCCGTTATTCTGCCTCCTGGTCCTGTATGCCGCCCCCATCGCTCCTTTCCATATCTGATGCACCGCCCACTGCTCCAGCCATCCCCGCGCATGCCCAGTGCCAGTCTCACAGGACTGAGCAGTGTGACCGCTGGTGACGTGTGCGCAGGCAAGTGATTATGGACGGGACTGTGACTGTTATCAGCAAGTACCCGGCCATAATCTCTTGAGCGCGCAAACCTCTCCAGCATTCACACTGAGCTCAGTGTAGATGCTAGACTGTATGGGCTGCTTCCAGGGATGACGTCCCTTTGTCATGTGATAGGGGCGTGTTCGAAATACTATCACATGACAAAGGGACGTCATCCCTGGAAGCAGCCCATACAGTCTAGCATCTACACTGAGCTCAGTGTGAATGCTGGAGAGGTTTGCGCGCTCAAGAGATTATGGCCGGGTACTTGCTGATAACAGTCACAGTCCCGTCCATAATCACTTGCCTGCGCACACGTCACCAGCGGTCACACTGCTCAGTCCTGTGAGACTGGCACTGGGCATGCGCGGGGATGGCTGGAGCAGTGGGCGGTGCATCAGATATGGAAAGGAGCGATGGGGGCGGCATACAGGACCAGGAGGCAGAATAACGGACGGCAGAGAGCCCGCCCCCGTGACGGATTTACAGAAGCTGCATACAAAAAGGTAGAACTTTATAAAGGCTTTATTTTGGTCTCACATGGGGCACAATAATAACAGGGACCTTCCTAGAATGCAGCCCAGGAGCTGCAGAGGGGGAATCTTTTAGCTTTTGGGCGAAATTTCTGATGACAGGTTCCCTTTAAACCCTGGCATAAACACCTCTCATTGTAAAAAGTTTTCAATATTGACTAACACAAGTTAAACCTTATGTTTTCATGTGTTTTGATAACTGGTTTAGTATTAGTTATGAGCATGAGTCAATATATACACAAGTAAATTCAAGATGAGTGTTTTTTTTTGTTTTTTTAAAAAAGGGAAACAAATTATAAGTTGACCTACAGTTAAAACCAGAAGTTTATATACACTAGCTAAAAAGAGTAGGGCTGAGCGGAACCGGACTGCAAAAGTCCAGATCCGCACAGTTTCAACGATATCTGGGTGCTGCACGATCCAGATTTGGCAATTAAAGTAAAAATAAACAAAAGAAGAAATAAGTGAGAGTTTCATACTTACCGAGACCCGGTATAATGGCAGCACACTGCTTCCAGGTCGCGCATTCACTTCCTGTACTGTGCATGTATACACACAGCTTTCCGTATTTTCCCCGCCCACCGGCCGTCCCCTCATCTGTGATTGGTTGCAGGCTGATGCGCTCGCCAGCCTGTGACAGTATCTGCCTGCAGTCATCGCTCATCGCGGCTCAGTAATAGGTTACACTCATAGCTGGCAGCCTTCTTTATGGCTGCTAGCTGTGAGATATAGCAGAGCTGGATGTGTCGTTGTGGGACACATGTGGATTACTCCGGAGGTGCAGGGTGTTGGGGGTTAATAAAGTGGTTAAGGAGCGTGTGTTTTGTACTTTATTCCAAATAAAGAATTTTTCTCTGTGTCTGTGTTTATTTACATTCATTTACAGGTTTGTGATGCAGGTATTTAATAGACGCCTGTGCTATCACTAACCTTGGGTTTAGTAGCAGCTGTGTGCCTATTAACTCCTTATTACCCCAATTGGCACCGCTCCAGGCCAACGGGAAGGGCTGGTAATGCAGCAGGATTGTCACATCTAATAGATATGGCGGTCGGTTGCGGGCTGAGAATACCAGCCCCAAGCCAGCATTATCATGGCTGGGGATAAAAATTAGGGGGAACCGCACGTCATTTCTTTTTTTTTTTAATCATTTATTTAAATTAAAAAATAAAAGCCGGAGTCACGCTTGCGTCCATCCTGCCGCCTGTGATTGGTTGCAGTCAGCTGACACACAGCCACTTAGGGTGGAGGCGCGTCTAACTGCAATCAATTACATGCGCTGGTGGGCAGGCAAAGTAATGAATATTGAATTGTCGGGTCTGGAAGGGAAAAGTGTGACCCGGAAGGAGTTTGCCGCCATGACACAGCCTCGGTGACTATGCCGCACTCGCTCCTACCCCCTATCCCCTCCACAAACATTTTTAATCTCCAGATTCTGGTCCCCATTGACTTATATGGGCACCGGATTCTGGAGCGGATGGAATTCTTTTTAAAATCTGGCAGTGATCCGCCGGTCCCGGTTTTTGGCTGGTTCGATCAACTCTAAAAAAAGACACATCTGCATGTTTTTCTCAATCAAAACAGACTCACAGTTCTGTGTTAATCCCCAAGATGGAAAAAAACAAAGAAATGTGAACCAACAGACACAATTTCCAAAAAATTAAAGGGAACCTGTCATCAGAAATTTAGCTATAAAGCTAAAAGTTTCCCCCTCTGCAGCTCCTGGGCTGCATTCTAGGAAGCTTCCTATAGTTTTTGTGGCCCCTTTTATTCCAAAATAAATACTTTACAAACTTGTACCTTTTCGTATGCAAATTTCTTAAATCTTCCATGGGGGCGGGCTGCCTGATGTACGTTGCTGTCCTCCTGCCGATTTACGCCGCCCCCGAACGCTGAATTTCAAACCTCAGGACGCCGCCCCTGGGCGCCCGTGGTCCCGCGCATGCGCTGTGCTACTGTAGCGGTGCCGTGCACTGTGTACACGTGTGACCGCTAGTGACACTTTGCGCGGGCACGAGGTTATGGGCAGCGCTGTGAGTGTCATCAGCAAGTGCCGCCCATAACCTCGTGACCGCACGTTCCCCTCTTCCTCCAGCGTTCTGCGCAAACGCTCGCTGGCCAGATGACCGGACGTCACCTCCTTCCCATCCTGCTCAGCAGCAGGAAATAGATGGGAGGAGCGGACGGAGCAGTCGGTGCCCGTGCAAAAGCGCCACCAGCGCTTACACATGCATGCAGTGCACGGCACCGCTACAGTAGCACAGCGCATGCGCGGGACCACGGGCGCCCAGGGGCGGCGTCCTGAGGTTTGAAATTCAGTGTTCGGGGGCGGCCTAAATCGGCAGGAGGACAGCAATGTACATCAGGCAGCCCGCCCCCATGGAAGATTTAAGAAATTTGCATACAAAAAGGTACAAGTTTGTAAAGTATTTATTTTGGAATAAAAGGGGCCACAAAAACTATAGGAAGCTTCCTAGAATGCAGCCCAGGAGCTGCAGAGGGGGGAACTTTTAGGTTTATAGCTACATTTCTGATGACAGGTTCACTTTAAATATAATATTTTTATTATTTAGATAAAAAAAACAACAGAATTTTATATGTTAAAAAAAAAAAAATAATAAAAAAAAAGGTCAATACCACCAATGTGGGAGTAAAGAAATAGAACCAGAGTACAAAAATTCTCAAATTATGCATACATACTGTATATGCATGTACATGCACATATATACAGTATATACATGCATGTACAAACTGGCCCAAAATCTCAAAGCTCTACAGCAATGCAAAAACTGCTCAATATGGATAATAAATGCACAGACTTGTGTTCTAAAGTGCAAAAGGTGCCTATTCCTGAACAACACCAACCCGTGTATGGCCACCATTACACTTGGCTATAATAAATGCTTAATATACTACCAAATAGCATATTCCCAAAATATATCAAGTATTGCAGGTCTCTATGTTTATTTATTTTAGTTGGTTCCATGTCTGATTTTCATATTGCCACATGTTACTTGCCACAGATTAATAGAGTTGAGCGATGTTCGAGATTCGAGGTTCGCCAATTTCATGTTCGAGTGATTTTGGGGGGTGCTCGAGATCGAACTCGAACTCGAGCTTTTTGCTAAAAGCTCGACAGTTCGAGTTAGGTTCGAGAGAGGTTTGATCAACATAAACGTGGCTTTTCACAGTAAGGCTGTGTGCACATGTTGCTATCTGCATGCGTCCTGCATTCCCAGAACAATCACTCTCCCTTTCCTACTCACCGATCGTGGGCGCCTCGCTCCACGTCTGTCACAAATCTGTGATGTCTTTTCCTCTTTAGAAAATGGCTGCCGCTTCATTAGTCAATTAGTTATTCCGTGCTTTCCCCGTCCACCGGCGCCCATGATTGATTGCAGTCAGAAACGTCCCCAAGCTGAGTGACAGCTGTCTCACTGCAACCAATCACAGTCGTTTTACGTGCAGTAAAATAAATAAATAAATAATAAAAAAAAATGCGGTTCCCCCATATTTGATACCAGCCAGGATAAAGCCACACGGCTGAGGGCTGGTATTGTCAGGATGGGGAGCGCCACGGTATGGGGAGCCCTCCAGCCTAACAATATCATCCAGCAGCCGGCCGGAATAGCCGCATGCATTAGATGCATGCGAGGTAACAACAGGGTTGATCATGCCAGGCATCTCCCCGAGACACCTTCTATGATCAACCTGAAAGTGAAAGTAAATAAACACACCGCGAAAAATCCTTTATTTGGAATAAAAGACAAAAAACCACCCTGTTTCACCCCTTTATTAATCAACAAATACCCCTCGAGGTCTGACGTAATCCACACGACACTGTCAGCTCGGCTCCCTGAAGATGTAGCAGCACCGTAGAACACCATCGTAGCAATGAAGTGAATCGCGCTGTCAGCAGAGACTTCAGTCAGCAATGCAGGGTTCAAGATTACAAAATCTGCCCATCTTTATCAATAGATGCAATAGCTCAGTGGAGAGAGAGCTCCCCTATGAACCATAACTCACTGCAACCATGTCTCACTGCAACCAATCACAGCTGCCGGCGGGCGGGTCTATAATGTGCAGTAAAATAAATAAATAAATAATAAAAAAAAAAAAAACCTGCGGCTCCCCCATATTTGATACCAGCCAGGATAAAGCCACATGGCTGGAGGCTGGTATTGTCAGGATAGGAAGCGCCATGGTATGGGGAGCCCACTACCCTAACAATATCACCCAGCAGCCGCCCGGAATAGCCGCATCCATTAGATGCGACAGTCCCGGAACTCTACCCAGCTCATCCCGAATTGCCCTGATGCGGTGGTAATCGGGGTAATAATGAGTTTAATCATGCCAGGCGTCTCCCTGAGACACCTTTCATGATTAAACTGAAAGTAAAGAAAAACACACCGAGGAAAAATCCTTTATTTGGAATAAAAGACAAAAAAACACCCTGTTTCACCCCTTTATTAAACCTCAAATACCCCTCCAGGTCCGACGTAATCCACACAACACTGTCAGCTCTGCTACAGAACACAAGTGCTCTGTATCAGCTCCAGGTAGCAATCAAGTGAATCGCGCGTTCAGCAGAGACTTCAGTAATACAGAAGTCAAGATTACCAAATCTGCCTTTCTTTATCAATAGAATCAGTAGCTGAGTGGATAGAGTGCTCGCATAAGAGGCATTAGGACGTGAGTTCTACTCCCGGTAAAGAATTTTTTTTTTTAAATTATATTTATAATATATTTATAATTTAATTATGCACTGAGGGGAGGAGCCGGACATCAGCTGTGAGCTCTCTCTCTCTCTATCCCTATCCTTTCTCTCTCTCCTTTCTTTCTCTCTCTCCTTTCTTTCTCTCTTTCCTTCTCTCTCTCTCTCTCCTTTCTCTCTCCTTTCTTTCTCTCCTTTCTCTCTCTCCTTTTTCTCTCTCCTTTCTTTCTCTCCATTCTCTCTATCTCCTTTCTCTCTCTCTCCTTTCTCTCTCCTTTCTCTCTTTCCTTTCTTTCTCTCCTTTCTCTCTCTTCTCTCTCTCTCCTTTCTCTCTCTCCTTTCTCTCTCTCCTTTCTCTCTCTCCTTTCTCGCTCTCTCTCCTTTCTCTCTCTCCTTTCTCACTCTCTCCTTTAGTTCTCTCCTCTCTCTCTACTTTCTCTCTCCTCTCTCTCTTTCTCTCTTTCTCTCTCTCCTTTCTCTTTCTCTCTCTCTCCTTTCTCTTTCTCTCTCTCTTTCTCTCTCTCTTCTTTCTCTCTTTCTCTCTTTCTCTCTCTCTTCTTTCTTTCTCTCTCTCTTTCTCTCTCTCTTCTTTCTCTCTTTCTCTCTTCTTTCTCTCTCTCTCTCTCTCTTCTTTCTCTCTTTCTCTCTCTCCTTTCTCTTCTCTCTCTCTCTTCCTTCTCTCTCTCTGTTTCTCAGACCTGGCAATGATCAGCTGATGCGGTCACCTGACTGTATCAGCTGACACTATAAGTCGAGCGGTGAGGCCGGCTTTTTACCACCGGGCCGGCTAAACTATCAGCTGATGCCGTCGAACAGGAGTCTGCACTGAAGTGTGTAGTTTTTGGGGGGTTTTTTTGCACTGATGCATCAGCTGATTGTATAAAAACCGTTTATACAATCAGCTGCTATGTCATGTGATTCAGGCCCTTGAACCTGACACATCATCTGATCGCTTTGCCTTCCAGCAAACGGATCAGATGATATTGGATCCGGATTGGACGGCGCGGGAACCTTGACCCAGGGTTACTGCAGAGGGGGGTTCTTTATTTCAATAAAGATGGAGTCACTAATTGTGTTGTGTTTTAGTTATAATAAAAATATGTTTCTGTGTGTTGTGGGTTTTTTTTTTATCGGTAATAGAAATTCATCGTGGCCATGACTAATATTGGCGTGACACCATGAATTTCGGGCTTAGGGCCAGTTGATAATATACAGCTATCCCCAACCCCATTATTACCCAGCAAGCCACCCGTCACCAGGGCAGCTTGGAAGAGTTGGATACAGCGCCAGAAGATGGCGCTTTTATTAAAGCGCCCTTTTCTGGGGCGGCTGCGGACTGCAATTTGCAGCAGAGGGGCCCAGAAAGCTCAGGCCAACCTGTGCTGTGGATTCCAATCCCCAGCTGCCTAGTTGTACCTGGCTGGACACAAAAATATGGCGAAGCCCGTGTCATTTGTTTTTTAATTATTTCATGTAAGTGAAATAATTAAAAAAAAAACGGGCTTCCCTATATTTTTGGTTTCCAGCCGGGGTACAAATAGGCAGCTGGGGGTTGGGGGCAGCCCGTAGCTGCCTGCTGTACCTGGCTACCATACAAAAACATGGCGAAGCCCACATAATTTTTTGGGGAGCAAAAAACTCCTGCATACAGTCCTGGATGGAGTATGCTGAGCCTTGTAGCTCTGCAGCTGCTGTCTGTCTGTATGGAGGAGAGCAGACAGCAGCTTCAGAACTACAAGGCTCAGCATACTCCATCCAGGACTGTATGCAGGAGTTTTTTGCCCACCAAAAAATTTACATGAGCTTCGCCATATTTTTGTATGCTAGCCAGGTACAGCAGGCAGGTACGGCTGCCTCCAACCCCCAGCTGCCTATTTGTACCCGTCTGGGAACAAAAAATATAGGGAAGCCGAATTTCATGAAATAATTAAAAAACAAATGACAAGGGCTTCACCCCATTTTTGTGTTCAGCCAGGTACAACTGGCAGCTGGGGATTGGAATCCGCAGCACAAATTAGCCCGAGCTTTCTGGGCCCCTCTGCTGTGAATTGCAATCCTCAGCCGCCCCAGAAAATGGCGCTTTCATAGAAGCGCCATCATCTGGCGCTGTATCCAACTCTTCCAACAGCCCTGGAGCCGGGTGGCTTGCTGGGTAATTATGAGTTATTACTAGCTTTGTTTTACTAGCTAGTATTAAGTCAGAGATTCTTAATGTCAGGCAAGTTTGACCCAGCCATTAAGAATCTCCAATAAAGGGTTAAAAGAAAAGACACCACACAGAGAAAAAATACTTTAATAGAAATAAATACACAGACACACTTAGAGACTCCATGTTTATTATTTCCTCTTATCCCTCCACGATCCTGCTCTTCTGTCTTCTTTTTCCTTCAACCCATTCAGCTCTGCTACATTAGCAGCGCTGCATGGGAGGAAGACGCTGCTGTTCCCCGTGCAGTCTTTTCACTCCGTGAGTGACCAGAAGCTGCTGCCTGTAAGCGGTGACGTCACCGCTGACAGGCACGTTGCTATAGCAATGGTGATCTCCGTTATTGACCGGCTGTGGCAGCCGGTGAATAACGGAATGGGGAAGCAGAACGGGGAGTTGACCGTGTGCCAGAGCAGGTCGCCGGTACACGGAGATACACAAACGATCACCGCGTACTGGAGAGATGCACTGACAGGACCTAGCATGACCTCAAAGCCATGTGACCAGTCTGTAGCCAATGAGATAATAGACATGTGACTGGTCACATGCTTTTCCTGACGTCACGGAAGGTCCTATCATCAGTGCTGGTTACCGGGAGGACGCAGCGATTATCGGAAGGAAAAGCGGCTGTTACGGGGGGACCGGCAGATTAGGACCAGGGGTATATATCCCAATCGCCAGTCGGGGCCCATCGTGCTCCAGATGGTAATGGAGCTGCTGGCACCCTGTGGGTTAGGCGGAGACTATAGAGCTGGATGGCTCTGTGATAACTCAAGGAACCGGTCACGTGTGTAGGGACACATCAGACCGGACGACAACCCAGTTAGCGTTTCGGTGGAGCGGACGCTACTCCGACCACGTGTGTAACAACACATCAGGCCGGATGGTAACCATTTAGCGTTGACCTAGAAGACCGCTGCGACAGCGCCCTGTCGGCCACGTGTGTAAGACACGTCAGGCCGAGCGGTCCTCCGATTAGCGTTTCTGGCCACCACTCGACTGGCCACGTGTGTAAAGAACACGTCAGACCAGGTAGTCACACCAGTAGCATTTGACTGGGAAGCCGAGGAGGATAATAGGGTTCACACACCCAATCCAGGAACACCCTGTTAACTTCACAGGGGTTCTGGGGTGCACTGTCCGTGCGTGTAGAGGGCACAACCGGACAGGTGGCACAGCAGGTACACTGTCCGTGTGCGTAGAGGGCACTCTCGGACAGGTGACGCAACAGGTATTCTGTCCATGTGCATAGGAGGCACAACTGAACAGGTGAAGCAGCAGCCGCAGCCCACTTAACGCCACTGGACTGCTCTAGCACAACAGGAACGGTAGCAAGGAAGCACGGTGCCTGACCCTCATGTGCTGAGCCATGAATCTTGGCGTGACAAGCACCGTTCGCCTAGCCCTACCTACCGCTTTCAACAAGGCTTATGCCACCATGAACTCTAAATGAAGACTGCGCACCTCCATGTTGTCTCCAGCCCCTTTTATAACCTGGGTCCGCCCCAAACCCAGGGTGGAACCACCAAGGTCCAATAGCAGAGTGCCATGTCATCAGTGACGTCACATGCGACCTATCTGGAATCGCCACGTCATTGATGACCTCATGGCAGCCACGCCCCAAACACTTCACCAGTCATCGTCTGACGACCAATAGTGAGGTGCAGATCATAGGGGCGGGCCTCTGCGAGCCAGTCCGGAGTTGCCACGTCATCAGGACACCTGACACCCTCTGCCCTATCAGGGCCTGCCACCTCACGGACATGCTCAGTGAGGTCCTTACCGGACCCAGCCTCTGATGCACTAAGTGCCTGAGCATGCTCAGTAGCCTGAGCAAGAGGCTCAGAAAGCAGACTATCAGTTTGAGCATGCTCAGTAGGCACATCCCAGAACTTAGACACAGCACGAAGTCCAAGTACCTGTGCAAAGAGGCTGTTAGGGTTAATTGTGGGAGCATGCTCAGTAGCCTGAACTGAGGACTTAGTCTCAGACATAACACAAACAGGCTGAGCATGCTCACTAGGCAAAACACCGGGCTTAGACTCTGGCTGGGGTAAATCGGCGCATGCATGCGCACTAGCCGCCTCTCCACACTTAGACATGGTGGAAGGAGCAGCCAACTGGACGACCCGAGACATAGCCAAGAACGGCAGCCGGCGCCTAGGCGCAACAGGAACCGCAGCAGGCTGCTTGCGGCTATGGCGGCGCTGGTTCGTAACAGTGGCGGGAGACAGCGTGCAGGACGCATTGCGGAAACAGGTAAGTGTTATTGCAATGTTTATTAACTGTATGTGTACATTTATAATGTGTTTTTGTGTTTGTGTTTGCCTCCCATTGGTTTCAATGGGGTTCGAGAGGTTCGTCGAACGGCTCGCCGAATCGAACTCGAGCCTCTAGAGGGTGGCTCATCTCTACAGGTTAGTTTGAACCAGCATCGCAAGGTTAAAACAAAATTGATTACCCACAAATTTGGAAAGGTGCCAATAATTTTATCAGCATGCAATAAATGTGGTCCGTGTGTCATCCGTGTGCCTTCCGTTTTTTTTGCGGACCGCAAAAAAACAGAAGCAGCTAGATAAATAGATGGATAGATATAAATAGAGGGAGAGATAAAGATAGAGCGATAAATAGAGGGATGAATGAATGAGTGCATAGATAGAGGGATAGATAGATAATAAATGAGAAAGACATATATAATGTCCCACTCCCCTACATTTTGTAATCTTGCACTCTTTGGTGCCTTTCATGTGGCACTAAAGGGTGCTTAGCCTTGTATTTAGCAAAAAAAAAAAAAATTTAAAAAAACGACATGGGGTCCCACCTATCTTTTGCTGTTATTTTAAATTAAATAATTTAAAACAAAAAACGTAAGTTCCCCCCCAAATTGGATCACCCGCCAAGGTAAAGCGGGCAGCTATTGTCTGGTATTCTCAGACTAGGGAGATACACCATTATTGGACACTCCCCAGCCTAAAAATAGCAGGCCGCAGTCGCCCCAGAAGTGTCACTTCCATTAGATGCGCCAATCCTGGCGCTTTGCCCCGGGTTATCCCATTGCTCTTGTGCGGTAAACGGGGTAATATATGGGGTTGATACCAGCTGTGTAATGTCACAGCGTCTATCAGATACCTGAGATTACTAACCCAGGCAGTAATAAAAAAAAAAAAATAGACAACAAAAAAATTTTTATTTGAAAAAAACACTCCCCAACACATTCCCTCTTTCACCAATTTATTAGAATGAACAATCAAATCTGGTTCGGCGTCATTTAATAAGGGGGTCCCACAAAGTTCCATACTCACTGTCCCAGTCAAAGAGGAACAAAATGTTCCCAATTGGCTGGGAGAGCAGTGCAGTGAGCTGAGCTAACATCATGAGGTCAGGCCAGGTCACTACAGGGGATGACAAGCGCTGCCGTCAGGAGGTCAGCTCCTGACGTCAGCGCTGTCACTGAGTTCAATGACCGTCGCTTTCACAAACCAAGTATCGTGAGCGGCCCGTGACATCACCGCTTGTAACAGTCTCGGGCCACCAGCGAGAGGTGATCTGAGAACGTATGCATAGAAGGCAGTGACGAGTGCTAACGTCAGGAGTGCAGGACTTCATCACCGCAGGTAATGAACTTTCCTAATTTCCTGAGAGCAATGCTTTCTCCCACATTTCGTGCTCTCTCTCTTCCCCCTGTGCTCTCTTCCCCACTGTGGTCTCTCTCCCCCCATGCTCTCTCTTCCCCCCTGTGCTCTCTCTTCTCCCCTGTGCTTTCTCTTTCCCCTGTGCTCTCTCTCCCACACTCCCATACTCTCCCTTCACCCCTGTGCTCTGTCTACCCCCCATGCCCTCTCCCCCCCTCCCGTGCTCTTTCTTCTCCACCTGTGCACTCTCCCCTGTACTCTCTCCAACACTCCTGTGCTCTCTCTACCCCTGTGCTCTCTCCCCCCTCACGTGCTCTCTTTTCACCCCCTGTGCACTCTCCCCCTGTGCACTCTCTCCCACACTCCCGTGCTCTCTCTTCTCCCCTTGTGCTCTGTCACCCCCCGTGCTTCCCCCTTTCCGTGCTCTCTCATCTCCCCCGTGCTCTCTCCCACACTCCCATGCTCTCTCTTCTCCCCCTGTGCTTTCTCTTTCACACTCCCTTGCTCTCTCCCCCCGTGCTCTCTCTCCCACACTCCCGTGCTCTCTCTTCTCCCCTCTGCTCTCTCTTCTCCCCTGGGCTCTATCTCACACTCCCATGCTCTCTCTTCTCCCCCTGTGCTCTCTCTCCAACACTTTTGTGCTCTCTCTTCTCCCGTGCCCTCTCCCCCCTCCCCTGCTCTCTCTTCTCCCCCTGTGCACTCTACCCCTGTGCACTCTCTCCCACACTCCCATGCTCTCTCTTCTCCCCTTGTGCTCTGTCACCCCCCGTGCTCTCCCCCCTTCCTGTGCTCTCTCTTCTTCACCTGTGCTCTCTCTCCAACACTCATGTGCTCTCTCTTCCCCGTGCTCTCTCCCCCCCTCCTGTGATCTCTCTTCTCCCCTTGTGCCCTCTCCCCCTGTGCACTCTCTCCCACACTCCCGTGCTCTCTCTTTTCCCCTTGTGCTCTCTCTCCCACACTCCCATGCTCTCTTCTCCCTGTGTTCTCTCCCACACTCCTGTGCTCTCTCTTCCCCCCTGTGCTCTGTCTCCCCCCCATGCGTCACCCCCCCTCCCGTGCTCTCTTCTCCTCTGTGCTCTCTCTCATACTCCCGTGCTCTCTATCCCCCATGCTCTCTCTTCTCACCCTGTGCACTCTCCCCTGTTCTCTCTCCCACACTTCCGTGCTCTCTCCCCCGTGCTCTCTTCTACAGTCCCATGCTCTCTCTTCCCTCCTGTGCACTGTCCCCCCCCCATGCTATCTCAACCCCTCCCAAGCTCTCTTCTCCCCTGTGCTCTCTCCCATACTCCCGTGCTCTCTTCTCCTCCTGTGCACTCTCCCTCTCTCCCTTTTTCTCTCTCCCCCACTCCCGTGCTCTCTCCCCCATGCTCTCTCTTCTCCCCCAGTGCACTCTCCCCCTGTGCTTTCTCTCCCACACTCCCGTGCTCTCTCTTCTCCCCCTGGGCTCTCTCGCACACTCCCGTGCTCTCTCTTCTCCCCTCTGCTCTCTCTTCACCCTGTGCTCTCTCCCACACTCCCGTGCTCTCTCTTCTCCCCCTGTGCTCTCTCTCCCACACTCCCTTCTCCCCCTGTGCTCTCTCTTCTCCCCCTGTGCACTCTCCCCTGGTCTCTTTCCCACACTCCCGTGCTCTCTCCCCCCGTGCTCTCTCTTCCCCCTGTGTGCTCTCCCACACTCCCATGCTCTCTCTTCTCCCCCTGTGCTTTCTCTCCCACACTCCCATGCTCTCTTCTCCCCCTGTGCTCTCTCTTCTCCCCATGTGCACTCTCCCCTGGTCTCTCTCCCACACTCCCGTGCTCTCTCTTCCCCCAGGTGCTCTCTCTCCCACACTCCCGTGCTCTCTTCCCCCTGTGCTCTCCCTCTCACGTGCTCTCTTCTCCCCCTGTGCTCTTTCTCCCATACTCCCGTTCTCTCTCTTCTCCCCCTGTGCTCTCTCTTCTCCCCCTGTGTACTCTCCCCTGGTCTCTTTCCCACACTCCCGTGCTCTCTCCCTCCCGTGCTCTCTCTTCTCCCCCAGTGCACTCTACCCCTGTGCTCTCTCTCGCACATTCCCGTGCTCTCTCTTCTCCCCTGTGCTCTCTCTCCCACACTTTTGTGCTCTCTCTTCCCCTTTGGTCTCTCCCACACTCCCGTGCTCTCTTTTCTCCCCCTGTGCTCTCTCTCCCACACTCCCATGCTCTCTTCTCCCCCTGTGCTCTCTCTTCTCCCCATGTGCACTCTCCCCTGGTCTCTTTCCACCTGTGCACTCTCCCCTGGTCTCTTTCCCCCTGTGCACTCTCCCCTGGTCTCTTTCCCACACTACCGTGCTCTCTCACCCCTGTGCTCTCTCTTCTCCCCATGTGCACTCTCCCCTGGTCTCTTTCCCACACTCCCGTGCTCTTCTCCCCCTGTGCTCTCTCTCCCACACTCCCGTGCTCTCTCTTCTCCCCCTGTACACTCTCCCCTGTTCTCTTTCCCACACTCCCGTGCTCTCTCCCCCCTCCCGTGCTCTCTCTCCCACACTTCTTTACTCTCTCTTCTCCCCCTGTGCACTCTCCCCTGTTCTCTCTCCCACACTCCCGTGCTCTCTCTCCCCCATGCTCTCTTTTCTCCGCCAGTGCACTTGCCCCCTGTGCTCTCTCTCCCACACTCCCGTGCTCTCTTTTCCCCCCTGTGCTCTCTCTCCCTCACTCGCGTACACTCTCTTCCCCCCGTGCTCTGTCTCCCCCGTGCCTTATTTTCCCCCTGTGCTCTCTCCCACACTACCATGCTCTCTATTCCCCCGCTGTGCTCTCTCCCCCCATACTCTCTATTTACCCACTTTGCTGTGCTCTCCCCCCATCCCGTCCTTTCTATTCCCCCGCTGTGCTCTCCCCCCTGTGCTCTCTCCCACACTTCTGTTCTCTCTATTCCCCCCGTGCTTTCTCCCCCTCTGCTGTGCTCTCTCTTCTCCCCCTGTGCACGCTCCCCTGTGCTCTCTCCCACACTTCCGTGCTCTCTATTCCCCCCTGTGCTCTCTCCCCCCCTCCCGTGCTCTCTCATCCCCCCCTGTGCACTCTCCCCTGTGCTCTCTCCCACACTCCCGTGCTCTCTATTCCCCCTTGTGCTCTGTCTCCCACAATCCTGTGCTCTCTCTTCCCACCTCCGATATGAGTGCATGTCCGTGATGCAGGAGATCAGTGCTGGTCTTTGCACCCGGCTTCTCAGTATCAGAATGGAGTGTGCACAGGGGAGGGGCGAGACAGTTCCAAGGGCGTCGGGCACTAAACATGATAAAGCGCTGAGGACACAGCGCTAATAGTGTCCCTGAAAGCAAGTGGGCAAGTTTCTTGTTCATTACCTTATTGAACTGGACACTGTGAATTGGCTGGATTAACAGGTGACCTGCAGCTGGGCAGAGGAGGTGGGGGAGGGAGACTACGAAGTGTGTGGGAGGGGGCAGGGGGAGTGAGGGACAGGTACTCATCGCACTATTCCTGCTCACTAAGCAGCAGGGCGGCAACATGCTGTTCACTGATTTGCATATCAACATGGTCCTGTCCCTGTTGACATGACATGACCGCAAGCAGCAAAATCTCAGCAGGAGCGGTCACATGGCCACTCTGAGCCGGGGGAGAGGGGCTGACAGCAGGCCAGGTAAGTGTGGTCACTATCTACTTACCTGCCCCAATATAGCCCAATAGGGTAAGAACAAAAAAATAAAGCAAAATAAGCCGTATAACCCCTTTAAATATCCATAATTGACTGTTCATATTACAGCTGAATATATTTGGTATCTGGAAATAGGGGTTTCCTTTAGTGGAAGCTACAAAATATTAATGCTTCAGAATAATTGATGGTATGTGAAGCTGGTTATTATTTTTATAAACGGGTTGCACTTTTCATGGAACGTTATTTAGAAACCCTCTGAGGTAAGTCTGGATGGGGGATAAACGTTCATCTGGACAGTGGAAGGGACAACCTAATAAGATTTTTTGATTAACACTGCACTCTAAAAAGAGAGAAGGGCATGATAGGGCAAGCAGTCATAGAACGGGGGCACCACTTGAACGCTAGGCTGCATAAAATCTCCATTGGTAGGAAGGGGATAATAGGTAAAGGTCAGGGCCATATCGAGGCATTTTTTTACCATTTTTCTCCCCTTTTGGTCATAGTTGCTTATATTTTCTTTTTTTTTGTGATTTTGTAATAATTGGATTTATTTTTAGTCCTCTTTTAGAAAATATTATTAAAAGCTATGTTTTAAACGTGTTTTTTTTTGGTGATTAGTGAATTGTGAATTATTGTGAAGTATTATTTATAAATACGGCGTTTTCAATAATTTAAAGAATGCCAGCACTTTCGTCCATGACTGTAATCTGCAATGATACCAATTGATTGATATAGTGTCAAAACCAGTACATTTTATTTTTAAATTGCCTCATTACTTCTTGAAGAAGCAGAGAGAAATGTGCGTCGGGGTGGATGGACATGTGGTGGTTGGCACTCTGCACATTATCTCATGCTTATCTTCTAACTTTGCTTGTATTTCACTTTATTCCATCTTCCCTCAGTTGGGAATTGTACAATAATATTTATTGTATATTTTACCATATGTGTCCATTTATGTTGCTACCTTCTAATGGGATGTTTTGGAACAGTATATCAGTGTATGACATAGTTATTGCACGTTGCTCTGTGAGTTAACAATTTTGTTGTTGATTTTGATACACAGTATTTATTACCTCCCAGTATTCACCTGTGGGTTTCTTTGCAAAACTATATTGTGCAATATTTATATGAACCATTGTTCTATTGCAACTCTTCCTGCTATATTATAGTGCCTTAGAGCCACATCACGTCCCATGTAATCTGACACTATTCCTGAAATTTTAATTTTTATCATTTTAATTGTAAACCAATAAAGATATTTTTTTTTAAAAACATCTTTTTTATTCAAATTATTAAACATAACAAAAAAATTAAACAGTCAATTCCATGGTCAAATAGTAAACATCAGCATACATGAGATTGATTTGTTCGTCAATGCAACTATAAACCTTGCAAAGGAAGAAAAAAATAAAAGGTAGTATCACAAACAAAGAATAAGAATGTGAGTGTGAACCCTTCCACAATTATGTTCTTGCTATGGTGTCGTCTACCATCTCCATATGGTACATGCTAAGTGTCTAATGATGGTCCCAAAACCCCCAATGTCCCACCCAGGTCTTCCAAACAATACCATTCTGTATGGCGAAAAGGGCTAATTATTTTCAGGATTTCCTGAGGACTATAATGAAAACCAATTAATTTTTTCCACAGCGGAAAAACTTTTCCTGCTGACTTTTCTTTACTCCTTTCTGCTTCTATCAGTTCCAGTCCCAATAGATGTTTCATTTGAGATATTATTGCTCCCATTGATGGAGTGTTTGGTTTAAGCCACTCACTAAACAAAGCCCGAAGAGCCACCACTAATAATGTGTGGATGTTTCTAGGAATCTTTACTTTGTCTACCATACTCTGAGATTCAGATTCGGGGGGCAAAATTGGTGGAAGAGCAGAGCCTGTGGTGTTTGTGGAAGTTTTGTTCCACAACATGCTTGAATCTGGTCCCATACTCGCTTCCAATATATTGTTACTTTTGTGCACTCCCAGACCCCATGCCACAGATTCATAAAGGGCAACTCATACTTAGGACACACTGTAATCCGGCCAGGGCAGCTATGGGAAGGTGGGATGTTAAAGCCATACAGCGCTGTGTGCATGAGCTTGAAATAAGTCTCCCTCCATCTCTCACACAAAATGGATTTTCTCACCCGTTCCCACCCTTGTAATATTGTCTTCGCTATCTCCTCATCTCCTGTCCACCTCTCCCATGTTCTGAACATTTTGCTCTGTTTTAATTTAACAAATTTGTGCCTCATGGTGCTGTACAATGAGGTGATACTCGCCATTTGGGTGCGCGGGCCTATACTGTCATCTAAGGCATGAGAGACAGATTCCCTCTCCAACTTTCTGAGTCTGGACTGACAAAAAGAATGAAGCTGCAGGAACTGCATGAAATGTTTCCTGTGTATCTTGAATTTGTCCATAATTTCCTGTGGAGACATCCACCGTTTTTCCTCCCGGCACATAATGGACCCCGCTGTCTGCAACTGATCACGGCTCTGATCCATGACCCTCTTAATTTTAGCTCCCTGGGGGAACTCAGGGTGACCAAATATTGGCATATGTTTGGAAACCAGAAAGGGAAGCTGAAAGGCCTTCCTCACTACCTTCCAACATATTATGATATCCCTTAGTAAAAAGGAGGATCTCACTACCTGTGGCAGTTTAGCTTGTCTAGTGTGGATAAGAGCGGTCAGATCCCAAGGGGCGGCTAACTGTCATTCTAGATGGGTGTTTGAGTAGCAACTAGTGTCGTGTATCCAGTCCACTACATGTCTAAATAAAGAGGCGATATTATAAGCACGCATATTTGGAAAATTAACCCTGCCTTCACTTCTCAGTTGCATCAGTTTTTCTAGTGCAATTCTGGGTTTTTTACCTGTCCAAATAAAATGTGTAAAGGCCTTCTTCAGTCTATTATGTCTAAATGTTTTAAAATCAAGGGCAGGGTTTGCAAGGGGTATAGGAGCCTGGCAAAGCTAACCATTTTAACCAGGTGACATCTACCTAAAAGAGATATTGGTAAGTGATGCCACCGTTGTAGTTCCCCCAATATTTTACCCATAAGGGGGGGTGTAGTTAAGTGAATAGAGTTGATCTGGTCTCCTCCCTATCTTTATCCCCCAATTCGTTATGTATGACTTTGAGACACATAGGTCCAGACCTAGCTTGACCCATTGCTCCTGAGGTATTTTGTCTCCTAATTCTAGAAGTTCACTTTTGTTGATGTTAATCCTGTACCCCGAATATTCACTGAATTTCTGAATAAAGTCAAAGATCCTCCTCAGCTGCTCTAGTGGTCTTGACAAAAATAGTATGACGTCATCCGCAAGTAGAGCAATCTTAACTTTATCTTTGCCTACTCTGATTCCGTCAAATAGATCTGACTCCTCCATAAATCTAGCAAAGGGTTCCATGGCCAGGTTGAACAGCAATGGTGACATTGGACATCCCTGTCTGGTGCCCTTGTGCAAGTGAAAAGAATCAGAGAGGAATCCTGGTGTGTGTACTCTAGTTGTAGGACTATTGTAGACCCCATCCAAAAATGTTCTAAATTTGCCTTTTAAATTGAATGAGTCCAACGTCGCCCCAAGCCACTCCCAACTAACGTTATCAAATGCTTTCTCTGCATCAAGAGTTAGGAGGGCTAGTCTGTCTCCTAAATGCTGCAGTCGTCCTACCTCGTCCAGCACTGTCAAGACTTTTCTTATGTTTTTAACTGCAGCTCTTTCCTTAAAAAATCCCACCTGAGCTGGCTTCACCAGTTGGGGAAGCACCATTGCTACGCGGTCAGCCATTATTTTGGATATAATCTCTTGGGCTAAATCAATAAGTGAAATAGGTCTATAGGAACCAGCCTCCAAGGAGTCTTTGCCATGCTTTGGAATTACTTTGATATACGTCTCCTTGGATCTACCTGGAATATCTCCTGTTGTCAAAATGTTGTTGTAGTAAGTAGTCAATTCCGGGAAAACCTATTCCTTGATTGCTTTGTAAAATTCCCCACTATACCCATCAGGACCGGGTGCCTTTCCATTTTGAAGATGATTTTTAGTTTGCTTCACCTCTTCTTCCGTTATGTCTGCATTCATTACATCCTGTTGCTCCTGCGTGAGTTTAGGGAGAGATAAGCTTTGGAGGAAGGCTCTACCCTCTGTCGTATTTGTGTGTGAGAGTTTGTATAGATCTTTATAAAAGTTTTGCAGAGTGGAATTTATTTTTTTGGGATCAGAGGTTACCTTTCCTTGTCCATCTTTTATTCTGACTATGGGTGATACTTGTAAACGTCCCTTTGCCAATTTCGCCAGAAGCTTACCCGCTTTGTTGCCGTATCTAAGTAATTCGACCTCTTGTCTAGAGCTATACACCTGCTCCCTCCTGTCTATCCACGTCTCAAACTCTTGTTTGGTCAGTTTCCAATGTTCTCTGTTTTGAGTTGAGGGGTTCTGCAGGAACTCTGTATAGGCATGTCTGAGTTTTGCACTCGATTCAGAATACCCCTCCTTCACTTTTTTCTTAAGGGAAGAGACGTACATTAAAATTCTGCCTCTCAGCACCGTCTTTGCCGTATTCCAAAACAGAGCAGTTTCATCTACGTGTTCTCTGTTGTCAGATACAAACTCATCCCACAAGCAGCGCAAGTTGTCATTGAATCCCTCGTCCTTTGTCATGAAGGCTGGAAACCTCCATATAAAGTCTGTTCCCCTGACCGCCCTGTCCGTCAGTTCCATACCCACTGGGGCATGATCTGATATAACCAAATCAAAAATTTCGAGCGACTTTAACCTGTTTAATAGACTCTCAGAGGTCAGAATGTAGTCAATTCTCGACCAAGACTGGTGGACATGGTAAAAGTGAGTAAATTCTCTAGCATCAGGATACAGCCAATGCCAGACATTCCTCAGCCCAGTCTGATTAAGTAGAGAAGTGAATGTGTTCTCCTCTCTCTGGGGGGGTCCTACCCTGACTCTTTCTATCTTCCTCTATCCTATGTACCGTATTAAAGTTACCTCCAGTAATTATCAAGGGAGAATTATCCAGGACAATTTTTCTCTCTATATCTTCAAAAACGGATTTGTTTGAACCGTTAGGGCCATAAATGTTATATATAGAATAGGTTTCACTTCCATGGTCTATAGTGACCCATACCCATCTCCCCTGGTCGTCCCACTCCTAAGACAATAATTTAAAAACGAAGTTGCGGTGGAACAAAATCACTACCCCTGCATGTCTACCCTGTGCTGCCGATCCCACTACTGTCCCCACCCAGAATCTGTTAAGCCTGAAAAAATCCTCCTCCCTTAAGTGAGTCTCCTGAAGTAGGACAATGTCTGGGGAAAATCGGTTAAGGTGCTTCAGTTTCTCAGACCTTTTGTTCGGGGATCGTAGACACTTTACATTCCAGGAAATGACAATCATAGGAGTCCCTGTTAGTTTTGGTTACTACCTGTTACCAGATACTTGATACTTGTGGAAGGGTTAAACAACATGTGGAGTCTTGTCTGTGACTCCTGAAAGAAGAAAGGTGCTAAAAAAAAGAACAAGAAATACACAACAAGGAAATATATCCTAGGGCAACAATAACTCTAAATTTGAAATGCACTGTGATGTGTTCCGAACTGCGCACACCACCAAAAGTGCTATGGACTTTACTTTTTTCTGAGATTGGGAAAGTGGTTGATTACACAAGCATATTAGAGAAACTCAACCTGCACCACATGAAATATAGGGAATATCAATCAGGATGACATCCGTATCCCCCAACTATCCCCTCCCAATTTGTCTAAACAGACCACTCCACCTCCTCCCCCACCAAACCACAGGACACATCCCCAGATGGGGATAGAGGTGATGTAAACAAGCACCTTCTGGCATGGCAGGCCCCACATGACATAACCCATTCCTGGCCCCTCCCCCACCAACCCCCACTTCCTCTCCTCCCAAAAAAAGTTCATTCATTCATTATCTTGGTATCACAAACAGCTCAGATAAGAGTCCAGACCGTTTTAAGGGAAAGCGGGTAAGGGTATATACTACATCACCATTCACAAGTTATTACTGGGTTGCTTCACCTATTACGACCTGTTAACCTCTGGGATTTCGGTGACATTGTTCAGTTGTTCCCCTCTCGATCTCCTCTTCTCTCTGCAGTTTTTGCCGTTTGCAGTATTTTTTTCAATGTCTCATTCGGCGTCCCATGCCGAGTTGTAGACAATGTTGACACCATCTTTTTAGAAAATCCTCAGTAATGCTGGGTACTGAAGTGTGAAGCTCTTCCTAGCTTGATGCAGAGACACACATATTTTGCTGAAAGCTCTTCTTTACTTGGCCACATCTGCAGAATAATCCTCGAACAGAAGAAGTTTCATTCCTCTTATGATCAATGGTTGGGTGCTCTTTCTGTAGGCCCTTATTATGTCAAACTTGTCGTTGTAGTCCAAAAATGTCATTATCACTTGGCGTGGTCTTGTCTGATTACCAGGTTTTTGGGCATGGGTGCGCAGGTCTGGGCCCACCCTGTGAGCCCTTTCAACTCTACAGTCTCTATTAATTTGCAGAGCCGCCGGGAGATCTCTTGCACATAAGCGTTGAAGTTCGGCTACGGGAACCGTTTCAGATAGCCCCACCATTCTCAGGTTGCTCCGCCTGGACCTATTCCCGAGATCTTCAACCTTGTCCGCTAGGTGTTTCGTTTCTGCAACCGTTTCCTCTAACTGTGAGGACAGTTGCTTGTTTTCTTCTTCCAGGGATGACACTCTCTGTTCCAACTCTTCTATCTGTCCTTTATGTTTGTTTAATTGCCCCTGAAAGTTGTGGAGGGCATTCTGGATAACTTTCTTTATGGTTTTCTGGATCTCTGGCATGATATTAGCTGCAACCTTTGTTGCCATTGTTTTAAAGTCTACCGTTTGCATGTGCGTGTCAACTTCTTTGTTGCTGTCATTAGAGTGTTCGGCAGATTCACTCACAAAGGCATTGTGAAGCGGCTGAGATATATCAACAGGGACTTGTTCTTCCAGGGGGCTCGGTACCATTTCTTCCTCCCCTTCGCTGCTGGCCCTGTCTCTTACGCGAGAGTAGTCATTTTTTTGTGCACTACGTAGGAGGTACCGCTCCATAAAGCACAGGTCTGTAAGTTGCAAAAGCACTGTCCCTTTAACGAGGGGAGACAATAAATTGTAGTGTGAGGGTCTTCAGAAGCCAGCAATCAATTTACAAGATGCAGTTCTGTATGATGGCCACTAGAGGGAGGCAGTGTCCTGCAGAAGGCTCTGTGTGAGATGCACTATATTGTTTCACCCACTAGATGTCTCACTTCCTGCTTCCCGGGGATCCAGCAGTCCGGCAGGCTGAGTTTTCAAAGAGAAAAAAAATGGACGTTTCCCGCCCAGAAATCTCTCTACTGCATGCGTCAGTGCTCACCATGCAGCTTTCTCTGCCCTCCTGACCTCCAGCAGTCCTCAGGACTCTCTCTTCAGCACAGGTGAGGGCACTACGTAGCACAGTCTAGGGGGGCAGAGGGACACCAGTGGGGACCTCAACCAGCAGTTCAGTGATCCGTGCTACCCCAGCGGGGGTTGGGGGGGCATTGACCACCCCGACCTACCCCTGATCCAGTCTCTGTCCCTGGCCTCAGCTCTTAATGGCAGGCTCCAGCCCAGCACTGCTGTTCTGTCTTCCTCACTGTAATCTGGCCAGAGCGAGTGATATCAGCCAGCGGCAGTCTCCACAGCAAGAGTCCTGGGTCAGTTGATCCTCCGATCTTTACCCCAGTGCGTCTGCCAGACCCTCAATCTGTCTCTCACCCAACTTTTTCTCAGGGAGTCTCTTGCAGAGGCAGCTATCCCCCAGCAGCTGTGTCTTTGGGGGTGTCGGATGGGCACAGATCCGTCCCTGATTCTTAGTATGATCTCTTGTAGATGCAGGAGCTCCTCACCACACATCCTACATCCTCAGCGCCGGAACAGGAAGTCATAAAGATAATTTTTATTGTAATATCATTTGTTTAGCTTCATATATTCTTAACCACTCAGTCCAAATTTGTTAGATAACATTTTTTGTTGGAGCTAAGCTAATTCAGGAGCTTTCCTATTGATTTATTAGACTGTCTTGATATTTAATTGTCATAAAACAGTAACTTTTATTTTGAAGTTGCATCCTCGTTCTCTCCCAATCATAATTTCTGAGCTTGGCTGCCTGTTTCCATGCAATAACACTACTTTGTAGAGTTGACTAAATACAGTGCAAATCAAAATAATGACTATTGTCTGTATAAAAGCAGAGGGAGGAAATGCAGCAGATATTTTGTGGTGAATCTGTAAATGTATATTTAGATGAAATAATATTACAGATAAACTTTTTACTGTTACTTTATCAACTTATCTATAAAGTAAAAGTAAAAAAGAACTGTTTTAACTCCTTCACCCCTGACCGCTTTTCCGTTTTTTGGGTTTTTTTTCCCTCCCCTTCTTCTGAGAGCCGTAACTTTTTTACTTTTCAGTCAATCTTGCCATGTGATTGCTTGTTTTTTGTAGAACAAGTTGTACTTTTAAATTAAACTATGAGTTTTACCATATAGTGTACTGGAAAGCATCAAAAAAATTTGAAATATGGAAAAATTGCAAAAAAGTGTGATTGCTTGATTGTTTTTGAGATATTTTATTCACTATGTTCACTATATGGTAAAACTGATGTGTTGTTGTGATGCCTCAGGTTGGTCAGAGTTCGTAGACCCCAAACATGAATAGGTTTACTTTTATCTAAGGGGCTAAAAAAAGAATCTGAAATTTGTCCAAAAAAAGTGGTGCAAGTTTTCCGCCATTTTCCAAGACCCGTAGCGTTCTCATTTTTCTGGGTCTATGGCTCAGTGATGGTTTATTTTTGGTGTCTCGGGATGACTTTTTAATGGTACCATGTTTGCACAGATGTTACGTTTTGATCACCTGTTATTGCATTTTGCACAAAATTTGTGGCGACTAAAAAACATAATTTTGACGTTTCAACTATTTTTTCCACTACATTATGTACCGATCAGATTACTTGATTTTATATTTTGATAGATCGGGCATTTCTGAACAAGGCAATACCAAATGTGTTTATATTTTTCATTTTTTTTAAACCTTTAATTTTCAATGGGACAAAAGGGGGGTGATTTGAACTTTTAGGTTTTTTATTTTTTTTTTAATTTTTCAAACCTTTTTTTTTACTTTTATTTCTTTCACTAGTCCCCCAGGTGGCTAAAAGGATCAACTGCCTAATTGTTCATTCTTTCCTCCCGATCAGAACAGCACCGCTCAAATTGGGAGAAATGTGCTCATCTCTTTTAACCAAGGGTGGGATTCAGCCAGTTCTGTTCGGTTGCGAACCAGTTAAAATAGCAGCCGGTTCCCCGAACTGGCAAAAAATGGCTCTTGCGATCCAGTTCTCTGTATTCATTTGTGTTAGTGTTAGCGACCCATGATGTACTGGGTACATCATGGCTCCCTGGTACTTAACGACACACCAGTTCGTCATGGCGAAATCGTGGCCCCGGAGCCCCGGTGACTGCGATCGGTTTACAAAAAACAAAGATTCAAGGGGAAGGAGACCTCTGCCTGACCTCAGGAGGGGTGGTGTCTCCTCCCCGGACCTACGGGGGCTGTGATTGGCTGACAAATGCCACTCAGCCAATCACAGCCACTGTAATGCTTTAGCCATTGAAAATGGCTGAAGCATTGAAATCCAGCCATGATCAGTGCAGCTATAGCATTGATCATTGGCTGGAGCTGGGTGACCTCTGTTTCACCCTCCCCCAGCTCTGATTAGAGAGACTGGCTTTGTGACCGATCTCTCCAATAAACGTGGATCTGGGGCCAATGACCACTCCCCTCAGGTTCACTCCGTCCGAGGAAGCTGAGGAGAGCGATCCCTGTGTGTTCCCCATCGGTAAGTTATAGCCACTGCCATCGATCCACCGTTGCCCCCGATCAGCCGGCGCTGCCACTGCCCCCGATTAGCTGCCGCCATCACAGTCACTGCCCCCTTTCAGCCGCTGCCACCACAGTCACTGCCCCGATCCGCCGCTGCCCTCTTCCATTTACTGCCCCTCCTCCATCCACCACCGCTCTCCCCCATCAGCCACTGGCCCCCCTCCCCCGATCTGCTGCCCGCACTCTCCCATCCTCTTTATCTGCTGCCCCCTCTCCCACTTCTCACCCTCCCCAATCTGTTGCTTCCTCCATCTGCTGCCTCATCCATCTGCAGCCTCTTCCATCTGCTGCCTCTTCCATCTGCTGCCTCTTCCATCTGCTGCCTCTTCCATCTGCTGCCTCCTCCATCTGCTGCCTCCTCCATCTGCGGTGATCCTGCTGCCTAGATCCATCCTGTCAGGTAGCTATCCCCAATCTCACAATCTCACCTTCCGCTCCCCTTCCACCCTCCCCACTCACCCCCTTTCCTCCGCCGCTCCTGCATGCGTTGCACCCTGTCCCATCCTCCGCCGCTCCTCTTTTCACTACGCTCTCTCCCATCCTCTGCCGTTCCTCCATCCACTGCCACCTTCTCCCATCCGCCGCCGCCCCTCCAACTGCCACTGTCTCTCAGCTGTCGCCAACCTCTCACATCCTTCGCTGCTCCACCCACTTGCTACTCCCCTTCATCTGCCACTGCCCTCCATCTGCTGCCTCATTGATCTGCCTCCATCTCTCCTGTGATCCTGTTGCTGTTCTGATCCAACCCGTAAATATTGTTTGTGGCTCTTTTCTAACTATCCCCAATCCCACCTCCCACTCACTCTCCACCCCCCCTCCCGCCTGCTTGCCACCAAGCGCTGATTAGCTACGTGATTGGCTAAACAGGTACGTAATTGCTTGAGGTTTTTTTTGTGCACCCAAAATAAAAAAAAATACAAAACTTGACCAATTACGTACATGATCCGCAAGCATCCTGCAGCCGTACTCGACTTTGGACAAGACTTTTTTTTTTCCTCCCACCTCGTCCCCCCCTTTTTGCAGCACATCTGTGCGTGCGTCCTGATTTTTTCCTATGCCATGGGGAGGTGTAGTTTCCAAAATGGGTCACATGTGGGGGAGCTCCACTATTTCGGCACATCAGGGGCTCTCGAAACGCACCATGGTGCGGCTAACGATTCCAGCTAATTTTCTGTTCAAAAAGTCAAATGACGCTCCTTCCTTTCCGAGTCTTACCATGAGCCCAAACAGTGATTTTTCACCCCATATAAGGCATCTGCGTGCTCAGAAGAAATTGGCCAACAAATTTTGGGGTCCATATAATATTGCTACCCTTGTGAAAATACAATATTTGAGGCTAAATTACCATTTTTGTTGCAAAAAGTAAAATGTTCATTTTTTCCTTCCACATTGCTTTAGTTCCTGTGACGCACATGAAGGGTTAATAACCTTCTTGAATGGGGTTTTGAGTAGCCTGAGGGGTGCCGATTTTAGAATGATGTCACTTTTGCGTGCTTTGTGTCATGTAGATCTCTCAAAATCACTCCAAATTCAATCCAAACCTTGAGCCCCTATAACTTCCTTATATTTTGTTTTCCCAAAATTGTGCTGATGTAAAGTAGATATGTGTGAAATGTTATTTATTAATTATTTTGTGGCAAATGTCTCACTGGTTTAAGAGCCTAAAAATTCAAACTTTGAAAATTGCATAATTTTCAAAACTTTCACCAAATTTCCGATTTGTTCACAAATAAAAGCAAAAAATATTGTCCTAAATTTACCACTAGCATAAAGTCCAATATGTCACGAAAAAATATTCTCAGAATCACTGAGATCCATTGAAGCGTTCCAGAGTTATAACCTCATAAAGGAACACTAGTTAAAATTGCAAAAAATGACCAGGTCAAGTGCGTCAAAATGGGTGTAGCTAACAAAATGGGTGTGGCTAACAGAATGGGTGTAGTTTTCAAATGAGTGGGGTTTACAGAGAACCTGTTAAAAATTTGAATCCCACCCCTGCTTGTAACCTGCAGTTCTCGGCTGCTTGTTACAGGACCTGAGTCATGTGAGCTACAGAAGTTATCACATGACCCTGTGCTACCATGACAACCATTGATCCATGTAATCACGTCATGTGACTTCCGGTGGCAGGCGGTGAGTAAACCTTTATTGCGATCGCCATTACAATGGCTCTGTCACGTTTTGACAGCGCCATTTAAGGGGTTAACAGGTATGGGTGGATAGTGATTCCACTTGTGCCTGCAAGGCATACAAGTCAGCTGTACAAATCAGCTGACATTTGTGCAGATCCCTGTCAACAGCCCCCAGCAGGCGGTGGGGATTAACACTATGACCACTAGAACGTAACTTTACTGCCTGCGGTCGTTAAGGGGTTAAAGGGAATCCTGGGAGCCAAGATAAAGAATATTACCAATACAGATTGTGAGCGCATAGTAACTTTGTAAGAATATAGAAACAATGAAATTGAATGTCCTCTAAAGTACTAATGCATCATCCCAAAAATGCTTAGGTCATTGTATTATTTGATGAATATTCAAAATATTTCAATTTAGCACTTCAAATGGAGGCATAGTTTTACAAGCACAGGAGATATGTGAAATATTTTTCTCATGAGGGACTTTCAAGAAACATTATGTGATTTATGTTAAGTAAAGTCTAAGGAATTGTTGAGTAAAATCTACAGTACTTTTTAAAAAAGCAAAAAGCAATTTATGCTTTGAAGCCTGTACTTGATATTCCCTTAAGTAAGAAAAACATATGAGAACAAAAACATCAGCAAAAGTGGTATAACTAGATATAAGTGAAAAATCTCACTTGAATCAAAATTTGTATGGTTTAATGAAAGCAGAACTTTAGGAAGGTGCTTTCAATTATCTGCTGCATGACTTGATACTGTGTTATTTAGTATAGCATTATTAGAAAGCTTTTTCTATGCTCAGTTTCAGTCTATGCTAGTGTACGACAGTTCTGAAAAGCCCTATCTGAGTGGAGTGAAGGCAAAGCATGAGTATGCATACTTCTACTCCACTCATTCACAATGGAACTGGAGATAGCCGAGCACTGCACTTGGCTGGTCTTTAGAACATTCATTCACTACTCTATATCAATTTTGCGGACTACTAGGTATCATGTGATCTTTATGAATTTAATGTGCTGAATCCAAAAATCCGTTACCTTCATTCATGTCTAGTTTTTATCCTCATATGCTGTTTAGTAAGGAACTTTTATAGTAGTAACATAACATTATATATAATTTTAAGAATATTATTTAGATATGCTAAATACACGAAAAGAAAGACTGAAGATGCAATCGGTATAACTAATAGGAAGACTGCTTAAAGGGAAGGTGTCACACTTTCTATTTTTATATTAATAATAGTGATTATGAAATCCAGTATTTTTACTACACATTTACATTCACTGTTTATTTAGATTTTATTTAATTCTAATTTTACTGAAGCACTGGGGGCTGCCATCATGTATTTGTTGTGAGTAACGACAATTACTCACCTCCTTTATGGCAGCCCTCTGTGAATTCACTCTGATGGTCGGACTCCGACTCTATACTTAATACAGGACAGTTCCCTGCTGTTATTTGGACGTGCCCCCTGGGTTGTCCAGATCACTGCAGAGGGAAGAGATTGGCATCATGTTTGTGCAGCTCACAGCATATGCTGTGTGCTGCACTTTCCCCTTGTCACCCGTTCGGCCTGTGTGAGTACCGGAGCTCCCCCCGTCGCCACTCTTACCATCTCCATTGACATCCCCCGCGCCGCTGCTACCCTCCCCACGCTATCCTTGCTGCAGCCGCTGTACAGTCTCCCTGTCACCGTTTCCCCCTGTTACCCGCTCAGCCTGTTTGAGTATTGGCACCCCTCCCCCCCCCCTGCTGCTACCATCTCCAATGACACCCCCATGCCACCGCTACCCTCCCCTTCATTCTCCTTCCTGCAGTGGGCGTGCGTTCATACAGAGCATTGTGTGCATGCATGCAGAGCATTGCGCGCATGCATGCAGAGCATTGCATGTGGGCATGCATTGATGTGGAGCATTGCATGCGTGCGTGAGTGCATGCAGAGCATTGCGGGTGGGCTGGCATCTGTGCATGCGTGCCTGCAGAGCATTGTGGGTGGGCGGGCGTGTGTGTGGCAGAGCATTGTGGGAGTGCGTGTGGCAGAGCATTGCGTGCGGGTGTGCATGCATGCAGAGCACTGCATGCGGGCGTGTGTGCATGAAGAGCATTGTGTGCATGCGTGCAGAGCATTGCGTGCATGCATGCAGAGAATTATGTGTTTGTGTGCGTGTATGTGGCAGAGCATTGTGTGTGTGCGTGCGTGTGGCAGAGTATTGTGTGTCTGCATGTGCCAGAGGATAGCGGGTGTGCATGTGTAACACTCCTGGCAACAGCGAGGATTTTAATCCGCTTTATACAGTGATGCCACCGGCAGTGAAAATGAGCTTCCAGTACTACAATAAAACAATAACCAGATTTATTATAACGAATCTCACCCCTGTTTATAATGGGACAAAAAAAAAATGAATAAAATGAACAGTTCAATCCTTTACCCAATAATTCATACAAACAAAAAAAATTATCTTGTTTTTCCTACCAGAAGAACAGCCACATTTCCGTGGTCCCGATAAAGAGATATCTTCTTCTGAGCCAACAATGTCACCCCCCTCCCCTAAATATGTCCGGACTTAAACAGGATTAATTCCTAAAGGGAGACCATAATATGTGTCTGTTCTTCCAGTTCACAGTCTCAACACTATCTTCAATCAATAAACCTTCTGGGACCTCAATATGACCGTTTTCAGATATAGATATAAGTGAATTACAACCTAACTTCTTCTAACAAGAAATAACATAATATGAATAACTATATTTGATTTTCTCTCTTTTCTTTTATTTTACAAGAATCCGGACATTAGTAAATTCTTTTTTTTTTTTTTTAAACAATAGATTTTTATTGATTTTCAAGGTATTCACAAAAATGAAGCATTGAGAAAATAGAGTAATTGACTTATAAACTGTAATATTACACAAAACTCTGTAACATTAGGTCAGGAATCAACAACACGGATAGCTAACTGATCAATCGCGAAATAAAGCTATGGCAATATCCATAGCACCTCTATTTTATCGTCAGGGTGAGAAGACCAGAAAGATTGTGGTGGTCTGATATGAATTCCTATAACGTTCCTAACCTCAACCCCTCAACTCGGGTGATTCTCTGCTATAACTGAGAAAAACGAAAACATGTGAGATAAGGATAGAGGGAAGTGAACTATAAAGTAGGAGAAAAGAAAAAGAAAAGAAGAAAGGAGGAAATTAGGGCATTGCACTTTACTTCAAAATCTGGCGGTATAAGGGGGAAGACAAAAACGCCTCCCAATGAAACCACGTCTTGCCAATTGTGTCTCTTTCTTGTTGTGAGCAAGCTACCAGAGACTCCATACGGTGAGTCAGGTCCACCTCTACAAACCACTCTTCCAGAGACGGGGGGTCCATGGATCTCCAGTGTCTGGGGATCACAGTTTTCGCAGCCTTCAATAGGTGTCTGAGCAGAGATTTTTTATATTTAGAGGTGGCTATAGGGAACATATAAAGCAGGATTGCTTCTGGGGACTGCGGTATTGAGATCCCTGTTACCTCCAACACCGTCCTGAGAACTCCATTCCAGAAGGCGCGCAGGGTCGGGCAGGACCACCATATGTGGGACATCAAACCTGGCTCCGCTCCGCAACGCCAGCATGTGTCTGGGACCCCTGGGAACCATTTATTTAATGTGGTTGGGACCCTATACCATCTCGAAATTATTTTATAACTTGTTTCTTGCGACTTGGAACCTATGACTGACTTGTGTGATAGGGCAAAGCATTTATTCCATTGGGTTTTCGTGAAGGTTTTATTTAGTTCTGACTCCCAGGCCTTACAATAAGGGGGGAGGAAGAGCAAATCATTTCCGAGAGCAGTTTGTACACAACTGAAGTCGTATGCGATATAACCGTGTTTGTGAGGCATAGCATTTCAAACGGTGATGGTGGGCGTATCAGTGAGTCCTTCCCAGGGATTGAGACAAAGAAGTTCTGGAGTTGGGTATATTCATAATCATATCGCGGAGTGGAGGGGGTCTCTCCCAGGATCGCGTTGAGTGGTATTAGTGTTCCAGTGGGAGCTACCTGGTGAAAGCGTAGAGGACGGGATTTAGAACAGCCTAAAAAAGGCGGGGCGGTACATCCCGGTTTGAACAAAGGGTTACCTGAAATGGGGAACAAGGGGCCGTTCCCATCTATCAGCCCTTTCTTCAGAGAAGGGATGCTCAGGGTCTTCAGCATATGAGCTGTTGTGTAGGATGTTTCCAGGTTTTTTGGAACTGTGGACGGGCGTAACCAGGGCAGGGTTCCGACCGGGAACGGACATATATCAGTTGCCAGATGCACCCATAGCTTCGTCGAATAGCCATGTATTAAATCCGGCACCCGACCATGCGCTGCTGCAAAATAATAACGACGGCAATCCGGTAAACCCGTCCCACCAGCTTCCTTGGGACGCACTAGGGTTTCCCAACGTAACCTCGGATGTTTTGACGCCCAAACAAAGTTCTTAAATTGTCGTCGAATTCCATCCCAGAATGCCATCGGAATGTAAGTGGGAATCGTGTGTAATAGGTATAACAACCTGGGGAGGACAGTCATTTTTAATATATTAATGCGCCCGAACCAGGAGAAACTTGTCCGCTCCCAAGTGGTTAGATTATTCTCCAATCTGGAGAGAAATGGCTGGAAGTTCAATGTGAACAATCTGGAAAGATCCGAGGGTAGACGAATGCCCAGATAGGTAATGACATTGCCTGGGGGCCACCTAAATGGGTAATGCGACTTTAAGTCATGCACCATCTCATCAGGCAGAGTTACATTGAGGGCCTCGGATTTGTCCATATTGATCTTAAAGTTGGACCACCTACCGAATCCCTCCAATAAATCCAGCAGGTGAGGTAATGAGGTCGTGGGGTTTGTTATATAAATTAGTACATCGTCAGCAAACGCTGAACATTTATATTATTTACCTGCTAATTTAATTCCTCTAATCTCAGGGTGGTTACGAATGGCAGCCAGGAGATGTTCCATGATTAATATGTAGAGAAGTGGAGATAGTAGGCAGCCCTGCCGGGTGCCATTATGGATGGTAAAGGGGTTTGATAATGAGCCATTAATTTTTAGGTTAGCGACTGGGTATTGGTATAATGAAAGAATTTTAGTAAGGAGGGAGGGACCTAAGCCAATATGTGTAAGGGTGTCTGCGAGGGAGGGCCATGAGATTCTATCGAAAGCTTTCTCGACGTCAAGGGATAGAACCATCATCGGTATTTTGTGTGTTTTTGCATGATGTATAATATCTATAGTTTTTAGTGTGTTGTCCCGTGCCTCTCTCCCTGGGACAAAGCCCACCTGGTCGGGATGAACCAGCGAGGGAAGCAGAGGATTCAGTCTATTCGCTATTAATTTTGCAAAATTTTTTAGATCCGTGTTCAAGAGGGAAATTGGGCGATAGCTCTTGCAGACATGTGGGTCTTTTCCTGGCTTAGGGATTACGGTGACAAACACGGTTGTGGATTGGGCAGGGAACGGGCAGGACTCAGAGATGGAATTAAATGCGACCAACATCAAAGGGGACAAGAGATCTACCAATGCTTTATACAATTTTCCTGTGAATCCATCTGGTCCTGGGCTTTTGTTATTTGGTAAGTTTTTTATTACTTCTAACAGTTCAGAGTGATCGAAAGGGGTGTCCAGTTCAGCTATAAGTTCTGGTTTGGGGGTCTTGAAAGGTGACATGATGGGGAGTGGAGGGTTTGTCGGCTTGGGGAGATTGTATAAATTTGCATAGTATGTACGGAACGTGTCAGAGATCTCCGCCGTTGTGTGGACCATGGAGTCATTAAGTCCCTTGATGCAGGGGATAAAATTCTGAGTGCATTGAGAGCGGAGGGCTCTGGCAAGCATCCTTCCAGGTTTGTTGCCATATTCATAAAATCGGCTGCGCCAAATTTGGAGGTACCGCTTATACGATTCGTCTAACAGATGTTTCACTTCTTGTCTCGCTTTGAGGAGATTTCTTAGAGTTTCTGTCGAAAGCGCATTTTTGTGGGATAATTCTAGTTTAGTGACCACTTGCAAGGCGGAGTTCGGGGCTTGGGCTTTAGCTTTTTTCAGCCTAGATCCGTGTTTAATGAGAACCCCTCTCAACACACATTTCAGTGTTTCCCATTTGAGGATTGGGGTGGTCGCGTCGGCAACGTGGTCAGCGATAAAGTGTCCAATAGATTCCCGTATGTCCGCCAGACACTCTGTGTCTGTCAGCAGGCTCTCATTCAAACGCCATGGGCGTACCGTTTTAGAAAAGGAAGGGATTGTGAGAGAGCAGTAAACTGGAGTGTGGTCGGACCATAATATATTACCAATTGCTGTGGAGGAAATCCAAGGGAGAGCCGAGTGTTGAACCATGATGTAATCAATCCTACTATAGGAATCGTGCGGAGTGGAGTAAAAGGTGTAATCTCTGACCTCAGGGTGTTGTAGTCTCCATACGTCACATAGCTGTAAACTAAAGAGGGCTTTTTTGATATATTTAATGGCTTTGTATGATAAGTGTGATTTTTTTCTTTGAGTTATCTAAAGTCGGGTTCAGAGTAAGGTTGAGGTCAGCGCATAAGATTACTGACCCCTGCATCAAGGGGGACGACACGTCCATCAGGTGTGAGATAAAATTGGCTTGATCTTGGTTAGGGGTGTACACATTTAGGAGAGTTAATATTTGGCCCTCGATGTTTAGGGACAGAATGATGTACCTCGCCTCTTTGTCTATTGTACAACTAAGAATTTGGTGAGGGAGGGATTTGTGGATGGCTATGGCAACTCCCTTGGACTTGTTACTAGGGTTGTTGGCAAAGTGCCAACTGGTGTAGTGTTTGTGTCTGATGGTGGGTGCATGATTTTCCTTAAAGTGTGTTTCTTGGAGACACACTATCTGTACCTTATGTCGGTGAAAATGTTGCAGGATTTGTGCCCGTTTTTCTGGCGCGTTCAGACCTTTGGCGTTGAAGGAGGCGATTCTCAATTCCGTCATTGTGATAGAGTCGTAGCGCGATATCGGTGAGTGAAGAGCTTTGTGCAATGCCGTAAGAGAAGTAGACAAAACAAAAAGGGATTAGAGAGTAGAAGAGAGACAAAGAACAGAGCTGCAAGAAAAAAGAAACGTAAAGGCTCAGAGGTATAGCCTCTGTGCAGTAAACAACCTAAAAAGGTACTAACGTATAACAGGAGCTTGTGCAACCTTGTCCGGTGGTACAGAGGCTCACACCCTATGTGGGGCGAAGTCTAGTCTAGTGAGTGGCAAGGTAGCACAGGAGCCTGCGAAACACTCTATTTGGTTTAACATTATAACGTGGTCTAACTGATTATCCATCGGCTATTGCATAAAGGAAATGGTCTCTGGGCATGCAAAATAATCTGACTATAGTTCTATAACTCACAAATATTGTGTTCTAAAAAAACCTCTGCAGAAAGTCACACTCTCGTTGTTACTGGTGTCTTGTTAGGGTGCAGGGGTTCCCAGAGGAGAATCATCCCCCCCCCACAATCACTGTTGTATGCACAAGTTCCTGCCATCCATCCCAGTGTCTCCTCCCACTCGCACCTCTTTTTTTTTTTTTTGGAAACAAATGGGTGGACTCGGCTCACGTGCAATTCCGATTCAATGCTGATGTCCCGTCGGTAGACTTAGTCCTTAGGCTGTAATGCGGCGTCCCATGGGCGGTCCTCTTTTATCTCCCCCCTTCGGTTTTTCTCTGGGGGAGAGTCCAGCAGGGGGACATTCTTGGGGTCTTGTGGGTCTCCCCGTTAAGGCCAGACCATGCTCATTAAGTGCCTCCCAATCAGGCAAAGTGATGTTTGGTAAGTCCAGGCCGGTCAGGAAACCTCATAGGTCTCCCGGGGCTCTGATTGTGAAGGTCTGGTGCGCTTTCCGTACCGATAAAGAGAAGGGGAACCCCCATCTAAAAGGGATTCCCTTCTCTTGTAGGAGATTAAGTAGCGGTTTGAGGGCCGCTCTTTGGGCCAGTGTGAATCGCGATATATCTGGCATTATTCGGATAGGTTGGCCTAGGTGGGAGATTGTTCGCTTCTGACGCGCTGCCTGTAGAATCAATTCTTTAAGTTGGAAAAAGTGAATCCGGCAAATTACGTCCCTTGGTTGGGGGTTGTTCGGGTCAGGGGGCTGTAGGGCTCTATGGGCCCTGTCAATTTCGATAAAAGTGCCAGGCGGGCGCCGAAGCAGGCCATTAAAGATGGAAGTCAGTGTAGATGGGATATCTGCAGCGGTGATGGATTCTGGAAGGCCTCTAATCCGTAAGTTGTTCCTCCGATTTCTATTTTCAAGATCATCTAATGAGGCTTGAAGGCTTTGTAATTGGGAGGAGTGACGTTTGACGGTGTCTGTCAGTGTTTGTATAATTTTTGTCGTGGAGTCACGGGACTGAGATATAGAGTCCACCTTTGATGAGAGATCCGTTAACTCCGAGCGAAACCGGGCAAATTCTTGTTTGCATTCGGAGACAATCTGTGATGTTAGGTTAGTTATGTCCTGTTTGGTGGGAATTGATTCAAGTAGTGTGCGTATATCTGCCAGGGTAATCGGCCTGTCAGCCTCTGAAGGTGTCTGATTATACAGCTGCTTCTTCTCAGAGGATTGTTGATCACATCTGGTGGGAGGGGTGGGTTCACCTGTCAGTTCAACAGGGGCGCCCCTGCGGTCTGGGGCCTTGCTATCTCTTTGCGTTCCTTTTCGGGGGGGTGGAACGTTCGACTCGGCCTCTATCACATCTCCACCTTTGGGGGAGGCTGAGAGCCAGGAAGATCCCGTTGACCATCCATCAGAGGATTCAGTGGAGTGCAGGGCGGGGGGGTTTGCTCCATAGCCCCTGTATCAAGGACTCTAGAGTGGGCCTCAGAGGGGCCCCGGCTGCTGTGTTGGCCAGTTGTGGGTTAAAGGTGGACGCCCCTGCAGATGGGCACAGGGCACAGGGGGACTGCGATCCCTCTCCTGCTCCCCCTCCCCTCTGCAGCTCCCTCTCGTGGAAGCAGGGTGAAGGGGGGGCTCCTTCACCCATGTGGGCGGCTTCATGTCCCCGCGACATCGTTGGTGTCTGTGACTCCCCTGGCGAGCACACTGGGGAGGCACATGCAATGCCGCTGTCTCCCTCAGCGTGGATGGGGGAAGTGCCGCCATTTCCCCCCCCCGCACCTCACCTCCTCCTGAGCCGCTGCATCCCGACTGCCCTCCTCAGCCTCCTGATCACGCGTGCGATCCGGCCGGTAGGTTCCCTCTCTCTCACCGCCGGCTTCTTCACTCCGCAGGAGCGCGGGCACGCTTACAGGTGTGCCTCCACGAGGGGGGCCGCCATCCTGCTCCGCTGGATCCTCCTTTCCCTCCTGTTGCATGGCCGGACTCCTGGGGTATTCTGCAGCAGTAGAGGTCAGTGATGTCCGGGATGCTGGGTACTGCCTGGGGGCTCGGTGATCGGTCCCAGGGGATGCAGGCTCCTCTGTGTGGACGCCTCGTGGCTGATCCCCTGATGCTGCTGGCGGGAAATCTCGAGACTCCCGTCGGGGAGAAATCTGGAGGGTTAGGAGCTGGGCGATATCCCCTTTTGTAGCTGGGGGTTGTGAGGACGCTCGGCCTTTTGCTTTTCTGGTAGATTTGCCCATATTTTCAGTGGATGCCGATGGATTCGGATATGTGCTGCAGGAGCTCCAGAAAGTGCGTCCCTACACCTCCATAGCCAGCCACTCCCCCATTAGTAAATTCTTTTAACAACAAGTAAAAGAACAAAACAAATAAAATAAAATATCAATCCAATCCAAGGTAGGTGCCTTGGGATTTTCACCACGAGCTGTGACCTTTCCAAAGTTCACACCGTGTCAACAACAATCCTTATCAATATCAACACCGTACATGCTTCACTGACATTGTCCTATATAGACTAGTCATTAAGGTTGGTTTATACACCTAACTGATCCTAACTTGTTGGACCGGTCAGAAAGAAGAAGAATATGAGGTACCTCATCTTTGTTTTTGTTTGTTTTTTTAAAACATGGGATGCTTCACCCTCCACGGGCGTTGTGTCCCACTTTACAAAATGGCCAGCTCCTTCCAATGTTTATCTCACTGCTGTTCTTTCTTCCACTCTCCTCCGAACTGGGATAGAAGGTAATTATCCCAAATGTCCTCATTCACAGGAACATATAACTGCTGAGCTTATAATAGAGGATACAAGAAATACAGGTATGTCTACTCCGGATTTTTCTTTTTCCATAGACAAAAAACAGGAACTTTTAGTCCAAGCGTGTCTCCGTTCTCTCTGCATACCCGTAACAACCAACCGCCAGAACAAAACTTTAATCCTGCTCAGATTGAGTGACAGAGCAGTGATGCAATAAAATTATTTTCCTAAGTCCAGCAGCAAAGTTATATTTTTACTGCATAGTTCATCAATTATTCACATCGCAGCATTCATAAAATTATTTAAGTATTGTTTTAACATTTTATAAAATTTAGAATAACAGTGAGTGTTAGTGACATCTAGTGGTCAAATGTCATCGCTACAGGCATAACTCTATACACCCTCTTACACTCCACCCTACTTATCATTAGTCATCCCGACCATCATTATCTGCACAATTTACAGTCAACACATACTGATCAGGATCATATTTCTTGGGGGGAATACCAGCAGTAGTCCTCTTTGATTTCTGCAGATCAACTTCTGAGGAACAAGCGGATATGTCAGGTGTTATCACTACCCCCGGAGGATTTTCTAAATTTTCAGGAATTCTAAGTTGGGGTCTCATTTCTATCTCAGGCTCATCAAAACAATCACACTAGATGTCACCTGCTCGTTTCATCAATACCCCTGGACTGGGTGGCCTTTGCTTTTCACCCTGCAGTTCAGGAGTGACTGACACACATCGTTTCAACCAATTCCTATGCACCATGCGACAAGGACCCTCACTTCCCTCAGGGATAATCGTATACACACTTCCTTCCGAGGAGACTTTATTCACAATATACGGAATATTTTCCCACCGGTCAGCAAGCTTCCCATCTGGTAGAGTAACTCGCACCAGAACTCGATTCCCTTACAGAAATGTCTCCTTGGACACCACTCCCCAGTCATGGTGAGGATGATTTTGTAATTGCTATTTTACCAGCTTATGTACCGCTTCCAGCCAGTTTGTACTTATGGTCCCCGTATCCATCTTTGCGGAGTTCGATACTCAAACTCTTCTGGTGCTGAAAAATTCAGTTCCGGGACCTCCCTTCCAGGCCTTCCAAATATCATCATGTATGAAGAGAACCCAGTTGCACCATGTACATGATTATTGTACGCCCACATTAACTCTGGTACCAATTCAGGCCAACAATTCTTTTGGTCTTTTTCTAGGGTCCTCAACATCTGCAACAAAGTTCTATTAAACCTTTCGCAAGCTCCATTGCCTTGTTCATGGTAAGGAGTAGTCCAGGACTGCCGTACACCATACAACTGTACTAACTCCGTTATAAGATTACCTTGGCAACAGGCTCCCTGATCAGAATGTATTCTTTCTGGGCAACCATATACTTGAATAAAGTGCTTACAAATTACCTGAACCATGGAATCTGCAGTTTGATCCTTAGTGGGTACCACCACAGCAAATTTTGTAAAATGATCTGTTATTACTAGGCAAGACGTATGTCCACTCTTTGAGGGACCCACTGACAAATAGTCAATCAACAGAATTTCTAACGGGGCATACGTTATAATGATTTGTACTGGAGCCCTCTCCCCACACAGTGAACCACCTCCTCTAAACCAGGAGTATAAACAAACCTATATAGCCACTTGTAAGTTTTGTCCATCCCAAAATGTGCATCCTGTACATAGGCCTCCTGAGCCATCTCGGGGGCCAGGGACTCAGGAATCACCACTTGCCAGCGGTGTCTTAATTCAGCATTACCATACATCCAGCGATACATAACTCCGTCGACTACAGCAAGCTGATCCCACTGTCGCAGTAGTTTCTGCCCCTCGGACTTTAATTTGTTTCGCTCACCAGCCCTAAGCCAAGAGTAATCCTTTAGCCTCTGCTTGATGAAGGCCAATTCTATTCTGAATCTTAGACCTGGGCCCAATCTTGTCGAGTCCTATCTAGTAAGGTGCCCCTCTGAGCATCCACCCCACTTTAGCGGGCTATATCTACGAATACCGGCAACCGTCTAAGATCTGGTATTTCAGTGTTTTTCCTTCAGTGTTTTCCAAATCCTCATGCTTTCTCTAGGAATTTATTTGGTACCCTTGATAATGCATCAGCATTCGCGTTCTCCCTTCCAGAGCGAAACTGAATTTGATAATTTAATTTCAATATTCTAGCCATCCACCTTTGCTCCAGCGCTCCTAGTTAGGCATTAACTAGATGAGCAAGTGGATTATGACCAGAACGTCCGAGACTGCCAGATAACCAGTAAATTTTTCGGTCACAGCCCACACCAATGCCAACGTCTCCAATTTGAAAGAGCTATAGTTTTCGTAATTTCTTTCTGCGTTTCTTAAAGACTGACTCGCATATGCAATAACTCGCTCGCGCCCATCTTGCTCTTAGGCTAGCACCGCCTCCAATCTGTGTAAGCTGCCATCGGTATACAACCTAAAAGGACAATCAAAGCACGCATATGCCAACAAGGGTACCTGAGTAAGGGTGTTCCGAATGTCATTAAACACCTCTTGTTGCCTCTCAGCCCACCGAACGGACTTAGTTTTGGGGCCCCGACTAGTACCTTTCAATAACTCATTCAAAGGTTCAGCCAGCTTGGCGATATTTTTCACAAACCAGCGATTATAACCAGCCAATCCCAAGAAGGCCCACACTTCTCTAACAGTCTTGGGGAAATGCCACTTTTGAATTGCTTCAATTTTACTCTCGGCTGGTCTTACTCCCTCAGCCAACACAATATGACCAAGATATTCAATTTGTCTGCGGAACAAACTATACTTCTTGGGCTTAATTTTTAGCTTTGCATCCAGCAACTTTTGGAGCACTTGCCGAAGCTTCAGAAGATGGTCTTCGAAAGTGTTTCCAAATACAATCACATCGTCAAGGTAAATCAGTACTGACTAAAAATTATATTCACCCAGACACTACTCCATCAGTCCCTGGAAAGTACCAGGGGCATTAGTCAAGCCAAAAGGCATTCGATTGAACTCATATAGACCCATAGGCAATAAGAATGCCGTCTTTGCCCTATCTTTGTCGGTTACTGGGACCTGCCAATATCAACTGGCAAGATCCAGGGTAGAGAAGTATGTAGCCTCTCCTAATACCGACAGAGACTCCTGAATGCTAGGCAGAGGATAAGAATCCCTTATTGTGAGCGCATTAAATTTTCTATAATCTACACAGAATCGGAGGGTACCGTCTTTTTTCAGACCAGTACCACTGGAGCTGCCCAAGGACTCTGGCTAGGAAAAACAACCCCATTATCCAACATTTGTGATAACATGTTTTTCACCTCTTGGTACATTGTTGGTGGAATCTGATGGTACCGTTCCCTAATCGGTGGAGTGTCTCCGGTATTGATTTCATGTTCAATCCAGTTAGTACACCCAAAATCCTCATCTCCCCAAGAGAACGCTAATTGGAATTCCCACAAAGTCGCCCCCAGCTGTTTTATCTACATGAGGGTGATTGAGGAATACTCCATCTCCATCAGCTCCAGGATTTTCCTACCATTCCATTCAGAGGTAGGTTTCTCCTTTGCCGCGAGATGGCGTGCCACCACCCAGGTTGTATGCCCACACGTGTCCAGAGTAAACAAATTTCCGGGAATAATTTCTTCATTACAAATATACACCTCGGCCAACTTTGTCCCAACCAACATGGTTACTTCATGTTCTCGAAGATTCAACATCAAACAAACACATTACAGTCTTTCACTATTGCCACTGTGCGAGCAACGAGCAGCCCACTTATATTCTCTGCACTACATACAAACTCTAAGACAACTATGTCATTTAAGTTCCTGTCTGTTCCAATAGGCGACATCAGTACTTTTTCCTGGCCTGCCACTTAAGGGGGCTTTACACGGTAGCGATATCGCTAGCAATTTCTAGCGATAGCGACCGTGTAAGTATCCGCCCCCATCGCGCATGCGATTGTTTGTGATCGCTGCCATAGCGAACATTATCGCTACGCAGCGTCACACATACTTACCTGGTCGGCGGCATCGCTGTGACTGCCGAACAATCCCTCCTTCAAGGGGGAGGGACGTTCGGCATCACAGCGACGTCACCGCAACATCACTTAGCGGCCGGCCAATCAAAGCAGAGGGGTGGAGATGAGCAGGACGTAATGTCACGCTCCCCGGGTCCCCTGCGCTGCTCCCCGGCTCACCTGTCACGCTCCCCGGCTCCCCTGCCTCGATTCCCGGTTCCTCGGTCCGGTCACCGCCGCTCCCCGCTTTCCAGCATCCATTGCCGGCGCGTCCCCGGCGTCCTGGTCCCCGCTCCCGGCGCCCGTCGGCTTCTCAGCCCCAGCCCGGCTCTGCTGCTTCCTCCTCTCAGCTTCCTGCTCTGGCTTCTGGCACTCGGGCCGCGCGCATGCGCATTAGGGCGCGCGCGCGGTCATTGACCCTTTCTTAAAGGGCCAGCATCCATTAACAGGAAATGATGCACACAGGTGCAGGGTATAAAGGGGTTTAATGTCCAAGTGGGCGGGGCCTGATCTTCGTGTTTCTCAAGCTAAGATTCAGGTCTCCTTGTGTTCCTGTGAGATACTCACCTCTCTCTCTTCTAGAGCCGAGCCTGCCTCGCCATCCGGTCCTGCCGAATCCCGAACTCCGAACGCTGCCTATCTGCCATCCTGACAGTCCGTACCATCCCGGATCCCTGCGGTGACCCGTCATCTCGCTCCAAAGGTTCCGGACCCCGCCTGACATCTTCTCGGCTTCCGAACCTGAGCTCCGTCACCCGGACTCCCATCAGTGACTCCGTGGTCCCAGGGACTTCTCCGTTATACTCTTGTGCACGGACTGTTCTGCTGCCTCTAGTGCTCCAGCTATCGGACCCCTTACCAACATCAAGGAGTTCGGCCCAGTGGATCCACCTCCTGGGTCTGCCCGTCCACCTGGCCCTAACAGTAAGATCAGGCCATGGATCCCGCTGCAGCACTAGCAGCCGTACAGGAGGAACTCCAACGCCAGCGTGAGACTCAGACCCGCATGCTGCAATTCATGTCTTCTGTGGACGCCCGCCTGAACACGCTACAAGCGGCAGTTACGTCTTCAGAATCCCGGGCTTCCACTAGTCAATCCACGGCTCCAGCTCCCGTGGCGACTTCTTCGGATGCTTCCAGACTTCGTTTGGCCTCACCACCCCGGTACGCCGGAGACCCCAAGACCTGCAGGGGATTCTTAAACCAATGCTCCCTCCATTTCACGCAGCTGCCGCATTTGTTTGCCTCCGACCAAGCCAAGGTCGCCTTCATCATGTCCCGTCTAGAGGGTGAGGCACTGGCGTGGATGAACCCCTTGTGGGAGAAGGGGGATCCTGTGACCACGAACATCCAGGAGTTCCTGCAGGCATTCCGTGGCACCTTTGACGAGCCCGGACGCGCCTCCGCGTCTGCTTCATCTCTTCTCCGGTTACGTCAGGGGACTCTGACGGTGGGTCAATACGCAATCCGGTTTCGCACCTTGGCTTCGGAACTCGGGTGGAACAATGAGACCCTAACCGCCGCCTTATGGGAAGGACTCTCGGGGCGAATTAAAGATGAGCTGGCGGGTCGTGACGTACCGTCCACCCTGGATGCCCTGATTGCCCTAGCGACTCGAGTGGACATTCGCTTTCAGGAGCGATCCAAGGAAGTGTCCCGTGAGAGACGTCTGGTACGGCATTCCTCTCCTCCGCAGAAGCCCTCCGTACTTCAGTCTTCGGCATCTGGGGTCCCCGTCCACGAGCCCATGCAGATCGACCGAGTGCGGCAGTCTGAACAACGTCGAGCCGAGCGGCTCGCCAAGGGCCTCTGCTTTTACTGCGGAGAGGGCACACACCTGCTACGCTCCTGTCCAGAGAGGCCGGGAAACTCCAAAGCCTAGGGTTGGTAGGAGAGGCCGCCCTAGGTGCTGGGACTCTCTCAGACCCGGTTACGTGGACTGTGCAAGTGACAACGGGAGAGACGCGGTTCACGGCTGAGGCGTACCTCGATTCTGGGGCCGCAGGCAATTTCATCCAGCAGGCCACGGTGGACAAGTACCAGGTGCCGGTTACTCCACTCGACAAGCCCCTGGTGATTGCTTCTGTGGATGGGAGACCCCTCTCTGACACCATCTCCTGGATCACCAGGCCGGTCGAACTGCGTATCGGTGCCCTGCACACCGAGAACATCGCTCTCTACGTCCTCCCACACATGTCCCATCAAATCTTGCTGGGACTTCCCTGGTTACGGACACACGAACCATCAGTCAGCTGGGGCACTGGTGAAATCACCCAATGGGGCTCTTCGTGCCATGATAAATGTCTGAAGACCATACAACCCATCCGACGACCTCCGGTTCCAGAGAACCTACCGGGACTGCCCTCGGCCTATTGGTCCTTCACGGACGTCTTTGATAAGAAGGAATCTGAGGTTCTTCCGCCACATCGTCCTTACGATTGTGCCATCGACCTGCTCCCGGGAACAACACCACCTCGAGGACGGATATATCCATTGTCTCCAGCCGAAACAAGGGCCATGTCTACCTACATCACAGAGAGCCTGGCAAGGGGATTCATTCGGAGATCCTCCTCTCCTGCTGGAGCAGGCTTCTTCTTCGTGAAGAAGAAAGAAGGCGACTTACGCCTATGTATAGACTACCGGGGATTGAACCAAATCACCGTGAAAAACAAGTACCCTCTGCCGCTCATCCCCGAATTGTTTGACCGGCTTAGAGGAGCTCGTGTGTTCACCAAGTTGGATCTACGGGGTGCCTACAACCTAGTCCGCATCCGCTCTGGGGACGAGTGGAAGACCGCGTTCAATACTCGCGATGGACACTATGAATACTGCGTGATGCCCTTCGGCCTGTGTAACGCACCAGCAGTCTTTCAAGAATTGGTGAACGACATTTTCCGGGACCTTCTCTACGTCTGTGTGGTGGTGTATCTGGATGATATCCTTGTCTTCTCTCCGGACCTCCAGACCCACAGAGAGAACGTGCAGCTGGTTTTACAAAGACTGAGAGAGAATCGTCTGTACGCCAAGTACGAGAAGTGTGTCTTTGAGCAGTCTGCTCTCCCCTTTCTGGGTTACATCATCTCCGATACCGGACTGCAGATGGATCCAAAGAAGGTCTCCTCCATTCTCAACTGGCCTCCTCCTTCTGGACTGAAGGCAATCCAACGCTTCCTGGGGTTCGCCAACTACTACCGCCAGTTCATCCCTCACTTCTCTGCTCTGACTGCTCCTCTCTCCGCCTTGACCAAGAAGGAGGCTAATCCAAAGGACTGGTCACCTGTGGCCGACGCCGCGTTTGGCTCTCTGAAGCGGGCATTTGCCTCCTCTCCTGTACTCCACCGTCCGGAGTTAAACCGCCAGTTCACCTTGGAGGTGGATGCCTCCTCCTCGGGAGCCGGAGCAGTGCTCATGCAGAAGTCCTCCTCCGGGAAGATGGTGACTTGCGGATTCTTCTCCAAGAGCTTCTCAGCGCCTGAACGCAACTACACCATCGGTGACCGAGAGTTATTGGCAGTCAAACTGGCTCTGGAAGAATGGCGCTACCTTCTGGAAGGAGCAGTGTACCCCGTGATTATTTACACGGACCACAAGAATCTGGAATACCTGCGGTCCGCTCAGCGACTGAACCCACGGCAAGCCAGGTGGTCCTTATTCTTTGCCAGGTTTGATTTCCAGCTCCATTTCCGACCCGCGGACAAGAACGTACGAGCAGATGCCTTGTCCAGGTCATTCATGCCCATGGAGCAGGAGGAAGAGACATCCCAGCCCATCATCTGCCCTAGTAAAATCATTCCGGTGGCCCCTGTCACCCTGGCCCAGATACCGCCTGGGAAGACCTATGTCTCTGAGACTGACAGGCAAAAAGTGTTACACTGGGGACATGCCTCGAAAACAGCCGGTCATGCTGGTCAGAAGAGAACATGGGGTGCGATTGTACGTCATTACTGGTGGCCATCCCTTCGCACGGACGTCGCTGCTTTTGTCTCTGCCTGCTCCTCTTGTGCCAGGAACAAGACGCCCAAACACCTGCCATATGGCCGTCTTCTGCCTCTGCCGATACCCTCAGTTCCGTGGCAACACATAGCGATGGACTTTATTACGGACTTGCCATTGTCCTCCGGACACACAGTCATATGGGTCGTGGTGGATCGGTTCTCTAAAATGGCTCATTTCGTCCCTATGGCAGGACTGCCCTCTGCTCAGGAACTCGCGGACGCCTATATACATCACATCTTCCGCTTGCATGGCTTTCCATCACACATCGTATCCGACAGAGGAACTCAGTTCACCTCCCGCTTCTGGAGGGCTCTCTGCAAACATCTGGGAGTGACTCTGGACTTTTCGTCTGCCTACCATCCTCAGTCTAATGGCCAAGTGGAAAGGGTCAATCAAATCTTGACCTCCTTCTTACGTCACTACGTCAACGCCCATCACGACGACTGGTCCACGCTACTTCCTTGGGCTGAATTCTCCCATAACCACCACATCAGTGAGTCGTCCTCCAGCTCTCCCTTCCATGTCGTTTACGGACTTCAGCCTTCCGTCCCATTGCCTGTATCCCCTTCTTCGGATGTCCCTGCTGCTGATACTGTAGCCCGTGACTTTGCAACCATTTGGGACTCTGTCAAGGCGTCCCTTGGGCGTGCTTCCCTGCGGATGAAGAGACACGCCGACAAGAGACGTCTGGACCCTCCGTGTTTCTCTCCTGGAGATCTAGTCTGGCTTGCTTCCAAGTACGTCCGATTGAAGATACCATCCTACAAGCTGGGTCCTCGCTACATCGGGCCGTTTAAAGTCCTCAACAAGATCAATGAGGTCTCCTACAAGCTACAGCTCCCGGCCACGATGAGGATACCCAACTCATTCCACGTCTCCCTGCTCAAGCCGGTTGTCCTTGGTCCCTTCTCCGCTGCTGCCAGTTCGGCTCCTCCTCCTATTGCCGATGACGACATCTATGCGGTAAGGGATATCGTGGCCATGAAAACCGTACGGGGCCGACAGTTCTTCCTGGTGGACTGGGCAGGGTATGGTCCTGAGGATAGGTCCTGGGAGCCCCGGGAGAATGTGGGTACTCCGCTGATCCGTGCCTTCTTGTCCCGGTTGCGGGGAGGAGGGCGTGGGGGGGGGGTACTGTCACGCTCCCCGGGTCCCCTGCGCTGCTCCCCGGCTCACCTGTCACGCTCCCCGGCTCCCCTGCCTCGCTTCCCGGTTCCTCGGTCCGGTCACCGCCGCTCCCCGCTCTCCAGCATCCATTGCCGGCGCGTCCCCGGCGTCCTGGTCCCCGCTCCCGGCGCCCGTCGGCTTCTCAGCCCCAGCCCGGCTCTGCTGCTTCCTCCTCTCAGCTTCCTGCTCTGGCTTCTGGCACTCGGGCCGCGCGCATGCGCATTAGGGCACGCGCGCGGTCATTGACCCTTTTTTAAAGGGCCAGCGTCCATTAACAGGAAATGATGCACACAGGTACAGGGTATAAAGGGGTTTAATGTCCAAGTGGGCGGGGCCTGATCTTCGTGTTTCTCAAGCTAGGAGTCAGGTCTCCTCGTGTTCCTGTGAGATACTCATCTCTCTCTCTTCTAGAGCCGAGCCTGCCTCGCCATCCGGTCCTGCCGAATCCCGAACTCCGAACGCTGCCTATCTGCCATCCTGACAGTCCGTACCATCCCGGATCCCTGCGGTGACCCGTCATCTCGCTCCAAAGGTTCTGGACCCCGCCTGACATCTTCTCGGCTTCCGAACCTGAGCTCCGTCACCCGGACTCCCATCAGTGACTCCGTGGTCCCAGGGACTTCTCCGTTGTACTCTTGTGCACGGACTGTTCTGCTGCCTCTAGTGCTCCAGCTACCGGACCCCTTACCAACATCAAGGAGTTCAGCCCAGTGGATCCACCTCCTGGGTCTGCCCGTCCACCTGGCCCTAACAGTAAGATCAGGCCATGGATCCCGCTGCAGCACTAGCAGCCGTACAGGAGGAACTCCAACGCCAGCGTGAGACTCAGACCCGCATGCTGCAATTCATGTCTTCTGTGGACGCCCGCCTGAACACGCTACAAGCGGCAGTTACGTCTTCAGCATCCCGGGCTTCCACTAGTCAATCCACGGCTCCAGCTCCCGTGGCGACTTCTTCGTATGCTTCCAGACTTCGTTTGGCCTCACCACCCCGGTACGCCGGAGACCCCAAGACCTGCAGGGGATTCTTAAACCAATGCTCCCTCCATTTCACGCAGCTGCCGCATTTGTTTGCCTCCGACCAAGCCAAGGTCGCCTTCATCATGTCCCGTCTAGAGGGTGAGGCACTGGCGTGGATGAACCCCTTGTGGGAGAAGGGGGATCCTGTGACCACGAACATCCAGGAGTTCCTGCAGGCATTCCGTGGCACCTTTGACGAGCCCGGACGCGCCTCCGCGTCTGCTTCATCTCTTCTCCGGTTACGTCAGGGGACTCTGACGGTGGGTCAATTCGCAATCCGGTTTCGCACCTTGGCTTCGGAACTCGGGTGGAACAACGAGGCCCTAACCGCCGCCTTCTGGGAAGGACTCTCGGGGCGAATTAAAGATGAGCTGGCGGGTCGTGACGTACCGTCCACCCTGGATACCCTGATTGCCCTAGCGACTCGAGTGGACATTCGCTTTCAGGAGCGATCCAAGGAAGTGTCCCGTGAGAGACGTCCGGTACGGCATTCCTCTCCTCCGCAGAAGCCCTCCGTACTTCAGTCTTCGGCATCTGGGGTCCCCGTCCACGAGCCCATGCAGATCGACCGAGTGCGGCAGTCTGAACAACGTCGAGCCGAGCGGCTCGCCAAGGGCCTCTGCTTTTACTGCGGAGAGGGCACACACCTGCTACGCTCCTGTCCAGAGAGGCCGGGAAACTCCAAAGCCTAGGGTTGGTAGGAGAGGCCGCCCTAGGTGCTGGGACTCTCTCAGACCCGGTTACGTGGACTGTGCAAGTGACAACGGGAGAGACGCGGTTCACGGCTGAGGCGTACCTCGATTCTGGGGCCGCAGGCAATTTCATCCAGCAGGCCACGGTGGACAAGTACCAGGTGCCGGTTACTCCACTCGACAAGCCCCTGGTGATTGCTTCTGTGGATGGGAGACCCCTCTCTGACACCATCTCCTGGATCACCAGGCCGGTCGAACTGCGTATCGGTGCCCTGCACACCGAGAACATCGCTCTCTACGTCCTCCCACACATGTCCCATCAAATCTTGCTGGGACTTCCCTGGTTACGGACACACGAACCATCAGTCAGCTGGGGCACTGGTGAAATCACCCGATGGGGCTCTTCGTGCCATGATAAATGTCTGAAGACCATACAACCCATCCGACGACCTCCGGTTCCAGAGAACCTACCGGGACTGCCCTCGGCCTATTGGTCCTTCACGGACGTCTTTGATAAGAAGGAATCTGAGGTTCTTCCGCCACATCGTCCTTACGATTGTGCCATCGACCTGCTCCCGGGAACAACACCACCTCGAGGACGGATATATCCATTGTCTCCAGCCGAAACAAGGGCCATGTCTACCTACATCACAGAGAGCCTGGCAAGGGGATTCATTCGGAGATCCTCCTCTCCTGCTGGAGCAGGCTTCTTCTTCGTGAAGAAGAAAGAAGGCGACTTACGCCCATGTATAGACTACCGGGGATTGAACCAAATCACCGTGAAAAACAAGTACCCTCTGCCGCTCATCCCCGAATTGTTTGACCGGCTTAGAGGAGCTGGTGTGTTCACCAAGTTGGATCTACGGGGTGCCTACAACCTAGTCCGCATCCGCTCTGAGGACGAGTGGAAGACCGCGTTCAATACTCGCGATGGACACTATGAATACTGCGTGATGCCCTTCGGCCTGTGTAACGCACCAGCAGTCTTTCAAGAATTGGTGAACGACGTTTTCCGGGACCTTCTCTACGTCTGTGTGGTGGTGTATCTGGATGATATCCTTGTCTTCTCTCCGGACCTCCAGACCCACAGAGAGAACGTGCAGCTGGTTCTACAAAGACTGAGAGAGAATCGTCTGTACGCCAAGTACGAGAAGTGTGTCTTTGAGCAGTCTGCTCTCCCCTTTCTGGGTTACATCATCTCTGATACCGGACTGCAGATGGATCCAAAGAAGGTCTCCTCCATTCTCAACTGGCCTCCTCCTTCTGGACTGAAGGCAATCCAACGCTTCCTGGGGTTCGCCAACTACTACCGCCAGTTCATCCCTCACTTCTCTGCTCTGACTGCTCCTCTCTCCGCCTTGACCAAGAAGGAGGCTAATCCAAAGGACTGGTCACCTGCGGCCGACGCCGCGTTTGGCTCTCTGAAGCGGGCATTTGCCTCCTCTCCTGTGCTCCACCGTCCGGAGTTCAACCGCCAGTTCACCTTGGAGGTGGATGCCTCCTCCTCGGGAGCCGGAGCAGTGCTCATGCAGAAGTCCTCCTCCGGGAAGATGGTGACTTGCGGATTCTTCTCCAAGAGCTTCTCAGCGCCTGAACGCAACTACACCATCGGTGACCGAGAGTTATTGGCAGTCAAACTGGCTCTGGAAGAATGGCGCTACCTTTTGGAAGGAGCAGTGTACCCCGTGATTATTTACACGGACCACAAGAATCTGGAATACCTGCGGTCCGCTCAGCGACTGAACCCACGGCAAGCCAGGTGGTCCTTATTCTTTGCCAGGTTTGATTTCCAGCTCCATTTCCGACCCGCGGACAAGAACGTATGAGCAGATGCCTTGTCCAGGTCATTCATGCCCATGGAGCAGGAGGAAGAGACATCCCAGCCCATCATCTGCCCTAGTAAAATCATTCCGGTGGCCCCTGTCACCCTGGCCCAGATACTGCCCGGGAAGACCTATGTCTCTGAGACTGACAGGCAAAAAGTGTTACACTGGGGACATGCCTCGAAAACAGCCGGTCATGCTGGTCAGAAGAGAACATGGGGTGCGATTGTACGTCATTACTGGTGGCCATCCCTTCGCACGGACGTCGCTGCTTTTGTCTCTGCCTGCTCCTCTTGTGCCAGGAACAAGACGCCCAAACACCTGCCATATGGCCGTCTTCTGCCTCTGCCGATACCCTCAGTTCCGTGGCAACACATAGCGATGGACTTTATTACGGACTTGCCATTGTCCTCCGGACACACAGTCATATGGGTCGTGGTGGATCGGTTCTCTAAAATGGCTCATTTCGTCCCTATGGCAGGACTGCCCTCTGCTCAGGAACTCGCGGACGCCTATATACATCACATCTTCCGCTTGCATGGCTTTCCATCACACATCGTATCCGACAGAGGAACTCAGTTCACCTCCCGCTTCTGGAGGGCTCTCTGCAAACATCTGGGAGTGACTCTGGACTTTTCTTCTGCCTACCATCCTCAGTCTAATGGCCAAGTGGAAAGGGTCAATCAAATCTTGACCTCCTTCTTACGTCACTACGTCAACGCCCATCACGACGACTGGTCCACGCTACTTCCTTGGGCTGAATTCTCCCATAACCACCACATCAGTGAGTCGTCCTCCAGCTCTCCCTTCCATGTCGTTTACGGACTTCAGCCTTCCGTCCCATTGCCTGTATCCCCTTCTTCGGATGTCCCTGCTGCTGATACTGTAGCCCGTGACTTTGCAACCATTTGGGACTCTGTCAAGGCGTCCCTTGGGCGTGCTTCCCTGCGGATGAAGAGACACGCCGACAAGAGACGTCTGGACCCTCCGTGTTTCTCTCCTGGAGATCTAGTCTGGCTTGCTTCCAAGTACGTCCGATTGAAGATACCATCCTACAAGCTGGGTCCTCGCTACATCGGGCCGTTTAAAGTCCTCAACAAGATCAATGAGGTCTCCTACAAGCTACAGCTCCCGGCCACGATGAGGATACCCAACTCATTCCACGTCTCCCTGCTCAAGCCGGTTGTCCTTGGTCCCTTCTCCGCTGCTGCCAGTTCGGCTCCTCCTCCTATTGCCGATGACGACATCTATGCGGTAAGGGATATCGTGGCCATGAAAACCGTACGGGGCCGACAGTTCTTCCTGGTGGACTGGGCAGGGTATGGTCCTGAGGATAGGTCCTGGGAGCCCCGGGAGAATGTGGGTACTCCGCTGATCCGTGCCTTCCTGTCCCGGTTGCGGGGAGGGGGGCGTGGGGGGGGTACTGTCACGCTCCCCGGGTCCCCTGCGCTGCTCCCCGGCTCACCTGTCACGCTCCCCGGCTCCCCTGCCTCGCTTCCCGGTTCCTCGGTCCGGTCACCGCCGCTCCCCGCTCTCCAGCATCCATTGCCGGCGCGTCCCCGGCGTCCTGGTCCCCGCTCCCGGCGCCCGTCGGCTTCTCAGCCCCAGCCCGGCTCTGCTGCTTCCTCCTCTCAGCTTCCTGCTCTGGCTTCTGGCACTCGGGCCGCGTGCATGCGCATTAGGGCGCGCGCGCGGTCATTGACCCTTTCTTAAAGGGCCAGCGTCCATTAACAGGAAATGATGCACACAGGTATAGGGTATAAAGGGGTTTAATGTCCAAGTGGGCGGGGCCTGATCTTCGTGTTTCTCAAGCTAGGAGTCAGGTCTCCTCGTGTTCCTGTGAGATACTCACCTCTCTCTCTTCTAGAGCTGAGCCTGCCTCGCCATCCGGTCCTGCCGAATCCCGAACTCCGAACGCTGCCTATCTGCCATCCTGACAGTCCGTACCATCCCGGATCCCTGCGGTGACCCGTCATCTCGCTCCAAAGGTTCCGGACCCCGCCTGACATCTTCTCGGCTTCCGAACCTGAGCTCCGTCACCCGGACTCCCATCAGTGACTCCGTGGTCCCAGGGACTTCTCCGTTGTACTCTTGTGCACGGACTGTTCTGCTGCCTCTAGTGCTCCAGCTACCGGACCCCTTACCAACATCAAGGAGTTCGGCCCAGTGGATCCACCTCCTGGGTCTGCCCGTCCACCTGGCCCTAACAGTAAGATCAGGCCATGGATCCCGCTGCAGCACTAGCAGCCGTACAGGAGGAACTCCAACGCCAGCGTGAGACTCAGACCCGCATGCTGCAATTCATGTCTTCTGTGGACGCCCGCCTGAACACGCTACAAGCGGCAGTTACGTCTTCAGCATCCCGGGCTTCCACTAGTCAATCCACGGCTCCAGCTCCCGTGGCGACTTCTTCGGATGCTTCCAGACTTCGTTTGGCCTCACCACCCCGGTACGCCGGAGACCCCAAGACCTGCAGGGGATTCTTAAACCAATGCTCCCTCCATTTCACGCAGCTGCCGCATTTGTTTGCCTCCGACCAAGCCAAGGTCGCCTTCATCATGTCCCGTCTAGAGGGTGAGGCACTGGCGTGGATGAACCCCTTGTGGGAGAAGGGGGATCCTGTGACCACGAACATCCAGGAGTTCCTGCAGGCATTCCGTGGCACCTTTGACGAGCCCGGACGCGCCTCCGCGTCTGCTTCATCTCTTCTCCGGTTACGTCAGGGGACTCTGACGGTGGGTCAATACGCAATCCGGTTTCGCACCTTGGCTTCGGAACTCGGGTGGAACAACGAGGCCCTAACCGCCGCCTTCTGGGAAGGACTCTCGGGGCGAATTAAAGATGAGCTGGCTGGTCGTGACGTACCGTCCACCCTGGATGCCCTGATTGCCCTAGCGACTCGAGTGGACATTCGCTTTCAGGAGCGATCCAAGGAAGTGTCCCGTGAGAGACGTCCGGTACGGCATTCCTCTCCTCCGCAGAAGCCCTCCGTACTTCAGTCTTCGGCATCTGGGGTCCCCGTCCACGAGCCCATGCAGATCGACCGAGTGCGGCAGTCTGAACAACGTCGAGCCGAGCGGCTCGCCAAGGGCCTCTGCTTTTACTGCGGAGAGGGCACACACCTGCTACGCTCCTGTCCAGAGAGGCCGGGAAACTCCAAAGCCTAGGGTTGGTAGGAGAGGCCGCCCTAGGTGCTGGGACTCTCTCAGACCCGGTTACGTGGACTGTGCAAGTGACAACGGGAGAGACGCGGTTCACGGCTGAGGCGTACCTCGATTCTGGGGCCGCAGGCAATTTCATCCAGCAGGCCACGGTGGACAAGTACCAGGTGCCGGTTACTCCACTCGACAAGCCCCTGGTGATTGCTTCTGTGGATGGGAGACCCCTCTCTGACACCATCTCCTGGATCACCAGGCCGGTCGAACTGCGTATCGGTGCCCTGCACACCGAGAACATCGCTCTCTACGTCCTCCCACACATGTCCCATCAAATCTTGCTGGGACTTCCCTGGTTACAGACACACGAACCATCAGTCAGCTGGGGCACTGGTGAAATCACCCGATGGGGCTCTTCGTGCCATGATAAATGTCTGAAGACCATACAACCCATCCGACGACCTCCGGTTCCAGAGAACCTACCGGGACTGCCCTCGGCCTATTGGTCCTTCACGGACGTCTTTGATAAGAAGGAATCTGAGGTTCTTCCGCCACATCGTCCTTACGATTGTGCCATCGACCTGCTCCCGGGAACAACACCACCTCGAGGACGGATATATCCATTGTCTCCAGCCGAAACAAGGGCCATGTCTACCTACATCACAGAGAGCCTGGCAAGGGGATTCATTCGGAGATCCTCCTCTCCTGCTGGAGCAGGCTTCTTCTTCGTGAAGAAGAAAGAAGGCGACTTACGCCCATGTATAGACTACCGGGGATTGAACCAAATCACCATGAAAAACAAGTACCCTCTGCCGCTCATCCCCGAATTGTTTGACCGGCTTAGAGGAGCTGGTGTGTTCACCAAGTTGGATCTACGGGGTGCCTACAACCTAGTCCGCATCCGCTCTGAGGACGAGTGGAAGACCGCGTTCAATACTCGCGATGGACACTATGAATACTGCGTGATGCCCTTCGGCCTGTGTAACGCACCAGCAGTCTTTCAAGAATTGGTGAACGACGTTTTCCGGGACCTTCTCTACGTCTGTGTGGTGGTGTATCTGGATGATATCCTTGTCTTCTCTCCGGACCTCCAGACCCACAGAGAGAACGTGCAGCTGGTTCTACAAAGACTGAGAGAGAATCGTCTGTACGCCAAGTACGAGAAGTGTGTCTTTGAGCAGTCTGCTCTCCCCTTTCTGGGTTACATCATCTCCGATACCGGACTGCAGATGGATCCAAAGAAGGTCTCCTCCATTCTCAACTGGCCTCCTCCTTCTGGACTGAAGGCAATCCAACGCTTCCTGGGGTTCGCCAACTACTACCGCCAGTTCATCCCTCACTTCTCTGCTCTGACTGCTCCTCTCTCCGCCTTGACCAAGAAGGAGGCTAATCCAAAGGACTGGTCACCTGCGACCGACGCCGCGTTTGGCTCTCTGAAGCGGGCATTTGCCTCCTCTCCTGTGCTCCACCGTCCGGAGTTCAACCGCCAGTTCACCTTGGAGGTGGATGCCTCCTCCTCGGGAGCCGGAGCAGTGCTCATGCAGAAGTCCTCCTCCGGGAAGATGGTGACTTGCGGATTCTTCTCCAAGAGCTTCTCAGCGCCTGAACGCAACTACACCATCGGTGACCGAGAGTTATTGGCAGTCAAACTGGCTCTGGAAGAATGGCGCTACCTTCTGGAAGGAGCAGTGTACCCCGTGATTATTTACACGGACCACAAGAATCTGGAATACCTGCGGTCCGCTCAGCGACTGAACCCACGGCAAGCCAGGTGGTCCTTATTCTTTGCCAGGTTTGATTTCCAGCTCCATTTCCGACCCGCGGACAAGAACGTACGAGCAGATGCCTTGTCCAGGTCATTCATGCCCATGGAGCAGGAGGAAGAGACATCCCAGCCCATCATCTGCCCTAGTAAAATCATTCCGGTGGCCCCTGTCACCCTGGCCCAGATACCGCCCGGGAAGACCTATGTCTCTGAGACTGACAGGCAAAAAGTGTTACACTGGGGACATGCCTCGAAAACAGCCGGTCATGCTGGTCAGAAGAGAACATGGGGTGCGATTGTACGTCATTACTGGTGGCCATCCCTTCGCACGGACGTCGCTGCTTTTGTCTCTGCCTGCTCCTCTTGTGCCAGGAACAAGACGCCCAAACACCTGCCATATGGCCGTCTTCTGCCTCTGCCGATACCCTCAGTTCCGTGGCAACACATAGCGATGGACTTTATTACGGACTTGCCATTGTCCTCCGGACACACAGTCATATGGGTCGTGGTGGATCGGTTCTCTAAAATGGCTCATTTCGTCCCTATGGCAGGACTGCCCTCTGCTCAGGAACTCGCGGACGCCTATATACATCACATCTTCCGCTTGCATGGCTTTCCATCACACATCGTATCCGACAGAGGAACTCAGTTCACCTCCCGCTTCTGGAGGGCTCTCTGCAAACATCTGGGAGTGACTCTGGACTTTTCTTCTGCCTACCATCCTCAGTCTAATGGCCAAGTGGAAAGGGTCAATCAAATCTTGACCTCCTTCTTACGTCACTACGTCAACGCCCATCACGACGACTGGTCCACGCTACTTCCTTGGGCTGAATTCTCCCATAACCACCACATCAGTGAGTCGTCCTCCAGCTCTCCCTTCCATGTCGTTTACGGACTTCAGCCTTCCGTCCCATTGCCTGTATCCCCTTCTTCGGATGTCCCTGCTGCTGATACTGTAGCCCGTGACTTTGCAACCATTTGGGACTCTGTCAAGGCGTCCCTTGGGCGTGCTTCCCTGCGGATGAAGAGACACGCCGACAAGAGACGTCTGGACCCTCCGTGTTTCTCTCCTGGAGATCTAGTCTGGCTTGCTTCCAAGTACGTCCGATTGAAGATACCATCCTACAAGCTGGGTCCTCGCTACATCGGGCCGTTTAAAGTCCTCAACAAGATCAATGAGGTCTCCTACAAGCTACAGCTCCCGGCCACGATGAGGATACCCAACTCATTCCACGTCTCCCTGCTCAAGCCGGTTGTCCTTGGTCCCTTCTCCGCTGCTGCCAGTTCGGCTCCTCCTCCTATTGCCGATGACGACATCTATGCGGTAAGGGATATCGTGGCCATGAAAACCGTACGGGGCCGACAGTTCTTCCTGGTGGACTGGGCAGGGTATGGTCCTGAGGATAGGTCCTGGGAGCCCCGGGAGAATGTGGGTACTCCGCTGATCCGTGCCTTCCTGTCCCGGTTGCGGGGAGAGGGGCGTGGGGGGGGTACTGTCACGCTCCCCGGGTCCCCTGCGCTGCTCCCCGGCTCACCTGTCACGCTCCCCGGCTCCCCTGCCTCGCTTCCCGGTTCCTCGGTCCGGTCACCGCCGCTCCCCGCTCTCCAGCATCCATTGCCGGCGCGTCCCCGGCGTCCTGGTCCCCGCTCCCGGCGCCCGTCGGCTTCTCAGCCCCAGCCCGGCTCTGCTGCTTCCTCCTCTCAGCTTCCTGCTCTGGCTTCTGGCACTCGGGCCGCGCGCATGCGCATTAGGGCGCGCGCGCGGTCATTGACCCTTTCTTAAAGGGCCAGCGTCCATTAACAGGAAATGATGCACACAGGTACAGGGTATAAAGGGGTTTAATGTCCAAGTGGGCGGGGCCTGATCTTCGTGTTTCTCAAGCTAGGAGTCAGGTCTCCTCGTGTTCCTGTGAGATACTCACCTCTCTCTCTTCTAGAGCCGAGCCTGCCTCGCCATCCGGTCCTGCCGAATCCCGAACTCCGAACGCTGCCTATCTGCCATCCTGACAGTCCGTACCATCCCGGATCCCTGCGGTGACCCGTCATCTCGCTCCAAAGGTTCCGGACCCCGCCTGACATCTTCTCGGCTTCCGAACCTGAGCTCCGTCACCCGGACTCCCATCAGTGACTCCGTGGTCCCAGGGACTTCTCCGTTATACTCTTGTGCACGGACTGTTCTGCTGCCTCTAGTGCTCCAGCTACCGGACCCCTTACCAACATCAAGGAGTTCGGCCCAGTGGATCCACCTCCTGGGTCTGCCCGTCCATCTGGTCCTAACACGTAACATCCCGCCCACCTCCTTCCTTCCTCATTGCGGCCGGCGGCAGGTAAGGAGACGTTCCTCGCTCATGCGGTGTCACACATAGCGATGTGTGCTGCCGCATGAGCGATGAACCACGACGCTAAACAACCCTTACCGATTTTTGACTTTGGGACGACCTCTCCATGGTGAACGATTTTCACCATTTTTGAGGTCGTCTAAGGTCGCTGGTAAGTATTACACGCTGCGATATCGTTAATGACGCCGGATGTGCGTCACTAACAACTTGACCCCGGCGACCAAACATTAACGATATCGTAGCGTGTAAAGCCCCCTTTAGCGTTCGCATTAGGAGGTACATACACTAACCCCACAGCTCTCACCTTGACAACACTTTTTTTTATGCCGCAGGTACGCACCATCTGTTGTAACACCCGTTGGGTTTTTCTGTGAGGCGTGGCCCTCCTCCAATAACCAAGCCCTTCTTGTTCAAACAATTGGAAGTCAAGTTCTCTCAGAACATTCATTCCTAAAACCACCAGAATATCTGGTCTGGCCTGAGTTTCACCAGTACCACCCCCTTAATGTCCAGCTCCTGTCCACACACTTTCACACCCATCTAGGCAACTCCTGTCACTCGGATCTCCTCATCGTTAGCTGACAAAAGGTTAATCCAATGCCCAGACTCTGGTTTAACCAGTTGCCCAAATTGTTCTTCGAAGTACCCCACTGGCATAGTGGGCACTTCTGATCCGTATCTACTAAGCATATTACTGCCTTCCCCTCTAGACTTATTGCTAACACCAGGCTATCTGCAATCAAGTCGGTTGGGCACTTAGTGGACAAGGGATTTCGCCCTTGCCTTGCTGTATGCCCAATTACAGTAAGGACTTCTCTTTTAATGACTCTACCGGGTTTTCTGGGCCCTGCTTTGGGCAATCCCATCTCAAATGTTCTGACTCTTGGAAGTTCCAGCAATGCCTCTCACCTTGACTCCGAAACTCGGGGCCTCTGACATGAGTCCCCTCATTCTCCACCCGCGGGGGTCTCTCCAACCCCCATCTCTTCCAAGGCAAATATCCTGAATGAGGGGAATTTGTTGACGTGACCAGACCGAATTTCGGGCGGTCAATGGGGTTTTCCCAAGTTGTCATCCTAGTCAGGTCTTCTTCCACCGCTCAATTGACTTCTGCATGCTGAGCATCTGTTCTTGTATCATGTTCTGGGAACCCTGTCCTCCTCCTACCACTTGAGTACAGTTATGAGAAGTATTCTTTCTCATTTCCATACTGGGAGCCATTGCGTCTTTCTTTATTTCCTCATAAGTGATATCAGGTTTCTTCTGCACTAATGCGGGCAGCTCTCCCTGCATGATGTCATTCTGTAATCCCTCCATAAAATGATCCCTCAAAGCATGAGCTCAATCTACAATAGTCTCTACTGCCAATGAAGATTTCTTTTTTATGTCTCAATATAGCTCCTCTAACGCAATAGCATATTGCACAAAACTTTCCCCAGCCCTCTGAACGCGAATGAACAGCTTAACCCTTAAATGTCCAGCGGTAGCTAAATAGTCAAAGGAGCCTTCCAAGATCTCTATGATGTCATCCACCATCTTCCGTTTTTCCTCTGGCTTCACTAACACTGCCTTCCTGGCATCTCCCTCTAGAGCATTAAGTGCCACCTCTACTTGTACATCATCATGGATTCTATACAGGGCAATAAAACTTCTTAGCCTCCTTGTCACTGGACAATCGTGTGCGCTTATCTGTCAGCACTAGAGTTGAGCGCAGTTCGTGGTTCTCCAATTCGCGGTTCGAGTGATTTTGGGGGGTGTTGTAGATTGAACTAAAACTCGAGCTTTTTTCTAAAAGTTCGTTAGCTCGAGTTACGTTCGAGAACGGTTCTATCAGCAAAAAGCCTAGCTAATTACTAGCTGGCTTTTCACTGTAATAGTGTGAGTCACTCTGTGACTCACACTATTATCAAATTTCAGAGTATAGTGTGCGGGGGCTGCGCGTTTAGATCACTGCTGCTGGGATAATGGCGATCTCCATTTTTTTTTTCTTCCTTCCCTAAGCACGCGTGTAGTGGGGAGGGCCAGCATGTCAGCCAATCCCAGAAACACACACGGCTAAGTGGACTTTTTGACAGAGAAGCAAGGGCATGTGTCATAGGCTGTCCATGTCACATGTCCTTGCATTATAAAAATTGACATTTTCCCCCAGCACGCCATTATCTGCCTTCTGCGTTTGGGTGTCAGTCACCGCACACACAGCTCCTGTCGCCAATCCTGCTGTGTACGCTATACACACAGTGCTCTACTCATTAGGGACAGAAGTTTATTTCAGCCCTTTTAAGGGCTAATTACAGCTGGCTCAGAGCCATAGGTGACAGTCAGGTCCATGGAAACGCTTTTTACATCTTCAGATAACAGCGTCTTTGTAGCTAAGCTCAGGGAATTCCTTGCTGCATTTCACCATTAGGAGGGATAGAAAGTGAGGCTTCCTTTCCTCTACACTGACCCACAACCCGGCCACTGTAACCGCCTGCCCTTTTTTACAAAGCTATTTTAATTGCAGAGTGTTGCCAGTTAGTGCCATCCAAAGAGTGGCTGCTGTCCTCCATTATTGCGCCACTTGTGGCAAGCAAGTCCCACCACCTCTGCATTCTCCCCTCCTGCACATTTTTGCAAAGCCATTTTAATTTAAAAGAGTGCTGCCAGTTAGTGGCATCCAAAAAGTGGCTGTTGGACTCCATTATTCTGCCATTTGTGTCAAGCAAGTCCCACCACCTCTGCATTCTCCCCTCCTGCCCTTTTTTGCAAAGCCATTTTAATTGCAGAATGCTGCCAGTTAGTGCCATCCAAAGAGTGGCTGCTGTCCTCCATTATTGTGCCACTTGTGCCAAGCAAGTCCCACCACCTCTGCATTCTCCCCTCCTGCACATTTTTGCAAAGCCATTTTAATTTAAAAGAGTGCTGCCAGTTAGTGCCATCCAAAAAGTGGCTGTTGGACTCCATTAGTGTCCAACTGGTGCCAAGCAATTTCCAGCACCTCTGCATTGCACCATGAAGCTCATTTTTACTAAGCTATTATAATAGCAAAAAATGCTGAAACTTAGTGGCATCCAAAAAGTGGCTGTTGTACTCCATTTGTGTCCCACTGGTGACAAGCAATTTTCAGCACCTCTGCATTACACCCTCCTGCTCATTTTTAATAAGCTTTTATAATAGCAAAAAATGCTGAAACTTAGTGGCATACAAAAAGTGGCTGTTGTACTCCATTTGTGTCCCACTGGTGACAAGCCACCTCTGCATTACACCCTCCTGCTCATTTTTAATAAACTATTATAATAGCAAAAAATGCTAAAGCTTAGTGGCATCCTAAAAGTGGCTGTTGTACTCCATTTGTGTCCCACTGGTGACAAGCCACCTCTGCATTACACCCTCCTGCTCATTTTCAATATTTTATTATAATAGCAAAAAATGCTGAAACTTAGTGGCATCCTAAAAGTGGCTGTTGTACTCCATTTGTGTCCCACTAGTGACAAGCAATTTCCAGCACCTCTGCATTACACCCTCCTGCTCATTTTTAATAAGCTATTATAATAGCAAAAAATGCTGAAACTTAGAGGCATCCAAAAAGTGGCTGTTGTACTCCCTTTGTGTCCCACTGGTGACAAGCAATTTCCAGCACCTCTGCATTACACCCTCCCACTCATATTTAGTAAGCTATTATAATAGCAAAAAATGTTGAAACTTAGTGGCATCCAAAAAGTGGCTGTTGGACTCCATTAGTGTCCCACTGGTGCCAAGCAATATCCAGCACCTCTGCATTCTTCCCTCCTGCACATTTTTGCAAAGCCATTTTAATTTAAAAGAGTGCTGCCAGTTAGTGGCATCCAAAGAGTGGCTGCTGTACTCCATTATTGTGCCGTTGGTGCCAAGCAAGTCCCACCACCTCTGTATTCTGCCCTCCTGCACCTTTTGCTACGCAAATTTTATAGCAAACTCAGGGAATTCCTTGCTGCATTTCATCATTAGGAAGGATAGAAAGTGAGGCTTCCTTTACTGTCCTGGTACCCATAGAACATGGCCACTGTACCCACCTGCCCACTTTTGCCACGCTATTTAATTTGCCCAAAGCGCTGACTCTTTTTCTACCATCCTAAAATTGTCTGGAATACTAAGTTAGTGTTCCTTTGCTGCCAAGCAAGGTGCAACACATGGGCATTCTACACTCCTTTCCATTTGTGGAACGCAATTATTAACTGCAGGTAGTCCAGCCAATCTTTGATGAAGGTGCAGGCGTGGATATAATGTTGCCTTCATCCAATGGTGGTTCTCTCGATGTCTGACAGCTCAACAATAACATCTGTTTGCACTTACAAAACAAGTGACGACCTGCCAATCACACTCCCGCTTACGGGTAACGGGGTGGGAGTTCAGTGTGAAAAGCATGTGTGACTGCTGTCCCCACAGACACAGAGGATGAAAAGTACGCAGATGCACTTGATGGGGCAGGCGGTGGTTGCACAGCCCCGCTAGGCCACATTGTAGCACAGTGAAATTCCCATTGCGATTTATGCTTCATTTTAAGTCTTGTACTTTTTTGGGCTCCCCAGTATGCAGCAGAACCATGCAACAGGAAAAGCACTCTAGGCAGTTGGGTTGAATAATGGTTGTTTAACTTTCCCAAAACAAACAATAAGAACCATGCATAAAATTGAAATATTAGAACAATCTATTTAGTTGCCTACAACCTGCTAATCCATCTGCGTAGCAGCAGTAATTGTGTGTTTGTGTGTGTGTGTGTTTGTGCGAACACGACTTACCTGTGGCGCATCACAAGAGCTTCAAAGTTATGTACCTAAACATAGACAAAACACATCACCCCCACTGAATACCCTTGTTAGCTGAAGCATCACAGATAATGCAGATGATAACAGTGTGAATGCAAACCACACAGCTCTGCAACACAGTCATGGAAATATTGAAAAGCAACAGTCAATGCAAACATGTCTCGCTGTCCCTTTATGATTTAAACTGTACGTGACAATTTGACAATGCAGAGGCAGCAAGTCTCATTGTCTATATAGTCCATCTACCCAGAACAGATATGTGTTTTGATAATAAAACAAAGTGTTGCGTGCACGCACTACTGTCTGGGCACAGCCTACCGTACCCGGGTACTGTGATGTCCAGTTGCCATAAATACAGACTTTACGCTCCTCTCATGGTAAACAGTATAGACAGCACTGGAAGAATGTTGGTCTGTGGCACAGGATGCTGCTCACTAGCGTTTCGGTACTCCTCACCAAACTCCAAAACGACTCCCCTCACAATTGAACGAAGTGTTTCCGCGGAGGCTCCTTGCTGTAACACACACCTTTAGCTTTTCATTCTGTTCATAAACAGCATCTCCAAGTCCACACCCGAAGATCGTTTTGCTATTGCTATAGTGACCAAACAGACAAAGGCAGCTCCAAAAAAACAGCAGCCCCTTGTGTGTAGTCTGCAACAATGCATGCAATGAACGGCAAATAAGCATGTTGCATTGACAGTGGCTAAAGCTGAGCAATACACCTTCACGCTATCAATTCATATCCATGTGACACTTCATGGAGGAAGTACTCAAAGGTGTGAGTTTTTGCCTTCTACTTAGAGATTGTTGACAAATCTTACAGATTCCATGACTTGGGTGATCCTTTGCGATGTCCAAAAAGTCCCAGGCTAGGCAAGGCTTACAGCCCATGCGACTTGTGTAGCCAACACGACTTCTGCTCAGAGGCAAAGTTGTGGCCCAGGATTCAGTTGTTTACGTGCTTCCAGTACTTTGTCTCTGGCCAGGAAGACGCAATGTAACCTCGTCGTCAGTAGCATCCTCCTCCACATCCTCTGCTGACCTCATCGACTGGCTGACTTTGGTTTGACAGTAAGTGTAGTCTCCAACCTCATCAATCACCCTGTGTGTTTTCATTCCCCTCGTCCTGAGTCCTCCGAGACAACCTCTTCCTGCCCTGACCGAATAGTAAAGTTGTCGTTCCAATCAGGTATCTGTGTCTCCTCATCATGTTCCCCATTGTCTCCTCCAGGAGGATTTACTGTTTGGAAATTAGGGTGTAGATTAGGCTCAGCACCTTCTTTATCGGGGCCTGGATCCGACTCACAAAGCTTCTGGCCATCTGTGCAGATCATTTACCCTGTCTCCTGGAACTCGCTACCTCAACACGTCAAATTATCTGCTACACCCTCAAGCTTCAAACGGAATCTGAAAACTCATCTGTTCAGAAATGACTATAACCTTCAATGACACCACCACCGTGCATACCTGACGACCAACCTACACCACACCTACTGTCTCCACCCAAAAATCCTTTAGAATGTAATCCCACAAGGCCAGGGCCCTCTTCCTTCTGTACCAGTCTGTCTATTTTCACTTGTATATGTATTCTGTATGTAACCCTCTTATCATGTGATGGTTGGCTACTCGATTGTGCGACACGTTCCACAAATTGAACGTGCCGCACATACGATGGTGGCGTTTACGATCGCATACGATATCGTATGCTTAATCGTAACGTGTAAAGCAGGCTTTAGTCTTCATTTCGGGCTACAGCACATGCTCCCACACTTAGTGCGAAAAGCCTCTTTGCACAGGTACTTGGACTTCTGGCCGGGTCTAAGTCCTGTGTTGTGCCTAGACAGCATGCTGAAGCTGATAGTCTTTTTTCGGAGACTGTATTTCATGCTATTGAGCATGCTCAGGCAGTTACTGCATCAGAGGCTAGGTCCGGTAATGAAGTCTTTGGCCCTGCCCCTGATGTGGGGGGCCCATATAGACCACAGGGCATCAGGTGTCCTGACGATGTGGCCAGGCCACTCCCAACTGGCTTGCAGAGGCCTGCCCGTATGACTTGTCACCTCATTATTGTTGGTCAGACGATGACTGCTGAGGTGTTTGGGTCGTGGCAGCCATGAGGTCATCATTGAAGTGGTGGTTCCGAATAGGATGCTAGTTATGCCACTCATGACGTGTCACTCTGCTTTTGTCTCCAGGAGGTGCATTGTGGTCCACCCTGGTTTGGGGCGGGCCCAGGTAATAAAAGGGGCTGAAGCCAACAAGGAGGTGCGCAGTCTTCTATTATGCTCCGAAAGAGCACACCTCCATGTGTTGAACACATTGCGACTTTAGGCCAGAGGTAGGCAGGGATTGGGCGTCGATGCAAGCAACCACAGTTGGTAACGCAGAACGGTTAAGACCAGCTCCTGTCCTACCAGTCCTGCTAGTTCAGCCCAGTGGCATTAACAGGCCTGCTGCTGCACCTGCTGTCCACAGGTGTGGCCCCTACACACAAGGACAGCGTACCCAATGGCCCCTGTGTTGTTAACAGGGAGTTCCTGGGCTGGGTGGGCGTGTGGACCCTGTGACGCTAACAGGTCTCTCAGTCTCCAGATCCGAGTGGCATCTAACTCGGTCCAGGCTACTATTAGTTTCATAGCCACTCAGCTCTGTATCCTCCACCTAACCTTCCATTTGCCAGCCTCTCCTTTTCCATCTGGGAGCACGGTGGACACCGACTGGCGATGGGGATATATACCTTTCTCTTTCTTTTCTTCTTAATCTTTTTATATAGCGGTAACATAGTATATACCACCTTATCCAAATCTGCCATTCCCACCATAACAGATGTTGTTTCTTCAGCAAATGTTACTGTTGCTTAACCACCAAATCCACGGACACAAACTTTTTTCCCCTTTCCAACACACCTGTTCCCCTTTCCACCAGCATCTGTCCTTTTTCAACTCATTTTGTATATGACCAAAATGCGAGGACACTGTACTCAACGCCATCTCAGCACAGCAGCTAGCCCTCGGTCCCTCAGATGTGGACAAGTAAAAGACCATTTCCTCCTAACCTCTGAAGACCACTGCCAGACATAGCTATGAACCTCTTGTTACTGTTACCCCCAGTTCAGTTTTATGATTTTGTGTGCTTGTTACCTGACTACTTTTCCTGCTTGCTGTTTATGTATCTCGTTGGCCGATCCGCATTTCACCTCTGCTTGTTTTCTGATTAAGTCCTGGCCGTCCCATTCTGTTCCTCTTCCTCAATTAGTGTTTTGACCCTGCATGACTACTATTCTCTGGAACTGCAGCCTTCCACAGGTAATGATCAACTTGGGCCCTGTCTAATTCCAAATCACTGTATAGGGGTTAAAGGGTTTCAGGGTTCTGGGGGTCCAGCTTGGTGAGCGGCTTCCCTTTAGTTTATCCTTTACAGCCCGTCTGAGTGTGTCGATCTAGGCAGGCGTTACACCGTGCCCTCTGCAGAAGGCCATATAGGCCGGGATAGTGTTTTAAAAATTGCTGGAGAATCAGATTCAACATGTGAGCCATACAAGGCACGTGTGTCACATTGCCCTGAAGAAGGGCCGCAGACTGGTTTGCATCATTGTCGCACCCGGCCTTCCCTGGCTGCTGTTTGAGTGGAGACAACCATTGATGAAACTCAGTCTCACTCTCCAGAGCTTACCGTCCACAACTCCTCAGCAGTGTGACTCACATTTCCCAGACATTTCTAAGTAAAGAGTTGACCGCATCATGCTGTTGAGCTCTTCTGCCAGCATAGTAAGGAGGTGTGTGGGATTCCTTGGGCGCAGTTACAAGGAAGGGTGGCCTGACCACACAGGATTTGGGCTGAGGTGCAGGAACAACACAAGGTTGATGAGGCAGAAGCAGTGGAGGAACTTGTACATACAGAGGAAGGATTGACACACAAGTCGTGGGGACGGAAAGACTTGTACAGCAGACCGTTCTCCATCTCTCACCATAGTTACCCAGTGCCCAGTCAGCAACATGTAACTCCCCTGTCCATGCTTACTGGTCCAAGTATCTGTGGTGAAATGCACCCTGTCACACACAGAGTTTCTCAAGGAATCGGTGACATTGTGTGTGACCTGCTGTGGTAGCACGGGCACGCCTTTCTTGGAGAAGGGAAGAAAGCAGTGGAAAAAATCCAGCTGGACTCAAAAGGGATAAATAAAAATGCTTCTTTATTTGTATCAACTCGATTAAAAATATATATCCATTTCTCAAGTAAAGACACCGGCTTGTTCACACTGATGCATGGCAGATGTATACTACTACGCGTTTCGGCGGAACGCCTTCCTCAGGTCATAGTCAGTACAAGATTAAGAGGATATTTTTAAATGTTTTTCCTGAGCAGCGAAGTAACTCACATGTTCTCAATAAATTAATTATATAGGGGAGTATACGCTGCTCAGGTAAAATCACAAATTCACAAGAGAAAAGTACAAAAAGACCATGAAGTATTTGTCTAACCATAAATTACATAGGTATCCATCCAGATAAAGTAAAGAAAAAATATATATATCAATTAACATTTAGGTATGAAAATCTTATAAATATACATATCCTTTTTTCTTTCTTTTTTTTCCTTTTTCCATAAATGGACATGAAAATCAATAGACACAATAAAACCCCACTTTATAGATGTAAATAATCACATTCGTTTGTCAAAACACATTATAGGAAGCAAGATATATAAAAAGAACATTGCCCACAGGTATATGAAGAGAGAGAGAGAGAGAGAGAGAGAGAAAGAAAACAAAAAAAAAAAAAAAATTGTTTATATATATATATATATATATATATATATATATATATATATATATATATATATATATATATATATATATATATGTCTCGCAGTTGTCAGCCGATGCCTACCCATATATACAAGACCCAAACAGAAAACAGATCAGTATTAATGTGCGACAGAAATATCAGTGCTGAGGTCTACAGCAACAAATCAACCACACTCATACAATGGAAGTGTAAAGTGCTGTTGTATTAGTCTCGCAGTTGTCAGCCAAAAAAAAAAGTTAAATTTTTCTCTTTTTCAAAAGCCTCAATAGCATAAGATCAAATCATGTCTGCTATTTAATCCCTTTGGGAGGCGGGTATCCAACATACAAATCCACCGACTTTCATGATTAAGTAGCTTTCTCCTATAGTCGCCTCCTCTCAATGGTTTAAAAACCTTCTCTATACCCTTAAATTTAAAGGCTGTCAAATTGCCCTTGTGAACTGTGGCAAAATGTCTAGATACCGCAGAGATACCAATGGTATTAGCGTTCACTGAGTCGGACATGTGCTTACGTATACGTTTTTTAAGTGGCCCCACTGTACAGCCTACGTACTGAATCTGGCATTGTTCACACTCTATCAGATATACCACATGATCGCTATTACAGTTAATGAAAGTATTAATGTTAAAGCTATTACCATTGTGGAAAGATACAAAGGTATCACTCTTGCTAACAAAACTGCAGCATTTACATTTAGCGGCACCGCACTTAAAAAACCCTTTGACTTCTAACCACGTGGCAGATCTGACCGGCCGTGTTGAGACAAATGTGCTAGGAGACAAAATACTCTGCAAAGTGGGAGCCTTTCTGGCAACAAATCTAACTGCATTCTTGCTCATAATTTCCTTCAATCTCTGATCTTGGTTCAACAGAGGTAAGTATTTTTTTATGATATTTTTTATACTGTCAAATTGATCACTGAATTGCGTGGAGAAGGTAATAAAACAATTATCGTTGTCCCTCTGTTTAGATTTGTCAGCAAGGAGGTCTACTCTATTTACTCTATCAACTATATGCTCTGCTCTGTCTAATACCCACCCAGGATAATCTCGTGCTCTGAGTCTGTCTTTAACCCTTTGTGCCTCTTTTTTGTATGTATTTGGGCTGGAACTATTTCTCTTAGTACGGATCAATTCTCCCACTGGAATATTTCTCAGAACATGTTTAGGATGGCAGGAAGATGCATTCAGTGTGTTATTAGTGGCCAGAGGTTTCCTAAAGGGAGAAATACATACTCTATTGTCTTTAATGGAGAATTCAATGTCCAAAAAATTAATTTTTGTTTTATGTATATTGTGTGTGAATTTCAGATTGAACTCATTATTATCCAAATATGAAAACAATTCCTCAGCTCTGGATTCTGTGCTCCTCCAAACAAGTAACATGTCATCTATATATCTCCCCAGCCACAAAATATCACTAAAAAAAGGTGAATTAGTACTATATAAAAACCTCTCTACCCAAACCGCCATAACAATGTTAGCAAGGGAGGGTGAGAAAACCGCTCCCATGCTAACACCGCTCCGTTGCAAAAAAAACCGTTTATCAAATGAAAAATAATTGTGACTGAGGAGATACTTGACCGCAATTAACAAAAATTCAACAACAGAAGGGTTATAATTGCTGAAACTATTCAAAAAATATTCCAAACAATTAATAGCTACATCATGAGGTATTGTCGGGTACAAACCAATAACATCTACTGTGATCCAGGTGTATTCTTTTTTCCATTCCATATTATCAAAAAGGGAAATAATCGATTTGGAATCTCTAATGTAGCTAGGGATGAGTCTGACCAGCGGCTGCAGATAATGGTCGACCCACTCACCCAGCTTTTCATTGAGACCCCCAATACCCGCTATTATGGGTCTAAGGGGAGGTGGAAATAACCCCTTATGTGTTTTAGGTAAGGAATGATACACCGGGACCACAGGATGATTCACAAATAAATAGTCTTTAAGTTTACCATCAATAGCATTAATAGTTAAACCCTCATTCAAAATAGACAATAACTCAGACTTATATTTTTCTGTAGGATCAGACATAAGTTCCAAATACATGTGATCATTGGAAAGATCTATGAAATTCAATTTCTTATAAAGTCCAGAGTTCATAATGACCAAAGCCCCTCCTTTATCTGATTGTCTTATTATTAGATCATTGTTGTTCCGTAAATCTTTTAGTGCTTTCCTCTCACTACTAGACAAATTATGAGACACATTTGTAATATTTGTAGTATGTCTCTCCAGCTCCAAAAGTTCAGATTCAATCAATTTCTGGAATGAATCCAGAATGTGCGGTCTTGATTGCAATGGGTAAAAGGCAGGGTTAGGTGTTGCAAATGAATTATTAAGACATATAACATCCTCATTGGCATTTTTCTCTAAATATCTCAAATCCCATAACACAGTCTGTTCTTGCAAACTCAAAAATTCTTGTGAGATCACTTGGGAAGTTGAGACTATAGGGGCACATGTCTCATTACTTTTGTCAAAGTGACATTTGACTGTAAGGTTTCTCACAAATTTATTAATGTCACATAGAGTATTAAATATATCAAAGTCTCTGGATGGGGAGAACCCCAATCCCTTCGATAAAACATTAATTTGTGTTTGTGACAATATATAACTGGATATATTCCAGATTGGAACACTCACCAATTCTTCAGACTCCGAGTATGGTATTTTCTTCCTGTGTTTCTTGCCTCCCCTTCGTCGTTTTTTGCACGCTTGCGGTTTTTATTGTTGTGGTTGGGAAACCACTGGTTATTTCCCATAGAAGTGGAGGTAGAAGCATTGGATGTATCAGAAAGATCATCTGAAGCATTGGAAACTGTGTGCTCTGAGAGAAAGCTGGAACCGACAAATGAAACTTTGTTTCTCATAGATGATTTTCTTTTGTAGGAAAAAGATCTCTTATTCCAGCTGTATACTTGATTATTAGCATAGTCATCTTTGTCTCTGATAAATTTCTTTTTCTTCATCTCTGTAATGTGTTCCTCTAATTTTGCAAGGTTATTTGAAATATTCTCCTGTAATTTGCCAAAATGCTTGTTACCAGAAAAAACATATGCTGCAGTTTGTAGGTCTTTAATTTCTTTTTTTATATCGACCAAGTCTTTCTCTTCCTCTTGCAAAATTAGTTTAATAAGATTCAAGGAACATTGAGACAAAATATTATTCCATTTATCTTGAAAGGTTTGATCATATTGTGAAGTCACTCTTTTGTGGATACGGAGACCTCTGGGAATCATGTCATTATTGAGATAAGTCTGTCAGTTTCTTGGAAAAGGAATAGCAAATGGCCATCGGCTCATGGGGCACTGCAATGGGCATAAGGTCTCGAAAATCCTCGGTCTCAAAAGGGTGTAAAAGCAGCCTTTCTGTAGCCAACAAGTTTGAGATGCTGAAACTAAACCTCTTAGGCATGTCATGCCCTTCGAAAATCATGTAAAACACAGCGAGGGGACCCCAACCAAAGTCTCCCTCGTTTCCACTAATTGGGCCACACACACCCCACACTTGACTGGCATCAGTTGATCCCCCTTTTCAAAATGAAAAAGATGCTTTGCATGAAGCACTCTCAAAAATACGCGTGCCTTTCGCCTCCCCTGGATGACCCAGGGGAAGAAAAGTCCTCTGAGAGCCATGACTTGTTCATCTTGGTTCTTTGAGAAACACAGCGAGGGGACTCCAACGACAGTCTTCCTCATTTCCACTAATTGGGCCACACACACCCCCCCACTTGACTGGCATCAGTTGACCCCCCTTTTCAAAATGAAAAAGATGCTTTGCATGAAGCACTCTCAAAAATATGCGTGCCTTTCACCTCCCCTGGATGACCCAGGGGAAGAAAAGTCCTCTGAGAGCCATGTCCACATTGTCAGTGGACAGACGCATGTGCTTATCTGTCAGCAGACCCCCAGCAGCACTGAAGACAGGTTCCAAGAGAACACTGGCTGCGGGACACGACAAGATCCCCAAGGCGTACGTGGCAAGCTCAGGCAATTTATCCAGATTGGAAGCCTAAAATGAGCAAGGCTCAAGTTGCACAGTAATGGCATCGATATTCCCTTGTATATACTCATATATCTGTGTCTCCTCTTTTTTCTTGTCCAGCTCTTTTGTTTTCGAATGAGTATATGTCCTTGTCACTTTCCCATGTGTTTGTGTTGTGTTGTGAGTTGTTTGTCACCTTTTGGACACCTTTGAGGGTGTTTTCTAGGTGTTTTTATGTGTTTGTGATTGCCTCCCATTGTTTCATATGGGGTTTGAGTGGTTCGCCGAACCGAACTCGAACGCGACCTCCGTTCGGCGAACCAAGCTCGAGCCGAACCGCGACCGGTTCGCTCATCTCTAGTCAGCACACACCCAGCAGCACTGAAGACACGTTCCGAGAGAACGTTGGCTGCGGGACATGACAAGATCTCCAAGGCGTAAGTGGCGAGCTCAAGCCATTTTTCCAGATTGGAAGCCCAAAATGAGCAAGGCTCCAGTTGCAGAGTCATGGCATCGATATTCACTTGGAGATACTCCTGTGTCATCCTCTCCAGGCGTTGACTATGTGTCAGACTTCTTGTGTCTTGTGGCCTTGCAAAGGATGGTCTAAAAATTCATGAAATGATTCCATAAAATTGCTGTTACCACCAGATACGGTGTTACTGGTACGGTTTGAGTTATAATGACTCGACAGTCCCATGGTTGGCAAGTTAGAACTGTAAGATTCACTCTGTGCACCACTGGTGTTTAGTGGAAAAGCCAATCTCATATTGTGTAACAGCTTCTGCTGATACTCCTGCATACGTGCATCCCTATCTATGGCAGGAATTATTTCGCCATATTTTGACTTGTACCAGGGATAAATAATAAATAAATAAATCTTTATTTTTATATAGGACTAACATATTCCACAGTGCTTTACATACATCAGGAACATTGTCCCCATTGGGGCTCACAATCTAAATTCCCTATCTGTATGTCTTTGGAGTGTGGGATAAAAACGGAGTACCCAGAGGAAACCCACACAAACATGGGGAGAACATACAAATTCCTTGCAGGTGATGTTCTTGGTGGGATTTGAACCCAGGACCCCAGCGCTGCAAGATTGTAGTGCTAATCACTGAGCCACCGTGCTGCCCTAAGAGGGCATCTAAGAGTGTGGCAACCCAGTAGTCAGCATTACTTTGAATTCTGACAATCTGAGGGTTTCGTTGTAGGTAGTGCAGCAAGAAGGTCCTCATGTGTCTTGCACATCCTGGAGGACCAAGTCCTTGCTGTGTTGGCGGCGAGATGAGAATCATGCTTCCTTCCTCTGCCCTCACCCCAACCTCGCACAACAGAAATGTGAGCAAGGTCTCCCTCATCTGCTGAGTCTTCCATGCTCATTGCCAGTTCATCCTCCATTTCTTTCTGGGCTCCTGCACCTTCCTAAACAGTTTGGCTGCTACCATGCGCCCTTGTTAATCCTTCTCCCCCACAGTCCCATGCCTGCCGCCTTAGTGCTGCTGACCGTCTGAACCTTGTAGGTCTTGGTATCCCTTCTGCATATGAATCCTCCTGTACTTCCTCCCCTTCCTCTTGTCCCACCACCTGACTCCGAATACAGTTTAGAGTGTGCTCCAGCATGTAAATGACTGGAATTGTCATGCTGATAATGGCATCGTCAGTGCTAAACATCTTTGTCGCCATGTCGAAACTGTGCAGAAGGGTGCATAGGTCCTTGATCTGAGACCACTCCAGCAGCGTGATCTGCCCCATCTCTGGATTTCATAAGCCCAGGCTAAACGTCATAACGTATTGGACCAGGGCTCGGTGGTGCTGCCACAGTTGCTGCAACATGTGGAGAGTCAAATTTCAGAGTGTCAACACATCACATTTCAGCCGGTGAATCGGCAGGCCTTAAGACTTCTGGAGCGATGCAAGTCGTTTAGCTGCGGGGTGTAAACGGCGGACGTGAGCACATAGTAACCGTGCCCTCTGCAGAAGCCCATGTAGGCCAGGATAGTGGGTTAAAAATTGCTGGACAACAAGGTTCAATACGTGAGCCATACAAGGCAAGTGTGTCATATTGCCCCGGCAAAGGGCCACACACAGATTTGCAGCATTGTCACACATGGTCTTCCCTGGCTGCAGATTGAGTGGAGACAACCATTGCTGAAACTCATTCTCCAGAGCTGACCACAACTCGTCAGCTGTGTGACTCACATTTCCCAGACATTTCAATGTAAAGACCGCCTGATGCCATTGAGCTCTGCTGCTAGCATAGTAAGGAGGTGAGCGTGATTCCTTGTGCGCAGTAGGTGAGCGTGATTCCTTGTGCGCAGTTACAACGTTGGTGGCCTGACCCGACAAGCTTTGGGTGGAGGTGGAGGACCCAGACGAGGTGGAAGAGGCAGAATCAGTTGAGGAACTTCTACATACAGAGAATTGACGCACAACTCATGGGGACGGCAAGACTTGTACAGCAGACCCTTCTCCATCTCTCACCATAGTTACCCAGTGCCCAGTCAGCGACATGTAATGCCCCTGTCCACGCTCACTGGTCCAAGTATCTGTGGTAAAATGCACCCTGTCACAGACAGAGTTTCTCAAGGAAGCGGTGATGTTGTGTGCAACATGCTGGTGTAGCGCAGGCACACCTTTCTTGGAGAAGTAGTGGCGACTGGGTATCTGGTACTGGGGCACTGCGACAGACATAAGGTCTCGAAAATCCTCTGTGTTCACCAGGCGAAAAGGCAGCATTTCTGTAGCCAACAGCTTGCAGATGCTGAAAGTCAACCTCTTAGCTTTGTCATGGCTAGGAAGAAATGGTCTTTTACTTGTTCACATCTGAGGGACTGAGGGCTGGCTGCTGTACTGAGACGGCGTTGAGTAGGGTGTCTCTGGCAAACTGCTGGTTTGTAAGGAAAGTGCAGGCGGAGACATAATGTTGCCTTCATCCAAAGGTGGTGCTCTCAATGTCTGAGAGAGCTCAACACCAGCAGCTGTTTCCACTTCCAAAACAACTGATGACCTGTCAATCACACTGCCTGTTGCGGGTAAAGAGGTGGAAGGTCTGCGTCCAAAAGCATCTGTGACTGCTGTCCTCATAGTCACAGAGGATGAAGAGCACAAGGATGCACTTGAAGGGGCAGATGGTGGTTGGCCCGCTCCGCTAGGCCGCATTATAGCACATTGAGCTTCCCACTGCGACTTATGCTTCATATCCATGTGATGGTTCATGGACGAAGTACTCAAACTAGTGAGTTTTTGGCCTCTACTTAGAGATTGGCGACAAATCTTAAAGATGACATGAGTTGGGTGATCCTTTGCAATGTCAAAAAAGGACCAGGTTAGGCAAGGCTTAGAGCCCATGCGACCTGCAGAGCCCCCCGACTTCTGCTCAGCGGCAGAGTTTTGGCTGAGGATGCAGTTGTGGACGTTCTTCAGTACTTCCAGTACTCCATCTCTGTCCAGGAAGGCGCAACCAACCTCATCATCAGTAGCATCCTCCTCCACCTCCTCTGCTGACCTCATCGACTTCCTGACTGTGGGTTGACAGTAAGTGGGATCTATAACCTCCTCATCACCCTGTGTGTTTGCACTCCCCTCGTCCTCAGAATCAACCTCTTTCTGCCCTGAGCGAATACTTAAGTTGTCATTCCAATCAGGTATCTGAGTCTCATCGTCATCAGCATGTTCCTCATTTTCTCCACCAAGAGAAGTTACAGTTTGGGAATGAGGGTTTACATTATGCTCAGAACCTTCTTCATCTGGACCTGAATCTGACTCACAAAGCTTCCGGGTATCAGTGCAGATCATTTCCTTGTCTGGACTCACTGCAGCTTTGGAGCAGACCTCTGATTTCCAGGCTATAGTGTGACTGAACAGCTCTGCAGACTCAACCATCTCTGTTACCCCATACTCTGCAGGGCGGGTGGAGATTTGAGAGCTGGTAGAAAGCAAGTGCGATTAGAGTGACACTTCAGAGGACTGGAGTCTTTGGGATGTTGAAGTTGAGGTGAAGGAGAGGCCACTTGATGGAGCACTTGAGATCCATTCAAGCATCTGCTGTTTTTGTACCTCATCTACTTTTGGTAGCAATGGTCGTTTCCGTAACAAAGGGATCATATCAGATTGCCCACGGAAAGTAGTAGACATCTTACTTTGGCTGGAAGATGGTCTTTCTTCAGCAGATGTTACTATTGCTTTACCACCTACCCCACGGTTGAACGAACATCTAAAACACAGCAAGTAGACTCCAACAAACTTTTTTTCCCTTTCCAAAACGCCTGTTTCCCTTTCCACCAGCATCTGGCCTTTTGCCACTCATTTTGTTTGTGAACATATTGGACACTGCTTGTTGCAGTTAAAAATTGTGTAGTAGAAATGGAGAGGTGGTGTAGCTTTCTTGACAGCAGTGGTAGGTCACTGACTATCACAGACACTGATATTATGCCCCAAAGAATTGCCTGGACTACCTGCAGTTAAAAATTGTGTAGCAGAAATAGAGAGTTGGTGTAGCTTTCTTGACAGCACTGGTACGTCACTGACTATCACAGACACTGATACTATGCCCCAAAGAATTGCCTGAGCTGATTTAGACAGACACTGTGAAAAACCCTTGCACAGCACTGCCACAGACCTGCCTAGCAAAAATGGCTATGGACTGCTCTAATGAAGCCCTGAAAAGGGCTGAAATTTCAAATAGTCCCTACTCCCTAAACCGATGTTTCGATTAGAGATGAGCCAACCCCTAGTGTTCACGTTCTATTCGGTTCGCCGAACGGCGGCTTAGTTCGGCGAACATTTGGCGAACGTTCCACGAACACCTTCGAACTCTATTGAAAACAATGGGAGGCAAACCTATGCAACACATTATACATGTACACATACAGTTAATAAACATTGTCATTACACTTACAGGTCCCCGTGAGACACGTCCTGCACTCTGTCTCCCGCCGCTTTAGCTTCCGATCATCGCTGCGCCCTCCCGGTAACAAGCACTGATGATAGGACCTTCCGTGACGTTGTCATAGAATGTGACCAGTCACGTGTCTATTATCTCATTGGCTGCAGACTGGTCACATGGCAAGACGTCATGCTTGGTCCTGTCAGTGCATCTCTCCGGTACGCGGTGCTTGTTTGAGCATCTCCGTGTACCGGCGAGATGCTTGGGCAGATGCTTGGCTCATCGTTCCTGCATGTGGGCACTCTTTACAGAGTCAGCCCACATGCAAGGACTGGATGCCACAGCCGGTTACTATAGCAACAGTGGCAGCGTTGACTTCACCACTTACAACCCGCAGCCTCTGCTCACTCACTGAGTGATTAGACTGCACGGGAGCAGCAGCGTTCTTCCTCCCATGCAGTGCTGTCTGATGTAGCAGAGCTGCATGGGTTGAAGGAGAAAGAAGACAGAATAACAGGATCGTGGAGGGGTGAGAGGGAGTAATAAGCATGGAGTCTCTATGTGTGTCTGTGTATTTATTTCTATTAAAGTATTTTTTCTCTATGTGGTGTCTTTTTCTTAACCCCTTATTAGAGATTCTTAATGGCCCGGTCAAACTTGCCTGACATTAAGAGTCTCTGGCTTAATACTACCTAGTAAAACAAAGCTAGTATTAACCCATTATTACCCAGCGAACCACCGTCACCAGGGCAGCTGGAAGAGTTGGATACAGAGCCAGATGATGGCGCTTCTGTGAAAGCGCCATTTTCTGGGGCGGCTGCAGACTGCAATTCGCAGCAGAGGGCACCTTAAAGCTCGGGCCAACCTGTGCTGCGGATTCCAATCCCCAGCTGCCTAGTTGTACCTGGCTAGACACAAAAATAGGGCGAAGCCCATGTCATTTTTTTTTTTATTATTTCATGAAATTCATGAAATAATTAAAAAAGGGCTTTCCTATATTTTTAGTTCCCAGCCGGGTACAAATAGGCAGCTGGGGTTGGGGGCAGCCGTACCTGCCTGCTGTACCTGGCTAGCATACAAAAATATGGCAAAGCCCACGTCATTTTTTTGGTGCGCAAAAAAACCCTGCATACAGTCCTGGATGGAGTATGCTGAGCCTTGTAGTTCTGCAGCTGCTGTCTACTCTCCTGTATACACTAGTGAATGAAGCATGCTGAGCCTTGTGGTTCTGCAGCTGCTGTCTGCTCTCCTGCATACACTAGTGAATTGAGGATGCTGAGCCTTGTAGTTCTGCAGCTGCTGTTTTCTCTCCTCCATACAGACAGACAGCAGGCAGCAACTGCAGAACTACAAGGCTCAGCATACTCCATCCAGGACTGTATGCAGGAGTTTTTTGCCCCCCCAAAAAAATTACATGGACTTTGCCATGTTTTTGTATGCTAGCCAGGTACAGCAGGCAGCTACGGGCTGCCCCAACCCCCAATTGCCTATTTGTATCCAGATGGGAACCAAAAATATAGGGAAAAAAATATACAACTTACGGGCAAAGAGATTCACATCCTTTGTCCATGTAGAGGCATCATAAAGGGGGGTAGGTGTAAAGGACAAACCCTTTTGCAACAATGAAATATGTGGTCCTTCCAGATGAAAAGATGACAAATTAAAGATCTGAAGTTTCGTTGTATCACTCCCAGAATTTAGGGTTTCCCTGTCCCTAAAAAAGTAAATGATCGAGAAGATGTAGATTCCACCATTGGGGTAGTCGGTATTGTTCTGGTGCCTTGGCTGCCCTGGTTCACAGAAAGTGTAGATAAACTCTGCTGTATATCTGCACATTGAGGTGTATGTTGATTTGTCGATATACCAATCTGTGACACTGCCTGTTGTATGATAGGATTTACATTGGTGCCTACAGTATTTGCAATGTTTTGCTGTATAAATGACATAGGCATCGACAGACTCTGTAATATATTCGTGGTCTGTGGTGTTCCACCAATTTGTGATGTTATTTGTTGTATAGTAGGCACAACAGACATAGTGCCTACACCCTGCAGTGCATTTTGTTGTAAAGATATGCCAGTTAATGTGGACGAAGGTACAATTCGTTGTATACTGGGTTCCTTGTTTATCAATGAACTGTGGCCTCCAAAGATTGTTGGAATTGTTTGTTGGGTAAGGGCCACCCGTGAATTGGACAATCCCAACAAGGAGAAACCAGAGGCACCATGTACTAAATTGCCAGAATTGACGACTCTTCAGTTCTCTCCCATTGCTGTTACTTCCCATGATCTGGAAACGGGATTCTTTCTCTGTTTCCAATTCCTATTTTTCCCACTTTTGCGTTTCGTTTCTGTCTATTATTTGAAGCACCAATTGAGCTATCTGATTCCGATAATTCTGTTTCTGACAAGTCGGTATTGCTAGTCCTAGTGTACTGGGGGGGCCTTCTATTCCCCTTATATATTTGATACACTTGCCCTGTTTCGAAGTCTTTTAGATCCCTAATAAACTTCTGGTGTTTACGATCTTTTAGAACTTTTTTGAACTTTTCAAGATTGTTTTGTAGGGCAAGTTCAACTTTAATAAGTCAGGTTGGGAGGACTATTTCTGTAATTCGGCAATCTCTTTATTGAGTTGTTCGTTAATCCTTCCTAAACAGATTTTCTCATATGTCAATAAGTATTCAATCATACGTAATGAGTTATCTGTTAGAAACTTCTCCCAACCTTTAATAAAGTTAATATCCTCTTTATGTGAAATCGGGGTTATCTTAATTCTCAGCCCTCTATACACTATCTTCCTTTGTAGGTAGGTTTCAAAGCTAGCTACCTCCCACCACCTTTTTATCTGTCTCTTAAAGGTCTTGGTGATGTTATCAAAGAGGGCACCCAAGTCGCTTTGTGCATAACCTGAATTACCAGTGGAAAAAACTTGAAAAGCTTCCAATAGAAGACTATCCAATTTAGTTCTGTGTGACAGAACCTGCCATGCTCGGGGTACAATCACAATAAGACCTGTTTGGGTCTGATAAAGCACAAACACTAACCTCTGATTGTCACACCCGTAGGGGTAATTATACAAACACTATTTGCCCGAAGGGCAGCAAGAGGTACCCTAACTAAAGACCTAATCAAATAAACTTTATTAAATTATATAAATGGACAAAAGTTAAAATTGGCAGATGGGAAGCCAATTCCGTATAAGATAAGTGCGGCCACGGACCGACACTACTCTGGATAAATTCTTAACGTAATATGGCTGGCTATCACCTACACTGCCTGTTAACAACTAAGAGCTAATAGCCTCCCCGACATGTTTTGCCATGACTGGCTTCATCAGGGGGGGAAATATTGTTGTTCTGAACACCACCAATTATGTGAACATGGTCAATGCACTTTTGAGTGATAGAGATACATATTCTATTTTAAGAAAGGATCCTACAGAGAATTTTTTGAAAGATTTGATCTGCCTCTTGAAAGGAGCACTTGAGTCTAATCTGATTTCCGATGATGAATTTAAATTCATGTTTAATCCCCACCCAACCACGGCTACTTTTTATGCACTACCTAAAGTGCATAAACAAACATCTCCAATTAGGGGCAGACCAATTGTTTCTGGGAATAATTGTCTTACGGAAGGAGTGAGCCAATACCTTGATGAACTACTGTCCCCATTTGTGGAAAGTCTCCCGTCTTTTGTCAGAGATACAAAAGATATGGTCTGGAAGTTGAACGAGATATCAGTTTTAGAAAGTACGATTTTGGTCAGCCTCGATGTGGAGGCGCTACGCCATGACATTGGTCTAAGAGCAGTTAAGACCTTTCTTGATACTAAAAGCCAGAAATATCAGTTACATAATGAGTTTCTTTTGGAGTTATTGAAGTTTGTGTTAAAACATATTTTTTTTTACCTTTGCGGTACCCTCTTTCATCAGATAAGAGGTACCGCTATGGGTACATCATATGCACCAAATTTTGCAAATATTTTTTAGGATGGTGGGAGGATAATTTTGTTTTCTGTGATGATTTGAGTTTTTTGTCAGCCATATTATTTTTTGGGGTAGGTACATCGATGATGTGCTTATCCTATGGGACGGACCAGTCTCCATATATTTATCGGAAACCGACTTCAACTAATTGTCTACTCCACTGGGATAGTTGGCACCCAACATCTTTGAAGGCTGGCATCCCAATGGGTCAGTATCTCCGGGCTCGGAGGAACTGCTCGAATGAGCAGCTTTTTGAAAAAGAGTGTAGTAACCTCTATAATAGATTCTCTGTAAGAGGTTACCCCAAGAAGGTGTTACATCGTGCTTATCACCGGGCAAGATCCACGTGTCGTGACAGTCTCCTGGGAGATACTGCATTTGGACAAAATTCTGATTTGATCAGGATTATTGGTACCTTTGACGCACAGAGTAATGGGATATCAAGGGTTCTACGACGTTATTGGCCTTCATATAATGGGTGGTTCATATCCATGCTCCACATGCTCCTTATGCTCCTTTTGTAGGTATTTACCCAGAATACGCGAATTTGTAAATCCAGCGGATAACAGGAGGTATACAATAAGGGACAATATTAATTGTAAGACTAAAGGGGTAGTATATATTGCATCTTGCCCCTGTCCCCAACTTTACGTGGGGAAGACAATACAGGAGTTCCGTAGAAGAATTTCCAAACATTTCAGTTGTATTAATACCAAGGCTGATACGCCCCTCTCTATAAATATGAGAACTAAACATGCGGATACCCCTTTGGATTTACATTTCTGGGGCATTAGAAAAATTTTCCTGGGCCCAAGGAAAGGCATCCTGGATAGGTTGCTGTTACAAGAAGAATCCAAATGGATCTACAGATTGAATTCATGATCTCCTGTGGGCTTAAATGAGGGCTTTACTTTTTCAGCCTTTTTGTGATGTTAAGGAGAGCCATAAAATCAAATACTTGATTAACCTCTTGACAATGGATTGTGAGAAATGTGTTAATTTGCCTTACATGAGCCAGGTTTTCAGGTATAACTAAGATGGCCACAGGTGACTTCACAGACCCTACCATCAGCATGGATCCACCAGATGACATCCCTCCCATCACCATCACCATGGATCCATCCAATGACGTCATAGACCCGCCTACGATGACGTCCACCAATCAGCTCATGGACTAACACATTGTTCAACCCACTGACCAATGGACACATCCAAGTATGCTCACTGTAGAGCCGACCATGCCCCTTTCCTAGGTTATATAAATTCATGCTCTTGAAAAAATCAGCAGTTCTGAGCCACCTCTGACCGAGGAAAGATGAATATCCGACTGTGTGTCTGATGTCATTTTTTAAGCATGCACTCGATCCACACCAATTAGGCCAGGCAGTAGGCAACAAGTGATCTCTGATTAAGAGTTCACCCCAACAGTGACAATAAACCGTTTATATGGTGTCTAACGTATTGGACTAATAATTATGTAACCGACTTCCCTGATTATCCTTTTGGACCCATTATTGAACTGAAGGTAATAACTGATCGCCTAAATTATATGAATCATTAGTGTGTTTATAGTGGCCAAAGTAAATTGATGATAGATCACTTTAAACCTTTGAGCATATATAATAATTCTATATTTATATTTAGTGTCTGAGCAAATAATGGCCATGCCAGTTTATTCCTAAGTCTATGAGCGTGCACAATGGAAAATTGTCTAAGTCCATGAGCATGCGCTGCATGAGGGAATTTCCCCTCCCCCCTGCACTCTCTGTATTTGATACTTTTAAAGTCCATAAGCATGCGCTGTTTGGCTTTTTGTATCTGATATTTTCTAAGTCCATGAGCATGCTCAGTTTTCATTTGTGAGATAAGTTTTAAGTCCATGAGCATGCGTTGTTTTTGTCCTTTGTATTGGTTTTCCTAAGTCCATGAGCATGCTCAGTTTACAATTGTGAGATATTTTCTAAGTCCATGAGCATGCGCTGTTTCGTTCTTTGTATCTGTGGTGTGTTTTTCTAAGTCCATGAGCATGCTCCGTTTCATTCTCTGCATCTGATCTTTCTATGTCCATGAGCATGCTCAGTGTACATCTGTAAGTGTATGCGTTGTTTCGCTCTCTGCATCTAATATTTTCTAAGTCCATGAGCATGCTCAGTTTACAACTGTGAGATTACCCATAGTTCATTGTGGGATTACCCATAGTTCATTGTGAAGGAGACGAATGTCACATGATCGAACTTAGCTCCCGGATGCTTGTTCTGATAGGCGGCAGGTTTTCCTGCTGGGAAGCTATTCATTGGTGGACTTTATTGATTGACTGATTAACAACCCTATTATAGAGGGAGACATAAAGCCATATTAAACTGTTGAAATGCCTGGAGTTATATCGGTCACCTTGATAGGTGCTTACTTATGAGTGACTGATATATTGGCAAATCATAGCATAGAACACATAACAGTGCTCAATCACATCCAATTGAAGTGTGAATGGAAGTTATCCTGAATTTGATTTGGCCACTGGAGTCCACCACTATTGGTAGCCCTATGGTGAGGTCACCATAAGGGGTTTTAAAAGGGGATGTAACCGGTTTTCAGCGTTCTATAGCCTCAGCCCCCTGATGAAGCCAGTCATGGCGAAACATGTCGGGGAGGCTATTAGCTGTTAGTTTTTAACAGGCAGTGTAGGTGATAGTCAGCCATATTACGTTAGGAATTTATCCAGAGTAGTGTCGGTCCGCAGCCACACTTATCTTATACGGAATTGGCTTCCCACCTGCCAATTTTAACTTTTGTCCATTTATATAATTTAATAAAGTTTATTTGATTAGGTCTTTAGAGTACCTCTTGTTGCCCTTTGGGCAAATAGTGTTTCCTCTTCATACTTGGGACTGGAGCACACTGTGCGGTAGCTCCGCCCACAGATGAACTTCAATGCAGGAGGTGCACAGAGCATTCAACAGTAACTGCTGTGTGCCAGTGTGGATCAAAGGGTCGGCAACTGCACTATTCAGGATCCAGGCTAGTGCGGCTGCCAACCCAAGCACTGCAGACCCCGGAACTCAGCCCGGGGCCCACAGGACTGAAGATGGTGAGTGGGCACCCCTAGCTGTCCAAGGCCCCGACATTTGCCCGGGTGTGTCGGATGCTGATGCCGGACCTGGATGTAGGGTGTGTGGAATATGGGGGTTCAGGGTGTTTGAGAGAGGTGTAAGTTGGGATCTGTGTAACATATAGGGATGCAGCGTGTGTGGGATATGGAGTGCACGGTCTGTGGGATATGGAGGTGCAGTGTGTGTGATATGGAGGTACAGGTTGGGGTGCAGTGTGGATATGGAGGTGCAGAATGTGTGTGGGATATGGGGGTGCAGGATGGGTGAGATATAGCACCACAAAGGAAGTAAAGATGAGGGACAATGTAAGTGCGCCACCATGGAGATGTAGATGTGAGGAACTTTTACTGTAAAGTGAGGGAGGGGGAATTGGAGCATTCACTCAGTATACAGAGTGACAGCACATTATGGGAGGCAGTAAGGACAGTGTGAGGGCACAGTATGAGAGGAGCAGTATACGAGGGACAACGTGAGGGCACAGTATGAGGGGAGCAGTATATGAGGGACAATGTGAGGGCACAGTATGAGGGGAGCAGTATATGAGGGACAATGTGAGAACACATTATGAGAGGAGCAGTATACGAGGGACAGTGTGAGGGCACAGTATGAGAGGAGCAGTATACGAGGGACAATGGGAGGGCACATTATGGGAGGAGCAGCATACGAGGGACAATGTGAGGTGACAGTATGAGAGGAGCAGTATACGAGGGACAATTTGAGGGCACAGTATGAGAGGAGCAGTATACGAGGGACAGTGTGAGGGCACAGTATTAGAGGAGCAGTATACAAGGGACAGTGTGAGGGCACATTATTGGGGGAGCAGTATACGAGGGACAATGTGAGGGCACATTGTGAAGGCTGTACAGTGTGAAAAAACAGCAGACTATGGAGAGGGGGTAATGTGACGAGGGACATGGAAGGTGTTTACAATGTGGAGGCCATTCTTACTATCACAGGTGCATTAATTTCTATGTAAAGCGTATAGGACACGATTATTGGTGGTTTTACAGATATTTTTCATGAAGAAAGACAGTGTGGCGGCCATAATTCATGGTGGAGGGATGGTGCAGTGGTTGTAGTATATCAGAGGCACAATGTGGAGGACATGTATCATTACGGGGACAGTGTGGGGGGGGGTCACTTTTTCATCAGAGAGCATAGTGGGGGGAAATATTTTGTCAGGTGCACAGTATATTGGTTATTTAGTTAACAACATGTGCGGATATTTTTTATTTAATGTAATAATGACACTCATATATGGGATATGTGTGGAAAACCAGAAAATGGAAGTCTGCGGAAAGAAGCTGTGTACGTCCAAAGTCATCATGTCATCTGGATCAGATGAAGAAGAATGGGGTGAGACAAAGCAAATCAGAGAAGAAGTCGCCAATACGGTACCTGGATCTAAGGAGCATTTATACTGGACATTCCCTGCATTTAAAGGGAATCTGTCACCAGGTTTTTGCTCCCATATCTGAGAGCAGCATAATGTATTGACATAGACCCTGATTCCAGTGATGTGTCACTTACTGAGCTGTTTGCTATAATTTTGATAAAATCAATGTTTTCTCTGCTGCAGATCTAGCAGTTATACAGAGCTCATAAATATGCTGGACTACCTGCAGCATGCCAAGTAGTCCTGTAATGATAATCTACTACTGATTAGACAGTAATTTTATCAAAACTAAACTAAGCTGGTCAGTAAGTGACACATTGCTGGAATCAGGATCTCTGCCCCTACATTATGCTGCTCTCAGATTAGAGGGGAAAAATCTGGTTCGACCGTTTGATTATATGAAGCTTTTCGGCAGCTGTTTAATGGCCTGTGACTGCAGACTTGTGAATCCTCATAGCATGCACACAGTGCACAGTCATGGTTTTCCAGTGTCGGTGGTGAGAGCGTCCGTCAAGTGAGCACAAGTGTGCAATTGGCATACTTCTAGCCACATCTGCATGAGGCTTTAGTCTGACTTATTGGTAGGGTACATGATCAATTTAAGTGCTTAGAACAGCATGAACGCCAACTACGGCCCTGCCGCTACACTTAACCTTACAAGTCTGTACATGCATGCTGCAATATTTTTTTCTCAGACCATTCGGTCCAAGGACAAAATCGAACATGTGCACTGCCTCATTGGATAACATTGGTCCGAATGTGATCCAATATTTTGTTGAATCACACTTGGATCAAAATACAGGTGTCTACACAAGCTATTAAATAAGTAATAACGTTTGGAACACCATTCTAAGTCTCAACTGGGTGCAAAAACCTAAAAAAACATCACTATGGGGAGATAAGGTATGCACACCAGTGACTATGTAAGGGGAATACATAATATAGCAGAAACTGCTGTGTGACCACACCTATTGCCAATCCACATCATACGCATAAATAGCCTGGGTCTCAGCGTCCCATACACGGTAAGTTTTTTAACTGCATGAGAGGACACACACTAGCTAGGGACCCCAACGTAGAGAAATACTTTGGCGTAGTGTTGGGGCTCTATTGCATTGATCAATTCAGTAGCTAAATTTCTCTTTATTCATATATTCATGGCAGTAATGCAGATTCCATTTTTCACATTTTCACTCTTACATATAGCTATTGAATTTTTCAAGTCAGTATTCACACAGCAGTTTCTGCTATTTCATGTATTCCCCTTACATAGTCACTGGTGTGCATACCTTATCTCCCCATACACAAGCTATTAGGCTGCGACACCATCGTTGTAAATATGTTTACCTGGTTAGGGGCCCACTCAGATGTTTCGCCCCCTTTGAGCCGAACCCCTAGCTATGCCTCTGGTGAGAACAAATCCCTTAGCTGTTAGTCTGGGGAAGGGGAGTGGCTTGTGGTAAGTGACAGGGGTTGCTAGGCAGAGGAAAAATGACAGTTGAAGGAGTGACAGTTGAAAGGAGTCAGTGATAGGTGTAAGGATTGTGAGGAGACCCCAACGGGCGACTAGGAGGTAGTAGCCTGAGGGTAGACAGATCCCAGGTACTATGCAAGACGGGGTACTGGACCCCAGAGTAGACGACAGCTCCATGCGGTCTGCTGATCCAGCCATGTGTGGTGACTTCCAGGGTACCACACCACCCATAGGCTCAGGGACACAGCCTCATATATAGGACCCGGGAGAGGGCACCTAGAAGTAGCCTACCCCACAAGGGACTGTGAGGCCTGTCGTACTGGGCCTGGAAAGAAAAGGAGCAGAGCGGCGCAGGTCACTGACAGCTTCAGGCAAGGGGACCATCAGCTCTTTATGTGCACGGAGGGCTCAACTGGGCCTCAAGTCAGCACTGGGACAAAGGAAAGTCGGTTGACCAGCCGTACCAAACTGCACTTCCAACATCCAGTGTCTGCAAGAACTGTGTCGTGTCTATTACTAGCACACCACAAGGCGCAGCACACCTACATGGGACTTAAGCCCCTAGTGACGGAGGGCGCAAACACACTTGCTGCTATACCATCTGTCCCTAAAACCACAGCAGCGGCGGGACATCTTATTACCGAAACCCACCAGTGGCGTCACGAGTGACATACAAAACAACCCTGTTACCGAGCGCACCCCAGGTCACGGCCACCTGTGACGGTGATCCCCGTTATCCATCGCACGTAACCGAGTATCCCAAGGGCCTGGGGTGTGGCAACGCTCTACACATACAGGCATACGTACATATACATATTTAAAGACAAATTCACAAAAATGTAAATCTATACACAGTCATATACACTGACATACATAGAAACACGCATCATACATACTAACACAGACACACTAGAGATAGTTTTAATATGGGGAAGCCAGCAGCAGCCTCACTAACCTCCCCTACTTGTCTCCCATCTAGATCCTCCCAGGAATGTGGCTGTGAACGGTACTGTGATGGCTGTCACTAACAGACATGGCCGCACACAGTGCACATTGACACTGCTGTGTATACATCACATGAAAGGCTGGGGACATAAACATTACTGGGGTGCATACACATTACTGGGGAGGGGAGTGTCGCGGGCGGAGGAGGGGACGCTATGCTCTCCCACTGCTCGGGTCCGGCCGCTGCTGCGGATGCTCGGTGGTGGGTCGGATCCCGGGGACACGAGCGGCGCTCCTCGCCTGTGAGTGAAAAGGGGGGATTTTGATTGTGGGGATTTGATTACTGTCCGTGACGCCACCCACGGTTGTGGTGATATTAGTGACACCACCGCTTCTCTGGACGGGGATCCCGGGAGTGGTGACAGGGAGCAGCTTTGTTTTTAGTTCTCCCCTCCGTGGGTAGAGGGTTGGTTGTCCCGGGGCCCGGTGATGGGGTAGGGATGGATGGCAGGCAGGTTATGGGGCCTGGTGAGGTGCAGGGTCGCGGGGGCAGCGCTGTGCCACACGGCACGGTGGTACTCACTCAGCCAATGATGAGGACACAGTTCTCGGTAAAACAAACGGCTGGATGGACGGGTCCCACAGGCGGCTGCGGTAGTTTTTCCCCTGACCCTGGTTGGTAGTGTAAGTCCTTTCTTTCGCCTCCGTGCACGCTCCTCCTGCGCTCCGGTTTCCAGCTGGCTCCCCGGTTCGGTACCGGTGGGCCACCGCCCAGCCCCGGCTACCGACGGTTCCACCAACTGTCTTCCCGGCTCCCACAGACGGCCAGTACCATCTGCCTCACTCTCTACCCGTGGGTCCTAGGCTCCAACCTAGGCCCCTGTCTGCTTCTGTCTCCCTGCAGACCTCCTCTCTCTTCCTCTGCCTGGACTTGTCTCAACCTGCTTCCTGCCTCAGGCCAGCTAGACCGTTCGGTGGGCGTGCCTATCTGCTTGACTCCGCCCACCTAGTGTGTCTGTCTGAACCCGAGGGAAGGAATCAGGTTTCACTGGGGATGTCTGCTGTGAACTGCTGAGGGTGGGGGTGTGTTGGTGTTGTTCTCTGTGGCCCCTGGCTTGTCCAGGGCGCCACAGGAGCATATAGCAATAGGGAGGCATACAGCTCTAGAGGGGAACATTCAACTTGGGGGCATATACAGCTTTGGTGTAAACATACAGTTCTGGAGGGAACATACAGCTCTGGGGGAACATATAGCTCTGGGTGGTATACAGCACTGAGGTGGGGAGGTATACAGCTCTGGGGGGTATACAGCACTGGGGTGGGGGAGTATATAGCTCTGAGGGGTATACAGCACTGGGGTGAGAGAACATACAGCTTTGGCGACATACAGCAATGGGGGTATTTGTGGCTCCCCTGAGGCGCCTGGTGCCATAGGTTATTGCATCCAGTAACAGGTGCGGTGTTAACCCCAGATTCCTGGAAGACCAGTGCTGGAAAATACCATTCAAACACACACATTCATGCCATTTTTCCAACACTGGGTAACAGGCTAGAGACGGATCTGATGGATGGCCACCTATTGTTCAGGACTCATCCAATCTGCTAGTCAGACACCTGGGAGGAGGAGGGGTGCAACAGGTGATGATGCATTTATGAAATGGCCAACCATTCTAATTTAGGCTTTGCTCTTTCAAATCATGACTATGATTAGAGATGAGCAAATTTTTTCGGTTCACGTTCACCAATTTCAAAATCGGTAAGTGCATTTCTCTGTTCGGTTCAGAAACTTCACAATGTTGTTTTAATTATTTATTTAAATAGTTAAAACCAAAAAACGTGGAACCCTCGTATTTTGATTCACAGCCAAGATAACGCACACAGCTAGGGGCTACAGCCTGTAGCTGTCTACTTTATCTGTGCTGGGTATGGGGGGAATCTATGCCATTTTTTCCAAGTATTTACTCATTTCTACACTCCACTTCGGGGACCCCAGACATGTAGTGTGACAGCAGTCACAGACAATGTCACAGAGGGTGGGAAGGGAAGCAGGACTGCAACCAATTACAGGCTCTGTTACAGAAGGTGGGAGGGGGAATGCAGGACTGCAACCAATCACAGACACTGTTACAGAGGGGGGAAGGGGAAGCAGTGCATTTTCAAAAGGGTTAATGAGCGGACCAGGAAGCAGTGTTTCAGTAGCGGGATACTCAGCATTTATAATTATCCTGCTTTAGTGACCGTGTGTCATTTTTTTTTCCCAATCACAATGATGCCAGTAGCAAAGATGAACACAGTATTAGTGTTATTGGCAAACAATTCCTGCATGAAAATCAGGTGCCAAACATGTGAAGACGGAACTCAAAACTCACAAGGTGAGGAGTAAAATGCTTGTCGAATAACGGATATTGTGAATACCTTAACCCCTTCACGACCGCGGGCAGTAAAATTACGTCCTATTTTAACGTGACTTAACGACCAGGGACGTAATTTTACGGCCTAAACTTCATTTGATTGCCGTGACCATACCAACGGCTTTCAAATGATGTCCCTTGCTGTTTCTTACAGCAGGGGACCTTTGCGTGACCCCAGGGGGGGTGGCATCGCCAACCCCCATCGACGATCGATGTGATTGGCTGTTCAAATCTGAACCGCCAACCACATCATTCGCACTGATTTCGGCAAAAATAATGCCCGAATTAGTGCAATACTATGAGATCCTGCTATGAGATGCCGTAGCAGCTACAGCAGATCATAGGTGGATCTCAAACATGCCGCCCCAAGCCCCTGCAGCACTGATTGGAGCGATCGTGCTATGACGCGCAATCGCTCCAATCAGTGTGCAGTGGGGCGGTCTGATCTGCGGGTGGCCGCCCTCCCCAGGCCTGTGCTGGTCTGGGGAGCCTCCCCCAACATGTCTGCAGCGTGGAGTGGCTGGTACTTGTGGTACCACGCCACTGCTGCCGCCGCTAAGGTCACCGCTTCTGCGCCTGCTCCACGTGAGTATTCCACTCTTCTTGCAGCCCGTGCGTGATCCCGTTATGGCACCTGCGCGTTCCCGTTATGGCCCCTGCGCGCTCCCATTATGGCCCCTGCCCGTGCCCCCCGCGGTCTGCCCCCCGACATCCCGATCTGCTCCCCCTGCGATCTGCCTGCCTCCTCTGTCATCTCTATTGTGCTTCCTTCCTTCCTTCTTTGCTTCTCCGGTATCCCCCTCTGCTCTCCTCCTCCCCTCTCCCCCTCCCCTCTCCCCTTGACGTCCTCTTACCTGCCTTCACCGGGTCGTCCGATTTCTTCACTGGCCCGATCACATCTGCCTCCATCTCTGGGTCCTTCCTGGGTCTTCTGCTGATCTGTCCAACGTCCTGCCTGCGGCTCCTGTACAGCTGTCTATCTCGCTTGCCTTCTGTTCCTCCTGCTACTCCTCTGGGTACTGTGAGTATAACTTTTTTTTTCCCCTGTATCCTGTCCAGTTTTACACCTCATCTGTTTGTGCGTCCCGCCGAGCACTGATCACGGATGCAGATAACGTATCTGCATCCGTGGTCAATTTTTGGCGTGACTTTTTTTTTTTCCATATCCCCAACGCGTTTTGTATCGCGTCTGTCCGTGCGTCCCGCCAATCACTGATCAGGGATGCACATAACGGATCGGCATCCCTGCTCAATTTGTGGCGTGACTTTTTTCCACATCCCGATGCTTTTTGTATCGCATCCATCCGTGCGTCTCGCCAAGCGCTGATCAGGGATGCACATAACAAATCTGCATCCCTGCTCAATTTTTGGCGTGACTTTTTCCGTATCCACGACGCTTTTTGTATCGCATCTGTCCGTGCGTCCCGCCGAGCGCTGATCAGGGATGCACATAACGGATCGGCATCCCTGCTCAATTTTTGGCGTGACTTTTTTCCATATCCCCGACGCTTTTTGTATCGCATCCATCCGTGCGTCTCGCCAAGCGCTGATCAGGGATGCACATAACAAATCTGCATCCCTGCTCAATTTTTGGCGTGACTTTTTTCCGTATCCGCGACGCTTTTTGTATCGCATCTGTCCGTGCGTCCCGCCGAGCTCTGATCAGGGATGCACATAACGGATCGGCATCCCTGCTCAATTTTTGGCGTGACTTTTTCTTTTTTTCCGTATCACCGACGCTATTTGTATCTCATCCGAATGTGCACCGCGTCTGTGCGTTTGAAAAGTCAAATGGCGTTCGTTCTCTTCTGAGCCCCACCATGTGCCCAAACAATTTATTTACACCACATATGAGGTATCTGCGTACTCAGGAAAAATTGCACAATACGTTTTATGGTGCAGTTTTTCCTGATATCGTTGTAATAAAAAAAAGGCTACCTGATTGATGCAAAAATGTTGTGGTAAAAAAAAAAAAAAAAAAAAAAAAAAATTTCACGGTTCAATGTTATCAACTTCTGTGGAGCCCCTGGGGGTGCAAGGGGCTCACCAAACATCTAGATAATTTCCTTGAGGGGATGGGGTCACTTGTGAGGGAGCTCCACTGTTTAGGCACCATAGGGGGTCTCCAAACATGACATGGTGTCCGCTAATGATTCCAACCAATTTTGCTGTCAAATGGTGCACTTTCTCTTCTGAGCCCTGCCATGCGCCCAAACATTTCCTTTCCACCACATATGAGGTATCGTCGTACTCAGGAGAAATTGCACAATACGTCTTATGGTACATTTTTTCCTGATACCCTTGTGAAAAAAAAGCTACGTGGTTCAAGTAACAGTTTTGTGGTGAAAAACAAAAATTGTATTCATGGCTCAACATTATCAACTTGTGTGGAGCCCCTTGGGGCTCGCTAAACATCTAGATAAATTCCTTGAGGCGTCTAGTTTCCAAAATGGGGTCACTTGTGGGGGAGCTCCATTGTTTAGGCACCTCAGGGGGTCTCCAAATGCAACATTACGTCAGCTAATGATTCCAACCAATTTTGCTGTCAAATGGTGCTCTTTCTCTTCTGAGCCCCGCCATGCGCACAAACAATTACTTTCCACCACATATGAGGTATCTGCGTACTCAGGAGAAAATGCACAATACATTTTATGGTGCATTTTTTACTTATACCCTTGTGAAAAAAAAAGCTACCTAGTTGAAGCAACAGTTTTGTGGTCAATTTTTTTTTTTTCTTTTCATGGCTCAACGTTATAAACTTCTGTGAAGCCCCCAGGGATTCAAAGTGCTCACCAAACATCTAGAAAAATTACTTGAGGGGTCTAGTTTCCAAAATGGGGTCACTTGCGGGGTAGCTCCATTGTTTAGGCACCTCAGAAGGTCTTCAAACCCAACATGGCGTCCGCTAATGAGTGCAGCTAATTTTGCAGTCAAAAATTCAAATGGCGCTCCTTGCCTTCCGAGCCCTGCCGTGTGCCCAAACATTTGATTTCCACCACATATGGGGTATCTGCGTACTCAGGTGAAAATGCACAATACATTTTAAGGTGCATTTTTTCCTGATACCCTTGTGAAAAAAAGCTACCTCGTTGAAGCAACAGTTTTGTGGTAAAATTTTTTTTATTTCTTTTCACGGCTCAACGTTATAAACTTCTGTGAAGCCCCCAGGTGTTCAAAGTGCTCACCAAACATCTAGAAAAATTATTTGAGGGCTCTAGTTTCCAAAATGGGGTCACTTGTGGGGTAGCTCAATTGTTTAGGCACCTCAGGGGGTCTTCAAACCTGACATGGCGTCTGCTAATGAGTGCAGCTAATTTTGTGTTCAAAAATTCAAATGGCGCTCCTTCCCTTTCGAACTCTGCCGTGCGCCCAAACAATTGATTTTTACCACATATGGGGTATCAGCGTACTCAGGAGAAAATGCACAATAAATTGTAGAGTGCACTTTCTCTTTTCTCCCTTGTGAAAATTAAAATTTTATGGCTAAAGTAACATTTTTGTGTTAAAAAGTAAAATTTTCATTTTTTCCTTCCACATTGCTTTGGTTCCTGTGAACCACCTAAAGGGTTAATAAACTTCTTGGATGTGGTTTTGAGCAGAGTGAGGGGTGTAGATTTTAGAATGGGGTCACTTTTGGGTATTTTCTGTCTCCTCGGCCTCTCAAAGTCACTTCAAATGTGATGTGGTCCCTTAAAAAAATTCTTTTGTAAATTTTGTTTGAAAAATGAGAAATTGCTGATGAACTTTGACCCCTTCTAACTTTCTAACAAAAAAAAAATTTGTTTCGAAAATTGCGCTGATGTAAAGTAGACAAGTGGAAAATGTTATTTAGTAACTATTTTGTGTGACATATTTCTCAGATTTATAGGCATAAATTTTCAAAGTTTGAAAATTGCAAAATTTTCAAACGTTTTGCAAAATTTACGAAATTTTCACAAATAAACGCAAAAAATATCGGCCTAAATTTACCACTGTCAGGAAGTACAATATGTCACGAAAAAACAATCTCAGAATCGCCAGGATCCGTTGAAGCGTTCCAGAGTTATAACCTGTCAAAGTGACACTGGTCAGAATTGCAAAAAAATGGCCCGGTCATTAGGGTGTTTTAGTGGCCGGGGGTGAAGGGGTTAATATTTATGTGACTAACAAATAATGCAGAGCATATTCGCTCATCACTAATTAATACATTATACAGAAATAGATTGTTTTGAAAATTTGGGCGTTTAAGGGTACAATACGGTATTATGTTAAAAAGACAATGCATATATTAAAAATTGTGCATATTGAACATTTCATGAAAGATGAAAGCTTTTGAAGGAAAGAACATTTTACGGTAGTTGAATAGTTCTGCTAAATGAGCCATTGAGAATGTTTGTTCAAATCTCTATCAAGGGAAAACTTCATTCAAGTTCTGTAGGGAGAATCTTTATACCAAACTAGCTGATGTGTGTGGGTGTTATACAGTATTTCTGAGCAAAGTGCCATCAGCATGTTTTAATTTTGACTTTGTTTCATTGGAATTATAGTGGGCATTTACAGCTTACAGCTGTTCGCTGATAGCTACCAAGTGCACTATCAGCACTTGTAAGAACCATACATAAATAAATCTTATTTGCTGTAGGTGCATTTGCTACATATGCTTCAAATCATTTTTAAAGTGCACCTACGCTTTATGTACAAATTCTTTTTAGCAACTGTCTCTACTTTACCATTCTGTACAGTCGCATCATTTTCAGTTACATCTGTAGATGTATTTCTAAAGTAAGAAGAAGGTACAAAATGCATTTATGGAAATGTTCACTGTTTAAAATCAGCTTGATGTTATTCTGAGAAAATACTGCCGATCTGCCTGTGTAATTGATTTAGTTATTTGTATATTTCTAGGTACTTTTGTGCATGAGTACTCAGCTGTAACAATTTAACCCCTTCACTCCCCACTCATGTTTTTTGTTAATAAGTTAGAAGCGTTAAAGGTTTATCTGCAATTACTCATTTTTCCAACAAAATTTGCAAAACATTTTTTTCAGGGATGGAAAAGTTTGGGCTCTTCTGGTCAAAATTACTATTATTGTGAACAGCTAAGCAATTTGAAGGTAAGATAATTTGTAAAGGGCGCAAAGTTAAAGATGACACATTTTCTTTGTATTTTAGTAAAAAAAAATAAATGATGAGGGCGAATGTGATCAGCGAATACTAACGTTTTGGGGTTCGGATAATTTGTGCCGAATAATTCGTACTATTAGTGTATTTGTACCGATTATCCAATATGCAAGTCAATGGGAAACGAATATTTTTCCAGAGGACCTTCCATGGAGGTCTGAGATGGCTGTAAAAATGCCACAATGGATAAGAAAGTGCTGAAACTGAATAGGAACAGCATGGGGAAGATATCTGGATGTATATTTACAGACTGCTTGCCCTTGAAATGTTGCCGTTTAGGATTTCTGACACTGAGGCTTGCCACAATGTCATGGCGGTGGCTGGCCTTTGGTACTCTCTGCCCAGCTGCCACTATTTTTTGCCCTACACCAGCAAGTTCTATAACATTACCCGTGCCCTTACAAACGCAGTTAATCAGAATGTTCACTGAACGATCAATATGTGGACAAGTGCTTGTGGTCAGGGACATTACTGGGTTTTTTATCACTACATCTTCATACACACAATGATGCACAAGGCAGGGGACATCTAATCAAAGGACCCTTAACAGGTTACAAGTTACACCTGACCCTGTTTTGTACCTGCCTGACCACAGAGGTTGGCACCTAAAATTGACACAATGATGTCCCCACTCAATGTTGGCTGGCACATAAAATTGTCAGTGCCCTCAGGCAGCTTTCCCTTAATTTTGTTAGGATCTTTTTTATTTTCCTCCCAATTTTGTGGGGCAGATCATCAATTCAATGTATTGCAACTTGCAAGTAATGTAAATGATCTGTCTCACTGTATTTTTGAGCAATTTGGAAAAAATTGTTGTTGAGTTGTTGAGTAAAAATTCAGAAATGTTAGGAGAAGCAGATGGAGAAGATGGAGAGTCGTCTTCATTTTGGGCACATGGAAGTATGGCCTCTTGTGAATCTGTCACACATGACTGACTTTATGTTCCGCTGCCTTTCCCGTGACACTTTCATTATGCGCATTTTGTCCAACACTTATTAATGGTTGTTGTTTACTCATGTCGAGCAATGCTACAAGGAGAGTGGGATAGTAAAATGGTACAATACCAGAAGGCCCTAGTCAAACAACTAGTATATAAGTTCCCATTTAGCAACGCTGTCGGCAGAGGTCAGAATTCCTTGGTCAACCAAGGAGGAAATAAAAGGAAGACACATACCAGGTCTAACAGAGGCAAGGGAAGAGGATGAAACGTCTGGAACAATTTAATTAGGCCCTCACTGCTACCAGAACAGTGTCAGTAAAATTTAGCTCAGAAGCTACAGAATCAAATTTTGTCCTTTTCTCAACAAGTTATGGAAAACAAGGGTCTCTATTGTGGCTAATTGTGTACGAGTGTGACCTGTGTCAGTAAAATTTAGCTCAGAAGTGACAGATACAAATGTTGTCCTTTTAGGAGTAAGATATGGAAAGCAACAACCTGTATCATAGCCAGTTATACCCATGTAGAGAAGCAGCTCCAACAGTCTGTACCTTTAGACCAATCCGCAGGGCTAGCAAGGGAACTGCCCTATGCTGGCCAAAGAAGTCACCCAAAACCAAGGAAAAAGAATGCAGTATCCATGGGCGAAGAGTTTTTGAGAAGGATAAGGTAAAGTGGAAACTGAGGCATAGTAGCTGGATATGATAGCGCAGGACACCAGTGGAAGGGCGGGATTGCCACCAAGAAGCAGAAACGAACAGCAGGGGTGCGGAATGTTACTCTCCCTGTTGAAGGAACGAGTGAGCTGATTGCAGACTGTGGAGTGTGTGAGTCAAGTCACTTCCATGAGACGCCTACTGATGCTGCCTGTCAAGAGCCCAAGCCTGAGCTATATGGTCAAACCGCAGTTGCTGTTGGTCAAGTTTGCAGTCATGGAGTGGCCTGGGCCTTTGCGTCCTGCTGGGTTGTGCGGTATCTGAGAGTGTGGTATTTCCATTATGATAGCTTAGTTCTAGCAAGCTTTCCCAAGTGCTTAGGGTGGTACCTGGAGGGATATAAGCCCACTCTGCTGATACTCTCTTAAGAAAGGCAACCGGGTGAGTGGGTGAACTGACAGGCTTAATTTAATTTCATAAAGTATGTTAAAGGAGTGGTCCTCTAGGGAAGTTTTTGATGTAAAGAGCTGATAATAGTTACGCTCATTGCTTGTGTATTTTGAATTCACATTGATAGAGTGTGTTTAAACTGAACATAGTGTTCTTAGGAGATTACGTTGAGCTCCTACACCCCAATACCACAGCAAGTGTTAACAATAAATACAGTGTAAAGTCACCACTGTGTCATCCCTCTCTATGTGTTGCAGTCAGGGCCTGTTTGTTACACCAAAGTAAAACCAGTTTCAGTAAAATGGAGCTCAGAATCCAAAGATTCATTTAAGATAAAATGGAGCTCAGAATCCACAGATTCATTTATGGCCTGTAAAATTATTTTTTAAGACCATGCTGTGCATTTGATGTGGATGCAGCTTCCCCCAGGAAAGGAGCCTGAAGTGTCAGTGTGCAGTTTACACAACCCTGGCTACTTCTTCTGCCACATTCCCAACAATGCAAATCAATAACATCTCAGAAGACACAATGTGTTACTTGGGGAGTTTAATATAAAAAACAAATCAAAGGATATCACCCAGCGAAAGAAGAGATCTGTGGAGCAGATTATGAAGGTGACGGGAACTTGTAAAGAGCTCAAGTGAAAAACCTCATAGAACCAGGCATACCAAGGTTTGCTTGGTATCATCTGGTGGTGTGACCAAGTCTGGGGAAATCCAACCGTTATTCAATTCTATAAGAGTCAGTCTCTTTGCATTTTCCTGTGACAGATTGCTGCGCCTATCTGTTATGATGGCCCCAGTGGCACTAAAATCACTTAGACAAGATGTTAGATTCAGGGCAGGCCAGCACCTCGAAAGGCATAAAAGGATAGGTCATGCCAAGTGTGCAGCTTGAACACCCAATAGTTACATGGCACTGAGGAATCACGGAGATTGCTGGTACTCTCACATACAAGTACTCTTTCACCATCTTAGTCAACTTCACCCGCTTTGTCAGAGCACCCCGAACAGACATCCCTTGTTGTTGGGACATGTTCATGAAACTGTCCAATATTAGCGTCTTGGGAAAGGCAGTAGGACATGAGCTCTGTGTAGAAGGGAGATACCGGTACATTAAATAAATATAAATATAAATATATATTTCCTGGAGGCAGAAGAAGAGAGCATTTGTTTACATTTGCATTTTTAGCCTGATTACCTCAACAGATGGGTTGTGTTTATAGTTTATCTAGTGTTTTTTCTGTTATTATAGCGTGTTTAAGTGGCATTTCTTAGACCTAAACATGAAAAGAAAATTCTGTTAGCATTCATACAAACGTTCAGGGTGTTAAAGAATCTAGAGCCAGATCTGAGAGCTTGAGAGGGCAAGTATGAGAAACTTGCCTAATAGTAGATGGAGGAAAAAGACACCGCAAGAAAACACAGCAATGAGACCAAGTGGCCTAAAGACCCTGTCACACACAGAGATAAATCTTTGGCAGATCTGTGGTTGCAGTGAAATCATGGACATATTGTTCCATTTGTACACAGCCACAAACCTGGCACTGATTGTCCACAATTTCACTGCAACCACAGATCTGTCGCAGATTTATCTCTATGTGTGACAGGGCCTTAAGAGTTAAGGGTCAATCCAACGTTGGTATAAAACATTATACGAATTATGTCCTAACTGCATCGGGAGAAATCCCAGGAGCATATCCTACCTTTAATCCCATTTTAGATTGAATAGACACTCCTGTTCAGGAGCGTAACTACCGCAGTAGCAGGGGTTGCCATCGCGACCAGGCCCGCATGCTTAGGGGCCTGGCCTGCAGATCAGCAGCCAGGAGCTCTCTATGAGAGAGGAGATTCGCTGTTCTGTGGCAGACCACCCGGCCACTATATGACTCGGATAGCCCGGTGTCAGCGGTGGCGGCATCGGGCCCCCCTCACCCGTCCTGGAGCGCTCCTCTCCATGCTCCACCATTCTCCCCTTGTGCCTGCGCTCAACGTCACAGTGCAGCCGAGGGCGGTGACGTCACCACTGTGCGACTGCAGCCCTGGCGCAGACTGCAGACCACAGAGCACAGAGCGCAGAGCACAAGGCGGGAGGACACTGACCGGAGCTGCAGGGGAACGGGGAGAGAGGTGAGGACGGAGCAGTGGGGGAATGAAGAGAAATGAGGGCTTATTGTTTGTTTTCTTTAATCAGTGAGTACACGGTAGCCAGCAGCCTGTGGGGCTGCATTATACATAAAGATCTATGGGGCACCATTATACATGGAGGTCTATGGGGCTACATTACACATGGAGGTCTATAGGGCTGCATTACACATAGAGGTCTATAGGGCTGCACTACACATGGAGGCCTATGGGATGGGGCTGCACTACACATGGAGACCTATGGGGCTGCACTACGCATGGAGGCCTTTGGGTTGCACTACGCATGGAGGCCTATGGGGTTGCACTACGCATGGAGGTCTATGGGGGTGCACTACGCATGGAGGTCTATGGGGGTGCAATACGCATGGAGGTCTAAGGGGCTGCATAATGTGATATGAAGGACACCATATACATGGATTATAGGGGTGCATTTTTACATGGAGGACTATGGGGCTGCATAATGCAATATGAAGTTCTATGGGGCTGAATTATAATACATATAAGACTATGAAGGCTGCATTACAATATATGGAGGACTATGGGGGCTGCCTTATACATGGACTATGGGGGTGCATCATAATATATGGAGGACTATGTGGTGCAGTATAACATATGAAGTTCTATGAGTTAAATTATAATACATGGAGTACTATGGGAGTTGCATTATAATAATTGGAGGGTAATTAGGGCTACTTTATACATGGAGGACTATGGGAAATACATTATAATAGATTGAGGATTATGGGGGTGCATTCTAATATAAGAAGGGTTATGGTGGACCCTATATACTACATGGAAGGCTATGTGGGGGCAAGCTTTACCCATGCTCTGCCATACATCTCTCAGCATCCAGCTTTCCCATGCTCTTATTTGGGAAAACTGAGTGCTGAGGGAAAAATGTCTAGCAGAGCATGGGAAAGCTGGGTGCTGAGGACATGAAGGATATCAGAACATAGGAAAGCTGGGTGCTGATAGAAAGAGGCATTTCAAATCATAGGAAACTTGGGTACTGAGGGAAAGAGCCAAGTGTCAGCTTCATTATCCTGCACCCTGAGTGTTGGTGCCATTATCCCATACCCGGAGTGTCAGTGGAAGGGGGGGTCCGGTCCAAACTAAGCACGGGGGCCCATCAAACTCTAGTTATGCCACTGTGATGCTCCTAAAAATCCTTCATGGGTTTGGCACTGCACAGAAAACAATTCTTGTCAAATTTCAGCCATGAGGAGGAGACTGAGAAAATTTAGAGTTGGAGAATCATGCCAGAATCCAGCTGAAGCAAGATATAACACACTATAAAGACTCCACAGCATCATGGTGGGAGAGTTTGCTCATATACAGCCCCAAAGCTACCACCCTCTTTTAATGTACCGTATTTATTACACACTGTTATTTTCCACCCAACAGCACAAAGATCAGGCTGAGCATCACAAACTCAGCCAGAGACAGGGTCTTAAGTACAGAAGAAAAATACAGTCCTTTACCACAAACCCAATATATTTATTGTATATATATATATATATATATATATATATATATATGCATTGTACATAGATATATTTAAATGTTGTGTTTGTTTTAAATATCTGCGCATTCCACTGCTACTGAAATGTCATAAGTGTGCATATAGACATTTTAGGTGCTAATGTAGGTATGCCTATACATGGACTTACTCAAGTCCACAGACCACTGTGAGTGTGTTTATGTGAACATGTTCATGCATTTATGGCCGGAAGGTAATCCAGTTGCACATGGATTAGTGATCTGCATGTGCTTTATGGATCATAAGAATATATGCTATTTTTGCTTAAGTCTCTGTACCATATATTATTTGCAATAAAGTTGTTCAAGTGTCGTGTTGTACGAATGGGGAAAAAAGAGTAAGGTTCCTTAGGGATGACTCCCTTCATTTCATAAGGTATTTTCCGCTTCAATTATAGCAATTGGTAATGTTCATAAGAGATGGTTTAAAAGCTGTTTAATTAGATGGTGTTTCTATCCCACAGTCAACTTAGGTATGGTGATATCACGCCTTATCCTAGAAATTCAGACTCGCTATGCATAAACCTATGCATCTAGTCATGGATGAACCTCATCAAAGGTAAGACTGGAAGGGTAATAGGTCTACACAGGATAATGACATGGGCAGATCCTTAATGATTATCAGTTATAGGGTTTGAGCAGACAAATATCTCAGAAAAAAACTTCCCTCATAATTCATTGTTGTATTCTTGACAACTGGGGAATTGTAGAAGGAAGTGTAAATAATATAAATATGTATATCACTCTCTCCTGTGCTGGAAGTGAAGAGAGGACAAACAAAGAGACCATTTGTTTAAATTTACATTTTCAGCCAGGATGGGAGGAGTTTTCAACACCTGGAAATACACACGCATTACAGTTTTCACCCAATTATGGGGAGAAATTAAACTTGTTCACAGGCCTCCTATATAAGCTGAACAATATTGTAACATGAAGGATGGCTAAGTATAACTTTATCTGTAACCATATAGGGATAGTTTGAGTATTGGGTGCCCTGCAATTGTGTTTGTGTTTTAACCAACCGGATAGTATATTATTTGGAAATTGTTGGCTTAATAGTGTATCTGTGAAGGTATTTTTTACTGCTATTTTCCTGTATTGTATGTGTGTATAATTTAGTATACAGTATGCTTTTCACATTGATTCATATATGTATTGACATGTGCTAGTATTATAATCAGATGAGCGATCCTGATGGGCAAAGATCGGAAAATGTTTAAATTATACATTCTTTGGCCGGAGCGGATTGGGATCAGACATCCGAACATTTACAGCAAAAGTCGTTGATCTTGCTAAGGATCGGTAAATGTTCAGATGGCAAAAACATCCTCTTCGTGCTCATCACAGCCATGTCAAATTTTGGCATGGCTATGATTAGTCACTGTAATAAAAAAAAGGAAGCAAAAGGGTTACAGCAGCTCATACTTAGTCTCCCCATGACTACAGTGCCTCTTCCGGGGCCAAAAATTATCCCTCATTCATATTCACTGCTTTCCCTGCCCACCAGCATCTCTGATTGGCTGCAGTCAGACCGCACCCCCACCCTCCCTGACAGCGTTATACTGTTGGTGTAAAATAAATAAATACATGTTAATAATGCCATGTGGTTCCTCTTTTTTAGAAATAAGCACAGATAAAGGATACAGCTACAGGCTGCAGCCCCCTGCACTTATCTCGGTTGTGCATCAAAATAAGAGGAACCGCATGTGGCTGTTAGGTCCGGGTGATGGTGCATCCCCCAGTGAGGCAACCTGGAGCTAACCCCTATACAGGGACTGTCCAGTCACCCCACCAGAGGGCCTAGGTACACGGTAGCCAGAGTACTAGCAGAACCGGGGTAGCGTCCCACAGGGAACGGGTAAAACGGAGTCTTTGGAGCCACAGAGTCCTCGGAGACAATTACGGGAGTCCAGTACGGGTGCCGGTTAGGAAGCTCAGGCGGGATCCGGGTTAGCTGGGTGTGACGGGAAGGCAGCTGAGTGAAGTCGGAGATACCAGACAGGCACAGGCTGCCGAAACGGTGGTTCGATTCCCCGCCGACGGACACCGGAGGACCTCTTGGCAATACTGGATTCAGGGACCGGTTACGGAGGCAGAGCAGGCTCTATGGAAGAGACAAAGTTTTAGTACGAGTAAGGCACAAGGGGACCTGGACTTCTAGCTTGCAGAACTCGACGAACGGGCGACGCCCTCCAGGCAGGAAGCTCCTAATATACCTGACCCTGACTGATGCAATATCCTGTTAGGGAGTGCAGGGCCTTTAAGAGGAGGTCAGTGACCGCGCGCGCGCCCTAATGCACATGCGCGACGCCCGGGTGCCGGAGGCCAGAGCAGGGAGCGGTGCCGAGGAGGACGTGTGGCTGGAGGCAGGGGACCCGGGGACCGGAGCGGTGAGTGAGGAACGACGTCGGGACCCGGGGAGCGTGACAGTGGCTTTTAAAATAAGTATTTAAATAAATAATTTTTAAAAAAATGGTGTGCAGTCCCCTCAATTTTGATACCCAGCCAAGATAAAGCCCGACAGCTGGGGCTGGTATTCTAAAGCTTCAGAGACCAATGGCTATTGGCCCCCCAGCCTAAAAATAGCAGCCTGCAGCCGACCAGGTTTGTCGTTTCCATTAGATGCAACAATCCTGTGACTTTATCTGGCTCTTCTCGACTGCACTGGTGTGGTTTCAATTGGAGTAGTAAGCAGTACCACACCACTGAGTCACCTGATTCAATACTGCGAGGGACAGAAGGAGCAATGATAATCACCAAGGCTCTGTACAGCAGTGCTCACCAGAGGGAACCAGTCCAGCGAAGATCATCATAAAAGAAGGGAGAACACGCTGTTGTATAAAAAATTTCTGCTTTGTTATAAATGCATAAAAGGTGAGTGGGTCAGAGACCAGACACTGGCACTCCATATACATGCCAGCCTCTGGTCTTGGACCCGCTCACCTTTTATGCAATTATAAAAAAGCAACAACTTTTATACAACAGCATGTGCCACCATTGTACTTTCCCTTATGATGATCTAGATTAGTAATGGTAGGCCTCTATGAGACCCCCCATTACTAATCTGAAAGTGAAAAGAAATAAACACAAACACTGAAAAAATCTTTGAATTGAAATAAAATGCAAAAAAACCCTACCCTCTTTCACAACTTTATTAACCTCCAAAACACCCAGATCAGTTTTAAACCATATGTGGTCCCATGACAATTCCAGCTCTGCTAAACCTGAACTGACAGGGTGAGGCCATGAACATGACCACCTACTGTGAGCTTCAGGCAGAGACTAAGCCTCAGCGATCAGTAGGGATGTCACTTAGGTTAGTTGTGGTCACATCTTGAGGTTATTACATCTCTCCACCTGTGATCGCAGGTAACCTGACCTAAGAGAACCTCAGGGGACCTTCTGAGGTGAGTTCACTTAGTTCAGTGGGGTCCCTTGAGGTCAGGTTAGCTGTGGTCACAGGTGGCGGGCCATGGGAACCTCCAGCTGTGACCGCAACTAACCTGAGTGATGACATCACTCATCGCATGACTCAATCACTGCCTAAAGCTCAAAGTGGGTGGTTATGTTATATGGCAAAGCTCTGTGCCTTCAAATGTAGCAGAACTGGCGTCATCGTGGGACCTTGTAGTGTGGATTACATCAGACCTGGGTGTTTTGGGGGTTAATAAGTTGGTGAACGAGAGTGTTCTTTTAAATAAAGGATTTTTCTGTGTGTTTATGTTTATTTCTTTTTACTTATAGGATTAGTGGTGGGGAGTCTCATACATAGACCCTAATCATTACTAATGCAGAGCTTGGTGGCAACTCACAGTTGTCATTTACCACTTTGTTACTCAAATTGCCACTGCACCAGGACAATCGGGATGAGCCAGGTAAAGTGTTGGGATTGTCAAATCTAATGGATGCAACAATCCTAGGTGGCTGCAGTCAGCTATTTTTAGGCTAGGGGGGGGCAAATAAGTATGGGTTTCTCCAGCCTGAGAATACCAGCTCCCAGCTGTCGGCCTTTATCATGGCTGGATATCAAAATTGGAGGGGACTGCAATCCGTTTTTTTAAATTATGTAAATAATTTTAAAAAAGTTGCATGTGGTTCCTCTCATTTTGATACACAGCCAAGATAAGCGCACGGCTTGGGGCTGCAGCCTGTAGCTGTATACATCATCATGGCTGGGTATCACATTATGGGGGCACCCTATGCCAATTTTTTTTTATTTATTTAGTTTTACACCACAATAGGGACCCGCAGATAGGGTCTGTGATTGCAAGCAGTCAGACAGGCTGGGGCGTGTCTGACTGCAACCAATCTCAGATGCCAGGACTGCCTGTGAGTGGAGGAGCAGTAAATATGGAGGAGCAATAATGAGTGGCCCTGGAAGAAGAGTGAGCTGCTGCAGGAGCAGGTACAGCCACCACAGAGACTCGGTAAGTTTATTGCGCTTGCTTGATTCTTATTTTCTTTATTTAGCCTTTTTTTCTTTTTTATTTCCCAAGTTTCCGGATCTGGATCATTAGCTGGAGTTCCTTGCTAACTCCAGGCCCAGCCACGGTACCCAAATACTTTTGAAACCACGCGGATCCAGACTTTTACAGTCCGGCTCTGACGATCACTAATGACAACCCATTGTTGCTTAATCAGTGCTTGGAGATTATCACAATTCCTGCGTTTTGTTTTTCTACCTTCTTTTAAAGGGTTGACTATTCGCAATAGGATTGAAATCTGGGAGGTTTTCGGGCCAACAATCTCAATGTTTTGTTCACCAAGCTATTTAAGGTCCAGTCACACATAACGAGATCGTGAACGAGATCGCTACTACGTCACAGTTCCCGGATCGTTGCTGAGTCTTTGGTGAAATTGTATGTGAGGTGTCACACACACCGACTTTAGGAACGAGCATGCGACCCGTATAACGATCTTATACATCGTCGGGACCCTGTCACACAACAGCTGTGGTAACGATTCCGATCTCGATTAGGGGCGTAGTGAAACGCAGTGAGCCACGTAGGCGTGCATTTGCGTCGCCTTTTCCACACCCCTCCGCTCCGATTGGTGGCTAATACTGCATTCTGATTGGGTGGGTGGGTGGGCTTAAAAGGTAACTTTTGTATCTCGTCATCGTTTGTCACTTCTTTTGAGCTTTACTTTGGGAATAGAACCTGCGACTCCACCCTGATTCATTCGTACTTTGTACCCGGTTGCTTGCTTGCTTTTCGGATCGAAGCTGCAGCTGCACCTGGATTCATCCCTCCTTCGTTCCCGAGTGTTTATCAGCACCAACCAATCCATGCAGAGGTGGCACGGAAACGGGGACACAACTACACGCCTACGTGCCACACTAAAGTTCTAATCTAGGTTGTTAACAAAATCATAGGTAGGTGTCAAACATACAGATCCATCCTGCCCAGCAGGACTCCAACGAGCCAAAAATGGCCCAGGCTGTTCAGCATCGACCAATGATTTCACAGCAGGGGGCGGATCGTTGGTACGTGTCAAACATGATGAGATCGCTAGTAAAGTCATTGTTGCATCACAGAAACTGTGACGTTGCAACAATCTCGTTCACGATCTCGTTATGTGTGAAGTGGCCTTTAGTTATTACTTTTGCCAGATTTGTTTTAGAAACTAAAGGTGAATGTATGTTTTCCTGCAACCTAGATAAAAATTCAAATTGGCACCCCATGTTATACACAGCCTAAGCCGTTTGAATAGTTGTTATAATCTCTCTTCCTAATTCTCTCAATGTTCATTGAAAAATATACATACTGCAAGTGCCAACTATTTTCTCTTCCTGCATCTGTCTAGGAAGCAGAGACTGTCAAATAGTGCATATGTGACACCCTGGCAAAACCAGATTGTCACAGAGACTGCGCAGATCTACCAGGTGCAGGACTCCATCCTCCTTGGCACACCAACACAAACCCACACCCAGGTGCATAACACCAGCCAGTAAAGCCTAGTCACCCCCCATGACAATAGAGACACACCAGTGGGCAGGACCAGGCAGATGGGAGCGCCCACCTAGGGGTCCTGAGGTATCAGGGGAGGGAACATAACAGAACAGTATGGAAATGAGAAGAGTGTGGAGTGATAGCGGAGTCAGGGATTGGGGCCCCTAGACTACCGGACTACTGACTAGGTGGCAGACAGGGCCACAGGCGACTGAGATTTGGTAGCGGGAGACCTTAAGTGGACCGGGGCAGGGTTGTATCCCACCAGTTCCGACAGCGGGAAGATGGTCCGGACCCGTGCACAGTCGGGGTGCCTGGACCCTAGGAGGAGGAAGGTTGCAAGCCCCTTGTTAATTAGCCAGCTGGGGACAAGATTTTTGTCCCCCCAGCAAGCCCAGAGAGCGAAACGGAAGCCCAACGCAGGGGATAGGGTGTCCGTCAGAAGCCACAGAGATCCCACGGGTCAGATTTCGCGGGCCACAGCTCCCAACATACGAAGTTACCGAGAGTGGTCTTCCCCGTTCCAAGCGGAGTTGTCCGAAAGAAGACACAAACACTGAGTGCAGGAGGAAGGGACCAATGTTTGTTACACCAGGGTGTGGGACCCGAATACACCTGCTGGAGGTTACCGGTCGCTGGCAATTTGGTTTACCAACGGACTCTGTGTGAACTTCTTTGGAACTGTGAGTACACCATTCTGGCTCGGTCCAGCCCTGCATGACACTCTCCGCCGCATCTCCTCACCCGTACACCTGGGCCTCGGGACAACACCTCCCTTACCCGTGGAGGGGATACCATCCTGCTGCCCCGCTCCATCAGCCCCGGGCGTCCCATTACCAGACAGCGGCGGTGCCACTAACCCTCACCGTGTTCCTAGGATTTGATTTGCTGTTGGAGGCAGCACTGTAAGATGTGGACCCAGAACCATGAGGGATTTGAATACTGCACTTAAGGTAAAGAGCAAGCAGTACCCTGTGACGACCTGATAGTCCAGGGGCGTCACATGTATGTTGTTTAACTTCACCAGCTTCATCAAATTCCTAAAAATTCCACATTAATTTGATTTACTTAGAAATGATTATCTCATCTCACCTCATCAGCATTAAAGGGAATGTTTCGTCAATATTTTAACCCCAAAGCTATTGACATATGCACATAGCTATTTCAAAGACAAGTCCAGTAATACCTTTGCATGGTCAATCCATTTCTCTGTTTTGGAGAAATCAGTATTTAAAATTATATACAAATTAGGCTTTAGATGTGAAGTCTCTGTCACTCCAACTACTAATTTTCGGACTATAAGACGCATTTTTTTTTACCAAAATTTTGGGGGAAAGTTGGGGGTGAATCTTATAGTCCGATGGCTATGGTGAAGGGGGGTGAGGTGGTGGTGGAGTGGGTTATCGGCGGCATGAGCAAGGCTGTAGCAGCGCATACCGTGACCACGTGGGCCCGCTCATTATCTCTTTTCATATGCCCATCATCTCTCAGCACTGAAGCCGGCGCTGACAGGTGGGCGGGATGATAGGCGGGGGTGCGTGCATACTAAGCAGCCAACCCGTGTGATCATCCCTGGCAACTACAGCCTGGAGTGATCATGTGCAGCTATATTCACTGCCCCCAGCATTTCATCATCAGCGCTGGGGGCATAGCGGACATATACCCAGATGGGGTATATAGCAGGATTGGGGCACATTCAGTGTCTTGCGAAAGTATTCGGCCCCTCTGAATTTTTCAACCTTTTCCCACATTTCAGGCTTCAAACATAAAGATAAAAACTTTAATGTTATGCTTTAGAATCAACAACAAGTGGGACACAATTGTGAAGTTGAACGAAATGTATTGCTTATTTTAAACTTTTGTAAAAAAGAATAAACTGAAAATTGGGGCGTGCAATATTATTCGGCCCCTTTACTTTCAGTGCAGCAAACTCAATCCAGAAGTCCATTGAGGATCTCTGAATGATCCAATGTTGTCCTAAATGACTGATGATGATAAATATAATCCACCTGTGTATAATCTAGTCTCCATATAAATGCACCTGCTCTATGATAGTCTCAGTGTTCTGTTTAAGGCACAGAGAGCATCATGAAGACCAAGGAACTTAACAGGCCGGTCCGTGATACTGTTGTGGAGAAGTTTAAAGCTGGTTTTAGTTACAAAAAGATTTCCACAACTTTAAACATCCCAAGAAGCACTGTGCAAGCGATCATATTGAAATGGAAGGAGTATCATACCACTGTAAATCTACCAAGATCTGGCCGTCCATCCACACTTTCATCTCAAACAAGGAGAAGAATAATCAGAGATGCAGCCAAGAGGCCCATGATCACTCTAGATGAACTGCAGAGATCTACAGCTGAGGTGGGAGAGTCTGTCCATAGGACAACAATCAGGCGTATACGGCACAAATCTGGCCTTTATGGAAGAGTGGCAAGGCAAAAGCCATTTCTCAAAGACATCCATAAAAAGTGTGTTTTAAGGTTTGCCACAAGCCACCTGGGAGACACACCAAACATGTGGAAAGAAGGTGCTCTGGTTAGATGAAACCAAAATCAAACTTTTTAGACACAATGCCAAATGATATGCTTGGCGTAAAAGCAACACAGCTCATCACCCTGAACACACCATCCCCACTGTCAAACATCGTGGTGGCTGTATCATGGTTTGGACCTGCTTTTCTTCAGCAGGGACAGGGAAGATGATTAAAATTGATGGGAGGATGGATGGAGCCAAATACAGGACCATTTTTGAAGAAAACCTTTTGGAGTCTGAAAAAGACCTGAGACTGGGACGGAGATTTGTCTTTCAACAAGACAATGATCCAAAACATAAAGCAAAATCTACAATGGAATGGTTCACAAATAAACGTATCCAGGTGTTAGAATGGTAAAGTCAAAGTCCAGACCTGAATCCAATCGAGAATCTGTGGAAAGAGCTGAAAACTGCTGTTCATAAACGCTCTCCATCCAACCTCACTCAGCTCAAGCTGTTTTGAAAGAAAGAATTGGCAAGAATTTCAGTCTCTCGATGTGCAAAACTGATAGACACATACCCCAAGCGACTTGCAGCTGTAATCGCAGCAATAGGTGGCGCTACAAAGTATTAACTTAAAGGGACCAAATAATATTGCATGCCCCACTTTTCAGATTATTATTTTTTATAAAAGTTTAAAATAAGCAATACATTTCGTTCAACTTCACAATTGTGTCCCACTTGTTGTTGATTCTTCACCATAAAATTATTTTTTTTATCTTTATGTTTGAAGCCTGAAATGTGGAAAAAGGTAAAAAAAAATTCAAGGAGGCCAAATACTTTTCCAAGGCACTGTATCAGGATGGGGGTATATACCTGGATGGGGTACTTAGCAGGATGGGGGTAAATAGCAGGATTGGGGCACATATCATGATGGAGGTATTTATCAGGATGGGGGTATGTATCAGGATGGGGGTATTTATCAGGATGGGGGCTATACCAGGATAGGGGACATATATACAAGGATGGGGATCATATACAAGGCAGATGGATCATTACAGGATGTGGTACCTTAGTAGAGAATTTGGGGACATTACCCCATAACAGTATCAGCAGCAGATCCTCGCCCCATACAGTGTGTCATGACTAGAGATGAGCGAACCGGCCGTGGTTCGGCTCGAGTTCGGTTCGTCGAACGGAGGTCTCGTTCGAGTTCAGTTCGGCGAACGTTCGACGAACCAAACTCGAACCAATAGGAAATAATGGGAGGCAATCACAAACACATAAAAAGCATTAAATATGTACACATACAGTTAATAAACATTGCCATAACACTTACCTGTCCCCGCGATCCCTCCTGCACTCTGTCTCCTGCCGCTATTCCATCCGATAATCGCTGAATCCTCCCGGTGACCTGCACTGCCAGCAGTGATGCAGGACCTATCGTGACGTCAAAATAGCCATGTGGCCAGTCACGTGGCTATTATCTCATTTTTCTACAGACTGGTCACATGGCTTTGACGTCATGTCCTGTCCTAGGTCCTGTCATTGCACTCTCCGGTACACGGTGCACATTTGTGTATCGCCGTGTACCGGCGACATGCTCTAGCACACGGTCGACTCCCCGTTCAGTTAGGGACCAGCTGACACAGGAGATCACCGTTGCCATAGCAACGCAGTTAGCGGTGATGTCACCGCTAACCGCGGCTCCGGGAATTACATGATCGAAGCACCGTTGCTATGGTAACGCGTCTGTCAGCGATACCGCTGTTACCGCTAACAGCCAGCAGCACTGATCACTCACGGAGTGAAGGCTGCATGGGAAGCAGCGTCTTCCCCCATGCAGCAGTGATGGAGCAGAGCTGCATTTGTTGAACGAGAAAGACAGAAGACCATGGATCGTGGAGGGCTGACAGGGGGTAATAAAGATGGAATCTCTAATGTGTCTGTGTATTTATTTCTATTAAAGTATTTTTTCTCTGTGTGGTGTCTTTTTTTTAACCCTTTATTGGAGATTCTTAATGGCCGGGTCAAATGTGCCTGACATTAAGAATCTCTGGCTTAATACTAGCTAGTAAAACAAAGCCAGTATTAACTCATTATTACCCAACAAGCCACCCGGCTTCAGGGCTGTTGGAAGAGTTGGATACAGTGCCAGATGATGACGCTTCTATGAAAGCGCCATTTTCTGGGGCGGCTGCGGACTGCAATTCGCAGCAGAGGCGCCCAGAAACCTCGGGCTAACCTGTGCTGCGGATTCCAATCCCCAGCTGCCTAGCTGTACCTGGCTGGACACAAAAATGGGGCGAAGCCCACTTCATTTGTTTTTTAATTATTTCATGAAATAAGTGAAATAATTAAAAAAAACGGGCTTCCCTATATTTTTGGTTCCCAGCCGGGTACAAATAGGCAACTGGGGGTTGGAGGCAGCCCGTGGCTGCCTGCTGTACCTGGCTAGCATACAAAAATATGGCGAAGCCCACGTCATTTTTTGGGTGGGCAAAAAACTTCTGCATAAAGTCCTGGATGGAGTATGCTGAGCCTTGTAGTTCTGCAGCTGCTGTCTGCTCTTCTCCATACAGACAGACAGCAGCTGCAGAACTACAAGGCTCAGCATATTCCATCCAGGACTGTATGCAGAAGTTTTTTGCCCCCTGAAAAAATTATGTGGGCTTCGCCATATTTTTGTATGCTAGCCAGGTACAGCAGGCAGGTACGGCTGCCCCCAACCCCCAGTTGCCTATTTGTACCCGGCTGGGAACCAAAAATAAAGGGAAGCCCTTTTTTTATTATTTCATGAATTTCATGAAATAATTAGAAAACAAATGACATAGGCTTCGCCCCATTTTTGTGTCCAGCCAGGTACAACTAGGCAGCTGGGGGTTGGAATCCGCAGCACACGTTGGCCTGAGCTTTCTGGGCCCCACTGCTGCGAACTGCAGTCTGCAGCCGCCTCAGAAAATGGCACTTTCATAGAAGCGCCATCTTCTGGCGCTGTATTCAACTCTTCCAGCACCTGCCTGCTATACCTGGCTAGCATACAAAAATATGGCGAAGCTCACGTCCTTTTTTTGTAGTTTTTTGGCAAAAAAATAAAAAATGCTTTCCTGGATTTTCCATTGCCAGTGAAGGTAACACCAAGCAGTGGGGGTTAGCAGCCAGTAGCTGCTTGGATTACCCTTAGCTAGCAATACAAAAAATGCAGCGGGAGCCCATATATATTTTTTTAATTATTTATTTAAATAACTAAAAACAAAATGGGCTTCCCTGTATTTTGATTGCTGGACATCACAGTGCTGTAAAAATAAATCTTTAAAAAAAATGACGTAGCGCTCCGCGGTATTTTTGATTCTCAGCGCAGATAAAGCAGACAGCTATGGGTTGCCACCCCCACCTGCCTGCCGTTACCTTGGTTGGCAATCAAAATACAGGGAAGCCCATTAATTTTTCTATTTAAAAAATAGTTAAAAAAAAAATGACGTTGGGTCCCCCCATTTTTGATAGCCAGCTAGGGTAAAGCAGACGGCTGTAGCCTGAAAACCACAGCTGGCAGCTTTACCGTGGTTGGGGATCCAATGTGGAGGTCCCCCCAGGCTCTTTTTTTATAATTATTTTAGAAATATTAATAATTACACAAAAAAAGTAGGGTCCCCCCCAAATTGGATCACCAGCCAAGGTAAAGCGGACAGCTGTGGTCTGGTATTCTCAAGGTGGGAAGGTCCATAGTTATTGGGCCTTCACAGCCTAAAAATAGCAGGCCGCAGGCACCCCAGACGTGGCGCATCCACTAGATGCGCCAATCCTGGCGCTTCACCCCAGCTCATCCCGTGCCCTGGTGCAGTGGCAAACGGGGTAATAAATCGGGTTGATACTAGCTGTAAAGTCACCTGAAATCAAGCCCAGCAGTTTGTGATGTAATGGCGTCTATTAGATACCCAACAACATAAACTGTCAGTACTAACAAAAAAAAATCGACAAAAGAAATGTATTTGAAAAAACGGTCCCCAAAACATTTCCTCTTTCACCAATTTATTGTAAGAAAAAAATAAAGGGGTTCCACAACGACTCTGGACCGTCTAGATTATGGGGGGGAGACACTCAGGGAACGTATCCCCCATTTTCTAGGAGTGCAGACCCTTCATGTGAGGAGTGTGGGTGCAATGAATCTGCACTCACTCTCCCCGGGTCCACAGCAGCAGAGTCCATGTCGTAATGGTTGCTACCAAAGCTGCAATGCCCTGCTCATGAGGTAAGGGCATGACTAATCAGGAGAACTATTCTACATTTCCAAATATTGGCATTTGCTGATACTATTGCTATTCCACCTACTATATATTGGGGATAGGATCTTGGAGATGGAATACCCCTTTAAGTCCAGTTATCCAGCTGAATGAATACTTAACAACAGAGCTCGCTATTTAGATGTGTTTTTTTTTTGTGGCGTATAACGGACTCTCATGTTTGGTAGTCGTTCAGCAGGGAAACGATAAAAGCAAATCCCTCCATTTGGAAATGTAGTATATAGCTCTCCTGATCAATTATGTTCCTTACCTCATGAGCAGGGCATTGCAGTAATAATAATAATTTATTCATTTATATAGCGTTATTAATTCCATAGCGCTGTATGTCTTTGGAGTGTGGGAGGAAACCGGAGTACCCAGAGGAAACCCACGCAAACACGGGGAGAACATACAAACTCCTTGCAGATGGTGTCCTTGGTGAGAATTGAACCCAGGACCTCAGCGCTGCAAGACTGCAGTGCTAACCACTGAGCCACCATGCCGCCCATGTAGCTTACAGATGCATAACCACCACTCACTGTGTCTGAACACAGGAAGCTGAGCTGATAGCCGCTCTGTGCATGCGGCAGCGTCTATTGTGAAGGAGAGGGCCGTGGGGGGATCAACACTGCACAGGTACCGTGGGACACCGGGGAACACCGGTGGGGTTATAGGGGGTGACCTGGCAGGGCCTGGGGAGGAGTTTTCTGTCGCATGTGTCATGGCACATGAGACAGAAATCAGAGGAGTAGGGTGAATGCGGCCGGCGCGCTGCTGTGCGCGGCCATCTTGGATTTCTGGGAGGGCATCAGAGGGGCCACATTGGCGACACCGGGGGACCGGAGGGGACCGGGGAGGAGATTTATCATGTTTGTTCATGCCAGATGGGAGATAAATAATTTTTTACCGGCGCTGTCATTTACTCTAACGTGATCATCGGTGTACGGTGTATACCTGTGATCATGTGAGCGGGGACCGGAAAAACCGTCCTGAATCATGATCTCCAGGGTCTCAGCTAGCCCTGAAACCCCGGAGATTTTCTGACGCTGGGGGGCGATATTCACTTATATCTGCCTGCTGTTTATAAACGGCAGATCAGAATAAGGCTACATTAACACGACCGATCCATTTTTGCGGTCTGCAAAAAACAGTCCGTTTTTTTTCACGGGTGCATCCGTGTGGCATCCGTTTCCGTTCCGTAGACGGTCCGTATGTCATCTGTTTGTCATCTGTGTGCCTTCCGTTTTTTTTGTGTACTGCAAAAAAACTGAAGGAGGGAAAATACATAAATTTACCCAAGATCCATAGCTTCATCCTACATGAGGCGGTCACATGTTCACTCCAGTGCCATTTTCTACTGCTTTTCACAGCGTAGAGCGCTCTGGTGATTTTCTTGTGCTTGTGCACTTCATATCAGTCTTTTCTGTCATTATAATGGCAGAAAGACACATAATGTCCCACTCTCCTGCATTTTGTAATTTTGCACCCTTTGGTGCCTTTCATGTGGCACTAAGGGGTGCTTAGCTTTGTATTTAGCCAAAAAAATGAAAAAAAAATGACGTAGGGTTCCCCCTATTTTTGTAGCCAGCTAGGGTAAAGCAGACGGCTGCAGCCTGCAGACCACAGCTGGCAGCCTCACCTTGGCTGGTAATCCAAAACTGAGGGCACCCCACGCTGTTATTTTAAATTAAATAAATAATTAAAAAAAAAAAAACACGTAGGGGTCCCCCCAAAATTGGATCACCAGCCAAGGTAAAGCAGACAGCTGGGATCTGATATTCTCAGACTAGGGAGTAGAGATGAGCGAACCGGTCCCGGTTCGGCTCGAGGTCGGCTCGCCGAACGGGGGTCCCGTTCGAGTTCGGCTCGTCGAACGTTCGACGAACCGTACTCGAACTGCATAGGAAACAATGGCAGGCAATCACAAACACATAAAAACACCTAGAAAACACCCTCAAAGGTGTCCAAAAGGTCACAAACAACTCACAACACATGGGAAAGTGACAAGGACATATACTCATGTGAAAACAAAAGAGCTGGACAAGGAAAAAGAGGAGGAGACACAGATATATGAGTATATGCAAGGAAACATCGATTCCATTATTGTGCAACTTGAGCCCTGCTCATTTTAGGCTTCCAATCTTGATAAATTGCCTGAGCTCGCCACGTACGCCTTGGGGATCTTGTCGTGTCCTGCAGCCAGCGTTCTCTCAAAACCTGTCTTCAGTGCTGCTGGGGGTCTGCTGGCAGATAAGCACACATGTCTGTCCACTGACAATGTGGACATGGCTCTCAGAGGACTTTTCTTCCCCTGGGTCAGCCAGGGGACGGGAAAGGCACGCGTATTTTTGAGAGTGCTTCATGCAAACCATCTTTTTCTTTTTCAAAAGGGGGCTCAACCGATGCCAGTCAAGTGGGGTGTGTGTGGCCCAGTTAGTGGCAACGAGGGAGACTGTGGTTGGAGTCCCCTCGCTGTGTTTCTAAAAGAACCAAGATGAACAAGTCATGGCTCTGAGGACTTTTCTTCCCCTGGGTCAGCCAGGGGACGGGAAAGGCAAGCGTATTTTTGAGAGTGCTTCATGCAAAGCATCTTTTTCTTTTTCAAAAGGGGGCTCAACCGATGCCAGTCAAGTGGGGTGTGTGTGGCCCAGTTAGTGGCAACGAGGGAGACTGTGGTTGGAGTCCCCTCGCTGTGTCTCTAAAAGAACCAAGATGAACAAGTCATGGCTCTCAGAGGACTTTTCTTCCCCTGGGTCAGCCAGGGGACGGGAAAGGCACGCGTATTTTTGAGAGTGCTTCATGCAAACCATCTTTTTCTTTTTCAAAAGGGGGCTCAACCGATGCCAGTCAAGTGGGGTGTGTGTGGCCCAGTTAGTGGCAACGAGGGAGACTGTGGTTGGAGTCCCCTCGCTGTGTTTCTAAAAGAACCAAGATGAACAAGTCATGGCTCTGAGGACTTTTCTTCCCCTGGGTCAGCCAGGGGAAGGGAAAGGCACGCGTATTTTTGAGAGTGCTTCATGCAAAGCATCTTTTTCTTTTTCAAAAGGGGCATCAACTGATGTCAGTCAAGTGGGGTGTGTGTGGCCCAATTAGTGGCAACGAGGGAGACTGTGGTTGGAGTCCCCTCGCTGTGTTTCTAAAAGAACCAAAATGAACAAATCATGGCTCTCAGATGACTTTTCTTCCCCTGGGTCAGCCAGGGGACGGGAAAGGCACGCGTATTTTTGAGAGTGCTTCATGCAAAGCATCTTTTTCTTTTTCAAAAGGGGGCTCAACCGATGCCAGTCAAGTGGGGTGTGTGTGGCCCAGTTAGTGGAAACGAGGGAGACTGTGGTTGGAGTCCCCTTGCTGTGTCTCTAAAAGAACCAAGATGAACAAGTCATGGCTCTCAGAGGACTTTTCTTCCCCTGGGTCAGCCAGGGGACGGGAAAGGCACGCGTATTTTTGAGAGTGCTTCATGCAAAGCATCTTTTTCTTTTTCAAAAGGGGGCTCAACCGATGCCAGTCAAGTGGGGTGTGTGTGGCCCAGTTAGTGGCAACGAGGGAGACTGTGGTTGGAGTCCCCTCGCTGTGTCTCTAAAAGAACCAAGATGAACAAGTCATGGCTCTCAGAGGACTTTTCTTCCCCTGGGTCAGCCAGGGGACGGGAAAGGCACGCGTATTTTTGAGAGTGCTTCATGCAAAGCATCTTTTTCTTTTTCAAAAGGGGGCTCAACCGATGCCAGTCAAGTGGGGTGTGTGTGGCCCAGTTAGTGGCAACGAGGGAGACTGTGGTTGGAGTCCCCTCGCTGTGTTTTACATGCTTTTAGAAAGGCATGACATGGCTTGGAGGTTGACTTTCATCATCTGCAAACTGTTGGCTACCAAAATGCTGCCTTTCCAACAACTGTGGTTATAGACAAGGAACATACTGATGAAGATGAGACGCAGATACCCGATTGGGATGACAACTTAAATATTCGGTCAGGGCAAGAAGAGGCTCGGTCTGAGGGGGGGGGAGTGCAAACACAACAATTGATGATGAAGTTCTAGATCCCACCTACTGTCAACCCACAGTCAGACACTCGAGGAGGTCAACAGAGGCGGTGGAGGAGGATGCAACCGACGACGAAGTAACCTTGCGCCTTCCTGGACACAGTCGGAGCACTGGTAGCACGTCTACAACTGCATCCTCAGCCACCACTCTGCCTCTGAGCATTATTCGGGGTGGATCAACAGGTCGCATGGCCTCTAAGCCTTGCCTAGCCTGGTCCTTTTTTGACATAAAAAAAGATCGCCCAAATTATGTGATCTGTAACATTTGGCATGGTTATCTTAGTAGAGGTCAAAACCTCAGCAGTTTGACAACTTCTTCCATGAATCGTCACATGAATAAATATCATATGGCCTGGTGGGAAGCTCACCGTGCTGCAATGCGGCCTAGCGGAGCCAACCATCCACCGCCTGCCCCTTCCAGTGCATCCGCGCGCTCGTCATCTTCTAGGACTGTGGGGACAGCTGTCACACCTGTTTTTCCACCCACAACTTCCACCACTGTAACCGCAACAGGCAGTTTGCTTGGTAGGTCGTCAGTTTGTTTGGAAGGGGAAACAAGTGATTGTGTACAGCTCTCTCAAACATCGATAGCACCAACGTTGGATGAAGGCAACATCATGTCTCCGCCTGCACTTTCCTCACAAACCTGCATTTTTCCAGGGACACCCTACTCAACACCGTCTACACACAGCAGCCAGATCTCTGTCCCTCAGATGTGGTCAAATAAAAGGCCACTTCCTGCGACCCATGACAAAGCTAAGAGGTTGACTCTATCCCTCTGTAAGCTGTTGGCTACCGAAATGCTGCCTTTACGCCTAGTGGACACACAGGATTTTACAGACCTTATGTCTGTCGCTGTGCCCCAGTACCAGATGCCCAATCACCACTGCTTCTTCAAGAAAAGCATGCCCGCGCTACACCAGCATGTCGCACACAACATCACCACTTCCTTGAGAAAATCTGTGTGCGACAGGGTGCATTTCAACACAGATACTTTGACCAGTAAGCATAGACAGGGTCATTACATGTCACTGACTGGGCACTGGCAAACTATGGTGAGAGATGGAGAAGGGTCTGCTGTACAAGTCTTGCCGTCCCCACGAGTTGTTTCAATCCTTCTTCTGTATGTAGAAGTTAATACACTGCTTCTGCCTCTTCAACCTCGTGTGGGTCCTCCACCTTGGCGAAAACCCTGTGTGGTCAGGCCACCCTTCCTTGCAACTGCGCACAAGGACTACCACACACCTCCTTACTATGCTGGCAGCAGAGCTCAATGCCATCAGGCGGTCAAAGGTTTACTTTGAAATGTATGGGAAATGTGAGTAACACCGCTATTCCAGAGAATAGTAGTCAGGCAGGGTCAAAACATTAATTGAGGAACAGGAACACAATGGGACAGCCAGGACTTAATCAGAAAACAAGCAGAGGTGAAATGCGGATCGGCCAACAAGGTACATAAACAGCAAGCAGGAAAAGTAGTCAGGTAACAAGCACACAAAATCGTAAAACTGAACTGGGGGTAAAATTAGCCAGAGGTTCATAGCTATGTCTGGCAGTGGTCTGCAGACAGGATGGGCATAAAAAAGGGTGTGGTGTCTTCCCATTGGTTGTAGCTGAATGATGGTATTTCATCTGTGAGATACCCACCAGCTACATTCAGCCAGAGATTCTGCATCTGTCAAGGTAATGCAGCCCAGTGGGTGAGCATAACCTGCGTCCACCTGCGCCGCTGGCATCGACTACTCTCCCATCATCAGCACTATTCATGAAAGGAACACGTTGTCACCTGGCGACCGGAGTACAAATTGACGGAGCGGACTCCGTTGGTGACTTAACAGCCGTGTGCGGCAATGATGCAAACCTGGCTGCGGGCCATCCTCAGGGCAATGTGACACACGTTCCTTGTATGGCTCATGTGTTGAACCGAATTCTCCAGCAATTTTTAAAACACCATCACGGCCTACATGGCCTTGTGCAGCGTGCACGCTCGCTATGTGCTCACTTCCATCGTGCGCACACAGCAGCTCAACAACTTTCATCACTCCGGAAGTCTTAGGGTCTGGCAGTTAAATGCCGGAAATGCGATGTTCCGACACGCAGGAATTGGAATCAGCACATGTTGCAGCGTTTGTGGCAGCACTGCAGAGCCCTGCTGAAATACGGTATGACATATATCCTGGGATAACTTGATCAAGAGGTGGTGCAGATCACGCTGCTGGAGTGGTGTCAGATCAAGGACCTATGCACCCTGCTACACAGTTCACAAATGTCGACGAAGATGTTTAGCACTGGCAATGTCATTCTCAGCGTGACAATTCTGGTCATCTACATGATGGAGCACACTGTAATTATTATTCGGAGTCAGGTGTTGGGACAAGAGGAAGGGGAGGAAGTACAGGAGGAGTCATATGCGGAAGGGATAACAAGATCTACGAGGTCCAGATGGTCAGCGGCACCTATGCGGCAGTCATGGTGAGGTAGAGGGATTAACAAGGGCGCATAGTATCAGCAAAAAGTGTTGATGAAAGTGCAGGAGCCCATGAAGAAATGGAGGACGAACTGGCGATGGGCATGGAAGACTCAGCAGATGAGTGAGAGCTTGCTCACATTTCGGTTGTGCGAGGTTGTGGGGAGAGGGCAGAGGAAGGAGGCACGATTCTCACCTCTCTGCCACCAACACACCAAGGACTTGGTCCTCCTGGATGCACAAGACACATGAGCGCCTTCTTGCTGCACTACCTACATGACCCTCGGATTGTATGAATTTGAAGTAATCCTGAATACTGGGTTGCCACACTGTTAGATCCCCGGTACAAGACAAAATTTGGCGAACTAATTCCTGCCATAGAAATGTACGCACGTATACAGGAGTATCTGCAGAATGTGGTACGCAATCTTAGATCTACTTTTCCACTAAACACCAGTGCTGCACAGAGTGAATCACAACGCTTTGTCATGGATAGGAGGAAATGGTCTTTTACTTGTCCACATCGGAGGGACCGAGGGATGGCTGCTGTGCTGAGATGGCGTTGAGTACGGTGTCCCTGCACAGTTGCACTTTTGGTCATATCCCAAAATGAGTTGAAAAAGGACAGATGCTGTTGGAAAGGGGAACATGTGTGTTGGAAAGGGGAAAAAAGTTTTGGTCCGTGGATTTGGTGGTTAAGCAACTGTAACATTTGCTGAAGAAACACCATCTGTTACAGTGGGACTGGCAGATTTGGATAAAGTGGTATATAATCTGTGACCGCTATATAACGAAAATTAATAAGAAAAGAAAGAGAAAGGTATATATCCCCATCAGCAGTCAGTGTCCACCGTGCTCCCAGTTGGAAAAGGAGAGGTTGGCAACTGGAAGGTTTGGTGGAGGATACAGAGCTGTGTGGCTATGAAACTAATAGTATCCTGAACCGAGTTAGACGCCATTCGGATCTGGAGACTGTGAGCCCTGTTAGCGTCACAGGGTCCACATGCCCACCCAGCCCAGGAACTCACTGTTAACAACACAGGGGCCATTGAGTACGCTGACCGTGTGCGTAGGGGCCACACCTGTGGACAGCAGGCGCATCAGCAGCAGCAGGCCTGTTAATGCCACTGGGCTGCACAAGCAGGACTGGTAGGACAGGAGCTGGTCTTAACCGTTCTGCGTTACCAACTGTGGTGGTGGCCTGCATCCACCACCCTATCCCTGCCTACCTCTGGCCTAAAGCCGCAATGGGTTCAACACATGGAGGTGTGCTCTTTCGGAGCATAATAGAACACTGCGCACCTCCACCTCCTTGTTGGCTCCAGCCCCTTTTATAACCTGGGTCCGCCCCAAACCAGGGTGAACCACAATGCACCTCCTGGAGACAAAAGTAGAGTGACACGTCATGAGTGGCATAACTAGCGTCCTATTTGGAAACGCAACTTCAATGATGACCTCATGGCTGCCATGACCCAAACACCTCACCAGTCATCGTCTGACCATCAATAATGCGGTGACAAGTCATAGGTGTGGGCCTCTGCAAGCCATTTGGGAGGACACCTGATGCCCTGTGGTCTATATGGGACCCCCACATCAGGGCCAGGGCCAAAGAGTTCATTACCGGACCTAGTCTCAGATGCAGGAAGTGCCTGAGCATGCTCAGTAGCATGAAATACAGTCTCTGAAAAAAGACTATCAGCTTTAGCATGGTGTCTAGGCACAAAACAGGACTTAGACCCGGCACGGAATGCAAGCACCTGTGCAAAGAGGCTTTTCACACTTAGTGTGGGAGCATGCGCTGTATCCCGAAAAGAAGACTTAGCGTCAGGAATAACACAGTCAGGCTGAGCATACTCACTACGCGAAACACTGTAATTATGCTGCAGCTGGGGTACATCGGCACACGCATGCGCACTAGCTGCCTCTCCACACTTAGACGTGGAGGGGAAATTGCTCTTGGAGATGCTGTCTATGAACAGAAGGAAAAGCTAAAGGAAGCCTGACTTTCTATCCCTCCGAATTATGAAATGCAGCAATGAATTCCATGAGTTTGCTATAACATTAGCGTAGCAAAATGTGCATGAGGGTGTGATGTAGAGGTGCTAGAAATAGCTTGTCACCAGTGGGGCACTAATGGAATACAACAGCCAGTTCTATGATGCCACAAAATGGCAGTATTTTGTGCTATCATTATAGCTTATTAAAAACAGAGCAGGAGGTTGTCATGCAGAAGTGCTGCACATAGATTTGCAGTAGTGTGAATAGACAAAAGTACAATAGCCACGTTTAGGATGCCAATAGGTACAATGAGTGTTTGCTAGTATAATGGCTGAGTTTAAAAAAGTTTGAGTGTGCAATGCAGGCAGACGTGATGCAAATATCGTTCCAATAGTGTGAATAGACAAAAGTACAATAGCCACGTTTAGGATGCCAATAGGTACACTGAGTGTTTGCTAGTATAATGGCTGAGTTTAAAAAAGTTTGAGTGTGCAATGCAGGCAGACGTGCTGCAAATATGTTTACAATAGTGTGAATAGACAAAAGTACAATAGCCACGTTTAGGATGCCACTAGGTACACTGAGTGTTTGCTAGTATAATGGCTGAGTTTAAAAAAGTTTGAGTGTGCAATGCAGGCAGACGTGCTGCAAATATCGTTCCAATAGTGTGAATAGACAAAAGTACAATAGCCACGTTTAGGATGCCAATAGGTACACTGAGTGTTTGCTAGTATAATGGCTGAGTTTAAAAAAGTTTGAGTGTGCAATGCAGGCAGACGTGCTGCAAATATCGTTCCAATAGTGTGAATAGACAAAAGTACAATAGCCACGTTTAGGATGCCAATAGGTACACTGAGTGTTTGCTAGTATAATGGCTGAGTTTAAAAAAGTTTGAGTGTGCAATGCAGGCAGACGTGCTGCAAATATCGTTACAATAGTGTGAATAGACAAAAGTACAATAGCCACGTTTAGGATGCCACTAGGTACACTGAGTGTTTGCTAGTATAATGGCTGAGTTTAAAAAAGTTTGAGTGTGCAATGCAGGCAGACGGGCTGCAAATATCGTTCCAATAGTGTGAATAGACAAAAGTACAATAGCCACGTTTAGGATGCCAATAGGTACACTGAGTGTTTGCTAGTATAATGGCTGAGTTTAAAAAAGTTTGAGTGTGCAATGCAGGCAGACGTGCTGCAAATATCGTTACAATAGTGTGAATAGACAAAAGTACAATAGCCACGTTTAGGATGCCAATAGGTACACTGAGTGTTTGCTAGTATAATGGCTGAGTTTAAAAAAGTTTGAGTGTGCAATGCAGGCAGACGGGCTGCAGATATGTTTACAATAGTGTGAATAGACAAAAGTACAATAGCCACGTTTAGGATGCCACTAGGTACACTGAGTGTTTGCTAGTATAATGGCTGAGTTTAAAAAAGTTTGAGTGTGCAATGCAGGCAGACGTGCTGCAAATATGTTTACAATAGTGTGAATAGACAAAAGTACAATAGCCACGTTTAGGATGCCACTAGGTACACTGAGTGTTTGCTAGTATAATGGCTGAGTTTAAAAAAGTTTGAGTGTGCAATGCAGGCAGACGTGCTGCAAATATGTTTACAATAGTGTGAATAGACAAAAGTACAATAGCCACGTTTAGGATGCCACTAGGTACACTGAGTGTTTGCTAGTATAATGGCTGAGTTTAAAAAAGTTTGAGTGTGCAATGCAGGCAGACGTGCTCTGCAAATATCTTTGCACTAGTGGGACTATAGCAAAGTCCAATAGCCACGTTTAGGATGCCACTAGGTACACTGAGTGTTTGCTAGTAAAATTGCTTAGTTTAAAAAAGTTGGAGTGTGCAATGCAGGCAGACGTGCTCTGCAAATGTCTTTGCACTAGTGGTACTATAGCAAAGTCCAATAGCCACGTATAGGATGCCACTAGGTACACTGAGTGTTTGCTAGTAAAATTGCTTCGTTTAAAAAAGTTGGAGTGTGCAATGCAGGCAGACGTGCTCTGCAAATGTCTTTGCACTAGTGGGACTATAGCAAAGTCCAATAGCCACGTTTAGGATGCCACTAGGTACACTGAGTGTTTGCTAGTTAAATTGCTTAGTTTAAAAAAGTTGGAGTGTGCAATGCAGGCAGACGTGCTCTGCAAATGTCTTTGCACTAGTGGGACTATAGCAAAGTCCAATAGCCACGTATAGGATGCCACTAGGTACACTGAGTGTTTGCTAGTAAAATTGCTTAGTTTAAAAAAGTTGGAGTGTGCAATGCAGGCAGACGTGCTCTGCAAATGTCTTTGCACTAGTGGGACTATAGCAAAGTCCAATAGCCACGTTTAGGATGCCACTAGGTACACTGAGTGTTTGCTAGTATAATGGCTTAGTTATAATGAGTTGGAGTGTGCAGAGGACAGGAGGGTACAGTGGCAGGATTGTGGTGCTCTGGGTAGAGGAATGGAAGCCTGCCTTTCTATTCCCTCCTAATGGTGAAATGCAGGGAGGAAATCCCTGACCTTGGCTACACAGACGCTGTTGCTGTTTGCAGGACCTGTCACCTATGGCTCTCTGACCCTGCCGGTTTGAGCCCTTAAAAGGACTGCTATAAAGTGCTCTCCCTAAGCTGTCTAACGCTGTGTATGCAGCGCATACAGCTGTATCGGCGATAGGACTCAGGAGGAGGACGGAGCTGCGACAGTGATGTCTGACACCAAAGACGCAGAAGGCAGATAATGGCGTCCTGGAAGAAAATGTCCGTTTTTATAATGCAGGGACATGTGACATGGACATCCTATCACACATGCCGTTGCTTCTCTGGCTCAAAGTCCACTTAGCTGTGTGTGTGTCTGGGATTGGCTGACATGCTGGCCCGCCCCATAAGACGCGCGCGCTTAGGGAAGGAAGACAAGAAAAAAAAAAAAAAAAAATGGCGATCGCCATTATAGAAACAGCAGTGATCTGAAGGCGCTGTTCACGCACACTATACACTGAAATGTCATAATAGTGTGATTCACAGAGTGACTTACACTATTACAGCAGAAACCAAGCTATGATTTAGCTGTTTTTTTGCTGCTAGAACCGTTCTCGAACGTTTCTAGAACTATCGAGCTTTTGCAAAAAGCTCGAGTTCTAGTTCGATCTAGAACAGGCCCCAAAATCACTCGAGCCTAGAACTGGAGAACCACGAACTACGAACAACCGCGCTCAACTCTACTAGGGAGGTCCATGGTTATTGGACTCTCCCCAGCCTAAAAATAGCAGGCCGCAGCCGCCCCAGAAGTGGCGCATCCATTAGATGTGCCAATCCTGGTGCTTCGCCCCAGCTCATCCCGTGCCCTGGTGCGGTGTAAACGGGGTAATATATGGTGTTAATACCAGATGTGTAATGTCACCTGGCATCAAGCCCTGGGGTTGGTGAGGTCAGGCGTCTATTAGGTACCCGACATCACCAACCCAGTCAGTAATAAAAAAAAATAGACGACAAACACATTTTTATTTGAAAAAACACTCCCCAATACATTCCCTCTTTAACCAATTTATTAGAAAGAAAAACAAATCCAGGTCTGGTGTAATCCAAGGGGTTGCCATGACGATCCACACTGTCCCAGTCAATGAAGAGCAGGATGTTCCCCATTGGCTGGGAGAGCAGTGCAGTGACCTGAGCTAACATCAATGGGTTAGCCCAGGTCACTGCAGGGGAATGACAAGTGCTGCTGTCAGCGAGGTACATTACCTGCGCTGATCTCCTGCACTGCTGACAGCACCTGTCACTGAGTTCAATGACCGCCGCCTTCACAGCCAAGTATCGCGAGCGGCCCGTGACGTCACCGCTAGTCAGTCTCGGGTCGGAAGCGAGAGAAGGTGATGTGACAAGCGGCGGCCTTGGAGGACAGTGACAGCGCTGAGGTCGGGACTTCATCACCGCAGGTAAGCCGAGCGGGACCATGTGTGCAGAGTGCAGGTGGGCGGAGCCATGTGTGCTGGCGGCGGAGTGCGAAGTAGGTGGCGCTGAGGACGTCAGTGTCGTGGACTGCTTGGCTGGGGACAGGTGAGTGTGAGTGTGTGTGTGTGTGTGTGTGTGTACATGCCGCGTGCAGGAGGGGGCGGAGTGAGCTGAGCGGGGAAGTGTGGGCTTCCTGCACGTAACTAGGATAAACATCGGGTTACTAACCAAAGCGCTTTGCTTGGATACCCGATGTTTATCTTGGTTACCAGCTTCTGGCATCCTTCCAGCGATGGTTCCTGCACACTGTAGCTGTAAAAAGCCCTGCTTTTTGCTGCTAGAACCGTTCTCGAACGTATCTAGAACTATCGAGCTTTAGCAAAAAGCTCGAGTTCTAGTTCGATCTAGAACAGCCCCCAAAATCACTCGAGCCGCGAACTGGAGAACCTCGAACCGCGAACCGCGCTCAACTCTAGTCATGACCACATTTTTTGTTTAAAATTTTATTTTCCTCCTCTAAAATCAGGGTGCGTCTTATGGTCCGGTGCGTCTTAGAGTCCGAAAAATATCGTATATTCTCCAACCAACATTACCTCCTCCCTTTTGACTGACAGCTTCTATGTTAAGTGACTTCAAGCAAGGGAGACATCAGTCAAGTAGTAAATGTGTCACTGAGGGGGAATAGAGCAGGAGTGACAGATGCTTCAATTCAAATGCTTTCAGCGTCTCCCACTCTCACACCACTTCCTCATCTCGCCCCCTGTCTTTTGGAGTCCACCAAGGTTCAGTTCTTGGACCCCTGCTGTTCTCCATTTACACCTTCGGCCTGGGACAGCTCATAGATTCCCACGGTTTTCAGTATTATCTCTACGCTGATGATACGCAGATATACCTCTCTGGACCTGACATTACCTCCCTACTAACCAGAATCCCACAATGTCTGTCTGCTATTTCATCCTTTTTCTCTGCTCGCTTCTTAAAATTGAACATGGACAAAACAGAATTAATTGTCTTTCCTCCTCCTCACTCAACCCCCCCACCTGACATATCCATCAATGTCAATGGCTGCTCACTTTCCCCAGTGCCACGTGCTCGCTGCCTCGGAGTAATCCTAGACTCTGATATCTCTTTCAAGCCACACATCCAAGCCCTCTTCACCTCCTGCCACCTTCAACTCAAAAATATTTCCCGGATTCGTACATTCCTTTCCCAAGAAGCTGCAAAAACCCTAGCACATGCCCTTATTATCTCCCGCCTGGATTATTGCAATCTCCTGCTCTGTGACCTCCCTTCTAACAGTCTTGCTCTCCTAAAATCGATTCTAAACTATGCTGCCCAACTAATCCACCTGTCCCCCCTGCTAGTCCCTGACCTCTCCTATCTGCCAATCCCTTCACTGGCTTCCCATTGCCCAACGACTCCAGTTCAAAACACTAACCATGACCTACAAAGCCGTCCATAACCTGTCTCCTCCCTACATCTCTGACCTAGTCTCCCGGTACTTACCTGCACGTAACCTTCGATCTTCACAAGATCTCCTTCTCTACTCCCCTCTCATCTCCTCTTCCCACCATCGCATGCAAGATTTCTCCCGTGCCTCCCCCATACTCTGAAATGCTCTGCCTCAACACATCAGACTCTCGCCTACCTTGACAAGCTTCAAAAGGAACCTGAAGACCCACCTCTTCCGACAAGCCTACAACCTGCCGTAACCCTCAGTCTGATACAGCTCCACACAATCAGCTCTACCGTAACCTACTGTATCCTCCCCTATCCCTTGTAGACTGTGAGCCTGCATGGGCAGGGACCTCTGTCCTCCTGTACCTGTCTGTGTCTTATATTGTTTATGAATATTGTACTTGTCCCTACTATGTATACCCCTTTCACATTTAAAGTGCCATGGAATTGATGGCACTATAATAATAATAATAATAATAATAATAATAATAATAATAAAAAAATGCTGATTTCTCAGTAACAGAGAAATGAACTAGACATGTACAGGTATTACTGGACTTGTCTTTGAAAGAACTACATGTGTATTTAAATAGTCTGGGGCATGAAGTCATGCTAACATGTCTTAACATGTACATGTCTTAAGGGTACTTTACACACTGCGACTTCGCTAGCGATCTCATTAGCGATGTGAAATTCTAGATCGCAAGTGCCATCGTTCGAGATCGCACATGCGTAAAATGACCTATGCACTTGCGATCTAGAATTTCACATCGCTGATAAGATCGCTAGCGATGTCGCAGCGTGTAAAGTACCCTTTAGTGACCCTTGAAGCATACTGTTCTATTGGAACATTTTGTCATTCGTAGAGTGAATTAGTTGTGCAAATTAATTATTGTGTCACAAATTACAGAGAGGCACTCTATTGCATTTAGGTATTTTGTAGTATCATCTGCTTTTTCAGAAATAAAACAAAATGCTTCCTGGTATTGATCATCACTGATATTGTGTTTACAAGGAGTAACAATATTGGATGCTTAAAATGTAGATACAAGTCAAGAGAGCTCTCAGTAAAATGTCTGTGTCTGCCTCTATATTCTCCCTCATTTTTCCGCCACTACATAGAATCTCATAAGAAGCAACCGTTATCTCCTATCTCAGTAATGGGAAAATCTGTACTTATTGAATATAGGTTTTACAGCTTTTACCTATGAATTGAGAGTAAAAAAAATAATTCTGCAATTGAATTTTCTGATATGAGTTTTTATATAATGGCTTATTTTCATGTGTACTACTGTTTATAATATAAAAATGTAAATAATGGTTTCTCTTTAAGTGTTCAGGTCATTATTAGATCTCAAAATTATCATTGAAATACAAATGTTTATTAATGCATTACCAGAACTTCTGCACCAAACGTTTCTCTAGCGAGGAATGTAATTATTCTCCAATGTTGGACAGAGTAATTTAAGATGCATATCTATCGTTTTTTTCATCCCTGCAAGTCAGTGAAAGGGGAATATCTATCTCTGTGACAAAGATAAATAAAACATTACTCGTTTGTCAGAATTGGCAAATATTTAAGGATTTCAGATCTCTCTTACTATAAAATTATACCCTTTTAACTAGAATAACTATAGTAATTTGTACAATCCAGATACAGCCTGTAAGACATAATTTATATAGACACGTTAATAAATCATACACGGTGTATATCATATATCTTTCAGACCTTCCATTGTGTAATATTTTCAATTAACCATTTTTGCGGAAGCACTACATTCCTATTTAGATGCCAAACACCTAGTTCCATTATTATGCTCAGTGTTCCAAAACATTGCTGCTCTGTCAAGATCAACTGTGCTATCATGGTGCTTTGATTGCTTCTACAGGGAATTTTGAGAGTGGATTGCAATTTACTCTAGTCACTTAAAGACACTACACATCTACTTACAAATCGTGTAAATGAGGAATTACGAGCCCCTGCCAAATGCTAGAAATCTTGTGTAAGTATTACACTGTCAGGGTTGCAATAAGAGTACTACCATATTAACATGGCTCTATCAAACTCAATAGAACTTTTTAAATGTATCAAACCTTCTTGATTGAATAATATGTTAAGCTTAAAATCACTAGTGTTGAGCGAGTAGTTGATAATTCGTACTCGCTATGCTGTTAGCGAGTACTGTCCACTACTCGTATATTCGTTATTGATCCCCTACAGTTTGCTTATCGGCATAGATTGGGGGTGGATGATGCTATTCTTCTCTGTTACATACTGTACATTCATTTTTGGAGAATGACGGAACCACTGTGTGAGCGATGTTCTTTGATTTCTCGAGTGCATTTAATACCCTGCAGCCACTTTTACTACACAAAAAGATGACTGATATGAAGGTGGAGGAGGGGATGAGAAATTGGATAACTGACTACCTATCAGATCGGCCACAGTTTGTACAGATGGGATCAGTTGTGTCTAGCAGATTATTGAGCAGTGTAGGTGCCCCTCAGGGAACGGTGCTAGCGCCCTTTCTATTCACACTGTATACATCAGACTTTCGGTATAAATCTGATTTTTGCCACCTTCAAAAATTCTCGGATGACTCTGTGGTGGTTGAATGTATTAGGGGGGACCAGGGTGATGAGGAATATAGAAAGGTGGTGTTGAATTTTGTGGATTGGTGCCATGGTAACTATCTACAACTAAATGTTAAGAAAACTAAGGAGTTGGTGGTGGCCAACTATAGCAAGAGAAAGATGGAATGTTTACCGATCACTATTGCTGGTCAGGAGGTGGAGCAGGTGGAGAGTTACAAATATTTGGGGGTCCACCTGGATAGCTAACTGGACTGGAGATGCCACTCAGAGATGGTCTACAAGATGGGGATGAGCAGACTATATTTCCTAAGGAAACTGAGGTCTTTTAATGTGTGCAGCAAAATGTTAGAAATGTTCTACCAGTCTGTAGTGGCAAGTGCCATCTTTTTTGCACTAATATGCTGGGATGGTAGTGTGCGGTCTCTGATGCTAATAAGCTGAAGAAGCTTATCAAGAAGGAAAGCTCCGCTGTTCGCTGCAATCTTGACTCTTTTGAGGAGGTAGTGGAGAAAAGAACTCTGAAAAAGAGTATGGCGATTATGAATAATAATGCACATCCATTATATGAGCTATTCATGAGACAGAAGAGCACATTCAGTAACCGGCTAATCCTTCTGAGGTGTAAGAAGGAAAAATATAGGAAATCATTTGTGCCAACTACTATGGGAATGTACAACAATAACATTAGTGTTAAATCATCAAGGTGAATGTCTACTCCTTCTTTTCTTCTACTTTTCAGTTTACCCGCTGTATATGACCTAATCTAATGTATAATGTTCTTCTGTCAACTCTACTGTCTTGTCAATTAAGTAATTCATGTTATGATTTAAGTTGTGCTGCTGTGATACCATAATTTCTCACGGGATCAATAAAGTGTATCGTATCGTATTGGAGTGTATCGTAAGTCATTGAGAAATACTAGCTAAGTAGCGAGTAACCTCAAAGCCGTACTATTCCCTACTTGCCTGAAAAGTACAGCTTTCTGGTTACTCGCTACTTAGCGAGTATTTCCCATTGACTTACATTATGCCCGCTACTCGTAATAAATATGCGAGTAGCAGTCAGTACCCACTAACAGCATAGTGAGTATGAATCGTTAACTACTCGCTCAACACTAAAAATCACATATGCTGCATTAAGTAATGTGACCAACAATGTGGAGGAAATCTTCCAGAAAAATGCTCAAGTGCCTTATTGACTTCCATTATACTTGGGTTCTTGAGTCGCACCCATCCGAGCATCCAACTGCTCTTAACAAGTTCCGAGCACCCGAACATGATAGTGCTCGCTCATCACTAGTGTCCACCATTTTCCCAGTATTTATGTCAGTACATCGCATTTACCCAAATGGGGTTTAATTGAAAACCTCAGTTAAGGACTCAGAGAATAAGCCATCACAAATCCTCAGATCCTGAAAAATGAGAACATTATGGATCTTGGAAAATAGAGACAAAAGCATAAATCTTTTATTTTCACAAATTTCTGATTTTTTTTTCCCACTACTTAAATAAAAAAAATAAACAAACCTATACATGTTTGGTATCTACAAACTCAAAACTGACTTGAGGAATCATTCTTTGTGGTCAGTTTTACCATATAATGAACATGGTAAATAAATTATAAAAAGAAAACATTGTGGAATCGCACCTTTTTTTACTTTTTCACTGCACTTGATCTTTTTTTCCCATTTTTCAGTACACTATGTGGCAGAATAAATGGTGTTCTTCAAAAATACAACTTGTTCTGCAAAAAAACAAGCCCTCATATGGCTATATTGAGGGAAAAATACAAAAATAATGGCTTTTCGAAGAAAGAAAGGAAAAAAGAAAACCAAAAACATAAAATCGAAGGGTGGTTAAAGGATTATGTGGCACATACGTTTACCCTCAAGAGACACATAACACATTTTTGCAAGGCTTCAAACCTGAGCTACGTGGAAAATATGGTTTGCTGGAAATGTTTTTTAGAGCTAAACCACACAAAAAAAACCCATGTATTTCCTTATAAAGCTGCGGATTTGTGACATCGTCTGCCCGCAACATTTAGACACTTAGTTACTTGGTCATACAGAGATATGTAACAAATTTACATAAAATACCTTAGGGTAAGCAAAAGGTTCTGCTCCACAGAAAAAAAATCCAAACTATGCAGATACAGCAATGTATATCTGGGGTCTCACTTTTTCAAAACTCATACAACTGTAGGCCTCGGTCACATGTTCGTGCCTCCGGTACGTGTTTGGCAGTTTTCTCATGAACCGGAGACACGTACACACGTGGACCTATGTATTCCTAATGGTTTGGACACACGTAAGTATTTTGGAACGGAACGTGTGTCCATTCCGTACTTATGTGTGCCCATGTGTTTCTAATGCCGACATGCCCATTTTTCTCCGGCATCACGGGTGTCACACGGCCCTCACCCGTACCACACGAATGTAAGTGTGGAAGCGGTCCCGTGTGACACGCACCGGAGAAACACGTGTCATTATTGTAAAATAAAAAAAAACATACTCACCTCCATAAGCCCTGCAGAATCTTCCGCTGCAAGTAGTTGCTGCCGACCGCCGCTCATTATGAGCATGTTAAGGAGAGGTGGGTGTGATGTCAAAGGCGCTAATCTCCACCCCTCCGCTCGGCTGGAAGCAGCATCAGCGGGGAGTGGGCGGGGCTGGAGCCGAAGATCAGTACCCTGAACAGCAGCAAGGACCACGTGAGTATTCGAATTCTCCGTGTGTCATCGTGGATAGTACACGTAGAACACACGTGACCTGCACGTCCCGGAGACACATACTTACCAAACGCAACACGCAGGGAAAATACGTGTCTCGCGGCACGTGCGTGATTTTCACGTATGAGTGAGAGAGGCCGTAGGAAAATAATTTTTCAGGATTCCTGGGAAACTCCATATAAAAACAATGGAAGTGCCCTTTTGTGTTGCATCTTGTGAAGATTGGATGGACCCAGAATTGTTGATGCCTCCTCAGATCCACAAGTAGGTAGAGCTCACCAAACTGAGACAACACCCAGTGGAGAAGGACTCGCTCAGTGTGAAATGGTAAGACATGGTTTTACAAACCAAAGACAAAGATAAGAAGCTTCTCTGGCAAGATTGGTAGCAGGGTCGGACTGGCCCACCAGGAGGTCGAGAGAACCTCCGGTGGGCCCCTGCTATTGATGGCCACGCCCCCTAGGCCCCGACCCCCGGGCCCCTATGGATATGTGAGAGAGGCCCCCCCCAGCCAGTAATTTCACAAATCATATCGGCATATTGCAATTCCATGCCGTCTGCAGTGGCAAGCAGGAAAAGCAAATCTCCCTGCTCTGCCTGCTGTCACTGTCAGTGCTGCTCAGACTCCTCTGCACAGCGACACTGCAGGAGGAGGCAGTTTCAGAGCGATGACTGCTTCCTTCCTGTGCGGTTGCCGGCAGCATAACGCTATGGAGGATGGACCCAGTGTCACCCCAGGACAGGCTGCAGGAGCAGCAGCACGTGAGTATAGAAGGCGGGGGCCCAGGGGGGCGAGCAGGAGCCCGGTGCGCTGGGGCCCGGGGGTGTATGTGGGGGGGCTCTTTACCCAGATGCGTATCTAGGGGGGGACTGGCGGGGCATTTGCCCTGGGCGCAGCTGTCAGGGGGGGGCGCTGTCAGGCAACCTGATGCAGCGCTGTGAAAGTCTCCATGTCAGCTGCATTTGCCGCCCTGCAGTAGGAGCCGCCATTCTCTGAGCGCAGCTGTCACACTGACAGCCGCACTCATAGAAACTGCAACGCTGCAGCGCGTGGCTCCCACTGCTCAATTGTCCTCGTATCTGTCAGACGCGAGGACAATTGAAGCTGTGCCCAGCCCTGACTTCCGGGTCACAGAGAAGGCTGTTAGGTGATCAGGTCAGCTGATCACACTGCTGACCCAGAAGTCAGGGCCGCAGCGCAGAGGCAGCAAAGAGCGTGGAGAAGTGCTCCAGTGTGGAGCTTAAGACAGTGACAGCGAAGAGGAACATTATGGGGTGAGAAAGGGGTATCTATGGACACAGAATGAGAAGGCAAAGGAAGGAGAGAGGGAACTATCAGTGGACACAGTATGAGGGGACAGAAGGTGGGGAGGGGGCAGTATCTTTACAGTATGGAGGAGAGAGGATGGGGAGGGGACAGTATATAGACACAGTATGAGGGGATAGAGGGTAGGGAGGGGGCATTATCTATATACACAGTATGGAGGCCAGAGGATGGGGAGGGGGCAGTATCTATATACAAAGTATGGAGGAGAGAGGATGAAGCGGGTGCAGTATCTATATACACAGTATGGAGGAGAGCGGATGGGGAGGGGGCAGTATCTATATATAGTGGAGGAGAGAGGATGAGGAGGGGGCAGAATCTATATACACAGTATGGAGGAGAGAGGATGGGGAGGGGGCAGTATCTATATACACAGTGGAGGAGAGAGGATGAGGAGGGGGCAGTATCTATATACACAGTGGAGGATGGGGAGGGGACAGTATTTATATACACAGTAGAGGAGAGAGGATGGGGAGGGGTCAGTATCTAGATACACAGTGGAGGAGGAAAATGGGAAGGGGGCAGTATCTATATACATAGTATGGAGGAGAGAGGATGGGGAGGGGACAGTATATAGACACAGTATGAGGGGATAGAGGGTAGGGAGGGGGCATTATCTATATACACAGTATGGAGGCCAGAGGATGGGGAGGGGGCAGTATCTATATACAAAGTATGGAGGAGAGAGGATGAAGCGGGTGCAGTATCTATATACACAGTATGGAGGAGAGCGGATGGGGAGGGGGCAGTATCTATATATAGTGGAGGAGAGAGGATGAGGAGGGGGCAGAATCTATATACACAGTATGGAGGAGAGAGGATGGGGAGGGGGCAGTATCTATATACACAGTGGAGGAGAGAGGATGAGGAGGGGGCAGTATCTATATACACAGTGGAGGATGGGGAGGGGACAGTATTTATATACACAGTAGAGGAGAGAGGATGGGGAGGGGTCAGTATCTAGATACACAGTGGAGGAGGAAAATGGGAAGGGGGCAGTATCTATATACATAGTATGGAGGAGAGAGGATGGGGAGGGGGCAGTATCTATATACACAGTATGGAGGAGAGAGGATGGGGAGGGGGCAGTATCTATATACACAGTGGAGGAGAGAGGATGGGGAGGGGGCAGTATCTATATACAAAGTATGGAGGAGAGAGGATGGGGAGGGGACAGTATCTATATACACAGTGGAGGAGAGAGGATGGGGAGGGGGCAGTATCTATATACAAAGAAAATTTTCAGGATCAGCTCACCTCTAAACTTGCTGTGGCCGGTTTTGGAGATCAGTGCACGGACAGTCAGCGGGCTGGATCCCAGGATTTATAAAGCAAAGAAAAAATGTTTCATTTAGCACTTGAAGATACAGTTAGGTCCAGAAATATTTGGACAGTGACACAAGTTTTGTTATTTTAGCTGTTTACAAAAACATGTTCAGAAATACAATTATATATATAATATGGGCTGAAAGTGCACACTCCCAGCTGGAATATGAGAGTTTTCACATCCAAATCGGAGAAAGGGTTTAGGAATCATAGCTTTGTAATGCATAGCCTCCTCTTTTTCAAGGGACCAAAAGTAATTGGACAAGGGACTCTAAGGGCTGCAATTAACTCTGAAGGCGTCTCCCTCGTTAACCTGTAATCAATGAAGTAGTTAAAAGGTCTGGGGTTTATTACAGGTGTGTGGTTTTGCATTTGGAAGCTTTTGCTGTGACCAGACAACATGCAGTCTAAGGAACTCTCAATTGAGGTGAAGCAGAACATCCTGAGGCTGAAAAAAAAGAAAAAATCCATCAGAGAGATAGCAGACATGCTTGGAGTAGCAAAATCAACAGTCGGGTACATTCTGAGAAAAAAGGAATTGACTGGTGAGCTTGGGAACTCAAAAAGGCCTGGGCGTCCACGGATGACAACAGTGGTGGATGATCGCCGCATACTTTCTTTGGTGAAGAAGAACCTGTTCACAACATCAACTGAAGTCCAGAACACTCTCAGTGAAGTAGGTGTATCTGTCTCTAAGTCAACAGTAAAGAGAAGACTCCATGAAAGTAAATACAAAGGGTTCACATCTAGATGCAAACTATTCATCAACTCTAAAAATAGACAGGCCAGAGTTAAATTTGCTGAAAAACACCTCATGAAGCCAGCTCAGTTCTGGAAAAGTATTCTATGGACAGATGAGACAAAGATCAACCTGTACCAGAATGATGGGAAGAAAAAAGTTTGCAGAAGAAAGGGAACGGCACATGATCCAAGGCACACCACATCCTCTGTAAAACATGGTGGAGGCAACGTGATGGCATGGGCATGCATGGCTTTCAATGGCACTGGGTCACTTGTGTTTATTGATGACATAACAGCAGACAAGAGTAGCCAGATGAATTCTGAAGTGTACCGGGATATACTTTCAGCCCAGAATTAGCCAAATGCCGCAAAGTTGATCGGACGGCGCTTCATAGTACAGATGGACAATGACCCCAAGCATACAGCCAAAGCTACCCAGGAGTTCATGAGTGCAAAAAAGTGGAACATTCTGCAATGGCCAAGTCAATCACCAGATCTTAACCCAATTGAGCATGCATTTCACTTGCTCAAATCCAGACTTAAGACGGAAAGACCCACAAACAAGCAAGACCTGAAGGCTGTGGCTGTAAAGGCCTGGCAAAGCATTAAGAAGGAGGAAACCCAGCGTTTGGTGATGTCCATGGGTTCCAGAATTAAGGCAGTGATTGCCTCCAAAGGATTCGCAACAAATTATTAAAAATAAAAATATTTTGTTTGGGTTTGGTTTATTTGTCCAATTACTTTTGACCTCCTAAAATGTGGAGTGTTGGTAAAGAAATGTGTACAATTCCTACAATTTCTATCAGATATTTTTGTTCAAACCTTCAAATTAAACGTTACAATCTGCACTTGAATTCTGTTGTAGAGGTTTCATTTCAAATCCAATGTGGTGGCATGCAGAAAATTGTGTCACTGTCCAAATATTTCTGGACCTAACTGTATAGTATCCCAATTCCACGAAATTCACGGACTTGATATTATCATTATTAATTTTATTGGTGTACAAAAGTAGAAATAATTAAAATCATTGCATCTGTACAGCATACATTTGTGCCTCACAGGCACAGGTGAATCCGCGATCACCCGACCCTGCTGATCCTTTAAATAGTAAACTAAAAAAAGTAAAAAAAAAACCTAAAAGTTCAAATTATCTACCATTTCCCCCATTGAAAATTAAAGGGTTAAAAAAAAAAAATATACACACGTTTAGTATCACTGCATTCAGAAATGCCAAATCTATCAAAATATAAAATCAATCTGATAAACAGCATAGCAGCAAAAAAATTGCAAACGCAAAAATTACGCCTCACAATTTACATAATTTACGTCATCGCAAATTTTGCACAAAATACAATAACAGGCAATCAAAATGTGGCATTTGTGCAAAAATGGTACCATTAAAAATGTCAGCTCAAGACCCAAAAAATAAGCCATCACTAAGCTACAGATTCTGAAAAATGAGAAATCTACAGGTCGCAGAAAATGGCGCAAAAAGTGTGCCACTTTTTTTGGACAAACTTCTGAATTTTTTTAACTCCTTCGATGTAAACCTATTCACGTTTGGTGTCTACAAACTTATACTGACCTGAGCCATCACACCAACATATCAGTTGTGCCATATAGTGAATACGGTGAATAAAATACAACAAAAACTATCATGCAATCGCACTATTTTAAAACACCACTATTAGATCTACTCTTAAAAATCGTTTATTATTATTAGTTAAAACAGAACAAACATATTGTTCTTCTCATAAATAGGCATAGAAAACATAAAACAAAAAATCAGGTGCAAGTGCAGGTGTCAGACAAACAGTGCCCTCGCCTAGGGACAGCCCCAGACCATGTGGCTAGGTGAGTTAGGGGTATAGATTCGTCACTGTCAGAATGATACTGCTTAGTATGTGCTGTGACTCTCCCTCATAAGTTAGCTTACTTCACTTAAATGAGCCTAAGTTAGCATAGTCAGACTCGCCGTCCTTGCTCATCTCTAGCGGGGGTTACCACCACCAAATAAACGTGATTGACATGTAGTACAAATATATACAGAACCATAGACAACAGAGACAATAGGCGTTAGGTGTCCAGGGTTCTACTGTTACATAGATTTCCCTAGTTTGACAATACTGGAAGGTTAGATTAGAGTCTAGGATGCCACTTAGCTTGTGGATCTCCTAGCTCTCCCGACGCGTTTCACCCCCCTAACGCTGTATAGGGGATCATCAGGGGAAAAATGGAGGAATCACTCCTTGGAAAGAATGACACCTGCAGATAAATGATGCAAAAATAAGTAAATGGGTATTAATATAAATATTCTTTAGACTGCAATCTTTATGAGGTCATAGCCCTCAAGATAACTTACAAGGTAGTAGATCCCTGTGATAGAGTACTTGTATTCTTAAAAGATGCCAGGGAGACTATCGCCAAACCAAATAGTGGTTGCAACTTCCCATCGGATAGTGCCTGTATGTCAAAGAATGCAATGAGTATCCACTGTGTGATGCATAATGTATCATAACTCATACTCATGCTAGAGTTGGGAAGGGTCTTGTCGGCATAAGGCTATCTATCTTTTACCTTGACTCTCCGGGGATGAAAGTACAGGTATAGCGGATTTGTCTATTGTAGCCAGGAAGTTAGATCCATTCCTGATGTTCAGGTTGTCACTGAGTTTCTAGGTCAAAATATAGGTCCTGTGAACAGATATAGGATAAGTATGAACCTATATTTCATCTATCAGATTCTACATGAACTGGGTAGCAAATACCTTTTGTCGGCCAGTCAGACAAAATGATCTATAGGATTTGGAGAATACAGCTCCTCCAGATGTGGCTGATCACTGATTTTTTCCTATAGGAAAGGTATACTACATTACTGGATGTTCTCATAAATCTCACCCACACAGCTCTGTGAGAAGCAAAAAAATGGCAGGGCATTTTACCTGTAGGGAACAGTTCATATATGGATGTGGACAAACGGGTGCAAAGGTCCCTAGTCGCCTGCGTTTGGACCGTGTGTAAGGTATATTCTTATCTCCTGTAACCAATTTTTACATCATACAATTAGGCTCTCTGAATAATGCTCAATACATGCATAAATTAAGATACAGTGGTACAAGTGCTAGGTCTACCTGTAAGGAGGCAAAAAAGGTCTGTCATGGGATTATGGCTACCTGTAGACCCCGAGTATATATACCCTGTAACAGAAAAAATGATAATAATAATATATCGTATTCTTGGAATCCAGTGATACAGGTATAAGGGGCACAGTGCATACTCCAGTACATATTATGTATGTCATATAGATAAATTCACATCATAGTGCTCAGTACATGCATTGATGACAGTAGAGGGCCTTATATACTGATATATATGGAGTAGTTCTTTTAAAGAAGGTAACTGAAGAAAGCCCATGTGATAGCGAATAGATTCCAGGTATGTATTCCCTGTAGACACAGCAGAGGTACCGCATTCATGTGTGGTATTTACCTCACAAGTCCCATAGACATTGCCAAACAGGGAGCATGAGAAATGAATTGCATAATGGGCCTGAACACTGGGTTTGGAGTTATTTTGTAGTTATATAGGGTCCTGTCCCATACAAACTAGGGACAGGATTATTATCTATACTCATAAAGCCCTGAAAATTTGTATGAAAATGAATCTTATGCAGGCAGATCACTTATCATCCTATGGGCTCAACCAGCAAGGACTGTCAGTCCCGAGTGGAAACACTCTATGTACGCTGGGAGCCCATGGTCCAATAGATGCCAGGGAGGATGCAAGGGGAGGATGTCCGAGAGACCACCACGTCTGATTGTTCCTGTCCGATTCCCCACTCCCGGATAAGGTATTTAAACCTTTTCCGGGCAGGATAAAAAGTCCCGCCCGCCAACCGGAAGTGCCCCGTTGGCCGGAAGTTACGCATCGCTATGTGCCGAGGCATCGTCGGCCGGAAGTGATGTATCCCTGTGTGTCACATGCATAGCAGGTCAGGTGACTGGCCGGGGGCGGTGCTGAGGGATGTACTAGATCGTATATGTAAACAGCATCGCAATAACCTACATATTCATAGGTTAAGTGACCTGCCGGTGGCTTTACTGGGGTGTATGATATGGTGTGCACACGGTACGCATTGCGATACATATATCGCTATGCGTCATATACTATGCAAGTCAGGTGACTTGCCAGGGGCGGTACTAGAGGATGTTCTGGATCCCAACCAGTGGAGCGCATAGCATTCTACGTCTGGGCGGGGTCATGTCATATAGGGGCGGAGATCATGATTATGGAGCGCATAATTGCATTCCATACCGTTCCATAAGCACTAGTATCACGGAATATATGTACAGTATTACTTGATGGATCAGACGCACCTGATTGGCACATAGGTATCGTGCATAATGGGATGCAAACAGGGCCAATGCGTATTGGAGCATTAAGTACTGGATAGACACAAGATAATTACTATTGCTTTCCCTGGGTCCGGGATAAATCATATAAGGGAATTGTCCCATAGTTGTTGCAGTCTAATATTAATGTTGCTAGTATATGGTATGCAATGACCATACGCGGGGTATAAACGTAAAAACAAGTCCTATCCTGTCAGTTAGGGGTAGCTGTGGCCAGAATCACTATATGAAGCTATGAAAGCTGATCATTTCATTGAGACCATTTGGGGAGACTGTGTCCAGCAGGAAGGTCCATCTAGCTTCTCGCTGCAGGATTTTTCTATCCCAGTCTCCCTTGCGTGAGGGTTTGGGGATAACCTCAATGACCTGAAAGGATATACTCCTCAGGTCTCCCCCATGGACGAGGTTAACATGCCTGGCTATGGCTGTATCTCTTTTGTGTATGATGTCGCCTATGTGTTCCCCAATTCTTACTCGTAGCTGTCTCTTGGTTTTACCCACGTATCCACGTGAGCAGGAGCAGGTGCACAGGTATACCACACCTTCTGTTCTACAATTCCCAAAGTCCCTGATTTTAAATGCTCTCTTGGTTTTTTGATTATAGAAGGTCTTACTTTGATTGATGTGGGGACAGTAGGTGCATCTCCCGCATCTAAAAGTTCCTATGGGTTTCCTGTCTAGCCATGTCCCTGTACCCCTTGGCGGTGTGAAATGACTGTGAGTGAGAAAGTCCCTAATGGATCTCCCTCTCCTATACGTGACATTGGCATTGACAGAGATTGAGTCGCATATATCTGGGTCGGCCTTCAAAATAGGCCAATGTCTTCTAAGTATTTCCATTGTCCTCATGCTCTGATCATCATAAGTTGCGATAAGCCTAATGATGTCGTTCTTATTCTCGTTCTTTTTGGAAACCAGTAGGTCTTTCCTATTCCTCTCTTTGGCATGCCGATATGATTGTTCCACAATAGGGTCCGGATAGCCCCTACTGTGGAACCTTCCCTTCATATCGACCGCCTGTAATTCGAATTCTCTCAGGGATGAGCAATTACGCCTAAGGCGCAGGAATTGCCCTTTCGGGATGCCTTTCTTCAATGGTGTGGGATGATGACTCTCCCATCTGAGAAGACTGTTGGTAGCTGTGGGTTTCCTAAAAATAGAGGTGGATAAAGTACCGTCCAAGTTCTTGAAAATTTTGACATCCAGAAAGGCTAGAGATTCACCTCCTATTTCATGGGTGAATTTCAGCCCTAGGTTGTTAATGTTCAACTTCTCCATGAACTGGAGGAACAAAGAGGTCCCCCCCGTCCACAGAACTAGGATGTCGTCGATATAGCGACCCCACATATGAATGTGGGGACAGAACACCGTATCCTCCTCTCTAAAGACACATGTGTCTTCCCACCAGCCAAGGAACATGTTGGTGTAGGTGGGGGCACACGGGCTCCCCATTGCCGTGCCCCTCAGCTGGTGGTAGAATTTCCCCCCAAAAAGGAAATAATTGTGTGTCAATACGAATGTTAACATCTCTATCACCAACTCATTATGTGCACTATATTGATTCCCTCTTGTTGATAGATAATATCGTACCGCTTCCAGCCCTTTATCATGTGGGATGCTGCTGTACAGCTGTTCCACATCTATTGACACTAATATGGTACCAGAGTCCAAAACGATACCATCTAGTTTAGATATTAAATCATTCGTGTCTCTGACATAAGATGGTAAACCGATGACGAATGGGCGAAGGATTTTATCCAAGTATATACTCGAGTTCTGACTAAGAGCATCTATCCCAGACACAATTGGGCGCCCCTTAAGTGGAGATAAGCCCTTATGAATTTTCGGGGTAGCGTAGAACGTAGCTATTACTGGATGTTTAGGGAGGAGGAAATCCAGTTCCTTATCAGAAATAAGTTTAAGGTCTGAGGCTTTCACGAGAATATCTTTCAGCAGGCCTGTATATTCATTTGTGGGATCTTTTGTTAAGATTTCGTAGGTAGTAACGTCCGATAGGATCTTTTTGCACATACTAGGGTAGTTTGTTGTATCCATCACTACAATATTCCCGCCTTTATCTGACGGTTTTATAGTTAGATTCGTATTATTTTCCAAATCCCTTAATGCTCCCCACTCTTCCATTGTTAGATTAGGTTGAGTGGATCGTATTCTTGGTTGGATAGCACATAAATCTTGGGAGACTAATTTGGAAAAAATGTCCAAACTACTACAATCAGTAGCCGGGGGCATTCTAGTGCTTTTGGTTTTTAAATCGGTAAAAGGACCTTTTCCTGTATGATTCCCAATGTCATTGGATAGATCTGCCAGCAGTCTGACATCATCCAGCATCTCCATTTCTATTCCCAACCTAGCACATTCGGCCCTATCATTGTGTTTAAAGAATTTTCTCCATCTCAGTTTTCTAAGAAACAGTTCCACATCCTTCACCCAGTTGAAGGGGTCGAACCTCGTTGTCGGAACAAATGATAGGCCATAACTGAGAACTCGTTTTTCAATATCTGTAAGGGTGTGACTAGAGAGATTGATTACCTGGTATCCCATCGAGTCTTGAGGGACTATCTTCTCCTGGGGTTTCTTGATATATGGTTCCGTAAGTTGTATGGGTCTCTTGCCCCTAAAAAAGAGGATGATGTTGCTGGAGGGGGTAGTGATTGTGTCAGTGGTAACGGTAAGGAGGAAATAACGGCAGTTGGAGGATTTGATGTGGCTCTCTGCCCAGACCCATGTGCCAATGATCCATAAGGTAAGGATAAATTGGGCTGCTGTTGTTCCTGATCCCATTGTCTCGGCTGTCTATAGTTTGATCTACCCCAGTTGTTTCTGTTTCTAAAGTTTCTCCTGCCCCTGCTTCTACTCCTGTTAGGTCGGCCCTGAGGTTCTGAGTCAGACAGATCTGATGAAGAGGGGTCAAAAGATGCTCCTCCCGTCAGCGCTGACACGTTATTACTACCTGAGAAGTCCCCCAGATCTCTCAAAAAGTGCTTGTGCTTTCTTGTCTTTAAATTTTGCTGGTATTTGTCCACAGCTATTTGTAATGCAATTTCTTTAGTGCCGAAATCTGAATCTCCTTGGTGTTTAAGAGCTTCCTCCCTTAACGTTTGTAAGTCTCTGGAAGTTTTTTCCAGGGTGACTTTTTCCTCATCCACTAGGATGGTCATCAACCTAATGGATGAGTTTGTCAGTTCTTCTTCCCACCTTTTTAGAAGGTTTTCTGTCCTGGAGCGTTCCGCCGGGACTAGGTTGACCCTCAACCCTCTAGGTACAATTTTTTGTTTTATATATTGTTCAAGGGACTGTACCTCCCACCATGATTTTATGTTCAGCTTATAGGCCAGCAATAAGTCTGAAAAGATATTTTTCAGGTTATTTTAGGTGTTCCCTAGGCCCTCTGATGTTCTTTCCGAGAACACTTCATCAGCATCATCCAGCCACTTTGTAGTATTAATGGGTCCTGACAGGAAGCCCGCCATAAATGATATCTGAACCACTAAAAATGTTGTATAGAGTAGTAGTTATCCAAAACACCACTATTAGATCTACTCTTAAAAATCGTTTATTATTATTAGTTAAAACAGAACAAACATATTGTTCTTCTCATAAATAGGCATAGAAAACATAAAACAAAAAATCAGGTGCAAGTGCAGGTGTCAGACAAACAGTGCCCTCACCTAGGGACAGCCCCAGACCATGTGGCTAGGTGAGTTAGGGGTATAGATTCGTCACTGTCAGAATGATACTGCTTAGTATGTGCTGTGACTCTCCCTCATAAGTTAGCTTACTTCACTTAAATGAGCCTAAGTTAGCATAGTCAGACTCGCCGTCCTTGCTCATCTCTAGCGGGGGTTACCACCACCAAATAAACGTGATTGACATGTAGTACAAATATATACAGAACCATAGACAACAGAGACAATAGGCGTTAGGTGTCCAGGGTTCTACTGTTACATAGATTTCCCTAGTTTGACAATACTGGAAGGTTAGATTAGAGTCTAGGATGCCACTTAGCTTGTGGATCTCCTAGCTCTCCCGACGCGTTTCACCCCCCTAACGCTGTATAGGGGATCATCAGGGGAAAAATGGAGGAATCACTCCTTGGAAAGAATGACACCTGCAGATAAATGATGCAAAAATAAGTAAATGGGTATTAATATAAATATTCTTTAGACTGCAATCTTTATGAGGTCATAGCCCTCAAGATAACTTACAAGGTAGTAGATCCCTGTGATAGAGTACTTGTATTCTTAAAAGATGCCAGGGAGACTATCTCCAAACCAAATAGTGGTTGCAACTTCCCATCGGATAGTGCCTGTATGTCAAAGAATGCAATGAGTATCCACTGTGTGATGCATAATGTATCATAACTCATACTCATGCTAGAGTTGGGAAGGGTCTTGTCGGCATAAGGCTATCTATCTTTTACCTTGACTCTCCGGGGATGAAAGTACAGGTATAGCGGATTTGTCTATTGTAGCCAGGAAGTTAGATCCATTCCTGATGTTCAGGTTGTCACTGAGTTTCTAGGTCAAAATATAGGTCCTGTGAACAGATATAGGATAAGTATGAACCTATATTTCATCTATCAGATTCTACATGAACTGGGTAGCAAATACCTTTTGTCGGCCAGTCAGACAAAATGATCTATAGGATTTGGAGAATACAGCTCCTCCAGATGTGGCTGATCACTGATTTTTTCCTATAGGAAAGGTATACTACATTACTGGATGTTCTCATAAATCTCACCCACACAGCTCTGTGAGAAGCAAAAAAATGGCAGGGCATTTTACCTGTAGGGAACAGTTCATATATGGATGTGGACAAACGGGTGCAAAGGTCCCTAGTCGCCTGCGTTTGGACCGTGTGTAAGGTATATTCTTATCTCCTGTAACCAATTTTTACATCATACAATTAGGCTCTCTGAATAATGCTCAATACATGCATAAATTAAGATACAGTGGTACAAGTGCTAGGTCTACCTGTAAGGAGGCAAAAAAGGTCTGTCATGGGATTATGGCTACCTGTAGACCCCGAGTATATATACCCTGTAACAGAAAAAATGATAATAATAATATATCGTATTCTTGGAATCCAGTGATACAGGTATAAGGGGCACAGTGCATACTCCAGTACATATTATGTATGTCATATAGATAAATTCACATCATAGTGCTCAGTACATGCATTGATGACAGTAGAGGGCCTTATATACTGATATATATGGAGTAGTTCTTTTAAAGAAGGTAACTGAAGAAAGCCCATGTGATAGCTAATAGATTCCAGGTATGTATTCCCTGTAGACACAGCAGAGGTTCCGCATTCATGTGTGGTATTTACCTCACAAGTCCCATAGACATTGCCAAACAGGGAGCATGAGAAATGAATTGCATAATGGGCCTGAACACTGGGTTTGGAGTTATTTTGTAGTTATATAGGGTCCTGTCCCATACAAACTAGGGACAGGATTATTATCTATACTCATAAAGCCCTGAAAATTTGTATGAAAATGAATCTTATGCAGGCAGATCACTTATCATCCTATGGGCTCAACCAGCAAGGACTGTCAGTCCCGAGTGGAAACACTCTATGTACGCTGGGAGCCCATGGTCCAATAGATGCCAGGGAGGATGCAAGGGGAGGATGTCCGAGAGACCACCACGTCTGATTGTTCCTGTCCGATTCCCCACTCCCGGATAAGGTATTTAAACCTTTTCCGGGCAGGATAAAAAGTCCCGCCCGCCAACCGGAAGTGCCCCGTTGGCAGGAAGTTACGCATCGCTATGTGCCGAGGCATCGTCGGCCGGAAGTGATGTATCCCTGTGTGTCACATGCATAGCAGGTCAGGTGACTGGCCGGGGGCGGTGCTGAGGGATGTACTAGATCGTATATGTAAACAGCATCGCAATAACCTACATATTCATAGGTTAAGTGACCTGCCGGTGGCTTTACTGGGGTGTATGATATGGTGTGCACACGGTACGCATTGCGATACATATATCGCTATGCGTCATATACTATGCAAGTCAGGTGACTTGCCAGGGGCGGTACTAGAGGATGTTCTGGATCCCAACCAGTGGAGCGCATAGCATTCTACGTCTGGGCGGGGTCATGTCATATAGGGGCGGAGATCATGATTATGGAGCGCATAATTGCATTCCATACCGTTCCATAAGCACTAGTATCACGGAATATATGTACAGTATTACTTGATGGATCAGACGCACCTGATTGGCACATAGGTATCGTGCATAATGGGATGCAAACAGGGCCAATGCGTATTGGAGCATTAAGTACTGGATAGACACAAGATAATTACTATTGCTTTCCCTGGGTCCGGGATAAATCATATAAGGGAATTGTCCCATAGTTGTTGCAGTCTAATATTAATGTTGCTAGTATATGGTATGCAATGACCATACGCGGGGTATAAACGTAAAAACAAGTCCTATCCTGTCAGTTAGGGGTAGCTGTGGCCAGAATCACTATATGAAGCTATGAAAGCTGATCATTTCATTGAGACCATTTGGGGAGACTGTGTCCAGCAGGAAGGTCCATCTAGCTTCTCGCTGCAGGATTTTTCTATCCCAGTCTCCCTTGCGTGAGGGTTTGGGGATAACCTCAATGACCTGAAAGGATATACTCCTCAGGTCTCCCCCATGGACGAGGTTAACATGCCTGGCTATGGCTGTATCTCTTTTGTGTATGATGTCGCCTATGTGTTCCCCAATTCTTACTCGTAGCTGTCTCTTGGTTTTACCCACGTATCCACGTGAGCAGGAGCAGGTGCACAGGTATACCACACCTTCTGTTCTACAATTCCCAAAGTCCCTGATTTTAAATGCTCTCTTGGTTTTTTGATTATAGAAGGTCTTACTTTGATTGATGTGGGGACAGTAGGTGCATCTCCCGCATCTAAAAGTTCCTATGGGTTTCCTGTCTAGCCATGTCCCTGTACCCCTTGGCGGTGTGAAATGACTGTGAGTGAGAAAGTCCCTAATGGATCTCCCTCTCCTATACGTGACATTGGCATTGACAGAGATTGAGTCGCATATATCTGGGTCGGCCTTCAAAATAGGCCAATGTCTTCTAAGTATTTCCATTGTCCTCATGCTCTGATCATCATAAGTTGCGATAAGCCTAATGATGTCGTTCTTATTCTCGTTCTTTTTGGAAACCAGTAGGTCTTTCCTATTCCTCTCTTTGGCATGCCGATATGATTGTTCCACAATAGGGTCCGGATAGCCCCTACTGTGGAACCTTCCCTTCATATCGACCGCCTGTAATTCGAATTCTCTCAGGGATGAGCAATTACGCCTAAGGCGCAGGAATTGCCCTTTCGGGATGCCTTTCTTCAATGGTGTGGGATGATGACTCTCCCATCTGAGAAGACTGTTGGTAGCTGTGGGTTTCCTAAAAGAAAGGCATCCCGAAAGGGCAATTCCTGCGCCTTAGGCGTAATTGCTCATCCCTGAGAGAATTCGAATTACAGGCGGTCGATATGAAGGGAAGGTTCCACAGTAGGGGCTATCCGGACCCTATTGTGGAACAATCATATCGGCATGCCAAAGAGAGGAATAGGAAAGACCTACTGGTTTCCAAAAAGAACGAGAATAAGAACGACATCATTAGGTTTATCGCAACTTATGATGATCAGAGCATGAGGACAATGGAAATACTTAGAAGACATTGGCCTATTTTGAAGGCCGACCCAGATATATGCGACTCAATCTCTGTCAATGCCAATGTCACGTATAGGAGAGGGAGATCCATTAGGGACTTTCTCACTCACAGTCATTTCACACCGCCAAGGGGTACAGGGACATGGCTATACAGGAAACCCATAGGAACTTTTAGATGCGGGAGATGCACCTACTGTCCCCACATCAATCAAAGTAAGACCTTCTATAATCAAAAAACCAAGAGAGCATTTAAAATCAGGGACTTTGGGAATTGTAGAACAGAAGGTGTGGTATACCTGTGCACCTGCTCCTGCTCACGTGGATACGTGGGTAAAACCAAGAGACAGCTACGAGTAAGAATTGGGGAACACATAGGCGACATCATACACAAAAGAGATACAGCCATAGCCAGGCATGTTAACCTCGTCCATGGGGGAGACCTGAGGAGTATATCCTTTCAGGTCATTGAGGTTATCCCCAAACCCTCACGCAAGGGAGACTGGGATAGAAAAATCCTGCAGCGAGAAGCTAGATGGACCTTCCTGCTGGACACAGTCTCCCCAAATGGTCTCAATGAAATGATCAGCTTTCATAGCTTCATATAGTGATTCTGGCCACAGCTACCCCTAACTGACAGGATAGGACTTGTTTTTACGTTTATACCCCGCGTATGGTCATTGCATACCATATACTGGCAACATTAATATTAGACTGCAACAACTATGGGACAATTCCCTTATATGGGAACCTATATAACAAGAATAAACAGCATAAAAACAACCTCCACTCAAAAATATTATGTATTGCAAAGTGTGCACAGTACCAACATTCCAAGCTGTACTATTGAAAAAATGAGATTTTTGGCAAAAAATTGCAATTTTTCGAGCCACCCCGCCAACGTCACGGCAAATCTCCTGGGGCAGTCCTAACACTAAAATATTTTTATTTAAAGTGTGCCATGTGGCCTCACATATGCAAAAATAGGACTGCACAGCACGTACCTTGTGCTTTTCAGTCACCGTCTCCATGACTGATTCATGGTTGTGGGCGGGACAGGCCCGAGCACATGCTGCTTAGAATAAATAGCCAGTGGACGGGGCTGGATGGCAAGTGTGAACAGCCACCAACCGCCAAAAATCAGGACAGATGGAAAAATAAACATGAGGTGCACTGCAAGATGAGAACCAACTGGGAACCTATATAACAAGAATAAACAGCATAAAAACAACCTCCACTCAAAAATATTATGTATTGCAAAGTGTGCACAGTACCAACATTCCAAGCTGTACTATTGAAAAAATGAGATTTTTGGCAAAAAATTGCAATTTTTCGAGCCACCCCGCCAACGTCACGGCAAATCTCCTGGGGCAGTCCTAACACTAAAATATTTTTATTTAAAGTGTGCCATGTGGCCTCACATATGCAAAAATAGGACTGCACAGCACGTACCTTGTGCTTTTCAGTCACCGTCTCCATGACTGATTCATGGTTGTGGGCGGGACAGGCCCGAGCACATGCTGCTTAGAATAAATAGCCAGTGGACGGGGCTGGATGGCAAGTGTGAACAGCCACCAACCGCCAAAAATCAGGACAGATGGAAAAATAAACATGAGGTGCACTGCAAGATGAGAACCAACTGGGAACCTATATAACAAGAATAAACAGCATAAAAACAACCTCCACTCAAAAATATTATGTATTGCAAAGTGTGCACAGTACCAACATTCCAAGCTGTACTATTGAAAAAATGAGATTTTTGGCAAAAAATTGCAATTTTTCGAGCCACCCCGCCAACGTCACGGCAAATCTCCTGGGGCAGTCCTAACACTAAAATATTTTTATTTAAAGTGTGCCATGTGGCCTCACATATGCAAAAATAGGACTGCACAGCACGTACCTTGTGCTTTTCAGTCACCGTCTCCATGACTGATTCATGGTTGTGGGCGGGACAGGCCCGAGCACATGCTGCTTAGAATAAATAGCCAGTGGACGATTTTTGCCAAAAATCTCATTTTTTCAATAGTACAGCTTGGAATGTTGGTACTGTGCACACTTTGCAATACATAATATTTTTGAGTGGAGGTTGTTTTTATGCTGTTTATTCTTGTTATATAGGTTCCCAGTTGGTTCTCATCTTGCAGTGCACCTCATGTTTATTTTTCCATCTGTCCTGATTTTTGGCGGTTGGTGGCTGTTCACACTTGCCATCCAACCCCGTCCACTGGCTATTTATTCTAAGCAGCATGTGCTCGGGCCTGTCCCGCCCACAACCATGAATCAGTCATGGAGACGGTGACTGAAAAGCACAAGGTACGTGCTGTGCAGTCCTATTTTTGCATATGTGAGGCCACATGGCACACTTTAAATAAAAATATTTTAGTGTTAGGACTGCCCCAGGAGATTTGCCGTGACGTTGGCGGGGTGGCTCGAAAAATTGCAATTTTTTGCCAAAAATCTCATTTTTTCAATAGTACAGCTTGGAATGTTGGTACTGTGCACACTTTGCAATACATAATATTTTTGAGTGGAGGTTGTTTTTATGCTGTTTATTCTTGTTATATAGGTTCCCAGTTGGTTCTCATCTTGCAGTGCACCTCATGTTTATTTTTCCATCTGTCCTGATTTTTGGCGGTTGGTGGCTGTTCACACTTGCCATCCAGCCCCGTCCACTGGCTATTTATTCTAAGCAGCATGTGCTCGGGCCTGTCCCGCCCACAACCATGAATCAGTCATGGAGACGGTGACTGAAAAGCACAAGGTACGTGCTGTGCAGTCCTATTTTTGCATATGTGAGGCCACATGGCACACTTTAAATAAAAATATTTTAGTGTTAGGACTGCCCCAGGAGATTTGCCGTGACGTTGGCGGGGTGGCTCGAAAAATTGCAATTTTTTGCCAAAAATCTCATTTTTTCAATAGTACAGCTTGGAATGTTGGTACTGTGCACACTTTGCAATACATAATATTTTTGAGTGGAGGTTGTTTTTATGCTGTTTATTCTTGTTATATAGGTTCCCAGTTGGTTCTCATCTTGCAGTGCACCTCATGTTTATTTTTCCATCTGTCCTGATTTTTGGCGGTTGGTGGCTGTTCACACTTGCCATCCAGCCCCGTCCACTGGCTATTTATTCTAAGCAGCATGTGCTCGGGCCTGTCCCGCCCACAACCATGAATCAGTCATGGAGACGGTGACTGAAAAGCACAAGGTACGTGCTGTGCAGTCCTATTTTTGCATATGTGAGGCCACATGGCACACTTTAAATAAAAATATTTTAGTGTTAGGACTGCCCCAGGAGATTTGCCGTGACGTTGGCGGGGTGGCTCGAAAAATTGCAATTTTTTGCCAAAAATCTCATTTTTTCAATAGTACAGCTTGGAATGTTGGTACTGTGCACACTTTGCAATACATAATATTTTTGAGTGGAGGTTGTTTTTATGCTGTTTATTCTTGTTATATAGGTTCCCAGTTGGTTCTCATCTTGCAGTGCACCTCATGTTTATTTTTCCATCTGTCCTGATTTTTGGCGGTTGGTGGCTGTTCACACTTGCCATCCAGCCCCGTCCACTGGCTATTTATTCTAAGCAGCATGTGCTCGGGCCTGTCCCGCCCACAACCATGAATCAGTCATGGAGACGGTGACTGAAAAGCACAAGGTACGTGCTGTGCAGTCCTATTTTTGCATATGTGAGGCCACATGGCACACTTTAAATAAAAATATTTTAGTGTTAGGACTGCCCCAGGAGATTTGCCGTGACGTTGGCGGGGTGGCTCGAAAAATTGCAATTTTTTGCCAAAAATCTCATTTTTTCAATAGTACAGCTTGGAATGTTGGTACTGTGCACACTTTGCAATACATAATATTTTTGAGTGGAGGTTGTTTTTATGCTGTTTATTCTTGTTATATAGGTTCCCAGTTGGTTCTCATCTTGCAGTGCACCTCATGTTTATTTTTCCATCTGTCCTGATTTTTGGCGGTTGGTGGCTGTTCACACTTGCCATCCAGCCCCGTCCACTGGCTATTTATTCTAAGCAGCATGTGCTCGGGCCTGTCCCGCCCACAACCATGAATCAGTCATGGAGACGGTGACTGAAAAGCACAAGGTACGTGCTGTGCAGTCCTATTTTTGCATATGTGAGGCCACATGGCACACTTTAAATAAAAATATTTTAGTGTTAGGACTGCCCCAGGAGATTTGCCGTGACGTTGGCGGGGTGGCTCGAAAAATTGCAATTTTTTGCCAAAAATCTCATTTTTTCAATAGTACAGCTTGGAATGTTGGTACTGTGCACACTTTGCAATACATAATATTTTTGAGTGGAGGTTGTTTTTATGCTGTTTATTCTTGTTATATAGGTTCCCAGTTGGTTCTCATCTTGCAGTGCACCTCATGTTTATTTTTCCATCTGTCCTGATTTTTGGCGGTTGGTGGCTGTTCACACTTGCCATCCAGCCCCGTCCACTGGCTATTTATTCTAAGCAGCATGTGCTCGGGCCTGTCCCGCCCACAACCATGAATCAGTCATGGAGACGGTGACTGAAAAGCACAAGGTACGTGCTGTGCAGTCCTATTTTTGCATATGTGAGGCCACATGGCACACTTTAAATAAAAATATTTTAGTGTTAGGACTGCCCCAGGAGATTTGCCGTGACGTTGGCGGGGTGGCTCGAAAAATTGCAATTTTTTGCCAAAAATCTCATTTTTTCAATAGTACAGCTTGGAATGTTGGTACTGTGCACACTTTGCAATACATAATATTTTTGAGTGGAGGTTGTTTTTATGCTGTTTATTCTTGTTATATAGGTTCCCAGTTGGTTCTCATCTTGCAGTGCACCTCATGTTTATTTTTCCATCTGTCCTGATTTTTGGCGGTTGGTGGCTGTTCACACTTGCCATCCAGCCCCGTCCACTGGCTATTTATTCTAAGCAGCATGTGCTCGGGCCTGTCCCGCCCACAACCATGAATCAGTCATGGAGACGGTGACTGAAAAGCACAAGGTACGTGCTGTGCAGTCCTATTTTTGCATATGTGAGGCCACATGGCACACTTTAAATAAAAATATTTTAGTGTTAGGACTGCCCCAGGAGATTTGCCGTGACGTTGGCGGGGTGGCTCGAAAAATTGCAATTTTTTGCCAAAAATCTCATTTTTTCAATAGTACAGCTTGGAATGTTGGTACTGTGCACACTTTGCAATACATAATATTTTTGAGTGGAGGTTGTTTTTATGCTGTTTATTCTTGTTATATAGGTTCCCAGTTGGTTCTCATCTTGCAGTGCACCTCATGTTTATTTTTCCATCTGTCCTGATTTTTGGCGGTTGGTGGCTGTTCACACTTGCCATCCAGCCCCGTCCACTGGCTATTTATTCTAAGCAGCATGTGCTCGGGCCTGTCCCGCCCACAACCATGAATCAGTCATGGAGACGGTGACTGAAAAGCACAAGGTACGTGCTGTGCAGTCCTATTTTTGCATATGTGAGGCCACATGGCACACTTTAAATAAAAATATTTTAGTGTTAGGACTGCCCCAGGAGATTTGCCGTGACGTTGGCGGGGTGGCTCGAAAAATTGCAATTTTTTGCCAAAAATCTCATTTTTTCAATAGTACAGCTTGGAATGTTGGTACTGTGCACACTTTGCAATACATAATATTTTTGAGTGGAGGTTGTTTTTATGCTGTTTATTCTTGTTATATAGGTTCCCAGTTGGTTCTCATCTTGCAGTGCACCTCATGTTTATTTTTCCATCTGTCCTGATTTTTGGCGGTTGGTGGCTGTTCACACTTGCCATCCAGCCCCGTCCACTGGCTATTTATTCTAAGCAGCATGTGCTCGGGCCTGTCCCGCCCACAACCATGAATCAGTCATGGAGACGGTGACTGAAAAGCACAAGGTACGTGCTGTGCAGTCCTATTTTTGCATATGTGAGGCCACATGGCACACTTTAAATAAAAATATTTTAGTGTTAGGACTGCCCCAGGAGATTTGCCGTGACGTTGGCGGGGTGGCTCGAAAAATTGCAATTTTTTGCCAAAAATCTCATTTTTTCAATAGTACAGCTTGGAATGTTGGTACTGTGCACACTTTGCAATACATAATATTTTTGAGTGGAGGTTGTTTTTAATTCCCTTATATGATTTATCCCGGACCCAGGGAAAGCAATAGTAATTATCTTGTGTCTATCCAGTACTTAATGCTCCAATACGCATTGGCCCTGTTTGCATCCCATTATGCACGATACCTATGTGCCAATCAGGTGCGTCTGATCCATCAAGTAATACTGTACATATATTCCGTGATACTAGTGCTTATGGAACGGTATGGAATGCAATTATGCGCTCCATAATCATGATCTCCGCCCCTATATGACATGACCCCGCCCAGACGTAGAATGCTATGCGCTCCACTGGTTGGGATCCAGAACATCCTCTAGTACCGCCCCTGGCAAGTCACCTGACTTGCATAGTATATGACGCATAGCGATATATGTATCGCAATGCGTACCGTGTGCACACCATATCATACACCCCAGTAAAGCCACCGGCAGGTCACTTAACCTATGAATATGTAGGTTATTGCGATGCTGTTTACATATACGATCTAGTACATCCCTCAGCACCGCCCCCGGCCAGTCACCTGACCTGCTATGCATGTGACACACAGGGATACATCACTTCCGGCCGACGATGCCTCGGCACATAGCGATGCGTAACTTCCGGCCAACGGGGCACTTCCGGTTGGCGGGCGGGACTTTTTATCCTGCCCGGAAAAGGTTTAAATACCTTATCCGGGAGTGGGGAATCGGACAGGAACAATCAGACGTGGTGGTCTCTCGGACATCCTCCCCTTGCATCCTCCCTGGCATCTATTGGACCATGGGCTCCCAGCGTACATAGAGTGTTTCCACTCGGGACTGACAGTCCTTGCTGGTTGAGCCCATAGGATGATAAGTGATCTGCCTGCATAAGATTCATTTTCATACAAATTTTCAGGGCTTTATGAGTATAGATAATAATCCTGTCCCTAGTTTGTATGGGACAGGACCCTATATAACTACAAAATAACTCCAAACCCAGTGTTCAGGCCCATTATGCAATTCATTTCTCATGCTCCCTGTTTGGCAATGTCTATGGGACTTGTGAGGTAAATACCACACATGAATGCGGTACCTCTGCTGTGTCTACAGGGAATACATACCTGGAATCTATTAGCTATCACATGGGCTTTCTTCAGTTACCTTCTTTAAAAGAACTACTCCATATATATCAGTATATAAGGCCCTCTACTGTCATCAATGCATGTACTGAGCACTATGATGTGAATTTATCTATATGACATACATAATATGTACTGGAGTATGCACTGTGCCCCTTATACCTGTATCACTGGATTCCAAGAATACGATATATTATTATTATCATTTTTTCTGTTACAGGGTATATATACTCGGGGTCTACAGGTAGCCATAATCCCATGACAGACCTTTTTTGCCTCCTTACAGGTAGACCTAGCACTTGTACCACTGTATCTTAATTTATGCATGTATTGAGCCTTATTCAGAGAGCCTAATTGTATGATGTAAAAATTGGTTACAGGAGATAAGAATATACCTTACACATGGTCCAAACGCAGGCGACTAGGGACCTTTGCACCCGTTTGTCCACATCCATATATGAACTGTTCCCTACAGGTAAAATGCCCTGCCATTTTTTTGCTTCTCACAGAGCTGTGTGGGTGAGATTTATGAGAACATCCAGTAATGTAGTATACCTTTCCTATAGGAAAAAATCAGTGATCAGCCACATCTGGAGGAGCTGTATTCTCCAAATCCTATAGATCATTTTGTCTGACTGGCCGACAAAAGGTATTTGCTACCCAGTTCATGTAGAATCTGATAGATGAAATATAGGTTCATACTTATCCTATATCTGTTCACAGGACCTATATTTTGACCTAGAAACTCAGTGACAACCTGAACATCAGGAATGGATCTAACTTCCTGGCTACAATAGACAAATCCGCTATACCTGTACTTTCATCCCCGGAGAGTCAAAGTAAAAGATAGATAGCCTTATGCCGACAAGACCCTTCCCAACTCTAGCATGAGTATGAGTTATGATACATTATGCATCACACAGTGGATACTCATTGCATTCTTTGACATACAGGCACTATCCGATGGGAAGTTGCAACCACTATTTGGTTTGGAGATAGTCTCCCTGGCATCTTTTAAGAATACAAGTACTCTATCACAGGGATCTACTACCTTGTAAGTTATCTTGAGGGCTATGACCTCATAAAGATTGCAGTCTAAAGAATATTTATATTAATACCCATTTACTTATTTTTGCATCATTTATCTGCAGGTGTCATTCTTTCCAAGGAGTGATTCCTCCATTTTTCCCCTGATGATCCCCTATACAGCGTTAGGGGGGTGAAACGCGTCGGGAGAGCTAGGAGATCCACAAGCTAAGTGGCATCCTAGACTCTAATCTAACCTTCCAGTATTGTCAAACTAGGGAAATCTATGTAACAGTAGAACCCTGGACACCTAACGCCTATTGTCTCTGTTGTCTATGGTTCTGTATATATTTGTACTACATGTCAATCACGTTTATTTGGTGGTGGTAACCCCCGCTAGAGATGAGCAAGGACGGCGAGTCTGACTATGCTAACTTAGGCTCATTTAAGTGAAGTAAGCTAACTTATGAGGGAGAGTCACAGCACATACTAAGCAGTATCATTCTGACAGTGACGAATCTATACCCCTAACTCACCTAGCCACATGGTCTGGGGCTGTCCCTAGGTGAGGGCACTGTTTGTCTGACACCTGCACTTGCACCTGATTTTTTGTTTTATGTTTTCTATGCCTATTTATGAGAAGAACAATATGTTTGTTCTGTTTTAACTAATAATAATAAACGATTTTTAAGAGTAGATCTAATAGTGGTGTTTTGGATAACTACTACTCTATACAACATTTTTAGTGGTTCAGATACAATCGCACTATTTTGCAATTTTTCTGCACTTGGAATTTTTTTCCCACTTCCAGTACACTATATGGTAAAAGCTATGGTTTCATTTAAAAGTACAACTTGTCCCACCTAAAACAAGACCTCATATGGCAAGATTGATGGATAATAAATAAAAAAGTTATGGCTCTCAGAAGAAGGGGAGCAAAAAAAAAATGAAAACGGAAAATTGCCCAGAGGTTAAAGGGTTACACTGTCACTGTGTGAAAACACACAGTGACAGTTCTGTGCCAACAGCAGTCACTGATAGCTTCCCAACATGGGGAGAGGTCGGAGGACCCTTTTCAGCGGTCCCCTCACTCATATTGCCATAATCAGTCAAGTACTGTGACTGACTGATCACTGCATGATCGTACAGGAGGTGGTGAAATATCAGCACTTTCCGCATGATCACTGTAGGATCTTGCCACAGCTGACAGCCAAGCTCCTGCATTAACAGCCAGAGAGAGAGAGAGACAGCACTACCCCTGACTGATTAACCATCCGGATACTGCAATTAATAGGGATCGTGAAATTTAGAAGGTTGTGGGAAGGAGGCTTCCTCTCTGACTTCCATTTGCACCTCTGTGAGGAAATCACAGGCAGTCAATGGTTGTAATGGCACCCAAAGGTCAAACAATTACCTCCTGGTGTGCCAGGTATGGTGTCCTGTTAGACCAGATTACAGTGACAGGCCTTCTTTCAGTGTAAACTGACAGCTCTCATGTATTGCATTACGTGAGATCATTGATCAGAAGAATAAAAATTGCACATATTTGTTATTGCTGTGTCCAGAAAGACATTATCTATAAAACTTATGCACTATTTAACCCCTTCATGACCGGGTGATTTTTCGTTTTCTGTTTTTGTTTTTTGCTCACTGTCTACTTAGAGCCATAACTTTTATATTTTTTCACCAATCTTGCCATATAAGGGCTTGTTTTTTGCGAGATGAGTTGTATTTTTAAATGAAACTATGAGTTTTACAATATAATGCACTGGAAAATGTTAAAAATTTCAAGTGCGGAAAAATTGAAAAAAAAATATGATTGCACTATTTTTGGGGGTATTTTTTTCACCGTATTCACTACATGGTAAATTTGATGTGTCAGTATGATGCCTCAGGTTGGTATGAGTTTGTAGATACCAAACATGTTTTGGTTTACTTCTATCTAAAGCCCGCTTTACACGCTGCAATGTATCTCACAATGTGTCAGCGTGCTCACGTCGTAAGTGACGCACATCCGGCATTGTAAGGTACATTGCAGTGTGTGACAGGTACGTGCGATTGCGATTGAACGTTAAAACGTTCATTGCATACACATCGTACCTTTCTCTAGAATTGAAAAAAAACAAGGAGAAAATTGTAGAAAAAATACCCTGACTATAAATAAATAAATTGCAAGTGCTTAATAAACAGGGTACTTAGTATATACATTTTTGCAAAAAGGTAAGAAGCTGTCTCACCTCGTCACGGTGTACCCATCTGAGACAGTCCCTAACCTACTAAAGTTAAAAACATATTCTGTACCTGGCTAGTGTCATGTCAAAACTTCAATATGGATGGTAAAGTGGTTAGCTGGGTCCCAGATTAAATACACAGCAAAAAGTGAGAAGCAGGTAATTGTTCAGCCTCAGTATCAGGAGGGTTGCACCCCCAACTTGCATTAAAGCAAGATAACAGACAAAAAAACAAAAAACTGAGCTGTGACAAATGTTCAATAAACATGCAACATTACAAGCATGTGAATTGCAGCCTCAAGACTAGAAAAAAACCAAGGAGAAAATTGTAGAAAAAATACCCTGACTATAAATAAATAAATTGCAAGTGCTTAATAAACAGGGTACTTAGTATATACATTTTTTGCAAAAAGGTAAGAAGCTGTCTCACCTCGTCACGGTGTACCCATCTGAGACAGTCCCTAACCTACTAAAGTTAAAAACATATTCTGTACCTGACTAGTGTCATGTCAAAACTTCAATATGGATGGTAAAGTGGTTAGCTGGGTCCCAGATTAAATACACAGCAAAAAGTGAGAAGCAGGTAATTGTTCAGCCTCAGTATCAGGAGGGCTGTCTGTTATCTTGCTTTAATGCAAGTTGGGGGTGCAGCCCTCCTGATACTGAGGCTGAACAATTACCTGCTTCTCACTTTTTGCTGTGTATTTAATCTGGGACCCAGCTAACCACTTTACCATCCATATTGAAGTTTTGACATGACACTAGTCAGGTACAGAATATGTTTTTAACTTTAGTAGGTTAGGGACTGTCTCAGATGGGTACACCGTGACGAGGTGAGACAGCTTCTTACCTTTTTGCAAAAAATGTATATACTAAGTACCCTGTTTATTAAGCACTTGCAATTTATTTATTTATAGTCAGGGTATTTTTTCTACAATTTTCTCCTTGGTTTTTTTCTAGTCTTGAGGCTGCAATTCACATGCTTGTAATGTTGCATGTTTATTGAACATTTGTCACAGCTCAATTTTTTGTTTTTTTGTCTGTTATCTTGCTTTAATGCAAGTTGGGGGTGCAGCCCTCCTGATACTGAGGCTGAACAATTACCTGCTTCTCACTTTTTGCTGTGTATTTAATCTGGGACCCAGCTAACCACTTTACCATCCATATTGAAGTTTTGACATGACACTAGCCAGGTACAGAATATGTTTTTAACTTTAGTAGGTTAGGGACTGTCTCAGATGGGTACACCGTGACGAGGTGAGACAGCTTCTTACCTTTTTGCAAAAATGTATATACTAAGTACCCTGTTTATTAAGCACTTGCAATTTATTTATTTATAGTCAGGGTATTTTTTCTACAATTTTCTCCTTGGTTTTTTCTAGTCTTGAGGCTGCAAATCACATGCTTGTAATGTTGCATGTTTATTGAACATTTGTCACAGCTCAGTTTTTTGTTTTTTTTTGTCTGTTATCTTGCTTTAATGCAAGTTGTGGGTGCAGCCCTCCTGATACTGAGGCTGAACAATTACCTGCTTCTCACTTTTTGCTGTGTATTTAATCTGGGACCCAGCTAACCACTTTACTATCCATATTGAAGTTTTGACATGACACTAGTCAGGTACAGAATATGTTTTTAACTTTAGTAGGTTAGGGACTGTCTCAGATGGGTACACCGTGACGAGGTGAGACAGCTTCTTACCTTTTTGCAAAAATGTATATATTAAGTACCCTGTTTATTAAGCACTTGCAATTTATTTATTTATAGTCAGGGTATTTTTTCTACAATTTTCTCCTTGTTTTTTTTCTAGTCTTGAGGCTGCAATTCACATGCTTGTAATGTTGCATGTTTATTGAACATTTGTCACAGCTCAGTTTTTTGTTTTTTTTGTCTGTTATCTTGCTTTAATGCAAGTTGGGGGTGTAGCCCTCCTGATACTGAGGCTGAACAATTACCTGCTTCTCACTTTTTGCTGTGTATTTAATCTGGGACCCAGCTAACCACTTTACCATCCATATTGAAGTTTTGACATGACACTAGTCAGGTACAGAATATGTTTTTAACTTTAGTAGGTTAGGGACTGTCTCAGATGGGTACACCGTGACGAGGTGAGACAGCTTCTTACCTTTTTGCAAAAATGTATATACTAAGTACCCTGTTTGTTAAGCACTTGCAATTTATTTATTTATAGTCAGGGTATTTTTTCTACAATTTTCTCCTTGGTTTTTTTCTAGTCTTGAGGCTGCAATTCACATGCTTGTAATGTTGCATGTTTATTGAACATTTGTCACAGCTCAGTTTTTTGTTTTTCTTTCTCTAGAATTGCACGTCAGATTGTTCATCGTACCCGGGGTAGCACACATCGCAGTGTGTGACAACCCCGGGAACGATGAACGAATCTTACCTACGTCCTGCAGCTCCCGGCCCACCATGTGGAAGGAAGGAGGTTTGCGGGATGTTTACATCCAGCTCAGCTCCGCCCCTCTGCTTCTATTGGCTGGCTGCCGCGTGACGTCGATGTGACGCCGAACGTCCCTCCCACTCCAGGAAGCGGACGTTCGCTGCCCACATCGAGGTCGTATGGACGGGTAAGTACGTGTGATGGGGGTTACTCGTATGTGCGGCACATTCAACAAATTGAACGTGCCACACATACGATGGGGGCGTTGCAAATCGCATACCATATCGTATGCGAAATTGCAACAGGTAAATCAGGCTTAAGGGGTGAAAAAAAAAATCAAAAAGTTTGTTCAAAAAAAGTGGCGCACTTTTTTGTGCCATTTTCCGTGACCTGTAGTTTTCTCATTTTTCAGGGTATGGGGCTCAGTGATAGATTATTTTTTGCATCTTGAGTTGATGCTTTTAACGTTACCATCCTTGTACAGATGTGCCATTTTAACGCTTGTTATTGCATTTTGCGCAAAATTTGCTATGACCAAAATTTTGGTTTTTGGAAATGTTTTGCTGCTACACTGTTTAACGATCAGGTTAATAGATTTTATAATTTAATATGGCAATAGTAAATGTGTGTATTTTTTTTTTTAAATTATTGTTTAATTTTCAATGGGGCGAATGGGGGATGATTAGAACTTTTAGGCTATGTCCGCACTTTGCATCGTCGTAGTTGCAGTTTTAAACGCATCCTCTGGCAGAAATTGCTTTTGACAAAGTTGCTTTTGAGCACAGAAATGCGATAAATACGCATGCGTTTTTACCGCGTTTTAGCTTTTCCATTGCGTTTAGACAGATGCGTTTTGAACATAAAGACTAGAGTTGAGCGCGGTTCGTGGTTCTCCAGTTCGCGGTTCGAGTGATTTTGGGGGCTGTTCTAGATCGAACTAGAACTCGAGCTTTTTGCTAAAGCTCGATAGTTCTAGTTACGTTTGAGAACGGTTCTAGCAGCAAAAAGCCAAGCTAATTACTAGCTGGCTTTCCACTGTAATAGTGTAAGTCCCTCTGTGACTCACACTATTATGAAATTTCAGCGTATAGTGTGCGGGAACAGCGCGTTCAGATTACTGCTGCTGGGATAATGGCGATCGACATTTTTGTTTTTTCTGTTCTTCCTTCCCTCCCTAATCACGCGTGTAGTGGGGCGGGCCAGCATGTCAGCCAATCCCAGACACACACACAGCTAAGTGGACTTTTAGCCAGAGAAGCAACGGCATGTGTGATAGGATGTCCATGTCACATGTCCCTGCATTATAAATACGGGGATCTGCCCGTCTGGACGCCATTATCTGCCTTCTGCGTCTGGGTGTCAGTAACCGCAGGTGCAGCTCCTGTCTCCGATACTGTTGTGTACGCTCTACACACAGCGCTATACAGAATAGGGATGAAAGTTTCTTTCAGCCCTTCTAAGGGCTAATTACAGCAGGCTCAGAGCCATAGGTGACAGTCAGGTCTGTGAAAAGAGTTTTTAACAGCTACGGATAAGAGCGTCTGTGTAGCTAGGTCAGGGAGTTCCTTGCTGCATTTCCCCATTAGGAGGGATAGAAAGTGAGGCTTCCTTTCCTCTACACTGACCCACAACCCGGCCACTGTACCCTCCTGCCCTTTGCACACTCAAGCTCATTGTTAGTAAGCCATTATACTAGCAAACACTGAGGAAACTTAGTGGCATCCTAAAAGTGGCTGTTGGACTTCCATTAGTGTCCCACTAGTGCAAATCTATTTGCAGCACCTCTGCATTGCACACTCAAGCTCATTGTTACAAAGCCATTAGAATACCAAACACTGAGGAAACTTAGTGGCATCCTAAAATTGGCTGTTGGACTGCCAATAGTGTCCCACTAGTGCAAATCTATTTGCAGCACCTCTGCATTGCACACTCAAGCTCATTGTTACAAAGCCATTAGAATACCAAACACTGAGGAAACTTAGTGGCATCCTAAAAGTGGCTGTTTGACTTCATTAGTGTCCCACTGGTGCAAATCTATTTGCAGCACCTCTGCATTGCACACTGAACCTCATTGTTACAAAGCCATTAGAATACCAAACACTGAGGAAACTTAGTGGCATCCTAAAATTGGCTGTTGGACTTCATTAGTGTCCCACTGGTGCAAAGAAATTTGCAGCACCTTTGCGTTGCATACTCAAGCTCATTGTTACAAAGCCATTAGAATACCAAACACTGAGGAAACTTAGTGGCATCCTAAAAGTGGCTGTTGGACTTCATTAGTGTCCCACTAGTGCAAAGATTTTTGCAGCACCTCTGCATTGCACACTCAAGCTCATTGTTACAAAGCCATTATAATACCAAACACTGAGGAAACTTAGTGGCATCCTAGAAGTAGCTGTTGGACTTCATTAGTGTCCCACTGGTGCAAATCTATTTGCAGCACCTCTGCATTGCACACTGAACCTCATTGTTACAAAGCCATTATAATACCAAACACTGAGGAAACTTAGTGGCATCCTAAAAGTGGCTGTTGGACTTCATTAGTGTCCCACTAGTGCAAAGATATTTGCAGCACCCCTGCGACCGCTGGACGCCATACCTGGAATCCCCCATACGGACCTCTCTAAGATACCGGTTGCTGTGGATCCGTGTGGTTACCCCTTGCCCCACTGTGGGTTCTGGAGTAGAAGTACCCCCTCTTTTATTACTGGAGGCTGCATAAGTGGGTATATTGCCAATAATACGTGATTGACTGTCCTAAACGTATTCAGTCCTTTGAATGAACCTGAGGTTTCCCTGGTGTGAGTATTTTGACTCTCTTGGAGGCTATACATACGAGTACATTCCTCAGCCACTGTTTTGAGTGATGTATGATATGGCCCAGTGTGGATATCTATAACCACTCTAGTGTCCAGTAGTACCCTAACTCCATTGAGTTGTGAGTAACATAGGAATTACCATTCAGAAAGGATAAACTAGCTGAATAGGCAGCACGTTTTTCTCCCTATGTACTATTGAAGTGGCAAATCAGCGATTGCTGATCTGTCCAAAGATAAGAAATTCTCTCAAGAAATTGTTGAAAAGCCCCTGATATTGACAAGGGCGAAACGCGTTGGGCATTTCTTGAATTGAGTTTTATAAGAAATGTTATTTACCTTTCTATTGGGCATTTCTTGCTTCTCATAAGAAATGTGACTCACCTATCTACCCTTCTTACTGAGCACATAGACTTATGAACATCTGACGACTTCCCTAGGCCCCGTATCCCTACTCATCTGAGTGGTGATACAGACAAATTAGCCACTGCGGACTGAGCACCTCTTCTGAGGAAACTTAGTGGCATCCTAAAAGTGGCTGTTGGACTTCATTAGTGTCCCACTGGTGCAAATCTATTTGCAGCACCTCTGCTTTGCACACTCAAACTCATTTTTACTAAGCTATTATACTAGCAAACTGTGCTGCCATTTTAAGGGCCATAGTTTCATTGTCCGGGATATTATTGTTGTTTATTCTGCTGTCAATAAAGGTAGATTACCCCTGCAATCTACACCACCTCTCAATTTTTACTACCACATTTTATGTGGACATTCTTGTCGCTAGCAAAATGAGTGGCAAAATGACAGATGCTGGTCGAAAGGGAAACAGGTGTGTTGGAAAAGGAAAAAACGGTTGTGTCCGTGGGGAAGGTGGCAAAGCTCCATTAACATCTGCTGAAGATAGGCCATCTTCCAGCAAAAGTAAGATGTCTACTACTTTCCGTGGACAATCGGATGTGCTCCCTTTTTTACAAACACGAACAACTGGAACAAAGGTAGATGTTGCCCAAAAAAAGAAAATGCTTGAATGGATCTCAAGTGGTCCAACAAGTGCCCTCTCCTCCACCTCAACTACCGCATCCAAAAAACACCAGTCCTCTGAGTTGTCATCCCAATCACACTTGCTTTCTCCCAGCTCTCAAGTCTCCATCAGCCCTGCACAGTATGGTGGAACAGAGATGGCTGAGTCTGCAGAGCTGTTCAATCACACTATAGCCTGGGAATCAGAGGTCTGCTTCCAAGCTACAGTGAGTACAGACCAGGAAATGGTCTGCAGTGATGCCCAGAACGTTTGTGACTCAGATTCAGAGCCTGATGACCAAGTTTCTGAGCATAATGGTTGACCCTTATTCACAAACTGAAACACCTGTTGTAATAGACAATGAGGAACATACTGATGATGAAGAGACGCCGATACTTGATTGGGATGACAACTTAAATATTCGTTCAGGCCAGGAAGTGGCTCGGTCTGAGGGGGAGGGGAGTGCAAACACAACCCTTGATGAGGAACTTCTAGATCCCACCTACTGTCAGCCCACAGTCAGGCACTCGAGGAGGTCAACAGATGCGGTGGAGGAGGATGCTACTGACGACGAAGTTACCTTGGGCCTTCCTGGACAGAGTCGGAGTACTGGTAGCACGTCTACAATTGCATCCTCAGCCACCACTCTGCCTCTGAGCACTAGTCAAGGTGGCTCAGCAGGTCACATGCCCTCTAAGCCTTGCCTAGCCTGGTCCTTTTTTGACATAGCAAAAGATCGCCCAAATCATGTGATATGTAAAATTTGTCATGATTCTGTTAGTAGAGGGCAAAATCTCCGCCGCAGTTTGACAACTTTTTCCATGAATCGTCACATGAATAAATATCATATGTCCCAGTGGGAAGCTCACCGTGCTGCAATGCGGCCTAGCGGAGTGGACCATCCACCGCCTGCACCTTCCAGTGCATCCGCGCGCTCTTCATCTTCTAGGACTGTGGGGACAGCTGTCACACCTGGTTTTCCACGCACAACTTCCACCACTGTAACCGCAACAGGCAGTTTGCTTGGTAGGTCGTCAGTTGATTTGGAAAGGCAAACAAGTGCGTGTGTACAGCTCTCTCAGACATCGATAGCACGAACGTTGGATGAAGGCAACATCATGTCTACGCCTGCACTTTCCTCACAAACCTGCTTTTTTCCAGGGACACCTTACTCACCACCATCTCCACACAGCAGCCAGATCTCTGTCCCTCAGATGTGGACAAATAAAAGGCCATTTCCTGTGACCCATGACAAAGCTAAGAGGTTGACTTTATCCCTCTGTAAGCTCTTGGCTACCGAAATGCTGCCTTTCTGCCTGGTGGACACACAGGATTTTAGAGACCGTATGTCTGTCGCTGTGCCCCAGTACCAGATGCCCATTCGCCACTACTTCTCTAAGAAAGGTGTGCCTGCGCTCCACCAGCATATCGCACACAACATCACCGCTTCCTTGAGAAACTCTGTGTGTGAACGGGTGCATTTCACCACAGATACTTGGACCAGTAAGAATGGACAGGGACGTTACATGTCGCTGACTGGGCACTGGGTAACTATGGTGATAGATGGTGAAGGGGCTGGTGCACAAGTCTTGCCGTCCCCATGACTTGTGTGTCAATCCTCTGTCTGTCCAAGTTCCTCCACTGCTTCTGCCTCTTCAACCTCGTCTGGTTCCTCCACCTCCGCCCCAAGCCTGCCTGGTCAGGCCACCAGTGTTGTAACTGCGCAGAAGGAATCACGCACCCCTCATTACTATACTGGCAGCAGAGCGCTACGGCATCAGGCAGTCTTTGTCTTGAAATGTCTTGGAACTAAGAGTCACACAGTGGCTGAGTTGTGGGCAGCTCTGGAGACTGAGTTTGGTAAATGGTTGTGCGACAATGCTGCAAACTTGGGTGTGGCCCTTCACCTGGGCAAGGTGACACACGTGCCTTGTATGGCTCCCGTGTTGAACCTAGTTGTCCAGCAATTTTTAACACACTATCCCGGCCTAGATGGCCTTCTGAACAGGGCACAAAAACTGTCTGCTCACTTCTGCCGTTCAACCGCCACAGCTGAGCGACTTGCATCGCTCCAGAAGTCTTTCGGCCTGCCGGTTCATCGCCTGAAATGCGATGTGCCGACACGCTGGAATTCGACTCTTCACATGTTACAGCGACTGTGGCAGCACCGCCGAGCCCTGGTGCAATACATTATGACGTATAGCCTGGGCCAACGAGATGCAGAGGTGGGGAAGATCACCCTGATAGAGTGGTCTCAGATCAAGGACCTATGCACCCTTCTGCACAGTTTCAACATGGCGATGAATATGTTTAGCGCTGACAATGCCATTATTAGCATGACAATTCCAGTCATTTACATGCTGGAGCACACGCTAAACACTATTCGGACTCAGGGGGTGGGACAACAGGAAGGGGAGGAACTACAGGAGGATTCATATGCGCAAGAGACAACAACATCACCAAGGTCCAGACGTTCATCATCACCAAGGCGGCAGGCATGGGACCATGGGGGACAGGGATCAACAAGGGCGCATGGTAGCAGGCGAAATGTTGAGGAAGGTGCAGGAGAACATGAAGAAATGGAGGACGAACTGTCCATGGACATGGAAGACTCAGCGGATGGGGGAGACATTGGTCAAATTTCAGTTGAAAGAGGTTGGGGGGAGATGTCAGAGGAAGAAAGAACGGTTAGCACCTCTATGCCACAAACACAGCGTGGACTTGGTCCGCATGGCTGCACCAGACACATGAGCGCCTTCTTGCTGCACTACCTCCAACATGACCCTTGTATTGTCAAAATTAGAAGTGATGATGAGTACTGGCTTGCCACACTATTAGATCCCCGGTACAAGTCCAAATTTTGTGACATAATTCCAGCCATAGAAAGGGACGCACGTATGCAGGAGTATCAGCAAAAGCTGTTACTCGATCTTAACTCGGCTTTTCCACAAAACACCCGTGGTGCACGGAGTGAATCTCCCAGTTGTAACTCGACAAACATGGGATGGTCTCATCATCTTCAACAGTCTAACCGTACCAGCAGCACTGTATCTGGTGCTGGTACCAGCAATTTTATTGAATCTTTTCATATTTTTTTTACACCATCCTTTGCAAGGCCACCAGAGACAACAAGTCTGACACATAGTCAACGGCTGGAGAGGATGATACAGGAGTATCTCCAAATGAACATCGATGCCATGACTTTGCAACTGGAGCCTTGCTCATTTTGGGCTTCAAATCTTGAAAAATAGCCAGAGCTCTCCACTTACACCTTGGAGATTTTGTCTTGTCCAGCTGCCAGCGTTGTCTCTGAACGTGTCTTCAGTGCTGCTGGGTGTGTGCTGACAGATAAGCGCATGCGTCTGTCCAGTGACAATGTGGACAGACTAACGTTCATCAAAATGAACAAGTCATGGATCCACAAGGAATTTACTACCCCTGTGTCATCCTAGGGAGAGTAAATGCTTGTGTATTTTGAATGTGCTTGATGCAAATCTACCTGTGAAGTGTACAACTGGGGCACAAGTGCTGCCACTGAAGGGATGGGTGTCTGTGTGGCCCAATTTTTGGAAAAAAAAAGGGAGACTCCGCTTGGAGTAACCATTGCTTGCTGTGTTTCTAAAAATGATCCAAGATGAACAGATCTGGGATCAGTAAAGACTTTGCTACCTACCCCGGTGTCATCCTGGGGACAGTTAAAGGGGTTATCCGGCTTATTTTGAGTTTTTTTCATTATTACCCTATTGGGCTACATTGGGGCAGGTAAGTAGATAGAGACCACTTACCTGCCCTGCTGTCAGCCCCTCTCCCCCGGCTCAGAGTGGTCATGTGACCACTCCTGCCGCGATTTTGCTGCTTCCGGTCATTTCATGTCAACATGGGCAGGGCCATGTTGACATGCAAATCTGGAAACAGCATGTCGCTGGGCGGGTACTGTGCGATGAGCCCCGCCCCCCTTCCCTGCACCCTCTAACACATTCCCCGCAACCCCGTACTCTGCCCACAACCTCCCCCTGTACTTCTGTGGGACCCGTGACCTGGTGGCGGGGCCTGGCGGCGGCTGCCGTGGTGTCAGCTCCAGCATCGGGCCCCCTGCTCAGGATCGCACATTCAAATATACTGGCATCACAGATCACAGATGCCGATATATTTGAAAACGCTGATGAGAAGGAGCGCAACGCTGCTTCTCATCACTGTCCCGCTGTCTGTGCTCTCTTCAGCACAGCGGTGACGTCACTACTGTGCTGATATGGCCAGAGCACAGACAGCGCGCAAACGTGCAGGAGCAGCGGGTACCGAGGACGGGTGAGTATGTACTCCCTATGGGGGGGGTCGGTGCACAGCCCGGTGTGTGTGTGTGTGTGTGTATATATGCGGTGCACAACCTGATGTGTGTGTGTGTATGCGGTGAACAGCCCGATGTGTGTGTGTGTGTGTATGCGGTGCACAGCCTGATGTGTGTGTGTGTGTATGTGGTGCACAGCCTGATGTGTGTGTGTGTGTATGCGGTGCACAGCCTGATGTGTGTGTGTGTATGCGGTGCACAGCCTGATTTGTGTGTGTGTGTGTGTGTATGTGGTGCACAGCCCAATGTGTGTGTGTGTGTGTGTGCATGCGGTGCACAGCCCGATGTGTGTGTGTGTGTATGCGGTGCACAGCCCGATGTGTGTGTGTGTGTATGCGGTGCACAGCCCGATGTGTGTGTGTGTGTATGCGGTGCACAGCCTGATGTGTGTGTGTGTGTGTATGCGGTGCACAGCCTGGTGTGAGTGTGTGTGTGTATGCGGTGCACAGCCTGGTGTGTGTGTATGCGGTGCACAGTCTTGTGTGTGTGTATGCGGTGTACAGCCTGATGTGTGTGTATGCGGTGCACAGCCTGATGTGTGTATGCGGTGCACAGCCTGATGTGTGTGTATGCGGTGCACAGCCTGATGTGTGTGTATGCGGTGCACAGCCTGATGTGTGTGTATATGCGGTGCACAGCCTGATGTGTGTGTGTGTGTATGCGGTGCACAGCCTGATGTGTGTGTGTGTGTGTATGCGGTGCACAGCCTGGTGTGTGTGTATGCGGTGCACAGCCTGATGTGTGTGTATGCGGTGCACAGCCTGATGTGTGTGTATGCGGTGCACAGCCTGATGTGTGTGTATGCGGTGCACAGCCTGATGTGTGTGTATGCGGTGCAGAGCCTGATGTGTGTGTATGCGGTGCAGAGCCCGATGTGGGGCTGTTATTTGCAATGCTGTAGTGATGAGAGGTCAGTGCTGGGGCAGAATATACTGACAGGAAATGTTTGTGCAGGGGGCGGGCAGGGGGTGGGGATGGACACTGGGATGGGGCAGGACAGTGAGGCCGGGCGGTGACAGCTCTGACTGGGAGGTGTGGCACAGGAAGTGGTCAGTTTGCTTGTGCTGAATGTAAACAAGGAGCTGCAGAGAATAAAGGGTGAATTCAAGAGGAACAAAAGTTAGAAAACAAAAAATAACAATGTAGGGGTATTTTATATGACAATACAGAACAGATTAGCTTAAACAAAAATTTTTGTTATGTTGGACAACCCCTTTAAGGATGGCGTATTATTGAATGTGCTTGATGCAAATCTACCTGTGAAGGGGTGGGTGTCTGTGTGGCCCGATTTTTGGAAAAAAAGGGAGACTCCGCTTGGAGTCACCTTGCGGTGTTTTAGATGATTTTAGAAGGGCATGCCATGCCTATATCTGTGTCTCGTCCTCTTTTTCCTCGTAACGCTGTTTTGTTTTCGCATGAGAATTTGTTCTTGTCACTTTCCCATGTGTTTGTGTTGTGTTGTGAGTTGTTTGTCACCTTTTGGACACCTTTGAGGGTGTTTTCTAGGTGTTTTTATGTGTTTGTGATTGCCTCCCGTTGTTTCCTATGCGGTTGGAGCGGTTCGCCGAACCGAACTCGAACAAGACCTCCGTTCGGCGAACCAAACTCGAGCCGAACCAAGAACGGTTCGCTCATCTCTAATAAAGACTAAATAAAGTTTAAACAGTCAAACACTATGAAAAAAGGGAAAAAAAGGAACACAAATATAATTATTTAAATCACAACGAAAATAGTTATATTTAATATAATTATAGCGGTTTTATACTATTTATCGCTAAAATAACAATAAATTAATATTTTTCATTAATTTAATTGTCAGACTGTGTGTGTGTGTAAAAGGACATATCATTCCATTACTTTAATGTCAGAAACGCATGCGTTTATGTAATCCAAAACACATGCTTTCTGCAGCTAAAAAGCATGTAAAACGCTGGAATTTTGATGGTTGTTGCTTTTTACAACTTCTCATTGACTTCAATGTTAGCAAAACGCAGCCCAAATGGCAAAAACAATTGACATGCTGCTTCTTTGAATGCTGAGTTTTTGTCCAAAATTATGCAAATTAAACGCAGCGTTTTGAACTGCAAAGTGCGGACAAGAATTCCCCATTTCTCATAGACTGCTGGAAAATCAAAACGCATGCATTTTGGCATGAAAACGCTGCAGTTCAAAACGCTGCTGAAACGTAGGTAAAAACGCAAAGTGCAGACACAGCCTTAGGCTTTTTTATTTAAAAAAATGTAAAACTTTTTTTTTTATATACAGTGCCTACAAGTAGTCTTCAACCCCCTGCAGATTTAGCAGGTTTGATAAGATGCAAATAAGTTAGGGCCTGCAAACTTCAAACAAGAGGAGGATTTATTAACAGATGCATAAATCTTACAAACCAACAAGTTATGTTGCTCAATTAAATTTTAATACATTTTCAACATAAAAGTGTGGGTCAATTATTATTCAACCCGTAGGTTTAATATTTTGTGGAATAACCCTTGTTTGCAATTACAGCTAATAATCGTCTTTTATAAGACCTGATCAGGCCGGCACAGGTCTCTGGAGTTATCTTGGCCCACTCCTCCATGCAGATCTTCTCCAAGTTATCTAGGTTCTTTGGGTGTCTCATGTGGACTTTAATCTTGAGCTCCTTCCACAAGTTTTCAATTGGGTTAAGGTTAGGAGACTGACTAGGCCACTGCAACACCTTGATTTTTTCCCTCTTGAACCAGGCCTTGGTTTTCTTGGCTGTGTGCTTTGGGTCGTTGTCTTGTTGGAAGATGAAATGACGACCCATCTTAAGATCCTTGATGGAGGAGCGGAGGTTCTTGGCCAAAATCTCCAGGTAGGCCGTAATATCCATCTTCCCATGGATGCGGACCAGATGGCCAGGCCCCTTGGCTGAGAAACAGCCCCACAGCATGATGCTGCCACCACCATGCTTGACTGTAGGGATGGTATTCTTGGGATCGTATGCAGTGCCATCCAGTCTCCAAACGTCACGTGTGTGGTTGGCACCAAAGATCTCGATCTTGGTCTCATCAGACCAGAGAACCTTGAACCAGTCTGTCTCAGAGTCCTCCAAGTGATCATGAGCAAACTGTAGACGAGCCTTGACATGATGCTTTGAAAGTAAAGGTACCTTACGGGCTCGTCTGGAACGGAGACCATTGTGGTGGAGTACGTTACTTATGGTATTGACTGAAACCAATGTCCCCACTGCCATGAGATCTTCCCGGAGCTCCTTCCTTGTTGTCCTTGGGTTAGCCTTGACTCTTCGGACAAGCCTGGCCTCGGCACGGGAGGAAACTTTCAAAGGCTGTCCAGGCCGTGGAAGGCTAACAGTAGTTCCATAAGCCTTCCACTTCCGGATGATGCTCCCAACAGTGGAGACAGGTAGGCCCAACTCCTTGGAAAGGGTTTTGTACCCCTTGCCAGCCTTGTGACCCTCCACGATCTTGTCTCTGATGGCCTTGGAATGCTCCTTTGTCTTTCCCATGTTGACCAAGCATGAGTGCTGTTCACAAGTTTGGGGAGGGTCTTAATTAGTCAGAAAAGGCTGGAAAAAGAGATAATTAATCCAAACATGTGAAGCTCATTGTTCTTTGTGCCTGAAAATACTTCTTAATATTTTAGGGGAACCAAACAGAATTCTGGTGGATTGAGGGGTTGAATAATAAATGACCCTCTGAATAAACGTTTCACAATTTAAAAAAAAAAAAAAAAAAAAATAACATTCTTTTTTGCTGCAGTGTATTTCACACTTCCAGGCTGATCTACAGTCCAAATGTCACAATGCCAAGTTAATTCCGAATGTGCTGCTAAATCTGCAGGGGGTTGAATACTACTTGTAGGCACTGTATAAGAAAGAACCCACTGCGCTATGCACCATAAAGATTAATATTGTTTCAAACAAAGACAAGAAGATGGCAGGAGGATAATAGCTAATTGTGATAATCAGCCCTCAAACATATAAGCAGTGTGAATAGCCCTATACAGAAGTCTGCAAACAGAGGTCCCAAAATGATAATCTTACAGAAAAGCAGTGTTATAAATTGTTACAAATAAGTATAAAAAGTTGTAAAAAGTTACATAAAAAGGGATCCATGTAGTGTGCATTAAAATTAAAACATAACACTCACCCTCATAAACGATTAGCTATAATAAATGTCTGCACAGAGATCCTCACAACCAATTAGCTGGAGTAAATGTCCATGTGATAAAATCTCCAGATAAGAGTCCACAAATAAGAGGTGGGTGCAGATAAATACTGCATCGCTCCTGTAGAGTATTTATTACAAGAAGTCCAGGGAGCTGGCGAGTGCTAAGAGAATAAGAGCTGTCACACCTGCTATCCCACGCTGTGGGGTTGCAATGCTGCCGCTGTGGATGCCCCGGCCGGTGGCTATCCCAGCAGTAAAGCAGAGCGGTGTCATTGTCAGAATGGCATGTGATGTCACATAGGCAGAGTACAGAGGCCGAGAAGACTTGTACTAATCCTTACACATTTCAAAACCTAGTGGATTTCTTCTTCAGAGGAAATGTCTTTTTTTGTAGTTATCTACTTTTTTTTATTTTACTGGTTCCACTAGGGGACCATAAGGATCAGCAGTCTGATAGCTTGTACATTTCTGCTTATCAGAGCTGCACAGCTCTGATAATCAGAAATGCAGCATTCCTTTTAGAGCTGGCGCTCTGTTGGCTCTAACAGGAAATACGTCATGATAGCAACAGGAGTCATCATATGACCCGTCGCTACCACGGCAACCATCGGCTCCCTATGATCGCGGCACGGGGCTTGTGAGTTATGACGGGAGCAGAGAATGTCGATTTCCCCGCTGCGGACATTTAAATCACGCTGTCACATTTTGATAGTGCGATCTAAAGGATTAACAGGCACAGGTGGATCACGGATCCACCCACGCCTATTAACTGCACATGTCTTCTTTTCAAATCAGCAGACATGTGCAGGGATCACCGTCGGCTCACTGCAGCAGCCACTGTACTTGGTAATGGAGAAGTTAAGTCGTAGGAGCAGCGGTACAGAGATCAGCGCAACATTAAGGGTAAACACTAGAGTTGAGCGATGTTCGAGGTTCGCCAATTTCATGTTCGAGTTATTTTGGGGGGTGCTCAAGATCGAACTCAAACTTGAGCTTTTGGCTAAAAGCTCAACAGTTCGAGAACGGTTCGATCACCATAAACGAGGCTTTTCACAGTAAGGCTATGTGCAGATGTTGCTATCTGCATGCATCCTGCATCCCCAGCACAATCCCTCTCTTTTTCCTACTCACCGATCACAAGCGCCTCGCTCCAAGTCTGTCACAAATCTGCGATGTCTTTTCCTCTTTAGAAAATGGCTGCCGCTTCATTATTCAATTAGTTATTCCGTGCTTTCTCCGCCCACCGGCGCCCATGATTGGTTGCAGTCAAACACGTCCCCAAGCTGAGTGACAGCTGTCTCACTGCAACCAATCACAGCCGCCGGCGGGCGGCTCTATATTGTAAAATAAATAAATAAATAATAAATTTAAAAAAAAAAAATGCGGTTCCCCCAATATTTGACAACAGCCAGGATAAAGCCACACGGCTGGAGGCTGGTATTGTCAGGATGGGGAGCGCCACGTCATGGGGAGCCCACCACCCTAACAATATCACCCAGAGGCCGCCCGGGATTGCTGCATCCATTAGATGCGGCAGTCCCGGGACTCTACCCAGCTCATCCCGAATAGCCCTGGTGCAGTGGCAATCGGGGTAATAAACAGTTAATCATGGCAAGCGTCTCCCCAAGATACCTTCCATGATTAAACTGTAAGTGAAAGTAAATGAACACACAACGAAAAATCCTTTATTTGGAGTAAAAGACAAAAAACACCCTCTTTCACCATTTTATTAAAATCCCCAAATACCCTCCAGGTCCGAAGCAATCCACACGACACTGTCAGCTCTTCTACATAAAGATGCAGGGAGCACCGTAGAACACGATCGCTGTGTCCTCTCCACGCAGCAGCTGAAGTGAATCACGCTGTCAGCAGAGATATTAGTCTGCAATGCAGACGTCAAGATTGCCAAATCTGCCTAGTTTCTCATTAGAGCCAGTGGCTGAATGGTTAGAGTTCTCACCTAAGAAGCATTAGTTCACGGGTTCAAGTCCCAGCCGTCCCGGGAAAGAATTTAATTTATTTTTAATTTATTTTTAATTTTAAATTATAATTTTTATTTATAATTATAATTTAATTTAATTATGCACTGAGGAGAGGATGATGGGGGTTGTAGTGCCTGTGGTGATGATGCTGGTTGTAGTGCCTGCGTGTGTGCAGTGATGAGATCCATCCATCCATCCTTGCAGCTGAACAATCTGCTTCTAGATTCTCTAGTGCAGTATAGAGCTAAAGATTACCAAATCTGCCTATGTTTTTTATTTGAGCCAGTGGCTCAATGGCTAAAGCTCTTGCCTAAGAAGCTATTAGTTCACGAGTTCGAGTCCCGGCTGTCCCGGTAAGAATTTAAATTATAATTTTAATTTAATTTAATTATGCACTGAGGGGAGGAGCCGGACATCAGCTGTGAGCCGCGGGACACAACTCTAAAATCGGAGGAGTTCACGGAATGAGGCTGCATTGCTCTCTCTCTCTCACCATACTATGAAGAAAAAGACATGGATCGCACATCCCAAAAATACAATGATCTAAAGCCGCTAGGCAAAAAATTAAATAGAACATGAGGTTCTTTTGTTACCATTCTGATCAGATTGTATTAAGCCCACTGCCACGTCACGGCAAACCTCTTGAGTTGACGTGGCAGTGGGCTTAATACAATCTGATCAGAATGGTAACAAAAGAACCTCATGTTCTATTTAATTTTTTGCCTAGCGGCTTTAGATCATTGTATTTTTGGGATGTGCGATCCATGTCTTTTTCTTCATAGTATGGTATTTATATCAGTCTATCCCCCTCTTTTTTTGCTTGGATCTGCACTCTCCCCATTTGGCACAGGTGATTTTAATCAGCAGGAGACTGCAAGAGGGGTCAGCCTTCTTTTTGCTCCCAGTTCACATATGGGAGCCAGTGGGAGGTGAGTGCACAGCTCCTCTCACTGTGTGCTGGTGCTGTGTGGTGGCTGCTCTTGTGGTGGTGTGGTGTCGGTGGGGCGGTGCGGCCTGGAGCCTTGGGGGCTTTGCCTTGCAGCATGGGTGCTGTGAGGCACCAGGTCGCCCTCCCTGCTGGCGCTTTGTCGCTGCGGCGGTGGTCAGTGCACGGTGCCACACAAAAAGGTCAGGTTAGGGACCCACTCAAGAGGGTTGCCGTGACGTGGCAGTGGGCTTAATACAATCTGATCAAAATGGTAACAAAAGAACCTCATGTTCTATTTAATTTTTTGCCTAGCGGCTTTAGATCATTGTATTTTTGGGATGTGCGATCCATGTCTTTTTCTTCATAGTATGGTATTTATATCAGTCTATCCCCCTCTTTTTTTGCTTGGATCTGCACTCTCCCCATTTGGCACAGGTGATTTTAATCAGCAGGAGACTGCAAGAGGGGTCAGCCTTCTTTTTGCTCCCAGTTCACATATGGGAGCCAGTGGGAGGTGAGTGCACAGCTCCTCTCACTGTGTGCTGGTGCTGTGTGGTGGCTGCTGTTGTGGTGGTGTGGTGTCGGTGGGGCGGCGCGGCCTGGAGCCTTGGGGGCTTTGCCTTGCAGCATGGGTGCTGTGAGGCACCAGGTCGCCCGCCCTGCTGGCGCTTTGTCGCTGCGGCGGTGGTCAGTGCACGGTGCCACACAAAAAGGTCAGGTTAGAGACCCACTCAAGAGGTTTGCCGTGACGTGGCAGTGGGCTTAATACAATCTGATCAGAATGGTAACAAAAGAACCTCATGTTCTATTTAATTTTTTGCCTAGCGGCTTTAGATCATTGTATTTTTGGGATGTGCGATCCATGTCTTTTTCTTCATAGTATGTTATTTATATCAGTCTATCCCCCTCTTTTTTTGCTTGGATCTGCACTCTCCCCATTTGGCACAGGTGATTTTAATCAGCAGGAGACTGCAAGAGGGGTCAGCCTTCTTTTTGCTCCCAGTTCACATATGGGAGCCAGTGGGAGGTGAGTGCACAGCTCCTCTCACTGTGTGCTGGTGCTGTGTGGTGGCTGCTGTTGTGGTGGTGTGGTGTCGGTGGGGCGGCGCGGCCTGGAGCCTTGGGAGCTTTGCCTTGCAGCATGGGTGCTGTGAGGCACCAGGTCGCCCGCCCTGCTGGCGCTTTGTCGCTGCGGCGGTGGTCAGTGCACAGTGCCACACAAAAAGGTCAGGTTAGGGACCCACTCAAGAGGTTTGCCGTGACGTGGCAGTGGGCTTAATACAATCTGATCAGAATGGTAACAAAAGAACCTCATGTTCTATTTAATTTTTTGCCTAGCGGCTTTAGATCATTGTATTTTTGGGATGTGCGATCCATGTCTTTTTCTTCATAGTATGGTATCTCTCTCTATCACCCTCTGTTTCTTGCTCTCTCTTTCTCTCTCTCTCTCCCTCCCCTCTCACTTTTTCTCAGTCTCTCTTTTTCTCTTTTTCCCTATCTCTCCTCTCTCTCTCTCCTCTCTCCTCTTCTCTCCCTCCTCTCTCTTTTCTCTCTCTCTCTCTCTCTCCTCTTGTCTCTCTCTTTTCTCTCCCTCTCTCTTCTTTTTTCTCTCTCTCTTTTCTCTATCTTCTCTCTCTTCTTTCTTTCTCTCTCTCCCTCAGACCTGGCGATGATCAGCTGATGCGGTCACCTGACGGGATCAGCTGACACTATAAGTCGAGCGGTGAGGCTGGCTTTTTACCACCCGGCCGGCTAAACTATCAGCTGCTGCTGTCGAGCAGGAGTCTGCACTGAAGAGTGTAGTTTTTGGGGTTTTTTTTGCACTGATGCAACAGCTGATTGTATAAAAGCCATTTATACAATCAGCTGCTGTGTCATGTGATTCAGGCCCTTGAACCTGACACATCATCTGATCGCTTTGCCTTCCAGCAAACCAATCAGATGATATTGGATCTGGATTGGATGCCGCGGGACCCTTGACTCAGGATTACTGCAGAGGGGGGTTCTTTATTTCAATAAAGATGGAGTCACTAATTGTGTTGTGTTTTATTTCTAATAAAAATATTTTTCTGTGTGTTGTGTTTTTTTTTTATCTGTACTAAAAATTCATGGTGGTCATGTCTAATATTGGCGTGACACCATGAATTTCAGGCTTAGAGCCAGTTGATAATATAAAGCTAGCCCTAACCCCATTATTACCCAGCGAGCCCCCCGTCACCAGGGCAGCTGGAAGAGTTGGATATAGCGCCAGAAGATGGCGCTTCTATGAAAGCACCATTTTCTGGGGCAGCTGCGGACTGCAATTTGCAGCAGGGGTGCCCAGAAAGCTTGGGCACAGTGAGCTGCGGATTCCATTCACCAGCTGCCTAGTTGTACCTGGCTGGACACAAAAATTGGGCGAAGCCCACGTCATTTTTTTTTTTAATTATTTCATTAAATTCATGAAATTACAAAAAAAAAGGTTTTCCCTATATTTTTGGTTCCCAGCCGGGTACAAATAGGCAGCTGGGGGTTGGGGGCAGCCAATAGCTGCCTGCTGTACCTGGCTAGCATACAAAAAAATGGCGAAGCCCACGTAATTTTTTGGGGGGGGGCAAAAAACTCCAGCATACAGTCCGGGATGGAGTATGCTGAGCCTTGTATTTCTGCAGCTGCTGTCTGCTGCCTGTCTGTATGGAGGAGAGCAGACAGCAGCTGCAGAACTACAAGGCTCAGCATACTCCATCCAGGACTAGTAAAAGGAATGAAGGTTTTACCCAGCTCACTTGCTTGATAGGAGACCGAGACCTGTGGACCGTGCAAGGAAAAAGTCGGCAATTCTTTGGTAATGATGAAGGAAGATATTCCAGCAACTTGAGTCCAAACAGGAAATTCTTTAAAACGCTGATTCTTTATTATTTACATATTAAAAAGTCCATGTTGGGGTGAAACAAATCCAACATGGACTTTTTAATATGTAAATAATAAAGAATCAGCGTTTTAAAGAATTTCCTGTTTGGACTCAAGTTGCTGGAATATCTTCCTTCATCCATCCAGGACTGTATGCAGGAGTTTTTTGCCCACCAAAAAAATGTCGTAGGCTTCGCCATATTTTTGTATGCTAGCCATGTACAGATGGCAGGTACAGCTGCCCCCAACCTCCAGCTGCCTATTTGTACCCGGCTGGGAACTAAAAAAATTGGGAAGCCCTTTTTTATTTATTTCATGAATTTCATGAAATAATTAAAAAAAAAATCGACATGAGCTTCGCCCCATTTTTGTGTCCAGCCAGGTACAACTAGGAAGCTGGGGATTGGAATCCGCAGCACAGGTTGGCCCTAGCTTTCTGGGCCCCTCTGCTGCGAATTGCAGTCCGCAGCCGCCTCAGAAAATGGCGCTTTCATAAAAGCGCCATCATCTGGTGCTATATCCAACTCTTCCAGCAGCCCTGAAGCCGGGTGGCTTGCTGGGTAATAATGAGTTAATACTAGCTTTGTTTTGCTAGCTAGTATTAAGCCAGAGATTCTTAATGTCAGGCAAGTTTGACCCGTCCATTAAGAATCTCCAATAAAGGGTTAAAAAAGACACCACACAGAGAAAAAATACGTTAATAGAAATAAATACATAGACACACTTAGAGACTCCATGTTTATTACTCCCTCTCATCCCTCCACGATCCATGGTCTTCTGTCTTCATTCTCCTTCAACCCATGCAGCTCTGCTACATCAGACAGCACAGTATGGGAGGAAGAACGCCTGCTGCTTCCCGTGCAGTCTAATCACTCAGTGAGTGAGCAGAAGCTGCGGGCTGTAAGCGGTGACGTCACCGCTAACAGGTGGGTTGCTATAGCAACGGTGATCTCCGTTATTTACCGGCTGTGGCAACCAGTCCTTGCATGTGGGCTGACTCTGTAAAGAGCACACACATGCAGATACGGGAAAGCCGACCATGTGCCAGAGCATTTCGCCGGTACACGGAGATGCTGGAACGATCACCGCGTACCGGAGAGATGCACTGACAGGACATAGCATGACGTCTAGCCATGTGACCAGTCTGTAGCCAATGAGATAATAGACACATGACTGGTCACATACTATTTTGACGTCACGATAGATCCTATCATCACGGCTGGTTACGAGGAGGACGCAGTGATTATCGGAAGGAAAAGCGGCGGGAGACAGAGTGCAGGATGCGTCGCGGGGATTTATAAGTGTTATGGCAATGTTTATTAACTGTATGTGTACATGCATAATGTGTTTTTATGTGTTTGTGTTTTCCTCCCATTGTTTTCAATGGGGTTCGAGTGGTTCGTCGAACGTTCGTCGAACGATGCCTCCGTTCAACGAACAGAACCGAACTCGAACGCTAGGGGGATGGCTCATCTCTACTGATTATACTAGAACTTCCTTGGCTGGTTAAGCAGAAACCAGTGGTTGATTGACAGTCCAGGGAGATTATTGGGTGGATTGATTTCTGTAAGAATAACTCTGTGAATACTCTTCTCTCTATGTTGCCACTGGGACCCTATCTTCTTTTCTGTCCAGGTTTGAGGATGTATTAACAGAGGAAAAATGTCAAGAGTTACCTGCCATTGAGCTTATGATTTCATTATCTTGCATGCAGAGCAAAATTATTGAAAACCAGATTATCCAGTATTTCTGGCCATGAAAAGAAGGCTATGAAAGATTTTCTCTCTGAAAGCCTTGCTAAAGGACATAGTAGACCCTCCTCTTCTCTTGTGGCTGCAGGGTGCTTCTTTGTTAAGAAGAAAGATCAGGGTCTGCATCCATGTTTAGACTTTTGATCGTTAAATCAGATTACCATACAGGACCTTTACCTTCTTTAGCTCATTTCTGATTCATTTAATCAGATTGTTGATGCTAAATGGTTTTTCAAGTTGGGACTTACAAGGGTTTATAATCTGATTAGAATCAGGGAAGGTGATGAGTGAAAAATGGCTTTTGATACTCCTGAAGGGCATTATGAAAGTCTGGTCATGCAATTTGGACTGACCAATGCACGTGTCTATTTGCAACATTTTGTCAAAAACATTTTTTGTCATTTAGTAGGCAGGACTGTAATGGTTTATTTTGATGATAATTTGATTTACTTGCCCGATTTTGAGTCACATCAGTTACACCTCAGGCAGATACTAAAGGTATTACAAACTAATAAACTGTATGCTAAACTTGAAAAATGTGTATTTGCCATACAAGAGGTGCAATTTTTGAGTTGCCTGGTGTCATCCTCAAATTTCTGGATGGACCCTGATAAAGACCGCAGTGTATTACAGGGGTTGTCTCTCCAAAGTTTCCCTGGGGGTAAAAAGTTCTGATGGCATTGTACTTTTTTTGCAAAAAGGATGATTGTTTCCACTCAGTGCCTGGATCCTGAGCATGAGGTGTTAAAGGTTCAGGGAGATGCACTTGCTGAAAGGGCTTCAGGAAGAAAACTCTGCTGCCAGGGTTCGGGAGGACACCCATGCTACCAACGATCAGGGGGATGTGTAGCACCTAGGGGTCAGGGTTAGTCAGGCACGGGAGTCTCATACCTGCATATACTCGTCACCGGGCCGGTGTGATGGTCTGGTATGTTGAGGTTGCCTGCTCGGCTTCGTGCCCCGAGGTGTACACCAATAAAGAGGGATGATGATGGGGGTTGTACTAGGATGATTGTTGTAATGTTCCCTTTGGTACGCAGCCAGGGATTAGCCGTCGCTGCTGTCGCTGTCCTCTGGGGCAGATGGTAGTAGCAGCGAGAGATAGTATCACTCTCCGCAGGTGGCGTGGGCCCCAGGGAGGATGATGAGGGGTGTAGTGATGACCTTTAGTGCCGAGGCGCGGTGCAGCGGTGCCGATAACAAGAGTCCGAGTCAGTTGCTGTGGTTCCAGGTGTCTTTATTCACTTTTTGTACCACTCGCCCAGGTAGTACCGGTCACCTGCTGTGATGTGTCCCGTCAACCTCAGATAAGTTGGAAAAAGTCACCGGTGTTTGAAAGAAGAAAGTCTTTTTTCAGAGTTGCCCTTTCAGCCATGGGGAACCTGGGCTGAGCGCTCTGCTCCAAGCCGCAGGCCCTGTGAAAAGAAGAGAAGAAAGTGGTGGTGACGTCATGTCCCAGAACTGGTGTCCTGAGTAGACTGTGATTGTGTGTGTTTGTTCCTATTTCAACCCCAAGTTGAATCCTCCCCCCAGGAGGCTGTCCTACTGACCGGGACATTTCCAAGCTTCGTGCTGGCCAACCCCAGACAACCCTAATCCAGCTCCCAAGGGAGAAGGCTCCTCCGCTTTATGTAAAGTGTGAATGTGGAACACCAGTGATTAACCTCCTCCTTAATCGAGGCGAATACCACAGCTTAAATGAGCTGCAATACTTTGTGACGACTGGAGCCTCGGGGGTGCTACAGATAACCCTGGTTCCTGTCCTACGGGGAAATTATTTGTGTCTTTAGGTTCACTTTTTAAAACCTTAGGTGAACATCATAAATTGGTTCTTTCGGATCACTAAAGTAGTAAAGCAACTTTGGACTCCCTCTTTTGTCATTTTGGGTGGTCAGGCCTGCATCAGGAAATGGTTGATTTCATGTTCATCTGCAATATTTGGACGTATTCTAAGGCTCTGCCTATTCTTAAATCTGAGCCTGTAATGCTAGGTACAGGGAAGTACCAAGTGAATGGCAAAAGGGAAGGGAAACCCAGTGTCTAGGGAAGGGGGAGATGGTGACCCCTGATCAAACCTACATCTGGCCCCTGGCTTCCCTCACCACCCTAGATAGATACCTGACCTTGGCTGACCCTGAAATAGGCCCTAGGTAGGGAACGGATGGGATGAGTGCTTAGTCAACCACACTAAGATCTAGTGAACACAAAGGGATATATTTCTCCATATGAGTACTCACCAACACATTTTTTGATATTTTCATAAATAAATGCAAATAATATTGACCAAAATTTACCACTATCATGAACTACAAGATGTCACAAAAAAAGTCCTCAGAATCATTGGGATATGTTCAAGCGTGCCAGACTTAATATCACATAAAGGACTGATAAATGAAAAATGAGGCTCGGTCATTAATGTAAAAAATTGGCTCAGTCCTTAAGGGGTTAATGCAGTGCAGAGCTTGTGCACATACAGAAAATTATACTGCTTGTATTTACGAAAGCACGGCACAGCTACATAAGGGCTGTAGTTTGTCCAACTGTTCATCAGTGATTCATCAGTGTTTGGTCAGCGATTCATATTTTACCATCACAATCTTCTGTTTTGCAAAAGTTATTCATCATTGATTCTTCACTGAGGAAACAAAAAGAAAATAAGCTGCAAAGCTTTTCCTAGGGAAACATTGCTACATTTATAGTATAGCTGCTTTTATGTTCAAGAACTGTGAAAAAATATAAAACAATAGGCTTCTATATATATCCTTTTCCTCAAGAGACATTCTATAGTACCTAGCCTTGAATTTATGGATTTCACACACAGCAGACTAAGGTTATTAATCTTTGTTCCTTTATGGCTGTGCTAGTTACAGAATTTATATACTGTATTACATATGTGAATCATAGCATATGGGGAGATTGCTGATGTAATTAAATAGCACAAAAAACTGCAGTCTAGTTACTTAGTGTCCCTATAATTCCAATGAAATGAATGCACAATTATATAACAAGTTCATAGTATATGTTGATAAAGATTTGAGTTCCATATCCAATGCTTCCTTATATTAGCTATATAATACAATATTGGTTTACCAGTGTAATAGTATTACCCAAAATAACGATGGGGAGATGACATTGCCGCATTCCTTATTCTTGGCCCCATCCAAAGCTAAGATTCAGTATTAAGTCATATAGAGACTATTAGGTACAAAATTGACCATTTTCCCGGTTTTCAGACTGAATGAAGAATATAGACACCATCTCGAACAAAATACCCCTTAATAGCTCATTTACACCACCGTATAACATGGACGAGTGCTATAAGATGTTTTATCGGATAGCACTTGTGCTAATATTATATAATGGACAAGGGTTGGTCAGCCTGAGAAATTACATCAGAGTGCAGTCTTATTTATGCCGAGACAGTCAATGAAGGTGGAGAAATTAAGTTTTCCTTCATCTTTTCACCTGTGATCTGATTCTCACATGCAAGAGAATCAAATCACAGTGAAATTAAACTTGACGCATGCTCGCATCAAAGTTTAAGCCAAATGTCATTAGCATATCACATCCAATACTATACGACAGTGCGCCCCGGCCTTATAGTCATACACAGAGACAAAATTCTGCATTTAAGTATCAGCACTTATTGGTTCTGAAGAACGTCTCTCTCCCAAAACATTTCTCTTGCTCTTTGGAGTATGGACACCTCATTAATTTGAATAGGAGCTGAATAAAGGCCACTTTACACACAGAGATAAATCTTTGGCAGATCTGTGGTTGCAGTGAAATCATGGACATATTGTTCCATTTGTACACAGCCACAAACATGGCACTGATTGTCCACAATTTCACTGCAACCACAGATCTGTCGCAGATTTATCTCTGTGTGTGAAGTGGCCTTAACACTTAAGGTATATATGTATCCTTGCTATGTGCTGTGTAATGGCCATGTCTCACTGTACAGGGAGATGTTCTGATCATACAAAATCTCCCGTTCTGAGATTATCTTATAGATGCGTCCCTGCTATGTACTGTGTAATGGCCGTGTGTGACTGTACAGGGACATGATGTGATCACACCACATCTTCTGGGCTGAGATAATCTTATATATGTGTCCCTGCTATGTACTATGTAATGGCTGTGTCTGACTGTACAGGGACATCATCTGATCACACCACATCTCCTGGGCTGAGATAATCTTATTTATATGTCCCTGCTATGTACTGTGTAATGGCTGTGTCTGATTGTACAGGGAGATGTTCTGATCATACCACATCTCCCGGGCTGAGATTATCTTATATATGTGCCCCTGCTATGTACTGTGTAATGGCCGTGTCTGACTGTACAGGGACATGGTCTGATCATTCCACATCTCCTGTGCTGAGATAATCTTATATATGTGTCCCTGCTATGTACTGTGTAATGGCCGTGTCTGACCTTACAGGGACATGATCTGATCACACCACATTTCCTGTATTGAGATAATCTTATATATGTGCCCCTGCTATGTACTGTGTAATGGCCATGTCTGACTGTACAGGGACATGATCTGATCACAACACATCTTCTGGGCAGGGGAGGAAGTAATAAAGTATATCGACATTACAATATGGGATGATAGATATTTCCTCTTATAAAAGTAAAATATTGCTTAAAAACAGGCAGAGAAACACTTTACCTCACAACAAGACAACTGTGAACCCATGCTGTGCTTTTATATACTCTATTTTGCATCCTCTCCCACCAAGGAGATTTGATGTTGTACCGCTCCAGCAGCGGTCAAACCGCTCGGATCCGGGTGTCGCTACTCGTGGCTCAAGGGTCTCTGGACCCGGGGGCTCAGGGTCACTCTAAAATGTTATGGGGGGTTATTTACAGGGGATTAGATAGTTTGTGGCGTCACCCGTGCTGTGCGGTAAGAGGGAGTACCACCGTTGATGCTGGGAGTATCTGGGGTGATGGAACGGGGGCAGCCAGATGACGTTACCCTCTATGGGTAGGGAAGGCCCCGGGACTCTGGATGGTGGAATGGATTTCAGGGGAGCGCAGGCTCGCTGGGAGCAGGGGGTGATCTGGTACTCACTTAGAAGGAAATCAGACGCTGACAACGTAGTAAACCAAGTCTCTGGGTGTTGCTGCCCTCTTGGTGGAGGTCATCTGGCTTCCGTCCCCTGCAGCACTGCCTGATGGTCCGGAGCCTGCCTCCGTGCACAAGTTTTAGTAGTGTCCAAGTGGCCCATAAGCTTGGAGCTGTCCAGGCCCCGCTCCCCACTTTTTGGTGTGAAGGAGCTGTGCTCTCAGGGGCTCCCGCTTGGGATTTCAGTTGGCTGCTTTGGTTGGAAAGCCCTATCCCCCTCGTTGCGCTAGTGCCCACAATCTCTGAGCTTCGAGGGGATCTCACTGCTCGAGGGCTACTCTCAACTCTCCCTTCACTCCCCTGGAGCCAAGTGACTTGTCACCTCCCTGCCTGACCCCTAAGTGGGCGGCCCTATTCCAGCTCAGCAGCCCACTGGTGTGCCTGACAGGGTGTGGTGCGAGGTGTGATTGGGATTTTTGGATGCTGATGGAGGCAGTGCTGCAAGTTGGGAACCCAGAACCAGGAGGGGTTGAGTCTTGCACTGGGAGATAAAGAGTGTGCAATACCCTGTGACGACCTGAGTAGTCCAGGGGTGTCACTTTCCGCCTTGGTTAAACGTAGCTTGTCCCTGAGCTACAGGACAACCAGGGTTTTATTTTGTTAACTGGAAAAGAGAAAAATTTTAATTAAACAAGTATAATTGACAATTTCACTTCCCTCACAGGGGAGGCACATTACTTAAACGTTACATTGTAAAAACTCGTAGAGTTAATTTTTATTAAAAGAACCATGGGAACACTACCGGTTGTGGCGGTAGCCGGTGGCTTAGCCTACTCCACTGCAGCCCCTTCCTGCGACAGTCCATTCCCATTATATGGAGATAAGGTATGCACACAAGTAACTATGCAAGGGGAATACATGTAATAGCAAAAACTGCTGTGTGAATACTGACATGAAAAATCCAATAGCTATATGTAAGAAACAAAATGTGAAAAATGGTTCCATTTTTCACATTTTTATTCTATTCTTACATATAGCTATTGGATTTTTCATGTCAGTATTCACACAGCAGTTTCTGCTATTACTTGTATTCCCCTTGCATAGTCACTGGTGTGCATACCTTATCTCCATGTAGTGATTTTTTTTAGGTTTTTGCACCCAGTTCAGACTTAGAATGGTGTTCCAAACGTTATTCCTTATTTGTTAGTAGTTTTTCGTTTGTGAACTCACCCCACTCACACCTATTGCCAATCCACATTATACGCATATATAGCCTGGGTCTCAGCTTCCCATACACGGTAAGTTTTTTAACTGCATGAGAGGACACACACTAGATAGGGACCCCAACGTAGAGAAATACTTTGGCGTAGTGTTGAGGCTTTATTGCATTGATCAATTCAATAGCTAAATTTCTCTTGATTCATATGTCCATGGCAGTAATGCAGGTTCCATTTTTCACATTTTCATTCTTACATATAGGTATTGGATTTTTCATGTCAGTATTCACACAGCAGTTTCTGCTATTACATGTATTCCCCTTGCATAGTCACTGGTGTGCATACCTTATCTCCATATAGTGATTTTTTTTAGGTTTTTGCACCCAGTTCAGACTTAGAATGGTGTTTCAAACGTTAGTCCATTCCCATTGTCCCTCTCCCTTCAACCCGCCACCCAAACAACCTGAAGCCCGTCGCTTCCTACTTGGTTCTGTGACAGGGTTGAAGTCCTGGAGGCTCAAAAGACGACTCTGTTGGGTGCACTGGGCGCAACTATATACAATAGCACAAGTTCGTTCTTGCTGCTACCAGTCCAGCAGCCATGGTCCATGTTTAACTTTTAAATAATTGGCAGAAAATCAGGTGACTTTCCCGCATAAGCAACATTTTTAGCATTTTTCAAATTTTACTTATCATTAGAGTTGAGTGATGTTCGATATTCGAGGTTCGCCAATTTCATGTTTGAGTAATTTTTGGGGGTGCTCGAGATTGAACTTGAACGTGAGCTTTTTGCTAAAAGCTCGACAGTTCGAGTTACGTTTGAGAACGGTTCGATCACCAAAAAGCCTAGCTAGTTTCTAGCTGGCTTTTCACTGGAATAGTGTGACTCACTGTGATTCACGCTATTCTCAAATTTCAGCGTATAGTGTGCGGGGGGACGCGGTTTAGATCTGTGGTGCACTGCTGAGAGGATGCCGATCGACATTTTTTTTTTTCCAAAGCGCGCGTGCAGTGGGGCGAGCCAGGATGTCAGCCAATCACAGACACACACACAGCTAAGTGCATTTTTGACAGACAAGCAAGGGCATGTGTCATAGGCTGTGAATATTACATGTCCTTGCTCTATAAAATATGGCCATTTCCCCTGTCGCCGCCATTATCTCCTTTGTGCGTGTGGGTGACAGTCACCGCTCACGCTGCTGCCACCAATCTTGCTGTGTGCGCTATAGACATAGTGCAAGCTACACAGCGCTGTAGGGATTAGGGACTGATAGTTATTTCAGCCCTTTTCAGGGCTGATTTCCAGGCGTTCATAGCCATAGTTGCTAGGCAGGTCCGTGCAAACACTGTGTACAGCTTTAGATAACAGCATCTGTGTACCTCAGCTCAGGGAATTCCGCTGCATTTCATCATTAGGAGGTATAGAAAGTGAGGCTTCCTTTCCTGCCCTGGTACCCACAGAACCCGGGCACTGTACCCACCTGCCCACTTTTGCCACGCAATTTTATTTGCCCAAAGAGCTGACACTTTTTCTGCCATCCTAAAAGTGTCTGGGTTAGTAATTTAGTTTTCCTTTCCTGTCCTGATACCCACAGAACCCGGGCACTGTACCCACCTGCCCACTTTTGCCATGCAATTTTATTTGCCCAAAGAGCTGACACTTTTGCTGCCTTCATAAAAGTGTCTGGAATACTAAGTTACTGTTCCTTTCCTGTCCACTGACCCACAAAACCCGGGCACTGTACCCACCTGCCCACTTTGCCACGCAATTTTTTTTGCCCAAAGAGCTGACACTTTTTCTGCCATCCTAAAAGTGTCTGGAATAGTAATTTAGTTTTCCTTTCCTGTCCTGGTACCCACAGAACTCGGGCACTGTACCCACCTGCCCACTATTGCCACGCAATTTTATTTGCCCAAAGAGCTGACACTTTTTCTGCCATCCTAAAAGTGTTTGGAATAGTAATTTAGTTTTCCTTTCCTGTCCTGGTACCCACAGAACCTGGGCACTGTACCCACCTGCCCACTTTTGCCACGCAATTTTATTTGCCCAAAGAGCTGAAACTTTTGCTACCATCCTAAAAATGTCTGGAATACTAAGTTACTGCTCCTCTCCTGTCCATTGACCTATAGAACCCGGGCACTGTACCCACCTGCCCACTTTTGCCTTGCAATTTTATTTGCCAAAGAGTTGATACTTTTGCTTCTATCCTAAATGTGTCTGGAATACAATGTTACTAATCCTTTCCTGTCCACTGACCCACAGAACCCAGGCCCTGTACCCACCTGCCCACTTTTGCCTTGCAATTTTATTTGCCCAAAGAGCTGACACTTTTTCTGCCATCCTAAAAGTGTCTAGAATAGTAATTTAGTTTTCCTTTTTTGTCCTGGTACCCACAGAACCCGGGCACTGTACCCACCTGCCCACTTTTGCCATGCAATTTTATTTGCCAAAGAGTTGATACTTTTGCTTCTATCCTAAATGTGTCTGGAATACAATGTTACTAATCCTTTCCTGTCCACTGACCCACAGAACCCAGGCACTGTACCCACCTGCCCACTTTTGCCTTGCAATTTTATTTGCCCAAAGAGCTGACACTTTTTCTGCCATCCTAAAAGTGTCTGGAATAGTAATTTAGTTTTCCTTTCCTGTCCTGATACCCACAGAACCCGGGCACTGTACCCACCTGCCCACTTTTGCCACGCAATTTTATTTGCCCAAAGAGCTGCCACTTTTGCTGCCATCCTAAAAGTGTCTGGAATAGTAATGTACACTTGCTTTCTCCCAGCTCTCAAGTCTGCACCCGCCCTGCAGAGTATGGTGTAACAGAAATGGCTGAGTCTGCAGAGCTGTTCAGTCAAACTATAGCCTGGGAATCAGAGGTCTGCTCCAAAGCTACAGTGAGTACAGACCAGGAAATGGTCTACAGTGATGCCCAAAAGCTTAGTGACTCAGATTCTGGCGCTGATGGCCAAGTTTCTGAGCATAATGTACAACCTCATTCCCAAACTGTAACACCTGTTGGTGGAGACATTGAGGAACATACTGATGACGATGAGACGCAGATACCTATTGGGATGACAACTTAAATATTCAGTCAGGGCAGTACGAGTTTAGGTCTGAGGGCGAGGGGAGTGCAAACACAACACTTGATGATGAAGTTCTAGATCCCACTTACTGTCAACCCACAGTCATGCACTCGAGGAGGTTACCAGAGGCGGTGGAGGAGGATGCAATTGACGATGAAGTTACCTTGCGTCTTCCTGGACAGAGTCAAAGTACTGGAAGCACGTCTACAACTGCATCCTCAGCCACAACTCTGCCTCTGAGCACAAGTCGGGGTGGCTCTGCAGGTCGCATGGCCTTTAAGCCTTGCCTAGCCTGGTCCTTTTTTGACCTTGCAAAGGATCTCCCAAATCATGTGATCTGTAAAATTTGCCAGCAATCTATAAGTAGAGGCCAAAAACTCACCAGTTTGACAACTTCTTCCATGAATCGTCACATGAATAACAAGCATAAGTCTCAGTTGGAAACTCACCGTGCTGCAATGCAGCCTAGCGGAGGAGGCCAAACACTGTCTGCCCCTTTAAGTTCCTCCGCACGCTCTTCATCTTGTATGACTGTGGGGACAGCTGTCACACCTGCTTTTCCACGCAGACCTTCCACCACTTTAACCGCAACAGGCAGTTTGCTTGGTAGGGGAAACAAGTGCTGGTGTACAGCTCTCTCAGACATCGAGAGCACCAACTTTGGTTGAAGGCAACATCATGTCTCCGCCTGCACTTTCCTCACAGACCTGCAGTTTTCCAGGGACACCCTACTCACCACCGTCTCCACACAGCAGCCAGATCTCTGTCCCTCAAATGTGGACAAATAAAAGGCCATTTCCTCCGAGCCATGACAAAGCTAAGAGGTTGACTTTATCCCGCTGTAAGCTCTTGGCTACTGAAATTCTGCCTTTCTGCCTGGTGGACACAGAAGATTTTCGAGACCTTATGTCCATCGCATTGCCCCAGTACCAGATGCCCAGTCCTTCTCCAAGAAAGTTGTGCCTGCGCTACACCAGCATGTCGCACACAACATCACCGCTTCCTTGAGAAACTCTGTGTGTGACCGGGTGCATTTCAACACCGATACTTGGACCAGTAAGCATGGACAGGGGCGTTACATGTCGCTGACTGGGCACTGGGTAACTATGGTGATAGATGGAGATGGGTCTGCTGAACAAGTCTTGCCATCCCCAAGACTTGTGCGTCAATCCTCTGTATGTTGAAGTTACTCCACTGCTTCTGCCTCCTCAACCTCGTCTGGGTCCTGCACCTGCACCCCAAGCCTGCCTGGTCAGGCCACCCGCGTTGTAACTGCGGACAAGGAATCCCGCACACCTCCTTACTATGCTGGCAGCAGAGCTCAACGGCATCAGGCGGTCTTTACCTTGAAATGTCTTGAAAATAAGAGTCACACAGCGGAGGAGTTGTGGTCAGCTCTTGCGAGCGACTTTCATAAATTGTTGTCTCCACTCAACCTGCAGCCAAGGAAGGCTGTGTGCGACAATGCTGCAAACCTTGGTGCGGCCGTTCACCGGGGCAAAGTGATACACGTGCCTTGTATGGCTCACGTGTTGAACCTTGTTGTCCAGCAATTTTTAACCCACTATCTCGGCCTAGATGGTCTTCTGCACAGGGCACGGTCACTCTCTGCTCACTTCCGCCGTTCAACCGCCGCAGCTGACCGACTTGCATCGCTGCAGAAGTCTTTCGGCCTGCCGGTTCATCGCCTGAAATGCGATGTGCCGACACGCTGGATTTCGACTGTGGCAGCACCGCAGAGCCCTCGTGCAATACGTTATGACGTATAGCCTGGGCCAACGAGATGCAGAGATGGGGCAGATCACGCTGCTGGAGTGGTCTCAGATCAAGGACCTATGCACCCTTCTGCACAGTTTCGACATGGCGACGAATATATTTAGCGCTGACAATGAAATTATCAGCATGACAATTCCAGTCATTTACATGCTGGAGCACACGCTAAACACTATTCGGAGTCAGGGGGTGGGACAAGAGGAAGGGAAGGAAGTACAGGAGGATTCATATGCACAAGGAACACCAACAACTACAAGGTCCAGACGTTCATCATCACCAAGGCAGCAGGCATAGGACGGTGGGGGAGAGGGATTAACAAGGGTGCATGGTAGCGAAATGTTGAGGAAGGTGCAGGAGACCAGGAAGAAATGAAGGACGAACTCTCGATGGGCATGGAAGACTCAGCAAATGAGGGAGACCTTGGTCAAATTTCGGTTGAACGAGGTTGGGGGGAGATGTCAGCGGAAGAAAGCACGGTTATCACCTCTATGCCACAAACACAGCGAGGACTTGGTCCGCATGGATGCGCAAGACACATGAGCGCCTTCTTGCTGCACTAACTCTAACATGACCCGCGGATTATCAAAATTAGAAGTGATGATTACTACTGGGTTGCCACACTATTAAATCCCCAGTACAAGTCCAAATTTGGTGAAATAATTCCAGCCATAGAAAGGGACGCACGTATGCAGGAGTATCAGCAGAAGCTGTTACTCAATCTTAGCTCGGCTTATCCACCAAATGCCAGTGGTGCACGGAGTGAATCTCCTAGTTGTAACTTGCCAAGCATGGGATTGTCTCGTCATCATCAGTCAAACCGTACCAGCAACACCATATCTGGTGCTGGTACCAGCAATTTTATGGAATCGTTTCATAATTTTTTTAGACAATCCAATGCAAGGCCACAAGAGACAAGAAGTATGACACATAGTCAACGGCTGGAGAGCATGATACAGGAGTATCTCCAAATGAACATCGATGCCATGACTTTGCAACTGGAGCCTTGCTCATTTTGGGCTTCAAATCTTGAAAAATGGCCTGAGCTCGCCACTTACGCCTAGGAGATCTTGTTGTCTCCAGCTGCCAGCGTTGTCTCTGAACGTGTCTTCAGTGCTGCTGGGTGTGTGCTGACAGATAAGTGCACGCGTCTGTCCAGTGACAATGTGGACAGACTAACATTCATCAAGATGAACAAGTCATGGATCCGCAAGGACTTTACTACCCCTGTGTCATCATGGGGAGAGTAAAGGCTGGCGTATTTTTGAATGTGCTTGATGCAAATCAACCTGTCCAGTTTGCAACTGGGGCCCAAGTGCTGCCACTGAAGTGGTGTCTGTAGCGCCCAATTTTTGGAAAAAAGGGAGACTCTGCTTGGAGTCCCCTTGCGGTGTTTTTAAAAATGAGCCAAGATGAACAAGTCATGGTTCAGCAAAGACTTTGCTACCTACCCCGGTGTCATCCTGGGGACAGTTAAGGCTGGCGTATTTTTGAATGTGCTTGATGCAAATCAACCTGTCCGGTTTGCAACTGGGGCACAAGTGCTGCCACTGAAGTGGTGTCTGTGGGGCCCAATTTTTGGAAAAAAAGATAGACTCTGCTTGGAGTTTCCTTCGGTGTTTTTAAAAATGAGCCAAGATGAAGAAGTCATGGTTCAGCAAAGACTTTGCTACCTACCCCAGTGTCATCCTGGGGACAGTTAAGGCTGGCATATTTTTGAATGTGCTTGATGCAAATCAACCTGTCCAGTTTGCAACTGGGGCACAAGTGCTGCCACTGAAGTGGTGTCTGTGGGGCCAAATTTTTGGAAAAAATGGAGACTCTGCTTGGAGTCCCCTTGCGGTGTTTTTAAAAATGAGTAAAATATATCTTTGTACAGTGTTAGCCAGTAGAGATAAAAAAAGTTTGTTTAAAAGAACTGAGAGTCCTCAGTAGTTGATACCTTTTTAATGGCTGACTGAAAAGATGGTAATAATAGCAAGCTTTCGAGACTACTCAGGTCTCTTCATGCCTGATGATTAGTAATTTAGTTTTCCTTTCCTGTCCTGATACCCACAGAACCCGGGCACTGTACCCACCTGCCCACTTTTGCCACGCAATTTTATTTGCCCAAAGAGCTGCCACTTTTGCTGCCATCCTAAAAGTGTCTGGAATAGTAATTTACACTTGCTTTCTCCCAGCTCTCAAGTCTGCACCCGCCCTGCAGAGTATGGTGTAACAGAAATGGCTGAGTCTGCAGAGCTGTTCAGTCAAACTATAGCCTGGGAATCAGAGGTCTGCTCCAAAGCTACAGTGAGTACAGACCAGGAAATGGTCTACAGTGATGCCCAAAAGCTTAGTGACTCAGATTCTGGCGCTGATGACCAAGTTTCTGAGCATAATGTACAACCTCATTCCCAAACTGTAACACCTGTTGGTGGAGACATTGAGGAACATACTGATGACGATGAGACGCAGATACCTATTGGGATGACAACTTAAATATTCAGTCAGGGCAGTACGAGTTTAGGTCTGAGGGCGAGGGGAGTGCAAACACAACACTTGATGATGAAGTTCTAGATCCCACTTACTGTCAACCCACAGTCATGCACTCGAGGAGGTTACCAGAGGCGGTGGAGGAGGATGCAATTGACGATGAAGTTACCTTGCGTCTTCCTGGACAGAGTCAAAGTACTGGAAGCACGTCTACAACTGCATCCTCAGCCACAACTCTGCCTCTGAGCACAAGTCGGGGTGGCTCTCCAGGTCGCATGGCCTTTAAGCCTTGCCTAGCCTGGTCCTTTTTTGACCTTGCAAAGGATCTCCCAAATCATGTGATCTGTAAAATTTGCCAGCAATCTATAAGTAGAGGCCAAACACTCACCAGTTTGACAACTTCTTCCATGAATCGTCACATGAATAACAAGCATAAGTCTCAGTTGGAAACTCACCGTGCTGCAATGCAGCCTAGCGGAGGAGGCCAAACACTGTCTGCCCCTTTAAGTTCCTCCGCACGCTCTTCATCTTGTATGACTGTGGGGACAGCTGTCACACCTGCTTTTCCACGCAGACCTTCCACCACTTTAACCGCAACAGGCAGTTTGCTTGGTAGGGGAAACAAGTGCTGGTGTACAGCTCTCTCAGACATCGAGAGCACCAACTTTGGTTGAAGGCAACATCATGTCTCCGCCTGCACTTTCCTCACAGACCTGCAGTTTTCCAGGGACACCCTACTCACTACCGTCTCCACACAGCAGCCAGATCTCTGTCCCTCAAATGTGGACAAATAAAAGGCCATTTCCTCCGAGCCATGACAAAGCTAAGAGGTTGACTTTATCCCGCTGTAAGCTCTTGGCTACTGAAATTCTGCCTTTCTGCCTGGTGGACACAGAAGATTTTCGAGACCTTATGTCCATCGCATTGCCCCAGTACCAGATGCCCAGTCCTTCTCCAAGAAAGTTGTGCCTGCGCTACACCAGCATGTCGCACACAACATCACCGCTTCCTTGAGAAACTCTGTGTGTGACCGGGTGCATTTCAACACCGATACTTGGACCAGTAAGCATGGACAGGGGCGTTAAATGTCGCTGACTGGGCACTGGGTAACTATGGTGATAGATGGAGATGGGTCTGCTGAACAAATCTTGCCATCCCCAAGACTTGTGCGTCAATCCTCTGTATGTTGAAGTTACTCCACTGCTTCTGCCTCCTCAACCTCGTCTGGGTCCTGCACCTGCACCCCAAGCCTGCCTGGTCAGGCCACCCGCGTTGTAACTGCGGACAAGGAATCCCGCACACCTCCTTACTATGCTGGCAGCAGAGCTCAACGGCATCAGGCGGTCTTTACCTTGAAATGTCTTGAAAATAAGAGTCACACAGCGGAGGAGTTGTGGTCAGCTCTTGCGAGCGACTTTCATAAATTGTTGTCTCCACTCAACCTGCAGCCAAGGAAGGCTGTGTGCGACAATGCTGCAAACCTTGGTGCGGCCGTTCACCGGGGCAAGGTGATACACGTGCCTTGTATGGCTCACGTGTTGAACCTTGTTGTCCAGCAATTTTTAACCCACTATCTCGGCCTAGATGGGCTTCTGCACAGGGCACGGTCACTCTCTGCTCACTTCCGCCGTTCAACCGCCGCAGCTGACCGACTTGCATCGCTGCAGAAGTCTTTCGGCCTGCCGGTTCATCGCCTGAAATGCGATGTGCCGACACGCTGGATTTCGACTGTGGCAGCACCGCAGAGCCCTCGTGCAATACGTTATGACGTATAGCCTGGGCCAACGAGATGCAGAGATGGGGCAGATCACGCTGCTGGAGTGGTCTCAGATCAAGGACCTATGCACCCTTCTGCACAGTTTCGACATGGCGACGAATATATTTAGCGCTGACAATGAAATTATCAGCATGACAATTCCAGTCATTTACATGCTGGAGCACACGCTAAACACTATTCGGAGTCAGGGGGTGGGACAAGAGGAAGGGAAGGAAGTACAGGAGGATTCATATGCACAAGGAACACCAACAACTACAAGGTCCAGACGTTCATCATCACCAAGGCAGCAGGCATAGGACGGTGGGGGAGAGGGATTAACAAGGGTGCATGGTAGCGAAATGTTGAGGAAGGTGCAGGAGACCAGGAAGAAATGAAGGACGAACTCTCGATGGGCATGGAAGACTCAGCAAATGAGGGAGACCTTGGTCAAATTTCGGTTGAACGAGGTTGGGGACAGATGTCAGCGGAAGAAAGCACGGTTATCACCTCTACGCCACAAACACAGCGAGGACTTGGTCCGCATGGATGCGCAAGACACATGAGCGCCTTCTTGCTGCACTAACTCTAACATGACCCACGGATTATCAAAATTAGAAGTGATGATTACTACTGGGTTGCCACACTATTAAATCCCCAGTACAAGTCCAAATTTGGTGAAATAATTCCAGCCATAGAAAGGGACGCACGTATGCAGGAGTATCAGCAGAAGCTGTTACTCAATCTTAGCTCGGCTTATCCACCAAATGCCAGTGGTGCACGGAGTAAATCTCCTAGTTGTAACTTGCCAAGCATGGGATTGTCTCGTCATCATCAGTCAAACCGTACCAGCAACACCATATCTGGTGCTGGTACCAGCAATTTTATGGAATCGTTTCATAATTTTTTTAGACCATCCAATGCAAGGCCACAAGAGACAAGAAGTCTGACACATAGTCAACGGCTGGAGAGCATGATACAGGAGTATCTCCAAATGAACATCGATGCCATGACTTTGCAACTGGAGCCTTGCTCATTTTGGGCTTCAAATCTTGAAAAATGGCCTGAGCTCGCCACTTACGCCTAGGAGATCTTGTTGTCTCCAGCTGCCAGCGTTGTCTCTGAACGTGTCTTCAGTGCTGCTGGGTGTGTGCTGACAGATAAGTGCACGCGTCTGTCCAGTGACAATGTGGACAGACTAACATTCATCAAGATGAACAAGTCATGGATCCGCAAGGACTTTACTACCCCTGTGTCATCATGGGGAGAGTAAAGGCTGGCGTATTTTTGAATGTGCTTGATGCAAATCAACCTGTCCAGTTTGCAACTGGGGCCCAAGTGCTGCCACTGAAGTGGTGTCTGTAGCGCCCAATTTTTGGAAAAAAGGGAGACTCTGCTTGGAGTCCCCTTGTGGTGTTTTTAAAAATGAGCCAAGATGAACAAGTCATGGTTCAGCAAAGACTTTGCTACCTACCCCGGTGTCATCCTGGGGACAGTTAAAGCTGGCGTATTTTTGAATGTGCTTGATGCAAATCAACCTGTCCGGTTTGCAACTGGGGCACAAGTGCTGCCACTGAAGTGGTGTCTGTGGGGCCCAATTTTTGGAAAAAAAGATAGACTCTGCTTGGAGTTTCCTTCGGTGTTTTTAAAAATGAGCCAAGATGAAGAAGTCATGGTTCAGCAAAGACTTTGCTACCTACCCCAGTGTCATCCTGGGGACAGTTAAGGCTGGCATATTTTTGAATGTGCTTGATGCAAATCAACCTGTCCAGTTTGCAACTGGGGCACAAGTGCTGCCACTGAAGTGGTGTCTGTGGGGCCAAATTTTTGGAAAAAATGGAGACTCTGCTTGGAGTCCCCTTGCGGTGTTTTTAAAAATGAGTAAAATATATCTTTGTACAGTGTTAGCCAGTAGAGATAAAAAAAGTTTGTTTAAAAGAACTGAGAGTTCTCAGTAGTTGATACCTTTTAATGGCTGACTGAAAAGATGGTAATAATAGCAAGCTTTCGAGACTACTCAGGTCTCTTCATGCCTGATGAAGAGACCTGAGTAGTCTCGAAAGCTTGCTACTATTACCATCTTTTTAGTTAGCCATTAAAAGGTATCAACTACTGAGGACTCTCAGTTCTTTTAAACAAACTATTTTTAAAAATGAGCCAAGATGAACAAGTCATGGTTCAGCAAAGACTTTGCTACCTACCCCAGTGTCATCCTGGGGACAGTTAAGGCTGGCGTATTTTTGAATGTGCTTGATGCAAATCAACCTGTCCAGTTTGCAATTGGGGCACAAGTGCTGCCACTGAAGGGGTGTCTGTGGGGCCCAATTTTTGGAAAAAAGGAAGACTCTGCTTGGAGTCTCCTTGCTGTGTTTTACATCATTTTAGAAGTACATGCCATGCCTATATCTGTGCATCGTTCTCTTTTTCGTCCCGCTGTTTTGTTTTCGCAGGAGTATTTGTCCTTGTCACTTTCCCATGTGTTTGTGTTGTCTTGGGAGTTGTTTGTCACCTTTTGGACACCTTTAAAGGTGTTTTCTATGTGTTTTTATGTGTTTGTGATTGCCTCCCATTGGTTTGAATGGGGTTCCAGAGGTTCGTCGAACGGCTCGCCGAACTGAACTCGAACACGGCCTCCATTTGACGAACCAAACCGAACTCGAGCCTCCAGAGGGTGGCTCATCTCTACTTATCATTTTTCAGAAAAATAACAAACTTAGAATTAGATAGCTGGGTTCCCGTGACCACGACTCCTTTTGGTCAGTTACCACAGAGGCTGTCAGGATCTTCTCATCTATCATCGCGTACTTATTCACTTCTACGGCATACCAGCCCCGCTCTCCACAGTGCCGGGTATAAGACACCATGTCTCCCGGCTCCAGATTCCGCCCAGGGTGTCCCCTGGGGAGGTGCTCTGCCACGTCCCGTTGGGACACGAACACCCCAGCCGTGAGGCCCGCTTCCCTGATGAACCCTCATCCTTTGTTGGGGTCAAATCACTCTACAAGGCCACGGTACCGCGGCCCTCTGACACGAAAGGTGGCATTCCTCAGATGCTCCTATCCTTGTTTGATACAGGCAGCAATCTCCCGTCATTGCTGTTCTCTTGTACTGACTTCTTGATGCAATTTTCGTAGTTGTTGCTCTCTTTCCCAGTAAAGGGCATCAGCGTCTGGCCTCACCTGCCTCACTGGCATCGGTGGTAAGTGGACTCCTGTGGCCCCAGCAGCCGCCGGGATGCCGCACGGTGGTGGAGCTGGCATCTCCACAGGCTCTGCCTCCGCTATGGTGGATAGAGAAACCGGCTGTTCCGCAGCCGGGGATGCAGAAACTGGGTGCTCCGTTTCGGGATACGGGCCCGGTGATGCGGCCGGGTCTGGTTGGGCCGGTGCTGGGACAAACACTGTCGTGGCCTGGTCAGGTAGCAAAGTCAGGGGCTCTGCAGGCTTCTCCTCATAGATGGGGACTGGAGGTTCCACTGCCGGTGTTAGGGGTAGCACCTTGGTGTCCGCCGAGGGCGAGGGTGACGGTGGCTGGATGCTTGCAACGGGAGGGGGCAGACCGGATCCTGTGGCCAGGTGGGCCGGATCAACCGGGACTGGGTAACTGCTTACCCACTCCTTGCGTGGGACTTCTATCTCATGGGCCCACACCGCCACTGCCAGGCTCCTCATCTCCTCCCTCCAATGGTCCAGGATATAGAGGAATTGCGTCCACATCTTCCTGTAGAGTTGCTCTGTTTCCTGTTCTATCCAGGCCGTGGTCCCAGGAGCAGCGCGCTCTGGTGACCAGTCTCGTGCTGCCGCCATCTTGACTTGTCACCACCCACCTCCCTGCCAAACCCCTAAGTGGGCGGCCCTATTCCAGCTCAGCAGACCACTGGTGTGCCTGACAGGGTGTGGTGCGAGGTGTGATTGGGATTTTTGGATGCCGATGGAGGTAGTGCTGCAAGTTGGGAACCCAGAACCTAGAGGGGTTGAGTCCTGCACTGGGAGATAAAGAGGATGCAGTACCCTGTGACATCCTGACTAGTCCAGGGGTGTCACAATATGCTAGGACCATATCCCTGTACCGTCATATGCACATTGCCACTTCAGAGAGGAAGAGGACTTGAACTTTAGTGCCACCTATTGGAAGTAGCAATCCTAAAAGTCAAAAGTGACCCTTTAACAAGCCTTGTCATATGACTTAAGTCATTATGTCATTATGACCGCTTTACACGCTGCGATCTCGCTAGCGAGATCGCTAGCATGCATATCCGCCCCCATCGTTTGTGCCTCATGGGCAAATCGCTGCCCATGGTGCACAAAATCTCGCGGACCCATCGCACTACTTACCTGCCTAGTGACGTCACTGTGACCGGCGAACCGCCTCCTTTCTAACGGGGTGGTTCGTTCGGCGTCACAGCAACGTCACTAAGTGGCCACCCAATCAAAGCAGAGGGGCGGAGATGAGTGGGACGTAACATCCCGCCAACCTCCTTCCTTCCTCATTGCGGGTAGGTAAGGTGAGGTTCCCCGTTCCTGCGGTGTCACACATAGCGATGTGTGCTGCCGCAGGAACGACGAACAACATCGTACCTGCAGCAGCAACAATAATTAGGAATAGGGGGTCATGTCACCGATTAGCGATTTTGCACGTTTTTGCGACAATTCAAAATCGCTCATAGGTGTCACACGTAACGACATCGCTAACGCGGCCGGATGGCGTCACAAATTCTGTGACCCCATCGACATCGCTTTAGCGATGTCGTAGCATGTAAAGCAGCCTTTAGGATACATAGTACGTAGCAGGGACACATTTATTAAATTATCTCAGCACAACATTCCCAGAACTATTGATTAAAATGATAATGGGAAAACCCCTTTAATTTCTCCTGCGGTATCATTACAGGGAAGGTGAACCTTTATTGTCTTGCTTTCCCACAAACTACAGCTTATCCCTAGAAGTTTCATAAAGGATACATTATTATTTTCAGTTATCATCAATAATTCCTTTTCACATATAGGAAGTGATTAAATGGGACACCAAACAAAAAAGTAATTCAGAAGTAAACCAAAGTTGCTGTGAATCTTGATTTTTGTTTTCCATTAATTTCTGCATCATAGGTAGCACCTGTTCAACGCTTTAAAATAAATACATAAATTTAAATGCAATCAAAGAAACTGAGACATGTTTGAATGTAAACGTATTAGAGTATGAGAGTAAAAGAGTCATAATGATACATAATGTGCGTACACGGATCAGCCACTATATTCATACTGCTCATAGCAGAGGTGAACGCTGCATATACACATAACAATATTCACACATAAATAAAATATGCACATACTGATACATATGCTCAAATAAAGAATAGAATAAAATAAATAAAAATATAAACGTGAACAATATAAAAACATAAAACAAAGCGTGAGATGGAAATTTACTATGGAAATTTTATGTTTTACTTGACATTTTATTGACCTTGCCACATTTCTAGCCACGCTAGACATAGTTTTTTTTTATTTTTCAGTAAACATAACTATACAAGCAGGGCTGTATTTTGCCTTCATGCTGCCCTAGGCACTTTAAGTGGTCGCGCCCCTTAGTGACAACGTAAAACTGAGTTTTCGCACACGACATCTGTTTAAGGCAGATCTACTCTGTAAAACACTTTAAAAAGTATCAATGAGAAACGAATGGCACTAACCCCCCCCAATGGGGATCACCACAGGCACATCAAAACATAGCATGAGTATAAAATATTCCCACCACACAGTCCCCACTTATATACTGTGACTGTCACACTGCCCCTAATAAACTAAAACACCACACTGCCCTCCTTTATAAATTATACCCAACACACCTTCCTCGATTATGAAATATGATCTGTACATTGTGAGGAGGGAGCAGCATGATGTGAGGACAATGTCACATGCAGGCTGCCCCCTCCTCACAGTGTCCCATGCATGCTGCTCCCTCCTCACAATGTCCCATTCATGCTGCCCCCTCCTCACAATGTCCCATGCATGCTGCCCCCTCCTCACGGTGTCTCATGCATGCTGCCCCCTCCTCACAATGTCCCATGCATGCTGCCCCCTCCTCACAATGTCCCATGCATGCTGCCCCCTCCTCACAATGTCCCATGCATGCTGCCCCCTCATCACAGTGTCCCATGCATGCTGCTCCCTCCTCACAATGTCCCATGCATGCTGCCCCCTCCTCACAATGTCCCATGCATACTGCCCCCTCCTCACAATGTCCCATTCATGCTGCCCCCTCCTCACAATGTCCCATGCATGCTGCCCCCTCCTCACGGTGTCTCATGCATGCTGCCCCCTCCTCACAATGTCCCATGCATGCTGCCCCCTCCTCACAATGTCCCATGCATGCTGCCCCCTCCTCACAATGTCCCATGCATGCTGCCCCCTCATCACAGTGTCCCATGCATGCTGCTCCCTCCTCACAATGTCCCATGCATGCTGCCCCCTCCTCACAATGTCCCATGCATGCTGCCCCCTCCTCACAATGTCCCATGCATACTGCCCCCTCCTCACAATGTCTCATGCATACTGCCCCCTCCTCACAATGTCCCATGCATGCTGCCCCCTCCTCACAATGTCCCATGCATGCTGCCCCCTCCTCACAGTGTCCCATGCATGCTTCCCCCTCCTCAGTGTCCCATGCATGCTGCCTCCTCCTCACAGTGTCCCATGCATGCTTCCCCCTCCTCACAGTGTCCCATGCATGCTGCTCCCTCCTCACAGTGTCCCATGCATACTGCCCCCTCCTCACAATGTCCCATGCATGCTGCCCCCTCCTCACAATGTCCCATGCATGCTGCCCCCTCCTCAGTGTCCCATGCATGCTGCCTCCTCCTCAAGTGTCCCATGCATGCTGCCCCCTCCTCACAGTGTCCCATGCATGCTGCTCCCTCCTCACAATGTCCCATGCATGCTCCCCCCTCCTCACAATGTCCCATGCATGCTGCCCCCTCCTCACAGTGTCCCATGCATGCTGCCCCCTCCTCACAATGTCCCATGCCTGCTGCCCCCTCCTCACAATGTCGCATGCATGCTGCCCCTCCTCACAATGTCCCATGCATGCTGCCCCCTCCTCACAGTGTCCCATGCATGCTGCCCCCTCCTCACAATGTCCCATGCATGATGCCCCCTCTTCACAATGTCCAATGCATGCTGCCCCCTCCTCACAGTGTCCCATGCATGCTGCCCCCTCATCACAATGTCCCATGCATGCTGCCCCCTCCTCACAATGTCCCATGCATGATGCCCCCTCCTCACAATGTCCCATGCATGCTGCCCCCTCCTCACAGTGTCCCATGCATGCTGCCCCTCCTCACAATGTCCCATGCATGCTGCCCCCTCCTCACAATGTCGCATGCATGCTGCCCCTCCTTACAATGTCCCATGCATGCTGCCCCCTCATCACAATGTCCCATGCATGCTGCTCCCTCCTCACAATGTCCCATGCATGCTGCCTCCTCCTCACAATGTCCCATGCATACTGCCCCCTCCTCACAATGTCCCATGCATACTGCCCCCTCCTCACAATGTCCCATGCATGCTGCCCCCTCCTCACAATGTCCCATGCATGCTGCCCCCTCCTCACAGTGTCCCATGCATGCTTCCCCCTCCTCAGTGTCCCATGCATGCTGCTCCCTCCTCACAATGTCCCATGCATACTGCCCCCTCCTCACAATGTCCCATGCATGCTGCCCCCTCCTCACAATGTCCCATGCATGCTCCCCCCTCCTCAGTGTTCCATGCATGCTGCCTCCTCCTCAAGTGTCCCATGCATGCTGCCCCCTCCTCACAGTGTCCCATGCATGCTGCTCCCTCCTCACAATGTCCCATGCATGCTCCCCCCTCCTCACAATGTCCCATGCATGCTGCCCCCTCCTCACAGTGTCCCATGCATGCTGCCCCCTCCTCACAATGTCCCATGCATGCTGCCCCCTCCTCACAATGTCGCATGCATGCTGCCCCTCCTCACAATGTCCCATGCATGCTGCCCCCTCCTCACAGTGTCCCATGCATGCTGCCCCCTTCTCACAATGTTCCATGCATGATGCCCCCTCCTCACAATGTCCCATGCATGCTGCCCCTTCCTCACAGTGTCCCATGCATGCTGCCCCCTCATCACAATGTCCCATGCATGCTGCCCCCTCCTCACAATGTCCCATGCATGATGCCCCCTCCTCACAATGTCCTATGCATGCTGCCCCCTCCTCACAGTGTCCCATGCATGCTGCCCCCTCCTCACAATGTCGCATGCATGCTGCCCCTCCTCACAATGTCCCATGCATGCTGCCCCCTCCTCACAGTGTCCCATGCATGCTGCCCCCTCCTCACAATGTCCCATGCATTATGCCCCCTCCTCACAATGTCCCATGCATGCTGCCCCTCCTCACAGTGTTTCATGCATGCTGCCCCCTCATCACAATGTCCCATGCATGCTGCCCCCTCCTCACAATGTCCCATGCATGCTGCCCCCTCCTCACAATGTCCCATGCATGCTGCCCCCTCCTCACAATGTCGCATGCATGCTGCCCCTCCTCACAATGTCCCATGCATGCTGCCCCCTCCTCACAGTGTCCCATGCATGCTGCCCCCTCCTCACAATGTTCCATGCATGATGCCCCCTCCTCACAATGTCCCATGCATGCTGCCCCTTCCTCACAGTGTCCCATGCATGCTGCCCCCTCATCACAATGTCCCATGCATGCTGCCCCCTCCTCACAATGTCCCATGCATGATGCCCCCTCCTTACAATGTCCCATGCATGCTGCCCCCTCCTCACAGTGTCCCATGCATGCTGCCCCCTCCTCACAATGTCGCATGCATGCTGCCCCTCCTCATAATGTCCCATGCATGCTGCCCCCTCCTCACAGTGTCCCATGCATGCTGCCCCCTCCTCACAATGTCCCATGCATGATGCCCCCTCCTCACAATGTCACATGCATGCTGCCCCCTCCTCACAGTGTTTCATGCATGCTGCCCCCTCATCACAATGTCCCATGCCTGCTGCCCCCTCCTCACAATGTCCCATGCATGCTGCCCCCTCCTCACAATGTCCCATGCATGCTGCCCCCTCCTCACAATGTCCCATGCATGCTGCCCCCTCCTCACAATGTTCCATGCATGCTGCCCCCTCCTCCCAGTGTCCCTTGCATGCTGCCCTCTCCTCCCAGTGTCCCATGCATGCTGCTCCTTCCTCCCAGTGTCCAATGCATGCTGCCCCCTCCTCACAGTGTCCCATGCATGCTGACCCCTCCTCACAGTGTAACATGCATGCTTCCTCTCCTCACAGTGTCCCATACATGCTGCCCCCTCCTCACAATGTCCCATGCATGCTGCCCCCTCCTCACAGTGTCCCATGCATGCTGCCCCCTCCTCACAGTGTCCCATGCATGCTGCCCCTCTCCATAAGCTCCTAATGCTGCCTTCCTCTTTTCCATAATGACACCTCCATGTTGCCCCACTCATGCTAAGACCACCACACTAACGTTTATGCTGAGACACCCCCCCACACAAACACACACACTACCCTACTCTTGATATTGACTCACCTACATTGCTCCACTCCAAACTCATCCCACACATGCTGCCCCTTCTCCATAATGAGCTCCCAATGCTGCCCCCCTCTTATTCTGAGTCCTTACACTCCCCCCACCCAATTGATTTTGTCATTGCACTATCCCTCAACCCTTGTCCTCTGTCTATAGCATTAGCCCCTCTCTCCCCCAGCATCACCCTCTCTCCCCCAGCAACAGCCTCTATCTTCCCTCAGCATCAGCCGCTATCTTCCCTCAGCATCAGCCTCTCTCCCCCAGCCTCAGCCTCTGACTCCCCCCAGCCTCAGCCCTCAGCCTGCCCCGGTCTCCGCCTCAGTCTCCCTCCAGCCTCCCCCCAGTCTCAGCCTCAGCCTCCCTCCAGCCTCCCCCAGTCTCAGTCTCAGCCTCCCTCCAGCCTCCCCTAATCTCAGCCTCAGCCTCCCTCCAGCCTCCCCCCAGTCTCAGCCAGTTTTTATCTTCCCCTGCAGGAATTTTGCAAAACATGCCCAAAGAGGGGAGTAGCTGTAGAAAAGCAGTCCTGAAGAAGCTGCCAAGCAAAGGAAGTGAACAGTATTTGACAGATTTTTTTCTCTGATGTTTTGGCCATAACGGCCTTGTTCACAGAGTTTACTGTCGTTGGTGGTTTAGTGTGTTGTGGGTATATGATTGCAAAGAGTATAGCTGTCATTGGTGGTTCAGTATCCTAATGTAATGGCTAGAAAAGCAACCCTGAAGGAATTTACTGTCATCTGTGGTTCAGGGTTTGATGGGTATAGCTAGGCAATCGGCCCTGGGTGAGTATGCTCGCCTTTGCTCTTTGGGAATTTTATTCATCCAGGGCCGATTGCCTAACTATACCCATCAAACACTGAACCACTGATGACAGTGACCAGGTAACTTGCACCAAACACCTGCCACGGGTGCTTGGTGTATTGTGGCATCCCTAAAGGTGGCTTTGCACACTGCAACATCGCAAACGACATCGCTGTAACGTCACCGGTTTTGTGACGTTACAGCGACCTCCCCAGCGACATTGCAGTGTGTGAAACCTATCAGCGACCTGGCCCCTGCTGTGAAGTTGTGATCGCTACAAATCGTTCAGGACCATTCCTAGGTCCTTTGTTTCCCGCTGTGCAGCATGCATCGCTAGAAAGTTTCAGTGTGTAAAGGGGACTTTACAGCGACTTCCCTTTCAAATAGCAGCTTTGACACGTCCCCAACAACCAGCTAGGTCGCTCTGCAGGTCCGGATCGCTGTTGCGTCGTTGGCCAGGTTTGCCTGTTTGACAGCTCACCAGAGACTTTGTAGCGATCCCGGCTAGGTTGAGATCGCAGGTTGGATCGCTAGAAAGTCTCAGTGTGTAAACCCAGCTTAACTCTGGGTTATCTGAACTGGATTTACTGGAAGTGCAGGGATGTCTGTGAATATAGGAGGATCGTTATCTCTAAACCGATTAGCTCTTTATGTGCACAAGAACTGATAAGTGGATTAGCAAGCACAGACAGGTTAAAATCACCTGGGCAGTGAATTAACCACCATGAACATCTAACAAATTGTATGTCTTTTATCTTCAGAACTTCTCATTCTCATTGACATTGATGGAAATGTGAATAGACTTTGAACAGCTGAAAACGGCAGTTTTTAAGGACGTTTTTGCAAAAATCGACCCAAAATTTTACAACTAAATAAATATATTTCTTAAACCATATACATTTTTACTAATATTGCAGGTTTAGGCCAAGTCTCAGCCTCCCCCCAGTCTCAGCCTCTGCCTCCCTGCAGCCTCCCCCCAGTCTCAGCCTCTGCCTCCCTCCAGCCTCTCCCCAGTCTTAGCCTCCCCCCAGTCTCAGCCTCAGCCTCCCTCCAGCCTCCCCCCAGTCTCAGCCTCCCTCCCCCAGTCTCAGCCTCCCCCAAGCCTCCCCCCAGTCTCAGCTTCAGCCTCCCTCGCCCAGTCTCAGCCTCCCCCCAGTCTCAGCCTCCCTCCCCCAGTCTCAGCCTTTCTCCAGCCTCCCCCCAGTCTCAGCCTCCCTCCAGCCTCCCCCCAGTCTCAGCCTCAGCCTCCCTCCAGCCTCCCCCCAGTCTCAGCCTCAGCCTCCCTCCAGCCTCCCCCCAGTCTCAACCTCAGCCTCCCTCCAGCCTCCCCCCAGTCTCAGCCTCCCTCCAGCCTCCCCCCAGTCTCAGCCTCCCTCCAGCCTCCCCCCAGTCTCAGCCTCTGCCTCCCTCCAGCCTCCCCCCAGTCTCAGCCTCTACCTCCCCCCAGTATCAGCCTCTGCCTCCCTTCAGCCTCCCCCCAGTATCAGCCTCTGCTTCCCTCCAGCCTCCCCCGAGTCTCAGCCTCCCACCAGCCTCCCCCCAGCCTCAGCCTCCCCCCCAGTCTCGGTCTCAGTCTCCCCCCAGTCTCAGCCTCTGCCTCCCTCCAGCTTCCCCCAGTATCAGCCTCTGCCTCCCTCCAGCCTCCCCCCAGTCTCAGCCTCTGCCTCCCTCCAGCTTCCCCCCAGTATCAGCCTCTGCCTCCCTCCAGCCTCCCCCCAGTATCAGCCTCTGCCTCCCTCCAGCCTCCCCCCAGTATCAGCCTCTGCCTCCCTCCAGCCTCCCCCCAGTATCAGCCTCTGCCTCCCTCCAGCCTCCCCCCAGTATCAGCCTCTGCCTTCCTCCAGCCTCCCCCCAGTATCAGCCTCTGCCTCCCCGCAGCCTCCCTCCCAGTATCAGCCTCTGCCTCCCTCCAGCCTCCCCCCAGTATCAGCCCCTGCCTCCCTCCAGCCTCCCCCCAGTATCAGCCTCTGCCTCCCTCCAGCCTCCCCCCAGCCTCCTCCCAGTATCAGCCTCTGCCTCCCTCCAGCCTCCCCCCAGTCTCAGACTCTGCCTCCCTCCAGCCTCCCCCCAGTCTCAGCCTCCCTCCAGCCTTCCCCCAGTATCAGCCTCGGCCTCCCCCCCGCATGCGCAGATCTCCGGTCTGCATTAGAGAATACAAGGCTTATGAAATAAACTGTAGCTTTCTTACATGCCAGTTTACCACACTGTAGGGGTTGTTTGTTCAAAGGCTAACAAGTCTACACTCGCTCTATGTGACTGCAGATTTGTTAATCCTCATTTTGTGCATTCTCCAGTGCTGGAGCGGTGCGGCACTTGACTGCAAATATGAGATTTGCATACATGTGATCACATGACATCTAGATGGGCAAGGCCTCGCTCAATACAAATCACACACTTGCAGTCAAATGACTGCTCGCACCTGGTGCCGGCCCCTGAGAATCCTTCCAGAGTGCAATGAGCACGATATGAGGAATTATAAGCCTGCAGGCGCATAGAATGACTGCAGGCCTGGAAGCAAAGGACAGACATCTCCTTTAAGCTGTGCACAAACATATGCTGCCTTAGTATGGCACTGTACTTTCAATTAGAAACAGTTCTAGATGAAAATACTTGCATTAGGCTTCTTTCAGATGTATGTATGCTATTTATTTTGAGCAAGAAAAACTAACAGGCCCCGATTCATCAATGTTTTATTGTCTAGTTTTATTGTTTTGAGCCTTTTTTGTTTGCAGCCTTTTGATTATTCTATTTGCTCCTCTGTTAATTTTTGTGTCATGCTTTGTGAGCGGAGATTAGCTATTCCAGATGATTTTGTCGGATTCGTCAATTGTGACTTTTTAAAAAGTTTTTAAGTTTTAAAAACGAACCCCCCGATGTTCGTGTTCGGGAGACTCACCCAAACTTTTTGTAAAGTTCGAGTGTAGGTTCTGAAATAACGCAAACTTGCAACCAAACCCTGAACTTTGACTTTACAGTTGTGGAATGGGGCTGGGGGGTCTGTAAAATAAAAAAATATAGTTAATTAACATTGTCATTATACTTACTGTGACACGTCCTGCAGACCTGCTCAGCCAATGTCTCCCGGCTGCTTCTGCTTCCGTGTCTGATCATTAACTTCCAATGGTATTCACTGCACTGCTTGTCACTTGGCAGTGTTCGGCTGTTTTTGGCTGTGTTCTCTGTGATGTCAAGAGTCACCCAAGGCCATGGCTTAGCCATGGATTGAACTTTGACTGTCACTGTCATCCTGCTTCTCGCTTTGTATAGACGATTGTCTGTACAGAGCAATGAAGCAGAGCTGACATTGCTCTCCCTGTGGACTACATCAGACAAAGGAATTTTTTATAATAAAGATGGAGTTTTTAAATGTTTTTTTGTTTAATTTGTAATAAAAATTTTGTTTCTATGTGTTGTGTTTTTTTGTTTTTTTTTACTGTTTACTAGAAATTCATGGTGGCCATGTCTAATTTGGCGTAACACCATGAATTTCGGGCTTAGTACCAACTGAGAATACAAAGCTGATATTAACCCCTTTATTACCCAGCATGCCACCCCCATCAGGGCTGTTGGTCGAGCCGAATAAAGCTCCTGGAAATGGCGTTAATAAACAATGCGCCATTTCCAGGGGCGGCTGCGGGCTGTGGATAATCCTGGTCCCCAAATGCTTGGTTTTACCTGACTGGCGATCAAAATAAGGCGGGAGCCCACACATTTTTGTTTTAATTATTTTTTTAAATAATTAAAAAAAAATTAATTAACTATTTTGATTGCCAGCCAAGGTAAAGCCAGGCAGATGGGGGTGTCAGCCCATAGCCGTTCGCTTTTTCTGCACTGAGAATCAAAAGTACCCCAGAACACTACGTATTTTTTTAAAATTATTTATTTTTTACACTACTCTATGCGTGAGGGACCCAAGAGACAATCACAGACGCTGTCATGCAGAATGGGCATCTGTGATTGGCTGTTGGTGTAACCTGGAATCTGCCCATACATTCTAGATGCTAGAATATATGGGCTGGTTTCAGGTTACGCTAGCATCCAATTACAGATGCCCACTCTGTGACAACATCTGTGATTGTCTGTTTTTTTTAACAGTAAAATAAAACAACAACACAGAGAATACATTTTTTTATTAGGAATAAAACAGAAGATATTTAGGACTCCATCTTTATTACCCAAAAAAACCGCTCTGATGTAATCTAAAGGCGGGTGAGCATCTTCAGCTCTGCTGCATCTGTGCAAGGCGACAGACAGGACTGCTCACAGACTCAGGTAGTGAGAGCGCTAACATCAGAGTTAGAGTTAGCTGAAGGCACAGCTGACGTCACCGCTTTCATTTCACCACCGACAAGTGCTCACTTTCAGCAGTGTTGCAGTGACGTCACAATAACATTCACACCAGACTGGTCACATGACTATGACGTCATGTAAGGTTATGTAACCCTTACGGTAACAACATTCACACTAGACTGCTTACATGTGTATGACGTCATGTAAGGTCCTGTAACCTACGAGCTAACAACATTCTCACCAGACTGGTCACATGGCTATGACGTCATGGAAGGTCCTGTAGTCAGTGGAGGTTACCCGGGGGCACAGCTGACTGTGCTTGCTCATCTGTGTGAGCAGACCTGTGTTTGTCTCCTCACAGAGATGTAGCAGAGCTGAAGAGATGCTCGCCTTTGGACTATGTCGGAGGTTTTTTTTTACAACACCTGGACTCGAACTGAACCCGAACTGTAACACAAAACTCATGTTTGGGATGTTGTGCATGAACACTCTGTGTTCGGTACGAACCCCAAACTTTACAGTTCGGGTTCGCCCACCTTATTGAAAACCGGAAATAAGCTCATTTTTTTCTTTGGTCAACATTCATGGATCACATGCTCCATTTTGATTAATGGGGCCCCAAAAATGGCATTTAAATCTACAACTCAAAAAAGGAAAGTGACATAAAAAACTTCAGATGATGTATGGGGTCATTGTGTTTGATTAGTGTTCTGGAATCAGTTTTCATCTAACTTTGGTCCATATGTGCGCTTCCCTATGAAACTAAATACATAAGGATTTTTCTGCTTTTCTAAAGGTTATTATCATGTGCACATTTTTATGAATGGTAAAACACTTTTTTTTCAACATATTTTGTATTCATTAAGGAGTAGAAGATTCTTAAACAGCAGTATAAGGTGTGAATTGAAGCTCAAGCCATTTAGCGTTCCATCTCCTCGTAGTAAACTTGCAACTAAGCTGGCAGAATTACTGCTCATGTTTAGTCATGACGAATATAAAAAAGATGTAATTAATCAACTACTGAAATCACAGCAGATGCCGGAATAGCTAATGTGGTAATCACCAGGGATGTGTTGACAAAACTCCTTCTAAACAGCTGCCGAATGATCCATGTGAGGAGTTTATCCATTTTTTAAGAGGTTAAGGCCTGTGCACAGCACTTTATTTCTGACAATCTACCTGAATTATATATATTCAAAATTCAACTTTAATAATTAATTTTTAAAAAAACTAACAATATGCCACAAAACAGTAGACACACACAAAAAAATACAACATAGAATATTTCTGATAGTAAATCCCTATTAGATATAATAGGAGTTACTAAACAAATAAATATAATATTAGGGGGACAATAAAGCTAACTGATCTCTAGAGGAAAGCGATCCACTACCTATCAATGGAGATATAACAGTTAAGTTACATGCACCCTAGGGTTTAAGTGGTGCCCCCATTCCACAGCGGCTGTCCCTCAGGATTATTCCTCAGGATTGTCTCTAGTCTCCCTCAATAGCTGTTATATGACACCAACTGGACTATACACTAGAGTTGAGCGCGGTTCGAGGTTCTCCAGTTCTAGGCTCGAGTGATTTTGGGGCCTGTTCTAGATCGAACTAGAACTCGAGCTTTTTGCAAAAGCTCGATAGTTCTAGAAACGTTCGAGAACGGTTCTAGCAGCAAAAAAACAGCTAATTCCTAGCTGGCTTTCCGCTGTAATAGTGTAAGTCACTCTGTGACTCACACTATTATGAAATTTCAGTGTATAGTGTGCGTGAACAGCGCCTTCAGATCACTCCTGTTTGTATAATGGCGATCGCCATTTTTTTTTTTTTTTCCTTGTCTTCCTTCCCTAAGCGCGCGCGTCTTGTGGGGCGGGCCAGCATGTCAGCCAATCCCAGACACACACACAGCTAAGTGGACTTTTAGCCAGAGAAGCAACGGCATGTGTGATAGGATGTCCATGTCACATGTCCCTGCATTATAAAACCGGACATTTTCCTCCAGGACGCCATTATCTCTTCTGCATCCTTGGTGTCAGACATCACTTGGGCAGCTGCGTCCTGAGTCCTATCGCTGATACAGCTGTATGCGCTCCATACACAGCGCTGGACAGCATAGGGATAGCACTTTCCATCAGTCCTTTTAAGGGCTCGTACCGGCAGGGTCAGAGCCATAGCTGACAGGTCCTGAAAACAGCGACAGCGTCTATGTAGCAAAGGTCAGGAATTTCGTCGCTGCATTTCCCCATTAGGAGGGATAAAAAGGCAGGCTTCCATTCCTCTACCCAGAGCCCCACAATCCTGGCACTGTACCCTCCTGTCCTCTGCACACTCCAACTCATTATAACTAAGCCATTATACTAGCAAACACTCAGTGTACCTAGTGGCATCCTAAACGTGGCTATTGGACTTTGCTATAGTCCCACTAGTGCAAAGACATTTGCAGCACCTCTGCCTGCATTGCACACTCCAACTCATTATAACTAAGCCATTATACTAGCAAACACTCAGTGTACCTAGTGGCATCCTAAACGTGGCTATTGGACTTTTCTATAGTCCCACTAGTGCAAAGACATTTGCAGCACCTCTGCCTGCATTGCACACTCCAACTCATTATAACTAAGCCATTATACTAGCAAACACTCAGTGTACCTAGTGGCATCCTAAACGTGGCTATTGGACTGTTGTCTAGTCACACTAGTGCAAAGACATTTGCAGCACCTCTGCCTGCATTGCACACTCCAACTCATTATAACTAAGCCATTATACTAGCAAACACTCAGTGTACCTAGTGGCATCCTAAACGTGGCTATTGGACTTTGCTATAGTCCCACTAGTGCAAAGACATTTGCAGCACCTCTGCCTGCATTGCACACTCCAACTCATTATAACTAAGCCATTATACTAGCAAACACTCAGTGTACCTAGTGGCATCCTAAACGTGGCTATTGGACTTTGCTATAGTCCCACTAGTGCAAAGACATTTGCAGCACCTTTACCTGCATTGCACACTCCAACTCATTATAACTAAGCCATTATACTAGCAAACACTCAGTGTACCTAGTGGCATCCTAAACGTGGCTATTGGACTTTGCTATAGTCCCACTAGTGCAAAGACATTTGCAGCACCTCTGCCTGCATTGCACACTCCAACTCATTATAACTAAGCCATTATACTAGCAAACACTCAGTGTACCTAGTGGCATCCTAAACGTGGCTATTGGACTTTGCTATAGTCCCACTAGTGCAAAGACATTTGCAGCACCTCTGCCTGCATTGCACACTCCAACTCATTATAACTAAGCCATTATACTAGCAAACACTCAGTGTACCTAGTGGTATCCTAAACGTGGCTATTGGACTGTTGTCTAGTCCCACTAGTGCAAAGACATTTGCAGCACCTCTACCTGCATTGCACACTCCAACTCATTATAACTAAGCCATTATACTAGCAAACACTCAGTGTACCTAGTGGCATCCTAAACGTGGCTATTGGACTGTTGTCTAGTCCCACTAGTGCAAAGACATTTGCAGCACCTCTACCTGCATTGCACACTCCAACTCATTATAACTAAGCCATTATACTAGCAAACACTCAGTGTACCTAGTGGCATCCTAAACGTGGCTATTGGACTTTGCTATAGTCCCACTAGTGCAAAGACATTTGCAGCACCTCTACCTGCATCGCACACTCCAACTCATTATAACTAAGCCATTATACTAGCAAACACTCAGTGTACCTAGTGGCATCCTAAACGTGGCTATTGGACTTTGCTATAGTCCCACTAGTGCAAAGACATTTGCAGCACCTCTGCCTGCATTGCACACTCCAACTCATTATAACTAAGCCATTATACTAGCAAACACTCAGTGTACCTAGTGGCATCCTAAACGTGGCTATTGGACTTTGCTATAGTCCCACTAGTGCAAACACATTTGCAGCACCTCTACCTGCATTGCACACTCCAACTCATTATAACTAAGCCATTATACTAGCAAACACTCAGTGTACCTAGTGGCATCCTAAACGTGGCTATTGGACTTTGCTATAGTCCCACTAGTGCAAAGACATTTGCAGCACCTCTACCTGCATTGCACACTCCAACTCATTATAACTAAGCCATTATACTAGCAAACACTCAGTGTACCTAGTGGCATCCTAAACGTGGCTATTGGACTTTGCTATAGTCCCACTAGTGCAAAGACATTTGCAGCACCTCTGCCTGCATTGCACACTCCAACTCATTATAACTAAGCCATTATACTAGCAAACACTCAGTGTACCTAGTGGCATCCTAAACGTGGCTATTGGACTTTGCTATAGTCCCACTAGTGCAAAGACATTTGCAGCACCTCTACCTGCATTGCACATTCCAACTCATTATAACTAAGCCATTATACTAGCAAACACTCAGTGTACCTAGTGGCATCCTAAACGTGGCTATTGGACTTTGCTATAGTCCCACTAGTGCAAAGACATTTGCAGTCCCTCTACCTGCATTGCACACTACAACTCATTATAACTAAGCCATTATACTAGCAAACAGTCAGTGTACCTAGTGGCATCCTAAACGTGGCTATTGGACTTTGCTATAGTCCCACTAGTGCAAAGACATTTGCAGCACCTCTGCCTGCATTGCACACTCCAACTCATTATAACTAAGCCATTATACTAGCAAACACTCAGTGTACCTAGTGGCATCCTAAACTTGGCTATTGGACTTTGCTATAGTCCCACTAGTGGAAAGACATTTGTAGCACCTCTGCCTGCATTGCACACTCCAACTCATTATAACTAAGCCATTATACTAGCAAACACTCAGTGTACCTAGTGGCATCCTAAACGTGGCTATTGGACTTTGCTATAGTCCCACTAGTGCAAAGACATTTGCAGCACCTCTGCCTGCATTGCACACTCCAACTCATTATAACTAAGCCATTATACTAGCAAACACTCAGTGTACCTAGTGGCATCCTAAACGTGGCTATTGGACTTTGCTATAGTCCCACTAGTGCAAAGACATTTGCAGCACCTCTACCTGCATTGCACACTCCAACTCATTATAACTAAGCCATTATACTAGCAAACACTCAGTGTACCTAGTGGCATCCTAAACGTGGCTATTGGACTTTGCTATAGTCCCACTAGTGCAAAGACATTTGCAGCACCTCTGCCTGCATTGCACACTCCAACTCATTATAACTAAGCCATTATACTAGCAAACACTCAGTGTACCTAGTGGCATCCTAAACGTGGCTATTGGACTTTGCTATAGTCCCACTAGTGCAAAGACATTTGCAGCACCTCTACCTGCATTGCACACTCCAACTCCTTATAACTAAGCCATTATACTAGCAAACACTCAGTGTACCTAGTGGCATCCTAAACGTGGCTATTGGACTTTGCTATAGTCCCACTAGTGCAAAGACATTTGCAGCACCTCTGCCTGCATTGCACACTCCAACTCATTATAACTAGGCCATTATACTAGCAAACACTCAGTGTACCTAGTGGCATCCTAAACGTGGCTATTGGACTTTGCTATAGTCCCACTAGTGCAAAGACATTTGCAGCACCTCTGCCTGCATTGCACACTCCAACTCATTATAACTAAGCCATTATACTAGCAAACACTCAGTGTACCTAGTGGTATCCTAAACGTGGCTATTGGACTGTTGTCTAGTCCCACTAGTGCAAAGACATTTGCAGCACCTCTACCTGCATTGCACACTCCAACTCATTATAACTAAGCCATTATACTAGCAAACACTCAGTGTACCTAGTGGCATCCTAAACGTGGCTATTGGACTGTTGTCTAGTCCCACTAGTGCAAAGACATTTGCAGCACCTCTACCTGCATTGCACACTCCAACTCATTATAACTAAACCATTATACTAGCAAACACTCAGTGTACCTAGTGGCATCCTAAACGTGGCTATTGGACTTTGCTATAGTCCCACTAGTGCAAAGACATTTGCAGCACCTCTACCTGCATCGCACACTCCAACTCATTATAACTAAGCCATTATACTAGCAAACACTCAGTGTACCTAGTGGCATCCTAAACGTGGCTATTGGACTTTGCTATAGTCCCACTAGTGCAAAGACATTTGCAGCACCTCTGCCTGCATTGCACACTCCAACTCATTATAACTAAGCCATTATACTAGCAAACACTCAGTGTACCTAGTGGCATCCTAAACGTGGCTATTGGACTTTGCTATAGTCCCACTAGTGCAAAGACATTTGCAGCACCTCTACCTGCATTGCACACTCCCACTCATTATAACTAAGCCATTATACTAGCAAACACTCAGTGTACCTAGTGGCATCCTAAACGTGGCTATTGGACTTTGCTATAGTCCCACTAGTGCAAAGACATTTGCAGCACCTCTACCTGCATTGCACACTCCAACTCATTATAACTAAGCCATTATACTAGCAAACACTCAGTGTACCTAGTGGCATCCTAAACGTGGCTATTGGACTTTGCTATAGTCCCACTAGTGCAAAGACATTTGCAGCACCTCTGCCTGCATTGCACACTCCAACTCATTATAAATAAGCCATTATACTAGCAAACACTCAGTGTACCTAGTGGCATCCTAAACGTGGCTATTGGACTTTGCTATAGTCCCACTAGTGCAAAGACATTTGCAGCACCTCTACCTGCATTGCACATTCCAACTCATTATAACTAAGCCATTATACTAGCAAACACTCAGTGTACCTAGTGGCATCCTAAACGTGGCTATTGGACTTTGCTATAGTCCCACTAGTGCAAAGACATTTGCAGTCCCTCTACCTGCATTGCACACTACAACTCATTATAACTAAGCCATTATACTAGCAAACAGTCAGTGTACCTAGTGGCATCCTAAACGTGGCTATTGGACTTTGCTATAGTCCCACTAGTGCAAAGACATTTGCAGCACCTCTGCCTGCATTGCACACTCCAACTCATTATAACTAAGCCATTATACTAGCAAACACTCAGTGTACCTAGTGGCATCCTAAACGTGGCTATTGGACTTTGCTATAGTCCCACTAGTGCAAAGACATTTGCAGCACCTCTGCCTGCATTGCACACTCCAACTCATTATAACTAAGCCATTATACTAGCAATTTTTGCTGCAAGTTTAAGGGCCGTAGTTGCATTGTCAGGGATATTTATTCTTTATTATTCTGCTAATAAAGCTAGACCACCACTGCAATCTACACCACCTTTCAATTTTTACTACCACAATTTAAGTGCACAATCTTGTCACAATCAACATGAGTGGCAAAATGACAGATGCTGGTGGAAAGGAGAAGAGGCGTGGTGGAAAAGGCAAAAAAGGTTTTGTCCGTGGGGAAGGTGGCAAAGCTCCATTAACATCTGCTGAAGATAGACCATCTACCAGCAAAAGTAAGATGTCTACTACTTACCGTGGACAATCCGATGTGCTCCCTTTTTTACGGACACGAACAACAGGAACAAAGGTAGATGATGGCCAAAAAAGGAAAATGCTTGAATGGATCTCAAGTGGTCCAACAAGTGCCCTCTCAGCCTCTTCAAGTACCGCATCCAAAAAACACCAGTCCTCTGAGTTGTCATCCCAATCAAACTTGATTTCTCCCAGCTCTGAAGTCTCCATCAGCCCTGCACAGTATGGTGGAACTGAGATGGCTGAGTCTGCAGAGCTGTTCAGTCACACTATAGCCTGGGAATCAGAGGTCTGCTCCCAAGCTACAGTGAGTACAGAACAGGAAATGGTCTGCAGTGATGCCCAGAACCTTTGTGACTCTGATTCAGGCCGTGAGGACCAAGTTTCTGTGCATAATGTTGACCCTTTGTCACAAACTGTAACACCTGTGGTTATAGACAATGAGGAACATACTGATGAAGATGAGACGCAGATACCCGATTGGGATGACAACTTAAATATTCGGTTAGGGCAAGAAGAGGCTCGGTCTGAGGGGGAGGGGAGTGCAAACACAACAATTGATGATGAAGTTCTAGATCCCACCTACTGTCAACCCACAGTCAGGCACTCGAGGAGGTCAACAGAGGTGGTGGAGGAGGATGCAACTGATGACGAAGTTACCTTGCGCCTTCCTGGACACAGTCGAAGTACTGGTAGCACGTCTACAACTGCATCCTCAGCCACCACTCTGCCTCTGAGCATTATTCGGGATGGATCAACAGGTCGCATGGCCTCTAAGCCTTGCCTAGCCTGGTCCTTTTTTGACATAGAAAAAGATCGCCCAAATTATGTGATCTGTAAAATTTGTCATGGTTCTCTTAGTAGAGGTCAAAACCTCAGCAGTTTGACAACTTCTTCCATGAATCGTCACATCAATAAATATCATATGGCCCGGTGGGAAGCTCACCGTGCTGCAATGCGGCCTAGCGGAGCGAACCATCCACCGCCTGCCCCTTCCAGTGCATCCGCGCGCTCGTCATCTTCTAGGACTGTGGGGACAGCTGTCACACCTGTTTTTCCACCCACAACTTCCACCACTGTAACCGCAACAGGCAGTTTGCTTGGTAGGTCGTCAGTTGGTTTGGAAGGGGAAACAAGTGAGTGTGTACAGCTCTCTCAGACATCGATAGCACCAACGTTGGATGAAGGCAACATCATGTCTCCGCCTGCACTTTCCCCACAAACCTGCATTTTTCCAGGGACACCCTACTCAACACCGTCTACACAAAGCAGCCAGATCTCTGTCCCTCAGATGTGGTCAAATAAAAGGCCATTTCCTGCGACCCATGACAAAGCTAAGAGAATGACTCTATCCCTCTGTAAGCTCTTGGCTACCGAAATGCTGCCTTTCCGCCTAGTGGACACACAGGATTTTAGAGACCTTATGTCTGTCGCTGTGCCCCAGTACCAGATGCCTAGTCGCCACTACTTCTCTAAGAAAGGTGTGCCCGCGCTACACCAGCATGTCGCACACAACATCACCGCTTCCTTGAGAAACTCTGTGTGTGAACGGGGGCATTTCACCACCGATACTTGGACCAGTAAGCATGGACAGGGACGTTACATGTCGCTGACTGGGCACTGGGTAACTATGGTGATAGATGGTGAAGGGTCTGCTGCACAAGTCTTGCCGTCCCCACGACTTGTGTGTCAATCCTCTGTCTGTCCAAGTTCCGCCACTGCTTCTGCATCCTCCACCTCATCTGGGTCCTCCACCTCCGCCCCAAACCTACCTGGTCAGGCCACCAGTGTTCTTACTGCGCAGAAGGAATCACGCACCCCTCATTACTATGCTGGCAGCAGAGCGCAACGGCATCAGGCGGTCTTTAGCTTGACATGTCTTGGGAATAAGAGTCACACAGCTGAGGAGTTGTGGTCAGCTCTGCGGTCCGAGTTTAATAAATGGTTGTCTCCACTCAACCTGCAGCCTGGTAAGGCCGTGTGCGACAATGCTGCAAACCTGGGTGCGGCCCTTCGCCTGGGCAAGGTGACACACGTACCTTGTATGGCTCACGTGTTGAACCTTGTCGTCCAGCAATTTTTAACACACTATCCCGGCCTAGATGGCCTTCTGAACAGGGCACGAAAACTGTCTGCTCACTTCCGCCGTTCAAGCGCCGCAGCTGAGCGACTTGCATCGCTCCAGAAGTCTTTCGGCCTGCCGGTTCATCACCTGAAATGCGATGTGGCGACACGCTGGAATTCAACTCTCCACATGTTACAGCGACTGTGGCAGCACCGCTGAGCCCTGGTGCAATACGTCATGACGTATAGCCTGGGCCAACGAGATGCAGAGGTGGGGCAGATCACCCTGATGGAGTGGTCTCAGATCAAGGACCTATGCACCCTTCTGCACAGTTTCGACATGGCGACGAATATGTTTAGCGCTGACAATGCCATTATCAGCATGACGATTCCAGTCATTTACATGCTGGAGCACACGCTAAACACTATTCGGAGTCAGGGGGTGGGACAACAGGAAGGGGAGGAACTACAGGAGGATTCATATGCGCAAGGACAACAACATCACCAAGGTCCAGACGTTCATCATCACCAACAGGGATCAACAAGGGCGCATAGTAGCAGGCGAAATGTTGAGGAAGGTGCAGGAGAACATGAAGAAATGGAGGACGAACTGTCCATGGACATGGAAGACTCAGCGGATGAGGGAGACCTTGGTCAAATTTCAGTTGAAAGAGGTTGGGGGGAGATGTCAGAGGAAGAAAGAACGGGTAGCACCTCTATGCCACAAACACAGCGTGGACTTGGTCCGCATGGCTGCGCAAGACACATGAGTGCCTTTTTGTTGCACTACCTCCAACATGACACTCGTATTGTCAAAATTAGAAGTGATGATGACTACTGGATTGCCACACTATTAGATCCCCGGTACAAGTCCAAATTTTGTGACATAATTCCAGCCATAGAAAGGGACGCACGTATGCAGGAGTATCAGCAGAAGCTGTTACTCGATCTTAGCTCGGCTTTTCCACCAAACAACCGTGCAGGTGCAGGGAGTGAATCTCCCAGTTGTAACTTGACAAACATGGGACGGTCTCGTCATCTTCAACAGTCTACCCGTTCCAGTAGGACCGTATCTGGTGCTGGTAACAGCAATTTTATGGAATCTTTTCATAATTTTTTTAGACCCTCAATTGCAAGGCCACCAGAGACAACAAGTCTGACACATAGTCAACGGCTGGAGAGGATGATACAGGAGTATCTCCAAATGAACATCGATGCCATGACTTTGCAAATGGAGCCTTGCTCCTTTTGGGCTTCAAATCTAGAAAAATGGCCAGAGCTCTCCAGTTACGCCTTGGAGATTTTGTCGTGTCCAGCTGCCAGCGTTGTCTCTGAACATGTCTTCAGTGCTGCTGGGTGTGTGCTGACAGATAAGCGCACGCGTCTGTCCAGTGACAATGTGGACAGACTGACGTTCATCAAAATGAACAAGTCATGGATCCAGAAGGAATTTACTACCCCTGTGTCATCCTGGGGAGAGTAAATGCTTGTGGATTTTGAATGTGCTTGATGCAAATCAAAACATCCTGTTTGCAACTAGGGCACAACTGCTGCCACTGAAGGGGTGGGTGTGTGTGGGGCCCAATTTTTTGAAAAAAGGGAGACTCCGCTTGGAGTAACCCTTGCTTGCTGTGTTTTTAAAAGAAGCCAAGATGAACAGAGCTGGGATCAGGAAAGACTTTGCTACCTACCCCGGTGTCATCCTGGGGACGGATAAGAATGGCGTATTTTTGAATGTGCTTGATGCAAATCTAGCTGTGAATTGTACAACTGGGGCACAACTGCTGCCACTGAAGGGGTGGGTGTGTGTGGGGCCCAATTTTTGGAAAAAAGGGAGACTCCGCTTGGAGTAACCCTTGCTTGCTGTGTTTTTAAAAGAAGCCAAGATGAACAGAGCTGGGATCTGGAAAGACTTTGCTACCTACCCCGGTGTCATCCTGGGGACGGATAAGAATGGCGTATTTTTGAATGTGCTTGATGCAAATCTAGCTGTGAATTGTACAACTGGGGCACAACTGCTGCCACTGAAGGGGTGGGTGTGTGTGGGGCCCAATTTTTTGAAAAAAGGGAGACTCCGCTTGGAGTAACCCTTGCTTGCTGTGTTTTTAAAAGAAGCCAAGATGAACAGAGCTGGGATCAGGAAAGACTTTGCTACCTACCCCGGTGTCATCCTGGGGACGGATAAGAATGGCGTATTTTTGAATGTGCTTGATGCAAATCTAGCTGTGAATTGTACAACTGGGGCACAACTGCTGCCACTGAAGGGGTGGGTGTGTGTGGGGCCCAATTTTTTGAAAAAAGGGAGACTCCGCTTGGAGTAACCCTTGCTTGCTGTGTTTTTAAAAGAAGCCAAGATGAACAGAGCTGGGATCAGGAAAGACTTTGCTACCTACCCCGGTGTCATCCTGGGGACGGATAAGAATGGCGTATTTTTGAATGTGCTTGATGCAAATCTAGCTGTGAATTGTACAACTGGGGCACAACTGCTGCCACTGAAGGGGTGGGTGTGTGTGGGGCCCAATTTTTTGAAAAAAGGGAGACTCCGCTTGGAGTAACCCTTGCTTGCTGTGTTTTTAAAAGAAGCCAAGATGAACAGAGCTGGGATCAGGAAAGACTTTGCTACCTACCCCGGTGTCATCCTGGGGACGGATAAGAATGGCGTATTTTTGAATGTGCTTGATGCAAATCTAGCTGTGAAGTGTACAACTAGGGCACAAGTGCTGCCACTGAAGGGGTGGGTGTGTGTGGGGCCCAATTTTTGGAAAAAAGGGAGACTCCGCTTGGAGTAACCCTTGCTTGCTGTGTTTTTAAAAGAAGCCAAGATGAACAGAGCTGGGATCAGGAAAGACTTTGCTACCTACCCCGGTGTCATCCTGGGGACGGATAAGAATGGCGTATTTTTGAATGTGCTTGATGCAAATCTAGCTGTGAATTGTACAACTGGGGCACAACTGCTGCCACTGAAGGGGTGGGTGTGTGTGGGGCCCAATTTTTGGAAAAAAGGGAGACTCCGCTTGGAGTAACTCTTGCTTACATTGTTTTTAAAAAGATCCAAGATGAACAAGTCATGGTTCAGCAAAGACTTTATCTACCTACTCCAGAGTCATCCTGGGGACGGTTAATTATGGCATATTTTTGAATGTGCTTGATGCAAATCTAGCTGTGAAGTGTACAACTAGGGCACAAGTGCTGCCACTGATGGGGTGTGTGTGGGGCCCAATTTTTTGAAAAAAGGGAGACTCCGCTTGGAGTAACCCTTGCTTGCTGTGTTTTTAAAAGAAGCCAAGATGAACAGAGCTGGGATCAGGAAAGACTTTGCTACCTACCCCGGTGTCATCCTGGGGACGGATAAGAATGGCGTATTTTTGAATGTGCTTGATGCAAATCTAGCTGTGAATTGTACAACTGGGGCACAACTGCTGCCACTGAAGGGGTGGGTGTGTGTGGGGCCCAATTTTTTGAAAAAAGGGAGACTCCGCTTGGAGTAACCCTTGCTTGCTGTGTTTTTAAAAGAAGCCAAGATGAACAGAGCTGGGATCAGGAAAGACTTTGCTACCTACCCCGGTGTCATCCTGGGGACGGATAAGAATGGCGTATTTTTGAATGTGCTTGATGCAAATCTAGCTGTGAATTGTACAACTGGGGCACAACTGCTGCCACTGAAGGGGTGGGTGTGTGTGGGGCCCAATTTTTGGAAAAAAGGGAGACTCCGCTTGGAGTAACCCTTGCTTGCTGTGTTTTTAAAAGAAGCCAAGATGAACAGAGCTGGGATCAGGAAAGACTTTGCTACCTACCCCGTCGTCATCCTGGGGACGGATAAGAATGGCGTATTTTTGAATGTGCTTGATGCAAATCTAGCTGTGAATTGTACAACTGGGGCACAACTGCTGCCACTGAAGGGGTGGGTGTGTTTGGGGCCCAATTTTTGGAAAAAAGGGAGACTCCGCTTGGAGTAACCCTTGCTTACATTGTTTTTAAAAAGAGCCAAGATGAACAAGTCATGGTTCAGCAAAGACTTTATCTACCTACTCCAGAGTCATCCTGGGGACGGTTAATTATGGCATATTTTTGAATGTGCTTGATGCAAATCTAGCTGTGAAGTGTACAACTAGGGCACAAGTGCTGCCACTGATGGGGTGTGTGTGGGGCCCAATTTTTTGAAAAAATGGAGACTCCGCTTGGAGTAACCGTTGCTTGCTGTGTTTTTAAAAGAAGCCAAGATGAACAGAGCTGGGATCAGGAAAGACTTTGCTACCTACCCCGGTGTCATCCTGGGGACGGATAAGAATGGCGTATTTTTGAATGTGCTTGATGCAAATCTAGCTGTGAATTGTACAACTGGGGCACAACTGCTGCCACTGAAGGGGTGGGTGTGTGTGGGGCCCAATTTTTGGAAAAAAGGGAGACTCCGCTTGGAGTAACCCTTGCTTGCTGTGTTTTTAAAAGAAGCCAATTTGAACAGAGCTGGGATCAGGAAAGACTTTATCTACCTACTCCAGAGTCATCCTGGGGACAGTTAATTATGGCATATTTTTGAATGTGCTTGATGCAAATCTAGCTGTGAAGTGTACAACTAGGGCACAAGTGCTGCCACTGATGGGGTGTGTGTGGGGCCCAATTTTTGGAAAAAAAGGGAGACTACGCTTGGAGTCACCTTGCGGTGTTTTACATGATTTTAGAAGGGCGTGCCATGCCTATATCTGTGTGTCCTCCTCTTTTTCCTTGTCCAGCTGTTTTGTTTTCTCATGAGTATATGTCCTTGTCACTTTCCCATGTGTTTGTGTTGTGTTGTGAGTTGTTTGTCACCTTTTGGACACCTTTGAGGGTGTTTTCTAGGTGTTTTTCTGTGTTTGTGATTGCCTGCCATTGTTTCCTATGCAGTTCGAGTTCGGTTCGTCGAACGTTCGACAAACCGAACTCGAACGGGACCTCCGTTCGGCGAACCGACCTCGAGTCGAACCGGGACCGGTTCGCTCATCTCTACTATACACCTATATCACAGTCCATTACATATAGCCGAAACAATAAATATAAATTCATAAGGCATCAATCACTTATCTTGTGGGAGTATTCAGGGCAGCATCTTTGTGGGTTTTTTTTTGTAAAATTACAAAACCGAGATATTCCTGAATGGTTGTCAGAATAAAGGGAAATATTCCAGGCTCAACGCGTTCCCTCCAATTATACATTGTGGTTCTTCAGGCGACAAAACTGAGGTACAATCGCCATTATTCTCTGAAGCTGCACATATGGCAGGATGTGTCACCCAGTGTGGTGCAAGTGACAAAACGTTTTCTAAACAGATGCTGAATGATCCATGTGAGAAGTTTATCAATGTTTCAAGAGGTTAAGGCCTGTGCACAGCTTTTTTGTCATTTTTGTTAAGATTAGTAAGAAAATCATATTCTATTCAATTCACTTGCATTTTCCTCGCAATCACTTATCTATATAGAGTGTCATGATTCATGCGGAGTCACTGCTGAGCCTTTTCGTTTTTACCATTACAGGGTTTCTGGCCATGGGAGGGATTAATCTCTTTCTGCCTCGTTCCGGATGACAGGCTGCTATATCCTGGCATTGCTCCTCTGGAACATCGTCAGTAATTGTTCTGCTCTGCAGCACATGAGCCTGGTTACTGTAAGTGTTCCTCAATTCATCCCATCATCCAGCTACTGTCCTGACATGTGTCCCTTCCTGTTCTGACTATCTGCCTCTGACTTCCCTTGACTTCCCGATCCCGTCCTGTGTCTCTCCTGTCTTGTATCTCCCTGACAATTTGTTCACCTATCCTCTCCTGACCTCCCAGTCCCATCTCTTTGTATTTCTCTGATTTCCTGGATTCTGACCTTGCTATGTTTGTATCTGTTTTTGGCTCTGCTTTTCCATCCTGACTTCAGCGTTACTTCCTGGTTCTGACCTTCGGCTTGTATCTGACTACGTTTTGCATCTCCCTCTGGTCTCCAGTTGACATCCTGGTAATTGACTTGGCTTGCTGACTTCTCTATTGTTTTTGCGCCCTATAGTTGATATTCACCTTACTGCACCTTTTGTCAGTTTCTCCACTAGAGCAGCGTGACATGGAGTTTAATTTTAGAGCTTGATGTAAACCTCAATATTAAACAATATAAAAAGATATATTGGTTTAATTTAATTTTAACTTGGTTTACCTATTCTAGCCAACATTACAAATCAGGAATTGAAGCTACAGGAAGCTAATATGCATATATGTTCTGCAATCTGGGAGCAGTAAAAAGTCTCCGCGAGTCTGAAGATCTTTGGGTGTAGCTGTATCAAGCTGCGTGAAGGAAATCATCAAACTGTGCACCGTACAAACATCAATTCATTTTGTTCAACATGTGAAAGAAGATTACCCATATGGTTAGCTGCAATGTGTGCCATATGTTTACAGACTTGTAAGAGGAAAAGACAAGCTTTATGTGCCAGAAATGCAAGCTTGTAACTTTGTTGGAGGAAAAGGTGCAAACTCTTCAGGAGAGAATAGTTACACTGAAGTTCATCAAAGCACATAGTAGAAGAATCTCTTCATAATGTTTCAAGAGAAGAACTATTCAGTGTTCTTGAACAAGCTAATGACAGAGCAGAAATAACTCTTCAGAATAGTCAAAGAGGAAGACAATGGTCAAAGAGGAAGACTTTTCAATATACCTACAAGAGAAGAGAAATGGAAGCATGTAACCAAAAGAAGCAGGTGGATAAGCCAGTCAGCACCTATACTGCAAACAACAGTCCAGTATAAATCATAAGCCTTTTGAAGGGGAAAAAAAAGAAGCGCTGTGGAGAAGAAGAAAAGGAGAGTGTAGGTCACGGGGGATTCCCTATGGACAGGACAAGTGGATGCTATCTGCCAACCGGACTTCACCTCACGAGAAATATGCTGTCTTCCAGGTGCCCAAATCAAATTGGTGTCTGATAGGGTACCAAGACTCTTCACTGCTTCAGATGACTACCCATTTCTACTAATACATGTAGGAATAAATGACGCAGCAAATAAGGACCTGGAAATTATATGCTGAGATATGGAAACCTATGCCAGAAAGTGTAGGAACTGGGAGCGCAGGCAATTTTCTCCTCCATCCTCTCAGTTGATGGACATGAAACATGGATTTTACAGGTGAACAACTGGCTATGTCAATAGTGCCCTCTACAAAGTTTTGGTTTTCTTGACCATACAGTGAATTATCTGTATGATAGACTCCTTGGTAAAAAATAGGTTGCATCTTATGAGAACAGGAAAACACATATTTAGTAGATGTCTTGCTACACTTATCAGGAGAGGACACTCGACGAAGGGGACGTTTTTACTGTGGGTCCCAGAAACGCGTTGTGTTATGAATCTAAATGTTTGTCCAGTACCTTTTTAATTAAAATCTGTTTTGGTCCACAGTGCCTCCGGGTAAGCCTCTATTTTAATTTTTTTTTTCCTCTACAATGTTCACACCTGTTTAGGTGAGAGGCTTGGAGTGCAGCAGTGGCTCTAACTCAGTAAGCACCGGATCTTACTCCACACGTTGGTTCACTAAGATGAACTGTCCACTAGAGATGAGCCACCCCCCTGGAGTTTGAGTTCGGTTTGGTTCGTCGAATGGTGCCCCGTTCGGCGAGCCGTTCGACGAACCTCTCGAACTCCATTGAAAACAATAGGAGGCAATCACAAACACCTAAAAACACCTGGAAAACACCCTCAAAGTTGTCCAAAAGGTGCCAAACAACTCCCAAGACAACACAAACACATGGGAAAGTGACAAGGATAAATACTCATGTGAAACCTATTTTATAACCAAAGCTAGTATATAAGAGGAGTTAGATATGCAGAAAACCAAAAAGAAAAACTCCTAAAAGGTATATTTTAATTCTAATTACTCATTAAAATCCGTCAGTATAAAAACAATGCTTATACATGTTCATTAGAGTCAAATAGTACATTTAAAGTGGGTGAAGGAGAGGTGATAGATCCGATTGGTGAGGACAGTGCTGCTTGCTTACTATTCTCAAGATAGGGGCAACTATAATTGCTGCATTTCGTACTCCAATAGTTTTTTAACGGAGATTGGGGGTGAGATATCTATCCCTCCCTTTCACCTACCTGCCAGCGGAGGTGCACCATAAGTTATTGGGTACCCCCCGCTCCACGTCGTCTCTCCCTAATATCTCCCTGCAGCTCGTCAGTTGCAACCGGGAGACCCACCACCAAAAGATTAATAGTTAGTGCAAATAGTTACAGATAATAATTCAGGCGTATATAAGTATATTACAGCCCCTCATAGATATTATATAAATCTCAGATCATAGAGAAAAATATTTATATACATATATCTGGATGTAAAAAACTCCCAGCAGGGAAACTTATCTGCTGAGGTCATCCAGCAAAAACATCCCGTAATCCCGACGCGTTTCCCCCCTATTTTTTCTTTTAGGGGTTCATCAGGGGAATAAATGATCCGAGGATTATTTCTAGAGAAAACACAACATATCCATGATATAATATCTTATTTTGTGCCAAATCATTGAAAGGTTCTCAAACGCAGAGGTGGAACCTATAGAAATAGTTTTATAATGGGGACATACCTTATATCTTTTAAATGCCGGAAAGAATTAGTACGACATCAGTAACCCATAATAGGGTCAACCATCCCAGATGCGGCGGATGGCTGTATTCAAGATTCCGTAGGTTACAGGATACCAGCTGTCATGTAATGCAGCTTCTCTTACCTATCGCCGCATCTTAAATGAAAATTTTGAGCGTTCCCGGCTTCCACGTGTCATTCCGGAAGTGCCAAACACGTCACTTCCGCATTCGTTCCCTGGGCTTGCATCGCGGCGCACCATGGCGACCAGCCGGAAATGATCCAGCGGTCACTTCCGCTCATGCGTGCCATGGTGCGTTCCACAATGCTGAACCGGAAGTCGCCAGGTAACGTCACTTCCATATCCGTTCCCTGGGCCTGCATCGCGGCGCACCATGGCGACCAGCCGGAAATGATCCGGCGGTCACCTCCACTCATGCGTGCCATGGTGCGTTCCACCATGCTAGGCCGGAAGTCGCCAAGTAACGTTACTTCCGTTATATTCCTCCCCATTATCCTGCGTTCCATAGTATCTAGCCGGACGCGTCTGATGACGTCATTTCCGGAGTACGACTATTCTATTTTTTCCCCACCTAAATGTTCCACAGTGGAAACTAGAAAATGATTAAATAGTATATCTTCCTACCTATATCCACTGTGAAACACAAAGTCTCCTAGTATCTCCTGTACATACACGATATATATATATCTCTCCCAGGGCCTTATAGATAATGTTTACCCTATAAATTTTAATTTTATGTAGGACCAGGATAGTGTTTTCATTTTGGAGATGGGGGACCTAAATCTAAATGAGAACCTAAATCCTAAATGCACAGCAAAACAGTTAGAGCCCTGACAAGAGATATTTCTTGCCAGTCAACAAAATATGATCAAATCATCAAAAAAAGCTAGCTATATTTATTAAAATTCCTCTCAGGTATAGCAACATATAAGGGGGGGGGGGGGGGGGAAGGAAGGCCATCTGACACATCTAGATGAAACTGGTGTAACTAAGAACCTCATTGAGTCCTTTTGGACTGACTGTATCAAGTAAAAATGTCCACCGTGCCTCTCTCTGGAGAATTTTAATATCCCAATTGCCTTTCCTGGCTGGTATAGGGACGACTTCGATCCCTTGGAACCGTATGCTCCTTGGATTTCCCTGGTGGCACATATTCACGTGTCTCGCTATAGGTGTATCACGTTTGTGGGTGATATCACCTATATGTTCTCCTATGCGCACACGTAATTGGCGTCTTGTCTTGCCAATATAACTGAGCGGGCATGTACATGTACATCTATATACTACGCCTTCCGTCCGACAGTTTACAAAGTCTCTGATATAGAAGGCTCTGCCTGATTGATGATTGTTGAAGGTTTTACTTTGATCAATAAAGGGACAGAACTTGCAGGACCCACATTTAAAGGTCCCATGCGGCTTTCTTTCCAGCCATGTCCCTGATGCTTTCTCTGCTACATAGTGGCTGTGTACTACATGATCTTTGATGGTCTTGCCTCTTCTATATGTAACACTAGGATATGGCGTGATGTATTCACATATATCGGGGTCTGATCTTAATATCCCCCAATGTCGTCTCAGTATATGCATGATCTTGGTATTTTCATCATCATATGACCCAATGAGTCTAGTAATCTGTTCTTGTTCAGGTTTGGGTTTAGGTTTGGGAGTCAATAATGTAGCCCTCTTTTGGCCCCAAGCGGACTCAAAGGCTGTCTTTATTACATGTTCCGGGTATCCCCTTTCTCTAAAGTTGTCACTCAGGCAGTTTGCCTTCTGTTGAAAATCATATAGGGAGGAGCAGTTTCTCCTAAAACGAAGAAACTGCCCCTTCGGTATCCCCTTACGTAAAGTTTCAGGATGATGGCTCTGCCATCTAAGCAAACTATTTGTTGCCGTTGGTTTGCGGTATATTGTCGTCCCTAGGGTACCATCAGTGTTTTTGGTTAAGAGGATATCCAGGAACGGCAATCTATCACCTCCCACTTCACATGTAAATTTTAACCCAAAGGTATTTACATTTAGATGTGCCACAAAATCCAAGAAAGATGCTGCTCCCCCTCTCCAGAGGACGAGGATGTCCTGGTCTAACGAGTAGTAAAAATGATCTTACACAAGGAGAAAGAGAGGCTTTATTGACCCTTGATCGAAATAAAACCATAACAATAAAGCCCTCCGACAAGGGGGGTAATATTGTAATTATGAATACGGACCAATATCGCTCCATGTGCCTCCAACTACTTTCGGATAAAACTACATATGCCATTCTACCTGCTGACCCCACCTCTGAGTTTAAAATGGCCCTCAATGAAATTGTACAGGAAGGCTTTAGTCTAAGACTCATCTCGAAAGAGGAAATGGACTTCCTGCTTCCGAAGGATGTGACAATTGCGACCTTCTACTCTACACCCAAGATCCACAAGGGGTTAAATCCCCTGAGGGGACGACCTATAGTATCAGATATTGATGCGATGGGCCAAAACCCCAGTATTTATCTGGACAAAGTCTTGAGAGAATTTGTGAACATACAGCCCTCCTTTATTAGAGACACATCAGATCTGCTGAGCAAACTAGATGGTATACAGATTGAAGAGGATACCATCCTTACATCAATTGATGTTGAACAACTGTACAGTTGTATACCACATGACAATGGCATTCGAGCAGTTAAACATGTTTTGGAAACAAGAGGAGTACAATATAGAGAACATAACTGGTTTATAATCAGACTTCTCACCTTTGTACTCACCCACAATTATTTCACTTTCCATAATAAGTTCTACCACCAGCTCAGGGGTACTGCAATGGGGAGCCCCTGTGCTCCCACTTTTGCAAACATATACCTGGGCTGGTGGGAGGATGTTGTGGTTTTCGGGGACGAGGATGTCACATGGAACCCCCAGATTATCTTCTGGGGTCGTTACATAGATGACATCCTCGTCCTCTGGAGAGGGGGAGCAGCATCTTTCTTGGATTTTGTGGCACATCTAAATGTAAATACCTTTGGGTTAAAATTTACATGTGAAGTGGGAGGTGATAGATTGCCGTTCCTGGATATCCTCTTAACCAAAAACACTGATGGTACCCTAGGGACGACAGTCTACCGCAAACCAACGGCAACAAATAGTTTGCTTAGATGGCAGAGCCATCATCCTGAAACTTTACGTAAGGGGATACCGAAGGGGCAGTTTCTTCGTTTTAGGAGAAACTGCTCCTCCCTATATGATTTTCAACAGAAGGCAAACTGCCTGAGTGACAACTTTAGAGAAAGGGGATACCCGGAACATGTAATAAAGACAGCCTTTGAGTCCGCTTGGGGCCAAAAGAGGGCTACATTATTGACTCCCAAACCTAAACCCAAACCTGAACAAGAACAGATTACTAGACTCATTGGGTCATATGATGATGAAAATACCAAGATCATGCATATACTGAGACGACATTGGGGGATATTAAGATCAGACCCCGATATATGTGAATACATCACGCCATATCCTAGTGTTACATATAGAAGAGGCAAGACCATCAAAGATCATGTAGTACACAGCCACTATGTAGCAGAGAAAGCATCAGGGACATGGCTGGAAAGAAAGCCGCATGGGACCTTTAAATGTGGGTCCTGCAAGTTCTGTCCCTTTATTGATCAAAGTAAAACCTTCAACAATCATCAATCAGGCAGAGCCTTCTATATCAGAGACTTTGTAAACTGTCGGACGGAAGGCGTAGTATATAGATGTACATGTACATGCCCGCTCAGTTATATTGGCAAGACAGGACGCCAATTACGTGTGCGCATAGGAGAACATATAGGTGATATCACCCACAAACGTGATACACCTATAGCGAGACACGTGAATATGTGCCACCAGGGAAATCCAAGGAGCATACGGTTCCAAGGGATCGAAGTCGTCCCTATACCAGCCAGGAAAGGCAATTGGGATATTAAAATTCTCCAGAGAGAGGCACGGTGGACATTTTTACTTGATACAGTCAGTCCAAAAGGACTCAATGAGGTTCTTAGTTACACCAGTTTCATCTAGATGTGTCAGATGGCCTTCCTCCCCCCCCCCCTTATATGTTGCTATACCTGAGAGGAATTTTAATAAATATAGCTAGCTTTTTTTGATGATTTGATCATATTTTGTTGACTGGCAAGAAATATCTCTTGTCAGGGCTCTAACTGTTTTGCTGTGCATTTAGGATTTAGGTTCTCATTTAGATTTAGGTCCCCCATCTCCAAAATGAATACACTATCCTGGTCCTACATAAAATTAAAATTTATAGGGTAAACATTATCTATAAGGCCCTGGGAGAGATATATATATCGTGTATGTACAGGAGATACTAGGAGACTTTGTGTTTCACAGTGGATATAGGTAGGAAGATATACTATTTAATCATTTTCTAGTTTCCACTGTGGAACATTTAGGTGGGGAAAAAATAGAATAGTCGTACTCCGGAAATGACGTCATCAGACGCGTCCGGCTAGATACTATGGAACGCAGGATAATGGGGAGGAATATAACGGAAGTAACGTTACTTGGCGACTTCCGGCCTAGCATGGTGGAACGCACCATGGCACGTATGAGTGGAGGTGACCGCCGGATCATTTCCGGCTGGTCGCCATGGTGCGCCGCGATGCAGGCCCAGGGAACGGATATGGAAGTGACGTTACCTGGCGACTTCCGGTTCAGCATTGTGGAACGCACCATGACACGCATGAGCGGAAGTGACCGCTGGATCATTTCCGGCTGGTCGCCATGGTGCGCCTCGATGCAAGCCCAGGGAACGAATGCGGAAGTGACGTGTTTGGCACTTCCGGAATGACACGTGGAAGCCGGGAACGCTCAAAATTTTCATTTAAGATGCGGCGATAGGTAAGAGAAGCTGCATTACATGACAGCTGGTATCCTGTAACCTACGGAACCTTGAATACAGCCATCCGCCGCATCTGGGATGGTTGACCCTATTATGGGTTACTGATGTCGTACTAATTCTTTCCGGCATTTAAAAGATATAAGGTATGTCCCCATTATAAAACTATTTCTATAGGTTCCACCTCTGCGTTTGAGAACCTTTCAATGATTTGGCACAAAATAAGATATTATATCATGGATATGTTGTGTTTTCTCTAGAAATAATCCTCGGATCATTTATTCCCCTGATGAACCCCTAAAAGAAAAAATAGGGGGGAAACGCGTCGGGATTACGGGATGTTTTTGCTGGATGACCTCAGCAGATAAGTTTCCCTGCTGGGAGTTTTTTACATCCAGATATATGTATATAAATATTTTTCTCTATGATCTGAGATTTATATAATATCTATGAGGGGCTGTAATATACTTATATACGCCTGAATTATTATCTGTAACTATTTGCACTAACAATTAATCTTTTGGTGGTGGGTCTCCCGGTTGCAACTGACGAGCTGCAGGGAGATATTAGGGAGAGACGACGTGGAGCGGGGGGTACCCAATAACTTATGGTGCACCTCCGCTGGCAGGTAGGTGAAAGGGAGGGATAGATATCTCACCCCCAATCTCCGTTAAAAAACTATTGGAGTACGAAATGCAGCAATTATAGTTGCCCCTATCTTGAGAATAGTAAGCAAGCAGCACTGTCCTCACCAATCGGATCTATCACCTCTCCTTCACCCACTTTAAATGTACTATTTGACTCTAATGAACATGTATAAGCATTGTTTTTATACTGACGGATTTTAATGAGTAATTAGAATTAAAATATACCTTTCATGTGAAACCTAAACAGCTGGACGAGGAAAAAGAGGAGGAGACACAGATATAGGCATGGCATGCCCTTCTAAAATCATGTAAAACACAGCAAGGGGACTCCAAGCAGACTCTCCCTTTTTTCCAAAAATTGGGCCCCACAGACACCACTTCAGCGGCAGCACTTGTGCCCTAGTTGCAAACAGGATGTTTTGATTTGCATCAAGAAAATTCCAAAATATGCCAGCCTTAACTGTCCCCAGGATGACACCGGGATAGGTAGCAAACTCTTTGATGAACCATGACTTGTTCATCTTGGCTCATTTTTAAAAACACAGCAAGGGTTACTCCAAGCAGAGTCTCCCTTTTTTCCAAAAATTGGGCCCCACAGACACCACTTCAGTGGCAGCACTTGTGCCCCAGTTTCAAATGTGACAGGTACATTTGCATCAAGCACATTCCAAATCCACAAGCATTTACTCTCCTCAGGATGACACAGGGGTAGTAAAGTCCTTGCGGATCCATGACTTGTTCATTTTGATGAACGTTAGTCTGTCCACATTGTCACTGGAAAGAGGCGTGCGCTTATCTGTCAGCACACACCCAGAAGCACTGAAGACACGTTCAGAGACAACGCTGGCAGCTGGACACAACAAGATCTCCAAGGTGTTAATGGCGAGCTCAGGCCATTTTTCAAGATTTGAAGCCCAAAATGAGCAAGGCTCCAGTTGCAAAGTCATGGCATCGATGTTCATTTGGAGATACTCTTGTATTATCCTCTGCAGCCGTTGACTATGTGTCAGACTTCTTGTCTCTGTTGGCCTTGCAAAGGATGGTCTAAAAAAATTATGAAACGATTCAATAAAATTGCTGTTACCAGCACGAGATATGGTGCTGCTGGTATGGTTAGACTGTTGATGACGAGACCGTCCCATGTTTGTCAAGTTACAACTGGGAGATTCACTCCGTGCACCACTGGGGTTTGGTGGAAAAGCCGAGCTAAGATTGAGTAACAGCTTCTGCTGATACTCCTGCATACGTGCGTGCCTTTCTATGACTGGAATTATTTCACAAAATTTGGACTTGTACCGGGGATCTAATAGTGTGGCAACCCAGTAGTCATCATCACATCTAATTTTGACAATCCGAGCATCATGTTGTAGGTAGTGCAGCAAGAAGGCGCTCATGTGTCTTGCACATCCATGCGGACCAAGTCCTTGCTGTGTTTGTGGCATAGAGGTGCTAACCGTTCTTTCTTCCTCTGACATCTCCCCCCAACCTCTTTCAACTGAAATGTGACCAAGGTCTCCCTCATCTGCTGAGTCTTCCATGTCCATGGACAGTTCATCCTCCATTTCTTCATGTTCTCCTGCACCTTCCTCAACATTTTGCCTGCTACCATGCGCCCTTGTTAATCCCTCTCCCCCACCGTCCCATGCCTGCCGCCTTGGTGATGATGAACGTCTGGACCTTGGTGATGTTGTTATCCCTTGCACATATGAATCCTCATGTACTTCCTCCCCTTCCTGTTGAACCACCCCCTGACTCCGAATAGTGTTTAGCGTGTGCTACAGCATGAAAATGACTGGAATTGTCATGCTGATAATGGCATTGTCAGCGCTAAACATATTCGTCGCCATGTCGAAACTGTGCAGAAGGGTGCATAGGTCCTTGATCTGAGACCACTCCATCAGGGTGATCTGCCCCACCTCTGCATCTCGTTGGCCCAGGCTATACATCATGACGTATCGCACCAGTGCTCGGCGGTGCTGCCACAGTTGCTGTAACATGTGTAGAGTCGAATTCCAGCATGTCGGCACATCGCATTTCAGGCAATGAACCGCTCAGCTGTGGCGGTTTAACGGCGGAAGTGAGCAGACAGTTTTCGTACCCTGTGCAGAAGGCCATCTAGGCCGGGATAATGTGTTAAAAATTACTGGACAACAAGGTTCAACACGTGAGCCATACAAGGCACGTGTGTCACCTCTCCCAGGCGAAGGGCTGCACCCAGGTTTGCAGCATTGTCGCACACGGCCTTATCAGGCTGCAGGTTGAGTGGAGACAACCATTTAAGAAACTCGGAAAGCAGAGCTGACCACTACTCCTCCGCTGTGTGACTCTTATTTCCAAGACATTTCAAGCTAAAGACCGCCTGATGCCGTTGCGCTCTGCTGCCAGCATAGTAAGAAGGTGTGCATGATTCCTTGTGCGCAGTTACAACGCTGGTGGCCTGACCAGGCAGGCTTGGGGTGGGGGTGGAGGTGGAGGACCCAGACGAGGCTGAGGAGGCAGAAGTGTTGGAGGAACTTATGCATACAGAGGATTGACCCACAAGTCGTGGGGACGGCAAGACTTGTTCAGCAGACCCTTCTCCATCTATCACCATAGTTACCCAGTGCCCAGTCAGTGACATGTTTCTCAAGGAAGCGGTGATGTTGTGTGCGACATGCTGGTGTAGCGCAGGCACACCTTTCTTGGAGAAGTAGTGGCGCCTGGGCATCTGGTACTGGGGCACTGCGATGGACATAAGGTCTCGAAAATCCTCTGTGTCCACCAGGCGGAAAGGCAGCATTTCGGTAGCCAAGAGCTTACAGAGGGATAAAGTCAACCTCTTAGCTTTGTCATTGGTCGGAGGAAATGGCCTTTTATTTGTCCACATCTGAGGGACAGAGATCTGGCTGCTGTGTGTAGACGGTGGTGAGTAGGGTGTCCCTGGAAAAATGCAGGTTTGTGAGGAAAGTGCAGGCGTAGACATGATATTGTCTTCATCCAATGTTGGTGCTATCGATGTCTGAGAGAGCTGTACACACGCACTTGTTTCCCCTTCCAAACCAACTGACAACCTAACAAGCAAACTGCCTGTTGCGGTTACAGTGGTGGAAGGTGTGCGTGGAAAACCAGGTGTGACAGCTGTCCCCACAGTAGTAGAAAATGAAGAGCGTGCGGATGCACTGGAAGGGGCAGGCGGTGGTTGGCCCGCTACGCTAGGCTACGCTATTATCCCAGCAGCACTGATCTAAACGTGCCGCCTCTGCACACTATATGCTGAAATTAGATAATAGTGTGAATCACAGAGTGACTCACACTATTACAGTGAAAAGCCAGCTAGTAACTAGCTAGGCTTTTTGCTGATCGAACCGTTCTCGAACGTAACTCGAGCTATCGAGCTTTTAGCATAAAGCTCGCATTCGCGTTTGATCTCGATCACCCCGAATCACTCGAACATCAAATTGGCGAACCTCGAATATCGCTCAACTCTACTGTCCACGTATTTATTTCTCCCTGGATACTGCTGGTGACGGAGCACTGCGGGGATTACACCTCCCGCTCATGTGAACCAAGTGGGAGTTTTTGGACTGTGCTTTTTCACTGCTGGTTTTGGATCTCCTCCTGGAGTGCCTGTGTGAGTGCGGGAGTTGTAGGAGGGAGCCCTCCAGATCCCCTTGATTTTTACGCCACCACATCAAGCGTCTCCATCATCTCCAGACCAGCGGACCAGATATTTTCACGCTCACCGAAGTTGTGCAAGGGTTCACAACCAACTTAGGTGAGCTGCAAACCATTGGGTTTTTTATACTGTGTAAATGGATTCACACAGGAGCGCCTTTCTTTTATTTTCATATTGTCTTCCAGATTTTGTTAAATAAAATTCTGTGAGACCAGCTGAGACCAGCTGAAGCACATTGGAAGTGCGAAACGGCCGTCGTCTGACATGCCTGGCGAATGCTCCCTCCCCGCCGGCCCCCACACATGTAACCTCCACGCTTGAATAAAAATCACCTTATTCACAGCAAAAACCTATATGGATTATTGTCTTTTTTCTGTATGTGCATCCCGGAGCAGCACCGATTACCTGCCTGTGTGTGATGGACTGTAAAGCGGGTGAACTAATAGTGTCTAGCAGTGCCCTGGATTCTCCTCTTACCCTTGAGAATTTGATAAAGTATCTCATACTACTCTTATTGAAAAAAAAAATGACCAAATATGGGATTGACAAGGCTATGCTTATGTGGATTCATATCTGGCTCAATGATTGTACTCAAAGAGTAGTAATAAATAGTGATGGGCGAACCCCGCGATGTTCGTATTTGGGAGACTCGCCTGAACGTTTTGTAAGTTTGAGTTCTGAGATAATGCCAACTTGCGTCCGAACACCGAATTTGGACTTTACAGTTATGTGATGGGGCGGAGAGGCTGTAAAATAAAGAATATAGTAAATAATAAATATTGTCATTATACCTACAGGTCCCGTGACGTGTCCTGCAGACTCTGTCTCCCACCGCTTCTGCATCCGATCATCCCTGTGCTCTCCCGGTAACCATCGTTGATGATAGGACCTTCAATGACGTCATAGTCATGTGACTAGTCACGTGTGAATGTTGTATTACTTCGTTGGTTACAGACCGGTCACATGGCTATGACGGCATGCAAGGTCCTGTTGTGTCAGTGCATCTCGCCGGTACTTGGTGCTTTGCCTGAGCATCTCAGTACTCGGTATACTCGATGAGCGAATACCAGCGAGATGCTCGGGGACATGCTCGTCTCCCACACCCTGCATGTTTGCGCTCTTTACAGAGTCAGCCCACATGGAGGGATTGGCTGCCACACACTGCAATGCCACAGCCGGTGATGAATAGCGGCGCTGTGAATCACGTGATCTGAGATCACTGTTGCTAAAGTAACCCGGTCGTTAAGTTTCTATGACAATGGTGACGTCACCGCTTACCAACTCGCAGCCTCTACTCGATTACACAGCACGGGGAGCAGCAGCATTCTTCCTCCCCCCCGTACTGTCTGATATTGAAGAAGACAATAGACTAGGATCGTAGAGGGGTGAGAGGGAGTAATAAAGATGGAGTCTCTAAGTGTGTCTGTGTATTTATTTCTAATCAAGTATTTTTTGTGTGTGTGGTATCTTTTTTTAACCTTTTAATGGAGATTCTTAATGGCCGGGTCAAACTTAGCCTGACATTAAGAATCCGGGTTTAATACTAGCTGGTAAAACAAAGCTGGTATTAACCGCTTATTACCCGCTTATTACCCAGCGTGCCACCCATCACCAGGGCTGCTTCTATGAAAGCGCCATTTTCTGGGGCGGCTGCAGACTGCAATTTTCAGCGGGGGGGGCCAGAAAGCTTGGGCCACCCTGCGCTACGGGTTCCAATTCCCAGCTGCCTAGTTGTACCTGGCTGGAGACAAAAATTGGGTGAAGCACCGGTGTTTTTTTTTTAATTTAATTATTTCATGAAATTCATGAATTAATTAAAAAAGGGCTTCCTTATATTTTTGGCTCCTAGCCAGGTACAAATAGGCAGCTGGGAGTTGGGGACTGCCTGTACCTGCCTACTGTACCTAGCTAGCATACAAAAATATGGTGAAGCCTGCGTCACTTGTTTTTTTTAGTTTTTTGGCAATAAACTTAAAAAAAAAAAAGGGCTTCCTTGGATTTTCCATTGCCAGTGAAGGTAACGCCAAGCAGGAAGGTTAGCAGCTAGTAGCTTCATGGATTACTCTTAGCTAGCAAAAGAAATGCAGCGGGAGCCCACACATTTTTTCTAAATTTTTTTTTAAATAACAAAAAAAAAAAAAAAAATGGGCTTCCCTGTATTTTGATCGCCAGTCAGGTAAAGCCAGGCAGCTGGGGGCTGGGATTCTTGGCAGCCCGCAGCCACCCCTGGAAATGGCGCATTTTTTTCTTAGCGCCATTTCCAGGTGCGTTACCCGGCTCATCCAGTGGCTTGCTGGGTTATAAAGGGGTTAATACCAGCATTGTATTCTCAGATGGTACTAAGCCCGAAATTCATGGTGTCACGTCAAATTAGACATGGCCACTATGCATTTCTAGGAAACAGTAAAAAAAAACACAACAGAAAGAAAAAAAATGTTATTAGAAATAAAACAAAAAAAACATTTAGAGACTCCATCTTTATTATAAAAAAATCATTAGTCCGACATAATCCACAGGGACAGCAATATCAATTCTGCTTCATCACTGTGCACAGACACAGTCTATACAGAGTGAGAAGCAAAGAAACCCATGTGTTGTGAATGTCAGTTATGCTGTTGCTGCTGTGGGGCTCCCTCTTGTGGCCAGGAATAGTTTGACAGAGACAAGGTGTTCTTGAGCAATGGGAGTTTCCATTGCTAACTCTCTGCCTATTTAAGCCTTGGTCTCCTGGCTGTCTGGGCCGGTTATCATTTGTTCTGTGCTTCACCAGCCTTTTCACCTTGCTCCAGACTACTTCTACCACAGATAAGTGCTTGGTTTTTTCTTATGTTGTTTTTGTTCTTTTATTCTTATCTGGGTTGTCAATTATTGTGTTTATTGTCAGTTTATTTGCATGCAGGAATCTTCCCTCTCTGTTGCTTTGCTGGGAAGCTCCCTGCAGCTATGTTTGGAGTATTGCTCCTATAAGTCCATGTGTTTGTTGCTTCTTGAATTTGTAATTGTTCCTGTTTTCTGTTCATTGGTTTGACAAGAGCGCCTGTTATAGGACGGAGTGTAGATCATGCGATTTGAGGACCTTTTTGTATTAGGGTTTTTGTAGAGTTTTTTTCAGGACACCATTAGCCCTTTTCCTGTCCTTTCCTATTTAGTTAGTAGGGCCTTACCTTTGCTAATCATATCCTCCATCTGTGTATTGTATTTTCCTATATCACCATAGTCTTTGAATGTGGGGGGCTTGCTATACCTTTGGTGTTCTATTTTTGAGGCAGAGAGTTATTCATCCTTCCTTCCTTTAGGATAGCTAGTTCTCCGGCTGAGTTTGCGGTGTATAGGATGATAGTTCACCCCTCAGCTACTTCTAGTGTTGATGGTTAGTAAGTAGATGGCGGCCAGATTAGTTGCCAATGCTCTTGTCACCTTTTTTGCCCATGATACATTGTGATCTTCCATGGTTCCGGATGATAACACCCATGTCAGCTCTGCTACATCACTCTGTACAGAACGATGAAACAGACTGACAATGAGGGGATTAGTGCACTTATGTCTCGCATTGCATCACCCCACTCTCAGGACAGGAGCGACTCAACTGCATGGAAACAAATGCAGCTGACCCAATGCTGTCAGGAGATTGTTCACCGTGATGCGATGCAAGCCGGCCACGCCCACCAGCCAAGCCAGTCACGCCCATGACCTGACTGCAGCCCGTACATTCTAGGCTCAACCGTGATGCGATGTGACCCTAGCATCACGGCGCACCAGGACCTTTGATGACGTCATACTCATGTGACCAGTCTGTAGCCAATGAGGTAATACAACTGTGACACCCTGGCCTATTAGGTCATCACAGGGTATTGTGCAATCTTCCCTTCTGTGCAATATCCACCTTCTCCTTGGCTACGGGTCCCCAACTTATGGTGCTGCCAACAGCAGTCAATCAAAATCCTAGGAACACTCTGCCCCACACCCACCAGACACACCAGTGGACGGCCTGAGTGGAATAGGGTCGCCCACATGGGGGGTTAGTTAAGGAGAGGTCAGGAGTGTCAGGAGTAGGTCAGTTGGAAAGGGAGAGTGAAGGAGAGAGGAGGTCAGGAGCCAGGCTCCTTGTAAGTAACTAGGTGACAGACGGTGGTCTGGGCCTAGTTGGAGCTGGACCCCCGGTCGCAGGAGATCGTGACAAGGGGCACGGAACTGTCGAGGAGGACAGCCGGCGGACTTGTACCATCACCGGGCTGGGACAAGGTACGTGGACCCCAGGTCAGGGAGTAGCTTCAGGCAACCTGACAATATACCTGACGAGAATGGAGCCTTCAAGATCCGCTCTCCACCTGCTCCAAAATCTGGGTACTAGCGCAACGAGAGGGATAGGACTTTCCACAAAAACGGTCCAGAAAATCCCAAGCGTGAACCCTGAGAGCAAGCTACCACAGTTAGCCACACTGGGGAGCAGGACCTGACTAGTTTTATACTACAGGGGCCAACTAGCAAGAGAACTAAGTGCCAGGGAAAGGGTCACAGATAATCAGGCAACACAAACTGGGACGGGACCCAAACTATCTCCTCAGCGGCAGCAGTGTCCAGAACTTTGGTTTACCAAGTTGTCGGTGTCAGCTTTATGGACTGAGTGAGTACGCAATTGACCCTTTCACCCCCAACGGCACTTCCCAACTCCACCACCGAGGCATCCCCCCTACCCGTGGAGGGTTGCAACACGTGGCTGCCCCCGGGTACTCCCCAACGGCAGCGGTGGTACTCCACCTTACCACACACCATGGGTGGCATCACGAACTGTAAATACACAATCCCTGTAAATACGCTCTTTGAGTGGGCGCATGACCCCCAGGTCCGGACGCCCCTCGAGCAACCGCGCATCCAGATCCGAGCAGCCCGGCTGCAGACACGGGGGCAGCACACAACATTCACACGTGACTGGTCACATGGGTATGACGTCACGGAAGGTCCTTTTAGCCAGAGGTGCTTACCGGGTGGCACAGCAATGATCGGACAGACGCGGAAGCAGAAGCGCTGGGAAACAGAGTCTGCAGGACGCGTCGCGAGACCTGTAGTTATGATCATAATGTTTATAATAAGGTGCTTTTTTTTTTACAGCCCCTGGACCTGAACTGTAACATGAGCTTCACAGGAAAGCTCGTGTTCAGGTCTGTGTGCACGACCACCATGTGTTCGGTACGGAACCCGAACTTTACAGTTCGGGTTCACCCATCCCTAGTAATAAATGGTTACACATCCATTTGAAAGATTGTTTCAAGTGAGGTTCGACAAGGCTCTGTCTTGGTCTCAGGGGTACTTTGCACACTACGACATCGCAACCTGATGGTAACGATGCCGAGCGCGATAGTCCGCGCCCCCGTCGCAGCTGCTATATCTTGTGATAGTTGCCGTAGCGAACATTATAGCTACGGCAGCTTCACATGCACTTACCTGCCCTGTGACGTCGCTCTGGCCGGCGAACCGCCTTTTTCGTAAGGGGGCGGGTCGTGCGGCGTCACAGCGACATCACACGGCAGGCGGCCAATAGAAGCAGAGGGGCGGAGATGAGCGGGATGTAAACATCCCGCCCACCTCCGTCCTTCCGCATAGCCAGTGTGAGCCGCGGGTCGCAGGTAAGGAGATCTTCCTCGCTCCTGCGGCTTCTCACACAGCGATGTGTGCTGCCACAGGAACAAGGAACAACATCGGAACATCGGTCCTTACGAAATTATGAAAATGACCGACGCTACACCGATCATACGATTTCGACGCTTTTGCGCTCGTTAATCGTAGTAAAAAGAATTCACATACTCCGATGTCGACAGCGACGCCAGATGTGCGTCATTTGCCATTTGACCCCACCAACATCGCACCTACGATGTCGTAGTGTGCAAAGTACCCCTTAGTGTTGTTCAACATTTTTATAAATGATCTAGATAAAGGAACTGCAGGTAAACTTATCAAACTTATAGATGTTGCAAAGCTACAAGGAATACCTAAGGGTACTGTCATACTTTAGCGGCGCACCAGCGATCCACCAGCGATCTGACCTGGTCAGGATTGCTGGTGCGTTGCTACATGGTCGCTGGTGAGCTGTCAATCAGGCAGATCTCACCAGCGACCAGTGACCAGCCCCTAGCCAGCAGCGACGTGTGGAAGCGACGCTGCACTTGGTAACTAAGGTAAATATCGGGTAACCAAGGGCTTGGTTACCCGATATTTACGTTGGTTACCAGCGCACACCGCTTAGCGCTGGCTCCCTGAACTCCTAGCCACAGTACACATCGGGTTAATAAGCAAACATTTGCTTATTTACCTGATGTATAACTCCGGCTACATGTGCAGGGAGCGGGGAGCCAGCACTGGCAACGTGAGAGCGGCGGATGCTGGTAACGAAGGTAAATATCGGGTAACCAAGGAAAGGGCTTCCCTTGGTTACCCGATATTTACATTGGTTACAGCTTACCGCAGGCTGCCAGACGCCGGCTCCCTGCTCCCTGCACATTCAGATCGTTGCTCTCTCGCTGTCACACACAGCGATGTGTGCTTCACAGTGGGAGAGCAACATCAAAAAAATGAACCAGAGCTGTGTGTAATAAGCAGCGATCTCACAGCAGGGGCCAGATCGCTGCTCAGTGTCACACAGAGCGAGATCGCTAATGAGGTCACTACTGCGTCACAAAAACCGTGACTCAGCAGCGATCTCAATAGCGATCTCGCTATGTGTGAAGCACCCCTAAAGGTGGTGTCACACACAGTGACGACGACAACGACGTCGCTGCTACGTCACCATTTTTGCTGTGTGTGACATCCAGCAACGAGCTGGCCCCTGCTGTGAGGTCGCCGCTTGTTGCTGAATGTCCAGCTTCATTTTTTGGTCGTCGCTCTCCCGCTGTGACGCACACATCGCTGTGTGTGACAGCGAGAGAGCGACGAAATGAAGCAAGCAGGAGCCGGCATCTGGCAGCTGCGGTAAGCTGTAACCAGGGTAAACATCAGGTAACCAAGGGAAGACCTTTCCCTGGTTACCCGATATTTACCTTTGTTACCAGCGTCCGCTGCTCTCGCTGCCAGTGCCAGCTCCCTGCTCTCTGCACATGTAGCTGCAGTACACATCGGGTAATTAACCCGATGTGTACTGTAGCTAGGAGTGCAGGGAGCCAGCGCTAAGCAGTGTGCGTGGCTCCCTGCTCTCTGCACATGTAGCTGCAGTACACATCAGGTAATTAACCCGATGTGTACTGTAGCTAGGAGTGCAGGGAGCCAGCGCTAAGCAGTGTGCGCGGCTCCCTGCTCTCTGCACATGTAGCACAGCGATGCGTGTCGCTATGATCGCTGCTGCATCTGCTGTGTTTGACAGCTAAGCAGCGATCATAACAGCGACTTACAAGGTCGCTGTTGCGTCACAGAAAATGGTGACGTAACAGCGACTGTCGCTATGTGTGAACCCAGCTTTACACTAAAGAAGACAGAGAAAGGATTAAGAAGGATCTAGATAAGATGGAACAAAGGGCAATGGCTAATAGAATGGTATTTAAAAGGAGGATATGCAAAATTCTACACCTGGTCAAAAAAAGCAAAAACAAAATCTACAGAAATTGAAGAATAGAACTAAGCAGAAGCACATGTGAAAAAGACATTGGGTATACTAATAGATCACAGACTGCGCATGAGTCAAAGCATGATGCAGCATCAGAAAAGCTAAACTCAGTTCTGGGATGTATTAAGAGAAGCATGAAGTAACTGAATTTTTACATGGATTTCAATACTGGGGAAAGTTTTTCTTCCCCTATGTTGAGGTGTATGAGCGGAGCTGTCTCATATTTGTCAGGCTTTGTCTTTGGATCAGTTGTGACATAGGAGAAGAGCCTAGTTAAACAACTGGGCAGTCCTCTTAAAACATATCACTGAAACAGGAAGGGGAATTGCTTGTATCAAAACAAATGTGAAAGGGAAGCAAGGTTGCCATCCTGCTTTGCAATTTTTTTTGGAGAAGTGGACCAACATTTAGAAACATTTAAACCAAGGAAGCAAAAGGAGCTTTAATCGGTCAACCATATATGCAAAACATCTTTATTCGTGATGATTACAAAACAAGGTTCAATACAAAAACCTGAAAAACATAAACAGGTGTCTAAAAAGACAAAAAAGTACCGTAACCAAAAATATACAGTACAGAACACAAAATGTTCATATACACAAAATGGAATACGGGTAGAAAAAAGATGGATACCACATAGCCCAGCATTGGGAACAAGTAAAGCCTCCTGCCTAATATCCCTCCAGTATGTATGTGCCCACAGACTGAGAGCAGCAATGGATCAGTCAAATAATTATATTGAGGACACAGAGGTTACTCAGATATTACCTTTTAAAGTTCAAGTGCAGGAATAGGTGCAAAGTGAAAGCCAATCTCCATAAAGATGACCCTCGACCCCCTACGTATGTTTCTTTGTGAGAGTACTTTGCTTATTCATGGGGAAGTGTTATTATGACCTGCTAGGATCTTTTTATAGTCACGGTAATGTTCATGTGACTGCCACCTTATTCAATCTGCTTGGGCTTGAATGGCGCATGCGCTGCCATGTCAGTCGTCACACATATCCCCTGCCAGCATCAGCGCCCGCGCGTGTGTCCATAGGCTAGATGGTAACCATGGCCACAGGACGCACAACACTGGACCCGATAGACACCACAGGGGGGCATGGAAAAGGAGCGACATGATTAACCATGCGCACACCAAACAAAGCAGATGGCAATGGCCAACCTCAGTATCTCTTTAACACCAATGTATAACAAGCCAAACACTGATTTATACATAAAAACCATACAAAAAAAGTTATAAATATATAACATAACAATAGGTATCAAAATAAAATAACATTCACCAATGCTTGAATCCTACAAATGTGCCGCCAAGTATGTATTCAGATGGACAGTATCTTCCGATAAATTTGTAACATATAATTTCAAGGTGAAAAACATCATGATGCTCAGATAACAACGAAGAATCATCAAGAACGCCAACTGAATGGCAGCATAGATGGTCCAGGACAAAGGTAAGTGAACTGTCAGGGCACAACAAAAAAAAAAGTCACAAAACACATAAAACCAATGTAAAATATACACATCTTAAGAATAAAAAACAATAGAAATCTTCCATCATAAATGTGATGACTTGAATTAAAGAAAAGAGGAAAAATTCAAACTTTCATTTATTCCCTTAAGGCTCATAGTGTCTAATGTCACTATCCATCTTGTCTCATTTTGGGCCAATACATTCTTGATATTGCCCCCTCTGATGCCCCCATGCACAAGTCAATGCCACGAACCCCCAAAGACCTGGCATCACAGCCATGATATTGAAAAAAGTGCACAAGGCACGCCGCCTGGGCACCCTCACATACAAAAATTTCCCTTTCCCAGTACCCCAGGAAGATGTTTGTGTACATATCAAATGAACTTCTTTAAATAGCGTCAAGACAGTAAATTACATAACAAATAAATTAGCATACCTATAGTACATAAAAAAATGCAAGACTGACAATATCTGTAAAGCATCAATAAATATATAAAAGATCGGATTTGATATAAAATCCACATTGCTTTATGTTTGTTTAATAAACATATCTTATTCCTCCTCAGTTGGGCGTGGTTATTCTCCTAATTGCGTAAACTTTTAAAGAACATATGTCTCCCTTATGGACTTTCAGAAAATGCTGTGAGGCGCCTGACAAGCTCCTGACAAGCTGCGAATAGTTTTATTCTGCCATATAGTAAATGTGCAATATGTTGGATATACTACATGCCCATTTGAAACCATATTTTGGAGCATATTGCAAAATTCACAGTTAATAACGTAGATGGTGAAAATACTACTACAATTTATGAATTATTTTATCACATATTCATCACTAGAAACCTAGAAGTACACAAGTAACATTGTTTCTGTCCACACTTATATGAACCAGTGGTGGAGAATCAATTTTTGTGAGGCAGTTTTCACTTTATTAGTGTGGTCACTAGGGGACAGAACATTACCTAAATAGAGGGATTGATTTAATAAATGTTTAGTCTTGCGTTTGTTTGGCCTAACGTGTTGACACCTTTAAAATTGTTCCACAAAATGAAGTACCGAATTTCTCCCAGGAAAAGCTTTGCAAATACACGTTTTGTTATACATGTTTATCTCTCTTGTGTGTATTGGAACGAAACAAAAAAACCAGATAAGGCAAATTGTACATAATTTCACACAAAACACCAAAAATGGGGCGGACAAAATTGTTGGCATCCTCAACTTAATATTTGGTCGTACAGCCTTTGCAGTTATTTAATCCTATCACTTCCTATCAACAATAATTTTAAATCTCTCCATTGAAATTTTGGATCACTTTTCTTTTGCAAACTGCTCTAGGTCTCCCATATTTGAAGGACGCCTTCTCCCAACATAAATTTAAGATCTCTCTACAGGTGTTCAATGAGACTTAGATCCGGACTCATTGCTGGTCATTTCAGAACTCTCTAGAACTTTATTACCAGCTATTTATGGGGGCTTCTTGAAGTATGTTTGGGGCCTTTGTCCTGCTGAAAGACCATTGACCTAGGACACAAGCACAGTTTTCTGACACTGGGCACTACATTTCCACTCAAAATCCTTTAGTAATTTTCAAGCTTCATAAAGCTTTCTACACAGTCAAGGCACCCAGTGCCATGGGCTGAAAAACAACTCAAAATATATTTGAGCCTCCACCATATTTGACTGAGGGTACTGTGCTCTTCTCTTTTAAAGTTTCATTTTGTTTTTGGTAAACACTGCAATGCTGTGCTTTATCAGAAAGCTCTATATTGGTCTCATCTGTCTACAAGACCCTTTCCTAGAAAGATTTTGGCTTACTCACATATATTTTGACCAGCTGCAGCGTAGCTTTGTTATGTCTATGTGTCAGCTGTGGGGTCCTCCTGGGTCTCCTGCCACAGCAATTTATTTTATTCATATGAGGATGGATAGTTCATGCTGACTCTGATGTACCCTGAACCTGGAAGACAGCTTGAATTTCTCCTCTTTTTATCTGTTTTAGGTGTGATTTTCATATTGCCCACACCTGATACTTACCGCAGGTGAGTTTCAATGAGAATCACATTCTTAAAACAAAGTTATTTACAAAATTTTAGAACAGTGTCAACAAGGTTGTCCAGCCCATTTTTGGGGTTTCGTGTAAAATCATGTCCAATTTGCCTTATTTTTCTCTGTGTGTATTGGAAAAACACAAAAAAAAACAAAAAAAAAACTAAGAAAGTAAACATTTATATCAAAACAAATTGCAATAATTTTCTGGGAGAATTACTTATTTTCTGGAACAATTTCAAGGGGGCCAACACTTTTGGCAATGACTGTATGTACAGGATCAGAACAGATAAGAGTACAAGAATATATCACTGAAATCACCAACAGTGGAGAAATTCATCACAACAACCAATATTAGTACACCGTACATGTATTGTATTGCCAGATCAGACCTATATACATTTGTATTGTATAAAAATACAACTCCCATTATGTCTTTAAAAATTTTAAGCATATACTGGGTGTTGTTGTTATCAGTCATTTTCAGACTGCGAACCACACAGGAACTGCAGTACTGATGAGAATTAGTCAGTATAACAAATAATAATTTACAGGTACATCCAGGTATCTTATAGATGTCATCGCCTCTGATCGGCGTTGTTCTCTTTCTTTTCTTCATCTTGTTAAGATGCCATGATGTCTTTTAACATTTACAGCTCGTCTCTACAGACTTCCATCTTTTCTGGCCTTCTTCAGCACATTCTGGCATGATACCCTTAAAAACAGCAGAATGATTATAATGCTCTTGAAAAAAATATTTGCCCTATGCGGTGTTCCTGAATAAATAATTGCCCCCACTGTGTTCCCTCCACAAAATATGACCCACGGACTGTTCCTCTTATGGTATATGCCCTCAGCACTGTCCTATCTTTTCTATACTTAGCCCCGTCTTCACACTGTTCTCTCACAGTGTCCCCCCTGTACTGCTCAGGCTCTATACTGTGATCACCCATCACACCCCTCCTCATCATACTGTTCCCTACTGACTGTGCCCTTACACTGTCCCCCATGCGATTTCTTCTCTATACCGCCCTCCCCCACACACAGTACCCAGTTATTTTTCTGTGCCCACTCACACTTTTCTCCCCCTATACTACCTCCTCACACTATTCCTTTCAAAAGGTTCCTCACACATTTCTCCCTCTCCTTCATACTGTCTCCTCTTACATACTCCCTCCCAACCATACTATGTCCTCAAATATTTACTGTAAAAAAAATCTGATTATGGACTGAATTGTGATTAATATTATGTTTGAATTTATAATGATACAATAATGTATGGTATTGGCATATTGTATAATGGATAAGCACACTATCTTGTCCATCTTTAAATCTAAAATGGCTTTTGGTACACTCAAACAAAAAAAGGTGATTCTGCAACTTTTACACTTGGGGCCCATTACACATAGCGACGTACCAGCGATCCGACCTGGCAGGGATCGCTGGAATGTCGCTACATGGTCGCTGTCAAGCTGTCAATCAGACAGATCTCCATAGCGACCAGCCATCTGCGACGGCTCCCTGCACACTCAGAACCGGCGCTCGTTGGTCTCCCGCCATCAAACACGCTGATGCGTGCTGCACAGCGGGAGAACAATGAGCAAAAAATGGTCCTGATTGTTTTGTCATGATCAGCGACCTCGCAGCAGGGGCCCACTCACTGCTGCTTGTCACACACAGCGATATCGCTGGCGAGGTCGTTGTTACGTCACAAAACCTGTGATGTTTCAGCGATCTCGCTAGCGATCTCGCTATGTGTGACGGGAGCTTTACACAACCAAGCTTCTAACACATATGCACAGATAAGATAAGATAAGATAAGGACCACAGGACTACACACCCTGCCTCTAAGTAGATCAAATAGCCAATCAACACAGTTAAGCTTTAGGAACCAATTGCTTTAAGGATTGAAAAGTACCCAATAATGTTGACGTTGTATTGACTTGTGTATTAAAACTTTCCAATAAATATGCTCCCAGGGCACCACCCAGTTGAGCAATGTCACACGGAGTTTTGCACAAACTTTATCGACTGCGATGATGGCGTCAGGCTCTGTTCACATTGTAGATTCTGAATCTTTGCCCGATGGTTTCTCTGGTGTCTGTGATCAACACAGGCTGACTCTAGCGTCAACCTGCTGTGTGCTCATAGTCAGGTTAGCAAGACTTATTTATTCTCTGGTAGCCTGCTTTTTAGGCTCCTTTGATCACATTTTGTGAGGAAGTCAATCATATCTGCTCCTCTCATACTTAAGATATAGGTTATACTGTGTTGGTCTGTGTGTTTTTGTGTCCCAGACTATCTGGAAAGGGCTGCTTTTTGCCTGGAGTGGTTGTGGATAGGGATGAACGAACCCAACTGTTCAGGTGTCTGGGTCCCAGTCCCAAAAACAGACTTTTACCTGTATGTCCAGTTCCTGTTCACATTTGCCATCAAAATAAAGCTTGTGGCAAGGTATCAGAGCAGCCAATCAGCAACCTTTTCTGGTGTGGGCACTTCTGACCCCATCACAGCCTTATCAAGTATTGTCATAGCTGTAATTCATCAGAGAAATCACTGTGAAAGCAAAAAAATGACTCAAGCTCCCACTCTATTTTGATAGCCAGTGAGGGGTAAAACAATAGATACAGGCTGCAGCCCCTACCTGTGAGCCTTACCATGGCTGGATATCAAGTTAGAGGGGTTTCTATGGTGTATTTTTTAAAATTATGTAAATCATTTAAAAAAAAAAAAAAAGGTTTAGGATCCAATTTTTATAACTAGCCATGGTAAAGCAGATAGGTGGGTATTATCAGGATGGGAGGAGCCATGGATATTGCCCCCACTAGCATAAAAATACCAGCTCTCAGCTGCCCAGAATTTGTGTACTCTATAGGCAGGTATATTACATTTACAAAATTCTCTTACAACCTAGGAGATCCGGGGCATCATACTGGAGCCCGTCATCAAACTGAGCACTATGATGGAGGCAATCCTTGATTAATTGTACCCTAAATTGTCCTCAGGCAAGTTCCATTTAGAACAAGTGTGGTGCAGTGATATCACTAATTCTAAGTTTTCATCCCTCTAAGGGACTGTAAATTCAACATTAGCTTTGCACGGTAGTAGTTAATATCTCTATATGTTTCTTGTCACTAGAGATGCGCAAACTTGTTCAATAAAGGTTTGCCAATTTCAAATTCGGTATGAGCCTCAGAAATTTGAGCACTTTTCCCAAAAGTCAGCAATGTTCAGTTTTGTTCGATAACTGATCGCGTTTTCCAAAAAATGTTTCTCTAATAGCATGTTATGCTTTTGGATAGGATTGTGGTTCTGTATGATAAATGGAGGGATGTGATTAATGAACAGAGGTGGTGGGGACTTGGGATAAGCTAGAGAATTGGCGCCTTTTTTTTCGTCTTAAAGGTAGGGTGTCACGTTTTTTTATGTTTGTATTAATAATAACGATTATGAAATCAAGTATTTTTAATACAAAATTAAATTCACTGTTTATTTAGTTTTTATTTAATTCTAGTTTTACTGAAGCACTGGGGGCTGCCATCTTGGATTTGGTGTTTGTAACAACAGTTACTCACCTCCTTTATGGCAGCCCCCAGGGCATAGAGAACAGTAGTCGGAATCCAACCCCATTTAGTACTATTAGAGAAGGCATCTGCTGTGAAATGGATGCACCTCTTGGGCTGTCCAGATCACAGCAGAGGGAGGAGATCAGCGTCATCTTTGTGAAGCACATAGTGTGTGTACTTTCCCCCTGTCACCCGCCGGGATGGATGGGGTGAGTACCGGCACCGGGCAACGGTTATTGCACTGTTACTGATTCTGGTGCTCTGCTTCCCACTCTGCTGTTCACCCCCCCGCACTCTGCCGCGGACCCCCCTCCCTCGCACTCTGCTGTGGACCCCCTTCCCTTGCACTATGCCGTGGACCCCCCTTCCCCCACACTCTGCCGCGGACCCAACTTACGGTATCTTCTATTGTTTTAAACAACGACTCAGTAGAGACAAAATTTCAAATAATTTAACTAATACATGCATGACCCGGCACATGCGTAACCAGCAGGCATTACTGTTTGAATCTTACTGCTCTAAACTGTGGACAATGGAGCCTACCCAACCACCGAATTAAAAATCAACTGCATTTGCTGCTTCTTTCTCCTCCTGCCTCATCGTTGAAACTATTCTCAGACACGTCTCTGACCATACAACCTCCACTTGTTTACCCGCTACAGTCAGAGTGAGTAAGAGCCTGTAAGCTGTTCCAGAAGTGACCATGCCTGGTGTTTTTGACCCAAGTAAGACACCAAGCACATCATATGTTTCTCAATAAAGCATTACATCTCTGCCTACACTTCACTCACAGTCTACCAGTCAGTAGTGTACACCTTACTCTACCCTCTCGCAGTACCGCAGGCAGCCATCATACCTAAACTGTTGGCCACAGAAATGCTGCCTTTCTGCCTGGTGGATACAAAGGGGTTTCCGAAACCTGATAGCCATTGCAGTCCCTCAGTATCAGTTGCCCAGTCACCTTTACTTCTTTAATAAAGCTGTGCATGAGCCACACTATCATGTCACAGACATTTTCTTTTCCTTGAAAAACTCTGTCTCCCAGGGTGCATTTCACCACTGACACCCAAACAAGCAAGCATGGCCAGTGGCGTTCCATCTCGCTGATGGGGCACTGGGTTACTCTGGTGGCTGTGGGGGCAGGCGGGGAAAGGGTTGATTACCAAGTCTTGAATTCCTTAAGGCTTGCTTCACAAACCTCTAGATCTACCGCTTACTCCACTGCTTCTGCTTCCTTTATCTCCTCTAGGGCCTTCATCTATACCCTCAACCTCTCCCTTAATGTAACATGCATTCGAAGAGTGCAAAGAGAATCCCCCACCTCAGTACAGCTCAGTCAGTGCTCAACGCAATAAGGCAGTGTTGAAATTTATATGCATTGGAGAACACAGTAACACAGCTGCAGAGTTGTGGATAGCTATTCAGGCCAAGTTTCATCAATGGCTGTCTCCACTGAACCTAGAGCCAGGGGAGGCCATGTGCAATAACTGTCCAAACCTGGTGGCGGCCCTACGCCTGTGTGACATCACACATGGGCCTTGCATGGCTCACATCCTGAATCTGGTGGTACAGAAATTTCTAGCCTACTATCCCTGCCTCAATGCGCTGTTGCAGAAGGCACGGTCAGTGTGTGCTCACTTCTGCCATTTGCACCCCGCGGCTAATCGACTTGCAACGCTACAAAGGTCTTTCGGCCTGGTGGAATTTCACTCTGCATATGTTGCAGTAACTGTGGCAGCAGCAGCAAGCCATGGTACATTATGCCATGAGGCACAGCCTGGGACACCGCAGTCTGGATGTGGGGTAAATCACAATAGCGGAGTGGGCACAAATGAAGGACCTCTCCACTCTCCTGCAGTTTCGAAATGGGTACAAATATGGTTAGCGCTGACAATGCCATCATCAGCATCACTATTCTGCTCATCTAAATATTGAAGCACACTTTGAATAGTCTGCAGGAGGAAGTGGCGGTCCCAGAGGAAAAGGAGGAAACAGAGGAGGATGAGGAAGGGATATAATTTCCTGTAAGGTCCAGACAGTCATCAGACAGGCGGTTGTCACGAGAGGGGAAAGTCCATCGATCGAGGTGGGCTCAAGGTAACAAAGTGATAGCTAAGGAACCACCAACAGAACATGGACCTGGACCTCACGGAAGTGTCCAACACAATTGCTTTCTTGCTGCATTATCTGCAACATGATGTCAATATTGTTAGTATTAGAAATAGTGTTAACTACTGGGTTGCCACTCTGTTAGATCCACGGTACAAGAGTAAATTTAGTAAGATGCTACTCCCCTTTGAAAGGGTCGCGTGGATGCTGGAGTATTGAAACAAGGTTGTAGACCATCTTATCAGTGGTTTTCCACAATACAGCGGTGAGGCGAACAGTGTGCATCACAGTTCTACAATTCCAACCACAGGGACATTGCGTCGCAATTGCAGAAACATTAGTAGCAGCAATTCAAGTGGCAAAACCAATTTAGGTTTGGCAAACATTTCTTAGATCATCGCATGCATCAGCATAACAGAGTAGAAGTCTGTCATATAGTGACCAAGATGAGGAGAGGATGGTGCTGGAGTATCTAGAGCTCAATATCGATGCCATAAGTGTTGATTGGACTCTTTTGTATTTTGGTCTTCAAAAGTGAAAGAGTGGCCTGAGCTCGGCAGTCATGACTTTGAAGTTTTGGCCTGCCCGGCAGGCAGCATTCTGTCAGAAGGTGTCTTCAGCAATGCTGGCAGTGTATTTACGGATAAGCGCATCCAGCTGTCCTCTGACATTGTAGACCTCCTAACTTTCATAAAGATAAATAAATCATGGATATCCAATGATGTTGCCACCCCAGTCTCATACTGTTCAGGTTTTGTTAAAGGACCAGACCCACGCATCCATGTCGCGGCGTTTGACTATTCATAGTCTGTGCTAATTGTTGCCACCTTTTCTGATGTCTGACCTTAATTTTTGGAAATGTGGAGGCTCCAAGTGGGGTCTCCAAATTGTCTTTTGTCTGTAGTATCAGGGATCTAGGAGAAAAAGGCCTACTTCTGTCTGTCATCTTGCTATCTCTGGTGAAGGTTGAAATATTGATTCAGGCCTTTTTACAGGGCTGGTCCCACACATCAATGTTGCGGCATTCGATTATTTGTAGTCTTTGCCAATTTTTGCTACTTTTTATGTTGTCTGACCTTCATTTTTGGAAATGTGGAGACTCCAAGAAGGGTCTCAAAACAATGCAGTCCCCCCAAAAGTAACCCCAATTTGTAAACTACACCGCTCAAGGAATTTATCTAGATGTTTGATGAGTCCCTTGAATCCCTGGGGCCTTCACAGAAGTTTATAATGTTGAAAATAAAAAAAAAAAATTACCACAAAATTGTTGCTTTCACTAGGTAGCTTTTTTTTCCCCCAAGGGTATCAGGAAAAATGCAACATAACATTTATTGTGCAATTTTTCCTGAGTACACTGATACCTCATATGTGGGGGAAATCATTTGTTTGGGTGCATGGCAGGGCTTGGAAGAGAAGTGCCATTTGAATTTTTCAAAGCAAATTAGCTGGGATTATTAGTGGACGCCATATCACGTTTGAAGACCACCTGAGGTGCTTAAACAGTTGGGCAACCCCAAAAGTGATCCCATTTTGAAAACTAGACCCCTCAAGCAATTAAACTAGATATTTGGTGAGCACTTTTAACCTTCAGGGACTTCACAGAAGTTTATAATGTTGAGCCATGAAAATATTTTTATTTTTTTTTAACACAAAATTGTTACTTCAGTCAGGTAGCTTTATTTTTACAAGGGTATCTGGAAAAAGTGCACCATAAAATTTGTCCTGAATACACAGATACCTCATATGTGGTGGAAATTAATAGTTCGGGCGCATGGAAGGTCTCAGAAGGGAAGGATCGCTATTCAAATTTTTGAAAGCAAAATTAGCTACAATCATTAGCAGATGTCATGTCGCATTTGGAGACACCCTGAGGTGCCTAAGCAATGGAACTCCCCACAAGTGACCCATTTTGGAAAGTAGACCCCTCAAAGAATTTATCTAGATTTTTGGTGAGCAGGGCTCGGAAATGATGGAGCGGCATTTGGCTAATAAATTAGCCGGATCTGGCACACATGCAGCACAGTACATTCATTTACAGTGGAAGAGCGACACCATGCGGTTGTGTGCTTCATGCACAACTTCAGTTGTACGCATGGTGACGTGCTTCCACTGTAAATGAATGTACTGTACTGCATGCGTACCGGATCCGGCATCCGGCGAAATGCCGGAGGTGTGAAACGGACCTAAGCCGCCTCACCACACTTAGACGTGGAGGAGTAAGCAGCCAGCTGGAAGACCCAATGCACTTCCAAAAATGGCGGCCGGTGCCTTGGCGTAGCAGGAACCGCAGCAGACTGCTTGCGGTTATCGTGGCGCCGATTTGTAACAAAAGGTTTTCTGCGTCCCCTGATTTTGAAGGCTATAGTTTTTTTATTTTTCTGCCGACAGAGTCATGTGAGAGCTTGTTTTTTGTGGGATGAGTTGGAGTTTTTATTGTTACCATTTTTGGTCACATAATTTTTTAATGCTTTCTATTTTACTTTTTGTGGTGCAGAATCAAGAAGAAATAGCAACTCAGCAATAGTTTTTTTTTGTTGTTTTTTTTTCGCCGTTCACCGTGCCGTAAAAGTGTTAAGATAGCTTTATTTTATAGGTAGTTACGATTACAGCAAAACCATATTTATATATGTAGATGTACAGTGGCTTGTATTTTGAGGGATAAGATGATGTTTTCATAGATACCATTTTTATTTATATATGACTTTTTTTTTACTTTTTTTACCGTGTTCACTCAAGGGGGTAACTAGTGTCAAAGTTTTATAGCTTGGATTGTTTTTTTTTGTTTATTTTAGTTTTTTTACACAAATAAAACTATTTATTGGAATTTTTTTTTATTCTTTTTGTTCTTTATTTTCAAATTTTTTTTTATTATTTTACCTTTTTTTAAAAAATTTTTTTTTTTTTACTTTTTCACGATGTTCCATTATGGGACAGCACTCCTCAGTGCTCTGATCACAGCTGCAATGTTCTGCAGTGCTCGATCACTGCAGGACATCGCAGCAGTTGTCGCTACACTGAGTGTGTGTGTGTGTGATCATGCTGCAGGAATGATCATACGCTCTCTGTAGGCCCAGAGGAGTCAGGTGACCCGGAAGCCGCCATGACGACCTCAGGTCACCATGACAATGATCAGGTCCTTGTGATTAGATCGAGGGGGTCCAAATCAGAGGGGAGAGGTAACGCGATCTCTCTACTAATCCCCTAAGTGTCGCAATCGGTATTGATCATGGCAATTAGGGGGTTAACCAGCTGGGGACGGCACATGCACCACCCCTGGCTGTCGGGTAAGCCGAGTCACCAGCCGCGATCGGGGGTGCACAGCCCCCTGTGCCCCCCACTATTTTTGGAATTTAAGGGTATGTCCCTGGTCATTAAATCACGTCAAAATAGCATGTACCTGTACAGCCCACGGGCGTGAAGGGGTTAAAAATCCATATTTATTAGAAATATAAAAATATACACATGGTTAAAACATAAGCACAAACTTACGCATTTCAGACCGCACAGGGTCCTTAATCATAGATGTGTAACGCCCCTGTAAACGGGTCGTTACAGGGTATTAAATGTTACCCCATTTTTCCCGAGCAGGAGGAAGAAGAGTCCCCACAACTTACACTCACATCACACTGGCAGGAAGGAGTTAATAGCTTTTGCAGCATGAAGTTTTGAGTCCATGACTCATCCTGTCTCGTTAATGAGCAGGTGGCTGGACACAGGCAAATCCCCATGACAACCAAGGGGAGGGGGGCCTGAATAGGAGTGAGTTTAGTGCAGAACACACAAAAAGTTTGGCAGAACGTTGAGAGGCTGCAGAGGAGTGTAGACGTCCAGAGAACAGCTCCTGGTGAGGAGATGCCACGAGACCAGGGCTGATAACACCTAGAGGAGGGGAATGGAGCTGAGGACTGGGGTTCCCTGGAGAAAGTTGTACCCGGTGGCGGTTGTGTTAGGTCCGCTACCGGGGATGAGAGAGGCAGAGAGGCGGCGAGTTACCAAGATGCTCTATGCCACGGGGACGGCACTAACGCACCGAAAGGGAGAGACCCCCAGAACACCTCACCGGACACCCCTTCCTCCTACCTGCCCGGGACCGACCAAAGGCTACAGGCGGCGAGGACCAGCACCAGGGTGCGATGTGAAACGGACTTCAAATAAAGAACAACTGGAACCGCACACCGTGACTGCTGTGAGTAATACCGCCGCACTGTGCCCACGGTGTCCCTGAGGACTGTTGCCCTGGGTCTCATAAACCTCCTGGGGCCACCCCGCTCCACCCATGGGGAGCGATTCCATCCAGCTGCCCGTAACACCTGCTCCGGAGAGAGACTGCGCAGCGGCGGCTGAACACCTGGCCGCAGACCACGGGTGGCGCTGCAAGCATCCCCCATCCCCGTCCTGTACCGTTTCCTGGGGGGGAGTGATTGCAAGCTCCCCAGGAACCCCGTAACCCTCCTTCCATTCCACTTGTAACACCGGACTGACGGTCGGACTTTCCTTTTATTGAAACCCGCCGGGGGTCACGGAAGCCGGGTCGGGCCACTCACAGCCTGACCCCGAATACCACCGGCCCGGTGACCGTGCGAGCCCTGCAAGCCCCGGCGCAAGCGTTTCAGATGCGCTTATGTTTTTACCATGTGTGTATTTTAATTATTCTAATAAATATAGATTTTTTTAAGGAGTGTGTCAGCAGCAGGGTTTGGTGTTGGAATTTTTTTTTCTCCATTTCATGTAATGCTGTCTGCCTGAAATGTTTTTAAATATGATGAGTCTCTAAGTTGTGTCTTGTTTGTACTGGTAGGGATGTGAAAGCACCAGCCCTTTACCTGTCTCTCATTCACCTCAACATTTCTTATTTCAATAGTCCATGAAGCTAGTGGCTATGCCAAAATAGTGGTGCTGCACTGCAAACCGTATTTTTGGTGTTTTTGAAGCTTTTCAACCCCATTAAAAGGTGATTTCTCCGCCTTAGCTTTGGCCTTCCATTGAATCCAATGGGGTTCCGTAAGGTTCTACTTATGGTTCGGCGAACATGAGGTTTGTTCGCTAAGGCTCGGTGAACCAAATTTTGAAAAGTTTGCTCATCTCTACTTGTCAACTCTTTTTCAAGAGGATTTTGTTGAATGTGTACAGGGGTTGGAACTCCGCAAAGGAGTACTCCATTCAGATCTCATATCAAATTATGGGCTTAAAGACTTCCCTTCCCAAATTGTATTAGGCTTCCCCTGATTTGCATTACATAACCCCATAAACCCAATGTTGACTTGGAAACCCAAGATATATTTAATTGAAGCTCTTATTGTAAGGAACACTGTCTAGGACACTGTACTAAGGTGATTACCACTAGTCTTCTGGAACTTCTCAAATTTTAGTGATGTGTTCTCTAAGAGCGGTTGTCAGGAGTTGTCACCGCATAGACCTTATGACTGCACCATAAGGTTAAAGCCTGGGGCAAAGTTGTCTAAGTGCTGACTGTAGAACTTGTCGGGCCCTGAGAGACTAGCTCTTTAATAATATATAACAAGAATTTATGTTAATGGACACATTAGGCCATCCTCGTCTCCTGTGACTGCAATTTTTTATTTGTTAAAAAGAAGGATGGTGGACTACGACCGTGCCTGGACTTCCATGAGCTTAATCAGATAATAATTGTGATCATATCTCACGCCACTCATTCCGGATCTATTTTACCAGGTTAGTGGTGCTAAATAGTTCTCTAAACTCGACATTAGGGGGCTTTTTTTTCTCATCTGGGTCAGACAGGGGGATGAGTTGAAGACAGCTTTGAATACGCCAGAAGGGCACTTAGAAAATTTGGTGATACTATTTGGTCTAACCAACGCACCTGCAGTTTTCCAGCATATTGTTAATAATGTGTTTTCTCATCTGTTAGAGAAATTTGTAATTATTCATCTTGACAATATTCTCATACAGTATGTTCATGGGATTTTTGGGCTCATATGTCAGACAAATTTTACAAAAACTTAGAGATAATAAATGATAAGCCAAACTATGTGTGTTTGCCATTCAGGAACTTCTGTTTTTGAGGTACATTGTTTCTGCTGCATGCTTTAGTATAGATCCCTTTAAATTACAAGCTATTTTGAAATGGTACCATCCTGAGAAACTTAAAGCTCTTCAATATTTTTTAGGTTTTGCTAATTATTAAAGTAAGTTTATTAGGAATTTCTCTGCCACAGCCAGATCACTTACTGAAATGGCTAAGAAGTAGAGTTGAGCGCGGTTCGCGGTTCGAGGTTCTCCAGTTCTAGGCTCGAGTGATTTTGGGGCCTGTTCTAGATCGAACTAGAACTCGAGCTTTTTGCAAAAGCTCGATAGTTCTAGAAACGTTCGAGAACGGTTCTAGCAGCAAAAAAACAGCTAATTCCTAGCTTGGTTTCCGCTGTAATAGTGTAAGTCACTCTGTGAATCACACTATTATGACATTTCAGTGTATAGTGTGCGGGAACAGCGCCTTCAGATCACTGCTGTTTCTATAATGGCGATCGCCATTTTTTTTTTTTTCCTTGTCTTCCTTCCCTAAGCGCGCGCGTCTTGTGGGGCGGGCCAGCATGTCAGCCAATCCCAGACACACACACAGCTAAGTGGACTTTTAGCCAGAGAAGCAACGGCATGTGTGATAGGATGTCCATGTCACATGTCCCTGCATTATAAAACCGGACATTTTCCTCCAGGACGCCATTATCTCTTCTGCGTCCTAGGTGTCAGACATCACTGGCGCAGCTCCGTCCTTTGTCCTATCGCTGATACAGCTGTATGCGCGCCATACACAGCGCTGGACAGCTTAGGGAGAGCACTTTCTATCAGTCCTTTTAAGGGCTCAAACCGGCAGGGTCAGAGCCATAGGTGACAGGTCCTGAAAACAGCGACAGCGTCTGTGTAGCAAAGGTCAGGGATTTTCTCCCTGCATTTCCCTATTAGGAGGGAATAGAAAGGCAGGCTTCCTTTCCTCTACCCAGAGCCCCACAATCCTGGCACTGTACCCTCCTGTCCTCTGCACACTCCAACTCATTATAACTAAGCCATTATACTAGCAAACACTCAGTGTACCTAGTGGCATCCTAAACGTGGCTATTGGACTTTGCTATAGTCCCACTAGTGCAAAGACATTTGCAGCACCTCTGCCTGCATTGCACACTCCAACTCATTATAACTAAGCCATTATACTAGCAAACACTCAGTGTACCTAGTGGCATCCTAAACGTGGCTATTTGACTTTGCTATAGTCCCACTAGTGCAAAGACATTTGCAGCACCTCTGCCTGCATTGCACACTCCAACTCATTATAACTAAGCCATTATACTAGCAAACACTCAGTGTACCTAGTGGCATCCTAAACGTGGCTATTGAACTTTGCTATAGTCCCACTAGTGCAAAGACATTTGCAGCACCTCTGCCTGCATTGCACACTCCAACTCATTATAACTAAGCCATTATACTAGCAAACACTCAGTGTACCTAGTGGCATCCTAAACGTGGCTATTGGACTATGCTATAGTCCCACTAGTGCAAAGACATTTGCAGCACCTCTGCCTGCATTGCACACTCCAACTCATTATAACTAAGCCATTATACTAGCAAACACTCAGTGTACCTAGTGGCATCCTAAACGTGGCTATTAGACTTTGCTATAGTCCCACTAGTGCAAAGACATTTGCAGCACCTCTGCCTGCATTGCACACTCCAACTCATTATAACTAAGCCATTATACTAGCAAACACTCAGTGTACCTAGTGGCATCCTAAACGTGGCTATTGGACTTTGCTATAGTCCCACTAGTGCAAAGACATTTGCAGCACCTCTGCCTGCATTGCACACTCCAACTCATTATAACTAAGCCATTATACTAGCAAACACTCAGTGTACCTAGTGGCATCCTAAATGTGGCTATTGGACTTTGGTATAGTCCCACTAGTGCAAAGACATTTGCAGCACCTCTGCCTGCATTGCACACTCCAACTCATTATAACTAAGCCATTATACTAGCAAACACTCAGTGTACCTAGTGGCATCCTAAACGTGGCTATTGGACTTTGCTATAGTCCCACTAGTGCAAAGACATTTGCAGCACCTCTGCCTGCATTGCACACTCCAACTCATTATAACTAAGCCATTATACTAGCAAACACTCAGTGTACCTAGTGGCATCCTAAACGTGGCTATTGGACTTTGCTATAGTCCCACTAGTGCAAAGACATTTGCAGCACCTCTGCCTGCATTGCACACTCCAACTCATTTTAACTAAGCCATTATACTAGCAAACACTCAGTGTACCTAGTGGCATCCTAAACGTGGCTATTGGACTTTGCTATAGTCCCACTAGTGCAAAGACATTTGCAGCACCTCTGCCTGCATTGCACACTCCAACTCATTTTAACTAAGCCATTATACTAGCAAACACTCAGTGTACCTAGTGGCATCCTAAACGTGGCTATTGGACTTTGCTATAGTCCCACTAGTGCAAAGACATTTGCAGCACCTCTGCCTGCATTGCACACTCCAACTCATTATAACTAAGCCATTATACTAGCAAACACTCAGTGTACCTAGTGACATCCTAAACGTGGCTATTGGACTTTGCTATAGTCCCACTAGTGCAAAGACATTTGCAGCACCTCTGCCTGCATTGCACACTCCAACTCATTATAACTAAGCCATTATACTAGCAATTTTTGCTGCCAGTTTAAGGGCCGTAGTTGCATTGTCAGGGATATTTATTCTTTATTATTCTGCTGTTAATAAAGCTAGACCACCACTGCAATCTACACCCCCTCTCAATTTTTACTACCACATTTTCAGTCCACAATCTTGTCGCAATCAACATGAGTGACAAAATGACAGATGCTGGTGGAAAGGGGAAGAGGCGTGGTGGAAAAGGCAAAAAAGGTTTTGTCCGTGGGGAAGGTGGCAAAGCTCCATTATCATCTGCTGAAGATAGACCATCTACCAGCAAAAGTAAGATGTCTACTACTTACCATGGACAATCCGATGTGCTCCCTTTTTTACGGACACGAACAACAGGAACAAAGGTAGATGATGGCCAAAAAAGGAAAATGCTTGAATGGATCTCAAGTGGTCCAACAAGTGCCCTCTCAGACACTTCAAGTACCGCATCCAAAAAACACCAGTCCTCTGAGTTGTCATCCCAATCAAACTTGATTTCTCCCAGCTCTGAAGTCTCCATCAGCCCTGCACAGTATGGTGGAACTGAGATGGCTGAGTCTGCAGAGCTGTTCAGTCACACTATAGCCTGGGAATCAGAGGTCTGCTCCCAAGCTACAGTGACTACAGAACAGGAAATGGTCTGCAGTGATGCCCAGAACCTTTGTGACTCTGATTCAGGCCGTGAGGACCAAGTTTCAGAGCATAGTGTTGACCCTTTGTCACAAACTGTAACACCTGTGGTTATAGACAATGAGGAACATACTGATGAAGATGAGACTCAGATACCCGATTGGGATGACAACTTAAATATTCGGTCAGGGCAAGAAGAGGCTCGGTCTGAGGGGGAGGGGAGTGCAAACACAACAATTGATGATGAATTTCTAGATCCCACCTACTGTCAACCCACAGTCAGGCACTCGAGGAGGTCAACAGAGGTGGTGGAGGAGGATGCAACTGATGACGAAGTTACCTTGCGCCTTCCTGGACAGAGTCGGAGTACTGGTAGCACGTCTACAACTGCATCCTCAGCCACCACTCTGCCTCTGAGCATTATTCGGGGTGGATCAAAAGGTCGCATGGCCTCTAAGCCTTGCCTAGCCTGGTCCTTTTTTAACATAGAAAAAGATCGCCCAAATTATGTGATCTGTAAAATTTGTCATGGTTCTCTTAGTAGAGGTCAAAACCTCAGCAGTTTGACTACTTCTTCCATGAATCGTCACATGAATAAATATCATATGGCCCGGTGGGAAGCTCACCGTGCTGCAATGCGGCCTAGCGGAGCGAACCATCCACCGCCTGCCCCTTCCAGTGCATCCGCGTGCTCGTCATCTTCTAGGACTGTGGGGACAGCTGTCACACCTGTTTTTCCACCCACAACTTCCACCACTGTAACCGCAACAGGCAGTTTGCTTGGTAGGTCGTCAGTTGTTTTGGAAGGGGAAACAAGTGAGTGTGTACAGCTCTCTCAGACATCGATAGCACCAACTTTGGATGAAGGCAACATCATGTCTCCGCCTGCACTTTCCTCACAAACCTGCATTTTTCCAGGGACACCCTACTCAACACCGTCTACACACAGCAGCCAGATCTCTGTCCCTCAGATGTGGACAAAAAAAGGCCATTTCCTGCGACCCATGACAAAGCTAAGAGGTTGACTCTATCCCTCTGTAAGCTGTTGGCTACAGAAATGCTGCCTTTCCGCCTAGTGGACACACAGGATTTTAGAGACCTTATGTCTGTCGCTGTGCCCCAGTACCAGATGCCTAGTCGCCACTACTTCTCTAAGAAAGGTGTGCCCGCGCTACACCAGCATGTCGCACACAACATCACCGCTTCCTTGAGAAACTCTGTGTGTGAACGGGTGCATTTCACCACCGATACTTGGACCAGTAAGCATGGACAGGGACGTTACATGTCGCTCACTGGGCACTGGGTAACTATGGTGATAGATGGTGAAGGGTCTGCTGCACAAGTCTTGCCGTCCCCACGACTTGTGTGTCAATCCTCTGTCTGTCCAAGTTCCGCCACTGCTTCTGCATCCTCCACCTCATCTGGGTCCTCCACCTCCGCCCCAAGCCTGCCTGGTCAGGCCACCAGCGTTCTCACTGCGCAGAAGGAATCACGCACCCCTTTATTACTATGCTGGCAGCAGAGCGCAACGGCATCAGGCGGTCTTTAGCTTGACATGTCTTGGGAATAAGAGTCACACAGCTGAGGAGTTGTGGTCAGCTCTGCGGTCCGAGTTTAATAAATGGTTGTCTCCACTCAACCTGCAGCCTGGTAAGGCCGTGTGCGACAATGCTGCAAACCTGGGTGCGGCCCTTCGCCTGGGCAAGGTGACACACGTACCTTGTATGGCTCACGTGTTGAACCTTGTCGTGCAGCAATTTTTAACACACTATCCCGGCCTAGATGGCCTTCTGAACAGGGCACGAAAACTGTCTGCTCACTTCCGCCGTTCAAGCGCCGCAGCTGAGCGACTTGCATCGCTCCAGAAGTCTTTCGGCCTGCCGGTTCATCGCCTGAAATGCGATGTGGCGACACGCTGGAATTCAACTCTCCACATGTTACAGCGACTGTGGCAGCACCGCCGTGCCCTGGTGCAATACGTCATGACGTATACCTGGGCCAACGAGATGCAGAGGTGGGGCAGATCACCCTGATGGAGTGGTCTCAGATCAAGGACCTATGCACCCTTCTGCACAGTTTCGACATGGCGACGAATATGTTTAGCGCTGACAATGCCATTATCAGCATGACGATTCCAGTCATTTACATGCTGGAGCACACGCTAAACACTATTCGGAGTCAGGGGGTGGGACAACAGGAAGGGGATGAACTACAGGAGGATTCATATGCGCAAGACACAACAACATCACCAAGGTCCAGACGTCCATCATCACCAAGGCGCCAGGCATGGGAGCATGGGGGACAGGGATCAACAAGGGCGCATGGTAGCAGGCGAGATGTTGAGGAAGGTGCAGGAGGACATGAAGAAATGGAGGACGAACTGTCCATGGACATGGAAGACTCAGCAGATGAGGGAGACCTTGGTCAAATTTCAGTTGAAAGAGGTTGGGGGGAGATGTCAGAGGAAGAAAGAACGGTTAGCACCTCTATGCCACAAACACAGCGTGGACTTGGTCCGCATGGCTGCGCAAGACACATGAGTGCCTTCTTGTTGCACTACCTCCAACATGGCCCTCGTATTGTCAAAATTAGAAGTGATGATGACTACTGGCTTGCAACACTATTAGATCCCCAGTACAAGTCCAAATTTTGTGACATAATTCCAGCCATAGAAAGGGACGCACGTATGCAGGAGTATCAGCAGAAGCTGTTACTCGATCTTAGATCCGCTTTTCCACCAAACAACCGTGCAGGTGCAGGGAGTGAATCTCCCAGTTGTAACTTGACAAACATGGGACGGTCTCGTCATCTTCAACAGTCTACACGTACCAGTAGGACCGTATCTGGTGCTGGTAACAGCAATTTTATGGAATCTTTTCATAATTTTTTTAGACCCTCCTTTGCAAGGCCACCAGAGACAACAAGTCTGACACATAGTCAACGGCTGGAGAGGATGATACAGGAGTATCTACAAATGAACATCGATGCCATGACTTTGCAAATGGAGCCTTGCTCATTTTGGGCTTCAAATCTAGAAAAATGGCCAGAGCTATCCAGTTACGCCTTGGAGATTTTGTCGTGTCCAGCTGCCAGCGTTGTCTCTGAACGTGTCTTCAGTGCTGCTGGGTGTGTGCTGACAGATAAGCGCACGCGTCTGTCCAGTGACAATGTGGACAGACTGACGTTCATCAAAATGAACAAGTCATGGCTCCAGAAGGAATTTACTACCCCTGTGTCATCCTGGGGAGAGTAAATGCTTGTGGATTTGGAATGTGCTTGATGCAAATCTAGCTGTGAAGTGTACAACTAGGGCACAAGTGCTGCCACTGAAGGGGTGGGTGTGTGTGGGGCACAATTTTTGGAAAAAAGGGAGACTCCGCTTGGAGTAACCCTTGCTTACATTGTTTTTAAAAGAAGCCAAGATGAACAAGTCATGGTTCAGCAAAGACTTTGCTACCTACCCCGGTGTCATCCTGGGGACAGGTAAGAATAGCGTATTTTGGAATGTGCTTGATGCAAATCTAGCTGTGAAGTGTACAACTAGGGCACAAGTGCTGCCACTGAATGGGTGGGTGTGTGGGGCACAATTTTTGGAAAAAAGGGAGGCTCCGCTTGGAGTAACCCTTGCTTGATGTGTTTTTAAAAGAAGCCAAGATGAACAGAGCTGGGATCAGGAAAAACTTTGCTACCTACCCCGGTGTCATCCTGGGGACGGATAAGAACGGCGTATTTTGGAATGTGCTTGACGCAAATCTAGCTGTGAAGTGTACAACTAGGGCACAAGTGCTGCCACTGAAGGGGAGGGGGGGGGTGGGGCACAATTTTTGGTAAAAAGGGAGACTCCGCTTGGAGTAACCCTTGCTTACATTGTTTTTAAAAGAAGCCAAGATGAACAAGTCATGGTTCAGCAAAGACTTTGCTACCTACCCCGGTGTCATCCTGGGGACGGTTAAGAATAGCGTATTTTGGAATGTGCTTGATGCAAATCTAGCTGTGAAGTGTACAACTAGGGCACAAGTGCTGCCACTGAATGGGTGGGTGTGTGGGGCACAATTTTTGGAAAAAAGGGAGGCTCCGCTTGGAGTAACCCTTGCTTGATGTGTTTTTAAAAGAAGCCAAGATGAACAGAGCTGGGATCAGGAAAGACTTTGCTACCTACCCCGGTGTCATCCTGGGGACGGATAAGAACGGCGTATTTTGGAATGTGCTTGATGCAAATCTAGCTGTGAAGTGTACAACTAGGGCACAAGTGCTGCCACTGAAGGGGTGGGTGTGTGTGGGGCACAATTTTTGGAAAAAAGGGAGACTCCGCTTGGAGTAACCCTTGCTTACATTGTTTTTAAAAGAAGCCAAGATGAACAAGTCATGGTTCAGCAAAGACTTTGCTACCTACCCCGGTGTCATCCTGGGGACGGTTAAGAATAGCGTATTTTGGAATGTGCTTGATGCAAATCTAGCTGTGAAGTGTACAACTAGGGCACAAGTGCTGCCACTGAATGGGTGGGTGTGTGGGGCACAATTTTTGGAAAAAAGGGAGGCTCCGCTTGGAGTAACCCTTGCTTGATGTGTTTTTAAAAGAAGCCAAGATGAACAGAGCTGGGATCAGGAAAGACTTTGCTACCTACCCCGGTGTCATCCTGGGGACGGATAAGAACGGCGTATTTTGGAATGTGCTTGATGCAAATCTAGCTGTGAAGTGTACAACTAGGGCACAAGTGCTGCCACTGAATGGGTGGGTGTGTGGGGCACAATTTTTGGAAAAAAGGGAGACTACGCTTGGAGTCACCTTGCGGTGTTTTACATGATTTTAGAAGGGCGTGCCATGCCTATATCTGTGTGTCCTCCTCTTTTTCCTTGTCCAGCTGTTTTGTTTTCACATGAGTATATGTCCTTGTCACTTTCCCATGTGTTTGTGTTGTGTTGTGAGTTGTTTGTCACCTTTTGGACACCTTTGAGGGTGTTTTCTAGGTGTTTTTCTGTGTTTGTGATTGCCTGCCATTGTTTCCTATGCAGTTCGAGTTCGGTTCGTCGAACGTTCGACGAGCCGAACTCGAACGGGACCTCCGTTCGGCGAACCAACCTCGAGCCGAACCGGGACCGGTTCGCTCATCTCTACTAAGAAGGGTAAGGATTTCTTTAAATGGACTCATGATCCTTTGTATATGGCTTGAAATGCATTCATAAGTGTTTCTCATCAGCCCCTGTTTTGGTTCAGCCTGATGTGTCTCAACCTTTTAAGTTAGAGATGGATGCAGCAAAAGTGAGGGTGGGGGCTTTATTAACTCAGGGTCCGTCTCTTGGTAAACTGTGTCCTAGCACCTTCTTTTCTAAGGAATTATCTTTGGCTGAATGTAATTATGATATTGGTAACAGGGTGTTTGAGAAATGGCAACACTTTGTGGAAGGAGATATTCATCCTGTTTAGAGTTGAGCGATGTTCGAGGTTCACCAATTTCATGTTCGAGTGATTTTGGGGGTGCTCGAGATCGAACTCAAACTCGAACTTTTTGCTAAAAGCTCAACAGTTCGAGTTACGTTCGAGAACGGTTCGATCACCAAAAGCAGGGCTTTTTACAGCTACAGTGTGCAGGGAGCCATCGCTGGCAGCCGGCGGTAAGCTGGTAACCAAGATAAATATCGGGTATCCAAGCAAAGCACTTTGCTTGGTAACCCGATATTTACCCTGGTTATGTGTGCAGGGAGCTGACACTTCCCCGCTGGGCTCCGCCCCCTCCTGAACTCGGCATGTACACACACACACTCACACTCACCTGTCCCCAGCCATGCAGTCCCCAACACTCATGTCCTCAGTGCCACATGACCCGCCAAGCTCCACCCACTTCGCACTCAGCCGCCTGCACACATGGCCCCGCTAGGCTCCACCCACTTCACACTCCGCCGCCCGCACACATGGCCCAGCTAGGCTCCACCCACTTCGCACTCCGCCGCCCACACACATGGCCATGCTAGGCTCCACCCACTTTGCACTCCGCCACCTGCACACATGGCCCCGCTAGGCTCCACCCACTTCGCACTCCGCACACATTACCCCGCTTAGCTCCATCCACCTCGCACTCCGCACACATTACCCCGCTTGGCTCCAACCACCTGGCACTCTGCACACATTACCCCGCTTGGCTCCACCCACCTCGCACTCCCCACACATGGCCCTGCTTGGCTCCACCCACCCAGCACTCCGCACATATTACCCCACTTAGCTCCACCCACCTCGCACTCCGTACACATTACCCCGCTTGGCTCCACCCACCTGGCACTCTGCACACATTACCCCGCTTGGCTCCAGCCACCTCGCACTCCGCACACATTACCCCGCTAGGCTCCACCCACCTCGCACTCCGCACACATGGCCCCACTCGGCTTACCTGCGGGGATGAAGTCCTGCCTTCCCGACCTCAGCGCTGTCACTGTCTTCCATGGCCGCCGCTTGTCACATCTCCTCTTCTCGCTGTCGACCCGAGATTGTGACTAGCCTTGACGTCACAGGCTCCCACGATTCTTGGCTGTGAAGTCGGTGGTCATTGAATTCAGTGACAGCTCTGCTATCAGCAGTGCAGGAGATCGTCACCACAGGTAATGTACCTCGCTCCTGACAGCAGCACTTGTCATGCCCTGCAGTGACCTGGGCTGACCTATTGATGTTAGCTCAGGTCACTGCATTGCTCTCCCAGCCAATGGGAAACATTCTGTTCTTCATTGACTGGGACATTGACTATGGTATGGATCGTCATGGGAACCCCTTGGATTACAGCAGACCTGGATTTGTTTTTCTTTCTAATAAATTGGTGCAAGAGGGAATGTGTTGGGGAGTGTTTTTTCAAATAAAAATGTTTTTGTCGTCTATTTTTCCTTTATTACTGACTGGGTTGGTGATGTCGGGTATCTGATAGACGCCTGACCTCACGAACCCCAGGGCTTGATGCCAGGTGACATTACACATCTGGTATTAACCCCATATATTGCCCCGTTTGCCACCGCACCAGGGCACGGGATGAGCTGGGGCGAAGCACCAGGATTGGCACGTCTAATAGATGCGCCACTTCTGGGGTGGCTGCGGCCTGCTATTTTTAGCCTGGGGAGAGTCCAATAACCATGGACCTCCCTAGTGTGAGAATATCAGATCCCAGCTGTCCGCTTTACCTTGGCTGGTGATCCAATTTTGGGGGGACCCCCACGTGTTTTTTTTTTTAATTATTTATTTAATTTAAAATAACAGCGTGGGGTGCCCTCACTTTAAGATTACCAGCCAAGGTGAAGCTGCCAGCTGTGGTCTGCAGGCTGCAGCTGTCTGCTTTACCCTAGCTGGCTACAAAAATAGGGGGAACCTCACGTCATTTTTTTTAAAAATGTATTTGATTTTTTTGGTAAATACAAGGCTAAGCACCCCTTAGTGCCACATGAAAGGCACCAAAGGGTGCAAAATACAAAATGCAGGAGACAGGGACATTATGTGTCTTTCTGCCATTATAATGACAGAAAAGACTGATATGAATTTTACAAGCACAAGAAAATCACCAGAGCACTCTATGCTGTGAAAAGCAGTAGAAAATGGCACTGGAGTGAACATGTGACCGCCTCATGTAGGTTGAAGCTATGGATCCTGGGTAAATTTATGTATTTCCCCTCCTTCAGTTTTTTTGCAGTACGCAAAAAAAACCGAAGGCACATGGATGACAGATGACTTACAGCCCGTATACGGAACGGAAACGGATGCCACACGGATGCACCCGTGAAAAAAAAGGACCGATTTTTGCGGACCGTAAAAACGGATCAGTCGTGTGAATGTAGCCTTATTCTGATCTGCCATTTATTAACAGCAGGCAGAAATAAGTGAATAGCGACCCCCAGCGTCAGAAAATCTCCGGGGTTTCAGGGGTAGCTTAGACCCTGGAGATCATGATTCAGGCCGGTTTTTCCGGTCCCCGCTCACATGATCATCGGTATACACCGTATACCGATGATCATGGTACAGTAAATGACATCGCCGGTAAAAAATTATTTATCTCCCATCTGGCATGAACAAACATGTCAGATAGGAGATAAATCTCCTCCCCGGTCCCCTCCGGTCCCCCGGTGTCGCCAAAGCGCCCCCTCCCGGAAATCCAAGATGGTCGCGCGCACAGCAGCGCGCCGGCTGCATTCACCCTACTCCTCTGATTTCTGTCACATGTGCCATGACACATGCGACAGAAAACTCCTCCCCAGGCCCTGTCAGGTCACCCCCTATAACCCCACCGGTGTTCCCCGGTGTTCCACGGTATCTGTGCAGTGTTGATCTCCCGTGGCCCCCTCCTTCACAATAGACGCTGCCGCATGCACAGAGTGGCTGTCAGCTCAGCTTCCTGTGTTCAGACACAGTGAGTGGCAGTAACCATGCATCTGTAAGCAACTGCAATGCCCTGCTCATGAGGTAAGGAACATAGTTGATCAGGAGAGCTATACTATATTTCCAAATGGAGGTATTTGATTTTATAGTTGCCCTGCTGAACGACTACCAAACATGAGAGTCCGTTATACGCCACAAGAAAACACATCTAAATAGCAAACTCTGTTGTTTAGTATTCATTCAGCTGGATAACTGGACTTAAAGGGGTATTCCATCTCCAAGATCCTATCCCCAATATATAGTAGGTTGAATAGCAATAATATCAGCAAATACCAATATTTGGAAATGTAGAATAGTTCTCCTGATTATGCATGCCCTTACCTCATCAGCAGGGCATTGCAGCTTTGGTAGCAACAGTTACGACATGGACTCTGCTGCTGTGGACCCGGGGAGAGTGGGTGCAGATTCATTGCACCCACACTCCTCAAATGGAGGGTCTGCACTCCTAGAAAATGGGGGATACGTTCCCTGAGCGTGTCCCCCCATATTCTAGACGGTCCAGAGTCATCGTGGGACCCCCTTATTTTTTTTCCTTACAATAAATTGGTGAAAGAGCGAATGTTTTGGGGAGTGTTTTCTCAAATACATTTTTCTTTGTCTATTTTTTTTGTTAGTACTGACAGTTTGTGATGTCGGGTATCTGATAGACTCCATAACATCACAAACTGCTGGGCTTGATGTCAGGTGACCTTACAGCTAGTATCAACCCCATTTACTACCCCGTTTGCCACTACACCAGGGCACGGGATGAGCTGGGGTGAAGCGCCAGGATTGGCGCATCTAGTGGATGCGCCACTTCTGGGGCGCCTGTGGTCTGCTATTTTTAGGCTGTGAAGTGCCAATAACTATGGACCTTCCCACCCTGAGAATTCCAGACCACAGCTGTCCGCTTTACCTTGGCTGGTGATCCAATTTGGGGGGGACCCTACTTTTTTTTGTAATTATTATTTATAAAATAATTATAAAAAAGAGCCTGGGGTGACCTCCACATTGGACCCCCAACCACGGTAAAGCTGCCAGCTGTGGTTTTCAGGCTACAGCCATCTGCTTTACCCTAGCTGGCTATCAAAACTGGGGGGACCCCATGTCATGTTTTCTTTAACTATTTTTTTAAATAAAAAAATGAAAACTCTTCCCTGTATTTTGATTGCCAGCCAAGGTAACGCCAGGCAGATGGGGGTGGCAACCCATAGCTGTCTGCTTTAACTGTGCTGAGAATCAAAAATACCGCGGGGCCCTACGTCATTTTTTTTTAATGATTTATTTTTATAGCACTGTGATGTCAGGCAATCAAAATACAGGGAAGCCCATTTTTTTTTAGTTTTTTAAATAAATAATAATAAAAAAAATATATGGTCTCCCGCTGCATTTTTTGTATTGCTAGATAAGGATAATTCAATCAGCTACTGGTTGCTAACCCCCACTGCTTGGTGTTACCTTCACTGTCAATTTAAAATCCAGGGGAAGGCATTTTTTATTTTTTTTTCCCAAAAAACTAAAAAAAAAAAATGACGTGAGCTTCGCCATATTTTTGTATGCTAGCCAGGTACAGCAGGCAGGTACGGGCTGCCCCCAACCCCCAGCTGCCTATTTGTACCTGGCTGGGAACTACAAATATAGGGAAGCCCTTTTTTTAATTATTTCATGAATTTCATGAAATAATTAAAAAAAAAAAAACAAGTGGGCTTCGCCCCATTTTTGTGTCCAGCCGGGTACAACTAGGCAGCTGGGGATTGGAATCCGCAGCACAGGTTAGCCCGAGGTTTCTGGGCCCCTCTGCTGAGAATTGAAGTCTGCAGCCGCCCCAGAAAATGGCGCTCTCATAGAAACGCCATCATCTGGCGCTGTATCCAACTCTTCTAGCTGTCCTGGTGATAGTGGCTCGCTGGGTAATTATGAGTTAATACTAGCTTTGTTTTACTAGCTAGTATTAAGCCAGAGATTCTAAATGTCAGGCAAGGTTTACCCGGCCATTAAGAATCTCCAATAAAAGGTTAAAAAAAAGGCACCACACAGACAAAAAATACTTTAATAGAAATAAATACACCGACACACTTAGAGACTCCATGTTTATTACTCCCTCGTATCCCTCAATGATCCATGGTCTTCGGTCTTCTTTCTCCTTCAACACATGCAGCTCTGCTCCATCAGCAGCACTGCATGGGAGAAAGATGCTGCTCTCTGTGCAGGCTTTTCACTCCGTGAGTGATCAGTGCTGCTTGCTGTTAGCGGTACCATCACCGCTGACAGACAGGTTGCCATAGCAACGGTGCTCCGATCACGTGATTCCCGGTGCCGCTGCGGCTGTTAGCGGTGACGTCACCGCTAACAAGCGCGTTGCTATGGCAACGGTGATCTCCGTTATTTCCCGGCTGTGTCAGCCGGTCAATAATGGAACGGGGAAGCAGAACAGGGAGTCGATCGTGTGCCAGAGCATGTCGCTGGTACACGGCGATACACAAACGTGCACCATGTACCGAAGAGTGCAGTGACAGGTCCTAGCATGACTTCAAAGCCATGTGACCAGTCTGTAGACAATGAGATAATAGACACGTGACTGGTCACATGGCTATTTTGACATCACGATAGGTCCTGCATCACTGCTGGTTACCGGGAGGACGCAGCGATTACCGAGGGAAAAGCTGCGGGAGACAGAATGCAGGACAGATCGCGGGCACCGGTAAGTGTTATGGCAATGTTTATTAACTGTATGTATACATTTATAATGTGTTTTTATGTGTTTGTGATTGCCTCCCATTGTTTTCAATGGGGTTCGAGAGGTTCGTCGATGGCTCGTCGAACGGGGCACCGTTCGACGAACCGAACCGAACTCGAACTCCAGGGGGGTGGCTCATCTCTAATCCTGTTACAGTAATTACATACCATAAAAACCTTCTTTACCTTAAGTTGGTTAAGTGTCTTATACCAAGACAAGCTCAGTGGTCATGTTTTTCAATAGGTTTAATTTTTACAATACTTATCGCCCTGGTTCTAAAAACATGAAAGCCAATGCTTTGTCCAGGAGTTTTCCGGAAGAGGGGGGTCACTGTCAGGATCTTATCCCTATCCTTCAGGAGGGAGTGGTAGTGTTGGTGTTCAGTAATGATGTGGAGTCTGAGATTGGTGGAGTCTGAAATTGTGTATATACCATCTTCTGCTGGTAATGTGGACATTTTTATAGTGGTGGATAGGTTTTCTAAAATGACACATTTTATTGCCTTACCATTGTTGTTGGTTCAGTAGCATTTGCTTGACTTTGGTACTAAGTATAAGCGTGCAGCTGACTGTAGACGCGTGCCTGGTCCGGACCTCTGTATGGATGATATGGTGTTATTGTCTACAAGAAACATTAAACTTAAGGTTTCTTCACTTAAATAAGGACCACGGTTTATTGGTCCGTTCAGAATCACTGCTGTCATTAACCCACTGGCTTTCTGCCTGGCATTACCGACATCCTACAAGATTCATAATGTTTTTCATAAATCCTTGTTAAAGAAATGTATGGGTTTGTGACCCCTCTTAGCTTACCTCCTCCTCCCATCCTAGTTGATGGGTCATTAGAATTTTGGTATATAAGATCATTGATTTCTGTTTTGTTTGCTATTCATTACAGTACTTGGTTCATTAGCAAGGTTATGGTCCTGAGGAGAGGACTTGGGTACCAGTCTCAGATATTCATGCGGAGCATCTGGTTAGGTCATTTCATCTTTTCTATCTAGAAAGACCAAGTCCTGAGGGTCCAGTTGCCCCGCTTAGAGGGATAGGCTCTGTCACACCATGTTCTGCATGAACTTAATCAATTGAGATGGCGGTCTCAGATTGTCTCTGTTCCCATTGCAGAAACTGACATTCCACTAGATGGTTTCTCTGTTGTCTCTGATCAACACAGGTAGACTCATGTATCAACATGCTGTGTGTTCAGTCATAGTCAGGCTAGCAATAGTTAACTTCTGCTAGATTGCTTGTTTGACTTCCTCACAACATGTAATCAAAGGAGCCTATCACATCTGCTCCTCATACTTAAGCTGGATGAAATCTTTCACCAATTTCAGCTATAGGTTTACCCATCGTCTTCCCTCCTTTCTCTTGTTTTCCTCCTTATCTTTTAATGTCTTATAGCTCTGTGAGTGCGTGCTGTGGGAGAGAGTTTTGTGTTCTCCTGTCTGTTCATTTTTGTGGGTTTAATCTCACACCTGTACTGGTCCCTCTTGGGGGGAGGGGGATATCAGATCAGGGTTGCTCAGAAACAGCGCTAGGAAGGAGACTCAGGCATCCCCACCTTTAGGAATATCCATGAGACTAGGGATAACACACGGTTCCCTAGCCTGATGGTCAGCTTACCAGCCCCGGATTCCTGCCATCCCCATAGCCATCAAGAATAACCATCATCGGGAATAATTACACCATACCTGTTTATTACCTTTGTCGATGTCACATCGATAGAGTTCACTGGTCATGCTGTATTTATTGGCAAATTGTCCTACCATTTACCCCCTCACTCTTCATACTGTCTCCTTACATATCATGTGAATCACTAGTGGACACAGGTTGGAAAGGGCCCCTTTGCAGACCAAGAGCTCATAAAAATGCAAAATTGCACCTGCTTTGGAGGTAGGCATGGTCCCTCTTTCCTCTTGGGCACCTGTGCGATTGTACAGGTTGCACCAATGATATGTCCAACCCTGATGTGAATACACAATGTAAATGTAGCATATGTACACAAAATGAGATACCATAGGTAACTAGGTAAAATCTCCACAGCAACAGGCTCAATTTTAACAAACGGCTATTGCAAAGGATATTCAATGCCTTGATTTTCCTAAACATGACAAGTGGAGTTTGAGTAGCACACACAATTAAAGGGAATCTGTCAGGTAAAAAAAGTTTATTAACCCACAGAAATAGAGTTAATGTCCAGGTTAATAGTGTTGTGATGCTTCCTGACACTTTCACTGATGAAACTAACTATTTCTCCTGGCCACCACAGGTTTACAGTCATAGGGAAGGCACTGGCATGGTTTCGCCCCAGCAGCAGGGTTATTAGTGCAGGCACCAGGCAGCATCAGAAAGCTATTAACCTGCAGGTTAATCCCATATCTGCTGGTTAATAGCATATTTTTTTTTTTTTACTTTACATGTTCGGTTATTTTTGGTAAAAGAATGGCAGACTCACTTTTAATCCTCCTACAGAATCATGAACAGGAGGCAGACTCTATTCTGGTGTATATAAATCTTCAGCTATTTTATTTCCACAGTTCAAGGAAACAATGAGGAAACACAGTACCAAATTTTATTTTATTGCATGTGTGCCTCCCCCGTGCCAGCAGCCGGTGCTGCTTGGATCCGGATCTACGGTACGGCTCGAGGGGTTCTCCGGACCCGGGGATCGTGCGGGCACTCTGAATAAAAGGGGACGTATTTATACGGTATTGGTTGTACAATGTCTGTAACGCCACCCGCGGTGTGTGGTGAGATGTAGCACCACTGCTGCCATTGCGGGACACCCGGGAAAGTTGGGCTGGCAGCTGGATGTTAACCCCTCTGTGGGTAGGGATGGATGTCCCGGGGCCCAGTGTCTCTATGCTGAGGATGGTGATTGCAGGGGCCGGCGCACCCGGCCAGGCCGGGGATGTTTCTCACGGTCGAATAAAGTACACAAGTCCTGTGGTAAACCAAGGTGGCCGGCTGCCGCAGATGGGTGTATCTGATACCACACCCGGGTTGGTAGTCAAAGTCTCTCTCCTCTGCACTCGGTGTGTTGTAAGTAGAACTTTCCGGTTTGAAACACAGGTGTCCGCTCCTGGTCCTTTGGTTGGGAGCCGTGCCCATCTGATGCTCACCTTTGGAATCTACGGGCCCTGGTGGTTGTCCTATCCCTCTCGGTGGGTGGTTGTCTACTTTTCGGGACTTAGGTTGGGACAGGACCTAAAATCCTGCCTGTGAAGATGTAATTTACCCTCTAACTGTATATGCTGTGATACTATGTCATGTGTTAGGTTGACCTAACGGTCACAGCTGTTGCCAGCGATGTCCGAATGCAGAGAAGGTACCGGTGACCCCCCCTCTGCTACTCCGTCTCAATGAAAACAAGCGAACGCCGTTATACACATAAGACTGGAGATGTGCGGCTCCGAATAGAAAGTGTATTGGTATTGTTTACATTACAAAGTTATACAAAGTTGATTAGGGCGTAACTATGCAACATACATATTCATTAAAGGCGTGAATTACATATTCCCAGCAAGAGAAATTAATATAATGACTTATACTCCAATAACAAGATGTTTTTCAGTCGTCTCTAAGTCAAAACATTCTGCGTCCTTGAAGTTGGTCTCACAGTTTATTACGCAAATAAGTCTGGTTCGGTCTTGTCAGGGAGAATGAATTTCTATTATTTTCTAAGTCAGTGAAAAAGGTTAACTCTTTCCTCACAATCCCCCCTATTGGCGTGATTGATGGACAGGGGGCCATCGAGAAGCTTTGGACTATAGAGAAAGCAGGCTAGCCTCCAGATACTTTCTGAGCCGCGGGTGTGCTCAGGGAGTGTCGTCTCACATCCGTCACCCAGGACTGCCTGCATGCCTCTCGATAGGAGTCTCATCATGATATGCCAAGGTGATTTCTAGAGGAAAGAGTAGAGAAGAGAAAAAAGGCATATTAGTGATTTCTTACGGGTGCTGAATAATCATTGTATCTACATTGCTTCAAGCAGCGGGAAAACAAAGCCATTAGCAACTTGAACACTACATAAGCAACTAGTAAACAGAGTAACACTTGGAACACTGATAGTCTGTTGTAACAGCCTCCCCATTGAAACACTTTGTTTATTGGGACTGGTATGGCTAAGTATGGCATGGAAGAGGCTGTCACAAGTGCGTGTGTACATATCCAGCAGTCTGTGATCTCAAGTTTTTCAGCTAACACTTCATGATGGGTCTCAAATGAATTCTGCCGTGGTGTAGAAGGCCCCAAAAAGGGAGTACACATAGAAATACTTATCAGCAGTATTAGGCCTTCTTGCAGTGGCTGGCATGGACCCATGTCGATCTCCCCTCAAGTTTGACGGAGGTTGGAGTGGTCAGCTGGACAGTCAAAGGCCCATCGAATCGTGGCTCAAGGGTCTTTCTCACGTGCTTCTTTAGGTAGACCCAGTCACCAGGCTTTAGAGAGTGGGTTCCTGGAATGGCATCAGGATCAGGTAGAGAAGAGTAGACCCTTTGGTGGGTTTCAGTTAGTCTGTTCTGCAGGGAAACAACATAAGATGTTAGGCTATCACATTGCAGGTGTAACTCCTGCGGGAAGTAGCATCCTAATCTGGGTGCACTACCAAAGAGTATTTCAAATGGTGAGAGCCTGTGCTTTCCCTGCGGGGTGGTCCTTACAGAGTAAAGAGCTATGGGGAGACATTCTGTCCATGGTCTACCAGTCTCCTCCACTGCCTTGGCTAGTTTGAGCTTTAGAGTGCCATTTAACCTTTCCACTTTCCCTGATGATTGTGGGTGGTAAGGCGTGTGTAAGGCTGACTGCATGCCTAACAGGGCACAGGTGTTCTGAAAAACTTGTCCAGTGAAATGAGTACCTCGGTCTGACTCTATGACTTCAGGGAGTCCAAACTGAGGCACCAGCTCACAGGCCAATTTCTTTGCTGTAATTCGGGCTGTGGCTGAACTGACAGGGTAGGCCTCTGGCCATCCTGAGAAGAGGTCTACACAGACAAGTACAAACTCGTAGATGCCATGTTTTGGCAACTGTATATAGTCTATTTATACTCTTTGAAATGGGGCAAACGTCTTTGGCATGTGTCTTTGCAGGGATTTAGTTAGCTGGCCTGGATTGTGTTGTTGACAGATGTGACAATCCTTTATTCTCTGGGAGGCGTATTGTCTGAAGCCGGGGGCTATCCAATATGGTTGCATCTGGTTCATGATTGAGTTTGTGCTACCGTGTGTGGGATAGTGGAGTACTTGGAAAATGGCAGGGAACCAACTGCGTGGCAGGACGGGAAGTCCGTTTAAGCGCCAAATCCCCTCCACCTTTTCTGCCCCCTTGGCCCGCCATCCGGCCTTTTCTTCCTCAGAGGCGTTTTCTTGTGTCTCAAAGAGGTTCTGCATTTCTTCCTCCGTCGTTGACACTGTTTCCGTCTCCTTCAAAGGGAGTAAGGCGGCTTGTTTTGCTGTTTGATCGGCCAAGCGATTTCCCCTTGCCTCGGGTGTTTGAGCCTTGGTGTGGGCAGCAACCTTTATGATTGCTAGCTGTTTTGGTATCAAGGCTACTTCCATTAGTTTCTTCACTGAAGCTCCATGCCTGATGGGATTTCCTGTTGCTGTCAGGAATCCTCTTGTCTGCCAGATAGTGCCAAAATCGTGCACAATGCCGTGTGCATAGGCTGAGTCCGTGTAGATGTTCGCTGTTCGTTCTTCCAGAAACTCAATTGCCCAAATGAGGGCAAGAAGTTCTGCTTCTTGAGCAGATATGCGTGGATGTAGCGGTTGTTTGGCTAACACTGCATATAGAGTCACTACTGCAAATCCGGTGTGGAACTTGCCTGCTTCATCAGCGTACCTGCTACCATCCACAAAAAGTTCAAAGTCTGGATTTGTAAGCGGTGTTGCCTGTATATTGTGCAGGGGCTTTGCCTCATGTTCAATGAGTTCCTGACAATCATGATCAAATGGTGCACTGGTACGTTTGTCACTCTCTTCTGTCCTCTCTTCTGTCCCCCCTTCTAAACTTGTAAAGATCAGCAGATCAGCAAGGTTTAGACTTGTAACTCGAGCAAATGAGATGTTTGGGGGTAGCAACAGCGTGCACTGGAGTCTGACCTGTCTTGCCATGGAGAGGTGTTTCAACTGCACTTGATTGAGAACAGCATAGATGTCATGGCTGGTAAGGATGGTAGTCGGGAAATCGAGTGAGATTTCAGATGCTTTCTGCAGTATATTTGAAACTGCTGTAACGGCACAGACACAGGTTGGTGCTGCTTTTGTGACGTCGTCAAGTTGAGAGGAGTAGTACCCGATTATGTGATGTTTGTCCGTCTTCTGGGTGAGTACTCCTACGGAAAATCCTTGAAGCTCTGCTACGAACAGATTAAAGGTGAGATCATAGTTTGGTAGTGCCAGAGCAGATGCATCAATCACTAGTTCCTTGAGCTTTTGAAAGTTTTGTCAAGCTTCTTCTGTAAGGGAAAAAGGAACATTCTTTGTGCAATCATACAGCGGTTGCATGAGTAGTGACGCATTGGGAATCCACCGTCTGCATTTATCTCTGCTTGCTTTGCATCCTACTTCTGCCAGAAAGGTAAGCATTTCTCTTCACTAGGGAAGCACAGTAGTAAATCATCCACGTACTGGTAGATGTACTGCGAGAGGTAGCGGGAGGGGGGATTGTCTCAGCTGCGGTGGCGTAATTCCAGGCTTGACTGAAACTTTTACTGTGGGCACGGGTAGTGTGCCGAGGTCAGTTTTTTATGTGGACCAGAGTTTTGCAGGAACTTGTAGAAGTATTGGATCTGTGTTTACTTCACGTGTAACATCAGATTCTGGTTGATCTTCTATCATCTGGAGAGTGCACAGGACTTCTTCTGGGATATCTTCTGGAATTTGCAGGATAGCAGATCCATCTTCATTGTAGACAATCTGAGCTTGTAGTCTTGATAGTAGATCGGCTCCCACTAGGGCATCTCCACCCAGGGGGGACACTAAGAATTTAGACACGAACATGTGTGGTCCCAGTTTCACCTTCAGTGGATGTGTTATTGGGATTATCTGGGCTTGTCCATCAAATCCGGATACTACAGTAGCTTCAGATGAGATGGATCCTTCAGGCACCAGATTCTTGGGGTTCAGGAGCGTGAGGCTCCTGAGTCCACCAAAGCTCTTATTTCCTTGTTGCCAATGTGAAGGGGGACGTGTATAAATGGACCTCTGGCATCCCTATCCCGTGCTGCCGCAAGTCAGGCAGTCTTCTCCTCCTGACTCTCGGGTCGGTTTTGAGTGTCCCTCTTCTTCTTTCTACAGTCTCTGATCACGTCCTCTGACTCCACAATAGTAGCAGGTCGGAGCCTTCTTTCTTGTACCTTCTGGCTGGCCGTCCACTGCTGCTATGACAACTTTCTTGTTGCTCCTTTTATCCTTTGCGTCGGTTTCTAAGCCACTTGCTTTGTTGACTAGAAGATCTATGTCTTCCATGTTCCTCCATTCTGGGCAGCACGCTTTCAATCTTTCTGCCAGAGGTGCATGTATTCCATCCATGAAGGATCTTACCATCAGGCGACGTATTGCACCCGCTTGTAAGTCCAGCCCTTCATTTGCGAATGACTGCATCAATCTGTAGTAAAATAAGCTGACATTCTGCACAGGACCTTGATGCACTGGTCCCATTGTGCCCTTAGTTCTTTGCTCCTGGGCGCAGAAGAGACTGAGTCTTATCATGAAGTCTTGGCCCGATTCCACATTACGGGTATCGTCCGGAGCATGTCCTGTCAGGTGGGCAGTGAGTTTGGCATACAGTTCGGGAGACATTTTAACTCTACACAAACCTTCCATGTCCAACCAAGTGCTTCTGTAGGAGACCTGTATTTGGTTCAGGTAACGTGAAAAACTGACTGGGTTTCTAGTCAGGTCTGGAGCATTTTGCTCTTCTTTCCACTACGGGATAAAGAGGCACTGGTGCTGTGGCTTGTGGCTCGTAGCTTGTGCTGTGGGGCTGCACAGGCTAGGCATGTTTCACTCCAGTCCGGATTTTGTTGGCTACAGTTTGTGCAGGTCCATTCCGGGGATCCTGCTATTTTTGGAGCTGTTCCAGGAGTAGCTGACAGGTACGGAGGAGGCTGCTGATTCTTATTAGCCTTCTTCGCAGCTTCTTCCCATGTGTCTGATTCTTCATGGTATATCCAACCTTGATCGTGGGCTGTTTTTGCCATGTCAGAAAGAGTTCTGACTAGTTCAGTCCATGATTTATCTGCTATCACTCCTGCTCTAGTAGCTGTTATTGTATCCCATTTGTTGGGGTCCAATTGATCCTTCCCCTTCAATCCAAATGTCTTGAAAACTTCCTTGGACTGACTGGCTGTTCTTTTGCCATGATAACACGTAATGAGATGTTGCAGGGTGCATCCAGCTCTTCTGTCTTTTGATATTCGTTGCCCATTCTTCTTCTTCTATCTTCTTCAGCTTTTAGACCCTTGAACGTCCTTTGGACTAAACCTACCTATCCTGGAGATACTCAGAGACTAACTCCTTTTGTATTCCTACCTAAGGTGAGGTCTAGAACCACCTTTCCTGGAAGTACCCAAAGACTGATTTTTGATGTGTATTCCTACTGAAAGGTGGTGTCCTAACTTCAGAGGGGGCTGAGAATGTTGAATGGCGCTGGGTTACCCTTCTTGTAACAGAGATACACTCTATATCCGATAGCAATGGCAAACAGGGCTATTCCCACTAACACTAGGGCAGTGAATATCACATCCATTGGACAGAGCAGGTACACTATTCCCTTTCAACACTCACTGATGTATGGGATCTATGACAACCAACAAGGACAACAGCACAGAAGTAAAGCGCAGGAGAGCAGACACACGGAGAGGCAGAGAAACACAGAGAAACAAACAAACAAGGCACAGAAAACATCAGCTGGCAAGGCTCTCTCAGAGTTCAGTGGAAACCCGCCAATAACCCAGTTTCTACTCACAGTGTACCATTTTGCGCGTTGAGGAGAGGGGAGATCAGATGTGGGGAGCATAAAGAGAAGAATAAGGTTCAACTCTTACCTGGCCAGGTGTTTCTGGTCCCCACGTCTGGTCCACTCCTCCTCTGAATGGCAAGATAGTCCACTGCGTCCTGGGATTAGAAACACGGGTCCCTGCTTTTCGGGCGCCAGATAATGTTAGGTTGACCTAACGGTCACAGCTGTTGCCAGCGATGTCCGAATGCAGAGAAGGTACCGGTGACCCCCCCTCTGCTACTCCGTCTCAATGAAAACAAGCGAACGCCGTTATACACATAAGACTGGAGATGTGCGGCTCCGAATAGAAAGTGTATTGGTATTGTTTACATTACAAAGTTATACAAAGTTGATTAGGGCGTAACTATGCAACATACATATTCATTAAAGGCGTGAATTACATATTCCCAGCAAGAGAAATTAATATAATGACTTATACTCCAATAACAAGATGTTTTTCAGTCGTCTCTAAGTCAAAACATTCTGCGTCCTTGAAGTTGGTCTCACAGTTTATTACGCAAATAAGTCTGGTTCGGTCTTGTCAGGGAGAATGAATTTCTATTATTTTCTAAGTCAGTGAAAAAGGTTAACTCTTTCCTCACACATGATATGTATATTTCCCTGGTTGTATTAGTTGTAATTCATGTATTTTCTTGGGGGAGCTACTGGTCTCAATGTGTCTCTCTCATACAATTGTAGTCTTGGCATCTAATGTGATTATGTAAATAGCCTGTCCTCTTCTATCCAGAGTTGTGTATCTAGTCTGTAATTGCATTGGCCAGTGAAGGAATAGTCATTGTTCTGCACAGCAGGGGATCCCTTCATCTACTGTGGCTGGCAGACATATTGGAGCCCTGTGATGGACCAAACCATTGATGATAGGATGTGTAACCCCCCACCCCCTGAACATGGTGGGCTGGTCAAGGAGCACAGACAATGCATTTCCCTTTTTGTAACTTCAGAGTGAGCTGAAACTTGGAAAGAGAAGGAGCCCCAGCCTGGGTGGCTGTGGACACGGACGGAGTTAGGCCTGTGTGGCAGCCCGTGGGATTGTGTGGAACTCTTTGGACTACTGTAAGGACGATTGCTTTGTTATCCGGTCCGAGGATTGTCGGGAAGGGCCTCTGAATCTGTTTTACGTGGACTAATTGTGTGCTGTTCCTGTATTCCTGTTAATAAACCTGTTGGATCGTCCCTCGGCCTCGTCCATCCTTTGCTCTGTTGTACACCCCCGTCACAAACTGGTTGGCAGCGCTGGGATCAGAGCAGAAGGAATGGAGGACAATGGCTCAACATCAGGAATCAGCACTGCAGAGTACAAGACCTGGACTTTGGGGAGCCTGCAATCAAAGGCCCGTGAAATAGGAGTTCGTTTCAAAGGACTCTCCAAGGAGCAGCTGATTGAGGCGCTAGAAGGAGTCTGCTCGTAAAATGACATGGAGGAAGGATCCTCACAGCAAACGGAAGAAAGACGGCAGCCGGAGATAAATACCCAAAAAAGTCAATGGGTTGTGTGGTACGGGGAGGAGATGGCCTTGCTGGGAGAGGAGACCACCATAGAATATAAGATGGAGGTCATGCGTGGAGCTAAAGAGAAGGAGCGCAGGATGGAGGAGATGGCATTGCTGGATAAGCAGCTCGCTGTGGAAGCCGCGAGAGGTTCCAGACAGACTGTAACCCTAGCACCCATCATGAGGGAACTTCCCAGGGTGTCCAGCAAAGACTTTAAGCCGTTTAATGAGGCTGCAGGCGACATTGAGGGTTTCTTCCAGGACTTTGAGCATCGGTGTCGATTAATGGAAGTCCCGGACAGGGAGCGTGTCCGGCATTTGGTTGGGCTCCTAGAGGGGGGAGCTGCTGAAGCCTATAGAGCTATGGACCCTCGGTGGAACTGTGAGTATGCGGATATTAAACAGACTATTCTAGAACATTATGCTGTGACCCCAGACACTTACAGGACTCAGTTCCATGCTTTAGCCTGTGATGGGGAAGTGTCTTTTAAGATATATGCTCATAGACTCAAACAAATATGTAATCGCTGGCTGGAGGCAGAGGAGGCCTTATCTTGGGAGACCTTCCTGCAGGTCATCCTAAAAGAACAATTCTTTGCCCAGTGCCCCGCTGAGATCCGGGAATGGGTGCGTGAGAGAAAACCAGCGACAGTGGAGGAAGCTGCTGCTCTAGCTGATGAGGTGCTCACTATCAAGCCTCAGTGGAGGGTTCTGTTGGAGGATGGAGAGACGCCTAACAGCTCCACAACACCGGATGCCCCCAGTTATTCTGTCCCCATTGTTCCCCGTTCCTCTAAGCCACCACATGTTGATACCCGTGTTAATGTGCCTCCAGTTGCTTCTACTGCATTTTCTGGAATACGCCGGGGAGAGGAAGTAACAGAGCGCAGGTGTTATGTTTGTAGGCATCCCGGGCATTTGCAGGCCTCATGCCCAGCCAGCCAATGGAGGAATCATCCTCAAACCCCTACAGCCCCTTCAGGTGGGAGCCAGCCTCCAAGTTCCCCTACCCCTTACCCAAGAGGACGCCTTGGATGGAGGGAGACCCAGCTCAGATGCTATCAATGTGGACAGCCAGGGCATCGGCAAGTCTCCTGCCCAGCTGTTCAAATGAGGACTGATCCTGCACCCAATCGGATTGTTAATTATTTACAGCCCAGTGCCATGGAGGAAGATGTGGCACCGCTATGTGAGGACTGGCCTAGTGACTCAGCCCCCCATGTTGCATCACCAGGAGTTTACGGGGTGCGACCCGCAGTTATGACGACTTCTGCTCATCGTGGTAAGCACTTGCAGGAGGTTGTGCTGGATGGACAGAGACTTGTTGGATTTTGTGACTCGGGTGCTTTCCTCACACTGGCTGATCCCCGAGTGGTTCGGCCTGAGGCAATCCATAGAGGACCTGGGATTGTCATTGAACTGGCTGGTGGACAATGGAGGACTATTCCCACAGCCACTGTGGATCTGAACTTTGGTTTTGGGGTCAGGCGATGTGTGGTTGGGGTGATGGGTGGTCTGCCTGCAGCTGTTCTCCTGGGCAATGATGTGGGAGAGCTACGATGCCAATTCGTGGCTGCATGAAGCCACATGTAAGTAACGCTCTGCCTGTGTGTACTTAACCAGTGACTTGTAGAGGTCCCTAGTACGTACACAAGTTGGGAGGGGGAGGGATTGTGAAGATGTAATTTACCCTCTAACTGTATATGCTGTGATACTATGTCATGATATGTATATTTCCCTGGTTGTATTAGTTGTAATTCATGTATTTTCTTGGGGGAGCTACTGGTCTCAATGTGTCTCTCTCATACAATTGTAGTCTTGGCATCTAATGTGATTATGTAAATAGCCTGTCTTCTTCTATCCAGAGTTGTGTATCTAGTCTGTAATTGCATTGGCCAGTGAAGGAATAGTCATTGTTCTGCACAGCAGGGGATCCCTTCATCTACTGTGGCTGGCAGACATATTGGAGCCCTGTGATGGACCAAACCATTGATGATAGGATGTGTGACCCCCACCCCCTGAACATGGTGGGCTGGTCAAGGAGCACAGACAATGCATTTCCCTTTTTGTAACTTCAGAGTGAGCTGAAACTTGGAAAGAGAAGGATCCCCAGCCTGGGTGGCTGTGGACACGGATGGAGTTAGGCCTGTGTGGCGGCCCGTGGGATTGTGTGGAACTCTTTGGACTACTGTAAGGACGATTGCTTTGTTATCCGGTCCGAGGATTGTCGGGAAGGGCCTCCGAATCTGTTTTACGTGGACTAATCGTGTGCTGTTCCTGTATTCCTGTTAATAAACCTGTTGGATCGTCCCTCGGCCTCGTCCATCCTTTGCTCTGTTGTACACCCCCGTCACACTGCCCTCAATTGGTTAATTAGCAAGGCCGTCGGTGCCGGTCCTGGCTTCAGGTTCCAAGTACCCCCTCTGTGCACACAGTTTCCGGGTCGGTTTTCTGGTGTCGGTACCGGCGGGCTACAACCCTGTCCCGGTCCACCTCAGATCTCCGGCAGCTGTCTTCCCATCTCCTGCAGACTCTAGTTACCGTCTGCCACCTAGCCAGTACGTCAGTGCTCCGACCCTGAAACCTGTCAGTCTTTCCCTCCACTCCAAACTTAACCTTGAACGTAGCTCACTGTTTTCCAGACCCGGGTTCTCCAGACCCCTAGGTAGGCGTTCCCTAACAGCCTGGTCCCGCCCACTGGTGTGTCTGTCCTACCCTGAGGGGGGTGACTAGGGTTTCAGGTCTCACTACTCACAACTAGGGTTTCAGGCTGATTTAACCCTTTGTGGGAAAGGTGTTATGCGGGGGCCTATGTGTACATCTACCTGGTTTTTCAGGGCGTTACATTCCCCCTTGGTTGAATACAGACCGTCCGCGGGCTGTCCGACCACCACCATTTATTTTAACCCAAACTAGTAAATAGAAAAAAGGCATAAATACAAGTATAATAACAGTGGAACAATTTCTTCCTTTACGGAAGGCACATATCTTAAACCTTGCACATTTAAATGGAACGGGACGGACTGGGCCACCTTCTTGTTGCTCCCACCCAAACAACCTGTTCCCTGGTGCCACTGTGGCGCCCCAGCGGTCTGATTGCCACAGCAGGTTGTCCTTGTCAAAAGGGTTAATGTTGAGCCTGGAGGTGGTTGGGGAAGTCCATTGGCCAGTAAGTACCATCATTTAACACAGTTTCTCCCCCAGGCCAGCAGACGGAGCTCTAAACCTGGAGTTTCAGGAAGCATTCCTTAAGCTCTGACCTGGGGGAGGAGTTAGTCTGTGAGGAGAGTTCAGTGAGGAAAGAACTCGAGTAGTGTGGTGTGTGAGCTGGGAGCTGAGCCGGATCATTCAGCCCAGAAAAAACACAGTCCACAGTGAGGGATAGAGGAGAAGGACATTGGGAAGTGGAGCGCAGCCAGCTCACCCCGACGTCATCACTGAAAAACCGAATACCGGAGTTCGGGGCCACTCGAGTACTCGAGTACCGGTGGTCACAGCTGTAAGACTAGAGGACTGCAGGTCTCCGTCCACCCCACACCCAGAGGCGTAGCTATGGAGTCAGGACTTGGAGCCAGGGTAGGAGGAGCGGCACCTGTGACAGTCCATGCAGCCCGCCATACGTGGGAGGTAATAAATTACCTCAGAGAGTGACAGAACGGGTCTCAGCATTGCTGAAACAGTGGGACCCCGTCTACCCAGACAGAGCGTAGGGAGCAGGCCTCATTACTCACCTGGTCAGTGTGAATCCCCTGACTGCTTCTAGGCTACCGGATCGCCGCTACCAACTGTAACTGACTCACTGGAGGTCACCGACTGAGGACAAGTAAAGGAGAAGGGAAAAGAAATCATTGTCTGTGTCTTTTCCTTTCCACTGCCCTGTCGGCCCTGCACCTTGTCCACAAACACCATAGACTTTTCCAAAGGTTGCTCCGGGGCACTCGCTTCACCTGTGGAGAGCAAGAAACACCTCACCTTCCAGCAGCTGCGGCTCCATAGCCGCGCAATTCCACAGGCGGCGTCATGAATTTCAATAAACTACAACTCCCATTATCATCTACCCCCAATTCCGCCATTTTAATTGACTCCGCCAGGGTCACGGAGTTGGGCCCCGCCACCGCTGACTACCCCAGACTAGTCCGGCCCAACACCGAGTCACCTAAGGCCCTGGGGTGGGCGAGTCACCTTGGCGTCACGAACAGGATCATCGTGCCTGGTACCACCGGGTACTGTGTGCCTCAGAACTGTATTTAATAGACTGTGTTGCACTGTTGGTGGAAACTGACGCCGCCATTAAAACTGCCGGGCGCAAAAGGAAAGGGAGCATGCCAGAAAAGAGCGTGAAGACAGCCCGCCATCAAAGCGACGGTTCGTTAACCCTGCGCTACCCGGAAAAGAGTTGTGAAGAAGCGGAGCCTGGTAAGGTCCACTAAGGGGGAAGAGGAATGTCCGACGCAGGGGAGGAACAGGTTGCTGCTGTAGCCCAGGACGCTGCGGCACCGGCCAATGCGGGCCCAGCCGCTGCCCCAGCTCCAGTTGTAGTGCCGGTATGCCGCTCACAATGCCATACCTCCCGGGAGCGGACTGGTTACCGCAATACTCAGGGGAGTCACATACCCTGAGCGACTTTAGAAAAAGACTGCGTAGCTTGTTCAATGTGTATCCCCTAACTGAAAGCCAGAGAGTGGGCATAATAATGGGACAGTTAACCAGCGCAGCCCAACGTGAAGTAAAGTCCTGGCCTGACACTGATAAAGGGACAGTAACCCATATACTGGCCAAGTTAAAGGACACTTTTGACACCCGCACTGCAGCAGAAATCAAAAAGAAAATCTTTGGGTGCAAACAAGGGGCACAAGACAGTATACGGAACTATGCCTTAAACTTGCAAGAGGCACTGAGAGCAGTTAAACAGGTGGACCCAGAGAGTGTGCGTGATGAAGACAAACTACTGACTGAGCAGTTTATAGAAGGGCTCCTGTCAGACGCTCACAGGACACAGCTGCGTATTATGGTCCTGCAGAACCCTGCCCTGGACTTTGCAAAGTAAGGACCAGGCTATTTGGGTGCTGAGAGAATCTACACCAAATGACACAGTACCCCTCCTGCATCTTGCTATCACATACCCAGAGGTGGTGCCTGTGTCGTGGGCGGAGGGGACGCGCTCGCCACGCTCGGGTCCAGGGCTTCTGCTGCTGCTGCTTGGTGGCTCGAGCAGTGGACCGGACCCGGGGACTCGAGCAGCGCTCCTCACTCGTGAGTGAAATGGGAATGGTATGGTTAGGGAGATTGTTTGTGACGCCACCCACGGGTCGTGGTGATAATGGCACCACCGCTGCTGGTAACGGGGATCCCGGGAGAGATGGTGGGGTGCAGCTGAGATGTTGTCCCCTCCGTGGACAGGGGTTGGTGATCCCGGGGCCCGATGGTGTAACGGGGAGGCAGGGTTGGTGAGGTGCAGGGTTGCAGGGACAGCGCGGCGCGGTGCCGGACGGCACTGGTCTACTCACTCAGACAATCACTGACAGAGTCTCTGGTAAACCAAAACGGCCGGATGGACGGGTCCCGCAGCCGGCTGAAGCATTGTTGTTGTGCTCTCCCCGGATGGCTGATGGTGGCTGTCTTTCCCTGCACCTTTGAAAATGTTCTTGACTCCTGTGGTTGCCCACCGGTAGTCAGTTCCCCGGCGTATAGGTGCCGTAGGAGCCCGTTTTGCCCGTAGGCACTGGCCCTTGGATCTCTAGCCTGTGGCGGTGACTGTATATCCTCTCTGGGTGGACGGTTGCCTTTAATCGGGACATGGTAGTTTAGGAAACCCCTGAGGTTCCTGTCCAAGCCTGGTCGGGGTCCGATGGCCCTGCCTGTGTGCTTAGCTTCACTCCGTTCCCCGGTCCGGTACCGGTGGGCCGACGCCCGACCCCGGTCCTTACGGCTCTGCGGAGTTCCACTAACTCCTGCAGACGGCCACTACCGTCTGCCAACCTTGCTGTCAGTGTCTGGGCACTCGCAGTACGTGACCTCTCACTTTCACCTCCTGAACTATCTGACTGCTTTTCCCGCCTCCATGCTTGGGAACTCCTCGGTGGGCGGGGCCAACCGCCTGGCTCCACCCCACCTGGTGTGGACATCAGACTCTGGAGGGAGGCAACAAGGGTTTTGTGTTTGGCTGCTGTAACTGCCTAGGGTGGGGGTGTGTATGTTGGTATGTTTGTGACTACCTGGCTAGTCCAGGGCGTCACACCTGCAACCCGAGTGACTGCAGGGGCTGAGGCGCAGACCCTGGATAAAGACCCCTCTGCAGACCTCAGACATCAGGTCCAAGAACTGACCAAGAGTGTGGCTGCTTTCGCAAAAACAGTGCAATCTCTACAGGTGACCCCCATCGCCTGCACGCATCGAGTTGGCATCCAGTCCAGATGACGTCCCGTGGATGCGGCAAAGGAAGATTCCGCCAACCCGAGGAAAAGACACAGACCGTTATGATTTAACTGGACAACCGATCTTCCGCCACTGCAACCAGGCGGGGCACTACGCAAGACGCTAGCCTTTAAATGGGCAGAACCTGGGGTCAGGAGCCAACCCCCAGGTGTAAGAAAATCCAGCTTGACTTCCTGGCGCAACAAGCATGTGGGAGGACGACCGGTCCTTCCTATTGTGCTGGATGGGATCCCTTTGACTGCCCTCCTGGATACGGGGTCTCAGGTAATGACCATACCTTACATACTGTACAAAAGATACTGGGCTGATTCAGACATTACCCGTGGCCCAGATGATGATTTAATGATTGTAGCCAGTAATGATCAGCCCTTGCCTCAAATTGGGTACAAAGAGGTGACCATTAAAGTGGGGCTTGTAGAATTGCCATCTCAGGGAATGATAATTGTGGATGTTGATCGCAAAGAATCTAACACAATGTTAACAGTCGGTACAAATGTTATAGAAAATTGTCTTGACGAGGTGATAATTTTGTTGCAACAGGTGGCTGAAACTGCCAGCTCCGGGCAGCTGCGTGTCCTACAGAGGGAGATCAGAGCCCTGATGAGAAGGCAGCAAGTAGAGCTGGCCGGAGTTGAAGTTGGCAGTGTAAGGGTAAGTGACCCCTTCCCCATCGTAATACCCCCAAGAAGTGAGGTGTTGATATGGTGTCGGGCAGCAATAGGCCTCAAGGGTCAAGATTACCAGGCCCTGGTGGAACCTGTGTATTCAGACAGTAGACCTGGGGTCCTGATAGCCAGGGGGGTAGCAGACGTCCGCAAGGGGAGAGTACCCATCCGCATCCTGAATTGTAGGGAGGAGGAAGCCAAATTACCCCGGTATGCCACTGTAGCTAAGCTGTACACTGTCGGTAGTAATGCCATCAGGACAGTGGAACCCTTGATCCCGTCTGACCAGGCGGAAGACAACGGCTCCAAGGGACGACTGGAGGACTGGTGTCAAAGATTACAGGTGGGCACCGACTCCACCCCTTCACACCAAAGCATGGGGTTTACCGAGTGGTACAAGAATACGAGAGGGTTTTCAGTAAATACCCTCTAGACTTTGGGCAGGTAAAAGGGGTTCAACATCAAATCCCCACTGGTGACCACCATCCCATTAAAGAGAGCTACCGCCCTGTACCCCCAGCTCAATATCAGCGTGCCAAAGAAATGTTACGGGAAATGAAGGAGGCTGGGGTGATCAGAGATAGTTGTAGCCCCTGGGCAGCTCCACTGGTGCACGTAAAGAAAAAAGATTGCACAATGAGAATGTGTGTTGATTACAGGCAGATTAACCGCATTACACATAAAGATGCTTATCCACTACCCAGAATAGAGGAGTCGTTAGCAGCCTTAAAATCAGGTAATTATTTCTCCACCTTGGATCTCACCAGTGGGTATTGGCAGGTTCCCGTGGCGGAAGCAGACAGGGAGAAAACAGCATTCACTACACCAATGGGCCTCTGCAAGTTCAACTGTATGCCTTTTGGGCTCTGCAATGCACCAGGAACATTTCAAAGATTAATGGAGTGTTGCTTGGGACATTACAACTTTGAAACCATGCTATTGTATTTTAATGACGTCATAGTCTACTCGAAGACCTATGACGACAACCTGAAGCACTTGGCAGAAGTGTTTGAGTCTTTGTCCGAATATGGCCTGAAGGTAAAGCCATCAAAATGTCACCTCTTGAAGCCAAAGTTACAGTACCTGGGTCATGTAGTCAGTGCAGAAGGAGTGGCACCTGATCCAGAGAAGGTCACAGTAATCAAGGACTGGCCAAGACCCACCATGATTAAAGAGGTGCGGCAGGTCCTTGGGCTGGTAGGCTACTACCGAAGGTTCATTAAAGGTTTCACAAAAATAGCAGCACCCCTTCAAGGTTGGTCAGTCAAAGAAGGGCAATAAGCAGAGTCCTCCATTCGAATGGAGCAGCCAAGTAGAAATCTCCTTTGTCCGGTTGAAGATGGCTCTCACTAGAGAAGAAATCCTGGCCTACTCTGACTATGGCCAGACATTTATACTGTACACAGATGTCAGCAACGTGGGATTGGGAGCGGTTCTGTCCCAGGTACAGGGAGGCAGAGAGAAGGTGATAGCTTACGCCAGTAGAAAGCTTCGTCCCACTGAAAGGAACCCAGAAAACTACAGTTCCTTTAAGCTGGAGTTCCTCGCTATTGTCTGGGCAGTGACCGAACACTTCAAGCACTATCTGGCGTCGGCCAAGTTTACCATCTTCACGGACAACAATCCGTTGATCCACCTGGCAACAGCCAAGCTAGGTGCGCTAGAACAGCGATGGATGGCTCGACTGTCCAAATTTGACTTTACCATCAAGTACAGAGCTGGCCGAAAGAATAACAATGCTGACGCGCTGTATAGAATGCCTCACCTACTCGAAGCTGGTGAAGACCTGGATGAACTGGAAGAGATAGAGTTACCGGCTTTCCAACAAGGTGTCTCCCAGTGCGGGCATGCTGTAATAGAGAAGCGCTCGAGCCAGCAAGGGGTCTCTTTGAACCCATTGCTTCACCATGGATGGGAGGAAACACAGAACAGTGACCCAGCCATCCGATTAGTCAAAGAAAAGCTGGCACAAGCTGACCCCCATCTTGGTCCAGATGCTCCACAAGAAGCCCAACAGCTGTAGAAGGAGAGGGGACGACTGTTTCTCTACAAGGGCAAGTTATGCAAGAGATATGTTAACTGGCAGACCAATGAGCTTGTCTGGCAAATAGTGGTTCCACAGAGGGATGCCCCTATGGTCCTAGAAGCTTACCACGATGGAGCAGGACACTTCGTGTGGAAGAAGTTGGAGATCCTACTCCGTGATCGGTTTTACTGGGTTGGCATGAGGAAGGCAATTGAGGAGTGGTGCTGAGAGTGTGTTCCGTGTAACCTGAGGCGGAAAGATGATACTAACCAGAGGTCTCCCCAGCAGCCCATCATCACGAAGCAGCCCCTTGAGTTAGTGGCCATGGACCACGTGAAGTTAACACCAAGCCGGTCAGGCTATGTCTATGCCCTTACCATTGTGGACTATTACTCCCGTTTCCTGGTAGTAGTGCCTGTGTGGCGCCCTGGACTAGCCAGGTCGTCACAGATAACACACAAACACCCCCACCCCCATTAGACAGGGACATCAGACAAACACAAAACCCTTGTTGCCTCCCTCCAGTGTCTGATGTCCACACCAGGTGCGGCGGAGCCAAGCGGTTGGCCCCACCCACCAAGGAGTTCACAGGCCTGGAGGCGGGAAAAGTGCCAGTTGAGTCCAGGAGGTGGAAGTAAGAGGAGTAAACACTTGGGTGTCTGGGTTTGTGGCCCAGGCACTGACAGCAAGGTTGGCAGACGGTGGTGGCCGTCTGCAGGAGTGGTGAAGCAACGTGGAACCGTAGGACCGGGGTCGGGCGTTGACCCGCCGGTACCGACCGGGGAGCGAAGTGAAGCCAGCACACACAGGCAGGGCCATCGGACCCCGACCAGGCTTGGAGCCGCCGACAATAGTCAAATTCGAATGTGACCGGAACCCCAGGGGTTTCCTAACAACCAAAGACCCGATAGAAAGCAACCGCCCACACCGTGAGGGTATACAGCTACCGCCTAAGGCTAGAGACCCAAGGACCAGCGCCTGCGGGCAAACGGGCTCCTCCGGCATCCATACACCGGGGAGCGGACTACCGTTGGGGATCCATAGTAGTCAAACGAGAACATCAAGGTGCAGGGAAAGACAGCCGCCATCACCTGTCCGGGGAGAGACACTGCAGCCGGCTACGGGACCCGTCCATCCAGCCGTTTGGTTTACTGAGGACTTTGTGCATCTCTTACTGAGTGAGTACACCCGTGCCATCCGGCACCGCGCCGCGCTGTCCCTGCAACCCTGCAACTCACCAACCCAGCCTCCCCGTCACATCACCGGGCTCCGGGACCACCGACCCCTACCCACGGAGGGAGAAAACAACATCCCAGCTGCTCCCTACCATCGCTCCCGGGATCCCCGTCACCAGCAGCGGTGGTGCCCATCTTCGCCACGACCTGCGGGAGGCATCACGGACTAAATCCCCCAAACCAACCACCCCTTTCACTCACGGGCGAAGAGCGCCGCTCGAGTCTCCGGATCCGGCCCACCCCTCGAGCCACCGAGTGGCAGCAGCAGCCGCAGCAGCGCCGGACCCGAGCATTAGCGAGCGCGCAGCAGTGGCGGCGTCCTCCCCGCCCGTGACACCTGTGAAAGACAAAACAGCCAAAACAGCAGCTAGGGCATTTCAAGCATACTTTTGTCGGCTCCACGGTTATACTGACAGGGTACTGACTGATCAAGGCCCAGCATTCAAGGCAGAAGTGTTCCAAGAATTCTGTAACCTGTACGGCTGGAAGAAAATAAGAACAACACCATACCACCCTCAAACCAATGGACTGTGTGAGAAAATGAATCATGTGGTTATTGACTTGCTCAAGACTCTGCTTCTAGAAGAAAGACACCAATGGCCAGAGAAGTTACCAGATCTGGTGGACTTGTACAATCATATCCCAGTAAACTCCACCATCTGCTCCCCAGCTTACTTGATGTGAGCAAGACCTGGCAAGTTACCTGTAGACTTTGACATGGGAACTTTGTCACCTGAAGCAGTCCAACAGAAAGAAGATTGGAAGAGAGCGCGACAACAACAATACCGCAAAGTTCAGGAATGTGTAGAAAAGAGCCTGTCCCAAGCAAGAATGAGACAAGAGAAGAACTACAATCAAACAGCCCCAGCAACTCCCTTAGCACCTGGAGAACAGGTCCTCAAGAAAAAGCGGAGAATGCACAAATTAGATGACCAGTGGGAAACTGAACCCTACACAATTATTCCCTCAAATTTTGACAATAACAAAGTGTGTCTCATAAGTAAAGATGGAGGCAAAACATATCAAGCAGTTTCAAGAGATCATCTGAAAGTATGCCTTGAACAGTGTAAAACCAAAGAAGAAGCTCGAGAAAGTCCCCAACTTCAATAAAAAAAGAAGGGATGATACAAACAGTACTTGGAAAATTCCCCAAAACATGGACCCAAATAAATCAGGCTATAGTGGTACCAGTATTGACTTTCTCACAAGTAATAGTACCGGAAACAGTAGAAGTTCCAGATCCACCTGAAGACCTGTCGGTCCTAACACCAGATGCCACACCAGCAGTGGAACAGGAGAATCAACCCCCTGCCAGTGGTGAATCTGTTATACCCTTGGTGAATCTAAGACCCCGTAGGCAGCAATCACGCATACCTGTCACAGTTAGGCCTACCAGCAACACTGAGGTAGTAGACACCCCAGGTAGTAATGAATCAGCACCAGTACTACATAGGTCCCAACGTAGCAACCAGGGACAGCTCCCTCTAAGATATAAGGAATAAGAAGAAAAGTACCTATTAGGCCCGTTTCACAAGTCAGTAAAAAAACCACTGACATTCTTCACTGACGTGTAAAACACACACATGTCCCTCCGTGTTCCGTGATTCAAGGTGCACGTGGGTTGTCCATGTGCAATCCGTGATCCATGATCCGTGATTGCATATGGACATTACTCACCTGCCTTCGCTCCTGCTGTCCATGGTGCTGAAGTCCTCAGCTCTGCAGCGTCCGCCCACTGCTCTCAGCAGCTATTTCCTGGTCGGCTATTCCTGCTCTCATGAATATTCATGAGCCAGGCAGGAGCTGCCGAGAGCAGAGGCTGCACAACAAATCGCAGGCAAGGTAAGTTGAAAATATTTAATATTTAATATGTCCGTGATTTTCTGGTACGTGTTTCACGGATCACACATGGATCACACCATAGTGTGGTCCGTGGGTCATCAGTGATGCCAGAAAAAAACTGACTTGTCTCCATGCAGAATCACGGCCATGGGTGTACGCTGCACGGAGACACGTTCAGTGAAAAATCACTAATATGTGAGCAGACCTATTGATTATAATGGGTCTGCGTATGTCAGTGATTCTGGTACGTATATAAAAAAAAGCACATACGTACCAGAATCACTGACATGTGAAAGAGGCCTTAGAGTGTAAATAGTTATTTGAAGTGTCTTTCAATAATTCTTTTGTTTTAGATGATTAAGTTTATGGACAACTGGGTCACTGGACTATGGGTGAAAACTTTAATTGTCTATAGTTAGCACCCATTGGGCTCAAATACCCCAGAAGAAAAACCCGTCCGGCGTGCAAAGAATTGGGGCATTGATGCTCTGACGCACGCTCAGAGCCTGCGTTGGGGGTTTTCTCGCGGCGGGTCCCCCATGGACTGTTACTTACATCTGGAGAAGTGTAATGGACATCCGGCAGGGAGCCACACTGGACTCATAATAATTGTAAATATTCTTGCATTATTGTCATTTAAGTTGGTAACGTTCAAGTGATGTTGCCTCCCAAAAAGGGATGAAAAGTTATAATATGTTTTATTTATGTTTCCGCAGTCCGGAAGTACTGATTTTAACTAGGGGGGAGTGTGGCGCCCCAGCGGTCTGGTTGCCACAGCAGTGTTGCCCTCCTCAAAAGGGTTAATGCTGAGCCAGGAGGTAGTTGGGGAAGTCCATTGGCCAGAAAGTACCATCATTCAACACAGTTTCTCCCCCAGGCTAGCAGAGGGAGCTCTAAACCTGGAGTTCCAGGGAGCATTCCTTAAGCTCTGACCTGGGGGAGGAGTTAGTCTGTGAGGAGAGTTCAGTGAGGAAAGAACTCTAGTAGTGTGGTGTGTGAGGTGGGAGCTGAGCCGGATCGTTCAGCCCAGGAAAAACACAGTCCACAGCGAGGCATAGAGGAGAAGGACATTGGGGAGTGGAGCACAGCCAGCTCACCCCGACATCATCGCTGAAAAACCGAATACCGGAGTTCGGGGCCACTCGAGTACCGGTGGTTGCATCCGGAGGACGAGATGATTGCAGGTCTCTGTCCACAAACTGTGGAAATTCCTTTCCTAATCCAGCAACACATCCGAGAGTATTCGTGTAAAATTAAAACTTAATTTTATCGAAAACATTTTTTAAAACTAACAATCGTTAGAAGGGTATCCCAACATTAAAAGAAGGCGTCTTACGTGTTTCAGGCCAGTGTGGCCCTTAGTCATAGAATTTTTTTTTTCAGGTCTCCGTCCACCCCACATCCGGAGGTGCAGCTGTGGAGTCAGTACTTGGAGCCAGGGTAGGAGGAGCTGCACCTGTGACAGTCCACACAGCCCGCCATACGGGGGAGGTAATAAATTACCTCAGAGAGCGACAAAATGGGTCTCAGCATTGCTGAAACAGTGGGACCCCGTCTACCCAGACAGAGCGTAGGGAGCAGGCCTCATTACTCATCTGGTCAGTGTGAATCTGACTGCTTCCAGGCTACCGGATCGCTGCTACCAACTGTATCAGACTCCCTGGAGGTCACCGACTGATGACAAGTAAAGGAGAAGGTAAAAGAAATCATTGTCTGTGTCTGTTCCTTTCCACTGCCCTGTCGGTCCTGCACCACGTCCACAAACACCATAGACTTTTCCAAAGGTTGCCCCAGGGCAATCGTTCCACCTGTGGGGAGCAAGAAACACCTCACCTACCACAACATCAGCCTTGGAGGTCCCTTCTAGCAGCTGCGGCTACACAGCCGCGCAATTCCACAGGTGGCATCACGAATTTCAATAAACTACAACTCCCATTATCATATACCCCCAATTCCACCATTTTAATTGACTCCACCAGAGTCACGGAGTCGGGCCCCGCCACCACTGACTACCCCGGACTAGTCTGGCTCAACACCGAGTCACCTAAGGCCTTGGGGCGGGTGAATCACCCCCGCTAAACAGTGGTGCACACCCCTTTGCCCAAGTCCAGGAACGGGTCCGGGTGATGCCCACACAGGCCGGGTAAAAAGTTCCTTACCCAACAGTCCTTGTCACGGGTTTCCAAATCCAGGGACCCCTGGCCTGGAGGTTAGTCACCGGTTTTGGTAGTGACTGTGCCTCGGCCGATTCTACCGCAGGTGCTTCCTCCAATCAGCCTCTCCAGTGGCTCCCATGAACAAGAAAGGTAGTCAGTCTATTTTTAAAACCTTTAAACACCGCTGCCGGAACAGCCTTCTCCCGCAGCTTTCCCATAAAGCCACCACTGAGCAGCACGGGTCCCCAATGCCACCTTCACTCACGGGCGGCATTGTCCAAAAGACTCCGCCTCTTTGCTGCTTGCGGTGTGGGTACGGCTGCTCCTCCGGACCTGGCTCCATCCTCCACCAGGGGCTCTGACCCCTGATGGCCGCTTCGCTTTTAACTTGCAGGGGTGAAGACGTTCAACAAGAATGGAGCACTGTAACAGTCAACTTTTCCAACTGCCCTGCCACCCCCCCACCTACTGTGCAGATGGCCTCCTCCAGGGAACATGAGGACGTTCAACAGGGGTGACGGGTTCTTTAAACAGTTAACCTTTAACTTTAAACTTGTAACTTTTCATAGGGAGACTTACGGGTTCTGCTACCACTGCTGAATATGGCCGTACGGCTCACTCAGCGGCCTGGAAACAGCATCCCTGGGCCAGTTGCAATACATCCTGGGACTGTGGACTTCCATCGGGAATGGAGGTGGTACCGCAGGTGATACCGTCTCTTCCAGGAGCTCTGCCGACCAGTGCTCTCCGGTCACATCGGGAACGGGCTCTGGCTCCGGGCAGGTAAGCGAGCCCGGGAGGGTCTGCGTTCCTCTCTCCTGACGCTGCGCTGTCTGGGCGGCTCGACTTTTGCGGGCCCACACCACGCCCACCATCCTCTGGACCTCCGCTTTCCAATCCAGCAGTTGTTGCAGCGACTGGGCTCGCACCCGGACACAGAACCTCGCTAGTTCTCGCTCCAGCCAGGCAGAGGTCCCCTGTGGTAAGCGGTCTGATTCCTGCTCCTCGGCATGGAACGCTACTCCGCCTCTACCACTCCTGAGTGCTGCCACTCCAGCGGCAGGCGCTGCACTGCCGTTCACATTTTGCGCAGACATCTCCCCACTGCTCCCCCTTGGTTTTTCGGAGGGGATTCAACTTTGCGCCCTTTTCACGGGGAAGAAGACGCTGGGTTGTTGTTTTTCGCACCCAAAATGGCAGCAAAAATGGCGACTTTTCAAAAATTTTGCAGCGGAGCACCGCTAACAGTCCAGAACAAGGCGTACTTTCACCGGTTGAGTGAATGGGTAAGAATCCTGTTCGTGACGCTAGGTTTCGGGGTGTGCCGCCCCCGTGCCAGCAGCCGGTGCTGCTCGGATCCGGATCTACGGTACGGCTCAAAGGGTTCTCCGGACCTGGGGGTCGCGCGGGCACTTCGAATAAAAGGGGACGTATTTATGCGGGAATGGTTGTACAATGTCTGTGACGCCACCCACGGTGTGTGGTGAGTTGTAGCACCACCGCTGCCATTGCGGGGCTCCTGGGGATCTTGGGCTGGCAGCTGGATGTTAACCCCTCTGTGGGTAGGGATGGATGTCCCGGGGCCTAGTGTCTCTATGCTGAGGATGGGGATTGCACGGGCCGGCGCACCCAGCCAGGCCAGGGATGTTACTCACGGTCGAATAAAGTATACAAGTCCTGTGGTAAACCAAGGTGATGGTGGCCGGCTGCCGCAGACGGGTGTATCTGATCCCACAACCTTGTTGGTAGTCAAAGTCTCTCTCCTCTACACTCGGTGTGTTGTAGGTAGGACTTTCCGGTTTGAAACACAGGAGTCCGCTCCCGGTCCTTTGGTTGGGAGCCGTGCCCGTCTGACGCTGACCCTTGGGATCTACGGGCCCTGGCGGTTGCCCTATCCCTCTCGGTGGGCAGTTGTCTACTTTTCGGGACTTAGGTTGTGACAGGACCTAAAATCCTGCCCTCAATTGGTTAATTAGCTAGGCCGTCGGTGCCGGTCCTGGCTTCAGGGTCCAAGTACCCCCTCTGTGCACACGGTTTCCGGGTCGTTTCTCCGGCTACAACCCTGTCCCGGTCCACCTCGGATCTCCGGCAGCCGTCTTCTTGTCTCCTGCAGACTCTGGCTACCGTCTGCCACTTAGCCAGTACGTCAGGGCTCCGACCCTGATGCCTGTCAGTCTTTCCCTCTACTCCAAACTTAACCTTGAATGCCCTAGGTGGGCGTTCCCTAACCGCCTGGTCCCGCCCACTGGTGTAGAGTCGTCATACAATGATTGATTGTATGACGACTCTACCACATGTATTAGGAGCTGCACTCCACACACCTCGATTCCAGACACACCAGTGGGCCGGAGTTATTTTTTTGTTTTGTACTCCCTTTTTCCTGAGCACCTGTGCTAGGTGATGCTGGGTCTTCTTTCCTTCTCTGCCCACTGGTGTGTCTGTCCACCCTGAGGGGGGTAACTAGGGTTTCAGGTCGGCTGATTTAACCCTTTGTGGGAAAGGTGTTATGTGGGGGCCTATGTGTACATCTACCTGGTTTTCCAGGGCGTTACACATGATGGGTGCTGAAACACTCTTAGGGGTCGGTTCCACTTGCAATTTTCACGGACGAGTATAATCTGATAAAATATCGGATTGCATTGGCTCCAGTGTTAATCAATGAGGCAGTGTCTATCTGATACTGTATTTTTTCCTCAGCTTAGATCGTGCTGAGGATCAAATCGCAGCATGCTGCGTATGGCTGCTTAGATTGCACCAAAAAGTCTATGGGTGCGAGAAAAATATTGCACGGCATTACATACGCATGTCATAAGGATAGCATAAGATGGCATACGCATGTCACACGGATGCTAGGTGAGAAAAACCTACACACTCTCATAGCACTCGGACAACACTTGCATGGCACTCGCATGTCATACGGATACTAGGCGATAAAAAACCACGCCCTCACATGACATACACAAAACCATATGTGTCGCGGGCTTGGAGGAGGGTGTCAGCACACCGCGCTCACCCCTTCTGCTCGGGTCCGGCAGCTGCTCCTGGTGGCTCGAGCTGTGGGCCGGATCCCGGGGCTTCTCGAGCGACACTCCTCGCCTGTGAGTGAAAGGGGGTGTTGGTTGGGTGAAGGGATTGTTATAGTTCGTGACGCCACCCACGGTTGTGGTGATTGCACCACCGCTGCTCAGTGTGGGGGTCCCGGGGATGGTGATGCGGAGCAGCCAGGTGTTGTGTTGCCCCTCCGTGGGTAGGGGTTGGTGATCCCGGGGCCCGGTGATGAGATGTAAAGTGTAGGGCCTGGAGGGCGCAGGGACGCGGGGGCAGCGCTGTGCCTTGCGGCACTATGGTACTCACTCAGCCTGACACACGGACACAGTTCGTACGGTAAACCAACGGCTGGTAGGACGGTCCCACAGACGGCTGCACCTGCACTCCCGGTAGGTGACGGTGATGTCTCTCTTCCTTGCACCTGTGTTGACTGATGGTAGCGGTGGATTCCCTCCGGTTACCCGCTCCCCGACTGCAATCTGGGCCGGAGGAGCTCTACACTTTGCCCGCAGGCGCTGGCCCTGAGAAACTGGTGCCGTGGCGGTGGCGGTGTCTCTCCAATACGGGTTGGGCTGTTGCCTTCAATCGGGACTTGGTTGTTGGGGGATCTGCGTCCCCGTCACTGACGGATTTGGCAAATCTGGCGACTCCTAGCCTTGCCGGGGTCCGAGAGGCCCCTGCCCTGGTGCTGACTGTCCTTCGGAACACTGCTCCAGACCACCGGGCACACAGCCAACGGGGTCCTTCCAGGAACTTCCAAACGGTCCCCCTCCAGACAGTCACCGCCGTTGCTGACCTTGCTGTTCTGGCCCTCACAAAGCTGGACCCTTCAGGCTGTCTTTCTCTTCTGTCACTTTACTTGCTTTTCCTCCTTTTCTACTTTCACTTTCTAAACTCCTCTACTTAGCTCCTCACACTTGCCCTGCCTGGGCTAATCTGTTGTTTACTCAAGCTCGTCCCTGAGCTATCTGCCTGGTTACTTCCTGCCTCCAGTGTTGTGAGCTCCTCGGTGGGCGGAGCCAACCGCCTAGCCCACCCCCTGGTGTGCATCATCAACCTCTGGAGGAAGGCAACAAGGATTTCTGGTTAGCTGTGATGTGCCTACCTGGAGTGTGGGGTGTGGTGGTGTTGTGACCTGTGTCCCCTGGCTTGCCCAGGGCGACACATTCCCCCTTAGCAAAATGCAGACCGTCCGCGGGCTGCCGTCCTACACCGGTTTTATTTTTCTGTAAAAAGGGGATAACAGGGTTAAGAAAACATAAATAACATTTTTAATCAAAACTCTTCCCAAGACGGGAGGCACATTTACTTAAACGTTGCAACGGTATACGGTCACGGTTTCCGCTCTCTCCCACCCAAACAACCTGGCCCTGATGCTGCCCCTAAAACCCAGGCAGCACCCCTTGACCCACAGTCCAGCACACGTTACCCGAGCGGGATCTGTCCTTGCCCTCCAGAGGGTGGCCACCGGTTCCTTTGGTGGCTGGGCCCTAGCCTGCTCTGCTCAGGGCCCTCCCTCCAACCTGCCTCTCCGGAGACGGTATAGCGGAAACGGTAACGGTACCCAACATATTTACAAGCCACTTAACGTTTGTGGTGCCCTGCAAGTTCACGGGCTTGTCCATAAGGAGTTCCTTATGCATTTTAAACTTTAAACGGTCCCCACGGGGACAACGGTGCCGGCTCCAGTCGGTGGAAATCACAAAGCAAATCTGGTGAAGTACTCGGTATCATTTCACTTATCATTCTTTCAACAACTTTTTCAAACAAACAGCAACTTCAGTGATGGTCCCAACGGGGACGGTGCAACGGGCATCCGCTGCCCTACTCCGGTCCCTTTGCTGCTTCATCCGAGGGAGGGGATGCAGAGCTCACCTTGCTCTCCGGGCTGCCCTTCAGCTTTACATCCAGGGCAAACCACCCCCTCTCTCCGCAGTGCCGGGTGTAACGCACCATGTCCCCCGGTATAAGATTGCGGCCAGGATGCTCCTCGGGCAGATGGGCATTCACGTCCCGCCGGGCCACAAACACCTCGGCCTCCAGGCCCGGTTCGTATATGAATCCGTAGCCCCGGCGGATATCAAATCGCCTCACCTGCCCCTCGTAGAACGGGCCCCGGACACGGAAGGTCGCTTGCCGCAGGTTTTCTTTTTCCCGAATGGCTCGGGCCACCAGCTCGGCTTTCCTTCTCTCCCTCTCCGCGATCTCCAGGCCCAGCTTTGTCGGCTCCCTGTCCCAGTATGGCGCTGCTGCCAGCTCCGGCGCACGGGTTGAGCCCCGCGGGACATCCAGCACGTTACCCACTGTCAGGAAGGTGGGTAGCGTATCCCGCGGTGTCATGGCCTTGGGCGCTGCCTTGCAGCAACAACCCGGCGCCACCTCAGCCGAGGTGTGGGGGATGGGCACAGGGGCTTTCCGCAGTTGGGCCTGCGGCTCGGAGCAGGTCATCGACTCCGGCTCGAGGAAGCTGCTCGGGGACTGTCTCTGGCACAATCTTCGGGGCCTTCCAAGGTAATGCCTCCGGTTTGTTACGGGCTCCGGCTACAGGTCGGTCCGCTGGGGCGGACGGGCTGGGTATCGCTACCGGTTGCGGTGGTAGCGGGCCTAGTGGCGGGGTCACGGCCTCCGAGACGGGTGGCGAGGGAGGCAACGGGGGGAGAGGGCTTGGACCGGGCCCCACAGCCGCGATGACCAGCCCTGCAAGGGCATCGGGACGTGGGTCACTCACCCTCCCTTTCTCCGCCTCCTCCTCGCGTCTCCGCACGGTGGCTACAACGTCCACCATGTCGGCCTCCCACTCCTCCACGAGGAGCTGCATCTTCACCTGCAGCCGTTGGGAGAGCTGCGCGGTCCGGATCTCCACCCACGCCGCGGTTCCAGGCGCGGGGGGTACGGTATCGCGGGACGGCATCCACATGGTGTCTTCACTGTTTGCTTCCAGGAACGGTATTCTCGCAAGGTCCTGGCGTCCCTGCTTTTATAGCCGCAACTACATGCGTTCAGCCGCCATCGCATCCCCCTTAGCTCTCTCCGGCCCCTCCTCTCTCGGGGCGGGGTTTTGGCCTTCGCGCCTCTACTGCTCGAGAAGACGCTCGAGCGGGAACTTTTCGCGCCAAAGATGGCGGCTTCTGAAATTTTTGTGCCGGATGCCTCCGGCGGTAACAAGGCGCACCTCTACCTGACGGCAGAGCGGTAAGATCCTATTCGTGATGCCAAGTTGTCGCGGGCGGGGAGGAGGGTGTCAGCACACCGCGCTCACCCCTTCTGCTCGGGTCCGGCAGCTGCTCCTGGTGGCTCGAGCTGTGGGCCGGATCCCGGGGCTTCTCGAGCGACACTCCTCGCCCGTGAGTGAAAGGGGGTGTTTGTTGGGTGAAGGGATTGTTATAGTTCGTGACGCCACCCACGGTTGTGGTGATTGCACCACCGCTGCTCAGTGTGGGGGTCCCGGGGATGGTGATGCGGAGCAGCCAGGTGTTGTGTTGCCCCTCCGTGGGTAGGGGTTGGTGATCCCGGGGCCCGATGATGAGATGTAAAGTGTAGGGCCTGGAGGGCGCAGGGACGCGGGGGCAGCGCTGTGCCTTGCGGCACTATGGTACTCACTCAGCCTGACACACGGACACAGTTCGTACGGTAAACCAACGGCTGGTAGGACGGTCCCACAGACGGCTGCACCTGCACTCCCGGTAGGTGACGGTGATGTCTCTCTTCCTTGCACCTGTGTTGACTGATGGTAGCGGTGGATTCCCTCCGGTTACCCGCTCCCCGACTGCAATCTGGGCCGGAGGAGCTCTACACTTTGCCCGCAGGCGCTGGCCCTGAGAAACTGGTGCCGTGGCGGTGGCGGTGTCTCTCCAATACGGGTTGGGCTGTTGCCTTCAATCGGGACTTGGTTGTTGGGGGATCTGCGTCCCCGTCACTGACGGATTTGGCAAATCTGGCGACTCCTAGCCTTGCCGGGGTCCGAGAGGCCCCTGCCCTGGTGCTGACTGTCCTTCGGAACACTGCTCCAGACCACCGGGCACACAGCCAACGGGGTCCTTCCAGGAACTTCCAAACGGTCCCCCTCCAGACAGTCACCGCCGTTGCTGACCTTGCTGTTCTGGCCCTCACAAAGCTGGACCCTTCAGGCTGTCTTTCTCTTCTGTCACTTTACTTGCTTTTCCTCCTTTTCTACTTTCACTTTCACTTTCTAAACTCCTCTACTTAGCTCCTCACACTTGCCCTGCCTGGGCTAATCTGTTGTTTACTCAAGCTCGTCCCTGAGCTATCTGCCTGGTTACTTCCTGCCTCCAGTGTTGTGAGCTCCTCGGTGGGCGGAGCCAACCGCCTGGCCCACCCCCTGGTGTGCATCATCAACCTCTGGAGGAAGGCAACAAGGATTTCTGGTTAGCTGTGATGTGCCTACCTGGAGTGTGGGGTGTGGTGGTGTTGTGACCTGTGTCCCCTGGCTTGCCCAGGGCGACACATATGCATAACACTCATATCACTTTTCGGGACGATTATCAGAGTGATTATTTTTACGCAAGAGGAACCGAGGCCTTAGACAATTTGATTGAAAATATTTGTCATGTGCACTTCTTACAAAACAGGAAAGCTCTGCTCCTGCCTGAGCACTCACATAGTGGCTGATTCATGTATACTGGCATTCTTAAAGAAGTGGTTCACCCATATTTATTATTCACTAGATCAATATTATGTTGAGAAACTATATTTCTTTCAAATACCTTATGTTGGCAATAGTGCCTGTGAGCAGTGCTATTGCAGTTCGCTCTTCTCCATCGCTTGATCTCCGGGCTCCGTGACCTCAGGGATCTGGTGATGTTACGGTAACTTCCTGTTCATCTGACATCACTGCGGCCGGCCCCAGTCTTCCTGAGTCACTGGGCTGTGGGCGGTGATTCACCGCTCGTCAAAGCCCAGCGTGTCTCCTGCTTGCAGTTTTGCTTTGATGGGAGGGAGGAGGGAGCAGGGAGCTGATGGGCTGTCACGCTGGGCTGTGCTGAGTGATGAAACACCGCTCACAGCCAATCACTCACGGAGACTGCAGCTGGCCGTGGTGATGTCATGTGATCAGGAAGTTGATGTGACATCACCGGATCCCCGAGGTCACGGAGCCCGGGTATCAAGCGATGGAGAAGAGTGAACTGCATTAGCGTCTGTCACAGGCACTATTGCCAACACAAGGTATTTGAGAGAAACATAGTTTCTCAACATAATATCGATCTAGCAAATAATAAATATGGGTGAACCACCCATTTAATGAATGGATATGTTTGAGTAGGATGCACTGAATTGATTAAGAGATAACGCTACTTCATGAATTCTGTGCGCTGTCTCAGGGGCATGCGCCTCTGTGCACCTCACGAGAAATACTACTTCTCTTAGGGACCTGGAGTAAAATTTCTGATGTAGGTAATTAGGAAAACTTTTAAAGAATAGGCAGCCCTATCCCACCTATGATCTTCACTAAAAGTAACAAACTTTTTGCACAATTTCCCATTGCACTAAATTTTTGTGAATTTTCAAAGGGTTTTATTCCAGAAATAAATCGGTCCCATGAAGCACAATAGAAAGTGTAAGCCCTTACACCCCTTCTGTTGTCCAAAATAAAAGGCAAGTGTGACGCCCTGGCCTAGCAGGTCATCACAGGGTATTGTGCAATCTGCCTTTCTGCATGATATCCAATCCTCCTTGGTTATGGATCCCTAGCCTGTGGTGTTGCTAAGAACAAGCTAATCAAAACCCTAGAAACACTCTGCACCACACCTACCAGACACACCAGTGGACAGCCTGAAGGGAATAGGGCTGGACACTTGGGGGGTTGGTTAGGGGAGGTCAGGGGTGTTAGGAGACAGTTGAGAGTTGGGAGTTGAGAGTTGAAATAGTGGAGTGTTGAGTGTTGACTCTCGAGTGGAGAGGTCAGGGAGCTGGGCTCCGCAGTTACTAGGTGGCAGACGTTGGTCTGGGTCTGGGGAGAGCTGGAACACCGGTCGCAGGGGAGTGCGTCAAGGGGCACGGAACTGCCGAGGACAGCAGACGGCGGCCTTGAGCCATCTCCGAGCAGGGGCCAGGGCACGATGGGGTACGTTGACCCTAGGCCGGGAAGAAGCTTCAGATGTCCTGGTAATTTACCCGTCGAGGGCGAAGACTTCACGATTCATCCTCCACCCGCTCCAAAATCGGTGTACTAGCGAGGGGGATAGGACTTTCCCAATATATAGTCCAGAAAATACCAAGCGTGAACCCTGAGAGCAAGCTCACTCCGTTAGCCATACGGGTGAGCGGGACCCATTCAGTTTCAAGCTGAGAGGGACCAACTACAGACAGAGGTGCCAAGGTCAAGGTCACAGGCTAACAGGCAACACCATAGGGCACGGGATCTGAGCTAAGTGAGTACGCAGTGACCCTTTTCCTCCCCAACGGTGCTCCCCTCTCCCCATCACCAAGCCCCGTGGCATCTTCCCCCTACCCACGGAGGGGTTAAACATCTGGCTGCCATTCCACCGCCACTGGGCGCTCCCAACAGCAGTGTTAGTATCCCACCTTACCACCGTCGGTGGCATCACAAACTCTAACCACAAAATCCCCTGTAAATACCCCCTTTTAGTTCAAGTGTCCGCGTTACCCCACTCGGGTCCAGAGACCCCGCGAGCCACTGCGGATCCGGATCCGAGCGGCGGCCCAGCTGCTGGCGCTGGTGCGGTACACAAGCTAAGAAGATTATTTGACAATTATGTAACATTAATCATACCTTGTGCATATATCAAAATACTGTAGTAAAGCTTGATTTCTTTACCTTCACACCTGCCTTTCAATTGCGCATAATTTTTTAATAGCTCAATGAGAGCTTGTAAATTTCACCTCTAACAATCCTTGAAGCTAAGGGAAGGTAACCCTCACCCACATTCTGAGCAACCTGTTTTTATCACACAAGAATTATTAATTCACTGCTATTTTTGGAAGATCTGCCACATGTTAATTAATCACTGGGTGGCCTCTTGGGGGTTAAATCCATCTAGTGATAGATTCATCTTCCCTATATATAATTTAAAAGTTCATTTTTTATCACTTGCTATTCCCAATTCAGTGATTGTTAATAAATAAAGCTAAAAGGAATAATGATAAAATGTTCACTTGTAAATGGTAACTAACTAATACTATTATATTTACCATAATGATAAAAGATACAGTGACAGACAATGATGGAAAGATAATTTAACTGAAAAACACTAATCACTGTTTTTAAATACTCGGTAAAAATTTGTGACATAATTTCATTGCCAAGTGTTACATGGAACATCTTTTAATCATCGATCTAGGTAAATGTAACCTATGTAATCACCTATTGGTTCAGAAAAAAAGTACATGGATGTTTTAGTCCCACACAGAGCCCATATAAGATGTAGACACTTCATGTCTCTGTAATGTGAGGACTTATGTAATGCCAAATCGGCACACATTTGGTACATTGAAGTCTTGCCATAAAGAGTAATTAAACTTGGGGAGCCTTTCAATATGTTTTAGACCCTTTATTACTAAGCAAATTGGTGACGTTCTGAGTACTCAGCCCCTCCATGCGCTATGTAAAGCTTACTAATGCATTCATACTCTACTGCAGTGGTCCCCAACCTTTCTGACCTTGAGAGCCACATTCAGCTTTAAGTAAGGGTCACGAGACACATTTAGCTTCTGCTCCTCACATTAGTGACACTCAGAGCCCCATTACTGGTATAATGACAGTCAAAGCTTTTCCACAGAAATCACCACACCGAGGCAATATACCAGTAGCAAGGGGTTCCTACCTCCATTCAGATCTGCTCTTTTGTGTGGGGCTACTCCGAAATGTCACCATCTGGAAACCTCCTGTTCATTACTTTTTGCTAGGCAAATGCATCAAGCTGCCAAACAGCCGCAAGCCACACATCATGGGCCCATGGGTCACATGTGGATCCCGAGCCACAGGTTGGGGACTCCTGCTCTACTGAGAGTGCTCTCAGGTAGGCGATATGCCCTCCTGTCACCCTGAGCTGTGAACTTTTTAGAAGTCTTATGAGCAATCGGTGGGGAACTTGGGAAACAGAAAACACCAATCTGCTCAGAATAAAGGGATCTAAAAAATAAAATATTGTTCCAAAGTTTAATTACAATTTAGTGAACTTTGCCAGGGGTAGTTCAAATTATAAAGATGGTAGTTTTTAAATTCAGGAAGCACAATATGGAAATAATGCAACTATTTTGTGCAATTGTCAGTCTTTAAATCAGTTGCCTAATTTTACATGGTACATGTTATCTGAAACGTAACATTTGTGTTACATGCAACTCTGCAGCTTTAAGTGTATCAGACAATATATGATATTCATCACTGACTGCAAAAATAAAAATTGCAATGTGGTGCAGCTGTCTATATGTAGGGGGGTTAGGATTAGGCCCACGCCTGCATTTGTAGCCGGCACACTAATGGTCTGTGTAACAATTTTAAAATGTAAAGGCATTGTGTCCTGGCATTTGGTTGGGCAGGAGGAGGAGGAGAGTAGGGGATATATAAGAGAGAGACAATGGGAAGGGGATAGGAGAGTCCCAGTGTAGAAATAGCGTTCATACCCTCAATTTGAATATTCGGACCCTAAGGGTCACCCCTGTGGCCGTGAAACGCGGGATCCGTTCCGGATTGGCTGACTGTATCCCCTGGACGGGGGGTTTAGTCTGACGGTCAGGGGTCTAACATCCGTATTACCGGGCTCGTGATACTCAATGACTTCCTCACTCACTGAAGGTCAGTGTGCCCTCAAGAAGTAGGGTATGGCTTGATGGCCTGGGCATGGATGGGAGAGCCTTGTTAATTGCGGTCCTTCTTTTGTGTCAGCATCCCCTGTTGGTGGGGTGAAGTGACTCAATGGACCTAATGAACCGGTCAGTGCCAGTGTGAAGTATAGGGAAGGAATGAGAGGCCTAGAGCTTTCAGACATAACACAGGTGCCTGGAATACGGACTGCTGCTTAATTGTGTATGATATGTTAAAGGAATACCTATTGGAAGTGTACCGGTATTGGTGAAGCGCGGACCGAAGTGATGCAGAAGTTGAAGGAAAATAAAGTTTGCATGTTTAAGAGAAGAAGCCTTGTTGGGAATTTATTTTGCTCAAAGTGAGAAAGTGATTTCTCCTGAATGGTTATGGAGTTCTCCTGTGTGTGGTGTTGTGATGGGGAGGCGATGGGTTAAAAGATGGCTGCGCTGTGGCCTGTTGACTCCTGCTACCATGACTATGACCACTGCCTGCCCCATGCCCTCCGCCACATTTTGGCATAGTCGGAAGGATGAACTCTTGTGCCTTGTCCCTGCCCGCATAGTAGTGAGCAGAGAAAGTATCCCTGTCCGTACGTGGTTGAGAGGAACTAAGATGGCGGCAGTCATCAGAGAAGAGAGATGAACACAGCATGGGAGGAGCAACGGCACAAAGATGCGGCCCACCCCCTGGAGATACAGTGACTGTCAGTCAACCCAGCACGATGGGTCTGGAGAGTAAACCCAACCCGCAGCTACAGTACAGAATGCAGGTGGAACAAAGTGAAAAGAACCGGGTGCGGCCTACAAAAAAGACTGCACCTCCGGAGGAGTGGCCAGGTACAGGGAAATTCCCTCCTGTACCCTGGAAATCAGAAGGAGACAGAGAAGCAGTAAGACAGAAACAAAAATTCAAGATGGAGAGTAAAGAACAGAGGAGACCTGGGCCTGTGGGAGGACATGAGGCCAGGTGGACATCTCATCGCAACCGGGGAAGTGGCAGGAGTACCTGGAAGGCGTAGAGGAAAAAGACGGAGATGCAGAAGCCTGGGAGCCTACAAACCACAGACGACTAGGAAGGGGTAAGTGAGGATCATACTCCTCCCCTAGTGAAAGTAAGGCTGCCGGCCTCTCTGGCCCTGTCACGTCATCGGCAGGAGGCTCTACTACGGGAGATGGAAGATGCAGTTCAGGCCAACCGAGATAGAACAGAGCTGCAGGTGGCCTGGAAAAAGTCTACCCAGGCCCAGGAAATGTCAGAGCAGGATCAGGCTCAAATCCGGCAGGCTGAGGAGGAGGCCGCGCAGGCGTGGGCCAAAGCCATGGAAGAAAAGCAACTGGCGCGGGAGCTGGCCCAGAAGCTGCTGATGCTTGTGGTCCCCCTGGCCGCAAAGAGCATGAAAATCTGGACCTGGAATGATAGTACCAGGTTATAGAGCAAAAGAAAGCCAGTGAATGAAAGATCCGTGACAAACTGGCCATGCTGGACGGTGGCCAGACAATGGCCATGTCTACGTACCCCGTCGTGCCCTGGCCTCTGCCCGGTGATCGCGGAAGGCCGCTGGCCGCCCTCCTCGGCAGTCCGTGCCCCATGACACAATCCCCTGCGACCGGGGTTCCAGCTCCTATCAGGCCCAGACCAACGTCTGCCACCTAGTAACTACAGGAGCCCTGCTCCAGGCCGGTGACCTCTCCCTCTCAGAGAGTCACCTCAGCCTCCTTTCTCTCCTTGTTCACTCCACTGCTCAACTGTCACTTTCTCACTTTCCCCTTACCAACCCCCCTTATGGGCAGCCCTATTCACTTCAGGCCTCCCAATGGTGTGTCTGGTGGGTACAGTGTAAAGTGTTCCTAGGATTTTGATTGGCTAAGCTGTTAGCAACACCAAAGGACCAGGACCCATAACCAAGGAGGATTGCATACTGTGCAGAAGGGCAGATTGCACAATACCCTGTGACGACCTGATAGGCCAGGGCATCACATTCCCCCTTGGTTAAACGTAGCTCGTCCGCAAGCTACAGTACACCAGAGGTTTATTTTTTTTTTGCTTTTAACTGTAGAAAGGAAAATATAACAGGTTAACACATTTTTATTAATGGGTCCATCCCACACAGGGGAGGCAATTCACTTAAACGTTACTAAATTTGTTAAGAGTTCGTCGCCCAACGGTGGGATGCTGCCGGTTTGTATGGTAATGGAGGCTCAACCTGCTCCGTTGCAGCCCCTTCCTGCGACAGTCCAGTCCCAATGTCCCGGATCCCAATAACCCACCACCCAAACAACATGTTCCCCCTGGAAACCTATGGTGGGTCCTTGACCGGGTTAAGGTCCCGGGTATTGTCTTCTAGACATCTCTGATTGGCACAGGAGGTGCAACTATTATACAATACACAAGTTTGTGTTGGTCACGCCAGTCCTGTCACCCTGGTCCATTTTTACTTATGTATAAAACTTAAACGAAGTCCCTGTACCGGTTGTACACTTTTCAACAATTTACTTACCAATCTGGTGACTTTCACTCTTTTCATTAAAACTGGTTGATTAGGCACTTATTCACTAACATTTTCTATATGGAAAATAACAAACTATGAAAAATAACAAACGAAAACACTGATACTTAACAATTCTATGGCATCGCAACTACTAGTACTGCAACACTTTTTTTTAACACTCTTCTCTGTAAAAACCCTGAGCAACCTTGTAGCTGTTGCCCTTTGCGCCGACCCCACTGACACCTCTTGGTGCTCACTACCAGCACAGCACCTCTCAAGGGCCTGATGGCCTTTTTCCTGGAACAAAGATTGGGAGAAAGGTTTAACAAGAAGAGCGCAACCTAATTTAAACTGTGTAAAACTTGCAGGTTCCGGTCCCCTTTTAACGCTGGTTACCTCCTGGGCACACCCTAGCAAAGTGCCCTGGCAAACCACAGCGATGGCATATAGGCACCACTTCCATTGCATCTACTGAGATCTCCTCATCTGAAGTGGACTCTGCTTCCATTTCAATGATCTCTAATGCCAACTGTGCCCATGGCGACAGGATCATCCTGAGGCCGTTTCGTCCATAGCATGGCACCCACGCAGCTTCAGGGGTACTGGAACCTAAATCACCTTCTTCCATCGCCTCTGGTTGCGGGTCCACGGTAACCGCGTCAATTTGGTCAGATGATTCAGACTGATCATCTCCTTCAGAAATTGCGAGAGCCGCTGCCGGTGGTGTGGGTAGCGTCTTGGGGCCAGTCGCAGCAGAGGATGGAGGCGACGGCGGCTGAGTGCTGGCCTGGAGCGGGGGCGGCTCAGATCCCACAGCCGCATCGGCCGGATTAGGGAAATCATCTGGGACTGGGTAACCGCTTACCCGCGGTTCTCGTGGAACTTCGGTTTCACTTGCTCGCAGTGCCACGGCCATCCTCCGCATCTCCATCCGCGGAACTGCTCCGGGCTTCTCTGCTGAAGAGCTACGCTTCTCCGCCATCTTGACACGGCGTCTTCCAGCAATGTTGTCACAGAGTCCTCGCGTCCCTGCTCCACTTCCGCTAGTTTCACATTCTGGCCTGACCCCTCAGTCTTTTCTCAGCACTCTCTCGCAGACCATGACCCTCTGGGAACTTCCGGTTCTGGGCTCACAGGGAAGACGAGGGGCGGGGATTAGGCTTCAAATTAAAAGAAGAGGAGGAGTATGTATAAAGGGGTTAGAAAGTTTGTGACGCCACCCATAGTGCGTGGTAATGGGAGAGACCACCGCTGTTGTTGGGGAGCCTGGTGACGATGGTGTGGCAGCTGGATGTTTAACCCCTCCGTGGGTAGGGGGTTTGTGTCCCGGGGCCCGTTGGATGGTTGGTGTTTAGGTTGCCAATGGAGATAGGAAAAGGGTTTTTCAGTGTACTCACTCAGTCCAGGAATAACAACAACGATAGCTTGTAAACCAGAGTTCTGAGCACCACTGCAGCTTGTAGGGAGCACGCTTGGGTCCGTGCCATTGGAGTTGCTGTTAGCCTGTGGCCCTTTCCGTGGCACCTTTGTCTCTAGTTGGACCCTCGGATATAAAACTCTTCGGGTCCCGCTCACACGTATGGCTAACGGAGTGAGCTTGCTCTCAGGGTTCACGCGTAGGATTTCTTTGGACTGTATTGGGAAAGTCCTATCCCATTGGTGTGCTAATACCCCAATTTTGGAGCGGGTTGGGGATGATTCTTGAATCCTTCACTACCGTCGGGTAAATTACCGGAACGCGTGAAGCTACTTCCCGGCCTAGGGTCCACGTACCCTGTCGTGCCATGACCCCTGCCCAGTGATCACTCAAGGCTGCCGGCTGCCCTCCTCGGCAATCCGTGCACCTTGACACAATCCCCTGCGACGTGGGTTCCAGATGCTACCAGGCCCAGACCAATGTCTGCCACCTAGTAACTACAGGAGCCCTGCTCCAGGCCGGTGACCTCTCCCTCTCAGAGAGTCATCTCAGCCTCCTTCCTCTCCTTGTTCACTCCACTGCTTAACTGTCACTTTCTCACTTTCTCCTTACCAACCCCCCATATGGGCAGCCCTATTCCCTTCAGGCCTCCCAATGGTGTGTCTGGTGGGTACAGTGTAAAGTGTTCCAAGGATTTTGATTGGCTAAGCTGTTAGCAACACCAAAGGACCAGGATCCGTAACTAAGGAGGAGTGGATACTGTGCAGAAGGGCAGATTGCACAATACCCTGTGACAACCTGATAGGCCAGGGCATCACAGTAGCTCCTGGTTTATACCCCTCACGTGCAGCCAGTATTTGAGTACAGGGATCAGTTGCAGGTGAGTGCAGGTGGTGACCCTGCTACCATCTCCCTAGCCTCAGAGCCCACCGTTGTATTGTGTCCCGGGTGTACCCTGTGGTGGCACACATTGGGGACTCCTTTATACCTGGCAGAACCCCAATAGTCACAGCGTGACAGCATTTTTATATACTGAATAGAATCAAGCAAGCCATCTTCTCCAATGAAACAACTGTTTTCTTTGGACAAACTGTATATCATGTCTGTAGCCAATGCTTCCATATTACACTTCTGCTGTAACTCCCACTTTGAGACACGCATTAACATTTAGGCAATTTGTATTATTGCTCAAGTTGATTTATGTCTGCATACATAGGTTTAATTGTAGACACAGAACACTTGAACCGCTCACCACAGTGAAAGTCAGCCTGATTAGTTCCTCCAGATAAGTATCCTTGGTCCCAGCATGGTTCACGGCAGCCAGCCGTATATAGCAAGAAGCAAGCAGGGGAAGGATCCAGCTCAGACTCCAAGGATTTGAATAAAAGGCATTTCTTTATTTCAACTTTGTTAAAAAGAATATATCCAAAAAGGTATAATAACACCGGCTGATAACACTGACAGTCGACCTGATGAAGGCGCACCGCCGAAACGCATAGTTTTTTTCATCATCTATCATCTGTCAGTGTTATCAGACGGTGTTAATATACCTTTTTGGATATATTCTTTTTCACAAAGCTGAAATAAAGAAATGCCTTTTATTCAAATCCTTGGAGTCTGAGCTGGATCCTTCCCTTGCTTGCTTCTCATACATAGGTTTATTGCTATAAATCGTGGCTCACGGATGTGTAAATATAGTCTAAAACAAACAAGTCTAATGCACTGCAATTCATGATTATGATCAGTCTGTTTGCTGTTCTTATGCCAAAGTAGAACTCAGTAAAAAAAATGTAAAGATAATAGTAAAAAGAGTTTTAACTAAAGAAACATAATATTACAGGAATTGTCAACTCATTCCACTGAAATAAGCTTTTACTCGGCTCTATCAACACAATATTAAAAAAAGTAAAAGCTCCCAAATTTGGTTTTCAGCTCATTGTACAAAAACACAGAGCTCAGCTAACAGAAAAAAGTTATGTCTCAAAATATAGCAATAGAGAAATTCTTTTTTTATGTTTAAAAGAGCTTGCAAAAGAAGTAAAACATAAAGAAACTTGTAAACAGTTATAATCACTGTAATCATACTATACTGAAGAATAAAGTTGTTTTTATCATTTTTAATGCATATTGACCAGTAAAATAATAATAATAATTCCTGAATTACTAGCTTTTTTGTTAATTCTGATGCCAAAAAATGAAATAAGTCTAAATTAAAACAAACAGCACTCTGCTAGAACCATTAACTACAGCTGTAAAATTATAAACACGAACGGTACAAAAACCTGGCTTCCACCGACAGACTTTGCACAAGCCATTCCATGTTTTAGGTTGCAGGGGTATCCAGGACTTCACGTGTTAAAGAATATCCAAAGATTTGAACTCACAATGGTGTTCCCTGAATAGTGTGCAGGGAGCAGCTGCTGGCTGGTAGAACGAGCTGATACAGTATACAATAGTCAATTAGACAGGCCAAAACCAGAAAGGGCGGCTATTCCATACACAAGACAAAATCAGGAGATATAGAGCCCAACAATCTCCTCTTTTAACGTCCTAAACTTTCCATGTAAAATAGATTGTAAAACAGGATTTAACCTAAATATGTAAGTAGAATCACGTCCCAATAGCAAGGACGTTCAGCTGGCCACTGTATTCAGGTGGCCTGTGTACTAGTGTAATATTAGACTATTGGAGCAATGAAGCAGGCTCATTTTCTCATTTTCATCTACAAACAGAAACAGGTCTTGAATTCTAATTTTAGATTCAGTTACAAATTCTGCAATGAGTGCCTTAACCCCACTGTTACTTGCTGGCTCTGTGTGAAAGAAAGCAAATATCAAGGTGCTTTTTCTGCTGTATATCACAGATGTATTCATTCACAGTCACACTGAGTGGTGATGATGAGACGCTACAACAGCTCACTTCATATCCCTTGAATGTGGGATTTCTATGCACGGACTGAGAATATGGGTACGCTCACACGAGCGACAAATACGGACGAGAGCAATGCGAGAAATTCTCGCATTACACTCGGACCAATGTTATCCTATGAGTGCGAGCTTTTGGTCAGCTTTTCTCGCATCCAGAATCTGGATGCGAGAAAAGCGGCAGCATGCTGCGTATTCATGCGTTAAACGGCCGAGAATCGCCAATGAAAGCCAATGGGTGCGATTAAAAAATGTAACACACACGGACCGTCCGTGTGTGTCACGTATGCTGTGCAATTTTTCTTTGAAAAAAAAAAAGAAAATTACATCATATAAATTCAGTTTGCATGTGTTAAAAAAAACAAGAAGTTCAGCCTCCATGGACAACTTCAAGACATGTCCAGGCACATCAATGTAGAGCTGCTGCTGGTGATGGTGCAGGAAAGGCCTGAAATTTGGGATACAAGACACCCAGGCTACTGTGACCGTGATAGGCGTGATGCCAGCTGGATAAACATATGTCAACAATTATTTCCCATTTATAATGAGTCATCTTCTGAAGTTCGTCAAGAGATAAGTAAGTGCAAATGTTAAATTCAATGTGTAGATGTTTTATATCACACATGCCAAAAATGTACGTTAGGATAATTTTTAATGTCTGTGGTTTCTCCATAATATAGTGTGTGATGTAACTCGTCGCTGGCGTAGTTGCCGTGATCAATACCGACGGGAAAGGCAACAGCAATGTCGTAGTGGATCTGAGGCTCAGCGGAAAAAAGAAATATATGTTTTGATCGTTTGAATTTTTTGGCACCAATAATGGATTTAAGGCAGTAAGTAAACATATATATATTACTTTAAACTTAACCTAAAAATGCTTGAAATTAAGATTATTTCTTTAAAATATTTCAGAACAGACAGTAATTTAAGAAGTCGATCAACATCAGAATCTGAGGCTCAAGTTGAACAAGCAGCGGAGCAGAGAGAAGAGGGCACCTCTTTGGCAAATACACTAAACAATGATAATGAATCGCAAGATTTCAATAACACACCAGCATTGTTTCACAACCATGATGAGGAAGTTCAACAACAGAGCAGCAGCCCTACAGTGCCTTTAGACCACTCCCCTGTTGCCCTGGCAGTGTCACGCCGACCACGACGACGTCGAGAACTCCCCATCATCAATACACGGCGCAAGGTAGATAATGGAGTTTTACAATATCTATCTCGCACTGTTAATGATGATGGGGAGGAGGCATTCACAAGAAGTATGGCAAACTATCTTAGGCAAATTCCAAGAGAAGTGCGTCTCCATGCTAGAGCAGCCATGCAAATCGTCATTGATGCATGTACCTCACCAAACAACCCACAAATAGTGTTTCATTCACTAGAACAATGGCAACAGTCAAATAATAATCAGCTGAGAATGCCACAACCTGATAAAACAGGTAGGCAGCAAGCACAACCTGAAAATCAAACCATTCCACAAACAGTCATGCATCCACCACAATTTCAAACACAAACATTACAATCAACACAGCAACAACCAACACCAAACCGATCCCAACATCAACAATATGTACCACAAAACACTTTCGTTGCTCAACATGTTGCTAGTGAACCGGTTACCAATGGCACTCAATTAATTGATGCACCTGGATCACGTGTCCAACACGGTAATCAATCCTGGAATTTTGTAAGGCCTCATCAAGGTTCTAATTTGCCTCAACATATGCACTATCATGCACAACAACATGGTCAAGCATCAGGATCAGCCCATAGTCAACAAACAAATCAATACATCACACCAAATTCAAACATATCAACACACCAGCCACTGAATGTTAACATTCCCCATTCACCACACACATATCAGAATTTATGAGCATAATAGTTTGTATGTTACATGTTTTTGTTTTATTTTGTATCCATATAAAGCAAATATGTTTTTTTGCTATAATAAAAACCAAGGTGTTTTTTTTCCCCAAATAATATGAAGCTAAACAAAACAAAACAAAAATGTTTGTTCAATATCACACATAGTTGTGTTAAGTTAACTAATGAAAACATTATTTAAGATAAATAAACAAAAATTTTGGTTTCAGCATTTTTTTTTTAAAGAAATTTAGTCCATATTTACATGATCAATCAAAACATGTTGTGGTAAATCTATTTCACCCTCTGGGGAAACAAAGTAATTTGTGTAAATTTCTCTCACACGTATGGCAGAAGGGGCAAGTATGTTTCTTGCCATGACTTGGCTGACATGTGTTTCATTTGGTTCCATTGAAGATGTAATATTATCTTCAATGTTATCATATTTTCTGACAAAATTATGCAACACAACACATGCTTTTATAATGGTGTTGACATTGTTTTCACTCAATTGCAATGGTGTGGTCAAGACTCTCCATTTGGCTGTCAGGATGCCAAACGCGCATTCAACAACACGTCGTGCTCTGGTTAATCGATAGTTAAAAATACGGCATCTGTTATCCAGAACACGACGTGGATAAGGCCTAAGGACTTCTCTACGAAGTTGGAAGGCCTCATCACCTACTATTACAAAAGGTGCCTGTGTGTCAGATGTGCCAGGCAATAGACGCGGGGGTGGTACAGACAAATCATTGGACCTTAGTCTCTGACCCATGACTGAATTATTAAAGATTCTGGAATCTCCTGTTCGACCATACGCACCGATATCTACAGCCACAAAATTGTAATTAGTATAAGCTATGGCCAGGAGAACAACTGAAAAATATTGTTTGTAATTAAAATATTGTGTGCCAGAGTTTGGTGGCTTTTTAACACGTATATGTTTTCCATCAATGGCACCAATGCAATTAGGAAATTGTGTTTTTTCATAAAAGTCATTTGCTATCCGGTACCAATCTTCAACACTTGGCTCTGCCATCACTAGAGGTTGTAATTTCTCCCAAATGGCATGACATGTTTTCCTTACAATGATAGAAATAGTAGATTTGCCAAGTAAAAATTCAAGATGTAAGGCAGAGTAGGATAATCCTGTTGCAAGGAATCTATATCATAAAGGGAAAAAGTTGAGAAATGTTAAAAATGTTCGTGTTGTTAAAAATTAGAAAATAAAACATTAACACATAAAAAAAAGAAATAATACCTTATAGTGATTAACAAACGTTGCTCAGGAGATATGGCACATCGCATATTTGTGTCCTGGTATGGGATCATTGGCCTAATCTCATCCAACAAACGATCAAAGGTAGTTATGGTCATGCGGGTGTAAGCGTGGAATTTGTCTTCATTTTTCCTTAACTCAATTTAAAGACGATTGAAATGTCCTCTGCTGTATCGTTTGCATAGTAGAGGATGGACCCAAAATCGACGCCGCCTCAGCGGTACATGTTCTTCTGGGTATTGCGTGCCAAACTCTCGGGACAATAACCAATGGTATAAAATTCTTTCAGTTGTGTTGAAAGTGAGATGCAAAGACATTTCTCCAAAGGACATTACACAATGGGTTCACAGAACTGAAAACACAGTTGGACAGTGTAATGTGTAGTAGTCAAACTGTCTCATTGTTCTGCCGTTCATTTATTAGGTTGCCTAAACAACTTACTGATGATCACAATTAAAAAATCATTAACAACATATGTTAAATGTCAATTTAATGGTTAAAAAACGCATCACACACGTATTACACACGGAATGCACACGGACTTTAATACGGATGAAGGTTTGACATACGCATTACACACAAAGTACACACGGAAGACCACACGAATCACTATGGCACGACTATCGCACACGATAATGGGACCGTTTTTTATACGCTCGTGTGAGTCCAGCCTATCTTATATTTTCAATTTGGTACATCAGTGCTGAAGTGCACCACAACCTCATTAGGCCTTTTTCTATACCTATGCTTTGTGCTCTGATCACTCCCATGCTTATAGATTAGCCATAAAATAGCATTCCATGGCTGGCCCTATGTTTTACAATACCTGAAATATCCCCCCTAATTGGCTGTGTTACACCATGTGATCACATTGCTGCAGGGCATTATGCGGAAAATTGCACTCTGCACCATTTGTTGCCAATCCTCGCAAATAAAATTGCAGATTGTTTGATTTCACGTGGAGCCATAAATTTCAGAAAATTTAACTTAAATTTGATCTTCAGTATATCGATCTGCTTATCTCTAGTACGCAACATGAAACAGCTATAAAATAGAGACAATTTTTTAAACGACTTGCTAAGGAGCCATTGCTTCTTTACTTTAAAAAGAGCTAGCTTGATAAAATGTCTTTGTAATTGCTTAACCCCTTCCCCACCAGGCGATTTTCAGTTTTTCGTTTTTTCTTCCCCTTTATCCAAGAGCCATAACTTTTTACAGTACATAATCATCTCAATTCTCTCAAATGAGAGAATATAGTATCTTGTGACCCTGGCCTAAAGTACATTTCTACCTGCTTTGGAAGTGGTAATGGTCCCTTAACTTTTGGGCCCTGCTGCACAGATTGTGTGTCAACCCTGATATACAAATACATTTTTTCCTTACATACAATTCCCTTCTGAATCCCTATTTTTCCCCTTTTAAAATAATAACATTTACACTCACCACCGGTGCAGACATAGCACCAGTGGTGACGGCATTGTTTCTCTCAGGATTGCATCACAATGTGACAATATGAGAACTGTGTGGCCAATTAGCAGCTACTTAACTTTCCTCACCTTTGGATAAATTGTTGAAATCCAGAGGAAGTGAACGCTGCTACTTTTGCTCTTCTTCCAAATGTAAGCAATTTATCTGTCGGAGGGGAGAGTGAAGCAGATACTGTTTGGACTCAAGGATTGCATGATGTTTAGAGATGAGCGAGCCTCTGAAGACTCGAGTTCGGTTCTGTTCATCGAACGGAGGCCCCGTTCGAGTTCGGTTCCACGAACCGTTCGACGAACCTCTCAAACCCCTTTGAAAACAATGGGAGGCAAACACAAACACATAAAAACACATTATGAATGTACACATACAGTTAATAAACAGTGCCATTACACTTACAGGTCCCCGCGACACGTCCTGCACTCTGTCGCCCGATAATCGCTGTGTCTTCTTGGTAACCAGCACTGATGATGGGACCTATCGTGATGTCAAAATAGCATGTGACCAGTCACGTGTCTATTATCTCATTGGCTACAGACTGGTCACATGGCTATGATGTCATGCTAGCTCCTGTCAGTGCATCTCTCCGGTACGAGGTGATCGTTCCAGCATGTCCGTGTACCGGCGAAATGCTCTGACACATGGTCAACTCCCCATTCCTGCATGTGGGTATTCTTTACAGAGTCAGCCCACATGCAGGGACTAGCTGTCACAGCCGGTAAATAGCGGCACCGGGAGTCACGTGATCGGAGCACCGTTGCTATGGCAACCTGCTTGTCAGTGGTGACGTCACCGCTTACAGCCTGCAGCCTCTGCTCACTCTCACTGAGTGAATAGACTGCACGGGGAGCAGCAGCGTCTTCCTCCCATGCAGCGCTATCTGATGTAGCAGAGCTGCATGGGTTGAAAGAGAAAGAACACAGAAGACCATGTATCGTGGAGGGCTGACAGGGAGTAATAAACATGGAGTCTCTAAGTGTCTGTGTATTTATTTCTATTAAAGTATTTTTTCTCTGTGTGGTGTCTTTTTTTAACCCTTTATTGAAGATTCTTAATGGCTGGGTCAAAATTGCCTGACATTAAGAATATCTGGCTTAATACTAGCTAGTAAAACAAAGCTAGTATTAACTCATTATTACCCAGCGAGCCACCCGGCTTCAGGGCAGCTGGAAGAGTTGGATACAGCGCCAGATGATGGCGCTTCTATGAAAGCACCATTTACTGGGGTGGCTGCAGACTGCAATTTGCAGCAGAGGTGCCCAGAAAGCTCGGGCTAACCTGTGCTGTGGATTCCAATCCCCAGCTGCCTAGTTGTACCTGGCTGGACACAAAAATGGGGCGAAGCTCATGTCGATTTTTTTTTTTAATTATTTCATGAAATTCATGAAATAATTAAAAAAAGGGCTTTCCTATTTTTTTAGTTCCCAGCCGGGTACAAATAGGCAGCTGGGGGTTGGGGGCAGCCATACCTGCCTGCTGTACCTGGCTAGCATACAAATATATGGCGAATCCCACGTCATTTTTTTGGTGAGTAAAAAACTCCTGCATACAGTCCTGGATGGAGTATGCTGAGTCTTGTAGTTCTCCAGCTGGTGTCTGCTCTCCTGCATACACTAGTGAATGGAGCATGCTGAGCTTTGTAGTTCTGCAGCTGCTATCTGCTCTCCTCCATACAGACAGACAGCAGCTGCAGAACTACAAGGCTCAGCATACTCCATCCAGGACTGTATGCAGGAGTTTTTTGCCCCCCAAAAAAATTACATGGGCTTCGCCATGTTTTTGTATGCTAGCCAGGTACAGCAGGCAGCTACGGGCTGCCCCCAACCCCCAGCTGCTTATTTGTACCCAGCTGGGAACGAAAAATATAGGGAAGCCCTTTTTTTTAAAATTATTTCATGAATTTCATTAAATAATTAAAAAAAATGACGTGGGCTTCGCCCAATTTTTGTGTTCAGCCAGGGACAACTAGACAGCTGAGGATTGGAATCTGCAGCTCAGGGTGCCCAAGCTTTTTGGGCACCCCTGCTGCGAATTGCAGTCCGCAGCCACCCCAGAAAAGGGCGCTTTCATAGAAGCGCCATCTTCTGGTGCAGTATCCAGCTGCCCTGGTGATGGGTGGCTCGCTGGGTAATAATAGGGTTAGGGCTAGATGTATATTATCCACTGGCCCTAAGCCCAAAATTCATGGTGTCACGCCAATATTAGACATGGCCACCATGAATTTCTAGTACAGATAAAAAAAAACACAACACAGAAAAATATTTTTATTAGAAATAAAACACAACACAATTAGTGACTTCATCTTTATTGAAATAAAGAACCCCCCTCCGCAGTAATCCTGAGTCAAGGGTCCCGCGCCGTCCAATCTGGATCTAATATCATCTGATCGGTTTGCTGGAAGGCAAAGCGACCAGATGATGTGTCAGGTTCAAGGGCCTGAATCACATGACACAGCAGCTGATTGTATAAACGGCTTTATTTGCATCAGTGCAACAAAAAAGAACAAACTACAAACTTCTGTGCAGACTCCTGTCCGACAGCATTAGCTGATAGTTTAGCCAGCCGGGCGGTAAAAAGGTGGCCTCACAGCTCGACTTATAGTCTCAGCTGATTCCGTCAGGTGACCGCATCAGCTGATCATCGCCAGGTCTGAGAGAGAGAGAAAGAAGAGAGAGAAAAAAGAGAGAGAAGAGAGAGAGTGAGATTGAGAGGGAGGAGAGAGAAGAGAGAGAAGAAAGAGAGGAGTGAGAAGAGAGAGAGGAGAGAGAGAGAAGAGAGAGGAGAGAGAGAAAAAAGAGAGAGGAGAGAGAGAGAGAGAGAGAGTGGAGAGAGAGAGGGAAAAAGAGAAAAAGAGAGACTGAGAAAAAGAGAGAGAGAAAAAAAGTGAGAGACAGAGAGAAAAAGAGAGAGAGAGAGAAAGAGAGAGAGACTGAGAGAGACAGAGAGAGAGAGACTGAGAGAGAGAAGAGAGAGAGGAGAGAGAGAAAAGAGAGAGAGGAGAGAGAGAAGAGAGAGGAGAGAGAAGAGAGAGAGAGAAGAGAGAGAGAAGGGAGGAGAGAGAGAGGAGAGAGAGAGAGAGGGAAAAAGAGAAAAAGAGAGACTGAGAAAAAGAGAGAGAGAAAAAGAGAGAGAGAGAAAAAAGAGAGATAGAGAGACTGAGAGAGAGACTGAGACTAAGAGAGAGAGAAAGAGAGAGAGACTGAGAGAGACAGAGAGAGAGACTGAGAGACTGAGAGAGACAGAGAGAGAGAGAAGAAAGAGAGAAGAGAGAGAAAAAAGAGAGAGAGAAGAGAGAGGAGAGAGAGGGAAAAAGAGAAAAAGAGAGACTGAGAAAAAGAGAGAGAGAGAGAGAGAGACTGAGTGAGACTGAGACTGAGAGAGACAAAGAGAGAGAGCAATGCAGCCTCATTCCGTGAACTGCTCCGATTTTAGAGGTGTGGCTCAAAGCTGATGTCCGGCTCCTCCCCTCAGTGCATAATTAAATTAAATTAAATTATAATTATAAATAAATAATTCTAATTTAAAATAAATTAAATTTTGTACCGGGACTAGAACTCATGAACTAATGTTTCTGAGTCGAGCACTCTAACCATTGAACTACTGGCTCTAATGAAAAACATAGGCAGATTTGGTAATCTTGACTTCTGCATTGCAGACTGAAGTCTCAGATTACAGCGCGGTTCAGTTAAGGTGCTACGTGGAGAGAATATAGATTGCTCCCTGCATCTTCATGTAGCAGTGCTGACAGTGTCGTGTGGATTACTTCGGACATGGATTGTTGTTTTGGGATTAATAAAGAGGTAAATTAGGTGTTTTTTGTCTTTTTTTCCAAATAAAGGATTTTTCATTGTGTGTGTTTATTTACTTTCACTTACAGTTTAATCATGGAAGGTGTCTCGGGGAGATGCCTGGCATGATTAACTCATTATTACCCCGATTGCCACCGCACCAGGGCAATTCAGGATGAGCTGGGTAGAGTCCCGGGACTGTCGCATCTAATGGATGCAGCAATTCCGGGCGGCTAATGGGTGATATTGTTACGGTGGTGGGCTCCCCATAACGTGGAGCTCCCCATCCTGACAATACCAGCCTCCAGCCATGCGGCTTTATCCTGGCTGGTATCAAATATGGGGGAACCGCATTTTTTTTTATTTATTTATTTTACTGCACGATATAGAGCCACCCGCTGGCGGCTGTGATTGGTTGCCGGCGGCTGTGATTGGTTCCAGTGAGACAGCTGCCACTCATTGTGGGGGCGTGTCTGACTGTAACCAATCATGGGCGCCGGTGAGCAGGGAAAGCACGGAATAACTAATTGAATAATGAAGCGGCAGCCATTTTCAAAAGAGGAAATGCCGCTGGAGATTTGTGACAGCCGTGCAGCGAGACGCTCGTGTTCGGTGAGTAGGAAAGAGAAAGGGATTGTGCTGGGGATGCAGGACGCATGCAGACAGCAACGTGTGCATATAGCCTTACTGTGAAAAGCCACGTTTTTGGTGCTCGAACCGTTCTCAAACGTAACTCGAACTGTCGAGCTTTTAGCAAAAAGTTCGAGTTCGTCGAACGTCTTGAATACCCCCCAAAATCACTTGAACATGAAATTGGCGAACCTCAAGCCTCGAACATCACTTATCTCTAATGATGTTACAACGAGAAATGATCGCTGAGAGAATGTCAACACCACTGCAGATATGCAAATTGCATACTTGCAGTCACATGACAGCCTGTTCCCTGCTCCTGATGTGAGGAATCATAAGTCTGCAGTCACAGAGAGTAGGCTAACAACAGACAAACCATTTAACCCCTTCACGATCTTGGACGCACTGCTACATCCTAGGTTGTGTTCCTTGCTTTGATGTAGTTGATAAAGGTAATCACTGGCTTTAATAAAGATAATTCATGGATGGGATGTCAAATCATTAGTTCTACTCCCAGGTGAGACTATCAAATCATTGGTGTTTGAGCTAGTAACTTTAACGACTGCCGATATACCTTTTAATGGTTGTCATTCAGGGGCCTTATTTCTCTTTTTAACAAGCTGAAAAATAAGTATACAGTGCTGGCTCACGCATGAATATGCTGCTGTTTACAGCTGAAACCCACGGACATCGGCCTCGACTGGTTTTGGAAACAGATCGAGGCCAATAAACTGCTTAGAAACTTCTGTCGCGATTGAATATTGAATAGTCGCAATATTTAAGAGTTTAAACAGGATTAAAAGCTGTCTTGTAGCAGGATCAGCCTCTCGTGATTACAATCGCCGGTGCTGATTGTTGTCATGGTACTATGGGGTCATATGATGACCCTAAGGTATAAGCTATAAGCTGGTTCTTACAGCCTGTGTCACTGAATCACTTACAGATTTCATGTGTAGCACAAAAATCATCTTACACTGGGACTAACTGAAATAATAAATAAAAGTGAAATAAAACCGGTAAAATATTTTTTTAAACATCATGAAATCCCATTTCAACACTATTAAGCTTTAGTATTAAAATAAATAAATAAACAAAGGAAGATACAAATATTTAGTATCACCACGTCCGGAACAATCCAATTTATAAAACTGACTTGTTACTTATTCCGTATGGTGGACACCATCAATTTGAATTTATAAAACATGTCAAAAATGGCGTTTTTTTCATTATCATGAATACGAAAAAGTTAATAAAAAGCGATCAAAAGTCACACATAATAAAAAATTGTAGAAATAAAAATGATAAACCATCCTGCAAAAAACAAGGTATAATATGGCTCATTTAGAAAACAAGTAAAAAGTTGTAGCTCTCAAAATATGGCAATGCAAAAAAAATAAATAATTTTTGTAAAATATAGATTTTAGTGTGTAAAAGTAGCAAAGCATAAAAAATGTGATGTCTTATATCGCTGTAACTGTATTGACCTGAAGAATAAATAGGCTTTATCAATTTTATAGCACAGCGAACCACACAAAAAAACAAATATAAAAAAACAATAAGTGAGTTGCTGGAATTGATTAAATTTTCATCTGAGTGATCTGAATAAAAAGAGATAAAAAAATTCTATGTTCCCCAATATAGTACCAAAAAAAATCTACAAATCGTCATGCAAAAATTAAGCCCTTAGAGACCTATTCACCAAAAACTAAAAAACATTACAGGTCTTAGAATATTGCTCTGCAAAAACTATTTATTATAAAAAAGCATTTTTAGGCTGAGTTCACGTCTATTAGAACAGATCCTTCCATTGGCAAAAGGATTTCTTCTGGATCCTTTTTGGTAACATTGGAGCCTATGTAGAATGGATCTGTTCCTGTAAGAAAAAAATGGATCGTTTACAAATATAAGAATAACGGATGACTAAATGGCAATCTGTTAATGGATCTCTTCTCTACAGACTCCAATGTTAACAAAAATGGATCCAGCAGACATCAGTTATTTAAAAACAGACAAAAAGTTGTGTTTGCAGATCTTTTTTCCCAACGTATCACTGCAGGATCCAATCTAATGAATGGTTACAGGACATGTGAACTCAGCATTACTGTGTGACAGAAGCAGAACATAAAAACTGTATATATATATATATATATATATATATATATATATATATATATATATATATATATATATATATATGGTATCGCTGTATTCAAGCTCAACCACAGAATGAATACATCCAATCCTCATGGTAAACCACCCAAGAATAGAAAAACTATCCCTGTATTGCTTTCTATTTCTTTATTCTGCCTCCCAAATATAGGGATAAGGCTGAGCTGCCATTCCGCTCTCCGCTGAGCACATACATTGGGATTTAAGTTTAAATCCCAAAAACTGCAATTCAAACAAAATCCCCTTTGCATCCAATCATTCTAATGAGGCAAGTGGGGCACTTTGGACTCTGTCTGGCCTCTGTTCTTGCCCAGCAATATCCCATCATTTTAAGCGTCTTTTTATGTGGACTACTACAGCTCTGCGCACGCTTAAAATAATGGACAGTAGCAAAACACACTCCAGAATGTCTCCATCTACTTCATTAGAGTGAGGGATTCTGTCGGGGTTGGTCAATTACATTTTTGGGGGATTTACATGGACATCCCGATGCAAATATTGAGTGCAGAACATAAGAATGTGATTCCAGCTTTATACTTAAAGCAATCAAAAAATCTTCTGTATCCCAAAATGTTACCATCAAAACCCCTAACTTTTCAAGCATAAACCCAGTCCCCATTCTGGTCCATCTTCTGTCCCTGAAAATATTGTGAGCTCCCAGGTTACTGGTGTAACAAAGACTCTGGAAAAGTGATATGGCTCCCAACCCCCAAATAAAATCCAGTGAAATCTGCACTGCCAAATCCAAATGCTACTTTCGTTCTAAGCCCCACAGTGTGCTAACCCACAGTAAGTGGCCACGTGTGTGGCATTATTAAAGTGGGGAGAGCACATTTAACAGTATACTAGGTGCGTGTCTCCAGACGCAGAAGCTGGATACAATGTATGGGGTGCTACAATATATGGGGGCACAATGTAAGGGCACTAAATTGGAATATTCGTATGTTTGCATAAAAAGAGCATGGGGTGGATTTGTGAAGCCCACCTGCAGTAGTCACCACAGGGACATCACTCCACCTTCAGGGACACCACAGGGTCTTCTTTTGGGTATATACGGCAACAGATAAGTCGGTTTTGTATATATATGAGTCATGACACCACTCACGGTTTGCGGTCAGGGATATGGGTGACCGCCACTGCAAATTTAACTAGCGTCTGGAGCTGATGGAGTCTGCAGTCGGATGATATGGCCTCCCGTGAGTGAGGCTGGCCCCAGGGACTCGGATGTGTAGAACATCAGGTACCAGAATAACAGGCTCAGTCCGGAAAGTCTTTCAACTTGTTTTTACTCACTTTTGCTGTTATCGTGAGGTAACCCGGGACGATGCCGAGACAAACCAGGTGGAACCAGGAACTCCTTCAGACCGATCGGAGGGTAACCATTAACTCGACATCCTAGCACTTATTTGTTTGGATACCCCTGACTTGAAATACCGTGGGGTCTATCCAGGGAGTCGCTACTGCCTTTTCTCCCTTTTTGGTCCGTTTGCCGGCAGCATGGACCAGGTGAGATGGCTTCAAGCTCTGTCTCCTTATGGGTCCCCGCGTTGCTGCTGAGGGTCGGACTCTGTATGGTTGGTGAGGTACCTCTAGTCCCCTCACTGGCAGGTTTAGCAGATCAAGAAATGGACATCTACTCTAGGGACCTGTTCCCCGTCCATGCCTAGTCACCAGCAGTCCCCGTACTCAACTGCCTTTCTCCAGGTGTCTTTCTGACTGACTAACTGGTAACCGTTCTCCCCCGCTAATGGCTACTTCACGTGCAGGGTCTCACTAGCGTATGCGCGCGTCTGCGTCTCCTAGCAACCGCGTTCACTGCTACCAGACTGGCTCGCTCCACCTCTTTCTTGACAGCCTCTGCAGCTTAGCTTTCAGCCCCTCCACTACACCCCTTGACAAGAATTGAAGGCTAGTCTCCTCTAGAGGCTACCCAAGGGTCCCATCTAATGGTGTGGGAGACCTGGTTGCTATGTTTTTGTGCATACACACCTCATTCTGGTCTTTGGAATTAACTGGAAGCACTGTCCCAGCATGGGTGCAGTACTCAGTGGTTCCTGACCAGGTGAGGGGCGCCACATTTTCTATAGAAGTAATCATGCAGCCATAGATAAATTATTTCAGAGATAAACTTTCTACAATGGGGTCACTTTTAGAGTTTCTGCTGTTCTGGTATCTTAGGAGAGCTGCAAATTTCCACCACAAACTATTCTAGCCAAATGTGAGCTCTAAAAGCCAACTAGTTCTCCTTCTAGCTCAGCCCTGCCATGTGGCCAAACAGTAATTTCGAATGACATTTAGGGAATCACCGCGTTCGGGAGAAATTGCACAAATTGTGTGGTCAAATTTCACCTTTTAACCCTTGTGTAACTGGTAAATTTGCAGCTAATAAAAAAATTACATTTTTAGCACTAAAATGTTATATGTACACGTCCCATTGTTCTAAAATTCTATGAGGCACTTGTGGGTTCAAAATAATCACTACATCTCTTAATGAATTCCTTATGCAGTGACATTTCCAGTATGTGGTAACTTGTGGGGTTTCTGCTGATCTCGTACCTCTGGCTCTTGGCTAATGGAGACCACAATCCATTCAATCAAAATCTGTATTCTAAATACCAAGTTGTGCCCTTCCCATCCAATCCCTTCAATGTACTTAAATTGTAGTGTACAACCATATATGAGATACTGGCACATTCGGTAAAAATTGCATAACAAATTATCCTTTCCATTTCCTTCTATTATCCTTTGCAAGAATTAATATTTTGAGGATAAAGTAAAATTTCAGTGGAAAGCCTACTTTTTGGTTTTCTTGGCCCAATCTAATAAAATGTTGTGTAATTTGTGGGTTAAAAACACTCATCACACCATTAGATGAATTCTTTATAGGGTTTAGTTTGACAAATGGGCTCACATCTGGGTGTTTCTGTATTTTTGGCACCTCAGAGCTCTGCAAATGCAACACCTTCCAAAATTGCATGCAAAAATAAAAAAGCGCTGTTCGCTTTCCGAGCCCCGCTATGTGCCCAAACATTACTTCTTGACCATGTAGGGTAACACTCTGTTCGGAAGAAATTGTGTAACAAATTATGTGGTCCATTTTCTCCTATTATCCTTTGTCAAAATTGGAAATATTGGGCTAAAATAACATTTTAGCGATTCAAATATCACCATTATTTTCACATCTACATTTTCAAAAGTATGGTTTTAAACTGCTCACCCCACCCTAAGGCCCCGTTCACACATCCGTGTTCCTGGTCCGTGTCATGTCTATTTCCACACAAACCGGAGACAAGGACACACGTAGACCCATTAAATTCATTGTGTTTGGTCACTCGTCCGTGTTTTCGCAACATGTCCATTTCTGGCTGATAGCACAGATTTCACATGGACCACACACTGATGTGATCCGTGGGACATCAGTGTGACATGTACCGGATAACAAACAAGTTGCTTGTCTCCTGCGCTTCTGTTGCTTCCAGGTCCTGCTCATTATGCCTCATGAACACTCACTACACTGACTGCGGACCCCAAAGCAAGTGTACCGGAGACAGGTAAGTATACAAGTTCATGTTATCCGTCTGCTATCTGATGTTATACGGATAGCACAGGGACAGCACATGATGACACACAAACTGAAACATAGATGTCCCATGAAACTCCACAACGGACCATGCAAAATGTTCGTGTTTTGTGTGGACATGTTAATGAGGCCTAATGTAAATTCCTTGATTGGTATAGTTTCCAAATTGGGGTAAATTGTGTGGGTTTTTGATGTTTTGTTACCCTAGGGGCTCTGCAAAAGCAACATGGTGATCGCAATCTATTACAGCCAAATTTACTTTCCAAATATTGCACCTTCTGTTCTGAACCCTAACATTTGTCCTAACAAAACTTTCTGATTATATGTGGGGTATCCCCATTCTTATAAGAAAGTGGGTAGAAAATTGTGGGATCCACAATTTGCTGGTACCTCTTGTAAAAGTGGTCAATTTGGTGCTAAACAACATTTTGTGATAGAAAATGAAAATTTTCATTACGACATCTTAATGTTATCAAATTCTGTGAAATACCTGTTCGATCAAAATGCTCATTACACTCATGGTTAAAATCTTTGAGAGGACTACTTTACAAAATTGTGTCACTTCTGAAGGCTTTCTGCGGTTTAGGTACCATAGGGGTCCTGCAAATGCAACATGGTGCTCGCAATCTATTTGAGCCAAATTTGCTTTGCAAAATTTAAAAATTGCTCCTTCCGTTCTAAGTCCTCCCATTTGTCCAAACAGATTTTTTTTTACTATTTGTGGGGTATCGTCGCACTCAGGAGAAAGTTTGTAAAAAACTTTATTCTGATTTTTTTTAATACTTCTAAAGCCAGCTTTACACCTTACAATTAGGTGTGTGATCTCGTATGCGATGTGACACGCCCAGGTCGCATATGCGATTGAATGAGATTGCACGTAGGTCGTTCATTTGCTGTCACACGTGCGTTAGTAGTCTATGTTAAATTGATCAATTTTGTGTGCGATCCTTTAGATCATGTGTTCTGTGACGTATGCATTGGGCACCCTTTTTTTTTTTTTTATTTATTGACTTGCCAAGCGTGTGTAATGTGTAGAGATGCGTTTTTACTATGTCATCTGCCATTCAGCTCTGCTACATGGCCGCTGACAGCAGCCACAGACAGCCATGTAGCAGCGGTGAATGGTAGTTGACAGCAGACACAGACAGAGCCGCACTGTCAGAATGAATTCGGGTGAACCTCACCCGACTTCATTGTCATGCTGCGGCTCTGTCTGTGTTGCGTCCTGATTAGCGGTCACCTGTGAAGGGCTCACCGGTGACCGCTAAACTCCTGAGTAAGTGAATTGAGCAGCCCTTTCTCATACTCACCGATCCCCGATCCCCGGCTCTGCACGGCATTCACACTGCTCCGGCGGCTTTTACTGTTTTGAAAAAGCCGGCCGTCCTTTAAACAATCTCGTATTCCCTGCTTTCCCCGCCCACCGGCGCCTATGATTGGCTACAGTGAGACACGCCCCCACGCTGAGTGACAGGTGTCACACTCCACCCAATCACAGCAGCCGGTGGGCGTGTCTATACTGTGCAGTGAAATAAATGCACCAGGGCAAATCGGGAAGAGCCGGGTACAGTCCCAGAACTGTCGCATCTAATGTATGCGGAAATTCTGGGCGGCTGTTGGCTGATATTGTTAGGCTGGGGGGCTCCCCATAACGTGGAGCTCCCCATCCTGAGAATACCAGCCTTCAGCCGTATGGCTTTATCTGGCTGGTTTTAAAATTGGGGGGGACCGCACGCCGTTTGTTTTAATTATTTAATTATTTATTTCACTGCACAGTATAGACACGCCCACCGGCTGCTGTGATTGGGTGCAGTGAGACACCTGTCACTCAGCGTGGGGGCGTGTCTCACTGTAACCAATCATAGGCGCCGGTGGGCGGGGAAAGCAGGGAATACGAGATTGTTTAATGGGCCGCCGGCTTTTTCAAAACAGTAAAAGCCGCCGGAGCAGTGTGAATGCCATGCAGAGCCGGGCCGGGGATCGGAGATCGGTGAGTATGAGAGAGGGGGATAGACTGACATGGACAGAGAGAGAGGGACAGAGATAGTGACGGACTGACAGAGATTAGTGAATGACAGACATTGTGAGGCGCTTCAGAACGCAGCTTTTCAGCTGCGCTCTGAAGCAGACCTTTTTTAAGCTGCGGTGCAGAGCGCACACCTGCGCACATAGCCTCAGACACCAAAATCGTATGAGGGATGTCACACGTTTCAATTGACTAGGTTCATACAACAAAACGTCCAATGTATGAGGAATAAACGACGTGTATGCGATCACCGTATTTTCGTTCAATCTTGATTGCACGTAGGTGTCACACGCAAATACGTCACGAACGATGCAGGATGTGCGTCACTTACAACTTGACCCCGACGACGGATTGAAAGATTTATTGAAGCGTGTAAAGCAGGCATTAGTTACATAGTTACATAGTTACTTAGGGTGAAAAAAGACCTAGGTCCATCTAGTTCAACCTTCCTCCACCAGTTCTACATTTGGTCACTAAGTCATTTATAACCAACAATGTTGTGTGTAGTGAGGAAATGATCCAGCCCTTTTTTAAAAGCTGTTACAGTATCAGCCATTACTACCTCTTGTGGTAGGGCATTCCACAGTCTGACTGCTCTAACTGTAAAGAACCCTTTCCTATTTATCTGTCAGAATCGCTTTTCTTCCACTCGCAGTGAGTGCCCCCTGGTCCTTAGTATTGTCTTTGGAGGAAATAAGTCATGTGCCAGTCCTTTATATTGACCACACATGTATTTATACATATAAATGAGATCTCCTCTGAGACGTCTTTTTTCTAAGCTAAACATATCTAACTTTTTCAACCTCTCATCATATGGAAGGCCTTCCATTGCTTGTAATAGTCTAGTTGCCCACTTTTGAACTGCCTCTAACTTCTGAATGTCCTTTTTAAAATGTGGAGCCCAAAACTGGTTCCCATATTCCAGATGTGGCCTTACAAGTGATTTATAGAGGGGTAACAATACGTTGGGATCACGGGATCTAATCTCTCTTTTTATACACCCTAAAATCTTGTTTGCTTTAGCAGCTGCTGCTTCACATTGAGTGCTGCTGCTCAGCTTATTTGTAATAAGAATACCCAAGTCCTTCTCCTGTTCTGTAGTCCCGAGTTTACTTCCATTTAATGTATATGCAGCTATAGGATTACTCCATCCTAGGTGCATTACTTTACATTTATCAACATTAAATCTCATTTGCCAAGTATCTGCCCACTCTGACATCTTATCCAGATCTTTTTGTAATATTGTATTATCAAGGTCAGTTTTTAATATCCTACATAGTTTGGTGTCATCAGCAAAGACTGACACTGTACTATCAATCTCATCCACAAGGTCATTAATAAAGAGATTAAAAAGAATCGGTCCTAGCACAGATCCCTGCGGCACCCCACTGCTGACTGCAGCCCATTTAGAGAATGTACCATTTATGACTACTCTCTGTTTCCTATCTTTTAGCCAATTCCTTACCCAGTTGCATATAGTTTCCCCTAGTCCTTGCTTCTTGAGCTTTAATATAAGGCTATTATGTGGTACAGTATCAAATGCCTTTGCAAAGTCCAAATAAATCACATTAGCTGCATTACCAACATCCAGGTTTGCACTTACCCCCTCATAGAACCCCAACAGGTTGGTTAGACATGACTTATCTTTCATGAATCCATGCTGTTTGTCAGTTATTATATTATTTTCTGCAATATCTTTTTGCATGTCATCCCTTAAAATGACCTCAAAAACTTTGCATACTACTGATGTCAGACTTACTGGACGGTAGTTGCCTGGATCTACCCTCTTACCTTTCTTAAATATCGGTACCACATCAGCAATCCTCCAATCCTGAGACACTAACCCTGTTACAAGCGAGTCTAAAAAGATGAGATACAGCGGTCTGTCGATAATGGAGCTCAATTCCCTCAATATTCGTGGATGAATGCCATCTGGCCCTGGGGATTTGTCAATGTTTAGTTTACTTAGACGTAGGCGTACTTCTTCTTGTGTTAAATTAATTATATCGGGTGGTGACCTTTGATTTTTCTCTTGTTGAATGATCCTTGGTACAGTCAGTTCCTTGGTGAACACAGATGAGAAATGCCTATTTAATATCTCAGTCTTTTGTTTGTCCTCTATAACTAACTTGTCATTATATTTTAAGGGGCCAATACTATCCTTTGTTTTCCTTTTGGCATTAATGTATTTATAAAAGATTTTGGGATTTATTTTAATGTCATTGGCGATTTTTTCTTATTAAAGTGCGAAATTTCATGATAAATAAATTCAACATCTTTCTGAAATAAATGAAAATTTTCAATTTGCCGACCTAATGCTATCAAATTCTCTGAAGTACTTGTGGGTTCAAAATACTCACTATACCCGTGGATACAATTCTTGAGGGATGTAGTTTAATAGTTAGTTAAAATAGTTAGTTTGTAGCATAAAATATGTTCACTCTTGAGGGGTTTATCCTGTTTAGGTTCCTAATGGGCCCTGCAAATGATACATGGTCTCCACAATCTATTTTGGCCAAATTTGTGTTTCAAAATTCAAGTTGTGCGCCTTCCCTTCGCCCGGCCATTTATCCAAACAGAGGTTTCTGACCATATGTTGCTTATCAGCGCTCTCAGAAGAAACTGGGTAAAATAATTTGTGGTAAATTTTGTCATGCAATATCTTGTAAAAGTGAATAAATTGGGGTTAAAGCAACAATTTAGGTAAAATGTAGGGGTTTTTTTCATTCCACTTTGCATTAATTCCTGCAAAACACCTGAAGGATGAATAAACTTCTTGGATGTGGTTTTGAGCACTTTGAGGTTTACATATTTTATAATGGTTTTATTTTGGGGTATTTCTGTCACCTAAAATGTGAAGTGGTCCATAAAAAAATGTTTTTTCTTTCTAAATTTTGTTTGAAAAATTAGAAATTGCTGATAAACTTTGAACCCTTCTAACTGCCTAACGAAAAAAAAAAATGTTTGAGAAATGATGCTGATGGAAAGTAGACATGCGGGAAATGTTATTTAGTAACTATTTTGTGACATAATTCTCTGGTTTAAGGGCATAAAAATCACGGTTTGAAAATTGCAAAATTTTCCAACAAATTTCCAATTTTTTCACAAATAAACAAAAAAAAAAGAGCATGAAGTATGTAAAAAAAAATAATCTCAGAATCACCGGGATCCGTTGAAGCGTTCCAGAGGTATTACATCATAAAGTGACACTGGTCAGATTTCTAAAATTGGCTCCATCATTATGAGATTAATATTATTATTATTATTTATTATTATAGCACCATTTATTCCATGGCGCTTTACATGTGAAAGGGGTATACATAATAGGGACAAATACAATAATCATAAACAATAGAAGGCACAGATTGGTACAGGAGGAAAGAGAACCCTGCCCGCGAGGGCTCACAGTCTACAAGGGAGAGTAAGGGTACAGTAGGTGAGGGTAGAGCTGGTCGTGTAGCGCTATATCAGACTGAGGGTTATTGTAGGTTTTAGGCTTGTCAGAAGAGGTGGGTCTTCAGGTTCCTTTTGAAGCTTGTCAAGGTAGGCGAGAGTCTGATATGTTGTGGCAGAGCATTCCAGAGTATGGGGGAGGCACGGGAGAAATCTTGGATGCAATGGTGGAAAGAGGAGATGAGAAGGGAGTAGAGGAGGAGATCTTGTGAGGATCAAAGGTTACGTGCAGGTGAGTACCGGGAGACTAGGTCACAGATGTAGGGAGAAGACAGGCTGTAGATGGCTTTGTAAGTCATGGTTAGAGTTTTGAACTGGAGTCTTTGGGCAATGGGAAGCCAGTGAAGGGATTGGCAGAGAGAAGAGGTAGGGGAGTTGCGGGGGGTCAGGTTGATTAGTCAGGCAGCATAGTTTAGAATAGATTGTAGGGGGTGCGAAACTGTTAGAAGGGAGGCCACAGAGCAGGGGGTTGCAATAATCCAGCCGGGAGATAATAAGGGCATGTACTAGGGTTTTTGCAGATTCCTGGGACAGGAATGTATGGATCTGGGAAATATTTTTGAGTTGGAGACGGCAGGAGGTGGAGAGGGCTTGGATGTGTGACTTGAAATAAAAAAAGTTGTGATTGGGATTCCATTGATGTTTCTGTTTTTCACGTCTTCATATTTTACTTGATAAAAAATATCAGTGATATAAACGGAGACGTAAGAGTAAACAATTTCAGATGCAAATCTGAAGCTTCAATTGATGTTTCTAACTTGCTTTAAGCTTTTTCCTACAGGCAGTCAGGATATCTGGATATTGCTCTGCTGATTCATGATTTTCAGCCTTCACTGCTATAAATTAAAAAGTAAGAATAAAGCCTGTTGATTATTCATGGAATATTGGAACTATCGTGTTTTGAGAAAGGATATTATTAGGATAAGGCTTCCGATGTACTCAGTTTACTCCTACAGTTAAGACTTACCATATTATTACTGTTCTTACAATAAGTTACAAGATAAAGTAAGTTACAATGATTTAAATTGGTTCTATGTTATTATACTGTGTAGTGGGTGAATACTTTTTTTCATTTTATCTATAAAAGGAGAAAACTATTTTTTTTTTTACAAAAGTGACATCATAATGCAGTTATAATGGGTATTAAGTACACCTAAGCGTTATGAAGGCGTCATCTCTTGTCAAACGCTATTATTCATACATTAGGTTTCACTGGATGTTAAAAGAAACTTCTTTTAGCAAGAAGAGATAGGAGTGATGGAGCTTTGTGCAGCTATTCATGGGTACAGCGTACAATAGCAATTCTTATCTTTGTGATATGTTTCCACCACCAAAGAAATCACTTTATATTAAATGTTCAATATATGACCATGGATGGTTTCATGAGTCATCTTCTGCCTACACACAGGCTGTTTTTTAAAAAAGGACATTTTTTGCCTGAATAATACTTTTATTTTTGACAATTATTAAGGTCCTATTATTTTCTATACATGTTAAGTTCAATTTCATTCTCTTAGATAGGATTCTTTTTTTATATTGAGTTTCTATGTTGCTATTTCTTGATTGGTGAATATTAATGCGGGATTTTAAAGATCCCAATTAATTTGAGCCAGGACAGTGAACGCGAAATTCCCTCAATTTTGCCACTAACCTCTCACATAAACTACTTGTTTTTACATAGTTTGCAAGAGTTTTTTTTTTTAGCCAAAAGCATTTATCACTTATTTCTGTGCTCCAGTGTTTCCATTAGTGCAACAGACTTTGAAAGGATTGGAAGGAAGCATGATCGATGGGACTGCAACTATCAGACCTTCGCCAAGCTAGCTTTTATAAAGTACAAAATGGATGTGACAAAATATTCTTATTGGAATACCATTGAATGTGTCAAGTCCTCTAAACTAGTGATTGGGTAAATGGTAATATCTGGTAAGTAGTGTTCATGTGAAGTGACCTAATTTTTCTGGTGTTCTAGCAGTGGCTAGAGGTTAACAATAAAGACTATCGCACAATTAAAAGTTAGATACCTAGGGGTGTTGCCAGAGGCAGATTTTGGTGGCTCGGGCCCCAGGCAGTGTAGGGTGCATGGGGCCCACAGCACTTGATGTATCATATGACATGTCACATGATATTTTTGGGAGGTCACGGGATAAATATGTGCCGCCCCGTGCCAGCAGCCGCCGCTGCTCAGATCCGGACCTTTAGGGGTGGTGGCTCGTGGGTCTCCGGACTCGGGGGTCTCGCGGACACGCCGAATAAAATGGGGGACGTAGATGTACGGGCTAGACCGTAATAGGTTTGTGACGCCACCCACGGTGTGTGGTGAGGTGGGACACCACCGCTGCTGTTACGGGGCACCCGGGGGAGATGTTGTGTAGCAAGATGTTAACCCCTCCGTGGGCAGGGATGGTGGCCCTGGGACCCGATGGCTCTGGTGCAGGGGGAATGACGACCGCAGGGGGTGTTGGTGTACTCACTTTCAGTAAAACACACAAGTCTCTGGTAAACCAAGGTGGTGGTGGCCGGTGCCGTGGCCGGTTGCGTTCGGGATCCCCCACCCTGCAGGTGGTCTCTATCCTTTTCCTTCACTGTTTAAGTAAAAAAGACTTCCTAGTTTGAAATGTAGGAGTCCGCTCCCGGCTGGATGTGGCCTAAGGAGCCGTGCCCGCAGACGCTGGCCCATGGGATCTATGCGCCCTGGCGGTGACCTTCCATAATAATTTTCCATAATGAGCTCCCAATGCTTCCCCCTCTCCATACTTAGTGAGTTGATACACGACACTTCTGCGGGGGAGCACAGAAAGGGTCAAAAAGCATCTCAAGTAGATGTAGAAACTTGTAGGACCAGCACGAGCCCAGCATTGCCATTTGCCACATAGACAGTGTCATACCCAGCTACGCCGCTCAACACGCTACTATACTGTCTGAGGACCCTCTGCATGCACTGATGAAGGTCTTTTGAACAAAACATCTGTGTTTGTGCTGGTCCTACAAGTTCTTCACAATAAAAAACACTATTCACATTGATCTTGAGTGCCAAGTTTACCCCTCTCCATACTGAGACCCCCAACATACTGAGTCCTTACACTTTTCCCCATCGATTTTGTCCCTTGCACTATCCCTCACTCTGTAAACCCCCCTAACTCCCCCTCAACAGCAATAAGCTCCCTAAACCCCCCATCTACAGCAATAGGCCTCCTAATCCTCAGACTATAGCCTCTGCCTGCCCCTCCCTCACAAACATCACGTTATGGCCTCTGCCTGCCCCTCCCCCACAAACATCACGTTATGGCCCCTGCCTGCTCTCCCCCCACAAACATCATGTCATGGCCTCTGCCTGCCCCTCCCCCCCACTCATCACGCTATAGCCTCTGCCTGCCCCTCCCCCACAAACATCACGCTATAGCCTCTGCCTGCCCCACCCCTACAAACATCACATTATAGCCTCTGCCTGCCCCTCCCCCACAAACATCACATTATATCCTCTGCCTGCCCCTCCCCCACACACAAACATCACGCTATAACCTCTGCCTGCCCCTCCCCCACAACCATCACATTATAGCCTCTGCCTGCCCCTCCCCCACAAACATCACATTATAGCTTCTGCCTGCCCCTCCCCCACAAACATCACGCTATAACCTCTGCCTGCCCCTCCCCCACAAACATCATGTTATAGCGTCTGCCTGCCCCTCGCCACACACATCACGTTATAACCTCTGCCTGCCCCTCCCCCACACACAGCACATTATAGCCTCTGCCTACCCGTCCCCCACACACATTACTATAGCTTCTGCCTGCCCCTCCCCCACACACAGCACATTATAGCCTCTACCTGCCCCTCCCCCACACACATCACTATAGCTTCTGCCTGCCCCTCCCCCATACGCAGCACATTATAGCCTCTGCCTGCCCCTCCCCCACACACATCATATTATAGTCTCTGCCTGCCCCTCCCCCACACACATCACTATAGCTTCTGCCTGCCCCTCCCCCACACACAGCACATTATAGCCTCTGCTTGCCCCTCCCCCACACACATCACTATAGCTTCTACCTGCCCCTCCCCCACACACATCATGTTATAGTCTCTGCCTGCCCCTCCCCCACACATCACTATAGCCTCTGCCTGCCCCTCCCCCACACACATCAATATAGCTTCTGCCTGCCCCTCCACCACACACAGCACATTATAGCCTCTGCCTCCCCCTCCCCCACACACAGTACATTATAGCCTCTGCCTGCCCCTCCCCCACAATCCTCATTAGGAAAACCCGCACCTTCCCTATGAATCTTCAGCTCTGTGAGCGATTACCTGCGCCTGCTGCCCTCTTGCTTCTCCTCTGTCTGTCACCCGTCTTCTCTCGGCTCCCGTGAGTGATCTCTCCTACTCCGCGGCATCTGATAATGCTTTAAATGCGGACGCCACAGCACGGAGCTGATTGGAGTGTGCCTCTGACCCGGGCAGTGCAGGCACCAGCACTTACGTGGTCAATCAGCTCCCTGTGCCCGGCGCCCGAGTTTATCTGTATTGTGTCTTAAAGGCGCAGATACAGATAAATGAAGGTGCACCTCTACCGCCTCCCCCTCCTCCGAATCGACTGTCTAACGGAGGGGGAGAGGATGTGTAAAAAAAATATTATCTTTTTTTTGCTGCCAGAAGGTGCCACCACCCGCAGCGCGCTGCCCCAGGCACCGGACCACGGGTGCCTAGTGGTAAATACGGCCCTGGTGACAGGGCAAACTGTGCCTGCTTCTGTAGGAGCACCACAAACCTAATCTTGTCATAGGTTCTTCGCCAATTTTGTAGGGGGGCGTAGTACACCACCATTGAAGTCAAAACAGTGTGAGAAGGTTGTGGGCTGAATGTCAGATAATGCTTTCAGTCTATTTACCAGCACCACCTTGTTTCCCACATGGTCCAGTCTCACTAGCCAAGAGGCTGGACCACATTATCCTCCCACCATGATGACTCCCAGGAGACAAGTCACCCCAAACTTTAACACTCTGAGGAGCTTTTTATCTTTGTTTTATGGCTTCTTCTTCACCATGCATGTTTCAAAAGAGACATGAGGAGGTGATTCAAAAATATATGAGCAGCCATGGTCAGAAGAAGTGGATGGTGGAGAACGGTAATTAATGCCTCAAGAGGTGGATGATGATGAGAAACAGTTGCCATCAGGTCAGCTATATATGAGGTGGTGGATCATGAAGCCATTGACCTAACCTGGCAATATGGCATGCATAGTAGTGAGCACCGCAGCAGATAGCACCATAACAAGCAGGAAGTGGCAGTGGGTTCACCAAAAAGAAAAAGTGCTCAATTCTTTCCCAGAGCACCCCCCACACAGTGTTCCCCAGTCTGGCTATTTTTTACTGAAAGTCCCAAAGACAAAAGGACAGTTAATTGCAGCATCAGCAATACCAAGCTGAACAGAGAGGCAAGAGTACTTTCAACCCGAGCACCACTAGCATGCTCAAGCATGTCAGCCAAGCACCCTACTAGGTAGGTAGAAAGCCAGTGTCTGAGGGTGAAACTACTACAACTTTCCCTATGTTATATGCTTCCAATCTTTTGTCCAGCTTGCAGGTGTGGATGCCTCTTCCCGACCCTGTGGCATGTCATTTACAAGACTTAGTGAGCAGGAGAGGGGAGCAGTTGATTACCAGCTGAAACATGCCCATTGGACTTTCATTCAGCCTCCACACATAACAACTGTGGAGTAGGCATGGATGTCTGATGTCGCAGGCGGGGGACAGACCACAACAGGGAGGCCTCTCGAAGCGCTTAGATCCGGGCGGTGGCTGTGGCTCGAGTGGCAGCCGAATCCGGGGCTTACGCAGCCGTCCGTCGCCCACGAGTGAAAAGGGGTTATTTACAGGGGATAGAGTCTTTGTCAGTGTCGCCACCCGTGGGTTGCGGTGATGGATAGTGACACTGCCGCTGCCTAGATATGGGGGTGCCCAGGGCTGATGGAGCAGGGCATCAAGGTGGGATCCCCTCCACGGGTAGGGGAGGTGTAGTCCCGGGGCCCAGGGTGTTGTGAGGGGTTGCAGGGAGCAGTCTTTAGGAGGCAGGAAACAGGGAACTCACAGTTGGTAGTTGTGGTGCTGGATGAGCTGGTGCTGATTTGGAAGGTCAATGAACACACAGAGTCCGTATTGTAAACCAAGGCTGGACGCCGGTGGCCTCTGGAGGGGTGTGCTCGGGTCCCGCACACCAGTGACAGGACAGGGGCCCTTTCTCCTGCACTTTTATGTTGTTTCTTTGTGTGGTGACTAGTCCGCATGAAACGGGGAAAGTCCACTCCCTGTGTCTTTGCTGTGGGAGCTGTGGCCCGCGAGAACTAACCCTTGGGATCTCACATGCAGACGCCCTATCCCCGCATTAGGCTGACATTTTGCTCTATCCGGGTTGCTAATGGGACAAGATCTGGAATCTTGTCCCCTGCTGGTGAATTAGGAAGGTGCTTAAAGCTGTCCTTGCTCTGGGGTCCAGTTACCCCGACTGTGCATGGCCTCCGGACCCGGATTCCCGCTATCAGCACCGGCGGGCTACAACCCAGTCCTCTTAAGGTCTCCCGCGACTGGGTCTCCATCGCCTGTTGCCCTGCTCTGCCGTCTGCCAACTAGTTAGCTCAGGTAGTCCGGGAGCTCCAACCCCCGACCACCACTACGCTCCTCTCACTTCCTCTCTCCAGACTTGACTAACTGGTTCTCTCCCCTGACACCTCAGGACCCCTAGGTGGGCGTCACCATCTGCCTGGCCCCGCCCACTGATGTGTCCTTATGTCCCGAGGGGGGGTGACTAGGCTATTGTGGCTGGTGTTTGTACCTGTGTGTGGGATGTTGGTAGAATTCCAAGTAGAAGGTGATTCCTGCCCCCTGGAGGGGTACAGTCATCTGCGACACCCTGATTTTGTCAGGGCATCCCACTCCCCCTTGGTAAAACACAGCCTGGTGATTTTTCTGCAGGGAGTGCAGGATCCACACTTAAAGATTCCTTTAAGGAATTATTAACCAACTACAAAAATAATATTAGTTCTTGGTGGGAGATTAAGGGGCTAGAGAATTACCTTAAACACCAGATAGTCCCGAGAGGATTAAGGATAAATATCCACCCATCCCCCAGAACAGCTTCAGATAATTTTATAACCCTTTGGCGTAAGGAGTCTGTGGCATCCTCCCTGAGACTTATGAACCTTTTGCTTGAGGAGGAGAAAAAACTCTTTGCAGAATCCACCATTGTACTAAATACAGGAATTGACAACATATTGGGGTTTAAAAGCGACCCTGATTTTATTAGAAGGGAGGGGTTGTTACAGACCTCTGTGGAGTGATTCCAAAATAATCTTAAAGAGAGAAAGCATTCTCAACTTGTAAGAGACCTAGCTAGAGGATAAGGCATATCAACTTCCAAGTAGACAACCGTCAGTGGTGTCCTCATCAGATTTTTATACATCCGACTCTTAAAGACCTGGGGTCAATAATAATTCTACTGAACCGACTAACCGCATTCCACATTCATGGCCCAAAAAAACAGAGAAAAAGGAGGGAGGGTCATTTTGGCTATCATGGGCCCCCTCATTAATCCTCTGGTCCCTCTGGGTCTTTTTTGGAGCAGCGACACATGAGGGGCTATTATCCACGCACAAGAGCACATCAGGCCAGGGGCAGATTTTAAATCTATCCGGTTTTCCCATCTCATGTAATGACTATGCGGTTCTTTCTAAGGGTTTTGGATACATTCCTTCCAATCGATTTGATTGCTTTGGGTGGATTAGGGAATTGGAGCTTTTCGGCAGAAAGCTGAAATGGAAAATATTTTTTAACACAATACACAGGAGCAGTGTAGGGCCTTGGGCATTCTAGAGGAGGACTATGAATGCTTCCAGTCCCTCACTGACCTCCTGAGGGAAGGCAATAGAAGGAGGGGTGATGGCCCCTTCACAATTTGAAGAGACCTAGTAAAAAATCCCCCCCAGTTCATAGCTGTACAAGTGTTGATATTTTTCTTAGACTGGTACAGGATGATCTTCTGAAAATTCCACAGTCTATTTTTGGCTCTAACTCTAATCTTACCAAAGAGGAATCATTAGCTCTTGATAGGCTGTCAAGGGATGACAATCTTATAATTAAGCAGTCCGATAAGGGTGGAAACCTTGTGGTTTTGAATCACCCAAAGTATCTAGATATGTGCCATTCTCTGCTTAAAAATAAGAATACCTATGAACGGTTATCTAATGATCCAACTAAAACCTACATGGACATCCTCCTCCCTATCTTTGATAGGGCTAGGCAAGATAGTTTGATATCGACAAATGAATAAGAATTTTTGATGCTACGTTGCCCAGTGATCCCCGTCTCTTATGCCCTTCCAAAGGTGCACAAGGGCCTTGAGCCTTTGAGGGGCAGGCCCATTGTGGCAGGAATCAGCTCTCTGTCACAGAATGCTGGTATTTATGTGGACAGAGTGTTGCGGCCATTCGTTACATCCCTTCCTTCCTACGTACGGGATAACCCCCATCTTCTTCAAATCTTAGAAGATATTAGTGTGGGTCCTGATACCATCTTGGCCTCTATTGATGTTGAGGCCCTCTTCAGTTCTATCCCCCATGATTTAGGGATTCAGGCGGTCAATTTCTTCCTTAAGACAAGAGCAATTGAATGTGCTAGACACAACGACTTTGTCGAAGAATTACTGTCCTTTATCCTACATCATAATTATTTTTTGTTTAACACCAAGTACTTCCACCAGCTCAAGGGTACAGCTATGGGGAGCCCTTGTGCCCCCAGTTATGCTAATCTATTCCTGGGCTGGTGGGAGGAAACGATGGTTTTTGGGGGGAGGATGGGGAATCTCATTAATGTATCGGACCTTGGGTCCGATACATTGATGACATCCTCATCCTCTGGACAGGTTCTATTTTTGATTTTGAACAATTTATTGGAGGTCTCAACAACAATACTCTGGGGCTTAGGTTTACCCACACTTGTGACCGGAATTCTATCACCTTTCTGGATCTTGTGATATCAAAAGATGAGGGGGGTAAAATCCACACATCCACACACCGCAAACCAACAGCGACTAACTCCCTCCTGACGTGGGATAGTCATCATCCCCTTCCCCTTAGAAGAAGCATCCCTAAGGGACAGTTTCTGCGGATACGCAGAAACTGTTCCAAAGAGGAAGACTTCAGGATACAGGCGTCAGTCCTTTTTGGTAGGTTTCTAGATCGTGGCTATCCAAAACAAGTCATTGAACGGTCCTATGCCTATGCTAAAAACACCAGTAGACACACACTTATGACCCCGAGGATACGGGAAAGTGACCATAATGTCACACGCATTATTGGCACTTATGATATGCAGTGCGAACGGGTCTTCTCGGTGATTAAAAAACACTGGAGGATACTGAGAGCTGACCCTGACCTGGTGAAATACATTAGAAAATCTCCTTGTATCACTTATAGACGGGGATGCACAATAGGGCACAGACTTGTGCATAGCATGTATCAGGGACCACGACCAGTAGGGACCTGGTTAGATAGACGCATCTGTGGGATGTTTCGCTGCGGTGAATGTAGATATTTTGATTCCATGGAGCAATGTAGGAAGGTGATTAGTGCAGCCACAGGAAGAACCTTTTTCTTGCGCGACTTCAGCAACTGTAAGATGTCGGGAGTTGTCTATAGGGCCACTTGCACGTGTCCTTTGGACTACGTTGCCAAGACCTTAAGAGAACTCCGAAGGCGGGTGGAGGAGCACCTTTCGGACATCCGGAATGGTCAGGATACTCCCATCTCCCGTCATGTGAACACGATGCACCGTGGGGACATCACTTGTATTCATTTCTCGGTATTAGAATTGGTCAGGCCTAGTCCAAGAGGAGGGAATTTTGATAGGACACTTTTACAAAAAGAATCAGCGTGGATCTTCAAAATGGGATCCTTGACCCCGGGAGGACTTAACAAACAGCTTTCCTTTAATTGTTTCCTCCCCACTTAAGCTCTCTAGGAACCCTATATTGTTATGTAGTTCCATAAATGCCTTACTTTGGAAGAAAATGTTCCCCTTTTTGGGAATAGCCCATATTGATGAGCCCTATTTTTGTATTGCCCCTCGTTGGTCTTGGGAATTTACATTGGGATGGTGGATATTATACGAGGTATTATTAAATATGCCTGTTTAAATTCCTATACAATGACCTAGCTCTATTTACTAGCCTGTATTGGGATTATAATAGTATGCCTCTTGTATCTCTAAAATAATAATTATTTGATTTATATTATCATCAGCATTGTAAGCAGGGGGCCTTTTCGATGCGGCACCAATGCCCTTTAGCGCAGGTGATCTTATTACATCCTTAAAAGATATGATGGATTTGCCATAATAAGCCCATATGTTAACTACGTGTTGAGATATCCTGAGTCCCGTTCTCATATGACTGCGCATGAGTAGGATTCCTTATACTACGTTTTCCTTGCCTGTCATGTGATCTCTGTGCCTGGCAATGGGCGTCGCATCCCTTGAGGTCCCGCGCATGCGCTGTATCAGTGTTTACCTTTCTCTACATGATCCCTCTCAGCCTCCATACCGCGCGCGCGCACTAACTGCGGTGTATTGGGCATGCGCGCTCGCGGTGCTGATGGCGGTGTGTGATTGTTTGAATGGCCCGCACTTGATTGTGAGGTGCTGGGCTATTTAAACCCCACATGGATATGCAGCTCCATGACGCCTCTGTGGACCGTGGTGGTGTTCATCCATACAGCATTGTCTGCACCACTGCTGATTCTGATGATGTTTGGCACCATGGACCTGCATATCTGTTGTTAATCCTACATGGGCAAGTACTTTATTCTATTGTATTGGTTCTCTATCTTCATGCCACATGATTTGTAGATCTAATTGTGGATTACTGTGCTTGTATTACATTCATTCACAGCACAACAAATAAACACTTTTTGTCTGCTACTTGGCAAAAACCATGTGCGCTATACTAAATCGAATGCGCTGAATCCAAATCTGAAGTTAGTTTTTTTGTAGCACGTCAGGATATTAAGTTATTCCAATTTTTGTGAAAATTAAAATAAGCAATTAATAAAGATACAGAATCGTTATGTCCCACAGTTTCACAACATGTATTATCATTTTTATTGAAAAAGAAGTATAGGTAAATAAACCAAAAAACTTAAAATCACTTATAGTAGCTTAAGAAATCGCCTTGAGCTCAGCAGAGTACTTTTAAAAGTGCTTCAGGCACTTGCTTTTGCGCTTGTGAGTGGTCCTAGTGGCCCGTTGCAAAAACCAGCAGTAATCGCCCATCATGTTGGGGTTAAAGCGACCTGGGTATCTTTTTTCCATAGTAGAAATGTCCTGATGGAATCTCTCACCATGTTCGTCACTGACATTACCCATATTTGGAGGAAAGAAGTCAAGATGTGAATGTAGGAAATGCATTTTCAATGACATTCGGGCACCATGCATTTCGTATGCTTGAAGCATATTGTCAATTAGTTCAGCATAGTTTTCTGCTCTTTCGTTTCCAAGGAAGTTTTGAACTACTACTATAAATGCATCCCATGCAGTTAGTTCAAGTGGGGTGAGTTCTTTCTTGAAGATTTCATCATGGATTAGTTGGTGGATTTCAGGACCAATAAAGATTCCTGCTTTGAGTTTGGCCTCAGTTTTCAATGCACTAAACTTTTCCTTCAGATACTTAAATCCATTCCCTTGACGATCCATTGCTACTACAAAATTTTTCATTAGTCCTAGTTTAATGTGAAGAGGTGGAAGATAAACTTTAAGTGGATCGACAAGTGATTCGTGTTGAACATTGTGCTTACCAATCTTATGTTCATCTCTATTGGGCCACCGTTTAATTTTATAATGGTTGTTGTCATCTCGACTGTTCCATAGGCACAGAAAGCACATATGCTTAGTGTAACCTAACTGCAAACCAAGGACTAGTGCAACAACTGTGAGGTCAGCACAAATGTTCCATTGATGTTCTGAATATTTAATCAATTTCAGAATGATCTGCATAGAAGCATAGGTCTCTTTCATTCCAACCACATGTGCAATGCCTTCAACAATGCCTGAATAGGCGTATGGCCTTTTCTAAGTATAACTCAAAATCTGGACGTGCTGTGCAAATTCTGAGTTCATATTTGGAATCAGCATGTTCAAATTAGTAAAGAACACATGTTTTACCCTCAGTAGCAAAATCATTGTTGTGCTGTATTATTGGATTTCTGATAGACTGTATTTACTTTATAGCCTCCTGATGAACCACGTATTTGTATGTGGGGAAATGCGTCGAGGTGGAGATTGTATATGATGATTTATGGATCACCCAGCTATAAAGGATATTTGGACAGTGCCAAGATATAGCTGTTTGGATCTGAATAGCAAATTGGATTCCTTTGGACTGCATTATCTGATGAATTATCCAATATATGGTGCAGCCTGAACACATTAACCACAGCCCTAAGCTAAGTTTGGCCATCTGTGGTATCCTGTTATGTGAACCTTATGATACCAATCTATGTACTGTATTTGTATGCACTTACTTCTACTGTTATACAGAATTGACCCCCCTGGTCATTATTTATATTTGTACATTTACTACACTCTTGGTGTGATTTTTTACCTAATAAAAATGTTTTATATGGGAATAAGGATTTAATTTCACTGTTAATATATTATTCCCGAGACCCTGAGTCAAACCCATATTAAAACACAGCCCGTCCTCGGCACCGGTGTTTATGTTTTTGTCTGCATCTGAAAAAAGGTAAAACATAATTAACATTTCAACAGTAAAACTTTTCATCCCTGTGCAGGGAGGCACTTTTCTTAAACATTGCGGAGTCCCACACCCTGCAACCCACCACCCAAAAAGATCCTGGACCCACCCTGAAACTTCCAGGAGGCAGACCACCGGTCCCTTTGGTGACCAGGTCTGGGGCATCTGTATCCTAGATCATTCCTCCAATCTTCCTCTCCTGAGGATGGTGGTAAGTAGTGCAGCAGATGGTGTGATACTCAAAAGGCACCTTTGGTGCAACTATTTACACTGCGAGAGTTCGGGTCATTCCCAGTCCGATGACCAGTGGTCCATAAACAATAAAGTGCAACTTGTAAATCAGGTGAGGTACACGGTTAATTGGCATTTACAATTTGCATATATACATACTTTACTATATACAAGCATATACAGGCTTTGCTTACTCCCTGCATCTGAGTGGTGGCTGACCTAGGTTAGGGCATGTAGACCGTCTCAACCCTAAGTTCTCTCCTAGGCTCTGTGATATCACACTATCTACGGATTCCTAAATCCTCGTGATTGGTGCTGTAGGTAGGGGCCTACGGGTGCATGGCATGGGTACAGGTGTGACTCTAGGTGTGTGTACTGGTGCAATGTCAGCAGGCCTCTCTGGTTCTGGCTCTTCCACAGGTTGTGGGAATGTTAGAATGGGAACAATCACTGCTCCATTTTGCATAGGCCAATCTGCTGGGAAGTCACCTAAGATAGTGTTGATCACCTTGTTCTCTTTCTCAACACCTGGAGATTGAATGGGAACTTCTCGGATTTACAGAGGTTCCGGGCACCTTTTCAAGTGGTCTCTGGAGACGGTAGCCATAATTACCCCTTGGTCTTTACTAATCAGACAGGTTGTTACGCTTCCCATTTCTGGATATTTGTGTGCCTCCTTCTCCTTTGCTGTGGCACTGGAGACTATGTACGGATTTCTTGCTACTGCACATGTGCGAGCGCTGGAGACTAGTTCCTATCTTGGAGCCATTGCACATGTGCGAGTGACATCATCACTGACACGAGGCCACATGTCTCTGACACCTTCTAAGCTGATTGGTCACTGGTCATGTGCTTGTGACGCCTTGCTCGGTGATAGGCCAGCGTGACGTCATTGCTGTCATTTTGGCAGCGGATTGGCTCTGGTGTCCTCCATCTTGGATGAGGCACAGAGTCTATATAAGACCCTGACGAACGCTGCTCGGCGCTCAGTCCTCTTGGTTCATGCATGAGAGTAGACGCTCTGTGCACGTCCCTCTAGGCATCTCTCTGTCTATGCTAGGTGAGCGCTACCGGCAGGGTAGCGTTCTTGTACCTTACAGCTTCGGCTGCGGTCCGTATCCTTGCATCTTTTTGGAGCGGACATAGGCAGGTCAGACTGGGCGTTGTGATTCTACTCGTAGGTGGACGTTGCCGCTAGGGTAACGTTCCTTATACTGCATCTGGCAGTTGTTCGTATCCTTGCACACTAGGGGAGCGAACATAGGTAGGAGCTTTGTGCGGCTTGTGCTGCTGTCCGTCTCTTTTGCACCACTAGTAGAGCGGACCTAGGCAGGTGCCATATCTAGTGGTTCGTGTCCTCGCACACTAGTGGAGCGAACGCAGGTAGGAGCTTTGTGCGGCTTACGCTGCTGCCCGTCTCCTGGCACTGCTAGAGGAACGGACCTAGGTAGGTGCCATTAACACTCACTGCTTTTGTCTCTTTGACCATTAACAGAGACCATACCACACACCCTCCGAGTAAGGGAGGAATTGCTTTATTTCCTAACTATATTCCTCTGTGAGTTTAACAGAGGTATTGCACTCTGCACTTGTGCTACTACTATTTACAGTGGCACACTTATATACTCTTCCTCACTCATTAACATATCCCTTTTACGTTAATGCTAAATACGGTAGTCGCTGTGACTTTAACAGTACACGCCGTGATTGGCTCTAGTGTCACTGAGACGTATCAGTGTCAGTACTGCTTTCGTGGTACAAGATACCCCTTATCCTCTGCCATAGTCTGCAGCAGAGACTTTGCACGGTGGACCCTAACTGTCTGATATCTCTTTGGTTTTTATAATCAGACAGCCCCCGTAACACAGGTCTTGCGGTTGTCAAATTCAGAGGGTTGTATGACATAGGGGATCTTTTCCCATTGGTCATCCAAATTGTGCAACTTCCTTTTTCACTTTAGCACCACTTCTCCTGGTGCAAAGGGGGTGGCTTTTGCTTCTTTGTTGAAGTGTTGCTCCTGCTTCTCTCGGCTTTGGTTCAGGTTTCTTTCCACATACTCCTGAATCTGCCTGTACTGCCTCTGCCGCTTGGCATCCATATCTGCGGTTGGACCAATGGCCAAACCATTCCTGGCCACAAGAGTGAGCCTCACAGCAGCCAAAGCATAACTGGCATTCACAACAGGGCATACTCCAGTTGTCTGGCATACTACCTTAGGGTTTCTGTTATGAACCGGAACCATGGAAGACCACCATAAATCATTGGTAAAAGGTAACAAGAGCATCGGCAACTAATCTGGCCGCCATCTCCTTACTAACCATCAACACTAGAAGTAGCCGAGGGGTGAACTAATATCCTGTGCACCGCGAACCCAGCCGGAGAACTATCTATCCTAAAGGAAGGAAAGATGAATAACTCTCTGCCTCAGAAAATAGATAAAGAATAGCAAGCCCCCCACATTCAAAGACTGCGGTGATATAGGAAAACACAATACACAGATAGATGATAGGATTAGCAAAAGGTGAGGCCCTACTGACTAAATAGGACAGGATAGGAAAGGGACTGATGGTGGCCAGAGAAAAACCCTACAAAATTCCAAACACCTGATAGTACAAAAAGCCCTCAGATCACTAGATCTGAACTCCGTCCTATACCAGGCGCTCTTGTCATACCAATGAACAGAAAGCAGGAACTATTACAAATTCAAGAAGCAACAAACACATGGACTTATAGGAGCAATACTCTAAACATAGCTGCAGGGAGCTTCCCAGCTAAGCAACTGAGAGGGAAGATCCCTGCATGCAAATACACTGAAAACAACCACAGCAAATGAAAAACTCAGATAAGAACAAAAAGAACCAAACAACAAATAAAAAGCCAAGCACTTATCTGGGGTAGATGTGGTCTGGAGCAGGATGAAGCAGGCTGGTGAATAAAGAACAACTGATATCCGGCATAGCCTGCTAGCAGACCAGGGTTTAAATAGGCAGAGAGTTCGCAATGGAAACGCCCATTGCTCAACACACCTGGTCTCTGGCCACAAGACGGAGCCTCACAGCAGCAAAAGCATAACTAACATTCACAACAGGCTTCTTTGCTGTCAAGCAAAGTACACTACATGTGCATTCTACACTCCTCTCCATTACTGCTACTCAATTTTAATTTACAATAGTGCTGCCACTGTTAGGGGCATACTCCAGTTGTCTGGGATACTACCTTAGGGTTTCTATGCTGTCAAGCAAGGTACACCACATGTGCATTCTACACTCCTCTCCATTTCTGCTACGCAATTTTAACTGCAGGTAGTCCAGCCAATCTGTGATGAAGGTGCAGGCGTGGATATAATGTTGTCTTCATCCAAGGGTGCTTCTCTCGATGTCTGAGAGAACTCAACACCACCAGCTGTTTCCACTTCCAAAACAACTGACGACATGACAATCACACTCCCTGTTGCAGGTAAAGGGGTGGAAGGTCAACGTGAAAAAGCATTTGTGACTGCTGTCCCCACAAAAACAGAGGATGAAGAGCACGCAGATTCCATTGATGGGGCAGGCGGTGGTTACACCGCCCTGCTAGGCCGCATTGTAGCATAGTGACCTTTCCACTGCAACTTATGCTTCATTTAAAGTAGAGTACAGGGTGGGCTCCCAAGTATACAGCAAAACCACACACTAGGAAACGGACTCTAGGCAGTTGGGTTGATAAATGATTCTTTAACTTTCCCAAAACAAACAATAAGAACCATGCATAAAATTGAAAGAATAGAACAATCTATTCACAATTCCAAAAGTCTACACCCCTATGCTGCGACATTCGTAATGGCGATTTATACCCCCTGCTCACCAACTTTTGCCTAACCGAGGGACTGTCTAAATAGATGCCTACTACCTGGTAATCCCTCTGCGTAGCAGGAATAATTGTGTGTGTGTATGTGTGTGTGCGAACACGACTTACCAGTGTCGCATCACAAGAGCTTACAACTTATCTACCTAAACATAGACAAAACCCATTACCACCCCTGAATACCCTTGTTAGCTGAAGCCTCACAGATAAGGCAGATGATAACAGTGTGAATGCAAACCACACAGCTCAGCAACAGAGTCCTGGAAATCTTGTAGTCAATGCAAACGTGTCGCTGTCCCTCTATGATTTTAACTGTAAGTGACAATTTGACAGTGCAGAGGCAGCAAGTCTTATTGTCTATATAGTCGGTATAACCAGAACAGATATGTGTTTTGCTAAGAAAAAAAACTGTTGCGTGCACGTATTACTGTCTGGGCCCAGCCTACCGTGCACAGGTACTGTGGTGTCCAGTTGCCATAATACAGAATTTACGTTCCTCTCATGGTAAACAGTATAGACAGCACCAGAAGAATGTCGGTCTGTGGCACAGGATGCTGCTCACAGGCGTTACGGTCCTCCTCACCAAACTCAAACACGACTCCTCTCACAATTGACCGTAGTGTTTCCGTTGAGGCTCCTTGCTGTAACACACACCTTTAGCTTTTCCTTCTGTTCATAGACAGCATCTCCTCCGCTCTCTAAGTCCATAGCCGAAGACCATTTTGCTATTGCTATATTGACCAAACAGTCAAAGGCTGATGGAAAAAAACAACAGCCCCTTGTGGGTAGTCTGCAACAATGCATGCAATGAACGGCAAGTAAGCTGGTTGCATTCACAGTGGATAAAGCTGATCAATATACCCTCACGCTATCAATTTATGTGACACTTGTGACACATGTGACACTTCATGGACGAAGTACTCTAAGTAGTGATTTTTTGGCTTCTACTTAGAGATTGGTGACAAATTTTACAGATGACATGACTTGGGTGATTCTTTGCGATGTCAAAAAAGCCCCGGGCTAAACAAGGCTTACAGTCCATGCGACCTGCAGAGCCACCATGACTTCTGCTCAGAGGCAGAGTTGTGGCTGAGGATTCAGTTGTTGACGTGCTTCTAGTACTTTGTCTCTGTCCAGGAAGACGCAACGTAACCTCGTCGTCAGTAGCATCCTCCTCCACATCCTCTGCTGACTTCATCGACTGGGTGACTTTGGTTTGACAGTAAGTGGGGTCTCCAACCTCATAATCACCCTGTATGTTTTCACTCACCTCATCCGGAGTCCTCCGAGCCAACCTCTTCCCGCCCTGGCTGAATAGTAAAGTTGTTGTTCCGATAAGGTGACTGAACAGCTCTATAGACTCAACCATCTCTGTTACCCCATACTCAGCAGGGCTGGTGGAAACTTGAGAGCTGTTAGGAAGCAAGAGCGATTGGGTTGACACCACAGAGGAATGAAGTTTTTGGGATATTGAATTTGAGGTGGAGGAGAGGCCACTTTATGTAGCACTTGAGATCCATTGAAGCAGCTGCTGTTTTGGTGCCTCTTCTACATTTGGTAGCGATGGTCGTGTCCGTGAGAAAAGGGATCATATCAGATTATCCACGGGAAAAAGTACACCTCTTATTTTGGCAGGTAGTTGGTGTTACAAATTGGTGCCGCCATAGACGCTTGCAGCCTGCTGTGGTTCCAGTTGCGCCTAGGCATCAGCTGCCATTTTTGTCCGTGCCTCGGGTCGTCCAGTTGGCTGCTTTCTCCTCCACGTTTAAGTGTGGAGAGACGGCTAGTGCGCATGCGTGTGCAGATTTACCCCAGCCACAGCCTAAGTCCAGTGTTTCGTCTACTGAGTATGCTCAGCCTCACTGTGCCATTCATGAGGCTAAGTCCTCAGTTCGGGCTACAGCGCATGCTCCCACACTTACTGTGAAAAGCCTCTTTGCACAGGTAGTTGGATGTGTCTAAGTCCGGTGTTGTGCCTAGAGAGCATGCTGAAGCTGATAGTCTTTTTTCTGAGACTGTTGTTCAGGCTACTGAGCATGCTCAGACACTTACTGCATCAGAGGCTTGGTCCGGTAATGAACTCTTTGGCCCTGTCCGTTACATGGCAGGCCCAGATAGGCCAAAGGGCATCAGGTGTCCTGATGATGTGGCCAGGCCACTCTGGACTGGCTTGCAGAGACCCGCCCGCAAGCCCCTATGACTTGTCACCTCATTATTGTTCATCAAACGATGACTGGTGAGGTGTTTGGGTCGTGGCTGCCATGAGGTTATCATTGAAGTGGCGGTTCCGAATAGGCCGCTGGTTATGCCACTGATGACGTTTCACTCTGCTTTTGTCTCCTGGAGGTGCATTGTGGTCCACCCTTGGTTGGGGCGGACCCAGGTTATAAAAGGGGCTTGAAACAACAAGGAGGTGCGGAGTCTTCTATTATGCTCCGAAAGAGCACACCTCCATGTGTTGAACCCATTGCGGCTTTGGGCCAGAGGTAGGCAGGGATAGGGCGTCGGTGCAGGTCGCCACCACACTTGGTAACACAGAACGGTTAAGACCAGCTCCTGTCCTACCAGTCCTGCTAGTGCAGCACAGTGGCATTAACTGGGCTGCTGCTGCTACTGTTGTCCACAGGTGTGCCCCCTACGCACACGGATAGCATACCCAATGGCCCCTGTGTTGTTAACAGGGAGTTACTGGGCTGGGTGTGTGGACCCTGTGACGCTAACAGGGTTCACAGTCTCCATATCCGAGTGTCGTCTAACTCTGTTCAGGCTACTATTTGTTACAGGGCCTCCCAGCACTGTATCCTCCGCGTAACCTTCTCGTTGGCAGCATCTCCTTTTACATCTGGGAGCATGGTGGTGATTGTGATATATACCACCTTATCCTAATCTGCCAGTCCCCCTGTAACAGATGGTGTTTCTTCAGCAGATGTTACTGTTGCTTAACCACCAAACCCACGGACACAAACTTTTTTCTCCTTTCCAACACACCTGTTCCCCTTTCCACGAGCATATGGCCTTTTGCCACTCATTTTGTATATTTACAAATTTGCAACTCAGCAGGGACACCCTACTCAACGCCGTCTCAGCACAGCAGCCAGCCCTCGGTCCCTCAGATGTGGATAAGTAAAAGACCATTTCCTCCGAGCCATGACAAAGCGTTGAGATTCACTGATTCACAGATACTCCTGCATACGTGCGTCCCTTTCTATGGTAGGACTTATTTCGCCAAATTTTGTCTTGTACCAGGGATGTAACAGTGTGGCAACCCACTAGTCAGCATTACTTCGAATTCGGACAATCAGAGGGTCATGTTGTAGGTAGTGCAGCAAGAAGGCGCTCATGTGTATTGCACATCCAGGAGGACCAAATCCTTGCTGTGTTGTTGGCGGAGAGGTGAGAATCATGCCTCCTTCCTCTCCCCTCTCCCCCCAACTTTGCACAACTGAAATGTGAGCAAGCTCTCCCCCATCTGCTCAGTCTTCCATGCCCATCGCCAGTTCGTACTCCATTTCTTCATGGGCTCCTGCACCTTCCTCAACTGTTTTGCTGATACTATGCGCCCTTGTTAATCCCTCTCCCCCACCGTCCCATGCCTGCCGTCTTGATGCAGCTGACCGTCTGGACCTTGTAGATCTTGTTATCCCTTCCGCATATGACTCCTCCTGTACTTCCTCCCCTTCCTCTTGTCCCACCACCTGACTCCGAATAATGTTTAGAGGGTGCTCCAGCATGTAGATGACCGGAATTGTCATGCTGATAATGACATCGCCAGTGCTAAACATCTTTGTCGACATTTGTAAACTGTGAAGAAGGGTGCATAGGTCCTTGATCTGACACCAATCCAGCAGCGTGATCTGCACCATCTCTGGATCTAGTTAGCCCAGGCTATACGTCATAACGTATTGCAGCAGGGCTCAGTGGTGCTGCCACAGACGCAACGCAACGAAAGACCGAAAGACTTCTGGAGCGATGCAAGCTGTTGAGCTGCTGGGTGTGAACGGTGGAAGTGAGCACATAGCGAGCGTGCCCGCTGCAGAAAGCCATGTAGGCCAGGATGGTGGTTTAAAAATTGCCGTAGAACAAGGTTCAACACATGAGCCATACAAGACATGTGTGTCACATTGCCCTGAAGAAGGGTCGCAGCCAGGTTTGCATCATTGTCGCACCCGGCCTTCCCTGGCTGCTGGTTGAGTGGAGACAACTCGGTCTCACTCTCCAGAGCTTATCGTCCACAACTCCTCAGCGGTGTGGCTCACATTTCCCAGACATTTCAAAGTAAAGAATCGACTGCCTGATGCCATTGAGCTCTGCTGCCAGCATAGTAAAGAGGTGTGTGGGATTCCTTGTGCGCAGTTACAACGCGGGTGGCCTGAACACACAGTTTTTGGGCGGAGGTTGAGGACCTAGACGAGGTTGAAGAGGCAGAAGCAGTGTAGGACCTTCTACATACAGAGGTAGGATTGACACACAACTCGTGGGGACGGCAAGACTTGTACTGCAGACCCTTCTCCATCTCTCACCATAGTTACACAGTATCCAGTCAGCGACATGTAACGTCTCTGTCCATGCTTACCGGTCCAAGTATCTGTGTTGCAATGCACCCTATCACACACAGAGTTTCTCAAGGAAGCGGTGATGTTGTGTGCAACATGCTGGTGTAGCGCGGGCACGCCTTTGTTGGAGAAGGAGTGACGACTGGGCATTGGCTCTTGGGGCACTGCGATGGGCATAAGGTCTAGAAAATCCTCTGCGTAAAAAGGGTGGAAAGGCAGCATTTCTGTAGCCAGCTTGCAGATGCTGAAAGTCAACCTCTTAGGCATGTCATGCCCTTCTAAAATCATGTAAAGCACAGCAAGGGGACTCCAACCACAGTCTCCCTCGTTTCCAAAAATTGGGCCACACACAAACCACTTGACTGACATCAGTTGTCCACCATTTTCAATCCTAAAAAGATGTTTGCATGAAGCACTTTCAAAAATACACCTGCCTTTCGCCTCCCCTGGATGACACAGGGGTAGAAAAGTCCTCTCTGATCCATAACTTCTTCATCTTTGTTCATTTTTTTATAAAAAAAAGGGACTCCAACCACAGTCTCCCTCATTTCCAAAAAATGGGCCACACACACACACACCCACACCCACACACCTCGCTTGACTGGCATCAGTTGTCCCCCATTTTTAATCTTAAAAAGATGCTTTGCATGAAGCACGCTCAAAAATACACCTGCCTTTCGCCTCCCCTGGATGACAAAGGGGTAGAAAAGTCCTCTGTGATCCATGACTTCCTCATCTTGATGAACGTTAGTCTGTCCACATTATCAGTGGACAGATGCGTGCGCTTATCTGTTAGCACACCCCCAGCAGCACTGAAGACACGTTCCGAGAGAAGGCTGGCTGCGGGACACGACAAGATCCCCAAGGCGTAAGTGGCGAGCTCAGGCCATTTATCCAGATTGGAAGCCTAAAATGAGCAAGGCTCAAGTTGCACAGTAATGGCATCGATGGTCACTTGCATATACTCATAGATCTGTGTCTCCTGCTCTTTTTCCTCATCCAGCTGTTTTGTTTTCGCATGAGTATTTGTCCTTGTCAATTTCCCATGTGTTTGTGTTGTCTTGTGAGTTGTTTGTCACCTTTTGGACACATTTGAAGGTGTTTTTTATGTGTTTTTATGTATTTGTGATTGCTTTCCATTGTTTTGAATGGAGTTCGAGAGGTCGCCGAACCGAACTCGAACGCAGCCTCCGTTCAATGAACAGAACCGAACTTGAGCCTCTAGAGGTTCGCTCATCTCTAGTGGCTATATTGGTCATTAATTTTTTGGGGTTTTGTTTTTGCATGTCAGAAATGTTTATGTCTAAATTTTGTGCAATTACATTGGTTTACCTGGTGAAAATAAACAAGTGAGATGGGAATATCTGTGTTTTTTATTAAGTTGTCTAATAAGTCTGCACAGTAATATTTACCTGCAAAAACAGATATCCCCCTTAGATAGCCAAATGTAAAAGAAAACCCACTCCAACTTCCAAAAATATTAAGCTTTGATATTTATGAGTCTTTTGGGTTGATTGAGGACATAGTTGTTGATCAATAAAAAAAAATCCTCTAAAATACAACTTGCCTAATAATTTTGCACACTGTGTAGCTGAGGGCCCTCCTGAATGTATGAGAGAGGTCCCTCCCAAATATATGAGAGAGGGCCCTCCAACATATATGAGAGAGGGCTCTCCCAATGTATGACAGAGGGCCTCTCCAAAATGTATGAGTGAGGGCTACCTGACGGCCCTCAAAAATTTATGTGACAGTCAACGTTGAGTGGGGAAACTATTGCTTCAATTTTGGGTGCCAGCCCTAAGGTCCGGCAAGTAGAAAGCAAGGTCAGGTTTAGGTAACCCTTAGCCTGATTTCCCGTGATTTATCCATCATTGTGTGTAGAAGGATGCAGTGGTAAAAGAAATTTAATGTCCCTGGCCACAAGCACTTTTCCATATAACGGCCATTCAGTGATGTTACAAGACACGTACTCTTGTAGAGCGAAAACTAGTGGCAGGTGGAGAGCTAGTAGCGAAGACCAGCCGCTGCTATGAGGTTGCAGCAAGCCTCAGTTTTAAAAGCCTAAATGCCAACATTTCCAGGCCAAGTAGTCTGTAAATATGCTAGTGTAGTGCCCCTGAAGCTCTGGTCGCTACAGGGTACTGCAACTGAGTTAAGGAGCAGTATCTATCTAGGGTAAGTGACAGGTGACTTGCCGGTGCTCACACCAGACACACACATTTCACATGCATTTAGGTGCCTTCTTCACAGGGGGGAGTGGACTGGGGTGGGCAGGTAGAGTCAGTCATCCAGTAGCATGGGACTTCCCAGTCACCAAGACAACCACTGGGGGGGCGGGCGCCACATGTCGCGGGTGGGGAGGGGACGCTGCTCTCACCCACTGCTCGGGTCCTCCGTGGGTAGGGGGATTGGTTGTCCCGGGGCCCGGTGAGGTAGGGATGGCAGGTGGGTTACGGGGCCTCGTGAGGTGCAGGGTCGCGGGGGCAGCGCGGTGCCGCACGGCACAGTGGTACTCACTCAGCCAATGACGAATGCAAAGTCTCCGGTAAAACAAACAGCTGGATGGATGGGTCCCACAGATGGCTGCGGTTGTTCTTCTCCCGGTAGGTTTTTGGTGACTGCCTTTCCCTGCACCTGTGTTAAGTTCTCGGTTCTGGTGGCTTCCCATCGGTAACCCGCTCCCCAGCTTGGATGGATGCTGAGGGAGCCCCTTTTGCCCGCAGGCTCTGGCCCTGGGAACTGTAGCCTTGGCGGTGACTGTATTTCCCTTCACGGTTTGAGCTGTTGCCTTCAATCGGGTCTTGACTGCTGGGAGACCCCGTAGGTTCCCTTCTTTAACGGATTTGACCGGTTTTACGGCGACTCCTAGCCTGGTTGGGGTCCGTAAGCCCTGCCGAATGGTGCTGGCTTCTCTTCGTTCCCCAATCCGGTACCGTTGGGCCACCGCCCGTCCCCGGTCCTTACGGTTCACGTCAATCAGCCTCTCCTGCAGACGGTCACCACCGTCTGCCAACCTTGCTGTATGTGCCCGGGCCACGCACCCGGACACGGTCAGTCTCCTCTACTACTACTTCACTCCTCAACTCCAAAACTGAACTGCCTTCCTTTTTCCGCCTCCAGGACTGTGAACTCCTTGGTGGGTGGGGCCAACCACCTGGCTCCACCCCCTGGTGTGGACATCAGCCCCTGGAGGGAGGCAACAAGGATTTTTGTTTGACCTCGATGTGCCTAGCCGGGGTGTGGGGTGTGTTGTTGCAGTACCTGTGACATCCTGGCTTGTCCAGGGCGCCACACCACATGGAGCATAAGAGGCGGTAGCCATTACACATAGAAAGCTTTCTAGAGGGACGTCCCCTGAAACCAGACTGGGTACAGGAAAGCACCAGTGCTAGAGGGATGAGACAAAGCTCACCTTTCTGCTGCGGAGCCTGGGGCTTGTGAGCAGGAGCTCAGACCAGGTTCTTTCTGTCAGTCGATGGACAAACAGGATATTTCCACTGACACCAGTAAGCGCCTGAAACTTGCACCGGATAACCAGAGACTTGCCAGCAGTGAACCAGGACACTCTCAGGCAATCTCCTAACCAGTGAGTAAACACCTGAACTGGAGCTCTTGCCTCGTTTCCATTATTTACCGGCAACGCCGTCCCATGCTTCTGCACCTATGGCCCACTGTCAGCCAGCCGGCCACCCTCCCATGGCAACCACTCCACATTTTGGGAGTGACTTCATCTTGACTGCAATCAACATCCACCCCTGGTGATAAGAACCCTGCAGCGGCGGCCCCCTTTCTTGGCTGCACACCACAGGTGGCATCGTGTATAAACTTTATTCAACAATCCACTGTAAATATTCCCCTTTTTCAAAAAGCACCCAGGGCACGGAACCAGGCAACGGCCATCAAAGTGACATTCTCCAGTTATACACAGTCCGGGACCGAGTACCCCATAACCCTGGGCGACACACTAGTTTAGTGTTTGGTCCTGTGGGTGAGTGCTTGTTTGGCTGGCTGTATATTTTCATTTGGTTGTCAAAGCCTGGGTTTGGGATATCTTACTGCTGAGCTGGGAAAAAAATCTGACAACATCACTGACGGTGCTTGCAAATGTGCAACAACAGGTGTAGGGCAGGATGGATCTGCACCTGTATCCTGGACAGGGGATTGACAAACACGTAGCACCCTGTGTACTTTCTTCCACCATCTCCACATGGCCCATGTGCAAAACATCCTCTTTAATTGTGATCATGGAGTGTTTGAGGAAGCACAGAAGCAGGATATTTATACTGAATATGGTATCATCATCACCATCTTAGTTGCTTCCTCAAATTTTTGTAGAACCTCACAAATGTCAGAATATCCATGTTCACTCATCAATTCTTATGTGTGGATGTTGACCAGAATACAGATGGGCATGTTGTAGCTAGTATTGTAAAGTGCTGTGGAATATGTTTGGTGCTATAGAAATAAAAAAATATTATTATAATGTAGCTGATATTCAACTAATGCCCTCTGTTGATTACAAAGGCTTGCCAAGTACTTGTGCAATGTGGAGTTCCAGCAGGTGGTCACGTCACACACTTTTTGATGACCTGCCACTTGCAAGTGCTGCTGAAGCACTGTGTAATGCTCTCGGATGTGAGCAAGGAGTGGACTCACTGGGCCACAACACACAGTACACCAGAGGGATTTAACTATGGTGCATACCAAGTTTTCACCAGTACCTATGATAGTGAGGGTGGATTTTGCTGTAAGTAGCAACCAGGTGCCGCTCAGGGGGACACGGTGCTGCGACATCTGGCCCCAGAGGTATGTACTCTGACAGTCTCAGATATGGCAGCTGCAGCCAGATCAGCTAAAGTGACAGGCATGGCCAGATGGATGCATGCAGTGGCAGTTTTGGTAGATACAGTTGGTACGGTGCAGTAGCAGGAATGGTAGCTACAGATTAATGTAACAGCAGGTATGGCAGGTACAACTGGTATGGATGGAAGAATGCAGCAGCGGGTATGTCAAGGACTGGAACACAGATGGATATTAGTGATATAGGTAAAATTGGAAAGGGAAGATCGGACCCAGCACCAATTCCAAAAATATGTTAAAAATCAAACTTCATAAATTTAAAAACAAAAAACTAGTCCTTAATCATCACTTATGATTAAGGACTAGTTTTTTGTTTTTAAATTTATGAAGTCCGAAACGCGTAAAGTGCTATGTTCCATACTCCTCACTATGGTCTTCATATAAGAATTTTTTAACCATGTATTAATAAAGAAGTTTGATTTTTAACATATTTTTGGAATTGGTGCTGGGTCCGATCTTCCCTTTCCAATTTTACCTGCTGGCTGGTTTGGACTTACCAGCGGACCACGTGCATCCTCAGGATCTTACGGCTTCGGGTGTCAGGTGAGCTGAAAATCCTTTTTTCTTCCTACATTAGTGATATAGGACACAGTGACAAAGTAGCAGTGGTAGCAGCAGAAGGGACCTGACATCTAGCAGTGTATAGAGAATGTTGCTCAGACACCTCTCATTATGGAAGATTGCCTTAAATACCTGGTGCTAACAGGCATGTCCGGGTTAAGGCTTACTGGCCCTTAAAGAATACATATGCACACCCTAAACATACTCCCAGGAGACCTGTGCAGCATGCACAGCTCCTGGGAGCCGGTGACAGGAAGAAGGGATGGAGCAACCACCGCTATGCGGCCAAGAGGGTGAGTGTGCCAACATTTCAGCAGGGAGAGAGGAGTGCCGATGTTACACGTTGCGAGACAAGTAAAAATGGGTGCATGTGTGGTGTACCTTCACAAGTAGCTCAGGCAAATTGGGTTGTTTTTCAGAAACTACTGAACCAGTAAGTTGAGCACATGGTACAGACATTGTACATGTGTGAGCTTTCCAAGCTTCAGAACTACCACTGGGCTACAGGCACGTTATCACATATGACCAAGACTGTTTGTAAGTTTGGACAGCGAGAGAGAAAGATTTCTCTAGTCTCATGGATCTTTCAACAACTCAGCTGAGGTGTGGAGTTTATCACCTAAAAATATTGATTTAAGCACAGCTAATTGCCGCTTTACCGAGGTAGTGCTGCAGTGCTTTCTGTTTGAGACTGATGGGGTGAACAATTCAGACTAGGATGACAGGAACTAGAGAGAGGGTCCTCCAAAATTTTTGGTAGAGGGCCACCTGAGGGAACTTCCAAACGTTTGAGATAGGGCCATCTAAAATGTTTTATTGGGGGCTCTCCCAAATGTATGAAAAAGGGTCCGCCCAAATTTAAGACAGAGGGACCTCTCAAATATATGAGAGTTCCCTCCCAAATGTAAGAGTGAGCCCTCACAAATTTCATAGCTTGCAAAAGGGCTCTCCAAAATGTATGAAAAAGGGCCCTCCCTAATGTATGAGAAAGGGCCCTTCAAAATGTATGAGGGCCACCTGATGGCCCTCCAAAAATAATTGTTGAGAGCCACATGACGACTCTGGGAATGTAGTGGAGGAGGCCAAAAGAACAAAAAATAATATCAGCATATACCAGCACAGTCTGTTTAGAGATTTCAGTGCTAAACACTTAGCCACCTTGCCGCCTATCAAATGTATCAGCGAGGGCCCACTCAAATGTATGAGTGAGGGCCCTCCCAAATGTATGATCAAGGGCCCTCCCAAATGTGTGAGAGAGGGACACCTGATAGCAATCCAAAAATTATGGTTGAGGGCCACATGATGACTCTGTGGATGTGGTGGAGAAGGAGGAGGAAGCCAAAAAAATAATACATCCGCAGATGACCTCTTGTGCGCAGTCTGTGGAAAGACTGCAATACTAATCACTAAGCCACTGTGCTTCCCTATCAAATAAATTTTAGAGGGCCTTTTATGCATTTGGGAAGGCCCTTTCTCATATGAGAATGAGGGTCCTCCCAAATGTATGAGTGAGGGCCGCCTGATGACTCTACAAGAATTATAGTTGAGGGCCACATGATAACTCCATGGACATGGTGGTGGAAGCTAAAAAAATAATAGATCCGCAGATGCCAACTATCTTGAGCACAGTGTGTCCAGCGACTGCAGTGTTAACCTCTGAGCCAACGTGCTGCCTCCACAAAGATAAGAGCGAACACTACAAAATATATGAGAGATGGCCCTCCCAAATGTATGAGTGAGGGTCGCCTGATGGCCCTCCAAAAATTGGTGTAGGGCAGCATGATAACTTTGTGGGTATGGTGGAGGAAGAGGAGGAACAGGTAAAAAAGAAATAAATCATATGATCCACAGACTCCATCCTGTGCGCAGTGTGACCAGAGTTAGAGGAAGGGGAGCTGGTGTCTTTGAACGCAGAGACTTTTGGCCTGCATTTTTACACCTGCTGGTACAACAATCAAGCAAACCGTACTAATTACAATCCAGTTTAGTGTGGATTAATAAAGCTATTCACAAATTAAACAGGAGTTGTTTGACCATGTCACACATCACCTGGTCAGATATAGTTGCAAAATTTAGCATTCCATTTCACAGTGAATTTTTTTTCAGGATTAAAAGCAATGAGAAAAACCAATTCAAAAACGCTACTTGTGAACATAGACTAAAGGGGAGGATTTTTTTTTTTCTTTTTTATTTTGCCTTATATACAAGTCATTATACAGTAAAAAATATTTCGTTACATTTTTCCTGTAAAATCAATTAAGATTTGTTTTGAAGCTTTTATTGTCACTCTGTAAAAGTGACGTAGTACTCTGACAACATTAATCCCAGAAACCAGCTATGATTAAGAAATGCAACCAGACATCTCCCTCGTACTGTTTCTGTTCAGTTTCAGAACTTTTCCATCCATTGCAGTATTTTTACAGCCCTCCCTGACTGACTTGGAATGTCTTCTGGAAAAATATTTGTGTTCCCATTGACTTGCATTAGGCTCATTATTTAGTACGAATAGACAAACAGTACTATTTATTCAGCACGAATAAGACAAACCCAACGATTTTACTATTCGCCCATCACTAATGTTTTCATTCAAGCTAAAAATTCATTATACTGCAATATTTGTAAGTTTTATTTTTTAAAGAAGTAAACTAATCTACTTATCTGAAAAAATAATTCCTAGTATAAGATGTCTTATAGTAGAACTTTTAATTTTGTTCATGGAAAATGCCAAAAATTATTATTACTGTTACTACTACTAATTGTAATAGTTTATTGTTCCCTGTTAATAAAAAAACAATAATTGCATAAATAAAAATTTAAATATATATTCTATCTATTTTTTTAATGAGCTATAAAGGATGAATACGTGACTGGTAGACAAACTTCATCTGTTACGCAATTTCAATGCTAGCGTTTTAAAGCTTTTGACTGTCTCTTGTATAATAGGAATTGTTAGGAACTTTAATAGCAAAGTTATAGATACGTAGGATTTCTTAAAACATCTATATTTATTTGGTAAAATTGCTTCTAAACAATTCTTCATCCATTACAGCAGTGACACACACAAAAGAACAGCTCTGTCTGTTTCTTAATTCCCTGACATTTATGATATTTCATACAGCAGATAAAGTGATATTCCCCATTTTAACAGTGGATTCACAGTGACTGCAATGGCATTGAAATATTTTGGAGTTATCCATGTGTAAGCCGAGAGATCAGACCTTTATGCACTAGTTTAGTCCCTTTATACCATAATATGTAAAAATGCCATCAATTTTAAGGATGAAAACATTCTTTTTGGCTATGTTATACTTCTTGTAGAAATACAGTTAAAGCAAGAAATTCAGATAATGCATCAAGTTTATACATCCGAATGCCCATATGGCTGCATGTCTGTCTCAGGTATACTTCAACCCTTTACTGATACATACTGTAACATACTGGGACGTCATATGATGAATCTCTGACTTTGATGTGGGCTCACAATCCAAACTGGCATCTTTGCTGGCAGATTCAGCCATCATCTGTCTCCAACAGCTGCACTTATATTGTGTGATTGCGTTACACAATGGGTTACTTTGACAATCAGGGGTTTGCTAAAGACCCCTCTGCATGTCACGACGGTATACCAAAGAAAAGCAGCCCATGGCTGGTGTTCATAGGAGACAGGGATTTTTGCTACATACAGTAAGGCGGGCTTTGCACGCTGCAACATCGGTAACAATGTGTTACCGATGCTGCAGCGATAGTCCCGCCCCCTGTCGCACGTGCAATATCTAGTGAAAGCTGCTGTAGCGATTATTATCGCTACGGCAGTTTCACACGCACATACCTGCCGTGTGACGTCCCTCTGGCCGGCGACCCGCCTCCTTCCTAAGGGGGCGGGTCGTGCGGCGTCACAGCGATGTCACACGGCAGGCGGCCAATTGAAGTGGAGGGGCGGAGATGAGCAGGATGTAAACATCCCGCCCACCTCCGTCCTTCTCATTGCAGCCGGCGGCAGGTAAGGTGAAGTTCCTCGCTCCTGCGGCTTCATTCACAGCAATGTGTGCTGCCACAGGAGTGAGGAACAACAACGCACCTGTTGCTGCACCGGCATTATGTAAATGTCGGAGGCTGCAGCGATGATACGATAACGACGCTTTTGCACTCGTTCATCGTATCAAAAAGGTTTTACACGTTGCGATATCGACTGCGATGCCGGATGTGCGTCACTTTCGATTTGACCCCATCGACATCGCACGTGCAATGTCGCAACGTGCAAAGCCGCCCTAATACTGTGGCAATGCTGTGTATAGCACAATGATCGGATAATCACAGGTAAAAGTCCCCTAAGGAAACTAACAAATACAGTGAAAAGTGAAAAAAATTCTATAAAAGTTCAAATCACTACCTATTTTTCCCATTAAAAATTAGTAAGAAAAAAACATTTGATATTGCTCCATCTGTAAAAAGGGGATGTGATGGTGTGATATTGTGGGTTGTGTATCATTTTGGTAAGGTTCGTATTTTAGGTATGTTGCTCTGTCCATTCTATGTATTATTTGTCCTGTCTGCAGGTTAATAACCCCCTGCAGTGCTTCTGTCCTTAGGTTTGGGGGAGGGGGCCTGGAATACACCCAAACTCTCTACTTACCTGGGGGATTATTCAGTCTGTCTGAGAACTACAAGAGAGAAGCAGGAAGATTTATCCTCTGTGGTTAAAACTGAGGAAGGCCAGCTTCCCAGAGAGACTCAAACAATTATCCCTTACTGAACTATATCCGTGTTTCTGAACTATTGTACCCTCTGTGTTTGATTATTTCATAGACCGTCTGATTTTGCTTGGAATACATGTTCGTTTGGATTGTTCATCCATCTCTCGCTCAGTTGATGTGTGATATCGGAAAAGGAACCCGTGATAACTGGTGGCAGCAATGGATTCAACAGAGCAGAGCCCAATGGAGAACCACCCACAGTATGAGTACAGAAACTGAACTTCATCCAGTCTACAGGAGAGAACCAGAGATCTGGGCCTGAACTACCAGGGATTGACAGACAAGCACTGGGGACGGGGATCCCTACCCCAAAAAGCCAGTAGTAGGTGTGGTTTGAAGAAGAGATGGCGGTTCTGGGTCCAGGTATATCTTAGGAGTATAAGGAGGAGGCTGCTCACCGAGCACAGCAGAGATAAGAAGCAATGGAGTCTGGCAGAGTGTTACATCACCGCCGGAGTCTGCTCCAGCGACTTCTGCTCCGACCACCACCAGGCGACGCAGTGTTCCAGCCATGGATGGTGCTGGTGATGGGAGAGGAGTCGATGCCAGCAGCACCGGTGGGCGCAGGCTCCGATCATCCACTGGGCTGGGTTATCTTGGGATCTGCAGTACCGCTGGCTGACTGTAGGTGGCGGGTGTCTCCCAGCTGAAGTACCATCATTCAGCTACAGCTAATGGGAAGATACCACACCCTTCTTATTCCCCCTCCTGTCTGCTGGCCTCTGCCAGAGATAGTTCTGATTCTGGCTCATGTGCTGTTTGTTTTGTGATTCCTGTGCGCTGACTTGCTTGTTGTTGACTACACTTCTGCCTGCTGTTTTGTACCTCGCTGCCCGCCCCGGATCTGACCACTGCTACGTTTTCTGTTTACGCCTTTGCCTGCCAATTCTGTCCCTGTTCTGCTGTTCCTGGTTTGACCCTGCCTGACGACTACTCTCATCGGACTGCAGCCTTCCACGGGTAGAGATCTCCAGTTCCCTGTGTAATTCCAAATCCCTGTATAGGGGTTAAAGGGTTTCAGGGTTCTGGGGTCCTGCTTGGTGAGGGGCTTCCCTCTAGTCTGTCCATTACATCCTACCTGAGTCTGTTTATCCAGGCAGGTGTTACACAGAGGGTGTCATATGAGTTCGAGTGTAAACCCAGGGATCCGAGAGCCTGTACGGATTACCCGGGTGGATTTCAAGCCATTTAATGAGGCTTCCAGAGATGTGGAAGGGTTCTTCAAGGACTTTGAGCAGCAGTGTGCCATGATGGAGGTGCCCCACTCTGGCTGGATGCATTTGTTATTTGGACTAATGAACAGAAGCCTGGCTGATGCTTATCGCATCATTGACTCACAGCAGAACTGGGATTACAACATTGTAAAACGGACTATCCACAGAAGCCTGGCAGATGCTTATCTGTTATGATCTGGTAACCGTGGAAGATTACAAAAAACACCCATTGGTGAAAAAAAACAAGAAACAGGAGTAGGTTGAACCTGGGCTGACCGCACTCCCCTGAGTATCAGACAACACTAGAAGTAGCCTTGGAGCGTTTCTAAAAACCTAGACACCATGTCACAGCCTCAGAAACTAGCTATGCCTCACAGAATGAAATGAGGAAATCTACCTTGCCTCAGAGCAGTCCCGAAAGGAGTAGGTAGCCACCCACATATAAAGATTACGGTGATATAGAAAAACACAATACTCAGATAGGAAAAATAGAATTAGCAAAGGTGAGGACCAACTAACCTGATACAAAGCAAAGGAAAGGAACTGATTGTGGTCAGTGCAAAATCCCTATATAAAAATACCAAACTCCTGATAGTAAAAAAGGCCCTGGAGGTCATACGACCTCACCTCCACTATATCAGGTACTCCTGTAAACAATGGGAGAGACAAAATAACAAAAAAGAACACAAAAATACAGAAAGAGCAAATAATCAAATCAGAAAGGGATAAAAATCCCTTTTAATGCAGGAAAGCGAGCACAGGGGAAACCCCCACGCTCACAACACAAGTGAAACAAAGCTTCACCTGCAAGAAAACAGATACACATCAAAACAAAGAAAAACAACACCCTAAGGTGAAAACAAGAAAGCAAGGCAAAACTGAAACTTATCTGCAGAAGTCTTGCTCAGGGATACAGGGAAGGACAAATCTCCAGGCCAGGAAAAGAGACAAGGAATATACAATTATAACCGGCGTCAGCTGGGCAGAAAGTGCTCTCCCATATAGACTAGACTTGTCTGCAATAGGACTTTCTGAATTCCCAATTAACACCGACACCTGTCTGAGTCAATGGCTCAGATTTAGCTCCAGTACCATTCCTGGCCACCAGAGGGAGCTTCAGAACAGCACCCACACAGACGACGTTCACAACAGTACCCCCCCCCTTGAAGAGGGGTCACCGAACACTCACCAGAACCAACGGGTCTGTTAGGATGGGCATGGTGGAAGGCACGAACCAATCTGTCAGTGTGCATATCAGAAGCAAAGACCCAAGAATTATCCTCCTGACCATAACCCTTTCTCTACCTCACACTCCAGATCCCTTTTTACCAACTCAGGATCTGGAGGCGCCGCCATGGGAACTACTGGCTTCACATGTTACTTTGACAAAGACTTATGAAAGTCATTATGAATTTTAAATGACTCAGGAAGAGCCAAACTAAATGATACGGGATTAATAATCTCCAAAATTTTTTAGGGCTCTAGAAATCTAGGCTTACATTTAGGTGAGGAAACTCTCATAGGAACATTCCTGGAGAACAACCAGACCATGTCCCCCTTTTTAAACCGGGGACCAACTGTCCTACGTCGGTTGGCAAACCTTTAAGTATTCTCCTGGGACTAAAACAATTTGTCCACTACTTGAGCCAAAATCTGCTGCATTCTCTCCACCACAGAATAAACACCCGGGCAGGCCGAAGCAGCAACCTGCCCTGAAGAGAACCTAGGATGAAATCCAAAATTGCAGAAAAAAGGCGAAATTAAAGTAGCACAGCTCGCCCTATTATTGAGAGCAAACTCTGCCAAGGGCAAAAAAGAAACCCAATCATCTTGATCCGCAGATACAAAACATCTGAAATACGTTTCCAAGGTCTGATTAGCTCTCTCAGTCTGGCCATTGGTCTGAGGATGAAAAACAGAAGAAAAAGACAGTTCAATGCCTAGTCCAGAGCAAAATGCTCTCCAAAATCTAGACACAAACTGAATTCCTCTGTCTGACACAGTATTCTCAGGAATACCATGCAAACGAACCACCTGTTGAAAAAACAAGGGCACCAACTCTGAAGTAGACGGCAACTTCGGTAATGGTACCAAATGGACCATCTTAGAGAATCTGTCACAAATAACCCAAATAACTGTCATCTTTGAGAGACAGGAAGATCTGAAATAAAATCCATGGCCATATGAGTCCAGGGTCTCTTAGTCACAGGTAATGGCAATAACAATCCACTAGAACGTGCACAAGAAGGTTTGGATCTGAAACAAATTCCACAAGATTGCACAAAACTCCTGACATCTCGAGACAAAGAAGGCCACCAAAAATACCTACTCAAAAGATCCCTAGTACCAAAAATCCCGGGATGACCAGCCAATACAGAACAATGAATCTCGGACAAAACTTTAGTCCTCCATTGATCAGGAACATAAAGCTTCCCCACAGGACATCTCTCAGGTTTGTCCCCCTGACATCTCTGAAATGCTAACCTTAAATCAGGCGAAATAATGGAGAGGACCACACCTTCATTCAGGATGTTAGATGGCTCCGCAGCATCCAGAGAATCAGCAAAGAAATTCCTAGAGAGATAGACAGAGCATCAGCTTTTATATTCTTAGTGCCCGGAAGAAAAGAAACCACAAAATTGAAACGTGTAAAAAATAGAGCCCACCTAGCCTGCCTAGGATTCAGTCTCTTTGCATATTCAAGATAGGTCAGATTCTTATGATCAGTGAGCACCACAATTTGATGTCTCACCCCCTCCAGCCAGTGTCCCAATTCCTCAAAGGCCCACTTAATTGTCAATAATTCCCAATTGCCAACATCATAATTTCGGTCAGATGGAAAAAACTTCCTAGAGAAGAAGGCACAAGGCTTAAGCTTGGAAGTCCTGTGATCTCTTTGAGACAAAACTGCACCTGCTCTAATCTCTGAGGCATCTATCTCCACTTGAAATGGAAGAGAAACAACAGGTTGCTGCAGGACTGGGGCAGAAGTGAACCTCTTTATAAGCTCACGAAAGGCCATAATTGCTTCTGAAGTCCAATTCTCAACATGAGCTCCCTTTTTGGTCAAATCAGTCAAAGGCTTAACCACACTTGAGAAATTGCCAACAAATTTACGATAGAAATTGGCAAAGCCCAGAACTTTTTGAAGGGATTTCAAAGAGATCAGCTGAACCCAGTCATGAATGGCTTGAACCTTGACCGGATCCATTTCAATAGAAGCTGGGGACAAAATAAACCCCAAAAAGGAAATTTTCTGCATGCCAAAGAGACATTTTAATCCCTTAACGGACAATGAATATTCCCTAAGTATCTGAAAAACTTTCCGGACCTGCTGCACATGAGCATCCCAATCATCAGAAAAAATCAAGATATCATCCAAATAGACAATCAAGAATTTTCCAATTGGCTCCCGAAAATAATCATTCATGAATGATTGAAAGATGAAGGGGGCATTAGTGAGCCCAAAAGGCATCACTAGGTACTCAAAATGCCGTCTTCCATATATCACCCTCCTTAATTCGAATGAGGTTATACGCTCCCCTAAGATCAAGTTTCGTAAACCACTTAGCTCCCCTTACTCTGGAAAACAGATCTGACATCAAGGGTAATGGATACTGATATTTAACAGTGATTTTATTAAGGAGACGATAGTCAATACAAGGTCTCAACGACCCATCCTTCTTGGACACAAAGAATAAACCGGGACTCATAGGTGACGAGGATGGTCTAATATGACCTTTCTCTAATGACTCCTTAATATAGGTTCCCATAGCATCATATTCAGGAACATAGATTGAATATCCGTCCTTTAGGAAACTTGCAATCTAGCATCAAATCAATGGCACAATCACACTCCCTGTGGGAGGGGGGGCAAAGAATCAGAACCAGTCTCATTAAACACATCAAAAAAATCAGACAAATATTCAGGTACATCATGTAGCGGAGGGGAAATAGACAGCACAGAAAGATCATTATGCACACATTGAAAACCCCAACTAACCACAGACAAGGATCTCCAATCAAGAACTGGATTATAGTCTGCAGCCAAGGGAATCCCAGTACCAAAATATCATGCAAGTTGTGTAATACTAAAAATTTACAAACCTCTTGATGAGCTGGGTCAACCTTCATAGTTACCTGGACGTCTAAGGCCCCCTTCACACGTCAGTGATTCTGGTACGTATGTGCTTTTTTTTAAACGTACCAGAATCACTGACATACGCAGACCCATTATAATCAATGGGTCTGCTCACACATCAGTGATATTTCACTGAACGTGTCTCTGTGCAGCGTATACCCGTGGCCGTGTTTCTGCACGGAGACAAGTCAGTTTTTTTCTGGCATCACTGATGACCCACGGACCACACTATGGTGTGATCCGTGTGTGATCCGTTAAACACATACCAGAAGTAGCTGCTGAGAGCGGTGGGTGGACGCTGCAGAGCAGAGGAGTTCAGCACCATGGACAGCTGTAGTGAAGGCAGGTGAGTAATGTCCATATGCAATCACGGATCATAGATCACGGATCACGGATTGCACATAGACAACCCACGTATGCCGTGAATCACGGAACATGGAGGGACATGTGAGTGTTTTAGACATCAGTGAAGAACGTCAGTATTTTTCACTGACGTGTGAAACGGGCCTTAAACTGGGGTTTATTTTCAGCTAAGGGAGTAACATCAATGCCCCTTAACACTAGAACTACTGGACTCGTGACACCTATATAGAAATACATGGTGCAAAGTAGTCAAAATGACTACCTCAGTAGTTCTAGTGTTAAAGGAATAGGAGTTTGTAAAGGTACCATAGGAAAACCAGAAGTTTTAGCAAAACCAAAATCCATCAAGTTCAGGGCGGCCCCTGAGTCAAGAAAGGCCATAGCCGAAAATGAAGATAAAGAGCAAATCAGAGAGACAGACAAAAGAAATTTAGGTTGCACAGTACCCACAGTAAATGAACGAGCAAATCTCTTGTCCCGTTTAGGGCAGACAGAAATAATGTGAGACGAATCACCACAAAAAAACCCCAAAACATATTTCTCCATCTAAACCCCCTGCCGCTCAGCATTAGAGAGCACCCTATCACACTGCACAAGCTGTGGAAACCAATCAGCAAGCAATACATCAGATGTATTGTTTTACGCTCGCGTAAACGCCTATCAATCTGAATGCCTAAAGTCATAGAGGCATCGAGACCAGAAGGAATCGGAAATCCCACCATAACATCCTTCACTGCATCCGTGAGACACTTACGAAAAAGTGCCGCAAGAGCATCATCATCATTCCATTTGGTAAGGACCGCCCACTTTATGACGTTCTGATTAAAGACTTCAGCGGGATCCTGACCTTGAATCAAAGCCAGCAAGGCTTTCTCTGCTTGATCAATAACATTGGGTTCATCATACAACAATCCCAGGGCCTGGAAAAAAGAATCCACATTAGCAAGAATCGGATCATCAGGAGCCAATGAAAAAGCCCAGTCCTGAGGGTCACCGCAGGATGAGATGACAATCCTAACCTGCTGCCCGGGGCTCCCTGGGGACTTAAGGCCGCTTTACACACTGGGACATCGCTGCCGATATATCGTCGGGGTCACGTCATTAGTAACGCTCATTCGGCGCCGGTAGCGACATCGCAGCGTGAGACACAAATGAGCGACGATCAATGAGCGTAAAATCGTGCAAAATCAATGCTCGTTGACACGTCGTTCATTTCCATAATATCGGTGCTGCTGCAGGTACGATGTTGTTCCTCGTTCCTGCGGCAGCACACATCGCTATGTGTAACGCCACTGGAACAACAAACATCTCCTTACCTGCATGCACCGGAAAAGGAGGTGGGCGGCATGTACTGGCCAATCATCTCCTCCCCTCCTTTTCTATTGGGCTGCGGTTCAGTGATGCTACTGTGACATCGCTGTAACGCTGAACGAACTGCCCCCTTAGAAAGGAGGCGGTTCGCCGGTCACAGCAACGTCGCAGAACAGGTATGTGCGTGTGATTTTGCCGTAGCGATAATGTTTACTACGGCAGGGATCACCACATATCGGCCGTACGACGGGGGCGGGTGCTACGCGCTCGACATCGCTAGCCGATGCTAACGATGTCGCAGCGTGTAAAGCCCGCTTTAGGTTTTAAGGAAAAAAACAATTTACAATTATTTTTAAAGTTCAAACATTTAGATCTATCCCCCGAGAAAAATTCAGGAACTGGAATTTTAGGTTCTGAAACAGGATTCCGTCTAAGGTAAGGTGAAATTGACTGGATCTCAGAGGAGAGATGCTCAACACGTTCAGCCAACTGCTTTGTATCCATGTCAACAAAAAATCTTCCACAGTACCCAAAGAAAAAACGGAAAAATAAATGGAGATAAAAAAAAATATTTATTTTCCATTCTTTTGAGTACCTTTTTTCTTTTGTAGGCCGGTTATACTGTTATGATCCGGTAACTGTGTAAGTTTACAAAAAACACCCATTGGTGAAAAAACACCAAGAAACAGGAGTAGTTGGAACCTGGGCTGACCGCAATCCCCTGACTATCAGACAACACTAGAAGTAGCCGTGGAGCGTTCCAAAAAACCTAGACACCACGTCACAGCCTGAGAAACTAGCTATGCCTCACAGAATGAAATGAGGAAATGAGCAGTCCTGAAAGGAGTAAGTAGCCCATCACATATAAAGATTACAGTGATATACAAAAACACAATAATCAGATAGGAAAAACAGAATTAGCAAAGGTGAGGCCCAACTAACTTGATACAAAGCAAAGGAAAGGAACTGATTGTGGTCAGTGCAAAATCTCTATAGAAAAATACCAAACTCCTGATAGGAAAAAAGGCCTTCGAGGTCATATGACCTCACACCACTATATCAGGTACTCCTGTAAACAATGGGAGAGACAAAATAACAAAAAAGAACACAAAAATACAGAAAAGCAAATAATCAAATCAGAAAGGGATAAAAATCCCATTTCCTGCAGGAAAGACAGCACAGGGGAAACCCCCGTGCTCACAACACAATTGAAACAAAACTTCACCTGCAAGAAAACAGATACACAGCAAAACAAGGAAAAACAACACCCTAAGGTGTAAACACGAAAGCAAGGCAAAACTGAAACTTATCTGCAGATAAGTCCTTCCCAGGGATACAGGGAAGGACAAATCTCCAGGCCAGGAACAGAGGCAGGGAATATACAATTATAGCCAGCGTCAGCTGGGCAGAAAGTGCTCCCGTATATAACCTAGACTTGTCTGCAATAGGACTTTCCCAATTCCCAATTAACAACGACACCTGTCTGAGTCAATGGCTCAGATTTAGCTCCACTACCATTTCTGGCCACCAGAGGGAGCTTCAAAACAGCACCCACACAGACGACATTCACAACACTTATCGCATCATTGACTCACAGCAGAACTATGGACTATCCTGAAGTACCATGCTATCACCCCAGACTCACATAGAGAACGGTTCCGAGACCTCCCATGCACCATGGGGGGGATCGTTTAGGATGTGTGCCTGTTATGTTCAGTAGACCGCAAAAGATCTTGCAAAAAAAACCATAAAACATGATAGAAGATAATGTACAAGAGTAGTTGGACCCTTAGCTGGCTGCAATCCACAAACTGCACAAACACAACTAGAAGTAGCAGTGGCGTGTTCCTAACCAACCTAGACGCTTTGTCACCTCCGGAGAACTAACTAACCTAAAAAATGAAATGAGGAATGCTGACTTGCCTCAGAATAGCCTCAAAGAAAAGAGACAAGCCCCCAACATAAAACGACGGTGATATAAGAATAAACAACATACTGTTGTGAATGTCAGTTATGCTTTGGCTGCTGGGAGGCTCCCTCTTGTGGCCAGGAATGGTTTGGACATAGACCAGGTGTGTTGAGCAATGGGCGTTTCCATTGCTAACTCTCTGCTTATTTAAATCCTGGTCTGATAGCAGGCTATGCCGGATGTCAGTTGTTCTTTGTTCACCAACCTGCTTCATTCTGCTCTACACCACATCTACCCCAGATAAGTGCTTTGCTCTTTATTTGTTGTTTGGTTGTTTTACTCTTATCTGAGTTTGTCATTTGCTGTGGTTGTTTTCAGTTTATTTGCATGCAGGGATCTTCCCTCTCAGTTGCTTAGCTGGGTAACTCCCTGCAGTTATGTTTGGAGTATAGCTCCTTTAAGTCCATGTGTTTGTGGCCTTTTGAATTTGTAATGATTCTTGTTTTCTGTTCATTGGTATGACAAGAGTGCCTGGTATAGGACGGAGTGCAGATCGTGCGATCTGAGGGCCTTTTTGTACTATCAGGAATTTGGAATTTTGCAGGGTTTTTCTCTGGCCACCATCAGCTCCTTTCCTGTCCTTTCTTATTTTAGTCAGTTGGGGCCTCACCTTTTGCTAATATTATCATCTGTGTATTGTGTTTTTCTATATCACCGCAGTCTTTGAATGTGGGGGGCTTGCTATTCTTAATCTATTTTCTGAGGCAGAGAGTTATTCATCTTTCCTTCCTTTAGGATAGCTAGTTCTCCGGCTGGGTTCGCGGTGCACAGGATGTTAGTTCACCCTTCGGCTACTTCTAGTGTTGATAGTTAGTAAGGGGATGGCGGCCAGATTAGTTGCCAATGCTCTTGTCACCTTTTACCAATGATTACTGGTGGTCTTCCATGGTTCCGGATCATAACAGTACATCCGGCCAACAAATTTAAAGGGTACTCTTAAGAAGGAAAAGAAAAAAGAAAAAAAAGAAAAGAGGTCTGGTGAAATTTTTTTTTTGGGTGTTTTTCCTCTTCTTTTTTGGGTTCTGTGGAAGATTCTTTTTTCTAGCATGGATGAGTTAGGTGAGCGTGTTGCTCATCTTGATGCTAAGGTTCGTCGTATAGAGTCTTATCTTGCACAGACTCCCTTTGCAAAGCCTAAGATTCCCGTTCCTGAATTTTTTTCAGGAGATAGGTCGAGATTTTTGAGCTTCAAAAATAATTGTAAATTATTTTTTGACCTGCGCACTAAGTCCTCAGGGAATCCCGTACAGCAGGTTAAGATTGTCATCTACCTTCTGCGTGGTGACAATCAGGACTGGACCTTCTCTTTAGCGTCTGATGATCCGATTCTCAGTCATATGGACTCCTTTTTTCAGGCCTTGGGTTTATTATTAGAGTTGAGCGCGGTTCGCGGTTCTCCAGTTCTAAGCTCGAGTGATTTTGGGGGCTGTTCGAGATCGAACTAGAACTCGAGCTTTTTGCAAAAGCTCGATAGTTCTAGATACGTTCGAGAACGGTTCTAGCAGCAAAAAGCAGGGCTTTTTACAGCTACAGTGTGCAGGAGCCATCGCTGGCAGCCTGCCACAAGCTGGTAACCAAGATAAACATCGGGTATCCAAGCAAAGCGCTTTGGTTAGTAACCCGATGTTTATCTTAGTTATGTGCAGGAAGCCCACACTTCCCCGCTCAGCTCACTCCGCCCCCTCCTGCCCGCGGCATGTACACATATACACACACACACGTACACATACATACACACACACACACACACACATGGTCCCGCTCGGCTTACCTGTGGTGATGAAGTCCCGCCATCCCGACCTCAGCGCTGTCACTGTCCTCCATGGCCGCCGCTTGTCACATCACCTCTCGCTTCCGACCCGAGACTGACTAGCGGTGACGTCACGGACCTCTCGCGATATTTGGCTGTGAAGGCGCCGGTCATTGAACTCAGTGACAGGGGCTGTCGGCAGTGCTACAGATCAGCGCAGGTAATGTACCTCGCTGACAGCAGCACTTGTCATCCCCTGCAGTGACCTGGGCTGACCCATTGATGTTAGCTCAGGTCACTACACTGCTCTCCCAGCCAATGGGGAACATCCTGCTCTTCATTGACTGGGACAGTGTGGATCGTCATGGCAACCCCTTGGATTACACCAGACCTGGATTTGTTTTTCATTCTAATAAATTGGTTAAAGAGGGAATGTTTTGGGGAGTGTTTTTTCAAATAAAAATGTGGTTGTCGGCTATTTTTTTTTATTACTGACTGGGTTGGTGATGTCGGGTATCTGATAGACGCCTGACCTCACCAACCCCAGGGCTTGATGCCAGGTGACATTGCACATCTGGTATTAACCCCATATATTACCCCGTTTGCCACCGCACCAGGGCGCGGGATGAGCTGGGGCAAAGCACCAGGATTGGCGCATCTAATGGATGCGCCACTTCTGGGGCGGCTGCGGCCTGCTATTTTTAGGCTAGGGAGAGTCCAATAACCATGGACCTCCCTAGTCTGAGAATATCAGGCCCCAGCTGTCTGCTTTACCTTGGCTGGTGATCCAATTTTGGGTGACCCCTACGTGTTTTTTTTAAAAATTATTTATTTAATTTAAAATAACAGCGTGGGGTGCCCTCAGTTTTGGATTACCAGCCAAGGTGAGGTTGCCAGCTGTGGTCTGCAGGCTGCAGCCGTCTGCTTTACCCTAGCTGGCTACAAAACTAGGGGGAACCCTACGTCATTTTTTTTTTCATTTTTTTGGCTAAATACAAAGCTAAGCACCCCTTAGTGCCACATGAAAGGCACCAAAGGGTGCTCCACTTATTCTCCACTTTTTCTCCACTTTTTCTCCACTTTTTCTCTATTTTTTTCTCCACTTTTTCTCCATTTTTTTCTCCACTTTTTCTCCACCTTTTCTCCATTTTTTTCTCCACTTTTTCTCCACTTTTTCTCCACTTTTTCTCCACTTTTTCTCCATTTATTCTCCATTTATTCTCCATTTATTCTCCACTTTTTCTCCACTTTTTCTCCACTTTTTCTCCACTTTTTCTCCATTTATTCTCCACTTTTTCTCCATTTATTCTCCACTTTTTCTCCACTTTTTCTCCACTTTTTCTCCACTTTTTCTCCACTTTTTCTCCATTTATTCTCCATTTATTCTCCATTTATTCTCCACTTTTTCTCCACTTTTTCTCCATTTATTCTCCACTTTTTCTCCACTTTTTCTCCATTTATTCTCCACTTTTTCTCCATTTATTCTCCACTTTTTCTCCACTTTTTCTCCACTTTTTCTCCACTTTTTCTCCCCTTTTTCTCCACTTTTTCTCCACTTTTTCTCTACTTATTCTCTACTTATTCTCTACTTATTCTCCACTTTTTCTCCACTTATTCTCCACTTTTTCTCCACTTTTTCTCCGTTCTCTTTCTATGGTCGGTCTACCCATTAGCTCTGCCATGCATACTGTAGCTCTACACCTACTGCACATGTTACTTTATGATTGACATCTCTTTCGTACCAGAGCTGTCTAAGTCTACTCTGACCCCATATTTGTCATTACTATATTGTCCTTGTACTGTATTATGACATTTGTATCATGTGTTTCATTTCTTGCTGTGTTGCAATTTTTTTGCTGCATCCCAATTGTACCTCTACATTGTTCGAGTTTATGTTATTGTTCTCTCACTCTTATGTGATACTGATTATTGTCATTTTTCATGATTACATGCAGATATGTCCAATCTGACGAAGGCTCAGGCCGAAACGTCATTTGTAACTTGTTTTGGACAAAAACATATATGCTTATGAAAAAAAAATGTTCTTAATACGGACCAATAAAGAGTGATTTTGCATTACTATCCATTGTGACTTACTGACTTAGTCTGGGAGATTTAGAGTGCCGAGGTTACTCACTAATTTTATCTATTATTACCTCTGAGCACCTATATACCAGTGAGCAGAGCTTCCTCTACAGTAGATCTCCTGATTAGGCATGCCCTTACCTCATGAGCAGGGCATTGCAGCTTTGGTAGCAACCATTACGACATGGACTCTGCTGCTGTGGACCCGGGGAGAGTGAGTGCAGATTCATTGCACCCACACTCCTCACATGAAGGGTCCGCACTCCTAGAAAATGGGGGATACATTCCCTGAGTGTCTCCCCCCCATATTGTAGACGGTCCAGAGTCGTCGTGGGACCCCTTTATTTTTTTTCTTACAATAAATTGGTGAAAGAGGAAATGTTTTAGGGACTGTTTTTTCAAATAAATTTCTTTTGTCGATTTTTTGTTTTTGTTAGTACTGACAGTTTATGATGTTGGGTATCTAATAGACGCCATGACATCACAAACTGCTGGGCTTGATCTCAGGTGACTTTACAGCTAGTATCAACCCGATTTATTACCCCGTTTGCCACTGCACCAGGGCACGGGATGAGCTGGGGTGAAGCGCCAGGATTGGCGCATCTAGTGGATGCGCCACGTCTGGGGTGCCTGCGGCCTGCTATTTTTAGGCTGTGAAGGCCCAATAACTATGGAACTTCCCACCCTGAAAATACCAGACCACAGCTGTCCGCTTTACCTTGGCTGGTGATCCAATTTGGAGGGGACCCTACTTTTTTTGTGTAATTATTAATATTTATAAAATAATTATAAAAAAGAGCCTGAGGGGACCTCCACATTGGATCCCCAACCACGGTAAAGCTGCCAGCTGTGGTTTTCAGGCTACAGCCGTCTGCTTTACCCTAGCTGGCTAGCAAAAATGGGGGGACCCAACGTCATTTTTTTTTTTAACTATTTTTTAAATAGAAAAAATTAATGGGCTTCCCTGTATTTTGATTGCCAACCAAGGTAACGGCAGGCAGATGGGGGTGGCAACCCATAGCTGTCTGCTTTATCTGCGCTGAGAATCAAAAATACCGCGGAGCGCTACGTCATTTTTTTTAAAGATTTATTTTTACAGCACTGTGATGTCCAGCAATCAAAATACAGGGAAGCCCATTTTATTTTTAGTTATTTATATAAATAATTAAAAAAAATAAATATGGGCTCCCGCTGCATTTTTTGTATTGCTAGCTAAGGGTAATCCAAGCAGCTACTGGCTGCTAACCCCCACTGCTTGGTGTTACCTTCACTGGCAATGGAAAATCCAGGGAAGCATTTTTTATTTTTTTTGCCAAAAAACTACAAAAAAAGGACGTGAGTTTCGCCATATTTTTGTATGCTAGCCAGGTATAGCAGGCAGGTGCTGGAAGAGTTGGATACAGCGCCAGAAGATGGCGCTTCTATGAAAATGGCATTTTCTGAGGCGGCTGCAGACTGCAATTTGCAGCAGTGGGGCCCAGAAAGCTCAGGCCAACCTGTGGTGCGGATTCGAATCCCCAGCTGCCTAGTTGTACCTGGCTGGACACAAAAATGGGGCGAAGCCTACGTCATTTGTTTTCTAATTATTTCATGAAATTCATGAAATAATAAAAAAAGGGCTTCCCTTTATTTTTGGTTCCCAGCCGGGTACAAATCGGCAACTGGGGGTTGGGGGCAGCCGTACCTGCCTGCTGTACCTGGCTAGCATACAAAAATATGGCGAAGCCCACATAATTTTTTCAGGGGGCAAAAAACTTCTGCATACAGTCCTGGATGGAGTATGCTGAGCCTTGTAGTTCTGCAGCTGCTGTCTGTCTGTATGGAGAAGAGCAGACAGCAGCTGCAGAACTACAAGGCTCAGCATACTCCATCCAGGACTGTATGCAGAATTTTTTTGCCCACCAAAAAAATGACGTGGGCTTCGCCATATTTTTGTATGCTAGCCAGGTACAGCTGGCAGCCACGGTCTGCCTCCAACCCCCAGTTGCCTATTTGTACCCGGCTGGGAACCAAAAATATAGGGAAGCCCGTTTTTTTTTAATTATTTCACTTATTTCATGAAATAATTAAAAAACAAATGACGTGGGCTTCGCCCCATTTTTGTGTCCAGCCGGGTACAACTAGGCAGCTGGGGATTGGTATCCGCAGCACAGGTTAGCCCGAGGTTTGTGGGCGCCTCTGCTGCGGATTTCAGTCCGCAGCCGTCCCAGAAAATGGCGCTCTCATAGAAGCGCCATCATCTGGCGCTGTATCCAACTCTTCCAACAGCCCTGGAGCCGGGTGGCTTGTTGGGTAATCATGAGTTAATACTGGCTTTGTTTTACTAGCCAGTATTAAGCCAGAGATTCTTAATGTCAGGCACGTTTGACCCGGCCATTAAGAATCTCCAATAAAGGGTTAAAAAAAACACCACACAGAGAAAAAATACTTTAATAGAAATAAATACACAGACACATTAGAGACTCCATCTTTATTACCCCCTGTCAGCCCTCCACGATCCTGCTCTTCTGTCTTCTTTCTTTCTAGGCATCAGAGAGCAATAGAGAAGGGTGTTCAATTGCCGCGCCAACAGATCACTCATTCAGATGATGAAGACCAATGTCACTTTATTTTCATACAGGTCTACGCGTTTCTGGAGCACCTGCTCCCTTCCTCAGGACCATCAGGTTAAAAATAACATCAAATCTCCTTTCCTTCTTCTTTCTTTCTAGTGTAGTAGTAGTGACGATTGTAGTGAGGATGAGATTCACCAGCTCATCACTTGGGGCTGGGGAACCTCATCCTCACTACAATCATCACTACAATCGGGAAGCAGCGTGCAGCCTTCACTCCGTGAGTGATCAGTGCTGGCTGCTAGCGGTAACGCTGACAGACGCGTTACCATAAAGAAAAAACAAAAAGCCAGCACCAAATGTGCACTACAGCACTAAACGTTCCAAACTGTACTTATTATAAAAAATGTTTTGAGATTTTTGGCAAAAAATTGCAATTTCTTGAGCTGCTTCGCCACGTCACGGCAAATCTCATTTGAAGCAGTCCTACACTAAAATATTTTTATAAAATGTGCCATACGGCCTCACATATGAATAGTAGAACTGCTCTTAGCAGCACTCACCTGGTCTATTTCAATCCCGTACCCATGACTGAGTCATGGCTGTGGGCGGGACAGGTCCAAGCAAATGCTGCACGAAGTAAATAGCCTGTGGACAAAGCCTGATGACATAATGTGAACAGTCACCAACCGCCAAAATCCAGACAGATGGAATACATCCCAAATTGGGGTGCATAGCAAGGTGGAGGTCAACCACCGACCAATTCAATGAAGAAAAAACAAAAAGCCAGCACCAAATGTGCACTACAGCACTAAACATTCCAAACTGTACTTATTATAAAAAATGTTTTGAGATTTTTGGCAAAAAATTGCAATTTCTTGAGCTGCTTCGCCACGTCACGGCAAATCTCATTTGAAGCAGTCCTACACTAAAATATTTTTATAAAATGTGCCATACGGCCTCACATATGAATAGTAGAACTGCTCTTAGCAGCACTCACCTGGTCTATTTCAATCCCGTACCCATGACTGAGTCATGGCTGTGGGCGGGACAGGTCCAAGCAAATGCTGCACGAAGTAAATAGCCTGTGGACAAAGCCTGATGACTTAATGTGAACAGTCACCAACCGCCAAAATCCAGACAGATGGAATACATCCCAAATTGGGGTGCATAGCAAGGTGGAGGTCAACCACCGACCAATTCAATGAAGAAAAAACAAAAAGCCAGCACCAAATGTGCACTACAGCACTAAACATTCCAAACTGTACTTATTATAAAAAATGTTTTGAGATTTTTGGCAAAAAATTGCAATTTCTTGAGCTGCTTCGCCACGTCACGGCAAATCTCATTTGAAGCAGTCCTACACTAAAATATTTTTATAAAATGTGCCATACGGCCTCACATATGAATAGTAGAACTGCTCTTAGCAGCCCTCACCTGGTCTATTTCAATCCCGTACCCATGACTGAGTCATGGCTGTGGGCGGGACAGGTCCAAGCAAATGCTGCACGAAGTAAATAGCCTGTGGACAAAGCCTGATGACTTAATGTGAACAGTCACCAACCGCCAAAATCCAGACAGATGGAATACATCCCAAATTGGGGTGCATAGCAAGGTGGAGGTCAACCACCGACCAATTCAATGAAGAAAAAACAAAAAGCCAGCACCAAATGTGCACTACAGCACTAAACATTCCAAACTGTACTTATTATAAAAAATGTTTTGAGATTTTTGGCAAAAAATTGCAATTTCTTGAGCTGCTTCGCCACGTCACGGCAAATCTCATTTGAAGCAGTCCTACACTAAAATATTTTTATAAAATGTGCCATACGGCCTCACATATGAATAGTAGAACTGCTCTTAGCAGCACTCACCTGGTCTATTTCAATCCCGTACCCATGACTGAGTCATGGCTGTGGGCGGGACAGGTCCAAGCAAATGCTGCACGAAGTAAATAGCCTGTGGACAAAGCCTGATGACTTAATGTGAACAGTCACCAACCGCCAAAATCCAGACAGATGGAATACATCCCAAATTGGGGTGCATAGCAAGGTGGAGGTCAACCACCGACCAATTCAATGAAGAAAAAACAAAAAGCCAGCACCAAATGTGCACTACAGCACTAAACATTCCAAACTGTACTTATTATAAAAAATGTTTTGAGATTTTTGGCAAAAAATTGCAATTTCTTGAGCTGCTTCGCCACGTCACGGCAAATCTCATTTGAAGCAGTCCTACACTAAAATATTTTTATAAAATGTGCCATACGGCCTCACATATGAATAGTAGAACTTCTCTTAGCAGCACTCACCTGGTCTATTTCAATCCCGTACCCATGACTGAGTCATGGCTGTGGGCGGGACAGGTCCAAGAAAATGCTGCACGAAGTAAATAGCCTGTGGACAAAGCCTGATGACTTAATGTGAACAGTCACCAACCGCCAAAATCCAGACAGATGGAATACATCCCAAATTGGGGTGCATAGCAAGGTGGAGGTCAACCACCGACCAATTCAATGAAGAAAAAACAAAAAGCCAGCACCAAATGTGCACTACAGCACTAAACATTCCAAACTGTACTTATTATAAAAAATGTTTTGAGATTTTTGGCAAAAAATTGCAATTTCTTGAGCTGCTTCGCCACGTCACGGCAAATCTCATTTGAAGCAGTCCTACACTAAAATATTTTTATAAAATGTGCCATACGGCCTCACATATGAATAGTAGAACTGCTCTTAGCAGCACTCACCTGGTCTATTTCAATCCCGTACCCATGACTGAGTCATGGCTGTGGGCGGGACAGGTCCAAGCAAATGCTGCACGAAGTAAATAGCCTGTGGACAAAGCCTGATGACTTAATGTGAACAGTCACCAACCGCCAAAATCCAGACAGATGGAATACATCCCAAATTGGGGTGCATAGCAAGGTGGAGGTCAACCACCGACCAATTCAATGAAGAAAAAACAAAAAGCCAGCACCAAATGTGCACTACAGCACTAAACATTCCAAACTGTACTTATTATAAAAAATGTTTTGAGATTTTTGGCAAAAAATTGCAATTTCTTGAGCTGCTTCGCCACGTCACGGCAAATCTCATTTGAAGCAGTCCTACACTAAAATATTTTTATAAAATGTGCCATACGGCCTCACATATGAATAGTAGAACTTCTCTTAGCAGCACTCACCTGGTCTATTTCAATCCCGTACCCATGACTGAGTCATGGCTGTGGGCGGGACAGGTCCAAGAAAATGCTGCACGAAGTAAATAGCCTGTGGACAAAGCCTGATGACTTAATGTGAACAGTCACCAACCGCCAAAATCCAGACAGATGGAATACATCCCAAATTGGGGTGCATAGCAAGGTGGAGGTCAACCACCGACCAATTCAATGAAGAAAAAACAAAAAGCCAGCACCAAATGTGCACTACAGCACTAAACATTCCAAACTGTACTTATTATAAAAAATGTTTTGAGATTTTTGGCAAAAAATTGCAATTTCTTGAGCTGCTTCGCCACGTCACGGCAAATCTCATTTGAAGCAGTCCTACACTAAAATATTTTTATAAAATGTGCCATACGGCCTCACATATGAATAGTAGAACTGCTCTTAGCAGCACTCACCTGGTCTATTTCAATCCCGTACCCATGACTGAGTCATGGCTGTGGGCGGGACAGGTCCAAGCAAATGCTGCACGAAGTAAATAGCCTGTGGACAAAGCCTGATGACTTAATGTGAACAGTCACCAACCGCCAAAATCCAGACAGATGGAATACATCCCAAATTGACGCGTTACCATAGCAACGGTGCTCTCGGAGCCGCGGTTAGCGGTGACGTCACCGCTAACTGCGTTGCTATGGCAACGGTGATCTCCGTTAATGACCGGCTGTGTCAGCCGGTCCCTAACGGAACAGGGAGTCGACCGTGTGCTATAGCATGTCGCCGGTACACGGCGATACACATATGTGCACCGTGTATCGGAGAGATGCACTCGCAGGTCCTACATGACGTGTCATAGTCATGTGACCAGTCTGTAGCCAATGAGATAATAGCCACGTGACTGGTCACATGGCTATTTTGACGTCACGATAGGTCCTGCATCTCTGCTGGCAGTGCAGGTCACCGGGAGGATTCAGCGATCATCGGATGGAATAGCGGCAGGAGACAGAGTGCAGAAGGGATCGCGAGGACCGGTAAGTGTTATGGCAATGTTTATTAACTGTTTGTGTACATTTATCATGCATTTTTATGTGTTTGTGATTGCCTCCCATTATAGCCTATACGTTCGAGTTCGGTTCGTCGAACGTTCGACGAACCGAACTCGAACGGGACCCCCGTTCGGCGAACCGGCCTCGAGCCGAACCGGGACCGGTTCGCTCATCTCTATTTATTATATGACGAACCCAATATTGTGGACCAAGCAGAAAACGTCTTGTTGTCCTTAACTCAGGGTTTGGATTCTGCAGAAACGTTTTGTCAGAAATTTCGAAAGTGGGCGGTCCTTACCAAATGGAATGATGATGCGCTTGCGGCTCTTTTTCGGAAGGGTATTGCTGATACTGTGAAGGATATAATGGTAGGATTTCCCGTCCCTTCTGGTCTTGATGCCTCTATGACCTTGGCCCTTCAGATAGATAGGCGGTTACGTAAGCGCAGGAAGATACCTGCTGATTTTGTGCCTGTGGACCAGCCTTTGGAGCCTATGGAGTGTTATAGGGTCTTTTCTAATGCAAGTCGGCAGGGGTTCAGACGGAAGAATAGACTGTGCTTCTATTGTGGAGACGCTTCTCATAACATCTCTGTCTGCCCTAAATGTGAAAGGAGATTGGCTACTTCTGTTACTGTGGGTTCTCTGCAACCAAAGTTTCTTTTGTCTGTCACATTGATTTGCTCGTTGTCTTCCTTTTCTGCATTTGCCTTTGTGGACTCAGGGGCAGTGCTCAATTTGATGGATTTTGGGTTTGCTAGGGATTGTGGTTTCCCCATGGTTCCTTTGCAAACTCCTATTCCTTTAAGGGGCATTGATGCTACCCCTTTGGCAGAAAATAAACGCCAATTTTGGACCCAGGTGCCTATGAGAGTTGCACCAGCGCATCAGGAAACGTGTACATTTTTAGTATTGCATAATCTACAGGATACCTTGGTACTGGGATTTCCGTGGTTGCAGACCCATAATCCAGTTCTTGACTGAAGATCCTTGTCGGTAGCTAGTTGGGGTTGTCAAGGTTTGCATCAGGACCTTTCCGTGTCGTCCACGTCTGCTCAGGCAGTTGATATTCCGGCCTTCTTGTCTGATTTCCGTGATGTATTTAATAACCAGGAATCTGATTCTCTGCCCCCACACCGGGACTGTGACTGTGCCATTGAGCTGGTGCCGGGTTGTAAATTTCCCAAGGGGCAGATTTTCAACTTGTCTGTGCCCGAACATGATGCCATGCGGTCATACATCAGGGAATCATTGGAGAAGGGGCACATTGAGCCCTCATCTTCTCGTTTGGGTGCTGGCTTTTTCTTTGTTGCTAAGAAAGAGGGGTCGTTGAGGCCTTGTATTGATTACCATCTTCTTAATAAAATTACGGTCAAATATCAGTACCCTGTGCCTCTGATGTCTGATCTTTTCTCTAGAGTGAAGAGCGCCAAATGGTTTACGAAACTGGATCTCAAGGGTGCGTATAATCTCATCCGTATTAAGGAGGGTGATGAATGGAAGACGGCTTTTAATACTCCTGAGGGGAATTTTGAGTACCTAGTGATGCCTTTTGGGCTCACTAATGCACCCTCCGTCTTCCAGGCCTTCATGAATGATATTTTTCGGGACCTTGTTGGTAAATTTTTGATTGTTTATTTGGATGACATCTTGATTTTTCCTGATGATTGGGACTCTCATGTTGGGCAAGTATGGGCTGTTTTTCAGATACTTAAGGATCAAGCACTGTACGTTAAGGGGTCAAAGTGCCTCTTTGGGGTGCAAAGGATTTCTTTTTTGGGCTTCATCTTGTCTCCCTCCGCTACTGAAATGGACCCGGTTAAGGTTCAGGCTATTTACGACTGGGTGCAACCGACTTCTCTAAAATCCCTGCAGCAGTTTTTGGGGTTTGCTAATTTTTACCGTAAATTTATAGCCAATTTTTCTGCCATTGTCAAACCTTTGACAGATTTGACAAAGAAGGGAGCTGATGCTGTGCATTGGACCCCAGACGCGATTGTGGCCTTCCAGGAGCTTAAAAGGCGATTCACTTCTGCCCCAGTCCTGCAGCAACCTGATGTGTCTCTCCCATTTCAAGTTGAGATCGATGCCTCAGAGATCAGAGCTGGAGCTGTTCTGTCTCAACGAGACGCTACTTTAGGTAAACTTAAGCCCTGTGCCTTTTTCTCTCGGAAGTTTGCTCCTTCTGAACGGAATTATGATGTGGGGAACCGGGAATTATTGGCTATGAAGTGGGCATTTGAAGAGTGGAGGCATTGGTTGGAGGGGGCTAGACATAAAGTTGTGGTGCTTACGGACCACAAGAATCTTACCTATCTGGAATCGGCCAAGAGGTTTAATCCTCGGCAGGCCAGGTGGGCTTTGTTTTTTACCTGGTTTAATTTTGTGGTCTCTTTTTTGCAGGGCACCAAGAATGTTAAGGCCGATGCCCTTTCCAGGAGTTTCTGTGCTGACTCTTTGGAGGTTGTCGAGCCGTCTACTATCCTGAATGATGGTGTAGTTTTCTCAGCCATTTCGCCTGATCTGCCGTTGGCACTGGCGGAATTTCAGGGGGATAAACCTGAGGGATGTCCTACTGGGAAACTGTTTGTCCCGGACCAATGGAGAGACCGAGTTGTCTCTGAGGTTCATTGCTCTGTTTTGGCGGGTAATCCTGGCATTTTTGGTACTCGGGATCTTGTGAGCCGCTCTTTTTGGTGGCCTTCCCTGTCCTGGGATGTCCGTCGTTTTGTGCAGTCATGTGGAGTTTGTTCTAGGTCCAAGCCCTGTTGTTCACACTCTAGTGGGCTATTATTGCCTTTGCCGGTACCTAAGAAACCTTGGACGCACATATCTATGGATTTTATTTCAGAGCTTCCCGTCTCTCAGAAAATGACTGTGATTTGGGTGATCTGTGATAGATTCTCCAAGATGGTCCACTTGGTTCCCCTATCTAAGTTGCCGTCTTCATCAGAGTTGGGGCCTTTGTTTTTCCAACATGTTGTTCGTTTGCATGGTATTCCCGAAAACATTGTTTCTGACAGAGGGGTGCAGTTTGTATCCAGGTTTTGGAGGAATTTTTGCTCCAAATTGGGTGTTCAGCTGTCTTTCTCCTCGGCGTTTCATCCTCAGACCAACAGTCAGACTGAAAAGGCTAACCAGACCCTGGAGACCTATTTACGGTGTTTTGTTTCTGTGGATCAGGATGACTGGGTTTCGTTTTTGCCTTTGGCTGAATTTGCCCTTAACAATAGAGCTAGCTCTACCACATTGGTGTCCCCCTTTTTCTGCAATTTTGGGTATCACCCCTGGTTCTTCTCGGGGCAGCTTGAGGCATCTGACTGTCCAGGGGTGGATTCGGTGGTAAACAGAATGCAGCAGATTTGGGGGCAGGTAGTGGATAAATTGTTTCAGTCCCATGAAACTGCCCAAAAGTTTGCCAACCGGCATCGGACTGTTGGTCCCCAGTTTAAAGTGGGGGGCATGGTGTGGCTGTCCTCTAAAAATATTCCTATGAGAGTTCCATCTCCTAAATTTAAGCCCAGATTTATTGGACCTTATAAGATTTCAGAGATTATCAACCCTGTATCTTTCCGTTTGACTCTGCCTGTGTCATTTAAGATTCACAATGTCTTCCATAAGTCCTTGTTGAAGAAACATGTGGAGCCAACAGTTTTTGCAGCAGCGCCTCCTGACCCTGTTTTGGTACAAGGGGATCTGGCGTATGAGGTTGAAAAAATTCTGGATTCCCGTCGCAGTAGGCGTCAGCTTCAGTACCTTGTGAAATGGAAGGGTTATGGGCAGGAGGGTAACTCTTGGGTTGTGGCTTCTGACATTCATGCGGACAGGTTGGTTCGCGCCTACCATCATGCTCATCCCGAGCGACCCGGTGACGTTGGTGAGGGTTAGGTGACCCCTCCTCAAGGGGGGGGGTACTGTTGTGAATGTCAGTTATGCTTTGGCTGCTGGGAGGCTCCCTCTTGTGGCCAGCAATGGTTTGGACATAGACCAGGTGTGTTGAGCAATGGGCGTTTCCATTGCTAACTCTCTGCTTATTTAAATCCTTGTCTGATAGCAGGCTATGCCGGATGTCAGTTGTACTTTGCTCACCAGCCTGCTTCATTCTGCTCCACACCACATCTACCCCAGATAAGTGCTTTGCTCTTTATTTGTTGTTTGGTTCTTTTACTCTTATCTGCGTTTGTCATTTGCTGTGGTTATTTTCAGTTTATTTGCATGCAGGGATCTTCCCTCTCAGTTGCTTAGCTGGGTAACTCCCTGCAGTTATGTTTGGAGTATAGCTCCTTTAAGTCCATGTGTTTGTGACCTTTTGAATTTGTAATGATTCTTGTTTTCTGTTCATTGGTATGACAAGAGCGCCTGGTATAGGACGGAGTGCAGATCGTGCGATCTGAGGGCCTTTTTGTACTATCAGGAATTTGGAATTTTGCAGGGTTTTTCTCTGGCCACCATCAGCCCCTTTCCTGTCCTTTCCTATTTTGGTCAGTGAGGGCCTCACCTTATGCTAATCCTATTATCTATCTGTGTATTGTGTTTTCCTATATCACCGCAGTCTTTGAATGTGGGGGGCTTGCTATTCTTTATCTATTTTCTGAAGCAGAGAGTTATTCATCTTTTCTTCCTTTAGGATAGCTAGTTCTCCGGCTGGGTTCATGGTGCACAGGATGTTAGTTCACCCCTCGGCTACTTCTAGTGTTGATGGTTAGTAAGGGGATGGCGGCCAGATTAGTTGCCAATGCTCTTGACACCTTTTACCAATGCTTTATGGTGGTCTTCCATGGTTCCTGATCATAACAACACACACATGGAAACTATAGGGTTAAGCAAAGTGAGGCCCTGCTAGCTAGATACAAAAGGGTAGGATAGATTTGCTGGTTGCAGCCAGTAAAAACCCTAAAAAAATACCAACACCTGATAATCAAAAATTCCTTTAAAAGATCACACAATCTTTTCTCCCACTATATCAGGAACTCTTGTGCAAATACATGACATACAAAAAATACAAACTCTAGATCAGACAGGGAGCAAAACTCCCTTTCTTGCTGGGAATAAATCGTCCTACAAACAAAGTGCAGGGAGAGCTCTTATTCACATGCAAGAAACAAAAAGGTGAATGAGAACTAATTAAATCTCAGAAGGAAAAGACAAAAATACAAAAATACTTATCAGGCATAGCTGCAGACCAGGATGACATGGAAACAAAACTGATGCAAAGGAATGAAAAAAACGCTGTAGAAATCATTCCTGGAGAATTCAAAAAGGAGCAGAAAAAATGCATAAACAGAACCTACAGGGAAAGGCAAAAGCCTCAAGGCTGGAGGACGAAATTCAGGACATTTTCTCAAGGAGCAGACACAATTATCACCGGCAAAGGCTATACAGAAACTGCCTTCCTTAATTCCCCCAGGCTGGACTCCATAGGCTTCCTGGAACAGCAATCATCTACTGCACCTGTCTGAGCGACAGATGCAGGATCAGACTCACTACCAGCACTGGCCAAGAGAGGGAGCACAGAAACACTCTCGGGAACAGCATCAGCTCTGATGATATTCACAACATATGCCCATAAAATGTCCCAGGCATGGCAGAGATGGCTGGAAGCGGAAAATGCCTTCACTATGGAAGATGTTATACAGGTATTTTTTATAGAACAATTCTTTACAAGTGTCCCTCAGAAATATGGTAATGGGTCAGAGAGCGCATGCCATGCACCTTGGATAGAGCTACAGCCCTAACTGATGAGGCTCTTACTATCAGACCGCAATGGAGGATGCTTCTGGACAATAAGCCACAGCTTGCTCCTGCAACCCAGCCCTCTCCAGTTATATCTGCCCCTCCAACCAGCCGCAGGCTGATGAAAACCACGGCTCACAATTCTGGGCCCCAACAGTTCCGACCAGGCCCTGTGGGAATCACAGAGAGGAGATGTTATGGGTGCAAATAACCTGGCCACCTGCAATCTAGTTCTTCCACAAGGACTCGGAGGGACCCCAACGCAACTCCACCTCGTCCGGTGCATTTTGTGCATTTCATTCCACCTGAGGAAGAGGTACAACCACCTCCACTGGAGTGTACAGCTGATCCCTACACCATAGATGTCCCTGTTGGAATGTATGGGCTCCGGCCTTTGTCACAAGATTTTCCTACTCCTTTCTCCAGAATGCACATTGGAAGGAGTACGATGCAGCGCATATGTTATCGATGTGGGCAGCCTGGGCATTTGCAAGACACTTGCCCTGTTGGTCAATTGAGGAAAGACCTTGCCCCAAATTAACCTGTTTATTCTCTAGAGCCAAATACAATGGGGGAAGAGGAGTCACCACTTCAAGTTGACTTGCCTAATGACTCAGACACTCATGGTCGACCACTAGTGGTTAATGGGGTGCGAGCTACAGCCCCGAGTTCCTCTTACCATCAAATTAAGCACTTACAGGTGGCCGTGCTGGATGGGCAGAGAGTTATTGGATTTTGCGACTCTGGGGCACTTCTCACAATAGGTGATGCCCGATTGGTTTGGCTAGAGGTGATACATCATGGACCAGGAATTGTTATTAAACTGGCTGGAGGCCAAAGGAGGAATATCCCAAAGGCGACTGTAGATCTGGACTTTGGGTTTGGGGTCAAGCAATGCGTGGTTGGGGTGATGAGCGACCTGCCTGCAGATATTCTCCTAGGAAATTATGTGGGAGGTCTACAATGCCGATTTGTGGGTGCAGGAAACACAATTTGAGTGAAGAAGGACACGAAGGAAAGCTTGTCCTTACAATGTTACTGCTGTACAAGGGACTATCGACAGTTGAATAACATGGACTTAAGTGAGGTGGCCAGAGGTCTGGGTAGACCTCATGGCGTACTCACTTATTAAGAAGGAGAGAGAGGTTGTGATGGTGTGATATTGTGGGTTGTGTATCATTTTGTGTAGGTTCGTATTTTAGGTGTGTTGCTCTGTCCATTCAATGTATTATTTGTCCTGTCTGCAGGTTAATAACCCCCTGCAGTGCTTCTGTCCCTAGGTTTGTGGGAGGGGCCCTGCAATCCACCCAAACTCTCTCCTTACCTGAGGGATGATTCAGTCTGTCTGAGAACCACAAGAGAAAAGCAAGAAAATGTATCCTCTGCGGTTGAAGCTGAGAAATGCCAGCTCCCCAGAGAAACATTTATCTCTTAATGGACTGTATCCATGTTTCTGAACTATTGTACCCTCTTGTGTGGTGGATTATTTTACGGACCATCTGATTTTGCTTGCAATAAATGTTCTTTGGATTGTTCATCCATCTCTCGCTCTATTGATTGTGCGATATCAGAGAAGGACCCCGTGACAAGGAATCTATCAATTTGAAAAATAAATTAATACAATCAGAAATTGATGTAACGAGAAAAAAAAAATCAAAGGAGAAGAATTACGTTTATTCAGTTGCCGCAACAGTGCAAATGGATGTAATAAGAGGCTATCGAACAGTATATTTACAAATAACTTTTATAACTAAAAACATTTTCTCAGGGTACCAAAAACAAGACCTCGAACATCCCCATATATCTAAAATTGAAAATGTTATGGCTGTTGGAAAATGGCAACACAGGATTTTTTTAATACTTTCTTTATATACTTTTGTTGTTTTCTTTTTTCATTTACTAAATAAAACAAAAACTATGCATGTTTGGTATCACCATAACCATACTGACCTGGGAATAATATTTTTTACCGTAAATTGAACGACTTAAATAAAAAAAAAAAAAACATAAATACAATCGTGGAATAGTGCTTTTTTTTTGCTGCACTTCAAACATTTTTCCTGCTTTCCACTGTATCACATGATAAAATGGTTGGTCTAAATTAAAAGTACAGCTCGTTCCACAAAAGACAAAATCTCGCACGGCTATGTTGACAGAAAAATAAAAAAATTCTAGTTCTTGGAACAAATGGAGGAAAAAATGAAAGCACAAAAACAAAAAATTACCCAGTCGAGAAGTGGTTAAGTTTGTGCCTCGTTTTAGTAGAAGATGTAATTAACCACTAAGCTACCAACTATGGATCATACTAGCGCACATAAACATATATACCACTATGGGTCAACAATATGTCCTGACATAAAGAGGGCAGAATCAAAAAATTCTGCTGTCTGAGTGACAATAGCTTGAGTGTCCTAACTACATGCCTGTATTTGGCTACTAATACATCCTTATACCCACATTATTATTATCCTTATGATCAAACATGGGGTTAATTGGGGGCATATTTCAGAAGAAGGAGAACATGAATTCCTATAAGTATTATGTAATGTAAACACCAAAGCCGTCTTTTCACTGGCTTGTTATTGCTGCATATATGAGAGCGCATTATGCTGGGTTACACAGCGATATAATTCCCAGACAACTGATGAGACCAAAAACATCCGTGCAACTTCTCTGCGGCTAGCTGTAGCATAGCTATTTTTAAGACTTTTCAGCCACTGGTAATATATCATGTAGGAGGAAACAGTAGTTTCCTCCTAGCAATTTTAGAGCTTTGATTTTGTTGTAAAAAAAAGTCCAAATCGCACATAAGTTGTGCATAAGTTACAGTTGAATGGGACTTCCATTGAAATTGGTTACAAACAAATCATATGAGACTCAGTTGCATTCAGTGACATAAAATCTAACATATCTAAAAACATTTATGACTTTGCTAGAGTCGCAGAAGGTCCCAATTTGCAGTGTGATGCCAAAGGAAAGCACCAGATGCAATGTCGCAAAGAAACACTAAAATTTGAGTGTTGCACAACATATCACCGTCTAGCATTAACTGGTAGTTCATACACTATATGTTAATTAACACACTAACAGTCAGTAATGAAAACACAACATTTATACTATGATCAGTAGAGATGAGCGAATCTGTGGATGGAAGCTTGGTTCAGGCCAAGAACTTGACCCCAAACCCCATAGAAGTCAAAGGGGACCTGAACTGTGCTGTAAAATGGTCGGTCATAGTAGGAGCTAGGAGGCTGCAGAAGGAAGCAAAACAGGGCTAAGTGCATGACAATTGCTCTGCAAACAAATGTCTATATGAAAATAACTTAAAGGGGTTATGTCACCATAGCAATCATGGTTAAATACAAAGTAAAAAAAATAAAATAAACATGTTAAGAGTGCCCCCACAAAGACTGATTTCAGAGTTATCCCACAGATCAAAATTTTAAGAGTGCCACTACAAAGCCTGTTTTCAGAGTTTCCTGACAGAGCCAAAATTTCAACTTCAGTAGCATACAGTACAGCTGCTGCAGTTCAAAAGCTCATAGCTGATTTGAGATCAAGCTGGTGGTCCGCCGAGAGGCGTGCTACTGTAAGGCGTGGACGGACCCCTTACAAGGAGGTGCAGTTTTCCCCCCTGAAGATACCCCACGCTGGGGTAGATAGAGCTGTTAATGTTAATGTTATTGATAAACTGTGTTTTTACTGTGTCAGTGGGTTTTCCCCCAGAGGCCGGGTGGGACGGCTGTCCCCATAGAAACAGTACAGGAGAAAGGAGGAGCCGGCAGCAGCAGGGGGAGGGAGAGAAAGGGTGAGAGAGAAAAAGTTTGATTTTGAGGCAGTCGAGTCCGGGACGGGGGAGAAGGAGCAGCGGGGGCAGGGTGTGGGAGCTAGGTGAACAGCTAACGAAGAAAAAGGAAAGAGAAAGTGTCCTCTATGGTGAAACAGAGTTGGGTGGGTCAAGTCTGTGGTAGCCGGAGTGGGAGCCCAGGTGAAGTAGAGTAGCCGGGCACATCCCCACGAGAGGAGACGAGAAGAAGAGGTTTTCCCCCCCAGCAGAAGTTGTGAAACGACGCTATCCGATTGTTGCCACTGTTGTGAAGATGTGTGCAATAAACATGCCTTCTGATTCAACTGATCTTCGTCTGCAAAGTCTTTATACATCTGACAGCGTTTTCTGTACCACCACACTCTGCTCCACCAAGCAATCTCCTGTCCCAATAGTGACGGCGGAGCCGGGGGTTAGCCGGGCATACAAAGGGGCCACGACTACAACCCCCGAGGCACCCCTGGCACCCCGTTACACTACTGCCAGTCTCAGCCCCTTTGCCTTGGGGTGTCTCCCCAATGCTGTTGACTGAGTGCTTCGGAAACCTGAAGCGTCGATTTTGAAAAAATTATTTTTCACATCCTCTCCCTGCAGCAGCTCCATCATCACTAGCAGCAGCACCATGGCCACACTCCCTATTTGATGCTTTCCTCATTCTTTGCACTCCAAAAAAGTGCAGAGTATTTCACAGCCTATACGCAGAGAGAGAGAGAGTGTCTAGCAGATTTTTATACTGCCTGTTTTCACAGTTCTCTTAACAGAACCAAAATTTTGGCTCCAGTAGCGTACACTACAGCTGCTGCAGGGAAAAAGCTTGTAGTTGAATTTGGGATCTAGCTGGCAGTTTGCCCCAAGACTTGCTAATACCAGTTCCAGCTCCTTTGCCTTGGGACGCCCCGGTGATGCTCCTAACTGAGTGTCCCGGGAACCTGAAGCGTCAACTTTGAAAAAAATGAATTTTCAAAGCAGGCAGGAATGCCTGAAAACTCCAGGTAAGAATATTGGAATAGGACTCCTGTTCTATTTTGCTGTTTGTCGAAACTGGAGCCATGATTAAGAGGGGACAAAGATAAGGTACTCTCATCCATCCAATCCAAACTGCCTCTACTTGTTCTGGCCTCACCATTCTTACAGCGGTACTCGGGCCTACAAAATTAAGCAGATAGTCCTATCGCCTGCATGCACAAGAGGAAGTTTCATTTGGGTGTGTAGCGTCACAAATTGACCATGTCCTCTCCCTGCAGCATCTCCACCACCACCAGCAGCAGTGTAACGTGGTCAGAGGGCAGTAGTTGTGGGCATCCTGGACTCAGGTTCTTTCTCCCCGCATGTTACAATAAAAAGGGGTTGCTATACATTTGGGATTAAGGATGGTGTTCCTGTGAACAACTTTACCTTCATCTTCAGGAAAAGGACACCAAACGAGTTGTTATGATAAAGGCACACTTTTCTTGGCAGGAAACTTTGTACATAGGGTAGTAGGCAGCACACTTCTTTTTATCTTCCATATCAAACAGTGGCCCAACCTTATTGATTTCTGACGATAGCACTATACATGTGTGTGCTGCCCCCACGTCAGCAGCCGGGCTGCTCGGATCCGGAGTGGCTCGAGGGGTTTCTGGACCCGGGGGTCGTGCGGCTCCTCAATCGAAGTGGGTTATTTACAGGGGATGTGTTAGAGTTCGTGATGCCACCTGTGGTTTGTGGTAATTTGGGGAGTACCACCACTGCAGTTGGGAGTACTCGGGGCGATAGAATGGGGCAGCCAGGTGTTAGGACCCTCCATGGGTAGGGGGGATGCCCCGGGACTCAGTGATGGCGTTTGGGGGTGCCGTGGGGAGCGCAGGGACCACTTTCGTACTCAGTCCATAAAGCTGACACCGACAACTGGTTAACCAAAGTTCTGGACACCCCTGCCACTGAGGGGAGCTAGTTCGGGTCCCATCCCCGATGGTGTTGCCTGGTGATCCGTGACCTGCCTCCTGGCACTAAGTTACTTCTCTGTTGGTCCTGGTAGTGTGGAACTAGCCGGGTGCCGCTCCTCAGTATGGCTAACTGTGGGAGCTTGCTCTCAGGGTTCACGCTTGGGATTTTCTGGACCGTATTTGTGGAAAGTCCTATCCCCCTCGTTGCGCTAGTACCCTGATTTTGAAGCGGGTGTAGAACGGATCTTGAAGGCTCTGTTCTCGTCGGGTCAATTGTCAGGTTGCCTGGAGCTACTCCCTGACCTAGGGTCCACGTATGCCATCGTGCCCTGGTCCCAGCCCAGTGATGGTGCAAGGCCGCCGGCTGTCCTCCTCAACAGTTCCGTGCCCCTTGCCATGATTCCTTGCGACCGGGGGTCCAGCTCCTACTAGGTCTAGACCACCATCTGTCACCTAGTTACTTCCAAGGAGCCCGACTCCTGACCTCCTCTCTCCTTTACCTCCTGACTTCAACCTCCTCCTTCAACTTCCTCGCTTCAACTGCTCTCTCATGACACTCCTGATCTCCCCTTAACCAACCCCCCAAGTAGGCGGCCCTATTCCACTCAGGCCGTCCACTGGTGTGTCTGGTGGGTGTGGTGCAGAGTGTACTTAGGACTTTGATTAACTGCTGTTGGCAACACCGTTAGTTGGGGACCCATAACCAAGGAGGAGGTGGATATTGCACAGAAGGGCAGATTGCACAATACCCTGTGACGACCTGATAGGCCGGGGCATCACATGTGCACCGTGATTCCTTATAAATGCCGCTTCTTGGTCAAATACCTTTATCCTTTATTTTTGGCTAGGCGGATCCTTTCTCTTACTAGGTCCGCTTTCGCTCTCAAATAATACTGGAATCACTCCTGTCTAAAACTGCTCTCCCACAAATTGCACCCACTATCTTCTGTGGTAATTTCTATCGTCACTAACGTTTCTTTGAGTTTAAGCTCCCTTGAACTCTTCAACAGCCCACTAGGCTTGTCTTCTCCTATCAGGTGTTCTTATCATAATCTTCTCTGTCTGGCTAGGGTTTATTCTGATCTCGACTAAACACAGGGAAATTCAACTGTATCCAGATAAAACCAGTGAACTATTGTGCCGTGCTCAGTTCTTGGTGGGCAGCAGCAGCTAATGTACTGTCTAGGGGACTGGGTGGAAGCCAACATACTGCCCTTTCAGCAGGAGAATGGGTGGAAGACAAAGTGGGAGGGGTTTTTACATTTTCTTGGTGCAGATTGTATCCGATCCTGCTGTTCTTACTGTGGCGCCCCTGATCTGGTCAGGCACCACTGAGTACTGCACCCATGCTGGGTCAGTACAACACAGGTAATCCCAGAGGCTGACTAGGGTGTGGACACATGGAACACTAGTAACCAGGAGCAGACACACAGCTAGAGGGGACCACTGAGCAGACTCAGGTAGGGGGCATGGCCCTTGCCTCCCAGCTAGTGGTGGGTGGTGTCACTGGAAACAAGGGAGTTGTGCAGAGGCAGCCAAAGGAGAAGGAAATGGAGGAGCCGCATCTGGAGGGCAGGGCAGTGGAGCAGGGCCCTTCCAGACACTGCACCGTTCGTGGCTGCTGGCGGGGGAGAAAGGGTTACTTAGCAGTGCCGCCCGAAAACCACCTGGTGCAGAGGTGGCTGAAAGGGGAGAACGGCGTATGCGACTTCCCTGGGTGATCCCAGCAAGACTTCAGGTTGGAGTCACCTCAAAACAAGAAGGGCTAGGAAGGCGAGTCAGCAGTCACCGCTACATCAGCCAAAGGGATATCTGATTCCACCTGGTCCACCATAGCATCGCCCGGGTTAACTCACCCGTGCCACCTGAAAGTGAGTAAAAACTCTGAAAGACATTGCTGTTTTGTGTGTGAATTCTTCTGCGACCTGTGGTACTACACACTTATGTCGCGGGCGGAGGAGGGGACGCTGCGCTCTCCCACTGCTCGGGTCCGGCTGCTGCTGCTCGGTGGTGGCTCGAGCGGTGGGCCGGATCCCGGGGACTCGAGCGGCGTTCCTCACCCGTGAGTGAAAAGGGTGGGGATTGATTGTGGGGATTGGATATTGTCCGTGACGCCACCCACGGTTGTGGTGAGTTTGATGACACCACCGCTGCTCTGGACGGGGATCCCGGGAGCGATGACAGGGAGCAGCCTGGATGTTAGTTCTCCCCTCCGTGGGTAGGGGGTTGGTAGTCCTGGGGCCCAGTGATGGAGTAGGGATGGATGGCAGGCGGGTTATGGGGCCTGGCGAGGTGCAGGGTCGCGGGGGCAGTGCTGTTGTACTCACTCAGCCAATGATGAGGACACAGTTCTCGGTAAAACACACGGCTGGATGGATGGGTCCCACAGATGGCTGCGGTGTTTCTCCTCCCGGCAGGTTGATGGTGATGCCTTTCCCTGCACCTGTGTAACGTGTACGGTTCCAATGGGTTCCCACCGGTAACCCGCTCCCCCAGCTTTGATGGGTGCTGAAGGAGCCCCTTTTGCCCGCAGGCTCTGGCCCTGGGAACTTTAGCCTTGGCGATGACTGTATTTCCCTTTCTCAGTTGGACTGTTGCCTTCTGACGGGACTTGGCTACTGGGAAACCCAGGAGGTTCCCTTCGCTAACGAATTTGGCAAATTCACGGCGACTCCTAGCCTTGCCGGGGTCCGTAAGCCCCTGCCGGATGGTGCTGGCTTCTCTTTGCGTACCAGTCCGGTACCGCCGGGCCACCGCCCGTCCACGGTCCTTACGGTTAGCTCCAATAGGCCACTCCTGCAGACGGTCACCACCGTCTACCAACCTTGCTGATTCGTTCGGGCCACACACCTGGACCAACTTCAGGCTGCTTAACTGCCACTTTCCTCCTTTCTCAACTCTCCTCCAAACTAATCTGCCTTACTTTTCCCGCCTCCAGGACTGTGAACTCCTCGGTGGGCGGGGCCAACCGCCTGGCCCACCCCCTGGTGTGGACATCAGCCCCTGGAGGAAGGCAACAAGGGTTTTTGTCTGACTTCGGTGTGCCTGACCGGGAGTGTGGGGTGTGTAGGTGTTGTTCTGTGACGACCTGGCTTGTCCAGGGCGCCACACTTACACTGAACCCTGGGGCCAGCCTCACTCTCGGGAGGCTACAACATCTGACTGCATCTAACATCAGCCCCAGGCGCTCCCCAAACTGCAGTGGCGGTCACCCCCTGACCGCAAATACCGAGAGTGGCGTTACGAATCCCCCATTAAAGTTAACCTACCTGTGAGCAGATTTCCAAGCCCGTGGAGACCCTGCGGCGACCGGCACCAGAAGGTAATGCGGGGTTCCACATCTCCCCCTGTCTGAGGCGAGCAAACACTGCAAGCGGCTCGCACTGAGCTGAGCACTGAGTATACCCAGGCACAGCCATGCTCGCGTGAGTGGTGTTCATACGTTAAGCACCCGAACTTCGAATCTGAACTTTGTTTTTTTATGTAGTCTGTGTTTGGTATGAACACCAAACCTCCCATTTGCTCATCTCTAATCCTATTGCCTGCATGCACCAGAGGAATGTGTTTCATGTGGGCACATACAGTTAGGTCCAGAAATATTTGGACAGTGACACAATTTTCGCGAGTTGGGCTCTGCATGCCACCACATTGGATTTGAAATGAAACCTCTACAACAGAATTCAAGTGCAGATTGTAACGTTTAATTTGAAGGTTTGAACAAAAATATCTGATAGAAATTGTAGGAATTGTACACATTTCTTTACAAACACTCCACATTTTAGGAGGTCAAAAGTAATTGGACAAATAAACCAAACCCAAACAAAATATTTTTATTTTCAATATTTTGTTGCGAATCCTTTGGAGGCAATCACTGCCTTAAGTCTGGAACCCATGGACATCACCAAACGCTGGGTTTCCTCCTTCTTAATGCTTTGTCAGGCTTTTACATCCGCAGCCTTCAGGTCTTGCTTGTTTGTGGGTCTTTCCGTCTTAAGTCTGGATTTGAGCAAGTGAAATGCATGCTCAATTGGGTTAAGATGTGGTGATTGACTTAGCCATTGCAGAATGTTCCACTTTTTTGCACTCATGAACTCCTGGATAGCTTTGGCTGTATGCTTGGGGTTATTGTCCATCTGTACTATGAAGCGCCGTCCGATCAACTTTGCGGCATTTGGCTGAATCTGGGCTGAAAGTATATCCCGGTACACTTCAGAATTCATCCGGCTACTCTTGTCTGCTGTTATGTCATCAATAAACACAAGTGACCCAGTGCCATTGAAAGCCATGCATGCCCATGCCATCACGTTGCCTCCACCATGTTTTACAGAGGATGTGGTGTGCCTTGGATCATGTGCCGTTCCCTTTCTTCTCCAAACTTTTTTCTTCCCATCATTCTGGTACAGGTTGATCTTTGTCTCATCTGTCCATAGAATACTTTTCCAGAACTGAGCTGGCTTCAGGAGGTGTTTTTCAGCAAATTTAACTCTGGCCTGTCTATTTTTGGAATTGATGAATGGTTTGCATCTAGATGTGAACCCTTTGTATTTACTTTCATGGAGTCTTCTCTTTACTGTTGACTTAGAGACAGATACACCTACTTCACTGAGAGTGTTCTGGACTTCAGTTGATGTTGTAAACGGGTTCTTCTTCACCAAAGAAAGTATGCGGCGATCATCCACCACTGTTGTCATCCGTGGACGCCAAGGCCTTTTTGAGTTCCCAAGCTCAACAGTCAATTCCTTTTTTCTCAGAATGTACCCGACTGTTGATTTTGCTACTCCAAGCATGTCTGCTATCTCTCTGATGGATTTTTTCTTTTTTTTCAGCCTCAGGATGTTCTGCTTCACCTCAATTGAGAGTTCCTTAGACCGCATGTTGTCTGGTCACAGCAACAGCTTCCAAATGCAAAACCACACACCTGTAATCAACCCCAGACCTTTTAACTACTTCATTGATTACAGGTTAACGAGGGAGACGCCTTCAGAGTTAATTGCAGCCCTTAGAGTCCCTTGTCCAATTACTTTTGGTCCCTTGAAAAAGAGGAGGCTATGCATTACAGAGCTATGATTCCTAAACCCTTTCTCCGATTTGGATGTGAAAACTCTCATATTGCAGCTGGGAGTGTGCACTTTCAGCCCATATTATATATATAATTGTATTTCTGAACATGTTTTTGTATACAGCTAAAATAACAAAACTTGTGTCACTGTCCAAATATTTCTGGACCTAACTGTAGCAGGCACAGATTGACCACATCTTTTCCCTCCAGGGAGCTTTGGTGTGCTAAGTTTATCGGTGCAATGAGCAGCAGCAGGTACATTGACCAAGTCTGCTCACTGCAGCTACACCACCACCAACAGCACAACGGCCACAGCTACATCCCTTAAAGCATGCTCTCCTCATTCTTTGCACCCAAAAAAGTGCACAGTACAGAAGAGAGAAAGGAAGCACCCAGCAGATTATTGCACTGTACATCATGCTCTTTTAGCGCAATCTGACCAGGCTCTATTAGAGTAATGTGCGCCAGGCTTTGTTAGGTCCCCCTGCACAGTCTCTATTAAGGCCCCTTTACACACTGAGACTTTCTAGTGATCCCACCAGCGATCCCAACCTGGCCGGGTTAGCTGCAAAGTCTCTGGTGAGTCTGCTGTCAAACAGGCAGACCTGGCAAACGACGCAGCAGTGATACGGACCTGCAGAACGACCTAGCTGGTCATTGGGGACGTGTCAAAGCAGCTATTTGAAAGGGAAGTCGCTAACAAAGTCGTTGTAATGGTGTCAAACACACCGATGCATGCTGCACAGCGGGAAACAAAGGACCAAAAAATGGTCCTGAAAGATGTGTAGCGATCAGCGACCTCAAAGCGGGGGCCAGGTCGCTGATGCGTTTCATACACTGCAATGTCGCTTGGGAGGTCGCTATTACGTCACAAAACCGGTGGCATTACAGCGATGTCGTTAGCGATGTTGTAGTGTGTAAAGGGGCCTTTAGAGTGCTGTGCACTAAGCTCTGTCAGGACACTCTGCATCAGGCTCTGTTAGGGCACTCTGCATCAGGCTCTATTAGGGGACTATGCACCAGACTCAATTGGGGTACTGTGCACAAGGCTTTTTTAGGGCACTCTACACCAGGTCCTATTAGGGTACTGTTCACCAGGTTGTTGATCCACTTTGCAACAGGCTCAATAACACAACCCTGTACCAGGCTTTTTTAGGGCACTTAGCACCAGGCTTAATTAGAGTACTGTGTACCAAGCTATATTAGACTTTATCTTTATTAATTAATCCATAAAAAAGGGGGATTTACAAGCGGTCAGCAAGATATAGCATAGAAGTTATGCAGACCCCACAAAGCTACGCGTTTCGACGTGAGTCTTAATCATGCTCTGGGGAGGAAGAGATGTCGGCTTCTTATATCCTATAACACACACCCTCTCAAATTAAAAACACATGTTTGCATCAAGAGAACTTTCACAATGGAATACATCACATTATAAGTATATATGCACTGCGGTTTTTCCATGGTAGAAAGAAAGGAGGAAAAGAAGAAGAAAGAAGCAAAAAAGAAAAGAAGAATATGAAAAGAAGAATATGAAGAAGGGAAGAAGAAAAATAGAAGAGAAAAAGTAGAAAAAGATAGAGACATGAAAGAGAAAAAGAAGGAGAGGAAAAAAAAAAAAAAAAAAAAAAAAAAAAAAAAAAAAGGGGGGGAAGGAAAGAATGGAAATGTGCTAGTGAGAAAATAGGAGAGAGGTGACAATAAAATGGTTAAAAACATGGTCATATAATATAATCATATGATATAATACACTGATGCATGATTATAGGAAACAGTCATTACACGATAATAGTAGAAAATATCAAATCCACATGGATATCTTTCATAACTCATTAATATTCCACAAGGGAGCATCGGTGGATTAGACCCCTGTCAATATGCATCGTATAGGAGAGAGGAAAAATATAGGAGAAGGTATTTCATCTTGTACAATTATAGTTAGAATCCCAAAGAATTTATAACGAGTAACAGTACCAATGCACAATCTATGTCTATGGAGCGAATATGTGAAACCTTGTATAGAAAAAGATGTGAATATAGATTAATTTTTTGTGTAATCCACATTACAGAGGAAAAAAAAAAAAAAAAAAAAAAAGGGTTTTTTTGATTTAAAACTTTTTTTCTCTCTCTAATCCCTATAATTTTGCTATTATTTGCTTATTAATTATTATTGTAGGTAACTGATATCAAGAACAAAATATTATATTCATAATGCTATCAATTTAAAAATTTCATCATGTATAAATTTTTCTATAAATAAAAATCCTTGAAGTTGAGAATATTTTATTAGTTTTATTTTTCTGTTTACTTATTGTGTATTTATTTATATATTATAAAAGGAAAAAGAGCAATTATATATAAATATAGTTATTCGACCAATTAAATATTCTTAAAGCTCGGGGCACTAGTTTTTGTACCAAAATTATTATGATGGATTGATCATGAGCTATTATAATGAATATTGTAAATCTTTTATAGTCTAATTACTGGTTGTAGTTCCAAATAATCGGATAATTTATCAAACATCATGATATATCATCCAGAAATTAAGGAGAGGGAATTAAACAAGAGAGAGAGGAGGAGAAAAAAAAAAAAAAAAAAAAAAAAAAAAAGGGGAAATAATGAATTTGAAGATTAGTAATGTAAGATAAGGTCTTGTCGGTAATTCATGCCGTGTGGTATTCTACTCTCAAGGGTGAGGATCCAATATGTTTCCCTATTGAGGAGTTTCCTCCTATGATCCCCACCCCGGATCGGTCTGAAGACCTTTTCGATGCCTGTGAATTTGAAGTCATGCAAATCTCCTCCATGTATCGTTTGGAAATGCCGTGAAGCTGCTGATACTGAGACAGCTTGTGGATTAGTCGCATCAAGTAGGTGGCGTCTTATTCTAGTCTTCAATGGACCCACTGTACATCCCGTATATTGGAGTTTGCATGCATCGCATGAAATAAGGTATACTACATGGGTTGTATTGCAGTTGATAAATTGATTAATCGTGTGTTCTTTATGATTTTTATTGGATTTAAATGTGCTACTTTTTTGTGCATAAGAACAAGCTTTACATTTATTCGCCCCACATTTAAAGAAACCTTTTATATTAAGCCAATTTTGTGATGGTTTTTTCTCTGTACTAGAGTAAAGGCTGGGAGACAGAAGGTTACCCAAGGTAGGGGCTTTTTTTGCTATAAATCCTACTCCAGTCTTAATGATATTTTTAAGTTTATAGTCTTCATTAAGGATAGGTAGATATTTTTTTATTATGTTTGAGACGAGGGAAAATTGGTTACTATAAGCTGTTACAAATGATATATTATTACAATATCGATCATTCCTTTTTCTCTCTTTAAATAATAAGTCTTTTCTATCCATTTTTGCTACTATATTTTTAGCCCTATTTAATTTCCAATTTTGATAACCTCTATTTGTCAATCTGTCACAGACTTTTCTTTCTTCTATTAGATATTGCTTTTGATCACTACAATTTCTCTTTATACGAATAAGTTCGCCAACAGGTATATTCAGTTTAGTGTGTGGGGTATGACAGGAATTAGCAGTCAGTATGGAATTACAGGCTGTAATTTTTCTGTAGGGTGTTATTGACAGATGTTGTGTATCATCAACTGACAGGGTTACATCCAGAAAATTAATTCTGGATGTATGGGTTTCTGTTGTAAATTTTAAATTAAATTGATTATTGTTAATATAATCAGAAAACAAAGTAATTTCTTCTGGTGCCCCAACCCATATCAGCAGCATGTCATCCAGGTATCTGCCGTACCACATGATACTGCTGCTGAATGGGTTGGTATCACCATACAAGAACTGCTCCTCCCATCTCGCCATGACAATATTTGCCAGCGAGGGGGAGAAGCGAGCTCCCATACTGACCCCCCTGCGCTGCAAATAATACTGTCCATCAAAAGAAAAATAATTGTGTTCCAAAAGGTACTGTGTAGCCATCAATATGAATTCTCTCAGTTCAATCTCATAATTGCTGAACCTATCCAAATGTTGTGATAGGGATCTTAAGGCAATATGGTGTGGTATTGATGGATACAAAGATACTACATCACAAGAGAGCCATTGATAGTTTTTTTGCCACTGAAAATTATCTAATGCTTTAACGATTTCCTTTGTGTCTTTAATAAATCCGGGGATATTATAGACAAGGGGTTGTAAAAATTGATCCACCCATCCACTTAATTTTTCCCCCAAAGACCCTATCCCCGAGACTATGGGTCTAAGGGGAGGTGGAAATTTATTTTTGTGTATTTTTGGTAGTGAGTGGTATATTGGTACAATAGGAAATGGGACAAATAGGTTGTCCTTTGTTTTACTATCAATAGCTCCCAGGCAAACTCCCTCCTCCAAAAGCTTTAACATGAGATTATTGTAGTGATCAGTAGGATCATTCTGCAGCAATACATAAGTGTCAGCATCCTGCAAATCCGCAAGTGTCAATTTTCTGTACAGACCAGAGTCTAGCAGAACAATCGCCCCACCTTTATCTGCTTGTCTGACTACCACTTGAGTATTAAGTAGCAGTTCAGAAAGTGCATTTCTTTCCCCTTTTGTAAGATTATCTCTATGGGGGGCGAGTGTTCTGCTTAGCTCTATTAGATCCTGTACTATCAGTTCCTGAAAAGTATCCAGAGCCCTAATGGACTTACGTTTACTACAATCGGAACAGAATGGGAATTTGAACTCTGAGGAAATCAGATGTAAAATACAACTGTCTAACCAAGCATTTTATCCAGTACAATCACGACCTATGATACTGGATACTTTTCAGGAACTGATAGTACAGGATCTAATAGAGCTAAGCAGAACACTCGCCCCCCATAGAGATAATCTTACAAAAGGGGAAAGAAATGCGATTGTTCTGCTAGACTCTGGTCTGTACAGAAAATTGACACTTGCGGATTTGCAGGATGCTGACACTTATGTATTGCTGCAGAATGATCCTACTGATCACTACAATAATCTCATGTTAAAGCTTTTGGAGGAGGGAGTTTGCCTGGGAGCTATTGATAGTAAAACAAAGGACAACCTATTTGTCCCATTTCCTATTGTACCAATATACCACTCACTACCAAAAATACACAAAAATAAATTTCCACCTCCCCTTAGACCCATAGTCTCGGGGATAGGGTCTTTGGGGGAAAAATTAAGTGGATGGGTGGATCAATTTTTACAACCCCTTGTCTATAATATCCCCGGATTTATTAAAGACACAAAGGAAATCGTTAAAGCATTAGATAATTTTCAGTGGCAAAAAAACTATCAATGGCTCTCTTGTGATGTAGTATCTTTGTATCCATCAATACCACACCATATTGCCTTAAGATCCCTATCACAACATTTGGATAGGTTCAGCAATTATGAGATTGAACTGAGAGAATTCATATTGATGGCTACACAGTACCTTTTGGAACACAATTATTTTTCTTTTGATGGACAGTATTATTTGCAGCGCAGGGGGGTCAGTATGGGAGCTCGCTTCTCCCCCTCGCTGGCAAATATTGTCATGGCGAGATGGGAGGAGCAGTTCTTGTATGGTGATACCAACCCATTCAGCAGCAGTATCATGTGGTACGGCAGATACCTGGATGACATGCTGCTGATATGGGTTGGGGCACCAGAAGAAATTACTTTGTTTTCTGATTATATTAACAATAATCAATTTAATTTAAAATTTACAACAGAAACCCATACATCCAGAATTAATTTTCTGGATGTAACCCTGTCAGTTGATGATACACAACATCTGTCAATAACACCCTACAGAAAAATTACAGCCTGTAATTCCATACTGACTGCTAATTCCTGTCATACCCCACACACTAAACTGAATATACCTGTTGGCGAACTTATTCGTATAAAGAGAAATTGTAGTGATCAAAAGCAATATCTAATAGAAGAAAGAAAAGTCTGTGACAGATTGACAAATAGAGGTTATCAAAATTGGAAATTAAATAGGGCTAAAAATATAGTAGCAAAAATGGATAGAAAAGACTTATTATTTAAAGAGAGAAAAAGGAATGATCGATATTGTAATAATATATCATTTGTAACAGCTTATAGTAACCAATTTTCCCTCGTCTCAAACATAATAAAAAAATATCTACCTATCCTTAATGAAGACTATAAACTTAAAAATATCATTAAGACTGGAGTAGGATTTATAGCAAAAAAAGCCCCTACCTTGGGTAACCTTCTGTCTCCCAGCCTTTACTCTAGTACAGAGAAAAAACCATCACAAAATTGGCTTAATATAAAAGGTTTCTTTAAGGCTATGTGCGCACTAGACCGTTTTTCCCGCGGATTTACCCGCGGATTTGCCCCGGAAATTTCTTGAGAAATGTCTGCAATCTTTGTGCAGACATTTCCCATGAAATTCAATGAGAAAAAAAAATAGCTGTGCGCACTGTGCGGATTTTTCTCAAGAAAATTTCTTGAGAAAATTTTCTCGAGAAACTTTCTTGAGAAAATGTGCATGTCCATTAATTTCCGCAGGTACCTGCGGTATTCCGGGGGTATTCCGCAGGTAGCAATGATGTGCGGTATACCACCGGAATAGCCGCGATTTACCTGCGGTAATGCCCATCGCTGCCTGCGGTTTTGCAGGAAGCGATGTCATTATGCCAGGAAGAGGAGCAGAGGAAACACACGTCGCACTCCCTGGACGCCGCACAGAAGCACTTCCGTGTGACCTCCAGGTGTCTGTGCAGTGTGTGTCCTGCTCCGGCCTCGCGGCTGCCTGCACTGCAGGGTGTCAGTGTCTGCCCGCAGTGTCAGCAGCCTGTCACGCGGCAGCGCAGGCAGACACTGACATCCTGCAGTGCTGGGAGCCGCGGGGATGACGATCGCTGCTGTCAGGAGGTGAGATCATTACCTGCTGTGACGATCTCCTGCCTCCTGACGTCAGCGCTGTCACTGCTGTCTATGCCCGACTCGCGAGCGGCCCGAGACTGTCACTAGCGGTGACGTCACGGGCTCTCGCGATAAGTCAGTGACAGCGCTGACGTCAGCAGTACAGGAGATGATCACAGAAGGTAATGATCTCATCTATGCTCCTGATGGCAGCGCTCGTCATCCCCTGCAGTGACCTGAGCTGACCTATTGATGTTAGCTCAGGTCACTGCATTGCTCTCCCAGCCAATGGGGAACATTCTGTTCTTCATTGACTGGGACAGCGACTATGGTATGGATCGCCGTGCCCCCCCCCCCTTACTGGATTACGCCGGACGTGGAATTGATTGTGCTCTTTTCAATAAATTGGTTAAAGAGGGAATGTTTTGGGGAGTGTTTTTTCAAATAAAACTTTTTTTGTTGTCTATTTTTTAATTATTACTGACTGGGTTGGTGATGTCGGGTATCTGATAGACGCCTGACCTCACCAACCCCAGGGCTTGATGCCAGGTGACATTACACATCTGGCATCAACCCCATATATTACCCCGTTTGCCAACGCACCAGGGCGCGGGATGAGCTGGGGCAAAGCGCCAGGATTGGCACGTCTAATGGATGCGCCACTTCTGGGGCGGCTGCGGCCTGCTATTTTTAGGCTGGGGAGTGTCCAATAACAGTGGACCTCCCTAGTCTGAGAATATCAGACCCCAGCTGTCCGCTTTACCTTGGCTGGTGATCCAATATGGGGGGGACCCCACGTTTTTTGTTTTAAATTATTTATATAATTTAAAATAACAGCGTGGGGTGCCCACTGTTTTGGATTATCAGCCAAGGTGAAGCTGCCAGCGGTGGTCTGCAGGCTGCAGCCGTCTGCTTTACCCTAGCTGGCTACAAAAAATGGGGGGACCTCACGTCATTTTTTTTTAATTATTTATTTATTTTATGGCTAAATACAAGGCTAAGCACCCTTTAGGCTACTTTCACACATCCGGCTTGAGCTCTGCGGCTCAATCCGGCTGTGCAAGCTATGCAACGGATGCGGTGAAAACACCGCATCCTTTGCATAGGTTTTTCCTTTGCGGCCAGTCCGGTTTTTGCCGCTTGCGGCATGCTACTGAGCATGCGCAGTGGCAAAAACCGCATGCGGCGGCCGGATGCGGTTATTGCCGCATCGCGCCGCATCCGGCCGCCATAGGCATGTATTGAAAAATGTGCCGCATCGGCCGAATGCGGCGCGATGCGGTTTTTTTTGCCGCACGAAAAAACGTGCCAGGCAACGTTCCATCCGGCCGCCGCATCGGCTACATCTGCCGCATGCGGCAAAAAACGGACGGAACGCAAGGCCATGCGGCACAATGCGGCACTAATTAAAGTCTATGCAGGAAAATCGCAACCGGCAGCAAAAAAAACCGGTTGCGATTTTCATGCAAAGTGCCGGATTGTGCCGCATAGCAAAAACCGGAGGTGTGAAAGTAGCCTAAGTGCCACATGAAAGTCACTAAAGGGTGCCAGCTTAGAAAATGCAGGGAGGTGGAACATTATATAGGTTTTTCTCATCTATCTATCTATCTATCTATCTATCTATCTATCTATCTATCTATCTATCTATCTATCTATCTATCCCTCTATCTATCTATCTATCCCTCTATCTATCTATCTATCTATCCCTCTATCTATCTATCTATCTATCCATCTATCCCTCTATCTATCTATCTATCTATCTATCTATCTATCTATCTATCTATCTATCTATCCATCTATCCCTCTATCTATCTATTCATCTATCTATCTATCCCTCTATCTATCTATCTATTCATCTATCTATCCCTCTATCTATCTATCTATTCATCTATCCATCTTTCCCTCTATCCATTATCTGTCTATCGATTATCTTTATTATTTATTGCAGGGACAAACCTGCGGTAAATCCGCGGTAAATCCGCGGCAAATTCGCGGCAAATTCGCGGCAAATCCGCGGCAAATCCGCGGCAAAAACGCATGCGGATTTGGTGCGGATTTTTTCCGCAGGTCCGGAAATCTTTCACTGGCAGAAGTTTCTCAAGAAATTTTCTTGAGAAACTTCACATTTCTAGTGCGCACATAGCCTAAATGTGGGGCGAATAAATGTAAAGCTTGTTCTTATGCACAAAAAAGTAGCACATTTAAATCCAATAAAAATCATAAAGAACACACGATTAATCAATTTATCAACTGCAATACAACCCATGTAGTATACCTTATTTCATGCGATGCATGCAAACTCCAATATACGGGATGTACAGTGGGTCCATTGAAGACTAGAATAAGACGCCACCTACTTGATGCGACTAATCCACAAGCTGTCTCAGTATCAGCAGCTTCACGGCATTTCCAAACGATACATGGAGGAGATTTGCATGACTTCAAATTCACAGGCATCGAAAAGGTCTTCAGACCGATCCGGGGTGGGGATCATAGGAGGAAACTCCTCAATAGGGAAACATATTGGATCCTCACCCTTGAGAGTAGAATACCACACGGCATGAATTACCGACAAGACCTTATCTTACATTACTAATCTTCAAATTCATTATTTCCCCTTTTTTTTTTTTTTTTTTTTTTTTTTTTTTTTTTTTTCTCCTCCTCTCTCTCTTGTTTAATTCCCTCTCCTTAATTTCTGGATGATATATCATGATGTTTGATAAATTATCCGATTATTTGGAACTACAACCAGTAATTAGACTATAAAAGATTTACAATATTCATTATAATAGCTCATGATCAATCCATCATAATAATTTTGGTACAAAAACTAGTGCCCCGAGCTTTAAGAATATTTAATTGGTCGAATAACTATATTTATATATAATTGCTCTTTTTCCTTTTATAATATATAAATAAATACACAATAAGTAAACAGAAAAATAAAACTAATAAAATATTCTCAACTTCAAGGATTTTTATTTATAGAAAAATTTATACATGATGAAATTTTTAAATTGATAGCATTATGAATATAATATTTTGTTCTTGATATCAGTTACCTACAATAATAATTAATAAGCAAATAATAGCAAAATTATAGGGATTAGAGAGAGAAAAAAAGTTTTAAATCAAAAAAACCCTTTTTTTTTTTTTTTTTTTTTTTTTTTTCCTCTGTAATGTGGATTACACAAAAAATTAATCTATATTCACATCTTTTTCTATACAAGGTTTCACATATTCGCTCCATAGACATAGATTGTGCATTGGTACTGTTACTCGTTATAAATTCTTTGGGATTCTAACTATAATTGTACAAGATGAAATACCTTCTCCTATATTTTTCCTCTCTCCTATACGATGCATATTGACAGGGGTCTAATCCACCGATGCTCCCTTGTGGAATATTAATGAGTTATGAAAGATATCCATGTGGATTTGATATTTTCTACTATTATCGTGTAATGACTGTTTCCTATAATCATGCATCAGTGTATTATATCATATGATTATATTATATGACCATGTTTTTAACCATTTTATTGTCACCTCTCTCCTATTTTCTCACTAGCACATTTCCATTCTTTCCTTCCCCCCCTTTTTTTTTTTTTTTTTTTTCCTCTCCTTCTTTTTCTCTTTCATGTCTCTATCTTTTTCTACTTTTTCTCTTCTATTTTTCTTCTTCCCTTCTTCATATTCTTCTTTTCATATTCTTCTTTTCTTTTTTGCTTCTTTCTTCTTCTTTTCCTCCTTTCTTTCTACCATGGAAAAACCGCAGTGCATATATACTTATAATGTGATGTATTCCATTGTGAAAGTTCTCTTGATGCAAACATGTGTTTTTAATTTGAGAGGGTGTGTGTTATAGGATATAAGAAGCCGACATCTCTTCCTCCCCAGAGCATGATTAAGACTCACGTCGAAACGCGTAGCTTTGTGGGGTCTGCATAACTTCTATGCTATATCTTGCTGACCGCTTGTAAATCCCCCTTTTTTATGGATTAATTAATAAAGATGAAGTTTTATATGACAAGTTGGACTGCGCTGGAAATTTTCTTTTCCTGAATTCTTCATGGCAGCCTAGCCTTCCGTGCGCCTCCCTGGAAATACAGCGGATCACAGCAATTCGGTGAGCTGAATTTTCTCTTTTGCCTTAAGCTATATTAGAGTGCTGTGCAGCAGACTCTGTTAGAGAGCTGTGCACCAGGCTCTTTTACAGACTTCTGCACAAGAGTCTATTAGGGTACTGTGCACCAGGTTCTGTTAGGGTACTCTGCACCACGCTCAGAATAGAATGGTGGCGCCACCTGTGATACGGACTTTATCCAGACCCGGTCAAGTGATATGCCGGCCTATCACAGCAATGCCAATACTTGGTATGGCTGTGTTGGCTCCAAAAGTAACCACAGCTGAAAGATTGTTGACTGACTGCACTGTAGCCTTTCCACAAACTTAATTACTTAATTAAGCATCATAACTCCAATCTCGAACACTTACTTTTGTGAAAAGTGTGTCTTTGAATTCAAGCACTGGACAAAAGGTTTCCAATACGAACCCCAAATTTTACAGTTCTGGTTTGCTCATCACGAATGATCAATGTTCCAGTTTACCTCTTATTTGAACTGTTTGTTCACATTGTGAATGACATTAAAGAGGAAACAAGTTCTAAAATGATTCTTCTTTGTTTGATTTGTTTTTACATGCAAATACCTGGCATTTTAACAGGGAGTATAGACTTTTTGCATCCACGCTACACTGTGTGCACAATTATTAGGCAAGTGAGCATTTTGACTATATCTTCATTTTGATGCAAATTTCCCAACTGAAAGCTGTATAAACCTGAATGCTTACCGGATGAAGAATATCAGGTGATGTTTATGGAGACACGGGGCTCAGTGGGTGCTCTCGTCTGCAAAAACCCGCCGCCTTTAGAAAGACAGCGTGGCTCAGGGCTCATCCCAACTGAACGCCGGCCTCCTTAACCGTGGGTGTAACACTACTCAGACAACACAGGGTGAGGGAACCACAATAATTAGACTTTATTGGATCCCCAAACAATTAACGGCACATAACACATAACCAGCAAAACACACAAATGTAACAGGCAACAGTGTCTCACCCTTCCGCTGGCTCACCAGGGATTTAGAATGTCCATGACTCACAGGTTCCAGGGCTACGTACTCCAATACAGCAGCATCCCGCTTTCGGCGGGCACCCACCGTGACTGGAATAATGCCAGATTTAGGAAGCTGGCTGAGGTCTGCAAAGTCTGTAACAGGTGACTTAACTGTCCCAACCTGAGTGTCCTCCTTAGGTAGTCCTGGTATGATGATACAATCCTGGCAGCCGGGGTCGAAATCCCTAGACTGTGGATATGGTCTCCAACCGGAACTGGAGTCCCTAGATTGAAGCCATAAGATATCCTGATCCTCTAGTCAGCTCCAAAGAGCTTAGACTGGATCCATCAGCATCCATCAACAACCTGGTGGTTAAAGAAATCCCTTTTATAGCCACAGCCTTTCACTTGGATACACTGCGTCCTCATCGATTGGTTGGACAAGTTCACCTCTCCCATTGGATGAATCTCAAGCTGCATGGAAAATGTTCATTTAAATGATGTGCATAGAAAGACTGAAGCTATCTACATGGAGTCTGCAAGTCACAGACTCAACAATGGCTACTAAGGTAATCACATTAGCAATACACAACTACAATACAATGGTTACTGGAAAAGTCTGGAGAACAATACGTCTGGCTTTCAGTGGCCAACACAATTACATTGAGTCAACAAGAGTCTTGTAAAAACAATGAGGGACTTCTCTCCCGTCTATAGACAATCTATCATGCTGTCTGGCTGAATTTTAAGAAATTTTAACCCATGAGAGTCCATGTCATCACAATGTTTATTTGTGTAATGTAGAAGGTTAGATATATCAATATGCATACTATATATCAAGGTGCGCAGAATCAATAGGCAATGTGTGTTTCTCAGGCAAAATGGGCCAAATAAAGAGTCTTATGTCCCAATGGTTTGGATTGTGAATAGCTAATTATCACTAGTGATGAGTGAGCACTAAAGAGCTCTTGGGCTCATTACTCGAGTTGAACAATTGGTAATGCTCAAATGCTCGTCGCAAGTAACAAGCATAAAGGAGTCAAGGGGAAACTCAAGCATTTCTCCAGCAGACCCTCTTAGGTATGCCGAGAGTCAGTAAAAATCTCTATGCAGGCAGTCGAAATAGAGAGTGAGAGAGCGTGAGAGGTCACTCCCAGTCAGGCTGCATACTGCACAGTCACCACAGGTATCGCAGAGCACAGCCTGACAGGGAGTGACCTATGCAGCGTTACTTTCACAACGGGACTCCATAAGCTGGGCTACAAAATTGGTGGACATCATGGGAACACCATGGACTATGTTGTAGCTGCTGGGATTTTTTTTAATAATAAATTGGTAAACGAGGGACTATCGTTTTTATTTCTTTACCTCTCTTTTTTTATGTCTTCCTATTTCCCATTTGTGGACTACATCACATTGAGTAATGTAGTAGTATCCAGCACAAGAAGGAAAGCACACACCAGATAAGATCTTCAAGTAGTTTTATTCCATGTGTACATGAAATATATATGGCAGGTTACAAACAGCCCCTGGACGGGGGGAAAAAATGTGACTTGCCACATTCAGTGGACTACTCTGGATCTTCATAGCTTTTTTATTTTTATTTTTTTAATAGTTTGGTGAACCAGGGACAGAGTCGGCAAGAGTTTTTTAAAATAAGATTGGTAGTGACGCACGTAACCTGTGTCCATTCTCACTGCCTCAGAAGACAGAGAACTTCCATTCATGTACACTATGAAGCCGTGTGTACGCTTCCCGGCTTCAGAGAGGTCTAGTGTGCATGACCGGAAGTACCAGGACTTCTGATCATGCACACTGACTCTAAACCCAGTGTGACACCCCAGGGCTGTGAGGTACATGGTCCGGGGCGTATGTGTAACACTCAGGGGAGTCATGGTTGCGGCTGATGCCCAGTTCCGTGACCCTGTGGGTCGGTCCGAATAAAATAGGAGTAAAAATGAAAGATAGATAAAATAAAAGAGTTTGTCGACTACGCCACTTGCGGTTTGCGGCCAGGTTATTTGAAGCCGCCACTGCAGGTTTCTGCTGGGGCTGGTGGAGTGATGCAGCCTGGATGTTTTGGGTCCTCCGCAAGCAAGGCTAGGCCCCAGCAGTAAATGATGGGGATTGTAGTGGGGAACCGTCTGTGTGAGTGCACGGGGTGATCAAGAACACAGTCCACACCAGTATTCCAGTTTCCACTTGCCTTTACTTTGTTGCGGTGGTACTTGAACCCATGGGTTCTGGTCCCAGGTGTATCCGCACCCCTTGTTCTCCGTGCCAGCTGTAACCTGGGTTGGCTGTTTTCCGGGCACACTCGTAGTTGGACTCCCATGGCCTTGAGCTACTTGGAAGTCCCTTTTCTTTCCATGGCCCTGTGACGCCCTGGCAAAACCAGGTAGTCACAGTTAGGCCCCTGCATAACACCTTCCCTCATTAGGAAACACACAGCCCACCAGAAAACCCTAGTCCCCCCCCCCCCCCCTTGGGGAAAGATAGACACACCAGTGGGCATGACCAGGCGGTTGGGACACGCCCACCCAGGGGTCCAGACAGCCCGGGGCGGGAAAGCAGCAGATGAGTTAAGCTCTAAAGTTCAGTTGGAGAGGAGGGTGGTCTGGAGCTAGGGGAGCTCCAGCAGTGAATTCCAAATTGAACGGTTCCAGGGCAGGAGCCCTGGTGCAACTGGCTAGGAGGCAGACGGTGGTCTCTGTCAGCAGGAGAAGGGAAGACGGCTCGGTGGAACCGACGTGGACCAGGACAGGGTTGTAGCCCGCCGGTACCAACACGGGGAGCCGACCCGGAAACCGTAGCACAAAGGGGGGTACTCGGACCCTGAAGCCAGGACCAGAACCAACTGGAGCTGGTTAGTTAACCGATTGAGGCCAGGACTAGAGGTCCTGTCCCACCCAAAGTCCCTCATAGAAGACAACAGCCCACCGATTAGGGAAAAGAGGTCACCGCCAGGGCCCATAGATCCCACGGGCCAGCGTCTGCGGGCACGGCTCCTTTCAGCCGGGAGCGGACTCCTGAGTTTCACACTAGGAAAGTCCATCTTACATACAGTGCAGGAAAAGGATAGAGACCACCAGCCGGATGGGGGACCAGAACGCAACCGGCCGCGGCACCGGCCACCATCACCTTGGTTTACCAGAGACTTGTGTGTTTTACTAACTGTGAGTACACCAGCACCCCCTGCGGTCGCCATCCCCTGCATGCACCAACCGGGTCCCAGGGCCGCCATCACTGCCCACGGAGGGGTTAACAACTTGCTACACAACATCTCCCCTGGGTGCCCCGTAACAGCAGCGGTGGTGTCCCACCTCACTACACACGATGGGTGGCGTCACGAACTTAATACAGCCCAGCCCGTACATATATGTCCCCCCATTTATTCGGCGTGTCCGCGAGACCCCCGGGTCCGGAGCCCCTCGAGCCACCACCCCTGAAAGCCCGGATCCGAGCAGCGCCAGCTGCTAGCACGGGGGTGGCACAGCCATAATGCAGGTAGCCTGACCGCAAATACCGAGAGTGGCGTTACGAATCCCCCATTAAAGTTAACCTACCTGTGAGCAGATTTCCAAGCCCGTGGAGACCCTGCGGCGACCGGCACCAGAAGGTAATGCGGGGTTCCACATCTCCCCCTGTCTGAGGCGATCAAACACTGCAAGCGGCTCGCACTGAGCTGAGCACTGAGTATACCCAGGCACAGCCATGCTCGCGTGAGTGGTGTTCATACGTTAAGCACCCGAACTTCGAATCTGAACTTTGTTTTTTTATGTAGTCTGTGTTTGGTATGAACACCAAACCTCCCATTTGCTCATCTCTAATCCTATTGCCTGCATGCACCAGAGGAATGTGTTTCATGTGGGCACATACAGTTAGGTCCAGAAATATTTGGACAGTGACACAATTTTCGCGAGTTGGGCTCTGCATGCCACCACATTGGATTTGAAATGAAACCTCTACAACAGAATTCAAGTGCAGATTGTAACGTTTAATTTGAAGGTTTGAACAAAAATATCTGATAGAAATTGTAGGAATTGTACACATTTCTTTACAAACACTCCACATTTTAGGAGGTCAAAAGTAATTGGACAAATAAACCAAACCCAAACAAAATATTTTTATTTTCAATATTTTGTTGCGAATCCTTTGGAGGCAATCACTGCCTTAAGTCTGGAACCCATGGACATCACCAAACGCTGGGTTTCCTCCTTCTTAATGCTTTGCCAGGCCTTTACAGCCGCAGCCTTCAGGTCTTGCTTGTTTGTGGGTCTTTCCGTCTTAAGTCTGGATTTGAGCAAGTGAAATGCATGCTCAATTGGGTTAAGATGTGGTGATTGACTTAGCCATTGCAGAATGTTCCACTTTTTTGCACTCATGAACTCCTGGGTAGCTTTGGCTGTATGCTTGGGGTTATTGTCCATCTGTACTATGAAGCGCCGTCCGATCAACTTTGCGGCATTTGGCTGAATCTGGGCTGAAAGTATATCCCGGTACACTTCAGAATTCATCCGGCTACTCTTGTCTGCTGTTATGTCATCAATAAACACAAGTGACCCAGTGCCATTGAAAGCCATGCATGCCCATGCCATCACGTTGCCTCCACCATGTTTTACAGAGGATGTGGTGTGCCTTGGATCATGTGCCGTTCCCTTTCTTCTCCAAACTTTTTTCTTCCCATCATTCTGGTACAGGTTGATCTTTGTCTCATCTGTCCATAGAATACTTTTCCAGAACTGAGCTGGCTTCAGGAGGTGTTTTTCAGCAAATTTAACTCTGGCCTGTCTATTTTTGGAATTGATGAATGGTTTGCATCTAGATGTGAACCCTTTGTATTTACTTTCATGGAGTCTTCTATTTACTGTTGACTTAGAGACAGATACACCTACTTCACTGAGAGTGTTCTGGACTTCAGTTGATGTTGTAAACGGGTTCTTCTTCACCAAAGAAAGTATGCGGCGATCATCCACCACTCTTGTCATCCGTGGACGCCAAGGCCTTTTTGAGTTCCCAAGCTCACCAGTCAATTCCTTTTTTCTCAGAATGTACCCGACTGTTGATTTTGCTACTCCAAGCATGTCTGCTATCTCTCTGATGGATTTTTTCTTTTTTTTCAGCCTCAGGATGTTCTGCTTCACCTCAATTGAGAGTTCCTTAGACCGCATGTTGTCTGGTCACAGCAACAGCTTCCAAATGCAAAACCACACACCTGTAATCAACCCCAGACCTTTTAACTACTTCATTGATTACAGGTTAACGAGGGAGACGCCTTCAGAGTTAATTGCAGCCCTTAGAGTCCCTTGTCCAATTACTTTTGGTCCCTTGAAAAAGAGGAGGCTATGCATTACAGAGCTATGATTCCTAAACCCTTTCTCCGATTTGGATGTGAAAACTCTCATATTGCAGCTGGGAGTGTGCACTTTCAGCCCATATTATATATATAATTGTATTTCTGAACATGTTTTTGTATACAGCTAAAATAACAAAACTTGTGTCACTGTCCAAATATTTCTGGACCTAACTGTAGCAGGCACATATTGACCACATCTTTTCCCTCCAGGGAGCTTTGGTGTGCTAAGTTTATCGGTGCAATGAGCAGCAGCAGGTACATTGACCAAGTCTGCTCACTGCAGCTACACCACCACCAACAGCACAACGGCCACAGCTACATCCCTTAAAGCATGCTCTCCTCATTCTTTGCACCCAAAAAAGTGCACAGTACAGAAGAGAGAAAGGAAGCACCCAGCAGATTATTGCACTGTACATCATGCTCTTTTAGCGCAATCTGACCAGGCTCTATTAGAGTAATGTGCGCCAGGCTTTGTTAGGTCCCCCTGCACAGTCTCTATTAAGGCCCCTTTACACACTGAGACTTTCTAGTGATCCCACCAGCGATCCCAACCTGGCCGGGATAGCTGCAAAGTCTCTGGTGAGTCTGCTGTCAAACAGGCAGACCTGGCAAACGACGCAGCAGTGATACGGACCTGCAGAACGACCTAGCTGGTCATTGGGGATGTGTCAAAGCAGCTATTTGAAAGGGAAGTCGCTAACAAAGTCGTTGTAATGGTGTCAAACACACCGATGCATGCTGCACAGAGGGAAACAAAGGACCAAAAAATGGTCCTGAAAGATGTGTAGCGATCAGCGACCTCAAAGCGGGGGCCAGGTCGCTGATGCGTTTCATACACTGCAATGTCGCTTGGGAGGTCGCTATTACGTCACAAAACCGGTGGCATTACAGCGATGTCGTTAGCGATGTTGTAGTGTGTAAAGGGGCCTTTAGAGTGCTGTGCACTAAGCTCTGTCAGGACACTCTGCATCAGGCTCTGTTAGGGCACTGCATCAGGCTCTATTAGGGGACTATGCACCAGACTCAATTGGGGTACTGTGCACAAGGCTTTTTTAGGGCACTCTACACCAGGTCCTATTAGGGTACTGTTCACCAGGTTGTTGATCCACTTTGCAACAGGCTCAATAACACAACCCTGTACCAGGCTTTTTTAGGGCACTTAGCACCAGGCTTAATTAGAGTACTGTGTACCAAGCTATATTAGAGTGCTGTGCAGCAGACTCTGTTAGAGAGCTGTGCACCAGGCTCTTTTACAGACTTCTGCACAAGAGTCTATTAGGGTACTGTGCACCAGGTTCTGTTAGGGTACTCTGCACCACGCTCAGAATAGAATGGTGGCGCCACCTGTGATACGGACTTTATCCAGACCCGGTCAAGTGATATGCCGGCCTATCACAGCAATGCCAATACTTGGTATGGCTGTGATGGCTCCAAAAGTAACCACAGCTGAAAGATTGTTGACTGACTGCACTGTAGCCTTTCCACAAACTTAATTAAGCATCATAACTCCAATCTCGAACACTTACTTTTGTGAAAAGTGTGTCTTTGAATTCAAGCACTGGACAAAAGGTTTCCAATACGAACCCCAAATTTTACAGTTCTGGTTTGCTCATCACGAATGATCAATGTTCCAGTTTACCTCTTATTTGAACTGTTTGTTCACATTGTGAATGACATTAAAGAGGAAACAAGTTCTAAAATGATTCTTCTTTGTTTGATTTGTTTTTACATGCAAATACCTGGCATTTTAACAGGGAGTATAGACTTTTTGCATCCACGCTACACTGTGTGCACAATTATTAGGCAAGTGAGCATTTTGACTATATCTTCATTTTGATGCAAATTTCCCAACTGAAAGCTGTATAAACCTGAATGCTTACCGGATCAAGAATATCAGGTGATGTTTATGGAGACACGGGGCTCAGTGGGTGCTCTCGTCTGCAAAAACCCGCCGCCTTTAGAAAGACAGCGTGGCTCAGGGCTCATCCCAACTGAACGCCGGCCTCCTTAACCGTGGGTGTAACACTACTCAGACAACACAGGGTGAGGGAACCACAATAATTAGACTTTATTGGATCCCCAAACAATTAACGGCACATAACACATAACCAGCAAAACACACAAATGTAACAGGCAACAGTGTCTCACCCTTCCGCTGGCTCACCAGGGATTTAGAATGTCCATGACTCACAGGTTCCAGGGCTACGTACTCCAATACAGCAGCATCCCGCTTTCGGCGGGCACCCACCGTGACTGGAATAATGCCAGATTTAGGAAGCTGGCTGAGGTCTGCAAAGTCTGTAACAGGTGACTTAACTGTCCCAACCTGAGTGTCCTCCTTAGGTAGTCCTGGTATGATGATACAATCCTGGCAGCCGGGGTCGAAATCCCTAGACTGTGGATATGGTCTCCAACCGGAACCGGAGTCCCTAGATTGAAGCCATAAGATATCCTGATCCTCTAGTCAGCTCCAAAGAGCTTAGACTGGATCCATCAGCATCCATCAACAACCTGGTGGCTTAACCCTTTAGTGACGGAGCTAATTTTCACCTTAATGACCAGACCAAATTTTGCAATTCTGACCAGTGTCACTTCATGAGGTTATAACTCTGGAACGCTTCAACGGATCCCGGTGATTCTGAGATTATTTTTTCGTCACATATTGCACTTCATGTTAGTACCAAATTTAGGACAATATTTTTTGCGTTTATTTATGAAAAAAAATGAATTTTGGCAAAAATTTTGAAAATTTAGCAATTTTCAACTTTTGAATTTTTATACTGTTAAACCAGAGATTTCTGTGACACAAAATAGTTAATAAATAACATTTCCCACATGTCTACTTTACATCAGCACAATTTTGTTAGGAAGTTAGAGGGGTTCAAAGTTTATCAGCGATTTCTCATTTTTACATCAAAATTTACAAAACCATTTTTTTAGGGACCACATCACATTTGAAGTGACTTTGAGGGGCCTAGGTGACAGAAAATACCCTAAAGTGACACAATTCTAAAAACTGCACCCCCCCAAAGTACTCAAAACCACATTCAAGAAGTTTATTAACCCTTCAGGTGCTTCACATGAACAAAAGCAATGTGGAATGAAAAAAAGCAAAAATTAAATTTTACCTAAAAATGTTGCTCTAACACAAATTTATTCACTTTTAGAAGAAATAACACAACAAAATGGACCCCAAAACTTGTTACCCACTTTCTTATGAACGCGCCAATACCCCACATGTGGTCAGAAACCTCTGTTTGGACAAATGGGAGGGCTCGGAACTAGAGTTGAGCGCGGTTCGTGGTTCGAGGTTCTCCAGTTCGGGGCTCGAGTGATTTTGGGGGCTGTTCGAGATCGAACTAGAACTCGAGCTTTTTGCAAAAGCTCGATAGTTCTAGATACGTTCGAGAACGGTTCTAGCAGCAAAAAGCAGGGCTTTTTACAGCTAGAGTGTGCAGGAGCCATCGCTGGCAGCCTGCCAGAAGCTGGTAACCAAGATAAACATCGGGTATCCAAGCAAAACGCTTTGGTTAGTAACCCGATGTTTATCTTAGTTACGTGCAGGAAGCCCACACTTTCCCGCTCAGCTCGCTCCGCCCCCTCCTGCCCGCAGCATGTACACATACATACACACACACACACACACGGTCCCGCTCGGCTTACCTGCGGTCGGCCCGGGGGCAGCAGTCCTTGGCACTGGAAACTGTGCCTGCCGGCCCTTTAAGGCCACTGTGTTCTCCTGCATTGAGCATCATCTGTGGGCGGAGCTACCGCCCGGCGTCCTGCTCGGTCGCACAGATGAAGGAGTCACAGTGCCAGCCAGCGACCCCCAGCACATCGCTTCCCTCCGGCGCTGTGTGGGCCCCATCTGCACCGTGACCTGATCAGTATGTGGGACATCACTCCCTCCCCGCCCCTCCCTGTCCCCCCGTGCGTGTGTGGGCCCCGCAGAGCCGCGTGTGTGACCCCCGGAGCCGCGTGTGTGGGCCCCGCAGAGCCGCGTGTGTGGCCCCCGGAGCCACGTGTGTGGGCCCCGCAGAGCCGCATGTGTGGGCCCCGCAGAGCAAGGTGTGTGTTTGTATGTATGCATGCAGCAGAGCAGTATGCGTGTCTATATGTATGTATGTATGCAGCAGAGCAGTATGCGTGTCTGTATGTATGTATGTATATATGCAGCAGAGCAGTATGCGTGTCTATATGTATGTATGTATGCAGCAGAGCAGTATGCGTGTCTGTATGTATGTATATATGCAGCAGAGCAGTATGCGTGTCTGTATGTATGTATATATGCAGCAGAGCAGTATGCGTGTCTGTATGTATGTATATATGCAGCAGAGCAGTATGCGTGTCTGTATGTATGTATATATGCAGCAGAGCAGTATGCGTTCTGTATGTATGTATATATGCAGCAGAGCAGTATGCGTGTCTATGTATGTATGTATATATGTAGCAAAGTAGTATGCATGTCTGTATGTATGCATGTATGTATGCAGCAGAGCAGTATGCGTGTCTGTATGTATGTATATATATATGCAGCAGAGCAATATGCGTGTCTGTATGTATGTATGCATGTATGTATGCAGCAGAGCAGTATACGTGTCTGTATGTATGTATATATGTAGCAGACTAGTATGCGTGTCTGTCTGTATATATATATGCAGCAGAGCAATATGCGTGTCTGTCTGTATGTATGCATGTATGTATGCAGCAGAGCAGTATACGTGTCTGTATGTATGTATGTATATATGCAGCAGAGCAGTATGCGTGTCTGTATGTATGTATGTATATATGCAGCAGAGCAGTATGCGTGTCTATATGTATGTTTGTATGCAGCAGAGCAGTATGCGTGTCTGTATGTATGTATGTATATATGCAGCAGAGCAGTATGCGTGTCTGTATGTATGTATGTATATATGCAGCAGAGCAGTATGTGTGTCTATATGTATGTATGTATGCAGCAGAGCAGTATGCGTGTCTGTATTTATGTATGTATATATGCAGCAGAGCAGTATGCGTGTCTGTATGTATGTATGTATATATGCAGCAGAGCAGTATGCGTGTCTGTATGTATGTATGTATATATGCAGCAGAGCAGTATGCGTGTCTATATGTATGTATGTATGCAGCAGAGCAGTATGCGTGTCTGTATGTATGTATGTATATATGCAGCAGAGCAGTATGCATGTCTGTATGTATGTATGTATATATGCAGCAGAGCAGTATGCGTGTCTGTATGTATGTATATATGCAGCAGAGCAGTATGCGTGTCTGTATGTATGTATATATGCAGCAGAGCAGTATGCGTGTCTGTATGTATGTATATATGCAGCAGAGCAGTATGCGTGTCTGTATGTATGTATGTATATATGTAGCAAAGTAGTATGCATGTCTGTATGTATGTATATATATATGCAGCAGAGCAGTATGCGTGTCTGTATGTATGTATGCATGTATGTATGCAGCAGAGCAGTATACGTGTCTGTATGTATGTATATATGTAGCAGAGTAGTATGCGTGTCTGTCTGTATATATATATGCAGCAGAGCAATATGCGTGTCTGTCTGTATGTATGCATGTATGTATGCAGCAGAGCAGTATACGTGTCTGTATGTATGTATGTATATATGCAGCAGAGCAGTATGCGTGTCTGTATGTATGTATATATGTAGCAGAGCAGTATGCGTGTCTGTATGTATGTATGTATATATGCAGCAGAGCAGTATGCGTGTATGTATGTATATATATATGCAGCAGAGCAATATACGTGTCTGTATGTATGTATGCATGTATGTATGCAGCAGAGCAGTATACGTGTCTGTATGTATGTATATATGTAGCAGAGTAGTATGCGTGTCTGTCTGTATATATATATGCAGCAGAGCAATATGCGTGTCTGTCTGTATGTATGCATGTATGTATGCAGCAGAGCAATACGTGTCTGTATGTATGTATGTATATACGCAGCAGAGCAGTATGCGTGTCTGTATGTATGTATATATGCAGCAGAGCAGTATGCGTGTCTGTATGTATGTATGTATATATGCAGCAGAGCAGTATGCGTGTATGTATGTATATATGCAGCAGAGCAGTGTGCGTGTCTGTATGTATGTATGTATGTATGCAGCAGAGCAATATGCGTGTCTGTCTGTATGTATGCATGTATGTATGCAGCAGAGCAGTATGCGTGTCTGTATGTATGCATGTATATATGCAGCAGAGCAGTATGCGTGTCTGTATGTATGCATGTATGTATGCAGCAGAGCAGTATATGTGTCTGTATGTATGTATGTATATATGCAGCAGAGCAGTATGCATGTCTGTATGTATGTATATATGCAGCAGAGCAGTATGCGTGTCTGTATGTATGTATGTATATATGCAGCAGAGCAGTATGCGTGTCTGTATGTATGCATGTATGTATGCAGCAGAGCAGTATGCGTGTCTGTATGTATGCATGTATGTATGCAGCAGAGCAGTATGCGTGTCTGTATGTATGCATGCAGAGCAGTATGCGTGTGTCTGTCTGTATGTATGTATGTATGTATGCAGAAGAGCAGTATGCGTGTCTGTCTGTATGTATGTATGCATGTATGTATGCAGCAGAGCAGTATGCGTGTCTGTATGTATGTATGCAGCAGAGCAGTGTGTGTGTGTGTCTGTATGTATGTATGCAGCAGAGCAGTATGCGTGTCTGTCTGTATGTATGTATGCAGCAGAGCAGTATGTGTGTGTCTGTCTATATGTATGTATGTAGCAGAGCAGTATGTGTGTGTGTCTGTATGTATGCAGCAGAGCAGTATGTGTGTGTCTGTCTATATGTATGTATGTAGCAGAGCAGTGTGTGTGTGTCTGTCTATATGTATGTATGCATGCAGAGCAGTATGTGTGTGTCTGTATGTATGTATGCAGCATAGCAGTGTGTGTCTCTGTATGTATGCATGTATGATGTGTATCTATGTATGTCAGTGTATATGACTGTATAGATTTGTCTGTTTATATGTATTTTTGTGAGTTTGTCTTTAAATATGTATATGTACGTGTATGTATCTGTGTATGTGTGTGTGTCTGCGTGTGTATGGGACCCACTGAAACTCTTCCGCCCGGGGCCCACAAAAACCTGGAGCCGGCCCTGCCTGCGGTGATGAAGTCCCGCCATCCCGACCTCAGCGCTGTCACTGTCCTCCATGGTCGCCGCTTGTCACATCACCTGTCGCTTCCGACCCGAGACTGACTAGCGGTGACGTCACGGGCCTCTCGCGATACTTGGTGTGAAGGCGCCGGTCATTGAACTCAGTGACAGGGGCTGTCAGTGTGCTGGAGATCAGCGCAGGTAATGTACCTCGCTGACAGCAGCACTTGTCATGCCCTGCAGTGACCTGGGCTGACCCATTGATGTTAGCTCAGGTCACTGCATTGCTCTCCCAGCCAATGGGGAACATCCTGCTCTTCATTGACTGGGACAGTGTGGATTGTCATGGCAACCCCTTGGATTACACCAGACCTGGATTTGTTTTTCATTCTAATAAATTGGTTAAAGAGGGAATGTTTTGGGGAGTGTTTTTTCAAATAAAAATGTGTTTGTCGTCTATTTTTTTTATTACTGACTGGGTTGGTGATGTCGGGTATCTGATAGACGCCTGACCTCACCAACCCCAGGGCTTGATGCCAGGTGACATTACACACCTGGTATTAACCCCATATATTACCCCGTTTGCCACCGCACCAGGGCGCGGGATGAGCTGGGGCGAAGCACCAGGATTGGCGCATCTAATGGATGCGCCACTTCTGGGGTGGCTGCGGCCTGCTATTTTTAGGCTGGGGAGAGTCCAATAACCATGGACCTCCCTAGTCTGAGAATATCAGGCCCCAGCTGTCTGCTTTACCTTGGCTGGTGATCCAATTTTGGGGGACCCCTACGTGTTTTTTTTTTAAATTATTTATTTAATTTAAAATAACAGTGTGGGGTGCCCTCAGTTTTGGATTACCAGCCAAGGTGAGGTTGCCAGCTGTGGTCTGCAGGCTGCAGCCGTCTGCTTTACCCTAGCTGGCTACAAAACTAGGGGGAACCCTACGTCATTTTTTTTTTTTCATTTTTTTGGCTAAATACAAAGCTAAGCACCCCTTAGTGCCACATGAAAGGCACCAAAGGGTGCTCCACTTTTTCTCCACTTTTTCTCCATTTTTTTCTCCACTTTTTCTCCACTTTTTCTACATTTTTTTTCTCCATTTTTTCTCCATTTTTTCTCCACTTTTTCTTCACTTTTTCTCCACTTTTTATCCATTTTTTCTCCACTTTTTCTCCACTTTTTCTCCACTTTTTCTCCACTTTTTATCCATTTTTTTCTCTATTTTTTCTCCACTTTTTCTCCATTTTTACTCCACTTTTTCTCCACTTTTTCTCCATTTTTTTCTCTACTTTTTCTCCACTTTTTCTCCACTTTTTCTCCATTTTTTCTCCACTTTTTCTCCACTTTTTCTCCATTTTTTTCTCCACATTTTCTCCACTTTTTCTCCACTTTTTCTCCACTTTTTCTCCATTTTTTTCTCCACTTTTTCTCCACTTATTCCCCACTTTTTCTCCACTTTTTATCCATTTTTTCTCCACTTTTTCTCCACTTTTTCTCCACTTTTTCTCCATTTTTTTCTCCACTTTTTCTCCATTTTTTTGTCTACTTTTTCTCTACTTTTTCTCCACTTTTTCTCCACTTTTTCTCCATTTTTTCTCCACTTTTTCTCCACTTTTTCTCCACTTTTTCTCCACTTTTTCTCCATTTTTTCTCCACTTTTTCTCCACTTTTTCCCCATTTTTTTCTCCACTTTTTCTCCACTTTTTCTCCATTTTTTTCTCCACTTTTTCTCCACTTTTTCTCCATTTTTACTCCACTTTTTCTCCACTTTTTCTCCATTTTTTTCTCCACTTTTTCTCCACTTTTTCTCCACTTTTTCTCCACTTTTTCTCCACGTTTTCTCCACTTTTTCTCCACTTTTTCTCCATTTTTTCTCCACTTTTTTCTCCACTTTTTCTCCACTTTTTCTCCACTTTTTCTCCATTTTTTCTCCACTTTTTCTCCACTTTTTCTCCACGTTTTCTCCACTTTTTCTCCACTTTTTCTCCATTTTTTCTCCACTTTTTTCTCCACTTTTTCTCCACTTTTTCTCCACTTTTTCTCCATTTTTTCTCCACTTTTTTCTCCACTTTTTCTCCACTTTTTCTCCACTTTTTCTCCTTTTTTTCTCCTTTTTTTCTCCACTTTTTCTCCACTTTTTCTCCACTTATTCTCCACTTATTCTCCACTTTTTCTCCACTTTTTCTCCACTTTTTCTCCATTTTTTTCTCCACTTTTTCTCCACTTTTTCTCCACGTTTTCTCCACTTTTTCTCCACTTTTTCTCCATTTTTTCTCCACTTTTTCTCCACTTTTTCTCCACTTTTTCTCCACTTTTTCTCCATTTTTTCTCCACTTTTTTCTCCACTTTTTCTCCACTTTTTCTCCACTTTTTCTCCACTTTTTCTCCTATTTTTTCTCCACTTTTTCTCCACTTTTTCTTCACTTATTCTCCACTTTTTCTCCACTTTTTCTCCACTTTTTCTCCATTTTTTTCTCCACTTTTTCTCCACTTTTTCTCCATTTTTTTCTCCACTTTTTCTCCACTTATTCCCCACTTTTTCTCCACTTTTTATCCATTTTTTCTCCACTTTTTCTCCACTTTTTCTCCACTTTTTCTCCACTTTTTATCCATTTTTTTCTCTATTTTTTCTCCACTTTTTCTCCATTTTTACTCCACTTTTTCTCCACTTTTTCTCCATTTTTTTCTCTACTTTTTCTCCACTTTTTCTCCACTTTTTCTCCATTTTTTCTCCACTTTTTCTCCACTTTTTCTCCATTTTTTTCTCCACATTTTCTCCACTTTTTCTCCACTTTTTCTCCACTTTTTCTCCATTTTTTTCTCCACTTTTTCTCCACTTTTTCTCCATTTTTTTCTCCACTTTTTCTCCACTTATTCCCCACTTTTTCTCCACTTTTTATCCATTTTTTCTCCACTTTTTCTCCACTTTTTCTCCACTTTTTCTCCACTTTTTCTCCATTTTTTTCTCCACTTTTTCTCCATTTTTTTCTCTACTTTTTCTCTACTTTTTCTCCACTTTTTCTCCACTTTTTCTCTATTTTTTCTCCACTTTTTCTCCACTTTTTCTCCACTTTTTCTCCACTTTTTCTCCACTTTTTCTCCATTTTTTCTCCACTTTTTCTCCACTTTTTCCCCATTTTTTTCTCCACTTTTTCTCCATTTTTTTCTCCACTTTTTCTCCACTTTTTCTCCATTTTTACTCCACTTTTTCTCCACTTTTTCTCCATTTTTTTCTCCACTTTTTCTCCACTTTTTCTCCATTTTTTTCTCCACTTTTTCTCCACTTTTTCTCCATTTTTTTCTCCACTTATTCTCCACTTTTTCTCCATTTTTTTCTCCACTTATTCTCCACTTTTTCTCCACTTTTTCTCCACTTTTTCTCCACTTATTTTCCACTTTTTCTCCACTTTTTCTCCACTTTTTCTCCACTTTTTCTCCACTTAATCTCCACTTATTCTCCACTTTTTCTCCACGTTTTCTCCACTTTTTCTCCACTTTTTCTCCATTTTTTCTCCACTTTTTTCTCCACTTTTTCTCCACTTTTTCTCCACTTTTTCTCCATTTTTTTCTCCACTTTTTCTCCACTTTTTCTCCACGTTTTCTCCACTTTTTCTCCACTTTTTCTCCATTTTTTCTCCACTTTTTTCTCCACTTTTTCTCCACTTTTTCTCCACTTTTTCTCCATTTTTTCTCCACTTTTTTCTCCACTTTTTCTCCACTTTTTCTCCACTTTTTCTCCACTTTTTCTCCTTTTTTTCTCCTTTTTTTCTCCACTTTTTCTCCACTTTTTCTCCACTTATTCTCCACTTTTTCTCCACTTTTTCTCCACTTTTTCTCCATTTTTTTCTCCACTTTTTCTCCACTTTTTCTCCACGTTTTCTCCACTTTTTCTCCACTTTTTCTCCATTTTTTCTCCACTTTTTCTCCACTTTTTCTCCACTTTTTCTCCACTTTTTCTCCATTTTTTCTCCACTTTTTTCTCCACTTTTTCTCCACTTTTTCTCCACTTTTTCTCCACTTTTTCTCCTATTTTTTCTCCACTTTTTCTCCACTTTTTCTTCACTTATTCTCCACTTTTTCTCCACTTTTTCTCCACTTTTTCTCCATTTTTTTCTCCATTTTTTCTCCACTTTTTCTCCATTTTTTTCTCCACTTTTTCTCCACTTATTCCCCACTTTTTCTCCACTTTTTATCCATTTTTTCTCCACTTTTTCTCCACTTTTTCTCCACTTTTTCTCCACTTTTTATCCATTTTTTCTCCATTTTTTCTCCACTTTTTCTCCATTTTTACTCCACTTTTTCTCCACTTTTTCTCCATTTTTTTCTCTACTTTTTCTCCACTTTTTCTCCACTTTTTCTCCTTTTTTTTCTCCACTTTTTCTCCACTTTTTCTCCACTTATTCTCCACTTTTTCTCCACTTATTCTCCACTTTTTCTCCATTTTTTTCTCCACTTATTCTCCACTTTTTCTCCACTTTTTCTCCACTTTTTCTCCACTTATTCTCCACTTTTTCTCCATTTTTTTCTCCACTTATTCTCCACTTTTTCTCCACTTTTTCTCCACTTTTTCTCCACTTATTCTCCACTTTTTTTCCACTTATTCTCCACTTTTTCTCCACTTATTCTCCACTTATTCTCCACTTTTTCTCCACTTTTTCTCCACTTTTTCTCCGTTCTTTTTCTATGGTCGGTCTACCCATTAGCTCTGCCATGCATACTGTAGCTCTACACCTACTGCACATGTTACTTTATGATTGACATCTCTTTCATACCAGAGCTGTCTAAGTCTACTCTGACCCCATATTTGTCATTACTATATTGTCCTTGTACTGTATTATGACATTTGTATCATGTGTTTCATTTCTTGCTGTGTTGCAATTTTTTTGCTGCATCCCAATTGTACCTCTACATTGTTCGAGTTTATGTTATTGTTCTCTCACTCTTATGTGATACTGATTATTGTCATTTTTCATGATTACATGCAGATAAGTCCAATCTGACGAAGGCTCAGGCTGAAACGTCATTTGTAACTTGTTTTGGACAAAAACATATATGCTTATGAAAAAAATTTTTTTCTTAATACGGACCAATAAAGAGTGATTTTGCATTACTATCCGTTGTGACTTACTGACTTAGTCTGGGAGATTTAGAGTGCCGAGGTTACTCACTAGTTTTATCTATTATTACCTCTGAGCACCTATATACCAGTGAGCAGAGCTTCCTCTACAGTAGTTCTCCTGATTAGGCATGCCCTTACCTCATGAGCAGGGCATTGCAGCTTTGGTAGCAACCATTACGACATGGACTCTGCTGCTGTGGACCCGGGGAGAGTGAGTACAGATTCATTGCACCCACACTCCTCACATGAAGGGTCCGCACTCCTAGAAAATGGGGGATACGTTCCCTGAGTGTCTCCCACCCATATTCTAGACGGTCCAGAGTCGTCGTGGGACCCCTTTATTTTTTTTCTTACAATAAATTGGTGAAAGAGGAAATGTTTTGGGGACTGTTTTTTCAAATAAATTTCTTTTGTCGATTTTTTTTTTTTTGTTAGTACTGACAGTTTATGATGTTGGGTATCTAATAGATGCCATGACATCACAAACTGCTGGGCTTGATCTCAGGTGACTTTACAGCTAGTATCAACCCGATTTATTACCCCGTTTGCCACTGCACCAGGGCACGGGATGAGCTGGGGTGAAGCGCCAGGATTGGCGCATCTAGTGGATGCGCCACGTCTGGGGTGCCTGCGGCCTGCTATTTTTAGGCTGTGAAGGCCCAATAACTATGGACCTTCCCACCCTGAGAATACCAGACCACAGCTGTCCGCTTTACCTTGGCTGGTGATCCAATTTGGGGGGGACCCTACTTTTATTGTGTAATTATTAATATTTATAAAATAATTATAAAAAAGAGCCTGAGGGGACCTCCACATTGGATCCCCAACCACGGTAAAGCTGCCAGCTGTGGTTTTCAGGCTACAGCCGTCTGCTTTACCCTAGCTGGCTATCAAAAATGGGGGGACCCAACGTCATTTTTTTTTTTAACCATTTTTTAAATAGAAAAAATTAATGGGCTTCCCTGTATTTTGATTGCCAACCAAGGTAACGGCAGGCAGATGGGGGTGGCAACCCATAGCTGTCTGCTTTATCTGCGCTGAGAATCAAAAATACCGTGGAGCGCTACGTCATTTTTTTAAAGATTTATTTTTACAGCACTGTGATGTCTAGCAATCAAAATACAGGGAAGCCCATTTTATTTTTAGTTATTTAAATAAGTAATTAAAAAATATATATATGGGCTCCCGCTGCATTTTTTGTATTGCTAGCTAAGGGTAATCCAAGCAGCTACTGGCGGCTAACCCCCACTGCTTGGTGTTACCTTCACTGGCAATGGAAAATCCAGGGAAGCATTTTTTATTTTTTTTGCCAAAAAACTACAAAAAAAAGGACGTGAGCTTCGCCATATTTTTGTATGCTAGCCAGGTACAGAAGGCAGCCACGGCCTGCCTCCAACCCCCAGTTGCCTATTTGTACCCGGCTGGGAACCAAAAATATAGGGAAGCCCGTTTTTTTTTAATTATTTCACTTATTTCATGAAATAATTAAAAAACAAATGACGTGGGCTTCGCCCCATTTTTGTGTCCAGCCGGGTACAACTAGGCAGCTGGGGATTGGAATCTGCAGCACAGGTTAGCCCGAGGTTTCTGGGCCCCTCTACTGCGGATTTCAGTCCGCAGCCGCCCCAGAAAATGGCGCTCTCATAGAAGCGCCATCATCTGGCGCTGTATCCAACTCTTCCAACAGCCCTGGAGCCGGGTGGCTTGTTGGGTAATCATGAGTTAATACTGGCTTTGTTTTACTAGCCAGTATTAAGCCAGAGATTCTTAATGTCAGGCACGTTTGACCCGGCCATTAAGAATCTCCAATAAAGGGTTAAAAAAAACACCACACAGAGAAAAAATACTTTAATAGAAATAAATACACAGACACATTAGAGACTCCATCTTTATTACCCCCTGTCAGCCCTCCACGAGCCTGCTCTTCTGTCTTCTTTCTTTCTAGTGTAGTAGTAGTGACGATTGTAGTGAGGATGAGATTCACCAGCTCATCACTTGGGGCTGGGGAACCTCCATCCTCACTACAATGCTCACTACAATCCTCACTAGTGTAGTAGTAGTGACGATTGTAGTGAGGATGAGATTCACCAGCTCATCACTTGGGGCTGGGGAACCTCCATCCTCACTACAATGCTCACTACAATCCTCACTAGTGTAGTAGTAGTGACGATTGTAGTGAGGATGAGATTCACCAGCTCATCACTTGGGGCTGGGGAACCTCCATCCTCACTACAATGCTCACTACAATCGTGCAGCCTTCACTCCGTGAGTGATTAGTGCTGGCTGTCAGCGGTAACAGCGGTAACGCTGACAGACGCGTTACCATAGCAATGGTGCTCTCGGAGCCGCGGTTAGCGGTGACATCACCGCTAACTGCGTTGCTATGGCAACGGTGATCTCCGTTAATGACCGGCTGTGACAGCCGGTCCCTAACGGAACGGGGAGTCGACCGTGTGCTAGAGCATGTCGCCGGTACACGGCGATACACATATGTGCACCGTGTACCGGAGAGATGCACTCGCAGGTCCTACATGACGTGTCATAGTCATGTGACCAGTCTGTAGCCAATGAGATAATAGCCACGTGACTGGTCACATGGCTATTCTGACGTCACGACAGGTCCTGCATCTCTGCTGGCAGTGCCGGTCACGGGAGGATTCAGCGATCATCGGATGGAATAGCGGCAGGAGACAGAGTGCAGAAGGGATCGCGAGGACCGGTAAGTGTTATGGCAATGTTTATTAACTGTTTGTGTACATTTATCATGCATTTTTATGTGTTTGTGATTGCCTCCCATTCTAGCCTATACGTTTGAGTTCGGTTCGTCGAACGTTCGACGAACCGAACTCGAACGGGACCCCCGTTCGGCAAGCCGACCTCGAGCCGAACCGGGACCGGTTCGCTCATCTCTACTCGGAACAGAAGGAGCAATATTTGAATTTTGGAAAGCAAATTTGGCTGAAATAGATTGCGGGCACCATGTTGCATTTACAGGTCCGCTAAGGTACCTAAACAGAAGAAACCCCTCACAAGTGATGCCATTTTGGAAACTAGACCCCTCAAGGCTTCTGTCTAGGGGTATAGTGAGCATTTTGGATCCACAGGTACTTCACAGATTTTGTTATCGTTACGTTGTCATATTGAAAATTTTAATAATTTTCTCAAAAATGTTGCTTTAGCATTCATTTTTTCACTTTTTTAAGAGGTAATTCCAAAAATTTGACCTCAAGGTTTGTTACCCACTTTTTTATGAGCGCGGTGATACCTCACATGTGGTCTGAAACCTTTGTTTGGACAAATGGGAGGGCTTGGAACGGAAGGAACAATATTTGAATTTTGGAAAGGAAATTTGGCTGAAAAAGATTACGGGCACCATGTCGAATTTGGAGGTCCCCTAAGGTACCTAAACAGCAGAAACCCCGCACAAGTGACCCCATTTTGGAAACTAGGCCCCTCAAGGAATTTATCTAGAACTTTGGTGAGTACCCTGAACCCCCAGGTGCTTCACAGAATTTTATAACGTTGAGCCATGGAAAAAAAAAAAAAAAAATTTACCACAAAATTGTTATTTCAACCAGGTAGCTTTTTTTTTTACAAGAGTAAAAGGAAAAAATTCAGCTTAACATTTATTATGCAATTTCTCCTGAGTTTGGCGATACCTTATATGTGGTGGAAATCAACTGTTTGGGCGCATGGCAGGGCTCGGAAGGGAAGGAGCGCCATTTGACTGCAAAATTGTCTGGAATCAATAGCGGACGCCATGTTGCATTTGGAGAGCCCCTGAGGTGCCTAAACAGTGGAGGTCCCCCACAAGTGACCCCATTCTGGAAACAAGACACCTCAAGGCTTTTATCTAGGTGTATATTGAGCAGTTTGAATCCAAGAGTACTTCACAGAATTTGATAAGCTTAGGTTGCCATATTGAAAATTTTCATTTTTTTCACAAAAATGTTGCTTCAGCATCAAATTTCTTACTTTTTCAAGAGACAACAACAAACCGTGGACCCCACAGGTTATTATCCAATGTCTTATGAGCACAGGGATACCCCACATGTGGCCAAAAACCTCTGTTTGGATAAATGGGAGGGCTTGGAATGGAAGGAGCACCATTTGAATTCTGGAAAAGTTGAAATAAATTGCGGGCATCATGTCACATTTGCAGGGCCCCTTGGGTCCCTATACAGCAGAAACCCCCCACAAGTGACCCCATTTTGGAAACTGGATTTTATTCAGGAGTATAGTAAGCATTTTGAATCCACAGGTACTTCACAAAAATGTTGCTGTAGCAACAAATGTCTCACTTTTAGGCTATGTGGCCATGATCCAGCGACATGGCGTCGTACACAGTGTCAGCCTTCCTGCAGAGATGTGAGTGTTGTCCACGGGAGAACGCAGCTGCCCATGCCCACGATTTGGGTTCAGGCTGCTGTGGAGCTCTATGCTACCTGCAGAGAACACTCATCTCCGCATCATAAATTGACATGCTGAGGCTCGGGAAGCTGCGCCACACGTCAGTGTATGCTGCGGAGAAAAGAAGCACAGTGGGCACGGGATTTCTAAAAATCCTTCCACTGTGCTTCTACTGCACAATGCAGCGCTATGGACGCAGGGAAAACACTCTGCGCCCAAAACGCTGCAAACCCCGATTGTGGGCACACAGCCTAAAAAGCGTCAATGGATGAATGGATAGATTTCAAACAAATATAACGTCCCATTCCCCTGCATATTCTAAGCTGGCACCCTTTAGTGCCTTTCATGTGGCACTAAAGGGTGCCTAGCCTTGTATTTAGGCCCCCAAAAAATTAATAATTAAAATAAACGACGTGGGGTCCCCCCTATTTTTGATAGCCAGCTAGGGTAAAGCAGACAGCTGTAGCCTGCAAACCACAGCTGACAGCTTCACCTTGGCTGGTGATCAATTTGGAGGGCTCCCCAGGCGGTTTTTTAAAAAAAAAAACGTGGGGTCTCCCCCCAAATTAGATTACCAGCCAAGGTGAAGCAGACAGCTGGGGTCTGGTATTCTCAGGGTGGGAAGAGCCATGGTTATTGGACTCTTCCCAGCCTAAAAATAGCAGGCCGCAGCCGCCCCAGAAGTGGCGCATCCATTAGATGCGCCAATCCTGGTGCTTCGCTCCAGCTCATCCCGCGCCCTGGTGCGGTGGCAGACGGGGTAATATATGGGGTTGATACCAGCTGTAATGTCACCTGGCATCAAGCCCTGGGGTTAGTGATGTCACAGCATCTAAACAGATACCCGACATTACTAACCCAGTCAAGTAATAGAAAAAAATAAAGACAAAAAAAAAAATTTATTTGAAAAAAAAACTCCCCGAAACATTCCTCTTTTACCAATTTATTGAAAATAAATAAATTTCGGTCGCTGTAATCCATTTTGGAGGTCCCTCGGCGACTCTGGACCTTCTAGAACATGGGGGGCACGTTCAGGGAATGTATCCCCCATTTTCTGGAAGAGCAAGCTCTCCATGAGCAGTGTGGGTGCAGTAATCTGAGAATACTGCACTCACACTGCCCCGGTCCAACCTAGGGCAGAGTGACCTGCAGTAATCTCATTCCAGAATATGAGGGACACGCTCACAGAACGTACCCCCCATTTTCTAGAACAGCAGTCTCTCCATGTGAGTGTGGCTGCAGATTACCATACTCACCCTCCCCCGGTCCACAGTGCAGCAGCCTGTGCAGCAGCGACGTCAGAGTCCCTGCTTGCAGGGATCCAGCTGACAGCCTCTGTCTGCGCATGCGCCGCCAGCTTTCAAGAAGCAGGCGGCGTGATCGCAGGGACGGAGCACCAGCAGACAGGTAACGTAAGACCGGGGGCTGGGGGGGGGGCTGGGCTGGGCTGGGGGGGTGACGGGGGGTGACGGCGGGACAACTTTCTGCCGCATGTGACGTGTCACATGCGGCAGAAAGAGCAGGATGAATGCGGCCGCCATCTTCCACGCTCCGGAGGGGGGAGGCGGCTCTAGAGAACCGGAGGGGGCTCCGGGGACCAGAGATCTCCGGTGGCCCGGAGGAGGGGTCAGGGGGAGGACATTTCCCTCCGATCTGAAATGTTTGATCATTTCAGATCGGAGGGAAATGAATGCAGAGCTGGCGGCGGCGGGAGTTTTCAGCGCGCGTCGGCGCCATCTTGGATTTTCTGGAGGGGGGGGGGGGCTGTTGGATAGATTTCTCCGGTACCGGGGGCTTTGGGGGCACTAAGGGCTCATATTTATTTCTCATCTGACATGTTTGATCATGTCAGATGAGAAATAAATCAATTTTACCGGCCATTTTTTTTTTTTTAATGTTGTCGCCGGCATACCGTGTATACCGGCGATCGCATTAACGGGGTCCAGAAAAAACACCCCGATTCATAATCTGGGGGGTCTCAGCTACCCCCGGTAGCTGAAACCCCCGAGATTTTCGGTCGCTGGGGGGCGCTACAGGGTTTTTTCGGGCCGCCGCTTTAAAGCGGCGGAACAGAATAAGTACCCTGTTTTGCCGCCGCTTTAAGTCGTACGGCCGTCGTTATGAGGTTAAAGAAATCCCTTTTATAGCCACAGCCTTTCACTTGGATACACTGCGTCCTCATCGATTGGTTGGACAAGTTCGCCTCTCCCATTGGATGAATCTCAAGCTGCATGGAATATGTTCATTTAAATGATGTGCATAGAAAGACTGAAGCTATCTACATGGAGTCTGCAAGTCACAGACTCAACAATGGCTACTAAGGTAATCACATTAGCAATACACAACTACAATACAATGGTTACTGGAAAAGTCTGGAGAACAATACGTCTGGCTTTCAGTGGCCAACACAATTACATTGAGTCAACAAGAGTCTTGTAAAAACAATGAGGGACTTCTCTCCCATCTATAGACAATCTATCATGCTGTCTGGCTGAATTTTAAGAAATTTTAACCCATGAGAGTCCATGTCATCACAATGTTTATTTGTGTAATGTAGAAGGTTAGATATATCAATATGCATACTATATATCAAGGTGCGCAGAATCAATAGGCAATGTGTGTTTCTCAGGCAAAATGGGCCAAATAAAGAGTCTTATGTCCCAACGGTTTGGATTGTGAATAGCTAATTATCACTAGTGATGAGTGAGCACTAAAGAGCTCTTGGGCTCATTACTCGAGTTGAACAATTGGTAATGCTCAAATGCTCGTCGCAAGTAACAAGCATAAAGGAGTCAAGGGGAAACTCAAGCATTTCTCCAGCAGACCCTCTTAGGTATGCCGAGAGTCAGTAAAAATCTCTATGCAGGCAGTCGAAATAGAGAGTGAGAGAGCGTGAGAGGTCACTCCCAGTCAGGCTGCATACTGCACAGTCACCACAGGTATCGCAGACCACAGCCTGACAGGGAGTGACCTATGCAGCGTTACTTTCCCAACGGGACTCCATAAGCTGGGCTACAAAATTGGTGGACATCATGGGAACACCATGGACTATGTTGTAGCTGCTGGGATTTTTTTTAATAATAAATTGGTAAACGAGGGACTATCGTTTTTATTTCTTTACCTCTCTTTTTTTATGTCTTCCTAGTTCCCATTTGTGGACTACATCACATTGAGTAATGTAGTAGTATCCAGCACAAGAAGGAAAGCACACACCAGATAAGATCTTCAAGTAGTTTTATTCCATGTGTACATGAAATATATATGGCAGGTTACAAACAGCCCCTGGACGGGGGAAAAAAATGTGACTTGCCACATTCAGTGGACTACTCTGGATCTTCATAGCTTTTTTATTTTTATTTTTTTAATAGTTTGGTGAACCAGGGACAGAGTCGGCAAGAGTTTTTTAAAATAAGATTGGTAGTGATGCACGTAACCTGTGTCCATTCTCACTGCCTCAGAAGACAGAGAACTTCCATTCATGTACACTATGAAGCCGTGTGTACGCTTCCCGGCTTCAGAGAGGTCTAGTGTGCATGACCGGAAGTACCAGGACTTCTGATCATGCACACTGACTCTAAACCCAGTGTGACACCCCAGGGCTGTGAGGTACATGGTCCGGGGCGTATGTGTAACACTCAGGGGAGTCATGGTTGCGGCTGATGCCCAGTTCCGTGACCCTGTGGGTCGGTCTGAATAAAATGGGAGTAAAAATGAAAGATAGATAAAATAAAAGAGTTTGTCGACTACGCCACTTGCGGTTTGCGGCCAGGTTATTTGAAGCCGCCACTGCAGGTTTCTGCTGGGGCTGGTGGAGTGATGCAGCCTGGATGTTTTGGGTCCTCCGCAAGCAAGGCTAGGCCCCAGCAGTAAATGATGGGGATTGTAGTGGGGAACCGTCTGTGTGAGTGCACGGGGTGATCAAGAACACAGTCCACACCAGTATTCCAGTTTCCACTTGCCTTTACTTTGTTGCGGTGGTACTTGAACCCATGGGTTCTGGTCCCAGGTGTATCCGCACCCCTTGTTCTCCGTGCCAGCTGTGACCTGGGTTGGCTGTTTTCCGGGCACACTCGTAGTTGGACTCCCATGGCCTTGAGCTACTTGGAAGTCCCTTTTCTTTCCATGGCCCTGTGACGCCCTGGCAAAACCAGGTAGTCACAGTTAGGCCCCTGCATAACACCTTCCCTCATTAGGAAACACACAGCCCACCAGAAAACCCTAGTCCCCCCCCCCTTGGGGAAAGATAGACACACCAGTGGGCATGACCAGGCGGTTGGGACACGCCCACCCAGGGGTCCAGACAGCCCGGGGCGGGAAAGCAGCAGATGAGTTAAGCTCTAAAGTTCAGTTGGAGAGGAGGGTGGTCTGGAGCTAGGGGAGCTCCAGCAGTGAATTCCAAATTGAACGGTTCCAGGGCAGGAGCCCTGGTGCAACTGGCTAGGAGGCAGACGGTGGTCTCTGTCAGCAGGAGAAGGGAAGACGGCTCGGTGGAACCGACGTGGACCAGGACAGGGTTGTAGCCCGCCGGTACCAACACGGGGAGCCGACCCGGAAACCGTAGCACAAAGGGGGGTACTCGGACCCTGAAGCCAGGACCAGAACCAACTGGAGCTGGTTAGTTAACCGATTGAGGCCAGGACTAGAGGTCCTGTCCCACCCAAAGTCCTTCATAGAAGACAACAGCCCACCGATTAGGGAAAAGAGGTCACCGCCAGGGCCCATAGATCCCACGGGCCAGCGTCTGCGGGCACGGCTCCTTTCAGCCGGGAGCGGACTCCTGAGTTTCACACTAGGAAAGTCCATCTTACATACAGTGCAGGAAAAAGATAGAGACCACCAGCCGGATGGGGGACCAGAACGCAACCGGCCGCGGCACCGGCCACCATCACCTTGGTTTACCAGAGACTTGTGTGTTTTACTAACTGTGAGTACACCAGCACCCCCTGCGGTCGCCATCCCCTGCATGCACCAACCGGGTCCCAGGGCCGCCATCCCTGCCCACGGAGGGGTTAACAACTTGCTACACAACATCTCCCCTGGGTGCCCCGTAACAGCAGCGGTGGTGTCCCACCTCACTACACACCATGGGTGGCGTCACGAACTTAATACAGCCCAGCCCGTACATATATGTCCCCCCATTTATTCGGCGTGTCCGCGAGACCCCCGGGTCCGGAGCCCCTCGAGCCACCACCCCTGAAAGCCCGGATCCGAGCAGCGCCAGCTGCTAGCACAGGGGTGGCACAGCCATAATGCAGGTAGCCTGGACTATTTAAGGGGTTCAGTCCACTGATTGCTGCTTGTGCTTCAGGCTTTTTGGGTTGGTGATGGACCCTGGAGATCTTCTCCCCCGGCAGAGTTAACAGCTGAGCATAAAGTGTCCCACTGTCCTAGGGTCTGCTCCCCGCCTTGTGCTGAGTACTGAGAGCCTTAGTTCCAGACTTCCACAGGCCTCCCGTGGTTCCTGGAGTCTGACGCTTCCACAGGAAACCCACGGTGCCTGGAGTCCTGGTTCTGTACTCCACAGTCAGGCTGCATACTGCACAGTCACCAGGTTACTCATTTTACAGCACTCCTGTGGTTCTTCAGGTCAGTTTCTGTACTTTCCACTTTTTACTACTACTCCTCTCTCCTCTCCTTCCTCACTCGACTCTCTACTTCCTTCAATTCCCTTCTGACAGACTGCACACCACTTCCTCCCACCAACTTTCCAACTGACCACTCATCCCTCCCCTTGCTATGTCCCTTCTTACAGATTGGGTGGCAACTATACAGTCAGTGTTCATCCATTTTACCTGTTTCTAGGCAGTCTCCCAGTCTGGTGTTGGGGTTGGTGTGACCTGAAGGTGCTGGTGTGTTGACTGGCATGGATATTCCGGGGTTTGGGTTTTCCATGGGTTACATTTGTGGCACCTGGTACGTCAGGGGTGCTACATCGGCATCTGAGGATGTGACAATGGACACAGGTATACCCGTCACCGTTGATGATGCTGAGCATTGAGTGGCATGGCATGATAGCACTCCCCTTTGGGTGTGCTAACATGCTAAGAGGGCGGACTAGTCGGGGGAAATAACGACCTTACGACTAGTCCCTACATTCATTAGCAAATCATAAAGGATTTTTAGAAATACTTTTTATAAAGATCTCTTTATGTGTGCTACTAGATGCTGGGACAGTTAGGCAGTGATTTGAAATATGCACACAGAGCTGCTTGTGATTCTGGGTGCATATTGGACCTCACAGGTTCACTTTAAGGAGTCCACGATGGGGGACATTATTACAGGAAGGGCCCAAAATGGGGACATTAAAATAAGATGGTGACTAGGATGGAGGACATTATACCAGGAATGAGCTAAGGATGTGGGAAATTATCCCTGAAAGGGGCCCAAGATGAGGGACATTTTATTAAGAAGGAACTCAAGATAGGGAACAATATTATAGAATGGTGCATGAAATTATTACAGCAACAAGCCAGAATAGGAGACATAATTATATGGAGGTGGGAAACTCATATGTCTTTGTAGGATCTAGAATGCTACAAGGGCCGAAATATCTGAACAACACTTGTATTTTGGTCAGATATTTGGGCCATTGTAGGGTTTTAGATCTTGAAAATACATATTATTGACCTCAGGGCCCAATTTTGCTAAGTACCGAATAGCATCTTATCCCACCCCAAAATTCATTATAAGTCCCTGTTGGCATCTTCTCCCACCCCCGATTTTATTATAACTCTATAAGGGACTTATAATGAATGGTGGGGGAGTAAACAGGACTGGGACTAAAAGGTACTTTACACGGTGCGATATCGTTAGTGAGTTATTGTCGGGGTCACAGTGTTTGTAACGCACATCCGACGTCATTAATGATATCACAGTGTGTGACAAGTACGAGCGACCTTAAACGACCGCAAAAGCGGTCAAAATCGTTTGCCGCGGAGAGGTTGTCCTGAAACCAAAAATCGTTCTCTGCTTATTAGCGATGTTCCTTGTTCCTGCGGCACCACACATCGCTGTGTGTGACACCGCAGGAGCGACAAACATCTCCTTACCTGCCTCCACCGGCAATGCGGAAGGAAGGAGGTGGGCAGGATGTTACGTCCCGCTCATCTCCGCCCCTCTGCTTCTATTGGACGCCTGCCGTGTGACGTCGCTATGACGCCGCACGAACCACCCCATTAGAAAGGAGGCGGTTCGCCGGCCAGAGCGACGTTGCAGGGCAGGTAAGTCCATGTGACGGGTGTAAGCGAGGTTGTGCGCCACGGGCAGCGATTTGCCCGTGTCGCACAACCGACGGGGACGGGTACGATCGCTTGCGATCTCGCTAGCGAGATCACAGCGTGTAAAGTACCCCTAAGATTTGGTGCACATGTTCAGAATTTACACTAAAAAGTCTGTTGCAAATGTTGATGTGTTGTCAGGGAAACACTGCATAAAATACTTGTTATTCTCATGTTTTTTAAATGAGTTTTTGTTGCATATTTTTCACCACTCATTAGCATGGGTGAAATATGCTGCAAAAAAAGCTAAAATCGACATTCTGCAGATTCAAATCTGCAAGGAAAAAATAAGGAATGTATATATGAGAATTCAGAAATCTCATTTTCTTTGCTTTTTCTGTGTTATGGTTGCTGAGAAGCAGCAAGCGTCCGGGGGTGGACCCACTGGACCGTGCACTGGACTCCCCCAAAGGTTCAACCAGCAGCGAACCCCTATACACGGACTGTGTAGTGCACCAACGGAAGGCATAAATGCACGGTCTCTTAAGGACAGGTTCAGTCTCTTAATGTCTGATATTAGAGAACACAGTTGCAGCAGCACAGAGATTGCGGCACAGAGGTGATGACACAGACATGGCAGCACAGTGGTGAAGGCTCAGTTGTGGCGGCACAGCGGTGAATGCTCAGATGTTACAGCACAGCAGTGATGACTCAGGCGTGTCGGCACAGGGGTGGTGGCTCAGGCGTCCCAGCACAGGGGCAGTAGAGAGCAGACTCTAGGACGAGACAGAGGTTAGATACATGAGACTGGTACAAAGACTAGACACAATAACGTACAGGGACCTGACAACTAGCAGCGTGCTATAGGCAATGTTGCTCAAGCGCCTCCTGTCAGTGGAGGCAGATTTAAATACCTTTAAGGAAACAGGTGACCTCTGCTATCACTTCCAGGTAATGGGACGCCGGCCCTTTAAGAAATGGAGCGTGGCCTTGCGCGAACCCTACGGGCACTCACAGAAGCAGTACACATGGTCTGAGAGCATGAAGAAGCCGCAGCAGACCCCGGGCAGGAGAGGAGGCTGTTGAGCTGCTGGATAGTTGAGAGGGAGCATGTTGCCGCCAGAGCTTGGGAGTGGGGGTGCGGATGGATGCCACTCTGGGACTGGGACCAGGTGCTACAGAGCTGCTGGGCAGGTAATAGAGAGGACGCCCCTGCCGGAGCCTGGGAGTGGGTACGCACGTGGATGCTAAACTGGGACTGGGGCCAGGCACTACATTCTGTAAAATGCTGCATATTTTCCGCAATAAATCGATGCTGAAAAAACACATGTGCACATAGCCATAAAATCATTTTTTTGGGGGGGGTAATGGTGACAGGGTATGCGACAGAGCAGGCAGGGACACCAGGCCGAGGAACAATCATAATCATAATAATAAACGAGATTTATTGAGTCAGGGAGCATAGAACATCCAATATCAAAATGGTTCTATAGAGTCCACAATGAGTCCACACAAAGGAAACAGATCTGGGGGTACCACACAGCAATCCGACACCAAGGAAAATGCAACAGTCCTTAGATGAGTTCCTTAAATCCAGCAGCATGGCCGAGACAACACAATCCCACATAGCAGCTGATCTTCAATGTCCCATAGTCCATACACATATAGATATAATGGTAAACAGGAGAAAAACGGGTATATGCCGCGCTTAAAAACCACTGAGTTGGAAGTAATATAATATTTCTCTTTTATTTACAGCATTCCTACGCGTTTCAGAGACAACAGACCGTCTCCTTCTTCAGGGAAAAAAGAAATCATCAGTTGATTTCTTTTTTCCCTGAAGAAGGAGACGGTCTGTTGTCTCTGAAACGCGTAGGAATGCTGTAAATAAAAGAGAAATATTATATTACTTCCAACTCAGTGGTTTTTAAGCGCGGCATATACCCGTTTTTCTCCTGTTTACCATTATATCTATATCGTGCTTACGGGGCCGCTGCTTGAACCACGCGGACACTCACATGCCTTTGAAGGAGTTGTGACTGGCACAACCCCACCAGGTGAGTGTTACTGTACCTTCTCTAACATCATATGTTATATCGGGTAAGACCCTATTGCGCCCTTTTGTCTCCCCATTTTAGTTTCATAGTCCATACACAAGCACCAGGACCTGGCCTCAGCAACAGATCTGAGCCCTTCAAACAAAGCAACAACTAACTAACATGTAGCTGATTCTTCCACCTCTCCTTAGATTAACGCCCTGGATGAGACTATAGTCTGGTATTGGATGAGTCCCATGCAGAGAAGAACAAAGACACAGTCACCCACTAGATGTTGACCTATGCCTGATTACATTAAAGTCCAGACACAAAGGCCAAGGAGAGACACAATGTTACAATACTGCTGGAGGCTTGATTACATTATGATGCAGGCTGGGGGGTCACACTGTTACAGTAAAGCTGGGTTTACACACTGCAACATCTCAAACGACATCGCTGTAACGTCACCGGTTTTGTGACGCAATAGCGATGTTGTTTGCGATGTTGCAGTGTGTGAATCCTATCAGCGACCTGGCCCCTGCTGTGAAGTTGTAATCGTTACAAATCGTTCAGGACCATTCCTAGGTCCTTTGTTTCCCGCTGGGCAGCATGAAGTTTCAGTGTGTGAATCCTTTTCAGCGACTTTGTTAGCAACTTCCCTTTCAAAAGGCTGCTTATCAACGTCCCCAACAACCAGCTAGGTCGCTCTGCAGGTCTGGATCGCTGTTGAGTTGTTGGCCAGGTTTGCCTGTTTGAACGCTCACCAGAGACTTAGCAGAGACTTAGGGAGGTCGCTATTGCGTCACCAAACCGGTGACGTTACAGCGATGTCCTTTGCGATGTTGCAGCGTGTAAACCCAGCTTAATAGTCACAGAGAGTGATTTATTTATATTTATTGGGGGGTGGGAAATGCAGGTAATGGATGGCACAGATCAATGCTTACCAATATTTTCAATTGGCCGATAGTATTTGGTGGGTACATATTTGTATTTAGGATCACAGTGTGGGGGATTGTTTATTCAGGAGACAAATTTATATATACAATATATGTGACTTTTTATTATTATTATTATTATTATTATTATTATTATTATTATTATTATTATTATTATTATTATTTTCAGGGCTGTGGTGATCAGTGTAACAAGACAAGTCATAGCTGGAAGATAATACAAGGAAAGGTTCCAGCTCACCCCTTGTTTCTGTGTTCTTCCATTTGGAGCTCAGAAGCTCTGGGGTTTCAGTAGATTCCTTGAGCATAATAAACATAAGATGTAAAAAATGAACAATATACAAAAACTCACATTACCTGTCATCTCTCCGGATCGTTGCTCCTCTCGGTCATATCTTATTTTTACTGCCATGAGTGCTGAATTCCCAGGCCTTTTTATACCAGGCCAAGACTTCTAGTTCTGATAAGGCTTGGGACAGTTGTTTGTAAGTGCAAGTAAGATCACAAAATGTCATGAGGCCCAAGGGACCTAGCGCTCAGCTATAGTGAGAAGACGATGCCACCAGGACCGGTTGAGTGATGGTGGTAATAGTGAGGAGTGAAGGGGAAGGAGAGGTGAGCAATAAAGTGAGTATAAGTATAACTACAGCTCTGGCAAAAATTAAGAGACCAATTCCAAATATTTAGTTTTTCTGTTTTTTCTCTTTACACCATGTTCCAAATTATTATGCAAATCATATTTTTCTCTGATTTTCCTAAATGGTCGGTGCAAATGACAGTCAGTCTAATAAAAGTCATCACCCATTAGAGTATACATCAAATTTTATTGAAGAAATCTCCCAATGATAACAGTATAATCTTCAAAATTAAAAAAAATGAAAATGCACAATGTTTCAAATTACTAGGCACAGTAGAGTTTCTAAACATTTTATATGTTTTAACAAACTGAAAATGCTCATTTGTGAAATTTGGAGCATTAGGAGATCACATTCACTGACATAAAAAGCTTTTTAAATCCAAAAATCATAACAGGCCAAGTTACATGTTAACATAGGAACCCTTATATGATATCACCTTCACAATTCTTGCATCCATTGAATTTGCATGATGTCAGAATAGCCTCCCAGAGCTGCTGTTTTGATGTGAACTGCCTCCTCCATCATAGATCTTTTGCTTGATAATACTCCAAAGGTTCTCTATAGGGTTGAGGTCAGGGGAAGATGATGGCAACACAATGATTTTATCTCCTTTTATGCCCATAGCAGCCAATGACACAGAGGTATTCTTTGCAGCATGAGATGGTGCATTGTCATGCATGAAAATGATTTTGCTCCTGAAGGCATGTTTCTGCTGTTTGTACCATGGAAGAAAGTTGTCAGTCAGAAACTCTATATACTTTGCAGAGATCATTTTCACACCTTCAGGAACCCTAAAGGGGCCCATATGTGTCCCCATGATTCAAAACATGACTCCTCCACCTCCTTGCTGACGTTGCAGCCTTGTTTGGACATGGTGGCCATCCACCAACCATCCACTACTCCATCCATCTGGACTCATCAGTAAACAAGACTGTTTAAAAATTAATCTTCATGTATGTCTGGGCCCACTGCAACCGTTTCTGCTTGTGAGCACTGGTTAGAGGTGGCCGAATAGTAGGTTTATGCACCACAGCAAGCCTTTGAAAAATCCTACGCCTTGAGGTTTGAGGGACTCCAGAGGCACCAGCAGCTTCAAATATCTGTTTGCTGGTTTGTAAGGGCGTTTTAGCAGTTGCTCTCTTAATCCGATGAACTTGCCTGGCAGAAACCTTCCTCATTCTGACGTTATCAGCACAAACACATATGTGCTCAGAATAAGCTACAAATCTCTTCACAGTACAAGGCATTGCACTATTTGATGCTTTTTGGCAGCAGAAAGATCCTTTTTCTTTCCCATGTTACTTGAAAAATGTGGTCTGCTTAATATTGTGGAACATTCAGTATTCCGTTAATTGGGCTCACCTGGCAAACTAATTATCACAGGTATCTGAGATTGATTTCAGTGATCCAAAGAACCCTGAGGCACAATACCATCAAGTTTCATTGAAAAAAAAAAAATTAATCGCTATGACACAAATCCAATTTGCATAATAATTTGGAACATGGTGTATAGGTATATTTTTGAGTAAAATTGTTCTTTTATTCTATAAACTACTGACAACATGTCTCCGAATTTCCAAGCAAAAAAAATTGTATTTATTTTCTGAAAATGAGAAATGGTCAAAATAGCAAAAAAAGCATTGATTTCAGACACATTCTGTGGAATAATCCTCATTTTTAATCCCAACTTTTATGCGTCTTGGCATGCTTTCCACCAGTCTTTCACACTGCTTTTGGGTGACCTTATGCCACTGCTGGCGCAAAAATGTAAGCAGTTCTTCTTTGTTTAATGGCTTGTGACTATCCATCTTCCTCTTGATTACATTACAGAGGTTTTCAATGAGGTTCAGGTCGCGAATGATGTATGAATGAAGCCGCATACAAGGTTATCCTGGAAAAACAGTTGCTTCTTTCTGCTCAGGCAATGTTCCCCAACTCTGCGAATTGGTTTTTCCAGCAGGACAATGTGCCATGCCACACAGCTTGGTCAACCAATGTGTGGATGAAGGAAAACCACATCAAAACCCTGTCATGGTCAGCCCAATCTCCAGACCTGAACCCTATTGAAAACCTCTGGAATTCAATCAAGAAGAAGATGGATAGTTACAAGCCATCAAATAAAGAACTGCTTAAATTTTTGTGCCAGGCATGGCATAAGGTCACCCAAAAGCAGTGTGAAAGAATGGTGGAAAGCATGCCAAGACGCATGAAAGCTGTGATTAAAAATCATGGTTATTCGACAAAATATTGATTTCTGAACTCTTCCTGAGTTAAAACATTAGTATTGTTCTTTCTAAATGATTATGAACTTGTTTTCTTTGCATTATTTGAGGTCTGAAAGCAATGCATTTTTTTGGTATTTTGTCCATTTCTCAATTTCAGAAATAAATTCATTGTATTGCTTGGAAGTTCGGAGACGTTGTCAGTAGTTTATAGAATAAAACAACAATTTACATTTTACTCAAAAATATACCTATAAAGAAAAAAATCAGAAAAACTGAAAATTTAGACGTGATCTCTTAATTTTTACCAGAGCTGTATATAGTTTGTACTTTTTAACATTTTGTTGGTCTTTTACTGTTCAGTTAGCAGAAAAAGAAAAGAAAAAACACATTTTGTTGAATGCAGATTTTTGAGATTTTTACACAGAATTAAATTCCACTTCAATGTACAGTATTGGCTTATCTCCAACTTCTATGTATGCTCCTGCCTGAGGCAGAAGAGATCCAAATTTTCTAATAATGCGAGAGATTGTTTCTTTATTGTCTATGCTACTGTATAGAGCATTGATAAAAAATATAGCTTTCAACATTGGCATCAAATGGGCTTTAACTATATGGATCAATGTCTTCATTGATTTTATGGAATGGATTTTTATTAGCTGGGCAACAGGGGTAGAGAGACAGTATCCCTCCAATCAGCACGACAGATATATCCGTTGTGGAGTGTTAAGATACTATCACTATTGATGCATTTATCAATCATGGAGCATTAAGGTGTTAACGATATTTGGTTATTTCACTAGGGTGCCCACTGCCTCTACTTTTCCACACAATAAAATAAAATGATAAAATGTTACCATTTTGTAAATTTTAAAGTGCTCGAGTTGTTGAACATTTGATAGGATATTTCTAGCTTAAGAATTGAAGTAGATTGACTAAGCTGCTAAACTGAGATTTCTTCCCTTATTATACTAACCCCAATCCATTTAGCTGAAAAATGAAAGTATCTCACTTTTCTTTGAATTTCAGCTCTTGTATGTCACAGAAAGGCTAAGAAAAGTGGATTATTTTGGGATTTAGAAGCAATGGGTTACATAGTGACTCGCAATGTGCTGTATGCTTATATTTAGATCCTTGTAGAGAATTTCAGAAGAATTTGTTTCATTTTCCAGACAGATAGTAACAGGTAATTCCCTGTAAAATTAATTAACCACAAATACCAGTCTTTGTGTGACCTCAATTTGTGACTGCGGTTCCAGAAAATGGACATTTTAAGGATATTGCAGAAATGTTGTAAAATGTAAGTCAGTTTAATTAAAAAATACCACAAATAGATAATTAAGAGTAATTGTTAAGTGTAGCTGTTTTCGTTAGCTAGAAGTAAACTTGTATTATTTACACTGACAACATTTCTGCCAATGATTTAGTATTTCAGTAGTCAAACGTAAAGATCATTGAGGTCAAGGTAATGGCCGTACACATTCTCCCAAAGCTTCATTCACCTGAATGGTATGACAATTCATCATTGCTGTCTTCTACTATATCACAGCTGAAGCCTCTACTGCCATAACACTGCAGTGCTGAGAAAATTGATAGCCAGTATAATAAAAATACTCAAACCGTATCACATTATGTTACAATGATGACTTCTCCATTGCAGGATACTATTAGGAGATCCCTGATGAAGCTTGAATGAAATTAGAATGCATAATTACTAGACATTAGTGAATCTTTTGAAATTCAAATTCACCATCTTTGTCTACTCAAATGCAGCTGGGTACTGAAATGCTATACTAGGTAACTAGTGAATATGAGAAATTTGGAACTGCATTGCTGCCATAGCCGTAACTGTATTCGCTTTAATTGTATTGACTAGTGCCTTCAGAATGCACCTGCTCACATTTGAATGTTTCTTGGATGTGCCAGTCAGCTTTTTTATATTTGTAGTATACTCCATGTAGACTGCGCACTAGAGTTGAGCGATGTTCGAGGTTCGCCAATTTCATGTTCGAGTGATTTTGGGGGTGCTCGAGATCGAATGCGAACGCGAGCTTTATGCTAAAAGCTCTATAGCTCGAGTTACGTTCGAGAACAGTTCGATCAGCAAAAAGCCTAGCTATTTACTAGCTGGCTTTTCACTGTAATAGTGTGAGTCACTCGGTGATTCACACTATTATCTAATTTCAGCGTATAGTGTGCGGGGGCGGCGCGTTTAGATCAGTGCTGCTGGGATAATGGCGATCACCATTTTTTTTTTTTCCCAAAGCGCGCGTGCAATGGGGCGGGCCAGCATGTCAGCCAATTCCAGACACACACACAGCTAAGTCGTCTTTTTTGCCAGACAAGCAAGGGCATGAGTCATAGGCTGTCCATGTCACATGTCCTTGCATTATAAATACGGGCATTTTCTCTCACGGCGCCATTATCTGCTTTCTGCATCTAGGTGTCAGTCAACCGCTCACGCAGCTCCTGGCACCGCTCCGGCTGTGTACGCTACACACACAGCGCTCTACAGATTAGGGACAGAAGTTTATTTCAGTTTTTTTCAGGGCTCATTTTCTCGGGCTCAGAGCCATAGGTGACAGTCAGGTCCGTGGAAACGCTGTATACAGCTTCAGATAACAGCGTCTGTGTACCTAAGCTCAGGGAATTCCTTGCTGCATTTCACCATTAGGAGGGATAAAAAGTGAGGCTTCCTTTCCTATCCACTGACCCAGAGAACCCGGCCACTGTACCCACCTGCCCACTTTTGCCACGCTATTTTTATAGCAAACAGTGCTGGACATAAGTGGCATCCAAAAAGGTGGCTGCTCTACTAATTTTGTGTCCCACTGGTGCAAAGCATTTGTCAGCACCTCTGCATTAAATCCTGATGCACATTTTGCTACGCTATTTTTTTATAGCAAACAGTGCTGATTATAAGCGGCATCCAAACAGTAGCTGCTATACTAATTTTGTGTCCCACTTGTGCCAAGCAAGTCCTAACCACCTCTGCTTTCTACCCTCATGCACATTTTGCTATGCTATTTTTATAGCAAACAGTTCTGAAACTTAGTGGCATCCACAAAGTGTCTGCTATAGTAACTTAGTGTCCCACTGGTGCGTAGCATTTTCCAGCACCTCTGCATTCAACCCTCAAGGACATTTTGCTACGCTATTTTTATAGCAAACAGTGCTGCCAGTTTTAGGGCCATAGTTGCATTGTCAGGGATAGTCAGTGTTGGTTCTTCAGCTGTCAATAAAGTTACACCACCTCTGAAATCTACACCACCTCTCAATTTTTGCTACCACATTGTAAGTGACTAATCTTGTCGCTAACAAAATGAGTGGCAAAAGGACAGATGCTGGTGGAAAGGGGAACAGGCGTGTTGGAAAAGGAAAAAAAGTTTGTGTCCGTGGGGAAGGTGGCAAAGCTACATTAACATCTGCTGAAGGTAAGCCATCTTCCAGCAAAGTAAGATGTCTACTACTTTCCGTGGACAATCCGATGTGCTTCCTTTTTTACAGACCCGTACAACTGTAAGAAAGGTAGATGATGCACAAAAAAAGAACAAGCTTGAATGGATCTCAAGTGCTCCAACACGTGCCCTCTCCTCCACCTCAACTACCACATAAAAAAAAACAGTCCTCTGAGTTTTCATCCCAATCACAATTGCTTTCTCCCAGCTATCAAGTCTCGTCTCCACCCGCCCTGCACAGTATGGTGTACCAGAGATGTCTGAGTCTGCAGAGCTGTTCAGTAACACTATAGCCTGGGAATCAGAGGTCTGCTCTCAAGCTACAGTGAGTACAGACCAGGAAATGGTCTGCAGTGATGCCCAGAACCTTTGTGACTCAGATTCAGGCCCTGATGACCAACTTTCTGAGCATAATGTAGACCCTCATTCCCAAACTGTAACACCTGTTGGTGGAGACAATGAGGAACATACTGATGACGATGAGACGCAGATACCAGATTGGGATGACAACTTAAATATTCGTTCAGGGCAGGAAGAGGCTAGGTCTGAGGGCAAGGGAAGTGCAAACACAACACTTGATGATGAAGTTCTAGATCCCACTTACTGTCAACCCACAGTCAGGCACTTGAGGAGGTCAACAGAGGCGGTGGAGGAGGATGCAACTGACGACGAAGTTACCTTGCGCCTTCCTGGACAGAGTTGGAGTACTGGTAGCACGTCTACAACTGCATCCTCAGCCACCACTCTGCCTCTGAGCACAAGTCGGGGTGGCTCTGCAGGTCGCATGTCCTCTAAGCCTTGCCTAGCCTGGTTCTTTTTTGACCTTGCAAAGGATCTCCCAAATCATGTGACCTGTAAAATTTGTCGGTAATCTATATGTAGAGGCAAAAAGCTCACCAGTTTGAAGCCTTCTTCCATGAATCGTCACATGAATACCAAGCATAATTCCCAGTGGGAAGCTCACTGTGCTGCAATGCGGCCTAGCGTAGCGGGCCAACCACCGCCTGCCCCTTCCAGTGCATCCGCATGCTCTTCATCTTCTATTACTGGGGGGACAGCTGTCACACCTGGTTTTCCACGCACACCTTCCACCACTGTAACTGCAACAGGCAGTTTGCTTGTTAGGTCGTCAGTTGGTTTGGAAGGGGAAACAAGTGCGTGTGTACAGCTCTCTCAGACATCGATAGCACCAACGTTGGATGAAGGCAACATCATGTCTACGCCTGCACTTTCCTCACAAACCTGCATTTTTCCAGGGACACCCTACTCACCACCATCTACACACAGCAGCCAGATCTCTGTCCCTCAGATGTGGACAAATAAAAGGCCATTTCCTCCGACCCATGACAAAGCTAAGAGGTTGACTTTATCCCTCTGTAAGCTCTTGGCTACTGAAATGCTGCCTTTCCACCTGGTGGACACAGAGGATTTTACAGACCTTATGTCCATCTCAGTGCCCCAGTACCAGATGCCCAGTCGCCACTACTTCTCCAAGAAAGGTGTGCCTGCGCTACACCAGCATGTCGCACACAACATCACCGCTTCCTTGAGAAACTCTGTGTGTGAATGGGTGCATTTCACCACCGATACTTGGACCAGTAAGCATCGTTACATGTCGCTGACTGGGCACTGGGTAACTATGGTGATAGATGGAGAGGGGTCTGCTGAACAAGTCTTGCCGTCCCCACGACTTGTGCGTCAATCCTCTGTATGTATAAGTTCCTCCAATGCTTCTGCCTCCTCAACCTCCTCTGGGTCCTCCACCTCCACCCCAAGCCTGCCTAGTCAGGCCACCAGCATTGTAACTGCGCACAAGGAATCACACACACCTCCTTACTATGCTAGCAACAGAGCGCAACAGCATCAGGCGGTCTTTAGCTTGAAATGTCTTGGAAATAAGAGACACACAGCGGCTGAGTTGTGGGCATCTCTGCTGTCTGAGTTTCATAAATGGTTGTCTCCACTCAACCTGCAGCCAGGTAAGGCCGTGTGTGACAATGCTGCAAACCTGGGTGTGGCCCTTCGCCTGGGCAAGGTGACACACGTGCCTTGTATGGCTCACGTGTTGAACCTTGTTGTCCAGCAATTTTTAACACACTATCCCGGCCTGGATGGCCTTCTGAACACGGCACGAAAACTGTCTGCTCACTTCCGCCATTCAACCGCCACAGCTGAGCGACTTGCATTGCTCCAGAAGTCTTTCGGCCTGCCGGTTCATCCGCTGAAATGCGATGTGCCGACATGCTAGAATTCGACTCTCCACATGTTACAGCGACTGTGGCAGCACCGCCGATCACTGGTGCAATACGTCATGACGTATAGCCTGGGCCAATGAGATGCAGAGTTGGGGCAGATTACCCTGATGGAGTGGTCTCAAATCAAGGACCTATGCACCCTTCTGCACAGTTTCGACATGGCGACGAATATGTTTAGCGCTGACAATGCCATTATCAGCATGACAATTCTAGTCATTTTCATGCTGGAGCACAAGCTAAATACTATTCGGAGTTAGGGGGTGGTTCAACAGGAAGGGGAGGAAGTACATGCGGATTCATATGCGCAAGGGATAACAACATCACCAAGGTCCAGACGTTCATCATCACCAAGGCGGCAGGCATGGGACGGTGGGGGAGAGGGATAAACAAGGGCGGATGGTAGCAGGCAAAATGTTGAGGAAGGTGCAGGAGAACATGAAGAAATGGATGACGAACTGTCCATGGACATGGAAGACTCAGCAGATGAGGGAGACCTTGGTCACATTTCAGTTGAAAGAGGTTGGGGGGAGATGTCAGAGGAAGAAAGAACGGTTAGCACCTCTATGCCACAAACACAGCAAGGACTTGGTCCGCATAGATGCGCAAGACACATGAGCGCCTTCTTGCTACACTACCTACAACATGACTCTCGGATTGTCAAAATTAGAAGTGATGATGACTACTGGGTTGCCACACTATTAGATCCCCGGTACAAGTCCAAATTTTGTGAAATAATTCCAGCCATAGAAAGGGACGCACATATGCAGGAGTATCAGCAGAAGCGGTTACTCAATCTTAGCTCGGCTTTTCCACCAAATCCCAGTGGTGCACGGAGTGAATCTCCCAGTTGTAACTTGACAAACATGGGACGGTCTCATCATCAACAGTCTACCGGTACCAGCAGCACCGTATCTGGTGCTGGTAACAGTAATTTTATTGAATTGTTTCATAATTTTTTTAGACCATCCTTTGCAAGGCCAACGGAGACAATAAGTCTGACACATAGTCAACGGCTGCAGAGGATGATACAGGAGTATCCCCAAATGAACATCGATGCCATGACTTTGCAACTGGAGCCTTGCTCATTTTGCCTTTGCCTTGCTCATCAAATCTGGAAAAATGGCCTGAGCTCGTCACTTACGCCTTGGAGATCTTGTCGTGTCCAGCTGCCAGCGTTGCCTCTGAACGTGTCTTCAGTGCTGCTGGGTGTGTGCTGACAGATAAGCGCAGGCGTCTGTCCAGTGACAATGTGGACAGACTAACGTTCATCAAAATGAACAAGTTATGGATCCGCAAGGACTTTACTACCCCTGTGTCATCCTGGGGAAAGTAAATGCTTGTGGATTTGGAATGTGCTTGATGCAAATGTACCTGTCAAGTTTACAACTGGGGCACAAGTGCTGCCACTGAAGTGGTGTCTGTGTGGCCCAATTTTTGGAAAAAAGGGAGAGTCTGCTTGGAGTCCCCTTGCTGTGTTTTACATGATTATAGAAGGGCATGCCATGCCTATATCTGTGTCTCCTCATCTTTTTCCTTGTCCAGCTGTTTAGTGTTCGCATGAGTATTTGTCCTTGTCACTTTCCCATGTGTTTGTGTTGTCTTGGGAGTTGTTTGGCACCTTTTGGACAAGTTTGAGGGTGTTTTCTAGGTGTTTGTGATTGCCTCCCATTGTTTCCTATGGGGTTTGAGAGTTTGACGAATGGTTTGACGAATGGCTCGTCGAACGGGGCACCGTGGCCTGGTACATGTGCAAGCTTGCCACAGTTCAGAGTCGCTATCAGGTTATGGCCTTTATTAAATAAGAAAGCAATTCCTGCTAAGCAGGCAAGATATGAAGCCCAAATTCTGATAGAAATAATAGTTTGTTTTTAGACATTAGTATTAAAAGTTATATTTTAATCCTTGCTATATAACTGACAATACATAATACAAAGTGCAGTGCATTAAAGTGTCAAAAATAAAAATCAGATTGATCTCACCTGATTCTTCTCCCCGAGTAGATGACACACCACCGGATACACTGGCGAAAGAGAGACAACATAATCAAGGAGATACCACGTCAGTACAAAGTAACCCCTCTCGTGCCATGCATTAGCTTCCGCCCTTACAAGGGCAGCCCCCAAATCAAGCAGGCTACCCCAGTGAAAATTAACCCCTTGCAACGCGTTTCCCTCTCCAAATAATCAAAGAGTTCATCAGGGGAGAACTGGGACATACAACCTGCAATGGAAGGTAAAGCTAAATTTCAGCATGTGTGTCAATGGCTATATAGCTATGGCCATTATCACTCACCACCATATCTTTTTGTAGATTACGCAGTGAGAGTCAGCTCTGTCTGGTCTGTTATACCTTTCAACAACTCTGTTGCAGTGTGCGGTTTGTCACTTAAACAAATTATTTTTAACAGTCTGTTGCAGCTTCCACAAGGGAGTGCTGCAGTGCTTAAGGCTAGAAACTGATATGGAGGCCATTCTCAAATATGACAGTTCATTGATGGAGGAGGAAGGGGTGCAGCAACTGGTGAAGGAGGAGAGGGGAAACTCTGATGGAACTGAAGGCCACAGTCCTCCTAATTGGTTGCATGTGCGCTGTCTCAGGGTCTAACTCTGTCCCGGCCTCCACAAGTTCACCCAGTGCACCATTATGCAAATACAGTGTCTCCGGCCATAAGTATGTGTACATCTGTCATTGTTTAAATGGAGCTTCCCAAGAACTGCATTGAAGAGTGCAAGGGTGATGTTATTGGACATGTGTACGTGTAAGGCAGGGATGACACCCCTGGAAAAAAGTGTTGGCTGGGGATAAAGTACCAAAGGCTAGCAGCTGGCCCTCTTAGAAAGTATGAGTATGGACCTACTGCTGGCCCTATAAAAATTATGAGTGAGGGTCGGTAGCTGGCCCTATAAAAAAAATAAGTGAGGGATGGCCCTTTAAAAAGTATGAGTGCGGGCCGGCTGCTGGCCCTATAAAATTTCTGAGAACAGGCTGGCTGTTGGCCCTGTAAAAATTTTGAGTGAGGGCCGGCGGCTTGCCCTCAAAAATTTTTGAGTGAGGGCAATATGATTACCGTGTGGATAGGGTGGAGGTGGAGGAGGAAGAGGAAAATAAAATATAAAAATATGAACCGTATACCTTTTTTTGGGGTGGGAAGGGCTGCATGGGAATAAACTAGAAACAGCAGGAACTTTGAATTGGCTTTATCTTCCGTTGCTGTCATCCACTGGGATTGAGCAGTCTAAGCCAATCCAGGCCTGGTTTATTTTGAGAATAGTTGGCCTGTCCATATTTTCAGATGACAGGTGGTTGAGCCTGTTGGTATTTGGCCCCCAACGGCACTAAAAACATCCAAAATCAACTTAAGCAGGTAGGAATCAGTGATTGCAGTCTGCCATGCTAAGATTTGTGTCAACTCCATATACTCCAAGTAAAATTATGACAACTGGCAAGCTGTTGGCCAGCACAAAAAATATGATTAAGGGCTGGCTGCTGGCCCTGTTAAAAATATGAGTATCTAAAGTTACTTCTTTCAGTGTAGATTCTTTCTCTTTCTCTGAAATCTCACTGGATACATAGCATTCAAGTTTTTCTTTTTCAAGAGAGGTCTTCAAAGTGCAATTGTTTTTGGTTTTCTAATATTTTATTGTTTAACGGAATGCTGCTTTTGAAACAAATGTAAGAGGACTATCCCCACAAATTATAGGTTTGTTAGCATTAATTGCACATTTTTATCAGCTGGTTTGTAGTAATTTTTAACTGGTTCAACTTGACTTTTTATATGTCATGCTAGTTTTTCACTACTAAGTTGTGGTGCAGCTTTGCATGTTCCAGATTTATCTGTACTATATGATCTTGGTTTTATACCAGTAACACATTCTTTACTTTTATGAATCAGTTATGTTTTGCATGCAACTAATAAATTTCTAAGAATGCACACACTGTTCTTTCCAATAATCAATTAAACTATTTGTCCTTGCAGAAGCTCAATGTTTTAGGAGACACAGAATCCTCAACTTGAGTTTGTGTACTGGATGTATTTAGTAAACACTCCATTTTCTTATCATTTCCCTTCTTTCATATAGCAAAGACAATCCACGTGCATCCAACAAGCAAGGATATTGCAGCACCTTTGGTAGAATTCTCTTTCAAAGGAATAGGGACACAAATCCAAGGGATCCACTTGGCAACTATAATGTATCCAAAACAACGGTCAGCATTTCGGGGTTATTATTCATATTATTTATTCCATCAAAACATATGCAACGTTTCGCCCTACAAATGGGCTTTTTCAGGCATAAACATTTTCACAGACACAGGGTGGGGAGCATGTATACTTCCATTTCTAGCCCCATAGGGTTTACTATGACCATTTTACAGCCCAGAACATCTCATTCCCATTGACTTGTGTTGGGTTCGTTGTTTGGGGGTCAAGTTTAGCTGCCAAACACAATTTTTTTTCAGTACATATCCATGGTTTCGCTCATCACTTCTGCTCACTAGCAAAGATTTAGACAAATTTGTGAACAATAATTGAGAGAAAAAGTCCTTTATTGTACATAGGAAATTGCTTAGTTCATTTATATTATTTTCGGTGTATATGATTCATGAGAGCAAAATCGTCACTTCAATATTCTGCTTTAGTCGAAGGTAACATTTTATAGTGACAGTTCTGTATACGTTAGTACCAAGTAATGGGAGACATTCTTCATGAAAATTGAGGACTCAAAGCTAGAGATGAGCAAATCTTTTGAAACTTGAGTTCGCTGGCTTCACCAAATCTTCCAAAAAAAACCCTCAAATAATAAATTTGCAAAAATATCAATACTGTACAGCCTGCAATTGCTTATAAAATACATGTGGGGGAGAGAGGAGAGAGAGAGAGAGAGAGATAAGTTTGCTAACCATAATAGCTTATGTACCGCCCGAGGGCTATGGGGTACTCGGTCCCGGGTCGTATATTTACGGGGATAGCTGGGTGGCCGTTGCCTAGTTCCGTGACCCTGGGGGTCGCTTGAAGGGGCTTATGTACAGGAAAATATTTATAGAGTTCGTATCGTGACGCCACTTGCAGGTTGCGGTTATGGGAATGGAACCGCCGCTGCACAGTCTCTCACCGTTGGGGCTGATGTTAGTGGCAGCCTGGATGTTGGGCCCTCCGCAAGTAGGGCCGGGGCCTCAGGTGGTAGGTGATGGAGTTGGGCGTGGAAAGAAGGTAGGCCATACAAGGGATTGCAGTGTAACTGGGTTCTTTACTCACAGCAGGTTGATAGCTGGTACCCGGAAGAAGGCTGGTCCTCACCACTGTTTCCCTTAGTCCCAGTGCCGGTCTGGTGACCAGGTGGCTTCTTTCCCCTGCACCCTTCTCTAGTTGGTGGGTCACCGTGGCTTGGAGCGTCTGGGGGTCTCCTCCTGGTAGTCTCTCAGTCTTTGGTCCATACGGCGGGCAGTGTGAACCCTGTAGGGTCGGTGTTCCGTTCCGGTCCCTGGTTTTCCCGTTACTGCTGGTGCCCCTGGATGTCTAAGGTCAGTGAGGTCCTGGATGGTCCCCTCACTGTGCAGATTTTATCAGGTCTGCCTGGAGCGTTTGCCTGACATAGGGCTCTGTACCCCGTTGGTGCTATGGTTCTGGGAGTACTCCACCATACTCCACCAGCAACCACATGCCTGGGCCCTCAGGTCACCATCACACACTCTCGTCAGTACGGTTACGTCCGTCTCCTCTCACTTCCACTTACTAACTGTCCATCCCCTCCCACTTGGTTGTCGTCTAGTGGACTGGATCGGCTCCACCCCTAGGTAACTATCCATTGGGTCCAACTCTAGTCTGGCACCAGTCCTTGGGGATGGGGAAAAAAACAGGGATTATAATGTGTTTTGCTGCTACTGACACTGGTCTTCCAGGTTCCTGGGGGTAAGCCCTGCATCTTTGCCAGGTTGCAGTACCTTGTAGCTCCCTGATGGCTTCAGGGGCACTACATTTCCCCTTGGTTAATTCCAGCACATCCTCGGACTGCAAAAGTGACACAGGTTAACACTTTTAATTTTAATTTTTAAACATGAACATTCTTCCCTCGCAGAGGAGGCATTTTCTTTAATGTTTCTAAACTGGAGTACCCTTCCCATCAACCACCACCCAAAGGTCCTGGTCCCAAAACCCCTAGGAGGCATGTCATCGGTTTCCATGGTGACTGGGTCTCGGCCGACTCTGCTGCAGACCCTTCCTGCAACCTTTTCATCTCCTTGCTGGTGGTGTCAATGAGAGTCCTTTTGACAAGGTTGTACTCTGGTATTAGGCACAACTGGTGCAACTATTTACAAACAAAAGTTTTTACTGCTGCCAGTCCTGCAGTTTTAGTCCATATTTATCAAACCATTTTGAAAAACAGATTAAAGCAGAACCAACATTCTAGTCTGAAAACATCTGGTAGTACAGCAGGTTATAGCTATCAAGGAATCAGAAAGGGGCCATCTGGGTCGACTGGCCTCCTGGGATCAGCACTCACAGTCTGGGTACACTGGTCCCTTGCAGCTGGAGAACTGGTGCTGTTGCCGAAGTGGGGGCTGGTGTCTCTGCAGCGGCCCCTGCAGGACATATTTCTGCATCCAGGGCATACCAGCCCGGCTCCCCATAGTGGCGGGTATAGGTGATCACATCACCTGGGTGGAGATCTCAACCAGGGTGTCATTTAGGGAGATGAAGTCTCCCACTTTCAGGCCGGGCTCCGCAATGAAACCACATCCCTTTTTCAGGCTGGACTGCTCCACTACCCCCCAGGACAGCAGTCCCCATTTCCTGTAGCTGGTATGACGCAGACGCAGCTTCTCCTGGAGCTCTCTGGCCTCCGCTTGTGCCCGCCGGGCATCCTGCAGCTCCCACTCCTGGGCCAACTGGGTAATCATGGCCTGGCATGCTCCATGGGTGTCCTCCTCAACACGGGACTGCTCCCAGGTGTTGATCGCTGCTCCCTCATTACACAGTTAAGAGGTTTCTATATCTGCAACCGGACAGAAGGCTGGTCCTCACCACTGGTTCCCTTAGTCCCAGTGCCGGTCTGGTGACCAGGTGGCTTCTTTCCCCTGCATCCTTCTCTAGTTGGTGGGTCCCCGTGGCTTGGAGCGTCTCTCAATCTTTGGTCCATGCGGCGGGCAGTGTGAACCCTGTAGTGTCGGTGTTCCATTCCAGTCCTTTGTTTTCCTGTTACTGCTAGTGCCCCCAGACTTCTAAGGTCAGCGAGGTCCTGGATGGTCCCATCACTGTGCAGATTTTATCAGGTCTGCCTGGAGCGTTTGCCTGACATAGGGCTCTATACCCCGTCGGTGCTATGGTTCCTGAGAACTCCACCGTACTTTACCGGCAACCGCATGCCTGGGCCCTCAGGTCACCGTCACACACTCCCATTAGTACGGTTACATCCGTCTACTCTTACTTCCACTTACTAACTGTCTAACTCTCCATCCCCTCCCACCTGGTTGTCGTCTAGTGGACTGGATCGGCTGCACCCCTAGGTGGCTATCCATTGGGTCCAACTCCAGTCTGGCACCAGTCCTTGGGGATGGGGAAAAAAACACTGATTATAATGTGTTTTGCTGTTACCGGCACTGGTCTTCTGGTTCCTGGGGGTAGGCCCTGCATCCCTGCAGGAGAGAGAGAGGACCCTGCTGACCATAAGAGCTTACACTCTACAGGAGAGAGAGCGGACCCTGCTGACCATAAGAGCTTACACTCTATAGGGGAGAGAGAGGACCCTGCTGACCATAAGAGCTTACACTCTACAAGAGAGAGAGGACCCTACTTACCTTACAAGCCTACACTCTACAGGTGAGAGAGAAGACCCTGCTGACCATAAAAGCTTATACTCTACAGGAGAGAGAGAAGATTCTGCTGACCATAAGAGCTTATACTCTAAAGGAGGGAGAGAGAGAGGACCTTGCTGACCATAAGAGCTTACACTCTATAGGGGAGAGAGGACCCTGCTAACCATAAGAGCTTACACTTCAAAAGCCAGAAAGAGAGAGACTCCCCCGATGATATAAGACCTTACACTTTACATGCAAGAGAGAGGACCTCATTGACCATAAGAGATAACACTTTACAGGAGAGAAAGAGGACTCTGCTGGCCTTAAGAGATTACACTCTACAGGAGAGAGAGGAATGCTTGTTCAAAAGAACTTACACTCTACAGAAGAAACTGACTGCTTTAGAAACTGTACTCCATTGGGAACAACTGACTTCTGATGGCCCAGGTCCTGACTGTTACACCTCATGGCTCTCCTGTTGTAAGGAATGAGGTGGCCTCCCATTCCTTGCCTGCTGCGAGCCCTCTTGCTCAGCAGTGCCAAAGGTCTGGCAGACTGCAGGAGATACCTGCTCAGAGAGGCAGCAGAAGGGTGACACCTAGTGGTTCTCCTGTTGCAAGGAGTAAAGCGGTCTCCCATCCCTTGCCTGCCACAGGTCCTCCTGCTTAGCGGCCCTGAAGGTCTGCGAGGTTGTGCAATGTGCAGAGGTTTGCTGCTCAGGGAAGCAGTGAGACTCCTGTTATCTCTGCACATTGTGAGACCGAGGATCCCGCCTCTATATCCCAGAGGCAGGAGGGTGAGCATGCGTGGCGTGTCCTGATTCGCCCACTGACGTCACACGGCTTGATGACGAGGCTGGTGACGTGGTGAAACCTGACTGGCCGGGCTGGGACATCGTGGACCCTGATTGGGTCAAGTCCATCATCTCCGCCTCGCGCCCGCCCTTGGGTGGAGCTACACCTCCTTAAAAGCTTGCCCTGCCATCATGGCGGCGTGCAACTGTCCTTTATTGTTGGATGACTGGCAGTGTGTTGCTACGCCACTGTACAGTCATTTGTTGTCTTCTTGTGGGCTTTGCCCTTGCTGCTCCGGCAGTATCTGGTCTGCAGGCTGTGTTCCTGCCTTGCTGCTCCGGCAGTATCTCGTTTAACAGGCCATGTTCCTGTCCCAGGTGAGCTCCTCGAGTCTCCGCCGGACTCACCTGGTTCTTGAAGCACCCATGTGTGGGTACCTCTGTGCTACCCTCGTGCCATATTCTCGTGACTTCCACTGGCACACGTGCGTGGGCACCTCTGTGCTTCCCCCATGCAACAGGTACACCAAGCTGTGAGCCCCGTGCCATACAACCCTCACTGGTTAGGGCGGGCCGGTGTGCGCAGATTGTCTGTGACCTCAACAGACGATCGCTAGCAGCAACTTCTCACTCTTCACCCACCATAGCAGCGGTACCCTACACCACACAGTGGACCTTGACCGGCGGAAGCTGTCCATATACCATCTTGGCACGCTTCCCCGGGTCCCCCTCGTAACATTACGGTCGCGCCAAAGGTCTGGCTATGGCTGAAGAGCAGCAGCAATTGCTGCGTTATGTGCAGCAGATGGAGTCACGATTGGCAGCAGTAGAGCAGTCATTCTCCGATAAGACTACTCTGACGACAGTCGCCACCAAGGCGGCTACCCAGGCTGTGCTATTGGGAGGAAGGTCACCTCGCCTTGTGCTACCAGAGCGCTTTAGTGGGGACAGCTCCGAGTGCCGTTTATAAACCAGGTCACCACCTACTTAGAGCTGTCCGCGACTCTTTACGCTACCGAGAAGGCGAAGGTAGCCTTCGTCCAGTCCCTGCTCACAGGGAGAGCGCTGAAGTGGTCCACGCCGTTGTGGGAGCGTGGAGATCGGGTGGTGAATAACTTAGCAGCTTATCTTGGAGCCATAAGAATGGTGTTCCTCGGGCCTCAAGTCACCCACGACTCCGTGCTGCGCCTCCTACGACTTCGGCAAGGGTCCGCTTCAGTCGGGGACTTTGTGGTACACTTTAGGACACTTGCTGCAGAGCTGGACTGGCTGGATAAGGTCCTTGTCCCTGTGTTCTGGAAGGGCCTGGCAGGGTTCATCAAAGACGCACTGGCCACGCGTGAGGTGCCTGCCACTTTAGAGTCCCTTGATTCAGGTTGCCTCTCGCATAGACATCCGCCAGGCGGAGCGGAGGCTCGAGGTCTCTTCAGCACTCACGTTTCTCGGCCTAAAAAGCGTCTGGATCCCGTCTTCCACCAGACAGGTCTCCCAGCCAGCCCTGTAGGCGACTCCGTGGAGTCAATGGAGGTGTCCAAAGCGGTCTCCTCTACCCCAGGTCTTGTGTCATCTGCTTTTCCTGTGGGCAGAGGGGACACGTAGCTACCCGATGTCTCAAACCGTCGGGAAAAGACAGCGTCTAGTTTCCATCAGAGGGGGGACTCTAGACGCTACCTCTCCCTCTAGGTTGACTATCAGCGCCCAGTTGCAGTTCGACACTACTGTCTTCTCTGCCCTGGCTTGCTTGGACTCAGGCGCTGATGGCAATTTCATTTTTACCTCCCTGGAAACCCGATAATCAGTTCCCCTGGTTCTTTTGCCCAATCCACTCAAGATCCGGGTAGCCAACGGGTCCCTACTAGTCGATCCCATCACCCAGATCACTGTGCCTCTCAGGATGGACGTACCACTGGGACACCATGAGCAGGTGTCCTTCCTGGTGCTTCCAGAGGGGACGGATGAGATCCTACTGGGTCTCCCCTGGTTGAGACAGCATGCTCCTATACTCAACTGGGCAACAGGGAAGATCTCATCCTGGGCAGAATCCTGTAGGGAGCACCTCGTGACTACCGAACCACCCACTACCATTAGGTCGATTGGGCCCTCAGGAAATACAGGGGGGCCGGGTTTACCGGCATATTATGAGGCCTACAGGGATATCTTCTCCAAGAGGGGCGCAGATACCCTTCCTCCGCACTGGCTATACGATTGCCGAATAGACCTGAAGCCAGGCTCCGAGCCCCCTAGGGGCAGAGTGTATCCACTCTCTGCTCCAGAGACAGAGGCTATGTCCAAATATATTCAGGACAGCCTGGCGAAGGAGTTCATTCGCAAGTCTATTTCACCGGCCAGTGCAGGGTTCTTTTTTGTGCAGAAGAAGGAAGGGGATCTGCACCCCTGTATCAATTACAGGGGATTAAATGCAATCACGATCAAGAACATATACCCGTTGCCCCTCATTACAGAGTTGTTTGATCGATTCCACGGGGCAACGGTCTTCACGAAGCTGGATCTACGCGGGGCGTATAATCTAGTGCGAGTCCGAGAGGGCGATGAGTGGAAGACCGCCTTCAACACCAGGGACAGTCACTACGAGTATCTCGTAATGCCCTTCGGACTCTGCAATGCCCCCGCCGTATTTCAAGACTTTGTGAATGACGTTTTCCGGGATTTGTATCTTTCCGTGGTTGCATACCTGGATGACATCCTTATCTTCTCCCCCGATCTTGCCACCCATCGGAGGGATGTCATCCGAGTACTTAAGAGGCTCCGCACCCATTCGTTATACGCTAAGGCTGCTTTCACACATCCGGCTTGAGCTCTGCGGCTCAATCCGGCTGTGCAAGCTATGCAACGGATGCGGTGAAAACACCGCATCCTTTGCATACGTTTTTCCCATGCGGCCCGTCCGGTTTTTGCCGCTTGTGGCATGCTACTGAGCATGCGCAGTGGCAAAAAACGCATGCGGCGGCCGGATACGGTTTTTGCCGCATCGCGCCGCATCCGGCCGCCATAGGCATGCATTGAAAAATGCGGCTCGATGCGTTTTTTTTTTGCCGCACGAAAAAACGTGCTAGGCAACGTTCCATCCGTCCGCCGCATCGGCTAAATCTGCCGCATGCGGCAAAAACCGGATGGATCGCAAGGCCTTGCGGCACAATGCGGCACTAATTAAAGTCTATGCAGAAAAAACGCAACCGGCAGCAAAAAAAAACGGTTGCGATTTTCCTGCAAAGTGCCGGAGTGTGCCGCATTGCAGAAACCGGAGGTGTGAAAGCAGCCTAAGCTGGAAAAGTGCATTTTTGAACGTGAATCCTTGCCGTTCCTGGGGTATATAGTGTCCAGTCAGGGGTTAGCAATGGATCCGGGGAAGTTGGAGACAGTGATGAACTGGCCTGAGCCCCGCTTGCTGAAGGCGATCCAGCGATTCTTGGGGTTCATCAATTATTATCGCCAGTTCATTCCCAACTTCTTGATGGTGGCAGCACTCATCATTGCCTTTACCCGCAAGGGTGCTAATCCCAAAGCGTGGACACGGGAAACGGTAGAGGCATTTCACACTCTCAAAACCCACTTCTCCAGAGCTCCCATCCTTCATCGTCCAGACATCTCCAAACCCTTTCGATTGGAGGTAGTCGCCTCTTCGGTCGGTGCAGGTGCAGTCCTGTACCAGAAAAACGAACGAGGAAGGAAGCATCCGTGTTTCTTTTTCTCCAAGACCTTTTCTCCGGCCGAGAGGAACTACTCCATAGGAAATAGGGAGTTACTGGTGATGAAACTAGCATTCCAGGAGTGGCGGCATTTCCTAGAGGGTGCGAAGCATCCATTTGAGGTATTTTCCGACCATAAAAACCTCACATACCTCCAGACAGCACAACGCCTGAACCCAAGGCAGGCCCGTTGGTCTCTGTTCTTCTCCCGGTTCCGCTTTATTATCCGCCACCTGGCCGGTGAGAAGAACGTACGGGCCGATGCCTTGTCACATTGTATGGTTATGTTGAGGAGGACGAGGAGGAGCCTCGTCTTGTACTACCCCCGGAGAGCTTGAGGATGGTCACTCCCACTTCTTTGGACCAGGTGCCACCTGGTTAGACCCTCGTTCCTCCTGAACAACGGAGCGAGGTGCTATCATGGGCCCATGCCTCCAAGGTCGGGGGTCACTTCAGGGTCAAAAGGACCAGAGACCTTGTGACCAGGCATTATTGGTGGCCGAGACTACCCCAGGACATACAGGAGTATGTGGGAGCCTGTATGTCGTGTGCACGGAATAAGCAGTCCTGGCAGAGACCGGCAGGTCTTCTTCACCCACTGCCAGTGCCGGATCGTCCCTGGGAAGTGGTAGGGATGGACTTCCTGGGAGATCTGCCCAAGTCAGCAGGGCACAGGGTCGTATGGGTCATCACGGATCACTTCTCTAAAATGGTCCACTTGGTGCCTTTCCCACGACTCCCGACGTCACGTGCTCTCGCCACCTTGTTCAAACGGCATGTATTTAGGCTGCATGGCATGCCTGACAAGGTGGTGAGCAAACGGGGTCCCCAGTTCGCGTCTCGCTTCTGGAGAGAGCTCTGTAAGCTCCTGCAGATAGAGCTGAACATCTCTTCCGCATACCATCCCGAGACCAATGGACTGGTGGAGAGGACCAATCAGACCTTGGTAACTTACCGCCGCCATTTTATCTCCGCGCACCACGACAATTGAGCTAACCTCCTTCCTTGGGCCGAATTTGCCATTAATAAATCGGTCCATGAGTCCTCTGGCCAGACTCCGTTCCTGCTCAATAACGGACAGCATCCCAGAATCCTGGTTCCGATGCCCATTATGTCACCTGATCCTAGAGTGGAGGATTGGGTGACCGAAGCCCGGGAGATCTGGAATAACACCCAGGAGGCCTTTGAGAGGGATAAAGACCGGATGGTGACAACGGCTGATGAGCGCCGCCGCCCTGCACCATCCTTCACCCCTGGTGACCTAGTGTGGCTGTCCTCTATGAATATTAACCTACGGGTACAGGCAGCCAAGTTCGCCCCTAGGTACCTGGGTCCGTTTAATGTACTAGAGCAGGTAGACCCGGTGGCATACCGACTCCAGCTCCCTCCACGCTGGGCTAATGCCAACACCTTTCATTTGTCCCTCCTGAAACCCGTACGAATTAATAAGTTCTCGGGGTCTCTGCCAGCTCAAACTGACTCCCCGTCCGACGACCCTGAGGTAGCGAAGCTTATGGAGACAAAAGTCATACAGGGCATGAGGTACTACCTCGTGGAGTGGGTCGGTCGTGGCCCAGAGCATAGATCCTGGGAAGTGGAGGATCATGTTCGTGCCCCGGGTTTGATAGCAGCCTTCGAGCACGGACAGGAGGGAGGCCTAGACAGGGGGGTAATTTTACACCTCATGGCTCTCCTGTTGCAAGGAATGAGGCAGTCTCCCATTCCTTGCCTGCTGCGACCCCTCCTGCTCAGCAGTAGAGTTGAGCGCGGTTCGAGGTTCTCCAGTTCGCGGCTCGAGTGATTTTGGGGGCTGTTCTAGATAGAACTAGAACTCGAGCTTTTTGCTAAAGCTCGATAGTTCTAGATACGTTCGAGAACGGTTCTAGCAGCAAAAAGACCAGTTAATTCCTAGCTGGCTTTCCGCTGTAATAGTGTAAGTCACTCTGTGACTCACACTATTATGAAATTTCAGTGTATAGTGTGCGGGAACAGCGCATTCAGATCACTGCTGTTTGTATCATTTTTTTTTTCCTTGTCTTCCTTCCCTAAGCGCGCGCGTGTAGTGGAGCGGGCCAGCATGTCAGCCAATCCCAGACACACACACAGCTAAGTGGACTTTTAGCCAGAGAAGCAACGGCATGTGTGATAGGATGTCCATGTCACATATCCCTGCATTATAAAAACGGACATTTTCCTCCAGCACGCCATTATCTGCCTTCTGCGTCCTTGGTGTCAGTCACCGCTGGTGCAGTGCCTATCTCCGATACTGCTGTGTACGCTCTATACACAGCGCTGTACAGAATAGGGATAGCACTTTCTATCAGTCCTTTTAAGGGCTAATACCGGCAGGCTCAGAGCCATAGGTGACAGGTCCGTGAAAACAGAGTTTAACAGCTGCACAAGATAACAGCGTCTGTGTAGCTAAGGTCAGGGATTTCCTCGCTGCATTTCCCCATTAGGAGGGATAGAAAGGCAGGCTTCCTTTCCTCTACCCAGAGACCCACAACCCTGCCACTGTACCCTCCTGCCCTTTGCACACTCAAACTCATTGTTACTAAGCCATTATACTAGCAAACACTGAGTGAACTTAGTGGCATCCTAAACGTGGCTGTTGGACTTCTGTATTGTCCCACTAGTGCAAAGATATTTGCAGCACGTCTGCCTGCATTGCACACTCAAACTCATTGTTACTAAGCCATTATACTAGCAAACACTGAGTGAACTTAGTGGCATCCTAAACGTGGCTGTTGGACTTCTGTATTGTCCCACTAGTGCAAAGATATTTGCAGCACGTCTGCCTGCATTGCACATTCAAACTTCAAACTCATTGTTACTAAGACATTATAATACCAAAAATTGAGTAAACTTAGTGGCATACAAGAAGTGGCTGTTGTACTCCATTAGTGCCCCACTGGTGCAAATCTATGTGCAGCACCTCTGCATGACACCATCCTGCTCTGTTTTTAATAAGCTATAATGATAGCAAAAAATGCTGCCATTTAGTGGCATACAAGAACTGGCTGTTGGACTTCTGTATTGTCCCACTAGTGCAAAGATATTTGCAGCACGTCTGCCTGCATTGCACACTCAAACTCATTGTTACTAAGACATTATAATACCAAAAATTGAGTAAACTTAGTGGCATACAAGAAGTGGCTGTTGTACTCCATTAGTGCCCCACTGGTGCAAATCTATGTGCAGCACCTCTGCATGACACCCTCCTGCTCTGTTTTTAATAAGCTATAATGATAGCAAAAAATGCTGCCATTTAGTGGCATACAAGAACTGGCTGTTGTATTTCATTATTGTCCCACTGGTGCCAAGCTATTTCTAGCACCTGTGCAGGACACCCTCTTGCTCTGTTTTTAATAAGCTATAATGATAGCAAAAAATGCTGCCATTTAGTGGCATACAAGAACTGGCTGTTGGACTTCCATTAGTGCCCCACTGGTGCAAATCTATTTGCAGCACCTCATGACACCCTCATGCACATTTTGCTACGCTAATTTTATAGCAAACTCAGGGAATTCCTTGCTGCATTTGATCATTCGGAGGGATAGAAAGTGAGGCTTCCTTTATCTTGTCCTTCTGTTCATAGACAGCATCTCCAAGTCCACACCCGAAGAGCAATTTCTCCTCCACGTCTAAGTGTGGAGAGGCAGCTAGTGCGCATGCGTGTGCCGATTTACCCCAGCCGCAGCCTAACTACAGTGTTTCGCCTAGTGAGTATGCTCAGCCTGACTGTGCCATTCCTGAGGCTAAGTCTTCATTTCGGGATACAGCGCATGCTCCCACACTTAGTGCGAAAAGCCTCTTTGCACAGGTACTTGCACTCCGTGCCGGGTCTAAGTCCTGTTTTGTGCCTAGACACCATGCTAAAGCTGATAGTCTTTTTTCGGAGACTGTATTTCATGCTACTGAGCATGCTCAGGCACTTACTGCATCAGAGACTAGGTCCGGTAATGAACTCTTTGGCACTGCCCCTGATGTGGGGGGCCCATATAGACCACAGGGCATCAGGTGTCCTGACGATGTGGCCAGGCCACTCCCAAATGGCTTACAGAGGCCCGCCCCTATGACTTGTCACCTCATTATTGATGGTCAGACGATGACTGGTGAGGTGTTTGTGTCGTGGCAGCCATGAGGTCATTATTGAAGTTGCGGTTCCAAATAGGACGCTAATTATGCCACTCATGACGTGTCACTCTGCTTTTGTCTTCAGGAGGTGCATTGTGGTCCACCCTGGTTTGGGGCGGACACAGGTTATAAAACGGGCTTGAGCCAACAAGGAGGTGCGCAGTCTTCTATTATGCTCCGAAAGAGCACACCTCCATGTGTTGAACCCATTGCGGCTTTAGGCCAGAGGTAGGCAGGGATAGGGCGTCAATGCAGGCCGCCACCACAGTTGGTAACGCAGAATGGTTAAGACCAGCTCCTGTACTACAAGTCCTGCTTGTGCAGCCCAGTGGCATTAACAGGCCTGCTGCTGCTGATGCGCCTGCTGTCCACAGTTGTGGCCCCAATGCACACGGTCAGCGTACTCAATGGCCCCTGTGATGTTAACAGGGAGTTCCTGGGCTGGGTGGGCGTGTGGACCCTGTGACGCTAACAGGGCTCCCAGTCTATAGATCCCAGTGGCGTCTAACTCGGTTCAAGCAACTATTAGTTTCATAGCCACACAGATCTGTATCCTCCACCTAACCTTCTAGTTTCCAACCTCTCCTTTTCCATCTGGGAGCACGGTGGACATTGACTGCTGATGGGGATATATACCTTTCTCTTTCTTTTCTTATTAATTTTCGTTATATAGCGGTAACATAGTATATACCACCTTATCCAAATCTGCCAGTCCCACCGTAACAGATGGTGTTTCTTCATCAAATGTTACTTTTGCTTAACCACCAAACCCACGGACAAAAACTTTTTTCCCCTTTCCAACATAACTGTTCCCCTTTCCACCAGCATCTGTCCTTTTTCAACTCATTTGGTATATGACCAAAAGTGCAACTCTGCAGGGACACCGTACTCAATGCCATCTCAGCACAGAAGCCAGCCCTCGGTCCCTGAGATGTGGACAAGTAAAAGACCATTTCCTCCTATCCATGACAAAGTGTTGAGATTCACTCTGTGCAGCACTGGTGTTTACTGGAAAAGCAGATCTAAGAATCCGTACCACCTTCTGCAGATACTCCTGTATACGTGCGTCCCTTTCTATGGCAGGAATTATTTCGCCAAATTTTGTCTTGTTCCAGGGATCTAACAGTGTGGCAACCCAGTAGTTAGCATTACTTCGAATTTGTACAATCCGAGGGTCATGTTGTAGGTAGTGCAGCAAGAAGGCGCTCATGTGTCTAGTGCATCCAGGAGGACCAAGTCCTTAGTGTGTTGGTGGCAGAGAGGTGAGAATTGTGCCTCCTTCCTCTGCCCTCTCCCCACAACCTCGCACAACCGAAATGTGAGCAAGCTCTCACTCATCTGCTGAGTCTTCCATGCCCATCGCCAGTTCGTCCTCCATTTCTTCATCGGCTCCTGCACCTTCCTCAACAATTTTTGCTGATACTATGCGCCCTTGTTAATCCCTCTCCCCCACCATGACTGCCGCCTAGGTGCCGCTCACCATCTGGACCTTGTAGATCTTATTATCTCTTCTGCATATGACTCCTCCTGTACTTCCTCCCCTTCCTCTTGGACCAACACCTGACTCCGAATAATGCTTACAGTGTGCTCCATTTTGTAGATGACCAGAATTGTCACGCTGAGAATGGCATCGCCATTGCTAAACATCTTCGTCGACATTTGTAAACTGTGTAGAAGGGTGCATAGGTCCTTGATCTGACACTACTCCAGCAGCGTGCTCTGCACCACCTCTGGATCAAGTTAGCCCAGGGTATACGTTAGACCGTATTTCAGCAGGGCTCTGCGGTGCTGCCACAGATGCTGCAACATGTGCAGATTCCAATTCCTGCGTGTCGGAACATCGCATTTCCGGCGTTTAACCGCCAGACCCTAAGACTTCAGGAGCGATGAAAGTTGTTGAGCTGCTGGGTGTGAAGGATGCAAGTGAGCACATAGCAGCGTGCCCGCTGCACAAGGCCATGTAGGCCGGGATGGTATTTTAAAAATTGCTGGAGAATCAGATTCAACACGTGAGACATACAAGGCACGTGTGTCATTTTGCCCTGCCGAAGGGCCGCAGACAGATTTGCATCATTGCCGCACACGGCTGTTAAGTCACCAACGTAGTCCACTCAATCAATTTGTACTCCGGTCGCCAGGTGACAACGTGTTCCTTTCGTGCATAGTGCTGATGATGGGAAAGGAGTCGATGCCAGCGGCGCAGGTGGATGCAGGTTATAGTCACCCACTGGGTTGCGTTACCTTGACAGATACATAACCACAGGCTGAATGTAGGTGGTGGGTATCTCACAGATGAAGTACCATCATTCAGCTACAACCAATGGGAAGACACCACACCCTTTTTTAGGCTCCTCCTGTCTGCAGACCACTGCCAGACAAAGCTATGAACCTCTTGTTACTGTTACCCCCAGTTCAGTTTTATGATTTTGTGTGCTTGTTACCTGACTACTTTTCCTGCTTGCTGTTTATGTACCTCGTTGGCCGATCCGCATTTCACCTCTGCTTGTTTTCTGATTAAATCCTGGCCATCCCATTCTGTTCCTCTTCCTCAATTAATGTTTTTGACCCTGCATGACTACGATTCTCTGGAACTGCAGCCTTCCACAGGTATTGATCAACTTGGGCCCTGTATAATTCCAAATTACTGTATAGGGGTTAAAGGGTTTCAGGGTTCTGGGTGTCCAGCTTGGTGAGTGGCTTGCCTCTAGCCTATCCTTTACAGCCCATCTGAGTGTGTCGATCCAGGCAGGCATTACACCGTGCCCTCTGCAGAAGGCCATGTAGGCCGGGATAGTGTTGTAAAAATTGCTGGACAACCAGGTTGAACACGTGAGCCATACAAGGCACGTGTGTCACATTGCCCTGAAGAAGGGTCGCAGACTGGTTTGCATCATTGTCGCACCCGACCTTCCCTGGCTGCTGGTTGAGTGGAGACAACCATTGATGAAACTCGGTCTCACTCTCCAGAGCTTACCGTCCACAACTCCTCAGCGGTGTGACTCACATTTCCTAGACATTTCTAAGTAAAGAGTCGACCGCATCATGCTGTTGAGCTGTGCTGCCAGCATAGTAAGGAGGTGTGTGGGATTCCTTGGGTGCAGTTACAAGGAAGGGTGGCCTGACCACACAGGGTTTGGGCCGAGGTGGAGGACCCACACGAGGTTGAGGAGGCAGAAGCAGTGGAGGAACTTGTACATACAGAGGAAGGATTGACACACAAGTCGTGGGGACGGCAAGACTTGTACAGCAAACCCTTCTCCATCTCTCACCATAGTTACCCAGTGCCCAGTCAGCAATATGTAACTCCCCTGTCCATGCTTACTGGTCCAAGTATCTGTGGTGAAATGCACCCTGTCACACACAGAGTTTCTCAAGGAATCGGTGAAGTTGTGTGCGACCTGCTGTGGTAGCGCGGGCACGCCTTTCTTGGAGAAGGAGTGACGACTGGCCATCGGCTCTTGGGGCACTGTAATGGGCATAAGGTCTCAAAAGAGTGTAAAGGCAGCTTTCTGTTGCCAACAAGTTGCAGATGATGAAACTCAACCTCTTAGGCATGTCATGCCCTTCGAAAATCATGTAAAACACAGCGAGGAAACTCCAACCCCAGTCTCCCTCGTTTTCAATAATTGGGCCACACACACCCCACTTGACTGGCATCAGTTGACCCCCCTTTTGAAAAAGAAAAAGATGCTTTGCATGAAGCACTCTCAAAAATACGAGTGCCTTTCACCTCCCCTGGATGACCCAGGGGAAGAAAAGTCCTCTGAGAGCCATGACTTGTTCATCTTGGTTCTTTTACAAACACAGCGAGGGGACTCCAACCACAGTCTCCCTCGTTGCCACTAATTGGGCCACACACACCCCACTTGACTGGCATCAGTTGACCCCCCTTTTGAAAAAGAAAAAGATGCTTTGCATGAAGCACTCTCAAAAATACGCGTGCCTTTCACCTCCCCTGGATGACCCAGGGGAAGAAAAGTCCTCTGAGAGCCATGACTTGTTCATCTTGGTTCTTTTACAAACACAGCGAGGGGACTCCAACCACAGTCTCCCTCGATTCCACTAATTGGGCCACACACACCCCACTTGACTGGCATCAGTTGACCCCCCTTTTGAAAAAGAAAAAGATGCTTGGCATGAAGCACTCTCAAAAATACGCGTGCCTTTCACCTCCCCTGGATGACCCAGGGGAAGAAAAGTCCTCTGAGAGCCATGTCCACATTGTCAGTGGACAGACACGTGTGCTTATCTGCCAGCAGACCCCCAGCAGCACTGAAGACAGGTTCCGAGAGAACGCTGGCTGCAGGACACGACAAGATCCCCAAGGCGTACATGGCAAGCTCAGGCAATTTATCCAGATTGGAAGCCTAAAATGAGCAGGGCTCAAGTTGCACAGTAATGGCATCGACCTTGCATATACTCATATATCTGTGTCTCCTCCTCTTTTTCCTTGTCCTGCTCTTTTGTTTTCGCATGAGTATATGTCCTTGTCACTTTCCCATGTGTTTGTGTTGTGTTGTGAGTTGTTTGTCACCTTTTGGACACCTTTGAGGGTGTTTTCTAGGTGTTTTTATGTGTTTGTGATTGCCTGCCATTGTTTCCTATGCGGTTTGAGTTCGGTTCGTCGAACTGAACTCAAACAAGACTTCCGTTCGACGAGCCGAACCACGACCAGTTCGCTCATCTCTACTCAGCAGCGCCAAAGGTCTGGCAGATTGTGCAGTGTACAGGAGATACCTGCTCAGAGAGGCAGCAGAAGGGTGACACCTAGTGGTTCTCCTGTTGCAAGGAGTGAAGCGGTCTCCCATTCCTTGCCTGCTGCAGGTCCTCCTGCTCAGCGGCCCCAAAGGTCTGCGAGGTTGCGCAATGTGCAGTGGTTTGCTGCTCAGGGAAGCAGTGAGACTCCCGTTATCTCTGCACATTGTGAGACCGAGGATCCCGCCTCTATATCCCAGAGGCAGGAGGGTGAGCATGTGCAATGCGTGGCGTGTCCTGATTCGCCCACTGACGTCACACGGCTTGATGACGAGGCTGGTGACGTGGTGAATCCTGACTGGCCGGGCTGGGACGTCGTGGATCCTGATTGGGTCAAGTCCATCATCTCCGCCTCGCGCCCGCCCATGGGTGGAGCTACACCTCCTTAAAAGCTCGCCCTGCCATCATGGCGGTGCGCAACTGTCCTTTATTGTTGGATGACTGGCAGCATGCTGCTATGCCACTGTACAGTCATTTGTTGTCTTCTTGTGGGCTTTGCCTTTCCTGCTCTGGCACACGTGTGTGGGCAACACTGTGCTTCCCCCGTGCAACAGGTACACCGAGCTGTGAGCTCCGTGCCATACAACCCTCACGGGTTAGGGTGGACCGGTGTACGCAGATCATCTGTGACCTCCAACAGACGATTGCTAGCAGCAACCCGCTCACTCTTCACCCACCATAGCAGCGGTCCCCTACACTACACCACACAGTGGACCTTGACCGGCGGAAGCTGTCCATATACCATCTTGGCACGCATCCCCGGGTCCCCCTCCTAACAACTGACCATCACTGTGAAAGGTATGATAATCCACTAGATGTCATATCGGCAGTGGAAACTTGCGTGGCAATGCAGAATTATCTCTACTGGTAAGAATAACATTCATGAAATTAAAAGAATGTGCTATTCTGATCCAATTTTGAAGATAAGAATTGGATATACTCAATGGGTTTGTGTGCTGTGTAATAAAAAATCAAGCAGCACACAGTCATTTTACAAGGATGTGTGAATACAGCGTAAGGCCTCCGGTACGTGTTTGGTCAGTTTCTTCATGTACCGGAGACACGGGTGTGACGACATGGACACCCGATGCCTCTCATGGGTTAAAGTTTCTTAACATTCAGCCAGACGTATTGTTCTATTGTGTATTACCTCATGTTTGCTTATCTATTGTTTCTCCAGACCCTTCCAGTAACCATTGTAATGTAGTTGTGTATTGCTAATGTGATTACCTTCGTAGCCATTGTCGAGTCTGTGACTTGCAGACTTCGTGTAGATATCCTCAGTCTTTCTATGCACACCATTTAAATGAACATTATCCATGCAGCTTGAAATTCATCCAATGGGAGAAGCAATCTGGTCCAACCAATCCGATGAAGACGCAGTGTATCCAAGTGGAAGGCTGTGGCTATAAAAAGGACTTCTTTAAGCCACCAGGTTGTTGATGGATGCTGATGGATCCAGTCTAAGCTCTTAGGAGCTGACTAGAGGATCAGGATATCTTATGGCTTCAATCTAGGGACTCAGGTTGGAGACCATATCCACAGCCTAGGGATTTCGACTCCGGCTGCCAGGATTGTATCATCATACCAGGACTACCTAAGGAGGACACTCAGGTTGGGACAGTTCAGTCACCTGTTACAGACTTTGCAGACCTCAGACAGCTTCCTAAATCTGGCATTATTCCTTTCTCGGTGGGTGCCTGCCGAAAGCGGGGTGCTGCTGGATTGGAGTAAATAACCCTGGGACCTCTGAGGCATGGACATTCTAAATCCCTGGTGAGCCAGCGGAAGGGTGAGACTCTGTTGCCTGTTACATTTGTGTTTTGCTGGTTATGTGTTATGTGCCATTAATATTTTGGGGATCCAATAAAGTCTAATTATTGTGGTTCCCTCACCCTGTGTTGTCTGAGTAGTGTTACCCCCACGGTTAAGGAGGCCGGCGTTCAGTTGGGATGAGCCCTGAGCCACGCTGTCTTTCTAAAGGCGACGGGTTTTAGTGGATGAGAGCACCCACTGAGCCCCGTGTCTCCACAACAGGCACACATAGACCCATTAAAATCAATGGGTCTGCGCTCACGTGGGTGTTCTGCCATGGACCGTGTGTACGTGTGGAGCATACGTGTGTTCGTGTGCTCCACACGTCAACATGTCCATTTTTCTCCGGCATCTTGGGTGTCACACGGAACGCAAACGGACCACACGGCGGTGTTCCGTGTGACACGCACTGGAGAAAACACACGTGTTTGAGAAAATAAAACAAAAACTTTACTCACCTTCTCCAGCCCTCCTGTCTCTGCCGCTGCTGTCACTTGCTTCCGACCACCGCTCATTATGCTCATTGAATATTCACTTCACTGCGGCCGGAAGCTGCAGCAGCGGGGAGTTGGGAGGACCAGAGACCGAAGTTCGGCACCACGGACAGCGACACCAGGGACAGGTGAGCAGAAAGTTCCCGTTCTCTGTGTGTTATCACGGATAACACACGGAGAACATGTGTGCCATAAACACGGCTCACGCAGGACAATATGCACCTTTGACACGTCCGTGAAAAACATGCGTGATTTTCACGAACTTGTGAAGAAAGAGGCCTAAGGGTGTATGGCGTCATTTTCAGGCATCAATAGAAAATAGAAAATAAAAAATAATGCCTCTGGCAAAAAAAAAAAGTAAAAAGGTGACAAAGAAGATGCTTCAGGAAAAACACTTTTTTCCCTGAAGTATCTTTGTATAACAAAGACAATGCGGGTATGTCTTTGCTACACAACAGGCCGTGTGCCCCTAGCCTAAAGGATATGGACTATAACAAGCTAAATATGAAAACTTAGGTAACAGGTTTCAAATAACTTTTCTTTTTTCTATAAAGAGAACAAATACAGAATAAATACCTTTGTGTTGTTTAAAAGAAACTTTAAAAGACTTATTTTAAGTTTCAGACTTTTTGATGGCATATAATTTGACAGTATAATGGATTTAGGCTGTTGCATAGTTTTACGTGGGAGTAAAATGTTTTATTATTCAGTGTCCTCATGTTATTATGAGTTTAGATCAGAGATGATTAACTCATCTTATCATAGTACTCACTGTTACCTTGATGTGATATGAGGAATTTGAGCGGGGGTTAATTCTTTTCCTTTGCATTAAAGAGCAATATTCATTTTACTTTACATTGTTCGATAGAGATGATCAAATCAGTTCAAGGTGAATCCAAGTTTGCCTCATATTTTACAAATAGATGTGCTCAAATCCGAACATTTGCGTTTCGCTTCAGGTAAGCCCAGCAAGATGTCATTCAGCCGGCATCCATTTTACTAAAATCCTATAGGTAGAAAATGGGTTAAAGAAACCTTGAACACACATCAGAGCTAAGCTTCTTTTGCCACAAAAATTCCCCATCTGAGATCTGTCTTCTGCTCTACTGTCTTCTGTTTTTCAAGTGTAGCAATGAAAATCCTCTTCTGGAACTTCAATCTTGGCTGATGCTTCTGTTGCCGGCTGTCATTCAGAGATTGGTGATGGGCGGTAACACAGATAACTGGAATCGGCGGGTCTAACTGGATTAAAAACAAAACAGGTGCGGCTAGAATTGATCCTGGATATCTAGCCGAATGGTGGTACCCATTAGAGATGAGCGAACCGGTCGCGGTTCGGCTCGAGGTTGGTTCGCCGAACGGACCTCCCGTTCGAGTTCGGTTCGTCGAACGTTCGACGAACCGAACTCGAACTGCATAGGAAACAATGGCAGGCAATCACAAACACAGAAAAACACCTAGAAAACACCCTCAAAGGTGTCCTAAAGGTGACAAACAACACAAACACATTGGAAAGTGACAAGGACATATACTCATGCGAAAACAAAACAGCTGGACAAGGAAAAAGAGGAGGACACACAGATATAGGCATGGCACGCCCTTCTAAAATCATGTAAAACACCGCAAGGTGACTCCAAGCGGAGTCTCCCTTTTTTCCAAAAATTGGGCCACACACACACCCACCCCTTCAGTGGTAGCACTTGTGCCCCAGTTGCACACTTCACAGCTAGATTTGCATCAAGCACATTCAAAAATACGCCATAATTAACCGTCCCCAGGATGACACCAGGGTAGGTAGCTAAGTCTTTCCTGATCCCAGCTCTGTGCAGCTTGGATCATTTATAAAAAACACAGCAATCAAGGGTTACTCCAAGCGGAGTCTCCCTTTTTTCCAAAAATTGGGCCCCACACACACCCACCCCTTCAGTGGCAGCAGTTGTGCCCTAGTTGTACACTTCACAGCTACATTTGCATCAAGCACATTCAAAAATACGCCATTCTTATCCATCCGCAGGATGACACCGGGGTAGGTAGCAAAGTCTTTGCTGACCCATGACTTGTTCATCTTGGCTTCTTTTAAAAACAATGTAAGCAAGGGTTACTCCAAGCGGAGTCTCCCTTTTTTCCAAAAATTGGGCCCCACACACACCCACCCCTTCAGTGGCAGCAGTTGTGCCCTAGTTGTACACTTCACAGCTACATTTGCATCAAGCACATTCAAAAATACGCCATTCTTATCCATCCCCAGGATGACACCGGGGTAGGTAGCAAAGTCTTTGCTGACCCATGACTTGTTCATCTTGGCTTCTTTTAAAAACAATGTAAGCAAGGGTTACTCCAAGCGGAGTCTCCCTTTTTTCCAAAAATTGGGCCCCACACACACCCACCCCTTCAGTGGCAGCAGTTGTGCCCTAGTTGTACACTTCACAACTACATTTGCATCAAGCACATTCAAAAATACGCCATTCTTATCCGTCCCCAGGATGACACCGGGGTAGGTAGCAAAGTCTTTCCTGATCCCAGCTCTGTTCATCTTGGCTTCTTTTAAAAACGCATCAAGCAAGGGTTACTCCAAGCGGAGCCTCCCTTTTTTCCAAAAATTGGGCCCCACACACCCACCCATTCAGTGGCAGCAGTTGTGCCCCAGTTGTACACTTCACAGCTAGATTTGCATCAAGCACATTCCAAAATACGCCATTCTTATCCGTCCCCAGGATGACACCGGGGTAGGTAGCAAAGTGTTTCCTGATCCCAGCTCTGTTCATCTTGGCTTCTTTTAAAAACACAGCAAGCAAGGGTTACTCCAAGCGGAGTCTCCCTTTTTTTCCAAAAATTGGGCCCCACACACCCACCCATTCAGTGGCAGCAGTTGTGCCCCAGTTGTACACTTCACAGCTAGATTTGCATCAAGCACATTCAAAAATACGCCATAATTAACCGTCCCCAGGATGACACCAGGGTAGGTAGCAAAGTCTTTCCTGATCCCAGCTCTGTTCATCTTGGCTTCTTTTAAAAACACAGCAAGCAAGGGTTACTCCAAGCGGAGTCTCCCTTTTTTTCCAAAAATTGGGCCCCACACACCCACCCATTCAGTGGCAGCAGTTGTGCCCCAGTTGTACACTTCACAGCTAGATTTGCATCAAGCACATTCAAAAATACGCCATAATTAACCGTCCCCAGGATGACACCAGGGTAGGTAGCAAAGTCTTTCCTGATCCCAGCTCTGTTCATCTTGGCTTCTTTTAAAAACACAGCAAGCAAGGGTTACTCCAAGCGGAGTCTCCCTTTTTTTCCAAAAATTGGGCCCCACACACCCACCCATTCAGTGGCAGCAGTTGTGCCCCAGTTGTACACTTCACAGCTAGATTTGCATCAAGCACATTCAAAAATACGCCATAATTAACCGTCCCCAGGATGACACCAGGGTAGGTAGCAAAGTCTTTCCTGATCCCAGCTCTGTTCATCTTGGCTTCTTTTAAAAACACAGCAAGCAAGGGTTACTCCAAGCGGAGTTTCCCTTTTTTTCCAAAAATTGGGCCCCACACACCCACCCATTCAGTGGCAGCAGTTGTGCCCCAGTTGTACACTTCACAGCTAGATTTGCATCAAGCACATTCAAAAATACGCCATAATTAACCGTCCCCAGGATGACACCAGGGTAGGTAGCAAAGTCTTTCCTGATCCCAGCTCTGTTCATCTTGGCTTCTTTTAAAAACACAGCAAGCAAGGGTTACTCCAAGCGGAGTCTCCCTTTTTTTCCAAAAATTGGGCCCCACACACCCACCCATTCAGTGGCAGCAGTTGTGCCCCAGTTGTACACTTCACAGCTAGATTTGCATCAAGCACATTCAAAAATACGCCATTCTTATCCGTCCCCAGGATGACACCGGGGTAGGTAGCAAAGTGTTTCCTGATCCCAGCTCTGTTCATCTTGGCTTCTTTTAAAAACACAGCAAGCAAGGGTTACTCCAAGCGGAGTCTCCCTTTTTTTCCAAAAATTGGGCCCCACACACCCACCCATTCAGTGGCAGCAGTTGTGCCCCAGTTGTACACTTCACAGCTAGATTTGCATCAAGCACATTCAAAAATACGCCATAATTAACCGTCCCCAGGATGACACCAGGGTAGGTAGCAAAGTCTTTCCTGATCCCAGCTCTGTTCATCTTGGCTTCTTTTAAAAACACAGCAAGCAAGGGTTACTCCAAGCGGAGTCTCCCTTTTTTTCCAAAAATTGGGCCCCACACACCCACCCATTCAGTGGCAGCAGTTGTGCCCCAGTTGTACACTTCACAGCTAGATTTGCATCAAGCACATTCAAAAATACGCCATAATTAACCGTCCCCAGGATGACACCAGGGTAGGTAGCAAAGTCTTTCCTGATCCCAGCTCTGTTCATCTTGGCTTCTTTTAAAAACACAGCAAGCAAGGGTTACTCCAAGCGGAGTCTCCCTTTTTTTCCAAAAATTGGGCCCCACACACCCACCCATTCAGTGGCAGCAGTTGTGCCCCAGTTGTACACTTCACAGCTAGATTTGCATCAAGCACATTCAAAAATACGCCATAATTAACCGTCCCCAGGATGACACCAGGGTAGGTAGCAAAGTCTTTCCTGATCCCAGCTCTGTTCATCTTGGCTTCTTTTAAAAACACAGCAAGCAAGGGTTACTCCAAGCGGAGTCTCCCTTTTTTTCCAAAAATTGGGCCCCACACACCCACCCATTCAGTGGCAGCAGTTGTGCCCCAGTTGTACACTTCACAGCTAGATTTGCATCAAGCACATTCAAAAATACGCCATAATTAACCGTCCCCAGGATGACACCAGGGTAGGTAGCAAAGTCTTTCCTGATCCCAGCTCTGTTCATCTTGGCTTCTTTTAAAAACACAGCAAGCAAGGGTTACTCCAAGCGGAGTCTCCCTTTTTTTCCAAAAATTGGGCCCCACACACCCACCCATTCAGTGGCAGCAGTTGTGCCCCAGTTGTACACTTCACAGCTAGATTTGCATCAAGCACATTCAAAAATACGCCATAATTAACCGTCCCCAGGATGACACCAGGGTAGGTAGCAAAGTCTTTCCTGATCCCAGCTCTGTTCATCTTGGCTTCTTTTAAAAACACAGCAAGCAAGGGTTACTCCAAGCGGAGTCTCCCTTTTTTTCCAAAAATTGGGCCCCACACACCCACCCATTCAGTGGCAGCAGTTGTGCCCCAGTTGTACACTTCACAGCTAGATTTGCATCAAGCACATTCAAAAATACGCCATAATTAACCGTCCCCAGGATGACACCAGGGTAGGTAGCAAAGTCTTTCCTGATCCCAGCTCTGTTCATCTTGGCTTCTTTTAAAAACACAGCAAGCAAGGGTTACTCCAAGCGGAGTCTCCCTTTTTTTCCAAAAATTGGGCCCCACACACCCACCCATTCAGTGGCAGCACTTGTGCCCTAGTTGCAAACAGGATGTTTTGATTTGCATCAAGCACATTCCAAATCAACAAGCATTTACTCTCCCCAGGATGACACAGGGGTAGTAAATTCCTTCTGGATCCATGACTTGTTCATTTTGATGAACGTCAGTCTGTCCACATTGTCACTGGACAGACGCGTGCGCTTATCTGTCAGCACACACCCAGCAGCACTGAATACACGTTCAGAGACAACGCTGGCAGCTGGACACGACAAAATCTCCAAGGCGTAAGTTGCGAGCTCTGGCCATTTTTCTAGGTTTGAAGCCCAAAAGGAGCAAGGCTCCAGTTGCACAGTCATGGCATCGATGTTCATTTGGAGATACTCCTGTATCATCCTCTCCAGCCGTTGACTATGTGTCAGACTTGTTGTCTCTGGTGGCCTTGCAAAAGAGGGTCTAAAAAAATTATGAAAAGATTCCATAAAATTGCTGTTACCGGCACCAGATACGGTCCTACTGGTACGGGTAGACTGTTGAAGATGACGAGACCGTCCCATGTTTGTCAAGTTACAACTGGGAGATTCACTCCCTGCACCTGCACGATTGTTTGGTGGAAAAGCCGAGCTAAGATCTAGTAACAGCTTCTGCTGATACTCCTGCATACGTGCGTGCCTTTCTATGGCTGGAATTATGTCACAAAATTTGGACTTGTACCGGGGATCTAATAGTGTGGCAATCCAGTAGTCATCATCACTTCCAATTTTGACAATACGACTGTCATGTTGGAGGTAGTGCAACAAAAAGGCACTCATGTGTCTTGCGCAGCCATGCGGACCAAGTCCACGCTGTGTTTGTGGCATAGAGGTGCTACCCGTTCTTTCTTCCTCTGACATCTGACCCCAACCTCTTTCAACTGAAATTTGACCAAGGTCTCCCTCATCCGCTGAGTCTTCCATGTCCATGGACAGTTCGTCCTCCATTTCTTCATGTTCTCCTGCACCTTGCTCAACATTTCGCCTGCTACTATGCGCCCTTGTCGATCCCTGTCCCCCTTGGTCCCATGCCTGCTGCGTTGGTGATGATGAACGTCTGGACCTTGGTGATGTTGTTGTCCCTTGCGCATATGAATCCTCCTGTAGTTCCTCCCCTTCATGTTGTCCCACCCCCTGACTCCGAATAGTGTTTAGCGTGTGCTCCAGCATGTAAATGACTGGAATCGTCATGCTGATAATGGCATTGTCAGAGCTAAACATATTCGTCGCCATGTCGAAACTGTGCAGAAGGGTGCATAGGTCCTTGATCTGAGACCACTCCATCAGGGTGATCTGCCCCACCTCTGCATCTCGTTGGCCCAGGCTATACGTCATGACGTATTGCACCAGGGCTCTGCGGTGCTGCCACAGTCGCTGTAACATGTGGAGAGTTGAATTCCAGCGTGTCGCCACATCGCATTTCAGGCGATGAACCGGCAGGCCGAAAGACTTCTGGAGCGATGCAAGTCGCTCAGCTGCGGCGCTTGAACGGCGGAAGTGAGCAGACAGTTTTCGTGCCCTGTTCAGAAGGCCATCTAGGCCGGGATAGTGTGTTAAAAATTGCTGCACGACAAGGTTCAACACGTGAGCCATACAAGGTACGTGTGTCACCTTGCCCAGGCGAAGGGCCGCACCCAGGTTTGCAGCATTGTCGCACACGGCCTTACCAGGCTGCAGGTTGAGTGGAGACAACCATTTATTAAACTCGGACCGCAGAGCTGACCACAACTCCTCAGCTGTGTGACTCTTATTACCAAGACATGTCAAGCTAAAGACCGCCTGATGCCGTTGCGCTCTGCTGCCAGCATAGTAATGAGGGGTGCGTGATTCCTTCTGCGCAGTGAGAACGCTGGTGGCCTGACCAGGCAGGCTTGGGGCGGAGGTGGAGGACCCAGATGAGGTGGAGGATGCAGAAGCAGTGGCGGAACTTGGACAGACAGAGGATTGACACACAAGTCGTGGGGACGGCAAGACTTGTGCAGCAGACCCTTCACCATCTATCACCATAGTTACCCAGTGCCCAGTCAGCGACATGTAACGTCCCTGTCCATGCTTACTGGTCCAAGTATCGGTGGTGAAATGCACCCGTTCACACACAGAGTTTCTCAAGGAAGCGGTGATGTTGTGTGCGACATGCTGGTGTAGCGCGGGCACACCTTTCTTAGAGAAGTAGTGGCGACTAGGCATCTGGTACTGGGGCACAGCGACAGACATAAGGTCTCTAAAATCCTGTGTGTCCACTAGGCGGAAAGGCAGCATTTCGGTAGCCAACAGCTTACAGAGGGATAGAGTCAACCTCTTAGCTTTGTCATGGGTCGGAGGAAGTGGCCTTTTATTTGACCACATCTGAGGGACAGAGATCTGGCTGCTGTGTGTAGACGGTGTTGAGTAGGGTGTCCCTGGAAAAATGCAGGTTTGTGAGGAAAGTGCAGGCGGAGACATGATGTTGCCTTCATCCAACGTTGGTGCTTTCGATGTCTGAGAGAGCTGTACACACTCACTTGTTTCCCCTTCCAAACCAACTGATGACCTTACAAGCAAACTGCCTGTTGCGGTTACAGTGGTGGAAGTTTTGCGTGGAAAAACAGGTGTGACAGCTGTCCCCACAGTCCTAGAAGATGAAGAGCGCGCGGATGCACTGGAAGGGGCGGGCGGTGGATGGTTCGCTCCGCTAGGCCGCATTGCAGCACGGTGAGCTTCCCACCGGGACTTATGATATTTAGTCATGTGACGATTCATGGAAGAAGTTGTCAAACTGCTGAGGTTTTGACCTCTACTAACAGAATCATGACAAATGTTACATATCACATGAGTTGGGCGATCTTTTTCGATGTGAAAAAAGGACCAGGCTAGGCAAGGCTTAGAGGCCATGCGACCTGTTGATCCACCCCGAATAATGCTCATAGGCAGAGTGGTGGCTGAGGATGCAGTTGTAGACGTGCTACCAGTGCTCCGACTCTGTCCAGGAAGGCGCAAGGTAACTTCGTCGTCGGTTGCATCCTCCTCCACCGCCTCTGTTGACCTCCTCGAGTGCCTGACTGGGGGTTGACAGTAGGTGGGATATAGAACGTCATCATCAATTGTTGTGTTTGCACTCCCCTCCCCCTCAGACCGAGCCTCTTCTTGCCCTGACCGAATATTTAAGTTGTCATCCCAATCGGGTATCTGCGTCTCATCTTCATCAGTATGTTCCTCATTGTCTATAACCACAGGTGTTACAGTTTGTGACAAAGGGTCAACATTATGCTCAGAAACTTGGTCCTCACGGCCTGAATCAGAGTCACAAAGGTTCTGGGCATCACTGCAGACCATTTCCTGTTCTGTACTCACTGTAGCTTGGGAGCAGACCTCTGATTCCCAGGCTATAGTGTGACTGAACAGCTCTGCAGACTCAGCCATCTCAGTTCCACCATACTGTGCAGGGCTGATGGAGACTTCAGAGCTGGGAGAAATCAAGTGTGATTGGGATGACAACTCAGAGGACTGGTGTTTTTTGGATGCGGTACTTGAAGTGGCTGAGAGGGCACTTGTTGGACCACTTGAGATCCATTCAAGCATTTTCCTTTTTTGCCCATCATCTACCTTTGTTCCTCTTGTTCGTGTCCGTAAAAAAGGGAGCACATCGGATTGTCCACAATAAGTAGTAGACATCTTACTTTTGCTAGTAGATGGTCTATCTGCAGCAGATGATAATGGAGCTTTGCCACCTTCCCCACTGACAAAACCTTTTTTGCCTTTTCCACCACGCCTCTTCCCCTTTCCACCAGCATCTGTCATTTTGCCACTCATGTTGATTGCGACAAGATTGTGGACTGAAAATGTGGTAGTAAAAATTGAGAGGTGGTGAAGATTGCAGTGGTGGTCTAGCTTTATTAACAGCAGAATAATAAAGAATAAATATCCCTGACAATGTAACTTAGTTATAATTAGTTGGAGTGTGCAACGCAGGCAGACGTGCTGCAAATGTCTTGGCACTAGTGGGACTAAAGCAAAGTCCAATAGCCACGTATAGGATGCCACTAGGTACACTGAGTGTTTGCTAGTATAATGGCTTAGTTATAATTAGTTGGAGTGTGCAACGCAGGCAGATGCGCTCTGCAAATGTCTTGGCACTAGTGGGACTATAGCAAAGTCCAATAGCCACGTATAGGATGCCACTAGGTACACTGAGTGTGTGCTAGTATAATGGCTTAGTTATAATTAGTTGGAGTGTGCAACGCAGGCAGATGCGTTCTGCAAATGTCTTGGCACTAGTGGGACTAAAGCAAAGTCCAATAGCCACGTATAGGATGCCACTAGGTACACTAAGTGTTTGCTAGTATAATGGCTTAGTTATAATTAGTTGGAGTGTGCAACGCAGGCAGATGCGCTCTGCAAATGTCTTGGCACTAGTGGGACTATAGCAAAGTCCAATAGCCACGTATAGGATGCCACTAGGTACACTGAGTGTGTGCTAGTATAATGGCTTAGTTATAATTAGTTGGAGTGTGCAACGCAGGCAGATGCGCTCTGCAAATGTCTTGGCACTAGTGGGACTATAGCAAAGTCCAATAGCCACGTATAGGATGCCACTAGGTACACTGAGTGTGTGCTAGTATAATGGCTTAGTTATAATTAGTTGGAGTGTGCAACGCAGGCAGATGCGCTCTGCAAATGTCTTGGCACTAGTGGGACTATAGCAAAGTCCAATAGCCACGTATAGGATGCCACTAGGTACACTGAGTGTGTGCTAGTATAATGGCTTAGTTATAATTAGTTGGAGTGTGCAACGCAGGCAGATGCGCTCTGCAAATGTCTTGGCACTAGTGGGACTATAGCAAAGTCCAATAGCCACGTATAGGATGCCACTAGGTACACTGAGTGTGTGCTAGTATAATGGCTTAGTTATAATTAGTTGGAGTGTGCAACGCAGGCAGATGCGTTCTGCAAATGTCTTGGCACTAGTGGGACTAAAGCAAAGTCCAATAGCCACGTATAGGATGCCACTAGGTACACTAAGTGTTTGCTAGTATAATGGCTTAGTTATAATTAGTTGGAGTGTGCAACGCAGGCAGATGCGCTCTGCAAATGTCTTGGCACTAGTGGGACTATAGCAAAGTCCAATAGCCACGAATAGGATGCCACTAGGTACACTGAGTGTGTGCTAGTATAATGGCTTAGTTATAATTAGTTGGAGTGTGCAACGCAGGCAGATGCGTTCTGCAAATGTCTTGGCACTAGTGGGACTAAAGCAAAGTCCAATAGCCACGTATAGGATGCCACTAGGTACACTAAGTGTTTGCTAGTATAATGGCTTAGTTATAATTAGTTGGAGTGTGCAACGCAGGCAGATGCGCTCTGCAAATGTCTTGGCACTAGTGGGACTATAGCAAAGTCCAATAGCCACGTATAGGATGCCACTAGGTACACTGAGTGTGTGCTAGTATAATGGCTTAGTTATAATTAGTTGGAGTGTGCAACGCAGGCAGATGCGCTCTGCAAATGTCTTGGCACTAGTGGGACTATAGCAAAGTCCAATAGCCACGTATAGGATGCCACTAGGTACACTGAGTGTGTGCTAGTATAATGGCTTAGTTATAATTAGTTGGAGTGTGCAACGCAGGCAGATGCGCTCTGCAAATGTCTTGGCACTAGTGGGACTATAGCAAAGTCCAATAGCCACGTATAGGATGCCACTAGGTACACTGAGTGTGTGCTAGTATAATGGCTTAGTTATAATTAGTTGGAGTGTGCAACGCAGGCAGATGCGTTCTGCAAATGTCTTGGCACTAGTGGGACTAAAGCAAAGTCCAATAGCCACGTATAGGATGCCACTAGGTACACTAAGTGTTTGCTAGTATAATGGCTTAGTTATAATTAGTTGGAGTGTGCAACGCAGGCAGATGCGCTCTGCAAATGTCTTGGCACTAGTGGGACTATAGCAAAGTCCAATAGCCACGTATAGGATGCCACTAGGTACACTGAGTGTGTGCTAGTATAATGGCTTAGTTATAATTAGTTGGAGTGTGCAACGCAGGCAGATGCGCTCTGCAAATGTCTTGGCACTAGTGGGACTATAGCAAAGTCCAATAGCCACGTATAGGATGCCACTAGGTACACTGAGTGTGTGCTAGTATAATGGCTTAGTTATAATTAGTTGGAGTGTGCAACGCAGGCAGATGCGCTCTGCAAATGTCTTGGCACTAGTGGGACTATAGCAAAGTCCAATAGCCACGTATAGGATGCCACTAGGTACACTGAGTGTGTGCTAGTATAATGGCTTAGTTATAATTAGTTGGAGTGTGCAACGCAGGCAGATGCGTTCTGCAAATGTCTTGGCACTAGTGGGACTAAAGCAAAGTCCAATAGCCACGTATAGGATGCCACTAGGTACACTAAGTGTTTGCTAGTATAATGGCTTAGTTATAATTAGTTGGAGTGTGCAACGCAGGCAGATGCGCTCTGCAAATGTCTTGGCACTAGTGGGACTATAGCAAAGTCCAATAGCCACGTATAGGATGCCACTAGGTACACTGAGTGTGTGCTAGTATAATGGCTTAGTTATAATTAGTTGGAGTGTGCAACGCAGGCAGATGCGCTCTGCAAATGTCTTGGCACTAGTGGGACTATAGCAAAGTCCAATAGCCACGTATAGGATGCCACTAGGTACACTGAGTGTGTGCTAGTATAATGGCTTAGTTACAATTAGTTGGAGTGTGCAACGCAGGCAGATGCGTTCTGCAAATGTCTTGGCACTAGTGGGACTAAAGCAAAGTCCAATAGCCACGTATAGGATGCCACTAGGTACACTAAGTGTTTGCTAGTATAATGGCTTAGTTATAATTAGTTGGAGTGTGCAACGCAGGCAGATGCGCTCTGCAAATGTCTTGGCACTAGTGGGACTATAGCAAAGTCCAATAGCCACGTATAGGATGCCACTAGGTACACTGAGTGTGTGCTAGTATAATGGCTTAGTTATAATTAGTTGGAGTGTGCAACGCAGGCAGATGCGCTCTGCAAATGTCTTGGCACTAGTGGGACTATAGCAAAGTCCAATAGCCACGTATAGGATGCCACTAGGTACACTGAGTGTGTGCTAGTATAATGGCTTAGTTATAATTAGTTGGAGTGTGCAACGCAGGCAGATGCGTTCTGCAAATGTCTTGGCACTAGTGGGACTAAAGCAAAGTCCAATAGCCACGTATAGGATGCCACTAGGTACACTAAGTGTTTGCTAGTATAATGGCTTAGTTATAATTAGTTGGAGTGTGCAACGCAGGCAGATGCGCTCTGCAAATGTCTTGGCACTAGTGGGACTATAGCAAAGTCCAATAGCCACGTATAGGATGCCACTAGGTACACTGAGTGTGTGCTAGTATAATGGCTTAGTTATAATTAGTTGGAGTGTGCAACGCAGGCAGATGCGCTCTGCAAATGTCTTGGCACTAGTGGGACTATAGCAAAGTCCAATAGCCACGTATAGGATGCCACTAGGTACACTGAGTGTGTGCTAGTATAATGGCTTAGTTATAATTAGTTGGAGTGTGCAACGCAGGCAGATGCGCTCTGCAAATGTCTTGGCACTAGTGGGACTATAGCAAAGTCCAATAGCCACGTATAGGATGCCACTAGGTACACTGAGTGTTTGCTAGTATAATGGCTTAGTTATAATTAGTTGGAGTGTGCAACGCAGGCAGATGCGCTCTGCAAATGTCTTGGCACTAGTGGGACTATAGCAAAGTCCAATAGCCACGTATAGGATGCCACTAGGTACACTGAGTGTGTGCTAGTATAATGGCTTAGTTATAATTAGTTGGAGTGTGCAACGCAGGCAGATGCGTTCTGCAAATGTCTTGGCACTAGTGGGACTAAAGCAAAGTCCAATAGCCACGTATAGGATGCCACTAGGTACACTAAGTGTTTGCTAGTATAATGGCTTAGTTATAATTAGTTGGAGTGTGCAACGCAGGCAGATGCGCTCTGCAAATGTCTTGGCACTAGTGGGACTATAGCAAAGTCCAATAGCCACGTATAGGATGCCACTAGGTACACTGAGTGTGTGCTAGTATAATGGCTTAGTTATAATTAGTTGGAGTGTGCAACGCAGGCAGATGCGTTCTGCAAATGTCTTGGCACTAGTGGGACTAAAGCAAAGTCCAATAGCCACGTATAGGATGCCACTAGGTACACTAAGTGTTTGCTAGTATAATGGCTTAGTTATAATTAGTTGGAGTGTGCAACGCAGGCAGATGCGCTCTGCAAATGTCTTGGCACTAGTGGGACTATAGCAAAGTCCAATAGCCACGTATAGGATGCCACTAGGTACACTGAGTGTGTGCTAGTATAATGGCTTAGTTATAATTAGTTGGAGTGTGCAACGCAGGCAGATGCGCTCTGCAAATGTCTTGGCACTAGTGGGACTATAGCAAAGTCCAATAGCCACGTATAGGATGCCACTAGGTACACTGAGTGTGTGCTAGTATAATGGCTTAGTTATAATTAGTTGGAGTGTGCAACGCAGGCAGATGCGCTCTGCAAATGTCTTGGCACTAGTGGGACTATAGCAAAGTCCAATAGCCACGTATAGGATGCCACTAGGTACACTGAGTGTTTGCTAGTATAATGGCTTAGTTATAATTAGTTGGAGTGTGCAACGCAGGCAGATGCGCTCTGCAAATGTCTTGGCACTAGTGGGACTAAAGCAAAGTCCAATAGCCACGTATAGGATGCCACTAGGTACACTGAGTGTTTGCTAGTATAATGGCTTAGTTAGAATGAGTTGGAGTGTGCAGAGGACAAGAGGGTACAGTGGCAGGATTGTGGTGCTCTGGGTAGAGGAATGGAAGCCTGCCTTTCTATTCCCTCCTAATGGTGAAATGCAGGGAGGAAATCCCTGACCTGGGCTACACAGACGCTGTTGCTGTTTGCAGGACCTGTCACCTATGGCTCTCTGACCCTGCCGCTTTGAGCCCTTAAAAGGACTGCTAGAATGTGCTCTCCCTAAGCTGTCTAACGCTGTGTATGCAGCGCATACAGCTGTATCGGCTATAGGACTCAGGAGGACGGAGCTGCGACACTGATGTCTGACACCAAAGACGCAGAAGGCAGATAATGGCGTTCGTGAAGAAAATGTCCGGTTTTATAATGCAGGGACATGTGACATGCAGATCCTATCACACATGCCGTTGCTTCTCTGGCTCAAAGTCCACTTAGCTGTGTGTGTGTCTGTGATTGGCTGACATGCTGGCCCGCCCCACAAGACGCGCGCGCTTAGGGAAGGAAGACAAGAAAAAAAAAAAAAAAATGGCGATCGCCATTATAGAAACAGCAGTGATCTGAAGGCGCTGTTCACGCACACTATACACTGAAATGTGATAATAGTTTGATTCACAGAGTGACTTACACTATTACAGCAGAAACCAAGCTATGATTTAGCTGTTTTTTGGCTGCTAGAACCGTTCTCGAACGTTTCTAGAACTATCGAGCTTTTGCAAAAAGCTCGAGTTCTAGTTCGATCTAGAACATGCCCCAAAATCACTCGAGCCTAGAACTGGAGAACCACGAACCACGAACCGCGCTCAACTCTAGTACCCATATAAGTCTATGAGGACCAGAATCAGTCACTTAAAGATAGTGGTAGAAGGGATAGGGGGATTAGTGCAAGTACGCTATACTTACTGAGTCTCTGGCTCGGCTGTAATTGCTCCCATGGCCTTTCACACTTCTTCCAAGGCAGCTCATTATCGCTCCTCCATATGCACTGTTTTCCCCGCCCACCGGCTGTCCCCATATCTGTGATTGGTTGCCTGAGTGACAGTGTCAGACTGCAACCAATCACAGACCCTGTCTGTGGGTCCCTATCATACTGTAGAACCTTAATATATAAATAAATTCACGTAGATTCCCCCATATTATGATGCCCAGCACAGATAAAGCATATGGTTAAAGGGTGCAGCCCCCAGCCGTGCGCTTATCTTCGCTGTGTATCAAAATAAGAGGAACCCATGCATCCCCCCAATTTTGATACCCTGCGATGATAAAGCCAACAGTTGGGGGCTGGTATTTTCAAGCTGAGGAGACCCATGTTATTGAGCCCCCCCAACCTAAAAATAGCAGCTTGCAGCCACCCAGGATTGTTGCATCCATTAGATGTGACAGTCCTGGCACTTTACCTGGCTCTTCCTGATTGCCCTGATGTTGTGGCAATCAGGGTAATAAGTGGTTAAGAGCAGCAACATCTACCACTAAGCCCTAGATTAGTAATGAGAGGCATCTATGAGACCCCCCGATCACTAATCTGTAAGTGAAAAGAAATAAACAGAAACACACAAAAAATCCTTTATTTGAAATAAAATACAAAAAACACCCACTTTCACCCCTCTATGAACCCCAAAATACCCCTGCAGGTCTGATGTAATCTACACGAGGTCCCACAACGATTCCAGCTCTGCAAAATCTGAAGTGACAGGAGACGGTCATAGAACATGACCGCCCGCTATGGGCGTCAGGCAGAGACTGAGCCGTGCGATGAGTGGTGATGTCACTCAGGTTATTGGCAGTCACAACTGGAGGTTCCCGCAGGTCTCCCCCTGTGATCACAGGCAACCTGACCTCAGGTGACCTTAGTAAACTCAGCAGTCTCACATTTGAGTTCACTGTCCTGCATCTCCTGGCAGAAAACAGCAGTTTTCTTGCCAAGAGATGCAAATTTGGTGTTGAAATTTTTACAACATATTCCTGCACTCAATGAACACTTCCTGGCAAAAACAGTTGCATGCCTGCCACATCATACCGCATGCGGTATTGATGCTTTTTTTGCCAGAAGGTGTCACCAAATTTGCATCTATTGGCCCCAAAATACAAACAAACGGTTTTGATGCTGTTTCAGTGTGCTTTTCTGCCAGGAGGTATAAATAAATTTTGTGCTGAAATGTCTGCACCAGATTTTGGCTCCAAATTTGCACCACCTTGCATTTTTGGGCCAAGATTTGTAAATTTGTTGATTAAATTTTTACACCACATTCCTGCACCCAATATTACAGTACACCACTAGCAAAAAAAAAATTGCATCATTACTGCATCATCCTTCATGCATTTTTTTTCAGCTGTAGATTGGGTGTAGGACTATGCTGTAGAGATTTCAGCAGCAAATTTGCATCTCTTGGCAATAAAAAATAATGTGAATGACATCATCACGGATCGAGTGGCTTATTCACTGCCTGAAGCTCACAGTGGGTGGTCATTGTTCTTTGGCTGCATGCTTTGCCTTCGGATTTAGCAGAGCTGTAATTACGTCGGACCTGGGTATTTTGGGGATTAATAAAGTGGTGAGAGAGGGTTGTTTTTTGTATTTATTTCAAATAAAGGATTTTTTCGATGTTTGTGTTTTATTTCTTTTCACTTACAGTTTAGAAATGGAGGGTCTCATAGATGCCTCCCATTTCTAATCTAGGGTTTAGTGACAGCTTTGGGCTGTTATTCACCCCTTATTACCCAGATTGCCACCACACCAGGGCAATCAGGAAGAGCCGGGTAAAGGGCCGGGACTGGAATATCTAATGGATGTGGCAATCCTGGGCTGCTTCAGGCTGCTATTTTAGGCTAGGGGGCTTAACAACCCTGGGTCTCCTCAGCCTGTGAATACCTGCCCCCAGCTGTCAGGCTTTATCTTGGCTGGGTATCAAAATTTGGGGGGACCACATGCCATTTTTTAAAATTATTTATTTAAATATTTCTTTTAAAAAAAAAACCTTAGGCGGTTCCTCTTACTTTGAGACACAAAATGAGTGCATGGCTGGGGGCTGCAGCCTTTAGCTCTATGCTTTTTCTGTGCTGTGTATCATAATATGGGGGCATCCTAAGCCAATTTATTTATTTATTTAGTGTTACACCATGATGAGGACCAGCAGATAGGGTCTGTGATTGGTTGCAGTCAGACAAGCTGTCACACAGGCTAGGGGTGCAGTCTGACTGCAACCAATCACAGTCGCCAGAACTGCTGGTGTGCGGGAAGAGCAGTGCATTCAGATGAGCGATAATGAGTGGCCCTGGAAGAAGAGTGAGCGGCGGCAGGAGCAGTTACAGCCAAAGATTTGGTCTGTATAGCGCGCTTGCTTGATTCTTATTTTGTTTCTTTTACTTTTTTTTTTTCTTTAATCTCCCGAGTTGCTGGGTCCAGATCATTAGCCAGATTTCCCTGAGAACTCTGGGCTGGGCACTTGGGTCTTTTTGAAACTGCGTGGATCTGGACTTTTACACACTTTTACCCACTTTTACTCTCAGGGATACATGTCTCTATGTAATGGTTTCAGGACATCTGAACATTCATTGTCTGAAGTAGGGGCTGGGGCAGATGGACAGTGAGATAAGAGAGACCCATGGACTTAATAAAGCACTTTCAATATCCATAAAATATATTCCAGCAAAATTGAAATTTCTGACAGAATTTATGCCAACTGCCAAGTTCAAGATTCAGCAACTTTGCTCACTCATCATGCTTTTTGCAATCAATATTTCATTTCTGAAACTAAAATATTCTTTCTCTTATTAGATGATTTTCCTGTAATTTGCCAGAAAAATGTTTGCCAACATTTTGACACAGTTTTTCTCATATAATTTCTCCATCGGTTTCGATTATTTCTTCCCTTCACCTTTAAAAGTTTTAGTAAAACCACAAGTTAACTACATGTGTGCAGCATACAAAAACAACCCGCTGTGATTTTTTTTTTTCTATAATATAAGTACATTTGTACATGAATATTCTGAACTGTATTACATAATGATCACAGAAGAAAATGATATTCTAAAAATCAGCTTTCAGCACAATCATCAGCATTCAATAATTTTGAGAGAATTAACTGTTTTATTTTTGAAATACAGCAACGATTACCTTTATTGTCATCATCGTGAACAAAACAGGGAAACCTAACACAAACAAACCAGTGATGTCAACATAACAATATTGTCAATAACCACAAACTAAAGTTGGGCAGATCTTTAGCAATTCAAAGTTGGTCTACATTATAGGATTTGTCCGACATAAACTCAAAATTTTTTGTTAAGCTAATCTGTGCTGTATTGTCATATAAATCACCCCTACATTCTTATTTTTTGTTTTCTAACTTTTGTTCCTCTTGAATGATCCCTTTATTCTCTGCACACACTTTGTTTACCTGCAGCTCAACCTAACATGACATCTTCCTATACCAAACCACACAGTCAGAGCTGGCACTGCCTGGCCTCACTGTCCAGCCCCTCTTCCTGCCCGCCCTCTGCAGACACATTCCCTGTCAGTATTCTGCCCCAGCACCTGACCTGTTATCACTCTAGCTTTGGACATAGCAGCCTCACATCGGGCTCTGCACCCCACCACACATCAGGCTCTGCACCCCATCAAGGCTCAGAAGCTAATTCAGTGTTGCGTCACCCCTCCGCAGACTTCTCAATATCATCACATGAAATGTAACAATAAACTATACACCTTTATAATTAAACTGGAGGTAAGTGAAAGAGGTCTACATTCACATTAGGTGAGCAGTGTCGTTTAACTCTTTTCTAGATGCACATTTACCTTATCACCAGACATTTTCTGTGTTTTCACTTAACCCTTTAACCCCCAAGCCAGTTTTCACCTTCATTACCAGCCAAATTTTTTCAATTCTGACATTTTATGAAGTAATAGCTCTAGAACGTTTCAATTGTTCCCAGTGATTCTGAGAGTTTCTTTTCAAGACATATCGTACTTCATGTTAGTAATATATTTAGGACCATATTGCTTGCATTTATTTGTGAACATAATGGAAGTCTGCAGTAAATTTAGAAAATTTTGCACAAATGAAACGTTGAATGTTTATGCCATTAAACCAGAGTTATGTTGCACAAAATAGTTACTAAATAACATTTCCCACCTGTCTACTTGACATCAGCACTATTTTTGAAAAATATTTTTTTTGTTGTTAGAAAGTTAGAAGGGTTAAAAGTTTATCAGCAATTTCTCATTTTTACTAAATTTTCAAAACTAATATATATAGGGAGCACATCACATTTAAAGTGATTTTGAGAAGCCTAAGTGACAGAAAATATCCAAAAGTGACACCATTCTAAAAACTACACCCCTCAAAGTGCTCAAAACCACATCCAAGAAGTTTATTAACCCTTTAGGTGCTACACGTCAATTACAGCAGTGTAAATGTTACATTTTGACAAGAGTAACAGAAAAAAAATCCATCCTACAGATTAATTTGCAATCTCTCCTGAGAACACCGATACCCCAGATGTGGTGACAAAAACTGTTTGGAAGCATGGCACAGAGCTCAGAAGAGAAGGAGCATTATTTTTGGACATCACGTCACATTTGCAGAGCCCCCGATCTGCCTAAAGAGTACAAAACCCCCCACAAGAGACCCCATTTTGGAAGCTAGACCCCTAAAGCAATTTATCTAGAAGTGTAGTGAGCACTTTGAACCTCAACTGCTTCAAAGAATGTTAAACATTGAGACAAGAAAATAAAAGGTGATATTTTCCCCACATAAATTTTGTTTTAGCCCCAAATTTTGCATTTTCACAAGAGTAACAGGGGAAAGGGCACCATACAGTTTGCATTTGTTGTGCAAATTCTCATTAGAATGCTGATACCTCATATGTGAAAAACTACAGTTTCGGAACTCAATGGGGCTCGGAAGCAAAGGAGCACCATTTTAGCGTTGGAAGCCAAAATTGGCTGAAATCATTTGCAGACGTCATGTCACATTTAGTGAGCCCATGATGTGCCTAAACAGTGGAAACTCCACACAAGTGACCTAATTTTGGAAACTAGACCCCTCATGAAATTTATCTAAATGTGTTGAAAGCAACTTGAACACCAAGGTGCTTCAAAGAATGTTATAATGTTGAGCAGTGAAAATAAAAATAACATTTTTCCCATAAAAATGTGGTTTTAACCCAAATTTAGTATTTTCACAAAAGTGACAGGAGAAAATGCACCATATAATTTGTTGTGGAATTTCTCCCGAGTACATCAATACTCCATATATAATGGAAAACTATTGTTTGGGCACACTGCAGAGCTAGGAAGAGAAGGAGCACCATTTTTGCTTGAATAGATTGTGGACACCATATCATATTTGAAAATATCATAATAATCTCACATAATAAAACAGCAAACACTGCCACATGTGAACCCATTCTGAAAACTACACCTCTCAAGGAACTCATCTAGGGGTGTAGTGAGCAATTTTAACCCAATGTTATACAATTTACAGTATTGTATAACATTGTTCAGTTAAAGTAAGAAATTACCATTTTTTCCCACTAAAATGTTGCTTTTGCCCCAAAGTTTTAATTTTTAAAAGTAATAGGAGAAAATGGACCATGCAATTTGTTGTGAAATTTCTACTGAGTGTGCAAGTAACTCACTTGTGGTCAAAAACTACTTTTGAGGAAAAGTGCAAAGCTCAGCGGCGAAGCAGCGTCATTTTGCAGTTCACATTTAGTTTGGATGGTTTGGGGTGCAATGTCACATTTGCATAGCTCCTGACATTCCAAAAAAGCATACCCATCAAAATTGACACTAGTTCACCCCTCAATGAATTCATCTAGGGGTGCAGTGATCATATTGACACCACAAGTGTATGACAAAGTTTAAAAATATTGGGCAGTGAAGAAAAAAAAAATATATTTTTACAACTAAACTATTGTTTTTGGAAATGTTCACAAGAGTAATAAATAAAAAAGGCCCCATAATATATTACACAATTTCTCATATACTGTATTGTTTGGCCAAACTGCAGGGCTTGGGAAGGAAAAAGCGCCATTTGATTTTTGGAGCACAGATTTTCCTAGTATAGTTTGCGAACTCTATTTGCTGAGCCCCTAAGTGCCAGAACAGCAGAAACCCTATCACGTGACCGCATTTTGGAAATTCCACCTCTCTGGCAATTCATCTCCGGATGTAGTGACAAATTTGTTTCTGGAAAATACCCATGGAGTCAAACTTTTTGATTGTTGCAGAATTAAATATTTCAAATTGTACAATTGTAATGCCCAATACATTGTAGTGCCTGTACATTGTACCAAGCTTCTGGAAACACAAATTTCGCATATTAAGCGGGCTCTCCTCCCTATAACAATGCCAAACATGAGGACGTTAACTGTGGTTTAGGCACATTGTGCTGCTCAAAAGTGAGGGGGTTGCATTTGGATTTGGGAGTGCAGATTTGGATGGATTTCTTTTTTGGTGGAGTTACAATACTTTTCCAGTGCTTTTAAGCAAACAGAAATGTGGAACTCCCCTATGTATCTGTATTTTTTTTGTATTTTTCTGTATTTATCTGGGTTGAGTTAAATACTATTTGGTGGAAATTTGGGGTACAGAATATTTTGGATAAGTTCACACTTATATTGTGCTCTATGCTAAGCAAATACATTAGAATTTCCATCTACATCTCCTAAATATGTGATTTAGGTGAAACCCCTGATGGAACCATTCCCAATAATAAGGCAGCAGAGTTACACCAGACTCCGTTTGACCTCTGTTAAGCGGTGTCTTTTTTTTCAAAGGTTCACAAACTGTGGGTGACTGCACTTTTGTGACTACCTAAAATGACATTTAAAATGATGGACACAACCAGACTACAGCTAGATGTCAAAGTCACTCCCTCTGCCTCATTACAGTAAACTGTCTGTTGGAAATTTTAACTGAATCACGTCTTTCAGAGACTTAAACAAACTCTCAGGTGTAAGCAGTCAGCGTAGAGAACAGGATAAGGGCTCATTTACATGACCGTTCCGTCTGTCCTGGTCTGTTCCTGTTTTTTTGCAGACCCACGTACAGGACCATCTTTTCAATGTCTTTTGTGTAGGATCGGGTGGCACACGGTAGGACTTCCGTGTGTATCTGATCCTACAAAAAAACACATCGCATGCCACATGTCCGTTCCATTATTATGGAACATGTATTATTCTGTTCCGTAATAATGGACCGTGACTCAAGACAAGTCAATTGGCCTGCAAAATCCCCGATAGCCACACGGAAGCACTTCTGTGTGACTTCTGTCGGGTGCCGGTGCAGTCTGTGTCCCGCTCCCCCGCCAGCCCCGCGACTGCCCGCACTACAGTGTGTCAGCAGCTGCCTGCACAGCAGTGTGGGCAGCTGCGGGGATGATGAGCATTGCCGTCAGGAGGTTAGTAAAGTTCATTACCTGCGCTGATGAAGTCCTGCACTCCTGATGTCAACGTTCGTCACTGACAGCCGCATTCTCACATCACCTCTTATATAACAAATAATTTCCCAAGCAGTATTCGGCTAAAAATGTTGGATACTTTATTAGAAAAATTTGACATACAAAATACAACCATAGACATAATAAAATACAGATACAGTACTGCTAGAAACCAGTAGGGGGTAGGTTAATTATACAATTCTACGGACATGACCATATATGGCATACCAATATAGCACAATAGTTGTATTAGTGTGCAAAAGTAGGTCAATGAGCCTAAGGTTACAACCCTATTTTATATAGGTCTAGGGACAAACTGTGGTGATATAAGTCATTTAAATGAAGATGTATAGTCATACAGGGATATAAAGGTAATTATAGCACATATATTTGTAAATAGAATGTGGTATTTTAATTAGTGTGTTAAAAAACAGTACACAACCAGTGCTCAACTTGTATGACTATATATTGCAGGTTAAAGTGTGCAAGGCTTAGTATAAATACTTTAGAGAAATAATATATTTAGCATAGTGCATAAAGAAAGCCATTGCATAAATCACCCTGCAAATATATAATAACAGTTGTCCAATGAAAGGGTTAAAGCAACTTACACAGAGAGTAGTCCTGCCACGTCTGGTCACCTCAACATATGTTTCAACAATGATATCTTCATCAGACACCTCCTGATATCAGCGTTGTTGCGGCCGATGCGCGGTTCCGTGATCCCGGGGGTCGGTCCGAAATAAAAAGGGGTTTAAATAAAAGAAAAGAAAATAGTTTTGTCGACTACGCCACTTGCGGGGTGTGGCCAGGTTATTTGAAGCCGCCACTGCAGGGTTCTGCTTGGGCTGATGGAGTTGTACAGCTTAGGTGTTTTGGGCCCTCCGCAAGCAGGGACAAACCCCAGCAGTGGTTGATGGGATTGTAGTGAGAAACAGTCAGTGTGAGTGCACGGGGTGATCAAGAACACAGTCTACACCAGTATTGCAGTTCCACTTGCCCGTACTTTGCTGTGGTGGTACCTAAACCCACAGGTGCTGGTCCCAGGTGTATCCGCTCCCCTTGTTCTCCGTGCAAGCTGTGACCTGGGTTGACTGCCCTCCATGCACACTTGTTGTTGATGGGCTCCCGTGGCCTAGAGCTACTTGGGAACCCCTCTGTTTCTGTCTTGGTCCTATTGCAGGCAGCCTAGGCTATTTCAGGGGTTCAGTTCCCAGTCCACTCTTTGCTGCTTGTGCTTCAGACTTTTTGGGTTGGCGATGGACCCTGGAGATCTCTCCTGGCAGAGTTAACAGCTGACCATAAAGTGTCCCACTGTCCTAGGGTCTGCTCCCCGCCTTGTGCTGAGTACTGTGAGCCTTGGTTCCAAGCTTCCACAGGCCTCCCATGGTACCTGGAGTCTGACGCTTCCACAGGTAACCCACGGTGCCTGGAGTCCTGATTCCATACTCACACTCCCTCACTCTTTTTACAGCACTCCAGTGGTTCTTCAGGTCAGTTACAGTACTTTCCACTTTCTACTACTACTCCTCACCTCCTCTTCTTCTTAACTTCCTTCTCTCTCTCCTCTGACTGACTTTCTAACAGACTGCACACCACTTCCTCCTGCCTTTTCCAACTGACCACTGGCCCCTCCCCCTCACCGGGCCTCTCCCTCAGGTTGGGTGGCTACCGTCCAATCAGTGCCCTCCCCTTTTACCTGTTACTAGGCAGTCGACCAGTTTGGTGTTGGAGTCGTGTGTGGCCTGAAGGTGCTGGTGCATTTGTTCTGACACAGATATTCTGGGGTTTGGGTTTCCACAGGTTACATTTGTGGCACCTGGTACCTCAGGGGTGCTACAACAGCAAAACATTTATATTTATTTTTATATTTTGTTGCTTTAACACCATAAAATCTATTTTATTTTTTTCCACTGACTGAGCTCTATTGTGGTTTGTGATTTTGCTGGACAAGATGATGTTTACTGCAATATTATTTTTATTTACACTACCGTTCAAAAGTTTATGGTCACTTAGATATTTCCTTATTTTTGAAAGAAAAGCACATTTTTTTCAATGAAGCTAACATTAAATTAAACAGAACTACACTCTATAAATTCTTAATGGTTTAAATGACTATTCTAGCTTCAAATTCTGGTTTATAATGTAATATCTACATAGGTGTGCCCATTTCCAACAACCACCACTCCAGTGTTCTAATGGTAAATTGTGTTTGCTAACTGTGTTAGAAGGCTAATGGATGTTTAGAAATCCCTTGAAAAACCTCGTGCAAGTATGTTAGCACAGCTGAAAACAGTTTTGCTGATTATAGAAGCTAAAAAATTGACCTTCCTTAGAGCTAGTTGAGAATCTGGAGCATCACATTTGTTGGTTCTATTAAACTCTCAAAATGGCCAGAAAAAGAGAACTTTCATGTGAAACTCGACAGTCTATTTTTGTTCTTAGAAATGAAGGATATTCCATGCAAGAAATTGCCAAGAAACAGAATATTTCCTACAATGGTGTGTACTACTACCTTCAGAGCAGAGCACAAACAGGCTCTAACCAGAGTAGAAAGAGAAGTGGGAGGCTCCGCTGCAAAACTGAGCAACAACACAAGTACATTAGAGTCTCTAGTTTGAAAAATCAATGCCTCACAGGTCCTCAACTGGCAGGTTCATTAAATAGTGCACAAGGAGTAGAGGAAAAACCAGCACCTACTCAGGAGATCCAAAAAAACCTTCTTTATTGCTAAAACCATGCATATATAAACATAATGCAATATTAAAAGTAGACCACGTCTACTCGTTTCAGGCCCCACAAACTTGACCATGATTAAGGGCCAAGTTTTTGGGGCCTGAAACGCGTAGACGTGTTCTACTTTTAATATTGCATTATGTTTTTATATGCATGGTTTTTGCAATAAAGAAGGTTTTTTTGGATCTCCTGAGTAGGTGCTCATTCTTCCTCTACTCCTTGTGCATGCTTTTCGGCAGGATCCGGCGTGTCTTGGAACCGGGCATCTAATCTTTTCACCACATGAATTGCAAGGTCTAGCTGTTGGAATTTTTCATTTTTTTTTTCTCTATGCTTGTTTTCATTAAATAGTACCTGCGAGACGCCAGTGTCAATGTCTACAATGAAGAGGCGACTCTGGGATGCTGGCCTTCAGGGCAGAGTGGCAAAGAAAAAGCCATATCTGAGACTGGTTAATAAAAGTAAAAGATTAATATGGGCAAAAGAACACAGACCTTGGACAGAGGAAGATTGGAAAAAAAGTGTTATGGACAGACGAATCGAAGTTTGAGATGTTTAGATCACACAGAAGAACATTTGTGAGATGCAGAACAACTGAAAAGATTCTGGAAGAGTGCCTGACGCCATCTGTCAAGCATGGTGGAGGTAATGTAATGGTCTGGGGTTGCTTTGGTGCTGTTAAAGTGGGAGATTTGTACAAGGCAAAAAGGATTTTAAATAAGGAAAGCTATTATTATTTTTTTATTATTATTATTTATTTATAGAGCACTATTGATTCCATGGTGCTGTACATGAGAAGGGGGTTACATACAGAATACATATACAAGTTTTAATAGACAGACTAGTACAGAGGGAAGAGGGCCCTGCCCTTGCGGGCTTACATTCTAAAGGATTTTGGGGAGGAGATAGTAGGTGGGGTATAGGTTGGGCGCCAGCTCGCACGGTGGTGGGGCGGCAGCTCTGCACGGTGGTGAGGTGACAGCTTCGCACGGTGGTGAGGCAGTGGGGTCATTGAAGGTTATAAGCATTTCTGAACAGATGAGTTTTCAAGTTCCGTTTGAAGCTTGCAAGTGTAGTAGATAGTCTGACGTGTTGAGGCAGCAAGTTCCAGGAGACTGGGGATGCTCGGGAGAAGTCTTGGAGTCGGTTGTGTGAAGAGCTATCACTCCATTTTGCAACACCATGCCATACCCTGTGGACATCGCTTGATTGGAGCCAATTTCATCCTACAACAGGACAATGACCCAAAGCATACCTCCAAATTATGTATGAACTATTTAGGGAAGAAGCAGGCAGCTGGTATTCTATCTGTAATGGAGTGGCCAGCCCAGTCACCAGATCTCAACCCTATTGAGCTGTTGTGGGAGCAGCTTGACCGTATGGTACGCAAAAAGAGCCCATCAAGCCAATCCAACTTATAGGAGGGGCTTCTGGAAGCATGGGGTGCCAATAATAATTACACTCATTGGTAATTAAAATAGGGGCAGGGTGGAGATCAGTCCTTTTAAAAAGCCTACTGATAGCAATTCAATTCTGCATGCACATTCGTGTGAGCCATCACACATAGTTAATAACATACCCACAGGGGAACTAATAAGAACTAAAAGAATCTGCAGCAATGGAGATAACTTTGTGAATGAAAGGTATAAAGTGTGCAAAATACTATTGAATAGCGGTTATCCTAGATCGATGCTGGATCGGGCCATTAATTATGTGGATATGGTAGATAGGAGTAAGTTACTAATGAATAAAGCATATAAAAAATCTAGATATATTATAGCAGAGGATTATACTGCACCTATCACTTTCTCCACTAGAGGTAGCCCACAATATCATAACATAATTCAGATTATCAAAAAATATTTGCCTATCTTGAGCCAGAACACACATTTAGCGAGTACATTGAAATCTAGTGCATAACGTTTTGTATCTAAAAGGGCTTTTACCCTTGGCAACATACTGTGTCCCAGTTACCATACTCAGAATGTGATTAGATCTGAAAGTACATGGCATACATATAATGGTTTTTTAGATATGGCCACTTTCCTTGTAGGGTTTGTCAGTTTGTTGCTAGGGGAGGCACCTTTTTTTCTTTTTTTACTCGGTTTGAATATCAGTTGAGGAGACATTTGAAATTAAGCTGTGAAGGAGTCATTTGTTTAATTGACTGTACTATATGCTGCAAACAATATGTTGGCTGTACAGTCGGACCACTAAAGAACTGCATGGGGCGCCACATTTTGGATGCTGGTAGATCGTACTTATGCGGCTCTTCAATGGTTTCTAAGCACTTTGCCTTACAACATGGAGGGGACCTTTCAGGTCTCAAATTCAGATCTGTTGAAAAGGTTAATAAGTCAGACAGAGGACGAGATTTAAAAAAAAAAAAAATCTTAAATTGTGAGTCCTTTTGTATTATCAAACTTGATACAAGGGTTCCAAAGGGTCTGAATATCCACCAAGATTTAATTGTTCATTGTAATTAATTTTGTGTAAAATAGCGATTTTTTTCATGTGTATTTGTTTGTGTGTATTTGGGTTACTCATTACATTGCGAGTTTTTGTGTACTTGCCTTGCTATATTCGTATCTCCTGCCCAGCAGGTTTGACGCCTGAATTGCAGCCACTAAACATGCTGGGCTTCTTAACTAATCACATTAATGCTGCAGCCATCTTGGTTGTGGCATTACTGTCATTGGCTTGCCGCGCTTCATACCTACCGATCACCTGAGCGGAGTGAGATATTCTTCAGGCTTTCCCCATTTACTTTAATCACTTTTTCATCCATTTAAGCCTTTTCCTCAGGTCCCCAGACCTCTTTGTTGGGTCCAGCAGAAAATTTCTCGCATTTCCCATTGACTTGCATTGTACTTGCTATTCGGAACGAATACAAGAGCATTACAAAGTACTCGTCACTAGTGTATCAATTACACAGGTCTGCGACTAAAAAGCTGTTTGATTATTTTCATCTAATTTCCATGTATTTTGGTGTGCTGAAAATGAAAAAATATTGAAAAAAATCCTGGATGTCAGGATTTTCCACAAAATGCAAAATTCTCTTCAAATTTAGTGAATTTTTCATAATTATTTTTCTTTTTTTTATTTTAGGGCTTTCAAAGTCAAAATTACTATTAATTAATTCACATCAATGAATTGAAGATATATAATGCCAAAAAATATAAATTTCAAAGAAAAGAACTTTCAGAGTGAGCTAATGAAACAAGCATCAACATTTTGCAAGCTGAATGAGCGGGCTCTGACATACCCGGGCTTGTTTCAATTGTTTTATCTTTGTTCTCACCTGTTTCCACTTTTTAATCTCAGTTCTTCTTAGCTCTTCATATTCAACCGTGTTTCCCAAAATTAGCATTATGGCTCAGCGGAAGTGTATTAATTCGCCTGACAGTTTCTGTTACATTTGTGGGAATATACAGTGTTGAAGCAACAGCTGAATATTACAGACTTTGTGAAAAAAGTATACTTCACATATTTCGGACTAAAGCTTGGCGATCAAGATAAAGCTTGGGCGCCTCATAAAGTGTGCAAACGGTGTGTTGAGGACCTCCGAAATTGGTTCAAGGGTTAGAAAAAAGCTTTCCGTTATGGGATTCCTATGGTATGGCGAGAGCAAAAGAACCATAGTGACGATTGTTAGTTTTTTTAATGCGATGTGAAAGGGTATAATTCAAAATGGAAGCCTTCCATTTCATACCCCAATATTCACTCAGCAATTCGTCCCATCCCCCATGGCACAGAAATACCAGTACCCAAGGCCCCTGCTACCTTGGAAGAGATAACTATGTCTGATGAAGGTGCTCACAGTTGGTGAAAAAAATGTGCTCCGAGAAACTTTGGTTCCTCCCCATAAAGTTCTTCTACCACCTCTCCACATCAAATCGGGATTTATGAAGCAATTCGTAAAATCACTTCCAAAAGATGGAGAATGCTTCAAATACTTGGTCGCCAAGTTTCCAGGCCTCTCAGAGGCAAAATTGAAGGAAGGTGTGTTCATCGGACCAGACATTAAAAGGCTTATAGCTGATCAAGAGTTTATCAATACCATGACGCATCCTCAAAAAGAAGGGTGGATTGCATTTAGAGAGGTTGTAGAGAAATTTTTAGGCAATACAAAGACCCTGACTACAAACAAATTATCGGACGAATGCTGAAAGCATTTCAAGCTTTAGGTTGCCTGATGAGTTTGAAAGTGCATTTCCTCCAATCCCACCTTGAAAACTTTCCTGAAAATTTGGGCGCTGTGAGTGAAGAGCAAGGTGAACGATTCCACCAGGACATTAAAGAGATGGAAAGAAGATACCAGGGAAGATGGAGCATTACAATGATGGCAGACTACTGTTGGATGCTTCAGAGAGACATTACAGATGCTACTCACAAGCGTAAATGTACCAAGAGAAGCCTCGCAGGGAAGAAGAATCGATTTTAGTATGTGTTAGTAAGCTCATTGCACTTAAAAAAATGATTTTCATGAAACATTTGTAAGAAAAAATTAATTTTATAAGTAGAGTTGAGCGCGGTTCATGGTTCGCGGTTCTCCAGTTCGCGGTTCGAGTGATTTTGGGGGGTGTTCTAGTTAGAACTCGAACTCGATCTTTTTGCTAAAAGTTTGGTAGCTCGAGTTACATTCGAGAACGGTTCTATCACTATAAATGTGGCTTTTCACAGTAAGGCTATGTGCACACATTGCTATCTGCATGCGTCCTGCGTCCCCAGCACAATCCCTCTTCCTTTCCTACTCACCGATCACAGGCGTCTCGCTCCCCGGCTATCACAAATCTGCGGCGTCTTTTCCTCTTTAGAAAAAGACTGCCGCGTCATTAGTCAATTAGTTATTCTGTGCTTTCCCCGCCCACCGGAGTTTATGATTGGTTGCAGTCAGACACGTCCCCAAGCTGAGTGACAGCTGTCTCACTGCAACCAATCACAGCCGCCGGTGGGCGGGTCTATATCGTGCATTAAAATAAATAAATAAATAATAAAAAAAAAATGCGGTTTCCCCCATATTTGATACTAGCCAGGATAAAGCCGCACGGCTGGAGGCTGGTATTGTCAGGATGGAAAGCACCACGGTATGGGGAGCCCACCACCCTAACAATATAACCCTGCAGCCGTGCAGAATTACCGCATCCATTAAGTGCAACAGTCCTGGGACTCTACCCAGCTCATCCCGAATTGCCCTGGTGCAGTGGCAATTGGGGTAATAATGAGTTTAATCATGGCAGGCGTCTCCCCGAGATACCTTCCATGATTAAACTGTAAGTGAAAGTAAAGAAACACACACCGCGAAAAATCCTTTATTTGGAATAAAAGACAAAAAAACAACCCTGGTTCACCCCTTTATTAATCCCAAAAATACCCCTCCAGGTCCGAAGTAACCTACACGACAAGGTCAGCTCTGCTTTCTCGGGATATAGTGGCTCCATAGCAATAAAGCAGAGACTTCAGTCTGCACAGCAGGCTTCAAGATTAGAAAATCTGCCTATCCCTTTTGTAAGAAGCAATAGACTAGTGGATAAAGCGCCTGCCTTTAAAAGCATAACGTCGGGAGTTCTAGTATCATCAAAAGATTATTATTTTTTTTTTATTTATAATTTCAAATTATAATTATTATCTATTTATAAAGTGAAAGTAAATAAACACACACCGTGAAAAATCCTTTATTTGGAATAAAAGACAAAAAAACACAGTTTCACCATTTTATTAAAATCCTCCAATACCCCTCCAGGTCCGACGTAATCCATACGACACTGTCATCTCTGCTACAGAACACGAGTGCTCTGCATGAGCTTCACATAGCTTTAAATGAATCACGTGGTCAGCTGAGACTTCAGCAATCCAGACTTCAAGACTACCGAATGTGCCAATCGTTCACATTAGAAGCGATAGCTGAGTGGATAGAGTGCTTACCTAGGGAGCATAAGGTTGCAAGTTCTAGACCTGGTAATTTTTTTTATTTATTTTTAATAAATTATATTTATAATATATTTATAAATATAATTTAATTATGCACTGAGGGGAGGAGCCGGACATCAGCTGTGAGCTCTCTCTCTCTCTATCTCTCTCCTTTCTCTCTCTCTCCTTTCTCTCCTTTCATTCTCTCCTTTCTCTCTCTCTCCTTTCCCTCTCTCCTATCTCTCTCTCCTTTCTTTCTCTCCTTTCTCTCTCTCCTTTCTTTCTCTTCTTTCTCTTCTTTCTCCTCTTTCTCTTCTCTCTCTTCTTTCTCTCTTTCTCTCTCTCTCTTCCTTCTCTCTCTCCTTTCTTCTCTCTCTCCTTTCTCTCTCTCCTTTCTTTATCTCTTTCTCTCCTTTCTCTCTCTCCTATCTATCTCTCCTTTCTTTCTCTCCTTTCTCTCTCTCCTTTTTTTCTCTCCTTTCTCTCTCTCTTTCTCTCTCTCTTTAATTTCTCTCCTTTCCCTCTCTCCTTTCTTTCTCTTCTTTCTCTACTTTCTGTTCTCTCTTCTTTCTCCTCTTTCTCTCTCTCTCCATTCTCTCCTTTCTTTCTCTCCTTTCTCTCTCTCTCTCTCTAGCCTTTCCCTCGCTCCTATCTCTCTCTGCTTTCTCTCATTTCTCTCTCTCTTTCTCTCTCTCCTTTCTCTCTCTCTCCTTTCCCTCTCTCCTCTCTCTCTCTCTCCTTTCTTTCTCTCCTTTCCCTCTCTCCTTTCTTTCTCTTCTTTCTCGACTTTCTCTTCTTTCTCCTCTTTCTCTTCTCTCTCTTCTTTCTCTCTTTCTCTCTCTCTCTCTTCCTTCTCTCTTTCTATTCTTTCTCTCTCTCCTTTCTTTCTCTCCTTTCTCTCTCTCTTTCTCTCTCTCTTTCTCTCTCTCCTTTCTCTCTCTCCTTTCTCTCTCTCCTTTCTCTCTCTCCTTTCTCTCTCTCCTTTCTCTCTCTCTATCCTTTCCCTCTCCTTTCTTTCTCTTCTTTCTCTACTTTCTCTTCTTTCTCCTCTTTCTCTTCTCTCTCTTCTTTCTCTCCTTCTCTCTTTCTCTTCCTTCTCTCTTTCTCTCCTTTCCCTCTCTCCTTTCTTTCTATTCTTTCTCTACCTTCTCTTCTTTCTCTTCTTTCTCTACTTTATCTTCTTTCTCTTCTTTCTCCTCTTTTGCTTCTTTCTCTCTCTTCTTTCTCTTTCTCTCTCTATCTTCTTTCTCTCTCTCTCTCTTTCTCAGACCTGATGGAATCAGCTGACACTATAAGTCGAGCGGTGAGGCCGTCTTTTTACCGCCCGGCCGGCTAAACTATCAGCTGATGCTGTCGGACAGGAGTCTGCACTGAAGTGTGTAGTTTGTTTTTTTGTTTTTTTTGCACTGATGCATTAGCTGATTGTATAAAAGCCGTTTATACAATCAGCTGCTGTGTCATGTGAATCAGGCCCTTGAACCTGACACATCATCTGATCGCTTTGCCTTCCAGAAAATCGATCAGATGATATTGGATCCGGATTGGACGGCGTGGGACCCTTGACCCAGGATTACTGTGGAGGGGTATTATTTATTTCAATAAAGATGGAGTCACTAATTGTGTTGTGTTTTATTTATAATAACAATATTTTTCTGTGTGTTGTGGTTCTTTTTATCGGTACTAGAAATTCATGGTGGCCATGTCTAATATTGGCTTGCCACCATGAATTTCGGGCTTAGGGCCAGTTGATAATATACAGCTAGCCCTAACCCCATTATTACCCAGCAAGCCACCCGTCACCAGGGCAGCTAGAAGAGTTGGATACAGCGCCAGATGATGGCGCTTGCATGAAAGCGCCATTTTCTGGGGTGGCTGCGGACTGCAATTCACAGCAGAGGAGCCCAGAAAGCTCAGGCCAACCTGTGCTGTGTTTCCAATCCCCAGCTGCCTGGTTGTACCTGGCTGGACACAAAAATATGGCGAAGCCCACGTCATTTGTTTTTTAATTATTTCATGAAATAATAAAAAAAGGGCTTCCCTATATTTTTGGTTCCCAGCTGGGTACAAATAGGTAGCTGGGGGTTGGTGGCAGCCCGTAGGTGCCTGCTGTACCTGGCTAGCATACAAAAATATGGCAAAGCCCACGTCATTTGTTTTTGAATTATTTCATGAATTAATAAAAAAAGGGCTTCCCTATATTTTTGGTTTCCAGCCGGGTACAAATAGGCAGCTGGGGGTTGGGGGCAGCCCGTAGCTGCCTGCTGTACCTGGCTAGCATACAAAAATATGTTTGTCTGTATGGAGGAGAGCAGACAGCAGCTGCAGAACGGCAAGGCTCAGCATGCTCCAGTCACTAGTGTATGCAGGAGAGCAGACAGCAGCTGCAGAACTACAAGGCTCAGCATATTCCATCTAGGACTGTATGCAGGAGTTTTTTGGCCACCAAAAAAATGACGTGGGCTTTGCCATATTTTTGTATGCTAGCCAGGTACAGCAGGCAGCTACGGGCTGCCCCCAACCCCCAGCTGCCTATTTGTACAAGACTGGGAACTAAAAATATAGGGAAGCCCGTTTTTTTAATTATTTCACTTATTTCATGAAACAATTAAAAAACAAATGACGTAGGCTTCGCCATATTTTTGTGTCCAGCCAGGTATAACTAGGCAGCTGGGGATTGGAATCCACAGCTCAGGTTAGCCCAAGGTTTCTGGGGCGCCTCTGCTGCGAATTGCAATCCACAGCCGCCCCAGAAAATGGTGCATTCATAGAAGCGCCATCATCTGGCGCTGTATCCAACTCTTCCAACAGCCCTGGTGATGGTGGCTTGCTGGGTAATAAGGGTTAATACTGGCTTTGTTTTACTAGCTAGTATTAAGCCAGAGATTCTTAATGTCAGGCAAGTTTGACCCAGCCATTAAGAATCTCCAATAAAGGGTTAAAAAAAGACACCACACAGAGAAAAAATACTTTAATAGAAATAAATACACAGACACATTAGAGACTCCATGTTTATTACTCCCTCGCATCCCTCCACGATCCTGCTCTTCTGTCTTCTTTCTCCTTCAACACATGCAGCTCTGCTACATCAGTGCTGCATAGGAAGAAGGCGGTGCTATTCCCCGAGCTGCTGCTTGTGAGCGGTGACGTCACCACTGACAAGCGCGTTGCTATAGCAACAGTGATATCCGTTATCGACCGGCTGTGGCAGCCGGTTTATAACGGAACAGGGAAGCAGACCGGGAACCCGACCGCGTGCCAGAGCATGTCCCCGGTACACGACAATACACAAACGATCACCGCGTACTGGAGAGATGCACTCGCAGGTCCTACATGACGCGTCATAGTCATGTGACCAGTCTGTAGCCAATGAGATAACAGACATGTGACTGGTCACGTGGCTATTTTGACGTCACGATAGGTCCTGCATCACTGCTGGCAGTGCTGGTTACCGGGAGGATTCAGCGATCATCGGATGGAATAGCGGCAGGAGACAGAGTGCAGGACGCATCGTAAGGACCGGTAAGTGTTATGGCAATGTTTATTAACTGTATGTGTACATTTATAATGTGTTTTTATGTGTTTGTGATTGCCTCCCATTGTTTCCTATGGGTTCGAGTGGTTCGCCGAACCGAAGTCGAACGAGACCTCCGTTCGGCGAACCAAGCTCGAGCCAAACCGCGACCGGTTCGCTCATCTCTATTTATGAGTCTATTTTCATTTATTTTGAGGTATTGTCTTATTTAACAAAGTTACTTAAATTGTCAGAAAACGTGATGTCCTATGACAAAACGGAGGTCATTTCCGGATTCAGCGCACTCAAAAACATAAAGATTATGTGGAATAACCAAAACAGCTCTCGAAAAAAATTTTTTTGCAGCCTGTGTTACGAATATTACGGTACTCGCTCATCTCTAATCACCCTCCTTTTCCTCTAATCCAAATAGTAAAGTCCAAATAATATAAAGCATGTACCCATTTGGTTTTGCTGCTTCTCTAATTAATCAAACTAATAAAATGTAAGAAAGAGAAAATCTGCAAAAAATTTAATTCACTCTAATTTGCACAGAAAAAAAATCGATTTCCATCAAATTTATTTCATGCAGACCAAATGTGCATTTTTTATTCAGTGTTGGGTCACCCAGCCCAGCTTTCCTACCCTCCACTCAGCTCTCCACCATTCTAGTCCAGTTTTCAGCTGCAGCAGGTTTAACCGATTCTTCAGCACCTCCATCACTGACTAGGCCTCGCAATGTCTTGACTTCACAGAACTATACATAGCTTGGCTATTCATGAGGCCTTGTCAGTTCCCCTGAATTACTGAATGGAGAACTGTCCAGAAAAGATGAGTGCCTGCGAGACATGTTTATCTTTTTTTTTTACATTTTTAACCCTTTCTGAGCTCTTATAAATACAGCAAAATAAAGAAATAGCCGCAATGAAAAAAAGGAATAACTATATACATTTGGTGTCACCACAGCCATACTGTTACGGTTGCTGTGGCTCTGGAGGCTATGTCCGGATTTCTTGCTACTGCACATGTGCAAGCGCTGGAGACTAAGTCCTATCTTGGAGCCATTGCACATGTGCGGGTGACATCATCGCTGACACGAGGTCACATGTCTCTGACACCTTCTAAGCTGATTGGCCACTGGTCATGTGCTTGTGACACGTGGTCACATGTCTCTGACACCTTCTAAGCTGATTGGTCACTGGTCATGTGCTTGTGACGCTTTGCTTGGTGATAGGCCAGCGTGACGTCATTGCTGTCATTCTGGCAGCGGATTGGCTCTGGTGTCCTCCATCTTGGATGAGGCACAGAGTCTATATAAGACCCTGACGCACGCCACCCGGCGCTCAGTCCTCTTGGTTCATGCATGAGGGTAGACACCCTGTGCACGTCCCTCTAGGCATCTCTCTGTCTATGTTAGGTGAGCGCTCTTATACCTTACAGCTTCGGCTGCAGTCCGTATCCTTACCTCTTAGTGGAGCGGACATAGGCAGGTGCCTGAGGCACATGGTCCATCTGGGCCTTGTTATTCTACTCGTAGGTGGACGTTGCCGCTAGGGTAACGTTCCTTATACTGCGTCTGGCAGTTGTTCGTATCCTCGCACACTAGGGGAGCGAACAGAGGTAGGAGCTTTGTGCGGCTTACGCTGCTGTCCGTCTCTTTTGCACCACTAGAAGAGCGGACCTAGGCAGGTGCCATATCTAGTGGTTCGTGTCCTCGCACACTAGTGGAGCGAACGCAGGTAGGAGCTTTGTGCGGCTTACGCTGCTGTCCGTCTCCTGGCACCACAAGAGGAACGGACCTAGGTAGGTGCCATTTCACACTCACTGCTTTTGTCTCTGAGATCTTTAACAGAGACCAATCCACACACCCTCCAAGTAAGGGAGGAATTGCTTTATTTTCTAATTATATTCCTCTGTGAGTTTAACAGAGGTATTGCACTCTGCACTTGTGCTATTATTTTTTTACAGTGGCACACTTATATACCCCTTATCCTCTGCCATAGTCTGCAGCAGAGTCTTTGCACGGTGGACCCTGACTGTCTGACATTCCTTTAGGTTTTATTACCAGACAGCCCCCCGTAACATTAGGACTGAGCCAAGGGTCTGGCAGTTATGGCAGAATATCAGCAGTTACACCGTTACATACAAGTACTTGAGTCGCGGCTCAAGAGTATAGAGGATAAACCTCAGACCATGGTGACATCTGCACATGATCCTCGACTTGCTCTGCCAAACAGATATTCTGGCGATGCCAGATCATGTCATGGTTTCATTAGTCAGTGTCAGATACACCCAGAGGTCAACTCTTCTCGCTTCTCTACGGAGAGGTCCAGAGTAGGCTTTATCATCTCCTTACTTCAGGACAAAGCCTTAGAATGGGCGACTCCCTTATGGGAGCGCTCTGATGTGGTTACTCTGAGACATCAAGACTTTCTTGATGCTCTTAAAGCGGTATTCATGGGTCCGCAGGTTACCCATGATGCGGCCCTGAGACTCTTGGATCTATCTCAGGGTTCGTTATCCACTAGTTCTTATGCCATTGCTTTTAGAACTCTGGTGGCAGAACTAGATTGGCCAGAGAAGGTGTTGATTCCTATCTTCTGGAGAGGGTTGGCAGGCTATGTCAAGGATGCCCTTGCTACTCGTGAGGTCCCTGCTTCTCTGGAGCACTTGATCACAGTAGCAACGATGATCGACGTACGCCATAGGGAACGTAGTAGACTCGAGGTCTCTTCCTCACGCCCTAAGCATCGGGCTATTCCAGTTGTTGAGGGTCCACTACCATCTTCCTCAGCATCTGAAACATCTCCCATTCCTATGGAGTTAGGTCACACGTCCTCCAGACTACGCAGGTCTGGTCCTCCTATATGTTACGTATGTCGTCAGGCTGGGCACTATGCCAACAAGTGTTCTAGTCGTCAGGGAAACTCCCAGGCCTAGTAACCATTAGAGGGGGGTTACTAGAGATGTCTTCTGCACCCTCTAAGTGTAGTATCCCAGGTCAGCTCTCATTCTCTGAGAATACATGGCCTATTATGGCTTTTGTGGATTCCGGAGCTGACGGGACTTTTGTGTCCTCAGGATTTGTAAAGGGACACAATATTCCCTCTATCATGTTAGAGGTGCCTATTCCTGTCCGTGTTGTTAATGGGACTATGTTTTCTGACTCCATTACATTGAGGACAGTTTCCTTGCGCCTTTCCCTGCCTCAGGGTCACATAGAGGAGATTTCTTTTCTTGTTTTGCCTGAGGGTATAGATGACGTCCTTCTGGGTCTCCCATGGCTTCGGACTCATGCTCCTCACATTGACTGGGAGTCCGACAGCATTATTAGTTGAGGTTCGAAATGTCAGTCTCGATGTCTTCCCTTACCACCTAAGGTCGTTGCGGTTGCATCAACTGATCTCTCTCCCATACCTACACCCTATTTGGATTTCACTGACGTGTTCTCCAAACAGGGTGCTGAGGTTCTTCCACCCCATAGACCGTATGACTGTGCCATAGACCTTATCCCAGGTTCGGTTCCACCTAAGGGCAGGGTTTACCTCCTGTCGATACCTGAGTCGGAGGCCATGTCGACCTATATAAGAGAGAGTTTAGAGAAGGGGTTCATTCGTAAGTCTGTCTCTCCCGCGGGAGCTGGGTTTTTCTTTGTTCGGAAGAAAGAGGGTGATTTGCGTCCCTGCATAGATTACAGGGGTCTCAACGCAATCACAATAAAGAACAAATACCCGTTACCTTTAATTTCGGAGCTCTTTGACAGACTGAGGGGAGCTCAGGTTTTTACGAAGTTGGATCTGCGGGGTGCGTATAACTTGGTACGAATTTGAGAGGGTGACGAATGGAAGACCGCTTTTAACACCCGAGACGGTCACTATGAATACCTCGTCATGCCTTTTGGTTTATGTAATGCACCCGCAGTATTTCAGGACTTCGTAAACGATGTGTTCAGGGATTTACTGTTATCCTCCGTCGTGGTGTATCTGGACGACATCCTGATTTTTTCTCCTGATCTAGAGACTCATTGTCAGGATGTCGTTCGTGTCTTTTCCCGTTTAAGGGAGCACTCTTTGTTTGCTAAACTCGAAAAATGTGTATTCGAGCAGTCATCCTTGCCTTTTTTGGGCTACATTATCTCACAAGAGGGTCTGGCTATGGATCCTGCGAAGCTCTCTGCTGTCCTGGAATGGTCCGAACCTCATTCCTTGAAGGCGGTGCAACGCTTCTTAGGATTCATAAATTATTACAGGCAGTTCATACCCCATTTCTCTACTTTGGTGGCACCTTTGGTGGCCTTGACTAAGAAAGGTGCTAATCCAAAAGTCTGGTCTACTGAGACACCCAGGCTTTTGAGGCAGTAAAAAGACACTTTTCAACTGCTCCCGTTCTTCAAAGACCCGATGAGAATAAGCCCTTCCTCTTGGAGGTTGATGCCTCTTCTGTGGGTGCTGGTGCGGTCTTGTATCAAAAGAACGGTGCAGGTAGAAAAAGGCAGTGTTTCTTCTTTGCTAAAACCTTTTCACCGGCAGAGAGAAACTATACCATTGGGGATAGGGAACTGCTCGCCCTGAGATTAGCCTTGGAGGAGTGGCGTCACTTGCTGGAAGGAGCGAAACATCCTTTCCAGGTCTATACAGACCATAAGAATCTGACGTACTTACAAACCGCTCAGCGTCTGAATCCTCGCCAAGCCCGCTGGTCCTTGTTTTTCTCCTGCTTTCACTTCGCCATTAACTATCTGTGTGGGAGTAAGAATAACAAGGCAGACGCTCTGTCTCGCTCTATGGTTTCTACCCAGGAAGAGATTGACGAACCTCGTCTTATCCTTCCCTCCAGGGTTTTTCATACGCTCTCCCCTGTGACGTTAGACCAAATCCCACCGAGCAAGACCTTTGTGCCGCCTGATCGACAGAATGATATACTGTCGTGGGCCCACACCTCAAAGGTGGGTGGGCATTTTGGTATTAGGCGGACACGAGAGTTACTGGAGAGGTGGTATTGGTGGCCACACTTAGCCAGCCACGTCAAGAGATATGTCGGTTCCTGCTACTCGTGTGCTCGTAACCGTCCATTACGGCAGAGACCGGCTGGGCTCTTGCATCCTTTACCAGTGCCAGATAGACCATGGGAGGTGGTAGGCATGGACTTTGTGGGTGATCTTCCGTGTTCACAGGGACATAGATTTGTGTGGGTCATTATGGACCATTTCTCCCAGATGGTTCATCTCGTACCGTTATCGAGAATCCCGTCTTCCAGGGTACTAGCCAAACTATTCCTCAAGCATGTCTTTAGGCTTCACGGGATGCCAGATCGTATCATTTGTGATAGAGGCCCGCAATTTGCTTCCCGTTTCTGGCGAGATCTTTGTAGCCTTCTGCAAATTGAGTTGAATCTCTCTTCGGCATACCATCCAGAGACCAATGGTTTGGTTGAGCGTACCAATCAATCCATGATTATATACCTTTGACACTTTGTTGCTGAGAACCACGATAACTGGTCCTCCTTCCTACCCTGGGCAGAATTTGCCCTTAACAATTCGCTGGCTGAGGCCACTGGGCAGACACCATTCATCTATATATATAATTGCCTTATTCTGTCTGTCTGTCTGTCTGTCTGTCTTGCTCCAAAATTGTGTCCTTACGGTGACAAAAAGCTGATTGGCCGCTGGGCTCGCCATGGCCCCACCCCCCCGAACTGATTGGCCGCTCGCCTCGGCTCTGCCCCCCCACGGATTGGTCGCTCGCCTCGGCCTGGCCCCGCCCTCCGCATGGATTGCCCGCTCGCCTCGGCCCTCCGCACGCATCGCCAGACATAACCTTGCGCTGCTGGGATCGTGACGGAGCCGGTGAACGCTGGTAACCATTATACACATCGGGTAACTAAGGTCCCTTAGTTTCCCGATGTGTATCATAGTTACCAGCGTACACCGGCTCTCGGTACACATGTGCAGGGAGCCGGCATTATACTCCTCTCCCCCCAGGACTACTCCTCGTATTATAGTCCTCCTATTATACTCCTCTCTGAGTATAATAGGAGAACTATTATAGCATGGGGGATGGAGCACGATGGGGTGCACGGCATGGGGGATGTAGCACGATGGGGGGGTGCGCAGCATGGGGGATGCAGCACGATGCGGAGTGCGCAGCATGGGGGATGGAGCACGATGGGGAGTGTGCAGCATGGGGGATGGAGCACGATGGGGGGTGCGCAGCATGGGGGATGGAGCACGATGGGGAGTGCGCAGCATGGGGGATGGAGCACGATGGGGGGTGCGCAGCATGGGGGATGAAACACGATGGGGGTGCGCAACATGGGGAATGGAGCACGATGGGGAGTGCGCAGCATGGAGGATGGAGCACAATGGGGAGTGCGCAGCATGGGGGATGGAGCACAATGGGGGTGCGCAGCATGGGGGATGGAGCACGATGGGGGGTGCGCAGCATGGGGGATGGAGCACGATGAGGAGTGCACAGCATGGGGGATGGAGCACGATGGGGAGTGTGCAGCATGGGGGATGGAGCACGATGGGGGGTGCGCAGCATGGGGAGGGAGCACGATGGGGGGTGCGCAGCATGGGGGATGGAGCACGATGGGGGGTATGCAGCATGGGGGATGGAGCACGATGGGGGGGTGCACAGCATGGGGGATGGAGCACGAGGGGGGGTGCGCAGCATGGGGGATGGAGCACGATTGGGGGTGCGCAGCATGGGGGATGGAGCACGATGGGGGGTGCGCAGTATGGGGGATGGAGCACGATGGGGAGTGCGCAGCATGAGGATGGAGCACGATGGGGAGTGCGCAGCATCGGGGATGGAGCACGATGGGGAGTGCGCAGCATGGGGGATGGAGCACGATGGGGGGTGCACAGCATCGGGGATGGAGCACGATGGGGAATGCGCAGCATAGGAGATGGAGCACGATGGGGGTTGGGCAGCATGGGGGATGGAGCACGATGGGGGGTGCGCAGCATCGGGGATGGGGCACGATGGGGGGTGCGCAGGATGGGGGATGGAGCACGATGGGAGGTGCACACCTCCCCCCAACACACACAACACACCACACACACACTGGGAACCACAAACACCGCCCTACACAGACACCCACACACACAGACAACGCCGCACACACACAACACCCAACACACAAACACCGCGGCATACATAAATATACGCACATACCGCACAACACACACATTGCACAAAACATACCTCCCCCCAAAATACACCACACCCACACAAACCGTGCAACACACACACACACAACGCTACAGACACACAGCGCTCCACAAACAACGCAACACACATACAACACCGCTCTCACCCCCTGCCACACCCAGACAACACCCAGAACATGTACAGTGCCCTACACAAACACTTGGTAACTACACTCAACAACATCTATATATATATATATATATATATATATATATATAACAAAAATCATACATGAACTACACAATACGTGAATTCTAGAATACCCGATGCGTAGAATCGGGCCACCTTCTAGTACTCAATAATGGGCAACACCCTAGGTTACCGGTACCATTTCCCGCTGCTGCACCTTCTCCTCTTGTGGCCGACTGGGCAACTAATGCCAGAGAGGTTTGGGATCGGACTCAAGAGTCGATCCAAGCAGCTAAGGACCGTATGAAGACGGTGTCCAATCGGTTTCGTCGCCCGGCTCCTGTCTTTTCTCCAGGGGATTTTGTGTGGCTCTCTGCAAAACACGTGAGACTTAGAGTGAGCTCTGTCAAATTTGCTCCTCGCTTCCTGGGTCCTTATGAGGTTCTTCGACAGGTAAATCCTGTAGTCTACCAATTGAAGTTACCCGTCCATCTTAGGATCCATGACAAATTCCATGTTTCACTGCTAAAGCCGGCTATTTTACCTCAAGCTCGTGAAGTGCACTCTCCTGCCTCTGATTCCTCTCGCTCTAGCTATGAGGTACGAGCCATAGTTGGTTCTAAGATGGTTAGAGGGCGCAGGTTCTTCTTGATAGATTAAGAGGGCTATGGCCCGGAACATCGCTCTTGGGAGCCTGAGGAGGCTGTCCATGCTCCCGACTTAGTTGCCGATTACCCGCGTCGCCGGGAGGGGGCCCTTGAGGGGGAGGTACTGTTACAGTTGCTGTGGCTTTGGAGGCTATGTCCGGATTTCTTGCTACTGCACATGTGCAAGCCCTGGAGACTAGGTCCTATCTTGGAGCCATTGCACATGTGCGGGTGACATCATCGATGACACGAGGTCACATGTCTCTGACACCTTCTAAGCTGATTGGCCACTGGTCATGTGCTTGTGACACGAGGTCACATGTCTCTGACACCTTCTATGCCGATTGGTCACTGGTCATGTGCTTGTGACGCTTTGCTTGGTGATAGGCCAGCGTGACGTCATTGCTGTCATTCTGGCAGCGGATTGGCTCTGGTGTCCTCCATCTTGGATGAGGCACAGAGTCTATATAAGACGCTGACGCCCGGCGCTCAGTCCTCTTGGTTCATGCATGAGGGTAGACGCCCTGTGCACGTCCCTCTAGGCATCTCTCTGTCTATGTTAGGTGAGCGCTACCGGCAGGGTAGCGTTCTTATACCTTACAGCTTCGGCTGCAGTCCGTATCCTTACCTCTTAGTGGAGCGGACATAGGCAGGTGCCTGAGGCACATGGTCCGGCTGGGCCTTGTGATTCTACTCGTAGGTGGACGTTGCCGCTAGGGTAACGTTCCTTATACTGCGTCTGCCAGTTGTTCGTATCCTCGCACACTAGGGGAGCGAACAGAGGTAGGAGCTTTGTGCGGCTTATGCTGCTGTATGTCTCTTTTGCACCACTAGAAGAGCGTACCTAGGCAGGTGCCATATCTAGTGGTTCGTGTCCTCGCACACTAGTGGAGCGAACACAGGTAGGAGCTTTGTGCGGCTTACGCTGCTGTCCGTCTCTTTTGCACCACTAGAAGAGCGGACCTAGGCAGGTGCCATATCTAGTGGTTCGTGTCCTCGCACACTAGTGAAGCGAACGCAGGTAGGAGCTTTGTGCGGCTTACGCTGCTGTCCGTCTCCTGGCACCACTAGAGGAACGGACCTAGGTAGGTGCCATTTCACACTCACTGCTTTTGTCTCTGTGATCTTTAACAGAGACCATTCCACATGCCCTCCAAGTAAGGGAGGAATTGCTTTATTTTCTAATTATATTCCTCTGTGAGTTTAACAGAGGTATTGCACTCTGCACTTGTGCTATTATTTTTTACAGTGGCACACTTATATACCCCTTATCCTCTGCCATAGTCTGCAGCAGAGTCTTTGCACGGTGCACACTGACTGTCTGACATTCCTTTAGGTTTTTTTATCAGACAGCCCCCCGTAACACATACTGAGTGTTACACTGCTAATGGTGGTTACTATGGGGCTCATGAGGTGGGGGGCCAATTGCCAGTATCGTCAGCTGCCTCCTCTATTATTCTCCCTCGGCTTCTGAGCCCTGACATCTCAGTGCAGTGAGTGCAATGACTTCATAACCTCGCGTCCACCCTTCAGAGCTGTGCAGAGCCGCAGATCACATGCTGCAAAGACTGGAGTAGGGTGAAAACAAGGAGAGGTAAACAAGGAGCTGTAAGTATTTATTTTTTATATCAATGAGTACATTGTGGGAGAACATACTGTTTGGAGAACAATATGGGGTCAGTATATTGTTTGAAGGGCTATCTGGGGGCCATTATACAATTTAAAGGGCTATATGGGGTCAATTGTGCTATTTATTGGGCATTATGGGGCCATTATAATGTTTGAAGTGCTATGTGGTGGCTATTATAATATTTGGAGGGATATAATGGTGCCTTTATAATGTTTTCAGGGCTATGTGGGGGCAATTAACTCTGTATGTAGGGCCATTGTACTGTATGCAGGGCTGTGGGGGGCTATCATATTGTGTGGAGGGCTGTGGTGGGGTCACCTCAGAGGCTTCATACTGTATCGGGGTCATTATAAGGTCATCATACTGTCCATGTTGAGGAAGCAATGGAGGAATTCACTGTGGGGTTTTCATACTGTATTTGTGGGGTACTTTAGTTGGCATCATACTTTATGGGAACCATCTTAATAGTGGAAACACTAAGGGGCTTCAATAGGAGGAAAATTACTTTGTAAGAGTTGCAAAGTTTTGAGATATGCTCATCTGTGGCCCAGCCAAATATATTTTTTTGTTGGGGTCCCAATTAGGACTTTTGTTATGGGACCCCATGATTTCTATGTATGCCCCTGACCACACTGATTTGTAGAACAAAGTTTCCATGTCATTTTTACAACAAAGTGAAAGATGTAAGTCAAAACCTAAGAACTGCTGTTTTTTTTTTTCAATTCCCATTATTTGTAATGTTTTTTTTACATTTTTTTTTATTAGTAGATTGTTTGGTAAGATGATGATGTCTTTCAAAAGTACAACTCAGCCCACAAAAAACATGCTCTCACTCATGATGATGGAAAAGTTATAACTCTTGGAAAGAAGTGCAAAAATGAAGTATTTGCCTGGTTCTTAACCCTAGAACACATACCTGGGGCCTCGCAGGCCTGCTAGGTTACTTGTTTTCTATGGTTGATTTCTATGTTTGCGCGTTCTAGGGTTAAAGAGGTTTTCTAACCTTTCCACAAAAGTAGTCTATTGTCACCATATGTGATTGCAGACTTGTGTATCGTTAAAGCACGTGAGCAGCATGGGCTATGAGGCTTCTCTGGTGCCAGTGGCACGACCATGTGGTCATGGGGCCACAAGTATGGACTATACATACCCCTGGCCATATCTTGACTGGACGCACGCAGCCTCGCTCAATGTATTCAATTTCCTCAATTCACGCTCACTGCAGACCTGTAAATCCTCACATCATGCTGCATGTGACTAGTCACAAGTCTGCAGCCACATAGAGCATTTGCAGACTTTTGACTTCAAGGGGTTAATATTCATAAATGCGAATACAAGGGAAAACATACATTCGAGTATGGAGGTTTTTTTTTGCAAATTGGGATGCATGATGTAGCTGTGAATAGTCATCTCCAGACATTTCCTACATAACAAATGTATTTTTAGACAAAATCACACATCAAATTAACGTATTACCCATAAGATACAAATAGTGTCAATTAATAAATAGAGTAGCAGATGGATTTTATGTGAATGTTGGGGAGAAATCATAGTGTGAAATGAGGCAGGGAAGCTATTCCTTTCCCTCTCACATATTCTGATTAATGCACTTGTAAGTTCTTCTTTAACAAGTATTGACATTGTGTCATGGCTTCGAACTATCATACATGATGATCTCTCTCCCATACCTACACCCTATTTGGATTTCGCTGACGTGTTCTCCAAACAGGGTGCTGAGGTTCTTCCACCCCATAGGCCGTATGACTGTACCATAGACCTTATCCCAGGTTCGGTTCCACCTAAGGGCAGGGTTTACCCCCTGTCGATACCTGAGTCGGAGGCCATGTCGACCTATATAAGAGAGAGTTTAGAGAAGGGGTTCATTCGTAAGTCTGTCTCTCCCGCGGGAGCTGGATTTTTCTTTTTTCGGAAGAAAGAGGGTGATTTGCGTCCCTGCATAGATTACAGGGGTCTCAACGCAATCACAATAAAGAACAAATACCCATTACCTTTAATTTCGGAGCTCTTTGACAGACTGAGGGGAGCTCAGGTTTTTACGAAGTTGGATCTGCGGGATGCGTATAACTTGGTACGAATTCGAGAGGGTGACGAATGGAAGACCGCTTTTAACACCCGAGACGGTCACTATGAATACCTCGTCATGCCTTTTGGTTTATGTAATGCACCCGCAGTATTTCAGGACTTCGTAAACGATGTGTTCAGGGATTTACTGTTATCCTCTGTAATGGTGTATCTGGACGACATCCTGATTTTTTCTCCTGATATGGAGACTCATCGTCAGGATGTCGTTCGTGTCCTTTCCCGTTTAAGGGAGCACTCTTTGTTTGCTAAACTCAAAAAATGTGTATTCGAGCAGTCATCCTTGCCTTTTTTGGGCTACATTATCTCACAAGAGGGTCTGGCTATGGATCCTGCGAAGCTCTCTGCTGTCCTGGAATGGTCCGAACCTCATTCCTTGAAGGCGGTGCAACGCTTCTTAGGATTCATAAATTATTACAGGCAGTTCATACCCCATTTCTCTACTTTGGTGGCCCCTTTGGTGGCCTTGACTAAGAAAGGTGCTAATCCAAAAGTCTGGTCTACTGAGACATCCCAGGCTTTTGAGGCAGTAAAAAGACACTTTTCAACTGCTCCCATTCTTCAAAGACCCGATGAGAATAAGCCCTTCCTCTTGGAGGTTGATGCCTCTTCAGTGGGTGCTGGTGCGGTCTTGTATCAAAAGAACGGTGCAGGTAGAAAAAGGCCATGTTTCTTCTTTGCTAAAACCTTTTCACCGGCAGAGAGAAACTATACCATTGAGGATAGGGAACTGCTCGCCCTGAGATTAGCCTAGGAGGAGTGGCGTCACTTGCTGGAAGGAGCGAAACATCCTTTCCAGGTCTATACAGACCATAAGAATCTGATGTACTTACAAACCGCTCAGCGTCTGAATCCTCGCCAAGCCCGCTGGTCCTTGTTTTTCTCCAGCTTTCACTTCTCCATCAACTATCTGTCTGGGAGTAAGAATAACAAGGCAGAAGCTCTGTCTCGCTCTATGGTTTCTACCCAGGAAGAGATTGACGAACCTCGTCTTATCCTTCCCTCCAGGGTTTTTCATACGCTCTCCCCTGTGACGTTAGACCAAATCCCACCGGGCAAGACCTTTGTGCCGCCTGATCGACAGAATGATATACTGTCGTGGGCCCACACCTCAAAGGTGGGTGGGCATTTTGGTATTAGGCGGACACGAGAGTTACTGGAGAGGTGGTATTGGTGGCCACACTTAGCCAGCCACGTCAAGAGATATGTCGGTTCCTGCTACTCGTGTGCTCGCAACCGTCCATTACGGCAGAGACCGGCTGGGCTCTTGCATCCTTTACCAGTGCCAGATAGACCATGGGAGGGGGTAGGCATGGACTTTGTGGGTGATCTTCCGTGTTCACAGGGACATAGATTTGTGTGGGTCATTACGGACCATTTCTCCCAGATGGTTCATCTCGTACCGTTATCGAGAATCCCATCTTCCAGGGTACTAGCCAAACTATTCCTCAAGCATGTCTTTAGGCTTCACGGGATGCCAGATCGTATAATTTGTGATAGAGGCCCGCAATTTGCTTCCCGTTTCTGGCGAGATCTTTGTAGCCTTCTGCAAATTGAGTTGAATCTCTCTTCGGCATATCATCCAGAGACCAATGGTGTGGTTGAGCGTACCAATCCATCCATGATTATATACCTTCGACACTTTGTTGCTGAGAACCACGATAACTGGTCCTCCCTCCTACCCTGGGCAGAATTTGCCCTTAACAATTCGCTGGCTGAGGCCACTGGGCAGACACCATTCATACTCAATAATGGGCAACACCCTAGGGTATCGGTACCGTTTCCCGCTGCTGCACCTTCTCCTCTTGTGGCCGTCTGGGCAACTAATGCCAGAGAGGTTTGGGATCGGACTCAAGAGTCGATCCAAGCAGCTAAGGACCGTATGAAGACGGTGTCCAATCGGTTTCGTCGCCCGGCTCCTGTCTTTTCTCCAGGGGATTTTGTGTGGCTCTCTGCAAAACACGTGAGACTTAGAGTGAGCTCTGTCAAATTTGCTCCTCGCTTCCTGGGTCCTTATGAGGTTCTTCGACAGGTAAATCCTGTAGTCTACCAATTGAAGTTACCCGTCCATCTTAGGATCCATGACAAATTCCATGTTTCACTGCTAAAGACGGCTATTTTACCTCACGCTCTTGAAGTGCACTCTCCTGCCTCTGATTCCTCTCGCTCTAGCTATGAGGTACGAGCCATAGTTGGTTCTAAGATGGTTAGAGGGCGCAGGTTCTTCTTGATAGATTGGGAGGGCTATGGCCCGGAACATCGCTCTTGGGAGCCTGAGGAGGCTGTCCATGCTGCCGACTTAGTTGCCGATTACCTGCGTCGCCGGGAGGGGGCCCTTGAGGGGGAGGTACTGTTACGGTTGCTGTGGCTCTGGAAGCTATGTCCGGATTTCTTGCTACTGCACATGTGCAAGCGCTGGAGACTAAGTCCTATCTTGGAGCCATTGCACATGTGCGGGTGACATCATCGCTGACACGAGGTCACATGTCTCTGACACCTTCTAAGCTGATTGGCCACTGGTCATGTGCTTGTGACACATGGTCACATGTCTCTGACACCTTCTAAGCTGATTGGTCACTGGTCATGTGCTTGTGACGCTTTGCTTGGTGATAGGCCAGCGTGACGTTATTGCTGTCATTCTGGCAGTGGATTGGCTCTGGTGTCCTCCATCTTGGATGAGGCACAGAGTCTATATAAGACGCTGACGCACGCCGCCCGGCGCTCAGTCCTCTAGGTTCATGCATGAGGGTAGACGCCCTGTGCACGTCCCTCTAGGCATCTCTCTCTCTATGTTAGGTGAGCACTACCGGCAGGGTAGCGTTCTTATACCTTACAGCTTCGGCTGCAGTCCGTATCCTTACCTCTTAGTGGAGCGGACATAGGCAGGTGCCTGAGGCACATGGTCCGGCTGGGCCTTGTGATTCTACTCGTAGGTGGACGTTGCCGCTAGGGTAACGTTCCTTATACTGCGTCTGCCAGTTGTTCGTATCCTCGCACACTAGGGGAGCGAACAGAGGTAGGAGCTTTGTGCGGCTTATGCTGCTGTCCATCTCTTTTGCACCACTAGAAGAGCGTACCTAGGCAGGTGCCATATCTAGTGGTTCGTGTCCTCGCACACTAGTGGAGCGAACGCAGGTAGGAGCTTTGTGTGGCTTACGCTGCTGTCCGTCTCCTGGCACCACTAGAGGAACAGACCTAGGTAGGTGCCATTTCACACTCACTGCTTTTGTCTCTGTGATCTTTAACAGAGACCATTCCACACACCCTCCAAGTAAGGGAGGAATTGCTTTATTTTCTAATTATATTCCTCTGTGGGTTTAACAGAGGTATTGCACTCTGCACTTGTGCTATTATTTTTTACAGTGGCACACTTATATACCCCTTATCCTCTGCCATAGTCTGCAGCAGAGTCTTTGCACGGTGGACCCTGACTGTCTGACATTCCTTTAGGTTTTTTTATCAGACAGCCCCCCGTAACACATACTGAGTGTTACACTGCTAATGGCTGTTACTATGGGGCTCATGAGGTGGGGGGCCAATTGCCAGTATCGTCAGCTGCCTCCTCTATTATTCTCCCTCGGCTTCTGAGCCCTGACATCTCAGTGCAGTGAGTGCAATGACTTCATAACCTCGTGTCCACCCTTCAGAGCTGTGCAGAGCCGCAGATCACATGCTGCAAAGACTGGAGTAGGGTGAGAACAAGGAGAGGTAAACAAGGAGCGGTAAGTATTTATTTTTTATATCAATGAGTACATTTTGGGAGAACATACTGTTTGGAGAACAATATGGGGTCAGTATATTGTTTGAAGGGCTATCTGGGGGCCATTATACAATTTAAAGGGCTATATGGGGTCAATTGTGCTATTTATTGGGCATTATGGGGCCATTATAATGTTTGAAGTGCTATGTGGTGGCTATTATAATATTTGGAGGGATATAAGGGTGCCTTTATAATGTTTTCAGGGCTATGTGGGGGCAATTAACTCTGTATGTAGGGCCATTGTACTGTATGCAGGGCTGTGGGGGGCTATCATATTGTGTGGAGGGCTGTGGTGGGGTCACCTCAGAGGCTTCATACTGTATCGGGGTCATTATAAGGTCATCATACTGTCCATGTTGAGGAAGCAATGGAGGAATTCACTGTGGGGTTTTCATACTGTATTTGTGGGGTACTTTAGTTGGCATCATACTTTATGGGAACCATCTTAATAGTGGAAACACTAAGGGGCTTCAATAGGAGGAAAATTACTTTGTAAGAGTTGCAAAGTTTTGAGATATGCTCATCTGTGGCCCAGCCAAATATATTTTTTTGTTGGGGTCCCAATTAGGACTTTTGTTATGGGACCCCATGATTTCTATGTATGCCCCTGACCACACTGATTTGTAGAACAAAGTTTCCATGTCATTTTTACAACAAAGTGAAAGATGTAAGTCAAAACCTAAGAACTGCTGTTTTTTTTTTTCAATTCCCATTATTTGTAATGTTTTTTTTACATTTTTTTTTATTAGTAGATTGTTTGGTAAGATGATGATGTCTTTCAAAAGTACAACTCAGCCCACAAAAAACATGCTCTCACTCATGATGATGGAAAAGTTATAACTCTTGGAAAGAAGTGCAAAAATGAAGTATTTGCCTGGTTCTTAACCCTAGAACACATACCTGGGGCCTCGCAGGCCTGCTAGGTTACTTGTTTTCTATGGTTGATTTCTATGTTTGCGCGTTCTAGGGTTAAAGAGGTTTTCTAACCTTTCCACAAAAGTAGTCTATTGTCACCATATGTGATTGCAGACTTGTGTATCGTTAAAGCACGTGAGCAGCATGGGCTATGAGGCTTCTCTGGTGCCAGTGGCACGACCATGTGGTCATGGGGCCACAAGTATGGACTATACATACCCCTGGCCATATCTTGACTGGACGCACGCAGCCTCGCTCAATGTATTCAATTTCCTCAATTCACGCTCACTGCAGACCTGTAAATCCTCACATCATGCTGCATGTGACTATTCACAATACATGATGTAGCTGTGAATAGTCATCTCCAGACATTTCCTACATAACAAGTGTAATTTTAGACAAAATCACATCAAATTAACGTATTACCCATAAGATACAAATAGTGTCAATTAATAAATAGAGTAGCAGATGGATTTTATGTGAATGTTGGGGAGAAATCATAGTGTGAAATGAGGCAGGGAAGCTATTCCTTTCCCTCTCACATATTCTGATTAATGCACTTGTAAGTTCTTCTTTAACAAGTATTGACATTGTGTCATGGCTTCGAACTATCATACATGATGTATGCTATCTCCTCAAGGCATCAAGCTTCACAAATTGTCACTTGGTGTTTCTCCATTAAGTTTTAACTTGCACATATATTTGAACATGCAAACATACTGTCTGACGAGTAAGTCAGCACTTTGTCATTTGTCTTCTCTTTCCTTCTATATTGATGCCATAAATGTATCATTCTCATATTTTTCCTGTTATTTTTTTCCCATTAAGGTATGTTAAGATTCTTGATCGATTACAAGGGCAAGGCGTTGTAATTAATTTCTGACACACATATTTAATTATTCTAATCAAGATGTAGCAGCCATTATTTAAAATTAGCCAAAGTATCAATACAGGGCTGTCCACGATTAGAGAAAGGATTCACTTTTCCTCCAGCTAGAGATGTGTCTGGTATTGCAGCTGATCCCTATTTAAATGGATAGACCTACACTACGCTACAATGCGCAAGAGTGGCACTTGTTATTGTGGGAAAAAAACCCCACAGGTAATATTTCTTATTCTAAATAACTTTTTTTAAAATAATTTGTGACCAAAATAGTGCGTTTTATTTCTTTGTATTAATATACATAGAATTAGGGTTGCTGAGTGGAATGAGGGCTGCATTAAAGAGCAAGGGTTGCAAATAAGTGCATAGTTAAACACGATATCATAGTTTAACACAAGAGCATAGTTTGGTGTTTTCCTTATGGACAATACTACCAGGTGTGCATCTTGTGAGATTTTTTCATGCCTTGGAGAGCTGTTTAAAGGTGAATATATCTGTGATCAATATCAGCATGTTACATATTTGGAAGCCCAAGTAACTGATCTAAATATGCAGCTTGCAACACTCAGGAGCATTGCAAACCTGGAGAAGAGTTTAGAGCTCACTGAGCATGCTCTGGCTGTGTCCAGTGATATGAAGGAGGGTGGAGGTGGGGAAGTTCAAGACCCAAACGTAGATAGCTGGGTGACCATAAGAAAAAGGGGTAGGGGTATAAGTGTCAGGGAGCCTAGTCTTGATATGGCAAAATCTAGTAAATATGCCTGTTTGGCTGATATTAGGAATGAAGGGAAAGGACTAGGATCACTACAGCAGGACGTTGCTCCTAGCAACCAGGAAAACAACTGCAGTAGGAAGACGGGAAATAGGAGTGCAGTAAAGGCCAGGCAGATGTTGGTGGTAGGGGAAATTATAATTAGTTCACAGACTAAAAACTCCTTAATGTAAAAATTATCAATTTTATTAACAGAAGCAATTAAAACACACTTCCACATTATATAGAAAATATTCATTGGTGCCATACAACAATTTCAAACATATATCCCCCTTATTTTTATAGTCCTATGTGTTTCCCCAATTTAGGAGCAAGAACAAATGTCAGTAAGGCGCAATACAAAAATATATCCCTAAACAGTCCAATAGTCAAGGGTTCTACAGTCAAGATCCCTAAAGGCAGCACTTTTTACCCTAAATTAGTTGGTTCTGCACTGAGATATAATTCTGTATAAACTGCCACTTCCTATATTAGTGAGGAGGCTGTCAACCTTCTACCCCTAATCGACCCGACGCGTTTCCCTTTCTAATAGAAGGTTCCTCAGGGGTCATCAAAAAGTAGTATAGAAAAATACAAATAATTTATACATTATCCTCCAATCATATAGTGAATACAGACATAGTTTTTGTAATCTCCCCAAACAGAGTACATCAAACAGAGGATCTTCAGATTGTACATATGACTATTATAGTCTCCTCTGGTGCTGGCGTATCTTTAGACACCAAAAATTGCCAGGAAATACAGAGTTCCATAAAATATTAGCGTAGATGTTACAGAACAAAAATTCCTGTTATAGAAATATTTTTCAGATTTTTGTCATCTCATTCGGGACAGAGCTGTACGTTCTAGGTGAATGATGGTGTCACCCCTCAGGTTGCAATTGGTATGTCCGGTCCAAATAAATTTGGAACGCTGTCTCCACGTGGATTTTGCAGAGGCTGGGAATGCTCTGAACATTGCAGGGAGCCCCAACTACATGCTGGTATATAGTTTTAAATTTATTTGGAGTCTAAAGATACGCCAGCACCAGAGGAGACTATAATAGTCATATGTACAATCTGAAGATCATTTGTTTGATGTACTCTGTTTGGGGAGATTACAAAAACTATGTCTGTATTCACTATATGATTGGAGGATAATGTATAAATTATTTGTATTTTTCTATACTACTTTTTGATGACCCCTGAGGAACCTTCTATTAGAAGGGTAAACGCGTCGGGTCGATTAAGGGTAGAAGGTTGACAGCCTCCTCACTAATATAGGAAGTGGCAGTTTATACAGAATTATATCTCAGTGCAGAACCAACTAATTTAGGGTAAAAAGTGCTGTCTTTAGGGATCTTGACTGTAGGACCCTTGACTATTGGACTGTTTAGGGATATATTTTTGTATTGCGCCTTACTGACATTTGTTCTTGCTCCTAAATTGGGGAGAAAAATAGGACTATAAAAATAAGGGGGATATATGTTTGAAATTGTTGTATGGCACCAATGAATATTTTCTATATAATGTGGAAGTGTGTTTTAATTGCTTCTGTTAATAAAATTGAAAATTTTTAAATTAAGGAGTTTTTAGTCTGTGAACCAGTTTTGAGCTCTCCTTGTATTACTTTTTTCGTGAGAAATTATAATTAGGCAGAAAGACAGGGTCATCTGCTGTCAAGACAGTGAATGTCGAACAGTATGTAGTCTGCCGCATACTTGGATTCAACATATTGCTGGGTGGGGCTGGGGAAAACCAAGCGGTAATGGGTCATGGTGCATATTGGTACCAATGAGAAAGTTTGAGGGAGGTGGAAGTCCCTTAAAAATGATTACAGGGAACATGTTCCTCAGAAGCTAAAGTCCAGGACCTCCAAGGTTGTGTTTTTAGAAGTACTACCAGTGCCATGAGCATCAGTAGAAACACAGCAAGAGCTTAGGAAGATAAATAAGTACCTTATAAATTAGTACAGGAAGGAAGGGTTTGTGTTCATGGAGAACTGGGCCGACTTCTCTGTCAGCTAAAGGCTCTACAGTAGGCATGAGCTGCACTTGCAGCTGTACTGTGAGGAAAACAGTCAGATGGATAGAGGAATTTTAAACTAGGATTTAGGTGGAGGCAGGGTAGTTGTGCAAAAAAGGGGATAGAAAGAAGACATAGGGACAATGAAACAATAAGATGTCAAGAAGACTTGGAGAGGGCTGGGGGTTGGAAAGAAAGTAGTGAGTTGAGAAGTAATAAATGTTCTAGTAGGATTGTCTGATGGCAAATGCAAGAAGTCTTGCAAATAAAATTAATGAATCGGAAACTCTTATGTCAACCACAGAATACGATGTAGTGGGCATTATGGAAACCTGGCTGGATGAGAGCCATAACTAAGTGACAAATGAAGGAGATTACACCCCATTCAGAAAGAAAAGGAAAGACAAACAAGGTGGAGGAGTGTGTATTTTTATTTAATTCAATTTAAGACCTGAGATCATGATGAGATTAGAAGCAGCTGCCACAATGTAGAGTCAGTCTGGGTAAATGTACATGGGGAGGGGAATAATGGAAAAATGCTAATTGGAGTTTGCTATAAGCCTCCTAACATACCTGAACAGGTACTATAGAGAGTGAAATGCTGCAACAAATGAAAAAGGTACTATGAAACTTAAAAAGAAATGAAGTGAAAAAATAATAATGCAAAAACTTATTTATTCAAGATCAAAAGGTAAAAGCATTTAAAAATACAGAGAAAATAACCAATAATAATATAAATGGGTCTCACCACACGAGGACTGCACGTACATATCAGGGAACACTGCATGGCCATAAAATAGTCCAAGATGGAACTTGACTATGTCCTTGTCACACAGAGTTTTGCACAAACTTTGTTGACTGTCATGTTAGTGTTGGGCATTGTTGAAATTGCAGATTCTAACACTCCTCCTGATGTTTTTTTGGTGTCTGGGATCAACACAGGCAGACTCGGTGTCAACCTGCTGTGTGCTGACTCATAGGCAGGCTAATGAGAGTTAATCTCTGCTAGTCTGCTTGTTAGGTTTGATCAAATGTGGTTTTGGAGGCCAATCACACCTGCTTCCCTTCTATTTAAGATGGATGAAATCTTTTATTTATGCCAGCTATAGTTTCTATGTTGGTCTGTGAGGTGTGGTGTCACAGTTTCTCTGATGAAAATTGTGCAGTTTGGTTGTGGATGTTTACCCCTGTTGTTTTGTAGCTTTCTTCCTCCTCTTGTGTTTTCTCCTAATCCCTTGTCTTTACCTATGTGTTTGTGCTCTGTATGGCAGCATCTTATTTTTCCCCCTGTCTGTTTATATCTGTGACTTTCAATACACTCCCACTCTGGGGGAAGGATGAAATAGATCAGGAAAGGTCAGGAGCAGGGCCAGGAAGGAGAGTCAGGCATCCCCTCCATTAGGAGTATGCCTGAGAATAGGGATAGCAGAGGGTCCCCTGAAGTGAAAGCTTATGGGCCCTGGTTCCCTGCAATTCCGGAGTCATCAGGACAGTCCCACTCAAAACCTTACCAAGTCGTTTCAAGTCACATCACAACAGCAACTCTAAGCTATTGAAGGCCAAAGGGATAGAGCAAGTGATGTTAAGATCAAGAAGAAGGAATCTGAGCACAAATCTGGTTCAAATAGATAGCCACTGGATTTACAGGTTGGGCAGTCTTGTACCAGGTGGACTGAATGAGAATTTTGGGTTTGGCACTTTATTATAGGGAATTCTTCTTGGAATGTCCAATAAAAAATACACAGATACATAAATAATACTTATCAGTTATATTGAATATACCTTGGATTATACTAGATTTTTTCAATGATACATACCTCAGATATTGAATTATGTGTTTTTATGAGTGGGTTTTATGGGTTGTTAATTGTTTATTTGTATTAAAATCTTTGTATTGATTTTAGCTAGTTGTTTGTCTTATATACTATAGTGATTTTGTACAAAGTAGAGAATATTCCTCCCAATATCCGGGCATTAAAGTCATTCTTGTTGTCACATCCTGTATATACAGATAAGGTGGAGCCAATAATTAGTAATCTTATAACAAACTGTGGACTGACATACTAATGAGGGGAAGATTTCACACATTTGGACATTGAAGATAATTACAGTGCCTACAAGTAGTATTCAACCCCCTGCAGATTTAGCAGGTTTGATAAGATGCAAATACCGTATTTTTCGGACTATAAGACGCACCTGACCATAAGACGCACCCTGGTTTTAGAGGAGGAAAATAGGAAAATAAAATTTTAACCAAAAAATATGGTCAAGACACACTGTTATGGGGCGAGGATCTGCTGCTGACACTGTTATGGGGGTAATGTCCCCAAATTCTCTACTGAGGTACCCCATTCTGATAAGGATCCTCCTGCCTTGTATATGATCCTGCTCATATACCCCCCATCCTGCTAATAATATACCCCCCATCCATCCTGCTAATAATATACCTTCCATCCATCCTGCTAATAATATACCTTCCATCCATCCTGCTCATGATATACCCCCATCCATCCTGCTCATGATATACCCCCATCCATCCTGCTCATGATATGCCCCCATCCATCCTGCTCATGATATGCCCCCATCCATCCTGCTCATGATATGCCCCCATCCATCCTGCTCATGATATGCCCCCATCCATCCTGCTCATGATATGCCCCCATCCATCCTGCTCATATACCCCCCATCCTGCTAATAATATACCCCCCATCCATCCTGCTAATAATATACCTTCCATCCATCCTGTTCATGATATACCCCCATCCATCCTGCTCATGATATGCCCCCATCCATCCTGCTCATGATATGCCCCCATCCATCCTGCTCATGATATGCCCCCATCCATCCTGCTCATGATATGCCCCCATCCATCCTGCTCATGATATGCCCCCATCCATCCTGCTCAAGATATGCCCCCATCCATCATGCTCATGAAATGCCCCCATCCATCCTGCTCATGAAATGCCCCCATCCATCCTGCTCATGAAATGCCCCCATCCATCCTGCTCATGAAATGCCCCCATCCATCCTGCTCATGATATGCCCCCATCCATCCTGCTCATGATATGCCCCCATCCATCCTGCTCATGAAATGCCCCCATCCATCCTGCTCATGATATGCCCCCATCCATCCTGCTCATGAAATGCTCCCATCCATCCTGCTCATGATATGCCCCCATTCATCCTGCTCATGATATGCCCCCATCCATCCTGCTCATGATATGCCCCCATCCATCCTGCTCATGATATGCCCCCATCCATCCTGCTCATGATATGCCCCCATCCATCCTGCTCATGATATGCCCCCATCCATCCTGCTCATGATATACCCCCATCCATCCTGCTCATGAAATGCCCCCATCCATCCTGCTCATGATATGCCCCCATCCATCCTGCTCATGATATGCCCCCATCCATCCTGCTCATGATATGCCCCCATCCATCCTGCTCATGATATGCCCCCATCCATCCTGCTCATGAAATGCCCCCATCCATCCTGCTCATGATATGCCCCCATCCATCCTGCTCATGATATATCCCTATCCATCCTGCTCATGAAATGCCCCCATCCATCCTGCTCATGATATGCCCCCATCCATCCTGCTCATGATATGCCCCCATCCATCCTGCTCATGATATGCCCCCATCCATCCTGCTCATGATATGCCCCCATCCATCCTGCTCATGATATGCCCCCATCCATCCTGCTCATGATATGCCCCCATCCATCCTGCTCATGAAATGCCCCCATCCTGGTAAATGGCGTGTATCCTGTGGCACAGGAAAAAAAAAATAAACGTTTATACTTACCCTTCCTCACTCCCTGAAGCACCGATCTCTGTCTCAGCTGCAGCACCGCTGTGTGGAGCCGTCACCGGTGTCTGCAGCATCGCGTCTTCCTGTCTGTGCCGGCGGTAAGCTGATCGATTCTGGTGGATACTAGCGGCGCGCACAGCGATGACGTTATCGCGGTGTGCGCCGCTAGTGTCCAGATCAGCTGATCGCTGGCACAGACAGGAAGACGCAATGCTGCAGGGGGGCGGCTCCACACACAGTGACGGGTGAGTACACTGATTCACTGCACCCCGCGCTGATAATGATGCACGGGGGGCAGTGAATACAGCCGCACATGATCACTCCAGGCTGTAGTTGCCAGGGGTGATCACGGCCGGCTGCTAATTATGCACCCCCCCGCCCATCACCCCGCCCACCTGTCAGCGCCGGTTTCGCTGAGAGATGATTGGCGGGAGGATGGGCGTGCATATGTAATGAGCGGGCCCACGTGGTCACGGCAGGCTGCTGCAGGTTGCTACAGCCTGCTGGTGCCGCCGATAACCCGCTCCACCGCGGCACCCTCATTCCCCGCACCCGCAACCTTATAGTCAGACCATAGGACGCACCCCCCACTTTCCCCGAACATTTGGGGGGAAAAAAGTGCGTCTTATGGTCCGAAAAATACGGTAAGTTAGAGCCTGCAAACTTCAAACAAGAGCAGGATTTATTAACAGATGCATAAATCTTACAAACCAACAAGTTATGTTGCTCAGTTAAATTTGAATAAATTTTCAACATAAAAGTGTGGGTCAATTATTATTCAACCCCTAGGTTTAATATTTTGTGGAATAACCCTTGTTTGCAATTACAGCTAATAATCGTCTTTTATAAGACCTGATCAGGCTGGCACAGGTCTCTGGAGTTATCTTGGCCCACTCCTCCATGCAGATCTTCTCCAAGTTATCTAGGTTCTTTGAGTATCTCATGTGGACTTTAATCTTTAGCTCCTTCCACAAGTTTTCAATTGGGTTAAGGTCAGGAGACTGACTAGGCCACTGCAACACCTTGATTTTTTCCCTCTTGAACCAAGCCTTGGTTTTCTTGGCTGTGTGCTTTGGGTCGTTGTCTTGTAGGAAGATGAAATGACGACCCATCTTAAGATCCTTGATGGAGGAGCGGAGGTTCTTGGCCAAAATCTCCAGGTAGGCCGTGCTATCCATCTTCCCATGGATGCGGACCAGATGGCCAGGCCCCTTGGCTGAGAAACAGCCCCACAGCATGATGCTGCCACCACCATGCCTGACTGTAGGGATGGTATTCTTGGGGTCGTATGCAGTGCCATCCAGTCTCCAAAGGTCACGTGCGTGGTTGGCACCAAAGATCTCGATCTTGGTCTCATCAGACCAGAGAACCTTGAACCAGTCTGTCTCAGAGTCCTCCAAGTGATCATGAGCAAACTGTAGACGAGCCTTGACATGACGCTTTGAAAGTAAAGGTACCTTACGGGCTCGTCTGGAACGGAGACCATTGCGGTGGAGTACGTTACTTATGGTATTGACTGAAACCAATGTCCCCACTGCCATGAGATCTTCCCAGAGCTCCTTCCTTGTTGTCCTTTGGTTAGCCTTGACTCTTCGGACAAGCCTGGCCTCGGCACGGGTGGAAACTTTCAAAGGCTGTCCAGGCCGTGGAAGGCTAACAGTAGTTCCATAAGCCTTCCACTTCCGGATGATGCTCCCAACAGTGGAGACAGGTAGGCCCAACTCCTTGGAAAGGGTTTTGTACCCCTTGCCAGCCTTGTTACCCTCCACGATCTTGTCTCTGATGGACTTGGAATGCTCCTTTGTCTTTCCCATGTTGACCAAGTATGAGTGCTGTTCACAAGTTTGTGGAGGGTCTTAATTAGTCAGAAAAGGCTGGAAAAAGAGATAATTAATCCAAACATGTGAAGCTCAATGTTCTTTGTGCCTGAAATACTTCTTAATACTTTAGGGGAACCAAACAGAATTCTGGTGGTTTGAGGGGTTGAATAATAAATGACCCTCTGAATAAACTTTTCACAATTTAAAAAAAAAAAAAAAAAGAAATAACATTTTTTGCTGCAGTGCATTTCACACTTCCAGGCTGATCTACAGTCCAAATGTCACAATGCCAAGTTAATTCCGAATGTGTAAACCTGCTAAATCTGCAGGGGGTTGAATACTACTTGTAGGCACTGTATGTACTTTTTAATTTTTATGTACTTTACATCTTATTCATTCTTACTCACTTTCCATTATATTTGTTAATATTTTTATTTCTTATGTGCAATGTTTGTTGCTTTTGTTGTATTTGCCTTCACCTCATACTCACTATCACAGCATCCTTTTACTTATCCATTCACTTTTATTATATTGCGCATTATGTCATTTATACTGTAACTGCTAGATCTGCAGCAGAAAAAAACATTGATTTCATCAAAATGAGAGGAAACAGCTCAGTAAGTGACACATTGCTGGAGTCAGAGACTTTGCTTCTAAATCATGCTGCTCTCAGATGGGGAAGTAAAAAGCTGGTGACAGATTCCGTTTAACTAGCACTTAGCCACTTTATTTATCAAGGTTCCACATGTATTTATACCTATGAACCAAATGTCATCTGGCCCTTTTATATCTCCTCCATTTCACTGGTCCCCCTTGATTAGTTATACATATATTCTTAATATCCATGGAGGAGAGACAGAAGGCACTCACCAGAAATGTGGTAAAAAAAAGCTGTTTATTCAACCATCAGGTCAGAGGGAAAGGCATGGGGAGGTGGGAACACGCAATCCGTCGAACAACGGCCGTTTCGCGTCTTTACAACTGATGCTTCCACCATCTTTACAACTGACGCTTCCACGAGTCCATCTGGAGGATGGACTCGTGGAAGCGTCAGTTGTAAAGACGCGAAACGACCGTCGTTCGATGGATTGCGTGTTCCCTCCTCCCCAGGCCTTTCCCCCTGACCTGATGGTTGAATAAACAGCTTTTTTTTACCGCATTTCTGGTGAGTGCCTTCTGTCTCTCCTCCATGGATATTGTGAATTGTGGTCTATTGGAATGAGCACCGAGGCCAGTATGCAATGGAATTTATTGCCATACAATGCATGTATAACCCTGGAATAAGAGGATTAAGTGGTTAGCTCGCTGAATGGTGCCAGTGTTTCCTCCTTTTTCTTCTATGGTTTAAATACATATATTCTTAGTTCATTTCACTACACAGTGCTATACAGTCCCAATTCAAATCTGTATCATGAGGGCTTCGTCTTGTGCGCATGCACTTCTGACGTGACCAGTTATCTTCTGACTCGTGGCACACATGATTGCACATTGTTCCACGGCATGGGCCCTGAGTACATTCAGACCTTGTCTCAGTCTGAATCCATGCCCCCCACCTCTTGACACACTACGTATTTGTGGCGCCCCTGAGGCTTCAGTCACCAAAGGGTACTGCACCTCGATTAAGGTGGTGTACTCATCCTGGATCCAGAGAAGGTTGGTACCGGTTCCACAACACACAAACTCATACACACCAAAAGGTTGCCCTTCCCAATGGGGACTGGCTAGGGTTGGGTCTTAAGGTAGTCACCAAACATGGGAGGCTGCCACCCACTAGTGACAGGGAGGAGCAGCCACCAGGGGGAATGGGGAGCCAACACAACAGTTAGGGAGTTCACCAGCAGGAGAGGAAGAGAGCAGACGGGTTTACCCGTGGCTCTAGTGGGACGCAGGAGTCAATACGGTCCCCGAGGGGAGAGCTTCATTGCTCCCTTGGGACCGGCACAGGGTAGGGTGCAGAATCCTAGGGTGGAACATACTTCAAGTTGTATCACCAAAATCTGCAGGCCAGGGGGATTGTATGTCCCTCCAGCCACCACAGTTCCCGGAGAACAGTTTTACATAGGGTCCGGGGTCGTGATCTAAGTAAGACCCCACCACGGACCCACGGCACCTGCATATGGGACGGGAGTTCACTTTTCAAGAACCGGGGTCCCCAAGTAACTTCAGGCCATGGGGACCTCTAAAGGCGCAAGGAGGAAGGGCCCACTGACCACCGTACCGGTTCTTACCTCCAACGGATCCAGGATCGACTGGGGCCCATCATCGTGGTGACTGGTATCTTCCAGGTAAACCAGGACTGTGAGTAAAGACACCTTGAACCTGCAGAGACTGTGTCCGCCTTTCCTTGCCGGCACCCCGCGCTTTGGCGGCCGCCATCACTACAACCCTCATCATCTTTCCCGGGGCCCACTCCACCTGTGGGGAGCCGAAACATCTTAGCTGCTATAACCATCCGCCCTGGAGGACAGCGACAGCAGCGGCGACTACTCCCTGGCCGCATACCGCAGGTGGCATCACGAGACAAATCCTCCACCATCATCACAATTCCCTCCTTCTTTATTGTACACCTCGGAGCCACGAAACCAAGCAAGGGACACCCGTGACATTCCTAGATGTGACATCACCGAGCCCAGCGAGGAGTAAAGTTAACCCCTTGCCCTGTGGGTGCTACATCTTACCTGTCCATTGGTACTGATGAGTATTTAATGACAAATTTCAAGCACCCTGACACATCCCCTGAGGAAATCCAATGAAACACACCTTGGGGTGGAGGGACATGGAGTCATATTCATACAACTGTCTTAAGATAAATTATTGATGCACTGTGCACTTTACTTTGGCTGCATTTTCTTCACATTGTATAATATGCTCATATGCCTCACATATAGCTGACCACTCCCCTAGTGTGTGAGGATACGGACTGCTGCAGGAGGCAGCGTAGTGGAGCGTTACCCTAGAAGGCAACGACCACCTAACCTACCTATGTCCGCTCCACTAAGGTGCGAGGACACGGACAACAGTACGGCTGAAAGGTACAGGAGCGCTACCCTACCGATAGCGCTCACCTCAGAGTAGAACCAAAAGGCCCAGTCAGACCATGTGCAGCAAGCACCTGCCTATGTCCGCTCCACTAAGGTGCGAGGATACGGACCACAGCATAAGCTGCAAGGTACAAGAGCGTTACCCTACCGATAACGCTCACCTACATAGAATAGGTGCCGCAAGGGACATGCACAGAGCGTCTACTCCTATGCAGGAACTAAGAGGACTGAGCGCCAAGCAGCGTGCATCAAAGACTTATATAGACTCTGTGCCTCATCCAAGATGGAGGACACCAGAGCCAATCCGCTGCCAGAACGACAGCAATGACGTCACGCTGGCCTATCACCGAGTAAGGCATCACAAGCACATAACCAGCGACCAATCGGCTTAGAAGGTGTCAGAGACATGTGACCTCGTGTCCCTAGCACATGACCAGCGGCCAATCAGCTTAGAAGGTGTCAGAGACATGTGACCTCATGTCAGTGATGATGTCACTCGCACATGTGCAATAGCTCCAAGATAGGACTTAGTCTCCAGCGCTCGCACATGTGCAGTAGCAAGAACTACGAACATAGTCTCCAGTGCCACAGCAAAGGGAAAGGAGACACGCAGATACCCAGAACGGGAACCGTAACAGTACCTCCCCTCAAGGGCCCCCCTCCCGGCGGCGCAGGTAATTGGCAACTAAGTCAGGAGCATGGACAGCCTCCTCAGGCTCCCAAGAGCGATGTTCCGGGCCATAGCCCTCCCAATCTATGAAGAAGAACCTGCGGCCTCGAACCATCTTAGAACCAACTATGGCCCGTACCTCATAGCTAGAGCGAGAGGAATCAGAGGCAGGAGAGTGCACTTCACGAGCGTGAGGTAAAATAGCCGGCTTTAACAGTGAAACATGGAATTTGTCATGGATCCTAAGATGGACGGGTAACTTCAATTGGTAGACTACAGGATTTACCTGTCGAAGAACCTCATAAGGACCCAGGAAGCGAGGAGCAAATTTGACAGAGCTCACTCTAAGTTTCACGTGTTTTGCAGAGAGCCACACAAAATCCCCTGGAGAAAAGACAGGAGCCGGGCGACGAAACCGATCGGACACCGTCTTCATACGGTCCTTAGCTGCTTGGATCGACTCTTGAGTCCGATCCCAAACCTCTATGGCATTAGTTGCCCAGTCGGCCACAAGAGGAGAAGGTGCAGCAGCGGGAAACGGTACCGGTACCCTAGGGTGTTGCCCATTGTTGAGTACGAACGGTGTCTGCCCAGTGGCCTCAGCCAGAGAATTGTTAAGGGCAAACTCTGCCCAGGATAGGAGGGAGGACCAGTTATCGTGGTTCTCAGCAACAAAGTGTCGAAGGTATATAATCATGGATTGATTGGTACGCTCAACCAAACCATTGGTCTCCGGATGGTATGCCGAAGAGAGATTCAACTCAATTTGCAGAAGGCTACAAAGATCTCACCAGAAACGGGAAGCAAATTGCGGACCTCTACCACAAATGATACGATTTGGCATCCCGTGAAGCCTAAAGACATGCTTGAGGAATAGTTTGGCTAGTACCCTGGAAGATGGGATTCTTGCTAATGGTACGAGATGAACCATCCGAGAGAAATGGTCTGTAATGACCCACACAAATCTATGTCCCTATGAATACGGAAGATCACCCACAAAGTCCATGCCTACCACCTCCCATGGTCTATCTGGCACTGGCAAAGGATGCAAGAGCCCAGCCGGTCTCTGCCATAACGGACGGTTGCGAGCACATGAGTAGCAGGAACCGACATATCTCTTGACATGGCTGGCTAAGTGTGGCCACCAATACCACCTCTCGAGTAACTCTCGTGTCCGTCTAATACCAAAATGCCCACCCACCTTTGAGGTGTGGGCCCACGACAATATATCATTTTGTCGATTAGGCGGAACAAAGGTCTTGCCCGGTGGGATTTGGTCTAACGTTACAGGAGAGAGTGTGTGAAAAACCCTAGATGGAAGAATGAGACGAGGGTCCTCATTCTCTTGCTGAGATGATTCCATAGAGTGAGAGAGTGCGTCGGCCATATTATTCTTACTCCCGGTAAGATAATTAATGGAGAAGTTAAACCGAGAGAAAAACAAGGACCAGCGAGCTTGCCGAGGATTCAAACGTTGTGCAGTTTGCAAATATGTCAGGTTCTTATTGTCCGTAAAGACCTGAAAGGGCTGCCTGGCTCCCTCGAGCAAGTGATGCCACTCTTCCAATGCTAATTTTAGGGCAAGTAGTTCCCTGTCACCAATAGTGTAGTTCCTCTCAGCCGGAGAGAACGTCTTTGCAAAGAAAAAACACGGTCTTTTTCTACCTGAGCTGTTCTTTTGATATAGAACTGCTCCAGCTCCTACAGAGGACGCGTCCACCTCCATGAGAAAGGGCTTATTCTCGTCAGGTCTTTGGAGGACAGGAGCAGATGAAAAGTATTCCTTAACTGCCTTGAAAGCCTGGGATGTCTCAGTAGACCAGACCTTAGGATTGGCGCCCTTTTTAGTCAAAGCCACTAACGGAGCTACCAAGGTAGAAAAGTGTGGTATAAATTGCCGGTAATAATTTATGAATCCCAGGAAGCGTTGTACTGCTTTCAAGGAATGAGTTTCAGCCCATTCCATAACTGCAGAAAGCTTCGCAGGATCCATTGCCAATCCCTCATGAGAAATGATATAGCCTAAGAAGGGTAGAGAGGCTTGCTCAAATATACATTTTTCGAGTTTGGCAAACAGAGTGGTGCTCCCTTAGACGTGACAGAAACCTGATCACATCCAACCGATGTGTCTCCAGGTCGGGAGAAAAAATTAGTATATCATCCAGGTATAGCACCACCGATGATAACAGTAAATCCCTAAACACGTCATTTGCGAAGTCCTGGAACACTGCGGGTGCATTACACAGACCGAAAGGCATGACGAGGTATTTATAGTGACCGTCTCTGGTGTTAAAGTTATAAGCACCTCGCAGATCCAACTTCGTAAATACCTTAGCTCCCCGTAGTCTGTCAAACAGTTCAGAAATTAGGGGCAAGGGGTATTTATTCTTTACAGTAATGGCGTTAAGACCCCTGTAGTCTATGCAGGGACGCAGATCACCCTCTTTTTTCCGCACAAAGAAAAAGCCAGCCCCTGCAGGTGAGACAGACTTGCGGATGAAGCCCCTCTCCAGACTATCCTTTATATAGGCCGACATAGCCTCAGATTCTAGGATAGACAAAGGATAGACCCTGCCCTTTGGTGGAACGGAACCTGGCAAGAGGTCTATAGCACAGTCATAAGGCCTATGAGGTGGAAGAGTCTCAGCACCCTGCTTGGAAAACTCATCAGCGAAATCCACATAGGGTGTAGGTAAGGGAGAGAGATCAGTTGATGCAACCACAACGACCTTAGGTGGTAAGGGAAGACATCGGGACTGACATTTCAAACCCCAACTAATAATGCTGTTGGACTCCCAGTCAATTAGAGGAGCATGAGTCCGAAGCCATGGGAGACCCAGAAGTACGTCGTCTATACCCTCAGGCAAAACAAGAAAAGAAATCTCCTCTATGTGACCATGAGTCAGGGAAAGGCGCAAGGGAACTGTCCTCAATGTAATGGAGTCAGACAACATAGTCCCATTAACAACCCGGACAGAAATAGGCGCCTCTAACATGATAGAGGGAATATTGTGTCTCTTTACAAATCCTGAGGACACAAAAGTCCCATCAGCTCCGGAATCCACAAAAGCCATAATAGGCCATGTATTCTCAGAGAATGAGAGCTGACCTGGGACACTACACTTAGAGGGTGCAGAAGGCGTCTCTAGTAACCCTCCTGACGGCTAGGACACTTGTTGGCATAGTGCCCAGCCTGACGACATATGTAACAGATAGGAGAGCCTGCCTTACGAGGTCGGGAAGTAGTATAACCCAACGCCATTGGAGTAGGAGATGTCTCAGATGCTGAGGAAGATGGAGAAGGAACCACAGCATCTGAACCAACTCTACGCTTGGGACGTGACAAGGTAACCTCGAGTCTACGTTCCTTATGGCGTACATCGATCCTAGTTGCTACCGTAATTAAGTCCTCCAGAGAAGGAGGAACTTCCCGAATAGCAAGAGCATCTTTGACATAGCCTGCAAGACCCCTCCAGAAGATAGGTATTAACACCATCCCAGGCCAGTCTAACTCTGCTACCAAGGTACGAAAAGCAATGGCATAAGAGCTGGTAGATAACAAACCTTGAGACAGATCTAGCAGTCTCAAAGCCGCATCATGGGTAACCTGCGGTCCCATGAACACCGCTTTAAGAGCATCAAGGAAGTCTTGATGTCTCTGAGTAACCAAATCAGAGCACTCCCATAAGGGAGTAGCCCACTCTAAGGCTTTATCCTGAAGCAGGGATATAATAAAGCCTACTTTGGACCTCTCCGTAGAGAAGTGAGAGGAATTAACCTCAAGGTGAATCTGACACTGGCTTATGAACCCACGACAAGACCTGGCATCGCCAGAGTATCTGTTGGGTAGAGCAAGTCATGGGTCATGTAGCGAAGACACCAAAGTTTGAGGTTTATCCTCTACAGTCTTGAGCCTTGCTTCAAGAACCTGTATATACTGATGTAATTGTTGATACTCTGCCATCTCTGCCAGACCCTTGGCTCAGTCCTAATGTTACGGGGGCTGTCGGATAATAAGGGAATGGAAGGCTATCCGACAGTCAGGGTCCACCGTGCAGAGCTCTGCTGCAGAGTATGGCAGAGGATAGGGGAAACCTGTACCACCAAAGTGGTACTGACACTGTTGCGTCACAGTGTCACCAAGACCAATAGCGGCGTATGCTGTTTAAGTCACAGCGACTATCTTATTAGAATAACATAGGAGTGGAAATACAAAAGAGTGAGGAATACAACATAAAAGTGCATAGAAGTCTCACAGTCTGTGAGCGTGAAAGCACCTGTCTCAGTTAACAGTCACAGAGACTAGGTGTAGTGTGTGCAATATGGCACCTACCTATGTCCGCTCCACTTGTGGTGCAAGGATACGGACAGCAGCAAGGCTGCTAGCTTGAAACTCCTGCCTATGACCGCTAAGATAGGACTTAGTCTCCAGCGCTCGCACATGTGCAGTAGCAAGAAATCTGAACATAGTCTCCAGTGCCACAGCAAAGGGAAAGGAGACACGCAGATACCCCGAACGGGAACTGTAACAGCCCCATGTATAATATCCCCAAACGCACACTGCTCCTCTGTATAATATTTCTCCCACACACTGCTCCTCAGTATAATATCCCCACACACACTGCCCCTCTGTATAAGATCCTCCTACACACACAGCTCCTTTTTATAATATCCCACCCACACACAGCTCCACTGTATAATATTTCTCCCATACACTTCTCCTCTGTATAATATCCTCCATACACACTGCTCCGCTGTATAATGACCCCCCCCACACACACACTGCTCCTCTGTATAATATCTCCCACACACTGCCCCTCTCTATAATATCCCCCCACGCACACACTGGTTCTCTATATACACACATAGTCAAAATTGTTGATACCCCTCGTTTAATGAAAGAAAAACCCACAATCTTCACAGAAATAACTTGAATTTGACAAAAGTAATAATAAATGAAAAATCTATGAAAAAGAACAAATGAAAGTCAGACATTGCTTTTCAACCATGCTTCCACAGAATTTTTAAAAACATAAAACTCATAAAACAGGCCTGGACAGAAATGATGGCATCCCTGAAAATAATGTGACAAAAGGGGCATGTTAAATCAAGCTGTGTCCACTAATTATCACCACAGGTGTCTACAATCTTGTAATCAGTCAGTGGCCCTGTATATAGGGCTACAGATACTCTCTGTGCTGTTTGGTGACAAGGTGTGTACCACACTCAACTTGGACCAGAGGAAGTGAAGGAAAGAGTTGTCTCAGGAGATTAGAAAGAAAATTATAGCCAAGCATGTTAAAGGTAAAGATTATAAGACCATCTCAAAGCAGCTTAATGTTCTTGTGACTCCAGTTTCACATATTATTCAGAAATTAAACATCCATGGGACTGTAACCAACCTCCTTGGATGTGGCAGCAAGAGGAAAATTGATGACAAATCAAAAAGATGGATAATACGAATGGTAACAAAAGAGTCCAGAAAAACTTCTAAAGAGATTACAAGTGAACTTCAAGCTCAAGGAACATCAGTGTCAGATCGCACCATCTCTCATTGTTTGAGCTAACGTGGGCTTCATGGGAGATGACCAAGGAAGACACCATTGTTGAAAAAAAATCATAAAAAACCCAGACTGGAATTTTCCAAACTACACGTTGACAAGCTACAAAGCTTCTGGGAGAATGTCCGAAAGACAGATGAGATAAAGTTCTTCACAGATGGAAAAATGAAGCATATCAAGAAAAGAACACTGTCTCTACTGTAAAACATGGAGGAAGCTCTGTTATGTTCTGGGGCTGCTTTACTGCATCTGACACAGTGTCTTGAATCTGTGTAGGGTACAATGAAATCTCAAGACTATCAAGGGATTCTAGAGAGAAATGTGCTGCCGATTTCAGAAAGCTTGGCCTTAGTCACAGGTCATGGGTCTTGCAACAGGATAATGACCCAAAATACATAGTTAAAAACACCGAAGAATAGCTAAGAGGAAAACATTAGACTATTCTGTAGTGACCTTCTATGAGCCCTGACCTAAATCTTATTAAGCATCTTTGGAAAGAGTTGAAACATGCCGTCTGGAAAAGGCAGCCTTCAAACACGATATAACTGGAGCAGTTTGCTCTTGAGGAGCGGCCAAAATACCTGTCGAGAGGTGCAGAAGTCTCATTGACAGTTACTGGAATCGTTTGATTGCAGTGATTGCTTCAAAAGGTTGTGCAACAAAATATTAAGAATAAATATTAAGGGTACCATCATTTCTCAAGCTTTTTTTTTTTTTTTTTTAAATTCTATGGAAGCATAGTTGAAAAGCGATGTCTAACTTTCATTTGTTCATTTTCATAGTTTTTTTTTTTTATTTATTATTACTTTTGTCACATTCAAGTTATTTATGTGACCATTGTGGGTTTTTCTTTCACTAAACGAGGGGTGCCAACAATTTTTCCAGCGTGTGTAATATCCCCCCACACACTGCCCCTGTTTATAATATCTCCTACACACACTACCCCTCGGTATAATATCTCCCCGCACACTGCCAATCTGTATAATATACACTGCCCCTCTGTATAGTATCCCCCACACAATCTGCTCCTCTTATATATATATATATTAGGGTAACCACAAAAAATCGATGTCGGAATTTTGTCCGTCTGGACCCCACAAAACGATTCCCCTTTCCAGATATTGAGATAGCCAAAATTTGAGCTCGATTGAAACGACGTTAACCCGTGCCGCTCGTCGCTCAAAGTTAGAAAAAATCCCAATTTTTGGCCAAAAAGCTAACATATGGAGCCATAACTCCAGAACGGTAAATAATAAAAACATGCTTAATATCTCAAAAGAAAGCTAATGTTGTTCTTCAAAATTTATATTTTATACATAATTGTTGTTATTTTAAGTCAAACTGAGTTACAACAGCTTTTAGCCCCAAGAACGTGACCTGGTACCACTAGGAGCATACTTCGTATATTTTGTTATTAAGTGATAAATTTTGTTGGTTTTTTTGGGTATATTTTTGAGTTTAAAGTAGAAATATAACAAAAAAACAGGTAATACTGATAAGTCTAATGCCATTTTTTATTTTAAAATATAAAAATGAGGTATATAATACATACAAAACAGACAGAAAAGATACAGACGTAGTACCTACATGAGTTGATAATTTTACATAGTTATCTTATCTATTCTAGAGCTTTTGTTAAAGTAGTTTTTGAAACGTCAGAATATAATGCTCGGCATTTGCTTACAACTTGCAGGACATATTGCTTTTGTTCTTCATCTTTTGTCAGAAGGTCGTTAAAGTCGGTTAATAATTTAACACCACGCTCAGCCATATCATTAACTACTTTTAATGTTTTGACAATTTTCAATCCGTCTTGGAAGTCATTATTTTGAGGCCAGGTGTTTGGATTTTGTCTTAGGAAATCTGTTTTTATATTAAATCGGTCAAAGAATGTAAATGTTTCTTTGGTAAGTAAATTTACCAATCCTCCATCAACTACCTCATTTAATTTTTCTTTCCTAACTTTTGGATTTACAACTAGAGTTGAGCGCGGTTCGCGGTTCGTGGTTCTCCAGTTCTAGGCTCGAGTGATTTTTGGGCTGTTCGAGATCGAACTAGAACTCGAGCTTTTTGCTAAAAGCTCGATAGTTCTAGATACGTTCGAGAACGGTTCTAGCAGTAAAAAGCAGGGCTTTTTACAGCTACAGTGTGCAGGAGCCATCGCTGGCAGCCTGCCACAAGCTGGTAACCAAGATAAACATCGGGTATCCAAGCAAAGCGCTTTGGTTAGTAACCCGATGTTTATCTTAGTTACGTGCAGGAAGCCCACACTTTCCCGCTCAGCTCGCTCCGCCCCTCCTGCCCGCGGCATGTACACATACATACACACACACACACACACTCTCACCCCTCCCCCCCCCCCCGCTCGGCTTACCTGCGGTGATGAAGTCCCGCCATCCCGACCTCAGCGCTGTCACTGTCCTCCATGGCCGCCGCTTGTCACATCACCTCTCGCTTCCGACCCGAGACTGACTAGCGGTGACGTCACGGACCTCTCGCGAGACTTGCTGTGAAGGCGCCGGTCATTGACCTCAGTGACAGGTGCTGTCAGTGTGCAGGAGATCAGCGCAGGTAATGTACCTCGCTGACAGCAGCACTTGTCATCCCCCTGCAGTGACCTGGGCTGACCCATTGATGTTAGCTCAGGTCACTGCACTGCTCTCCCAGCCAATGGGGAACATCCTGCTCTTCATTGACTGGGACAGTGTGGATCGTCATGGCAACCCCTTGGATTACACCAGACCTGGATTTGTAATAAATTGGTTAAAGAGGGAATGTTTTGGGGAGTGTTTTTTCAAATAAAAACGTGTTTGTCGTCTATTTTTTTTTTATTACTGACTGGGTTGGTGATGTCGGGTATCTGATAGACGCCTGACCTCACCAACCCCAGGGCTTGATGCCAGGTGACATTACACATCTGGTATTAACCCCATATATTACCCCGTTTGCCACCGCACCAGGGCGCGGGATGAGCTGGGGCGAAGCACCAGGATTGGCGCATCTAATGGATGCGCCACTTCTGGGGCGGCTGCGGCCTGCTATTTTTAGGCTGGGGAGATTCCAATAACCATGGACCTCCCTAGTCTGAGAATATCAGGCCCCAGCTGTCTGCTTTACCTTGGCTGGTGATCCAATTTTGGGGGACCCCTACGTGTTTTTTTTTTAAATTATTTATTTAATTTAAAATAACAGCATGGGGTGCCCTCAGTTTTGGATTACCAGCCAAGGTGAGGTTGCCAGCTGTGGTCTGCAGGCTGCAGCCATCTGCTTTACCCTAGCTGGCTACAAAACTAGGGGGAACCCTACGTCATTTTTTTTTCATTTTTTTGGCTAAATACAAAGCTAAGCACCCTTAGTGCCACATGAAAGGTACCAAAGGGTGTTCCACTTTTTCTCCATTTTTTTCTCCACTTTTTCTCCACTTTTTCTCCACTTTTTCTCCATTTTTTTCTCCACTTATTCTCCACTTTTTCTCCTCTTATGCTCCACTTTTTCTCCACTTTTTCTCCACTTTTTTCTCCACTTTTTCTCCTCTTATGCTCCACTTTTTCTCCACTTTTTCTCCACTTTTTCTCCTCTTATGCTCCACTTTTTCTCCACTTTTTCTCCTCTTATGCTCCACTTTTTCTCCACTTTTTCTCCACTTTTTCTCCTCTTATGCTCCACTTTTTCTCCACTTTTTCTCCTCTTATGCTCCACTTTTTCTCCACTTTTTCTCCTCTTAATCTCCACTTTTTCTCCACTTTTTCTCCACTTTTTCTCCTCTTATGCTCCACTTTTTCTCCACTTTTTCTCCTCTTATGCTCCACTTTTTCTCCACTTTTTCTCCACTTTTTCTCCTCTTAATCTCCACTTTTTCTCCACTTTTTCTCCATTTTTTCTCCACTTTTTCTCCACTTTTTCTCCACTTTTTCTCCTCTTATGCTCCACTTTTTCTCCACTTTTTCTCCTCTTAATCTCCACTTTTTCTCCTCTTATGCTCCACTTTTTCTCCATTTTTTCTCCACTTTTTTCTCCACTTTTTCTCCTCTTATGCTCCACTTTTTCTCCACTTTTTTCTCCACTTTTTCTCCTCTTATGCTCCACTTTTTCTCCACTTTTTCTCCACTTTTTCTCCTCTTATGCTCCACTTTTTCTCCACTTTTTCTCCTCTTATGCTCCACTTTTTCTCCACTTTTTCTCCACTTTTTCTCCTCTTATGCTCCACTTTTTCTCCACTTTTTCTCCTCTTATGCTCCACTTTTTCTCCACTTTTTCTCCTCTTAATCTCCACTTTTTCTCCACTTTTTCTCCACTTTTTCTCCTCTTATGCTCCACTTTTTCTCCACTTTTTCTCCTCTTATGCTCCACTTTTTCTCCACTTTTTCTCCACTTTTTCTCCTCTTAATCTCCACTTTTTCTCCACTTTTTCTCCATTTTTTCTCCACTTTTTCTCCACTTTTTCTCCACTTTTTCTCCTCTTATGCTCCACTTTTTCTCCACTTTTTCTCCTCTTAATCTCCACTTTTTCTCCTCTTATGCTCCACTTTTTCTCCATTTTTTCTCCACTTTTTTCTCCACTTTTTCTCCTCTTATGCTCCACTTTTTCTCCACTTTTTTCTCCACTTTTTCTCCTCTTATGCTCCACTTTTTCTCCACTTTTTCTCCACTTTTTCTCCACTTTTTCTCCTCTTATGCTCCACTTTTTCTCCACTTTTTCTCCTCTTATGCTCCACTTTTTCTCCACTTTTTCTCCACTTTTTTCTCCACTTTTTTCTCCACTTTTTTCTCCACTTTTTCTCCTCTTATGCTCCACTTTTTCTCCACTTTTTCTCCACTTTTTCTCCACTTTTTTCTCCTCTTATGCTCCACTTTTTCTCCACTTTTTCTCCTCTTATGCTCCACTTTTTCTCCACTTTTTCTCCACTTTTTCTCCACTTTTTCTCCACTTTTTCTCCACTTTTTCTCCGTTCTTTTTCTATGGTCAGTCTACCCATTAGCTCTGCCATGCATACTGTAGCTCTACACCTACTGCACATGTTACTTTATGATTGACATCTCTTTCGTACCAGAGCTGTCTAAGCCTACTCTGACCCCATATTTGTCATTACTATATTGTCCTTGTACTGTATTATGACATTTGTATCATGTGTTTCATTTCTTGCTGTGTTGCAATTTTTTTGCTGCATCCCAATTGTACCTCTACATTGTTCGAGTTTATGTTATTGTTCTCTCACTCTTATGTGATACTGATTATTGTCATTTTTCATGATTACATGCAGATAAGTCCAATCTGACGAAGGCTCAGGCCGAAACGTCATTTGTAACTTGTTTTGGACAAAAACATATATGCTTATGAAAAAAATGTTTTCTTAATACGGACCAATAAAGAGTGATTTTGCATTACTATCCATTGTGACTTACTGACTTAGTCTGGGAGATATAGAGTGCCGAGGTTACTCACTAATTTTATCTATTATTACCTCTGAGCACCTATATACCAGTGAGCAGAGCTTCCTCTACAGTAGTTCTCCTGATTAGGCATGCCCTTACCTCATGAGCAGGGCATTGCAGCTTTGGTAGCAACCATTACGACATGGACTCTGCTGCTGTGGACCCGGGGAGAGTGAGTGCAGATTCATTGCACCCACACTCCTCACATGAAGGGTCCGCACTCCTAGAAAATGGGGGATATGTTCCCTGAGTGTCTCCCCCCATATTCTAGACGGTCCAGAGTCGTCGTGGGACCCCTTTATTTTTTTTCTTACAATAAATTGGTGAAAGAGGAAATGTTTTGGGGACTGTTTTTTCAAATAAATTTCTTTTGTCGATTTTTTGTTTTTGTTAGTACTGACAGTTTATGATGTTGGGTATCTAATAGACGCCATGACATCACAAACTGCTGGGCTTGATCTCAGGTGACTTTACAGCTAGTATCAACCCGATTTATTACCCCGTTTGCCACTGCACCAGGGCACGGGATGAGCTGGGGTGAAGCGCCAGGATTGGCGCATCTAGTGGATGCGCCACGTCTGGGGTGCCTGCGGCCTGCTATTTTTAGGCTGTGAAGGCCCAATAACTATGGACCTTCCCACCCTGAGAATACCAGACCACAGCTGTCCGCTTTACCTTGGCTGGTGATCCAATTTGGGGGGGACCCTACTTTTATTGTGTAATTATTAATATTTATAAAATAATTATAAAAAAGAGCCTGAGGGGACCTCCACATTGGATCCCCAACCACGGTAAAGCTGCCAGCTGTGGTTTTCAGGCTACAGCCGTCTGCTTTACCCTAGCTGGCTATCAAAAATGGGGGGACCCAACGTCAATTTTTTTTTTTAACTATTTTTTAAATAGAAAAAATTAATGGGCTTCCCTGTATTTTGATTGCCAACCAAGGTAACGGCAGGCAGATGGGGGTGGCAACCCATAGCTGTCTGCTTTATCTGCGCTGAGAATCAAAAATACCGCGGAGCGCTACGTCATTTTTTTAAAGATTTATTTTTACAGCACTGTGATGTCCAGCAATCAAAATACAGGGAAGCCCATTTTATTTTTAGTTATTTAAATAAATAATTAAAAAAAATATATATGGGCTCCCGCTGCATTTTTTGTATTGCTAGCTAAGGGTAATCCAAGCAGCTACTGGCTGCTAACCCCCACTGCTTGGTGTTACCTTCACTGGCAATGGAAAATCCAGGGAAGCATTTTTTATTTTTTTTGCCAAAAAACTACAAAAAAAGGACGTGAGCTTTGCCATATTTTTGTATGCTAGCCAGGTATAGCAGGCAGGTGCTGGAAGAGTTGGATACAGCGCCAGAAGATAGCGCTTCTATGAAAATGCCATTTTCTGAGGTGGCTGCAGACTGCAATTCGCAGCAGTGGGGCCCAGAAAGCTCAGGCCAACCGGTGGTGCGGATTCCAATCCCCAGCTGCCTAGTTGTACCTGGCTGGACACAAAAATGGGGCAAAGCCTACGTCATTTGTTTTCTAATTATTTCATGAAATTCATGAAATAATAAAAAAAAGGGCTTCCCTTTATTTTTGGTTCCCAGCCGGGTACAAATAGGCAACTGGGGGTTGGGGGCAGCCGTACCTGCCTGCTGTACCTGGCTAGCATACAAAAATATGGCGAAGCCCACATAATTTTTTCAGGGGGCAAAAAACTTCTGCATACAGTCCTGGATGGAGTATGCTGAGCCTTGTAGTTCTGCAGCTGCTGTCTGTCTGTATGGAGAAGAGCAGACAGCAGCTGCAGAACTACAAGGCTCAGCATACTCCATCCAGGACTGTATGCAGAAGTTTTTTGCCCACCAAAAAAATGACGTGGGCTTCGCCATATTTTTGTATGCTAGCCAGGTACAGCTGGCAGCCACGGGCTGCCTCCAACCCCCAGTTGCCTATTTGTACCCGGCTGGGAACCAAAAATATAGGGAAGCCCGTTTTTTTTAATTATTTCACTTATTTCATGAAATAATTAAAAAACAAATGACGTGGGCTTCGCCCTATTTTTGTGTCCAGCCGGGTACAACTAGGCAGCTGGGGATTGGAATCCGCAGCACAGGTTAGCCCGAGGTTTGTGGGCGCCTCTGCTGCGGATTTCAGTCCGCAGCCGTCCCAGAAAATGGCGCTCTCATAGAAGCGCCATCATCTGGCGCTGTATCCAACTCTTCCAACAGCCCTGGAGCCGGGTGGCTTGTTGGGTAATCATGAGTTAATACTGGCTTTGTTTTACCAGCCAGTATTAAGCCAGAGATTCTTAATGTCAGGCACGTTTGACCCGGCCATTAAGAATCTCCAATAAAGGGTTAAAAAAAAGACACCACACAGAGAAAAAATACTTTAATAGAAATAAATACACAGACACATTAGAGACTCCATCTTTATTACCCCTGTCAGCCCTCCACGATCCTGCTCTTCTGTCTTCTTTCTTTCTAGTGTAGTAGTAGTGACGATTGTAGTGAGGAAGGATGAGATTCACCAGCTCATCACTTGGGGCTGGGGAACCTCCATCCTAACTACAATGCTCACTACAATCGGGAAGCAGCGTGCAGCCTTCACTCTGTGAGTGATCAGTGCTGGCTGCTAGCGGTAACGCTGACAGACGCGTTACCATAGCAACGGTGCTCTCGGAGCCGCGGTTAGCGGTGACGTCACCGCTAACTGCGTTGCTATGGCAACGGTGATCTCCGTTAATGACCGGCTGTGTCAGCCGGTCCCTAACGGAACGGGGAGTCGACCGTGTGCTACAGCATGTCGCCGGTACACGGCGATACACATATGTGCACCGTGTACCGGAGAGATGCACTCGCAGGTCCTACATGACGTGTCATAGTCATGTGACCAGTCTGTAGCCAATGAGATAATAGCCACGTGACTGGTCACATGGCTATTTTGACGTCACGATAGGTCCTGCTTCTCTGCTGGCAGTGCAGGTCACCGGGAGGATTCAGCGATCATCGGATGGAATAGCGGCAGGAGACAGAGTGCAGAAGGGATCGCGAGGACCGGTAAGTGTTATGGCAATGTTTAGTAACTGTTTGTGTACATTTATCATGCATTTTTATGTGTTTGTGATTGCCTCCCATTATAGCCTATACGTTCGAGTTTGGTTCGTCGAACGTTCGACGAACCGAACTCGAACGGGACCCCCGTTCGTCGAGCCGACCTCGAGCCGAACCGGGACCGGTTCGCTCATCTCTATTTACAACCCTAGCGTGCTCTGATGGTTCATCTGTGCTACTGAGCAATTTATTAACAACTTTTCATCGTCTGTAATGGTGGGATCAAAAAACGATAATCCCACCAACTCTGCATTCAAATACCACAAATGGTTCGAAAATTTGGTCAGGGCTATTTCTGCAATGTCGTTGTCACATTCTTTATAGTCTAACAGACTATGCAAAATACCTAAATCTTGCTTTGGCGCAAGATGAGCTTTTGGAGCATTGAACCAAGCTTTACAATAAATTTTAACTAGGCAAACAGAAATGGCACGCACAGAACTTTCTTCTTCTTTAGACATCCTAAATTGACGACGAGAAATGAACATTTTTAAGCAGTAAATAGCCTTTGCCATCCACCTAGCGTTATGAATGGCTCCTGGAGTTCTAAAACCCATAACATTGCCGTCTAGTGATCCAACAAATACGAGAACCAACTGCAACAGCTCCTTGTAGTCATCTATGGGGTGGCTCTCAGTTAATTTGGTCTCGAATTCATCTGTAACATTTGCAATTACTTCTGGAGTTAGCTGCTTTTGTATTAGATTTTCACTGATACCTGTGTTGTATTTTCATTGTCTATCTTGGGCCACGCAGTGAGGAATCTTTTGAAGCGATGGAACCTGGGCGGCCCTTCTGCCTCTGTTTCACGAGAAATGCCTTATCTTCTTCCGATTTCATCAGAGCCAAGGCATCTTGTTGAGCAATATCAAAGAGATCATTCAACTTTTCAACAAACTGTTTAAATATGTTTTTGGCCGTTTCCGATGTTTTCTTCCGTTTTTTGAAGACTTCTCCACTCGGCGTGAAGTTTTTTCCAGCTTAGTAATTGCATCTTGCTCATGTTTAGTCGGGATTCGAGCTTTCCCCCAAAAAATGAACACTTCTCGTATGGTCAGTTTTGCTGATTCTCTTTTACAGTTAATTTCACAGTACGTAAATTATAAAATAAAGCACATAAGACTTGACGATTTGAGGGTAGTTTACAACCTGTGGTCTGGTGAATGGGCTAGCCCACAAGAAATATTTTATCCTTCTTCCGGCTTTGTACACCTGATGTGAATGCCATTTCAGAGTCCAATAGGTAAATATCAGTTAACTAGAAAAACGAAACAAAATATATTACAAACTTTAATTTCAATAAAATATTTTCAAATATCTTTTAAAATAATACTATAATAGCTATAAAAACAATAACACACACACTTGGAAAATTAAAAAAAAAACGTTAAAATATCTTCACTGGATAATTGTTCGATCTAACCAGCTCAAAGGCACTTTAGAAACTAAACTGAATAAATAAAAGGTCGGTTGTACGCTGAAGTAAAATCACCATCCCTAAAATAGAAATTACATGCACCCTGTGTGTAACATAAATTTTGAAGAACAACATTAGCTTTCTTTTGAGATATTAAGCGTGTTTTTATTATTTACCGTTTTGGAGTTATGGCTCCATATGTCAGCTTTTTGGCCAAAAATTAGGATTTTTTCAAACTTTGAGCAACGAGCGGCACGGGTTAACGTCGTTTGATCGAGCTCAAATTTTGGCTATCTCAATATCTGGAAAGGGGAATCATTTTGTGGGGTCCAGACGAACAAGATTCCGACATTTTTTCCCCCTCATATGAGATCCGGTCACCCTAATATATATATATATATATATATATATATATATATATATATATATATATATATATTGTGAGGCATCACCGGCTGCATTATAAATGGCCGCTATGGTTTGCAGAAGCATTGGTGCTCTGCAATGTGAATATTGGCTGGGACCTGTGGTTCCACAGAATTACATTACATACAGAGTCATGGAAGGGTGTGTGAGACTGATTGAACACTCCTTACCCCCTGTGGGTGTGGCTCCAAGAGTTAAATCAGTCCTGTCTTACTGAACCGTAGGCAGAGTGTCTAGTGCAGTCTAGGGGAGACTGTCAGTGTGTGTGCGCTGCAGAGGGTGAGAGCAGAAGCAGGGTGTTTGCTCTGCAGGAGACCTTCTGGAGAAGGTATAAGTCCGTGTGTAAAACCTGGATGGAGCCAGGGGGAACCTAGTAAGGACACTAGCAACCTTCAGAGGAAGGTAAGGCTGCTTTTACACATCCGGTTTTAGCAGAGCCGGCCATGTCAAAAACTTATGCAACGGATGCGGCGACAATACCGCATCCTTTGCATACGTTTTTGACATGCGGCAAGTCCGTTTTTTGCCGCTTGCGGCATGCTACTGAGCATGCGCAGTTGAAAAAATGCATGCTGCGGCCGGATGCGGTGTTTGCCACAGGACGCCGCATGCAGCGTCCATAGGCATGCATTGCAAATCGCGCCGCATCGGCTGGATACGGCGCAATGCGGTTTTTTTTTGCCGGACAAAAAACGTGCCAGGCAGTGTTCCGGCCGCCGCATCGGCTAAATTTGCCGCATGCGGCAAAAATCGGACCGAACGCAAGCCAATGCGGCACAATCCGGCACTAAGTCTATGCAAAAAAACGCAACCGGCGGCAAAAAAAAAACGGAAAACGGTTGCGGTTTTTCTGCAAAGCGCCGGATTGTGCCACACAGGAAAAAATGGAGGTGTGAAAGCAGCCTTACCAGGACTGAAACCGGTGTCTGAATACTGACAAGGGTCAGTGACACCTGTGTGGAAATCCAACAGTGTGTGGACTTTATATTATGTATTGGTCTTTGAGGAGAAAGCCAAGGAATGGCATCTTTATGTTATGTGACTTAGTATGGTTTATGGAGCTGTTAATAAACCGTATGGGCTGTTAAAGTGGCAAATTGATCCAGCGTGCTTTAATCCCGCTACCTGATGCATGGCCCCCCATACCCTCGGGGCCCACATCGTCACTATATATATATATATATATATAATATTATACACAGTGGGTATGTAAAGTATTCAGATCTCTTTAAACTTTTCATTCTTTGTTTCATTGCAGTCATTTGGTAAATACAAAAATCTTCATTTTTTTTCATTAATGTACACTCTGCAGCCCATCTTGACAGAAAAAAATAGAGATGTAGAAATTTATTAAACAAGAGAAAAAAAACCTGAGCTATACATGGTCATAAGTATTCAGACCCTTTGCTCAAACACTCATATTTAAGTTACATGCTATTCATTTCCTTGTGATCCTCCTTGAGATGGTTCTACTCCTTCATTGGAGTCCAGCCGTGTTTAATTAAACTGATAGGACTTGATTTGGAAAGGGACACACCTGTCTATATAAGACCTCCCAGCGTATATTAGACGAAATGAGAATCATGAGGTCAAGGGAACCGCCCAAGCAGCTCAGACAGAATTGTGGCAATGCACATATCTGGTCAAGGTTACAAAAGAATTTCTGCAGTACTCAAGGTTCCTAAGACCACAGTGGCATCCATAATCCTTAAATGGAAGACATTTGGGACTACCAGAACTCTTCCTAGACCTGGCCGTCCAGCCAAACTGTGCAATCGATTGAGAAGAGCATTGATGAGACAGGTAAAGAAGAACCCCAAGATCACTATGGCTGAGCTCCAGAGATACAGTAGGGAGATGGGAGAAAGAAACTATCACTGTAGCCCTCCACCAGTTGGGCCTTTATGGCAGAGTGGCCCAAGGGAAGCCTCTCCCCAGAGCAAGACATATGAAAGCCCGCATAGGGTTTGCAAAAAACACATGAAGGACTCCCAGACTATTAGAAATAAAATACTCTGGTATGATGAGACGAAGATAGAACTTTTTGGTGATAATTCTAAGCGGTATGTGTGTCTGACTCGCCCACCCCAGGGCCTTAGGTGACTCGGTGTCAGGCCGGACTATTCCGGGGTAGTCAGCGGTGGCAGGGCATGACTCCACAACCCTGGTGGAGTCAGTTAAGATGGCGGTATTGGGGGAGATGATGATAATATTTATATAAGATTTGTGACGCCAACTGTAGTATTTTGCAGCTATGGAGCCACAGCTGAAGTAAGGGACCTCCGGGGCTGGTGTTATGGCAGCTGAGGTGTTTCTTGCTCTCCACAGGTAGAGCGGATACCCCGGGGCAACCTTTGGTGCTTGGTAAAGTCTATGGTGTTTGTGGACGAAGTGTAGGATAAACCAGATGACACAGGGCTTGCAGTTAAGATGTTTTACTCACTGTTCAGTCACTGCAGTAGACCGGTTACCCACGGAATGCCAGGATCCACTGTCAGGGGCCACCGCCGATCCCAAATAGGTCAAGGGTCAGTCCTGGTATACCCCTTTTGTGTGTGTCCTTTTCTGACTGGCTTCCTAGCCTTCAACTGTTTTAGCTGGTCTCGGGCCTCCACCACAGGGCCTGTAGGAACCTCTTTCTGTCTCTGTCTTCTCTATCTGCTGTCCTTTCTTGACAGCCCAACTCCTCACTCCTTCTCTCTCACTGCCTGACAGGCTGACTAAACTTGAACTTCCTAGTTCCCCTTGTCTACTCTCTCTTTCTGACTCCTCCCACACACCCACTGACTAGGCCCCACCCACACCATTGGGACCAGCGATGGGACTTACGGCCCCATGAGCTAAACATCTATGGGGGTTGCTGCCACTATCCCTGACCCAGTGTATGCCTACCAATAGGTGTGTGCAAGTTTTGTCTGTACACCGGCAGTTGACCCCATTCCTACCTGGGATGAGATACCACACCTCTGGCTGAGGTGTAATATCTTCTGTGGCGACGGAAGCCTCAGGGGCGCCACATGTCTCTTTCCTCGTCTGTCTCTTTTATATCTGTCTTGGTCTGTCTCTTTCCCCCGGCTGTCTCTTTCCCCCTGGCTGTCTCTTTTCCCCCGGCTGTCTCTTTTCCAGGGCTGTCTCTTTCCCCATCTGTCCTTTTCTGTCTCTCTATCCATCTCTCCATCGACATCATATAACCGTACGCATAAGCTTCAACTAACAGTTTATTTTGTTCTTATAGCAACCACTGACAGTTGCTATTAATAACCTATAGCTCCCACCTCCATTCAGTTTAATGGTGGCCGGATTTTAGAGACTAACTGTAAAGCACGGGGTTACATTTTTCTGTCAAAGCATAGTCTACGACGCTCCCTGGGTCACATGAGGCATCTGTGCAAAATTTCGTGATTGTAAATGCCACGGTGTGGATTCCTTTAGCGGACATACACACATACACACATACACTCAGCTTTATATATTAGATTTTGATAGATCAGACATTTCTGAATGTTGGTATACCAAATGTGGGTTTGCTTGTATTTAATTATTCTATTTTAAAGAAGCAAAGGGATGATGATTAGCACTTTTGTTGGGAATTTCTTTTTTTTCATATTTTTAAAAATTTTGTAACATTTTTTTTTCTGAATTTAATAGTCCCCTTACAGAACTTGAAGCTGTGATAATCTTATTTCCTATACTATACACAGCAGTGCCTCATCCCTTGTCTGTATAGCAGAAATCATAATCTCCTATGGCACAGGGGGTTTCAACAGAACCCCAGCTGCCATGACAAACTATTGGCCTGGCAATCACATCACAGGCGCACCAATGGGCAAGAGCAATGATGCACCTGCCTTGCCGGCTCATGTTAAATGCTGCTGTCACAGGTTGACAGCTGGATTTAACTCAGCCAAAGGCAAATCTCCGATTCACACGTGGCTGTTAGGCTATGTGCGCACTTTGCTTTTTTTACCTGCTTTTCCACTGCAGCGTTTCATGCCAAAATGCTTGCATTATGCTTTTCAAGAAAAGTCAATGGGACATTGAGCTTTCTTGTGCGCACTTTGCTGTTCAAAATGCTGCATTTAATTTGCATAAATTTGGGCAAAAACTCAGCGTTTAAAGAAGCAACATGTCAATTGTATTCACCATTTTGGCTGCGTTTCCCATCCATTCAATTTAATACAAAACTTCAGCGGTTCTAAAAGCACCGGAAAAGCGCTAAAAACTCATGAAAACCGCAAGGTGCGCATAGGCTACTTTCTTTGCGTTTTACATGCATTTTTAAAGCCAAAGGCATTGCCCTTTCTGCCAGAGGATGCTTTTTGAACTGCAACTATCTCGACGCAAAGTGCGTACATAGACTTAGAGGCAAATGAGGGCTGATAAGTCATCCACCATCTGCTGGCATGCCAGCCCGCATCAAAGGTAGGGACATGACATAGGATGTAAACAGTGGCGTAACTAGAGTTTGATGGGCCCTGGTGCAAAATTTGGACCGGGGCCCCCCTCGACGTACACCGACACTTAGGGTATGGGATAATGACACTGACACTCGGGGTACAGGATAATGACGCTGACATTTGGCTTTTACCCTCCGCACCCAGGTTTCCCATGATCTGAAATCCCTCTATCAGCACCCAGCTTTCCCATGCTCTGCTATACATCTTTCCCTCAGCACCCAGCTTTCCCATAACAGAGCATGGGAAAGCTGGGTGCTGAGAGATGTACAGCAGAGCATGGGAAAGCTGGGTGCTGAGGGAAAGAGCCTTTTTCCCTCAGCACAAAACATTACCATCCCATACTTGTATCTTTGTCCCCCCTTGTATATAAATCTCCAAATACTATAATGGCCTCCACATAACCTTCCGTATAATATAAAGGGTCCCACATAACCTGTCATATATTATAATGCACCCCCATAGTTCTCCATGTATTACAATGCATTTCCCCAAAGTTCTCCATGTATTATAATTCACCTTATAGTTCTCCATATATTATAATTCACCCCATAGTCCTCAATATATTATACTGCACCACATAGTCCTCCATGTTTTATAACGCACACCCATAGTCCATGTATAAGGTAGCCTCCATATTCCTCCATATATTATAATGTAGCCCCCATTGTCCTATATGTATTATAATGCAGCGCCATAAATCATCATATTGTATTACGCAGCCCCATACTCCTCCATGTATAATGCACCCCTATATTCCATGTATAAGGTGTCCTTCATTTTGTATTATGCAGCCCCATACTCCTCCATGTATAATGCACCTCTAGTCTATGTATAAGGTGTCCTTCATGTTTATTATGCAGTCACATAGATTTCCATGTATCATGGAGTCAGCACCCCCAGGGCCTCCATGTATCATGCAGCCAGGCCCCTCCAGGCCTCCACGTGTCATGCAGCCAGCAAAATAAAAAAACAAGTACCTCTCTTCTCCTTCTGACCCCTGCGACCGCAGTAGTTACGCCCCTGCCCCCATATGTCACACACCCTGCTCCCCATACAGCCTGCACCCCCCATGTCACACACCCTGCTCCCCATACATCCTGCACCCCCATATCACACACACTACACCCCCATATGTCACACACCCTGCTCCCCATACAGCCTGCACCCCCATATCACACACACTACACCCCCATATGTCACACACCCTGCTCCCCATACAACCTGCACCCCCATATCTCACACACCCTGCTCCCCATACAGCCTGCACCCCCCAGATCCAACACAGTATACCCCCATATGTCACATACCCTGTTCCCATACAGCCTGCACCTCCATATCACACACACTACACCCCAATATGTCACACACTCTGCCCACATATCTCACCCTGCCTGTACCCCAACTTACCCCTCTCAAACACTCTGCACCCCTTCACATCCTTCTCTCAGTCTGCAGCCCTCATATGCCACTCACCCTGCAACTCCATCTTCCCTCATATGCCATTCACCCTGTACCCCCTCTCATGTCCCCTCTTTTTTTATTACCAGTCATCATGTGTCCAAATCTCTTTCAGGATTCAGTATCTCTTGCTTTCTGCCCGGCATCCTGTGTCTCCTCCCACACAGTCACATGGGCGTGACGTCATCGCAGGTCCTGCAGGATGGATTATTCCGTCTGCTGTGCAGGTCAGGAGCACTCCTGCTCTGCTGCAGCTCAGAAACGACTGGTGGGCCTCTCCAGGTCAGGGGCCCCTCTACTGACACTGGGCTCCCCTGACTCACAGGCCGGCCCCCTGACGGTCGCATTGTCGGCCACTACACAGCGGCACTACACATAGGGGCCAGGCAGCCGGCTCTGCAGAGCGGCTGCCCCTGCGGGCCCGGTCGCAGTGGCGACCTCTGCAACCGCGGTCGTTACGCCCCTGGATGTAATTGTGCATCATATGTCGTGAAGGGCTTAATACTAACCTTCTTTCCAGTGTGTGTGTGTGAAGAATAAAAAAACAGGCTGTTATTGAAGTGCTGTTAATCGAGCACATCTGAGATCAATTAATTCAAGTCAAAATGAGATACAACACAGGTATAAAACCTCTCTATATATCTCTCGAATATTTGGATTATTAATCACAGAATTGCGTTAGAACTCCCTATTTAGATCTGCATGAGGATTGAAAGTTCTGCACAATAATGAGATTGGGCCTCTATGGCTGGAATGAGTGATGCACTTTTACTTCCTATACCTACACTTCACAAACATAAAATGGCGCTCTTTGTCTTTTTTTTATTGGTTATGGCAACCTTCTGATAGGCTGAGATAGACCATGTAATGTGATAACTGTGGGGCATTATGGGGCAGCTAGACGGGCCACGACTACTGTAATTTGACTACTCCCTGAGACTTCCAGACTATGACAAGTCTCACACACATTTTTGGCTGATCCTTGTAAACTGAATTGCAGAGTGTTCAAAATTTGCATGACCTGCGAAATTTAGGAAATTTGATTCAAAGGCAATCCTCAGTGGATCAATGTACTCATCTCTACTCTCATCCAGGCAATGTCATTTTCAAAGAATGTCTTGCATATTTTAACAAGACAATGCTCAACCACATGCTGCTTCGGTAGCGCCCCACTGGGCAGGTGTTTTAACCTACTTGTCGCCTGGCCGGGGGTGCTGATCCTCTGCGTCTTCATAGGGTTGCTTGGCCCGATTCCGTTGCCCTGAAGCATACAGAAAGGGAAAATTGGCGGTGGACGGGAGGCATAAATGGAGGATGTGGGTGGTAGTGATGGTCAGGAAAGTCTTTTTAGGATGATCCTGATGCCACCTGTAGTACGCAGCCAGGTATGCAGCCTCTCTCCGGAGCAGATGTTGCTGTGCAGCCAGGATGATGTCGCTCCCCACAGGTGACGCTGAATTACCCCGGGGAGTATGGTGGAGGATGGGGTGGTGGTAGTCCCCATTGGAGCCACAGCGCTAAGCGACGGCACAGGTAAAGAAGAGGCAGAGACAGGGGCTGCGGTTCCAGGTCTTTTTACTCACAAGTTGTTTTGGCGCTGCCCAGGGTACCGTTCTCTGCCACGATGGGCTCCAGCCAATCCCAGATCCGTGAAAGGTCAAGTCTGGTGTGTGTTAGCCTGTGAGCCATTTCCTCCTTTTTATGCACTAAGTATCAGATCCCCGTGGCGTGAATCACTTGGGGATCCCGGTATCAGTAAAGTGTCCCATTCTGAATGCTGATAGCGTGGTTCTGTTATGGGGTCCAATGACTGTTCTAGCCGTTCCCCACGACCCTTGCAGAGTTGATAGACAATGTGAAGTATGCCTGCCCTAGGATTCTGTATCCTGACAGCACCAGTCCTGTGAAAGCAGCTGCCCTGCTTCTCCCCAGCGACTGTGTTGAACACCTTGGCCCACAGAGCCGCTAGCGCATACCTGGGCAAGGGGCGGCCCGCGGGCCACATCCGGCCCGCCTACTCTCTGTGACCGGCCCGCCTGGTTAGGGGCATCCTTGCTGGCCGGTCAGTGATGAGGGCAATCTGACCTGTTGTCCGGAGCTCCAGGCCAGATTGCCCTCATCACACGCTGCGTTGCGGGCAGGGAGCGATCCTGCAGCTCCGCACAGTCAGTGCAGGCAGCGGAACGCAGGAATCTCTACTCTGTTCTCTGCCCGACACCTTTCTCTGTGAGACACGCGCGCCCTGATATCATCAGTACGGCGTGTGTGTGTCATTTGAACAGTTCCCGCACGGCAGGAGAAGAAGCTGCAGCGACTGGGGCCCATACGGAGAGAAGCAGCGGCCGGGGGCTCCTAGGAATATAGCATCGGCGCAGCCTGGGCATGTAAAAGAGAAACCGCTCAGCAGGGGGCTCGTACGGAGGTGCCTGTGGAGGGGACAATAAGAAGAGAGGTGAGTGGTTACTAGTAACCTGCGGGGACAATGGGGGGCGGGCGGGGGGAGGGGGGTAACTGTTGACAAATATTTGGGGTGTAGTGGTGTAGTATATGGGAATGTAGTTTTACAGGTGTGGTATATGGGGGGGTGTAGTGGTGTAGTACATAGTGGTGTAGTTTTTTAGGGGTCTAGTGGTGTAGTATAATACAGGTGTATATGGGGGTGTAGTATAATACTACACCCCTATATACACCTGTATTATACTACACCCCTATATACACCTGTATTATACTACATCCCTATATACACCTGTATTATACTACACCCCTGTATACACCTATATTATACTACACGACTACACCCCTATATACACCTGTAATATACTACACCCCTATATACACCTGTAATATACTACATCCCTATATACACCTGTATTATACTATACCCCTATATACACCTGTAATATACTACACCCCTATTTACACCTGTAATATACTACACCCCTATATACACCTGTATTATACTACACCCCTATATACACCTGTATTATACTACACCCCTATATACACTTGTATTATACTACACCTCTATATACACCTGTATTATACTACACACCTATATACACCTTTATAATACAGGTGTATATAGGGGTGTAGTGGTGTAGTATAATACAAGTGTAGTATATAGGGGTATAGTGATCTAGGTCATCACAGGTGTAGTATTTAGTGATGTAGTATATTACAGGTGTATATAGGGGTGTAGTGATGTAGTATATAGTGGTATAGTATATAGAGGTGTAGTTTATTACAGGTGTAGTGTATAGGGATGTATATTACAGGTGTAGTATGTGGTGGGTGTAGTGATGTAGTATATGGGGATTGTGTATGTATACATTGTGTGTATGTGTATACAGTCATATGAAAAAGTTTGGGCACCCCTATTAATGTTAACCTTTTTTCTTTATAACAATTTGGGTGTTTGCAACAGCTATTTCAGTTTCATGTATCTAATAACTGATGGACTGAGAAATATTTCTGGATTGAAATGAGGTTTATTGTACTAACAGAAAATGTGCAATCTGCATTTAAACAAAATTTGACCGGTGCAAAAGTATGGGCACCTCAACATAAAAGGGACATTAATATTTTGTAGATCCTCCTTTTGCAAAAATAACAGCCTCTAGTCGCTTCCTGTAGCTTTTAATGAGTTCCTGGATCCTGGATGAAGGTATTTTTGACCATTCCTGTTTACAAAACAATTCCAGTTCAGTTATGTTTGATGGTCGCCGAGCATGGACAGCATGCTTCAAATCATCCCACAGATGTTCAATGATTTTCAGGTCTGGGGACTGGGATGGCCATTCCAGAACATTGTAATTGTTCCTCTGCATGAATGCCTGAGTAGATTTGGAGCGGTGTTTTGGATCATTGTCTTGCTGAAATATCCATCCCCTGCATAAGTTCAACTTCGTCACTGATTCTTGCACATTATTGTCAAGAATCTGCTGATACTGAGTTGAATCCATGTGATCCTCAACTTTAACAAGATTCCCGGTGCAGGCATTGGCCACACAGCCCCAAAGCATGATGTATATACACCATCCACCTCCACTAAATTTTACTGTGGGTAGCAAGTGCTTTTCTTGGAATGCCATGTTTTTTGCCTCCATACATAACGCCTTTTTGTATGACCAAACAACTCAATCTTTGTTTCATCAGTCCACATGACCTTCTTCCAAAATGTAACTGGCTTGTCCAAATGTGCTTTTGCATACCTCAGGCGACTCTGTGGTGTGCTTGCAGAAATGGCTTCTTTCGCATCACTCTCCCATACACCTTCTCCTTGTGCAACGTGTGCTGTATTGTTGACCGATGCACATTGACACTATCTGCAGCAAGATGAATCTGCAGGTCTTTGGAGGTGGTCTGTGGATTGTCCTTGACTGTTCTCACCATTCTTCTTCTCTGCCTTTCTGATATTTTTCTTGACCTGCCACTTCTGGGCTTAACAAGAACTGTACCTGTGTTCTTCCATTTCCTTACTATGTTCCTCACAGTGGAAACTGACAGTTTAAATCTCTGAGACAGCTTTTTGTATCCTTCCCTTGAACAACTATGTTGAATAATCTTTGTTTTCAGATCGTTTGAGAGTTGTTTTGAGGAGCTCATGATGCCACTCTTCATGGGAGATTCAAATAGGAGAACAACTTGCAAGTGGCCACCTTAAATACCTTTTCTCATGATTGGATATACCTGCCTATGAAGTTCAAAGCTCAATGAGGTTACAAAACCAATTTAGTGCTTTAGTAAGTCAGTAAAAAGTAGTTAGGAGTGTTCAAATCAAGAAATTGATAAGGGTGCCCATACTTTTGCACCGGTCAAATTTTGTTTAAATGTGGATTGCACATTTTCTGTTAGTACAATAAACCTCATTTCAATCCAGAAATATAACTCAGTCCATCAGTTATTAGATACATGAAACTGAAATAGCTGTTGCAAAAACCCAATTTGTTATAAAGAAAAAAGGTTAATATTAATAGGAGTGCCCAAACTTTTTCATATGACTATATATAATATACACACACAGTGTGTATATATGTATATATATATATATATATATATATATATATATATAAAACTAAGTTAATTATATTAGTCCGGCCCTCTAAAAGCAGCCCAATTTCTCATGCGGCCCCATTGGAAAATTAATTGCCCACCCCTGCGCTAGCGGCACATCCACGCTGCTCTGTGTCTGAAGCTGTTCTCCTCCTGTGGTAGTTGTGTTGTGTGTTCCAAGCTGTTTCCCTCAGCCGCTGCCACTGGCTGGTTTACTGCTCTCACCAGTCAACCTGCTTTTCCCACTATGCGCTCCTGACTCCCCCTGGTGGTTGCTTCTCCCTGATCCTGAGTCCGCAGTCCAGTGGATCTGGGGAGCCCCTGGTGTGGTGGCGTCCTGTAAACCCACTGCTGTAGTGACCCCCGGAAACTGGTACAGACCTTGCCTAATGGGGGTGCAGTACCCTGTGGTGCCTGAAGCCTCAGGGGCGCCACACATGCATAGCAATAACATGGCTTTGCAGAAGAAGATTTCTGGTAATGAATTGTCCAGCTGCAGTCCAGACCTTTCACCAATGGCAAACATTTAGCACATTATGGAAGAAAGAATCGAGCAAAGAAGATCCAAGACTGCTTAGCATCTAGAATCCTCCATCAGAGGAATGACACAACATTCCTCTCCTAAAGCGCCCACAATTTGTCTCCTATCCAATTTGGCCTTTCCCAAACATTTTTGAGATGCTTTGCTACCATTAATTTATAAATGAGTATTTTTTTAAAAAAAAATATAGATGAAAAATATCTGACTTATGTTTTCTGCTATGTGTTATATGTTCTGGAATGAAATATTGCTATAAGAGATTTCCAAATCATTACAATCTTGTTTGTTACATTTTATACATTTTTTTAGAATTGGAGCTGTAATTACATTCAAATTTGTAATCTATTATTTTTGGCTCATATACTTTGATTATTTTTTACTCTAATCCTGGGATTGATCCAGATGGTGAATAAATAAAATATTACTATTGCATCAATCCCTTATAATATAGTTTTAAAGAATTTGAGCAGTATTTATAAATTATCTCTTAATATCATATGTTTGGACATCGAAGATCAGGCATTATTTTCCTTTTTGTTATCATGATTGTAATCTTTTTTTTTTCTTTTTTCTATAGATATTTTCACGTTTCTCATGTATTATATATATATTTTTTTTTTTTTTTTTTAAGTGAGGAATAAAAAAAATAAAAGCTCAGCAATTCCATTTTTCTCCCTTTGCTTTTTTTTTCCTTTTAATTTTTCATTGAGGGTAGAAGATTAACCTTACTCTATCTACAGGTAAAAATGACTGTTTTTATGGTGCCATACTCAGTCTTATTTCTTTTTCTTAACATTATGAAGTGATATGTTGAAGACTAGCACCAATCTTGAAGTGACTTTACACATTTATTGAGTTTGCTTACATTAGGGATCTAAACCATTCATATTAATAGAAAAAGCAAAGGCATAGGCCAGCTAGGTGGGTGACATCCAAGTTGTACTGATGCAATGATTTAACTGTCCAGGTTCCCTCTGGACCAGTTATCCAAGATATAAAAACAAATGGGGCCAGAATAATTTACTGAAAGCCTCTATAAATGAAAGTTAAGAAATTGAAGCTACTATAAACTCTATCTAAAAGTCCACCTACTAACGATTTATTGAGTTTTACAAACATGGTAGATTATTTAGATTTATTTCAGGTTTGAGGGCCAAAGAAGTAGAGTATTGAATATGAGGAAAATATTGGTTGGCAAGAATTCTGGCAAAGTAACTTTTAGTACTGAGCGCATTTGATTTTGGTGACCTCATGGCTCAAATGGATTTTGCAAAAAAAACCAAAACCCTCAAACCTTAGAAATGATTTCATCCTATAATCTTACCCTGACTTTTGTACTAGCTATCAGAGGAATGCACATATTGGTATACCTAGGTGCCTATCATTATCCCTCCAGGCTCAATCCATAATGAATATGTATGTTTGCAGATACATTAGCTATGTATCAGGGCTTTCTTTAGTCTGACATCATTTTAAATACTCCATAGTGGATAAACATCCATCAACTAGCATGAATAGTCTCAAGACAATAATGACAGTATGGCAGGCACATAGTCTAAAATATAATTGATGTGATACAATGAGACTCTGGGGAAAAAAGGAATTTAGATTATGTGGTATCTAATTTTTTCTACCATTTGGGAACTTCTGAAACTTTTTAAAATGGAAAGGATGTGGACTAATAGTAACTTTTCTAATTACTTTCAGAAAATGGATCATTTTTATGTACTGTACCTATAAACACATGCTTTCTCTAGAGTTATATCTCCTTGTATCACAATGTATGAAAAAAAATTATTGAAACACTATGCTCTCTTATAGAAAATTTGAACTATTAACCCCTTTACATGGTTTTCACCTTTATGACCAGATCATTTTTTTTCTATTCTTACCAGTGTCACTTTATGAGGCCTCCGACACACATCCGTGCCGCCGGTACGTGTTTAGTACGTTTTTGCACGTACCGGTGGCACAGAGACACATAGACCAATGCTACCGTATGGTAGCAGGCACATAAACGTAAAAACACACGGAACGTGTGTCCGTGTCGTTTGTACGTGTGTGCGTTTTCCAACACGCTCGACATGTCCGTTTTTCTCCGGGATCACGCAGGCACGGACACGCTAAAGTCAATGGGTCCGTGCCTGCACGGACGGCACACGTAGCATGTCCGTGTGCTACACGTACCGTCCGTGTGCGTTTTTAATCCAAACATCAGCAACACTTGTTACCAATCTATCAGGTCAATTTAAGGTAATTAATTCTAGCACCAAAGACTCATATCATGTCTCATTTGCAAGCTAGATGGCAGCTGGGCACCTGTCCTCTCACTGCAGGGGCAAACTGAGCACTCTGAACCCCACATGTCTTCAGAATGGCTCCAAGGATAGATACAGAGAGGCTGATTGGGGAAGTAGAGAGGCATCCAGAGTTATGTGACATGCGTGTGGATGGATACAACAACAGGTTGATGGTGGAGAGAGCCTGGATGTCTGTGGCTGAACAAGTCTACCCCAGGAATGGATGGTCTCAATGTACCCCTGGAAGGAAAGCTAAATATGGTGAGTACAGACATTTTCATGGCTTCTATCATTACCTGAATGTGCTCAATCAGTAGGCAGAATGTCTATATATTGAAACAGAGTATTAGGCATGTATTAATGGTCCGGACTCATTTGAAGCTACACTGGAGACACATATACAGTAAAGTGTGGATAGTTTTGGTTTGATAGTAGTTTTCTATATTGTTTAAGCTGATTACATGGAAATATGACATGTCATGCATTAAATGCACTTCACACAGACATTTCAGGATGTAAAACAACCGGCCTAGATGTACACATAGTCACAGACCAATATAGTTTTGTTGTGTAAGGCTAAGTTCACACATCAGTTTTTTCCAATCAGGCACAATCCGGTTTGTGCCTGATGCAACGGATCCGTCTCAGATTGTGAAAAACTGATGCGACGGATCCGGTAAAAAACGGATCCATTTTTTTTGTTTTTTTTTATGCTGAGAGAGACCCCACCATCACCGCACTACCCCGCACGCATCATCACCGCACACGCCAGCACTACCCCGCACGCATCATCACCGCACACGCCGGCACTACCCCGCACGCATCATCACCGCACACGCTGGCACTACCCCGCACGCATCATCACCGCACACGCCGGCATTACCCCGCATGCATCATCACCGCACACGCCGGCACTACTCCGCACGCATCATCACCGCACACGCCGGCACTACCCCGCATGCATCATCACCGCACTCGCTGGCACTACCCCGCATGCATCATCACCGCACATGCAGGCACTACCCCGCACGCATCATCACTGCACACACAGGCACTACTCCACACGCATCATCACCGCACACACCCCGGCATTACCTCAGTGACGTCCCCGCTGACAGCGCGACTCCCTTCAGTTGCTGCATGGAGCTGATAGAGAGCGGCGGTGTTCTACTGCTGCTCTTGTCAGCTTCATGTAGCAGAGCTGATAGTTTCACGGGACCTCTGTGGATTACGTCGGACCTGGAGGGGTATTTGGGGATTTTAATAAAATGGTGAAAGAGGGTGGTTTTTTTTGTCTTTTATTCCAAATAAAGTATTTTTTTGGGTGTATGTGTTTATTTACTTTCACTTACAGGTTAATCATTGGGGGTGTCTCATAGACGCCTGCCATGATTAGCCCCTTATTACCCCAATTGCCACCGCACCAGGGCAATTCGGGATGAGCCGGGTAAAGTCCCGGGACTGTCGCATCTAATGGATGCGGCAATTCCAGGTGGCTGCTGGCTGATATTGTTAGGCTGGGGGGCTCCCTATAACGTGGAGCTCCCCATCCTGAGAATACCAGCCTTCAGCCGTGTGGCTTTATCTTGGCTGGTATCAAAATTGGGGGGACCGCACGTCGTTTTATTTATTTATTTTACTGCACAATATAGACCCGCCCACCGGCGGCTGTGATTGGTTGCAGTGAGACAGCAGTCACTCAGCGGGGGGGCGTGTCTGACTGCAACCAATCATAGGCGCTGGTGGGCGAGGAAAGCAGGGACTACGAGATTGAATAATGGTCGGCCGGCGTTTTCTAAAGAGAAGCCGCCAGCAGTGTGACAGCCGTGCAGCGCCGCGCCATTGATCGGTGAGTGGGTGAGAGTGATTCAGTGAGTCAGTGAGAGTTTGAGAGAGAGTGAGTGAGTTAGTGAGTGATTTTCTGACAAGCAATGAATTTATATCACTTCTGGGCATGCTCAGAAGTAAAAACCGGATATGGTACATGCTTTCGGCGTTTGAAGCATGCCACCGTATCCGGCTCGCATAGACTTTCATTATGTACCATGCCGCACAGCGCCGCACCCGGCGCTATGCAGTTTTTTGCTGCTGGCAAAAAACGTTCCTCTCTGCGTCCCGTGCAGCTGCCAGAGTGACAATTTTTGCCGCATCCGGCAAAAACCGGATCAAACGCAAGTACATGTGGCACTATCCGGCACTAATAAAAGTCTAGGAGGAAAAACCGCACCCGGCGGCAATAAAAAAACAGATGCATTTTTCCCGCAAAGTGCCGGATTGTGCCGCACAGCAAAAACCTGATGTGTAAACATACCCTAAGCTACATTCATATACAGTACACAATGATAGGCCAAAATATGTCTGTTATTGTTGTTTATTTGTAAGTTAGAAAGTATGCATAGACTAAATGTTTTCTATTGGATTGTTTTTTAACAAATGTGAACACATGGCAATGCATGTAGTTGTGGTCATTATACATTTTTCCTTTTTATTTGTGCTTTAATATTTTATTTAAACATAAATTTAACATGATTTTGTAATGTATCTTTGTATTTTACAAACAGGGGTATGTTGGGTTGCTCATGGGTTTATACTTACAAATCATGCATGACATGTTATTTTGTGGAGGCACACTGGTTTGTTTGTTTTTTAAAACCTTTTTTTTAAAATTTGCTGCAATTTGTTTGATTTTTGTTTGTTAGAAAAAAGAAATAAAACATTATACTTTTGATATTTTTTTACAATGGATTTGATGAAACGGCATTGGCGGTCAGTAAGAGACCAATTCCGCTGTGAATTCAACCCTGTTCTAACTTCTGCTGCTGCTTCCAAAAAGAAGAAATATATTCACTATGATAGACTCAGCTACCTTATGTCAATTATGGAGGTTCCAAAGTAAGTTTGAATGATGTAATTTTATGGATGTTGTAAGTATTATTGTATGGTTCATTAATTTTGCCATCTACTCAAACAGTACCGAGGATAATCTTGAGGACAGTGAGGAGGCGGAGTCCGCAGTGTTGTCAGCAACAGCTACATCAGCATCTGAGATGGAGCCTACCTCCTATCAACAACCCAGAACACCATCCAGCCAGAAGCAGATGAAGTGTCATCAGATTTGGGTTTGGGAACCAGTCAATCCACTACTCAAATCACAGGCCAGTCTACAGGGCTACAAAGTGACCCATCACCAGTTATTGGTGAGAGTAGTCCACAAACACATGCAGGCACATAGCCTAGAACAACAACACATAACCTTCGGTAACTAGCCCAAACTTTCCGTGGTCGCAGACATAGGCGTCATGAGGATTTACGTTCCCTGCCAGAGATCATTGATACCAGAATAATGCACACGATGAATTCACTAATGCCAGAGAGTGATGGAGAGAGATTTTGTCGCTCCCTCTCTCCCTCTCTTGCATTGGTTGCACCTGATAGGCAGGACAGGTTGAGGGTGTCTGTAATCACACTCATTTCTGCATCCCAACGTGATCCTGAGCCAATATATGTTTTTTAAGTGATAGAGCAATGGAGAGCTAATCCACGTGGCCCACACACAAACACTACACAACACACTATGGAAACCCAAACTGATGAACAGACATCTAATTCATAACAAAATACTGTAGTGCAACAAACACATATACCGTGGCCATCTTCTTCTTTGATAAATGAAACACAAAATAGGCCTACAAGTCTACCTTAACAATTAGGTACATTATTTCCACAAATGCCATCACAGCAGCCATCTTTTTACCATTAAGGGCCACAACAGACACCTCTGCAAACTTCAATGACTTATCAAAGTAATGTAAGTAATGTTCATAGACTCCCACAAATGGTACATCAACCAGCATCCTACCATATGCAACATAATCTACAGCAACAGTACTTTCAAAATCAGCCTTACCCAACCAACTTCACATACACACATTCTCAGCCTGTACCATCACATCAATATCTACCAGCTACACTAGGTCAGCAATCAGTACCAACAATGACAGCAATGTTTGCGTCAAGCACAACAGTCACAGGTGGAAACACTATTCAGTCACTTACTACAACATCTAATGTTGTGCAGCCAACATATTCAGTAGGTGACAATGCCATGGAGACTACACAACAGGAAAGCATCACTAGCCTTGAGGATTTAGTTGACACATAACTTTATTTTTGATTTTAACAATAACATTGATCAATGTTTACAATGTTTTACATGTTTTGTAAACATTCATAAATGTTAGAGTCCAAAATCCATATGAAAGGGTTTGTATTTCTTAGCATAGGGTCGGATTTGACTTGTACGTTGCTCTATCACTTCTTCTAAAACATGACCTGCATTTTTAGATGTTGGCTGGCTTTTGACATGAGGTTATGACCATCCAAAAAAAACCCAGTGTTCTGTAAAATTATGCACGCACATAACCAACTATAATTACATTCATACACCTTTACCTAAAAAAAAAAACCCAGGCAATGTGCAGTACCTGCATAAGGTCTGGTCCCATACTTGTATTCCCATAGTGTCAAACAAATTATGTTTGCGTGACATTATGGCATGATAGAGTATGCTGTGTTGTCTGGGATAATGTCTCAGAACAACATTTTTACATATGTTAATAATACAGGGTGTTTTGCAAAAGGTAACATTCATACTGTTACGGTTGCTGCGAGCACTGGAGACTATGTCCAGATTTCTTGCTACTGCACATGTGCGAGCGCTGGAGACTAAGTCCAGATTTCTTGCTACTGCACATGTGCGAGCGCTGGAGACTAAGTCCAGATTTCTTGCTACTGCACATGTGCGAGCGCCGGAGACTAAGTCCTATCTTGGAGCCATTGCACATGTGCGGGTGACATCATCGCTGACACGAGGTCACATGTCTCTGACACCTTCTATGCCGATTGGTCGCTGGTCATGTGCTTGTGACGCCTTGCTCGATGATAGGCCAGCATGACGTCACTCCTGTCATTCTGGCAGCGGATTGGCTCTGGTGTCCTCCATTTTGGATGAGGCACAGAGTCTATATAAGACCCTGACACACGCTGCATGGCGCTCAGTCCTCTTGGTTGATGCATAAGAGTAGACGCTCTGTGCGCGTTCCTCTAGGCATTCCTCTGTCTATGCTAGGTGAGCGCTACTGGCAGGGTAGCGTTCTTATACCTTACAGCTTCGGCTGCTGTCCGTATTCTTACCTCTTAGGGGAGCGGACATAGGCAGGTGCCTGAGGCACATGGTCTGGCTGGGCCTTGTGATTCGACTCGTAGGTGGACGTTGCCGCTAGGGTAACGTTCCTTATACTGCGTCTGGCAGTTGTTCGTATCCTCGCACACTAGGGGAGCGAACAGAGGTAGGAGCTTTGTGCGGCTTACGCTGCTGTTCGTCTCTTTTGCACCACTAGAAGAGCGGACCTAGGCAGGTGCCATATCTAGTGGTTCGTGTCCTCGCACACTAGTGGAGCGAACTTACGCTGCTGTTCGTCTCTTTTGCACCACTAGAAGAGCGGACCTAGGCAGGTGCCATATCTAGTGGTTCGTGTCCTCGCACACTAGTGGAGCGAACGCAGGTAGGAGCTTTGTGCGGCTTACGCTGCTGTTCGTCTCTTTTGCACCACTAGAAGAGCGGACCTAGGTAGGTGCCATTTCGCACACATTGCCTTTGTCTCTGTGATTATTAACAGAGATCATTCCACACACCCTCCAAGTAAGGGAGGAATTGCTTTACTTACTTATTATATCCTTCTGTGAGTTAACAGAGGTATTGCACTCTGCCATAGTCTGCAGCAGAGTCTTTGCACGGTGGACCCTGACTGTCTGATACTCCTTTAGGTTATTATCAGACAGCCCCCCGTAACACATACATAGTTAACTAAAACATAAAATTAGATTAGCTTCATTACAACTGTGGAAAATCAAGTTTATTACTTTATAAATCTTGAAGAAAAAATCCACAAACACATAAAAATTTGTAACCTCAAACAAACAAAAAACCCAAACATTTTTGGCTAACAAATCAAAGCCATATTAAAAATTAGAATATATATCTACCTATGTATGGTCATTTTCCCTTTTGCAATACATATGTGTTTGTGAATATGTAACCTACTGTTAGTAGAAATTTGAAATGTTAAATTTATATGTTACTATGCAGATTTAAACTAAAATAATCTTTAAACTGATTCCTAACTTGGAGACCAGATGTGGCCAAATTGGTTCTTACACTTGCATTACCTACTAATGGGACATTAAGACCTGGCAAATCTTCGAAAGCATCGTCATTACTTTTATTCAATCTACAGTAATTATGTAAAATTACTGTAGCTTTAATGACAGACTTGACAGTGTTGACAGGGTTGGAGCTGGATGGTGGTTTGATAAATGTGCCATCTTGAAGCCAAAATGCCAAAGGCCCGTTCAACATAGCCACGTGCTCTGGCCAAGGTGCTATTAAATTGTGCTTTTGATCTGTCTAGTCCACGTCTTGGATATGGAAGCATCAAATGCCTAGACAAGGCAAACTCCTGATCTGCAGCCATGACAAATGGTGTATTTGGTCCATTTGTACCAGGTAGAGGCCTTGGTGCTGGCAAATTTAGACTGTCTAACATTATTCGACGTGATAAGCGTGAACTTCTGAAAATTTGTGCATCAGAGGCACTGCCATAGGCTCCAATATCCACAAAAATAAAACAGTAATTAGTGTCAACCAAAGCAAGAATTACTACAGAAAAAAAACTTGTGAAAATTAAAATATCTAGAAGCAGAGTTAGGTGGTTTCTTCACTCTAATATGTTTGCCGTCTATGGCACCAATACAGTTAGGAAAGTTTGTTATCTCAAAAAAAATCTTCAGAAATGCACATTTAATCCTGTGTTGTTGGCTGCTGCATGACATGATGCTTAAGGGTTTCCCATAGCACAGTGCAGGTATACAGTGTTATCATGCCAAGTGTTGATCTTCCCAATAAATATTCAAAATGAAGACTGCTGATGGATTGCCCAGTTGCAAGGAATCTACAAATGAAAAGGAAATGATATTAGTATGTGTATTACTTATTTTGAACATGTTCTTTACCAATATGAGAATTACAATGTCAGGATACAAACATTTCTTTATTTTTGATGTATGCATGTAATAAACCAACACAAAGGAAATGCATTATTTTCCATAATGGAAAATTTAATTAATTTGTGTTAAATAAACAAGTTTGATCAGATCTACATTTTCTTTGTTTTTTTTCCTAATATGGTCGAAAGGTATGACTGATGTAACAAACCATGTCATTACACTGATTGTATGTCTTTGATATTTTATAATTTAAAAGACAGCTACAAAAAATAGGATTATGCATTTACATATGGGTCTATACTGAATGTTTGAAAATACCTCCACATTATATACCACGTTTATCAAGTATAAATAGGCAATATAACACATACCGTAAAGTCACCAACAAGCGTTCCTCTGGGGAGATGCTGAGACGCATAGAGGTGTCCTGATGTTGCAGATGGTGACTAGAGATGAGCGAACCGGTCGTGGTTCGGCTCGAGTTCGGTTCGCCGAACAGAGGTCCCGTTCGAGTTCGGTTCATCGAACGTTTGACGAACCGAACTCGAACTGCATAGGGAACAATGGCAGGCATTCAAAAACAAATAAAAACACCTAGAAAACACCCTCAAAGGTGTCCAAAAGGTGACAAACAACTCACAACACAACACAAACATATGGGAAAGTGACAAGGACATATACTCAAGCGAAAACAAAAGCGCTGGACAAGGAAAAAGAGGAGGACACACAGATATATGAGTATATGCAAGGAAACGTCGATGCCATTACTGTGCAACTTGAGCCCTGCTCATTTTAGGCTTCCAATCTGGATAAATTGACTGAGCTTGCCACATACACCTTGGGGATCTTGTCGTGTCCTGCAGCCAGCGTTCTCTCGGAACCTGTCTTCAGTGCTGCTGGGGGTCTGCTGGCAGATAAGCACACGTTTCTGTCCACTGACAATGTGGACATGGCTCTCAGAGGACTTTTCTTCCCCTGGGTCAGCCAGGGGAGGCGAAAGGCACGCGTATTTTTGAGAGTGCTTCATGCAAAGCATCTTTTTCTTTTTCAAAAGGGGGGTCAACTGATGCCAGTCAAGTGGGGTGTGTGTGGCCCAATTAGTGGAAACGAGGGAGACTGTGGTTGGAGTCCCCTCGCTTTTGAAAAAAGAACCAAGATGAACAAGTCATGGCTCTCAGAGGACTTTTCTTCCCCTGGGTCATCCAGGGGACGGGAAAGGCACGCGTATTTTTGAGAGTGCTTCATGCAAAGCATCTTTTTCATTTTGAAAAGGGGGATCAAGTGATGCCAGTCAAGTGGGGTGTGTGTGGCCCAATTAGTGGAAACGAGGGAGACTGTGGTTGGAGTCCCATCGCTTTTGAAAAAAGAACCAAGATGAACAAGTCATGGCTCTCAGAGGACTTTTCTTCCCCTGGGTCATCCAGGGGACGTGAAAGGCACGCGTATTTTTGAGAGTGCTTCATGCAAAGCATCTTTTTCATTTTGAAAAGGGGGATCAAGTGATGCCAGTCAAGTGGGGTGTGTGTGTGGCCCAATTAGTGGAAACGAGGGAGACTGTGGTTGGAGTCCCCTCGCTTTTGAAAAAAGAACCAAGATGAACAAGTCATGGCTCTCAGAGGACTTTTCTTCCCCTGGGTCATCCAGGGGACGTGAAAGGCACACGTATTTTTGAGAGTGCTTCATGCAAAGCATCTTTATCATTTTGAAAAGGGGGGTCAAGTGATGCCAGTCAAGTGGGGTGTGTGTGGCCCAATTAGTGAAAACGAGGGAGACTGTGGTTGGAGTCCTCTCGCTGTGTTTTACATGATTTTCGAAGGGCATGACATGACTAAGAGGTTGAGTTTCATCATCTGCAACTTGTTGGCAACAGAAAGGCTGCCTTTACACCCTTTTGAGACCGAGGATTTTCGAGACCTTATGCCCATTGCAGTGCCCCAAGAGCCGATGGCCAGTCGTCACTCCTTCTCCAAGAAAGGCATGCCCGCGCTACCACAGCAGGTTGCACACAACCTCACAGATTCCTTGAGAAACTCTGTGTGTGACAGGGTGCATTTAACCACAGATACTTGGACCAGTAAGCATGGACAGGGGAGTTACATGTTGCTGACTGGGCACTGGGTAACTATGGTGAGAGATGGAGAAGGGTTAGCTGTACAAGTCTTGCCGTCCCCGCGACTTGTGTGTCAATCCTTCCTCTGTATGTACAAGTTCCTCAACTGCTTCTGCCTCCTCAACCTCATGTGGGTCCCTGTGTGGTCAGTCAGTCCACCCTTCCTTGTAACTGCGCCCAAGGAATCCCACACACCTCCTTACTATGCTGGCAGCAGAGCTCAAGGCCATCAGGCGGTCAAATGTTTACTTTGAAATGTAGGGAAAATGTGAGACACCGCTGAGGAATTGTGGACGGTTAGCTCTGGAGAGTGAGACCGAGTTTCATCAATGGTTGTCTCCACTCAACCAGCAGCCAGGGAAGGTCGGGTGCGACAATGATGCAAACCAGTCTGCGGCCCTTCTTCAGGGCAATGTGGCAATGTGACACACGTGCCTTGTATGGCTCACGTGTTGAATCTGATTCTCCAGCAATTTTTAAAATACCATCCCGGCCTACATGGCCTTGTGCAGCGGGCACGCTGCTATGTGCTCACTTTCATCCTTCGCACTCAGCAGCTCAACAAGTTTTATCGCTCCTGAAGTCTTAGGGTCTGGCGGTTAAATGCCTGAAATGCGATGTTCCGACACGCAGGAATTTGAATCTGCACATGTTGCAGCATCTGTGGCAGCACCGCAGAGCCCTGCTGAAATACGGTATGACGTATACCCTGGGCTAACTTGATCCAGAGGTGGTGCAGATCACGCTGCTGGAGTGGTGTCAGATCAAGGACCTATGCACCCTTCTACACAGTTTACAAATATCGACGAAGATCTTTAGCACTGGCGATGCCATTCTCAGCGTGACAATTCTGGTCATCTACAAGATGGAGCACACTGTATGCATTATTCGGAGTCAGGTGTTGGTCCAAGAGGAAGGGGAGGAAGTACTGGAGGAGTCATATGTAGAAGGGATAATAAGATCTACAAGGTCCAGACGGTGAGCGGCACCTAGGCGGAAGTCAAGGGACGGTGGGGGAGAGGGATTAACAAGGGTACATAGTATCTGCAAAAATTGTTGAGGATGGTGCAGGAGCCCATGAAGAAATGGAGGACGAACTGGCGATGGGCATGGAAGACTCAGCAGATGAGTGAGAGCTTGCTCACATTTAGGTTGTGCGAGGTTGGGGGGAGAGGGCAGAGGAAGGAGGCACGATTCTCACCTCTCTGCCACCAACACACCAAGGACTTGGTCCTCCTGGATGCACAAGACACATGAGCGCCTTCTTGCTGCACTACCTACAACATGACCCTCGGATTGTACGAATTCGAAGTAATGCTAACTACTGGGTTGCCACACTGTTAGATCCCCGGTACAAGACAAAATTTGGCGAAATAATTCCTGCCATAGAAAGGGACGCACGTATACAGGAGTATCTGCAGAAGGTGGTACGGATTCTTAGATCTGCTTTTCCAGTAAACACCAGTGCTGCACAGAGTGAATCTCAACGCTTTGTCATGGATAGGAGGAAATGGTCTTTTACTTGTCCACATCTGAGGGACCGAGGGATGGCTGCTGTGCTGAGATGGCGTTGAGTACGGTGTCCCTGCAGAGTTGCACTTTTGGTCATATACCAAAATGAGTTCAAAAAGGACAGATGCTGGTGGAAAGGGGAACAGGTGTGTTGGAAAGGGGAAAAAAGTTTTTGTCCATGGGTTTGTTGGTTAAGCAAAAGTAACATTTGATGAAGAAACACCATCTGTTACGGTGGGACTGGCAGATTTGGATAAGGTGGTATATACTATGTTACCGCTATATAACGAAAATTAATAAGAAAAGAAAGAGAAAGGTATATATCCCCATCAGCAGTCAATGTCCACCGTGCTCCCAGATGGAAAAGGAGAGGTTGGCAACTGGAAGGTTAGATGGAGGATACAGATCTGTGTGGCTATGAAACTAATAGTTGCCTGAACCGAGTTAGACGCCACTCGGATCTGGAGACTGGGAGCCCTGTTAGCGTCACAGGGTCCACACACCCACCCAGCCCAGGAACTCCCTGTTAACATCACAGGGGCCATTCAGTACGCTGACCGTGTGCATTGGGGCCACACCTGTGGACAGCAGGCGCATCAGCAGCAGCAGGCCTGTTAATGCCACTGGGCTGCACAAGCAGGACTTGTAGGACAGGAGCTGGTCTTAACCATTCTGCGTTACCAACTGTGGTGGCGGCCTGCATCGACGCCCTATCCCTGCCTACCTCTGGCCTAAAGCCGCAATGGGTTCAACACATGGAGGTGTGCTCTTTCGGAGCATAATAGAAGACTGTGCACCTCCTTGTTGGCTCCAGCCCGTTTTATAACCTTGGTCCGCCCCAAACCAGGGTGGACCACAATGCACCTCATGGAGACAAAAGCAGAGTGACACATCATGAGTGACATAACTAGCGTCCTATTTGGAACCGAAACTTCAATAATGACCTCATGGCTGCCACGACACAAACACCTCACCAGTTATCGTCTGACCATCAATAATGAGGTGACAAGTCATAGGGGCGGGCCTCTGCAAGCCATTTGGGAGTGGCCTAGCCACATCATCAGGACACCTGATGCCCTGTGGTCTATATGGGCCCCCCACATCAGGGGCAGGGCCAAAGAGTTCATTACCGGACCTAGTCTCTGATACAGTAAGTGCCTGAGCATGCTCAGTTGCATGAAATACAGTCTCTGAAAAAAGACTATCAGCTTTAGCATGGTGTCTAGGCACAAAACAGGACTTAGACCCGGCACGGAATGCAAGTACCTGTGCAAAGAGGCTTTTCGCACTAAGTGTGGGAGCATGCGCTGTATCCCGAAATGAAGACTTAGCCTCAGGAATGGCACAGTCAGGCTAAGCATACTCACTAGGCGAAACACTGTAGTTAGGCTGCAGCTGGGGTAAATCGGCACACGCATGCGCACTAGCTGCCTCTCCACATTTAGACGTGGAGGAGAAATTGCTCTTCGGGTGTGGACTTGGAGATGCTGTCTATGAACAGAAGGAAAAGCTAAAGGAAGCATCACTTTCTATCCCTCCGAATTATCAAATGCAGCAATGAATTCCCTGAGTTTGCTATAAAATTAGCGTAGCAAAATGTGCATGAGGGTGTCATGCAGAGGTGCTGCAAATAGATTTGCACCAGTGGGACACTAACGGAAGTCCAACAGGCAGTTCTATGATGCCACTAAATGGCAGTATTTTTTGCTATCATTATAGCTTATTAAAAACAGAGCAGGAGGGTGTCATGCAGAGGTGCTAGAAATAGCTTGGCACCAGTGGGGCACTAATGGAATACAACAGCCACTTCTTGTATGCCACTAAGGTTACTCAATTTTTGGTATTATAATGTCTTAGTAAGTAACAATGAGTTTGAGTGTGCAATGAAGGCAGAGGTGCTGCAAATATCTTTGCACTAGTGGGACAATACAGAAGTCCAACAGCCACTTTTTGTATGCCACTAAGTTGCAGCTGTTTTTGCTATTATAGCTTTTAAAAACAGAGCAGGAGGGTGTCATGCAGAGGTGCTGTAAATAGCTTGGCACCTGTGGGGCACAAATGGAGTACAACAGGCACTTTTTGTATGCCACTAAGTTGCAGCAGTTTTTGCTATTATTATAGCTTTTAAAAACAGAGCAGGAGGGTGTCATGCATAGGTGCTGTAAATAGCTTGGCACCTGTGGGGCACAAATGGAGTACAACAGGCACTTTTTGTATGCCACTAAGTTGCAGCAGTTTTTGCTATTATTATAGCTTTTAAAAACAGAGCAGGAGGGTGTCATGCATAGCTGCTGTAAATAGCTTGGCACCTGTGGGGCACAAATGGAGTACAACAGGCACTTTTTGTATGCCACTAAGTTGCAGCAGTTTTTGCTATTATTATAGCTTTTAAAAACAGAGCAGGAGGGTGTCATGCAGAGGTGCTGTAAATAGCTTGGCACCTGTGGGGCACAAATGGAGTACAACAGCCACTTTTTGTATGCCACTAAGTTGCAGCAGTTTTTGCTATTATTATAGCTTTTAAAAACAGAGCAGGAGGGTGTCATGCAGAGGTGCTGTAAATAGCTTGGCACCTGTGGGGCACAAATGGAGTACAACAGCCACTTTTTGTATGCCACTAAGTTGCAGCAGTTTTTGCTATTATTATAGCTTTTAAAAACAGAGCAGGAGGGTGTCATGCATAGCTGCTGTAAATAGCTTGGCACCTGTGGGGCACAAATGGAGTACAACAGGCACTTTTTGTATGCCACTAAGTTGCAGCAGTTTTTGCTATTATTATAGCTTTTAAAAACAGAGCAGGAGGGTGTCATGCAGAGGTGCTGTAAATAGCTTGGCACCTGTGGGGCACAAATGGAGTACAACAGCCACTTTTTGTATGCCACTAAGTTGCAGCAGTTTTTGCTATTATTATAGCTTTTAAAAACAGAGCAGGAGGGTGTCATGCAGAGGTGCTGTAAATAGCTTGGCACCTGTGGGGCACAAATGGAGTACAACAGCCACTTTTTGTATGCCACTAAGTTGCAGCAGTTTTTGCTATTATTATAGCTTTTAAAAACAGAGCAGGAGGGTGTCATGCAGAGGTGCTGTAAATAGCTTGGCACCTGTGGGGCACAAATGGAGTACAACAGGCACTTTTTGTATGCCACTAAGTTGCAGCAGTTTTTGCTATTATTATAGCTTTTAAAAACAGAGCAGGAGGGTGTCATGCAGAGGTGCTGTAAATAGCTTGGCACCTGTGGGGCACAAATGGAGTACAACAGCCACTTTTGTATGCCACTAAGTTGCAGCAGTTTTTGCTAGTATAATGGCTTAGTAACAATGAGTTGGAGTGTGCAGTGCAGGCAGACGTGTTGCAAATATCTTTGCACTAGTGGGACAATACAGAAGTCCAATAGCCACGTTTAGGATGCCACTAAGTTCACTCAGTGTTTGCTAGTATAATGGCTTAGTAACAATGAGTTTGAGTGTGCAATGCAGGCAGACGTGCTGCAAATATTTTTGCACTACTGGGACTATACAGAAGTCCAATAGCCACGTTTAGGATGCCACTAAGTTCACTTAATGTTTGCTAGTATAATGTCTTAGTTACAATGAGTTTGAGTGTGCAGTGCAGGCAGACGTGCTGCAAATATCTTTGCACTAGTGGGACAATACAGAAGTCAAACAGCGACGTTTAGGATGCCACTAAGTTCACTCAGAGTTTGCTAGTATAATGGCTTAGTAACAATGAGTTTGAGTGTGCAAAGGGCAGGAGGGTACAGTGGCAGGGTTGTGGGTCTCTGGGTAGAGGAAAGGAAGCCTGCCTTTCTATCCCTCCTAATGGGGAAATGCAGCGAGGAAATCCCTGACCTTAGCTACACAGACGCTGTCATCTTGTGTAGCTGTTAAACTCTGTTTTCACGGACCTGTCACCTATGGCTCTGACCCTGCCGGTATGAGCCCTTAAAAGGACTGATAGAAAGTGCTATCCCTATTCTGTATAGCGCTGTGTATAGAGCGTACACAGCAATATCGGCGATAGGAGCTGCGCCAGTGATGACTGACACCAAGGACGCAGAAGGCAGATAATGGCGTGCTGGAGGTAAATGTCCGGTTTTATAATCCAGGGACATGTGACATGGACATCCTATCACACATGCCGTTGCTTCTCTGGCTAAAAGTCCACTTAGCTGTGTGTGTGTCTGGGATTGGCTGACATGCTGGCCCGCCCCACTACACGCGCGCGCTTAGGGAAGGAAGAGAAGGAAAAAAAAAAAAATGGCGATCGCCATTATCCATACAGCAGTGATCTGAATGCGCTGTTCCCGCACACTATACACTGAAATTTCATAATAGTGTGAGTCACAGAGTGACTTACACTTATACAGCGGAAAGCCAGCTAGGAATTAGCTGGTCTTTTGGTCTTTTTGCTGCTAGAACCGTTCTCGAACGTATCTAGAACTATCGAGCTTTAGCAAAAAGCTCAAGTTCTAGTTCGATCTAGAACAGCCCCCAAAATCACTCGAGCCGCGAACTGGAGAACCACGAACCGCGCTCAATTCTAATGGTGACGCACAAGGCCCAGGATGGTATCAAAGGACGTTAAGGTTATACGGCAGTAGGCATGGAATTTTGATGGAAATTTTCTCATTTCACCATAAAGAGTGTGAAATGTCCATGCAATTTCCGAAGCATAACTAGGGGGTGGATCCACATCTTTTTTTCAAAAGTTGGGTTATATTCAAGAATATGTCACCTATCACCAAATCTCCTAGATATCAACCATAGCAAATACAATGTTGCTTCATTTGATAGAGACATTTTGTAGTCTGTATAATGAGTAAAAGGACCCAGATAAAATGAGTTTAAATAATGTTTAGGGCAAAAAAACAATGATGGGAGGTAATTGACCAATTAAACACAGCACTATCTCATGATGATGCATTAAGAACGTAATTTGCAATGGAAAACGGATCTATAAAAACAGAAGTCACACGTACACCACACGTACGTATTTTACACCGACACAGACATCAGACACGTACACACGGCAAGCATACGCCATCACACGGATGTCACACGTACCAGAGAAACACCCTTAAAAAATGGAGCACGGACCCGAAAAACGGAACGTGAGACACGTACGTTTTTTATGCGGAAGTGTGTTTCAGGCCTCAGGTTGTAACTCTGGAACCCTTCAACGGATCCCAGTGATTCTGAGAATGTTTTTTTTTTTTTTTACATATTGAACTTCATGTTAGTGGTAAATTCAGGATGATATTTTGATATTTTTTGCTTTTATTTGTGAAAAATATCTGAATTTTGTCAAATATTTTAAAAGCTTAGTAATTTTCAAATTTTGAATTTTTCTGCCTTTAAACCAGACTCTTATATTACACAAAATAGTTATAAAAATATCATTTTCCACATGTCTACTTTTATATAAGTACAATTTATCAAACATAATTTTTTGGGGGTTAGGAAGTAAGATTCTCATTGTTATAACAAAATTTACATAACCATTTATTTTATGGACCATATCACATTTGAAGTGACTTTGACAGGCCTAGGTGACAGAAATTACTCAAAAGTGACATCTAAAAACTTCACTCCTCAGACTGCTCAAAACCATATTTTATAAGTTTATTAACCCTTCAGGTACTTCACAGGAACTATGTAACTTTTTTCCTCAAAAATGTTAATTTATCTTCAAATTTTGCATTTTCACAAGGGTAACAGGAGAAAATGGACCCCAACGTTTTGCAATTTGTCCTAGGTTTGCCAATATCTGATGTGTGGTGGAAAACTACTATTTGGGTGCACGGCAGGGCTTGGAAGGAAGGAGCGCAATTTGACTTTTCAAACGCAAAATTGACTGGAACCATTAGCGGATGCCAAGCCGCATTTGAAGAGCACATGATATGCCTAAAGAGTAGAAACCCCCACAAGTAACCCAACTTTTGAAACTAGACCCATCAAGGACCTTTTCTAGATTTGTGGTGAGCACCTTGATCCCCCAGGTGCTTCACAGTTTGGCAGTGAAAATAAAAAAATAAATCTATTTTTTTTCCACCAAAATGTTATTTGAGCTGATTTTTTTTTTTTTCATTTTCACAAGGGTAACAGGTGAAAAAAGATGCAAAAATTTTATGTGCAATTTATACCTCATATGTGGTATAAAAATACTGCTTGGACACACTGCAGAGCTCCAAACTGAAGGAGGATTGTTTTGGAGATCAGACTTTGATGGAAACGTCTGCGGGCATCATGTCGTGTTTGGAGAGCCCCTGATGTGCTTAAACAATGGAAATCCCCACAAGTAACCCCATGTTGAAAACTAAACCTCCCCAAGGAACTTATCTGTATATGTGGTGAGCACTTTGAACCCCTTGGTGCTACACAGAATTTTAGAACATTGAGCCTTGAAAATTATACAAATTGTTTTTCCAAAAAACTGTTGCTTGTGACCCAAAATATTTAATTTTTACAAGTGTAACAGGATAGATTGGACCTCAAAATTTGTCACGCTATTTAGCCTGAGTATGCCAAAACCCAGTATGTGGTGGAAAAATCCTGTTTATACACACTGCAGAGCTCCAAAAGGAATGAGAAATGTTTTGGAGATCAGACTTTGATGGAATGGTCTGCTGGCATCATGGTGCATTTGCAGAGTCCTTGAGGTGCCAAAATAGAAGAAATCCCCCAAAGTGACCCCATAAGGAAACTGATCATGGGTTTTCCTGGTATGTGAATTTTATAATGTGGTGGTTTATGGGGCGTGGCTTGGACGGCAATGTGGGGAGACGTGTCTCTGGAGCTCTCCCACAAACACCCGCAATAATTACCTGACACACCGCTATTACCACTGCCTCAGCTGGCTGACTGGATAGTATGGTGGTGGGTATTTGTCCGGGGTGAATCTGGTGGATCCGGAGCGGCGCCATGACCCGCCACCGGCAGAAAGACTCTCGTGGAGGGAAAGTCCACAGCTCTCAAGATGTCGTCGTGATGTGGGAGGAAGCAGAGAAAGCTAATGCAGCCTGCCAGCAACGGATGCAGGTCTCAGCAAATTTGGCAAAGTTTGCCCGGACTTCAGAGGAATCCTTGAAGCATACAGGCAATGGAGGTGAGGAGGAGGAGGGGGAAGACGCCGCAAGGTCTGATGAGATGGGGGATGGAGAAGAGCAGCAAGATGGTGCACGGGAGGTGGAGGTGGAGAACGCCCGTAGCGCAGAGGAGACTCCATAAAACCCCACTATAAAGGATGTTTTTGCAGTGGTGTCTTTCTGTAAACAAGCCCTGACTACCCTGAGAAAGCAAGTTAGAGGAATACAGGCAGATGTGACTTGAAAAAAGCTGACCTGAGAACAGGAGCTGTGGAGGAGAGGGTGGGGATAACTGAGGACCATATCACAAAATTACAAAAGTCTGAAAAAACATTTGCACAGCAGATAGCTGAAGTCATGGCAAAACATGATCATCTAGAGAATCGCTCTACAAGGAATAACATCAGAATTGTTGGCATCCCTGAGAAAGCGGAAGGAAGGAACCCCACTGAATATGTAGAAGGGTGGCTCAGGGAAAAAATTGGTGCTGGTGCCTTATCCAAGCTCTATGCCATGGAACGTGCACACAGAGTCCCGATGCAGCCACAGCCAGCGGGCAGGAGTCCTTGCACTGTGCTAGCCAAGCTCCTTAACTATAGGGACAGGGACACTATACTGCGAAAGGCGAGGGGCATGGAGGATCTTATGATTGACGGTCAGAGAATTTCCATATACCCGGACTAATCCATTTCTGTTCAAAAGCTACGTATGACCTTTACTGGAGTAAAGAGGCGCCTGCGAGAGATGGGGGTGCAATACTCAATGATGTTCCTGGCAAAGCTGAGAGTGACAGCGTTGGAGCGGGTGCACTTTTTTACAACTCCAGAGGAAGCCATGCAGTGGTTGGATGCAAACGAAAAACGGATCTGTGTGAAGGATTGAACTGACTGTCTGAATCTGCAGTATATTTGAGAAGGCTGGCTGAGGCTCTATGAAATCCTTAGGAGCTTACAGGGGACCCTTTCTTTTTCTTTCCCCTTTTTCCCTTTTTTCTCCTTTTTTCACCCTTTTTTTACCCTTTTTTTATCTCTTCTTTCCCTTTGGGATTGAGGTAGTATACAGGGGAGTGCGAAGGTTTTGATGTGAGCTTCGCAGGACATGGGGACTGCCTAATTAGGCGCGGTGGTGGTGTCTACAATTTGAGATTCCAGTTTAATTACTGTTTGCCATTTTACTGTTATATTGGTTGAGTGGAATATGATTATATATAGAGAGGGTGGGAGTGGAGAGCTGTTGAAAAAATTGACGAGTTTTGAAATGTGTCTAGGAGGGGAAGACAGGGTAGGCGGGGCGGAATCTAGCAGAGATTGTGGACCAGGTTTGGAAAACCCGATGCTTCAAGGGAGTACTCAAGAACAGGAGGTGGCGAGGAGCAGGTGGGGAGGGGAGCAGGGGGGAGGGGAGAAAGGGGTAAGGTAAAGGCAGCATGGGGAGGTACTACAAGGTTTGATGGTTTTACTGGATAGGTCCAGGAGGGCGGCAATAATTAAATATATTCAATACCATCAGTAATATGCCTAGTAGAAACGCATCTAACAAAGGAGACAACACATGTTTGAAACAGGAGATGGGTGCAGAAGGCTTATCACTCCACCTTTTCCAACTATGCAAGGGGTGTATCATTGCTGATCCATAACTCTGTACAATATGAAGAGATAGAAGTGTATGTGGATAAAGAGGGACAGTGTGTGGCCGTGAAATGTAAAATATTTGGCAGACTCATGTGTATAGCTGCAATCTATATACCAGCTCCATATATGTGCACCAAACTAAGGGAGGTAAGGGAGTTCTCTGAGAAGGGGGGAGTAATCCCTTTTTTACTGGTGGGGGACTTCAATAATGTGATAGATTTGTACTGGGATAGAAGTGGTAGACCTCCAGGTATTCAGGACATGACTACATGACTCCGTTTACTGTAAAATAAATCAATAGCGCAATCTAAGAGCACCCGATGTATTTGTGTTAGATTAGTGTAGTTAGAAGCTGCTCACCTGCTTTAGTTGTGCGCCCTCGCACAACCTCGGTGATGAGCGTGTAATTCCTCTGGTTTTGAGGGGCTGTGGTAACTGGTGTTATCTGATCCTTTTGGCTGGATGGAGCTGGAGGCTTAACGCTGATGGCTCCTGGTTCACCGACTCCTTTGATCCTGGAGCTTTCAGGTCGGCTCTCCGTCCTCCCGCTGGATTAATCAAAGTGAACTGATAGATTCTGTGATCCTCAGCAGCTCTTTGCCGGATTCCCCTTCAGGAGTAGGCAATGTAGATAATGGTGATGAAACCGGTCTTTGAGCGCTAATGATGGATCAGATTCTAAATGTTCTTTTGAAGATTAGGCTTTATTGTTAAAATGATAAAGCTCTTGTTATCACTTCACAACGCGTTTCAGCAAGATCCCCTTGCTTTCCTCAGGTGTAACAAGAGCTAATACACATGAAATTTATAGGTGAACAACCCCTTGAGTGGGGCTTATGGGTGTGACATACATACAGATAATTAAACCCATAATTGTTAAAAAGGATTTTTTTTGAATAATTTGTTTTAGAAAGATTATTTTTAAATTATTTTTAAAATTATTTTTAAAAAAGGAAGTCGGATAAATTTGTAATACATTTCTTAGTAAAATCTCTAAACATAATAAAATGACTAAAACCATAAAACAATTATGTCTATTGGAAAACACGGTTTACACAAGCTTCTTATAAATATATATATAAAAAAATAAAATAAAAATTATAAAAATATATATATATGTATTATAATAAAATAAAACATTTTTTGTTCAACCCTATTTTGCCCTTTACTCTATGCACACACAATACATATGTATATATGCACATATACGCTCACGATTCTATGTGTCCCCCTATATGCATGCATACACATACATCTACCCATACACGCCAACCCTTAACTAGCTTTTTCTTTAAGTATATCCTCCTATTGTTTTATTTTCTAAATTATATAGTCATTATGAATGTGATCATTGTTTGGCAACATTATCTAACATTATATTGTGGCCTTCCGGAGCTAATGTACCCAATTTAAAGATCCAATAGCTCTCCTTTTTAATGAGCTTATTCAATGCCCTTGGATCTTTATTATCAATAGAATCTATTATTGTAAGTTTCATTTTTGGGTCCCTATTGTGTACATTGTTATAATGTCTTGATACACTATGTAAAAGGTATCCATTTTTAATATTGTGCCGATGCTTGTTCAACCTTGCATGTAATTCTTGAATAGTTCTTCCTACGTATTGGATACCGCAGGGGCACTCCAATAAGTAGACTACATATGTGGAGTGGCAATCATACCTTTGTTTTATTGTAAAGGTTTCCCCTGTTGTTTTTGACATATAGGTTTTTTCTCCCTTAGTGATTACCTTGCAGCATAGACATTTCGGTGTATAGCATGGGAAGCATCCCCATTGATTTGGGTTGCTCATCCCAACAGCTATGGATTTTTGAATCATATTACTTGGTGCAATTAAATTGCCCAGGTTCCTATTTTTCTTATATATAATAATAGGTCTATCTGGTATATGATCTATTAATATAGGGTCACTTTTTAATATGAACCAATATTTTTTAATTAGCTTTTCAATATAGGTTCTTGGTTGACAAAATGTGGTAACAAGACTCCATTTGGGCAGTTTGGTTTTTTCTTCCTTATTTATGTCATTCACTAGCTTGGGTTGTACACATATTTTCTGAGTCAGAGGATTTGTTTTTTTGTACGCATCCTGTATTAATTTTTTGGGGTATCCTTTTTCCAAGAATCTTTGTTTCAGTATTTTACATTCATTCATATAGTCTATGTCTATCGTACAGTTTTTTCTGATTCTTCTATATTGCCCATATGGTATATTTTTGACCCATCTCGGTAGGTGTCCACTATTGTATTTTAGATAACTATTTACATCTACTGGTTTGAAATGTGTGGATGTAGTAATTATTCCATTTTCATTTAGATTTATCTGTAAGTCTAGGAATTGGATAGTCTTAGTGGAATATGTGGCTGTAAGCGTTAGGCCCCATTCGTTTCTGTTGATGTCCTCTATAAATTCTGTAATTTCTTCTATTGGGCCTTTCCATATAATGAAGAGGTCATCAATGAAACGGCGGTAATGTGCTATATGTTTTTTAAAAATGGAATTCATGATGTAGACGGACTCGAATGCACCCATGAATAGATTGGCGTAGCTTGGTGCGAATCGCGTCCCCATCGCACATCCCCTGATCTGTTGGTAATAGGCACCCTCAAAGGTGAATACATTGTTCTCTAAAATGAATTTTATTGCTTTTAGAAGAAAATTCCTTTGGTCTGCTGAGATTTCCATATCATTTAGTAGTGCCTTTTCAATGGCTGATAGACCCCTGCTGTGTGTAATGTTATTATATAGTGAACATACGTCCATTGTGAGGAGTACACTGTTCCCCAATGGGGGTAGGGCTAATACTTCCCTAATTAATTGGGTTGAGTCTCTTAAATAGGATTCTAACTTAATCACATAATCTTGGAGAAATAAATCCACATAGTGGGATAGGTTACTGGTTATTGAATTAACCCCTGAAATAATTGGACGTCCTGGTGGATTAATCGGGTCTTTATGTATCTTTGGTAGATAATAGAAATAAGGTGTTGAGTATTTTGTAATATCCAAGAATTTTTTCTCTTTTTTATTTAGTATTCCTTTTTGTGAGGCTTCTTTTATAATCACATTATATTCCTCATAGATTTGAGGTGACGGATCTTTGTCTAGGGGTGTATAATAATCATTATCACTAAGAATCTTTTTTCCTTCATCTACATACCATGTTCTATTCATTACTACTACCCCTCCCCCTTTATCTGCTCTTTTTATAATGATATTTTTATTTTCTCGTAATGTTGTAATAGCCCTTTGTTCTTCTTTAGTGAGGTTCTTTTTTGTTACTGTGTTATTGAAGGATCTGATATCCTTCAATATTAATTGTTGAAATGTCTCGATCTGAGATCCTTTATGGTGTAGCGGATAAAAATTACTCCCTGAGTTTTTTGGAGCAACATGTTTATTATTCATTTCTGTTTTTGTTTCATTGCTATCCTGTTTTGTTACAGGTTGCTGTTCTAATTTCCCTTTTTCCTCAATTAAGAAGTGTCTTTGGATGGTAATTTTTTTAAAAAATTCATTTAAATCAAGATAAAGTGAAAATGTGTCCAATCCTGCTGTTGGGCTGAAGGATAGGCCATGACTTAAGAGGGATTTTTCCCCATCTGATAAAATATGGTTGGAAATGTTGAAAATCCCGGTTGTGTTTATAGATTTATTATTATTTTTATTATTAATTTTATTTCTATTTTTTGATTCATTTATTTCAGTTGTTTCTGTTTGGCTTTTTTGGTTTTTTACTAATCCATTTGATGATATAAATTTATCTCTGTTATGTGTGCTTGGTTGTCTCTTTAATTCATCTATTGAATTTTTGTTTTTTTCTGAGTGGTTTTCTGATCGTTCATTATTTCTTCCCTGGTTTCGTCTAGTTCCTCCTCTGCATCCTCTCCTTCTCTTTTTCTCTTGAAGTGTTGTCCTGGGGCTACCCGAAAATAATGAGTAATTTTCATATTATTTATATTATTTGGTTTATTCTGACTGCTTTCACTTGGGGGGCTGATCGGTTTTTCTATTTTAGGGGGGGAGGTATCTGGTTGTAGGAGGTTATGTGATTCATTATCTCCGTGTATTGTGAATAGAGACAGATCGAGTAACTGAATACTGTTCTCTCCTTCTTCATTAGATTTATTTATATCGTCACTATTTTGTACTCTAGCTATTTTTGTATTGAGGATTTCATCCCTGTCATCGTTAATCCTTTCCATTATGATAGATGATATTGGCGGGATTTCATCCTTTTTTGTAGATGTAGTCCCATTGCGTTTCATGGGGCTGCTGTGATTAGATATTATGTCGGTATCTTGGAAATGTGGTTTTTCCATGGTGGGAGTATCGCATCTTTTACTATTTATTCTGCCATTTTTTAATTTGGATTTGTGAATTTCATAATAGTTCCTCTGTTTTTCCGATGTTAAACAGCTATTGGTTTCTATATTTTTTATATTTTTGGTACTTTTATTTTTATTCTTATTAATTTTTTCTTTATTTAGTTCTCTATTCGTTTTTCCTCTTAAATTTTTTATATCGGTATTTAAAGTGATAGGATCACTATTAATTTCTGGATTCCTGAAGTTATTGTCAATTTCCATGGTTTCACTATCCTTATTATTTTCCTTATTATTTTCATATCTGTCTTTTAAGTATTTTATAGCTTTTTTCTTTATTAATTCTTCTTCATATTTGTTCAATGCAATTTTTAATATAAGGTCTATTTCTTTGTAATCATATGACAGAGAGTACAGGTCTAATGTTAATTTTAGTGTGTTCAGTTTCTTTAATGCGTTTTCAATTTCTAAATTATTTTGTCCTATAGTGATTTTAATAAGCCCTTGTGAACATTCTTGCAAATATTTTTCCCATTTAATTGTGAAATTGTTATCATTAGGGAAGGGTGGTTTCTGATTAAATTTAAATTCTGTTGGTATTACTTTATCCAGTAGATATTTTTCCAAGAACATTTTATTAATATGATTGGTGATTTCTAGTTTGCAATTGCGTTCGTATTCAGAAAATAGGTCTGCCATGTTTTTCCTGTCTATCTCATTTAGTCTAACATTATCATCTTCATTAATTTCGATGTTGGTATTCTGGTTGCCTGTTAGACTGGTGATAAGGGATTCCCTGTGTGCTACCCTATTAGTCATAAAGAAATCCATCTATAGTTTTATAATTTTATAATTTTATAAAGTCAAAATACCTGCGATTTCAGTAATTTATATATATATATATATATATATATATGCGCACAATATATTCTATGGTTGATAATTATATACCCTAGTTTCCAATGAGAGTTTATCCTATAGATCAATTTCACTTATATTATAGAACCATTATAAATAGTCTTTAATCGATCTTGCTAGAAGTTCATATAGTCCTTTTATAAACTATGTAGTTTTTTTCACTCTTTTGTATATGCTGATAGTCTTTAGTGTGAGCTGTTAGTTCTCGGGTGATGTCATGCAGCTGTGCGGGGTGATCCCACGCTTGATGCGTTCAATGTTCACTGTAAAATAAATCAATAGCGCAATCTAAGAGCACCCGATGTATTTGTGTTAGATTAGTGTAGTTAGAAGCTGCTCACCTGCTTTAGTTGTGCGCCCTCGCACAACCTCGGTGATGAGCGTGTAATTCCTCTGGTTTTGAGGGGCTGTGGTAACTGGTGTTATCTGATCCTTTTGGCTGGATGGAGCTGGAGGCTTAACGCTGATGGCTCCTGGTTCACCGACTCCTTTGATCCTGGAGCTTTCAGGTCGGCTCTCCGTCCTCCCGCTGGATTAATCAAAGTGAACTGATAGATTCTGTGATCCTCAGCAGCTCTTTGCCGGATTCCCCTTCAGGAGTAGGCAATGTAGATAATGGTGATGAAACCGGTCTTTGAGCGCTAATGATGGATCAGATTCTAAATGTTCTTTTGAAGATTAGGCTTTATTGTTAAAAAGATAAAGCTCTTGTTATCACTTCACAACGCGTTTCAGCAAGATCCCCTTGCTTTCCTCAGGTGTAACAAGAGCTAATACACATGAAATTTATAGGTGAACAACCCCTTGAGTGGGGCTTATGGGTGTGACATACATACAGATAATTAAACCCATAATTGTTAAAAAGGATTTTTTTTGAATAATTTGTTTTAGAAAGATTATTTTTAAATTATTTTTAAAATTATTTTTAAAAAAGGAAGTCGGATAAATTTGTAATACATTTCTTAGTAAAATCTCTAAACATAATAAAATGACTAAAACCATAAAACAATTATGTCTATTGGAAAACACGGTTTACACAAGCTTCTTATAAATATATATATAAAAAAATAAAATAAAAATTATAAAAATATATATATATGTATTATAATAAAATAAAACATTTTTTGTTCAACCCTATTTTGCCCTTTACTCTATGCACACACAATACATATGTATATATGCACATATACGCTCACGATTCTATGTGTCCCCCTATATGCATGCATACACATACATCTACCCATACACGCCAACCCTTAACTAGCTTTTTCTTTAAGTATATCCTCCTATTGTTTTATTTTCTAAATTATATAGTCATTATGAATGTGATCATTGTTTGGCAACATTATCTAACATTATATTGTGGCCTTCCGGAGCTAATGTACCCAATTTAAAGATCCAATAGCTCTCCTTTTTAATGAGCTTATTCAATGCCCTTGGATCTTTATTATCAATAGAATCTATTATTGTAAGTTTCATTTTTGGGTCCCTATTGTGTACATTGTTATAATGTCTTGATACACTATGTAAAAGGTATCCATTTTTAATATTGTGCCGATGCTTGTTCAACCTTGCATGTAATTCTTGAATAGTTCTTCCTACGTATTGGATACCGCAGGGGCACTCCAATAAGTAGACTACATATGTGGAGTGGCAATCATACCTTTGTTTTATTGTAAAGGTTTCCCCTGTTGTTTTTGACATATAGGTTTTTTCTCCCTTAGTGATTACCTTGCAGCATAGACATTTCGGTGTATAGCATGGGAAGCATCCCCATTGATTTGGGTTGCTCATCCCAACAGCTATGGATTTTTGAATCATATTACTTGGTGCAATTAAATTGCCCAGGTTCCTATTTTTCTTATATATAATAATAGGTCTATCTGGTATATGATCTATTAATATAGGGTCACTTTTTAATATGAACCAATATTTTTTAATTAGCTTTTCAATATAGGTTCTTGGTTGACAAAATGTGGTAACAAGACTCCATTTGGGCAGTTTGGTTTTTTCTTCCTTATTTATGTCATTCACTAGCTTGGGTTGTACACATATTTTCTGAGTCAGAGGATTTGTTTTTTTGTACGCATCCTGTATTAATTTTTTGGGGTATCCTTTTTCCAAGAATCTTTGTTTCAGTATTTTACATTCATTCATATAGTCTATGTCTATCGTACAGTTTTTTCTGATTCTTCTATATTGCCCATATGGTATATTTTTGACCCATCTCGGTAGGTGTCCACTATTGTATTTTAGATAACTATTTACATCTACTGGTTTGAAATGTGTGGATGTAGTAATTATTCCATTTTCATTTAGATTTATCTGTAAGTCTAGGAATTGGATAGTCTTAGTGGAATATGTGGCTGTAAGCGTTAGGCCCCATTCGTTTCTGTTGATGTCCTCTATAAATTCTGTAATTTCTTCTATTGGGCCTTTCCATATAATGAAGAGGTCATCAATGAAACGACGGTAATGTGCTATATGTTTTTTAAAAATGGAATTCATGATGTAGACGGACTCGAATGCACCCATGAATAGATTGGCGTAGCTTGGTGCGAATCGCGTCCCCATCGCACATCCCCTGATCTGTTGGTAATAGGCACCCTCAAAGGTGAATACATTGTTCTCTAAAATGAATTTTATTGCTTTTAGAAGAAAATTCCTTTGGTCTGCTGAGATTTCCATATCATTTAGTAGTGCCTTTTCAATGGCTGATAGACCCCTGCTGTGTGTAATGTTATTATATAGTGAACATACGTCCATTGTGAGGAGTACACTGTTCCCCAATGGGGGTAGGGCTAATACTTCCCTAATTAATTGGGTTGAGTCTCTTAAATAGGATTCTAACTTAATCACATAATCTTGGAGAAATAAATCCACATAGTGGGATAGGTTACTGGTTATTGAATTAACCCCTGAAATAATTGGACGTCCTGGTGGATTAATCGGGTCTTTATGTATCTTTGGTAGATAATAGAAATATTAGCTCCGGAAGGCCACAATATAATGTTAGATAATGTTGCCAAACAATGATCACATTCATAATGACTATATAATTTAGAAAATAAAACAATAGGAGGATATACTTAAAGAAAAAGCTAGTTAAGGGTTGGCGTGTATGGGTAGATGTATGTGTATGCATGCATATAGGGGGACACATAGAATCGTGAGCGTATATGTGCATATATACATATGTATTGTGTGTGCATAGAGTAAAGGGCAAAATAGGGTTGAACAAAAAATGTTTTATTTTATTATAATACATATATATATATTTTTATAATTTTTATTTTATTTTTTTATATATATATTTATAAGAAGCTTGTGTAAACCGTGTTTTCCAATAGACATAATTGTTTTATGGTTTTAGTCATTTTATTATGTTTAGAGATTTTACTAAGAAATGTATTACAAATTTATCCGACTTCCTTTTTTAAAAATAATTTTAAAAATAATTTAAAAATAATCTTTCTAAAACAAATTATTCAAAAAAAATCCTTTTTAACAATTATGGGTTTAATTATCTGTATGTATGTCACACCCATAAGCCCCACTCAAGGGGTTGTTCACCTATAAATTTCATGTGTATTAGCTCTTGTTACACCTGAGGAAAGCAAGGGGATCTTGCTGAAACGCGTTGTGAAGTGATAACAAGAGCTTTATCTTTTTAACAATAAAGCCTAATCTTCAAAAGAACATTTAGAATCTGATCCATCATTAGCGCTCAAAGACCGGTTTCATCACCATTATCTACATTGCCTACATGACTCCGTTTGGCACTCTTATTGGGGAACTTGGAATGGTGGATGCCTGGCGTGTAAGGAATGGGAGGGTACCCTGCTTCTCTTGTTACTCGGCTTCACATAACACTTTGTCCCGCATTGACATGGCTTTAGCTAGTGATCTGATGGATGCAATGATAGGCGAAGTACAATATTTGACAAGAGTGATTTCAGATCATAGCCCGGTTCTAGTGTCCATGCGACGGGGGATCCTGAAAGGGGGAAGGAGGGGAGAAGCTTCATCCAGAATGGATTTGTCATATTAATATGGGGAATATAGAGCGGGAGCTCAGGGAATTTTTTATCCACAACGAGGGTAGCACTGATCCCCTTGTGGTGTGGGATGCGATGAAGGCATACCTAAAGGCCCAGTCACACTAATCAACTTACCAGCGATCCCAACAACGATACAACCTGATAGGGATCGCTGGTAAGTTGCTAGGAGGTCACTGGTGAGATGTCACACTAAGCGACGCTCCCGCGATCCCACCAGCAACCTGACCTGGCAGGGATCGCTGGAGCGTCGCTACACGTGGAAGCATGCTGCGCTTGGTAACTAAGGTAAATATCGGGTAACCAACCCGATATTTACCTTGATTACCAGCGCACACTGCTTAGCGCTGGCTCCCTGCACACCTAGCCACAGTACACATCTGGTTAATTACCCGATGTGTACTCTGCTACGTGTGCAGGCAGCAGGGAGCCGGCTTCTGCGGACGCTGGTAACCACGGTAAACATCGGGTAACCAAGAAGCCCTTCCCTTGGTTACCCGATATTTACCTTAGTTACCAGCGTCCGCCGCTCTCACACTGCCAGTGCCGGCTCCCTGTTCCCTACACTCCTAGCCACAGTACACACCGGGTATATTACCCGATGTGTACTCCAGCTACGTGTGCAGGGAGCAGGGAGCCGTTACTGACAGCGTGAGAGCGGTGGACGCTGGTAACGAAGGTAAATAACGGGTAACCAAGAAAAGGGCTTCTTGGTTGCCCGATATTTACATTGGTTACCAGCGTCCGCAGAAGCTGGCTCCCTGCTCACTGCACATTTAGTTGTTGCTCTGTCGCTGTCACACACAGCGATGTGTGCTTCACAGCGGGAGAGCAACAACTAAAAAATCGTCCAGGACATTCAGCAACAACCAACGACCTCACATTAGGGGCCAGGTTGTTGCTGGATGTCACACACAACAACATCACTAGCAAGTTGTGCCTCAGCAGCGATGTTGCTAGCGATGTTGCTTAAGGCCCCGTCATACTAAGCAACATCGCTAGCAACATCGCTGCTAACGAACAACTTTTGTGACGTTGCTAGCGATGTTGCTGTGTGTGACATCCAGCAACAACCTGGCCCCTGCTGTGAGGTCGTTGGTTGTTGCTGAATGTCCTGGGCCATTTTTTAGTTGTTGCTGTCCTGCTGTGAAGCACAGATCGCTGTGTGTGACAGCGAGACAGCAACAACTAAATGTGCAGGCAGCAGGAGCCGGCTTCTGCGGAGGCTGGTAACCAATGTAAACATCGGGTAACCAAGAAGCCCTGTCCTTGGTTACCCGATATTTACCTTTGTTACCAGCCTCCGCTGCTCTCACTGTCAGTGCCGGCTCCTGCTCTGTGCACATGTAGCTGCAGGACACATTGGGTTAATTAACCCGATGTGTGCTGTAACTAGGAGAGCAGGGAGCCAGCGCTAAGCGGTGTGCGCTGCTCCCTGCTCTGTGCACATTTAGCTGCAGCACACATCGGGTAATTAACCCGATGTGTGCTGTAACTAGGAGAGCAGGGAGCCAGCGCTAAGCATTGTGCGCTGCTCCCTGCTCTGTGCACATTTAGCTGCAGCACACATCGGGTAATTAACCCGATGTGTGCTGTAACTAGGAGAGCAGGGAGCCAGCGCTAAGCATTGTGCGCTGCTCCCTGCTCTGTGCACATTTAGCTGCAGCACACATCGGGTAATTAACCCGATGTGTGCTGTAACTAGGAGAGCAGGGAGCCAGCGCTAAGCATTGTGAGCTGCTCCCTGCTCTGTGCACATTTAGCTGCAGCACACATCGGGTAATTAACCCGATGTGTGCTGTAACTAGGAGAGCAGGGAGCCAGCGCTAAGCATTGTGCGCTGCTCCCTGCTCTGTGCACATTTAGCTGCAGCACACATCGGGTAATTAACCCGATGTGTGCTGTAACTAGGAGAGCAGGGAGCCAGCGCTCAGTGTGCGCTGCTCCCTGCTCGTGTAGCTGCGTGCACTGGTAACAAAGGTAAATATCGGGTTGGTTACCCGATATTTACCTTAGTTACCAAGCGCAGCATCTTCCACGCGGCGCTGGGGGCTGGTCACTGGTTGCTGGTGAGCTCAACAGCAACTCGTGTAGCCACGCTCCAGCGATCCCTGCCAGGTCAGGTTGCTGGTGGGATCGCTGGAGCGTCGCAGTGTGACATCTCACCAGCAACCTCCTAGCAACTTACCAGCGATCCCCATCGTTGTTGGGATCGCTGGTAAGTTGCTTAGTGTGACTGGACCTTTAGTGTGACGGTACCTTTAGGGGGATCCTGTTCAGGGATATCTGTAGATGTTAAATGCAGACAAGGCAGGATAAGAAAAATAACCTAGAGGCCCTGGATAAGGTGGAGCTGGAAGCAATCCGGAGTAATACAACGGACGAGAAGCAAAATCTTAGGAAGGCACATGAACAGGTTAATAAGATGCTTTTGGAGAAAGCGGTAAGGAAGCAGCCAATCCAAAAATTGCATTTTTATGAGGAGGGAGAAAAAGTTGGTCAGCTATTATCGGTCATAGCTGCAGCTCAAAGGAGTAGTTCATTTGTGCATGGTATAGACACTGTGGTGGGGACACAGATCACTGAGGTTGAAGAGGTCTTGGGGATCTTTAAAGATTTTTGTCGCACACTATATTCTTCAAGTGGTGAGGTGAGGGCGGAAGAGGTGGACTCATTTCTTGAACGTGGTGAGCTTCCGGTGTTGTCTGTGGCGTATAGAGATAAATTGGAGTTACCTATTACTATTGATGAACTAGAGGACACTCTGCATGGCATGAGCAATGACAAGGCACCGGGAGCAGATGGGTTACCAGTTTAAACTTATAAACAGTTAGAAGAAGTCCTATTACCCAAACTATTGAAAGTCTTTGAGGTGGCGGAGGGGAAAGGTGTATTGCCTGAATCTATAAGAGAAGCAATAATAGTAGTAATTCCTAAGGAGGATAAAAATTCAAGCCTTCCGGACTCATATAGACCAATCTCATTATTAACAGCGGACGTGAAGCTTCTGGCTAAAGTGTTGTCAAACCGGCTGACTGGAGTTATATCTAACCTAATACATATGGACCGGACCAATCAGGGTTAGGGGATAATCAATATGATAAACTTAATTTGAATGCCGATTTTTTATACTGTTGTATGTACTCTGCTTTAATAAAAAGTATCTGATTAAAAAAAACAAAACGTGGTGGTTTATGTGCTACATGGAGAATACATCAGATTGGCATATGTGATTTGTGTATAGTATGTCAGGTTGGTATACGTGAGTTGTGTATAGTACTTCAGGTTAGCATCTGTGCGTTGCGTAGAGTACATCAGGTTGGTAAATGTGAGTTGTGAGTAGAGATGAGCCAACCTGTTCGTTAAGGGTTTGCCAATTTCAAATTCAGTTCAAGCCTGAGCTTGTTCGTTCAGGCTCGGTGACCCTGAGCACTTTTCCAAAAAGTCGGTGATGCTCGCTTTTCTTCATTTTCTGCCCCTGAACACTAGCCGCTTTTCCAAAAATGTTTGTTTAATAGCATTTTCAGCTTTTGTATAGGACTGCATTGCTGTCTGATGTGGTATGTGTAAAATCAGTAGAGGAGGTGGGGACTGTGGACCAGGAAAAGGCTTTTGGGGTGCGGCACATTATTTTTCCCTTAACTTTATGTGTGGATGTTGCTACAGCCAATCACGGCACAGAAAACATCCACAAGGTTGAGACAGAAGAATTTCTGTGATTGGCTGCCTAAGTCACATGTCTGTGTGCATATAAATTGGGATTTGTTGCATGGTCACCATTTTGTGAATGTCAAATATTAAGGAAGGTGCTGCCAGGTGCTTAGTTAGGGGCTTCCTGATACAAGGCTGTATGACTGTGCTTATCATTACCTCATGCTCTCTCAAAAGTAAAGAGTTTGTTATCCCATGTAATCTGCTCTGTGAACTTTCTTCTGCAACTGGGAAGCTAGAAGCTGTGCTGTGCAACAGGTTATGGGCCCAGGCACCCCAAGATCCCAGGATCCCACGCACCCAAAGAATCCCAGACACCCAACAATCCCAGGCACCAAAAGATCCCAGGCACCGAAGATCCCAGACATCCAGGACATCAGAAAGCTCAGCAAGACCCTGGTGAATGTAGAAGAATTTTTCAGAACAATTCGCTCCAAACAAGTAAGAAAATTTAAAGATAATGAGTAGCACAGAGCTAAAATTCACAGTAGCTAAGCTGAATAATGAGAACTATCAGTTATAGAAAATCAAAGTGGAGATGTTATTGTCTAAAGATGATTTATGGTAAGTAATTACTACAGATAGACCCAATGATAATAATCAGACATGGGATAAGAAAAATAGATAAGCAAGAGCTACTATCAGCCTAATAGTGGAAGATTCTCAATTAATACACATAAGGAATGAGGCTACAACACAGGGAATGTGGGAAGCATTAAGAAAGCTACATGAAAGACCCAGCTTAAATCACAAGTTATTTCTGCTAAGAAAGCTTTACAGTATGAGACTGAGTGCAGACAATGACATGCAGAAGCATATATTCTATATGATGGAAGTGATATCACAGCTGAGATCAATTGGTGAAGATATTAAGGATAGCCACAGCCGCTCCTGTCAGCTCCATGCAGCTAATGAAGGGAATAGCGTGATCAGCTGAGCTGTCACTGAGGTTACCCGCGGCCACCGCTGGATCCAGTGACAGCGGGTAACCTCAGTGACAGCTCAGCTGATCGCGCTATTCCCTTAATTAGCTGCGTGGAGGTGACAGGAGCTGCGGTGTATTCTGTAGCTCCGGTCACCTTCATGCAGCAGAGCTGGAAGCGACGCTGGACCATCCTGGATTACGCCGGACATGGAGGGCTTTTTCGGGCTTATTAAAGTGGTGAACGAGGGTAAATGTTTGTGTTTTTTATTTCTAATAAAGGATTTTTTCGGGTGTGTGTGTTTATTTACTGTCACTTACAGATTAATCATGGAAGGTATCTCGGGGAGACGCCTGACATGATTAATCTAGGAGTTATTGGCAGCTATGGGCTGCCAATAACTCCTTATTACCCCGATTGCCAACGCACCAGGGCAAATCGGGAAGAGCCGGGTACAGTCCCAGAACTGTCGCATCTAATGTATACGGCAATTCTGGGCGGCTGCTGGCTGATATTGTTAGGCTGGGGGGCTCCTCATAACGTGGAGCTCCCCATCCTGAGAATACCAGCCTTCAGCTGTATGGCTTTATCTGGCTGGTTTTAAAATTGGAGGGGGACCGCACGCCGTTTTTTTAAATTATTTAATTATTTATTTCACTGCACAGTATAGACACGCCCACCAGCTGCTGTGATTGGGTGCAGTGAGACACCTGTCACTCAGCGTGGGGGCGTGTCTCACTGCAACTAATCATAGGCGCCGGTGGGCAAGGAAAGCAGGGAATACGAGATTGTTTAATGAGCGGCTGGCTTTTTCAAAATAGTAAAAGCCGCCGGAGCAGTGTGAATGCCGTGCAGCGCCGCACCGGTGATCGGTGAGTATGAGAGAGGGAGTAAGAGGGATAGACTGACATGGACAGAAAGAGAGGGACAGAGATAGTGACCGACTGACAGAGATTAGTGAATGACAGACATTGTGAGGCGCTTCAGAACGCAGCTTTTCAGCTGCGCTCTGAAGCGGACCTTTTTTAAGCTGCGGTGCAGAGCGCACACCTGCGCACATAGCCTCAGACATCAAAATTGTATGAGGGATGTCACACGTTTCAATTGACTAGTTTCGTGCAACAAAACGTTCAATCCTAGACAAAGATACGATGTGTTTGCGATCAACGGTTTTGCGTTCAATCCTGATCGCACGTAGGTGTCACACGCAGATACCTCACAAACGATGCCGGATGTGCGTCACTTACAACTTGACCCCAACGACGGATTGTGAGATATATTGAAGCGTGTAAAGCGGGCTTTAGATGTGAATGTTGTATAAAATCTAAAGCTACAAGAATATCTATACCTAAGGAAAGTGAGACGAAAAGCACAAGACCACTTGATTTGGTGCATACTGACATATGACTTTTGTAGCTGACTACTCAAGATACACAGTCACATACTTGATCAAGAACAAAAGTGAAGTTTTCAATAAATTAGTAGACTACATGACAAAGTCGAATAACAAGTTTCAGAGGAAGCCAATTGTCATTAGAAGTGCACCCGGACGCGGGATTTTTTTTCCCTCTCTCTCTCTCTCTCTCTCTCTCTTTCTCTCTCTCTCTCTCCCCCCCCAGTAGATCAGTAGATAAAGGAGGACTTTATACTGATCAAACAGTAGGTGGTGATGTTGTGTAAAATTTCCTTAATCACTGAATTGTAAAAAGTCTTTTGTTTTTCTTTCTGGTTTTGGTTTCACTTCCTGAAACAATGCTGTATGACTGTGCTTATCATTACCCCATGTTCTCTCAGAAGTAAAGAGTTTGTTATCCCATGTAATCTGTTCTGTGAACTTTCTTCTGCAACTGGGAAGCTAGAAGCTGTGTTGTGCAACAGTAAGATCCAAGCAGGATCTCGACCCTCATCAACTGACGCTTCCACCCAGGGATGGAGGTCATGATGAGACTCAGATACCTTAGGCGCACATGTACTGTGCTGTGATGTAAGGTCAGGAAGAGGAGGAGTGGGACAACATAGAGCCTCATGACGAAGTTGTAGATCCCACTTAGTGTGAACCCAGAGGTATGCAGCTGTGTAGCTCAGCAGATGAGGAGGAGGAGGAAAGAGAGGATGTTACATTGGTGATGCCACACAAACAAGTAGGAAGAGTTGCCTAGCCTGGGCCTTTTTTGAGACATTGAGATCAGAGCTTTGTGATGGCCACTCCAAAACATTAACTTTGTTATCCTTAAGCCACTTTGTAACCAATTTGGCAGTATGCTTTGGGTCATTGTCCATTTGGAAGACCCATTTTCGAGCAAGACTAAGCTTTTAGTTCCTGGCTGATGTCTTAAGATGTTGTTTCAGTATTGCTTCATAAATTTTCTTTTTTCATGATGCCATCTATTTTGTGAAGTGCACCAGACCCCACAACATGATGCTGCCAACCCCATATTTCACCATTGGCATGGTGTTCTTAGGCTTCAAAGCTTCTCCCTTTTTCTTCCAAACATAACGATGATCATTATGGCCAAGCAGTTCAATTTTAGTTTTGTCAGACCACAGGACATGTCCCAAAATTTAAAGTTGTTGTTCCTATGTGCATTTGAAAACATTAGTCTGGCTTTTTAATGCTTCTTTTGGAGTAATGACTTCTTCCTGGCAGAGTGGCCTTGCAGCCCTCTATACAGTACTCGTTTCACTGTGGATAGTGACACAATCTTACCAGCTTCCACCAGCATCTTCACAAGGTATTTTGCTTTTGTTCTTGGATTGATATGCACATGTCTGACCACGGCACATTCATCTCTGGCACACAGACCCCATCTCTGTCTTGAGTGGTATGATAGCTCTCTCTCTCTCTCTCATTATTCTGGCATTTGCCAAATATAAATAATTTTGGTTCCTAATTGACCCAAGACAGGAAAGGTTTATTTTGATTTCATGTCAGATAGTGAGAAAAACATACATATGTGTCTTTTTAGATAGTGTACATAAACTTCGGGTTTCAACTGTAATGGCAAAAAAGACCGCATGTAATGGAATACGTTATTGATGCAATTTTTTGGCAGGAGATGCAGATTTGGTGCAGGAATTTAGTGTATAAATTCCAGCACCACATTTGCATCACTTGGCATAAAAAAATGCAAAAAAAAATGGTGTTGACGCCGTTTCAATGCAGTTTTCTGCCAGGAGATGACTTGCAAGTTGACAGTCCTGCAGCAGCCTTAAAGGGAATGCCAGACTGCAGGACTGCAGGACATGGCCATGACCAACAATCCGACATCCGGCAGCAGCTTGACAGTGAAAGTGCTGCCGGATTGTCGGACCGGCAGCACTTTCACTTTGTAAATGCCAGTATTAAACCAGATTGAAAGCAGTAGTTGAGTTCTACCTGTGGCTGTTAGAGGCTGATGATGGCTGCATAAGATCATTCTGAGCTCTCAACAAAGACAGACATCTGACATTGGTTGTGCCAGTACTAACATGTCCAATGTTGGTAAGGAGTGAAATGTACAGAAGCTAGAGAAAATATAGCTGATCATTTTCCCAATGCTTTTTCCCAAATATTATTTTCACAGTGAAAAGATGGCATTTTACTAGTGACTATTACCCAAACTATTGAAAGTCTTTGAGGTGGCGGAGGGGAAAGGTGTATTGCCTGAATCTATAAGAGAAGCAATAATAGTAGTAATTCCTAAGGAGGATAAAAATTCAAGCCTTCCGGACTCATATAGACCAATCTCATTATTAACAGCGGACGTGAAGCTTCTGGCTAAAGTGTTGTCAAACCGGCTGACTGGAGTTATATCTAACCTAATACATATGGACCGGACCAATCAGGGTTAGGGGATAATCAATATGATAAACTTAATTTGAATGCCGATTTTTTATACTGTTGTATGTACTCTGCTTTAATAAAAAGTATCTGATTAAAAAAAACAAAACGTGGTGGTTTATGTGCTACATGGAGAATACATCAGATTGGCATATGTGATTTGTGTATAGTATGTCAGGTTGGTATACGTGAGTTGTGTATAGTACTTCAGGTTAGCATCTGTGCGTTGCGTAGAGTACATCAGGTTGGTAAATGTGAGTTGTGAGTAGAGATGAGCCAACCTGTTCGTTAAGGGTTTGCCAATTTCAAATTCAGTTCAAGCCTGAGCTTGTTCGTTCAGGCTCGGTGACCCTGAGCACTTTTCCAAAAAGTCGGTGATGCTCGCTTTTCTTCATTTTCTGCCCCTGAACACTAGCCGCTTTTCCAAAAATGTTTGTTTAATAGCATTTTCAGCTTTTGTATAGGACTGCATTGCTGTCTGATGTGGTATGTGTAAAATCAGTAGAGGAGGTGGGGACTGTGGACCAGGAAAAGGCTTTTGGGGTGCGGCACATTATTTTTCCCTTAACTTTATGTGTGGATGTTGCTACAGCCAATCACGGCACAGAAAACATCCACAAGGTTGAGACAGAAGAATTTCTGTGATTGGCTGCCTAAGTCACATGTCTGTGTGCATATAAATTGGGATTTGTTGCATGGTCACCATTTTGTGAATGTCAAATATTAAGGAAGGTGCTGCCAGGTGCTTAGTTAGGGGCTTCCTGATACAAGGCTGTATGACTGTGCTTATCATTACCTCATGCTCTCTCAAAAGTAAAGAGTTTGTTATCCCATGTAATCTGCTCTGTGAACTTTCTTCTGCAACTGGGAAGCTAGAAGCTGTGCTGTGCAACAGGTTATGGGCCCAGGCACCCCAAGATCCCAGGATCCCACGCACCCAAAGAATCCCAGACACCCAACAATCCCAGGCACCAAAAGATCCCAGGCACCGAAGATCCCAGACATCCAGGACATCAGAAAGCTCAGCAAGACCCTGGTGAATGTAGAAGAATTTTTCAGAACAATTCGCTCCAAACAAGTAAGAAAATTTAAAGATAATGAGTAGCACAGAGCTAAAATTCACAGTAGCTAAGCTGAATAATGAGAACTATCAGTTATAGAAAATCAAAGTGGAGATGTTATTGTCTAAAGATGATTTATGGTAAGTAATTACTACAGATAGACCCAATGATAATAATCAGACATGGGATAAGAAAAATAGATAAGCAAGAGCTACTATCAGCCTAATAGTGGAAGATTCTCAATTAATACACATAAGGAATGAGGCTACAACACAGGGAATGTGGGAAGCATTAAGAAAGCTACATGAAAGACCCAGCTTAAATCACAAGTTATTTCTGCTAAGAAAGCTTTACAGTATGAGACTGAGTGCAGACAATGACATGCAGAAGCATATATTCTATATGATGGAAGTGATATCACAGCTGAGATCAATTGGTGAAGATATTAAGGATAGCCACAGCCGCTCCTGTCAGCTCCATGCAGCTAATGAAGGGAATAGCGTGATCAGCTGAGCTGTCACTGAGGTTACCCGCGGCCACCGCTGGATCCAGTGACAGCGGGTAACCTCAGTGACAGCTCAGCTGATCGCGCTATTCCCTTAATTAGCTGCGTGGAGGTGACAGGAGCTGCGGTGTATTCTGTAGCTCCGGTCACCTTCATGCAGCAGAGCTGGAAGCGACGCTGGACCATCCTGGATTACGCCGGACATGGAGGGCTTTTTCGGGCTTATTAAAGTGGTGAACGAGGGTAAATGTTTGTGTTTTTTATTTCTAATAAAGGATTTTTTCGGGTGTATGTGTTTATTTACTGTCACTTACAGATTAATCATGGAAGGTATCTCGGGGAGACGCCTGACATGATTAATCTAGGAGTTATTGGCAGCTATGGGCTGCCAATAACTCCTTATTACCCCGATTGCCAACGCACCAGGGCAAATCGGGAAGAGCCGGGTACAGTCCCAGAACTGTCGCATCTAATGTATACGGCAATTCTGGGCGGCTGCTGGCTGATATTGTTAGGCTGGGGGGCTCCTCATAACGTGGAGCTCCCCATCCTGAGAATACCAGCCTTCAGCTGTATGGCTTTATCTGGCTGGTTTTAAAATTGGAGGGGGACCGCACGCCGTTTTTTTAAATTATTTAATTATTTATTTCACTGCACAGTATAGACACGCCCACCAGCTGCTGTGATTGGGTGCAGTGAGACACCTGTCACTCAGCGTGGGGGCGTGTCTCACTGCAACTAATCATAGGCGCCGGTGGGCAAGGAAAGCAGGGAATACGAGATTGTTTAATGAGCGGCTGGCTTTTTCAAAATAGTAAAAGCCGCCGGAGCAGTGTGAATGCCGTGCAGCGCCGCACCGGTGATCGGTGAGTATGAGAGAGGGAGTAAGAGGGATAGACTGACATGGACAGAAAGAGAGGGACAGAGATAGTGACCGACTGACAGAGATTAGTGAATGACAGACATTGTGAGGCGCTTCAGAACGCAGCTTTTCAGCTGCGCTCTGAAGCGGACCTTTTTTAAGCTGCGGTGCAGAGCGCACACCTGCGCACATAGCCTCAGACATCAAAATTGTATGAGGGATGTCACACGTTTCAATTGACTAGTTTCGTGCAACAAAACGTTCAATCCTAGACAAAGATACGATGTGTTTGCGATCAACGGTTTTGCGTTCAATCCTGATCGCACGTAGGTGTCACACGCAGATACCTCACAAACGATGCCGGATGTGCGTCACTTACAACTTGACCCCAACGACGGATTGTGAGATATATTGAAGCGTGTAAAGCGGGCTTTAGATGTGAATGTTGTATAAAATCTAAAGCTACAAGAATATCTATACCTAAGGAAAGTGAGACGAAAAGCACAAGACCACTTGATTTGGTGCATACTGACATATGACTTTTGTAGCTGACTACTCAAGATACACAGTCACATACTTGATCAAGAACAAAAGTGAAGTTTTCAATAAATTAGTAGACTACATGACAAAGTCGAATAACAAGTTTCAGAGGAAGCCAATTGTCATTAGAAGTGCACCCGGACGCGGGATTTTTTTTCCCTCTCTCTCTCTCTCTCTCTCTCTTTCTCTCTCTCTCTCTCCCCCCCCAGTAGATCAGTAGATAAAGGAGGACTTTATACTGATCAAACAGTAGGTGGTGATGTTGTGTAAAATTTCCTTAATCACTGAATTGTAAAAAGTCTTTTGTTTTTCTTTCTGGTTTTGGTTTCACTTCCTGAAACAATGCTGTATGACTGTGCTTATCATTACCCCATGTTCTCTCAGAAGTAAAGAGTTTGTTATCCCATGTAATCTGTTCTGTGAACTTTCTTCTGCAACTGGGAAGCTAGAAGCTGTGTTGTGCAACAGTAAGATCCAAGCAGGATCTCGACCCTCATCAACTGACGCTTCCACCCAGGGATGGAGGTCATGATGAGACTCAGATACCTTAGGCGCACATGTACTGTGCTGTGATGTAAGGTCAGGAAGAGGAGGAGTGGGACAACATAGAGCCTCATGACGAAGTTGTAGATCCCACTTAGTGTGAACCCAGAGGTATGCAGCTGTGTAGCTCAGCAGATGAGGAGGAGGAGGAAAGAGAGGATGTTACATTGGTGATGCCACACAAACAAGTAGGAAGAGTTGCCTAGCCTGGGCCTTTTTTGAGACATTGAGATCAGAGCTTTGTGATGGCCACTCCAAAACATTAACTTTGTTATCCTTAAGCCACTTTGTAACCAATTTGGCAGTATGCTTTGGGTCATTGTCCATTTGGAAGACCCATTTTCGAGCAAGCCTAAGCTTTTAGTTCCTGGCTGATGTCTTAAGATGTTGTTTCAGTATTGCTTCATAAATTTTCTTTTTTCATGATGCCATCTATTTTGTGAAGTGCACCAGACCCCACAACATGATGCTGCCAACCCCATATTTCACCATTGGCATGGTGTTCTTAGGCTTCAAAGCTTCTCCCTTTTTCTTCCAAACATAACGATGATCATTATGGCCAAGCAGTTCAATTTTAGTTTTGTCAGACCACAGGACATGTCCCAAAATTTAAAGTTGTTGTTCCTATGTGCATTTGAAAACATTAGTCTGGCTTTTTAATGCTTCTTTTGGAGTAATGACTTCTTCCTGGCAGAGTGGCCTTGCAGCCCTCTATACAGTACTCGTTTCACTGTGGATAGTGACACAATCTTACCAGCTTCCACCAGCATCTTCACAAGGTATTTTGCTTTTGTTCTTGGATTGATATGCACATGTCTGACCACGGCACATTCATCTCTGGCACACAGACCCCATCTCTGTCTTGAGTGGTATGATAGCTCTCTCTCTCTCTCATTATTCTGGCATTTGCCAAATATAAATAATTTTGGTTCCTAATTGACCCAAGACAGGAAAGGTTTATTTTGATTTCATGTCAGATAGTGAGAAAAACATACATATGTGTCTTTTTAGATAGTGTACATAAACTTCGGGTTTCAACTGTAATGGCAAAAAAGACCGCATGTAATGGAATACGTTATTGATGCAATTTTTTGGCAGGAGATGCAGATTTGGTGCAGGAATTTAGTGTATAAATTCCAGCACCACATTTGCATCACTTGGCATAAAAAAATGCAAAAAAAAATGGTGTTGACGCCGTTTCAATGCAGTTTTCTGCCAGGAGATGACTTGCAAGTTGACAGTCCTGCAGCAGCCTTAAAGGGAATGCCAGACTGCAGGACTGCAGGACATGGCCATGACCAACAATCCGACATCCGGCAGCAGCTTGACAGTGAAAGTGCTGCCGGATTGTCGGACCGGCAGCACTTTCACTTTGTAAATGCCAGTATTAAACCAGATTGAAAGCAGTAGTTGAGTTCTACCTGTGGCTGTTAGAGGCTGATGATGGCTGCATAAGATCATTCTGAGCTCTCAACAAAGACAGACATCTGACATTGGTTGTGCCAGTACTAACATGTCCAATGTTGGTAAGGAGTGAAATGTACAGAAGCTAGAGAAAATATAGCTGATCATTTTCCCAATGCTTTTTCCCAAATATTATTTTCACAGTGAAAAGATGGCATTTTACTAGTGACATAAGCTGTGTTACTACATGCAATAGAAATCTGAAAGGCAAAGTTGGACATCAAAGCTGTTACATCTTTCACAGCTCCATATGTATTATTTAAACACATAAGTGGGACACGTATTTGTGTGTAATAAGATGCATCATTTAATATTGTGCTATACTTCCAAGTTTTCCATTTTATTATAGTATAAAAACCATTTCACTACTCAATTAATCAGCATTTGGCAAATAGCAAAGCACCATGCTCAGTGCCAATGGGAATTTAATAGATATTTTATGCGACGCACAATATTTTCCATTTTCCAATGAATGATGCTTTGCCATAAAAATATGTGTACTGTGCTTTGAAAACCTGTGTTACCCATCTGGGACAGTATTATAGAAACACACGCTACAGTTGAGGTAATTCTGGGCCACAGTTTTTCAAAGATAAAGTTTTTTTCTTGAACCTTTGTGTCTCTTTTGCATCTCTACCTGCCACTCAGTACAGCCAGCTTCACATAGTAGAATGAACAATTCTATCCTGATCTGCTAAAACTATGCTTCACAAAAGAACTTACTTTTCCTCAGTGCTGTAGTTACTTCTCCTCCCTCTTATGCCCCCCACTGACCGCACTTCTCTGACATCATCAAGATAATCATTGTGCAAATTTCACCTTATTCTTCTGTGCTCACTCTGATTCTAAGCGGTAGCCTGCATGACAGACTTTGCTTTCTGACATCTACATCAGAATCTATATGGTATGGTTTTATATAGCAATGCTAAACTGTATGGAACTTCTCCACAATGACCGTGCACAACTGTGTTGTTTTTGTCTGTTGCTAATAGTTCAGTGTTTTGATAATGCAATGCTGCTCTGGTGATGTATATAACAGAAGATAATCATCTGCCATCTGCATCAATAGAGTAGCATTTGCAAATGACTGACCTCTCAGCAGCAGGCAAAAACACATCTCTGCTAATCTCATGTTATGTTGAGAGTGCCACATACTTACATACATACATGTATCACTCCTCTCAGCTCCCTGTATACTGCCATCCTCCAGTATATCTCTCCCTACTGTCTCCTGTAGATACAGCCACATCCTGCTAGATCCCTGTACACAGCCCGTGCTGCAGAACATCAACACTGTTGCTTCCTGGAATGAGCTTGATGGAGGCTTTGCTCCTTTCTGTGGCAGTAGACGTTATCTTCTAGATAACACACAGCTATACAACGTAAAAATGGACTTTTTTTGGTAAAAAGAAAAAAAACACAAAAAAAGGAACCACTTACCGTTATAGGGTCTGCCCGGATTAACCTACTCTATGTATCCAGGATCCAAGCAGGAACCTACGGCAGCCAACCGTCCAGGTAAACCAGGAAAGAAAAGAAAGGGGAGTAGTCTAGCTGAGTATCCTCTGGATATGTTAAAAAAAATAACTTTTATTTCATCATTAAAAGTTCATAAATAGACAGGCAATTCCATACCGATATATAAAGGTGCCAGATAAAAGAGACAATGCATTTTGGTGCACTGTCACCATCCTCAGGTTTGAACGGTCATTGTTTGTAACAAATGAATAACTATTCTATATGTTTATTATTAGAAGGCTACATAATGTACAATTTTTTTTCTCAAAATCAGAGTGTCCCTATGTTCTATGTAACTCTTATCTATAATCATTAAGTGCTAGATGGATATATTTGGCAAAAGGAATGGGATCAAAGAGGTACCCTTCCAATTAAAGGTATGACTGTGTTACCATTATAATGATGTTTCTGAAGCATACATTGAAATATATTAGTAATAAATCCAGAAATGAACATCTGCTGGTTCCCCTCATGTAAATGAAATCTTCTGTACGTCAGCTGCCCGCCTTATTAAGAATTCATCTGTTAGATCTTACTAATTTATGAAAGATCAATGAGGCCCAATAGATCAAACTAATATTCTTTGAAACAAGGGCTATTATTAGAGAATGAGATATTTTTATTAGCCTTCATTATAGGCATTGACAATAAGTGTAAGACAGTAATTTGATTTTGCTGTTACCTACAACTGGCTTATCCATTATATTTTTTATAGGGTAATTTCTTGCTAGATATCATAAAGTGTGTTCTGGAAAGATTGCTATTGTTTACAAAAACACAATGAACTATACTGTAAGTTTTGGGTATTGTGTCATTCCAATATAAGTAACACTTACACACCTTGAGGGTCTGCTAAAATGAAGGCTTCGTTAGTACAGATGTTACATCAAAAATCATTAAACGTGGGTGCAAAGCATGGTCACTTCTGTTATGAGATGGGATAAGCATGTCACCTCAGGTGGTGGTTCAAGGTGTCTCTCAAAAGTGTGGCTTTAGTCCTTGCTCTGAACCATTTATTAAACAGACAGCTGGATCAGAGAACAGGTATATCACTGGTTCAGTTGTCTTCACATCTTTAAAATATTGAAAATTGAAAATTTTTGCAACGGGTCAGATATTCCGGGGTTTCAGCTGAGCATGATGAAATCATATCATTACAATGTAGGTGTCTTTGATGTAGGAGGAAAAAGACAGCAGGAAGGTAAGCACTCTAAGTGGAGCCAAAGAAACAAGGAACATTTATTGTGGGGGGTTAGTTTGAGAGCAAACTATGTTGCCTACATTATCCAGAGGAGAAAGAAGTATGAGAGGGGGCACTGCATGGAGATTGATGTTAGCATATGGGAGGGGGCAGTGTGGAGATAAAGAAAAAATGAGGAGGGAAGAGTGTGACAAGCAGTGTAAAAAAGGGGCACAGTATGGAGCAATGACAATATGGGGGAGTACAGTATGTGTAGGTAAAAAGAAGAGGTGGCATCATGGGAGCTTATTGTGTGAAGAGGAGGCAGTGTGGAGATGGGAACAATGTGAAGGGAAACAGTGCGAGTGGGAAGCATAAATTGAGACAGTGTGGTGGTTGGGAGACTTCTGGGCATTGACACAATATTCATAGTGAACATCCAGGGTGGTAGAGGTGTCTTTCATTCGTCACCCTGATGGATGCAGTTCAGGTTGTTGGACCCATGAAGGTCAAGCTTTGTAAAGATTAGGGAGTCCCTGAGACAGTTAAAAATCTCAGGGATGAGATGACGAGGATATTTGTTTTTTTTTTTACCATGAGCTTATTTAGACCCCTGTAATCTATACAGGGTCCAAAGGAACCTTTCTTCTTCTTAACGAAGAACCCGGCTCCAGCCGTAAAGGAGGATTTCTGTATAAAAAACCTGGCAATATTCTACTTAACATATGCAAACATGGCCTGCATCTCAGCCAGAGATACAGAAGACAGAATGGCTCCAGGCAGGTCTATGGAACAATCATAAGGTCTGTGCGGGGGTAGCACCTCAGCTTCCTTTTTATCAAAGACATCCGCAAAAGCCCAATAAGCAGAGGGTAGACCAAGCAGGCTCTTCTGTCTACTCAAGAAATCATCAAAGGATTAAGAAGGGGGGTAACAGAAATATGATGTCGCTCCATCATGGCCTGCTGCATGATGTTTTCCAGCCAAACAAAAGTCCAAATTTGCTATCTTCATAAAACAGGCTTTCCTTACTGCCACAAGCAACCTGACAACTTACCCGATGAGAATGGAGCCTTCAAGATCCGCTCTCCACCCGCTCCAAAATAAGGGTACTAAAGCAACGAGGGGGATATGACTTTCCACTCAAAACGGTCCAGGAAATCCCAAGCGTGAACCCTGAGAGCAAGCTCCCACACTTAGCCATAGTGGGGAGCGGGACCTGGCAGGTTCCATACTACTGGGACGAACAGAGAAGTAAACTTAGTGCCAAGAGGTAGGTCACGGATCACCAGGCAGCACCATTGGGGATGGGACCCGAACTAGCTCCCCTCAGCGGCAGCGGTATCCAGAACTTTGGTTTATTCAGTTGTCGGTGTCAGCTTAATGGACTGAGTGAGTACGCAAGTGACCCCTTTGCATCTAACGGCACTCCCCCTCACCATCACCGAGTCCCGGGGTATTCTCCCCCTACCCGTGAAGGGTCACAACACCTGGCTGCCACATTCCATTATCCCCGGGTACTCCCAACTGCAGCGGGGGTACTCCTAATTACCACATACCACGGGTGGCATCATGAACTCTAATACATCCTCCTGTAAATACCCCCTTCATTTGAGTGGCCGCACGACCCCCCGGTCCAGAGACCCCTCGAGCCACCGCGGATCCGGATCCAAGCAGCTCAGCTGCTGGTGCGGGGCGGCACATAAGCATAAGAGATAGTTAATTTTGGTACTAGCCCATAGGCGAGGAGCTAGCCTGCAGAAAGAGTTGACTGTGTTCCTCTTTGCAGGCAGTGTATAGTGAAGATCTGGAGAGAGAGAGTTCCTGGTGGAGTAGGTGTGTAAAATATAGCTGGAAGTACAGAAGCAGCAAGATCCAGAAAAGGTACTTTTAGGCGACAGAGTTCCAAGAGTTCCAGTTTGGCCAGCAAGTTGGGTGAGACATGTACAGAGAAAAAACAGTAATGTAGTGAGCCCAGTGTTGACCAGTAGTGGGTTAACCCATTAAAGGTGGGTGCTACCTTGCTGGGGACATGTGAAGAGGGAAACGGCTCTTAAGAGCAGCCCTTGTAAGGGATCACAGACTGTGGTTGAGGTGAAGGATGCGCAGCTGAACATATTGACCTGTGGGTCCATGTGCTAGAGAGATAGAGGTTTATCTATTTTGTTCTTCTGGTATACTCCATCACCAGAAACAGCTAATATTGTGCCTCTTTGTCTTGCAGAGGAGACTGTGAAGTGTGCTGCCACTAGAGATGAGCTTGTTCAAAAAAGGTTCGCCAATTTCAAATTTGGCATGAGCCTTGGCTCATTCAGGTCGGGATTGGATTTACAAGCAATTTTCTCGAAAATCGGCAAAAATCAGTTTTGTTCATTAACAGTGCGCAAATATCTAGCTCAGAACATAGGTGCGGTACCTATCTAGGGTGGTGAGGGAACTCAGGGCTCAACAGTAGGCTCAGTCAGGGATCACATCTCCCCCTTCCCTAGACACAGAGTTTCCCTTCCCTTTCGCCATTTGCTTAGTACTTGCCTGTACCTAGCATGACACAATGCTTTTGTAGTGAGGGACAGTGATGGGTGCAGCTAGGAAAAAACAAATGCATTTGTAAGGATAGGATGCTGTTGGAGTGAGGGACAGTGACAGGGGCATGTAATTCTATATAGCATCACGCAGCTTTGTATAGTGGTCAAAAAGAGCAACATACAAGTAGTGTAATCTAGTAGCTCAATCTACCAAAAAACAGAGCGTTTTCCAGCGTGCCTTGCTGTGTGAATATTTATGAAACCATATGCTGCATTGCATAGCGGTCAAAAACAGCATCATACAGGCAGTGCAATCTATTATCTCAATCTACCAAAAAAAAGAGTGTGTACAGCGTGCCTTACTGTGTGATTATCTCTGAAACTTCATACTGCTTAGCAACACGAAGCTTTGCTTTATGTAAAGGCAATATAATCTATTGGTGGCTATAGTACCACTAAACCAAAAAATGAAAATAGAGACTTAAGGGTACTTTACACGCTGCGATCTCGCTAGTGAGATCACTAAAGAGTGTACCCGCCCCCGTCAGTTGGGCGTCACGGGCAAATCGCTGCCCGTGGCGCACAACATCGCTCGGAACCGTCACACTACTTACCTGCCTAGCGACGTCGCTGTGACCGGAGAACCACTTCCTTTCTAAGGGGGCAGTTCGTTCGGCGTCACAGTGACGTCACTAAGCGGCTGCCCAATAGAAGCGGAGGGGCGGAGATGAGCGGGACGAACATCCCACCCACCTCCATCCTTCCTCATTGCGGGCGGCCGCAGGTAAGGAGATGTTCCTCGTTCCTGCGGTGTCACATGTAGCGATGTGTGCTGCCGCAGGAACGACGAACAACCTGCGTCCTGCAACAGCAACGATATTTGGGAAATGAACAGCGTGTCAATGATCAATGATAAGGCCGACATCACACGCTACAATATATCGGGCGATATGTCGTCGGGGTCACGGATTCCGTGACACACATCCGGCATCGTTTGACATATTGTAGCGTGCGACAGCTACGAACGACTGTGAACGAGCAAAAATACTCAGCTTATCGTTACTCGTTGACACATTGCTCATTTTCATAAAATCGTTCTGTCGCGGGCGGGGAGGAGGGGGTCAGCACACCGCGCTCACCCCTTCTGCTCGGGTCCGGCTGCTCAGTGGTGGCTCGAGCCGTAGGCCGGATCCCGGGGGTTTCCTCGAGCGGCACTCCTCGCCCGTGAGTGAAAGGGGGGTTGTTTGGGGTGTTGGGATAATGTCCGTGACGCCACCCACGGTTGTGGTGATGTGTAGCACCACCGCTGCTCAATGCGGGGATCCCGGGGATGGTGATGGGGAGCAGCCAGGTGTTGTGTTGCCCCTCCGTGGGTAGGGGTTGGTGATCCCGGGGCCCGGTGATGGCTTGTGAGGTGCAGGGCCTGGTGGGCGCAGGGACGCGGGGGCAGCGCTGTGCCTTGCGGCACTATGGTACTCACTCAGCCTGAGACTTGGACACAGTTTGTACGGTAAACCAAACGGCTGGTAGGACGGTCCCACAGACGGCTGCTTTGCTTCCCCGGTAGGTGACGGTGATGTCCCTCTTCCTTGCACCTGTATGTACGGATGGTTGCGATGGGTCCCCACCGGTAACCCGCTCCCCGGCTTCAAGCTGGGCCGGAGGAGCACTACACTTTGCCCGCAGGCGCTGGCCCTCAGAGACTGGTGCCCTGGCGGTGGCGGTGCCTCTGTTGTACAGGTTGGACTGTTGCCTTCAATCGGGACTTGGTTGTTGGGGGAATCTACGTCCCCTTCACTGACGGATTCGGCAAATTTGGCGACTCCTAGCCTTGCCGGGGTCCGAGAGGCCCCTGCCCTGGTGCTGACTGTCCTTCGGAACACTGCTCCAGACCACCGGGCACACAGCCAACGGGGTCCTTCCAGGAACTTCCAAACGGTCCCCCTCCGGACAGTCACCGCCGTCGCTGACCTTGCTGATCTGGCCCTACACAAAGCTGGGCTCTCAGGCTTGGCACACTCTCTGCTCTGTCACCACTTCTTGCTTTCCTCCTTTACTACTCTTCTTTCCTCCACTTTCACTTCTCTTATCTGCTCCTCACTCAACTCCATTGTTTACTCTTGCCCTTCCCGGGCTTAACTCGATGTTTACTCAAGCCCTGCCTGGGCTAATCTGCCTGACACTTCCTGCCTCCAGAGTTGTGAGCTCCTCGGTGGGCGGAGCCAACCGCCTGGCCCACCCCCTGGTGTGCATCATCAGACTCCTGGAGGAAGGCAACAAGGATTTTTGGTTCAGCCTAGGTGTGCCTACCTGGGATGTGGGGTGTGGTGGTGTGTGACCTGTGTCCCCTGGCTTGCCCAGGGCGACACATTCCCCCTTAGCAAAACGCAGACCGTCCGCGGGCTGCCGTCCTACACCGGTTTTATTTTTCTGTAAAAGGGATAACAGGGTTAAACAAAACATAAGCATTTTTAATAAATCTTCCCAAGACGGGAGGCACATTTTACTTTTAACGTTTCAACGGTGTACGGTCACGGTTTCTGCTCTCTCCCACCCAAGTAACCTGGCCCTGATGCTGCCCCTAAAACCCAGGCAGCACCCCTTGACCCACAGTCCAGCACACGGTACCCGAGCGGGATCTGTCCTTCCCTCCAGAGGGTAGTCACCGGTTCCTTTGGTGGCTGGGCCCTGGCCTGCTCTGCTCAGGGCCCTCCCTCCAACCTGCCTCTCCGGAGGCGGCACTGCGGAAACGGTAACGGTACCCAACATATTTACAAGCCACTAACGTTTGTGGTTGCCCTGCAAAGTTCACGGGCTTGTCCATGGATAGTTCCCATGCATTTTTAAACGGTCCCCACGGGGACAACGGTGCCGGCTCCTGCCAGTTGCTAATCACACAAGCAAATCAGGTAACTTTTCGGTAATCATCATTTTTCTTATCATTGCAGAACTTTCAAAACTTTGCAAACAAACAGGTGGTCCCAACGGGGACGGGGCTGCGGGCCTTTATTGCCCTACTCCGGTCTTTCAAGCGCTGGGGTTGCCGGCAAGGGGTAGAGGTCTGCGCTCGCTCGGGCTTCCGGGCCCCTCCTGAGGTTAACGTCCAGCGCAAACCATCCTCGCTCCCCAAAGTGCCGGGTATACTGCACAATATCTCCCGGCATCAGGTTACGGCCGGGATGTTCTTCGGGCAGGTGAGCATGCACATCCCGCCGGGCTACAAACACTTCGGCCTCCAGGCCCGGCTCGTAGATGAACCCGTAGCCCCGGCGGACATCAAACCGCCTCACCTGTCCCTCGTACAGCAGTCCCCGGTCACGGAATGTCGCTTGCCGGAGATTCTCTTTCTCCCGGATCGCTCTGGCCACCAGCTCGGCCTTCTTCCTCTCCCTCTCGGCGATCTCCAGGCCCAGCGGTACCGGCTCCCTATCCCAGTACGGCGCTGCTGCCAGCGCTGGCGCACGGGTCGGGCCCCGCGGGACATCCTGGACATTACCCACTGTCAGGACTACGGGCGGCATGTCCCGCGGTGTCTTGGCCTTGGGCGCTGCCTTGCAGCAACAACCCGGCGCTACCTCAGCCGAGGTGTGGGGGATGGGCCTAGGGGCTTTCCGCTGCTGGGCCTTCGGCCCGGAGCGGGTCATCGGCTCCGGCTCGGGGAGTTTCTCAGGGGATGCCTCCGGTTCGGTCTTCGGAGTCTTCCACGGCAACACCGCTGACTTGCTGCGGGCTCCGGCTACAGGTTGGCCCGCTTGGGCGGGGACGCTGGGTACTGCTACCGGTTGCGATGGTAGCAGGCCTAGTGGCGGGGTCACGGCCTCCGGGACGGGTGGCGAGGGAGGCAGCGAAGGGAGAGGGCTTGGACCGGGCCCCGCAGCCGCGATGACCGGCCCTTCCTGGGCATCGGGACGTGGGTCACTCACCCTCCCTTTCTCCGCTTCCTCCTCGCGTCTCCGCACGGTGGCTACAACGTCCGCCATGTCGGCCTCCCACTCCTCCATGAGGAGCTGCATCTTTACCTGCAACCGTTGGTAGAGCTGCGCGGTCCGGATCTCCACCCACGCCGTGGTTCCAGGCGCGGGGGGTACGGTGTCGCGGGACAGCATCCACATGATGGCTTTCTCTCTTTCTTCCAGGAACGGGATGTTTGCAGAGTCCTGGCGTCCCTGCTTTTATAGCCGCAGCTACATGCGGCCGGCCGCCATCGCGTCCCCCTTAGCTCTTTCCGGCCCCTCCTCTCTCGGGGCGGGGTTTTGGCCTTCGCGCCTCTACTGCTCGAGAAGACGCTCGAGCGGGAACTTTTCGCGCCAAAGATGGCGGCTTCTGAAATTTTCCTGCCGGATACCTCCGGCGGTAACAAGGCGCACCTCTACCAGACGGCAGAGCGGTAAGATCCTGTTCGTGACGCCAAGTTGTCGCGGGCGGGGAGGAGGGTGTCAGCACACCGCGCTCACCCCTTCTGCTCGGGTCCGGCTGCTCAGTGGTGGCTCGAGCCGTAGGCCGGATCCCGTGGGTTTCCTCGAGCGGCACTCCTCGCCCGTGAGTGAAAGGGGGGTTGTTTGGGGTGTTGGGATAATGTCCGTGACGCCACCCACGGTTGTGGTGATGTGTAGCACCACCGCTGCTCAATGCGGGGATCCCGGGGATGGTGATGGGGAGCAGCCAGGTGTTGTGTTGCCCCTCCGTGGGTAGGGGTTGGTGATCCCGGGGCCCGGTGATGGCTTGTGAGGTGCAGGGCCTGGTGGGCGCAGGGACGCGGGGGCAGCGCTGTGCCTTGCGGCACTATGGTACTCACTCAGCCTGAGACTAGGACACAGTTTGTACGGTAAACCAAACGGCTGGTAGGACGGTCCCTCAGACGGCTGCTTTGCTTCCCCAGTAGGTGACGGTGATGTCCCTCTTCCTTGCACCTGTATGTACGGATGGTTGCGATGGGTCCCCACCGGTAACCCGCTCCCCGGCTTCAAGCTAGGCCGGAGGAGCACTACACTTTGCCCGCAGGCGCTGGCCCTCAGAGACTGGTGCCCTGGCGGTGGCGGTGCCTCTGTTGTACAGGTTGGACTGTTGCCTTCAATCGGGACTTGGTTGTTGGGGGAATCTACGTCCCCTTCACTGACGGATTCGGCAAATTTGGCGACTCCTAGCCTTGCCGGGGTCCGAGAGGCCCCTGCCCTGGTGCTGACTGTCCTTCGGAACACTGCTCCAGACCACCGGGCACACAGCCAACGGGGTCCTTCCAGGAACTTCCAAACGGTCCCCCTCCGGACAGTCACCGCCGTCGCTGACCTTGCTGATCTGGCCCTACACAAAGCTGGGCTCTCAGGCTTGGCACACTCTCTGCTCTGTCACCACTTCTTGCTTTCCTCCTTTACTACTCTTCTTTCCTCCACTTTCACTTCTCTTATCTGCTCCTCACTCAACTCCGTTGTTTACTCTTGCCCTTCCCGGGCTTAACTCGATGTTTACTCAAGCCCTGCCTGGGCTAATCTGCCTGACACTTCCTGCCTCCAGAGTTGTGAGCTCTTCAGTGGGCGGAGCCAACTGCCTGGCCCACCCCCTGGTGTGCATCATCAGACTCCTGGAGGAAGGCAACAAGGATTTTTGGTTCAGCCTAGGTGTGCCTACCTGGGATGTGGGGTGTGGTGGTGTGTGACCTGTGTCCCCTGGCTTGCCCAGGGCGACACAGTTCCTCCTTCTGCGCACCGGTTGTTCATCGTTCCCGAGGCAGCACACGTCGCTTCGTGTGACACCTCGGGAACGACGGACTGCAGCTAACCTGCATCCCGCCGGTAATGCGGAAGGAAGGAGGTAGGCGGGATGTTACGTCCTGCTCATCTCCGCTCCTCCTCTTCCATTGGCCGGCCGCTTAGTGACGCCGCAGTGACGTCACTATGATGCCGAACGCACCTCCCCTTTGAGAGAGGGATTGTTCGGTGGTCACAGTGACGTCGCTGACAAGGTATGTGCATGTGAGGCTGCCGTAGTAATAATGTTCGCTCCGGCAGCGATCACCACATATTGCTGGAACGACGGGGGCGGGTGCTCTCGTGCTCGACATCGCTAGCAATCGCTAGTGATGTTACAGCATGTAAAGTACCCTTAAGGTAAGTAATTTTGATTGTTAGCGGTCGCTTGTACGTGTCGCACGCAACAACGTTGCTAACGAGAATGGATGTGCATCACGAATTTCGTGACTCCAACGACATCGCGTTAGCGATGTCGTTGCGTGTAAAGCGGCCTTTAGTCTATTATTCAAAGATGTCATATTCAGACAGAGCTGCTTGCTTTGAACAATATTTTTTTTCAAAATAAATGTTTTGGATTCCCGGAATAGACACTGAGCAGCATGAGGTAGCCATTTCAAGTCTAAATGGCTGGGACTGGCAGTAGCAAGTCTAGCTGGTGGACCACAAGCTCGATTCCAAATCCAATGATGAGCTTTTTAATTGCACAATCTGGATTGTCCACCACTGGAGCAGAAAATTGGCTCCTATGTGGGAACTGTTAAAACAGGCAGCCAAAGAATCCGTGCCCTAAGGAGCATGGACATGTTTTCTCACCCCCTTGAAAATGAGCAAAGCAGTAGGAACCTCTACAAGTCAGGCATCTGTCACTTAGGAGCTAAAAATGGATAGAGCACTGGCGCTAAAGAATTAATGGAGCTGCTGGTGACCAGATGGTCCTGTGTGGTGACCAGCTAAAAGAATGGACAATTTTTGGTCAGCTTGATATGATTACCGCGCATCCAGTTGGGAGTAACTGTGCAAAGGAGCAAATACAGAATAGAAAAAAGTTGCCTAGGTGGACTGTAAACTTACTAATACAGCTATAGATCCAAAATGTACAATTCAATCATCATAATATACACTTTGTATAAGATGAAAATTAAATAGAAAAAAAAAGGGGGGAGGATTTTGTATAATGCTGATGACATGCCCGCGGGGTCTTGGGAACTACTCGTCACCGGGCCGGTTTTGAGGGTTTGGGTTGTCACAGTGGCCTGGCCCGGCTCCGTGATCTTGCAGTGTCATCCAAAATGATGGAGGAGGTGATGGTGATGAAAGGAATAGTTGTCTTTTGTGACACCACCTGTGGTATGCGGCTACAAGGGGAGCTGCCGCTGTCCAAGGTCTCTCTCTGCTGGGGCGGATAGTAACGCAGCTCAGATGTTGCAGCTCTCCACAGGCAGAGCTAGGCCCCAGGGAGGATGTTGAGAGTACTTGTCCACCCCAGTGTGGCAAGCACGGGGCACGGGTAGGATCAGACGACACAGCGGTTGCAGTTTAAGGTGTTTACTCACTGAGTTGCTTCTGCCATTGGACTGCCAGACTCCGCTGTGATGGGCTCCAGATGATCCCGGATAGTTCGGGGGCCGTTCCTGGAGGGCTACTTCGTGAGTACTTCCTTCCTGTGCTGTGTTGTTTGAGTCCCTGCGACTTGAAGGTACACAGGGAACTGAGTCCTTGGGGTAGTTATGTTCCCCGTCCCGTATAGCAGGCAGCATGAGTCCGTTGATGGGGCACCCTATGATCACGGCTCCTGGCTCTATATGCTGCTTTGCCCCGGGTGCTGTTGTGGGCCAGAAGACTTGAAATCCTCTGCCCGGCGGATTCTACTGGCAGGCTAGATGGTGTTGCCTACATCAGCTAATCAAATCCTAGGTACACTCTGCACCACACCCACAGTTCGCCCCCAGGATGTTTCGCCCCCGCACATTTCGCCAACAGATGTTCGCCCACGGATATTTTGCCCCCAGCTTTTTGCCCCCAGATGTTTCAGCCCCAAATTAGGCAGGGAATTTCGGCCTTGTGTTTTAGCCCTAAGACCTCTTTCACAGTAGGCACTTACCCAAGTACTAAGCACTGGAAAATCGCTAAGAAGATTGCCAATTTTCAATATATAAGTCAATGGCTGGAAAAGCGAGGTGTTGTTTCGGCCAGCTCTTTTTATTTTATTACAGGAGCTATTTTTGAGCACTTAGCATTCATTAATAGCCTGTATCTTATGGGTCATTACCGAGAGCGCTCACAAAAGCGCTCTCAAAAATGCCATTAAAGCACGTGCTTTGGAGTTCTAAAACAGTGGCAGCATAAGGGTGCTTTTACACTTCCACTACATATGCACTACAGGCCGCCCATTCGCTTCTGTAATGCCGTCGTTCTGCTAACCTGCAGCGTAACGAAAACAAGAAAATGCTCTTCTTTTTGTTCTGACACTGATAGCGGAATGCGGCATTACAAAAGCGAACGGTCGGCTGCAGATCGCGGAACCCAGCTGTTCACTTCTATGGGCAATGCAAGTGGAATGCCAGCATTCCACCAGCATTGCCCCGGGGTCAGCTGGATGTCAGATCCAGAGCGGATTGACCTCTGGCGGCCCCAAACACAAGTCTGAAACCACTCTAAAATTACAGTGTGCAAGAGGCCTAAAATAAAACAATTTTGAACTTTTAGCTGACTCAGCACTGACCTGCTTTGTTGCAAGTTTTGTTGCAGATGTAACAAGTAGCAGGTCAGATGTCCTGCAAGTTACATTAGACTAGCTTTCATTCCATCTGTACATCAGAATATAGCAGTGTCTGAAATCTCCACAAAGAGAGAAGTGTATTGCCACAAAATATCAGTCAGCTTCCACAGCAATTCACTTTCTACAACTATGAATTCAGTTCTGTCCAAACGTGGAAGAATGTAGATAATAGTGATGAAAACCGGTCTGTGAGCGCTAATAATGGATTTGAATCTAAATGTTCTTTTGAAGATAAGGCTTTATTGTTAAAATAAAGCTCTTGTTATCACTTCACAACGCGTTTCAGCAAGATCCCCTTGCTTTCCTCAGGTGTCACCTGAGGAAAGCAAGGGGATCTTGCTGAAACGCGTTGTGAAGTGATAACAAGAGCTTTATTTTAACAATAAAGCCTTATCTTCAAAAGAACATTTAGATTCAAATCCATTATTAGCGCTCACAGACCGGTTTTCATCACTATTATCTACATTGTCTACTCCCGAAAGGGAATCCGGCAAAGAGCTGCTGAGGATCACAGAATCTATCAGTTCACCCTGATCAATTCAGCGGGAGGACGTAGAGCCGATCTGAAGCTTCAGGATCAAAGGAGTCGGTGAACCAGGAGCTTCCAGCGGTAAACCTCCAGCTCCATCCAGCCAAAAGGATCAGATAGTATCAGCTAACACAGCCCCTCTTTTCCAGAGGAACTACACGCTCATCACCGGGGTTGTGCGAGGGCGCACAACAAAACCAGGTGAGCAGCCTCCAATCACTTATCTATAACAGAAATCTCGGGTGCTCCTCATATTGCGCTATTTGATTGTATTTTGACAGCAAACGTGGAAGAAGGAAGTTCATCAATGAGAATCACATTTACTTATTTTCCAAAAGAACCGCTGATGATGTCCATTCCATCTGGGTATGTGAAAAACGGTCGACTTGCAAGGGACGTGTTTGGACCAATGAAGAATCTGGTGAAAAGTAGTGAAAGTAGTCAATCTTCACAGTCACGCAGCACAAGCTGCAAGACCTGAAGCAATCCGACTTGTTAATGAGGCAGTCACCAGGGCAAGGACAACACAGAAGACACCACAACAGATTCTCACAGATGTCATTTCAGGAGCCCATTCTAATGTTGTAGCACTTCTCCCAAGGAAAGCATCACTGAAGAGAACAATACGATTAGCAAGGCAACTTGGCAATATCCCAAGGTTACCTCAAACCCTTGATCAACTTGTTATCCCCCTGTGGTTCCAGGAGATCAATATTGATGGTGTCCAGCAGCAGTTCCTTCTGCATGACTCTGGTAAGCTACTTAACCATTTAACATTGTATTAAAACAATTCCATTATGCATAATTATTGCAAACTTTCTTTTGCACAAATGTGAAAAATGCTACACTATAAGGTGCTGATATAAAATACTATGTGATTTTTGCCTTCAAGGGAAACTTTGAGGGTAATATAATGTAGTGAGGCCTACTGATTCCAACTAGTGTTGGCCGATCACTGGAAAGATAGGATCAGATCGGGACGATCATACCGAAAGATTGGAATTAATACCGATCCAATCTCCAAAGCTAGATATATATATAAAGGATTGGTATAGGACTTCAGCAGCGCAGAGCTCTTTCTTCATGGATGCATGTTAAGTACGGGCGGAAGCCAAACCCTGCTCTAGCAGCACACTGAGTCCTCAGTAGAGTTGAGCGATGTTCGAGGTTCGCCAATTTCATGTTCGAGGGAATTTTGGGGGTGCTCGAGATCGAACTCGAACACGAGCTTATTGCTAAAAGCTCGACAGGTCGAGTTATGTTCGAAAACGGTTTGATCAGCAAAAAGCCTAGCTAGTTACTAGCTGGCTTTTCACTGTAATAGTGTGAGTCACTGTGATTCACACTATTATCAAATTTCAGCGTATAGTGTGCGGGGTGGACGTGGTTTAGACCTGTGCTGTTCCTAAGCGTGCATGCAGTGGGGCGGGCCAGGATGTCAGCCAATCACAGACACACACACAGGTAAGTGGATTTTTGCCAGACAAGCAAGGGCATGTGTCATAGGCTGTGAATGTCATATTTCCTTGCCTTATAAATACGGTCATTTTCCCTCATGCCGCCATTATCTGCCTTCTGCGTGTGGGTGACAGTCACCACTCACGCTGCTGCTGCCACCGCCGATCCTGCTATGTGCAGAAATAGACATAGTGCAAGCTACACAGTGCTGTAGGGATTAGGGAGAGACTGCCGGCTATTTCAGCCCTTTTCAGGGCTGATTTCCAGGCGTTCCTAGCCAAAGCTGCTAGGCAGGTCCGTGCAAACTCTGTGTACAGCTTTAGATAACAGCGTCTGTGTACCTCAGTTCAGGGAATTCCTTGCTGCATTTCATCATTAGGAGGGATAGAAAGTGAGGCTTACATTCCTGTCCTGGTAGCCACAGAACCCGGGCACTGTACCCACCTGCCCACTTTTGCCACGCTATTTTATTTGCCCAAAGAGCTGACACTTTTTCTGCCATCCTAAAAGTGTCTGGAATACTAAGTTAGTGTTCCTTTCCTGTCCACTGACCTACAGAACCCGGGCACTGTACCCCCCTGCCCATTTTTGCTATGCTATTTTTATAGCAAACAGTGCTGAAACTTAGTGGCATCCAAAAAGTGTCTGCCATAGTAACTTAGTGTCACACTGGTGCCAAGCAAGTTCCAACACCTCTGCATTCTACCCTCCTGCCCATTTTTGCTACACTATTTTTATAGCAAACAGTGCTGCCAGTTTTAGGGCCATAGTTGCATTGTCAGGGATAGTCAGTGTTGGTTCTTCAGCTGTCAATAAAGCTAGACCACCTCTGCAATCTATACCACCTCTCAATTTTTGCTACCACATTTTAAGTGGCCAATCTTGTCGCTAACAAAATGAGTGGCAAAAGGACAGATGCTGGTGGAAAGGGGAACAGGCGTGTTGGAAAAGGGAAAAAAGTTTGTGTCCGTGAGGAAGGTGGGAAAGGCCATCTTCCAGCAAAAGTAAGATGTCTACTACTTTCCGTGGACAATCCGATGTGTGACCTTTTTTACGGAACAAAACAATTGTAACAAAGGTAGATGATGCACAAAAAAAGCACATGGTTGAATGGATATCAAGTGCTCCAACAAGTGGCCTCTCCTCCACCTCAACTTCAACATCAAAACAAACAACAGTCCTCTGAGTTGTCATCCCAATCGCACTTGCTTTCTCCCAGCTCTCAAGTCTCCACCGGCCCTGCAGAGTATGGTGTAACAGAGATGGCTGAGTCTGCAGAGCTGTTCAGTCACACTATAGCCTGGGAATCAGAGGTCTGCTCCCAAGCTACAGTGAGTACAGACCAGGAAATGGTCTGCAGTGATGCCCAGAAGCTTTGTGAGTCAGATTCAGGCCCTGATGACCAAGTTTCTGAGCATAATGTAGACCCTCATTCCCAAACTGTAACACCTGTTGGTGGAGACAATGAGGAACATACTGATGATGATGAGACGCACATACCAGATTGGGATGACAACTGAACTATTCAGTCAGGGCAGGAAGAGGTTAGGTCTGAGGGCAAGGGGAGTGCAAACACAACGCTTGATGATGAAGTTCTAGATCCCAATTACTGTCAACCCACAGTCAGGCACTCGAGGAGGTCACCAGAGGCGGTGGAAGAGGATGTAACTGACGACGAAGTTACCTTACGCCTTCCTGGACAGAGTCGGAGTACTGGAAGCACATCAACAAGTGCATCCTCAACCACCACTCTGCCTCTGAGCACAAGTCGGGGTGGCTCTGCAGGTCGCATGGCCTCTAAGCCTTGCCTAGCCTGGTCCTTTTTTGACCTTGCAAAAGATCTCCCAAATCATGTGATCTGTAAAATTAGTCAGCAATCTATAAGTAGAGGCCAAAACCTCACCAGTTTGACAACTTCTTCCATAAATCGTCACATGAATAACAAGCATAAGTCCCAGTGGGAAGCTCTCTGTGCTGCAATGCGGCCTAGAGGAGCGGGCCAACCACCGCCTGCCCCTTCCAGTGCATCCGCGTGCTTTTCATCTACTATGACTGTGGGGACAGCTGTCCCACCTGGTTTTCCACACAGACCTTCCACCACTTTACCCCCAACAGGCAGTTTGCTTGGCAGGTCGTCAGTTGGTTTGGAAGGGGAAACAAGTGCTGGTGTATAGCTCTATCAGACATCGAGAGCACCAGCTTTGGATGACGGCAACATCATGTCTCCGCCTGCACTTTCCTCACAGACCTGCATTTTTCCAGGGACACCCTACTCACCACCGTCTCCACACAGCAGCCAGATCTCTGTCCCTCAGATGTGGACAAATAAAAGGCTATTTCCTCCGAGCCATGACAAAGCTAAGAGGTTGACTTTATCCCTCTGTAAGCTCTTGGCTACCGAAATGCTGCCTTTCCGCCTGGTGGATACAGAGGATTTTCGAGACCTTATGTCCGTCGCAGTGCCCCAGTACCAGATGCCCAGTCGTCACTACTTCTCCAAGAAAGGTGTGCCTGCGCTACACCAGCATGTCGCACACAACATCACCGCTTCCTTGAGAAACTCTGTGTGTGACCGGGTGCATTTCACCACCGATACTTGGACCAGTAAGCATGGACAGGGACGTTACACGTCGCTGACTGGGCACTGGGTAACTATGGTGATAGATGGAGAAGGGTCTGCTGAACAAGTCTTGCCGTCCCCAAGACATGTTCGTCAATCCTCTGTATGTTGAAGTTCCTCCACTGCTTCTGCCTCCTAAACCTCATCTGGGTCCTGCACCTCCGCCCCAAGCCTGCCTGGTCAGGCCACCCGCGTTGTAACTGCACACAAGGAATCCCACACACCTCCTTACTATGCTGGCAGCAGAGCTCAATGGCATCAGGCAGTCTTTACCTTGAAATGTCTAGGAAATAAGAGTCACACAGCGGATGAGTTGTGGTCAGCTCTGCGGTCCGAGTTTCGTAAATGGTTGTCGCCACTCAACCTGAAGCCAGGGAAGGCCGTGTGCGACAATGCTGCAAACCTGGGTGCGGCCCTTCGCTGGGGCAAGGTGACACACGTGCCTTGTATGGCTCACATGTTGAACCTTGTTGTCCAGCAATTTTTATCCCACTATCCAGGCCTACATTGGCTTCTGCACAGGGCATGGTCACTCTCTGCTCACTTCCGCCGTTCAGCCGCCGAGCTGAGCCGTACCGCAGACGGCATTAGCAGAGCGCCAAGCCGACACACTGAAGCTGGTAGGAGGGGGGGGCATTACGGAGCCGCACGGAGCAGCGAGCGGGGTCAGGGGAGCCCGCCAGCTACCGGGCATGCATGAGTTACATGCATGCCCTGTCAACCCCGCCGTAGCGCTCCCGGTGAGCACTCCAGAGGGGAGAGAGACGAGATTTCAATTCCGTTTTTCAAATCTCTGCAAAATCGCAGGCAAAATTGGAATTGTATTTAGTCGCTGGCGGTATCTCTTTGGCCGTAGGATTGACAGGTTTGTGCGTCCTGCACAATCCTCTCAATGAGACAGCATAGGCAGGGCGGATGTCACGAACGTCCACGCTGCCCACCCAACAACTAGCGCGCCCATCCGCCTGAATGGAACGCCCATTCAGGCAGGGGGCCCGCCCAGTTGTTCATTCAGACGTCCAGCCGCATGCCGCGTCTGGATACGGCTGTCAACTAGACGGCCGTTCAGCATGGCGGCGATCATCTAGTTGAAGGGTCTAAAGGTACCCTAAAAATGTGACCTATTTCAAGTTTGGAAGTAATTTTAAACAAAAATATATCATTTTCCACTGGGACAATATATGTTGTAAAAAACTATTGGTTGGCCCCTTCATACTAGATTTTGCTTCAGTTTTTTTATTATGAAATCAGAAAATCTGGAGCAAAATGTGAGTTTTTAATGGGAGATATGAACAGAGGCTTCTGATTAGGATATTTTTTTTTGTGAATTCATCCCAAAATTCTCTGTCTGCTGCTTGTTACACTTTTTCTGTTATTTCCTCTACTAATACTTTCATTTTAAATTAGGAAATGGACACAGCCGTATGTTGATTTTTGGAACAAGAGACAATCTCCATCTACTGGCACAAAGTAAAGAGTGGTTTGCTGATGGCATGTTTTTCACTACACTAGCCTTGTTTAAGCAACTTTACACAATCCATGTAGTCCATAGCGGCCTTATTGTTCTGCTAGTGTACGCCTTGCTGACAGACAAGAGCCGTTCTACATACCAGAGGTTGCTGCAACAGCTGAAGGACTTGCAGCTTGGACTGCAGCCAGACAACTTGATGTTGGATTTTGAACTAGCTGCAATACAGGCATTTGAAAGTGAAATCCCCAACCTTGAGAAGACTGGTTGCTTTTTCCACCTATCACAGTCGGTTTGGCGTAAAGTTCAAAATGAAGGACTCAAGATGCAATACCAAGGTGACCATGAATTTGCCCGTTGGATACGCATGATACCTGCCCTGGCCCTTGTACCACCACAGAATGTTGTGCAATCGTTTGAAGAATTGGTGAAAGATCCTGACTTTCCACAAGAAGCAATACCTATTGCCAACTATTTTGAAGACAGCTATATCGGCCGAATGAATCGCAGAGGACGTCAAGCACCTTTGTTTCCAGTTCAACTCTGGAATGTGTATGAACGAACATTGAATGATCAACAGCGAACAAATAATGATGTCGAAGGATGGCACCGTAGCTTTCGAGAAACATGTGGTACTCTTTTACAAAATATATACCGGTTCATTAACTGTCTGAAACATCAGCAAGAGCTCCATAGTTTTGAAATTATTCAGATAATAGCAGGAAATCCCATCGCTGCAAGAAACAAAAAGTATGCTGCTATTTCAGCAAGGGTTAAACGTATCGTGCAAGATTTCAATAATAAAAGCTTGATGGATTATCTGAGAGGCATTGCCTACAGCTTTGAATTTTAGTTCATGGTCACATATTGTATGTTTTGAGAGCAGTGTCTTTAGCTGTAAAATAATTCAAGCATTATAACCTGTAATTTGTCTTTTCTCTTTTTCTCTAATCCTTCCCCTCTATACCTTTTTATGTTTCTTGTTTTAACAATTTTGATATATACAGGTAAAGCATAACTCTACAAGAAACATAAGTTATGTTATAGTACCTGTGCCCATGATATTCATTTCCAAAGGAGACCTTCCAGCAGCTTCACTTCTGTGTGAAAAGTCTCATCCAAGTTAAAGCTCCATGTGCTGCAGGATTTCAGTGGTTGCTAAGGCTGCTTTCACACCTCCGGTTTTAGCAGAGCTGGCCAATCCGGCTCTAAAATCTATGCAACGGATGCGGCGACAAAACCGCATCCTTTGCATCAGTTTTTTACATGCGGCCCGTCTGTTTTTTGCCGCTTACGACAGGCTACTGAGCATGTGCAGTGGAAAAAACGCATGTGGCGGCCGGATGCGGTGTTTGTCGCAGGACGCCGCATGCGGCGTCCATAGGCATGCATTGCAAATCGCGCCGCATCGGCTGGATGCGGCGCGATGCAGTTTTTTTTGCTGGACAAAAAAACGTTCCATCCGGCCGCCGCATCGGCTAAATCTGCCGCATGCGGCAAAAACCGGACGGAACGCAAGCCCATGCGGCACAATACGGCACTAATTTAAGTCTATGCAAAAAAAAAACGTTTGCGTTTTTTCTCCAAAGTGCCAGATTGTGCCGCACAGGAAAAAACGGATGTGTGAAAGCAGCCTAAGGAGATTGTTTCTCCTTAGTAGCAGTACTTGTTGATGGATTCTAGAGAGCGTGGCTGCACAGGAGCATGCAACTAACAATATATTCCCTATGATGTATAAAGGGATGCTGGTTTAAAGCCCTCTGCAAAGCCCCCCCCATATGTTCTGTCGGCTTTACACAGGTGGGGGGGAGCCCTCCTCTTGTCCAGGACAGAGCACATGAGTGGAGAGTGAAGGGGAGCTTTGCAGAGGGCTGTGAACAAGCAGCCCTGAATGTATCACAGGGAGCCAGGTCCGTTCTGCTACCAAGGGGGCATGACCTCCTTAGTAAGCAATGAAATCTTACTATTTTCCTGTCTGTTTGTAAAATTACTTATCTAGAAAACAAAGTTTTAGAATAAAAAAAAAATAATTTGATCAGAATTCTATATCTTTGACTCATATGGTGTATTATTAGTGATAAGCGAACCTGCCAAAGTTCAGTTCAGGCAGGTCTTTCCTGGATGCGAAACATCCAGGAGCATATTGCTAGAGGCAAAACATCCAGGGATGAAATGCTGGGGGCGAAACATCCGGGGGCGTAACATCCGGGGGCGAACTGCTGGGGGCGAAACATCCAGGGGCGAACTGCCGGGGGCGAAACGTCCGGGGGCGAACTGCTGGGGGTGAAACATCCGGGGGAGAAACGTCCGGGGGAAGAACTGCTGGGGGCGAAACATCCAGGGGTGAAACATCCAAGGGCGAACTGCTGGGGGCGAAATGTGCGGTGGCGAACTGCTGGGAGCGAAATATCTGGGGGCGAAACGTCCGGGGGCGAACTGCTGTGGGTGAAACATCCGGGGACGAAACATCCGGGGGCGAACTGTTGAGGGCGAAATGTGCAGGGGCGAAACATCCTGGGGGCGAAATGTGCAGGGGCGAAATGTTCGGGAGCAAAGTGTACCTGGGGGCGAACTGCTGGGGGCGAAATGCTGGGGGCGAACTGCTGGGGGCGAACTGTTGGGGGCGAAACTTCCAACTCCCGCATATTCCACAGCAGTTTAAAATATGCCCATTGTGATGGTGGGCTTTAACCTCCTCCTACTCCTCCTTCACCATGTCATTCCGCGGACCTTAATTCAAGTTTTCAGAGGGTCTGCAGGTGTCAGGAATCCTGAGTTTTGTGAGGGCCCTGAGGCGGCAAAAATTGCTATTTCATCATCTAAATAAAGATTACAAAATCTGTGATCCAGACAAAAATTGCCAATAAATCACCTATAGAGTGGGAATTGTGTGGTCCAAACCAAAATAGCTAAATAGTGCAAAATCTGTTGTCCAGTTCAAATTTAAGATATAAAACAAAAAAGCACTCTCTTTCACGACTTTATTAACTCTAAAAACACCCTTGTGGGTCGAACGTAATCCACAAGAGGTCCCATGACGATTCTGGCTGAAATCTGGTGCAGACATTTTAGCACAAAATTTTCACTTCCTGAAAAAACAACAAAAAGGCGTCAAAACCGTTTTTCTGCATTTTTTTGCCAAGTGACGTAGATTTGGTGTTGAAATTTTTAGACCGCATTCCTGCACCCAAATCTACACCTAATGGCAAAAAATTGCATCCCTACTTTATCATACAGAATGTGGTAGTGATTAGAGATGAGCGAACCAGCCGCGGTTCGACTCGAGCTCGGTTCGCCGAACCGAGGTCCCGTTCGAGTTCGGTTCGGCGAACGTTCGACGAACGGAACTCGAACCAATAGGAAAGAATGGGAGGCAATCACAAACACATAAAAACGCATTATAAATGTACACATACAGTTAATAAACATTGCCATAACACTTACCGGAGCCCGCGATGCGTCCTGCACTCTGTCTCCTGTCACTATTCCTTCCGATGATCGCTGCATCCTCCCGATAACCAGCACTGACAGGACCTTCCGTGACGTCGTCAAAATAGCCATGTGACAAGTCACGTGGCTATTATCTCATTGGCAACAGACTGGTCACATGGCTTTGACGTCATGTCCTGTCCTAGTTCCTGTCATTGCACTCTCCGGTACACGGTGCACATTTGTGTATCGCCGTGTACTGGTGACATGCTCTAGCACACGGTCTACTCCCCGTTCCGTTAGGGACCGGCTGACACAGCCGGTCATTAACGGAGATCACCGTCGCCATAGCAACGCAGTTAGCGGTGACGTCACCGCTAACCGCGGCTCCGGGAATCACATGATCGGAGCACCGTTGCTATGGTAACGCATCTGTCAGCGTTACCGCTGTTACCGCTAACAGCCAGCAGCACTGATCTCTCACGGAGTGAAGGCTGCACGCTGCTTCCCGTGCAGCCTTCACGAAGTGAAGGCTGCACGGGAAGCAGCGTCTTCCCCCATGCAGCAGTGATGGAGCAGAGCTGCATTTGTTGAACAAGAAAGACAGAAGACCATGGATCGTGGAGGGCTGACAGGGGGTAATAAAGATGGAGTCTCTAATGTGTCTGTGTATTTATTTCTATTAAAGTATTTTTTCTCTGTGTGGTGTCATTTTTTTAACCCTTTATTGGAGATTCTTAATGGCCGGGTCAAACGTGCCTGACATTAAGAATCTCTGGCTTAATACTAGCTAGTAAAACTAAGCTAGTATTAACTCATTATTACCCAGCAAGCCACCCGGCTTCAGGGCTGTTGGAAGAGTTGGATACAGCGCCAGATGATGGCGCTTCTATGAAAGTGCCATTTTCTGGGGCGGCTGCGGACTGCAATTCGCAGCAGAGGCGCCCAGAAACCTCGGGCTAACCTGTGCTGTGGATTCCAATCCCCAGCTGCCTAGTTGTACCCGGCTGGACACAAAAATGGGGCGAAGCCCACGTCATTTGTTTTTTAATTATTTCATGAAATAAGTGAAATAATTAAAAAACGGGCTTCCCTATATTTTTGGTTCCCAGCCGGGTACAAATAGGCAACTGGGGGTTGGAGGCAGCCCGTGGCTGCCAGCTGTACCTGGCTAGCATACAAAAATATGGCGAAGCCCACGTCATTTTTTTGGTGGGCAAAAAACTTCTGCATACAGTCCTGGATGGAGTATGCTGAGCCTTGTAGTTCTGCAGCTGCTGTCTGCTCTTCTCCATACAGACAGACAGCAGCTGCAGAACTACAAGGCTCAGCATACTCCATCCAGCAGGCCGCAGGCACCCCAGACGTGGCGCATCCACTAGATGCGCCAATCCTGGCGCTTCACCCCAGCTCATCCCGTGCCCTGTTGCAGTGGCAAACGAGGTAATAAATCGGGTTGATACTAGCTGTAAAGTCACCTGAGATCAACCCCAGCAGTTTGTGATGTCATGGCGTCTATTAGATACCCAACATTATAAACTGTCAGTACTAACAAAAAAAATCGACAGAAGAAATTTATTTGAAAAAACAGTCCCCAAAACATTCCCTCTTTCACCAATTTATTGTACGAAAAAAAATAAAGGGGTCCCACGACGACTCTGGACCGTCTAGAATATGGAGGGAGACACTCAGGGAACGTATCCCACATTTTCTAGGAGTGCAGACCCTTCATGTGAGGAGTGTGGGTGCAATGAATCTGCACTCACTCTCCCCGGGTCCACAGCAGCAGAGTCCATGTCGTAATGGTTGCTACCAAAGCTGCAATGCCCTGCTCATGAGGTAAGGGCATGCCTAATCAGGAGAACTATTCTACATTTCCAAATATTGGTATTTGCTGATATTATTGCTATTCCACCTACTATATATTGGGGATAGGATCTTGGAGATGGAATACCCCTTTAAGTCCAGTTATCCAGCTGAATGAATACTTAACAACAGAGCTCGCTATTTAGATGTGTTTTCTTTTGGCATATAACGGACTCTCATGTTTGGTAGTCGTTCAGCAGGGAAACTATAAAAGCAAATCCCTCCATTTGGAAATGTAGTATATAGCTCTCCTGATCAATTATGTTCCTTACCTCATGAGCAGGGCATTGCAGTAATAATAATAATTTATTCATTTATATAGCATTATTAATTCCATAGCGCTGTATGTCTTTGGAGTGTGGGAGGAAACCGAGGTACCCAGAGGAAACCCACGCAAACACGGGGAGAACATACAAACTCCTTGCAGATGGTGTCCTTGGTGGGAATTGAACCCAGGACCTCAGAGCTGCAAGACTGCAGTGCTAACCACTGAGCCACCGTGCCGCCCATTTAGCTTACAGATGCATAACCACCACTCACTGTGTCTGAACACAGGAAGCTGAGCTGACAGCCGCTCTGTGCATGCGGCAGCGTCTATTGTGAAGGAGAGGGCCGTGGGGGGATCAACGCTGCACAGGTACCGTGGGACACCGGGGAACACCGGTGGGGTTATAGAGGGTGACCTGGCAGTGCCTGGGGAGGAGTTTTCTGTCGCATGTGTCATAGCACATGCGACAGAAATCAGAGGAGTAGGGTGAATGCGGCCGGCGCGCTGCTGTGCGCGCGGCCATCTTGGATTTCTGGGAGGGCATCAGGGGGGGCACTTTGGCGACACCGGGGGACCGGAGGGGAGTGGGGAGGAGATTTATCATGTTTGTTCATGCCAGATGGGAGATAAATCATTTTTTACCGACACTGTCATTTACTGTAACGTGATCATCGGTGTATGGTGTATACCGGTGATCACGTGAGTGGGGGCCGGAAAAACCGTCCTGAATCATGATCTCCAGGGTCTCAGCTAGCCCTGAAACCCCAGAGATTTTGTGACGCTGGGGGGCGTTATTCACTTATTTCTGCCTGCTGTTTATAAACGGCAGATCAGAATAAGGCTACATTAACTCGACCGATCCATTTTTGTAGTCTGCAAAAAACAGTCCGTTTTTTTTCACGGGTGCATCCGTGTGACATCAGTTTCCGTTCCGTAGACGGTCCGTATGTCATCTGTTTGTCATCCGTGTGCCTTCCGTTTTTTTTGTGTACTGCAAAAAAACTGAAGGAGGGAAAATACATAAATTTACCCAGGATCCATAGCTTCACCCTACATGAGACGGTCACATGTTCACTCCAGTGCCATTTTCTACTGCTTTTCACAGCGTAGAGCGCTCTGGTGATTTTCTTGTGCTTATACACTTCAGATCAGTCTTTTCTGTCATTATAATGGCAGAAAGACACATAATGTCCCACTCTCCTGCATTTTGTAATTTTGCACCCTTTGGTGCCTTTCATGTGGCACTAAGGGGTGCTTAGCTTTGTATTTAGCCAAAAAAATGAAAAAAAAAAATGACGTGGGGTTTCCCCTATTTTTGTAGTCAGCTAGGGTAAAGCAGACGGCTGCAGCCTGCAGACCACAGCTGGCAGCTTCACCTTGGCTGGTAATCCAAAACTGAGGGCACCCCATGCTGTTATTTTAAATTAAATAAATAATTTAAAAAAAAACACGTAGGGGTCCCCCCAAAATTGGACCACCAGCCAAGGTAAAGCAGACAGCTGGGGTCTGATATTCTCAGACTAGGGAGGTCCATGGTTATTGGACTCCCCCCAGTAAATATATAGGGGTAAATATATGGGTAATATATGGGGTTAATACCAGATGTGTAATGTCACCTGGCATCAAGCCCTGGGGTTGGTGAGGTCAGGCGTCTATCAGATACCCGACATCACCAACCCAGTCAGTAATAAAAAAAAATAGACGACAAACACATTTTTATTTGAGAAAACACTCCCCAATACATTCCCTCATTAACCAATTTATTAGAAAGAAAAACAAATCCAGGTCTGGTGTAATCCAAGGGGTTGCCATGACGATCCACACTGTCCCAGTCAATGAAGAGCAGGATGTTCCCCATTGGCTGGCAGAGCAATGCAGTGACTTGAGCTAACATCAATGGGTCAGCCCAGGTCACTGCAGGGGATGACAAGTGCTGCTGTCAGCGAGGTACATTACCTGCGCTGATCTCCTGCACTGCTGACAGCACCTGTCACTGAGTTCAATGACCTTTACAGCCAAGTATCGCGAGAGGCCCGTGACGTCACCGCTAGTCAGTCTCGGGTCGGAAGTGAGAGAAGGTGATGTGACAAGCGGCGGCCATGGAGGACAGTGACAGCGCTGAGGTCGGGACTTCATCACCGCAGGTAAGCCGAGCGGGACCATGTGTGCAGAGTGCCAGGTGGGTGGAGCCTAGCGGGGTAATGTGTGCAGAGTGCCAGGTGTGCAGAGTGCCAGGTGGGCGGAGCCTAGCAGAGTAATGTGTGCAGAGTGCCAGGTGGGTGGAGCCTAGCGGGACCATGTGTGCAGAGTGCCAGGTGTGCAGAGTTCCAGGTGGGCGGAGCCTAGCGGGGTAATGTGTGCAGAGTGCCAGGTGGGCGGAGCCTAGCGGGACCATGTGTGCAGAGTGTCAGGTGGGCGGAGCCTAGTGGGACCATCTGTGCAGAGTGCCAGGTGGGCGGAGCCTAGCGGGACCATGTGTGCAGAGTGCCAGGTGGGCGGAGCCTAGCGGGACCATGTGTGCAGAGTGCCAGGTGGGCGGAGCCTAGCGGGCCCATGTGTGCAGAGTGTCAGGTGGGCGGAGCCTAGCGGGACCATGTGTGCAGATTGCCAGGTGGGCGGAGCCATGTGTGCTGGCGACGGAGTGCGAAATGAGTGGAGCCTAGCGGGGTCATGTGGCGCTGAGGACGTCAGTGTCGTGGACTGCATGGCTGGGGACAGGTGAGTGTGTGTGTGTGTATGTATGTGTACATGCCGCGTGCAGGAGGGGGCGGAGCGAGCTGAGCAGGGAAGTGTCGGCTTCCTGCACACGTAACTAGGATAAATATCAAGTTACTAACCAAAGCGCTTTGCTTGGATACCCGATGTTTATCTTGGTTACCAGCTTCTGGCAGGCTGCCAGCGATGGCTCCTGTACACTGTAGCTGTAAAAAGCCCTGCTTTTTGCTGCTAGAACCGTTCTCGAACGTAAGTAGAACTATCGAACTTTAGCAAAAAGCTCGAGTTCTAGTTCGATCTAGAACACCCCCCAAAATCACTCGAACCGTGAACTGAAGAACCGCGAACCGCGCTCAACTCTAGTAGTGATGTGGGTTTTTTTCCAAGAGGTGTAGATTGGGTACAGGAACATGGTATAAAAATTTTAGCACCAAATCTGCATCTCTTGGCAACAAAAATGCAGTTTTCTGCCAGCAGATGCAGGTCTGTGAACTTAGTGAATGTTCATTTAGGTCCCCTGAGATCAGGTTACCTGCAATCACAGATGGAAGACTGTGGGAACCTTCACTGTGACTGCAAACAGCCAAAATGATGTCACTGCTGATCTTGCGGCTTAAGCCTGCTTTACACGTTTCAATATGTCGTGTGATCGCATTTGTGATCGCACCCGCCCCCATCGTTTGTGCAGCACGGGCAATTTGTTGCCCGTGTCGCACAATCCTGTAACCCCCCGTCACACGTACTTACCTTCCAAACAACCTTGCAGTGGGTGGCGAACATCCACTTCCTGAAGGGGGAGGGACGTTCGGCGTCACAGCAACGTCACACAGCGGCCGGCCAATAGAAGCGGAGGGGCGGAGATGAACGGGACGTAAACATCCCGCCCACCTCCTTCCTTCAGCATAAGCAGGTAAGCTGCAGTTCATCGTTCCCGGGGTGTCACATGGAGCGATGTGTGGTGCCCCGGGTACGATGATCAACAGGACGTGCGATTTTTAGAAAATGAGCGACATGTCAGCGATGAACGAGAAGGTATTTCTGCTCATTCATAGCTGTCACACGCTACGATATCACTAACGAGGCCGGATGTGTGTCACTTACGACATGACCTCGCCGACATATCGTTGGATATATCGTAGCGTGTAAAGCCCACTTTACTCAGTCTCTGCCTGAACTTCATAGTGGTTGTTATGTTCCATGATCGCGTGTTGTGCCTTAAGTAATATAGCAGAGCCGGAATCGTCATTCGACCTCTTGTGGATTATGTTGGACCTGCAGGGGTGTTTTTGAGGTTAATAAAGTGATGAAAGAGGGTGCTTTATACTCTTTTTTTATTTAAATAAAGGAATTTTTTAGCTGTTTGTGTTTATTTGCTTTTACTTACAGATTAGGGGAAGTCTCATAGTCTCCTCCCCTTACTAATCTGGGGCTTAGTGGCAGCTGTGGGCTGACATTAACTCTTTATTACCCTGATTGCCACTGCACCAGAGCAATCAGGAAGAGCTGGGTAAAGCTGAGGATGAGGCAAATCCTGGCGGCTGCAGGCTGATATTTTTAGACTGGGGGCTCCCAATAAGCACGAGTCTCCCAAGCCTGAGAATACCAGCCTCAGCTGTCAGGTTTTATCTTAGCTGGGTATTAAAATTGGGGGGACTGGTTTTTAAAATTATTTATGTATTAAATATTTAAAAAAAAGCCTCATGTAGTTCCTCTTGTTTTGATACTCAGAAACGATAAGCGCATGGCTGGGGGCTGAAACCTGAAGCAGTGGGCTTTATCTGTGCTGGTATCAATACAGGGGAGACCCTACACCAATTGTTTCATTCATTTTTTTTAATTCATTTTATCAACATTATAAGGACACAGACAGCTTGTGTGATTCCAACCAATCACAGATGCTGTCTCAGAGGGTGGGCTTGTGGTCCAACGACAGCCAGAGACGCCGGTGGAAGGGAAAGTAGTGAATATGCATTAGTGATAACTGTCGGATCTGGATGCAGCGCTGCAGCTGCAGAGGACTTGGTAAGTATGTACTGCTTTAACCCTTTATTATTTTCTTTCCTTTACAGCCCCCCCTACACCATTTTACAATACATCGCTTTTGCCTCCCATTGAATTTAATGGGTTTGGCAAAGGTCGACAACCGGATCGGCTAGGATCGCCGATCCGATCACGATCTCAGGTGGGATTGGTGAGCCTTAACTGATCCGATACTTGGCAGGATCACTCATCTCTAGTGGAGACTCCAAGTTTGATGTCCAGATTGTCTCTTGTCTGTAGTGGCAGGGGTCTCAGAGGAACAGACCTACTCCTGTCACTCATCTCTTCATTTCAAAGCTGGAAATTCTGGACCAGACCCTCTCGGGTGCATGGCCCATGCTGTTATGGTCAGGAGACCACTGATATTCCTGTAAATATCCCATTCAAGGGTAAACTCCTTCCCAAACCAGGGATAGGGTCAACCCAAGAACTATTAACTACTACCCCAATAGTCCGGAAGGAAAAAACAAGTAAACCCCAAAAATAGAGCATGAGAGTGGTTGGAAACTAACTGACAGCAACCCGCTGACTATATATACACACAACTAGAAATAGTGGTGGTGCGTGCCTAATCTACCTAGATGCCTTGACATGGTGTAGATACTAGCTAGTTTCAAAGATGAAGAAAGGAATCCTCACTTGCCTCAGAGCAGCCCCAAAGGGATAGTTAAAACCCTCAACATATATTGACAATGATATAAGAAGCAACAATACACAGTTGGTTAGGAATAGACTTGAGCAAAGAGAGGTCCTGCTAACTAAAACACAAAGGATAGCATAGATCACTGGGTGCAGCCAGCAAAAACCGTAATACATGCCAATTCCTGATGACCAAAAATTCCCTTAGGACCACATGATCCTCCCCCTACTACATCAGAGAACTCTTGTGCAGGGCACCAGGCAGGATTAGCATCCAAAAGAGGTTGTCACAAAAATGGCTTAAAAGCAACTGCCATAGGCAGAAAAAAATATTCTGTGGCCGACAGAACTAATAATGAGCAGCACATAGAAGAGGAATAGTAAATATAACAAAAAGTAAAAATGCAAAAATGGTGGAAAATATTGTTCACTGGATTCTCAGCAATGTCCTTTTGATAACGATCGTCAAGGGGAGCACAATGAAAAAAAAACATATTTGAGCAAAAAACGCAGAATTATGTTCAGACAGAGAGAAAAAATCTCACCAATGTGTTTTTTTCACCGAGAATAAACAGTTTCCATAGCCTTTCAAAATGAATTGAAACAGAATCAAATAAACATTGCACACAAGAGGAAAAATGCATGAAAACCATTCAGTCACATAAAATAAGACAAAGTACTTATCCCAGGCTCCAAAAAGTGAGATCAAGATAACTAGGAAAAAAGGCAAAAATTGTAACCAAAAAGCAGACACATCGATAGTCAATGCAAAGTCATAAACATCAATCTTTCTTGGCCACAAAGAAAAACCTAGGGGCGAAGATGACGGTCAAATATGACCTTTTTCAACTGGCTTCTTAATGTAATTCCTCATTGCGTCATGTTCAGGTACCGACAAATTGAAAATCCTTCCTGTAGAAAATTTGGCTCCAAGCAATAATTCAATTGCACAATCATAATTCCTATGGGGTGTAGAGAACCAGATTTAGTCTCATTAAAAACGGCAATGAAATCAGACAAAAATGCAGGTACTTCATTCACTTTTAGAAGGAACAGACAAAGAAGAGAGGTCATTATGCACACACTGACAACCCCAGGTAACAATGGACAAAGATTTCCAATTTAATACAGGATTATGTGCTTGCAACCATGGAAATCCTAAAACTAAATTATCATGTAAGTTGTCTAATACCAAAAATTCACATTCCTCCTGATGACAGGTTTCAACCCTCATAATTACCTGAACCCTAAACTGGGGCTTATTTTTGACAAGAGGAGCAGCATAAATTTCCTTTGAAGGAATGCTTATTTGGAGACGCACTAGAGGAAAACTACATCTTTACGCAAATTCCAAATCCATCAAATTGAAGACAGCCCCTGAGTCAAGAAAGTCTATAGCAAAAAAAGATGATAAGGAACGTAACACAGAAACTGACAACATAAACTTAGTTTGCAAAGCACCCACCTCAAAGGAAAGAGCAGTCCTCCTCTCTCGCTTAGGGCAAACAGCAATAATATGAGAAGCATCACCACAGTAAAAGCGTAGCTTATTCCTTCTCCTAAATGCTTGTCGCCCTACAATGGATTGAACTCTATCACATTGCATAGGTTCACAGACATTTCCCTTAAACAATACATCAGCTCTTAGATTTTTACACTCGCAAAGACGTCTATCACCCTGGATAGCCAAGGTCATTGACTCATTCAAACCAGTAGTAATAGGAAATCTCACCATCACATCCTTTACTGTCTCTGCCAAACCCTTTCTAAGAAGTGCAGCAAGAGCTTTGTCATTGCACTTAGTGAGGACAGCCCACTTTCTGAACTTCTGACAAAAAAGTTCAGCTGAATTATAACCCTTGGACAAAACCAACAGAGCCCTCTAAGCTTTTGTGTGGCCAGTGATTTTGTTATGGTCAGGAGACTGCTGATTTTTCCATAAATATCCCATTCAAGGGTAAACCCCTTCCCAATCCAGGGATAGGGGCAACCAAAGAATTATGAACTACTACCCCAATAGTCCGGGAGGAAAAAAACATGTAAACCCCAAAAATAGAGCACTAGAGTGGTTGGAAACTAACTGGCAACAACCATCTGACTATTTAAACACAACTAGAAATAGCAGTGGAGTGTGCTTACTCTACCTAGATGCCTCATCACCGCCTAAGAAACTAGCTAGTCTCAAAGATGAAGAATGAAATCCTCACTTGCTTTAGAGCAACCCCAAAGGGCTAGTGAAAGCCCCCAACATATATAGACAATTATATAAGAAGCAAGCAATACACAGGTGTTTAGGAATAGACTTGAGCAAAGAGAAGCCCTGCTAACTAGAGTTGAGCGCGGTTCGCGGTTCGAGGTTCTCCAGTTCTAGGCTCGAGTGATTTTGGGGCCTGTTCTAGATTGAACTAGAACTCAAGCTTCTTGCAAAAGCTCGATAGTTCTAGAAACGTTCGAGAACGGTTCTAGCAGCAAAAAAACAGCTAATTCCTAGCTGGCTTTCCGCTGTAATAGTGTAAGTCACTCTGTGACTCACACTATTATGAAATTTCAGTGTATAGTGTGCGGGAACAGCGCCTTCAGATCACTGCTGTTTGTATAATGGCGAACGCCATTTTTTTTTTTTTTTTCCTTGTCTTCCTTCCCTAAGCGCGCGCGTGTAGTGAGGAGGGCCATTATGTCAGCCAATCCCAGACACACACACAGCTAAGTGGACTTTTAGCCAGAGAAGCAACGGCATGTGTGATAGGATGTCCATTTCACATGTCCCTGCATTATAAAAACGAGTATCTGCCCGTCCAGACGCCATTATCTCTTCTGCGTCCTTGGTGTCAGACATCACTGGCGCAGCTCCGTCCTTTGTCCTATCGCCGATACTGCTGTATGCGCTCTATACACAGCGCTGGACAGCTTAGGGATAGCACTTTCTATCAGTCTTTTTAAGGGCTCGTACCGGCAGGGTCAGAGCCATAGGTGACAGGTCCTGAAAACAGAGACAGCGTCTGTGTAGCTAAGGTCAGGGATCGCTGCATTTCCCCATTAGGAGGGAATAGAAAAGCAGGCTTCCTTTCCTCTACCCAGAGCCCCACAATCCTGGCACTGTACCCTCCTGTCCTCTGCACACTCCAACTCATTATAACTAAGCCATTATACTAGCAAACACTGAGAGTACCTTGTGGCATCCTAAACGTGGCTATTGGACTTCTGTATAGTCCCACTAGTGCACAGATATTTGCAGCACCTCTGCCTGCATTGCACTCTCAAACTGATAGTTACTAAGCCATTATACTAGCAAAGACTGAGTGAACTTAGTGTCATCCTAAACGTGGCTGTTGGACTTCTGTATAGTCCCAGTAGTGCACAGATATTTGCAGCACCTCTGCCTGCATTGCACACTCCAACTCATTATAACTAAGCCATTATCCTAGCAAACACTGAGTGTACCTAGTGTCATCCTAAACGTGGCTGTTGTACTTCTGTATAGTTCCACTAGTGCACAGATATTTGCAGCACCTCTGCCTGCATTGCACACTCAAACTCATTGTTACTAAGCCATTATACTAGCAAACACTGAGGAAACTTAGTGGCATCCTAAACGTGGCTATTGGACTTCTGTATAGTCCCACTAGTGCAAAGATATTTGCAGCACGTCTGCTGGCATTGCACACTCCAACTGATAGTTACTAAGCCATTATACTAGCAAACATTGAGTGAACTTAGTGTCATCCTAAACGTGGCTGTTGGACTTCTGTATAGTCCCAGTAGTGCACAGATATTTGCAGCACCTCTGCCTGCATTGCACACTCAAACTCATTATAACTAAGCCATTATACTAGCAAACACTGAGTGTACCTAGTGGCATCCTAAACGTGGCTGTTGGACTTCTGTATAGTCCCAGTAGTGCACAGATATTTGCAGCACCTCTGCCTGCATTGCACACTCCAACTGATAGTTACTAAGCCATTATATTAGCAAACACTGAGTGAACTTAGTGTCATCCTAAACGTGGCTGTTGGACTTCTGTATAGTCCCAGTAGTGCACAGATATTTGCAGCACCTCTTCCTGCATTGCACACTCAAACTCATTATAACTAAGCCATTATACTAGCAAACACTGAGTGTAGCTAGTGGCATCCTAAACGTGGCTGTTGGACTTCTGTATAGTCCCAGTAGTGCACAGATATTTGCAGCACCTCTGCCTGCATTGCACACTCCAACTGATAGTTACTAAGCCATTATACTAGCAAACACTGAGTGTACCTAGTGGCATCCTAAACGTGGCTGTTGGACTTCTGTATAGTCCCAGTAGTGAACAGATATTTGCAGCACGTCTGCCTGCATTGCACACTCAAACTGATAGTTACTAAGCCATTATACTAGCAAACACTGAGTGAACTTAGTGTCATCTTAAACGTGGCTGTTGGACTTCTGTATAGTCCCAGTAGTGCACAGATATTTGCAGCACCTCTGCCTGCATTGCACACTCCAACTCATTATAACTAAGCCATTATACTAGCAAACACTGAGTGTACCTAGTGGCATCCTAAACGTGGCTATTGGACTTCTGTATAGTCCCACTAGTGCACAGATATTTGCAGCACCTCTGCCTGCATTGCACACTCAAACTCATTATAACTAAGCCATTATACTAGCAAACACTCAGTGTACCTAGTGTCATCCTAAATGTGGCTGTTGGACTTCTGTATAGTCCCACTAGTGCACAGATATTTGCAGCACGTCTGCCTGCATTGCACACTCAAACTGATAGTTACTAAGCCATTATACTAGCAAACACTGAGTGAACTTAGTGTCATCCTAAACGTGGCTGTTGGACTTCTGTATAGTCCCAGTAGTGCACAGATATTTGCAGCACCTCTGCCTGCATTGCACACTCCAACTGATAGTTACTAAGCCATTATACTAGCAAACACTGAGTGAACTTAGTGTCATCCTAAACGTGGCTGTTGGACTTCTGTATAGTCCCAGTAGTGCACAGATATTTGCAGCACGTCTGCCTGCATTGCACACTCAAACTGATAGTTACTAAGCCATTTTACTAGCAAACACTGAGTGAACTTAGTGTCATCTTAAACGTGGCTGTTGGACTTCTGTTTAGTCCCAGTAGTGCACAGATATTTGCAGCACCTCTGCCTGCATTGCACACTCCAACTGATAGTTACTAAGCCATTATATTAGCAAACACTGAGTGAACTTAGTGTCATCCTAAACGTGGCTGTTGGACTTCTGTATAGTCCCAGTAGTGCACAGATATTTGCAGCACCTCTTCCTGCATTGCACACTCCAACTCATTATAACTAAGCCATTATACTAGCAAACACTGAGTGAACTTAGTGTCATCCTAAACGTGGCTGTTGGACTCCTGTATCATCCCATTAGAGAACAGATATTTGCAGCACCTCTGCCTGCATTGCACACTCAAACTCATTATAACTAAGCCATTATACTAGCAAACACTCAGTGTACCTAGTGTCATCCTAAACGTGGCTGTTGGACTTCTGTATAGTCCCACTAGTGCACAGATATTTGCAGCACGTCTGCCTGCATTGCACACTCCAACTGATAGTTACTAAGCCATTATACTAGCAAACACTGAGTGTACCTAGTGGCATCCTAAACGTGGCTGTTGGACTTCTGTATAGTCCCAGTAGTGCACAGATATTTGCAGCACCTCTGCCTGCATTGCACTCTCCAACTGATAGTTACTAAGCCATTATACTAGCAAACACCGAGTGAACTTAGTGTCATCCTAAACGTGGCTGTTGGACTTCTGTATAGTCCCAGTAGTGCACAGATATTTGCAGCACCTCTGCCTGCATTGCACACTCCAACTGATAGTTACTAAGCCATTATACTAGCAAACACTGAGTGTACCTAGTGGCATCCTAAACGTGGCTATTGGACTTCTGTATAGTCCTACTAGTGCACAGATATTTGCAGCACCTCTGCCTGCATTGCACACTCCAACTGATAGTTACTTAGCCATTATACTAGCAAACACTGAGTGAACTTAGTGTCATCCTAAACGTGGCTGTTGGACTTCTGTATAGTCCCAGTAGTGCACAGATATTTGCAGCACGTCTGCCTGCATTGCACACTCAAACTGATAGTTACTAAGCCATTATACTAGCAAACACTGAGTGAACTTAGTGTCATCCTAAACGTGGCTGTTGGACTCCTGTATCATCCCATTAGAGAACAGATATTTGCAGCACCTCTGCCTGCATTGCACACTCAAACTCATTATAACTAAGCCATTATACTAGCAAACACTCAGTGTACCTAGTGTCATCCTAAACGTGGCTGTTGGACTTCTGTATAGTCCCACTAGTGCACAGATATTTGCAGCACGTCTGCCTGCATTGCACACTCCAACTGATAGTTACTAAGCCATTATACTAGCAAACACTGAGTGTACCTAGTGTCATCCTAAACGTGGCTGTTGGACTTCTGTATAGTCCCAGTAGTGCACAGATATTTGCAGCACCTCTGCCTGCATTGCACACTCCAACTGATAGTTACTAAGCCATTATACTAGCAAACACTGAGTGTACCTAGTGGCATCCTAAACGTGGCTATTGGACTTCTGTATAGTCCTACTAGTGCACAGATATTTGCAGCACCTCTGCCTGCATTGCACACTCCAACTGATAGTTACTTAGCCATTATACTAGCAAACACTGAGTGAACTTAGTGTCATCCTAAACGTGGCTGTTGGACTTCTGTATAGTCCCAGTAGTGCACAGATATTTGCAGCACCTCTTCCTGCATTGCACACTCCAACTCATTATAACTAAGCCATTATACTAGCAAACACTGAGTGAACTTAGTGTCATCCTAAACGTGGCTGTTGGACTCCTGTATCATCCCATTAGAGAACAGATATTTGCAGCACCTCTGCCTGCATTGCACACTCAAACTCATTATAACTAAGCCATTATACTAGCAAACACTCAGTGTACCTAGTGTCATCCTAAACGTGGCTGTTGGACTTCTGTATAGTCCCACTAGTGCACAGATATTTGCAGCACGTCTGCCTGCATTGCACACTCCAACTGATAGTTACTAAGCCATTATACTAGCAAACACTGAGTGTACCTAGTGGCATCCTAAACGTGGCTGTTGGACTTCTGTATAGTCCCAGTAGTGCACAGATATTTGCAGCACCTCTGCCTGCATTGCACTCTCCAACTGATAGTTACTAAGCCATTATACTAGCAAACACCGAGTGAACTTAGTGTCATCCTAAACGTGGCTGTTGGACTTCTGTATAGTCCCAGTAGTGCACAGATATTTGCAGCACCTCTGCCTGCATTGCACACTCCAACTGATAGTTACTAAGCCATTATACTAGCAAACACTGAGTGTACCTAGTGGCATCCTAAACGTGGCTATTGGACTTCTGTATAGTCCTACTAGTGCACAGATATTTGCAGCACCTCTGCCTGCATTGCACACTCCAACTGATAGTTACTTAGCCATTATACTAGCAAACACTGAGTGAACTTAGTGTCATCCTAAACGTGGCTGTTGGACTTCTGTATAGTCCCAGTAGTGCACAGATATTTGCAGCACGTCTGCCTGCATTGCACACTCAAACTGATAGTTACTAAGCCATTATACTAGCAAACACTGAGTGTACCTAGTGGCATCCTAAACGTGGCTATTGGACTTCTGTATAGTCCCACTAGTGCACAGATATTTGCAGCACCTCTGCCTGCATTGCACACTCCAACTGATAGTTACTAAGCCATTATACTAGCAAACACTGAGTGAACTTAGTGTCATCCTAAACGTGGCTGTTGGACTTCTGTATAGTCCCAGTAGTGCACAGATATTTGCAGCACGTCTGCCTGCATTGCACACTCAAACTGATAGTTACTAAGCCATTATACTAGCAAACACTGAGTGTACCTAGTGGCATCCTAAACGTGGCTGTTGTACTTCTGTATAGTCCCAGTAGTGCACAGATATTTGCAGCACGTCTGCCTGCATTGCACACTCAAACTGATAGTTACTAAGCCATTATACTAGCAAACACTGAGTGTACCTAGTGGCATCCTAAACGTGGCTATTGGACTTCTGTATAGTCCCACTAGTGCACAGATATTTGCAGCACCTCTGCCTGCATTGCACACTCCAACTGATAGTTACTAAGCCATTATACTAGCAAACACTGAGTGAACTTAGTGTCATCCTAAACGTGGCTGTTGGACTTCTGTATAGTCCCAGTAGTGCACAGATATTTGCAGCACGTCTGCCTGCATTGCACACTCAAACTGATAGTTACTAAGCCATTATACTAGCAAACACTGAGTGTACCTAGTGGCATCCTAAACGTGGCTGTTGTACTTCTGTATAGTCCCAGTAGTGCACAGATATTTGCAGCACCTCTGCCTGCATTGCACACTCAAACTGATAGTTACTAAGCCATTATACTAGCAAACACTGAGTGAACTTAGTGTCATCCTAAACGTGGCTGTTGGACTTCTGTATAGTCCCAGTAGTGCAAAGATATTTGCAGCACCTCTGCCTGCATTGCACACTCCAACTGATAGATACTAAGCCATTATACTAGCAAACACTGAGTGTACCTAGTGGCATCCTAAACGTGGCTGTTGGACTTCTGTATCGTCCCAGTAGTGCACAGATATTTGCAGCACCTCTGCCTGCATTGCACACTCCAACTGATAGTTTCTAAGCCATTATACTAGCAAACACCGAGTGAACTTAGTGTCATCCTAAACGTGGCTGTTGGACTTCTGTATAGTCCCAGTAGTGCACAGATATTTGCAGCACCTCTGCCTGCATTGCACACTCCAACTGATAGTTACTAAGCCATTATACTAGCAAACACTGAGTGTACCTAGTGGCATCCTAAACGTGGCTATTGGACTTCTGTATAGTCCCAGTAGTGCACATATATTTGCAGCACGTCTGCCTGCATTGCACACTCAAACTGATAGTTACTAAGCCATTATACTAGCAAACAATGAGTGAACTTAGTGTCATCCTAAACGTGGCTGTTGGACTTCTGTATAGTCCCAGTAGTGCACAGATATTTGCAGCACCTCTGCCTGCATTGCACACTCCAACTCATTATAACTAAGCCATTATACTAGCAAACACTGAGTGTACCTAGTGGCATCCTAAACGTGGCTATTGGACTTCTGTATAGTCCAAGTAGTGCACAGATATTTGCAGCACCTCTGCCTGCATTGCACACTCCAACTGATAGGTACTAAGCTATTATATTAGCAAACACTGAGTGAACTTAGTGTCATCCTAAACGTGGCTCTTGGACTTCTGTATAGTCCCAGTAGTGCAAAGATATTTGCAGCACCTCTGCCTGCATTGCACACTCCAACTGATAGATACTAAGCCATTATACTAGCAAACACTGAGTGTACCTAGTGGCATCCTAAACGTGGCTGTTGGACTTCTGTATAGTCCCACTAGTGCACAGATATTTGCAGCACCTCTGCCTGCATTGCACACTCCAACTGATAGTTACTAAGCCATTATACTAGCAAACACTGAGTGAACTTAGTGTCATCCTAAACGTGGCTGTTGGACTTCTGTATAGTCCCACTAGTGCACAGATATTTGCAGCACCTCTGCCTGCATTGCACACTCCAACTGATAGTTACTAAGCCATTATACTAGCAAACACTGAGTGTACCTAGTGGCATCCTAAACGTGGCTATTGGACTTCTGTATAGTCCCAGTAGTGCACAGATATTTGCAGCACCTCTGCCTGCATTGCTGCACACTCCAACTGATAGTTACTAAGCCATTATACTAGCAAACACTGAGTGAACTTAGTGTCATCCTAAACGTGGCTGTTGGACTCCTGTATCATCCCAGTAGAGAACAGATATTTGCAGCACCGCTGCCTGCAGTGCACACTCAAACTGATAGTTACTAAGCCATTATACTAGCAAACACTGAGTGTACCTAGTGGCATCCTAAACGTGGCTATTGGACTTCTGTATAGTCCCACTAGTGCACAGATATTTGCAGCACCTCTGCCTACATTGCACACTCCAACTGATAGTTACTAAGCCATTATACTAGCAAACACTGAGTGTACCTAGTGGCATCCTAAACGTGGCTGTTGGACCTCGGTATAGTCCCAGTAGTGCACAGATATTTGCAGCACCTCTGCCTGCAGTGCACACTCAAACTGATAGTTACTAAGCCATTATACTAGCAAACACTGAGTGAGCTTAGTGTCATCATAAACGTGGCTGTTGGACTTCTGTATAGTCCCAGTAGTGCACAGATATTTGCAGCACCTCTGCCTGCATTGCACACTCCAACTCATTATAACTAAGCCATTATACTAGCAAACACTGAGTGAACTTAGTGTCATTCTAAACGTGGCTGTTGGACTTCTGTATAGTCCCAGTAGTGCACAGATATTTGCAGCACCTCTGCCTGCATTGCACACTCCAACTGATAGTTACTAAGCCATTATACTAGCAAACACTGAGTGTACCTTGTGGCATCCTAAACGTGGCTATTGGACTTCTGTATAGTCCCACTAGTGCACAGATATTTGCAGCACCTCTGCCTGCATTGCACACTCCAACTGATAGTTACTAAGCCATTATACTAGCAAACACTGAGTGAACTTAGTGTCATCCTAAACGTGGCTGTTGGACTTCTGTATAGTCCCACTAGTGCAAAGACATTTGCAGCACCTCTGCCTGCATTGCACATTCCAACTCATTATAACTAAGCCATTATACTAGCAAACACTGAGTGTACCTAGTGTCATCCTAAACATGGCTATTGGACTTCTGTATAGTCCCACTAGTGCACAGATATTTGCAGCACCTCTGCCTGCATTGCACACTCCAACTCATTATAACTAAGCCATTATACTAGCAAACACTGAGTGTACTTAGTGGCATCCTAAACGTGGCTATTGGACTTATGTATAGTCCCACTAGTGCACAGATTTTTGCAGCACCTCTGCCTGCATTGCACACTCCAACTGATAGTTACTAAGCCATTATACTAGTAAACACTGAGTGTACCTAGTGGCATCCTAAACGTGGCTATTGGACTTCTGTATAGTCCCAGTAGTGCACAGATATTTGCAGCACCTCTGCCTGCATTGCTGCACACTCCAACTGATAGTTACTAAGCCATTATACTAGCAAACACTGAGTGTACCTAGTGGCATCCTAAACGTGGCTGTTGGACTTCTGTATAGTCCCAGTAGTGCACAGATATTTGCAGCACCTCTGCCTGCATTGCACACTCCAACTCATTATAACTAAGCCATTATACTAGCAAACACTGAGTGTACCTAGTGGCATCCTAAACGTGGCTATTGGACTTCTGTATAGTCCCAGTAGTGCACAGATATTTGCAGCACCTCTGCCTGCATTGCTGCACACTCCAACTGATAGTTACTAAGCCATTATACTAGCAAACACTGAGTGAACTTAGTGTCATCCTAAACGTGGCTGTTGGACTCCTGTATCATCCCAGTAGAGAACAGATATTTGCAGCACCTCTGCCTGCATTGCACACTCCAACTGATAGTTACTAAGCCATTATACTAGCAAACACTGAGTGTACCTAGTGGCATCCTAAACGTGGCTGTTGGACTTCTGTATAGTCCCAGTAGTGCAAAGACATTTGCAGCACCTCTGCCTGCATTGCACACTCCAACTCATTATAACTAAGCCATTATACTAGCAAACACTGAGTGTACCTAGTGGCATCCTAAACGTGGCTATTGGACTTCTGTATAGTCCCAGTAGTGCACAGATATTTGCAGCACCTCTGCCTGCATTGCACACTCCAACTGATAGTTACTAAGCCATTTTACTAGCAAACACTGAGTGAACTTAGTGTCATCCTAAATGTGGCTGTTGGACTTCTGTATAGTCCCACTAGTGCACAGATATTTGCAGCACGTCTGCCTGCATTGCACACTCCAACTGATAGTTACTAAGCCATTATACTAGCAATTTATGCTGCCAGTTTAAGGGCCGTAGTTGCATTGTCAGGGATATTTATTCTTTATTATTCTGCTGTTAATAAAGCTAGACCACCGCTGCAATCTACACCACCTCTCAATTTTTAGTACCACATTTTCAGTGCACAATCTTGTCGCAATCAACATGAGTGGCAAAATGACAGATGCTGGTGGAAAGGGGAAGAGGCGTGGTGGAAAAGGAAAAAAAGGGTTTGTCCGTGGGGAAGGTGGCAAAGCTCCATTAACATCTGCTGAAGATAGACCATCTACCAGCAAAAGTAAGATGTCTACTACTTACCGTGGACAATCCGATGTGCTCCCTTTTTTACGTACACGAACAACAGGAACAAAGGTAGATGATGGCCAAAAAAGGAAAATGCTTGAATGGATCTCAAGTGGTCCAACAAGTGCCCTCTCAGCCACTTCAAGTACCGCATCCAAAAAACACCAGTCCTCTGAGTTGTCATCCCAATCAAACTTGCTTTCTCGCAGCTCTGAAGTCTCCATCAGCCCTGCACAGTATGGTGGAACTGAGATGGCTGAGTCTGCAGAGCTGTTCAGTCACACTATAGCCTGGGAATCAGAGGTCTGCTCCCAAGCTACAGTGAGTACAGAACAGGAAATGGTCTGCAGTGATGCCCAGAACCTTTGTGACTCTGATTCAGGCCGTGAGGACCAAGTTTCTGAGCATAATGTTGACCCTTTGTCACAAACTGTAACACCTGTGGTTATAGACAATGAGGAACATACTGATTAAGATGAGACGCAGATACCCGATTGGGATGACAACTTAAATATTTGGTCAGGGCAAGAAGAGGCTCGGTCTGAGGGGGAGGGGAGTGCAAACACAACAATTGATGATGAAGTTCTAGATCCCACCTACTGTCAACCCACAGTCAGGCACTCGAGGAGGTCAACAGAGGTGGTGGAGGAGGATGCAACTGATGACGAAGTTACCTTGCGCCTTCCTGGACAGAGTCGGAGTACTGGTAGCACGTCTACAACTGCATCCTCAGCCACCACTCTGCCTCTGAGCACTAGTCGGGGTGGATCAACAGGTCGCATGCCCTCTAAGCCTTGCCTAGCCTGGTCCTTTATTGACATAGCAAAAGATCGCCCAAATTATGTGATCTGTAAAATTTGTCATGGTTCTCTTAGTAGAGGTCAAAACCTCAGCAGTTTGACAACTTCTTCCATGAATCGTCACATGAATAAATATCATATGTCCCGGTGGGAAGCTCACCGTGCTGCAATGCGGCATAGCGGACCGAACCATCCACCGCCTGCCCCTTCCAGTGCATCCTCGCGCTCTTCATCTTCTAGGACTGTGGGGACAGCTGTCACACCTGTTTTTCCACGCACAACTTCCACCACTGTAACCGCAACAGGCAGTTTGCTTGGTAGGTCGTCAGTTGGTTTGGAAGGGGAAACAAGTGAGTGTGTACAGCTCTCTCAGACATCGATAGCACCAACGTTGGATGAAGGCAACATCATGTCTCTGCCTGCACTTTCCTCACAAACCTGCATTTTTCCAGGGACACCCTACTCAACACTGTCTACACACAGCAGCCAGATCTCTGTCCCTCAGATGTGGTCAAATAAAAGGCCACTTCCTGCGACCCATGACAAAGCTAAGAGGTTGACTCTATCCCTCTGTAAGCTCTTGGCTACCGAAATGCTGCCTTTCCACCTAGTGGACACACAGGATTTTAGAGACCTTATGTCTGTCGCTGTGCCCCAGTACCAGATGCCTAGTCGCCACTACTTCTCTAAGAAAGGTGTGCCCGCGCTACACCAGCATGTCGCACACAACATCACCGCTTCCTTGAGAAACTCTGTGTGTCAACGAGTGCATTTCACCACCAATACTTCGACCAGTAAGCATGGACAGGGACGTTACATGTCGCTGACTGGGCACTGGGTAACTATGGTGATAGATGGTGAAGGGTCTGCTGCACAAGTCTTGCCGCCCCCACGACTTGTGTGTCAATCCTCTGTCTGTCCAAGTTCCGCCACTGCTTCTGCCTCCTCCACCTCATCTGGGTCCTCCACCTCTGCCCCAAGCCTGCCTGGTCAGGCCACCAGCATTCTCACTGCGCAGAAGGAATCACGCACCCCTCATTACTATGCTGGCAGCAGAGCGCAACGTCATCAGGCGGTCTTTAGCTTGACATGTCTTGGGAATAAGAGTCACACAGCTGAGGAGTTGTGGTCAGCTCTGCGGTCCGAGTTTAATAAATGGTTGTCTCCACTCAACCTGCAGCCTGGTAAGGCCGTGTGCGACAATGCTGCAAACCTGGGTGCGGCCCTTCGCCTGGGCAAGGTGACACACGTACCTTGTATGGCTCACGTGTTGAACCTTGTCGTCCAGCAATTTTTAACACACTATCCCGGCCTAGATGGCCTTCTGAACAGGGCACGAAAACTGTCTGCTCACTTCCGCCGTTCAAGCGCCGCAGCTGAGCGACTTGCATCGCTTCAGAAGTCTTTCGGCCTGCCGGTTCATCGCCTGAAATGCGATGTGGCGACACGCTGGAATTCAACTCTCCACATGTTACAGCGACTGTGGCAGCACCGCCAAGCCCTGGTGCAATACGTCATGACGTATAGCCTGGGCCAACGAGATGCAGAGGTGGGGCAGATCACCCTGATGGAGTGGTCTCAGATCAAGGACCTATGCACCCTTCTGCACAGTTTTGACATGGCGACGAATATGTTTAGCGCTGACAATGCCATTATCAGCATGACAATTCCAGTCATTTACATGCTGGAGCACACGGTAAACACTATTCGGAGTCAGGGGGTGGGACAACAGGAAGGGGAGGAACTACAGGAGGATTCATATGCGCAAGGGACAACAACATCACCAAGGTCCAGACGTTCATCATCACCGACGCAGTATGCATGGGACCATGGGGGACAGGGATCAACAAGGGCGCATAGTAGCAGGCTAAATGTTGAGGAAGGTGCAGTAGAACATGAAGAAATGGAGGACGAACTGTCCATGGACATGGAAGACTCAGCAGATGAGGGAGACCTTGGTCAAATTTCTGTTGAAAGAGGTTGGGGGGAGATGTCAGAGGAAGAAAGAACAGTTAGCACCTCTATGCCACAAACACAGCGTGGACTTGGTCCGCATGGCTGCGCAAGACACATGAGTGCCTTCTTGTTGCACTACCTCCAACATGACCCTCGTATTGTCAAAATTAGAAGTGATGATGACTACTGGATTGCCACACTATTAGATCCCCGGTACAAGTCCAAATTTTGTGACAAAATTCCAGCCATAGAAAGGGACGCACGTATGCAGGAGTATCAGCAAAAGCTGTTACTCGATCTTAGCTCGGCTTTTCCACCAAACAACCGTGCAGGTGCAGGGAGTGATTCTCCCAGTTGTAACTTGACAAACATGAGACGGTCTCGTCATCTTCAACAGTCTACCCGTACCAGTAGGACCATATCTGGTGCTGGTAACAGCAATTTTATGGAATCTTTTCATAATTTTTTTAGACCCTCCTTTGCAAGGCCACCAGAGACAACAAGTCTGACACATAGTCAACGGCTGGAGAGGATAATACAGGAGTATCTCCAAATGAACATCGATGCCATGACTTTGCAAATGGAGCCTTGCTCCTTTTGGGCTTCTAGAAAAATGGCCAGAGCTCTCCAGTTACGCCTTGGAGATTTTGTCGTGTCCAGCTGCCAGCGTTGTCTCTGAACGTGTCTTCAGTGCTGCTGGGTGTGTGCTGACAGATAAGCGCACGCGTCTGTCCAGTGACAATGTGGACAGACTGACGTTCATCAACATGAACAAGTCATGGATCCAGAAGGAATTTACAACCCTTGTGTCATCCTGGGGAGAGTAAATGCTTGTGGATTTGGAATGTGCTTGATGCAAATCAAAACATCCTGTTTGCAACTAGGGCACAAGCGCTGCCACTGATAAGGTGTCTGTGTGGGGCCCAATTTTTGGAAAAAAGGAAGACTCCGCTTGGAGTAACCCTTGCTTACATTGTTTTTAAAAGAAGCCAAGATGAACAGAGCTGGGATCAGGAAAGACTTTGCTACCTACCCCGGTGTCATCCTGGGGACGGTTAAGAATAGCGTATTTTTAAATGTGCTTGATGGAAATCTAGCTGTGAAGTGTACAACTAGGGCAAAAGTGCTGCCAATGAATGGGTGGGTGTGTGTGGGGCACAATTTTTGGAAAAAAGGGAGGCTCCGCTTGGAGTAACCCTTGCCTACATTGTTTTTAAAAGAAGCCAAGATGAACAAGTCATGGTTCAGCAAAGACTTTGCTACCTACCCCGGTGTCATCCTGGGGACGGTTAAGAATAGCGTATTTTTGAATGTGCTTGATGCAAATCTAGCTGTGAATTGTACAACTGGGGCACAACTGCTGCCACTGAAGGGGTGGGTGTGTGTGGGGCCCAATTTTTGGAAAAAAGGAAGACTCCGTTTGGAGTAACCCTTGCTTACATTGTTTTTAAAAGAAGCCAAGATGAACAGAGTTGGGATCAGGAAAGACTTTGCTACCTACCCCGGTGTCATCCTGGGGACGGTTAAGAATAGCGTATTTTTAAATGTGCTTGATGCAAATCTAGCTGTGAAGTGTACAACTAGGGCACAAGTGCTGCCAATGAATGGGTGGGTGTGTGTGGGGCACAATTTTTGGAAAAAAGGGAGGCTCCGCTTGGAGTAACCCTTGCTTACATTGTTTTTAAAAGAAGCCAAGATGAACAAGTCATGGTTCAGCAAAGACTTTGCTACCTACCCCGGTGTCATCCTGGGGACGGTTAAGAATAGCGTATTTTTTAATGTGCTTGATGCAAATCTAGCTGTGAATTGTACAACTGGGGCACAACTGCTGCCACTGAAGGGGTGGGTGTGTGTGGGGCCCAATTTTTGGAAAAAAGGAAGACTCCGTTTGGAGTAACCCTTGCTTACATTGTTTTTAAAAGAAGCCAAGATGAACAGAGCTGGGATCAGGAAAGACTTTGCTACCTACCCCGGTGTCATCCTGGGGACGGTTAAGAATAGCGTATTTTTGAATGTGCTTGATGCAAATCTAGCTGTGAATTGTACATCTGGGGCACAACTGCTGCCACTGAAGGAGTGGGTGTGTGTGGGGCCCAATTTTTGGAAAAAAGGAAGACTCCGCTTGGAGTAACCCTTGCTTACATTGTTTTTAAAAGAAGCCAAGATGAACAGAGCTGGGATCAGGAAAGACTTTGCTACCTACCCCGGTGTCATCCTGGGGACGGTTAAGAATAGCGTATTTTTTAATGTGCTTGATGCAAATCTAGCTGTGAATTGTACAACTGGGGCACAACTGCTGCCACTGAAGGGGTGGGTGTGTGTGGGGCCCAATTTTTGGAAAAAAGGAAGACTCCGCTTGGAGTAACCCTTGCTTACATTGTTTTTAAAAGAAGCCAAGATGAACAGAGCTGGGATCAGGAAAGACTTTGCTACCTACCCCGGTGTCATCCTGGGGACGGTTAAGAATAGCGTATTTTTGAATGTGCTTGATGCAAATCTAGCTGTGAAGTGTACAACTAGGGCACAAGTGCTGCCACTGAATGGGTGGGTGTGTGTGGGGCACAATTTTTGGAAAAAAGGAAGACTCCGCTTGGAGTAACCCTTGCTTACATTGTTTTTAAAAGAAGCCAAGATGAACAGAGTTGGGATCAGGAAAGACTTTGCTACCTACCCCGGTGTCATCCTGGGGACGGTTAAGAATAGCGTATTTTTAAATGTGCTTGATGCAAATCTAGCTGTGAAGTGTACAACTAGGGCACAAGTGCTGCCAATGAATGGGTGGGTGTGTGTGGGGCACAATTTTTGGAAAAAAGGGAGGCTCCGCTTGGAGTAACCCTTGCTTACATTGTTTTTAAAAGAAGCCAAGATGAACAAGTCATGGTTCAGCAAAGACTTTGCTACCTACCCCGGTGTCATCCTGGGGACGGTTAAGAATAGCGTATTTTTTAATGTGCTTGATGCAAATCTAGCTGTGAATTGTACAACTGGGGCACAACTGCTTCCACTGAAGGGGTGGGTGTGTGTGGAGCCCAATTTTTGGAAAAAAGGAAGACTCCGTTTGGAGTAACCCTTGCTTACATTATTTTTAAAAGAAGCCAAGATGAACAGAGCTGGGATCAGGAAAGACTTTGCTACCTACCCCGGTGTCATCCTGGGGACGGTTAAGAATAGCGTATTTTTGAATGTGCTTGATGCAAATCTAGCTGTGAATTGTACAACTGGGGCACAACTGCTGCCACTGAAGGGGTGGGTGTGTGTGGGGCCCAATTTTTGGAAAAAAGGAAGACTCCGCTTGGAGTAACCCTTGCTTACATTGTTTTTAAAAGAAGCCAAGATGAACAGAGCTGGGATCAGGAAAGACTTTGCTACCTACCCCAGTGTCATCCTGGGGACGGTTAAGAATAGCGTATTTTTGAATGTGCTTGGTGCAAATCTAGCTGTGAAGTGTACAACTAGGGCACAAGTGCTGCCACTGAATGGGTGGGTGTGTGTGGGGCACAATTTTTGGAAAAAAGGGAGGCTCCGCTTGGAGTAACCCTTGCTTACATTGTTTTTAAAAGAAGCCAAGATGAACAAGTCATGGTTCAGCAAAGACTTTGCTACCTACCCCGGTGTCATCCTGGGAACGGTTAAGAATAGCGTATTTTTGAATGTGCTTGATGCAAATCTAGATGTGAATTGTACAACTGGGGCACAACTGCTGCCACTGAAGGGGTGGGTGTGTGTGGGGCCCAATTTTTGGAAAAAAGGAAGCCTTCGCTTGGAGTAACCCTTGCTTACATTGTTTTTAAAAGAAGCCAAGATGAACAGAGCTGGGATCAGGAAAGACTTTGCTACCTACCCCGGTGTCATCCTGGGGACGGTTAAGAATAGCGTATTTTTGAATGTGCTTGATGCAAATCTAGCTGTGAATTGTACATCTGGGGCACAACTGCTGCCACTGAAGGGGTGGGTGTGTGTGGGGCCCAATTTTTGGAAAAAAGGAAGACTCCGCTTGGAGTAACCCTTGCTTACATTGTTTTTAAAAGAAGCCAAGATGAACAGAGCTGGGATCAGGAAAGACTTTGCTACCTACCCCGGTGTCATCCTGGGGACGGTTAAGAATAGCGTATTTTTGAATGTGCTTGATGCAAATCTAGCTGTGAATTGTACAACTGGGGCACAACTGCTGCCACTGAATGGGTGGGTGTGTGTGGGGCCCAATTTTTGGAAAAAAGGAAGACTCCGCTTGGAGTAACCCTTGCTTACATTGTTTTTAAAAGAAGCCAAGATGAACAGAGCTGGGATCAGGAAAGACTTTGCTACCTACCCCGGTGTCATCCTGGGGACGGTTAAGAATAGCGTATTTTTGAATGTGCTTGATGCAAATCTAGCTGTGAATTGTACATCTGGGGCACAACTGCTGCCACTGAAGGGGTGGGTGTGTGTGGGGCCCAATTTTTGGAAAAAAGGAAGACTCCGCTTGGAGTAACCCTTGCTTACATTGTTTTTAAAAGAAGCCAAGATGAACAGAGCTGGGATCAGGAAAGACTTTGCTACCTACCCCGGTGTCATCCTGGGGACGGTTAAGAATAGCGTATTTTTGAATGTGCTTGATGCAAATCTAGCTGTGAATTGTACAACTGGGGCACAACTGCTGCCACTGAATGGGTGGGTGTGTGTGGGGCCCAATTTTTGGAAAAAAGGAAGACTCCGCTTGGAGTAACCCTTGCTTACATTGTTTTTAAAAGAAGCCAAGATGAACAGAGCTGGGATCAGGAAAGACTTTGCTACCTACCCCGGTGTCATCCTGGGGACGGTTAAGAATAGCGTATTTTTTAATGTGCTTGATGCAAATCTAGCTGTGAATTGTACAACTGGGGCACAACTGCTGCCACTGAAGGGGTGGGTGTGTGTGGGGCCCAATTTTTGGAAAAAAGGAAGACTCCGCTTGGAGTAACCCTTGCTTACATTGTTTTTAAAAGAAGCCAAGATGAACAGAGCTGGGATCAGGAAAGACTTTGCTACCTACCCCGGTGTCATCCTGGGGACGGTTAAGAATAGCGTATTTTTGAATGTGCTTGATGCAAATCTAGCTGTGAAGTGTACAACTAGGGCACAAGTGCTGCCACTGAATGGGTGGGTGTGTGTGGGGCCCAATTTTTGGAAAAAAAGGGAGACTCCGCTTGGAGTCACCTTGCGGTGTTTTACATGATTTTAGAAGGGCGTGCCATGCTTATATCTGTGTGTCCTCCTCTTTTTCCTTGTCCAGCTCTTTTGTTTTCGCATGAGTATATGTCCTTGTCACTTTCCCATGTGTTTGTGTTGTGTTGTGAGTTGTTTGTCACCTTTTGGACACCTTTGAGGGTGTTTTCTAGGTGTTTTTATGTGTTTGTGATTGACTGCCATTGTTTCCTATGCAGTTCGAGTTCGGTTCGTCGAACGTTCGACAAGCCGATCTCGAACGGGACGTCCGTTCGGCGAACCGACCTCGAGCCGAACCGCGACCGGTTCGCTCATCTCTACTGCTAACTAAGACACAAAGGATAGGATAGATCGCTGGGTGCAACCAGCAAAACCGTAATATATGCCAACTCCTGATGATCAAAATTCCCTTAGGACCACACGATCTTCCACCCACTGCATCAGGGAACTCTTGTGCAGGGCATCAGGCAGGATTAGTGTGACGCCCCAGGGGTGCCGATCCTGTTAAGGGACGCCACAGGGCTTGTTCAATACAGATAATGTCAGTTTTTATATGTCGTGACACCACTCACGGCTTGCGGTTAAAAATGTGAATCCCCGCCTCTGCAGGTTTTACGAGCATCTGGGGCAGATGGGGTCTGCATCCAGATGATGTAGCCTCCCGTGAGTGAGGCAGGCCCTAGGGGCTCGGGTGAGCAGGGTAGCGGGTCCCAGAATAACACAGGCTGAGTCCAGAAGTCTTTTCACTGGCTTTTACTCACTTTAGATGTTGCAGTGAGCTGACCCAGGCATTGCTGTGATGAACCAGGTAGGACCAGGGGCTCCTTTGGGCCAGTCTGAGGGTAACCTGTTAGCTCGCCTTCCTAGCACTCTGCGTTCGGATAAGCCCCTGACGTGGAGTACCATGGGGGTCTATCCAGGGAGTCGCTGCTGCCTTTTCTCCCCTGTGTTTGGCCCGTTTGCCGGCAGCATGGACCAAGTGAGATGGCTCCAGGCTCTGTCTTCTTATGGGTCCCTGCATTGCTGCTTAGGCTCAGACTCTGAAAGGTTGGTGAAGTACGTGTAGTTCCCCTCACTGGCAGGTTTAGCAGGTAGTTAAACTGGAGTTTGCTCTAGGGACCTGTACCCTGTATGTGCCTAGTCACCAGGAGCACCATACTGTTTCTCACCAGGTGACCGTTCTCCCCCACTAACGGTTACTACCCCGTGCAGGGTCTGACTAGTGGGAGCGCGCGTATCCGCCTCGCGACCGCCGCTCACCACCACCAGACTGGCTCTCTCCCTCCTTTCCTGACAACCTCTGCACTCTAGCTCCTAGCCACTCCACTAAATCCCTTGACAAGATTTGAAGGCCAGCCCCCTTCGGAGACCGCCCAAGGGTCCCATCTACTGGTGTGGGAGAACTGGTTGCTATGTGTCTGTGTGTACACAACTCGTTCTGGCCCTTAGAATTACCTAGAAGTACTGTCCCAGCATGGGTGTAATACTCAGTGGTGCCTGACTAGGTCAGGGGCGCCACATTAGCATCCAAGAGAGGTTGTCACAAAAATGGCATAGTAGCAACTACCATAAGCAGAAAAATATTCTATGTCCATTACGACTAATAATGAGCAGCACATAGAAGTGAAATACTAAATACAACAAAAAGTGAATATGCAAAAATAGTGGAAAAAAGCCTTCACTAGATTTTCAGCAACGTCCTTTTGATAAAGATCATCAGTGGGAACACAATGGAACAGATAAGTGCATATTTAAGCAAAAAAAGCAGTACAATGTTCAGACAGAGAGAAAAAACCTACACAAAGTGTATTTTCACTGAGAATGAACAGTTTCCATAGCATTTCAATATGAATTGAAACAGAATCAAATAAACATTGCACACAAGAGAAAAATGCATGAAAACCATTCAGTCACAGGAAATAAGACAAAGTACTTATCCCTGGCTCCAAAAAGCGAGATCAAGATAACTAGGAAAAAAGGCAAAAATTGTAACCAAAAAGCAGATACACTGTAGCTGACAGCGCTGGAGATCTCCAAGGGAAAAAAAACAAGCTTGAGCACGCTGAAGAAATGTCCAGCGGTTCACAGGCACACAACCGATATGACAGGACGACCTGGTGTTCAAGACATGTTCACTGGAGCTAGATTTACACAGGAAAATGATATCACTGGTGTCAGTCTGAGGCAGAATCCATTCCTTTATACACAAGGGCTGGACATGATTGGCCCACTGGGATTAGAGCCAAGCTCCGCACCTGTCTTAGTGACAAACACAGCACCTGACTCACTTCCAGCACTGGCCACTATAGGTAGCCCAGAAGCATACTCAAGAAGAATCTTAACCTTTTCACAACCAGCAACAGCCAACCTGACAGAAACACCATCCATAACACCATGTGTCACTGCTGTGCAAGGACACTATGGGTACTCTGGGGCAATTGATTAAACTGTCCTGGTTTTTGCCCTCAATTTTGGGAAATGTGGAAGCTCCAACTTGGGTCTCCAAGTTATGTCTTCTCTGCAGAGGCTGAGGTCTCAGAGGAATAGGCCTACGCCTGTCGCTCATCCATCTATTTACCTGTAAATTTTAGTGCATGGCCCATGCTTCACTGCTGTGCAAAGACAGCAGTCTTTTTGTGTGTTGCCTGTAGCAGTAAGGCTATGTGCGCACTTACCGGATTTTGCCGCGGATTTTCCGCGGATTTGCTGCATGTTTCGCTGCAGAAAATGTTCATAACATCTCTGCAGTGAATCACCAGCAAATCCTATGGAGAAAAAAAATCCTGTGCGCACTAGGCGGAATTTGACAGCTGCATGTTTTGCTGCGGGAATCCCGCAGCAAAAACAAGTGCATGTCACTTCTTTTCCGCACATCGCTGCGGGATTTCACTCCATTGACTCAATGTTAATCATGAAATCCCGCAGGGAATAACGCAGGCAGCAAATTCTGTGCGGTTCACTGCGTTTTCCTGCGTTATTCCCTGCGGTATTTCGCGGTTCACCTCCGGTAATGTGCATCGCTTGTCTGCGGTTTTGCAGGGAAGTGATGTCATTACAGGAAGAGGAAGCCGTGCAGAGAGTAAACAAAAACACATCACAGACATAGAACACATCACAGACACAGACACATAGACACAGACACATAGAACACACATAGAAAGAAAACGGAAATATAGAAAAAAAAGAACGTGGGCTCCGCTGCATATTTACCGTCCAGCCGAGGTAAGCACACAGCGGCGGCCCGGTATTCTCAGGCTGGGGAGGGAGAGGGGCAGGGGTAATGTCCCCCGCCTCACTCCCCCTCCGGCAGCCGAGAATATCAGCCGCAGCTGCCCCGGGACTGTCGCATGCAATATGCGGCACTACCGGAGTGTCCTCGGCTCTTCTTGCCACCGTGTAGCAGTGGTGGCAAGGTAATACAAGGGGTTAATGGTGGTGGGGGACCACCGCCATTAACCCCAGGCTTGATCATGGCAGCGTCTATGTGACAGCTGACATGATCAACCCGTAAGTAAAGTGAAAAAAACACAGACACCGAAAAATCCTTTATTTTAAATAAAACCAACAAGCCTCGTTCACCATTTTATTAACCCCCCCAAACAAAGCTCCGGCGTAATCCACACAGCTCCGGCATAATCCACAGGGTCCTGCACTGCTGACATCCAGCCGCGACTGTCACAGACACAGCGCTGAACGAAAGCAGCAGACAGCAGAGGTAATTACCGGTCATTTCCCACGGCCGGTAATGTGAACTCACTGCCGACCGTGGGAAATGCAGCGATCTGTCCTCTATCTATCCCTCTATCTATCTGTCTGTCTATCTATCTATCCCTCTATCTATTCTTCTGTCTATCTACTATCAGAATTAAATGTATTTTTTTTTTTTTTTCTTCAATGTGCTTTATTGCATTGAATGCAATAAAGCACATCCCAACCCGCACGCGGCAAAACCGCGGTAATACCGCGAACAATACCGCGGTAAAACCGCAGCAAACCGCGGCAAACCGCATGCGGTTTTCGGGTGCGGTTTCCCGCAGTTTTTTACCGCGGGTGCGGTAATCTTTGAGAGCATGCGGAATTTACGCAAGGAAATTTCATATCCCAGTGCGCACAGAGCCTAAGGCTCCCAGACTGGCAGGCATGTAGCTACTTTTCACTCATCTACCTATCTTACAATCCTTAAATGTGTCTAGCAATAACAGTCTATGAAGCTAATATGGCTGCCATCTGAGTGTGGCTGAACAGAACAACAGTTTAAGCTGTTGCATGAAGTATGAGGCTCCCAGCCCACAAGGTCTATGCCTGTCACTCCTCCACCTCAATATTTCTTATATAAATAGTCTAGGAAGCTAATGGCTGTGTCTCAACAGTGTGGCTCTACTGTAAATGGTTTGAGCTGTTTTTGCAGCTTTTGAACTCCACTAAATGGGTTTTCTATGCCTTTGCTTTTGCCTCCCATTGAATTGAATGGGGTTCGGATATGTTTGTCGAGCCGTTCTACAAACACAGTTAAAGTTGGTGGACACAAACAAAATCGAACCATGGGAAGTTTCCTCATGTAAAGTGATAACTTGTTTTCACCAAAGATCCAATTTAATGCAAATTACCATAATTGTACATCCCAGTTATGGCATGGATATAGAAAATGAGCAGCTGCTTCCTGTACTTCCTATGTTTCACAGCTGATGCTCCACTATAACGGGGATAACAACAGAAATTTGCATTTAGCTATAGAGTGGGCCCCTGGAGTTAATTTCCCCTCTGTGCCCCAGACACCCCAGTACAACCCTGCTTACAACAATTATGGTTCTATTGCTCAGTAGTATATTGAACTTGGCAAACACTTTTGAAGGCTAGCGATTCCACCAATGAATTTTTAAAGGGGCATACCTGTTCATTTAAAGTCATTCCAGGTGATTAGGCCCGGCTCCAGGTTTTCGTGGGCCCCAGGCAAAAAAGTCTCAGAGGTCCTTATGCAGAAGCAGACACGCACATACACAGATGCATAGACATACAGGCATGTGAACATATACAGTTGAAACCAGAAGTTTACATACACTATATAAAAATACACAAATGCATGTTTTCCTCACTATGTGACAAGAAATCAAAATAAACCTTTCCCATTTTTGGTCATTTAGGATGGCCTAAATTATATATATTTGCCAAATACCAGAATAATGAGAGAGAGAGAGAGAGAGTGTGTGTGTTTTAAGGCATGCTTATCACTTTCTGAAAAGTCAAAAGTTTACATACACTAAGAGAACTATGCCTTTAAACAATATAGGATGGACTATATGATTATGTCATGTCTTTGGAAGCTTCTAATAGGTTTATTGGTATCATCTGAGTTAATTAGAGATATACCTGTGGATGTATTTTATTGCACACCTGAAGCACACTACATCTTTGTGTAGCATCATGGGAAAGTCAAAATAAATCAGCCAAGATCTCAGGAAGAGTGCACAAGTCTGGCTCATTATTTGGTGTAATTTCCAGATACCTGAAGGGGCATCGTTCATCTGTACAAACAATTATATGCAAATAAAAACAAGATGGGAATGTCCAGCCATCATACCGCTCAGGAAGGGGTCAGGTTCTGTGTACCAAAGATGAACATGCTTTGGTCAGACACATGCAAATCAACCCAAGAGCAAAAGCAAAAGACCTTGGTGATGGAAGCTGGTAAGATTGGGTCATTATATACAGTGAAAGAAGTACTGTATCAACATGAGCTAAAAGGCCACTCTGCCAGGAAGAAGCCATTACTCCAAAAGAAACATAAAAAAGTCAAATCAGTGTTAGCAAATGCACACAGGAATAAAGACCTTCATTTTTGGAGACATGTCCTATGGTCTGATGAAGCTAAATCTGAACTAATTGGCCATAATGACCAGCGTTACATTTTTTAGGAAAAAGTGAAAAGCTTTGAAGCCTAAGAACCATATCCCAACTGTGAAACATGAGGGTGGCAGCATCATGTTGTGGGGTTGTTTTGCTGCATAAAGGACTGGTGCACTTCACAAAATAGATGGTATCATGAAGATTATGTAGCAATACTGAAGCAACATCTCAAGACATCAGCCAGGAACTTAAAGCTTGGGCAGAAATGGGTCTTCCAAATGCTCAATGACCCGAAGCATACTGCCAAACTGGTTACAAAGTGGCTTAAGGAAAACAAAGTCAATGTTTTGGAGTGGCCATCAACGTTTGACATTGCAGAAAGTAATACAAATGCCTTAAAACATGTTATTCTGGCATTTAGCAAATATAAATAACTAGAAGGTGGCCCGATTCTAACGTATCAGGTAGTCTAAAATGTGTATGTAGGTTAGCAGATTGAATAATAAGGTAATGGATGGACTGGATGGGTTAGGATTAATTTAGTATTCTTATAATTGTTTATTGGTTTTAAAAGGACAAAAACCAGAAGGAACAGTTTTAATAGACGAGTCTAATGTTTAATGATGTCCATGGCTTGTAATGAAAGAAGACCATGAACAGTGTAAAGTTCAGTAAAAATATGCTGATGCTGTGATGTGGCCCAATGCTGGTATGTGCCCCCATCGTGGTGCAGCCACCATACTGACATGTTCCCCCATCCTGGGGGTAATGTGTGCGGGGGGTGAACTTCGGGGTGGGTTGAGCCAAGCGGGGCCATGGCACTGAGGACGTCAGTGCCGGGAACTGCATGGCTGGGGACAGGTGACTATCCAGATGTGTGTGTATGTGTGTATGTGTTCGGGCACTTTCACACTTGCGTTCAGCGCAATCCGAAGCTATGGAGAATAGCGCAGTCCGTTAACGCACTGCGATATTCTCCATAGACTTGTATTGACGACGCACTGTAACGCAAATGTCTGCGTTGCATCCGCTGGATGCAAATTAAATTAAATTAAATTAACGGCGCAGCATCAGGCGGAGGGAATGCTGCATGTAGCATTTTTAGGTCGTTACAATATCGCACCTTGACAGATTCCGTTAGAATCCGCCAAGGTGTCTAATGATTGTCTATGGGCGCAGATTCCGCCGCAATGCACTAAGCGGCGGAATCTGCTGACAGATTCCGTCACGTTTTACTGCGCATGCTCAGCATGTCCAGCAGAAATCGTTTAAAATCAGTCCTGGTCTCTCTCCCCCCTCTCTCCTTTCCCCTCTCCCCCACTTCTCCCCCTCTCTCATACTCACCGATCACCGGCACGGAGCTGCACAGCTGTCACACTGCTCTGGTGGCTTCTCCTGCTTTTGAAAATGCCGGCCGCTCATTATTCAATCTCGTATTCCCTGCTTCTGCCGCCCACCGCCGCCTATGATTGGTTGCAGTCAGACAAGCCCTCACGCTGAGTTACAGCTGTCTCACTGCAACCAATCACAGCCGCCAGAAGGCGGGTCTATATCGTGTGGTACAATAAATAAGTAATTAAAAAAAAACAAAAAACCTGTGGCCCCACCCAATTTTGATACCAGCCAAGATAAAGCCACACGTCTGAAAGCTGGTATTGTCAGGATGGGAAGCGCCACGTTATGGGGAGCCCACCACCCTAACAATATCAGCCAGCAGCCACCCGGAATTGCCGCATGCATTAGATGTGACAGTCCCAGGACTCTCCCCGGCTCATCCCGAATTGCCCTGGTGCGGTGGCAATCAGGGTAATAAGGAGTTAAATGGCAGCTTATAGCTGCCACTAAGTCCTAGGTTAATCATAGCAGGCGTCTTTCCGAGATACCTTCCATGATTAACCTGTAAGTGAAAATAAATAGACACACACATCGAAAAATCCTTTATTTGGAAAAAAAGACAAACCCCCCCCCTCATTTACCACTTCATTAATTCCCAAACACCCATCTAGGTCCGATGTAATCCCCACGACGCTTTCAGCTCTGCTACATGAAGCTGACAGGGAGCGCCGTAGAACACGACCGCTCAGTGTCAGCTCCACGTAGCAACTGAAGTGAGCCGCGCTGTCACTGGAGACTTCACTCAGGTAGTGTTTGCGTGTGTGCGGGGATAATGGGTGCAGTAGTGCCGAGGTGTGTGCGGGGATGATGATGGGTGCGGTAGTGCCGGGGTGTGTAATGGGATGATGATGATTGTGGTTGTGCCTGGGTGTGTGCGGGGATGATGATGGGTGCGGTAGTGCCGGGGTGTGTGCGGGGATGATGACAGGTGCGGTAGTGCCGGGGTGTGTGCGGGGATGATGATGGGAGCGATAGTGCCTGCGTGTGTGCGGGGATGATGGGAGCGGTAGTGCCTGCGTGTGTGCGGGGATGATGGGTGCAGTAGTGCCGGGGTGTGTGCAGTGATGATGATGGGAGCGGTAGTGCCTGCGTGTGTGCGGGGATGATGGGAGCGGTAGTGCCTGCGTGTGTGTGGGGATGATACGAGCAGTAGTGCCAGGGTGTGTGCAGTGATGATGATGGGAGCGGTAGTGCCTGTCTTGTGTGCGGGGTTGATGGGTGCAGTAGTGCCGGGGTGTGTGTTCAGTGTATACATGCGAAGGGCGGAGTGCGGGGGAGTGGAGCCAAGCGGGGCCATGGCACTGAGGACGTCAGTGCCGGGGACTGCATGGCTGGGGACAGGTGACTATTCGTGTGTGTGTGTGTGTGTATATAGGGCGGAGTGCGGGGGGTGTGTAGCCGAGTTACGCTGGTAACCATGGTACACAATCGGGTAACTATGCAAAGCGCTTTGCTTAGTTACCAGATGTGTACCATGGTTACCAGCGTACGCCGGCTCCTGCCACAATCCCAGCAATGCAAGGGTATGTCTCGGCCAGGTTCCCGGTGGGGGCTCCCGGGCGTGCAGCAGTCACCCGGGAGTCGGGGCCCCGTGTGGGTGCAGGGAAGGTGTCGGGCGTCATCCTGTCGCGCCGTAGTGCGTGATGTTCACCTAGCTGAGCCGTTGGTCGCAGGCTCTTTAGCGCATGCACTGTGGCGACGGTTGTCACTGTAATGACGTCATTTTGGAGCAAGAAAGACAGACAGACAGAATAAGGCAATTATATATATAGATTTTGGTAATAGACCTCACTGGGGAAACTGGGTGGCATAAACATCACTGAGGGGCATTGACATCACTGGAGTAGCATAGACAGCACTGGGTAGGCATAGACAGCACTGTGGATCATAGACATTACTCTGGGGCATACACATTACTTTTGGAGCATACACATTACTGGAGGACTTACACAGTACTAGGCAGCATACACAGTGCTGGGGACATGCACTTTTCTGTGGGGCATATATGTAACTGGGGACATACAAGTTACTAGGGGGAATTCACGCTATTGGGAAGCATGTGTGCCGCCCTAGCAGCAGTCGGACTGCTCGGAACCGGGAGATGTCAGTGGCTCGAGTGGCCCGGGTCCATGGCTAGGTAGATACTTCGATGAAAAGTGGGGTTATTTACAGGGGAGAATGTTCGTGACGCCACCTGCGGTGTGCGGTAATGAGTACTGCCGCTGCTGTATGGCAGTGCCGGGGAAGATGGTGTGGGGCAGCCATGATGGAGGTTCCCTCCGCAGGTAGGGAGGCCTTGGGACTCAGGGTCGAGGAAAGGTAGGAACAGTCTATGGGCCCTCTTGGTGTTGGATAGGGGGAAGGTGCAAAGGAAATCTATATTGATATTGGGCCGGCAGGGAGCTGGGGAGCCAGGGTACTCACTCAGGTGTGATGACGCATTCAGGAGACACAGATGCTGGGGTAAACCAAGTCTCTGGGTATCGCTGCCCTCGGTGACAGTACGTCCAGCGGTCCGTTCGGTGATTCTTTGGTAGACTGGAGCCTTCCTCCATACACTGTGTACTCTGTGTGTCCCTGGCCCCATTGGCTTGAAACCTCCGGGTCCCGTCTCTCTTTTTACTGGGGACCTGCTCTTAGCAGCTGGCACATGGGATTTCTGTGGACTGCTCTGTGTGGGAAGTCCTATCCCTCCATTGTGCTGATGCCGCTAATCTCTGATCCATTGCAGATAGCATGTGAAGCTACTACCCGCTGCAGGCTAATTGCCAGGTTGCGTGAAGCTACTTCCCGACTTATGGGCCTGTCCCCTGCTGTGGCTCAGCCCCCAGACCGGTTACTGTGGATCCGATGTTTGATGGTCCTCTTGGCCCATCCAGCCCTGTCCTCCAGTTCCCCACGAATGGGTCTCCATCTCCTCAGGCTTAGGCCACACAGCCAGAGTCTCCTCAGGGAGCTCCTACTCCCTAGGTCCGTTACTACCAACTGACTAACTGACTAACTGACTCCTCCCACCAGCCTGTTTGACTCATAGGTGGGCAGTTCCTTTCCCAGCTGGAACCACGCCCCCGGTGTGCCTGACAAGTGTAGTGTTTGGGTGACTAGGATTTGTGCTGTTGGTACAGAATCACTGTTGCGGACCCCGGAACCAAGGAGGGTGGGCCCTGCACCAAGGATAGTGAGTAGTGCAGTTCCCTTCAATACCCTGAACTAGTCCAGGGGCATCACACATACACATTACTGGGGGGTGTACAAATTACTGGTGAGCATACACATTACTGGGGCCAGTGGCAGGCATACACATACTGGGGATGCTGAGGGGCATAAACATTACAGGGGCCCATGGGGAGGCTTAAACATTACTGGGGCCCATGGGGCATGCACATACTGAGGCAAGTGGGTTACATGCAAATACAGGGGACGCTGAGAGTCATACACATTACTGGTGCAAGTGGGGGTGTACAAATACTGAAGACACTAAGGGGCATACATAATACTGGGGCGAATTGGAGGCATACACATTTCTGGGGCCAGCGGGGACATGCACATTACTGGAGTCGGTTGGGTTCAAACACATTACTGGGGCCAGTGGGGGGCATACACATACTAGGCGTGCTAAGGGCTATACGCATACTGAGAAAACTAGAAGCACAAACCCCAGTGGAGGATGCTGGAAGTACATGCAGCACTGGGGGAGGATGAAGGCTGGCAGCCACTCCTCTTTATCTTTATCCCGCACTCCGCCCACAGATGAACCCTGTCCTGCAATGCATGGACCCACAGCCAACAAAGTGTGGTCCCTGGAAATCTACCGCAGCAAAGATGGCGACCTGCTATTGCCAACCGTGAGTGGACCTTCAGTCTGTCCAGGGCCCCAGCACTTGTGCGGGTGCTGATGCTGGCCCTGCAGTTGACTATCTGATTAAGTTTTTTCAGAGAATCCCAAATGAGTGTAAATCTGTCATCAGCATAAAATAGATGTATTTAAAGGAGTCATAGGTATAGCCCATATTCTGCTTGATCTCCCATGTATTTCTTTACGCCATGTCCATATGTGTTCCTGTTGAGGAGGACCTTTACATCAAATACTTAATTAACCTTTTGATAAGGGATTGTATGAAATATATCGTTTTGCCTTACATAATTCAGGTTTCAGATCATATAAATGACACAGATATAAAGATGGCCGCTATTTCCTGTTATCCACACCTTGCTTGGAATGCAAGGAATGTCCAGATGAAAGAAGATACCATATAAGGGAAGACTGGTCAAGCTGGAAATCACAGACCAAACCATCAGCATGGATGCACCAGATGACGTCCCTCCCATCGTCATGGTTTCATCCACTGGAGTCAGACCCGCCCATCAACAGCAACACGGATCTCCCCATTGGCTAGCTCATGAACTGTCCCACTAAATATGCATATCTGAACTTGTGTACGCCCCTAGCCTATATCAAGAGGACGCATGAGTCCCCTCTGTCTGTTTTGGTGCCATTTTCTACTGTGACCAAGAAGAGACTTCATATCCGACTGTGTCTGGTGTGAATTCTTTTATGCATGCACTTGGCCCATATCAATTCGGCCAGGCAATAGGCAACTAGTGATCTCTGGTTAAGAGTTCAACCTAACATTCCTTCGGGATTTTGCTGCTTTCAAACTGAATCAACAATGTACAACTAGAAAAAATAATGCATTAATACTAATATATAATTTTGACTGATATTGTAGAAAATTTAATTTTCTAAGATTCACAAGTACCAAGATCTAGGGCACAGATTAGGAGTGCACTTTTCTAGCAAGATGTTTCTGAGAATACAAATTGTAAATTGCTTTTTAAAACAGAATTAATTGAAAATTTTACAAATTGTACAAGTAACCAGTTTTCTAGGCATAGTGGGGGATACGCATGAACTTATACTATTGACAAATATCAAAATTATACACACCAAGGGGATTATTGCATAATGAGATCTGACTAAATGTGGTTTGCACTTATCTTCCAGAAAAGAAATTACGTAATTTTTTTTTTTAATCCTTTACAATCTGAAAGCTATTGCAGTGTAGTGGGTTAACTTGAAATACAATTAAGTTTCTCAGTGATGGTAAATTGTGAATAGAAATGTAGTGAGCTGTAAAATGAGTAGATAGAACTGGAAAACCTGTAATAAAAGGCATTCAGGTGCTGTAACTAGTGATGAGCAAGCACTAAAATGCTCGGGTGCTCGTTACTCAAGTCGAGCAATTTATAATGTTCAGGTGCTCATCTCAAGTAACAAGTATAATGGGAGTCAATGGGAAACTAAACCATTTTTCTGGCAGACCTCCTCCCCTCTCCTCACCCCCCTCCCCCCAAGAGGTATCGGTGGGCCTGAAAATAACTTAAATGGATGGAAACACCTCTGAAATTGAATGGGAACAGCATGGGAAGATGCCTGGACAAATCCTTGACTCCCAAGTCACTGCTGGGAACAATATTATCTGAGTATTCTGGCACTTTTACAGACTGACAATAAAACATACTGGAAAACACATTCGAAAATCGCCTTGCTATGCTCATCAACAGAGCTTTAAACTAGAACAGCATGGGAAGGGAAGAAAAAGTCCAGGGAATGCCATACAGGTGACAAATACTATTGAAAACTCTGCTGTTAGAAATAAAAAGGAAGAACTAAGACAAAAAAATCTGAATAATGGAAATATGGGGGAATGTGAAAACAATCACAAACTAAAATGTTTTTATACAAATGAACAAAGAATGGGCAACAAACAAGGAGAATTGGAGTTACTAACTCAGGAAAAGAAATATGATGTCATTGGCATCACTGAAACTTTGTGGAACGATACACATGACTGGAATACAAGGCTAAAAGGATACAACTTATTTGCAAGAAACAGACATAATAAACGAAGAGAAGGTGTCACATTGTATGTTAGAAAATTCTATATCTCCACATAATTGAAGCTTGAAAGACTGGGAGTTCTGTGGAAGTTGTTTGGGTAAGAATATGAGGAGAAAACAAGGGAAAGAACACCATTGTAGGTAAGGGTGGCTGGGACCCTGGGAAGCAGTGACCATGCTATCATAGAGTTTTGGATAACTAGAGGAGCAAGACCTGTGAAAACTCAGACTTCAAGGCTGGATTCAGAAAGGCAGATTTTAAGGGACTCATAAAGAGGATAGCAGGGTTTCAATGCCCTTATGTCCTTAAAAGAGGGAAGAATAAGAAGCATTTAAGGAAATCAGGATGGATGAACACTGAACTTAAACACATGCTAAAAAGGAAGAAAGAAATGTTTATTAAATGGAAAGAGGGAGGCATATCTAAAGAAGAATATAACACCATCTGCAAAACCTGCAGGGCACACATCAGATTAGCCAAAGCTGATAATGAAATAAGGCTTGCAAGAGATGTCAAAAGCAATAAAAAAGGATTTTGGAGTTATGTCAAAAATAAAAGAAAAGTCAAAGATGTTATAGGAATTTTACAGGATGAAAATGGTGAAGTTGTAAAAAATGTAGTTGAGAAGGCCGAACCTTTAAATTGTTGTTTTGCATCTGTTTTCTCTGAAAAAGTAAATCTAAAATCAACTGATCTTCACCATTCTATTGTAGGATTAGAATAATCCAGGCCATCAATAAACAAAGAGATAGTGAGGGAATACTTAGCTAACATTAATGAATTCAAGTACCCAGGTCCACATGAATTACACCCCAGAGTACTGAAGGAGATAGCAGAGGAAATATTAGAACCACTCTTCATAATTTTTGAAAATTCTTGGAGAACAGGAGAAGTTCCCGAAGACTGGAGAAGAACAAATATTGTCCCTATCTTCAAAAAGGGGAAGAAGGTGGACCCAGGGAACTAGAGGCCTGTGAGCCTGTCTTCCATACCAGGAAAGATCTTTGAACAAATTATTAAACAACTTTTATGCAAGTACCTGGATGAGAATGAAGTGATTAACCAGAGCCAGCATGGGTTTGTAACTAATAAGTCATGTCAGACTAACTTAATTTCCTTCTATGACAAAATCACTGACTGGGTGGATCAGGGAAATGCAGTAGATATAGTATATCTTGACTTCAGCAAAGCATTTGCTGCTGAACCCGCCGCCATTTCGTTCTCCAGTATTCTTACACGACGGCCTGACCCCGCTGTTCTGGGCCGTCTCCCTGCCATTGCCGCTGCTTCCGTCACTGGAGCCCTATGCTCCTGCATAGGCACCGCCGCTCGATTTATTTTTCTTAGGCCGCTTGCGACCGCTGCAGTGTCCCTTGTTAAAAACTCCTGGTCCTGGTCATGTGACCCCGTAAAATCCTGATCTTGGTCATGTGACCCCGTTGCTGTGCCACGTGACCGCAGCGCCGCCCCACGTGACTCCGTTGCCTGCCCACGTGACCGCCGCGCCGCCCCACGTGACTGCTGCGCCGCCCCACGTGACCGCGGCACCGCCCCACATGACCGTAGTGCAGACCCACCCGACCATGCTGGGTCAAGCGAGCACGCCGTGTCAGCAGAGTGCACGGTTCACGTGAGCGGGCAGGGCCAGGTGAGCGGGCAGGGACAGGTGAGCTGGCAGGGTCAGGTGACCGGGCCTGGCCATGTGTTCACGACGCACGCGTCATCACAGCGCGCCACGACCCGGAAGTAGTAGAGAGGCCAGCCACGTGATTCATCGCCCCGCTGCCTTGCTTCTTGCGTCCCAACTTCTGTCTCAGGCTCCACGATGTTCTGTCTTCAGTATCCACCGCCGTTGCCGCTGCCAGGGTTCTTCCGCTGGGGCTCCTCTTCCTCTGCATGCTTCTTGGTGTTGTCTCCAGGCTGAGCCGCTTTGGAGGCAGAGAGGTCACATCTTCAGAGTCTCCGACTTCACTGGACCATCGCTGCAGCTGTTCCTCCATCCAGTGCTGGCCGTGCTGCTGCAAAATCCTCTTCATCTGTGCCACAAGGCCCTCCATCTTCAGGATCCAAACGAATCAGGACGTCCAGGTAAGAATGATTCAGAATGCTATCCAGGTATGAATGCTGACCCTCACCCCTAACCTGACCTATATATAAGAGCCGCTCTAGCACCACCCCCTGACCAATCAAACTGATCCTTGATCCTAGCTGCCCCTTTAGTTCCACTCCCAGTTTTCCTGTACGACTAAACATAATTTACATTTAACCCTTTATTAACCCTCTGGCCTAGCATCCCTCCTAGTCATGCTGCCCTCCCTTGAGCCACCCCTGGGGCAACAGTCCGGGCTATTCCTTTGGTTTAAAAGATGTTTTCCCAAAAGTATTACCCAAGACTGGGTTTACAAATCTGAGGACAGTACAGGATTGTTTTGATTTTTCTTTTTAAATCTCAATGCCATGTTGGCCATGAAACAGAGCATCACAGTAGAAGTTGTGCTATACAATATTTAGAGGAGTATTTGTTATGCATTACCGCATCTGAATATAGGATTATATATCAAGCGATAGCATTATAAAGTATGTTTGCATTAGAGATGGGGGGAGATCATTTAAAATTTGCAGATTAGCAGAATGTTACCAAATCACTTGACTTGTGGCAGAAAATTTTTCACAAATATCAATGCTCAGAAGGATAATAAGGGAGAGAGAATTTTCAATATCATATGTAAATTCCAGTTATCCAGTGGAATCTGGAAATGGAAACCGTCTCGGCCATACAAGCTGCCATTTCTCTACCTGACTGGGCTCAACTGCAAACATTGATCTCTGACTGACCACCAATGTAAAAGGTAGGATATTCCACTAGATGTCACAGCTGAAGGGCATTATGGGAAAGGTTTCCCTTCTGCAGTGTAGGCAATGATGTCGGGCAATTTTTTTTGGGTGAATCACTAATCAAATTTCAAACAGTTCAAATTTGATCAATCCATTTATCTCTATTCTGTATATCAACGTGATAGCACTGTTATTAGGATTTCTTTTTTGTACTCACATGTGTTAGATTGTTTTAAGGGTACTTTACACACTGCAATATCGGTACCGATATCACTAGCAAGCGCACCCGCCCCCGTCGGTTGTGTGTCACGGGCAAATTGCTGCCCGTGGCGCACAAAATCGCAAACACCCGTCACACGGACTTACCTTCCCTGTGACGTCGCTCTGGACGGCGAACCGCCTCCTTTCTAAGGGGGCGGTTCGTTTGGCTTCACAGCGACGTCACACGGCAGCTGTCCAATAGCAGAGGAGGGTCAGAAATGAGCGGCCGGAATATTCCGCTCACCTCCTTCCTTCCTCATTGCCGGTGAACGCAGGTAAAGAGATGTTCGTCTTTCCTGCGGTGTCAGACATAGCGATGTGTGCTGCCGCAGGAACGACGAACAACATCGTACCTGCAGCACCAACGATATTTGGAAAAGGAGCGACGTGTAAACGAGCAACGATTTTTCACGTTTTTGCGCTCGTTGATTGTCGCTCCTTGGTGTCACATGCTGCGATGTCGCTAATAGCGCTAGATGTGTGTCACTAACGACGTGACCCTAACGATATATCGTTAGCAATGTTGCAGCGTGTAAAGTACCCTTTAGTCTTACTGTTGCTGGCTATAACTTGTTAATAAGGTTGAAATAAAACTGCATCATAGAAAGACTTGTACTTTTTAATAAATTGGTAAATTGTTAACTATCTATAACTGCCCCTTGTCTAAATTATGTGTTTGGGAATTGAAAGCAGTTGCCATTTTCTTATTTTGTGCAGCCTATGGTTAGGAGAGATGCAGTTTATCATTAGGGAATAAAAAAAAAGCCTAAAACAGTGTGTGCAACAAACCAAAAAAGATCCCAGTGGTCAAAAACACCAATAAATGAGATGAGAGGAAGACCACTGGTAAAAGAAGAGACCAAGGACAAGTACTTAGTGAAATACAAAATCCATTTTAATGAGGTGCACGTGACATAAGGACAGACAGTAGTGACGAATAGATCTAAAAATCGTCAGACACACAGAGTTGCACAAACACCACCAGCAGGTATAATGAGGCTGCTAGAAACAAGGGGTTAATATCAGAAACCGGATAACCAGACAAGTAGGGAAAACATGTAATTGAGAGTAAACTAATTATAGTCACCAGTGTGTTTCTCTCCCTATGTAACCACTAAAGGCTACTTTACACACTGCGATATCGGTCCCGATATCGCTAGTGTGCTTACCCGCCCCCATCTGTTGCGCGACACGGGCAAATCGCTGCCCGTGCCGCACAACATTGCGCAGACCCGTCACACATATTTACCTGCCCGGCGACGTCACTGTGACCGGCGAACTGCCTCCTTTCTAAGGGGGCGGTCCGTGCGGCGTCACAGCGATGTCACTAAGCGACCGCCCAATAGCAGCGGAGGGGCGGAGCTGAGCGGGACGTAACATCCCGCCCACCTCCTTCCTTCCACATTGCGGCCGGGAGGCAGGTAGGAGAGTTTCCTCGTTCCTGTGGCGTCACACATAGCGATGTGTGCTGCCGCAGGAGTGACGAACTACATCGTTACTGCTGCAGTAACGATAATCGAGAATGGACCCCCATGTCACCGATGAGCGATTTTGCACGTTTTTGCAACGATGCAAAATCGCTCATCGGTGTCACACGCAGCAACATCGCTAATGCGGCCGGATGTGCGTCACAAATTCCGTGACCCCAACGACTCCGCATTAGCGATGTCGCAGCGTGTAAAGCCCCCTTTAGATAACATGTCAATTAAATGTATAGTTAAGGGAAATTACCTTGAGACATGTTGGAAGGTGCTAGCAGACAGGCTGGTGCTGGTAGGCGGGGCCTCGACGCGCATTTCACTGGGCGTGGCTTCATCAGGAGGCTTAGCCATAGTGCAGCCTATGATTAGGAGAGATGCAGTTTATCATTGGGGAATAAAAAAAGAGCCTAAAACAGTGTGTGGGCTGCTACTGTAGAACTGGACATCATATCAAATGGAAGGGGTAATCTCAGTCTATGAATAATAATATATAGATTCAAGTAATGGGAAAATAGAGGTTGGAGAGATGCAAGGCTGTCAATTGATTGTCACACGATATAGTGCAGAAAAATGCTTTAATTACACCAATTAGGAGAGTTTAAGTCCCCCCAGTTCTGTTATTTCAAAATATAGAAAATTACTGAACCCAAGGCTAGTCTGTCAGAGATAGAATGCATCCTGACTTATTAAATTAACAAGCAATAAGCCATAAGCAACATTTTTTTCAATTTCTTTATCATTCTTTTCATAAAGTTTTTTTTTCTATTTTAAAAACAAAAGAATATTTCCAACAATTTAAACTCAACTATCTACTTCACAAAATGTGTGTTTTAATTATTTTTTTTAAATATTTTTGCACACTTGTTTTAATATTTCATTATTACACCCATATACGCCATACAAATTTAGTGGCTTTAGCAGTTGTTGGCTTTTGTGCTTGTGCCTACTAGAGATGAGTGAACTTTTCAAAATCTAGTTTGCCGATCTTTACCGAGCTTCCCAGTGTTCATCGAACTGTTCGGTGAACAGTTCAGCAAAATATCGAGCCCATTGAATTTAATTGGAGGCCAAACTTATGTGTTGTAAAATGGTGTTAGGGGGTTCTGAAAGAAAGAACAAAAAGCAGGACATATTTACCGAGTCTCCGGAGTGGCTCCCGCAGCTGTACTTTCAGGGCCGCTGATTATCCTTCATACATATATATTCACTGCTTACCCCACCCACCCTTCCCCCAGATAGCATGTGTGATTAGTTGGAATAACAGATCCTGTCTGCGCATCTATATCATAGTATAAAATAAATAAATAAAATTGGCATTGATACAAGTACAGATAAAGCCCATGGCTACAGGCTTCAACCCCAAACTGTGAGCTTATCTTGTATCCAAATAAAAGGAACCACATGTATTTTTGTTTTTTATTTTCTTTTAATACATTTAAATAAATAATTAAAAAAATCGGCTGTAGGGAGACTCGGTAAGTATGTTGTGCTTTAATACCCTTGCTTCCTTTTTTTTACAGTGACATCATAGCCATGTCACTAGTTGACATAGCTGTGATGGGGCCGGGAGCGTGTTCTCTACAAATTAATACTTACCAAACATTGCTGACTTTTGAGTAAAGTGCTTGGTAAGATGAGCCTCATAAGATATTCTTGGAAAAGTTCAGTTTCTTTTGCGCTAAATTTGGGAGCAGGTGATGCCGAAACTGATGTTACTGTAAGGCTATGTGGCCACGCTGCGGAAAATTAGCTGAATTTGCAGCGATTTTTTTGCGGAAATACCGCGTATTTTTCAAAAATCCACAGTACAGCAAGTCCCGAGCCATTTCTATGGCATTTGGGGACTGCTGTGCCCATGCTGCGTTTTTTTCCGCAGCGGAAATAATGCGGTTTTCCCTGCGGAAAAATCTGCAGTATGTCAATTATTCCTGCGGATTTCTCCGCAGGGTCCCATAGTTACCTGCCTTGGTCCCATACTTACCTGCCTTGATAGCAGACAAAGGAGTCACTTTCCTCCGGTGCAAAGGACAGCAGTGGAGTTAGGAGCAGGAAGGAGGAGGTGGGCGGGGCCTGCACAAGCTCTGGTCATGTGACAGCCAAAGCTAGTTCAGGCCCGCCCACCTCCTCCTGCACAGTGCAGACGGCCAGAAGCTGACAGACACGGACGGAAAGTGAAGTGCTGCGTGATGAAGGTAAGTATGAACTCCCCGATCCTCAGTACTTGTTCTGCATTGAGGATGCAGTGCCGAAGCCGTGGTACTTTATCCTCAATGCAGAATGACCGCTGCATATCCGCAGGACATTCCGCAGCACATCTGTCGCGGGCGGGGAGGAGGGTGTCAGCACACTACGCTCACCCCTTCTGCTCGGGTCCGGCGGCTGCTGCTCAGTGGTGGCTCGAGCGGTGGGCCGGATCCCAGGGGTTTCTCGAGCGGCACTCCTCGCCCGTGAGTGAAAGGGGTTTGTTGGGTGTGGGAATTGTTTATTGTCCGTGACGCCACCCACGGTTGTGGTGATTTCACCACCGCTGCTCAATACGGGGATCCCGGGGATGGTGATGCGGAGCAGCCAGGTGTTGTGTTGCCCCTCCATGGGTAGGGGTTGGTGATCCCGGGGCCCAGTGATGGTTTGGGAGGTGCAGGGCCTGGTGGGCGCAGGAACGCGGGGGGGCAGCGCTGTGCCTTGCGGCACTGTGGTACTCACTCAGCCTGAGACGTTGACACAGTTTTTACGGTAAACCAAACGGCTGGTAAGACGATCCCACGGACGGCTGCACTTGCTCTCCCGGTAGGTGACGGTGATGTCCCTTTTCCTAGCACCTTTGTGTACTTGTTGGTTGCGATGGGTCCCCACCGGTAACCCGCTCCCCGGCTTCAAGCTGGACCGGGGGAGCTCTACTCTTTGCCCGCAGGCGCTGGCCCTAAGAAACTGGTGCCTTGGCGGTGGCGGTGTCTCTCTTACACTGGCTGGGCTGTTGCCTTCAATCGGGACTTGGTTTTTGAGGGATCTACGTCCCCTTCACTGACGGATTCGGCAAATTATGGCGACTCCAAGCCTTGCCGGGGTCCGAGAGGCCCCTGCCCTGGTGCTGACTGTCCTTCGGAACACTGCTCCAGACCACCGGGCACACAGCCTATGGGGTCCTTCCAGGAACTTCCAAACGGTCCCCCTTCAGACAGTCACCGCCGTTGCTGACCTTGCTGACCTGCCCTGCACACAGCTGGACTCTTCAGGCTTTGCACACTCTTTCTGTTCTGTCACCACTCTTGCTTTCCTCCTTTACTACTTGTCTTCCTTCACTTTCACTTAGCTGTTTTCTTTAGCCCTGTCTGGGCTACTCCTCCACTCCTTCCACTTCCTCCTCCCTGACTCAACTCTCTCTATCTGCCTGGTTTCTCCCGCCTCCAGAGCTGTGAACTCCTCGGTGGGCGGAGCCAACCGCCTGGCCCACCCCCTGGTGTGAATCATCAGTCTCTGGAGGAAGGCAACAAGGATTTTTGGTTAGCTTAGATGTTCCTACCTGGGATGTAGGGTGTGGTGGTGTGTGACCTGTGTCCCCTGGCTTGCCCAGGGCGACACATTTCCCCTTAGCAAAATGCAGACCGTCCGCGGGCTGCCGTCCAACACCGGTTTTATTTTTCTGTAAAAGATAACATGGTAAAATAATAACATATGGACATTTTTAATAACTCTTCCCTTAACGGGAGGCACATTTCTTTAACGTTTCAAACGGTTTACGGTTACGGTTTCCGCTCTCTCCCACCCAAGCAACCTGGCCCTGATGCTGCCAATAAAGCCCAGGCAGCACCCCTTGACCCACAGTCCAGCACACGGTACCCGAGCGGGATCTGTCCTTCCCTCCAGAGGGTAGCCACCGGTTCCTTTGGTGGCTGGGCCCCAGCCTGCTCTGCTGAGGGCCCTCCCTCCAACCTGCCTCTCCGGAGGCGGCATTGCGGAAACGGTAACGGCAAACAACATATTTACAAGCCACTTAACGTTTGTGGGTGCCCTGCAAGTTCACGGGCTTGTCCATGGATAGTTCCCATGCAAAATAACTTTTTAAACGGTCCCGGCTCCTGCCGGTTCAATCACAAAGCAAATCAGGTTAAACTTCGGTAATCATTTTCATCATTGTTTCAAACTTTTCAACAACAAACAAAGTGGTGGTCCCAACGGGGACGGTGCAACGGGCATCCGCTGCCCTACTCCAGGCCTTCAAGCTCCAGTGCTCCTTCCAAGGGAGGGGGCGCGGCGCTCACTCGGGACTCTTGGCTGCCCCTTAGCTTAGCGTCCAGCGCGAACCACCCCCGCTCCCCACAGTGCCGGGTGTATTGTACGATGTCGCCCGGCATCAGGTTGCGGCCAGGATGCTCCTCAGGCAGGTGGGCATTTACATCCCGCCGGGCTACAAATACCTCGGCCTCCAGGCCCGGCTCGTAAATGAACCCGTAGCCCCGGCGGACATCAAACCGCCTCACTTGCCCCATGTACAACGGACCCCGGACACGGAACGTGGCCTGTCGGAGATTCTCCTTTTCTCGGATAGCTCGGGCCACCAGCTCGGCCTTCCTCCGCTCCCTCTCGGCGATCTCCAGGCCCAGCGGTATCGGCTCCCTATCCCAATACGGTGCTGCTGCCAGCGCCGGCGCACGGGTCAGGCCCCGCGGGACATCCTGGACGTTGCCCACTGTCAGGAATCGGGGCGGCATGTCCTGCGGTGTCTTGGCCTTGGGCGCTGCTTTGCAACAACAACCTGGCGCTACCTCAGCCGAGGTGTGGGGGATGGGCATAGGGGCTGTTACATCTCGTGGCTCTCCTGAGCAAGGACTGAGGCAGTCTCCCATTCCTTGCCTGCCACGAGCACTCCTGCTCAGCAGCGCCGAAGGTCTGCCAGACTGCGCAGTGTGCAGGAGATACCTTCTCAGAGAGGCAGCAGAAGGGTGACACCTAGTGGTTCTCCTGTTACAAGGAGTGAAGCGGTCTCCCATTCCTGGCCTGCCGCAGACTCTCCTGCTCAGCGGCCCCGAAGGTCTGCGAGGCTGCGCAATGTGCAGAGGTTTACTGCTCAGGGAAGCAGTGAGATTCCCGTTATCTCTGCACATTGTGAGACCGAGGATCCTGCCTCTATTTCCCAGAGGCAGGAGGGTGAGCATGTGCAATGCGTGGTGGGTCCTGATTCGCTCACTGACGTCACATGGCTTGATGACAAGGCTGGTGACGTGGTGAATCCTGACTGGCCAGGCTGGGACGTCGTGGACCCTGATTGGGTCAAGTCTGTCATCTCCGCCTCGCGCCCGCCCTCGGGTGGAGCTGCACCTCCTTAAAAGCTCCCCCTGCCATCATGGCGGCGCGCGACCGTCCTTCTATGTTTGGATGTCTGGCAGCGTGCTGCCACGCCACTGCTCAGGCATTACTGTCTCTTGTGGGCTTGGCCCTTGCTGCTCCGGCAGTACCTCGTTTGCAGGCCGTGTTCCTGCCTTGCTGCTCCGGCAGTACCCCCGTCAACAGGCCGTGTTCCTGTCCCAGGTGAGCTCCTCAAGTCTCCATTGGACTCACCTGGTTATTGAAAGCACACGTGCGTGGGCACCTCTGTGCTACCCTCGTGCCATATTCTCGTGACTTCCACTGGCACACGTGCGTGGGCACCTCTGTGCTTCCCCGTGAAACAGGTACACCGAGCCGTGAGATCTGTGCCATGCAACCCTCAGGGGTTAGGGCAGATCGGTGTACATAGATCGTCTGTGACATTCCAGACGATCGCTAGCAGCAACCCGCTCTCTCTTCACCCACCATAGCGGCGGTCCCTTACACCGCACAGTGGACCTTGACCGGCGGAAGCAGTCCATTTCCCATCTTGGCACGCTTCCCCGGGTCCCCCTCGTAACATTACGGTCGCGCCAAAGGTCTGGCTATGGCTGAAGAGCAGCAGCAGTTGCTGCGTTATGTGCAGCAGTTGGAGTCACGATTGGCAGCAGTGGAGCAGTCTTCCTCCGATAAGACTACTCTGACGACAGTCGCCACCCAGGCGGCTACCCAGGCTGTGCTATTGGGCGGAAGGTCTCCTCGCCTTGCGCTTCCAGAGCGCTTTAGCGGCAACAGCTCTGAGTGCCGTGGGTTTATAAACCAGGTTACCACCTACTTAGAGCTGTCCGCGACTCTTTACGCTACCGAGAAGGCGAAGGTAGCCTTCGTCCAGTCCCTGCTCACAGGGAGAGCGCTGAAGTGGTCCACGCCGTTGTGGGAGCGCGGAGATCGTGTGGTGAATAACTTAGCAGCTTATCTTGGGGTCATGAGAATGGTGTTCCTCGGGCCTCAAGTCACCCACGATTCCGCGCTGCGCCTCCTACGACTTCGGCAAGGGTCTGCTTCAGTCGGGGACTTTGCTGTACACTTTAGGACACTGGCCGCAGAGCTGGACTGGCCGGATAAGGTCCTTGTCCCTGTGTTTTGGGAGGGCCTGGCAGGGTTTGTCAAAGACGCACTGGCCACACGTGAGGTGCCTGCCACTTTAGAGTCCTTGATTCAGGTTGCCTCTCGCATAGACATCCGCCAGGTGGAGCGAAGGCTCGAGGTCTCTTCAGCACCCACGTCTTCTCGGCCTAAAAAGCGTCTGACTCCCGTCTTCCATCAGACAGGTCCCCCAGCCAGTCCTGTAGGCGGCTCCGTGGAGTCAATGGAAGTGTCCAAGGTGGTCTCCTCTGCCCCAGGTTCTCGGTCTTGTGTCATTTGCTTTTCCTGTGGGCAGAGGGGACACATAGCTACCCTATGTCCCAAACCGTCGGGAAAAGACAGCGTCTAGTTTCTATCAGAGGGGGGACTCTAGACGCTACTTCTCCCTCTAGGTTGACTATCAGCGCCCAGTTGCAGTTCGGCACTACTCTCTTCTCTGCCCTGGCTTGCTTGGACTCAGGCGCTGAAGGCAATTTCATCTCGACCTCCCTGGCAACCCGATACTCAGTTCCCCTGGTTCTGTTGCCCAAGCCACTCAGGGTCCGGGTAGTCGACGGGTCCATACTACTCGATCCTATCACCCAGATCACCATCCCTCTCAGGATGGATGTACCACCGGGACACCATGAGCAGGTGTCCTTCCTGGTGCTTCCAGGGGGGACGGATGAGATCCTACTGGGCCTTCCCTGGTTGAGACAGCATGCTCCTATACTCAACTGGGCAACAGGGGAGATCTCATCCTGGGCAGGATCCTGTAGAGAGCACCTCGTGACTACCGAACCACCCGCTACCATTAGGTCGGTTGGGTCCTCAGGGAATACTGAGGGGCCGGGTTTACCGACACCTTATGAGGCCTACAGGGATGTCTTTTCCAAAAGGGCCGCAGATACTCTTCCTCCCCACCGGCCATATGATTGCCGAATAGACCTGAAGCCAGGCTCCGAGCCCCCTAGGGGCAGAGTGTATCCACTCTCTGCTCCAGAGACGGAGGCTATGTCCAAATATATTCAGGACAGCCTGGCGAAGGGGTTCATTCGCAAGTCTATTTCACCGGCTGGTGCAGGGTTCTTTTTTGTGCAGAAGAAGGAAGGGGATCTGCGCCCCTGTATCGATTACAGGGGATTAAATGCAATCACAATCAAGAACAAATACCCTTTGCCCCTCATTACTGAGCTATTTGATCGATTCCGCGGGGCAAAGGTCTTCACAAAGCTGGATCTACGCAGGGCGTATAATCTAGTGCGAGTCCGAAAGGGCGATGAGTGGAAGACCGCCTTTAACACCAGGGACGGTCACTACGAGTATCTAGTAATGCCCTTCGGACTCTGCAATGCCCCCGCCGTATTTCAAGACTTTGTGAATGACATTTTCCGGGATTTGTATCTTTCCGTGGTTGCATACCTGGATGACATTCTTATCTTCTCCCCCGATCTTACCACCCATCGGAGGGATGTCATCCGAGTACTTAAGAGGCTCCGCACCCATTCGTTATATGCTAAGCTGGAAAAGTGCGTTTTTGAACAGGAATCCTTGCCGTTCCTGGGGTACATAGTGTCCAGTCAGGGGTTAGCAATGGATCCCGGGGAAGTTGGAGACAGTGATGAACTGGCCTGAGCCCCGCTCACTGAAGGCGATCCAGCGATTCTTGGGGTTTATCAATTATTGTCGCCAGTTCATTCCCAACTTCTCGACGGTGGCAGCACCCATCATTGCCCTTACCCGCAAGGGCGCTAATCCCAAAGCATGGACACGGGAAACGGTAGAGGCATTTCACACTCTCAAAACTCACTTCTATAGAGCTCCCATCCTTCATCGTCCAGACATCTCCAAACCCTTCCTACTGGAGGTAGACGCCTCTTCGGTCGGTGCAGGTGCAGTCCTGTACCAGAAAAACGAACGAGGAAGGAAACATCCGTGTTTCTTTTTCTCCAAGACCTTTTCTCCGGCCGAGAGGAACTACTCCATAGGGGATAGGGAGTTACTGGCGATGAAACTAGCATTCCAGGAATGGCGGCATCTCCTGGAGGGTGCGAAGCATCCATTTGAGGTTTTTTCTGACCACAAAAACCTCACATACCTCCAGACAGCACAACGCCTGAACCCAAGGCAGGCCCGTTGGTCTTTATTCTTCTCCCGGTTCCGCTTTATTATCCGCCACCTGGCCGGTGAGAAGAACGTACGGGCCGATGCCTTGTCACGTTGTATGGTTGTGTTGGAGGAGGACGAGGAGGAGCCTCGTCTTATACTACCCCCGGACAGCTTGAGGATGGTCACTCCCACTTCTTTGGACCAGGTGCCACCTGGCAAAACCCTCGTTCCCCCTGAACTACGGAACGAGGTGCTATCGTGGGCCCATGCCTCCAAGGTCGGGGGTCACTTCGGGGTCAAAAGGACCAGAGACCTGGTGACCAGGCATTATTGGTGGCCGAGACTACCCCAGGACATACAGGAATATGTGGGAGCCTGTATGTCGTGTGCTCGGAATAAGCCGTCCCGGCAGAGACCGGCAGGTCTTCTTCACCCACTGCCAGTGCCGGATCGTCCCTGGGAAGTGGTAGGGATGGACTTCCTGGGAGATCTGCCCAAGTCAGCAGGGCACAGGGTCGTATGGGTCATCACGGACCACTTCTCTAAAATGGTCCACTTGGTGCCTATCCCACGACTCCCGACGTCACGTGCTCTCGCCACCTTGTTCATTCGGCATGTATTTAGGTTGCATGGAATGCCTGACAAGGTGGTGAGCGACCGGGGTCCCCAGTTCGCGTCTCGCTTCTGGAGAGAGCTCTGTAAGCTCCTGCAGATAGAGCTGAACATCTCCTCCGCATACCATCCCGAGACCAATGGACTAGTGGAGAGAACTAATCAGACCTTGGTAACTTACCTCCGCCATTTTATATCCGCGCACCACGACAACTGGGCTAACCTCCTTCCTTGGGCCGAATTTGCCATTAACAATTCGGTCCATGAATCCTCTGGCCAGACTCCGTTCCTACTCAATAACGGACAACATCCCAGAATCCCGGTTCCGATGCCCATTACGTCACCCGATACTAGAGTGGAGGATTGGGCGACCAAGGCCCGGGAGATCTGGGATGACACCCAAGAGGCTCTTAAAAGGGCCAAAGACCGGATGGTGACAACGGCTGATGTTCGCCGCCGCCCTGCACCATCCTTCGCCCCTGGTGACCTAGTATGGCTGTCCTCTAAGAATGTTAACCTACGGGTACAGGCAGCCAAATTCGCCCCTAGGTATCTGGGTCCGTTTAAAGTACTACAGCAGGTAAACCCAGTGGCATATCGACTCCAGCTCCCTCCACGCTGGGCTATAGCCAACACCTTTCACGTGTCCCTCCTGAAACCCGTACGACTTAATAAATTCTCGGGGTCCCTGCCGGCTCAAACCGACTCCCCGTCCGACGACCCTGAGGTGGCAAAACTTGTGGAGACAAAAGTCATACAGGGCAAGAGGTACTACCTCGTGGAGTGGGCCGGAGCATAGATCCTGGGAGTTGGAGGATCATATCCGCGCCCCGGGTTTGATAGCGGCCTTCGAGCACGGACAGGGGGGGGGGGCCTAGACGGGGGGGTAATGTTACATCTCGTGGCTCTCCTGAGGCAAGGACTGAGGCAGTCTCCCATTCCTTGCCTGCCACGAGCACTCCTGCTCAGCAGCGCCGAAGGTCTGCCAGACTGCGCAGTGTGCAGGAGATACCTTCTCAGAGAGGCAGCAGAAGGGTGACACCTAGTGGTTCTCCTGTTACAAGGAGTGAAGCGGTCTCCCATTCCTGGCCTGCCGCAGACTCTCCTGGTCAGCGGCCCCGAAGGTCTGCGAGGCTGCGCAATGTGTAGAGGTTTACTGCTCAGGGAAGCAGTGAGATTCCCGTTATCTCTGCACATTGTGAGACCGAGGATCCCGCCTCTATTTCCCAGAGGCAGGAGGGTGAGCATGTGCAATGCGTGGTGGGTCCTGATTCGCTCACTGACGTCACATGGCTTGATGACAAGGCTGGTGACGTGGTGAATCCTGACTGGCCAGGCTGGGACGTCGTGGACCCTGATTGGGTCAAGTCTGTCATCTCCGCCTCGCGCCCGCCCTCGGGTGGAGCTGCACCTCCTTAAAAGCTCCCCCTGCCATCATGGCGGCGCGCGACCGTCCTTCTATGTTTGGATGTCTGGCAGCGTGCTGCCACGCCACTGCTCAGGCATTACTGTCTCTTGTGGGCTTGGCCCTTGCTGCTCCGGCAGTACCTCGTTTGCAGGCCGTGTTCCTGCCTTGCTGCTCCGGCAGTACCCCCGTCAACAGGCCGTGTTCCTGTCCCAGGTGAGCTCCTCAAGTCTCCATTGGACTCACCTGGTTATTGAAAGCACACGTGCGTGGGCACCTCTGTGCTACCCTCGTGCCATATTCTCGTGACTTCCACTGGCACACGTGCGTGGGCACCTCTGTGCTTCCCCGTGCAACAGGTACACCGAGCCGTGAGATCTGTGCCATACAACCCTCAGGGGTTAGGGCAGATCGGTGTACATAGATCGTCTGTGACATTCCAGACGATCGCTAGCAGCAACCCGCTCACTCTTCACCCACCATAGCGGCGGTCCCTTACACCGCACAGTGGACCTTGACCGGCGGAAGCAGTCCATTTCCCATCTTGGCACGCTTCCCCGGGTCCCCCTCGTAACAGGGGCATTCCGCTGCTGGGCCTTCGGCTCGGAACGGGTCATCGGCTCCGGCTCGGGGGATTTTTCAGGGGATGCCTCCGGTTTAACCTTCGGACTCTTCCACGGTAACACCTCCGGTGTACTGTGGGCTCCGGCTACAGGTCGGTCCGCCTGGGCGGGGACGCCGGGTATTGCTACCGGTTGCGGTGGTAGCAGGCCTAGTGGCGGGGTCACGGTCCCCGAGACGGGTGGCGAGGGAGGCAACGGGGGGAGAGGGCTTGGACCGGGCCCCACAGCCGCGATGACCGGCCCTTCAAGGGCATCGGGACGTGGGTCACTCACCCTCCCTTTCTCCGCTTCCTCCTCGCGTCTCCGCACGGTGGCTATGACGTCCGCCATTTCGGTCTCCCACTCCTCCATGAGGAGCTGCATCCTGACCTGCAGCCTTTGGTAGAGCTGCGCAGTTCGGATTTCCACCCACGCCGCGGTTCCAGGCGCGGGGGCTACGGTGTCGCGGGACGGCATCCACATGATGGCTTCTTTTTCCAGGAACGGTATGTCTGCAGAGTCCTGGCGTCCCTGCTTTTATAGCCGCAGCTACATGCGTCCAGCCGCCATCGCGTCCCCCTTAGCTCTTTCCGGCCCCTCCTCTCCCGGGGCGGGGTTTTGGCCTTCGCGCCTCTACTACTCGAGAAGATGCTCGAGCGGGAACTTTTCGCGCCAAAGATGGCGGCTTCTGAAATTTTTCTGCCGGATACCTCCGGCGGTAACAAGGCGCACCTCTACCAGACAGCAGAGCGGTAAGATCCTGTTCGTGACGCCAAGTTGTCGCGGGCGGGGAGGAGGGTGTCAGCACACTACACTCACCCCTTCTGCTCGGGTCCGGCGGCTGCTGCTCAGTGGTGGCTCGAGCGGTGGGCCGGATCCCAGGGGTTTCTCGAGCGGCACTCCTCGCCCGTGAGTGAAAGGGGTTTGTTGGGTGTGGGAATTGTTTATTGTCCGTGACGCCACCCACGGTTGTGGTGATTTCACCACCGCTGCTCAATACGGGGATCCCGGGGATGGTGATGCGGAGCAGCCAGGTGTTGTGTTGCCCCTCCGTGGGTAGGGGTTGGTGATCCCGGGGCCCAGTGATGGTTTGGGAGGTGCAGGGCCTGGTGGGCGCAGGGACGCGGGGGGCAGCGCTGTGCCTTGCGGCACTGTGGTACTCACTCAGCCTGAGACGTTGACACAGTTTTTACGGTAAACCAAACGGCTGGTAAGACGATCCCACGGACGGCTGCACTTGCTCTCCCGGTAGGTGACGGTGATGTCCCTTTTCCTAGCACCTTTGTGTACTTGTTGGTTGCGATGGGTCCCCACCGGTAACCCGCTCCCCGGCTTCAAGCTGGACCGGGGGAGCTCTACTCTTTGCCCGCAGGTGCTGGCTCTAAGAAACTGGTGCCTTGGCGGTGGCGGTGTCTCTCTTACACTGGCTGGGCTGTTGCCTTCAATCGGGACTTGGTTGTTGAGGGATCTACGTCCCCTTCACTGACGGATTCGGCAAATTATGGCGACTCCAAGCCTTGCCGGGGTCCGAGAGGCCCCTGCCCTGGTGCTGACTGTCCTTCGAAACACTGCTCCAGACCACCGGGCACACAGCCTACGGGGTCCTTCCAGGAACTTCCAAACGGTCCCCCTTCAGACAGTCACCGCCGTTGCTGACCTTGCTGACCTGCCCTGCACACAGCTGGACTCTTCAGGCTTTGCACACTCTTTCTGTTCTGTCACCACTCTTGCTTTCCTCCTTTACTACTTGTCTTCCTTCACTTTCACTTAGCTGTTTTCTTTAGCCCTGTCTGGGCTACTCCTCCACTCCTTCCACTTCCTCCTCCCTGACTCAACTCTCTCTATCTGCCTGGTTTCTCCCGCCTCCAGAGCTGTGAACTCCTCGGTGGGCGGAGCCAACCACCTGGCCCACCCCCTGGTGTGAATCATCAGTCTCTGGAGGAAGGCAACAAGGATTTTTGGTTAGCTTAGATGTTCCTACCTGGGATGTAGGGTGTGGTGGTGTGTGACCTGTGTCCCCTGGCTTGCCCAGGGCGACACACATCCGCAGCATGTAAACAGACAAAATATGTGCTGCAGATTTCTGGGAGCTCCTGCGGAATGTCCTGCGGATATAACCGCAGGACACTTTCCCCGTGGGAACATAGCCTTAGAAGCTCAACAGTGATTGTTACATAAAAATTAAGATGTTCTGTTTGCTACAACTATTGAGTGACCAAAAAATAAAGTCAAACAATGTCCAACGATCCCAGATAAACTAGGACCATCTTGGATATGTGTCTATGCCCTGCTCTGCTGAATTATATGGAGAGAAGGTATGCACACCAGTGACTATGTATAGGGAATATATGAAAAGCAGAAACTGCTGTGTGAATACTGACATGAAAAATCCAATAGCTATATGTAAGAATGAAAATATGAAAAATGGAATCTGCATTACTGCCATGAACATATGAATAAAGAGAAATTTAGCTATTGAATTGATCAATGCAACAGAGCCCCAACACTACGCCAAAGTATTTCTCTATGTTGGGGTCCCTAGCTACTGTGTGTCCTCTCATGCAGTTAAAAAACTTACCGTGTATGGGAAGCTGAGACCCAGGCTATATATGCGTATAATGTGGACTGGCAATAGGTGTGGGTGGGGCCGGGTTCACAAACGAAAAACTACAAGTCAATCAAGAAATAACGTCTGGAACACCTTCTGAGTCTGAACTAGGTGCAAAGACCTAAAAAATCTACACTATATGGAGAGAAGGTATGCACACCAGTGACTATGTAAGGGGAATATATGAAAAGCAGAAACTGCTGTGTGAATACAGACATGAAAAATCCAATAGCTATATGTAAGAATGAAGATATGAAAAATGGAATCTGCATTACTGCCATGAACATATGAATAAAGTGAAATTTAGCTATTGAATTGATCAATGCAACAGAGCCCCAACACTACGCCAAAGTATTTCTCTACATTGGGGTCCCTAGCTTGTGTGTGTCCTCTCATGCAGTTAAATAACTTACCGTGTATGGGAAGCTGAGACCCAGGCTATATATGCGTATAGTGTGGACTGGCAATAGGTGTGGTGGGGCCGGGTTCACAAACGAAAGACTACAAATCAATCAAGAAATAACATCTGGAACACCTGGTGTTCTAGACGTTATTTCTTGAATGCTCTGCTGAATGTCCCCACTTTCACCGCCCCTCTGACATCACCTCCTGACAGGGTAGAAATGAATGGAAAATGGGTGTGACTAAAGTTTGTGTTTAACCCCTTCACGACCGCGGGCAGTAAAATTACGTCCTATTTTAACGTGACTTAACGACCAGGGACGTAATTTTACTGCCTAAACTTCATTTGATTGCCGTGGCTATAGCAACGGCTTTCAAATGATGTCCCCTGCTGTTTCTTACAGCAGGGGACCTTTGCTTGACCCCAGGGGGGTGGCATCGCCACCCCCCATAGGCGATCGATGTGATTGGCTGTTCAAATCTGAACTAATTTCGGCAAAAATAATGCCCGAATTAGTGCGATACTGTGAGATCCTGCTATGATCTATTGTAGCAGCTACAGCAGATCATAGATGGATCTCAAACATGTCGCCCGCAGCCCCTGCAGCACTGATTGGAGCGATCGTGCTATGACGCGCAATCGCTCCAATCAGTGTGCAGCGGGGCGGTGTGATCTGAGGTGGCCGCCCTCCCCGGGCCTGTGCTGGTTTGGGGACCCTCCCCCAACATGTCTGCAGCGTGCACTGGCTGGTACTTTTAGTACCACGCCAACGCTGCTGCTGCCGCCACAGCCTCTGATGTCACCGCTCCTGCTCCAATGGTAAGTATTCCACTCCCTGCGCGCTCTCGCGATGGACCCTGCGCGCTCCCGTGAAGGCCCCTGCCCATGCCCCCCCGATCTGCCCCCCTACGCCCCGATCTGCCCCCCGGCATTCCGATCTGCTCCCCACGCGATCTGCCTCCTCTGTCATCTCTATTCTGCTTCCAAAGTTCCTTCCTTCTGCCTTTGCTTCTCCATCCCCTCTGCTCTCCCTCTCTGCCCCCCCCTCTCCCCATCCCCCCTGCCCCCCCCCCCCGACGTCCTCTTACCTGCCTTCACGGGTCGCCTGAGGTCTTCACTGGCCCGATCACATCTGCCTCCATCGCTGGGTCCTTCTGCCGATCTGTCCAACGTCCTGCCTGCTGCTCGTGTAAAGCTGTCCATCTCACTGCCTTCTTGTTCCTCTGCAGTTCCTCTGGTCAGTGATCCTCTTGGTACTGTGAGTATAACTTTTTTTTTTTTTTCTTGTATCCTGTCCATTTTTACACTTCATCTGTCCGTGCGTCCCGCCAAGCGCTGATCAGGGATGCAGATAACGGATCTGCATCAGTGGTCAGTTTTCAGCGGGACTTTTTTTCCCATATCCCCGACACTTCTTCTATCTCATCTGTCCATGCGTCCCGCCGAGCGCTTATCAGGTATGCACATAACGTATCTGCATCCGTGGTCAATTTTGGGCGTGACTTTTTTCAGTACTCGCGACGCTTTTTGTATCGCAGCCGTCCGTGCGTCCCACCGAGCGCTGATCAGGGATGCACATAACGGATCGGCATCCCTGCTCAATTTTTGGCGTGACTTTTTTCCGTATTCGCGATGCTTTTTGTATCGCATCCGTCCGTGCGTCCCGCCGAGCGCTGATCAGGGATGCACATAACGGATTGGCATCCTTGCTCAATTTTTGGCGTGACTTTTTTTTCCGTATCCCCAACACTTTTTGTATCTCATCCGACCGTGCGTCCTGCAGCGGCCGATCAGTGCACCGCGTCTGTGCGTTTGAAAAGTTAAATGGCGTTCCTTCTCTTCTGAGCCCCGCCATGTGCCCAAACAATTACTTTCCACCACATATGAGGTATCTACGTACTCAGGAAAAATTGCACAATATGTTTTATGGTGAATTTTTTCCTGATACCGTTGTAAAAAAAAAAAAAGCTACCTGGTTGATGCAAAAATTTTGTGGTTAAAAAAAATAATAATAATTTTCACGGTTCAACGTCATCAACGTCTGTGGAGCCCCTGGGGGGTACAAGGGGCTCACCAAATATCTAAATAAATTCCTTGAGGGGTCTAGTTCCAAAATGGGGTAATTTGTGGGGGAGCTCCACTGTTTAAGCACCATAGGGGGTCTCCAAACATGACATGGCATCCGCTAATGATTCCAACCAATTTTGCTGTCAAATGGCGTTCCTTCTCTTCTGAGCCCCGCCATGCGCCCAAACAATTACTTTCCACCCCATATGAGGTATCTGCGTACTCAGGAGAAATTGCACAATACGTTTTATGGTGCCTTTTTTTCCTGATACCCTTGTGGAAAAAAAAGCTACCTGGTTCAAGTGACAGTTTTGTGGTGAAAAAAATAATTGTATTCATGGCTCAACATTATCAACTTCTGTGGAGCCCCTTGGGGCTCGCTAAACATCTAGATAAACTTCTTGAGGGGTCTAGTTTCCAAAATGGGGTCACTTGTGGGGGAGCTCCACTGTTTAGGCACCATAGGGGGTCTCCAAACGTGACATGGCGTCCGCTAATGATTCCAACCAATTTTGCTGTCAAATGGCGCCCAAACAATTACTTTCCATAACATATGAGGTATCATCGTACTCAGGAAAAAATGCACTATAAATTTTATGGTGAATTTTTTGCTGTTACCCTTGTGAAAAAAAAGCTACCTAGTTGAAGCAACAGTTTTGTGGTAAAAATTTTTTTTTTCTTTTCACAGCTCAACGTTATAAACTTCTGTGAAGCCCCCAGGTGTTCAAAGGGCTCACCAAACATCTAGAAAAAATATTTGAGGGCTCTAGTTTCCAAAATGGGGTCACTTGTGGGGGAGCTCCATTGTTTAGGCACCTCAGGGGGTCTTCAAACCCGACATGGCGTCCGCTAATGAGTGCAGCTAATTTTGCACTCAAAAATTCAAATGGCGCTCCTTGCCTTCCGAACCTTGCCGTGTGTCCAAACATTTGATTTCCACCACATATGAGGTATCTGAGTACTCAGGAGAAAATGCACAAAACATTTTATGGTGCGTTTTTTCCTGATACCCTTGTGGAAAAAAAAGCTACCTAGTTGAAGCAAACGTTTTGTGGTAAAAAAAAAAAAATATTTTCACGGCTCAACGTTATAAACTTCTGTGAAGCCCCCAGGTGTTCAAAGTGCTCACCAAACATCTAGAAAAGTTATTTGAGGGCTCTAGTTTCCAAAATGGGGTCACTTGTGGGGGAGCTCCATTGTTTAGGCACCTCAGGGGGTCTTCAAACCCGACATGGCATCCGCTAATGAGTGCAGCTAATTTTGCACTCAAAAATTCAAATGGCGCTCCTTGCCTTCCGAGCCTTGCCGTGTGTCCAAACATTTGATTTTCACCACATATGAGGTATCTGCGTACTCAGGAGAAAATGCACAATACATTTTATGGTGCATTTTTTCCTGATACCCTTGTGAAAAAAAAAGCTACCTACTTGAAGCAACAGTTTTGTGGTAAAAATTTTTTTTTTTTTTCACGGCTCAACGTTATAAACTTCTGTGAAGCCCCCAGGTGTTCAAAGGGCTCACCAAACATCTAGAAAAATTATTTGAGGGCTCTAGTTTCCAAAATGGGGTCACTTGTGGGGGAGCTCCATTGTTTAGGCACCTCAGGGGGTCTTCAAACCCAACATGGCGTCCGCTAATGAGTGCAGCTAATTTTGCGTTCAAAAATTCAAATGGCGCGCCTTCCCTTCCGAGCTCCGCTGTGCGCCCAAACAATTGATTTTTACAACATATGGGGTATCAGCGTACTCAGGAGAAAATGCACAATAAATTGTAGGATGCACTTTCCCTTTTCTCCCTTGTAAAAATGAAAATGTTATGGCTAAAGTAACATTTTTGTTTTAAAAAGTAAAATTTTCATTTTTTCCTTCCACATTGCTTTGGTTCCTGTGAAGCACCTAAAGGGTTAATAAACTTTTTGTTTGTGGTTTTGAGCAGAGTGAGGGGTGCAGTTTTTAGAATGGGGTCACTTTTGGGTATTTTCTGTCACCTCGGTCTCTCAAAGTCACTTTAAATGTGATGTGGTCCCTAAAAAAAATTATTTTCTAAATTTTGTTGGAAAAATGAGAAATTGCTGATGACCTTTGACCCCTTCTAACTTCCTAACAAAAAAAAAAATTGTTTCAAAAATTGCGCTGATGTAAAGTAGACAAGTGGGAAAGTTTATTTAGTAACTATTATGTGTGACATATCTCTCAGATTTATGGGCATAAATTTTCAAAGTTTGAAAATTGCAAAATTTTCAAACTTTTCGCAAAATTTCCTAAATTTTCACAAATAAACGCAAAAATTATCGGTTTAAATTTACCACTGACATGAAGTACAATATGTCATGAAAAAACAATATCAGAATCGCCAGGATCCGTTGAAGCGTTCCAGAGTTATAACCTGTCAAAGTGACACTGGTCAGAATTGCAAAAAATGGCCCGGTCATTAGGGTGTTTTAGTGGCCGGGGGTGAAGGGGGCCAAAAATTTTGCATAATGCACATTGTTCCTCTTGTGACTCAGTAAAATTGGAAGGTAAGCTAATCAAGGTATGCTAATCGGCTCACAATAATATGACTAGAATAGTGTCTTTTTGCACAGATCCTTTATGATCTTTTATTTTTCTAAGTCTATTGACCCCACACAACTACATTTTAAGAAAATATTATACCCACAAAGCAATGATATTTGCAAATTTAAAAAGTATGAACATAACATTTATATTTATCTTAGAAGATGTCACTGGGGTTTGACTGTGAAGGAGCAGGGCAACGAAACTACAAGATAAAATATAACCATGAAAGAGTGACACAACTTTTAAGCAATTGCAAGCAAATGCAATAAAATCCCCTGAAAATATTCCAATGCCAGCATGTAAAAAAATAAGTGGAGATGGAAACATGCTGAAATGCAGGATCATGTAGTGAGGCTTTTATGAAGAACAGAATGGTGGCAAATAAAATTATATATTTATCCAAATGTAAAATATTTCAGAGCTAGAAAAACGTTATATGGAATATTGTACTACACCAGAAATTAATACAATCCCTGACATAAAAGAATAAATCTCCACACTAAGAGAATTTATGCCCCACATTTTTAATTTGTAGAAATTACAAAACTCAGCGGTTTTCCAACAAAGTTAATTTTTAATGATAAGCAGAACCAGTGAAGTTTTGGTTTGCCGTGTTCAGACAGATGGTTAGAAGGTGATGCGAATTTGACCTCAGACCTTGAACTTCATACAAGTCATAGGAGACCCTAACATCTGTGCTGTAAAATGGCTGTAAAGTGGTCATAGTAAAGACTAGGGGGCTGAAAAAGGAAGCAAAATGTGGATAAATAATACATGTTTTAAAATATGACATAGGGTCACCATTATTTTTGATAACCACGGCAGATAAAGCAGACAGTTGTGGGCTGCAGCCCTCGGCTGTTTGATTTACTTTAGTTGATTATCAAATATATAGAGGATCTCATTCCTTTTTTAAATTGTTGACAAAATAATAAAAAAAAACACATGGGGTCCCCCCTAGTTTTGATAACCAATCAAGGTAAAGCAGACTGGCTATTTGGCCCTTCCCAGCCTAAAAATTGAAGTATGCAAGCTGTCCCAGAAGTGGCACATCCATTATATGTGCCAATTCTGGTGTTTTCCCGACTGTTCCCAGTTTCCCTGGTGTCGTGACAATCAAAGTAATATTTTTGGGGTTGATGTCAGCTGTGAATAGATAGCTAGCAGACACCCCCATTACTAAATTGGTAAGTATAGATTTAAAATACATACACAAAGGGAAAAATAGTTTATTTGAATAAAACAATCTCCACACACCCTCGTTCACAAATGTATTCATTTTAAAATCTTGTCGAAGAAGTCCTGACGTAATTCAGTTAGGTAAAAAAAGACCCCCCTACACTCCCACCTTTACCAATTAAAAATATATCTTCAAATTTCAAAGGTAATTCAATCTTGTGACAATTTACGTGCCTGCTGCTGACCAGGAGTGACCTATAGAGCCTCATTCTGAGAACTTTCTCCAAACAAAGCTCCAAAGGTCTCCAAAGGGCGTCATTTGGGTTACACCATTGGATTACATCAGAACGTCAAGGATTTCTTTTTTTAAATAATAAATTGATAGACGCCTTTCCATTACTTACCCATACACTTCATGTCAGTTGAGATTACATAGCTGAGATCAACCCCATTAAAATATTAACCCGATTGTCACTTAACCAATTGGGAAAGCCGGGGTGAAGTACCAGAAATGGCAATCTAATGTGCTACACCATTTCTGGAGTGGCTGCAGGCTATTTTTAAGCTGGGAAAGGCCAAAAAACCATGGGTTTGCCAAGCCTGATTATGCCAGCCTGCTGCTCTCTTCTTTACTTTGGCTGGTTTCCTAAAATAGGGGTGAACTCACATCTTTTTTTAAATTAATTAAATACTTTAGTTTAAAAAAAACAGTGTGGGCTCCTCTCTAATCTTGATAGTCAGCCAACTTAAAGCAGACAGATGAGGGTTGCAGCCTGCAGCTGCAGGTTTACCTATTCTGGTCATTTTTTTTTTATTTATTGATCACAGCAGCATACAGGCATTTTCTGCATGCCAAAAAGCTTGTTTAAAGGCACTGCAGCCTTTCAACAAATTGTCTTACAATACGAAATGCACCCAAACTTTGAATTTGTGTAATTAGAGAAAAAACGTACCTAATTGACAGGATCACCACATAAATTATATCAAAAAACAAATTTTTATTCGATTAGCATTAGAAACCACACATGCAATTGAATACAAAAATACAAAACAACATAAATGACAACCTCTAAAAACAATTAAAAACCAATCATATCGGTACAAAAAAGTAACCCACACACATGTAATAAGAGTGGACAATAATGAGTCTATACGCAATAAAGATCCTGTATACAAGTCCAAAATAACCCTAAAGTCAAACCACAAATGTGTATATAGCAAACCCACAATGGAGGAAATAAAGAGCTAAGCCCGAAGGCATGGGATTCAGCTGTTGCTCTATAGAGAAAAGGATGGCTAACCAGCTAAATGGTGACATAAGCACATGACCCCAGCTAATAAGGGATCCAAGTGCTAAAAAAGCTGATATATCTGTCTGGCTGGACAAATAAGCTGGAAGGCTGTGGGTTCAAAAAGCCTGCTGGGAACCTATAGGACAATCCCCACAGCATAGATAATACCAACCAAAGAGCAGGCACAGCAGACCTCCATGGGGAAAGTGGAAGAGAAACAGACCTGTAGTATTCAGGGCAGGACAAGTAAATGTGGTGGATCAGGAGTGGGTTACAGCCCCACGTGTATCGCCACCCTGCAGTGGCTTTCTCAAGGGCAAGGCATAAGCAATTAGACATGTGTGACTTGTATTTATATGCACAATATTGAAGAAACAATATACATCACCTGTATGAGTGTAGTACGGAGCCAAAGGGGCTTGGATGCATGATGAAAGTGCTGAACAGCACTAATGGAAACAAGTGTGTGGAGGACGTTGTCCGGGAGACCACCTGATGCTGTAATTAAAACGCATGTGCCACAACCAAATGGTCGGCGCATGCGCGGTAAAACCAGCAGGATGGGAGAAACTCCAGACTATCAGGGAGGTTGTCCACGGAACCGCCTGATGCCATGCAGTCACATGCATGCGCCTTAACTAATCGGCCGGTGTATGCGTGTTGTGATGATGATTGAACTTAGAGTAAAACCGCAGGTAGTATAGGCGCTAAGTAAAGGGCCCTCAGCGGGGCCAAGATAGTACGCAAGCAAATGTAGTGTGAACCACTCTGGGCCACAGGCAAGCTTGTGTAAATGCAGATGTACATTATTTTATATCAATGTTTTTATATTTGGACAAATAATTTTTTTGTACTGTATGGAAACAATGGCTCACCAAAAAACTCTAACAACCACAACGTGAACCAGCATATATGGGGGGCCCCCCAACTCACAGTCACACTTGCATCCTACACACCTGTAGCCAGAAGTAACTTGAAATATCTCCATAAATTTAGAAGACCATCTAAAAAAGACTCTTGAGGCCAGAGGAAAGGACATATTTAGAGGGTGCAGGCCTAACTGTTAAACTATTGGGGCAAGGAAATAAGCACATATGCCGGAAAGGAGTACATTATACGTGAGAATAACCTATTTACAATAGAGTGTATAAAACTTATGCAGGAAATAAAGAGTTGCAAGCGCCCAGTAAAAATAAATGGCCCAGGCCAGGTCAGGTCACCAAGCAGACTACGCTACATGCATTGTCAAACAGGAGGAAAGACTGGTGACTAGAAATGAGCGAACCAGCCGCGGTTCGGCTCGAGTTCAGTTCGTCGAACGGAGGACTCGTTCGAGTTCAGTTCGGCGAACGTTCGATGAACCGAACTCGAACCGCATAGGAAACAATGGCAGGCAATCACAAACACATAAAAACACCTAGAAAACACCCTCAAAGGTGTCCAAAAGGTGACAAACAAGTCACAACACAACACAAACACATAGGAAAGTGACAAGGATATATACTCATGTGAAAACAAAGGAGCTAGACAAGGAAAAAGAGGAGGAGACACAGATATGAGTATATGCAAGGGAACGTCGATCCCATTACTGTGCAACTTGAGCCCTGCTCATTTTAGGCTTCCAATCTGGATAAATTGCCTGAGCTCACCACGTACGCCTTGGGGATCTTGTTGTGTCCCGTAGCCAGCGTTTTCTCGGAACATGTCCTCAGTGCTGCTGGGGGTGTGCTGACAGCTAAGCACACGCATCTGTCCACTGACAATGTGGACAGACTAACGTTCACCAAGATGAACAAGTCATGGCTCTCAGAGGACTTTTCTTCCCCTGGCTCAGCCAGGGGAGGCAAAAGGCACGCGTATTTTTGAGAGTGCTTCATGCAAAGCATCTTTTTCATCTTGAAAATGGGGTCAACTGATGCCAGTCAAGTGGGGTGTGTGTGGCCCAATTAGTGGAAACGAGGGAGACTGTGGTTGGAGTCCCCTCGCTGTGTTTGTAAAAGAACCAAGATGAACAAGTCATGGCTCTCAGAGGACTTTTCTTCCCCTGGGTCATCCAGGGGAGGTGAAAGGCACGTGTATTTTTGAGAGTGCTTCATGCAAAGCATCTTTTTCATCTTGAAAATGGGGTCAACTGATGCCAGTCAAGTGGGGTGTGTGTGGCCCAATTAGTGGAAACGAGGGAGACTGTGGTTGGAGTCCCCTCGCTGTGTTTGTAAAAGAACCAAGATGAACAAGTCATGGCTCTCAGAGGACTTTTCTTCCCCTGGGTCATCCAGGGGAGGTGAAAGGCATGCGTATTTTTGAGAGTGCTTCATGCAAAGCATCTTTTTCATTTTGAAAAGGGGTGTCAACTGATGCCAGTCAAGTGGGGTGTGTGTGGCCCAATTAGTGGAAACGAGGGAGACTGTGGTTGGAGTCCCCTCGCTGTGTTTGTAAAAGAACCAAAATGAACAAGTCATGGCTCTCAGAGGACTTTTCTTCCCCTGGGTCATCCAGGGGAGGTGAAAGGCATGCGTATTTTTGAGAGTGCTTCATGCAAAGCATCTTTTTCATCTTGAAAATGGGGGTCAACTGATGCCAGTCAAGTGGGGTGTGTGTGGCCCAATTAGTGGAAACGAGGGAGACTGTGGTTGGAGTCCCCTTGCTGTGTTTTACATGCTTTTAGAAGGGCATGACATGGCTTAGAGGTTGTCTTTCAGCATCTGCAAACTGTTGGCTACCAAAATGCTTCCTTTCCAACCTTTTTAACCGAGGATTTTCGAGACCTTATGCCCATCGCAGTGCCCCAAGAGCCGATGCCCAGGCGCCACTCCTTCTCCAACAAAGGTGTGCACGCGCTACACCAGCATGTCGCAAAAAACATCACCGCTTCTTTGAGAAACTGAGTGACAGGGTGCATTTCACCACAGATACTTGGCCCAGTAAGCATTGACAGGGGGGTTACATGTCGCTGACTGGGCAATGGGTTACTATGGGGAGAGATGGAGAAGGGTCTGCTGTACAAGTCTTGCTGTCCCTACGAGTTGTATCAATCCTTCCTCTGTATGTAGAAGTTAATACACTGCTTCTGCCTCCTCAACCTCGTGTGGGTCTTTCACCTCGGCCCAAACCCTGTGTGGTCAGGGCACCCTTCCTTGTAACTGCGCACAAGGAATACCACACACCTCCTTACTATGCTGGCAGCAGAGCTCAATGCCATCATGCGGTCAAATGTTTACTTTAAAATGTATGGGAAATGTGAGTCACACCGCTGAGAAGTTGTGGACGGTTAGCTCTGGAGACCAAGTTTCATCAATGGTTGTCTCCACTCAACCAGCAGCCAGGGAAGGCTTGGTGTGACAATGATGCAAACATGGGTGCGGCCCTTCGCCGTGACAATGTGACACACGTGCCTTGTGTGGCTCACGTGTTGAACCTGGTTGTCCAGCAATTTTTAAAGCACTATCCTGGCCTACATGGCCTTCTCCAGAGGGCACGGTGTAACGCCTTCCTTAATCCACACACTCAGATGGGCTGTAAAGGATAGGCTAGAGGGAAGCCACTCACCAAGCAGGACCTCCAGAACCCTGAAACCCTTTAACCCCTATACAGGGATTAGGAATTACACAGGGCCAAAGGTGATCAATACCTGTGGAAGGCTGTAGTTCCAGAGAATAGTAGTCAGGCAGGGACAAAACATTAATTGAGGAACAGGAACAGAATGGGACGGCCAGGACTTAATCAGAAAACAAGCAGAGGTGAAATGCGGATCGGCCAACAAGGTACATAAACAGCAAGCAGGAAAAGTAGTCAGGTAACAAGCACACAAAATCATAAAACTGAACTGGGGGTAAAAGTAACCAGAGGTTCATAGCTATGTCTGGCAGTGGTCTGCAGACAGGATGGGCATAAAAAAGGGTGTGGTATCTTCCCATTGGTTGTAGCTGAATGATGGTACTTCATCTGTGAGATACCCACCACCTACATTCAGCCTGAGATTCTGCATCTGTCAAGGTAATGCAGCCCAGTGGGTGAGCACAAACTGGGTCCACCTGCGCCGCTGGCATCAACTTCTCTGCCATCATCAGCACTATGCATGAAAGGAACACGTTGTCACCTGGCGACCGGAGTACAAATTGACGGAGCGTACTCCGTTGATGACTTAACCGCAGTGTGCGGCAATGATGCAAACCTGGCTGCGGGCCATCGTCAGGGCAATGTGACACACGTTCCTTGTATGGCTCACGTGTTGAATCTAATTCTCCAGAAATTTTTAAAACACCATCCCGGCCTACATGGCCTTGTGCAGCGGGCATGCTCGCTATGTGCTCACTTCCATCGTTCGCACACAGCAGCTCAACAACTTTCGTTGCTACAGAAGTCTTTAGGTCTGGTGGTTAAACGCCTGAAATGCGATGTGCCGACACGCAGGAATTTGAATCTGCACATGTTGCAGCATCTGTGGCAGCACCGCCGAACCCTGCTGCAATACGTTATGACATATAGCCTGGCCTAACTTGATCCAGAGGTGGTGCAGATCACGCTGCTGGAGTGGTGTCAGATCAAGGACCTATGCATTCTTCTACACAGTTTACAAATGTCGACAAAGATGTTTAGCACTGGCAATGCCATTCTCAGCATGAGAATTCTGGTCATCTACATGATGGAGCACACTGTAAGCATTATTCGGAGTCAGGTGTTGGGACAAGAGAAAGGGGAGGAAGTACAGGAGGAGTTATATGCGGAAGGGATAACAAGATCTACGAGGTCCAGATGGTCAGCGGCACCTAGGCGGCAGTCATGGTGGGGGAGAGGGATTAACAAGGGCGCATAGTATCAGCAAAAAGTGTTGAAGAAGGTGCAGGAGCCCATGAAGAAATGGAGGATGACCTGGCAATGGGCATGTAAGACTCAGCAGATGAGTGAGAGCTTGCTCACATTTCGGTTGTGCGAGGTTGGGGGGAGAGGGCAGAGGAAGGAGGCACAATTCTCACCTCTCTGCCACCAACACACCAAGGACTTGGTCCTCCTGGATGCACAAGACACATGAGCGCCTTCTTGCTGAACTACCTACAACATGACCCTCGGATTGTACGAATTTGAAGTAATGCTAACTACTGGGTTGCCACACTGTTAGATCCCTGGTGCAAGACAAAATTTGGCGAAATAATTCCTGCCAAAGAAAGGGACGCACGTATACAGGAGTATCTGCAGAAGGTGGTACGCAATCTTAGATCTGCTTTTCCACTAAACACCAGTGCTGCACAGAGTGAATCTCAACGCTTTGTCATGGATAGGAGGAAATGGTCTTTTACTTGTCCACATCTGAGGGACCGAGGGCTGGCTGCTGTGCTGAGATGGCATTGAGTACGGTGTCCCTGCAGAGTTGCACTTTTGGTCATATACAAAATGAGTTGAAAAAGGACAGATGCTGGTGGAAAGGGGAAAAGGTGTGTTGGAAAGGGGAAAAAAGTTTTTGTCCGTGGGTTTGGTGGTTAAGCAAAAGTAACATTTGCTGAAGAAACACCATCTGTTACGGTGGGACTGGCAGATTTGGATAAGGTGGTATATACTATGTTACCGCTATATAACGAAAATGAATAAGAAAAGAAAGAGAAAGGTATATATCCCCATCAGCAGTCAGTGTCCACCGTGCTCCCAGATGGAAAAGGAGAGGTTGGCAACTGGAAGGTTAGGTGGAGGATACAGAGCTGTGTGGCTATGAAACTAATAGTAGCCTGAACTGAGTTAGACGCCACTCGGATCTGGAGACTGGGAGCCCTGTTAGCGTCACAGGGTCCACACGCCCACCCAGCCCAGGAACTCCCTGTTAACATCACAGGGGCCATTCAGTACGCTGACCGTGTGCATTGGGGCCACACCTGTGGACAGCAGGCGCATCAGCAGCAGCAGACCTGTTAATGCCACTGGGCTGCACAAGCAGGAATGGTAGGACAGGAGCTGGTCTTAACCGTTCTGCGTTACCAACTGTGGTGGCGGCCTGCATCGACGCCGTATCCCTGCCTACCTCTGGCCTAAAGCTGCAATGGGTTCAACACATGGAGGTGTGCTCTTTCGGGGCATAATAGAAGACTGTGCACCTGCTTGTTGGCTCCAGCCCGTTTTATAACCTGGGTTCGCCCCAAACCAGGGTGGACCACAATGCACCTCCTGGAGACAAAAGCAGAGTGACACGTCATGAGTGGCATAACTAGCGTCCTATTTGGAACCGCAACTTCAATAATGACCTCATGGCTGCCACGACACAAACACCTCACCAGTCATCGTCTGACCATCAATAATGAGTTGACAAGTCATAGGGGCGGGCCTCTGCAAGCCATTTGGGAGTGGCCTGGCCACATCGTCAGGACACCTGATGCCCTGTGGCCTATATGGGCCCCCCACATCAGGGGCAGGGCCAAAGAGTTCATTACCGGACCTAGTCTCTGATGCAGTAAGTGCCTGAGCATGCTCAGTAGCATGAAATACAGTCTCTGAAAAAAGACTATCAGCTTTAGCATGGTGTCTAGGCACAACACAGAACTTAGACCCGGCACGGAGTGCAAGTACCTGTGCAAAGAGGCTTTTCGCAATAAGTGTGGGAGCATGCGCTGTATCCCGAAATGAAGACTTAGCCTCAGGAATGGCACAGTCAGGCTGAGCATACTCACTAGGCGAAACACTGTAGTTAGGCTGCGGCTGGGGTAAATCGGCACACGCATGCGCACTAGCTGCCTCTCCACGCTTAGACGTGGAGGAGAAATTGCTCTTCGGGTGTGGACTTGGAGATGCTGTCTATGAACAGAAGGAAAAGCTAAAGGTGTGTGTTACAGCAAGGAGCCACCGCGGAAACACTTCGTTCAATTGTGAGGGGAGTCATTTTGGAGTTTGGTGAGGAGTACCGTAACGCCAGTGAGCAGCATCCTGTGCCATAGACCAACATTCTTACGGTGCTGTCTATACTGCTTACCGTGAGAGGAGCGTAAAGTCTATATTTCTGGCAACTGGTAATCACAGTACCCGGGTACGGTAGGCTGTGCCCTGACAATAATGCGGGCACGCAACACTTTGTTTTATTAGCAAAACACATATCTGTTCTGGGTAGGCCGACTATATAGACAATAAGACTTGCTGCCTCTGCACTGTCAAATTGTCACGTACAGTTTAAATCATAGAGGGACAGCGACACATGTTTGCATTGACTGTTGCTTTTCAAGATTTCCATGACTGTGTTGCAGAGCTGTGTGGTTTGCATTCACACTGCTATCATCTGCCTTATCTGTGAGGCTTCAGCTAACAAGGGTATTCAGGGGGGGTAATGTGTTTTGTCTATGTTTAGGTAGATAACTTGGAAGCTCTTGTGATGCGACACTGGTAAGTCGTGTTCACACACACACACACGCACAAACACACAATTACTGCTACGCAGAGGGATTAGCGGGTAGTAGGCAACAGAATAGATTGTTCAATTATTTAAATTGTATGCATGGTTCTTATTGTTTGTTTTGGTAAAGTTAAACAATCATTTATCAACCCAACTGACTAGAGTCCTTTTCCTGTTGCCTGGTTTTGCTGCATATTGGGGAGCCCACCCTGTACACGGCTTAAAATGAAGCATAAGTTGCAATGTGAATTTCACTGTGCTACAATGCGGCCTAGCGTGCCTGTGCAACCACCGCCTGCCCCATCAAGTGCATCTGCGTGCTCTTCATCCTCTGTGACTGTGGGGACAGCAGTCTCACATGGTTTTTCGCACTGAACTTCCACCCCTTTACACGCAACAGGGAGTGTGATTGGCAGGTCATCACTTGTTTTGGAAGTGGAAACAGATGGTATTGTTGAGCTGTCAGACATCAAGAAAACCAACATTGGATGCAGGCTACATTATATCCACACCCGCACCTTCGTCACAGATTGGCTGGACTACCTGCAGTTAATAATTCCATTCCAGAAATGGAAAGGAGTATAGAATGCACATGTGTTGTACCTTGCTTGGCAGCAAAGGAACACTAACTTAGTATTACAGACAATTTTAGGAAGGCAGAAAAAGAGTCAGCTCTTTGGGCAAATTAAATAGCGTGGCAAAAGTGGACAGGTGGGTACAGTGGCCGTGTTCTGTGGGTACCAGGACAGTAAAGGAAACCTCACTTTCTATCACTCCGAATAATCAAATGCAGCAAGGAATTCCCTGAGTTTGCTATAAAATTAGCGTAGCAAAATGTGCATGAGGGTGTAATGCAGTGGTGCTGCAAATAGCTTTGCACCAGTGGGACACTAATGGAAGTCCAACAGCCACGTTTAGGATGCCACTACGTTTCCTCAGTGTTTGCAAGTATAATGGCTTAGTAACAATGAGTTTGAGTGTGCAATGCAGGCAGACGTGCTGCAAATATCTTTGCACTAGTGGGACAATACAGAAGTCCAACAGCCACGTTTAGGATGCCACTAAGTTTCCTCAGTGTTTGCTAGTATAATAGCTTAGTAACAATGAGTTTGAGTGTGCAATGCAGAGGTGCTGTAAATAGATTTGCACCATTGGGACACTAATGAAGTCAAACAGCCACGTTTAGGATGCCACTAAGTTTCCTCAGTGTTTGCTAGTATAATGGCTTAGTAACAATGAGTTTGAGTGTGCAATGCAGGCAGACGTGCTGCAAATATCTTTGCACTAGTGGGACAATACAGAAGTCCAACAGCCACGTTTAGGATGCCACTAAGTTTCCTCAGTGTTTGCTAGTATAATAGCTTAGTAACAATGAGTTTGAGTGTGCAATGCAGAGGTGCTGCACATAGATTTGCACCAGTGGGGCACTAATGGAGTACAACAGCCACTTCTTGTATGCCACTAAATGGCAGCAGTTTTTGCTATCATTATAGCTTATTAAAAACAGAGCAGGAGAGTGTCATGCAGAGGTGCTAGAAATAGCTTGGCACCAGTGAGGCACTAATGGAAGTCCAACAGCCACTTTTAGGATGCCACTAAGTTTCCTCAGTGTTTGCTAGTATAATGGCTTAGTAACAAATGAGTTTGAGTGTGCAATGCAGGCAGACGTGCTGCAAATATCTTTGCACTAGTGGGACTATACAGAAGTCCAACAGCGACGTTTAGAATGGCACTAAGTTTCCTCAGTGTTTGCTAGTATAATGGCTTAGTAACAATGAGTTTGAGTGTGCAATGCAGGCAGACGTGCTGCAAATATCTTTGCACTAGTGGGACAATACAGAAGTCCAACAGCCACTTTTAGGATGCCACTAAGTTTCCTCAGTGTTTGCTAGTATAATGGCTTAGTAACAAATGAGTTTGAGTGTGCAATGCAGGCAGACGTGCTGCAAATATCTTTGCACTAGTGGGACAATACAGACGTCCAACAGCGACGTTTAGAATGGCACTGTTTCCTCAGTGTTTGCTAGTATAATGGCTTAGTAACAATGAGTTTGAGTGTGCAATGCAGGCAGACGTGCTGCAAATATCTTTGCACTAGTGGGACAATACAGAAGTCCAACAGCCACGTTTAGGATGCCACTAAGTTTCCTCAGTGTTTGCTAGTATAATAGCTTAGTAACAATGAGTTTGAGTGTGCTATGCAAAGGTGCTGCACATAGATTTGCACCAGTGGGGCACTAATGGAAGTCCAACAGCCACTTTTAGGATGCCACTAAGTTTCCTCAGTGTTTGCTAGTATAATAGCTTAGTAACAATGAGTTTGAGTGTGCTATGCAAGGGTGCTGCACATAGATTTGCACCAGTGGGGCACTAATGGAGTACAACAGCCACTTCTTGTATGCCACTAAATGGCAGCATTTTTTGCTATCATTATAGCTTATTAAAAACAGAGCAGGAGGGTTTCATGCAGAGGTGCTGCACATAGATTTGCACCAATGGGACACTAATGGAAGTCCAACAGCCACTTTTAGGATGCCACTAAGTTTCCTCAGTGTTTGCTAGTATAATGGCTTAGTAACAATGAGTTTGAGTGTGCAAAGGGCAGGAGGGTACAGTGGCAGGGTTGTGGGTCTGGGTAGAGGAAAGGAAGCCTCCCTTTCTATCCATCCTAATGGGGAAATGCAGCGAGGAAATCCCTGACCTTAGCTACACAGACGCTGTCATCTTGTGTAGCTGTTAAAATCTATTTTCACGGCCCTGACTGTCACCTATGGCTCTGACCCTGCCGGTATTAGCCCTTACAAGGGCTGAAAGAAACTTCTATCCCTATTCTGTATAGTGCTGTGTATAGAGCGTACACAGCAGTATCCGAGACAGGAGCTACGCCAGCGGTGACTGACACCAAGACGCAGAAGGCAGATAATGGCGTGCTGGAGAAAAATGTCCGTTTTTATAATGCATGGACATGTGACATGGACATCCTATCACCCATGCCGTTGCTTCTCTGGCTAAAAGTCCACTTAGCTGTGTGTGTGTCTGGGATTGGCTGACATGCTGGCCTGCCCCACTACACGCGCGCGCTTAGAGAAGGAAGACAAGGAAAGAAAAAAAAAATGGCGATCGCCATTATCCAAACAGCAGTGATCTGAATGCGCTGTTCCCGCACACTACACACTGAAATTTCATAATAGTGTGAGTCCCAGAGTGACTTACACTATTACAGCGGAAAGCCAGGTAGTAATTAGCTTGTCTTTTTGCTGCTAGAACCGTTCTCGAACGTATCTAGAACTATCGAGCTTTAGCAAAAAGCTTGAGTTCTAGTTCGATCTAGAACAGCCCCCAAAATCACTCAAGCGGCGAACTGGAGAACCTCGAACCGCGAACCGCGTTCAACTCTACTGGTGACGTCTTATAATAAGGAAGAACAGGTCCCAGTGATGATGATATGGCAGGATCGCATGATAAAATTACGAGATCAGAAAAATATACGTGGAGCTGCGAACATGTACATCACCTATAATAAACCATAGAGAACAGGAATTAGCTAAATGGTTGCATAGAAAGCATTAACAGAATCTCCTCATTAATGCCATGTGGTGCAAGACGGTTAAGTGAATAAATCCATTTGGATTCTCGTCGTAGCAGTTCTTTGCCCACATCACCACCTCTGATCCCCTGGTTGGCAGAGTTCACCATGAGTACCTTGAGCCTTGAAAGGCGACTTCCATGGCATGGGAGAAAGTGCATAGCAACAGACAAGATGGTCTTACCTTTCTTCAAGTTCTCCCTTGCAGTGTTGACGTTAGAGACGTGTTGCTGCAGTCTACGCCGTAGCTCCTGGGTGGTTTGGCCCACGTATAATTTGTGGCAATCACATTTGAGCACGTACACTACGTTCTTCGAGCGACAGTTAATATTACAGGAAAATGACCTGTTTGGGAAACATAGATAAAGAAAAGTGACCACCCGACACCATGTGGGGTAAACTGTGCAATCTCCACAAGGGAAAATTCCAATGAGTTTGGTACCTCTGCCTAAACTCTGTGTCTCCCTCCGGAAATGACTGGTAGTCAGGAAGGATTTCAGAAAGAACTTTCCGGATACTCCCAGGGGGCAGGGCTTTCTTTTTCGTGCCTTTTGGTCTGCTGTGGCACACTTATTTTTCCACAGAAAAATAGAGGCAGTTTTTCAAACAATAAAGTTCAGTCCATAACACAGTTTTTAAGGCACACATCACCCGGTTTGACTGGGTCCAGTTCAATCCTGTTCACAGCACCAGGAAAAAGGGTTGTAGCACCCAGGGATATGGGGTACTCGGTTCCGGGCAGTACAGCTTTTGGGGAAGTCATGATGGTGGCTGTTACCCGATTCCGTGCCCTGGGCCATTTTTGTAATGGGGATATTTACAGGGGAGAATAAGATAATGTCCACATGTGACGCCACTTGCGGTGTTGCGGCTAAGTGTAGGGAGCCGATGCTGCAGAATGTCTCTACTTGGGCTAGTGGTATTGGCAGCTAGATTGGTCGACCCTCCGCAAGTAGGGTTTTGCCCCAAAGGGTGTATGGTGCAGTGGGCGTCGGAAGAAGGTAGTCCACACAGATGTTCAGTGCAACTGGTTTACTCAGTGCTGGTAGATGTTGACTGGTTGCCAGAGGCCAGCTGGTTTCGCCTCCAGTTCCCTTTTGTCCCAGTGCCAATTTGGTTCTCTGGTACATTCGTCCCCTGCACCTGTCTCTGGTAAGTGGGTCCCCGTGATATGGAACAACTGGGGGTTATCCCATTGCTACTGAGTCTTCGGATTCTTTAGGATCAGCAAGGTCCTTGATGGTCCTCTTGCTGTGCAGGTGTTAACAGGTTGGCCAGGAGCTCTTTCCTGTCCGTACTCCACCGTACTCCACTGGCAACCACTTCCCCTGGGTACCAGGTCACCGTTAACTCCTCTGTCAACTCTCTCCTTTCCACACGACCAACGACTGTCAACTCACACACTCTACACTGTACACTCTACACTGTCTTCCTGTGTTCTGACTTTCCTCAGTCCGCCCCTCCCACCTGGTCAACTAGTGGACTGGATTGGCTCCACCTCTAGGCGGCCATCCATTGGTCCCCCCTAGCTGGGTACCATTGTATGGGAGATTGTTGGGGAAAACTGGGATTACCTGGGTTTTTGTTGGTACCGGCACTGGGGTTCTGGGTCCTAGTGGGGATGCAGAACCTTATAGCACCCTGATGGTTTCAGGGGCTCTACAGAATGACATACACTGTGTTTTGAGGGGAAAATTTATCCCCGCGCTTTACAGTTACAAATCATTAATAGAATCTCTGATTGGTTGCTATAGGCAACAAAGGACATTCTTAGTATAAGACAGCTTATGTGTGAGGTAATATGATATTGGTAGAGACAGACACACACACAGAGACACACACACAGACACACACACAGAGACAAAAAGACAGAGACACAGAGACAGACACACTGACACATTGAGACAGACACAGAAAGAGACACACACAAAAACACACACAGAGACACAGGGACAGGAACACACAAAGACACACAGAGACAGACACAGAAACAGACACACAAAGACAGACACAGAAACAGAGACACACAGAGACAAACACACATAGAGACAGAGACAGACACACATAGAGACAGAGACACACAGAGAAAGACAGAGACAGAGATATACAGAGACAGACACCATGAAACACACAGATACAGAGACACACACACAGACACACAGAGATAAAGACAGACACACACAGACACACAAAGAGAAAGACACACACAGAGACACAGACATAAAGAGACACACATAGACACACACACAAAGACATACACAGAGACACACACACAAAGACATACACAGAGACACAGAGACATATACAGATACACACACAGACCCCAGAGGCTGATACAGAAACATAAACACACAGAGACAGAGACACAGAGAGAGACACACACAGACACACACAGAGACTGATACAGAGACAGAGACACACAAGATTGATACAGAGAGACAGAGACAGAAACACACAGAGACACAGACACACAGAGTCAGAAACAGACAGAGAAACATAGAGACAGAGACACACACAAAGGCACAGACACAAAGACACACACAGAGACACAGACACCCAGAGACAGAGACAGACAGACCGACAGAGACAGAAACACACAGACACAAATAGACTCACAGAAACAGACACAGAGACAGTTACACAGAGACACACACACAGAGACACAGACACACAGAGACAGACACAAACACAGAGAGACACATAGACAAAGACACACAGACAGAGACACACACACACACACAAACACAAACACACACACACAGACACATACAGACACACAGAGAGAGAGAGGCAGACAGAGATGGAGAAAGACAGACAAAGAAAGAGACAGTCAGAGAGGGAGATAGACAGATTGGGAGAAAGAGTCGGAAAGAGGGAGAGAGGTTTTTGCATTGTGGATATTTTTAAACAATTTTGGTTCTCCATTCCTCAGACAGTTCTCTTCTTTTTCTGTTCTTTATGTTTAGTGTGGCACACACAGACTCACAATTCAAAAAATGAGCCAACTTTCCCCCTTTTTATCTGGTTTCAGGTGTGGTTTTCATATTTCATACACCTGTTACTTGCCACTGGTGAGTTTGATTGACCATAACGTGCTTGAAACAAAGTTGTTTATCCACAATTTTGGAATTGTGCCAATAATTTTGTCCAGCCCATTTTTGAGGTTTGGTTTGAAATTTTGTCCAATTTGCTTTTTTTTCTTTTTTTTTTGTGTTGTCAGTGCACGCAAAGAAATTAAACGTGTATAACAAAACTTGTAATTGTAATAATTTTCTGGGAGAAATACTTTATTTTCTGGAACAATTTCAAGAGAGTCAACACTTTCGGCCATGACTCTATTTCAATATTCCATTTTGGCAATGCTGACTATACTGTGTTGGGATTCAGCATTTTTAGGAAGTGTTCTTACCTTTTGGCTTTAGATTTTGCTTTTAGTCAGCATTGATTTATGTGCTTTAACCTTTATTTGTGTAAGTACCTAGTTTTTACCCTCTGAATTTTAAAGTGCTTCGAAATATATTGGCAGAAATATATAGAAATTTATAGAAATAAAAAATAGTATTATTATGATTAATCATAACCATATATTTGTTCTGTAGGACTAGTACTTACCACTATATGGTCATTGTATGTACCACTATATGGTCATTGGTGTTAATATTAGTCTTTTTAATACTGTGATTTTTTTCTTGTTTTATTTAGACAGTTTAACGCATAAAAATCATGGTTTTCTTGAAAGATGTAGACTTTTTCATGTAACAATGTTTGAAGAAAGTGTCTTCTAAAAACTGGAAGTAGGTTTGGAAGTTAATTTTGTGTCCATCTTCATCATGAAAAAGTCGAACTATCTCATCTTTAATATCAGCCCATAGCAGTCGAGTCGATATTGAGGTCTGTGGCCGTTACTCATTCAGCCTCAAGCCCATTCATCTGGTTTGTCAAGAGTCACTCTCACTATCAAAACCTGTCTTTAGATATTTCTTAGCCCAGTCTTGACATTTCAACTTATATGTTGCCCAGTGGTGGTCAATTTAAGCCTAATGGTTCTGTATTTCATTTTCCCTGAGGAAAACAAGCTGCTTGACAAAGGATGTTCATATTCTTAGGCCACACTCTCCCTTATTACACAAAAATATATCACCTGATATGCTTCATCCAATAATCATTCAAGTTTATACAGCTTGGAGTTGGAAAATATGCAATAATATTATAATATGATCAAAATACTCTCATGCCTAATAATTATGTAAATATTGTGGATTTTAAAAAAATGTTCTTGTGAAAAATTAGTAAAATGCTTAAAAATTTATTTGAATTGTATATCAATGCAATTTTACTGACCTATACTGTAAAATATTATTTATTGTTTATGGTGCGTGTAATTAATAAAAGAAAAACATTACCAGAATTGTTTGATTTGTTCATCAGCCTTAAAAAGCAATCAAAAACTTGAGTGTACCCAAGAATGGCACCATTGGAAACTACTGCATGTCCAGCAATAGATAAGTTTTAACACAGCTCTGCTAATTAAAATTTAAAAAAAAATTAGGTCTTGGAAATATGAGGACCTGCCCACCCCCCAAAAAAAATAAAACATATTGAAAAAATTAAAAAACGTTGTATTTTCTTGTCTTTTTGGGAGAGTACTAAAACATATACCGTATTTTTCGGTTTATAAGACGCACTTTTGTTCCCCCAAATTTTGGGGGAAAGTAGGGGGTGCATCTTATAAACCGAATATACGGGGGGGTACATGTTACGAGGGGGACCCGGGGAAGCGTGCCAAGATGGGAAATGGACTGCTTCCGCCGGTCAAGGTCCACTGTGCGGTGTAAGGGACCGCCGCTATGGTGGGTGAAGAGTGAGCGGGTTGCTGCTAGCGATCGTCTGGAATGTCACAGACGATCTACATAGATCTGCCCTAACCCGTGAGGGTTGTATGGCACAGATCTCACGGCTCGGTGTACCTGTTGCACGGGGAAGCACAGAGGTGCCCACGCACGTGTGCCAGTGGAAGTCACGAGAATATGGCACGAGGGTAGCACAGAGGTGCCCACGCACGTGTGCTTTCAATAACCAGGTGAGTCCAATGGAGACTTGAGGAGCTCACCTGGGACAGGAACACGGCCTGTTGACGGGGGTACTGCCGGAGCAGCAAGGCAGGAACACGGCCTGCAAACGAGGTACTGCCGGAGCAGCAAGGGCCAAGCCCACAAGAGACAGTAATGCCTGAGCAGTGGCGTGGCAGCACGCTGCCAGACATCCAAATATAGAAGGACGGTCGCGCGCCGCCATGATGGCAGGGGGAGCTTTTAAGGAGGTGCAGCTCCACCCGAGGGCGGGCGCGAGGCGGAGATGACGGACTTGACCCAATCAGGGTCCACGACGTCCCAGCCTGGCCAGTCAGGATTCACCATGTCACCAGCCTTGTCATCAAGCCGTGTGACGTCAGTGAGCGAATCAGGACCCACCACGCATTGCACATGCTCACCCTCCTGCCTCTGGGAAATAGAGGCGGGATCCTCGGTCTCACAATGTGCAGAGATAACGGGAATCTCACTGCTTCCCTGAGCAGTAAACCTCTGCACATTGCGCAGCCTCGCAGACCTCCGGGGCCGCTGAGCAGGAGAGTCTGCGGCAGGCCAGGAATGGGAGACCGCTTCACTCCTTGTAACAGGAGAACCACTAGGTGTCACCCTTCTGCTGCCTCTCTGAGAAGGTATCTCCTGCACACTGCGCAGTCTGGCAGACCTTCGGCGCTGCTGAGCAGGAGTGCTCGTGGCAGGCAAGGAATGGGAGACTGCCTCAGTCCTTGCCTCAGGAGAGCCACGAGATGTAACATTACCCCCCCGTCTAGGCCCCCCCCCCTGTCCGTGCTCGAAGGCCGCTATCAAACCCGGGGCGCGGATATGATCCTCCAACTCCCAGGATCTATGCTCCGGACCACAGCCGGCCCACTCCACGAGGTAGTACCTCTTGCCCTGTATGACTTTTGTCTCCACAAGTTTTGCCACCTCAGGGTCGTCGGACGGGGAGTCGGTTTGAGCCGGCAGGGACCCCGAGAATTTATTAAGTCGTACGGGTTTCAGGAGGGACACGTGAAAGGTGTTGGCTATAGTCCAGCGTGGAGGGAGCTGGAGTCGATATGCCACTGGGTTTACCTGCTGTAGTACTTTAAATGGACCCAGATACCTAGGGGCGAATTTGGCTGCCTGTACCCGTAGGTTAACATTCTTAGAGGACAGCCATACTAGGTCACCAGGGGCGAAGGATGGTGCAGGGCGGCGGCGAACATCAGCCGTTGTCACCATCCGGTCTTTAGCCCTTTTAAGAGCCTCTTGGGTGTCATCCCAGATCTCCCGGGCCTTGGTCGCCCAATCCTCCACTCTAGTATCGGGTGACGTAATGGGCATCGGAACCGGGATTCTGGGATGTTGTCCGTTATTGAGTAGGAACGGAGTCTGGCCAGAGGATTCATGGACCGAATTGTTAATGGCAAATTCGGCCCAAGGAAGGAGGTTAGCCCAGTTGTCGTGGTGCGCGGATATAAAATGGCGGAGGTAAGTTACCAAGGTCTGATTAGTCCTCTCCACTAGTCCATTGGTCTCAGGATGGTATGCGGAGGAGATGTTCAGCTCTATCTGCAGGAGCTTACAGAGCTCTCTCCAGAAGCGAGACGCGAACTGGGGACCCCGGTCGCTCACCACCTTGTCAGGCATGCCATGCAACCTAAATACATGCCGAATGAACAAGGTGGCGAGAGCACGTGACGTCGGGAGTCGTGGGATAGGCACCAAGTGGACCATTTTAGAGAAGTGGTCCGTGATGACCCATACGACCCTGTGCCCTGCTGACTTGGGCAGATCTCCCAGGAAGTCCATCCCTACCACTTCCCAGGGACGATCCGGCACTGGCAGTGGGTGAAGAAGACCTGCCGGTCTCTGCCGGGACGGCTTATTCCGAGCACACGACATACAGGCTCCCACATATTCCTGTATGTCCTGGGGTAGTCTCGGCCACCAATAATGCCTGGTCACCAGGTCTCTGGTCCTTTTGACCCCGAAGTGACCCCCGACCTTGGAGGCATGGGCCCACGATAGCACCTCGTTCCTAAGTTCAGGGGGAACGAGGGTTTTGCCAGGTGGCACATGGTCCAAAGAAGTAGGAGTGACCATCCTCAAGCTGTCCGGGGGTAGTATAAGACGAGGCTCCTCCTCGTCCTCCTCCAACACAACCATACAATGTGACAAGGCATCGGCCCGTACGTTCTTCTCACCGGCCAGGTGGCGGATAATAAAGCGGAACCGGGAGAAGAATAAAGACCAACGGGCCTGCCTTGGGTTCAGGCGTTGTGCTGTCTGGAGGTATGTGAGGTTTTTGTGGTCAGAAAAAACCTCAAAAGGATGCTTCGCACCCTCCAGGAGATGCCGCCATTCCTGGAATGCTAGTTTCATCGCCAGTAACTCCCTATCCCCTATGGAGTAGTTCCTCTCGGCCAGAGAAAAGGTCTTGGAGAAAAAGAAACACGGATGTTTCCTTCCTCGTTCGTTTTTCTGGTACAGGACTGCACCTGCACCGACCGAAGAGGCGTCTACCTCCAGTAGGAAGGGTTTGGAGATGTCTGGACGATGAAGGATGGGAGCTCTGGAGAAGTGAGTTTTGAGAGTGTGAAATGCCTCTACCGTTTCCCGTGTCCATGCTTTGGGATTAGCGCCCTTGCGGGTAAGGGCAATGATGGGTGCTGCCACCGTCGAGAAGTTGGGAATGAACTGGCGATAATAATTGATAAACCCCAAGAATCGCTGGATCGCCTTCAGCGAGCGGGGCTCAGGCCAGTTCATCACTGTCTCCAACTTCCCGGGATCCATTGCTAACCCCTGACTGGACACTATGTACCCCAGGAACGGCAAGGATTCCTGTTCAAAAACGCACTTTTCCAGCTTAGCATATAACGAATGGGTGCGGAGCCTCTTAAGTACTCGGATGACATCCCTCCGATGGGTGGTAAGATCGGGGGAGAAGATAAGAATGTCATCCAGGTATGCAACCACGGAAAGATACAAATCCCGGAAAATGTCATTCACAAAGTCTTGAAATACGGCGGGGGCATTGCAGAGTCCGAAGGGCATTACTAGATACTCGTAGTGACCGTCCCTGGTGTTAAAGGCGGTCTTCCACTCATCGCCCTCTCGGACTCACACTAGATTATACGCCCCGCGTAGATCCAGCTTTGTGAAGACCTTTGCCCCGCGGAATCGATCAAATAGCTCAGTAATGAGGGGCAAAGGGTATTTGTTCTTGATTGTGATTGCATTTAATCCCCTGTAATCGATACAGGGGCGCAGATCCCCTTCCTTCTTCTGCACAAAAAAGAACCCTGCACCAGCCGGTGAAATAGACTTGCGAATGAACCCCTTCGCCAGGCTGTCCTGAATATATTTGGACATAGCCTCCGTCTCTGGAGCAGAGAGTGGATACACTCTGCCCCTAGGGGGCTCGGAGCCTGGCTTCAGGTCTATTCGGCAATCATATGGCCGGTGGGGAGTAAGAGTATCTGCGGCCCTTTTGGAAAAGACATCCCTGTAGGCCTCATAAGGTGTCGGTAAACCCGGCCCCTCAGTATTCCCTGAGGACCCAACCGACCTAATGGTAGCGGGTGGTTCGGTAGTCACGAGGTGCTCTCTACAGGATCCTGCCCAGGATGAGATCTCCCCTGTTGCCCAGTTGAGTATAGGAGCATGCTGTCTCAACCAGGGAAGGCCCAGTAGGATCTCATCCGTCCCCCCTGGAAGCACCAGGAAGGACACCTGCTCATGGTGTCCCGGTGGTACATCCATCCTGAGAGGGATGGTGATCTGGGTGATAGGATCGAGTAGTATGGACCCGTCGACTACCCGGACCCTGAGTGGCTTGGGCAACAGAACCAGGGGAACTGAGTATCGGGTTGCCAGGGAGGTCGAGATGAAATTGCCTTCAGCGCCTGAGTCCAAGCAAGCCAGGGCAGAGAAGAGAGTAGTGCCGAACTGCAAGTGGGCGCTGATAGTCAACCTAGAGGGAGAAGTAGCGTCTAGAGTCCCCCCTCTGATAGAAACTAGACGCTGTCTTTTCCCGACGGTTTGGGACATAGGGTAGCTATGTGTCCCCTCTGCCCACAGGAAAAGCAGATGACACAAGACCGAGAACCTGGGGCAGAGGAGACCACCTTGGACACCTCCATTGACTCCATGGAGTCGCCTACAGGACTGGCTGGGGGACCTGTCTGATGGAAGACGGGAGTCAGACGTTTTTTAGGCCGAGAAGACGTGGGTGCTGAAGAGACCTCGAGCCTTCGCTCCGCCTGGCGGATGTCTATGCGAGAGGCAACCTGAATCAAGGACTCTAAAGTGGCAGGCACCTCACGTGTGGCCAGTGCGTCTTTGACAAACCCTGCCAGGCCCTCCCAAAACACAGGGACAAGGACCTTATCCGGCCAGTCCAGCTCTGCGGCCAGTGTCCTAAAGTGTACAGCAAAGTCCCCGACTGAAGCAGACCCTTGCCGAAGTCGTAAGAGGCGCAGCGCGGAATCGTGGGTGACTTGAGGCCCGAGGAACACCATTCTCATGGCCCCAAGATAAGCTGCTAAGTTATTCACCACACGATCTCCGCGCTCCCACAACGGCGTGGACCACTTCAGCGCTCTCCCTGTGAGCAGGGACTGAATGAAGGCTACCTTCGCCTTCTCGGTAGCGTAAAGAGTCGCGGACAGCTCTAAGTAGGTGGTAACCTGGTTTATAAACCCACGGCACTCAGAGCTGTTGCCGCTAAAGCGCTCTGGAAGCGCAAGGCGAGGAGACCTTCCGCCCAATAGCACAGCCTGGGTAGCCGCCTGGGTGGCGACTGTCGTCAGAGTAGTCTTATCGGAGGAAGACTGCTCCACTGCTGCCAATCGTGACTCCAACTGCTGCACATAACGCAGCAACTGCTGCTGCTCTTCAGCCATAGCCAGACCTTTGGCGCGACCGTAATGTTACGAGGGGGACCCGGGGAAGCGTGCCAAGATGGGAAATGGACTGCTTCCGCCGGTCAAGGTCCACTGTGCGGTGTAAGGGACCGCCGCTATGGTGGGTGAAGAGTGAGCGGGTTGCTGCTAGCGATCGTCTGGAATGTCACAGACGATCTATGTACACCGATCTGCCCTAACCCGTGAGGGTTGTATGGCACAGATCTCACGGCTCGGTGTACCTGTTGCACGGGGAAGCACAGAGGTGCCCACGCACGTGTGCCAGTGGAAGTCACGAGAATATTGCACGAGGGTAGCACAGAGGTGCCCACGCACGTGTGCTTTCAATAACCAGGTGAGTCCAATGGAGACTTGAGGAGCTCACCTGGGACAGGAACACGGCCTGTTGACGGGGGTACTGCCGGAGCAGCAAGGCAGGAACACGGCCTGCAAACGAGGTACTGCCGGAGCAGCAAGGGCCAAGCCCACAAGAGACAGTAATGCCTGAGCAGTGGCGTGGCAGCACGCTGCCAGACATCCAAATATAGAAGGACGGTCGCGCGCCGCCATGATGGCAGGGGGAGCTTTTAAGGAGGTGCAGCTCCACCCGAGGGTGGGCGCGAGGCGGAGATGACGGACTTGACCCAATCAGGGTCCACGACGTCCCAGCCTGGCCAGTCAGGATTCACCACGTCACCAGCCTTGTCATCAAGCCGTGTGACGTCAGTGAGCGAATCAGGACCCACCACGCATTGCACATGCTCACCCTCCTGCCTCTGGGAAATAGAGGCGGGATCCTCGGTCTCACAATGTGCAGAGATAACGGGAATCTCACTGCTTCCCTGAGCAGTAAACCTCTGCACATTGCGCAGCCTCGCAGACCTTCGGGGCCGCTGAGCAGGAGAGTCTGCGGCAGGCCAGGAATGGGAGACCGCTTCACTCCTTGTAACAGGAGAACCACTAGGTGTCACCCTTCTGCTGCCTCTCTGAGAAGGTATCTCCTGCACACTGCGCAGTCTGGCAGACCTTCGGCGCTGCTGAGCAGGAGTGCTCGTGGCAGGCAAGGAATGGGAGACTGCCTCAGTCCTTGCCTCAGGAGAGCCACGAGATGTAACAGGTACATATATATATATATATACTGCAGGGTCCACTCTGGAGCGGTGCTGGGGTCAGGTGAGAGCTGCGGGCGGCAGCGTTAGATCTACTGCTCCCACTCATATAATATTCACAGCCGCTGTCCATCAGCGTGGTGCTGAAACCGCATCGCGCTGATTGGCTAGGGCAGCGGGGCATATTATATCTGCCTGTGCTCCCTTTGATCGCACATGATCCCCCCTGTGTTAGATATGGCCCCCGTGCTGCTGCCCATAGTAAAATAAAAGCTTTACTTACCTCCAGCGCTGATCTCCCGTCTCCTGCTGCTGTCTGTGATAAGGCACGCAGAGATGATATCACTCTGCCGTGCCGATCACATGACCAGCAGCAAGAACCAGGAAGTGAAGAAGGGAGGACTCGGAGCTCAACTGCGAGGAGGGAGACACAGGGATTACAGCGCTGAGAAGGTAAGGAAAGTGTTTTATTTTATTATGGGCAGCAGCATGGGGGGCATATCTAACACAGGGGAGATGTGCCATCTATAGTGGCCATGGGCAGCACACATGGGGGCCATATCAAATACAGGGGAGGTGTGCCATCTATAGCGGCCATGGGCAGCACACATGGGGGCCATATCAAACACAGGGGACAGGGGAAGTGTGCCATCTATAGGGGCCATGGGCAGCAGTATGGGGGCCATATCAAACACAAGGGAGGTATGCCATCTATAGGGGCCATGGGCAGCACAGGGGGACGTGTCCCAGCACAAGGGGGCTATATTCAATATAAGGGGCCATATCCAGATTAAGGGGGGCTAATTTTAGGATGGGGGCTATGAGGGACATATACCCTATATGATTTGTTAGACGGACACTGGCATTATAAGATGGACCCCATTTAACATTAAAAAAAAATAATTCTCTTTTCCTTCACCAAATTTGGGGGTGCGTCTTATAATCAGGTGCGTCTTATAAAGCGAAAAATACGGTGTGTGTGTATATATATATATATATATATACATATATATATATATAAATATATATAAATCTATATAAATAGGATACTGTCATTATCTTATCAATCAATAGAATTAAGTTAATATGTGATTTAAACTGAAAAGTGAACAATGTTTAAAAACAATACAGCGCCGCTGAAAAAAAATTGTAAAACTTATGGTTCTTGGAATATTATATTTTCTTCATGGAGTGTATTTAGTATACAACAGTAATACAAAATAAAGCTGCAGAAATGTATTGCCATAATCATGCTCTCCCACAGAATAAAGATAGCACCTTATTTGAGCAGTATGTGAATAACAAGAAAAATTAAAACTTCAAAACACAATAACAGAACTGCTGTTTTCTTCTCCCCATAAAGAGTTTAGAAAAGTTTTGGAAAAAGTTTTTGTACACTAAAATGTTACCAATAACAAATACAAAACGTCCTGAACAACAAGCTGTGACAATAAAAAAAATTTGCTTTGTCCTAGTATCCCAAGATATGGAAATCTTTAAGTAGTTAAGAAAAAAAATGTGAAATTGTATTTCAAATGTAGCAGGACAGATGCCAGCTACACCATATCACTTGTTAATAACACTGGCACTCCCCATATTAATTGAAACAGTAGTATTCACAGATCACTACACTCATTTTCTTCAGTGCTGCAGTTATAAAACACATTACTCTTTAGAGCATTTGTCCAATGCTTTAGGGTAGTGTTCCTCAACTCCAGTCCTCAAGAGCCACCAATAGTTCATGTTTTCAGGATTTCCTTATCATTGTACAGGTGATTAACCCCTTCACAATCTAGGACGTAATGGTACGTCCTAAATCATGAAGGGATGATCACCACCGGCTGCTGTGGTGAGTCGGTGGTGATCCCCGCACATGTCTGCTGATTTGAGCAGCAAACATGTGTGCTTCACTGACGCAGGTGGATCCGCCATCCACCCACGTGTTATGGTGAGGCTGCCTGATAGGAGCCTATTTCCATCTATTATCCTGTCAGCAGACAGGGTCCACTGTGCAGTATTGTAAAGCTGTAGCTGGAGGCACAAGGCCAAACTAAGTGTCAGCAGAACACCTAACTAAGGTGTACAGCAAACATGTTAAATTTTACACGAATGCTATCTAGCAACAGCACCTGAAGCCCTGCTACTCCACAGAGTTAGATAACACAAGTAAACTAAACCTCTGTTACCACACATAGGGTGGCATAAAACACACACAGTATGTATTATGCAATACCAATGGAGCACCAACCGTACTCCACAAGGCAGAGGAGTCAGTATAAGCTCAGGAGATGCTCAGGGAGTGAGCACAAGGAAGGTCACTATCTACCTGGCCGACTAGCCTCTAGGTACTATCAGCTAACCACTGGTACCTCCACGGCAGGCTTCGTCAGACCTCGTTGTCTAACCCTCGCCCAGAGGAGTGACCCTATATCGGTCCTGTTGGACCCGGACACCTGATCCTGAGCCGGAGCACTGACCCTGTATAGGTCCAGAACTACCTGTTTGCCATGCCCCTAAGTCCCAGCTGGTTAACCACTGGTCCCCACACGACAAACGTAGTCAGGCCTCGGCGCCTATCCCTGAGTCTACAGACAAATAGAGGGTGTGCTGTGAAGTGTACAGCTCCACAAACAATGATGACTGCTTGTCCACATGCAGTCTTCAGGGATTCTTAAAATCTCCGCTCCACCCCAAACAAGGAGGAGCTGTATCCCAGCCACGACCTTGGTCAATGAGTGGCAGCCACATGGCAGTGACATCAGTAATGACGTCCGTGGCAACCAATCAGATGGCAGTGTGTCAGCAGTGACGTCACATGGAACAAATAGCAAAGCAGTGAATCAGCAGTGATGTCACCCGCCACCAATCAGATCCTGCCACATTGTACACATGCGCAGAAGGAGGTAAACATGGCACTGGGTTCCTGCACATGCCTTTTTTCCATACTTGGGCTCAGAGCGCCAAAATGTACTACTCACATCATGAGCAGTGGACAACTGTGTAGAACGTCTTTGGACAGGAGTTGAGGTCCCAATAGAAGACGGCCGAGGAACTGCTGCAGCTTGGTGCATAACACCGCGCCTGTTAACCCCTTAAATCATGCTGTCAAAATGTGACAGCTCAATTTAAAGCACCGCAGCGGGGATTGTGCCTTTCCCACCACCATCGGAGGCCCCGTAGTGCGATGACAGGGAGCCGATGGTTGCTATGGTAGCACAGGGTCATGTGATGACTCCTGTCTCTATCATGATGTAGTTCCTGTTACAGCTAAAAGAACACTGGCTGTAACAAAAACACAGTATTTCTGCTGATCAGAGTAATGCTGCTTCGATCAGGAGGAATGAATCAGTGATCAGACTGCTGATCCTTATAGCCCCCTAGGGGGACTAGTAAAATAAAAAAAAAGTAAAAAAAAGCTTTAAGAAATTAAAAACAAGTAAAAGACCTAAAAGTTCAAATCTCCCCCATTCATCCCATTGAAAATTAAAGGGTTAAAAAAAAAATATATATACACATATTTTATATCACTGCGTTCAAAAATACCTGATCTATGAAAATATAAAAACAAATAATCTGATCGGTAAACAGCGTAGCCTCAAAAAAATTCCAAATGCCAAAATTACGGTTTTATGGTTGTCGCAAATTTTGTGCAAAGTGCAATAACAGGCAATCAAAATGTAGCATCTGCACAAATATGGTACCATTAAAAACATCACCTTGAGACGCAAGAAATAAGTTGACACTGAGCCCCATACCCCAGAAAATGAGAACGGAAAATGGCGCAAATAGTGCGCCACTTTTTTGGACAAACTCCTGAACTTTTTTTTAACACCTTAGATAAAAATAAACCTATACATATTTGGTGTCTACAAACTCATACCGACCTGAGGCATCACACTAAGACATTAGTTTTACCATATAATGAACACAATGAACAAAATATCCCAAAAACAATCGTGCAATTGCACTTTTTTACAAGTTTTGTGCACTTGGAGTTTTTTATTTACCATTATCCAGCACACTATATGGTAAAACTTATGGCTTCATTTAAATGTACAATACGTCCCGCAAAAAACGGGCCATCATATGGCAAGATTGACAGAAAATAAAACAGTTTCGGCTCTCGGAAGAAAGGGAGCAAAAAAAACCAAACGAAAAATGGAAAATCGCCCGGGGGGAAGGGGTTAAATTATCACCTGTGCAATACTAAGAAAATCCTGAAAACATGTACTGTTAGGCTATGTGTGCGCAGTGCGTTTTTTGCGGAATTGTTGTGCATTTTCCGGGTGCGTTTTTGTGCGGTTTTGGGCTCAAAACTGCATGACTTTGCTTCCCTAGCAAAGACTATGAGTTTTAATTTTTGCTGTCCGCACACAACTTTTTTTTTAAGCTGCGTTTTTGAGCTTAAAAAAAAAATGGACATGTCAATTCTTTCCTGCGTTTTTCTGTGTTTTCCCCCCATGCAATGGATTGGAAAAAACACAGAAAAATGCAGAAATCAGAAATGCAGCAAAACGCAGCCAAAAACGCACCAAAACGCGGTAAAACGCGTTTTTGCCACGGGTGCCTTTTTATGCGTTTTTGTGCGTTTTTAGCAGGCAAAAACGCACAAAATCACAGCGTCAAAAATACGCACATAGCCTTAGTGGGTCTTGAGGACTGGAGTTGGGGAACACTGCTTTAAAGTTTTCTTATCTCTTTTGCTGACACCTTTTCAACATCCTAAAATCACTGCTGAAGCTTTTATACAGACTACAGTAAACCTTCCTGATTGGCTGCACTATCCCATAATGTGATAGTGGTTCATCATTATTTGCGGTCACATTTGAGGTCATATCAGCCTTTTATGACTGATGTAACCATCTGCATTGTGTAAAAAGGCAGTAGGCGTTTTTATGACACTTTGAATACATTTACATAAAGGTCTACTCTAATTAATTTTGTATCGGATTGATTTGATCACCTCTAATAGACGCTACATAAACTTTCACAAAACACTTGAAACAAGATCTCTTGTAGTAATGGATTAAAGCTAAAAGAGCACAGACACTGACAAAATCCACTTTAGCACACTGTCAGTTTCAAAGATACATTTTTTTTATGTGAAAAAAGGACACAAGGTCATATTTTGGTTGAAACTATGAAGCCATTGTCTTTTTATCCCCTAATAAGTCCTGCAATGTTAATTTGTCCCAGAAGCTTCATCTAAGCGATTGTAATTATCTTATAAAAATTATACTGAAAAGTTGAATTAATCTGTATTATACTTGTTCAATGTATTCTGCCAGAAATAATCTTGATTTATAGGACAGTCTTACATTAAACAATGCCCAACATTAAAAAGCTTACAGTTTAACTGAATTTGTGACCCAGTTTTTCTGGGTCAGGACTCGCACACATTATATTTTTGTCACACACTGCCGCCCAACATTTTTAATGAGAATCTTTATTGAGATTGGAAATATATGAATCTAGCATTATTTATATTGCTTACTGAAGTGCAGCAGTGTGAATGTGATGGGGTGTGAGGCAATAGATCCATGTCATGCTAAATAAGGTGCAGTGACAGCATTACGTGGATGGATTATTCATGCAGGGCATTTTAATGTTCAATATTCAGCTTGCTACACAAATTAAACCTACCCAGTCCTGTAAAACTTCATCCTTATGTAATACGTCCAGTCAAAATAGTAGCACATTTTATTTACCTTAAATTCAACAAAATAACTAAATAAGTAAATATTTGGGGAGATTCGGGTTTCATAATTACATAGTTACAAAGTTACATAGGTTGAAAAAAGACCTAGGTCCATCTAGTTCAACCTTCCTCCACCAGTTCTACATTTTGGAAATCATCCAGCCCTTTTTTAAAAGCTGTTATAGTGTCTGCCATTACTACCTCTTGTGGTAGGGCATTCCACAGTCTGACTGCTCTAACTGTAAAGAACCCTTTCCTTTTTAGCTGCTGGAATCGCTTATCTTCCACTCGCAGCGTATGCCCCCTGTTCCTTAGTATTGTCTTAGGTTATCATATTTTAGAAGAGCTTACACATTACCACCATTACTATCTCGGCCTTTCTGGACATGAGTCAGTTAATGATGAAGTCAATTGTTTCATCTTTGTATTCTAAATAATATTTTTATTTTTCATTGGTTTAGTTGTATAAAAGCTTATTTTTTTTTTCTACATTTGATGGTAATGTACTTTAGGGTATATAAAGCATTTCACTCTTTCACAATGAAGTGAAAATATTAAGTTAAGCCTCTTTCATACGTCAGTGTGAATATGTACCACGTCTGGTACATTTGTTGCAGTTTTTATACATACCAGAATCACAGACATACTCTGACCCATTAAAATCAATGGCTCTGCGCACACATCAGTGATTTTTCATTGACTGGGATTCCATGCGGCTCACATGCATGTTTGTGTGTTCCGCATGGGGACATGTCCATTTTTCTCTGGTATTACTGATGTTACACGAACCACACTATGGTCTGATCCATACAACATGTACCAGAAAAACACATATATTTAAAATTAAAAGCTTTTTAAACTCACATGTTTAAACTCACCTGTCTCCAGTGATACTGTCTTCAGCCGCTGCTGTCTCCTGCTTCCAGGACGGCTAATTATGCTCATGCATATTCACTGCACAGCCAACCCAGAAGTAGCAGCAGTGGTAAGACAGCAGAGAACGGACACAGCATCTTGGAAGACTTCAGCACCACAGACAGCAGGAGGGTGGACATGTGAGTATAAGTGTCTGATCTCCGTGTGCAATTGCGGATAGTACAAGTAGATCAGGCATCTGCCAAAATCATGGCACACGGAGGGCCATACGCACCTTCAACACGTCAGTGAAAAACGTGTGTGTTTTTCACTGATGTGTGAAAGAGGCCTAAAGGGAACCTGTCATTAAATTCATGCTACCCAAATAATGCACACCATGAATCATATAGATTGCATGATTGCATCAAGGTATGTTTTACACTAAAATGTTTGAGAATTGTGTCTCGGGTGATTGGTTCGATGCAGTCTCCGGCCTGGTTCTCCTCACCCATCTCCAGTTAGCTGACAGGTCTATCCCCATGTAATCACATGGAGAGATCTGTAAGTCTGTACAATGTCTCAGAATTTCAGACAAAAGTAATATAATCACAGATCTGAATCTGATAAGAACAGGTTGCTTTTCAGTTCATTACAGGTCAATATGAACGCAGTGATATAATATTTTATGTTACATATTTGTGTGCAAGAAAAACCTGTCTTTTTGAAAAAAAAAAATAATAATTATTGTGTTACTTCATCAGGACAACTATAACTTTATTATTTTTGAATAAGGACATATTTTGTGCTTAATGAGTTGAAGGCTGTTTTTTAACTACTTTGGTGTGCATAAAATTAGTTGATAATTTTTAAAGGGGGTACAACTCAGTAAATTTAGTCTTGGTCAGCCATCAAGATGGAATTAACAGATTGCTTCCTAAAAAGTCCTTCAAAGCTTTTTAATGCTCCCCCCATCAGGTAATCTGTGCACTACAAAGCTTAAACTCAAAGCCAACCCACTCTTACACCCCACAATCATGGTAAAATCACCACAAAAAAATTCTTCCAAACCAAAGGAGCTGGTTTTAAGTTATGATTTAATAAATCTATCTCCAATAGCTTTTGGCTAGAGTCAGGAAATAAAAAAATTCCCTTACAAATGCACATAATTGCCCATTTAAAAAATTTCAAAACTTGAATAATTCCCATTTTCTCTCATTAAAAAATAAACAAATGTTTGGTATCATTCCATGCGTAATAATTACTTCTGTCAAAATATAAAATTAATTACCTTGTTAAATGCCATAAAGAAACAAAATCTAAATGTCATAAGTATGTTTTTTGATCATCACTAGAGATGAGCGAACCATTCAAAGTTCCGTTTGCCGATCTTTGACGAACTTTCTGATGTTCAAAGAATGGTTCGATGAACATTTTCAAACCCCATTGGATTCAATGGGAGGCCAAACCAAAGGCAGAGAAAACAACTTTAGTGAGGTGAAAAAACTTCCAGAACAGCAAAAATACATTTTACAGTGGAGTCCCACTGTTGTGGCACAGGCATTAGCTTTCTAGATTATTAACATAAGGCTATGTGTGCACTAGAAAATGGATTTTTCTCAAGAAAATTTCTTGAGAAAGTTCTGGGAGTTGAAGATTACCGCACCTGCGGTAAAAAAACGCACCAAATCCGCGGGAAAAACGCATGCGTTTTTGCCGCGATTTTGCCGTGGTTTTTCCGCAGGTTGGTCCCTGCGTTTTTTTTATGCTGAACAGAAATAAATAATATAGATAATAGATAGATAATCGATAGATAGACAGATAATGGATAGAGGGAAAGATGGATAGATGAATAGATAGATAGATAGATAGATAGATAGATAGATAGATAGATGAGAAAGACCTATATAATGTCCCACCCCCCTGCATTTTCTATGCTGGCACCCTTTAGTGACTTTCATGTGGCACTAAAGGGTGCCTAGCCTTGTATTTAGCCAAAAAATAAATAAATAATTAAAAAAAAATGACGTGAGGGCCCCCCATCTTTTGTAGCCAGCTAGGGTAAAGCAGATGGCTGCAGCCTGCAGACCACAGCTGGCAGCTTCACCTTGGCTGGTAATCCAAAACAGAGGGCACCCCACGCTGTTATTTTACATTAAATAAATAATTTAAAACAAAAAACGTGGGGTCCCCCCATATTGAATCATCAGCCAAGGTAAAGCAGACAGCTGGGGTCTGATATTCTCAGACTAGGGAGGTCCACTGTTATTGGACACTCCCCAGCCTAAAAATAGCAGGCCGCAGCTGCCCCAGAAGTGGCGCATGCATTAGACGTGCCAATCCTGGCGCTTCGCCCCAACTCATCCCGTTGCCCTGGTGCGGTGGCAAACGAGGTAATATATGGGGTTGATACCAGATGTGTAATGTCACCTGGCATCAAGCCCTGGGGTTAGTGATGTCACGCGTCTATCAGATACCTGACATCACCAACCCAGTCAGTAAGAAATAAAAAATAGACAACAAAAAAAGTTTTATTTGAAAAAACACTCCCCACATTCCCTCTTTCACCAATTTATTGACAAGAACAATCAAATCCAGGTCCGGCGTAATCCAATAAGGAGGGGGGGGGGATCCCACGATGATCCATACCATAGTCACTGTCCCAGTAAGTGAAGGACAGAATGTTCCCCATTGTCTGGGAGAGCAATGCAGTGACCTGGGCTAACATCAATAGGTCAGCCCAGGTTACTGCAGGGGATGATGAGCGCTGCTGTCAGGAGGTTAGATGAGATCATTACCTGCTGTGATGATCTCCTGCAGTGCTGCCATCAGCGCTGTCACTGCCTTCTATGCCCGCTGCGTTGTCAGCAGTATCGTGAGAGCCCGTGATGTCACCGCTAGTGACAGTCTCGGGCCACTCGCGAGACGGGCATAGACTGCAGTGACAGCGGTGACGTCAGGAGGCAGGAGATCGTCACAGCAGGTAATAATCTCATCTCACCTCCTGACAGCAGCGCCCGTCATCCCCACCGCTGCACGCACTGCTGTGTGTCAGTGTCTGCCTGCGCTGCAGGGTGACAATCTGCTGACACTGTGGGCAGACATTGACACTGCAGGGCTGGCAGCGGCGCGGTTGGAGCGGGACACAGACTGCACAGGCCCCTGTAGGTCACATGGAAGTGCTTCTGTGTGGCGTCCAGGGAGTGTGATGTCTGTGTTTACTCTGCTCCGCTTCCTCTTCCTGGCAAAATGACATCATTCCCTGCAAAACCGCAGGCAGCGATGAACATTACCGTAGGTAAATCGCGGCTATACTGGGGGTATACCGCACATCATTTGCTAGCTGCGGTATACCCACGGTATTTCGCGATTACATTACAGTGAATGGAGTGAAATACCCGGGGTATTCCGCAGCTACCTGAGGAAAAGAAGTGACATGCACATTTTCTCAAGAAATTTTCTCAAGAAAATCTTCACAAAGAATTTTCTTGAGAAAAAAACGCAGTGTGCGCACAGCTATTTTTTTCCCCATAGGTTTTGCTGGGAAATGTCTGCAGAAAGATTTCAAACATTTCTCAAGAAATTTCCGCAGCAAAACCGCAGGTAAATCCGCGGGTAAAACGGCCTAGTGCGCACATAGCCTAAGAACTATTGAGGTGGATGAGACACAGGTGTAGAACTGGTTCTTCCAGACCCCTGAAAATACAGACAAGACTCAACTTGGAGACCCATCTCTGAGTCTTAAGATTTAAAAATATTTCAGGCAGAGACCAGGACATCAATTCTCCATAGTGTTTTTTTCACAGCAGTCAGATATAGTCCTTTTTTAACATTTCCATTTTTGAAATCAAAAGGTGGATGAGTGACAGGATTAGGCCTGTTGCTCCCACACCCCTGCCAGTACAGATAAGACACAACTTGGAGATCCATCTCTGAGTCTTGACATTTAAGAACATTTCAGGCAGATAGCAGGAAAGTGGCATCAATTGCCACCCCTCCCATTGTCCCATAGTGCCTTTGCACAACAGTCAGGTATGGTTCATGCAACACAAAGGATGGAGCCCGGCATTTCCATGTTTAAAATCAAGGGGTGGATGATTAACAGGATTAGGCTTGTTGCTTCCACACCCCTGCCAGTACAGGCAAAATACAATTTGGAGAACCTCCTTTTAGACCCCACATTTCCAAAAATTAAAGTCAGACAACAGGAAATGTGACAACAATTGGCACAGTCTACAAATAGTTGAACGCCGAACAATGGATGTGTGGGACGTGCCTTGTAACTAGAGTTGAGCTCGGTTCGCGGTTCGAGGTTCTCCAGTTCGCGGCTCGAGTGATTTTGGGGGCTGTTCTAGATCGAACTAGAACTCGAGCTTTTTGCTAAAGCTCAATAGTTCTAGATACGTTCGAGAACGGTTCTAGCAGCAAAAAGACAAGCTAATTACTAGCTGGCTTTTCGCTGTAATAGTGTAAGTCACTACTTACCGTAGACAATCCGATGTGCTCCCTTTTTTACAGACACGAACAACTGGAACAAAGGTAGATGATGGCCAAAAAAAGAAAATGCTTGAATGGATCTCAAGTGGTCCAACAAGTGCCCTCTCCTCCACCTCAACTACCGCATCCAAAAAACACCAGTCCTCTGAGTTGTCATCCCAATCACACTTGCTTTCTCCCAGCTCTGAAGTCTCCATCCGCCCTGCACAGTATGGTGGAACTGAGATGGCTGAGTCTGCAGAGCTGTTCACTCACACTATAGCCTGGGAATCAGAGGTCTGCTCCCAAGCTACAATGAGTACAGACCAGGAAATGGTCTGCAGTGATGCCCAGAACCTTTGTGACTCTGACTCAGGCCGTGAGGACCAAGTTTCTGAGCATAATGTTGACCCTTATTCACAAAATGAAACACCTGTTGTAATAGACAATGAGGAACATACTGATGACGATGAGACGCAGATAGCAGATTGAAATGACAACTTAAATATTCGGTCAGGGCAAGAAGAGGCTCGGTGTGAGGGTGAGGAGAGTGCAAACACAACAATTGATGAGGAAGTTCTAGATCCCACCTACTGTCAACCCACAGTCAGGCACTCGAGGAGGTCAACAGAGGCGGTGCAGGAGGATGCTACTGACGGCGAAGTTACCTTGCGCCTTCCTGGACAGAGGAGTAGTACTGGTAGCACGTCTACAACTGCATCCTCAGCCACCACTCTGCCTCTGAGCACTAGTCAGGGCGGATCAGCAGGTCGCATGCCCTCTAAGCCTTGCCTAGCCTGGTCCTTTTTTGACATAGCAAAAGATCGCCCAAATTATGTGATCTGTAAAATTTGTCGTGATTCTGTTAGTAGAGGGCAAAACCTCAGCAGTTTGACAACTTTTTCCATGAATCGTCACATGAATAAATATCATATGTCCCAGTGGGAAGCTCACCGTGCTGCAATGCGGCCTAGCGGAGCGAACCATCTACCGCCTGCCCCTTCCAGTGCATCTGTGCGCTCTTCATCTTCTAGGACTGTGGGGACAGCTGTCACACCTGGTTTTCCACGCACAACGTCCACCACTGTAACCGCAACAGGCAGTTTGCTTGGTAGGTCGTCAGTTGGTTTGGAAGGGGAAACAAGTGCGTGTGTACAGCTCTCTCAGACATCGATAGCACCAACGTTGGATGAAGGCAACATCATGTCTACGCCTGCACTTTCCTCACAAACCTGCATTTTTCCAGGGACACCCTACTCAACACCATCTACACACAGCAGCCAGATCTCTATCCCTCAGATGTGGACAAATAAAAGGCCATTTCCTGCGACCCATGACAAAGCTAAGAGGTTGACTTTATCCCTCTGTAAGTTCTTGGCTACCGAAATGCTGCCTTTCCGCCTGGTGGACACACAGGATTTTAGAGACCTTATGTCTGTCGCTGTGCCCCAGTACCAGAGGACCAGTTGCCACTACTTCTCTAAGAAAGGTGTGCCCGCGCTACACCAGCATGTCGCACACAACATCACCGCTTCCTTGAGAAACTCTGTGTGTGAACAGGTGCATTTCACCACCGATACTTGGACCAGTAAGCATGGACAGGGACATTACATGTCGCTGACTGGGCACTGGGTAACTATGGTGATACATGGTGAAGGGTCTGCTGCACAAGTCTTGCCATCCACACGACTTGTGTGTCAATCCTCTGTCTGTCCAAGTTCCGCCACTGCTTCTGCCTCCTCCACCTCATCTGGGTCCTCCACCTCCGCCCCAAGCCTGCCTGGTCAGGCCACCAGCGTTCTCACTGCGCAGAAGGAATCACGCACCCCTCATTACTATGCTGGCAGCAGAGCGCAATGGCATCAGGCGGTCTTTAGCTTGACATGTCTTGGAAATAGGAGTCACACAGCGGATGAGTTGTGGGCAGCTCTGGAGACTAAGTTTAATAAATGGTTGTCTCCACTCAACCTGCAGCCTGGTAAGGCCGTGTGCGACAACGCTGCAAGCCTGGGTGCGGCCCTTCGCCTGGGCAAGGTGACACACGTGCCTTGTATGTCTCACGTGTTGAACCTTGTTGTCCAGCAATTCTTAACACACTATTCTGGCCTAGATGGCCTTCTGACCAGGGCACGAAAACTGTCTGCTCACTTCCGCCGTTCAACCGCCGCAGCTGAGCGACTTGCATCTCTCCAGAAGTCTTTCGGCCTGCCGGTTCATCGCCTGAAAAGCGATGTGGCGACACGCTGGAATTCGACTCTCCACATGTTACAGCGACTGTGGCAGCACCACCGAGCCATGGTGCAATACGTCATGACGTATAGCAAGGGCCAACAAGATGCAGAGGTGGGGCAGATCACCCTGATGAAGTGGTCTCAGATCAAGGACCTATTCACCCTTCTGCACAGTTTCGACATGGCGACAAATATGTTTAGCGCTGACAATGCCATTATAAGCATGACAATTCCAGTCATTTACATGCTGGAGCACACGCTAAACACTATTCGGAGTCAGGGGGTGGGACAACAGGAAGGGGAGGAACTACAGGAGGATTCATATGCGCAAGACACAACAACATCACCAAGGTCCAGACGTTCATCATCACCAACGCGGCAGGCATGGGACCATGGGGGACAGGGATCAACAAGGGCGCATGGTAGCAGGCGAAATATTGAGGAAGGTGCAGGAGAACATGAAGAAATGGAGGACGAACTGTCCATGGACATGGAAGACTCAGCGGATGAGGGAGACCTTGGTCAAATTTCAGTTGAAAGAGGTTGGGGGGAGATGTCAGGGGAAGAAAGAACGGTTAGCACCTCTATGTCACAAACACAGCGTGGACTTGGTCCGCCTGGCTGCGCAAGACACATGAGTGCCTTCTTGCTGCACTACCTCCAACATGACCCTCGCATTGTCAAAATTAGAAGTGATGATGACTACTGGCTTGCCACACTTTTAGATCCCCGGTACAAGTCCAAATTTTGTGACATAATTCCAGCCATAGAAAAGGACGCATGTATGCAGGAGTATCAGCAGAAGCTATTACTCGATCTTAGCTCGGCTTTTCCACCAAACAACCATGCAGGTGCAGGGAGTGAATCTCCCAGTTGTAACTTGACAAACATGGGACGGTCTCGTCATCTTCAACAGTCTACCCGTACCAGTAGCACCGTATCTGGTGCTGGTAAGAGCAATTTTATTGAATCTTTTCATAATTTTTTTAGACCCTCCTTTGCAAGGCCACCCGAGACAACAAGTCTGACACATAGTCAACGGCTGGAGAGGATGATACAGGAGTATCTCCAAATGAACATCGATGCCATGACTTTGCAAATGGAGCCTTGCTCATTTTGGGCTTCATATCTTGAAAAATTGCCAGAGCTCTCCACTTACGCCTTGGAAATTTTGTCATGTCCAGCTGCCAGCGTTGTCTCTGAACGTGTCTTCAGTGCTGTTGGGTGTGTGCTGACAGATAAACGCACGCGTCTGTCCAGTGACAATGTGGACAGACTAACGTTCATCAAAATGAACAAGTCATGGATCCACAAGGAATTTACTACCCCTGTGTCATCCGGGGGAGAGTAAATGCTTGTGTATTTTGAATGTGCTTGATGCAAATCTAGCTGTGAAGTGTACAACTAGGGCACAAGTGCTGCCACTGATGGGGTGTCTGTGTGGCCCAATTTTTGGAAAAAAGGAAGACTCTTCTTGGAGTAACCCTTGCTTACATTGTTTTTAAAAATGATCCAAGATGCACAGCGCTGGGATCAGGAAAGACTTTGCTACCTACCCCGGCGTCATCCTGGGGACGGTTAAGTATGGCGTATTTTTGAATGTGCTTGATGCAAATTTAGCTGTGAAGTGTACAACTGGGGCACAAGTGCTGCCACTGGATGGGTAGGTGTGTGTGGGGCCCAATTTTTGGAAAAAAAGGGAGACTCCACTTGGAGTAACCCTTGCTTACATTGATTTTAAAAATGATCCAAGATGTACAGCGCTGGGATCAGGAATGAGTTTGCTACCTACCCCGGTGTCATCCTGGGGACGGTTAAGTATGGCGTATTTTTGAATGTGCTTGATGCAAATCTAGCTGTGAAGTGTACATCTGGGGCACAAGTGCTGCCACTGAATGGGTGGGTGTGTGTGGGGCCCAATTTTTGGAAAAAAAAGGGAGACTCCACTTGGAGTAACCCTTGCTTTCATTGTTTTTAAAAATGATCCAAGATGCACAGCGCTGGGATCAGGAAAGACTTTGCTACCTACCCCGGTGTCATCCTAGGGACGGTTAAGTATGGCGTATTTTTGAATGTGCTTGATGCAAATCTAGCTGTGAAGTGTACAACTGAGACACAAGTGCTGCCACTGAATGGGTGGGTGTGTGTGGGGCCCAATTTGTGGAAAAAGAAGGGAGACTCCGCTTGGAGTAACCCTTGCTTACATTGTTTTTAAAAATGATCCAAGATGAACTGAGCTGGGATCAGGAAAGACTTTGCTACCTACCCCGGTGTCATCCTGGGGACGGTTAAGTATGGCGTATTTTTGAATGTGCTTGATGCAAATCTAGCTGTGAAGTGTACAACTGGGGCACAAGTGCTGCCACTGAAGGGGTGTGTGTGTGTGTGGCCCAATGTTTGGAAAAAAGGGAGACTCCGCTTGGAGTAACCCTTGCTTACATTGTTGTTAAAAATGATCCAAGATGCACAGCACTGGGATCAGGAAAGACTTTGCTACCTACCCCGGTGTCATCCTGGGGACGTTTAAGTATGGCGTATTTTTGAATGTGCTTGATGCAAATCTAGCTGTGAAGTGTACAACTGGGGCACAAGTGCTGCCACTGAATGGGTGGGTGTGTGTGGGGCCCAATTTTTGGAAAAAAAGGGAGAATCCGCTTGGAGTAACCCTTGCTTGCTGTGTTTTTTAAAAGGAGCCAAGATGAACAAGTCATGGTTCAGCAAAGACTTTGCTACCTACCCCGGTGTCATCCTGGGGACGGTTAAGTATGGCGTATTTTTGAATGTGCTTGATGCAAATCTAGCTGTGAAGTGTACAACTGGGGCACAAGTGCTGCCACTGAAGGGGTGTGTGTGTGTGTGTGGCCCAATGTTTGGAAAAAAGGGAGACTCCGCTTGGAGTAACCCTTGCTTACATTGTTGTTAAAAATGATCCAAGATGCACAGCGCTGGGATCAGGAAAGACTTTGCTACCTACCCCGATGTCATCCTGGGGACGTTTAAGTATGGCGTATTTTTGAATGTGCTTGATGCAAATCTAGCTGTGAAGTGTACAACTGGGGCACAAGGGCTGCCACTGAATGGGTGGGTGTGTGTGGCCCAATTTTTTGAAAAAAAGGAGACTCCACTTGGAGTCACCTTGCGGTGTTTTACATGATTTTAGAAGGGCATGCCATGCCTATATCTGTGTCTCCTTCTATTTTTCCTTGTCCTGCTCTTTTGTCATGAGTATATGTCCTTGTCACTTTCCCATGTGTTTGTGTTGTGACTTGTTTGTCACCTTTTGGACACCTTTGAGGGTGTTTTCTAGGTGTTTTTATGTGTTTGTGATTGCCTGCCATTGTTTCCTATGCGGTTCGAGTTCGGTTCGTCGAACGTTCGCCGAACTGAACTCGAACGAGACCTCCGTTCGGCGAACCGAACTCGAGCCGAACCGCGACCGGTTCGCTCATCTCTTCTTGTAACAAGGCCGGAACCAGCTTTTCTACCTTCACCAGAAACAACAAGATGACAGAAAGGCATAGAGCTGTTGCTTCCAGACACCTGGCACTATAGGCAAAAGACAATTTGGAGACCTCACATGGAGTTTCCACATTTCCAAAAATTGCAGTCACACAACAGGAAAAGTGGCAACAATGGATACAGACTGCAAATAGTCGAATGCCACAACATGGATGAATGGGACTGGCCCTGTTACAAGGCCTGAACCAGCATTCTACCTTCATCAGAGAGAGCAAAATAGGGCATTCAGACATAAGGCTGTTGCTCCCAGACCCCTGGCACTACAGGAAAAAGACTGTTTGGAGACCGTACATGGAATGTTCATATTTACAAAAATTCAAGTCAGACAACAGGAATAGGGACAACAATTGGCACATTCTACAAATAGTCGAATGCCACAACAGCGATGCAGGGGCGGCCCTGTAACAAGGCCTGAATGAGCATTTCAATCTTCACAAGAGACAGCAAGATGACAGACAGACTTAAGGCCCCGTCACACACAGAGATAAATCTTTGGCAGATCTGTGGTTGCAGTGAAATCATGGACATATTGTTCCATTTGTACACAGCCACAAACCTGGCACTGATTGTCCACAATTTCACTGCAACCACAGATCTACCACAGATCTACCACAGATCTGCCACAGATTTATCTCTGTGTGTGACAGGGCCTTTAGAGTTGGTGCTCCCAGACTCCTGGCACAACACCATCTCATAGTGTGCACAGTCTGGGACTGGACTGGCAAAGTCATTGGACATCCATGAATATTTCCTCTTGATGAAAGTTAGGCGGTCTACACTTTCATGGGACAGTTGGATGTGCTAATCCATCAGTACACCACCAACTTCACTGAAGACACGTTCTGAGAGAACACTGGCTGTCGGGCCCGCATGACGAAACTTTCAAGACGTGACTGGCGAGCTAAGGCCACTTTTTCATTTTTGAAGACTAAAATGCAAAAGGGTTCAACCTCCCCTTATGGTATCAATATTGAGATCTAGATACTCCTGCTCCATCCTCCCCAATTATTCACTATGTGTCAGACTTCTACTGTGCTCTGCCATTGCATGCGATGGTATAAAAACAAATTGTGCCAAACCTCACAGAAATTGCTACTGCCACTTGAACTGTTGCTGCTAATGGTTCTGCAATAACGCACCATTCTTGTGGTTGGAATTCTAGAACAAGTTTGTTTCAATACTCCAGCATCTGAGCGCCCCTTTCCAGGGGGGAAGCATCTTGCTAAATTTACTCTTGAACGAGGGACTGCTGATAAGTTTTTGGCTTTGTTTTTTTTATTCACAAGCATGATGTAACAAATGTTACATCACATGAAAGCCTTATGTGTCTAATATATGTTTTCAAAATTTTGTGTTTGTTGCTTATGGCAACACTGTTCTACACACGTGGGAAACCAAAATGGTGAAGTCTAATGTGATATTCACAGCAATTGAGAGCAGAGGCGTGATAAAATTCTTGTTTCTGCAAGGAAAGTCCGCAATGGATATTCATGGTGATACGTCGCAGACATTGGGGATCAATGCCCTTAACAATCCACAGTTAAGAACTGTGTTGCCAAATTTAAAACGAGGCACTTCAGCACCAATAATGAGGAACGTCCTAAACAAATGAGAGTGGTTGTTGTTCTGGAGATCGTCGATGCTTTGCACATCCTCATACTAGAGAATTGACGAATTTCAGCTAAAGCTATAGCAGACATCATGGGTATTTCCCGTGAACATGTGTGGCGCCCCTGAGGCTTCCGTCGCCACAGGAACATTGCACCCCAGCCAGAGGTGTGATGTCCCATCCTGGGTAAGGAAAGGAGTAAACGCCGGTCCACAGGCAAATTTGCACTACACCCATTGTTAGGTACACACAGGGACCGGAGATAGTGGCAGCCACCTCCCATGCTGCATGCTGGGGGGGCCGTAAGACCCATCCCTTCTCCCATAGGGTGGGGCCTAGCAACTGGGTAGGTGGGAGGAGCCAGCCGAGAGTAGAGTAGTGACAGGAAGGTCAAGTTGAGGCAGTTAGATTGAGTTGAGAGGAGTTGAAGTAAGGAGGAGAGCTGAGAGGAAAGAGAAGAAAAGTGCTCTAGTCAGTCAGGAGCAAGAAGGAGAAAGTGACGCATCCTGGTGGAGACCCTGGGGTCCAGCTAGGCCCAGGTGACACCACAGCCGAGAACAACAGAGAGGATTCCAGGGCCACTGAAAGGCTTTCAAGCACAGGGCCTGTTCCACAGAAAGATCAGGTGGAGGGATCAAGCTACACACGGGGAACGGTCCCTAAAAACTGGAGGAAGAGAAGTCATTTCCAAAGGTGAAAACCGAGGCCCAGGGTGGTTGCAAGTGCCCAGGGCCACAGCCCACTGCAGAACCTCTGGGAAGAGGGTAAAGTTCCAGCTAGACAAGCCCCCTTGTCCGGAAGCTGTAGTGGAGGCCAAGCCAGGTTCATCCCGCAAAGGCAAGGCTTAGAAGACAGCTAAAAAGAGGAACACAATAGAAGGGTGCACCGTCTTTTATTCCCAGATCTACCCGGGATCAGCGGAGGTTCCTGACAGGGGGTTCCAGCAGTCCAAAGGCACCAGTGCACCACAACCCAGGAACTGTGAGAAAACATCTTGAAACTGCACTCCCTGGTGTCGCCTCTATTATTTCGTCTGCACTGCACCATCTACAACACCCTCATAGACTCTTACAAGCACCAACCGGTGCCCCGGGGTCCAGCTCCACCTGTGGGGAGCAGTACCACCATTGCTGCCGTTCCATCACCCCCGGAGGCCCCATACAGCAGCGACGGCTTAATAGCCACAAACCACAGGTGGCGTCACAAATATAAACTTTAAGCACCCCCACTGAAGCCATATTAATTGACTCCCGCCAGGGTGACGGAGTCGGGCCCCGCCACCACTGACAACCCCCGGACTAGTCCGGCCGGCATCGGGTGTCCCATAGCCCTGGGGTGGGCGAGTCACATGTTTGTGTTATTATCCATGAACATTTGGTCATGAGGAAGCTTTCTGCAAAGTGGGTCCCCAAATATTTGACAACAGATCAGAGACACATGGAAGTGAAAACTTCCCGGTCCATTTGTCAGCATTTCCGGACTGATAAGAACTTCCTGCATTTACTGGTCACTATAGATGAGACCTGGATTTATTTGTATGACCCTCAAAACAAGGAGCAGTCAAAAGAGTGGAGGCACAGTTGTTCTGCTCGTCCAAAGAAGTTCAGTGTGCATAAATCAGCCACTAATGTGATGGCGTCTATGTTCTAGGATAAAAAGGGCATGAAGGTAGTGGACTACCTTCAAAAGGGTTCCACCGTCAATGCAAGGTATTACATTGAACTTTTGGACCAATTGAAGGCAGCTCTAAAGGCCAGAAGGCGTGGCAAGCTGTCCAAAGAAATCTTGTTCTTGCAAGACAACGCTTCTGCTCACACTGCACAAGCGATCATGGCAAAACTGGCAGAGCTGGGTTTCCAGCTGGTTGACCACCCAGCTTTTTCCCCAGATCTAGCTCTCTCCGAATATCATCTGTTTCCAAACCTGAAGAAACACCTCAAGGGTACCAAATTTCACACCATTTATGATGCCATGGCTGCTACGGATGCCTGGTTCGAGGCACAAACAAAATCCTTCTTTTTGCTAGGCTTACAGAATTTGGAATACCGATGTAAGACGTTTTTTGATGTAGCGCCCCTGAATACATCAGGGCTACAGGGAACTGCATCCTGTTCCCTCAGGATGCAGGACCTACCCCCCATGGTTCCAAGTTCCCAGAAACCGGTGTCACCTCCATCAGCACCACAAATCCCAATCAACACCTCACATCATGACCTGTCAGACACACCAGTGGGTTGGTCCAGCTGGAAAAGGGCCACCCACCTAGGGGTCAGGCAGACTGGTGGGAGGGAAGTAAAGAGAGTCTAGTGAGAGCCTTCAAATAGAGATGAGCTGGGAAGTGTTAGCTCCTGGGGAGCTAGAAGGACCGAGGTTGGGTCGCAGACAGTGGTCTGGCAACAGAGGAGTCGGGAACCGATAGCAGTGACAATGGATAAGGGTGCAACGGACATAGTCTTGGAGGACTGTCGGCACCAGCAAGCCCAAAAGAACTGACCCGTACCGAGCATGACAGGGTACAGGACCCTAGGTCAGGAGCCGATTCAACGTCCTGGCAATTAACCTACAGAGGAAGGGGACCTTCAGGGACCTTCCCAGAGAGCTCAGAGACTGAGGGCATCAGCACACCACGGGGGACAGGGTTTTCCAGAGAAAGCAACCCATTAAAGTCCCAAGTGCCAGCCCTTGGGAGCACATCTTCACCTAAAAACTGAAGAGCGGGACCTTATAGTTTCAAGCTAGAGGGTCCCCCACGGACACAAAACTGTGCACAGAGGCAGGCTCTGGATTACTATGTGACACCATTGGGACCGGGTACTTGGACGGGATTCCCCCAGCGGCAGCGGCACACAGAGTATTTGGTTTACTTTCAGCGTGTGTGTCTCCTTTATAATCCTCATCCAGCACCATGACTACCCACAGTGGGTACCCTGGTCCCCATGCACCCTGCGCTCCCAAATAACCACCAACTCCCCTGCGCCCGGGGCCTTCCCTACCTGTGGAGGGACTAACATCAGGCTGCTCAACGCCATCTGCCCCGGTACTCCTTACAGCAGCGGCGGTACTCCCATTACCGCAACCCACAGGTGGCGTCACGAACTTATCCCCTGTAAATACCCTCTTTATATGGGTCAAAGTGTCTGCCAAGTCGAGTCCGGACGACACGCTCGAGCCACGATCCCGGATCCGAGCAGCCCAACTAACACCGGGGCGGCAAATTGACATCTGTGGAGCGTACGTGGAATAAATGTAAAGTTTCATCATCCTATATCGTTTCTTTCTGGGTAAAGCCAAAGACTTATCAGCAGCCCCTCATACAATGAATTTAATAAAGTAGCAACCCAGTAGTCAGCACTATTTATAATCCTAACAATACAGAATTGTGTTGTAAACTTCAATGATGTCCAAGTCTGAGCTTGCCTCCTCCATCACCTCTTATCAACCACGGACAACAGAGATGGGATCAATATCTTCTTAATCTCCTGAGTTTTCTGCATCCATCACCTCTTCCTCCTCCATTTTTTCCTCGGCTCCTGCACCTTCACTAACCGTTTGTCGGTTACCGTAAGCCCGCCTTGATTGATGAACTCCATCCTCCTGTGATACCCCCCGGTGTGACGACTGTTGGCACCTTACATAAAATCGTATCCCGTACTCATCATACTCTGCTTCCTCCTCTTGAGACCAACACCTCCTCCCACAGACTATTCAAAGTATGTTCCAACATGTAGATGATGGGAATAATAATGTTGATGGCAGCATCGTCAGCACTAACCTCTTTGTAGCCATTTCAAAGCTGTGCAGGAGGATGCAGAGGACCTACATCTGTGCCCACTCCGCAATAGTGATTTCGCCACATTCGGACTGCGGAGTCCCAGGCTATGTGTAATGAGATAGTGCACCAGGGCTCGCTGCTGCTGTCACTGTCACTGCAACATGTGCAAAGTGGAATTCCACCATGTTGGCACATCGCATATCAAGCAGTTAACTGGTCGGCCAAAATACCTTTCTTGAGTTGCAAATTGTTGAGTCACGAGTTGTGAACGGTGGATGTGAGCATACAGTGGCTGTGCCTTCTGCAGCAGTGCTTCGAGGCTGGGATAGTGGCCTAGAAATTGCTGTACAACCAGGCTGAGGATGAAAGCCATGCAAGGCACATGTGTGATGCGTAGGGCTGCCACCGGGTTTGCAGAGTTATCACAGGCGGCCTTCCCTGGCTCCAGGTTCATTGGAGACAATCATCAATCAAACTTGGCCTGGACAGCAGTTAACAACTCTGCAGCTATGTGGCTGCATTCTCCAATGCATATTCATGTCATCACTTCCTGATTGCGTTGAGGCCTGGCTGAGCTGTACAGAGGTTGGGGGATTCTCTGCACTGTTGGAATGCGTGTTACATTAAGGGAAAGAATGAGAGTGCAGGTGGAGGCTCTAGAGGAAGTGGAAAAAGCAAAAGCAGTGGAGGAAGCAGTAGATCTAGAGCTTTGTCCCGCATGCCTTGGGGTTTCAAGACTTGGGAAGCAGCACCATCCCCACCTGCCCCTGCAGCCACCAGAGTCACCCAGTGCCCAGCGAAATGTAACGTGGCCGTGTTTGCTCATTCAGGTATTAGTTGTGAAATGTGTGGCGCCCCTGACCTGGTCAGGCACCACTGAGTACTGCACCCACACTGTGTCAGTACAAACAGGTAATCCCAAAGACTGAGTAGGGTGTGTACACACAGGCACCCTTTGACCAGGACACACACACACAATAGAGGGGACCCCTGGGCAGACCCAGGAGGGGGCGGAGCCTCCACATCTCAGTTAGTGTGGTGCTGTAGTGAAGCTGGAGGAGAGTTGTGCAGTGGCAGTCAGAGGAGAAGGAGTGGAGCAGCCGTGTCTGAAGTGTAGGGCTGAAGAGCGGAACACTGTCAGACCCTGCACATGCAGTGGCTGCTGGCAGGAGAGAACATTACCACCAAGTCAGACTGAAAGACACCCAAAGAAAGAGAGCAGTAAGGAGTTGAGTACGAGGACTCCTGGTAATGAATGCACACACAGGGTACAGGTCCCTAGAGCCAAACATCCATTTAGTGGTCTGCTAAATCCTGTAGGCGGTGGGACTAGAGATTCCACGTCAACCAACACAGAACCCGAGCATCAACAGCAATGAGGGGGCCCATGAGGAGGATCGAGCCTAAAGCCATCTTATCCTTGGTCCACGCTGTCAGCAAACGGGTCAGAAAGGGGAGAAAAGGCAGCAGCAACTTCCCTGGATGCATCCCACGGTACTTTAAGTCAGGGGTGGTCCGAAACAAAGGTGCTAGGAAGGCGAGTCAGCAGTCACCCCTATATAAGCCTGAAGGATACCTGGTTCCACCTGGTTCATCATAGCATCGCCCAGGTTACCTCACTCTACCAGCAAAAAGTGAGTAAACAGCTTGAAAGACACTTTGGACTGAGACTGCTTATTCCTACGACCTGTGGTTCTACACGCACCTACACCCGAGCCCCTGGGGCCAGCCTCACTCTCGGGAGGCCACACCATCTAACTGCCTGTACCATCAGCCCCAGACGCTCGCTAAACTGCACTGGCGGTCATCCATCACCCTGACCACAATACCGAGAGTGGCGTCACGACACAAAGTAAGCAACCTGACATACCTGTGACCAGAGCACGTCCCCACAGAGAAGTCCCCGCGGCGTACCTAGAAGTGAACTGGAGTCCCGCAGGCAACCGCTGCAGCGCTGTGGTGGGTGACTCAAATGCCCTATGGGAGACTGAGACACATTCAAGGAAAAGGTATTGTTGTCTGTGCCATGATGGTGTAGCGCAGGCACAGCTTTATTAGAGAAGTAATAGTGACTGGGCATAGAAAATAAAAGAGCAGGCAGCACTCTGCAGGTAGCTTCAGACAGCTTTATTTTTTGATGCTGACAGGTGTAACAGACATGAGGGAGTGGAGGGAGGGGAGCACGAGGACGACGGTACTGTTTCGCACCTCATTTTATTTTCTATGAATTGATGGCTTCGTCTGGGCAATAGCACCACGGTTGAGACAGCAGCTTCCATCATACCAGGAATTTTTTCAGGATTGTGCCCGATGTCACAAAGCAACAACCACACTGCTTAGTGGTGAAACGGGATCATCTCACTACCTCTTGAAAGGGTAAGCAGTGCTGTGCACTTTTCCTTCTATGTTATTTCAAATTTAATAGTGACTGGGCATCTGGAATTAGGGGACTACAACAGCCATCAGCTTTTGGAAACCCCTGTATCCACCAAACAGAAAGGCAGTTTGACGGTGTCCTTCTCCCATATCACACAATCAACAGACCGAGAGATAGATGAACAATCCAAAGCGTATTTATTCCATGCAATACAGAATGACCATCAAATAATCTACCACACAGAGAGTAAAATATTCCAGTAATGGCATCCATGTCCCGGGGATCAGTCACAATCCTCCAGCAGTCCTTGTCCAGGCAAATGGGTTTTTTTTCACAGTCTCTCTGGCATGCTGGCCTCAGCCTTAGCTTTTCCCTCCCAAAGATCAATCTTCTTCCTTCTCTCTTCAAGTTCTCAAACAGACTAACTCTCTCTTCTTTTGCTCAGCCAGACTGAATCACTAATTCCTCTAGAAAACAGAGAGTTAGGTGGATTCCAGCCCCTTTCCCCCCACACCTAGGGACAGAAGCGCTTCAAGAAGCTTTAACCCTGCAGACATGATAAACAATACATTGAATAGGCAGACAACCGCACCCAAAACATGAAACCACACAAAATGGTACATGACCCACAATATCCCACCATCACAGGCAGCATTTCTGTGGCCAACAGATTGGATATGTTAAGCTCAAGCTCTTAGCTTTGGCATGTGTAAGAGGAAATAATCTTTTCCATGACCAGAACTGTGGGACTAAGGCCTAGCTGGTGTGCTGAGAGAGGGCGGAGTATATTATACACAACAAACTTGTGGACTGCGAGGGAGGAGCAGGCAGAGATGTTATGGTGGATTGTGAAACATGTGGTGTACTTGGTCTGCTGTAAAATTGGTTAAATTCCACAGGCATATCGACTTCCGTAACAACTGACAGGCTCTCACTCACCCCAACTATAGCAGGTAAACAAGTGGAGGGTCTGGGGGCAGAAACCTGGTTGAGAACAGTTTTGAGAGTGATGGAGGAGGAAGAAGGATCAGATGCGGTTGATGGGGTATCGGGTGGTTGGCGATGCCCATTAGGCCACATTTTAGAGCAGTAAGATTCCCAGACTAATGCCGGCGTCACACGGGACGATCTATCGTGCGATCGCACGAGCGATCGAACCTGCCCCCATCGTTTGTGCAACACATGCAATTTGTTGCCTGTGATGCACAAACTCGTTTACCCCCGTCGCATGTACCTACCATCCAAATGACCTCGCTGTGGACGGCGAACATTCTCTTCCTGAAGGGGGAGGGACGTTCGGTGTCACAGCGACATCAGACTGCGGCCGACCAATAGAAGTGGAGGGGCGGAGATGAGCGAGACAGAACATCCCGCCCACCTCCTTCCTTCGCATTTCCGGCGGGCCACAGGTAAGCTGCAGTTCATCATTCCCGGGGTGTCACAGGGAGCGATGTGTGCTGCCACAGGAACAATGAACAACAGGAGCATAGAAGGAGGACCGACTTTTTTAAAATGAATGACTTCAACGAGCAACGATAAGGTGAGTATTTTTGCTCTTTCATATGTCTGACGATGCCGGATGTGTGTCACTAACGACGTGACCCCGACGACATATCGCCCGATATATCGTGCCATGTGACACCGGCATAACAAATGTTGGTTGGTTATGTGACGGTTCATGCATGTAGTAGACAAGTTATTGAAATTTCTGTCTTTACTGAGGCATTTTTTACAAAGTTTGCAGAGAACGTGAGATGGGTCATCCATTCCCATTGCAAGAAAGTACCAGGCTAGAAAGAGACAGAGTTGTGGCTGAGAATGCAGTGGTTGCCCTGATTGTGTTGTGCCTGTGTGGGAAGCACTTCATCTTCCACCAGTTCAACCTCTTCTGCTAAGCTACTCAGCTGCATTCCCCTGGGTTCACACCAAGTGGGATCTACAACTTTATCATCATCCACTCTGTTGTCCTACTTATTGCCGTGACAGTCACCCTGCTCCTCTTCTTGACCTAGCATTACAGTACAGTACGCATGCACTTCTGGTACCGGAGTCTCATCATGATCATCTCCACCCCCGGAGCTTAACGTCTGTTGATGAGGGTCTGGATTTTGAGAATTAGTGCAGATGCTTTCCTCCTCAGTCTCAGAATCCTTGGAGCAGACCTCCTGTGCCCATGGGATAGAATATGTGAACAGCTCTGCAGAAGGGCCCTTGTATGGTTCCCCACACTCAGTTGGGCGTTTAGAGAGTTGTGATGTAGGCGGAAGCAAGTGAATTGGAGTGGCATATCTGAGGAATGAACTGAGTGATGTTAAGGAAGAGGAGGAGAGGCCACTTGATGCAGTGCTTGCCATCCACTCTAGCAAATGCTGTTTCTGGGCCTCATTTATAAGTTGAAGAGATGTGCAGCTGCCAAAGAAATGAAGTGGAGTAGCCCGTTCAGTAACGGAAGTTGTTCTCAGTTCTATTAGGATAGGACGAGCTTGTTTTTGCTCAGTAGAGCTTTAACTAACATTAGAATGTCACCCATGTAAACCTTGCACACTAATTTGGCATCTAAATTGCAACATCAAATCTGCATCTCCTGGCAAAAAACTGCAGTTTTGACTCCGCTTCTGTGCGATTTTCTGCCAGGAGTTTCAAATTTGGTCCAAAAATCTGGTACAGACTGGTTTTAACTTGGCTGGATATTATTTTTTTTTAAATAAGTAAAACAAGCCACATGGAGTCTCTTGTATTTTGATATATAGCAAAGATAACACACAGCTGGGAGCTGCAGATTGTAGATGTCTATTTTATTTGTGCTGGGTATCAATACATGCGGGACCCTACGTTAATCTTTTATGTATTTATTTTTACACCACTACAGTGACAAAGACAGGATATGTGATTCCAACCAATCAAAAACGCTGTCACATAGGGTGTTGGCATGATGATGATGATGATGGTTAGCATGGGAAACAGTGAATATCCATGAGAGCTAATGTAATGCCCAGACCCGGAAGCAGTGTTACATCCACGGGGAAGATCTGTAGGTATAACTGTCCTGTCTTATTCCTTATTTTCTTTCTTTTGCGGCCTCCCCAGCCCTTACTAACACCATTTTATAACACATAAGTTTGGGTCCCATAGACTTATATGGGGTTTGTCGTCCAGGGTCAAGTTCTGTTGCCGATTGCAATTTTTTTTCAGTCCATGTTGATTCGTCGAACCCGAATATCCATGTTTTGCTCATCACTTATCCTAGCATTATAGACAGTATTTATCTTATGTATCTCTTGTACTTATACTGTATATTATTGTCATCTGTGCATTACATGCATTTTATATACCTTTATTTTCTGGGAAAAATCCCTTTTGATATCACCGTTTTTATAGTTTTTTATATATTTTTTGCTTTGATGCAATAAAAATCATTGTTTTTATATGTTTGTTCATATTTGAAGGTGTAATATTTGGTATAGTTAATAATATTGGTTTGATGAATTCAAAACGATAGCACATGCATAGTCAAACTTGCTCCATCATCCATTAGTGCAAGCGCAATGTGCTCATGCGTTAATGTTCTTACTTTTCATACATAAACTGTTCATTGTTCATTGTTATTGATTGCGCATGTGCTATAATATCTCAACAAACCACATTTATTAACTGCACACACTCGCGCATGCGCATTTGGTTTAATTCATTGTTTCAATTAACTTTATTTGTATTTTTTACTCGCACATGCACTGTATACACATCAATGCAACTTTATTGATGAACTCTTTTTAGGCATGAGTAATTTGCTCCCCCTTACATGGACATTGCATGTTTGCTTCATTTTGCAGACCATCACACCTGGTAAACAAAATTAATTATTTGGATTATTACTTCTAAACTGGATTGTGTCTATATAGGACATGTAGAGCCACTAAGTCTCATTCTACCCATGAGATAGCCATACTTAGATAGCGATACGATTGGAGTCTATCCCCTCATCTTATTTTTGCCTTGTAAACAGACTTTCTTTGTCATTTACTCTATGGTATACTTTTTTCTAATCTATAGTATCTATGATACGTATGGTCTAAATGTGACAATATTTCCACCATTCTGCTTCATTGTATATTGTGTCCTTGCACATGATATTTCCATGTCTTGTTACTGTTACTCAATTTCTAGGCCTTCTCCTTCCATTGTTTAGATTTTATATGCATGTTTGATCACTTAAACTCCATGAAAAGCATTCTGTGTACTGTCACCTATAGGCATATGAGGTAAAATAGTAGGTCTTTTGTGAGAATATAGAAAGGAGAGAGGAAAGGATCCGGCACAACTTCTTCTTAGGATAAAATCATTACAGTCTTTATTTAGAAATATTAAAAAACATCATCCGTGAAGACCAAAAAATGTAGTTAATCCATGGGAGCTTTACATGTTTCGGACTTCAGCATAAAAACAAGAAAGAGTCCTTAATCATAAGTGTCCCATGTATACCACAAAGCTACTGAAATATATTGACCTGTTAGGCCCCTTTCACACGTCAGTGATTCTGGGACGTTTGTGCTTTTTTTAAAACGTACCAGAATCACTGACATACGCAGACCCATTATAATGAATGGGTCTGCTCACACGTCAGTGATTTTTCACTGCACGTGTCTCCGTGCGGCGTACCCGCGTGTGCGTGATTGCCGCACGGAGACATGTCCATTATTTTATGGCCTCACTGATGTTCCACGGACCATGCAGTGGTGTAGTCCGTGAAACACGTGCCAGAAAAAAACGTGCTTTTAAAATAAAAATCATTTTTACTCACCCGGCGTCCAGCGATGTCCTCTGCAGCCCGTTCTCCCTGCTGCTTCTGAGCCGGCTCATTACTGTGGCGCATATTCATGATGCACGACACAGCCGACCCGGAAGCAGCTGCTGCGGGGGTCAGCGCTGGCCGGATGCTGCACCGCGGGAGCGTTCAGCACCATGGAGAACGGGAGCGCGCACAGGTGAGTTGTTTTCTAAGTGCAATCACGGGCCACGGAGAACGGAGCCCGGATTGCACTTAGACAACCCACGTGTGCCGTGAATCACGGCACACGCAGGGACATGTGCGTGTTTTACACGCCAGTGAAAAACATCACTGTTTTTCACTGACGTGTGAAACGGGCCTTAGATGGACGAAAGGGAGGGGCAAGCTTGTCATGATTACGTACACCAACAGGTGAGTATTACATCACATACCAGCATTCAAAAGCAATGTAACTAGACAATATTGACAATGGATAACAATTCCAAATAATATGTCATAGGAAAACCTGTGCAAATATTCAAACCCTTCATTGGAAGAGCTAACCAAACAAATAGCAATAATAATGAAAAGAAAAGAAAATAAATTACGTATGTAAATGCATGTATATATGCACATATATGTATACCTGTCTCTATATATGTATATAGAAATATATGTAAGTGAATTATCATGGATTAACGCCAGAGGTGGACATCAAAATCCCATGTGAATTGGTTCATAGGAAAAAAATAAATAAATAAATAAATAATTAGGTATGTAAATGCATGTATATATGCACATACATGTATACCTGTCTCCATATATGTATATAGAAATATATGTAAGTGAATTATCATGGATTAACGCCAGAGGTGGACATCAAAATCCCATGTGAATTGGTTCATAGGAAAAAAAAAAAATTCCCAATTAATAAATAGATCCGACAAAAATAAATTACAAATTAAATATAGACTGCAAATGTGTAAGACCTAAAGTCCACCTATAGAATATATAAAGTAGCTCTTCCAACAAGGAGAAGGAATACCAGACATATGCAAAAAAATACATGAAAAAGTATAACCATGTGAACCCACATTATGCAAGCAATAATATAAAATGTCCAAACTTATATACCGCTCCTGCTACTTATTCAAATTACGGCGTCTTTATGCTCAAAACTAACCTCTATTAGAGAATCAGCCAGAACAATGTATGGGAGATCAGGCATCACACCGAATGTCACCCACAAATAAATGAGAAAAATGTCCCCATTCGTAATTTGTTCAGAAATTATCTTTTTTTCAAAAAATATAACGTAAGTCAGAGCGGTAATTTAAACCGCCAGGATATCTTGAGTCCAACCTCAGGATCCATTTAGCTTCCGATTAAAGGAGAGCCTGAAACCAATCTCCTCCACGGGGAGGCTTGGGGACAGACTCTACACCTGTAATTATTAAAGATGAAAAATCCGCTGAGTGACATTCAATGTAATGCCTGGTCAAACCAGATAAAGAAAGTTTTTTAACCAATGCAACATAATTTAGAGAGGTTTTATTATGAGCCGCTGGGGGTAACCGGACATGTTCTGAAATCCTGGCTCTAAGTGCTCGGGAGGTACAGCCCACATAGCTCTTACAGCATAGTGTGCACGTTGCCACATAAACCACATGCATGGAAGCACAGTTAATGAATAAACGAATATCAAAATTTTTGTTATCTTGTTATCTAATTGTTATCTAATAAAGATTTAGTATTGCGCATAAACCTGCAAAGGTCGCAACGACTGGAGCCGCACTTATATGAACCAGTAACGCTAAGCCAGGTTTTGTTAGCCTTTTTAGAGGTATACATGCTAGGGGCCACAAGATTTCCAATAGTGCAAGCCTTCCTAGCTACTATGTTTATTCCCGGATGAAGAACTGTATTCAGAATGGTATCCTGACATAAATGGGGGATAAACTGCTGGATGATCCGTTTGATCTGAAAAAAATCGGTGCTGAAAGGTGTAGAAAAAGTAACACGATTTTTAGATGTGGCCATTACAGGGCGATCCCTCAGCAAATCAGTCCTGGTCCTATTTGCAGCAATAGAGGTAGCCCTATTCAAAACATGATCAGAATACCCTCTCTTACTGAGTCTATGTCTAATGCGAGCACCCTCTTCACAATAAGAAACCTCAGATGAGCATGATCATTTTGCTCGTAAAAATTCACCCACAGGTAGGTTCTGTAATGTGTGGGGCATGTGACAGCTGCGAGCATGAAGAGATGTATTTCCACAGATGGGCTTTCTATATAGAGTGGAATGAATAGAACCAGTTAACGGATCGCCAGATAGCAGGATGTCCAAAAAGGGAGCCGATTCCATGTATAAATTCATAGTGAATTTCAAATTAAGAGAATTACCATTGAAATAGTCATTAAGGGCCTCCATGGCCTGCTGGGGGGTGTCATAATTATCTGCATTACATATAAGGATCTGGTCATCAATATACCTTGCATACCAAAAAATGGAATCCAAAAATGGGTTGTCACTAGCATAGATATATTGCTCCTCCCAGTAGGCCATGTAAATATTGGCCAGTGCACATGAGAAACTCGCCCCCATAGGGCATCCGGCTATCTGGAGATAAAAGGTTCCATTAAATTGGATAAAGTTATGGGTCAACAAAAAACCTGCGGTCATAAGGATAAATTCCTTAGAGACATCGTCCAATGGGCTGTACTTCTCCAAATGAAAATATAGAGCTTGAAGGGCTTCCCTATGCGGTATGCTGGGATATAACGACATTACATCGCTCATTACCCAAAAAGAATTCCTAGTCCACGACATTTTCGCCAGATTTTGTAATAAACTTTTAGTGTCCCTGATGTAGCCTATAGTGCGTTTCATGAGTGGCTGGATATGATGATCCAGCCAATCACTCAGGTTACTAGTCATGGACCCAGTGCTGGCTACTATGGGTCTCAATGGGGGAGGAAAGGAGCCCTTATGGACCTTAGGAAGGCCTTGAAAAATAGGACATACTGGAGAGTCAACAAAGAGATATACATGGACTTTTTTACTAAGAATCCCCCATTCAAAACCCTGTGACAAAAGAATTCGTAATATAGAAGAAAAGTCAGATGTGGGATCACAAGACCGCCGTCTATAGGTGGAAGTATCACATAGAATTGCATTGATCTCCATTTCATATAATGCACTATCCATCACAACTACTGACCCCCCCTTTGTCAGCCCCTCGGACAACAATATAGTCATTATTTCTTAAGTCCTTCAACGCTTTCCTCTCGGAAGGTAATAAGTTGTCCTGAACCTGAGATTCCTTTGAAAGCAAATTCCTGACTTCAGATTCAATAAGGTCCTGAAACGTGTCCATAATAGGGACCCTGGAGGCAACGGGATAAAAACCCGGATTCTTGGTGACAAAAGGAAGGGGGTCAGGAGTGCTCATGCAGGTATTACTCAACTCTTGTAAATGTGTAACGGCAATCTGCTCTTTCAAGCTCAAAAATAAAGGAACATGAGTGGAATCAGAAATCAATGGATCTGGTATATTATGTCCATTAGTATCATTATCATCAACATTCGAAAAATGTCTCTTAATAGTGAGATTCCTGACAAACTTGTTGACATCTTTAAGGGTCTGGAAAAGGTCAGCTCTGTTATTAGGGGCAAAATTAAGGCCTTTTTGTAAGATGTTAATCTGAGCTGGACTTAGAATGCATGCACATAAATTAAGTACTGGGATTTCTAAAGAGCTTTGATGTGTCAATTTCTCCAGTACCTACGTTTCCTGGAGCGGAGAAAATATCTCCTTTCTCCCCCGCTTGTGTTTTCTGCCGCCTCTTCGTGATCTATGCCTCTTGCTGGTAAGTTTTTTGAGGGACGTGGAGTATATGTCCCCCTGCTGGACTCATATGAGCTGGTACTACCATCCACAGAATCATTGTCTGTGGAGGAAAAATATACCGTTTTCATACCCTGCGATTGCTGATTACGATTTTTTAAAATAGATTTAGTTCTAGTAGCAGTATGCCAGGAATATACCTGTTTGGATTCATAATCCCTGGTATCTCTACGATACTTATTCTGTTTGAGATCCATGATATCTGACTCCACTCTATCGATAGTACTCCTAAGTCTTGCATTAAGTTTGTCAAAGTCTGTAGGATTATGTTTTTCAACCAAATCTTCGTGCTCCCTGCAGCCCTTAGAGTGACTGCGTGTGCATATTTATATTTAATCATTCCTTGATTGCGGAACTGTATCACAGCACTTCTTTAATATTGCACATCCGTGAGGACTTTTTGAGAATTATATATTTTTTTCACCTCTTACCACAAGCTACGTGGCTCTCATTACTTATGGACATGGATATCTTAGGTTTCCTAATGAGGAACGTAATAAGAGATTGGATGACGTTTTTTCTGGACAAACCGCCTCAGGCTATACACAGGAGGACAATCCACACAGTAAGGAAATGAGTGGAAAAGTAAGGAAAAGTGATGGATAGTGCATTATATGAAATGGAGATCAATGCAATTCTATGTGATACTTCCACCTATAGACGGCTGTCTTGTGATCCCACGTCTGACTTTTCTTCTAAATTATGAATTCTTTTGTCACAGGGTTTTGAATGGGGGATTCTTAGTAAAAAAAGTCCATGAATATCTCTTTGTTTTTGTTATCTCTTTGTTGACTCTCCGGTATGTCCTATTTTTCAAGGCCTTCCTAAGGTCCATAAGGGCTCCTTTCCTCCCCCATTGAGACCCATAGTAGCCAGCACTGGGTCCATGACTAGTAACCTGAGTGATTAGCTGGATCATCATATCCAGCCACTCATGAAACGCACTATAGGCTACATCAGGGACACTAAAAATTTATTACAAAATCTGGAGAAAGTTTCGTGGACTAGGAATTCTTTTTGGGTAATGAGCGACGTAATGTCGTTATATCCCAGCATACCGCATAGGGAAGCCCTTCAAGCTCTATATTTTCATTTGGAGAAGTACAGCCCATTGGACGATGTCTCTAAGGAATTTATCCTTATGACCGCAGGTTTTTTGTTGACCCATAACTTTTTCCAATTTAATGGAACCTTTTATCTCCAGATAGCCGGATGCCCTATGCGGGCAAGTTTCTCATGTGCACTGGCCAATATTTACATGGCCTACTGGGAGGAGCAATATATCTATGCTAGTGACAACCCATTTTTGGATTCCATTTTTTGGTATGCAAGGTATATTGATGACCAGATCCTTATATGTAATGCAGATAATTATGACACCCCCCAGCAGGCCATGGAGGCCCTTAATGCCTATTTCAATGGTAATTCTCTTAATTTGAAATTTACTATGAGTTTATACATGGAATCGGCTCCCTTTTTGGACATCCTGCTTTTTTTTTTTTTCCTATGAACCAATTCACATGGGATTTTGATGTCCACCTCTGGCGTTAATCCATGATAATTCACTTACATATATTTCTATATACATATATGGAGACAGGTATACATATATGTGCATATATACATGCATTTACATACCTAATTTATTTATTTATTTATTTTTTTTTCCTATGAACCAATTCACATGGGATTTTGATGTCCACCTCTGGCGTTAATCCATGATAATTCACTTACATATATTTCTATATACATATATGGAGACAGGTATACATATATGTGCATATATACATGCATTTACATACCTAATTTATTTATTTATTTATTTTTTTTTCCTATGAACCAATTCACATGGGATTTTGATGTCCACCTCTGGCGTTAATCCATGATAATTCACTTAAATATATTTCTATATACATATATAGAGACAGGTATACATGTATGTGCATATATACATTCATTTACATACCAAATTTTTTTCTTTTTTTTTCTTTTCATTATTATTGTTATTTGGTTGGTTAGCTCTTCCAATGAAGGGTTTGAATATTTGCACAGGTTTCCTATGACATATTATTTGGAATTGTTATCCATTGTCAATATTGTCTAGTTATATTGCTTTTGAATGCTGGTATGTGATGTAATACTCACCTGTTGGTGTACGTAATCATGACAAGCTTGCCCCTCCCTTTCGTCCATCTAACAGGTCAGTCTATTTCAGTAGCTTTGTGGTGTACATGGGACACTTATGATTAAGGACTCTTTCTTGTTTTTATGCTGAAGTCTGAAACGCGTAAAGCTCCCATGGATTAACTACGTTTTTTGGTCTTCACGGATGATGTTTTTTAATATTTCTAAATAAAGACTGTAATGATTTTATCCTAAGAAGAAGTTGTGCCGGATCCTTTCCTCTCTCCTTTCTATGTTCCTGACCGGGTTGGACACACCGGTGGATTCCAGGCACCCGCAAGGATCAGCAGTCCGGGCAACAGGTGAGCTGAAGATTACTCCTTCTTCCTTACTTTTGTGAGAATGCCTATTATTTTGTGTCAATAGCATGTTTTGGCCTTTTAATTGCTTTTATACATGTGATTTTGTTGTCTTCAATAAAAAATAAATGTTTATTATTTGTGGGTGATCCCGTTGCATTGGCATACTTCCTTTTTTTCACCAAGTATTTTTTGATATGTCTTAGCGGTAGATCCTATTTATTTTGTGGTGCCACCATTTTTTAAATTTTACAAACTTTAAAAAGTTACAAAAATTTTGCATAACATTAGGCTGTGCAAAAATGTAACAAATTTTGACATTTTCATACCACAAAGTGGACAAAGTTGAGTCAAAACAGGGGCATGATGGGGTGTGGTGACTCCCGCTTGTCAAATTCATGATCAGCAGTAATCTTTATACTACAAATCCTAATCCAGTCCCTGCCTTAAGTAATATTTCTGGCTGGTAACACAGAGAGGAGAACACCATTTCACACGTTACCTGATTCCTTATTGCCGGAGTCACACTTGTGTATGACTCGCACGAGTGCAATGTGAGAAAATCTATGCTGCAGCTCACATCTGCATGTTTTTTCGCAGCCTTCAACAGACTGAGGAAAAAAAATCGCAGCATGCTGCGATTGTCTGCGAGAGCCATGTCACTCGCACCCATTCAAGTGAATGCGAGAGAAACATCGGACTGCACTCGTATGTTATCCCAGCACAGTGCGATATACGCACAGGCTGACAATGGAGGAGATAGGGAGATTAATCCTTCCCTCTCCTCTGCACCGCCTGCCCTCAGCTTCGCAGCTGTGACTTGATTGCAGGATCGGGTCACAGTCACATGACTCGGCTCACGCTCGCAGCAGAGCCTGAGCCAGGGGTCATTAGCATATCAGATCCGATGCTGTCGCATCAGATGCCATATGCTAATATGACTCCAGCCTAAGAGGTATGTGCCTCATAATGAAATCGGGCACCTCGCATTCCACCCAGCTCGTTCATGCAAACCGGCATGAAAAACGTAGTTTTTAAAGAGTCAAGGCATAATATTGATTTGATACAAATTCATCAAAGTATTTGCACCTTTTATCAAGTTGTTGTTTTCTTAGTTTTCTGACTTTTATGTCATTTTAGCTGTTACAAATATCTTAGACTGATTCATGAGAAGCGCCTTTTTTTAAGTCTTAAAATTTTGGGAAACTACTAAATGATTTTATATATGGCAGTTAACATTTTCTTTTTTTGAGATATTTTGCAAAATTTGCAACTGTTTGTGCCATAAGGTTGAAAAAATGGTTAAAGTCAGAAAGAAAGTGTAATGGCTGACAATACCACCTAAGGCCTGCGACACACATCCGTGCTGCCGGTACGTGTTTGTCATTTTTTACACGTACCGGCGGCACGGAGACACGTTAAGCAATGCTACCCTATTGTAGCAGGCACACACATGTAAAACCACACGGAACGTGTGTCCGTGTGCGTTTGTACGTGTGTGCATTTTTCAAAGCGCTGACATGTCAGTGTTTTCTCCGGCAGCACGGGTGTCACACGGCCCGCACCCATACCACACGGGTGTAGTGTGGCTGCGGTCCCGTGTGACACGCGCCGGAGAAAACACACGTGTCAGTGAAAAAAAACCAAAACATTAACTCACCTTCTCCAGCCCTCCTGTCTCTGCTGCTGCTGCCTATTGCTGCCGACCGCCGCTCATTATTCTCATTTAATATTCACTTCACTGCCTGGCAGCAGCAGCAGCGGGGAGACGGGAGGGCTGGAGACTGAGGATCAGCACCACGGACAGCAGCGCGGACAGCAGGAAGGACCAGGTGAGTATGTAAATTACCGGTTCTACGTGTGCTATCGCGGATAGCACACGTAGAACACACGTGGCCCGCACGTACCAGAGACACGTACTTACCTGCACGCAACACGCAGGGGAAATACGTGTCTCTCGGCACGTGCGTGAATTTCACGTGAGTGTGGCAGAGGCCTAATAAAGAGCCTGAAGATCCCCACTGAGTGTGATTACTGAGAGACACAGCAAACAGAACAGAAAGACAGTTTTGCATAAATTTCTTGATTTGTGTGCGATATTGTTAGGACCAGGAGGACGGGTAGGCCCAGGAGGTGGATCCACTGGGCTGAACACCTCACCGAGGGCAAGGTGCCCGGTAGCCGGAGCACTATGGGTAGCAGGACAGTCCGTTCAGAGAAGTGGAGTGAAGAAGTCCCTGGGACCACGGCACGGAGTCTCTGAAGGTAGTCCGGGTGACGGAGCTCAGGTTCGGAGGCCGAGATGATGTCAGGCAGAGTCCAGAACCAGCGGAGCGAGGAGGTCGGTCACCACACGGATCCAGGGATTGGAGATGGTAGGGACTGACGAGATGGCGGACAGTCACCGTTCGGGGTTCTGGAATCGTCAGGACCGGTTGGCGAGACAGGAGCAACTCTACAAGAGAGATAGGTAAGTACGGGACAAGGCACAGGGAGACCTGACTCCTAGCTTAGCAAACACGAAGAACAGGCCCCGCCCACTTGGAAAGGACCCCCCTATATACCCTGTACCTACATCTTCAATATCCTGTTGGAGGACGCTGGCCCTTTAAGAAAAGGTCAATGACCGCGCGCGCGCCCTAATGCGCATGCGCGAGGCCCGGGTGCCAGAAGCCAGAGCAGGATGCAATGTACAGGAGGCAGGAGTGCCGGGCTGGCTCAGCATAGCAGACGGGCGCCGGGACCGGGGACCGGGTTGCCTGGGGGACGCAGGTGAGGGAGCATGGAGGCTGTGGAGCGGGGGACCGGGGAGCGTGGCACGGGAGCGGGGAGCGTGGCAGGGGAGCCGGGGAGCGTGACAGATATTATGATGAATTTTAAGGCAGAGAAAATTTCAGTGGAACTACAAGTCAAAAATTAAAGTGACAGAAAAAACTGCAAGAGTTAAATTGGGCTCATAGTGTCAGAAATATACCAAAACAATCAATAGGATGGACCATGGTCGAGAATTAGTTTTGCAAATACATGCAATAATTATTCTGCAACCCGGCAAGACAAACATTTTATTCCATGTTCAAATTTAGGACATGGAACAACATCTATCATATTTCTAGACAACTCAATCTGGTATCAGTAGAGTATATACAAGTCATACAAAAATTTCAATCTCACGGTACAATCTTAAATCTTCTCCTCTCTGTTAGCCATAAATTTCTATGATGGTGAATTCCCAAAGGTCCTATATTATGTGTCATGTAGAACTGCTATATTGTGTCACTGCCTGGAGGAAGTAAAGTGTTCTGATTACAGGGGTCCTTGGGGTAACAACTTCCTGAAATTATTTCAGCAATCCATGATTTATTCATTTATTTCCTCGAAAGCCTCTGAAGAATCAAGCATGTGAGAATTAGCTCAACTACTTCAAAGTAACCTTCTCTTATACGTCTTTCTCCTTTTTCTTTGACTTCATTTTTTTATTAGGCTGGAGCTGATAGCAATTCATCCTTTCTTTCTCTCTTTTCAGGTCACTTTATTGACTTTACCTTTTCTTTCTTGTTATTTTTACTTTTACGTCATACTTTATTACCACAGATACATTAGACAGATAAGCTTGTATCTGCAGTTCCTAAACATAGACCCATCAATTACATTTTTGTGAGATATGATTGACCAGATTGTAATTACTAATGCTTAGAGAAACATTGCTTAATGAGGAGAATGCAAGCTTTTTTTAATAATTAAGTAATTGCAGTTTGCTGAGTGTAGAATATTTATAATTCATATATAAGTGCAAAAGACATTTTCAGATACAGTAAAATCTTTGGCGAATTCTTTTTAGTTCCACCTTGAAAAAGATAGTTAACATTAGAAACCTTCTAATGTTCTTTTATTGATATTTTAAACAAAAATATAAATGCAACACTTTTGTTTTTGTTCTCATTTTTCATGAGCTGAACTAAAAGTTCTAAGACTTTTTCCCTGTACATAAAAGGACTTTTCTCTCAAATATTGATCACATATTTGTCTATATCTTTGTTAGTGAGCATTTCTCCTTTCTTGAGATAATCCATCCACTTCCCAGGTGTGGCATATCCAGATGTTGATTAGACAGCATGATTATCGCACAGGTGTGCCTTAGGCTGGCCTTAGTAAGTAAGTAAGCAGAGATGGTGGGGAATCAAACAGAGGAGAAGGAAAAACTGGGCACAGCTTCCAGCCGGCAATTAGTGCAAATCTTCACCTGTTTTAGTCCACGAGACTGGCGTTCACTAGTATGGATCTGCCATATGGGGTGCACCTGGGAAGCACTATAGCAAAAAAGAGAATAGAGGGCACTCACCATATACAGGCAAAAAATTTGTATTAAACGTTTAACGTGAAACAGGCATAACAGGACAAAGGGGAGAGGGACTGACCACCCATAGATGACAGCTGTTTCACGAAACCTCTCCATTACCGTAAAACACCACATTTTAGAGTGGCTTTTATTGTGGCCAGCCTAAGGCCATCATCTATTATAAAAAATTCCTTGACATCCTGGGGGATCACCTTCTGGCATCATGCAACGCTCTACTGCTCGGCGACCCTATACCCAAGCAAGCACTGGAGACGCATATATCATTAATACACAAAGACGGGAAAGATCCGGAGTGTTGTGGAAACTATAGGCCCATCTCACTCTTGAATGTGGACCTAAAGATATATGCTAGCTTAATTGCTAACCGAGTGGCGGGTATCCTTCCTGATCTCATCTCTCCAGAACAATCTGGTTTTGTTAGAGGTAGAGAGGGGAAGGATAATGCGCTAAGAGTAATAAATTTAATGCAACATGCCAGGACCCATAAGCTGCCTCTGGTGCTGCTGGGAACGGACGCCGAGAAGGCGTTTGTCAGGGTGGATTGGACCTTCTTGCAGGGAACGCTGGAGGCTTTCCATTTTCCTCCAAATGCCATACGCGCAATTCTACAGATGTACACATCCCCCACGGCCAGGATTAAGATAAACAATACTCTCACCGACCCCCTTGACATTAAAAATGGCACAAGGCAGGGATGCCCCTTATCCCCCCTACTCTTTGTCTTGGTCATGGAGCCACTGCTAAATGCCATCCAGCAAGACCGGGAAATCGAGGGGTTCACCCTGCAGGGAGTTTACCATAAGTCCGCCGCCTTTGCCGATGACTTGTTGGTGGTGATGTCTAGGCCGGAGAGGGGTTTCCCTGCCATTATGAAATTATTAGAGGAATACGGCCACTGGTCTAACTTCAAAATTAACCTATCTAAATCAGAAGCATTAAGCATTAATATCACCAGTAAAGTTACTAAATCTCTCCAAAACTCGTTTCCTTTTCGATGGCCAAATAGTCACATAACATACCTAGGCATCAAGCTAGGGAAAACCTTCAAGTCCTTGTTTGATCTCAATTACAAGCCCCTTCTTCCTAATCTTACCGCACAAATATCCTCGTGGAAGGCTCCCTTTCTTTCGTGGATGGGCCGGAAAAACTTAATTAAAAGCATTATACTCCCAAAGTTTATCTACCTCTTTCAAATGTTGCCCATACCAATTCCCACAGCATTTCTCTCTCAATGTAATTCTTTAATCTCCAACTACGTCTGGAACAAACTTAAACCGAGAATCAACTTCCACACATTGAACCTTCCAAAAGATAAAGGGGGCATGGGATTACCCAATATATCGCTATATTACCAAGCCGCCGTCCTCTCCAGAACGGTGGACTGGATCAGACGTCCACCGAGTAAACTGTGGATATCTATAGAAGAATACCTAGCCCCCTCCCCTCTACGAGCTATGTTACTTTCCCCCCCAACCAGAAAGATAAAAGAACCTTTACGAATGAACTAACGAGAACTCTTTTGCAAAAATGGAAGGAAAATAGGGAGATGTTGGCTCCACCTCTCTCCCCTCTAACCCTAGTTTCAGACATACTAGACGCCGATGTAAACCAAGCCGCGTCCTCGAAGTCCACATTCCTGACCAATGTAACTGTTCCGTTGGCTGATCTTTTGGTAGATGGCTCTTTGATATCTAAACAAGAGATGTGTACGAACCCCCTCCTCTCTAAGCTCACATTTCTCCATCATACGAAATTAAAACACGTGATCCACCCATTATTACCTCATACCCATCTCGACAGACCTCTAACTACATTTGAATCTTACTGCATGCAAACCCGGGCCCCCAGGAAAATTCTTTCTAATCTATACCATACTCTGCTCACAAAAAAACTAGTGGTGAAGAGAGCATATATACTGAAATGGGAAAGGGACCTGAAAACTACATTTACTGATTCACAAACGAGCCAAATTTATAGCACCTCACACGGTCCGTCATGTTGTGTGAGAGTTCAAGAGAATTCTTTCAAAGTGATTGCGAGATGGTACATTGTCCCCACCTCGTCTAGTACGTGGAGTTCCTCCACCTCAGATCAATGCTGGCGCTGCGAGAGGGACAAGGGAACATATTTACATGTGTGGTGGACATGTCCGATTGTCCAGACCTTCTGGCGGACAGCATCACAGTTAATATTTGACCTCACAGGCAAAAAGGGGGTCATGGACCCTAGACAATTGCTTCTGAACTTCCCAATGTGGCCTAAAGATAAAGCTACTTTGAAACTAGCGTCATTTGTGGGCTCAGCTTGTAAACTTCTTATTGCTCAATTGTGGCGCACAACGAAAATTCCCTCTCTCACGCAGCTCTTGCTGAAAATTGATCAATTATATCATGTTGAAGAACTTTCAGCCCTATCTAGTCAAAATATGCTCTCTTTCCTCCAGGTATGGAATGCATGGCAGACCTATAAGTCTAAACCCCAATTTCTAGTAGTCACCTCGCAGAAGGCAACATAGTGTACTTCAGGCCGCCTTACCCTTCCACTAGCGAGTTGAATGACGGCCTGCAGATCATTATGTCCACGGTTGGATTGGACCTATGACCAAAATCTCTTCCCTTCTTCCTGTCTCTTCTATCCCCTCTCTCTTTTTATTCACTTCCTGAAACTGCTGACTCGACTCTTTTATCTGAACTTCAAGTGAAACAACCTCGCTTACCTTTAGGGTACCTTCACACTTTAGCGATGCAGCAGCGATCCGACCAGCGATCTGACCTGGTCAGGATCGCTGCTGCATCGCTACATGGTCGCTGGTGAGCTGTCAAACAGGCAGATCTCACCAGCGACCAGTGAACAGCCCCCAGCCAGCAGCGACGTGCAAGCGACGCTGCGCTTGCACGGAGCCGCCGTCTGGAAGCTGCGGAGACTGGTAACTAAGGTAAACATCGGGTATGGTTACCCGATGTTTACATTAGTTACCAGTGTGAGCAGGGAGCAGGGAGCCGCGCACACTGAGCGCTGGCTCCTTGCTCTCCTAGCTACAGTACACATCGGGTTAATTAACCCGATGTGTAATGCAGCTACATGTGCAGAGAGCAGGGAGCCGCGCACACTGAGCGCTGGCTCCTTGCTCTCCTAGCTGCTGTACACATCGGGTTAATTAACCCGATGTGTACAGCAGCTACATGTGCAGAGAGCCGGAGCCGGCAGCACAGGCAGCGTGAGAGCTGCAGAGGCTGGTAACTAAGGTAAATATCGGGTAACCACCTTGGTTACCCGATGTTTATCTTGGATACAGCTTACCTCAGCTGTCAGACGCCGGCTCCTGCTCCCTGCTCGCTTCATTTGTCGCTCTCTTGCTGTCACACACAGCGATCTGTGTGTCACAGCAGGAGAGCGGCTTTGAAGAAAACGAACCAGGGCTGTGTGTAACGAGCAGCGATCTCGCAGCAGGGGCCAGATCGCTGCTCAGTGTCACACACAGCGAGATCGCTAATGAGGTCACTGCTGCGTCACAAAAAGCGTGACTCAGCAGCGATCTCGGCAGCGATCTCGCTGTGTGTGAAGCACCCCTTACTGAAGCTATCCCCCCCCTTTTCTTTTCTTTTCCTAGTTCCTTTGTTACTCAAGATTAGAAAACTGTTTCATGTTAATCCAGAAACCAGGCTGACAACCTAGATTGATCTTCCCCATTGCCTTTTGGATAAGCCTAATGCTATCTGGCTTAGGTCAGATTTTGTACAGGTAATAAGAGTCATGGAGACATAAGGGAAGCCTTTGTAACAATCGTAACAATCGTAACAATATTAGTTAAGTCTGTGTTTTCTGTTGACTATGTATTCTCTTTTTTTTTGCCTCAATAAACAAAACATTAAAACAAACAAACAAAACCCAAAGGAATATCAGACAGTCAGGGTCCACCGTGCAAAGACTCTGCTGCAGACTATGGCAGAGGATAAGGGGTATATAAGTGTGCCACTGTAAATAGTAATAGCACAAGTGCAGAGTGCAATACCTCTGTTAAACTCACAGAGGAATATAATTAGAAAATAAAGCAATTCCTCCCTTACTTGGAGGGTGCGTGGTATGGTCTCTGTTAATGGTCACAGAGACAAAAGCAGTGAGTGTGAAATGGCACCTACCTACGTCCGTTCCTCTAGCGGTGCCAGGAGACGGACAGCAGCGTAAGCCGCACAAAGCTCCTACCTGCGTTCGCTCCACTAGTGTGCGAGGACACGAACCACTAGATATGGCACCTGCCTGGGTCCGCTCCACTAGTGGTGCAAAAGAGACGGACAGCAGCATAAGCCGCACAAAGCTCCTACCTATGTTCGCTCCCCTAGTGTGCAAGGATACGAACAACTGCCAGACGCAGTATAAGGAACGTTACCCTAGCGGCAACGTCCACCTACGAGTAGAATCACAAGGCCAAGCAGGACCATGTGCCTCAGGCACCTGCCTATGTCCGCTCCACTAAGATGTAAGGATACGGACCGCAGCCGAAGCTGTAAGGTATAAGAACGCTACCCTGCCGGTAGCGCTCACCTAGCATAGACAGAGAGATGCCTAGAGGGACGTGCACAGATCGTCTACTCTCATGCATGAACCAAGAGGACTGAGCGCCAGGTGGCGTGTGTCAGGGACTTATATAGACTTTATGCCTCATCCAAGATGGAGGACACCAGAGCCAATCTGCTGCCAGAACGACAGGAATGACGTCACGCTGGCCTATCACCGAGCAAAGCGTCACAAGCACATGACCAGCGACCAATCGGCATAGAAGGTGTCAGAGACATGTGACCACGTGTCACAAGCACATGACCAGCGGCCAATCAGCTTAGAAGGTGTCAGAGACATGTGACCTCGTGTCAGCGATGATGTCACCCGCACATGTGCAATGGCTCCAAGATAGGACTTAGTCTCCAGCGCTTGCACATGTGCAGTAGCAAGAAATCCGAACATAGTCTCCAGTGCTCGCACATGTGCAGTAGCAAGAAATCCGAACATAGTCTCCAGTGCCACAGCAACCGTAACATTACCCCGATTGCCACCACACCAGGGCAATTTGGGATGAGGTGGGTAGAGTCCCGGGACTGTCGCATCTAATGGATTTGGCAATTTCAGGTGGCTGCTGGCTGATATTTTTAGGCTGGGGGGCTCCTCATAACGTGGGGCTCCTCATCCTGAGAATACCAGCCTTCAGCCGTGTGGCTTTATCTTGGCTGGTATCAAAATTTGTGGGGACCGCATGCCGTTTTTTTTTAATTATTATTTTGTTATTTATTTTACTGCACTACATACACCCGCCCACCGGCGGCTGTGATTGGTTGCAGTGAGACAGTTACTAGAGTGGGGGCGCATCTGAATGCATCAAATCATAGGCGCCAGTGGGTGGGGGAAGCAGGGAATACGAGATGGAATAATGAGCGGCCAGCATTTTCAAAAGCTGGAGAAGCCGGAGCAATGTGACAGCCGTGCAGCGCCGTGCCAGTGATCGATCAGTGAGTATGAGTGAGGGGGGGAGAGGGAGAGACCGACAGACAGAGAGAGAGACGAAAAGACCTGCGTTCTGTTTGTCAAAAAAGCGATTACTTTGGTTTGAGAGCTGTTCTGGTGACTATGTAAACGCCGGGTGCTGCTCTGAGCACGTTATTCAAAGACACCAGAAATGCAGTCAAGCACCTTCTACAGGCTGTGCCCATACTGTTTCTGCCTTTTCTCATCCATTTCAGCCTTTTCCTCAGTTAGCACAGCTCGCCGTTAGGTCCAACATAAAATTATTCGAGTTTCCCATAGACTTACATTGCACATCGAATATTCGCGAACAGTCGAATAGTGCCGACCTATTCATCGGATATTCATCGAAGTGGATATTTTGGTATTCGATCATCCCTAGTAATGACCCTCCGGGTCCCTCTGCACTTTACCAAGTTTCCAGAGAACCATCTATGGATCAAAACAGAACCTCCCCTAGGGAACACCATGTAGACCGAGTGCGCAGACCATTGAATTCAGGGTTTAGAGAGGAAACGTAGTGTATTCTGATGCATTTCCTGAAGACTTAAGACATGTGGATTGGCCTTTTTGATGTGGGAAAAAAACGCATTACGTTTCTTGGGGGTTCCCAGCCTTCTAACATTCTAGGAAAGAAAATTGAGTGTCATGATTTGAGTACCCAAACTTACACCATAAAAACTGGCAACTAAGCAATAACCAAATGTAACTTACTATATACAAGATATAGGTGTCAAAGACTGTAAAATAAAGTCATATAATAGATTCTGTACGTTAATATAGCAAAGTATCTGTTACAGGGTAGTCCTCATGTGGGACCTGCTCCAGTCCGCAGCCCTGATCCCGGAGAATAATAAGCCAGGGAACAAAATATAAGAAGTGGAGTGTGACGCCCTGGCAAAACCAGGGAGTCACAGATACATCTAATCCTCCTTGGTAATTTGATCCCACACTGGTACAGTTCTACAGACACACCCCTCCCCCCAGTGTAAGAGCTAAACTGAGCAGCAGGGGAGGGGATGGTGCAGAGTGTGAGAGGAGAGGCAGCAAGCAGAGCAGACAGGAGTGTGAAAGCTCCTGGCTGCTATGGAGTGTGGAAGCGAGCTCCAGGATTGCTGGAAGGAGTAGAGCATTGGGAAGGAGCCAAGGTGGCCGGGGCAGGGTAGTGGCCCGCCGGCATAGTAATCAGGCTCCGGATTGTCGCTAGGGAGTGGACTCCCCGTTCCAAGCCGAGGAGTTGAGGCTTCCTATAGTAGTGACAGAGAGAGAAAGGGCCCTGCTGTACCGGGTGTGGGATCCGAACACCCTCCGTACCAAAGGCTACGGACACCGGCAATTTCTGGTTAATTCCTGACTCTGTGTGAGTTTTCTTGCAAAGCGAACTGTGAGTAACAACATCCCCCGGTCCAACCGGGCACACAGCTCTCAGACGGCCGCCCATCTCCCTGCACTATAAAGCCCAACGGGTCCCGGGGCCACCATCCCTACCCACGGAGGGGTTATCATCTCGCTGCATCACCATCGGCCCCGGGTACCCCAATAACCGCAGCGGTGGTGTCCACCTTCACCACAACCCGTGGGTGGCGTCACGAACTTTACCAAAATCTCCCCTGTATATAATCACCCTTTTGTTGTGGTGCCTGGGATAACAGACTGGGTCACGTCACCGTGATACCCTCAAAAGTGACCCCCTTAACCTGGATCTGAGTACCTCTTGTCCCTGGGCGACACAGGAGCATACATGCCCTAGAATAAGACCAGAGAGAAGGAAGCTAGGAGTGTAAATGGAGAGAAGAGAAGAATATAGAAAAGAATTAAATAGAAAGGCTCAGGGGTACAGGTCTGATGCCAAGCAAAGCAAGGGGGAGCAGAAGTTAAGGGGAGAATATCAAGATCACAGAAGAAAGAGAGAAAGGGGACAAAAGCAACTGTGAATATGCCTGCACTTCCATGCCCAGTAAATCCTCCAGCGTGACAACTGTTGAATGGTGTTGGAAGACTTTCGTGATGTCTGTGAGACTTATCATCACTTCTTGGTGGGTCTAAGTGTAGAACCCTGAAATATGCTACCCCAGTGGTCTGCAGAATCCTAAGGCTTTATGGAACACCCTCTGCTGACAACCCACACCTCACACACACGTAGGGGCACATTCCCTGAGAACTGGGCGCAGCATGTAGAGAGTTAACAGTGGGCAGATGTGAGACCCAATCCCTTAGCTGTTAGCCTGTGGAAGGGGCGTGGCTAGTGGGAAGCGACAGGGGTTGCTAGGCAGAGTAGGCAGAGGAAAAACGACAGTTGAAGGGGTGACAGTTGAAAGGAGTCAGTGAGTGAGAAAGGTGTAAGTATTGTAAGGAGACCCCAAAGGACGACTAGGAGGTAGTAGCCTGAGGGTAGACAGAAGATCCCAGGTACTACGCACGACGGGGTACTGGACCCTAGAGTAGACGACAGCTCCAGGTGGTCTGCTCATCCAGCCGTGTGTGATGACTTCCAGGATACCACACCACTCATAGGTTCAGGGACACAGCCTCCTATTTAGGACCCGGGAGAGGGCACCGAGAATTAACCTACCCCACAAGGGACCGCGAGGCCTGTCATACTGGGCCCGGAAAGACAAAAGGGCGGAGCGCCGCAGGTCACTAACAGCTTCAGGCAAGGAGACCATCAGCTCTGCATCTGCACGGAGGGCTCAACTGGGTCTCAAGTCAGCACCGGGACAAAGGAAAGTCGGTTGACCAGCCATACCAAACTGCACTTGCAACATCCAGTGAGTAAATACCGGTTAATCTGCAAGAACTGTGTCGTGTCTATTACTTGCGCACCACAAGGCGCAGCACACATGGGACTTAAGCCCCTACTGGCGGAGGGCGCAAACACACTTGCTGCTATACCATCTGTCAGTAAAACCACAGCAGCGGCGGAACATCTTATTACCGCAACCCACCAATGGCGTCACGAGTGACATACAAAATAACCCTGTTACCGGGCGCCCCCCAGGTTAAGGAACTGGGCACGGCCACCTGTGACGGTGATCCCCATTATCCACCACCCGGAACTGGCAGAGCTCTACAAATTGGCATCACGAACAGGATACAAACTATGCCCTGCAAACCTGGGTGTAGTGTGCCTTAAACCGTGTAAAACTGTATATAGACTTTTGTCGCCATTTTTTCTCAGTGAAAACTACTGCGCCACCACTCTGGCTGTAAAAGAGCTCAAAGTTTGAAAAAGCGGGCAGGAAAACCTGGCTCCGTCCCCCCCACAGGGAGTCTGCAGAGAAGCCAAACACCAAGCAGTAGCCTGACTTCAGGAGCTCCCGAGCCGCTCATTGCCCCCATAGAGAAGGTTGGTGAAATTAACCAAGGGGGACTAATATGGAAGCACAAGAGAATGGAGACACTGTCAGGCCGAGTCGGGCGCGCAGACGCTGCAGCAGTGGCACTGATCATGCCGTTCAGGGCCGGCTCCAGGTTTTTGTGGGCCCTCGGCGGAAGAGTCCCAGTGGGCCCCATCCACATGCAGACACACACATACGCACACATACATATACCTATTTAAAGACAAACTCACAAAAATACATACATAGATACACTTCATACATGCATACAGACACACACAGCTCTGCTGCATACACACAAACATACACACAGCTCTGCTGCATACACACAGACACACACAGAGCTCTGCTGCATACACACAGACACACATACACAGCTCTGCTGCATACACACAGACACATACACAGCCCTGCTGCATACACACAAACACACACACAGCTCTGCTGCATACATACAGACACACACAGCTCTGCTGCATACATACAGACATACACATCACTGCTGCATACACACAGACACACACAGCTCTGCTGCATACACTCAGACATACACACACAGCTCTGCTGCATACACACAGACACACACAGCTCTGCTGCATACACACAGACACACACAGCTCTGCTGCATACACACAGACATACACAGCTCTGCTGCATACACACAGACATACACACACAGCTCTGCTGCATACACACACACAGCTCTGCTGCGCACACACACACTCACACACACACACAGCTCTGCTGCATACATAGACACACACAGCCCTGCTGCATACATAGACAGACACAGCTCTGCTGCATACATACAGACACAGCTCTGCTGCATACATACATACAGATAGACACAGCTGTGCTGCATACAGACAGCCAGACAGACACAGCTCTGCTGCATACAGACAGACAGACACAGCTCTGCTGCATACAGACAGACACAGCTCTGCTGCATACAGACAGACAGACACAGCTCTGCTGCATACAGACAGACACATACACACAGCTCTGCTAATTACATACAGACAGACAGACACACACGGCTCTGCTACAGACAGACACACTCGGCTCTGCTACAGACAGACACACTCGGCTCTGCTACAGACAGACACACTTGCCTCTGCTACAGACAGACACACTTGCCTCTGCTACAGACAGACACATTCGGCTCTGCTACAGACAGACACACTCGGCTCTGCTACAGACAGACACACTCGGCTCTGCTACAGACAGACACACGCGGCTCTGCTACAGACAGACACGCGGCTCTGCTACAGACAGACACACGCGGCTCTGCTACAGACAGACACACGTGGCTCTGCTACAAACAGACACACTCGACTCTGCTACAGACAAACACACTCGGCTCTGCTACAGACAAACACATGCGGCTCTACTACAGACAGACAAACTTGGCTCTGCTACAGACAGACACACACGGCTTTGCGGGGCCCACACACTCAGCTCTGCTACAGACAGACAAGCACGGCTCTGCGGGGCCCACACACGTGGCTCTGCGGGGCAAGGGCATACATCTCGGGGGGGGAGAAGCCCATATAGCTCATAGGAGCCCATAAATCGGGGGGCGGGGAATGCACATACCGCTTAGGTCACGGAGGAGAGGGGGCCCACAGTCACACAGCGCCGGAGAGAAGCGCTGTGCTGGGGGTCGCTGGCTGGCAAAGCGCCTCCTGGCTCCTTCATCTGTGGGACTGAGCAGGACGCCAGGCAGTAGCTCCGCCCACAGATGAAGTTCAAACCAGGAGGTCTGCGCGCCTTAAAGGGACAGGGCTGTTGATTACTGCCGTGTACTGCGGTCCCCGGAACTCACCCCGGGGGCAGCAGAACTGACAGCGAGTGGGCCCCAGCCAAGCGGCAGCAGAACTGACGAGGCCGAGTGGGCCCCCCCGGCTCTCTGGGGCCCCGGCATTTGCCCGGGTGTGCCGCATGTTGACGCCGGCCCTGATGCTGCTCATGCTACCCTACCTCCTAGGCGCGAACTGGATGCCCCAGTACAATGGCAAATTGGATACCTTAGCCGGGTTCAAAAAGAGAATAACTACTGCAATGGACATCTATCCCTTAGGCCCGTTTCACACGTCAGTGAAAAACACAGACGTTCTTCACTGACGTGTAAAACACACACATGTCCCTCCATGTGCCGTGATTCACGGCACACGTGGGTTGTCTAATTGCAATCTGGGCTCCGTTCTCCGTGGTCCGTGATTGCACATAGAAATTAACTCACCTATGCCCGCTCTCGCTCTCCATGGTGCTGAACGCTCCCGCGGTGCAGCAACCGGCCGGTGCTGACTCCCGCAACAGCTGCTTCCGGGTCGACTGTGTCGTGCATGATGAATATGCACAACAGTAATGAGCCGGCTCAGAAGCAGCAGGCAGAACAGGCTGCAGAGAGCGCCACAGCCGGGTGAGTAAAAATTATTTTTATTTTATATGCACGTTTTTTTCTGGCACGTGTTTCACGGATCACACCACTGCGTGGTCCATGGGACATCAGTGATGCCAGAAAAAAATGGACATGTCTACGTGCAGCAATCATGGACATGCGGGTACGCCGCACAGAGACACGTTCAGTGAAAAATCACTGATGTGTGAGCAGACCCATTGATTAGAATGGGTCTGCGTATGTCAGTGATTCTGGTACGTAGAAAAAAAAGTGCAAACGTACCAGAATCACTGACGTGTGGAACAGGCCTTAACCAGCAAGAAAAGGGCATCTATTATACTGGGTCAGCTTAAAGGGGCAGCGGAGCTAGAAGCAGAAACTTGGTCAGACGCTGAACGCGAGTCAGTAACTGCCATCTTTGAGAAATTGAAACTTGCATTTGAGACCCGCACTGAGGCGGAACTGCGGATGGAGTTTTACAACTGCAGGCAGAAACCACAGGATAACATCAGGGACTATGCCCTGAGACTCCAAGCAGCATTAAGGACTTTAAAACATCTCGATCTTCTCAGTGCCAGAGAGGAAAACTGGATGCTAACGGAGCAGTTCATACAGGGCCTGTTGTCATCAGAGGACCGCAATCAGCTGCACCTGTGGTCCCTTGAACATGCTGATGCAACTCTAAAAGACCGGGCTATTAAGGCATTACAGAGGCGGCAACCTCAGACTCTACCCTGACGGTGCTACCTGCCAGTGTCCCTTCCTTGGAAGTGGAACCTGCCTCCTCTACTCCAGCAAACGCCAACAGGCAGGTTGCGACCCCTAGTGCGCCAGAGGACCCACAATCCCAAATGCAGCGACTCAGCGAGGACGTAGCAAAGATCCTCAAAGCCATGCAACTTGCTTCAGAGCCCAAGCCACCGGATCGGATCCTGCTTGCTGACTGCCCTGAGGACGTCCCGTGGATGAGGAACCGGAGAAGTCTCCCACTGCGAGGAAGACCCACTGATCGCTATTGTTCTTCAGGACAACCCATCTGCCGCCGTTGCGGTAAAACAGGCCATCTTGCAAGAAAATGTCCTTTAAATCCACAACCCCTGGGGCCAAAGGCCAATCCCCAGGTGTAAGTCGACGAGGCCCAATGGAATGGCGTGACCGGTATGTGGGAGGACGTCCGATTCTGTCCATTACCTTGGATGGGATCCCCACTTCTGCACTGTTGGACACCGGTTCAAAGGTAACCACCATTCCTTATGTGCTGTACCGCCGATTCTGGTGTGATGAAGAACTCACCCGACCTGATCCAAGCCTTACCATATATGCTGTAAACAGGTTACCGGTAAAGCAGATAGGATTTAAAGAAGTAACCATAAAGGTGGGGAGGGTGGAGCTTAGGGGGTCATTGATTGATTGTTGTCCAAACTGATGCAAATTATAGAAATCCCCATATGATCCTAGGTACCAATGTCATCAAAAATTGTTTGGGAGAAGTAATGTTCTTGCTCCAACAGATCGCCAAGACTGCTGATGCCAGGCAGCAGAGGGTCCTGCAGAAGGAGATTAAAGCCCTCTTGCTAAAACAACAGGTTATCCAGTCTGGTGGAGAACTGGGTAGTGTGCGGGTAATGGATTCTAACCCCATTGTGTTACCTCCAAGAAGTGAAATGAGGGTGTGGTGTCGGGCATCAATAGGTCCTAGAGGGCGAGATTACCAGGCAGTGGTAGAGCCCGTGTACTCAGAGGACTGTTCCACAATCCTGACAGACGGGGGGGTAGTCAAAGTACACAAAGGGAGAGTTTCTGTACGTATATTAAATTGTGGGGAAGAGGAAGCCAAATTGCCCAGGTATGCTACCATTGGTAAATTGTTTACCATCACTGAAAGTGCCATTTAAGCAGCAGAACCACTTACCCCAACAGATCTGTCAGATGAGCATTTAGCAAACTGGTGCCAGAAACTCCATGTTGGTACCGACTCTACGCCTTCTTACCAGAAGCAAGGAGCAGGGGTGGGATTCAGCCGGTTCTGTCCGGTTCTGGAGAACCGGTTGTTAAAATAGCAGCCGGTTCCCAGAAATGGCAAAAAACAGCTCTGGCGATCCGGTTCCCTGTATTCACTTGTGTTAGTGTCTCTTTAAGACACTAGCACAAATGAATCCCCGTACCTCCGTGCCGCACTTCCTGGTTCAGTGGAGCCGGTCTGCTCCCTGACCCGGCGTGCAGCGACGCAATGACGCTGCAGAGAGGTCACGGCAGTGAGAGGAGGGAGCTCCTCCTACTGCCGTCTGTCAGCGTCAGCGTGCAGAAAGCCGCGGAGGAGGATGGAGGACAGAGGAGAGGCCGCCGCTACAGGTAAGCGCTCAGTGAGCCGAAGATGAAGAGAGAGGGGCCGCATAAGAGGGGAGCGCTATATGGGGAGAGGGGCCGCATAAGAGGGGAGCGCTATATGGGGAGAGGGGCCACATAAGAGGGGAGTGCTATATGGGGAGAGGGGCCGCATAAGAGGGGAGCGCTATATGGAGAGAGGGGCCGCATAAGAGGGAAGCGCTATATGGGGAGAGGGGCCACATAAGAGGGGAGCTATTTGTGGCTATATGGGGAGAGGGGCCACATAAGAGGAGAGCTATATGTGGCTCTATGGGGAGAGGAGGCCACATAAAAGGGGAGCTATATGTGGCTATATGGGGAGAGGGGCCACATAAGAGGGGAGCTATATGTGGCTATATGGGGAGAGGAGGCCACATAAGAGGGGAGCTATATGTGGCTATATGGGGAGAGGGGCCACATAAGAGGGGAGCTATATGTGGCTATATGGGGAGAGGAGGTCAAATAAGAGGGGAGCTATATGTGACTATATGGGGAGAGGAGGCCATAAAAGGATAGTATTTGCATGGAGAAAGGGGCCATAATGGGATGGGATCTGCAGGGGGAAAGGGGCCATAATGGGATGGAATCTGCAGGGGGAAAGGGGCCATAATGGGACAGGACCTGCAGGGGAAAGGGGCCATAATGGGATGGGATCTGCTGTGGAAAGAGGCCATACTGGGATGAGATCTGCAGGGGACAAGAGACCACATGAGATGGAATCTGCAGGGGGCAAGAGACCACATGGGATGGGATCTGTTGGGGGAAAGGAGCCACATGGGATGGGATCTGTAGGTGGAAGGTTGTCCGTTCCAATTTTAGCAGGGCTCCTTTAGTAATAATTTTTAAAAATCTGTAGAAATACCGTTTAATACAATATGACTGACAGTGACTGGAACAACTGGTGCTGGACAGGAGAGTGACTGTAGAGGAGGGGAAGAAGGGGAAAAAGATTATACTTTAAATTACTGGTATTTTTTGGTTGAGGAAAGTGTGTGAAAATGGGTGTGGCTAACAAAATGGGTGTGGTTACAGAATGGGTGTGGTTTTCAAATGGGCGGGGTTTACAGAGAACCTGTTGTTAAAAATTTGAATCCCACCCCTGGCAAGGAGTATACCGGGTTTTGCAGGAATATGAACCAGTCTTCAGTAAGCATCCATTGGATTTCGGGAGAATTAAAGGGGTACAACACCATATCCCCACTGGGAAACATCCTCCCATCAGAGAGCGATACAGACCTGTACCATCAAAACACTATCAGAGGGCCAAAGAATTACTACATGACATAAAGGAGGCTGGGGTTATCCGAGATAGTTGTAGCCCTTGGGCTGCTCCACTAGTCTTAGTCAGAAAAAAAGATGGCACCATGCGGATGTGTGTAGATTAAAGGCAGATAAATCGCATTCCACATAAGGATGCTTACCCATTACCCCACATAGAGGAGTCACTAGCTGCAGTATAGACTGCTAACTACTTTTCCACCTTAGACCTTACTAGTGGGTATTGGCAGGACTCTGTAGCAGAGGAAGACCAGGAGAAGATTGCGTTTGCCACCCTGATGGGCCTGTGCAAGTTCAACAGTATGCCATTTGGACTCTGTAACACACATGGAACCTTCCAGTGCCTGATGGACTGTTGTCTGGGGCACTTGAACTTTAAGGCTGCATTACTCTACTGAGATGATACCATTGTGTTCTCCAAGTCCTACGAAGACCATCTGGAACATCTGGCAGCGGTGTTTGGAGCACTATCTAAGTATGGCATGAAGCTGAAACCATCCAAGTGCCATCTCCTTTAACCCAAGGTTCAGTATCTGGGACACGTAGTCAGTGCTGAGGGAGTCGCACGAGATCCAGACAAGATAACAGTCATCAAGAGCTTGCCAAGACCAACTACTATCAAGAGGTACGTCAGTTCTTGGGCCTGGTAGGAAACTACTGGAGATTCATCAAAGGTTACACCAAGATGGCTGCCCCCTTGCAAGACTTCATGGTTGGTCAACCCAAGAAAGGCAAGAAGTCTGGTCATCCATTCGAATGGGGCGAAAAAGAAGAAATTTCCAAATGAAGTGGGCTCTGACGGTGGAAGAAATTCTAGCTCATCCAGACTACAACTTACCCTTTGTGCTGTACACGGATGCCAGCAACGTGGGACTAGGAGCAGTGTTGTCACAGGTCCAGAATGGGAGAGAGTGAGTAATTGCCTACGCTAGCAGGAAGCTTCGGCCTACTGAGAGAAATCCAGAAAATTACAGCTCTTTCAAGTTGGAGTTCCTGGCCATGGTCTGGGCTGTCACTGAGAGGTTCAAGCATTATCTAGCAGCCACTAAGATTACAGTCTTCACTGACAACAATCCTCTTACCCATCTAGGTACAGCAAAGTTGGGTGCATTAGAACAACGCTGGGCAGCTCGGTTATCCAACTATGACTTTACCATCAAGTACAGAGCTGGACATAAGAATGCAAATGCAGATGCGCTGTCAAGAATGCCCCATTTGCAAGAAGAGGGAGAATACATAGATGAGCTAGAAGAGATAGTTACCTGCCTTCCATTGCAAGAGAACATGCCAATGTCAACAAACTGGTTCTAGACCAAAAGAGGCAACCTTGAAACCCTTAACACATTTTAGGTGGAAAAAGACACAGAACAGTGATCCCGCTGTCAGCTTAATCAAAAGACTGGTAAGCCAAACTGATTCTCGTCTTGCAGCAGAGGCTCCACAAGAAGCCCAACATCTGTGGAAGAACAGGAATAAGTTGTTTATCCACCGGGGAACACTCTGTAGATGATTCATCAATCCAAAAACTCACGAGATGAGGTGGCAAGTGATAATACCAAAAAGAGATGTCCCAATAGTGTTAGAAGCGTACCACAATGACGCCGGACACTTTGGTTGGAAGAAACTTGAGATGTTACTCTGTGAAAGATTCTACTAGGTTCGAATGAGATCTTCTATCGAAAGCTGGTGTAGAAATTGTGGTCCATGTGCTTTGAGAAGAAAACACAGAGATAGTCAAAGAGCACCACTGCAGCCTATTGTTACCAAACAACCTCTAGAAGTAGTCGCCTTAGACCATGTGAAGTTGACACCGAGTACCAAAGGTTATACTTACGCCCTTAACATTGTAGACCACTATTCAAGATTCCTTGTAGTAGTACCAGTCAAAGACTTAACAGCACAAACAGCAGCAAAAGCATTTCAAGCCTACTTTTGCAGACCTCATGGTTATTCAGAGCACGTAATTGCAGATCAAGGACCAGCGTTTGAAGCAGAGGTTTTTCAAGAGTTCTGTAATATATATGGTTGTAAAAAGATTCGTACTACATCCTATCACCCTCAAGGAAATGGAATGTGTGAGAAAATGAATCAGATCGTCATTGACATTCTAAAGACCCTACCACTGGAAGATAGGAACAAATGGCCAGAAGCCAGAAAAATTGCCGACCTATTGGATATGTATAACAACATCCCCGTAGGGTCTACAAACTTCACCCCAGCTTATCTTATGCGAGCAAGACCAGGAAGATTTCCCGTCGACTTAGACATGGGAGTCCTAAACCCTGAAGACCATCCACAAAGTGATTAGTATACAGCTCGTCAAGCTCAATACAAGAAGGTTCAAGAATGTGTTGAAAGCAATTTAGATCAAAGTAGGGAAAAACAAGAAAGAGATTACAACAAAAGCAAAAACTGTACCATTGACACCTGGAGAAAGGGTACTAAAAAGAAAAAGAAGACTTCACAAACTTGATGATCAATGAGAAGAAGAACCTTACATTGTCCAAACATCTAACTTTGACAACAAAAGAGTCTGTATTATTAGCAAAGATGAAGGAAAAACATCAACAGCTGTTTATAGAGACCATTTAAAGAAATGCCCAGAACAGTTAGCGCCAAAAGAAAGTACAGAAAGAATTGTAAATCTTCCTCAACTTGAACCAAAGAAGAAAATGATCCATACTGTATTAGGAGATTCCCCAGAAGATTGGCCACAATACAATGGAGCTATAGTCATACCTTGTATCACCTTTCCACAAGTACTAGATGAACCTGTACCAAGACAAGAAGAACTTGTACCAGAACAAGAACCAGAAGAAATCTCAGGGGAAGTTGAACCACAATGTTCTGCAAACATTGACTTTGTCAATCCTACAGTAATGCCAGCGTCACATGGTACGATATATCGGGCGATATGTCGTCGAGGTCATGGATTCTGTGACGCACATCCGGCATTGTTAGAGATATCGTACCATGTGACACCTCCGAACGACTGTGAACGAGCATACTCACCTTATCGTTGCTCGTTGACACGTCGTTCATTTTCAAAATGTAGGTCCTCCTTCTGTGCTCTGGTTGTTCATCGATCCCGAGGCAGCACACATCGCTCCGTGTGACACCTCGGGAACAATGAACACAGCTTACCTGGCCCCGCCAGCAATGCAGAAAGAAGGAGGTGGGCGGGATGTTTACGTCCCGCTCATCTCCGCCCCTCCGCTTCTATTGGCCGGACGCTGTGTGACGTCGCTGTGATGCCGAATGTCCCTTTCCCTTCAGGAAGAGGATGTTCGCCGCCCACAGCGAGGTTGTCCGGGAGGTAAGTGCGTGTGACAGGAGTTATCGACTTTGTGCGCCACAGGCAACTAATTGCACTTGACGCACAAATGACGGGGGCGGGTACGATCGCTCGTGCAATCGCATGATAGATCATACTGTGTGACGCCGGCCTAAGGGTAAGAACACGTAGATATTTACCAAGTCAACCTACCATACCAAGTGTAGTACAAAACACAGACAACATTGACACACCAGAGTTGCGTAGGTCAAACAGAAGCAACATTGGTCAGCCCCCATCCAGATTAGGAGAGTGGGTATATTACTAAAGATTGTCATTAATTGCATATTAACTGTATGTAAAATGTAAATAATGAATATTAATCATGTTGACCCTACAGAGACTGACTTGTATGGACTTTTGGGTCACTAACAACTGTTCGTAACGTTTGTGTAAGACCTGTGCCTCCCTTTGGGAAGAATCTAGGTTTCTCCCCATCCTTTGTTTTTATGGACCTAAGCCACAGGACTGGCGTGACACAAAAACATTTGTATATAGTTGCACACGTGGTGCTTTTCATTGGGATTACCCAGGAACTGAACTTTTGTTCCCAACACCCTAAAAGGAGAGCCGAAAGTCGCAGGAAGGGTCTGCAGCAGAGCAGGTTTAGACCCCCATCACCATCATAACCGGTGATGTGCTCCCTAGGACAGTCCCCACAGGGAACAGTCACTGGGACGTTGGGAGAGGTCCACTGGATAGTGGCCTCAGAGATGTGGGTGTTGGGAAGGAAAGTGTACAGAGTACGAAACCTGTTGCAAATGTATATACAGTATGTTATTTATTGCCGTTTTAAAAATAATATATATTTTGCAAATTTTATTGTTTTGCAGCCCGCGGACGTGCTGGTCTTAACCAAAGAGGAATGCAGCACCCTGAAATATGCTACCCCAGTGGTCTGCAGGATCCTAAGGCTTTCTGGAACGCCCTCTGCTGACAACCCACACCTCACACACAGGTAGGGGCACATTCCCTGAGAACTGGGCGCAGCATGTAGAGGGCTTAACAGTGTGCAGATGTGAGACCCAATCCCTTAGCTGTTAGCCTGGGGAAGGGACGTGGCTAGTGGGAAGCAACAGGGGTTGCTAGGCAGAGTAAGCAGAGGAAAAAACGACAGTTGAAGGGGTGACAGTTGAAAGGAGTCAGTGAGTGAGAAAGGTGTAAGGATTGTGAGGAGACCCCAAAGGGCGACTAGGAGGTAGTAGCCTGAGGGTAGACAGAAGATCCCAGGTACTACGCACGACGGGGTACTGGACCCCAGAGTAGACGACAGCTCCAGGCGGTCTGCTCATCCAGCCGTGTGTGATGACTTCCAGGATACCACACCACTCATAGGCTCAGGGACACAGCCTCATATTTAGGACCCGGGAGAGGGCGCCGAGAAGTAACCTACCCCACAAGGGACCGCGAGGCCTGTCATACTGGGCCCGGAAAGACAAAAGGGCGGAGCGCCACAGGTCACTAACAGCTTCAGGCAAGGAGACCATCAGCTCTGCATCTGCACAGAGGGCTCAACTGGGTCTCAAGTCAGCACCGGGACAAAGGAAAGTCGGTTGACCAGCCATACCAAACTGCACATGCAACATCCAGTGAGTAAATACCGGTTAATCTGCAAGAACTGTGACGTGTATATTACTGGCGCACCACAAGGCGCAGCACACCTACATGGGACTTAAGCCCCTACTAGCGGAGGGCACGAACACACTTCCTGCTATACCATCTGTCCCTAAAACCACAGCAGCGGCAAGACATCTTATTACCGCAACTCGCCAGTGGCGTCACGAGTCACATACAAAATAACCCTGTTACCGAGCGCCCCCAGTGCACGGAACCGGGCAGGGCCACCTGTGATGGTGATCCCATTATCCACCACCCGGAACCGAGTACCCCATGGGCCTGGGGTGTGGCAGAGCTCTACATAAGCATATTCAGTCAATCATCCACTTTGGCGGGGATCTAAAGAACAGTGTCTGTTACTCATGGACAATTCTCAAATGGAACACCATGGAGTAGGAGATCTGGTGCTCCTTCATCTACTTTTTCACATTTACAAAGGTAGCCCTTGTCTTTTGTAGTGCTCCCAAGAAGTCAGGGAACAGTGAAATGGTAGCATTATTAACCCCTTAAGGACCGCGGGCAGTAAAGTTACATCCTAGCGGTCATAGTGTTAATAACCACCTGCTGCTGCGGGCTGCATTCTGGGATCTGCACAAGTCAGCTGATTTATACAGTTGACGTGTGCCTAAAAGGTACGAGTGGAATCGCTATCCACCCCTACCTGTTATCCCCTTAAATGGTGCTGTCAAGATGTGACAGCTCCATATTAACGGCGGTAGATCTGTACTCATGGGCCGATACCGGAAGTCACGTGACGTGATCACGTGGATCCGGTGGTTATCATGATAGCACAGGGTCATGTGATGACTCCTGTAGCTCACATGACTAAGGCCTGTAAGAAGCAGTCGTGTACTGCAGCTTACAGGAGATGATCATTTCTCCCGTTCTGAGCGGTGCTGCCATTAGACTGCTGATCCATATAGCCCTCTAGGGGTACTAGTAAAATAAAAAAAAAGTTTAAAAAAAGTTTTGAAAAATTAAAAGAAACCCCAAAAAACTAAAAGTTCCTAAAACCCCAATTGGCCCCATGGAAAATTAAAGGGTTAAAAAAAATAAAAAATATACACACATTCGTTATCGCCGCTTTCAGAAATGCCCAACCTATCAAAATATAAAATGAATTATTCTGATCAGTAATCGGCAGAGCAGCAAAAATTTCCAAACACCAAAATTATTTTTTTGGTCGCAAAATGCAATAACAGGCGATCAAAACGTAGCATCGGTGTAAAAATTGTACCCTTAAAAACGTCATCTAGAGACACAAAGAATAAGCCATCAATGAGCCATAGATCCCAAAAAATGAGAACGCTACGGGTTGCGGAAAATGGCACAAAACGTACACCACTTTTTTCGGACAAACTTCAGATTTTTTTTAACCCCTTAGATAAAAGTAAACTAATACATGTTTGGTGTCTGCGAACTTGCACCAACCTCAGCATCACAACAATACATCAGTTTTACCATATAGTGAACACGGTGAATAAAATATCCCAAAAACAATAGTGCAATCGCACTTTTTTTGCAATTTTCCCGCATTTGGATTTTTTTGCCGCTTTCCAGTACACTACATGGTAAAAATTATGGATTAATTTAAAATTACAGCTCGTTCCACAAAAAATGAGCCCTCACATGACCATATTGACTGAAAAATAAAAAAGTTACGTCTCTCGGAAGAATGGCAAAAAATATGCATAGCGCAAAATCGGATGGTCGTGAAGAAGTTAAAGAGAATAGGGCCCTTGCAACGTGCAGCTACAAGGACAACATCTCTGTCTTTGCTACTGAGTAGCTGAGCCAGGAAAGGTCTCAGTGGTGCACCCTGCAGCAGCAGGCTAGCCGGAACCCTGTGTGTCCGCTTAATAGCAAAAGCAGGTGAGAGCTTAATATCAGGGAGTGTGTCCACAATCCATTTTTCAGTAAAGACACATGGATCCCCTCTCTCCACCCACTCCAGTAAACCAACAATCCGCAAGTTGTTACAGTGGAGGCGGTACTCTAGGTACTCGGCTCTCTGGGACCACATGTTGGACGCCTTCTCCAGCAGGGTAATCTTACCCAACATCAGCACAGTCGTTTCTTCCAAGGAAAAGATTCTTGCTTCTGCCTCTTTTACACGCTTTCTGAGGTTTTGTAGATTTAACCTCAGGAGCCCTATGTCGATGTTCACCTCATCTATTTTCCTGTTAAGGGATACCTTGGAAACAATCTTTTACATAACAGTCTCTGGATGACAATTGTACACAAGGAGTAGCGAGTACACTTTTTATCAGATGTTCCTTTAGCACAAAGCAGCATTAAACACACTTCTTCCAAATTCAACTTATTTGTTACTGTCCTGGTTGTTTCTAGACCTTCTGCTACAAACCAGCTTAGCATAACAGAAAGGTACAAGAAAGTCATTCTAGTCATTCCACGGTTCGGCATCCTCCGGCAACAGGGAGTAACAACACTCTTGGATCTGCCGCATCGGACAGCATACTCATTTCATGCCCAACACTGTCTGACTCCTGACCTGTTATTGCTCAGCTGTAAACTACTATGTGCCTGCTATTAACAGGTGCAATTAATACAGGTAATGAGTGCACATTAGGAGGTTTTTTTAAAGTAAAAATAACAGCTCTGTGAGAGAGAGACAACATTTTTGCTGATTGGTAGGTGATCAAGTACTTAGTTCATGCAATAAAATGCAAATTAATTATCTAAAAACCATATTTTTTTATATATATATATATATATATATATTTATATAGAAAAAGTACACATGTCCAAAAGGGGAGGAAGCCGACTCCAAATATGCACAGGGGTATATGTACACAAATCCCAGGGTCAAGTACTCTTGAGAAGTATTGCTAAAGCTATATCTCAAGTTGCAATGTGAGGAAATTAATCAATGATAATAAATGCACATAAATCAATTTTAACTAGTATATTACAGAAGCATCTCAAAATGCAATGAAACCAAATAATGTGAGCTCAGAGCTCAGAGCCAATGCAGAAGTATATATTTAAGGCAAATATGGAGTAAGTGCAAGAGATCAGCCAGGAAAATGCCTACCTGCCTACCTGCACTGAAAAAGTATTGAAAAACAATATAGGATAAAATAACCTGCTTAATGTAATAAAAATAGTAAAAACAGGACCCTGCTATACACCCCCCACCCCCCAATCCCGTGTCCGCATTGTGATTGATTGCAGTCAGTTTATTGTATAGTAGTGTAAAAAGAAAGAAAGAATTTTAAAAACTTATGGCTCCGGGCATATTTTCATAGCAAGCTACAGGCTGCAGCCCCCACCTGTGAGCTTTGCCATGGCTGGATATCAAAATAGAGGGGATCTTATGGCTGTTTTATTATTATTTAAATAAATAATTAAAAAAAAAAAAGGCGTAGGGTCCCCCCATTTTTGATATCCAACCATGGTAAAGCGGACAGGTGGGTACTGGTGATGCTTTTTGCCTGTAGTAGTTGTGAATAAGGATGAGTGAACCCAAGCTATGAAGTTCAGAGTCCATATCCGACACAAGATGTCTGGGTCCCGGACCTGAACACAAACTTTTACCTTTATGTCTGGCTCCTGTTCGGCTTTGCCATCCAAATAAAGCTTGTTGAAAATTTACAGAGCATCCAATCAGCAAGCTTTTCCATTTAGGCCCCATGACAGCCATGTCAAGTATTGACAAGTATTAAAAACAGTCTTAAAATACTCCTGTCTACAGACTCAATTAAACAGTCAGACTCTAACCTCTACAACATGGGCAAGACCAAAGAGCTTTGAAAGGAGGTCAGGAACAAGATCATAGGCCTGCACAAGGCTGGAATGGGCTACAAAACCATAAGTAAGCTGCTGTGTATGCTGGGTGAGAAGGAGACAACTGTTGGTGCAATAGTAACAAAATGGAAGAAATACAAAATGAGTGTTAATCGACATCCATCAGGGGCACCATGCAAAATCTCACCTCATGGGGTATCTAGGATCATGAGGAAGGTGAGAGATCAGCCTAAAACTACATGGGCAAAACTTGTTAATGATCTCAAGGCAGCAGGGACCACTGTCACCAAGAAAACCATTGGTAACACATTAAGCTGTAATAGCTTAAAATCCTGCAGTGCCCATAAAGTCTCACTGCTCAAGAATGCACATGTGCAGGCACATCTGAAGTTTGCCAATGACACCTGGATGATTCTGAGAGTAATTGGGAGAATGTGCTGTGGTCAGATGAGACAAAAATTTAACTCTTTGGTCGTAACTCAACTCGCCGTGTTTGGAGGAAGAAAAATGCTGCCTGTGACTCAAAGAACACCATCCCCACTGTCAAACATGGAGGTGGAAACATTGTTTTGGGGGAGTTTCTCTGCTAAGGGCACAGGACTACTTCACTACTTCACTGCATCAGTGCCCATTCACTGCATCAGTGCCCATAAAGTCTCACTGCTCAAAAATGCACATGTACAGGCTCATCTGAAGTTTGCCAGTGACACCTGGATGATTCTGAGAGTAATTGGGAGAATATGCTGTGGTCAGATGAGACAAAAATGGAACTCTTTGGTCGTAACTCAACTCGCCGTGTTCTGAGGAAGAAAAATGCTGTCTGTGACCCAAAGAACACCATCCCCACTGTCAAACATGGAGGTGGAAACATTATGTTTTGCAGGAGTTTTTCTGCTAAGGGCACAGGACTACTTCACTGCATCAATGGGACAATGGATGGAGCAATGTACCGTTAGATCCTGAGTGACAACCTCCTTCCCTCCGCTAGGACATTAAAAATGGGTCATGGCTGGGTCTTCCAGCACAACAATGACCCAAAACATACAGCCAAGGCAACAAAGGAGAGGCTCAAAAACTAGCACAATAAAGTCATGGAGTGGCCTAGCCAGTCTCCAAACCATAATCCCATACAAAACTTATGTAGGGAGCTGAAACTCTGAGTTGCCAAGCACACACACAACCTTAGGCCCGTTTCACACGTCAGTGGAAAACACAGACGTTTTTCACTGGCGTGTAAAACACGCACATGTCCCTGCGTGTGCCGTGAATCACGGCACACGTGGGTTGTCTAAGTGCAATCCGGGCTCCGTTCTCCGTGGCCCGTGATTGCACTTAGAAATCAACTCACCTGCGCCCGCTCCCGCTCTCCGTGGTGCTGAATCCTCCCGCGGTGCAGCATCCGGCCGGCGCTGACCCTCGCAGCAGCTGCTTTTGGGTCAGCTGTGTCGTGCATCATTAAGATGTGCGACAGTAATCAGCCGGCTTAGAAGCAGCAGGCTGCACGGGCTGCAGAGAGCGTCGCTGAAGCCGGGTGTGTTAAAATGTTTTTTATTTTAAATGCACGTTTTTCTCTGGCATGTATTTCATGGACCACACCACTGTGTGGTCCGTGGGACATCAGTGATGCCAGAAAAAAATGGACATGTCTCCATGCGGCAATCACACACACGTGGGTACGCCGCACGGAGACACGTGCAGTGAAAAATCACTGACGTATGAGCAGACCCATTCATTATAATGGGTCTGCGTATGTCAGTGATTCTGGTACGTTTGAAAAAAAGCACAAACGTACCAGAATCACTGACCTGTGAAAAGGGCCTTAATGATTTAGAGATGATCTGCAAAGAGGAGTGGACCAAAATTCCTCCTGACCTGTGCGCAAACCTCATCATCAACTACAAAAACATTTGACTGCTGTGTTTGCCAACAAGGGTTTTCTCACCAAGTATTAAGTCTTGTTTGCCAAAAAGATCAAATACTTATTTCTCTCTGCAAAATGCAAATAAATTTATATAATTTTTTAAATGAGATTTTCTGGATTGTATTTTGGATATTCTATATCTCATTGGTAAAATTAACCTAGCCTTAAAATTATAGACTGTTTATGTCTTTGTTAGTGGGCAAACTTACAAAACCAGCAAGGGATCAAATAAATATTTCCTTCACTGTTTATATATACAGTATATATACTGTATATATATATAAATATAACCAAACCACCTAGTTTTGTGTGCTATACCTCTAATAAACTTTGATATATTTATATATACCATGGACGGCTGATCGTTTTTTCTCCTTTTCTTTGCTAGCTTTCAAATATTTGTGGTTTGTCCTTTAACGAATAAATGTCCAGTTATTAAATACAGTCACACAAAGGGTCAATGGTTTGACTAGGAGATCTTTTGATCCCATGAATGTTTTAATCTTGCAATTATTTTCACTGCACCTCATATTTTAAATCTTTGGGAGGCAGAATAAACAAATCAGCAGTTGAAGAATTGGCTTTATTTATTTATTATTTATTTTTTTATTTTGCGCTGTTCACCTTGTGGTATAATTAATTAGGCGGCTTTATTCCTCAGGTCAATATGATTACAGCGATATATTTTTTTTAGGTTTGTCGGCTATCACATTAATAAACGCTTTTTTATAAAAGAATATTTTTTTGCATACTTGTTTTATTCATTCCACCTTTCTTGTTAGCTGTATGATGAAAAAACAGTATTTGCTATGTTTTTTATCATTTTTTTTTACAGTGTTCTCTGAAGGGGCTAACTAGTATGACCGTTTTATAGGCCCGGATGTTAAAAATGCGGCAAATGCAAATATGCGCAATTTTTTACATTAATTTACATGTTTTTGGAATATTTTTTTTTTTTCATTTTTTGTTCTTTATTTTGATTTTTTTTAACCAATTTTTTTTAACTTTTTTACTTAGTCCCTTTAAGGAACATTACTTTTTTTATCCTCTGTTCACTCATATTATCCAATGCAATGCACGAACATTGCAGTGGATATTATATTTCAGTGCTACACTCGTAACACTGACAGTCTGTCTCACATACCATGGATCTGGCATGGTGTGTGAGGTTTTCCATATTTGTCTGACCCAGGGGTCATCATGACAGCGACCCCAGGTCCCCATGAATGGAATTGCTTGGGAGATGAGTGCGATCCTCTCCCTGCCACCTAAATACTGTGATCACTATAGATTGCAGCATTTTTGGGGTTAAATTGCCAGGAGAGATGCAGGCACCCCTCCTGGCAGTGAGAGCTGGCCCTTGGCCTCAATATAAGCCAGATACCTGGCAGCGATCGCGACGGCAGAGCTGCTGAGCTCCTGTGATCACCATGTCGTACTGAGTATGTCCTTAGTCAGGAACGCACTGACTATCAGGACCGTACTCAGTACGTCCAATGTCGTAGTGAGGTTAAGGGCATAAAAATTCATTGTTTAAAAATTATGAATTTTTCAGACTTTTGCCAAATTTTCATAGCCTATGGTTAAGGACGCTCTTCTGCGTCGGAAACGCGTCAGGGTCTTCATTTTTTGGATGGACTTTTTTTAATTCTATGTGGAAATAAAGCAAGAATACATTTTATTCTCGGTTTAAAAAACATTTTACCATGCAAAAGAAAAAACTAACTCTTATAGAGAAGTTTACATAAAATGTAGATGGCTTTTATATTTATGACCTTGGAAAGTTGAAAAACGTACGGTACATCAGTAAAAGTATTAAATTGGAAATTTAGTGGCATACAGCTGCCTCTCTCCTTTTAAGTTTTGTTTTCCTATGGGGTTTTTTTTTTGCTTCATTTGGTAGAAAATATATTTATGCCATTTTTACATGTGTATGCAATGTATATAAGCATGAGTGTATTTCATATGTGGATCTGCCATAAAGGCACTTTCCCTGTCAGATTACTCCCCTATTTTTAGACATAAACACTTTGATTAGATAACACAGGGGTATAGTCATTTAGTTAAGAGACCTTAGCTTGTGTAATATAGACATAACTACTAGGCAGGTGTTAACTATTCACACATTTCCACCGTGGTAGTGTGTGATTCCCGAGTTGGCTGTTGTACTCTGCAGCCTATTGAAATTCTGAGTCCAGCTGTCAGCTAATCTCTAATGCTCATATGCTGCATAAAATTAAATTTCCTTACTTAACTATACCATAAAACTGATTTCACCAATGTTTCTCTGATTCACAGAAACTTTAAAAAATAGATGTGGAATTTTCTATTCAAAACTCCTGTGAAAAGTCTGTCCTAGATATAAGAGTGACTAGGGAAAACATTCTGTACTTTCATTTTTTATCTTTTCAGATTTCACTTCTTCCAGTACAGTTTTGTTATAGTCGACAGACATAAATCAATTCATAACAGAAAGGAAAAATGTTCCATTTATCTACAGCTCCTACCCTCATATGCATTTGAAGAGCAGCTAGATTGTATAGCAAGTATTCCTTCTGTTCCCACATAATTCACATGCTAATTATTAGAAAATGAGGTAAAACCAGAGCTAGATGTTCAGCTCCGGGGGAATTAATTATCTCAGTGGGCCCCTAACCAGGTAACCCTGATTACAACTACGGTGGGGCAGCTTAATCATAGCTTTAGGGCAACCTCAGAAGATGATTGGGCTATTACTGAAAACAAATCTCTTTACAAAGACCAACACTGATGTTACCGCAATATTGTGACCATATAGTGGTAGTACTGCAGAACTTGTAAGAGTTTAAAATAATATTATAGATAATGACTTGCAACTGTTACTCTTTCTTATGGAGTCATTCATTTTCAAGTCTTTTCCATCTGGCCCAGACCACCATAAAATCTTCTTCCAGCTGCGACTCATCTGCAGAGATTACAACAAAGACACATTTGACTTTTCACATTTTCAGCATCGTCCTTGTCTATTCCCAACCTGCACAAACCCCTTATTTTACTGATGGCCCAATACTGAGCCGCTGCTGCCGTATGTGTCCATATTACTGCACCTGCTGTGTGGCACAATGACGTTGCACCTCTTATTGCCCCGAATAATAATGGTACCACTGTGCCCCATACATAAATTTACCTCCTAGTAAATATTAATTCTCTGTGCAAGTGCACTAGAAAACAGTGTCCACAATCTGCCCCTAGAAAGTAATAATGCCCCATGTGCACTTTAGAAAGTCACATTAGTCTGAGTGCCCTAATAATGCTTCTTAGGGGACATTATTAAATGTTAAATAGTCACTTGAGCCCCCCCATGTATAGCTCCCCCATACATCGTAAGACGGGCCAACAGTTAGCATACACACAGTACAATGGGCCCACAGCTCCCCTATGTATAGTAGAATGGGCCCGCAGCTCCGTTATACACTGTATGATGGGCTTACAGTTCCTGTTACAGGGCTAGCGCCAATATTATTATTATTATTGCCAATAAGTGGAAATGCCACTTTCACTCCGATGAAGCAAGAGGCGTATCCTTTATGTATGTCATAGAGATCAATAGGAAAGAGCTTCAGGGGACAGGTTGAGATGTAGTGCTCCATGGGGCAGGTGGTGAAGCCTACTCGTCGCCAGGCCATTTCAGGTCGGGTCAGGCGTTGTCACGGGGTGGCCTTGCCTAGCTCCGTTGCCCCGAGGCGTACAGTTAAATGGTGAGAGAGGGAAGCGGGGTATTTGTAAAAGAGTTTGTCGTGACGCCACCTGTGGTATGTGGTCAGGGAATAGCCACCGCTGCTGGGGTTCCTCTCTGGGGCAGGTGCTAAGGCAGCCACGATAGTATCAGTCCCCACAGGCGGAGCAGGCCCCGGGTGGATGATGAGGGTTGTAATAGCTGTTGGCGCCTAAGCGCTGGGCAGCGGCACCTGTAGGAACAAGCCAACACAGTCTCTGTGGGTTCAAAGTGTAGTTTACTCACAACCTCAGCTGCCAGCCCGGACACATTGGTCACTGCCACGATGGGCTAGGGTCAATCTCCGATCCGGTAAAAGGGTCACCACCGGCGTTGTGAAAAGAGAATGAGAGAGAGTGTCCTATTTCTAAGGTGTCCCCCTCTGCAGTTAGGTACCCTGGCTGAGCTTCTGCTCCAAGCCACTGGGTCCAGCAAAGTCCAAGTTCTCCAGAGATGTGTTGCCAGAACTATGGTCCTGACGGGTCTGACTGGCCATGATGTGCGTGTGTAGTGCCTATTTATACTCCAAGTGGAACCCGCCCCCCAGGTGGCTGGTGTCACTGACCGGGAAGTCCATGTTCCTATGGCTACCCCCCTGGCTACTCTGAGCCAACCCTCTATGTGAAGGCTCCTAGGCTGTGTGAATGTGGAACACTGGTGATTAACCCCCTACTTACCTGAGATAGATACTGCACCCTGATTGGGGTGCAGTACCTTATGGCGACCAGAGCCTCAGGGGTGCCACATTCCCCCACGGCAAATTGCAGCACTCCCGGGCTGCAACAAAACACAATTAACACCGCATTTTTATATATGCATGTAACAAGTTAACAAGAAAAACATATTCTCCCTTTTTTAGGAAGCAGCAATACTTCAAACATTTCAAACATGTTCAACATTACCGGTCACAGGTTATCAAAACATTTCAAATCAGAAAATATTAGTAATGAGAAAAACATTCGGCATAGAAAAACATTAACAATTATTCTTGCTTGGTTGCTGGTATTTCTAAAGGGCCGGTCCCAACCCCCTGGCTTGGCACGATCACTGGACATCCTCTAGCATAATGTCCTGGCTTACCGCACCGGCGGCAGATGGGCTGCCCATCAGCATCAAAATGGTCAATGGCTGGGGGCAGCAGATGCTTCCAACGTCACTACCAGGGGAAATCATCAGCACTGGAAGCCAGTCCAATGGTCACTGGTTGCGGAGTCCCGGTCTTGGTTTGCATTTTCTTGATCAGGGTGGTCATGTCCTTGCTCAATTCCAGGATCTGGAACTGCAACTCATTGATTGAATTTTTGCTCAAGGTTTGCTCTTTAGCCTCTGCCACCACAGGGGTGGCTGGTATCATCCCAGGTGGTTGAAGAACAGCATTGTAATGAGCTGGTTCACGCAGCACCCGGATAGCCCGATCTTTAAACTCTGCAAAGCTGAGGTCGGAGTGCTGCATAGCCAGGATACGGAGCTGGGTGCGATGATTATCAGACAAAAGTCCTTTAATAAACTTGTCGATTAACAGGCGGTTTTCATCCGCTATCTCTCCAGGGTCCACCTGTCACACCGCTTTTATTGCTTCTTGAAGGTTGAGAGCATAATCCCGGATACTGTCCTGCACCCTTTGCTTGCATCCATAGAATTGCATTTTAATCTCAGAAGCTGTGCGAGTGTCAAAGGTCTCTTTCAGTTTAGCCAAAATATCTTTCAACACCCTCTTATTGGTCTCCGACCAGGACTTAACTTCACGCCGGGCCGCCCCGGTTATTTGGCCAATGAGGATGCTGGTCTTTTGGTCCTCCGACATCGAATACACCCGGAATAAACTGTATAGTCTTTCCTTGAATATGGTCAGAGTAGAGGCCTCCCCCGAATACTGGGATAGCTAGTAGAGATGAGCGAACCGGCCGTGGTTCGGCTCAAGTTCGGTTCGCCGAACAGAGGTCTCGTTCGAGTTCGGTTCGGCGAACCGGTTCGGCAAACCACTCGAACCGCATAGGAAACAATGGGAGGCAATCACAGACACATAAAAACACCTAGAAAACACCCTCAAAGGTGTCCAAAAGGTGACAAATAACTCACAACACAACACAAACACATGGGAAAGTGACAAGAACAAATTCTCATGCGAAAACAAAACAGTGTTACAAGGAAAAGAGGATGAGACACAGATATAGGCATGGCATGCCCTTCTAAAATCATGTAAAACACCGCAGGGTTACTCAAGCGGATTCTCCCTTTTTTCCAAAAATTGGGCTACACACCCACCCCTTCAGTGGCAGCACTTGTGCCCCAGTTGTACACTTTACAGTTAGATTTGCATCAAGCACATTCAAAAGTATGCCATACTTAACCGTTCCCAGGATGACCCCGGGGTAGGTAGCAAAGTCTTTGCTGAACCATGACTTGTTCATCTTGGCTCCTTTTAAAAAACACAGCAAGCAAGAGTTACTCCAAGCGGAGTCTCACTTTTTTCCAAAAATTGGGCCCCACACACACCCACCCATTCAGTGGCAGCACTTGTGCCCCAGTTGTACACTTCACAGCTAGATTTGCATCAAGCACTATCAAAAATACGCCATACTTAACCGTCCCCAGGATGACACCGGGGTAGGTAGCTAAGTCTTTCCTGATCACAGCTCTGTTCATCTTGGATCATTTTTAAAAACAATGTAAGCAAGGGTTACTCCAAGCGGAGTCTCCCTTTTTTCCAAAAATTGGGCCATACACACCCACCCCTTCAGTGGCAGCACTTGTGCCCCAGTTGTACACTTTACAGTTGCATCAAGCACATTCAAAAATACGCCATACTTAACCATCCCCAGGATGACCCCAGGGTAGATAGCAAAGTATTTGCTGAACCATGACTTGTTCATCTTGGCTCCTTTTAAAAAACACAGCAAGGGCTACTCCAAGCAGAGTCTCCCTTTTTTCCAAAAATTGGGCCACACACCCACCCCTTCAGTGGCAGCACTTGTGCCCCAGTTGTGCACTTCACAGGTAGATTTGCATCAAACACATTAAAAAATCCGCCATACTTAACCGTCCCCAGGATGACCCCGGGGAAGGTAGCAAAGTATTTGCTGAACCATGACTTGTTTATCTTGGCTCCTTTTAAAAAACACAGCAAGGGTTACTCCAAGCAGAGTCTCCCTTTTTTCCAAAAATTGGGCCACACAGACACCCACCCCTACAGTGGCAGCACTTGTGCCCCAGTTGTACACTTCACAGCTAGATTTGCATCAAGCACATTCAAAAATACGCCATACTTAACCATTCTTAGGATGACCCCGGGGTAGATAGCAAAGTCTTTCCTGATCCCAGCTCTGTTCATCTTGGATCATTTTTAAAAACACTGTAAGCAAGGGTTACTCCAAGCGGAGTCTTCCTTTTTTCTAAAAATTGGGCCACACACCCACCCCTTCAGTGGCAGCACTTGTGCCCCAGTTGTACACTTTACAGTTAGATTTGCATCAAGCACATTCAAAAATACACCATCCTTAACCGTCCCCAGGATGACCCCGGGGTAGGTAGCAAAGTCTTTGCTGAACCATGACTTGTTCATCTTGGCTCCTTTTAAAAAACACAGCAAGCAAGGGTTTCTCCAAGCGGAGTCTCCCTTTTTTCCAAAAATTGGGCCCCACACACACCCACCCCTTCAGTGGCAGCACTTGTGCCCTAGTTGTACACTTCACAGGTAGATTTGCATGAAGAACATTCCAAATCCACAAGCATTTACTCTCCCCAGGATGACACAGGGGTAGTAAATTCCTTGTGGATCCATGACTTGTTCATTTTGATGAATGTTAGTCTGTTCACATTGTCACTGGACAGACGCGTGCGCTTATCTGTCAGCACACACCCAGCAGCACTGAAGACACGTTCAGAGACAACGCTGGCAGCTGGACACGACAAAATCTCCAAGGCGTAAGTGGAAAGCTCTGGCCATTTTTCAAGATTTGAAGCACAAAATGAGCAAGCCTCCATTTGCAAAGTCATGTCATCGATCTTCATTTGGAGATAGTCCTGTATCATCCTCTCCAGCCGTTGACTATGTGTCAGACTTGTTGTCTCTGGTGGCCTTGCAAAGGATGGTCTAAAAAAATTATGAAAAGATTCAATAAAATTGCTGTTACCAGCACCACATACGGTGCTGCTGGTACGGGTAGATTGTTGAAGATGACGAGACCGTCCCATGTTTGTCAAGTTACAACTGGGAGATTCACTCCCTGCACCACGGTTGTTTGATGGAAAAGCCGAGCTAAGATCGAGTAACAGCTTTTGCTGATACTCCTGCATACGTGCGTCCTTTTCTATGGCTGGAATTATGTCACAAAATTTGGACTTGTACCGGGGATCTAATAGTGTGTCAAGCCAGTAGTCTTCATCACTTCTAATTTTGACAATACAAGGGTCATGTTGGAGGTAGTGCAGCAAGAAGGCGCTCATGTGTCTTGCGCAGCCATGCGGACCAAGTCCACGCTGTGTTTGTGGCATAGAGGTGCTAACCATTCTTTCTTCCTCTGACAACTCCCCCCAACCTCTTTCAACTGAAATTTGACCAAGGTCTCCCTCATCCGCTGAGTCTTCCATGTCCATGGACAGTACGTCCTTCATTTATTCTTGTTCTCCTGCACCTTCCTCAACATTTCGCCTGCTACCATGTGCCCTTGTTGATCCCTGTTGCCCATGGTCCCATGCCTGCCGCGTTGGTGATGATGAACGTCTGGACCTTGGTGATGTTGTTGTCTCTTGCGCATATGAATTCTCCTGTAGTTCCTCCCCTTCCTGTTGTCCCACCCCCTGACTCCGAATAGTGTTTAGCGTGTGCTCCAGCATGTAAATGACTGGAATTGTCATGCTGATAATGGCATTGTCAGCGCTAAACATATTCGTCGCCATGTCGAAACTGTGCAGAAGGGTTCATAGGTCCTTGATCTGAGACCACTCCATCAGGGTGATCTGCCCCACCTCTGCATCTCGTTTGCCCAGGCTATACGTCATGACGTATTGCACCAGGGCTCGACGGTGCTGCCACAGTTGCTGTAACATGTGGAGAGTCAAATTCCAGTGTGTCAGCACATCGCATTTGAGGCGATGAACCGGCAGGCCGAAAGACTTCTGGAGCAATGCAAGTCGCTCAGCAGCGGTGGTTGAACGGCGGAAGTGAGCAGACAGTTTTCGTGCCCTGTTCAGAAGGCCATCTAGGCCGGGATAGTGTGTTAAAAATTGCTGGACAACAAGGTTCAACACGTGAGCCATACAAGGCACATGTGTCACCTTGCCCAGGCGAAGGGCCGCACCCAGATTTGCACCATTGTCGCACACAGCCTTACCAGGCTGCAGGTTGAGTGGAGACAACCATTTACCAAACTCAGTCTCCAGAGCTGCCCACAACTCTGCCGCTGTGTGACTCTTATTTCCAAGACATTTCAAGCTAAAGACCACCTGATGCCGTTGCGCTCTGTTGCCAGCATAGTAATGAGGGGTGCGTGATTCCTTCTGCGCAGTTACAACGCTGGTGGCCTGACCAGGCAGGCTTGGGGCGGAGGTGGAGGACCCAGACGAGGTGGAGGAGGCAGAAGCAGTGGCGGAACTTGGACAGACAGAGGATTGACACACAAGTCGTGGGGACGGCAAGACTTGTGCAGCAGACCCTTCACCATCTATCACCATAGCTACCCAGTGCCCAGTCAGCGACATGTAACGTCCCTGTCCATGCTTACTGGTCCAAGTATCGGTGGTGAAATGCACCCGTTCACACACAGAGTTTCTCAAGGAAGCGGTGATGTTGTGTGCGACATGCTGGTGTAGCGCAGGCACACCTTTCTTAGAGAAGTAGTGGCAACTGGTTCTCTGGTACTGGGGCACAGCGACAGACATAAGGTCTCTAAAATCCTGTGTGTCCACCAGGTGGAAAGGTATCATTTCGGTAGCCAAGAGCTTACAGACGGATAAAGTCATCCTCTTAACTTTGACATGGGTCGCAGGAAATGGCCTTTTATTTGTCCACATCTGAGGGACAGAGATCTGGCTGCTGTGTGTAGACGGTGGTGAGTAGGGTGTCCCTGAAAAAATGCAGGTTTGTGAGGAAAGTGCAGGCGTAGACATGATGTTGCCTTCATCCAACGTTGATGCTATCGATGTCTGAGAGAGCTGTACACACGCACTTGTTTCCCCTTCCAAACCAAATGACGACCTACCAAGCAAACTGCCTGTTGCGGTTACAGTGGTCGAAGTTGTGCGTGGAAAACCAGGTGTGACGGCTGTCCCTACAGTCCTAGAAGATGAAGTGCGCGCGGATGCACTTGAATTGGCAGGCGGTGGATGGTTCGCTCCGCTAGACCGCATTGCAGCACGCTGAGCTTCCCACTGGGACATATGTTATTTATTCATGTGACGATTCATGGAAGAAGTTGTCAAACTGCTGAGGTTTTGCCCTCTACTAACAGAATCGCGACAAATTTTACATATCACATGATTTGGGCGATCTTTTGCTATGTCAAAAAAGGTCCATTCTAGGCAAGGTTTAGAGGGCATGCGACCTGCTGAGCCCCCCCGACTAGTGCTCAGAGGCAGAGTGGTGGCTGAGGATGCAGTTGTAGACGTGCTACCAGTACTACTCCTCTGTCCAGGAAGGCGCAAGGTAGCTTCGTCGTCAGTAGCATCCTCCTGCACCGCCTCTGTTGACCTCCTCGAGTGCCTGACTGTGGGTTGACAGTAGGTGGGATCTAGAACTTCCTCATCAAGCGTTATGTTTGCACTCCCCTCACCCTCAGACCAAGCCTCTTCCTGACGTGAACCAATATTTAAGTTGTCATCCCAATCTGGTATCTGCGTCTCATCGTCATCAGTATGTTCCTCATTGTCTATAACCACAGGTGTTACAGTTTGTGACAAAGGGTCAACATTATGCTCAGAAACTTGGTCCTCACGGCATGAATCAGAGTCACAAAGGTTCTGGGCATCACTGCAGACCATTTCCTTGTCTGTACTCACTGTAGCTTGGGAGCAGACCTCTGATTCCCAGGCTATAGTGTGAGTGAACAGCTCTGCAGACTCAGCCATCTCAGTTCCACCTTACTGTGCAGGGCGAATGGAGACTTCAGAGCTGGGAGAAAGCAAGTGTGATCGGGATGACAACTCAGAGGACTGGTGTTTTTTGGATGCGGTAGTTGAGGTGGCGGAGAGGGCACTTGTTGGACCACTTGAGATCCATTCAAGCATTTTCTTTTTTTGGCCATCATCTACCTTTGTTCTAGTTGTTCGTGTCCGTAAAAAAGGGAGCACATCGGATTGTCCACGGTAAGTAGTAGACATCTTACTTTTGCTGGAAGGTGGTCTATCTTCAGCAGATGTTAATGGAGCTTTGCCACCTTCCCCACGGACAAACCCTTTTTTTCCTTTTCCAACACGCCTCTTCCCCTTTCCACCAGCATCTGTCATTTTGCCACTCATTTTGATTGCGACAAGATTGTGCACTTAAAATGTGGTAGTAAAAATTGAGAGGTGGTGTAGATCGCAGCGGTGGTCTAGCTTTATTAACAGCAGAAGAAACAACAATAACTATCCCTGACAATGCAACTACGGCCCTTAAACTGGTAGCATAGTTTGCTATTAGAATGGCTTAGTAACAATGAGTTTCAGTGTGCAATGCAGAGGTGCCGCAAATGATTTTGCACCAGTGGGACAATAATGAAGTCCAACAGCCACTTTTAGGATGCCACTAAGTTTCCTCGTTGTTTGCTAGTATAATGGCTTAGTAACAATGAGTTTGAGTGTGGAATGCAAAGGTGCTGCAAATAGATTTGCACCAGTGGGACAATAATGGGATTCCAACAGCCACTTTTAGGATGCCACTAAGTTTACTCAAAGTTTGCTAGTATAATGGCTTAGTAACAATGAGTTTGAGTGTGCAATGCAGTGGTGCTGCAAATAGCTTGGCACCAGTGGGGCACAAATGGAGTACAACAGCCACTTTTAGGATGCCACTAAGTTTCCTCAGTGTTTGCTAGTATAATGGCTTAGTAACAATGAACTTGAGTGTGCAATGCAGTGGTGCTGCAAATAGCTTTGCACCAGTGGGACAATAATGGAAGTCCAACAGCCACTTTTAGGATGCCACTAAGTTTACTCAGTGTTTGCTAGTATAATGGCTTAGTAACAATGAGTTTTAATGTGCAATGCAGTGGTGCTGCAAATAGATTTGCACTAGTGGGACACTAATGGAAGTCCAACAGCCACTTTTGGGATGCCACTAAGTTTCCTTAGTGTTTGCTAGTATAATGGCTTAGTAACAATGAGCTTGAGTGTGCAAAGGGCTGGAGGGTACAGTGGCAGGGTTGTGGGTCTGTGTAGAGGAAAGGAAGCCTCACTTTATATCCCTCCAAATGGTGAAATGCAGCGAGGAAGTCCCTGACCTTAGCTACACAGACGCTCTTATCTGTAGCTGTTAAAATCTGTTTCCACGGACCTGACTGTCACCTATGGCTCTGAGCCTGCTGTTATTAGCCCTTACAAGGGCTAAAAGAAACTTCTATCCCTATTCTGTATAGCGCTGTGTGTAGAGCGTACACAGCAGTATCGGAGACAGGAACTGCACCTGCGGTGACTGACACCCAGACGCAGAAGGCAGATAATGGTGTCCTGACGAGCAGATACCCGTTTTTATAATGCAGGGACATGTGACATGGACATCCTATCACACATGCCGTTGCTTCTCTGGCTAAAAGTCTACTTAGCTGTGTGTGTGTCTGGGATTGGCTGACATGCTGGCCTGCCCCACTACACGCGCGCGCTTAGGGAAGGAAGACAAGGAAAAAAAAAAATGGCGATCGCCATGATCCCAGCAGCAGTGATCTGAATGCGCTGTTCCCACACACTATACGCTTAAATTTCATAATAGTGTGAGTCACAGAGTGACTTACACTATTACTATGGAAAGCCAGCTAGTAATTAGCTTGGCTTTTTGCTGCTAGAACCGTTCTCGAACGTAACTAGAACTATCGAGCTTTAGCAAAAAGCTCGAGTTCTAGTTCGATCTAGAACAGCCCCCCAAAATCACTTGAACCGCGAACTGGAGAACCACGAACCACGAACCGCGCTCAACTCTAGTAGCTAGGCTGCTCCTGGAAGGTACGGCATGGAAAACAGTATCACCAAAGCCACTACTGATGCTACAGCCTCAGCAGTAGGAGCAGTTTGATTTAGACATCCTTCCGGCAACAGGACTCTCTCCTTTCGCGCACTTATCCGGGCTCCCCCCTCGCTTTTCACACTCTTTTTATGGGCTCTTCCCAGGAAGCACGCCCTGTCTTTTCCCGCGCGGAATAATAAATGGCGACTGTCCTTTTTGCAATGAAATGGTTCAACAGCAAATTATCCGGTTTAATACAGTTCTGTAGGCGCACAGTACCTGGTTTACTGGGCACGATATCCTGTTCGTGACGTCAAATGTAGCGCCCCATGGGGCAGGCGGTGAAGCCTACTCGTCGCCGGGCCATTTCGGGTCGGGTCAGGCATTGTCACGAGTTGACCTTGCCTGATTCCATTGCCCTGAGGAGTACAGTTAAATGGTGGGGGAGGGAAGAGGGGTATTGGAGAAGAGTTTGTCGTGATGCTACCTGTGGTAAGCAGCCAGGAAATAGCCGCCACTGCTTGGTTCCTCTCCGGGGCAGGTGTTCAGGCAGTCGGGATAGTATCGCTTCCCACAGGCGGAGCGGGCCCTGGGTGAATGATGAGGGTTGTAATGGCCATTGGCGCCTAAGCGCTGGGTAATGGTAATGTGAGCCAACACAGTCTCTGCGGGTTCAGGGTGCAGTTTACTCACAACTTCAGCTGCCAGCCCAGTCACACTGGTCACTGCCATGATGGGCTCTGGTCAATCCTAAATCCGGTAAGGAGGTTACCACCGGCATTGTGAAAAGAGAAGGAGAGAGTGTCCTATTTCTAGGGTTTCCCCCTCCGCAGTTAGGTACCCTGTCTGAGCTCCCGCTTCAAGCCACCGGGTCCAGCAAAGTCCAAGGTCTCCAGAGATATGCCAGAACAATGGTCCTGATGGGTCTGACTGGCCATGATGTGCATGTGTAGTGCCTATTTATACTCCAAGTGGAACCCGACCCCCAGGTGGCTGGCTTCAGTGACTGCGAAGTCCATGTTCATATGGCCAGCCCCCTACTTACCCTGAGCCAATCCTCTCTGTGTGAAGGCTCCTAGGCTGTGTGTAGTGTGTGAATGTGGAACACTGGTGATTAATAGGGATGAGCGAATGTATTCGCCACTATTCGGTATCCGACGGATAATGGGGTATTCGAGGAATTCAGTATCCGACGGCTTATATGGTATTCGCTTCGATACTTCGATTTTCATTCCTGACTTCCTGGCTCCTGTTTTCCAGCCAATGAACACATATGATGTTGCTTGCCCTCACAGTAACGCCACAGCCATCTTTGTTGTGGTGTTACTGTGATTGGCTTGGCCGCACAGCGTCATAGGGGCTATATAAGCCTGCGACCATTTTGTTAACACGCAGCCATAGGGAGCTGACAGTGTATATAGACTGTACTGTGTGCGGGAGAGCATTCTTAGATCCAACTAATAAATAGTCCTTGTAAGGGCTGAATACAGTGTGCAATAGCTGCTAGCAGCTCCATAAATCGCTTTTTTGACAAACAGAACGCAGGTCTTTCGGTCTCTCTCTCTGTCTGTCGGTCTATTCCTCTCCCCGTCTTTGTCATACTCACCGATCACTGACCAATCACTGGCGCGGCGATGCACGGCTGTCAAACTGCTCCGACGGCTTTTCCAGCTTTTGAAAATGTCGGCCGCTCATTATTCCATCTCGTATTCCCTGCTTCTCCAGCTCATCGGCACCTATGATTGGTTGCATTCAGACGCGCCCCCACGCTGAATGGCAACTGTCTCACTGCAACCAATCACAACTGCCGGTGGGCGGGTCTATGTAGTGCAGTAAAATAATGAAATAAATAATTTTTAAAAAACGGCGTGGGGTCCACCCCAAATTTTGATACCAGCCAAGATAAAGCCACACGGCTGAAGGCTGGTATTCTCAGAATGGGGAGCCCCACTTTATGGGGCGCCCCCAGCCTAAAAATATCAGGCAGCAGCTGCCCGGAATTGCTACATCCATTAGATGCGACAGCCCCGGGACTCTACCCTGCTCGTCCCGAATTGCCCTGGTGGGGTGGCAATCGGGGTAATAAGGAGTTAATGGCAGCCCATAGCCTCCACTAAGTCCTAGGTTAATTATGGCAGTCGTCTATGAGACACCCCCAATGATTAACCTGTAAGTGAAAGTAGATAAACACATACACCCGAAAAATCCTTTATTTGGAATAAAAGACAAAAAACAGCACCCTCTTTCACCACTTTATTAAAATCCCCAAATACCCAGCTCTGCTACATGAAGCTGACAGGAGCGGCCATGGAACACCACCGCTCTCTGTCAGCTCCACGCAGCAACTGAAGTGAGCCACGCTCTGTCTAGCAGCCAGCCATGCTCTATGCTCTGCTTGCTGTCAATAAATAGAAATAATACCCATCAACTCTGCTTTCTGTCATTGAATGAAAACATTGCCCAACATGTCAGCTTGCTGTCAGTGAGTGGAAACATTCCCCATCATCTCTGCTTGCTGTCACTGATTGGGAACATTCCCCAACACGTCTGCTTGCTGTCATTGAATGGAAACATTGCCTACCATCTCTGCTTGCTGTCATTGAATGGAAACATTCCCCAACATGTCTGTTTGCTGTCAGGGAATGGAAATATTCCCCCCCATCTTTGCTTGCTGTCAGTGAGTGGAAACATTCCCCATCATCTCTGCTTGCTGTCAGTGAGTGCAAACATTCCCGATCAGCGTTTTGGATTCATTTTTGACAGTACAGTCCCACTCGGCCTGCTACATCCCCATACAACATGGCTGGCTGCGAGACAGTGCTGAGCGATCAGACTGAACTTGGATGAACTTCACCCGAGTTCATTGTCATCGCATGGCTCTGTGTGTGTCACGGTCTGATTTGCGATCACAGGTGAAGGACTCACCAGTGACCGCAAATCCCCTGAGTGACTGAAGTGAGCCGCGCGATCAGCAGTGCCATCACTCAGGTGACCCGCGGCCAGCTGCAATCCTCCACCTGAGAACGGTGGCCGCGGGTCACCTGAGTGACATCACCGCTGATCACGCGGTTCACTTCCATTGCTGCATGGAGCTGACAGAGAGCGGTGGTGTTCCACGGCCGCTCCGGTCAGCTTCATGTAGCAGAGCTGGATGCGTCGCAGGACCTCATGAGAATTTCGCTGGACCTGGAGGGGTATTTGGGGATTTTAGTAAAGTGATGAAAGAGGGTGTTTTTTTGTTTTTTTATTCCAAATAAAGGATTTTTTCGGGTGTATGTGTTTATTTACTTTCACTTACAGGTTATTCATTGGGGGTGTCTCATAGACACCTGGCATGATTAACCTAGGACTTAGTGGCAGCTATGGGCTGCCATTAACTCCTTATTACCCCGATTGCCCCCGCACCAGGGCAATTCGGGATGAGCCGGGTAGAGACCCGGGGCTGTCGCATCTAATGGATGCGGCAATTCCAGGCTGCTGGGTGATATTTTTAGGCTGGGGGGGCTCCCCATAACGTGGGGCTCCCCATCCTGAGATTACCAGCCTTCAGCCGTGTGGCTTTATCTTGGCTGGTATCAAAATTTGGGGGGACCACAAGCCGTTTTTTTTAATTTATGTATTTAGTTTACTGCACTACATAGACTCTCCCACCGGTGGCTGTGATTGGTTGCAGTGAGACAGCTGTCACTTAGCGTGGGGGCGCGTCTTAATGCAACCAATGATAGGCGCCAGTGGGCGGGGAAGCAGGGAATACGAGATGGAATAATGAGCGGCCGGCATTTTCAAAATCTCAAGAAGCCACCGGAGTAGTGTGACAGCTGTGCAGCGCCACGCCGATGATCGGTCAGTGATCAATGAGTATGAGAGAGTGGGAGGGAGAGACCGACAGACAGAGAGAGAGACCAAAAGACCTGCGTTCTGTTTGTCAAAAAAGCGATAACTCTGGTTTGAGAGCTGTTCTGGCGACTACGTAAACACCCTGTGCAGCTCTGAGCAATTTATTCCAAGACACCAGAAATGCAGTCACTCACCTTCTACTGTCTGTGCCCATACTGTTTCTGCCTTTTCCCATCCATTTCAGCCTTTTCCCCAGTCACCTCAGCTCGCCGTTAGGTCAAACGTGAAATTATTCTAGTTTCCCATAGACTTACATTGCTCATCAAATATTCGCGAATAGTGCCAACCTATTCGTCAGATATTCGTCGAAGCGGATATTTTGGTATTCAATCATCCCTATTGATTAACCCCCTCCTTACCTGAGATAGATACTGCACCCTGATTGGGATGCAGTACCCTGTGGCAACCAGAGCATCAGGGGTGCCACAGAGACATATAAAGAAACAATGGCGCTCAGGTCTTTGGAACCAGAACAAGAGTTTTCATCAGATTCTAATGCCTCATTATACTGTCTTAATAAGCAGTGGCCAAAGATGCACTATGGTGCGGAAATGTACAGCAGCTTACCTGCTACCAACCAGACATTATAGCATGTTGAGAGGCCAATAACAGGGAAATCAAACTATCTGCCTCTGAATCATATTTCAATGATTTGGTAATATTGTATGTCTCTATGAAATAAATTAAAGTAAAGGCCACTTTACACGCTGCGATATCGCTAAAGCAATGTCGTTGGGGTCACAGAATTCGTGACGCACATCCGGCCGCTTTAGCGATGTCGTTGCGTGTGACACCTACGTGCGATCGAAAATCGTCGCAAACACGTGCAAAATCGCTAATTGTTTACATACTCCCCTATTCCCAACTATCGTTGCTGCTGCACGTACGATGTTGTTCGACGTTTCTGCGGCAGCACACATCGCTGTGTTCGACACCACAGGAACGATGAACATCTCCTTACCTGCGTCTACCGGCAATGCGGAAGAGGGTGGGCGGGATGTTACATCCCGCTCATCTCCGCCCCTCCGTTTCAACTGGGTGGCCACTTAGTGACGTCGCTGTGATGCCGAAAGAACCGCCCCCTTAAAAATGAGGCAATTCACCGGTCACAGAGACGTCGCTAGGCAGGTAAGTAGTTTGACGGGTCTGCGCGATTTTGTGCGCCACGGGCAGCGATTTGCCTGTGACGCACAAACGATGGGGGCGGGTATGCACACTAGTGATATCGGTAACAATATTGCAGCATGTAAAACGGCCTTAAGTGTACTGGCACAAGTCAGAGATCCCTGAAGTTAATTGATAAGTAACAAAGCTCCTAAAGATTAAAGGGGTGGTTCACCCATGTTCATTATTGGCCGCATCAATATTATATTGAGAAACAATGTTTCTCTCAAATACCTTGTGTTGCAAAAATAGTGCCTTTGAGCGGCACTATTGCAGACCACTCTTCCCCATCACCTGACTCCCAGGGTCTGTGACCTCAGGGATTCGGTGAGGTCAAGTTAACTTCCTGTTCACCTGACATCACCACGACCGGCCCCAGTCTCCATGAGTCACAGCCCAGCGTGTCTCCTGCTTGCGTGCTCTGCAGCGAAGGAGGAGGGAGCAGGGACATGCTGGGCTGTGATGCTGGCCCATGATGAGCGGTGAAACACCGCCCACAGTCCAGTCACTCATGGAGACTGGGGCCGGCTGTGGTGATGTCAGGTGAACAGGAAGTTGACGTGACATCACCGGATCCCCAAATTCACGGAGCCTGGAGGTCAGGCGATGGGGAAGTGCGGTCTGCAATAACGTCGCTCACAAGCACTGTTGGAAGCACAAGGTAATTGAAAGAAACCTTGTTTCTCAACATAATATCGTTGTGGCCAATAATGAATATGGGTGAACCACTTCTTAAATAAAATCCATGAAAATAAATATTGCAGGTTTAGAGGACAGAAACTGTCAAAATAATAACAAAATAAGAGGGATTCCTAAATGTATTGCTTAGGCTGCTTTCACACATCCGGCTTGAGCTGTGCGGCTCAATCCGGCTGTGCAAGCTATGCAACGGATGCGGTGAAAACACCGCATCCTTTGCATAAGTTTTTCCCATGCAGCCCGTCCGGTTTTTGCCGCTTGCGGCATGCTACTGAGCATGCGCAGTGGCAAAAAACGCATGCGGTGGCCGGATGCGGTTTTTGCCGCATCGCGCCGCATCCGGCCACCATAGGCATGCATTGAAAAATGCGCCGCATCAGCCGAATGTGGCGCGATGCGTTTTTTTTTGCCGCACGAAAAAACGTGCCATCCGGCCGCTGCATCGGCTAAATCTGCCGCATGCGGCAAAAAACGGACCGAACGCGAGCCCATGCGGCACAATGTGGCACTAATTAAAGTCTATGCAGAAAAAACGCAACCGGCAGCAAAAAAAAACGGTTGCGATTTTCCTGCAAAGTGCCGGATTGTGCCGCATTGCAGAAACCGGAGGTGTGAAAGCAGCCTTAGTCAGAACTTTCATTAGGTACCTCATAAAGAAAATGATTCCCAATGCAAATCAAATGGAACAAACAATTGATATGGTTCATAGACTGCCCAAATCTGAGTACCAAGGGAGGCTCTCTGGGATGTAATCTTGTTCATCCACTTTCTCCACTTAAAGGAGCAACTTTTACTTTATTTAAGGAAAAATAAATATCCTCCTCAACAATTGATGTAAAGGTGTTTTCAGATTTCTCTAAGGTTACATTGACAGCAAGAATATCCTTTGCAGAAGTCATTACCATACTGTAACAGAGGAAAATACCATATACCTGGGAGTTTCCAACCAAACTGATAATATTCAATGTAATCTACACTGCATACAATAGAGGAAGTAAAAAGATTTTTACAAATGTCTCCACTCCAAATAAAAAAAACTCGCCATCCTGAGGACACCACTGGATTAATTAGGAGATCTCCAAATTGGCTCTCCCGGTAGGAAGAAGACAAACTCTAGCACCACCTATTGGAGGTTGCAATCCTAAAAGTCAAAAGTGGCTTTTTAACAAGCCTTTTAGACCCTAGATTTCCATTAATGTTTCTATGCTTATTCTCATTCTCTGGGTTTGAAAAACCAAGCCCCCTCCGTGGATTTACCTTATACATGGTATTGGCTACATTGTGACAGAACTTTCTCCCCCTGAGGTTTGTAAACTGCTGGACAGGATCCAGTTTAGTTTTTTATATTTTTTTTGTATGTTCTTTGTTGTATGCTAACCTTTGCATTTTACAAGTTTAATTATGGCCATTCAGCTGTGGAATGCATTATCATCTGTTTTAACCATACACAGGGCCTGTTCATTTGTCTATTTCAGGTCGTCAATTTGTCAGAATGTGATATCTTTCTTATAGAATAATAGAAATTAGTAATATTTCTGGTATATAAAGTACGCAACATGTTAAATTACTCTTAATTTCATGTCATGCAATGTGAGAGGGTTAAATAGTACTATGAAAAAACATATTACCTGGAGGGAAATAAAAAAAATATTAGGTACTGAAATAATTGTTTTGCAGGAATCTAGATTGTCAAGTAAAAACTGTCCCAGTTTCTGTAATAAAAGATAATCTAATGTTTTATGGCATGTAATGAAAGTAAAAGCTCAAGTTATTATCATCATAAAAAATTAAGTATCCTTCCAAATTATAGATGAAATAAAATATACAGAAGTTAAGTATTTCATAATTATTTGCAAATTAAACAGTATTCTTTTTATATTAGGTATTATATACATTGGGTGAAGTAAGTATTGAACATGTCACCAATTTTCTAGGTAAATATACTGCTCACATAAATAAAGGGAACACTTAACCCCTTAGTGACGGAGCTAATTTTCCCCTTAATGACCAGACCAAATTTTGCAATTCTGACCAGTGTCACTTCATGAGGTTATAACTCTAGAACGCTTCAACGGATCCCGGTGATTCTGAGATTGTTTTTTTGTCACATATTGGACTTCATGTTAGTACCAAATTTAGGACAATATTTTTTGCGTTTATTTATGAAAAAAATTGAATTTTGGCAAAAAATTTGAAAATTCAGCAATTTTCAACTTTTGAATTTTTATACTGTTAAACCAGAGATTTCTGTGACACAAAATAGTTAATAAATAAAATTTCCCACATGTCTACTTTACATCAGCACAATTTTGGAAACAAAATTTTTTTTTGTTAGGAAGTTAGAAGAGTTCAAAGTTTATCAGCGATTTCTCATATTTACATCAAGATTTACAAAACCATTTTTTTAGGGACTACATCACATTTGAAGTGACTTCGATAGGCCTAGGTGACAGAAAATAACCAAAAGTGACACCATTCTAAAAACTGCACCCCCCAAAGTACTCAAAATCACATTCAAGAAGTTTATTAACCCTTCAGGTGCTTCACATGAACAAAAGCAATGTGGAATGAAAAAAAGCAAAAATTAAATTTTACCTAAAAATGTTGCTCTAACCCAAATTTATTCACTTTTAGAAGAAATAACACAACAAAATGGACCTCAAAACTTGTTTCCCACTTTCTTATGAGCGCGCCGATACCCCACATGTGGTCAGAAACCTCTGTTTGGACAAATGGGAGGGCTCGGAACAGAAGGAGCAATATTTGAATTTTGGAAAGCAAATTTGGCTGAAATAGATTGCGAGCACCATGTTGCATTTACAGGTCCGCTAAGGTACCTAAACAGAAGAAACCCCTCACAAGTGATGCCATTTTGGAAACTAGACCCCTCAAGGCTTCTATCTAGGGGTATAGTGAGCATTTTGGATCCACAGGTACTTCACAGATTTTGTTAACGTTACGTTGTCATATTGAAAATTTTAATAATTTTCTCAAAAATGTTGCTTTAGCATCAATTTTCTCACTTGTTCAAGAGGTAATTCCGAAAATTTGACCTCAAGGTTTGTTACCCACTTTTTTATTTTACTGCACAACGCAGCGTTATGGACGCAGGGAAAACACTGCGCCCAAAACACTGCAAACCCTGATCGTGGGCACACAGCCTAAAATGCTACAATGGATGAATGGATAGATGTCAAACAAATATAACGTCCCACCCCCTGCATATTTTAAGCTGGCGCCCTTTAGTACCTTTCATGTGGCACTAAAGGGTGCCTAGCCTTGTATTTAGCCCCCCCAAAAATTAATAATTAAAATAAACGACGTGGGGTCCCCCCTATTTTTGATAGCCAGCTAGGGTAAAGCAGACAGCTGTAGCCTGCAAACCACAGCTGACAGCTTCACCTTGGCTGGTGATCAATTTGGAGGGCTCCCCAGGCATTTTTTTTAAAAAAAAAACAAACGTGGGGTCCCCCCCAAATTAGATCACCAGCCAAGGTGAAGCAGACAGCTGAGGTCTGGTATTCTCAGGGTGGGAAGAGCCATGGTTATTGGACTCTTCCCAGCCTAAAAATAGCAGGCCGCAGCCACCCCAGAAGTGGCGCATCCATTAGATGCGCCAATCCTGGCGCTTCGCCCCAGCTCATCCCGCACCCTGGTGTGGTGGCAAACGGGGTAATATACGGGGTTGATACCAGCTGTAATGTCACCTGGCATCAAGCTCTGGGGTTAGTGATGTCATGGCATCTAAACAGATACCCGACATCACTAACCCAGTCAGTAATAGAAAAAAATAAAGACAAAAAAAAAATTTATTTGAAAAAAAAACTCCCCGAAACATTCCCTCTTCCACCAATGTATTGAAAATAAACAAATTCCGGTTGCTGTAATCCATTTTGGAGGTCCTTCGACGATTCTGGACCTTCTAGAATATGGGGGGCACGTTCAGGGAACGTATCCCCCATTTTCTGGAAGAGAAAGCTCTCCATGGTGCAGTAATCTGAGAATACTGCACTCACACTGCCCCGGTCCAACCTAGGGCAGAGTGACCTGCAGTAACCTCATTCCAGAATATGAGGGGCATGCTCACAGAATGTACACCCCATTTTCTAGAATAGCAGGCTCTCCATGTGAGGAGTGTGGCTGTAGTTTACTGCACTCACTCTCCCCCTGTCCACAGTGCAGCAGCGAGGTCAGCGTCCCTGCTTGCAAGGATCCAGCTGACAGCCGCTGTCTGCACATGTGCCGCCAGCTTTCCAGAAGGAGGCGGAGTGATTGCGGGGACAGAGCAGCAGCCAGGTAATGGGGAAGACCGGGGGCTGATGGGGGGCTGACGGGGGGGTGATGGCGGGAGACCTGGCGGGACCTGGGGACAACTTTTCTGTCGCATGTGACGTGTCAGATGCGGCAGAAAGAGCAGGATGAATGCGGCCGCGCGCTACTGTGCGCTGCGCGCCGCCATCTTGCATGCTCCGGAGGGGGGAAGGGGGAGCGCTCTGGAGAACCGGAGGGGGCTCCCGGGGACCAAAGGGCTCCGGTGTACCGGAGGAGGGGTCAGGGGGAGGACATTTCTCTCCGATCTGAAATGTTTGATCATTTCAGATCGGAGGGAAATGAATGCAGACCCGGCGGTGGCAGTTTTCTGTGCGCTTCGGCGCCATTTTTACTGTTCCGGAGGGGGGGATAGGGGTGGGGGGGGACTCTCCGGTACCGGGGGCTTTGGGGGCACTAGGGGTTTAGATTTCTTTCTCATCTGACATGTTTGATCACGTCAGATGAAAAAGAAATCAGTTTTACCGGCCATTTCTTTTTTTTTATGTGATCGTCAGTATACGATGTATACTGGCGATCACATTATCGGGGTCCAAAAAAACCACCCCGATTCATAATCTGGGGGGTCTCAGCTACCCCCGGTAGCTGAAACCCCCAAGATTTTCAGTCGCTGGGGGGCGCTATAGGCTTTTTTTGGCTCGACGCTTTAAAGCGGCGGAACAGAATAAGTACCCTGTTTTGCCACCGCTTTAAGTCGTACGGCCGTCGTTATGAGGTTAAACAACACAATGGTATTTTAGTGTTCCCTTTATTTTTTTTTGAGCAGTATATATTCTAAAGGTGCTATTGACATGAATTTCTCACCAGATGCCGGTAACAATCCATCCAATCCACATAGGCAAAAAAAATAAAGTATGGATGTCTGTAAATTATGTTGTGTGTAATAATGTGAAATAACACAGGAAAAAAGTATTGAATACGCTTACTGAAAATTATTTAAATACATTGTACAAAATTGTACATTGGTGATAACAGTTTCAAGACGCATCCTATATGGAAAAACAAGTTGCATGCATAGCCCTAGTGTGATTTTGTTCCATTCTTCCAAACAAACATTATTCAATTCCTGAAGGCTCCATGGGCTCTTTTTATGAACTCTGAGCTTTAGTTTCTTCTATAAATTTTCTATTGAATTCAGGTCAGATGATTGGCTGGTCCATTCTATCAGCTTTATTTTCTTTCTCTGAAACCAATTGAGAGTTTCTTTGGCTGTATGTTTGGGATCATTGTCTTGCTGAAATGTTCACCCTTATTTCATCTTCATCAGCCTGGTAGATGGCAGCAGACTTTTATCAAGAATGTACATTTGTTCATTCATCTTTCCTTCAATAATATGAAGTTTGCCAGTACCATATGCTGAAAAACAGCTGAACACCATAACGTTCCCAGATCCAAACTTCACTGTTGGTACAGTTCTTGGGGGTGTTATGCTGTGCCTTTTGACCTACAAATATGGTGAGCATTATGGCAATCAAAAAGTTCAATTTTGATGTCATCTGACCAGACTATATTCTCCCAGTTTTTCACAAGGTTATGTAAATGTTTTTTTTAGCTAACTTTAACCACACTGGCTTATTGTTCAGGAATGGATTCTTGAGTGGTTAGCATGCACACAATGCATGGAAGTTGAGTGCATTTCTTATTATTTTTTTGAAACAATTGTATTGTAATGCCCACACAGGTGTCCACACATAGTCCTGCCCCCCTCCCCTGGTGGGGATGTTGGCTTACTCATCCATCTGTCCCTCCTGTGGTGGCAGCTCCATTTCCATCCCATGCTGCTGTCTTCGGGAGGCTATGTACTCATCGCAGGCTTCCTGGCTCTGCACTAGGGGCTTGTGCATAGTCAGGGGGGCCCCTTTCTTATAGGACCAACATACCCGAAGTGCCTCTCAGGTAAGCTGAGAGGCTTCAGCTACTTAAGGTACTTCCTCCCCTTAGGAAGTGCCTGGGCAACAAGTCTTACACATTGCTAGTTCTCAGTCCCCTAACACTGTACTGCTGCAGCTGTTATATTGTACTAGTTCCTGCTGCTGACATATGTCTGTATTTCAGTGTACTGCTGCTGTTATCCCTAACCTGCCGCTAACACGCCGACTGCCAACCAGTCACGATACCTGCTGCAAAGTATCCTCACCAGCTGCTGATGCCGTACCCATCCATCCATCCCAGTTGAAACCTTGACACCTGCCGCTGCTGTTATTTTTCTCTAAAAACTATCACTCCCATACTCCTAGGGCCAGCCGTCACAGCACCAGTCTTCCCGCGTGGCACTCGATCTCACCAGAGTGACCAAAAACCAGGTAGTCACACAAATTAGGCCCACTGCATAATACCGTCCTACAAAGGGTTACACACAGCCGACAAAATCCTAGTCACCCCACCCAGGGTAGGACAGTCACACCAGTGGGCCGGACCAAGCGGATGAGAAACGCCCACCTAGGGGTCTGGAGAACCCGTGGCGGGAAAAGGAGTAGTCTAAGTTGAAGTTCAAGTGGAGTGGAGTGGAGTAGTTAAGGAGGAGAAAGTGAAGGCCGAGACAGAAAGGGAAGGCGTCGGGGTTGGAGCCCCTGCTTGCTGACTAGGTGGCAGACGATGGTCCATGTCTGCCAGGAGACAGGAAGACAGCTGCCGGAGATCTGAGGTGGACCGGGACAGGGTTGGAGTCCGCCGGTACCGACACCGGAGAACCGACCCGGAAACCGTGCAGAAGGGGTACTTGGACCCTGAAGCCAGGACCGGAACCAACGGCCTAGCTAGTTAACCAATTGAGGGCAGGATTACAGGTCCTGTCCCAACCAAAGTCCCAAAAGCAGACAACAGCCCACCGCGGGGGATAGGGCATCCGCCAGGGCCTGGAAGATCCCAAGGGCCAGCGTCAGTGGGAAATGCTCCCACCCGTAGCTCTGGGAGTGGGCTTCTGTGTTCCATACTGGAGAGCCCAAAGAGAACTCACAGTAGTGCAGATGAAAGTGACACAGACCATCAGCCCAGGTGTGGGACCCGAATGCAACCGGCTGCAGCGGCCGGCCACCACCACCTTGGTTTACCACTGGACTCGTCTGATTTATTTAATCGTGAGTAAACTAATACTCCCCGGCCGGACCGGGCGCGCCAGCCTCTGCAATCACCATCCTCAGCATGGACACACTGGGCCCCGGGGCATCCATCTCTCCCAAGGAGGGGTTAAAATCCAGCTGTTATCCCATCGCCCCTGGGTGCCCACAACAGCAGCAGTGGTGCCACACTTCACCACACACCGTGGGTGGCGACACAGACAGTTTATAGCAAATCCCGTACAAATACGTCGCCTTTTATTTGAGGTGTCCTTGCGACCCCCGGGTCTGGAAGGACCCCTCAAGCCACACTGCGGATCCAGAACCGAGCAGCCCAGCTGCTGGCATGGAGGCAGCACACTAAAATCCCTGCTCGCCTGGCGAGCATAACATGTGCGTGCTGATTCCAGGTCTCTCTGTAGTTTTCCATTGGTAGTTCTTGGCTTTTGGACAACTCTTCTAATAATTATTTTTACTTCACTGTCTGAAATCTTGTGAAAAATTGTGGCTGGTTAATGGTGAAATAATGCTTTTCTGTTCCAGATTATGAGCTCAACAGTACTCACTGGAACCATCAACAGCTTAGAAATTCTTCTGTAACTGATGCCATCAGTATGTTTTACAACAACAGGTCTTGTGACTAGTGATGAGAGAACCTAAATGGTAAAGTTCAGCGTCCATACCAGACACCTTGTATCCGTGTCTCAAACTTGAAAACGGACTTCTCCGGGAAGTCCTTGTTCATCAGGTTTTTGGAGACTGAAAAGTTCGGTTTTTTTAATATTTTTTAGGACTGGTAGAACTGAAAGCTCAAATGAATGGAAACAGTTAAAAAAAACAGCTGTTAACATTTGTTGGGTACTGACTGCAACTCCTATCAGAGCTGTGGCTCAGCAGCTACCTGGCAAATGTTAATAGCTGGTTTTACTGTTCCAAATAATTTTACCGTATTTCACAGATTTTTCTGCCCTCCCCAGCCAATAATAATAATAATAATTAATTAATTAAAAAAATGTCATGGTATCCTCCCTATTTTGATAACCAGCCAAAGGTAAAGCAGCAGCTGAGGGCTGATATCAGGCTGGGAAGTGGTCAATTTTAATGGTTTTAATGGTACTCCCCACCCTGATAATACCAGCCTTCAGCTGACAGCTTTACCTTGTCTGGTTATCAAAAATAGAGTAGATCCCAAGCTGCTTTTTTAAAATTATTTAAATAAATAATATAAAATAACGGTGTGGGTTCTGCCCTATTTTTTACAACTAGCCGAGAGAAAGCAGTCTGTAGCCTAAATATAGCAACACAGATCTTCGCGATTGCCCTGGTGCATCGGGGTAAAGATTTTGGGGTTGACGTCAGCTGTAAATTGACAGCTGACATCAAGCCGAGGGGTTAATAATGGATAGGTGGCAAGTAAAGAATTAGAAAAGCCACAGAAAAATATTTTGTTTTTTTTTAACAAACTTTCCCCAACTCCCTTGTTCACCAATTTATTGGAAAAAAATTGAAGATCCAACGTAGTCTATAAAATCAAATCTAATCTCGTAATGGGAACTTGAAAGACATAAAAAGAGAGATGTTAAATAAATCTAAAAGCAAAACAGTGCCTTTATTAGTTCCCAAAAAAAACTTGCAGGTCCGACGTAATCCAAAACAAATAGCGATCCCACGGCGTTCGACTATTCCCTAATAAAACTAAGGAACCTGATGCTGAGACCGAGGCTCCATGGGCCACTTGCAATCATTTCTAACCTTTTTCTCACCTTTTGTGAGACATTGCAAGTCTCGTGATGCTCTTTGCAAGGCTTGGAGAGAGCGATGAGCTCATGTAAGGTTACTGAGATTATCACTGCTCTTGCTGGGTTGCACAGAAGGCAGCGCTGTCTCCTAATAAGAGAGGTGATGTTGTCAGTAATCATGACCTCACCATTCTTGCTAAGTATTACAGAGGGGTGCACCAAACTTGGATTTTTCATCGAGCAGTGAGATCTTAGATGGTTACTGACGTGACCACTCATAGGAAAATACGGGGCTGACACTGACCATGAGTAACCTAAGGATCTACAGTCTCAGCATCAGCCTCCATAGCTTTTATTAGAAAATTCACAGACATCATGGGATTGCTATTCGCATTGGATTATGTTGGACTACCATTGTTTTTTTGAGGGGTAGAACTAAAAAAGTGTTGAAAAGTGACAGTGGTTTTGTAAGAGATGGTAAAATCTCTGTGGTACGGAATGTTAATATAATGTGTAAAGTGATGTGATGTAAAGTACATTATGTTTCTGTATGGTGATGTATAGTAATATGGTATAAGGTGATATATGTGTATAAGAGTAAGGTAGGAATGTAAGGTGGGAAAGTGTAAGAATATTGTTCTATAAGAATGTGCAAGATGTAGCATAATGCAAAAAATGTAGCAGTTCAGAGAATGGTATGAATGGGTAGGATAAAATAGTAGAAATGTTGGTAGGTAGTTGTTGCTATCTAGTGGCGATAATTGTATTGCCGGTATGCTTGAAGTTAAGGAAATGGTTAAGATGTGGGCCTAGCCTGCAGGAAAAAGCCAAAGGTTAGAGTGGGTGGCCATTTAAGAAAGAGAAGGGAGATAGGGTTTGACTGAGAAGAGGAAAGATGGCTGACTGAGGTGCGAAATGTTACTAGAGATCTCATTACAAACTGGCTTATACTTAACATGAGTTCTGGAATCCCAGGGAAATCTTACACAGGGTGACCATTATTCTTCTGTACAGTAAAGGGAGGGCTGGATCTTCAGGCACAGTTATTATGCAATTCAAAAGTGAAAGTAATTATTGGGATTTTATTCAACTTCTTTCCAAAAGAAGAAATTACTTCTCTTCATACGATAACTCATCAACAACTCTATACAAAGCGTTTCTTCTCACAGATCAGTCTTCTTCAAAGCGTGTTTAGAACTGTGCAGTCTGTACTCGCCTCATACAATGGAGCTGTGGTAGGAAGAAAATAGTCCGTGCTGTCCCTCTACTCCTCTCTTGAGATAACACAGAATCTTGTCTATCCTGAGCCTCCTTATTTATATCGACTGTTTCTCAAGAAAAACACTGATCTAACCCACTGGTCTGTTCCTTCAAAATCTCTCTCAAAAAACTAGTAACAGAATATTCAATGATGATCTCCAATTGACTAAATTACAGTTTACGAAATCTTTGGAAAGAGATCTGGATTGCTCATTCTCGCTTAAACGATGGCAAACTTCCTTGAAACACACATACAGTGCTGGCCAAAAGTATTGGCACCCCTGCAATTCTGTCAGATAATACTCAGTTTCTTCTTGAAAATGATTGCAATCACAAATTCTTTGGTATTATTATCTTCAATTAATTTGTCTTCAATGAAAAAAAATAAAAAAAATTGTCATAAAGCCAAATTGGATATAATTCCACACCAAACATAAAAAAGGGGGTGGACAAAAGTATTGGCACTGTTTGAAAAATCATGTGATACTTCTCTAATTTGTGTAATTAACAGCACCTGTAACTTACCTGTGGCACCCAACAGGTGTTGGCAATAAGTAAATCACACTTGCAGCCAGTTGACATGGATTAAAGTTCACTCAACCTCTGTCCTGTGTCCTTGTGTGTACCACACTGAGCATGGAGAAAAGAAAGAAGACCAAAGAACTGTCTGAGGACTTGAGAATCCAAATTGTGAGGAAGCATGAGCAATCTCAAGGCTACAAGTCCATCTCCAAAAACCTGAAAGTTCCTGTGTCTATGGTGTGCAGTGTCTTCAAGAAGTTTAAAGCCCATGGCACTGTGGCTAACCTCCCTAGATGTTGAAGGAAAAGATAAAAAGGCGAGAGATTTCAACGCAAGATTGTGCGGATGGTGGATAAAGAGCCTTGACTAACATCCAAACAAGTTCAAGCTACCCTGCAGTTCGAGGGTGCAACAGTGTCAACCCGTACTATCCGTCGGCGTCTGAATGAAAAGGGACTGTATGGTAGGATACCCAGGAAGACCCCACTTCTTACCCCGAGACATAAAAAAGCCAGGCTGGAGTTTGCCAAAACTTACCTGAGAAAGCCTAAAACGTTTTGGAAGAATGTTCTCTGGTCAGAAGAGACAAAAGTAGAGCTATTTGGGAAAAGCCATCAACATAGAGTTTACAGGAAAAAAATAGAGGCATTCAAAGAAAAGAATACGGTCCCTACAGTCAAACATGGCGGAGGTTCCCTGATGTTTTGGGGTTGCTTTGCTGCTTCTGGCACTGGACTGCTTGACCGTGTGCATGGCATTATGAAGTTTGAAGACTACCAACAAATTTTGCAGCATAATGTAGGGCCCAGTGTGAGAAAGCTGGGTCTCCCTCAGAGGTCATGGGTCTTCCAGCAAGACAATGACCCAAAACACACTTCAAAAAGCACTAGAATATGGTTTGAGAGAAAGCACTGGAGACTACTAAAGTGGCCAGCAATGAGTCCAGACCTGAATCCCATAGAACACCTGTGGAGAGATCTCAAAATGGCAGTTTGGAGAAGGCACCCATCAAATCTCAGGGACCTGGAGCAGTTTGCCAAAGAAGAATGGTCTCAGTTATTTTGGCTAAAGATTGTGCAACCAAGTATTAGGCTAAGGGTGCCAATACTTTTGTCTGGACCATTTTTGAAGTTTTGTGTGAAATGATCAATGATTTGATTTTTGTTTCATTCTTTTTTGTGTTTTTTCATTGCAAGCAAAATAAATGAAGTTAATAATACCAAAGAATTTGTGATTGCAATCATTTTCAAGAAGAAACTGAGTATTATCTGACAGAATTGCAGGGGTGCCAATACTTTTGGCCAGCACTGTATACGAATTGTGCTTGTGCTAATTTGCAGGAAACACACTATAAATTACTAAGTAGATGGTATTATACGCCTCAGAGATTGAATGTCATCTCATCCTCTAATTCAAGTCTTTGTTGGAGGGGTTGTGGCTGCACTGGCTCTTTTTTCCATATTTTTTGGAGTTGTCCTTTGTTGGGTACCCTATGGAAAGACACAGAACATTTTATATATACGGTGACCCCTCAATACAAGAAGTGTTAGATAGGGTTTCCTTACACAACATATATGAGTACAACATAGCACTGAAGGAAGGTAACTTTTCTAGGTATGCTGAGAGGTGGTATCTGTGGTCTCTTAAATTTAACCCAACCCTTAAGATATACGACCTTTGATGTTATTCTCTTGTTTTGTTTTGTTTTTTCTACATATATTAGTTGTTTGAATTTTCTTACTGTTTGCAAAATTTGCCTTATATTTGCAGTATGTTTCTTTTGCATAGTAATAGTTGCTAGGAATCCTGGAGTTGTATTTTTTTATTTAGTTATTTATTTTTTACTTATTTTTTTTAATGTTGCCTTTCAAATTATATCTAAAGCCTATTGTTTGTTAAAAAAATGACAACAATTGTAAAATAAGTAATTTCAATGCTTGCTACACCTCGTTTTATGTTTCCCCTTTACCTTTTCCCTGCAATAAATAAAGACAGTATACAAAATCTCTCTCGAACGTTTTTCACCTGGTTGTCATGGACAACACTCCCCTTTTCCCAGCATTCCCTGGAGCTTCACAACTACTTCTTGTCTCCTGTTCACATTATTAATCCCGCTAGTTGTTAGCTGATTCTATATCACAATACAGCTTCTATGCGTCACACGTATCATAACTGCTGTTCCACTGTGTGTTGGAAAGACTGTTTATTAAAGTGTGTTTGAAAGACGAATTTCGTGTCTCTTGATTCATGTGGGAATAACCCTTAGTTGGGGAACTTAGAAGATGATGGCAGAAGGCAAGTTCAAAGTGAGTGTAATGCAACTGTGGCGCCGTGGCCTGACAGGTCGTCACAGGGTATTGTGCAATCTGCCCTTCTGCATGATAATCAACCTCCTCCTTGGTTATGGGTCCCTGACCTTTGGTGTTGCTAATAACAAGCTAATCAAAACCCTAGGAACACTCTGCACCACACCCACCAGTGGACAGCCTGCAGGGAATAGGGTTGGCCATTAGGGGGGGTTAGTTAAGGGGAGGTCAGGAGTGTCAGAAGTGGAGAGGTCAGGAGCTGGGCTCCTCGTTTACTAGGTGGCAGACGTTGGTGTGGGCCTGGTAGGAGCTGGACCCCGGTTGCAGGGTATCATGACAAGGGGCACGGTCTGTCGTGGAAGACAGATGGCAGCCTTGTGCCATCACCGGGCAGGGGCCAGAGCACGACTGGGTACGAGGACCCTAGGCCAGGAAGTAGCTTCAGGCGTCCTGATAATTCACCATGAAGACTGAGCCTTCAAGATCCGTTCTCCACCCACTCCAAAATCGGGGGTACTAGTGCAACGAGGGGGATAGGACTTTCCCACTGCCTAGTCCAGAAAATCCCAAGCGTGAACCCTGAGAGCAAGCTCACTCCGTTAGCCATACGGGGTGAGCAGGACCCGCTTTAGTTTCAAGCTAAGAGGGACGAACTGTAGAAAAAGGTGCCAAGGTCAAGGTCACAGGCTAACAAGCAACACCAACGGGAACGGGATCCAGGCGTGCTCCCTCCATGCTTCAGTGGCATCAAGAACTTTGGTTTACAAAGGTTGTCAGCGTAATTGAACTGAGTGAGTATGCAATTAACCCTTACCGGCCCGATGGCCCCTTCCCGACACCATCACCGAGTCCCGGGGCATTCCCCCTACCCGTGGAGGGGTTAAACACCTGGCTGCCCACAACATCGCGACCAGGTACTCCCAGCCGCAGCGGTGGTACTTCACCCTTACCACACACCACGGGTGGCGTCATGAACTTTCCAAACCATACAATGTACATAGCCCCCTTCAATTCGGGTAGCCGCACGACCCCCTCCCCCTCCCCGGGTCCGGAGACCTCTTGAGCCACCGCGGATCTGGATCCGAGCAGCCCGGCTGCTGATGCGGGGGCGGCACACAACGCACCCACAACAGCACACACAAACACATGTCTGCTGGTACAGCAGAGATCTAGACCAGAGAAGTAGGCAGAAGTGGGTGGTGGAATAATGCAGGCAGAAGAAACACGACTGTGAGTACAGATGGGGCTGCTATTATCATGGTGGAAAGAGCCATGGATATTTGATGCAACGGCCATTTGGGTAATGGTTTTGGAATTGATATCAGCTGTGTAGTGTCAGCTGGCATCAAGTCCAGGGGTTAGTTAGGTAAAGACATCTATCAGACACTCCCATTATTAATACCATAAGTGTAAATTTAAAAAAAACACAGACACAGGAAAAAGAACTTTATATTAAAAAACACTCACCAACTCTCTCGTTCACCTCTTTATTCTCCCCCCCCAAAGAAAACCCCACAGGTTGGCTGTAATCCAATGCGAAGAGTGATCCCACGAAGTCCGGTGTTTCTCTAATAAAAGCTATGGAGCCTGCTGCTGAGACTGAGGTTCCATAGGTTACTTGTGGTCAGCACCAGCCTTGGATTTTCCTGAGCTGTGATGTCAGGAAACTTACATGACCTCACAGATTGTGGGAAAATCCAGGTCTCATACTGCCCTCTATAATACAATAAGTCGAGAGTGGTGAGGTCATGTAACGCTACTGACGTCATCACTGCTCTCACAGGGGGCAGCACTGACTTCTTTGTAACCCAGAGAGAGCTGTCATGACGTCAGTAACCTTACATGCCCTTTCCATTCTTGCTGCATTGCAATGTTTCACAAGATGTGAGATCAAGTAAGGTTACAGATGACACCACACTTGAGAAATGACCATAAGTAACCTATGGAGTAACCCCAGTTTCAGCACCAGGCTCCATAATTTTATTACAAAATAGCCAGATTGTGGGATCACTATTTGCATTGGATTACGTCAGATTTGAGAAGGCTTTTTCTTTATTTTATTTATTTAACCTCTCTTTTTATGTCTTTCAGGTTCCCATTTTTTTAACAAATTGGTGAACGAGGGAGTCCAGAAGTGTTTTTTTCAAATGACATCTTTTTTGCATGTCTTTTTTATCTTTTTACTAGCAATGAGTGAACTTGTTTGATAAACGTTCACCAATTTCAAATTCAATACATGCCTCAGCCTGTTTGGCTCAGACTGGGTAACCCGAGCACTTTTTACAAAAGTCGGCAATGTTCAGTTTTGTTCGATTACTGATCACGTTTCCAAAAAATGCTTTTCTAATAACATTTTTTGCTTTTGGATAGGATTATGGTGCTATATGATAAATGGGGGAATATGTATCATGAATAGAGGAGGCCATTTTTATTTTTTTATTTTTTCTTAGCTTTATTTGTGGATGTTCCTGCAGCCAATCACGATGTAGCAAACATTCACAAAGTTGAGACACAAGGGTTTGTCTGTCTGCATATAAAATGCAGACATGCGGCGTCGGCACCATTTTGTGAATGTTAAACATTAGCGAAGGTGCTGCTGTGGGTGCTGCAAGACAGCTTAGCTAGAAGTTTAATAATACATAGTTGAGATAGATAGGAGGGCGATAGTGTAGCATAGGGACGTGCAGTGTAGGGAAATGTGTGTGCCACAAATCGTCATTTCATAGGGACTGCTACTTGTGAGTGCCTGCTAAAGAGTTGTCAGTGAGCGATGTAAATAGGTATTGCTGCATATTACTGCCTGCTCCAAATTAGGCAGTGAAACACATTTCTAGGTATTGTTAGATAGTAGTACCTGCTGTAAATTTGCTAATGAACTAGCTACAGTAAATACATCTTGACACGTTTGAGAGCCTGATACAAATTGCGCATTCACCCTCATTTCTAGGTATTGTTAGTTAGTATTACCAGTTAGTTTTGCCTGCTGTAAATTTTCTAGTGACCTAGCTAATTACGTCCTGGCTCTTTTGATTGCCTGATACAAATTACGCATTCACCCACATTTCTAGGTATTGTTAGTAGTACCTGCTGTAAATTTACTAATGAACTAGCTAAATACATCTTGACACATTTGAGAGCCTGATACAAATTACGCATTCACCCTCATTTCTAGGTATTGTTACTTAGTATTGCCTGCTGTAAATTTTCTAGTGAACTAGCTAATTACATCCTGGCTCTTTTGATTGCCTGATACAAATTACGCATTAACCCACATTTCTAGGTATTGTTAGTAGTGCCTGTTGTAAATTTGCTAGTGAACTAGCTAAATACCTCTTGGCAATTTTGAGTGCCTGATACAAATTATGCATTCACCCACATTTTGAGATTTTGTTAGTTATTAGTGCCTGCTGTAAATTTGCTGTAACTGGCAGGAGTGTGAGAGCAAGAGGCATAATCCTGTCACTCATCACTCTTTTGATTTTTGAAATTTAAATGCCAGGCCACAAGCTGTGTTTGCATGGACCATACCTCCCTTCTGTGCAAAGACACTATGGGGAAATGGGTGTGTGTGAAATTGAGGCCACTGTCCTGCTGTCTGCCTGAAAGATTTTTAAATCTCAATACTCCAAGATGGGTCTCCAAGTTGTTTTTTGTCTGTTCTGGAAGGGTTGTGGTAGCAAGATGCCTAATCCTGTCACTCAACCCTCTTTTTATTTCTAAAATTGAAATGCCAGGCCACATCCTGTGTTGCATGGACCATACCTTCCTGCTGGGGTTGGGCATCACAGTCACTGACCTGGTGCTTCTGTCGTTCTTAGTTAACATTTGCTGGTTATCTACTGTATACTGCTACTGTGTGTCTTCTCTTATGTTGTTATTTGCCATCACATACCTCCATTGATAGTCTCAGCAGTTCCTGCTATCTGAGAGGACTATTGTCCTCTGCCTTATATATTGCCACTGTGAGTGATTCTAGCCGCTGTACTGAGGTTGATGACCTCAGTACACTGGTACACTGTCACTTCGTCTCTGGATATTAACCCCATATTTGTATATTTAGAGTATATTTAGATCATGATTATTGTACCAGGGTTATACTAATGAAGTCCACATGGCATTCAGATTCTTCGACATCTTTGAGTAATTATGACCTTGGGTGAATGCACCCGTATTGTATAACTACATATTATATATACAAACTATGTACATATTGCTAACAATATTACTATAACTACCTCTTTGAACTTGATACGTTATTCATTTTTTATATATACAGTATTTATTACCATCTATTTATATATTGGCCTCTATATAGTTAAGTATGTTTTGCTTATTTTTTTTTACACGTTTGCTCTTACTGTGTCTATAGAAATAGCACCCGTTTTCTCTGTAGTAAATAGGCCTATCCAGTCTACATAATGTATATTTTTCTGTGACGACCTGTCTTTCCAGCCGACTGGTTTCTTATATTTATTTAACAAAGCTATAATCATTTCGACCTCTCTGCTCATTTCTTTTTTTATTTTATACTATATTCCAAATGGTCTTATTGTCCTTTTTACCCCTGCACTCATGTTTATTTGTTACATTGCTACATATATTTAATACTAGAGATGAGCAAGCCTCTGAAGGCTCGAGTTCGGTTTGGTTCGTTGAACGGACGCCGCGTTCGAGTTCAGTTCGGCGAACTGTTTGACAAACCTCTCGAGCCCCATTGAAACCAATGGCAGGCAAACACAAACACATAAAAACACATTATAAATGTACACATACAGTTAATAAACATTGCCATAACACTTACCTGTCCCTGCGACGCGTCCTGCACTCTGTCTCCCGCCGCTTTTCCTTCCAATAATCGCTGTGTCCTCTCGGTAACCAGTACTGATGATAGGACCTTCCGGGACATAAAAAAAAACATGCGACCAGTCTGTAACCAATGAGATAATAGACACGTGACGTCATTGCTAGGTCCTGTCAGTGCATCTCTCCGGTACGCGGTGCTCGTTTGTGCATCCCCGTGTACCGGCGAGATGCTCTGGCACATGGTCGGCTCCCCGTTCTGCTTCCCCGTTCCGTTATTCACCGGCTACCACAGCCGGTCAATAACAGAGATCACTGTTGCTATAGCAACGCGCCTGTCAGCGGTGATGTCACCGCTCACAGCACGCAGCTGCTGCTCACTCATTGAGTGATATAGACTGCACGGGAGCAGCGTCTTCCTCCCATGCAGCGCTGTCTTATGTAGCAGAGCTGCATAGGTTGAAGGAGAAAAGACAGAAGACCATGAATCGTGGAGGGATGCGAGGGAGTAATGAACCTGGAGTCTCTAAGTGTGTCTGTGTATATATTTCTATTAAAGTATTTTTTCTCTGTGTGGTGTCTTGTTTTTTAACCCTTTATTGGAGATTCTTAATGGCCGGGTCAAACTTGCCTGACATTCAGAATCTCTGATTTAATACTATCTAGAAAAACAAAGCTAGTATTAACTCATTATTACCCAGCAAGCCACCCGTCACCAGGGCAGCTGGAAGAGTTGGATACAGCGCCAGATGATGGCACTTCTATGAAAGTGCCATTTTCTGGGGCGGCTGCGGACTGCAATTCGCAGCAGAGGGGCCCAGAAAGCTCGGGCTAACCTGTGCTGCGGATTCTAATCCCCAGCTGCCTAGTTGTACCTGGCTGGACACAAAAATGGAGCTTCCATATTTTTTTTGTTCCCAGACGGGTACAAATAGGCAGCTGGGGGTTGGGGGCAGCAGTACCTGCCTGCTGTACCTGGCTAGCATACAAAAATATGGCGAATCCCACGTCATTTTTTTGGTGGCCAAAAACCTCCTGTACAGTCCTGGATGGAGTATGCTGAGCCTTGTAGTTCTGCCTCTGCTGTATTCTCTCCTGCATACACTAATGAATGGAGCATGCTGAGCCTTGTCGTTTTGCAGCTCCTGTCTGCTCTCCTCCATAAAGACTTACAGCAGCTGCAGAACTACAAGGCTCAGCATACTCCATGCAGGACTGTATGCAGGAGTTTTTTGCCCCCCAAAAAAATGATGTGGGCTTCGCCATGTTTTTGTATGTTAGCCAGGTACAGCAGGCAGCTGCCCCCAACCCCCAGCTGCCTATTTGTACCCGGCTGGGAACCAAAAGATAGGGAAGCCCTTTTTTTTATTATTTCATGAATTTCATAAAATGATTAAAACAAAAATGACGTGTGCTTCGCCCAATTTTTGTGTCCAGCCAGGTACAACTAGGCAGCTGGGGATTGGAATCCACAGCTCAGGGTTCCCAAGCTTTCTGGGCACCCATGCTGTAAATTGCAGTCCGCAGCAACCCCAGAAAATGGCACTTTCATAGACGCGCAATCTTCTGGCGCTGTATCCAACTCTTCCAGCTGTCCTGGTGATGGGTGGCTCGCTGGGTAATAATGGGGTTAGGGCTAGCTGTATATTATCAACTGGCCCTAAGACCGAAATTCATGGTGTCACGCCAATATTAGACATGGCCACTATGAACTTCTAGTACAGATAAAAAAAAACGCAACACACAGAAAGATATTTTTATTAGAAATAAAACACAACACAATTAGTGACTCCATCCTTTTTGAAATAAAGAACCCCCCTCGCAGTAATCCTGGGTCAAGGGTCCCGTGCCATCCAATCTGGATCCAATATCATCTGATCGGTTTGCTGGAAGGCAAAGCGATCAGATGATGTGTCAGGTTCAAGGGCCTGAATCACATGACACAGCAGCTGATTGTATAAACAGCTTTTATACAATCAGCTGATGCATCAGTGCAAAAAAAACCCTACACACTTCAGTGCAAACTCTTATCCGACAGCATCAGCTGATAGTTTAGCCGGTCGGGCGGTAAAAAGCCGGCCGGCCACACCGCTCGACTTATAGTGTCAGCTGATTCCGTCAGGTGACCACATCAGCTGATCATCGCCAGGTCTGAGAAAGAGAGAGAGAGAAAGCAGAGAGAGAGAAGATAGAAGATAGAGAAAAGAGAGAGAAAAGAGAGAGAGGAGAGGGAGAAGAGAGAGGAGAGAGAAGAGAGAGAGAAGAGGAGAGAAGAGAAGAGAGAGGGAGAAGAGAGAGAGAAGAGAGAGAGGAGAGAGCGAGAGAGAGGGAAGAGAGAGAGGAGAGAGCGAGAGAGGGAAAAAGAGAAAAAGAGAGACTGAGAAAAAGAGAGAGAGAGAAAAAGAGAGAGAGGAGAGTGTCAGGTTTCCGGGATTTCCAGTTCTCTTTTGAAAGAGTTTGCCCTCGGTTAACATGGAGTTTACTGTTCTGTTGCCCTACTTCCTGTCCAGCTGCTTAAAAGGCCGCCTCTAAGCCTAGTCCAGTGCCTGAGTATACTGCTTGCTGGGTGCTCCTGCTTCGCTGCTCCTACTTCCTGATTGCCTTTGGATCCTCCTGAAAGACTACCGACACCGTCTCTGGACCGTACCCGGTTTCTTCACGCTGTGCCCGGACTCCGTCTGCCATCCTTGGTCAGCACTTTGCCCTGTACCTTCCGGTTCGTAACCACTCTGGACAATCATCCCGTATGGACACTTCTGGACTTTACCACTTGCCCCTTGTGTCCCGGCTGCTGCGCATTTAGGCCTTCCGGGGTGATTGCCAGACAGTCCCTGTATAGGGGTTCGCTCTTGGTGGTCTCCCTGGGGGAGTCCGGTGCGTGGCCCCGGGAATTCCCTCCGCTCCGATTCGGGAAGGTATTTTGTGTATTATTATTCTATTGTATTTGTTCCGTTGTGTACCTATCGTGGTTACCTGTTATAAACAATATTTGTACCAAGAACTCGTCTCTGGTTGTCATTGCCCTAACGCTATCGAAATCCTCAGAACATACAACAGTATTACATTATACTCAGGCCCTATAAGGATTTCGCTGGGGCAATGACTGAGACACGAGTAGATCAGCTCTTTTCCATGATTAACTCCTTGCAGCAGGAGATGGAGGCGGTACAAACTAAACTGAGAGATGTAGAGGCACAGCTGGGCCATGATCACCAGGTACTGGGTCCGGCTATTCAGGATTTGCAAGTCAGAGTGGAGGCTCAGGAAGCCGTTCCCACTACGTCCGTATCAGCTGCCGGTATGCCTAGGTTACCCCCATTCCGTTTCAATGGTGATCGTAGTCAGTTTCGTGGATTTGTCAACCAATGTATACTGTTTTTTGATGTACATGCTGATTATTACCGTTCTGACCGGTCAAAGGTGTTATGTATAATCATGTTATTAACCTCACGAGCACTGGCTTGGGCTAATCCTATGATAGAGAATCGGGATATCCGTTTAAATCACCTGGATGACTTTCTGACCGCAATGGCGCAAATGTTTGATGATCCGAATCGCCGTGCTACCGCTGAATCGGCTCTCCTTTCCTTACGTCAGGGAAAGCGTTCTGTTGTTGAATACACCACTGAGTTCAAGAGGTTAGTGGTAGACACCGACTGGGGAAACAATGCATTATTGTCTGTCTTCAGAAAAGGTTTGTCCGGTACCATCAAGGACGAGTTAGCCCGTTCCGAATCTCCAGGGGATTTTGAACTGTTTCTCCAGCACTGTGTGCGTATTGATACCCGCTTGACGGAACGTAGACAGGAAAAATGGGCAGCTGTAAACCGAGTAACCAACCTTGCGTTTCCTTCCAGAGAACCCGCCCCCAGGACGCCACGGGAGGCCGAGGATGTTCCTATGCAAGTGGACTCTCTGCAAAAGCGAGAGACCAACGAACGTCGTGAACACCGGCTCCGTGAGCGTTTGTGTTTCTATTGCGGTCAATCGGACCATTTCTTGATCGACTGCCCGAGACGTCCAAATCGCCCAAATAAGGTATTGGCAGCCATGGCAGAGTGTGACAACACGGACGCAGAGTCCGATATCTCTGAGGCAAGTGGACACCTGGATGCGGTATTTCCCTTGACTGTAATGTCAACATCACCGAAGGACTCAGAAGGGAAATACACCCATTGCTCGCTTCCCATTCAGATCCGGTGGGAGGGACAGCTAATACCTACATCTGCTATGATAGACTCCGGGGCAGGGGGAAATTTCATGGACTCTTCTTTTGCCAGGAAACACGGTATCCGGACTCAGCAAAGAGCCTCACCGGTTACCATGGAAACGGTAGATGGATCTCCGTTAGTTTCTGGACCAGTTGATCGGGAAACAGTACCCCTAGAATGCGTGATGAAGCCAGGTCAGCAGGAGACTCTCGTTTTCATGTTGATTTCTTCTCCTCATTTTCCGATTATTCTAGGAATTCCGTGGCTACGGTCTACGAATCCAGTCATCGATTGGGAGACTAAGGAAATATCCTTCCCACCGCAGAGTGGTTCGATTATTAGTCCGACTGTACCGGTTCCAGTAACACCGAATGCGGAGGGCACTGTACAGGTACCTGTTTTACCCCCGGTTTATCATGACTTCGCTGATATATGCGACAAAAGAAAAGCCGATCGGCTTCCCCCGCATAGACCGTATGATTGCCCCATAGACTTACTCCCAGGGGCGGAGATCCCGTTTGGCCATGTCTACCCGTTGGCGGCACCTGAGCTAGAAGCACTAAAAGAGTACATCGATGAAAGTCTAGCCAAGGGATTTATTCGCCCGTCTACCTCACCAGCAGGGGCACCCATCTTTTTCGTGAAAAAGAAAGAGGGGACTCTGAGACCTTGTATTGACTACCGGGAACTGAATAAAATAACCATCCGGAACCGGTATCCGTTACCGTTGATTCCTGAGCTATTGGAGAGAGTCCAACAGGCAAAAATATTCACTAAATTGGATCTCCGTGGGGCATATAATCTACTTCGCATACGTCCGGGAGATGAGTGGAAGACCGCGTTCCGATGTCGGTATGGACATTATGAGTACCTAGTGATGCCTTTTGGACTTTGTAACGCTCCCGCGGCTTTCCAACATCTAGTTAACGATATTTTTAGGGATATAATGGACCAATTTATGGTGATTTATCTGGATGATATCCTGATCTTTTCTGATTCCCTACAGGAACACCAGGAGCACGTCAAGACCGTACTTACCCGTCTGAGGGATAACCACCTATACATTAAACTGGAGAAATGCGAATTCCATTGCTCACAAATACAATTCTTAGGTTATGTCATCTCTCCTCAGGGACTGAACATGAAGTCTGGCAAGATACAAGCAATTCTAGACTGGCCGGAACCGGGAAACATCAAAGAGGTACAACGCTTTGTCGGTTTTGCCAACTTTTACCGACGTTTTATCCGTAATTTTTCAGAGATCGTCCGTCCCATTACTATGTTAACCAAGAAAGGACAGAAGTTCGTGTGGTCCGCCCAGGCCCAGGAAGCTTTCAATCGTCTCAAGGTGTGTTTTACCTCAGCGCCAATATTAGTACATCCGAATCCCGCACTTCCCTTTATCGTGGAAGTCGACGCTTCCGACTATGCATTAGGGGCTATCCTTTCTCAAAGGACTGGGGACAAGAGTCTCTTGCATCCGTGTGCTTTCTTTTCTCGCCGGTTGTCCCCTGCAGAAAGGAACTATGACATTGCGGACAAGGAATTGTTGGCGATTATTTCAGCTTTTAAGGAATGGAGACACCACTTACAGGGAGCTGCGCAGCAAGTGATAGTACTCACAGATCATCGTAACCTGGAGTTTCTTAAGTCTGCCAGGTGCCTGTCTCCACGGCAAGCCCGTTGGAGCCTATTCCTTAACCAGTTCAATTTTATCGTTACATACCGTCCAGGTTCACGTAATGGGAAAGCCGATGCCTTGTCCCGAATCCACGCCGTGGACTCCGTGCCTGGAACCCCGTCTCAGACCGTGTTATCGGATGCCAATTTCGTTGGAGTAATCCAGGACCAGGACTTGTGGAAGGACATCAAGCTGGCCTATGATGGTGACGTATTTCTTGCTGCCCCCCCGAATGATGTAACTCTTGTTCTTCGGAATGGTGTGTGGTTGACAGAGCGACGCATTTATGTCCCGGAGGCCGTAAGACTTCGGGTTCTCAAGTTGGTTCATGACTCCGTGTTGGCTGGTCATAGGGGGGTACAGAAGACGCAGGAATTTCTGAGCCGTTTTTTCTGGTGGCCTACCTGTTTAAAGGATGTAAAGGACTATGTCCACTCATGTGTGGTTTGTGCCCGGTGCAAGGTCCCTCGTGTGGCTCCTACGGGACTCCTCCAACCGTTACCCGTCCCATCTCGCCCTTGGGGATCTATCTCAATGGATTTTATTGTGGAGTTGCCAGTCTCAGGCGGTCACAATACCATTTTAGTGGTGGTGGATCGGTTGACAAAAGCTGCTCACTTTATTCCGTGTACCGGTCTTCCCTCAGCCGCAGAGACTGTGGATTTGGTGATCCAGAACGTATTCCGATTGCATGGGGTACCAGACGAGATCATCTCTGACCGGGGCGTGCAGTTCACGTCTAGGTTCTGGAAGGGGTTTTGTACGGCACTCCAGATTGATGTCTGTTTGTCTTCTGCATACCATCCTCAGACAAATGGGCAAACCGAACGGACTAATCAAACCCTGGAACAATACCTTCGATGTTATGTCAGCCATCTGCAGGACGATTGGTTGAAGATGCTTCCGTTGGCGGAGTTTTCGTATAACAACACTCAGAGCAGCTCCACAAAGGTAACGCCCTTTTTCGCTAACTTAGGTTACCATCCGAATGTTTTGCCTAGGTCGCCGGTTGCGGTTTCGGTGCCAGCCGTGGAGGACAGAGTGACAGAGCTACGACAAATTCTGGAGGTTCTAAAGGACACTCTGGCTACGGCTCAGGAGCGTTACAAGAGGTCGGCAGACACTCACCGGAGACCGGCACCCATGTATAAGGTAGGGGACTCTGTATGGTTATCCACCAAAAACCTGAGATTGGGTGTTCCTTCGCAGAAGCTGGGACAAAAATTCATCGGTCCGTTTAAGATCACCGGGATCGTGAGCCCTGTGGCCTGTCGGCTGCGGTTACCGCACCATCTAAAGGTACACCCGGTCTTTCATGTTTCTCTCCTCAAACCCGTTTCTCCTAATACGTTTCATGGTCGTGTCGTGCCTCCTCCTCCGCCTGTGATGGTTGACGGCGAGGAGCAGTTCGTGGTTGAGGACATTATTGACTCCCGGCTCCATCGTCGTCGGCTTCAGTATCTGGTACGGTGGCAGGGGTACGCCCCTGAGGACGATTCCTGGGAACCGGTGGGTAACATTCGGGCACCCCGGAAGATTGCTCAGTTTCATCGGCGGTACCCGGACAAGCCAGGCCCTGATCCGTCCTGAGGCCGTTTCTGGGGGGGGGAGTAATGTCAGGTTTCCGGGATTTCCAGTTCTCTTTTGAAAGAGCTTGCCCTCGGTTAACATGGAGTTTACTGTTCTGTTGCCCTACTTCCTGTCCAGCTGCTTAAAAGGCCGCCTCTAAGCCTAGTCCAGTGCCTGAGTATACTGCTTGCTGGGTGCTCCTGCTTCGCTGCTCCTACTTCCTGATTGCCTTTGGATCCTCCTGAAAGACTACCGACACCGTCTCTGGACCGTACCCGGTTTCTTCACGCTGTGCCCGGACTCCGTCTGCCATCCTTGGTCAGCACTTTGCCCTGTACCTTCCGGTTCGTAACCACTCTGGACAATCATCCCGTACGGACACTTCTGGACTTTACCACTTGCCCCTTGTGTCCCGGCTGCTGCGCATTTAGGCCTTCCGGGGTGATTGCCAGGCAGTCCCTGTATAGGGGTTCGCTCTTGGTGGTCTCCCTGGGGGAGTCCGGTGCGTGGCCCCGGGAATTCCCTCCGCTCCGATTCGGGAAGGTATTTTGTGTATTATTATTCTATTGTATTTGTTCCGTTGTGTACCTATCGTGGTTACCTGTTATAAACCATATTTGTACCAAGAACTCGTCTCTGGTTGTCATTGCCCTAACGCTATCGAAATCCTCAGAACATACAACAGTATTACAGAGAGATAGAGGGAGGCAGAGAGAGAGAGGAGAGAGAGAGAAGAGAGAGGGATAAGAGAGAGAAGAAAGAGAGGAGAGAGAAGAGAAGATAGAGGGGAAAAAGAGAAAAATAGAGACTGAGAAAAAGAGAGAGAGAGAAAAAGAGAGAGATAGAGGAGAGAGAAAGAGAGAGAAAAAGAGAGAGAGAGGAGAGAGAGGAGAGAGAGAGAGAAAGAGAAAAAGAGAGAGAGAAAGATAAATAGAGAGAGAAAAAGAGAGACAGAGAGAGAGAAAGAGAGAGAGAGAAAGAGAGAGAAAAAGAGAGAGAGTGAGACAGGGAGAAATAGAGAAAGAGAGAGAGAAAGAAAGAGAGAAAGAGATATAAAGAGAGAGAGAGAAAAAGAGAGAGAGAGACACAGAGAGAGAGAGAGAAGAGAGAGAGGAGAAAGCAATGCAGCCTCATTCCGTGAACTGCTCCGATTTTAGAGGTGTGTCCCTCGACTCACAGCTGATGTCCGGCTCCTCCTCTCTGTGCATAATTAAATTAAATTATAATTATAAATATATAATAGATATAATTAAAAATAAAAAAATTTAAAAAAATAAATTAAATTCTTTACCGGGACCGGAACTCGCAAAGTTATGCTTCTTAGGCGAGCGCTCTATCCACTGAACTACTGCCTCTAATGATAAAGATAGGCAGATTTGGTAATCTTGACGTCTGCATTGCAGAGTGAAGTCTCTGGTGACAGCGCGATTCACTTCATTGCTACGTGGAGAGGACATAGCGCGATCGTGTTTTACGGTGTTGCTGTATCTTCATGTAGCAGTGCTGACAGTGTCGTGTGGATTACGTCAGATCTGGATGTGTATTTGGGGATTAATAAACTGGTAAAAGAGGGTGTTTTTTTTGTCTTTAATTCCAAATAAAGGATTTTTCCCTGTGTGTGTTTCTTTACTTTCACTTTCATTTCAACCATGGAAGGTGTCTCAGGGAGACGCCTGGCATGATTAAACTCATTATTACCCCGATTGCCACCGCACCAGGGCAATTCGGGATGAGCTGGGTGGAGTCCCGGGACTGTCACATCGAATGGATGCGGCAATTCCGGGAGGCTGCCTGCTGATATTGTTAGGGTAGTGGGCTCCCCATACCGTGGCCCTCCCCATCCTGACAATACCAGCCTCCAGCCGTGCGGCTTTATCCTGGCTGGTATCAAATATGGGGGAACCGCATTTATTTATTTTTTTATTTATTTATTTATTTATTTTACTGCACTATATAGACCCGCCCGCCAGCGGCTGTGATTGGTTGCAGTGAGACAGCTGTCACTCATCATGGGTGCGTGTCTGACTGCAACCAAACATGGGCGCCAGTGGGAGGGGAAAGCACGGAATACCTGATTGAGTAATGAAGAGGCAGCCATTTTCTAAGGAGGAAAAGACGCTGCAGATTTGTGACAGCCGTGCAGCGAGACGCCCGTGATCGGTGAGTAGGAAAGAGAGAGGGATTGTTCTGGGGACACAGGTCGCATGCATATAGCAACGTGTGCACATAGCCTTACTGTGAAAAGCCACGTTTTTGTTGATCGAACCGTTCTCGAACCTAACTCGAACTGTCGAGCTTTTAGGAAAAAGCTCGAGTTCGAGCTCGAACACCTCCCAAAATCACTCGAACATGAAATTGGCGAACCTCGAGCCTCGAACATCGCTCAACTCTATTTAATACCACATTTTTGGGTGTAGGCACTGGGTTTTTCTTGAACAAAGTTTGTGATACACATTCTGTGTATTGTATGGACCATATCTTCATGCTATGCAGAGACATTGTGGGCAAATCGAGGGGGGTAATTGATGCCACAGTCCTGCTGTCTGCCTAAAAGTTTTTTTAAATCTCAAGACTCCAAGATGAACCATGTGTGATAATGGTGCAATCCTGGTGGTGGCACTTCGCCTAGGCGACATCACATGTGGATTGCATGGCTCACACATTCAACCTGGTTGTACAGGAATTTCTATGGCTCTATTCTGGTTTGGATGCGCTGCTTCAGAGGGGACGGTCTCTGTGAGCGCACGTTTTAAAATGGAAATATTAGGCCACATCCTGTGTGTTGCATGGACCATAGTTTCCAGCTGTGCAGACACACAATGGCGAAATGGAGGGGAAATTTATGCCACTGTTCTGCTGTCTGCCTGAAATGTTTCTAAATATCAAGACTCCAAGATGGGTTTCTAAGTTGTGTCTTGTCTGTACTGGTAGGGGCATAGAAGTACCACCTCTACACCTGTCTCTCATCCACCTATATATTTCTTATGTCAATAGTCTAGGAAGCTTACAGCTATGCTAAAACATTGGGCTGCACTGTAAAAAGTATTTTTGTTGTTTTGGAATCCTTTTGACCCTCCTAAAGGTGTTTTCTCAGCCTTAGGTTTGGCCTCCCATTGAATCCAATGAGGTTTCGAAAAAGTTAGTCCAACAATTTGAAGAACAGTTTGGTGAATGTAGTGTTTGTTTAGTAAGGCTCGGCTAACCGAACTTTGAAAGGTTAGTTCAACTCTCCTCTTTACTTGCTGGGTTAGTAATAGGATGACTGATAGAAGCCTCTCCATTACTAAGCCCTGGGCTTGATGTCAGCTGTCAATTCACAACTGATATCAACCCCAAAATCATTACCCTGTTTGCCACCGCACTTGAGCAATTGGAAGAGCCTGGCAAATGCCAGAATTGGCACATCTAATGGATGCACCACTTATATGGTGGCTGCAGGCTGCTATATTTAGGTTGGGAAGGGCAAACTATCCATGGCCCTTCCCAACCATATAATACCAGCCCCCAGCTGTCTGCTTTACCTTAGCTGGTTATCAAAAATGGTGGACCCAACATTGTTTTTGTCACTTATTTATTATATTTAACATGCCCTATCCCCTCCATTTTTTGATAACCAGCCACGGTAATGCTAACAGCTGGGGGCTACTATTAAAAAGGTGGGAAGAACCATGGTTATTGGCCCCTTCCCAACCTGATATCAGCCCACAGCTGCTGCATTACCTTGGCTAGTTAGCAAAATAGGGCGGACCCCATGTCATTTACATTGTATGTATAACTGTCCTGCTTTTATTCCCATTTCCTTCCTTTTAAAGACCCTTAGACTTTTCTATGACTATTTTGCAGCACTTATGTCTACATTGACATATGGGGTTCGGGTCCGGTTTTGAGTACGGGAAAAGCCCAAGTACCTGGACCAAAATTTTGACTAAAGTTCATCCGAACCTGGCGAACCTGAACATACAGAGGTCTGCTCATCCCTACTTAAGGCCTCTGTCACACACACGTGAAAAAAACGAACCGTTTTTTCACGTACGTGTGGAAGGGGTGGTTTGTTCTTATGTGCCGTGTTTGTGGCACGTACGTGTTCTCCGTGTGTTATACGTAATAACACACGGAGAACGGAAAGTCCTGCCTTACCTACTTCTTCTGGAGCTGTCTGCGGTGCTGAATGACAGTGTCCGGCACAGGTCACGCCCCGCTGACGCTGCTTTCGGCCCCCAGTGAAGAAGAAGCGTTGTTCAAATTCACTGAGGGACGGATGCAGGTGACAGCCGCGGCAGAGACTGCAGGGCTCGTGGAGGTGAGTGTCACGCTCCCGGTGTCCCAGCAGCGCTCCTTACCTACTGAGCCGGTTTCACCATGCAGGCACCGCTCCGTACCCACTGATCCTGTCGCACCTGCATTGCACCGCTCCATGTTCACTGATCCAGTCTCGCCATCGCACCACCGCTCCTTGCTCACTGGTCCAGTCCATGCGTCCACCGGTCATGCCTGCCGCTCCCGCTCTTGCTCCCCTGAGTCCTGTTCCAGGTCTCAGGAGTCTGACTCTGACTGATGCCTCTGTATAGGACCGGGCCACGCCCACTCACCTGGTTTTATAGGCCCAGCACTGCTGCAACAGGAAATGACCTGAGGCTGTGCTGGGTATATAAGACTGAGCTTTCCATGTGGGCGGTGCCTGATCATCGCTTGTGTTTCTTTGCTTTGTCTTGTGAGCTAGGTGCTCAGGTCCTTTTGTTCCTGTTTCCTGTATTACTGCCTTAAAGTATGCTGTGACCCTAGTGACCTGGTCCTGTCTTTGCTTCCTGATACCTGCACCTGTTCCTGTACTGTCCTTTGAGACTCCATGACCCTGGTGACCTGGTTCTTCCCGTTCCTGACACGCTAGTGCTCCAGCTACCGTGTACCCTGCCCTCCAGGTGGGGTGCTTGGTCCAGTGGATCCACCTCCTGGGCCTACCAGTCCTCCCTGGCCCTCAAAGTATGATCAGGCCATGGATTCCGCTGAAGCACAGAAATCAGAGCTGGCTGAGCTGCGCCAGGAGCTGGCGCAACAGCACGAAACCCTGAACCGGATGCTGAAATTCATGACGTCCGTGGACCACCGGTTATATGCGCTGCAGACTGCCACCTCGTCTCAGTACACGCAGCAACCAGTCTCCAGGTCCGAACCTGTTGTCTCCACGGCCTCGCAACTTCGCCTTGCTGCTCCGCCTCACTACGCAGGGGATCCCAAGTCCTGCCGAGGCTTCCTGAACCAGTGCTCCTTGCACTTCCAGTTGCTCCTGCACTTCTTCGCCTCAGACCAGGCCAAGGTGGCGTTCCTGATGTCACACCTGGAAGGTGAAGCACTGGCCTGGATTAACCCCGTGTGGGAGAACGAGGACCCGATGACCACCGATATCCAGGAGTTCCTACGAGCCTTCCGGGACACCTTCGACGAACCCGGACGAACTACCGCAGTGACCTCTACGTTCCTCCGGCTACGCCAAGGGACCCAAACAGTCGGCCAGTATGCCATACAGTTCCGCACGCTCGTTTCAGAGCTGGGCTGGAACAATTAGGCCTTAACGGCGGCCTTTTGGGAGGGTCTCTCTGGTCGTATTAAAGACGAACTTACCGGCCGTGACGTTCCACGCACCTTGGACGCTATGATTTCCCTGGCCACCCGAATCGACCTCCGTTTTCTGGAGCATGCCCAGGAGGTAGTCCGGGAGAAGCGACCACCTCGCCACGCCTTGCCCCCTCAGAGACCTACCGCTCCCTCGTCCCTGCCTTTCCGCGACTTATTGCCAGAACCCATGCAAGTAGACCGTCTAAGCCAAGCAAAGCAACGCCATGCAGAACGGCTCGCCCTGGGCCTGTGCTTCTATTGCGGAGACGGTTCTCATATGCTACGAACCTGCCCTGAGAGACCAAGTAGACCTCAGGTCCAAGGGATGGTGGGAACCGCGACCCTTGCCACCGAAATCCCTTCAGTCCCAGTTAAACAGACGGTTCAGGTGACAACAGAGGGGATCCGGTTTTCGGCAAAGGCCCACATCGATTCCGGGGCAGCTGGCCACGGTAGACAAATACCAGGTCCCTGTCACTCCGCTGAAGAAGCCCCTCTGGTTCGCCTCTGTAGATGGCAAACCGCTCTACGAGCCTGTCCGGTATACCACCGAGCCCGTGAACCTCCAGGTTGGCACTTCGCATATAGAGACCATCGCCTTCTATGTGATCCCGAGGATGGCTCCTGAGCTCCTGTTGGGCCTGCCCTGGCTGAAACTCCATGACCCTGTTATTAGTTGGCGCTCTGGCGCGATTACCCGCTGGAGTCCCTTGTGCCACGAAACTTGCTTGCAGCCTGTTCTTCAGCCCCTGGCACTTGACTCAGTCAAGCTGCAGGATCCTGAAGAAGAGACAATGCTATCCAGCGACGTTCCACCACCCCAGGCATCTGAGACTTTGATTCCACTGCCTTCTGGAGTTGAGACTTTGAGTCCACCGGCTACTGAGGATGAGACACTGTCCTGTACCCGGTCCGAGACGCTCGATCTGGTCGTCCAAGATTCCAGTCCTGCTTCTGACTGTCCTTCCCTTTCCGTTGCCTCCCTTGCCGCTGACATGGGTTCCCCAATACGGGACATAGTGGCCATGAAAACGGTCCGGGGTAAGCAGTCCTTCCTGGTCGATTGGGTGGATTGTGGTCCCAAGGCCTGGTCCTGGTTGTCCTGGAAGTACGTTGCTGCCTCTCTTCGGTGTGCCTTCATGTCCCGGCCGCTGAGAGGGGGCCTTCAAGGGGGGGTACTGTCACACTCCCGGTGTCCCAGCAGCACACGTAATAACACACGGAGAACGGAAAGTCCTGCCTTACCTACTTCTTCTGGAGCTGTCTGCGGTGCTGAATGACAGTGTCCGGCACAGGTTTCGCCCCGCTGACGCTGCTTTCGGCCCCCAGTGAAGAAGAAGCGTTGTTCAAATTCACTGAGGGACGGATGCAGGTGACATCCGCGGCAGAGACTGCAGGGCTCGTGGAGGTGAGTGTCACGCTCCCGGTGTCCCAGCAGCGCTCCTTACCTACTGAGCCGGTTTCACCATCCAGGCACCACTCCGTACCTACTGATCCGGTTACACCTGCATTGCACCACTCCATGCTCACTGATACAGTCTCGCCATCGCACCACCGCTCCTTGCTCACTGGTCCAGTCCATGCGTCCACCGGTCACGCCTGCCACTCCCACTCTTGCTCCCCTGAGTCCTGTTCCGGGTCTCAGGAGTCTGACTCTGACTGATGCCTCTGATAGGACCGGGCCGCGCCCACTCACCTGTTCTTATAGGCCCAGCACTTCTGCAACAGGAAATGACCTGAGGCTGTGCTGGGTATATAAGACTGGCCTTTCCATTTGGGCGGGCCCTGATCATCGCTTGTGTTTCTTTGCTTTGTCTTGTGAGCTAGGTGCTCAGGTCCTTTTGTTCCTGTTTCCTGTATTACTGCCTTAAAGTACGCTGTGACCCTAGTGACCTGGTCCTGTCTTTGCTTCCTGATACCTGCACCTGTTCCTGTACTGTCCCATGGGACTCCATGACCCTGGTGACCTGGTTCTTCCCGTTCCTGACACGCTAGTGCTCCAGCTACCATGTACCCTGCCCTCCAGGTGGGGTGCTCGGTCCAGTGGATCCACCTCCTGGGCCTACCAGTCCTACCTGGCCCTCACAGTGAGTATGTGTTTTTGTTTATTTTTAAAATGACACGTGTGTTTCTCCGGCGCGTGTCACACGAGACCGCATCCTTACTACATCCGTGTGTTACGGGTGCGGGCCGTGTGACACCCGTACTGCCGGAGAATGCGTGGACATGTCAGCGTGCGAAGCACACGGACACACGTAAGTACGGAACGGACACACGTTCCGTTCCAAAATACTTACGTGTGTCCAAACAATTATGAAATCAAATGTCCACGTGTGTACATGCCTCCGGTACATGAAAAAACTGCCAAACACGTACCAGAGGTACGTGAGTGTGGCTGAGGCCTAAGACAGCTCACTGGTTTTACTTAAGTTTCTTTAAGTTTCTTGTGTGGCACCTTAGTAATGAGAAACCTTTTTATAGTCCATTATTTGAACCAGCTGATATTATTTTTCACTAAGTGGCAAGACTGCTTTCCTATTGCTGATAGATTTGGTGTCATGACTTTTCATGGCTTTTTGCCCCCTCTCTTTCTTCATGTGTTCAATACTTTTTCCCTGTCTCATTTCTCATTAATGTACATAACTTAATTTATAGACATCCATGGTTTGATTTCTTTGTCAATTTGGATTGGATGGTGTGTTGCCAACATCTAGTGAGAGTCCCCGCCCCCGTCGCAACTGCGATATCATTGTGATAGCTGCCGTAGCAAATATTATCGCTACGGCTGCTTCACATACACTCACCTGCCGTGCGACGTCGCTCTGGCCGGCGAACCGCCTCCTTATTAGGGGCGGGTCGTGCGGCGTCACTGCGACATCACACGGCAGGCGGCCAATAGGAGCAGAGGGGCGGAGATGAGCAGGATGTAAACATCCCGCCCACCTCCTTCCTTCCGCATAGCCGACGGGAGCCGCGGTGACGCAGGTTGGAGATGTTCCTTGCTCCTGCGACTTCACACACAGCGCTGTGTGCTGCCGCTGGAGCGAGGAACAATGTCGCATCAGCGTAATTATGGAATTCGCCGACGCTACACCGATGATGCGATTATGACGCTCGTTAATTGTATCATCTAGGATTTACACACTACGATGTCGAGAGCGACGCAGGAAGTGCGTCTCTTTCGACATGACCCCACCGACATCGCACCTGCGATGTTGTAGTGTGCAAAGTACCCCTAAGACTGCATGGCAATGCAGTATGTACATGAATCCAGCAAACAAGTCCAAAAATTGTATTAAAGAATTTTAAAAAAAAACTATTTAATATATTAAAATGTCCATCATGTAGGAGACATGGGAAAATTTAGAAATAAGACACGTTTTGGATGGAATTGTGCCGCCCCCACGACAGTCGACAGGCTGCTCGGACCCGGATCCACAGTGGCTCGAGGGGTCTCCGGATCCGAGGCGGGGTCGCGTGGCTACCTCGGAAATAAAAAGGGGGAAATGTGTTTTGGGAGGTGAATGGGATAATGTTCGTGATGCCACCCACGGTGTGTGGTAATGTGAGAGACCACCGCTGCTGTTGGGGAGCCCGGTGACGATGTTGAAGCAGCAGGATGTTTAACCCCTCCGTGGGTAGGGGCCTGGTGTCCCGGGGCCCGGTGATGGGATGGAGTGGGAACCCGTCGGGGGTGAAGGGATATCGGGTACTCACACAGTCGAAAGTCACTGACACCAGGTAAACCAAATTCTTGAATGCTCTGTTTCTCTTGGTTGAGCACGCTGGGTCCGTGCTCCTTTGGTGTTTCTGGTTGGTCTGAAGCCTTGTCCCTTGGCACTGTGTTTAACTTGGTGGATCCCTTTCGTCTAAGACTTCTTGGGTCCCGCTCACCTGCGTGGCTAGCAAGGTGAGCCTGCTCTCAGGGTTCATGCTTGGGATTTTCTGGTTGATTTTGGGAAGTCCTATCTCCCTCGTTGCGCTAGTACCCCAATTCTGGAGTGAGTGGGGAACGGTTCCTGAAGACTCCGTTCCCGTCGGGTGAATTACTGGGCTGCGTGAAGCTCCTTCCCAGCTTAGGGTCCACGTACCCCGTCATGACCTGGCCCCTGCCCGGTTGTAGCACAAGGCATCCGGCCTGCTCTCTGTAGCAGCACCATACCCCCGTAACTCCTCCCTGCGACCAGGGTTCAAGCTCTTTCTGGCCAGGCCAACGTCTGGCACCTGGGACGGGTACAGGAGCCCAGCTCCACAGCGTGAACTGCACTGTCACCGATGTCTCACTGCTCAACTCTACTTAACTACTGACATCTCTGCCCTCCCTCTTCCATCCCCCCATCTGGGTGGCCCTTTTACCCTCAGGCTTCCCAATGGGTGGTTGGTGGGTGTGGTGCAGAGTGTTCCTCAGGATTTATGTACACCTGTTGGTAGCAACACCAAATTGACAGGACCCGTAACCAAGGAGGAGTGGGCACCATGCAGAAGGACAGATTGCACGGCACCCTTGTGATGACCTGATAGGCCAGGGCGTCACAGAATTGTCCTTACTCTGTCTCTAACTGTGCACCGTCCGGTATAGTGATCTCCAAGGAACAAGTGAGCTGGATAACCTTTTTGCATAGCAATACAGTATGTATATGAAACAATCTGTTTTAGGTTGTTCTGTATGTATAGACTTCCATTGTTTCCGGCAGCACAGATCCTGTTTAAACTGGACAATGTCGTGTTGAGAATAATGATCTTTTACCAAACCAAAAGATAATTTCAGCAGACAAAGAGTGATTTGCGGGTTCATCACATGATCATCTGTTTACACTGCACCGTTATCAGGAAACGTGGTCCTAGCAAAGCTAGTTCCCAATAATCGTGCCGTGTAAATGCACCTGCAGTTTACACCAATTACTAGTTGGCATATTCTGTGCCAAAATTTTGCGCCAAAGTGTTGTTGTATATTTTGGCACAAAGTGACTCATTTAGACAATATCCTCTTTAGACAGACCATGTGCTATTTATATCAAAGCCACACCACCTTATTGGGTAGGGAGCAAAAGTGTCTAAAATAAATGTGGTACGAGTCATAAAAGACAGGTATTTGGCTTGAATGTTCCTTAATGTTTTATTTAGCTTATTTCAAATCAAGTGTTGGATTCACACATCCAGTATATTCAGTTCTCCTGACTCTCTACTAACATTCATTAAGTTTATTAAGCAACCATTGCTCAGATATATTGACATTATAAATAAGAACGACAAGTAGGATTAACCATGCCTGCAATCAATTGGTGAAGATTTAAATTAAGAAAAAGAATAGGGGTGTTAATAGGCTCCTGATAAATTACCTGCTTACCTATCAAGCCTATATAGAACATTGCTGTGCTTGTATGCTCAGTACTCTGCTTTTTTGTGCAAGTAATATTAACTTTACACATTAAGGTAAGCTTTTGTTTGTCCAATAGATACCTACATGTGCATTATTTTTTATTACAGTTGATCAATCAGTGATGAACAAACTACCCCATCATTGACCCCTATTGACTACCCTATTATTGATTATGCAGTCGAGTCACTGACAGTGTTTATTGGTTTCAGTGAATCAACAGGTGATATAGAACAAAACAAATTATAGCTGACATCATAGAACACGTTACAGATAAAAAATACAAAGTTTCTCTTTGAATATTATATTAATTTCATGCATTTATGTCTATACATACTAAAGCAATCTCACAATCTTATTATCATTTGGTATTATTCTGTGGTTTAAAGTGCCTCCCAATATGTCTGTATTAGACAGTTACTCAGAGCATCATATCCCATGTTCCAAAACTAAGTTATGCCTCTTCCCCCCAGCCCGACCCCCTTTAAAGTTGTAGTGTAGCACCCAGTGGGCAGGGGAATGTCAGGCATGGGATCTCGTACCTCCGTTACTCGTCACCGGGCTGGTGTGATGATCTGGGATGTCGTGGTGGCTTTCCCGGCTTCGTGTCTCGAGATGTACACCAATAAAGAGGGAAGATGATGGGGGTAGTAGTAGGATAATTGTCGTGAAGCCACCTGTGGTATGCGGCCAGAGATTAGCTGTCGCTGTCCTCCAGGGCGGATGGTAATAGCAGCAGAAATGGTGTCACTCCCCACAAGGGGAGCGGGCCCAGGGGAGGATGATGAGGTGAGTAGTGATGGCGATGGCCTTTGTGTTGTGAATGTTAGTTATGTTTTGGCTGCTGGGAGGCTCCCTCTGGTGGCCAGGAATGGTTTGGACTTGGACCAGGTGTGTTGTGCAGTGGGTGTTTCCTTTGCTAACTCTCTGCTTATTTAAATACTGGTCTGATTGCAGGCTGTTGCCGGATGTCAGTTGTTCTTTGTATCTCCAGCCTGCTTAATCCTGCTCTACACCACATCTTCCCCAGATAACTGCTTGCTCTTTATTTATTGTCTGGTTCTTTTGTTTATCTGGGTTTGTCATTTGCTGTGGTTGGTTTCAGTTTATTTGCTTGCAGGGATTTTCCCCCTTAGTGGATTGTTGAGGAACTCCATGCAGTTCTGTGTGGAGTATAGCTCCTTTGGGTCCATGTGTTTGTGGCTTGTTGACTTTGTTATGATTCTTGTTTTCTGTTCATTGGTATGACAAGGGCACCTGGTATAGGACGGAGTTCAGATCGTGTGATCTGAGGGCCTTTTTATACTATCAGGAAGTTGGTATTTTGCAGGGTTTTTCTCTGGCCACCATCAGTCCCTTTCCTGTCCTTTCCTATTTTAGTCAGCGGGGGCCTCACCTTTTGCTAATCCTGTCATCTACCTGTGTATTGTGTTTTTCCTATATCACCGCAGTCTTTGAATGTGGGGGGCTAGCTATTCTTGTCTATTTTCTGAGGCAGAGAGTTATTCATCTTTCCTACCTTTAGGATAGTTAGTTCTCCGGCTGGGTTTGCGGTACACAGGATGTTAGTTCACCCCTCGGCAACTTCTAGTTGTGATGGTTAGTAAGGGGATGGCGGCCAGATTAGTTGCCAATGCTCTTGGCACCTTTTGCCAATGATTTGTGGTGGTCTTCCATGGTTCCGGATCATAGTACATCCGGCCAACAAATTTAAAAGGTACTCTTAAGAAGGAAAAAAAAAAAAAGCTGCTGAGAAAACATGTTTATTTTTTTTTTCGTATTTTTCCTCTTCTTTTTTGGGTTCTGTGAAAGATTTCTTTTTCTAGCATGGATGAATTGGGTGAGCGTGTTGCTCATCTTGATGCTAAGGTTCGTCGTATAGAGTCTTATCTTGCACAGACTCCCCTTGCAGAGCCTAAAATTCCTGTTCCTGAATTTTTTTTGGGAGATAGGTCGAGATTTTTGAGCTTCAAAACTAATTGTAAATTATTTTTTGACCTGCGCCCTAAGTCCTCAGGGAATCCCGTACAGCAGGTTAAGATTGTCATCTCCTTGCTGCGTGGTGACCCTCAGGACTGGACCTTCTCTTTAGCGTCTGATGAGCCGATTCTCAGTGATGTGGACTCCTTTTTTCAGGCCTTGGGTTTATTATATGACGAACCCAATATTGTGGACCAAGCAGAAAAGGTCTTGTTGTCCTTAACTCAGGGTTTGGATTCTGCAGAAATGTTTTGTCAGAAATTTCGAAAGTGGGTGGTCCTTACCAAATCGAATGATGATGCGCTTGCGGCTCTTTTTCGGAGGGGTATTGCTGATGCTGTGAAGGATGTAATGTTAGGATTTCCTGTCCCTTCTGGTCTTGATGCCTCTATGACCTTGGCCATTCAGACTGATAGGCGTTTAAGTGAGCGCAGGAAGATACCTGCTGGTTTTGTGCCTGTGGAACAGCCTTTGGAGCCTATGGAGTGTGATAGGGTCCTTTCTAATGCTAGTCGGCAGGGGTTCAGACAGAGGAATAGACTGTGCTTCTATTGTGGAGACGCTTCTCATAACATCTCTGTCTGCCCTAAACGTGAAAGGAGATTGGCTACTTCTGTTACTGTGGGTTCTTTGCAACCAAAGTTTCTTTTGTCTGTCACATTGATTTGCTCATTGTCTTCCTTTTCTGCATTTGCCTTTGTGGACTCAGGGGCAGCGCTCAATTTGATGGATTTTGGGTTTGCTAGGGATTGTGGTTTTCCCATGGTTCCTTTGCAAACTCCTATTCCTTTAAGGGGCATTGATGCTACCCCTTTGGCAGAACATAAACCCCAATTTTGGACCCAGGTGCCTATGAGAGTTGCACCAGCGCATCGGGAAACTTGTACATTTTTAGTATTGTATAATCAACAGGATACCTTGGTACTGGGATTTCCGTGGTTGCAGACCCATAATCCGGTTCTTGACTGGAGATCCTTGTCGGTAGCTAGTTGGGGTTGTCAAGGTGTGCATCACGACCTTTCCGTGTCCTCCATGTCTGCTCAAGCAGTTGATGTTCCGGCCTTCTTGTCTGATTTCCTTGATGTATTTAATGACCAGGAATCTGATTCTCTGCCCCCACACCGGGACTGTGACTGTGCCATTGAGTTGGTGCCCGGTTGTAAATTTCTCAAAGGGCGGATTTTCAACTTGTCTGTGCCCGAACATGATGCCATGCGGTCATACATCAGTGAATCATTGGAGAAGGGGCACATTCGGCCCTCATCTTCTCCTTTGGGGGCCGGCTTCTTCTTTGTTGCTAAGAAAGATGGTTCGTTGAGGCCTTGTATTGATTATCGTCTTCTTAATAAAATTACGGTCAAATATCAGTACCCTTTGCCTCTGATGTCTGATCTGTTCTCTAGAGTGAAGAGTGCCAAATGGTTTACGAAACTGGATCTCAAGGGTGCATATAATCTCATCCGTATTAAGGAGGGTGATGAATGGAAGACGGCTTTTAATACTCCTGAGGGGCATTTTGAGTACCTAGTGATGCCTTTTGGGCTCACTAATGCACCCTCCGTCTTCCAGACCTTCATGAATGATATTTTTGGGACCTTATTAGTAAATTTTTGATTGTGTATTTGGATGACATCTTGATTTTTTGTGATGATTGGGACTCTCATGTGGGGCAAGTACGGGATGTTTTTCAGATACTTAAGGATAATGCACTGTACGTTAAGGGGTCAAAGTGCCTCTTTGGGGTGCAAAGGATTTCCTTTTTGGGCTTCATCCTGTCTCCCTCCGCTATCGAAATGGACCCGGTTAAGGTTCAGGCTATTTACGACTGGGTGCAACCGACTTCTCTAAAATCCCTGCAGCGGTTTTTGGGGTTTGCTAATTTTTACCATAAATTTATAGCCAATTTTTCTGCCATTGTCAAACCTCTGACAGATTTGACAAAGAAGGGAGCTGATGCTGAGCATTGGACCCCTGAGGCTATTGTGGCCTTCCAGGAGCTTAAAAGGCGATTCACTTCTGCCCCAGTTCTGCAGCAGCCTGATGTGTGTCGCCCATTTCAAGTTGAGATTGATGCCTCGGAGATCGGAGCAGGTGCTGTTCTGTCTCAACGAGACGCTACTTCGGGTAAACTTAAGCCCTGTGCCTTTTTCTCTCGGAAGTTTGCTCCTTCTGAACGGAATTATGATGTGGGGAACCGGGAATTATTGGCTATGAAGTGGGCATTTGAAGAGTGAAGGCATTGGTTGGAGGGGGCTAGGCATCAAGTTGTGGTGCTTACGGACCACAAGAATCTCATCTATCTGTAATCGGCCAAGAGGTTGAATCCTCGGCAGGCCAGGTGGGCTTTGTTTTTTACCCGGTTTAATTTTGTGGTCTCTTTTTTGCCGGGCACCAAGAATGTTAAGGCCGATGCCCTTTCCAGGAGTTTCTGTGCTGAGTCTTTGGAGGTCGTCGAACCGTCTACTATCCTGAATGATGGTGTAGTTTTCTCGGTTATTTCGCCTGATCTGCGGTTGGCACTGGCGAAATTTCAGGGGAATTAACCTGAGAGATGTCCTACAGGGAAACTGTTTGTCCCAGACCAATGGAGAGACCGAGTTGTCTCTGAGGTTCATTGCTCTGTTTTGGCTGGTCATCCTGGCATTTTTGGCACTCGAGATCTTGTGAGACGCTCTTTTTGGTGGCCTTCCCTGTCCCGAGATGTCCGTTGTTTTGTGCAGTCGTGTGGAGTTTGTTCTAGGTCCAAGCCCTGTTGTTCACGTTCACCGGCAAGGTATGGGTGGGGTCGGGTTCACAAACGAAAGACTACTAACAAATAAAGAAATAACGTGTGGAACACCATTCTAAGTCTGAACTGGGTGCAAACACCTAAAAAAACACTATGGTGTTCCAAACGTTATTTCTTTATTGTTAGTAGTCTTTCGTTTGTGAACCCGACCCCACGCATACCTTGCCGGTCCACATTATACATATACAGCCTGGGTCTCAGCTTCCCATACTTGGTAAGTTTTTTAACTGCATGAGAGGACACACATTAGCTAGGGACCCCAAAAATAAGAGAATATCGTGAAGAGGTTTTGGGGCTCTGTTGCATTGATCAATTCAATAGCTAAATTTCTCTTTATTCATATTTCATGGCAGTAATGCAGATTCCACCCTCATTTTTTCATTTTTGCATGTAGCTATTGTATTTTTCAGGCCAGTATTCACACAGCAGTTTCTGCTATTACATGTATTCCCCTTGCATAGTCACTAGTGTGCATACCTTCTCTCCATATAGGGAGGTCATTTGATGACCTGCGGGTCTGCCATGTATGGTGACCTGTCAGACTCAGCCTGCAGCAGGGTCAAACAGACGATCTGCAGCGTGACACTGCTTGTATAATGCATTGCTGTGCTGCTGCATGGCAATGCATTATACCAGCTCATTTCATGCAGCAGCCACCACAGCCTCCCAGACACTGTTCCGGGAGGTGTACTGTTTTCCCTCCCTGTAGATCTTACATATTATGAGGGACCACAGGTTATCTATGGGGTTCAGATCAGGTGAACAAGGGGCCGCCATGTCATTATTTTTCATCTTTTAGACCTTTACTGGCTTTTCTGTGGAGTACTTGGATGCATGTGATGGAGCATTGTCCTGCATGAAAATCATGTTTTTCTTGAATGATACCGACTTCTTCTTGTACCACTGATTGAACAAGATGTCTTCCAAAAACTGGCAGTAGGTCTGGGAGTTGAGCTTCACTCCATCCTCAACCCGAAATGGTCTCACAAGCTCATCTTTGATGATACTAGCCCATACCAGTACCCCACCTCAACCTTGCTGGCATCTGAGTAGGAGTGGAGCTCTGTGCCCTTTACTGATCCAGCCTCTGGCCCATCCATCTGGCCCATCAAGAGTCACTCTCATTTCATCAGTCCATAAAACCTTTGAAAAAATCAGTCAGATATTTCTTGGTCCAGTCTTGACTTTTTATCTTATGTTTCTTGTTCAAAGGTGGTCGTTTTTCAGTCTTCCTTACCTTGGCCATGTCCCTGAGTGTGTCACTAGCCAGGCAGTCACATACATACCAACATACTGTCATAACCGCTCCCCGGTTCCCGTGCGCCCGCTCCTCGGCTCCCATGCCTCGCTCTCCGGTCCCCGACGGCGCTCCCTACTCACCGCTCCAGTTTCTGCTTCCTCTCCCTCGCCTGCGCCCTCCCTGTGTCCTGTTCCCCACTCCCGGTGCCCCTCTGCGACGCAGGACACACTGCCGGGCACTAGTGATGAGCGAGTACTAAAAAGCTCGGATGCTCGAGGCTCGGGCCGAGCATCCCAAGATACTCGTGTACTCGGCCCGAGCACCGAGCCCAATGTAATCCTATGGGACACCCGAGTATTTTTATGAAATTACCCCTGGCAGCATGTAGAAACCCTAAAAATGTCACAAAACTCTCAGAAGAGTGCTCAAATGACATGGCAACAGCATGGGGAAGACCCCTTGAAGCATTTATCACTCAAAAGTCACAGCTGTGAACAATTTTGTCCGAGTTTTACGCCATTTTTACGGACTCACCAGAAAACCTTCCAAAATGACACCAAAATGAATTTTCATGGCGGAAATGTTAAGGGCACATACCCAATAGTGAGATAGAGCTGGTGTATGTTACTTTTTGAGATTAATACATGAAAGATTTTACGTAAAACATTGTGTGGCACTCCGATGTCCAAAACGCACGTTTTGTGCTTTTTAATAGCGATGTCGGTCATTTTTTTTTCATTCTATCTCCCGTCGGTCGGTCTCGCTCTGTCGGTCTCTCTCTGTCTTGTCTGTCCCCCTCTCACAGTCTGTCAGTCATTCTCTCCCCTCTCTCTTACTCACCGTTCCCCGATCACTGCCGCGGCGCTGCACAGCTGTTCACTAAACTCCGGCGGCTTTTCCTCTTTTGAAAAAGCCGGCCGCTCATTAAACAATCTCGTATTCCCTGCTTTCCTGCTTTTCGGCGCCTATGATTGGTTGCAGTGAGACACGCCCCCACGCTGAGTGACAGGTGTCTCACTGCACCCAAACACAGCAGCCGGTGTGTGTGTATACTGTGCAGTGAAATAAATAATTAAATTATTAAAAAAAACAGCGTGCGGTCCCCCCAATTTTAATACCAGACAGATAAAGCCATACGGCTGAAGGCTGGTATTCTCAGGATGGGGAGCTCCATGTTATGGGGAGCCCCCCAGCCTAACAATATCAGTCAGCAGCCGCCCAGAATTGCCACATACATTATATGCGACAGTTCTGGGACTGTACCCGGCTCTTCCCGATTTACCCTAGTGCGTTGGCAAATCGGGGTAATAAGGAGTTAATGGCAGCCCATAGCTGCCAATAAGCCCTGGATGAATCATGTCAGGCGTCTCCCCGAGATTCCTTCCATGATTAATCTGTAAATTACAGTTAAAAAACACACACACCCGAAAAATCCTTTATTAGAAATAAAAAACACTAACAAAGTCCCTCATCACCAATTTATTAACCCCGACAAACCCTCCATGTTCGGCGTAATCCACGGACCTCCAGCTTCGCGTCCAGCTGTGCTGCATGAAGGAGACAGGAGCTGCAGAATACACCACCGCTCTGGTCAGCTTCACATAGCAACTGAGGTGAGTATAGTGATCAGCTGAGCTGTCACTGAGGTTACCTGGATCCAGCGGTGGCCGCGGGTAACCTCTGTGACAGCTCAGCTGATTGCGCTACTCACCGCCGCTCCGGTCAGCTCCATGCAGCAACTGAGGTGAGTATAGCGATCAGCTGCTGTCACTGAGGTTACCTGGATCCAGCGGTGGATGCAGCGGTGGCCGCGGGTTACCTCAGTGACAGCTCAGCTGATCGCGCTACTCAACGCCGCTCCGGTCACCTCCATGCAGCAACTGAGGAGAGTATAGCGATCAGCTACTGTCACTGAGGTTAATCGCGGCACCGGTGGCCGTGAGTTACCTGACTGACAGCAGCTGATCGCGCTACTCACCTCAGTTGCTGTGTGAAGCTGACAGAAGCAGCGGTGTATTCTGCAGCTCCTGTCACCTGAATGTAGCAGAGCTGGACGCGACGCTGGAGGACTGAGGAGTACGCCGGACATGGAGGGTTTGTCGGGGTTAATAAATTGGTGATGAGGGACTCTGTTATTGTTTTTTATTTCTAATAAAGGATTTTTTCGGGTGTGTGTGTTTTTTAACTGTAATTTACAGATTAATCATGGAAGGAATCTCGGGGAGACGCCTGACATGATTAATCTAGGATTTAGTGGCAGCTATGGGCTGCCAATAACTCCTTATTACCCCGATTTGCCAACGCACTAGGGTAAATCGGGAAGAGCCGGGTACAGTCCCAGAACTGTCGCATATAATGTATGCGGCAATTCTGGGCGGCTGCTGACTGATATTGTTAGGGTGGGGGGCTCCCCATAACGTGGGGCTCCCCATCCTGAGAATACCAGCCTTCAGCTGTATGGCTTTATCTGGCTGGTATTTAAATTGGGGGGACCGCACGCCGTTTTTTTTAATTATTTATTTATTTTACTGCACAGTATAGATACGCCCACCGGCTGCTGTGATTGGGTGCAGTGAGACACCTGTCACTCAGCGTGGGGGCATGTCTCACTGCAACCACTCATAGGCGCCTGTGGGCGTGGAAAGCAGGGAATATGAGATGGCTGTGTGCAGAGCACAGCGCACCCGCCGGTATAAAGGCTCGGTCACGCTGTGCAGGCCGGCCAATCACTGCAATTCCACAACTAACAGGGCTGTGGCATTGCAGTGGTCTGCCAGCCAATCCCTGCATGAGGGCTGGCTCTCAAAAGAGCGCCAACATGCAGGGATGAAGACCACGAGTACAGCATGAGTATCGCGAAATTACTCGGTACCCGCCGAGTAGCCCAAGTACAGTGATACTCGTGCGAGTACCGAGTAGTAACAAGCATACTCGCTCATCACTACCGGGCACTCCTGCTTCTTCTGCACCGCTTCCTGCTCTAGCTTCTGGCACACGGGCCTCGCGCATGCGCATTAGGGCGCGCGCGCGGTCATTGACCCTCTCTTAAAGGGCCAGCGTCCTGAAACAGGATATTGCATAGGCAGGTACAGGGTATAAGAGGATTCTCCTTCCTGGTGGGCGGGGCCTGTTCTATGTGTTTAGTAAGCTAGGAGTTCAGGTCCCCATATTGCTTTGTCTTCTATTGACCCCTGTCTGTCTCGCAGAGCCTGTCCTGCCACGCCAGCCGCTCCTGACCACGTCTGCTCCAGTACTCCTGTCGGTGACTGTCGGCTGATGTTCCACCACCTCTTCAGTTCCGCCAGTCTCCGGTCCCTGGCTCCGTTTGGTGACCTGCCATCTCGCTCAGCTGGTTCCGGATTTCACCTGACCTTAGAACCCGGCCTCGGACCCTGAGCCTCGTCACCCGGACTACTGTCTAGAACTCTGTGTTCCCAGGGACATCTACTTCCCAGCTCTCTATACGGACTGTCCTGCTACCAGGAGTGCTTCGGCTGCCGTGCATCAAGGCCCTCTGGCGGGGTGACCTGCCTGGCTGCATCACCAGGGAAATCCGGTGTACGGTCCAGTGTTTCCACCACCCGGTCCTAACATTTACACCCCCCCACCCTAGACAGTAACAACAGTCAATCAAAAACCCTTGTTGCCTCCCTCCAGGGTCTGATGTCCACACCAGGTGTGGCGGAGCCAGGCGGTTGGCCCCACCCACCGAGGAGTTCACAGGCCTGGAGGCGGGAAAAGTGAGAGATCAGTTTTAGAGGTGGAAGTGAGAGGAGTAAACACTTGAGGTGTCTGGGTAGGAGCCCAGGCACTGACAGCAAGGTTGGCAGACGGTGGTGGCCGACTGCAGGAGTTGGTAGAACTCTGTGAAGCCGTAAGGACCGGGGTCGGGCGTTGGCCCGCCGGTACTGAACCGGGGAGTGGAGTGAAGCTAAGCACACAGGCAGGGCAATCGGACCCCGACCAGGCTTGGAGCCACCGTCAATAGTCAAATCTGAGTGTGACAGGAACCCCAGAGGTTTCCCAACAACCAAGTCCCGACAGAAGGCAACCGCTCACACCGTGAGGATATACAGCCACCGCCACAGGCTAGAGATCCAAGGGCCAGCGCCTGCGGGCAAAATGGGCTCCTACGGCAACTATACGCCGGGGAGCGGACTACCGGTGGGAAACCACAGGAGTCAGAACATTCTAAAAGGTGCAGGGAAAAACAGCCACCATCAGCCGTCCGGGGAGAGCACAACAACACTGCAGCCGGCTGCGGGACCCGTCCATCCGGCCGTTTTGGTTTACCAGAGACTCTGTCAGTGATTGTCTGAGTGAGTACACCAGTGTCGTCCGGCACTGCGCCGCGCAGTCCCTGCACCCCAGCCATCCAGCCTCCCCGTTACATCACCGGGCCCCGGGAGCACCAACCCCCCTACCCACGGAGAGGACAACATCCCAGCTGCACCCTACCATCTCTCCCGGGAACCCTGTTACCAGCAGCAGTGGTGCCATCATCACCACGTCCCGTGGGTAGCGTCGCGAACAATCTCCCTAAACATACCACCCCTTTTCACTCACGGGCGAGGAGCACCGCTCGAGTCCCCGGGTCCAGCCCACCGCTCGAGCCACCGAGCAGCAGCAGCAGAAGCCCCGGACCCGAGCAAGGCGAGCGCGTCCCCTCCGCCCGCGACAACTTGGCGTCACTAACAGGATAGAACTGATCTACTTACCAGTAGAAGTGCGCCTTGTGGTCTCCGCCGGCGGAGTCCGACCGAGAAATTTGAAGCGCCGCCATCTTTGGCGCGAAGATTTCCTGCTCGAGCGTCTTCCCCGAGCAGGGAAGGCGTGAAAGAGAAGCCCCGCCCTCTGAGAGGAAGTGCTGGAAGGAACCAAGGGGGGGCGGGTGAAGGCCTGCCTAATGTAGCTGAGGGCATAAAAAGCGGGGACGCCAGGAGTCTGCAACATACCCAGTTCCTGGAAGCAACTTGCAACATGTACGCACCACCTGAGAGGCCTGAGTCTCCGGAGCCTGCCCCCGGGACAGCGGCGTGGCTGAAAACGCAAGTGACGCTGCTGTGCTATCGTAACCGGGCCCAGGTACGGGACCTGCTGGATCGCTGGACCGCTGAGATGGAAGAGCTGGCTGCGGTCGTGCGGGCGCATGAAATAGAGTCCATGCTGGAAGAGCCGGTGAGTGACCCACGCCCTTGTGTCCCAGAGGGACCGGCCGCTGCGGCTGAAGGATTCGGTCTACCCCTGGCCCCTGCAGGGCCCACTCCATTGTCCGTGCTAGCCGCCCGTGCGGCCCCGCTCAGGCCGCCGTCCCCGATGGAGGTGACGGAGTCCGCGCTGATGCCCCGCCAGGGCCCGGAGACCCGAGAGGACGCCAGCCAACCAATAGCTGGAGCGGTTGACTCAGATGAACCGCAAGTCTGGGCTCAGTTGGAAACCGTCTCAGTCCTGACAGGTCCCGTCATTAGCCCCCTAGAGTCAGATGACAACGGCTCGGGGGCCAACACAGAGCCTGTCTCAGAGGAGGAGGGAATCTTCGGCTTGTATGACATGGAGGCCACTTACATACCTCGGAACGGAAATAATAGATGCCGGGCGGCCCTTCCCCATCGCGCCTGTCGTGCGCTGGAAGGGATGGAGCCTGTGTTTCTTCACCTGGAGCCGGGTGAGGAGTCTGGAAGTGAGCAGTAGTGGCAGCGGTCCTCAGTTGTCACCAAGTTGTCCCCGTTGGGACCCAAAGCACTTTGAATGAACACAAATCAGACCGAATTTCCCCTGATTGTCTACAGTGATTATCCTGGCCGTTGCCGGCAAGTTGTCCCCGGAGGGACCCTATGTGTTTTACCGCCCACATGAGAAACTGCTCATGGACATGGCCGAGAACTGGCAGGCCACCCACGAACTTGTGGGCTTGTAAATAGTTTGGTGGGCTGGTTTCAGTCAGTGCCACCTCCGGAGAGGCAGATTGGAGGAAGGGCCTGCAGCAGAGCAGGCTGGGGCCCGGCCACCACCAGGACCTGTGGCCATCCTCCGGGGGTCAGGGGTCCCCCTGGACGTGGGGTCCCCTGAAGTGCCAGCCGGGTGCAAGACACCGTATGTTACGGGGGGCTGTCTGATAATAACCGAAAGGAGTATCAGGCAGTCAGGGTCCACCGTGCAAAGACTTTGCTGCAGACTATGGCAGAGTGCAATACCTCTGTTAACTCACAGAAGGATATAATAAGAAAATAAAGCAATTCCTCCCTTACTTGGAGGGTGTGTGGAATGATCTCTGTTAATAATCACAGAGACAAAGGCAATGTGTGCGAAATGGCACCTACCTAGGTCCGCTCTTCTAGTGGTGCAAAAGAGACGAACAGCAGCGTAAGCCGCACAAAGCTCCTACCTGCGTTCGCTCCACTAGTGTGCGAGGACACGAACCACTAGATATGGCACCTGCCTAGGTCCGCTCTTCTAGTGGTGCAAAAGAGACGAACAGCAGCGTAAGCCGCACAAAGCTCCTACCTCTGTTCGCTCCCCTAGTGTGCGAGGATACGAACAACTGCCAGACGCAGTATAAGGAACGTTACCCTAGCGGCAACGTCCACCTACGAGTAGAATCACAAGGCCCAGCCAGACCATGTGCCTCAGGCACCTGCCTATGTCCGCTCCCCTAAGAGGTAAGGATACGGACAGCAGCCGAAGCTGTAAGGTATAAGAACGCTACCCTGCCGGTAGCGCTCACCTAGCATAGACAGAGGAATGCCTAGAGGAACGCGCACAGAGCGTCTACTCATATGCATGAACCAAGAGGACTGAGCACCATGCGGCGTGTGTCAGGGTCTTATATAGACTCTGTGCCTCATCCAAGATGGAGGACACCAGAGCCAATCCGCTGCCAGAACGACAGGAGTGACGTCATGCTGGCCTATCACCGAGCAAGACGTCACAAGCACATGACCAGCGACCAATCGGCATAGAAGGTGTCAGAGACATGTGACCTCGTGTCAGTAATGATGTCACCCGCACATGTGCAATGGCTCCAAGATTGGACTTAGTCTCCGGCGCTCGCACATGTGCAGTAGCAAGAAATCTGGACTTAGTCTCCAGCGCTCGCACATGTGCAGTAGCAAGAAATCTGGACATAGTCTCCAGTGCTCGCAGCAACCGTAACAGTACCTCCCCCTCAAGGGCCCCCCTCCCGGCGACGCAGATAATCGGCAACTAAGTCGGGAGCATGGACAGCCTCCTCAGGCTCCCAAGAGCGATGTTCCGGGCCATAGCCCTCCCAATCTATCAAGAAGAACCTGCGCCCTCTAACCATCTTAGAACCAACTATGGCTCGTACCTCATAGCTAGAGCGAGAGGAATCAGAGGCAGGAGAGTGCACTTCACGAGCGTGAGGTAAAATAGCCGGCTTTAGCAGTGAGACATGGAATTTGTCATGAATCCTAAGATGGACAGGTAACTTCAATTGATAGACTACAGGATTTACCTGTCGAAGAACCTCATAAGGACCCAGGAAGCGAGGAGCAAATTTGACAGAGCTCACTCTAAGTCTCACGTGTTTTGCAGAGAGCCACACAAAGTCCCCTGGAGAAAAGACAGGAGCCGGGCGACGAAACCGATCGGACACCATCTTCATACGGTCCTTAGCTGCTTGGATCGACTCTTGAGTCCGATCCCAAACCTCTCTGGCATTAGTTGCCCAGTCGGCCACAAGAGGAGGAGGTGCAGCAGCGGGAAACGGTACCGGTACCCTAGGGTGTTGCCCATTATTGAGTACGAACGGTGTCTGCCCAGTGGCCTCAGCCAGCGAATTGTTAAGGGCAAATTCTGCCCAGGGTAGGAGGGAGGACCAGTTATCGTGGTTCTCAGCAACAAAGTGTCGAAGGTATATAATCATAGATTGATTGGTACGCTCAACCAAACCATTAGTCTCCGGATGGTATGCCGAAGAGAGATTCAACTCAATTTGCAGAAGGCTACAAAGATCTCGCCAGAAACGGGAAGTAAATTGCGGGCCTCTATCACAAATGATACGATCTGGCATCCCGTGAAGTCTAAAGACATGCTTGAGGAATAGTTTGGCTAGTACCCTGGAAGATGGGATTCTCGATAACGGTACGAGATGAACCATCCGGGAGAAATGGTCCGTAATGACCCACACAAATCTATGTCCCTGTGAACATGGAAGATCACCCACAAAGTCCATGCCTACCACCTCCCATGGTCTATCTGGCACTGGTAAAGGATGCAAGAGCCCAGCCGGTCTCTGCCGTAATGGACGGTTGCGAGCACACGAGTAGCAGGAACCGACATATCTCTTGACGTGGCTGGCTAAGTGTGGCCACCAATACCACCTCTCCAGTAACTCTCGTGTCCGCCTAATACCAAAATGCCCACCCACCTTTGAGGTGTGGGCCCATGACAGTATATCATTCTGTCGATCAGGCGGAACAAAGGTCTTGCCCGGTGGGATTTGGTCTAACGTCACAGGGGAGAGCGTATGAAAAACCCTGGAGGGAAGGATAAGACGAGGTTCGTCAATCTCTTCCTGGGTAGAAAGCATAGAGCGAGACAGGGCGTCTGCCTTGTTATTCTTACTCCCAGACAGATAGTTGATGGAGAAGTGAAAGCGGGAGAAAAACAAGGACCAGCGGGCTTGGCGAGGATTCAGACGCTGAGCGGTTTGTAAGTACGTCAGATTCTTATGGTCTGTATAGACCTGGAAAGGATGTTTCGCTCCTTCCAGCAAGTGACGCCACTCCTCCAAGGCTAATCTCAAGGCGAGCAGTTCCCTATCCCCAATGGTATAGTTTCTCTCTGCCGGTGAAAAGGTTTTAGCAAAGAAGAAACACGGCCTTTTTCTACCTGCACCGTTCTTTTGATACAAGACCGCACCAGCACCCACTGAAGAGGCATCAACCTCTAAGAGGAAGGGCTTACTCTCATCGGGTCTTTGAAGAACGGGAGCAGTTGAAAAGTCTTTTTACTGCCTCAAAAGCCTGAGATGTCTCAGTAGACCAGGCTTTGGGATTAGCACCTTTCTTAGTCAAGGCCACCAAAGGGGCCACCAAAGTAGAAAAATGGGGTATGAACTGCCTGTAATAATTTATGAATCCTAAGAACCGTTGCACCGCCTTCAAGGAATGAGGTTCGGACCATTGCAGGACAGCAGAGAGCTTCGCAGGATCCATAGCCAGACCCTCTTGTGAGATAATATAACCCAAAAAAGGCAATGAGGACTGCTCGAATACACATTTCTCGAGTTTAGCAAACAATGAGTGCTCCCTTAAACGGGAAAGGACACGAACGACATCCTGACGATGAGTCTCCAGATCAGGAGAAAAAATCAGGATGTCGTCCAGATACACCACTACTGAGGATAACAATAAATCCCTGAACACATCGTTTACGAAGTCCTGAAATACTGCGGGTGCATTACATAACCCAAAAGGCATGACGAGGTATTCATAGTGACCGTCTCGGGTGTTAAAAGCGGTCTTCCATTCGTCACCCTTTCGAATTCGTACCAAATTATACGCACCCCGCAGATCCAACTTCGTAAAAACTTGAGCTCCTCTCAGTCTGTCAAAGAGCTCCGAAATTAAAGGTAATGGGTATTTGTTCTTTATTGTGATTGCGTTGAGACCCCTGTAATCTATGCAGGGACGCAAATCACCCTCTTTCTTCCGAACAAAGAAAAACCCAGCTCCCGCGGGAGAGACAGACTTACGAATGAACCCCTTCTCTAAGCTCTCTCTTATATAGGTCGACATGGCCTCCGACTCAGGTATCGACAGGGGGTAAACCCTGCCTTTAGGTGGAACCGAACCTGGGATAAGGTCTATGGCACAGTCATACGGCCTATGGGGTGGAAGAACCTCAGCACCCTGTTTGGAGAACACGTCAGCGAAATCCAAATAGAGTGTAGGTATGGGAGAGAGATCAGTTGATGCAACCGCAACGACCTTAGGTGGTAAGGGAAGACATCGGGACTGACATTTCGAACCCCAACTAATAATGCTGTCAGACTCCCAGTCAATGTGAGGAGCATGAGTCCGAAGCCATGGAAGACCCAGAAGGACGTCGTCTATACCCTCAGGCAAAACAAGAAAAGAAATCTCCTCTATGTGACCCTGAGACAGGGAAAGGCGCAAGGGGACTGTCCTCAATGTAATGGAGTCAGACAACATAGTTCCATTAACAACACGGACAGGAATAGGCGCCTCTAACATGATAGAGGGAATATTGTGTCCCTTTACAAATCCTGAGGACACAAAAATCCCGTCAGCTCCGGAATCCACAAAAGCCATAATAGGCCATGTATTCTCAGATAACGAGAGCTGACCTGGGATACAACACTTAGAGGGTGCAGAAGACGTCTCTAGTAACCCCCCTCTAATGGTTACTAGGCCAGGGAGTTTCCCTGACGACTAGGACACTTGTTGGCATAGTGCCCAGCCTGACGACATACGTAACATATAGGAGGACCAGACTTGCGTAGTCTGGAGAACGTATGACCTAACTCCATAGGAGTGGGAGATGTTTCAGATGCTGAGGAAGATGGTAGTGGACCCTCAACAACTGGAATAGCCCGATGCTTAGGGCGTGAGGAAGAGACCTCGAGTCTACGTTCCTTATGGCGTACATCGATCCTCGTTGCTACTGTGATCAAGTCCTCCAGAGAAGCAGGGACCTCACGAGTAGCAAGGGCATCCTTGACATAGCCTGCCAACCCTCTCCAGAAGATAGGAATCAACACCTTCTCTGGCCAATCTAGTTCTGCCACCAGAGTTCTAAAAGCAATGGCATAAGAACTAGTGGATAACGAACCCTGAGATAGATCTAACAGTCTCAGGGCCGCATCATGGGTAACCTGCGGACCCATGAATACCGCCTTAAGAGCATCAAGAAAGTCTTGATGTCTCAGAGTAACCACATCAGAGCGCTCCCATAGGGGAGTCGCCCATTCTAAGGCTTTGTCCTGAAGTAAGGAGATGATAAAGCCTACTCTGGACCTCTCCGTAGAGAAGCGAGAAGAGTTGACCTCTAGGTGTATCTGACACTGACTAATGAAACCACGACATGATCTGGCATCGCCAGAATATCTGTTTGGTAGAGCAAGTCGAGGATCATGTGCAGATGTCACCATGGTCTGAGGTTTATCCTCTATACTCTTGAGCCGTGACTCAAGTACTTGTATGTAACGGTGTAACTGCTGATATTCTGCCATAACTGCCAGACCCTTGGCTCAGTCCTAATGTTACGGGGGGCTGTCTGATAATAACCGAAAGGAGTATCAGACAGTCAGGGTCCACCGTGCAAAGACTTTGCTGCAGACTATGGCAGAGTGCAATACCTCTGTTAACTCACAGAAGGATATAATAAGAAAATAAAGCAATTCCTCCCTTACTTGGAGGGTGTGTGGAATGATCTCTGTTAATAATCACAGAGACAAAGGCAATGTGTGCGAAATGGCACCTACCTAGGTCCGCTCTTCTAGTGGTGCAAAAGAGACGAACAGCAGCGTAAGCCGCACAAAGCTCCTACCTGCGTTCGCTCCACTAGTGTGCGAGGACACGAACCACTAGATATGGCACCTGCCTAGGTCAGCTCTTCTAGTGGTGCAAAAGAGACGAACAGCAGCGTAAGCCGCACAAAGCTCCTACCTCTGTTCGCTCCCCTAGTGTGCGAGGATACGAACAACTGCCAGACGCAGTATAAGGAACGTTACCCTAGCGGCAACGTCCACCTACGAGTAGAATCACAAGGCCCAGCCAGACCATGTGCCTCAGGCACCTGCCTATGTCCGCTCCCCTAAGAGGTAAGGATACGGACAGCAGCCGAAGCTGTAAGGTATAAGAACGCTACCCTGCCGGTAGCGCTCACCTAGCATAGACAGAGGAATGCCTAGAGGAACGCGCACAGAGCGTCTACTCATATGCATGAACCAAGAGGACTGAGCACCATGTGGCGTGTGTCAGGGTCTTATATAGACTCTGTGCCTCATCCAAGATGGAGGACACCAGAGCCAATCCGCTGCCAGAACGACAGGAGTGACGTCATGCTGGCCTATCACCGAGCAAGACGTCACAAGCACATGACCAGCGACCAATCGGCATAGAAGGTGTCAGAGACATGTGACCTCGTGTCAGCGATGATGTCACCCGCACATGTGCAATGGCTCCAAGATTGGACTTAGTCTCCGGCGCTCGCACATGTGCAGTAGCAAGAAATCTGGACTTAGTCTCCAGTGCTCGCAGCAACCGTAACACCGTACTCGTTCCTGCTCGGGTAACCTGGACCTGGACTGGGGAAGAGGGGTGCTGCCCATTTCTTAGGGGCAGCATCAAGGATCAGGTTATTTGGGTGGGGGAGCGGATCACCATGAACCCGTCCGTTTTAATAAAAAAAAGTTTGAAACGTTAAAGCACTGTAACTCCCGTAAGGGAAGATTTCTAAAAAATGCTTATGTTGGATGTTTATATGTTATTTATCTTTTACAGAAACAAAAATAAAACCAGTGATGGATGGGCAGTCCGCGGACGGTCTGCATTTTACCAAGAGGGAGTGTGACGCCCTGGACTAGCCAGGTAGTCACATACATACCAACATACACACCCCCCACCCTAGACAGTAACAACAGTCAATCAAAAACCCTTGTTGCCTCCCTCCAGGGTCTGATGTCCACACCAGGTGGGGCGGAGCCAGGCGGTTGGCCCCACCCACCGAGGAGTTCACAGGCCTGGAGGCGGAAAAAGTGAGAGATCAGTTTTAGAGGTGGAAGTGAGAGGAGTAAACACTTGAGGTGTCTGGGTAGGAGCCCAGGCACTGACAGCAAGGTTGGCAGATGGTGGTGGCCATCTGCAGGAGTTGGTGGAACTCTGCGAAGCCGTAAGGACCGGGGTCGGGCGTTGGCCCGCCGGTACCGAACCGGGGAGCGGAGTGAAGCTAAGGACACAGGCAGGGCCATCGGACCCCGACCAGGCTTGGAGCCGCCGTCAATAGTCAAATCCAAGTGTGACAGGAACCCCAGGGGTTTCCCAACAACCAAGTCCCGACAGAAGGCAACCGCTCACACCGTGAGGATATACAGCCACCGCCACAGGCTAGACATCCAAGAGCCAGCGCCTGTGGGCAAAACGGGCTCCTACGGCACCTATACGCCGGGGAGCGGACTACCGGTGGGCAACCACAGGAGTCAGAACATTCTAAAAGGTGCAGGGAAAGACAGCCACCATCAGCCGTCTGGGGAGAGCACAACAACAACACTGCAGCCGGCTGCGAGACCCGTACATCCGGCCGGTGAGTACACCAGTGCCGTCCGGCACCGCGCTGCGCAGTCCCTGCACCCCAGCCATCCAGCCTCCCCGTTACATCACCGGGCCCCGGGAGCACCAACCCCCCTACCCACGGAGGGGACAACATCCCAGCTGCACCCTACCATCTCTCCCGGGAACCCCGGTACCAGCAGCGGTGGTGCCATCATCACCACGTCCCATGGGTGGCGTCGCGAACAATCTCCCTAAACATACCACCACTTTTCACTCACGGGCGAAGAGCGCCGCTCGAGTCCCCGGGTCCGGCCCACCACTCGAGCCACCGAGCAGCAGAAGCCCCGGACCCGAGCGTGGCGAGCGTGTCTCCTCCGCCCGCGACACATGTATAATAAGTATATTGTGATCAAAATACTCATTTGCCTAATAATTTTGCACACAGTGTATGTGTTTGAGAAAGCAGAGCAATTAACTGCATTTGAGAAAGCAGTCACACAGCTGGCTGCAGAGTTGTGGACCACTATCCAGGCCAAATTTAATCAGTGGCTGTCTCTACTGAACCTGGAGCCAGGGAAAGTCGTGTGTGATAACAGTGCAAACCTGGTGACATCACATGTTCATTGCATTTCTCACGTGCTCAACCTGGTTGCACAGAAATTTCTAGGCCACTGTTCTGGCCTAGATGCGCTGCTGCAGAAGGCACAGTCGTTATGTGCTCACTTTTTAAAATAGAAATGCCAGGCCACATCCTGTGTGTTGCATGGACCATACCTCACTGCTGTGCAATAACACTATGGTGAAAGGGGTCTGCTGTCTGCCTGTTGTTTTGCTGTCTGCCTGAAATATTTTTAAATCTCTAGACTTCAAAATTTGTGTCTTGTCTGTACTGGCTGGGTATGGGAGCACCAGCCCTACACCTGTGTTTCAGTCACCTCTATATTTGTTATGTGAATGGTCTAGGAGGCTACGCTAAAACAGTAGGGCTGCACTGTAAAATATATTTTTGTTGCTTTGGAAGCTTTTTGACCCCTTTAAAGGTGTTTTATCTGCCTTATGTTTGGCCTCACATTGAATCCACTGAGGTTTGAAAAGGTTCTACAAACAGTTCGGCGAACATAACGTTTGTTCGGTAAGGCTTGGCGAACTGAACTTTGAAAGGTTCGCTCATCTCTACCTGCGATCAATATTAATTGTGGAATTTAGGAGGTTAAACAGCTAGGGACGGCATGGGAACTATGTCGGGAAAGCCAATATTTGGCAGCGATCATGGCAGGCACTGCGCCTGTGCCCCCTCAATCGCCAGGACGTACCTATATGTCCTTGGTCAGAAACTACTTCCTTTCCAATTCGTATAGGTATGTCCATGGTCGTAAAGGGGTTAAATACAGTTGCTTCTACCCTTAGTTGCAATAGAAACAGGAAGTCACTGCAATGTTTGCAATAAAAATTATAAATGTTTTCATCACAATTGTGGTAGATCTTTGCCCCCACTGTAGCACAAATATTCAACAGATGCTTCCTAGTCGTTCTATGTAGTTCTCTTTTGGTTAACAAGATATACAAGTATACAAGAGAGAGTAAAAAAAAAATTGGGAATCAGGGTCCTTTTACTTTCATTATGCTGCTCTTGGATTAGGTTGCAAAAACCTGTGACAGATTATCTTTGATACATCTGGGCAGTCAACACTTTTCTTTTCAATAATGTTCTAAAATGTAAAAATGGTTTAACCAGTGTGCACAAGATCGTGAACCTGAGGGGGTGAGAAGCTTGCTTTTTGACTGACACTCGTAGATGAGGTTGCAATGACAGATTACCCAATTGTAGAATATTGAGTAGGTGATTTTATCTGTCTTCTCCATAGCTCCCAACCATCCCATATTCAGCTGGACTGTTCTGATTTGAGGGCTCAGTTCGCCAGTCCTAGAACTTCAGGACTTTTTCTCGACTTCCTCCTACCTCTCCTTGCATAGTTCATCCTCCTCGAGGGCAGGGCAGGAATCTATCTGCATGAGCATGAATTAAATAAATAATTATCTTCTCTGCTCTCCCATGGCTCAGATTCAAGATCTTTTAGTTTGTAGGCAACAGCTCTAACAATAAGCCACAGCCTCCATTGAGGAAGAGGAGAATTTGGTATTCTTGAGCTGGATTACAGGCAGGGAACCCATAAGAAGATTATACAGGTACATAGAGATACAGTGATACTGTATGTACAGATGTATTTCTATGTACCTGTATTCTAGAAATTATGAAAAGGTAAGATTTTGTCATATTTGTCTCCCAGTAATTGTAACGACCCAAACAACACAGTGATCAGTTTAATTATGGTAATTGGTAAATGGCGTAAAAACATGGCATGATTATTTTTCTCTATTAAATCCATTAAAAATTTTATAGAAAAATGTAACTCTGACTACAATCATACCTAGCGTAAATGTTGCATTTTTTTCTGGTCCTTTTTTCTGCATGTTTGTTTGCACCACATGAAACAATTTTTGGGTGTTTGCTGATTTTTCAGTGTGTTTTACCCTTATTTGATGTGTTTGTGGTGCAGTTGGGAAGCCTTATGTATAATGCTAATTGTCAATAATTAATACAACAGAAAAGGTTTGATTCTGCATTTAAAAATGTAACAGCATTTTTTTCTCTTGTGCTTTTTCAGACTTCAGAGAGAAGTTTATAAAGGAAAAAAAACACAACAAAACTGCATAGTACAAAAGCGTCCATAGAGGCACCGAGGGATGAGATTTCTTGAAATCACATCCACTTTGCTTGAACATTAAAGGCTTCTTTACACGCTGCGATATCGTTACTGATATCGCTAGCGTGGGTACCCGCCCCCATCGGTTGTGTGACACAGGCAAATCGCTGCCCGTGGCGCACAACATCGCTCAGACCCGTCACACTACTTACCTGCCTAGCGATGTCGCTGTGACCAGCAAACCGCCTCCTTTCTAAGGGGGCAGTTCGTTCGGCGTCACAGCGATGTCACTAAGCGGGTGCCCAATAGAAGCGGAGGGGCGGAGATAAGCGTGACGTAACATCCCGCCCACCTCCTTCCTTCTGCATTGCCGGCGGCCGCAGGTTAGGTGAGGTTCCTCGTTCCTGCGATATTAGTTACATAGTTACATAGTTACATAGTTACTTAGGTTGAAAAAAAGACCTAGGTCCATCTAGTTCAACCTTCCTCCACCAGTTCTACATTTAGTCACTAAGTCATTTATAACCAACAATGTTTTGTGTACTGAGGAAATCATTCAGCCCTTTTTTAAAAGCTGTTATAGTATCTGCCATTACTACCTCTTGTGGTAGGGCATTCCACAGTCTGACTGCTCTAACTGTAAAGAACCCTTTCCTATTTAGCTGTTGGAATCGCTTTTCTTCCACTCGCAGTGAGTGCCCCCTGGTCCTTAGTACTGTCTTTGGAAGAAATAAGTCATGTGCCAGTCCTTTATATTGACCACACATGTATTTATATAAATGAGATCTCCTCTGAGACGTCTTTTTTCTAAGCTAAACATATCTAACTTTTTCAACCTGTCATCATATGGGAGGCCTTTCATTCCTTGTAATAGTCTAGTTGCCCGCCTTTGAACTGACTCTAACTTCTGAATGTCCTTTTTAAAATGTGGTGCCCAAAACTGGATCCCGTATTCCAGATGTGGCCTTACAAGTGATTTATAGAGGGGTAACAATACGTTGGGATCACGGGATCTAATCTCTCTTTTTATACACCCTAAAATCTTGTTTGCTTTAGCAGCTGCTGCTTGACATTGAGTGCTGCTGCTCAGCTTATTTGTAATGAGAATACCCAAGTCCTTCTCCTGTTCTGTAGTCCCGAGTTTACTTCCATTTAATGTATACGCAGCTATAGGATTACTCCGTCCTAGGTGCATTACTTTACATTTATCAACATTAAATCTCATTTGCCAAGTATCTGCCCATTCTGACATTTTATCCAGATCTTTTTGTAATATTGTACTATCCAGGTCAGTTTTTAATATCCTACATAGTTTGGTGTCATCGGCAAAGACTGACACTGTACTATCAATCCCATCCACAAGGTCATTAATAAAGAGATTAAAAAGAATCGGTCCAAGCACAGATCCCTGCGGCACCCCACTGCTGACTATAGCCCATTTAGAGAATGTACCATTTATGACTACTCTTTGTTTCCTATCTTTTAGCCAATTCCTTACCCAGTTGCATATTGTGTCCCCTAGTCCTTGCTTCTGGAGCTTTAGTATAAGGCTATTATGTGGTACAGTATCAAATGCCTTTGCAAAGTCCAAATAAATCACATCAGCTGCATTACCAATATCCAGGTTTGAACTTACCCCCTCAAAGAACCCCAACAGGTTGGTTAGACACGACTTATCTTTCATGAATCCATGCTGTTTGTCAGTTATCATATTATTTTCTGCAATATATTTTTGCATGTCATCCCTTAAAATGCCCTCAAAAACTTTGCATACTACTGATGTCAGGCTTACTGGACGGTAGTTGCCTGGATCTACCCTCTTACCTTTCTTAAATATCGGTACCACATCAGCAATCCTCCAATCCTGAGGCACCAACCCTGTTACAAGTGAGTCTAAAAAGATGAGATACAGCGGTCTGTCGATTACGGAGCTCAATTCATAGTGATGTGTGCTGCAGCAATAACGAGGAACTACATGGTACACACAGCAGCAACGATAATTGGGAATAGGGGGGCATGTCACCGATTAGCGATTTTAAACGTTTTTGCGATGATGCAAAATCGCTCATAGGTGTCACACGCAACGACATCACTAAAACGGCCGGATGTCCGTCACAAATTCCGTGACCCCAATGAGATCGTTTGAGCGATGTCGTAGCATGTAAAGCGGCCTTTAGTAGTGTTAATGCTGTGTTTTTCTGCAACTTTTTGTTTACAGAAATCTTGCTGCATCTAAATGTTCAAGCAAAGTGGATGTGTTTTCATGAAAACTCTACTCACTCTACATGTAAAGACGCTGCTGAGCTGTGCAGATTTGGTGTTTATTTTTTCTATAGAAGCTTCTACGTGTGTTACAATTAGTGTTGAGCCACCCCCCTAGTGTACGAGTTCGGTTCGGTTTGTCGAACGGTGGCTCAGTTGGCGAACGTTCGACGAACACCTTCGAACCCCATTGAAAACAATGGCAGGCAAACAAACAAATAAAAACACATTATACATATACACATACAGTTAATAAACACTGCCATTATACTTACAGGTTCCCGCGACGCGTCCTGCACTCTGTCTCCCACCGCTTTTCCTTCCAATCATCACTAGGTCCTTCCGTGATGTCGTCATAGCATATAACCAGTCACGTGTCTATTATCTCATTGGCTACAGACTGGTTACATGGCTAGACGTCATGCTAGGTCCTGTCAGTGCATCTCTCCAGTACGCGGTGCTCGTTTGAGCATCTCCGTGTACCGGCGAGATGCTCTGGCACATGGTCGACTCCCCTTCCCTGCATGTCTGCGCTCTTTACAGAGTCATCCCACATGGAAGGACTGGATGCCACAGCCGGTGAATAGTGGCACCGGGAATCACGTGATCGGAGATCACCGTTGCTATAGTAACCCGCCTGTCAGATTACTATTTCAATGGTGGCAGCAGTGACGTCACCGCTTACAACCCGCAGCCTCTGCTCACTCACTGAGTGATTAGACTGCACGGGAGCAGCAGCGTCTTCTTCCCATGCAGTGCTGTCTGATGTAGCAGAGCTTCATGCGTTGAAGGAGAAAGAAGACAGAAGACCAGGATCGTGGAGGGATAAGAGGGAGTAATAAACATGGAGTCTCTAAGTGTGGCTGTGTATTTATTTCTATTAAAGTATTTTTTCTCTGTGTGGTGTCTTTTTTTTAACCCTTTATTGGAGATTCTTAATGTCCGGGTCAAACTTACCTGACATTAATAATCTCTGGCTTAATACTAGCTAGTAAAACAAAGTTAGTATTAACCCATTATTCCCCAGTGAGCCACCCGTTACCAGGGCAGCTGAAAGAGTTTGATACAGCGCCAGATAATGGTGCTTCTATGAAAGCGCCATTTTCTGAGGCGGCTGCGGACTGCAATTCACAGCAGAGGAGCCCAGAAACCTCGGGCCAACCTGTGCTGCGGATTCCGATCCCCAGCTGCCTAGTTGTACCTGGCTGGACACAAAAATTTGGCGAAGCCCATGTCGTTTTTTTTTTTAATTATTTCATGAAATTTATGAAATAATTAAAAAGGGCTTCCTTATATTTTTAGTTTCCAGCCGGGTACAAAAAGGCAACTGGTGGTTGGGGGCAGCTATACCTGCCTGCTGTACCTTGCTAGCATACAAAAATATGGCGAAGCCCACGTCATTTATTGGTGGGCAAAAAACTCCTACATACAGTCCTGAATGGAGTATGCTGAGCCTTGTAGTTCTGCAGCTGCTGTCTGCTCTCCTGCATACACTAGTGAATGGAGCACCAACTGGGACCCTATATAACAAGAAAAAAACAGCATAAAAACAACCTCCACTCAAAAATATTATGTATTGCAAAGTGTGCACAGTACCAACATTCCAAGCTGTACTATTGAAAAAATGAGATTTTTGGCAAAAAATTGCAATTTTTCGAGCCACCCCGCCAACGTCACGGCAAATCTCCTGGGGCAGTCCTAACACTAAAATATTTTTATTTAAAGTGTGCCATGTGGCCTCACATATGCAAAATTAGGACTGCACAGCACGTACCTTGTGCTTTTCAGTCACCGTCTCCATGACTGATTCATGGTTGTGGGCGGGACAGGCCCGAGCACATGCTGCTTAGAATAAATAGCCAGTGGACGGGGTTGGATGGCAAGTGTGAACAGCCACCAACCGCCAAAAATCAGGACAGATGGAAAAATAAACATGAGGTGCACTGCAAGATGAGAACCAACTGGGACCCTATATAACAAGAAAAAAACAGCATAAAAACAACCTCCACTCAAAAATATTATGTATTGCAAAGTGTGCACAGTACCAACATTCCAAGCTGTACTATTGAAAAAATGAGATTTTTGGCAAAAAATTGCAATTTTTCGAGCCACCCCGCCAACGTCACGGCAAATCTCCTGGGGCAGTCCTAACACTAAAATATTTTTATTTAAAGTGTGCCATGTGGCCTCACATATGCAAAATTAGGACTGCACAGCACGTACCTTGTGCTTTTCAGTCACCGTCTCCATGACTGATTCATGGTTGTGGGCGGGACAGGCCCGAGCACATGCTGCTTAGAATAAATAGCCAGTGGACGGGGTTGGATGGCAAGTGTGAACAGCCACCAACCGCCAAAAATCAGGACAGATGGAAAAATAAACATGAGGTGCACTGCAAGATGAGAACCAACTGGGACCCTATATAACAAGAAAAAAACAGCATAAAAACAACCTCCACTCAAAAATATTATGTATTGCAAAGTGTGCACAGTACCAACATTCCAAGCTGTACTATTGAAAAAATGAGATTTTTGGCAAAAAATTGCAATTTTTCGAGCCACCCCGCCAACGTCACGGCAAATCTCCTGGGGCAGTCCTAACACTAAAATATTTTTATTTAAAGTGTGCCATGTGGCCTCACATATGCAAAATTAGGACTGCACAGCACGTACCTTGTGCTTTTCAGTCACCGTCTCCATGACTGATTCATGGTTGTGGGCGGGACAGGCCCGAGCACATGCTGCTTAGAATAAATAGCCAGTGGACGGGGTTGGATGGCAAGTGTGAACAGCCACCAACCGCCAAAAATCAGGACAGATGGAAAAATAAACATGAGGTGCACTGCAAGATGAGAACCAACTGGGACCCTATATAACAAGAAAAAAACAGCATAAAAACAACCTCCACTCAAAAATATTATGTATTGCAAAGTGTGCACAGTACCAACATTCCAAGCTGTACTATTTTCAATAGTACAGCTTGGAATGTTGGTACTGTGCACACTTTGCAATACATAATATTTTTGAGTGGAGGTTGTTTTTATGCTGTTTTTTTCTTGTTATATAGGGTCCCAGTTGGTTCTCATCTTGCAGTGCACCTCATGTTTATTTTTCCATCTGTCCTGATTTTTGGCGGTTGGTGGCTGTTCACACTTGCCGTCCAACCCCGTCCACTGGCTATTTATTCTAAGCAGCATGTGCTCGGGCCTGTCCCGCCCACAACCATGAATCAGTCATGGAGACGGTGACTGAAAAGCACAAGGTACGTGCTGTGCAGTCCTAATTTTGCATATGTGAGGCCACATGGCACACTTTAAATAAAAATATTTTAGTGTTAGGACTGCCCCAGGAGATTTGCCGTGACGTTGGCGGGGTGGCTCGAAAAATTGCAATTTTTTGCCAAAAATCTCATTTTTTCAATAGTACAGCTTGGAATGTTGGTACTGTGCACACTTTGCAATACATAATATTTTTGAGTGGAGGTTGTTTTTATGCTGTTTTTTTCTTGTTATATAGGGTCCCAGTTGGTTCTCATCTTGCAGTGCACCTCATGTTTATTTTTCCATCTGTCCTGATTTTTGGCGGTTGGTGGCTGTTCACACTTGCCATCCAACCCCGTCCACTGGCTATTTATTCTAAGCAGCATGTGCTCGGGCCTGTCCCGCCCACAACCATGAATCAGTCATGGAGACGGTGACTGAAAAGCACAAGGTACGTGCTGTGCAGTCCTAATTTTGCATATGTGAGGCCACATGGCACACTTTAAATAAAAATATTTTAGTGTTAGGACTGCCCCAGGAGATTTGCCGTGACGTTGGCGGGGTGGCTCGAAAAATTGCAATTTTTTGCCAAAAATCTCATTTTTTCAATAGTACAGCTTGGAATGTTGGTACTGTGCACACTTTGCAATACATAATATTTTTGAGTGGAGGTTGTTTTTATGCTGTTTTTTTCTTGTTATATAGGGTCCCAGTTGGTTCTCATCTTGCAGTGCACCTCATGTTTATTTTTCCATCTGTCCTGATTTTTGGCGGTTGGTGGCTGTTCACACTTGCCATCCAACCCCGTCCACTGGCTATTTATTCTAAGCAGCATGTGCTCGGGCCTGTCCCGCCCACAACCATGAATCAGTCATGGAGACGGTGACTGAAAAGCACAAGGTACGTGCTGTGCAGTCCTAATTTTGCATATGTGAGGCCACATGGCACACTTTAAATAAAAATATTTTAGTGTTAGGACTGCCCCAGGAGATTTGCCGTGACGTTGGCGGGGTGGCTCGAAAAATTGCAATTTTTTGCCAAAAATCTCATTTTTTCAATAGTACAGCTTGGAATGTTGGTACTGTGCACACTTTGCAATACATAATATTTTTGAGTGGAGGTTGTTTTTATGCTGTTTTTTTCTTGTTATATAGGGTCCCAGTTGGTTCTCATCTTGCAGTGCACCTCATGTTTATTTTTCCATCTGTCCTGATTTTTGGCGGTTGGTGGCTGTTCACACTTGCCATCCAACCCCGTCCACTGGCTATTTATTCTAAGCAGCATGTGCTCGGGCCTGTCCCGCCCACAACCATGAATCAGTCATGGAGACGGTGACTGAAAAGCACAAGGTACGTGCTGTGCAGTCCTAATTTTGCATATGTGAGGCCACATGGCACACTTTAAATAAAAATATTTTAGTGTTAGGACTGCCCCAGGAGATTTGCCGTGACGTTGGCGGGGTGGCTCGAAAAATTGCAATTTTTTGCCAAAAATCTCATTTTTTCAATAGTACAGCTTGGAATGTTGGTACTGTGCACACTTTGCAATACATAATATTTTTGAGTGGAGGTTGTTTTTATGCTGTTTTTTTCTTGTTATATAGGGTCCCAGTTGGTTCTCATCTTGCAGTGCACCTCATGTTTATTTTTCCATCTGTCCTGATTTTTGGCGGTTGGTGGCTGTTCACACTTGCCATCCAACCCCGTCCACTGGCTATTTATTCTAAGCAGCATGTGCTCGGGCCTGTCCCGCCCACAACCATGAATCAGTCATGGAGACGGTGACTGAAAAGCACAAGGTACGTGCTGTGCAGTCCTAATTTTGCATATGTGAGGCCACATGGCACACTTTAAATAAAAATATTTTAGTGTTAGGACTGCCCCAGGAGATTTGCCGTGACGTTGGCGGGGTGGCTCGAAAAATTGCAATTTTTTGCCAAAAATCTCATTTTTTCAATAGTACAGCTTGGAATGTTGGTACTGTGCACACTTTGCAATACATAATATTTTTGAGTGGAGGTTGTTTTTAGTGAATGGAGCATGCTGAGCCTTGTAGTTCTGCTCCCCCTGTCTCTCCCTCCAGCATACAGTCCTGGATGCAGCATGCTGAGCCTTGTAGTTCTGCAGCTGCTGTCTCCTCTCCTCCATAAGGCTCAGCATACTCTATCCAGGATTGTATGCAGGAGCTTTTTGTCCCCTAAAAAAATTACGTGGGCTTCGCCATATTTTTGTATGCTAGCCAGGTACAGCAGGCAGCTACGGGCTGCCCCCAACCCCCAGCTGCCTATTTGTACCCCGCTGGCAACCAAAAATATAGGGAAGCCCTTTTTTTTTATTTCACGAATTTCATGAAATAATTAAAAAAAAAAATGACGTGGGCTTCACCCAATATTTGTGTCAAGACAGGTACAACTAGGCAGCTGGGGATTGAAATCCGCAGCGCAGGGTGCCCAAGCTTTCTGGGCACCCCTGTTGCGAATTGCAGTCTGCAGCCGCCCCAGAGAATGGCGCATTCATAGAAGCACCATCTTCTGGCGCTGTATCCAAGTCTTCCAGCTGCCCAGTGACGGGTGGCTCACTGGGTAATAATGGGGTTAGGGCTAGCTATATATTATCAACTAGCCCTAAGCCCGAAAATCATGGTGTCACGCCAATATTAGACATGGCCACCATGAATTTCTAGTACAGATAAAAAAAAACACAACACAGCGAAAAATATTTTTATTAGAAATAAAACATGGGTCAAGGGTCCTGCACCGTCCAATCCGGATCCAATATCATCTGATCGGTTTGCTGGAAGGCAAAGCGATCAGATGATGTGTCAGGTTCAAGGGCCTGAATCACATGACACAGTAGCTGATTGTATAAACGGCTTTTAAACAATCATCTGATGCATCAGTGCAAAAAAAAAAACAAAAACTACACACTTCAGTGCAGACTCCTGTCCGACAGCATCAGCTGATAGTTTAGCTGGCCGAGCGGTAAAAAGCCGGCCATCCTGGCTGGTATCAAAATTGGGGGGAACCGCAGTTTGTTTGTTTTTTTTTATTATTATTTATTTATTTTACTGCACAATATAGACCCGCCCGCCGGCGGCTTTGATTGGTTGCAGTGATACAGCTGTCACTCATCATGGAGGTGTGTCTGACTGAAACCAATCATGGGCGCCGGTGGGCGGGGAAAGCAGGGAATACCAGATTGAATAATGAGTTGCAGCCATTTTCAAAAGAGGAAAAGCCGCCAGAGCTTTGTCACAGCTGTGCGGCGCCACGACCATGATCGGTGAGTAGGAAAGAGAGAGGGATTGTGCTGGGGACGTAGAACGCATGCAGATACGCAACATTCGCACATAGCCTTACTGTGAAAAGCCACGCTTTTGGTGATCAAACCGTTATCGAACGGTAACTCGAACTGCCGAACTTGAAGCAAATCGTTCGAGTTCGTCGAACGACTCGAACACCGCCCAAAATCTCTCAAATTTGAAATTGGCGAACGGATCAAATCGAACATCGCTCAACTCTAGTTACAATGTGACAGCAGGATAGCGAGGGATAGGAGGCTCTTATACTGTCTCTGAAACTAAAGAAATCTGGGCTATCCCTAACCTCCAGATTACCCCTGATTGTGGAGATGCCTGAGTCTCATGCCTTACTATTCTATACAGAACTAATCTGGAGTGAGATGGTTACACAGGTAGAGACAGGGAAAAAGAAAACTCAGACACACTGCAAACTCACAAGAACAAACAGCAAGAGACTAAAGGGAAAAGCAAGAGAAGGAAAGCAGCAACTAACGGACAAGAAGTTTTAAAACCACAACCACTGACAGCAATAAAGTAAAACAATCATCAGTAGTCTGGATCAGAACACCTTATCAGACCAGTATAGCAAAGCTATAGCTGGCTTTAAAAGAAAATTCCAGCTTGCATATATAGGAGGGGAGTGCATGTGACTGGCTCCCTCACAGCATGGGATCAAAGAAGACTAACAAGCAGTACAGGAGATATAAACTATTGCTAGCCTGCCTATGGACTACCAGTCTCTGGGTGGATGCCCAAGTCTTCCAGCACTGATCACAGACATCAGAGAAGTTCACATGCAGAGTGCATGATTCTGCAGTCTCCCTAGAACCCAAAACCACCATGACAGCCAATGATGTTTGTAAAAACTTCCTTGTGACAGTACCCCTCCTTTAAGAGGGGCCTCTGGACCCTCAAGACTCATTTTATCCTGATGAAGGCGATGGACACTCCTAACCAGGCTCTCAGCATAGATATCAGAGGCTGATACTCAAGTAGTTTACTCATGGCAATAACAATGCATATGAACCAAATAGTCCAACGAATGGTGCACAAAAATGGAATCAACAATTTTTGAAACCTGAAACTCTAATGATCCATCTACTAGGACTGAAGGCAGAGGTAAGTGAAGAGAGGTTCTAGAAGCTATGTATTTTCTAACAGACACCTGTGAAATACATTATGGATTTTAAATGATGCCAGTAGTGCAGGATGGAAAGCCACAGGGTTAATGACCACAGTAATCTGAAACCAGGTCAATAACTTCAATGAAGTTATTTTGAGTTTAATATTCTTGGTAGATACCGACACCAGATCACCCACACACAGGTCTGAACCAGGCACATGTCTACAGTAAGCTGCACAATTATATTTAGAACCGATGACACGCAAATTTTCCTGAATCTTTTCCCATGTGGATGATAAAGATGAAATAAATCCTCCCCAGGTACCTCTAATGAGTATTTCTTAATTGTCCATAACTAAGGAAGCCAACCATAGGCACAAAAAAATGGTGATAGCCCAATTTATTAATGACAACGGTTATTAATGGCAAATTCATAGCGAGGAAGGAAAGAGGAACACTGCTCCTTATTATAAGATACAAAACAACATAAATACTGCTCCAAATTCGGATTTTGACATCCTGTTTGCCCATTAGACTGATGGTGGAATGACAAAGAATGGAATAACTTAATCCCTAACCCGATGTGTACTGTAGCTAGGAGAGCAAGGAGCCAGCGCTCAGCAGTGTGTGCGGCTCCCTGCTCTCTGCACATGTAGCTGCAGTACACATCGGGTTAATTAACCTGATGTGTACTGTAGCTAGGAGAGCAAGGAGCCAGCGCTAAGCAGTGTGCACTGCTCCCTGCTCTCTGCACATGTAGCTGCAGTACACATCGGGCTAATTAACCCGATGTGTACTGTAGCTAGGAGAGCAAGGAGCCAGCGCTAAGCAGTGTGTGTCGCGGGCGGAGGAGGGGACGCCGCGCTCTCCCTACTGCTCGGGTCCGGCTGCCGCTGCGGCCTCTGCTGCTCGGTGGCTCGAGCGATGGGCCGGATCCCGGGGACTCGAGCGGCGCTCCTCACCCGTGAGTGAAAGGGGATTGGGTTTTGGGATAGTTTATTGTCCGTGACGCCACCCACGGTTGTGGTGATTTGTTAACACCACCGCTGCTCTGTATGGGGAGCCCGGGAGTGATGGTATGGAGCAGCCAGTTGTTGATGTGCCCCTCCGTGGGTAGGGGTTGTGGTGCTCCCGGGGCCCAGTGATGGGATTGGAATGGTGGACAGGCGGGTCTGGGGCCTGTGGAGGTGCAGGGGCGCAGGGGCAGCGCTGTGCCGCACGGCACGGAGGTACTCACTCAGCCAGTAAACACGACACAGTTCTCGGTAAACAAACGGCTGGTTGGACGGGTCCCTCGGACGGTTACGGTGCTGCGGTTCCCTGCAGTTAGCGGTGACGGTCTCTTCCCTGCACCTATGTAAAGTCTCTTTGGTAGCGATGGGTCCCCACCGGTTACCCGCTCCCCGGCTTGGATAGGTGCCGGAGGAGCCTCTCTCTTGCCCGCAGGCGCTGGCGGTGTCTCCCCTTAATGGTCGGACTGTTGCCTTCAATCGGGACTTGGTTGTTAGGAGACAGAGGTCCCCTTCACTGACGGATTTGGCAAATTATGGCGACTCCTAGCCTTGCCGGCATCCGAAAGGCCCCTGCCCTGGTGCTGACTGTTCTTCGTATACTGCTCCGGTACCGCCGGGTCACTACCCGTCCGCGGTCCTTCCAGCAACCTCCAAGCAGTCCCCCTGCAGACTATCACCGCCGTCTGCTGACCTTGCTGTCACAGTCCGGGGCACACACCCGGACCAACTTCAGGCTTGCTTAACTGTTTCTTTTTACTTCTTTACTCCTCTTACAAGCTCCTCTCTTTTGCTCCACTACCACTTCACTTCCTTCTACTTTCACTTCCCTAACTTCACTGCCTGGTTCTCCCGCCTCCAGGGCTGTGAACTCCTCGGTGGGCGGAGCCAACCGCCTGGCCCACCCCCTGGTGTGGACATCAGCCCCTGGAGGAAGGCAACAAGGATTTTGGGTTAGATTGGTGTACCTGCAGGGAATGTGGGGTGCATGTGATGTTGTGACCTGTGACCCCTGGCTTGCCCAGGGCGTCACATGTGCGCGGCTCCCTGCTCTCTGCACATGTAGCGATGTTATGATCGCTGCTTCGGCTGCTGTGTTTGACAGCTAAGCAGCGATCATAACAGCGACTTACAAGGTCGCTGTTACGTCACAGAAAATGGTGACGTAACAGCGACGTCGTTGTCGCTGTCGCTATGTGTGAACCAGCCCTTAGTTTGGCAATTAGCTGAGTTTTTCTATCAGATACACTATTAGAAGGAACTCACTGGAGTTTAACAACTTCACAAATAAAGACCTAAGTTAAAGTCTTGGCATTAGGTAAGGATTGTAAGTGAATAAAATTGTTACGCTAAGTACAGGGAAGTACCAAGGAAATGGTGGAAGGAAAGGGAAACCCTGTGTCTAGGCAAGGGGGAGATGGTAACCTCTGGGCCCTGGATTCCACACCTAATGACCAAGCTAGATTCCTGGCCCTAAGCTTACCCTGATCTGGGTCCTAGATAGGGAGCAGATTGGATGACCTCTTTGTCAACCCCACTAGGTACTAAAGGACAAAGGGAAAGGGATGAAAACCAAGCAGAAATAATAGAAGGTCAGGGAGCAGTTTGCACAGCCAAACACTGTGACCTTCTATAGCAGGACTGTCTGTCACTAATGACACACACGTGACAAAAATGTGTCATTTTAGAAAACCTATAAACAATAAGCAAACTGACCATATTTCTGGCGGAGGACGGTAAATCCTTTATGAAATCCATAGAAATGTTTGTTCAAGGTTGACTGGGAACACTCAAAGGCTGCAAACATCTTGAAGTACGAGAATGAGATTCTTTAGAGCACATACAGGGGGCACAGGAAGATGCATAGGCTACCACATCCCTCCAAATTTTAGGCCACCAAGAGCGACATAATATTTGATCAAAATTTCCTTTCACCCCTTGAGTTATGATGATTGCCCAAGACCTTAAGTCAATGATTCATATGGACAAAAACCTTGTTCACCAGAACCTCAGACAGTGCATCACATTGAGATTCTGTTATCTCCCATTTAAAATCCATACCATGTGCCGACATCACCACTCACTTCTGAAGAATGGTGACATGTTTCTCACAGGGTTTTTCCTCAGAAAACTCCTGGATAAAGCATTGGCCTAAATGGCCTAAATGTATTTAGAACCAGGATGAAAAGTTACATAAAATGAAACCTATTGAAAAACAATGACCACAGATCTTGTCTCGATGTAAACCGCCTTTAAATACTCAAGGTACAAAATATTTTTATTGTCAATAAGTACTATAACAGGATGCATATGTGGCGCCCCTGACCTGGTCAGGCACCACTGAGTACTGCACCCATGCTGGGGACAGTACAATACAGGTAATCCAGAAGGCTGACCGGGGTGTGGAACACAGGCGCATAGTGATCAGGTCTCACACATGTACCCATGAGAGGACCCCTGGGGATCCCAGGAGGGGGAAAAGCCTTCACCTTCACTGGAATAGTGGAGGGGGCCAAAAGCCTCCATCTCCTCTCAAGGGGTGTGGTAAGAGAGTCTGGTTGCTAGGTGGCGTAGGCAGGCACAAAAGGGAAAAGAGAAGGAGGAGTAAACAGTCTAGAGTCTGCAGCAGAGTGTGGAGGAGTGAGGAGCAGGAAAGTGAAGCTCAGACAGGAGCAGCAGTGAAGGTCCCAGATGTGAGCCAGGCAGTGCAGAGTCCAGGGAGCTCGAGTGAGGAGCAGATCCCGTGGGCTGCTGTAGTCTGACAGCGTCCGCGCAGTGGCTACCGACGGGGGAGAACGGTCAACTAGGAGTGCTACCCGAAATCCATCTTCAGCTAGAGAGAGGGCAACGGAGTGGGAAGTAAGGAGACTGCTAGAGAGTACCAGGCCCAAACGGGCGGCAGATCCCGAAGCGGAGATAGATCCAGCTTTCTTTTGCTAAACCTGCCGGTGTGGGGCTCTCAAAGCCCACGCCACAACACCACAAAAGCCGCAGCCACGTAGCCACAGTTAGGGCCCATAGGTCACAGGAGGCAAGCAGCTGGAGTGGCCTGGTCCAGGCGACAAGCAAACGGCAAACGAAGGGGAGAGAGGCTGCAGCATCTTCCCTGGGTGACCCCCATAGGGACTCAAAGTCGGGGTTACCCCAAACCACCAAGGGCTAAGGAAGGCGAGTTAGTAGTCACCCTCACAAGTCAGCCTGAAGGACACCTGGTTCCCACTTGGTTCATCCCAGCTACGCCCGGGTCACTCACCCTGCCATCAACTGTGAGTAAAAACCCTGAAAGACATCCTGCCTGTGTTGAGTCATTCTGCGCCTTGTAGTTCTACGCATCTACACAGGGCCCTGGGGCTTGCCTCACTCTCAGGAGGCTACTACAACTGGCTGCACCCACCATCAGCCCCAGGCATCCCTTAACCTGCAGTGGCGGTCCCCCACTGACCGCAAATCTGAGAGTGGCGTCACGACAAACTACAGAGAAGGTTTCCTACCTGTGACCAGACAGATCCAGCTACGTGGAGTCCCTGAAGGTAATGCACCGACACAGCGTTTGACGGGGCTCCACATCTGGCGTCACGAACAGGATAAGGACTAGACCTGTCCAGACAGGTGACCATGTGCCTGGGCGGTCCGCTTGAAAAATTGGAAGCGCCGCCATATTGCCACCATGAAAAGCGCGCTGAAAAACAACAGCAGCCCGCGCTGGAAGAAGTTACCGCCCACGAAGAGGTGTGGCTACCCAGAGATCCCCTGCAGGGTTCTGACCTCGCTTGTGAAGAGAGCGGAAGCGTCCAGAGACGGCGGGAAGGACAGAGAGCCACAAGCCTGCTGCTGCAGAGAGAAGAAATGGAGTCCGGACGTGGATACCCAGAACCAGGCTCTGCTGCCTGGTGGTGCCGGGAGCTTGCTATCTTCTGCGATCAGCTGGAGGCCAGGATTATGCGACAGCTCAGTGAGGGACGCACGGAGCTTCTGGAGATGGCTGTGGCGGTTCGGACCTATGAAGAGGGAGCCGCGCGACGCATGCCAGATCGAGCGGCGACGACTCAGATCCCGATGGTGCCACCGATGGGTGAGTCCAGAGTTGCCCCGGCCAGCGCAAGTGCTCCGACCCCTGCTGCTACGACCGCGGTCCCAGAAGAGGCGCCTGGCGCGGCGACGCTGAGCGAGGCCGCAGCCACGCTAGGTGCGGCCCGCCAAATCCAGGCCGCCGCAGCGACACCCCGCCTGGCCCGCAAAGGTCCGACTGCCACGGCGATACTCATCCGTGCCGCAGGTGTGACGCTGACCCAGGCTGCCACCCTGCTGAGCCCAGTCCGCCAAGACCCCACCGCAGCAGCGACGCTCGTCCGAGCCGCAAGTGAGATGCTGAACCAGGCCGCAGCCCCGCCAGGTGCGGCCCGTCAAGCCCCGATCACTGCAGCGACGCCCAGCTCCACCTGCACGGACCCCATTGGGGATGTGACGCCAATTCAGACCGCGGCTGCAATGCCCAGTCCGGCCCGCCAAGAACTGGCCGCAATAGCGACGCAGATCCAGGCCGCCGCCACGCCAGGCTCGGCCCGCACAGACCAGGCCGCCGCCACGCCAGGCTCGGCCCGCACAGACCAGGCCGCCGCCATGCCAGGCGCGGCCCGCCAAGACCAGGCCGCCGCAGCGATGCCCTGCGCGGCCCGCCAAGAAAAGACTACATCACCATTTACCCCGGCCTGCAAGGCCAGAGCAGACACCGCTCCCCAGTCTAAGGAGGTCCCTGCAAGGAAATCCCTGATAGGTGAAGACCCCGCGTACTGGCAGCTGAAGGCTGACATGGAGGCCAAGTTTCCACAGGAGATGGTGGACCAGTACATGCTCCCTCCGCACACCCCTAAGGCAACCCCTGCGGCAACCACGCCGAAGAGTCCACCGCCTGGGCCAGCTGAGGAACACTCATCCCTAGCGCTGCCACGACCAGAGTGCAGCGAAGAACTAAGGGGGAGAGGAGGGCAAGAAGTTGAGGAGTTGCCCCCGGAGCCAGCAGCAGTGCTAGTCCCAGAGCCGGAGATGCTGCCATATTCCCGCTGGGACGAGGAAGACCTGACACCTCCTGCTGAAGAAGACCTGCCCAACTGCCCCACCTGGGAGCTTGTAAGCTGCACTTCGCAGAATCCAGCCCGCAAGACACAGCGCCGCAGTAGAACCCAGTCTTTCCCTGCACCGCCATCCCCAGAGCAGAGAGAAGTCACGGCCAGAGACCTACAAGAAAAACGGTTCCTGAGAAGAGCCAAAGCACAGATCAGAGGACCCCTGCGTCGAGGAATTGTCGAAGATTTCAGCCTCAAATCAGGATACGGCTTTATAGTATCACCTGGTGTGAAGGAAGGGATTTTTGTCAATCGAAGGGATGTGAGAGCCCACCTGCCCAGAGGACACCCTGGAAGAAATTTGAAGATAGGAGACTCAGTGGAGTTCACTATGCATCAGGGAGAAAGAGGCTGGTATGCCCTGGATGTTGCACCATGTTCTAGAAGTCCTTGCAGAAGCCCTGCAGTCACAACAGAAGATGAAGACAGAGACACTGAAGAAGAAAGAAAATACAACGAACCCACAGACGAAGAAAGAGATCAAGAAACCAGCAGGTGCCGCGGCCCTACAGGCCCAAGCCCTGGTATGGAAGAGTAGAGGAATCTGCATAAAGTAAAGCATACAGCAAGTTAAAGTTTTGAAAAGTTGGAAGTTTTGCAACGTTTACGTTTAAGTATGTGCCCACATAAACTTGTGTGAGAAAACCATAAACCTTAAGGCTATGAACTGGCTATAGCCACAAACTCTCGCAGTGTAAATAGTTACACCAGAGGGCACCACCACCACCAGAGTCAGCCTGTTTAGGGGCTTGGCTCGTCTGCAACCAGGAGGAGCCCGTCCGTATATAGGGCCTTGGCTCGCCTGCGACCAGAGAGCATGCCTGCTTATGGGGCCTGGCTCTCCACCACAAAGAGGGTACCTGGTCAGCACCAACTGTGGAGGCCGCCTCTACATCCTGCCAGAAGAGGCTGAGGGCGCGGATCCACCAGGCCAGGTATACCCTGAAACCACCAGCCCATGAAAGCCGCCTCTACATCCTGCCAGAAGTGGCTGAAGGCGCGGCCAACGGGAGAGGCAGATTGGAGGAAAGGTCTGGGGAAGTAGATGGCCCAGATCTGGTTACCAAAAGGACCGGTGACCTGCCTCCTGAAAGGGTTTGGGTGGGTTAACGGACTTGTGGGTGGAGGGTGGTGATGTATGGTACCTGGTGCTTTTAAAATGTTTTACATGTTTTAATGTTTTATGCATTTTTAAAATGTTGTCTTGCAGCCCGAGGACGTGCTGGTGATAACTAAGGGGGAATGTGGCGCCCCTGACCTGGTCAGGCACCACTGAGTACTGCACCCATGCTGGGGACAGTACAATACAGGTAATCCAGAAGGCTGACCGGGGTGTGGAACACAGGCGCATAGTGATCAGGTCTCACACATGTACCCATGAGAGGACCCCTGGGGATCCCAGGAGGGGGAAAAGCCTTCACCTTCACTGGAATAGTGGAGGGGGCCAAAAGCCTCCATCTCCTCTCAAGGGGTGTGGTAAGAGAGTCTGGTTGCTAGGTGGCGTAGGCAGGCACAAAAGGGAAAAGAGAAGGAGGAGTAAACAGTCTAGAGTCTGCAGCAGAGTGTGGAGGAGTGAGGAGCAGGAAAGTGAAGCTCAGACAGGAGCAGCAGTGAAGGTCCCAGATGTGAGCCAGGCAGTGCAGAGTCCAGGGAGCTCGAGTGAGGAGCAGATCCCGTGGGCTGCTGTAGTCTGACAGCGTCCGCGCAGTGGCTACCGACGGGGGAGAACGGTCAACTAGGAGTGCTACCCGAAATCCATCTTCAGCTAGAGAGAGGGCAACGGAGTCGGAAGTAAGGAGACTGCTAGAGAGTACCAGGCCCAAACGGGCGGCAGATCCCGAAGCGGAGATAGATCCAGCTTTCTTTTGCTAAACCTGCCGGTGTGGGGCTCTCAAAGCCCACGCCACAACACCACAAAAGCCGCAGCCACGTAGCCACAGTTAGGGCCCATAGGTCACAGGAGGCAAGCAGCTGGAGTGGCCTGGTCCAGGCGACAAGCAAACGGCAAACGAAGGGGAGAGAGGCTGCAGCATCTTCCCTGGGTGACCCCCATAGGGACTCAAAGTCGGGGTTACCCCAAACCACCAAGGGCTAAGGAAGGCGAGTTAGTAGTCACCCTCACAAGTCAGCCTGAAGGACACCTGGTTCCCACTTGGTTCATCCCAGCTACGCCCGGGTCACTCACCCTGCCATCAACTGTGAGTAAAAACCCTGAAAGACATCCTGCCTGTGTTGAGTCATTCTGCGCCTTGTAGTTCTACGCATCTACACAGGGCCCTGGGGCTTGCCTCACTCTCAGGAGGCTACTACAACTGGCTGCACCCACCATCAGCCCCAGGCATCCCTTAACCTGCAGTGGCGGTCCCCCACTGACCGCAAATCTGAGAGTGGCGTCACGACAAACTACAGAGAAGGTTTCCTACCTGTGACCAGACAGATCCAGCTACGTGGAGTCCCTGAAGGTAATGCACCGACACAGCGTTTGACGGGGATCCACACATACCTCCTTTCAAAAGGTGTCACCCCCTCCTCAAATGCTAATTTGATCGCAAGTAATTCCCTCTAACCAATATCGAAATTACGTTCTACCGAAGATAGTTTCTTAGACAAAAAGGCACTTGGACGCAGCTTACCAAGAGATGGACTCTGAGACAACACAATTGATACACCCACTTCTGACGCATCAACCTTCACCACAAAAATCTAAAATACATCAGCCTGTATTAATACAGGTGCCTATGAGAAGCAATTTTTAAGACGGTCAAACACATACAAAGCCAGGACGTTTCATTTTAATATAGTCTGTAATTTAGTGAGATCCATCCAAAAACCTTCTGTTGAATTTATATTACTCAAAAAGGAAGTTCTTTTACAGTGAATGCACACTTCTCAGGTTTAGCACACAATCTATCTTAGAATTTATAGTACCTGTCTGACATTATCCATTTGAGACTCATAATCCCATGAGTATATGAGGATGTCATCCAAGTAAATTATTACAGTCTTCCCCAAAAGACAAGAAATACATCATTAACAAAGTGTTGGAAAACAGCAGATGGATTAGTAAGCCCGAATGACTTGACCAGGCTTTTTAAGTGACCCTCCAGCGTATTAAAGGCCATGTTCCGTGGGCAGCATGGTGGCTCAATGGTTGGCACTACAGCCTTGCAGCGCTGGGGTCCTGGGTTCAAATCCCACCAAGGATAACATCTGCAAGGAGTTTGTATGTTCTCTCCGTGTTTCCTCCGGGTACTCTGGTTTCCTCCAACACCCCAAAGACATACAGATAGGGAATTTACATTGTGAGCCCCAATGGGGACAGTGTTCCTGATGTATGTAAAGCGCTGCGGAATATGTTAGCGCTATATAAAAATAAAGATTTAGTTATTTATTTTTATCTTCCACTCATCCCCCTGTTTTACCTAGATCAGAAAATATGCATCACTAAGGTAAAGTTTAGAAAACTAATTAGCACTGCCAATCTGATTAAAAAGGTTAGCAATATGTGGAGGAGGATTAGGGTCCCAAACCATTATTTGGTTGAGCTCTAGGAAGTCCAGGCATGACGTAAGCCACCCTCTTTCTTTTCAAGAAAAAACAATACAGCTCCAACTGGTAACAAAGATGACCTAATGTGATCCTTCTGTTTATCCTTCTGGTAAACTCTCTGTTATGGCCCAGTCACACTAAACAACTTACCAGCGATCCCAACAACGATACAACCTGATAGGGATTGCTGGTAAGTTGTTAGGAGGTCGCTGGTGAGATGTCACACTAAGCAACGCTCCAGCGATCCCACCAGCAACCTGACCTGGCAGGGATCGCTGGAGCGTCGCTACACATGGAAGCATGCTGCGCTTGGTAACTAAGGTAAATATTGGGTAACCAACCTGATATTTACCTTGGTTATCAGCGCACACCGCTTAGTGCTGGCTCCCTGCACACCTAGCCACAGTACACATCGGGTTAATTACCCGATGTGTACTCTGCTAGGTGTGCAGGCAGCAGGAGCCGGCTTCTGCGGATGCTGGTAACCACGGTAAACAGCGGGTAACCAAGAAGCCCTTCCCTTGGTTACCTGATATTTACCTTCGTTACCAGCATCCGCCGCTCTCACACTGCCAGTGCCGGCTCCCTGCTCTCTGCACTCCTAGCCAAAGTACACATCGGGTTAATTACCCGATGTGTAGTCTGGCTATGTGTGCAAGGAGCAGGAGCCGGCACTGACAGCTGAGAGCTGAGAGCGGCGGATGCTGGTAACGAAGGTAAATATCGGGTAACCAAGGTAAGGGCTCCTTGGTTACCCAATGTTTACCGTGGTTACCAGCGTCCGCAGAAGCCGGCTCCTGCTGCCTGCACATTTAGTTGTTGCTCTGTCGCTGTCACACTGAGGGGCACTGCAGCCAAAATTTGAGATGCTGCCACTGCAGGCCCTCTATGCTAATTTTAGGAGGTTCTCCCCCTAAAAAGACACTCACCAGATACCCCTGCTCCTGTGGTATGACCTGCTCTTAGCCCCGACTCCCAGATATATGTCACGGGACTGCCCAGCTTCCGGTCTCTCTGTTCCTGGACCCGGACCTGTTTGGGCGGCCGGTGGCGTATACCCACTTTGGAAGGCGGTAAGAGAGCTATCAGCAGGGAGGGAAGAGTTTTGCCCACGGCGCTTTAGCTGTGAGCGGCACCCTCCTTGCTGAGGCACAGGTGACATGTGCCGGCGAGCGGTGTTCTCAGGGAAATACCCGCCCGCCTGTGCTCGCCGTCTGTCACAAATCCCCCATCAGCAGGGAAGGAAGCGTCCTACTCACAGCGCTGTTAGTTGTGAGCGGCTTCCTCCCTGCTGAGGCTCCAGCTAGGTGTGCCGGCGAGCGGCGTTCTGAGTGAACTACCCGCCCGCCGGTCAGCTGGAGCCCGCCCCTCAGTTTGAAAAGAGCGTGAAAGCGCTCTTTGCTTATGGCGCCGCACACCCGCCGCCCTGCCTCCGCCAGCGGTGGGTGCGAGTGCAGGCTGTGAGCCGGCGCGGTCCCTGATGCAGCGCAGGTGGAAGCGCTGCAGCGGAGGACCCGCCGGCCTTGTGGGAGTAACAAACCCCATGCCCCTGCTCCCTCCACCACCCTGTCACCGCTGCCCTGTCACAGCCGGTACAGGGGAGCGGGGAGAATGCGGAGGCAGGCTGCGGATGGGCACAGCCTCTGATGCAGCTAGGATTGGAGGTGCTGCATTGGTGTATGTGCTGACTGCAGAAGTCAGCAGAATCCACCCATCCCCTATTGGTATCCCCAGACAAGTTAAAAAAATAAATAAATAAATAAATAAATTATAAAAAATAAATAAATAAATTATAAATAAAAAATAAATAAATTAAATAAATAAATTATAAATAAAATAAATAAATAAATAAATTAAATAAATAAATTATAAATAAAAAAAAAAAAAAAAAGCTGATAGTCATGAAGGAGCTAGGGGTCATCTGGGTATCCCGGTCAGTGGGGTGAATTAAGGGGTGTGGTTAGGCCCCACTTCAACTTTGCAGGGTGGGGGGGGAGGTAAGCTGAGACATGTGCATTTGCAGTATTGAAGGGAGAAGTTACAGCAGGTGGCGTAGCCTCCACCTGCTGATACCATCCACTAGTGCCAGTGATTTTCACCCCTCTCCTCTTTAGGGGTCAGCATGACACCTTAGGATGAACAACCCTCACTCACTTGAACAATCCCCCACCTCCCCTTCTGTGGGTAGCAGCTTGGATCGGACTCTGTCCCCCCCACCTGGGGATATGCACGGGCGTTGGGGCCCCGGGTGTCATGAGTCACATGTAGAGTTAGACCCCCCTTTTTCTTCAGACTAACCCCTGGTGCGGTCCCGCGGCGGGATGATGAGCATCTGAGTGTACATTGGCCTGGACAGCGGAGTGCTGTTGGAATTGGGCAGGAACATCCGGAGTCCGGCCGCCCCCTTTTATCCTGCACAATCTGGCAAGTACCATTACGTGGGATTGCGGGGTGGAATAAGCGCCCTGGGGGGGGGTCACGTGATGTCACTAGGCAACAGGTTTTCCTCCCTATTCAACATTCTGTAATTAAGTTATGTGTGACCGACACTATAGGTGTACTGAGGAAATCATACACCCGCCGTAATAGGCGCTATAGTAGCTGCCATTACTACCTCTTGTGGTCGGCATTCCGCAGTCTGATTGCTCTTACTGTAAAGAACCCTTCCCATTTAGCTGCGGTAGGAGGAAGTAATGTTCCAGTCCTTTATAGTGACCACACACGATTTATGCATAAAAATGAGATCTCCTCCTCCATTCCTTGCAATAATCTAGTTGTCTCCTTGAACCGACTAATCTCAGAATGTCCACCCACCGCCTTTTTGATAACAAAAAAAAAAAAAAAAGTCAAGTCAAAACTGGATCCCAGATTTTAGATGTGGCCTGTCAAGTGATTTATAGGAGGGTTACAATATGTTGGGCTCACAGGATATCACCTCTCCTTGGTATACACTCTAACTTAGTGCTGTAGTTAACAAGGCGTAAGCTATGTTTGTCACTGATAACTTTATGGTAATAGCAAAGTGTATTTCTGTGCATTTTCGTGTTTGTTGGAGTTTCAGTTTAACAGACGAAAATGAACATGTGAGATGTGAAAATTGGCATTTTTATGTAATTGCATAATTATGCCCACTAATATTTCCTGAGCAATTATGTCCACATAAATAGCCTCAAAAAAAAAAAAATAAAAAAAAAATACACAATTTTAGTTTAGGTCTCAGGTGTGCACAACTGACCAGTGTTTTCCCATGTGTTAGTAGACAGCAATCATTCTAATACTAGACTGTAGAGGGTGCCAAGTAGCTTCATTATTTGAAGCACCTATTATGAATTTAAAAAAAAAAAAAAAAATATGAAAAAGCCCCTCCCTTTGGTTTTGACTTTTGTTTTGGAAGGTTTTGCCGCATGGAAATAGCGTTTATCGGTTATTACCCATCGTATGGAGGTTTATCTTTCGGCCCCTGCGGATCCATAGGTATGAACTTCAACTTTGCGGGTAAGGTCATTTCTATTGCTGTCATTGTTTCCAAGGCGCTTTTCCTAGGCTTCCGGTGTAGGACTAAGCGGCAGGGTCACGTTACCCGGTATCGGTACATTGGTCCAACCCTAGGTGCGGTAAGATTAAACTTTATTTTCCGCTACATGGAATCAGGCACCTGAAAAGGAGGAACTGATTGTGTAGCTGAATTTTTCTTTAAGCTTCAACGGCTACATTCGCTTCAAGAGCAGTAACGGCTGAACCGATAGGGGGTGTATTTAACAGCAGCAGGTCTGGCTGTTTGGGTTTGTTTTCAACACAACGTTTTTTATAAAAAAAAAAAAAAAAAGTGGTATTATCAGTTGGTTACCAAGCCCGGGGGGAAAAACCGTCTAACCACCTATTTACAACTTCCCTTATCAGTAGTGGGCTGTTTAGGCTTTTCGGTTTTTAGAATGCGCATAAGTCAACGAAAGGTTAAAGTCATACCAGGTATCCAGTTGCCGTGATAGTATTGTTTACTCCCTATTGATTTTCCAATCCCAGGTATCCTCGTTAACTCCGTCCGCTGGCAGGTCCAAAGGTTTTGATTCCTTAAATTCGTAATGGTACTCCCATTGAAAGGAGGCCGATGACACGGCCTCTCGTTACAACACAGACATGATGGGCCTATAGTAGGGTATGCAGCGAGTGGGGTTTACCAGGCGGGTGAAAAGCATGATGATTTTCAAGTGATCCCTTGCTAATATATAACCGGCAGTATTTAGTGATTCTACTTCACCAACGGGTACCGTTTTTTCCTGTTGTGAGCAAACTGGTACGGGGTTTTGCCTCGCAATTTTTCAGTTGCAGAACTGGACCTGCGCGACCAAGGCCTAGTGGGACCCACGGTATGGAATGGGTAGTGGATTAGCGGCAGGTGGGTGGATGTCAGGAGGCCTAATACTCCTGGCTGTTTGTCGACCTAATAAGGTACCGGGCCGGGTGGTTACACCCATTGTGGTTTTGATCTTAAAGCTTAGTCACACAGGCTGAAGAAAGGCCTAGGTCTATCTAGCCAAGCCTGTCTTCCCTCACAGTTTTGGGATCTTTTTCCCCCACCCCTGGTTGGTATGCCTAAGGTGTTAGTGATAGCCCTTAGACGAACAGGGATGATGGGGAGCATCTTTTAACCATGAAGACTTTTTCCCATATTTGGCGGACAATTTCTTGGCGGTAACTTGGTGATGGTTGTTTATTGTGGGTGCGCCAGCTGCAGTACCTGGGATGTAAACACCCCTCCCTTTCCCCCCAGAACTGGGGTGCTGCTGAAGCTTTGGGGCAAGTGTGTATGAGCGTGGTTTCAATGGGATGGGGTTGGCAACGCAAATGCATTTTGAGGAACGTCCGTACCAAGTTTGTTTTATAAACCGCCACTAGTAGAAGCGCAAGAGGCTACTGACTGTCATATAGGCTAGCGTAACATTACATACGTTCCAGATTTGTGTATTAAAAAAAAAAACAAAAAACAAATGCGAGTTTTTGCCAAATCAACCCCAAGGGAAAGGGGGTCTGCTGGTTAAGAGAATTTTGCTGGTTTCGAGAGTTTTTCCTTTCTGACAATGTTTTCCTTTTCAGATGTAAGTCGGCCTAGGCTTCAAGCTTAGGTCAGGCCCATACTTTTCGGGCAGCGGGAAAAGCTGATCCTCGCCCTGGCGGTTGGTCCTTGGTTTCCATTGACTTGGATGTGATTGGAGAAGTTGCCGGGAGCTGGTTGAGCTAAGTGCGCTACCTGAGGTGTTCAGGATTGGTGAGCCGCCCTCCACAGTTGACTTGGCGACCCAAGTAGGCGTCACAGATCTGGTCCCCTGCCACCTAGCTGCGCTCCGCCCCGTACCCTCATCCGGTCGGAGATGTACAACTTTCCCTGTTATTTTCTAAATGGAAGATGGGCCAGCCAGAGGTGATTTTCAGCTCATATTGGAACGTATCTAAGGAAGGATGTGTTACGGAGCTGTCCTTGGCGCAACCAGTGCCTACCTAAGTTGATTTTGTAAAATATATAAAAAAAAAAAATTTGTTGGTGTGGTACCGCCAGCTGAAAGGTATTAACTTTGCTGTCCCGATGAGGGAGTGAGTACATCTTAAATGATGCTGTTTCGGAGGTTTGGTAGTGAGAATGGTGAGGAGATGGCTCAGGTTCTGTGGTTTTGGGGGGGGGGTCGCAGCTTGCTAGCGCTGTGCTGCTCCTTGGCGGAAGGGGTAGGAAAAATGGTGGTGAAATACCCGCACCGGACAGCCGGTGGCGGAAAATTTCCCAAAACCCCGTGGTGTTGGCTGGTAATGCCTAATTTGAAAGCTGCGACCAAAAATTTATGCCAAAGTAAAAGATGAGAGTGTTTTTCCCTATGCCTCTCCAAAAGTGAATGAGTGAAAATAAAAGCAATTTAACTTATAAAGAACGGTGTGGTGTCTTTCTAGGGGGGAAAAGGTGGTGGTTGGGTCCTGGCAGTCACAGCGATGTGTGCTTCACAGTGGGGGAGCAACAACTAAAAAATGGCCCAGAACATTCAGCAACAACCAACGACCTCACAGCAGGGGCCAGGTTGTTGCTGGATGTCACACTAAGCAACATCGCTAGCAAGTTGTGCCTCAGTAGCGATGTTGCTAGCGATGTTGCTTAGTGTGACGGTACCTTTATGCACTCTTTGCGAGCTGATCTCTCAGAATCAGAAATTACCTTTGGCAATTTTGCCCCCGGGATCAACCTTATGGTACATTCATAAAGAATATGGGGCGGAAATTGTTGACTTCCTTTCCCTGAGAACAAATCACAAAAATCATAGAGAAGGCATGTTAGGTTCCCAGACAGTAGCCTGTACAATATGTACTACATTTCATTATTTCCTAGATTTTGTCAATCGATGTTGGGGTTATGTAAGGCTAACCAGGGAAACCCCAATACCATTGTGCAGGAAGGCCCTTGAGAACATAACATGATATCTGCTATGAATGCAGTACCTCTATACGGAGTTCCAGCCCCTGTACATGCTGAAAAAAGCCCCCCTGAGTAATATGTAAAGACTCAATGGCAAAAATCTGAAAAGGATTTGATAACATCTTGCAATCGGGTCACAGGTGTGAAGCTGAGGGCGGGCGCTGCGGAGGAGAGGGAGGGTTTAATCCGCCCATCTCCTGCAATGTGAGCTTGTGTGTATATATCACACTGTACTGGGATTACATCTGAGTGCAGTCCGATGTTTCTCTCACACCCATTCACTTGAATGGGTGAGAGTGATATGGCTCTCGCAGAAAATCGCAGCATGTTACGACTTTTCTCGCATGCAGAATCTGGATGCGAGAAAAGCTGACCAACTGCTCTCCCTCATTCACTAACATTGGTCAGAGTGCAATGCGAGAGTTTCTCCCATTGCACTAGTCCGATTTTCATGTGAGCGTGCCCTTAGCCCTGTCATGTAATAAACATTCAGATACTATTGTGGAGGATATACAAAGATCCAGGTTGAGATCCCCCAAACCAGGATTTAGGATTTTTCTGATTGCCATTTTTCCTTTGGTACCAAGTGACAGGCACTGATAAAGTATCCCTTTTTTTGCCACAGAAAAACAGTAGTAGAGTGGAAGTTCTCTCCCCATGGGATGTCTCTCCTAGCTTTGTGGGCTCAGGTGAGGCCTCTAAAGGTTATACAGGTACAGAAAACCCTTCCCCAGGTGAATTAAATTAATTGAATCCTGTGCTGAAATCGCCGATCAATATGTTTTACCAAAGACATAGCAAGCTCTATAGAAGGAGGGGTCTTGTACATAACTAAAGCATCCTTTATTCTCTGACAACCCCTGGAAAAACTGGCTTTTTAGCTCAGGGTTAGCTCACTGTGTATCTGTGGACCAGCACCAGAATTCTGCACAATAATCCTCTGCAGGCTGGTTTTCCTGTTGCAAACAAACTCGGCTAACAATGTTCTAACCGGATCATCATAGATGAGCCCAAGAGCAGAAAAAACCCACCCACCATCAAAAATACAGGAAAATCAGAGGGCAAAGAAAAGGCCCATCCCTGTGGGTTCCCGCTCAAAAGAGAGACAATAATTCCAACTTGCTGCTCCTCACCACCAGAGGAGTGGTGATGTAAACAAAAAAATAACTTACATGTCTTTCTGAACATAGCAAACCACAGCAAAATCTTTCCGAGAAAGGCAGTTTAGGCTCTGATGATCCAGAGACCAGGGAAGATTGCATCAGTGTGGAAGCTTGCTGCTGCAATGCCCCTTTTAATTCAGCCACCTTAAGACAACGAATTATCTTGGTAATGCAGCAACTGGATCCATGGTGAAACATAATGAAAGTAGGGCCAGTCATAATGTCATGAGGTGACCGCAGGATAGCGAGGCACAGGGGGCTCTGATACTGTTCCTCACGCTAAGGGATCCTGGGTTATCCCTAACCTCTGGATTACCCAGATAGTGGAGATGACAATGTGGAGATGACAAGGGGGAGCCTAAAAAAAAGCATGCAAAAAAACTGCAGTTACTTTTTTAAGATCAGGATCAAAGTTTTTCTGTACAATAAAACCACATTATGTTGCTTCATATCTGCACCAAATAAGGGAGAAAAGACATAAAAAGGAAGCAACAATGCAATAACCAGAGAACATTGTTATTATGCAGTTTGGTGTGGACACTTTCAGAAAACAAGAAGCACAGTATTTATGCAATGTGTAAACATGTGTCGCCTAAGGCTATGGGGTACTTGGTCCCGAGTCGTATATGTAGGGGGGTGCTGTGTCACGGTTGTGTAATGGCCGATGCCTGGTTCCGTGACCCTGGGGATACTTTTTAAAAGGGGTATATATAAAGGGGAGTGAAAGAGTGTGTATTGTGACGCCACTTGCGGGTTGTGGTTATGATGATGGAACCGCCGCTGCACAGTTTGTTACCTCTGGGGCTGATAGTGGTGGCAGCCTGAATGGAAGGCCCTCCGCAAGTAGGGCTGGGCCCCAGGGAGTGAAAGGAGGGGTCTGTCGCAGAAAGACGGGAGACTACACGATGGGGATGCAGTGCAACTTCTGTTTACTCACAGTAAGGTGGAACTGTGGCCCTGAGGACGGCTGGTTCAGACCCTTGGTCCCTTTTGTCCCAGTGCCGTTGTGGTGACCTGATAGTCTCTTTCCCCGACACCTCTTGCTTGTTGGTAGGACCCCGTAGCCTGGAGCGTTTGTGGGTCCCTTACTGTCTTTTGGCAGTCTCGCAGTCGTACAGCGGGCAGTGCGAACCCTGTAGGGTCAGTGTTCTGTTCCGGTCCCTGGCTGAATCTTAACTGCTGGTGTGACGCCCTGGCAAAACCAGGTAGCCACAAAAGTAGACATCCTCCTTGTTACCACCAAAAAACCCACACCCAGGTACAGCACACAGCCATAAAAGCCTAGCCACCCCCTCATGACATGACAGGGTGTCCGTCAAAACCCACAGAAATCCCAAGGGTCAGATTTCGCGGGCCACGGCTCCCAAACATACACAGTACCGGGAGTGGACTTCCCTATTCCATGCGGAGTTGTCCGACAGAGGACACAAACCAAGAGTGCAGGAGGAAGGGACCCCTGTTTGCTACACCCGGGTGTGGGACCCGAATACACCCATCAAAGGCGACCGGTCACTGGCAACTTGGTTTACCACTGGACTTGTGTGTGATTGCTGAACTGTGAGTACACCATTCACCCCCAGTCCAGCCCGGCGCGTCCCTTCCAGCAGCCATTACTCCCATGTACCGAAGATGGGCCCCGGGACTACACCTCCCCTACCAGTGGAGGGGATCCCATCTTGCTGCCCCACTCTATCAGCCCCGGGCGTCCCATCAGCAGGCAGCAGTGGTGTCACCATCCCTCACTGCAACCCACGGGTGGCGTTACAGACACATCAAGCCCCCCCTGCAAATATCCCCTTCCGACGGTTGTGAGGACGGCCGGCCGTGCGAGCCCAGGTCCGGTCACCACTCAAGCCGCAGCAGCGAACCCGGATCCAAGTGGCCCCAGAAGCAAAAGCGGCCCCCGCCCGCAACACTGGTGCCCCCGGATTCTTGGGTCAGTGAGGTCTGTGAAGGTCCCCTCACTGTGCAGGTATTTGTCAGGTTGTCTGAAGCTGTTGCCTCACCTCGGGCCCTGTGCCCCGTCAGTGCTCTGGTTCCAGAAGTACCTGACTGTACCGTCCCTGGTAACCACTCTCCTTGCCACCTAGGTCACTGTTACACGATCTCATCTGGAGACATGTCCATCCACTTCAACTGTCACTACCGGACTCTCTGTCTGACTTAGTGTTTGTGTCTGTTTGTCCCCTCCCACCGGGTTGCTTTCTAGTGGACTGGACTGGCTCCACCTCTAGGCAGCCATCCATTGGGTCCCGTACTAGTCAGTCATCCCTAATGGAGAGTGGGAAACTTGGGATGTTATGTGTTTTGGTGGTACCAGCACTCGTCTTCCAGGTCCCTGGAGGTAGGCCCTGCATCTTTGTCAGGATGCAGTACCTATTAGTGCCCTGAGGGGTTCAGGGGTGCTACAAACATACATGGCATTACATACAAAAAAGGCAAGATGCCTTAAAGTGAAGCTACAGCAAGATGAGAATTGCTGGCTGCTATGGCTCTATATAAAAGAGCTAAAAATATATCCTTAGATCCTTAATAACTATACAGTTAGGTCCAGAAATATTTGGACAGTGACACAATTTTCGCGAGTTGGGCTCTGTATGCCACCACATTGCATTTGAAATGAAACCTCTACAACAGAATTCAAGTGCAGATTGTAACGTTTAATTTGAAGGTTTGAACAAAAATATCTGATAGAAATTGTAGGAATTGTACACATTTCTTTACAAACACTCCACATTTTAGGAGGTCAAAAGTAATTGGACAAATAAACCAAACCCAAACAAAATATTTTTATTTTCAATATTTTGTTGCGAATCCTTTGGAGGCAATCACTGCCTTAAGTCTGGAACCCATGGACATCACCAAACGCTGGGTTTCCTCCTTCTTAATGCTTTTCCAGGCCTTTACAGCCGCAGCCTTCAGGTCTTGCTTGTTTGTGGGTCTTTCCGTCTTAAGTCTGGATTTGAGCAAGTGAAATGCATGCTCAATTGGGTTAAGATCTGGTGATTGACTTGGCCATTGCAGAATGTTCCACTTTTTTGCACTCATGAACTCCTGGGTAGCTTTGGCTGTATGCTTGGGGTCATTGTCCATCTGTACTATGAAGCGCCGTCCGATCAACTTTGCGGCATTTGGCTGAATCTGGGCTGAAAGTATATCCCGGTACACTTCAGAATTCATCCGGCTACTCTTGTCTGCTGTTATGTCATCAATAAACACAAGTGACCCAGTGCCATTGAAAGCCATGCATGCCCATGCCATCACGTTGCCTCCACCATGTTTTACAGAGGATGTGGTGTGCCTTGGATCATGTGCCGTTCCCTTTCTTCTCCAAACTTTTTTCTTCCCATCATTCTGGTACAGGTTGATCTTTGTCTCATCTGTCCATAGAATACTTTTCCAGAACTGAGCTGGCTTCATGAGGTGTTTTTCAGCAAATTTAACTCTGGCCTGTCTATTTTTGGAATTGATGAATGGTTTGCATCTAGATGTGAACCCTTTGTATTTACTTTCATGGAGTCTTCTCTTTACTGTTGACTTAGAGACAGATACACCTACTTCACTGAGAGTGTTCTGGACTTCAGTTGATGTTGTGAACAGGTTCTTCTTCACCAAAGAAAGTATGCAGCGATCATCCACCACTGTTGTCATCCGTGGACGCCCAGGCCTTTTTGAGTTCCCAAGCTCACCAGTCAATTCCTTTTTTCTCAGAATGTACCCGACTGTTTTGCTACTCCAAGCATGTCTGCTATCTCTCTGATGGATTTTTTCTTTTTTTTTCAGCCTCAGGATGTTCTGCTTCACCTCAATTGAGAGTTCCTTAGACCGCATGTTGTCTGGTCACAGCAAAAGCTTCCAAATGCAAAACCACACACCTGTAATAAACCCCAGACCTTTTAACTACTTCATTGATTACAGGTTAACGAGGGAGACGCCTTCAGAGTTAATTGCAGCCCTTAGAGTCCCTTGTCCAATTACTTTTGGTCCCTTGAAAAAGAGGAGGCTATGCATTACAGAGCTATGATTCCTAAACCCTTTCTCCGATTTGGATGTGAAAACTCTCATATTGCAGCTGGGAGTGTGCACTTTCAGCCCATATTATATATATAATTGTATTTCTGAACATGTTTTTGTAAACAGTTAAAATAACAAAACTTGTGTCACTGTCCAAATATTTCTGGCCCTGACTGTAGATGAACATGATGTACAAATGATGCATCAGTCTGAGTTAATCAAAAGCCACGTCAGGGATGCCTGAAAGTAATAGATTTACAGGCCTCTCGCTCAACCACCGCGTACCACTGACCTGGATTCTATACCGATGTCCGATGAATTGATCTACTCATCTCTAGTCCAAACTGATCTGGATTTGGATCTACACCCTCCAAGCTCAGGCGTCTACTGAATGTCTTTCACTACCACTGCCACTCTGACAACTCCTCCTGCCAGGGTAGAAAGAAATGGGAAATGGATGTAGTCAGTGGTGTGTGAGAGAAACAAAATTATTAAATTATAATCTTGTAGTTCTGATACATTTTAATGGCAAACTAAAATAAATACTTTACAGAAGTTTAATTTAGAACACACATTTAAATTAAACACTAAAAATATGGCAAAGTATTTAAAGACAATATTGATATATATGTCTTAATCAGAACACAGACACAAGGCGTTTTGACATCAAGACGAGTTCTTCAACTGGCATTTGTAGTTAATGTAAGTCTTAAAGGGATATGTTATAAATTCTCTGTGGACCACCAATTTGTTTGGAGGAGGTTTTTACACAAATCCAAAAAATGAATAATTCATACTACAGGAATCGAAGCAGCACATTAAATTGTAAACATAAAACAATAAAATAAAATGATGGATTAAATAGATTGCATACAGTGGTTCAATGGCGTAGACCAGCAGTAACAGAAATAGTAAGGCACATTTATGGAGTATGTTGTCTGTACCGATTGAATAAAGTGCTAGCACCTGAGAACAAACAATAATACCCAGAACATTGCTTCTTGTTGGAAAAGAGGATACAATTCTAAGACTGTAACTGAAAGAGCATCTGGGGTAGGTGAGGTGGGGAACTAGTCATGGGCACAACCAGCAGATGAGCTTTAACTTTAATCCCATTTCATTAAAAAGCGATGAGTCTCGAAAAATTCTGATGTAAGCTAGGTCATTAGTCTATTGAGAATACCGCAATAGAAAATTTTTATGTAACCAAAGATCCACTTGGCCATCCTATGGTTTTTGGAAAGAGCAGCCTGCGTGAAGCAACATATAAATTCATTGATTATATAATCAAACCTTTGGGTGAATCATTGCCATCTTATTTAAAGGATACGAGTGATAACTGAAGAAAATTGATGGCATGCAATTAGAGGACATCATGGTTATGGTGATTTTTGATATTGAATCTCTATATACTTCGATCAAGCACACTGATGGTGTTGAGACAGTGACATTTGTCTTTATCATGTCTAATATGGATAAAAAGGTGAGTACGCTAGTTGTTGCTCACCCATAATTTATGGTTGTGTAGGGGTCATTTGAACTACAGCTCCAGGGAATTGTAATTGTGGAGGCATACAAAGTCTTTTCCTGGTGTTAAAGGAAAGTCCTAACTGATCCAGTTTCTCAGATTCAAATCAGATGGCATTATAATGATGATGTACTTTTTTATGGCAAGGGCTCCAAGTGAAGCCTTACACCAATTCATGTATGTACTGAGCCAGAATAATATGAACATCAGACTGACTTTCCATGTCGGTCAATATGAAATTAATTTCTTGGATATTTGATTGCAAATGGATGGTGCAGGAGTCATACAAACTAATGTATATGTGGCACTCCTGAAGCTTCAGTTTCCACAGAGTATTGCAGCTCATTTAGTTGCAGCATTCACCTTGAGGTAAGGGAGGGGTTAATCACCGATGTTCCACCTTCACACTTTAAAAAAAGCTTAGGAGCCTCTCTCTGGGGAGCTGTGCAAGGGTAGGCAGGGGTTTGACCATCACAAAGCATGGGAATTCCCCCGTCACTAGGACAACTACCTGGGGGGTGGGTTCCACTTTGGGTAGAAAAGGAGCAAACTCACACAATCACTAGTCAGTCTACCTGGGACATCAGTTCTCGGATCCGACACCACTTCTTTCTTCTCTTCACGGAGCCTGGGGCTTGGAGCGGAGTGCTCGGCCCAGGTGCCTCACAGCGGGAAGGACAACTTTAGAAAAGGACTTTCTTCTGCATTCAAACATCGATGGCTTTTCCTAACTTATCCGGGGTCGACGGAGCCCATTACAGCAGGTGACCGGTATTACCCAGGCGAGCGGCACAAACTGTGAGTAAAGACACCTGGAACTGCAGCAGCAGACTCGGACTCTTTATTACCGGGACCGCCGCCCCACGCCTCGGCGACAAACGCCAAGACTATTATCCTCATCATCCTCCCCAGGGCCCGCTCCACCTGTGGGGATTAATACCATCTCTGGCTGCTACTACCATCCGCCCCTTAGGACAGCGACAGCAGTGGCAGCTAAATCCCTGTCCGCATACCACAGGTGGTGTCACGACATTCATCCTACTACTACCCCCACCATCTTCCCTCCTTATTGGTGTACACCTCAGGGCACGAAGCCGGGCAGGTCACTGTGTCATCCCAGATCATCACACCAGCCCCTGACGAGTAATTCAGGTACGAGACACTGTGTGCTTGATGACCCCTGCACCCTGGGTGCTACATATACAGACAACCAACTGCGTCTAATATATTGCTACATCCAACATGTTCCCAATTCAGGGAGTCTGATCAATGGAATTCCAGTTCATCAATTACTTGAGAAGAATTTGCTTAAAGGGGTGGTTCACTTTTCAGCATTAGTGGCCACATCGCTGTAAGACTCATAGGCAAGACTTTGCTGAAATTCCTTGTGTAGTACATGCTGCCTCTGAGCGGCACTATTGCGGTCTGCTCATCCCCTTCACATGACCCTAGGCTCCGTGACCTCTGGTAATGTCACGTCAACTTTCAGTTGACCCGAAATCACCGAGGCCAGCCCCAGTCTCCCTGAGTGACTGGGCTGTGGGCAGAGTATCACTGCTCATCACAGCCCAGTATCTTCCATGCTCTCACCTTTGCTGCAGAATGCCTCAAGGAGGAGTAATGCTGGGCTGTGACAAGCAGTGAAGCTGCGCCCACAGCCCAGTCACTCAGGAAAACTGGGGCCTGCCTCGGTGACATCGAGTCAACTGGAAGTTGACGAGATATCACCAGATCTCAGAGGTCACGGAGCCGGGGGCCACTTGATGGGAATGAGCAGACCTCAATAGCACTGCTCAGAGGCAGAATGTACTACACAAGGTTTTTGAGAAAAGCATTCCCAATGAGTTTTAAAGCGTTGTGGCCACTGATGCTGGGTAATGAACCACCTTTTTAAGTGCCTGTACTTGGATATTATAATTTAACAATTTGCTTTTGAAAAGAGGATATAATTATAGGATCATTTTGAAAGGATTTTGGAGGGTTAAACAATCCATAGATACTAAACCTGCTAATTTTTGGGAGAAAGACTTCTGACTCACCAAATAAGGTGAGATTTATTTCATCATATAAGTCCTATTTTGTGCACCTGAATAAATTCCTATAATCCTGCTACCTGCACAAAAAAAATCTCTCTGATACTCTTATCACCCAAGGCCTCCTCACTATCCTCTCCTATTTAATACAATAAACACCATAAACCCCTTAATAATATACCTGCTAAAATGTCCCCCCATAATGTACTTTGACCACCACACTGTACCACCTTATAAACCATAACATCCACATCATTCCCCCTTATAAATAACTAGAAATATGCCCGATGCTATCGCATTGGGAGTGCGGTGAAATGAACATCTATTTATGCGTAAAGGTGCTGACAGGAGCAGTGGTGAGTGGGGCCATACAGATTTGGTGGGGGGCTGTAGGCATACAAATCTGGTGAGGGGGGCTGGGGGCATACAGATTTGGTGGGGGGCTGGGGCATAAGGTTCTGGTGAGGGGGGCTGAGGGCATACAGATCTGGTGAGGGAGGCTGGGGGCATACGGGTCTGGTGAAGGGGGGCTGGAGGCACACAGTTATGGTGAGAGAGGGAGCAGGGGCATACAGATCTAGTGGGGGGGCTGCAAGCATACAGATCAGGTGAGGGGGGCTTGATGCATACAATTCTGGTGATGTGGGCTGGGGGCATACAGATCTAGTGAGGTGAACTGGGAGCATACAGTTCTGGTGGGAGGTGGGCTAGGGGCATACAGATCTGGTAGAGGGACTGGGGGCATACAGATCTGGTGGGCGGGCTGGGGGCATACAGATCTGGTGGGAGGCAGGGGGTATACAGATCTGGTGGGGGGACTGGGGGCATACAGATCTGGTCGGGGGGCAGAGGGCAAACAGATCTGGTGGGGGGTCTGGGGGCATATGGGACGGCCTGGCCGGGCCAGGTAGTCACAGATAGGGCCCCGCATTACACCAGTCCCCTAACAAGGTGACAGCAGCCAAACATTTAAACCCTAGTCACCCCCCTCAGTGCTTGATGGACACACCAGGGGGCGGAGCCAGGCAGTTGAACACGCCCACCGAGGAGTTTGGATGGCCTGAGGCGGGAAAAGACAGGAGATCAGTTTGAGAGTTGAGTGGAGGAGGTCAGGCCTGTGTGACAGGCCTGTAGCAGACTGACAGGTGCCAGGGTAGGAGCCCGGGTACCTTTGGCTAAGAGGCAGACGGAGGCCTCTGTCTGCAGGAGCCGGGAAGACGGCTCGGTGGAACCGAGGTTGACCGGGACAGGGTAGTGGCCCGACGATACCGACCCGGGGAACCGACTCAGAAACCGGAGCACAAAGGGGGATCTCAGACCCTGAAGCTAGGTCCAGAAGCTACTGGGGGCTAGCTAATTAACTGATTGCAGCCAGGACTATAGGTCCTGTCCCACCCAAAGTCCCGACTGAAGGCAACAGCCCAACGAGGGGGATAGAAAGCCACCGCCACGGCAGAGAGATCCCACGGGCCAGAGTCTGCGGGCAAAGGGCTCCTCAGGCAACCACAAGCTGGGGAGTGGATTCCTGAAGTTGCAAGCGCAAGTAGTCCACCATCACAAAAGATGCGGGAGAAAGGCAGAGATCACCAACCGGGTGGGGGACCAGACTGCAGCCGGCTGCGGGCACCGACCACCATCACCTTGGTTTACCAGAGACTCATGTGTTTACTAATAGTGAGAACATCAGTGCCCTCCGGCCGCCCATCTCCCTGCACCGCCCAACTCCCTCAACAGGTCCCGGGGCCACCATCCCTACCCACGGAGGGGTTAACAACTTGCTGTGCAACATCTCCCCCGGGTGCGCCGTAACTGCAGCGGTGGTGTCCACCTTCACTACAACCCGTGAGTGGCGTCACAAACTTAAACACGGTTCCGGCCGTACACCTACGTCCCCAAACCGCCAACCCCTTTTTGACCGGAGTGACCGCAGGATCCCCCCGGGTACGGAGACCCTCGAGCCACCCACTGAAGGTCCGGACCTGAGCGGCTCGGCTGCCGAGCAAGGGGAGGCACACCTCGATTTCCTGGCATCACGAATAGAGTTGAGCGCGGTTCGTGGTTCGTGGTTCTCCAGTTCGCGGTTCGAGTAATTTTGGGGGCTGTTCTAGATCGAACTAGAAATCGAGCTTTTTGCTGAAGCTCGATAGTTCTAGTTACGTTCGAGAACGGTTCTAGCAGCAAAAAGCCAAGCTAATTACTAGCTGTCTTTTCCGTTGTAACAGTGTAAGCCACTCTGTGACTCACACTATTATGAAATTTCAGCGTATAGTGTGCGGGAACAGCGCGTTCAGATCACTGCTGCTGGGATAATGGCGATCGCCATTTATTTTTTTTCTGTTCTTCCTTCCCTCCCTAAGCGCACGTGTAGTGGGGCGGGCCAGCATGTCAGCCAATCCCAGACACACACACAGCTAAGTGGACTTTTAGCCAGAGAAGCAACGGCATGTGTGATAGGATGTCCATGTCACATGTCCCTGCATTATAAATATGGGCATCTGCCCGTCTGGACGCCATTATCTGCCTTCTCCGTCTGGGTGTCAGTCACCGCAGGTGCAGCTCCTGTCTCCGATACTGCTGTGTACGCTCTATACACAGCGCTATACAGAATAGGGATAGAAGTTTCTTTCAGCCCTTCTAAGGGCTAATTACAGCAGGCTCAGAGCCATAGGTGACAGTCAGGTCCGTGGAAAGAGTTTTTAACAGCTACAGATAAGAGTGTCTGTGTAGCCAAGGTCAGGGAGTTCCTTGCTGCATTTCACCATTAGGAGGGATAGAAAGTGAGGCTTCCTTTCCTCTACACTGACCCACAACCCGGCCACTGTACCCTCCTGCCCTTTGCACACTCAAGCTCATTGTTACTAAGCCATTATACTAGCAGACACTGAGGAAACTTAGTGGCATCCTAAAAGTGGCTGTTGGACTTCCATTAGTGTCCCAATAGTGCAAATCTATTTGCAGCACCTCTGCATTGCACACTCAAGCTCATTGTTACAAAGCCATTAGAATACCAAACACTGAGGAAACTTAGTGGCATCCTAAAAGTGGCTGTTGGACTTCATTAGTGTCCCACTGGTGTAAATCTATTTGCAGCACCTCTACATTGCACACTCAAACTCATTTTTACTAAGATATTATACTAGCAAACTGTGCTGCCATTTTAAGGGCCATAGTTTCATTGTCTGGGATAGTTATTGTTGTTTATTCTGCTGTCAATAAAGGTAGACCACCACTGCAATCTACACCACCTATCAATTTTTACTACCACATTTTAAGTGGACATTCTTGTCGCTAGCAAAATGAGTGGCAAAATCAGATGCTGGTGGAAAGGGAAACAGGTGTGTTGGAAAAGGAAAAGAAGGTTGTGTACGTGGGGAAGGTGGCAAAGCTCCATTAACATCTGCTGAAGATAGGCCATCTTCCAGCAAAAGTAAGATGTCTACTACTTTCCGTGGACAATCGGATGTGCTCCCTTTTTTACGAACACGAACAACTGGAACAAAGGTAGATGTTGCCCAAAAAAAGAAAATGCTTGAATGGATCTCAAGTGGTCCAACAAGTAATCTCTCCTCCACCTCAACTACCGTATCCAAAAAACACTAGTTCTCTGAGCTGTCATCCCAATCACACTTGCTATCTCCCAGCTCTGAAGTCTCCATCCGCCCTGCACAGTATGGTGGAACAGAGATGGCTGAGTCTGCAGAGCTGTTCAGTCACACTATAGCCTGGGAATCAGAGGTCTGATCCCAAGCTACAGTGAGTACAATGAGTACAGACCAGGAAATGGTCTGCAGTGATGCCCAGAACCTTTGTGACTCAGATTCAGGCCGTGATGACCAAGTTTCTGAGCATAATGTTGACCCTTATTCACAAACTGAAACACCTGTTGTAATAGACAATGAGGAACATACTGATGACGATACCAGATTGGGATGACAACTTAAATATTTGTTCAGGGCAGGAAGAGGCTCAGCCTGAGGGGGAGGGGAGTGCAAACACAACACTTGATGAGGAACTTCTAGATCCCACCTACTGTCAACCCAAAGTCAGGCACTCGAGGAGGTCACAAAGAAAGAAAAATTCAGCTCACCCGTATATGTATCTGCTCAGTTCAGATGGGATGCAGGATGTCCACCAGACAGGCAGGTCCGTAGAGGCAATAGCAAGGAGAAAGGACGGGTCTCGGCACCAATTCCAGGATAGGGAAAATATAAATCCAACGAAAAATATATAAAAAAATGTAGAAACTTTATTCAAAGATTAAAAAAACTCGAGGAGGTCAACAGAGGCGGTGGAGGAGGATGCTACTGACGACGAAGTTACCTTGCGCCTTCCTGGACAGAGTCGGAGTACTGGTAGCACGTCTACAACTGCATCCTCAGCCACCACTCTGCCTCTGAGCACTAGTTGGAGTGGCTCAGCAGGTCGCATGCCCTCTAAGCCTTGCCTAGCCTGGTCCTTTTTTGACATAGCAAAAGATCACCCAAATCATGTGATATGTAAAGTTTGTCGTGATTCTGTTAGTAGAGGGCAAAACCTCCACAGTTTGACAACTTCTTCCATGAATCGTCACATGAATAAATATCATATGTCCCAGTGGGAAGCTCACCATGCTGCAATGCGGTCTAGCGGAGCGGACCATCCACCGCCTGCCCCTTCCAGTGCATCCGTGCTCTCTTCATCTTCTAGGACTGTGGGGATAGCTGTCACACCTGGTTTTCCACGCACAACTTCCACCACTGTAACCGCAACAGGCAGTTTGCTTGGTAGGTCGTCAGTTGGTTTGGAAAGGGAAACAAGTGCGTGTGTACAGCTCTCTCAGACATTGATAGCACCAACGTTGGATGAAGGCAACATCATGTCTACGCCTGCACTTTCCTCACAAACCTGCTTTTTTCCAGGGACACCCTACTCACCACCGTCTCCACACAGCAGCCAGATCTCTGTCCCTCAGATGTGGACAAATAAAAGGCCATTTCCTGCGACCCATGACAAAGCTAAGAGGTTGACTTTATCCCTCTGTAAGCTCTTGGCTACCGAAATGCTGCCTTTCCGCCTGGTGGACACACAGGATTTTAGAGACCTTATGTCTGTCGCGGTGCCCCAGTACCAGATGCCCAGTTGCCACTACTTCTCTAAGAAAGGTGTGCCTGCGCTACACCAGCATATCGCACACAACATCACCGCTTCCTTGAGAAACTCTGTGTGTGAACGGGTGCATTTCACCACATATACTTGGACCAGTAAGCATGGACAGGGACGTTACATGTCGCTGACTGGGCACTGGGTAACTATGGTGATAGATGGTGAAGGGCCTGCTGCACAAGTCTTGCCATCCCCACGACTTGTGCGTCAATCCTCTGTCTGTCCAAGTTCCTCCACTGCTTCTGCCTCCTCAACCTCGTCTGGGTCCTCCACCTCCGCCCCAAGCCTGCCTGGTCAGGCCACCAGCGTTGTAACTGCGCAGAAGGAATCACGCACCCCTCATTACTATGCTGGCAGCAGAGCGCAACGGCATCAGGCGGTCTTTGTCTTGAAATGTCTTGGAACTAAGAGTCACACAGCAGCTGAGTTATGGGCAGCTCTGGAGACTGAGTTTGGTAAATATTTGTCTCCACTCAACCTGCAGCCTGGTAAGGGCATGTGCGACAATGCTGCAAACCTGGGTGCGGCCCTTCACCTGGGCAAGGTGACACACGTACCTTGTATGGCTCACATGTTGAACATTGTTGTCCAGCAATTTTTAACACACTATCCCGGCCTAGATGGCCTTCTGAACAGGGCACGAAAACTGTCTGCTCACTTCCGCCGTTCATCCGCCGCAGGTGAGCGACTTGCATCGCTCCAGAAGTCTTTCGGCCTGCCGGTTCATTGCCTGAAATGCATGTGCCGACACGCTGGAATTCGACTCTCCACATGTTACAGCGACTGTGGCAGCAGCGCCGAGCCCTGGTGCAATACGTCATGACGTATAGCCTGGGCCAACGAGATGCAGAGGTGGGGCAGATCACCCTAATGGAGTGGTCTCAGATCAAGAACCTATGCACCCTTCTGCACAGTTTCGACATGGCGACAAATATGTTTAGCGCTGACAATGCCATTATCAGCATGACAATTCCAGTCATTTACATGCTAGAGCACACGCTAAACACTATTCGGACTCAGGGGTGGGATAACAGGAAGGGGAGGAACTACAGGAGGATTCATATGCGCAAGAGACAACAACATCAGCAAGCTCCAGACGTTCATCATCACCAAGGCGGCAGGCATGGGACCATGGGGGACAGGGATCAACAAGGGCGCATGGTAGCAGGCGAAATGTTGAGTAAGGTGCAGGAGAACATGAAGAAATGGAGGACGAACTGTCCATCGACATGGAAGACTCAGCGAATGAGGGAGACCTTGGTCAAATTTCAGTTAAAAGAGGTTGGGGGGAGATGTCAGAGGAAGAAAAAACGGTTAGCACCTCTATGCCACAAACACAGCGTGGACTTGGTCCGCATGGCTGCGCCAGACACATGAGCGCCTTCTTGCTGCACTACCTCCAACATGACCCTCGTATTGTCAAAATTATGTGACGATGAGTACTGGCTTGCCACACTATTAGATCCCCGGTACAAGTCCAAATTTTGTGACATAATTCCAGCCATAGAAAGGGACGCACGTATGCAGGAGTATCAGCAAAAGCTGTTACTCGATCTTAACTCGGCTTTTCCACAAAACATCCGTGGTGCACGGAGTGAATCTCCCAGGAGTATCTCCAAATGAACATCGATGCCATGACTTTGCAACTGGAGCCTTGCCCATTTTGGGCTTCAAATCTTGAAAAATGGCCAGAGCTCTCCACTTACGCCTTGGAGATCTTGTCGTGTCCAGCTGCCAGCGTTGTCTCTGAAAGTGTCTTCAGTGCTGCTGGGTGTGTGCTGACAGATAAGCGCACGCGTCTGTCCAGTGACAATGTGGACATACTAACGTTCATCAAAATGAACAAGTCATGGATCAACAAGAAATTTACTACCCCTGTGTCATCCTGGAGAGTAAATGCTTGTGTATTTTGAATGTGGTTGATGCAAATCTACCTGTGAAGTGTACAACTGGGGCACAAGTGCTGCCACTGAAGGGGTGGGTGTCTGTGTGGCCCAATTTTTGGAAAAAAAGGGATTCCACTTGGAGTAACCCTTGCTTGCTGTGTTTTTAAAAAGGAGCCAAGATGAACAAGTCATGGTTCAGCAAAGGCTTTGCTACCTAACCCGGTGCAATCCTGGGGACGGTTAAGGATGGCGTATTTTTGAATGTGCTTGATGGAAATCTACCTGTGAAGTGTACATCTGGGGCACAAGTGCTGCCACTGAAGGGGTGGGTGTCTGTGTGGCCCAATTTTTGGAAAAAAGGGAGACTCCGCTTGGAGTATCCCTTGCTTGCAGTGTTTTTAAAAAGGAGCCAAGATGAACAAGTCATGGTTCAGCAAAGGCTTTGCTACCTAACCCGGTGCAATCCTGGGGACGGTTAAGGATGGCGTACTTTTGAATGTGCTTGATGCAAATCTACCTGTGAAGTGTACAACTGGGGCACAAGTGCTGCCACTGAAGGGGTGGGTGTCTGTGTGGCCCAATTTTTGGAAAAAAGGGAGACTCCGCTTGGAGTAACCCTTGCTTGCTGTGTTTCTAAAAATGATCCAAGATGAACGGATCTGGGATCAGCAAAGACTTTGCTACCTACCCCGGTGTTATCCTGGGGACAGTTAAGGATGGTGTATTTTTGAATGTGCTTGATGCAAATCTACCTGTGAAGTGTACAACTGGGGCACAAGTGCTGACACTGAAGGGGTGGGTGTCTGTGTGGCCCAATTTTTGGAAAAAAAGGAGACTCCACTTGGAGTATCCCTTGCTTGCAGTGTTTTTAAAAAGGAGCCAAGATGAACAAGTCATGGTTCAGCAAAGGCTTTACTACCTAACCCGGTGCAATCCTGGGGACGGTTAAGGATGGCGTATTTTTGAATGTGCTTGATGCAAATCTACCTGTGAAGTGTACAACTGGGGCACAAGTGCTGCCACTGAAGGGGTGGGTGTCTGTGTGGCCCAATTTTTGGAAAAAAGGGAGACTCCGCTTGGAGTAACCCTTGCTTGCTGTGTTTCTAAAAATGATCCAAGATGAACGGATCTGGGATAAGCAAAGACTTTGCTACCTACCCCGGTGTCATCCTGGGGACAGTTAAGGAAGGCGTATTTTTGAATGTGCTTGATGCAAATCTACCTGTGAAGTGTACAACTGGGGCACAAGTGCTGCCACTGAAGGTGGGTGTCTGTGTGGCCCAATTTTTTGAAAAAAAGAAAGACTCCTTGGAGTCACCTTCCAGTGTTTTAGATGATATTAGAAGGGCATGCCATGCCTATATCTGTGTCTCGTCCTCTTTTTCCTCGTAACGCTGTTTTGTTTTCGCATGAGAATTTGTTCTTGTCACTTTCCCATGTGTTTGTGTTGTGTTGTGAGTTGTTTGTCACCTTTTGGACACCTTTGAGGGTGTTTTCTATGTGTTTTTATGTGTTTGTGATTGCCTCCCATTGTTTCCTATGCGGTTCGAGTGGTTCGCCGAACCGAACTCGAGCGAGACCTCCATTCGGCGAACCAAACTCAAGCCGAACCACGACCGGTTTGCTCACCTCTAGTCACAAACAGGTTACTTACCCATCCACTTACCTTGTGGAAGTGCGCCTTGTAGTGAAGTCAGCGGTGATCAGTTGTAAAATTTTCAAATTCCGCCATCTTGCCGCCATCTTTTGGTACAAAGATTCCCGCCAGAGTCTGCTTCCCAACGAAAAGAGCGCGAAAACTGAAGCCCCGCCCCCTGGGAACACGGCTGCAAAGCAAACCCGGAAGTCGCAAAACGAAACTTACCGGCCAGCGAGAGGAGTACCACGAAAAGACCAAGGGGGAGAAGCGGGAAGAGCTGATGTAACCGCGGCTGATAAGTGCAGGGACGTCAGGACTCTGCAGACACACGTTCCTGGATCCAGCGGCAAGATGTGCCACAAGTTCCAGGCCAAGGTCCGCTTCGTGTCGGCGGAGTGGACGTTGGAGATGAACGGCCTGGTCGCAACTGTTAGGGTATGCGAAGTGGAGGTGGTCTCAGAGGAGCAGGTAAGCAGTGAACCACGCCCCTATGTTCCTCAGGAACTGGCCTGCCAGGCTGAGGGACCAGGCCTGCTGCCATCCACCACGCCACCTCCCTCCCTGCCCATGCCCGCGATTAACGCCCCGACCGACCCGTTAACCCTGTCACCGGTAGCGGAGCTCGCAGCGTCTGTGGGAGAGGGGCCAGATCTGGGGCCCCTGGGCCTTACCTTTGTCACCACCCTGGCACCGGTTCCGGCTTCCATTCCGGCTGCACCGCTGATGACATCTCACCCGGCCCCGAGCATGGCCGCGATGGAGATGACGACGGCCCCGGCAGTCCGCCCGGCCGCGACGGAGATACAGACGGCCCCGGCAGTCCGCCCAGCCACAGTGGAGGCAGTCCTCGACCAGAAGCCAGCACCACAAATCACGTTGACTGCTCCCAGACACCCGTCCTCGGCTGAGGCATGGCAGGGATGTAGCTGCCAAGTGGCAGAGCAGGCCACGTCACAGCGGGGTGCCTCATTACCGAAGGTGATGGTCGTAGCCAGCACGGAGCAGGCAGCCGACGCTCCGTACTGGGAGTGGCAGCAGCTGTGCCACAAGATTGCTGTTTAAAGATGAAGAAACATAGGTAGCGGTTCCCGGCTACCATCCTGCCCATCCCCGTTGGGACTTTGTTGATTTCCCGTTGTTTACCCCCATTTTATACATAAAGACATGGCTGAGAACTAGCAGGCCACCCAAAAACTATTGGGCCTTGTAAATAGTCCCTGACCACCCATTTCATGTCCTACAGTCTCCGGAGAGGCTGGTTGGAGGAAGGGCCTGCGGCAGAGGAGGCCGAGGGTCAGTCACCAAGGAAACCGGTGACTACCCTTCGGGTCAGGGGTCCCCTGGAGGTGGGGCCTCTGAGAGACTGCCGGGTAAGGAACTTATTACCTGGCCCGTATGGGCAACACCCGGACCTGAACCCGTTACTGGACTGGGGAAAAGGGGTGCTGACCTGGTTTTTAGAGGCAGCATCAGGGCTAGGTTTGCTTGGGTGGGCAAAGTGAAAAGGACCCGGTCCCGTCCCGTTCCCAGTTAATAAAAATGTTATGCAACGTTTAAGTAACATGCCTCCCGTAAGTGAAGAAAGCCAAACATGCTTAAAAACTGTACAAATGTTATTATACTTGTAAATATGTTCTTTTTATCTTTTTCCAATTAAAGAAAAATAAACGGTGGTGGCCGGACAGCCTGCGGACGGTCTGTGGTTAACCAAGGGGGGGGTGTGACGCCCTGGCCGGGCCGGGTAGTCACAGATAGGGCCCCGCATTACACCAGTCCCCTAACAAGGTGACAGCAGCCAAACATTTAAACCCTAGTCACCCCCCTCAGTGCTTAATGGACACACCAGGGGGTGGAACCAGGCGGTTGGACACGCCCACCGAGGAGTTCGGATGGCTTAAGGCGGGAAAAGACAGGAGATCAGTTTGAGAGTTGAGGAGGTCAGGCCTGTGTGACAGCCCTGTAGCAGACTGACAGGTGCCAGGGTAGGAGCCCGGGTACCTTTGGCTAGGAGGCAGACGGAGGCCTCTGTCTGCAGGAGCCGGGAAGACGGCTCGGTGGAACTGAGGTGGACTGGGACAGGGTAGTGGCCTGACTATACCGACCCGGGGAACCGCCTCGGAAACCGGAGCACAAAGGGGGTACTCAGACCCTGAAGCTAGGTCCAGAAGCTACTGGGGGGTAGCTAATTAACTGATTGCAGCCAGGACTATAGGTCCTGTCCCACCCAAAGTCCCTACTGAAGGCAACAGCCCAACAAGGAAGATAGAAAGCCACCGCCACGGCAGAGAGATCCCACGGGCCAGCGTCTGCGGGCAAAGGGCTCCTCAGGCAACCACAAGCTGGGGAGCGGACTCCTCAAGTTGCAAGCGCAGGTAGTCCACCATCACAAAACAGGTGCGGGAGAAAGGCAGAGACCACCAACCGGGTGGGGGACCAGACTGCAGCTGGCTGCGGGCACTGACCTCCATCACCTTGGTTTACCAGAGACTTGTGTGTTTACTAATAGTGAGCACATCAGTGCCCTCCGGCCACCCATCTCCCTGCACCACCCAAGTCCCCCAATGGGTCCCGGGGCCACCATCCCTACCCACGGAGGGGTTAACAACTTGCTGCACAACATCTCCCCCTGGTGCCCCGTAACTGCAGCGGTGGTGTCCACCTTCACCACAACCCGTGGGTGGCATCACGAACTTAAACACGGCTACGGCCATACACCTACGTCCCCAAACCGCCAACCCCTTTTTGACCGGAGTGACCGCAGGATGCCCCCCGGGTCAAGAGACCCTCAAGCCACCCACTGAAGGTCTGGACCCGAGCGGCTTGATTGCCGAGCACGGGGCGGCACACATACAGATCTAGTGGGCTGGAAGTATACAGTTCTGGTGAGGTGGGCTGGGAGTATACAGATCTGGTGGGGGGTGCTGGAGGCATACAGATCTGGTGGGGGGCATACAGATCTGGTGAGAGGGGATGGGGGAATACAGATCTGGTGGGGGAGCTGGAGGCATACAGATCTGGTGGCGGGGGCTGGAGGCCTATACACAGCAGGAGCCCCCACACAGTCTTCCACACAGAGCAGGAGCCCTCACACAGGCTCCCATATACACCAGTGGCCTCCACATAGCCTTTTATATACAACAGGAGCTCTCACAGATCCCATATATACATAAAAGAAAATTATACTCACCTAATCCTGATTGCCAGCACCGCAGCCTCCGTCTTCTCTTCTATGGTGGCCTGCGGAGGCAACGTGATGCATTGATGTCGATGCCCGGCCTTGTGGATATATGGTCTCCTAAGACACAGGCCTGCAGCGCCCTTTGGCTTAGGAGACGGGCAGTGATAGAGCATGGAGCTCTTGCTCTGTAACAGGATTGAACTGTATCGGGGCGACGCTGACATAGTTCAGTGCTGTGGTTGCAGAAGATTTGGGGCTCCGGAAAAGAAATTCTGGGCCAGAGCTCCAAATCTTTGATGCCAGCTGCAACTCTGCCAGTGGGTCCCTTTTATGTCCAGTTAGGCTATGTGGGCACACAGCGTTTTTTTGACGCTGCGTTTTTTTACCGCGTTTTGGTGCGTTTTTGATCTCTACGTTTTTCTGCGTTTTTCCAATGCATTGCATTGGGGGGGAACGCAAAAAAGCGCAGGAAAGGATTGACGTCCATTTTTTTTTTTTTTAAGCTAAAAAACGCAGCTTTAAATAAAAAAGTGGTGTGCGGACAGCAGAAATAAAAACTCATAGACTTTGCTGGGAAAGCAAAGTCATGCAGTTATGATCACAAAAACGCACCCGAAAAACACTGCGAAAAATACACTGTGCGCACATAACCTTAGAGAGCCCTCTGGGGCATTGACTGGTGTCTGTGTGCCAGACCAACGCTGTATAGATGATAGATAGACAAATACAAATCAGACAGATCAATTGATACATAATAGAAAGATAGAGGGATAGAGAGATATATGATAGATAGATAATAGATACATAGATATAGACAGATACAAAATAGAGAGATAGACAGATAATGGATAGACAGATATTGCACAGTATACAGGACACACACATGTTATAAATAACATACAGTGAAACAACAAAGAGCCAGCACCAGTGTGCACTAAGGCATCAAATATTCCAAACTGCATTATAAAAATTTTTTTTGAGATTTTTGGCAAAAAATTGCAATTTCTTGAGCTGCTTCGCCACGTCACGGCAAATCTCATTTGAAGCAGTCCTACACTAAAATATTTTTATAAAATGTGCCATGCGGCCTCACATATAAATAGCAGAACTGCTCTCAGCAGCACTCACCTGGTCTATTGCAGTCCCGTACCCATGATTTTATAATGCAGTTTGGAATATTTGATGCCTTAGTGCACATTGGTGCTGGCTCTTTGTTGTTTCTTTGTTGAATTGGTCGGTGGTTGACCTCCACCTCGCTATGCACCCCAATTTGGGATGTATTCCATCTGTATAGATTTTGGCGTTTGGTGACTGTTCACATTGGGTCATCAGGCTTTGTCCACAGGCTATATATATACTTCATGCAGCATTTGCTTGGACCTGTCCCGCCCACAGCCATGACTCAGTCATGGGTACGGGACTGCAATAGACCAGATGAGTGCTGCTGAGAGCAGTTCTGCTATTTATATGTGAGGCCGCATGGCACATTTTATAAAAATATTTTAGTGTAGGACTGCTTCAAATGAGATTTGCCGTGACGTGGCGAAGCAGCTCAAGAAATTGCAATTTTTTGCCAAAAATCTCAAAAAAAAAAAAAAAAAAAAATTTTTATAATGCAGTTTGGAATATTTGATGCCTTAGTGCACATTGGTGCTGGCTCTTTGTTGTTTCTTTGTTGAATTGGTCGGTGGTTGACCTCCACCTCGCTATGCACCCCAATTTGGGATGTATTCCATCTGTATAGATTTTGGCGTTTGGTGACTGTTCACATTGGGTCATCAGGCTTTGTCCACAGGCTATATATATACTTCATGCAGCATTTGCTTGGACCTGTCCCGCCCACAGCCATGACTCAGTCATGGGTACGGGACTGCAATAGACCAGGTGAGTGCTGCTGAGAGCAGTTCTGCTATTTATATGTGAGGCCGCATGGCACATTTTATAAAAATATTTTAGTGTAGGACTGCTTCAAATGAGATTTGCCGTGACGTGGCGAAGCAGCTCAAGAAATTGCAATTTTTTGCCAAAAATCTCAAAAAAAAAATTTTTATAATGCAGTTTGGAATATTTGATGCCTTAGTGCACATTGGTGCTGGCTCTTTATTGTTTCTTTGTTGAATTGGTCGGTGGTTGACCTCCACCTCGCTATGCACCCCAATTTGGGATGTATTCCATCTGTATAGATTTTGGCGTTTGGTGACTGTTCACATTGGGTCATCAGGCTTTGTCCACAGGCTATATATATACTTCATGCAGCATTTGCTTGGACCTGTCCCGCCCACAGCCATGACTCAGTCATGGGTACGGGACTGCAATAGACCAGGTGAGTGCTGCTGAGAGCAGTTCTGCTATTTATATGTGAGGCCGCATGGCACATTTTATAAAAATATTTTAGTGTAGGACTGCTTCAAATGAGATTTGCCGTGACGTGGCGAAGCAGCTCAAGAAATTGCAATTTTTTGCCAAAAATCTCAAAAAAAAAAAAAATTTTATAATGCAGTTTGGAATATTTGATGCCTTAGTGCACATTGGTGCTGGCTCTTTGTTGTTTCTTTGTTGAATTGGTCGGTGGTTGACCTCCACCTCGCTATGCACCCCAATTTGGGATGTATTCCATCTGTATAGATTTTGGCGTTTGGTGACTGTTCACATTGGGTCATCAGGCTTTGTCCACAGGCTATATATATACTTCATGCAGCATTTGCTTGGACCTGTCCCGCCCACAGCCATGACTCAGTCATGGGTACGGGACTGCAATAGACCAGGTGAGTGCTGCTGAGAGCAGTTCTGCTATTTATATGTGAGGCCGCATGGCACATTTTATAAAAATATTTTAGTGTAGGACTGCTTCAAATGAGATTTGCCGTGACGTGGCGAAGCAGCTCAAGAAATTGCAATTTTTTGCCAAAAATCTCAAAAAAAATTTTTATAATGCAGTTTGGAATATTTGATGCCTTAGTGCACATTGGTGCTGGCTCTTTGTTGTTTCTTTGTTGAATTGGTCGGTGGTTGACCTCCACCTCGCTATGCACCCCAATTTGGGATGTATTCCATCTGTATAGATTTTGGCGTTTGGTGACTGTTCACATTGGGTCATCAGGCTTTGTCCACAGGCTATATATATACTTCATGCAGCATTTGCTTGGACCTGTCCCGCCCACAGCCATGACTCAGTCATGGGTACGGGACTGCAATAGACCAGGTGAGTGCTGCTGAGAGCAGTTCTGCTATTTATATGTGAGGCCGCATGGCACATTTTATAAAAATATTTTAGTGTAGGACTGCTTCAAATGAGATTTGCCGTGACGTGGCGAAGCAGCTCAAGAAATTGCAATTTTTTGCCAAAAATCTCAAAAAAAAAAAAAAAAAATTTTTATAATGCAGTTTGGAATATTTGATGCCTTAGTGCACATTGGTGCTGGCTCTTTGTTGTTTCTTTTTTAAATAACATACAGTGCCTACAAGTAGTATTCAACCCCCTGCAGATTTAGCAGGTTTGATAAGATGAAAATAAGTTAGAGCCTGCAAACTTCAAACAAGAGCAGGATTTATTAACAGATGCATAAATCTTACAAACCAACAAGTTATGTTGCTCAGTTAAATTTTAATAAATTTTCAACATAAAAGTGTGGGTCAATTATTATTCAACCCCTAGGTTTAATATTTTGTGGAATAACCCTTTTTTGCAATTACAGCTAATAATCGTCTTTTATAAGACCTGATCAGGCCGGCACATGTCTCTGGAGTTATCTTGGCCCACTCCTCCATGCAGATCTTCTCCAAGTTATCTAGGTTCTTTGGGTGTCTCATGTGGACTTCAATCTTGAGCTCCTTCCACAAGTTTTCAATTGGGTTAAGGTCAGGAGACTGACTAGGCCACTGCAACACCTTGATTTTTTCCCTCTGGAACCAGGCCTTGGTTTTCTTGGCTGTGTGCTTTGGGTCGTTGTCTTGTTGGAAGATGAAATGACGACCCATCTTAAGATCCTTGATGGAGGAGCGGAGTTTCTTGGCCAAAATCTCCAGGTAGGCCGTGCTATCCATCTTGCCATGGATGCGGACCAGATGGCCAGGCCCCTTGGCTGAGAAACAGCCCCACAGCATGATGCTGCCACCACCATGCTTGACTGTAGGGATGGTATTCTTGGGGTCGTATGCAGTGCCATCCAGTCTCCAAACGTCACATGTGTGGTTGGCACCAAAGATCTCGATCTTGGTCTCATCAGACCAGAGAACCTTGAACCAGTCTGTCTCAGAGTCCTCCAAGTGATCATGAGCAAACTGTAGACGAGCCTTGACATGACGCTTTGAAAGTAAAGGTACCTTACGGGCTCGTCTGGAACGGAGACCATTGCGGTGGAGTACGTTACTTATGGTATTGACTGAAACCAATGTCCCCACTGCCATGAGATCTTCTCGAAGCTCCTTCCTTGTTGTCCTTGGGTTAGCCTTGACTCTTCGGACAAGCCTGGCCTCGGCACGAGTGGAAACTTTCAAAGGCTGTCCAGGCCGTGGAAGGCTAACAGTAGTTCCATAAGCCTTCCACTTCCGGATGATGCTCCCAACAGTGGAGACAGGTAGGCCCAACTCCTTGGAAAGGGTTTTGTACCCCTTGCCAACCTTGTGACCGTCCATGATCTTGTCTCTGATGGCCTTGGAATGCTCCTTTGTCTTTCCCATGTTGACCAAGTATGAGTGCTGTTCACAAGTTTGGGGAGGGTCTTAATTAGTCAGAAAAAGCTGGAAAAAGAGATAATTAATCCAAACATGTGAAGCTCATTGTTCTTTGTGCCTGAAATACTTCTTAATACTTTAGGGGAACCAAACAGAATTCTTGTGGTTTGAGGGGTTGAATAATAAATGACCCTCTGAATAAACTTTTCACAATTTAAAAAAAAAAAATAAAAAAAGAAATTACATTCTTTTTTGCTGCAGTGCATTTCACACTTCCAGGCTGATCTACAGTCCAAATGTCACAATGCCAAGTTAATTCCGAATGTGTAAACCTGCTAAATCTGCAGGGGGTTGAATACTACTTGTAGGCACTGTATACAGACAGCACATAATACATTACAGATGACACAGCATGTTATACTCACAGTCACTTCCTGGCTCCAGGATTTCAGTGGGGCTTTTGTAACAGCATCTCTGGTAGTGCAGATGCCCCTACCCTCCCTCTCTCTCTCTCTCTGGTAAAGTCTGAAGGAGAGAGGACACAGAGCCGAGAGCAGGTGAGAGCGCCCCCTGCAATAGACTGTGAAGGGAGCCAACAATACGCAGAGCCGAGAGGAGGGGGAGGGGCACTCCCTGAGGGAGCCTGTGCATGAGCAGACGCTATGCAGAGCCGAGAGGAGAGGAGGGCGCCCCCTGCTGTAGACTGTGCAGGGAGCCGACACTACGCAGAGCCGAGAGGAGGGGGATGGGCGCTCGCTGCTGGAGTCTGTGCAGCAAAGGAGCAGCAAACTGAAAGTGCATTCCTGCTCCCTGAGCGCTCCCTCTGCTGTCTGCCAGCCGGCGCCCTGTGCGACCGCACCACTTGCACACATGGCTAAAGCCGGCTATGAATTCAACCATACCAGCTAGTATATCAAGACATAACTTAAAATTATTGACCAGCATGATAACGTCACATTGGTGGCATACCAGGAAGCATCTAGTGTCTAATCCCTAAATGTCTTAGTAGAGACACTTCAGATGAATAGGACTCAAATGTGATATTACCAAAAAGCATATCAAAAATGACAGTGATGATATAAAAAAATAATGAATGAAATGGTCTCACCCATCAGTGGAGGTCCCATGTGATTGGGTCACTTTATAGAGTCATTACGGTGTCACTTCATTTTCAGGTGATGAGCTCTATCCCTGGAATATATACACTGGGCCATGCGATGCCAAGACTCCTGCCCTAACAAGGGCAGCCCACAGCTAATCTTAACAATAATATGGCCCTAGTTATTCCTGTTGGGAGGCAAGGAAAAAATGAAAAATGTACTTTTTCCTTCAAAAATATAACTTTAGCACTAATTTTTGCTTTTTCACAAGAGTAACAGGAAAATTGCACAATACAACTTGTTGTGCAATTTCTCCTGGGTGGGGATTACCTAAAATGTCCCGAGCTGAGACTAAATGGATTTTTCTATAAACAATATGTGGGCCGGATAAAAAGACAGCTATCAAACAGAATAGGAGAACATCTAAAAAATATCAAAAAAAGGTTTTGAGGGTCTTCCATTGTGTTGCCACTTTAGGAATATGCATAATAAATCATGTAAAGGAAATCTATGGCGTTCAGTCTGTAGCAGTTAACTGGAGGGGTGAGGATTACCTAAACTGGATGTCCCGAGCTGAAACTAAATGGATATTTCTATTAGACACACTAGTCCCATTAAACCTCAATCACAATATTGAACTTTATGCTTTTTGATTTATAGGTGGTATTCCCCGCACCCTTTTACAATATTATATTACAATTTGTCTTCCCTTCACTTTTCCATTTTTCCACTTTTAATAATTCCTAATTATAACTGTAGTATTAACTATATGGACATTATCCCTTTTAATCTTTTTTCATACATCTTTTTGAGTAAGCTATTTTAACCAGTTGTGTATATTATATACATTTTTATATATTTTTATACTTTATCATTTAGTTAATAAAATATATATATTTTATATTCTTGATTTATTTTTTCTTCTTGCTTTTTTTTATTTTTATGGGTTGATACATTTATCTGATTTGTGAATTAATCCATTTCATCCTATGGGTGATAGACAATATTTAATAAATACAAGACCAAATATTTAATATATAAGGCCCTGTGCGCACTTGCCGTTTTTTGCCACGGATTTTTGGCGGATTTGCTGCATGTTTCACTGCAGAAAATGTTCATAACATCTGTGCAGTGATTCACCAGCAAATCCTATGGGAAAAAAAAAATCCTGTGCGCACTAAGCGGAATTTGACAGCTGCATGTTTTGCTGCGGGATTCCCGCAGCAAAAACAATTGCATGTCACTTCTTTTCCGCACGTCGCTGCGGGATTTCACTACATTGACTCCAATGTAATCGTGAAATCCCGCAGGGAATAACGCAGGCAGCAAATTCTGTGCGGTTCACTGCGTTATTCCCTGCGGTATTTCACGGTTTACCTGCGGTAATGTACATCACTGCCTGTGGTTTGCAGGGAAGTGATGTCATTATGACAGGAAGAGGAAGCGGAGCAGAGAGTAAACACTCACACAGATCACAGACACACACAGACATCACAGACATAGAACACAGACACAGACATATAGAATACACATAGAAAGCAAACGGAAATATAGAAAAAAAAAAACCACGTGGGCTCCGCTGTATTTTTACGTCCAGTCGAGGTAAGCACACAGCGGCGGCCTGGTATTCTCAGGCTGGGGAGGGCGAGGGGCAGGGTTAATGTCCCCCGCCTCACTCCCCCTCGCGCAGCCGAGAATATCAGCCGCAGCTGCCCCGGGACTGTCGCATGCATTATGCGGCAGTACCGGAGTGTCCCCAGCTCTTCTAGATGCCGTGATGCGGTGGCGGTGGCGATCCAGGTAATAAGGAGTTAATGACGGCGGATCGCCACCACTAAGTCCAGGCTTGATCATGGCAGTGTAAGTAAAGTGAAAAAACACACACACTGAAAAATCCTTTATTTTAAATAAAACACAAAAAACCTCCTGGTTCACCCGTTTATTAACCCCCCCGAAACACACTGCTCCGGCGTAATCCATGTCCTGCGATGCTTGCATCCAGCAGCGACTGACACAGACACAGCGCTGAGTGCAGCCTCGCAGCGAGACAGTAGATGTAACCACAGGGCATTTCCCACGGCCGGTAATGTGAACTCACTACCGACCGTGAGAAATGCAGCGTGTGCTCACAAAGACTCTATCTATCCCTCTGTCTATCTATCTATTCTTCTATCTATTCTGTCTATTTCTCTATCTATCTCAGAATGAAATTACTTTTTTTTTTTTTTTCAATGTGCTTTATTGCATTGAATGCAATAAAGCACATGTACCAACCCGCACGCGGAAAAACCGCGGCAATACCGCGGTAAAACCGCAGCATGCGGTTTTCGGGTGCGGTTTGCCGCGGTTTTTTTTTACCGCGGGTGCGGTAATCTTTCAATGCCTGCGGAATTTTCTTGAGAAAATTCCATTTTCCAGTGCGCACAAAGCCTAACAAATATATGACTAGTTCAATTCATTTTCAAACACCTAAGTAGAATTTCCTTGCATGTATTCTAATAATTCATTCTATTTTTACATGATAAATCAAATATATCAAGTGTGACAGTATTAGTTGGTGTTGTTAATTAATTCAAGCATTTCATTAGGAGGACCCACTCCATTATAATATACAATTTCCAGTCACATGGATCCCTGGTGAAGCTATTTAATGATCCTAGATGGCCTCTTCCACATTCCCTGATGAAGAAATCATCATCTGTTTTTTTGGCCCTCTCAGCGCTTGAGATTACGGGTTAGTCTTTGACCGGGACTTCCCCGCACCCACATGCCAGTAGCAATCCCTGCACCATGTCCATCTCTAAACCTGGATCCACCGCATACTGCCACGATCATCTAACAATCTATATTTAGATTATGAAATGGCAATTTGTGGCTGGCCCAGATAATTTGCAATCACTGATGAAAAGCCGATTTGGGGCACACAACTTTCCATACAATGCATGCCCCTGCACTTCCCTATTCTACACTATCGCCCTTCTTAAAATCTGAATTACTAATATTAAACTCCCTAGCTAAGCTATGTGTCTAGCAGCAGCATCATCCCTAAGCTGTAGTAATCAATAAGAGGTGCCAACGTCTCATGTCCACTTTTTATATCTACAAGGACATGTGACTTAGGAAGCCAAAGACACAAGCCCTTGTGTCTCAACATTGTGGATGGTTTCTGTGCTCTGACTAGCTGCCAAAACATCCACACATTAAAAAAAGAAAAAAAAATAGTCTGCTGCTCCTCTGACCTATCCCCACTCCCTTCCCTCATCAAACACGTCCCCACCCATCATACATCACCAGTATCATAGCCAAAGTCATAATAAGGTAGAAGAAAATCATTAGTGCAACAGTTGATCAGTTACAGATCAAAACCGATCTTTGCCGACTTTTGAGAAAAATGTTTGTGAATCTGATCCCAACGAGCTAAGGCTTGTGCCGAATTTGAGATTGGCACACCTTTTTCGAACAAGTTCGCTCATCTCTAATGAACAGTGACAAGTGAGGCAAGTGAGACCTGCAGTTCTTTTGATCTTGTTGTGGAACTTGTATAACCTCTTTGATGAGTCATCGCTGCGCTCTTGGGGTAATTTGGGTTGGCGGGAAGGTTTACCACTGTGTTTTTCACCATTTGTCGATAATGGCTCTTACTGTGGTTTTTTGAGTCTCAAAGCATTAAAAATGGCTTTATAACCTTTTCCAGACTAATATATCGCTTTTACTTTGTTTCTCATTTGTTTCTGAATTTCTTTGGATCTTTTGGTCTATTTCTGTAGCACCCCTGAGGAAGGTGCCACAAAATGTGAATGTGGAAACCCAAACCCCGGAATATCTGTGCCAGTCAACACACCAGCATCCTCAGGCCAAATACATAAACTCAATTCCAGACTGGGAGACTGCCTTGCAACAGGTAAAAGGGATGGGTACTGATTGGATAGTTGCCACTCAATCTGTAGGGAGAGACTCTGCAAGGGGAGGTTGAGATGGAGGTGGTCGTGGCGGTGTAGGTAGAAGAGGCGAAGGAAGAAGACTGTGATCTCCACCCATCAGCCTCAGGGTGGTTTTATTTAGTGCTATATGCTATCTTCCCTATCTGCCCATATTTTTGTAAATGTTTAGTCCAGGAAAGGCGAAATACTAGGATAGGGTCCCATCAAAAAAGGTCCCCTTGCGGTGTTTGATGGACATACAATAATTGGCAAATTTTTGAGAGAAGAATCTTTCTTTCCTAAGTATATTCTATATGGCATTATATAAGTCTAAATTTCATATACTGTATTCTATGTTTGCATCATATGTCTTCACGCTTGCAGAGTGCTGCTGTTACTTTTTGTTTGTGTATCATTGGATAACATCAGGATTTTCATGTATAAGGTGCAGCCAGTGCAGTACTGGCACTATCAGGCACAGGCTGTACATACCATTAGGGTGCAGCTCAGGCGTTTAGTCAGTGAAATCCAACTTTATAAAGTTTGAAAATTCGTGCACTTTTTGATTGACGTGTGCACCTCTCTCCTAATGTCCGGGCGTGTTATGGACGTTTATCCCCGCCGCCTGTTCCTCCCTCTCACTGGCTGTATGTAAATTTCTCTCTTCAGAAACACAGCGCCGGAGTTGGCACTTGCGCTAATCGCATCTTCTCATCAGCTGTTCTGCAGTCCTGTTGTGACCACGCGAGCTCCCGCGCCAGAGATAAGCGCTATGCGCAGGTGCCAACTCCGGTGCCGTGTTTCTGAAGAGAGAAATTTACATACGGCCAGTGAGGGGGAGGAACAGGCAGCGGCGGGGAGTGGGGATAAACATCCATAACACGCCCAGACATTAGGAGAGAGGTGCACACGTCAATCAAAAAGTGCACGAATTTTCAAACTTTATAAAGTTGGATTTCACTGACTAAACGCCCGAGCTGCCCCCTAATGGTATGTACAGCCTGTGCCTGATAGTGCCAGTACTGCACTGGCTGCACATTATACATGAAAATCCTGATGTTTGGTTCCCTTTAAGCTCAGAAAATCAAACATTTTTCCACTCCCATAGAAATAGATTGCGTGAAGTGACACATTACACCACTGCTCCTAGTGAAATGTATTGAAGTGCATGGTGCAGGGCCACGCATCTTTTATCACATCTTGAGCGATAAACTACACTGGTTCATGTATCTAACCCCAGTGTGTGATAGTCTGAATATGTAATATTAACATGTGACACTGGGAAGAAGCAAAGGGAATCACTGTGGCCTCACATTTGGCCTGTGATCCAGCTGTGTCCATACTTGTACACCTATTTTCACTCTCCATTGACCAAATATTTGCCTTGTCGTGATTCAGGAGCAAAAAGATGAGGAATAAGGGGAATATTCAATGCTTTATACATAAAAAAGTCAAATTGTAAAAGTAACAGTGCTGGATACACCTTTTGATTATTGCACCACCAAGGAACCTGTTAGTAACATCAGCAGCATTAGCAACAGCAGACAGAGAAGCCACAACAAAGGTTTCAAGGACTGCACTAATGAGAGATCAATGCAGCAAACTGAAAACTACCCCATGGCTTAGGCTAGTTTCACACATCAGTTTTTTTCCATCAGGTACAATCCGGAAAAAAACGGGTTAAACGGATCCGGTACCGCATCCGTTTTATCCCCATAGATTTGCATTGTTACCGGATTGTACCTGATGGCTTTGCGTTGCATCCGTTTTTTTCCGGATGCAGCAAAATTTATCAAAGCGGCGGCCGGAGGCAACGTGTCTTGCAACTTTTTTTGTCCGGCAAAAAAACCGCATCGCGCCGGATCCGGCGCGATACGGCGTGTTTTACAATGAAAGCCTATGGATGCCGGATCCGGCGCAATGCGGTAAAAAATGAATGCGGCTACCGGATCCGTTTTTGTAAACTGCGCATGCACCAAATTAATTAAAAAAGCTGATCCTTCAAAAAAAAGGACAAACCGGATGCAAAAACGGATGCAAACCGTATCCACCGGATCCGGTTTTGTACGCATCCGGCATAACGGATCCGTTAAAAACCGGATCCGGTGGATACGGTTTTACATTTTTTTGCCGGATCCTTTGGATCAGGAAAAAAAAGGATTGTGCCTGAATGCAGAAAACTGATGTGTGAAAGTAGCCTAAGTCTGCTCACTCTGCCGCTGGGGTAGAAAAGTCATTGGAGATCCATTGCTTGTCCATCTTGATGAAAGTTAGAAGGTCTACACTTTCAGGGGGCTGGCGGATGCAATTATCCTTCAAGACACTACCAGCAGCTCTGCAGACAAGTTCTGAGACAATGCTGGCTGCAGGGGAAAACTACTCTCAAGATTGTGTACAAGCTTGTTTCGATACTCCAGCATGCTCGGATCCCGTTCTATGGGGAAGAAGTATCTGGCTAAATTTACTCTTGTACCATGCATCTAAAGAGCACTTTACACGCTGCGAAATCGCTATCGATATTTCTAGCGAGCGTACCCGCCCCCGTCGGTTGTGCGTCACGCGCAAATCGCTGCCCGTAGCGCACAACATCGCTTACACCCGTCACACGGACTTACCTTCCCTGCGACGTCGCTGTGGCCGGCGAACTGCCTCCTTTCTAAGGGCAACCCAGTGGTCAGCACTATTGCTTATCATAACAATACGACCATCATGTTGCAGATGGTGCAGTAAGAAGGTGCTCGCTCATGTGTCGGACGCTTCAATGAGGTCCAAGTCCATGTTGTTTTGGTGGTGGTGTAAAACTCAAGCTTGCATCCTCCATCCACTTCCACCAAACATGGACAATAGAGAGGGGATCAACATCTTTTTCATCTCTTGACTGTTGGGCACTCGTCACCACCTCCTCCCCATACCCCAGTGGGACATCATCTCCTGTACCTTCAATAACAGTTTGCCTGGTACCATGAGCCCCCTTCGTTTGCTGTACTACATTCGCCCATGCCACTCACCTGTGCGGTGACATTCCGGACCTTAGAGATATCGTTATCCCTTCTGCATCCTCCTCTGCTTCCTCCTCTTCCTCTTGGACCACCACCGCTCGACTCCTTGAATGCTCAAGGCCCACAGATCAATACCCATGGCAGTCAGGTGCACACCATCTGACCGCCAAAATTCCCCTCCCCGACTCCAAGTCCCTGTGCTGAACTACAGCTCCTCCATTCCTGGACACAAAATTCCCAACCACCCTGTTGACCTTTATTCTGGTCTTTTCGATCCTCTCCAGGGACCGAGCCCCCCGCCAAATCTTTCGGGTAACGATATCTGACCAAACCACCCTGAGTTTAGGGAAGATTGACCAAAGGTGGAGCAGGTCGTACCGGATATCCCGTATCAACTCCCAACAGGGGCGAGCCCCTAAATCATTTCCCCCAACGTGCAACACCAGCACCTCAGAGGGGCGATCCAAACGACCGAACCGGTGAAAATCCACCAACACCTGCCGCCAGTGCATGCCCCTCACCTCGATCAAACGAACGATTACCTCGTCTCTGGACCAACCCAACTGCCCACCATTGCGCCGCACATCAGCTCTCAGTGCCCCCCAATAAACAAAAGGATGGCCGAAAATCCACACCAGGGGTATATCACCTATAGAAGGAAACAAAAACAAAGAGGGGGGAGGGGTGTAACAAACCGAAAAATCTGACACGCACCAATAATTACCATTAAACTGTAAAAAACAACATTGCAGAGGTGTTTTTTTTTCCAACTGGAGCATCGCCAGGAAGGACCGCCACCATCTTGTTGTAGCCCTGTGCAGTAGAGGCAGCTGGGCCGGTCACATGATCCCTGGAGGGATCGCCCACCACCGCAGGTCCTAGACGCAGGGAAGGATTGCTCCGCTGCCTGCTCCTGCGTGCAGGCAACGCTGGAGTATTATTGCGAGGAGTGTCCCCGGAGGGGCTCCTACGGCGCCGCTGAGGACCAGGAGCCACATCAAGGGAAAGCCGCTGAACTGCTCCCTCGCCCTCGCCCTGCGTGCGCTCCGGACCGGAGGGGAATCAGCGTCGGCAGCAGGTTCAGAGCCTCCCAGGATCTCCCTAATAACTGTTCTGACCGCTGCTCCATCCTCGCCGCCAGCAGCAGCCCGCAGCTGCTCCAGGATCTCCGCCAACGTCGCCATCAGGCCAGGGGGGAGATCTAGGGGAGATCTAGTGAGGTGACACGGGGACCTTTCTTTATTGGTGCCTCACGCCAAAGTGATGCCCCCCCTCTCTCCCTGGACATATATACCCAGCCCCCACCCCTATTCCCTCCCCTGGCCCTATAAGTCCACCCCTTAAACTCCTGACCCTGCAGAAAACCCGCTCTTTTTCTAGAAATGCAATTAACCCCTTGGTTCCCCTGCAAAGGTGAGTCATGGATCACTACGCCCACGGCTCTGCCCTGGCTCCGTTCAGCCTTTTCTCTCTCCATCCTCCCCATCGATATCACCTTTTTTTCAGATCTGTTGCTCAACATAAAATCCCTTGTCTCCAGACACACACAGTCACCTCATGGCCTTTCCTGCTCCCACCTACTAACACTATCACTGCTTCTCCTCACTAGTGGGCATATCTCTCCAAGTGCCGGCCCTCCTCACCACATCCCCACAGTCATTGGTAGCATTCATTCACGATATACCATAACTTTCCACAACCTTTCTAGCCTCATACTAATTCATCCAGCCTCCATTCCCCAGCTCTTTTAATCGGAGCTCTGTGGAATGCACACTCTTTCTGCAACAAACTTTCATACATCCATGATCTTTCATCACAAACAAACTTTACTTCCTTTCCATCAACAAAACCTGGCTCACCCCTTCTGACACAGCCTTTCCTGCTGCACTTTCTTATGATGGTTTCCATCTTTCTCATACCCCTTTCTCCAGCAACAAGAGTGGTGGAATAGTTGGTTTTCTCCTGTAAGATAACTGCTTCTTCAACCCACTTCCACTGCCACCCTCCATTACTTACCGTGGAAACCTTCAAAAGGAACCTGAAGACCTACCTCTTCCAAAAAGACACCTGCACTAACCATCAGTCCACTAGACTGCTGCACGACCAGCTCTACCCTCACATACTGTTTCCTAACCCATCCCCTGTAGACTGTGATCCTTCATGGTCAGGGTCCCCTCTCCTCCTGTCTGCAGTCTGCTTTGTATTGTTCATGGGTATTGTACTTGTTTTATTATGGATACTTGTTTCTCACATGTAAAGCGCCATGGAATAAATTGAGCTTTATTAATTTTATTATTATTATTATTATTATTATTATTAATAATAATAATAATAATTTACAGGGCTAACAGATTTGATATGGTGAAGTTAAAACTGTTAGCTTTGGCTTGTGTAGGAGGAAATATTCTTTTACGTGACCACACGTGTGGGATCGAGGGCTGGCTGCCCTGATGAGAGAGGGTGGAGTTGGGTGCGCACCACAAACTGGTGGACTGTGATGGAGGTGCAGGCGAAGATGTTATGCTGGGTTGAGAAAGCTGTGGTGTGCTCTTTGTCTGAGATCAGTCAAAAACAGCAAGCATATCCCCTTCTGTAGCAGCTGATGGACCCACACTCACCCCGGCTGTAGTGGGTAAACAAGTGGAGTTTCAATGGCAGGAGACCTGTGTGAGAACACTTCCCATGGTGTCAGTGGAGGAAGAAGTGTGTCTTGTAATGGAATCCAGCTCACCCACGTCTGACCTCACCGCACCTCAGACACGGATCTGGCCGCAGCAATGAGAAATGAAGGAAAGCGATCCAGCTGAGTGACCAGGTGATTTATTCAGTGCAATACAGACATGGCATAGTCGTGGTTAACGCGTTTCTGGCTTAACGCCCTTAATCATAACAAGAAGTGTGTCGCCCATCGCTCCCCAGGACATCTATCCACTTGTAGGGATGCCGTGGGGACCCACCTCGTTGGTACTTCTATCCAGAGGTCAGTCAGGTTTTCTTCATATCTAGTCGTGATGCCACTCTCGGTTTTGCGGTCAGGGTGAGGGGTGACCGCCACTGCAGTTTAACGAGCGTCTGGGGCTGATGGTGTCTGCAGTCTGGTGTTATGGCCTCCCGAGAGTGAGGCTGGCCCCAGGGGCTCGGGTGTATGTGCGTAGTACCACAGGTCGCAGAAGAACTCATGCACAGTCCAGAAATGTCTTTCAGGGTTTTTACTCACGCTCAGTTGTTTCTGTGAGGTAACCCGGGCGATACTGAGATAAACTGCAGGGAGAACCAGGTATCCTTCAGGCTGATCCAGGGGTGACTGTCAACTCGCCTTCCTAGCCCTTCTTGTTTCTGATGACCCCTGACTTGAAGTACTGCGGGAATCACCCAGGGAAGTTGCATCTGCCTTTTCTCCCCTTTCTGGCCCATTTGCTGGCAGCGTGGACCAAATGAAGATGGCTTCTTGCCCTATTTCACTTATGGGCCCCCTCATTGCTGCTGATGCTGCGGACTCTGTGTTGGTTGGCGAGGTACATCCAGCACCCTCACTAGCAGGTTTAGCAGACCAAGTAAATGGGTTCCTGCTCTAGGGACCTGTTTCCCCGTACGGGCCTGGTCTCCTCAAAAGTCCCCGTACTCAATCACCCCGCTTTTGCCTGATGTGTCTTTCAGGCTGACTGCTTGATAGCCGTTCTCCTCCGCCAACAGCCACTACACGTACATTGTCTGACTAGTGACATCGCGCACGTCCTCCTTCTGCGACTGCACACTGCGCAGAATGGTAAACTCCTCTGATAAGACACAGTTACCATTATTCCACCTAATACTTTTATGTGTCCTCCAGCAATATTTGGACTTTTCACCTTCATTATAATGGCCTCATGTTTGATGTACCCTTTGTTTTAGGTGATTGGGTCTCCTTATTGTGTGTTGCCTGTAGCAGTAGTGTTCCTTTCACTCATTTACCGCTCTTACTATCAATAAATTTGTTTAGCAATTACAGTCTATGAAGATAATATTGCAGACATCTGACTTGGGCAGAGCAGAAAAACTGTTTTATCTGATGCATGAGGTACGAGGGCTCCCTACAGACATTGTGTGGCGGTAGGTATGGACCAGACTGCTTTGTAAAGACACTATGGGTATTATGGGCCAGTTGATGCCACTGTCCTGCTGTCTGACCATAATTTTTGAAAGTGTGGGGACTTCAAGATGGATCTCCAAGTTGTGTCTACTCCATAGTGGCAGGGATCTCAGAGCAACAGGTCTACTCCTGTCCTACATCCAATATTTCTTTGGTTAATAGTCTAGGAAGTTAATGACTTCCTAGACTATTAACACAACACACACTCAACAGTGTGTGTGTTGTGTTAATAGTCAAAACACACACAAAAGTGTGGCTCCACTGTAAAACAATTCAAGCTGCTTTGGTAGTTTTTGGCCCACCCTGAAGGTGTTGTCTGTACCTTTTCTTCTGCCTCCCATTGAATTCAATGGGTTCAGCTAGGTTTATCGTACCATTCAGCAAACACAGGATAGCTCGGAAAATCCGAACCGAACCTCGTCCGGTTGGCTCATCTCTAGTAAAGGGCAAGCTCAGGCCATATGTCCTATTTGGAGACTCAGAAGTTAAATGGGGCAGACCCATTAATCATTACTTGGTGACTTGTGTACACATACTTTTCCACTTTTTTGTTGAAATGCTGCCTTCTGCTAATATTAACCTTATCAGATGGTAATTCTGGCTATTGTGGTGTGCTGGGAATGTTTTTCCACATTTTGGCGAGGCTAACCCACCCTTCCGAGGTGGTGTTTTGGCAATTTAGCAGTGATCCAGCAGGGTGGACACCCAGTATGCAGCATTGGTAACAATCAGGGCAACTTTGTGGTCATTGTGCAGGCACTGCAGCATGTTTTGGCTCATGTGTGCCAGGCTGCTCAGAGGCAATGACAAGTTATCGATAATGGGAGGTGTATCATCTGTGGTGTCCCCTGTATCCACCCAGCCATGCTCTAGTGATGCCCATGAGCTACTTTTGGTACCATTGTGATGTGAAGATGTAGCGCCCCTGAGACCATCAGGGTTCTACAAGGTTCTGCATCCCCACCAGGATACAGGGGCTACCCCCTTAGGTACCCAGAACCCCAGTGCCGGTACCAACAAAAACCCAGGTAATCCCAGTTTTCCCCAACAATCGCTCATACAATGGTACTTAGCTAGGGTTGGACCATGGATGGCCGCCTAGAGGTGGAGCCACTCTAGTCCACTAGTTGACCAGGTGGGAGCGGCAGACTGTGGAGAGTAGCCAGTAGTTAGTGTCTGACTGGAAAGGTGTAAAGGTGGAAGAGAAGTGACACCCTGACTCGGGTTAACGGTGACCTGGTACCCAGGAGAGATCATTGCCGGTGGAGTACAGTGGAGCAATCCCGGAACTACGCACAGATGGGGTACAGGACCCTAGGACAGGAAAGAACTTCAAGCCAACCTGTTAACACCTGCACAGCAAAGGAGACCATCAAGGACTTGCTGACCCTAAAGAATCCGAAGACTCAGTAGCAAAGCGAGAGCCGGGGACAAGACCAGAGACTCCAACCCCACAGGGTTTACGCTACCGTCAGGCGGACAGAGGTGGACAAACCACAGAACGGGGACCCCCAGTGTTCTATACCACGGGGACCCACTTACCAGATACAGATGCAGGGGAAGAAGGTATCAGAGAACCAGACTGGCACTGGGACGAAGGGGACCTGGAAGCGAAACCAGCTGGCCTCGGGCAACCAGCTAACATCTAAAGTGAGTAAAGACCAGTTGCACTGAATATCTGTCTGAACTCCTTCTTCCGACGCCCACCACACCATACACCTACTGGGGCCATACCCTACTTGTGAAGGGACTACCATACTAGCTGCAATGCCATCAGCCCTAGTAGAGACATTCAGCAGCGGCGGCTCCTTACACTTAGCCGCACACCACAAGTGGCGTCACGAATAACTTTATTCACAAATCCCCTGTAAATATCACCATTACAAAAAGGGCCCAGGGCACGGAACTGGGTAACGGCCACCGTCGTGACATTCCCAATAGAGACACTGCTCGGAACCGAGTACCCCATATCCCTGGGTGCTACAAAGACAGTTCCTCCTTGAAGACTGTCCCCTTGCTGGACAGTTGTGTACCTGGCCACAGTTGGTACAGGAACCCACCCTCCGAGCCTTGTGTGGACGGCTGGCCTGATAATCATGTGAATGTTTCCTGTTCCTCCTCCTCTTCCTCCTGTGCCACCACCTCATCCAACATCTCCTGAAGCGTTTTTTCAAGAGGTCTAAAAGAGGTATAGTAACTCTACTCATGAAGTAATTAACACTGGCAATGTTTGTGGCATATTCTAAGCAGCACAACACAGCACACATGTCCCACATGGAGGCCCACTTGTTGGTCGTGCATTGGTGGTGATCTGCACAGCAACTCACTTGTGCCTGCTTCAGCTGAAATTCCACTATTACCTCCTGCTACTTGTACTCTCCAGCATATGCAAGGTGGCGTTCAACCTTGTTGTAACATTGAATATGAGTTAGTGAGTTGGAAGGGAGAAGTTACACTGTAGCAGGCGAGCAACAGCAGGGTGAGAAAACGCAATATGCACATAGTTGGCCCACACTTTCTGCTGTAGCTCTGACATCCTGGGGTAATTTTTAGGAACCTCTGCACCACCAAATTCAATCACATGCGCCAGGCAAGGGATGTGTGTAAAACCAGTTAGGTGCAGAGCTGCAACAAGATTTTGCCCATTATCGCACACCACCAGGTCAGGCTTGAGATTCAGCAGCACCAACCACTCATAGGTCTGTTCCATCCCCATACACAGCTCCTTCATGGTGTGGGATTTTCATCCAAACACATGGGTTTCAGAGCAACCTGCTGTCATTTCCCCCTGGCTGTGCTGAAGTAGGTCATGCAGGTGTTACAAAGCGGTAGGAGGAGGAGGCAACGTGGACAGAGAAACATCCAGCAATCCTCAGTTTTGGTAGGACATGTGCCAAATTCCCTCATTGCCTGAAGAAGTGCCATGCCAGGAAACTCCTTTGAGCTGTGTTTGGTGTGCTCAGGCCATCAGTGGGGTGAGCAGTAGCAGCCAACAAACTGGCTATAGGATGGCTGCTGTGCTTTTGCTCTTCCTCCAAACTGGGCACATCACTCAGATGGCCTTGACTTCATGTGCGGTCTTGAACCTCATCAATTTCCACCCAGTCCTCCTTGCAGATCTGTACACTGCAAAAAGCAACAACAATTAGCATCTGTGTTTTTTCATTATCATCAGAGATGTGTTGCAATGGTCCACTGACCATGTGCACTAGCCCTTCCTCATCTTCTTCCTTAAACTGAACAAGTAGTTGGGCAGCAATGCACTCAAACTCTGCCACTTCCTGGGCAGGACCAATTGGCTAGCCCATGAAAGTAAAAAGCAAAAGTGACTGCTGCATAACTTGGGGCTCAGATTGCTTGCATGATTTTCTTGGGGGTGAGGTATAAGACAAACACCCATGCGCTGCAGTTGCAGATTTTGTGCATTCAGCAGAGGATCAGGTGGAAGACAAAGAGAAGGATCAGGAGTCACTCTCACCCATCTGATCTAAAATTGCCTTTACTTGTTCTAGCCTCACCTTTAATACAGCGGTACTCAGTATTAATAAATTACACAGAATGTCCTGTTGCATATGTGGCACCCTGGACTAGCCAGGTTGTCACAGGTAACACTCAAACACCCTCACTCCCCACTAGACAGTAACATTAGCCAAACACAAAACCCTTGTTGCCTCCCTCCTGGGTCTGATGTCCACACCAGGTGGGGCGGAGCCAAGCGGTTGGCCCCACCCACCGAGGAGTTCACAGTCCTGGAGGCAGGAAAAGTGACAGTTGAGTTCAGGAGTTCAGTGGAGGAGGTTGAAGTGAAGAGTGTCTGGGTTTGGGGCCCAGGCACTGACAACAAGGTTGGCAGACGGTGGTGGCCGTCTGCAGGAGTGGTGAATCGACGTGGAAGCGTAGGACCGGGGTCGGGCGTTGGCCCGCCGGTACCGACTGGGGAGTGAAGTGCAGCCAGCACACACAGGCAGGGCCATCGGACCCCGACTAGGCTTGGAGTCGCCGTCAACAGTCAAATCCGAGTGTGACAGGAACTTTTCCTAACAGCCAAAGACCTGATAGAAGGCAACCGCCCACACCGTGAGAGTATACAGCTACCGCCTAAGGCTAGAGACCCAAGGGCCAGCGCCTGCGGGCAAACGGGCTCCTCCGGCATCCATACACCGGGAAGCGGACTACCGTTGAAGATCCACCGTAGTCAAACAAGTACACAAAGGTTCCAGGAAAGACAGCCGCCATCACTTGTCCGGGGAGAGACACTGCAGCCGGCTGCGGGACCCGTCCATCCAGCCGTTTGGTTTACCGAGGACTTTGTGCATCTCTTACTGAGTGAGTACACCTGTGCCATCCGGCACCGCGCCGCGCTGTCCCTGCAACCCTGCACCTCACCAACCCTGCCTCCCCGTCACACCACCGGGCCCCGCGACCACCGACCCCTACCCACGGAAGGGGAAAACAACATCCGAGCTGCTCCCTACCATCGCTCCAGGGATCCCCGTCATCAGCAGCGGTGGTGCCCATCTTCACCACAACCCGTGGGTGGCGTCACGGACTAAATCCCCCAAACCAACCACCCTTTTCACTCACGGGCGAGGAGCGCCGCTCGAGTCCCCGGATCCGGCCCACCGCTCGAGCCACCGAGCAGCAGCAGCCGCAGCAGCGCCGGACACGAGCGTTAGCGAGCGCAGCGGCGGCGTACCTCCCCGCACGCGACAACTTGGCGTCACGAACAGGATTGAGCCCATCTACTTACCAGTAGAAATGCGCCTTGTGATCCCCGCCGGCGGTGTCCGGCCGAAAATTTTGAAGCGCCGCCATCTTTGGCGCGAAAATCTCCCGCTTGAGCGTCTTCTCCGAGCAGGGAAGGCGCGAAAGCGAAGCCCCGCCCCCAATAAGCGGAAGTGCTGAAGAGAACCAAGGGGGGGCGGGTGTGTGTCTGCCTAATGTAGCCGAGGCTATAAAAGCGGGGACGCCAGGACTCTGCAAATATACCCGGTTCCTGGAAGCAGCTTGCAATATGTCCGCACCACCTGAGAGACCTGAGTCTCCGGAGCATGCCCCCGGTACGGTGGCTTGGCTGAATACCCAAGTGATGCTGTTGTGCTGCCGTAACCGGGCCCAAGTACTGGACCGGCTAAATCGCTGGACCGCTGAGATGGAGGAGCTGGCTGCGGTCGTGCGGGCGCATGAAATAGAGGCCATGCTAGAGGAGCTGGTGAGTGACCCACGCCCTTGTGTCCCTGAAGGACTGGCTGCTGCGGCTGAAGGGTTCGGTCTACCCCTGGCCCCAGTAGGGCCCGACCCATCGCCTGTGCTGACCGCCTGTACAACCCCGCTCAGACCGCCGTCCCCGATGGAGGTGGCAGAGTCCGTGTTGCCCCGCCAGGGCCCGGAGGCCCGAGAGGAAGCCAGCCAATCAATAGCTGGAGCGGGTGACTTAGAAGAACCGATGGCAGATCTCCATACACCGGCCAATGACGGGTCACTTGCCACTGAGGAGCCACGAGTCTGGGCTCAGCTGGAAACTGTTACCGATCTGCCAAGTCCCACCATTTGTCCCCTGGAGTCAGATGATAGCAGCTCAGCAGCTCGGGGGCTGACACAGAACCGGTCTCGGAGTCCGAGGAAGCGGGTGAGAGTCTTCCCAACGGCAATACGCCAGTAGCTTTCTATGTCCTGCGTGGTGGAGGGAACGGATACCGGGCAGCCCTCTCCCACCAGGCCTGTCACCGGATGTTTGCAATATTAATGGCGGAGGGCGAGGCCACCTCAGAGGAAGAGGTGGAATAGGCAGCGGTCCTCCGTTGCAAGCAAGTTGTCCCCCGTTGGGACCCTCAGCAGAAAATGAATCAAAAATCCACCAAAAAGATCATCTGATTAGCTACAGTGATTATCCCGGCCGTTGCCGGCAAGTTGTCCCCGGAGAGACTCTGTGTGTTTTTACCACCCACATGAGGAACTACACATGAACATGGCCGAGAACTGGCAGGCCACCCACAAACTGGTGGGCTTGTAAATAGTTTTGTGGGATGGATACCGTTGCCGCCTCCGGAGAGGCAGATTGGAGGAAGGGCCCGCAGCAGAGCAGGCTGGGGCCCGGCCACCACCAGGACCGGTGGCCATCCTCCGGGGCTCCAGGGGTCCCCCTGGACGTGGGGTCCCCTGAAGTGACAGCCGGGTGCAAGTAACCGTACCCGTTCCCGCTCGGGCAGCCTGCACCTGGACTGGGGTCAAGGGGTGCTGCCCACTTCTTAGGAGCAGCATCAGGGCTAGGTTGCTTGGGTGGGAGAGCGGAAGACATCCATCCGTCCATCATTATTAAAAGTGTTTTTATATGTGCAACGTTTAAGTGACCTAACAAAAATGCTTGTGTTTTGATATGTTGACATGTTATTTATGTTTTTACAGTTTTTGAAAAAAAAATAAAACCAGTGATGGACGGGCAGCCCGCGGACGGTCTGCATTTCACCAAGGGGGAATGTGGCGCCCTGGACTAGCCAGGTCGTCACAGGTAACACTCACACACCCCCACCCCCCACTAGACAGTAACATTAGCCAAACACAAAACCCTTGTTGCCTCCCTCCTGGGTCTGATGTCCACACCAGGTGGGGCGGAGCCAAGCGGTTGGCCCCACCCACCGAGGAATTTACATGCCTGGAGGCGGGAAAAGTGACAGTTGAGTTCAGGAGTTCAGTGGAGGAGGTTGAAGTGAAGAGTGTCTGGGTTTGGGGCCCAGGCACTGACAAGGTTGGCAGACGGTGCTGGCCATCTGCAGGAGTGGTGAATCGACGCAGAACCGTAGGACCGGGGTCGGGCGTTGGCCCACCGGTACCGACTGGGGAGTGAAGTGCAGCCAGCACACACAGGCAGGGCCATCGGACCCCGACTAGGCTTGGAGTCGCCGTCAACAGTCAAATCCGAGTGTGACTGGAACTTTTCCTAACAGCCAAAGACCCGATAGAAGGCAACCGCCCACACCATGAGGGTATACAGCTACCGCCTAAGGCTAGAGTCCCAAGGGCCAGTGCCTGCGGGCAAACGGGCTCCTCCGGCATCCATACACCGGGGAGCGCACTACCGTTGGGGATCCACCGTAGTCAAACAAGTACACAAAGGTGCAGGGAAAGACAGCCGCCATCACCTGTCCGGGGAGAGACACTGCAGCCGGCTGCGGGACCCGTCCATCCAGCCGTTTGGTTTACCGAGGACTTTGTGCATCTCTTACTGAGTGAGTACACCCATGCCATCCGGCACCGCGCCGCGCTGTCCCTTCAACTCTGCACCTCACCAACCCTGCCTCCCCGTCACACCACCGGGCCCTGGGACCACCGACCCCTACCCACGGAGGGGGAAAACAACATCCGAGCTGCTCCCTACCATCGCTCCCAGGATCCCCGTCATCAGCAACGGTGGTGCCCATCTTCACCACAACCCGTGGGTGGCGTCACGGACTAAATCCCCCAAACCAACCACCCCTTTCACTCACGGGCGAGGAGCGCCGCTCGAGTCCCCGGATCCGGCCCACCGCTCGAGCCACCGAGTAGCAGCAGCCGACCCGAGCGCAGCGGCGGCGTACCTCCCCGCACGCAACACATACATACACCAGAGAAAGGTGTTTCCTTTGGGCTCATAGCAGGCACAGATTGATCACTTCCTCACCCTGCAGAAGCTCCACCACAAGAAGCACCATGGCCACATCCCTTATTTTATACGCACCTCATTCTTTGCACCCCAAAAGGGCAGAGTACTACATAGCCTGTAAACAGAGATAGAGTGCCCAGCAGATTATTACACTGCCTCTATGGGGAGTGATGACACAGACCCTATTTTTAGAGTACCCTCACCAGCGTTTTTTAACCCCTTCATAATCAGTGATATGCTTATACTTAATGGGAGGAAAGCTGTGCCCTAGCAATTCTTGTGAATCTCCCCAAAAATTTTGAATGGTCTTTTCTTAACAATCCTATCAAGGCTGTGGTTATTCTGGTTGCTTGTGCACCTTTTTCTACCACACTTTTTCCTTCCACTCAGTTTTCCATTAATATGCTTGGATACAGCACTCTGAACAGTCAGCTTCTTTAGCAATGATCTTTTGTGGCTTACCCTCCTCGTGGAGTGTGTCAATGACTGCTTTCTGGACAACTGTCACGTAAACAGTTTTCCCTATGATTGTGTACTCTACTGAACCAGACTAAGGGACAATTTAAATGCTTAGTAAGCCTTTGCAGGTGTTTTGTGGTAATTATTCTAATTTTGTGAGTTAATGACTTTTGGGTTTTCATTGGCTGTAAGCTATAGTCCGTAAATATTAAATAAATAAAGACAATTCTTCAACTGCTGTTGATTTATTCATTCTGTCTACCAAAGATCGCAGTAGGGTGCGGCTGACATTTATCATGCATTCTACGCTGAGCACTTACACTGGGGATTACATGTAAATCTCTGAAAAATGCAGTTCAGTCAAAAATCCCAAAGGAAAATTCACTTTAATGAGGCAGATGGAGTCACTTGAATTCCTGTCTATGCTGTGGACCGGCGGTGACCATCTTTTAATGCTTTTTTTTTTTTGAGGCGTGCACAATAGTGCAGTCTTCAACAGTTCTGTTCACCTTTAAAAAGACAGACAGCACTGAACAGAGGCCAAACGAAGTCTGGAGTAACTCTGCTTCCTCATCAGTGAATGGATCCATCTGGGGATTCACCCAAATCCCATATTTCGGAGATGTAGATGGAAACCCAGATGTAAGTGCTCAGCATAGATCACAGGAGAAATGTGGAATGATCCAAATTGTTCAGTACCCAATTCGCCACCAAATAGCATTCAACTCAACCCACAAAAACACAAGTCCCCACTCACGTCTGCCATCTATTAAGAGAAAGGTTGAAGACCCCACTGAAAATTAAAAGGTTAAAAAAAAATTCTACACATATTTGGTATTGCCGCGTTCAGAAATGCCCGATCTATCAAAATATTTCCGACAATTAATTTGATTAGTGAATGGCATACCAGCAAAAAAATTACAAACGCCAAAATTACATTTTTTGGTCGCCACAAATTTTGCGCCAAATGTAATAACAGCCGATCAAAAATGGTACCATTAAAAATGTCAGCACAAGAAGTAAAAAATAAGCCATCACTGAGTCATGGATACCAAAAAATGAGAATGCTATGCGGCACGGAAAATGGGGCAAAAAATGCTCTACTTTTTTTTGGGATACCTGCTGATTTTTTTAACCCTTTAGATAAAGGAAAACCTATACATATTTGGTGTCTATAAACTCGTAGCAACCTCAAGCATCACAATGGCACATCAGTTTTACCATATAGTGAACACGGTGAATAAAATATCTGAAAAACAATCATATAATTTTTCCGCATTTGCAATTTGTTTGCTGTTTTCCAGTATACTATATGGTAAAACTTATGGTTTCATTCAAAAGTACAACTTGTCCCACAAAAAAAAGCCCTCATATGCCAAGATTGAAGGAAAAATAAAAAAGTTATAGCTCTTGGAAGAAAGGGAGCAAAAAAGCCACGAAAAACTGAAAATCAGCTATGGATGAAGGGGTTAAATCATCACTCCACCCATAGATGAACTCACAGAGGGTGGTAATTTAATAAAAAAAATGTCACTTGGTGGGGTTTCAGTTGTTCTGGTATGTAGGGGCTCTGCAATTACAGTACACAAACTATTCTAGGAAAATCTATGCTCCAAAAATCAAATGACGCTCCTTCCCTCCCAAGCTCTATGGTGCCATATTCAAATTCACATTCATAAATTGTGCAACACCATGGTGCCTTTTTTTAACAACTCCCCTTGTGAAAATTGGAAATCTGGGTTTAAAACAACATTTTGGGGTTAAAATATAATTGTTTTCACTGCTGAATAGTATAACATTTTGTGACACACCTGTTGTCACGCTAGGTATAATGAAGTACCAAGTGAGCGGTGAACGGTAAGGTAATGGGACCCCTGCATCTATGAAAGGGGGAGATGGTTACCATTGACCACCCTAGAAAGGTTCTGAACCTATGTGTCAAGCTGGACACCTGACCCTAGATATCCCTAATGCTGGACTTTAAATAGTGAACGGGTGAGATGAACTCTTTGTCAATCCCACTACATGCTAAAGGAAGACACGAGGGGGACACACGGGAAACAACATGAATCTCTTATCCACAGATGAGACAGACAGAAGTTAAGCAAGCTTAAGCAACGATACTATAGAGAGCAAGCCACCTGCTAGAAATCAGAGCTAGAAAGGAGCTGAATAATTTCATCAGCACCAATCCAGGGAAGAAGGGAGGAGTTTTTAAGCACCAAGAGAATACTGATGATCAGCAGCTGGGTGAAAGGTTAACTCCTGCTGGGTCTAAAAGGAGAAGAGAAGAAAATCCAGCAGTAAAGCTACCTATTACAATGAAACTGACAGCAGGAAAAATAGAAAGTCAAGGAGCATTTTGTGCAGCCAAACGCTGTGACCTTCTATTGCAAGAAACCACATGACTGTCTGTCACCCCTAACACACCCATGACAGTACCCCCCTTCTATGAGTGGTCTCAGGAGATTTAGGACCAGGCCTATCTGAATGGGCAGCACCAATCTTGTGGCATTCACATCTATTGCTGGGACCCACATCCTCTCCTCTGGATACTTGAAAACTAACTTAATTGCCTAGAGCTCTCTGTTGCCAACATCATAGTTTCTCTCAGCTGGGGACAATTTCCTGGAGATGAAAGCACAAGGACGCAATTTACCAGGAGATGCACCTTGTGACAACACAGCCTCAAACTCCACCTCAGATGCATGGACATCCACGATAAAAGGCTGTGAAATATCAGGTTGACTGAGTATAGGTACTGTGGAAAAACATCATTTTAAAGAGAAAAAAAGCAAGCTGGGCAGAGTCTAAGTCTGACCATTTTGAGAAATCTGTTTTTGTCATGTCGGTGAGAGGCTTTACAATTACCAAATAGTTCTGAATAAATTTTCGGTAAAATGTAGTAAATCTTAGAAAGCGCTGTAATGTTTTCAGGTTTGTCAGACGATCCCAGTCAAGTAGAGCACGAACCTTCTCAGGATCCAGCCAAAAACCTGAAGATGACAATAGGTACCCCCAAAATTGCACCTTTTGGACAGCAAAAACACAGTTCTCTAGTTTGGCATACAGTTTGTAATCTCTCAAGATCTGTAATACCTGTTTTACATGTATCTGAAGGGTCTCCATATTGGGTGAGTAGATCAACATATTGAAAAAATAGCAAAATACCTAATGTACAACCCCTCAGGCAAATAATCAATTGGTAGCAACCGGGGCGAAAAACCACAAAGAAAAAGGCTAAAACGTAACCTTTAATAGGTATACATTAAGAAGTGAAAAAAAAATTCACTATAAAAACAAGGATTAAAATTGGACTGGCGGGCCTCAGGCAAGCTCAAAACGGCCCCCTCCAGTGCAAAAGGCACATCAAAACAAGTATCCCATATTTAACATACCAAGATTAGACTCAGTGGTCAAGAACATCCCACAGCACACAAAAAGGAAGGATTTTACCACCCCAGTAAAGGTGTATAGGTTCCAACTAAAGGGACACTACATAATTAGTCTTAATAACCAGACCCTTTCAGGCATCCAGAATGCCACACTTAGGCACTTCTATTCTGGATCCAAAATACCAAAGGAAAAGGAATGGTCTTACCGTGACTCTATAGACATAACGGCATCACAAAAAACTAGAGCTTAGCAGTGGTGACCAATAAATGGACATGATAGATACCACCAAATGCTCAATGGACATACGGCTCAGCATCCTCCCAACGCGTTTCATTTATTATTCATCAGGGGAACCTTCAATAGGATGTCCAGCATCCCATCAGTAAACAAGACTGACTGTCCAGAAAAAAGATGCCCACAAACATACTATAAAGAAAATAATGATTGTAAGTCACACTTCAGATCAAAACCACATAATTCCAGACTTAGGTAGTAAAACTCACTTACCAAAGATGTCCGGCATGAACAAATGCCAGGTATAATGTGCCGCGCTACATATTTGAATCCAGCGCCTATTTTTAGCAACCGCGCATGCGCGTACTCACGCGCCGTATATTCACTTCAAACTGTGACATTGTTACCCAGCCTTCCTTGTACCAGAAGTAACCACGTCACGATGATATCGACGGTCGCGTGACCGGAAATACGCCGACCGTGTCATCATCAGTGCCTGGAACGCAAGCTAAAGATCCAGTGGCATAACCACCACTAACGTCACTATTTAACGATTTAATCATAGCGGTAGCGCGCCACAGGACTTAAACAAAGCTTTCAGGTATGAAACCTGAAAAAAGCTAAAGGTACAAATAAAGCCTACACCACAGCGGTACCATCCCTATGTCACAGACACCTCATATAAAGCAGCCCAACGAGGCTGTTTCTATCCAATGGAAAATACAACATCCAACCCCAAAATGGCATTAACAATCCAAATAAAAAATGGAAAAGTGGCAGACATGAGCGAAAAGGCAACAGCCAACCCTAAAAGGGGAACTGCCAGAGGTAGAGTCACATCAATGGGGCAACCATTATGACAAACACTGCAGCCAACACATATCATAGAAATTGACCATAAAGGAAGCAAAGGGGAGGTAAAAGCATCTGTAACCCCCAAATAAACCGGGACCATTTATCAAGAAAGGATAGATAAAAGTACTAAGGGCACACTACACTGATGCCTATCCTAATTAATCTTTGCTTCCTTTGTGGTCAATTTCTATGATATGTCTTGGCTGCAGTGTTTGTCGTAATGGTTGCCCCATTGATGTGACTCTACCTCTGGCAGTTCCCGTTTTAGGGTTGACTGTCGCCTTTTCGCTCATGTCTGCCACTTTTCCATTTTTTATTTGGATTGTTAATGCCATTTTGGGGTTGGATGTGGTATTTTCCATTGGATAGAAACAGCCTGGTTGGGCTGCTTTATATGAGGTGTCTGTGACATAGGGATGGTACTGCTGTGGTGTAGGCTTTATTTGTACCTTTAGCTTTTTTCAGGTTTCATACCTGAAAGCTTTGTTTAAGTCCTGTGGCGCGCTACCGCTATGATTAAATCGTTAAATAGTGACGTTAGTGGTTGTTATGCCACTGGATCTTTAGCTTGCGTTCCAGGCAATGAAGATGACGCGGTCGGTGTATTTCCGGTCATGCGACCGTCGATATCATTGTGACGCGGTTACTTCCGGTACAAGGAAGGCTGGGTAACAACGTCACAGTTTGAAGTGAATATACGGCGCATGCGTACGTGCATGCGCGGTTGCTATAAATAGGCGCTGGATTCAAATATGTAGCGCGGCACATTATACCTGGCGTTTGTTCTTGCCGGACATCTTTGGTAAGTGGGTTTTACTACCTAAGTCTGGAATTATGTGGTTTTGATCTGAAGTGTGACTTACAATGATTATTTTCTTTACAGTATGTTTGTGGGCATCTTTTTTCTGGACAGTCAGTCTTGTTTACTGACAGGAAACTGGACAATCTATTGAAGACTCCCCTGATGAATAATAAATGAAGCGCGTTGGGAGGATGCTGAGCCGTATGTCCATTGAGCATTTGGTGGTATCTATCATGTCCATTTATTGGTCACCACTGCTAAGTTCTAGTTTTTTGTGATGCCGTTATATCTATAGAGTCACGGTAAGACCATTCCTTTTCCTTTTGTATTTTGGATCCAGAATAGAAGTGCCTAAGTGTGGCATTCTGGATGCCTGAAAGGGTCTGGTTATTAAAACTAATTATGTAGTGTCCCTTTAGTTGGAACCTATACACCTTTACTGGGGTGGTAAAATCCTTCCTTTTTGTGTGCTGTGGGGTGTTCTTGACCACTGAGTCTAATCTTGGTATGTTAAATATGGGATACTTGTTTTGATGTGCCTTTTGCATTGGAGGGGGCCGTTTTGAGCTTGCCTGAGGCCTGCCAGTCGAATTTTAATCCTTGTTTTTATAGTGAGGTTTTTTTTCACTTCTTAATGTATACCTATTAAAGGTTACGTTTTAGCCTTTTTGTGTTTTTTCGCCCCGGTTGCTACCAATAGATCAAAATATTGCCCAAATAAATGACCACAAACCTGCCCAACAAGTGGAGAAAAATATCATTCACAAAATGTTTTAAAATGACAGGGGCATTAGTGAGACCAAACCGCATGACCAGACTTTCAAAATGCTTCTCAGTTGTATTGAAAGCAGTCTGTAATTCATCCCGTTCTCTGATTCTAACCAAACTGTAACCTCCCCACCCCCCTTAAATCCTTGGAGAAGCATTTAATGTAATCTTTCAAAGCTTGTGTGTCTGGACCAGAAAGATTATACTGTCTGGATTTGGGTAGTCTTGCTCCAGGAAGCAGATTTATGGGGCAGTTGTATATACAATGGGGAGGCAATTCCTGACACTCCATCTCTGAAAAGACATCCTCAAGACCCCCAAAAAATGGAGTTAGGGTCTCTTCAGACAGAAGTGTTCAGGCAATTATCAAGACAGTAAAATCCCCACTCCACAATTTCCCTGGATTGCCAATCTACTACAGGATTATGCTTCACAAACCAGAGTTGACCCAGTACATTAAGAATGGGAAGGCCTTTCAGGACACAACAGGAAATTACTTCATAATGCAGGAATCCTACTCTCAGTCTTATATCATGTACAACCAGTGTCAAGCATCCCCGAGCAAGCGGCGCTGAGTTAATGACATAGATGGAGATGCAACATACTGCAGGTAAACCCATGAGTTTTTACAAACAGAGCATCTACTATACTGACTTCTGCTTCTTCTTTAAATATGGAAATTTTCTCAGTCCTGCTCTCTAACACCACATTTTCTGTCAGGACAAACCGATAATTACATGTAGAAGACAAACACACTCCGATTGTCCACCCCCACACTACCAAGGTTAACTGAGTCCCAGATGTTCCTTTTTGCTTATGAATCGAGAGGCAGGCTCCAATAAAATGACTTATTTTTATTACAAAAGAAACAATTCATAACAATCTTTATTAATGAAGGATCGATTTGATTTTCTCTACTTACAAGTATTACAGATAAATGACTGATCAATATACTTCAAATAGATCTGGGTGAATCCTGATGGATCATTGTTGACATATACTGAATTCTGTCAGATTTATCTTTATTATCACTGACCACAGGAAGAGCACTACAGTGCATGTTATTTTTCCCATCAAGAATACAGAAACCTACAAAATTAAATATCTTATGTGCAGTTTTACCTTTCTATATTTGCATTTATTCTTCCATTTAATGTACAAGAAGCACTTACTACTGATGATAAATTACAAGAAATAAGATCAATAATAACCTGAAAAATGTACTTAGTAAAAATCAACTAAATTCCCTGTGAGTGTTAATGAAAATCAGCAGGTTGCCTGCAGGATAAAGATAATTGAGATGACTACTACCACGTCCTTTGTTAATACAGAAATGTCAACAAATACTGATGGGTGTCATTTATATTGGAGCACTAATTGGCCAGCACATACATTTTTACAGTTTGGTAGGATATTGTAAGATGGAAAAGGACAGAATATTTTCTTTCTGCACTAACTACCAATGTGATGCCTCATTTCACCAGTGTTATGTCCATGATATTCATCATTTATCAACTTGGTTCACTAAAGCATATACCCATTCTGGGAGAGCTGAAGCTGTAATATACAAGCTGACAGTGTCAATGTTAATGGATTGCATAGTGCTGGTCTAACAACCTATACAGGTGAAAGAGTGAAAAATTGATATATTATTGGTAAATTTAGATAATTATATTTCCACATTTGACAATGCCACTGATAGTCTCAAATTCCTGTTGTCTTTGCTTTACATTCTCAACTGATTATTTTTGTGCTTATTTTAGCCGATGATGAATACTTGTCTAGGTCTATTGATGCATATAATGGGATTTCGTAATCCATCCTGCCCAAAGGGAAAGGGAGGTAGATAGAAAGATAGGAAGAAAGGAAGTAATGAAGAAAAGAGAAGAAGGAAGGGGAAGAAAGAAGGTGAGGAATGAAGGATGGAAGGAAAGATTATGTAGGTGGGAAGAAGGATAACAGAAATGAAGAAAGGAATGGGGGAAAGATTGATTTTTTTGGTGAATCAAAAGTATTTCAAAGCTGAGCCGAGGAAGAGTTTTGGGAGATAACGGTCATTAAATTGATCATTCAGCCAATAGTTACCTAACGTGAATGGGGGGCTTTAGTCTTGTAGAGGATAAAACTGATAAAACTAAACTCTCAGATATGGATAGAAAATTTGGTAATAATGAATTATAAGCAATTGGAAGCACAAAGGCCCAGATAGAATGGCGAATCAATATGTAATGGAAAGCATGAGGGCCAATACAGTGTTGACCATGAAAAAGCAATGGGAAACACAAGGGACCAGATAGCATAGCCAATAAAGAATCAATGAGAAGCTCAAGGGCCTAAAAAGTACTACTATGAAAAAGCAATTACTTATTTTTGCCATTGACTATAAATAACATTTGACAGCTATTAAATATATTTTACATTTCTTCCTTGAGTAGGGTCGGAAGGAATATTTGCTCACAGCAGCAGGACAATATGGCCAACAAAATTATGACAAACAATAGCAACTAGCTGGACATGAGAGCTGGGAACAAAAAACAGGGGGTGCCAACCAAAATAAGTAGACGCAACAAGTTTAAAAAATCGTAGAAAAGATAGGGGCACTCACCCAAACCAGGGAAAAACAGTCCTTTATTTCACATGGACAATGAGAAACAGAGGGTAGATGCGGGCGGTGAGGACATCTGTGTCCTCCTTCGTATTATATTCTGTAAAAAATGCTTCAGTATCCTCCCTACCAGCCTTAATGCCTTTATAATTATTAGCATCTCTTGAACTACCAGCAGTAGCATCCATATTAGCTGAAATAAACTCTAACAAGAGTCAAAGAATCCAATGAACATAGTAGGCTCTTAGTGGTCACTGTGCTCATAGACAAAGAAACAGTCCATAGATGCGGAAGCATTTTTTATGGAATGTATCTATTTGCATACAATATATTTTTTGTGTATTATGTCTCTCTCTATTTCCATGACCAATCTCTAAGTTCTTCTCCTATTAATAAAATAGCCAAAGAACTTTTTTAGAATGCCCCCTTTAGTGGCTATGAGTCATCTATGTGAACTCTGACCCATACTCCCTCTCAGGGCTGTATTTGCCACTAGGAAGGCAAGGTCTGGAGCCTAGGGTTGTGGGCTGTGGAGGCGGCACTTTCGGGCAGCAAAAATGTTTTTTTTTTTCCTTTTTTACCTCCCCTCCCCTTTCGTTAGACAGTCTATTAAATCCGCTGTGTTTTTGGAAGGGGTCACCTCCATTTATTGCATCCACATCTTAAAGACATGAATACAAATAAAGTGCGGGTGCAGGAAGCTAATTGACCCTGGAAGTGCCAGTGCCTGCACTTCTGCGGTCAGAGAAGCACCATTCAACTCCCTGCTACATGCTGCGGCATCCAATACTGCTAATGTCACATGAAAACCTCACAGCCAGATCAGCGGAGGAGGACACAATGGACGCCGATGCAAGAAGAGGATACTCACCAGAGCTATGAGGAGGACAATGGACACTGGAGCAGGTAAGTGCTATCAGGGCAGAAGCTTTATAGGGAAGCTGAGGGTGTCACTAATGATATAGACTGGGGATGGGGGGAGGGTGGCTAAGACTGGAGATGAGAGGAAAGAGAGGCTAATGTTACAGACTGGGGATGAAGGGTGGAGTGATGCTAATACTAGAAACTGGGGATGAGGGATGAGAGAGTGGCTAATGCTACAGATTGGAGATGAAGGGGGAGGGGGCTAATACTGAACTGAGGATGAGGGGGGAGAAAGGCTAATGCTATAGACTGGAGATGAGGGAGGGAGGAGGGTTAATACTAAAGGCTAGGGATAAGGAGGAAAGAGAGGCTAATGCTATAGACTGGGAATGGTGGGAGGGGAGAGGCTAATGCTACAGACTGGAGATGAATGGGGGAGGGTGAGGCTAATGCTCTAGACTGGGGATGGGGGTGAGGCTAATGTTACAGACTTGAGATCAGTGGGGGAAGCTAATGCTTTAGACTGGGGATCAGAGGTGGAGGCTAATGCTACAGACGAAGGATTGTGGGGGAGGGGAGGCTAATATTATAGACTGGTTAACACTAGAGACTGGGGATGAGGGTTGGAGGGGGTTAATACTGATTGCTGTTTTGTTTGGGTTGTTACTATAACAGGGACACCAAATATGTCCATGTTATTTGCTGATTTGTGATGTTCATTAACTTAAAAAAAAGAAAAAAACAGAAACAAAATTACATTAGTCTAATTTTTTTATTGTTTTTAATTATTTTATTAGAAAAAAAATCTCTTTTCCTCTTCGTCTAGAACACAGGACACAGAGATACTGCTCTCTAAAATGAATCTCAACGTCAGGTGTAAGTGGCTGAATTGTAGGTTCGTCTATACAAAATCCTCCCTCTAGCATCATTATTCCTAGTGGCTCAACAGTTAGGGCAGCTAAGTGTAGTGGGACACATGTGTGAAGGTTGCTGGTTTGAATCCAAGGGGGAGAAAATAAAGAAAAATATTTTATATGTATCTTTTTAATTTTTTTTCTGATTTCATTATAGTAGTTTTATGGGAAAAAATTAATCTGACTCTTTCCTTCACCTACAAAGAGATGCAGTATCTATCTATCTATCTAAAGGGGTTTAAATCTGTGTGAATATTATTATTTTATTATTTTTTTACTTTATCCTTTTCTTTGTTGTAATTGGTTCATTGCAATTGTGTACTAATTTTAAAAAATGTCTGTTTTTCAGATGAAATCACACACAGAAATTTGGTACAAGATATAGGAAATTCACACCCATCATGACACTTAATTGTGGTTCATAAGTATTATAATATTATAATTGTAATATTTTTTCTGTAATATCGGTTTTATTGACTCTGTGCCAGTGAAGCGACGAGTATTATATCGTTTTTCAGTCACATTTTATTGGAATTGTTTTTATATGTAAAGCCACCTAGAGGTAGAAGAGGCTATTGCACCGGGATAAGAGCCCAGAGGCTGTTATATTTTCAGCCAGATAGTATGTAGATTATATTTGCCAAAATAAAGAGAAATTGATATTAAGTCTGGTTAAAAGGAAATTCTTGGGACCTTGGTGCAAGCCACATACTGATAAAATAAAGAAAAATAAGGAATAAAGAGAAAAAGAAAAGTTGGCTGAGGATATTTGCACTTACGATCTATGGAACATGGGTGAAGTAAGCAGGCTGAGAACCCTAATTAGAAATGGCGGCAAACTAATAGATTCAGCACTGAGCTTGTCTGAATAGCATTGCAACTATTGGCACAGAGATATGTCCATCTTTCTTTGTTATTTCCGGGAAGAAGCACGTGGAGCGTGCTATGGAAGTTTGTTGTTGATGGGTGAGCATGTTTTGAAACTAATTAATTTTTCAGCTGTGTTATGATTACAGATTTAATGATGTAATTATGAAGTTTTGTATACTGCACAAAAAGCACTAATTATGTTTGATGAGTAATATGTAAATGAGTCACTATAAAAACCTCACAATTTTTGTAATCACATTGTCAGACGAAGGTTCACATTAGAACCGAAACGTCACTATACACCTATGTGACCAATAAAGGTCAGGTAATTGAAAAACCTGTGGAGTGCAGCCTGCTTTTTTGTCTTTCTATGGATGGTTATCTGAAGAAACCGCACGGAGGGAATATTGCACCCTAAAAAAAGTTTTTGGTGTTGTGCTGCTCTGTTTTTCATTTTTTTTCTATCTAGCTACCTATCTATCTGATTTGGCCCAATTTAAAATCAGAAATAGCTCTTTGGAGCTGGAACACAGATGTGGCCCTTTTTGGAACTGGAATACACAATTAGCTGTCATGACTAGATGATCAAATGCCGATTTGTGAAACACAACGTTCCCTACACTGCCCTTCCCTATTCTACACTATCGCCCTACATCCTAACTATTTACCTGTGATTAAACCCCTAGCTAAGCTGTCTAGCAGCAGCGGTGACAACACCTTCCCTAAGCTTTAGCAATCACAAAATGGATCCACGTTATATGCAGAGGGACATGTGATTTAGGTAGCCAATGATACAAGCCCTTGTGTCTGAACATTGTGGATGTTTTCTGTACCCTTATTGGCTGCAGAAACATTCACACAAAAGGTTAAGAAAAAAAATGTCTGACACAACTCTGACCTCTCCCTATGCCCTCACGTCATCACACACGTCCTCCTCTTCCTCATACAGCACCACTACAGTAGCCAAAATAATAGTAAAGTATTACAAAAGCTGCAAACAATTACAGATCAAAACCAAACATTGCCGGCATTTAGAAGACAAATGTTCAGATTTCTGAGCTCGATCTGAACCAGCCAAGGATTGTACAATTTTGAAATTGCCAAACGTTTACTGATCAAGATCGCTCACCTCTACTTTTGTCCTGCTTCATATCACCAGAAAGGCTGTTTTCATAAATCATCTGTCATTTTAAGCTATTAAAAAATGCGAAGAAGTAAATGTAGAATGGTTAAATATACAAATGGGATACATTTTGTTTGCATCAACAGTGTGATAATTATGCAAGCCTTGTGCAAAGGATGCGGTTATACAAGTGTACCGCCCCCGTGTCAGCAGCCGAGCCGCTCGGATCCTGAACTGCGGTGGCTCGAGCGGTCTCCGGACCCGGGGGGTCGTGCGGACACTCGAATTTAAAAGGGGGGATATGTACAGGGGGTTAAAAGTTCGTGACGCCACCCACGGTGCGTGGTAAGATGGAGTACTACCGCTGCTGTTGGGAACGCCCGGTGGTGGTGGCAGCAAGGTGTTTAACCCATCCGTGGGTAGGGAGTTTTGCCCTGGGGCCCAGTGGTGGTGGTAGAGGGGTGCCGTTGGGGAGGAAAGGGGTTTTTGCGTACTCACTCAGTCCAAGAATACTGACACTGACAACTTGTAAACCAGAATTACGAGCACAGCTGCAGCAGGGAGGGAGCACGCGTGGATCTGTGCCCCTTGGTGTTGCTTGTTAGCCTGTGACCTTTTCCGTTGCACTTTCTTCACTATTTGGACCCTGTAGTGTATAACTAGTTGGGTCCCACTCACCCGTATGGCTAACGGAGTGAGCTTGCTCTCAAGATTCACGCTTGGGATTTTCTGGACTATGTATTGGGAAAGTCCTATCCCCCTCATTGCGCTAGTACCCCGATTTTGGAACGGGTGGAGGATGAATCTTGAAGACTTCACCCTCGTCGGGTAAATTACCAGGATGCGTGAAGCTACTTCCTGGTCTAGGGTCCACGTACTCCGTCGTGTATTGGCCCCTGCCCGGCGATGGCTCAAGGCCACCAGCTGCCCTCCTCGGCAGATCCGTGCCCCTTGACATGATCCCCTGCGACCGGGGTTCCAGCTCCTACCAGGCCCAGACCAACGTCTGCCATCTAGTATTCTACAGGGAGCCCTGTTCCTGTCCTCCTCTCTCCTTCCCCTCCAGCACTACTCACTCCTTGTGACCTCTTCTGTCAAGTCACCACTCAACTCTCCTGCTCCCAACACCTCTGACTCTCCCCTACCAAACCCCCAAGTGGGCGGCCCTATTCCCTTCAGGCCCCCCATTGGTGTGTCTGGTGGGTGTGGTGCAGAGTGTTCCTAGGGTTTTGACTGGCTCTGCTCTTAGCACACCAAAGGCCAGGGATCCGTAACCAAGGAGGATGCGGATACTGTGCAGAAGGGCAGATTGCACAATACCCTATGACGACCTGATAGTCCAGGGCGTCACACAAGTGTTTTGCATCTGATGCTACAGTATATGCTAATTATACTCGGCTCATACTCTGCTGCGAGTGTGACCGAGTGTCATTCACTCTGCTCCGATTCTCTCACGTGCAAGAATTGGAGCATAGATGCAGGGAAGATGGAAAGATTAAAGGAAATCTGTCACCAGGTTTTTGGCACCTAACATAAGAGCAGAATAACATAGGGGCAGAGATTCTGATCACAGAGGTGTGTCCCTTACTGGGCTCCTTAGTGTAGTTTTGATAATCAGCAGTAGAGTGTCATTTGAGGGCTACTAGGCATGCTGCCAGGTAGTCCAGAATATTCATGAGCGCTGTATAATTACTAGGTCTGCAATATAGGAAACATTGATTTTATCTAAATGACAGCAAACAGTTCAGTGATACATCACTGGAATCAGGATGTCTGTCTCTATATTATGCCGCTCTTAGATGGGGTATAAAAAAACCTGGTGAACGTTTCCCTTTAATTTCTCCATCTTATTCTTTGTCTGTCTCGGTGTATGACTGAAGACATCTGAGTGCAGTCCGATGTTTCATGTGCACCCATAGATGTGTATGGGTACGGGTCATCTGAGATACACTGCCAATTGCAGCATGTGGCATGAGAAAAAAATTGCTGGTGGGCATTGCTCCATAGTATAAGATTGGAGCGAGTGCTATCAGATAAACATCGGATAGCACTTGTCCAATTTATATGCAAATTTGAGCGTACCCATACACTGCATCTCTGACTCATGAAAGACAGCCTTACTGTTTCACGCTGCTTAAATACTCCCAGAAGGTTTTGAGATTGTAGAAGTAACACTTTTCTTATTCATATAGATCAATAGACCACTTAGGCTTCAGAGAGACTGGAGGGTCAAATTCAAAAAGACCTCTCCGTATTTGAATGCATTAATATAAATAGTAATATATTGCGAATGGTCCTGAAGGAAATAATAATCGTCCTTTCATTGGAAAATGATTGTATCAATAAATACATGAACGATTTATTGGTGATTCTGCATTAAGAAACCCCCACGAAATAAAATCTACTCAAGTCACTTAAATTGTCTATAAGTAAATTGGAAATGTGAATTACATCAGTTGTATACAACATTTTACTGACCAGCCTGGATTTAGCTCACTGCTCTTACACATCACAGCCTGTCTCATCTCCACTGGGAATCTATATATAGTGAACCTGCCATCTTGATGCATTGTAGCAGATGATTCCTATGCATTAGCAGTAAGGGTAACCTCCTTCTTAACGGTTTGTGATTGAGTGATTGGCATTTTAATTGAAACTCAAAGCTCTACCAACCCAAGGCCATGAAGAGTGGACTTCGCTTTATAGAACGCAATTGTCAAGGGTATTAAAACTAACTTCAAGCTCAAGAGTATTGAATTCTAACTAATACATTTTAGAAAAAGTGCTGTTTTCATTCATTTTGAGTACGAAGGGCAGTGCCTACTTCTCCTTGGAGACCAGACTTTCTATAGTATATTTTGACTGTCTTTAAAGTAGTCTTACATTTTCAATAAAGTCATCAGTTATGTTGTCCATTCAAGATCATAGTGTTCTGGGCCATGTAATTGTGGACAAGCCAGAACTGTTTTACTTTTAAATTGCTTCTTTTTAAAAATTATTTTTATAATTATGTCTCTCTGTTTAGTAATAAAAAGAAAAAGGCAAGTTGCAAGTCTGTGTATAAAAATCTAGGTTCTTATTTAGCATTCTAAGCCATATCCTGCAGTCAATGACCAATAATGAATTCACAGTCTCATTGCTATATTTGAAATGAACAGGGAGACCTGTGTAACCCTTCTGCTTTCTGGCTCCAAGAGCTACTCCTTCTTTGAGATTTTGTACATTTCCTGGAGCCTGAACGTTAGGTTCCTGGGCAAATTGGATTCCTCCCATCTCCTAGCCACTAGCCCATGCCCTCCTCCTCTATATATAAACCTTTAGAATGTAGTGAGTTACCCACAGAGCATGACAATTTGTGTCCTTCAAGCCAAAATAAATTTGACATTTGTGAAAAATCTCACCATGCTAACGTTTTTTTTTCTTTAGCTTAATGTACATCTGTAGCCATATTATGCTGACAAGGCTAAGAGAAGCTATGAAAAATACAATGTGTTCAATTCTCCTATTGACTCGACCACTCACTTCCATACCTCTCAGCAGCAACTAATTGCTTTTGTGTATCTCTATGTGTACATGGCAGCCATCTCTTGCTGCTGAGATGTGGAACAGGAGATATGCAGGAGCAGAAGTACTTTCCTTATTGAATAGATAAATATGATTTTGCTGTATTCTTTGAACGCTTCTTCTAGCGACAACCGTTAAATCTAAAAGCAACAACCGTTTGATCTAAACGTTTGTCATTATCATTTATTGAATGGAAAGTTTCTTGTCGCCTCTCTAGCTTTCTTTTTTCTTACCACTGAAAAGCTAGGGGATAAAAATTAATGGAAAAGGACATACAGTAGATATACAGTACAGACCAAAATTTTGGACACACCTTCTCATCTCTAGAACAACTATTAAAAGGAAACTTTGTGCAGCAGACCTTCATGGTAAAATAGCTGCTAGGAAACCACTGCTAAGGACAAGCAACTGTGGCGCCCTGGACAAGCCAGGTCGTCACAGGTACTACACCAACACACCCTACACCCCGGCTAGGCACACCGAAGCCAAACACAAATCCTTGTTGCCTTCCTCCAGGGGCTGATGTCCACACCAGGGGGTGGGCCAGGCGGTTGGTCCCGCCCACCGAGGAGTTCACAGTCCTGGAGGCGGGAAAAGGAAGCAGTGAGTTTCAGATCAGTTTTGGAGAGTGAAGTGGTAGGAAAGGAGACTGACCGTGTCCGGGTGTGTGGCCCGGGCACCCAGCAAGGTTGGCAGACGGTGGTGACCGTCTGCAGGAGAGGCTGATTGAAGTGAACCATACGGACCGGGGATGGGCGGTGGCCCACCGGTACCGGATCGGGGAGCGAAGAGAAGCCAGCACCATTCAGCAGGGCTTACGGACCCCGACCAGGCTAGGAGTCGCCATAAAATCGGTCAAATCCATTAGCGAAGGGAACCTCCGGGGTTTCCCAGCAGCCAAGACCCGATTGAAGGCAACAGCTCACACCGTAGAGGGAAACACAGTCACCGCCAAGGTTACAGTTCCCAGGGCCAGAGCCTGCGGGCAAAAGGGGCTCCCTCAGCATCCAACCAAGCTGGGGAGCGGGTTACTGGTGGGAAGGCATTGGAACCGTAAACACAACACAGGTGCAGGGAAAGGCAGTCACCATCAACCTACCGGGAGGAGAACAACCGCAGCCGCCTGTGGGACCCGTCCATCCAGCCGTTTGTTTGACTAGAGACTCTGTGTGAGTTACTGGCTGAGTGAGTACCACCGTGCCATGCGGCACAGCGTTGCCCACGCGACCCTGCACCTCACCAGGCTCCGTAACCCGCCTGTCATCCCTAACCCCTCACCGGGCCCCGGGACAACCAACCCCCCTACCCACGGAGGGGAGAACCAACATCCAAGCTGCTCCCTGTCATCGCTCCCGGGATCCCCGTCCAGAGCAGCGGTGGTGTCACAACTTCACCACAACTGTGGGTGGCGTCACGGACAATATCCCCAAACCACACACAAACTCCCCTTTCACTCACGGGCGAGGAACGCCGCTCGAGTCCCCGGGATCCGGCCCACCGCTCGAGCCACCACCGAGCAGCAGCAGCAGCCGGACCCTAGCAGTGGGTGAGCGCAGCGTCCCCTCCTCCGCCCGCGACACAACAAGCAGAAGAGACTTGTTTGGGCTAAAGAACACAAGGAATGGACATTAGACAAGTGGAAATCTGTGCTTTGGTCTGATGAGTCCAAATTTGAGATCTTTGGATCCAACCACCGTGTCTTTTTAGAAAAGGTGAATGGATGGACTCTACATGGCTGGTTCCCACCGTGAAGCATGGAGGAGGAGGTGTGATGGTGTGGGGGTACTTTGCTGGTGACACTGTTGGGGATTTATTCAAAATTGAAGGCATACAGAACCAGCATGCCTACCACAGCATCTTGCAGCAGCGTGCTATTTCATCCGGTTTGCGTTTAGTTGGACCATCATTTATTCTTCAACAGGACAATGACCCCAAACACACCTCCAGGCTGTGTAATGGCTATTTGACTAAGAAGGAGAGTGATGGGGTGCTACGCCAGATGACCTGGTCCGCACAGTCACCAGTCCTGAACCCAATCGAGATGCTTTGGGGTGAGCAGGACCACAGAGTTAAGGCAAAAGGGCCAACAAGTGCTAAGCATCTCTGGGAACTCCTTCAAGACTGTTGGAAAACCATTTCCGGTGAGTACCTCTTGAAGTTCATCAAGAGAATGCCAAGTGTGTGCAAAGTAGTAATGAAAGCAAAAGGTGGCTACTTGAAGAACCTAGAATCTAAGACATATTTTCAGTTGTTTCACACTTTTTTAAGTATTTCATTCCACATGTTTTAATTCATAGTTTTGATGCCTTCAATGTGAATCTACATTTTTCAGAGTCCTGAAAATAAAGAAAACTCTTTGAATGAGGTGTGTCCAAACTTTTGGTCTGTACTGTATACCAGTGAGTGGTGAAAAGGTAGTAAGATGATTGTAAAAGGAAAAGCTTGCAAGAACTTTATAAAGATTGATAATGACAAGTAAAAAAGGGGCAATGGGGGATATAGGGAATGGAAACCTAAGTTTGACTTAGACACACATGTGAACTAAGTTAAAATTATTTTCAAGGAAAATCTTTTATTAGATTAGGTAAATAATATATTTGCTAATGAGAGAAATTGTTATTAAGATGAGCCATAAAGGACATGCATCAACTTTAAAGCACTACTCCAGTGTTTTGGGGTTATTTTAGTGCTGGAGTGATATTTTTAATCTAAGTTCCTCAACCCTACTATTACACTCCTCCTTCAGCAACTTCACCTGTTATTGGTGCCACTGATGTCCCGTGGAGCCATATTTTCACCTCAATTTTTGACTGGGCGGAAGTGTAGTGTAGCGCCCCACGGGGCAGGTGTTTTAACCTATTCGTAGTCTGGCCGGGGGTGCAGATCCTCTGCGTAGTCACGGGGTGGCCTGGCCCGGTTCCATTGCCCCGAGGCATACGGGAAGGAAAATTGGAGGGTGGTAGGGAGGATGGAGGTAGTAGTCGGAGGTTTAGGAAAGTCTTTTAAGGGGATTGTGATGCCACATGTGGTATGTGACCAGGGATGGGGGCTGCTGATGCAGGGTCTCTCACCGGGGCAGATGTTAAGTGCAGCCGGGATGGTGTTGCTCCCCACTGGAAAAGCAGGATTACCCCGGGGAGGATGGTGGAGTGCGAGGGTGGTGGTAGTCCCCGCTGGCGCCGTAGCGCTGGGCATCGGCGCCAGTTAAAGAGGAGGCAGAGGCAGGGACTGCAGATCCAAGTGTTTTTACTCACAGGTTGTTTAAGCACTGCCCCGAAGTGCTGTTCTCTGCCACGATGGGCTCCAGCTGATCCGGGATCCATCGGCGATCACCGCCAGTGCCCGTGAAAGTCTGTTAGTGAAGTGTGCCCTGATTGCTGTCCAGAATCCAGACCAAGCCTCCTGCTCCAAGCCATGGGCTCAAGAAGAGAGAGAAACACTAACTCCAGTTGTCAATGCTATATGTTGTTCCAAGCTGTGCCCAGGAAGGTTCTCTCTTAAGTGTGATGGTTGCTCCTACTTCTACACCATATGGTGCCCGCCCCCGGTGGTTGTCCTAGCAACTGGGAAGTCCCATGCTTCATGATGGCTTGCTCCCCTGTCTGCCCTAGTCCAACCCCCTCTAAGTCAGCGCATGCTGTTGTTTGTGTGTGTTTTGTGAAGGCACCGGCAAGTTAACCCCTCCAGACCCGGGATAGATATTACCCTTTAAAAGTGGTGTAATACCCTGTGGCGCCTGAAGCCCATGGGTGCCAGAATAGTGCCCAACAGAACCTGCGGGGCTACCCGTCACTGGACCATTGGTATTTTGGGGTTGCTGTGACTAGCCTGACCCAGCTCCGTGGCCCCGTCGGCTACATGAAAAGAGGGTGCAAGGGGGATGGGGGTTTTGCTTTGCAGTGCCACTCGTGGTGCGTGGCCAGAAATCAGCTGCCGCTGTGAGATGTTGCTCTCCTCTGGGGCTGATGTTACCGCAGCTCAGAGAGTCAAGCTCCCCACAGGTAGAGCGAGCCTCAGGGAGGACGGTGGTGACGGGGGGAAGGGCCATTGGTGCCGAAGCACTGGGCAATGGCACCGGCAATACGAGGCTGAGGCAGCGGTTGCAGGTCCAGGTCTTTTACTCACAGTTCTTAGGATGCTGTCCTCAGGGTACCGGTCACCGCTGCGCTGGGCCCCAGCTGATCCCGAATGAATCAGAGGTCACCACCGGTGTTATGGAGCGTGTGAGACCTTCCTCCTTGCGCCTTGTAGTGTGGATTCTCGTAGCGTGAAGCTACTTGGAGACCCCAGTGTTCTTGGCTTTAGTTACCATCTTGTTCGCAGGCAGCGCGAAACAATTTTGGGGCCGACCGTGGTCTTGACTCCTGTCTCTATATGCTGCTGTGCCCCGAGAACTTTGTGGTGGTGGGCAATAGGACATGAAATCCCCCTTCCCTGCAGATTCTGGTAGTCCAATGAGGAGTATGTTCTACCCTAGGGCTCTGCACCCTGCTGGCGCCGGTCCCGAAGGGGCTGTTGGGGCTCACCCTCCGGCTACTATGTTGCTCCTCTGTCTCACCTGCTCCACCCGGTCGTCGCCTGTTTCTCCCAGTCTGCCCAATCCTCTCCAGTCTACACGTTTTTTTCCAGTCTGCCTGATCCTAATGGAGGGAGCTCTGAAGTATGCCCCTCCGCCACCGTGGTTCTACAAGGCCATGATATCCTGGCACTTTCCTTCCCTGGGACAGCTCTGAAGCACTCATCTCAGGCGGTCTTTCTGAGGGGAGCTGTGAAGCACATCGCTCAGTGACCTGGCTTCTTCTGCGTCTCAGACTGATCTGAAGTGATTTCTTGTGTGTTCTGTAACTTCCCCAGTCAGCCCCCACCTTCCTGATGACTCACCCTGACTGGGAAAAAAACATTGCTATGTTGACCACCTGTGTTGTGTAACTGCTGGCTGGCTGTGTTTTGTAAGCTTTGAATACCAGTGGTTAACCTCTTCTTACCCGGGATAAGTAATGCACCTTAAAGGATGTAATACCCTGTGGCGACTGAAGCCTCAAGGGTGTCACAAAAGTCAGAAGTTACATCACAAGCTCCTAATGCAAGTGTATGAGAGCCTGAATGAGACTCTCATAGACTTGCATTGAAGAGTGACCTTCAGATCGGACCAGGAAAAACTGGAGCAAATGGCAGGTCACAAACTGTCAAAGACCAGTGAGTGTTGGTGATAGTGGGTAGAAATGCCGGAGGCCGAGGGTGAGTATAAGATCTTGGGCAGAGATTTTAGATTTAAAGGGTTTTTTCGCAAAATTAATTTTAAAGTTCACTTCAATCAATATTTCTTGGAATAATAATAGGTTCCACATTTGTACTTGTTAAAAAAGTTTCTGTTTTGAGAAACCCATATAAATGCTATGTGCTGTGTAATGGCCATGTCTGACTATACTGGGACATGGTCTGATCACACCACATCTCCTGGCAGGGGAGGAAGTAAAAAAGTATGTAGACTACAGCAGAGAATTATAGATGTGTCAGGACTATGGTTTTGCTGTTTATCCTTTTTGGGCTTTTTTGCCCTTTTCCAAAATGACGTACCCTGCTTCATTCTTCTGTGTTCTGTGTCCTCTTGCCTTTAGAAACCCCAGTCCAGCCTCCAGTCCTCTGCTTAAGTATATTACCTGGTTTTCTGCTGCAAGTGGTATCTCCAGTTCCTTCACCTACTCCTGAAATTCCGGTGTGACTTTCCCGCTGTTGTTCACCTGAAGTTCTGCTACTGTCTGCACCCCTGCTGCTGATGCCCAGACCCCTGCTGCGGCTCTTGCCTGACCTGCTCTGCACCGATGTTCTGGACATTTGTAAATGCTGTTCATCTGGATTTTTAATATTAGTCTGTGCTCTGCATCTGGACATTTTGCTTTGTACCTGTTTTCTGGACTGGAAAACTTCTCTGCATCTTGTCTGGACTTTCAGAGACTTTCTTTGAAGGTTTCTTATTATATTGCACTGTGTTTTTAGACTTGTTTGTTTATCATCATGTGTTCTAATACAGACTTTATCACCTATAAATCAGGTTCAGTTGTGTCTTTGCTCCACGCTAATAGATTCCTGAGTTACCCATTACAATTATTACAAGATGCCTGTTTTTAAAAAGTTTTACCTAAAAAAAATAATTATTTATGATCCCATACTGTACTGTCTATGTACTTTTTTACTTCCCCCCCTGGCGCCAAGGAGATGTGGTGTGATCAGACCATGTCCCTGTACAGTCAGACACGACTATTACACAGTACATAGCAGGGATACATATATAAGATTATCTCAGCCCAGGAGATGTAGAAGGGTGCTTTTCCTTCTGCGATTTTCTTGTGCGAGTGCGATCTGATAAAAAAAACTCACACCAGTTTTAATCAATGAGACAGATTCATCTGTCCCGTTTTATCTCCACACGAATCATGCTGTCAGTACAATTGCAGCATGCTGCGATTTGCACTGAGTCTCGGCTCACGTGTGTAAAAGCGCACTGCACTCGCATGTTATGCGACTGCAGTTCGGTGAACGCAGAGACAGACAATGGAGGAGATGGGGAGAAAGCGTTCCCTACATCTTCTCCACTCCTGTGATGCAATCGCAATATCGCTTCACAGTCGCATGACCCTCGGCTGACACCCGCAGCAGAGGGTCATTAGCATATCACTTCCGATGCTCACGTATCAAAAGCAGTCCGCAAGTGGAAAAGATCCCGTATGATCAGACCGTGTCCCTGTACGGTCAGACACAGCCATTACACAGCACATATCAGGGACACTTATATAACATCTCAGCACAGAAGATGTGGTATGATCAGACCATGTCCCTGTACGGTAAGACACAGCCATTACACAGCACATATCAGGGACACTTATACAAGATTATCTCAGCACAGGAACATTTTATTAACCCCTTCAGCCCCCGGGCACTTTCCGTTTTTGCGTTTTTGTTTTTTGCTCCCCTTCTTCTGAGAGGCGTAATATTTTTATTTTTCCATCAATCTTGCCATATGAGGGCTTGTTTTTTGCGGGACGAGTTGTACTTTTAAATGAAACCATAAGTTTTACCATATAGTGTACTGGAAAACGGCAAAAAAATTCCAAGTGCGGAAAAATTGCAAAAAAAGTGTGATCGTACAATAGTTTTTGGGATATTTTATTCACTGTGTTCACTATATGGTAAAACTGAGGTATCTATGTGATGCCTCAGGTCGGTGCGAGTTTGTAGACACCAAACATGTATAGGTTTACTTGTATCTAAGGGGTTAAAAAAAATTCACAAGTTTGTCCAATAAAAGTGGCGCACGTTTTGCGCCATTTTCCGAAACACGTAGCGTTCTTATTTTTAAGGATCTATGGCTCAGTGATGGCTTATTTTTTGCGTCTCGAGCTGACGTTTATAATGGTACCATTTTTGCGCAGATGCTACGTTCTGATCGCCTGTTATTGCATTTTGCGTAAAACTTGCGGCGACCAAAAAACGTAATTTTGGCGTTTGGAATTTTTTTGCGACTACGCCGTTTACCAATCAGATTAATTGATTTTATATTTTGATAGATCGGGCATTTCTGAACTCGGCGATACCAAATATGTGTATATTTATTTATTTTTTAACCCTTTAATTTTCAATGGGGGGAAAGGGGGGTGATTTGAACTTTTAGGTTTTTTGTTTTTTTTTTTATTTTTTAAAACTTTTTTTTTTACTTTTTTTTTTTATTTTACTAGTCCCCCTAGGGGGCTATAGCGATCAGCAATCCGATTGCTGATCGCTATCTGCTGATCACAGCTATACCGCTGTAATCAGCAGATTCAGTCACTTTGGTTTTCCCTCTGCTCTCGGCCGAGGGAAAATGAAAGTGAAACATCGTAGCAGCAGGCGTCATCACATGACCCTGTGCTACGATGGCAACCACCGATAGTCACGTGATAACACACGTGACTTCCGGTGGGGGCGGCGGTGAGTAACAAACATGGCCGCGCGCATTTAAATCTTGCTGCCAAACTTTGGCAGCAAGATTTAAGGGGTTAATGGCCGCGGGTGGAAGCGATTCCACCCGCGGCTAGCAGGCACACATGTCAGCTGTTGAAAACAGCTGATATGTGTGCCGATCCACACCGCCTGCCCGCGGCAGGGGGCGGGGCTTAACGGGACACGATCCTGGACGGATAGATCCGTCCAGGGTCGTGAAGGGGTTAAACACATCCAATAGAGGAACATATTATTATTCCAAGGTTTATTGATTAAAATTAACTTTGTTCGTGGGAAAAGTTCCTTAAAGCATCACTCCAGAGGTAAAGTTAAAAAAAAATACTGGCGAGGTGCTTTAACCAGCAGAAAGTATTGAGTATTTAGCTTGATTTCATGTGTGTAAGGCTGTGTGCGCACGTTGCATTTTTTATTGCGCTTCCGCAGCGTTTTGAACTGCAGCATTTTAATGCAAAAATTTGTGTTGATTTCCAGGCATAGTCTATGGAAATTAGAGATTTCTTGTGCGCACAATGCTTTTAAAAATGCAGCGTTTTAGTTGCAGAAAATTTGTCAAAATGTCTGCGTTTGAAGAAGCAGCATGTCAATTCTTTTTGCCATTTTGGCAGTGTTCTACACTAATTGAAATCAGAAAAACACTGCCAAAATGTTAAGCAGTGCATTTGCATTGCATTATTCTTGCGATCCGCATGTTTTTTTTAACAGCACAAAGGCAGGTCTTTCGTCTATCTCTATCGGTTGGTCTGTCGGTCGGTCTCTCTCTCTATGTCTCTATCTCTCTCTCTGTCCATGTCGGTCTCTGCCTCCTACCCCCTCTTTCATACTCACCGATCCACGATCACCGGCGCGGCGCTGCACGGTGTTCACACTGTGGCGGCTTCTCCTCTTTTGAAAATGCCGGCCGCTCATTAATCCATCACTGCTTCCCCCGCCCACCGGCACCTATGATTGGTTGCAGTGAGACACGCCCCCACACTGAGTTACAGCTGTCTCACTGCAACCAATCACAGCTGCCGGTGGACGCGTCTATATCGAGCAGTTAAAAAAAAAAAAATAATAATTGAAAAAAACTGACTTGTGGTCCCCCCAATTTTGATACCAGCCAGGGTAAAGCCACATGGCTGAAGGCTAGTATTCTCAGGATGGGGAGCTCCACGTTATGGGGAGCCCCTGAGCCTAACAATATCAGCCAGCAGCCGCCCGGAATTGTCGCATCCATTAGATGCAACAGTCCCGGGACTTTACCTGGCTCATCCCGAATTGCCCTGGTGCGGTGGCAAATGGGGTAATAAGGAGTTAATGGCAACAGCCCATAGCTGCCACTAAGTCGTAGGTTAATCATGGCAGGTGTCTCCCCGAGATACCTTGCATGATTAACCTGTAAGTTTAAGAAAATAAACACACACATCCAAAAAATCCTTTATTTGGAATAAAAGTCAAAAAAACACCCTCTTTAACCCCTTTATTAACCCCTCAAAAACAACTCCAGGTTCGACGTAATCCACGCAAGGTGCCACGACGCTTTCAGCTCTGCTACATCTAAAGCTGACAGGAGCGGCAGTAGAACACCACCGCTTTTGTGAGCTCCATGCAGTAACTGAAGTGAGTCGCGCAATCAGCTGTGCTGTCACTGAGGTTACTCGCGGCCACCGCTCTCAGGTGGAGGACTGCAGCTGTAGCGCAAATAACCTGAGTGAAAGCACAGCTGATTGCGCGGCTCACTGCAGTCACTCGGGATTTGCGATCATAGGTGAGTCCTTCACATGTGACCGCAAATCAAGCCGCGGCACACGCACAGAGCCGCGCGATCACAATGAAGTCGGGTGAAGTTCATCAGAGTTCATTTTGATCGCGCGGCACTGTCTCGCAACCAGCAATGCTCTTTTTGACAGTGCGGTCCCACTCGGCTCTGCTGCAAGTCTATGGGGATGCTGCAGAGCCGAGAGGGACCGCACTGTCAAAAATGTGCGTTCTGGATGCTTTTTCCACTCTGTCAATGGCAGAGCAAGCATCCAGAATCCATGAATTCTCCAGGAATGTGCGCAGGTTGCGTTCTGCCGAATGTGTCTCAGAACGCAGCTTTTTCGGCTGCGTTCTGAGACGCACATGCAGTGACTTATACGCTACGAAATCGAACGCAGCATGCGCACACAGCCTAAGAAAACCATTGGATTAGTTAAAAGTAGGGAGACTGACCTTTGGGCTCATATAAGCATTGTATGCCAGTTAACGAAACAAACAATGCAGCTGTATAGTCACAAGGTCCATGAAGCAGAACTTTAGTTTTTCAGTAACAATTTTCTTAAAAAAGTTATCATTCTACCACAATTTAAATTAAGGTTGTTTATTCTATCTTTTTTAACTTTTACTGCACTTCTTTCTGGTTCAAGATCAAAAGACATTGCATGTTTTGTCTTAAAAAAATCACATTTTGATGCACCGTTTCTTAACAATGTCTGATAAATAAGACTCCACTTAATATTTCTAACACGGCATTTAGCGATATGGTTATTTATTCAAAATTTCATTAAGTGAAGACAATCTAAATTATTAATATTCATGAGACCATTAATGTCAAAACCTGTTTATAAGCTCTATAAAGTCAATGAAGCAAAGATTAATGTGTTCACACTAAAAGCTACAAATATTTTTTTACTTAGTTTTAAAAATAAGACTTTGCATTAAAAATTGTGGTTCAATGAATATGGGAAGTATGGTCTTGTCAGATAATGTGTGTAAAAAAAAAAAAAAATTCTCCAGATACAGAATGTAGCAGTTAACTGTAAAAAAAAAAAATCTTTTACATTAAATGTTTAATAAGTTTAAATGGGAAATAACAATTGCCATGAATATGAAATCTAACCTGTTGTAAATGCCATTTTAAATGCCGTTGTTCTCCCTATACTAGTGTTGATTTTGTTTGTTCCTGTACCTTTCTGTTACTAATATACAGCCCCTATTTCTTTTTGCACGTTCTATGTAAGACTAGACTTAATAACCAAGAGGTTTTGATACTCAACTTTTCTTTTTTTGGGATATTATTAAGAATCATGTCCCTTTGAATAATGAGAGCAGTTTCATCTAGACGGAAGGAGAGTAGTAGAGCAAATAAAGGAATAGAGCAGGTAGAGACAGTAGGGGTCAATGTAGGTTTAATGAGGCTTTGACATACAAGGAAAGTAGGGAGGCAAGGAGTAAAGAATGTGTTAATAGTATTAAATGTCTACTGGCAAATGCAAGAAGTCTTGCAAACAAAATGAATGAATTTGAGACTCTTATGTCAACCATGGATTATGATGTGGTGGGTATTATGGAAACCTGGCTGGATGAGAGCCATGACTGGGTGACAAACGTAGAGGGTTATTCTATATTCAGGAAAGACAAGAAAAACAAAAAAGATGGAGGGGTGTGTATATTTATCAAATCTATCCTAAGACCTGTGCTCAATGATGACATTGGGGGGAACTGCAACAATGTAGAGTCAGTATGGGTAAATGTACATTGGGAGGGGAATAACAGAAAGATGCTAATTGGAGTTTGCTATAAGCCTTTTAACATTGCTGAACAGGAAGAGAGTGAAATGCTGCAACAAATTGAAATGGCAACTAATAATAAAAATCGAATCCTTATTATGGTGGATTTCAACTATCCAGACATTCAGTAGGACAGAGAATCTTCTGATTGCGCTAAAAGCTGTACATTCTTATCTACAATTTCCTCTCTCAGATGGTAGATGAACTGACGAGAGGAATTAATTTGCTAGATCTGGTCCTGTCAAAGACCGAATACAATTTCAGATCTACAGGTTCGGGAACACTTGGGCATCAGCGATCATGATAAGGTAAGCTTCAAAGTAATATTCACTAGAACATTTGACCTGGAATTTTAGGAAAGCAGATTTCAACAAATTAAGGGAAAAGCTTAATTGTGTAGATTTGGACAATGTCATGGTAACTGGGGAAACTAAACATAAATGGGGTAAGATTAAAGATATACTACTAGAGTCCTGTAAAAAAAACGTATACCCTCTGGTAATAAAATGTCTAGGAATATTTTAACGATGCAGATGTTTCAGAATCCACCCAGACTGAAGGAAGACGGATCTTGACAACCAGGAAAAGGTCAGATTGGACACCTTCACCAGGACGCAAGCCTTATTTGGATAACTATATAGACACTTTCAGACATTTGGTAAAATCCACTATCCTAGACACACACAGGAGGCAACCATCCAATATCAGTGCCCAGGAGAGAAGGGCCATAAAATCTTTGAAAACCAACAAAGAAATCATCATTAAACCTGCAGACAAGGGGGGTGCAATAGTCATGATGAACAAATCAGACTACATGAAGGAAGCACACAGACACACGCTGTTGGACACACGCTACTATAAAAAATTGGAGTCTGACCCTACACAGGACTATTACAAAGAACTTAACAAGTTGGTCTCTTGTCTGCCTGACATATGCTCAACAGCTGATGAACTGATACCGGTAAGTCCAAGAATAGGCACATTCTACATGCTTCCCAAAATTCACAAATCTGGAAACCCAGGAAGACCCATCATTTCATGTGTGGGCACCCTCACTGAACAAGTCTCTGGATGGGTAGAGGGTATCCTTAAACCCTTGGTAAGGGATATAACCAGCTACATCCAGGACACTACTGACCTATTGAAAAAACTATCAGCAATAGGTCCTCTTCCAGAGGGAACCATCCTTGCCATCATGGATGTGGAATCCTTGTACTCGAATATTCCACACCAGGATGGATTGAATGCCTGCAAAGTCTTCCTGGAAAATACAGGAACTGATGTCGATTCTGTGGTGAAACTTACAAAATTCACCCTCACCCATATAATTACTTTGCATTTGACAATAACATATATCTACAGGAGACTGGGACTGCAATGGGAAGCAAAATGGCACCACAATATGCAAATATTTTCATGGCCAAGCTTGAGAGAGACCTTTTTATCCTCTTGTGCTATTAGGCCTCTGGCCTACTACCGTTACATTGACAATATTTTAATCATCTGGACAGAGTCTGAGGAGCAGCTGAAGACCTTCCATGAACACTTTAATCAGTTTCATCCCACCATCAACCTAACACTCAACTACTCCTGCACTGAAATCAACTTCTTGGATACCATCATTAAACTACAGAACAATGAAATAGAGAGATACCTGTACAAAAAGCCAATTGACCGTCCAACATACCTGAAATGGGACAGTTTTCATCCAAAACACATAAAAAACTCTATTGTATACAGCCAGGCTATCAGGTACAATCGGATATGTTCCAACAGTACAGCTAGAGACAATCATCTTGAGGGCCTCAGAAAGGCCTTTCTGAATCAAGGCTACCACCCAAGAACAATTGAAAACCAGATTACAAAAGCCACCAGAATATGAAGAAACCATCTTCTACATTATAAAACTAAAAAAGAAAACAACCAGGTCCCTCTTGTAATCACCTACAATCCACATGTGGAGGTGTTAAGAGGAGCTACACGGAAACTACAACCATTACTGCAAAAATATGCCCGGTTAAAATCTATTTTTCCAGACCCCCCCACTTTTGCGTTTTAGACAGCCTCAAATTCAAATTAAAAAAATTATTTTTATTGATATATATTAAAATTGAAAAAACACCCAGTGGTTTTAAACACACAAGGACACATGAGAGGAGGAGCTAAAAATATGGGATCCCTATAGCACCCTATGGGACCTTGCTCCTACCTTCCAACGGAGAGTGTGACACCGCTTGCTCCTACCTGCCAACGGAGGGTGTGACACCGTAAATGTTTTTGGCGCTCCCGCTCCACTTCGGCTTACCCTCACTGTGCCCTAGATAATTAGTGAATTAGGATTATAATTACACTATAGATAGCCAAACAGTAATATTAGAATATACAGAGTATCAATTAGTCACATTGTAAATCCAGACTTGAAAGCTTCCAATCAAAAGAAGAAAGCTATACAGAACAGAAAAGGACAAATACTGAACCCCAAATTATGATATTCCATCGGTCAGTTTCTCCTCCCCTGTCCTGATATAATATATTATGGCCATCACACATGGACAGACTTCATCACATGCCTAGAAGCAATCATACAAACAATTATGGAGCAAAAACAAAGAGGTGGAGGATACACCCAGGGGAAAGAATTTATATCAGTTACTTCCCTTCAAATAATGCTTTGCATTGCCTCAACGCAATTCCCCTTTCCAAGATGCAAGGATCATCAGGAGGCTGGAAAGTCAGAAATGCCAGATGTAGATGGAGGAGTAATTCATGGCTGTGTGCCCAGATCACAGAATGTCCGGGTTTAAAAGCCAGCGCCAATCAAGGTCACATGGACCAGGCAGCCAATCAAAGTCATTGGCTACTCTGTCTCTAAAAGTCCAAATGCGTATGTCATTTTAAAACTGGACACAAGAGGTCCCAGGATCGTGACTGCGCATGCGTGCACGTGTTTTAGCACAAAGACATATTTGCTGAATAATAACAACGTGTACGTCAGGGGGCGGTAACCAGACATATCAACAGTGCCGCCTACATACACCTTCATAACCATGGAGACGCTGCCTAACAAATCGGCCCCACCCCTGGAGGTGTAACGTCAGTCCTGCAAGTCAGGAATTTCAGGGGCTTGACCGCGCATGCGCGCTCGCACTCAAGCACACAGACTAATAGTGTGCTGGAGGCGATAGCGCGCATGTCAGAGGCGTGACCATGGGAGGGTGTGGACAAGGTGCCAGTCAAGTTCCGCCCACATAGTACGCCCCTATTGTCATGGGGACACAGGGAGAATAATATAGGATTGTATTTAAGTGTGTTAGGTGACGTTTAAGGCTGACACTAAATGGATACGTCCCTTTGTAGGCATCTATACACTATCTGCATGCATATATAGCCAGGCTGCATAAACAAAGGATTTTCCTTAGGGACCTTATGTACACGGACCCTCAATCAAGCAAATCATTAGAATACCAAAGGCAGTTTATATGTAAGAAAAAGGCAGCCACTATGCAGTTGTCACACAACCAAACCATTCTCAGGATTAACCCTATACTGACCAAACCGTGTTTATAATCATCATTGTATAAGGATCAGGTATATAGGTCGATTAAAGAGACAGAGTATAATTACCATGAAACTGTGGCGCCCCTGACCTGGTCAGGCACCACTGAGTACTGCATCCATGCTGGGGGCAGTACAACACAGGTAATCCAGAAGGCTGACCGAGGTGTGATTACACAGGCGCATAGTAATCAGGTCTCCCACATCTACCTTTGATAGGGACCCCTGGGGAATCCAGGAGGGGGCGTGGCCTACATGTCCACTCAAGGGGTGTGGTAGAGAGCCTTTTTGCTAAGTTACGTAGGCAGGCACAGTGGGGCGAGGGAGTAGAGAGGAGTGAGGAGTCTGAAGTGGAGAGCGCAGAGAGCAGACGTGCAGGACCCACTAGTGAGACAACGCACGTGCAGTGGCTACCGACGGGGGAGATTGGTCACCTGGTAGTGCTGCCCGAAATCCACCCAAGGCTAGAAAGAGCAGAGGGGTGGCTGAGTACGGGGACTGCCAGGGAGGTTCCAGGCCCGTAGGTGTTACAGGTCCCAGTTCAGAGATTCATTCAGTTTTCCCTGCCAAACCTGCCGGAGGGGGAATTTCAGACCCTCACCATAACACCAGAGTCCGCAGCCACGTAGCAAAGAGAGGGCCCATAGCTCACAGGAGGCAAGCAGCCGGAGGGACCTGGTCCAGGCTACAAGCAAACGGGCCGAAACGAGGGGAGAATAGGCAGCAGCAACTTCCCTGGGCGACCCTAGCAGGACTACAAGTCGGGGTCACCCCAAAAATGCCAGGGCTAGGATGGCGAGTCGGTAGTCACCCTCACAAGTCAGCCTGAAGTAGTGCCTGGTTTCCTCTGGTTCATCCCAGCTATGCCCGGGTACTCACCCTGCCATCAATTGTGAGTAAAAACCCTGAAAGACTGTCTGGACTGTGCCTGAGTCATTCTGCTACTTGTGGTTCCACACACACTCCAACCAGACCCTGGGGCCTGCCTCACTCTCGGGAGGCCACGACACCCAGCTGTACACAACGCCGGCCCCAGGCGTCCCCTAACCTGCAGCGGCGGTCCTCTGACCGCAATACCGAGAGGGGCGTCACGAAAATCCAAAGAAAATAACTTACCTGTGACCAGACCATCACACGTGGAGTCCCTGAAGGTAATGCTGCACAGCATCTGAGGGGCTTCACAAAACTACAACCTAAAAATAAAGGTATTTATAAACCGTAAACCCCCAATCTCAGGGCATTGACGGAGGGGTCTCCAGTGGGGATAGATAGTGTTAATTGTAGTTCTTTCTCTTTGACTAATTGAAAACGTCAATAATAACTGAACCATGTTGTAATTGACCGAGAGAAAAAGGGCATGTTTAAAGGAAGGGGGAATAATTCAGTCTATCGTTCGGGCCCAGTGGAGCTTGTGTTTTGAGATAATAAATCCAGCGGCATTCCCTCTGCAAGATCCTTTTATCCAGATCACCCCCCCTAGGACCAGGCTTTATAACCTAATAATTGTTTGTATGATTGCTTCTAGGCACTGCATTGCATGCATGCATATTGCTTGATCAAGTGTTACGGGGGGCTGTCTGATAATAAAACCTAAAGGAGTAACAGACAGTCAGGGTCCACCGTGCAAAGACTCTGCTGCAGACAAGGGCAGAGTGCAATACCTCTGTTAAACTCACAAAGGAATATAATTAGGAAATAAGGCAATTCCTCCCTTACTTGGAGGGTGTGTGGAATGGTCTCTGTTAATAATCACAGAGACAAAGGCAGTGAGTGTTAAATGGCACCTACCTAGGTCCGTTCCTCTAGTGGTGCCAGGAAACGAACAGCAGCGTAAGCCGCACAAAGCTCCTACCTGCGTTCGCTCCACTAGTGTGCGAGGACACGAACCACTAGATATGGCACCTGCCTAGGTCCGCTCTTCTAGTGGTGCAAAAGAGACGAACAGCAGCGTAAGCCGCACAAAGCTCCTACCTGCGTTCGCTCCACTAGTGTGCGAGGACACGAACCACTAGATATGGCACCTGCCTAGGTCTGCTCTTCTAGTGGTGCAAAATAGACGGACAGCAGCATAAGCCGCACAAAGCTCCTACCTCTGTTCGCTCCCCTAGTGTGCGAGGATACGAACAACTGCCAGACACAGTATAAGGAACGTTACCCTAGCGGCAACGTCCACCTACGAGTAGAATCACAAGGACCAGCCAGACCATGTGCCTCAGGCACCTGCCTATGTCCGCTCCCCTAAGAGGTAAGGATACGGACTGCAGCCGAAGTTGTAAGGTATAAGAACGCTACCCTGCCGGTAGTGCTCACCTAGCATAGACAGAGAGATGCCTAGAGGAACGTGCACAGAGCGTCTACTCTCATGCATGAACCAAGAGGACTGAGCACCATGCGGCGTGCATCAGGGTCTTATATAGACTCTGTGCCTCATCCAAGATGGAGGACACCAGAGCCAATCCGCTGCCAGAATGACAGGAATGACGTCACGCTGGCCTATCACCGAGCAAAGCGTCACAAGCACATGACCAGCGACCAAACGGCATAGAAGGTGTCAGAGACATGTGACCACATGTCACAAGCACATGACCAGCAGCCAATCGGCATAGAAGGTGTCAGAGACATGTGACCTCGTGTCAGCGATGATGTCACCCGCACATGTGCAATGGCTCCAAGATAGGACTTAGTCTCCAGCACTTGCACATGTGCAGTAGCAAGAAATCTGGACATAGTCTCCAGTGCTCGCACATGTGCAGTAGCAAGAAATCTGGACATAGACTCCAGTTCCACAGCAACCGTAACAGTACCTCCCCCTCAAGGGCCCCCCTCCCGGCGACGCAGGTAATCGGCAACTAAGTCGGGAGCATGGACAGCCTCCTCAGGCTCCCAAGAACGATGTTCCGGGCCGTAGTCCTTCCAATCTATTAAGAAGAACCTGCGCCCTCTAACCATCTCAGAACCAACTATGGCTCGTACCTCATAGCTAGAGCGAGAGGAATCAGAGGCAGGAGAGTGCACTTCACGAGCGTGAGGTAAAATAGCCGGCTTTAGCAGTGAGACATGGAATTTGTCATGGATCCTAAGATGGACGGGTAACTTCAATTGGTAGACTACAGGATTTACCTGTCGAAGAACCTCATAAGGACCCAGGAAACGAAAAGCAAATTTGACAGAGCTCACTCTAAGTCTCACGTGTTTTGCAGAGAGCCACACAAAGTCCCCCGGAGAAAAGACAGGAGCCGGGCGACGAAACCGATCGGACACCGTCTTCATACGGTCCTTAGCTGCTTGGATCGACTCTTGAGTCCGATCCCAAACCTCTCTGGCATTAGTTGCCCAGTTGGCCACAAGAGGAGGAGGTGCAGCAGCGGGAAACGGTACCGGTACCCTAGGGTGTTGCCCATTATTGAGTACGAACGGTGTCTGCCCAGTAGCCTCAGCCAGCGAATTGTTAAGGGCAAATTCTGCCCAGGGTAGGAGGGAGGACCAGTTATCGTGGTTCTCAGCAACAAAGTGTCGAAGATATATAATCATGGATTGATTGGTACGCTCAACCAAACCATTGGTCTCCGGATGGTATGCCGAAGAGAGATTCAACTCAATTTGCAGAAGGCTACAAAGATCTCGCCAGAAACTGGAAGGAAATTGCGGGCCTCTATCACAAATGATACGATCTGGCATCCCGTGAAGCTTAAAGACATGCTTGAGGAATAGTTTGGCTAGTACCCTGGAAGATGGGATTCTCGATAACGGTACGAGATGAACCATCTGGGAGAAATGGTCCGTAATGACCCACACAAATCTATGTCCCTGTGAACACGGAAGATCACCCACAAAGTCCATGCCTACCACCTCCCATGGTCTATCTGGCACCGGTAAAGGATGAAAGAGCCCAGCCGGTCTCTGCCGTAATGGACGGTTGCGAGCACACGAGTAGCAGGAACCGACATATCTCTTGACGTGGCTGGCTAAGTGTGGCCACCAATACCACCTCTCCAGTAACTCTCGTGTCCGCCTAATACCAAAATGCCCACCCACCTTTGAGGTGTGGGCCCACGACAGTATATCATTCTGTCGATCAGGCGGAACAAAGGTCTTGCCCGGTGGGATTTGGTCTAACGTCACAGGGGAGAGCGTATGAAAAACCCTGGAGGGAAGGATAAGACAAGGTTCGTCAATCTCTTCCTGGGTAGAAACCATAGAGCGAGACAGGGCGTCTGCCTTGTTATTCTTACTCCCAGACAGATAGTTGATGGAGAAGTGAAAGCGGGAGAAAAACAAGGACCAGCGGGCTTGGCGAGGATTCAGACGGTGAGCGGTTTGTAAGTACGTCAGATTCTTATGGTCTGTATAGACCTGGAAAGGATGTTTCGCTCCTTCCAGCAAGTGACGCCACTCCTCCAAGGCTAATCTCAGGGCGAGCAGTTCCCTATCCCCAATGGTATAGTTTCTCTCTGCCGGTGAAAAGGTTTTAGCAAAGAAGAAACACGGCCTTTTTCTACCTGCACTGTTCTTTTGATACAAGACCGCACCAGCACCCACTGAAGAGGCATCAACCTCCAAGAGGAAGGGCCTATTCTCATCGGGTCTTTGAAGAACGGGAGCAGTTGAAAAGTGTCTTTTTACTGCCTCAAAAGCCTGAGATGTCTCAGTAGACCAGACTTTGGGATTAGCACCTTTCTTAGTCAAGGCCACCAAAGGGGCCACCAAAGTAGAGAAATGGGGTATGAACTGCCTGTAATAATATATGAATCCTAAGAAGCGTTGCACCGCCTTCAAGGAATGAGGTTCGGACCATTTCAGGACAGCAGAGCTTCGCAGGATCCATAGCCAGACCCTGTTGTGAGATAATGTAACCCAAAAAAGGCAATGAGGACTGCTCGAATACACATTTCTCGAGTTTAGCAAACAATGAATGCTCCCTTAAACGGGAAAGGACACGAACGACATCCTGACGATGAGTCTCCAAATCAGGAGAAAAAATCAGGATGTCGTCCAGATACACCACTACTGAGGATAACAGTAAATCCCTGAACACATCGTTTACGAAGTCCTGAAATACTGCGGGTGCATTACATAACCCAAAAGGCATGACGAGGTATTCATAGTGACCGTCTCGGGTGTTAAAAGCGGTCTTCCATTCATCACCCTTTCGAATTCGTACCAAGTTATACGCACCCCGCAGATCCAACTTCGTAAAAACTTGAGCTCCTCTCAGTCTGTCAAAGAGCTCCGAAATTAAAGGTAATGGGTATTTGTTCTTTATTGTGATTGCGTTGAGACCCCTGTAATCTATGCAGGGACGCAAATCACCCTCTTTCTTCCGAACAAAGAAAAACCCAGCTCCCGCGGGAGAGACAGACTTACGAATGAACCCCTTCTCTAAACTCTCTCTTATATAGGTCGACATGGCCTCTGACTCAGGTATCGACAGGGGGTAAACCCTGCCTTTAGGTGGAACCGAACCTGGGATAAGATCTATGGCACAGTCATACGGCCTATGGGGTGGAAGAACCTCAGCACCCTGTTTGGAGAACACGTCAGCAAAATCCAAATAGGGTGTAGGTATGGGAGAGAGATCAGTTGATGCAACTGCAATGACCTTAGGTGGTAAGGGAAGACATCGGGACTGACATTTCGAACCCCAACTAATAATGCTGTCAGACTCCCAGTCAATGTGAGGAGCATGAGTCCGAAGCCATGGAAGACCCAGAAGGACGTCGTCTATACCCTCATTCAAAACAAGAAAAGAAATCTCCTCTATGTGACCCTGAGACAGGGAAAGGCGCAAGGGAACTGTCCTCAATGTAATGGAGTCAGACAACATAGTTCCATTAACAACACGGACAGGAATAGGCGCCTCTAACATGATAGAGGGAATATTGTGTCCCTTTACAAATCCTGAGGACACAAAAGTCCCGTCAGCTCCGGAATCCACAAAAGCCATAATAGGCCATGTATTCTCAGATAACGAGAGCTGACCTGGGATACAACACTTAGAGGGTGCAGAAGACGTCTCTAGTAACCCCCCTCTAATGGTTACTAGGCCAGGGAGTTTCCCTGATGACTAGGACACTTGTTGGCATAGTGCCCAGCCTGACGACATACGTAACATATAGGAGGACCAGACTTGCGTAGTCTGGAGGACGTATGACCTAACTCCATAGGAGTGGGAGATGTTTCAGATGCTGAGGAAGATGGTAGTGGACCCTTAACAACTGGAATAGCCCGATGCTTAGGGCGTGAGGAAGAGACCTCGAGTCTACGTTCCTTATGGCGTACATCGATTCTCGTTGCTACTGTGATCAAGTCCTCCAGAGAAGCAGGGACCTCACGAGTAGCAAGAGCATCCTTGACATAGCCTGCCAACCCTCTCCAGAAGATAGGAATCAACACCTTCTCTGGCCAATCTAGTTCTGCCACCAGAGTTCTAAAAGCAATGGCATAAGAACTAGTGGATAACGAACCCTGAGATAGATCTAACAGTCTCAGGGCCGCATCATGGGTAACCTGCGGACCCATGAATACCGCCTTAAGAGCATCAAGAAAGTCTTGATGTCTCAGAGTAACCACATCAGAGCGCTCCCATAGGGGAGTCGCCCATTCTAAGGCTTTGTCCTGAAGTAAGGAGATTATAAAGCCTACTCTGGACCTCTCCGTAGAGAAGCGAGAAGAGTTGACCTCTAGGTGTATCTGACACTGACTAATGAAACCACAACGTGATCTGGCATCGCCAGAATATCTGTTTGGCAGAGCAAGTCGAGGATCATGTGCAGCTGTCACCATTGTCTGAGGTTTATCCTCTATACTCTTGAGCCGTGACTCAAGTACTTGTATGTAATGGTGTAACTGCTGATATTCTGCCATAACTGCCAGACCCTTGGCTCAGTCCTAATGTTACGGGGGGCTGTCTGATAATAACCTAAAGGAGTATCAGACAGTCAGGGTCCACCGTGCAAAGACTTTGCTGCAGACTATGGCAGAGTGCAATACCTCTGTTAACTCACAGAAGGATATAATAAGTAAGTAAAGCAATTCCTCCCTTACTTGGAGGGTGTGTGGAATGATCTCTGTTAATAATCACAGAGACAAAGGCAATGTGTGCGAAATGGCACCTACCTAGGTCCGCTCTTCTAGTGGTGCAAAAGAGACGAACAGCAGCGTAAGCCGCACAAAGCTCCTACCTGCGTTCGCTCCACTAGTGTGCGAGGACACGAACCACTAGATATGGCACCTGCCTAGGTCCGCTCTTCTAGTGGTGCAAAAGAGACGAACAGCAGCGTAAGCCGCACAAAGCTCCTACCTCTGTTCGCTCCCCTAGTGTGCGAGGATACGAACAAGTGCCAGACGCAGTATAAGGAACGTTACCCTAGCGGCAACGTCCACCTACGAGTCGAATCACAAGGCCCAGCCAGACCATGTGCCTCAGGCACCTGCCTATGTCCGCTCCCCTAAGAGGTAAGGATACGGACAGCAGCCGAAGCTGTAAGGTATAAGAACGCTACCCTGCCGGTAGCGCTCACCTAGCATAGACAGAGGAATGCCTAGAGGAACGCGCACAGAGCGTCTACTCTTATGCATGAACCAAAAGAAAAAGAGGGTGCGCTCCTGTGTAAAATCTAATGATAACTTATTACGTGTGCAGTGTGATGGTCACACTCACCTGATCCTGTTGTACGTCAGGTACAACACTGGGGAGAGAGCCGAAGGGAGGTCCACGGTGTACCGCTATGGCATCAGCGGGGATCTCGTCCTTTCCAGCCCGCAGTATTTCCAGCTCAGGCTGCCGCTCACGCGATCGATATCCCACATGGAGAGCACAGCCGTCAGACCAGCACTGAGCTGAAGCTCCTCCTCTGTGGTGGACGGACCCGTAGAAAAGATGCCGGTGACTCACCGGCCCTTCAGAGGCTTGATGTGATTCAGGCAGAGTCTTGGAATAGCTGCAGCAGCCCCGTGCACTCCAGGAAGGAGAAGGAGAATGGATTTGGGGATAATGAAAAAACCACGGTATTGGCTGCGCTGCTATTAAAGTTCATAAAGATGATGGTATTGTTCCAAAAAAACTTTTTTATTGCAAGATTATAAGCCACAACGCGTTTCGGGGTTAAATGTTCCCCCTTCCTCAGGTAGCAACAATCATATGAAGTGGTATGCCTTATATATACATGAATATGTAGGTCCCCACACCCCTTGATTCATTCAACATATGGATCATAATGATCAATCAGCAGGGTTCTCAGGGACCTCGCCTCACAAAAATCAATTGTACATATTCAAATTTGACAGCGATATTCAAGAAACCACAAATATATTTTGTCTCAAGTATATTGTGATACCCTCATCATTAAAAAAATCTTTTGAAATATATTTAGAAATTAATAAACATGAATGAAAAACTCATCAAGGAAATTACTTTAAAAACAAGAAAATATGAAATTTAGATTTTGACATTTAAAATTTACAAATAGAGGGTGAAATTGGATTAAATTAAATATAAGAAATAAAAAAAAAAAAAAAAAGAACTTTTTCCAAAAAAATTTAAAATAAAAAAAAAAAAAAAAAAAAAAAACTTTTTCCAAAAAAATTTAAAAAAAAAAAAAAGGAGAATATATGTGACTATACGGTTTTCCAATACAGGGCTAAAATATTAATTGTTAAAAGTGAGAGTGATAGCTCTAAAAATCCATGGAATGGATCGCTAACTAAAACAGGTCATAATCCATAATTTATAGTGTTTGACATATGAAAAATACATTTGCTGAAAAATAACTCCTATATAGTAATTAAACCATATTTTAACCTCAATTTTATTTTATTTATGGTGCTAATAAAAATTATGCTCTATTTCATCTGCTCAGTCATTATATTGAGGCCTTCTGGATTCAAAGTGGCTAATTTAAATATCCAGAAGGATTCGCGTTCCACCAACCTCCAATACCTAGCTGTAACATCAGCCATAACCTGCTCAATAATCACCATTTTGACATTGTCTCTGTCTTTATCATGTTCCAATAAAAAATGCCTGGAGAGACTGTGGGTTACTATACCATGGCGAATATTGTATCTATGACCGTTTAGTCTATTGTGTACCATTTGCGTTGTGCGGCCTACATATTGTAGGCCGCACGGACATTCTAATAGATAAATGACATAGGAGCTGGTGCAACAGAGATGTTGCTTTATTAAGAATTCCTCTCCTGTTATATTTGATTTGAAGGATTGTACGCCATGTTTTAATGTTCTGCAGCATAAACATCGGATTTGTCCACAATGGAAATTCCCGACTGGAATGCCTAGAGGAACGCGCACAGAGCGTCTACTCTTATGCATGAACCAAGAGGACTGAGCGCCATGCGGCGTGTGTCAGGGTCTTATATAGACTCTGTGCCTCATCCAAGATGGAGGACACCAGAGCCAATCCGCTTCCAGAACGACAGGAGTGACGTCATGCTGGCCTATCACCGAGCAAGGCGTCACAAGCACATGACCAGCGACCAATCGGCATAGAAGGTGTCAGAGACATGTGACCTCATGTCAGCGATGATGTCACCCGCACATGTGCAATGGCTCCAAGATAGGACTTAGTCTCCGGCGCTCGCACATGTGCAGTAGCAAGAAATCTGGACTTAGTCTCCAGCGCTCGCACATGTGCAGTAGCAAGAAATCTGGACTTAGTCTCCAGCGCTCGCACATGTGCAGTAGCAAGAAATCTGGACTTAGTCTCCAGCGCTCGCACATGTGCAGTAGCAAGAAATCTGGACATAGTCTCCAGTGCTCGCAGCAACCGTAACACAAACTACTTCCAGAAATATCCGCTATAATCCAATCCACTCTTAATGTGGCGCTGAAGGGGCTGCAAGACCCTCTGAGCTGGAGGCACGTGTATCAACTATTGAGGATGACTCTTGCAGCGACCATAAAAAATTGTTGGCCCTTTCCAAAGAGAATACCATTATGGAGGACCGCGTAGGAGACCTTGAGAATCGCTCCCGCAGGAGCAATCTACGCCTCGCGGGTCTACCAGAATCTTTCCAACAGAAGGACCTAAAAATGCTGTGTGAGAATGACCTCCCAAAAGCTTTACACTTGTCGGAAGGCAGAAAAGTTGAGAGAGTCCACAAAGTGGGCCCCCCTCCAGCTACTTCAGATAAACAGGCCTCCCGGAGACAACGCCAAGTCATCTGAAGTACTTGGACTTTAACGATAAATCAGATATCGTACAGGCATATAGAAAGCAGAGACAACCTCTGATATTGTGTGGTCATAAAATCCTTCTTTTTGAAGATTTCTCTGCTAAGGTGTCCAGAAAGCGAAAAGTCTTCAGCCCTTTAGCTGGGTTTACACACTGCAACATCTCAAACGACATCGCTGTAACGTCACCGGTTTTGTGACGCAATAGCGATGTTGTTTGCGATGTTGCAGTGTGTGAATCCTATCAGCGACCTGGCTCCTGCTGTGAAGTTGTAATCGTTACAAATCGTTCAGGACCATTCCTAGGTCCTTTGTTTCCCGCTGTGCAGCATGAAGTTTCAGTGTGTGAAGCCTTTTCAGCGACTTTGTTAGCAACTTCCCTTTCAAAAGGCTGCTTATCAACGTCCCCAACAACCAGCTAAGTCGCTCTGCAGGTCCGGATCGCTGTTGAGTTGTTGGCCAGGTTTGCCTGTTTGAACACTCACCAGAGACTTAGCAGAGACTTAGGGAGGTCGCTATTGCGTCACCAAACCGGTGACGTTACAGCGATGTCCTTTGCGATGTTGCAGCGTGTAAACCCAGCTTTTCTGCACTGAACTACACAAGGATGATATCTGTTTTCAATTAAGATATCCTGCAGTCTTGATAATAAAGGGAAACAATGGCTCTTTTCACACCTTCACATCTCCAGAAAAGGCGGACATATTCACAAAGCAGCTCTTACACCTGAAAGGCACTGGAAAGTGAGTCTCACCTTCTCCAGGAGGGCAACAATCGTCATCACTCAAAGAGTCCAATTAAACTCTCAGGCCAAAGCTCTCCAAAAGAGCAAAGGCCGAGTGTGTGACAACCAAACGGTAACAAGTGACTTTCATAATCTTATAAAGTCTGGTTTCCTACTTATTATAAAACCAATATTCCCCCCTCCCCTCAAAAAGAAGGGAGGGGAAAAGGGAAGAAAAAGATAAAGACTGTAGAAAGTCATGTGACGACATGGACTCTCATGGGTTAAAGTTTCTTAACATTCAGCCAGACAGGATGATAGATTGTTTATAGACGGGGGATAAGTCCCTCATTGTTTTTACAAGACTCTTGTTGACTCATGTAATTGTTTTGGCCACTGAAAGCCAGACGTATTGTCTCTCCAGACCCTTCCAGTAATCATTGTATTGTAGTTGTGTATTGCTAATGTAATTACCTTAGTAGCCATTGTCTAGTCAGTGACTTGCAGACTACATGTATACCCTCAGTCTTTCTGTAGACATCATTTGGATGAACATTGTCCATGCAGCTTGAGATTCATCCAATGGGAGAGGCGATCTTGTCCAACCAATCGATGAGGACGCAGTGTATCCAAGTGGAAGGCTGTGGCTATAAAAGGGATTTCTTTAAGCCACCAGGTGGTTGTTGATGGATGCTGATGGATCCAGTCTAAGCTTTTAGGAGCTGACTAGAGGATCAGGTTATCTTATGGCTTCAATCTAGGGACTCCGGTTCCGGTTGGAGACCATATCCACAGCCTAGGGATTTCGACTCCGGCTGCCAGAATTGTATCATCATACCAGGACTACCTAAGGAGGACACTTAGGTTGGGACAGTTTAGTCACCTGTTACAGACTTTGCAGACCTCAGACAGCTTCCTAAATCTGGCATTATTCCCTTCTCGGTGGGTGCCCGCCAAAAGCGGGGTGCTGCTGGATTGGAGTAAATAGCCCTGGAACCTCTGAGGCATGGACATTCTAAATCCCTGGTGAGCCAGCGGAAGGGTGAGACTCTGTTGCCTGTTACATTTGTGTTTTGCTGGTTATGTGTTATGTGCCGTTAATTGTTTGGGGATCCAATAAAGTCTAATTATTGTGATTCCCTCACCCTGTGTTGTCTGAGTAGTGTTATGCCCACAGTTTAGGAGGCCGGCGTTCAGTTGGGATGAGCCCTGAGCCACGCTGTCTTTCTAAAGGCAGCGGGTTTTAGCGGACGAGAGCACCCACTGAGCCCCGTGTCTCCACAAGTCATATCTCCCTTTCTCAGCTATTGAGCTGCAATATTAGACAGGGGTGAGGGGAACGAGGGACTTTCTCTCACAGAGTCGGGTAGAAGTGAAGCCCATGATTCTTTTTTTCCTAGCGAGGTGGAGTCGGAAACTTCAACTCCTGCTAGGGGATTTGTTTTTGATTGTTTTGTTGCATATATGTCGTGAAGGTTTATTATCTTTTGATAAGTTCCTTTCTGTTTTTAACAGCCATCTTGTGTTTGTTTATATGATATTGCCCCTCACAGGTCGTCACAGGTTGGGTTCGATTCTATATGTCCATGCAACTAGAGCTCCTTCTTTAAAGTCTGATTATAATAATTGTTACATGGAATGTTAAGGGGTTGCGTTCCCCCCAAAAACTCATGAAGGTTCCCAGATATTTAAAACGCTTTAAGCCAGATATTTCCCTTTTACAAGAAACTCATCTTCTTGAAACTGACTTTGTTAGGATGCGTAGGCTGTGGGTGGGCAATGTCTATGGCTCCTCATCAGTGCTCAGAAAAGCAGGGGTTATGATCCTAATAAGTAAACATTTTACACATCAGGTAATCAATCAACAATCTGATAGTAAAGGCAGATTGATACAATTAACACTATCCACGCCGAATGGCGACATTTCTTTAAATAACATATACGCCCCTAATGTAGGCAATAAGTTTTTTTTTTTAAACAAATAGAAACCAGATTACTTCATGACCCCACATCCAATAAGATAGTAGGAGGGGATTTTTATTCTGTTGTCTCTGTTCCTGAAGATAGAAAGAACATGGCCACACATCCGCAAATAACCACGACCCATGACAGGGTCCTTCCCCCACTGCTATCCTCTCGTAACTTGGCCGACTCATGGAGGTTTCTCCATCCAAGTGATAGGGAGCATACACACTACTTGAATGCTAATAACGCCTGCTGTCGTATAGATTATCTCTTGATCTCCCCACCTCTGCTATCCAAACTAATCCACGTGAATATAGATGACATTGTCATATCGGACCACTCCCCATTGATAATGGAATTAGCAAATTCACACCCTAAAGGTCAGGAATTCCTGTGGAGATTCCCTAATTATTTCTGCAAAGATGAGTCTTTCGTTTTTTCCCTTAAAACATGGTGGCAAGAATTTATAAAAGATAATGAGATACACCAAACTAATCCTTCTCTTTTGGGAAACAGCTAAGGTAGTTTTGCGGGGAAAGATTATGGCACATGTTTTCGCCCACAAAAAAATACCATGGAAAAATATAGGAAGCTGTCTGCCTAACTTAAGCAAGCTTACACCAACTTTTTATTGAATCCTTCTCCCACAAATAAAGACACCTGGGTGCTGAAACAGTCTGAATTCAATCTTTATGCTGACAGACGGGAGAAATTCCATACGTCCAAAAACGAAGTGCATTTCTTTAGATACGGTAACAAGGTGGGTCGGATGATGGCTAATCTGGCCAGAGGGATGAGAGCACCACAGGGTATCTTCCAACTGAAAAACGTACACGGGAACATCCAAACAAACCCTCTGTTACGGGGGGCTGTCTGATAATAAAACCTAAAGGAATGTCAGACAGTCAGGGTCCACCGTGCAAAGACTCTGCTGCAGACTATGGCAGAGGATAAGGGGTATACAAGTGTGCCACTGTAAATAATGATAGCACAAGTGCAGAGTGCAATACCTCTGTTATACTCACAGAGGAATATAATTAGAAAATAAAGCAATTCCTCCCTTACTTGGAGGGTGTGTGGAATGGTCTCTGTTAAAGATCACAGAGACAAAAGCAGTGAGTGTGAAATGGCACCTACCTAGGTCCGTTCCTCTAGTAGTGCCAGGAGACGGACAGCAGCGTAAACCTCACAAAGCTCCTACCTGTGTTCGCTCCACTAGTGTGCGAGGACACGAACCACTAGATATGGCACCTGCCTAGGTCCGCTCTTCTAGTGGTGCAAAAGAGATGGACAGCAGCGTAAGCCGCACAAAGCTCCTACCTGCGCTCGCTCCACTAGTGTGCGAGGACACGAACCACTAGATATGGCACCTGCCTAGGTCCGCTCTTCTAGTGGTGCAAAAGAGACGGACAACAGCATAAGCCGCACAAAGCTCCTACCTCTGTTTGCTTCCCTAGTGTGCGAGGATACGAACAACTGCCAGACGCAGTATAAGGAACGTTACCCTAGCGGCAACGTCCACCTACAAGTAGAATCACAAGGCCCAGCCGGACCATGTGCCTCAGGCACCTGCCTATGTCCGCTCCACTAAGAGGTAAGGATACAGACTGCAGCCGAAGCTGTAAGGTATAAGAACGCTACCCTGCCGGTAGCGCTCACCTAACATAGACAGAGAGATGCCTAGAGGAACGTGCACAGAGCGTCTACTTGCATGCATGAACCAAGAGGACTGAGTGCCGGGCGGCGTGCGTTTGGGTCTTATATAGACTCTGTGCCTCATCCAAGATGGAGGACACCAGAGCCAATCCGCTGCCAGAATGACAGCAATGACGTCACGCTGGCCTATCACCGAGCAAAGCGTCACAAGCACATGACCAGCGACCAATCGGCATAGAAGGTGTCAGAGACATGTGACCACGTGTCGCAAGCACATGACCAGTGGCCAATCAGCTTAGAAGGTGTCAGAGACATGTGACCTCGTGTCAGTGATGATGTCACCCGCACATGTGCAATGGCTCCAAGATAGGACTTAGTCTCCAGCGCTTGCACATGTGCAGTAGCAAGAAATCAGGACATAGTCTCCAGAGCCACAGCAACCGTAACACCCTCAGATAATCAACAACATTTTAGGCTCATTTTACAGCGACCTCTATAAAGACTCTAAAAACTCTACCAATCCGATCACTACTCTCTTAGATAAGGTTAATATGCCCAGCTTTTCAGAAGAAAAAAATGCCTTCCTAAATTGCCCCATCTCTAGGGAAGAAATTGTTAATACCATAAAAAATCTAAAGTCATGTAAAGCCCCAGGCCCTGACGGCTTTACGAATGAATTTTTCAAAATACTTGTATCTGAAGTCTCTCCTTTGTTAGATTCACTGTTTAACAAAATCCTACTTGGTGAACCCCTTTTCTTGTCAGCTAACACAGCTTATATAAAACTAATATCGAAATCGGGTAAAGATCCATTATACCCCAGCTCTTACAGGCCAGTCTCTCTAATTAATTCTGACATTAAAATAATTTCTAAGATAATGGCAGACGGATTGGCATCTGTCCTCCCAAGTCTTATTTCACCCTCCCAGGCAGGATTTATAAAAGGCCGATCAGCAACGCTCAATATTAGAAAAGTGCTATTAGTTCTGGATAAAATCCATTCTTCCAAAAATAAGAACAACAACACAGGTGTCCCAGCTATAGTAACTATTGATGCGTAGAAGGACTTTGATAACATTAAATGGGATTGGCTGTATAAAGTATTATCGAAAATGTCGTTATCAGGCCCCTTTTTAACTATGTACAGAACTTATACTCTTCTCCAAAAGCTCGTGTATACACTCCGGGCTTCTATTCAAAACCCTTCCCATTGGAAGAAGGAACAAGACAGGGATGTCCGTTATCACCCCTTCTTTTCAACCTAGCCATAGAACCACTGGTATGCATTTTGTCAAACCCAAGCACTTTGCGGGCATCAAAATAAATAAAAAAAAAAATACAAACTGCTTTTTTTGCGGATGATATCATTCTGTTTCTATCTAACCCACAAGCACATTTACCAGTGATTATCGACATTCTTAATGTATTTGGCTCTTATTCGGGATTTAAAATTAATATTGACAAGTGCGAACTACTCCTTTTAACTGAAAAAGGAAAGACTACCCTCCAAAATAGCCCTCTAGGAGGGATAGCCATTGATTCGTCATTCATAACTTACTTGGGTATTAAAATAGGACATACACCATCTTCGCTATATTCCCTCAACTATCCTTCCCTATTGAATAAAATTATTATCCAACTAAAATCCTGCAGGATCTTCCATTGTCATTTATGGGTAGAGCTCATTTTATCAAAATGATAAGTATGGCCAAGCTGATGTACCAACTACAGACCCTTCTGCTGCTACTCAAACACTCCGATATTAATGCACTTAATAAAACCTTTAGCCATTTCCTCTGGAGGGGCAAACGTCCCAGAATCAGTCTGTTTAAACTCGAATCAGTCTGTTTAAACTCATGGCCTCTAAGGCGGAGGGGGGTATTAAATAATATAAAAAAATATAGCCTTTCCTTTAGAATATCAAAGCATCTTCCTTTGTGGTGTAATCCAGAGTTTTCCCAGGGTATGGAGAATAAACTGTATTCTGTGTGGCGTAGAGCTGGTATATCGAAGGTTTCTCATCTCCTACATTCAACAGAAGCGAGGTGGTTAACAAGCAGGGAGTGCATTGAAAAATACCATCTACACCCTTCCCACTATTTCCAATATGAACAAATAAAACTCTCTATTATGTCCAATTTAAGGGATGTTGCGTTTGAATCTAAATGGAATGAACTTGATACCATTCTTCTCCACCCAATGGGAACTCCTTCAATATCGGAGTTATACTTCATGATGAAGCCTAGATTATCGGGCGTACATCCCGAAACGTTCTTCAAATACTGGAGATTGTTAATGAATGATATCGATGTTGCTTCTAAGATAAGAGCAGGTTGGTCTGCCTTCCGGAAAAATATTATTAACGAATCCTGGAGAGAGACTCAGTTTAAAATTATGCACAGAGCTATCTATGCTTTTAATATTCCTAAAGTGGATCCTAGTTCAGACAGGTTAATTGCATGCTCCAAATGCCAACTGCAAAATTCGGACCTTTATCTTGGTGTTTGGCTGTGCCCAATCAATGTTTTATTTCTGGGGGTCAGTCTCGGATCTGGCAAAACGCTTTGGAGCTCTATGCGCCCCCTATCTCCTCAAGCAGCACTTCTGCATTACTGGGAAAACTCTGATATAGACAGTAATACAAGTAGAGGTATTCCAAGACTTTTGCACACTAATGTAATTGCTGTCCAATAAGTTGATCCTTAAATATTGGATAACATCCTCCACCCCTTCTATCTCAGAACTTATAACTCAACTTAAGCATTATATGGAGATTGAGCAGGGAGATGCACTCACAAATAAGGAAGCGCAAGCGAGTAGATTTCTACTAAAATGGAAACAGTTTGTGGTGAAATATTGCAATAAGGAGGAAAAAGAATAAATGGTGCAACCTTTTACCTCAACTGCATGGTACATTATGGAAGACCTAAAGAATAACCTAGGTCACCTCCAAATAGGTAACTAAACTTTGAATGTGCCTAAGTGATTAAATAAAAAAATCCCCCCCCCTCTTTTTTTTTTTTTTACTTCTTTCTCTTTTAAATGAGATGGCTGTTACGTTTGTTTGGATTATTTATTTATTTTTTTGTGTGTGTTTTTACTCTTATCTGCACTTTTCATCATCCCAATGGTTGTTGTAGATTTATTGTGTCTACAAGTTATGTTTTCCCAGTCTGCGTACTGGATGAAAGATTATTACTATATTTTGATGGGAATGCTAATCATATTGTTTACTGTTTAATGGTTAAAATTTTCAATAAAAATATGTAGTAAAAAAAAAAACTTATAGAGATGGCTAATGCTGTATCGAAGTACATGGTTCCCAGCCAACATTACTTTTCCAGGCATGCCATCCCTGCCCTGCACAACAATGTTGCAGAGAAAATCAGTGGTGCACTGTGCAATGCCATCAGTGGCAAGGTGCACATAACCTCCAATACGTGGACACGTAAGCATGGTCAGGAACGTTATATGTCCCTAACTACCCATTGGGTTAATGTAGTGTTTGCTCTCCCTGAGGCGGAAGGTGTTCTAGCACATGTTCTACCGCCACTGAGGATTGTATCTCTTTCCATGTTGTCTCCTCATTAGAGAATTGCCGGATGTCATGAGATAACTATTCGCATCGGGTTACTTCAGACCTGTGGGCGGCTTTGGGGGAGCTAATAACGTGGTGAACAAGGGACTCTTTTGATTTTATTTAACCCCTCTCTTTTTATGTCTTTCAGGTTCCAATTTTTGGACTTCATCTGATTCTGTGGACTAGGTTGTATCTTCATGGGGTTTTGTTTTATAGGGTGGGAAGAGCCATGGATATTGGCCCCTTTCCAGTCTGATATTAGCCTGCTTTAGCTTTGTCTGGTTACCAAAATAGGGAGGACTCCGCGTCATTTATTTTTATTATTTATTTATTTTTCACTACAATATGACAGACTGACTGCAATCACTCATAGATGCCAGTGTAAGGGGTGGGCAGACCCCTTACAAAGAAGCACAGTTTACCCGGAACGTTGTTGATATTAATAAAAATGTTTTTATTGTTATGACATTGTCTTAGTGGGTTCCCCTAGTGGCTGGGTGGGACGGCTGTCACCACAGAGGAGAGGAGGAGCCGGCAGCAGAAAGGGGAGGGAGGAGTAGTGTTGTGGAGAAAAGTGTGAGATCCAGAAGGCAGTTGTGTCCGGGACGGGAGAGAAGAAGCAAAGCAGGGGCAGAGTGTGGGAGATGGAAGAATAGGGAAGCCGGAGAGGAAAGGAGCGGGCGGAACCTCAAAGTGCGAAGCAGTACCGGTGTGGGTCCGGTCTGTGGGTAGCCATAGTGGGAGCCAGGTGAAGAAGATTAGCCGGGCACATCCCCACTGGAGGAGACGTCAGGACAGGCTTTCCCCCAGCTAGAGAAAGCGTGAAGTCATCTGTAACTGCCGGTTGTGTGAAGAGCTGTGTAATAAAGAATGTCTTTTATTTGCACTGAATCATGCCTGGAGAGTGTTTATACGTCGGACGACATCTGCACCACCACACTCTGCCCCACCAAGACATCTCCTGTCCCGATAGTGACGGCGGAGCCAGGGGTAAGCCTGAGCGAGACAGGGGCCACGACTACAAGCCCCGAGGCACCCCTGGCACCCCGTTACATGTGGCGTAGTCGGCAGGATCCGGATTATATGCAAGGGGTCCCGACTCAAGAAGATGGAGACCAAGTGGTGCCTAGGGCACAGGATCCGGATTATTGGAGAAGAGTCCCGATCCCATGGTGGGAAGAGAAAGTAGTGCCTAAGGCGTTGGACCGGGCACAAGATGGCGGCAAGATGGCCGTCGTCTTCAAGGACACAGAAAGCGCGCGAAGAATTGGCGCCAAAAGAAGAGCCTGGGGCTGGCCGGTGCCGAAAAAGAAGTTCGGAGTACTCCGCCCAAAGAGGGGAGGTGCCGGTCCCAGGGCACGGATGAAGATATGTGAAATGGGCGGTGTTTCGGAGAAAAAGAAGTACCGCCGTGGAGGGGTTGAGCTGTTGTGTGAGACTGGGGGTGGAGTATACCCAAGAGCGGGAAAAATAAGCCCGCCTCCACTTCCTCCAGCATCTCCACCGACCCTGACGTCCTTACCAGAGACAAGTACTGCAGGCAAGATGGAGAACTCAGAGGGACAACAAGCTGCGTTGGTCGCGCCTGGTCTGGACAGAAGACACCAGAAGCAGATTGCGGCTGCGTCTGCGGAGGGATTTCCCTCTCACTTACCGGCTGTGCCCGGAGGACCGGGACGGGCCACAAAAGTGACCTGGGTTACGACCTGGGACGCTGTGACCGGAGAGACCACGACCGAGGTCCGAGCGACGTACACCGCTCAGCTGCCGTCGGGGAACCGGCCCCTGGGAACCCCATACCCATACCTGGAGATACCCCCGCCAGTCGCGGTGGGATCTTCGACACACGTTCCAGTTCCGGCTCCGGAAGAATCACACGCCCGGAAGCTAGAAAGGGACGAGTGGGGTTTCTTTTGGGACCCAGTACAGCCGTCACCCCTGCCTCAACGAAAGTCCCCATCCCCAGAACCGGACCCGGTACAGGAGAGGCTGCTGGCCGAGACCGTGGCCCGGGAAATGATGGCTGGTCCCCGGAGTGCGGAGTTCGAACAACAGTGTACCATAGGAACTGTGGTAAAGTTTAACCAGAAGGAGGGGTATGGTTTCATCGAGGATGAGAAAACCGGTGACCACTACTTCTATAACCGGGTGAACCTGGATATTGAAGGCCTGCCGCAACGCCTGCACACTTTATATCCGGGAGAAAAGGTGCGGTTTATGAGAGAGGTGGGATGCCGAGGCCTCTTTGCGGTCGGAGTGACCCGGATGCCTACCACCCAAGAGGCTGCTCAATGGCAGCAAGAACTGGAGTGGGAGGAATGCCAGTACCGGCGGCGGGCACAGCAAAGACCGGTACTAGCTGAGCTCTCCCACCCGAGACGCACACTGGCCGTAGCCCCGGAAGTCCTGCCCGGACCGAGCGCTGACCCGGAGAAGGGAACCCCGGCGGTGCTGGCTATTCACCAAAACCTGACTACTCATCCGGTAATCGTCATGGGCAGCCCCCAGCCGTCCCGTGCAGCGACCCCCTCACCCCCGTCGGGGGTAGAAGAGACAAAGCCGGAGACTGAGACAGCGGAGCAACCCGCCAATTACGAACCCTTCCGGAGGCTGCGCCGGTTGCCCGGGCAGTCCTTGTCGGATTACGTGAAGGCCCAACGAGCTGAATGGCAACGTGCCTATCATCCGGAGTGAATTTTCAAGACCGGAAGATGGCGGGCCTGTTTTTGTTAAACACCGGCGTTGTTTTGAGCCGGAAGAAGTTTTGCTGTTGGTAACCGTTCAAGTTGCTGAGCCCGGAGAGAGCCTGATGCTGGACGGAGCCAGGGGCTCCCTCCGCGTCGTTAAGAAGATTTTGCCGAGTTGTGTTCCTGCCGTCTAACGTCTAAGACCGGGAGTGCTGCAAAAGCCTCCGGGCAGAAACTCCACTAAGACCGGGAGTGCCTGCCGACGGCCTCCGGGCACGACTAAGACCGGGAGCTTCCAGGAGGGACTCCGGGCGCCAGACTGGTGCGCCCCTTGCGGTTGCCCAAAGGTGAACATGTTCATAGTTTTAATTGTAATGACTTTTCCATGTAAATGTGTTTTTAGGTTTGTGCCTTGCCGGGAGGCTTAGGCTTAAAGAGGGGAGGTATGTAAGGGGTGGGCAGACCCCTTACAAAGAAGCACAGTTTACCCGGAACGTTGTTGATATTAATAAAAATGTTTTTATTGTTATGACATTGTCTTAGTGGGTTCCCCTAGTGGCCGGGTGGGACGGCTGTCACCACAGAGGAGAGGAGGAGCCGGCAGCAGAAAGGGGAGGGAGGAGTAGTGTTGTGGAGAAAAGTGTGAGATCCAGAAGGCAGTTGTGTCCGGGACGGGAGAGAAGAAGCAAAGCAGGGGCAGAGTGTGGGAGCTGGAAGAATAGGGAAGCCGGAGAGGAAAGGAGCGGGCGGAACCTCAAAGTGCGAAGCAGTACCGGTGTGGGTCCGGTCTGTGGGTAGCCATAGTGGGAGCCAGGTGAAGAAGATTAGCCGGGCACATCCCCACTGGAGGAGACGTCAGGACAGGCTTTCCCCCTGCTAGAGAAAGCGTGAAGTCATCTGTAACTGCCGGTTGTGTGAAGAGCTGTGTAATAAAGAATGTCTTTTATTTGCACTGAATCATGCCTGGAGAGTGTTTATACGTCGGACGACATCTGTACCACAACACTCTGCCCCACCAAGACATCTCCTGTCCCGATAGTGACGGCGGAGCCAGGGGTAAGCCTGAGCGAGACAGGGGCCATGACTACAAGCCCCGAGGCACCCCTGGCACCCCGTTACACCAGCACAGATGGTGGGAGGGGGAAGCAGTGAATCTTAAATTTGCGTAAACAGTGGGGGCATGTATAGTAGTCTGGGTACAACCAATAACAGACTCCGGCACAAAGGGTGGGAGGGGAGGCATACTTTTTTAACAGCAGGCAAGTACTGCGGTCTGATGGCCATCTTAACTTTGGGTATGTATATTTTTTCTGCCCTACCCACCATTTCCATTCCTTATGCAGCCCCCTAGCCCATACGAGGAACATTTTACAGCACTTAACTTTGGGACTCCATTGACTTATATGTAGCGATGGGAGGACTCGCAGATAACCGGGACAGGCGGGTCCCTGTTATCCTTTTTTTTTTTTTTTAAATCCTGTTCGGGTCCGGGGACCAAAATCAGGAGATTAAATATGTTGGTAGAAGGAATAGGGGGATAGGATCAAGCACGCTGTAATTACCACGGCTCCGTTGTGGCTGTCACACTGCTTCTAGGTCGCACATTCCCTTCCAGAGCCAATAATCAACCTTCATTGAATATTCACTGCTTTCCCTGCCCACCGCCTTCTGTGATTGGTTGCAGTTAGGCGCGCCCTCAGCCTGTGTGACAGCATGTCTGAACAATCACTAACCTGGTCTATAGCGTACATTAAAAATAAATAAATAAAATAGTCCTCCCATATTATGATACCCACCACAGATAAAGCCCACAGCTACAGGCTGCAGCCAACAACCCTGCACTGATCTTGGCTGTATATTAATATAAGAGAAACTGTATGCAGCTTTTTTTTTTCTATTTCAATCATTTAAATAAATAATCCTAAAAAATGGCATATGGTCCCCCCCAATTTTGATACCCAGCTCTTCCCAATTGCCCTGGTGTGGTGGCAGTCGGCGTAAGTAGAGTTTAATGACAGCCCACAGCTTCGCCTAAGCCCTAGATTATTAATGGCAGGTGTCTATGAGACCCAAATTACTAATCTGTAAGTGAAAGTAAATAAACACAAACACCAAAAAAATCCTCTTTCACCACTTTATTAACCCCCAAAACACCCCTGCAGGTCAGACGTAATCCACATGAGGTCCCACGATGATTCAGCTCTGCTACATCTGAGTCACAGTGAGTGGCCATAGAGCATGACTGCCCGCTATGACTGCAGACAGACAATGACTGAGCCGCAATCAGCAGTGACGTCATTCAGGTTAATTTGCGGTCACAGCTGGACATTCCCACGGCCCTCCACCATCACCATTGATCATGCGGCTCAATGTCTGCCTGCAATTACAGCGTTTAGTCATGTTCCATTATCGCATGTTGTGACTCAGATGTAGCAGAGGTGGGACCTTGTGTGGATTACGTTGGACCTGCAGGGGTGTTTTGGGGTTAATAAAGTGGTGAAAAATTGAGTTTTTTTGTATTTTATTTCAAATAAAAGATTTATTCGGTGTTTGGGGTTATTTACTTTCACTTACAGATTAATAATGGGGAGGTCTCATAAACACATCCCATTGCTAATCTAGGGCTTAGTGGCAGCTGTGGACTGTTATTAACCCCTCATTACCCTGACTGCCACTGCACCAGGGCAATCGGAAGAGTTGGGTAAAGCGCCAGGCTTGTTGCATCTAATGGATGTGACATGCCCACGGGGTCAGGGGCTACTCGTTACTGGGCCGCGGTTCTTCTCCTGGGTCACCGCTGTAGCCTTGCCCTGTTCCGTGACCCCAGCGGTGTCAATAAAGATGGGGACTGGGATGGGGATGATGGGAGTAGTTGTTCGTGACGCCACCTGTGGTGCCTGTGGTGTGCGGCCAATATTAGCCACTGCTGCGGGACTTCTTCTCTGGGGCAGATGATAATGCAGCTTGGATGGTACAGCTCTCCACAGGCAGAGCTCAGGCCCCAGGGAGGATGATAATGATAGTAGTCACCTATAGCGGAGGGGCGCGAGATTGCGGGCGCCGGCAGTGATGGGATGACACAGAGGGTGCAGTTCAAGTTATTTTACTCACTGGAAACACATTGCCATTGGAGTGCCGGGCTATGCTGTGATGGGCTTCGGCTGATCCCGGGTACTTCGGAGGTCGAGACCGGTGTTTCCTTCTGTGCATCACCTTTCCACGGTTTCCTTCCACCCCAGCTCCTGGGCCGTAGAACGGGTCACTGGTGCCTTCTGCACTCCCCGCGAGCCCTGGGATCCCCCTTCTTCCTAAGAATTTCGGGTCGAGACTCCAGCTCCAGACCACGGGCCCCGAACTAGCCGTGTCATTGCTTGCTTGTCTGTTCCTGAGTCCCTCCTGACGCCTGCTGTCTCCGGAGCTAACTTCTAACTAACTGCATAGCGTGTGAGATGGCTCCTAACTTCTCCTATTGGTTCCCCGCCTCCCTGGTTCCTGAACTAGTGGGCAAGAGGTCCCATACCTCATGATGGCCACCCCAGCACCTACCCTGGCCCAGTCCCAGTGGAAGAGCTCACGTGTTTGTATCAGATGAGTGTATTGGTGGTGGTTACCGGTGACGACCTCCTCCGTATCCGAGATAAATACTGCACCTCGGGTAAGGTGCAGTACCCTGTGGCACCTGAATCTGCAGGGGCGCCACATACCCCCACAACAAATCCCAGCACGTCCGTGAGCTGGAAATAAAGCAATACAGTGGAAACTGCAAAATTTTGGGTATGCATAATAACATTTCTTCCCTTTATGGGAGGCATGGTTTCTTGAAAGCTACAACTTTCCATACATTTCACATTTGTCACATAAAACCTTTTGACATTGTAAATGCATAAAACATTAGCATAGGATATCCACTTTTGGGCAATCAACATTCGCTTTTTTCATAAAATTTTTCACTTTTGCTTAATACTTTTCTTTAACATAAAACTTTAATTTTGCATAAAACATTTTCATTCAAGTGCAACAAATTTGCAGCAACAACAATATGGGGGACCTGCCCTAAACCCCCAATGTAGGCTCTGGGTGTGCTCAGAGTGCTTCCTGACCCTGCTTCTCCTCTTCAGCACACTGACAGGTTTTCGGGTTTTGTTAATTCTGGTAGAGTGCACAACAGGTGCTAAATATTTACAACAAAATCCTGGCCATGCATAGTCCAGTAGCCCAGCTGTCCATTTCAACACTCATAAAACACTTTAACTTTTACTTAACCATTATCTGGGGGGGGTTCTGGATGACAGTCTACCACTGCTCGGCAGCGTCCCACCTTGAGACCATCAGGGGTCTCAGGTAATCCATTGTCTGAGTCCCATGGTTCCGGGACTCAACATTTCGCCTACAACCACACATGTCTTTTGCATGGCTGTATATTCCGGGGCCAGGATGCAAGGTCTGGGTTCCCTGATCACAGGGCGCCACTTTAGTAGTGCTCGCCATGTCGAAAGAAGGTCCCGGGCAGTTGCAGCCTGCTATTTTTAGGCTGGAGGACGGTCCAATAAGCATGGTCCTCCCCAACATGAGAATACCAGCCCCCAGCTGTCGGGTTTTATCTTGGCTGAGTATAAAAATTGGGGGGAACCACACATCATTTTTTCTAATTATTTAAATAATAATAATAAAAAAAGCTGCATGCAGTTCCTATTCTTTTGATTCACAGCCAAGATAAGCGCACTGCTGGAGGCTGCAGCCTGTAGCCATGGGCTTTATCTGTGTTTGGTATTATAATATGGGGGGACCCTACACCAAATCTTTTATTTATTTATTTTTTTGCTATAATACTAATCTGCAGACAGTGCCTGTGATTGGTTGCAGTCAGACGCTGTCACACAGGCTGGGTATCGCATCTGACAGCAACCAATCACAGACGTCAGGCCGACCATTGGGCGGGGAAAGCAGTGCATATGGATGAGCAATGATGAGCAGCCCTGGAAGTGAAGGAGAGGCTGTGGGAGGAGTGTAAAGCTTTGCTGGAGCTTTGGTAATTTGAAGCTCACTTCATTTTTATTTTCTTTATTTTGCCTTTATTTTTACTTTTTTAATTTCTCGAGTGCCAGATCCGGATCAATACTCCTGTGCCCGACACCCGGGTACCTTTGAAAACGCGTGGATCTGGACTTTTACAATCCGGGTCCGTCCATCACTATATGGGGTTCAGGTGTGGGTTCGAGTCGTGCCCGGACAGAACTTTGGAGTAAAGTCCAGCCAAATCTGAACATTAGAGTTGAGCGCAGTTCGTGGTTCGTGGTTCTCCAGTTCGCTGCTCGAGTGATTTTGGGGGCTGTTCTAGATCGAACTAGAACTCGAGCTTTTTTGCAAAAGCTCGATAGTTCTAGATACGTTCGAGAACGGTTCTAGCAGCAAAAAAAACAGCTAACTCCTAGCTGGCTTTCCGCTGTAATAGTGTAAGTCACTCTGTGACTCACACTATTATGAAATTTCAGTGTATAGTGTGCGGGAACAGCGCATTCAGATCACTGCTGTATGGATAATGGCGATCGCCATTTTTTTTTTTTTTTCCTTGTCTTCCTTCCCTAAGCGCGCGCGTGTAGTGGGGAGGGCCATCATGTCAGCCAATCCCAGACACACATACAGCTAAGTGGACTTTTAGCCAGAGAAGCAACGGCATGTGTGATAGGATGTCCATGTCACATGTCCCTGCATTATAAAACCGGACATTTTCCTCCAGCACGCCATTATCTGCCTTCTGCGTCCTTGGTGTCAGACATCACTGGCGCAGCTCCTATCGCCAATACTGCTGTATACGCTCCATACACAGCGCTGGACAGCTTAGGGATAGCACTTTCTATCAGTCCTTTTAAAGGCTCGTACCTGCAGGGTCAGAGCCATAGGTGACAGATCCTGAAAACAGAGTTTAACAGCTACACAAGATGACAGCGTCTGTGTAGCTAAGGTCAGGGATTTCCTCAGTGCATTTCCCCATTAGGAGGGATAGAAAGGCAGGCTTCCTTTCCTCTACCCAGAGACCCACAACCCTGCCACTGTACCCTCCTGCCCTTTGCACACTCCAACTCATTGTTACTAAGCCATTATACTAGCAAACACTGAGTGAACTTAGTGGCATCCTAAACGTGGCTATTGGACTTCTGTATAGTCCCACTAGTGCACAGATATTTGCAGCACGTCTGTCTGCATTGCACACTCAAACTCATTATAACTAAGCCATTATACTAGCAAACACTGAGTGAACCTAGTGGCATCCTAAACGTGGCTATTGGACTTCTGTATAGTCCCACTAGTGCACAGATATTTGCAGCACGTCTGCCTGCATTGCACACTCAAACTCATTATAACTAAGCCATTATACTAGCAAACACTGAGTGAACCTAGTGGCATCCTAAACGTGGCTATTGGAATTCTGTATAGTCCCACTAGTGCAAAGATATTTGCAGCACGTCTGCCTGCATTGCACACTCAAACTCATTGTTACTAAGCCATTATACTAGCAAACACTGAGTGAACCTAGTGGCATCCTAAACGTGGCTATTGGACTTCTGTATAGTCCCACTAGTGCACAGATATTTGCAGCACGTCTGCCTGCATTGCACACTCAAACTCATTATAACTAGGCCATTATACTAGCAAAGACTGAGTAAACCTAGTGGCTTCCTAAACGTGGCTATTGGACTTCTGTATAGTCCCACTAGTGCAAAGATATTTGCAGCACGTCTGCCTGCATTGCACACTCCAACTCATTGTTACTAAGCCATTTTACTAGCAAACACTGAGTAAACCTAGTGGCATCCTGAACGTGGCTATTGGACTTCTGTATAGTCCCACTAGTGCACAGATATTTGCAGCACGTCTGCCTGCATTGCACACTCAAACTCATTATAACTAAGCCATTATACTAGCAAACACTGAGTGAACCTAGTGGCATCCTAAACGTGGCTATTGGACTTCTGTATAGTCCCACTAGTGCACAGATATTTGCAGCACGTCTGCCTGCATTGCACACTCAAACTCATTATAACTAAGCCATTATACTAGCAAACACTGAGTGAACCTAGGGGCATCCTAAACGTGGATATTGGACTTCTGTATAGTCCCACTAGTGCACAGATATTTTCAGCACGTCTGTCTGCATTGCACACTCAAACTCATTATAACTAAGCCATTATACTAGCAAACACTGAGTGAACCTAGTGGCATCCTAAACGTGGCTATTGGACTTCTGTATAGTCCCACTAGTGCAAAGATATTTGCAGCACGTCTGCCTGCATTGCACACTCAAACTCATTATAACTAAGCCATTATACTAGCAAACACTGAGTGAACCTAGTGGCATCCTAAACGTGGCTATTGGACTTCTGTATAGTCCCACTAGTGCAAAGATATTTGCAGCACGTCTGCCTGCATTGCACACTCCAACTCATTGTTACTAAGCCATTATAATAGCAAACACTGAGTGAACTTAGTGGCATCCTAAACGTGGCTATTGGACTTCTGTATAGTCCCACTAGTGCACAGATATTTGCAGCACGTCTGCCTGCATTGCACACTCAAACTCATTATAACTAAGCCATGATACTAGCAAACACTGAGTGAACCTAGTGGCATCCTAAACGTGGCTATTGGACTTCTGTATAGTCCCACTAGTGCACAGATATTTGCAGCACATCTGCCTGCATTGCACACTCAAACTCATTATAACTAAGCCATTATACTAGCAAACACTGAGTGAACCTAGTGGCATCCTAAACGTGGCTATTGGACTTCTGTATAGTCCCACTAGTGCAAAGATATTTGCAGCACGTCTGCCTGCATTGCACACTCAAACTCATTATAACTAAGCCATTATACTAGCAAACACTGAGTGAACCTAGTGGCATCCTAAACGTGGCTATTGGACTTATGTATAGTCCCACTAGTGCACAGATATTTTCAGCACGTCTGCCTGCATTGCACACTCAAACTCATTATAACTAAGCCATTATACTAGCAAACACTGAGTGAACCTAGTGGCATCCTAAACGTGGCTATTGGACTTCTGTATAGTCCCACTAGTGCAAAGATATTTGCAGCACGTCTGCCTGCATTGCACACTCAAACTCATTATAACTAAGCCATTATACTAGCAAACACTGAGTGAACCTAGTGGCATCCTAAACGTGGCTATTGGACTTCTGTATAGTCCCACTAGTGCAAAGATATTTGCAGCACGTCTGCCTGCATTGCACACTCAAACTCATTGTTACTAAGCCATTATACTAGCAAACAATGAGTGAACCTAGTGGCATCCTAAACGTGGCTATTGGACTTCTGTATAGTCCCACTAGTGCACAGATATTTGCAGCACGTCTGCCTGCATTGCACACTCAAACTCATTATAACTAAGCCATTATACTAGCAAACACTGAGTGAACCTAGTGGCATCCTAAACGTGGCTATTGGACTTCTGTATAGTCCCACTAGTGCAAAGATATTTGCAGCACGTCTGCCTGCATTGCACACTCAAACTCATTATAACTAAGCAATTATACTAGCAAACACTGAGTGAACCTAGTGGCATCCTAAACGTGGCTATTGGACTTCAGTATAGTCCCACTAGTGCACAGATATTTGCAGCACGTCTGCCTGCATTGCACACTCAAACTCATTATAACTAAGCCATTATACTAGCAAACACTGAGTGAACCTAGTGGCATCCTAAACGTGGCTATTGGACTTCTGTATAGTCCCACTAGTGCACAGATATTTGCAGCACGTCTGCCTGCATTGCACACTCCAACTCATTATAACTAAGCCATTATACTAGCAAACACTGAGTGAACCTAGGGGCATCCTAAACGTGGATATTGGACTTCTGTATAGTCCCACTAGTGCACAGATATTTTCAGCACGTCTGCCTGCATTGCACACTCAAACTCATTATAACTAAGCCATTATACTAGCAAACACTGAGTGAACCTAGTGTCATCCTAAACGTGGCTATTGGACTTCTGTATAGTCCCACTAGTGCAAAGATATTTGCAGCACGTCTGCCTGCATTGCACACTCAAACTCATTATAACTAAGCCATTATACTAGCAAACACTGAGTGAACCTAGTGGCATCCTAAACGTGGCTATTGGACTTCTGTATAGTCCCACTAGTGCAAAGATATTTGCAGCACGTCTGCCTGCATTGCACACTCCAACTCATTGTTACTAAGCCATTATAATAGCAAACACTGAGTGAACTTAGTGGCATCCTAAACGTGGCTATTGGACTTCTGTATAGTCCCACTAGTGCACAGATATTTGCAGCACGTCTGCCTGCATTGCACACTCAAACTCATTATAACTAAGCCATGATACTAGCAAACACTGAGTGAACCTAGTGGCATTCTAAACGTGGCTATTGGACTTCTGTATAGTCCCACTAGTGCACAGATATTTGCAGCACATCTGCCTGCATTGCACACTCAAACTCATTATAACTAAGCCATTATACTAGCAAACACTGAGTGAACCAAGTGGCATCCTAAACGTGGCTATTGGACTTCTGTATAGTCCCACTAGTGCACAGATATTTGCAGCACGTCTGCCTGCATTGCACACTCAAACTCATTATAACTAAGCCATTATACAAGCAAACACTGAGTGAACCTAGTGGCATCCTAAACGTGGCAATTGGACTTCTGTATAGTCCCACTAGTGCACAGATATTTTCAGCACGTCTGCCTCATTATAACTAAGCCATTATACTAGCAAACACTGAGTGAACCTAGTGGCATCCTAAACGTGGCTATTGGACTTCTGTATAGTCCCACTAGTGCAAAGATATTTGCAGCACGTCTGCCTGCATTGCACACTCAAACTCATTATAACTAAGCCATTATACTAGCAAACACTGAGTGAACCTAGTGGCATCCTAAACGTGGCTATTGGACTTCTGTATAGTCCCACTAGTGCAAAGATATTTGCAGCACGTCTACCTGCATTGCACACTCCAACTCATTGTTACTAAGCCATTATAATAGCAAACACTGAGTGAACTTAGTGGCATCCTAAACGTGGCTATTGGACTTCTGTATAGTCCCACTAGTGCACAGATATTTGCAGCACGTCTGCCTGCATTGCACACTCAAACTCATTATAACTAAGCCATGATACTAGCAAACACTGAGTGAACCTAGTGGCATCCTAAACGTGGCTATTGGACTTCTGTATAGTCCCACTAGTGCACAGATATTTGCAGCACATCTGCCTGCATTGCACACTCAAACTCATTATAACTAAGCCATTATACTAGCAAACACTGAGTGAACCTAGTGGCATCCTAAACGTGGCTATTGGACTTCTGTATAGTACCACTAGTGCACAGATATTTGCAGCACGTCTGCCTGCATTGCACACTCAAACTCATTATAACTAAGCCATTATACTAGCAAACACTGAGTGAACCTAGTGGCATCCTAAACGTGGCAATTGGACTTCTGTATAGTCCCACTAGTGCAAAGATATTTGCAGCACGTCTGCCTGCATTGCACACTCAAACTCATTTTTACTAAGCCATTATACTAGCAAACACTGAGTGAACCTAGTGGCATCCTAAACGTGGCTATTGGACTTCTGTATAGTCCCACTAGTGCACAGATATTTGCAGCACGTCTGCCTGCATTGCACACTCAAACTCATTATAACTAAGCCATTATACTAGCAAACACTGAGTGAACCTAGTGGCATCCTAAACGTGGCTATTGGACTTCTGTATAGTCCCACTAGTGCAAAGATATTTGCAGCACGTCTGCCTGCATTGCACACTCAAACTCATTGTTACTAAGCCATTATACTAGCAAACACTGAGTGAACCTAGTGGCATCCTAAACGTGGCTATTGGACTTCTGTATAGTCCCACTAGTGCAAAGATATTTGCAGCACCTCTGCCTGCATTGCACACTCAAACTCATTGTTACTAAGCCATTATACTAGCAATTTATGCTGCCAGTTTAAGGGCTGTAGTTGCATTGTCAGGGATATTTATTCTTTATTATTCTGCTGTTAATAAAGCTAGACCACCGCTGCAATCTACACCACCTCTCAATTTTTACTACCACATTTTCAGTGCACAATCTTGTCGCAATCAACATGAGTGGCAAAATGACAGATGCTGGTGGAAAGGGGAAGAGGCGTGGTGGAAAAGGAAAAAAAGGGTTTGTCCGTGGGGAAGGTGGCAAAGCTCCATTATCATCTGCTGAAGATAGACCATCTACCAGCAAAAGTAAGATGTCTACTACTTACCGTGGACAATCCGATGTGCTCCCTTTTTTACGGACACGAACAACAGGAACAAAGGTAGATGATGGCCAAAAAAGGAAAATGCTTGAATGGATCTTAAGTGGTCCAACAAGTGCCCTCTCAGCCACTTCAAGTACCGCATCCAAAAAACACCAGTCCTCTGAGTTGTCATCCCAATCAAACTTGCTTTCTCCCAGCTCTGAAGTCTCCATCAGTCCTGCACAGTATGGTGGAACTGAGATGGCTGAGTCTGCAGAGCTGTTCAGTCACACTATAGCCTGGGAATCAGAGGTCTGCTCCCAAGCTACAGTGAGTACAGACCAGGAAATGGTCTGCAGTGATGCCCAGAACCTTTGTGACAATGATTCAGGCCGTGAGGACAAAGTTTCTGAGCATAATGTTGACCCTTTGTCACAAACTGTAACACCTGTGGTTATAGACAATGAGGAACATACTGATGACGATGAGACGCAGATACCAGATTGGGATGACAACTTAAATATTCGGTCAGGGCAAGAAGAGGCTCGGTCTGAGGGGGAGGGGAGTGCAAACACAACAATTGATGATGAAGTTCTAGATCCCACCTACTGTCAACCCCCAGTCAGGCACTCGAGGAGGTCAACAGAGGCGGTGGAGGAGGATGCAACCGACGACGAAGTTACCTTGCGCCTTCCTTGACAGAGTCGGAGCACTGGTAGCACGTCTACAACTGCATCATCAGCCACCACTCTGCCTCTGAGCACTAGTCGGGGGGGCTCAGCAGGTCGCATGCCCTCTAAGCCTTGCCTAGCCTGGTCCTTTTTTGACATAGAAAAAGATCGCCCAAATTATGTGATGTGTAAAATTTGTCGTGATTCTATTAGTAGAGGTCAAAACCTCAGCAGTTTGACAACTTCTTCCATGAATCGTCACATGAATAAATATCATAGGTCCCGGTGGGAAGCTCACTGTGCTGCAATGCGGCCTAGCAGAGCGAACCATCCACCGCCTGCCCCTTCCAGTGCATCCGCGCGCTCTTCATCTTCTAGGACTGTGGGGACAGCTGTCACACCTGGTTTTCCACGCACAACTTCCACCACTGTAACCGCAACAGGCAGTTTGCTTGGTAGGTCGTCAGTTGGTTTGGAAGGGGAAACAAGTGAGTGTGTACAGCTCTCTCAGACATCGATAGCACCAACGTTGGATGAAGGCAACATCATGTCTCCGCCTGCACTTTCCTCACAAACCTGCATTTTTCCAGGGACACCCTACTCAACACCGTCTATACACAGCAGCCAGATCTCTGTCCCTCAGATGTGGTCAAATAAAAGGCCATTTCCTGCGACCCATGACAAAGCTAAGAGGTTGACTCTATCCCTCTGTAAGCTCTTGGCTACCGAAATGCTGCCTTTCCGCCTACTGGACACACAGGATTTTAGAGACCTTATGTCTGTCGCTGTGCCCCAGTACCAGATGCCTAGTCGCCACTACTTCTCTAAGAAAGGTGTGCCCGCGCTACACCAGCATGTCGCACACAACATCACCGCTTCCTTGAGAAACTCTGTGTGTGAACGGGTGCATTTCACCACCGATACTTGGACCAGTAAGCATGGACAGGGACGTTACATGTCGCTGACTGGGCACTGGGTAACTATGGTGATAGATGGTGAAGGGTCTGCTGCACAAGTCTTGCCGTCCCCACGACTTGTGTGTCAATCCTCTGTCTGTCCAAGTTCCGCCACTGCTTCTGCCTCCTCCACCTCATCTGGGTCCTGCACCTCCGCCCCAAGCCTGCCTGGTCAGGCCACCAGCGTTCTCACTGCGCAGAAGGAATCACTCACCCCTCATTACTATGCTGGCAGCAGAGCGCAACGTCATCAGGCGGTCTTTAGCTTGACATGTCTTGGGAATAAGAGTCACACAGCTGAGGAGTTGTGGTCAGCTCAGCGGTCCGGGTTTAATAAATGGTTGTCTCCACTCAACCTGCAGCCTGGTAAGACCGTGTGAGACAATGCTGCAAACCTGGGTGTGGCCCTTCGCCTGGGCAAGGTGACACATGTACCTTGTATGGCTCACGTGTTGAACCTTGTTGTCCAGCAATTTTTAACACACTATCCCGGCATAGATGGCCTTCTGACCAGGGCACGAAAACTGTCTGCTCACTTCCGCCATTCAAGCGCCGCAGCTGAGCGACTTGCATCGCTCCAGAAGTCTTTCGGCCTGCCGATTCATCGCCTGAAATGCGATGTGCCGACACGCTGGAATTCGACTCTCCACATATTACAGCGACTGTGGCAGCACCGCCGAGCCCTGGTGCAATACGTCATGACGTATAGCCTGGGCCAACGAGATGCAGAGGTGGGGCAGATCACCCTGATGGAGTGGTCTCAGATCAAGGACCTATGCACCTTTCTGCACAGTTTTGACATGGCGACGAATATGTTTAGCGCTGACAATGCCATTATCAGCATGACAATTCCAGTCATTTACATGCTGGAGCACACGCTAAACACTATTCGGAGTCAGGGGGTGGGACAACAGGAAGGGGAGGAACTACAGGAGGATTCATATGCGCAAGGGACAACAACATCACCAAGGTCCAGACGTTCATCATCACCAACGCAGCAGGCATGGGACCATGGGGGACAGGGATCAACAAGGGCGCATAGTAGCAGGCGAAATGTTGAGGAAGGTGCAGGAGAACATGAAGAAATGGAGGACGAACTGTCCATGGACATGGAAGACTCAGTGGATGAGGGAGACCTTGGTCAAATTTCAGTTGAAAGAGGTTGGGGGGAGATGTCAGAGGAAGAAAGAAGAGGTAGCACCTCTATGTCACAAACACAGCGTGGACTTGGTCCGCATGGCTGCGCAAGACACATGAGTGCCTTCTTGTTGCACTACCTCCAACATGACCCTCGTATTGTCAAAATTAGAAGTGATGATGACTACTGGATTGCCACACTATTAGATCCCCGGTACAAGTCCAAATTTTGTGACATAATTCCAGCCATAGAAAGGGACGCACGTATGCAGGAGTATCAGCAGAAGCTGTTACTCGATCTTAGCTCGGCTTTTCCACCAAACAACCGTGCAGGTGCAGGGAGTGAATCTCCCAGTTGTAACTTGACAAACATGGGACGGTCTCGTCATCTTCAACAGTCTACCCGTACCAGTAGGACTGTATCTGGTGCTGGTAACAGCAATTTTATGGAATCTTTTCATAATTTTTTTAGACCCTCCTTTGCAAGGCCACCAGAGACAACAAGTCTGACACATAGTCAACGGCTGGAGAGGATGATACAGGAGTATCTCCAAATGAACATCGATGCCATGACTTTGCAGATGGAGCCTTGCTCATTTTGGGCTTCAAATCTAGAAAAATGGCCAGAGCTCTCCAGTTACGCCTTGGAGATTTTGTCGTGTCCAGCTGCCAGCATTGTCTCTGAACGTGTCTTCAGTGCTGCTGGGTGTGTGCTGACAGATAAGCGCACGCGTCTGTACAGTGACAATGTGGACAGACTAACGTTCATCAAAATGAACAAGTCATGGATCCACCAGGAATTTACTACCCCTGTGTCATCCTGGGGAGAGTAAATGCTTGTGGATTTGGAATGTGCTTGATGCAAATTTAGCTGTGAAGTGTACAAGTGCTGCCACTGAATGGGTTGGTGTGTGTTGCCCAATTTTTGGAATAAGGGACACTCCGCTTGGAGTAACCCTTGCTTACATTGTTTTTAAAAGAAGCCAAGATGAACAGAGCTGGGATCAGGAAAGACTTTGCTACCTACCCCGGTGTCATCCTGGGGACGGTTAAGTATGGCGTATTTTTGAATGTGCTTGATGCAAATCTAGCTGTGAAGTGTACAACTGGGGCACAACTGCTGCCACTGAAGGGGTTGGTGTGTGTGGGGCCCAATTTTTGGAAAAAGGGACACTCCGCTTGGAGTAACCCTTGCTTACATTGTTTTTAAAAGAAGCCAAGATGAACAAGTCATGGTTCAGCAAAGACTTTGCTACCTACCCCGGTGTCATCCTGGGGACGGTTAAGTATGGCGTATTTTTGAATGTGCTTGATGCAAATCTAGCTGTGAAGTGTACAACTGGGGCACAACTGCTGCCACTGAAGGGGTTGGTGTGTGTGGGGCCCAATTTTTGGAAAAAGGGACACTCCGCTTGGAGTAACCCTTGCTTACATTGTTTTTAAAAGAAGCCAAGATGAACAAGTCATGGTTCAGCATAGACTTTGCTACCTACCCTGTTGTCATCCTGGGGACGGTTAAGAATAGCGTATTTTTGAATGTGCTTGATGCAAATCTAGCTGTGACGTGTACAACTGGGGCACAACTGCTGCCACTGAAAGGGTGGGTGTGTGTGGGGCCCAATTTTTGGAAAAAGGGACACTCCGCTTGGAGTAACCCTTGCTTACATTGTTTTTAAAAGAAGCCAAGATGAACAGAGCTGGGATCAGGAAAGACTTTGCTACCTACCCCGGTGTCATCCTGGGGACGGTTAAGAACAGCGTATTTTTGAATGTGCTTGATGCAAATCTAGCTGTGAAGTGTACAACTGGGGCACAACTGCTGCCACTGAAGGGGTGGGTGTGTGTGGGGCCCAATTTTTGGAAAAAGGGACACTCCGCTTGGAGTAACCGTTGCTTACATTGTTTTTAAAAGAAGCCAAGATGAACAGAGCTGGGATCAGGAAAGACTTTGCTACCTACCCCGGTGTCATCCTGGGGACGGTTAAGTATGGCGTATTTTTGAATGTGCTTAATGCAAATCTAGCTGTGAAGTGTACAACTAGGGCACAAGTGCTGCCACTGAAGGGGTGGCTGTGTGTGGGGCATAATTTTTGGAAAAAAGGGAGACTCCGCTTGGAGTAACCCTTGCTTACATTGTTTTTAAAAGAAGCCAAGATGAACAGAGCTGGGATCAGGAAAGACTTTGCTACCTACCCCGGTGTCATCCTGGGGACGGTTAAGTATGGCGTATTTTTGAATGTGCTTGATGCAAATCTAGCTGTGAAGTGTACAACTGGGGCACAAGTGCTGCCACTGAAGGGGTGTCTGTGTGGGCCAATTTTTGGAAAAAAGGGAGACTCCGCTTGGAGTCACCTTGCGGTGTTTTACATGATTTTAGAAGGGCATGCCATGCCTATATCTGTGTCTCGTCCTCTTTTTCCTCGTAACGCTGTTTTGTTTTCACATGAGAATTTGTCCTTGTCACTTTCCCATGTGTTTGTGTTGTGTTGTGAGTTGTTTGTCACCTTTTGGACACCTTTGAGGGTGTTTTCTAGGTGTTTTTATGTGTTTGTGATTGCCTGCCATTGTTTCCTATGCAGTTCGAGTTCGGTTCGTCGAACGTTCGACGAACCGAACTCGAACGGGACCTCCGTTCGGCGAACCGACCTCGAGCCGAACCGCGACCGGTTCGCTCATCTCTACTGAACATCAATTGTCTGCTCATTCCTAGTATTAAAATGTTTTAAAGTGTCATTTTGTAGTGTGATTGATATTTGTGTTCATTTGTGTATGAGTAGGTGATGTATAGACTGTCTGAAAAAGAAAAAAAAGAAAAAAATTTCCAGCCCCTCCGAACAGAACAAAAAAAAGTTTTATCAGGTGTATAAACTGTCTGATTCATGTGTTAAATGTGTCATACATGTATGCTGCACACACCCAATTTGAATGATTATGTGTGCATTCATTGTCCTTGCCACTTGTGATTTCATTATGGGCTGCAAATATAATATAGTCTGAATACACCTTGTGTTTTATGTATGATGGGTGTGCTGTGTATGTCACAGAAGGGATGGACGCACACGCACAGTTCCTGCACATTGCTGTCAGTGAGTTCATTAGTTATGTAACAGCCTTATTGTTTTAATATCCAACTCTTCCCAATACCTTGAATCTGCTTTTTACTAGATCACATGCTCAGAGTTTGGAATTTCTTTCATAAACATTGCAGAGAACAATCCTTCTGTATCTTCAGTAATTTTGAAGGACATTTAGTAATGAAATCAGATCAAAGCAGCAACTTCCCTTCTTCAACAAGGAAATGAGAAATGCTTTTTTTTACAAGGAGATATAGAGAATGCAATAGATCCAGACTATAGATTAGCAGGGGGCATAACACATAAGAAAGCAATAGATGGCTTGCAGTATAATTTTGTCCTTGACTGCTTCATTATTATAGAATTATTTTTCATTTTGGAAACAGAAGCACATAACATGTTTATAGTTCTATTTATCACAGAGTGTTAGCCATGAGCATTGCATTATGTTTTTAATTATTAATTCATTTTATAAGATATGTGCTATAAACATGGATGTCTCTATTCACTTTAACTAATTCATTCTTTTCTTCCTGGAAATATATAATCAGCTGACATACTGCAATACCAGACATAGCACATGGACAAGAGTGGTGCTTCTTCTCGATACCACAACAGTACAGATGGTAGTCAGACTTGGAAAATATATTTGTCGGGTGGTTATGTACACAACAAATCATAGCTTTTACAAAGTGTGTATATATATGTAATATATATATATGTATATATATATATATATATATATATATATATATATATATATACGAACTACATCATAATGAGCTGCTGATAATGCACTGTTGTATCATACACCAGAAGAAGAAGAAAACATTTCAAGACTATGCCACGTTATAATTGCCTAAATCTAGACAACCCCTTTAAGTACATAATCATAAATCATTGTTAGATAAATTGGATTTGTTTGCAGTCTTTTATCATTGTTAGCTGCATTGTGCACTACAGTATCCAATACATTTATCAACATGCTCTGTAATCCCATTATAGATACTCAACCTAAAATCAGACATGCAAGTAAAGAAAATGCTGAAACATTCAGGTTACGTAAATCATGAGCTTTATGCTCTAGTGGATATCGATAAAATATACAATAGACATATCAGTCAACTAGAAACTTGCAGCATTAGTACAAATCCACATAATAGAAAACAGAGATGAGAAAAACAGTTTCGATTGAATCTACAGTTTGGTTTCTTTTTTAATTAACCCACAAGCATGAAATGAGCTTCCAAAAGAGTTTGAATAGGAAATGAACTGCAACTTCCATTTAGTCAGAATCATTAATAAGTTATTTGTAGGGAATAATATTGGACATTGATTTGATTTGGTTACTACAAATGGACTGTATTCGAAATCATGTAATGACTTTTACGTTTTATACCATAGTTGGTTAAAAATTGTTTCATAAGTAGACATTTGATCACCGATACTAGTAAGTAGTGATTACACAAGAAGCATTGTCGCTTGTTCACACTACTCAGCACATGAAAACAGATTTTATTAACAATTTGCCTTGTTTTTACAATTAAGGACCATGGATAGTTGAAAGCATAGAAAGAATGGACTATGGGGAAGACTATTCTCCTTGCGGAGACCTAACAAACCAGTCTGGCTGCCAGTGAGGGGACTTATAGCTGCAATGTCAGGTGTCCGCAAGGAGAATAGTCTTCCCCATGGTCCCCACTATAGCTTCTCATAAGCCAGATCAGATCCCATACTTTGCACTGACGAGGGGCAATCACCCCGAAACACAGGATTTATACCAGATCAGAACCCCAACTTACAGACACTAAGTCATATCAAAAGACTTGTTAATGAGCCACTTTTGATTTCTAGGATTGCTACTTCCAATAGGTGGCACTAGAGTTTGTTTCCTTCCTCCCTGGAGAGACAATTAGAAAGAATGGAAAACTTACATGCTGGAGATTTAAATAAATGTAAATAATCCATATGAAATATTAAAGCAGATCTGTCATCAGATTGCACTGCATACATTATTAACTAGATCTCTTAGACTTGATGAGTCTGGTGTACCTACATTAAAAATCCATATTAGAATGGCTGTTTAATCCTATTATTAAAATTAGCATTTTATGAGTCAAATTTGAGTAGGATTATTAAAATGTTAATTTTAATATTCAGCAAAGAAACTTTATTAAATTTTTAGTAAGTATACTTTTATCATCAGGTCTAATTTAATTATATACCGTAAAAAGCAGAGAGTATAGCAGCACACTGTATGCACTAAGATGCTTGAGAAATTCGCAACGTTATTATTGCTATCTAGACAAACTTAAAACTGAGGTATTAGCTCCCAAATTGAGCCCACCAGCCACAATATGGCAACCTTTCTGTTGATGGGACCCTATTTCTATCAAATGTGTCACCATGTCTTTCTCAGGACAAATGCCTGCAAATTTAAAGGGCAGATAAGATCCAGAGCTATTTAAGAGATTTAGATTGATTTTAAATGTAATCTGCTTCCTACAAAGTTAATGACCTCTGCATACCACTTACTCTTTAATTTTGTAAGCTTATGGCCTTGGAAATGCATTTCTAATAAAAATAATTAGGGTCCCATCAAAAGAAATATCATCTTGCTGTGACACAAACTGGCTAATTTTTTTATTAAGTACCTTCATTTTATAAGTATATTCTACGAAACAGTAATGAGGGAAAAAAGGAAGACAGATTGCAATCAGGCATCCATACAAATACATTTTATTGATAAAGGGCACAGGTGAAAACAAGCAAAAAAAAGTACACAAAAAGTAGTCAAAAAACTGCCGCTAACCTGCAAAAAATATCAGAAACAAATACAATTCGTAGATAATAATACATAATCAATTATATCATAATTATTATATCAAAAATAAATTAATAATTGCCCCTGAAAAAAACATATCTACTAACCACCAATTAAACATGTAATAGACACTTTCAGTGCTACTGAAAACATTGCCATGACAATGCGTATGTCACTAAGGGCTTGCCGTCTTTGGATTGGTGCATGGCCCTATTTCAACTTCCCCTTCCACACACTTCTCACCGCACCCTGACAAAGGCTTCCCTGCCGAAATGCGCGTTAGACTGCATGCTGCGCTCCTGCTGCTCTCTGTATGCTTTCCATAGGTATTTTGAAATTGGCACCATTGTACTTTTTGTATTTGGTTTATAGGTTCAGACTGCCTCTTTCTTCTGTTTGAACAGTGCAATATATCCCTTATGCTTTGATCTTTTTTCCATTATAAATTCTCTATACATACGTTCTCTTGAGGTTTATTAAGCGATCTATGCATCTATATATCTGCTGCAGTTTTTTCATATTTCCTTTTTGCCTTGGGTATCCCTATATGCTGCTATTTGGGCATAGTGCAATATGCTTATCCATACTTAAAGTCATATAATTTTTTGGGGGCATCCTTATTGCTGCTGTTTGGGCACTGCAGTAGGCTTATTCACCCTGATAGTCATATCAACCCAAATTTTCTCAATTGCTCTTGTGGTGCCCCTGAGGCTTCCGTCGCCACAGAGGTACTGCACCTCAGCCAGAGGTATGGTATCCCCTCCTGGGCAAGAAAGGGGTCATCTACCTTGTTCACAGACAAAACCTGCACACACCAATTGTTAGGTCACACACCGGGTCAGGGTTTATGGCAGGTACTCCATTAATGCTGAGAAGCAGCGACCCCTATACCTGGTTATGGAGCCTTACATCCCATTCACTGTCCTGGAGGTGTGGAGCCTGGCAGAGGGAGTGTGGGAGGAGTCAGTGAGGTAGTTGGAGAATCGGTTAGAACCAGCCAGGTCTGGTCAGAGGGAGTTTTCAGTCAGAGAGAAGTGACAGTTGACAGGAGTCAGTGAGAAGGAGTCCAGTCAGGAGGAGTAAGAAGAGGCTGTGGTTCATGGTGAAGAACCTGGGGTCCAGCTAGACCCAGGTGACACAGAGAGAAGGGGTTCCAGAGCACGACAGATGTGCGAGAGGCCTCTGTGGGCTTGTTCCACCAAGAATACCGGGGTGGAGGAATGTGGCTGCAATAAAGAGGACGGTCCCCAGGCAAAAGGAAGAAAGACATTTCTTTTAGCAATCCGACAGCCCAGATGATTGCTGTAGGCACCCGAGGCCACAACCTGCCACCCATCCTCTGCAAGGGAGGCTTAAAAAGGACCACAGTCAGCCGCCCTTTAGTCAGGACTCGGTGGCGGAGGTGCAGGACAGTTCAGCGAAGGTCAGCGCTAGAGAAAGAGATGGCCAGGAGAGGAACATTGAGAGGTGCACCGGTAATGACACTTGACCTGTTCGGGATCGGCGTAGGCCCACAAAAGTGAATCCTGGCACACCACAGGGAAAGCAGTCAACTGCAGTATTGTAACCGACTGTGAGTAAAACATCTTGACTGCAAAGCCTCGTGTCGTCTGCTTCTTCCTGCGTCACATCCATTTCTACCATAGACTTTCCTAACGGTTGCCCCGGGGTTACCCGCTCCACTTGTGGGTAGCAAAAAACACCTCAGCTGCCACAATACCAGCCCCGGGAGTCCTGTCCAGAAGCCGCTGCCACATAGCCGCAAAACCCACAGGTTGCGTCACGAATTTTAACTAATATTAGCTATAACCCCCTTTTGTGTCCCCCTTCTTCCCCATAGATTGTAAGCATTTGAGCAGGGCCCTCATTCCTACTGTAGCTGTTGAATTAGGTACTATTTTGTTTTGTTTTTGTCAATACAACCCCCCACTGGATTGTAAAGTGCTGCGGAATATGTTGCCGCTATATAAATAAACTTTATTATTATAACCCCCATCATCATCATCTCCCCTTTTTATTAAAAGACACCGCCAGGGTTACGGAGCCGGACCCCCACCACATCTGACATCCCCGGACTAGTCCGGCCCGGTTCCGAGTGCCCCCGCCCCTGGGGTGGGCGTGTCATTTTCAGTAGCATTTGTCTATTACATTTTTAATTGGTGGTTAGTGGATTTGTTTATTTCAGGGGCAATTATTAATTTATTTTTTATATAATTCTGATATAATTGATTACGTATTACTATCTACGAATTGCATTGTTTCTGATATTTTTTGCAGGTTAGCGGCAATTTTTTCACTGCTTGGGATAAAGGGGTCTACTATTGTAGTCTGGACAGGGATTAGGGAGGTTATTACTATGGTTTTTAAATGGCCTATTACAATAGGTTGGAGTTTAGGGGGGCTGTAATAATGTACAAAATCAATGGGGGATGGTGGAAGGACTCTATTACGGTTGCTGCGAGCACTGGAGACTATGTCCAGATTTCTTGCTACTGCACATGTGCGAGCGCTGGAGACTAAGTCCAGATTTCTTGCTACTGCACATGTGCGAGCGCTGGAGACTAAGTCCAGATTTCTTGCTACTGCACATGTGCGAGCGCCGGAGACTAAGTCCTATCTTGGAGCCATTGCACATGTGCGGGTGACATCATCGCTGACACGAGGTCACATGTCTCTGACACCTTCTATGCCGATTGGTCGCTGGTCATGTGCTTGTGACGCCTTGCTCGGTGATAGGCCAGCATGACGTCACTCCTGTCGTTCTGGCAGCGGATTGGCTCTGGTGTCCTCCATCTTGGATGAGGCACAGAGTCTATATAAGACCCTGACACACGCCGCATGGTGCTCAGTCCTCTTGGTTCATGCATAAGAGTAGACGCTCTGTGCGCGTTCCTCTAGGCATTCCTCTGTCTATGCTAGGTGAGCGCTACCGGCAGGGTAGCGTTCTTATACCTTACAGCTTCGGCTGCTGTCCGTATCCTTACCTCTTAGGGGAGCGGACATAGGCAGGTGCCTGAGGCACATGGTCTGGCTGGGCCTTGTGATTGGACTCGTAGGTGGACGTTGCCGCTAGGGTAACGTTCCTTATACTGCGTCTGGCAGTTGTTCGTATCCTCGCACACTAGGGGAGCGAACAGAGGTAGGAGCTTTGTGCGGCTTACGCTGCTGTTCGTCTCTTTTGCACCACTAGAAGAGCGGACCTAGGCAGGTGCCATATCTAGTGGTTCGTATCCTCGCACACTAGTGGAGCGAACGCAGGTAGGAGCTTTGTGCGGCTTACGCTGCTGTTCGTCTCTTTTGCACCACTAGAAGAGCGGACCTAGGTAGGTGCCATTTCGCACACATTGCCTTTGTCTCTGTGATTATTAACAGAGATCATTCTACACACCCTCCAAGTAAGGGAGGAATTGCTTTACTTACTTATTATATCCTTCTGTGAGTTAACAGAGGTATTGCACTCTGCCATAGTCTGCAGCAAAGTCTTTGCACGGTGGACCCTGACTGTCTGATACTCCTTTTAGGTTATTATCAGACAGCCCCCCGTAACATTAGGACTGAGCCAAGGGTCTGGCAGTTATGGCAGAATATCAGCAGTTACACCGTTACATACAAGTACTTGAGTCACGGCTCAAGAGTATAGAGGATAAACCTCAGACCATGGTGACAGCTGCACATGATCCTCGACTTGCTCTGCCAAACAGATATTCTGGCGATGCCAGATCATGTCGTGGTTTCATTAGTCAGTGTCAGATACACCTAGAGGTCAACTCTTCTCGCTTCTCTACGGAGAGGTCCAGAGTAGGCTTTATCATCTCCTTACTTCAGGACAAAGCCTTAGAATGGGCGACTCCCCTATGGGAGCGCTCTGATGTGGTTACTCTGAGACATCAAGACTTTCTTGATGCTCTTAAGGCGGTATTCATGGGTCCGCAGGTTACCCATGATGCGGCCCTGAGACTGTTAGATCTATCTCAGGGTTCGTTATCCACTAGTTCTTATGCCATTGCTTTTAGAACTCTGGTGGCAGAACTAGATTGGCCAGAGAAGGTGTTGATTCCTATCTTCTGGAGAGGGTTGGCAGGCTATGTCAAGGATGCTCTTGCTACTCGTGAGGTCCCTGCTTCTCTGGAGGACTTGATCACAGTAGCAACGAGGATCGATGTACGCCATAAGGAACGTAGACTCGAGGTCTCTTCCTCACGCCCTAAGCATCGGGCTATTCCAGTTGTTGAGGGTCCACTACCATCTTCCTCAGCATCTGAAACATCTCCCACTCCTATGGAGTTAGGTCATACGTCCTCCAGACTACGCAAGTCTGGTCCTCCTATATGTTACGTATGTCGTCAGGCTGGGCACTATGCCAACAAGTGTCCTAGTCGTCAGGGAAACTCCCTGGCCTAGTAACCATTAGAGGGGGGTTACTAGAGACGTCTTCTGCACCCTCTAAGTGTTGTATCCCAGGTCAGCTCTCGTTATCTGAGAATACATGGCCTATTATGGCTTTTGTGGATTCCGGAGCTGACGGGATTTTTGTGTCCTCAGGATTTGTAAAGGGACACAATATTCCCTCTATCATGTTAGAGGCGCCTATTCCTGTCCGTGTTGTTAATGGAACTATGTTGTCTGACTCCATTACATTGAGGACAGTTCCCTTGCGCCTTTCCCTGTCTCAGGGTCACATAGAGGAGATTTCTTTTCTTGTTTTGCCTGAGGGTATAGACGACGTCCTTCTGGGTCTTCCATGGCTTCGGACTCATGCTCCCCACATTGACTGGGAGTCTGACAGCATTATTAGTTGGGGTTCGAAATGTCAGTCCCGATGTCTTCCCTTACCACCTAAGGTCGTTGCGGTTGCATCAACTGATCTCTCTCCCATACCTACACCCTATTTGGATTTCGCTGACGTGTTCTCCAAACAGGGTGCTGAGGTTCTTCCACCCCATAGGCCGTATGACTGTGCCATAGACCTTATCCCAGGTTCGGTTCCACCTAAAGGCAGAGTTTACCCCCTGTCGATACCTGAGTCGGAGGCCATGTCGACCTATATAAGAGAGAGTTTAGAGAAGGGGTTTATTCGTAAGTCTGTCTCTCCCGCGGGAGCTGGTTTTTTCTTTGTTCGGAAGAAAGAGGGTGATTTGCGTCCCTGCATAGATTACAGGGGTCTCAACGCAATCACAATAGAGAACAAATACCCATTACCTTTAATTTCGGAGCTCTTTGACAGACTGAGAGGAGCTCAAGTTTTTACGAAGTTGGATCTGCGGGGTGCGTATAACTTGGTACGAATTCGAAAGGGTGACGAATGGAAGACCGCTTTTAACACCCGAGACGGTCACTATGAATACCTCGTCATGCCTTTTGGGTTATGTAATGCACCCGCAGTATTTCAGGACTTCGTAAACGATGTGTTCAGGGATTTACTGTTATCCTCAGTAGTGGTGTATCTGGACGACATCCTGATTTTTTCTCCTGATCTGGAGACTCATCGTCAGGATGTCGTTCGTGTCCTTTCCCGTTTAAGGGAGCACTCATTGTTTGCTAAACTCGAGAAATGTGTATTCGAGCAGTCCTCATTGCCTTTTTTGGGTTACATTATCTCACAAGAGGGCCTGGCTATGGATCCTGCGAAGCTATCTGCTGTCCTGCAATGGTCCGAACCTCATTCCTTGAAGGCGGTGCAACGCTTTTTAGGATTCATAAATTATTACAGGCAGTTCATACCCCATTTTTCTACTTTGGTGGCTGTGAAGATGTAATTTACCCTCTCACTGTATATGCTGTGATACTATGTCATGATATGCATATTTCCCTGGTTGTATTAGTTGTAATTCATGTATTTCCTTGGGGGAGCTACTGGTCTCAATGTGTCTCTCTCATACAATTGTAGTCTTGGCATCTAATGTGATTATGTAAATAGCCTGTCCTCTTCTTTCCAGAGTTGTGTATCTAATCTGTAATTGAATTGGCCAGTGAAGGAATAGTCATTGTTCTGCACAGCAGGGGATCCCTTCATCTACTGTGGCTGGCAGACATATCGGAGCCCTGTGATGGACCAAACCATTGATGATAGGATGTGTGACCCCCACCCCCTGAACATGGTGGGCTGGTCAAGGAGCACAGACAATGCATTTCCCTTTTTGTAACTTCAGAGTGAGCTGAAACTTGAAGGGAGCAGGAGCTCCAGCCTGTGTGGCTGTGGACACGGACGGAGCTAGGCCTGTGTGGCGGCCCGTGGGATTGTGTGGAACTCTTTGGACTACTGTAAGGACGATTGCTTTGTAATCCGGTCCGAGGATTGTCGGGAAGGGCCCCCGAATCTGTTTTACGTGGACTTATCGTGTGCTGTTCCAGTGTTCTTGTGAATAAACCTGTTGGATCGTTCCTCGGCCTGTTGTCTCTCCTTGCTCTGCTGTACACCCCGTCACAGTGGCCCCTTTGGTGGCCTTGACTAAGAAAGGTGCTAATCCCAAAGCCTAGTCTACTGAGACATCTCAGGCTTTCGAGGCAGTAAAAAGACACTTTTCAACTGCTCCCGTTCTTCAAAGACCCGATGAGAGTAAGCCCTTCCTCTTAGAGGTTGATGCCTCTTCAGTGGGTGCTGGTGCGGTCTTGTATCAAAAGAACGGTGCAGGTAGAAAAAGGCCGTGTTTCTTCTTTGCTAAAACCTTTTCACCGGCAGAGAGAAACTATACCATTGGGGATAGGGAACTGCTCGCCTTGAGATTAGCCTTGGAGGAGTGGCGTCACTTGCTGGAAGGAGCGAAACATCCTTTCCAGGTCTATACAGACCATAAGAATCTGACGTACTTACAAACCGCTCAGCGTCTTAATCCTCGCCAAGCCCGCTGGTCCTTGTTTTTCTCCCGCTTTCACTTCTCCATCAACTATCTGTCTGGGAGTAAGAATAACAAGGCAGATGCCCTGTCTCGCTCTATGCTTTCTACCCAGGAAGAGATTGACGAACCTCGTCTTATCCTTCCCTCCAGGGTTTTTCATACGCTCTCCCCTGTGACGTTAGACCAAATCCCACCAGGCAAGACCTTTGTTCCGCCTGATCGACAGAATGATATACTGTCATGGGCCCACACCTCAAAGGTGGGTGGGCATTTTGGTATTAGGCGGACACGAGAGTTACTGGAGAGGTGGTATTGGTGGCCACACTTAGCCAGCCACGTCAAGAGATATGTCGGTTCCTGCTACTCGTGTGCTCGCAACCGTCCATTACGGCAGAGACCGGCTTGGCTCTTGCATCCTTTACCGGTGCCAGATAGACCATGGGAGGTGGTAGGCATGGACTTTGTGGGTGATCTTCCATGTTCTCAGGGACATAGATTTGTGTGGGTCATTACGGACCATTTTTCCCGGATGGTTCATCTCGTACCGTTATCGAGAATCCCATCTTCCAGGGTACTAGCCAAACTATTCCTCAAGCATGTCTTTAGGCTTCACGGGATGCCAGATCGTATCATTTGTGATAGAGGTCCGCAATTTGCTTCCCGTTTCTGGCGAGATCTTTATAGCCTTCTGCAAATTGAGTTGCATCTCTCTTCGGCATACCATCCGGAGACCAATGGTTTGGTTGAGCGTACCAATCAATCTATGATTATATACCTTCGACACTTTGTTGCTGAGAACCACGATAACTGGTCCTCCCTCCTACCCTGGGCAGAATTTGCCCTTAACAATTCGCTGGCTGAGGCCACTGGGCAGACACCGTTCGTACTCAATAATGGGCAACACCCTAGGGTACCGGTACCGTTTCCCGCTGCGGCACCTCCTCCTCTTGTGGCCGACTGGGCAACTAATGCCAGAGAGGTTTGGGATCGGACTCAAGAGTCGATCCAAGCAGCTAAGGACCGTATGAAGACGGTGTCCGATCGGTTTCGTCGCCCGGCTCCTGTCTTTTCTCCAGGGGACTTTGTGTGGCTCTCTGCAAAACACGTGAGACTTAGAGTGAGCTCTGTCAAATTTGCTCCTCGCTTCCTGGGTCCTTATGAGGTTCTTCGACAGGTAAATCCTGTAGTCTACCAATTGAAGTTACCTGTCCATCTTAGGATTCATGACAAATTCCATGTCTCACTGCTAAAGCCGGCTATTTTACCTCACGCTCGTGAAGTGCACTCTCCTGCCTCTGATTCCTCTCGCTCTAGCTATGAGGTACGAGCCATAGTTGGTTCTAAGATGGTTAGAGGGCGCAGGTTCTTCTTGATAGATTGGGAGGGCTACGGCCCGGAACATCGCTCTTGGGAGCCTGAGGAGGCTGTCCATGCTCCCGACTTAGTTGCCGATTACCTGCGTCGCCGGGAGGGGGGCCCTTGAGGGGGAGGTACTGTTACGGTTGCTGCGAGCACTGGAGACTATGTCCAGATTTCTTGCTACTGCACATGTGCGAGCGCTGGAGACTAAGTCCAGATTTCTTGCTACTGCACATGTGCGAGCGCTGGAGACTAAGTCCAGATTTCTTGCTACTGCACATGTGCGAGCGCTGGAGACTAAGTCCAGATTTCTTGCTACTGCACATGTGCGAGCGCCGGAGACTAAGTCCTATCTTGGAGCCATTGCACATGTGCGGGTGACATCATCGCTGACACGAGGTCACATGTCTCTGACACCTTCTATGCCGATTGGTCGCTGGTCATGTGCTTGTGACGCCTTGCTCGGTGATAGGCCAGCATGACGTCACTCCTGTCGTTCTGGCAGCGGATTGGCTCTGGTGTCCTCCATCTTGGATGAGGCACAGAGTCTATATAAGACCCTGACACACGCCGCATGGTGCTCAGTCCTCTTGGTTCATGCATAAGAGTAGACGCTCTGTGCGCGTTCCTCTAGGCATTCCTCTGTCTATGCTAGGTGAGCGCTACCGGCAGGGTAGCGTTCTTATACCTTACAGCTTTGGCTGCTGTCCGTATCCTTACCTCTTAGGGGAGCGGACATAGGCAGGTGCCTGAGGCACATGGTCTGGCTGGGCCTTGTGATTGGACTCGTAGGTGGACGTTGCCGCTAGGGTAACGTTCCTTATACTGCGTCTGGCAGTTGTTCGTATCCTCGCACACTAGGGGAGCGAACAGAGGTAGGAGCTTTGTGCGGCTTACGCTGCTGTTCGTCTCTTTTGCACCACTAGAAGAGCGGACCTAGGCAGGTGCCATATCTAGTGGTTCGTATCCTCGCACACTAGTGGAGCGAACGCAGGTAGGAGCTTTGTGCGGCTTACGCTGCTGTTCGTCTCTTTTGCACCACTAGAAGAGCGGACCTAGGTAGGTGCCATTTCGCACACATTGCCTTTGTCTCTGTGATTATTAACAGAGATCATTCTACACACCCTCCAAGTAAGGGAGGAATTGCTTTACTTACTTATTATATCCTTCTGTGAGTTAACAGAGGTATTGCACTCTGCCATAGTCTGCAGCAAAGTCTTTGCACGGTGGACCCTGACTGTCTGATACTCCTTTTAGGTTATTATCAGACAGCCCCCCGTAACAGACTCATTATGGTGTCGGGCTCTGTATGGAGAGGTAGCAGCATTGGTGGACTCAGTATGGAGTGGAGCAATGTAGGGGACTACGTATGAATAGAAGAGTAGAGTTGGGGGTCTCAGCATTAGGCATGAGGTGGCGTGGTGGTCTCAGTATGATGAATGGGGCAGCATGGAGGCCTCAGCATGAAGAGGAAGAACTGTAAAGGGTCTTATTATGGAAAAGGGTCAGCATTGGGAGCTCTTTATTGAGAAGGAGCAACATGAAGGTTTTAGTATGGAGAGGGACATTGTGAGTTCACAGTATGAAGAGGAGCTAGGTTAGAGGGCTCAGTATGGAGTTGGGACAGCATGCGTGGGACATTGTAAGGAGGGGGCAGCATGATGTGAGGACAGTGTTCAGATTTTAATTCATAATTGAGGAAGCTGTAGTGGGTATAATTTACAGTATAAGGGAGGACAGTGTGGTGTTTTAGTTTATTGGGAGGCAATGTGACGGATATAGTACAAACAGTGATCATATAAGGGGGGACAGTGCTGTGGGAATATTTTATAGGAGATAACAGTGTAGAGCTCATGTACCATAAAAAAAACAGTGTGGAGTAATATTTTTTTGCGGGGAACACAGTGTGGAGCAGTTATTTCTTTCAGGGGCACAACATAGGGCCTATTTAAGGCACAGCATTGGTGGTTATTTTTATTCAGGAAGAATAAAATGATAATGTTATTTTTAAGGGCATCATGTTGAGATGTGCTGCAGAAGACCAGAGAAGAGTTTGCAGAGTCGAGTTGTGAATGTGAAGTCATTGTGGAGTCAGGCACATGTGAAAACAGCAATCAGTGAGTATATTATCTCACAGACATTAAATGTTGCAGACGGGGGCCAGACCGCTGCAGGGGCTGCTCGGATACGGGTTCGTTGCTGTGGCTCGAGTGGTAGCCGGACCCGGGGCTCGTGTGTCCGTCCGTCCTCACAACCATAGGAAGGGGGTATTTACAGGGTATTGGTTTGTCAGTGACGCCACCTGTGGGTTGCAGTGAGAGTTGGTAGCACCGCCGCTGCCTGGTGATGGGACGCCCAGGGCTGATGGAGCGGGGCAGCAGGATGGAATCCCCTCCACGGGTAGGGGAGGTGTAGTCCTGAGGCCCAGGTGAACGGGAGTAATGGCTGCGGAGAATGTCATGCAGGGTTGGACCGGGGATGGATGGTGTACTCACAGTTCCAAAGAATTGCACATAGAGTCCAGTGGTAAACCAAACTGCCAGTGACCGGTTGCCTCCGGCGGGTGTATTAGGGTCCCACACCCTGGTGTAGCAAACAGGGGTCCCTTCCTCCTACACTCAGTGTTTGTGTCTTCAATGGGACAACTCCGTTTGAAACAGGGAAGTCCACTTCCGGTACTTTGTATGTTGGGAGCTGTGGCCCGCGAAATCTGACCAATGGGATCTCTGTGGGTTCTGGCGGAGACCCTATCCCCCGCGTTGGGCTTCTGTTTCACTCTCTGGGCTTACTGTGGAACAAGGCCTGACACCTTGTCCCCGGCTGGTCAATTGACAAGGGGCTTGAAACCTTCCTAGCTCTAGGGTCCAGGCACCTCCACTTTGCACGGCCTCCGGATCGGATTCCTGCTGTTGGCACCAGTGAGCTACAACCCTGCTCCGGTCCGCTTAAGGTCTCCTACGACCGGATCTCCATCGGCTTTGGTCCTGCTTGCCGTCTGCCACCTAGTTCGGTAGTCCAGGGGCCCCAACCCCTGACCCCACTGTCACTTCACACTCCAACTTCGGATTAAACTCCCTCTAAACTGACGTGTTCCCTCCCCTAACACCTCAGGACCCCTAGGTGGGCGCTCCCATCCGCCTGGTCCCGCCCACTGGTGTGTCCTTATTGTCATGGGGGGGTGACTAGGCTTTACTGGCTGGTGTTGTGCACCTGGGTGTGGGTTTTGTGTTGGTATGCCAAGGAGGGTGGAGTCTTGTATCTGAGAGATTTGTACAACCTCTGTGACTACCTGGTTTTGCCAGGGCGTCATACTCCCCCTTGGTTGAATACACTGACATTTATTTTTCTGCATCTAAAACGTGAAAAAGGTAAAATACATTAACAATAAACATTTCTTCCCTTACAGGAAGGCACATTTTTTAAACATTGCAGGTCATCTCCTTCTCCCTTTCACCTGCCGCCCAAAACACCTGAATCCACCCCGGTGCCACCGCTAACACAGGTGTCACACCGTCCCGGGTTCCTGTGGGTGTCCTTAGTGTCCGGGTAAAAGTTCCTTACCCACCAGTCCACCCCAAAGAGTTCCATGGTCCAGAACCCCTTGGCCTGGAGGTTAGCCACCGGTTTTGCTGGTGACTGGGCCTCGGCCGACTCCACCGCAGGCCCTTCCTCCAACCAAACTCTCTAGAAGCGTCACAGTCCTGGTGGTGGGGTAACAAGAAGGTAGATGGGGGTTATGTACAAGACCCAAGAAAGTTTTTGGGTGGCCTTTACCTGTCCAGAGGCCGTGGTCCATTAAAACATAAAACAGGGAAAGCTGGGTTTAACTGGGAAAAGGGTAGCCGGGATCCACTACCTTATTCTTTTCAAACAAATCAGGTAAAGTACACGGTTAATTGGCATTTACTTTATATATATATATATATATATATATATATATATATATATATATATATATATATATATAAATATATATATAAATATATATATATACAGTCAGGGCCAGAAATATTTGGACAGTGACACAAGTTTTGTTATTTTAGCTGTTTACAAAAACATGTTCAGAAATACAATTATATATATAATATGGGCTGAAAGTGCACACTCCCAGCTGCAATATGAGAGTTTTCACATCCAAATCGGAGAAAGGGTTTAGGAATCATAGCTCTGTAATGCATAGCCTCCTCTTTTTCAAGGGACCAAAAGTAATTGGACAAGGGACTCTAAGGGCTGCAATTAACTCAGAAGGCGTCTCCCTCGTTAACCTGTAATCAATGAAGTAGTTAAAAGGTCTGGGGTTGATTACAGGTGTGTGGTTTTGCATTTGGAAGCTGTTGCTGTGACCAGACAACATGCGGTCTAAGGAACTCTCAATTGAGGTGAAGCAGAACATCCTGAGGCTGAAAAGAAAGAAAAAATCCATCAGAGAGATAGCAGACATGCTTGGAGTAGCAAAATCAACAGTTGGGTACATTCTGAGAAAAAAGGAATTGACTGGTGAGCTTGGGAACTCAAAAAGGCCTGGGCGTCCACGGATGACAACAGTGGTGGATGATCGCTGCATACTTTCTTTGATGAAGAAGAACCCGTTCACAACATCAACTGAAGTCCAGAACACTCTCAGTGAAGTAGGTGTACCTGTCTCTAAGTCAACAGTAAAGAGAAGACTCCATGAAAGTAAATACAAAGGGTTCACATCTAGATGCAAACCATTCATCAATTCCAAAAATAGACAGGCCTGAGTTAAATTTGCTGAAAAACACCTCATGAAGCCAGCTCAGTTCTGGAAAAGTATTCTATGGACAGATGAGACAAAGATCAACCTGTACCAGAATGATGGGAAGAAAAAAGTTTGGAGAAGAAAGGGAACGGCACATGATCCAAGGCACACCACATCCTCTGTAAAACATGGTGGAGGCAACGTGATGGCATGGGCATGCATGGCTTTCAATGGCACTGGGTCACTTGTGTTTATTGATGACATAACAGCAGACAAGAGTAGCCGGATGAATTCTGAAGTGTACCGGGATATACTTTCAGCCCAGATTCAGCCAAATGCCGCAAAGTTGATCGGACGGCGCTTCATAGTACAGATGGACAATGACCCCAAGCATACAGCCAAAGCTACCCAGGAGTTCATGAGTGCAAAAAAGTGGAACATTCTGCAATGGCCAAGTCAATCACCAGATCTTAACCCAATTGAGCATGCATTTCACTTGCTCAAATCCAGACTTAAGATGGAAAGACCCACAAACAAGCAAGACCTGAAGGCTGCGGCTGTAAATGCCTGGCAAAGCATTAAGAAGGAGGAAACCCAGCGTTTGGTGATGTCCATGCATTCCAGACTTCAGGCAGTGATTGCCTCCAAAGGATTCGCAACAAAATATTGAAAATAAAAATATTTTGTTTGGGTTTGGTTTATTTGTCCAATTACTTTTGACCTCCTAAAATGTGGAGTGTTTGTAAAGAAATGTGTACAATTCCTACAATTTCTATCAGATATTTTTGTTCAAACCTTCAAATTAAACGTTACAATCTGCACTTGAATTCTGTTGTAGAGGTTTCATTTCAAATCCAATGTGGTGGCATGCAGAGCCCAACTCGCAAAAATTGTGTCACTGTCCAAATATTTCTGGACCTAACTGTATATAAATACACATTGCTATATACAAGAACATACAAGCTCCACTCACTCCCTGTACTGAGTGGTGGCTGACCTAGGTTAGGGCGTGTCGACCTCCTCAACCCTAAATTTTCTCCTAGGCCCTGTGGGGTAGAATTATCTACAGATTCCTCACTCCTTGTGATGGGTACTGTAGGTAGAGACCTACGGGGACTTGACATAGGTGCAGGTGCATCACTAGGTGTATGTACTAGTGTAGTGTCAGTGGGCCTCTCTGTTTCTGGGTCTTCCATGGGTTGTGGGAACGTTAGAACTGGAACAATCACTGCTCCATTTTGCATAGGCCAATCCGCTGGGAAATCACCTAGGATGATTTGGATCACCTACTTTTTTCTTTCCATGGCCGGGACTGGAGTGGGAACTTCTTCCAAGACTTTCAGGGGTTCTGGGCACCTTTTCAAGTGGTCCCTGGAGACGGTAGCTGTAGTTTTCCCTTGATCGCTACTGACAAGATAGGTCTTCTGATTACCAGAGTCAGAGAGTTGTATAACATAGGGGACCTTCTCCCACTGGTCGTCCAATTTATGAAGTCTTTTCCTCTTCAGCACCACGTCCCCTGGTGCAAAGGGGGCAGCTTTTGCCTGTTTGTGGAAGTGCTGCTCTTGCTTTTCTCTGCTTCAGTTCAGGTTCTTTTCTGCATACTCCTGAATTTGTTTGTACTGCATCATTTGGAATTCCAGTCCATGGTTGGGGAGATGGTCTCAGGCACCTCAATATCCATGTCTAAAGCTGGGTTTACACACTGCAACATCGCAAAGGACATCGCTGTAACGTCACCGGTTTGGTGACGCAATAGCGACCTCCCTAAGTCTCTGCTAAGTCTCTGGTGAGCTGTCAAACAGGCAAACCTGTCCAACAACGCAACAGCGATCCGGACCTGCAGAGCGACCTAGCTGGTTGTTGGGGGCGTTGATAAGCAGCCTTTTGAAAGGGAAGTTGCTAACAAAGTCGCTGCAAAGTCTTCACACACTGAAACTTCATGCTGCACAGCTGGAAACAAAGGACCTAGGAATGGTCCTGAACGATTTGTAACGATTACAACTTCACAGCAGGGGCCGGGTCGCTGATAGGTTTCACACACTGCAACATCGCAAACAACATCGCTATTGCGTCACAAAACCGGTGACGTTACAGCGATGTCGTTTGAGATGTTGCAGTGTGTAAACCCAGCTTAAGTCCACCAGCAATCTCCCAGGCCTCCCCTCATGAGATAAGCAGGCGTACACTTAGTGGAACTGATGGGGATGTTGTTATATATCCACAAGATCAGGCAATCTCTCAGGCCACTGGTTCCGCTCTTCAAGGGGTAGAGTCTTAAGTAAGTTGATAACTAAGTGGTTCATCTTCTCACACATACCATTGATTTGGGCATGGTATGGCATAGTATGGATCTTCCTGCATCTGTATAGACTGCAGAACTCCTTGAAGATCTCTGCTTCAAAGGCAGGGCCTTGATCTGTGAGTATCCTCTCTGGGTATCCATGTGGTCTGCAGAAGTGCGCCTGGAAGATCTTCGCTGCAGTACGGGCTGTTAGATCCTTGACGGATACCACGACAATAAATCTTGAGTAGTGGTCCACTATTGTGAGGGCATACGTATACCCGCTCTTACTTGATGTGAGCTTGACGTGATCTAAAGAGATGAATTCTAATGGCTGATTGGTGATAATCGGATGCAAAGGGGCCCTCTGGCTGGTACCATCCTTTCTTTTTAGCACACAGGGACCACAATCCCGACACCATGCTTCAATGGATTCTCTCATTCCAGCCCAGTAGAAGCGCTCCCGTAATAGCAATTCCAACTTCTTCCAGCTGATTTTCCACCTCCATCATGATAGGCCTCTAAGACCACCAGTACGTATGCTTGAGGTATTACTATCTGGCAGATCCTCTCATGCGTCTTGGGATTGATCAGTTCGCACAACTTGCCTCGCTGCAGATACAACCGCCCCCTCTCTTTCCACAGCCTCTGTGCTTCTGCCGATGCAGTGGGCTCCATCCTGGAATCAGCCTGGAAAATCAACGTCATAATCAATCGGACTGCAAGATCTCTATCTTGCTCTTCTTGCCAGCCATGATGTAGTAGTGGGGTGAATGCTGCCTCCTGCTGACTGCTGTAAGGTCTGGTGTTCTTCAAACTGTCAGGTTGATGGAACGCAGGCAGTTCAATTTCTTCCAACTGATCTCCATCCACCCCACCATCAGGCAGATGTGGCATTCTGGACAACGCATCAGCATTGGTATTCTTCCGACCGGCTCTGTACTTTATGGTGAAGTCATAGTTCGCCAATCGGGCTACCCAGCATTGTTCCAGGGCCACAAGCTTTGCTGTGTCCAGATGGGTCAAAGATTGTTTTCCGTATATGCAGTGAACTTCGCAGAAGCCAGGTAATGCTTGAATCTCTCAGTCAGCCCAGACGAGTGCCAGGAACTCCAACTTGAAAGAACTGTAATTCTCAGGGTTCCTTTCTGTTGGATGGAGCTTCCTGCTTGCATAAGATATCACCTTCTCCTTGCCATTCTGCACCTGGGACAGGACAGCTCCCAATCCCACGTTGCTGGCATCCGTATACAGTATGAATGGGAGGCCGTAGTCGGAGTATGCCAAGATCTCTTCTCCGATCAGGGCTGACTTCATCTGCTGGAAGGAACCTTCTTGCTCCTCACCCCATGTTAATAGAGGACCGGAAGTCTTTCCATGTTTGGTTTGTCCAAGAAGGAGGTCTTGCATAGGAGCTGCTATCTTAGTGTAACCATTGATGAAGCGGCGGTGATAGCACATCAGGCCCAAGAACTGTCGTACCTCCTTGATGGTAGTGGGTGTTGGCCAGTTCTGGGTGGCAGTTATCTTCTTCGGATCCATAGAAACACCTTCTGAGCCTACCACATGCCCGAGGTATTGGACCTTAGGCTTCAGCAAGTGGCACTTGGACGGTTTCAACTTCATCCCATACTTGGAGAGGGCCTCAAAGACTTATGCAAGATGTTCCAAGTGTTCTTCATACGTCTCTGAATAGACAATGACATCATCCAAGTATAGCAGTACTGTCTCAAAGTTGCGGTGTCCTAAGCAGCACTCCATCAGTCTCTGGAAGGTTCCTGGTGCGTTGCACAACCCAAAGGGCAGGCTGTTGAACTCACAGAGGCCCATTGGGGTAGCGAAGGCGGTCTTCTCACGGTCTTCTTCAGCAACGGACACCTACCAGTAGCCACTAGTGAGATCAAGGGTAGAGAAGTAATTTGCAGTTCTTAATACAGCCAACGATTCCTCAATACGGGGGAGTAGATACGCATCCTTGTGGGTGATCTGATTAATCTTCCGGTAGTCCACACACATTCGCATGGTGCCCTCCTTCTTTACCAGAACCAACGGAGCTGCCCAGGGGCTACAACTATCACGGATAACCCCCGCCTCCTTTATGTTCCTCAACATGTCTTTGGCACACTGGTAATGTGCAGGCGGTATCAGCCTATACCTCACCTGTGGGAATGTAGTGTTGGACCCCTTTGATCCCCCCAAAGTCTTATGGGTGTTTACTGAAGACTTGCTCATACTCTTGCACTACCCTGTAGACCCCCTCCTTGTGATGAAAAGGTGTAGAGTAAGGGCTACTTTGCACACTACGATATCGCAGGTGCGATGTCGGTGGGGTCAAATAAAAAATGTGACACACATCCGGCGTCACTGTCAATATCGTAGTGTGTAAATCCTTTATGATACGATTAACGAGCGCAAAAGCGTCGTAATCGTATCATCAGTGTAGTATCTGACATTTCTATAATGTAGATGCAGCGACGGCACGATGTTGTTCCTCGTTCCTGCGGCAGCACACATTGCTGTGTGAGAAGCCGCAGGAGCGAGGAACATTTCCTACCTGCGTCACCGCGGCTCATGCCGGCTATGCGAAAGGACGGAGGTGGGCGGGATGTTTACGTACTGCTCATCTCCGCCCCTCCTCTTCTATTGGCTGCCTGCTGTGTGACGTCGCTGTGACGCCACATGACCCGCCCCCCTGGGAAGGAGGCGGTTCGCCAGCCAGAGCGACGTTGCAGGGCAGGTGAGTGCATGTGAAGCTGCCGTAGCGATAATGTTCGCTACGGCAGCAATCACAAGATATCGCTGCTGCGACGGGTGCGGAGACTATCGCATTCAGCATCACAAGCATCTGCTTGCGATGTCGTAGTGTGCAAAGTACCCCTAAGTTCCTACGTGTAGTTCTTGACATCACCCCTCTGACTGACTTGGTGAACTGTCACTGACTGGTTGGGGTGCAGTGATGGTGGATGCAGCTGCTTGGATGGCATGTGTATCTACTGTGAACAGCTTAGCAATGGTGGCATATCTGGACAGCTTAACCTCCTCTTCCCCGCAATTCATCACTTTCACGGGCACTCTCCCCTTCCGGACATCAATCACTCCTCTGGCTGTCAAAACTGTGGGCCAGTGTTCTGAAGGCAGGGGCTCCACCACTTCATGATAATCTTGTCCACGGGTACCTACTGCTGCCCTACACCAAATCATCATTTCACTTCGCGGAGGCACTACCAGGGGTGCTACATCCACCACTCGCACACTACCAATCTCTCCACCAGACAGATTCACCTATTGCCGCTGCAGGAGGGCCCGGATTTCACGTTGCAGGGCCCTCTGCTGGCCCACTCCTGCCGTAGCAGACAGCTGCTGGAGTAAGTGCAATACTTCCCCAATACAATTTTCAATAACATTGGTTCCTAGGACCATTTTCGGGTTACGATCACTAGGGTCATTCTGCACCACTATAAGTCCTTGATGCTCTAACTCCACTCTCCCCACCTTAAGAGTCACTTCATTAAACACCACTTGGGTCATTGGGAGCCCATTGGCTGCGATAATGGTCAGGACAGAATCTGGTGGGGTAAGGTCATCGTCAGACCAGTAACATTTATACAGTACATAGGGTATAGTCGTTACCTGCGAGCTAGTGTCCAGAAGTGCAAACGTCAGGATCCCGTCTATGGTGAGGGAGATGAATCGACGGCCTCCGACATACCGTTCACACCAATCAGCTGGGCCTTGTTGATCTATTCCTGAGGATTGGCCCTTGGCCTCAGGGGTTGCTCGTTTAAAGGACACCGACAGGAGTAGTGGCCGGTCTTGTTGCACCTGTAACAAATGGGTTGTCCATACCGGTTGTTGCTCCTTCTCTGCATCCAGGGAACGTCCTCATGGCTGTTGGTGAGCTGGATCTTCTCCGCCAGCTTGGTCTTTGGCTGGAGCTGCATGGCCTCGAGGATCCTGGCGACGTCCTTGCTCAGCTGTTGAACTTGGGATGACAGGTCTCCGGGAGCTCCAGGGGGTGTTGTCGGCACTGCAGGTGCTGATAAGGCCAATAGAGGAGGTTTCACCAGCAGGTGGGAGGTATCAGCTGGCAAGGATGAGGGTACAAAGTCACTAGCCTCAGAGGTTTGTAAAGCCTTTATGGCCCGGTCCTTTAGGACTGCAAAGTTTAAGTCCGGATGCTCCAGGGCCCACAGCCGCAGCTGCTTGTGATCCTCTGCTGACCCCAGCCCCTGCAGGAACTGCTTCACAAGCATTTTATTGCTCTCCGGCTCATTGATGGAGTCCACTTGCCTTAGAGTGCGCAGAGCGGTTTGTATCCTCAGGGCATAGTCTCTAATGCTGTCCTGTGGACGCTGCCGGCAGTTGTAAAATTGCATCTTTAGCTCCGCATCCGTGTGGGTCTCAAAGGCTACTTGTAGTTTATCAAATATGACAGCCACTGAGGCCTGATCCTCATCAGTCCAGGTCTCTACCTATTGCTCGGCTACGCCTGTCACCTGTCCGAGCACCACGGACGCGCGCTGCTTGCCAGTCATTGCATACATATCGAGAACAGTCAAAAAACAAGAGGAACCGGAGTAATAAATAGTGCAAAACAATGACGATTTTATTTAATATGTGAAATAGACAAAACACAAAAAAGGGGAAAAGATGGCCATATAAAACACCATAAAATACAAAGAATGGGGGGAATGGAAGTGAATGGTGACCCCAGGGGAAGGCAACAGCATGTACAGAAACCATCAAAGGTTGGTATAAAAACTGGCAAGAAAAGTTTCACCATACACCATACAGTACTTTGAATAAATTGTCAGTAAAGTTTCCTGACTAGCAGCTATTACAAAGTGCAAACATGGCAGCATGTAATAAATTAATAGTCATAAAGTGCTGAGTGCAATAGTGGATGTAGTGCAAATATAGCACCATGAAATAATTATAAAGTGCAAAGTGCAATTAGCAAAGAATAAATCATAAAGCTGCTAAAAGCACAATGTGTATATAGAATCCACCATATCCCATGCAGTCAAAACAGTATAATTGCAATGTCATAATGATATACAGAAAAAAGGCTGCTTGCAAAGTATTGAGAAGAGCCAAATCCCCAATTAAGGGGACCTCCCAAAGGGAAAGCCCCCTAAAACCTCCAATGTACGTTTCGCAAGAATATGTAGCACCCCTGTGGACACCGTTTCATCAGGGAAGAAAAGCGATATAAGGAAAGCTCGCCTTTCCTCCCTGATGAAGCGGTGTCCACAGGGGTGCTACATATTCTTGCTAAACGTACGTTGGAGGTTTTAGGGGGCTTTCCCTTTGGGCGGTCCCCTTAATTGGGGACCATACAGTACTTATTCAAAGTACTGTATGGTGTATGGTGAAACTTTTCTTGCCAGTTTTTATACCAACCTTTGATGGTTTCTGTACATGCTGTTGCCTTCCCCTGGGGTCACCATTCACTTCCATTCCCCCCATTCTTTGTATTTTATGGTGTTTTATATGGCCATCTTTTACCCTTTTTTGTGTTTTGTCTATTTCACATAGTAAATAAAATCGGCATTGTTTTGCACTATTTATTACTCCGGTTCCTCTTGTTTTTTGACATTGCATAGGAGTATGTGCTAGGCATGTGTTTTGCCCCATTGTGGGCACCCGTGCCTATTATTGTGATAAGTTATGGTCATGAGGTATAGTTTTCATATCGAGAACAGTGCATATCTTCTTCTTAAATACCTGCAGGGCATCGGGTCGGCCATCATACTGGGGCAGCCAGGCGGCTCCGGGCACGTAAGGCAGAGTAATTGGCATAACTTGCGTGACCGCCGGGACCGCAGGGTCCACCGCTCTTGCGACCGGAGCAGGACCAGCCGCTTCCCCATCATCTTGCACTGCTGCTGGAGCCGCAGCAACTCTATCATCATCAGGCGCCGACATATTTCTGGTCTATCCCCTTTGGTTTTCGACAGTAATCTCGCAAGACCCACTGTCCTTTGCAACTTCCTGCTCTGGAGATCACCGGGTTCCGCCCACATTCTTAGGGAGCGGGGCCTCAGATTTTGCGCTCTTTTCAGGGAAGAAGATGTCGAAGATGTTGTTTTTAGCAAAAAATATGGCGGGCAAGATGGCGGTGGTCCGAAAATTTCAGCTCTTCACAGTTTAACAGTTCAGAAAAGGCGCACTTCACCCTGGTTAGTATATGGGGTAAGAATTCTGTTCGTGACACCAATTTCGGGTTGTTGAGTACGAGGGCCAGACCGCTGCAGGGGCTGCTCGGATCCGGGTTCGTTGCTGTGGCTCGAGTGGTAGCCGGACCCGGGGCTCGTGTGGCCGTCCATCCTCACAACCATAGGAAGGGGGTATCTACAGGGGATTGGTTTGTCAGTGACGCCACCCATGGGTTGCAGTGAGAGTGGGGAGCACCGCCGCTGTCTAGTGATGGTACGCCCGGGGCTGATGGAGCGAGGCAGCAGGATGGAATCCCCTCCACGGGTAGGGGAAGTGTAGTCCCGGGGCCCAGGTGAACGGGAGTAATGACTACGGAGAATGTCATGCAGGGTTGGATAGATGGTGTACTAACAGTTCCAAAGAATTGTACACAGAGTCCAGTAGTAAACCAAACTGCCAGTGACCGGTTGCCTCCGGCGGGTGTATTCGGGTCCCACACCCTGGTGTAGCAAACAGGAATCCCTTCCTCCTGCACTCAGTGTTTGTGTCTTCAATGGGACAAATCCGCTTGAAACAGGGAAGTCCACTTCCGGTACTTTGTATGTTGGGAGCTGTGGCCCGCGAAATCTGACCAGTGGGATCTCTGTGGGTTCTGGAGGACACCCTATCCCCCACGTTGGGCTTCCATTTCTCTCTGGGCTTACTGTGGAAAAAGGCCGACACCTTGTCCCCGGCTAGTCAATTAACTAGGGGCTTGAAACCTTCCTAGCTCTAGGGTCCAGGCACCCCGACTGTGCACGGCCTCCGGACCGGATTCCTGCTGTTGGCACCGGCGGGCTACAACCCTGCCCCGGTCCACTTAAGGTCTCCCGCGACCAGATCTCCGTCACGTGTGGTCCTGCTTGCCGTCTGCCACCTAGTCCGGTAGTCCAGGGGCCCCAACCCCTGACCTCGCTGTCACTTCACACTCCAACTTCGACTTAGACTCACTCTAAACTGACGTGTTCCCTCCCCTGACACCTCAGGACCCCTAGGTGGGCGCTCCCATCTGCTTGGTCCCGCCCACTGATGTGTCCTTATTGTCATGGGGGAGTGACTAGGCTTTACTGGCTGGTGTTGTGCATCCGGGTGAGGGTTTTGTATTGGTATGCCAAGGAGAGTGGAGTCTTGTATCTGGGAGACTTGTACAACCTCTGTGACCACCTGGTTTTACCAGGGCGTCACACTAACATTTTCTCAGGTTTAGGGAAAAAAAATTACCAAAGTACTTTATCAATATTTACAGAAAAATGTACTTTTATTTTATTATGCAAATGGTGGCGCTTCGGTGCACCGTTGCTGTTGTCTTTGGTGCATGATTATGTGGCACCCTGGAAAAGCCAGGGGCCACAGAAAACAACATCAACACACCCCACACTCCCAGCAGGCACACCAAAGCCAAAAACAAAACCCTTGTTGCCTTCCTCCAGGGGCTGATGTTCTCACCAGGGGGGTGGGCCAGGCGGTTGGTCCCGCCCACCGAGGAGTTCACAGTCCTGGAGGCGGGAAAACAGACAGATTAGTTTTGGAGGTGAAAGTGGAAGGACTGGACCGGTACGCAAAGAGAAGCCAGCACCATCTGGCAGGGGCTTACGGACCCCGGCAAGGCTCGGAGTCGCCGTGAATTTGCCAAATTCATTAGTGAAGGGAACCTCCTGGGTTTCCCAACAGCAAAGTCCCGACAGAAGGCAACAGTCCAACCAAGTGAGGGAGACACCGCCAAGGCAACCGTTTCTCAGGGCCAGCGCCTGCGGGCAAAAGGGGCTCCTCCGGCCCATATCCAAGCTGGGGAGCGGGTTACCGGTGGGAACCCATTGGAACCATCTACCGTACATAGGTGCAGGGAAAGGCAGTCACCATCAACCTGCCGGGAGAAACAACACCGCAGCCATCTGTGGGACCCGTCCATCCAGCAGTGTGTTTTACCGAGAACTGTGTCCTCATCATTGGCTGAGTGAGTACCACCGTGCCGTGCGGCACAGCCCTGCCCCTGCGACCCTGCACCTCACCAGGCCCTGTAACTCGCCTGCCATCCATCCCTACCCCATCACCGGGCCCCGGGACAACCAAACCCCTACCCACGGAGGGGAGAAATAACAACCAAGCTGCTCCCTGTCACCGCTCCCGGGATCCCCGTCTAGAGCAGCGGTGGTGTCACCAATATCACCACAACCGTGGGTGGCATCACGGACAATAACCAAAACCCCCACAATCAAAATCCCCTTTTCACTCACGGGCGAGGAGCGCCGCTCGAGTCCCCGGGATCCGGCCCACCGCTCGAGCCACCACAGAGCAGCGGCAGCAGCAGCCGGACCCGAGCAGTGGGAGAGCGCAGCGTCCCCTCCTCCGCCCGCAACAACTTGGCGTCATGAACAGGATCCTACCGCTCTGCCGTCTGGTAGAGGTGCGCCTTGTTACCGCCGGAGGTGTCTGGCCGGAAAATTTGAGAAGCCGCCATCTTGGGCGCGAAGAATTCCCGCTCAAGCATCTCCTCGAGTAGTGGAGGCGCGAAGGCCAAAACCCCGCCCCTGGAGAAGGAGGAGCCGGAAAGAGGCTAAGGGGGACGGAAACAAGATGTCTGCGCCCGACGGAGCCGCTGGAGGAGCGGCGGACGCAGCCGCGGGAGCACCCGTAGATGGGAATGGGCCTGCCCAGGTCCCGGCCGCGTTGGCGGGGGGCGCCGCGGCCCCAGCTCTCGCTCAGGTGATGCCGTTCTCTTTGTCCTATGTGCCCGGAGCTGCCTGGCTACCGCAGTATGATGGGAAACCTGATGCCTTGCAGGTTTTCCGGAAAAAACTTAGTCCGCTGCAAGAACTGTACCCCCTGACTGATAAGCAACGTGCAACGCTAGTGCTGGGGCAGCTAACCGGCGCGGCTGAGCAAGAGGCAGAGACCTGGGCCGAGGGGGACCGGTCCTCTGTAGCCACTATATTTGAAAAGCTGCAGAATGCATTTGAGACCCGTACCGAGGCAGAGTTGCGGATGCAGTTCTATCAATGCTGACAACGGCCCGCAGATAGCATTCGGGACTATGCTCTGCGCCTGCAAACCGCACTCCGCACACTGAAGTGGGTGGACACCATCAGCAATGTGGACAGTAACAAGAGGTTAAGTGAGCAGTTTGTGCAGGGGATGAGGTCCTCAGAGGACCGCAAGCAGCTTCGGCTGTGGCCCTAGAACACCCTGACGTGGACTTTGCCGTTTTAAAGGAACAGGCCATCAAGCTCTGCAACTCCCAGCATTGGAAGCTCCTGAGCCAACCCCGTGGCCAGTTGAGACTGCTCCCGTTGTGGTGGCTCCTACCCCATCAGCACCTCCAGTGCCTGCAGCCCCAAGCGGGACGATGGAGGAGCTCGCTGCTCGAGTTTGGCGCATGGATGGGGACCTTGCTAAGATTCTCGCCGCACTCCAGCCTCCAACCAGATCCCAGGCACCGGTGAAGATGCAGCTCGCCGACAGCCCGGAGGACGTCCCCTGGATGCAACGGGCCCCCAATCTGTTACAGGTGCAGCAAACCCGGCCACTACTCCCGACGGTGTCCGTTAAACGAGCAACCCCTGGGGCCACGGGCCAATCCTCAGGAGTAGAACCCCATGTCCCCTCGGACTGGCGGGACCGGTACATCGGGGCCCGGCCCATAATCCCCGTGGCTGTGGACGGCATACCGGTGATGGCTCTCCTGGACACTGGATCACAGGTAACCACCATACCATACACATTGTATCAACGGTATTGGGGGACAGACGAGCTGGCTCTCCCAGATGCTAGTATAACACTTAATTTAATCGTATGAACGTATATCTTACCATCATATAAAAATAAACACCAGACAATAGACAGTGATTGAAAAATATCAAAAGGATAAAAATCAAATTTGAATATCAAGATTTTCTATATATGCAATAGCGTTATCATTTACAATATAGAAATCCTTCTTGTCACCATGGTAGGATCTCAGGGGGCACTCCTCAACAATGTGCTGCATAGTTTGACGATCTGCTCCACAGTCACAGGTCGGAGAGTATTTTCCCCACTTATACATAAAATCTGCACAGACGCCAAAGTTTGTTCTGATACGATTTAGAGTAACCCATGTTTTCCTTGGTAGATTGAAGCCTGGTGGAGGGTTTTGTAAATTAGGGAACATTTGGGGATCACCTTCTACTACATTGACCCAAAGTTCTCGCCATTTCTCCTCTAAATTGAAGTTTTGTTCATGCAAGGTGATTGATCTGCAAACTTCTTCCAGTTGGCTTTGGCAAGGCTCCATCGAGGACGCGGATACAACGTTACAAGAGGAATAGATACTCCAATGGTGATGATGACAGGGCGATGCTGGCTACGAGGGAAATGTTTGACAACACATCGAGATGTAGACAAAGGTTGATTGTTTATATTGCGTGAGACAAAACATAAGTCAGGATTGTATCCTCTCTGCCAGGCTGCTGACTGGAGAGTTGGAAAGTCTTTTGCATCAAAAACGAGGAATATATTATGCGCTTCAGACCAGTTTACCAGATACTTGCCATTGTCATCGTTGCTAGCATATTGCCAAAGCTCGTGGTGGCTATTAAAATCTCCTATGTATACAGTAGGGTGTGGGTGAACATGAATGACTTCTGTGGGCCATTGTACTGCAGGAGGCTTGTAAATATTAACAATTGTGATATCGCCAACTTTGCTCACAACTTCATGGATGTCATTTTCAACAGATGTAGATACAAGCATTGCGTTTTCAATGTTAATTTTCACATATGTGGCTACACCGTAATGAGAGTCATATGTAGCACCAATTAGATCAAAGCCATAGATGGAGCCACGAACTAGGAGTTGATCTTCATTTTCAACATGCGTTTCCTGAAGAACAAGTACATCTATTTTGTTATCAGTGAGGAACTTGTGGAGGAAAACACATTTTAGGCGGCTGATACGTTCAATATTAATTTGGCAGATATTCACCATGGGTCCAAGATCTTTCATTTGAGGAGTGACATTATATTTTTTAGGCATTGTCAAAGTTGTTCCTTTGTTCCTCTGTAGATTATCAGGTATGAGGTAAGATATACTGACCAGGAAATCTAGATATAATTTGATTATTTGGTCATCAAGATTGTTAGTCCTTTAGCGTTACCCAGGGTGCACCACGTGGAGGCGGACTAACATTGCACCCTTTAACATTGCATCTTGCCCTGGTGTACTCTGCTGCAGAATACTGTGCTCCAGCATGGTTAAATAGCTGTCATGTAAACTTAATTGACACTCAGCTGAACAACTCTTTGCGTATAATATCTGGTGCTATTAGACCTACACCTGTTCACTGGTTACCTGTGCTGAGTCATATCGCACCCGCAAATCTAAGAAGACAAAAGCTCCTACTTAAAGAGTACACTAAAGTAGTGAATAATGAAAAACTTCCAATACACCAAAATATCAGAGATGTTACAATACAACGATTGAAATCAAGACATCCACCCATCCGAACTGCAATCACCTTGCATGAACAAAACTTCAATTTAGAGGAGTATAACACTGATTGCTGCTGATGTACTCCCATTGACCCAAGTGGGATACAAACAAGTGGCCATGACCATGGGGCGAGCTTAACTGCAACACCAGGGTATGATTGTGATAATGAATGAACCCAGTGATCATAACCCAAAGATAGTGCTAGGAACCAATGTGATGGAGCACTGTATGAGTGATGTGTTGACCCTACTGCAGCAGCTGGCCGCCACGGCGGCGGGGAGCCGACAGAGTGCTGTGCAGTGTGAGATCCGAGCCTTGATGTACCGCCAGCATGTGAACTCGACAGGAGGAGAGATTGGTGGGGTGAGAGTGATGGATGTTGCCCCGTTGATTGTGCCCCCCAGGAGCGAGATGGTGATTTGGTGTAGGGCTGCAGTAGGGCCCCAGGGGCGTGACTACCCTGCCATGATAGAGCCCATGCCCTCCGAGCACTGGCCCACAGTAATGGCCGCCCGAGGGGTGGTAGATGTAAAGAAGGGGAGAGTGCCTGTGAGGGTGCTGAACTGTGGGGAGGAAGAAGTCAGGCTTCCCCGGTATGCTACACTTGCCAAGTTGCTCACTCTGGATCCCCACACCATCCGCGAGGCAGTTCCCCCAACTTCACCACCGACTGCCAGCACTCACCCGCCCCATGGGGAGTTAGATGAGTGGTACCGACAGTTACATGTAGGCACTGATGATACCCCTACACATCACAAAAAAGGGGTATACCGGGTGGTACGGGAGTATGAGCAAGTTTTTAGCAAACATCCCCTAGACTTTGGGCAGATTAAAGGGGTCCAACACCATATCCCCACCGGTGAACACCCCCCTATCAAAGAGCGGTACAGGCCTATTCCCCCTGCACACTACCAATGTGCTAAGGACATGTTGAGGAACATGAGGGAGGCAGGGGTTATCAGGGACAGCTGTAGTCCCTGGGCCGCCCCGTTGGTACTGGTTAAGAAGAAGGACGGCACCATGCGGATGTGTGTGGATTACCGGAAGATTAACCAGATAACGCATAACTTACCCACTGCCCCGTATTGAAGAGTCCTTGGCCGCACTGAGAACCGCAAACTACTTCTCTACCCTTGACCTCACCAGCGGGTACTGGCAAGTGGCTGTGGCACCCGAGGACCGAGAGAAAACTGCCTTCACCACCCCAAGGGGGCTCTGTGAATTCAATAGTATTCCGTTCGGGCTGTGCAACGCCCCTGGAACCTTCCAACGGCTGATGGAATGCTGTCTGGGGCATCTAAATTTCGAGACCGTCCTGTTATACCTGGATGATGTGATTGTGTACTCCCAGACATATGAAGCCCACCTGAAGCTCCTGGCTGAGGTGATCGCGTCCCTTGCCAAATACGGGATGAAGTTGAAGCCCTCCAAGTGTCATCTGCTGACACCCAGAGTGCAGTACCTGGGGCATGTGGTGGGTGCAGAAGGTGTCGCCCCCGACCCCGAGAAGATCACTGCCATCCAAGACTGGCCGAGACCAACCACAGTGAGGGAAGTAAGGCAGTTTCTGGGTCTGGTAGGGTACTACCGTCGCTTCATCAAGGGGTACACGAAGATGGCTGCCCCCATGCAAGACCTCCTCGTGGGACAGACCCCTCGGAGCCCCACTGGTGTGGGAAGAGGGGCATGAGGAATCCTTCCGCCAGCTGAAAGCGGCCTTGACCGGAGAGGAGATCCTAGCGTATCCTGATTACAGCTACCCGTTCATCCTCTACACCGATGCCAGCAATGTGGGCTTGGGGGCAGTCCTATCCCAGGTCCAAGACGGGAAGGAAAAAGTGATTGTTTATGCTAGCCGAAAGCTCCGACCGATGGAAAGGAATCCTGAGAACTACAGCTCTTTCAAGCTTGAGCTCCTGGCGCTGGTGTGGGCTATCACCGAGCGGTTCCGCCATTACCTGCAGCAAAATTCACCGCTTTCACAGATAACAATCCGCTGACCCACCTGGACATGGCCAAGTTGGGCGCGTTAGAACAGCGGTGGGTGGCCAGGCTAGCCAACTACGATTTCACCATCAAATACAGGGCCGGCCGTGCCAACGTTAATGCTGATGCACTCTCTCGGATGCCCCACTTGTCGGAAGAAGGGTGCGAGGATGACGATCTCGAAGAGATCGAGTTGCCTGCATTTCACCAGCCACCAACTGAGAAGGTGCATGTCCACCAACAACGGGTGAACCTGGACCCGCTGCCCAGTCAGGAGTGGCAGGAAGCTCAAAACCAGGCGCCTGCTGTCCGCCTAGTCAAGATCCTGGTGGAGCAAGGCGCTGCTGGAATAGACCCTGCCGCCCCAGCTGAAGCCCAACGCCTGTGGCGAGAACGGACCCGGCTGTATCTACGCCAGGGGAAGTTGTACCGTGAGCTGATTAACCCGAAGACTCATGAGAAAATCCGCCAGTTGGTGATTCCCCAAGCTAATGTGCCCCCCGTTCTACAAGCGTACCATGATGGTGCCGGACACTTCGGATGGAAAAAGCTGGAAATGCTGTTGAGAGAGCGGTTCTATTGGAGCGGGATGCGGGAGTCTGTAGAGGCATGGTGCCGAGAGTGCGGCCCTTGCACGCTGAGAAGGAAGGACGAGGCCAGCCAGAAGGCGCCCCTACACCCGATCGTTACACATCAACCGCTGGAGCTGGTCGCCCTGGACCATGTAAAGCTCACCCCCAGCCGAAGTGGGTACACCTACGCTCTAACCATAGTAGACCACTATTCAAGGTTCATGGTTGTTGTCCCAGTCAAAGACCTAACTGGCCGTACCGCTGCTAGAGCGTTCCAGGCTTATTTCTGTCGACCACATGGATACCCTGAGAAGATGCTTACTGACCAAGGCCCGGCCTTTGAAGCGGAGGTGTTCCATGAGTTTTGTCAGTTGTACGGCTGCAAGAAAATCCGGACCACGCCTTACCATGCCCAAACCAATGGCATGTGTGAGAAGATGAACCACTTGGTCCTGGGCCTCCTCAAGACGTTGCCGCTAGAAGAGCGGAACCTGTGGCCGGAGAAGCTACCTGACTTGGTCGATATGTACAACAATATCCCTTCCAGCTCAACGAAGTGCACCCCAGCATACCTGATGAGGGTTCGGCTACCGGTGGATCTGGACATGGGATTGGAAGCCCCAGAAGCACTCCCTTCGACAGCTGAATGGGAAACTCGGCGGAGGGTGCAATACCGACAGATTCAGGAATATGTTGAGAAGAACTTGAGTCAGAGTCGGGAACAGCAGGAGCAGCGCTTCAACCAGAGGGCGTCTGCTGGCCCTTTCCAGCCTGGAGATGTAGTGCTGAAGCGGAAGAGGAGGACCCACAAGCTGGATGATCAATGGGAACAAACCCCATACGTCATACAGCCCACAGGATGGGAAGATGGGAAGGCCTACCAGATCAGTCGTGACCAAGGGGGCACTTTGGCCACGGTTTCCCGGGACCATCTAAAGAGGTGCCCACCAGCATTGAGGGCAGCGGCTGAAGTTCCGACTCCTAAACCGACGGAGAAGGCAAAAGAGGTAATCCACACCGTGATGGGTGACTTCCCAGCGGACTGGCCTACACAGAATGGCGCGGTGATTCTTCCAGTGATACTGTTCCCACAACCCGTGGATGAGGAAGTGATGGAAGTGGTCGACCATGAGCCAGTGCCCAGGGATGAACCTGTACCCAGCTCCCCTATGCCTCCGCCTGCCCCACACGATAGCAGGGAAGAGGAGCTGATTGCTCCCTCTGCCCCACTGCCTGTCCCTACTGACACAGGACCCCGGAGGTCCACTCGTCCCAACCTAGGTAGACCCCCACTTAGGTACAGAGAAACTACTCTTTAAAAGGAAAAAAAAATTGTGTGTGTTAAAATTACCGTTTGAAAGTTAGATGAATGATAAGTGAATAATCTACCGATGAAGTCATCTGATTTGCTGCTGATTTGAACCGGTCGTTGCCGGCAACTGGTCCCCGTTGGGACCCCCTTCACCATTTTGCATAAGGAACTCCTTATGAACAGGCCCGAGAACTAGCAGGGCAACCACAGACTAGTGGCATGTAAATAATGTTGTTGTGGCGTTCACCGTGACCACCTCCGGAGAGGCAGATTGGAGGAAGGGCCCGCAGTGGAGCAGGCTGGGGCCCAGCCACCACCGGAACCGGTGGCGATCCTCTGGGGGTTTCAGGGGTTCCCCACGGACGTGGGTCCCCTGAAAAGGACAGAACCCACTCGGGCAACTTGTGCTGGACTGGGGTCAAGGGGTGCTGCCTGTTTGGTTAGGGGTAGCATCAGGGCCAGGTTGCTTGGGTGGGAGAGAGCGGAAGCCGTAACCGTTACGCAACGTTTAAGTAAGAGTACCTCCCGCTGTGGGAAGATGTTATTTTATTTGTAATCTGTTTTACCGTTTAACTGTTTCATATTTTTAAGTTTGTGAAAATAAAACCGGTGATGGACGGGCAGCCCGCGGACGGTCTGCATTTAACTAAGGGGGAATGTGGTGCCCTGGACAAGCCAGGGGCCACAGAAAACAACATCAACACACTCCCAGCAGGCACACCGAAGTCAAACACAAAACCCTTGTTGCCTTCCTCCAGGGGCTGATGTCCACGCCAGGGGGGTGGGCCAGGCGGTTGGTCCCGCCCACCGAGGAGTTCACAGTCCTGGAGGCAGGAAAACAGACAGATTAGTTTTGGAGGTGAAAGTGGAAGGAGGAGAAGTGGTAGTGCAGCAACTAACTGACAGCGTCCGGGTGTGTGGCCCGGGCGAGACAGCAAGGTTGGCAGACGGTGGTTACCGTCTGCAGGAGTGGCTGATTGGAGTCTACCGTAAGGACCAACAGCAAAGTCCCGACAGAAGGCAACAGTCCAACCAAGTGAGGGAGACACCGCCAAGGCAACCGTTTCTCAGGGCCAGCGCCTGCGGGCAAAAGGGGCTCCTCCGGCCCATATCCAAGCTGGGGAGCGGGTTACCGGTGGGAACCCATTGGAACCATCTACCGTACATAGGTGCAGGGAAAGGCAGTCACCATCAACCTGCCAGGAGAAACAACACCGCAGCCATCTGTGGGACCCGTCCATCCAGCCGTGTGTTTTACCGAGAACTGTGTCCTCATCATTGGCTGAGTGAGTACCACCGTGCCATGCGGCACAGCGCTGCCCCTGCGACCCTGCACCTCACCAGGCCCTGTAACCCGCCTGCCATCCATCCCTACCCCATCACCGGGCCCCGGGAAAACCAACCCCCTACCCACGGAGGGGAGAAATAACAACCAAGCTGCTCCCTGTCACCGCTCCCGGGATCCCCGTCTAGAGCAGCGGTGGTGTCACCAATATCACCACAACCGTGGGTGGCGTCACGGACAATAACCAAAACCCCCACAATCAAAATCCCCTTTTCACTCACGGGCGAGGAGCGCCGCTCGAGTCCCCAGGATCCGGCCCACCGCTCGAGCCACCATAGAGCAGCGGCAGCAGCCGGACCCGAGCAGTGGGAGAGTGTAGCGTCCCCTCCTCCGCCCGCGACAATTACACCCTTGTATTTATGTACCGCCCCGTGCTCGGCAGCCGAGCTGCTCGGGTCCGGACCTTCAGTGGGTGGCTCGAGGGTCTCCGGACCCGGGGGTCCTGCGGTCACTTCAATCAAAAGGTGGTTTGTGGTTTGGGGATGTAGGTATACGGCCGGAGCCGTGTTAAGTTCATGACGCCACCCTTGGGATGTGGTGAAGGTGGACACCACCGCTGCAGTTACGGGGCACCCAGGGGAGATGTTGCACAGCAAGTTTTTAACCCCTCCGTGGCCAGGGATGGTGGCCCCGGGACCAATTGGGGGGATGTTTGGCGGTGCAGGTAGATGGGCAGCCAGAGGGCACTGATGTACCCACTATTAGTAAACACATGAGTCTCTGGTAAACCAAAGTGATGGTGGTCGGTGCCCGCAGCAGGCTCCAGTCTGGTCCCCCACCCGGCTGGTGGTCTCTGTCTTTCTCCTGCACCTGTGTGTGATGGTGGACTACCTGCGCTTGCAACTTCAGTAGTCCGCTCCCGGCTTGTGGTTGACTGAGGAGTCCTTTGCCCGCAATCGCTGGGCCGTGGGATCTCTGAGCCGTGGCAGTGGCTTTCTATCCCCCTCGTTGAGCTGTTGCCTTCAGTCGGGACTTTGGGTGGGACAGGACCTCTAGTCCTGGCTGCAATCAGTTAATTAGCTAGCCCCCAGTAGCTTCTGGACCTAGCTTCAGGGTCTGAATAACCCCCTTTGTGCTCCGGTTTCCGAGTCGGTTCCCCGGGTCGGTACCGGCGGGCCACTACCCTGTCCCGGCCCACCTCGGTTCCACCTAGCCTCCGTCTGCCTCTTAGCCTGAGGTACCAGGGTTCCTACCCTGGCACCTGTTCAATTTGGGTTTTCTCCTCTGCTGGAGCTGCACACAGCTCCAGCCCACACACCTCTCCAACTTGAACTCTAGACTTGTTCTCTTTTCTTTCCCGCCTCAGGCTCTCTGAACTCCTCGGTGGGCGTCTTCCAACTGCCTGGTTTTGCCCCCTGGTGTGTCCATCAAGCCCTGAGGGGGGTGACTAGGGTTTTGTGTGTTTGGCTGTATGTGACCTATGAGGGACAGGTGTAATGCGGGGCCCTATTCGTGACCACCTGGCCCGGCCAGGGCATCACATTTGTATATTAAATTCAGCTTGTTTTTACTGACAATGGTCCATTGGAAAAAGTGAGTGCTGTGAAAAGTCAGCTAGCAAGACTGCACTTGCGCACTGATAATGTATAAGTGTGCTCCAAGTGTCAGTGTGAGTGCACACAATGTGGCTGCATGCTCGTACTGACGCCAAATGCATGTCTGGTTTTGGCTGCCCTTTGAACAGCTTCACTACAGAGGAGGATTATTGAATGAGCAATCAGCATGCCCCCACAACACTAGTCACTCTCCTTCTCACTGAAGCAATTTTCTTGCTACTATTGCAGGGCACCAAGTGGGGGCTGTAGATACATAGAAATCCCATGTCAGTTTGCACACACAGATGTGCCACCCCCGCATCAGCAGCCGGGCTGCTCGGGTCTGGATCCGCGGTGGCTCGAGTGGCATTCGGACTCGGGGTCGGGGTAGTGTGGCCACTCAAAGAAAAAGGGGGGTATTTACATGGGGCTGTATGGTTAAAGTTCGTGACGCCACTCGTGGTGTGTGGTAAGGTGGAGTACCACCGCTGCAGCTGGGGAGTACCCGATAACAATGGAGTGATTAGCTAGGTGTTTAACCCCTCCACAGGTAGGGGGAATGCCCCGGGACTCGGTGATGGTGACAGGGACATGCCGTTGGGGATGTAAGGGTCACTTGCATACTCAGGGGTACTTTGCACACTGCGACATGGCTACTGCGATATTGTCAGGGTCAAATCGAAAGTAACGCACATCCGGCGTCGGTAACGACGTCACAACGTGTAAAGCCTAGATGCGCCGATAAACGATTGCAAAAGCGTCGTAAATCGGTTATCTGTGTAGTGTCGGACATTTTCATAATGTCGCACCAATAGGAGATACGATGTTGTTCCTCGTTCCTGCGGCACCACACATCGCTGTGTGTGAAGCCGCAGGAGCAAGGAACATCTCCTTACCTGCCTCCACCGGCTATGCGGAAGGAAGGAGGTGGGCGGGATGTTTACGTCCCGCTCAATTCCGCCCCTTCGCTTCTATTGGATGGCTGCCGTGTGACGTCGCTGTGACGCCGCACGACACGTCCTCTTAGGTAGAAGGCGGGTCGCCGGCCAGAGCGACGTCGCAGGGCAGTTAAGTGCGTGTGAAGCTGCCGTAGCAATAATGTTCGCTATGGCAGCTATCACAAGATATCGCATGTGCGACGGGGGCGGGTACTATCGCGCTCGGCATCACTAGCATCAGCTAGCAATTTCGCAGTGTGCAAAGTACCCCTCACTCTGTCCATAAAGCTGACACCCACAACTTGGTAAACTAAAGTTCTGGACACCGCTGCAGCTGAGGGAAGCATATTTGGGTCCCATTCCCGCTGGTGTTGCCTGATGATCTGTGACCTTTCCCTTGGCACACTGTTCTCTTCTTAGTCGGCCCCTGTAGCCTGAAAGTAGTCGGGTCCCGCTCCACAGTATCGCTAACTGTGGGAGCTTTCTCTCAGGGTTCACGCTTGGGATTTCCTGGACCTTTTTAGTGGAAAGTCCTATCCTCCTCATTGCGCTATTACCCCGATTTTGGAGCTGGTGGAGAGCGGATCTTGAAGGCTTCGTTCTTGTCGGGTCAATTGTCAGGTTGCCTGAAGCTACTCCCTGACCATGCTCTGGTCCCAGCCCGGTGATGGTACAAGGCCGTTGGCTGTCCTCCTCAACAATACTGTGCCCCTTGTCACGATTCCCTGCGACCAGGGGTCCAGCTCCTACTAGGCCCAGACCACCATCTGCTACCTAATACTTCCAAGGAGCCCAGCTCCTGACCTCCTCTCATTTCCGGTCTCTGACTCCAACTGTCTCTCTCCTGACACTCCTGACCTCCCCCTAACCAACCCCCCCAAGTGGACGACCCTATTCCACTCAGGCCGTCCACTGGTGTGTCTGGTGGGTGTGGTGCAGAGTGTTCCTAGGATTTTAAGTAGCTGCTGTTGGCAACAACATTGGTTGGGGACCCATAATTAAGGAAGAGATGGATATTGCACAGAAGGGTAGATTGCACAGTACCCTGTGACGACCTGATAGGCCAGGGCGTCACATTCCCCCTTGGTTAAACGTAACTCGTCCTCAAACTACAGGACATCAGAGGTTCATTTTTTTTATTTTTTTTATAACTGGAAAAATAGAAAAAGAACATTTTTATTTACATAGGTTCATCCCAGAATAGGGAGGCTTGGTACTTAAACGTTACACAACTTGTTAGAATTCATCGTTCCAACGATGGAACGCTACCGGTTTAGTTAGTAGCGGAGGCTCAACCTGCTCCATTGCAGCTTATTCGTGCAACAGTCCAGTCCCAATGTCCCATATCCCGTTAACCCGCCACCCAAATAACCTGACCCTCTGATACCTGTGGTAAGTCCGTGACCAGGTAACGGTCCCGGGTGCTGTAATAAACAACTCTGGTGGACACAGGAGGTGCAATTATTTACAAGCACACAAGTCTGTGTTGGTCCCAATCAGTCCTATGACAATGGTCCATGTTTACTACTATATTTATAATGAAGTCCATGTACTGGGTGTACACACTATGAAAATCGTCTCGCAAATCAGGTAATTTTAACTCTTTTCATTCAAACTTTATTGATTAGACACTTATTTTTTAGCATTCTCTATATGAAAAATAACAAACGAAGCACAGAGACCTAACAGTCCTGTCATAGCATTATACATTACTGGTACCGCTCACTGGGAGGCTGGTAATTCAACAGCGTCGGCTGGTACAACTCGCTCATCAACCATTGCAAGCCGTTTCACATCTAGGGCATACGAGCCCCGCTCACTCCAATGCCGAGTTTAGACAACCACCTATCCGGACTCCGGATTACGGCCCGGGTGGTCTCTCGGGAGATGTTGCTCTATATCTCTCCGAGCAACAAACACTTCTTCAGAGAGGTTCACCTCCCAGAGGAAACCCCACCCTTTTTCGGGGTTAAACAGCTTTACATGGCCCCTGCGCTGCGGCCCTCTAACGCAGAAGGTGGCATTCCTCAAGTGCTCCTTTTCTCTCTCAGCACGGGCAACCATCTCCCGTTGCCTCTGGTCTTGATTCGTCATCTTCGGTTTAAGCTTTGGATGGTGTCGTTCCCAATAGGGGACGTCAGCGACCGGCCTCGGCTCCCTAGCTAGCTCTGGCTTTAAGTGAACGGTTGCGGCCCCAACAGGCATTGGGATGCCGCGCGGCGGTGGAACCGGTAGCTTTTCAGGCTCCACCCCCCCCTATATCGGGTAGATGTACCGACTGCTCCGCAGCCGGGGTTGCAGAGTCCGGGTGCTGTAACTCTAAGGACAGGCCCGGTGATGCGGCCAGGTCTGGTCTGGACGGTGTCGGGGTGACCACTGACGTGACATGGTCGGGTGACGGAACCAGGGGTTCTGCAGCTGCAGCTGTGTACACAGGGGCTGAAGGTTCCGCTGCCGGGGTTGGAGCAGGCAGCTCGGCATCCGCCGAGGACAGGGTTGGTGGCGGCAGAGTACTCACTGCGAGCGGGGGCGGTCCGGATCCGTCAGCCGCATTGGCCGGATTAGGGTAATCATTAGGGACTGTGTAACCGCTTACCCTCTCTTCACATGGGATCTCAATCTCACGGGCTCGCACCGCCATCGCCAGACTCCTCATCTCTACCCTCCAGTGGTTCAGTATAAACAGGAACTGCGTCCGCATTCTCCTGCACAGCTGCTCTGTCTCTTCCTCAATCCAGGTCGCGGCCAGGGAACAGCACATTCCAGTTACCAGGTCCGCTTCGCTATCTTGCCTCTGCGTTGTCCAGGAACATTATGGCAGAGTCCTGGAGTCCCTGCTTCTCTTCCGCTGCTCTTACATGCCGTCACGCCCCCTCGGTTTTCACTCAGCACTCTCTCCAATCCTGTGGCCCTCTGGGAACTTCCGGTTCCGGCTTCTCTCTCAGGACGAAGGGTGGGGCTTCTGCTTCGCACGCTTTCATGGAGAAGATAGCGGAAGATGGCGGAATTGGCGGGAAACGGGGATTTTGACTCACGATTTCGGTCTTCAAGGAGCACGTCACCCAGGTAAGTTGGTCCTGCTCGTATCCTGTTCATGAAGCCAAGGTTTTTGAGGTGTGCCACCCCCGCGTCAGCAGTCGGGCTGCTTGGGTCCGGATTTACGGTGGCTCGAGGGGCATCCGGACCCGGGGTCGGGGTTGTGCGGCCACTCAAAGAAAAAGGGGGGTATTTACATGGGGCTGTATGGTTAAAGTTCGTGACGCCACCCGTGGAGTGTGGTAAGGTGGAGTACCACCGCTGCAGCTGGGGAGTACCCGGTGGCGATGGAGTGGACAGCTAGGTGTTTAACCCCTCCACGGGTAGGGGGGAATGCCCCGGGACTCAGTGATAGTGACGGGGATGTGCTGTTGGGGAGGTAAGGGTCACTTGCGTACTCACTCTGTCCATAAAGCTGACACCGACAACTTAGTAAACCAAAGTTGTGGACACCGCTACCGCTGAGGGGAGCACGTTTGGGTCCCATTCCTGCTGGTGTTGCCTGATGATCTGTGACCTTTTCCCTGGCACTTAGTCTGCTTCTTAGTTGGCCCCGGTAGCTTGAAACTAGTCGGGCCCCATTCCCCAGTATGGCTAACTGAGGGAGCTTGCTCTCAGGGTTCACGCTTGGGATTTTCTGGACTGTTTTAGTGGAAAGTCCTATCCCCCTCGTTGCGCTAGTACCACGATTTTGGAGCAGGTGGAGAGCGGATCTTGAAGGCTCCATTCATGTCGGGTGAATTGTCAGGTTACCTGAAGCTACTCCCTGACCTAGGGTCCACATACCCCATCGTGCCCTGGTCCCAGCCCAGTGATGGTACAAGGCCGCCAGCTGTCCTCCATAACAATACAGTGCCCCTTGTCACAATCCCCTGCGACCGGGGGTCCAGCTCCTACTAGGTCCAGACTAGAGATGAGCGAACCGGTCCCGGTTCGGCTCGAGGCCGGTTCGCCGAACGGAGGTCCCGTTCGAGTTCGGTTCGTCGAACGTTCGACGAACCGAACTCCAACCGCATAGGAAACAATGGCAGGCATTCACAAACACATAAAAACACCTAGAAAACACCCTCAAAGGTGTCCAAAAGGTGACAAACAACTCACAACACAACACAAACACATGGGAAAGTGACAAGGACATATACTCATGCGAAAACAAAAGAGCAGGACAAGGAAAAAGAGGACACACAGATATATGAGTATATGCAAGGAAACGTCGATGCCATTACTGTGCAACTTGAGCCCTGCTCATTTTAGGCTTCCAATCTGGATAAATTGCCTGAGATTGCCACGTACGCCTTGGGGATCTTGTCGTGTCCTGCAGCCTGCGTTCTCTCGGAACCTGTCTTCAGTGCTGCTGGGGGTCTGCTGGCAGATAAGCACACGTGTCTGTCCACTGACAATGTGGACATGGCTCTCAGAGGACTTTTCTTCCCCTGGGTCATCCAGGGGAGGCGAAAGGCACGCGTATTTTTGAGAGTGCTTTATGCAAAGCATCTTTGTAAGCTTGAAAATGGGGGTCAACTGATGCCAGTCAAGTGGGGTGTGTGTGGCCCAGTTAGTGGAAATGAGGGAGACTGTGGTTGGAGTCCCCTCGCTTTTGAAAAAAGAACCAAGATGAACAAGTCATGGCTCTCAGAGGACTTTTCTTCCCCTGGGTCATCCAGGGGAGGCGAAAGGCATGCGTATTTTTGAGAGTGCTTCATGCAAAGCATCTTTGTAAGCTTGAAAATGGGGGTCAACTGCTGCCAGTCAAGTGGGGTGTGTGTGGCCCTGTTAGTGGAAACGAGGGAGACTGTGGTTGGAGTCCCCTCGCTTTTGAAAAAAGAACCAAGATGAACAAGTCATGGCTCTCAGAGGACTTTTCTTCCCCTGGGTCATCCAGGGGAGGCGAAAGGCACGCGTATTTTTGAGAGTGCTTCATGCAAAGCATCTTTGTAAGCTTGAAAATGGGGGTCAACTGATGCCAGTCAAGTGGGGTGTGTGTGGCCCAGTTAGTGGAAATGAGGGAGACTGTGGTTGGAGTCCCCTCGCTTTTGAAAAAAGAACCAAGATGAACAAGTCATGGCTCTCAGGGGACTTTTCTTTCCCTGGGTTATCCAGGGGAGGCGAAAGGCACGCGTATTTTTGAGAGTGCTTCATGCAAAGCATCTTTGTAAGCTTGAAAATGGGGGTCAACTGATGCCAGTCAAGTGGGGTGTGTGTGGCCCAGTTAGTGGAAACGAGGGAGACTGTGGTTGGAGTCCCCTCGCTTTTGAAAAAAGAACCAAGATGAACAAGTCATGGCTCTCAGGGGACTTTTCTTTCCCTGGGTTATCCAGGGGAGGCGAAAGGCACGCGTATTTTTGAGAGTGCTTCATGCAAAGCATCTTTGTAAGCTTGAAAATGGGGGTCAACTGATGCCAGTCAAGTGGGGTGTGTGTGGCCCAGTTAGTGGAAACGAGGGAGACTGTGGTTGGAGTCCCCTCGCTTTTGAAAAAAGAACCAAGATGAACAAGTCATGGCTCTCAGAGGACTTTTCTTCCCCTGGGTCATCCAGGGGAGGCGAAAGGCACGCGTATTTTTGAGAGTGCTTCATGCAAAGCATCTTTGTAAGCTTCAAAATGGGGGTCAACTGATGCCAGTCAAGTGGGGTGTGTGTGGCCCAGTTAGTGGAAATGAGGGAGACTGTGGTTGGAGTCCCCTCGCTTTTGAAAAAAGAACTAAGATGAACAAGTCATGGCTCTCAGAGGACTTTTCTTCCCCTGGGTCATCCAGGGGAGGCGAAAGGCACGCGAATTTTTGAGAGTGCTTCATGCAAAGCATCTTTGTAAGCTTGAAAATGGGGGTCAACTGATGCCAGTCAAGTGGGGTGTGTGTGGCCCAGTTAGTGGAAACGAGGGAGACTGTGGTTGGAGTCCCCTCGCTTTTGAAAAAAGAACCAAGATGAACAAGTCATGGCTCTCAGAGGACTTTTCTTCCCCTGGGTCATCCAGGGGAGGCGAAAGGCACGCGAATTTTTGAGAGTGCTTCATGCAAAGCATCTTTGTAAGCTTGAAAATGGGGGTCAACTGATGCCAGTCAAGTGGGGTGTGTGTGGCCCAGTTAGTGGAAATGAGGGAGACTGTTGTTGGAGTCCCCTCGCTTTTGAAAAAAGAACCAAGATGAACAAGTCATGGCTCTCAGAGGACTTTTCTTCCCCTGGGTCATCCAGGGGAGGCGAAAGGCACGCGTATTTTTGAGAGTGCTTCATGCAAAGCATCTTTGTAAGCTTGAAAATGGGGGTCAACTGATGCCAGTCAAGTGGGGTGTGTGTGGCCCAGTTAGTGGAAATGAGGGAGACTGTGGTTGGAGTCCCCTCGCTTTTGAAAAAAGAACCAAGATGAACAAGTCATGGCTCTCAGGGGACTTTTCTTTCCCTGGGTTATCCAGGGGAGGCGAAAGGCACGCGTATTTTTGAGAGTGCTTCATGCAAAGCATCTTTGTAAGCTTGAAAATGGGGGTCAACTGATGCCAGTCAAGTGGGGTGTGTGTGGCCCAGTTAGTGGAAACGAGGGAGACTGTGGTTGGAGTCCCCTCGCTTTTGAAAAAAGAACCAAGATGAACAAGTCATGGCTCTCAGAGGACTTTTCTTCCCCTGGGTCATCCAGGGGAGGCGAAAGGCACGCGTATTTTTGAGAGTGCTTCATGCAAAGCATCTTTGTAAGCTTCAAAATGGGGGTCAACTGATGCCAGTCAAGTGGGGTGTGTGTGGCCCAGTTAGTGGAAATGAGGGAGACTGTGGTTGGAGTCCCCTCGCTTTTGAAAAAAGAACTAAGATGAACAAGTCATGGCTCTCAGAGGACTTTTCTTCCCCTGGGTCATCCAGGGGAGGCGAAAGGCACGCGAATTTTTGAGAGTGCTTCATGCAAAGCATCTTTGTAAGCTTGAAAATGGGGGTCAACTGATGCCAGTCAAGTGGGGTGTGTGTGGCCCAGTTAGTGGAAACGAGGGAGACTGTGGTTGGAGTCCCCTCGCTTTTGAAAAAAGAACCAAGATGAACAAGTCATGGCTCTCAGAGGACTTTTCTTCCCCTGGGTCATCCAGGGGAGGCGAAAGGCACGCGAATTTTTGAGAGTGCTTCATGCAAAGCATCTTTGTAAGCTTGAAAATGGGGGTCAACTGATGCCAGTCAAGTGGGGTGTGTGTGGCCCAGTTAGTGGAAATGAGGGAGACTGTTGTTGGAGTCCCCTCGCTTTTGAAAAAAGAACCAAGATGAACAAGTCATGGCTCTCAGAGGACTTTTCTTCCCCTGGGTCATCCAGGGGAGGCGAAAGGCACGCGTATTTTTGAGAGTGCTTCATGCAAAGCATCTTTGTAAGCTTGAAAATGGGGGTCAACTGATGCCAGTCAAGTGGGGTGTGTGTGGCCCAGTTAGTGGAAATGAGGGAGACTGTGGTTGGAGTCCCCTCGCTTTTGAAAAAAGAACCAAGATGAACAAGTCATGGCTCTCAGAGGACTTTTCTTCCCCTGGGTCATCCAGGGGAGGCGAAAGGCACGCGTATTTTTGAGAGTGCTTCATGCAAAGCATCTTTGTAAGCTTGAAAATGGGGGTCAACTGATGCCAGTCAAGTGGGGTGTGTGTGGCCCAGTTAGTGGAAACGAGGGAGACTGTGGTTGGAGTCCCCTCGCTTTTGAAAAAAGAACCAAGATGAACAAGTCATGGCTCTCAGAGGACTTTTCTTCCCCTGGGTCATCCAGGGGAGGCGAACGGCACGCGTATTTTTGAGCGTGCTTCATGCAAAACATCTTTGTAAGCTTGAAAATGGGGGCCAACTGATGCCAGTCAAGTGGGGTGTGTGTGGCCCAGTTAGTGGAAACGAGGGAGACTGTGGTTGGAGTCCCCTCGCTTTTGAAAAAAGTACCAAGATGAACAAGTCATGGCTCTCAGAGGACTTTTCTTCCCCTGGGTCATCCAGGGGAGGCGAAAGGCACGCGTATTTTTGAGAGTACTTCATGCAAAGCATCTTTGTAAGCCTGAAAATGGGGGTCAACTGATGCCAGTCAAGTGGGGTGTGTGTGGCCCAGTTAGTGGAAATGAGGGAGACTGTGGTTGGAGTCCCCTCGCTTTTGAAAAAAGAACCAAGATGAACAAGTCATGGCTCTCAGAGGACTTTTCTTCCCCTGGGTCATCCAGGGGAGGCGAAAGGCACGCGTATTTTTGAGAGTGCTTCATGCAAAGCATCTTTGTAAGCTTGAAAATGGGGGTCAACTGATGCCAGTCAAGTGGGGTGTGTGTGGCCCAGTTAGTGGAAACGAGGGAGACTGTGGTTGGAGTCCCCTCGCTTTTGAAAAAAGAACCAAGATGAACAAGTCATGGCTTTCAGAGCACTTTTCTTCCCCTGGGTCATCCAGGGGAGGCGAAAGGCACGCATTTTTTTGAGAGTGCTTCATGCAAAGCAGCTTTGTAAGCTTGAAAATGGGGGTCAACTGATGCCAGTCAAGTGGGGTGTGTGTAGCCCAGTTAGTGGAAATGAGGGAGACTGTGGTTGGAGTCCCCTCGCTTTTGAAAAAAGAACCAAGATGAACAAGTCATGGCTCTCAGAGGACTTTTCTTCCCCTGGGTCATCCAGGGGAGGCGAAAGGCACGCGTATTTTTGAGAGTGCTTCATGCAAAGCATCTTTGTAAGCTTGAAAATGGGGGTCAACTGATGCCAGTCAAGTGGGGTGTGTGTGGCCCAGTTAGTGGAAACGAGGGAGACTGTGGTTGGAGTCCCCTCGCTTTTGAAAAAAGTACCAAGATGAACAAGTCATGGCTCTCAGAGGACTTTTCTTCCCCTGGGTCATCCAGGGGAGGCGAACGGCACGCGTATTTTTGAGAGTGCTTCATGCAAAACATCTTTGTAAGCTTGAAAATGGGGGTCAACTGATGCCAGTCAAGTGGGGTGTGTGTGGCCCAGTTAGTGGAAACGAGGGAGACTGTGGTTGGAGTCCCCTCGCTTTTGAAAAAAGAACCAAGAAGAACAAGTCATGGCTCTCACAGGACTTTTCTTCCCCTGGGTCATCCAGGGGAGGCGAAAGGCACGCGTATTTTTGAGAGTGCTTCATGCAAAGCATCTTTGTAAGCTTGAAAATGGGGGTCAACTGATGCCAGTCAAGTGGGGTGTGTGTGGCCCAGTTAGTGGAAATGAGGGAGACTGTGGTTGGAGTCCCCTCGTTTTTGAAAAAAGAACCAAGATGAACAAGTCATGGCTCTCAGAGGACTTTTCTTCCCCTGGGTCATCCAGGGGAGGCGAAAGGCACGCGTATTTTTGAGAGTGCTTCATGCAAAGCATCTTTGTAAGCTTGAAAATGGGGGTCAACTGATGCCAGTCAAGTGGGGTGTGTGTGGCCCAGTTAGCGGAAACGAGGGAGACTGTGGTTGGAGTCCCCTCGCTTTTGAAAAAAGAACCAAGATGAACAAGTCATGGCTCTCAGAGGACTTTTCTTCCCCTGGGTCATCCAGGGGAGGCGAAAGGCACGCGTATTTTTGAGAGTGCTTCATGCAAAGCATCTTTGTAAACTTGAAAATGGGGGTCAACTGATGCCAGTCAAGTGGGGTGTGTGTGGCCCAGTTAGTGGAAATGAGGGAGACTGTGGTTGGAGTCCCCTCGCTTTTGAAAAAAGAACCAAGATGAACAAGTCATGGCTCTCAGAGGACTTTTCTTCCCCTGGGTCATCCAGGGTAGGCGAAAGGCACGCGTATTTTTGAGAGGGCTTCATGCAAAGCATCTTTGTAAGCTTGAAAATGGGGGTCAACTGATGCCAGTCAAGTGGGGTGTGTGTGGCCCAGTTAGTGGAAACGAGGGAGACTGTGGTTGGAGTCCCCTCGCTTTTGAAAAAAGAACCAAGATGAACAAGTCATGGCTCTCAGAGGACTTTTCTTCCCCTGGGTCATCCAGGGGAGGCGAAAGGCACGCGTATTTTTGAGAGTGCTTCATGCAAAGCATCTTTGTAAGCTTGAAAATGAGGGTCAACTGATGCCAGTCAAGTGGGGTGTGTGTGGCCCAGTTAGTGGAAATGAGGGAGACTGTGGTTGGAGTCCCCTCGCTTTTGAAAAAAGAATCAAGATGAACAAGTCATGGCTCTCAGAGGACTTTTCTTCCCCTGGGTCATCCAGGGGAGGCGAAAGGCACGCGTATTTTTGAGAGTGCTTCATGCAAAGCATCTTTGTAAGCTTGAAAATGGGGGTCAACTGATGCCAGTCAAGTGGGGTGTGTGTGGCCCAGTTAATGGAAACGAGGGAGACTGTGGTTGGAGTCCCCTCGCTTTTGAAAAAAGAACCAAGATGAACAAGTCATGGCTCTCAGAGGACTTTTCTTCCCCTGGGTCATCCAGGGGAGGCGAAAGGCACGCGTATTTTTGAGAGTGCTTCATGCAAAGCATCTTTGTAAACTTGAAAATGGGGGTCAACTGATGCCAGTCAAGTGGGGTGTGTGTGGCCCAGTTAGTGGAAATGAGGGAGACTGTGGTTGGAGTCCCCTCGCTTTTGAAAAAAGAACCAAGATGAACAAGTCATGGCTCTCAGAGGACTTTTCTTCCCCTGGGTCATCCAGGGTAGGCGAAAGGCACGCGTATTTTTGAGAGGGCTTCATGCAAAGCATCTTTGTAAGCTTGAAAATGGGGGTCAACTGATGCCAGTCAAGTGGGGTGTGTGTGGCCCAGTTAGTGGAAACGAGGGAGACTGTGGTTGGAGTCCCCTCGCTTTTGAAAAAAGAACCAAGATGAACAAGTCATGGCTCTCAGAGGACTTTTCTTCCCCTGGGTCATCCAGGGGAGGCGAAAGGCACGCGTATTTTTGAGAGTGCTTCATGCAAAGCATCTTTGTAAGCTTGAAAATGAGGGTCAACTGATGCCAGTCAAGTGGGGTGTGTGTGGCCCAGTTAGTGGAAATGAGGGAGACTGTGGTTGGAGTCCCCTCGCTTTTGAAAAAAGAATCAAGATGAACAAGTCATGGCTCTCAGAGGACTTTTCTTCCCCTGGGTCATCCAGGGGAGGCGAAAGGCACGCGTATTTTTGAGAGTGCTTCATGCAAAGCATCTTTGTAAGCTTGAAAATGGGGGTCAACTGATGCCAGTCAAGTGGGGTGTGTGTGGCCCAGTTAATGGAAACGAGGGAGACTGTGGTTGGAGTCCCCTCGCTTTTAAAAAAAGAACCAAGATGAACAAGTCATGGCTCTCAGAGGACTTTTCTTCCCCTGGGTCATCCAGGGGAGGCGAAAGGCACGCATATTTTTGAGAGTGCTTCATGCAAAGCATCTTTGTAAGCTTGAAAATGGGGGTCAACTGATGCCAGTCAAGTGGGGTGTGTGTGGCCCAGTTAGTGGAAACGAGGGAGACTGAGGTTGGAGTAACCTCGCTTTTGAAAAAAGAACCAAGACGAACAAGTCATGGCTCTCAGAGGACTTTTCTTCCCCTGGGTCATCCAGGGGAGGCGAAAGGCACGCGTATTTTTGAGAGTGCTTCATGCAAAGCATCTTTGTAAGCTTGAAAATGGGGTCAACTGATGCCAGTCAAGTGGGGTGTGTGTGGCCCAGTTAGTGGAAACGAGGGAGACTGAGGTTGGAGTAACCTCGCTTTTGAAAAAAGAACCAAGATGAACAAGTCATGGCTCTCAGAGGACTTTTCTTCCCCTGGGTCATCCAGGGGAGGCGAAAGGCACGCGTATTTTTGAGAGTGCTTCATGCAAAGCATCTTTGTAAGCTTGAAAATGGGGGTCAACTGATGCCAGTCAAGTGGGGTGTGTGTGGCCCAGTTAGTGGAAACGAGGGAGACTGTGGTTGGAGTCCCCTCGCTTTTGAAAAAAGAACCAAGATGAACAAGTCATGGCTCTCAGAGGACTTTTCTTCCCCTGGGTCATCCAGGGGAGGCGAAAGGCACGCGTATTTTTGAGAGTGCTTCATGCAAAGCATCTTTGTAAGCTTGAAAATGGGGGTCAACTGATGCCAGTCAAGTGGGGTGTGTGTGGCCCAGTTAGTGGAAACGAGGGAGACTGTGGTTGGAGTCCCCTCGCTTTTGAAAAAAGAACCAAGATGAACAAGGCATGGCTCTCAGAGGACTTTTCTTCCCCTGGGTCACCCAGGGGAGGCGAAAGGCACGCGTATTTTTGAGAGTGCTTCATGCAAAGCATCTTTGTAAGCTTGAAAATGGGGGTCAACTGATGCCAGTCAAGTGGGGTGTGTGTGGCCCAGTTAGTGGAAACGAGGGAGACTGTGGTTGGAGTCCCCTCGCTTTTGAAAAAAGAACCAAGATGAACAAGTCATGGCTCTCAGAGGACTTTTCTTCCCCTGGGTCATCCAGGGGAGGCGAAAGGCACGCGTATTTTTAAGAGTGCTTCATACTAAGCATCTTTGTAAGCTTGAAAATGGGGGTCAACTGATGCCAGTCAAGTGGGGTGTGTGTGGCCAAGTTAGTGGAAATGAGGGAGACTGTGGTTGGAGTCCCCTCGCTTTTGAAAAAAGAACCAAGATGAACAAGTCATGGCTCTCAGAGGACTTTTCTTCCCCTGGGTCATCCAGGGGAGGCGAAAGGCACGCGTATTTTGAGAGTGCTTCATGCAAAGCATCTTTGTAAGCTTGAAAATGGGGGTCAACTGATGCCAGTCAAGTGGGGTGTGTGTGGCCCAGTTAGTGGAAACGAGGGAGACTGTGGTTGGAGTCCCCTCGCTTTTGAAAAAAGAACCAAGATGAACAAGTCATGGCTCTCAGAGGACTTTTCTTCCCCTGGGTCATCCAGGGGAGGCGAAAGGCACGCGTATTTTTGAGAGTGCTTCATGCAAAGCATCTTTGTAAGCTTGAAAATGGGGGTCAACTGATGCCAGTCAAGTGGGGTGTGTGTGGCCCAGTTAGTGGAAACGAGGGAGACTGTGGTTGGAGTCCCCTCGCTTTTGAAAAAAGAACCAAGATGAACAAGTCATGGCTCTTAGAGGACTTTTCTTCCCCTGGGTCATCCAGGGGAGGCGAAAGGCACGCGTATTTTTGAGAGTGCTTCATGCAAAGCATCTTTGTAAGCTTGAAAATGGGGGTCAACTGATGCCAGTCAAGTGGGGTGTGTGTGGCCCAGTTAGTGGAAACGAGGGAGACTGTGGTTGGAGTCCCCTCGCTTTTGAAAAAAGAACCAAGATGAACAAGTCATGGCTCTCAGAGGACTTTTCTTCCCCTGGGTCATCCAGGGGAGGCGAAAGGCACGCGTATTTTTGAGAGTGCTTCATGCAAAGCATCTTTGTAAGCTTGAAAATGAGGGTCAACTGATGCCAGTCAAGTGGGGTGTGTGTGGCCCAGTTAGTGGAAATGAGGGAGACTGTGGTTGGAGTCCCCTCGCTTTTGAAAAAAGAATCAAGATGAACAAGTCATGGCTCTCAGAGGACTTTTCTTCCCCTGGGTCATCCAGGGGAGGCGAAAGGCACGCGTATTTTTGAGAGTGCTTCATGCAAAGCATCTTTGTAAGCTTGAAAATGGGGTTCAACTGATGCCAGTCAAGTGGGGTGTGTGTGGCCCAGTTAGTGGAAACGAGGGAGACTGTGGTTGGAGTCCCCTCGCTTTTGAAAAAAGAACCAAGATGAACAAGTCATGGCTCTCAGAGGACTTTTCTTCCCCTGGGTCATCCAGGGGAGGCGAAAGGCACGCGTATTTTTGAGAGTGCTTCATGCAAAGCATCGTTGTAAGCTTGAAAATGGGGGTCAACTGATGCCAGTCAAGTGGGGTGTGTGTGGCCCAGTTAGTGGAAACGAGGGAGACTGTGGTTGGAGTCCCCTCGCTTTTGAAAAAAGAACCAAGATGAACAAGGCATGGCTCTCAGAGGACTTTTCTTCCCTTGGGTCACCCAGGGGAGGCGAAAGGCACGCGTATTTTTGAGAGTGCTTCATGCAAAGCATCTTTGTAAGCTTGAAAATGTGGGTCAACTGATGCCAGTCAACTGGGGGGGGTGTGGCCCAGTTAGTGGAAACGAGGGAGACTGTGGTTGGAGTCCCCTCGCTTTTGAAAAAAAGAACCAAGATAAACAAGTCATGGCTCTCAGAGGACTTTTCTTCCCCTGGGTCATCCAGGGGAGGCGAAAGGCACGCGTATTTTTGAGAGTGCTTCATACTAAGCATCTTTGTAAGCTTGAAAATGGGGGTCAACTGATGCCAGTCAAGTGGGGTGTGTGTGGCCAAGTTTGTGGAAATGAGGGAGACTGTGGTTGGAGTCCCCTCGCTTTTGAAAAAAGAACCAAGATGAACAAGTCATGGCTCTCAGAGGACTTTTCTTCCCCTGGGTCATCCAGGGGAGGCGAAAGGCACGCGTATTTTGAGAGTGCTTCATGCAAAGCATCTTTGTAAGCTTGAAAATGGGGGTCAACTGATGCCAGTCAAGTGGGGTGTGTGTGGCCCAGTTAGTGGAAATGAGGGAGACTGTGGTTGGAGTCCCCTCGCTTTTGAAAAAAGAACCAAGATGAACAAGTCATGGCTCTCAGAGGACTTTTCTTCCCCTGGGTCATCCAGGGGAGGCGAAAGGCACGCGTATTTTTGAGAGTGCTTCATGCAAAGCATCTTTGTAAGCTTGAAAATGGGGGTCAACTGATGCCAGTCAAGTGGGGTGTGTGTGGCCCAGTTAGTGGAAACGAGGGAGACTGTGGTTGGAGTCCCCTCGCTTTTGAAAAAAGAACCAAGATGAACAAGTCATGGCTCTTAGAGGACTTTTCTTCCCCTGGGTCATCCAGGGGAGGCGAAAGGCACGCGTATTTTTGAGAGTGCTTCATACAAAGCATCTTTGTAAGCTTGAAAATGGGGGTCAACTGATGCCAGTCAAGTGGGGTGTGTGTGGCCCAGTTAGTGGAAACGAGGGAGACTGTGGTTGGAGTCCCCTCGCTTTTGAAAAAAGAACCAAGATGAACAAGTCATGGCTCTCAGAGGACTTTTCTTCCCCTGGGTCATCCAGGGGAGGCGAAAGGCACGCGTATTTTTGAGAGTGCTTCATGCAAAGCATCTTTGTAAGCTTGAAAATGAGGGTCAACTGATGCCAGTCAAGTGGGGTGTGTGTGGCCCAGTTAGTGGAAATGAGGGAGACTGTGGTTGGAGTCCCCTCGCTTTTGAAAAAAGAATCAAGATGAACAAGTCATGGCTCTCAGAGGACTTTTCTTCCCCTGGGTCATCCAGGGGAGGCGAAAGGCACGCGTATTTTTGAGAGTGCTTCATGCAAAGCATCTTTGTAAGCTTGAAAATGGGGGTCAACTGATGCCAGTCAAGTGGGGTGTGTGTGGCCCAGTTAATGGAAACGAGGGAGACTGTGGTTGGAGTCCCCTCGCTTTTGAAAAAAGAACCAAGATGAACAAGTCATGGCTCTCAGAGGACTTTTCTTCCCCTGGGTCATCCAGGGGAGGCGAAAGGCACGCATATTTTTGAGAGTGCTTCATGCAAAGCATCTTTGTAAGCTTGAAAATGGGGGTCAACTGATGCCAGTCAAGTGGGGTGTGTGTGGCCCAGTTAGTGGAAACGAGGGAGACTGAGGTTGGAGTAACCTCGCTTTTGAAAAAAGAACCAAGATGAACAAGTCATGGCTCTCAGAGGACTTTTCTTCCCCTGGGTCATCCAGGGGAGGCGAAAGGCACGCGTATTTTTGAGAGTGCTTCATGCAAAGCATCTTTGTAAGCTTGAAAATGGGGGTCAACTGATGCCAGTCAAGTGGGGTGTGTGTGGCCCAGTTAGTGGAAACGAGGGAGACTGTGGTTGGAGTCCCCTCGCTTTTGAAAAAAGAACCAAGATGAACAAGTCATGGCTCTCAGAGGACTTTTCTTCCCCTGGGTCATCCAGGGGAGGCGAAAGGCACGCGTATTTTTAAGAGTGCTTCATACTAAGCATCTTTGTAAGCTTGAAAATGGGGGTCAACTGATGCCAGTCAAGTGGGGTGTGTGTGGCCAAGTTAGTGGAAATGAGGGAGACTGTGGTTGGAGTCCCCTCGCTTTTGAAAAAAGAACCAAGATGAACAAGTCATGGCTCTCAGAGGACTTTTCTTCCCCTGGGTCATCCAGGGGAGGCGAAAGGCACGCGTATTTTGAGAGTGCTTCATGCAAAGCATCTTTGTAAGCTTGAAAATGGGGGTCAACTGATGCCAGTCAAGTGGGGTGTGTGTGGCCCAGTTAGTGGAAACGAGGGAGACTGTGGTTGGAGTCCCCTCGCTTTTGAAAAAAGAACCAAGATGAACAAGTCATGGCTCTCAGAGGACTTTTCTTCCCCTGGGTCATCCAGGGGAGGCGAAAGGCACGCGTATTTTTGAGAGTGCTTCATGCAAAGCATCTTTGTAAGCTTGAAAATGGGGGTCAACTGATGCCAGTCAAGTGGGGTGTGTGTGGCCCAGTTAGTGGAAACGAGGGAGACTGTGGTTGGAGTCCCCTCGCTTTTGAAAAAAGAACCAAGATGAACAAGTCATGGCTCTTAGAGGACTTTTCTTCCCCTGGGTCATCCAGGGGAGGCGAAAGGCACGCGTATTTTTGAGAGTGCTTCATGCAAAGCATCTTTGTAAGCTTGAAAATGGGGGTCAACTGATGCCAGTCAAGTGGGGTGTGTGTGGCCCAGTTAGTGGAAACGAGGGAGACTGTGGTTGGAGTCCCCTCGCTTTTGAAAAAAGAACCAAGATGAACAAGTCATGGCTCTCAGAGGACTTTTCTTCCCCTGGGTCATCCAGGGGAGGCGAAAGGCACGCGTATTTTTGAGAGTGCTTCATGCAAAGCATCTTTGTAAGCTTGAAAATGAGGGTCAACTGATGCCAGTCAAGTGGGGTGTGTGTGGCCCAGTTAGTGGAAATGAGGGAGACTGTGGTTGGAGTCCCCTCGCTTTTGAAAAAAGAATCAAGATGAACAAGTCATGGCTCTCAGAGGACTTTTCTTCCCCTGGGTCATCCAGGGGAGGCGAAAGGCACGCGTATTTTTGAGAGTGCTTCATGCAAAGCATCTTTGTAAGCTTGAAAATGGGGTTCAACTGATGCCAGTCAAGTGGGGTGTGTGTGGCCCAGTTAGTGGAAACGAGGGAGACTGTGGTTGGAGTCCCCTCGCTTTTGAAAAAAGAACCAAGATGAACAAGTCATGGCTCTCAGAGGACTTTTCTTCCCCTGGGTCATCCAGGGGAGGCGAAAGGCACGCGTATTTTTGAGAGTGCTTCATGCAAAGCATCGTTGTAAGCTTGAAAATGGGGGTCAACTGATGCCAGTCAAGTGGGGTGTGTGTGGCCCAGTTAGTGGAAACGAGGGAGACTGTGGTTGGAGTCCCCTCGCTTTTGAAAAAAGAACCAAGATGAACAAGGCATGGCTCTCAGAGGACTTTTCTTCCCTTGGGTCACCCAGGGGAGGCGAAAGGCACGCGTATTTTTGAGAGTGCTTCATGCAAAGCATCTTTGTAAGCTTGAAAATGTGGGTCAACTGATGCCAGTCAACTGGGGGGGGTGTGGCCCAGTTAGTGGAAACGAGGGAGACTGTGGTTGGAGTCCCCTCGCTTTTGAAAAAAAGAACCAAGATAAACAAGTCATGGCTCTCAGAGGACTTTTCTTCCCCTGGGTCATCCAGGGGAGGCGAAAGGCACGCGTATTTTTGAGAGTGCTTCATACTAAGCATCTTTGTAAGCTTGAAAATGGGGGTCAACTGATGCCAGTCAAGTGGGGTGTGTGTGGCCAAGTTTGTGGAAATGAGGGAGACTGTGGTTGGAGTCCCCTCGCTTTTGAAAAAAGAACCAAGATGAACAAGTCATGGCTCTCAGAGGACTTTTCTTCCCCTGGGTCATCCAGGGGAGGCGAAAGGCACGCGTATTTTGAGAGTGCTTCATGCAAAGCATCTTTGTAAGCTTGAAAATGGGGGTCAACTGATGCCAGTCAAGTGGGGTGTGTGTGGCCCAGTTAGTGGAAATGAGGGAGACTGTGGTTGGAGTCCCCTCGCTTTTGAAAAAAGAACCAAGATGAACAAGTCATGGCTCTCAGAGGACTTTTCTTCCCCTGGGTCATCCAGGGGAGGCGAAAGGCACGCGTATTTTTGAGAGTGCTTCATGCAAAGCATCTTTGTAAGCTTGAAAATGGGGGTCAACTGATGCCAGTCAAGTGGGGTGTGTGTGGCCCAGTTAGTGGAAACGAGGGAGACTGTGGTTGGAGTCCCCTCGCTTTTGAAAAAAGAACCAAGATGAACAAGTCATGGCTCTTAGAGGACTTTTCTTCCCCTGGGTCATCCAGGGGAGGCGAAAGGCACGCGTATTTTTGAGAGTGCTTCATACAAAGCATCTTTGTAAGCTTGAAAATGGGGGTCAACTGATGCCAGTCAAGTGGGGTGTGTGTGGCCCAGTTAGTGGAAACGAGGGAGACTGTGGTTGGAGTCCCCTCGCTTTTGAAAAAAGAACCAAGATGAACAAGTCATGGCTCTCAGAGGACTTTTCTTCCCCTGGGTCATCCAGGGGAGGCGAAAGGCACGCGTATTTTTGAGAGTGCTTCATGCAAAGCATCTTTGTAAGCTTGAAAATGAGGGTCAACTGATGCCAGTCAAGTGGGGTGTGTGTGGCCCAGTTAGTGGAAATGAGGGAGACTGTGGTTGGAGTCCCCTCGCTTTTGAAAAAAGAATCAAGATGAACAAGTCATGGCTCTCAGAGGACTTTTCTTCCCCTGGGTCATCCAGGGGAGGCGAAAGGCACGCGTATTTTTGAGAGTGCTTCATGCAAAGCATCTTTGTAAGCTTGAAAATGGGGGTCAACTGATGCCAGTCAAGTGGGGTGTGTGTGGCCCAGTTAATGGAAACGAGGGAGACTGTGGTTGGAGTCCCCTCGCTTTTGAAAAAAGAACCAAGATGAACAAGTCATGGCTCTCAGAGGACTTTTCTTCCCCTGGGTCATCCAGGGGAGGCGAAAGGCACGCATATTTTTGAGAGTGCTTCATGCAAAGCATCTTTGTAAGCTTGAAAATGGGGGTCAACTGATGCCAGTCAAGTGGGGTGTGTGTGGCCCAGTTAGTGGAAACGAGGGAGACTGAGGTTGGAGTAACCTCGCTTTTGAAAAAAGAACCAAGATGAACAAGTCATGGCTCTCAGAGGACTTTTCTTCCCCTGGGTCATCCAGGGGAGGCGAAAGGCACGCGTATTTTTGAGAGTGCTTCATGCAAAGCATCTTTGTAAGCTTGAAAATGGGGGTCAACTGATGCCAGTCAAGTGGGGTGTGTGTGGCCCAGTTAGTGGAAACGAGGGAGACTGAGGTTGGAGTAACCTCGCTTTTGAAAAAAGAACCAAGATGAACAAGTCATGGCTCTCAGAGGACTTTTCTTCCCCTGGGTCATCCAGGGGAGGCGAAAGGCACGCGTATTTTTGAGAGTGCTTCATGCAAAGCATCTTTGTAAGCTTGAAAATGGGGGTCAACTGATGCCAGTCAAGTAGGGTGTGTGTGGCCCAGTTAGTGGAAACGAGGGAGACTGTGGTTGGAGTCCCCTCGCTTTTGAAAAAAGAACCAAGATGAACAAGTCATGGCTCTCAGAGGACTTTTCTTCCCCTGGGTCATCCAGGGGAGGCGAAAGGCACGCGTATTTTTGAGAGTGCTTCATGCAAAGCATCTTTGTAAGCTTGAAAATGGGGGTCAACTGATGCCAGTCAAGTGGGGTGTGTGTGGCCCAGTTAGTGGAAACGAGGGAGACTATGGTTGGAGTCCCCTCGCTTTTGAAAAAAGAACCAAGATGAACAAGTCATGGCTCTCAGAGGACTTTTCTTCCCCTGGGTCATCCAGGGGAGGCGAAAGGCACGCGTATTTTTGAGAGTGCTTCATACTAAGCATCTTTGTAAGCTTGAAAATGGGGGTCAACTGATGCCAGTCAAGTGGGGTGTGTGTGGCCAAGTTAGTGGAAATGAGGGAGACTGTGGTTGGAGTCCCCTCGCTTTTGAAAAAAGAACCAAGATGAACAAGTCATGGCTCTCAGAGGACTTTTCTTCCCCTGGGTCATCCAGGGGAGGCGAAAGGCACGCGTATTTTGAGAGTGCTTCATGCAAAGCATCTTTGTAAGCTTGAAAATGGGGGTCAACTGATGCCAGTCAAGTGGGGTGTGTGTGGCCCAGTTAGTGGAAATGAGGGAGACTGTGGTTGGAGTCCCCTCGCTTTTGAAAAAAGAACCAAGATGAACTAGTTATGGCTCTCAGAGGACTTTTCTTCCCCTGGGTCATCCAGGGGAGGCGAAAGGCACGCGTATTTTTGAGAGTGCTTCATGCAAAGCATCTTTGTAAGCTTTAAAATGGGGGTCAACTGATGCCAGTCAAGTGGGGTGTGTGTGGCCCAGTTAGTGGAAACGAGGGAGACTGTGGTTGGAGTCCCCTCGCTTTTGAAAAAAGAACCAAGATGAACAAGTCATGGCTCTTAGAGGACTTTTCTTCCCCTGGGTCATCCAGGGGAGGCGAAAGGCACGCGTATTTTTGAGAGTGCTTCATGCAAAGCATCTTTGTAAGCTTGAAAATGGGGGTCAACTGATGCCAGTCAAGTGGGGTGTGTGTGGCCCAGTTAGTGGAAACGAGGGAGACTGTGGTTGGAGTCCCCTCGCTTTTGAAAAAAGAACCAAGATGAACAAGGCATGGCTCTCAGAGGACTTTTCTTCCCCTGGGTCATCCAGGGGAGGCGAAAGGTACGCGTATTTTTGAGAGTGCTTCATGCAAAGCATCTTTGTAAGCTTGAAAATGAGGGTCAACTGATGCCAGTCAAGTGGGGTGTGTGTGGCCCAGTTAGTGGAAATGAGGGAGACTGTGGTTGGAGTCCCCTCGCTTTTGAAAAAAGAATCAAGATGATCAAGTCATGGCTCTCAGAGGACTTTTCTTCCCCTGGGTCATCCAGGGGAGGCGAAAGGCACGCGTATTTTTGAGAGTGCTTCATGCAAAGCATCTTTGTAAGCTTGAAAATGGGGGTCAACTGATGCCAGTCAAGTGGGGTGTGTGTGGCCCAGTTAGTGGAAATGAGGGAGACTGTGGTTGGAGTCCCCTCGCTTTTGAAAAAAGAACCAAGATGAACAAGTCATGGCTCTCAGAGGACTTTTCTTCCCCTGGGTCATAAAGGGGAGGCGAAAGGCACGCGTATTTTTGAGAGTGCTTCATGCAAAGCATCTTTGTAAGCTTGAAAATGGGGGTCAACTGATGCCAGTCAAGTGGGGTGTGTGTGGCCCAGTTAGTGGAAATGAGGAAGACTGTGGTTGGAGTCCCCTCGCTTTTGAAAAAAGAACCAAGATGAGCAAGTCATGGCTCTCAGAGGACTTTTCTTCCCCTGGGTCATCCAGGGGAGGCGAAAGGCACGCGTATTTTTGAGAGTGCTTCATGCAAAGCATCTTTGTAAGCTTGAAAATGGGGGTCAACTGATGCCAGTCAAGTGGGGTGTGTGTGGCCCAGTTAGTGGAAACGAGGGAGACTGTGGTTGGAGTCCCCTCGCTTTTGAAAAAAGAACCAAGATGAACAAGTCATGGCTCTCAGAGGACTTTTCTTCCCCTGGGTCATCCAGGGGAGGCGGAAGGCACGCGTATTTTTGAGAGTGCTTCATGCAAAGCATCTTTGTAAGCTTGAAAATGGGGGTCAACTTATGCCAGTCAAGTGGGGTGTGTGTGGCCCAGTTAGTGGAAACGAGGGAGACTGTGGTTGGAGTCCCCTCGCTTTTGAAAAAAGAACCAAGATGAACAAGTCATGGCTCTCAGAGGACTTTTCTTCCCCTGGGTCATCCAGGGGAGGCGAAAGGCACGCGTATTTTTGAGAGTGCTTCATGCAAAGCATCTTTGTAAGCTTGAAAATGGGGGTCAACTGATGCCAGTCAACTGGGGGGGGTGTGGCCCAGTTAGTGGAAACGAGGGAGACTGTGGTTGGAGTCCCCTTGCTTTTGAAAAAAGAACCAAGATGAACAAGTCATGGCTCTCAGAGGACTTTTCTTCCCCTGGGTCATCCAGGGGAGGCGAAAGGCACGCGTATTTTTGAGAGTGCTTCATGCAAAGCATCTTTGTAAGCTTGAAAATGGGGGTCAACTGATGCCAGTCAAGTGGGGTGTGTGTGGCCCAGTTAGTGGAAACGAGGGAGACTGTGGTTGGAGTCCCCTCGCTTTTGAAAAAAGAACCAAGGTGAACAAGTCATGGCTCTCAGAGGACTTTTCTTCCCCTGGGTCAACCAGGGGAGGCGAAAGGCACGCGTATTTTTGAGAGTGCTTCATGCAAAGCATCTTTGTAAGCTTGAAAATGGGGGTCAACTGATGCCAGTCAAGTGGGGTGTGTGTGGCCCAGTTAGTGGAAACGAGGGAGACTGTGGTTGGAGTCCCCTCGCTTTTGAAAAAAGAACCAAGATGAACAAGTCATGGCTCTCAGAGGACTTTTCTTCCCCTGGGTCATCCAGGGGAGGTGAAAGGCACGCGTATTTTTGAGAGTGCTTCATGCAAAGCATCTTTGTAAGCTTGAAAATGGGGGTCAACTGATGCCAGTCAAGTGGGGTGTGTGTGGCCCAGTTAGTGGAAACGAGGGAGACTGTGGTTGGAGTCCACTCGCTTTTGAAAAAAGAACCAAGATGAACAAGTCATGGCTCTCAGAGGACTTTTCTTCCCCTGGGTCATCCAGGGGAGGCGAAAGGCACGCGTATTTTTGAGAGTGCTTCATGCAAAGCATCTTTGTAAGCTTGAAAATGGGGGTCAACTGAAGCCAGTCAAGTGGGGTGTGTGTGGCCCAGTTAGTGGAAACGAGGGAGACTGTGGTTGGAGTCCCCTCGCTTTTGAAAAAAGAACCAAGATGAACAAGTCATGGCTCTCAGAGGACTTTTCTTCCCCTGGGTCATCCAGGGGAGGCGAAAGGCACGCGTATTTTTGAGAGTGCTTCATGCAAAGCATCTTTGTAAGCTTGAAAATGGGGTCAACTGATGCCAGTCAAGTGGGGTGTGTGTGGCCCAGTTAGTGGAAACGAGGAAGACTGTGGTTGGAGTCCCCTCGCTTTTGAAATAAGAACCAAGATGAACAAGTCATGGCTCTCAGAGGATTTTTCTTCCCCTGGGTCATCCAGGGGAGGCGAAAGGCACGCATATTTTTGAGAGTGCTTCATGCAAAGCATCTTTGTAAACTTGAAAATGGGGGTCAACTGATGCCAGTCAAGTGGGGTGTGTGTGGCCCAGTTAGTGGAAACGAGGGAGACTGTGGTTGGAGTCCCCTCGCTGTGTTTTACATGCTTTTAGAAGGGCATGACATGGCTTAGAGGTTGACTTTCAGCATCTGGAAACTGTTGGCTACCAAAATGCTGCCTTTCCAACCTTTTTAACCGAGGATTTTCGAGACTTTATGCCCATCGCAGTGCCCCAAGAGCCGATGCCCAGGCGCCACTCCTTCTCCAACAAAGGCGTGCACGCGCTACACCAGCATGTCGCACTAAACATCACTGATTCCTTGAGAAACTCTGTGTGACAGGGTGCATTTCACCACAGATAATTGGCCAAATAAGCATGGACAGGGGCGTTACATGTCGCTGACTGGGCAATGGGTTACTGTGGGGAGAGATGGAGAAGGGTCTGCTGTACAAGTCTTGCTGTCCCCACGAGTTTTGTCAATCCTTCTGTATGTAGAAGTTAATACACTGCTTCTGCCTCTTCAACCTTGTGTGGGTCCTCCACCTTGGCCCAAACCCTGTGTGGTCAGGCCACCCTTCCTTGTAACTGCGCACAAGGAATACCACACACGTCCTTACTATGCTGGCAGCAGAGCTCAATGCCATTAGGCGGTCAAAGGTTTACTTTGAAATGTATGGGAAATGTGAGTCACACCGCTGAGAAGTTGTGGACGGTTAGCTCTGGAGACCGAGTTTCATCAATGGTTGTCTCCACTCAACCAGCAGCCAGGGTAGACCGGGTGCGACAATGATGCAAACATGGGTGCGGCCCTTCGCTGTGACAATGTGACACACGTGCCTTGTGTGGCTCACGTGTTGAACCTGGTTGTCCAGCAATTTTTAAAGCACTATCCTGGCCCACATGGCCTTCTGCAGAGAGCACGGTGTAACGCCTTCCTTGATCCACACACTCAGATGGGCTGTAAATGATAGGCTAGAGGGAAGCCACTCACCAAGCAGGACCCCTAGAACCCTGAAACCCTTTAACCCCTATACAGGGATTAGGAATTACACAGGGCCCAAGGTGATCAATACCTGTGGAAGGCTGCAGTTCCAGAGAATAGTAGTCAGGCAGGGTCAAAACATTAATTGAGGAACAGGAACAGAATGGGACGGCCAGGACTTAATCAGAAAACAAGCAGAGGTGAAATGCGGATCGGCCAACAAGGTACATAAACAGCAAGCAGGAAAAGTAGCCTGGTAACAAGCACACAAAATCATAAAACTGAACTGGGGGTAAAAGTAACCAGAGGTTCATAGCTATGTCTGGCAGTGGTCTGCAGACAGGATGGGCATAAAAAAGGGTGTGGCGTCTTCCCATTGGTTGTAGCTGAATGATGGTACTTCATCTGTGAGATACCCACCAGCTACATTCAGCCAGAGATTCTGCATCTGTCAAGGTAATGCAGCCCAGTGGGTGAGCATAACCTGCGTCCACCTGCGCCGCTGGCATCGACTCCTCTCCCATCATCAGCACTATGCATGAAAGGAACACATTGTCACCTGGCGACCGGAGTACAAATTGACGGAGCGGACTCCGTTGGTGACTTAACAGCCGTGTGCGGCAATGATGCAAACCTGGCTGCGGGCCATCGTCAGGGCAATGTGACACACGTGCCTTTTATGGCTCACGTGTTGAACCTAATTCTCCAGCAATTTTTAAAACACCATCCCGGCCTACATGGCCTTGTGCAGTGGGCACGCTCGCTATGTGCTCACTTCCATTGTGCGCACACAGCAGCTCAACAACTTTCGTCGCTATAGAAGTCTTTAGGTCTGGTGGTTAAACGCCTGAAATGCGATGTGCCGACACGCAGGAATTTTAATCTGCACATGTTGCAGCGTTTGTGGCAGCACCGCCGAACCCTGCTGCAATACGTTATGACATATAGCCTGGGATAACTTGATCCAGAGGTGGTGCAGATCACGCTGCTGGAGTGGTGTCAGATCAAGGACCTATGCACCCTTCTACACAGTTTACAAATGTCGACGAAGATGTTTAGCACTGGCGATGCCATTCTCAGCGTGACAATTCTGGTCATCTACATGATGGAGCACACTGTAATTATTATTCGGAGTCAGGTGTTGGGACAAGAGGAAGGGGAGGAAGTACAGGAGGAGTCATATGCGGAAGGGATAACAAGATCTACGAGGTCCAGATGGTCAGCGGCACCTAGGCGGCAGTCATGGTGAGGGAGAAGGATTAACAAGGGCGCATAGTATCAGCAAAAAGTGTTGAGGAAGGTGCAGGAGCCCATGAAGAAATGGAGGACGAACTGGCGATGGGCATGGAAAACTCAGCAGATGAGTGAGAGATTGCTCACATTTCAGTTGTGCGAGGTTGTGGGGAGAGGGCAGAGGAAGGAGGCACGATTCTCACCTCTTTGCCACCAACACACCAAGGACTTGGTCCTTCTGGATGCACAAGACACATGAGCGCCTTCTTGCTGCACTACCTACAACATGACCCTCGGATTGTACGAATTCAAAGTAATCCTGACTACTGGGTTGCCACACTGTTAGATCCCCGGTACAAGACAAAATTTGGCAAAATAATTCCTGCCATAGAAATGGACGCACGTATACAGGAGTATCTGCAGAAGGTGGTACGCAATCTTAGGCGGGCTTTGCACGCTGCGACATCGGTAACAATGTGTTACCGATGCTGCAGCGATAGTCCCGCCCCCGTCTCACGTGCAATATCTAGTGAAAGCTGCCGTAGCGATTATTATCGCTACGGCAGCTTCACACGCACATACCTGGCGTGCGACGTCCCTCTGGTCGGCGACCCGCCTCCTTCCTAAGGGGGCGGCTCGTGCGGCGTCACAGCGACGTCACACGGCAGGCGGCCAATTGAAGTGGAGGGGCGGAGATGAGCAGGATGTAAACATCCCGCCCACCTCCGTCCTTCTCATTGCAGCCGGGAGGCAGGTAAGTTGAAGTTCCTCGCTCCTGCGGCTTCATACACAGCGATGTGTGCTGCCGCAGGAGCGAGGAACAACATCGCACCTGTCGCTGCATCGGCATTATGGAAATGTCGGAGGCTGCAGCGATGATACGATAACGACGCTTTTGCGCTCGTTCAACGTATCATCTAGGATTTACACACTACGACATCGCAAGTGACGCCGGATGTGCGTCACTTTCGATTTGACCCCTTAGATCTGCTTTTCCACTAAACACCAGTGCTGCACAGAATGAATCTCAATGCTTTGTCATGGATAGGAGGAAATGGTCTTTTACTTGTCCACATCTGAGGGACCGAGGGCTGGCTGCTGTGCTGAGATGGCATTGAGTACGGTGTCCCTGCAGAGTTGCACTTTTGGTCATATACAAAATGAGTTGAAAAAGGACAGATGCTGGTGGAAAGGGGAACAGGTGTTGGAAAGGGGAAAAAAGTTTTTGTCCGTGGATTTGGTGGTTAAGGAACAGTAACATTTGCTGAAGAAACACCATCTGTTACAGTGGGACTGGCAGATTTGGATAAGGTGGTATATACTATGTTACCGCTATATACCGAAAATTATTAAGAAAAGAAAGAGAAAGGTATATATCCCCATCAGCAGTCAGTGTCCACCGTGCTCCCAGATGGAAAAGGAGAGGTTGGCAACTGGAAGGTTTGGTGGAGGATACAGAGCTGTGTGGCTATGAAACTAATAGTAGCCTGAACCAAGTTAGACGCCATTCGGATCTGGAGACTGGGAGCCCTGTTAGCGTCACAGGGTCCACATGCCCACCCAGCCCAGGAACTCCCTGTTAACAACACAGGGGCCATTGAGTACGCTGACCGTGTGCGTAGGGGCCACACCTGTGGACAGCAGGTGCATCAGCAGCAGCAGGCCTGTTAATGCCACTGGGCTGCACAAGCAGCACTGGTAGGACAGGAGCTGGTCTTAACCGTTCTGCGTTACCAACTGTGGTGGTGGCCTGCATCGACACCCTATCCCTGCCTACCTCTGGCCTAAAGCCGCAATGGGTTCAACACATGGAGGTGTGCTCTTTCGGAGCATAATAGAAGACTGCGCACCTCCTTGTTGGCTCCAGCCCCTTTTATAACCTGGGTCCGCCCCAAACCAGGGTGAACCACAATGCACCTCCTGGAGACAAAAGCAGAGTGACACGTCATGAGTGGCATAACTAGCGTCCTATTTGGAACGGCAAATTCAATGATGACCTCATGGCTGCCATGACCCAAACACCTCACCAGTCATCGTCTGACCATCAATAATGCGGTGACAAGTCATAGGGGCGGGCCTCTGCAAGCCATTTGGGAGTGGCCTGGCCACATTGTCAGGACACCTGATGCCCTGTGGTCTATATGGGACCCCACATCAGGGGCAGGGCCAAAGAGTTCATTACCGGACATAGTCTCTGATGCAGTAAGTGCCTGAGCATGCTCAGTAGCATAAAATACAGTGTCTGAAAAAAGACTATCAGCTTTATGGTGTCTAGGCACAACACAGGACCTAGACCCGGCACGGAGTGCAAGTACCTGTGCAAAGAGGCTTTTCGCACTAAGTGTGGGAGCATGCGCTGTATCCCGAAATGAAGACTTAGCCTCAGCAATGGCACAGTCAGGCTGAGCATACTCACTAGGCGAAACACTGTAGTTAGGCTGCGGCTGGGGTAAATCGGCACACGCATGCGCACTAGCTGCCTCTCCACACTTAGACGTGGAGGAGAAAGCAGCCAGCTGGACAACCCAAGGCCCAGCCCTAAATGGCAGCTGACGCCTGGGCACAAATGATACCGCAGCAGGCTTCAGGTTACAAGTTTTGTAACAACAAATACCATCCAAAAGAACAGGTGTACTTCTTCCCATGGATAATCTGATATGATCCTTTTTTTCACGGACACAACCATCGCTAACAAATGTAGATGAGGCCAAAACAGCAGCTGTTTCAATGGATCTGAAGTGCTCCATAAAGTGGCCTCTCCTCCACCCCAATTTCAAGATCCCAAATACTCCATTCCTCTGTGTTTTCAATCCAATCGCACTTGCTTCCTAACAGTTCTCAAGTTTCCACCAGCCCTGCTGAGTATGGGGTGACAGAGATGGTTGAGTTTGCATAGCTGTTCAGTCGCACTATAACCTGGGAATCAGAGGTCTGCTCCAAAGCTGCAATGAGTACAGACAAGGAAGTTATTATTATTTTTATTATTATTGATTTATAGAGCACCATTGATTCCATGGTGCTGTACATGAGAAGGGGGTTACATACAGAATACATATACAAGTAACTATAGACAGACTGGTACAGAAGGAAGAGGGCCCTGCCCTTGCGGGATTACATTCTAAAGGATTTTTGGGAGGAGACAGTAGGAGTGGTGTAGGTTGAGCGTCAAGTACGTATGGTGGTGGTGTCATTGAAGGTTATAGTCATTACTGAACAGATGAGTTTTCAGATTCAGTTTGAAGCTTGCGGGTGTAGCAGATAATCTGACGTGTTGAGATAGCGAGTTCCATGAGACAGGGGAAATGATCTGCACAGATGGCCAGAAGCTTTGTGAGTGGGATCCAGGCCCCGATGAAGAAGGTGCTGAGCCTAATCTACACCCTCATTTCCAAAAAGTCAATCCTCCTGGTGGAGACAATGGGGAACATGATGAGGAGCACAGATACCTGATTGGAATGACAACTTTACTATTCAGTCAGGGCAGGAAGAGGTTTTCTCGGAGGACTCAGGACGAGGGGAATGAAAACACACAGGGTTATTGATGAGGTTGGAGACCAAACTTACTGTCAAACCAAAGTCAGCCAGTCGATGAGGTCAGCAGAGGAGGTGGAGGAGGATGCTACTGACGACGAGGTTACGTTGCGTCTTCCTGGCCAGAGACAAAGTACTGGAAGCACGTCAACAACTGAATCCTGGACCACAACTTTGACTCTGAGCAGAAGTCGTGTTGGCTATGCAGGTCGCATGGGCTGTAAGCCTTGCCTAGCCTGTGAATTTTTGGACATCGCAAAGGATCACCCAAGTCATGGAATCTGTAAGATTTGTCAACAATCTGTAAGTAGAAGGCAAAAACTCACACCTTTGAGTAGTTCCTCCATGAAGTGTCACATGGATATGAATTGATTGCGTGAAGGTGTATTGCTCAGCTTTAGCCACTGTCAATGCAACATGCTTATTTGCCATTGCATGCATTGTTGCGGACTACACACAAGGGGTTGCTGTTTTTTTGGATCTGCCTTTGTTTGGTCACTATAGCAATATCAAATTGCTCTTCGGATGTGGACTTGGAGATGCTGTCTATGAACAGAAGGAAAAGCTAAAGGTGTGTGTTACAGCAAGGAGCCACCGCGTAAACACTTCGTTCAATTGTGAGGGGAGTCATGTTGTACTATGATGATGAGCCCCGTAATGCCAGTGAGCAGCATCCTGTGCCACAGACCAACATTCTTACAGTGCTGTCTATACTGTTTACCGTGAGAGGAGCGTAAAGTCTGTATTTCTGGAAACTGGACATCACAGTACCCGGGTACGGTAGGCTGTGCCCAGACAATAATGCGGGCACGCAACACTTTGTTTTATTAGCAAAGCACATATCTGTTCTGGGTAGGCCGACTATATAGACAATAAGACTTGCTGCCTCTGCACTGTCAAATTGTCATGTACAGTTTAAATCATAGAGGGACAGCAACACATGTTTGCATTGACTGTTGCTTTTCAAGATTTCCATGACTGTGTTGCAGACCTGTGTGGTTTGCATTCACACTGTTATCATCTGCATTATCTGTGAGGCTTCAGCTAACAAGGGTATTCAGGGGGGGTAATGTGTTTTGACTATGTTTAGGTAGATAACTTGGAAGCTCTTGTGATGCGCCACTGGTAAGTCGTGTTCAAACACACACACACACACGCACAAACACACAATTACTGCTGCACAGAGGGATTAGCAGGTAGTAGGCAACAGAATAGATTGTTCAATTATTTAAATTATATTCATGGTTCTTATTGTTTGTTTTGGTAAAGTTAAACAATCATTTATCAACCCCACTGCCTAGAGTCCTTTTCCTGTTGCCTGGTTTTGCTACATACTCGGTAGCCCACCCTGTACACAACTTAAAATGAAGCATAAGTCGCAATGTGAATTTCACTGTGCTACAATGCGGCCTAGCGTGCCTGTGCAACCACCGCCTGCCCCATCAAGTGCATCTGCGTGCTCTTCATCCTCTGTGACTGTGGGGACAGCAGTCACACATGGTTTTTCACACTGAACTTCCACTCCTTTACCCGCAACAAGGAGTGTGATTGGCAGGTCATCACTTGTTTTGGAAGTGGAAACAGAAGGTATTGTTGAGCTGTCAGACATCGAGAGAACCATCATTGGATGCAGGCTACATTATATCCACGCCTGCACCTTCGTCACAGATTGGCTGGACTACCTGCAGTTAATAATTGCATTCCAGAAATGGAAACGAGAGTAGAATGCACATGTGTTGTACCTTGCTTGGCAGCAAAGGAACACTAACTTAGTATTCCACACAATTTTAGGATGGCTGAAAAAGAGTCAGCTCTTTGGGCAAATTAAATAGCGTGGCAAAAGTGGACAGATGGGTACAGTGGCCGTGTTCTGTGGGTACCAGGACAGTAAAAGAAGCCTCACTTTCTATCCCTCCTAATGATCAAATGCAGCAAGGAATTCCCTGAGTTTGCTATAAAATTAGCATAGCTAAATGTGCATGAGGGTAGAATGCAGAGGTGCTTGAGATTGCTTGGCACAAGTGGCACAATAAAGGAGTCCAACAGCCACTTTTTGTATGCCACTAAATGGCAGTATTTTTTGCTATCATTATAGCTTATTAAAAACAGAGCAGGAGGGTGTCCTGCACAGGTGCTAGAAATAGCTTGGCACCAGTGGGGCACTAATGGAATACAACAGCCAGTTCTATGATGCCACTAAATGGCAGTATTTTTTGCTATCATTATAGCTTATTAAAAACAGAGCAGGAGGGTGTCCTGCACAGGTGCTAGAAATAGCTTGGCACCAGTGGGGCACTAATGGAATACAACAGCCAGTTCTATGATGCCACTAAATGGCAGTATTTTTTGCTATCATTATAGCTTATTAAAAACAGAGCAGGAGGGTGTCCTGCACAGGTGCTAGAAATAGCTTGCCACCAGTGGGGCACTAATGGAATACAACAGCCAGTTCTATGATGCCACTAAATGGCAGTATTTTTTGCTATCATTATAGCTTATTAAAAACAGAGCAGGAGGGTGTCCTGCACAGGTGCTAGAAATAGCTTGCCACCAGTGGGGCACTAATGGAATACAACAGCCAGTTCTATGATGCCACTAAATGGCAGTATTTTTTGCTATCATTATAGCTTATTAAAAACAGAGCAGGAGGGTGTCCTGCACAGGTGCTAGAAATAGCTTGCCACCAGTGGGGCACTAATGGAATACAACAGCCAGTTCTATGAGGCCACTAAATGGCAGTATTTTTTGCTATCATTATAGCTTATTAAAAACAGAGCAGGAGGGTGTCCTGCACAAGTGCTAGAAATAGCTTGCCACCAGTGGGGCACTAATGGAATACAACAGCCAGTTCTATGATGCCACTAAATGGCAGTAATTTTTGCTATCATTATAGCTTATTAAAAACAGAGCAGGAGGGTGTCCTGCACAGGTGCTAGAAATAGCTTGCCACCAGTGGGGCACTAATGGAATACAACAGCCAGTTCTATGATGCCACTAAATGGCAGTATTTTTTGCTATCATTATAGCTTATTAAAAACAGAGCAGGAGGGTGTCCTGCACAGGTGCTAGAAATAGCTTGCCACCAGTGGGGCACTAATGGAATACAACAGCCAGTTCTATGATGCCACTAAATGGCAGTATTTTTTGCTATCATTATAGCTTATTAAAAACAGAGCAGGAGGGTGTCCTGCACAGGTGCTAGAAATAGCTTGCCACCAGTGGGGCACTAATGGAATACAACAGCCAGTACTATGATGCCACTAAATGGCAGTATTTTTTGCTATCATTATAGCTTATTAAAAACAGAGCAGAAGGGTGTCCTGCACAGGTGCTAGAAATAGCTGGCCACCAGTGGGGCACTAATGGAATACAACAGTCAGTTCTATGATGCCACTAAATGGCAGTATTTTTTGCTATCATTATAGCTTATTAAAAACAGAGCAGGAGGGTGTCCTACACAGGTGCTAGAAATAGCTTGGCACCAGTGGGGCACTAATGGAATACAACAGCCAGTTCTATGATGCCACTAAATGGCAGTATTTTTTGCTATCATTATAGTTTATTAAAAACAGAGCAGGAGGGTGTCCTGCACAGGTGCTAGAAATAGCTTGGCACCAGTGGGGCACTAATGGAATACAACAGCCAGTTCTAAGATGCCACTAAATGGCAGTATTTTTTGCTATCATTATAGCTTATTAAAAACAGAGCAGGAGGGTGTCCTGCACAGGTGCTAGAAATAGCTTGCCACCAGTGGGGCACTAATGGAATACAACAGCCAGTACTATGATGCCACTAAATGGCAGTATTTTTTGCTATCATTATAGCTTATTAAAAACAGAGCAGTAGGGTGTCCTGCACAGGTGCTAGAAATAGCTAGCCACCAGTGGGGCACTAATGGAATACAACAGCCAGTTCTATGATGCCACTAAATGGCAGTATTTTTTGCTATCATTATAGCTTATTAAAAACAGAGCAGGAGGGTGTCCTGCACAGGTGCTAGAAATAGCTTGGCACCAGTGGGGCACTAATGGAATACCACAGCCAGTTCTATGATGCCACTAAATGGCAGTATTTTTTGCTATCATTATAGCTTATTAAAAACAGAGTAGGAGGGTGTCCTGCAAAGGTGCTAAAAATAGCTTGCCACCAGTGGGGCACTAATGGAATACAACAGCCAGTTCTATGATGCCACTAAGTTTACTCAATTTTTGGTATTATAACGTCTTAGTAAGTAACAATGAGTTTGAGTGTGCAATGCAGGCAGACGTGCTGCAAATATCTTTGCACTAGTGGGACTATACAAAAGTCCAATAGCCACGTTTAGGATGCCACTAGGTACACTCAGTGTTTGCTAGTATAATGGCTTAGTAACAATGAGTTTGAGTGTGCAATGCAGGCAGAGGTGCTGCAAATATCTTTGCACTAGTGGGACTATACAAAAGTCCAATAGCCACGTTTAGGATGCCACTAGGTTCAATCAGTGTTTGCTAGTATAATGGCTTAGTAACAATGAGTTTGAGTGTGCAATGCAGGCAGACGTGCTGCAAATATCTTTGCACTAGTGGGACTATACAAAAGTCCAATAGCCACGTTTAGGATGCCACTAGGTTCACTCAGTGTTTGCTAGTATAATGGCTTAGTAACAATGAGTTTGAGTGTGCAATGCAGGCAGACGTGCTGCAAATATCTTTGCACTAGTGGGACTATACAAAAGTCCAATAGCCACGTTTAGGATGCCATTAGGTTCAATCAGTGTTTGCTAGTATAATGGCTTAGTAACAATGAGTTTGAGTGTGCAATGCAGGCAGACGTGCTGCAAATATCTTTGCACTAGTGGGACTATACAAAAGTCCAATAGCCACGTTTAGGATGCCACTAGGTTCAATCAGTGTTTGCTAGTATAATGGCTTAGTAACAATGAGTTTGAGTGTGCAATGCAGGCAGACGTGCTGCAAATATCTTTGCACTAGTGGGACTATACAAAAGTCCAATAGCCACGTTTAGGATGCCACTAGGTTCACTCAGTGTTTGGTAGTATAATGGCTTAGTAACAATGAGTTTGAGTGTGCAATGCAGGCAGACGTGCTGCAAATATCTTTGCACTAGTGGGACTATACAAAAGTCCAATAGCCACGTTTAGGATGCCACAAGGTTCAATCAGTGTTTGCTACTATAATGGCTTAGTTACAATGAGTTTGAGTGTGCAATGCAGGCAGACGTGCTGCAAATATCTTTGCACTAGTGGGACTATACAAAAGTCCAATAGCCACGTTTAGGATGCCACTAGGTTCAATCAGTGTTTGCTAGTATAATGGCTTAGTAACAATGAGTTTGAGTGTGCAATGCAGGCAGACGTGCTGCAAATATCTTTGCACTAGTGGGACTATACAAAAGTCCAATAGCCACGTTTAGGATGCCACTAGGTTCAATCAGTGTTTGCTAGTATAATGGCTTAGTAACAATGAGTTTGAGTGTGCAATGCAGGCAGACGTGCTGCAAATATCTTTGCACTAGTGGGACTATACAAAAGTCCAATAGCCACGTTTAGGATGCCACTAGGTACACTCAGTGTTTGCTAGTATAATGGCTTAGTAACAATGAGTTTGAGTGTGCAATGCAGGCAGAGGTGCTGAACTGAAGTAAAGTGCTGAATTTAAGATAAGTGCATAGTTTCAACACAATTACATAGTGGTGATAACTGTAATTGTTGAATTTCATTAGGGAATTGTGTGTCTGTTTGTGATTCTGTGAAAAGGGAAAAAAAAAAAAAAAAAGTTAGTCTTGTGATTTAATTAGTAGGATTAGTCACACCTGTTTCTAGAAGCTTCCAGCAGCTTCTGATAGTCATTGTACATCTATATAAACCAGCCAGTACTAGCGAGGTGCTGAGCGAGCGAGGTGCTGAACTGAAGTAAAGTGCTGAATTTAAGATAAGTGCATAGTTTCAACACAATTACATAGTGGTGATAACTGTAATTGTTGAATTTCATTAGGGAATTGTGTGTCTGTTTGTGATTCTGTGAAAAGGGAAAAAAAAAAAAAAAAAAAAAGTTAGTCTTGTGATTTAATTAGTAGGATTAGTCACACCTGTTTCTAGAAGCTTCCAGCAGCTTCTGATAGTCATTGTACATCTATATAAACCAGCCAGTACTAGCGAGGTGCTGAGCGAGCGAAGTGCTGAACTGAAGTAAAGTGCTGAATTTAAGATAAGTGCATAGTTTCAACACAATTACATAGTGGTGATAACTGTAATTGTTGAATTTCATTAGGGAATTGTGTGTCTGTTTGTGATTCTGTGAAAAGGGAAAAAAAAAAAAAAGTTAGTCTTGTGATTTAATTAGTAGGATTAGTCACACCTGTTTCTAGAAGCTTCCAGCAGCTTCTGATAGTCATTGTACATCTATATAAACCAGCCAGTACTAGCGAGGTGCTGAACTGAAGTAAAGTGCTGAATTTAAGATAAGTGCATAGTTTCAACACAATTACATAGTGGTGATAACTGTAATTGTTGAATTTCATTAGGGAATTGTGTGTCTGTTTGTGATTCTGTGAAAAGGGAAAAAAAAAAAAAAAAAGTTAGTCTTGTGATTTAATTAGTAGGATTAGTCACACCTGTTTCTAGAAGCTTCCAGCAGCTTCTGATAGTCATTGTACATCTATATAAACCAGCCAGTACTAGCGAGGTGCTGAACTGAAGTAAAGTGCTGAATTTAAGATAAGTGCATAGTTTCAACACAATTACATAGTGGTGATAACTGTAATTGTTGAATTTCATTAGGGAATTGTGTGTCTGTTTGTGATTCTGTGAAAAGGGAAAAAAAAAAAAAAAAAGTTAGTCTTGTGATTTAATTAGTAGGATTAGTCACACCTGTTTCTAGAAGCTTCCAGCAGCTTCTGATAGTCATTGTACATCTATATAAACCAGCCAGTACTAGCGAGGTGCTGAGCGAGCGAGGTGCTGAACTGAAGTAAAGTGCTGAATTTAAGATAAGTGCATAGTTTCAACACAATTACATAGTGGTGATAACTGTAATTGTTGAATTTCATTAGGGAATTGTGTGTCTGTTTGTGATTCTGTGAAAAGGGAAAAAAAAAAAAAAAAGTTAGTCTTGTGATTTAATTAGTAGGATTAGTCACACCTGTTTCTAGAAGCTTCCAGCAGCTTCTGATAGTCATTGTACATCTATATAAACCAGCCAGTACTAGCGAGGTGCTGAGCGAGCGAAGTGCTGAACTGAAGTAAAGTGCTGAATTTAAGATAAGTGCATAGTTTCAACACAATTACATAGTGGTGATAACTGTAATTGTTGAATTTCATTAGGGAATTGTGTGTCTGTTTGTGATTCTGTGAAAAGGGAAAAAAAAAAAAAAAAAGTTAGTCTTGTGATTTAATTAGTAGGATTAGTCACACCTGTTTCTAGAAGCTTCCAGCAGCTTCTGATAGTCATTGTACATCTATATAAACCAGCCAGTACTAGCGAGGTGCTGAGCGAGCGAGGTGCTGAACTGAAGTAAAGTGCTGAATTTAAGATAAGTGCATAGTTTCAACACAATTACATAGTGGTGATAACTGTAATTGTTGAATTTCATTAGGGAATTGTGTGTCTGTTTGTGATTCTGTGAAAAGGGAAAAAAAAAAAAAAAGTTAGTCTTGTGATTTAACTAGTAGGATTAGTCACACCTGTTTCTAGAAGCTTCCAGCAGCTTCTGATAGTCATTGTACATCTATATAAACCAGCCAGTACTAGCGAGGTGCTGAGCGAGCGAAGTGCTGAACTGAAGTAAAGTGCTGAATTTAAGATAAGTGCATAGTTTCAACACAATTACATAGTGGTGATAACTGTAATTGTTGAATTTCATTAGGGAATTGTGTGTCTGTTTGTGATTCTGTGAAAAGGGAAAAAAAAAAAAAAAGTTAGTCTTGTGATTTAATTAGTAGGATTAGTCACACCTGTTTCTAGAAGCTTCCAGCAGCTTCTGATAGTCATTGTACATCTATATAAACCAGCCAGTACTAGCGAGGTGCTGAGCGAGCGAGGTGCTGAACTGAAGTAAAGTGCTGAATTTAAGATAAGTGCATAGTTTCAACACAATTACATAGTGGTGATAACTGTAATTGTTGAATTTCATTAGGGAATTGTGTGTCTGTTTGTGATTCTGTGAAAAGGGAAAAAAAAAAAAAAGTTAGTCTTGTGATTTAATTAGTAGGATTAGTCACACCTGTTTCTAGAAGCTTCCAGCAGCTTCTGATAGTCATTGTACATCTATATAAACCAGCCAGTACTAGCGAGGTGCTGAACTGAAGTAAAGTGCTGAATTTAAGATAAGTGCATAGTTTCAACACAATTACATAGTGGTGATAACTGTAATTGTTGAATTTCATTAGGGAATTGTGTGTCTGTTTGTGATTCTGTGAAAAGGAAAAAAAAAAAGTTAGTCTTGTGATTTAATTAGTAGGATTAGTCACACCTGTTTCTAGAAGCTTCCAGCAGCTTCTGATAGTCATTGTACATCTATATATACCAGCCAGTACTAGCGAGGTGCTGAACGAGCGAGGTGCTGAACTGAAGTAAAGTGCAGAATTTAAGATAAGTGCATAGTTTCAACACAATTACATAGTGGTGATAACTGTAATTGTTGAATTTCATTAGGGAATTGTGTGTCTGTTTGTGATTCTGTGAAAAGGGAAAAAAAAAAAAAAAAAAAGTTAGTCTTGTGATTTAATTAGTAGGATTAGTCACACCTGTTTCTAGAAGCTTCCAGCAGCTTCTGATAGTCATTGTACATCTATATAAACCAGCCAGTACTAGCGAGGTGCTGAGCGAGCGAGGTGCTGAACTGAAGTAAAGTGCTGAATTTAAGATAAGTGCATAGTTTCAACACAATTACATAGTGGTGATAACTGTAATTGTTGAATTTCATTAGGGAATTGTGTGTCTGTTTGTGATTCTGTGAAAAGGGGAAAAAAAAAAAAAAAAAAAGTTAGTCTTGTGATTTAATTAGTAGGATTAGTCACACCTGTTTCTAGAAGCTCCCAGCAGCTTCTGATAGTCATTGTACATCTATATAAACCAGCCAGTACTAGCGAGGTGCTGAGCGAGCGAGATGCTGAACTGAAGTAAAGTGCTGAATTTAAGATAAGTGCATAGTTTCAACACAATTACATAGTGGTGATAACTGTAATTGTTGAATTTCATTAGGGAATTGTGTGTCTGTTTGTGATTCTGTGAAAAGGGAAAAAAAAAAAAAAAAAAAGTTAGTCTTGTGATTTAATTAGTAGGATTAGTCACACCTGTTTCTAGAAGCTTCCTGCAGCTTCTGATAGTCATTGTACATCTATATAAACCAGCCAGTACTAGCGAGGTGCTGAGCGAGCGAGGTGCTGAACTGAAGTAAAGTGCTGAATTTAAGATAAGTGCATAGTTTCAACACAATTACATAGTGGTGATAACTGTAATTGTTGAATTTCATTAGGGAATTGTGTGTCTGTTTGTGATTCTGTGAAAAGGGAAAAAAAAAAAAGTTAGTCTTGTGATTTAATTAGTAGGATTAATCACACCTGTTTCTAGAAGCTTCCAACAGCTTCTGATAGTTATTGTACATCTATATAAACCAGCCAGTACTAGCGAGGTGCTGAGCGAGCGAGGTGCTTAACTGAAGTAAAGTGCTGAATTTAAGATAAGTGCATAGTTTCAACACAATTACATAGTGGTGATAACTGTAATTGTTGAATTTCATTAGGGAATTGTGTGTCTGTTTGTGATTCTGTGAAAAGGGAGAAAAAAAAAAAAAGTTAGTCTTGTGATTTAATTAGTAGGATTAGTCACACCTGTTTCTAGAAGCTTCCAGCAGCTTCTGATAGTCATTGTACATCTATATAAACCAGCCAGTACTAGCGAGGTGCTGAGCGAGCGAGGTGCTGAACTGAAGTAAAGTGCTGAATTTAAGATAAGTGCATAGTTTCAACACAATTACATAGTGGTGATAACTGTAATTGTTGAATTTCATTAGGGAATTGTGTGTCTGTTTGTGATTCTTTGAAAAGGGAAAAAAAAAAGTTAGTCTTGTGATTTAATTAGTAGGATTAGTCACACCTGTTTCTAGAAGCTTCCAGCAGCTTCTGATAGTCATTGTACATCTATATAAACCAGCCAGTACTAGCAAGGTGCTGAGCGAGCGAGGTGCTGAACTGAAGTAAAGTGCTGAATTTAAGATAAGTGCATAGTTTCAACACAATTACATAGTGGTGATAACTGTAATTGTTCAATTTCATTAGGGAATTGTGTGTCTGTTTGTGATTCTGTGAAAAGGGAAAAAAAAAAAAAAAAAGTTAGTCTTGTGATTTAATTAGTAGGATTAGTCACACCTGTTTCTAGAAGCTTCCAGCAGCTTCTGATAGTCATTGTACATCTATATAAACCAGCCAGTACTAGCGAGGTGCTGAGCGAGCGAGGTGCTGAACTGAAGTAAAGTGCTGAATTTAAGATAAGTGCATAGTTTCAACACAATTACATAGTGGTGATAACTGTAATTGTTGAATTTCATTAGGGAATTGTGTGTCTGTTTGTGATTCTGTGAAAAGGGAAAAAAAAAAAAAAAGTTAGTCTTGTGATTTAATTAGTAGGATTAGTCACACCTGTTTCTAGAAGCTTCCAGCAGCTTCTGATAGTCATTGTACATCTATATAAACCAGCCAGTACTAGCGAGGTGCTGAGCGAGCGAGGTGCTGAACTGAAGTAAAGTGCTGAATTTAAGATAAGTGCATAGTTTCAACACAATTACATAGTGGTGATAACTGTAATTGTTGAATTTCATTAGGGAATTGTGTGTCTGTTTGTGATTCTGTGAAAAGGGAAAAAAAAAAAAAAGTTAGTCTTGTGATTTAATTAGTAGGATTAGTCACACCTGTTTCTAGAAGCTTCCAGCAGCTTCTGATAGTCATTGTACATCTATATAAACCAGCCAGTACTAGCGAGGTGCTGAACTGAAGTAAAGTGCTGAATTTAAGATAAGTGCATAGTTTCAACACAATTACATAGTGGTGATAACTGTAATTGTTGAATTTCATTAGGGAATTGTGTGTCTGTTTGTGATTCTGTGAAAAGGAAAAAAAAAAGTTAGTCTTGTGATTTAATTAGTAGGATTAGTCACACCTGTTTCTAGAAGCTTCCAGCAGCTTCTGATAGTCATTGTACATCTATATATACCAGCCAGTACTAGCGAGGTGCTGAACGAGCGAGGTGCTGAACTGAAGTAAAGTGCTGAATTTAAGATAAGTGCATAGTTTCAACACAATTACATAGTGGTGATAACTGTAATTGTTGAATTTCATTAGGGAATTGTGTGTCTGTTTGTGATTCTGTGAAAAGGGAAAAAAAAAAAAAAAAAAAGTTAGTCTTGTGATTTAATTAGTAGGATTAGTCACACCTGTTTCTAGAAGCTTCCAGCAGCTTCTGATAGTCATTGTACATCTATATAAACCAGCCAGTACTAGCGAGGTGCTGAGCGAGCGAGGTGCTGAACTGAAGTAAAGTGCTGAATTTAAGATAAGTGCATAGTTTCAACACAATTACATAGTGGTGATAACTGTAATTGTTGAATTTCATTAGGGAATTGTGTGTCTGTTTGTGATTCTGTGAAAAGGGGAAAAAAAAAAAAAAAAAAAGTTAGTCTTGTGATTTAATTAGTAGGATTAGTCACACCTGTTTCTAGAAGCTCCCAGCAGCTTCTGATAGTCATTGTACATCTATATAAACCAGCCAGTACTAGCGAGGTGCTGAGCGAGCGAGATGCTGAACTGAAGTAAAGTGCTGAATTTAAGATAAGTGCATAGTTTCAACACAATTACATAGTGGTGATAACTGTAATTGTTGAATTTCATTAGGGAATTGTGTGTCTGTTTGTGATTCTGTGAAAAGGGAAAAAAAAAAAAAAAAAAAGTTAGTCTTGTGATTTAATTAGTAGGATTAGTCACACCTGTTTCTAGAAGCTTCCTGCAGCTTCTGATAGTCATTGTACATCTATATAAACCAGCCAGTACTAGCGAGGTGCTGAGCGAGCGAGGTGCTGAACTGAAGTAAAGTGCTGAATTTAAGATAAGTGCATAGTTTCAACACAATTACATAGTGGTGATAACTGTAATTGTTGAATTTCATTAGGGAATTGTGTGTCTGTTTGTGATTCTGTGAAAAGGGAAAAAAAAAAAAGTTAGTCTTGTGATTTAATTAGTAGGATTAATCACACCTGTTTCTAGAAGCTTCCAACAGCTTCTGATAGTTATTGTACATCTATATAAACCAGCCAGTACTAGCGAGGTGCTGAGCGAGCGAGGTGCTTAACTGAAGTAAAGTGCTGAATTTAAGATAAGTGCATAGTTTCAACACAATTACATAGTGGTGATAACTGTAATTGTTGAATTTCATTAGGGAATTGTGTGTCTGTTTGTGATTCTGTGAAAAGGGAGAAAAAAAAAAAAAGTTAGTCTTGTGATTTAATTAGTAGGATTAGTCACACCTGTTTCTAGAAGCTTCCAGCAGCTTCTGATAGTCATTGTACATCTATATAAACCAGCCAGTACTAGCGAGGTGCTGAGCGAGCGAGGTGCTGAACTGAAGTAAAGTGCTGAATTTAAGATAAGTGCATAGTTTCAACACAATTACATAGTGGTGATAACTGTAATTGTTGAATTTCATTAGGGAATTGTGTGTCTGTTTGTGATTCTTTGAAAAGGGAAAAAAAAAAAGTTAGTCTTGTGATTTAATTAGTAGGATTAGTCACACCTGTTTCTAGAAGCTTCCAGCAGCTTCTGATAGTCATTGTACATCTATATAAACCAGCCAGTACTAGCAAGGTGCTGAGCGAGCGAGGTGCTGAACTGAAGTAAAGTGCTGAATTTAAGATAAGTGCATAGTTTCAACACAATTACATAGTGGTGATAACTGTAATTGTTCAATTTCATTAGGGAATTGTGTGTCTGTTTGTGATTCTGTGAAAAGGGAAAAAAAAAAAAAAAAAGTTAGTCTTGTGATTTAATTAGTAGGATTAGTCACACCTGTTTCTAGAAGCTTCCAGCAGCTTCTGATAGTCATTGTACATCTATATAAACCAGCCAGTACTAGCGAGGTGCTGAGCGAGCGAGGTGCTGAACTGAAGTAAAGTGCTGAATTTAAGATAAGTGCATAGTTTCAACACAATTACATAGTGGTGATAACTGTAATTGTTGAATTTCATTAGGGAATTGTGTGTCTGTTTGTGATTCTGTGAAAAGGGAAAAAAAAAAAAAAGTTAGTCTTGTGATTTAATTAGTAGGATTAGTCACACCTGTTTCTAGAAGCTTCCAGCAGCTTCTGATAGTCATTGTACATCTATATAAACCAGCCAGTACTAGCGAGGTGCTAAGCGAGCGAGGTGCTGAACTGAAGTAAAGTGCTGAATTTAAGATAAGTGCATAGTTTCAACACAATTACATAGTTTGACACAAGAACATAGTTTGAATTTATGAGCTTCAAATGAGAAGGAATGGCGGCAACTCACTGGTGAATATTAACGGCAATTTTTATTGCACAATCTGCGGCATTGTTACAATGTAACCAGGGAGGGGGGAGTGCAGGGGCGCCGGACGACGGCCGTTTCGTACCGTAACAGGTGCTTCCACAGGTCCGAATGAACAAAGTCAGATGAACCTCCCTCTTATGGAGGAGTCTGACAGGTGCAACTAAAAAGCTAAATAGCTGATACCAGATAACAACAGCGTAACAGTAGTATCCATATTACAGATGATCAATCAAAGTCGGATAGATAAAACGAACACAGAGTATAGAGATAGTTATCAGCAAGGAATATGGCAAACATTTATCATATATACTTGCTCCCTCTTCTAATAGAAATGCATTGCTGCTGAAACCGAGAAGGTCTTTTTTTAAAATATATAACAATGTTTTACCTTCTACTTGTTTTTTTATTTTATTATTATTAAATCGTTTTAAAGGTTATTTATTACTCTATTTTCAGAGGATAAAATCTTTATACATAAGAGAATACGCTCTGCTGTGCAAGAAAAAGAGAGCCAAAACCGCATAGCCCTTATAGGATCTAAACCTTCCCTATTCTGGGGATATCGCTTTAATCAAAGAGTAAGACTGGTGATTGATTTTTTAGGATGGTCTCAAATAGCATTTATACCAATTCAACGTCAGGGGTACTAGTTTTATCGGGCTAAGAGGGGCCAAAAGAGGGAGGAGAATAAACGGCTCTAAAAAGCCACGAGATATCCGAAGCCGTAGGGCTAAGTGCGCCTTATTCTAGATTGAGGACTGACTCAGGGAAAGGAATTACGGGCTGGACTACGAAATCAGCGATTATGGATCTGCCAAAACAAGTGCTCTTTTTAAGAGGAAGATTTATGACAGTAAGTATGTACATGGATTTGATATAATATCTATATTTGTTCTTTACTTTTTTATGCCCTACTTTTAGTTTAAAGGTATCTGACTTCTGCTGGGGGGCTTTCTCCTATCATTGAGCAGGAAAACTAAACACGCTAAGTGTCCGTTATAGAAAAACGGACATGTCGTTACGGTCATTGAGTCCCAAAGGACCCAATGCCTTGACGTCCATAATGAGGCGCGATTCCCTCTGTAAGAGTTGTCTATGAGTATCGCCACCTCTTCCAGATGGGGTGATCTTAAATACACCCGCAAAAGATAGAACATCTGGATTACCTGCGTGATGTTCTCTGATGTGCCTAATTAGCCTGGGGGACCCTTTACCTGTTAAGATGGAATTGTAGTGTTCTTGAAAACGTACGTATAGGCAGCGTATGGTTTTCCCTATATAGAAGAAGGAGCAAGGGCAAAAAATTACATATACAACAAATTTGGTCTTGCATGAGATGAAATGTCTGACGGTGAAATTATGTTCACCGATATTTAGGACTTTAGCTGTCAGATGGAAGGAGCAAAAATTACAGTCCCCACACCTGTAGTTACCTAAAGGTTGGGCACGATCCAACCATGTTTTATTGTGGCTGGTAAGTCTGTTCTGTACCAGTAGGTCTCCCAAATTTTTGCTCCTTCTATATGTCACCAGTGGTCCTTTCTTTGCCCTAGTGGATAAATCAGAATCCTCCTCTATTAAGTGCCAGTGTCTTTTTATACTGGACCGGATAATACTGTCTATTGGGCCAAACTTGAAGCTAAAAAGGAATCTACCAGAATTTTCTTCCCCAGTTTTTCTTTGTTTTTTATTAGTAAACGCAGGGGGTCTGGAGTTGGACCGGAGCCGGGCTTTTTCAATAACATCAAGTGGGTAGCCCCAATTCTGAAATCTGGTTGCTAAATCAGCACTCTGCTCCTCATATTTTTTCTTATTGTTGTTAATCCTTTTTATACGCAGGAATTGGCTGAATGGGAGGGACTGCTTGGTATGGGATGGGTGGTAGCTTTCATAGTGCAATAATGAATTCTTGGACGTGGGCTTCCTAAACACTTCCCGTGTTAACTCACCATTTTCTAGTGTAAGCCTCACGTCCAAGAACTCCAGCACAGTACCTCCAAACACACTGGTGAACTTCATGTTATGGGTGTTGGTTTCATTTAAGAACTGGACAAAGTCCTGAAAGTCTGATTCTGACCCATCCCAGACCAAAAAAATATCGTCCACGTATCTGAGATATTTTTTTATGTGCTTCAGAAAGGGGTTAGTGGTGCTGTAAACCAACGTGTCTTCCATTGAAGCCAAGAAAAGGTTTGCGAATGAACAAGCTACGGGGGTACCCATCGCGGTACCCCCGCATTGATGGAACCATTGTTCCCCGAATTTGAAAGAATTATGCTTCAAAATAAGATTTAATGCTTCCTCTATGAAGCAAGCCATATTATGTTCTATACCTAGATTAACAATTAGTTGTTTAATGATCTGGACCCCTTGATCTTGGGGTATTCTAGTGTATAGGCTTTCTATATCAATAGAAGCCATGGCAAAGCCCTCCTGCCATTCAAAAGTATCCAAGGTGGAGACAAACAGGCCAGTATCCCTGACATATGATGGAATTCTAGCCAGCAATGGGTGGAGAAGCCAATCTATATACTCGGATAGGGGCTCAAAAACAGAGCCTATGCCCGAGACTATAGGGCGCCCGGGTGGTTTTTCACTATGTTTGTGGATTTTAGGTAGGCAGTACCAATGTGGCTTCTGTGGATACAAAGGTAATAGCTTTTCTGCCATTTTGCTGGATAGAAAACCATTTACAACTTTATTGTTCAGGAAAGACCGAAGTTTTTCCTTATATCTATTTGTGGGATCAAACGTAATTCTTTCATATGCAGAGGAATCCCCTAGCTGCCTGTCTGCCTCCTCCATGTACAATTTCTTAGGCCAGAGGACCGTGCCCCCTCCCTTATCGGGTCTACGGATAACGATGTCGTCCCAAGATTGAATAATTTTTAACGCCTTATCCTCTGCATAAGTCAGGTTCTTTGGAGCTTCAGGGTAATTCAGTGCCTCTATATCCTTATTTACCAAATTTTGAAACAGATCTATTACATTGCCGAGTGCAGTCGGAGGAATGAAGGTAGATTTTAGGCCTCCTCTAAAGGGTGGGTTACTACATTGAACCCCATTGTTGCTAACGGGAGCATCGAGATTTTCATCGCTCAGCTCAGATAGCAACAACGCATCCTCACTAATATCACCAAATGCACTCTTTGGACCAAAAAATCCCAATGGGCCAATTGTTACCGGGCTCTCCCCTTGGATTGTTTTTGGCTGGGGTTCACTCTTATTGTTATAAAATTTAGCTAGGTGTATTTTACGACAGCTTTTAAAAAGGTCAATCTGAAAATCTGAAAAGTTAAAGGTCTCTGGTATGCAATAATTCAGTCCTTTATTAAGCACAGCTATCATATGAATATCCAGGTTATGAGAGGATAAATTCCAGATGGTATTTTCCTTAGAGGTGTAGGTATCTAATCTCTCCATGACACCTGCTTCTTTTTGTCCGTGAAAAGATTTTTTCTTGCCCCTTCCTCTCCTTGTCCTCTTTCCAAAGGGGCCGTTGTGAAGGCACTAGTTGTGGGGACCATACTCGCTTTTCTCTTAGGGGGTGGTAAATCCTCTACCCCGCTCGAATCTGAGTCGGTCGTCCAGGCGTTCCTTTTTTCATTTTGGTTTTGTTTGTTTAATCTTTTTTTAGATTTTTTATTGTAATTAAAAGTGGCAGAAAAGTTCCTAGGTGTCTTTTTCCATGAAAAAATCCTTTTTAATTCGTAGTCAGATTTGTCCCGCAAGAACTTCTCCCATTTCCTTTCCTTTATTTGGTTTTGTAAAGGAATTAGTTTTTTATCCAGTTTTTTTAGGAATAGTGACCAGTCCTCTTTAGACAATCTGCCCTCCAATTCTCTACGGAGTCTCAGCAGTTCTTCTGTGATTATAGTATGTTCGGATTCATTCTTTTTTAGCACTAGGCTTAGAAATCGCAATGAGCACTCCTGTTGGACTTGTTCCCATTCAGACACGAAAGCTGCATCCTCTTGGTAGAATGAAATATTCTTTAGGACACGTAGTCCTCGAGGTACTCTTTGGCAGTCTATATAGGCTCTCAAGGATTGCACAGTCCAAAATAATCCTATCTCTTTCTCTGCCAGGTTTCCTATCTTCATTTCAAGACTTTTATTTCCTAGGATTTCTGTGTCTGCAGCGCTGTTGCAACAAGTAAAAAACGCTACTGCGTCCTCCCTCCCTGAAAAAATATTGGTATCCTCAGGATCTGTGATATCAACATCCACGACATCCATTGTGTAGGAGTAAATGCACACCTTTTTAATCTGTAACGGGTTGCGTGCTCTATAGCCAAGAAACAGTCCACACAAGCAGTAATAAAAAAGAAAAGGCTAGGCACTGCAAGCCCAGGTGTGTACTCACGAGTCTGTAGTTTCTCCTTGGATCACAGATCTCCAGCCGATCCCTGTGGTGCTCTGCCGAGGTATAGGAATCCAATATGAGCTTCAAATGAGAAGGAATGGCGGCAACTCACTGGTGAATATTAACGGCAATTTTTATTGCACAATCTGCGGCATTGTTACAATGTAACCAGGGAGGGGGGAGTGCAGGGGCGCCGGACGACGGCCGTTTCGCACCGTAACAGGTGCTTCCACAGGTCCGAATTAACAAAGTCAGATGAACCTCCCTCTTATGGAGGAGTCTGACAGGTGCAACTAAAAAGCTTGGGTGCAACTAAAAAGCTTGTGCAACTAAAAACAACAATTGGCCCATTGGGATTTTTTGGTCCAAAGAGTGCATTTGGTGATATTAGTGAGGATGCGTTGTTGCTATCTGAGCTGAGCGATGAAAATCTCGATGCTCCCGTTAGCAACAATGGGGTTCAATGTAGTAACCCACCCTTTAGAGGAGGCCTAAAATCTACCTTCATTCCTCCGACTGCACCCGGCAATGTAATAGATCTGTTTCAAAATTTGGTAAATAAGGATATAGAGGCACTGAATTACCCTGAAGCTCCAAAGAACCTGACTTATGCAGAGGATAAGGCGTTAAAAATTATTCAATCTTGGGACGACATCGTTATCCGTAGACCCGATAAGGGAGGGGGCACGGTCCTCTGGCCTAAGAAATTGTACATGGAGGAGGCAGACAGGCAGCTAGGGGATTCCTCTGCATATGAAAGAATTACGTTTGATCCCACAAATAGATATAAGGAAAAACTTCGGTCTTTCCTGAACAATAAAGTTGTAAATGGTTTTCTATCCAGCAAAATGGCAGAAAAGCTATTACCTTTGTATCCACAGAAGCCACATTGGTACTGCCTACCTAAAATCCACAAACATAGTGAAAAACCACCCGGGCGCCCTATAGTCTCGGGCATAGGCTCTGTTTTTGAGCCCCTATCCGAGTATATAGATTGGCTTCTCCACCCATTGCTGGCTAGAATTCCATCATATGTCAGGGATACTGGCATGTTTGTCTCCACCTTGGATACTTTTGAATGGCAGGAGGGCTTTGCCATGGCTTCTATTGATATAGAAAGCCTATACACTAGAATACCCCAAGATCAAGGGGTCCAGATCATTAAACAACTAATTGTTAATCTAGGTATAGAACATAATATGGCTTGCTTCATAGAGGAAGCATTAAATCTTATTTTGAAGCATAATTCTTTCAAATTCGGGGAACAATGGTTCCATCAATGCGGGGGTACCGCGATGGGTACCCCCGTAGCTTGTTCATTCGCAAACCTTTTCTTGGCTTCAATGGAAGACACGTTGGTTTACAGCACCACTAACCCCTTTCTGAAGCACATAAAAAAATATCTCAGATACGTGGACGATATTATTTTGGTCTGGGATGGGTCAGAATCAGACTTTCAGGACTTTGTCCAGTTCTTAAATGAAACCAACACCCATAACATGAAGTTCACCAGTGTGTTTGGAGGTACTGTGCTGGAGTTCTTGGACGTGAGGCTTACACTAGAAAATGGTGAGTTAACACGGGAAGTGTTTAGGAAGCCCACGTCCAAGAATTCATTATTGCACTATGAAAGCTACCACCCATCCCATACCAAGCAGTCCCTCCCATTCAGCCAATTCCTGCGTATAAAAAGGATTAACAACAATAAGAAAAAATATGAGGAGCAGAGTGCTGATTTAGCAACCAGATTGCAGAATTGGGGCTACCCACTTGATGTTATTGAAAAAGCCCGGCTCCGTTCCAACTCCAGACCCCCTGCGTTTACTAATAAAAAACAAAGAAAAACTGGGGAAGAAAATTCTGGTAGATTCCTTTTTAGCTTCAAGTTTGGCCCAATGGACAGTATTATCCGGTCCAGTATAAAAAGACACTGGCACTTAATAGAGGAGGATTCTGATTTATCCACTAGGGCAGGGCCGGCGTCAGCACCCGGCATACCCGGGCAAATGCCGGGGCCCTGGAGAGCCGGGGGGGCCCACTCGGCCTCGTCAGCTCTGGTGCACCTTGGCCGGGGCCCACTCTCCTTAGTTCTGCGGTCCCCTGGCCGAGTTCCGGGGACTGCAGTACTCGGCAGGAATCTGCGGCGCCGTCTCTTTAAGGCGCGCAGACTTCCTGGTTTGAACTTCATCTGTGGGCGGAGCTACAGACCGGCATCCTGCTCAGTCCCACAGATGAGAGAGGCAGTGCCAGGCCAGCCAGCGACCCCCAGCACAGCGTGTCCCTCCGGCGCTGTGTGGGCCCCTTCTCCTCCGTGACCTGAGTGGTATGTGCCCTCCCCAACCCCGATTTATGCCCCCCCCCACCCCCCGGAGCCGCGCGTGTCTGTCTCTGTCTGTATGTAGCAGAGCTAGGTGTGTATGTATATAGTAGAGCTAGGTGTGTATGTATATAGCAGAGCTAGGTGTGTATGTATATAGCAGAGCTATGTGTGCATGTATATAGCAGAGCTAGGTGTGTATGTATATAGCAGAGCTATGTGTGTATGTATATAGCAGAGCTAGGTGTGTATGTATATAGCAGAGCTATGTGTGTATGTATATAGCAGAGCTATGTGTGCATGTATATAGCAGAGCTAGGTGTGTATGTATATAGCAGAGCTATGTGTGTATGTATATAGCAGAGCTATGTGTGTATGTATATAGCAGAGCTATGTGTGCATGTATATAGCAGAGCTAGGTGTGTATGTATATAGCAGAGCTATGTGTGTATGTATATAGCAGAGCTAGGTGTGTATGTATATAGCAGAGCTAGGTGTGTATGTATATAGCAGAGCTATGTGTGCATGTATATAGCAGAGCTAGGTGTGTATGTATATAGCAGAGCTATGTGTGTATGTATATAGCAGAGCTAGGTGTGTATGTATATAGCAGAGCTAGGTGTGTATGTATATAGCAGAGCTATGTGTGTATGTATATAGCAGAGCTAGGTGTGTATGTATATAGCAGAGCTATGTGTGTATGTATATAGCAGAGCTAGGTGTGTATGTATATAGCAGAGCTAGGTGTGTATGTATATAGCAGAGCTAGGTGTGTATGTATATAGCAGAGCTAGGTGTGTATGTATATAGCAGAGCTAGGTGTGTATGTATATAGCAGAGCTATGTGTGCATGTATATAGCAGAGCTAGGTGTGTATGTATATAGCAGAGCTAGGTGTGTATGTATATAGCAGAGCTAGGTGTGTATGTATATAGCAGAGCTAGGTGTGTATGTATATAGCAGAGCTAGGTGTGTATGTATATAGCAGAGCTAGGTGTGTATGTATATAGCAGAGCTAGGTGTGTATGTATATAGCAGAGCTAGGTGTGTATGTATATAGCAGAGCTATGTGTGTATGTATATAGCAGAGCTAGGTGTGTATGTATATAGCAGAGCTATGTGTGTATGTATATAGCAGAGCTATGTGTGTATGTATATAGCAGAGCTAGGTGTGTATGTATATAGCAGAGCTATGTGTGTATGTATATAGCAGAGCTATGTGTGTATGTATATAGCAGAGCTAGGTGTGTATGTATATAGCAGAGCTAGGTGTGTATGTATATAGCAGAGCTATGTGTGTATGTATATAGCAGAGCTATGTGTGTATGTATATAGCAGAGCTATGTGTGTATGTATATAGCAGAGCTATGTGTGTATGTATATAGCAGAGCTAGGTGTGCATGTATATAGCAGAGCTATGTGTGTATGTATATAGCAGAGCTATGTGTGTATGTATATAGCAGAGCTATGTGTGTATGTATATAGCAGAGCTAGGTGTGCATGTATATAGCAGAGCTATGTGTGCATGTATATAGCAGAGCTAGGTGTGCATGTATATAGCAGAGCTAGGTGTGCATGTATATAGCAGAGCTAGGTGTGCATGTATATAGCAGAGCTATGTGTGCATGTATATAGCAGAGCTATGTGTGCATGTATATAGCAGAGCTAGGTGTGCATGTATATAGCAGAGCTAGGTGTGTATGTATATAGCAGAGCTATGTGTGTATGTATATAGCAGAGCTATGTGTGTATGTATATAGCAGAGCTATGTGTGTATGTATATAGCAGAGCTAGGTGTGTATGTATATAGCAGAGCTATGTGTGCATGTATATAGCAGAGCTATGTGTGCATGTATATAGCAGAGCTAGGTGTGCATGTATATAGCAGAGCTATGTGTGTATGTATATAGCAGAGCTATGTGTGCATGTATATAGCAGAGCTATGTGTGTATGTATATAGCAGAGCTATGTGTGTATGTATATAGCAGAGCTAGGTGTGTATGTATATAGCAGAGCTAGGTGTGTATGTATATAGCAGAGCTAGGTGTGTATGTATATAGCAGAGCTAGGTGTGTATGTATATAGCAGAGCTAGGTGTGTATGTATATAGCAGAGCTATGTGTGTATGTATATAGCAGAGCTATGTGTGTATGTATATAGCAGAGCTATGTGTGTATGTATATAGCAGAGCTATGTGTGTATGTATATAGCAGAGCTATGTGTGTATGTATATAGCAGAGCTATGTGTGTATGTATATAGCAGAGCTATGTGTGTATGTATATAGCAGAGCTAGGTGTGTATGTATATAGCAGAGCTATGTGTGTATGTATATAGCAGAGCTATGTGTGTATGTATATAGCAGAGCTATGTGTGTATGTATATAGCAGAGCTAGGTGTGTATGTATATAGCAGAGCTATGTGTGTATGTATATAGCAGAGCTAGGTGTGTATGTATATAGCAGAGCTAGGTGTGTATGTATATAGCAGAGCTAGGTGTGTATGTATATAGCAGAGCTATGTGTGTATGTATATAGCAGAGCTAGGTGTGTATGTATATAGCAGAGCTATGTGTGTATGTATATAGCAGAGCTATGTGTGTATGTATATAGCAGAGCTATGTGTGTATGTATATAGCAGAGCTATGTGTGCATGTATATAGCAGAGCTATGTGTGTATGTATATAGCAGAGCTATGTGTGTATGTATATAGCAGAGCTATGTGTGTATGTATATAGCAGAGCTAGGTGTGTATGTATATAGCAGAGCTATGTGTGTATGTAGCAGAGCTATGTGTGCATGTATATAGCAGAGCTATGTGTGCATGTATATAGCAGAGCTAGGTGTGTATGTATATAGCAGAGCTATGTGTGTATGTAGCAGAGCTATGTGTGCATGTATATAGCAGAGCTATGTGTGCATGTATATAGCAGAGCTATGTGTGTATGTATATAGCAGAGCTATGTGTGTATGTATATAGCAGAGCTATGTGTGTATGTATATAGCAGAGCTAGGTGTGTATGTATATAGCAGAGCTATGTGTGTATGTATATAGCAGAGCTATGTGTGTATGTATATAGCAGAGCTAGGTGTGTATGTATATAGCAGAGCTATGTGTGTATGTATATAGCAGAGCTAGGTGTGTATGTATATAGCAGAGCTAGGTGTGTATGTATATAGCAGAGCTAGGTGTGTATGTATATAGCAGAGCTAGGTGTGTATGTATATAGCAGAGCTATGTGTGTATGTATATAGCAGAGCTAGGTGTGCATGTATATAGCAGAGCTAGGTGTGTATGTATATAGTAGAGCTAGGTGTGTATGTATATAGCAGAGCTATGTGTGTATGTATATAGCAGAGCTATGTGTGTATGTATATAGCAGAGCTATGTGTGTATGTATATAGCAGAGCTATGTGTGTATGTATATAGCAGAGCTAGGTGTGTATGTATATAGCAGAGCTATGTGTGTATGTATATAGCAGAGCTATGTGTGTATGTATATAGCAGAGCTATGTGTGTATGTATATAGCAGAGCTAGGTGTGTATGTATATAGCAGAGCTATGTGTGTATGTATATAGCAGAGCTATGTGTGTATGTATATAGCAGAGCTATGTGTGTATGTATATAGCAGAGCTATGTGTGTATGTATATAGCAGAGCTATGTGTGTATGTATATAGCAGAGCTATGTGTGTATGTATATAGCAGAGCTATGTGTGTATGTATATAGCAGAGCTATGTGTGTATGTATATAGCAGAGCTATGTGTGTATGTATATAGCAGAGCTATGTGTGTATGTATATAGCAGAGCTAGGTGTGTATGTATATAGCAGAGCTATGTGTGTATGTATATAGCAGAGCTATGTGTGTATGTATATAGCAGAGCTATGTGTGCATGTATATAGCAGAGCTAGGTGTGTATGTATATAGCAGAGCTATGTGTGCATGTATATAGCAGAGCTATGTGTGTATGTATATAGCAGAGCTATGTGTGTATGTATATAGCAGAGCTAGGTGTGTATGTATATAGCAGAGCTATGTGTGTATGTATATAGCAGAGCTATGTGTGTATGTATGTGGCAGAGCTATGTGTGTATGTAGCAGAGTTATGTGTGCATGTATATAGCAGAGCTATGTGTGCATGTATATAGCAGAGCTATGTGTGTATGTATGTGGCAGAGCTATGTGTGCATGTATATAGCAGCGCTGTGTCTGTATGTATGTATCTAGCAGAGTTGTGTTGTGTGTGTATGTATCCAGCAGAGCTGTGTGTGTTTGTCTGTATGCATGTATGATGTGTATCTATGTATGTCAGTGTATATGACTGTATAGATGTGTCAGTTCTATATGTATTTTTGTGAGTTTGTCGTTAAATATGTATATGTATGTGTACGTATGTGTGTCTGCGTGTTGATGGGGCCCACTGGGACTCTTCCGCCCGGGGCCCACAAAAACCTGGAGCCGGCCCTGCACTAGGGCAAAGAAAGGACCACTGGTGACATATAGAAGGAGCAAAAATTTGGGAGACCTACTGGTACAGAACAGACTTACCAGCCACAATAAAACATGGTTGGATCGTGCCCAACCTTTAGGTAACTACAGGTGTGGGGACTGTAATTTTTGCTCCTTCCATCTGACAGCTAAAGTCCTAAATATCGGTGAACATAATTTCACCGTCAGACATTTCATCTCATGCAAGACCAAATTTGTTGTATATGTAATTTTTTGCCCTTGCTCCTTCTTCTATATAGGGAAAACCATACGCTGCCTATACGTACGTTTTCGAGAACACTACAATTCCATCTTAACAGGTAAAGGGTCCCCCAGGCTAATTAGGCACATCAGAGAACATCACGCAGGTAATCCAGATGTTCTATCTTTTGCGGGTGTATTTAAGATCACCCCATCTGGAAGAGGTGGCGATACTCATAGACAACTCTTACAGAGGGAATCGCGCCTCATTATGGACGTCAAGGCATTGGGTCCTTTGGGACTCAATGACCGTAACGACATGTCCGTTTTTCTATAACGGACACTTAGCGTGTTTAGTTTTCCTGCTCAATGATAGGAGAAAGCCCCCCAGCAGAAGTCAGATACCTTTAAACTAAAAGTAGGGCATAAAAAAGTAAAGAACAAATATAGATATTATATCAAATCCATGTACATACTTACTGTCATAAATCTTCCTCTTAAAAAGAGCACTTGTTTTGGCAGATCCATAATCGCTGATTTCGTAGTCCAGCCCGTAATTCCTTTCCCTGAGTCAGTCCTCAATCTAGAATAAGGCGCACTTAGCCCTACGGCTTCGGATATCTCGTGGCTTTTTAGAGCCGTTTATTCTCCTCCCTCTTTTGGCCCCTTTTAGCCCGATAAAACTAGTACCCCTGACGTTGAATTGGTATAAATGCTATTTGAGACCATCCTAAAAAATCAATCACCAGTCTTACTCTTTGATTAAAGCGATATCCCCAGAATAGGGAAGGTTTAGATCCTATAAGGGCTATGTGGTTTTGGCTCTCTTTTTCTTGCACAGCAGAGCGTATTCTCTTATGTATAAAGATTTTATCCTCTGAAAATAGAGTAATAAATAACCTTTAAAACGATTTAATAATAATAAAATAAAAAAACAAGTAGAAGGTAAAACATTGTTATATATTTTAAAAAAAGACCTTCTCGGTTTCAGCAGCAATGCATTTCTATTAGAAGAGGGAGCAAGTATATATGATAAATGTTTGCCATATTCCTTGCTGATAACTATCTCTATACTCTGTGTTCGTTTTCTCTATCCGACTTTGATTGATCATCTGTAATATGGATACTACTGTTACGCTGTTGTTATCTGGTATCAGCTATTTAGCTTTTTAGTTGCACCTGTCAGACTCCTCCATAAGAGGGAGGTTCATCTGACTTTGTTCATTCGGACCCGTGGAAGCACCTGTTACGGTGCGAAACGGCCGTCGTCCGGCGCCCCTGCACTCCCCCCTCCCTGGTTACATTGTAACAATGCCGCAGATTGTGCAATAAAAATTGCCGTTAATATTCACCAGTGAGTTGCCGCCATTCCTTCTCATTTGAAGCTCATATTGGATTCCTATACCTCGGCAGAGCACCACAGGGATCGGCTGGAGATCTATGATCCAAGGAGAAACTACAGACTCGTGAGTACACACCTGGGCTTGCAGTGCCTAGCCTTTTCTTTTTTATTATAGTTTGAATTTATCCTTATACGTTTCCCATTGGGTTTCTTTCGTTTTTTTCTCTTTGTTTTTCTACTTTACTGTTGATCCCCATTTGATAGGTGCTCCATGGACAATGCTACCAGGTGTGTATCTTGTCAGATGTATGCATGAATATGTCTGCACTCGATGCAAGCATGTTGCGTATTTGGAAGCCAAGGTAACTGATCTAAATAAGCAGCTTGCAACACTAAGGGGCATTGCAAACCTGGAGAGGAGTTTAGAGCTCACTGAGCTTTCTCTGGCTGGGGCCAGTGATATGGAGGAGGGTGGAAGTGGGGAAGATCAGGACCCAGCGGTAGGTAGCTGGGTAACAGTTAGAAGAAGAGGTAGGGGGAAAAGTGTCAGGGAGCCTAGTCCTGACCTGGCACAACCTAGTAAATATGCCTGTTTGGCTGATATTAGGAATGAAGGGCCTGGACTAGGGTCACTACAGCAGGATGTTGCTCCTTGCAACCAGGAAAACAACTGCTGTAGGAAGGAGGGAAATAGGAGTGCAGCAAAGCCCAGACAGATGTTGGTGGTAGGGGACTCTATAATTAGGCGGACAGACAGGGTCATCTGTCGCCGAGACCGTGAATGCCGAACAGTGTGTTGTCTGCCGGGTGCTCGGGTTCGGCATATTGTGGATCGGATAGACAGATTGCTGGGTGGGGCTGGGGAAAACCCAGCGGTCATGGTGCACATTGGTACTAATGACAAAGTTAGAGGCATGTGGAAGGTCCTTAAAAATGATTACAGGGAACTAGGAGAGAAGCTGAAGTCCAGGACCTCCAAGGTGGTGTTTTCAGAAATACTACCGGTGCCACGAGCGTCACTAGAAAGACAGTGGGAGCTTAGGGAGATAAATATGTGGTTTAGAAATTGGTGCAGGAAGGAAGGGTTCGGGTTCATGGAGAACTGGGCCGACTTCTCAGTCGGCTACAGGCTCTACGGTAGGGACGGGCTGCACCTCAATGGGGAAGGTGCAGCTGTGCTGGGGGAGAAAATGGTCAGACGGATGGAGGAGCTTTTAAACTAGGATCGGGGGGGAGGGAGGGTAGTGGAGCAAATAAGGGGATAGATAGAGCAGATAGAGACAGGGAGACGGTAGGGGTCAATGAAGGATTAGGGGGGGATGGGACATACAAGGAACGTAGGGAGGCTAGGAGTAATAAAGGTGTTAATAGGATTAAATGTCTACTGGCAAATGCAAGAAGTCTTGCAAACAAAATGAATGAATTGGAGACTCTTATGTCAACCATGGATTATGATGTGGTGGGCATTACGGAAACCTGACTGGATGAAAGCCATGACTGGGTGACAAACATACAGGGTTATAGTACATTTAGGAAGGACAGGAAAGGCCAAAAAGGTGGTGGGGTGTGTATATTTATCAAATCTAACCTAAAACCTGTGTTGTATGATGACATTGAGGGGAACAGCAACAATGTAGAGTCAGTATGGGTAAATGTACTGTCACGCTCCCCGGGTCCCCTGCTCTGCTCCCCGGCTCACCTGCCACGCTCCCCGGCTTCCCTGCGTTGCTCCCCGGTTCTTCTGTCCGGTCTCCGCCGCTTCCCGGTCTCCAGCCTCCAGTGCCTGCGGTTCCCAGGCGTCCTGGTCCCCGCTCCCGGCGCCCGTCGGCTTCTCAGCTCCAGCCCGGCTCTGCTGCTTCCTCCTCACCGCTCCCTGCCCTGGCTTCTGGCACCCGGGCCTCGCGCATGCGCATTAGGGTGCGCGCGCGGTCATTGACCCTTTCTTAAAGGGCCAGCGTCCACTAACAGGAAATTGGGCTCACAGGTACAGGGTATAAAGGGGTTAAGTGTCCAAGTGGGCGGGGCCTGTTCTTCGTGTTTCCTAAGCTAGGAGTCAGGTCTCCTTGTGTTCCTGTGAGATACTCACCTCTCTCTCTTCTAGAGCCGATCCTGCCTCGCCATCCGGTCCTGCCGAATCCCGAACCCCGAACGCTGCCTATCTGCCATCCTGACAGTCCGTTCCATCTCTGATCCTTGCGGTGACCCGTCATCTCGCTCCATCGGTTCCGGACTACGCCTGACAACATCTCGGCTTCCGAACCGGAGCTCCGTCACCCGGACTACCATCAGTGACTCCGTGGTCCCAGGGACTTCTCCATTCTACTCTTGTGCACGGACTGTCCTGCTACCAGTAGTACTCCAGCTACCGGACCCCTTACCATCATCAAGGAGTTCGGCCCAGTGGATCCACCTCCTGGGTCTGCCCGTCCACCTGGCCCTAACAGTAAGAACAGGCCATGGATCCCGCTGAAGCACTAGCAGCCATGCAGGAGGAACTCACACGCCAGCGTGAGACTCAGACCCGCATGCTCCAATTCATGTCTTCTGTGGACGCCCGCCTGAATACGCTACAAGCGTCTGTCACATCTTCAGCATCCCGGGCTTCCACTAGACAATCCACGGCTCCAGCTCCCGTGGCAGCCTCTTCGGATGCTTCCAGACTTCGTTTGGCTTCACCACCCCGGTACGCCGGAGATCCCAAGACCTGCAGGGGATTCATAAACCAATGCTCCCTCCATTTCACACAGCTGCCGCATTTGTTTGCCTCCGACCAAGCCAAGGTCGCGTTCATCATGTCCCATCTAGAGGGTGAGGCACTGGCGTGGATGAACCCCTTGTGGGAGAAGGAGGACCCTGTGACCAAGAACATCCAGGAGTTCCTGCAGGCATTTCGTGGCACCTTTGACGAGCCCGGACGCGCCTCCGCGTCTGCCTCATCTCTTCTCCGGTTATGTCAGGGGACTCTGACGGTGGGTCAATACGCCATCCGTTTTCGCACCTTGGCTTAGGAACTCGGGTGGAACAACGAGGCTCTAACCGCCGCCTTCTGGGAAGGACTCTCGGGTCGAATTAAAGATGAGCTGGCTGGTCGTGACGTACCGTCCACCCTGGATGCCCTGATTACCCTAGCGACTCGAGTGGACATTCGCTTTCAGGAGCGATCCAAAGAGGTGTCCCGTGAGAGACGTCCGGTACGGCATTCCTCGCCTCCGCAGAAGCCCGCCGTACTTCAGTCAACGGCATCTGGTGTCTCCGTCCACGAGCCCATGCAGATCGACCGTGTGCGGCAGTCTGAACAACGCCGAGCAGAGCGACTCGCCAAGGGCCTCTGCTTCTACTGCGGAGAGGGCACACACCTGCTACGCTCCTGTCCAGAAAGGCCGGGAAACTCCAAAGCCTAGGGTTGATAGGAGAGGCCACCCTAGGTGCTGGGACTCTCTCAGACCCGGTTACCTGGACTGTGCAAGTGGCAACGGGAGAGACGCGGTTCACGGCTGAGGCGTACCTCGATTCTGGGGCAGCAGGCAATTTCATCCAGCAGGCCACGGTGGACAAGTACCAGGTGCCTGTTACTCCACTCGACAAACCCCTCGTGATTGCCTCTGTGGATGGGAGACCCCTCTCTGACACCATCTCCTGGATCACCAGGCTGGTCGAACTGCGTATCGGTGCCCTGCACACCGAGAACATCGCTCTCTACGTCCTTCCACACATGTCCCACCAAATCCTGCTGGGACTTCCCTGGTTACGGACACACGAACCATCAGTCAGCTGGGGCACTGGTGAAATCACCCGATGGGGCTCTTCTTGCCATGAGAACTGTCTGAAGACCATACAACCCATCCGACGACCTCCGGTTCCAGAGTCCCTACCGGGACTGCCCTCGGCCTATTGGTCCTTCGCGGATGTCTTCGACAAAAAGGAATCAGAGGTACTTCTGCCACATCGTCCTTACGATTGTGCCATCGACCTGCTCCCGGGAACTACACCACCTCGAGAACGGATATATCCGCTGTCTCCTGCCGAAACAAGGGCCATGTCTACCTACATCACAGAGAACCTGGCAAGGGGATTCATTCGGAGATCCTCCTCTCCTGCTGGAGCAGGCTTCTTCTTCGTTAAGAAGAAAGAAGGTGACCTACGCCCATGCATAGACTACCGGGGATTAAACCAAATCACCGTGAAAAACAAGTACCCTCTGTCGCTCATCCCCAAATTGTTTGACCGGCTTAGAGGAGCTCATGTGTTCACCAAGTTGGATCTTCGGGGTGCCTACAACCTGGTCCGCATCCGCTCTGGGGACGAATGGAAGACCGCGTTCAATACTCGCGATGGGCACTATGAATACTGTGTGATGCCCTTCGGCCTGTGTAACGCACCAGCAGTCTTTCAGGAATTGGTGAACGACGTGTTCCGGGACCTTCTTTACATCTGTGTGGTGGTGTATCTTGATGACATCCTGGTCTTTTCTCCGGACCTCCAGACCCACAGAGAGAACGTGCAGCTGGTACTACGACGACTGAGGGAGAATCGTCTGTACGCCAAGTACGAGAAGTGTGTCTTCGAGCAGTCTTCTCTTCCCTTCCTGGGTTACGTCATCTCCGATACCGGACTGCAGATGGATCCGAAGAAGGTCTCTTCCATTCTCAACTGGCCTCCTCCTTCTGGACTGAAGGCAATCCAACGCTTCCTGGGATTCGCCAACTATTACCGCCAGTTCATCCCTCACTTCTCTGCTCTGACTGCTCCTCTCTCCGCCTTGACCAAGAAGGGGGCTAATCCAAAGGACTGGTCACCTGCGGCCGACGCCGCGTTTGGCTCGCTGAAGCGGGCATTTGCCTCCTCTCCTGTGCTCCACCGTCCGGAGTTAAACCGACAGTTCACCTTGGAGGTGGATGCCTCCTCCTCGGGAGCCGGAGCAGTGCTCATGCAGAAGTCCTCCTCCGGGAAGATGGTGACTTGCGGTTTCTTCTCCAAGAGCTTCTCAGCGCCTGAACGCAACTACACCATCGGTGACCGAGAACTATTGGCAGTCAAACTGGCTCTGGAGGAATGGCGCTACCTTCTGGAAGGAGCAGTGTACCCCGTTATTATTTACACGGACCACAAGAACCTGGAATACCTGCGGTCTGCTCAGCGACTGAACCCACGGCAAGCCAGGTGGTCCTTGTTCTTTGCCAGATTTGATTTCCAGCTCCATTTCCGACCCGCGGACAAGAATGTACGCGCAGATGCCTTGTCCAGGTCTTTCATGCCCATGGAGCAGGAGGAGGAGACATCCCAGCCCATCATCTGCCCTAGTAAGATCATTCCGGTGACTCCTGTCACTCTGGCCCAAATACCGCCCGGGAAGACCTACGTCTCTGAGACTGACAGGCAAAAAGTGTTACACTGGGGCCATGCCTCGAAAATAGCCGGTCATGCTGGTCAGAAGAGAACATGGAGTACGATTGTACGTCATTACTGGTGGCCATCCCTTCGCACGGACGTCGCTTCTTTTGTCTCAGCCTGCTCCTCTTGTGCCAGGAATAAGACGCCCAAACATCTGCCATATGGCCGTCTTCTGCCTCTGCCTATACCCTCAGTACCGTGGCAACACATTGCGATGGACTTTATTACGGACTTGCCATTGTCCTCCGGACACACAGTCATATGGGTCGTGGTGGATCGGTTCTCTAAAATGGCTCATTTCGTCCCTATGGCTGGACTGCCCTCTGCCCAGGAACTCACTGACGCCTATGTACAACACATCTTCCGCTTGCATGGCTTTCCATCACACATTGTGTCCGACAGAGGAACTCAGTTCACCTCCCGCTTCTGGAGGGCTCTCTGCAAACATCTGGGAGTGACTCTGGACTTTTCTTCAGCCTACCATCCTCAGTCGAACGGCCAAGTGGAACGGGTCAATCAAATCTTGACCTCCTTCCTACGTCACTACGTCAACGCCCATCATGACGACTGGTCCACGCTTCTTCCTTGGGCTGAATTCTCCCATAACCACCATGTCAGTGAGTCCTCCTCCAGCTCTCCCTTCCATGTCGTTTACGGACTTCAGCCTTCCGTCCCATTGCCTGTATCCTCTTCCTCGGATGTCCCTGCTGCTGATGCTGTAGCCCGTGACTTTGCAACCATTTGGGACTCTGTTAAGGCGTCCCTTGGACGTGCTTCCCTACGGATGAAGAGACACGCAGACAAGAGGCGTCTGGACCCTCCGTGTTTCTCTCCAGGAGATCTCGTCTGGCTTGCCTCCAAGTACGTCCGATTGAAGCTGCCATCCTACAAGCTGGGACCTCGCTACATCGGGCCGTTTAAAGTCCTCAGCAAGATCAATGAGGTCTCCTACAAGCTGCAGCTCCCGGCCACGATGAGGATACCCAACTCCTTCCACGTCTCCCTGCTCAAGCCGGTTGTCCTTGGTCCCTTCTCCGCTGCTGCCAGTTCGGCTCCTCCTCCTATTGCCGATGACGACATCTATGCGGTAAGGGATATCGTGGCCATGAAAACTGTACGGGGCCGACAGTTCTTCCTGGTGGACTGGGCAGGCTATGGTCCTGAGGATAGGTCCTGGGAACCCCGGGAGAATGTGGGTACTCCTTTGATCCGTGCCTTCCTGTCCCGGTTGCGGGGAGGGGAGCGTGGGGGGGGGGGTACTGTCACGCTCCCCGGGTCCCCTGTTCTGCTCCCCGGCTCACCTGCCACGCTCCCCGGCTCCCCTGCGTTGCTCCCCGGTTCTTCTGTCCGATCTCCGCCACTTCCCGGTCTCCAGCCTCCAGTGCCTGCGGTTCCCAGGCGTCCTGGTCCCCGCTCCCGGCGCCCGTCGGCTTCTCAGCTCCAGCCCGGCTCTGCTGCTTCCTCCTCACCGCTCCCTGCCCTGGCTTCTGGCACCCGGGCCTCGCGCATGCGCATTAGGGCGCGCGCGCGGTCATTGACCCTTTCTTAAAGGGCCAGCGTCCACTAACAGGAAATTGGGCTCACAGGTACAGGGTATAAAGGGGTTAAGTGTCCAAGTGGGCGGGGCCTGTTCTTCGTGTTTCCTAAGCTAGGAGTCAGGTCTCCTTGTGTTCCTGTGAGATACTCGCCTCTCTCTCTTCTAGAGCCGATCCTGCCTCGCCATCCGGTCCTGCCGAATCCCGAACCCCGAACGCTGCCTATCTGCCATCCTGACAGTCCGTTCCATCTCTGATCCCTGCGGTGACCTGTCATCTCGCTCCATCGGTTCCGGACTACGCCTGACAACATCTCGGCTTCCGAACCGGAGCTCCGTCACCCGGACTACCATCAGTGACTCCGTGGTCCCAGGGACTTCTCCATTCTACTCTTGTGCACGGACTGTCCTGCTACCAGTAGTGCTCCAGCTACCGGACCCCTTACCATCATCAAGGAGTTCGGCCCAGTGGATCCACCTCCTGGGTCTGCCCGTCCACCTGGCCCTAACATGTACATGGGGAGGGGAATAATGGAAAAATGCTAATTGGAGTTTGCTATAAGCCTCCTAACATACCTGAACAAATAGAGGGTGAAATGCTGGAACAAATTGAAAAGGCAGCTAATAATAATAATCGGGTTCTTATTATGGGGGATTTCAACTATCCAGACATACAGTGGGACATAGAATCTTCTGGTTCTGCTAAAAGCTGTAAGTTCTTATCTACCATTCAAGACAATTTCCTCTCTCAGATGGTAGGTGAACCGACCAGGGGAGATAATTTGCTAGATCTGGTCCTGTCAAATAGACCAGATACAATTTCAGATCTACAGGTCCGGGAGCACTTGGGCACCAGCGATCATAATATGGTAAGCTTCGACATAATATTCAATAGAACATTTCAAAGGGGGAATGCTAAAACCTGGAATTTTAGGAAAGCTGATTTCAACAAATTAAGGGAAGAGCTTAAATGTGTAGATTGGGACAGAGTCATGGTAACTGGGGATACCGAACATAAATGGGGTAAGTTTAAGGATATACTACTAGAGTCCTGTAAAAAACGTATACCCTCTGGTAATAAAATGTCCAGGAATAAAAAGAAACCACTATGGATAAATAAGACTGTACAAAGTATAATAAAACAAAAACAAAGGGCGTTTAAAATCTTAAAGGCTGAGAATACAGAAATAGCATTGCAGGAGTATAAAGATATCAATAGGCAATGCAAAAAAGAAATCAAACAAGCAAAACTAGCTACTGAAACAAAAATCGCCAATGACATTAAAATAAATCCCAAAATCTTTTATAAATACATTAATGCCAAAAGGAAAACAAAGGATAGTATCGGACCCTTAAAATATAATAACAAGTTAGTTATAGAGGACAAACAAAAGACTGAGATATTAAATAGGCATTTCTCATCTGTATTCACCAAGGAACTGACTGTACCAGGGATCATTCAACAAGTGAAAAATCAAAGTCCACCACCCGATATAATTAATTTAACACAAGATGAAGTACGCCTACGTCTGAGTAAATTAAACATTGACAAATCCCCAGGGCCAGATGGCGGGGCCTGTTCTTCGTGTTTCCTAAGCTAGGAGTCAGGTCTCCTTGTGTTCCTGTGCACAGCTTTTAAAAAAGGGCTGGATGATTTCCTCAGTACACACAACATTGTTGGTTATAAATGACTTAGTGACTAAATGTAGAACTGGTGGAGGAAGGTTGAACTAGATGGACCTAGGTCTTTTTTCAACCTAAGTAACTATGTAACTAGTGGGACTATACAAAAGTCCAATAGCCACGTTTAGGATGCCATTAGGTTCAATCAGTGTTTGCTAGTATAATGGCTTAGTAACAATGAGTTTGAGTGTGCAATGCAGGCAGAGGTGCTGCAAATATCTTTGCACTAGTGGGACTATACAAAAGTCCAATAGCCACGTTTAGGATGCCACTAGGTACACTCAGTGTTTGCTAGTATAATGGCTTAGTTATAATGATTTGGAGTGTGCAGAGGACAGGAGGGTACAGTGCCAGGGTTGTGGGTCTCTGGGTAGAGGAATGGAAGCCTGCCTTTCTATCCCTCCTAATGGGGAAATGCAGCGAGGAAATCCCTGACCTTAGCTACACAGACGCTGTCTCTGTTTTCAGGACCTGTCACCTATGGCTCTGACCCTGCCCGTACGAGCCCTTAAAAGGACTGATAGAAAGTGCTCTCCCTAAGCTGTCCAGCGCTGTGTATGGAGCGCTTACAGCAGTATCGGCGATAGGACTCAGGACGGAGCTGCGCCAGTGATGTCTGACACCAAGGACGCAGAAGAGATAATGGCGTCCGGACGGGCAGATACTCGTTTTTATAATGCAGGGACATGTGACATGGACATCCTATCACACATGCCGTTGCTTCTCTGGCTAAAAGTACACTTAGCTGTGTGTGTGTCTGGGATTGGCTGACATAATGGCCCTCCCCACTACATGCGCGCGCTTAGGGAAGGAAGACAAGGAAAAAAAAAAATGGCGATCGCCATTATCCATACAGCAGTGATCTGAATGCTCTGTTCCCGCACACTATACACTGAAATGTCATAATAGTGTGAGTCACAGAGTGACTTACACTATTACTGCGGAAAGCCAGCTATGAATTAGCTGTTTTTTTTGCTGCTAGAACCGTTCTCGAACGTATCTAGAACTATCGAGCTTTTGCAAAAAGCTCGAGTTCTAGTTCGATCTAGAACAGCCCCCAAAATCACTCGAGCCTAGAATTGGAGAACCTCGAACCTCGAACCGCGCTCAACTCTAGTCCAGACCACCGTCTGCCACCTAGTTACTTCCAAGGAGCCCGGCTCCTGACCTCCTCTCTCCTTCACTTCCAACACTACACTGGCCTACTCCTTACACTCCTGACCTCCCCTTACCAACCCCCCAAGTGGGCAACCTTATTCCACTCAGGCCATCCACTGGTGTGTCTCGTTGGTGTGGGGCAGAGTGTTCCTAGGATTTTGATTAGCTAATTTTGGCAACACCAAAAGTTAGGGACCCTTAACCAAGGAGAAGTTGGATATTGCACAGAAGGGCAGATTGCACAATACCCTGTGACGACCTGATAGGCCAGGGCATCACATTTGCTTTTGGAGCAGGTGGAGAGCGGATCTTGAAGGCTCCGTTCTCTTTGGGTCAATTGTCAGGTTGCCTGAAGCTTCTCCCTGACCTAGGGTCCACGTACCCCGTTGTGCCCTGGTCCCAGCCCGGTGATGGTACAAGGCCGCTGGCTGTCCTCCTCGACAATACTGTGCCCCTTGCCACGATCCCCTGCGACTGAGGGTCCAGCTCCTACCAGGCCCAGATCACGGTCTGCTACTTAGTACTTCCAAGGAGCTCAGCTCCTGACTTCCTCTCATTTCCAGTCTCTGACTCCAACTGTCTCTCTCCTGACACTCCTGACCTCCCCCTAACCAACCCCCCCCCAAGTGGGCGACCCTATTCCACTCAGGCCGTCCACTGGTGTGTCTGGTGGGTGTGGTGCAGAGTGTTCCTAGGATTTTAATTAGCTGCTGTTGGCAACACCATTGGTTGGAGACCCATAACCAAGGAGGAGATGGATATTGCACAGAAGGGAAGATTGCACAATACCCTCTGATGACCTGATAGGCCAAGACGTCACACAGACACAATGTGCACACCCGCACTAACACTTGGAGTGAGCTGCTGGCTCATCCAGTGTAAATTATTATCACAAGCTCTGAGCACAAAGTGGTTTTAAACTGCTACCACTTTTACTAAGTGAGTGCTGTCAGTCAAGGCAAAGGACTGACTGTCATAATGGTGCACCAAGGCATAGGCCCCTCCAAAGGTGTACCGAAGCTCCCTCATTTGAATATTAAAAATTAGATTTTTCAGAAAATATTAAAGGGATTGTCCAGTCTGGAATGACAAGTCTGCAGTCTCTCTGTGGAATCCTCCCAGCACACACACTGTGCACTGCAAGGATTCACCAGTGTCTGCATTGGGAACAGCAGTCAAGTATGCTATATGCATACTCCCAGCTAGAACCCATCTAGATGCAGTGACCTCACTCAATACAAGTGTATTGAGCGAGGCCGCACCCACTAGACAAGTTCTGACCTGGAGTATGCATTCTTGACTGCTGTTCCCTGTGTAGACACCGGCAAATCCTCACAGTACACAGTGTGCACACAGGGAGGATTCACAAGTCTACAGTCACACAGAGAGACTGTAGACTTGTCATTCCAGACCGGACAACACCTTTTAAGCTAAACAGTGATTATGATTTTTGTAATGGCTATGTCCCCTATATAAAAGTTTATGCAATTTAATTGGCATTTGGATCATAGACTCTCTTTAGGTAAACTGAAAAATAATTTCAGCCAACAAACAAACATTTTGCTTGTGCATCGGGTAATTTAACAGCCTGCTTAGTTAGATCAATATAAACGGTTTCCGATTATTGGGAGCAATGTAAATGCACCTCTAATGCGGGCTTCACACAATACGATATATCGTGCGATCGCATGTGCGATCGTACCCGCCCCCGTCATTTGTGCGTCACGGGCAAATTGCTGCCCGTGTTGCTAAAAGTCGTTTAACCCCCGTCACACATACTGATGTGCTGAGCGACGTCACTGTGGGCGGCGAACATCCACTTCCTGAAGGGGGTGGGACGTTCGGTGTCACAACGACGTCACAATGCAGACGGCCAATAGAAGCGGAGGGGCGGAGATGAGTGGGACGTAAACATCCCGCCCACCTCCTTCTTTCTGCATAGCCGGCGGGAGCCGCGGGACGCAGGTAAGCTGTGTTCATAGTTCCCGGGGTGTCACACAGTGCGATGTGTGCTACCCCGGGTACGATAAACAACCTGCGCTAAGTAAAATAAACGTTTTTTTAAAAATAAACGACGAGTACATGATACCCGATTTCTCACCGATTTGCGATCACTAGTAGGTGTCACACGGGACTACGTCGCCAACGAAGCTGGATGTGCGTCACAAAAACCGTGACCCCGATGATCTATCGCACGATAGATCGCCTCGTGTGACGCCCGCATAAGAGTCAGTAAACGTTTGGGAGTTTTAAAAATGTTATGTTTTATGCCCAATAATTCTGAGCAGATAAGTGGAAAATCTGTTCCTGAGAGCCTCAGCCACAGTTGAAAAGTCCTTTTAGAAGAGCGCAGACAGCGCAGAGTGGATGTAGTTGAAAGTCATAGTCTCATCTTCTAAGCTGTGCACTTCTAAGGGATCTTTTGAGCAATTTATGCGGGTCTCAGGACCCAGACCAGCACTAATGTGCTCAGCATTAATGGATCTAAAACATAGAAAACATGTCCTAAGAGTTAAGGTATTTTTTTAAATGTTTAATAGTGCTACTGCCTGCACCTCATCAGTACTGTGGTTCCTATATGGTCCACAGTCTGATGATGGTTGGTGACAACAACTTTTAGTATCTCCTTACCATTGTAAAAAATATACTAGGAGTTGAAGTTTTATGCCATACAATTGTATTCTAGGCTGGCGCTGCTTCTGGTGATATATTCTTGAATTGAGGTTGCTTCTAGTAATGTAGTTGTGACGCCCTGGCAAAACCAGGTAGTCACAAATAGGCCCCTGCTTAACACCTTCCCTCATAAGGAAACATACAGCCAACCAAGAAAACCCTAGTCACCCCCCTTAGGGACAGACAGACACACCAGTGGGCGTGACCAGGCAGTTGGGACATGCCCACCCAGGGGTCCAGACGGCCCAGGGCGGGAAAACAATCAGTTCAGTCAAGTACAGAGTTGCAGAGAGTTCAGTTTGGAGAGGAGTGTGGGCTGGAGGTAGGGGTTGCTCCAGCAGTGAAGTCCAAGTTGAATGGTACCAGGGTAGGAGCCCTGGTGCCTTGGTTAGGAGGCAGATAGTGGTCTCAGTCAGCAGGAGATGAGAAAACTGCTTGGTGGAACCGAGGTGGACCGGGCCAGAGTTGGAGTCCGCCGGTACCGACATGGGGAACCGACCCGGAAACCGTAGCACAAAGGGGGGTACTCGGACTCTGAAGCCAGGAACCAGAAACAAGTGAAACTGGTTAATTAACCGATTGAGGCCAGGACTAGAGGTCCTGTCCCACCCAAAGTCCCTCATAGATGACAACAGCCCACCGATTAAGGATAAGAGGTGCTGGCACGGGGGCGGCACACCCCGAAACTTGACATGGCGTCACGAACAGGATACTTACCCATCCACTTACCTTGTGGAAGTGCGCCTTGTATTGGACAGTCAGCGGTGATCAGTTGCCAAATTTTCAGAAATCGCCATTTTGGTTTTGGCACGAAAAACTACAGCTCAGCGTCCTCTTCCCCGCAAAAAAAAAGGCGCGCAAGCCGAAGCCCCGCCCCCTGGGAGCGTGGCCGGAAAGCGAAGCCGGAAGTCGCAAAACGAAACTAGCGGGCCTGAAAAAAGAGTGCCGGCAAGAGACCGAGGGGGAGAAGCGGGAAGCTGTCGGCACCACATATGGACGGCGGTGCAACGCCCGCCGCGGAAATGGCAGCGCCCATGAATGAAGCAGTTGGTGAGGAAGCTGCAGTTCCCGCTCCGCTGAGACTCCGGTGGTGACTCCCCGTGTAGCAGCTGGCGGTGACCCACATGCCACTGGAAGGATGTCGGCTCCGGCAGTCCACCCGGCCACGACGGGAGTGGCGTCCACAATTGTCGCAGGTAATGAGGCAGCGGCAGCTCCCACTCTGGCCGCAGGAGTGGAGGAGCCAGAGTGGAACCGTTTGCTGCCGGGGACCGCTGCCTGGTTAGAATGGAAGTTGACGTGGTTCTGTGTACAGGTGCGGGTCGAATCGATGCAGCAGGCGCTGAGTTGGAAGGAGGAGATGCAGAGGATGATAGCGGTGGTGTGGGCCCATGAGAAACCAGCTTTGTCAGCAGCACCCCGTCAGGATAAAGCAACCCAGACCCTCCTGGTTCCGCTGATCCATTTGGGGACAGAGCCTATCCCCGATGAGGCTGGGGAGCCCCGGATGGCTTGGCCCCAGGAACAAATGGTGCCCCCTGCAGTGCAAACCCCGTCCCCCTTGAAAGTCTACAGCCTGGGGATGTACTGCACTTGGTTCGAAAAACCCATCTCTAGGCAGCTGGGGGAGCCGCGTGGGCCCATGTGGTAGTGGTTCCCGGCTACCCACAAGTTCAGTCCCCGTTGGGACCGTCTAATGTCCCGTTTCTGCAGTTAAAAAGTTAAAAACAAGGACAATGGCTGAGAACTTGCAGGCCAACCCATAAACCATTGGGCCTTGTAAATATTCCCCAGACTGACCTTTTCACCAAACTGCAGTCTCTGGAGAGGCTGGTTGGAGGATGGGCCTGCGGTAGAGTCGGCCGAGGCCCTGTCACCTGCAACACCGGTGACTACCCTCTGAGTCAGGGGTCCCCTGGACGTGGGGCCCTTGAAAAATGAGTGCCGGGTAAGGAACTTTTTACCTGGCCCATTTGGGCAACACCCAGATCTACCCTGGACCTGAGCAAGGGGTGCCAACCTGTGTTTTAGTGGTGGCACCAGGGCTAGGTTGTTTTGGGTGGGTGAAGTGAAAAGGACCCGGTCCATCCCGTCCCGGTTATGTCTGTGCAACGTTTAAGAAACATGCCTCCCGTAAGGGAAGTAAACAAAAATATTCTTGAAATGTAAACATGTTATTATATTTGTAAAATGTTTTACCCGTTTTATCTCTTTGCAGTAAAAATAAACCGGTGGTGGTCGGACAGCCCGCGGACAGTCTGTGTTTAACCAAGGGGGAGTGTGACGCCCTGACAAAATCAGGTAGTCACAAATAGGCCCCTGCATAACACCTTCCCTCATTAGGAAACACACAGCCAACCAAGAAAACCCTAGTCAACCCTTAGGGACAGACAGACACACCAGTGAGCGTGACCAGGTGGTTGGGACACGCCCACCCAGGGGTCCAGACGGCCCGGGGCGGGAAAACAGTCAGTTCAGTCAAGTACGGAGTTGCAGAGAGTTCAGTTTGGAGAGGAGTGTGGGCTGGAGCTAGGGGTAGCTCCAGCAGTGAAGTCCAAGTTGAACGGTACCAGGGTAGGAGCCCTGGTGCCTTGGCAAGGAGGCAGATAGTGGTCTCCGTCAGCAGGAGACGGGAAGACTGCTCGGTGGAACCGAGGTGGACTGGGCCGGAGTTGGAGGCTGCCGGTACCGACACGGGGAACCGACCCGGAAACCGTAGCATAAAGGGGGGTACTCAGACCCTGAAGCCAGGAACCAGAAACAAGTGGAACTAGTTAATTAACAGATTGAGGCCAGGACTAGAGGTCCTGTCCCACCCCAAAGTCCCTCATAGAAGACAACAGCCCACCGATTAGGGATAAGAGGTCCCCGCCAAGGCCCATAGATCCCACGGGCCAGCGTCTGCGGGCACGGCTCCTTAGGCCACATCCAGCCAGGAGTGGACTCCTGAGTTTTACACTGGGAAAGTCCACCTTACACAACAGTGCAGGAATAGGATAGAGACCACCAGCTGGGTGGGGAATCCCGAACGCAACCGGCCGCGGCACCGGCCACCACCACCATTTGTGTGTTTTACTAACAGTGAGTACACCAGCACCCCCGGCGGTCGTCATTCCCCCTGCACCAGAGACATCGGGTCCCGGGGCCACCATCCCTGCCCACGGAGGGGTTAACAACTTGCTGCACAACATCTCCCCCGGGTGCCCCGTAACAGCAGCGGTGGTGTCCCACCTCACCACACACCGTGGGTGGCATCACAAACCTATTATGGCCTAGCCCGTACATCTACGTCCCCCATTTTATTCGGCGTATCCGCGAGACCCCCGGGTCCGGAGACCCTCGAGCCACCACCCCTGTAGGCCCAGATTCGAGCAGCGCCGGCTGCTGGCACGGGGGCAGCACATAGTCATGTAACAATGTGGGTTGTGGTGATTAGTCATGTGCAGATGGTGGTTCTGGTGATGTAATCATGTATCGATTGTGGTTCTGGTGATGTAGTCGTGAATTCAAGTTGGTTCTGGTAATATAGTCATGTACCAACTGAGGTTTCTGGTGATGAAGTCATGTACAAGTAGCAATATTTAATTTATTAGACTTAATAGTAGATCATTATATGTTCAATGTGCCAGACTAAAAATATAGCTGTCTCAATAGGACCATACGTCAGCCTAACAAGTATTTGACTAAAACCTAGCAGCTATCTTGTCTGACTCTCCCAAACACAGGAGCACTAACTTTGTTTAGTGCTCTTGTGTTATCCATAAGAAAGCCACTACTCGACACCTCTGGTGGTGTACTAATCTCTTAGAGAAAAAAAGAATCCGCAGTCCAAAATTGAATATGCTGAGTAGAGTTGAGCGCGGTTCGCGGTTCGAGGTTCTCCAGTTCTAGGCTCGAGTGATTTTGGGGGCTGTTCGAGATCGAACTAGAACTCGAGCTTTTTGCAAAAGCTCGATAGTTCTAGATACGTTCGAGAACGGTTCTAGCAGCAAAAAGCAGGGCTTTTTACAGCTGCAGTTTGCAGGAGCCATCGCTGGCAGCCTGCCACAAGCTGGTAACCAAGATAAACATCGGGTATCCAACCAAAGCGCTTTGGTTAGTAACCCGATGTTTATCCTAGTTACGTGCAGGAAGCCCACACTTCCCCGCTCAGCTCGCTCCGCCCCCTCCTGCCCGCGGCATGTACACACACACACACACACACACACACACACACACATACACATACACATACACATACACACACACACACACACATGGTCCCGCTCGGCTTACCTGCGGTGATGAAGTCCCGCCATCCCGACCTCAGCGCTGTCACTGTCCTCCATGGCCGCCGCTTGTCACATCACCTCTCGCTTCCGACCCGAGACTGACTAGCGGTGACGTCACGGGCCTCTCGCGAGACTTGCTGTGAAGGCGCCGGTCATTGAACTCAGTGACAGGGGCTGTCGGCAGTGCTGGAGATCAGCGCAGGTAATGTACCTCGCTGACAGCAGCACTTGTCATCCCCTGCAGTGACCTGGGCTGACCCATTGATGTTAGCTCAGGTCACTGCACTGCTCTCCCAGCCAATGGGGAACATCCTGCTCTTCATTGACTGGGACAGTGTGGATCGTCATGGCAACCCCTTGGATTACACCAGACCTGGATTTGTTTTTCATTCTAATAAATTGGTTAAAGAGGGAATGTTTTGGGGAGTGTTTTTTCAAATAAAAATGTGTTTGTCGTCTATTTTTTTTATTACTGACTGGGTTGGTGATGTCGGGTATCTGATAGACGCCTGACCTCACCAACCCCAGGGCTTGATGCCAGGTGACATTACACATCTGGTATTAACCCCTTATATTACCCCGTTTGCCACCGCACCAGGGCGCGGGATGAGCTGGGGCGAAGCGCCAGGATTGGCGCATCTAATGGATGCGCCACTTCTGGGGCGGCTGCGGCCTGCTATTTTTAGGCTGGGGAGAGTCCAATAACCATGGACCTCCCTAGTCTGAGAATATCAGGCCCCAGCTGTCTGCTTTACCTTGGCTGGTGCTCCAATTTTGGGGGTACCCCTATGTGTTTTTTTTTAAAATTATTTATTTAATTTAAAATAACAGCATGGGGTGCCCTCAGTTTTGGATTACCAGCCAAGGTGAGGTTGCCAGCTGTGGTCTGCAGGCTGCAGCCGTCTGCTTTACCCTAGCTGGCTACAAAACTAGGGGGAATCCTACGTCATTTTTTTTTTTCATTTTTTTGGCTAAATACAAAGCTACGCACCCCTTAGTGCCACATGAAAGGCACCAAAGGGTGCTCCACTTTTTCTCCACTTTTTCTCCACTTTTTCTCCATTTTTTCTCCACTTTTTCTACACTTTTTCTACATTTTTTCTCCACTTTTTCTACATTTTTTTCTACATTTTTTCTCCACTTTTTCTCCACTTTTTCTCCACTTTTTCTCCATTTTTTCTCCACTTTTTCTCCACTTTTTCTCCACTTTTTCTCCACTTTTTCTCCACTTATTCTCCATTTTTTCTCCACTTTTTCTCTATTTTTTTCTCCACTTTTTCTCCACTTTTTCTCCACTTATTCTCCATTTTTTCTCCACTTTTTCTCCACTTTTTCTTCACTTTTTCTCCACTTGTTATCCATTTTTTCTCCACTTTTTCCTCCACTTTTTCTCCACTTTTTACTCCACTTTTTCTCCACTTTTTCTCCACTTTTTCTCTATTTTTTTCTCCACTTTTTCTCCACTTTTTCTCCACTTATTCTCCATTTTTTCTCCACTTTTTCTCCACTTTTTCTTCACTTTTTCTCCACTTTTTCTCTATTTTTTTCTCCACTTTTTCTCCACTTTTTCTCCACTTATTCTCCATTTTTTCTCCACTTTTTCTCCACTTTTTCTTCACTTTTTCTCCACTTTTTATCCATTTTTTCTCCACTTTTTCTCCACTTTTTCTCCACTTTTTCTCCACTTTTTCTCCATTTTTTTCTCCACTTATTCTCCATTTTTTCTCCACTTTTTCTCCACTTTTTCTCCACTTTTTCTCCACTTTTTCTCCATTTTTTCTCCACTTTTTCTCCACTTTTTCTCCACTTTTTCTCCACTTTTTCTCCATTTTTTCTCCATTTTTTCTCCACTTTTTCTCCACTTTTTCTCCACTTTTTCTTCACTTTTTCTCCACTTTTTCTTCACTTTTTCTCCACTTTTTCTCCATTTTTTCTCCACTTTTTCTCCACTTTTTCTCCACTTTTTCTCCACTTTTTCTCCATTTTTTCTCCACTTTTTCTCCACTTTTTCTCCACTTTTTCTCCATTTTTTTCTCCATTTTTTCTCCACTTATTCTCCACTTTTTCTTCACTTTTTCTCCACTTTTTATCCATTTTTTCTCCACTTGTTCTCCACTTTTTCTCCACTTGTTATCCACTTTTTCTCCACTTTTTCTCCACTTTTTCTCCACTTGTTATCCATTTTTTCTCCACTTTTTCCTCCACTTTTTCTCCACTTTTTACTCCACTTTTTCTCCACTTTTTCTCCACTTTTTCTCCATTTTTTTCTCCATTTATTCTCCACTTTTTCTCCATTTTTTCTCCACTTTTTCTCCACTTTTTCTCCATTTTTTTCTCCATTTTTTCTCCACTTTTTCTCCACTTTTTCTCCACTTTTTCTCCACTTTTTCTCCACTTTTTCTCCGTTCTTTTTCTATGGTCGGTCTACCCATTAGCTCTGCCATGCATACTGTAGCTCTACACCTACTGCACATGTTACTTTATGATTGACATCTCTTTCGTACCAGAGCTGTCTAAGCCTACTCTGACCCCATATTTGTCATTACTATATTGTCCTTGTACTGTATTATGACATTTGTATCATGTGTTTCATTTTTTGCTGTGTTGCAATTTTTTTGCTGCATCCCAATTGTACCTCTACATTGTTCGAGTTTATGTTATTGTTCTCTCACTCTTATGTGATACTGATTATTGTCATTTTTCATGATTACATGCAGATAAGTCCAATCTGACGAAGGCTCAGGCCGAAACGTCATTTGTAACTTGTTTTGGACAAAAACATATATGCTTATGAAAAAAAATGTTTTTCTTAATACGGACCAATAAAGAGTGATTTTGCATTACTATCCGTTGTGACTTACTGACTTAAGCCCGCTACACACGCTTCAATATATCTCACAATCCATCGTTGGGGTCAAGTTGTAAGTGACGCACATCCGGCATCGTTTGTGACGTATCTGCGTGTGACAGCTACATGCGATCAGGATTGAACGCAAAACCGTTGATCGCAAACACATCGTATCATTCTCTAGAATTGAGCGTTTTGTTGCAAGAACCTAGTCAATTGTAACGTGTGACATCCCTCATACGATTTTGTTGTCTGATGCTATGTGCGCAGGTGTGCGCTCTGCACTGCAGCTTAAAAAAGGTCTGCTTCAGAGCGCAGCTGAAAAGCTGCGTTCTGAAGCGCCTCACAATGTCTGTCATGCACTAATCTCTGTCAGTCCGTCACTATCTCTGTCCCTCACTCTCAGTCCATGTCAGTCTATCCCCCTCTCTCATATACTCACCAATCCCCGATCCCTGGCGCTGCACGGCATTCACACTGCTCCGGCGGCTTTTACTGTTTTGAAAAAGCCGGCCGCCCATTAAACAATTTCGTATTCCTTGCTTTCCCCGCCCACCAGCGCCTATGATTGGTTACAGTGAGACACGCCCCCACTCTGAGTGACAGGTGTCACACTGCACCCAATCACAGCAGCCGGTGGGCGTGTCTATACTGTGTAGTGAAATAAATAATTAAATAATTAAAAAAAACGGCGTGCGGTTCCCCCCATTTTTAAAACCAGCCAGATAAAGCCATACGGCTGAAGGCTGGTATTCTCAGGATGGGGAGCTCCACGTTATGGGGAGCCCCCCACCCTAACAATATCAGCCAACAGCCGCCCAGAATTGCCGCATACATTAGATGCGACAGTTCTGGGACTGTACCCGGCTCTTCCCGATTTACCCTGGTGCGTTGGCAAATCGGGGTAATAAGGAGTTATTGGCAGCCCATAGCTGCCAATAAGTCCTAGATTAATCATGTCAGGCGTCTATGAGACACCCTCCATGATTAATCTGTAAATTACAGTAAATAAACACACACACCCGAAAAAATCCTTTATTAGAAATAAAAAACACAAACATATACCCTGGTTAACCACTTTAATCAGCCCCAAAAAGGCCTCCATGTCCGGCATAATCCAGGATGCTCCAGCGTCGCTTCCACCGCAGCTGCATGGAGGTGACCGGAGCCGCAGTAGACACAGCCGCTCCGGTCACCTCCACGCAGCTAATGAAGACAGCCGTGCGATCAGCTGAGCTGTCACTGAGGTTACCCGCGGCCACCGGTGGATGCAGCGGTGGCCGCGGGTAACCTCAGTGACAGCAGCTGATCGCGCGGCTGTGTTCATTTGCTGTGTGCAGGTGACCGGAGCGGCTGTGTCTGCTGCGGCTCCGGTCACCTCCATGCAGCTGCGGTGGAAGCGACGCTGGATCATCCTGGATTACGCCGGACAAGGAGGGCTTTTTGGGGCTGATTAAAGTGGTGAACCAGGGTATATGTGTGTGTTTTTATTTGTAATAAAGGATTTTTTCGGGTGTGTGTTTATTTACTGTAACTTACAGATTAATCATGGAAGGTGTCTCATAGACGCCTGACATGATTAATCTAGGATTTAGTGGCAGCTATGGGCTGCCAATAACTCCTTATTACCCCGATTTGCCAACGCACCAGGGTAAATCGGGAAGAGCCGGGTACAGTCCCAGAACTGTCGCATCTAATGTATGCGGCAATTCTGGGCGGCTGTTGGCTGATATTGTTAGGGTGGGGGGCTCCCCATAACGTGGAGCTCCCCATCCTGAGAATACCAGCCTTCAGCCGTATGGCTTTATCTGGCTGGTTTTAAAAATGGGGGGAACCGCACGCCGTTTTTTTTAACTATTTAATTATTTATTTCACTACACAGTATAGACACGCCCACCGGCTGCTGTGATTGGGTGCAGTGTGACACCTGTCACTCAGAGTGGGGGCGTGTCTCACTGTAACCAATCATAGGCGCTGGTGGGCGGGGAAAGCAGGGAATACGAAATTGTTTAATGGGCGGCCGGCTTTTTCAAAACAGTAAAAGCCGCCGGAGCAGTGAGAAAGCCGTGCAGCGCCGGGGATCGGGGATTGGTGAGTATATGAGAGAGGGCTGGTAACTTCAGTTACTCAGGAGATTAGCGGTCACCGGTGAGTCTTCACTGGTGACCGCTAATCAGGACGCGACACAGACAGAGCCGCAGCATGACAATGAAGTCGGGTGAAGTTCACCCGAGTTCATTCTGACAGTGCGGCTCTGTCTGTGTCTGCTGTCATCTGCCATTCAGCTCTGCTACATGGCTGTCTGTATCTGCTGTTAGCGGCCATGTAGCAGAGCTGAATGGCAGATGACAAAGTAAAAACGCATCCCTACACATTACACACGCTTGGCAAGTCAATAAATAAAAAAAAAAAAAGGTGCCCAATGCATACGTCACAGAACACATGATCTAAAGGATCGCACACACAATTGACCAATTTAACATAGACTACTAACGCTCGTGTGACAGCAAATGAACGACCAACGTGAAATCTCATAGATCCCGTATGCAACCTGGGCGTGTCACATCGCAAATGCGATTGTACAACTAATTGCAACGTGTAAAGTGGGCTTTAGTCTGGGAGATTTAGAGTGCTGAGGTTACTCACTAATTTTATCTATTATTACCTCTGAGCACCTATATACCAGTGAGCAGAGCTTCCTCTACAGTAGTTCTCCTGATTAGGCATGCCCTTACCTCATGAGCAGGGCATTGCAGCTTTGGTAGCAACCATTACGACATGGACTCTGCTGCTGTGGACCCGAGAAGAGTGAGTGCAGATTCATTGCACCCACACTCCTCACATGAAGGGTCCGCACTCCTAGAAAATGGGGGATACGTTCCCTGAGTGTCTCCCCCCCATATTCTAGACGGTCCAGAGTCGTCGTGGGACCCCTTTATTTTTTTTCTTACAATAAATTGGTGAAAGAGGAAATGTTTTGGGGACTCTTTTTTCAAATAAATTTCTTTTGTCGATTTTTTTTTTTTTTTGTTAGTACTGACAGTTTATGATGTTGGGTATCTAATAGACGCCATGACATCACAAACTGCTGGGCTTGATCTCAGGTGACTTTACAGCTAGTATCAACACGATTTATTACCCCGTTTGCCACTGCACCAGGGCACGGGATGAGCTGGGGTGAAGCGCCAGGATTGGCGCATCTAGTGGATGCGCCACGTCTGGGGTGCCTGCGGCCTGCTATTTTTAGGCTGTGAAGGCCCAATAACTATGGACCTTCCCACCCTGAGAATACCAGACCACAGCTGTCCGCTTTACTTTGGCTGGTGATCCAATTTGGGGGGGACCCTACTTTTATTGTGTAATTATTAATATTTATAAAATAATTATAAAAAAGAGCCTGAGGGGACCTCTACATTGGATCCCCAACCACGGTAAAGCTGCCAGCTGTGGTTTTCAGGCTACAGCCGTCTGCTTTACCCTAGCTGGCTATCAAAAATGGGGGGACCCAACGTCATTTTTTTTTTTAACTATTTTTTAAATAGAAAAAATTAATGGGCTTCCCTGTATTTTGATTGCCAACCAAGGTAACGGCAGGCAGATGGGGGTGGCAACCCATAGCTGTCTGCTTTATCTGCGCTGAGAATCAAAAATACCGCGGAGCGCTACGTCATTTTTTTAAAGATTTATTTTTACAGCACTGTGATGTCCAGCAACCAAAATACAGGGAAGCCCATTTTGTTTTTAGTTATTTAAATAAATAATTAAAAAAAATATATATGGGCTCCTGCTGCATTTTTTGTATTGCTAGCTAAGGGTATTCCAAGCAGCTACTGGCTGCTAACCCCCACTGCTTGATGTTACCTTCAATGGCAATGGAAAATCCAGGGAAGCATTTTTTTTTTTTGCCAAAAAACTACAAAAAAAGGACGTGAGCTTCGCCATATTTTTGTACGCTAGCCAGGTATAGCAGGCAGGTGCTGGAAGAGTTGGATACAGCGCCAGAAGATGGCGCTTCTATGAAAATGCCATTTTCTGAGGCGGCTGCAGACTGCAATTCGCAGCAGTGGGGCCCAGAAAGCTCAGGCCAACCTGTGCTGCGGATTCCAATCCCCAGCTGCCTAGTTGTGAAATTCATGAAATAATAAAAAAAGGGCTTCCCTTAATTTTTGGTTCCCAGCGGGTACAAATAGGCAACTGGGGGTTGGGGGCAGCCGTACCTGCCTGCTGTACCTGGCTAGCATACAAAAATATGGCGAAGCCCACATAATTTTTTCAGGGGGCAAAAAACTTCTGCATACAGTCCTGGATGGAGTATGCTGAGCCTTGTAGTTCTGCAGCTGCTGTCTGTCTGGAGAAGAGCAGACAGCAGCTGCAGAACTACAAGGCTCAGCATACTCCATCCAGGACTGTATGCAGAATTTTTTTGCCCACCAAAAAAATGACGTGGGCTTCGCCATATTTTTGTATGCTAGCTAGGTACAGCAGGCAGCCACGGGCTGCCTCCAACCCCCAGTTGCCTATTTGTACCCGGCTGGGAACCAAAAATATAGGGAAACCCGTTTTTTTTTAATTATTTCACTTATTTCATGAAATAATTAAAAAACAAATGACGTGGGCTTCGCCCCATTTTTGTGTCCAGCCGGGTACAACTAGGCAGCTGGGGATTGGAATCCGCAGCACAGGCTAGCCCGAGGTTTCTGGGCGCCTCTGCTGCGGATTTCAGTCCGCAGCCGTCCCAGAAAATGGCGCTCTCATAGAAGCGCCATCATCTGGCGCTGTATCCAACTCTTCCAACAGCCCTGGAGCCGGGTGGCTTGTTGGGTAATCATGAGTTAATACTGGCTTTGTTTTACTAGCCAGTATTAAGCCAGAGATTCTTAATGTCAGACACGTTTGACCCGGCCATTAAGAATCTCCAATAAAGGGTTAAAAAAAAACACCACACAGAGAAAAAATACTTTAATAGAAATAAATACACATGCACATTAGAGACTCCATCTTTATTACCCCGTCAGCCCTCCACGATCCTGCTTTTCTGTCTTCTTTCTAGTGTAGTAGTAGTGACAATTGTAGTGAGGAAGGATGAGGTTCACCAGCTCATCACTTGGGGCTGGGGAACCTCATCCTCACTACAATGCTCACTACAATCGTGCAGCCTTCACTCCGTGAGTGATCAGTGCTGGCTGTCAGCGGTAACAGCGGTAACGCTGACAGACGCGTTACCATAGCAATGGTGCTCTCGGAGCCGCGGTTAGCGGTGACACACCGCTAACTGCGTTGCTATGGCAACGGTGATCTCCGTTAATGACCGGCTGGGTCAGCCGGTCCCTAACGGAACGGGGAGTCGACCGTGTGCTAGAGCATGTCGCCGGTACACGGCGATACACATATGTGCACCGTGTACCGGAGAGATGCACTCGCAGGTCCTACATGACGTGTCATAGTCATGTGACCAGTCTGTAGCCAATGAGATACTAGCCACGTGACTGGTCACATGGCTATTTTGACGTCACGATAGGTCCTGCATCTCTGCTGGCAGTGCCGGTCGCCGGGAGGATTCAGCGATCATCGGATGGAATAGTGGCAGGAGACAGAGTGCAGAAGGGATCGCGGGGACCGGTAAGTGTTATGGCAATGTTTATTAACTGTTTGTGTACATTTATCATGCATTTTTATGTGTTTGTTATTGCCTCCCATTATAGCCTATTGGCTCGAGTTCGGTTCGTCGAACGTTCGACGAACCGAACTCGAACGGGACCTCCGTTCGGCGAACCGACCTCGAGCCGAACCGGGACCAGTTCACTCATCTCTAATGCTGAGTCCTTATCTCCCTGACAATCATTAGGGTAAGAACGCACTTTGCTTTTTACCTGCTTTTTACCTGCTTTTTCAACTGCAGCGTTTAATGCCAAAATGGATGTGTTCTGCTTTTCAAGCAAAGTCTATGGGAATTTGGGTTTCTAAACCGCACTTTGCAGTTCAAAATGCTGCCTTTTTGTGGCAGACATTTGGGCAAAAACTCAGCTTTGCAGTTCAAAACTCAAATGGCAAAAACAATTGACATGTCAATTGTTTTTGCCATTTGAGTTTTGAACTGCAAAGCTGAGTTTTTGCCCAAATTTCTGCCACAAAAAGGCAGCATTTTGAACTGCAAAGTGCGTTCAAGAAAACCAAATTCCCATACACTTTTCTTGAAAAGCAGAACACATCCATTTTGGCATTAAACGCTGCAGTTGAAAAAGCAGGTAAAAAGCCAAGTGTGTTCTGACCCTAAAGGGTACTTTACACGCTGCGACATCGCTAGCGATCTCATTAGCGATGTAAAATTCTAGATCGCAAGTGCGATCTTTCGAGATCGCACATAGGTCATTTTACGCATGTGCGATCTAGAATTTCACATCGCTAATGAGATCGCTAGCGATGTCACAGCGTGTAAAGTACCCTTTAGACTTTCGGTGTCAGGACTCTGGTTTTTCTGTCTATCCTGTTTGGGCTTTTTGCCCTTTTCCAAGATAGTGTCCCCTGCGTCATTCTTCTCCATGTGTTCTGTGTCCTCTTGCCTTTATAATTCCAGTCCAGGCTCCAGTCCTCTGCTTGAGTATTCTGCCTGGTTTCCTCCTCCTAGTGGTGTCTCAAGTTTCTCCATCTACCCCAGCAAAGTCTGTGTGACTCGCCAGTTGCTGCTCATCAGAGGTTCTGCCAACGTCTGCCTCCTGCTGATTCCTGCTTCTGATGCCTAGCCCCTTCTGCGGTTCTTGCCTGACCCGCCTTGATTTCACGTAAGCTGGCCTGTTCTGCTACTTGTTTTTTGGACACTTGTAAATTGCTTTAGTATTTGTTTTTTGGACACTTGAAAGTTGCTCTACTACTTGTTTTTTGGACACTTGCAAATTGCTCTGCTACTTTTTTTTCCCCTTGTTTGTTTTTCACGCATGTTACAATATAAACTTTATCACCTATAAACTGGGTTCAGTTGTGTCATTGCTCCACGCAAACAGATTCCTGAGTAATCCATTATAATTATTACAGTCGGTCAACCTGTCTATCTGAGTTTAGTGTGTATATGAGCACCTTAACTACGATCTAAAGCAGTCATGGCGAACCTTTCACAGGCCGAGTGCCCAAACTGTAGCCCTAAACCCATTTTTTTTCCCGAAGTACCAACCAATACTATTATGTAAATAATTGATTTTAACCTTAAGGTACCGTCACACTAAGCAACATTGCTAGTGTCGCGGGCGGAGGAGGGGACTCTGCGCTCTCCCACTGCTCGGGTCCGGCTGCTGCTGCTGCTGCTCGGTGGTGGCTCGAGCGGTGGGCCGGATCCCGGGGACTCGAGCGGCGTTCCTCGCCTGTGAGTGAAAAGGGGGTTTGATTGTGGGGATTTGATATTGTCCGTGACGCCACCCACGGTTGTGGTGAGGTTTGTGACACCACCGCTGCTCTGGACGGGGATCCCGGGAGCGATGGCAGGGAGCAGCCTGGAAGTTAATTCTCCCCTCCGTGGGTAGGGGATTGGTTGTCCCGGGGCCCGGTGATGGGGTAAGGATGGATGGAAGGCGGGTTACGGGGCCTGGTGAGGTGCAGGGTCGCGGAGGCAGCGCTGTGCCGCACGGCACGGTGGTACTCACTCAGCCAATGATGTACACAGAGTCTGTGGTAAAACAAGCAGCTGGATGGACGGGTCCCACAGACGGCTGCGGTGTTGCTCCTCCCGGCAGGTTGATGGTGACTGCCTTTCCCTGCACCTGTGTAGTGTGTACGGTTCCAATGGGTTCCCACTGGTAACCCGCTCCCCAGCTTGGATATGTGCTGAGGGAGCCCCTTTTGCCCGCAGGCTCTGGCCCTGGGAACTTTAGCATTGGCGGTGACTGTGTTTCCCTCTCACGGTTGGACTGTTGCCTTCTATCGGGACTTGGCTGCTGGGAAACCCAGGAGGTTCCCTTTGCTAACGGATTTGACAAATTGCACGGCGACTCCTAGCCTTGTCGGGGTCCGTAAGCCCCTGCCGGATGGTGCTGGCTTCTCTTTGCGTACCGGTCCGGTACCGCCAGGCCACCGCCCGTCCACGGTCCTTACGGCTAGCTTCAATAGGCCTCTCCTGCAGACGGTCACCACCGTCTGCCAACCTTGCTGTTCCATCCGGGCCACACACCCGGACCAACTTCAGACTCCTCAACTGCCACTTCACTTCTACCACTCTTCTCCACTGCAAACTATCTGCTCTCTTTTCCCGCTTCCAGGACTGTGCACTCCTCGGTGGGCGGGACCAACCGCCTGGCCCACCCCCTGGTGTGAGCATCAGCCCCTGGAGGGAGGCAACAAGGGTTTTTGTCTGACTTTGGTGTGCCTGACCGGGAGTGTGGGGTGTGTTGGTGTAGTGCTTGTGACGTTCTGGCTTGCCCAGGGCGCCACATTCCCACTTAGTAAAATGCAGACCGTCCGCGGGCTGCCGTCCATCACCGGTTTTATTTTCACAACTGAAGAAGATAAACGGTAAAACATATAAACACATTTTTTCAATCTTCCCACATCGGGAGGCACATACTTAAACGTTGCTAACGGTAACGGCTTCCGCTCTCTCCCACCCAAGCAACCTGGCCCTGATGCTGCCCCTAAGCAAACGGGCAGCACCCCTTGACCCCAGTCCAGCACAAGTTACCCGAGCGGGTTCTGTCCTTTTCAGGGGACCCACATCCATGGGGAACCCCTGAAACCCCCGGAGGATCGCCACTGGTTGCGGTAGTGGCGGGCCTGGGCCATCACTTCCCTCCAGGCCCATCCTCCAAATCAGCCTCTCCGAAGGCGGTAACGGTTTAGCCAACATTTTTATTTACATGCCACTTAGTTTGTGGTTGCCCTGCCAGTTCTCGGGCTTGTCCGTAGCAGTTTCTACACATTGATTGCAAACAGTCCCCGTGGGGACAACAGTGCTTCGTAGCCAACGGGCTACAACAAACAAAACTGTAGGGTCCCAACGGAGACTTGCCGTAGGGTCCCAACGGGGACTGTCAGCTGGGTCCCAGGGGCCATCCACAACACCTGGCTCCGGTACAGCTTCCTCCTGCAGCTTTCCCACAGTCCACTACCGAACAGCATGAGCCCCCAACGCCACCCTCACACAGGGGTGACACTGTCCCACAGGACTCCATTTTCAGCTGCCGATGATGCGGGTACGACTGCTCCTCCAACCGGACTCCTTAGCCTTGAGGGCCGTCTGGAACGTCAGCAGAGTCCCAATGGGGACCAACAGCAAGGTAACCGGAAACCGCTACCATGCTCTAACTTCCCTTTCTTAATCAGAAATCCCGCGGCGCAGCTGCCTTTGCTGCCGCTCCCGGTGCGGAGCACTTTCTGCTTGCTCCGGTTCAGGCGCTGTGGGGGACGGGCTCAGCCGGAGTCCCCCTGTGCCGGCTACGACTGGTACCTTCGGTAATGAGGGACCCCGCTGTGACATGGCCTGCTCTGCCTCCTGGCAGCTGCATCCCCGCCGTGCCTCCGGTGCATCTTTGCTGACGGGCTCAGCCTTCGGCTTCTTCCATGGAAGCGGATCAGGGCGGTCACAAGCTTCTGCTGCAGGTCGGTCCGCCGGGGCGGATTGGCAGGGTACCGCTACCGGTGGTGGTGGTAGCGGGCCTAGTGGCGGGGCAGCAGCAGCCAACACGGGTAGCGGGGGAGGTAGCAGGGCGAGCGGGTATGGACCGGGTCCCTCGGCCGTGATGACCGACCCACTAGTGGTACAGGGGCGTGGGTCACTTACCCTCCCTTCCAAGACTCCCTCCACCTCGCATCTCCGTATGGTCGCCACCACTTCCGCCATGTCGGCCTCAAACTCCTCCAGGAGGAGCTGCATGCAGACCCGCAGACGGCTGCTTAGCTGGACGGTCCGGACTTCTACCCACGCTGCGGTGCCAGGCACGGGGACCACGGTGTAGTCGGTCGGACTCAGCATCCTTAGCAACGGCCTCTTCCAGGAACCAGTAAATGGCCGCAGGGTCCAGGCGTCCCTACTTCCATAGCCGCAGGCTACATGCGGCCAGACGCCATTGGTCCCCCTTAGTTTCCTTCCAGTACCTCCTCTACGGGGGCGGGGTTTCAGCCTTCACGCTTCTACTGCTCGAGGAGACGCTCGAGCGGGAATCTTTCGCGCCCAAGATGGTGGCTTCACAAATTTTTCGGCCGGACACCTCCGGAGGTCACAAGGCGCACCTCTACCTGATGGCAGAGCGGTAAGATCCTGTTCGTGACGCCAAGTTGTCGCGGGCGGAGGAGGGGACGCTGCACTCTCCCACTGCTCGGGTCCGGCTGCTGCTGCTCGGTGGTGGCTCGAGCGGTGGGCTGGATCCCGGGGACTCGAGCGGCGTTCCTCGCCCGTGAGTGAAAAGGGGGTTTGATTGTGGGGATTTGATATTGTCCGTCACGCCACCCACGGTTGTTGTGAGGTTGGTGACACCACCGCTGCTCTGGACGGGGATCCCGGGAGCGATGGCAGGGAGCAGCCTGGATGTTAATTTTCCCTTCCGTGGGTAGGGGATTGGTTGTCCCGGGGCCCGGTGATGGGATAAGGATGGATGGCAGGTGGGTTACGGGGCCTGGCGAGGTGCAGGGTCGCGGGGGCAGCGCTGTGCCGCACGGCACGGTGGTACTCACTCAGCCAATGATGTACACAGAGTCTCCGGTAAAACAAGCGGCTGGATGGACGGGTCCCACAGATGGCTGCGGTGTTGCTCCTCTCGGCAGGTTGATGGTGACTGCCTTTCCCTGCACCTGTGTAGTGTGTACGGTTCTAATGGGTTCTCACCGGTAACCCGCTCCCCAGCTTGGATATGTGCTGAGGGAGCCCCTTTTGCCCGCAGGCTCTGGCCCTGGGAACTTTAGCATTGGCGGTGACTGTGTTTCCCTCTCACGGTTGGACTGTTGCCTTCTATCGGGTCTTGGCTGCTGGGAAACCCAGGAGGTTCCCTTTGCTAACGGATTTGACAAATTGCACGGCGACTCCTAGCCTTGTCGGGGTCCGTAAGCCCCTGCTGGATGGTGCTGGCTTCTCTTTGCGTACCGGTCCGGTACCGCCAGGCCACCACCCGTCCACGGTCCTTACGGCTAGCTCCAATAAGCCTCTCCTGCAGACGGTCACCACTGTCTGTCAACCTTGCTGTTCCGTCCAGGCCACACACCCGGACCAACTTCAGACTCCTCAACTGCCACTTCACTTCCACCACTCTTCTCCACTGCAAACTATCTGCTCTCTTTTCCCGCCTCCAGGACTGTGCACTCCTCGGTGGGCGGGACCAACCGCCTGGCCCACCCCCTGGTGTGAGCATCAGCCCCTGGAGGGTGGCAACAAGGGTATTTGTCTGACTTTGGTGTGCCTGACTGGGAGTGTGGGGTGTGTTGGTGTAGTGCTTGTGACGTCCTGGCTTGCCCAGGGCACCACACTAGCAACATCGCTAGCAACATCGCTGCTGAGGCACAACTTGCTAGCGATATTGCTGTGTGTGACATCCAGCATCAACCTGGCCCGTGCTGTGAGGTCGCTGGTTGTTGCTGAATGTCCTGGACCATTTTTTAGTTGTTGCTCTCCCGCTGTGAAGCACACATCGCTGTGTGTGACAGCGAGAGAGCAAATGTGGCTCCCTGGACAAGCCAGGACGTCACAGGTACTGCAACAACACACCCCACACCCCGGCTAGGCACATCAAAGTCAGACAAAAATCCTTGTTGCCTCCCTCCAGGGGCTGATGTCCACACCAGGGGGTGGAGCCAGGCAGTTGGCCCCACCCACCGAGGAGTTCACAGTCCTGGAGACGGGAAAAGGAAGTCAGAGTAGTGCAGTTCAGTTTAGAGAGTTGAAGAGTGAAGTGGTAGTGGAGCAGACTGACCGTGTCCGGGTGCGTGGCCCGGGCACATACAGCAAGGTTGGCAGACGGTGGTGACCGTCTGCAGGAGGGGCTGATTGACGTGAACCGTAAGGACCAGGGACGGGCGGTGGCCCGCCAGTACCGGATCGGGGAGCGAAGAGAAGCCAGCACCATTCGGCAGGGCCTACGGACCCCGACCAGGCTTGGAGTCGCCGTAAAACCGGTCAAATCCGTTAGCGACGGGAACCTCCGGGGTTTCCCAGCAGTCAAGACCCGATTGAAGGCAACCGCTCAAACCGTGAAGGGAAATACACTCACCGCCAAGGCTACAGTTCCCAGGGCCAGAGCCTGCGGGCAAAAGGGGCTCCCTTAGCATCCATCCAAGCTGGGGAGCGGGTTACCGGTGGGAAGCCATCAGAACCGAGAACATAACACAGGTGCAGGGAAAGGCAGTCACCGCCAACCTACAGGGAGAAGAACTACCGCAGCCATCTGTGGGACCCGTCCATCCAGCCGTTTGTTTTACCGGAGACTTTGCATTCATCATTGGCTGAGTGAGTACCACCGTGCCGTGCGGCACCGCGCTGCCCCCGCGACCCTGCACCTCACCAGGCCCCGTAACCCACCTGCCATTTTTCCCTCACCGGGCCCCAGGACAACCAACCCCCTACCCACGGAGGGGAAGAACAACATCTAAGCTGCTCCCTGTCATCGCTCCCGGGATCCCCGTCCAGAGCAGCGGTGGTGTCACAACCTCCCCACAACCGTGGGTGGCGTCACGGACAATAAATCCCCAAAACCATTCCCCTTTTCACTCACGGGCGAGGAGCGCCGCTCGAGTCCCTGGATCCGGCCCACCACTCGAGCCACCGAGCAGCAAGCGAAGCAGCAGCAGTGCCGGACCCGAGCGTGGTGAGCGCAGCGTCCCCTCCCCGCCCGCGACACAACAACTGAATGTGCAGTAAGTAGGGAGCCGGCTTCTGTGGATGCTGGTAACCAATGTAAATATTGGGTAACCAAGAAGCCCTTTCCTTGGTTACCCGATATTTACCTTCGTTACCAGCGTCCGCCGCTCTCACGCTGTCAGTGCCGGCTCCCTGCTCCCTGCACACATAGCCAGACTACACATCGGGTAATTAACCCGATGTGTACTCTGGCTAGGAGTGCAGGGAGCCAGCGCTAAGCGGTGTGCACTGGTAACCAAGGTAAATATCGGGTTGGTTTCCCGATATTTACCTTAGTTACCAAGCGCAGCATCGCTTTCACGCGTCGCTGCTGGCTGGGGGCTGGTCACTGGTTGCTGGTGAGATCTGCCTGTGTGACAGCTCACCAGCAACCCGTGTAGCGACGCTCCAGCGATCCCTGCCAGGTCAGGTTGCTGGTGGGATCGCTGGAGCGTCGCTTAGTGTGACGGTACCTTTACCTTTGCAGTCTTCTCATCAGCAGCGGGCATCACGCTCATGCGTGCTTACCACACATTGAAGCTGAGCCCCTGCTCTTTCCAGACACAGCAGTTGGATTGATCTTTCTGGAAAAAATTGCAGCATATTAGACAGAGACTTTAGCATGGAATGCAATCAGATTTCACCCTGTAATCCACATCTACATTTCAAAGTCTGAACATCCTGAAATCCCATAAAGACGTACGAGTTGCTCCCCTCCCCCTTCATTGGTGTAGTTCTGTCCCCCTTCTTGGCCACTTCTTGGTAAACGTGTCCCCCATCCTGATAAATATTTCCTACATTCTGGTATATTTGTCCCCATCATGGCCCCATCCTGGTAAATATACCCCATTCCTGGTAAATGTCCTCCATTCTGGTAAATGTACCCCATCCTGGTAAATGTACCCCATCATTGTAAACGTACCCCATCCTGGCATGTTCCCCCATCCTGGTAAATGTCCCCTTTCCTGGTAAACGTACCCCATCCTGATAAATGTCACCCTTCCTGCTAAATGTTCCCCATCCTGGCATTTTTCCTCATCCTCGCATGTTCATGTACCCCCATCCTTTCATGTTTCCCCCTATCCTTTCTTGTTTCCCCCCATCCTGGTAAATGTATCCCCCATTCTGGTAAATGTACCCCTTCCTGCTAAATGTACCCCATCCTGGCATGTTTCCCCCATCCTTGCAGCCATGTTTCCCCCCATCCTTGCATGTTTACCCCCATCCTTGCATGTTTCTCCCCATCCTTGCAGTCATGTTTCCACCCATCCTTGCAGTCATGCTTCCCCCCATCCTTGCAGTCATGCTTCCCCCCATCCTTGCAGTCATGCTTCCCCCCATCCTTGCAGTCATGCTTCCCCCCATCCTTGCAGTCATGTTTTCCCCCATCCTTGCATGTTTCCCCCATCCTTGCAGCCATGTTTCCCTCCATCTTTGCACGTTTCTCTCCATCTTTGCACGTTTCCCCCAACATTGCACGTTTCTCTCCCTCTTTGCACGTTTCTCTCCATCCTTGCAGCCATGTTTGCCCCGTGCTCTGTATGCCCCGTGCTCTGTATGCCCCGTGCTCTGTTTGCCCCGTGCACTCCGTGTTTGCCCCATGCACTCCGTGTTTGCCCCGTGCACTCCGTGTTTGCCCCGTGCACTCCGTGTTTGCCCCGTGCACTCCGTATTTGCCCCGCGCTCTCCGTGTTTGCCCCGCGCTCTCCATGTTTGCCCCGCGCACTCCGTGTTTGCCCCGCGCACTCCGTGTTTGCCTCGCGCACTCCGTGTTTGCCCCGCGCTCTCCGTGTTTGCCTCGCGCTCTCCGTGTTTGCCCCGTGCTCTCCCTGTTTGCCCCGTGCTCTCCATGTTTGCCCCGTGCTCTCCATGTATACCCCGTGCTCTCCATGTATGCCCCGTGCTCTCCATGTTTGCCCCGTGCTCTCCATGTATGCCCCGTGCTCTGTTTGTATGCCCCGTGCTCTGTTTGTATGCCCCATGCTCTGTTTGTATGCCCCATGCTCTGTTTGTATGCCCCGTGCTCTGTTTGTATGCCCAGTGCTCTGTTTGTATGCCCCGTGCTCTGTTTGTATGCCCCGTGCTCTGTAGGTTTGCCCCGTGCTCTGTAGGTTTGCCCCGTGCTCTGTAGGTTTGCCCCGTGCTCTGTATGTTTGCACCGTGCTCTGTATGCCCCGTGCTCTGTATGTTTGCCCCGTGCTCTGTATGTTTGCCCCGTGCTCTGTATGTTTGCCTTGTGCTTTGTATGCCCCGTGCTCTGTTTGTATGCCCCGTGCTCTGTTTGTATGCCCCGTGCTCTGTTTGTATACCCCGTGCTCTGTAGGTTTGCCCCGTGCTCTGTAGGTTTGCCCCGTGCTCTGTAGGTTTGCCCCGTGCTCTGTAGGTTTGCCCCGTGCTCTGTATGCCCCGTGCTCTGTATGTTTGCCCCGTACTCTGTATGTTTGCCCCGTGCTCTGTATGTTTGCCTTGTGCTTTGTATGCCCCGTGCTCTGTACGTATGCCCCGTGCTCTGTATGCCACGTGCTCTGTATGTATACCCCGTGCTCTGTATGTATGCCCCGTGCTCTGTATGCCCCATGCTCTGTATGCCCCGTGCTCTGTATGTATGCCCCGTGCTCTGTATGTATGCCCCGTGCTCTGTATGTATGCCCCGTGCTCGGTATGCCCCGTGCTCTGTATACCCCGTGCTCTGTATACCCCGTGCTCTGTTTGCCCCATGCTGGCACTGCCCCCCACACCTTGGCACAGACGCACACAGCTTTTAAAAATTTAAAAAAAAAACCCTCACCTTCCAGCACTCATTCCTCTGCTGCGCGCCGCTGAGACATCAGTAACTTCAGTTCCCGCGCGGCCACAAGACACCGGTGCCACCTACTGACGCTCCTCCGTCTCTTAGGCAACAGGCCTGTGTACCGCCCTGAGAGGGGCCCGGCCGCTTCTTCCGTTTGCTCAGGCCGAGCCGCTCAAGGTCCGGGCTCGGGTTGTCGGTGGCACGAGCGCCTCCGGACCGAGGGCCACGCCGCTCTGTTAAGGGGGGAAGGCGGTAGGGTGGTGGTGGTGCGGGACGAGGCGCGCAGCCGGGTGGGCCGCGCTGTTGTCCTACGGGTCGTGACGCCACCCACAGGTCGTGGTGACGGGATGCACTACCGCTGCGGCTGGAGCGAAGGCGGGCTCGTCCAAGATCGATGTTGCGGCCGCAGCCTAGATGTTAGCCCCTCCATGGGTAGGGGCGGTGTGTCCCGGGGCCCGGTGGTAAGGGCTCGCTGGCGACGGTGTTGTTGTCGGAATGCAGGGTGCCGTGCTGCGGTGCAGTGTCGTGCCCGGATGGCACTGGTGTACTCACGATTAATTCACACTCAGAGTCACTGGTAAACCAAAGTTCGGGTATGGTCGGGTCCCGCAGCGGGCTGCTAGTGTCCCCTGTGAAGTTGATGGTGGCCCCTTTCCCTTGCACCTCTTGTTGTGGTTTTTCGGCTCCCCTGCCTGGACAGTGGTAGCCCGCTCCCTGGCGCTGAGCCGCCGGAGGAGCTCCCGGCTGCCCGCAGGCGCTGACCCGTCGGGTGTCCGGCCCTTGGCGGTGGCACCCACCCGGAATCGGTGGGCCTCTGCCCTCCCTCGGGACCCTGGGTGTGGATGAACCCGTGAGGTCCAGCCAGCAATCAGTCAATTTGCCTAGACTCAGTGGCTTCTAAGCTAGGACGGGGTCCGAGCACCCGGTTTACGGCGCTCCGGCACACGGCTGACTCCCCGGTTCAGAGCCGGCGGGCTCCAACCCCGACCCGGTCCCCACGGTTCCACCGGTTGCTGTACCGGTACTCCTGCAGACGGCCACCACCGTCCACCTGCCCAACGTTTCAAGAGGCCCAGGCTCTTACCCGAGTCCCCAACAGCTACACAACTCCGCTCCTCCCACTGTCACACTCTACAACTGTTCTTCTAAACTGTTTGTATTTCCTGCCTCAGGACAGTAGTCAGTCTCCTCGGTGGGCGTGCCTTTCCACCTTACTCCACCCACCTGGTGTGCCCTACTGGCCCTGATGGAGGTATCAGGTCTCCCTTTCGGGTGACGGGTGTGTCCTCACAGGGGATGGGGGTGTGTGTATAATGTGGTAGGTGTTATTACCTGTGACCCCTGGGGTCCAGGGCGTCACACCTGCGGCACAGGAGAGGGGGAGTGTCAGAGGGAGGAGAAATGTCTCCTCTGCTAAACACCACTTTGAACTGCCGTCGCGATCACACCGATAGTTCAAAGTGGCTTAGTGTGGCGACAGCAAAAAGGGCTCTGCGTGCCCAGTCTGGCTTGCGTGCCATAGGTTCGCCATCACTGATCTAAAGGGTATATGCACACAATGTCTTTTAAACATCTGCAAATCCTTTGTTTTTCATTCAAAGAACAGTTTAGGAGTGGTCACACTGGCATCTTTTTTTTTTTTTTTTGTCCTAATGCAGATTTTTTTGCTTCTTTCTAACATCTTTTGGCTGCTGTTTTTTTTTTAAATTGAAATTGTGTTAAAAAACAGTCTGCAATTTCCTAACGGTAGCAACCCAAAAAATGGTTTGGTTACCTATTTTAACCGTTTAGTGTCTTTGAAACCCTGAAACTTACAAGAAGCTCAAAAGACTGAACAAGTGCAGCTGTTCATTCTTTTAGAGCTTTTTCAAGCAGTAGATCTGCGACCCAAACCAAACTTTGATCTATACTTCGGTCAAACCCAAACATCCTCGGGTCCGCTCATCCCTAGAGATAATAGGTTAGAAAATAACTCTAATTGTGACACAATAAGTAATTACTTTCAAATTAATCCAATTTATATACATCATACAATGCAAATAAGAATAGATAGGTATAAATATTACAATTTATTGGCATCTTTTCTATTCTGCTTATGTAGTTTAATCTAATATACAGTTAGGTCCAGAAATATTTGGACAGTGACACAATTTTCGCGAGTTGGGCTCTGCATGCCACCACATTGGATTTGAAATGAAACCTCTACAACAGAATTCAAGTGCAGATTGTAACGTTTAATTTGAAGGTTTGAACAAAAATATCTGATAGAAATTGTAGGAATTGTACACATTTCTTTACAAACACTCCACATTTTAGGAGGTCAAAAGTAATTGGACAAATAAACCAAACCCAAACAAAATATTTTTATTTTCAATATTTTGTTGCGAATCCTTTGGAGGCAATCACTGCCTTAAGTCTGGAACCCATGGACATCACCAAACGCTGGGTTTCCTCCTTCTTAATGCTTTGCCAGGCCTTTACAGCCGCGGCCTTCAGGTCTTGCTTGTTTGTGGGTCTTTCCGACTTAAGTCTGGATTTGAGCAAGTGAAATGCATGCTCAATTGGGTTAAGATCTGGTGATTGACTTGGCCATTGCAGAATGTTCCATTTTTTTGCACTCATGAACTCCTGGGTAGCTTTGGCTGTATGCTTGGGCTCATTGTCCATCTATACTATGAAGCGCCGTCCGATCAACTTTGCGGCATTTGGCTGAATCTGGGCTGTAAGTATATCCCGGTACACTTCAGAATTCATCCGGCTACTCTTGTCTGCTGTTATGTCATCAATAAACACAAGTGACCCAGTGCCATTGAAAGCCATGCATGCCCATGCCATCACGTTGCCTCCACCATGTTTTACAGAGGATGTGGTGTGCCTTGGATCATGTGCCGTTCCCTTTCTTCTCCAAACTTTTTTCTTCCCATCATTCTGGTACAGGTTGATCTTTGTCTCATCTGTCCATAGAATACTTTTCCAGAACTGAGCTGGCTACATGAGGTGTTTTTCAGCAAATTTTACTCTGGCCTGTCTATTTTTGGAATTGATGAATGGTTTGCATCTAGATATGAACACTTTGTATTTACTTTCATGGAGTCTTCTCTTTACTGTTGACTTAGAGACAGATACACCTACTTCACTGAGAGTGTTCTGGACTTCAGTTGATGTTGTGAACGGGTTCTTCTTCACCAAAGAAAGTATGCGGCGATCATCCACCACTGTTGTCATCCGTGGACGCCCAGGCCTTTTGAGTTCCCAAGCTCACCAGTCAATTCTTTTTTCTCAGAATGTACCCGACTGTTGATTTTGCTACTCCAAGCATGTCTGCTATCTCTCTGATGGATTTTTTCTTTTTTTTCAGCCTCAGGATGTTCTGCTTCAACTCAATTGAGAGTTCCTTAGACCGCATGTTGTCTGGTCACAGCAACAGCTTCCAAATGCAAAACCACACACCTGTAATCAACCCCAGACCTTTTAACTACTTCATTGATTACAGGTTAACGAGGGAGACGCCTTCAGAGTTAATTGCAGCCCTTAGAGTCCCTTGTCCAATTACTTTTGGTCCCTTTAAAAAGAGGAGGCTATGCATTACAGAGCTATGATTCCTAAACCCTTTCTCCGATTTGGATGTGAAAACTCTCATATTGCTGCTGGGAGTGTGCACTTTCAGCCCATATTATATATATAATTGTATTTCTGAACATGTTTTTGTAAACAGCTAAAATAACAAAACTTGTGTCACTGTCCAAATATTTCTGGACCTAACTGTATAAAGCTGTGTGTGTGTGTGTGTGTGTGTGTGTGTGTGTGTGTGTGTGTGTGTCCGCTAAAGGAATCTGCACCATCGCATTTACAATCACGAAAGTTTGTACAAACACCCCATGTGACTCAGGGAATGTCATAGACTATGTTTTGACCGGAAAATTTAACCCCGCAGTTAAGGCCGCTTTACACGCATGACCGATATCGCTAGCGTGGGTACCCGTCCCCATTGGTTGTGCGACATGGGCAAATCGCTGCCCGTGGTGCACAACATCGCCCAGACTCGTCACACTACTTACCTGCCCTGCGACGTGACCGGCAAAACGCCTCCTTTCTAAGGGGGCGGTTCGTTCAGCGTCACAGCGACGTCACAGCTGCGTCACTGAACCGCCGCCCAATATAAGCGGAGGGGCGGAGATGAGTGGGACGAACATCCCGCCCACCTCCTTCCTTCCGCATTGCGGGCGGGATGCAGGTAAGGAGAGATTCCTCGTTCCTGAGATGTCACACGTACCGATGTGTGCTGCCGCAGGAACGAGGAACAACTTCGTTACTGCGGCAGCAACGATATTTGAGAATGGACCCCCATGTCACCGATGAGCGATTTTGCACGTTTTTACAACGATGCAAAATCGCTCAAAAGTGTCACACGCAACGGCATCGCTAAAGCGACCGGACATGAATCCCAAATTCCGTGACCCCAACGAGATCACTTGAGCGATGTTGCAGCGTGTACAGCGGCCTTTACTCTCCAAAAAACCTGCCTCCATTAAAGTGAATGGCGCTGCTAGGTACAGGTTATTAATAGGAGCTCTGATTAGTTGCTATAGGAACAAAATAAATTGTTAGTATAAGAAGCTTATGTGTGATGTAATAAGATGTCGGTGGGGAGACGTATATGTGCCACCCCTGCAGCGGTTGAACCGCTCAGATCCGAGGGTGATTGCTAGTGGCTCGAGGGTCTCCGGACTCGGGGGCTAGGGGCCACACTCCAAATGAAGAAGGGGCTATTTACAGGGGAGATATAGTTCATGATGCCACCCGTGGTGTGCGATAATGGGGAGTACTGCCGCTGCCGTTGGGAGTACCCAGGGTGATGGAGAGGGGCAGCCAAGTGACAACCCTCCACGGGTAGGGGATTACCCCGGGACTCAGGATGGTGCCGTGGGAATGCAGGGGCTCGCAGACTCACCGGTTGCAGGGGTTAATCGGGTACTCACTCAGAAGAATGTGTGGCGTCCTGGGCAAGCCAGGTCGTCACAAGAACAACACCAACACACCCCACACTCCCGGTCAGGCACACCTAAGTCAGACAAAAACCCTTGTTGCCTTCCTCCAGGGGCTGATGTCCACACCAGGGGGTGGGCCAGGCGGTTGGTCCCGCCCACCGAGGAGTTCACAGTCCTGGAGGCGGGAAAAGGAAGCAGTTAGTGAGGAGAGATTAGTTTGGAGGTGAAAGTGAGAGGAAGGAAAGTGGCAGTTAAGCAGCCTGAAGTTGGTCCGGGTGTGTGGCCCGGACAGATCAGCAAGGTTGGCAGACGGTGGTGACCGTCTGCAGGAGTGGCCTATTGGAGCTAGCCATAGGGACCGTGGATGGTCGGTGGCCCGGCGGTACCGGAAGAGAAGAGAAGCCAGCACCACCCGGCAGGGGCTTACGGACCCCGGCAAGGCTAGGAGTCGCCGTGAATTTGCCAAATCCGTTAGCGAAGGGAACCTCATGGGTTTCCCAGCAGCCAAGTCCCGTCAGAAGGCAACCGTCCAACCGAGAGAGGGAAACACAGTCAACGCCAAGGCTAAAGTTCCCAGGACCAGAGCCTGCGGGCAAAAGGGTCTCCTTCAGCACCCATCCAAGCTGGGGAGCGGGTTACCGGTGGGAACCCATTGGAACCGTTACACTACATAGGTGCAGGGAAAGGCAGTCACCATCAACCTGCCGGGAGGATAAACACCGCAGCCGTCTGTGGGACCCGTCCATCCAGACATGTGTTTTACCGAGAACTGTGTCCTCATCATTGGCTGAGTGAGTACCACCGTGCCGTGTGCACCTCGCCAGGCCCCGTAACCCGCCTGCCATCCATCCCTACCCCATCACCGGGCCCCGAGACAACCAAACCCCCTACCCACGGAGGGGAGAACTAACAACCAGGCTGCTCCCAGTCATCGCTCCCGGGATCCCCGTCCAGAGCAGCGGGGGTGTCACCAATATCACCACAACCATGGGTGGCGTCACGGACAATAACCAAATCCCCACAATCCAATCCCCACCCTTTTCACTCACGGGCGAGGAGCGCCGCGCAAGTCCCCGGGATCCGGCCCACCGCTCGAGCCACCACCGAGCAGCAGCAGCCGCAGCAGCAGCGGCCGGACCCAAGCAGTGGGAGAGCGCAGCGTCCCCTCCTCCGCCTGCGACAACTGCAGACACTGACAACGTGGTAAACCAAGTCTCTGAATGCTGTTTTTCTTGAGGGGAGCTCATCCGGGTGCCGTCCCCTGTGGTACTGCCTAGTGGTCTGTGGCCTCTCTCCTGGCACCTAGGTTTGGATGGTCCGTTGTGGCCCGTCAGCCTAAAGCTTTCCGGGCCCCACTACCTGCTGTGGCTAGCAAAGGAGCTTGCTCTCAGGGGCTCACGCTTGGGATTTCAGTGGGCTGCTTTTCTTGGAGAGTCCTATCCCCCTCGTTGTGCTAGTGCCCCCGATTTCTGAGCTGGTGGGAACAGTCCATAGAGGCCCTGTCCTCCGCAGGTTAATTGCCGGGCTGCTCGCAGATTCTCCCAGACCTATGGTCTGTGTACCCCGACGTGCCTTCAGTCCCAGCCCGGCTGTTGAACTGTGGCTACTGGCTATCCTTCGAGATCAGCCCAACACCCAGTCACAACCTCCCATGACTGGGTCGCCGACTCCTCCAGGTCCAAACCACTGTCTGCAACCTAGGATACTTCTCCCCTGGGAGCTCCAACTCCCAGCTTCCTCGAGCTCCTCACTGCTCGAGGGCTACCACTGCTCTCACTTGTCACCTCCCACCTCCCTGCCTGACCCCTAGGTGGGCGGCCCTATTCCAGCTTAAGAAGCCCACTAGTGTGCCTGGCAGGTGTGGTGCACGGTGTCACTAGGATTTGTGAATGCTGGTGGAGGCAGTACCACAAGATGGGGACCTAGAAACATGGGGGTTGAGCCCTGCACGGGGAAATAAAGATTGTGCAGAACCCTGTGATGACCTGACTAGTCCAGGGCATCACAAAGAGAGACAGACAGACATAGGCACAGATAGAGTAAGAGGCAGACAGGGAAAGAGACAGAGAGACACAGTCAAAGAGACAGGCAGAGGCAGACAGACACAGACAGACAGGGAAAGAGACAGGCACAGACAGACAGGGAAATAGACAGGCAGACAGGAAAAGAGACAGGGAAAGAGACACAGACGGGGAAAGAGACACAGACGGGGAAAGAAACAGACAGACACAGGGATAGAGAGACTGATGCAGAGACAAACAGAGACAGAGAGAGAGACACAGAGACATAGACACAGACAGACATGGATAGAGACAGAGACACACATGGATAGAGACAGACACACAGAGAAAGACAGACATGGAGAGAGCTAGAAAGACAGAGACAGACACACAGAGAGAAAGAGACAGACACACAGAGGCAGAGACAGACAAAGACAGAGAGAGAGAGAGACAGAGACAGTTACTATCCCAGGCAACGCCCGGGTACTACAGCTAATAATTATATAAATATAAAATACAGTTCTACTTCAATGCTGCTATGATAATTTCCCAGCTGTATCCTTGTATCAAATTTTAGACTGCCAATGTCTTAATATGATTGGCTTTTTGCGACAATTCTGATATTTAATGGCCTCTAAATATTTATATAACTGTCACTTAATGAACTGGTTTTAGTATGATTGATCCCATTCCACTGATAATATCTTTTGTAATCCATCCATGTTCTAATGTTATAAAGGGACCTATGAATGTTGCATTTTGATGCAAGACTATAAGAATAAATCAGGGGTATGTGAAAGTTTAAATCTTTTAAGTTTTGGTCTTGTAAGTGCTGACCTATTGGTAAAGTTATATTTACAATAGGGACATAGATACATAAGCAGAACAGCTTGTGCATTGGAGATGTAAGATAATTCTTCATGAGCTTTCCAAAGACATACCATATTTGTCAGCCTATAAGATGTACCAGACCATAAGATCCACCAAGATTTTAGGAGGAGGAAAATAGGGAAAAAACTTAGAAGCAAAAAATGTGGTCATGATGCACTGTTATGGGGGAAATCTGCTGCTGACACTTTTATGATGGTAATGTCCCCCAATACTGTACTAATGTCCCCCATCATGTGCACCTTAAAAATATATATGTCCCCATCTGTCTGGTATATATCTTCCCCTTCCTAGTATATATGTCACTCATCTTGGGCCTATCCTGCTATATATATATATTTTTTCACAAGAGTGAAAAATGTAAAGGGGTCTGAATACCTTCTGCACTCACTTTACAGTATATACCATGATGAGGAACATATACACCAGGATGGGGAACATACGGTATACATCAGCATGGGCCCAGGATGTGGCACATCATATATATATATATATATACATATATATATATATATATATATATATATATATATATATAATGTGCCACATCCTGGGTCCATACTAATGTATACCGTATGTTCCCCATCCTGGTGTATATGTTCCTCATCATGGTATATACTGTACAGTGAGTACAGAAGGTATTCAGACCCCTTTACATTTTTCACTCGTTTCATTGCAGCCATTTGGTAAATTCAAAAAAGTTCATTTTTTTTCATTAATGTACAATCTGCACTCCATATTGACAGAAAAAAAAACAGAAATGTAGAAATGTTTGTAAATTTATTAAACAAGTAAAATTTAAATATCACATGGACCCTTTGCTCAGTATTGAGTAGAAGCAGTCTTTTGAGCTAGTACAGCCATGAGTCTTCATGGGAATGATGCAACAAGTTTTTCGCACCTGGATTTGGGGATCCTCTGTCATTCTTTCTTACAGAACCTCTCCAGTTCCATCAGGTTGGATGGTGAACGTTGGTGGACAGCCATTATCAGGTCTCTCCAGAGATGCTCAATTGAGTTTAGATCAGGGTTCTGGCTGGGCCGGTCAAGAATGGTCACAGAGTTGTTCTGAAACCACTCCTTTGTTATTTTAGCTGTGTGCTGAGGGTCACTGTCTTGTCAAAAGGTGAACCTTCGGCCAAGTCTGAGATCCAGAGCCCCTCTGGAAGAGGTTTTCTTCCAGGATATCTCTGTACTTGGCCACATTCTTTTCTCCTTCAATTGCAACAAGTTGTCCTGTCCCTGCAGCTGAAAAACACCCCCATAGCATGATGCTGCCACCACCATGTTTCACTGTTGGGATTGTATTGGGCAGGTGATGAGCAGTGCCTGGTTTTCGTCACACATACCTCTTAGAATTTTCACCAACAACAGCTCATCAGATCAGAGAATCGTATTTCTCATAATCTGGGAGTGCTTCATGTGTTGTGTGTTTTTTTTTTGCAAACTCTATGCGGGCTTCAGTTATAGTTGACTTTATGGAACTTTCTCCCATCTCACTACTGCATCTCTGGAGCTCAGCCACGGTGATCTTGAGGTTCTTCTTTACGTCTCTCCCCAAGGCTCTTCTCCCACGATTGCTCAGTTTGGCTGGACGGGGAGGTCTAGGAAGAGTTCAAGTGGTCCAAAACTTCTTCCATTTAAGGATTATGGTGGCCACTGTGCTCTTAGGAACCTTGAGTACTGCTGAAAAAATGTTTTGTAACCTTGGCCAGATCTGTGCCTTGCCACAATTCTGTCTCTGAGTTCCTTTGGCAGTTCCTTTGATATCATGATTCTCATTTGGCCTGACATGCACTGTGAGCTGTGAGGTCTTATATAGACAGGTGTGTGCCTTTCCAAATCAAGTCCTATCAGTTTAACTAAACACAGCTGGACTCCAATGAAGGAGTAAAACCATATCAAGGAGGATCACAGGGAAATGGACAGCATGTGACTTAAATATGAGGTTCTGAGCAAAGGGTCTGAATACTTATGACCATGTGATATTTCAGTTCTTCTTGTTTATTAAATTTTCAAAAATGTCTACATTTCTGTTTTTTTCTGACAAGATGGGGTGCAGAGTGCACATTAAAGAGAAAAAAAAATTAACTTTTTTAAATTCACCAAACGGCTGCAATGAAACAAAGATTGAAAAATGTAAAGGGGTCTGAATACTTTCCATACCCACTGTATGTCCCTCACCCTGTGCCCATCCTGGTGTGTGTGTTCCCCTTCTGGTGTATATATTCAACATCCTTGTGTATATATTCCCTATCCAGAGACCATGTCCCCCAGCCTTATGTATATGTTACCCATTCTGGTTTATATGTCTACCCATCCTGGTATATATATAGTCCTTATCTTGGGCCCATCCTAGTATATATGTCTGCCATCCTGGTATATATGTTCCCCATCCTAATATATATCCCTCATGGTGGGCCCATAATGATATATATGTTCCTCATCCTGATGTATATGTTTCCCATCCTGGTATATATATCCCCCATCCTGGTATATATGTTTCGTATCTTGGGACCACTCTGATATATATGTCCAGCATCCGGGTATATATGTCCACCATCCTGGGCCCATCCTAGTATACTGTATATGTCCCCAATCCTGGTATATATGTCCCAGATCATGGGCCCAGTCAGATATATATGTCCCCCATCGTGGTATATATGTTTCGTATCTTGGGCCCACTGTGATATATATGTCCAGCATCCGGGTATATATGTCCACCATCCTGGGCCCATCCTAGTATACTGTATATGTCCCCAATCCTGGTATATATGTCCCAAATCATGGGCCCAGTCAGATATATATGTCCCCTATCGTGGTATATATGTTCCCCCATCCTGATATATTTTTATATATATATATATATTATATATATATATACACAAGCTGTAGTACCCGGGCGTTGCCCGGGATAGTGACTGTCTGTCTTTCTCCCAGTCTCTGTCTGTGTCTCGCTGTCTGTCTCTTTCCTTGTCTGTCTGTTTCTATCTCTCTGTATTTGCATCAGTCTTTCTCAATCTCTGTATCTGTCTGTCTCGCTCTCTCTCTGTCTCTCTCTGTCCGTCTGTCTCGCTCTCTCTCTGTCTCTCTCTGTCCGTCTGTCTCTCTGTCCGTCTGTCTCTCTGTCCGTCTGTCTCTCTGGGCGGCTGTCTCTTTGCCTGGCTGTCTCTTTGACCGGCTGTCTCTTTGACCGGCTGTCTCTTTGCCCGGCTGTTTCTGTGCCTGGCTGTCTCTTTGCCCGGCTGTCTCTTTGCCCTGCTGTCTCTTTTCCCTGCTGTCTCTTTTCCCTGCTGTCTCTTTTCCCTGCTGTCTCTTTCCAGGGCTGTCTCTTTCCAGGGCTGTCTCTTTCCAGGGCTGTCTCTTTCCAGGGCTGTCTCTTTCCCCGGCTGCCTCTTTCCCCGGCTGCCTCTTTCCCAGTCTGTCTCTCTATGTCTGTCTGTCTATTGTTCTGTCTCTCTCTATCCGTCTATCCTATCTTATACTAACAGTTTATTTTGTTTCTATAGCAACCACTGACAGTTGCTATTTATAGTCTATAGCTCCCAGCTCCATTCAGTTTAATATATGGAGAGAAGGTATGCACACCAGTGACTATGCAAGGGGAATACATGTAATAGCAGAAACTGCTGTGTGAATACTGACATGAAAAATTCAATAGCTATATGTAAGAATGAAATGTGAAAAATGGAACCTGCATTACTGCCATGAACATATGAATAAAGAGAAATTTAGCTACTGAATTGATCAATGCAAAAGAGCCCCAACACTACGCCAAAGTATTTCTCTACGTTGGGGTCCCTAGCTTGTGTGTGTCCTCTCATGCAGTTAAAAAACTTACCGTGTATGGGAAGCTGAGACCCAGGCTATATATACGTATCATGTGGATTGGCAATAGGTGTGAGTGGGGTGGGTTCACAAACGAAAAACTACTAACAAATAAGGAATAACGTTTGGAACTCCATTCTATGTCCACATGATACGTATATATAGCCTGGGTCTCAGCTTCCCATACACAGTAAGTTTTTTAACTGCATGAGAGGACACACACAAGCTAGGGACCCCAACGTAGAGAAATACTTTGGCGTAGTGTTGGGGCTCTATTGCATTGATCAATTCAGTAGCTAAATTTCTCTTTATTCATATATTCATGGCAGTAATGCAGGTACCATTTTTTACATTTCATTCTTACATATAGCTATTGAATTTTTCATGTCAGTATTCACACAGCAGTTTCTGCTATTTCATGTATTCCCCTTACATAGTCACTGGTGTGCATACCTTATCTCCATATAGTGATTTTTGTAAGGTTTTTGCACCCAGTTCAGACATAGAATGGAGTTCCAAACGTTATTCCTATTTGTTAGTTGTTTTTCGTTTGTGAACCCTCCCCACACACACCTATTGCCAATCCACATGATACGTATATATAGCCTGGGTCTCAGTTTCCCATACATGGTAAGTTTTTTAACTGCATGAGAGGACACACACAAGCTAGGGACCCCAACGTAGAGAAATACTTTGGCGTAGTGTTGGGGCTCTATTGCATTGATCAATTCAGTAGCTAAATTTCTCTTTATTCATATATTCATGGCAGTAATGCAGGTTCCATTTTTTACATTTCATTTCAGTTTCAGTTTCAGTTTCTGCTATTACATCTATTCCCCTTGCATAGTCACTGGTGTGCATACCTTATCTCCATATAGTGATGGTTTTTTTTAGGTTTTTGCACCCAGTTCAGACATAGAATGGAGTTCCAAACGTTATTCCTTATTTATCCATTCAGTTTAATGGCTGCAGGATTTTTGTAGAGTAACTGGAAAGCACAGGGCTAAAGTTTCCCACCCAAACATAGTCTGTGACGTTCCCTGAGTCACATGAAGTGTCTGTGCAAAATTTCATGATTGTAAATGCGACAGTGCGGATTCCTTTAGCGGACACACACACACACACACACACACACACACTGAGCTTTATATTAGATATATATACATATATATATATCCTCAATCATGGGCCCCCCCCGTTATGCTGCTTTTTTATAACACCAAAAAAGTGATCCTACTCCCCTTCCCTCTGCTCCCCCATATCCGCCGTCTTATTCTGATGCTAGTAACTGACTTTGGCGTGTAAGCGACAGGCAGTTCATGATGTCATCTCAGTCCCACAATGATGTCAGCTGCCAGATATTCCAAAATTAATATTCACTACTCCCCACGCCCGTAATACCATCCACCTCTCGGCGCTTGTGTCAGTGATAGCAAAAATCACAGTCATTTACCATCACTGACCTTGGTGCTGAGAGGTGGGCAGGATTATGGGAGTGAGGAGCAGTGAATATTCATTTTCTTTAACAGCGGACACACGTGATTGCCACACTCCTGCCTCCTCCAGCCTTCTGCAACCTTGTTCCTGACACTTATGACATTCCTCACAGCAAGCCAGGTACATTTTGGACTAATAAGACTCACACCCACTTTCCTCCCAAAATGCGGGAAAAAAAACCTGTCTATAGTTTTCTGGCCTCATAAAATTCTGTAAAGGCTTTCTGCAAAAATGTGAGCGATATATAAAACCGCATAGCAAAGTTTGTAAATAAGTCTCTATTTTTAGCTTTTGTCTATAAGATTTATTTTTTTATAAAAACATTATGAAACATTTCCACTTTTTTGGGGCATTGTAACTATTATATGATATCTCACATTCAGCTAAATCATATCTCGTAGTGTGTAGTTAAAGGGAATAGGTTAGCTGATCTTTGCAATTTAATCTGAATATCATAATGTAGAGCCTGAGAGCTAGACTCCAGGGATGTGTCACCTATTAGACTGTGTGCTGTAGTTTCAATGCAATCAGTGTTTTATCATAAATAGATTAATGCTACCTTAAAACATGGCTTGTCTAAAGCGGTCAGGCAAATTTGTTTAATCCTACCCTCATCACTGATTAGCAGCCAGCTGACAATTCACAGTGGCCACCGGCTGCTGTTAGTCAGTGGTCTGGATAGGGTTAAAAAACACAGCCCAGAAGTCTTAGGGGTACTTTGCACACTACGACATTGCAAGCCGATGGTAGCGATGCCGAGCGCGATAGTCCCCGACCCCGTTGCAGCTGCGATATCTTGTGATAGCTGCCGTAGTGAAAATGATCGCTACGGCAGCTTCACATGCACTTACCTGCCTTGCGACATCACTCTTGCCGGCGAACCGCCTCCTTCCTAAGGGGGCGGGTCATGCGGCGTCACAGCGACGTCAGATGGCAGGCAGCCAATAGAAGTAGGGGGGCGGAGATGAGCGGGATGTAAACATCCCTCCCACCTCCTTCCTTCCTCATTGCAGCCGGGACACAGGTAAGGCAATGTTCCTCGCTCCTGCGGCTTCACACACAGCGATGTGTGCTGCCGCAGGAACAAGGAACAACATTGTAACATCAGTCCTTCCGAAATTATGGAAATGACTGACGCTACACCGATCCTAAGATTTCGACGCTTTTGCGCTCGTTAATCGTAGTAAAAACGATTCACACACTCCGATGTCGACAGCGACGCCGAATGTGTCACTTTCGATTTGACCCCACCGACATCACACCTGCGATGTCGTAGTGTGCAAAGTACCCCTTAGGGTACCGTCACACTTTGATAGGAGCGGGTAATGTAGTCTAGTGTAAAGGTACCGTCACACTTTAGCAACGCTCCAGCGATCCCACCAGCGATCTGACCTGGTCAGGATCGCTGGTACGTCGCTACATGGTCGCTGGTGAGCTGTCAATCAGGCAGATCTCACCAGCGACCAGTGACCAGCCCTCAGCCACCAGCGACGCGTGGAAGCGATGCTGCGCTTGGTAACTAAGGTAAATAACGGGTAACCAAGTGCTTGGTTACCCAATAATTACCTTGGTTACCATCGCACACCGCTTAGCGTGGCTCCCTGCACTCCTAGCCAGAGTACACATCGGGTTAATAAGCAAACCACTTTGCTTATTTACCCGATGTGTACTCTGACTACGTGTTGCAGGGAGCAGGGAGCCAGCACTGGCAGCCTGAGAGCGGCGGGCGCTAGTAACCAAGGTAAATATGGGTAACCTAGCAAAGCCCTTCGCTTGGTTACCCAATATTTACCTTGGTTACAGCTTACCGCAGGCTGCCAGAAGCCGGCTCCCTGCTCCCTGCACATTCAGATTGTTGCTCTCTTGCTGTCAAACACAGCGATGTGTGTTTCACAGTGGGAGAGCAACGTCCAAAAAATGAACCAGCACTGTGTGTAATGAGCAGCGATTTCACAGCAGGGGCCAGATCGCTGCTCAGTGTCACACACAGCCAGATCGCTAATGAGGTCACTAGTGCGTTGCAGCGATCTCGCTAGCGATCTCGCTATGTGAGAAGTTCCCCTTAGCCTTACTACATTTCCGTTAAACAAAACAGTGATGCATGAAAACTTCACTGAGCAGCCCAGTAAAAAAAAAATCACTGAAATCAGGCTCTCTTGCCCTATATTATGCTGTTTTTAGATTATCTATAAAAAAGATCAATACTCCAATCTAAAAATGAACTTTTAATATGTCATCTAAAAGCATACACTTGAAAGATAGCCTCATAGCATCTGGACATTGCCACAGGCCCTGATACAAGGGTGCAGTATGTTGGAGGAATTATGTGGCATTGTAGAGCCCCATAGCACCTGGATATCTCTACAAGCCTTGGTATGAGGGTGTTTTATTTTGGAGGACTAATGGGAGACTTGGAAACCCATAAAAAGGGATTTTATCCACCCACTGATGGAAGGTAACATTTTTTGAAGCCTCCTGAGGAAACCCAGAAAAATTTCACAGGGGAAATGTGGCACCCCTGACCTGGTCAGGCACCACAGAGTATTGCACCCATATTGGGGCAGTGCTTCCAGGTAATCTCCAAAGGCCAGGATGAGGTGTGCACACACACAAATACATAGTGACCAGGTCTCCCACACCACTAGAAGGGACCCTTGGGTAGCCAGAAGGGGTTAACTTTCAATTCCCAGCAAGGAATGTGCTCAGAGGCTGGTTGCTAGGAAGCAGGGCAGACAGGAAGAGAAGGAGGAACAAGCAGTCTGAAGCAGTGTGTTGAGGAGTGTGGAAGGGAGCAGACAAACAGCCATGTCAGCCAGACCCTGCAGAGTGTAGTAGCTGTCAACGGGGGAGAACGGGTACCTGTGGATCAGCCTGAAAGACACCTACAGAGAGGTGGCCAAGTACGGCATGCACGCACGGGGACACAGGTCCCCAGAGCAGAAATCTGATTGTCTGGAGTTGCTCAACCTGCCGGTGAGGGTACTTACGGTACCTCACCAGAAACAGAGTCCGAGCCCTAGCAGCAACAAGGGGACCCACAAGGGGACAGGGCCAGAAGCCATCCCAGCAAGGTCTACACTGCCGGCAGATGGGCCAGAGAGGGGAGCGGGGAAGAAACAGCTTCCCTGGAGGAGTCCCACCATACTGCAAGTAAGGGGTCCTCCCAAACAAAAAGGAGTGCAAGGAGGGCGAGTTGATAGCTACCCTCAGAACGGCCCTCAGGAATTATTGGTTCCACCTGGTTATCACAGTGTCGCTCGGGCATCTCACGGAAACAACCAAAAAGTGAGTAAACAAGTTAAAAGACTTTCTGGATTGTGTTTGAGTCATTCTGCGACCTGTGGTGCCACACACCTACACAGGGCCCTGGGGCCTGCCTCACTCTCGGGAGGCCACTACAACTTATTGCACCCAACATCAGCCCCAGGTGTCCCCTTACACTACAGTGGCGGTCCCCACTGCCCGCAATACCGAGAGTGGCGTCACAAAACTACATATAAAGAAAAGACACCTTACCTGTGACCAGACTGTCCCTCCACGTGGAGTCCCTGAAGGTAGTGCACCGCTGCACACCCAGTGGGGCACCACATCCTGGCGTCACGAACAAGATAAGGACTAGACCTGTTAGGCAGGTGACCGTGCGCCTTGGTGGTCCGACCGCAAAATTTGAACCTCCGCCATATTGTTATCATCAGAAGCGCGCGAAGTTGAAAGCTGCAGCCCGCGCAGAAAGAAGTAACCGCCCACGAAGAGGCATGGCCGCCCCAGAATCCCCAGAGCGCTCTGAGGAAGAGGAAAGAGTAACCTGCTGGAGAAGAAGCCAGGAAGTGCGCTGATTCAAAAGAAGAACCGGGACTCTGAGGATGATGGACGCCGTGAGTGCAAATGCCCCTGGTCAGGGCGACGCAGCCCAAGCAGTGCCAGGCCTCGGCGCGGTGAACGCAGCAGCGCCTAGTGCCGGTGCCGCGGTCGCAGCTGGGCCGACCGAAGCCTCCGCGATCATGCCGATTTCCTTACCGTATGTCCCAGGGGCGCACTGGCTGCCCCAATATGCCGGCAAAGTAGACACACTGACCGGATTCAAGAAGAAGATTAGCACCCTGCTGGACATGTATGCAATGACCGATAAGCAGAGGGCCGCCATGGTACTGGGGCAATTGACTGGAGCAGCAGAATTAAAGGCTGAGGTCTGGACCAGTGATGACCGGAGCTCTTTAGAAACCATTTTTGACAAATTGAAAGCTGCCTTTGAAAATCACACTGAGGCAGAGCTGAGAAAGGGTTTCTACAACTGCCGCCAGAAGCCCCAAGATAGCATAAGAGACTATGCCCTCCAGTTACAAGCCGCACTCCGGGCTCTCAAGCTTGTGGATCCTGTCAGCGATCAGGAAAGAAAAAGGATGATCACAGAAAAATTCTGGCAGGGCCTGCACTCCCCTGAGGATAGAAAACAGATGAAGCTGTGGTCCCTGGAACACCTTGATGTGGACTTTGCCATTCTGAAAGACAGGGCAGTGAAAGCACTCCAAACCCCTATGGATGCAGACCCCATCTCGCCAGCATGGCCTACCAGTCCCCCGGCTGCCAAAGCAGAATCCTCCTCGCAGGCCCTGGTAGCTGCAAAAGGACTCAATACGCCAGCAGAGGCCATAACTACACTATCCTCCCAGGTGCAACAGCTCAGCAAGGATGTCGCCCGGCTCCAGAAAGCTATGCAGCTGCCTCCAGAATCCAAAGCCCCTCCTAGGATCCTGCTAGCAGATAGCCCAGAGGACGTCCCCTGGATGCGAGGGAGAAAAGGTCCCACATCCCGAGGGAGGAGCAGCGATTGCTATGACTTGTCTGGACAACCCATCTGCCGTCGTTGTCAGGAGGCAGGCCACTATGCAAGGGCCTGTCCTTTAAATGTGCCAAACCTGGGGCCAAGGGCCAGTCCCCAGGATTAGGAAGATTAGGCCCAGTTCACTGCCGTGATCAGTACGTGGGTGGATGTCCGGTCCTGTCCATCGTCCTGGATAAGATCCCTACCCCGGCATTATAGGACACCGCTGCTCAGGTAACCATAATCCCGTTTGTCCTTTATCGTAGGTTTTGGTTGGACGACGATCTCAGACTACCGAACCCTGACCTTACCATCTATGCAGCCAATGGACAACCAATAGACCAGATTGGGGTCAAAGAGGTAACCATAAAGGTGGGAAGGATGGAAATGAAGGGACAAGGACTGATTGTTGTAGATACTGATGCGAGGGAACGGAATCTACAAATGATTTTAGGCACAAATATCATAGAAAATTGCCTAGGGGAAGTGTTCTTTTTGCTTCAACAGATTGCTGAAGGTGCTGAGGGCGGAAAACGGAGAGCCTTGCAAAAAGAGATCCGAGTCATCCTGAGGAAGCAACAGGTGAACCAGATTGGCAGTGAGATTGGTACTGTACTGGTAATAGATGCTCGTCCCATTGTGATACCCCCACGGAGTGAAATGATGATGTGGTGACTTTACACCCACCTACCAGAAACACGGGGTTCACCGGGTCGTGCAGGAATACGAGCAGATCTTTAGTAAGAACCCACTAGACTTTGGTAGAATCAAAGGGGTGCAACATCACAAACCCACAGGCAGTAATCCTCCCATTAAGGAAAGACATAGGCCTAAACCACCATCCCATTACCAGCGCACAAAGGACATGCTGAAGGACATGAAAGAGGCAGGAGTCATCAGGAACAGTTGCAGTCCTTGGTCAGCTCCCCTTGTCCTGGTGAAGAAGAAGGATGGCACAATGAGGATGTGTGTAGACTACAGACGGATAAATCAGATAACACACAAGGATGCCTACCCTTTACCACGGATAGAGGAATCCCTCGCTACTTTAAAAGCTTCTAACTATTTTTCTACCCTAGACCTCACTAGTGGCTACTGGCAAGTATCTGTAGCAGAGGAGGGTCGGGAGAAGACGGACTTCACCACCCCCATGGGCCTCTGTGAGTTCAACAGCATGCCATTTGGACTCTGCAATACCCCTGGGACCTTCCAGAGGGTGATGGAGTGCTGCCTAGGGCACCTCAACTTTGAAATCATCCTGCTCTACCTGGATGACGTCATCTTGTATTCCAAGACCTATGAGGATCACCAGAAACACCTGGCTGAAGTCTTTGAAGCACTATCTCGATATGGAATTAAGCTGAAGCCATCCAAGTGTCATTTACTGAAGCCAAAGGTCCAATACCTAGGTCACGTGGTCAGTGCAGAAGGAGTAGCACCGGACCCAGAGAAGGTCACAGGCATCCAGGAATGGCCCACGCCAACTACTGTCCGGGAGGTACGTCAGTTCCTTGGCTTGGTAGGCTACTACAGAAGGATCATCAAGGGCTACATGAAGATGGCAGCGCCTTTACAAGAGCTCCTGCTAGGCCAAGCAAAGAGGAAAGGAAAGACCTCCGGCCCACCATTTCACTGGGGAGAAGCAGAAGAACACTCCTTCAGACAAATGAAAGGGGCCTTAACGGGTGAAGAGATCCTAGCCTACCCTGATTACAGTCTACCATTTGTACTGTATACAGATGCCAGTAATGTGGGACTGGGTGAAGTGCTTTCACAGGTGCAGAAAGGCAAGGAACGTGTGATTGCTTACGCCAGCAGGAAGCTCAGGCCTACTGAAAGAAACCCAGAAAATTATAGCTCAGTTAAGCTAGAGTTCCTGGCCATGGTCTGGGCTATCACAGAGCGATTCAAGCACTGCCTGGAAGCCACCAAATTCACCATCTTCATAGATAACAACCCCCTGACCCACTTGGATATTGCTAAATTGGGTGCCATGGAGCAACGTTGGGTAGCCTGGCAAACTATGATTTCACTGTCAAGTATCGAGCTGGCCGCAAGAATGGCAACACAGATGCTCTGTCCAGGATGCCTCACCTAGAAGACGAGGGTGAAGATGTGCATGACCTTGAAGAGATTGAGCTGCCAGCGTTCCATCGCCAAGGAGCCAAACAGTGTCGGCTGTCGCGTACCAGCCACCAAGAGGTGACCCTGAATTCGCTACCTCACTACAACTGGAAGGAGACACAGGAAAACGATCCAGCGGTAGGCTTGGTAAAGAAGCTGATCACCCAACCTGGCGCCAGCCTTGAGCCAGGAGCCTCACCTGAGGCACAGTACCTATGGAAAGAGAGGGGTCGATTATTCATCTACCAAGACAAACTCTACAGGAGCATCATTGACCCGAGGATGCATGAGAAGGTGTGGCAGGTGATTGTACCACAGAAGGATACAAGGATGGTGCTAGAAGCCTATCACAATGGTGCAGGCCACTTTGGTTGGAAGAAACTGGAGGCACTACTTAAAGCAGGATTGTACTGGGTAGGCATGAGATCCGCCCTAGAGAAGTGGTGTCGAAACTGCGGGCCCTGCAATCTTAGGAGAAAAGACAATCACAGCCAGAAAGCTCCGCTCCAGCCAATCCAAACCAAACGACCCCTGGAGATCGTGGCCCTGGACCATGTAAAGTTGGCGCCCAGCAGACAAGTCTACAACTACGCTCTCACTATGGTTGACCATTACTCCAGATTCCTGGTGGTAGTACCAGTCAAGGACTTGACAGGTCAGACTGCAGCCAGAGCTTTCCAGACACACTTCTGTCGACCACATGGCTATCCAGATCGAGTGCTCACTGACCAAGCCCCAGCCTTTGAAGCTGAGGTGTTTAAGGAATTTTGTAACCTTTACAGCTGCAAGAAGATCCGTACCATGCCTTACCAACTAATGGCATGTGCGAAAAGATGAATCACATTATTCTTGACCTTCTGAAGACTCTCCCACTGGAAGAAAGGAGCCAGTGGCCAGAAAAGCTGCCCGACCTAGTGGACATGTATAGCAACATCCCTGTGAGTTCCACGAACTGCACACCGGCATACCTGATGAGGGCCAGACCTGGAAGACTGCCAGTAGATCTGGAAATGGGAATTGAGACCCCTGAAGACATTGTACAAGATGCTGATTGGGATTCCACCCGCCAAACCCAATACAAGAAAGAACAAGAGTGTGTGGAGCGAAACTTGACCCAGCAGCGGGAAAAGCAAGAGAAAGCCTACAATCAAAATTCACCTGCTACTCCCTTAAAGCCTGGAGAAGTAGTCCTCAAGAGAAAGAGAAAACGTCATAAACTCGACAATCACTGGGAATAAGAACCCTATACTGTGTTACCATCGACACTTAGTCGTGAAAAGACATGCCTTATCAGCAAATATGGAGGAAAGACAACAGCTGTCGTTTCTAGAGATCGCCTTAAGAGATGTCCTGAACAGCTAATAATCCCTGAAGAAGTTTCCAACCCTTCGCCAGTCAAAGAACCAAGAAAAAAGATGATCCATACTGTACTTGGAGATTTTCCAGCAAGTTGGCATCAATATAATGGAGCAGTTGTTATTCCAGTCATTACCTTCCCTCAACATAGAGAAGAAGTAAGAGGACCAGAAGAACCTGTTCAGAACCTTGAAGAGCCAAGTGAAGCTGAATCACAAGACCATGCACTGGTATCAGCACCCAGTAGACCTATAATTCACATTGAAACACATACACCAGGTGGGAGGACACAACATCAGACAGATGACAGTATAGTACTGCGTAGATCAATCCACAGCAACTTTGGTCAGCCCCCATTACGGTATAGAGAAAGTACAGTTTAGTCCAAAATGTCAGTATAACATGTAATGTTTAACCTGTTAAGTAACGTTTAAGAATGTGCCCACAAGGACTATTGTGAGAACTCTTAAAATGTTTTCTTTGCATCTGGTGATGTGCACTTTAAAATATGGACCAAAGGTTATGAACTGGCTATGACCATGAACTCTCGCATTGTAAAAAGTTACCTCTTTGGTAGCAACCCCAGAGTCTGCCTGTTGAGGGGCATGGCTCTACACCAACAAGGGGACACGCCTGTTTATGGGGCCTGCCCTCCAACACTCGGAAGCGGGTACGCCTGTTTATGGGGCGTACCTTACACCACCCTCCTCAGGAGAGGAAGATTAAAGGAAAGGTCTGGGGAAACGGATGGCCCAGACCTGGTTGCTAAAAGGACTGGTGACCTACCTCCTGGAGGTTTTTGGGTGGGTTTCAGACTTGTGGGTCGATGGTGGTGGACTGGTACCTGGTATGTTTAAATGTAAATAGTTGCCCCTGTGTGGGAAAAGTTTGTAATTACCCTTTTTCTTCTTGTCTTTGCAGCCCGAGGATGTGCTGCTGATAACCAAGGGGGAATGTGGCGCCCCTGACCTGGTCAGGCACCACAGAGTATTGCACCCATGCTGGGGCAGTGCTTCCAGGTAATTCAGGTAATCTCCAAAGGCCAGGATGAGGTGTGCACACACACAAACATAGTGACCAGGTCTCCCACACCACTAGAAGGGACCTTTGGGTAGCCAAAAGGGGTGAACTTTCAATTCCCAGCAAGGAATGTGCTCAGAGGCTGGTTGCTAGGAAGCAGAGCAGACAGGAAGAGAAGGAGGAGCAAGCAATCTGAAGCAGAGTGTTGAGGAGTGTGGAAGGGAGCAGACAAACAGCCATGTCAGCCAGACCCTGCAGAGTGTAGTAGCTGTCAACGGGGGAGAACGGGTACCTGTGGATCAGCCTGAAAGACACCTACAGAGAGGTGGCCGAGTACGGGGGTCACTGGTATTCCGGCACGCACTGGGACACAGGTCCCCAGAGCAGAAATCTGATTGTCTGGAGTTGTTCAACCTGCCGGTGAGGGTACTTGCAGTACCTCACCAGAAACATTAGAGTCCAAGCCCTAGCAGCAACAAGGGGACCCACAAGGGGACAGGGCCAGAAGCCATCCCAGCAAGGTCTACGCTGCCGGCAGACGGGCCAGAGAGGGGAGCGGGGCAGAAACTGCTTCCCTGGAGGAGTCCCACCATACTGCAAGTAAGGGGTCCTCCCAAACAAAAAGGAGTGCAAGGAGGGCGAGTTGATAGCTACCCTCAGAACGGCCCTCAGGAATTACTGGTTCCACCTGGTTATCACAGTGTCGCCCGGGCATCTCACGGAAACAACCAAAAAGTGAGTAAACAAGTTAAAAGACTTTCTGGACTGTGTTTGAGTCATTCTGCGAGCTGTGGTGCCACACACCTACACAGGGCCCTGGAGCCTGCCTCACTCTCGGGAGGCCACTACAACTAACTGCACCCAACATCAGCCCCAGGTGTCCCCTTACACTGCAGTGGCGGTCCCCACTGACCGCAATACCGAGAGTGGCGTCACAAAACTACATATAAAGAAAAGACACCTTAACTGTGACCAGACTGTCCCTCCACGTGGAGTCCCTGAAGGTAGTGCACCGCTGCACACCCAGTGGGGCACCACAGAAACGTGTCAAGGCATTGAGGCATTCTCCTTTCTGGGTTAGGATGTAGAAAACGCAGCTTGACTGGTAGAATGACACCCCCTGATGTTTCCTAGACATTCCAGCTTATAAGGACAGCATCTTTGGGCATTTGTGTTTGATTGTCACTCGTTTGACCCCAATTCATCCAAAGAAACTAAAGATAGGGTGATATGTTATCTGTGGGCATTAATGTATACACAACCTCTTTCCTTGTATATTTCTTTTCTTTTTAAGCTTACCCCTTTAGAAAAACCAATTGAGGAATATGGTTTCAATTTACTCTGTAACCCAGACGAGGAGTCGTGAACTTATCATTTGTATCTTGACAGAAGTCTGATTTTCTATATTTCTAATCCCCAGACTGCAAACACTACAGTATACCGTAAATGAAATTTTGACCATGACTGACAGCTTGGGATTGCTCTAGTGTTGGCTATCCTGTTTTTTTTTTACTCCCGCCTTAACTTGTGGGAACTGACAAGTTTATAAACAATTCCTTTCAGACTTTTCATACTAGTTCTATGTTTAGGGTTTAATAAGGTGAGATCAGGGTCAGGCACCGTCTAGTGAGGTTGTGAAAAGAACCTTAGGGTCACCCTCACTGACAGGAAGTTATTCTGACTCAGGAATATCCTAGAGAGAGGCAAGCTTATTTGCATATGTGACGCCGCAGGGGTGTCGATCCTGTTCAGGGACGCCACAGGGCTTGTTCAATTTGGCAACAGGTAATGTCAGTTTTTATATGTCGTGACGCCACTCACGGCTTGTGGTTAGAGATGTGAATGACCGCCGCTGCAGGTTTTACGAGTGTCTGTGGCTGATGGGGTCTGCAGCCAGATGTTGTGGCCTCCCGTAAGTGAGGCAGGCCCCAGGGGCTCGGATGAGCAGGGTAGTGGGTCCCGGAATAATACAGGCTGAGTCCAAAAGTCTTTTAACTGGTTTTTACTCACTTTGGGTGTTGTGGTGAGCTGACCCGGGCGTTTCTGTGATGAACCAGGTAGGACCAGGGCTCATTCGGGCCAGTCTGAGGGTAACCTATTAGCTCGCCTTCCTAGCACTCTGTGTTTGCATAACCCCCTAGTGATGGAGCGGGGCAGAAAGGTGGGATCCCCTCCACGGGTATGGGAGTTGTAGTCCCAGGGCCCTAGGATGGAACATGGGAGTGATGGTTGCTGGAGGTGGCGCTCGGGACCGGACCGGGGGACAGTGGTGTACTCACAGTTCAATAACTTCACACAAGTCCAGTAGTAAACCAAGTTGCCAGTGGCCGGCTGCCTTTGGAGGGTGCATTCGGGTCCCATACCCAGGTTCATGAGCAGATAACCCTTCCTCCTGCACTTTGTGTTTCCTTCTCTTTTTGGACAACTTTGCATGGAACGGAGAAGTCCACTCCCGTTTCTATTTGTGTTGGGAGCTGTGGCCCACGAAAGCTGACCCTTGGGATTTCAGTGGGTTCTTGGCGGACACCCTATCCCCCGCGTTGGGCTTCCGTTTCGCTCTATCGGGGCAGTAAATTGGGACAATGTCTGGAACCTTGTCCCCGGCTGGTTAATTGGAAAGGGGCTTGCAACCTTCCTCGCCCTAGGGTCCAGGCACCCCGACTGTGCACGGCCTCCGGGCCCGATTCCCGCTGTCGGCACCGGCAGGCTACAACCCTGCCACGGTCCACATTAGGTCTCCCGCGACCGGATCTCCGTCGCCTATGGCTCTGCCCACCGTCTGCCACCTAGCCAAGTAGTCCAAGGGCTACGACCCCTGACTACACTGCTGTCAGCTCTCCACACTTCAACTTGAACTTCCCTTCACTCTGACTCAGACTGATCTTGATCTTGATCTGTTGTGTTCCCGCCCCTGACTCCTCAGGATCCCTAGGTGGGCGTTCTCATCCGCCTGATCCCCGCCCACTGGTATGTCCTAGTTATCATGAGGGGATGACTAGGAATTTATGCCTGTGTGGTATGCCTAGGTGTGGGTTGTGATGGTAACAAGGAGGATGTGTACTGTTTGTGACTACCTGGTTTTGCCAGGGCGTCACAGACCTATGCACCCTTTTGCACAGTTTCGACATGGCGACGAAGATGTTTAGCGCTGACAATGCCATTATCAGCATGACAATTCCAGTCATTTACATGCTGGAGCACACTCTAAACAGTATTCGGAGTCAGGTGGTGGGACAAGAGGAAGGGGAGGAAGTACAGGAGGATTCATAAGCGGAAGGGATACCAAGTTCTCCAAGGTCCAGACAGTCAGCAGAACCAAGGCAACAGGCATGGGACAGTGGGGGAAAGGGATTATAAGGGTGAATGGTAGCAGCCAAACTGTTGAGGAAGGTACAGAAGCCCAGGAAGAAATGGAGGATGAACTGGCGATGGGCATGGAAGAATCAGCAGATGAGGGAGACTTTGATCACATTTCTGTTGTGCGAGGTTGGGGGGAGAGGGCAGAGGAAGGAAGCATGATTCTGACCTTGCCGCCAACAACACAGCAAGGACTTGGTCCTCCTGGATGCACAAGACACATGAGCGCCTTCTTGCTGCACTACCTAAAACATGACCGATTGTCAGAATTCGAAGTAACGCTGACTACTGTGTTGCCACACTCTTAGATCCCCGGTACAAGTGAAAATTTGGCAAAATAATTCCTGCCATAGAAAGGGACGCACGTATGCAGGAGTATCAGCAGAAGCTGTTACACAATATGAGATTGGCTTTTCCACTAAACACCAGTGGTGCACAGAGTGAATCTCACAGTTCTAACTTGCCAACCATGGGACTGTCGAGTCATCATCACTCAAACCGTACCAGCAACACCGTATCTGGTGGTAGCAGCAATTTTATGGAATCGTTTCATGAATTTTTTAGACCATCTTTGCAAGGCCACAAGACACAAGAAGTCTGACACAGTCTATGCCTGGAAAGAATGATACAGGAGTATCTCCAAGTGAATATCGATGCCATGACTGTGCAACTGGAGCCTTGCTCATTTTGGGCTTCCAATCTGGAAAAATGGCCTGAGCTCGCCACTTAGCCTTGGAGACCTTGTCGTGTCCCGCAGCCAGCGTTCTCTCGGAACGTGTATTCAGTGCTGCTGGGGGTGTGCTGACAGATAAGCGCACGCTGACAATGTGGACAGACTAACGTTCATCAAGAGGAACAAAGCATGGATCCGCAAGGACTTTTCTACCCCTGTGTGATCCTGGGGAGAGTAAAGGCTTGTGTATTTTTGATTGTGCTTCATGTAAATCAACATTTTAAGTTTACAACTGTGGGACAATTGATGCCATTTAACTGGTGTCTGTGGCCAAATTTTTTGAAAAAATGGAGACTCTTGTTGGAGTCCATTTGCTGTGTTTTACATGATTTTAGAAGGGCATGACATGCCTATATCTGTGTCTTCTTGTCCTTTTACTCGTCCAGCTCTTTTCTTTCAGCATGAGTATATGTACTTGTCACTTTTCCATGTGTTTGTGGTGTCTTCTGAGTTGTTTGTCACCTTTAGGACACCTTAGAAGGTGTTTTCTCTGTGTTTGTATGTGTTTGTGTTTGCCTGCCATTGTTTTCAATGGGGTTCGACGGTGTTCGACGAACACACCCGCCGTTTGACGAACCGAACTCGAACACTAGGGTGGTGGCTCATCTCTATTTGTATGACACAGAGCACAAGTGTGATGATCACTCAGAATTGCTTTAATTTCTCTGCCAAGCCCTGATGAATCAAGGCAGTTACACCAATCTGATGAAATGAGAAGGAATATATATATATATATATATATATATATATATATATTTTATACATAATATCTCTGGCTACTCAGTAAATTTAGTCAGTGTGTTCTTCACATCTCTTTCTACAGCTCAATTCCTTCTTCTCTCATTTCTGCTATTTAGCTGCTGGGCAAGAAATGAATATTACTAACCTGTCAATATATCAATCAATATGACTCAGGTTCTATAAGTTAGGGAGAGAAGAATAGAGGAATTATCCCTATGGGATCAAAGAATGATCTTGTTATATAAATGTACGCCAACCATGCACATAAATCGACTGGTTAGTCAGCAATTTAATTGAAACAGTGAGTATATCCTCATTATTCCTTTTGGGTAGATTCATTCTATTTTTTCTTATCGCCTTATAGTTGCTATTTAATTGCATAACAAGTAACAAATAACACTAATTAGACAAGTAAGCAATGTTATCAAGTTAGTAGGTCCTAAATTGGAGAAAGAGAATAATATAATTATTAGTTATTATCAGTGTTTGATGTCCCAGGACTTATTTGATTATTTTGCTTGTTCTTTCAAACTAATATTAAATAATGGTTAGATTTTTAGATTTTGATCTAATTAAACCCAAACAAACACATACAGTGACCCGACTCTACCATGTGTTTGCATTTATTGACAGCTTGCGTCCAATGGTCACCCACCTTTACTTCTTCAGATGGTAAAAAGGTATTCTCCATTAATGAATACATTACTTGCAGTACCACACATGTGGTCTATTATGCTACATGCTCGTGCTCCCTGATCTACGTGGGGCTCACGTCCCGTGAGCTCCGCGTTAGGGTCAGGGAGCACGTGAGAGATATTCTTGCGGCTGCATCAGTGGAGGATACCACTCTGTTGAAAACATTGCCCCGTCATTTTAGGGCTGCCCACAATTGTAGCCCCAAGTCGTTACAGATTAGGGGCATTGATGTGATTCACGGGGGTGTCCGGGGTGGCAATCTACGGAAGACTCTCGCACAGCGGGAGTCCAAGTGGATTGTCTCCCTGAACACCCTCATGCCCTTTGGATTAAACGAAGTGGTTAGCTATGCTCCGTTTTTATGAGGAGCTAATCCCTGTAATTCTCCACCCTGGTCTGCTTCATACAAACTGTATAATGGTGGTTTCACAACCTACTGTTTGTCTAAAGTGATTTTCCCTGTTCTTTCTTTTGGGTCCTCTGCGGCATATATTTTGTCGCAGGATATATAAAATTATAATTGGTGGTCTTTGTGGGGCTTACATTTTAATGGTGTATGCCTCATACATTTTTATCTGTTATTCATCATTTTTATTTTATGTCCTCTAGGTCTTTATATACTGTTTATTGGGACAAGAACATTCCTCCACTGCACACTGGCTCCATTGTGAAACTTATGGTTCTTCATTGGAATCCTCACTATGTTATATTCTATGCGATATATACAACTGTAAAACTGTCAGTGCACGTTTTCTTCCATTTACCTGACTGTGATGTTGCGCGTCCTCCGGCGTACTGACTGCGGGCGGCGGCTGGGAGCGAGCCCGTCTGGTGCGTGCGCGCGGGTACCATGGTGACGCATCACATGGTCCCGCGCGTGCGCTGTACACAGCGGTGTCCTGTGTTCCCTCCCGCCCTCCGTACTCTGGCGCCGGCGCACGCGCAGTTGAATCATCGCAATCAGGATTGATTGTGCACAACTTGCTTGCCCCTAATAAAGTCTCTGCATACACGATGCACCAACACCTCCTTTTGATAAAGCAACGCAGTGAAACAGCTGTCAAGGAGGCTCTCCTTGCCTCTACAACCAGCCCTGCCACATATTCATATACATACATAATATATATATACATAAATTACCTCTCAATTCCCACACAAATGCTAGACCTGTCCTAAATTATTTGTTTTTGTATTATATAATATTATGTGATTTTATTCAATAAAATGTATTTTGCTAAACGCAAATATTGCCTTATCTCCTCCTTCCTCCGGTTTTGTATGCTCTTTGGAGTAGGCTCTTGCTCTAGGAGGTACCATTAAGTGGTCCTCCTTGATGATATACTTATTATGGCTAAATTGTTGTATCTAAATCATCATGGGCTGGCCTGGTCCGGTTTCATGATCCCCGAGGCGTACAGAAGGGAGGTAAGGCGGTGTACGGGAGGAAGTATGGAGGATTGGGGTGGTAGTGATGATGAGGAAAGTCTTTTTATACCGTGACACCACCTGTGGTCCACGGCCAGGGATGGGCCACCGCTGCTACTCTCCGGGGTGATGGTGAGGGTCACAGCTGGGATGGTGTCGCTCCCCACAGTTGAAGTGGGGTTACCCCAGGGACGATGATGAAGGACATACGGGGGTGGTGGTAGTCCCATTTGGCGCCGCAGCGGTAAAGGAGAAGTAGAGAAAGGGGCTGCGGCTCTAGGTATTTTACTCACTGGTAGTTCAGGCGCTGCCCCAGAGTACCGATCACTGCCACGATGGGCTCCAGTCAATCATGAATCCGTGGAAAGTCAGGTCCGGTGTGTCAATCTATGGGCCCTTCCTCCTTTGATGCGTAAAGTATCGGATCCCCATGGCGTGAAGCACTTGGGGATCCCGGTGTCAGTCAAGTGTCCCGTCCTGTATGCTGATAGCGCAGTTCCGCTGTGGGGCGGGTCAAAGACCTTAGCCTCGGATCCTATATGCTATTTGGCTCCAGCAATGGTGGGACAGGTCCGGTGACTTTTCTAGCCGTTCCCGCGACCCTTGCAGAGTTGGTAGACAACTTGAAGTATGCCTGCCCCAGGGTTCTGTACCCCGACAGCACCGGCCCTGTGGAAACAGCTTCCTGCTTCACCCCAGCGACCGTGTTGAAGCGCCTTGGCACACCCCACAGAGCTGCCTCACAGCATGTCCGCTCTGCTTGGTGTCTGTAGCTGTTCTCTCTCTTCTGTAGTTGTGTTGTGTGTTCCAAGCTGTTGCCCCCAGCCGCTGCCACCAGCTGGGTCACTAATCTCACTAGGTCAACCTGCTCCTCCCACTGTGTGCTCCTAACTCCCCCTGGTGGTTGCTTCTCCCTGACCCTGAGTCCCGGTTCCAGTGGATCGGGAGTCCCTAGTGCGGTGGCGTCCTGCAAACCCAACCGCTGTGGTAACCCCCTTCTGTGACCCGACCCTGGCCCGGTCCCCATTGGGGAGGGTAACCCACTGTAAGCTGTATGTTAGTGTTGGTGGAACCGGTGTCGACCTTCCTTTGGATCTGGGATAAGTACCACACCTTATTGGAGGTGCAGTACCCTGTGACGCCTGAATCCCCAGGGGCGCCACACACTCATCGGATAATTCTCTCTTAAAAGGGTTGTCCGGTCTAAAATAAGTCTGCAGTCACTTTATGCATCACTCTATGTGAGTGCAGGTTCATGAATCCTCCCAGTGCACACACTGCGCTGTGAGGATTTTCTAGTTTCTGAGCTGGGAAAGGTGGTCACAGGACCATATGTGTGATTTGCATGTTCCCGTTCAAAACCCATCTAGGGGGTGTGGCGTAACTTGTATTGCGGGAGGCCACGCCCATTAGTCGGATTCTGGCCAGAAACATGTATATTGTGTGACCGCTGTTCCTGGCTCAGGATTCATAAGTCTGCAAGCACAGACAGTGACTGCAGACTTATCATTTTAGACCAGACAACCCCTTTAAATATAATATTCCACAATTTAAAAATAAAAATAACAGACATTTACCTCCTGTACCCTCATAGTTCCAATGATGTAAGTGCCATGTCTCCAGGAGCTCAAGGAACATTGTTATGCCACTTGAGCACTGCAGCGAATCAGCAGCCTTTAGAAAAGCCTCAGTCATCTAAAAGAAGAGTGAGAACTGTAGCACATTAACTACCATTAATTGGCTACAGTGCTCACACGTTATATCTAGTGATGAATAAATACTCAGCACTATTCATTACTTGCATGAATATTATGGTACTTGGGATATCTGTTACTCAACAAGTATTTTTGTATTCGCTTCATAAGAATTGAGTTCCCTCCCCACATGTTTGGTGCCTGATTTTCAGCCACTAAACATGTGAGGGTTGCTTACCAATCACAGTATAGGCATAGTCATCTTTGCTACTGGCATTACTGTGATTAGGAGGCGCAATGAAAAAAAATTGCCGTGCAGTCGTTAAAGCAGGAGAATTCTATTTATTGACTTTCCTCACAGCTCTCACACTGCTTCCTGGTCCAAGGGTAGTTTTTTTTCTTGTGTTTTTTTTTTTTAAATAAAGGATCTCTGTGTTTTGTGATTAGGTTGTATGATTTACAGGATTCCTAATGGGGGTCTCGTAGACCGCTTTCCAATTTCTAACCTAGGCTTGATGACAGCTGTAATTTATGAACAATTCACAACTGTTACTAACACCTTATATAACCTGATTGCCACCGCACCATGGCAATTGGTATTAGCTGGGTAAAGTGCCAGAATTGGTGCAACTAATGGATGCGAAAATTGTGGGGCGGCTGCAGGTTGCAATTTTTAGGTTAGGGAGGGCCCAATAACCATAGGACTTCTGTTACGGGGGCTGTCTGATTATAAAAACCAAAGGGATATCAGACAGTCAGGGTCCACCGTGCAAAGTCTCTGCTGCAGACTATGGCAGAGGATAAGGGGTATCTTGTACCACGAAAGCAGTACTGATACTGATACGTCTCAGTGACACTAGAGCCAATCACGGCGTGTGCTCTTAAAGTCACAGCGACTACCGTATTTAGCATTAACGTAAAAGGGATATGTTAATGAGTGAGGAAGAGTATATAAGTGTGCCGCTGTAAATAGTAGTGGCACAAGTGCAGAGTGCAATACCTCTGTTAAACTCACAGAGGAATATAGTTAGGAAATAAAGCAATTCCTCCCTTACTTGGAGGGTATGTGCTATGGTCTCTGTTAATGGTCACAGAGACAAAAGCAGTGAGTGTGAAATGGCACCTACCTAGGTCCGTTCCTCTAGCGGTGCCAGGAGACGGGCAGCAGCGTAAGCCGCACAAAGCTCCTACCTGTTTTCGCTCCAATAGTGTGCGAGGACACGAACCACTAGATATGGCACCTGCCTAGGTCCGCTCCACTAGTGGTGCAAAAGAGACAGACAGCAGCACAAGTCGCACAAAGCTCCTACCTATGTTTGCTCCCCTAGTGTGCGAGGATACGAACAACTGCCAGACGCAGTATAAGGAACATTACCCTAACGGCAACGTCCACCTACGAGTAGAATCACAAGGCCCAGCCTGACCATGTGCCTTAGGCACCTGCCTATGTCCGCTCCAATAAGATGCAAGGATACGGACCACAGTCGAAACTGTAAGGTACAAGAACGCTACCCTGCCGGTAGAGCTCACCTAGCATAGACAGAGAGATGCCTAGAGGGACGTGCACAGAGCATCTACTCTCATGCATGAACCAAGAGGACTGAGCGCCGAGCAGCGTGCGTCAGGGTCTTATATAGACTCTGTGCCTCATCCAAGATGGAGGACACCAGAGCCAATCCGCTGCCAGAACGACAGCAATGACGTCACGCTGGCCTATCACCGAGCAAGGCGTCACAAGCACATGGCCAACGACCAATCGGCTTAGAAGGTGTCAGAGACATGTGACCTCATGTCACAACACATGACCAGCGGCCAATTAGCTTAGAAGGTTTCAGAGACATGTGACCTCGTGTCAGTGATGATGTCACTCGCACATGTGCAATGGCTCCAAGATAGGACTTAGTCTCCAGCGCTCGCACATGTGCAGTTGCAAGAAATCCGAACATAGTCTCCAGTGCCACAGCAAAGGGGAAGGAGACACGCAGATACCCAGAAACAGGAACCGTAACCCCTTCTCAGCATGAGAATACCAGCCCCAGCTGTCCACTTTATCTTGGCTGGGTATTAAAATCGGGGAGAACCTCATAACTTATTTAAATATTTTTTAAAAATTGCATGAGGTCTCTTGTATTTTGATACACAGTCAAGATAACGCTCACAGCTGGGGGCTGAACCCTGAAGTTGTCTGCTTTATCTGCACTGGGTATCAAAATAAGGAAGACCCTGTGACATTTATTCCAATTATTTATTTATACACTCCACTTTCACTACCCATACAGCTACTGTAAGGGCAACCAATCTAAGACGCCGGCAAAAGGATGAGCGGGTGAAGCAGGACTGCAACCAATCACAGATAATGTTACAGAGGGTGTGGAAAGCAGTGAATGTTCATGAATTTTAATGATCGGACCAGGAAGTAGTGTGACAGCCACAGGAAACTGTAAGCATAATTCTCCTGCTTTAATCCCCATAATACTCTGACAACTTTATTCCCAGAAACCAACTGTGTGTCAGAAATGCATCCAGGCAGCTTCCCCGTGCTGTTCCCATTCAGTTTCAGCAAATTACCATCCATTGCAGCATTTTTACAACCCTCCCAGACCTACTTTCAAGGTCCTCCAGAAACAGTTGCTCACTGACATGCATTAGGTTTGTCATTCAGTACGAAAACATGAATAATAGAAATTATTCAGCAAGAAGAATCCAAACCGGAATATTTGACTATTCACCCATCTCTGGTTATATCTTCACACGAGTCCCCGGAAACCCAATGAAGGGAGCCGTTGTGAAAGATGAGTATTGTTTATTTATGCTATATTGTGGAATGCAATATTTAAGAAGTGGTTATCTGAGTAATAGACAACCCCTTTAGTAATACATAGTTTTACAGGAGGCAACTAGCTTGATAGTTTCCACATTCATATACGGGATAAACGTTTGACTTGAACAGTGATAGACAGTTCACATTTACACACTTTTTCACAGAAGTGTATGTGCATGTATCTCTTTCAAAGGAAAGTCCAGCAGTACATGGGCTGCTGGACTTCACCAGTCCATTCCTTCATTACTGAAAAATCAGCTTTGAATTAATATGCAAATGTGGCTGAAGAACCATTTTAGATCGAAAGCCTTTATCACTCCTGCTATACTCAATGCCCAGCACTGAATTCTCCTGCTGTGAAAGAAAAGAGATAGGAAGTGTGCATGTGCAAGGAACAAGAGAAAGCCAAAGTAAGGCTGCTTTCACACTACGTTTTTTTTAACATGCATCATGAGCGTTTTTTTAACGCAAAAACGGATCCAGTGCAAATGCGGTTTCATTTCAATGCATTTTCAATGGACTCGCGTCAACATGCGTTCACCTGCGTTTGCGTGCGTTCTAGTAAGGATCCAGCAACTTGCAGTTTTTTAACTTTTTTCAAAAACACTACTTGTAGCGTTTTTGAGCTGTGTCCAAATACTGCAAATTGCTGGATCCTGACTAAACAGCACGCAAACGCATGTGAACGCTGGCATGCTGATAGACAGGATCCTGCTTGCTCTACTGAGCATGCACAGAAACCAGCCTCGCGTGATCAGTCCCTCTCTCCCCCTCCCTCTCTCCCTCTCACTGCCCCTCCCTCTCTCTCCCTCTCTCTCCACTTCCCTCTCTCCCGCTCCCTCTCTCTCCACTCTCCCCCACCTGAGAGCGGAGGACGCTTGTAACCAAGGTAAACATCGGGTAACCGCGGGCTTAGTTACCCGATGTTTATCTTGGTTACGTGTGCAGGGAGCAGGCAGTCCTGCTCCTAGCACCTGCAGACGCTCGTAACCAATGTAAATATCGGGTATCCAAGCAAGTTACCCGGTGTTTACCTTGGTTATGTGTGCAGGGAACCGGCTCCTAGCAGCTGCAAACGCTCGTAACCAATGTAAATATCGGGTATCCAAACAAGTTACCCAATGTTTACCTCAGTTACGAGCCTCCACAGCTGTCAAATGTCGGCTCCCAGTCTTTCACGTTCAGTTTCCCTCACTCCCGATCACATGACTCCAATGCCCGCCCATAAACTTAAAGTGATAGTATCCTGCAAAATAACAGATGCGTTTGCATGCGTTTTTCCTTGCAAAAACAGGATCCGCTTTTGCAGCAAAAAAAGTTCATGACGCATGCTAAAAAAACGTAGTGTGAAAGCAGCCTAAGAAAAAAGAATAGCAGATATGCATAAGGGAGACAGAGGAAATAATGTGTACTAATTAGTGATGGGCGAATGCTAAAATATTTAGTTTTGGATTATTAGTCTCGAACGTTTAGCACTATTCATGTATTCGTCACAAATAACAAGTCTAATGCAAGTCAATGGGAAAACCCAATAATTTTCCAGCGAACCTTTCCAGGATGCTTGGTGGTGCTGTAAAAAATGTTGAAATGGCTGGGAAAGCGCTGAAATTGAATGGCAACAGCATTGAGAAGATGTCTGGATGCATTTGCAAGTCCTGTTGCTGTGTGGGGGAGAAAGAGCAGGTGCTAGATAATAGTTTGTCTTGCATGTCATAGGTATTATGACTCACCAAGCTGCCTGTATTATGAATTGCTCCTGTAGCAAAGCGCTGTGGCAATGTTCTGCCTCAAAGGTCCTCTGTGGGATGCGCTGTAAAGGCAGTTATGGCTCTGGGCTTTAAATAGCCCGCCACCAGGTACATGGGCATAACTGAGTGTGTAGCACCCAGGGGGAAGGGGTTATCAGGCACGGTGAGTCTCGTACCTGAATTACTCCTCACCAAGCCGGTCTGATGGTTTGAGATGTTGTGGTGGCCTGCCCGGCTTCGTGCCCCAAGGTGTACACCAATAAAGAGGGATGATGATGGGGGTTGTAGTAGGATAATTGTCATGACACCAACTGTGGTACGCTGCCATGAATTAGCCGCTGCTGCTGTCGCTGTCCTCTGGGGCGGATGGTAGTAGCAGCCAGAGATGGTATCGCTCCCCACAGGTGGAGCGGGCCCCGAAGAGAATGATAAGGGGAGTGATAGCCTTTAGCGCCGAGGCGCGGGGCACCAGCGCAGGTAATAAGAGTCCAAGTCGGTTGCTGGGGTTCCAGGTGTCTTTACTTACTCTTTGTGCCGCTCGCCCAGGTAGTAATAGTCACCCGTTGTGATATGCCCCGTCAACCTCGGATAAGTTGGAAGAAGTGTTTGAAAGAAGAAAGACTCTTTTTAAAGTTGCCCTTCCAGCCATGGGGAACCTGGGCTGAGCGCTCCGCTCCAAGCCGCAGACCCCGTGAAAAGAAGAAAAGAAAGTGGTGGTGTCGTATCCCAGAACTGGTGTCCCGGGTAGACTGAGTAGTGATTGTGGGAGTATGCTCCTATTTCTACCCCAAATTGACCCCGCCCCCAGGTGGTTGTCCTAGTGACTGGGACAGTCCCAAGCTTTGTGTTGGCCAACCCCCTGCCTACCCTAGTCCAGCTCCCCTGTGAGAAGACTCCTAAGCTTTATGTAAGGTGTGAATGTGGAACACCGATGATTAACCCCTCGTTACTCGAGACGAAAACCGCACCATAAGTAAGGTACAATACTCTGTGGCAACTGGAACCTCAGGGGCGCCACATGTGGGCTGTGCAAGTATGTCGGTAATCAAATTGACTTACGGGTATTGGCCTGGAAGTGACGTGGCTGGATAGCACCGCTGTACACACATGGTTGGCAATACTGCACATGCGCCCGATTCTCTCAGCGCTGAACCGCTGAAAGCATATAGGAAATGAACCATGGAATCAGCGCTGAGCCATGGTTCATTTCCTATATGGTTTCAACAGTTTAGCACATCCCCAGAGGACCTTTGAGGCGGAACATTACCACAGCGCTTTGCTACATGAGCAATTCATAATATAGTCAGCTTGAGGAGTCCTATTACCTATGACATGCAAAACAAACTGTTATCTAGCACCTTCTCTTTTTCTCCCAAACAGCAACAGAACTTGCAGGTCCTCTATCTCCACTAGAGTTGAGCGATGTTCGATGTTCAAGGTTCGCCAATTTCATGTTCGAGTGATTTTGGGGGGTGTTCGAGCTCGAACTCGAGATTTTTGCTAAAAGCTCGACAGTTCGAGTTAGGTTCAAGAACGGTTTGATCAACAAAAACATGGCTTTTCACAGTAAGGCTATGTGCACACGCTGCTATCTGCATGCGTCCTCTGTCCCCAACACAATCCCTCTCTCTTTCCTACTCACCGATCACGGGCGTCTCACTGCACGGCTGTCAGAAATCTGCGGCGTCTTTTCCTCTTTAGAAAATGGCTGCAGCTTCATTATTCAATTAGTTATTCCGTGCTTTCCCCGCACACCGGCGCCCATGATTGGTTGCAGTCAGACATGCCCCCACGATGAGTGACCGCTGTCTCACTGCAACCAATCACAGCCGCAGGCGGGCGGGTCTATATCGTGCAGTAAAAAAAATAAATAATAATAAAAAAAAAAATGCTGTTTTCCCCATATTTGATACTAGCCAGGATAAGGAGGCTGTTATTGTCAGGATGGAGAGCGCCACGGTATGGGGAGCCCTCCAGCCTAACAATATCACCCACCAACCACCCAGAATTGCCGCATGCATTAGATGTGACAGTCCCGGGACTCCACACAGCTCATCCCGAATTGCCCTGGTGCAGTGGCAATCGGGTTAATAATGACTTTAATCATGCCAGGCGTCTCCCCAGATACCTTCCGTGATTAAACTGTAAGTGAAAATAAAGAAACACACACAGCGAAAAATCCTTTATTTGGAATAAAAGACAAAAAAACACCCTCTTTTACTAGTTTATTAATCCCCAAATACACTTCCAGGTCTGACGTAATCCACACAACACTGTCAGCTTTGCTACATGAAGATGCGGCAGTACTGTAGAACACGATCGCGCTGTGTCCTCTCCACGTAACAATGAAGTGAATTGCGCTGTCACCAGAGATGTCACTCTGCAATGCAGATGTCAAGATTACCAAATCTGCCTGTCTTTATCATTAGAGGCAGTAGCTCAGTGGATAGAGCACTCGCTTAAGAAGCATAACTTTACGAGTTCTAGTCCCGGTCCCGGTAAAGATTTTAATTTTTTTTTTTATTTTAAATTAGAATTATTATGTATTTATAATTATAATTTAATTTAATAATGCACTGAGGGGAGGAGCCGGACATCAGCTGTGAGCCGCGGGACACACCTCTAAAATCGGAGCAGTTCACGGAATGAGGCTGCATTGCTCCTTTCTCTCTCTTTCCTCTCTTTCCTCTCTTTCCTCTCTTTCCTCTCTTTCCTCTCTTTCCTCTCTTTCCTCTCTTTCCTCTCTTTCCTCTCTTTCCTCTCTTTTCTCTCTTTTCTCTCTTTCCTTTCTTTTCTCTCTTTCCTTTCTTTCCTCTCTTTTCACTCTTTCCTCTCTTTTCTATCTTTTCTCTCTTTTCTCTCTCAGACCTGGGGATGATCAGATGATGCGGTCACCTGACGGGATCAGCTGACACCATAAGTCGAGCGGTGTGGCTGGCTTTTTACCACCCGGCCGGCTAAACTATCAGCTGATGCTGTCTGACAGGACTCTGCACTGAAGTGTGTAGTTTGTTTGGGGTTTTTTTGCACTGATGCATCAGCTGATTGTATAAAAGCCGTTTATACAATCAGCTGCGATCATGTGATTCAGGCCCTTGAACCTGACATCATCTGATCGCTTTGCCTTCCAGCAAACCGATCAGAATATATTGGATCCGGTTTGGACAGCGCGGGACCCTTGACCTAGGATTACTGCGGAGGGGGGTTCTTTATTTCAATAAAGATGGAGTCACTAATTGTGTTGTGTTTTATTTCTAATAAAAATATTTTTCTGTGTGTTGTGTTTTTTTATCTGTACTAGAAATTCATGGTGGCCATGTCTAATATTGGCGTGACACCATGAATTTCGGGCTTGGGGCCAGTTGATAATATACAGCTAGCTGTTGTGAATGTTAGTTATGTCTTGGCTGCTGGGAGGCTCCCTCTGGTGGCCAGGAAGGGTTTGGACAGAGACCAGGTGTGTTGTGCAGTGGGTGTTTCCTTTCCTAACTCTCTGCTTATTTAAGTCCTGATCTGATTGCAGGCTGTTGCCGGATGTCAGTTGTTCTTTGTATCTCTAGCCTGCTTAATCCTGCTCTACATCACATCCACTCCAGATAAGTTCTTGCTCTTTATTTGTTGCCTGGATCTTTTGCTTATCTGGGTTTGTCATTTGTTGTGGTTGGTTTCAGTTTATTTCCTTCCAGGGATTTTCCCCCTCAGTGGATTGTTGAGGAACTCCCTGCAGTTCTGTGTGGAGTATAGCTCCTTTGGGTCCATGTGTTTATGGCTTGTTGAATTTGTTATAATTCTTGTTTTCTGTTCATTGGTATGACAAGGGCACCTGGTATAGGACAGAGTTCAGATCGAGCGATCTGAGGGCCTTTTTGTACTATCAGGAAGTTGGTATTTTGCAGGGTTTTTCTCTGGCTACCATCAGTCCCTTTCCTGTCCTTTCCTATTTTAGTCAGCGGGGGCCTCACCTTTTGCTAATCCTGTCATCTACCTGTGTATTGTGTTTTTCCTATATCACCGCAGTCTTTGAATGTGTGGGGCTTGCTATTCTTGTCTATTTTCTGAGGCAGAGAGTTATTCATCTTTCCTACCTTTAGGATAGTTAGTTCTCCGGCTGGGTTCGCGGTGCACAGGATGTTAGTTCACCCCTCGGCTACTTCTAGTTGTGTTGGTTAGTAAGGGGATGGCGGCCAGATTAGTTGCCAATGCTCTTGTCACCTTTTTGCCAATGATTTGTGGTGATCTTCCATGGTTCCGGATCATAACAGTACATCCGGCCCAACAAATTTAAAGGGTACTCTTAAGAAGGAAAAAAAAAGCTGCTGAGAAAATTTTTTTTTTTTGGTGTTTTTCCTCTTCTTCTTTGGGTTCTGTGGAAGATTTCTTTTATCTAGCATGGATGAATTGGGTGAGCGTGTTGCTTATCTTGATGCTAAGGTTCGTCGTTTAGAGTCTTATCTTGCACAGACTCCCCTTGCAGAGCCTAAAATTCCTGTTCCTGAATATTTTTCGGGAGATAGGTCGAGATTTTTGAGCTTCAAAAATAATTGTAAATTATTTTTTGACCTGTGCCCTAAGTCCTCCGGGAATCCCGTACAGCAGGTTAAGATTGTCATCTACTTGCTGCGTGGTGACCCTCAGGACTGGGCCTTCTCTTTAGCGTCTGATGATCCGATTGTCAATGATGTGGACTCCTTTTTTCAGGCCTTGGGATTATTATATGACAAACCCAGTATTGTGGACCAAGCAGAAAAGGTCTTGTTGTCCTTAACTCAGGGTTTGGATTCTGCAGAAACTTTTTGTCAGAAATATCGTAAGTGGGCGGTCCTTACCAAATGGAATGATGATGCGCTTGCGGTTCTTTTTCGGATGGGTATTGCTGATACTGTGAAGGATGTAATGGTGGGATTCCCCGTCCCTTCTGGTCTTGATGCCTCTATGACCTTGGCCATTCAGACTGATAGGCGTCTACGTGAGCGCAGGAAGATTCCTGCTGGTTTTGTGCCTGTGGAACAGCCTTTGGAGCCTATGGAGTGTGATAGGGTCCTTTCTAATGCTAGTCGGCAGGGGTTCAGACGGAAGAATAGACTGTGCTTCTATTGTGGAGACGCTTCTCATAACATCTCTGTCTGCCCTAAACGTGAAAGGAGATTGCCTACTTCTGTTACTGTGGGTTCTTTGTAACCAAAGTTTCTTTTGTCTGTCACATTGATTGCTCATTGTCTTCCTTTTCTGCATTTGCCTTTGTGGACTCAGTGGCAGCGCTCAATTTGATGGATTTTGGGTTTGCTAGGGATTGTGGTTTTCCCATGGTTCCTTTGCAAACTCCTATTCCTTTAAGGGGCATTGATGCCACCCCTTTGGCAGAACATAAACCCCAATTTTGGACCCAGGTGCCTATGAGAGTTGCACCTGCGCATCAGGAAACTTGTACATTTTTAGTATTGCATAATCTACAGGATACCTTGGTACTGGGATTTCCGTGGTTGCAGACCCATAATCCGGTTCTTGACTGGAGATTCTTGTCGGTAGCTAGTTGGGGTTGTCAAGGTTTGCATCAGGACCTTTCCGTGTCGTCCACGTCTGCTCAGGCAGTTGATGTTCCGGCTTTCTTGTCTGATTTCCGTGATGTATTTAATGACCAGGAATCTGATTCTCTGCCCCCACACCGGGACTGTGACTGTGCCATTGAGTTGGTGCCCGGTTGTAAATTTCCCAAGGGGCAGATTTTCAACTTGTCTGTGCCCAAACATGATGCCATGCGGTCATACATCAGGGAATCATTGGAGAAGGGGCACATTCGGCCCTCATCTTCTCCTTTGGGTGCTGGCTTCTTCTTTGTTGCTAAGAAAGATGGTTCGTTGAGGCCTTGTATTGATTACCGTCTTCTTAATAAAATTACAGTCAAATATCAGTACCCTTTGCCTCTGATGTCTGATCTGTTCTCTAGAGTGCAGAGTGCCAAATGGTTTCCGAAACTGGATCTCAAGGGTGCGTATAATCTCATCCGTATTAAGGAGGGTGATGAATGGAAGACGGCTTTTAATACTCCTGAGGGGCATTTTGAGTACCTAGTGATGCCTTTTGGGCTCACTAATGCACCCTCCGTCTTCCAGGCCTTCATGAATGATATTTTTCAGGACCTTATTGGTAAATTTTTGATTGTGTATTTGGATGACATCTTGATTTTTTCTGATGATTGGGACTCTCATGTTGGGCAAGTACGGGATGTTTTTCAGATACTTAAGGATAATGCACTGTACGTTAAGGGGTCAAAGTGCCTCTTTGGGGTGCAAAGGATTTCCTTTTTGGGCTTCATCCTGTCTCCCTCCGCTATTGAAATGGACCCGGTTAAGGTTCAGGCTATTTACGACTGGGTGCAACCGACTTCTCTAAAATCCCTGCAGCGGTTTTTGGGGTTTGCTAATTTTTACCGTAAATTTATAGCCAATTTTTCTGCCATTATCAAACCTCTGACAGATTTGACAAAGAAGGGAGCTGATGCTGAGCATTGGACCCCTGAGGCTATTGTGGCCTTCCAGGAGCTTAAAAGGCGATTCAGTTCTGCCCCAGTTCTGCAGCAACCTGATGTGTCTCGCCCATTTCAAGTTGAGATCGATGCCTCAGAGATTGGAGCAGGTGCTGTTCTGTCTCAACGAGACGCTACTTCGGGTAAACTTAAGCTCTGTGCCTTTTTCTCTCGGAAGTTTGCTCCTTCTGAACGGAATTATGATGTGGGGAACCGGGAATTATTGGCTATGAAGTGGGCATTTGAAGAGTGGAGGCATTGGTTGAAGGGGGCTAGGCATCAAGTTGTGGTGCTTACGGAACACAAGAATCTCATCTATCTGGAATCGGCCAAGAGGTTGAATCCTCGGCAGGCCAGGTGGGCTTTGTTTTTTACCCGGTTTAATTTAGTGGTCTCTTTTTTGCCGGGCACCAAGAATGTTAAGGCCGATGCCCTTTCCAGGAGTTTCTGCGCTGACTCTTTGGAGGTTGTCGAACCGTCTACTATCCTGAATGATGGTGTAGTTTTCTCGGCTATTTCGCCTGATCTGCGGTTGGCACTGGCGGAATTTCAGGGGGATAAACCTGAGAGATGTCCTACAGGGAAACTGTTTGTCCCAGACCAATGGAGAGACCGAGTTGTCTCTGAGGTTCATTGCTCTGTTTTGGCGGGTCATCCGGGCATTTTTGGTACTCGGGATCTTGTGAGACACTCTTTTTGGTGGCCTTCACTGTCCCGAGATGTCCGTCGCTTTGTGCAGTCATGTGGAGTTTGTTCTAGGTCCAAGCCCTGTTGTTCACGTTCTAGTGGGCTATTATTGCCTTTGCCTGTACCTAAGAAACCTTGGACGCACATCTCTATGGATTTTATTTCAGAGCTTCCCGTCTCTCAGAAAATGACTGTGATTTGGGTGATCTGTGACAGATTCTCCAAGATGGTCCACTTGGTTCCCCTATCTAGGTTGCCGTCTTCATCAGAGTTCGTGCCTTTGTTTTTGCAACATGTTGTCCGTTTGCATGGTATTCCCGAAAACATTGTTTCTGACAGAGGGGGGCAGTTTGTATCCAGGTTTTGGAGGATTTTTGCTCCAAATTGGGTGTTCAGCTGTCTTTCTCCTCGGCGTTTCATCCACAGATTAACGGTCAGACTGAAAGGGCTAACCAGACCCTGGAGACCTATTTACGGTGTTTTGTTTCTGCGGATCAGGATGACTGGGTTTCGTTTTTGCCTTTGGCTGAATTTGCCCTTAACAATAGAGCTAGCTCTACCACGTTGGTGTCCCCCTTTTTCTGCAATTTTGGGTATCACCCTATGTTCCTCTCAGGGCAGCTTGAGGCGTCTGACTGTCCGGGGGTGGATTCGGTGGTCAACAGAATGCAGCAGATTTGGGGGCAGGTAGTGGATAAATTGTTTCAGTCCCAAGAAACTGCCCAAAAGTTTGCCAACCGGCGTCGGACTGTTGGTCCCCGGTTTAAAGTAGGGGACATGGTGTGGTTGTCCTCTAAAAATATTCCTATGAGAGTTCCGTCTCCTAAATTTAAGCCCAGATTTATTGGACCTTATAAGATTTCGGAGATTATTAATCCTGTATCTTTCCGTTTGACTCTGCCTGCGTCATTTAAGATTCACAATGTCTTCCATAAGTCCTTGTTGAAGAAACATGTGGAGCCGGCAGTTCCTGCGGCAGCGCCTCCTGACCCTGTTTTGGTACAAGGGGATCTGGAGTATGAGGTTGAAAAAATTCTGGATTCCCGTCGCAGTAGGCGTCAGCTTCAGTACCTTGTGAAATGGAAGGGTTATGGGCAGGAGGATAACTCTTTGGTTGTGGCTTCTGGCATTCATGCGGACAGGTTGGTTCGCGCCTTCCATCATGCTCATCCCGAGCGACCCGGTGGCGTGGGTGAGGGTTCGGTGACCCCTCCTCAAGGCGGGGGTACTGTTGTGAATGTTAGTTATGTCTTGGCTGCTGGGAGGCTCCCTCTGGTGGCCAGGAAGGGTTTGGACAGAGACCAGGTGTGTTGTGCAGTGGGTGTTTCCTTTCCTAACTCTCTGCTTATTTAAGTCCTGGTCTGATTGCAGGCTGTTGCCGGATGTCAGTTGTTCTTTGTATCTCTAGCCTGCTTAATCCTGCTCTACATCACATCCACTCCAGATAAGTTCTTGCTCTTTATTTGTTGCCTGGTTCTTTTGCTTATCTGGGTTTGTCATTTGTTGTGGTTGGTTTCAGTTTATTTCCTTCCAGGGATTTTCCCCCTCAGTGGATTGTTGAGGAACTCCCTGCAGTTCTGTGTGGAGTATAGCTCCTTTGGGTCCATGTGTTTATGGCTTGTTGAATTTGTTATAATTCTTGTTTTCTGTTCAATGGTATGACAAGGGCACCTGGTATAGGACGGAGTTCAGATCGAGCGATCTGAGGGCCTTTTTGTACTATCAGGAAGTTGGTATTTTGCAGGGTTTTTCTCTGGCTACCATCAGTCCCTTTCCTGTCCTTTCCTATTTTAGTCAGCGGGGGCCTCACCTTTTGCTAATCCTGTCATCTATCTGTGTATTGTGTTTTTCCTATATCACCGCAGTCTTTGAATGTGGGGGGCTTGCTATTCTTGTCTATTTTCTGAGGCAGAGAGTTATTCATCTTTCCTACCTTTAGGATAGTTAGTTCTCCGGCTGGGTTCGCGGTGCACAGGATGTTAGTTCACCCCTCGGCTACTTCTAGTTGTGTTGGTTAGTAAGGGGATGGCGGCCAGATTAGTTGCCAATGCTCTTGTCACCTTTTTGCCAATGATTTGTGGTGATCTTCCATGGTTCCGGATCATAACAGCTAGCCCTAACCCCATTATTACCCAGCGAGCCACCAGTCACCAGGGCAGCTGAAGAGTTGGATACAGCGCTAGAAGATGGCGCTTCTATGAAAGCGCCATTTTCTGGGGCTGTGGACTGCAATTCACAGCATGGGTGCCCAGAAAGCTTGGGCACCCTGAGCTGCAGATTCCAATCCCCAGCTGCCTAGTTGTACCTGGCTGGACACGAAAATTGGGCGAAGTCCACGTCATTTTTGTTTTTAATTATTTCATGAAATTCATGAAATAATTAAAAAAAAAGGGCTTCCCTATATTTTTAGTTCCCAATCGGGTACAAATAGGCAGCTGGGGGTTGGGGGCAGCCCGTAGCTGCCTGCTGTACGTGGCTAGCATACAAAAGCATGGCAAAGCCCACATAATTTTTTGGGGGGGCAAAAAACTCCTGCATACAGTCCTGGATGGAGTATGCTGAGCATTGTAGTTCTGCAGCTGCTTTCTGTCTGTATGGAGGAGAGCAGACAGCAGCTGCAGAACAACAAGGCTCAGCATGCTCCATTCACTAGTGTATGCAGGAGAGCAGACAGCAGCTGCAGAACTACAAGGCTCAGCATACTCCATCCAGGACTGTATACAGGAGTTTTTTGCCCAACAACAGAATGACATGGGCTTCGCCATGTTTTTGTATGCTAGCCAGGTACAGCAGGCAGGTACGGCTGCCCCGAACTCCCAGCTGCCTATTTGTACCCGGCAGGGAACAAAAAAAATAGGGAAGCCCTTTTGTTAATTATTTCATAAAATAATTAAAAAAAAATCAACATGAGCTTCGCACCATTTTTGTGTCCAGCCAGGTACAACTAGGCAGCTGGGGATTGGAATCCGCAGCACAGGTTAGCCCGAGTTTTCTGGGCCCCTCTGCTGCTAATTGCAGTCCGCAGCAGCCCCAGAAAATGGCGCTTTCATAGAAGTGCCATCATCTGGCGCTGTATCCAACTCTTCCAGCTGCCCTGGTGACGGGTGGCTTGCTGGGTAATAATGAGTTAATACTAGCTTTGTTTTACTAGCTAGTATTAAGTCAGAGATTCTTTATGTCAGGCAAGTTTGACCCGGCCATTAAAAATCTCCAATAAAGGGTTAAAAAAAAGACACCACACAGAGAAAAAATACTATAATAGAAATACACAGACACACTTAGAGACTCCATGTTCATTACTCCCTCACATCCCTCCATGATCCATGGTCTTCTGTCTTCTTTCTCTTTCAACCCATGCAGCTCTGCTACATCAGACAGTGCTGCATGGGAGGAAGACGCTGCTGCGTCCCGTGCAGTCTATATCACTCAGTCAGTGAGCGCGTTGCTATAGCAACGGTGACCTCCGTTATTGACCGGCTGTGGCAGCCGGTGAATAGCGGAATGGGGGAGTAGAACGGGGAGCCGACCATGTGCCAGAGCATCTCACCGGTACACGGGGATGCACAAACGAGCACCGCGTACCGGAGAGATGCACTGACAGGACCTAGCAATGACGTCTAGCCATGTGACCAATCTGTAGCCAATGAGATAATAGACACGTGACTGGTCACATGCTTTTTTTGACATCACAGAAGGTCCTATCATCAGTGCTGGTTACCGGGAGGATACAGCGATTATCAGTAGGAAATGCGGCGGGAGACAGAGTGCAGGATGCGTCGCAAGGACCTATAAGTGTTATGGCAATGTTTATTAATTGTATGTGTACATTTATAATTTTTTTTTATGTGTTTGTGTTTGCCTCCCATTGTTTTCAATGGGGTTCGAGAGGTTCGTCGAACGGTTCGCCAAACCGAACTCGAACATGGCCTCCATTCAACGAACCGAACCAAACTCGAGCCTTTAGAGGCTGGCTCATCTCTAATCTCCACACAGCATCCACTACAATTTTAATGGTTCACCAACACACACCCTGAAGGGAACACTTTGATATTGTGACATTGGTTCAATTATGTGAATCAATAATATATATTGCCTGTTGGTTTAAATTTAATACTTTAATGTTACCATATTTTGGTGGTTATATACTTTACTATTGATATTATTAAAATTACACATTTATTTTTGGGACTATAACTGTTTCAAACTTATGTTTTCCTTTTGTAGGAATTTTATTTTATTTTGAAAATCAGCATTTCAGTAGTGCATGGACTTCTCACTGTTTTCTATATTGACATAGCCATTTTTTTATGTCTGTAGGATTTCCACGTTATGGAATAGTACATGTATATTTTTTATGTGAGTGCTCTTAATATTGAAAAGTTTCTATGTCTAACTTTTTCCACAAAATGACATAAATTTTGTTATTTTTTATTTATTGTGTCTATAGTGTCAACTAATCTGAGGAAGGTCATCCATGACCAAAACGGCTATTGATTGATTGTCACACAAAATATCATGCCTGTTCAAATAAAAAAATATCACTTTATCCACTAATTTTGAGTGCCGGATTTTCTACTGTATAGCGCAGGGATAGGACACTGTTGGAGTGAGGGACACTGATAGGTTCGATTTGGGCATATTGTTACGAAAGGTTCTGTTGTGGCAACTGTGCACCAGGATTTTTGGGCTCAATCTTTGAAAAATCTTGCAGTTAACTGCACCAGTTTCTGCGTTTCTAATCTATAACAAGCTCTATTTGGCCACTGAGCACCAGTTTCTATGGACTTAAGCTCCAAAAAAGCTCTGTGTGGACACTGTGCACCAGGCTTTTTTGGCTCAATCTCTGTAAAAGCTTTTAGTGCATTGCACCAGGACCTTACTGGCAAATCTATAACAGGCTCTATTTGGCCAATGTGCACCAGTTTCTGTGGGCTTAATCTCCAAAAAGGCCCTGTGTGTACACTGTGCACCAGTTTTTGTGGGCTGAATCTCTAGAAAAAGCTTTTCATGCACTGCACCAGGTCCTGTGTGGTTAATCTATAACAAGCTCTATTTGGCCACTTAGGCCCATTTCACACATCAGGCATTTTGCCGGATTGCCGAACCGGCACACTCCAGTACAGTGCAATACTGTACAATGGCATTGCAGTAAGCTCCCGTCGCATACTCCAGTCACATGACAGCATGTGAAATGCCGGATGTGTGAAATGGGCCTAAGCGCCAGTTTCTGTGTGCTTAATCTCCAAAAAAGCTTTGTTACTCCACTGCACCAGACTCTGTGTGGGTACTCAAAAAAAAGGGTCTATGCGGGTACTCTTTAAAAAGACTCTGTGAGGGCACTCAGCATACAGGCAGTGTAATAATCTGCTGTGCAATCTCTCAAAAAATACAGTAACCCCTAGAATAAACAATAAATTGAAAAATCCCACCAGAAAATGTTTTTGCTGCTTCCTCCTGCGCCTCTTTGACCTACACTGCCACTTCCACCTCAACCTCATCCTCCATTTTGACGTTCTCCTCCTGGTTTAATCTTGTGTTGTTTTAGGGGGATTTTAGCTTTCTGTAAGTATTGTTCAGGAAGAAACCAAAAATAAAACTGCAAATCTACATTCAAAAAAACACAAAACCCCCCAAAAAAGTGTTGGCACCTCCTCCACCTGGTTTAAACCTTTTTTTTTTATTACATCTTCTTTTAAATGGGTTATGGGTGCTTTGTATGTCAACTGAAAAAAATGTTTCAAATTGTTGAATCTTCTGGGGGGTAACTCTGCTGATATAGGCTGTCTCTGGTCAACTCAGAAAAAAGGCTCTGTAGGGGCCTTTTTTATAATTGTTGAGGTGTGCTGCCCTTGCAGCAGTCAACCGCTCGGATCCGGGGTCACCGCTGTGGCTCGAGGGTCTCCGGACCCGGGGGCTTGCGGCCACTCAAATATAAAAAGGGGGCTATTTACAGGGGATAAGAGTTTGTGATGCCCCCCATGGTTCGGGGTAAGGGAGTATCGCCGCTGCCGATGGGAGTATCCAGGGGAGATGGAGTGGGGCAGCCAGATGACGTTTCCTCCACGGGTAGGGGAGACCCCAGGACTCTGTGAGATGGTGGAGTGGGGGTGTGCAGGGCCAGCTGAAAGCAGGGTAGGACCATGTACTCAGGCAACATTGGTGATGGTGCAGCTGCAAAGAAAACGCTTACAACAAGGTGAACCAAGTCTCTGGGTGCCGCTGCCCTCTTGAGGGAGCCCATCCGGGTATCTGTCCCCTGTAGTACTGCCGGATGGTCCAGAGTCTGCCTCCGTGCACAAATTATAAAGTGTCCTTGTGGCCCGTAGGCATAAAGCTGTTCGGGCCCTGCTCCCTCCTTTTTGGATAAAGAAGCTGTGCTCTCAAAGGTTCGTGTGTGGGATTTATGTGGGCTGCCTGGGTTGGAAAGCCCTATCCCCCTCATTGCGCTAGTGCCCCTGATCTCTGATCTTCTTGGGAACAGTCCATAAGGTCACTATCCTCCACAGGTTAATTGTCGGGTTGCCTGAAGCTACTTCCCGACCTAGGGTCCTGTACCCTGCCATTCTTTCAGTCCACCTGTCCTCCAAGACCAGGTTTAGGCACCCAGCCTCAATAACCTGCGACCGGGTCTCCGACTCCTATGGTCCCAGACCACCGTCTGCAACCCAACCTGCCACAAACAGGGAGCCACACACTCCTCTGTTTTCCTGAGAACTCCAACCCCTAGTTCCTCTCACTTTGCTTCTCTGGAGCCGACTCCTCTGTCACCTCCCACCAGTCTGCCTGACCCCTAGGTGGGCGGCCTATTCCAGCTCAGCAGCCCACTGGTGTGCCTGACAGGGTGTGGTGTGAGGTGTGGTTGGGATTTTGGATGCTGATGGAGGCAGTACTACAGGTTGGGAACCCAGAACCATGAGGGGTTGAATACTGCACCAAAGGGAAGGAAATGCAGTACCCTGTGACGCCCTGAATAGTCCAGGGGCATCACAGTTCAGTGAGTGAACTTATCTGTGTGAGTCAGTTGTGAAAAGAGGTTCTGTAAGGGGATTTTATTTAAAACTAGCTGTAGTACCCGGCGTTGCCCGGGATAGTAACTGTCTCTCTGTGTCTCTCCCAGTCTGTGTCTCTGTGTCGCTGTCTATCTGTCTCTATGTCAGTGTCTTTCTTTGTCTGTCTGTGTCTATGTCTCTGTCTGTTTCTATCTCTGTCTGTATTTGTATCAGTCTATCTGTCTCCATCTTTGTGTCTGTCTGTCTCTCTATCTCTGTGTCAGTCTCTATGTGTGTGTCTGTCTCTCTCTTTCCCCATCTGTCTCTTTCCAGGTCTGTCTCTTTCCAGGTCTGTCTCTTTCCAGGTCTGTCTCTTTCCAGGTCTGTCTCTTTCCAGGTCTATCTCTTTGCCCGGCTGTCTCTTTGCCCGGCTGTCTCTTTGCCCGTCTGTCTCTGTCTCTCTGTCTTTTCTTTCTCTCTTTATCCGTCTCACCACCGACATCTTATTAGCTCACACATAAGCTTCTTATACTAACTGTTTATTTTCTTCCTATAGTAACCACTGACAGTTGCTATTAATAAGCTGTAGCTCCTATCTCCATTCAGTTTAATGGAGGCAGGATTTTCAAAAGTAACTGTAAAGTGCAGTGTTACATTTTTCCGTCAAAACATAGTCTATGACGTTCCCTGGGTCACATAGGACATCTGTGACAAATTTCGTGATAGTGAATGCGATGGTGCGGATTACTTTAGCGGACATACACACACACACACACACACACACACACATACATACATACATACATACATACATACATACATACATATACACACACACATACACTCAGCTTTATATATTAGACTAGCTGTAGTACCCGGCATTGACCGGGATAGTAACTGTCTCTCTGTCCTAGATTAGCAATGGGAGGTGGCTATGAGACCCCCCCAATTACTAATCTGGAAGTGAAAAAAATAAACACAAACACCTTTATTTGAAATAAAATACAAAAAAACTCCCACTTTCACCACTTTATTAACACTCAGGTCCAACGTAATCCACATGTGGTATAATGCAGTAGAGATGGCATTTTTTTTCTTTGCCAGGTGGTGTAGATTAGGTGCAGGAATATGGTGTAAAAATTTCAGCACCAAAAGTGCATCTCTTGGCAAAAAAAATACGCACAAACAGTTATGATGCCTTTTCAGTGCAGTTTTCATCCAGGAGGTACAAATTTGGAGATGAAATCTGGTGCAGACATTTCCACACCAAATTTGCACCTCTTAGCAGAAAACTGCACCAAAACAGTGTCAAAACATTTTTTGTGCATTTTTTTTGCCAAGAGATGCAGATGTAGATGACATTTTTACACCATATTCCTGCACCCAATCTACACTTCCTGGCAAAAAAAGAACGCATCACTATCACATCATACTGCATGCGGCAATGATGTGTTTTTTCGCCAGTTGGTGTAGGAATATAGAGTAAAAATTTCAGCACCAAATCTGCATCTTTAAGCAAAAAAAACCCGCAGTTTTCTGCCAGGAGATGCAGGCCTGTGAACTCGGTGAGAGTTCATTGAGGCCACCTGAGGTAAGGTTACCTGCGATCACAGGTGGAGGGCCTTTGGAACCTCCAGCTGTGACTGCAAATAACCTCAATGATGTCTCTGCTCATCATGCAGTTCAATCTCTGCCTCAAGCTCATAGCGCTTGGTCACATTCCGTGATCGCGCGCTGAGTCTTCAGTAACGTAGCAGAGCTGGAATCATCGTGGTACCTTGTGTGGATTACGTCGGACCTTCAGGGGTGTTTTCGGGGTTAATAACGTGGTTAAAGAGGGTGGGTTTTTTGTCTTTTATTTCAAATAAAGGATTTTTTCGGTATTTGTGTTTATTTACTACACGTAAAATATATCTTTGTACCGTGTTAGCCAGTAGAGTTAAAAATTGGTTAAAAGAACTGAAGTCCTCAGTGGTTTCAACCACTGAGGACTTAAGTTCTTTTAACCAATTGTTTATTTACTTTCACTTACAGATTAGTAATTGAGGGGTCTCAGAGACACTTCCCATTATTAATCTAGAGCTTGGTGGCAGCTATGAGCTGTGATTAACCCCTTATCAACTTGATTGCCACTGCACCAGGGCAATCAGAAAGAGCGGGGTAAAGTGCCGGGATCATCGCATATAATGGGTGTAGCAATCTTGGGTGGCTGCAGGCTGCTATTTTTAGGCTTGGGGGGCCCAAAAATTATGGCTGGGTATCAAAATTTGGGGGACCGCACGCCGATTTTTTAAAAATTATTTATTGAAATAACTTTTTAAAAAAAAGCTGCATGTGGTTCCTTTTATTTTGATACACAGACAAGATAAGCATATAGCTGGGGGCTGCAGCCTGTAGCCGTATGATTTATCTATGCTGGGTATCATAATATGAGGAGACCCTATGCCAATTTATTTATTTATTTTTACCTCAATCAAGATGCAGACACAGAGCCTCTGATGGGTTGCAGTCAGACACACTGTGACACAGGCTGGGGGCGCTGTCTGACTGCAACCAACCAGAGACGCAAGGACTTCCAGTGGGCGTGGGAAGCAGTGTATATGCCTGAAGATAATGAGCGGCTCCGTAAGTAGAGTGAGCTGCCAGGAAGCAGCTAATGTGTTTTTTTAAGAACCTAGAAAAGAAAAAAATCAAAATTAGTAAAAACAATATACAGTATATCCAACATATTAAATTATACAACTAATATTATATTGTGAAATAATAATTAGTACTGCATATTGGTATATTTATTTATTTATGTTTTTTGCTTTCCATCACATGGAAATGACCTCTGCCACTTTGATGGTTGTGCTCACATACCCCTATATGCTGGACCCTGCTTGCTGCCCACATACGTCCCTTATTATCACATTTCACTTCTGATCTTTTCTTATTTCTAAGATTACTCACGAATAATGGAATTTTAAATTACATGACAGTCACTGACACTTAATTCCTTGTATAAGACCATATGCACTCCCTTTTTACACAGGTTCTAATACTATTAGCACCTTCTTTTTTTGCTGTGGGATTTTCACAATACAATAAATTATAATTCTCTTGCTTTACTTTTTCTATTACCACAATAAACCTGGTATAAAGTCGACCACTTTTTAAAGAAACAAATTTTGTTCCATTTTTAATGGACATGTGATAAGCAACTTGTGCCATGTGATGGTCAGTTACTCATGTGCCCTCTTTCAGAAAGTAACAACCTATATAAGGATGTATTTGGACTGCCTTTCAATGTATATTGCTATTGTTGACTCCTTAAGAAGGAGCATGCTAGCTCTGAAACGCGTAGAACTATGAACAATGACTTGTGTTGTGAACAATAAAACCTGCTCATCATATTGATAGCTCTCCTAAGTTTGTCTGGAAGCGCGGCATTATAGCCCCTTTCTTCTACTCCATTTGATTGGCATTTACCTTGTGGGGCTGCAGCATACAGCTTTTCACGCTATCAAGCGCAATACAGTAGTTGTGATTTACACAACTTATCCAGGTGAGTGATTGCCTGCATCCCCTTATACTGGTTCCACCAGGGTAAGATGCCAAGTTTGTGCCTTTTGTCTTTTCAGCTTGATCATTTTAAAATATCTTTTAAACAGTTAACCAGGTCACAAAATGACTAAAATAGTTAAGAACATACATTAAATAAAGTATTTTTTTTCTGCAAGACCTTATTGTGATTTCCCACAGTCTCTGCTGCCATCTGCTGTTCAGCATAGCCATCAGAGCGTGTACTTTGTATGTAAAATTCCTTATCTTATAACCATGTTAATATATGATAGGCAAATAAATAAAGGTGCTATCTTAAGTTTGAAAGCTTTTCCTCATCCATGGGATGGTGTATAATTTCTCAATCACTTGGGTCTGAGTGCTGAGTCCCAAGCAATCCCAAGACCCAAGGCTCTGAAGAGCCCTATGTGATGAAGCAAAGGTCCATCTTGCCCTAAACATATCATTTAAAAATGAATGTGGGCAACCCATTTAAAGAGTTATTCCCATCTCCAAGATCCTATCCCAGTATGTAGTAGGCATAATAATAATATTATTAGCAAATATCTCCCATTAGAAATGCAGTATAGTTCTCCAGATTTAGCCATGTCTCTTACCTCATGTGCATTACTGCTTAAGTATCTTAGCAAATAACTAAATAAGTAATCATTACAATATACCTCCTAACTTTTGAAGAAAAGGAAGAGGGAAAAAGTGTGCAGCATGCACCACGCCCATAGCCACACCCAAGCCACACCCATTTGCAATGAGGGACATTCATAAGATGCCCCGGACTGTTCATTCATTCATAGTCATATCAACCAGAACGAACTTTCTCATATTTATATAAGCGTCACTATATGACATCATGCTTTTTTGTGTCTGTAAGGCCATGTTCAAAAATTTTAGAAATCCTCTAGGGGGGGGGGTTTCTGCAGGTGTCTGCACCAAACTACACAATAGCAATCTTCTCTGATTATGGCATTTTTGCGCGATTTTTTTTTATTACCTTTTCCCCATTGTTTCATGTGTTTTGGTGCAGAAGAGAGTCTGTGTTTTTATAGGACACAAAATATCTGCAGTTTTCTCCATGGACTTTTTTAAGCTCCACATAGAAGCCTCTAGAAAAAAAGCACCAAAACCGCAGAGTTCAGCGGCGTCTTTTCATGAAATCACATCCACTTTTTTTAAACATTTAAACACAGCAGAATTTATCTGCAAATAGCAGCAGAAAAAACGAGCATTTACACTACATGTGAACACAGACTAAATGTCCAAGCAAAGTGGATGAGATGTCATGAAACCTCTTCCCGCTGAGCGTCTAAAAACGCTGCTGATCTGTGCACTTTTGGAGCTTTTTTTTAGTCTGTAGGGTTCTTTCTGGAGCCTGAACAAAACGCAAGCAAAACATATGCTATTGCATTTTTAAATGCAGACTCTAAGCTTTTCTGTAATATAAAATGCATTAAAAACCCGGATTCACATCTGCAAGAAACATGTATCAAATATTGGGGAAAAATACAGCCAACACGCAATAATCAGAGAAGATTTTTATTGCGTTGTGTGTTGCTGACACCTGCAGAAAAAAAATGCAACATTTACGCTACATGTGAACACCACCTCAGTGATACATTTTTATTACATTTTTTATGGGTTTAATAGAGAAAAATAATCAATTGCGCCATTTTTTTTATGCCATTTACCAATCCCTATAAATATTCTGATCACTATGTTGTTTGGGTCATTACAGTTCCATAGACACCAAATATGTCCATGTTATTTGCTGATTTGTGATATTTATTATTTAAATAAAAAAAGCTCAATAAAAATTACATTATTGTATTTTTTTATTTTTATTAGTTTTATTAGAAGAAAACAAATCTTTTACTCTCCCTCTACAATACAGGACACAGAGATGCTGCTCTGTACAATGTATAGGTGCATCTCAATAAATTAGAATATCATCAAAAAGGTAATTTATTTCAGTAATTCAATACAAAAAAGAAAAATATATTACATAGAGTCATTACAGAGTGATCTATTTCAAGTGTTTATTTCTGTTAATATTGATGATTATGGCTTACAGCCAATGAAAACCCGAAAGTCATTATCTCAGAAAATTAGAATAATTACCACAAAACACCTGTAAAGGCTTCTTAAGCATTTAAAATGGTCTCTTAGTCTGGTTCAGTAGGCTGCACAATCATGGGGAAGACTGCTGACTTGACAGATTTCCAGAAGGCAGTCATTGACACATTCCACAAGGATGGTAAGCCACAAAAGGTCATTGCTAAAGAAGCTGGCTGTTCAGAGTGCTGTATCCAAGCATATTAATGTAAGGTTGAGTGGAAGGAAAATGTGTGGTAGAAAAAGGTGCACATGCAACTGGGATAACCGCAGCCTTAATAGGATTGTTAAGAAAATACCATTCAAAAATTTTGGGGAGATTCACAAGGAGTGGACTGCTGCTGGAGTCAGTGCTTCAAGAGCTACTACACACAGACATATCCAGGACATGGGCTACAAGTGTCACATTCCTTGTGTCTAGCCACTCATGACCAATAGACAACGCCAGAAGCGTCTTACCTGGGTCAAGGAGAAAAATAACTGGACAGTTGCTCAGTGGTCCAAGGTGTTGTTTTCATATGAAAGTAAATTTTGCATTTAATTTGGAAATCAAGGTCCCAGAGTATGGAGGAAAAGTGGAGAGGCCACAATCAAAGCTGCTTGAGGTCTAGTGTGAAGTTTCCACAATCAGTGATAGTTTGGGGAGCCATGTCATCTGCTAGTGCAGGTCCACTGTGTTTTATCAAGACCAAAGTAAGTGCAGCCATCTACCTGGAAATTTTAGAGCACTTCATGCTTCCCTCTGCCAACAAGCTTTTTAGAGATGAAAATTTCATTTTCCAGCAGGACTTGGCACCGATTCACAATGCCAAAAGTGTCAACACCTGGTTTAATAACCACAGTATCACTGTGCTTGATTGGACAGCAAACCCGCCTGACCTAAACCCAATAGAGAATCTATGGGGTATTGTCAAGAGGAAGATGAGTCACCAGACCCAATAATGCAGACAAGCTGAAGGCTGCTAACAAAGCAACTAGGGCTTTGTTACGGTTCCGTTTCTGGGTATCTGCGTGTCTCCTTTCCCTTTGCTGTGGCACTGGAGACTATGTTCGGATTTCTTGCTACTGCACACGTGCGAGCGCTGGAGACTAAGTCCTATCTTGGAGCCATTGCACAAGTGTGAGTGACATCATCACTGACACGAGCTCACATGTCTCTGACACCTTCTAAGCCGATTGGTCGCTGGTCATGTGCTTGTGACGCCTTGCTCAGTGATAGGCCAGCGTGACATCATTGCTGTCGTTCTGGCAGCGGATTGGCTCTGGTGTCCTCCATCTTGGATGAGGCACAGAGTCTATATAAGACCCTGAAGCATGCTGCTCGGCGCTCAGTCCTCTTGGTTTATGCATGAGAGTAGACGCTCTGTGCACGTCCCTCTAGGCATCTCTCTGTCTATGCTAGGTGAGCTCTACCAGCAGGGTAGCGTTCTTGTACCTTACAGCTTCGGCTGCGATCTGTATCCTTGCATCTTATTGGAGCGGACATAGGCAGGTGCCTGAGGCACATGGTCAGGCTGGACCTTGTGATTCTACTCATAGGTGGACGTTGCTGCTAGGGTAACATTCCTTATACTGCGTCTGGCAGTTGTTCGTATCCTCGCACACTAGGGGAGCGAACATAGGTATTAGCTTTGTGCGGCTTATGCTGCTGTCCGTCTCTTTTGCACCACTAGTGGAGCGGACCTAGGCAGGTGCCATATCTAGTGGTTCATGTCCTCGCACACTAGTGGAGCGAACGCAGGTAGGAGCTTTGTGCGGCTTGTGCTGCTGTCCATCTCTTTTGCACCACTAGTGGAGCGGACCTAGGCAGGTGCCATATCTAGTGGTTCGTGTCCTTGCACACTAGTGGAGCGAACGCAGGTAGGAGCTTTGTGCGGCTTATGCTGCTGCCCGTCTCCTGGCACCGCTAGAGGAACAGACCTAGGTAGGTGCCATTTCACACTCACTGCTTTTGTCTCTGTGACCATTAACAGAGACCACACCACACATCCTCCGAGTAAGGGAGGAATTGCTTTATTTCCTAACTATATTCCTCTGTGAGTTTAACAGAGGTATTGCACTCTGCACTTGTGCTACTACTATTTACAGCGGCACACTTATATACTTTTCCTCACTCATTAACATATCCCTTTTACGTTAATGCTAAATATGGTAGTCGCTGTGACTTTAACAGTACACGCCGTCATTGGCTCTAGTGTCACTGAGACGTATCAGTGTCAGTACTGCTTTCGTGGTACAAGATACCCCTTATCCTCTGCCATAGTCTGCAGCAGAGACTTTGCACGGTGGACCCTGACTGTCTGATATCTCTTTGGTTTTTGTAATCAGACAGCCCCCGTAACAGGCTTCCATAACACCTCAGCAGTGCCATAGGCTGATCACCTCCATGCCATGCCACATTGGTGCAGTAATTCTTGCAAAAGGAGCCCCGACCAAGTATTGAGTGCATTTACTGTACAGACTTTTCAGTAGGCGCCAACATTTCTGAGTTTAAAATCACTTTTTTTCAGTTGGTCTTATATAATATTGTAGCTTTCTCAGATAATGACTTTTGGGTTTTCATTGGCTGTAAGCCATAATCATCAACATTAACAGAAATAAACATTTGAAATAGATCCCTCTGTTTGTAATGACAATATATAATATACTAACTGTAGTATTCGGCATTGCCCGGGATAGTAACTGTCTCTCTGTCTCTCTCCCAGTCTCTGCCTATGTGTCGCTGTCTGTCGGTCTCTTTCTCTGTCTCTTTCCTTGTCTGTCTGTGTCTATGTCTCTGTCTGTCTGTTTCTATCTCTCTGTCTGTCTTTGTATCAGTCTATCTGTCTCTATCTCTGTGTCTGTCTCTGTCTGTGTCTGTCTGTCTCTCTCTTGCCCCCTCTGTCTCTTGCCCCCTCTGTCTCTTTCCCCATCTGTCTCTGTCCTGTCTCTTTCCCCTTCTGTCTCTTTCCCCTTCTGTCTCTTTCCCCTTCTGTCTCTTTCCCCTTCTGTCTCTTTCCCCGTCTGTCTCTTTCCCCATCTGTCTCAATCAAGGTCTGTCTCAATCAAGGTCTGTCTCTTTCCCCATCTGTCTCCTTCTCCATCTGTCTCTTTCTCCATCTGTCTCTTTACCCTTCTGTCTCTTTCCCCGTCTGTCTCTGTCTATCTATGTCTGACTCTTTCACCGTCTGTCTTTGTCTGTCTGTCTCTCTCTAACCGTCTCCCCACTGACATCATATTACCTCACACATAAGCTTCGTATACTAACACTGTCCTTTGTTCCTATAGCAACCAATCTCAGCTGCTATTAATAAACTGTAGTTCCAGGCTCATTCATTCATTCATTAATGGATGCATGTTTTTTGGAGAGTAACTGTAAAGCGCAGGGTTAAATTTTCCTGTCAAAACTAAAGCTGGGTTCACACATAGCGACAGCGACAACGACATCGCTGTTACGTCACCATTTTCTGTGACGTAACAGCGACCTTGTAAGTCGCTGTTATGATCGCTGCTTAGCTGTCAAACACAGCGACGCAGCAGCGATCATAACGTCGCTACATGTGCAGAGAGCAGGGAGCCACGCACACTGCTGAGCGCTGGCTCCTTGCTCTCCTAGCTACAGTACACATTGGGTTAATTAACCCGATGTGTACTGCAGCTACATGTCACAGTGCAGAGAGCAGAGAGCCGCGCACACTGCTTAGCGCTGGCTCCTTGCTCTCCTAGCTACAGTACACATCGGGTTAATTAACCCGATGTGTACTGCAGCTACATGTCACAGTGCAGAGAGCAGGGAGCCGTGCACACTGCTTAGCGCTGGCTTCTTGTTCTCCTAGCTACAGTACACATAGGGTTAATTACCCGATGCGTACTGCAGCTACATGTGCACAGAGCAGGAGCGAGCACTAGCAGCAAGAGTGGCGGAGGCTGGTAACGAAGGTAAATATCGGGTAACCAGGGAAAGGTCTTCCCTTGGTTACCCGATGTTTACAGTGGTTACAGCTTTCCGCAGCTGCCAGACGCCGGCTCCTGCTCCCTGCTCGCTTCATTTCGTCGCTCTCTTGCTGTCACACATAGCGATGTGTGCTTCACAGCGAGAGAGCGACCACGAAAAAATGAAGCAGGACATTCAGCAACGAGCAACGACCTCACAGCAGGGGCTAGCTCGTTGCTGGATGTCACACACAGCGACAGCGACGGGACGTCGCTGCAACGTCACAGAAAATGGTGACGTAGCAGCGTCGTCGTCGTCGCTGTGTGTGACATCACCTATAGTCTACTACATTCCCTGGGTCACATGAGGCGTCTGTGCAAAATTTGTTGATTGTAAATGCAACGGTGCGGATTCCTCTAGCAGACATACACACACACACACACACACACACACACATACACTCAGCTTCTCAGCTTTATATATTAGATGTGTTTCCCTTATTGTATTGAATTACTGAAATAAATTAACTTTTTGATGATATTCTAATTTATTGAGATACACCTGTATATCTAGGTCTACTGTAGTCTGCTGTGGAGTCAGAGGCAGCAATTCAGCTTCAACTATATAAAAATCCTCCCTCTGACTTCAGCAGAGCTTGTGGCTCAATAGCTAGGGCTGCAATATTATGTTTTAAAGCTGGTTGGATTCCAAGTCTGTGTGAAAAAAATAATTATATTTTTCCAACTTTTTCCTCATTTCTTTATAATAGCTTTATAGGAACAAAAGAGTCTGATGTTTTCCCTCACCTACATAGAGATACAGTATATATCTATATATCTGTGTAGCTGAATTTTCAGCTTCTTGCTTCTCTCCTTTCAATACAGGTCATGATTACCAGATCTTATTCGTCCTTATACCCTTAGTACAGAGCTTCTGCGTATGGATGAAGAATTCAGTAGCTTATGAGTTTTAATTCTGTCCTAAGAAACCAGAGCAGATGAGATTTTAAGCTATGCACTGCACAGAGTTTAAATTATTCACTGCACTGAGAGGAGTAGTAGGGACAAGATAAATGAATCAGATTGGGAGGTATGTTATTATCTGAGTGGACATAACCATGGATACCTAAGCTGCAATGCCCTGCACATGAGATAAGAGACATGGCTATATCAAGAGAACTATACTATATTTCTAATTGGAGGTATTTGCTAATATTATTATTATTATTATGCATACTACATATTGGAATAGGATCTTTGAAATGGGAATACCCCTTCAAGCATAGTGCGAGTTTAATGTCCAATTTTTCATACAAATTGTATTTTTTTCCTTTACAGTTACTATTCATTTGTATTTTATTATTTTCAGTGGCTAAAAACATTCAAAAGATGACGAAGTATAGTTCCATAATTTGCCTTCTTGTGTGAATATCTTTAAAGCACCTTTCAAGCATTTTGGGATTTTTTTCAGCACTGGATTGGGACTTTAAATCTAAGTCCCTGACCCCTGTCATATACTCACCTTCTGGCAGCTTCACATTTTACTGACACTGCTCCAGTCCCGCAGCACCATCTTGTGACTCAGAGGCATTGCTAGGTGCTTGGCTCAGGGAGGGCAAACTTCTTAGTGTGCTCTTAATCAGGTAACCATGCTTACAACTATGGTGTTGAACCCTAAGGGCTCGTGAAGGTGACCATATTTTCAGTCCAAGTGCAAACCAACAAAAATTGGATTGCAATCGGACCAATGCTATGCCATGAGCCCATGCACATGTCCAATTTTGTCCTTGGTATCAGTGGTATGAGTAAAAACCAAAATTGCAGCATTTGCACACCAATACAGTCAAGTGTAGCAACAGGGCCATATTTAGAATTCATGCTGACCTAAGCACCTAAAGTGGTCACAACCCCTTCTGGTAAGTTAAACTAAAGCCTCATGCAGATGTCTGTGTTTCAAGTAGGTGTTCTATCTGGGTTTTTCCCTCATACAACACGCACCTATTATAGTCTATGGGGCAGTTCTTACATTCGTGTTTTTTCATGGACTGTGTGTCCCTGCAAAACTCACAGAGAAACAACTGGGTGAATAGTAAAATATTTGGGCTAAGATCATTCTTGCCGAATATTTTGTAATATCTGTGTATTTGTACCAAAGAACAAACCTAATGCAAGTCAATGAGAAACTCAAATATTTTTCCTGAGGTCATTAGAAATAGGTCTGGGAGGCCTGTACAAATGCTGCAATGGATGAAAACATGCTGGAACTGAATGGGAACAGCATTGGAAAGATGGCTGAAAGCATTTGTGTCTCACAGCTGGTTTCTGGGAATAATATTGTCAGAGTTTTGAGCCACTTTTTTAGAGTGACAATAAAAGCACCAAAACCAAATCTAAATTGTATTTTACAGAAAAAAGGTTAAGAAACTTTCTTTCCTACATAATAACTTGCATACATGGCAAATTAAAAGAGCAAAAAAATCATCCCCTTTAGCGTATGTTCACAAGTAGTGTTTTTTCTTTTGTTTATCTCATTGCTTTTAATCCTGAAAAAAAAGTTCACCGGGAAATGTAATACCATTTTACTAGTTTATGTGGTGTGTGTGATATGGTGAGACACCTCCTGTTTCAGTATGAGTATCTGTGTTAAGGCACACTAGACTGGATTGTAATTAGGACAATAAGGACTGTTTGGTTGATTATGGTACAGGTCTAAAAATATAGCCCAAAAATCTCTCCCTTGAATGACACAAGCTCCCCCTACACTAACTCCAGACACACTTGTTTTTTATTTGGCCGACTTCTCTTCCTCCATCATATTCCCAGAGTCATCATGAAGCCCACTCTTTCTCTCTCTTTCTCTCTCTTTCTCTCTCTTTCTCTCTCTTACCTGGCAATGATCAGCTGATGCGGTCACCTGACGGAATCAGCTGACACTACAAGTCGAGCGGTGAGGCCGGCTTTTTACCGCCCGGCCGGCTAAACTATCAGCTGATGCTGTCGGACAGGAGTCTGCACAGAAGTGTGTAGTTTTTTGGGGGTTTTTTGCACTGATGCATCAGCTGATTGTATAAAAGCCGTTTATACAATCAGCTGCTATGTCATGTGATTCAGGCCCTTGAACCTGACACATCATCTGATCGCTTTGCCTTCCAGCAAACCGATCAGATGATATTGGATCTGGATTAAATGGCGCGGGACCCTTGACCCAGGACTACTGTGGAGGGGGGGTCCTTTATTTCAATAAAGATGGAGTCACTAATTGTTTTGTGTTTTATTTCTAATAAAAATATTTTTCTGTGTTGTGTTCTTTTTTTATCTGTACTAGAAATTCATGGCGGCCATGTCTAATATTGACGTGACACCATGAATTTCGGGCTTGGGGCGAGTTGATGATATACAGCTAGGCCTAACCCCATTATTACCCAGCGAGCCACCCATCACCAGGACAGCTGGCAGAGTTGGATACAGCGCCAGAAGATGTCGCTTCTATGAAAACGCCATTTTCTGGGGCGGCTGCGGTGCTTGGGCACCCTGAGCTGCGGATTCCAATCCCCAGCTGCCTAGTTGTGCCTGGCTGGACACAAAAATTGGGCGAAGCCCACGTCATTTTTTTTTTTTTAATTATTTCATGAAGTAATTTTTTAAAAAAAGTGCTTCCCTATATTTTTTGGTTCCCAGCCGGGTACAAATAGGCAGCTGGGGTTGTGGGCAGCCTGTAGCTGCCTGCTGTACCTGGCTAGCATACAAAAACATGGCGAAGCCCACGTAATTTTTTTGGGGGGCAAAAAACTCCTGCATACAGTCCTGGATGGAGTATGCTGAGCCTTGTCGTTCTGCAGCTGCTGTCTGCTATCCTGCATACACTAGTGAATGGAGCATGCTGAGACTTGTAGTTCTGCAGCTGCTGTCTACTCTCCTCCATACAGACAGACAGCAGAAAGCAGCTGTAGAACTACAAGGCTCAGCCTTCAGAGGTTCGCTCATCTCTAGTGATGAGCAACCTGTGAATATTCGGGTCCGCCAAATCAACACGGGAAAAAAAATTGGGATTGGAGAGCAAACTTGACACCAAACAACCCCAAACAACAATTCCCATACAACTCAATGGGGAGGAAACCTTTGGGGCTGTAAAATGGCCATAATAAGCACTAGGGAACTGTGGTGGCAGTTAACTGGTACACTCCCTGACAGAAGTTCTGCCGCTTATCCATGTTAAAAAATAAAAGCTTATAACCTGACTTTAAATTCATCCATTGGTTTTATAAATTACTCTTTTGAAAGCTGAAGCCCTCCCAAATATGGTTTAGGTTATGAAAATAAAATTGCTGCAAAGCTGAAATATATTGATCATTTAATGAACACAGAAACGTCAGATTTTGGCAAGACAAAAGTTTTGTCGCCTTGTCATATAATGCACCCAATCCTAGTTTACATCCTCACCTGTGCTCACTAAATGATCAATTAATTAGTGGGTGTGTATAAAAAGAAACCCAGCACCCCAGACCTTCACTTGAACTGCAACTTTACCGCTGACAACATGCCAAAAATCCACCCTGCGACCAAAGCCTTGATTATCAAGAGGCTGAAGACCAGATCCACTGCAGAGGGGGCTGGTACCTTTAATGTGTTTCATCATCAAATAGAAAGAATTAAAAAAAGATTTGAAGAGACTGGAGATGTTTTTGACAAGCCCAGGTCTGGCAGACCTCGCAAGACAACTGCTCAGGAGGAATGTTTGTTGTTTAGAAAATGCAAAGCCAGCCCCTCTTCCACTGCAGCAGAGCTCCAACAGGCCTGGTCACCTCAAGTCCCTGTGTCAACTAGAACAGTTTGTAGGATTCTGTCTCGAAATAGCCTCCTTGGTCGAATCAGTGCCCAGAAGCCAGCACTAAACAAAAGGCAATTTAAAAACCATGAGGCATTTGCCAAGTCCCACAGCCTGCTAAACAGATGGATGCTGGAAAAGTGACAGAAGGTGGATTTACCTGATTAATCTTCAGTTGAATTACACCATAGCCACTGCAGGAGACCTATTGGAGCCTGTATGGATCCAAAATACACCCAGAAAACAGTTAATTTGGTGGGGTGCAAAACATTTGCAAGGTGGAAGGCAATATCAATAGCCTAAAATATCAAGAAGTATTAGCTACCTCTTACATTCCCAATCATAAAAGGGGTCAAATTCTGCAGCAGGATGGTGCTCCATCTCATACATGCATCTCTACAACAAAGTTCCTCCTGGCAAAGAAGATCAAGGTGCTCAAGGACTGGCCAGCCAAGTCACCACACATGAACATCATTGAGCATGTTTAAGGTAGGATGAAAGAGGAAGCTTGGAAGACAAACCCAAAGAATCTAGATGAACTCTGGGAGGCATGTAAGACTCCTTTCTTTGCTATTCCTGATGACTTCATCAAACAATTGTATGAATCATTTCTGAACCGCATGGATGCAGTCCTTTAAGCTCATGGAAGTCACACAGAATATTAAATATGCACTAATAGCACCACCACTTCATTCACCAATATAATGCAACATACCTTTGTATTAGAAGTTAGTTATTTGTTTGAATTTCACATTATTTTCTGTGGGCGACAAAACACTAGGGCCACTGGATGAGCCAGGTAATGTGCCTGGAAATGGGGGCATTTTCAGGGGCGGCTGTGGGCTGCCAAGAATCCCAGCCCCCAGCTGCCTGGCTTTAAGTGACTGACGACCAAAATATGGCGGGAGCCCACGCATTTTTTTTTTATTATTTTTTTAAATAACAAAAAATTAATGGGCTTCCCTTTATTTTGATCGCTAGCCAAGGCAAATCAGGCAGCGGGGGTGGCAGCTCCTAAGTGTCCACTTTATCTGTGCTGAGAATCAAAAATACTGCAGAGCGCTACGTCATTTTTTTAAATGATTTATTTTTACAGTACTGTGATGTCAGGCAATTACATACCCGACACAGAGAATGGGCGTCTGTGATTGCCTGTTTCAGGAGGGGACAGCCATGTAGTTTTGTTCAGCTGGTCACAACCATTTACCTGGAGGTAGATCATACAGTCATAAATAGAGATGAGCGAACCGGTCGCGGTTCGGCTCGAGGTCGGTTCGCCGAACGGAGGTTCCGTTCGAGTTCGGTTCGTCGAACGTTCGACGAACCGAACTCGAACTACATAGGAAACAATGGCAGGCAATCACAAACACATAAAAACACCTAGAAAACACCCTCAAAGGTGTCCAAAAGGTGACAAACAACTCACAACACAACACAAACACATGGGAAAGTGACAATGACAAATTCTCATGTGAAAACAAAACAGCGTTACGAGGAAAAAGAGGACGAGACACAGATGGCATGCCCTTCTAAAATCATGTAAAACACCGCAAGGTGACTCCAAGCGGAGTCTCCCTTTTTTCCAAAAATTGGGCCACACAGACATCTTATCAGTGGCAGCACTTGTGCCCTAGTTGCAAACAGGATGTTTTGATTTGCATCAAGCACATTCAAAAATACGCCATACTTAACCGTCCCCAGGATGACACCGGGGTAGGTAGCAAAGTCTTTCCTGATCCCAGCTCTGTTCATCTTGGATCATTTTTAAAAAACACAGCAAACAAGGGTTACTCCAAGCGGAGTCTCCCTTTTTTTCCAAAAATTGGGCCACACAGACACCTTATCAGTGGCAGCACTTGTGCCCTAGTTGCAAACAGGATGTTTTGATTTGCATCAAGCACATTCAAAACTACGCTATTCTTAACCGTCCCCAGGATGACATCGGGGTAGGTAGCAAAGTATTTCCTGATCCCAGCTCTGTTCATCTTGGATCATTTTTAAAAAACACAGCAAGCAAGGGTTACTCCAAGCGGAGTCTTCCTTTTTTTCCAAAAATTGGGCCCCACACACACCCACCCATTCAGTGGCAGCACTTGTGCCCTAGTTGTACATTTCACAGCTAGATTTGCATCAAGCACATTCAAAAATACGCCATAATTAACCGTCCCCAGCATGACACCTTGGTAGGTAGATAAAGTCTTAGCTGAACCATGACTTGTTCATATTGGCTCCTATTAAAAAACACAGCAAGCAAGGGTTACTCCAAGCGAAGTCTCCCTTTTTTTCCAAAAATTGGGCCGCACACACACCCACCCCTTCATTGGCAGCACTTGTGCCCTAGTTGTACACTTCACAGCTAGATTTGCATCAAGCACATTCAAAAATACGCTATTCTTAACCATCCCCAGGATGACACCGGGGTAGGTAGCAAAGTATTTCCTGATACCAGCTCTGTTCATCTTGGATCATTTTTAAAAAACACAGCAAGCAAGGGTTACTCCAAGCGGAGTCTCCCTTTTTTCCCAAAAATTGGGCCCCAAACACACCCACCCATTCAGTGGCAGCACTTGTGCCCCAGTTGTACACTTCACAGCTAGATTTGCATCAAGCACATTCAAAAATACGCCATAATTAACCGTCCACAGCATGACACCGCGGTAGGTAGATAAAGTCTTAGCTGAACCATGACTTGTTCATCTTGGCTCCTTTTAAAAAACACAGCAAGCAAGGGTTACTCCAAGCGGAGTCTCCCTTTTTTTCCAAAAATTGGGCCGCACACACACCCACCCATTCAGTGGCAGCACTTGTGCCCTAGTTGTACACTTCACAGCTAGATTTGCATCAAGCACATTCAAAAATACGCTATTCTTAACCGTCCCCAGGATGACACCGGGGTAGGTAGCAAAGTATTTCCTGATACCAGCTCTGTTCATCTTGGATCATTTTTAAAAAACACAGCAAGCAAGGGTTACTCCAAGCGGAGTCTCCCTTTTTTTCCAAAAATTGGGCCACACAGACACCTTATCAGTGGCAGCAATTGTGCCCTAGTTGCAAACAGGATGTTTTGATTTGCATCAAGCACATTCAAAACTACGCTATTCTTAACCGTCCCCAGGATGACACCGGGGTAGGTAGCAAAGTATTTCCTGATACCAGCTCTCTTCATCTTGGATCATTTTTAAAAACACAGCAAGCAAGGGTTACTCCAAGCGGAGTCTCCCTTTTTTCCCAAAAATTGGGCCCCAAACACACCCACCCCTTCAGTGGCAGCAGTTGTGCCCCAGTTGTACACTTCACAGCTAGATTTGCATCAAGCACATTCAAAAATACGCCATAATTAACCGTCCCCAGCATGACACCGGGGTAGGTAGATAAAGTCTTAGCTGAACAATGACTTGTTCATCTTGGCTCCTTTTAAAAAACACAGCAAGCATGGGTTACTCCAAGCGGAGTCTCCCTTTTTTTTCCAAAAATTGGACCACAAACACACCCACCCATTCAGTGGCAGCAGTTGTGCCCCAGTTGTACACTTCACAGCTAGATTTGCATCAAGCACATTCAAAAATACGCCATAATTAACCGTCCCCAGCATGACACCGGGGTAGGTAGATAAAGTCTTAGCTGAACCATGACTTGTTCATCTTGGTTCCTTTTAAAAAACACACCAAGCAAGGGTTACTCCAAGCGGTGTCTCCCTTTTTTTCCAAAAATTGGGCCACACAGACACCTTATCAGTGGCAGCACTTGTGCCCTAGTTGCAAACAGGATGTTTTGATTTGCATCAAGCACATTCAAAACTACGCTATTCTTAACCATCCCCAGGATGACACCGGGGTAGGTAGCAAAGTATTTCCTGATACCAGCTCTGTTCATCTTGGATCATTTTTAAAAAATACAGCAAGCAAGGGTTACTCCAAGCGGAGTCTCCCTTTTTTTTCCAAAAAATGTGCCCCACACACACCCACCCATTCAGTGGCAGCACTTGTGCCCTAGTTGCAAACAGGATGTTTTGATTTGCATCAAGCACATTCAAAAATACGCTATTCTTAACCGTCCCCAGGATGACACCGGGGTAGGTAGCAAAGTCTTTCCTGATCCCAGCTCTGTTCATCTTGGATCATTTTTAAAAAAACACAGCAAGCAAGGGTTACTCCAAGCGGAGTCTCCCTTTTTTTCCAACAATTGGGCCCCACACACACCCACCCCTTCAGTGGCAGCACTTGTGCCCTAGTTGTACACTTCACAGCTAGATTTGCATCAAGCACATTCAAAAATATGCCATAATTAACCGTCCCCAGCATGACACCGGGGTAGGTAGATAAAGTCTTTCCTGATCCCAGCTCGGCTCATCTTGGCTCCTTTTTAAAAACACAGCAGGCAAGGGTTACTCCAAGCGGAGTCTCCCTTTTTTTCCAAACATTGGGCCGCACACACACCCACCCATTCAGTGGCAGCACTTGTGCCCTAGTTGTACACTTCACAGCTAGATTTGCATCAAGCACATTCAAAAATACGCTATTCTTAACCGTCCCCAGGATGACACCGGGGTAGGTAGCAAAGTATTTCCTGATACCAGCTCTGTTCATCTTGGATCATTTTTAAAAAACACAGCAAGCAAGGGTTACTCCAAGCGGAGTCTCCCTTTTTTTCCAAACATTGGGCCACACAGACACCTTATCAGTGGCAGCACTTGTGCCCTAGTTGCAAACAGGATGTTTTGATTTGCATCAAGCACATTCAAAACTACGCTATTCTTAACCGTCCCCAGGATGACGCCGGGGTAGGTAGCAAAGTATTTCCTGATACCAGCTCTCTTCATCTTGGAGAATTTTTAAAAACACAGCAAGCAAGGGTTACTCCAAGTGGATTCTCCCTTTTTTCCCAAAAATTGGGCCCCAAACACACCCACCCATTCAGTGGCAGCAGTTGTGCCCCAGTTGTACACTTCACAGCTAGATTTGCATCAAGCACATTCAAAAATACGCCATAATTAACCGTCCCCAGCATGACACCGGGGTAGGTAGATAAAGTCTTAGCTGAACAATGACTTGTTCATCTTGGCTCCTTTTAAAAAACACAGCAAGCATGGGTTACTCCAAGCGGTGTCTCCCTTTTTTTCCAAAAATTGGGCCACACAGACACCTTATCAGTGGCAGCACTTGTGCCCTAGTTGCAAACAGGATGTTTTGATTTGCATCAAGCACATTCAAAACTACGCTATTCTTAACCATCCCCAGGATGACACCGGGGTAGGTAGCAAAGTATTTCCTGATACCAGCTCTGTTCATCTTGGATCATTTTTAAAAAACACAGCAAGCAAGGGTTACTCCAAGCGGAGTCTCCCTTTTTTTTCCAAAAAATGTGCCCCACACACACCCACCCATTCAGTGGCAGCACTTGTGCCCTAGTTGCAAACAGGATGTTTTGATTTGCATCAAGCACATTCAAAAATACGCTATTCTTAACCGTCCCCAGGATGACACCGGGGTAGGTAGCAAAGTCTTTCCTGATCCCAGCTCTGTTCATCTTGGATCATTTTTAAAAAACACAGCAAGCAAGGGTTACTCCAAGCGGAGTCTCCCTTTTTTTTCCAAAAATTGGGCCCCACACACACCCACCCATTCAGTGGCAGCACTTGTGCCCTAGTTGTACACTTCACAGCTAGATTTGCATCAAGCACATTCAAAAGTACGCCATAATTAACCGTCCCCAGCATGACACCGGGGAAGGTAGATAAAGTCTTTCCTGATCCCAGCTCTGTTCATCTTGGCTCCTTTTTAAAAACACAGCAAGCAAGGGTTACTCCAAGCGGAGTCTCCCTTTTTTTCCAAAAATTGGGCCCCAAACACACCCACCCATTCAGTGGCAGCAGTTGTGCCCCAGTTGTACACTTCACAGCTAGATTTGCATCAAGCACTTTCAAAAATGCGCCAGCATGACACCGTGGTAGGTAGATAAAGTCTTTCCTGATCCCAGCTCTGTTCATCTTGGATCATTTTTAAAAAACACAGCAAGCAAGGGTTACTCCAAGCAGAGTCTCCCTTTTTTCCCAAAAATTGGGCCCCAAACACACCCACCCATTCAGTGGCAGCACTTGTCCCTCAGTTGTACACTTCACAGCTAGATTTGCATCAAGCACATTCAAAAATACGCCATAATTAACCGTCCCCAGCATGACACCGCGGTAGGTAGATAAAGTCTTAGCTGAACCATGACTTGTTCATCTTGGCTCCTTTTAAAAAACACAGCAAGCAAGGGTTATTCTAAGCGGAGTCTCCCTTTTTTTCCAAAAATTGGGCCACACAGACACCTTATCAGTGGCAGCACTTGTGCCCTAGTTGCAAACAGGATGGTTTGATTTGCATCAAGCACATTCAAAACTACGCTATTCTTAACCGTCCCCAGGATGACACCGGGGTAGGTAGCAAAATATTTCCTGATACTAGCTCTGTTCATCTTGGATCATTTTTAACAAACACAGCAAGCAAGGGTTACTCCAAGCGGAGTCTCCCTTTTTTCCAAAAATTGTGCCCCACACACACCCACCCATTCATTCAGTGGCAGCGCTTGTGCCCTAGTTTCAAACAGGATGTTTTGATTTGCATCAAGCACATTCAAAAATACGCTATTCTTAACCGTCCCCAGGATGACACCGGGGTAGGTAGCAAAGTCTTTCCTGATCCCAGCTCTGTTCATCTTGGATCATTTTTAAAAAACACAGCAAGCAAGAGTTACTCCAAGCGGAGTCTCCCTTTTTTTCCAACAATTGGGCCCCACACACACCCACCCATTCAGTGGCAGCACTTGTGCCCTAGTTGTACACTTCACAGCTAGATTTGCATCAAGCACATTCAAAAATATGTCATAATTAACCGTCCCCAGCATGACACCGGGGTAGGTAGATAAAGTCTTTCCTGATCCCAGCTCGGCTCATCTTGGCTCCTTTTTAAAAACACAGCAGGCAAGGGTTACTCCAAGCGGAGTCTCCCTTTTTTTCCAAACATTGGGCCCCAAACACACCCACCCATTCAGTGGCAGCACTTGTGCCTTAGTTGTACACTTCACAGCTAGATTTGCATCAAGCACATTCAAAAATACGCCATAATTAACCGTCCCCAGCATGACACCGGGGTAGGTAGATAAAGTCTTAGCTGAACCATGACTTGTTCATCTTGGCTCCTTTTAAAAAACACAGCAAGCAAGGGTTACTCCAAGCGGAGTCTCCCTTTTTTTCCAAAAATTGGGCCCCAAACACACCCACCCATTCAGTGGCAGCAGTTGTGCCCCAGTTGTACACTTCACAGCTAGATTTGCATCAAGCACATTCAAAAATACGCCATAATTAACCGTCTCCAGCATGACACCGGGGTAGGTAGATAAAGTCTTAGCTGAACCATGACTTGTTCATCTTGGCTCCTTTTAAAAAACACACCAAGCAAGGGTTACTCCAAGCGGAGTCTCCCTTTTTTTCCAAAAATTGGGCCACACAGACACCTTATCAGTGGCAGCACTTGTGCCCTAGTTGCAAACAGGATGGTTTGATTTGCATCAAGCACATTCAAAACTACGCTATTCTTAACCGTCCCCAGGATGACACCGGGGTAGGTAGCAAAATATTTCCTGATACTAGCTCTGTTCATCTTGGATCATTTTTAACAAACACAGCAAGCAAGGGTTACTCCAAGCGGAGTCTCCCTTTTTTCCAAAAATTGTGCCCCACACACACCCACCCATTCATTCAGTGGCAGCGCTTGTGCCCTAGTTGCAAACAGGATGTTTTGATTTGCATCAAGCACATTCAAAAATACGCTATTCTTAACCGTCCCCAGGATGACACCGGGGTAGGTAGCAAAGTCTTTCCTGATCCCAGCTCTGTTCATCTTGGATCATTTTTAAAAAACACAGCAAGCAAGAGTTACTCCAAGCGGAGTCTCCCTTTTTTTCCAACAATTGGGCCCCACACACACCCACCCATTCAGTGGCAGCACTTGTGCCCTAGTTGTACACTTCACAGCTAGATTTGCATCAAGCACATTCAAAAATATGTCATAATTAACCGTCCCCAGCATGACACCGGGGTAGGTAGATAAAGTCTTTCCTGATCCCAGCTCGGCTCATCTTGGCTCCTTTTTAAAAACACAGCAGGCAAGGGTTACTCCAAGCGGAGTCTCCCTTTTTTTCCAAACATTGGGCCCCAAACACACCCACCCATTCAGTGGCAGCACTTGTGCCTTAGTTGTACACTTCACAGCTAGATTTGCATCAAGCACATTCAAAAATACGCCATAATTAACCGTCCCCAGCATGACACCGGGGTAGGTAGATAAAGTCTTAGCTGAACCATGACTTGTTCATCTTGGCTCCTTTTAAAAAACACAGCAAGCAAGGGTTACTCCAAGCGGAGTCTCCCTTTTTTTCCAAAAATTGGGCCCCAAACACACCCACCCATTCAGTGGCAGCAGTTGTGCCCCAGTTGTACACTTCACAGCTAGATTTGCATCAAGCACATTCAAAAATACGCCATAATTAACCGTCTCCAGCATGACACCGGGGTAGGTAGATAAAGTCTTAGCTGAACCATGACTTGTTCATCTTGGCTCCTTTTAAAAAACACACCAAGCAAGGGTTACTCCAAGCGGAGTCTCCCTTTTTTTCCAAAAATTGGGCCACACAGACACCTTATCAGTGGCAGCACTTGTGCCCTAGTTGCAAACAGGATGGTTTGATTTGCATCAAGCACATTCAAAACTACGCTATTCTTAACCGTCCCCAGGATGACACCGGGGTAGGTAGCAAAATATTTCCTGATACTAGCTCTGTTCATCTTGGATCATTTTTAACAAACACAGCAAGCAAGGGTTACTCCAAGCGGAGTCTCCCTTTTTTTCCAAAAATTGTGCCCCACACACACCCACCCATTCATTCAGTGGCAGCGCTTGTGCCCTAGTTGCAAACAGGATGTTTTGATTTGCATCAAGCACATTCAAAAATACGCTATTCTTAACCGTCCCCAGGATGACACCGGGGTAGGTAGCAAAGTCTTTCCTGATCCCAGCTCTGTTCATCTTGGATCATTTTTAAAAAACACAGCAAGCAAGAGTTACTCCAAGCGGAGTCTCCCTTTTTTTCCAACAATTGGGCCCCACACACACCCACCCATTCAGTGGCAGCACTTGTGCCCTAGTTGTACACTTCACAGCTAGATTTGCATCAAGCACATTCAAAAATATGCCATAATTAACCGTCCCCAGCATGACACTGGGGTAGGTAGATAAAGTCTTTCCTGATCCCAGCTCGGCTCATCTTGGCTCCTTTTTAAAAACACAGCAGGCAAGGGTTACTCCAAGCGGAGTCTCCCTTTTTTTCCAAACATTGGGCCCCAAACACACCCACCCATTCAGTGGCAGCACTTGTGCCTTAGTTGTACACTTCACAGCTAGATTTGCATCAAGCACATTCAAAAATACGCCATAATTAACCGTCCCCAGCATGACACCGGGGTAGGTAGATAAAGTCTTAGCTGAACCATGACTTGTTCATCTTGGCTCCTTTTAAAAAACACAGCAAGCAAGGGTTACTCCAAGCGGAGTCTCCCTTTTTTTCCAAAAATTGGGCCCCAAACACACCCACCCATTCAGTGGCAGCAGTTGTGCCCCAGTTGTACACTTCACAGCTAGATTTGCATCAAGCACATTCAAAAATACGCCATAATTAACCGTCTCCAGCATGACACCGGGGTAGGTAGATAAAGTCTTAGCTGAACCATGACTTGTTCATCTTGGCTCCTTTTAAAATACACACCAAGCAAGGGTTACTCCAAGCGGAGTCTCCCTTTTTTTCCAAAGATTGGACCACACAGACACCTTATCAGTGGCAGCACTTGTGCCCTAGTTGCAAACAGGATGTTTTGATTTGCATCAAGCACATTCAAAACTACGCTATTCTTAACCGTCCCCAGGATGACACCGGGGTAGGTAGCAAAGTCTTTCCTGATCCCAGCTCTGTTCATCTTGGATCATTTTTAAAAAACACAGCAAGCAAGGGTTACTCCAAGCGGAGTCTCCCTTTTTTTCCAAAAATTGGGCCCCACACACACCCACCCATTCAGTGGCAGCACTTGTGCCCTAGTTGCAAACAGGATGTTTTGATTTGCATCAAGCACATTCAAAAATACGCTATTCTTAACCGTCCCCAGGATGACACCGGGGTAGGTAGCAAAGTCTTTCCTGATCCCAGCTCTATTCATCTTGGATCATTTTTAAAAAACACAGCAAGCAAGGGTTACTCCAAGCGGAGTCTCCCTTTTTTTCCAAAAATTGGGCCCCACACACACCCACCCATTCAGTGGCAGCACTTGTGCCCTAGTTGGACACTTCACAGCTAGATTTGCATCAAGCACATTCAAAAATATGCCATAATTAACCGTCCCCAGCATGACACCGGGGTAGGTAGATAAAGTCTTTCCTGATCCCAGCTCTGTTCATCTTGGCTCCTTTTTAAAAACACAGCAAGCAAGGGTTACTCCAAGCGGAGTCTCCCTTTTTTTTTTTCAAAAATTGTGCCCCACACACACCCGCCCATTTAGTGGCAGCACTTGTGCCCTAGTTGCAAACAGGATGTTTTGATTTGCATCAAGCACATTCCAAATCCACAAGCATTTACTCTCCCCAGGATGACACAGGGGTAGTAAATTCCTGGTGGATCCATGACTTGTTCATTTTGATGAACGTTAGTCTGTCCACATTGTCACTGGACAGACGCGTGCGCTTATCTGTCAGCACACACCCAGCAGCACTGATGACACGTTCAGAGACAACGCTGGCAGCTGGACACGACAAAATCTCCAAGGCATAACTGGAGAGCTCTGGCCATTTTTCTAGATTTGAAGCCCAAAAGGAGCAAGGCTCCATTTGCAAAGTCATGGCATCGATGTTCATTTGGAGATACTCCTGTATCATCCTCTCCAGCCGTTGACTATGTGTCAGACTTGTTGTCTCTGGTGGCCTTGCAAAGGAGGGTCTAAAAAAATTATGAAAAGATTCCATAAAATTGCTGTTACCAGCACCAGATACAGTCCTACTGGTACGGGTAGACTGTTTAAGATGACGAGACCGTCCCATGTTTGTCAAGTTACAACTGGGAGAATCACTCCCTGCACCTGCACGGTTGTTTGGTGGAAAAGCCGAGCTAAGATCGAGTAACAGCTTCTGCTGATACTCCTGCATACGTGCGTCCCTTTCTATGGCTGGAATTATGTCACAAAATTTGGACTTGTACCGGGGATCTAATAGTGTGGCAATCCAGTAGTCATCATCACTTCTAATTTTGACAATACGAGGGTCATGTTGGAGGTAGTGCAACAAGAAGGCACTCATGTGTCTTGCGCAGCCATGCGGACCAAGTCCACGCTGTGTTTGTGGCATAGAGGTGCTAACCGTTCTTTCTTCCTCTGACATCTCCCCCCAACCTCTTTCAACTGAAATTTGACCAAGGTCTCCCTCATCTGCTGAGTCTTCCATGTCCATGGACAGTTCGTCCTCCATTTCTTCATGTTCTCCTGCACCTTCCTCAACATTTGGCCTGCTACTATGCGCCCTTGTTGATCCCTGTCCCCCATGGTCCCATGCCTGCTGCGTTGGTGATGATGAACGTCTGGACCTTGGTGATGTTGTTGTCCCTTGCGCATATGAATCCTCCTGTAGTTCCTCCCCTTCCTGTTGTCCCACCCCCTGACTCCGAATAGTGTTTAGCGTGTGCTCCAGCATGTAAATGACTGGAATTGTCATGCTGATAATGGCATTGTCAGCGCTAAACATATTCGTCGCCATGTCGAAACTGTGCAGAAGGGTGCATATGTCCTTGATCTGAGACCACTCCATCAGGGTGATCTGCCCCACCTCTGCATCTCGTTGGCCCAAGCTATACGTCATGACGTATTGCACCAGGGCTCGGCGGTGCTGCCACAGTCGCTGTAAAATGTGGAGAGTCGAATTCCAGCGTGTCGCCACATCGCATTTCAGGCGATGAACCGGCAGGCCGAAAGACTTCTGGAGAGATGCAAGTCGCTCAGCTGCGGCGGTTGAACGGCGGAAGTGAGCAGACAGTTTTCGTGCCCTGGTCAGAAGGCCATCTAGGCCGGGATAGTGTGTTAAGAATTGCTGGACGACAAGGTTCAACACGTGGGCCATACAAGGCTCGTGTGTCACCTTGCCCAGGCGAAGGGCCGCACCCAGGTTTGCAGCATTGTCACACACGGCCTTACCAGGCTGCAGGTTGAGTGGAGACAACCATTTATTAAACTCTGACCGCAGAGCTGACCACAACTCTTCAGCTGTGTGACTCCTATTCCCAAGACATGTCAAGCTAAAGACCGCCTGATGCCGTTGCACTCTGCTGCCAGCATAGTAATGAGGGGTGCGTGATTCCTTCTGCGCAGTGAGAACGCTGGTGGCCTGACCAGGCAGGCTTGGGGCGGAGGTGGAGGACCCAGATGAGGTGGAGGAGGCAGAAGCAGTGGCGGAACTTGGACAGACAGAGGATTGACACACAAGTCGTGGGGACGGCAAGACTTGTGCAGCAGACCCTTCACCATCTATCACCATAGTTACCCAGTGCCCAGTCAGCGACATGTAACGTCCCTGTCCATGCTTACTGGTCCAAGTATCGGTGGTGAAATGCACCCGTTCACACACAGAGTTTCTCAAGGAAGCGGTGATGTTGTGTGCGACATGCTGGTGTAGCGCGGGCACACCTTTCTTAGAGAAGTAGTGGCGACTAGGCATCTGGTACTGGGGCACAGCGACAGACATAAGGTCTCTAAAGTCTTTATGAGAAAGAAGGGCAGAAGTGTGCAAACAAGAGGGATACACCAATTTATATGAAAGGCAATCTTTATTACAAAAATGGACACGGGATCACACACAGTTAAAATCATTTAAAAGGCATACAGCCACATATATCTACCAATCCAATCCTCTGTTGAGGTTTGAAAAACCCCTGCTCCCCAAAGGGAAAAGGCAATGGTGTGACACAGGGCAATATAATATATGTAAGGGAAACACCAAACAGTTTTGAATATACATATACACCATGCAAGGTCATATAAAATTACAAAATAGAGATGGTACATAAGGCATATTGTAAACCTTAAATATGCAGTAGTGTTAGGTTATACAGAGCCACCATTAAACCACAAGGGACTCTGCAAAGGATACAAATCCCCAAATAAGGTTCCCCATAAGAATAACCTGTAGGTATAAAGATGTCTTTATATGAGGTTTTTAAAATCCTGTGTGTCCACTAGGCGGAAAGGCAGCATTTTGGTAGCCAAGAGCTTACAGAGGGATAGAGTCAACCTCTTAGCTTTGTCATGGGTCGCAGGAAATGGCCTTTTATTTGACCACATCTGAGGGACAGAGATCTGGCTGCTGTGTGTAGACGGTGTTGAGTAGGGTGTCCCTGGAAAAATGCAGGTTTGTGAGGAAAGTGCAGGCGGAGACATGATGTTGCCTTCATCCAACGTTGGTGCTATCGATGTCTGAGAGAGCTGTACACACTCACTTGTTTCCCCTTCCAAACCAACTGACGACCTACCAAGCAAAGTGCCTGTTGCGGTTACAGTGGTGGAAGTTGTGCGTGGAAAACCAGGTGTGACAGCTGTCCCCACAGTCCTAGAAGATGAAGAGCGCGCGGATGCACTGGAAGGGGCAGGCCGTGGATGGTTCGCTCCGCTAGGCCGCATTGCAGCACAGTGAGCTTCCCACCGGGACCAATGATATTTATTCATGTGACGATTCATGGAAGAAGTTGTCCAACTGCTGAGGTTTTGACCTCTACTAACAGACTCACGACAAATTTTACACATCACATAATTTGTGCGATCTTTTTCTATGTCAAAAAAGGACCAGGCTAGGCAAGGCTTAGAGGGCATGCGACCTGCTGAGCCCCCCCCAACTAGTTTTCAGAGGCAGAGTGGTGGCTGAGGATGCAGTTGTAGATGTGCTACCAGTGCTCCGACTCTGTCCAGGAAGGCGCAAGGTAACTTCGTCGTCGGTTGCATCCTCCTCCACCGTCTCTGTTGACCTCCTCGAGTGCCTGACTGGGGGTTGACAGTAGGTGGGATCTAGAACTTCATCATCAATTGTTGTGTTTGCACTCCCCTCCCCCTCAGACCGAGCCTCTTCTTGCCCTGACCGAATATTTAAGTTGTCATCCCAATCGGGTATCTGCGTCTCATCTTCATCAGTATGTTCCTCATTGTCTATAACCACAGGTGTTACAGTTTGTGACAAAGGGTCAACATTATGCTCAGAAACTTGGTCCTCACGGCCTGAATCAGAGTCACAAAGGTTCTGAGCATCACTGCAGACCATTTCCTGGTCTGTACTCACTGTAGCTTGGGAGCAGACCTCTGATTCCCAGGCTATAGTGTGACTGAACAGCTCTGCAGACTCAGCCATCTCAGTTCCACCATACTGTGCAGGGCTGATGGAGACTTCAGAGCTGGGAGAAAGCAAGTTTGATTGGGATGACAACTCAGAGGACTGGTGTTTTTTGGATGCGGTACTTGAAGTGGCTGAGAGGGCACTTGTTGGACCACTTGAGATCCATTCAAGCATTTGCCTTTTTTGGCCATCATCTACCTTTGTTCCTGTTGTTCGTGTCCGTAAATAAGGGAGCACATCGGATTGTCCACGGTAAGTAGTAGACATCTTACTTTTGCTGGTAGATGGTCTATCTTCAGCAGATGATAATGGAGCTTTGCCACCTTCCTCACGGACAAACCCTTTTTTTCCTTTTCCAGCACGCCTCTTCCCCTTTCCACCAGCATCTGTCATTTTGCCACTCATGTTGATTGCGACAAGATTGTGCACTGAAAATGTGGTAGTAAAAATTGAGAGGTGGTGTAGATTGCAGCGGTGGTCTAGCTTTATTAACAGCAGAATAAAAAAGAATAAATATCCCTGATAATGCAACTACGGCCCTTAAACTGGCAGCATAAATTGCTAGTATAATGGCTTAGTTATAATGAGTTTGAATGTGCAATGCAGGCAGACGTGCTGCAAATATCTGTGCACTAGTGGGACTATACAGAAGTCCAATAGCCACGTTTAGGATGACACTAGGTACACTCAGTGTTTGCTAGTATAATGGCTTAGTTATAATGAGTTGGAGTGTGCAATGCAGGCAGAGGTGCTGCAAATATCTGTGCACTAGTGTGACTATAGCAAAGTCCAATAGCCACGTTTAGGATGACACTAGGTACACTCAGTGTTTGCTAGTATAATGGCTTAGTTATAATGAGTTGGAGTGTGCAATGCAGGCAGACGTGCTGCAAATATCTGTGCACTACTGGGACTATACAGAAGTCCAACAGCCACGTTTAGGATGCCACTAGGTACACTCAGTGTTTGCAGAGTACACAGAGAGAACAAACGACCATACGCCCGGATGATTTCATAGAAATTTTATTTTTTGAAAAATGCATGTAAGGGTAAAACAGGAACAATACAGGACTTAAAAGCCCCAAACAAGGTCACAGAACCCACATATATATATATGACTGCCAAACTTGCAAAATCATAGAGCACCTTTACTGAAGTAATATCAAAAGCGTCCACTAGATGTCACTAAAACACCCCGTGCCATAGCCCTGCATATACATATAGTGTAACTAGGAGATTACCCACGATACAATAAACAAGCAGGATATTTACCCACTATGGAGCCACACGAGGAGACGCTGGGTGCCAATCAAAAGGGGGGACCGTGACCCACTCGACGGCCGTTTCCGCAACACGAGGTTGCCTTCGTCAGGGGGCGTGGTTAGAAGGGCCAGGACGTGAGGTATATATATAATCCCATAGCCAATCATAGCGTGCCTCTATGACTCATGCCGCTGTGCTGCATGTAGCTCCGCCCCTGGATACCAGCCCCGTCACCAACCACGCGGCCGGGGATGTAAACACCCGCAACCACCTGATCGGAATAGACGCGGCCGACAGCCAGGCAGCGGACAGCAGCACAGCACATGAGTACCGGCACACATGGAACAGCCGGGATAGAAGGTGACACTGTGGATGATTACCCAGATACCTAGACTAGCATAGCAGTAAAACCGCGTACTAAGTAACACAGTGTCACCATGCTTACAGGATAGAATCCCCACTACATAAGATATAGCTGTGCATTAGTATGCATCACCATATATCCAATAACAACACCTTAGTACGCGGTTTTACCGCTAGTCTAGGTATCTGGGTAATCATCCACAGTGTCACCTTCTATCCCGGCTGTTCCATGTATGCCGGTACTCATGTGCTGTGCTGCTGTCCGCTGCCTGGCTGTCGGCCGCGTCTATTCCGATCAGGTGGTTGCGGGTGTTTACATCCCCGGCCGCGTGGTTGGTGACGGGGCTGGTATCCAGGGGCGGAGCTACATGCAGCACGGCGGCATGAGTCATAGAGGCACGCTATGATTGGCTATGGGATTATATATATACCTCACGTCCTGGCCCTTCTAACCACGCCCCCTGACGAAGGCAACCTCGTGTTGCGGAAACGGCCGTCGGGTGGGTCACGGTCCCCCCTTTTGATTGGCACCCAGCGTCTCCTCGTGTGGCTCCATAGTGGGTAAATATCCTGCTTGTTTATTGTATCGTGGTTAATCTCCTAGTTACACTATATGTATATGCAGGGCTATGGCACGGGGTGTTTTAGTGACATCTAGTGGACGCTTTTGATATTACTTCAGTAAAGGTGCTCTATGATTTTGCAAGTTTGGCAGTCATATATATATGTGGGTTCTGTGACCTTGTTTGGGGCTTTTAAGTCCTGTATTGTTCCTGTTTTACCCTTACATGCATTTTTCAAAAAATAAAATTTCTATGAAATCATCCGGGCGTATGGTCGTTTGTTCTCTCTGTGTACTCTGTTAATATATTGCGACTAGCCCTTATTAGTCCAAATCTGCACAATGGTAGTTGGTTGTATACATATCTATTAATCCTATGTACCTTTATGTACAGGGTAGGAGTATATTATATACCATGTGTAGTTGGTTGTTGGTAATTATTTATATGACACTCAGTGTTTGCTAGTATAATGGCTTAGTAACTATCAGTTGGAGTGTGCAATGCAGGCAGAGGTGCTGCAAATATCTGTGCACTAGTGGGACTATACAGAAGTCCAACAGCCACGTTTAGGATGCCACTAGGTACACTCAGTGTTTGCTAGTATAATGGCTTAGTAACTATCAGTTGGAGTGTGCAATGCAGGCAGACGTGCTGCAAATATCTGTGCACTACTGGGACTATACAGAAGTCCAATAGCCACGTTTAGGATGACACTAGGTACACTCAGTGTTTGCTAGTATAATGGCTTAGTTATAATGAGTTGGAGTGTGCAGAGGACAGGAGGGTACAGTGCCAGGGTTGTGGGGCTCTGGGTAGAGGAATGGAAGCCTGCCTTTCTATTCCCTCCTAATGGGGAAATGCAGCGAGGAAATCCCTGACCTTAGCTACACAGACGCTGTCTCTGTTTTCAGGACCTGTCACCTATGGCTCTGAACCTGCCGGTACGAGCCTTTAAAAGGACTGATAGAAAGTGCTATCCCTAAGCTGTCCAGCGCTGTGTATGGAGCGCACACAGCAGTATCGGCGATAGGACTCAGGACGGAGCTGCGCCAGTGATGTCTGACACCAAGAACGCAGAAGAGATAATGGCGTCCGGACGGGCAGATACTCGTTTTTATAATGCAGGGACATGTGACATGGACATCCTATCACACATGCCGTTGCTTCTCTGGCTAAAAGTCCACTTAGCTGTGTGTGTGTCTGGGATTGGCTGACATGCTGGCCCTCCCCACTACACGCGCGCGCTTAGGGAAGGAAGACAAGGAAAAAAAAAAAAAATGGCGATTGCCATTATCCATACAGCAGTGATCTGAAGGTGCTGTTCCCGCACACTATACACTGAAATTTCATAATAGTGTGAGTCACAGAGTGACTTACACTATTACAGCGGAAAGCCAGCTGGGAATTAGCTGTTTTTTTGCTGCTAGAACCGTTCTCGAACGTATCTAGAACTATTGAGCTTTTGCAAAAAAGCTCGAGTTCTAGTTCGATCTAGAACAGGCCCCAAAATCACTCGAGCCGCGAACTGGAGAACCACGAACCTAGAACCGCGCTTAACTCTAGTCATAAAATCGGAAAAACTGAAAATTTTGCAGTGGTCTCTAAATTTGTGCCAGTGGTGTATATATATCTACCCTTTGCTGGGTCCTACTCTACACTGCATCTTTTTTGGGCTTCTTAAAAACCTACACAAGATCAGCAGGTGACCACAAGATGCTAATTAACATGGCGGGGGTTGGAGTGCAGAGCCAGTCAGACAGGGTATCTCTCCAAATTAAATATAAGGAAAAAGAATGAAACCAGGGATTTCCAGCCGGTCTCCCATGCCGGTACTTACCTGACTTCAAACTGGACTGGCAGCACCTCCCAATGTGAATAGGTGCGTATCTGTTCAATATTTTAAGGCATTCTAATATTCTAAATACCTCCAATATATTTATTTGTTATTGCAGAGTGCGACTGTTTTTTCTATTTTTTTATATATTGCATCAGAACAGATACACACCCCTTCACATTGGGAGGTGCTGTCAGTCCAGTTTGAAGTCAGGCAAGTACCTGTATGGGAGACCAGCTGGGAATCCCAGGTTTCATTCTTTTTCCATATACATACATACATACACAGTGCCTTGCGAAAGTATTCGGCCCCCTTGAATTTTTCAACCTTTTCCCACATTTTAGACATCAAACATAAAAATAAAAATTGTAATGTTATGGTGAAGAATCAACAACAAGTGGGACACAATTGTGAAGTTGAACGAAGTTTATTGCTTATTTTACACTTTTGTAAAAAAGAATAAACTGAAAAGTGGGGCGTGCAACATTATTCGGCCCCTTTACTTTCAGTGCATCAAACTCACTCCAGAAGTTCATTGAGGATCTCTGAATGATCCAATGTTGTTCTAAATGACTGATGATGATAAATATAATCCACCTGTTTGTAATCAAGTCTCCGTATGAATGCACCTGCTCTGTGATAGTCTCAGTATTCTGTTTTAAGCACCGATAGCATCATGAAGACCAAGTAACACAACAGGCAGGTCCGTGATACTGTTGTGAAGAAGTTTAAAGCTGGATTTGGTTACAAAAAGATTTCCACAACTTTAAACATCCCAGAAGCACTGTGCAAGCAATCATATTGAAATGTAAGGAGTATCATACCACTGCAAATATACCAAGACCCGGCCGTCCCTCAAAAATTTCATCTCAAACAAGGAGAAGACTGATCAGAAATGCAGCCAAGAGGCCCATTATCACTCTGGATAAACTGTAGAGATATAAAGCTGAGGTGGGAGAGTCTGTCCATAGGACAACAATCAGTCATTCACTGCACAAATCTGGCCTTTATGGAAGAGGGGCAAGAAGAAAGCCATTTTTCAAAGATATCCATAAAAAATGTCGTTTAACATTTGCCACAAGCCACTTGGGAGACACACCAAACATGTGGAAGAAGGTGCTCTGGTCAGATGAAACCAAAATCGAACTTTGTGGGTGCAATGCCAAATGATATGTTTGGCGTAAAAGCAACACAGCTCATCACCCTGAACACACCATCCCCAATGTCAAACATTGTGGTGGCAGCATCATGGTTTGGGCCTGCTTTTCTTCAGCAGGGGCACGGAAGATGGTTAAAATTGATGGCAAGATGGATGGAGCCAAATACAGGACCATTCTTTAAGAAAACCTATTGGAGTCAGCAAAAGACCTGAGACTGGGACGGAGATTTGTTTTTCAACAAGACAATGATCCAAAACATAAAGCAAAATCTACAACGGAATGGTTCAAAATTAAATGTATCCAGGTGTTAGAATGGCCAAGTCAAAGTCCAGACCTGATTCCAATCGAGAATCTGTAGAAAGAGCTGAAAATTGCAGTTTATAAACGCTGTCCATCCAACCTCACTCAGCTCGAGCTGTTTGCAAAGGAAGAATGGGCAAGAATTTCAGTCTATTGATGTGCCAAACTGATAGAGACATACCACAAGCGACTTGCAGCTGTAATCGCAGCAAAAGGGGGCGCTACAAAGTATTAACTTAAATGGGCCGAATAATGTTGCACTCCCCAATTTTCAGTTTATTATTTTTTATAAAAGTTTAAAATAAGCAATAAATGTCATTCAACTTTACAATTGTGCCCCACTTGTTGATTCTTCACCATGAAATTTTAATTTTTTATCTTTATGTTTGAAGGCTGAAATGTGGGAAAAGGTTGAAAAATTCAAAGGGGCCGAATACTTTCGCAAGGTACTGTGTGTGTGTGTGTGTGTGTGTGTGTATATATATATATATATATATATACACACACATATATATATAATATATATACTGCTCAAAAAAATAAAGGGAACGTTTAGAAGTAGGATGTTGTAATGTAGTGTTCTCTTTGTTTTTTTGAGCAGTATACAGATATATAATGTACACAATATATAGTTTGTTGTATGAAAGTAAATAATTTTAAAAAATGATGTAGCGCTCCATGGTATTTTTGATTCTCAGCGCACATAAAGCAGATGGGCTGCCATCCCCATCTGTCTGGCTTTACCTTTGCTGGCAATCAAAATACAGGTAAGCCCATCTTTTTTTTTTTTTTTTTAAGTTATTTAAAAAAATAATAAAAAAAATGTATGGGCTCTCGTTGCATTTTCTATTGCTATCTAAGGGTAATCCAAGCAGCTACTGGCTGCTAACCCCCACCGCTTGGTGATACCTTCACTGGCAATGGAAAATCCAGGGAAGCTTTTTTTTTTTTTAACGTTTTTTGCCTAAAACCTAAAAAAAAATGACGTGGGCTTCGCCATATTTTTGTATGCTAGCCAGGTATAGCAGGTATGTACGGGCTACCCCCAACCCCAGCTGCCTATTTATACCCAGCTGGGAACCAAAAATATAGGGAAGTCCTTTTTTTAATTATTTAATGAATTTCATGAAATAACCAAAAAAACCGATGTGGGCTTCGCCCAATTTTTGTGTCCAGCCAGGTACAACTAGGCAGCTGGGGATTGGAATCCGCAGCGCAGGTTGGCCCAAGCTTTCTGGGCCCACCACTGCGAATAGCAGTCCGCAGCTGCCCCAGAAAATGGTGCTTTCATAGAAGCACCATCTTCTGGCACTGTATCCAACTCTTACAGCGGCCCTTGTGCCGGGTGGCACGCTGGGTAATAAGGGGTTAATAACAGCTTTGTTTTACCAGCTAGTATTAAGCCCGAGATTCTTAATGTTAAGCCAAGTTTGACCCGGCAATTAAGAATCTCCAATAAAGTGTTAAAAAAAGCACCTCCTTTTTTTTCCCATGCAGTTGAAGTTGCTAACAGAGAACAATAGCTGTATCATGCTGGGATAAAGGCTATGTGGATATTGCTGATATATGGTGCAAACCAGGGAAGATTCCTTAAGTTAATATTGTATATATGGTTATAGAAAAATGTAATCATTTCCATCATAAAAGTTGACTTCTGGAATTTTTTCATGGTTTAACATTATCAGTATCCTGCCCTTTATGTGTGTGTTATGAAATCATGCTATATTGATAAGAGAGAAAATATACATAAAATTCCACCAGGGATAAATTAAAATAATCTATCATGCTTGTTCATGTGAAAATGTTTTTATTTCTATTTTTTGTATATAGGTGGTGTATGCTACCAATCTGTCTTTGTAGGACATTTTATATGCATGCACCTGTGTTTCATTGGGTGTGGTAGCACTGAACCTGATGCATTATGGGGTTTTTAAGAGGTATTTAAAGCTATCTGTCTGTTGTAAAAGTATCCATGAATAAGACATTAGGACATATGTCTGTTGAAACGCGTTGGATGTAATGAACAACCTTTATCTGCTGGATATGTGTCTCCTGAAGAATTTTTATATGCACTAAATAAAGGTAAAGTTTTAAAGAAAAAAAGCCTGTATCCACTGGATGTTTATTTTCTATGAACTTTGCCTATCCAGACCTGGGATTTCCATGCAGGATCAGTGTGGTCAAAGAGTCCTGAGTGTACTACAAGTAGTAGAGCCAGTTTTTCATGTGTATACATGTGTAGTGTAGGAGGCTGTTAGTAGAGGAAGGTTTACGAAACAAGGTGGACTTAATTTTGTTTCCTTCTATGGTTAGCTTAACATCCAAAAATTCAACTGTGGTACCCATAGGTGAGGTCAGCATAATGTTTAACATATTGATGTTACGTTCCTCAATTAAGTCCTTGCAACTCTGCCCTGGTCCAGACCACAAAAGGAGAACATCATCTATATATCTGAACCAGTGCAGAATATGTGGTGAAACTTCCTCTCAGGGATAAACAAATTGTTCCTCCCACCACCCCAGATACAAGTTGGCATAGGCCGGGGCACATTTTGCCCCCATAGCTGTACCGGACAGTTATTTATAGTAGGAGGGTCAAATATGAAAAAATTGTGATGCAGTACATAAGACAAAAGGTCCAACAGGAACATATTGTGTTGGGCCATCGACTAAGTATTGTCTACATCTAGCGTGATGAGTATCGTGTTGGATGGTACCAACAGGTCTTCAAAAATTTGTAGTAAATGCATAGTATCCCGTACATAGGACTTTAATTTTTGTACCTGAGGTTGTTGAAAATAGTCTATGAACTCGGAGACTTTTTTATTCCAATACTGGCCACAATAGGTCTACCTGGGGGTGTAGAAAGTGATTTATGCACTTTAGGTACTAGATAGAAGGTGGGGGTGATTGGTTTTGTTGTGGTTAGGAAATTCCGCTCACCTTTATTGGTTATAGCCCGAGTAAATGCCATTTCAATGGATTAGTCCAGTTTCTTTTTAAATGTATTGGTAGGATCTGAAGGAAGAACAACATACAATGAAGGATTGCTCAACTGTCTCTTCACCTCATTAAGATAGAGTTCTATGGGACATAGGCCCACGTTCCCACCTTTATCCGCCTCTCTAATGATGAAGTCCTTATTATCTCCCAGATATTGTATCGCTTTTCTTTGTTCCATAGTGATGTTGTTCATCCAATGCCGATTCAGAGTCAGATTTTGAATATCGTGTAACATGACCCTGAAAAAGGTTTGTATGGCAGGGGATAAACCCAGAGAGGGCATGGATTGAGATGGGAGACGGAGTTAGAAAGGTCTCCTACCTGTAAAGTTGTCATTTTCTTTGAGCAGATCCAATAAGTCCCAAAACACTTGTTGGTCGTCCACAGAGAGCTGTTCCGCAACGTCAGGTTGACGATGCACTATCTTAAAAATCAAATTTCTGCAAAAAAGTTAAACATCCTTGAAAAATACAAATTAATTAAGGTTTTGCATGGGGGAAAAAGCTAACCCATTTTCCAATAGCAGATTAGCGGTTGTGTGTAGAGTTGAGCGCGGTTCGTGGTTCGTGGTTCTCCAGTTCTAGGCTCGAGTGATTTTGGGGCATGTTCTAGATCGAACTAGAACTCGAGCTTTTTTGCAAAAGCTCGATAGTTCTAGAAACGTTCGAGAACGGTTCTAGCAGCAAAAAAACAGCTAAATCCTAGCTTGGTTTCTGCTGTAATAGTGTAAGTCACTCTGTGAATCACACTATTATGACATTTCAATGTATAGTGTGCGGGAACAGCGCCTTCAGATCACTGCTGTTTCTATAATGGATCGCCTTTTTTTTTTTTTTTTTTCTTGTCTTCCTTCCCTAAGCGCGCGCGTCTTGTGGGGCGGGCCAGCATGTCAGCCAATCCCAGACACACACACAGCTAAGTGGACTTTTAGCCAGAAAAGCAACGGCATGTGTGATAGGATGTCCATGTCACATGTCCCTGCATTATAAAAACGGACATTTTCCTCCAGGACGCCATTATCTCTTCTGCGTCTTTGGAGTCAGACATCACTGTCGCAGCTCCGTCTTGAGTCCTATCGCTGATACAGCTGTATGCGCTCCATACACAGCGCTGGACAGCATAGGGATAGCACTTTCTAGCAGTCCTTTTAAGGGCTCAAACCGGCAGGGTCAGAGTTAAGGTGACAGGTCCTGAAAACAGCGCCATCGTCTGTGTAGCCAAGGTCAGGGATTTCCTCCCTGCATTTCCCTATTAGGAGGGATAGAAAGGCAGGCTTCCATTCCTCTACCCAGAGCACCACAATCGTGCCACTGTACCCTCCTGTCCTCTGCACACTCCAACTCATTATAACTAAGCCATTATACTAGCAAACAGTCAGTGTACCTAGTGGCATCCTATACGTGGCTATTGGACTTTGCTATAGTCACACTAGTGCAAAGACATTTGCAGAGCGCGTCTGCCTGCATTGCACACTCCAACTCATGATAACTAAGCCATTATACTAGCAAACACTCAGTGTACCTAGTGGCATCCTATACGTGGCTATTGGACTTTGCTATAGTCCCACTAGTGCAAAGACATTTGCAGCACCTCTACCTGCATTGCACACTCCAACTCATGATAACTAAGCCATTATACTAGCAAACACTCAGTGTACCTAGTGGCATCCTATACGTGGCTATTGGACTTTGCTATAGTCACACTAGTGCAAAGACATTTGCAGAGCGCGTCTGCCTGCATTGCACACTCCAACTCATGATAACTAAGCCATTATACTAGCAAACACTCAGTGTACCTAGTGGCATCCTATACGTGGCTATTGGACTTTGCTATAGTCACACTAGTGCAAAGACATTTGCAGAGCGCGTCTGCCTGCATTGCACACTCCAACTCATGATAACTAAGCCATTATACTAGCAAACACTCAGTGTACCTAGTGGCATCCTATACGTGGCTATTGGACTTTGCTATAGTCACACTAGTGCAAAGACATTTGCAGAGCGCGTCTGCCTGCATTGCACACTTCAACTCATGATAACTAAGCCATTATACTAGCAAACACTCAGTGTACCTAGTGGCATCCTATACGTGGCTATTGGACTTTGCTATAGTCACAGTAGTGCAAAGACATTTGCAGCACCTCTGCCTGCATTGCACACACCAACTCAACTCATTATAACTAAGCCATTATACTAGCAAACACTCAGTGTACCTAGTGGCATCCTATACGTGGCTATTGGACTTTGCTATAGTCACAGTAGTGCAAAGACATTTGCAGAGCGCGTCTGCCTGCATTGCACACTCCAATTCATTATAACTAAGCCATTATACTAGCAAACACTCAGTGTACCTAGTGGCATCCTATACGTGGCTATTGGACTTTGCTATAGTCACAGTAGTGCAAAGACATTTCCAGCACCTCTACCTGCATTGCACACACCAACTCATGATAACTAAGCCATTATACTAGCAAACACTCAGTGTACCTAGTGGCATCCTATACGTGGCTATTGGACTTTGCTATAGTCACACTAGTGCAAAGACATTTGCAGCACCTCTACCTGCATTGCACACACCAACTCATTATAACTAAGCCATTATACTAGCAAACACTCAGTGTACCTAGTGGCATCCTATACGTGGCTATTGGACTTTGCTATAGTCACACTAGTGCAAAGACATTTGCAGCACCTCTGCCTGCATTGCACACTCCAACTCATTCTAACTAAGCCATTATACTAGCAAACACTCAGTGTACCTAGTGGCATTCTATACGTGGCTATTGGACTTTGCTATAGTCACACTAGTGCAAAGACATTTGCAGAGCGCGTCTGCCTGCATTGCACACTCCAACTCATTATAACTAAAGCGGGCTTTACACGCTACGACATCGCTAATGCGGAGTCGTTGGGGTCACGGAATTCGTGACGCACATCCGGCCGCATTAGCGATGCCGTTGCGTGTGACATCGATTAGCGATTTTGCATCGTTGCAAAACAGTGAAAAATCGCTAATCGGCGACACGGGGGTCCATTCCCAATTATCGTTACTTCAGCAGTAACGAGGTTGTTCCTCGTTCCTGCGGCATCACACATCGCTGCGTGTGACGCCGCAGGAGCGAGGAACGTCTCCCTACCTGCCTCCCGGCCGCTATGCGGAAGGAAGGAGGTGGGCGGGATGTTACGTCCCGCTCATCTCCGCCCCTCCGCTGCGATTGGGCGGCGGTTCAGTGACGTCGCTGTGACGCCGCACGGACCGCCCCCTTAGAAAGGAGGCGGTTCGCCGGTCACAGCGACGTCGCCGGACAGGTAAGTATGTGTGACGGCTCTGGGCGATGTTGTGCGCCACGGGCAGCGATATGCCCGTGTCGCGCAACAGATGGGGGCGGGTACGCACACTAGCGATATCGGGACCGATATCGCAGTGTGTAAAGTAGCCTTAAGCCATTATACTAGCAAACACTCAGTGTACCTAGTTGCATCCTATACGTGGCTATTGGACTTTGCTATAGTCACACTAGTGCAAAGACATTTGCAGAGCGCGTCTGCCTGCATTGCACACTCCAACTCATGATAACTAAGCCATTATACTAGCAAACACACAGTGTACCAAGTGGCATCCTATACGTGGCTATTGGACTTTGCTATAGTCACACTAGTGCAAAGACATTTGCAGCACCTCTACCTGCATTGCACACTCCAACTCATGATAACTAAGCCATTATACTAGCAAACACTCAGTGTACCTAGTGGCATCCTATACGTGGCTATTGGACTTTGCTATAGTCACACTAGTGCAAAGACATTTGCAGCACCTCTACCTGCATTGCACACACCAACTCATTATAACTAAGCCATTATACTAGCAAACACTCAGTGTACCTAGTGGCATCCTAAACGTGGCTATTGGACTTTGCTATAGTCACACTAGTGCAAAGACATTTGCAGAGCGCGTCTGCCTGCATTGCACACTCCAACTCATTATAACTAAGCCATTATACTAGCAAACACTCAGTGTACCTAGTGGCATCCTATACGTGGCTATTGGACTTTGCTATAGTCACACTAGTGCAAAGACATTTGCAGAGCGCGTCTGCCTGCATTGCACACTCCAACTCATTATAACAAAGCCATTATACTAGCAAACACTCAGTGTACCTAGTGGCATCCTATACGTGGCTATTGGACTTTGCTATAGTCACACTAGTGCAAAGACATTTGCAGAGCGCGTCTGCCTGCATTGCACACTCCAACTCATGATAACTAAGCCATTATACTAGCAAACACTCAGTGTACCTAGTGGCATCCTATACGTGGCTATTGGACTTTGCTATAGTCACACTAGTGCAAAGACATTTGCAGAGCGCGTCTGCCTGCATTGCACACTCCAACTCATGATAACTAAGCCATTATACTAGCAAACACTCAGTGTACCTAGTGGCATCCTATACGTGGCTATTGGACTTTGCTATAGTCACACTAGTGCAAAGACATTTGCAGCACCTCTACCTGCATTGCACACTCCAACTCATGATAACTAAGCCATTATACTAGCAAACACTCAGTGTACCTAGTGGCATCCTATACGTGGCTATTGGACTTTGCTATAGTCCCACTAGTGCAAAGACATTTGCAGCACCTCTACCTGCATTGCACACACCAACTCATTATAACTAAGCCATTTTACTAGCAAACACTCAGTGTACCTAGTGGCATCCTAAACGTGGCTATTGGACTTTGCTATAGTCACACTAGTGCAAAGACATTTGCAGAGCGCGTCTGCCTGCATTGCACACTCCAACTCATTATAACTAAGCCATTATACTAGCAAACACTCAGTGTACCTAGTGGCATCCTATACGTGGCTATTGGACTTTGCTATAGTCACACTAGTGCAAAGACATTTGCAGCACCTCTACCTGCATTGCACACACCAACTCATTATAACTAAGCCATTATACTAGCAAACACTCAGTGTACCTAGTGGCATCCTAAACGTGGCTATTGGACTTTGCTATAGTCACACTAGTGCAAAGACATTTGCAGAGCGCGTCTGCCTGCATTGCACACTCCAACTCATTATAACTAAGCCATTATACTAGCAAACACTCAGTGTACCTAGTGGCATCCTATACGTGGCTATTGGACTTTGCTATAGTCACACTAGTGCAAAGACATTTGCAGAGCGCGTCTGCCTGCATTGCACACTCCAACTCATTATAACAAAGCCATTATACTAGCAAACACTCAGTGTACCTAGTGGCATCCTATACGTGGCTATTGGACTTTGCTATAGTCACACTAGTGCAAAGACATTTGCAGAGCGCGTCTGCCTGCATTGCACACTCCAACTCATGATAACTAAGCCATTATACTAGCAAACACTCAGTGTACCTAGTGGCATCCTATACGTGGCTATTGGACTTTGCTATAGTCACACTAGTGCAAAGACATTTGCAGAGCGCGTCTGCCTGCATTGCACACTCCAACTCATGATAACTAAGCCATTATACTAGCAAACACTCAGTGTACCTAGTGGCATCCTATACGTGGCTATTGGACTTTGCTATAGTCACACTAGTGCAAAGACATTTGCAGCACCTCTACCTGCATTGCACACTCCAACTCATGATAACTAAGCCATTATACTAGCAAACACTCAGTGTACCTAGTGGCATCCTATACGTGGCTATTGGACTTTGCTATAGTCCCACTAGTGCAAAGACATTTGCAGCACCTCTACCTGCATTGCACACACCAACTCATTATAACTAAGCCATTTTACTAGCAAACACTCAGTGTACCTAGTGGCATCCTAAACGTGGCTATTGGACTTTGCTATAGTCACACTAGTGCAAAGACATTTGCAGAGCGCGTCTGCCTGCATTGCACACTCCAACTCATTATAACTAAGCCATTATACTAGCAAACACTCAGTGTACCTAGTGGCATCCTATACGTGGCTATTGGACTTTGCTATAGTCACACTAGTGCAAAGACATTTGCAGAGCGCGTCTGCCTGCATTGCACACTCCAACTCATTATAACTAAGCCATTATACTAGCAAACACTCAGTGTACCTAGTGGCATCCTATACGTGGCTATTGGACTTTGCTATAGTCACACTAGTGCAAAGACATTTGCAGAGCGCGTCTGCCTGCATTGCACACTCCAACTCATGATAACTAAGCCATTATACTAGCAAACACTCAGTGTACCTAGTGGCATCCTATACGTGGCTATTGGACTTTGCTATAGTCACACTAGTGCAAAGACATTTGCAGAGCGCGTCTGCCTGCATTGCACACTCCAACTCATGATAACTAAGCCATTATACTAGCAAACACTCAGTGTACCTAGTGGCATCCTATACGTGGCTATTGGACTTTGCTATAGTCACACTAGTGCAAAGACATTTGCAGCACCTCTACCTGCATTGCACACTCCAACTCATTATAACTAAGCCATTACACTAGCAAACACTCAGTGTACCTAGTGGCATCCTATACGTGGCTATTGGACTTTGCTATAGTCACACTAGTGCAAAGACATTTGCAGAGCGCGTCTGCCTGCATTGCACACTCCAACTCATGATAACTAAGCCATTATACTAGCAAACACTCAGTGTACCTAGTGGCATCCTATACGTGGCTATTGGACTTTGCTATAGTCACACTAGTGCAAAGACATTTGCAGCACCTCTACCTGCATTGCACACACCAACTCATGATAACTAAGCCATTATACTAGCAAACACTCAGTGTACCTAGTGGCATCCTATACGTGGCTATTGGACTTTGCTATAGTCACACTAGTGCAAAGACATTTGCAGCACCTCTACCTGCATTGCACATACCAACTCATTATAACTAAGCCATTATACTAGCAAACACTCAGTGTACCTAGTGGCATCCTAAACGTGGCTATTGGACTTTGATATAGTCACACTAGTGCAAAGACATTTGCAGCACCTCTACCTGCATTGCACACACCAACTCATTATAACTAAGCCATTATACTAGCAAACACTCAGTGTACCTAGTGGCATCCTATACGTGGCAATTGGACTTTGCTATAGTCACACTAGTGCAAAGACATTTGCAGAGCGCGTCTGCCTGCATTGCACACTCCAACTCATGATAACTAAGCCATTATACTAGCAAACACGCAGTGTACTTAGTGGCATCCTATACGTGGCTATTGGACTTTGCTATAGTCACACTAGTGCAAAGACATTTGCAGAGCGCGTCTGCCTGCATTGCACACTCCAACTCATGATAACTAAGCCATTATACTAGCAAACACTCAGTGTACCTAGTGGCATCCTATACGTGGCTATTGGACTTTGCTATAGTCACACTAGTGCAAAGACATTTGCAGCACCTCTGCCTGCATTGCACACTCCAACTCATTATAACTAAGCCATTATACTAGCAAACACTCACTGTACCTAGTGGCATCCTAAACGTGGCTATTGGACTTTGCTATAGTCACACTAGTGCAAAGACATTTGCAGAGCGCGTCTGCCTGCATTGCACACTCCAACTCATTATAACTAAGCCATTATACTAGCAAACACTCAGTGTACCTAGTGGCATCCTATACGTGGCTATTGGACTTTGCTATAGTCACACTAGTGCAAAGACATTTGCAGAGCGTGTCTGCCTGCATTGCACACTCCAACTCATTATAACTAAGCCATTATACTAGCAAACACTCAGTGTACCTAGTGGCATCCTATACGTGGCTATTGGACTTTGCTATAGTCACACTAGTGCAAAGACATTTGCAGAGCGCGTCTGCCTGCATTGCACACTCCAACTCATGATAACTAAGCCATTATACTAGCAAACACTCAGTGTACCTAGTGGCATCCTATACGTGGCTATTGGACTTTACTATAGTCACACTAGTGCAAAGACATTTGCAGAGCGCGTCTGCCTGCATTGCACACTCCAACTCATGATAACTAAGCCATTATACTAGCAAACACTCAGTGTACCTAGTGGCATCCTATACGTGGCTATTGGACTTTGCTATAGTCACACTAGTGCAAAGACATTTGCAGCACCTCTACCTGCATTGCACACTCCAACTCATTATAACTAAGCCATTACACTAGCAAACACTCAGTGTACCTAGTGGCATCCTATACGTGGCTATTGGACTTTGCTATAGTCACACTAGTGCAAAGACATTTGCAGAGCGCGTCTGCCTGCATTGCACACTCCAACTCATGATAACTAAGCCATTATACTAGCAAACACTCAGTGTACCTAGTGGCATCCTATACGTGGCTATTGGACTTTGCTATAGTCTTACTAGTGCAAAGACATTTGCAGCACCTCTACCTGCATTGCACACTCCAACTCATTATAACTAAGCCATTACACTAGCAAACACTCAGTGTACCTAGTGGCATCCTATACGTGGCTATTGGACTTTGCTATAGTCACACTAGTGCAAAGGCATTTGCAGAGCGCGTCTGCCTGCATTGCACACTCCAACTCATGATAACTAAGCCATTATACTAGCAAACACTCAGTGTACCTAGTGGCATCCTATACGTGGCTATTGGACTTTGCTATAGTCCCACTAGTGCAAAGACATTTGCAGCACCTCTACCTGCATTGCACACACCAACTCATTATAACTAAGCCATTATACTAGCAAACACTCAGTGTACCTAGTGGCATCCTATACGTGGCTATTGGACTTTGCTATAGTCACACTAGTGCAAAGACATTTGCAGCACCTCTACCTGCATTGCACACACCAACTCATTATAACTAAGCCATTTTACTAGCAAACACTCAGTGTACCTAGTGGCATCCTAAACGTGGCTATTGGACTTTGCTATAGTCACACTAGTGCAAAGACATTTGCAGAGCGCGTCTGCCTGCATTGCACACTCCAACTCATTATAACTAAGCCATTATACTAGCAAACACTCAGTGTACCTAGTGGCATCCTATACGTGGCTATTGGACTTTGCTATAGTCACACTAGTGCAAAGACATTTGCAGAGCGCGTCTGCCTGCATTGCACACTCCAACTCATTATAACTAAGCCATTATACTAGCAAACACTCAGTGTACCTAGTGGCATCCTATACGTGGCTATTGGACTTTGCTATAGTCACACTAGTGCAAAGACATTTGCAGAGCGCGTCTGCCTGCATTGCACACTCCAACTCATGATAACTAAGCCATTATACTAGCAAACACTCAGTGTACCTAGTGGCATCCTATACGTGGCTATTGGACTTTGCTATAGTCACACTAGTGCAAAGACATTTGCAGAGCGCGTCTGCCTGCATTGCACACTCCAACTCATGATAACTAAGCCATTATACTAGCAAACACTCAGTGTACCTAGTGGCATCCTATACGTGGCTATAGGACTTTGCTATAGTCACACTAGTGCAAAGACATTTGCAGCACCTCTACCTGCATTGCACACTCCAACTCATTATAACTAAGCCATTACACTAGCAAACACTCAGTGTACCTAGTGGCATCCTATACGTGGCTATTGGACTTTGCTATAGTCCCACTAGTGCAAAGACATTTGCAGCACCTCTACCTGCATTGCACACACCAACTCATTATAACTAAGCCATTTTACTAGCAAACACTCAGTGTACCTAGTGGCATCCTAAACGTGGCTATTGGACTTTGCTATAGTCACACTAGTGCAAAGACATTTGCAGAGCGCGTCTGCCTGCATTGCACACTCCAACTCATTATAACTAAGCCATTATACTAGCAAACACTCAGTGTACCTAGTGGCATCCTATACGTGGCTATTGGACTTTGCTATAGTCACACTAGTGCAAAGACATTTGCAGAGCGCGTCTGCCTGCATTGCACACTCCAACTCATTATAACTAAGCCATTATACTAGCAAACACTCAGTGTACCTAGTGGCATCCTATACGTGGCTATTGGACTTTGCTATAGTCACACTAGTGCAAAGACATTTGCAGAGCGCGTCTGCCTGCATTGCACACTCCAACTCATGATAACTAAGCCATTATACTAGCAAACACTCAGTGTACCTAGTGGCATCCTATACGTGGCTATTGGACTTTGCTATAGTCACACTAGTGCAAAGACATTTGCAGAGCGCGTCTGCCTGCATTGCACACTCCAACTCATGATAACTAAGCCATTATACTAGCAAACACTCAGTGTACCTAGTGGCATCCTATACGTGGCTATTGGACTTTGCTATAGTCACACTAGTGCAAAGACATTTGCAGCACCTCTACCTGCATTGCACACTCCAACTCATTATAACTAAGCCATTACACTAGCAAACACTCAGTGTACCTAGTGGCATCCTATACGTGGCTATTGGACTTTGCTATAGTCACACTAGTGCAAAGACATTTGCAGAGCGCGTCTGCCTGCATTGCACACTCCAACTCATGATAACTAAGCCATTATACTAGCAAACACTCAGTATACCTAGTGGCATTCTATACGTGGCTATTGGACTTTGCTATAGTCACACTAGTGCAAAGACATTTGCAGCACCTCTACCTGCATTGCACACTCCAACTCATTATAACTAAGCCATTATACTAGCAAACACTCAGTGTACCTAGTGGCATCCTATACGTGGCTATTGGACTTTGCTATAGTCACACTAGTGCAAAGACATTTGCAGCACCTCTACCTGCATTGCACACACCAACTCATGATAACTAAGCCATTATACTAGCAAACACTCAGTGTACCTAGTGGCATCCTATACGTGGCTATTGGACTTTGCTATAGTCACACTAGTGCAAAGACATTTGCAGCACCTCTACCTGCATTGCACATACCAACTCATTATAACTAAGCCATTATACTAGCAAACACTCAGTGTACCTAGTGGCATCCTAAACGTGGCTATTGGACTTTGCTATAGTCACACTAGTGCAAAGACATTTGCAGCACCTCTACCTGCATTGCACACACCAACTCATTATAACTAAGCCATTATACTAGCAAACACTCAGTGTACCTAGTGGCATCCTATACGTGGCAATTGGACTTTGCTATAGTCACACTAGTGCAAAGACATTTGCAGAGCGCGTCTGCCTGCATTGCACACTCCAACTCATGATAACTAAGCCATTATACTAGCAAACACGCAGTGTACTTAGTGGCATCCTATACGTGGCTATTGGACTTTGCTATAGTCACACTAGTGCAAAGACATTTGCAGAGCGCGTCTGCCTGCATTGCACACTCCAACTCATGATAACTAAGCCATTATACTAGCAAACACTCAGTGTACCTAGTGGCATCCTATACGTGGCTATTGGACTTTGCTATAGTCACACTAGTGCAAAGACATTTGCAGCACCTCTGCCTGCATTGCACACTCCAACTCATTATAACTAAGCCATTATACTAGCAAACACTCACTGTACCTAGTGGCATCCTAAACGTGGCTATTGGACTTTGCTATAGTCACACTAGTGCAAAGACATTTGCAGAGCGCGTCTGCCTGCATTGCACACTCCAACTCATTATAACTAAGCCATTATACTAGCAAACACTCAGTGTACCTAGTGGCATCCTATACGTGGCTATTGGACTTTGCTATAGTCACACTAGTGCAAAGACATTTGCAGAGCGTGTCTGCCTGCATTGCACACTCCAACTCATTATAACTAAGCCATTATACTAGCAAACACTCAGTGTACCTAGTGGCATCCTATACGTGGCTATTGGACTTTGCTATAGTCACACTAGTGCAAAGACATTTGCAGAGCGCGTCTGCCTGCATTGCACACTCCAACTCATGATAACTAAGCCATTATACTAGCAAACACTCAGTGTACCTAGTGGCATCCTATACGTGGCTATTGGACTTTACTATAGTCACACTAGTGCAAAGACATTTGCAGAGCGCGTCTGCCTGCATTGCACACTCCAACTCATGATAACTAAGCCATTATACTAGCAAACACTCAGTGTACCTAGTGGCATCCTATACGTGGCTATTGGACTTTGCTATAGTCACACTAGTGCAAAGACATTTGCAGCACCTCTACCTGCATTGCACACTCCAACTCATTATAACTAAGCCATTACACTAGCAAACACTCAGTGTACCTAGTGGCATCCTATACGTGGCTATTGGACTTTGCTATAGTCACACTAGTGCAAAGACATTTGCAGAGCGCGTCTGCCTGCATTGCACACTCCAACTCATGATAACTAAGCCATTATACTAGCAAACACTCAGTGTACCTAGTGGCATCCTATACGTGGCTATTGGACTTTGCTATAGTCTTACTAGTGCAAAGACATTTGCAGCACCTCTACCTGCATTGCACACTCCAACTCATTATAACTAAGCCATTACACTAGCAAACACTCAGTGTACCTAGTGGCATCCTATACGTGGCTATTGGACTTTGCTATAGTCACACTAGTGCAAAGGCATTTGCAGAGCGCGTCTGCCTGCATTGCACACTCCAACTCATGATAACTAAGCCATTATACTAGCAAACACTCAGTGTACCTAGTGGCATCCTATACGTGGCTATTGGACTTTGCTATAGTCCCACTAGTGCAAAGACATTTGCAGCACCTCTACCTGCATTGCACACACCAACTCATTATAACTAAGCCATTATACTAGCAAACACTCAGTGTACCTAGTGGCATCCTATACGTGGCTATTGGACTTTGCTATAGTCACACTAGTGCAAAGACATTTGCAGCACCTCTACCTGCATTGCACACACCAACTCATTATAACTAAGCCATTTTACTAGCAAACACTCAGTGTACCTAGTGGCATCCTAAACGTGGCTATTGGACTTTGCTATAGTCACACTAGTGCAAAGACATTTGCAGAGCGCGTCTGCCTGCATTGCACACTCCAACTCATTATAACTAAGCCATTATACTAGCAAACACTCAGTGTACCTAGTGGCATCCTATACGTGGCTATTGGACTTTGCTATAGTCACACTAGTGCAAAGACATTTGCAGAGCGCGTCTGCCTGCATTGCACACTCCAACTCATTATAACTAAGCCATTATACTAGCAAACACTCAGTGTACCTAGTGGCATCCTATACGTGGCTATTGGACTTTGCTATAGTCACACTAGTGCAAAGACATTTGCAGAGCGCGTCTGCCTGCATTGCACACTCCAACTCATGATAACTAAGCCATTATACTAGCAAACACTCAGTGTACCTAGTGGCATCCTATACGTGGCTATTGGACTTTGCTATAGTCACACTAGTGCAAAGACATTTGCAGAGCGCGTCTGCCTGCATTGCACACTCCAACTCATGATAACTAAGCCATTATACTAGCAAACACTCAGTGTACCTAGTGGCATCCTATACGTGGCTATAGGACTTTGCTATAGTCACACTAGTGCAAAGACATTTGCAGCACCTCTACCTGCATTGCACACTCCAACTCATTATAACTAAGCCATTACACTAGCAAACACTCAGTGTACCTAGTGGCATCCTATACGTGGCTATTGGACTTTGCTATAGTCCCACTAGTGCAAAGACATTTGCAGCACCTCTACCTGCATTGCACACACCAACTCATTATAACTAAGCCATTTTACTAGCAAACACTCAGTGTACCTAGTGGCATCCTAAACGTGGCTATTGGACTTTGCTATAGTCACACTAGTGCAAAGACATTTGCAGAGCGCGTCTGCCTGCATTGCACACTCCAACTCATTATAACTAAGCCATTATACTAGCAAACACTCAGTGTACCTAGTGGCATCCTATACGTGGCTATTGGACTTTGCTATAGTCACACTAGTGCAAAGACATTTGCAGAGCGCGTCTGCCTGCATTGCACACTCCAACTCATTATAACTAAGCCATTATACTAGCAAACACTCAGTGTACCTAGTGGCATCCTATACGTGGCTATTGGACTTTGCTATAGTCACACTAGTGCAAAGACATTTGCAGAGCGCGTCTGCCTGCATTGCACACTCCAACTCATGATAACTAAGCCATTATACTAGCAAACACTCAGTGTACCTAGTGGCATCCTATACGTGGCTATTGGACTTTGCTATAGTCACACTAGTGCAAAGACATTTGCAGAGCGCGTCTGCCTGCATTGCACACTCCAACTCATGATAACTAAGCCATTATACTAGCAAACACTCAGTGTACCTAGTGGCATCCTATACGTGGCTATTGGACTTTGCTATAGTCACACTAGTGCAAAGACATTTGCAGCACCTCTACCTGCATTGCACACTCCAACTCATTATAACTAAGCCATTACACTAGCAAACACTCAGTGTACCTAGTGGCATCCTATACGTGGCTATTGGACTTTGCTATAGTCACACTAGTGCAAAGACATTTGCAGAGCGCGTCTGCCTGCATTGCACACTCCAACTCATGATAACTAAGCCATTATACTAGCAAACACTCAGTGTACCTAGTGGCATCCTATACGTGGCTATTGGACTTTGCTATAGTCACACTAGTGCAAAGACATTTGCAGCACCTCTACCTGCATTGCACACACCAACTCATGATAACTAAGCCATTATACTAGCAAACACTCAGTGTACCTAGTGGCATCCTATACGTGGCTATTGGACTTTGCTATAGTCACACTAGTGCAAAGACATTTGCAGCACCTCTACCTGCATTGCACATACCAACTCATTATAACTAAGCCATTATACTAGCAAACACTCAGTGTACCTAGTGGCATCCTAAACGTGGCTATTGGACTTTGCTATAGTCACACTAGTGCAAAGACATTTGCAGCACCTCTACCTGCATTGCACACACCAACTCATTATAACTAAGCCATTATACAAGCAAACACTCAGTGTACCTAGTGGCATCCTATACGTGGCAATTGGACTTTGCTATAGTCACACTAGTGCAAAGACATTTGCAGAGCGCGTCTGCCTGCATTGCACACTCCAACTCATGATAACTAAGCCATTATACTAGCAAACACGCAGTGTACCTAGTGGCATCCTATACGTGGCTATTGGACTTTGCTATAGTCACACTAGTGCAAAGACATTTGCAGAGCGCGTCTGCCTGCATTGCACACTCCAACTCATGATAACTAAGCCATTATACTAGCAAACACTCAGTGTACCTAGTGGCATCCTATACGTGGCTATTGGACTTTGCTATAGTCACACTAGTGCAAAGACATTTGCAGCACCTCTGCCTGCATTGCACACTCCAACTCATTATAACTAAGCCATTATACTAGCAAACACTCACTGTACCTAGTGGCATCCTAAACGTGGCTATTGGACTTTGCTATAGTCACACTAGTGCAAAGACATTTGCAGAGCGCGTCTGCCTGCATTGCACACTCCAACTCATTATAACTAAGCCATTATACTAGCAAACACTCAGTGTACCTAGTGGCATCCTATACGTGGCTATTGGACTTTGCTATAGTCACACTAGTGCAAAGACATTTGCAGAGCGTGTCTGCCTGCATTGCACACTCCAACTCATTATAACTAAGCCATTATACTAGCAAACACTCAGTGTACCTAGTGGCATCCTATACGTGGCTATTGGACTTTGCTATAGTCACACTAGTGCAAAGACATTTGCAGAGCGCGTCTGCCTGCATTGCACACTCCAACTCATGATAACTAAGCCATTATACTAGCAAACACTCAGTGTACCTAGTGGCATCCTATACGTGGCTATTGGACTTTACTATAGTCACACTAGTGCAAAGACATTTGCAGAGCGCGTCTGCCTGCATTGCACACTCCAACTCATGATAACTAAGCCATTATACTAGCAAACACTCAGTGTACCTAGTGGCATCCTATACGTGGCTATTGGACTTTGCTATAGTCACACTAGTGCAAAGACATTTGCAGCACCTCTACCTGCATTGCACACTCCAACTCATTATAACTAAGCCATTACACTAGCAAACACTCAGTGTACCTAGTGGCATCCTATACGTGGCTATTGGACTTTGCTATAGTCACACTAGTGCAAAGACATTTGCAGAGCGCGTCTGCCTGCATTGCACACTCCAACTCATGATAACTAAGCCATTATACTAGCAAACACTCAGTGTACCTAGTGGCATCCTATACGTGGCTATTGGACTTTGCTATAGTCACACTAGTGCAAAGACATTTGCAGCACCTCTACCTGCATTGCACACTCCAACTCATTATAACTAAGCCATTACACTAGCAAACACTCAGTGTACCTAGTGGCATCCTATACGTGGCTATTGGACTTTGCTATAGTCACACTAGTGCAAAGGCATTTGCAGAGCGCGTCTGCCTGCATTGCACACTCCAACTCATGATAACTAAGCCATTATACTAGCAAACACTCAGTGTACCTAGTGGCATCCTATACGTGGCTATTGGACTTTGCTATAGTCCCACTAGTGCAAAGACATTTGCAGCACCTCTACCTGCATTGCACACACCAACTCATTATAACTAAGCCATTATACTAGCAAACACTCAGTGTACCTAGTGGCATCCTATACGTGGCTATTGGACTTTGCTATAGTCACACTAGTGCAAAGACATTTGCAGCACCTCTACCTGCATTGCACACACCAACTCATTATAACTAAGCCATTTTACTAGCAAACACTCAGTGTACCTAGTGGCATCCTAAACGTGGCTATTGGACTTTGCTATAGTCACTCTAGTGCAAAGACATTTGCAGAGCGCGTCTGCCTGCATTGCACACTCCAACTCATTATAACTAAGCCATTATACTAGCAAACACTCAGTGTACCTAGTGGCATCCTATACGTGGCTATTGGACTTTGCTATAGTCACACTAGTGCAAAGACATTTGCAGAGCGCGTCTGCCTGCATTGCACACTCCAACTCATTATAACTAAGCCATTATACTAGCAAACACTCAGTGTACCTAGTGGCATCCTATACGTGGCTATTGGACTTTGCTATAGTCACACTAGTGCAAAGACATTTGCAGAGCGCGTCTGCCTGCATTGCACACTCCAACTCATGATAACTAAGCCATTATACTAGCAAACACTCAGTGTACCTAGTGGCATCCTATACGTGGCTATTGGACTTTGCTATAGTCACACTAGTGCAAAGACATTTGCAGAGCGCGTCTGCCTGCATTGCACACTCCAACTCATGATAACTAAGCCATTATACTAGCAAACACTCAGTGTACCTAGTGGCATCCTATACGTGGCTATTGGACTTTGCTATAGTCACACTAGTGCAAAGACATTTGCAGCACCTCTACCTGCATTGCACACTCCAACTCATTATAACTAAGCCATTACACTAGCAAACACTCAGTGTACCTAGTGGCATCCTATACGTGGCTATTGGACTTTGCTATAGTCACACTAGTGCAAAGACATTTGCAGAGCGCGTCTGCCTGCATTGCACACTCCAACTCATGATAACTAAGCCATTATACTAGCAAACACTCAGTGTACCTAGTGGCATCCTATACGTGGCTATTGGACTTTGCTATAGTCACACTAGTGCAAAGACATTTGCAGCACCTCTACCTGCATTGCACACACCAACTCATGATAACTAAGCCATTATACTAGCAAACACTCAGTGTACCTAGTGGCATCCTATACGTGGCTATTGGACTTTGCTATAGTCACACTAGTGCAAAGACATTTGCAGCACCTCTACCTGCATTGCACATACCAACTCATTATAACTAAGCCATTATACTAGCAAACACTCAGTGTACCTAGTGGCATCCTAAACGTGGCTATTGGACTTTGCTATAGTCACACTAGTGCAAAGACATTTGCAGCACCTCTACCTGCATTGCACACACCAACTCATTATAACTAAGCCATTATACTAGCAAACACTCACTGTACCTAGTGGCATCCTATACGTGGCAATTGGACTTTGCTATAGTCACACTAGTGCAAAGACATTTGCAGAGCGCGTCTGCCTGCATTGCACACTCCAACTCATGATAACTAAGCCATTATACTAGCAAACACGCAGTGTACCTAGTGGCATCCTATACGTGGCTATTGGACTTTGCTATAGTCACACTAGTGCAAAGACATTTGCAGAGCGCGTCTGCCTGCATTGCACACTCCAACTCATGATAACTAAGCCATTATACTAGCAAACACTCAGTGTACCTAGTGGCATCCTATACGTGGCTATTGGACTTTGCTATAGTCACACTAGTGCAAAGACATTTGCAGCACCTCTGCCTGCATTGCACACTCCAACTCATTATAACTAAGCCATTATACTAGCAAACACTCACTGTACCTAGTGGCATCCTAAACGTGGCTATTGGACTTTGCTATAGTCACACTAGTGCAAAGACATTTGCAGAGCGCGTCTGCCTGCATTGCACACTCCAACTCATTATAACTAAGCCATTATACTAGCAAACACTCAGTGTACCTAGTGGCATCCTATACGTGGCTATTGGACTTTGCTATAGTCACACTAGTGCAAAGACATTTGCAGAGCGTGTCTGCCTGCATTGCACACTCCAACTCATTATAACTAAGCCATTATACTAGCAAACACTCAGTGTACCTAGTGGCATCCTATACGTGGCTATTGGACTTTGCTATAGTCACACTAGTGCAAAGACATTTGCAGAGCGCGTCTGCCTGCATTGCACACTCCAACTCATGATAACTAAGCCATTATACTAGCAAACACTCAGTGTACCTAGTGGCATCCTATACGTGGCTATTGGACTTTACTATAGTCACACTAGTGCAAAGACATTTGCAGAGCGCGTCTGCCTGCATTGCACACTCCAACTCATGATAACTAAGCCATTATACTAGCAAACACTCAGTGTACCTAGTGGCATCCTATACGTGGCTATTGGACTTTGCTATAGTCACACTAGTGCAAAGACATTTGCAGCACCTCTACCTGCATTGCACACTCCAACTCATTATAACTAAGCCATTACACTAGCAAACACTCAGTGTACCTAGTGGCATCCTATACGTGGCTATTGGACTTTGCTATAGTCACACTAGTGCAAAGACATTTGCAGAGCGCGTCTGCCTGCATTGCACACTCCAACTCATGATAACTAAGCCATTATACTAGCAAACACTCAGTGTACCTAGTGGCATCCTATACGTGGCTATTGGACTTTGCTATAGTCACACTAGTGCAAAGACATTTGCAGCACCTCTACCTGCATTGCACACTCCAACTCATTATAACTAAGCCATTACACTAGCAAACACTCAGTGTACCTAGTGGCATCCTATACGTGGCTATTGGACTTTGCTATAGTCACACTAGTGCAAAGGCATTTGCAGAGCGCGTCTGCCTGCATTGCACACTCCAACTCATGATAACTAAGCCATTATACTAGCAAACACTCAGTGTACCTAGTGGCATCCTATACAAGGCTATTGGACTTTGCTATAGTCCCACTAGTGCAAAGACATTTGCAGCACCTCTACCTGCATTGCACACACCAACTCATTATAACTAAGCCATTATACTAGCAAACACTCAGTGTACCTAGTGGCATCCTATACGTGGCTATTGGACTTTGCTATAGTCACACTAGTGCAAAGACATTTGCAGAGCGCGTCTGCCTGCATTGCACACTCCAACTCATGATAACTAAGCCATTATACTAGCAAACACTCAGTGCACCTAGTGGCATCCTATACGTGGCTTTTGGACTTTGCTATAGTCACACTAGTGCAAAGACATTTGCAGAGCGCGTCTGCCTGCATTGCACACTCCAACTCATGATAACTAAGCCATTATACTAGCAAACACTCAGTGTACCTAGTGGCATCCTATACGTGGCTATTGGACTTTGCTATAGTCACACTAGTGCAAAGACATTTGCAGCACCTCTGCCTGCATTGCACACGCCAATTCATTATAACTAAGCCATTATACTAGCAAACACTCAGTGTACCTAGTGGCATCCTAAACGTGGCTATTGGACTTTGCTATAGTCACACTAGTGCAAAGACATTTGCAGAGCGCGTCTGCCTGCATTGCACACTCCAACTCATTATAACTAAGCCATTATACTAGCAAACACTCAGTGTACCTAGTGGCATCCTATACGTGGCTATTGGACTTTGCTATAGTCACACTAGTGCAAAGACATTTGCAGAGCGCGTCTGCCTGCATTGCACACTCCAACTCATTATAACTAAGCCATTATACTAGCAAACACTCAGTGTACCTAGTGGCATCCTATACGTGGCTATTGGACTTTGCTATAGTCACACTAGTGCAAAGACATTTGCAGAGCGCGTCTGCCTGCATTGCACACTCCAACTCATGATAACTAAGCCATTATACTAGCAAACACTCAGTGTACCTAGTGGCATCCTATACGTGGCTATTGGACTTTGCTATAGTCACACTAGTGCAAAGACATTTGCAGAGCGCGTCTGCCTGCATTGCACACTCCAACTCATGATAACTAAGCCATTATACTAGCAAACACTCAGTGTACCTAGTGGCATCCTATACGTGGCTATTGGACTTTGCTATAGTCACACTAGTGCAAAGACATTTGCAGCACCTCTACCTGCATTGCACACTCCAACTCATTATAACTAAGCCATTACACTAGCAAACACTCAGTGTACTTAGTGGCATCCTATACGTGGCTATTGGACTTTGCTATAGTCCCACTAGTGCAAAGACATTTGCAGAGCGCGTCTGCCTGCATTGCACACTCCAACTCATTATAACTAAGCCATTATACTAGCAAACACTCAGTGTACCTAGTGGCATCCTATACGTGGCTATTGGACTTTGCTATAGTCACACTAGTGCAAAGACATTTGCAGCACCTCTACCTGCATTGCACACTCCAACTCATTATAACTAAGCCATTACACTAGCAAACACTCAGTGTACCCAGTGGCATCCTATACGTGGCTATTGGACTTTGCTATAGTCACACTAGTGCAAAGGCATTTGCAGAGCGCGTCTGCCTGCATTGCACACTCCAACTCATGATAACTAAGCCATTATACTAGCAAACACTCAGTGTACCTAGTGGCATCCTATACGTGGCTATTGGACTTTGCTATAGTCCCACTAGTGCAAAGACATTTGCTGCACCTCTACCTGCATTGCACACACCAACTCATTATAACTAAGCCATTATACTAGCAAACACTCAGTGTACCTAGTGGCATCCTATACGTGGCTATTGGACTTTGCTATAGTCACACTAGTGCAAAGACATTTGCAGAGCGCATCTGCCTGCATTGCACACTCCAACTCATGATAACTAAGCCATTATACTAGCAAACACTCAGTGTACCTAGTGGCATCCTATACGTGGCTTTTGGACTTTGCTATAGTCACACTAGTGCAAAGACATTTGCAGAGCGCGTCTGCCTGCATTGCACACTCCAACTCATGATAACTAAGCCATTATACTAGCAAACACTCAGTGTACCTAGTGGCATCCTATACGTGGCTATTGGACTTTGCTATAGTCACACTAGTGCAAAGACATTTGCAGCACCTCTGCCTGCATTGCACACGCCAATTCATTATAACTAAGCCATTATACTAGCAAACACTCAGTGTACCTAGTGGCATCCTAAACGTGGCTATTGGACTTTGCTATAGTCACACTAGTGCAAAGACATTTGCAGAGCGCGTCTGCCTGCATTGCACACTCCAACTCATTATAACTAAGCCATTATACTAGCAAACACTCAGTGTACCTAGTGGCATCCTATACGTGGCTATTGGACTTTGCTATAGTCACACTAGTGCAAAGACATTTGCAGAGCGCGTCTGCCTGCATTGCACACTCCAACTCATGATAACTAAGCCATTATACTAGCAAACACTCAGTGTACCTAGTGGCATCCTATACGTGGCTATTGGACTTTGCTATAGTCACACTAGTGCAAAGACATTTGCAGAGCGCGTCTGACTGCATTGCACACTCCAACTCATGATAACTAAGCCATTATACTAGCAAACACTCAGTGTACCTAGTGGCATCCTATACGTGGCTATTGGACTTTGCTATAGTCACACTAGTGCAAAGACATTTGCAGCACCTCTACCTGCATTGCACACTCCAACTCATTATAACTAAGCCATTACACTAGCAAACACTCAGTGTACCTAGTGGCATCCTATACGTGGCTATTGGACTTTGCTATAGTCCCACTAGTGCAAAGACATTTGCAGAGCGCGTCTGCCTGCATTGCACACTCCAACTCATTATAACTAAGCCATTATACTAGCAAACACTCAGTGTACCTAGTGGCATCCTATACGTGGCTATTGGACTTTGCTATAGTCACACTAGTGCAAAGACATTTGCAGAGCGCGTCTGCCTGCATTGCACACTCCAACTCATGATAACTAAGCCATTATACTAGCAAACACTCAGTGTACCTAGTGGAATCCTATACGTGGCTATTGGACTTTGCTATAGTCACACTAGTGCAAAGACATTTGCAGAGCGCGTCTGCCTGCATTGCACACTCCAACTCATGATAACTAAGCCATTATACTAGCAAACACTCAGTGTACCTAGTCGCATCCTATACGTGGCTATTGGACTTTGCTATAGTCACACTAGTGCAAAGCCATTTGCAGCACCTCTGCCTGCATTGCACACTCCAACTCATTATAACTAAGCCATTATACTAGCAAACACTCAGTGTACCTAGTGGCATCCTATACGTGGCTATTGGACTTTGCTATAGTCACACTAGTGCAAAGACATTTGCAAAGCGCGTCTGCCTGCATTGCACACTCCAACTCATGATAACTAAGCCATTATACTAGCAAACACTCAGTGTACCTAGTGGCATCCTATACGTGGCTATTGGACTTTGCTATAGTCACACTAGTGCAAAGACATTTGCAGCACCTCTACCTGCATTGCACACACCAACTCATGATAACTAAGCCATTATACTAGCAAACACTCAGTGTACCTAGTGGCATCCTATACGTGGCTATTGGACTTTGCTATAGTCACACTAGTGCAAAGACATTTGCAGCACCTCTACCTGCATTGCACACACCAACTTATTATAACTAAGCCATTATACTAGCAAACACTCAGTGTACCTAGTGGCATCCTATACGTGGCTATTGGACTTTGCTATAGTCCCACTAGTGCAAAGACATTTGCAGCACCTCTACCTGCATTGCACACACCAACTCATGATAACTAAGCCATTATACTAGCAAACACTCAGTGTACCTAGTGGCATCCTATACGTGGCTATTGGACTTTGCTATAGTCACACTAGTGCAAAGACATTTGCAGCACCTCTACCTGCATTGCACACACCAACTCATGATAACTAAGCCATTATACTAGCAAACACTCAGTGTACCTAGTGGCATCCTATACGTGGCTATTGGACTTTGCTATAGTCACACTAGTGCAAAGACATTTGCAGCACCTCTACCTGCATTGCACACACCAACTCATTATAACTAAGCCATTATACTAGCAAACACTCAGTGTACCTAGTGGCATCCTATACGTGGCTATTGGACTTTGCTATAGTCCCACTAGTGCAAAGACATTTGCAGCACCTCTACCTGCATTTCACACACCAACTCATTATAACTAAGCCATTATACTAGCAAACACTCAGTGTACCTAGTGGCATCCTATACGTGGCTATTGGACTTTGCTATAGTCACACTAGTGCAAAGACATTTGCAGCACCTCTGCCTGCATTGCACACTCCAACTCATTATAACTAAGCCATTATACTAGCAATTTTTGCTGCCAGTTTAAGGGCCGTAGTTGCATTGTCAGGGATATTTATTCTTTATTATTCTGCTGTTAATAAAGCTAGACCACCACTGCAATCTACACCACCTATCAATTTTTACTACCACATTTTCAGTCCACAATCTTGTCGCAATCAACATGAGTGGCAAAATGACAGATGCTGGTGGAAAGGGGAAGAGGCGTGCTGGAAAAGGCAAAAAAGGTTTTGTCCGTGGGGAAGGTGGCAAAGCTCCATTATCATCTGCTGAAGATAGACCATCTACCAGCAAAAGTAAGATGTCTACTACTTACCATGGACAATCCGATGTGCTCCCTTTTTTACGGACACAAACAACAGGAACAAAGGTAGATGATGGGCAAAAAAGGAAAATGCTTGAATGGATCTCAAGTGGTCCAACAAGTGCCCTCTCAGCCACTTCAAGTACCGCATCCAAAAAACACCAGTCCTCTGAGTTGTCATCCCAATCAAACTTGCTTTCTCCCAGCTCTGAAGTCTCCATCAGCCCTGCACAGTATGGTGGAACTGAGATGGCTGAGTCTGCAGAGCTGTTCAGTCACACTATAGCCTGGGAATCAGAGGTCTGCTCCCAAGCTACAGTGAGTACAGAACAGGAAATGGTCTGCAGTGATGCCCAGAACCTTTGTGACTCGGATTCAGGCCATGAGGACCAAGTTTCTGAGCATAATGTTGACCCTTTGTCACAAACTGTAACACCTGTGGTTATAGACAATGAGGAACATACTGATGAAGATGAGACGCAGATACCCGATTGGGATGACAACTTAAATATTCGGTCAGGGCAAGAAGAGGCTCGGTCTGAGGGGGAGGGGAGTGCAAACACAACAATTGATGATGAAGTTCTAGATCCCACCTACTGTCAACCCACAGTCAGACACTCGAGGAGGTCAACAGAGGCGGTGGAGGAGGATGCAACCGACGACGAAGTTACCTTGCGCCTTCCTGGACAGAGTCGGAGCACTGGTAGCACGTCTACAACTGCATCCTCAGCCACCACTCTGCCTATGAGCATTATTCGGGGTGGATCAACAGGTCGCATGGCCTCTAAGCCTTGCCTAGCCTGGTCCTTTTTGGACATAGAAAAAGATCGCCCAAATTATGTGATCTGTAAACTTTGTCATGATTCTCTTAGTAGAGGTCAAAACCTCAGCAGTTTGACAACTTCTTCCATGAATCGTCACATGAATAAATATCATAGGTCCCGGGGGGAAGCTCACCGTGCTGCAATGCGGCCTAGCGGAGCGAACCATCCACCGCCTGCCCCTTCCAGTGCATCCGCGCGCTCTTCATCTTCTAGGACTGTGGGGACAGCTGTCACACCTGGTTTTCCACGCACAACTTCCACCACTGTAACCGCAACAGGCAGTTTGCTTGGTAGGTCGTCAGTTGGTTTGGAAGGGGAAACAAGTGAGTGTGTACAGCTCTCTCAGACATCGATAGCACCAACGTTGGATGAAGGCAACATCATGTCTCCGCCTGCACTTTCCTCACAAACCTGCATTTTTCCAGGGACACCCTACTCAACACCGTCTACACACAGCAGCCAGATCTCTGTCCCTCAGATGTGGTCAAATAAAAGGCCACTTCCTGCGACCCATGACAAAGCTAAGAGGTTGACTCTATCCCTCTGTAAGCTGTTGGCTACCGAAATGCTGCCTTTCCGCCTAGTGGACACACAGGATTTTAGAGACCTTATGTCTGTCGCTGTGCCCCAGTACCAGATGCCTAGTCGCCACTACTTCTCTAAGAAAGGTGTGCCCGCGCTACACCAGCATGTCGCACACAACATCACCGCTTCCTTGAGAAACTCTGTGTGTGAACGGGTGCATTTCACCACCGATACTTGGACCAGTAAGCATGGACAGGGACGTTACATGTCGCTGACTGGGCACTGGGTAACTATGGTGATAGATGGTGAAGGGTCTGCTGCACAAGTCTTGCCGTCCCCACGACTTGTGTGTCAATCCTCTGTCTGTCCAAGTTCCGCCACTGCTTCTGCATCCTCCACCTCATCTGGGTCCTCCACCACCGCCCCAAGCCTGCCTGGTCAGGCCACCAGCGTTCTCACTGCGCAGAAGGAATCACGCACCCCTCATTACTATGCTGGCAGCAGAGCGCAACGGCATCAGGCGGTCTTTAGCTTGACATGTCTTGGGAATAAGAGTCACACAGCTGAGGAGTTGTGGTCAGCTCTGCGGTCCGAGTTTAATAAATGGTTGTCTCCACTCAACCTGCAGCCTGGTAAGGCCGTGTGCGACAATGCTGCAAACCTGGGTGCGGCCCTTCGCCTGGGCAAGGTGACACACGTACCTTGTATGGCTCACGTGTTGAACCTTGTCATCCAGCAATTTTTAACACACTATCACGGCCTAGATGGCCTTCTGAACAGGGCACGAAAACTGTCTGCTCACTTCCGCCGTTCAAGCGCCGCAGCTGAGCGACTTGCATCGCTCCAGAAGTCTTTCGGCCTGCCGGTTCATCGCCTGAAATGCGATGTGGCGACACGCTGGAATTCAACTCTCCACATGTTACAGCGACTGTGGCAGCACCGCCGAGCCCTGGTGCAATACGTCATGACGTATAGCCTGGGCCAACGAGATGCAGAGGTGGGGCAGATCACCCTGATGGAGTGGTCTCAGATCAAGGACCTATGCACCCTTCTGCACAGTTTCGACATGGCGACGAATATGTTTAGCGCTGACAATGCCATTATCAGCATGACGATTCCAGTCATTTACATGCTGGAGCACACGCTAAACACTATTCGGAGTCAGGGGGTGGGACAACATGAAGGGGAGGAACTACAGGAGAAATCATATGCGCAAGGGACAACAACATCAACAAGGTCCAGACGTTCATCATCACCAACGCAGCAGGCATGGGACCATGGGGGACAGGGATCGACAAGGGCGCATAGTAGCAGGCGAAATGTTGAGCAAGGTGCAGGAGAACATGAAGAAATGGAGGACGAACTGTCCATGGACATGGAAGACTCAGCGGATGAGGGAGACCTTGGTCAAATTTCAGTTGAAAGAGGTTGGGGGGAGATGTCAGAGGAAGAAAGAACGGGTAGCACCTCTATGCCACAAACACAGCATGGACTTGGTCCGCATGGCTGCGCAAGACACATGAGTGCCTTTTTGTTGCACTACCTCCAACATGACAGTCGTATTGTCAAAATTAGAAGTGATGATGACTACTGGATTGCCACACTATTAGATCCCCGGTACAAGTCCAAATTTTGTGACATAATTCCAGCTATAGAAAGGGACGCACGTATGCAGGAGTATCAGCAGAAGCTGTTACTCGATCTTAGCTCGGCTTTTCCACCAAACAACCGTGCAGGTGCAGGGAGGGAATCTCCCAGTTGTAACTTGACAAACATGGGACGGTCTCGTCATCTTCAACAGTCTACCCGTACCAGTAGGACCGTATCTGGTGCTGGTAACAGCAATTTTATGGAATCTTTTCATAATTTTTTTAGACCCTCTTTTGCAAGGCCACCAGAGACAACAAGTCTGACACATAGTCAACGGCTGGAGAGGATGATACAGGAGTATCTCCAAATGAACATCGATGCCATGACTTTGCAAATGGAGCCTTGCTCATTTTGGGCTTCAAATCTAGAAAAATGGCCAGAGCTCTCCAGTTACGCCTTGGAGATTTTGTCGTGTCCAGCTGCCAGCGTTGTCCCTGAACGTGTCTTCAGTGCTTCTGGGTGTGTGCTGACAGATAAGCGCACGCGCCTGTCCAGTGACAATGTGGACAGGCTGACGTTCATCAAAATGAACAAGTCATGGATCCAGAAGGAATTTACTACCCATGTGTCATCCTGGGGAGAGTAAATGCTTGTGGATTTGGAATGTGCTTGATGCAAATCAAAACATCCTGTTTGCAACTAGGGCACAAGTGCTGCCACTGATGGGGTGTCTGTGTGGCCCAATTTTTGGAAAAAAGGGAGACTCCGCTTGGAGTAACCCTTGCTTGCTGTGTTTTTAAAAGAAGCCAAGATGCACAGCGTTGGGATCAGGAATGACTTTGCTACCTACCCCGGTGTCATCCTGGGGACGGATAAGAATGGCGTATTTTTGAATGTGCTTGATGCAAATCTAGCTGTGAAGTGTACAACTGGGGCACAACTGCTGCCACTGAAGGGGTGGGTGTGTGTGGGGCCCAATTTTTGGAAAAAAGGGAGACTCCGCTTGGAGTAACCCTTGCTTGATGTGTTTTTAAAAGAAGCCAAGATGAACAGAGCTGGGATCAGGAAAGACTTTGCTACCTACCCCGGTGTCATCCTGGGGACGGATAAGAATGGCGTATTTTTGAATGTGCTTGATGCAAATCTAGCTGTGAAGTGTACAACTGGGGCACAACTGCTGCCACTGAAGGGGTGGGTGTGTGTGGGGCCCAATTTTTGGAAAAAAGGGAGACTCCGCTTGGATTAACCCTTGCTTGATGTGTTTTTAAAAGAAGCCAAGATGAACAGAGCTGGGATCAGGAAAGACTTTGCTACCTACCCCGGTGTCATCCTGGGGACGGATAAGAATGGCGTATTTTTGAATGTGCTTGATGCAAATCTAGCTGTGAAGTGTACAACTGGGGCACAACTGCTGCCACTGAAGGGGTGGGTGTGTGTGGGGCCCAATTTTTGGAAAAAAGGGAGACTCCGCTTGGAGTAACCCTTGCTTGATGTGTTTTTAAAAGAAGCCAAGATGAACAGAGCTGGGATCAGGAAAGACTTTGCTACCTACCCCGGTGTCATCCTGGGGACGGATAAGAATGGCGTATTTTTGAATGTGCTTGATGCAAATCTAGCTGTGAAGTGTACAACTGGGGCACAACTGCTGCCACTGAAGGGGTGGGTGTGTGTGGGGCCCAATTTTTGGAAAAAAGGGAGACTCCGCTTGGAGTAACCCTTGCTTGATGTGTTTTTAAAAGAAGCCAAGATGAACAGAGCTGGGATCAGGAAAGACTTTGCTACCTACCCCGGTGTCATCCTGGGGACGGATAAGAATGGCGTATTTTTGAATGTGCTTGATGCAAATCTAGCTGTGAAGTGTACAACTGGGGCACAACTGCTGCCACTGAAGGGGTGGGTGTGTGTGGGGCCCAATTTTTGGAAAAAAGGGAGACTCCGCTTGGAGTAACCCTTGCTTGATGTGTTTTTAAAAGAAGCCAAGATGAACAGAGCTGGGATCAGGAAAGACTTTGCTACCTACCCCGGTGTCATCCTGGGGACGGATAAGAATGGCGTATTTTTGAATGTGCTTGATGCAAATCTAGCTGTGAAGTGTACAACTGGGGCACAACTGCTGCCACTGAAGGGGTGGGTGTGTGTGGGGCCCAATTTTTGGAAAAAAGGGAGACTCCGCTTGGAGTAACCCTTGCTTCATGTGTTTTTAAAAGAAGCCAAGATGAACAGAGCTGGGATCAGGAAAGACTTTGCTACCTACCCCGGTGTCATCCTGGGGACGGATAAGAATGGCGTATTTTTGAATGTGCTTGATGCAAATCTAGCTGTGAAGTGTACAACTGGGGCACAACTGCTGCCACTGAAGGGGTGGGAGTGTGTGGGGCCCAATTTTTGGAAAAAAGGGAGACTCCGCTTGGAGTAACCCTTGCTTGATGTGTTTTTAAAAGAAGCCAAGATGAACAGAGCTGGGATCAGGAAAGACTTTGCTACCTACCCCGGTGTCATCCTGGGGACGGATAAGAATGGCGTATTTTTGAATGTGCTTGATGCAAATCTAGCTGTGAAGTGTACAACTGGGGCACAACTGCTGCCACTGAAGGGGTGGGTGTGTGTGGGGCCCAATTTTTGGAAAAAAGGGAGACTCCGCTTGGAGTAACCCTTGCTTGATGTGTTTTTAAAAGAAGCCAAGATGAACAGAGCTGGGATCAGGAAAGACTTTGCTACCTACCCCGGTGTCATCCTGGGGACGGATAAGAATGGCGTATTTTTGAATGTGCTTGATGCAAATCTAGCTGTGAAGTGTACAACTGGGGCACAAGTGCTGCCACTGAAGGGGTGGGTGTGTGTGTGGCCCAATTTTTGGAAAAAAGGGAGACTCCGCTTGGAGTAACCCTTGCTTACATTGTTTTTAAAAATGATCAAAGATGCACAGCGCTGAGATCAGGCAAGACTTTGCTACCTACCCCGGTGTCATCCTGGGGACGGTTAAGTATGGCGTATTTTTGAATGTGCTTGATGCAAATCTAGCTGTGAAGTGTACAACTGGGGCACAAGTGCTGCCACTGAAGGGGTGGGTGTGTGTTTGGCCCAATTTTTGGAAAAAAGGGAGACTCCGCTTGGAGTAACCCTTGCTTACATTGTTTTTAAAAATGATCCAAGATGCACAGAGCTGGGATCAGGAAAGACTTTGCTACCTACCCCGGTGTCATCCTGGGGACGGTTAAGTATGGCGTATTTTTGAATGTGCTTGATGCAAATCTAGCTGTGAAGTGTACAACTGGGGCACAACTGCTGCCACTGAAGGGGTGGGTGTGTGTGGGGCCTAATTTTTGGAAAAAAGGGAGACTCCGCTTGGAGTCACCTTGCGGTGTTTTACATGATTTTAGAAGGGCGTGCCATGCCTATATCTGTGTGTCCTCCACTTTTTCCTTGTCCTGCTCTTTTGCTTTCGCATGAGTATATGTCCTTGTCACTTTCCCATGTGTTTGTGTTGTGTTGTGAGTTGTTTGTCACCTTTTGGACACCTTTGAGGGTGTTTTCTAGGTGTTTTTCTGTGTTTGTGATTGCCTGCCATTGTTTCCTATGCGTTCGAGTTCGGTTCGTCGAACGTTCGACGAACCGAACTCGAACGGGACCTCCGTTCGGCGAACCGACCTCGAGCCGAACCGGGACCGGTTCGCTCATCTCTAGTTGTCTGCTTCATGCACAACCACATTTGTCCGCACGGTATCGCGCTTCCACTGTAAATGAATGTACTGTACTGCATGGGCGTGAATGCGTGAAATGCCTAATGCGTGAAATGGGCCTTAGCAATAGCCACAGTTACTGGACTTCCAAGGATTTTAGTGTACCCCTCTATTACTACTGTCTAAAGCAAGCCTCAACAAAACATAATTTTAGTGAAATTCTTTACAGATAGGGAATTTTTTAATAAGAGTTCATGTAATATTTAAAGAGTAATCTCAGACAAAATCTGCTGAAATAGGCTTTCAAAGATTTAATGTGTATCGTTGAGAAACTGTCCAGAATCGATAACAGTAAAAAAAAAATATTTCGTAAACCATGCTTCACATAAAATGCCATAAAAGCTAGCAATCTGATCAAGTTTCTTGTAAAAAAAAATATTTTATAAACGTTTAACAACAGCAACTCTAAATTATCATTGAGTAAATGGGTTCTATTATATCTAAGCAGGTACGTGTTACGGGGGCTGTCGGATACTAAGGGAATGGAAGGCTATCCGACAGTCAGGGTCCACCGTGCAGAGCTCTGCTGCAGAGTATGGCAGAGGATAGGGGAAACCTGTACCACCAAAGCGGTACTGACACTGTTGCGTCACAGTGTCACCAAGACCAATAGCGGCGTATACTGTTTAAGTCACAGCGACTACCTTATTAGAATAACATAGGAGTGGAAATGCAAAAGAGTGAGGAATACAACATAAAAGTTCATAGAAGTCTCACAGTCTGTGAGCGTGAAAGCACCTGTCTCAGTTAACAGTCACAGAGACTAGGTGTAGTGTGTGCAATATGGCACCTACCTATGTCCGCTCCACTTGTGGTGCAAGGATACGGACAGCAGCAAGGCTGCTAGCTTGAAACTCCTGCCTATGACCGCTCCCCTAGTGTGCGAGGATACGGACTGCTGCAGGAGGCAGCGTAGTGGAGCGTTACCCTAGAAGGCAACGACCACCTAACCTACCTATGTCCACTCCACTAAGGTGCGAGGACACGGACAACAGTACGGCTGAAAGGTACAGGAGCGCTACCCTACCGATAGCGCTCACCTCAGAGTACAACCACAAGGCCCAGTCAGACCATATGCAGCAAGCACCTGCCTATGTCCGCTCCGCACTAAGGTGCGAGGATACGGACCACAGCATAAGCTGCAAGGTACAATAGCGTTACCCTACCGATAACGCTCACCTAGATAGAATAGGTGCCGCAAGGGACATGCACAGAGCGTCTACTCCTATGCAGGAACCAAGAGGACTGAGCGCCGGGCGGCGTGCGTCAGGGTCTTATATAGACTCTGTGCCTCATCCAAGATGGAGGACACCAGAGCCAATCCGCTGCCAGAATGACAGCAATGACGTCACGCTGGCCTATCACCGAGCAAAGCGTCATAAGCACATGACCTGCGACCAATCGGCATAGAAGGTGTCAGAGACATGTGACCACGTGTCACAAGCACATGACCAGTGGCCAATCAGCTTAGAAGGTGTCAGAGACATGTGACCTCGTGTCAGCGATGATGTCACCCGCACATATGCAATGGCTCCAAGATAGGACTTAGTCTCCAGCGCTTGCACATGTGCAGTAGCAAGAAATCCGAACATAGTCTCTAGTGCTCGCACATGTGCAGTAGCAAGAAATCCGAACATAGTCTCCAGTGCCACAGCAACCGTAACAGTACGTACAATGTGTCATTTTAAAGATTAGCATACCTGTATGCCTTTTTAAAAGGAAAGGACATTATATCAAATCCTCAGATATTTTTGATCATTAAAGAGTTTTTCCAGGACTATTTTTTTTGTTTCCTATGGGCTTAAGAACTTACAGGTAGATAGTGGTTAATTGCAAATGATTTCAACGTATGTTTGTACTGTATCACACAGGATCCTGCGCACAGTGGATATATTCTTCACAAGATATCAGAAGTGTGCAGAAAGAAGAAATTTGAAAAGTGAAAATGTAAATTTGACCTTTTAGTTTTATCAAGGTTAGGAATAGTATGGCACTGAACCTTTATTACATCTGTGACTGTAATAAAATTCTAGGGGCCCAAAAAATTACCTTTATTAAGTCTAATAGATCTATAGTCCCTTGTGAACACTGCATTCAAAGAACAGAAAAGAAACACAAGCCACGCTAACAGCTGTCAGTAGCTTCCGCACTTGTTAAAAGTTTGCAGGTAACAACAGGAGATACTTCAATTGGCATACCTCATGCCGAAAAACAAACTGAAAACACGTGTTCACTTAAAACTCTGTTCATTTTCAGAATATGTGCAAAGTGAATTAGAATTAGGATTTTGTGTTGTACCAAAAGCTCATCGATGTCAAGCCATTTTATAGAAAAGACTCATTTCATTCATTTGCTTTTATAGAAATCCTGAAAATGTTGACAGCCAATGAAAAATCACCACCTGAAGATGAAAAAGAAACATCCATGAAAGTGCAGGCTATATTCTGTCCTATTTGGAAACAGTTCTGTACAGATAGTGAGGTTTTTGTAAAAAGAGATTCCCCTTAACAGAAGGCAGTAATTGGAAAGAAATTGTGCTGGCACAGTGTTACAGAGTTTGAACCTACATCCCTTTGAAACTATTGAGAATCTATTCCAGTTATAGCATGTGAGAATTTCAAAACCCTACATCAAAATGTTAGGCTCTGCCAGCAAGCCCACTCACATTACACTGGGATAATGGGAAAGTTAATACATTACCAAATATGTAAAAATGTATGGAATCAAATCGATACTTAACTTATCTCTGATTCATACCCTCAATATAATGGACTGTATAGCTTTAATTTATAAAATATTCCTCCTTCTTAATTGTTTTTTAATAGACAAATAATTACGATTTTATGATTTGAAACATCGTAGAAGAGGCAACCCATTCGTCTTTTTCTCATAATAACTACCTCTGACTAATTAATTACATAAATTGGTGCATTGACGAACGGTGACAATAGATGATGACTAGACTTGCAAACTGAGGTATAGGGGTTCTAATGAGAAAATTACCTCAAATAAATGTTTAAATGCTACTAGTATTGATCATATAAAATTGTTGTATAAATCTTCACCATAAAAAAACAAAACTAGTCTAGGCAAATTGTTTTCTAATTTCAATATAGCCAGCTTGACGATAACATTAGTCACATTAATCAAAGCAGATCCAATTGTCACCTTTTGCTAATGTATTAATTTATATGATCAATAACACAAAAGTAGGTTTTGTTTTTTTTTTCTATATGAAGAGGGTCATACCTTCTGACCGTGCGCCCTTCCCCCAGTTGCCACAGGTAATCGTATCCTATATAGCAGGTTCCTACTTGCCCATACACAGGAGGTTTTTAACCTAGAGAGAGGCTTCAGCATAGCGTCAGGGACCCAGTTACGAGATATGTCGTGAAGGGGCAACTGGGCAGATATACAAATGGCCATTTATATATGCTAAATATCTCATTTTTCTCAGATTTTCCTTAGCAGTAATGCAGGTCCATGTTCACATATTCATGGTTTCCATACTTTAGCATTATCAGAGTGCAAACTGTCTTTTTGTATATCAGGTCGATATAAGACTAAGTGATGACATACTCAGAGCACTGTACCTGGAAATAGTGTAGGAATAGCTTCTACTAGAGAAGGGACAGTGTGTTAGAGTGATTCTAGCCTTACAGGCATTGCTGCTGCATTGTAAAAAAATCTATTATATTGTCTAATAATTCCATTCTTATAACTTGTTCGAAAAAGGTTTGCCAATCTTAAATTCAACACGAACTTTGCCCATTCGGGTTCGCATTCAGATGGCAGAGCAAGTTTTTAAAAAATTGTCAAATTTCGACTTTATTCAGTAACTGTTTGCGCTTACACTATTGCAGAAACCATCCATTTCCAGCCCCATCACAGCCATAAACCAAAGTGGTTAAAGCAGGACATACATACCAGTCTCTGTGTAGCTATACCACTACTTCCGGGTCCGCTCATTATCCCTCATACATATTCATTCTTTTCACCGCCTACCCTCTGTGGCTGGCTGCAGTCAGACTACTGGCATACCATCGTCTCTAATTGGTTGCCCTCACAGTAGCTGTCTATATGCCTGAGTGAAGTGTAAAATTAAATAAATTAAAAAATGGGGCGCAGTCCCCCGCTTATTGTTACCCAGTGCAGATAAAGCCAACGGCTGCAGGTTGAAACCCCCATCTATGTGCGTGTTATCTTGGCTGTATATCAAAATATGAGGGACCCCCATGCAACTTTTATTAAATTCTTTAAATAAATTGTCTCACCAAAAAAAAATTAATACGCAGCCAAGATAAAGCAGACAGCTACAGGCTGGCATTCTCAGGCTGGGGAGGCCCATGGTTATTGCCCCCCCGTCTAAAAATAGCAGCCCACAGCCACCCAGAATTGCTCCATCCTTTAAATGTGACAATTTTGGCACTTTACCCTGCTCATCCTGATTGTCCTGGTATGGTAGCAATCGGTAATATAAAGGGTTAATGACACCTGTCATTTGTCACCTGTCATCAAGCCCTGAATTAGTAATGGAAAGGAATCTATGAGACACCCCATTACCAATCCTGTAAGTCAAAAGAAATAAACACAAAACAAAAGCAAAATTCTTTATGAAAAAACATCTTCTTTCACCAATTTATTAACGCTAAAACTACCCTTACAGGTCCAATGTAATCCACAAGAGGTCCCGCAACGATCTCAGTTCAGCTACATATGAGGTCGCAGTGCACAATCACATTAAGAAATGTGACCACTCGCTGCGGCCATCAGGGTCTAGGACACACTGACTGAGCCGCAGCTGTGAGTGGTGACGTCACGGAGTTCACCTCATGTAACATCTGGAGGTTCCCATTGCACCCCAGCTGTGACCTCAGGTGAACTGACTTCTGATGAATTCACTGAATTCAGTGATCTCACCTCAGGTGAAAACATTGAACTCAAAACTGGATTACAGGATTAAGCAATAGGTGCGCATTGAGTATTTGGTTGCATCTCCTTGCAAGAAATCATATCAATATCACATCAAAACTGCATTGCGTTTAGATGCGTTTTTTGCCAGAACTTGGCAGAGAATTCTAGTGCAGACATTTCAGCACCAAATTTGCATCTCTTGGCAAAAAAACATATTAATATCACATTAAAATTGAAACAACTTTAGATGCATATTTTTCCCACAAGATTCAGATTTGGTGCAGGAACTTGGTGTATAAATTACAGCACCAAATCTGCACCTCTTGACAAACACACAAAAATGGTTTTGATGCCGTTTCAGTGTGGTTTTCTGCCAAGAGAAGTAAATTTGGTGCTAAAACTTCTGCACCAGATTTCTGCACCAAATTTCCATCTCCCGGCAGAAAACGTCATCCAAACCTTTTTTGTGTTTATTTCTTTTCACTTACAAGATTAGTAATGAGGGGTCTCATGGACTGACACCCAATGCTAATCTAGGGCTTAGTGGCAGCTGTGAGCTGTCATTAACGCCTTATATTATCCTGATTGCCACCACACCTGGCAATCAGGATGAGCCAGGTAAATCATGGAATTGTCGCATCTATTGGATGTCATAATTCTGTGTGGCTGTGGGCTGCTATATTTAGCCTTGGAGGCCCAATAACCATGGCCCTCCCCAGCTTGAGAATACCAGCAGACTTTATCTTGGCTGAGTATAAAAATTGGGGGACAACATGCTGTTTGTTTTAATTATTTATTTAAATAATTTTTTAAAAGCTGCATAGGGTCCCTTGTATTTTGATACACAGCCAAGATAAGCACACAGCTGTTGGCTGCAGCCTGTAGCCGTCTGCTTTATCTGCTCTGGTATCACAAAATTTGTTCAAGAAAAACCCTATGCCTACAGCCAAAGAAATGGTATCAAATATATGTAGCTATATTAAAAATAAACATGAGTGCGGGTATTAAAAGGATAATAAGACCTTTTGGAAAATAACATAGGACCAAAGAAAACAACGAACAAAAAGGTCAAAATTATTATATCTTTATTATCCCCACAAAGCTTCTCATAAACCAGATCAGTTACCCACACTTTGCACTGACGAGGGGCAATCACTCCGAAACACCGTGTCTGCAAATTGGGATTCTGATCTGGCATACATCCTAGGTCATATGAAAAGGCTTGTGAAAAGGCCACTTGTGACTTTTAGGATTGCTACTTCCAATAGGTGGCGCTAGAGTTTGTCTCCTTTCCTGGAGAGACAATTTGAATAATTCCAAGAGGGGCATTGCAGCTATAAGTTCCCTCAGCACTGACAGCCAGACTGGTTTGTCAGGTCTCCGTAAGGAGAATAGTCTTCCCCCGTGATCCCCACAAAGCTTCTCATAAACCAGGTCAGTTACCCACACAGGATTGCTACTTCCAATAGGTGGCGCTAGAGTTTGTCTCCTTTCCTGGAGAGACAATTTGAATATATCTTTATTAAACATATATGAGACAAACCTGTAGGCTGGAAAAATAGGGTGTCACAGAACATTGCATGTAAACGGGATAGACATACTTAATAGTACTTAATACTGGATATACAGGTGCTATTTATAATCACAGTAAAGGCAAGGTGCAAAAAAATACAAAACACACTTGACTAATCAGAGGCCAATATATGAATAGATGGTACCTGTCTACTCTGTATTAAGTAGGTCTAGCCAGTCTACATGCAATTTTCTGTGACGCCCTACCTTTCCAGCCAGACTAGTTTATCTTATATATGTTTAATAAAGCTATAATCATTTTGACCTTTTCGTTAATTTTTTTTCTGTGCTCGGTATCACAATATAAGGGGACCCTAAGCCAATTTATTTATTTATTTTACACCACTATAGGGATGCAGACAGCATTTGTGATTCCAACCAATCACACACGCAGGCACACAGGGTGTGGACGCGCTGTGAGTGCAAACAATCAGAGATGCCGAGACTGCCGGTGAGTAAGGGAAGCAGTGAATATGTATGAGGGTTAATAAGCGGACTCGGTAGCAGTGTGACAGCTGCGACGAAGGTTGGTAAGTATAACGGTCCTGCCCTATTCCTTATTTTCTTTCTTTTGCAGCCCCCCTAGCCCTTTCTAACACCAGCCCTCTTGCCCTTAATAACACATGTTTCACCTCCCATTGAATTCAATGGTGTTTGGGTGTTTAACGAACTACTCTGTGAACACCAGGAAAGTCGCAGCGAACTCGACCCAAACCTTCACAGGTTCACTCATCTCTAATCTTAACTGCATTTAGTGTAGGGCTAGCTACTGGAAAAGTGATAGTGTATTAGGCATTAATGTAGAAATTCTAGCCTTCCAGCCCTTGCTGCTGCTAAGTTAACTCAAAAGTCCTAATAATACTGCTTGTAGTTGCAATTAGTGTAGGGAGAGCTCATGGAGAAGGGATAGTGTATAAGAGGCATGTAGGCAGAGATTCTAGCCTTACAAACCTTGCTGCTACGTTAACCCAAAAGCCCTTTTCATGGCTAATCCAAGTCTATTCTATTCTCTAAGATTACCACTCCTAGCTGTAAGTAGTGTAGGGACAGCTACTAGAGAAGGGATAGTGTATTAGAGGCATGTAGGCAAGAATTCTATCATGCTGCTACATTAGCCCAAAAGTCCTTTTTAGGGCTAATTGAAATCTATTCTATTTTCTAATAATAATGTTCTTACATGCAATTAGTATAGGGATAGCTGGCGGAGAAGGAATAGTGTATTAGAAGCATGTGTGCACGGATTCTGGCCTTACAGACCTTGGTGCTGCTACATTAACTCAAAAGTCCTTTTCAGGGCTGATTCAAATATATTCTATTCTCTATAAAACCTCTCTGCGCTGCAATTAATGTAGGGAGATCTGGAGGACAAGGGGTAGTGTATTAGAGGAACGTAGGCAGTAATTCTAGCCTTACAGATCTTGCTGTAATTAACCCAAAAGTCCTTTTCAGGGCTAATTTAAATTTATTGTATTATCTAATAATACTGTTCTTAACTACAATTAGTGTAGGGCCAGCTGCTGGAAAAGATATAGTGTATTAGAGGCATGTAGACAGGGATTCTAGCCTTACAGACCTTGCTGCTGCTATGGTAACCCAAAAGTCCATTTTTTGGGGCTAAATCAAATCAATTCTATTCTAATAATACCCCTCTTAGCTGCAATTAATTAAGGAAAAAATTGCTGGAGGAGGGATAATTTTGAATTAGAGGCATAAAGCAGGATATATTGCTTTACACTCCTTCTATAGATATACTGCTGCTTCAACCTATCTGTGTTGGTCAGGGCACAGGTGATATTATGGAAAACATGCTGGTATAAGGCGAGGATGGCACACTGTGCAGGGAACAAGTAACGCTGCATGGCTGTCGCCACGAGGTTGTGGAAACCTCAGTGTCCACACGCCTGAACGGCAACATTTCTGGTGCAAGCAGTCAGGATATGCAAGCACGTAGCACGATGTATACTTTCTTTCTCCATCTCCACATGGTCCACATGCAAAGTGTTGTCGTTTATTTTGAGCAGAGAGTGTTTGAGTAGACATTGAAGCGGGATGGTTACGCTGATTATGACATCATCGCTGCTCCCTATCTTGGTTGATTTCTTAAAGTTTTGTAGAACCTCAAAGATGTTAGACATCCATCCTCACTTATTGGTTCCTATGTGCCGAGGCTAACTAGAATACCGACGGGTATGTTGTAGTTGGCATTCATGGAACTTACACTGAACTGAAGCCTCTATCTGGGTTACAAATCTCCATGTGTATGGGCATGTAGGAACCTGATCTCAGTAATGAGATATGCCTTGACAATGCTACAGGGAAGATATTTAAATTGCCATTTTTGTAAGCTAAATATCTACATTTTTCCTAGATTTCCTTAAGCAGTAATGCATATCTATATTCTTGCATTCATTAATTGCATGCTTTAGCATTTCAGAGTGCAACTGTCTTTTTTTGTCATTATATCTCATGTTTAGCTTTGGACATGTTCAGACTGCATTTTGGGAGTGCCATCATTCTTTTTGTCTAGATTATGGAGTCATGCCCTCTGACTGTGCACCCCTCCTCCAGTAGCCAGAGGGGATTTTATTTTTTATAGGAGGATCCTACATGCCTATACACATGAACGTTTGTAACCCAGAGAGATATGCCTTGGCGTAGCTACTGGGCAGATATATAAATGGCCAGTTTTGTATAGCCCTCAAAAAATTTGGAGCAAGGGTCGCATGACAACCCTGTTGATATGATGTAAAAGGAAGAGGACAAAAAAATAATAAACCATGAACCGTAAACTCTTTTTGGGGTGGAAAAGTGTGCATGGGAATACACCAGAAAAAAAGGAACATTTGATATGCTTTTATGTTCTGCTGCTGTCATCTGTTGGGATTGAGAATTCAGGGCCCATCAAGGCTTTGATTATTTTGAAAACAGTCAGCTTGTCAGTATTCTTAGTTCATCACTTATTATGCCTCCAGCAGCAATAAAATCATAAATTGACAAAACACTAGCGACAAGGCCAGGGCCGGATTATAGGCGGGGCAGGTGGGGCTCCAGCCCCAGGGCCCCCACCAAAAGAGCTTCTAAGGGGGCCCCCACCACCAGGGCCATACTTGCCACTAGGAACCCATCAGCAATTTTTTTTTCACACCCTCTCCCCCTCCGCAAAGACAGTCTAATATCAGCTGTGTTTTCGGGGGGGTGGAGGCGCACCTTCATTTATTTGTATCTGCGTCTTTAAGACGCAAAAACAAGCTGAAGGCACAGGACGCTGATTGAGCCCAGAAGTACCAGCGCCTGCACTTCAGGGGTCAGAGGTGTGCCAATCAGCTCCCTGCTCTGTGCTGCGGCGTCCAATGCTGCGGACGTCACAGCAGGACGCCGCAGCCGCAGAGGAGGAGAAGATCGATGCCGGAGCAAGGAGAGGAGACTCACCGGAGCAGCAGGAGGAAGGCGGCCTACACCAGAGCAGCAAGAGGATGGCATCAGTACAGGTAAGGGCTCACAGAGCTGAAGAAAGATGTGGGTGTTGCTAATGCGGCCGACAGTGCATGGGGGGAGGGTGGGAGAATAATGCTGCACACTGTGCATGTGTGGGGGAGGGGGAGATTAATGCTGCAGATTGCATGTGTGGGGGAGGGTGGGATAATAATACTGCACACTGTGCATGTGTGGGGGAGGGGGGGAGACTAATGCTGCACACTGTGCATGCATGGGGAAGGGGGGGAGAATAATGCTGCACACTGTGTATGTGTGGGGGAGGGTGGGAGACTAATGCTGCACACTGTGCATGTGATAAAATCACTAGATAAAATCCCTCCAAACAGCCTGTTATGCACATGGGATGTAAACAGCCTTTATAGTTCTATTTTACACTCAAAAGGCCTACTGGCCACTAGATAGGCACTAGAAAAAACTAACCTGACAAAAGAATCTATTGATTTCAGTCTAAGCCTCCTCGAGGCAGTCCTTAATGAAAATTATTTTCTATTTCAAGACGACTGCTACATACAGATGCACGGGACTGCTATGGGGTCAAATGTGGCCCCCGCTTATGCTAATCTTTTCATGGACTACTTCGAGGGGCGCTTCATCTACTCATATCCATCCTTTGAATAGACCCTTTTATGGGTCCGTTACATAGACGATATATTTTGCATTTGGCAAGGAGACCTTGATAGCCTATTGACTTTTGACAAACACATCAACTCGGTGTGGCCCGAACTTAAATTTTCATTGAGCCACCATGTTGACACAATCAATTTTCTCGACACATATATTAAAAAAGACAAATTAGGGCATTTATCATCAGACCTGTACCGCAAACCCACAGACCGCAAATGTTGCTCTATAATAGCTGCCACCCCAAATCCACCAAAAATAGCTTACCGAGATCCCAATTTAAAAGAATAACTTGGATCGCCTCTGATGAAACCACTAGGGAAATAAGACTTAATGACATGACCAACAGGTTTCTAGAATGAAATTACCCTGAAACTCTGCTCACATCAGAAAAAGAAAAAGTACTGACCACTACCTCAACCTAAGGAAATCAAACAACAATTGACCGGGTACCATTTGTACACACATACCACCCCTCTATGCCCAAAGTCTATAACATCATAACCCGACATTGGCCCCTACTAAAAAAAGCTTATCCACAAATAGGGACATTCCATCTCCCTCCTCTAATGTGCAAGAAAAGACCTAAAAACATAAAAGACTCTCTAGTTCGAGCAGATATAGGCAATAGTAAAAAGAGTGATACACAAACTTTTCTAGCCACTAGACGGACTGGAACTTTTCCTTGTTTAAATTGTCCATCATGCTCCAATGTCATCAAAGGTGATTACTTCACACACCCGAGGTCAGGAAAAAGTTTCCACATCAACGAATATTTTACATGTGAAAGTAATTTCGTAGTGTATATTATTAAGTGTCCTTGTGGCCTCCTGTACATCGGAGAGACCATCCAACACGTTGGTGATCGTATCGCTAGCCACAAGTCCACCATCAGATGCGGTAAACTATGGCTACCCATCCCACACCATTTCCATGAGGCCAAACACACGATAGCCCAACTACGATATCAGGTCATTGAAAAAGTACACAGACCCAGACGAGGGGGCAACCACATTGAGTTCTTAACCCCTTAGTGACGGAGCTAATTTTCACCTTAATGACCAGACCAAATTTTGCAATTCTGACCAGTGTCACTTCATGAGGTTATAACTCTGGAACGCTTCAACGGATCCCGGTGATTCTGAGATTGTTTTTTCGTCACATATTGGACTTCATGTTAGTACCAAATTTAGGACAATATTTTTTGCGTTTATTTATGAAAAAAATTGAATATTGGCAAAAATTTTGAAAATTTAGCAATTTTCAACTTTTGAATTTTTATACCGTTAAACCAGAGATTTCTGTGACACAAAATAGTTAATAAATAACATTTTCCACATGTCCACTTTACATCAGCACAATTTTGGAAACAAAATTTTTTTTTGTTAGGAAGTTAGAGGGGTGCAAAGTTTATCAGCGATTTCTCATTTTTACATCAAAATTTACAAAACCATTTTTTTAGGGACCACATCACATTTGAAGTGACTTCAATAGGCCTAGATGACAGAAAATACCCATTCTGAAAACTGCACCCCCCAAAGTACTCAAAACCACATTCAAGAAGTTTATTAACCCTTCAGGTGCTTCACATGAACAAAAGCAATGTAGAATGAAAAAAAGCAAAAATTAAATTTTACCTAAAAATGTTGCTCTAACCCAAATTTATTCACTTTTAGAAGAAATAACACAACAAAATGGACCCCAAAACTTGTTCCCCACTTTCTTATGAGCGCGCTGATACCCCACATGTGGTCAGAAACCTCTGTTTGGACAAATGGGAGGGCTCGGAACAGAAGGAGCAATATTTGAATTTTGGAAAGCAAATTTGGCTGAAATAGATTGCGGGCACTATGTTGCATTTACAGGTCCGCTAAGGTACCTAAACAGAAAAAACCCCTCACAAGTGACACCATTTTGGAAACTAGACCCCTCAAGGCTTCTATCTAGGGGTATAGTGAGCATTTTAGATCCATAGGTACTTCACAGATTTTGTTAACGTTACCTTGTCATATTGAAAATTTTAATAATTTTCTCAAAAATGTTGCTTTAGCATCAATTTTCTCACATTTTCAAGAGGTAATTCCAAAAATTTGACCTCAAGGTTTGTTAACCACTTTTTTATGAGCGCGGTGATACCTCACATGTGGTCTGACTGAAACCTTTGTTTGGACAAATGGGAGGGCTTGGAACGAAAGGAGCAATATTTGAATTTTGGAAAGGAAATTTGGCTGAAAAAGATTGCGGGCACCATGTCACATTTGGAGGACCCCTAAGGTACCTAAACAACAGAAACCCCACACAAGTGACCCCATTTTGGAAACTAGGCCCCTCAAGGAATTTATCTAGATGTTTGGTGAGTACCCTGAACCCCCAGGTGCTTCACAGAATTTTATAACGTTGAGCCATGAAAACAAAAAATAAAATTTTACCACAAAATTGTTATTTCAAGCAGGTAGCTTTTTTTTTTACAAGAGTAAAAGGAAAAAATTCAGCATAACATTTATTGTGCAATTTCTCCTGAGTTTGGCGATACCTTATATGTGGTGGAAATCAACTGTTTGGGCGCATGGCAGGGCTCGGAAGGGAAGGAGTGCCATTTGACTGCAAAATTGGCTGGAATCAATAGCGGACGCCAGGTTGCATTTGGAGAGCCCCTGAGGTGCCTAAACAGTGGCGGTCCCCCACAAGTGATTCCATTCTGGAAACAAGACACCTCAAGGCTTTTATCTAGGTGTATAATGAGCAGTTTGAATCCACGAGTACTTCACAGAATTTGATAAGCTTAGGTTGCCATATTGAAAATTTTAATTTTTTTCACAAAAATGTTGCTTCAGCATCAAATTTCTTACTTTTTCAAGAGACAACAACAAACCGTGGACCCAACAGGTTGTTATCCAATGTCTTCTGAGCACAGGGATACCCCACATGTGGCCAAAAACCTCTGTTTGGATAAATGGGAGGGCTTGGAATGGAAGGAGCACCATTTGAATTCTGGAAAAGTTGAAATAAATTGCGGGCACCATGTCACATTTGCAGGGCCCCTTGGGTACCTATACAGCAGAAACCCCCCACAAGTGACCCCATTTTGGAAACTGGATTTTATTCAGGAGTATAGTAAGCATTTTGAATCCACAGGTACTTCACAAAAATGTTGCTGTAGCAACAAATGTCTCACTTTTGGGCTATGTGGCCATGATCCAGCGACACGGCGTCTAGTACACAGTGTCAGCCTCCTGCAAAGATGTGAGTGTTGTCCACGGGAGAACGCAGCTGCCCATGCCCACGATTTGGGTTCAGGCCACTGTGGAGCTCTATGCTACCTGCAGAGAACACTCTTGTCTCCGCAGCATAAATTGACATGCTGAGGCTCGGGAAGCTGCACCACAGGTCAGTGTATGTTGCGGAGAAAAGAAGCACATTGGGCAAGCACATTGGGCATGGGATTTCTAAAAATCCTTCCACTGTGCTCCTACTGCACAATGCAGCGTTATAGACACAGGGAAAACACTCTGCGCCCAAAACGCTGCAAATCCCGATTGTGGGCGCACAGCCTAAAATGCTACAATGGATGAATGGATAGATGTCAAACATATATAACGTCCCACCCCCTGCATATTCTAAGCTGGCGCTTTTTAGTGCCTTTCATGTGGCACTAAAGGGTGCCTAGCCTTGTATTTAGCCCCCCAAAAAATTAATAATTAAAATAAACGACGTGGGGTCCCCCCTATTTTTGATAGCCAGCTAGGGTAAAGCAGACAGCTGTAGCCTGCAAACCACAGCTGACAGCTTCACCTTGTCTGGTGATCAATTTGGAGGGCTCCCCAGGCGTTTTTTTTTTAAAAAAAAAACGTGGGGTCCCCCCAAATCAGATCACCAGCCAAGGTGAAGCGGACAGCTGGGGTCTGGTATTCTCAGGGTGGGAAGAGCCATGGTTATTGGACTCTTCCCTGCCTAAAAATAGCAGGCTGCAGCCGCCCCAGAAGTGGCGCATCCATTAGATGCGCCAATCCTGGCGTTTCGCCCCAGCTCATCCCGCGCCCCGGTGCGTTGGCAGACGGGGTAATATATGGGGTTGATACCAGCTGTAATGTCACCTGGCATCAAGCCCTGGGGTTAGTGATGTCACGGCATCTGAACAGATACCCGACATTACTAACCCAGTCAGTAATAGAAAAAAAATAAAGACAAAAAAAATATTATTTGAAAAAACACTCCCCGAAACATTCCTCTTTCCCCAATTTATTGAAAATAAAGAAATTCCGGTCGCTGTAATCCATTTTGGAGGTCCCACTCCGACTCCGGATCTTCTAGAATATGGGGGGCACGTTCAGGGAATGTATCCCCCATTTTCTGGAAGAGCAAGCTCTCCATGAGCAGTGTGGGTGCAGTAATCTGAGAATACTGAAATCACACTGCCCCGGTCCAACTTAGGGCAGAGTGACCTGCAGTAACCTCATTCCAGAATATGAGGGGCACGCTCACAGAACGTACCCCCCATTTTCTGGAACAGCAGTCTCTCCATGTGAGGAGTGTGGCTGCAGATTACTGCACTCACTCTCCCCCGGTCCACAGTGGAGCAGCCTGTGCAGCAGCGACGTCAGCGTCCCTGCTTGCAGGGATCCAGCTGACAGCCGCTGTCTGCGCATGCGCCGCCAGCATTCAAGAAGGAGGCGGTGTGATCGCAGGACGGATCACCAGACAGGTAACGTAAGACCGGGGGCTGGGCGGGGTGACGGGGGGTGACCTAGCGGGACCTGGGGACACCTTTCTGTCGCATGTGACGTGTCACATGCTGCAGAAAGAGCAGAATGAATGCGGCCGCGCGCTGTGCGCTGCGCGCCGCCATCTTCCACGCTCCGTAGGGGGGAGTGGGGGTGGCTCTGGAGAACCGGAGGGGGCTCCAGTGACCAGAGGGCTCCGGAGGAGGGGTCAGGGGGAGGACATTTCCCTTCGATCTGAAATGTTTGTTCATTTCAGATCGGAGGGAAATGAATGCAGAGTCGGCGCCGGCGGCAGTTTTCTGTGCGCTTCGGCGCCATTTTGACTGCTCCGGAGGGGGGGGTAGGGGTGGGGGGGAACTCTCTGGTACCGGGGGCTTTGGGGGCACTAGGGGTTTAGATTTCTTTCTCATCTGACATGTTTGATCATGTCAGATGAAAAAGAAATCAGTTTTACCGGCCATTTCTTTTTTTTTTTTGTGACCGTCGGTATACGGTGTATACCGGCGATCACATTATCGGGGTCCAAAAAAAACACCCCGATTCATAATCTGGGGGGTCTCAGCTACCCCCGGTAGCTGAAACCCCCGAGATTTTCGGTCGCTGGGGGGCGCTACAGGTTTTTTTCGAGCTGCCGCTTTAAAGCGGCGGAACAGAATAAGTACTCTGTTTTGCCGCCGCTTTAAGTCGTACGGCCGCCGTTATGAGGTTAAAGAAAAGAGAAAGCTATTGGATACATAAACTATAAACATTGGCACCACAAAGTCTGAATACAGAAATTGATTGGCCATTATGAACTATCTAGCTCCCCTTGTCAGCATAATGTCTAAATACTCACTTTCTCTTTACCATTAATATGATTGTCGTCAACATGTGTTATACCATACTAACCCATACATGATATTGTTTGCAGAAATCCTGAAGAATGTCATCTCTATCTTCCCCTCTTCCTCTCCCATTCCACGCTCTCTCATAGATGGTAATGTATAAAACACCTTCCCTTAGTCTATATAATCGATCTATATAGTATACTCAATCCTTAGAATATTGGGACCCTTCCTATATAGACATATAATGCTTGCATGTAACTAACCCATCTTTATTTCAGGTAATTTCATCATCCTCCTGGACCTTTAAAAATATCATTATTAATAAAAATATACAGTATGAAGTATGTTATTAAACACCGCTACATATAATGTATGATTACTATTTTACCTAAACGTTATTATGTACTCATTGATTGCGCTGTATACTTATGATTTCCATGAGACTTATCTTTCTTTCTCCCTTCCTGAACTCTTATTTCTTTCTCCAAGTCCTACTTTTACATTACCACGCATGCGCTAGACAACGTTTCTACAAGCACATCGCTGTTTATACTGAAAATTCTCTAAGTGTGAAAAAAAACAGTACCGCGCATGCGCGGTGCGCGTCTATTAGCACTATAGCAATAACCAACCAAATATAACCTAATACAACAAATAACAACACAGACAACAGCACATGCGCTGGCGTCTGTCCTCATTTCTGGGTCTGTCACGTTAAATAGTCTGCTAGCACTACAGCACACTGCACAAAGCCTTAACCTGGGAAGGCGGCACACAGGTAATGCACTCTGTTCATCATATCCATGTTCCCATTACCCACCTCCACGTTATTGAATACTTACCCAATCTTATCTTTTAGAGGAGGCTCCACTTCACCTATACAAAGCACTCCCTTTGAATGTCCTACAGGTAATATATGTTAACCCTTCAGTACCTGTAAGAACTTATAGAGACTTATACCCGTATTTTTTAAGCAATGATCTTCTTGTGCATTTGATATGGCGCTATTTATCTTTATTCTTTAACATTGTCATATAATCTTATACTTTCTCCCAAAAAATCTTGTTACAGACGGAAGCACCTCTCACTATACTTTAGTGATTTATCTTGCATATATGGTGATAATAGCCTACAGCAATTACATGGTATTGGTGTACATGTTACAATAGGATGAAATATTGGTACTTAGACCCGGTCCTATTAATTATTCTTATATTCACAAAGGTACCACAAACCACAAGATTCCAAATTGCCTATTATCTCCATATCAAAAGACGTGGTCATACCAAAGAACTATCTGAAAAACACACAAATCAGGTAGCTTACCATCCTCTCATTCTTTGGCTCACTTGTATAAACTACCCATTGATACGCATGGCATCTGTTGACAGATCTTGCTTCCAGTGACTTCTTACAGTATACTCCTTTGGTGGATCTCCCCCTCATCCTCTTTTCCTCTACATTTGACTATCTTTTTCTGAAAAATTCTCCCTTGGAGGTACGTTACTACTATTATTATCTCTTATTATCTCTTGTACCCATCTCTTGATCCATATTTTATTCACTGTTGTGCTACCGAAACCAACTTATTGCTAACTTTGTCACCTTCAAACTGTACTGTTGTAACCGTCATCTGATTATTATTACTCTTATGGAAATTCTCTCAATCATGCATATCAATTAAGACTCTGTGTAAATATGTATCTAAGTAAATTACTGTAAATTATTGATTGCTACTCTCTTCACGCCAAATCACCTAAAAAGGTGAAAAAAGGCTGAAACGTCCCATGTCCTCTTTTTCACTGTATTACTAATAAATATACAAAAACATTTTTTGCAAAGAGAATTTAACTCCGCCTTCTTTTTTTCATATATTATATATAAGGATGAGAGTGCAGTGTTTGATATTTTAATAGAAAATGGCAGCACAGCTGCAGGAATGGCATTCTGTCCATTGCTTTCTCTATGATTCAAGTGTAGTGATGACGTCATTGTGCTGGCTGTGTCATTTAACACAAGAAAAGGCCTATATTGCTTTTTTAAAAGAAATTAAAAGTTTATTCCTTTAAGTTAGAGCTATCTTCTATCCTCTGCATAGTTGATAACGTCTCAATCAATGGAGGTCCAAACACCACCAAGAACAAGATTCCTATGTCTCCTGAGCATATCAATGGTCACACATGTTCACAGGTGATTCTTCAAAGTCTAACAAAAATAGCAGCTTGGCTATCTCTATCAGTGCCATAAAGATGAACTAAAGGGCAGTGAACATATGCGTGCATAGGTTTCTAGTAATAGTACATGACACGTCTGCTCTAACAATTGTGGGGTCTCTATGCATGTACCTCCATTATTATTGTTTAGAGGCTTGCTATTCATTCTATACTGATATTTTATGTTTAAAGAGACTCTATTGCTCTATTGTAAGTACCCTGACAGTCCCAGTGATCAGGTACCTGCTCAACAGCTCCCAACGTGAGTTATGCTACTGACTATTATATGTGTGGTGTACACATGTGAAAGCATTCAGGAGGGAAAATTATCCAGCATCCAGTTCCAGTATTCATAAAAAAATTAATTTTTATTAAGAAAACATTAAAATTCCAAGTTCCTTGTTTAGATTAAAAAAACGCATCATAGCAGTGTCTTTTTGGAGACGCGTTTCGGACATGTGCGTCCTTAGTCTAGATAACACTCTACAAAAATGACATGTTACGATAAAGAAAAGAACAGGAAGTGGTGAAACAATTAGAGTTCGTAACATTCACATGGTTCCAATGAGGGGAGGGGCGGAATAATTAGAGGACATTAGCAATCTCATTTTTAACATTCATGCCGGTCGGCATTCTAGTTTTAAGTAAAAACATCCATTTAGCCTCTCTGCGTAAAAAAATTTCCCCCATGTCACCACCCCGTTTTGGTAAGACAATTTTCTCAGCTGCAATAACCTTCAAAAATTCCAGATTGCCCCCATGTTGGTTCTAAAAATGTTTGGACACTGCGGATAAAGTACGTGTAGTAGTGTGACTGACATCATAGACATGTTCGCATATGCGGCGTCTCAGTCGGTGTGACGTGCTGCCTACATACTGAATCTTGCATTGCGTGCAGGTCACAATATAAATCAAGCCACTGGATCCACAATTTATTAATGTTTGAATTTTAAATTACTGTTCAGACACACTTGAAACGATCTTATTTGTATTAATCATACATTTACAAAGTCCGTAGTTTTTTTTTACACATTTATAGGAACCAACAGTGGGCAACCAATTCTGTTGATTTTTATTATTTCTGTTTTTGACATTTTTATTTTGGTGGTCGCTAGGGGCAACCATATTTGCAATAGTTTTATTTCGCTTAGAAATGAACCTAACACCATCTTTTAAAATGGTCCTAAGTGTGTCATCTACATCTCTTGAAAGGTATTTTTTTATGACATTAACGATTTAGTGAAAATCGATACTATAATCCGTAGAGAAAACCACAGGTGAACAATCTTTCAAATCTGTTAAAGTTGATTTTTTTGTTGTTTGCAAATATTGTTTCCTGGTTTTCTCATCTGTTTTTTCTTTTGCTGCATTAATTGTTTTGGGCAAATAACCCCTCCTTCTAAAGCGTCCATCTATGATTTTACACTGATTTTCATATGTACTAGATGATGTACATGTCCGTTTGGCTCTGATAAATTCTCCTGTCGGGATATTATTTATGATGTGTTGTGGGTGGCAACTAGTCGCACAAAGTAATGCATTCCCTGCTGTGGATTTCCTATAAATGTCACACTCCACTACTCCATTTTCCAAATCTGCACTCAGATTAACATCCAAAAAGGGAATGGTAATGGTATTAAATTGGAAAGTGAATTGTATGTTGCAGGGGTTAGTTTAAATATGCAACAAAAAATTTTATGTTCTCAGTTTCTCCGTCTCAAATTACTATCACGTCATCTATATACCTCAAGAAGAGAAAAATATTAGACATGAAGGGATTTTTTTTCTGAAAAAATTTACTCCTCCTCCCACCAAGACATAAAAATGTTGGCGAGAGAAGAAGAATTTTGAGCCCATCGAGCAGCCTTGCATTTGCAGAAAAAAATCATCAAGAAAAGAGAAAAAAATATTTTTCAAAAGGAAAAATGTCACATCCAAGATGTAAGCTTGTAACTCTATGGAATAATTGCTGTATTTTTGGAGGTAGATTTTCAGAGCTAAAAGAGCCAGATCATGAGGTATGGAAGTGTATAAATTTTGTACATCACATGTAAGCCAACAATATGTATTTTGCCAATGGATGCTTTTCAATATATTTAGTACATGTTTCGTATCGTGCACATAGCTAGGTAAAATTTTAGCTAAGGGGTTAAGTCTGCTATCCAGCCAATCTGATAGATTTTCAGTAATGGATCCAATACCCGATATGATGGGTCTAAAAGGAGGGGGGAATCAGGAGATTATTTGAATAGCCAGAAAAATCGGTCAAAAAACGGCTTGGGAAAAAATGCCAGAGAAGATCTGGGAGAAAACACCACCCTGGTAAGAGAGTACAGGAGATCGACCAGGATAAAGAATTATTAACATCTTATGATGAATTTACGGTCATCAATTTATCTGCAAATATCCTGACACCTGAACAAATTCAAGTGCTACAAAAGGGGTTAAATTTTGTACCTTCAGCTAAAATGGACACATTTAAAACGATTTTGGATGTCAACAACTTCATTAGAAAAATTGCATTAAAGAGACATTTTTTCCATGCGGACAAAATTGAGGATGGACATACAAATGAATCTTTGCCTGTTACACTTAATCCAGAGGAATGTACCCCTACCTCGTTTCAGGAACAAGTCTCATTAAAATTCTTGAGAGACTTATCTGAGACTGCATCAAGGATTCCACATTTGGTTGATAAAACATTTTCTACAAGAGTCCCTAATCCCAGATTCTATCCAGAACAATCAAAGCTACAAATAATGGATGACTTTCAATACTTGGTGGAAGAAGATCTAATGAAAATAAATGATGACAATGCCAGAAAAAAACATTCTTACATCACTTCTCTTGAAAAAGAAGCACTGCGGACACTGGCTGAGAATGAACGTATTGTGATTAAAAATTCAGACAAGGGGGGTCAGTTACCATTCTTGATGTTGGTCTCTATGAGAGGGAACTAAAAAATATGTTACAAAACAGCAGTATCTATAAAAATATTAATCAGGATCCTACAAATAATATTAAAATAGAATTGGAGGAAATATTACAAGGTTTAGACGTGGGAGTAATTAATCAAAAACAGTATGAATTTTTCAATCCTCAATACCCCAAAATTCCTTTACTCCACGCCTTAACTAAAGTTCACAAACAGGTGTTCCCCCCTCCTTTTAGACCCATCATATCGGGTATTGGATCCATTACTGAAAATCTATCAGATTGGCTGGATAGCAGACTTAACCTCTTAGCTAAAAGTTTACCTAGCTATGTGCACGATACGAAACATATACTAAATATATTGAAAGGCATCCATTGGCAAAATACATATTGTTGGCTTACATGTGATGTACAAAATTTATACATTTCCATACCTCACAATCTGGCTCTTTTAGCTCTGAAAATCTACCTCCAAAAATACAGCAATTATTCCATAGACTTACAAGCTTACATCTTGGATGTGACATTTTTCCTTTTGAAAAATATTTTTTTCTCTTTTCTTGATGATTTTTTTCTTCAAATGCAAGGCTGCTCGATGGGCTCAAAATTCTCCTTCTCTTGCCAACATTTTTATGTCTTGGTGGGAGGAGGAGTAAATTTTTTCAGAAAAAAAATCCCTTCATGTATAATATATTTCTCTTCTTGAGGTATATAGATGACGTGATAGTAATTTGAGACGGAGAAACTGAGAACATAAACATTTTTGTTGCATATTTAAACTAACCCCTGCAACATACAATTCCCTTTCCAATTTAATACCGTAACCATTCCCTTTTTGGATGTTAATCTGAGTGCAGATTTGGAAAATGGAGTAGTGGAGTGTGACATTTATAGGAAATCCACAGCAGGGAATGCATTACTTTGTGTGACTAGTTGCCACCCACAACACATCATAAATAATATATTGACAGGAGAATTTATCAGAGCCAAACGTACATGTACATCATCTAGTACATATGAAAATCAGTGTAAAATCATAGATGGATGCTTTAGAAAGAGGGGTAATTTGCCAAAAACCATTAATGCACCAAAAAAAAAAAAAAAACAGATGAGAAAACCAGGAAACAATATTTGCAAACAACAAAATAATCAACTTTAACAGCTTTGAAAGATTGTTCACCTATGGTTTTCTCTACTGATTATAGTATTGATTTTCACTAAATCGTTAATGTCATAAAAAATACCTTCCAATTTTGTATGTAGATGACACACTTAGGACCATTTTAAAAGATGGTGTTAGGTTTGTTTCTAATCGAAATAAAACTATTGCAAATATGGTTGCCCCTAGCGACCACCAAAATAAAAATGTCAAAAACAGAAATAATAAAAATCAACAGAATTGGTTGCCCACTGATGGCACCTATAAATGTGGACAAAAAAACTGCGGACTTTGTAAATTTATGATTAATACAAATAAGATCATTTCAAGTGTGTCTGAACAGTAATTTAAAATTCAAACATTAATAAATTGCGGATCCAGTGGTGTGATTTATGTTGTGACCTCCACGCAATGCAAGATTCAGTATGTAGGCAGCACGTCACGCCCACTGAGACGCCGCATATGCGAACATTTCTATACATTTTCAGAGCCAACATGGGGGCAATCTGGAATTTTTCAAGGTTATTGCAGCTAAGAAAATTGTCTTTCCAAAACGAGGTGGTGACATGGGGGAAATTTTATTACGCAGACAGGCTAAATGGATGTTTTTACTTAAAACTAGAATACCGACCGGCATCAATGTTAAAAACGAGATTGCTAATGTTCTCTAATTTTCCGCCCCCTCCCCTCTTTGGAAAAATGTGAATGTTACGAACTCTGATTGTTTCACCACTTCCTGTTCTTTTCTTTAGTAACATGTCATTTTTGTATAGTGTTATCTAGACTAAGGACGCACACGTCCGAAACGCGTCTCCAAAAAGACACTGTTATGATGCGTTTTTTAATCTAAACAAGGAACTTGGAATTTTAATGTTTTCTTAATAAAAATTCAATTTTTTATGAATACTGGAACTGGATGCTGGATAATTTTCCTTTCTGAATCTGGCTGTAGTGAGGTCTAACTACTTCAAGTCCGTGCACCGTTCTGGCCGGAAAGGAATCTCCTGAAAGGGTGAGCTGTTTTTTTTTTCTTTCTCACATGTGAAAGCATTGTATATCTAAGGTAATATGTTATATGTACAGGTATGGATATATTGGAAACTATTGGGACATATTGGGAAATATTGCATAAAAACATAAAACAAAAATCTTGTAGAGTGTTGTGTATGAGGTCAGTTATGTATACTTTGTGGTATCCAAAGTAATGTATTAGATATCGATTAGGGATTATCGAATACCAAAATATCCGACTTCGCGAATATCCGACGATTAGGTCGCCACTATTCGACTATTAGCAAATATTCGATACGCAATGTAAGTCTATGGGAAACCCAAATAATTTCTTGTTGGACCTAACGGCGAGCTGTGGTGATTGAGGTAAAGGCTGAAATGGACAGGAAAAGGCAGAAACAGTATGGGCACATCCTGTAGAAGGTGCTTGACTGCATTTCTGGTGTCTTGGAATAACGTGCTCAGAGCAGCACGCGGCTTTTCCGTAGTCGCCAGAACAGCTCTCAAACAAAAGTAAAAGAGGGGAAATTGATAAGAAACAGTTTGTAGTGCCTAATCATTTTAAGGGTATGTGCGCACGTTGCGTTCTGGTGGGACAAATAAAAAGCAGTGTTTTGTCACTGCATGTGCGTTTCAAAATGCATCCAAAACGCTGCATTTTGGATGCATTTTTGACAGTGCGGTCCCACGTGGCTCTGCTACATCCCCATAGAGCATGGCTGGCTGCGAGACAGAGCTGCGTGATCAAAATGAATTCGGATGAACTTCACGCGACTTCATTGTCATCGCACAGCTCTGTCTGTGTTCCACAGCCTGATTTGCGATCACAGGTGAAGGACTTACCGGTGACCGAAAATCCCCTGAATGACTGAAGTGAGCCGCGCGATCAGAGGTGCCATCACACAGGTTACCCGCGGCCAGCTGGAGTCCAACTCACTTCAGTTGCTGCCTGTAGCTCACAGAGAGTGGCGGTGCTCTAAAGCCGCACCTGTCAGCTTCATGTAGCAGAGCTGGATGCGTCGTGGGACCTCGTGTGGATTACACCGGACCTGGAGGGGTATTTGGGGATTTTAATAAAGTGCTGAAAGAGGGTGGGGTTTTTTTGTCTTTTATTACAAATAAAGGATTTTTTTGGGTGTACGTGTTTATTTACTTTCACTTACAGGTTAATCATGGGGGGTGTCTCATAGATGCCTGCCATGATTAACCTAAGACTTGGTGGCAGCTATGGGCTTCCATTAACTCCTTAGTACCCCGATTGCCACCATACCAGGGCAATTCGGGTTAATAAGGAGCCGGGTAGAGTCCCGGGACTGTCGCATCTAATGGGTGGCTGATGGTGGATATTTTTAGGCTGGGGGCTCCCCATAAAATGGGGCTCTGCATCCTGAGAATACCACCCTTCAGCCGCGTGGCTTTACCTTGGCTGGTATCAAAATTTGGGGGGGGACCGCACTCCGTTTTTTTTTTTATTTATTTATTTATTTTACTGCACTACATAGACCCCCCACTGGCAGCTGTGATTGGTTGCAGTGAAACAGCTGTCACTCAGTGTGGGGGCTCATCTGAATGCAGCTAATCATAGACGCCGGTGGGCATGAGAAGCAGTGAATACGAGATGGAATAATGAGCGGCCTGCATTTTCAAAAGCAAGAGAAGCCGCCAGAGCTTTATGACAGTTGTGCAGAGCTGCATTGGTGATCAGTGAGCATGAAGGAGGGAGAGAGAGAGACCAACCGACAGAGTGAGACCGATGGACAGACAGAGAGAGACCAACATGGACAGAGAGAGAGAGACCGACACAGACAGAGAGAGACACCAAAAGACCTGCGTTCTGTTTGTCAAAAGAGCATGCTACTGGACACTGTCTTCAGCTCTTAGAAGCACTATTTATTATCTGGATCTACGAACGCTCTCACGCACACAATATAGTCTATCTACACCGTCAGCTCCCCAATGACTGCATGTTCACAAAATGGCCGCTGGCTTAGATAGCCCCTATGACACTGTGCGGCCAAGCCAATCACAGTAACACCCCAACAAAGATGGTTGCGGCATTACTGTGAGGGCAAGCAACATTAGATGTGTTCATTGGCTGGAACATAGGCGCCAGGAAGTTTAGAAATGAAACTGAAAGTATCAGAGCGGATGCTGTTTTATTCGTCGGATACTGAATGGTGCGAATAGCCTGTTATTCGTCGGATACCGAATAGTGGCAAATACATTCGCTCACTCATCCCTAGTATCGATGTTAGTTTCAAGATGGTAACTGATGCATCTAAAAAGATAACGCTGAAGTCCTAGGACAAAGGACTACCGAGGTCTATACCAGATAAACGTTATTCCTATCATCTTTGATTGCTGACTGTTGTATGTATGTTGTATGAGGGTTTTCTGTATTGTGTGAGTGATATAGGAGAACATGTGGTATCCAAGATAATGCATGGATTGGTATGGATGTTGTTCTCAATGGGAACTATCAAATATCAAAAGCTGGCACTGAAGTCCTGGGGCAAACAACTGTATAGTATTGCCAGATAAAGGTAAAGACTCTTATCAAGCCCATCATTTTTGACTACTGAATGTTATATGTGTGTTGTACATGTGATAGTATTGTTTATGAGGTGAGTTATGTATAGAACATGTGATATCCAAGGGAATGCATGGATTGGTATGGATGTTGGTCTCTTGAGGGAAACTGTTGCATATCAAAAGATAACATTGAAGTCCTAAAGCAAATGACTACTAAGGTCTATGCCAGATAAAGGGGAAGACCATTATCAAGACCATCAATTTTGACTGCAGAATGTTGTATGTATGTTGTACATGTGAGAGTGTTCTGTATGAGGTGAACATGTGATAAACCAGGTAACGCGTGGATTGGTATGGATGTTGTTCTCTTGATGGGAACTGTTAAGCGGGCTTTTCACGCTGCGATCTCGCTAGCGAGATCGCAAGCGATTGTACCCGCAAATCGCTGCCCGTCGCGCACAACCTCGCTTACCCCCATCACACGGACTTACCTGTCCTGCGACGTCGCTCTGGCCAGTGATCCGCCTCCTTTCTAAGGGGGCGGGTCGTGCGGCTTCACAGCGACATCACATGGCAGCCGTCCAATAGAAGCGGAGGGGCGGAGATGAGCGGGACGTAAACATCCCGCCCACCTCCTCCTTTCTCATTGCCGGTGGAGGCAGGTAAGGAGATGTTCGTCGCTCCTGCGGTGTCACACACAGCGATGTGTGCTGCCACAGGAATGACGAACAACATCGCTAATTAAAAGAAAATGATTTTTTGTTTTAGGACGACCTCTTTGCGGCAAACGATTTTTGCCGCTTTTGCAATCGTTTTAGGTCGTACATAACTGTTACACGCTGCAATATCGTTAATGACGCCGGATGTGCGTCACAAACAACGTGACCCCGACGATAATTCATTAACGATATCGTAGCGTGTAAAGCCCGCTTTACACATCAAAAGATAATATTGAAGTCCTGGAGCAAACGACTCCAGAGTCTATGCCAGATAAAGGTGAAGACTGTTATTATTCTCTTCATGTTTGACTACTGACTGTTATAGGTGTGTTTGTGTGAGAGTGTTGTTTATGAAGTGAGTTATGTAGGAGAACTTGTGTTATCAAAAGTAATGAATGGATTGGCATGGATGTTGGTCTCATGAAGGGAATCGATGCATCTAAAAAGATAACAATGAAGTCCTGGCCCAGAGTTGATCAAATCCGCCAAAATCCAGGACCGGCCGATCACTGCCGGATTGAAAAAAAAATCCGAATCCGCTCCGGATATAAGTCTCTGGGGACCAGAATCCAGAGATTAAAAAAGTTTGTGGAGGGGATAGGGGGTAGGAGCGCACGCGGTGTACTCACCCGAGGATGTGTCATGGCAGCAAACTTCTTCCGGGTCACGCTTTTCCCTTCCAGAGCCGACAATTCAATATTCATAGTTTTGTCCATCCACCGACGCGTGTAACTGGTTGCAGTTGGATACGCCCCCACCCTGAGTGTCAGCGTGTCACCTGATTGCAACCAATCACAGCACAATACATTCCCATCCCCTGCTTGTATCTTTCCCCCCCCTTGTATATAGTTCTCCAAATACTATAATGGCCCCCAAATAGCCTTCCATATAGTATAAAGGGTCCCACATAACCCTTCATATATTAGAATGCACCTCCATAGTCCTCCATGTATTATAAAGCATTTCCCATAGTTCTCCATGTATTATAATTTACCCCATAGTACTCCATATATTATACTGCACCACATAGTCCTCCATATATTATAATGCACCCCATAGTCCTCCATGTATAAAGTAGCCCTTCAATTATTATAATGAATTTCTCATAGTTCTCCATGTATTATAATTCACACCCTAGTACTCCATATATTATACTGCACCACATAGGCATGTTTTATAATGCACCCCCATAGTCCATGTATAAGGAAGGCTCCATAGTCCTCCATATATTATAATGTAGCCCCCATAGTCCTATATGTATTATAACGCAATCCCATAAAACTTAATTTTGTATTATGCAGCCCCCATACTTCTCCATGTATAATGCACCCCTATATTCCATGCATAAAGTGTCTTTCATGTTTATTATGCAGCCCCTTAGACCTCCATATATAATGCAGCCCCCAGGTCTCCATGTATAATAATGCAGCCAGCCTCCCCAGGCCTACATGTATAATAATGCAGCCAGCCTTCCCAGGCCTCCATGTATAATAATGCAGCCAGCCTCCCCAGGCCTTCATGTATAATAATGCAGCCAGCCTCCCAGGCCTCCATGTATAAAAATGCAGCCAGCCTCCCCTGGCCTCCATGTATAATAAAGCAGCCAGCCTCCCCAGACCTTCATGTATAATAATGCAGCCAGCCTCCCTAGGCCTCCATGTATAATAATTCAGCCAGCCTCCCTAGGCCTCCATGTATAATAATCCAGCCAGCCTCCCCAGACCTCCATGTATAACAATGCAGCCAGCCTCCCCAGGCCTCCATGTATAATAATTCAGCCAGCCTCCCCAGGCCTCCATGTATAATAATGCAGCCAGCCTTCCCAGGCCTCCATGCATAATAATGCAGCCAGCCTCCCAAGGCCTCCATATATAATAATACAGCCAGCCTCCCCAGGCCTCCATGTATAATAATTCAGCCAGCCAGCCTCCTAAGGCCTACATGTATAATAATGCAGCCAGCCTCCCCAGGCCTCCATGTATAATAATGCAGCCAGCCTCCCCAGGCCTCCATGTATAATAATGCAGCCAGCCTCCCCAGGCCTCCATGTATAATAATGCAGCCAGCCTCCCAGGCCTCTGGCCACCGTGTACTTACTAATTTATTTTAAAAAAAAAAGTACTCACCTCTCTCCTCATTCCCTCGCTGCTCCATCTTCACCTCTCCTCCATTCCCCCGCTGCTCCGGTCTGCGTCCTTCCTCACTGCGCTCTGTGCTCTCAGTACAGCAGTTGTACAGGAGTGATGTCACCACGCAGGCACAGGGGGAGAATGATGATGCATAGAGCAGCGTCGGCCGCTCTATGTTTCATTGCTGTGCGCGATGATGGGGGAGAGGGGCGCTATGCCGCTGCCGCTGACACCGGGCACAGGGGCCTGGTGTCAGCGGCATTCGGCACTGGGTCATATACGGCCACATGGTCTGCGACAGATCAGCTCAGCTCCCCTCTCACTGAAAAGAGCTGGCTGCTGATCTGCTGGGCGGCCGCGGGCCCCTAACCAGCTGAGCCCGGTCGCAATTGCGACCGCTGCGACTGATGTAGTTACGCCACTGCTCCTGTCAGAAGTGTGCAAGGCTATGCCGGTGATGCGCTGTCAGTTTTGTACAAGTCTGACATGTAATCAGACGGCACAGCCTGCGCTCTCTGAGCATGAGCATGTATGTACACAGAAACACATGCACACTCCTGTCAGAAGTGTGCATGGCTGTGCCGGTGATGCGGCTTCTTTTCTTTTTATTTAAATAAATTTAAAAAAAAAACGACGTGCAGTTCCCTCTAATTTTTATCCCCTGCCATGATTAAGGAAGCTGGGGGCTGGTATTCCAGCCTGCAGCCGCCCGGTATTGCCGCATCTATTAGATGTGACAATCCCGGTGCCATACCGGCTCTTCTCGATTGCCCTGGAGTGGTGGTAATCGGGGTAATAAGGGGTTGATAGCAGCACACAGCTGCTACTAAACCCTAGGTCAGTGATGGCACAGGCGTCTATAAGATACCTGCATCACACATACCTGTAAGTGAATGTAAATAAACACAGTCACAGAGAAAAATCCTTTATTTGGAAGTACAAAATACACCCTCCTTCACCTCTTTATTAACCCACAACACCCTGCAGACCCGGAGTAATCCACACGAGGTCCCACGCCGTTTCAGCTCTGCTACATAGCGAGCAGCCATAGAGCACGACCGCAGGCTGTGCAGACAATGACAGCCGCGATGACTGCACGGCAGGCAGATACTGTCACAGGCTGAGGGCGCAGGTACCTGCAACCAATTACAGACGAGAGGACGGCCGGTGGGCGGGGAAAACATGGAAAGCTGGGTGTATATGATGCACAGTACAGGAAGTGAATGTGCAACCCGGAAGCAGTGCGCTGCCATGACACCGAGTCTCGGTAAGTATGAAACGCTGTTTTATACCTGTTTTTCTCTATTTTTCAATTATTTTCGCCAGAAATCATTGAAACCGCGTGGATCCGGATTTTTACAATTCGGATCCGCTCAGCCTTAATCCTGGGGCAAACGACAACCATGTTCAATGCCAGATAAAGGTGAAGATTGTTACCAATACCATCATGTTTGACTGCTGACTGATGTATATTTGTTGTACACATGAGAGTCTTTTGTTTATGAGTTGAATAGTGTAGGAGAACAAATAGTATCCAAAGTAATGCATTGGTTGGTATGGATGTTGGTCGCTTGATGTGAACTCTTCCGTATCAAAAGATAACATTGAAGTCCTGGGGCCAACGACTATCAAAATCTATGCCAGATAAAAATGATCAGTGTTACCAAGACCAACATGTTTGACTGCTGACTGTTATATGTATGTTGTACATGTGAGAGTGTTTTTATGAGGTGAGTAATGTAAGAGCATGTGGTATCCAACGTAATGCAAGAAATTTGTATAGACATTGGTCTCATGATGGGAGCTAATGCATCTAAATAGATAATGTAGACGTCCTGGGGCAACTGACACCAGGATCTCTACCAGTTAACGAGGAAGACTTATCAAGCCAATCATATTTGACTACTGACTGTTGTATGAATGTTGTACATGTGAGAGTGTTGTTTATAAGGTGAGTTATGTAGAAGAACATGTGGTCTCCAATATAATGTATGGATTAATAGGGATGTTGGTCTCATGATGGGAATGAAGGCATCTAAAAAAAATAATGCTGAAGACCTGGGGCAAACAACTACAAGGTCTATGCCAGATAAAGGAGAAGATAGTTAGCAACCCCATCATGTTTGACTGCTGACAGTTATATGTAAGCTATACATGTGAGAGTGTTCTTCATGAGGTGAGTGATGTAGGAGAACATGTGGTATCCAAGGCAATGCATGAATTGGTATGTATGTTGGTCTCTTGATGGGAACTTTTACATAGCAAAAGAAAACACTGAAGTCGTGGAGAAAGACTCCAGGGTTTATGCTAGATAAAAGTGAAGAATGTTATCATCATGTTTGGCTTCTGACTCTTTCATGTATTGCACATGTAAGAGTGTTGCTTATGAGATGAGTGCTGTAGGTCAACATGTGGTATTCAAGGTAATGCATGGATTGGTATCGATATTGATCTCATGATGGGAACTGATGCATCTAAAAAGATGACGCTGAAGTCCTGAAGCAACCGATTAACAAGTCCAATGCCAGATAAAGATGAAGACAGTTATTAACCCATAATGTTTGACTGCTGACTGTTACATGTATGTAGTACATATTAGAGTAAATTGGAGAAAGAGGGTGAGTTTTTTTGTATTTTGTTTCAAATAAAGGATGTTTTTGGTGTTTGTGTTTATTTCTTTTCACTTACAGTATTAGTAATAGGGTGTGTGATGGTGGGATATTGTGGGTCATGTACCATTTTGTGTGGGTTCATGTTTTGGGCATGGTGGTCTGTCTATTCGATGTATTGTTTATCCTGTCTGCAGGGTTATAACTCCTTGAAGTGCTTCTGTCCCTAGGTATGGGGGAGGAGGCCTGGAATCCACCTAAACTCTCTGCTTACCTGAGGGATTAGTGATTCAATCTGGATGAGCAGAAAAACAGAGAAGGAGTAAGAGTGATCCTCTGAGGAGAGGCTGACATCCCAGAGAGACTGAGACATCCCAATTTCCCTGGAAAAGGACTGCTGGAGGATTATGATTAACCTACTGGGACATTTATCGCTTACTGAACTATATTTGTGTTTCTGGACTATCTTTACACTCTGTGTGCTAGATTATTTCATGTACATTCTGGATTGTTTGGAATAAATATGCTTTGATTGTTCAAACTGGTGGCAGCAGTGGGATCAACAGAGCACAGCCTAATGGAGATTCACCCATAGAGTGAGTACAGAGACTGAACCGCATCCAGTCTATATGAGAGAGTCAGAGATCTGGGCCTGAACCACCATGGACTGAGTAAAGAAGCCTTAATTGATCTACTGGTGGGTGCGAACCAGACCACCTCCTCCCAGATGTCTGACGGACAAGCACTGGAGACGGGGATCCCTGCCCCAAAAAGCCAGTGGTGGTGTGGTTCGAAGAAGAGATGGCAGTTCTGGGCCATGGTGTATCTCAGGAGTATAAGGAGAAGGCTGCTTGCTGAGCACAGAGGAGACAAGAAGCAATGGAGTCCGGCAGAGTGAGTAATAGGAGTTGGAGTGTGAACCAAGCGATCCAGGAGCCTGTACGGATTACCCGAGCAGACGTCAAGCTATTTGATGAGGCTTCTGGAGATGTGGAGGGGATTTTCAAGGATTTTGAGCAGCAGTGTGCCGTGATGGAGGTGCCCCACTCTGGCTGGATGCATTTGTTAGGGGGACTCATGAATGGAAGCCTGGTGGAGTCTTATCGCACCATTGACTCACAGCAGAACCGGGATTACAACATTGTAAAACGGACTATCTTGGATTACCATGCCATCACCCCAGACTCACACAGGGCACAGTTCCGAGAAATCCCATGCACCACAGGAGGATCGTTTAGGATGTATGCTCATAAGTTGTCCCAGGCATGTTGGAGATGTCTGGAAGCTGAATACACCTTCACTGTGGAAGATGTTATATAGGTATTTCTTATAGAACAATTTCTTTACAATTGTCCCTTAGAAATACGGGAATGGGTCAGAGAGCGCACACTGCACACCTTGGATAGAGCTGCAGCCCTGGCTGATGAGGCCCTTACTATCCGACCACAATGGAGGACCCTTCTGAACAATAAGCCACAGCCTGCTCCTGCGCCCCGGCCCTCTCCACTTATATCTGCCCCTCCACCCAGCTGCAGGCCGATGACAACCCACACCCTGTGGGAATCACAGAGAGGAGATGTTATGGGTGCGGGCAACCTTACCACATGCCATCCAGTTGTCCCGCAAGGACTCGGAGGGACCCTCACGCACCTCCACCTCGTCCGGTGCATTTTGTGCATTCCATCACGCCTGAGGAAGAAATACAACCACCTCAACCGGAGTGTACCGATGACCCCTGCACCATAGATGCCCCTGTTGGAGTGTATAGCCTCCGGCCTTTGTCACTAGGTTCTCCTACTGCCTTCCCCATAATGAATACTGGAAGGAGTACAACGCAAAGGAGATGTTATCGATGTGGGCAGCCTGGGCATTTACCCTGCTGGTCGATTGAGGAATGACCTTGCACCAAATCGACCTGTTCATTCTCTACAGCCAAATACAAGGGGGAAAAGTTCTCACCCCTTCAAATTGACTTGCCTAATGACTCAGACACTTGTGGTCGACCACTAGGGCTTTATGGGGTGCACACCACAGCCCCGAGTTCCTCTCACCATCAAAGTAAGCACTTACAGGAGGTTGTGCTGGATGGACAGAGAGTCATTGGGTTTTGTGACTCTGGGGCATTTGTCACAATAGCTGATCCCCGGGTGGTTCGGACAGAGGCGATACATCATGGACCAGGGATTGTTATTGAATTGACTTGAGGACAAAGGAGGAATATCCCAAAGGCTACTGTAGATCTGGACTTTGTCTTTGGGGTCAAGCAATGTGTGGTTGGGGTGATGAGAGGCCAGCCTGCAGATATTCTCCTACAAATTAGCTGGACCAATCACTGAGCTAGAAATAAATGATAAGACATAAAATGTAGCTTTTACTAATCAACATATAAAAATGAACAGTAGTTCATAAAAGAGTTAAAACCAGGGTAACAGTAGTCCAATTATATGGACAACAGATGGGCCTAAATGTGAGGAGTAAGAGACCCTAAACAGTACGGACTGCCTCAGCTGGCTTGAGATCAAATGGACGATCATGCCATCATAAGCACTATATCCAACTGAAAAAGAATAATCATATACACACAATACAGTTTATCACATTAAGAACCCCAGTTATGGGAAAATATACCTGTATGTATTATAGGCAGATACTCAAATACTGAGGAATTATAAATAGAAAGTATTCCTCTCTGATAAGGAATGGTCTTACCACATCCCAGAGTAATAGGCAGGCATTATGCAGGTTACCGGCTCAAACAAGGGGGGCTGTCACTCAGCACTAGAGATGAGCGAACTGGTCCCGGTTCGGCTCGAGGCCGGTTCGCCGAATGGGGGTCCCGTTCGAGTTCGGTTCGTCGAACGTTCGACGAACCGAACTCGAACCTATAGGCTAGAATAGGAGGCAATCACAAACACATAAAAATGCATGATAAATGTACACAAACAGTTAATAAACATTGCCATAACACTTACCGGTCCTCGCGATCCCTTCTGCACTCTGTCTCCTGCCGCTATTCCATCCGATGATCGCTGAATCCTCCCGGTGACCTGCACTGCCAGCAGAGATGCAGGACCTATCGTGACGTCAAAATAGCCATGTGACCAGTCACGTGGCTATTATCTCATTGGCTACAGACTGGTCACATGACTATGACACGTCATGTAGGACCTGCGAGTGCATCTCTCCGGTACGCGGTGCACATATGTGTATCGCCGTGTACCGGCGACATGCTCTAGCACACGGTCGACTCCCCATTCCGTTAGGGACCGGCTGACACAGCCGGTCATTAACGGAGATCACCGTTGCCATAGCAACGCAGTTAGCGGTGACGTCACCGCTAACCGCGGCTCCGAGAGCACCATTGCTATGGTAACGCGTCTGTCAGCGTTACCGCTAGCAGCCAGCACTGATCACTCACGGAGTGAAGGCTGCACGCTGCTTCCCGATTGTAGTGATGATTGTAGTGAGGATGGAGGTTCCCCAGCCCCAAGTGATGAGCTGGTGAACCTCATCCTCACTACAATCGTCACTACTACTACACTAGTGATGATTGTAGTGAGGATGGAGGTTCCCCAGCCCCAAGTGATGAGCTGGTGAATCTTATCCTCACTACAATCGTCACTACTACTACACTAGAAAGAAAGAAGACAGAAGAGCAGGATCGTGGAGGGCTGACAGAGGGTAATAAAGATGGAGTCTCTAATCTGTCTGTGTATTTATTTCTATTAAAGTATTTTTTCTCTGTGTGGTGTCTTTTTTTTAACCCTTTATTGGAGATTCTTAATGGCCGGGTCAAACGTGCCTGACATTAAGAATCTCTGGCTTAATACTGGCTGGTAAAACAAAGCCAGTATTAACTCATGATTACCCAACAAGCCACCCGGCTCCAGGGCTGTTGGAAGAGTTGGATACAGCGCCAGATGATGGCGCTTCTATGAGAGCGCCATTTTCTGGGACGGCTGCGGACTGAAATCCGCAGCAGAGGCGCCCACAAACCTCGGGCTAACCTGTGCTGCGGATTCCAATCCCCAGCTGCCTAGTTGTACCCGGCTGGACACAAAAATGGGGCGAAGCCCACGTCATTTGTTTTTTAATTATTTCATGAAATAAGTGAAATAATTAAAAAAAACGGGCTTCCCTATATTTTTGGTTCCCAGCCGGGTACAAATAGGCAACTGGGGGTTGGAGGCAGCCCGTGGCTGCCAGCTGTACCTGGCTAGCATACAAAAATATGGCGAAGCCCACGTCATTTTTTTGGTGGGCAAAAAACTTCTGCATACAGTCCTGGATGGAAAGTGATTAAGGGATTTCACCAGCACGAAACTCCAGGCATCTTGTTCTTTAAAATAAAAACTTCTTTATTTTCTTGTCATTAAAAAGTCCATGCTATAGTATCATAGTATCATAGTATCATAGTTTTTAAGGTTGAAGGGAGACTCTAAGTCCATCTAGTTCAACCCGTAGCCTAACATGTTGATCCAGAGGAAGGCAAAAAACCCCAATGTGGCAAACAAGTTCCAATGGGGAAAAAATTTCCTTCCTGACTCCACATCCGGCAATCAGACTAGTTCCCTGGATCAATACCCTGTCATAAAATCTAATATACATAACTGGTTATATTAAATTTTTCAAGAAAGGCATCCAGGCTCTGCTTAAATGTTAGTAGTGAATCACTCATTACAACATCATGTGGCAGAGAGTTCCATAGTCTCACTGCTCGTACAGTAAAGAATCCTCGTCTGTGATTATGATTAAACCTTCTTTCCTCAAGACGTAGCGGATGCCCCCGTGTTCCAGTCGCAGGCCTAGGTGTAAATAGATCTTTGGAAAGGTCTCTGTACTGTCCCCTCATATATTTATACATTGTGATTAGATCTCCCCTAAGCCTTCGTTTTTCCAGACTAAATAACCCCAAGTTTAATAACCTGTCTTCGTATTGCAGCCCCCCCATTCCTCTAATAATCTTGGTCGCTCTTCTTTGCACCCTCTCCAGTTCAGCTATGTCCTTCTTATATATCGGTGACCAGAATTGTACACAGTATTCTAAGTGCGGTCGCACTAGTGACTTGTACAGAGGTAGAACTATATTTTTTTCATGAACACTTATACCTCTTTTAATACATCCCATTATTTTATTAGCCCTGGCAGCAGCTGCCTGACACTGTCCACTAAAGTGAAGTTTACCATCCACCCATACACCCAAGTCTTTTTCGGTGTCTGTTTTACCCAGTGTTCTACAATTAAGTACATAATCATAAATGTGGTTAAGCCCATGTCAGAGAGGACGCGTTTCGAACATCCAGTTCTTATTCAGTCTCTAAACCATCTAGTCACAGAACTGTTTAAAAAGGGCTGAACCCAAACATGTGATCAAATGGAAGGAGAGAGCAAGACAATTACAAAAACATTAACCCATTAAGTTGGATCACTCCATATAGTGCCCTAACACTTATATACATACATAGTATTTAAGCAAGATTAATATGCAAACATCAATTCATTTCTTTTATTTAAACCCTTAGGAAATCTTGTGCCCATTAAAAACATCCATTTTATTTCTCTCTGAAAAAGGATATCTTTCAAATTTCCACCTCTTCTAGGTAGTTTGATTTTTTCAATGGCATTAACTTTCATGCCTTTCAAATCACCTGCATGTGCGTCGCGAAAATGTTGAGACGCTCCTGATAATTTTCTCGTGGTGGCATTATTCACATCATAGATGTGTTCAGATATCCTCTTTCTGAGGGAACGACAAGTGCTGCCTATATATTGTAACTGACAAATGGTACAAGATATTAAATAAACTACATGGTCTGAACTGCAGTTTATTAGTGACATTATTTTATAAGTTTTTTTATCTGTGAATGAAGAAAAATCCTTTACATTTAACATATAACCGCATAGTCCACACGATCTGTGGCCACATTTAAACGAACCTGTACTAGGTAACCAATTGCCGGTATTTTTTTCCCCGTTAGTGGAACCGCACCTGTTCATGTGATCACTTGGTGATAACATGGATCCCAATGTAATGTTCCTTTTTGAAACAAATTTAACTCCATTTTTTAGGATTTGATATAATGTGTCATCTGTAGATAAAATGGGTAAATATTTTTTGATAATTTTAATTACATCATAATAGTTCTTACTATATGTTGTTGAAAAAACAACTGACAATTCCTTTTGGGGACTATCTTTGATTTTATTCATGTCCAAATATTGTGACCTATTCACTTTACTCGCCTTGGTTTTGGCTTTTTGAAGATTTTTCAATTTATAACCTCTTGCTAAAAACCTTTTTTCAATAATGTCGCATTCCACCTCAAAACTATTTTGGGTGTTGCAACACCTCCTAGCACGGACATATTCACCTGTAGGGATGTTATCTATGACATGTTTTGGATGGCAACTTCCCGCATGTAGTAGCGAGTTGCCTGATATGGGTTTTCTATAGAGGCTGCAATTAATTTCTCCATTATCACCCTTCCCATGAAATTGTATGTCCAAAAAATTAATTTTTGATACATCATGAAAAAAAGTGAAAAAAAGGTTATGGGCATTATTATTGATGTAAAAAATAAAATCCTCAATTTTTTTATTTGGATTTTGCCATACAATAAGTACATCATCTATAAATCTCAGATATAATGCTATATCCGAGAAAAAAGGATTACATTGATTGAAAATATATTGTTCTTCCCACCAAAACATGAATATGCCCGCTAATGAGGGGGAAAATCGTGCGCCCATTGAACATCCCTGCAACTGAACATATCCTTTATTTAGAAAAGTAAAATAGTTGTTCTTAAGTAAAAATTCAGTCACATCCACCAAATAATTTTGAAGTTCAAGTGAGTAGTCAGAATATTTGTTGAGCAAATCTCTCAAAGCCAAAGTGGCAAGAGAATGTGGGATGGATGTATACAGTGATTGCACATCACAAGTTAACCAACTATAATTATCCTGCCATTTCATTTGAGAGATAATATTCAACACATGTTTGCTATCCAATACATAGCCAGGGGACATTTTGGGAAGAAATTGGAGGTGGTTGTCCAACCACTCTGCCAGATGTTCAGTGTAAGAATCGATACCTGAAACAATTGGTCTCATTTTTGGGGGAAACAGATTTTTATGTGACTTGGGTAAGGCATGCAATAGTGGTATTAGACAAAAAGAGGGATTAAGATAATCTCTCAATTTTTCATCCATTAAACCCAAATGTAAGCCTTCCTCTAAAATTTTCTCCAAGGATTTTTTTATGCGTGCAGAGGGGTCATAATCGACTCTCCTGTAGGTATCACAATCCTGTAACATAGTCAATACCTCCCTTTCATAAAGTCCTGTGTCCAAAACTACGACTGCCCCCCCCTTGTCAGAATTTTTTATTATGATGTTCAAGTTTTTTTGTAGGGAAATAACCGCATCCTTCTCAGTTTTAGACAAATTTTGAACCATAGGTTCTTGTAAATGAGAAAGAGCAGTTAATTCTTTTTCTACTATATTCTGGAAGTCAGTCATCTGGTCACACCTCGAGGGGATGGGATAAAAACTTGGATTAGGAACATTAAAATGGGAAACCGCACAATGTGAATTAGATTTAGTACCACTATCACTTGATAAATCATGCAAATTTTGTAAAGCCATTTGTTCTTTGAATGACATAGGAGAGAAATATGTGTCGGCTGATGCATTTGAAACATTAGGAATATTAGACCCATTTTCATTTTGAAAAAAGTGTTTTTTTACTGTTAATTTTCGGATGAACTTATTAACATCTAATATTGTTTTGAAAAGATCAAACCTCTTATTGGGAACAAAATTTAAACCCCTTTTTAAAACACTTATTTCACTACTGTTTAAAATGCATGCCGACATATTTATGACAGAAAAATTATTATTATCAATATTCATTTCCTCTTCCCCCTCGTATAATGATTGTGTTGATACACATGACTTTCTGTGTTTGCGGCCGCTCCTCCTTGTTTTTTTCGATTTTTCTGGAAAAACGGCTGATTTTTCAAGTTTTTTGACACACTTGATGAAGTAGATGGAGTGTCAAAATTAGTATCGGACGTGTCAGTATTATAGTCTGTAGAGTCCACATCAGTCGTGTCAAAATCTGTAGAAGAAAAATTTACACGAGTAGAATTGTTGCGTCTTTTGTTATTTTTCAATATGGATTTAGGACCAGCTTGAAAAAATCTCCTAGAATTGTGCCAATTGTAGATTTTATTATCCTCATAGTCCCGCAAATCTCGAACAAACTTTTTTTCTTTAAATGCAGTGATTGTATCCTCAAGGGCAATAATTTTGACATTTATCTGGTCTTTCATGGTCTTATAAGCGTCCAGACCCGAATATTGTGCAAGGGAAACTTCAATTTCTTTAATCTTATTCTCCAACACACCTATTTTATTTCGTTCTTGTTCTATAATTAATTGAATAAGTCTTTTGGAGCATTCAGATAAGATTGCATCCCATTTTGCAACAAATTCTTGATTAAATTCTACTGTGGGTCTTTTGTTCAGGCGAAGTCCTCTGGGAACCATGCTTTTGTCAAGATATGCTTGAAAGGTTTTGCTGTCCCACCAGGTACGAATTCTCGCTGACATTACTTTTTCTAATTCCCACATAATTTGATTCATTTCTGTGTGCGTTTCCATAGGGGTATCTTGCTTATCTAGTGAAAACATTTTTGCAGCTCTCTCCATTCGTAATCTATCTGAAGTAACAAAGCTTTCACAATTCTGATTGCTATTAGCATCATTCATCTGGTCTTCCATTTTATAACACAATCTTGTAGGGAACTATAAGTCATGCAATGTCATCATATATAATATACAATGTCTCTTTTTGGAAAGATCCAAAGCAGTAATAATTGACTTACTGAAAAGTTCCTGATCGTAAATCACAGGGAGCACGGGTATAGCAGCTCAAGATGAATAGTAAAAAAGGTTTTTTGCCCAGCTCACCTGTGCAATGGAAGCCAGTAATCCTGGGCTGTGCACGGAGAAAAGGTTTGGAGAGCCAGTCCATATACATAGAAAGTGATTAAGGGATTTCACCAGCACGAAACTCCAGGCATCTTGTTCTTTAAAATAAAAACTTCTTTATTTTCTTGTCATTAAAAAGTCCATGCTATAGTGGTTAAGCCCATGTCAGAGAGGACGCGTTTCGAACATCCAGTTCTTATTCAGTCTCTAAACCATCTAGTCACAGAACTGTTTAAAAAGGGCTGAACCCAAACATGTGATCAAATGGAAGGAGAGAGCAAGACAATTACAAAAACATTAACCCATTAAGTTGGATCACTCCATATAGTGCCCTAACACTTATATACATACATAGTATTTAAGCAAGATTAATATGCAAACATCAATTAATTTCTTTTATTTAAACCCTTAGGAAATCTTGTGCCCATTAAAAACATCCATTTTATTTCTCTCTGAAAATGTGTTGAATATTATCTCTCAAATGAAATGGCAGGATAATTATAGTTGGTTAACTTGTGATGTGCAATCACTATATACATCCATCCCACATTCTCTTGCCACTTTGGCTTTGAGAGATTTGCTCAACAAATATTCTGACTACTCACTTGAACTTCAAAATTATTTGGTGGATGTGACTGAATTTTTACTTAAGAACAACTATTTTACTTTTCTAAATAAAGGATATGTTCAGTTGCAGGGATGTTCAATGGGCGCACGATTTTCCCCCTCATTAGCGGGCATATTCATGTTTTGGTGGGAAGAACAATATATTTTCAATCAATGTAATCCTTTTTTCTCGGATATAGCATTATATCTGAGATTTATAGATGATGTACTTATTGTATGGCAAAATCCAAATAAAAAAATTCAGGATTTTATTTTTTACATCAATAATAATGCCCATAACCTTTTTTTCCACTTTTTTTCATGATGTATCAAAAATTTAATTTTTTGGACATACAATTTCATGGGAAGGGTGATAATGGAGAAATTAATTGCAACCTCTATAGAAAACCCATATCAGGCAACTCGCTACTACATGCGGGAAGTTGCCATCCAAAACATGTTATAGATAACATCCCTACAGGTGAATATGTCCGTGCTAGGAGGTGTTGCAACACCCAAAATAGTTTTGAGGTGGAATGCGACATTATTGAAAAAAGGTTTTTAGCAAGAGGTTATAAATTGAAAAATCTTCAAAAAGCCAAAACCAAGGCGAGTAAAGTGAGTAGGTCACAATATTTGGACATGAATAAAACCAGAGATAATCCCCAGAAGGAATTGTCAGTTGTTTTTTCAACAACTATTATGATGTAATTAAAATTATCAAAAAATATTTACCCATTTTATCTACAGATGACACATTATATCAAATCCTAAAAAATGGAGTTAAATTTGTTTCAAAAAGGAACATTACATTGGGATCCATGTTATCACCAAGTGATCACATGAACAGGTGCGGTTCCACTAACGGGGAAAAAAATACCGGCAATTGGTTACCTAGTACAGGTTCGTTTAAATGTGGCCACAGATCGTGTGGACTATGCGGTTATATGTTAAATGTAAAGGATTTTTCTTCATTCACAGATAAAAAAACTTATAAAATAATGTCACTAATAAACTGCAGTTCAGACCATGTAGTTTATTTAATATCTTGTACCATTTGTCAGCTACAATATATAGGCAGCACTTGTCGTTCCCTCAGAAAGAGGATATCTGAACACATCTATGATGTGAATAATGCCACCACGAGAAAATTATCAGGAGCGTCTCAACATTTTCGCGACGCACATGCAGGTGATTTGAAAGGCATGAAAGTTAATGCCACTGAAAAAATCAAACTACCTAGAAGAGGTGGAAATTTGAAAGATATCCTTTTTCAGAGAGAAATAAAATGGATGTTTTTAATGTGCACAAGATTTCCTAAGGGTTTAAATAAAAGAAATGAATTGATGTTTGCATATTAATCTTGCTTAAATACTATGTATGTATATAAGTGTTAGGGCACTATATGGAGTGATCCAACTTAATGGGTTAATGTTTTTGTAATTGTCTTGCTCTCTCCTTCCATTTGATCACATGTTTGGGTTCAGCCCTTTTTAAACAGTTCTGTGACTAGATGGTTTAGAGACTGAATAAGAACTGGATGTTCGAAACGCGTCCTCTCTGACATGGGCTTAACCACTATAGCATGGACTTTTTAATGACAAGAAAATAAAGAAGTTTTTATTTTAAAGAACAAGATGCCTGGAGTTTCGTGCTGGTGAAATCCCTTAATCACTTTCTATGTATATGGACTGGCTCTCCAAACCTTTTCTCCGTGCACAGCCCAGGATTACTGGCTTCCATTGCACAGGTGAGCTGGGCAAAAAACCTTTTTTACTATTAGTCCTGGATGGAGTATGCTGAGCCTTGTAGTTCTGCAGCTGCTGTCTGCTCTTCTCCATACAGACAGACAGCAGCTGCAGAACTACAAGGCTCAGCATACTCCATCCAGGACTGTATGCAGAAGTTTTTTGCCCCCTGAAAAAATTATGTGGGCTTCGCCATATTTTTGTATGCTAGCCAGGTACAGCAGGCAGGTACGGCTGCCCCCAACCCCCAGTTGCCTATTTGTACCCGGCTGGGAACCAAAAATAAAGGGAAGCCCTTTTTTTATTATTTCATGAATTTCATGAAATAATTAGAAAACAAATGACGTAGGCTTTGCCCCATTTTTGTGTCCAGCCAGGTACAACTAGGCAGCTGGGGATTGGAATCCGCACCACAGGTTGGCCTGAGCTTTCTGGGCCCCACTGCTGTGAATTGCAGTCTGCAGCCGCCTCAGAAAATGGCATTTTCATAGAAGCGCCATCTTCTGGCGCTGTATCCAACTCTTCCAGCACCTGCCTGCTATACCTGGCTAGCATACAAAAATATGGCGAAGCTCACGTCCTTTTTTTGTAGTTTTTTGGCAAAAAAAATAAAAAATGCTTCCCTGGATTTTCCATTGCCAGTGAAGGTAACACCAAGCAGTGGGAGTTAGCAGCCAGTAGCTGCTTGGATTACCCTTAGCTAGCAATACAAAAAATGCAGCGGGAGCCCATATATATTTTTTTTAATTATTTATTTAAATAACTAAAAATAAAATGGGCTTCCCTGTATTTTGATTGCTGGACATCACAGTGCTGTAAAAATAAATCTTTAAAAAAATGACGTAGCGCTCCGCGGTATTTTTGATTCTCAGCGCAGATAAAGCAGACAGCTATGGGTTGCCACCCCCATCTGCCTGCCGTTACCTTGGTTGTCAATCAAAATACAGGGAAGCCCATTAATTTTTTCTATTTAAAAAATAGTTAAAAAAAAAAAATGACGTTGGGTCCCCCCATTTTTGATAGCCAGCTAGGGTAAAGCAGACGGCTGTAGCCTGAAAACCACAGCTGGCAGCTTTACCGTGGTTGGGGATCCAATGTGGAGGTCCCCTCAGGCTCTTTTTTATAATTATTTTATAAATATTAATAATTGCACAATAAAAGTAGGGTCCCCCCCAAATTGGATCACCAGCCAAGGTAAAGCGGACAGCTGTGGTCTGGTATTCTCAGGGTGGGAAGGTCCATAGTTATTGGGCCTTCACAGCCTAAAAATAGCAGGCCGCAGGCACCCCAGACGTGGCGCATCCACTAGATGCGCCAATCCTGGCGCTTCACCCCAGCTCATCCCGTGCCCTGGTGCAGTGGCAAACGGGGTAATAAATCAGGTTGATACTAGCTGTAAAGTCACCTGAGATCAAGCCCAGCAGTTTGTGATGTCATGGCGTCTATTAGATACCCAACATCATAAACTGTCAGTACTAACAAAAACAAAAAATCGACAAAAGAAATTTATTTGAAAAAACAGTCCCCAAAACATTTCCTCTTTCACCAATTTATTGTAAGAAAAAAAATAAAGGGGTCCCACGACGACTCTGGACCGTCTAGAATATGGGGGGGAGACACTCAGGGAACGTATCCCCCATTTTCTAGGAGTGCGGACCCTTCATGTGAGGAGTGTGGGTGCAATGAATCTGCACTCACTCTCCCCGGGTCCACAGCAGCAGAGTCCATGTCGTAATGGTTGCTACCAAAGCTGCAATGCCCTGCTCATGAGGTAAGGGCATGCCTAATCAGGAGAACTACTGTAGAGGAAGCTCTGCTCACTGGTATATAGGTGCTCAGAGGTAATAATAGATAAAATTAGTGAGTAACCTTGGCACTCTATATCTCCCAGACTAAACTTACCGTCACACTAAGCAACTTACCAGCGATCCCAACAACGATAGGGATCGCTGGTAAGTTGCTAGGAGGTTGCTGGTGAGCTGTCACACTGCGACGCTCCAGCGATCCCACCAGCAACCTGACCTGGCAGGGATCGCTGGAGCGTCACAACACGAGTTGCTGGTGAGCTCACCAGCAACCAGTGACCAGCCCCCAGCGCCGCGTGGAAGATGCTGCGCTTGGTAACTAAGGTAAATATCGGTAACCAACCCGATATTTACCTTGGTTACCACTGCACGGAGCTACACGTGCAGAGAGCAGGGAGCAGCGCACACTTAGCGCTGGCTCCTTGCTCTCCTAGTTACAGCACACATCAGGTTAATTAACCCGATGTGTCCTGCAGCTAGCTACATGTGCACAGAGCAGGAAGCAGCGCACACTGAGCGCTGGCTCCCTGCTCTCCTACTTACAGCACACATCAGGTAAATTAACCCGATGTGTCCTGCAGCTAGCTACATGTCATGTGCACAGAGCAGGAGCCGGCAGCACAGGCAGTGAGAGCGGGGGAGGCTGGTATCAAAGGTAAATATCGGGTAACCAAGGACAGGGCTTCTTGGTTACCCGATGTTTACATTGGTTACCAGCCTCTGCAGAAGCCGGCTCCTGCTGCCTGCACATTTAGTTGTTGCTGTCTCGCTGTCACACACAGTGATCTGTGCTTCACAGCGGGACAGCAACAACTAAAAAATGGCCCAGGACATTCAGCAACAACCAACGACCTCACAGCAGGGGCCAGGTTGTTGCTGGATGTCACACACAGCAACATCGCTAGCAACGTCACAAAAGTTGTTCGTTAGCAGCGATGTTGCTAGCGATGTTGCTTAGTGTGACAGGGCCTTAAGTCAGTAAGTCACAATGGATAGTAATGCAAAATCACTCTTTATTGGTCCGTATTAAGTAGAGTTGAGCGCGGTTCGTGGTTCGTGGTTCTCCAGTTCTAGGCTCGAGTGATTTTGGGGCCTGTTCTAGATCGAACTAGAACTCGAGCTTTTTGCAAAAGCTCGATAGTTCTAGAAACGTTCGAGAACGGTTCTAGCAGCAAAAAACCAGCTAAATCATAGCTTGCTTTCTGCTGTAATAGTGTAAGTCACTCTGTGAATCACACTATTATGACATTTCAGTGTATAGTGTGCGTGAACAGCGCCTTCAGATCACTGCTGTTTCTATAATGGCGATCGCCATTTTTTTTTTTTTTTTTCTTGTCTTCCTTCCCTAAGCGCGCGCGTCTTGTGGGGCGGGCCAGCATGTCAGCCAATCCCAGACACACACACAGCTAAGTGGACTTTGAGCCAGAGAAGCAACGGCATGTGTGATAGGATGTCCATGTCACATGTCCCTGCATTATAAAAACGGACATTTTCTTCCAGGACGCCATTATCTGCCTTTTGCGTCTTTGGTGTCAGACATCACTGTCGCAGCTCCGTCCTCCTCCTGAGTCCTATCGCCGATACAGCTGTATGCGCTGCATACACAGCGTTAGACAGCTTAGGGAGAGCACTTTATAGCAGTCCTTTTAAGGGCTCAAACCGGCAGGGTCAGAGAGCCATAGGTGACAGGTCCTGCAAACAGCAACAGCGTCTGTGTAGCCAAGGTCAGGGATTTCCTCCCTGCATTTCACCATTAGGAGGGAATAGAAAGGCAGGCTTCCATTCCTCTACCCAGAGCGCCACAATACTGCCACTGTACCCTCTTGTCCTCTGCACACTCCAACTCATTATAACTAAGACATTACACTAGCAAACACTCAGTGTACCTAGTGGCATCCTATACGTGGCTATTGGACTTTGCTATAGTCCCACTAGTGCAAAGACATTTGCAGAGCGCGTCTGCCTGCATTGCACACTCCAACTCATTATAACTAAGCCATTACACTAGCAAACACTCAGTGTACCTAGTGGCATCCTATCTGTGGCTATTGGACTTTGCTATAGTTCCACTTGTGCAAAGACATTTGCAGAGCGCATCTGCCTGCGTTGCACACTCCAACTCATTATAACTAAGCCATTACACTAGCAAACACTCAGTGTACCTAGTGGCATCCTATCTGTGGCTATTGGACTTTGCTATAGTCCCACTAGTGCAAAGACATTTGCAGAGCGCATCTGCCTGCGTTGCACACTCCAACTCATTATAACTAAGCCATTACACTAGCAAACACTCAGTGTACCTAGTGGCATCCTATCTGTGGCTATTGGACTTTGCTATAGTCCCACTAGTGCAAAGACATTTGCAGAGCGCATCTGCCTGCGTTGCACACTCCAACTCATTATAACTAAGCCATTACACTAGCAAACACTCAGTGTACCTAGTGGCATCCTATCTGTGGCTATTGGACTTTGCTATAGTCCCACTAGTGCAAAGACATTTGCAGAGCGCATCTGCCTGCGTTGCACACTCCAACTCATTATAACTAAGCCATTACACTAGCAAACACTCAGTGTACCTAGTGGCACCCTATACGTGGCTATTGGACTTTGCTATAGTCCCACTAGTGCAAAGACATTTGCAGAGCGCGTCTGCCTGCATTGCACACTCCAACTCATTATAACTAAGCCATTACACTAGCAAACCGCAAACACTCAGTGTACCTAGTGGCATCCTATACGTGGCTATTGGACTTTGCTATAGTCCCACTAGTGCAAAGACATTTGCAGAGCGCGTCTGCCTGCATTGCATACTCCAACTCATTATAACTAAGCCATTACACTAGCAAACACTCAGTGTACCTAGTGGCATCCTATACGTGGCTATTGGACTTTGCTATAGTCCCACTAGTGCAAAGACATTTGCAGAGCGCATCTGCCTGCGTTGCACACTCCAACTCATTATAACTAAGCCATTACACTAGCAAGCACTCAGTGTACCTAGTGGCATCCTATACGTGGCTATTGGACTTTGCTATAGTCCCACTAGTGCAAAGACATTTGCAGAGCGCGTCTGCCTGCGTTGCACACTCCAACTCATTATAACTAAGCCATTAGACTAGCAAACACTCAGTGTACCTAGTGGCATCCTATACGTGGCTATTGGACTTTGCTATAGTCCCACTAGTGCAAAGACATTTGCAGAGCGCATCTGCCTGCGTTGCACACTCCAACTCATTATAACTAAGCCATTACACTAGCAAACACTCAGTGTACCTAGTGGCATCCTATACGTGGCTATTGGACTTTGCTATAGTCCCACTAGTGCAAAGACATTTGCAGAGCGCGTCTGCCTGCATTGCACACTCCAACTCATTATAACTAAGCCATTACACTAGCAAACACTCAGTGTACCTAGTGGCATCCTATACGTGGCTATTGGACTTTGCTATAGTCCCACTAGTGCAAAGACATTTGCAGAGCGCATCTGCCTGCGTTGCACGCTCCAACTCATTATAACTAAGCCATTACACTAGCAAACACTCAGTGTACCTAGTGGCATCCTATACGTGGCTATTGGACTTTGCTATAGTCCCACTAGTGCAAAGACATTTGCAGAGCGCGTCTGCCTGCGTTGCACACTCCAACTCATTATAACTAAGCCATTAGACTAGCAAACACTCAGTGTACCTAGTGGCATCCTATACGTGGCTATTGGACTTTGCTATAGTCCCACTAGTGCAAAGACATTTGCAGAGCGCGTCTGCCTGCGTTGCACACTCCAACTAATTATAACTAAGCCATTACACTAGCAAACACTCAGTGTACCTAGTGGCATCCTATACGTGGCTATTGGACTTTGCTATAGTCCCACTAGTGCAAAGACATTTGCAGAGCGCATCTGCCTGCGTTGCACACTCCAACTCATTATAACTAAGCCATTACACTAGCAAACACTCAGTGTACCTAGTGGCATCCTATCTGTGGCTATTGGACTTTGCTATAGTCCCACTAGTGCAAAGACATTTGCAGAGCGCATCTGCCTGCGTTGCACACTCCAACTCATTATAACTAAGCCATTACACTAGCAAACACTCAGTGTACCTAGTGGCATCCTATACGTGGCTATTGGACTTTGCTATAGTCCCACTAGTGCAAAGACATTTGCAGAGCGCGTCTGCCTGCGTTGCACACTCCAACTCATTATAACTAAGCCATTAGACTAGCAATTTTTGCTGCCAGTTTAAGGCCTGTAGTTGCATTGTCAGGGATATTTTTTCTTTATTATTCTGCTGTTAATAAAGCTAGACCACCACTGCAATCTACACCACCTCTCAATTTTTACTACCACATTTTCAGTCCACAATCTTGTCGCAATCAACATGAGTGGCAAAATGACAGATGCTGGTGGAAAGGGGAAGAGGCGTGGTGTAAAAGGCAAAAAAGGTTTTGTCCGTGGGGAAGGTGGCAAAGCTCCATTATCATCTGCTGAAGATAGACCCTCTACCAGCAAAAGTAAGATGTCTACTACTTACCATGGACAATCCGATGTGCTCCCTTTTTTACGGACACGAACAACAGGAAGAAAGGTAGATGATGGGCAAAAAAGGAAAATGCTTGAATGGATCTCAAGTGGTCCAACAAGTGCCCTCTCAGCCACTTCAAGTACCGCATCCAAAAAACACCAGTCCTCTGAGTTGTCATCCCAATCACACTTGATTTCTCCCAGCTCTGAAGTCTCCATCAGCCCTGCACAGTATGGTGGAACTGAGATGGCTGAGTCTGCAGAGCTGTTCAGTCACACTATAGCCTGGGAATCAGAGGTCTGCTCCCAAGCTACAGTGAGTACAGAACAGGAAATGGTCTGCAGTGATGCCCAGAACCTTTGTGACTCGGATTCAGGCCGTGAGGACCAAGTTTCTGAGCATAATGTTCACCCTTTGTCACAAACTGTAACACCTGTGGTTATAGACAATGAGGAACATTCTGATGAAGATGAGACGCAGATACCCGATTGGGATGACAACTTAAATATTCGGTCAGGGCAAGAAGAGGCTCGGTCAGAGGGGGAGGGGAGTGCAAACACAACAATTGATGATGAAGTTCTAGATCCCACCTACTGTCAACCCCCAGTCAGGCACTCGAGGAGGTCAACAGAGGCGGTGGAGGAGGATGCAACCGACGACGAAGTTACCTTGCGCCTTCCTGGACAGAGTCGGAGCACTGGTAGCACGTCTACAACTGCATCCTCAGCCACCACTCTGCCTCTGAGCATTATTCGGGGTGGATCAACAGGTCGCATGGCCTCTAAGCCTTGCCTAGCCTGGTCCTTTTTTGACATAGAAAAAGATCGCCCAAATTATGTGATATGTAAAATTTGTCATGGTCGTCTTAGTAGAGGTCAAAACCTCAGCAGTTTGACAACTTCTTCCATGAATCGTCACATGAATAAATATCATATGGCCCGGTGGGAAGCTCACCGTGCTGCAATGCAGCCTAGCGGAGCAAACCATCCACCGCCTGCCCCTTCCAGTGCATCCGTGCGCTCGTCATCTTCTAGGACTGTTGGGACAGCTGTCACACCTGTTTTTCCACGCACAACTTCCACCACTGTAACCGCAACAGGCAGTTTGCTTGGTAGGTCGTCAGTTGTTTTGGAAGGGGAAACAAGTGAGTGTGTACAGCTCTCTCAGACATCGATAGCACCAACTTTGGATGAAGGCAACATCATGTCTCCGCCTGCACTTTCCTCACAAAGCTGCATTTTTCCAGGGACACCCTACTCAACACCGTCTACACACAGCAGCCAGATCTCTGTCCCTCAGATGTGGTCAAATAAAAGGCCACTTCCTGCGACCCATGACAAAGCTAAGAGGTTGACTCTATCCCTCTGTAAGCTGTTGGCTACCGAAATGCTGCCTTTCCGCCTAGTGGACACACAGGATTTTAGAGACCTTATGTCTGTCGCTGTGCCCCAGTACCAGATGCCTAGTCGCCACTACTTCTCTAAGAAAGGTGTGCCCGCGCTACACCAGCATGTCGCACACAACATCACCGCTTCCTTGAGAAACTCTGTGTGTGAACGGGTGCATTTCACCACCGATACTTGGACCAGTAAGCATGGACAGGGACGTTACATGTCGCTGACTGGGCACTGGGTAACTATGGTGATAGATGGTGAAGGGTCTGCTGCACAAGTCTTGCCGTCCCCACGACTTGTGTGTCAATCCTCTGTCTGTCCAAGTTCCGCCACTGCTTCTGCATCCTCCACCTCATCTGGGTCCTCCACCTCCGCCCCAAGCCTGCCTGGTCAGGCCACCAGCGTTCTCACTGCGCAGAAGGAATCACGCACGCCTCATTACTATGCTGGCAGCAGAGCGCAACGGCATCAGGCGGTCTTTAGCTTGACATGTCTTGGGAATAAGAGTCACACAGCTGAGGAGTTGTGGTCAGCTCTGCGGTCCGAGTTTAATAAATGGTTGTCTCCACTCAACCTGCAGCCTGGTAAGGCCGTGTGCGACAATGCTGCAAACCTGGGTGCGGCCCTTCGCCTGGGCAAGGTGACACACGTACCTTGTATGGCTCACGTGTTGAACCTTGTCGTCCAGCAATTTTTAACACACTATCCCGGCCTAGATGGCCTTCTGAACAGGGCACGAAAACTGTCTGCTCACTTCCGCCGTTCAAGCGCCGCAGCAGAGCGACTTGCATCGCTCCAGAAGTCTTTCGGCCTGCCGGTTCATCGCCTGAAATGCGATGTGGCGACACGCTGGAATTCAACTCTCCACATGTTACAGCGACTGTGGCAGCACCGCAGAGCCCTGGTGCAATACGTCATGACGTATAGCCTGGGCCAACGAGATGCAGAGGTGGGGCAGATCACCCTGATGGAGTGGTCTCAGATCAAGGACCTATGCACCCTTCTGCACAGTTTCGACATGGCGACGAATATGTTTAGCGCTGACAATGCCATTATCAGCATGACGATTCCAGTCATTTACATGCTGGAGCACACGCTAAACACTATTCGGAGTCAGGGGGTGGGACAACATGAAGGGGAGGAACTACAGGAGGATTCATATGCGCAAGGGACAACAACATCACCAAGGTCCAGACGTTCATCATCACCAATGCAGCAGGCATGGGACCATGGGGGACAGGGATCGACAAGGGCGCATAGTAGCAGGCGAAATGTTGAGCAAGGTGCAGGAGAACATGAAGAAATGGAGGACGAACTGTCCATGGACATGGAAGACTCAGCGGATGAGGGAGACCTTGGTCAAATTTCAGTTGAAAGAGGTTGGGGGGAGATGTCAGAGGAAGAAAGAACGGTTATCACCTCTATGCCACAAACACAGCGTGGACTTGGTCCGCATGGCTGCGCAAGACACATGAGTGCCTTTTTGTTGCACTACCTCCAACATGACAGTCGTATTGTCAAAATTAGAAGTGATGATGACTACTGGATTGCCACACTATTAGATCCCCGGTACAAGTCCAAATTTTGTGACATAATTCCAGCCATATAAAGGGACGCACGTATGCAGGACTATCAGCAGAAGCTGTTACTCGATCTTAGCTCGGCTTTTCCACCAAACAACCGTGCAGGTGCAGGGAGGGAATCTCCCAGTTGTAACTTGACAAACATGGGACGGTCTCGTCATCTTCAACAGTCTACCCTTACCAGTAGGACCGTATCTGGTGCTGGTAACAGCAATTTTATGGAATCTTTTCATAATTTTTTTAGACCATCTTTTGCAAGGCCACCAGAGACAACAAGTCTGACACATAGTCAACGGCTGGAGAGGATGATACAGGAGTATCTCCAAATGAACATCGATGCCATGACTGTGCAACTGGAGCCTTGCTCCTTTTGGGCTTCAAACCTAGAAAAATGGCCAGAGCTCGCAACTTACGCCTTGGAGATTTTGTCGTGTCCAGCTGCCAGCGTTGTCTCTGAACGTGTCTTCAGTGCTGCTGGGTGTGTGCTGACAGATAAGCGCACGCGTCTGTCCAGTGACAATGTGGACAGACTGACGTTCATCAAAATGAACAAGTCATGGATCCAGAAGGAATTTACAACCCCTGTGTCATCCTGGGGAGAGTAAATGCTTGTGGATTTGGAATGTGCTTGATGCAAATCTAGCTGTGAAGTGTACAACTAGGGCACAAGTGCTGCCACTGAATGAGTGGGTGTGTGTGGGGCACAATTTTTGGAAAAAAGGGAGACTCCGCTTGGAGTAACCCTTGCTTACATTGTTTTTAAAAGAAGCCAAGATGAACAAGTCATGGTTCAGCAAAGACTTTATCTACCTACCCTGGTGTCATGCTGGGGACGGTTAATTATGGCGTATTTTTGAATGTGCTTGATGCAAATCTAGCTGTGAAGTGTACAACTAGGGCACAAGTGCTGCCACTGAATGGGTGGGTGTGTGTGGGGCACAATTTTTGGAAAAAAAGGGAGACTCCGCTTGGAGTAACCCTTGCTTACATTGTTTTTAAAAGAAGCCAAGATGAACAAGTCATGGTTCAGCAAAGACTTTATCTACCTACCCCGGTGTCATGCTGGGGACGGTTAATTATGGCGTATTTTTGAATGTGCTTGATGCAAATCAAAACATCCTGTTTGCAACTAGGGCCCAAGTGCTGCCACTGATGGGGTGGGTGTCTGTGTGGCCCAATTTTTTGAAAAAAGGGAGACTCCGCTTGGAGTAACCCTTGCTTACATTGTTTTTAAAAGAAGCCAAGATGAACAGAGCTGGGATCAGGAAAGACTTTGCTACCTACCCTGGTGTCATCCTGGGGACGGTTAATTATGGCGTATTTTTGAATGTGCTTGATGCAAATCTAGCTGTGAAGTGTACAACTAGGGCACAAGTGCTGCCACTGAATGGGTGGGTGTGTGTGGGGCACAATTTTTGGAAAAAAGGGAGACTCCGCTTGGAGTAACCCTTGCTTACATTGTTTTTAAAAGAAGCCAAGATGAACAAGTCATGGTTCAGCAAAGACTTTATCTACCTACCCTGGTGTCATGCTGGGGACGGTTAATTATGGCGTATTTTTGAATGTGCTTGATGCAAATGTAGCTGTGAAGTGTACAACTAGGGCACAAGTGCTGCCACTGAATGGGTGGGTGTTTGTGGGGCACAATTTTTGGAAAAAAAGGGAGACTCCGCTTGGAGTAACCCTTGCTTACATTGTTTTTAAAAGAAGCCAAGATGAACAAGTCATGGTTCAGCAAAGACTTTATCTACCTACCCCGGTGTCATGCTGGGGACGGTTAATTATGGCGTATTTTTGAATGTGCTTGATGCAAATCAAAACATCCTGTTTGCAACTAGGGCCCAAGTGCTGCCACTGATGGGGTGGGTGTCTGTGTGGCCCAATTTTTTGAAAAAAGGGAGACTCCGCTTGGAGTAACCCTTGCTTGCTGTGTTTTTAAAAGAAGCCAAGATGAACAGAGCTGGGATCAGGAAAGACTTTGCTACCTACCCTGGTGTCATCCTGGGGACAGTTAATTATGGCGTATTTTTGAATGTGCTTGATGCAAATCTAGCTGTGAAGTGTACAACTAGGGCACAAGTGCTGCCACTGAATGGGTGGGTGTGTGTGGGGCACAATTTTTGGAAAAAAGGGAGACTCCGCTTGGAGTAACCCTTGCTTACATTGTTTTTAAAAGAAGCCAAGATGAACAAGTCATGGTTCAGCAAAGACTTTATCTACCTACCCTGGTGTCATGCTGGGGACGGTTAATTATGGCGTATTTTTGAATGTGCTTGATGCAAATCTAGCTGTGAAGTGTACAACTAGGGCACAAGTGCTGCCACTGAATGGGTGGGTGTGTGTGGGGCACAATTTTTGGAAAAAAAGGGAGACTCCGCTTGGAGTAACCCTTGCATACATTGTTTTTAAAAGAAGCCAAGATGAACAAGTCATGGTTCAGCAAAGACTTTATTTACCTACCCCGGTGTCATGCTGGGGACGGTTAATTATGGCGTATTTTTGAATGTGCTTGATGAAAATCAAAACATCCTGTTTGCAACTAGGGCCCAAGTGCTGCCACTGATGGGGTGGGTGTCTGTGTGGCCCAATTTTTTGAAAAAAGGGAGACTCCGCTTGGAGTAACCCTTGCTTGCTGTGTTTTTAAAAGAAGCCAAGATGAACAGAGCTGGGATCAGGAAAGACTTTGCTACCTACCCTGGTGTCATCCTGGGGACGGTTAATTATGGCGTATTTTTGAATGTGCTTGATGCAAATCTAGCTGTGAAGTGTACAACTAGGGCACAAGTGCTGCCACTGAATGGGTGGGTGTGTGTGGGGCACAATTTTTGGAAAAAAAGGGAGACTCCGCTTGGAGTAACCCTTGCTTACATTGTTTTTAAAAGAAGCCAAGATGAACAAGTCATGGTTCAGCAAAGACTTTATCTACCTACCCTGGTGTCATGCTGGGGACGGTTAATTATGGCGTATTTTTGAATGTGCTTGATGCAAAGCTAGCTGTGAAGTGTACAACTAGGGCACAAGTGCTGCCACTGAATGGGTGGGTGTGTGTGGGGCACAATTTTTGGAAAAAAAGGGAGACTCCGCTTGGAGTAACCCTTGCTTACATTGTTTTTAAAAGAAGCCAAGATGAACAAGTCATGGTTCAGCAAAGACTTTATCTACCTACCCCGGTGTCATGCTGGGGACGGTTAATTATGACGTATTTTTGAATGTGCTTGATGCAAATCAAAACATCCTGTTTGCAACTAGGGCCCAAGTGCTGCCACTGATGGGGTGGGTGTCTGTGTGGCCCAATTTTTTGAAAAAAGGGAGACTCCGCTTGGAGTAACCCTTGCTTGCTGTGTTTTTAAAAGAAGTCAAGATGAACAGAGCTGGGATCAGGAAAGACTTTGCTACCTACCTCGGTGTCATCCTGGGGACGGATAAGAATGGCGTATTTTTGAATGTGCTTGATGCAAATGTAGCTGTGAAGTGTACAACTAGGGCACAAGTGCTGCCACTGAATGGGTGGGTGTGTGTGGGGCACAATTTTTGGAAAAAAGGGAGACTCCGCTTGGAGTAACCCTTGCTTACATTGTTTTTAAAAGAAGCCAAGATGAACAAGTCATGGTTCAGCAAAGACTTTATCTACCTACCCTGGTGTCATGCTGGTGACGGTTAATTATGGCGTATTTTTGAATGTGCTTGATGCAAATCTAGCTGTGAAGTGTACAACTAGGGCACAAGTGCTGCCACTGAATGGGTGGGTGTGTGTGGGGCACAATTTTTGGAAAAAAAGGGAGACTCCGCTTGGAGTAACCCTTGCTTACATTGTTTTTAAAAGAAGCCAAGATGAACAAGTCATGGTTCAGCAAAGACTTTATCTACCTACCCCGGTGTCATGCTGGGGACGGTTAATTATGGCGTATTTTTGAATGTGCTTGATGAAAATCAAAACATCCTGTTTGCAACTAGGGCCCAAGTGCTGCCACTGATGGGGTGGGTGTCTGTGTGGCCCAATTTTTTGAAAAAAGGGAGACTCCGCTTGGAGTAACCCTTGCTTGCTGTGTTTTTAAAAGAAGCCAAGATGAACAGAGCTGGGATCAGGAAAGACTTTGCTACCTACCCTGGTGTCATCCTGGGGACGGTTAATTATGGCGTATTTTTGAATGTGCTTGATGCAAATCTAGCTGTGAAGTGTACAACTAGGGCACAAGTGCTGCCACTGAATGGGTGGGTGTGTGTGGGGCACAATTTTTGGAAAAAAGGGAGACTCCGCTTGGAGTAACCCTTGCTTACATTGTTTTTAAAAGAAGCCAAGATGAACAAGTCATGGTTCAGCAAAGACTTTATCTACCTACCCTGGTGTCATGCTGGGGACGGTTAATTATGGCGTATTTTTGAATGTGCTTGATGCAAAGCTAGCTGTGAAGTGTACAACTAGGGCACAAGTGCTGCCACTGAATGGGTGGGTGTGTGTGGGGCACAATTTTTGGAAAAAAAGGGAGACTCCGCTTGGAGTAACCCTTGCTTACATTGTTTTTAAAAGAAGCCAAGATGAACAAGTCATGGTTCAGCAAAGACTTTATCTACCTACCCCGGTGTCATGCTGGGGACGGTTAATTATGACGTATTTTTGAATGTGCTTGATGCAAATCAAAACATCCTGTTTGCAACTAGGGCCCAAGTGCTGCCACTGATGGGGTGGGTGTCTGTGTGGCCCAATTTTTTGAAAAAAGGGAGACTCCGCTTGGAGTAACCCTTGCTTGCTGTGTTTTTAAAAGAAGCCAAGATGAACAGAGCTGGGATCAGGAAAGACTTTGCTACCTACCCTGGTGTCATCCTGGGGACGGTTAATTATGGCGTATTTTTGAATGTGCTTGATGCAAATCTAGCTGTGAAGTGTACAACTGGGGCACAACTGCTGCCACTGAAGGGGTGGGTGTGTGTGGGGCCCAATTTTTGGAAAAAAAGGAGACTCTGCTTGGAGTAACCCTTGCTTGCTGTGTTTCTTAAAAATGATCCAAGATGAACAGAGCTGGGATCAGGAAAGACTTTGCTACCTACCTCGGTGTCATCCTGGGGACGGATAAGAATGGCGTATTTTTGAATGTGCTTGATGCAAATGTAGCTGTGAAGTGTACAACTGGGGCACAACTGCTGCCACTGAAGGGGTGGGTGTGTGTGGGGCCCAATTTTTGGAAAAAAGGGAGACTCCGCTTGGAGTCACCTTGCGGTGTTTTACATGACTTTAGAAGGGCGTGCCATGCCTATATCTGTGTGTCCTCCTCTTTTTCCTTGTCCAGCTGTTTTGTTTTCGCATGAGTATATGTCCTTGTCACTTTCCCATGTGTTTGAGTTGTTTGTCACCTTTTGGATACCTTTGAGGGTGTTTTCTAGGTGTTTTTCTGTGTTTGTGATTGCCTGCCATTGTTTCCTATTGGCTCGAGTTCGGTTCGTCGAACGTTCGACGAGCCGAACTCGAACGGGACCTCCGTTCGGCGAACCGACCTCAAACCGAACCGGGACCGGTTCGCTCATCTCTAGTATTAAGAAATTTTTTTTTCATAAGCATATATGTTTTTGTCCAAAACAAGTTACAAATGACGTTTCGGCCTGATCCTTCATCAGATTGGACTTATCTGCATGTAATCATGAAAAATGACAATAATCAGTATCACATAAGAGTGAGAGAACAATAACATAAACTCGAACAATGTAGAGGTACAATTGGGATGCAGCAAAAAAATTGCAACACAGCAAGAAATGAAACACATGATACAAATGTCATAATACAGTACAAGGACAATATAGTAATGACAAATATGGGGTCAGAGTAGGCTTAGACAGCTCTGGTACGAAAGAGATGTCAATCATAAAGTAACATGTGCAGTAGGTGTAGAGCTACAGTATGCATGGCAGAGCTAATGGGTAGACCGACCATAGAAAAAGAACGGAGAAAAAGTGGAGAATAAGTGGAGAAAAAATGGAGAAAAAGTGGAGAAAAAGTGGAGAAAAAGTGGAGAAAAAGTGGAGAAAAAAATGGAGAAAAAGTGGAGAAAAAGTGGAGAATAAATGGAGAAAAAGTGGAGAAAAAGTGGAGAAAAAGTGGAGAAAAAGTGGAGAAAAAGTGGAGAAAAGGTGGAGAAAAAGTGGAGAAAAGGTGGAGAAAAGGTGGAGAAAAAGTGGAGAAAAAGTGGAGAAAAAGTGGAGAAAAAAATGGAGAAAAAGTGGAGAAAAAGTGGAGAATAAATGGAGAAAAAGTGGAGAAAAAAATGGAGAAAAAGTGGAGAATAAGTGGAGAATAAGTGGAGAAAAAAATGGAGAAAAAGTGGAGAAAAAGTGGAGAATAAGTGGAGAAAAAAATGGAGAAAAAGTGGAGAAAAAGTGGGGAAAAAGTGGAGAAAAAGTGGAGAATAAGTGGAAAAAAAGTGGAGAAAAAGTGGAGAATAAATGGGGAAAAAGTGGAAAAAAGTGGAGAAAAAGTGGAGAAAAAGTGGAGAAAAAGTGGAGAAAAAAATGGAGAAAAAGTGGAGAATAAATGGGGAAAAAGTGAAGAAAAAGTGGAGAAAAAAATGGAGAAAAAGTGGAGAAAAAGTGGAGAATAAGTGGAGAAAAAGTGGAGAAAAAAGTGGAGAAAAAGTGGAGAAAAAGTGGAGAAAAAGTGGAGAATAAGTGGAGAAAAAGTGGAGAAAAAAATGGAGAAAAAGTGGAGAAAAAGTGGAGAAAAAGTGGAGAAAAAGTGGAGAATAAGTGGAGAATAAGTGGAGAAAAAGTGGAGAAAAAGTGGAGAAAAAGTGGAGAAAAAGTGGAGAAAAAGTGGAGAAAAGGTGGAGAAAAAGTGGAGAAACAAATGGAGAAAAAGTGGAGAAAAAAATGGAGAAAAAGTGGAGAAAAAGTGGAGAAAAGGTGGAGAAAAAGTGGAGAAAAATTCTCCACTTTTTCTCCATTTATTCTCCACTTTTTCTCCACTGTTTCTCCAGTTTTTCTCCACTTTTTCTCCATTTTTTTCTCCACTTTTTCTCCACTTTTTCTCCATTTATTCTCCACTTTTTCTCCACTGTTTCTCCATTTTTTTCTCCATTTTTTCTCCACTGTTTCTCCACTGTTTCTCCATTTTTTCTCCATTTTTTTTCTCCACTTTTTCTCCCCTTTTTCTCCATTTTTTTCTCCACTTTTTCTCCACTTTTTCTCCATTTTTTTCTCCACTTTTTCTCCACTTTTTCTCCACTTTTTCTCCACTTTTTCTCCACTTTTTCTCCATTTTTTCTCAAGTGGAGAAAAAAGTGGAGAAAAAAGTGGAGCACCCTTTGGTGCCTTTTATGTGGCACTAAGGGGTGCTTAGCTTTGTATTTAGCCAAAAAAATGAAAAAAAAATGACGTAGGGTTCCCCCTAGTTTTGTAGCCAGCTAGGGTAAAGCAGACGGCTGCAGCCTGCAGACCACAGCTGGCAACCTCACCTTGGCTGGTAATCCAAAACTGAGGGCACCCCACGCTGTTATTTTAAATTAAATAAATAATTAAAAAAAAAAACACGTAGGGGTCCCCCAAAATTGGATTACCAGCCAAGGTAAAGCAGACAGCTGGGGCCTGATATTCTAAGACTAGGGAGGTCCATGGTTATTGGACTCTCCCCAGCCTAAAAATAGCAGGCCGCAGCCGCCCCAGAAGTGGCGCATCCATTAGATGCGCCAATCCTGGTGCTTCGCCCCAGCTCATCCCGCGCCCTGGTGCGGTGGCAAACGGGGTAATATATGGGGTTAATACCAGATGTGTAATGTCACCTGGCATCAAGCCCTGGGGTTGGTGAGGTCAGGCGTCTATCAGATACCCGACATCACCAACCCAGTCAGTAATAAAAAAAAAATAGACAAACACATTTTTATTTGAAAAAACACTCCCCAAAACATTCCCTCTTTAACCAATTTATTAGAATGAAAAACAAATCCAGGTCTGGTGTAATCCAAGGGGTTGCCATGACGATCCACACTGTCCCAGTCAATGAAGAGCAGTATGTTCCCCATTGGCTGGGAGAGCAGTGCAGTGACCTGAGCTAACATCAATGGGTCAGCCCAGGTCACTGCAGGGCATGACAAGTGCTGCTGTCAGCGAGGTACATTACCTGCGCTGATCTCCAGCACTGCCGACAGCCCCTGTCACTGAGGTCAATGACCGGCGCCTTCACATCAAGTATCGCGAGAGGTCCGTGACGTCTCGGGTCGGAAGCGAGAGGTGATGTGACAAGCGGCGGCCATGGAGGACAGTGACAGCGCTGAGGTCGGGATGGCGGGACTTCATCACCGCAGGTAAGCCGAGCGGGGGGGGGGATGTGTGTGTGTGTATGTATGTGTACGTGTGTGTGTGTGTGTGTGTGTACATGCCGCGGGCAGGAGGGGGCGGAGTGAGCTGAGCGGGGAAGTGTGGGCTTCCTGCACGTAACTAAGATAACCATCGGGTTACTAACCAAAGCGCTTTGCTTGGATAACCGATGTTTATCTTGGTTACCAGCTTGTGGCAGGCTGCCAACGATGGCTCCTGCACACTGTAGCTGTAAAAAGCCCTGCTTTTTGCTGCTAGAACCGTTCTCAAACGTATCTAGAACTATCGAGCTTTTGCAAAAAGCTCGAGTTCTAGTTCGATCTCGAACAGCCCCAAAAATCACACGAGCTTAGAACTGGAGAACCTCGAACCGCGAACCGCGCTCAACTCTACTCAGCACATCAGATCCCATACAGCCAAATAACCTCTATCAGGCAAGCGGCAAGCTTGAATTAGGTTTGACACACGCCTGGATGCGTGATTCGGGCACCTGTGGAGGGTCATGTGAAAGCGATGCCTAGTGACGTCCACTGCTGATATCTCACTTGGACTCCCCTGATGATCCAGTTTGAAACATTGGGAGTGGGAACCTAAGATTTTGCCTGATAGAGGTTATTTGGCTGTATGGGATCTGATGTGCTGAGTGACAGCCCCCCTTGTCTGAGCCGGTAACCTGCATAATGCCTGCCTATTACTCTGGGATGTGGTTCCTTATCAGAGAGGAATACTTTCTATTTATAATTCCTCAGTATTTGAGTATCTTGCTATAATACACACAGGTATATTTTCCCATAACTGGGGTTCTTAATGTGATAAACTGTATTGTGTGTATATGATTATTCTTTTTCAGTTGGATATAGTGCTTATGATGGCATGATCGTCCATTTGATCTCAAGCCAGCTGAGGCAGTCTGTATTGTTTAGGGTCTCTTACTCCTCACATTTAGGCCCATCTGTTGTCCATATAATTAGACTACTGTTACCCTGGTTTTAACTCTTTTATGAACTGCTGTTCATTTTTATATGTTGATTAGTAAAAGCTACGTTTTATGTCTTATCATTTATTTCTAGCTCAGTGATTGGTCCAGCTAATTTGTCTGTTATCATTGTGGATCTTCCTATTGTATATTGCTACTTATCCAGATATTCTCCTAGGAAATGATGTGGGAGATCTACAATGCCGATTTGTGGGTGCAGGTGTGCCGCCCCGGCGCAGACCGGGTTGCTCGGATCCGGGATGGTCGTGGCTCGAGGGGTCCGGACCCGGGCTCGGCAGACACTCCGATCCTTGAAAGGGGATTATTTACAGGGGAGAAGTTCATGACGCCACCTGCTGGTCGCGGTAATGGGAGTACTACTGCTGCTGAAAGGAGTACCAGGGAAGATGGTGTGGAGCAGCAAGGTGTCAGTTCCTCTGCAGGTAGGGAAGGCCCCGGCCTCTGGGTTTTTTGGTGAGATGTTTGGGAGCGCAGGGTGCAGGGGAACCAGGGTACTCACTGCAGGTAGTCATGGTGCTGGATGAGGATTATAAAGCAGACACTCATACTGAAGATAAACCAAAGACTCTACGGGGGGAGCCCGTCCAGGTGTCTGCTCCTCCGTGCACAAGTTAGTTCTTTGTGTGGCCCCTTGGCTTGAAGCTGTTGGGGCCCTGTTCACTATATTTTTAGTGTAGCTGTGCTCTTGATGGCTGGAACATCGGATTTTAGTGGGCCGCGTTACTGGAAAGCCCTATTCCCCACGGTGAGCTGTCTCTGAGCTCCTAGAGAAGTTCATAAAGAGACTCTCCCTTCCAGGGTCATTATTAGGACGATAAACTGGCTCCTGACCTAGGTGTTATGATCCGGAACCATGGAAGACCACCATAAATCATTGGTAAAAGGTGACAAGAGCATTGGCAACTAATCTGGCGGCCATCCCCTTACTAACCATCACAACTAGAAGTAGCCGAGGGGTGAACTAACATCCTGTGCACTGCGAACCCAGCCGGAGAACTAGCTATCCTAAAGGAAGGAAAGATGAATAACTCTCTGCCTCCGAAAATAGATAAAGAATAGCAAGCCCCCCACATTCAAAGACTGCGGTGATATAGGAAAACACAATACACAGATAGATGATAGGATTAGCAAAGGTGAGGCACCTACTGACTAAAATAGGAAAGGACAGGAAAGGGGCTGATGGTGGCCAGAGAAAAACCCTGCAAAATTCCAATTTCCTGATAGTACAAAAAGGCCCTCAGATCGCACGATCTGCACTCTGTCCTATCCCAGGCGCTCGTGTCATACCAACGAACAGAAAACAAGAATCATTACAAATTCAAAAAGCCACAAACACATGGACATATAGGAGCTATACTCCAAACAAAACTGCAGGGAGTTTCCCAGTTAAGCAACTGAGAGGGACGATCCCTGCATGCCAGTAAACTGAAAACAACCACAGCAAATGACAAACTCAGATAAGAGTAAAAGAACCAAACAACAAATAAAGAGCAAAGCACTTATGTGGGGTACAGGTGGTGTGGAGCAGAATGAAGCAGGCTGGTAAACAAAGAACAACTGACATCCGGCATAGCCTGCTATCAGACCAGGATTTAAATAAGCAGAGAGTTAGCAATGGAAACGCCCATTGCTCAACACACCTGGTCTATGTCCAAACCATTCCTGGCCACAAGAGGGAGCCTCCCAGCAGCCAAAGCAAAACTGATATTCACAACAGTACCCCCCCCATTGAGGAGGAGTCACCGAACCCTCACCAACGCCACTGGGTCGCTCGGGATGAGCATGATGGAAGGCACAAACCAACCTGTCTGCATGAATGTCAGAAGCCACAACCCAAGAGTTATCCTCCTGCCCATAAACCTTCCATTTCACAAGGTATTGAAGCTGACGCCTACTGTGACGGGAATCCAGAATTTTTTCAACTTCATACTCCAGATCCCCTTGTACCAAAACAGGGTCAGGAGGCGCTGCTGCAGGAACTGTTGGCTCCACATGTTTCTTCAACAAGGACTTATGGAAGACATTGTGAATCTTAAATGACACGGGCAGAGTCAAATGGAAAGACACAGGGTTGATAATCTCCAAAATCTTATAAGGTCCAATAAATCTGGGCTTAAATTTAGGAGATGGAACTCTCATAGGAATATTTTTAGAGGACAACCAAACCACTTTAAAACGGGGACCAACAGTCCGACGCCGGTTGGCAAACGTTTGGGCAGTTTCTTGGGACTGAAACAAATTTATCCACTACCTGCCCCCAAATCTGCTGCATTTTGTTTACCACCGAATCCACCCCTGGACAGTCAGACGCCTCAAGCTGCCCCGAGAGGAACCTGGGGTGATACCCAAAATTGCAGAAAAAGGGGGACACCAATGTGGTACAGCTAGCTCTATTGTTAAGGGCAAATTCAGCCAAAGGCAAAAACGAAACCCAGTCTTCCTGATCCGCAGAAAAAAAACACCGTAAATAGGTCTCCAGGGTCTGGTTAGCCCTTTCAGTCTGACCGTTGGTCTGAGGATGAAACGCCGAGGAGAAAGACAGCTGAACACCCAATTTGGAGCAAAAAATCCTCCAAAACCTGGATACAAACTGCACCCCTCTGTCAGAAACAATGTTTTCGGGAATACCATGCAAATGAACAACATGTTGGAAAAACAAAGGCACCAACTCTGATGAAGGCGGCAACTTAGATAGGGGAATCAAGTTGACCATCTTGGAGAATCTATCACAGATCACCCAAATCACAGTCATTTTCTGAGAGACAGGAAGCTCTGAAATAAAATCCATAGAGATGTGCGTCCAAGGTTTCTTAGGTACCGGCAAAGGCAATAATAGCCCACTAGAACGTGAACAACAGGGCTTGGACCTAGAACAAACTTCACATGACTGCACAAAACGACGGACATCCCAGGACAGGGAAGGCCACCAAAAAGAGCGTCTCACAAGATCCTGAGTACCAAAAATGCCCGGATGACCCGCCAAAACAGAGCAATGAACCTCAGAGACAACTCGGTCTCTCCATTGGTCCAGGACAAACAGTTTCCCTGTAGGACATCTCTCAGGTTTATCTCCCTGAAATTCCGCCAGTGCCAACCGCAGATCAGGCAAAATGGCCGAGAAAACTACACCATCATTCAGGATAGTAGACGGCTCGACAACCTCCAAAGAGTCAGCACAGAAACTCCTGGAAAGGGCATCGGCCTTAACATTCTTTGTGCCTGGCAAAAAAGAGACCACTAAATTAAACCGGGTAAAAAACAAAGCCCATCTGGCCTGCCGAGGATTCAACCTCTCGATTCCAGATAGGTAAGATTCTTGTGGTCCGTAAGCACCACAACTTGAAGTCTAGCCCCCTCCAACCAATGCCTCCACTCTTCAAATGCCCACTTCATAGCCAATAATTCCCGGTTCCCCACATCATAATTCCGTTCAGAAGGAGCAAACTTCCGAGAGAAAAAGGCACAGGGCTTAAGTTTACCCGAAGTAGCACCTCGTTGAGACACAACAGCTCCAGCTCCGATCTCTGAGGCATCGATCTCAACCTGAAACGGGCGAGACACATCAGGTTGCTGCAGGACTGGGGCTGAAGTGCATCGCCTTTTAAGCTCCTGGAAGGCCACAATCGCCTCAGGGGTCCAATGCTCAGCATCAGCTCCCTTCTTGGTCAAATCTGTCAGAGGTTTGACAATGGCAGAAAAATTGGCTATAAATTTACGGTAAAAATTAGCAAACCCGAAAAACTGCTGCAGGGATTTTAGAGAAGTCGGTTGCTCCCAGTCGTAAATAGCCTAAACCTTAACCGGGTCCATTTCGATAGCGGAGGGAGACAAGATGAAGCCCAAAAAGGAAATCCTTTGCACCCCAAAGAGGCACTTTGACCCCTTAACGTACAGTGCATGATCCTTAAGTATCTGAAAAACAGCCCGTACTTGCCCAACATGAGAGTCCCAATCATCAGAAAAAAATCAAGATGTCATCCAAATACACAATCAAAAATTTACCAATAAGGTCCCGAAAAATATCATTCATGAAGGCTTGGAAGACGGAGGGTGCATTAGTGAGCCCAAAAGGCATCACTAGGTACTCAAAATGCCCCTCAGGAGTATTAAAAGCCGTCTTCCATTCATCACCCTCCTTAATACGGATGAGATTATACGCACCCTTGAGATCAAGTTTCGTAAACCATTTGGCGCTCTTCACTCTAGAGAAAAGATCAGACATCAGAGGCAAAGGGTACTGATATTTGACCGTAATTTTATTAAGAAGACGGTAATCAATACAAGGCCTCAACGGCCCATCTTTCTTAGCAACAAAGAAAAAGCCAGCACCCAAAGGAGAAGATGAGGGCCGAATGTGCCCCTTCTCCAATGATTCCCTGATGTATGACCGCATGGCATCATGTTCGGGCACAGACAAGTTGAAAATCCGCCCCTTGGGAAATTTACAACCCGGCACCAGCTGAATGGCACAGTCACAGTCCCGATGTGGGGGCAGAGAATCAGATAACTGGGCATTAAATACATCACGGAAATCAGACACGAAGGCCGGAACATCAACTGCCTGAGCAGACGTGGATGACACGACAAGGTCCTGATGCAAACCTTGACAACCCCAACTAGCTACCGACAAGGATCTCCAGTCAAGAACTGGATTATGGGTCTGCAACCACGGAAATCCCAGTACCAAGGTATCCTGTAGATTATGCAATACTAAAAATGTACAAGTTTCCTGATGCACTGGTGCAACTCTCATAGGCACCTGGGTCCAAAATTGGGGTTTATTTTCTGCCAAAGGGGTAGCATCAATGCCCCTTAAAGGAATAGGAGTTTGCAAAGGAACCATGGGGAAACCACAATCCCTAGCAAACCCAAAATCCATCAAATTGAGCGCTGCCCCTGAGTCCACAAAGGCAAATGCAGAAAAGGAAGACAATGAGCAAATCAATGTGACAGACAAAAGAAACTTTGGTTACAAAGAACCCACAGTAATAGAAGTAGCCAATCTCCTTTCACGTTTAGGGCAGACAGAGATGTTATGAGAAGCGTCTCCACAATAGAAGCACAGTCTATTCTGATGTCTGAACCCCTGCCGACTAGCATTAGAAAGGACCCTATCACACTCCAAAGGCTGTGCCACAGGCACAAAACCAGCAGGTATCTTCCTGCGCTCACATAACCGCCTATCAATCTGAATGGCCAAGGTCATAGAGGCATCAAGACCAGAAGGGACGGGAAATCCTACCATTACATCCTTCACAGTATCAGCAATACCCTTCCGAAAAAGAGCCGCAAGCGCATCATCATTCCATTTTGTAAGGACCGCCCACTTTCGAAATTTCTGACAAAACGTTTCTGCAGAATCCAAACCCTGAGTTGACAAGACCTTTTCTGCTTGGTCCACAATATTGGGTTCGTCATATAATAAACCCAAGGCCTGAAAAAAAGAGTCCACATCACTGAGAATCGGATCATCAGACGCTAAAGAGAAGGCCCAGTCCTGAGGGTCACCACGCAGAAGGGAGATGACAATCTTAACCTGCTGTACGGGATTCCCTGAGGACTTAGGGCGCAGGTCAAAAAATAATTTACAATTATTTTTGAAGCTCAAAAATCTCGACCTATCTCCCGAAAAAAATTCAGGAACGGGAATCTTAGGCTCTACAAGGGGAGTCTGTGCAAGATAAGACTCTATATGACGAACCTTAGCATCAAGATGAGCAACACGCTCATCCAATTCATCCATGCTAGAAAAAAGAAATCTTCCACAGAGCCCAAAGAAGAAGAGGAAAAACACAAAAAAAAATTTCAGCAGCCTTTTTTTTTTTTCCTTCTTAAGAGTACCCTTTAAATTTGTTGGCCGGATGTACTGTTATGATCCGGAACCATGGAAGTCCACCATAAATCATTGGTAAAAGGTGACAAGAGCATTGGCAACTAATCTGGCCGCCATCCCCTTACTAACCATCACAACTAGAAGTGGCCGAGGGGTGAACTAACATCCTGTGCACCGCGAACCCAGCCGGAGAACTAGCTATCCTAAAGGAAGGAAAGATGAATAACTCTCTGCTTCAGAAAATAGATAAAGAATAGCAAGCCCCCCACATTCAAAGACTGCGGTGATATAGGAAAACACAATACACAGATAGATGATAGGATTAGCAAAAGGTGAGGCCCCCACTGACTAAAATAAGAAAGGACAGGAAAGGGGCTGATGGTGGCCAGAGAAAAACTCTGCAAAATTCCAATTTCCTGATAGTACAAAAAGGCCCTCAGATCACACGATCTGCACTCCATCCTAAACCAGGCGCTCTTGTCATACCAATGAACAGAAAATAAGAATCATTACAAATTCAAAAGGCCACAAACACATGGACATATAAGAGCTATACTCCAAACAAAACTGCAGGGAGTTTCCCAGTTAAGTAACTGAGAGGGAAGATCCCTGCATGCCAGTAAGCTGAAAACAACCACAGCAAATGACAAACTCAGATAAGAGTAAAAGAACCAAACAACAAATAAAGAGCAAAGCACTTATCAGGGGTAGAGGTGGTGTGGAGCAGAATGAAGCAGGCTGGTGAACAAAGAACAACTGACATCCGGCATAGCCTGCTATCAGACCAGGATTTAAATAAGCAGAGAGTTAGCAATGGAAACGCCCATTGCTTAACACACCTGGTCTATGTCCAAACTATTCCTGGCCACAAGAGGGAGCCTCCCAGCAGCCAAAGCATAACTCACATTCACAACACCTAGGGTCTTGTACCCCGTCATGCTCGGTACCGGTTAGCTCTTTTGGATTTCTGATGCCGACAGTCCTCCTAGACTATGTCCGTCGCACCCTTCCAATGTTGCTGCCACCAGTCCCCGAATCCTCTGGTCCCGGACCACCGTCTGCGACCCAACCTCGGTCTAGCTCCCCGGGAGCTACTACTACAGCTCCTCACTCTTTGAGGGATTTCACTACTGTCCTACTTCCTCCCTCCCACCAGTCTGCCTGACCCCTAGGTGGGTGGCCTTATTACGCTTATCCAACCCACTGATGTGTCTGACAGGTCATCATGTGAGGTGTGATTGGGATTTGTGCTGATGTTAGTGACACTGGTTTCTTAGGAACCTGAAACCAGAGGGAGTAGATCCGGCACCCTTGGTAAGGATTGCAGTACCCTGTGGCACCCTGATATATTCAGGGGTGCCACATTCCCCCTTGGTGAAACGTAGCTTGTCCCCGAGCTACAGGACACACAGAGGTTTTATTGAACTGGAACTGAAAAAGGATAACATGTTATATTTTAGATATTCTTCCCACATAGGGGAGGCAATACAGTTAAACGTTTCTAAGTCACAGAGTCCAACAGTAAAACACTTGGGAATGCTACCGGTTGTAGCAGTAGTCGGAGACTCAGCCTACTCTGCTGCAGCTCCTTCCTGCGACAGTCCATTCCCATTGTCTCTTTTCCCTTCAACCCACCACCCAAAACACCTGAAACCCTGGTGCCACCGCTAGCCATGGTGTCGCACCAAGCCGTGTTCTTTGCAGTTTCCGTGGTGACAGGATTGAAGTCCTGATGGTTCAGGAGACGACTCTGGTAGGCACACAAAGTGCAACTATTTACAATAAGCACAACTTTGTGCTGGCTGCTGCCAGTCCTGCAGCCATGGTCCATTTCTAAAGCCTGCTTTACACGGTACGATCTATCGTGCAATTTCACGATCGATCGTACCCGCCTCCGTCATTTGTGCGTCATGGGCAATTAGTTGCCCGTGACGCAAAAAGTCGTTAACCCCCGTCACTCACACTTACCTGCTGTGTGACGTCGCTGTTGGTGGCGAACCTCCTCTTCCTAAAGGGGGAGGGACATTCAGCGTCACAGCGACGTCACACAGCGGCCGGCCAATAGAAGCGGAGGGGCGGAGGTGAGTGGGACTTAAACATCCCGCCCATCTCCTTCCTTCCGCATAGCCGGCGGGTGCCGCGGGACGGAAGTAAGGTGCTGTTCATCGTTCCTGGGGTGTCACACGGAGCGGCGTGTGCTACCCCGGGAACGATGAGCAACTGGCACCATTTTAATTAAACGAGATTATGAAACCGAGCGTCGAGTACACGACTCACAATTTGTGAGCGATACTGCATCGCTCGGAGGTGTCACACAGCCCGACGTCGCAAGCGATGCCAGATGTGCGTCACAAAAACCGTGACCCCAACGATCTATCGCATGATAGATCGTCTCTTGTAAAGCACCCTTAATACTAGGAGAGGGTAAAACAGGCTCCATGCACCGGGTGCAAAAATTATAAAACTTGCAAATCAGGTTACTTATTCGGGTAATTAGTATTTTCAACATTTTCAAACATTACTTATCATTTTCTAAGCATTAGATAACATAACACTGTAACGAGATAGCCAAGTTCCGCTATCATCACTCTCTGAATCTAAGTGGGGGCTGACCAAAATTGATACGGGTTGATCTCCTCAACTCTGGACTCCCTTCTAGCTCCTGTGGTGTGGCAGTGTCTGCCACAAGTTCCTCACTATTGGTGGCTGGTGTTGCTGGTAAGAGCCTACGTGTTCGTGGCAAAGGTATGGGTGCTACTCCAGGTGTGGGAATGGGTGCAGTGTCAGAAAATCCTTCCTGTTCTGGTTCTTCCACTGGTTGTGGGAATGTTATGACAGGGACAATCACTGCTCCATTGTACATAGGCTAATCTTCTGGGAAATCACCCAGGACGGTATGGATGGTTTTCTTTTTCCTCTTTTTTCCTCTCCACAACTTGAGGTTGAGGCTGAACTTCATCTTGAACTCTTAGGGGTTCTGGGCACTTCTTCAAGTGATCCCTGGAAATTGCAGATTTAGTCTTTCCTTGATCCTTGCTGATAAGACAAGTCTTCTGATTGTCAAAATTTGAGAGTTGTACTACATAGGCATCCTTTTCCCATTGGTCATCCAACTTGTGTAATTTCCTCTTTCTCTTCAATACTACTTCACCTGGTGAAAAGGGGGTAGCCCTCGTTTGACTGTTGAAGTTTTTTTCTTGTTTCTCTCTACTTTGATTCAGATTCTGTGCAACATACTCCTGGATTTGCTTGTATTGAATTTGGCGTTTTGAGTCCCAATCTGTAGCTGGTAAGTTAATTTCGGGAGATTCAACTTCCATCTCCAAGTCTACTGGTAACCTCCCAGGTCTGGCTCGCATGAGATAAGCAGGTGTAAATTTGGTGGAGCTCACCGGACCATTATTGTACATATCAACAAGATCTGGCAATTTTTCAGGCCACAGGTTCCGCTCCTCGAGTGGTAGAGTTTTCAACAGGTTGATAACTAAATGGTTCATCTTCTCACACATCCCATTTGTTGGTGCATGGTAGGGTGTAGTGCATATCTTCTTACATCTGTACAGGCTACAGAATTTCTTGAACATTTCAGCTTCAAAAGCGGGACTTTGGTCTGTGAGGACTTGGTCCGGTTAACCATGTGGTCTACAGAAATGTGCTTGGAAGACTTTTGCTGCTGTGCTGGCAAGTAGATCTCTGACAGGTACCACCACAGGAACCTTGAATAGTGATCCACCATCGTGAGTGCATAGGTATAACCACTCCTGCTTGGTATGAGCTTGACGTAGTCTAAAGCGACGATTTCCAACGGCTGGTTGGTGACTATTGGCTGTAGTGGTGCTCTCTGACTGGTGCTATCTTTCCTCCTCAACACGCAAGGACCGCAGTTTCTCCACCATTCCTCGATGGTGATCCTCATTTCGACCCAGTAAAACCGACTTCTTAGCAGCACCTCCAACTTCTTCCGATCCGAATGTCCAGCTCCATCGTGGTACGCTTCTAAGACTACTGGCACATACGATCTGCGTATCACTATCTGGCATACTCTCTCATGCATCTTGGGGTTAATGAGGCTTCTGCACAGCTTTCCTCGATGAAGATACAATCAGTTTCTTTCCTTCCACAATTTCTGTGCTTCCTCTGGAGCGGTTGGTTCAAGACTGGAATCAGCTTGGGCTATCAGTGCCTTGATTAATTTAACGGCAGGATCATTATCTTGCGCTTCTTGCCAACCATGATGGGGTAGCGGATTGAAGATTGCTTCCTGTTGATTACTGTGAGATTGAGGCTTCTCAGGCTGTCAGGGCGATGGAAAGTGGGCACTTTAATCTCCTCCAAGTCGTCTTCATCTCTCCTATCATGAGGCAGATGAGGCATCCTGGACAACACATCCGCATTGGCGTTCTTGCGACCAGCTCTAAACTTTATGGTGAAGTCGTAGTTCGCCAGCCGTGCTACCCAATGGTGCTCCAGCGCTCCAAGCCTCGCTCTGTCCAGGTGGATCAAGGGGTTGTTGTCTGTGTACACAGTGAATTTTGCAGAAGCCAAGTAGTGTTTAAATCTCTCCGTCATGGCCCAGACAAGTGCCAAGAACTCCAGCTTGAAAGAACTGTAATTCTCAGGATTCCTTTCTGTTGGACGGAGTTTTCTGCTGGCGTACGCCATCACCTTCTCTTTGCTATTCTGCACCTGGAATAAGACAGCTCCCAGTCCCACGTTGCTGGCATCTGTATTCAGCACAAAAGGAAGACCGTAATCGGGATATGCCAGCATTTCATCCACTGTTAGGGCTGACTTCATCCGTCTGAAGGAATCTTCTTGTTCCTCACCCCACGTGAATGGAGGACCAGAAGTCTTGCCATGCTTTGGTTGGCCAACTAGGAGATCTTGCAATGGAGCTGCCATTTTGGTGTAGCCCTTCACAAACCTTCGGTAGTACCCCATCAGACCCAGGAACTGCCGTACCTTCTTGACGGTATTGGGCCTTGACCAGTTCTGGATAGCTGTGATCTTCTCGGGATCTGGGGCCACACCCTTGGCGATAACCACATGTCCCAGGTACTGGACCTTAGGCTTTAGTAGGTGACACTTGGAAGGTTTTAGCTTCATCCCATAACTGGAAAGTGCTTCGAATACTCCCACCAGGTGGTCTAGATGCTCTGTGTATGTTTTGGAATATACGATTACATCATCCAGGTAAAGCAGGACAGTTTCGAAGTTGCAGTGGCCCAAGCAGCATTCCATGAATCTCTGAAACGTTCCCGGTACATTGCACAGCCCAAAGGGAATGCTGTTGAACTCGCATAATCCCATCGGGGTGGCAAAGGCAGTCTTCTCACGGTCCTCTTCAGCAACTGACACTTGCCAATAGCCACTGGTAAGGTCAAGGGTAGTGAAGTAATTTGCAGATTTCAATGCAGCCAGTGACTCTTCAATACAGGGTAGTGGATAGGCGTCCTTGTGGGTGATTTTATTGATTTGCCTGTAGTCCACGCACATCCTCATAGTGCCGTCCTTCTTCTTAACCAGAACCAGTGGAGCTGCCTAGGGGCTGCAACTATCCCTGATGACCCCCACCTCCTTCATATTCCTCAACATCTCCTTGGCACATTGATAGTGAGCGGGTGGTTTAGGCCTGTATCTTTCTTTGACTGGTGGATGTGCACCTGTGGGTATGTGATGTTGCACCCCTTGCACCCTCCCGAAGTCTAATGGATGTTTGCTAAAGACTTGTTCGTATTCCTGCACTACCCTGTAAACTCCTTGTTTCTGATGTAGAGGTGTGGAGTCAGTACCAACATGTAACTCCTGACACCATTTCTCGGTCTGACTCTGGGAGTTGTAACTGACGGACTGATCTGGTGTGCTTGAGGATTATACTGTGTGGATGGAATCTGCATCTACTGTGAACAATTTGGCAATAGTGGCATATCTGGGCAATTTAACCTCCTCCTCCCCGCAATTCAATACTCGCACGGGCACTCTTCCCTTACAGGCATCAACCACTCCTATGGCTGTCAAGACTGTGGGCCAGTATTCTGAGGGCAGGGACTCTACCACGTCCTGGTAATATTGTCCACAGGAGCCTACAGCTACCCTGCACCATATCATCATTTCACTCCGTGGGGGTACTACAAGGAGAGCTACATCCATCACCCACACGCCACTGATTTCTCCACCAGACAAATTTACCTGTTGCCACTGCAGGAGGGCTCGGATTTCCTGTTGCAGGACCCGCTATCGCCCTGCTCCTGCAGTCTCAGAGAGCTGTCGAAGTAAAAACAGTACTTCCCCCATAAAATTCTCAATGACATTTGTTCCCAAAATCATTTTAGGGTTCCGGTCACTAGGGTCATTCTGTACTACTATGAGTCCTTGACTAGAGATGAGCGAACCGGTCCCGGTTCGGCTCGAGGCCGGTTCGCCGAACGGGGGTCCCGTTCGAGTTCGGTTCGTCGAACGTTCGACGAACCGAACTCGAACGTATAGGCTATAATGGGAGGCAATCACAAACACATAAAAATGCATTATAAATGTACACAAACAGTTAATAAACATTGCCATAACACTTACCGGTCCTCGCGATCCCTTCTGCACTCTGTCTCCTGCCGCTATTCCATCCGATGATCGCTGAATCCTCCCGGTGACCTGCACTGCCAGCAGAGAAGCAGGACCTATCGTGACGTCAAAATAGCCATGTGACCAGTCACGTGGCTATTATCTCATTGGCTACAGACTGGTCACATGACTATGACACGTCATGTAGGACCTGCGAGTGCATCTCTCCGGTACACGGTGCACATATGTGTATCGCCGTGTACCGGCGACATGCTCTAGCACACGGTCGACTCCCCGTTCCGTTAGGGACCGGCTGACACAGCCGGTCATTAACGGAGATCACCGTTGCCATAGCAACGCAGTTAGCGGTGACGTCACCGCTAACCGCGGCTCCGGGAGCACCGTTGCTATGGTAACGCGTCTGTCAGCGTTACCGCTAGCAGCCAGCAGTGATCACTCACGGAGTGAAGGCTGCACGCTGCTTCCCGATTGTAGTGAGCATTGTAGTTAGGATGGAGGTTCCCCAGCCCCAAGTGATGCCCCTCACTACAATCGTCACTACTACTACACTAGAAAGAAAGAAGACAGAAGAGCAGGATCGTGGAGGGCTGACAGGGGTAATAAAGATGGAGTCTCTAATGTGTCTGTGTATTTATTTCTATTAAAGTATTTTTTCTCTGTGTGGTGTTTTTTTTTAACCCTTTATTGGAGATTCTTAATGGCCGGGTCAAACGTGCCTGACATTAAGAATCTCTGGCTTAATACTGGCTGGTAAAACAAAGCCAGTATTAACTCATGATTACCCAACAAGCCACCCGGCTCCAGGGCTGTTGGAAGAGTTGGATACAGCGCCAGATGATGGCGCTTCTATGAGAGCGCCATTTTCTGGGACGGCTGCGGACTGAAATCCGCAGCAGAGGCGCCCACAAACCTCGGGCTAACCTGTGCTGCGGATTCCAATCCCCAGCTGCCTAGTTGTACCCGGCTGGACACAAAAATAGGGCGAAGCCCACGTCATTTGTTTTTTAATTATTTCATGAAATAAGTGAAATAATTAAAAAAAACGGGCTTCCCTATATTTTTGGTTCCCAGCCGGGTACAAATAGGCAACTGGGGGTTGGAGGCAGCCCGTGGCTGCCAGCTGTACCTGGCTAGCATACAAAAATATGGCGAAGCCCACGTCATTTTTTTGGTGGGCAAAAAACTTCTGCATACAGTCCTGGATGGAGTATGCTGAGCCTTGTAGTTCTGCAGCTGCTGTCTGCTCTTCTCCATACAGACAGACAGCAGCTGCAGAACTACAAGGCTCAGCATACTCCATCCAGGACTGTATGCAGAAGTTTTTTGCCCCCTGAAAAAATTATGTGGCTTCGCCATATTTTTGTATGCTAGCCAGGTACAGCAGGCAGGTACGGCTGCCCCCAACCCCCAGTTGCCTATTTGTACCCGGCTGGGAACCAAAAATAAAGGGAAGCCCTTTTTTTATTATTTCATGAATTTCATGAAATAATTAGAAAACAAATGACGTAGGCTTTGCCCCATTTTTGTGTCCAGCCAGGTACAACTAGGCAGCTGGGATTGGAATCCGCACCACCGGTTGGCTTGAGCTTTCTGGGCCCCACTGCTGCGAATTGCAGTCTGCAGCCACCTCAGAAAATGGCATTTTCATAGAAGCGCCATCTTCTGGCGCTGTATCCAACTCTTCCAGCACCTGCCTGCTATACCTGGCTAGCATACAAAAATATGGCGAAGCTCACGTCCTTTTTTTGTAGCTTTTTGGCAAAAAAAAAAAAAAATGCTTCCCTGGATTTTCCATTGCCAGTGAAGGTAACACCAAGCAGTGGGGGTTAGCAGCCAGTAGCTGCTTGGATTACCCTTAGCTAGCAATACAAAAAATGCAGTGGGAGCTAACATATATTTTTTTTAATTATTTATTTAAATAACTAAAAATAAAATGGGCTTCCCTGTATTTTGATTGCTGGACATCACAGTGCTGTAAAAATAAATCTTTAAAAAAATGACGTAGCGCTCCGCGGTATTTTTGATTCTCAGCGCAGATAAAGCAGACAGCTATGGGTTGCCACCCCCATCTGCCTGCCGTTACCTTGGTTGGCAATCAAAATACAGGGAAGCCCATTAATTTTTTCTATTTAAAAAATAGTTAAAAAAAAAAAATTACGTTGGGTCCCCCCATTTTTGATAGCCAGCTAGGGTAAAGCAGACGGCTGTAGCCTGAAAACCACAGCTGGCAGCTTTACCGTGGTTGGGGATCCAATGTGGAGGTCCCCTCAGGCTCTTTTTTATAATTATTTTATAAATATTAATAATTACACAATAAAAGTAGGGGACCCCCCAAATTGGATCACCAGCCAAGGTAAAGCGGACAGCTGTGGTCTGGTATTCTCAGGGTGGGAAGGTCCATAGTTATTGGGCCTTCACAGCCTAAAAATAGCAGGCCGCAGGCACCCCAGACGTGGCGCATCCACTAGATGCGCCAATCCTGGCGCTTCACCCCAGCTCATCCCGTGCCCTGGTGCAGTGGCAAACGGGGTAATAAATCGGGTTGATACTAGCTGTAAAGTCACCTGAGATCAAGCCCAGCAGTTTGTGATGTCATGGCGTCTATTAGATACCCAACATCATAAACTGTCAGTACTAACAAAAACAAAAAATCGACAAAAGAAATTTATTTGAAAAAACAGTCCCCAAAACATTTCCTCTTTCACCAATTTATTGTAAGAAAAAAAATAAAGGGGTCCCACGACGACTCTGGACCGTCTAGAATATGGGGGGGAGACACTCAGGGAACGTATCCCCCATTTTCTAGGAGTGCGGACCCTTCATGTGAGGAGTGTGGGTGCAATGAATCTGCACTCACTCTCCCCGGGTCCACAGCAGCAGAGTCCATGTCGTAATGGTTGCTACCAAAGCTGCAATGCCCTGCTCATGAGGTAAGGGCATGCCTAATCAGGAGAACTACTGTAGAGGAAGCTCTGCTCACTGGTATATAGGTGCTCAGAGGTAATAATAGATAAAATTAGTGAGTAACCTCGGCACTCTATATCTCCCAGACTAAGTCAGTAAGTCACAACGGATAGTAATGCAAAATCACTCTTTATTGGTCCGTATTAAGAAAATTTTTTTTCATAAGCATATATGTTTTTGTCCAAAACAAGTTACAAATGACGTTTCGGCCTGAGCCTTCGTCAGATTGGACTTATCTGCATGTAATCATGAAAAATGACAATAATCAGTATCACATAAGAGTGAGAGAACAATAACATAAACTCGAACAATGTAGAGGTACAATTGGGATGCAGCAAAAAAATTGCAACACAGCAAGAAATGAAACACATGATACAAATGTCATAATACAGTACAAGGACAATATAGTAATGACAAATATGGGGTCAGAGTAGACTTAGACAGCTCTGGTACGAAAGAGATGTCAATCATAAAGTAACATGTGCAGTAGGTGTAGAGCTACACTATGCATGGCAGAGCTAATGGGTAGACCGACCATAGAAAAAGTAGAGAAAAAGTGGAGAAAAAGTGGAGAATAAGTGGAACATAAGAGGAGAAAAAGTGGAGAAAAAGTGGAGAAAAAAGTGGAGAAAAAGTGGAGAAAAAGTGGAGAAAAAGTGGAGAAAAAGTGGAGATTAAGAGGAGAAAAAGTGGAGAAAAAAGTGGAGAAAAAGTGGAGAAAAAGTGGAGCATAAGTGGAGAAAAAGTGGAGAAAAAGTGGAGAAAAAGTGGAGCATAAGAGGAGAAAAAGTGGAGAAAAAAGTGGAGAAAAAGTGGAGAAAAAGTGGAGCATAAGAGGAGAAAAAGTGGAGAAAAAGTGGAGAAAAAGTGGAGCATAAGAGGAGAAAAAGTGGAGAAAAAGTGGAGAAAAAGTGGAGCATAAGAGGAGAAAAAGTGGAGAATAAGAGGAGAAAAAGTGGAGAAAAAGTGGAGCATAAGAGGAGAAAAAGTGGAGAAAAAGTGGAGAAAAAGTGGAGAAAAAGTGGAGCATAAGAGGAGAAAAAGTGGAGATTAAGAGGAGAAAAAGTGGAGAAAAAGTGGAGAAAAAGTGGAGAAAAAGTGGAGAAAAAGTGGAGCATAAGAGGAGAAAAAGTGGAGAAAAAAGTGGAGAAAAAGTGGAGAAAAAGTGGAGATTAAGAGGAGAAAAAGTGGAGCATAAGAGGAGAAAAAGTGGAGAAAAAAGTGGAGAAAAAGTGGAGAAAGTGGAGAAAAAAATGGAGAAAAAGTGGAGAAAAAGTGGAGAAAAAGTGGAGAATAAGAGGAGAAAAAGTGGAGAAAAAGTGGAGAATAAGAGGAGAAAAAGTGGAGAATAAGTGGAGAAAAAAGTGGAGAAAAAGTGGAGAAAAAGTGGAGAAAAAGTGGAGCATAAGAGGAGAAAAAGTGGAGAAAAAGTGGAGAAAAAGTGGAGCATAAGAGGAGAAAAAGTGGAGAAAAAAGTGGAGAAAAAGTGGAGAAAAAGTGGAGCATAAGAGGAGAAAAAGTGGAGAAAAAGTGGAGAAAAAGTGGAGAAAAAGTGGAGCATAAGAGGAGAAAAAGTGGAGAAAAAGTGGAGAAAAAAGTGGAGAAAAAGTGGAGAAAAAGTGGAGAAAAAGTGGAGATTAAGAGGAGAAAAAGTGGAGAAAAAGTGGAGAAAAAGTGGAGCATAAGAGGAGAAAAAGTGGAGAAAAAAGTGGAGAAAACGTGGAGAAAACGTGGAGAAAAAGTGGAGAATAAGTGGAGAAAAAGTGGAGAAAAAGTGGAGCATAAGAGGAGAAAAAGTGGAGAAAAAAGTGGAGAAAACGTGGAGAAAAAGTGGAGAAAAAGTGGAGAAAAAGTGGAGCATAAGAGGAGAAAAAGTGGAGATTAAGAGGAGAAAAAGTGGAGAAAAAGTGGAGAAAAAGTGGAGAAAAAGTGGAGAAAAAGTGGAGCATAAGAGGAGAAAAAGTGGAGAAAAAAGTGGAGAAAAAGTGGAGAAAAAGTGGAGAAAAAGTGGAGATTAAGAGGAGAAAAAGTGGAGCATAAGAGGAGAAAAAGTGGAGAAAAAAGTGGAGAAAAAGTGGAGAAAGTGGAGAAAAAAATGGAGAAAAAGTGGAGAAAAAGTGGAGAAAAAGTGGAGAATAAGAGGAGAAAAAGTGGAGAAAAAGTGGAGAATAAGAGGAGAAAAAGTGGAGAATAAGTGGAGAAAAAAATGGAGAAAAAGTGGAGAAAAAGTGGAGAAAAAGTGGAGCATAAGAGGAGAAAAAGTGGAGAAAAAGTGGAGAAAAAGTGGAGAAAAAGTGGAGAAAAAGTGGAGAAAAAGTGGAGCATAAGAGGAGAAAAAGTGGAGAAAAAAGTGGAGAAAAAGTGGAGAAAAAGTGGAGCATAAGAGGAGAAAAAGTGGAGATTAAGAGGAGAAAAAGTGGAGAAAAAGTGGAGAAAAAGTGGAGAAAAAGTGGAGCATAAGAGGAGAAAAAGTGGAGAAAAAAGTGGAGAAAAAGTGTAGAAAAAGTGGAGAAAAAGTGGAGATTAAGAGGAGAAAAAGTGGAGCATAAGAGGAGAAAAAGTGGAGAAAAAAGTGGAGAAAAAGTGGAGAAAGTGGAGAAAAAAATGGAGAAAAAGTGGAGAAAAAGTGGAGAAAAAGTGGAGAAAAAGTGGAGAATAAGAGGAGAAAAAGTGGAGAATAAGTGGAGAAAAAAATGGAGAAAAAGTGGAGAAAAAGTGGAGAAAAAGTGGAGCATAAGAGGAGAAAAAGTGGAGAAAAAGTGGAGAAAAAGTGGAGCATAAGAGGAGAAAAAGTGGAGAAAAAAGTGGAGAAAAAGTGGAGAAAAAGTGGAGCATAAGAGGAGAAAAAGTGGAGAAAAAGTGGAGAAAAAGTGGAGCATAAGAGGAGAAAAAGTGGAGAAAAAGTGGAGAAAAAGTGGAGAAAAAGTGGTGCATAAGAGGAGAAAAAGTGGAGAAAAAGTGGAGAAAAAAGTGGAGAAAAAGTGGAGAAAAAGTGGATAAAAAGTGGAGAAAAAGTGGAGATTAAGAGGAGAAAAAGTGGAGAAAAAGTGGAGAAAAAGTGGAGCATAAGAGGAGAAAAAGTGGAGAAAAAAGTGGAGAAAACGTGGAGAAAACGTGGAGAAAAAGTGGAGAAAAAGTGGAGAAAAAGTGGAGAAAAAGTGGAGCATAAGAGGAGAAAAAGTGGAGAAAAAAGTGGAGAAAAAGTGGAGAAAAAGTGGAGAAAAAGTGGAGCATAAGAGGAGAAAAAGTGGAGATTAAGAGGAGAAAAAGTGGAGAAAAAGTGGAGAAAAAGTGGAAAAAAAGTGGAGAAAAAGTGGAGCATAAGAGGAGAAAAAGTGGAGAAAAAAGTGGAGAAAAAGTGGAGAAAAAGTGGAGAAAAAGTGGAGATTAAGAGGAGAAAAAGTGGAGCATAAGAGGAGAAAAAGTGGAGAAAAAAGTGGAGAAAAAGTGGAGAAAGTGGAGAAAAAAATGGAGAAAAAGTGGAGAAAAAGTGGAGAAAAAGTGGAGAATAAGAGGAGAAAAAGTGGAGAAAAAGTGGAGAAAAAGTGGAGAATAAGAGGAGAAAAAGTGGAGAATAAGTGGAGAAAAAAATGGAGAAAAAGTGGAGAAAAAGTGGAGAGAAAGTGGAGAAAAAAATGGAGAAAAAGTGGAACACCCTTTGGTACCTTTCATGTGGCACTAAGGGGTGCTTAGCTTTGTATTTAGCCAAAAAAATGAAAAAAAAATGACATAGGGTTCCCCCTAGTTTTGTAGCCAGCTAGGGTAAAGCAGACGGCTGCAGCCTGCAGACCACAGCTGGCAACCTCACCTTGGCTGGTAATCCAAAACTGAGGGCACCCCACGCTGTTATTTTAAATTAAATAAATAATTAAAAAAAAAAACACGTAGGGGTCCCCCAAAATTGGATCACCAGCCAAGGTAAAGCAGACAGCTGGGGCCTGATATTCTCAGACTAGGGAGGTCCATGGTTATTGGAATCTCCCCAGCCTAAAAATAGCAGGCCGCAGCCGCCCCAGAAATGGCGCATCCATTAGATGCGCCAATCCTGGTGCTTCGCCCCAGCTCATCCCGCGCCCTGGTGCGGTGGCAAACGGGGTAATATTTGGGGTTAATACCAGATGTGTAATGTCACCTGGCATCAAGCCCTGGGGTTGGTGAGGTCAGGCGTCTATCAGATACCCGACATCACCAACCCAGTCAGTAATAAAAAAAAAATAGACGACAAACACATTTTTATTTGAAAAAACACTCCCCAAAACATTCCCTCTTTAACCAATTTATTAGATTGAAAAACAAATCCAGGTCTGGTGTAATCCAAGGGGTTGCCATGACGATGCACACTGTCCCAGTCAATGAAGAGCAGGATGTTCCCCATTGGCTGGGAGAGCAGTGCAGTGACCTGAGCTAACATCAATGGGTCAGCCCAGGTCACTGCAGGGGGGTGACAAGTGCTGCTGTCAGTGAGGTACATTACCTGCGCTGATCTCCAGCACACTGACAGCCCCTGTCACTGAGGTCAATGACCGGCGCCTTCACATCAAGTATCGCGAGAGGTCCGTGACGTCACCGCCAGTGTCAGTCTCGGGTCGGAAGCGATAGGTGATGTGACAAGCGGCGGCCATGGAGGACAGTGACAGCGCTGAGGTCGGGATGGCGGGACTTCATCACCGCAGGTAAGCCGAGCGAGCGAGCGAGCGAGCGGGCGGGCGGGCGGGGGGGGGGGGGTGGATGTGTGTGTGTGTGTGTGTTTGTGTATGTGTATGTATGTGTACATGCCGCGGGCAGGAGGGGGTGGAGCGAGCTGAGCGGGTGTTACGGTTGCTGCGAGCACTGGAGACTAAGTCCAGATTTCTTGCTACTGCACATGTGCGAGCACTGGAGACTAAGTCCAGATTTCTTGCTACTGCACATGTGCGAGCGCTGGAGACTAAGTCCAGATTTCTCGCTACTGCACATGTGCGAGCGCTGGAGACTAAGTCCAGATTTCTTGCTACTGCACATGTGCGAGCGCCGGAGACTAAGTCCAATCTTGGAGCCATTGCACATGTGCGGGTGACATCATCGCTGACACGAGGTCACATGTCTCTGACACCTTCTATGCCGATTGGTCGCTGGTCATGTGCTTGTGACGTCTTGCTCGGTGATAGGCCAGCATGACGTCACTCCTGTCGTTCTGGCAGCGGATTGGCTCTGGTGTCCTCCATCTTGGATGAGGCACAGAGTCTATATAAGACCCTGACACACGCCGCATGGTGCTCAGTCCTCTTGGTTCATGCATATGAGTAGACGCTCTGTGCGCGTTCCTCTAGGCATTCCTCTGTCTATGCTAGGTGAGCGCTACCGGCAGGGTAGCGTTCTTATACCTTACAGCTTCGGCTGCTGTCCGTATCCTTACCTCTTAGGGGAGCGGACATAGGCAGGTGCCTGAGGCACATGGTCTGGCTGGGCCTTGTGATTCTACTCGTAGGTGGACGTTGCCGTTAGGGTAACGTTCCTTATACTGCGTCTGGCAGTTGTTCGTATCCTCGCACACTAGGGGAGCGAACAGAGGTAGGAGCTTTGTGCGGCTTACGCTGCTGTTCGTCTCTTTTGCACCACTAGAAGAGCGGACCTAGGCAGGTGCCATATCTAGTGGTTCGTGTCCTCGCACACTAGTGGAGCGAACGCAGGTAGGAGCTTTGTGCGGCTTACGCTGCTGTTCGTCTCTTTTGCACCACTAGAAGAGCGGACCTAGGTAGGTGCCATTTCGCACACATTGCCTTTGTCTCTGTGATTATTAACAGAGATCATTCCACACACCCTCCAAGTAAGGGAGGAATTGCTTTACTTACTTATTATATCCTTCTGTGAGTTAACAGAGGTATTGCACTCTGCCATAGTCTGCAGCAAAGTCTTTGCACGGTGGACCCTGACTGTCTGATACTCCTTTCAGTTATTATCAGACAGCTCCCCGTAACATTAGGACTGAGCCAAGGGTCTGGCAGTTATGGCAGAATATCAGCAGTTACACCGTTACATACAAGTACTTGAGTCACGGCTCAAGAGTATAGAGGATAAACCTCAGACCATGGTGACATCTGCACATGATCCTCGACTTGCTCTGCCAAACAGATATTCTGGCGATGCCAGATCATGTCGTGGTTTCATTAGTCAGTGTCAGATACACCTAGAGGTCAACTCTTCTCGCTTCTCTACGGAGAGGTCCAGAGTAGGCTTTATCATCTCCTTACTTCAGGACAAAGCCTTAGAATGGGCGACTCCCCTATGGGAGCGCTCTGATGTGGTTACTCTGAGACATCAAGACTTTCTTGATGCTCTTAAGGTGGTATTCATGGGTCCGCAGGTTACCCATGATGCGGCCCTGAGACTGTTAGATCTATCTCAGGGTTCGTTATCCACTAGTTCTTATGCCATTGCTTTTAGAACTCTGGTGGCAGAACTAGATTGGCCAGAGAAGGTGTTGATTCCTATCTTCTGGAGAGGGTTGGCAGGCTATGTCAAGGATGCCCTTGCTACTCGTGAGGTCCCTGCTTCTCTGGAGGACTTGATCACAGTAGCAACGAGGATCGATGTACGCCATAAGGAACGTAGACTCGAGGTCTCTTCCTCACGCCCTAAGCATCGGGCTATTCCAGTTGTTGAGGGTCCACTACCATCTTCCTCAGCATCTGAAACATCTCCCACTCCTATGGAGTTAGGTCATACGTCCTCCAGACTACGCAAGTCTGGTCCTCCTATATGTTACGTATGTCGTCAGGCTGGGCACTATGCCAACAAGTGTCCTAGTCGTCAGGGAAACTCCCTGGCCTAGTAACCATTAGAGGGGGGTTACTAGAGACGTCTTCTGCACCCTCTAAGTGTTGTATCCCAGGTCAGCTCTCGTTATCTGAGAATACATGGCCTATTATGGCTTTTGTGGATTCCGGAGCTGACGGGATTTTTGTGTCCTCAGGATTTGTAAAGGGACACAATATTCCCTCTATCATGTTAGAGGCGCCTATTCCTGTCCGTGTTGTTAATGGAACTATGTTGTCTGACTCCATTACATTGAGGACAGTTCCCTTGCGCCTTTCCCTGTCTCAGGGTCACATAGAGGAGATTTCTTTTCTTGTTTTGCCTGAGGGTATAGACGACGTCCTTCTGGGTCTTCCATGGCTTCGGACTCATGCTCCTCACATTGACTGGGAGTCTGACAGCATTATTAGTTGGGGTTCGAAATGTCAGTCCCGATGTCTTCCCTTACCACCTAAGGTCGTTGCGGTTGCATCAACTGATCTCTCTCCCATACCTACACCCTATTTGGATTTCGCTGACGTGTTCTCCAAACAGGGTGCTGAGGTTCTTCCACCCCATAGGCCGTATGACTGTGCCATAGACCTTATCCCAGGTTCGGTTCCACCTAAAGGCAGGGTTTACCCCCTGTCGATACCTGAGTCGGAGGCCATGTCGACCTATATAAGAGAGAGTTTAGAGAAGGGGTTCATTCGTAAGTCTGTCTCTCCCGCGGGAGCTGGGTTTTTCTTTGTTCGGAAGAAAGAGGGTGATTTGCGTCCCTGCATAGATTACAGGGGTCTCAACGCAATCACAATAAAGAACAAATACCCATTACCTTTAATTTCGGAGCTCTTTGACAGACTGAGAGGAGCTCAAGTTTTTACGAAGTTGGATCTGCGGGGTGCGTATAACTTGGTACGAATTCGAAAGGGTGACGAATGGAAGACCGCTTTTAACACCCGAGACGGTCACTATGAATACCTCGTCATGCCTTTTGGGTTATGTAATGCACCCGCAGTATTTCAGGACTTCGTAAACGATGTGTTCAGGGATTTACTGTTATCCTCAGTAGTGGTGTATCTGGACGACATCCTGATTTTTTCTCCTGATCTGGAGACTCATCGTCAGGATGTCGTTCGTGTCCTTTCCCGTTTAAGGGAGCACTCATTGTTTGCTAAACTCGAGAAATGTGTATTCGAGCAGTCCTCATTGCCTTTTTTGGGTTACATTATCTCACAAGAGGGTCTGGCTATGGATCCTGCGAAGCTCTCTGCTGTCCTGCAATGGTCCGAACCTCATTCCTTGAAGGCGGTGCAACGCTTCTTAGGATTCATAAATTATTACAGGCAGTTCATACCCCATTTTTCTACTTTGGTGGCCCCTTTGGTGGCCTTGACTAAGAAAGGTGCTAATCCCAAAGCCTGGTCTACTGAGACATCTCAGGCTTTTGAGGCAGTAAAAAGACACTTTTCAACTGCTCCCGTTCTTCAAAGACCCGATGAGAATAAGCCCTTCCTCTTAGAGGTTGATGCCTCTTCAGTGGGTGCTGGTGCGGTCTTGTATCAAAAGAACGGTGCAGGTAGAAAAAGGCCGTGTTTCTTCTTTGCTAAAACCTTTTCACCGGCAGAGAGAAACTATACCATTGGGGATAGGGAACTGCTCGCCTTGAGATTAGCCTTGGAAGAGTGGCGTCACTTGCTGGAAGGAGCGAAACATCCTTTCCAGGTCTATACAGACCATAAGAATCTGACGTACTTACAAACCGCTCAGCGTCTGAATCCTCGCCAAGCCCGCTGGTCCTTGTTTTTCTCCCGCTTTCACTTCTCCATCAACTATCTGTCTGGGAGTAAGAATAACAAGGCAGACGCCCTGTCTCGCTCTATGCTTTCTACCCAGGAAGAGATTGACGAACCTCGTCTTATCCTTCCCTCCAGGGTTTTTCATACGCTCTCCCCTGTGACGTTAGACCAAATCCCACCGGGCAAGACCTTTGTTCCACCTGATCGACAGAATGATATACTGTCGTGGGCCCACACCTCAAAGGTGGGTGGGCATTTTGGTATTAGGCGGACACGAGAGTTACTGGAGAGGTGGTATTGGTGGCCACACTTAGCCAGCCACGTCAAGAGATATGTCGGTTCCTGCTACTCGTGTGCTCGCAACCGTCCATTACGGCAGAGACCGGCTGGGCTCTTGCATCCTTTACCAGTGCCAGATAGACCATGGGAGGTGGTAGGCATGGACTTTGTGGGTGATCTTCCATGTTCACAGGGACATAGATTTGTGTGGGTCATTACGGACCATTTCTCCCGGATGGTTCATCTCGTACCGTTATCGAGAATCCCATCTTCCAGGGTACTAGCCAAACTATTCCTCAAGCATGTCTTTAGGCTTCACGGGATGCCAGATCGTATCATTTGTGATAGAGGCCCGCAATTTACTTCCCGTTTCTGGCGAGATCTTTGTAGCCTTCTGCAAATTGAGTTGAATCTCTCTTCGGCATACCATCCGGAGACTAATGGTTTGGTTGAACGTACCAATCAATCTATGATTATATACCTTCGACACTTTGTTGCTGAGAACCACGATAACTGGTCCTCCCTCCTACCCTGGGCAGAATTTGCCCTTAACAATTCGCTGGCTGAGGCCACTGGGCAGACACCGTTCGTACTCAATAATGGGCAACACCCTAGGGTACCAGTACCGTTTCCCGCTGCTGCACCTCCTCCTCTTGTGGCCGACTGGGCAACTAATGCCAGAGAGGTTTGGGATCGGACTCAAGAGTCGATCCAAGCAGCTAAGGACCGTATGAAGACGGTGTCCGATCGGTTTCGTCGCCCGGCTCCTGTCTTTTCTCCAGGGGACTTTGTGTGGCTCTCTGCAAAACACGTGAGACTTAGAGTGAGCTCTGTCAAATTTGCTCCTCGCTTCCTGGGTCCTTATGAGGTTCTTCGACAGGTAAATCCTGTAGTCTATCAATTGAAGTTACCTGTCCATCTTAGGATTCATGACAAATTCCATGTCTCACTGCTAAAGCCGGCTATTTTACCTCACGCTCGTGAAGTGCACTCTCCTGCCTCTGATTCCTCTCGCTCTAGCTATGAGGTACGAGCCATAGTTGGTTCTAAGATGGTTAGAGGGCGCAGGTTCTTCTTGATAGATTGGGAGGGCTATGGTCCGGAACATCGCTCTTGGGAGCCTGAGGAGGCTGTCCATGCTCCCGACTTAGTTGCCGATTACCTGCGTCGCCGGGAGGGGGGCCCTTGAGGGGGAGGTACTGTTACGGTTGCTGCGAGCACTGGAGACTAAGTCCAGATTTCTTGCTACTGCACATGTGCGAGCACTGGAGACTAAGTCCAGATTTCTTGCTACTGCACATGTGCGAGCGCTGGAGACTAAGTCCAGATTTCTTGCTACTGCACATGTGCGAGCGCTGGAGACTAAGTCCAGATTTCTTGCTACTGCACATGTGCGAGCGCCGGAGACTAAGTCCAATCTTGGAGCCATTGCACATGTGCGGGTGACATCATCGCTGACACGAGGTCACATGTCTCTGACACCTTCTATGCCGATTGGTCGCTGGTCATGTGCTTGTGACGTCTTGCTCGGTGATAGGCCAGCATGACGTCACTCCTGTCGTTCTGGCAGCGGATTGGCTCTGGTGTCCTCCATCTTGGATGAGGCACAGAGTCTATATAAGACCCTGACACACGCCGCATGGTGCTCAGTCCTCTTGGTTCATGCATATGAGTAGACGCTCTGTGCGCGTTCCTCTAGGCATTCCTCTGTCTATGCTAGGTGAGCGCTACCGGCAGGGTAGCGTTCTTATACCTTACAGCTTCGGCTGCTGTCCGTATCCTTACCTCTTAGGGGAGCGGACATAGGCAGGTGCCTGAGGCACATGGTCTGGCTGGGCCTTGTGATTCTACTCGTAGGTGGACGTTGCCGTTAGGGTAACGTTCCTTATACTGCGTCTGGCAGTTGTTCGTATCCTCGCACACTAGGGGAGCGAACAGAGGTAGGAGCTTTGTGCGGCTTACGCTGCTGTTCGTCTCTTTTGCACCACTAGAAGAGCGGACCTAGGCAGGTGCCATATCTAGTGGTTCGTGTCCTCGCACACTAGTGGAGCGAACGCAGGTAGGAGCTTTGTGCGGCTTAAGCTGCTGTTCGTCTCTTTTGCACCACTAGAAGAGCGGACCTAGGTAGGTGCCATTTCGCACACATTGCCTTTGTCTCTGTGATTATTAACAGAGATCATTCCACACACCCTCCAAGTAAGGGAGGAATTGCTTTACTTACTTATTATATCCTTCTGTGAGTTAACAGAGGTATTGCACTCTGCCATAGTCTGCAGCAAAGTCTTTGCACGGTGGACCCTGACTGTCTGATACTCCTTTCAGTTATTATCAGACAGCTCCCCGTAACAGCGGGAAAGTGTGGGCTTCCTGCACGTAACTAAGATAAACATCGGGTTACTAACCAAAGCGCTTTGCTTGGATACCCGATGTTTATCTTGGTTACCAGCTTGTGGCAGGCTGCCAGCGATGGCTCCTGCTCACTGTAGCTGTAAAAAGCCCTGCTTTTTGCTGCTAGAACCGTTCTCGAACGTATCTAGAACTATCGAGCTTTTAGCAAAAAGCTCGAGTTCTAGTTCGATCTCGAACAGCCCCAAAAATCACTCGAGCCTAGAACTGGAGAACCACGAACCACGAACCGCGCTCAACTCTATCCTTGACGTTCTAACTCTACTCGGGCCACCTTAATGGTCACCTCCTTGAACCCGATTTGAGTCACTGGTAACCCATTGATGGTAATGCCATGAGCCGACAGGGGCAATTCATCATCTGACCAAAACGTTTTATACAGTGCATGGGGTATAGTTGTTACCTGCCTCCCACATACTGCTCTCACCAGTCCACAGGGCCTTGTTGGTCTATTCTTGGGGATTGTCCCTTGGCCCCAGGGGTTGCCCGTTTAAAGGACAGTACCGGGCATAATGGCCAGTCATATTACACTTATAGCAAATAACTTGTCCATACTGGTCTCGGTTCCTTCCTCTGTACATCGAGGTCCTTCCTCTCATCCAGGGAACATCCTCCGGGCAGTCAGCGAGCTGGATCTTCTCCGCCAGCTTGGTCTTTGGCTGGAGCTGTATCACCTTTAGGATTCTGGCAACGTTGTTGTTCAACTGCTGTATCTGTGAAGATAAATCACTGGAAACACCCGAAGGCACTGCTGGAGGTTTTGGCTCTGGCAATGCTAGGGCAGGAGGCTGCACCTGTAGAGGAGAGGTGTCGGCTTGCCAAGACGGTGGGAGAGAGTCAGTAGCCTCCGGAGGTTGCAAAGCCTTGATGGCCTGGTCCTTTAAAATGGCAAAGTCAAGTTCAGGATGTTCCAGGGCCCACAGCCGTAGCTGCTTGCGGTCCACCACTGACCACAGGCCCTGCAGGAACTGCTCGACAAGCATCCTATTCCCCTCCTGCTCACTGATGGTATTGACCAGTTTCAAAGTCCGCAGCGCCGCTTGCAGCTTTAAGGCATAGTGTCTAATGCTGTCCTGGGGCGCTGTTTGCAACTGTAAAATCTCATCCTCAGCTCAGCCTCAGTGTGGGTCTCAAAAGCGTTTTTTAGTCTTTCAAAAATGGCGGTTACCGAGACCCGGTCCAGATCTGTCCAGGTTTCCACCTCCAGCTCGGCTGCGCCTGTTAACTGACCGAGTACCACAGACGCTCGCTGCCGGCCGGTCATCGCATACATATCCAGGACAGTGCAGATCTTCCTCTTGAATCTCTGCAGGGCGTCAGGTTGGTCATCATACTGGGGAAACCAGGAGGCACCCGGCACATAAGGTAAGGTGATCGGCATTGACGCGGCCACTTCAGCCTCGGGCGCTACCGCTCGTGCAGCTGGAGCTGCTCCCGCTGCATCTGCATTGCCTTGATCTGGCAGGGGAAGCGCGGCTACGCTCCTATCATCCGACACCGACATCTTCCTGTGACCCCTTGGTTTTCGTCACCAACCTCTCTGGAACAGGGGATCTCTGGGAACTTACTGGTCCGGCCACTACCGGTTTCCGGCCGCGCTTTCGTATGGATGATGGCGCAGTTGTTGTTTTTAGGCGCCAAAATGGTGGGCAAGATGGCGGCAATTCAAACGGACAGACACAGCACAGTTTGAACAATTCTGGAAGGCGCACGTCACCCGGGTTAGTGGGTCCAGTCCTTATCTTGTTCGTGACACCAGAAAGAATTAGAGGTGTGCCGTCCCAGTGCAGACCGGAGGTCCGGACCCGGGCTCGGCAGACACTCCGATCCTTGAAAGGGAATTATTTACAGGGGAGAAATTCGTGACGCCACCTGCTGACCGTGGTAATAGGAGCACCGCAGCTGCTGGAAGGAGTACCGAGGCAGATGGTGTGGAGCAGCAAGGTGTCAGTACCTCTGCAGGTAGGGAAGGCCCCGGCCTCTGGGGTTTTTTGTGAGATGTTTGGGAGCGCAGGGTGCAGGGGAACCAGGGTACTCACTGCAGGTAGTCATGGTGCTGGATGAGGATTATAAAGCAGACACTCACAATGAAGATAAACCAAAGACTCTGTGCATCACAGTCTCTACTGAGTAGCCCGTCCAGGTGTCCGCTCCCACCGGTGTCATTGGGTAATCCGGAGCTGCCTCCTTGCACAAGTTAGTTCTCTGTGTGGCCCCTTGGCTTGTTGAGGCCCCCCGCTCACTATGTTTTTAGTGTAGCTGTGCTCTTGATGGCTGGCACTTGGGATTTTAGGGGGTCGCTTTACTGGAAAGCCCTTTCTCTCACGGTTTGCTGTCGCCTTCAATCTTTGAGCTCCTAGGTAAGTTTATAAAGAGACTCTCCCTCCCAGGTTAATTATCAGGACGATAAATTGGCTCCTGACCTAGGGTCCTGTACCCCATCATGCTCAGTACCGGTTAGTTCTTTTGGATTTCTGATGCCAACAGTCCTCCTAGACTATGTCCGTCGCACCCTTCCAGTATTGCTGCCACCAGTCCCCGACTCTTCTGGTCCCTGACCAGGGCCGTATTTGCCACTAGGCACCTGTGGTCCCGTGCCTAGGGCGGCACGTTGCGGGGGGCGGCACTTGCTGGCAGCAAAAAAAAAAAAATTTATATAAATTTTTTTTTTTTTTTTTCCATCCCCGCCCCCCGTCCCTCCCTCCGTTACACTCGGCTGTGTTCGGGGGGGGGGGGTTGAGAGGGAGGGGAGGCGCACTTCTGTCTATTTAAATACATGGCGGGCGCCAGGCATGGTGAGCTGATTAACCCCGGAAGTTCCATCGCCTTCACTTCCGGGGTCAGAGGCGCGCGGGCGCGACAATCAGCTGACTGCCCCGTGCTGCAGCGTCCAATGCTGCAGACGACACACGCCGCGGAGGAGGACGCGTCTGCAGCTGGAGCAAGCCAGAAGAGGAGCCAGCCAGAGCAGGGCGGCGGGCACCGGAGCAGATAAGGCAGAGGCAGAGCCTAGAATGTATGGGCTCCTTACAGGTTAGTTGATGATCGTTGCGATGCCTTTTTCCACTATAATCATGCAAGGGGAGGCTTGGGGGAAAGAGGCTGAGGCTGGGGGAGGCTGGGAAGAGAGAGAGGCTGGTCAGAGAAAGAGGCTGAGGCTGGGGGAGGCTGGGAAGAGAGAGAGGCTGGGCAGAGAAAGAGGCTGAGGCTGGGGGGAGGCTGGGAAGAGAGAGAGAGGCTGAGGCTGGGAAGAGAGAGATTTAGGCTGGGGGGAGGCTGGGAAGAGAGTGAGGCTGGGGGGAGGCTGGGAAGAGAGGCTGAGTCTGGGGGGAGAGAGGCTGAGGCTGGGGGAGAGGGAGGCTGGGGGGAAAGATGCTGAGGCTGGCGGGAGAGAGAGGCTGAGGCTGGGGGGAGAGAGAGGCTGAGGCTGGGGGGAGAGAGGCTGAGGCTGGGGGGAGAGAGGCTGAGGCTGGGGGTGAGGCTGGGGGAAGAGAGAGGCTGAGGCTGGGGGGGAGGCTGGGGGGAGAGAGAGGCTGAGGCTGGGGGGGAGGCTGGGGAGAGGGAGAGGCTGAGGCTGGGGAGGAGAGAGGCAGATGCTGGGGGAGGCTGGGAGGAGAGAGACTGATTCTGGGGGAGGCTGATGCTGAGGGAGGCTGATGCTGGGGGAGGCTGGGAGGGGGAGGGTTGGAGGAGGGAAGCTGATGCTGAGGGAGAGTTGGAGGAGGGAGGCTGATGCTGGGGGAGGCTGGGAGGAGGGAGGCTAATGCTGGGGGAGGCTGGGAGGAGGGAGGCTAATGCTGGGGGAGGCTAGGAGGAGGGAGGCTGATGCTGGGGGAGGTTGGGAGGAGGGAGGCTGATGCTGAGGGAGGCTGGGAGGAGGGAGGCTGATGCTGGGAGGAGGGAGGCTGATGCTGGGGGAGGCTGATGCTGAGGGAGGCTGATGCTGGGGGAGGCTGGGAGGGGGAGGGTGAGGCTTGGAGGAGGGAAGCTGAGGGAGGAGGGAGGCTGATGCTGGGGGAGGCTGGGAGGAGGGAGGCTGATGCTGGGGGAGGCTGGGAGTAGGGAGGCTGATGCTGGGGGAGGCTGGGAGTAGGGAGGCTGAGGCTGGGGGAGGCTGGGAGGAGGGAGGCTGAGGCTGGGGGAGGCTGGGAGGAGGGAGGCTGAGGCTGGGGGAGGCTGAGGCTGGGGGAGGCTGAGGCTGGGGGAGGCTGATGCTGGGGGAGGCTGGGAGCAGGGAGCCTGATGCTGGGGGAGGCTGGGAGGAGAGAGGCTGATGCTGGAGGAGGCTCATGCTGGGGGAAGATGGGAGGAGAGAGGCTGATGCTGGGGTAAGCTGGGAGCAGGGAGGCTGATGCTGAGGGAGGCTGGGGGGACAGAGGCTGATGCTGAGGGAGGCGGAGGGAGGCTGAGGGAGGAGGGAGGCTGATGCTGGGGGAGGCTGGGTGGAGGGAGGCTGATGCTGAGGGAGGCTGGGAGGAGGGAGGCTGATGCTGGGGGAGGCTGATGCTGAGGGAGGCTGATGCTGGGGGAGGCTGGGAGGGGAGGGTGAGGCTTGGAGGAGGGAAGCTGAGGGAGGAGGGAGGCTGATGCTGGGAGGAGGGAGGCTGATGCTGGGGGAGGCTAGGAGGAGGGAGGCTGATGCTGGCAGGAGGGAGGCTGATGCTGGGGGAGGCTAGGAGGAGGGAGGCTGATGCTGGGAGGAGGGAGGCTGATGCTGGGGGAGACTAGGAGGAGGGAGGCTGATGCTGGGAGGAGGGAGGCTGATGCTGGGGGAGGCTAGGAGGAGGGAGGCTGATGCTGGGAGGAGGGAGGCTGATGCTGGGGGAGGCTAGGAGGAGGGAGGCTGATGCTGGGAGGAGGGAGGCTGATGCTGGGGGAGGCTAGGAGGAGGGAGGCTGATGCTGGGAGGAGGGAGGCTGATGCTGGGGGAGGCTAGGAGGAGGGAGGCTGATGCTGGGAGGAGGGAGGCTGATGCTGGGGGAGGCTGATGCTGGGGGAGGCTGATGCTGGGGGAGGCTGATGCTGAGGGAGGCTGATGCTGGGGGAGGCTGATGCTGGGGGAGGCTGATGCTGAGGGAGGCTGATGCTGAGGGAGGCTGATGCTGGGGGAGGCTGGGAGGAGGGAGGCTGATGCTGGGGGAGCCTGGGAGGAGGGAGGCTGAGGCTGGGGGAGGCTTGGAGGAGGGAGGCTGAGGCTGGGGGAGGCTGGGAGGAGGGAGGCTGAGGCTGGGATAGGCTGGGAGGAGGGAGGCTGAGGCTGGGGGAGGCTGGGAGGAGGGAGGCTGAGGCTGGGGGAGGCTGGGAGGAGGGAGGCTGAGGCTGGGGGAGGCTGGGAGGAGAGAGGCTGATGCTAGGGGAGGCTGGGAGGAGGAGGGGGAGGCTTGGAGGAGGGAGGCTGATGAGGAGGGAGGCTGATGCTGGGGGAGGCTGGGAGGAGGGAGGCTGGGAGGAGAAAGGCTGATGCTGGGGGAGGCTGGGAGGAGAGAGGCTGATGCTGGGGGAGGCTGGGAGGCTGATGCTGGGGGAGGCTGGGAGGCTGATGCTGGGGGAGGCTGATGCTGGGGGAGGCTGGGAGGCTGATGCTGGGGGAGGCTGATGCTGGGGGAGGCTGGGAGGAGGGTGGGGGAGGCTAGGAGGAGGGTAGCTGATGCTGTGGGAGGCTGGGAAGAGGGTGGCTGATGCTGTGGGAGGCTGGGAAGAGGGTGGCTGATGCTGGGGGAGGCTGGGAAGAGGGAGGCTGATGCTGGGGCAGGCTGGGAAGAGGGTGGCTGATGCTGGGGGAGGCTGATGCTGGGGGAGGCTGATGCTGGGGGAGGCTGGGAAGAGGGAGGCTGATGCTGGGGGAGGCTGGGAAGAAGGAGGCTGATGCTTGGGGAGGCTGGGAAGAGGGAGGCTGATGCTGGGGGAGGCTGGGAGGAGGGAGGCTGATACTGGGGCAAGCTGGGAGCAGGGAGGCTGATGCTGGGGGAGGCTGGGAGGAGAGAGGCTGATGCTGGGGGAGGCTGGGAGGGGGAGGAGGGAGGCTGATGCTCTGGGAGGCTGATGCTGGGGGAGGCTTGGAGGAGGGGGGCTGGGAGGAGGGAGGCTGATGCTGGGGGAGGCTGGAAGGAGGGAGGCTGATGCTGGGGGAGGCTGGGAGGAGGGAGGCTGATGCTGGGGGGAAGCTGGGAGCAGGGAGGCTGATGCTGGGGGAGGCTGGGAGGAGAGAGGCTGATGCTGGAGGAGGCTCATGCTGGGGGAGGCTGGGAGGAGACAGGCTGATGCTGGAGAAGGCTCATGCTGGGGGAGGATGGGAGGAGAGAGGCTGATGCTGGGGTAAGCTGGGAGCAGGGAGGCTGATGCTGAGGGAGGCTGGGGGGAGAGAGGCTGATTCTGGGGGCAGCTGGGGGGAGAGAGGCTGATGCTGGGGGAGAGGCTGCTGCTGGAGGCGGGGGGAGAGAGGCTGCTGCTGGGGGAATGGAAGAGAGGGGCCAATGCTAGAGACAGATGACAAGGGTTAAGGGATAGAGCAATGACAATATCAATGGGGGGAGTGTAAGGACTCAGAATAAGAGGGGGGCAGCATTGGGAGCTCATTATGGAGAAGGGGCAGCATGTGTGGGCTCAGTATGGAGTGGAACAATGTAGGGGAGTCAATATCAAGAGTGGGGTAGTGTGTGTGGGGGGGGTCTCAGCATAAGTGTTAGTGTGGTGGTCTTAGTATGATGAGTGGGGCAGCATGGAGATGTCATTATGGAAAAGAGGAAGGCAGCATTAGGAGCTCATGGAGAGGGGCAGCATGCATGGGACACTGTGAGGAGGTGGCAGCATGCACGGAACACTGTGAGGAGGGGGCAGCATGCATCGGACACTGTCAGGAGGGGGCAGCATGCATGGGACACTGTGAGGAGGGGGCAGCATGCATGGGACATTGTGAGGAGGGGGCAGCATGCATGGGACATTGTGAGGAGGGGGCAGCATGCATGGGACATTGTGAAAAGGGGGCAGCATGCATGGGACACTGTCAGGAGGGGGCAGCATGCATGGGACATTGTGAGGAGGGGGCAGCATGCATGGGACATTGTGAGGAGTGGGAAGCATGCATGGGACATTGTGAGGAGGGGGCAGCATGCATGGGACATTGTGAGGAGGGGGCAGCATGCATGGGACATTGTGAGGAGGGGGCAGTATGCATGGGACACTGTGAGGAGGGGGCAGCATGCATGGGACACTGTGAGGAGGGGGCAGCATGATGTGAGGTCAATGTGCAGATCATATTTCATAATTGAGGAAGGTGTGGTGGGTATAATTTATAAGGGAGGGTAGTGTGTAGTTTATTAGGGGCAGTGTGACAGTCACAGTATATAAGTGGGGACGGTGGGAATATTTTATACTCATGCTATGTTTTGATGTGCCTGTGGTGATCCCCATTGGGGGGGGGTGGTAGTGCCCTTCATTTCTCATTGATACTTTTTCAAGTGTTTTACAAAGTAGATCTGCCTTAAACAGATGTCGTGTGCGAAAACTCAGTTTTACGTTGTCACTAAGGGGCGCGACCACTTAAAGTGCCTAGGGCAGCACGAAGGCAAAATACAGCCCTGTCCCTGACCACCGTCTGCGACTCAACCTCGGTCTAGCTCCCCAGGAGCTACTACTCCAGCTCCTCACTCTTTGAGGGCTTTCACTACTGTCCTACTTCCTCCCTCCCACCAGTCTGCGTGACCCCTAGGTGGGTGGCCTTATTCCGCTTATCCAACCCAATGGTGTGTCTGACAGGTCATGATGTGAGGTGTGATTGGGATTAGTGCTGATGTTCGTGACACCGGTTTCTTAGGAACCTGAAACCAGGGGGGTAGAACCTGCACCCTTGGTAAGGATTGCAGTATCCTGTGACACCTTGATATATTCAGGGGTGCCACACAGGAAACACAGTTTGAGTGAAGGAGGACACAAAGGGAAGCTTGTCCTGCCAACCCTACCGCTGTACAAGGGACTATGCACAGCTGAGCAACATGGACTTAAGTGAGGTGGCCTGAGAACTGTGTAGACCTCATGGTGTCCTCACTTATTAAAAAGGAGGGAGAGGTTGTGATGGTGGGATATTGTGGGTTATGTACCATTTTGTGTGGGTTCATATTTTGGGTGTGATGGTCTGTCTATCCAATCTATTGTTTATCCTGTCTGCCGGGTTATAACTCCTTGAAGTGCTTCTGTCCCTAGGTGTGGGGGAGGAGGCCTGGAATCCACCTAAACTCTCTGCTTACCTGAGGGATTAGTGATTCAGTCTGGCTGCGCAGGAGAAGAGAGAAGGAGTAAGATTGATCCTCTGAGGAGAGGCTGACACCACAGAGAGACTGAGACACCCCGATTTCCCTGGAAAAAGACTGCTGCAGGATTATGATTAACCTCCTGGGATATTTATCGCTTACTGGACTATATTCGTGTTTCTTTACTATTTTTACCTTCTGTATGGTGGATTATTTTATGGACTGTTTGATTTGCTTGGAATAAATGTTCTTTGGATTGTTCCATCATCTCTCGCTCTGTTGATTGTGTGATATGGGAGAAGGACCCCGTCTCAAGGGGCATCAGAAATGCCTTCTATTACTAATCTAGGGCTTAGTGGCAGCTGTGACCTGTGACATCACTCAGTTTATCTTACCCCTTTATATTACCCAAATTGCCACCGCATCAGATCAGTTAGGATAAGCCAGGTAAAGTGCCAAGATTATCATATCTAATGGATGCAACAATTCAGGGCAGCTGCAGGCTGCAATTTTTAGGCTGGGGGTGCCCAAAAATCATGAGCCTCCCCAGCATGAGAATACAAGCCCTCACGGATTGTGAACAAGGGTGTCCCTGAAACACGTCTTGTCCGTTTTATTGGATTTTAATGGATCAATAAAATTTGTTTTTTTATGAAGATGTTGTGCCGGATTCCTGAATTTTTGTGCTAACCTCTTGGCTGGAGATTTTCCGTGCACCATCTAAAAGGACTTCCAAGTGCACATGGTGAGCTGGATTTAGGAGGATTCCTCCACCTGTTTGTGTGTGTTTGCCTGTCTGTGCATACTGTTTGTGTATACTGTTTGTCTGTGTATACTGTCTATGTATACTGTCTGTCGTTCTGTGTATACTATCTGTCTGTGTATACTGTTTGTCTGTGTGTATACTGTCTGTCTGTCTACAGTATACTAGCTGTCTGTGAATACTATCTGTGTATACTGTGGGTCTGCTTGTCTATACTGTCTGTCTATACTATCTGTCGTCTGTATATTCTGTCTATTTTTACATCCTATCTATCCATCCATCCTGTCTGTCTGTACATCTATCTATCTATACATCCATCCTAGCTCTCTATACAAAATTCTATATGCCTCATTATGAAAGTGAACATATAGTACAAATTGTCTCTCCAGGAAAGGAGACAAACTCTAGCGCAGCGCCACCTACACCCCATACTTTGCACATATAGTACAGTTGTTTGGTTTTTTTTTACTGTGTGCGGTGCAGTAGTGGGCTATATAGCATGATGGGGACTATATACCAGGATGAGGGGGCTATATACCAAGATGAGGGAGCTATAGACCAGGATGAGGGGGCTAGATACCAGGATCAGGGTCTATATACCAGGATGGGGGGCTATATACTAGGATGGAGGTTATATACCAGGATGAGGGGCTATATGTATACCAGGATGAAGTGCTATATACCAGGATGGGGGCTATATGGGCGGCACGGTGGTTCAGTGGTTAGCACTGTAGTCTTGTAGTGCTGGGGTCCTGAGTTCAATTCCCACCAAGGATAACATCTCCAAGAAGTTTGTATGTTCTCCCCATGTTTGCATGGGTTTCTTCTGGGTACTCCGGTTTCCTTCCACACTCCAAAGACATACCAATAGGGAATTTAGATTGTGAGCCCCAATGGGGACAGTGTTGCCAATGTATGTAAAGTGCTGTGGAATTAACAGCTCCATATAAATGAATAAATATTATTATATTATTATTTTATTATATACCAGGATGGGGCCATGATGGGGCCATACATACCAAGATAGGCCATGATGCGCCATATAGACCAGGAGGGCAATGATGGGGACATTTATACCAGGGTGGAGCCATATATACCAGGCTATATCCATGATCGGGGTCATACACCAGGATGGAGCCATGATGGGGACATATACTAGGATGGGACCATATATACCAGGATATAGACATGATGGCGGTCATACAACAGGATGGGGCCATGATCGTGAGATATAGCATGATGGGGTCATAATGGGGATATATATACCTGGATGGGGCTATGATAGTGGACATATATACCAGGATATAGCCATGATGGGGTCATACACCAGGAAGGGGCTATGATGTGGACAAATTTACCAGGAAGTGGCCCAGGATGGGGGACATTACTACACAATAAAATGTGGAGGGGGTTCAACTTATAGGTCTTTATAGGATTTAGAATGCTACAATGAAAAACCCCTTTAAACCTGTTTGACCATTGTCTTTTTTTTTTCTTGACTCAAGTAACTAGCTATTTTTTCACTCTCAGACTATAAAGCAGATGAAGATCCTGTCTGAAATGTTTGTTGTGCAAAGCATGAAGAAAGATGACCCATGACATCAAGATCTTGGCTGTTCATGTTGGAATATATGACAGATGCAGGCCTTTGCTACTGGAGAGGGAAACAGTGTTGAGAAGACAGCAGAAGAAATTGTTGAGTTTGTTAATCATCTATTGTGGATAATGGTTGCTATATGTCTCAAGTAAAACAGTTTATTCTCCAAATATGTCTCTGCTGAATATTTCTATTGATAGTTGATGTCTATAACAAATTTATGCTAAAAATGCTTTCCACCACATTGATAATATGTTGTAGACATGTTCTGTACACATTTAGGCACACTTTACCGTGACTTTATTGCTCTATTTTATTAGAGTGCAGCACAATGTGAAAGGAGTCATACCCAAAGGTTCAGTACACAGGGCAGCGAGTCACGGGGAGAGGTGCCAGGTTTAAGATTTCAAAAAAAAAATTTTGTTAACTTTTCCCTCTCCTCCTTAGACTCTATACAAAAATTGGAGTCTTTGCGGGTGAAAGTGGCGGGTGCAGTGTACCTGTATTGATTTGGTAATACCAATAAACCTCCATGTATGCTGGCACATCTGGGATCAGTGAAGCTCCAATCAGCTCCCTCACCCGATGTGCAGCTGTGTGCTCTCACTGCTGAGGTCATAGCAGATTGATGAGTGTACCTCATCATGCTGCCAGCATCTCTGTAGAGCACTGCTGATGAGGAGACGTCACCAAAGCAGTTAAGCGCTCCTTGAGCCAAAGATACTGGGGGCAGCCTGTGAGGTGGGATCTGTATGGAAAAAGGGGCCCATGGGTTGGGATCTGTATGGAAAATGGGTGGCGCACGGAGTGTCATCTTTATGGAAAAGGGGGCTGCATGAGGTGGGATCTGCATGGAAAAGGGGACAGCATAGGGTTGGCTCTGTATGGAAATGTGGGCAGTATGGGGTGACTTGTATATGCAATTGTTCATGCATATATATGGGTATTTTTTCTCCTTTGGATGTTTTTTTGCAGGATACATTTTGGCCTTCTCTTGCACTTTAGTTGAGTATGCCCTTTTTGTACCATATTCACATTTTTAACAGTACTTTGTTATTGCATATTTTAATGTGTTTTTATTTATTTTTTCTCTTACCTCACTATTGTATGATATATTGTATTCCTTTTTTTTCCACTTTATAATGGTATGTTTTCAGCATGTTAGTTTTTGTCCTTTGCTTTGCTCTCCATTAGGGTACGTTCTCTTTGTACTATATTCATATATATTTGTAGCTTTTGTACATTTTAGTTTGCTATACTCTACCTTTTATCTCTAGGACCAACTTTTTCTCTAGCACTTGAGTCACGTATGACCTGTATGTGCTATAATCATGTATATTCATTCCTCTGTAGTATTTTTGCAGTACTATATTGTTGCCACATCATTGTAGACCTTATTCCCATGTTCTTCTTTATTTGCCTTTTTCTTTTGCACCTTTGTCCTATATTATCTGTATGTTATATTCATGCATACTAGTTCCCCTGTATGAGGGGCTGCTGATAAGTCTTTAGCTTTGTGATCTTTTTTTGTTTTTATGGTAACGAATGTTACATCACATGAAAGCCTTATGTGTCTAATATATGTTTTCAAAATTGTGTGTTTGTTGCTTTTGACAACAGTGTTCTACGCATGCGGGAAAACAAAATGGTGGAGTCCAATGCGATATTCACAGCAACTGAGAGCAGAAGAGTGATGAAATTTTTGTTTCTGCAAGGAAAGTCCGCGAAGGATATTCATGGTGATATGTCGCAGACATTGGGGGATCAATGCCTTTCATTGTCCACAGTTAAGAACTAGGTTGCCAAATTTAAAATGGGCCACTTCAGCACCAATAATGAGGAATGTTCTGAATGACCGAGAGTGGTTGTTGTTCCGGAGATCGTTGATGCTGTGCACAACCTCATACTGGAGAATCAACTAATTTCAGCTAAAGCAATAGCAGACATCATGGGGATTTCCTGTGAACGTGTTTGTGTCATTGTGACGCCCTGGCCTATCAGGTCGTCACAGGGTATTGTGCAATCTGCCCTTCTGCATGATATCCACCTCCTCCTTGGTTACGGGTCCCTGACCTTTGGTGTTGCTAAGAACAAGCTAATCACAACCCTAGGAACACTCTGCACCACACCCACCAGACACAACAGTGAACAGCCTGAAGGGAATAGGGCCGGCCACTTGGAGGGTTGGTTAAGGGGAGGTCAGGAGTGTCAGGAGACAGTTGAGTGGTGACTCTTGAGAGGAGAGGTCAGGAGCTGGGCTCCGTGAACTACTAGGTGGCAGACGTTGGTCTGGGCCTGGTAGGAGCTGGACCCCGGTCGCAGGGGATCGTGACAAGGGGAACGGACTGTCGAGGAGGACAGCTGGCGGCCTTGTGCCATCACCGGGCAGGGGCCAGGGCACAATGGGGTACGTGGACCCCAGGCCAGGAAGTAGCTTCAGGCATCCTGGTAATTCACCCAATGAGGACGGAGCCTTCAAGATCCGTTCTCCACCCGCTCCAAAATTGGGGTACTAGCACAATGAGGGGGATAGAACTTTCCCACTGCCTAATCCAGAAAATCCCAAGCGTGAACCCTGAGAGCAAGCTCACTTCGTTAGTCATACGGGTGAGCGGGACCAGTTTTAGTTTCAAGCTAAAAGGGACCAACTGTAGAAAGAGGTGCCAAGGTCAAGGTCACAGGCTAACAAGCAACACCAACGGGCACAGGAACCAGGTGTACTCCCTCCCTGCTGCAGTGGCATCAAGAACTTTGGTTTACCATGGTTGTCAGCGTCAGCGTTATTGGACTGAGTGAGTACGCAATTAACCCTTACCGGCCTGACGGCACCTCCCCGACACCGTCACCGAGTTCCGGGTCATTCCCCCTACCCGTCGAGGGTTTAAACACCAGGCTGCCCACACCATCGCCACTGGGTACTCCCAGCCACAGAGGTGGTACTTCACCTTTACCACACACCACGGGTGGCGTCACGAACTTTCCACACCATCCCCTGTACATAACCCCCTTCAATTTGAGTGGCCGCCCGACCCCCGGGTCTGGACGTCACTCGAGCCACCACGGATCTGGATCCGAGCAGCCCGGCTGTTGACGTGGGGGCGGCACATCATCATCCATGAATATTTGGACATGAGGAAGCTATCTGCAAAGTGGGTCCCCAAACATTTGACAACAGATCAGAGAAGCATGCAAGTTAAAACTTCCCGTTCCATTTGTCAGCGTTTCCGGACTGATCAGAACTTCCTGGATCGACTGGTCATTAAGGATGAGACCTGGATTTAATTGTAAGACCGTGAAAACAAGAAGCAGTCAAAAGAGTGGAGGCACAGTGGTTACCCTGATCCAAGGAAGTTCAGGGTCCAAAAATTAGCCACTAAGGTGATGGCGTCTGTGTTTTGGGATAAGAAGGGAGTGCAGCTAGTGGACGACCTTCAAAAGGGTTCCACCATCAATGCAAGGTATTACATTGAACTTTTGGACCAATTGAATGCAGCTCTGAAGGCCAAGCTGTCCAAAGGAATCTTGTTCTTGCAAGGCAAAGCCTCAGCTCGCACTGCACAAGCGACCAGGGCAAAACTGACAGAGCTAGGCTTCCAGCTGGTTGACCACCCACCTTATTCACCAGATCTAGCTCCCTTCAACTATCATCTGTTTCCAAACCTGAGGAAACACCTCAAGGGTACCAAATTTCACACCATTTCTGATGCCATGGCAGCTACGGATGCCTGGTTTGAGGCACAACCAAAATCCTTCTTTTTGCTAGGCTTACAGAACTTGAAATACCGATGTAAAAAGTGTGTTGACATCAGTGGAGAGTATGTGAATAAATATAAAGTTCTCATTTCTTTATGGGTAAAGCCAAAGACTTATCAGCAGCCCCTCAGTTTCTTTGTAGTATTACATCTTGTCCACATTATTGTAGATTTTATACGCATTCTCTTTTTTATGCACATTTCTTACATGCACATTTGCATGATTGTTATTCATCCTATTTACTCATGTTTTATATCCATATTTTTTATGATTGTTTTTTTTATATATATATTAGTATATTATTTAATATATTTAGTTTATCTTCAGATCTGTTCATTTTTCATGTACATTCTTTAACGCTTAGTTCTTTATCTTTTATGTACATTGATAGTTTTTACCACTTGTTATTTATTTATATTTTATTTTTCCAATGGTGTCTGTAATTAGCCACCTGCTCTCCTTCATACATGTCACTTATATTTACATCCCTTATTATTCTCCCCTTATATGACCAGGCATAAATACACTTATAATATTGTACTGTCCTCCTGCCTCCTCCTTTCGTACTTATACTTTTTCCCTGCGCTGCTCTGTGCTTCTGCGCAGACGTACTACTTAATACTTCATCCCCATCTCTCAGTCTGCGCTGTATGATGACAGTGCACATGCGCGCTGACTCCCTGGGCTCAGCATCCTATATGGCATTTCCAAAGGCACATGTAGGTTACCACAATGACGCTTTGGGTATGGTTCTACTTGCGTATGACTCATGCGAGTCTCGCATCGTATTACCCGGCACGGCCGCACACAGGAGCGGGTCAACTGAATGTATTTCCAGGCGTTCATGTCCAAAGTGTGTGCGTCCGTCCCGGGTGATACCGATGCGAGATTCGCACGAGTCATGCGCATGTGGAACTCCGGCGTTTCGATGTTACTCATCCCGGTCGTCTCCCCTTGTGCTTTAACGCACTATAGGTCCCTGTCCACCAATGTAAGCCGGCGTCTCATGCGTCAATTATAATAATTGGCACGGTGACACACCTTCATGTTTACATTTTACATCTCTCATTGGCTGACCTCTTGCATACATGGGCCACTACTTCACAATATGCCACTCCCCTAAGATGAAAGCACTGTTGCCAAAACACATGTTGGAAGATGAGCACCATGACATATATATAAGTACTGCATTTAACATTTTAATTTTGTGAATACATCGTTGTGTCTATGAGTTATATGATTCTTTGCCAGTGTTTGATATGTTACTGATTCAACGCTGTTTCTGTGTCACTTTTCATATTTTCTTAGCTATTTGTGATGTTCTGGTGCCATCTACAGGACATTTCATGCACTGATACTTTGTATATATATTTTCAGTCTTTGTCTTCCATGTTTTTATCAGTTGTTTGAATAAAATTAAGCTTTTAATTACTACCTAATAGTAATATGCGCTTTTTTCTTGTCTTTTTTATTTCACTACTATGTTGTTTAGAGTTGAGCGCGGTTCGTGGTTCGTGGTTCTCCAGTTCGTGGTTCGAGTGATTTTGGGGGCTGTTCTAGATCGAACTAGAACTCGAGCTTTTTGCTAAAGCTCGATAGTTCTAGTTACGTTCGAGAACGGTTCTAGCAGCAAAAAGCCAAGCTAATTACTAGCTGACTTTCCGCTGTAATAGTGTAAGTCACTCTGTGACTCACACTATTATGAAATTTCAGCGTATAGTGTGCGGGAACAGCGCATTCAGATCACTGCTGCTGGGACAATGGCGATTGCCATTTTTTTTTTCCTTGACTTCCTTCCCTAAGCGCGCGCGTGTAGTGGGGAGGGCCAGAATGTCAGCCAATCCCAGACACATACACAGCTAAGTGGACTTTTAGCCAGAGAAGCAATGGCATGTGTGATAGGATGTCCATGTCACATGTCCCTGCATTATAAAAACGGGCATTTGCCCGACAGGACGCCATTATCTGCCTTCTGCGTCTGGGTGTCAGTCACCTCTGGCGTAGCTCCTGTCTCCGATACTGCTGTGTACACTCTACACACAGCGCTATACAGAATAGGGATAGAAGTTTCTTTTAGCCCTTGTAAGGCCTAATAAGAGCAGGCTCAGAGCCATAGGTGACAGTCAGGTCCGTGGAAAGAGATTTTAACAGCTACAGATAAGAGCGTCTGTGTAGCTAAGGTCAGGGACTTCCTCGCTGCATTTCACCATTAGGAGGGATATAAAGCGAGGCTTCCTTTCCTCTACACAGACCCACAACCCTGCCACTGTACCCTTCTGCCCTTTGCACACTCAAGCTCATTGTTACTAAGCCATTATACTAGCAAACACTGAGGAAACTTAGTGGCATCCTAAAAGTGGCTGTTGGACTTCCATTAGTGTTCCACTAGTGCAAATCTATTTGCAGCACCTCTGCATTGCACACTAAAGCTTATTGTTACTAAGCCATTATAGTACCAAACACTGAGGAAACTTAGTGGCATCCTAAAAGTGGCTGTTGGACTTCCATTAGTGTCCCACTAGTGCAAATCTATTTGCAGCACCTCTGCATTGCACACTCAAGCTCATTGTTACTAAGCCATTATAATACCAAACACTGAGGAAACTTAGTGGCATCCAAAAAGTGGCTGTTGTACTCCATTTGTGCCCCACTGGTGCCAAGCTATTTCTAGCACCTCTGCATGACACCCTCCTGCTCTGTTTTTAATAAGCTATAATAATAGCAAAAAATGCTGCCAGTTAGTGGCATCCAAAAAGTGGCTATTGTACTCCATTTGTGCCCCACTGGTGCCAAGCTATTTCTAGCACCTCTGCATGACACCCTCATGCTCTGTTTTTAATAAGCTATAATAACAGCAAAAAATGCTGCCAGTTAGTGGCATCCAAAAAGTGGCTGTTGTACTCCATTTGTGACTCAATAGTGCCAAGCTATTTCTAGCACCTCTGCATGACACTCTCCTGCTCTGTTTTTAATAAGCTATAATAATAGCAAAAAATGCTGCCAGTTAGTGGCATCCAAAAAGTGGCTGTTGTACTCCATTTGTGCCCCACTGGCACCTCTGCATGACACCCTCCTGCTCTGTTTTTAATAAGCTATAATAATAGCAAAAAATGCTGCCAGTTAGTGGCATCCAAAAAGTGGCTGTTGTACTCCATTTGTGCCCCACTGGTGCCAAGCTATTTCTAGCACCTCTGCATGACACCCTCATGCTCTGTTTTTAATAAGCTATAATAACAGCAAAAAATGCTGCCAGTTAGTGGCATCCAAAAAGTGGCTGTTGTACTCCATTTGTGCCCCACTGGTGCCAAGCTATTTCTAGCACCTCTGCATGACACCCTCATGCACATTTTGCAACGCTATTTTTATAGCAAACTCAGGGAATTCCTTGCTGCATTTCATCATTAGGAGGGATAGAAAGTGAAGCTTCCTTTACTGTCCTGGTTCACACAGAACACGGCCACTGTACCCACCTGCTCACTTTTGCCACGCTATTTAATTTGCCCAAAGAGCTGACACTTTTTCTGCCATCCTAAAATTGTCTGGAATACTAAGTTATTGTTCCTTTGCTGCCAAGCAAGGTACAACATATGTGCATTCTACACTCCTTTCCATTTGTGGAACGCAATAATTAACTGCAGGTAGTCCAGCCAATCTTTCACGAAGGTGCAGGCGTGGATATAATGTTTCCTTCATCCAATGGTGGTTCTCTCGATGTCTGACAGCTCAACAATACCATCTGTTTGCACTTAAAAAACAAGTGACGACCTGCCAATCACACTCCCGCTTACGGGTAACGGGGTGGAAGTTCAGTGTGAAAAAGCATGTGTGACTGCTGTCCCCACAGTCACAGAGGATGAAGAGCACGCAGATGCACGTGATGGGGCAGGCGGTGGTTGCACAGCCCCGCTAGGCCACATTGTAGCACAGTGAAATTCCCTTTGCGACTTATGCTTCATTTTAAGTCTTGTATTTGGTGGGATCCACAGTATGCAGCAAAACCACGCAACATGAAAAGCACTGTTTGCAGTTGGGTTCATGAATGATTGTTTCACTTTCCCAAAACAAACAATAAGAGCGATCCATTAAATTGAAATAATAGAACAATCTATTCAGTTGCCTACTGCTTGCTAAGCCCTCTGCGTAGCAGCAGTAAGTGTGTGTGTGTGTGTGTGTGTGTGTGTGTGTGTGTGTAGACAACTTACTAGTGGCGCATCACAAGAGCTTCCCAGTTATCTACCTAAACATAGACAAAACACATCACCCGCCCTGACTACCCTTGTTAGCTGAAGCCTCACAGATAAGGCAGATGATAACAGTGTGAATGCAAACCACACAGCTCTGCAACACAGTCATGTAAATATTGAAAAGCAACATTCAATGCAAACATGTGTCGCTGTCCCTCTATGATTTAAACTGTACGTTACAATTTAAAAGTGCAGAGGCAGCAAGTGTGATTGTTTATATAGTCGTCCTACCCAGAACAGATATGTGTTTTCATAATAAAACAAAGTGTTGCATGCATGCATTACTGTCTGGGCATAGCCTACCGTACCCGGGTACTGTGATGTCCAGTTGCCATAAATACAGACTTTACGCTCCTATCATGGTTAACAGTATAGACAGCACCGGAAGAATGTTGGTCTGTGGCACAGGATGCTGCTCACTGGCGTTACGGTACTCCTCACCAAACTCCAAAATGACTCCCCTCACAATTGAACGAAGTGTTTCCGCGGTTGCTCCTTCCTGTGTGCCGATTTACCCCAGCCGCAGCCTAACTCCAGTGTTTCGCCAACTGAGTATGCTCTGCCTAACTGTGTCATTCCTGAGGCAAAGTCTTAATTTTGGGCTACAGCGCATGCTCGTTTGGACTGTGCCTGAGTCATTCTGCGACCTGCGGCTCAACACACTTACACAGGGCCCTGGGGCTTGACTCACTCTCGGGAGGCCACTAAAACTAACTGCACACAACATCAGCCCCAGGTGTCCCCTTACACTGCAGTGGCGGTCCCCACTGACCGCAATACCGAGAGTGGCGTCACGAAAATACATATAAAGAAGCAACCTAAGTGTGACCAGACTCTTCCTCCACGTGGAGTCCCTGAAGGTAATGCACCAACACAACACCTGTGGGGCTTCACACTGCCTGAGAAAAGCCTCTTTGCACAGGTACTTGCACTCCGTGCCGGGTCTAAGTCCTGTGTTGTGCCTAGACAGCATGCTGAAGCGGATAGTCTTTTTCTCAGAAACTGTATTTCATGCTACTGAGCATGCTCAGGCACTTACTGCATCAGAGGCTAGGTCCGGTAATGAACTCTTTGGCCCTGCCCCTGATGTGGGGGGCCCATATAGACCGCAGGGCATCAGGTGTCCTGACAATTTGGCCAGGCCACTCCCAACAGGCTTGCAGAGGCCCGCTCCTATGACTTGTCACCTCATTGTTGTTGGTCAGACGATGACTGTTGAGGTGTTTTGGTTGTGGCAGCCATGAGGTCATCATTCAAGTGGCGGTTCAAAATAGGACGCTAGTTATGCCACTCATGACGTGTCACTCTGCTTTTGTCTCCAGGAGGTGCATTGTGGTCCACCCTGGTTTGGGGCGGACCCAAGTTATAAAAGGGGCTGGAGCCAGCAAGAAGGTGCCCAGTCTTCTATTATGCTTCGAAAGAGCACACCTCCATGTGTTGAACCCATTGCGGCTTTAGGTCAGAGGTAGGCAGGGATAGGTCATCGATGCAGGCCGCCACCACAGTTGGTAACGCAGAACGTTTAAGAACAGCTCCTGTCCTACCAGTCCTGCTAGTGCAGCCCAGTAGCATAAACAGGCCTGCTGCTGCTGATGCGCCTGCTGTCCACAGGTGTGTCCCCTACGCACACGGACAGTGTAACCAATGGCCCCTGTGTTGTTAACAGGGAGTTCCGGGGCTGGGTGGTCGTGTGGACCCTGTCACGCTAACAGGGCTCCAAGTCTCCAGATCCGAGTGGCGTCTAACTCGGTTCAGGCTACTATTTGTTTGAGAGTCAACCTGCTCTGTATCCTCCACCTAACCTTCCAGTTGCCAACCTCTCCTTTTCCATCTGGGACCACGGTGGACACCGAATGGCGATTGGGATATCTACCTTTCTCTTTCTTTTCTTCTTAATATTTTTTATATAGCGGTAACATAGTATATACCACCTTATCCAAATCTGCCAGTCCCACCATACCAGATGTTGTTTCTTCAGCAAATGTTAATGTTGCTTAACCACCAAACCCACGGACACAAACTTTTTTCCCTTTCCAACACACCTGTTCCCCTTTCCATCAGCATCTGTCCTTTTTCAACTCAGTTTGTATATGACCAAAAATGCAACTCTGCAGAGACACCGTACTCAACGCCGTCTCAGCACAGCAGCCAGCCCTCGGTCCCACAGATGTGGCAAGTAAGACCATTTCCTCCTATCGATGAAAAAGCGTTGAGATTCACTCTGTGCACCACTGGTGTTTAGTGGAAAAGCAGATGTAAGATTGTGTATCACCTTCTGCTGATACTCCTGCATACGTGCGTCCCTTTCTATGGCAGGAGTCATTTCGCAAAAATTTTGTGTTGTACCGGGGATCTAACAGTGTGGCAACCAGTAGTTAGCATGACTTGGAATTCGTACAATCTGAGGGTCATGTTGTAGGTAGTGCAGCAAGAAGGCGCTCATGTGTCTTGAACATCCAGGAGGACCAAGTCCTTGGTGTGTTGGTGGCAGAGAGGTGAGAATCGTGCCTCCTTCCTCTGCCCTCTCCCCACAACCTCGCACAACCGAAATGTGAGCAAGCTCTCACTCATCTGCTGAGCCTTCCATGCCCATCGCCAGTTCGTCCTCCATTTCTTCCTGGGCTCCTGCACCTTCCTCAACTGTTTTGCTGATACTATGCGCCCTTGATAATCCCTCTCCCCCACCGTACCATGACTGCCGCCAAGGTGCCGCTGACCGTCTGGACCTTGTAGATCTTGTTATCCCTTCTGCATATGACTCCAGTACTTCCTCCCTTCCTCTTGGACCAACACCTGACTACGAATAATACTTACAATGTGTTCCATCATGTAGATGACCAAAATTGTCATGCTGAGAATGTCATCGCCAGTGTTAAACATCTGCGTCGACATTTGTAAACTGTGTAGAACGGTGCATATGTCCTTGATCTGACACCATTCCAGCAGCGTGATCTGCACCACCTCTGGATCAAGTTAGCCCAGGGTATACATCATAACGTATTTCAGCTGGGCTCTGCGGTGCTGCCACAGACGCTGCAACATGTGCAGGCCTGGAGCCTTGGGGGCTTCGCCTTGCAGCATGGGTGCTGTGAGGTACCAGGTCACCCGCCCTGCTGGCGCTTTGTCGCTGCGGCGGTGGTCAGTGCACAGTGCCGCCCAAAAAGGTCAGGTTAGGGACCCACTCTAGAGGTTTGCCGTGACGTGGCAGTGGGCTTAATACAATCTGATCAGAATGGTAACAAAAGAACCTCATGTTCTATTTAATTTTTTGCCTAGCGGCTTTAGATCATTGTATTTTTGGGATGTGCGATCCATGTCTTTTTCTTCATAGTGTGTTATACAACATTCTATCCCTCTCTTTTTTTGCTTGGATCTGCACTCTCCCCATTTGGCACAGGTGATTTTAATCAGCAGGAGACTGCAAGAGGGGTCAGCCTTCTTTTTGCTCCCAGTCCACATATGGGAGCCAGTGGGAGGTGAGTGCACAGCTCCTCTCACTGTGTGCTGGTGCTGTGTGGTGGCTGCTGTTGTGGTGGTGTCGTGTCAGTGGGGCGGCGCGGCCTGGAGACTTGGGGGCTTCGCCTTGCAGCATGGGTGCTGTGAGGCACCAGGTCGCCCGCCCTGCTGGCGCTTTGTCGCTGCGGCGGTGGTCAGTGCACAGTGCCGCACAAACAGGTCAGGTTAGGGACCCACTCTAGAGGTTTGCCGTGATGTGGCAGTGGGCTTAATACAATCTGATCAGAATGGTAACAAAAGAACCTCATGTTCTATTTAATTTTTTGCCTAGCGGCTTTAGATCATTGTATTTTTGGGATGTGCGATCAATGTCTTTTTCTTTGTCTTTTTCTTCATAGTGTGGTATTTTTGAATGTGCTTGATGCAAATGTACCTGTGAAGTGTACAACTGGGGCACAAGTGCTGCCACTGAATGGGTGTCTGTGTGGCCCAATTTTTGGGAAAAAGGGAGACTCCGCTTGGAGTAACCCTTATTTGCAGTGTTTCTAAAAATGATCCAAGATGAACAGATCTGGGATCAGCAAAGACTTTGCTACCTACCCCGGTGCTATACTGGGGACAGTTAAGGATGGCGTATTTTTGAATGTGCTTGATGCAAATGTACCTGTGAAGTGTACAACTGGGGCACAAGTGCTGCCACTGAATGGGTGTCTGTGTGGCCCAATTTTTGGGAAAAAGGGAGACTCCGCTTGGAGTAACCCTTATTTGCAGTGTTTCTAAAAATGATCCAAGATGAACAGATCTGGGATCAGCAAAGACTTTGCTACCTACCCCGGTGCTATACTGGGGACAGTTAAGGATGGCGTATTTTTGAATGTGCTTGATGCAAATGTACCTGTGAAGTGTACAACTGGGGCACAAGTGCTGCCACTGAAGGGGTGTCTGTGTGGCCCAATTTTTGGAAAAAAGGGAGACTCCGCTTGGAGTAACCCTTGCTTGTAGTGTTCTTAAAAATGATCCAAGATGAACAGATCTGGGATCAGCAACGACTTTGCTACCTATGCCGGTGACATTTTGGAGACAGTTAAGGATGGCGTATTTTTGAATGTGCTTGATGCAAATCTACCTGTGAAGTGTACAACTGGGGCACAAGTGCTGCCACTTAAGGCGTGTCTGTGTGGCCCAATTTTTGGAAAAAAGGGACACTCCGCTTGGAGTAACCCTTATTTGCAGTGTTTCTAATAATGATCCAAGATGAACAGATCTGGGATCAGCAACGACTTTGCTACCTACCCCGGTGTCATCCAGAGGACAGTTAAGGATGGCATATTTTTGAATGTGCTTGATGCAAATCTACCTGTGAAGTATACAACTGGGGCACAAGTGCTGCCACTGAAGGGGTGTCTGTGTGGCCCAATTTTTGGAAAAAAGGGACACTCCACTTGGAGTAACCCTTGCTTGCAGTGTTTCTAAAAATGATCCAAGATAAACAGATCTGTCTGGGATCAGCAAAGACTTTGCTACCTACCCCGGTGCCATCCTGGGGACAGTTAAGGATGGCGTATTTTTGAATGTGCTTGATGCAAATCTACCTGTGAAGTGTACAACTGGGGCACAAGTGCTGCCACTTAAGGCGTGTCTGTGTGGCCCAATTTTTGGAAAAAAGGGACACTCCGCTTGGAGTAACCCTTATTTGCAGTGTTTCTAATAATGATCCAAGATGAACAGATCTGGGATCAGCAACGACTTTGCTACCTACCCCGGTGTCATCCAGAGGACAGTTAAGGATGGCATATTTTTTAATGTGCTTGATGCAAATCTACCTGTGAAGTATACAACTGGGGCACAAGTGCTGCCACTGAAGGGGTGTCTGTGTGGCCCAATTTTTGGAAAAAAGGGACACTCCACTTGGAGTAACCCTTGCTTGCAGTGTTTCTAAAAATGATCCAAGATAAACAGATCTGGGATCAGCAAAGACTTTGCTACCTACCCCGGTGTCATCCAGAGGACAGTTAAGGATGGCATATTTTTGAATGTGCTTGATGCAAATGTACCTGTGAAGTATACAACTGGGGCACAAGTGCTGCCACTGAAGGGGTGTCTGTGTGGCCCAATTTTTGGAAAAAAAGGAGACTCCGCTTGGAGTAACCCTTGCTTGCAGTGTTTCTAAAAATGATCCAAGATAAACAGATCTGGGATCAGCAACGACTTTACTACCTACCCCGGTGCCATCCTGGGGACAGTTAAGGATGGCGTATTTTTGAATGTGCTTGATGCAAATGTACCTGTGAAGTGTACAACTAGGGCACAAGTTCTGCCACTGAAGGGATGTCTGTGTAGCCCAATTTTTGGAAAATAGGGTGACTCCGCATGGAGTAACCCTTGCTTACAGTGTTTCCAAAAATGATCCAAGATGAACAGATCTGGGATCAGCAAAGACTTTGCTACCTACTCCGGTGCCATCCTGGGGACAGTTAAGGATGGCATATTTTTTAATGTGCTTGATGCAAATGTACCTGTGAAGTGTACAACTGGGGCACAAGTGCTGCCACTGAAGGAGTGTCTGTGTGGCCCAATTTTTGGAAAAAAGGGAAAATCGGCATGGAGTAACCTTTGCTTGCAGTGTTTGTAAAAATGATCCAAGATGAACAGATCTGGGATCAGCAAAGACTTTGCTACCTACCCCGGTGCCATCCTGGGGACAGTTAAGGATGGCGTATTTTTGAATGTGCTTGATGGAAATTTACCTGTGAAGTGTACAACTGGGGCACAAGTGCCGCCACTGAAGGGGTTTCTGTGTGGCCCAATTTTTGGAAAAAAGGAAGACTCCGCTTGGAGTAACCCTTGCTTGCAGTGTTTCTAAAAATGATCGAAGATTAAGAGATCTGGGATCAGCAAAGACTTTGCTACCTACCCCGGTGTCATCCTGGGGACAGTTAAGGATGGCGTATTTTTGAATGTGCTTGATGCAAATCTACCTGTGAAATGTATAACTGGGGCACAAGTGCTGCCACTGAAGGGGTGTCTGTGTAGCCCAATTTTTTGAAAAAAGGGAGACTCCGCTTGGAGTAACCCTTGCTTGCAGTGTTTCTAAAAATGATCCAAGATGGACAGATCTGGGATCAGCAAAGACTTTGCTACCTACTCCAGTGCCATCCAGGTCACAGTTAAGGATGGCGTATTTTTGAATGTGCTTGATGCAAATGTACCTGTAATGTGTACAACTGGGACACAAGTGCTGCCACTGAAGGGGTGTCTGTGTGGCCCAATTTTTGGGAAATAGGGAGACTCCGCTTGGAGTAACCCTTCTTTGCAGTGTTTCTAAAAATGATCCAAGATGAACAGATCTGGGATCAGCAAAGACTTTGCTACCTACCCCGGTGCCATTTTGGGGACAGTTAAGGATGGCGTATTTTTGAATGTGCTTGATGCAAATGTACCTGTAATTTGTACAACTGGGGCACAAGTGCTGCCACTGAAGGGGTTTCTGTGTGGCCCAATTTTTGGAAAAAAGGAAGACTCCGCTTGGAGTATCCCTTGCTTGCAGTGTTTCTAAAAATGATCCAAGATGAAGAGATCTGGGATCAGCAAAGACTTTGCTACCTACCCCGGTGTCATCCTGGGGACAGTTAAGGATGGCGTATTTTTGAATGTGCTTGATGCAAATCTACCTGGGAAATGTATAACTGGGGCACAAGTGCTGCCACTGAAGGGGTGTCTGTGTAGCCCAATTTTTTGAAAAAAGGGAGACTCCGCTTGGAGTAACCCTTGCTTGCAGTGTTTCTAAAAATGATCCAAGATGGACAGATCTGGGATCAGCAAAGACTTTGCTACCTACTCCAGTGCCATCCAGGGGACAGTTAAGGATGGCGTATTTTTGAATGTGCTTGATGAAAATGTACCTGTAATGTGTACAACTGGGGCACAAGTGCTGCCACTGAAGGGGTGTCTGTGTGGCCCAATTTTTGGGAAATAGGGAGACTCCGCTTGGAGTAACCCTTGCTTGCAGTGTTTCTAAAAATGATCCAAGATGAACAGATCTGGGATCAGCAAAGACTTTGCCAACTACTCCAGTGCCATCCTGGGGACAGTTAAGGATGGCGTATTTTTGAATGTGCTTGATGCAAATGTACCTGTGAAGTGTACAACTGGGGCCCAAGTGCTGCCACTGAAGGGGTGTCTGTGTGGCCCAATTTTTGGAAAAAAGGGAAAATCGGTATAGAGTAACTTTTGTTTGCAGGGTTTGTAAAAATGATCCAAGATGAACAGATCTGGGATCAGCAAACACTTTGCTACCTTCCCCGGTGCCATCCTGGGGACAGTTAAGGATGGCGTATTTTTGAATGTGCTTGATGCAAATGTACCTGTGAAGTGTACAACTGGGGCACAAGTGCTGCCACTGAAGGGGTGTCTGTGTAGCCCAATTTTTGGAAAAAAGGGAGACTCCGTTTGGAGCAACCCTTGCTTGCAGTGTTTCTAATAATGATCCAAGATGAACAGATCTGGGATCAGCAAGACTTTGCTACCTACCCCGGTGCCATCCTGGGGACAGTTAAGGATGGCGTATTTTTGAATGTGCTTGATGCAAATGTACCTGTGAAGTGTATAACTGGGGCACAAGTGCTGCCACTGAATCGGTGTCTGTGTGGCCCAATTTTTTGAAAAAAGGGAGACTCCGCTTGGAGTAACCCTTCCTTGCAGTGTTTCTAAAAATGATCCAAGATGAAATGGTCTGGGATCAGCAAGACTTTGCTACCTACTCTGGTGCCATCCAGGGGACAGTTAAGGATGGCGTATTTTTGAATGTGCTTGATGCAAATGTACCTGTTAAGTGTACAACTGGGGCACAAGTGCTGCCACTGAAGGGGTGTCTGTGTGGCCCAATTTTTGGAAAACAAGGAGACTCCTTTTGGAGTAACCCTTCTTTGCAGTGTTTCTAAAAATGATCCAAGATGAACAGATCTGGGATCAGCAAAGACTTTGCTACCTACCCCGGTGCCATTTTGGGGACAGTTAAGGATGGCGTATTTTTGAATGTGCTTGATGCAAATCTACCTGTGAAGTGTACAACTGGGGCACAAGTGCTGCCACTGAATGCGTGTCTGTGTGGCCCAATTTTTGGAAAAAAGGGAGACTCCGCTTGGAGTAACCCATGCTTGCAGGGTTTCTAAAAATAATCCAAGTTGAACAGATCTGGGATCAGCAAAGACTTTGCTACCTACCCCTGTGCCATCCTGGGGACAGTTAAGGATGGCGTATTTTTGAATATGCTTGATGCAAATGTACCTGTGAAGTGTACAACTGGGGCACAAGTGCTGCCACTTAAGGGGTGTCTGTGTGGCTTAATTTTTGGAAAAAAGGAAGACTCCGCTTGGAGTAACCCTTGCTTGCATTGTTTATAAAAATTATCCTAGATGAATAGATCTGGAATCAGCAAAGACTTTGCTACCTACCCCGGTGCCATCCTGGGGACAGTTAAGGATGGCGTATTTTTGAATGTGCTTGATACAAATCTACCTGTGAAGTGTACAACTGGGGCACAAGTGCTGCCACTGAAGGGGTGTCTGTGTGGCCCAATTTTTGGAAAAAAGGGAGACTCCGCTTGGAGTAACCCTTGCTTGCAGTGTTTCTAAAAATGATCCAAGAGGAACATATCTGGTGTGACGTACTGGACCCCAGGGGTCACAGGTAATAACACCAGCCACATACCAACACTTACCCCCATCCCCTGTGAGGTAGCATACATGTCACCTGATAGGGAGACCTGATGCCTCCCCCAGTGCAAGTAGAGCACACCAGATGGGCAGTCAGGCGGAAAGACACGCCCACCGAGGAGATTACTGTCCTGGGGCAGGAAGTTCAAACAGACAAAGTTTAGAGTTGACAGTGACAGGAGGTGAAAGAGGAGAGAGACTGTCAGGGACCCGGGTAGGAGCCTGGACCCCTTGGAAAACATCAGGCAGGCAGGCGGTGGTGGCAGTCTGCAGGAGTACCGGTACAGCAACCGGCGGAACCGTACGGACCGAGCTTGGGTTGGAGCCCGCCGGTCCCGGACCAGGGAGTCAAACGTGTACCGGAGCACCAAAGAGAAGAAGGGTACTCAGACCCCGTCCTAGCTTAGAAGCCACTGAGTATAGGCAAATTGACTGATTGCTGGCCGGACCTCAGGGGTTCATCCACAACCAAAGTCCCGAAAGAAGGTAAAAGCCCACCGAGACCGAGTGAGCGCCACCGCCAAGGGCTAAACACCCGACAGGCCAGCACCTGCGGGCAACCGAGGGCTCCTCCGGCAGCTCAACGTCGGGGAGCGGGCTACCACTGCTCAGGCAGGGGGAGCCGAAACACAAACATTTAGAGGTGCACGGGAAAAGGGGCCACCATCAACCCCACAGGGGACAACAGCAGCCGGCCGCGGGAACCGACCACTACCGAACTTTGGTTTACCAGTTACTCAGTGTGCATTAATCGTCAGTACACCAGTGTTATCCGGGCACGACACACTACACCGCGGCACGGCGCAATGCACCCCGACTACAACAACCACAAACCCTTACAGTCCCCCACCGGGCCCCGGGACACACCTACCCCCTCCCTCTTTCCCACTGAGGTGGCGACAGAGATATGGGGAAGCCTGGACACAATATATATGCTAATCAACATAATCCCGAAGGATTGAGCTCATAGGCTACATTCAAAATGGGATTTGACATTGTGTCATTTAATGCCTCTGGTTCAATTAAGACTCACCGGGAGTCTGTTTAATCCTCTAATAAGTACATACATATTTCTCTCCGTCTTTTAAAAAAGGGAGAACCCTAAAAAATAAAAAAAAGAGAACCGCTACTTCCCTTCTAGGTTTACGCCCCCACGGACCTGAATTCCACCATTATCCTTGCAATTATTCCTGGTAAGGCGTGCATTATTTTTGCTCATATCCCTATCAGCTGCAAAAATTTTCAAACCCGTTGAGAAACCTGGTGGCACGTTGCGCATCATGGTTCACTCTTTTGTTTTATTTATCTCATCCTTCTATAGTTACTGTTTATTTAAAAATCCTGCTAAGACAAAACAAATAAGACGCAAATATGCCCCACTCAAGCATCAATGGCCAACATAAAGGTAGCTACCTATAATGTAAAAGGATTAAACATCCCAGGAAAAAGATCACAAATCTTGAACTATCTACATAAAAATAAAATAGATATAGTATTTTTCCAAGAAACTCATTTTAAACAAACACACACACACCAGTTACTAAAAATAAAATCTTTACTAAATGGTTTAACGCTAACTCACCAATCAAAAAAAACAAAGGTGTGTCTACAATTGTAAATAAGAGGATTCCTTTCATCTTTAAGGACGCGTTATATGATAAAGAGGGCAGATACATATTACTGAAATGCACAATATAAATACACTGTTTACGCTAGCAAACATTTATGCACCAAACAACAATCATGCCCCTTTTTCAAAAGCTTTACTGAGATCTCAGATAATTTCACAGAAGGCCAGTTAATTTTGGGAGGAGATTTCAACATACCCTTACACCCTCCGTTAGACACATCAAATGGCCAATCGACGGTCCCGCTCAAAACAACTAGATACATTAAAAAACTTCTAAACAGCAGACTATTAATAGATGTGTGGAGAATGATACACCCCGCCACAAAAGACTATTCCTTCTTCTCATCAGTACACAAAAAATACTCAAGGATTGACTATTCATTTCTCCCCCACAAACATCTGAGCTTAGTCCATAGCATCTCTTATGACTCAATAATATTCTCAGACCATGCCCCACTTTTTCTCAACCTGAACATACAACAACAAATCAGAAGCCCCTCAAATTGGAAGCTAAATAATAATCTAATCAAAATGAAAAACTCACAAGATTATTTAGCCAGTTCTATTAAGAATTTCTTTACAGAAAACTGTATTTCTGGCAAATGCGACTCCAACATTTGGGAAGGGCACAAGGCTGTTCTCAGAGGCATTCTCATTGAACTTGGTTCGAGAACAAAGAAAGACAGAGAAAAGGAGATCTCACTAAAAATAGCCCAAATTAAAAATATGGAAGACAAACATAAGATAACACAATCTCATATTCTAGAGAGAAATCTTTATAATCTAAGACTTGAATTAAGGGCCCTCCTTGATCAAAAATTTGAAAAGTTTCTATCATTCTCCCGTATTAAAGCATACTCCTATGCAAACAAATGTTGTAGATATCTGGCAAACTCTATTAAGAAACAAATTAACTCCACACATATTCTGAAAATAAAAAATAATAAGGATCAGATATTCTACAAAACAGAAGATATCGCCAAAACATTTTCAGAATTCTACTCAAACCTATATAATCTAAAAGCTAACTGCAAATCTGACTCAGAAAAAAATGAAAAAACGGAAGAATTTCTCAAGAGCCTAACCCTTCCCCAAATTTCAGCTATGCAAAAGGAATCGTTAGATCTCCCTATAACAAAGGAAGAAATAGAATAAGCTATACATCAAACCCCAAATGGTAAGAGCCCAGGCCCTGATGGCTTTTCAATAGAATATTATAAGCATTTCAAACCTGAACTGATTCCACACCTGTTAGATTACTTTAACCATATTGATAAATTTAACAAATTCAAGAAGGAATCTCTAGAGGCACACATAAGTCTCATACCAAAAGAAGGAAAAGACCCCACCTCCTGCGGCAGCTTCAGGCCAATTTCGCTTATTAATAATGATGTGAAGCTCTATGCCAAATATTAGCGAATCGAATGCAGAAACCTCCCAAATTTGATAAATCCGGAACAAGTTGGCTTTATTAAGGGTAGAGAAGCCAAGGATAATGTGATGAGGGTAATCAACACGATTCACCTGGCTAAACACCAGGAAATACAATTGTCGGTCCTTTCCACAGACGCGGAAAAAGCATTTGATCGCGTTGATTGGTACTTCATAGAACAAACACTCATTAAATTTGGCTTCCCCAAACATTTTTTACAAAAAATCCTGGCCTTATATACCACGCCCTCAGCTAGAGTCAAAGTGAATAATATACTGTCCCCCAGCTTTGATATACAGAACGGTACGTGGCAAAGCTGCCCATTGTCCCCCCTTCTATTCATCCTTACACTGGAAACCCTTTTACAAGAAATTAGACAATCCCCCAAAATCAAAGGACTGAAGACTGGCACAATTGAACATAAATGCGCTGCTTATGCAGATGATATTCTATTCTTTTTGGTAAACCCAAATGACTCTATACAAGAAATGCTATCAGAACTGCGTTGATTAACACAATTTCTAACTTTAAAATAAATTTCTCTAAGTCCAATATAATGCATATCCTATTATCACCTGAAAACAAAGAAAAGCTGTCTACACTCTCTCCCTTTAAAGAATGTTCCTCCATCACTTATTTAGGTACAAAGCTCAGTAATTCTTCCAATCACCTTTACAAACTCAACTTTATGCCTTTACTAAAGTCATTGAATCTTCCCTGATGTCATGGAAAGACGCCCCGATTTCCTAGTTTGGTAGAATTATTTTGATAAAAATGATAATTCTACCCAAAGCTCTTTACCTTTTACAAACCCTCCCAATAAATATCCCTCAACAATTTAAAAAAAAAAATGAATGCCATAATATCAAAGTTTGTATGGGCAGGGAAAAGTCATAGGATTAAAACACAAAATTCTAGTAAATCTGAGACATAGAGGAGGTCTTGACCTTCCGGATTTCGAAAAATATAGGACAGCAGGACATATAGCAAGAGTGGTTGAGCTTCAGTCCCATACATCAACAAAACTTTGGAAGATACTTGAATTGAGCGATTTACATAGAGAATTTCTACATTTCTTGTGGCCTACTTCCTTTAACAAATTCAAATACAACAGTATCACAAATCCTTATACCATAACAACTCTCAAACTTTGGCATAAAACAAATAAAAAAAATGAATCTGATACCAAGGATCTGCAAAGCCACTCCTATTCTTCACCTAATCCCCAATAGCTACAGATCACTCAAGAAAAAACTCAGCCACCTGGATCAATATAAAACCATGCCAATACAGTCATTAATAGACAAAAAGGACTCACTGAATAAAGGTAAACTTAATGCACTTATTTCCACACTAAGGCCCCTTTCACATGTCAGTGATTCTGGTACGTTTGTGCTTTTTTTAAAACGTACCAGAATCACTGACATACGCAGACCCATTATAATGAATGGGTCTGCTCACACGTCAGTGATTTTTCACTGCACGTGTCTCCGTGCGGCGTACCCGCGTGTGCGTGATTGCCGCATGGAGACATGTCCATTTTTTTCTGGCATCACTGGTGTTCCAAGGACCACGCAGTGGTGTGGTCCGTGAAACACGTGCCAGAAAAAAACGTACTTTTAAAATAAAAATCATTTTTACTCACCCAGAGTCCAGCGATGTCCTCTGCAGCCCGTGCAGCTTGCTGCTTCTGAGCTGGCTCATTATTGTCGCGCATATTCATTATGTGCGACACAGCCGACCCGGAAGCAGCTGCTGCGGGGGTCACCGCCGGCCGGATGCTGCACCGCGGGAACGATCAGCACCATGGACAGCGGGAGCGCGCACAGGTGAGTTGTTTTCTAAGTGCATTCACGGGCCACGGAGAACGGAGCCCGGATTGCAGTTAGACAACCCATGTGTGCCGTGAATCACGGCACACGCAGGGACATGTGCGTGTTTTACACGCCAGTGAAAAACGTCACTGTTTTTCACTGACGTGTGAAACGGGCCTATAGCTGAAGAAAGTAGATATTCAGATCCTACAAGATACGATAAATCTACACCTTCCAGATATCTCTTCCTCAACTACGGACCGACCATTACTCAATCTCTTTCTAAACACAACAAAGAATGAAAAAATAATATCCAAAATACATAAAAACTTATCCCAAGATGATGATGTTCCAGACTTTTTGAACAAATGGGAAACAGAATTAAATACAAAATTCCTCCAAGAAGAAAACCAAATAATTCTAGGGAACATTCACTTCCTCACTACTTGGTGAGGTATCAAGAATTAAACTACAAAATAGTCTCAAGATGGTATAAAACTCCAATTATATTAAATAAAATAAACAGCTCAATTCCCCCACTCTGCTGGAGATGTGGATCTGAACTAGGTACCCTGTCACATATCTGGGTGAAATGCTCAAAAATCCAAAATTACTGGGAAAAAAAATTAGAGACCATATTAAAAAGGTGACCAATGCGGAAATACCCTTATCCTCCGAATTCATTCTCCTCAACTTAGATCCCTCAAAGTCACTCCTTAGGAAAAATTCTGTTACCACAAATACTTAATGTTGCTAAAATAGTCATAACAAGACATTGGAAGAGTGAAGAGCCACCCTCATTTAAAGAGTGGATCAGAGAGACAGTCCAGACAGGTACACTTGAAAAAATCAGACTGTCAAAAATCAAATATGGAAAAGATTTAAATGACTGTGAGGTTTGGCTAAATGCATCATTATCATACTAAGAAGTTAGTTGAAAAGTTGCGTCTGATCAGCATGAAATGAGAAGTCTCATTTCGATAAAAAAAACAGAAAAAATTGGCAGGTTTTATTTTTTTTTCTTCTTTGTCTTTGCTCCTGTTGCTCCCCCTTTCTTATGCTTTCAATGGCACTGGGTCACTTGTGTTTATTGATGACATAACAGCAGACAAGAGTAGCCGGATGAATTCTGAAGTGTACAGGGATATACTTTCAGCCCAGATTCAGCCAAATGCCGCAAAGTTGATCGGACGGCGCTTCATAGTACAGATGGACAATGACCCCAAGCATACAGCCAAAGCTACCCAGGAGTTCATGAGTGCAAAAAAGTGGAACATTCTGCAATGGCCAAGTCAATCACCAGATCTTAACCCAATTGAGCATGCATTTCACTTGCTCAAATCCAGACTTAAGACGGAAAGACCCACATACAAGCAAGACCTGAATGCTGCGGCTGTAAAGGCCTGGCAAAGCATTAAGAAGGAGGAAACCCAGCGTTTGGTGATGTCCATGGGTTCCAGACTTAAGGCAGTGATTGCCTCCAAAGGATTCGCAACAAAATATTGAAAATAAAAATATTTTGTTTGGATTTGGTTTATTTGTCCAATTACTTTTGACCTCCTAAAATGTGGAGTGTTTGTAAAGAAATGTGTACAATTCCTACAATTTCTATCAGATATTTTTGTTCAAACCTTCAAATTAAACGTTACAATCTGCACTTGAATTCTGTTGTAGAGGTTTCATTTCAAATCCAATGTGGTGGCATGCAGAGCCCAACTCGCGAAAATTGTGTCACTGTCCAAATATTTCTGGACCTAACTGTATCTAGTGCAATGAAGGAACCCAGGGTCGCCAAAAAAAAAATGACTAGTGGATTTTGTTTTTTTGCTTTGGTTGTTGTGGTTTTTTTTCATGTATCCTGTCACTGTTCTGGCTCAGCAACTTTAGGGTCTTTCCCTGGAGGTAGCAGACCTTAAGTTAGCTGTGCAGCAGTGGTCGCAGACTCTCGATTTTGCAGATTCTGCGGGTAGACCAGCCCACCCAGAACCCAAGAGCCCTCTCCCTGACAGATTTGCAGGGGGTCGAGACAAATTCTTAGTGTTCAAGGAGGCCTGTATATTGTACTTTATTCTTTGTCCTTAGGGGTACTTTGCACGCTGCGACATCGCTACTGCGATATCGTCGGGGTCAAATCGAAAGTGACGCACATCCGGCTCCAGTAACGACGTTGCAAAATGTAAAGCCTAGATGGGCCGATAAACGATCGCAAAAGCATCGAAAATCGGTGATCTGTGTAGTGTTGGTCATTTTCATAATGTCGCACCAATAGGAGATACGATGTTGTTCCTCGTTCCTGCGGCAGCACACATCGCTGTGTGTGAAGCCGCAGGAGCGAGGAACATCTCCTTACCTGCCTCCACCGGCTATGCAGAAGGAAGGAGGTGGGCGGAATGTTTACGTCCCGCTCATCTCCGCCCCTCCGCTTCTATTGGCCGCCTGCCGTGTGACGTCGCTGTGACGCCGTACGACCCACCCCCTTTGGAAGGAGGCGGATCGCCGGCCATAGCGACGTCGCAGGGCAGGTAAGTGCGTGTGAAGCTGCTGTAGAGATAATGTTCGCTACGGCAGCTATCACAAGATATGTGCGACGGGGTCGGGTACTATCTCGCTCGGCATCGCTATCATCGGGTAGCGATGTCGCAGCATGCAAAGTACCCCTTAGTCCTTTTAGGATGAGGAGCAGCAAGAGCGGATTGTGATCTTGCTGTTACAGAGGGATCCACAATGCTGGGCTTTCTTTTTGCCAAATGGCTCTGGTTGCCTCCCGTCAGTGGATGGATTTTTTGAGACCTTGAGTCTCATATATGATGATTGTGATTGAGTCTCTTTGTTGGAGTCCAGGCTACATTGCCTACAGCAGGGAAGTCGGTCGACGAAGACTTGTTACTCTGAATTTCGTAGATGAGTAACCAATACCAAGTGGAACGACCAGGTTCTTAGAAACCAGTTTTGCCAGGGACTTCATGGAGGTTGAAAAATGCCTTGGTGATTTCTGAAACTCCTGAGACCATGGAGGCCTTGACTATATGGGTGGATAGACGCCTTTGTGATGTCCCTGACCTATTCAGGGTGTCACAGAGAACTGCACTCCTGTCCTTATGGTGCAGAAATCACCCTCCATGGTGTTGGGATCCTAACCTTTGGTACTGCTTCCATCAGCATCCAAATCCTAGCCACACCTCACACTACACCCTGTTAGGTACACCAGTGGGTGGTCTAGCTGGAAAAGAGCCACCCGTCTAGGGGTCAGGCAGACTGGTGGGAGGGACACAGGTCAAATTAGTAGTAGCTCCCAAGGAGTGAGAAGCTGGGAGTTGGAGCTCCCTGTGGGACTTTTGGTTAGGTTGCAGACGGTGATCTGTGGGACCGGAGGAGTCGGAGACCCAGTCACAGCGTATTGGAGAAGGGTACCCAGACTTAGTTTTGGAGGACGGTCGGCATCGGAGCATCTAGTAACCGAACCGGTACAAGCACGGCGGGGTACTGGACCCTAGATCAGGGAGTAGCTTCACGCAACCTGATAATTCACCTGTGGAGGATAGTCTCTTTATGAACTTTCCCCAGGAGCTCAGAGATCGAAGGCACCAACGCAACGAGGGGGATAGGGCTTTCCAGCTTATGCGCCCACCGGAAATCTCAAGTGTCAACCATCGAGAGCACAGTTCCCCTACTTAGCCGTAGGGAGTGGGACTCCGACAGCTTCAAGCCAAGGGGTCACTCAGAACATCTAAATACAGTGAATGGAGGCAGGGTACAGACCATCAGCATTACCAACGGGAGCGGACTCCCGGATGAGTTCCCCTGAAGTGGCAGCGGCACCCAGAGACTTGGTTTACTTCGTCAGAGACTGCTTTATGGTCGTATCAATACCAACATAGCCTGAGTGAGTATGCTGCCCTCCCCTGCATCCAACCTGCACAACGCTCCCCTACACCTCCTCTATCATCAGAGTCCCGGGGCCTCCCCTACCCGTGAAGGGAACGTCATCTGGCTGCCCCACTCCATATTTCCCGGGTACTCCCATCGGCAGCGGCGGTACTCCCCTTATCACGAACCACGGGTGGCGTCACAAACTCTTACCCCTGTAAATACCCCCTATACATTTGATTGGCCGCAAGCCCCCCGGGTCTGGAGACCCTCGAGCCAGAGCATCCCTGGATCCGAGCAGTTCGACCGCTGCAGTGGCGGCACACCTCCAGGATAGAATGGATAGACCACTTTCCCAATTGACCCTATCTCGGGGCAGCACTCCATTGTCTGGGGGGAGGACGATCTTTGGGGGAACTGTGGCGTCCCATTTTAAAATGTTGTCTTGCAGCCCGAGGACGTGCTGGTGATAACTAAGGGGGAATGTGGCGCCCCTGACCTGGTCAGGCACCACTGAGTACTGCACCCATGTTGGGGGCAGTACAATACAGGTAATCCAGAAGGCTGACCGAGGTGTGACTACACAGGCGCATAGTAATCAGGTCTCACACATCTACCTTTGAGGGACCCCTGGGGAATCCAGGAGGGGGCGTAGCCTCCATGTCCACTCAAGGAGTGTGGGGGAGATTCTGGTTGCTAGGTTGCATAGGCAAGAACAGGAGAGGAGAAGTAGTGAGCCAGTTAGTGAGTGCAGCTCAGGGAGAGCAGACGCATGCAGCAGACCCTGGTGTCTGTAAAAATCTGACAACGTACGCGCAGTGACTACCGACGGGGGAGATCGGTCACCTGGTAGTGCCACCCGAAATCCACCCAAGGCTAGAGAGAGCAAAGTGGTGGTAGAGTAAGATGACTGCCAGTGAGGTACCAGGCCCGCAAGTATAACAGGTCCCAGTGCAGAGATAGATTCACCTTTTTTCTGCCAAACCTGCCGGTGGGGGCACTTCAGACCCACGCCATACTACCACCACAGAGTCCGCAGCCACGTAGCAAAGAGAGGGCCCATAGTTCACAGGAGGCAAGCAGCCGGAGTGACCTGGTCCAGGCTACAAGCAAACGGGCCAAAAGAAGGAGAGAGAGGCATCAGCAACTTCCCTGGGCGACCCCAGCAGGACTTCATGTAGGGGTCACCCCAAAACACACAGGGCTAAGGAAGGCAAGTTGGTAGTCACCCTCATCAGCCAGCCGGAAGGATACCTGGTTCCAGCCTGGTTCATCTCAGCTACGCCCGGGTTACTCACCCTGCCATCAAATGTGAGTAAAAACCCTGAAAGACTGCATGGACTGTGTTTGAGTCATTCTGTGCCTTGTGGTTCCACACATTTACACAGGGCCCTGGGGCTTGCCTCACTCTCGGGAGGCCACTACAACTGACTGCACCCACCATCAGCCCCAGGCACCCCTTAATCTGCAGTGGCGGTCACCCTGACCGCAATACCGAGAGTGGCGTCACGAAAATCCTAAAGAGAAGGTTCCCTACCTGTGACCAGACTGTTCCTCCACGTGGCGTCCCTGAAGGTAATGCAACGACACAACACCTGTGGGGCTTCACAGAACCATCACTCATAGGATTAGAGGAGCCCATGCAGTTAGGGGGAGCCACTACTGCACATATTTCTTCTGAGATCCCCCATAAAAGAAGGATTTTTTTTGTGATGAAGGTGATTTTATTGGAGGCTGCCCCTTGATTCTTAAGCAAAAAGAAACCTCTGGTGCTCGCCATCATTAACCCAGTAGGCTCTTAGGATCCACAATGTGTTCCACAGGTCTCTGTTCAAGAAGTATGTAGTACCATTGGAGCAGTCCTTCTTGCCGCTGGACCCAATCATGGTTGATGGTAATTTAGAGTTTTAAATAACTAACATTGTTAATTCTCGTTTTCTGCGTCATTCCCTTCAATACTTGGTGCACTGGAGGTGTTACGGTCCAGAGGAAAGGATGTGGGTCCCAGCATTGGATGTGAATGCCACAAGGTAGGTTCGTTCATTTCATGATTCCAATCCAGATAAGCCTGTTCCTGAGTGTCTGGAGACCACTCTTAGAAGGGTGGGCACTACATTAGAGATAAATGGAGTCGCAGATAACCAGGTTCCGGACCAGAATCCGGTCCCCATATAAGTTTATTAAGACCATAATATGGTGATTAAAAATTTTGGCAGAAGTGTTAGGGGATGTGAGCGCGCACGCTGTACTTACGGAGGCTCTGCCTTGGCGGTACTCTGCTTCCAGGTCAAATATTCGGTTCCGGAGCAGCTAATTAACCTTCAGTGAATATGCACTGCTCTCCCCGCCTACTGGCGCCTGTGATTAGTTGCAGTCAGACACGCCCCAACACTGAGTGTCAGCGTGTCAGCTGACTGCTACACACGCTATGTACAGTGCCTACAAGTAGTATTCAACCCCCTGCAGATTTAGCAGGTTTGATAAGATGCAAATAAGTTAGAGCCTGCAAACTTCAAACAAGAGCAGGATTTATTAACAGATGCATAAATCTTACAAACCAACAAGTTATGTTGCTCAGTTAAATTTTAATAAATTTTCAACATAAAAGTGTGGGTCAATTATTATTCAACCCCTAGGTTTAATATTTTGTGGAATAACCCTTGTTTGCAATTACAGCTAATAATCATCTTTTATAAGACCTGATCAGGCCGGCACAGGTCTCTGGAGTTATCTTGGCCCACTCCTCCATGCAGATCTTCTCCAAGTTATTTAGGTTCTTTGGGTGTCTCATGTGGACTTTAATCTTGAGCTCCTTCCACAAGTTTTCAATTGGGTTAAGGTCAGGAGACTGACTAGGCCACTGCAACACCTTGATTTTTTTCCCTCTTGAACCAGGCCTTGGTTTTCTTGGCTGTGTGCTTTGGGTCGTTGTCTTGTTGGAAGATGAAATGACGACCCATCTTAAGATCCTTGATGGAGGAGCGGAGGTTCTTGGCCAAAATCTCCAGGTAGGCCGTGCTATCCATCTTCCCATGGATGCGGACCAGATGGCCAGGCCCCTTGGCTGAGAAACAGCCCCACAGCATGATGCTGCCACCACCATGCTTGATTGTAGGGATGGTATTCTTGGGGTCGTATGCAGTGCCATCCAGTCTCCAAACGTCACGTGTGTGGTTGGCACCAAAGATCTCGATCTTGGTCTCATCAGACCAGAGAACCTTGAACCAGTCTGTCTCAGAGTTCTCCAAGTGATCATGAGCAAACTGTAGACGAGCCTTGACATGACGCTTTGAAAGTAAAGGTACCTTACGGGCTCGTCTGGAACGGAGACCATTTCGGTGGAGTACGTTACTTATGGTATTGACTGAAACCAATGTCCCCACTGCCATGAGATCTTACCGGAGCACCTTCCTTGTTGTCCTTGGGTTAGCCTTGACTCTTCGGACAAGCCTGGCCTTGGCACGGGAGGAAACTTTCAAAAGCTGTCCAGGCCATGGAAGGCTAACCGTAGTTCCATAAGCCTTCCACTTCCGGATGATGCTCCCAACAGTGGAGACAGGTAGGCCCAACTCCTTGGAAAGGGTTTTGTACCCCTTGCCAGCCTTGTGACCCTCCACGATCTTGTCTCTGATGGCCTTGGAATGCTCCTTTGTCTTTCCCATGTTGACCATGTATGAGTGCTGTTCACAAGTTTGGGGAGGGTCTTAATTAGTCAGAAAAGGCTGGAAAAAGAGATAATTAATCCAAACATGTGAAGCTCATTGTTCTTTGTGCCTGAAATACTTCTTAATACTTTAGGGGAACCAAACAGAATTCTGGTGGTTTGAGGGGTTGAATCATAAATGACCCTCTGAATAAACTTTTCTCAATTTAAAAAAAAAAAAAAAAGAAATAACATTCTTTTTTGCTGCAGTGCATTTCACACTTCCAGGCTGATCTACAGTCCAAATGTCACAATGCCAAGTTAATTCCGAATGTGTAAACCTGCTAAATCTGCAGGGGGTTGAATACTACTTGTAGGCACTGTATATTACTATAGTAAGCCGGTGTCACACTGGCATATGGCATCTAATGCGAGAGCATCGGATGCAATATGCTATTGACCCTCAGCTCAGGCTCTGCTGCAGAGTGATCAGATCCTACGATCGGATCACAGCTGCGGAGGAGAGGGAGGGATTAATCCACCTGTCTCCTATATTGTCAGCCTGTGCATAGATCGCGCTGCACATGGATGTCAACCGAGAGCAGTCCAATATTTCTCTTGTAGACTTGTATGGATGCGGGTGATAGGAGACTTGCAGACAATCTCAGCATGCTGCAATTTTTTTCTCAGTCCGATTAAGGCTGAGGAAAAACTCGCAGATGTGAACTGCAGCATTGTCTTAAATGGGGCCGAGTGCAATGCAAAATTTTCTCGCATTGTACTTGTGCGAGTCATACATCCGTGTGACTACTTGTACAGTAAAAATAAATTAAAATATTGGCGTAGGGTTCCCCAATATTCTGATACCCAGCACAAATAAAGCCCACGGCTACAGGCTGCAGCCCGCAACCCTGCTCTTATCTTTGTTGTGTATCAAAATAAGAAGAACTGCATGCAGCTTTTTTTTAAATTATTTAAGTAATTTAAAAAAAAAACAGCATGCAGTCCCCATCAATTTTGATATTCAGCCAAGATAAAGCCGGACAGCTGGGGGCTGGTATTTTCAGACTGGGGAGGACCATGGTTATTGGCCGCCCCAGCCTAAAAATAGCAACCTGCAGCCACCCAGGATTGTCGCATACATTAGATATGACAAGCCTAGTACTTTACCCGACTCCTCCCGATTGCCCTGTTGCAGTGCCAATCGGGGTGATAAAGAGTTAATGGCAGCCCACAGCAGCCACTAAGTGATAAAGTATCACATGACATCCTCAGTGAAAAAATGATCAAGTATGGAATTGACAAAAAACGGTAAGATGGATTCACATCAACGTGGAGGAAAGTCAAAAGCGGGGTGCCGCAAGGCTCTGTCCTGGGGCCAGTGCTGTTTAATATCTTTATAAACTATCTGGATAACGGAGTTATTGGGAAACTCATAAAATTTGCAGATGATACTAAGATAGGAGAAGTCAACACTAGAGAGGAAAGAGCGGATTCAAACGGATCTAGACAGACTCGAACAATGGGCTGAGGAGAACAGAATGGTTTTTAACAGGGACAATTGTAAAGTCCTACATCTGGGTAAAAGAAATGTAAAAAGCATATATAGTATGGGAGGAATAGAACTAGATGATAGCACTGGGGAAAAGGACTTGGGCATAATAGTGGATCCCAGATTGCACATGAGTCAACAATGTGGAGCTGCAGCTAAAAAGGCCAACAATATTCTGGGATGTATCAAGACAAGCACTGAATCTAGATAAAGAGAGGTAATTATTTCCCTATACTCTGCCCTGGTCAGACCCCACCTAGAATACTGTGTACAGTTCTGGGCGCCCCAATTCAAGAAAGACATCGATATATTGGAGCAAGTCCAGAGAAGAGCAACCAAGATGGTAGAAGGTCTGCAAACCATGTCATATGAAGAACGGCTAAAAGAATTAGGGATGTTTAGCTTGAAAAAAAGAAGGCTGAGAGGAGACTTAATAGAGGTCTACAAATATCTGAAAGTTAGTCACAGTACAGAGGCAACTAACATATTCTCATTAGCACAAGGAAGAACAAGGAACAACGGGATGAAACTTAACCCCTTCACGACCGGATGATTTTTCGCTTTCCGTTTTTTTCTTTCCGATATTCTTTTTCTGAGAGACGTAACTTTTTTATTTTTCAGTCAATATGGTCATGTGAGGGCTCATTTTTTGCGGAACGAGCTGTACTTTTAAATGAAACCATCATTTTTACCATATAGTGTACTGGAAAACGGCAAAAAAATTCCAAATGCAGAAAAATTGCCAAAAAAGTGCGATAGCACTATGGTTTTTGAGATATTTTATTCACTGTGTTCACTATATGGTAAAACTGATGTACGGGTGTGATGCCTCAGGTCAGTGCGAGTTCGTAGACACCAAACATGTACAGGTTTACTTTTATATAAGGGGTTAAAAAAAAATCGGAAGTTTGTCCGAAAAAAGTGGCACACGTTTTACGAAATATTCCGTGACCCGTAGGGTTCTCATTGTTCGGGATCTATGGCTCAGTGATGGCTTATTTTTTGCGTCTCGAGCTGACATTTTTAACGGTACAATTTTTGCGCAGATGCTACGTTTTGATCGCCTCTTATTGCATTTTGCGCAAAAGTTGTGGCGACAAAAAAACGTCGTTTTAGCGTTTGGAATTTTTTTGCCACTACGCCGTATACTGATAAGATTAATTGATTTTATATTTTGATAGATCGGGCGTTTCTGAACGCGGCGATACCAAATGTGTGTATATTTTTTTAACCCTTTAATTTTCAATGGGGCGAATGGGGGGTGATTTGAACTTTTAGGTTTTTTTGGTTTTTTTTTAATTTTTTAAAACTTTTTTTTAACTTTTTTTTTTTATTTTACTAGTCCCCCTAAGGGGCTATTGCGATCAGCAATCCGATCGCTCTGCAGTATCTGCTGATCACAGCTACAAGGCTGTAAACAGCAGATACGCTCTCTTTCTCTTTTGCTGTGCTGCTGGCACAGCGAAAGTGAAAGCAAGTCAGGTGTAGTACAGGAGTCATCACATGACCCTGTGCTACCATGACAACTATCGGAAGTCACGTGATCGCGTCACGTGACTTCCGGTATCGGGCGGTAAGTAAAACTTTACCGCGATCGCGATTATAATGGCGCTGTCACATATTGACAGCGCCATATAAGGGGTTAATCGGCACGAGCAGACAACGATTCTGCTCGTGCCAAGCAGGCACACATCTCAGCTGTGAAAATCAGCTGAGATGTGCGCCGATCGCGGCATGCTGCCGCCGGAGGACCGCGGGCAGTAACATTATGACATTTAGGACGTAATTTTACTGCCCGCGGTCGTTAAGGGGGGAACTAACCTATTCTCATTAGCACAAGGAAGAACAAGGAACAACGGGATGAAAATTAAAGGAAGGAGATTCAGATTAGACATTAGGAAAAACTTTCTGACAGTGAGGGCAGTCAGGGAGTGGAACAGGCTACCACGGGAGGTGGTGAGCACTCCATCAATGGAAATCTCCAAGCGGAAACTGGATAAACATATAGCTGGGATGATTTAGGAAAGCCTGCACTCTCAGGGGGTTGGACCCAATGGCCTTTAAGGTCCCTTCCAACTCTACCATTCTATGATTCTATGAAATCCTACATTAGTAATGGAAGGCGTCTATGAGACACCCCTATCACTAATCTGTAAGTGAAAGTAAATAAACACAAACACCGATAAAATCCTTTATTGGGAAGAAAATACAAAAAAACACCTTCTTTCACCACTTTATTAACTCCCTAAACACCCTTGTAGGTCTGACATAATCCATACGAGGTTCCATGGTGATTCTGCTCTGCTACATCTCAATCACAGTGAGCAGCCATAGAGCTCTCCATCAATGGAAATCTTCAAGCAGGACGCGCAGCACGCACAGCCACCACCGCACACGGAGGACATATTATTGCTACTGGTAATAGCAGTACATTTAATGTGGCGGTTTCACTGATCATCTAACCTGAGGTTAACGGATCCGGATCCATAACAACAAGTAGGCTTTTAGCCTCAATACATCCACAAAGACATATCCATTGCTACTGGCAACAGCAGTACATATAATGTGGAAGGTTCATTGATTACCCAATCTGAAATAAACGGATCCTGAGCCATAATAACTAATAGGCCTTTAGCCTTATTACATCCACACAGGACATTTTAGTCCACCCAGCCCACAGAGTCTTCCCACAGGACTTTCCTAAGATCTCTACCTCTCCACAGGACTAGATTCCATGCTGGATCTTATATATTTATGACGATTGGCTATTCACTATTTTCCCTTATTTACGGATCTTTGCTTGACATGGTCAGATTGTCCGACCTGATGAAGGCCTACAGCCGAAACGTCCTGGCGGATTTTCTATTCATGTACAGCACTTCATTATTTTTCAATAAAGAAAAACAGATTAAGAATACTTGAATCAGTGGATTTCCTCTTTTTTGGGAAACAGTACAGTGTGCCGGAACTCTCTTCCTCTGCTACATCTCAGTCACAGCGAGCAGTCATAGAACATAACTGCCCGCTGTGAGTGCAGACAGACAATGACTGAGCCGCAATGAGCGATGACATCAATTAGGTAACTTGCGGTCACAGCACAAAGGTTCCCATGGTCCTCCTTTCCTGAGTCACGTCACCGCTGATCGCAGCTATCACTGCTGATCGCAGCTATCACCGCTGATCGCAGCTCAGTCATGCTCTGCCTGCAGTTATAACATTCGGTCATGTTCCATCATCGCGCGCTGTGACTCATATGTAGCAGAGCTAATCATCATGGGACCTTGTGTGGATTACATCGGACCTGCAGGGGTGTTTGGGGGTTAATAAAGTGGTCAAAGTGGCTGTTTTTTTGTATTTTAAAATTAAGGATTTTTCTCAGTGTTTACGTTTATTTCTGTTTACTTATAGGATTAGTGATGGGAGTCTCATAGACCCCTACTCATCACTAATTTTGGGCTTGATGACAGTTGTGTACTGTTATTAACCCCTCAATACCCCAATTGCCACAGCATCAGGGCAATTAGAAAGAGCCAGGTAAAGCGCTGAGCTTGGTCCATCAAAAAGATGTGATAATCCCGGGGCGGCTGCAGATTGCTATTTTTAGATTGGGGGGTGGCTTAATAACCATAGGCCTCCCCAGTCTGAGAATACCAGCCCCCAGCTTTCGGGCTTTATCTTGGCTGGGTATCAAAATTGGGGAGACTGCACGTCGTTTTTTTCAAATTATTTATTTAAATAATTTTAAAAAAGCCGCATGTGGTTCCAATTTTGATACACAGCCAAGATTAGTGCAGGGCTGTAGGCTGCAGTATGTAGCCATATGGTTTATCTGTGCTTCGTATCATACCATGGGGTGATCCTGTAAAGCCTGCCTGGATCAACAGACTCAGACAGGCTGTAATGGACAGACTAGAGGGAAGCCACTCACCAAGCAGGACCCCCAGAACCCTGAAACCCTTTAACCCCTATACAGGAATTTGGAATTAAACAGGGTACTGGAGATCACTACCTGTGGAAGACTGCAGTCCGAGAGAGTAGTCGACAGGCAGGGTCAAACCAGGAATAGCAGAACAGGGACAGAATCAGCAGGCAAAGACGTAAACAGAAAACGTAGCAGATCGGGTCGGGCAGCGAGGTACAAAAACAGCAGGCAGAAGGGTAGTCAGGAAACACGCTGAAATCACAGGAATCAAAATACAAACAGCACATGAGCCAGGAGTACAGAACTATCTCTGGCAGTGGTCATGTGACAGGAGGGGGAATAAGATGGGTGTGGTGTCTTCCCATTGGCTGTAGCTGAACGCTGGCAACTTCAGCTGGAAGACACATGCCACCCACCGTCAGCCAGCAGTACTGCAGATCCCAAGATAACCCAGCCCAGTGGATGATCGGAGCCTGCGCCCACCGGTGCCGCTGGCATCGACTCCTCTCCCATCACCAGCACCATCCACGGCAGGAACACGGCGTCGCATGGCGATCAGAGCAGAAGTCGCTGGAGCAGACTCCAGCGGTGATGTAACAGTACCCCCCCCCTCCACGAGGGGCCTCCGGACCCTCAAAACCTGGCTTCCCAGGAAATTGGAGGTCAAACCGCCGGACCAGACCCTTAGCATGAATATCGCTCGCAGGGACCCATGACCTCTCCTCAGGGCCGTAACCCCTCCAATGCACCAAATAGTGTACCGCCCCTCTGACAATACGGGAATCAAGTATTCTCTGTACCTCATACTTCAACCAAAACAGGAGGACGGGGGGCACTGACTGGGTGAACGGTGACACGATATAACTTGAGGAGTGACTTATGGAACACATTTGATATCTTAAAGGACGGGGGGAGTTACAGACGGAAAGCTGTGGGATTAATTACCTCGATTATCTCGTAAGGTCCAATAAATCTCGGACCCAGCTTAGCAGAAGGGACCTTGAGTTTAATATTTCGTGTGGATAACCATACCTTGTCCCCAACTCCAAGGCTAGGGCCCTTGGAACGTTTCTTGTTAGCAGAGGAGGCTTGACCAACCTTTGCCTTTTTCAGGTTCTCTTTCACCTCACACCAGAGCCTTCAATTTGTCCACAGTTGATTCAGCCTCAGGAGTATCCACCACAGCGGAAGAAAAAGAACCAAAACGTGGATGCAACCCTAAATTGCAGAAAAAAGGGGGTAGTCTTGATGGATTCCTGATACTGATTATTGATGGCGAACTCAGCTAGCGGCAGATATTCCACCCAGTCAGACTGACGGTCAAACACATAACACCGGAGATATTGTTCAAGGGTTTGATTGGAACGTTCGGTCTGACCATTGGTCACTGGGTGGTAGGCAGATGAAAAAGATAGCTCTATATTGATCTTTTTACAAAACGCCCTCCAGAATTTTCGAGACGAACTGTGTTCCTCAGTCAGAAACAATATTTTCCGGAACCCCGTGTAACCGCACAATATGCCTAATATACAACTTGCTAAGAGTTTCAGAATTGGGTAATCCGGACAGAGGAAAAAAATTACACTGTTTGCTGAATCTATCCACTACTACCCAGATACAGGTCTTCCCTTCTGAGGGTGGAAGGTCAGTGATGAAGTCCATGGAGAGATGCGTCCAAGGGCTTACTGGAGTAGGTAGGGACTGGAGCAATCTGGCAGGGCGGTTACGGGGTGCCTTAGCTCGAGCACAAGTTTCATAAGCCAGTACATATTCCTTACAATCTTTCGCTACGGTTGGCCACCAAAATTTCCTGGTTACTAATCGGAGGGTATTGCCGATACCAGGGTGACCTGCCAGCATAGAATTGTGGGATTCCTGGAGTACCCGTAGGCGAACTGAGGGGGCAACAAACAGTTTATGGACAGGAGTGGTTTCAGGAGCTTGGTCTTGGGTATTATGGACCTCTTCTATCAAATCTATGGAAACAAATGACATATTAATGTCTTTAGCTAAAATATGCACTGGTTCAGAGTTTTCAGACCGAGAGGGACAGAAGCTATGGGAAAGTGCATCAGCTTTTGTGTTCTTGGTACCGGGCCGGAATGTTACCACAAAATCAAATCTAGAGAAGAACAATGCCCACCTAGCCTGCCTAGGATTGAGTCTCTTAGCAGATTCCAGATAAGTGAGGTTCTTATGGTCTGTGATGACTGTGACCTTATGTTTGGCGCCTTCGAGGAAGTGGCGCCATTCCTCGAAGGCCCATTTAATTGCCAACAGCTCACGATTACCAATGTCATAATTTCTCTCTGTGGGAGAAAACTTGCGGGAAAAGAAGGCACAAGGATGAAGCTGAGTGAAAGACGGAGTACCTTGTGATAGCACCGCTCCCACTCCAACCTCGGATGCATCGACTTCCACAATAAACGGACGCATAAGGTCAGGCTGAACCAGAATCGGGTCTGAGGAGAAACATTCTTTTAATTTTGAGAAGGCATGGATTGCCTCTGGCTTCCAATTAACCCCATCAGCCCCCTTTTTAGTCAAATCGATTAACTGTTTGGCAATTTTGGAAAAATCTCTAATGAATTTGCGGTAATAATTAGCAAACCCAAGGAAACGCTGCAAGGCTTTCAAAGACTTGGGTTGCACCCAATCCTTAATCGGTTGAAGCTTAGAGGGATCCATGCGGAAGCCTTCTGCAGACAATATATAACCCAGGAAATTAACCTCTGCCTAAAAAAACAACAACACATTTCTCATATTTAGCAAATAAGGAGTTCTCCCTGAGTCGCTGGAGTACAGTTGGACATGTGACGTAGCATCAGGAGAATAAATCAGGATGTCATCCAGATAAATCACCACATATTGACCACAAATATCTCTGAAAATGTCATTAACAAAATTCTGAAACACAGCCGGCGCATTACTTAATCCAAAAGGCATTACCAGGTACTCATAATGTCCCTCTGGAGTATTAAATGCTGTTTTCCACTCATCCCCTTCTCTGATGCGGATTAGGTTATATGCTCCCCTGAGATCCAGCTTGGTGAACCACCTGGCTCCTATGAGCTGGTTAAACAGATCGGGAATGAGTGGCAGGGGGTACTGATTCTTTACAGTAATAGCATTAAGCTCACGGTAGTCAATACAAGGTCTGAGACCACCATCTTTCTTATCAACGAAAAAGAATCCAGCGCCGACTGGTGACCTGGATGGTCTGATAAACCCTCTCTGCAGACTGTCTGCTATATAATCTTTCATGGCCTGACGCTCCGGACCAGAAAGATTATACATTTTACCCTTAGGGAGTCGGGAATTAGGGGACCAAATCTATGGGGCAGTCATAATCTCTGTGCGGAGGTAATTTTTCAGATTCAGATATAGAAAAGACATCAGCAAAATCCCTGAATGCATGAGGTATGAAGATAGGTTCAGCTCTGGTCAGGTTAACAGATAACGACATACACGTCTCCTGACACTCAGGGCTCCAGCGCACAATCTCACCCTCGTGCCAGTGTATGACCGGATTATGTTTGCGCAGCCATGGCATGCCCAATACGACTGCTGACATCAGATTCTCAAAAACAAAAAATGACACTGTTTCTACATGCAGAGCCCCCACAAGCATGGAGATCTCTGGAGTTACAAAAGTAACCACACCCTGTGTGAGAGGTGTAATATCAATAGCAGAGATTTTAATGGGAGTATTCAATCTTAGCAAAGGCAAACCCAGCTCTTTTGCTACAATAGTGTCTATGAAATTAGCTGCAGATCCACAATCAACAAAAGCATGCAGCCGTACAGATTTTCCCTGGTGAGACAATGACACAGGTACCATTAACCTCATAGGGTCTGCAGGAAGTACCTGGGCGCCTGAGTGAGTATCCTGGAGCTCACTCAGACGCGGCTGCTCCTTTGGAAACGATTGCCTCAGAGATCCATGCTCTCCATTATCGGCTCCACCACATGATCTGTTCCCTTGCAGTCGACGGGACTCTGGAAACGATGAGGTAGGTGCTGCAGGGGCTTGGACCTGAGCAGACCTGAGATCCTGTACTTGCTGGGTAAGTCCATGTACAAGGCCAGAAAGGGTGTGCACCTGATTTAGCACAGCACGGAGAGAATCCATTTTTTTTTTCCCTCTCCTTGTTAGATAGGCCAGAGATAATGTAACGCCTGCCTGGATCAACAGACTCAAACAGGCTGTAATGGACAGACTAGAGGGAAGCCACTCACCAAGCAGGACCCCCAGAACGCTGAAACCCTTTGTAAAGTCCGGGTGGTGGAACCTCTGGACCGTACACCGGTTTCCCCTGAGGAGGCAGCCAGGCAGGTCACCCCGCGAGAGGGTCTGGGTGCACGGCGGCCGAAGCACTATTGGTAGCCGGACAGTCCGTATGGGAGCAGGAAAGGTGGATGGAGTTCTGGACAGTGGTCCGGGTGACGAGGCTCAGAGTCCGAGGCCAGGTGGTAAGGTCAGGCGGGATCCGGGACTTGCTGAGCGATGGAACGGGTCACCAAGCGGAGCCAGGGACTGGAGACTGGCGGAGCTGCAGAGATGGTGGAACATCCACCGAAGTCACCATCAGGGTACGGGAATGAGCGTGGTTCGGAGCGGCTGGCGTGGCAGGACAGGCTCTACGAGACAGGACAGGGTTAATGCAGGCAAGGTACAAGGCAAAGCAATAGGGGACCTGAACAGTAGCTTACTAAAAACGTAGAACAGGCCCCGCCCACCAGGAAAGAGAACCCTTATATACCCTGTACCTTTCTATGCAATATCCTGTTTCTGGGTGCTGGCCCTTTAAGAAAGGGTCAATGACCGCGCGCGCGCCCTAATGCGCATGCGCGAGGCCCGTGTGCCAGAAGTCAGTCCAGGAAGCGGTGAGGAGGAGGCAGGAGCGCCCGGCTGGGAGTCCCACCTCGCAGAGGAGCGCCGGGAGCGGGGAGCAGGACGCGTGGAGGCTGCAGGCGGGGACGAGGAGGACGGGACCGGAGTGGTGAGCAGGGGACGCCGCCGGGGAGCGGGAAGCGGGCCACGGGGACCGGAGAACGGGACAAGGGGACCGGGAAGCGTGACAGTACCCCCTCCCCCACGCCCCCCCCCCCGCAAGCGGGACAGGAAGGCACGAATCAGAGGAGTGCCAACATTCTCCCGGGGCTCCCAGGACCTATCCTCAGGACCATAACCCGCCCAGTCCACCAGGAAGTATTGCCGACCACGTACGGTCTTCATGGCCACGATATCCCTTACCGCATAGATGTCATCGTCAGCGATGGGAGGAGGAGCAGTACCGACTTCAGCGGAGAAGGGACCAAGGACAACAGGCTTGAGCAAGGAGACATGGAAAGAGTTGGGTATCCGCATCGTGGCCGGGAGCTGCAGCTTGTAGGAGACAGCATTAATCTTGCTGACGACTTTAAACGGCCCGATGTAACGAGGACCCAACTTGTACGATGGCAGCTTCAATCGGACATACTTGGATGCAAGCCAGACCAGATCACCAGGGGAGAAACACGGGGGATCCAAGCGCCGTTTGTCCGCATGTCTCTTCATCCGCAAAGAAGCCCGCTCAAGGGAGGTCTTGACAGAGCTCCATATGGCTGAGAAGTCCTGGACCAGAGCATCTGCTGCGGGGACATCGGAAGCCGAGGATACTGGCAACGGAACCGAAGGCTGAAGTCCGTAAACGACTCGGAATGGAGAGCTGGAGGTGGACTCGCTGATGTGATGGTTGTGGGAGAACTCAGCCCAAGGAAGAAGCGTGGAACAGTCATCGTGATGGGCATTAACGTAGTGGCGCAGGAAGGAGGTCAGGATTTGATTGACCCGCTCCACTTGCCCATTCGACTGAGGATGGTAGGCCGAAGAAAAGTCCAGAGATACTTCCAGATGTTTGCAGAGGGCCCTCCAGAAGCGCGAGGTAAACTGAGTTCCTCTGTCGGACACAATGTGTGCGGGAAAGCCATGCAATCGGAATATATGTTGGATGAAGGAGTCAGCTAGCTCCTGGGCAGAGGGCAGCCCGGCCATGGGAATGAAGTGAGCCATTTTGGAGAAACGGTCCACCACAACCCATATGACTGTGTGTCCAGAGGATAAAGGTAAGTCCGTAATGAAGTCCATTGCGATATGTTGCCACGGAACAGAAGGAATGGGCAGAGGCAGGAGACGTCCATATGGTAGGTGCTTGGGTGTCTTGTTCCGGGCACAGGACGGACAGGCCGAGACGAAGGTTGAGACGTCTTTACGGAGGGACAGCCACCAGTAGTGACGGACAATCGTGCTCCAAGTCCTCTTCTGACCAGCATGGCCGGCGATCTTCGAGGCATGGCCCCAGTGCAGGACTCTCTGTCTGTCAGTATCTGGGACATAGGTTTTCCCAGGGGGTATCTGAGTTACCGTGACAGGATTCACCGGCATGATGTTGCTGGGGTTGATGATGGGCTGGAATGTCTCCTCCTCCAACTCCACGGGCACTAAGGACCTGGACAAGGCGTCTGCCCGCACGTTTTTGTCCGCAGGCCGAAAATGGAGTTGGAAATCAAATCGGGCAAAAAACAAGGACCAGCGGGCTTGTCGTGGGTTCAGTCTTTGGGCTGACCGCAGGTACTCCAGATTCTTGTGGTCTGTGTATATGATTACAGGGTATACTGCGCCCTCCAAGAGGTAGCGCCATTCCTCCAAGGCAAGCTTCACGGCCAGTAGCTCCCGATCCCCGATGGTGTAGTTGCGTTCGGGTGCTGAGAAGCTCTTGGAGAAGAATCCACAAGTGACCAGCTTGCCGGAGGGGGAGTTCTGCATCAACACTGCTCCGGCTCCTGAGGAGGAGGCATCCACCTCCAAGGTGAACTGTCGGTTCAATTCAGGGCGATGGAGAACCGGGGAGGAAGCAAACGCCTGTTTCAAGGAGCAGAACGCGGCATCGGCCGCCGGGGGCCAGTCCTTAGGATTAGCTCCTTTCTTAGTCAAGGCAGAGAGAGGCGCAGTCAAGGCGGAGAAATGCGGGATGAATTGTCGATAATAGTTCGCAAAGCCGAGAAAGCGTTGGATAGCCTTCAGTCCGGAGGGAGGAGGCCAGTTGATGATGGCAGACACTTTCTCTGGGTCCATCTGCAGGCCAGTGTCCGAGATTACATAACCCAGGAAGGGAAGAGATGACTTTTCAAAGATGCATTTCTCGTACTTGGCGTACAGACGGTTCTCTCTAAGCCTCTGGAGAACTAGCTGCACGTTCTCTCTGTGGGTCTGTAGGTCCGGAGAGAAGACCAGGATGTCATCCAGATATACCACGACACAGACATAGAGGAGGTCTCTGAACACATCGTTCACCAGTTCTTGGAAGACTGCCGGAGCATTACACAGACCAAAGGGCATGACACAATACTCATAGTGCCCATCCCGAGTGTTGAATGCGGTTTTCCATTCGTCTCCAGAGCGAATGCGAACCAGGTTATAGGCCCCACGAAGGTCCAACTTGGTGAAGACCCGGGCTCCTCGGAGCCGATCGAATAGTTCGGGGATAAGCGGCAGAGGGTATTTGTTCTTTACGGTGATCTGGTTTAAACCCCGGTAGTTGATGCAAGGGCACAGATCACCTTCCTTTTTCTTGACGAAGAAAAACCCTGCTCCGGCAGGGGATGAGGACCTCCGAATGAACCCCTTTGCCAGGCTCTCGGTAATATAGGCAGACATAGCTCGTGTCTCCGCAGGGGACAAGGGGTATATTCTTCCTCTAGGAGGCGTGGTTCCTGGCAGTAAATCGATGGCGCAGTCGTAGGGACGATGAGGCGGTAGTACCTCTGACTCCTTTTTATCAAAAACGTCCGAGAAGGACCAGTAGGCAGAAGGCAGTCCTGGTAGAGACTCTGGAACCGGAGGGCGTCGAACGGGCTGGATGGTTTTCAGACATCTCTCGTGGCACGAAGAGCCCCATCGGGTGATTTCACCTGTACTCCAGCTGACCGACGGTTCGTGTGTCCGTAACCATGGGAGTCCCAGCAGGATCTGATGAGACATATGCGGGAGGACGTAGAAGGTGATCTTCTTGGTGTGCAGAGCACCGATCCGTACTTCCACAGGCTTGGTGATCAGTGAGACGTGTCAGAGAGGGGTCTCCCATCTACAGAGGCGATCACCAGCGGTTTCTCAAGTGGGAGGACAGGCACCTGGTACTTATCCACCGTGGCCTGCTGGATGAAGTTGCCTGCTGCTCCGGAATCAAGATGCGCCTCTGCCGTGAACCGGGTCTCTTCTGTGGTGACTTGAATAGTCCAGGTAACGGAGTCTGAGAGTGTCCCAGCACCTAGGGTGGCCTCTCCTACCAGGCCTAGGCTTTGGAGTTTCCCGGCTTCTCGGGACAAGAGCGTAGCAGGTGTGTGCCAGCTCCGCAGTAGAAGCAGAGACCTTTTGCTAGTCGTTCTGCTCTGCATTGCTCAGACTGCCTCAGGCGGTCAATCTGCATGGGCTCGTAGGTAGAAGCGCCAGGTGACGCCGACTGGGGAGCGATGGGCTTCAGTGGTGGGGAGGCGTGCCGCATCGGACGCCTCTCGCGGGACACCTCTTTGGATCGTTCCTGGAAACGAAGATCCACTCGAGTCGCTAGAGCAATCAGGGCATCCAAGGAGGACGGCACGTCCCGACCCGCCAGCTCATCTTTAATCCGACCCGAGAGTCCCTCCCAGAAGGCGGCGGTTAGGGCCTCATTGTTCCACCCGAGTTCCAAGGCCAAGGTGCGAAACCGAATGGCGTATTGGCCCACCGTCAAAGTCCCCTGACGTAGCCGGAGGAGGGATGAGGCAGACGCGGAGGCGCGTCCGGGCTCGTCAAAGGTGGTACGAAATGCCTGCAGGAACTCCTGGATGTTGGTAGTTACCGGATCCTCCTTCTCCCACAAGGGGTTCATCCAGGCCAGTGCCTCTCCTTCCAGATGGGACATCATGAAGGCGACCTTGGCTTGGTCAGATGCAAAAAGGTGAGGCAGCTGCGTGAAATGGAGGGAGCACTGATTAATGAATCCCCTGCAGGTCTTGGGATCACCGGCGTACCGGGGTGGTGAGGCCAAACGGAGTTTGGAAGCATCCGAGGAGACTGCCACGGGAGCTGCGGTCGTGGGTTGTGCAGTGGGAACCCGAGATGCCACAGGCGTGGCCGCTGCTTGTAGCGCGTTCAGACGGGCATCCACAGAAGTCATGAAGTTCAGCATGCGGGTCTGGGTCTCGCACTGTCGTGTGAGTTCCTGCTGCAGGGCCGCTAGTGCTTCGGCGGGATCCATGGCCTGTTCTAGCTGTAACGTCCGGGTGGTGGAACCTCTGGACCGTACACCGGTTTCCCCTGAGGAGGCAGCCAGGCAGGTCACCCCGCCAGAGGGTCTGGGTGCACGGCGGCCGAAGCACTATTGGTAGCCGGACAGTCCGTATGGGAGCAGGAAAGGTGGATGGAGTTCTGGACGGTGGTCCGGGTGACGAGGCTCAGAGTCCGAGGCCAGGTGGTAAGGTCAGGCGGGATCCGGGACTTGCTGAGCGATGGAACGGGTCACCAAGCGGAGCCAGGGACTGGAGACTGGCGGAGCTGCAGAGATGGTGGAACATCCGCCGAAGTCACCGTCAGGGTACGGGAATGAGTGTGGTTCGGAGCGGCTGGCGTGGCAGGACAGGCTCTACGAGACAGGACAGGGTTAATGCAGGCAAGGTACAAGGCAAAGCAATAGGGGACCTGAACACTAGCTTACTAAGCACGTAGAACAGGCCCCGCCCACCAGGAAAGAGAACCCTTATATACCCTGTACCTTTCTATGCAATATCCTGTTTCTGGGTGCTGGCCCGTTAAGAAAGGGTCAATGACCGCGCGCGCGCCCTAATGCGCATGCGCGAGGCCCGTGTGCCAGAAGTCAGTCCAGTAAGCGGTGAGGAGGAGGCAGGAGCGCCCGGCTGGGAGTCCCACCTCTCAGAGGAGCGCCGGGAGCGGGGAGCAGGACGCGTGGAGGCTGCAGGCGGGGACGAGGAGGACGGGACCGGAGTGGTGAGCAGGGGACGCCGCCGGGGAGCGGGAAGCGGGCCACGGGGACCGGAGAACGGGACAAGGGGACCGGGAAGCGTGACACCCTTTAACCCCTATACAGGGATTTGGAATTACACAGGGTACTGGAGATCACTACCTGTGGAAGGCTGCAGTCCGAGAGAGTAGTCGACAGGCAGGGTCAAACCAGGAATAGCAGAACAGGGACAGAATCGGCAGGCAAAGACGTAAATAGAAAATGTAGTGTGGCGCCCCTGACCTGGTCAGGCACCACTGAGTACTGCACCCATGCTGGGGACAGTACAATACAGGTAATCCAGAAGGCTGACAGGGGTGTGGAACACAGGCGCATAGTAATCAGCTCTCACACATGTACCCATGAGAGGACCCCTGGGGATCCCAGGAGGGGGAAAAGCCTTGACCTTCACTGGAATAGTGGAGGGGGCCAAAAGCCTCCATCTCCTCTCAAGGGGTGTGGTGGAGAGTCTGGTTGCTAGGTGGCGTAGGCAAGAACAGGAGAGGAGGGGCAGTGAGTCAGTTAGAGCAGAACTCCATAGGGCTCGGTGAGGAGCAGACCTGTGGGGCTGTTGCTGTCTAACAGCGCCCGCGCAGTGGCTACTGACGGGGGAGAACGGTCAACTAGGAGTGCTACCCGAAATCCATCTTCAGCTAGAGAGAGAGCAACGGAGTGGGAAGTAAGGAGACTGCTAGAGAGCACCAGGCCCAAACGGGCGGCAGATCCCGAAGCGGAGATAGATTCAGCTTTCTTTTGCTAAACCTGCCGGTGTGGGGCTCTCAAAGCCCACGCCACAACACCACAAAAAGCCGCAGCCACGTAGCCACAGTTAGGGCCCATAGCTCACAGGAGGCAAGAAGCTGGAGTGATCTGGCCCCGGCAACAAGCACACGGCAAACGAAGGGGAGTGAGGCTTCAGCAACTTCCCTGGGTGACCCCCATAGGGACTCAAAGTCGGGGTCACCCCAAACCACCAAGGGCTAAGGAAGGCGAGTTAGTAGTCACCCTCACAAGTCAGCCTGAAGGACACCTGGTTCCCGCCTGGTTCATCCCAGCTACGCCCGGGTTACTCACCCTGCCACCTGAAGTGAGTAAAAACCCTGAAAGACATTCTGCCTGTGTGGAGTTATTCCGCGCCTTGTGGTACTACGCACCTACATCGGGCCCTGGGGCTTGCCTCACTCTCAGGAGGCTATTCCAACTAACTGCACATACCATCAGCCCCAGGCGACCCTCAACCTGCAGTGGCGGTCCCTACTGGCCGCAATACTGAGAGTGGCGTCACGACAAGAAGAAGATCTCCTACCTGTGACCAGATCCAGCCGAGTGGAGTCCCTGAAGGTAATGCACCGACACTACACCTGCGGGGCTTCACAGTAGCAGTGGTCAGATCCGGGTCGGGCAGCGAGGTACAAAAACAGCAAGCAGAAGGGTAGTCAGGAAACACGCAAAAATCACAGGAATCAAAATACAAACAGCACATGAGCCAGGAGTACAGAACTATCTCTGGCAGTGGTCATGTGACAGGAGGGGAAATAAGAAGGGTGTGGTGTCTTCCCATTGGCTGTAGCTGAATGCTGGCAACTTCAGCTGGAAGACACATGCCACCCACAGTCAGCCAGCAGTACTGCAGATCCCAAGATAACCCAGCCCAGTGGATGATCGGAGCCTGCGCCCACCGGTGCCGCTGGCATCGACTCCTCTCCCATCACCAGCACCATCCACGGCAGGAACACGGCGTCACTTGGCGATCGGAGCAGAAGTCGCTGGAGCAGACTCAGGTGGTGACGTAACAGTTCCTATGCCAATTGTTTTATATATTTTCATACCACGATACTGACCTACAGACAGTGCCTGTGACTGGTTGCAGGCAGACACTGTCACACATTCTAGGGAGGGGTGCATCTGACTGCAACCAATCACAGACACCAGGCCAGCCAATGGGCGGGGAAAACAGTGCATATAGATGAGCAATGATGAGTGGCCCAGGAAGTGAAGGAAAGGTCACAGGAGCAGTGTACAGCTGTGACAGTTCCTCGGTAAGTATGAAACGCTTGCTTCATTCTTATTTTCTTTATTGTTCCTTTTATTTTTTTTTATCTTGGGTGCCGGATCCAGATCAAACACCCAGAATCCTGGGCCTAGGCCCGGCACCTGTGTATCTTTGAAACCGCACGGATCCAGACTTTTACAGCCTGCTTATCACTAGTGGGTAAGAGACAAAAATATCAGGAGGAAAATGAGAATAGGGAGGAAACAACAAGACAATGACTCCACAACAACTTCATATACAAAGTAATATAATCACCAGCAGGACTGGGACAGAACAGCACATGGACCGGTTTAGAAAAAGCTATAGTTGACATGGTAAGACAGGCTCCACCATCTTAAAAAAACGGGGAGTGGCTGTCATAAGTCTCCCACAACATGTGATCCAAGAGGTAACCAGCAGGCCAGCAGAGATTAACTCCTAATGAGAACAAAACTGGTAGACGCCCGAGCTTATCTGTGTAAGTCAGAAGCACCAAAGGAAGCATAGTCTGGAGTATGAGATTCTACAATGTGAGCAATATCAGATGCCACCATGACACTCAGCGAGTTTAGAGCCAAACACCATGTGACAGTCGGCTTACAATCATCTGAGGAAACATTGTTGTTGCTTCTTGTCCTGAGTCTTCTTGGAGATGTTATTCACTCACTTCCCCCTGTTTGTGCTCATTATGTCTTCTTTAGAGCTTAATGGGGTTGACTAAGCACTCATACCATCCATTCCTTATCTAGGGCCCAGTTCAGGGTTATTTAGGGCTAGGTATTCTGCTCTGCACATAGGTACCAAGAAAAAGAAGAAACGACCAAAACGCCCAATTGCTGAATGTGAAGAACTTTAATAAGGGAAATGGTGAGCGGCACAATCACAAGAGACACCAGAGTCAGAAATTCCCGGTGGGTAAAAAGATAATTACTCAAAAATCATATAGATAATTATCATATACACAGTATAGATGATGATATTAATATACATAGTATAGAAGGCAAAATTGCCACAGGTAACAGGCATAAATAAATACAGTATGAGAGCAGACTGTGGATCACGTGTGAATACCAATCACTATGTGAACATGCTTGCTGTAATTACCGTGTTTCCCCGAAAGTAAGGCCCTGTCTTACATTAATTTTACCCCCAAAAGTCCCACCCTGCCTTACTTTCGGGGGAGGCCTTACATTGGAAAAAAAAAATAACAATTTCCCCCTCCCCCCTCCCCCCTGCAGCCTCCCCATTGTTTGAGAGTCCGGCATGCACCCCATCCTCCCCCCTGCAGCCTCCCCATTGTTTGAGAGTCCGGAATCCACCCACCCCATCCTCCCCCCTGCAGCCTCCCCATTGTTTGAGAGTCCGGCATGCACCCCATCCTCCCCCCTGCAGCCTCCCCATTGTTTGAGAGTCCGGAATCCACCCACCCCATCCTCCCCCCTGCAGCCTCCCCATTGTTTGAGAGTCCGGCATGCACCCCATCCTCCCCCCTGCAGCCTCCCCATTGTTTGAGAGTCCGGAATCCACCCACCCCATCCTCCCCCCTGCAGCCTCCCCATACAGTGGTTCTGCCCCCCACTCTGCCACCACACACACTGACACATACGGTACCGGTACAGACCCACACGGCACACACACACATATCGTACCGGTAAAACACACACACACACACACACACACTCTGACACATACAGCCCCCATACACATACCGTACACACACAGAGAGAGAGTAACTTACCGTTACTTTCCTTCTGCCGGGGACGCCGGGAACGCTGGACCAATGGGAGCGAGCCTGCAGGCGGTGACGTCGCGGCTGATTCGGCCAATCAGCTGCGAGCCGGCTGACTGGCCAATCACAGCTCGAGCTGATGGCCAGCAGGGAGCCTGTGACGAACAGGCTGATCGGCCAATCAGCATCAAGCAGGAAGAGCGTTGACCCGGGACGCGCCGCAGGCCGGCGAGATTGCGGGGGCCATTCACCGGAGGAGGTATACATTACGCCGCGACCACCACCCATAGGCGGCCTTACATTCCCCGGGCACCCCCGCTACCCTGCCTTACAATCGGGGGGTGCCCTACATTGGCGGACCCCCCCGAAACCCCCACCCTGCCTTACTTTCGGGGGGGTCCTACTTTCGGGGAAACACGGTAGCACGAAGGGCCCTCTAAATCACAGAGGAGGCGCAAAAGGATCAGTGTCCAAAAGTATAAGCATACCTGTTTGGGTGCAGGACCTATCTAGGGTGCTTAGAAGAGCCAAGGGCCAGAGGAAGGTTTGGTCAGGGGTCACATTCTCCCCCTTCCCCAGACACATGGTTTTCCTTCCCTGTCGCCATACACATGGTACTTCCCCATACCTAATGTGACAGTGCCCCAACCCAAATCTCAGATGCCCCTATTTGTGACTCTTCACCTTGGGCTACATCACTTCCATATTACGAGGCCAAATTTTAAAAGATCCTTCACATTATTTATTGTGTGGTTCAACTTCATCAGTCGTATGCCACAGTGACTCAAAACCTACAAAAGTCTGTAGGTCATAATGTATATAAATTAAAAATAAAAAAAACAGTAACTGAAATAATGCTCCTGTACATAGTATATACAGTGTTTTGAAATAGTATTCATGCCCCGTGAACTTTTCCGCATTCTTTCATCTGCAAACTTAAATGTATTTTATTGGGATTTTATGTAATATACCAAACACAAAGTAGCAGGTATTTGTGAAGTATAAAGGAAATGATACATAGTTTTCTATATATTTCCACACAGTAGTATGGCCCCATAAACACTCCACATAGTTTGATTGCCCCCAGAAAATGGTGTCCAGAACTGCCAAAGCACTACATGAATGAATACGAAATAGCAAGGAGAAGAAGCGAGTTTTTAAAGTGCAAAAAGTACATATTTATTAGGAATGAAGGTGACAATACTTGTAAGCGTAGATAAAAAAATAAAAACCTGGACCACTCCAGGGGCTACATCTGTGAAAGGCTAGATCACAACCATTGGAACAATCAAATACGTATATGCAATTCAAAAATGCAGTCTCAAATGTGGCAAAGTATGTTATGTCTACAGTATGTAAGGCATATAAGGCTTAAATAGCATAAGAGCCACAGATGATGCTAATATATGACATTACACATTCTGAAAATAACAAATGACTGCGACCAATGGAACATAAAACAGCAATTAAAGGCTTGACAATATTATTTTGTGTTAGGGGATCCAGAATCCTTCCCTCATGTATGTCAATCCTGCAGCCGCAGGGATCATACCCTCAATTGCTGGATGAAGTCCGAGTAATAAAGTACAGATGTACACTGGTGGTCCAGGGTCGTGGTCCCCAGGCTGCCCGACGTATGTTTCAATAGAAGTGTTGTTTCTTTTCTTCTTCAGGGGATGGGGTGCCATGATGTGCGTTCCACGAATGCCGGTTTTTAAGTGGTGGCGCTGATTGCCGTACCTGGAAGTCACGTAGCGGCGCATGCGCAGATCCATCTGACAAATCTCGCGTGATGCGCCGCCGTCACGCTAATGCGCGCATGCGCGGGAGCGGGGACGCGTCACTATAGCTCCCGCGCATGCGCGAAGCACCAGACAGCGGCAACAGCACGGAGAGAGGCAGAGGACCCGGGCATGCGCACATGAGTGCCGGGGGCGGGTGAGTTACATGCAGTGATGGCATACATTCATGTTACAATTAAAGGGGCCACCACACAAAAGATTTTCCAAGAAATCCATGTAATTACATGATTATTTTGCCTATAAAAAAGGGAGAGACCAATTGAAAACCAGCATTAGAAAAACAGGACCAGAGAACAATTAAAACCTGTATTAAAAACACGAATAAGGATTATAGTGGGGCAAAGGTGATCATCCAAAAGACGTCACACTTAGGGTGAATAGGCGGAGGAGACACATATTAGGTCACAAAAATGGGGCAAAGCTGATAGATACATTGAGACCCATAGGGGTCATGGTATTCAATGTGAGAATCCATTTGGTTTCACATTGTGCCAAGCGTTTTTTAAGGTCACCACCCCTGATTCCCCCATCTATCACATCGATACCTCTGATTTGTAAATGTGAGGGGTCACAGGAGTGGTGAGACTTAAAATGCCTTGGCAGTGTTTTCAATAATGTAATGTCAGTTATTGCCTAGGCTGCAGAAATGTCCCTAACATGCTCCCTGACCCTAATGCGAAGCTCACGTGATGTGAGCCCCACATAGATCAGGGAGCAGGTGCATGTGGCAAAGTACACCACGTGTGTGGTTCCACAATGTAGTTTATTATTTAATTAAAAGGAACATTTAAAATGTAACAGACAGTAAAATAGCAGCAAAATAGAGTAGGATGGTAGAGGTGTAGCTCAGAGCCAGCTGCTATCCTGTGGTCAATTAAATTGAGTTAAAATGCCATATAAATAACAAGTGGGTTAACATCCCTGGTATATAGAGATTCTTATTTTTCTGCATTTACCTCTAGTCTATTTGACCAAGTATAAGGGTCACGTTACGACCCTACAGGCAAGAGGTGCTTTGACCTTTTTGCCTACGGTACTCTCTCTTTGTTTGTAGTTTCCTTCATATACTTAATCCTTCTACCCCCCCCCTCTTTTTTTTTTTTTTTTCTCTCCCCCTCTCCTAACCTTCTCTATTCTCTCCACCCACACCTCTCTTCCCATCCCCATCCTCTGACCCTACTTCCCGGTTCCTCACCGTTCCTCCTCCTCAGAATGACACAGATTACCTTTGGCTCATTGAATGTGAGAGGCCTCAATGTCCCGCAAAAACGGTCTCAGGTATTCTTTGACATGCATAAGAAACGAGTCCATATATTATTGATTCAGGAAACACATTTCAAAACTGGTCACCTCCCTAACTTTAAAGACAGATATTACACCAAATGGGTCCATAGCACCAACCCAGAGTCAAAATCAAAAGGGGTGTCTATAGGCATCCATAAAGCCCTGGTGCACACGGTTCTGGACACGAGAGTGGACACTGAGGGAAGATTCATTTTTCTGAAAATTAATGTTAATTCATCTATCTTTACCATTGTCAATTGGTATTTACCAAACAGAGATCCGGCGACGTCCTGCTCCTCTCTCCTGTCATCATTGGATGAATTCGCAGAAGGGACCGTGATCGTGGGTGGCGATTTAAACTTCACTTTGGACCCTAAGATAGATACAACTTCGGGACACAATTTTCTCTCTCTCAGAAAGCTAACAAAAGTTAAACGCTCAATACAAGAGCTTCGATTGGTAGATGTGTGGAGAACGTTACACCCAGTGGATCGTGACTACACATACTTCTCCCCGGCTCACTCCTCGTACAGCCGCATAGACCTGTTTCTTGTGAGCCAAAAGGCTCTGACTTGGCAGATACAGGCCTCTATAGGCAGTATATCCTGGTCTGACCACGCTCCTATATTCCTGAGCCTTACTATCCCAGATGGGGCAGGGAGGCCGTGGTCTTGGCGGCTGAACGATAGTCTGCTTGGGGATCAGGGGTGCATGAAGGATCTACAGAACACGATTGATGAATTTTTATAAATACACTCAGAAGACCCCACAGCCCTTCCCGTGCAGTGGGAGGCACTTAAATGTGTGTTGAGAGGGGTTTTGATCAAACATGGGGCTAGGCTTAAGAGAGAGAGAGCCCAAACCATTTTGTCCCTACTTCAGAATATTTCAGATCTGGAAAGGGCCCATAAGAAGACATTATCACCTTTGACACTGGCGGAGCTAGTCAAAAATAGAGAGGCGCTTAAATCGATTCTCGACCGACAGTATGAGCGACATAGGACTAGAATAAAAAGATTCCTCTATGAGTATGCAGATAAATGTGGTAGACCACTAGCTAGGATTCTACACCCTAGGGGAGACCCCAGCCACATTCCCATGATTAAACAAGCAGACGGCTCTTCGACTCAGAACCCAACTCTCATCGCGGAACAGTTCCAAAAGTATTATAGAGACCTATATAACATAAAGGGCAAATTTGGAGACATGCCACATGACGCATTAGAAAATAAAATAAACGACTACGTATCCAGAACGGCCCTACCGGTTATACCCAGCGCTGAGGTTGAAAATTTAGAGACGGACTTTACAGAAGCAGAAGTGGCATCTATCATTAAAGAATCTCCCTCAGGCAAAAGTCCGGGTCCAGATGGGTTCACCCCTAAATTTTATAAAATATTCCAAACTCAGCTATCCCCGTTCTTGACTAAAGTATTTAATTCCATCTCAGAAAATTCCCAATGGGTGGCGCAATCTCTCGAAGCCCATATATGTGTTATCCCCAAACCGGGGAAGGATCACATGTTAGTTACAAATTACAGACCCATTTCACTGATCAATCTAGACCTAAAACTTTTTTCCAAAGCCTTAGCCAACAGACTTGCTCCTTCCTTGCCCGGGATAATACACACAGATCAAGTGGGGTTCGTACAAGGTCGGGAGGCGCGTGACAATACCAACAAACTGTTCCTCCTGATGACCCGGTCGAGGGCTCATTCTCTTCCCATGTGTTTACTCTCAGTGGATGCGGAGAAGGCCTTTGACCGGGTCAGTTGGAATTTCATGATGGCCGCCCTAAAGCAGGTGGGTTTGGGCAAAAAATTTTTAGATAGGATTGCGTCCCTTTATTCGAGACCCTCAGCAAAAGTTAGGACGGATGGGTTTCTGTCGTCATCGTTTCAGGTCCACAATGGAACAAGGCAAGGATGTCCATTGTCACCTCTGCTCTACGTCATTGTCATGGAGCATCTCGCGGTCGCCATAAGAAATAATGCTAGTATCCATGGGATAGAGGCCGGGGGAGGGAATCGCAAGTTAGCTTTATTTGCTGACGATCTTCTCATGTTTATTTCCCAGCCACACATATCCTTCCCGTCTTTGCTCAAAGAGTTCGAGGAGTTTGGTAACTTAAGTAATTTTAAAGTGAACTTCTCTAAATCAGAGGCTATGAATGTGACCCTGTCGGCGGAAGATCTAGCCCGTACAACCCAAAATTTTCCCTTTAAGTGGCAACCGTCAGCTATAAAATATCTGGGGGTAGTTGTACCTCGGGATCCAACAAAAATTATGCATCATAATTTTCTACCCCTGTTAGAGAGGACAATTAGGGATTTAAAGAAGTACGACAAAAAAAGACTATCGTGGTTTGGGCGTATCAACGCTATTAAAATGGATGTTCTTCCTAGGTTTCTTTTCTTGTTCCAAACGGTACCTATTCAGCTGCCGGGGAGTTACTTTTCCAAAATTCGGACGGCTTTGTCAAGGTTCGTTTGGGGGAATAGGAGACCTCGGACAAGCATAAAAACTCTTACCAGACACATAAATAATGGAGGGGCAGGGCTCCCAAATTTCCAGTTATACTACAGGGCAACTATTCTAACGAGGATAATGGATTGGCACTTCCATAGGAACTCGAAACAATGGGTCGCGATCGAACAGGACGGATTGGGAGTCACTTTGCACTTCCTCTCATGGATGGGAAAGGAGAGTAGGTCACAGATAGAGAAGGGAATGGAGTTTATTTGGACAGTGATGGGGACGTGGGACGGTGAGGTTAAGAGGGGTTCTCTCTCACAGGGGAGGGGTCCACTTACCCCCCTCTTTGGCAACCAGGAGTTCCCTCCGGGGCTTCATTCCAAAAAATTTCTGGGATATGCTCGGGTGGAGGAAACTCGTTTTTTTCATGTGCTCCAGGGAAATACCTTGCCCCCTTATGCATCTCTACGGGCCACAGGGAGAGAGGTTTCCTGGATAGAATATATGCAGCTGAAATCGTTTCTATCCAACCAGGACAGGGAGAGGAAGTTGAGGACCCCCCTACTCCATTTGAGAAATTGTTCTTGCAGGGTTCGTCACCTGGGCATGTCATCTCTCTTATTTATAAAATGCTGAACCAGAGAGACATGTCGGACAAACCCAAATTTGTCTATAGATGGGGAGAGGAACTGGGAGAGGACATTTCGGAGGACAGATGGAGCAGGGCGTTTCTGTGGACCCACAAACTTTCTCTGGCTTGTGCCGCCCAAGAGAAAAACTATAAAATTCTCACAAGGTGGTACCAATACCCGACCAAATTGCATGCTATCTTTCCCTCAGTGTCCGACATGTGCTGGAGATGTGGTACAGAAAAAGGGTCTATGTTACATATATGGTGGAGCTGTGCTAAATTGCAACCATTCTGGGACTCAGTGTTTTTTCTGTATAAAAAGATGAGTGGGGGTGAGGTGGAGAGATCTCCCCAGGTGGCCCTCCTCTCTATCCTCCCAGGTTCATTCAAGTCACAAAAGAGGGACCTGCTGCGATTTTGTTTAGCAGCAGCCCGTATAATTATTCCCAGATACTGGAAACAGACTAGATGCCCCACGTTAGCTGACTGGGTAGAGGAGATGGCAAACCTCCAGAGAATGGAGGAACTCACAGCTGAACTTAATGGGCTCACGGAAAAATTTATCACAGTGTGGGGACCGTGGATTACGTTCATGGAGTCTCCTGAGTTCACGGTGAGTCTGGCAGGTTATTTGGGATGAGAAATGGTGACATACCTTGTCTTCCCCTCTCCCCACACACTTTTTTCCCCCACCCCCTCTTTACCCTACTTTCTTCACTCTATTTGATTCCTTCTTTTCTAAGCTTATATCTGTTCTTTTTTTTTTTTCTAGTTTTCTACTTTTTCTTAAATGTTTATTCAATAACTTAAAAGGGGATTGTTTTATGCTGAGAGTGGTCTTGTCAATTATCAGGAAGACATGTTTAGCTGGAACTCTGATTTCTAGTGTATGGTTTGTCATGGAGTGTTAGCATAACGATAGCTTATAAAGTTCCAATGAAATCTACAATGTGATGTTATTTTTGTCATTCCGAAACTGAGAGATCACTGTTTATGTTTTATAATCTTTATAAATGTTCAAGATGTATGCTTGATTTATAAACTTAATTATAAAACAGATTTGAAATAAATAACAAGTGGGCTGACATCAACACAAATAAATAATTACAATGCTGATACCAATTTAGCATGCCATACAAAGGGTAACGGGTAATGAAATCACAATGCAATAGGGCTTCAGTATTAAAATAATGCAACACATATTGTAAGAATCAGTAGCGCAGCTACCAAGGGAGAAGAGCGTGTGGTCGGTGGCGCCCACCCGGAGCTACTGCTGCTCCTAACTATATCCGCATCACTCCATTATAGTTATACTATGTGGTAGAGCAGGGAGACACGATCTCCTTGCTCTATAGCTTTTTGTTCTATAGACTGCATCACTTTAAGCCTGTGGACTATAGACAGCAGAACAGCAGAAGATTCAGTGACCAAAGCACCAGCGCACGCACAGGACGTGAGTGTCCCAGTACAATGATGTCACCGCACCAGGAATCTGATATTCTGTGCATGCGTTGCCTTGCAAGTGGACTCATCAGGATCCTGGATTAGGTGAGTATACAATGTTTTTATTTTATTTAAAACTTGTGATGTGACTGTGGGGACATCAAAAACAAGGTGGGACCTTCATGCAGTGTGGAGGGGCTGAAACAGTGTGGAGGGGACCCTTATACATTGTAAGGACTACTGTTTGATGCCTTCATTAAGCGTTGGGGCCATTATACAATTTTGGACCATATGTGGGCCATTATATAGTTTGGGGGCAGTTATAGATTTTAGGGACTAATGTGGTGCCATTATAAAGCTTGGGAGATAATGTGGGGCCATTATAGAGTTTGAGGGATAATATTGGTCCAATATATAGTTTGGGGCAAATGTGGGGCCATTATACAGTTTGGGGGCTAATGTGGGGCAACTATATACTTTGGGGGCTAATTTCAGACCATTATTCAGTTTGAGGGCTAATGTGGGGAGTAAATACTGCTGGCTCATTATACTGTGTATAAGGGAGTAGTAGGGGCATCATACTGTGTATAGGGGAGCTATGCGCTCATCATACCCTGTGTAGGAGAGTTGTGGGTCCATAATACTGTGTATAGTAGAGCTGTGGGCTCATTATACTGTGTATTGGGGAGCTGTGGGCTCATTATACTATGTATAGAGTAGCTTTGAGTCAATCATACTGTGTATAGGGAAAGCTGTGTGCCCATCATACTGTGTAGAAGGGAGCTGTGTGTTCATCTTACTGTGTATAGGGGTGGTGTAGGGGCATCATATTGTGTATAAATTAGCAGTAAATTCGGAAATTGAGGAAACATTATGAAATGTTAAGTGGGCACTTAACAACCATTATAGTTATAGGGGCACTCAGAGCATTGTGACTATCAAAGACGGACATCTGCAATTATTACTTTCTGGGGGTAAAATGTGGACACTGTTTTCTAGGGCATTAATATTTTCTAGGGGGGCAATTTTACCATCTGGAGGACACAAAGGAGGCATTATTACTTTGTAAGGGACACATTGGTGGCAATTTTATGTGAAGCAGTAAGAGGAGCGCTGTTATTTTGCCAAACAATAGGTGCAGTAATAGGGTCACATATAGCAGCAGTGGCTCAGTATTAGGGTATCTGTAGAATTAGGTGTCTTTGCAAGTTTTGAAATAGATCGAGATGGTGCAGGAAATGTGAGAAGTCAAATTTGCCTTTGTTCTAATCTGTACAGATGAGTTGAGGCTTGAAGAAGATTTTATATTGGTCTGGGCCAAATGGAAAAAATGGGAAAGTGAACAACTCCATGGGAAAGAATGTCAGCTGTAAGTCACTATCTGTAACTGTACTGTAATCTCATATGTTATGCAGGACTGGTAGCTACCACTATGCGGTCATCGTATGGTCAGTGTTTGGGTAGATATTTATATTCAGTAACTGCGTGGTCATCTGCTGAGGTTCCCCTATACCTATATTGCGTGTCCGCCCCATAGTTGTAATCATGGTTACTGGTTAGGGGCACATTCAGATGTTTCGCTCCCATGAGCTGAACCCTTAGCTACGCCTTTAATAAGAATGTTAAAAAAGCACACACATTTAAGGGTTTTTAATTAAATCTGTGTATATGTGCATGTAATGTAGTTTGAGTGTCACAAATGTCTCCTGTTATGACGAGACTTGTGATAGATTTGTCCTAAATTTGCCACTATCATGAAGCACAATTCAGTGTCGTGAAGGGGTTAAAGAGTAGAGTTGAGCGCGGTTCGTGGTTCGTGGTTCTCCAGTTCGCGGTTCGAGTGATTTTGGGGGCTGTTCTAGATCGAACAAGAACTCGAGCTTTTTGCTAAAAGCTCGATAGTTCTAGTTACGTTCGAGAACGGTTCTAGCAGCAAAAAGCCAAGCTAATTACTAGCTGGCTTTTCGCTGTAATAGTGTAAGTCACTCTGTGACTCACACTGTTATGAAATTTCAGCGTATAGTGTGCGGGGACTGCGCATTCAGATCACTGCTGCTGGGATCATGGCGATCGTCATTTTTTTTTTTCCTTGTCTTCCTTCCCTAAGCGCGCGTGTAGTGGGACGGGCCAGCATGTCAGCCAATCCCAGACACACACACAGCTAAGTGGACTTTTTGCCAGAGAAGTAAGGGCATGTGTCATAGGCTGTCCATGTCACATGTCCCTGCATTATAAAAACGGGTATCTGCCCGTCTGCACGCCATTATCTGCCTACTGCGTCTGGGTGTCAGTCACCGCTGGCGCAGCTCCTGTCTCCGATACTGCTGTGTACGCTCTACACACAGCTCTATACAGAATAGGGATAGAAGTTTCTTTCAGCCCTTGTAAGGGCTAATTACAGCAGGCTCAGAGCCATAGGTGACAGTCAGGTCCGTGGAAACAGTTTTTAACAGTTACAGATAACAGTGTCTGTGTAGCTAAGCTCAGGGACTTCCTTGCTGCATTTCACCATTAGGAGGGATAGAAAGTGAGGCTTCCTTTCCTCTACACTGACCCACAACCCGGCCACTGTACCCTCCTGCCCTTTGCCCACTCAAACTCAGTTTTACTAAGCTATTATACTAGCAAACACTGAGGAAACTTAGTGGCATCCTAAAAGTGGCTGTTGGACTTCATTAGTGTCCCACTGGTGCAAGGATATTTGCAGCACCTCTGCATTGCACACTCAAGCTCATTGTTACTAAGCCATTATACTAGCAAACACTGAGGAAACTTAGTGGCATCCTAAAAGTGGCTGTTGGACTTCATTAGTGTCCCACTGGTGCAAAGATATTTCAGCACCTCTGCATTGCCCACTCAAACTCATTATTACTAAGCTATTATGCTAGCAAACACTGAGGAAACTTAGTGGCATCCTAAAAGTGGCTTTTGGACTTCATTAGTGTCCCACTGGTGCAAAGATATTTGCAGCACCACTGCATTGCACACTCAAGCTCATTGTTACTAAGCTATTATACTAGCAAACATTGAGGAAACTTAGTGGCATCCTAAAAGTGGCTGTTGGACTTCATTAGTGTCCCACTGGTGCAAGGATATTTGCAGCACCTCTGCATTGCACACTCAAGCTCATTGTTACTAAGCCATTATACTAGCAAACACTGAGGAAACTTAGTGGCATCCTAAAAGTGGCTGTTGGACTTCATTAGTGTCCCACTGGTGCAAAGATATTTCAGCACCTCTGCATTGCCCACTCAAACTCATTATTACTAAGCTATTATGCTAGCAAACACTGAGGAAACTTAGTGGCATCCTAAAAGTGGCTTTTGGACTTCATTAGTGTCCCACTGGTGCAAAGATATTTGCAGCACCACTGCATTGCACACTCAAGCTCATTGTTACTAAGCTATTATACTAGCAAACAGGAAACTTAGTGGCATCCTAAAAGTGGCTGTTGGACTTCATTAGTGTCCCACTGGTGCAAAGATATTTGCAGCACCACTGCATTGCACACTCAAGCTCATTGTTACTAAGCTATTATACTAGCAAACATTGAGGAAACTTAGTGGCATCCTAAAAGTGGCTGTTGGACTTCATTAGTGTCCCACTGGTGCAAGGATATTTGCAGCACCTCTGCATTGCACACTCAAGCTCATTGTTACTAAGCCATTATACTAGCAAACACTGAGGAAACTTAGTGGCATCCTAAAAGTGGCTGTTGGACTTCATTAGTGTCCCACTGGTGCAAAGATATTTGCAGCACCTCTGCATTGCACACTCAAGTTCATTGTTACTAAGCCATTATACTAGAAAAAACACTGAGGAAACTTAGTGGCATCCTAAAAGTGGCTGTTGGACTTCATTAGTGTCCCAATGGTGCAAAGATATTTGCAGCACCTCTGCATTGCCCACTCAAACTCATTTTTACTAAGCTATTATACTAGCAAACTGTGCTGCCAATTTAAGGGCCATAGTTGCATTGTCCGGAATAGTTATTGTTGTTTATTCTGCTGTTAATAAAGGTAGACCACCGCTGCAATCTACACCACCTCTCAATTTTTACTAACACATTTTAAGTGCACAATCTTGTCGCAATATAAATGAGTGGCAAAATGACAGATGCTGGTGGAAAGGGGAACAGGCGTGTTGGAAAAGGAAAAAAAGTTTGTGTCCGTGGAGAAGGTGGCAAAGCTCCATTAACATCTGCTGAAGATAGGCCATCTTCCAGCAAAAGTAAGTTTGTCTACTACTTTCCGTTGACAATCACATGTGCTCCCTTTTTTACGAACACGAACAACTGGAAAAAAGGTAGATGATGACCAAAAAAAGAAGATGCTTGAATGGATCTCAAGTAGTCCAACAAGTGCCCTCTCAGCCACCTCAACTACCGCATCCAAAAAACACCAGTCCTCGGAGTTGTCATCCCAATCACATTTGCTTTCTCCCAGCTCTCAAGTCTCCATCCGCCCTGCACAGTATGCTGGAACAGAGATGGCTGAGTCTGCAGAGCTGTTCAGTCACACTATAGCCTGGGAATCAGAGGTCTGCTCCCAAGCTACAGTGAGTACAGACCAGGAAATTGTCTGCAGTGATGCCCAGAACCTTTGTGACTCAGATTCAGGCCGTGATGACCACGTTTCTGAGCATAATGTTGACCCTTATTCACAAATTGAAACACCTGTTGTAATAGACAATGAGGAACATACTGATGACGATGAGACACAGATACCAGATTGGGATGACAACTTAAATATTCGTTCAGGGCAGGAAGAGGGTCGGTCTGAGGGGTAGGGGAGTGCAAACACAACGCTTGATGAGGAAGTTCTAGATCCCACCTACTGTCAACCTACAGTCAGGCACTCGAGGAGGTCAACAGAAGCGGTGGAGGAGGATGCTACTGATGACGAAGTTACCTTGCACCTTCCTGGACAGAGGAGGAGTACTTGTAGCACGTCTACAACTGCATCCTCAGCCACCACTCTGCCTCTGAGCACTAGTCGGGGGGACTCAGCAGGTCGCATGCCCTCTAAGCCTTGCCTAGCCTGGTCCTTTTTTGACCTTTCAAAGGATCGCCCAAATCATGTGATCAGTAAAATTTGTCGGGAATCTGTTAGTAGAGGCCAAAACCTCAGCAGTTTGACAACTTCTTCCATGAATCGTCACATGAATAAATATCATATGTCCCAGTGGGAAGCTCACCATGCTGCAATGCATCCACCGCCTGCCCCTTCCAGTGCATCCGCGCGCTCTTCATCTTCTAGGACTGTGGGGACAGCTGTCACACCTGGTTTTCCACGCACAACTTCCACCACTGTAACCGCAACAGGCAGTTTGCTTGGTAGGTCGTCAGTTGGTTTGAAAGGGGAAACAAGTGCGTGTGTACAGCTCTCTCAGACATCGATAGCACCAACGTTGGATGAAGGCAACATCATGTCTACGCCTGCACTTTCCTCACAAACCTGCATTGTTCCAGGGACACCCTACTCACCATCGTCTACAAACAGCAGCCAGATCTCTGTCCCTCAGATGTGGACAAATAAAAGGCCATTTCCTGTGACCCATGACAAAGCTAAGAGGTTGACTTTATCCCTCTGTAAGCTCTTGGCTACCGAAATGCTGCCTTTCCACCTGGTGGACACACAGGATTTTAGAGACCTTATGTCTGTCGCTGTGCCCCAGTATCAGATGCCCAGTCGCCACTACTTCTCTAAGAAAGGTGTGCCTGCGCTACACCAGCATGTCGCACACAACATCACTGCTTCCTTGAGAAACTCTGTGTGTGAACGGATGCATTTCACCACCGATACTTGGACCAGTAAGCATGGACAGGGATGTTACATGTCGCTGACTGGGCACTGGGTAACTATGGTGATAGATGGTGAAGGGTCTGCTGCACAAGTCTTGCTGTCCCCAAGACTTGGGCGTCAATCCTCTGTCTGTCCAAGTTCCTCCACTGCTTCTGCCTCCTCAACCTCGTCTGGGTCCTCCACCTCCGCCCCAAGCCTGCCTGGTCAGGCCACCAGCGGGGAACTGCGCAGAAGGAATCACGCACCCCTCATTACTATGCTGACAGCAGAGCGCAACGGCATCAGGCGGTCTTTAGCTTGAAATGTCTTGGAACTAAGAGTCACACAGCGGCAGAGTTGTGGGCAGCTCTGGAGACTGAGTTTGGTAAATGGTTGTCTCCACTCAACCTGCAGCCTGGTAAGGCCGTGTGCGACAATGCTGCAAACCTGGGTGTGGCCCTTCACCTGGGCAAGGTGACACACATGCCTTGTATGGGTCACGGGTTGAACCTTGTTGTCCAGCAATTTTTAACACACTATCCCGGCCTAGATGGCCTTCTGAACAGGGCACGAAAACTGTCTGCTCACTTCCGCCGTTCAACCGCCGCAGCTGAGCGACTTGCATCGCTCCAGAAGTCTTTCGGCCTGCCGGTTCATCGCCTGAAATGCGATGTGCCGACATGCTGGAATTCGACTCTCCACATGTTACAGCGACTGTGGCAGCACCGCCGAGCCCAGGTGCAATACGTCATGACGTATAGCCTGGACAACGAGATGCAGAGGTGGGGCACAGTTTCGACATGGCGACAAATATGTTTAGCGCTGACAATGCCATTATTAGCATGACAATTCCAGTCATTTACATGCTGGAGCACACGCTAAACACTATTCGGAGTCAGGGGGTGGGACAACAGGAAGGGGAGGAACTACAGGAGGATTCATATGCGCAAGGGACAACAACATCACCAAGGTCCAGACGTTCATCATCACCAAGGCGGCAGGCATGGGACCATGGGGGACAGGGATCAACAATGGTAGCAGGCGAAATGTTGAGGAAGGTGCAGGAGAACATGAAGAAATGGAGGACGAACTGTCCATGGACATGGAAGACTCAGCGGATGAGGGAGACCTTGGTCAAATTTCAGTTGAAAGAGGTTGGGGGGAGATGTCAGAGGAAGAAAGAACGGTTAGCCCCTCTATGCCACAAACACAGCGTGGACTTGGTCCGCATGGCTGCGCCAGGCACATGAGCGCCTTTTTGCTGCACTACCTCCAACATGCCCCTCGTATTGTCAAAATTAGAAGTGATGATGAGTACTGGCTTGCCACACTATTAGATCCCCGGTAAAAATCCAAATTTTGTGACATAATTCCAGCCATAGAAAGGGACGCACGTATGCAGGAGTATCAGCAAAAGCTGTTACTCGATCTTAGCTCGGCTTTTCCACCAAACAACCGTGCAGGTGCAGGGAGTGAATCTCCCAGTTGTAACTTGACAAACATGGGACGGTCTCGTCATCTTCAACAGTCTACCCGTACCAGTAGGAACGTATCTGGTGCTGGTAACAGCAATTTTATGGAATATTTTCATAATTTTTTTAGACCATCCTTTGCACGGCCACCAGAGACAACAAGTCTGACACATAGTCAACGGCTGGAGCGGATAATACAGGAGTATCTCCAAATGAACATCGATGCCATGACTTTGCAAATGGAGCCTTGCTCATTTTGGGCTTCAAATCTTGAAAAATGGCCAGAGCTCTCCACTTACGCCTTGGAGATCTTGTCGTGTCCAGCTGAAAGCGTTGTCTCTGAACGTGTCTTCAGTGCTGCTGGGTGTGTGCTGACAGATAAGCGCACGCGTCTGTCCAGTGACAATGTGGACAGACTAACGTTCATCAAAATGAACAAGTCATGGATCCACAAGGAATTTACTACCCATGTGTCATCCTGGGGAGAGTAAATGCTTGTGGATTTGTAATGTGCTTGATGCAAATCAAAACATCCTGTTTGCAACTAGGGCACAAGTGCTGCCACTGAAGTGGTGTCTGTGTGGCCCAATTTTTGGAAAAAAGGGAGACTCCGCTTGGAGTATCCCTTGCTGTGTTTTTTAAAAGGAGCCAAGATGAACAAGTCATGGTTCAGCAAAGACTTTGCTACCTACCCCGGTGTCATCCTGGGGACGATTAAGGATGGCGTAATTTTGAATGTTCTTGATGCAAATCTACCTGTGAAGTGTACAACTGGGGCACAAGTGCTGCCACTGAAGGGGTGGGTGTCTGTGTGGCCCAATTTTTGGAAAAATGGGAGACTCCACTTGGAGTTACCCTTGCTTGCTGTGTTTTTTAAAAGGAGCCAAGATGAATAAGTCATGGTTCAGCAAAGACTTTGGTACCTACCCCGGTGTCATCCTGGGGACGGTTAAAGGGGTTGTCCAACATAACAAAAATTTTTGCGTTTAAGCTAATCTGTGCTGTATTGTCATATAAAACACCCCTACATTGTTATTTTTTGTTTTCTAACTTTTGTTGCTCTTGAATTATCCCTTTATTCTCTGCAGCTCCTTGTTTACATTCAGCTCCAGCAAACTGACCACTTCCTGTGCAAAACCTCCCAGTCAGAGCTGGCACCGCCCGGCCTCAGTGTCCAGCCCCTCCCCAGTGTCCAGCCTCGCCCCCTGCCCGCCCCCTGCACACACAGTCCCTTTCAGTATATTCTGCCCCAGCACCTGACCTGTTATCACTACAGCATTGCAAATAACAGCCCCACATCAGGCCCTGCACCCCCCACCATATCAGGCTCTGCACCGCATACACACATCAGGCTCTGCACTGCATACACACATCAGGCTCTGCACCGCATACACACATCAGGCTCTGCACCGCATACACACATCGGGCTCTGCACCGCATACACACATCAGGCTCTGCACCGCATACACACATCAGGCTCTGCACCGCATACACACATCGGGCTCTGCACCGCATACACATCAGGCTCTGCACCGCATACACATCAGGCTCTGCACCGCATACACACATCAGGCTCTGCACTGCATACACACATCAGGCTCTGCACCGCATACACACATCGGGCTCTGCACCGCATACACATCAGGCTCTGCACCGCATACACACATCAGGCTCTGCACTGCATACACACATCGGGCAGAGCCCGCATACACATCGGGCTCTGCACCGCACACACACATCAGGCTCTGCACCGCATACACACATCGGGCTCTGCACTGCATACACACATCGGGCTCTGCACTGCACGCACACATCAGGCTCTGCACCGCACACACACATCAGGCTCTGCACCGCACACACACATCAGGTTCTGCACCGCATACACACATCAGGCTCTGCACCGCATACACACATCAGGCTCTGCACCGCGTACACACATCAGGCTCTGCACCGCATACACACATCAGGCTCTGCACCGCATACACACATCGGGCTCTGCACAGCATACACACATCGGGCTCTGCACCGCACACATCGGGCTCTGCACCGCATACACATCGAACTCTGCACCGCATACACACATCGGGCTCTGCACCGCATAGACACAACGGGCTCTGCACCGCATATACACATCAGGCTCTGCCCCGCTTACACACATCAGGCTCTGCACCGCATACACACATCAGACTCTGCACCGCATACACACATCAGGCTCTGCACCGCATACACACATCAGGCTCTGCACCGCATACACACATCAGGCTCTGCACCGCATACACACATCAGGCTCTGCACTGCATACACACATCAGGCTCTGCATCGCATACACACATCAGGCTCTGCACCGCATACACACATCGGGCTCTGCACTGCATACACACATCAGGCTCTGCACTGCATACACACATCAGGCTCTGCACCGCATACACACATCAGGCTCTGCACCGCATACACACATCAGGCTCTGCACTGCATACACACATCAGGCTCTGCACCGCATACACACATCGGGCTCTGCACTGCATACACACATCAGGCTCTGCACCGCATACACCCATCAGGCTCTGCACCGCATACACACATCGGGCTCTGCACCGCATACACACATCAGGCTCTGCACCGCATACACACATCAGGCTCTGCACCGCATACACACATCGGGCTCTGCACCGCATACACACATCGGGCTCTGCACCGCATACACATCAGGCTCTGCACCGCATACATATCAGGCTCTGCACCTCATACACACATCAGGCTCTGCACTGCATACACACATCAGGCTCTGCACCGCATACACACATCGGGCTCTGCACCGCATACACATCAGGCTCTGCACCGCATACACACATCAGGCTCTGCACTGCATACACACATCAGGCTCTGCACTGCATACACACATCAGGCTCTGCACCGCATACACACATCAGGCTCTGCACCGCATACACACATCGGGCTCTGCACCGCATACACACATCAGGCTCTGCACCGCATACACACATCAGGCTCTGCACCGCATACACACATCGGGCTCTGCACCGCATACACATCAGGCTCTGCACCGCATACACATCAGGCTCTGCACCGCATACACACATCAGGCTCTGCACTGCATACACACATCAGGCTCTGCACCGCATACACACATCGGGCTCTGCACCGCATACACATCAGGCTCTGCACCGCATACACACATCAGGCTCTGCACTGCATACACACATCGGGCAGAGCCCGCATACACATCGGGCTCTGCACCGCACACACACATCAGGCTCTGCACCGCATACACACATCGGGCTCTGCACTGCATACACACATCGACACATCGGGCTTTGCACTGCACGCACACATCAGGCTCTGCACCGCACACACACATCAGGCTCTGCACCGCACACACACATCAGGTTCTGCACCGCATACACACATCAGGCTCTGCACCGCATACACACATCAGGCTCTGCACCGCGTACACACATCAGGCTCTGCACCGCATACACACATCAGGCTCTGCACCGCATACACACATCGGGCTCTGCACAGCATACACACATCGGGCTCTGCACCGCACACACATCGGGCTCTGCACCGCATACACATCGAACTCTGCACCGCATACACACATCGGGCTCTGCACCGCATAGACACAACGGGCTCTGCACCGCATATACACATCAGGCTCTTCCCCGCTTACACACATCAGGCTCTGCACCGCATAAACACATCAGACTCTGCACCGCATACACACATCAGGCTCTGCACCGCATACACACATCAGGCTCTGCACCGCATACACACATCAGGCTCTGCACCGCATACACACATCAGGCTCTGCACTGCATACACACATCAGGCTCTGCATCGCATACACACATCAGGCTCTGCACCGCATACACACATCGGGCTCTGCACTGCATACACACATCAGGCTCTGCACTGCATACACACATCAGGCTCTGCACCGCATACACACATCAGGCTCTGCACCGCATACACACATCAGGCTCTGCACCGCATACACACATCAGGCTCTGCACCGCATACACACATCGGGCTCTGCACTGCATACACACATCAGGCTCTGCACCGCATACACACATCAGGCTCTGCCCCGCATACACACATCGGGCTCTGCACCGCATACACACATCAGGCTCTGCACCGCATACACACATCAGGCTCTGCACCGCATACACACATCAGGCTCTGCACCGCATACACACATCGGGCTCTGCACCGCATACACATCAGGCTCTGCACCGCATACACATCAGGCTCTGCACCGCATACACACATCAGGCTCTGCACTGCATACACACATCAGGCTCTGCACCGCATACACACATCGGGCTCTGCACCGCATACACATCAGGCTCTGCACCGCATACACACATCAGGCTCTGCACTGCATACACACATCAGGCTCTGCACCGCATACACACATCGGGCAGAGCCCGCATACACATCGGGCTCTGCACCGCACACACACATCGGGCTCTGCACCGCATACACACATCGGGCTCTGCACTGCATACACACATCGGGCTCTGCACTGCATACACACATCGGGCTCTGCACCGCACGCACACATCAGGCTCTGCACCGCACACACACATCAGGCTCTGCACCGCACACACACATCAGGCTCTGCACCGCACACACACATCAGGTTCTGCACCGCATACACACATCAGGCTCTGCACCGCATACACACATCAGGCTCTGCACCGCATACACACATCAGGCTCTGCACCGCATACACACATCGGGCTCTGCACAGCATACACACATCGGGCTCTGCACCGCACACACATCGGGCTCTGCACCGCATACACATCGAACTCTGCACCGCATAAACACATCGGGCTCTGCACCGCATAGACACAACGGGCTCTGCACCGCATACACACATCAGGCTCTGCCCCGCTTACACACATCAGGCTCTGCACCGCATACACACATCAGGCTCTGCACCGCATACACACATCAGGCTCTGCACTGCATACACACATCAGGCTCTGCACCGCATACACACATCAGGCTCTGCACCGCATACACACATCAGGCTCTGCACCGCATACACACATAAGGCTCTGCACCGCACACACATCGGGCTCTGCACCGCATATACATCGGGCTCTGCACCGCATACACACGTCAGGCTCTGCACCGCATACTCACATCGGGCTCTGCACTGCACGCACACATCAGGCTCTGCACCGCATACACACATCAGGCTCTGCACCGCATACACACATCAGGCTCTGCACTGCATACACACATCAGGCTCTGCCCTGCACGCACACATCAGGCTCTGCACCGCATACACACATCGGGCTCTGCACCGCATACACATCGGGCTCTGCACCGCATATACATCGGGCTCTGCACCGCATACACACATCAGGCTCTGCACCGCATACACACATTGGGCTCTGCACTGCACACACACATCAGGCTCTGCACCGCATACACACATCAGGCTCTGCACCGCATACACACATCAGGCTCTGCACCGCATACACACATCAGGCTCTGCACTGCACGCACACACGGCGCTCTGCACCGACCCCCCCTACCCCCATAGGGAACACATGTAGGGAGTACATACTCACCCGTCCTCGGTCCCCGCCGCTCCTGCACGTTCGTCCACTGTCTGTGCTCTGGACATATCAGCACAGTAGTGACGTCACCGCTGTGCTGAAGAGAGCACAGACAGCGGGACAGTGATGAGAAGCAGCGCTGCGCTCCTTCTCATCAGCGCTTTCAAATGTACCAGCATCTGCGATCTGTGATCTGTGATGCCGGTATATTTGAATGTGCGATCCTGAGCAGGGGCCCGGTGCTGGCGCTGACACAACGGCAGCCGCCGCCAGGCCCCGCCCCCAGGTCACGGACCCCACAGCAGTGCAGGGGGAGGTTGTGGGCAGAGTACGGGGTGCGGGGGAATGTGTGGGAGGGTGCAGGGAAGGGGGCGGGGACTCCACGCACAGTACCCGCCCAGCAGGGCGGCGACATGCTGTTTCCACATTTGCATGTCAACATGGCCCTGCCCATGTTGACATGAAATGACCGGAAGCAGCAAAATCGCGGCAGGAGCGGTCACATGACCACTCTGAGCTGGGGGAGAGGGGCTGACAGCAGGGCAGGTAAGTGGTCTCCATCCACTTACCTGCCCCAATGTAGCCCAATAGGGTAATAATGAAAAAAACTCATAATAAGCCGGATAACCCCTTTAAGGATGGCGTATTTTTGAATGTTCTTGATGCAAATCTACCTGTGAAGTGTACAACTGGGGCACAAGTGCTGCCACTGAATGGGTAGGTGTCTGTGTGGCCCAATTTTTGGAAAAAAGGGAGACTCCGCTTAGAGTAACCCTTGCTGTGTTTTTTAAAAGGAGCCAAGATGAACAAGTCATGGTTCAGCAAAGACTTTGCTACCTATCCCGGGGTCATCCTGGGAATGGTTAAGGATGGCGTATTTTTAAATGTGCTTGATGCAAATCTACCTGTGAAGTGTACAACTGGGGCACAAGTGCTGCCACTGAAGGGGTGTCTGTGTGGCCCAATTTTTGGAAAAAAGGGAGACTCCGCTTTGAGTCACCTTGCGGTGTTTTACATCATTTTAGAAGGGCGTGCCACGCCTATGTCTGTGTCTCCTCCTCTTTTTCCTTGTCCAGCTCTTTTGATTTCCCATGAGTATATGTCCTTGTCACTTTCCGATGTGTTTGTGTTGTGATTTGTTTGTCACCTTTTGGACACCTCTGAGGGTGTTTTTTAGGGGTTTTTATGTGTTTGTGATTGCCTCCCATTGTTTCCTATGGGGTTTGAGTGGTTCGCCGAACCGAACGCGAACCAGACCTCGGTTCGGCGAACCGAGCTCGAGCCGAACCGCGACCGGTTCGCTCATCTCTATTAAAGAGGACCTATCATTAGGTCAAAAGTTACCAGTTTTGCTTTAATTATATTCCCGCCGCTGCCCTGAATTTTGTACTTTTTATTTGTTGCAATAGCTTTCCAGAGATATGGACCTTTTTATTTAGTGCTAGTTTTTATGGTCTTTACAGGGAGACATTACTCACAGAGTAATAATGGAAAGCAGCCAAAAGACAGACCCCCAGGGTATCCTGCATGAAACTCCCTCTTGGTAAAGTCCATAAAAAGTAGAACAAAAAAAGGCACAAATCTCTGAAACAGTTGGATTTAAAAAAACAAACAAACAAACAACCAAACAAACAAAATACAGAATACTAAGAGGAGCAGTGATAATAAAATAAGAGCAAAAACTGGTGATTTTTGACCTGGTGAAAGGTTCCCTTTTTTATGGAGGTCACTGAATTGCTTATATTTGCGCCCCTGAGCCACTCAGGGCACTACAGGGAACTGCATCCTCACAGGGATGCAGGACCTACCCCCTGGGACCTGGAACACCAATGCCATCAACAGCAACACACAACCAAAACCCAAGTTGCCACTCACACCAGGGATCATTGGGTAGTCAGAAACAAAGGGGGCAAGACCACCTGGTGGGAGGGGACGGAGAGGCCTGAAGTAGTAGTGAAAGAGAAAGGAGGGTGCCAGGAGCTGGGTACGTGGAACGGGGACCCAGGGGCACAGGAGTGAGGTTGCCAGAATAGGGGCAACAGAGTACCTCTGGAACAGAGTGAAGTCACCAGGGACGGTACGAGGGAGCACCACTGGAACCTGGCATGCCACGGGGCACAGGGCCCTAGGTCAGGCGACAGTCTGGCCTGGCAATTACCTGCATAGTGAAGGGAGCTCCACGGACCTCACTGACCTACAGATCTGGGGGCATCAGCAGTAAAGCAAGGATCGGGGTTCGGACATGTGACGCCCTGGACCCCAGGGGTCACAGGTAATAACATCAACCACATACGCACACACACCCATCCCCTGTGAGGTCACACACATGTCACCCGATAGTGAGACCTGATGCCTCTCCCAGGGCGAGTAGACCACACCAGGTGGGCAGAGTCAGGCGGAAAGACATGCCCACCGAGGAGACTACTGTCCTGGGGCAGGAAGTTCAAACAGATCAGATAAGAACAGTTTTGAGTGGACAGTGAAGTGGTAGTGAAGCAACTGTCAGGGACCCGGGTAGGAGCCTGGGCCCCTTGGAAAACGTCAGGCAGGCAGACGGTGGTGGCCTAACACAACTTGACATCGGAATACCGACCAAGAATGAAGTGAATCATTACTATTTACTGTAAATTCTTATTTTATTTTCAATAAATACATTTAATTATCAAACAAGAGAGCCACCTGGGGGGCACATGGTTCCAGAATTTAAATATCCTTCCTATCCCTTATAACAGATGTTTAAATTATCGTACAAACCAGTGACATATACCATATATTACACCATCTACTATCCAGTTACTACAGTGTGACACAACATGGGATAAAAGGTCTATTTATATCAAGGGCAATGATATGTGGCCTAAGATTACAAACATATGGCTAAATCAGCTACCTATTACTTGTGAATCCTCAGCACAAGCATATTACATATTCTATAGTGTTTAGCCGATGCCATCATCCTATATACTACGCCATCCTCCATCACCCTTGATAATTAATCCCATCATGTCACCTTCATTTAGCACCAGAAAAACATCATCCGGTTATGGCAATTTATAACACTGTCTATGGAATTAAGCATAGTAATCCAATACCGCCAATTATAGAATAGTTGACATCATTAACATTATTAACATCACAAAGGCAGAAGTACTTACATAGTGCGTTAGATTATCTGGCCATGCGTCCCTCCACCCCTGACGTACGTTTCGCCACGCTTTATCAAAAGGGGGCGTGTCAAGGTGGGGAATCGTCTGTGTTTATATATCGTGATCCAGCCAATAACAGTGTCCCATCGTACCTACATCATTACGCAGCGTAAGCTACTTCCGGTATGTGTCGGCGCATGACGATGTTGCCACTTCCTCTTTATAAGAAGACTTCCGGGCTGCGCGCGCTGACCCGCAAACGTAATCACGCTTTAGGGCACATGAGGTACGCATGTCCGGAAGTCTGAGGAGCGGAACAACAGAGCATGCGCGCTACCAGCAATGATGTCCCGTATTAGAATAACATTCACATAAACAGAATATTACATATAAATAAATAATGCAACACATTCTCTATGGTGTTCAAATATAGAAACAATATAATACGAGGATGACCGATACAACCTAATAGGCCATCACGCATACCACATACAATAAACCATCAGCGCTGTATCGGTGATCCCCACATCTGAGGAGCAGAACAACAGAGCATGCGCACTACCCGCAATGATGTCAATTCTTAAAATAATAATCACAAATACAGGACATTACGCATAGATAATGCAGCACACATATATATATGCTTATGGTGTTCAACTATAGAAACAATGTAACAATAAGAGGACAACCGATACAACCCTAATAGACAATCACGCATACCATAAACAGTAAACCATCAGTACTGTATCGGTGATCCCCACATGTCATAAACCTCAATAAATTATCAAATACATATTCCATACACTATCCACAAAAATTCCCATATTTGTATCCATCGTTCCCCAAACACATATGTGTCCCTCATCACCCACTACAGATGTATCAAAACATATACCTAACAATTATATAATACTTGTTGTTTACAAATTCCATATACAGCAGACATCATATGTCACTTATATAGAAAACATTTTTCTTCTTTCTCTATCTTTTTCTTTCCATCATGGATTTGTAGTCGTAGGTTCTCGAAGAATACTATGCTGCATCCAATATGACAGGTCATCATACATAGATCTCCACACATATCATCCCGCCTCCATCACTGCGAATAGGTACAACAATTGACACTAGTTCCTTGGCTAGAATGAATCAAAACAAGAAATGAATTAAAATCAAACACCAACACTTAAAAACATAACCCACCCTTAAAAACAATCCACCTACTCTTATAGACATATTATATCTCATTTCAACCAATTTCATTAGACAAATAATCCCTCTCCTATTTACTGCCTATAGACTTCCAATATAAATATATGTATGTATATATGTATTACAACTCGAGATTAAATGAGACGAAATCCCACTGTTATCTATCTAAACCTCCAAAATATTGGACCACCACTCTCACCTACATTTTATTGATATAACAATCTACAGGTGGTTCAATTAAAGAAAAGAACTAAAGCCATTACTTTCGTTGAGTCCTTGTGGGGCCATAGAACCAAGTCGGTATATCCATTTACATTCAAGCCTTGCTAGTGCAAGGCCTAAATCGCCCCCCCTTGGGCCCAAATTGACCTGATCAATTACCCGGAATTTTAGCCCCCTAGGGTTGCATCCGTGGAGCCTGTGAAAGTGGCGCGGCAAAGTTTTTAGGGTAGATACATCTTTGGCTGTCTGCGCATTGCGAATATCCTTAAGATGTTCAAGGGCTCGAACTTTGAATTCTCGTATAGTTAAACCTATATAGATTTTCGCACATGGGCATTCAGCCTGGTATATGATACCACTGGACGAACAGTTCAAAATCTTCTGTATGTCATACGTTCTAGATCCGTCATGATTTTTAAATATCTTGGTCTTTACACAATTGCCGCACGCCTTACACAGGCCGCACGGATAGAACCCATTAAGGGGGCCACTGGCAACAGATTTTTTGACAGGATCAATCTCATAATGGCTGTGGACGAGAATGTCGCGTAAATTTCGCGACCGTCTCGCCACCATCTGTGGTGTCTGTGACAACTCTCTTTTCAAAATGGGGTCCATCATAAGTACCTTCCAGTGTTTGTCTATAATAGACTTCAGCTCACTCCATCTCGAGTTGTATGTGGTGATAATACGAGTTGTACCTTCCGAGATTTTATTTTTTTTGACACGGCTTCCATATAGCAGATCATCTCTGTTACTTCTGAGAGCCTTCCCATATCCACTCTTGATATTACGTTGACTATATCCACGCTCCGCAAACCTTCGTGCTATGTCACCCGCCTGCTTTTTGAAGTTATCCATGGTAGAACATAATCTTCTGGCCCTCAAAAACTGGCCCCCAGGTATACCTCGTATAGTGGCGGGCAAATGTGAAGAGGACGCGTGCAGCAGGGAGTTCGTAGCCGTAGGCTTGCGGTACATGTCTGTGGTAATATCTCCATTCCCATCAATGCTAATCAGAATGTCAAGAAACTCCAGTTGGATTCCACTTTTATAAGTCAATTTTATATTTTGCCTGTTGGTATTTAAACCCACCATGAATCTGTCCAACTCCTTGCTGGTACCCAACCACAAAAACCACACGTCGTCTATGTAACGCATCCACTCCTGAACCTTCGACACTGCTGGCAAATCCTCACCCAAAAAAATTTGTCTCTCCCAAAATCCCAAAAATAAATTAGCATATGAGGGGGCACATGAGGCCCGCATCGCAGTACCTTATAACTGTAAAAAAATTTTTTTATTAAAGGTAAAAAAATTGTGACTTAAAACAAACTCCAGCAGTGTCAGAAGTAGTTCAGCAGTGGATGCGTCAAGACTGCTGGTACGTAAGAACCATTCCACCGCTTTAAGACCATCTTTATGATGAATCGAGGTATATAACGATTCGACATCTGCCGTCACCATGATCATTCCCTCCTCTACATGTAAATTACCGATCCTCCGAAGAGCCAAGGTAGTATCTTTTATATATGAAGGTAGAGTAGCCACAATGGGCTTGAGGAAATGATCAATGGTGACGGAGACGAGTTCACAAAGGCTACCGTTGCCTGATATAATTGGTCTTCCCGGTGGATCGCTCGGGTTCTTATGTATCTTGGGAATCAGATACATGGTGGGTAAGCGTGGATGTAGTCTCTTAACTGTCTCCAGAAATGTTTTTGGTATCAAACCCTCACTGAAAGTCCTTTCTAGGATATCAATCAACTTGCCCTGATATTGAGCCGTGGGGTTGTTGGGTAAGATCTTATAACAACTAGAATCATCCAACAGAGTATATGCCTGTTTCTCATAAAGATCCCTGGGCCAAACTACGAGGTTGCCGCCTTTATCCGCGGGTTTAAATAAAACATCCCATAGCTGGGCCAGATCTTTTAACGCCTTTCTTTCTTCAAGTGTCAAATTTGGTTGTGATGAGAAATTTTTTAAGGGCATCAGCTCAATATCATTAGTGACAAGCTTAGTGAATATTTCCACAGCTGGGCACAGAGAGAGGGAAGGAAAGTTCTTAGACTTACCCCACAGATGTATGGGAAATTTTACAGTACTCTCTTCACTCTCCGAGGCCAAGGATTCCAAAGCCTCTAATGCCTCCCTCTCAGCATCTGTGTTGAATATCTCACCCCCGCTAGATTTAGAATGTAAGCGGCGAAGAATTAACTTCCGTGAAAACAGGTGAATATCCTTAACTGCGACAAATTTATCCAGAGGCTGAGAGGGAGAAAAGATAAGGCCTTTTTCCAGAACATCCAACTGTGTCTTGGTCAGTTCATATTTCGAAAGGTTAATTACCTTATATTGATCTCTTTTCTTATGTTGGTCATTAGGATTCCTGAAGATCTCATGATACTTGTTTCCGCCTTTATACTTGGCCCGTGTCCTCTGAAAAATATCACCAACATCCTCCATGTCGCTGGAGGATGCATAACTGTCTGATACAGATATATTTGAACATTTGAAGATATCCTTGCCGTTGAAACAGGGTACACTGAGACCAACTTATGGTTGAAGTGGATGAAATATACCGCCAATCAATATAATAAGTCTAATTGCTTTGTCTGTGCAGGGGCGAGACCCCACCTAGGATCTGTCCCTCTAGATCTTCCCCCAGATGTGGAAAAATGTTTCCTGAGTCTGTTCACTAACAAATCCCTTAGTGAATTAAATTGTGAAAACTGGAAAAAGAATTACCCCATAGTCACAGACACACCTAACCCAGGTCAAGGCATCACCATATATCCAGGAAAATACATCTGTTATACTAGCACTGAGGGGAACACATTTGTGGGTAATTTCACAGAGGGATATTGCAGCAGATATAGTAATGCCACCAGAGAGGACCTGGTCAACCAGACCCAGTCCATTACTGATGTGTTCTGGATATGTGGGGAAATGAAGATCAGAACTCATTTAGAAGGTGAAAAGATGGGGGGATGCACACTAGCCAAAGCCATAATGCCCTTCTACATAGCAGCAGAAGGAGAGGAAGCCCTAACCTCAGAAGAGCTACACAGAACAAAAAGAGAGACAAATCCCAAACCCAAAGGCAGTTTTGACCCCCATGTTTCTATTGATGCTATAGGAGTCCCAAGGGGGGTACCAGAAGAATTTAAAGCCAGGGATCAAGTCAAAGCAGGTTTTGAGTCATTCATACTACCTCTAGTGACCATAAATAAAAATGTAGACTGGATCAATTACATCTATTATAACCAACAAAGATTTGTCAATTACACTAGAGAAGCTCTTCAAGGTTTGGCAGATCAGCTAGGCCCCACATCAATAATGGCCTTTCAAAACAGGATGGCCCTTGAGATAATACTGGCAGAGAAAGGAGGTGTTTGTAAAATGGTGAAGTCCGCGTGTTGTACCTACATTCCAGATAATACAGGTCCCACCGGGAAGGTTACGGTAGCCATAAAAAAGCTAGCTTCTCTACAAAAAGGATTAAAAAGGAATTCAGGTGTAGAGGATCCCTGGGACCAATACTTCTCATGGATGAAGGGATGGCAGAGATGGCTAGCTCAGATAGGCATAGTGATCCTTGTTGTCTTAATTGTTGTAGCTATTGTTGTTTGTTGTGTTTTTCCCTGTATAAGGAAGATGATCGAGAAAGGAGTAGAAATGTCAGTCCCCACTTTCCTAGCTCAGGAGGTCAGCTATTCTGTAGATATAGAGCAGCTAGGCCCCCTTCAGTCTTTCACAGTCCCCAGCTAGGCAGTCAGAGTAGGGCGAGTACATCAGGCTCCAATCGAAGTCTGTACCAATGGGGGCAAAGGCTTAGCATTGCTCGTATAGCTGGCAGCAAAAAGAAAAGAGTTGCAGCCAGGTATTGGAGACTGATGGGTTAGGAGTAGGGTCAGAAGGTTAATAAAGTATTTAGGGGGGACTGTTGAGGAGGACCTTTTTATCAAATACTTAATTAACCTCTTGACAAGGGATTGTGGGAAATATGTCGATTTGCCTTACATAATTCAGGTTTCAGATCATACACATGACACAGATATAAAGATGGCCGCCATTTCCTGTTATGCACACCTTGCTTGGAATGCAAGGAATGTCCAGATGAAAGAAGACCACCATATAAGGGAAGACCCCTGGTCAAGCTAGAAGACATCACAGACCAAACCATCAGCATGGATCCACTAAATGACGTCCCTCCCATCATCATGGTTTCATCCACTGGAGTCAGACCTGCCCATCAACAGCAACACGGATCTCCCCATTCGCTAGCCCATGAACTGTCCCCCTAAATGGGCATATCTGAACTTGTGTACGCCCCTAGCCTATATCAGAGGACGCATGAGTCTCCTCTGTCTGTTTTGGCTGCCATCTTTACTGTGACCAAGAAGACTTTTCATATCCGACTGTGTCTGGTGTGAATTCTTTTATGCATGCACTTGGCCCATATCAATTCGGCCAGGCAGTAGGCAGCTAGTGAACTCTGGTTAAGAGTTCACCCTAACATTCATCCAGTGGTATCATATACCAGGCTGAATGCCCATGTGCGAAAATCTATATAGGTTTAACTATACGAGAATTCAAAGTTCGAGCCCTTGAACATCTTAAGGATATTCGCAATGCGCAGACAGCCAAAGATGTATCTACCCTAAAAACTTTGCCACGCCGCTTTCAAAGGCTCCACGGATGCAACCCTAGGGGGGCTAAAATTCCGGGTAATTGATCAGGTCAATTTGGGCCCAAGGGGGGGGCGATTTAGGCCTTGCACTAGCAAGGCTTGAATGTAAATGGATATACCGACTTGGTTCTATGGCCCCACAAGGACTCAACGAAAGTAATGGCTTTAGTTCTTTTCTATAATTGAACCACCTGTAGATTGTTATATCAATAAAATGTAGGTGAGAGTGGTGGTCCAATATTTTGGAGGTTTAGATAGATAACAGTGGGATTTCGTCTCATTTAATCTCGAGTTGTAATACATATATACATACATATATTTATATTGGAAGTCTATAGGCAGTAAATAGGAGAGGGATTATTTGTCTAATGAAATTGGTTGAAATGAGATATAATATGTCTATAAGAGTAGGTGGATTGTTTTTAAGGGTGGGTTATGTTTTTAAGTGTTAGTGTTTGATTTTAATTCATTTCTTGTTTTGATTCATTCTAGCCAAGGAACTAGTGTCAATTGTTGTACCTATTCGCAGTGATGGAGGCGGGATGATATGTGTGGAGATCTATGTATGATGACCTGTCATATTGGATGCAGCATAGTATTCTTCGAGAACCTACGACTACAAATCCATGATGGAAAGAAAAAGATAGAGAAAGAAGAAAAATGTTTTCTATATAAGTGATATATGATGTCTGCTGTATATGGAATTTGTAAACAACAAGTATTATATAATTGTTAGGTATATGTTTTGATACATCTGTAGTGGGTGATGAGGGACACATATGTGTTTGGGGAACGATGGATACAAATATGGGAATTTTTGTGGATAGTGTATGGAATATGTATTTGATAATTTATTGAGGTTTATGACATGTGGGGATCACCGATACAGTACTGATGGTTTACTGTTTATGGTATGCGTGATTGTCTATTAGGGTTTTATCGGTTGTCCTCTTATTGTTACATTGTTTCTATAGTTGAACACCATAAGCATATATATATGTGTGCTGCATTATCTATGCGTAATGTCCTGTATTTGTGATTATTATTTTAAGAATTGACATCATTGCGGGTAGTGCGCATGCTCTGTTGTTCTGCTCCTCAGATGTGGGGATCACCGATACAGTGCTGATGGTTTATTGTATGTGGTATGCGTGATGGCCTATTAGGTTGTATCGGTCATCCTCGTATTATATTGTTTCTATATTTGAACACCATAGAGAATGTGTTGCATTATTTATTTATTTATATGTAATATTCTGTTTATGTGAATGTTATTCTAATACGGGACATCATTGCTGGTAGCGCGCATGCTCTGTTGTTCCGCTCCTCAGACTTCCGGACATGCGTACCTCATGTGCCCTAAAGCGTGATTACGTTTGCGGGTCAGCGCGCGCAGCCCGGAAGTCTTCTTATAAAGAGGAAGTGGCAACATCGTCAACACATACCGGAAGTAGCTTACGCTGCGTAATGATGTAGGTACGATGGGACACTGTTATTGGCTGGATCACGATATATAAACACAGACGATTCCCCACCTTGACACGCCCCCTTTTGATAAAGCGTGGCGAAACGTACGTCAGGGGTGGAGGGACGCATGGCCAGATAATCTAACGCACTATGTAAGTACTTCTGCCTTTGTGATGTTAATAATGTTAATGATGTCAACTATTCTATAATTGGCGGTATTGGATTACTGTGCTTAATTCCATAGACAGTGTTATAAATTGCCATAACCGGATGATGTTTTTCTGGTGCTAAATGAAGGTGACATGATGGGATTAATTATCAAGGGTGATGGAGGATGGCGTGGTATATAGGATGATGACATCGGCTAAACACTATAGAATATGTAATATGCTTGTGCTGAGGATTCACAAGTAATAGGTAGCTGATTTAGCCATATGTTTGTAATCTTAGGCCACATATCCTTGCCCTTGATATAAAAAGACCTTTTATCCCATGTTGTGTCACACTGTAGTAACTGGATAGTAGATGGTGTAATATATGGTATATGTCACTGGTTTGTACGATAATTTAAACATCTGTTATAAGGGATAGGAAGGATATTTAAATTCTGGAACCATGTGCCCCCCAGGTGGCTCTCTTGTTTGATAATTAAATGTATTTATTGAAAATAAAATAAGAATTTACAGTAAATTGTATTGATTCACTTCATTCTTGGTCGGTATTCCGATGTCAAGTTGTGTTAGTTCAGTTTTACTGAAGTGTGTATAGTGATTGGACTTCGGTAATTAAGACGGTGGTGGCCGTCTGCAGGAGTACCGGTTCAGCAACCGGTGGAACCGCACGGACCGGGCTGGGTTGTGGCCCGCCGGTCCCGAACCGTGGAGTCAAACGTGTACCGGAGCACCAAAAGACCCGAAAGAAGGCAATAGCCCACCGAAACCGGGTGAGTGCCACCGCCAAGGGCCAAACACCAGACGGACCAGCGCCTGCGGACAAGAGAGGGCTCCTCTGGCAGCTCAACGCCGGGGAGCGGGCTACCACTGCTGAAGCAGGGGAGCCGAAACACAAACATCTGGAGCTGCACGGGAAAAGGGGCCATCATCAACCCCGCAGGGGGACACCAGCAGCCGGCCGTGGGGATCGACCAGACCAGAACTTTGGTTTACCAGTGACTCAGTGTGAATTAATCGTGAGTACACCAGTGCCATCTGGGCACGACACGCTACACCGCGGCACGGCGCCCTGCACCCCGACTACAACAACATCAAACCCTCGCAGTCCCCCACCGGGCCCCGGGACACACCGCCCCTACCCACGGAGAGGCTAACATCTCGGCTGCGGCCGCAACACCGATTCCAGACGAGCCCGCCATCACTCCAGCCGCAGCGGTGGTGCATTCCCCGTCACCACGACCCGTGGGTGGCGTCACGACCCGTTACACACGACCAACCAACCCCCAATCACCCTCCCTTAACAAGAGCTACGTGGCCCCCGGTCCGGAGGCGCTCGTGCCACCGACAACCCGAGCTCGGACCTCAAGCGGCTCGGCCCGAGCAAGCGGAGGAAGCGGCCGGGCCCCTCTCAGGGCGGTAAACATATAATCTTTCTGGCGTCACGAACAGGATTCGGACAGTCCACTTACCTGTGGAAAGTGCGCCTTAGAAGTTTCCATCAGCTGCGTCCTGCCGAAAAAGTTGAAGTCCCGCCATCTTTGGGAAAAGAGAAGCTCCGCCCCCGAAGGAGGAGTGCTAAGAGAAAACCAAGGGGTAGTCGGGTGAGAAGGCTGCCGGATGTAACCGAGAAGATAAAAAGGCAGGGACTCCAGGACCCTGCATCCGTTCCATTCCTGGACCCACACTGTGCAGCATGGCGACTCCCGTCCAGAATCCTGAGATCCCGGAGCCCACGCAAGGAACGGCGGCATGGATGAAGGCCCGGACGGAGGAGATGTGTCGCCGCCTCCACCACCAGGTAAGCTTCCTGGTGGAGCACTGGGCGGCGGAGATGGGGGAGATAGTGGCTGCTGTGCGGGCCCGTGAGAGGATGACGGTGTTGGCAGGGTGGGAGGTGACCCACGTCCCTATGCCCTTGAGGGGTCGGTCATCGTGGCTGAGGGGCTCGGTCTGTTGTTGCCCGCCATACCGCCTCCTCCATTGCCCGTAGTAGTGGTTGCTGCTCCTCTACCCGTATCCCCACCCCCAACATCGGTGGCGGAGTACGTCTTGGGCATGCACGGGAAGCTCCTGGAGGAAGCAGGCCTGGACCTGCAATGGAAACCGGTCACGCAGAGCCCGTTGCCGGAGGAGGCCCGTTACCGGACGGTGCCTGAACCGGAGGTGATGCCGAAGGCCCCGGAAGTGGCCGCGCCCAGAGGTACCGAGGCACCAGCAATCCGCCCGGCCAAGAAGGCCCCAAAGGCAAAACAAGCCGCTCCAGGGTCGCAGGCCTCGGCTGAGGTTCCGCGGGGAGGCAGCTGCAGAGCAGCAGAGCCGGCCGTGACACAGAGGCGCTTCCCTCTGAGAGTGTAAATAGTGGTCGACACTGGAGAGCGCCGGCTGGGCCAGACCCCCAGTGAAGCAAACCCCGGACAAGTAAACCCACCTTACTGGGAGAGGCAGATTGGAGGTAGGACCCGCAGCAGAGCAGGCTGGGGTCCGGTCACCACCGGGATCGGTGACCATCCTCCGGGGAGTCCTTTGACAACTTCCGGGTGCGCTGCACTGTACCCGTTCCTGCCTGGGTGACCTGCCACGTTCCCGTTTCTGGACTGGGGAAAAGGGGTGCTGCCCATTTCTTAGGGGCAGCATCAAGGCAAGGTTGTTTCAGTGAGGAAGGCGGAAGGACATGGACCCGTTCCCGTTTAATAAAGTTTGAAACGTTAAAGTAAAATGCCTCCCGTTAAGGGAAGACCTACAGTAACCATATTTTGTATTCATGTTATTATACTTGTAAGTGTTTCCCCGTTTTCCCCGTTTTACAGTTTGAAAAATAAAAATAAACCGGAGTTGGTTGGGCAGCCCGCGGACGGTCTGCATTAAACCAAGGGGGTATGTAACGCCCTGGACCCCAGGGTGTTATTATCTGGAACCATGGAAGACCACCACAAAATCATTGGCAAAAGGTGACAAGAGCATTGGCAACTAATCTGGTCGCCATCCCCTTACTAACCATCACAACTAGAAGTAGCCGAGGGGTGAACTAACATCCTGTGCACCGCGAACCCAGCCGGAGAGCTAACTATCCTAAAGGTAGGAAAGATGAATAACTCTCTGCCTCAGAAAATAGACAAGAATAGCTAGCCCCCCACATTCAAAGACTGCTGTGATATAGGAAAAACACAATACACAGGTAGATGACAGGATTAGCAAAAGGTGAGGCCCCCGCTGACTAAAATAGGAAAGGACAGGAAAGGGACTGATGGTGGCTAGAGAAAAACCCTGCAAAATACCAACTTCCTGATAGTACAAAAAGGCCCTCAGATCGCACGATCTGAACTCCGTCCTATACCAGGTGCCCTTGTCATACCAATGAACAGAAAACAAGAATCATAACAAAGTCAACAAGCCACAAACACATGAACTTAAAGGAGCTATACTCCACACAGAACTGCAGGGAGTTCCCCAACAATCCACTGAGGGGGAGAATCCCTGCAAGCGAATAAACTGAAACCAACCACAGCAAATGACAAACCCAGATAAACAAAAGAACCAGACAATAAATAAAGAGCAAGCACTTATCTGGGGAAGATGTGGTGTAGAGCAGGATTAAGCAGGCTGGAGATAACAACTGACATCCAGCAACAGTCTGCAATCAGACCAGGATTTAAATAAGCAGAGAGTTAGCAAAGGAAACACCCACTGCACAACACACCTGGTCCAAGTCCAAACCATTCCTGGCCACCAGAGGGAGCCTCCCAGCAGCCAAAACATAACTAACATTCACAACACCAGGGGTCACAGGTAATAACATCAACCACATACACACACACCCCCATCCCCTGTGAGGTCACACACATGTCACCCGATAGGGAGACCTGATGCCTCTCCCAGGGCGAGTAGAGCACACCAGGTGGGCGGAGTCAGGCAGAAAGACACGCCCACCGAGGAGACTACTGTCCTAGGGCAGGAAGTTCAAACAGATTAGATAAGAACAGTTTTGAGTGGACAGTGAAGTGGTAGTGGAGCAACTGTCAGGGACCCGGGTAGGAGCCTGGGCCCCTTGTAAAACGTCAGGCAGGCAGACGGTGGTGGCCATCTGCAGGAGTACCGGTACAGCAACCGGTGGAACCGTACGGACCGGGCTGGGTTGTGGCCCGCCAGTCCTGAACCGGGGAGTCAAACGTGTACCGGAGCACCAAAAGGAAGGGTACTCAGACCCCGACCTAGCTTAGAAGCCACTGAGTATAGGCGAATTGACTGATTGCTGGCCGGACCTCACGGGTTCATCCACAACCAAAGACCCGAAAGAAGGCAATAGCCCACCGAGACCGGGTGAGCGCCACCGCCAAGGGCCAAACACCCGACAGGCCAGCGCCTGCGGGCAAGAGAGGGCTCCTCCGGCAGCTCAACGCCAGGGAGCGGGCTACCACTGCTGAAGCAGGGGGAGCCGAAACACAAACATCTAGAGGTGCACAGTAAAAGGGGCCACCATCAACCCCGCAGGGGAACACCATCAGCCAGCCGCGGGGATCGACCAGACCCGAACTTTGGTTTACCAGTGACTCAGTGTGAATTAATCGTGAGTACACCAGTGCCATCTGGGCACGACATGCTACAACGCGGCACGGCGCCCTGCACCCCGACTACAACAACGTCAAACCCTCGCAGTCCTCCACCGGGCCCCGGGACACACCGCCCCTACCCACGAGGGGGCTAACATCTCGGCTGCGGCCGGTACACCGATCCCGGACGAGCCCGCCATCACTCCAGCGGCAGCGGTGTTGCATTCCCTGTCACCACGACCCGTGGGTGGCGTCACGACCCGTTACACACGACCAACCACCCCTCAATCACCCTCCCTTAACAAGAGCTACGTGGCCCCCGGTCTGGAGGCGCTCATGCCACTGACAACCCGAGAGCCCGGACCTCGAGTGGCTCGGCCCGAGCAAGCGGAGGAAGCGGCCGGGCCCCTCTCAGGGCGGTACAGACACATACCTCCCCACAGGATCCACACTGCCTGCCGTACGGAGGAAGAGACTGTTACCAAAAAACCAAGGGACAGTCGGGCCCCAAACCGCTTCAAGCTATGGGGACCTAACCACACCGAGAGTGCCGGGGACAGAGCAACCGAATCATCAACTGGCACTGGCAATACAGAGACCGGAACCAGCCGTCCAAGGGTCAAGAGTGAGTAGAGACTGTTTAGTATAATCCATGGTCTGGCCTCCCTTACTATTGCACCATACATCTTCCAGGGTCAGCCCTACCTGCGGAGGGCCTACCACCACAGCTGCCATTACCACCAGCCCTGGGAGTAACCACTTCAACAGCGGCTGTTCACCTATTCTAACCGCAACCCGCAGGTGGCATCACACAAATAACTTTATTCTCCCCTGTAAATACACCCTTTATAAAAAGCTACCAGGGCACCGAAATGTGCAACGGCCACCAAAGTGACATTCCCAGCTATATGCCCGGGACCGAGTACCCCATAACCCTGAGCGACACACTTATGGATATATCTTTTTCTAATGCCAGTGTGCCGCCCCCGTGCCGGCAGCCTGCTGCTGCTCGGGTCCGGGCCTTCCGGTGGGTGGCTCAAGGGTCTCCGGGCCCGGGGGTCCTGCAGACACTCCGAATAAAATGGGGGTTGGTGTAGGGACGTATATTTACGGGCTGAGCCATATACAGTTTGTGACGCCACCCACGGTGTGTGGTGAGGTTGGACACCACAGCTGCTGTTTCAGGGCACCCGGGGGAGATGTTACACAGCAAGTTGTTAACCCCTCCGTGTGCAGGGATGGTGGCCCCAGGACCCGTTGGGCTTTGGTGCAGGGAGATGGGCGACCGCAGAGGATACTGGTATACTCACTATTAGAATGAAACACTTGAGTCTCTGGTAAACCAAGGTGATGGTGATTGGTGCCCGCAGCCGGCTGCGTTCTTGTTCCTACACCCGGCTGGTGATCTCTGTCTTTCTCCTGCACCTTTGTGTGATGGTGGACTGCCTGTGCTTGCAACTCCAGAAGTCCGCTCCCGGCTGGATGTGGCCTAAGGAGCCCTTGCCCGCAGACGCTGGACCGTGGGATCTTGGAGCCTTGGCGGTGACCTGTTATCCCCCTCGTTGGGTTGTTGTCTTCAGTCGGGACTTTGGGTGGGACAGGACCTCTAGTCCTTGCCGCAATCAGTTAATTAACTAGTTCAAGTAGCTTCTGGGCCTAGTTTCAGGGTCTGAGGACCCCCCCTGGTGCTCTGGTTTCCGAGTCGGTTCCCCGGGTCAGTACTTGCGGGCCACTACCATGTCCCGGTCCACCCTGGTTCCACCGAGCCGTCTTCCCGACTCCTGCAGACGGAGACCGCCGTCTGTCTCCTAGCCAGTGGCACCAGGGATCCTACCCTGGTACCTGTCAGTTTGCTTCAGGCCTGACTTCCTCCACTCCTCTGACCTTCAACTACAACAATCTGACTGAACTTTTCCCGCCCCAGTCTGTCTATACTCCTTGGTAGGCGTCTTCGAACCGCCTGGTTCCGCCCCCTGGTATGTCTATCAGGCCCTGAGGGGGTGATTAGGGTTTTGAGGTTGGCTGGTGTCACCTGTGAGGGAAAGGTGTTGTGTAAGGGCCTATTTGTGACTACCTGGCCCGGCCAGGGCGTCACACCAGCATTCCTGCACTGCTCTACTGCGTCCTCACGGGAGGGACACCAATGTGCTCACCTCCTCAGCCGGCTATCAGTATCCTCTCTGCTCTTTCCTCCTGCTCCATCTGGGGAGCTTCCTCTGGTCATTGTCTCCATGTGCTGGGGCCTATGGCCTGTGCACATCATGCAAGTCTCCAAGCAGTATTATTAGGAAACATGCTCATGCTTCCTGGCTTTTAAAGGGACAGCACGAGTGTGGCACCCTTGGGCTTCAGGCACCACAGGGTATTGCACCACTTTTATGGGGTAATATCTACCCCGGGTCAGGAGGGGGTTAACCTGTCGATGCCTTCACAAAACACACACAAACAACAGCAGGTGCTTACTCACGGTGTGGGACGGTGGCTCAGTGGTTAGCACTGCAGTCTTGCAGCACTGTGGTCCTGGGCTCGAATCCCACCAAGGACAACATCTGCAAGGAGTTTGTATGTTCCTTTGTTTGCGTGGGTGTTCTCTGGTTTCCTCCCACACGCCAAACACATACAGATAGGGAATTTAGATTGTGAGCCCCAATGGGGACAGTGTTCCTGATGTATGTAAAGCGCTGCAGAATATGTTAACGCTATATAAAAATAAAGATTTTTTTTTATTTTACTCACCGGGGGTGGGACTAGGGTAGACAGGGGAGCCAGCATTCATGAAGTATGGGACTTCCCAGTCGCTAGGAAAACCACTGGGGTCGGACATCACTATAGGATAGAAGTAGGAGCAACTAACTAGACAGAAACAGGGCCGGCGTCAGCACCTGGCAAACATGGTTAAATGCCGGGGCCCTGGGCTGCCGGGGGGGGGGGCCCACTCGCAGTGGCAGGATACGTCATCCCTACTCAGGGGGGCCCGGTGCCCGCACTGTCACTGGCCTCTCCCCCCCCCCCCCCCCCCCCGCCAAGGATCGCACTATCAATTCTATCGGAATCGCAGTTGCCGATATAATTGAAAGCAAAGATGAGATGGAGCAGCGCGCTGCCTCTTTCATCATTCTCCCCGCTGTGTCTGACTCTGTCAGCTCTTTGACAGCTCAGCAGGAGCGTGGTGACTTCAACACTGCGCGCCTGCAGTGAGTGCTGATAGGTCAGAGCGACAGCAGTGGACACGCTGAGGAGACGGGAGCAGTGGGGGAACGAGGAAAAGTGAGTATGTATTCAGTCACAGTGGCCAGATGACCATGGGAGTGCATTAAATGATATGGGGGCTGTATACTACATGAAGGTGCCTAATGCTATCTGGGTCTGCACAGTGCTATATTCAAGCTGTATACTACATGAAGGTGCCTAATGCTATCTGGGTCTGCACTGTGCTATATATGGGCTGTATACTACATGAAGGTGCCTAATGCTATCTGAGTCTGCACTGTGCTATATACGAGCTGTATACTACATGAAAATACCTAATGCTATCTGGGTCTGCATTGTGCTATATGTGGGCTGTATACTGCATGAGGGTGCCTAATGCTATCTGGGTCTGCATTGTGCTATATATGAGCTGTATACTACATGAACGTGCCTAATGCTATCTGGGTCTGCACTGTGCTATATACAAGCTGTATACCACCACATGAAATTACCTAATGCTATCTGGGTCTGCATTGTGCTATATATGAGCTGTATACTACATGAAGGTGCCTAATGCTATCTGGGTCTGCACTGTGCTATATACAAGCTGTATACTACATGAAGGTGCCTAATGCTCTCTGGGTCTGCACTATGCTATATACGAGCTGTATACTACATGAAGGTTCCTAATGCTATATGGGTCTGCACTGTGCTCTTTACGGGCTGTATAGTACATGAAGGTGCCTAATGCTATCTGGGTCTGCATTGTGCTATATACGGCCTGGACAGAAACTTCCTGGGCACAGCTTAGGATAACACCTAGCACTGACAGCTGGAGTTAGTGTTCTTCTCTATTCATGGGCCCGTGGCTTGGAGCAGGAGGCTCAGCCCGAGTTCCGCACAGCAACTGAGGGACACTTCACTAACAAACTTTCATGGGCACCGGCAGTGACCGCCGACTATCCAGGATCGGCTGGAGCCCATCGTGACAAAAAACAGTACCTCGGCCAGCGCTTGAAGGACTTGTGAGCAAAAACACTTGGAACCGCAGTCCCTACCTCTGCCTCTCCATTAACCTGCACCGACATCCAGTGCTGCGGCACCAACTGGGACTACCACCAACCCCCGCCATCCTCCCGGAGTAATCCCTCTCCACCTGTGGGGAGCGACACCATCCTAGCTGCATTTAACATCTGCCCCGGTAAGAGACCCTGCAGCGGCGGCCCCCATCCCTGGCCGCGTACCACAGGTGGCATCACGATCCTAATAAACTTTCCTAAAACCCCCGACTACTACATCCATCCTCCCTGGCACCCTTCAATCCTCCTTCCTGTACGCCTCAGGGCAACGGAACAAGGCCAGGCCACCCGTGATGACGCAGAAGGATCTGCACCCTGGCCCGGCAACGAGTAGGTTAAAACACGTGCCCCATGGGGCGCTACACGAGCACCCTAAAGTATCCCCTGCCTATGGCTCTAAGTCACTATGTATTAGAGGCTCCTTCCTCCTGCTCCATCTGGGGAGCTTCCTCTGGCCATTGTCTCCATGTGGCTCACCTGTGTGCCCAAGTCCAACCCCCCTGTGGGAAAGTACCTTATTGTTGTATGTGTGTGTTTTGTGAAGGCACCAATAGTTGACACCCTCCTAACCCGGGATAGATATTGCCCCTTAAAATAGGTGCAATAGCCTGTGGGGCCTATGGCCTGTGCACATCATGCGAGTCTCCCAGCAGTATTATTAGGAAACATGATCGTGCTCCTCACCTTTTAAAGGGACAGCGCGAGTGCCCTAAAGCATCCCCAGCCTAGGGCTCTAAGTCAGTATCTATTAGAGGCTCCTTCATCATTGCGCAGGTGCCTGTTTAATTAGGTTCCTTGTGTCTAGCTTCCGCTAGTATACTAGTCTCCTGTTAAGGGGGCTTTACACAGTAGAGATATCGCTAGCAATTTCTAGCGATAGCGACCGTGTAAGTACCCGCCCCCGTCGCGCATGCGATTGTTTGTGATCACTGCCGTAGCAAACATTATCGCTACGCAGCGTCACACATACTTACCTGGTCGGTGGCGTCGCTGTGACTGCCGAACAATCCCTCCTTCAAGGGGGAGGGACGTTCCGCATCACAGCGACGTCACCGCAACGTCACTAAGCGGCCGGATAATCAAAGCAGAGGGGCGGAGATGAGCAGGACGTAACATCCCGCCCACCTCCTTCCTTCCGCATTGGGGCCGGCGGCAGGTAAGGAGACGGTCCTCGCTCCTGCGGTGTCACACATAGCGATGTGTGCTGCCGCATGAGCAATGCACCACGACGCTAAACAACCCTTACCGATTTTTGACTTTGGGACGACCTCTCCATGGTGAACGATTTTCACCATTTTTGAGGTCGCCTAAGGTCGCTGGTAAGTATTACACGCTGCGATATCGTTAATTTCTAGCGATAGCGACCGTGTAAGTACCCGCCCCCGTCGCGCATGCGATTGTTTGTGATCGCTGCCGTAGCAAACATTATCACTACGCAGCGTCACACATACTTACCTGGTCGGTGGCGTCGCTGTGACTGCCGAACAATCCCTCCTTCAAGGGGGAGGGACGTTCTGCATCACAGCGACGTCACTGCAACGTCACTAAGCGGCCGGATAATCAAAGCAGAGGGGCGGAGATGAGCAGGACGTAACATCCCGCCCACCTCCTTCCTTCCGCATTGGGGCCGGCGGCAGGTAAGGAGACGGTCCTCGCTCCTGCGGTGTCACACATAGCGATGTGTGCTGCCGCATGAGCAATGAACCACGACGCTAAACAACCCTTACCGATTTTTGACTTTGGGACGACCGCTCCATGGTGAACGATTTTCACCATTTTTGAGGTCGCCTAAGGTCGCTGGTAAGTATTACACGCTGCGATATCGTTAATGACGCTGGATGTGCGTCACTAACAACTTGACCCCGGCGACCAAACATTAACGATATCGTAGCGTGTAAAGCCCCCTTTACTCTCCAGTACCATTTTAAACCTTCTCCAACTCAGTCTTGCTAGCCTCCAGTACCTGCTAAGTACTAACAAATAGGAATAACGTTTGGAACACCATTCTAAGTCTGAACTGGGTGCAAAAACCTAAAAAAACATCACTATGGGGAGATAAGGTATGCACACCAGTGACTATGTAAGGGGAATACATGGAATAGCAGAAACTGCTGTGTGAATACTGACTTGAAAAATCCAATAGCTATATGTGTGGCGCCCCTGACCTGGTCAGGCACCACTGAGTACTGCACCCATGCTGGGGACAGTACAATACAGGTAATCCAGAAGGCTGACAGGGGTGTGGAACACAGGCGCATAGTGATCAGGTCTCACACATGTACCCATGAGAGGACCCCTGGGGATCCCAGGAGGGGGCAAGCCTTCACCTTCACTGGAATAGTGGAGGGGGTAGAGCCTCCATCTCCTCTCAAGGGGTGTGGTAAGAGAGTCTGGTTGCTAGGTGGCGTAGGCAAGAACAGGAGAGGAGGGGCAGTGAGTCAGTTAGAGCAGAACTCCATAGGGCTCAGAGAGGAGCAGACCTGTGGGGCTGTTGCTGTCTAACAGCGCCCGCGCAGTGGCTACAGACGGGGGAGAACGGTCAACTAGGAGTGCTGCCTGAAAGCCAGCTTCAGCTAGAGAGTGCACGGAGTGGGAAGTAAGGAGACTGCTAGAGAGTACCAGGCCCAAACGGGCGGCAGATCCCGAAGCGAGGATAGATTCACCTTTCCCTGCTAAACCTGCCGGTGTGGGGCTCTCAAAGCCCACACCACATCACCACAAAAGCCGCAGCCACGTAACCGCAGTTAGGGCCCATAGGTCATAGGAGGCAAGAGGCTGGAGTGGCCTGGTCCGGGGAACAAGCACACGGCAAACAACAAGGGGAGAGAGGCTGCAGCATCTTCCCTGGGTGACCCCCATAGGGACTCAAAGTCGGGGTCACCCCAAACCACCAAGGGCTAAGGAAGGCGAGTCAGTAGTCACCCTCATAAAGTCAGCCTGAAGGATACCTGGTTCCCACCTGGTTCATCTCAGCTACGCCCGGGTTACTCACCCTGCCACCTGAAGTGAGTAAAAACCCTGAAAGACATCCTGCCTGTGTGGTCATTCTGCGACTTGTGGTACTACAAACCTACACAGGGCCCTGGGGCTTGCCTCACTCTCAGGAGGCTACTACATCTAACTGCACACACCATCAGCCCCAGGCGACCCTCAACCTGCAGTGGCGGTCCCTACTGGCCGCAATACTGAGAGTGGCGTCACGATCAAAACAGAAGATTTCCTACCAGTGACGGAGATCCAGCAACGTGGAGTCCCTGAAGGTAACGCACCGACACCGACACAACACCGGCGGGGCTTCACATCTGGCGTCACGAACAGGATAAGGACTAGACCTGTTCAGACAGGTGACCATGTGCCTGGGCGGTCCGCTTGAAAAATTGGAAGCGCCGCCATATTGCCACCATGAAAAGCGCGCTGAAAAACAACAGCAGCCCGCGCTGGAAGAAGTTACCGCCCACGAAGAGGTGTGGCTACCCAGAGATCCCCTGCAGAGTTCTGACCTCGCTGATGAAGAAAGCGGAAGCGTCCAGAAACGGCGAGAGAGAAGAGAAGCCAGCAGCTTGCTAGAGAAAATGGAGTCCAGACGCGGATACCCAGAGCCAGGCTCTGCTGCCTGGTGGTGCCGGGAGCTTGCCATCTTCTGCGACCGGCTGGAGGCCGGGATCGTGCGACGGCTCAGAGAAGAACGCACGGAGCTCCTGGAAATGGCTGCGGCGGTGCGGACCTATGAGGAGAGTGCCGCGCGGAGCCTGCCGGATCGAGCGGCGACGACGATTCAGACCCCGATGGGTGAGTCCGGTGTTGCCCCGGCTAGAACAAGAGCCCCGACCCTAGCTGCTGCGACCGCGGTCCCAGAGGAGGCGCCCGGTGCGGAGACGCTGAGTGAGGCCGCAGCCACGCTAGGTGCGGCCCGCCAAGCCCAGGCCGCTGCAGCGATGCCCCGCCTGTCCCGCAGGGCTCCGACCACCACGGCAGTGCTCATCCGTGCTGCAGGTGTGACGCTGACCCAGGCTGCCACCCTGCTGAACCCGGTCCGCCAAGACCCCAACGCAGCAGCGACGCTCGTCCGCGCCGCAAGTGATATGCTGAACCAGGCCGCAGCCCCGCCGGGTGCGGCCCGCCAAGCTCCGATCACTGCAGCGACGCCCGACTCAGCCTGCACGGACCCCATCGAGGCTGCGACGCCAAGTGAGACCGCGGCTGCAGTGTCCAGTCCGGCCCGCCAGGAACCGGCCGCGACAGAAACGCCAATTCAGGCCGCCGCCATACAGGGCGCGGCCCGCCAAGACCAGGCCGCCGCCATGCCAGGCGCGGCCCGCCAAGACCAGGCCGCTGCCATACAGGGCGCGGCCCGCCAAGAAGAGAAGACTACCTCATCATTTTCCCCGGCCTGCAAGGCCAGAGCAGACACCGCTCCCCAGTCCAGAGAGGTCCCTGCCAGGAAGACCCTGATAGGAGAGGACCCTGAATACTGGAAGCTGAAGGCTGACCTAGAGGCCCAGTTTCCACAAGAGATGGTGGATCGGTATTTGCTCCCTCCGCATACCCCCAAGGAAATACAGGCAACCCCTGCAGCTGCGCCGGAGAGTCCACCGCCCAGACCAGCTGAAGAGAGCCCATCCCCAGCACTGCCACAACCAGAGTGCAGTGAAGAACTAAGGGGGAGAGGAGGCCAGGAAGCAGAAGGGCTGACTCCGACGCCAACCGCAGCAGACCCCTACCCAGAGCCGGAGATGCTGCCCTATTCCCGCTGGGAGGAGGAAGACTTGACACCGTCAGCAGATGAAGATCAACCCAAAGACCTCACCTGGGAGCCTGCAAGCATGAACCCAGCCCGTAAGACAAGGCGCAGCAGATCAAAGCGTCCTCCAACACCACAGTCTCCAGAGCAGAGGGAGGTCACAGCCAGAGACCTGGAGGAGAAAAGGTGCCTAAGAAGGTCCCAAGCCCAGGCTAGAGGACCCCTTTACAGAGGAATAGTAGAGGACTTCAACCTGAAAAGCGGATACGGCTTCATTGTAGTAAAAGGAATAAAAGAGGGCATATTTGTAAATCGAAGAGATGTTCAAGCCCACCTGCCCAGAGGACATTCAGGCAGAAATCTGAAAGTTGGGGACTTAGTACAGTTCACCTTACATCAAGGAGAAAGGGGCTACTATGCCTTAGACGTAGCACCATGTCCCAGACAAGAAAGACAAGAAAGAAAAGACAGAGATACAGAAACAGATGCAGAAAAGGAAACAGATGAAGACCAAGAAAGGAAAGATAAAGATCCTACAGATGAAACAACCACGGACGACGAAGGAGAGCAAGAAAGTCACGGGTGCCGGTGCCCTACATGCCCACGCCCTAGTGAAAAAGAGGAGTAAAGTAAAGGAAAGAAAGAAGTTTTGACCAGTTAAAGTTTGACAAGTTTTGTTTGCAACGTTTAAGAAATGCGCCCACAAAAACTATTGTGAGAAATAAACTTTAAGGCTATGAACTTGCTATAGCCACAAACTCTCGCAGTGTAAATAGTTACACCAGTGGCACCACCACCAGGGCCAGCCTGTTTAGGGGCTTGGCTCGTCTGCAACCAGGGGGGCCCGTCCGTAGAAAAGGGCCTTGGCTCACCTGCGATCAGAGAGCACGCCTGTTTATGGGGCCTTGGCTCACCACCACAAAGAGGGTACCTGGTCAGCACCAACTGTGGAGGCCGCCTCTGCATCCTGCCAGAAGAGGCTGAAGGCGCGGATCCACCAGGCCAGGTATACCCTGAAACCACCAGCCCATGTAAGCCGCCTCTACATCCTGCCAGAAGTGGCTGAAGCCACGGCCAACGTGAGAGGGTTTTGGGTGGGTTAACGGACTTGTGGGTGGAGGGTGGTGATGTACGATAACTGGTGGTTTTAAAAATGTTTTACATGTTTTAATGTTTTATGCATTTTAAAATGTTGTCTTGCAGCCCGAGGACGTGCTGGTGATAACTAAGGGGGAATGTGGCGCCCCTGACCTGGTCAGGCACCACTGAGTACTGCACCCATGCTGGGGACAGTACAATACAGGTAATCCAGAAGGCTGACAGGGGTGTGGAACACAGGCGCATAGTGATCAGGTCTCACACATGTACCCATGAGAGGACCCCTGGGGATCCCAGGAGGGGGCAAGCCTTCACCTTCACTGGAATAGTGGAGGGGGTAGAGCCTCCATCTCCTCTCAAGGGGTGTGGTAAGAGAGTCTGGTTGCTAGGTGGCGTAGGCAAGAACAGGAGAGGAGGGGCAGTGAGTCAGTTAGAGCAGAACTCCATAGGGCTCAGAGAGGAGCAGACCTGTGGGGCTGTTGCTGTCTAACAGCGCCCGCGCAGTGGCTACAGACGGGGGAGAACGGTCAACTAGGAGTGCTGCCTGAAAGCCAGCTTCAGCTAGAGAGTGCACGGAGTGGGAAGTAAGGAGACTGCTAGAGAGTACCAGGCCCAAACGGGCGGCAGATCCCGAAGCGAGGATAGATTCACCTTTCCCTGCTAAACCTGCCGGTGTGGGGCTCTCAAAGCCCACACCACATCACCACAAAAGCCGCAGCCACGTAACCGCAGTTAGGGCCCAAAGGTGATAGGAGGCAAGAGGCTGGAGTGGCCTGGTCCGGGGAACAAGCACACGGCAAACAACAAGGGGAGAGAGGCTGCAGCATCTTCCCTGGGTGACCCCCATAGGGACTCAAAGTCGGGGTCACCCCAAACCACCAAGGGCTAAGGAAGGCGAGTCAGTAGTCACCCTCATAAAGTCAGCCTGAAGGATACCTGGTTCCCACCTGGTTCATCTCAGCTACGCCCGGGTTACTCACCCTGCCACCTGAAGTGAGTAAAAACCCTGAAAGACATCCTGCCTGTGTGGTCATTCTGCGACTTGTGGTACTACAAACCTACACAGGGCCCTGGGGCTTGCCTCACTCTCAGGAGGCTACTACATCTAACTGCACACACCATCAGCCCCAGGCGACCCTCAACCTGCAGTGGCGGTCCCTACTGGCCGCAATACTGAGAGTGGCGTCACGATCAAAACAGAAGATTTCCTACCAGTGACGGAGATCCAGCAACGTGGAGTCCCTGAAGGTAACGCACCGACACCGACACAACACCGGCGGGGCTTCACATATGCAAGAGTGAAAATGTGAAAAATGGAATCTGCATTCCTATTTGTTAGTATTTTTTCGTTTGTGAACCCTCCCCAACCACACCTATTGCCAATCCATATCATACGCATAAATAGCCTGGGTCTCAGCTTCCCATACACGGTAAGTTTTTTAACTGCATGAGAGGACACACACAAGCTAGGGACCCCAACGTAGAGAAATACTTTGGCGTAGTGTTGGGGCTCTATTGCATTGATCAATTCAGTAGCTAAATTTCTCTTGATTCATATGTTCATGGCAGTAATGCAGATTCCATTTTTCACATTTTCACTCTTGCATATAGCTATTGGATTTTTCAAGTCAGTATTCACACAGCAGTTTCTGCTATTTCATGTATTCCCCTTACATAGTCACTGGTGTGCATACCTTATCTCCCCATAGTGCTGCAGTATCATTGACTGAAGTGGTACCTGGTGTAGACCCGGTAAATTCTTAGTCACGCCCCTTCAGGGTAAACCCAGTCCATGCGCAGTGGGTCCACACTTGCCAGCATGACATTTTTTAGTGATAGTAGAAAGATGGTGAGCACACGGGAATTAGAAAAAAATAAGGTGCTAGCAAAGAGGGTTCTTATTAGGCCATTAAAATACTAAAGTCCAAAAAAGATTGCAGCACACTTGTATTGCGGATGCAGACAAAAAAGTTCATTTAGGCTGGTTTCAGACGTCCGTGTTTAATCAGGTACAAGTCACACGCATGGTTATGGTCATACGTGTGTCATAACGGTGTCACGCATATGTCACACGTGTGACTCCGCGATGCTGTGACATCTGTGTTTGCATACGTGTGACACGTACCGGAGAAAACACCTGTCTGTGAAATAAAAAGATTTTCTATATTCACCTGTATCAAGCGATGCTGTCTTTGGCTCTGCTGCCTCCCGCTCCTGGCCCCCGCTCATTATATTCATTGATTATTCACTGCCCAAGGATCTGGAAGCTGGAGCGTCGCAGTGACAGCTCTGGAGACAGCACCGCTGAGGACAGCATCGCGGAGACAGGTGAGTATATGTAGCGCTCCACGGGGCAGGTGTTTTAACCTACTCATTGCCGGGCCGGGGACACAGATCCTCTGTGATGTCACGGGGTGGCCTGGCCCAGTTCCGTTGCCCCGAGGCGTACAGAAAGGAGGGTGGAGGGTGGTAGGAAGGATGGTGGTAGTAGTTGGGAGTGGAGGATGGGGGTGACGGGGAGGACAGTCTATAGATGATCGTGACACCACCTGTGATACGCGGCCAGGTATGGGCCACCGCTGCGGGTGCTGCTCTCTGGGGCTGATAGTGAAGGTCGCAGTCGGGATCTTGTCACTCCCCATAGGCGGAGCAGGATTGCCCCGGGAGGATGATGGAGGCTAGAGACGGGGGTGGTGGTAGTCCCCGTTGGCGCCGCAGCGCTAGGCGCCAGCAAATGAGGGGCAGGGGCTGTGGTTCCAGGTCTTTTACTCGCTGTCAGTTAAAGCGCTGCCCCAGAGTACCCGTCTCTGCCATGATGGGCTCCAGCCAATCCTGGATAGTTGGCGGTCACTGCCGGTGCCCTTGAAAGTCTTTCTAGTGAAGTGTCACCTGGTTGCTATTCAACCCGGGTTGCGCCTCCTGCTCCAAGCCACGGGTCCACGAAGGAAGGGAAACACTATCCTCCTAGTGTTCGTATCAGATTTTGTCACAAGCTTTGCCGGGGAAAGTCTTCCCTAGTGAGATGGTTGCGCATACTTCTTATCCCAAGTGGTGCCCATCCCCAGTGGTTGTCCTAGCGATCGTAAAGTCCCATGCTTCATGATAGCTCACTACCCTGTTTGCCCTAGTCCAACCCCCTGTGGGAAAGTACCTTATTGTTGTATGTGTGTTTTGTGAAGGCACCGACAGTTAACCCCCTCCTAACCTGGGATAGATATTACCCCCTAAAATAGGTGCATTACCCTGTGGCGCCTGAACCCTCAGGGGTGCCACATATACAAGTAGCAGTGTTTGTGCAGTGACGTCCAGGAGGTCATTGGATTTTCCAATGAACTCTGATGACATCCTGATGACACCCCCGCGACACTCGCGCTATAGCAAGTGTCAGGACGGTGACTTCATGGGTTCATTAGAGTTCATTGGGAACTTTGATGACTCCCCGATGCTGTCCCCTCCATGATCCAGCTTCCAGGTCCTCACTGCACACGCACACACACACGTGAGCACATATACACACATATGTATACACACATAGCAGACACACATGGATACACCGAGCACATACACACACATAGCGCACATGCATGTATACACTGAACACACACACACACACACACACACACACACCTGGATACTCACCTGTCCCCAGTGATGCGGTCCCTGGCACTGAAGTCCCCAGCGCTGCTCCTACTTCCAGCTCCTCAGTGCAGAATATTCAGTGAATATAACTAGCGGGGGTCAGGAGCGGGTGACAGCAGAGCCGAAGACAGCACCGCTGGATACAGGTAAATATAGAACATGTTTTTATTTAAAAGACCCGTGCGATCCGTGGGACACCTGTGCTGCCAGAGAAAAAAGGGACATGTCTGCGTGCGGGGTCACGAGGGGTCACACTGTCCATGTGAAAATACGGCCATATGAGTACAGCATAGAATAACATGGGTACGTGTGGCATCCGTGTTAAAAACGGATGCCACACGTACCTGAAACACGGACATCTGAAACCAGCCTTACAGTGACTGGCAACACAGATGTGGAAAAAACAGTGTGTGTGTGTCATGGGCGACAATTTCTGATGTTTCGACGTACAGTAGTTGGTCTTAATCATATGGCCGCACCATAGGTAGACAATATGACGTCAGCGCATCTAGATACAAGTTACTATGGACAAGAATTTAAGGCCAAGGTTGAAGGAAGTCACAAAATGACAAGATGTGTCTGCTGTAAGGTGTATTAAGGCAAGATGTAGCCATCCAGGTAGATAGCGAAGATCAAAAATATCAAACAGCGCCTGTGTATGTTGACACACGGTGTGTCAAAGCCAGGGATGATGTACAATATACCTTTAAGAAAAGTTTTTGATGGAATTGAAACATATTGTAGTATGTATAATAATCCACTGAGGAGCAGCAGGGGATTGTGAATCCCAATGGGCTATACGTATGCAGGTGGCTGCGGGTGCCGGATGGAACTGTGCACTGTCTGGATAGCTGGCTGATTTAACTTTTTTTAGGCCTGCGACACACATCCGTGCCGCCGGTCCGTGTGTGCCATTTTTTACACGGACCGGAGACACGTGCACACGGGGACCTAGGTAATCCCACTGGTTAGGAGACACGTAAGTATTTAGGAACGGAACGTGTGTCCGTTCCGTACTTACGTGTCTCCGTGTGTTAAAAACGCTGACTTGTCCATGTTGTTTCGGCAACACGGGTGTCACACGGGCCGCACACGTACCACACGGATGTAGTGTGGATGCAGGCCCGTGTGACACGCGCCGGAGAAACACACGTGTCAGGTTAAAAATAAAAAGACACAAAACACACACTCACCTCCACGAGTCCTGCAGTCTCTGCCGCGGGTGTCACCTGCATCCGTCCCCCAGTGAATTTGAACAGCGCTTCTCCTTCACTGTGGGCCGGAAGTAGCGTCAGCGGGGCGTGACCTGGTGTGTTCACTGACATTCAGCACCGCAGACAGCATCGGAAGAAGCAGGTAAGGCGGGGCTTTCCGTTCTCCGTGTGTTATTACGTATAACACACGGAGAACACGTACGTGCCACAAAAACGGCACACGGGGAGCAAACCACCTCTTTAACACGTACGTGACAAAACCGATACGTTTTGTCACGTAAGTGTGGCAGAGGCCTTAGAGAGTTAAGAAGAAGGCAACACTTTATTTGCTTTATAGTGGTTTATTAAAGAGTACAATTATGAATAACCTTACAATCTGGTGACTGGTCCTTATATTCTGCAGAGGGTTTGGAGCTCTGTATCAGAACATTACTAGGATCTATGAATAACCCTACAATCTGGTGACTGGTCCTTATATTCTGCAGAGGGTTTGGAGCTCTGTATCAGAACATTACTAGGATCTATGAATAACCCTACAATCTGGTGACTGGTCCCTTATATTCTACAGAGGGTTTGGAGCTCTGTATCAGGACATTACTAGGATCTATGAATAACCCTACAATCTGGTGACTGGTCCTTATACTCTGCAGAGGGTTTGGAGCTCTGTATCAGGACATTACTAGGATCTATGAATAACCCTACAATCTAGTGACTGGTTGTTATACTCTGCACAGGGTTTGGAGCTCTGTATCAGGATATAACTAGGATCTATGAATAACCCTACAATCTGGTGACTGGTACTTATACTCTACAGAGGGTTTGGAGCTCTGTATCAGGACATAACTAGGGTCTATGAATAACCTTACAATCTGGTGACTGGTCCTTTATATTCTGCAGAGGGTTTGGAACTCTGTATCACAACATAACTAAGGTCTATGAATAACCTTACAATCTGGTGACTGGTCCTTATACTCTGCAGAGGGTTTGGAGCTCTGTATCAGGATGTTACTAGGGTCTCTGAATAACCCTACAATCTGGTGACTGGTCCTTATACTCTGCAGAGGGTTTGGAGCTCTGTATCAGGACATAAGTAGAATAACCCTACAATCTGGTGACTGGTCCTTATACTGTGCAGAGGGTTTGGAGCTCTGTATCAGGACATAACTAGGATCTATGAATAACCCTACAATCTGGTGACTGGTGCTTTATACTCTGCCGACGGTTTGGAGCTCTGTGTCAGGACATAACTAAGGTCTATGAATAACCCTACAATTTGGTGACTGGTTCTTTATAGTCTGCAGGGGGTTTGGAGCTCTGTATCAGGACATAACTAGGATCTATGAATAACCCTACAATCAGGTGACTGGTCCCTTATACTCTGCAGAGGGTTTGGAGCTCTGTATCAGATCATAACTAGGGTCTATGAATAACCCTACAATCTATTGACTGGTCCCTTATACTCTGCAGAGGGTTTGGAGCTTTGTATCAGGGCATAACTAGGATCTACGAATAACCCTACAATGTGGTGACGGGGCCTTATACTTTGCAGAGGGTTTGGAGCTCTGTACCAGAACATAACTAGGGTCTATGAATAACCCTACAATCTGGTGACTGGTCCCTTATACTCTGCAGAGGTTTTGGAGCTCTGCATCAGGACATAACTAGGGTCTATGAATAACCCTACAATCTGGTGACTGGTCCCTTATACTCTGCAGAGGGTTTGGAGCTCTGTATCAGATCATAACTAGGGTCTATGAATAACCTACAATCTAGTGACTGGTCCCTTATACTCTGCAGAGGGTTTGGAGCGCTGTATCAGGGCATAACTAGGATCTACGAATAACCCTACAATGTGGTGATGGGGCCTTATACTTTGCAGAGAGTTTGGAGCTCTGTATCAGAACATAACTAGGGTCTATGAATAACCCTACAATCTAGTGACTGGTTGTTATACTCTGCAGAGGGTTTGGAGCTCTGTGTCAGGATATAAATAGGGTCTATGAATAACCCTACATTCTGGTGACTGGTCCTTTATACTCTGCAGAGGGTTTGGAGCTCTGTATCACAACATAACTAGGGTCTATGAATAACCCTACAATCTAGTGACTGGTCGGTATACTCTGCAGAGGGTTTGGAGCTCTGTATCAGGACATAAATAGGGTCTATGAATAACCTTAGAAACTGGAGACTGGTCCCTTATACTCTGCACAGGGTTTGGAGCTCTGTATCAGAACATAACTAGGGTCTATGAATAACCCTACAATCTGGTGACTGGTCCCTTATACTCTGCAGAGGGTTTGGAGCTCTGTATCAGGACATAAATAGGGTCTATGAATAACCTTAGAAACTGGAGACTGGTCCCTTATACTCTGCACAGGGTTTGGAGCTCTGTATCAGAACATAACTAGGGTCTATGAATAACCCTACAATCTGGTGACTGGTCCCTTATACTCTGCAGAGGGTTTGGAGCTCTGTATCGACACTGGCGGGTCACTACCCTGTCCCGGTCCACTTCGGGTCCCCACAAGCGGCTGGCCTATTCCTGAGGCCCTTACTTCCCCTCTTCCCAAGCTCAACACAAGAGGTCCTTCCAGGCTCTACGCTTCCTGCAGACTGACTGATCACTGCAAACTGGAAACTCCCTATATAATTTCCTCCCAGACACTTCAGAGCTCTCAGCTCCGCCCACTGGTGTTGTGTGTCACTGTGTTAGGGCTCTTTCACACGTACGTGCCTCCACGTTTGGCAGTTTTCTCACGTACCGGAGACACGTACACACGTACACCAATGTTACCCTATGGTAACAGGCACATTAACGTAAATCCACACGAAACGTGTGTCCGTGTGGATTGTACGTTTGTGTGTGTAAAAAAATGGCTGACATGTCCACTTTTCCTCCGGCATCATGGGTGTCACATGGCCCGCATCCGTACCACACGTATGTAGTATGGATGCGGTCCCGTGTGACACGCGCCGGAGAAACACGTGTCATTATTTTAAAATAAAAAACACATACTCACCTTCACTAGCCCTGCAGAATCTTCCGCTGCAAACAGTTGCTGCCGTCCGCCGCACATTATGAGCGTGTTAAGGAGGTGGGCGTGATGTCACGGCCGCTGATCTCCGCCCCTCCGCTCGGCCGGAAGCAGCATCAGCGGGGAGTGGGCAGGGCTGGAGCCGAAGATCAGTACCCTGGAAAGCAGCAAGGACCACGTTAGTATTCAAATTACCGGTTGTCCGTGTGTTATCGCGGATAGCACACATAGAACACACGTGGCCCGGAGACACGTACTTACCAAACGCAACACGCAAGGAAAATACATGTCTCACGGCACGTGCGTGATTTTCACGTGAGTGTGAGATAGGCCTGAGAAACTCCCCAAGGTAGAGTGAGATCTGCACCAGAGAGATGGATGTGTGACGCTCTGGCCGGGCCAGGTAGTCACAAATAGGCCCCTGCACAACACCTTCCCACACGGGTACCAGCAGCCAACCTATGAAACCCTAGTCACCCCCCTCAGGGCTAGATAGACACACCAGGGGGCGGGACCAGGCGGTTGGAAGACGCCCACCAAGGAGTCTAGACAGCCCGGGGCGGGAAAACAAACAGTGAAGGAGTAGAGTTCAAATTGGAGAGGAGTGTGGGCTGGAGCTGTGTGCAGCTCCAGCAGAGGCAAATACCCCAAATTGAACGGTGCCAGAGTAGGAGCCCTGGTGCCATTGGCTAGGAGGCAGATGGCGGTCTCCGTCTGCAGGAGACGAGAAGATGGCTCAGTGGAACCGAGGTGGACCGGGACAGGGTTGTAGCCCGCCGGTACCGACCCGGGGAACCGTCTCAGAAACCGGAGCACACAGGGGATTACTCGGACACCACCAGCACCCTGCGGTCGCCCATCTCCCTGCACCAAAACCCAACGGGTCCCGGGGCCACCATCCCTTCCCACGGAGGGGTTAACAACTTGCTGCATGACATCTCCCCCGGGTGCCCCCGTAACTGCAGCGGTGGTGTCCAACCTCACCACACACCGTGGGTGGCGTCACAAACTTAATACGGCTCAGCCCGTACATATACGTCCTACATCCACCATCCCAACCCCTTTTCATTCGGAGTAACCGCAGGACACCCCGGGTCCGGAGACCCTCGAGCCACCCACCAGAAGGTCCGGATCCGAGCAGCGGAAGGCTGCTGGCACGGGGGCGGCACACCCAGAAGCCTGGCGTCACGAACAGGATAGATACTCATCCACTTATCTTGTGGAAGTCCGCCTTGTATTGAAGTCAGCGGTGATCCGTTGCAAAATTTCCAGAAACCGCCATCTTGCCGCCATTTTTGGGTGCGAAGATTCCCACCCAGGGTCTCCTTCCCCGAGAAAAGGGCGCGAAAGCCGAAGCCCCGCCCCCTGGGAACACGGCCGGAAAACAAGGCCGGAAGTCGCAAAACGAAACTTACAGGCCTAAAAGAAGAGTGCCTGCAAAAGACCAAGGGGGGCACGGGTGAAGATTCTGCGACATGTGACCGAGCAGATAAAGGGCAGGGACTCCAGGACCCTGCCACCCTCCTTGTTCTTGGACCTCGAAAGAGCAACATGGCCGACCCGTCTGGCAAGCCCGGTGTGCAGGAGCTCGTGCCCGGAACAGCGATCTGGGTAGAAGCCCAGACGCAGCAGATGTGCCGCCGCACACCGGCCGTAAGGCGCACTTTACTCTTGGAGCAGTGGGTGGCCGAGATGGAGGAGCTGGCTGCAGTCGTGCGGGCTTGTGAAGTGCAGACAACCTTGGAGGAGCAGGTAAGCGACCCACGCCCCTATGTCCCACAGGGACCAGCCGATTAGGCTGAGGGACCCGGTCTGCCCCTGCCCGCCATACTGCCTCCCTCGCCGCCCGTACCGGTTGCCTCTGATGGCCCGCTCGGTCCACTGCCACTAACACCGGCAGTGGAACCCGCCCCACCGGCCCGTTAGGATCAGCCCGAGAAAGCCGCCAGCAGCAAGCACGTCATCGCCCAGGCACCGGCACCCGTACCACGTCAGAACCCAACACCCATCCCGGTCTTGGAGGATGCAGCGCCGGAGACGACAACGGCCCCAGCAGTCCGCCCGGCCAAGGCAGAGGCGGTCCCCGACCGAAAGCCAGCGCGACAAGAACCGCTGGCCGCTCCCAGACTCCCGGCCTCGGTGCAGCGGAAATATGCCTGCGGGGCAGCCGTATGAGTTACGTCACAGCGGGGCCCTCCACTGCAGAAGCTGCCGGTCGTAGCCGGAACGGAGGTGCTCCGGCTGGGCTCGGCCCCCGCGCATGTCACCCTGGAGCAAGCAGCAGATGCTCCATATTGGGAGTGGCAGCAGCATTGGCTGGGAAAGGAGATCGCCGCCTGGGAGAAGAGGAAGGCAGAGGTCCAGTCCCGGACCTACACAGAGAAGGATAACCTCCGATTTTTTTCTCAGTCCGATTTGGACTGAGAAAAAAATAGCAGATGGGAGCTGCCTCATTGATTAACATGTGTCCGAATGCAATGCGAGAATTTCTCGCATTGCACTACTGCGAGAAAATCGCAAGTGAGAAGCCGGCCTTAGTCTGGCGTGTCCTTTGTACGGCATATCAGGAGACCAGTGTATCCAGTGTATCCATGTCCGCCAGTGTATCCTGTGTCCTGCCAATGTACTTGTTTCAATTTGCAGAATGAAAACGGCACTTCTGGTAGATGATGGGGCAAAAGTAGCATCCAATCCCATACAAAGTAAGAAGGGAACTTGGCACTTACAGTACAGATCAAAAGTTTGGACACACCTTCTTATCTCTAGAACAACTATTAAGAGGAGACTTTGTGCAGCAGGCCTTCATGGTAAAATAGCTGCTAGGAAACCACTGCTAAGGATAGGCAACAAGCAGAAGAGACTTATTTGGGCTAAAGAATACAAGGAATGGACATTAGACCAGTGGAAATCTGTGCTTTGGTCTGATGAGTCCAAATTTGAGATCTTTGGATCCAACCACCGTGTCTTTGTAGAAAAGGTGAACGGATGGACTCTACATGCCTGGTTCTCACCGTGAAGCATGGAGGAGGAGGTGTGATGGTGTGGGGATGCTTTGCTGGTGACACAGTTGGGGATTTATTCAAAATTGAAGGCATACTGAACCAGCATGGCTACCACAGCATCTTGTAGCGGCATGCTATTCCATCCGGTTTGCGTTTAGTTTGTACCATCATTTATGTTTCAACAGGACAATGACCCAAAAACACACCTCCAGGCTGTGTAAGGGCTATTTGACTAAGAAGGAGAGTGATGGGGTGCTACGCCAGATGACCTGGTCTCCACAGTCACCAGACCTGAACCCAATCGAGATGGTTTGGGGTGAGCTGGACTGCAGAGTGAAGACAAAAGGGCCAACAAGTGCTAAGCATCTCTGGGAACTCCTTCAAGACTGTTGGAAGACCATTTCCGGTGACTACCTCTTGAAGCTCATCAAGAGAATGCCAAGAGTGTGCAAAGTAGTAATGAAAGCAAAAGGTGGCTACTTTGAAGAACCTAGAATATAAGACATATTTTCAGTTGTTTCACACTTTTTTAAGTATTTCATTCCACATGTGTTAATTCATAGGTTTGATGCCTTCAATGTGAAACTACAATTTTTAGAGTCATGAAAATAAACAAAGCTCTTTGAATGAGGTGTGTCCAAACTTTTGGTCTGTACTGTATATATTTCAAAATCCGAAGATAAACAGGCACAAGCGTTTTGGTCCTTTAGGCCTTCATCAGTGAGCGCTGTGCTTTATCTTATCACGCTTCAGGATGAATGAGCGCTATTATTACAGACTATGGCATCCACTGTTGGAAAAGCGGGCTCTTATACATAAAAGCGTGATAAGATAAAGCACAGCTACAATGATGAAGGTCCAAAAGACCGAAACGTTTGTGCCTGTTTATCTGTGAAATACATGAGTGGCAAGTTCCCTTCTTCCAGTGGACCTGCTCCAGCCCCGTCTGTGCTCCTGTGTCTGCCCCCGTCCAGTCTGAGGCTCCATTCCTGTCCTGCTGTCATCCAGCTCCACAAGCCCCGGACACAGACCTGGGAATGGCAGCCAAGCCCACCCTTCCCATCAGAGGCTCTGGTGTATAACCGGTTGGCACTTAGTTACTCGCCTTCCATGTAGCCCGGCTGCTCATGTGGTCCAGTGGGTCCACGCTCACTCACACACACGCATGCGATGGACCGGGGCAGAGCGTAGCACCATATGTGACATTCAGATCATTACATATCAGCCGATATGCACATGGTCATATTACAGCTCTTGGACAGACTCGTAAAGGGGGTCACAGATTTATTCAAAGCCACTTGTGGAGAAAATAGGGACATTTCCCATGTAATAAATCCCAAAACTAGAATAGACTCAATCCAAAAACAATCGCAATAAACATCCTTTATTCACAGATACAGGGAAAAGACCTGATGTAACAGCAGAATAGTGACTGCAGCTCTGGAGGTGACTGGAGGATAAGACATGATGTAACAGCAGAATAGTGACTGCAGCTCTGGAGGTGACTGGAGTATAAGACATGATGTAACAGCAGAATAGTGACTGCAGCTCTGGAAGTGACTGGAGGATAAGACATGATGTAACAGCAGAATAGTGACTGCAGCTCTGGAAGTGACTGGAGGATAAGACATGATGTAACAGCAGAATAGTGACTGCAGCTCTGGAAGTGACTGGAGGATAAGACATAATGTAACAGCAGAATAGTGACTGCAGCTCTGGAGGTGACTGGAGGATAAGACATAATGTAACAGCAGAATAGTGACTGCAGCTCTGGAAGTGACTGGAGGATAAGACATGATGTAACAGCAGAATAGTGACTGCAGCTCTGGAGGTGACTGGAGGATAAGCCGCAATGTAACAGCAGGATAGTGACTGCAGCTCTGGAGGTGACTGGAAGATAAGACATGATGTAACAGCAGAATAGTGACTGCAGCTCTGGAGGTGACTGGAGGATAAGACATGATGTAACAGCATAATAGTGAATGCAGCTCTGGAGGTGACTGGAGGATAAGCCGCAATGTAACAGCAGAATAGTGACTGCAGCTCTGGAGGTGACTGGAGGATAAGACATGATGTAACAGCAGAATAGTGACTGCAGCTCTGGAAGTGACTGGAGGATAAGACATGATGTAACAGCAGAATAGTGACTGCAGCTCTGGAGGTGACTGGAGGATAAGACATGATGTAACAGCAGAATAGTGACTGCAGCTCTGGAAGTGACTGGAGGATAAGACATGATGTAACAGCAGAATAGTGACTGCAGCTCTGGAGGTGACTGGAGGATAAGCCGCAATGTAACAGCAGGATAGTGACTGCAGCTCTGGAGGTGACTGGAAGATAAGACATGATGTAACAGCAGAATAGTGACTGCAGCTCTGGAGGTGACTGGAGGATAAGACATGATGTAACAGCAGAATAGTGAATGCAGCTCTGGAGGTGACTGGAGGATAAGCCGCAATGTAACAGCAGAATAGTGACTGCAGCTCTGGAGGTGACTGGAGGATAAGACATGATGTAACAGCAGAATAGTGACTGCAGCTCTGGAAGTGACTGGAGGATAAGACATGATGTAACAGCAGAATAGTGACTGCAGCTCTGGAGGTGACTGGAGGATAAGACATGATGTAACAGCAGAATAGTGAATGCAGCTCTGGAAGTGACTGGAGGATAAGACATGATGTAACAGCAGAATAGTGACTGCAGCTCTGGAGGTGACTGGAGGATAAGCCGCAATGTAACAGCAGGATAGTGACTGCAGCTCTGGAGGTGACTGGAAGATAAGACATGATGTAACAGCAGAATAGTGACTGCAGCTCTGGAGGTGACTGGAGGATAAGACATGATGTAACAGCAGAATAGTGAATGCAGCTCTGGAGGTGACTGGAGGATAAGCCGCAATGTAACAGCAGGATAGTAACTGCAGCTCTGGAGGTGATTGGAGGATAAGACATGATGTAACAGCAGAATAGTGACTGCAGCTCTGGAGGTGACTGAAGGATAAGACATAATGTAACAGCAGACTAGTGACTGCAGCTCTGGAGGTGACTGTAGGATAAGACATGATGTAATAGCAGAATAGTGACTGCAGCTCTGGAAGTGACTGGAGGATAAGCCGCAATGTAACAGCAGGATAGTAACTGCAGCTCTGGAGGTGATTGGAGGATAAGACATGATGTAACAGCAGAATAGTGACTGCAGCTCTGGAGGTGACTGAAGGATAAGACATAATGTAACAGCAGAATAGTGACTGCAGCTCTGGAGGTGACTGGAGGATAAGACATGATGTAACAGCAGAATAGTGACTGCAGCTCTGGAAGTGACTGGAGGATAAGCCGCAATGTAACAGCAGAATAGTGACTACAGCTCTGGAGGTGACTGGAGGATAAGACATGATGTAACAGCAGAATAGTGACTGCAGCTCTGGAAGTGACTGGAGGATAAGACATGATGTAACAGCAGAATAGTGACTGCAGCTCTGGAGGTGACTGGAGGATAAGACATAATGTAACAGCAGAATAGTGACTGCAGCTCTGGAAGTGACTGGAGGATAAGACATGATGTAACAGCAGAATAGTGACTGCAGCTCTGGAGGTGACTGGAGGATAAGCCGCAATGTAACAGCAGGATAGTGACTGCAGCTCTGGAGGTGACTGGAAGATAAGACATGATGTAACAGCAGAATAGTGACTGCAGCTCTGGAGGTGACTGGAGGATAAGACATGATGTAACAGCAGAATAGTGAATGCAGCTCTGGAGGTGACTGGAGGATAAGCCGCAATGTAACAGCAGAATAGTGACTGCAGCTCTGGAGGTGACTGGAGGATAAGACATGATGTAACAGCAGAATAGTGACTGCAGCTCTGGAAGTGACTGGAGGATAAGACATGATGTAACAGCAGAATAGTGACTGCAGCTCTGGAGGTGACTGGAGGATAAGACATGATGTAACAGCAGAATAGTGACTGCAGCTCTGGAAGTGACTGGAGGATAAGACATGATGTAACAGCAGAATAGTGACTGCAGCTCTGGAGGTGACTGGAGGATAAGCCGCAATGTAACAGCAGAATAGTGACTGCAGCTCTGGAGGTGACTGGAGGATAAGACATGATGTAACAGCAGAATAGTGAATGCAGCTCTGGAGGTGACTGGAGGATAAGCCGCAATATAACAGCAGGATAGTAACTGCAGCTCTGGAGGTGATTGGAGGATAAGACATGATGTAACAGCAGAATAGTGACTGCAGCTCTGGAGGTGACTGAAGGATAAGACATAATGTAACAGCAGAATAGTGACTGCAGCTCTGGAGGTGACTGTAGGATAAGACATGATGTAATAGCAGAATAGTGACTGCAGCTCTGGAGGTGACTGGAGGATAAGCCGCAATGTAACAGCAGGATAGTAACTGCAGCTCTGGAGGTGATTGGAGGATAAGACATGATGTAACAGCAGAATAGTGACTGCAGCTCTGGAGGTGACTGAAGGATAAGACATAATGTAACAGCAGAATAGTGACTGCAGCTCTGGAGGTGACTGTAGGATAAGACATGATGTAATAGCAGAATAGTGACTGCAGCTCTGGAAGTGACTGAAGGATAAGACGTGATGTAACAGCAGAATAGTGACTATAGCTTTGGAAGTGACTGAAGGATAAGATACGATGTAACAGCAGAATAGTGACTGCAGCTCTGGAGGTGACTGGTGGATAAGACATGAAGTAACAGAAGAATAGTGACTGCAGCTCTGGAGGTGACTGGAGGATAAGACATGATGTAACAGCAGGATAGTGACTGCAGCTCTGGAAGTGACTGGAGGCTAAGATAATGTAAGAGCAGAATAGTGACTGCAGCTCTGGAGGTGACTGGAGGATAAGACATGATGTAACAGCAGAATAGTGACTGCAGCTCTGGAGGTGACTGAAGGATAAGACATGATGTAACAGCAGAATAGTGACTACAGCTCTGGAGGTGACTGGAGGATAAGACATGATGTAACAACAGAATAGTGACTGCAGCTCTGGAGGTAACTGGAGGATAAGACCTGATGTAACAGCAGAATAGTGACTGCAGCTCTGGAGGTAACAGAAGGCTAAGACATGATGTAACATCAGACTGTAGCTCTGGATGTGTCTGGAGGATAAGATATAACATAACAGTAGAATAGTGACTGCAGCTCTGGAGGTGATTGGAGGATAATACATAATATACCTGCAGAATAGTGACTGCAGCTCTGGAGGTGAATGGAGAAAACACGATGTAACAGCAGAATCGTGACTGAAGCTCTAAAGGTGAATGGAGGATCATACCTAATGTAACAAACTCAGCAGCATAGTGACTGCAGCTCTGTATGTGACTGGAGGATGACATGATGTAACAGCAGAATATTGAGTGCAGCTCTGGAGGTGACTGGAGCATAAGACCCAATGTAACAGAGGAATAGTGACTGCAGCTTTGGAAGTAGCTGGAGGATAAGACATGGTATAACAGCAGAAAAGTGACCGCAGCTCTGAAGGTAACAGAAGGCTAAGACATGATGTAACATCATTATAGTGACTGCAGCTCTGGAGGTGACTGGAGGATAATATATAACATAACAGCAGAATAGTGACTGCAGCTCTGGAGGTGACTGGAGGATAAGACATAACATAACTGTAGAATAGTGACTGCAGCTCTGGAGGTGACAAGCATAAAACATGTAACAGCAGAATAGTGATTGCAGCTCTGGAGGTGACCAGAGGACAAGTGATGGAGTAAAAGCAGAATAGTGCAGGAAATCTGGAGGTGATTAGGGGAGAAGACAAAGTGCAACAGCAGACTACAGCTCTGGAGGTGACTGGAGTATAAGACATTGTGTAACAGTAGAATAGCGACTGCAGCTCTGGAAGTGACTAGAGGATAAGACACGATGTAACAGCAGAATGGAATAGATGAAGGGATAGATAGAATGATACATAGATAGACAGATAGATAGCTAGATAATGGATAGATAGATAGATAGATAGATAGAGGGGTAGATAGATAGATAGATAGATAGGATAATAGAGGGATAGATAAATAGATAGATAGATAGATAGACAGATAGATAGATAGAGGGATAGATAGATAGATAGATAGATAGATAGATAGATAGGATAATAGAGGGATAGATAAATAGATAGATAGATAGATAGATAGATAGATAGATAGATAGATAGATAGATAGATAGATAGATAGAGGGATAGATAGATAGATAGATAGATAGGATAATAGAGGGATAGATAGATGGATAGATAGATAGATAGATAGATAGATAGATAGATAGATAGATAGATAGATAGATAGAGGGATAGATAGATAGATAGATAGATAGATAGGATAATAGAGGGATAGATAAATAGATAGATAGATAGATAGATAGATAGATAGATAGATAGAGGGATAGATAGATAGATAGATAGATAGGATAATAGAGGGATAGATAGATGGATAGATAGATAGATAGATAGAGGGATAGATAGATAGAGGGATAGATAAATAGATAGATAGATAGATAGATGATAGATACATAGATAGATAGATAGATGATAGATAAATAGATAGATAGATAGATAGATAATGGATAGATAAATAGATAGATAGATAGATAGATAGATAATGGATAGATAGATAGATAGATAATGGATAGAGGGATAGATAGAGGGATAGATGGATAGATAGATAGAGGGATAGAGGAATAGATAGATAGATAGATAGATGATAGATAAATAGATAGATAGATACATAGATAGAGGGATAGATAGATAGATAGATAGATAATGGATAGATAAATAGATAGATAGATAGATAGATAGATAAATAGATAGATAGAGGGATAGATAGATAATGGATAGAGGGATAGATAGATAATGGATAGATGATAGATAGAGGGATAGATAGATAGTTATAGGGACAGACAGACAGCTACATATTGCACACTATAACACTATACAGGACACACGTTACACATGACATACATGCCACACAGCAGATCCTAGTCTCTGCAGTCGCTGGTGAGATCGGCAGATGCTGCCCGCACATTGCAGTGTCGGTTTGTCTGCAGTACCGGGATGTGGCTGGCCGTTTAAACGTACAGTGCCGGCACATGGTATATATCAGGGGATATGACGTCTACGAGTGGCCCCCGGCGGTGCAGGGCCCAGGCACGGGCAGGTGCTGATGGCGGCCCTGACACACATAGACAGATAAATGTTTCTTTACACCTGTGTCTGACAGTGTATGAGACGCACGACTCCATGTACAAAGAGAAGAAACATTTGCTGCTGGGAATCCTAAAAAAAGTGGTGACAGGTTCCCTTTAAGGGAAAAACTATGAGTTTGAATTAAAGCAAAACTTATACAGACTGCCCCCATGTTTATCTCCTTCTTTCCCGCCTTAGCTGTTGTTATGGGAACGGCACGTTCAGCCCCTGCACTCTGTGTGACCTTATTTGAATTTGCTGTCTGGCCAATCACGTGTTTGGCAAGAGTCGGCCAACAGGATCTGATTGGAGGACAGTAGAGGCAGGAAGAGCAGGGGCTATATAAGTGCGGGGCTACCTAGCTGTGTCGCTGCTTTTTGGGAGTGTTTAGTAGGAGTTAAAGGCAGTAGAGCGGTGTATTGTTGGAGAGTATTGGAGAGTATTATTAGAGTATTGTTGGAGAGGAGCGAGGTGAGGAGCGAGGTGTAGAGGAGCGTGCGGAGGCTTGAGGAGCGGAGGCTTGCGGAGCGGAGGCTTGAGCGGAGAGAGGAGAGGAGCGAGAGAGGAGCGGACAGAGGATCGAGGTGCAGAGTACAGGCCTGTTTGGAGTGGATCGCTGCAGTTGTGAGCGGAGGATGGCCAGTCGTTCTCCAGCAGAGAGAGGTCGTGCCCTGCTGCGCCCTGCAGGAGAAAGGGCCACAGCAAGGAGCCGATCTCCTCGCGTGAGGTGCAGCCATGCCGGGACCAGCAAAGAGCATGGCGGAGCGGTGCCTGGAGGATCTGTGCAGAAGCAAGCAGCTGGTGAGTGCCTGTTCCCCTGTGTGTGTCCTCAGCCCCGCACTGGCCATTCTCAGGGAAGCTCTTCCCCAGTCCCGGCTATAGTCCTATACCGAGTGCTGCCTCCCCTCCCCCATGTCGCCTTTCTTCCTCCTGTTGCTCTTTGGCTGCTGATAGTGAAGGAGGAGACGCCATGGCCGCAGTGACAGGCAGCAGCTCGTTACTAGGTAGAGCCTGCCCAGTAAGAGCCTTATCCCAGCACTGAGGAGCGGCCTCTGCATTGCTAGCAGCAGCCTCCAGCCTCCACATGCCGGGGGGAGTGGAGGCTTCTGTGGATATCTGTATAGTGTGGACATATGGAGTGATCTCTGTGTCACTATCCAGCCCCTTATCACTGCTCTGGGGTAATAACGTCTATTTGTTCAGGACAGGAGAGGTTAACCCTGTCACTGCCTTCTAGCTGTGTGAGAAGACGATGTGTCAGGTAGGCAGTGAATGGGTTACCTCTCCTGTGTCTCTGTTGGGCCTCTTCTCTCCTGTGTCTCCAGTATGTGATGTCCGTCTTCACACGTATCGGAGTCACGTTTCTGTCCATCATTTTTCTTGTATTGCACAATTTATGCATAAAAAACCCATTCACTTCAAGGGAACCGGTCACCAGATTTTTCCCTATTAAACTAAGTGTCCCCTTCTGCAGCTCCTGCGCTGCTTTCTATGAAGGTGCACCTTGTGCCCTGACTCCCCTTCCAGACCCCAAAAATAACTTTGTAAAACCTGGCCGTTACGTATGCTAATGACCTGTGGGGCTCAGATGTGTGGGCTCATTATCTGCTCCTGCCGCTGATCGCCGTCCTCCTTCCTTGATTGATGTGATTTCGCCTCCGTCATCATTCTTGTTGCATTTTCAAATCTCGCGCCTGTGCAGTTCTGTCGGCTCGTGCAGGCGCAGTTCGCTCTGCCATATCGCGGGCAGAGCAGAAAACATAGCTGCCGGTGAGCTAAATGCGCAGGCGCGACATTATGGTTGGGTACGAGGATGACTGGTGAGGCCATGCACAGCACTGATTATAATTTCGCGCCTGCGCATTTAGTTCACCGGCAGCTATGTTTTCTGCTATGCCCGCGATATGGCAGAGTGAACTGCGCCTGCGCGAGCCGACATAACTGCACAGGCGGGGGATTTGAAAATCCAATGAGGAGGATGACGGCAGCGTCATCCCATCAATCAAAGGAGGATGGCGATCAGCGGCAGGAGGGGGGACAGGAGCCGAAAATGAGCCGCCCATCTGGCCAACCAAGGTGTAACTAGCATATGTGGGGGTCATGTTTTATAAAGTTATTTTTGGGGTCTGGAAGGGGGGTCAGGGCACAAGGTGCACCTTCATAAAAAGCAGCCCAGGAGCTGCAGAAGGGGACACTTTTAATTTAATAGTGAAAAATCTGGTGACAGGTTCCCTTTCAGTATCTTTTTTTTTTCTTTTTTAATTCCTGGTTCCAGTCACACAATGTCACGCGGATGACACACAAATGGCCGCACGGATGGACACAACGGACCGTGCAACACATGCTTTTTTATTTACACAGATGTGTGAAGGAGGCCTTATATGGCACCATTAATTCCACAGCGCCTTACAGCTGTGATCATCACTGTCCCCATCGGGGCTCACAATATAAATTCCCGATCAGAATGTCTTTGCAGTGTGGAAGGAAACTGGAGAAAACTCATGCAAACATGGGCAGAAACATGAATGTCTATTTAAGATGCCAATCCAGTGTTTAGTTTTTTATTTCAGCTCTGGAGGGATGCCACAAATGTAAGTTCCCTGCCTCTAGCCTCATACTCACCAGCCGCCACAAATGTAAGTGCCCTGCCTCTAGCCTCATACTCACCAGCCGCCACAAATGTAAGTGCCCTGCCTCTAGCCTCATACTCACCAGCCGGGACTAATGTAAGTTCCCTGCCTCTAGCCTCATACTCACCAGCCGCCACAAATGTAAGTTCCCTGCCTCTAGCCTCATACTCACCAGCCGCCACTAATGTAAGTTCCCTGCCTCTAGCCTCATACTCACCAGCCGGGACTAATGTAAGTGCCCTGCCTCTAGCCTCATACTCACCAGCTGCCACTAATGTAAGTGCCCTGCCTCTAGCCTCATACTCACCAGACGGGACAAATGTAAGTTCCCTGCCTCTAGCCTCATACTCACCAGCCGCCACTAATGTAAGTTCCCTGCCTCTAGCCTCATACTCACCAGCCGCCACTAATGTAAGTGCCCTGCCTCTAGCCTCATACTCACCAGCCGGGACTAATGTAAGTTCCCTGCCTCTAGCCTCATACTCACCAGCTGCCACTAATGTAAGTTCCCTGCCTCTAGCCTCATACTCACCAGCCGCCACAAATGTAAGTTCCCTGCCTCTAGCCTCATACTCACCAGCCGCCACTAATGTAAGTTCCCTGCCTCTAGCCTCATACTCACCAGCCGCCACTAATGTAAGTTCCCTGCCTCTAGCCTCATACTCACCAGCCGCCACTAATGTAAGTTCCCTGCCTCTAGCCTCATACTCACCAGCCGCCACTAATGTAAGTTCCCTGCCTCTAGCCTCATACTCACCAGCCGCCACTAATGTAAGTGCCCTGCCTCTAGCCTCATACTCATCAGCTGCCACTAATGTAAGTGACCTGCCTCTAGCCTCATACTCACCAGCCGGGACTAATGTAAGTGCCCTGCCTCTAGCCTCATACTCACCAGCCGGGACTAATGTAAGTGCCCTGCCTCTAGCCTCATACTCTCCAGCCGCCACTAATGTAAGTGCCCTGCCTCTAGCCTCATACTCACCAGCCGGGACTAATGTAAGTTCCCTGCCTCTAGCCTCATACTCACCAGCTGCCACTAATGTAAGTTCCCTGCCTCTAGCCTCATACTCACCAGCCGCCACAAATGTAAGTTCCCTGCCTCTAGCCTCATACTCACCAGCCGCCACTAATGTAAGTTCCCTGCCTCTAGCCTCATACTCACCAGCCGCCACTAATGTAAGTTCCCTGCCTCTAGCCTCATACTCACCAGCCGCCACTAATGTAAGTTCCCTGCCTCTAGCCTCATACTCACCAGCCGCCACTAATGTAAGTGCCCTGCCTCTAGCCTCATACTCACCAGCCGCCACAAATGTAAGTTCCCTGCCTCTAGCCTCATACTCACCAGCCGCCACTAATGTAAGTTCCCTGCCTCTAGCCTCATACTCACCAGCCGCCACTAATGTAAGTTCCCTGCCTCTAGCCTCATACTCACCAGCTGCCACTAATGTAAGTGCCCTGCCTCTAGCCTCATACTCACCAGCCGCCACTAATGTAAGTTCCCTGCCTCTAGCCTCATACTCACCAGCCGCCACAAATGTAAGTTCCCTGCCTCTAGCCTCATACTCACCAGCCGCCACTAATGTAAGTTCCCTGCCTCTAGCCTCATATTCACCATCTGCCAATAATGTAAGTGACCTGCCTCTAGCCTCATACTCACCAGCCGGGACTAATGTAAGTGCCCTGCCTCTAGCCTCATACTCACCAGCTGCCACTAATGTAAGTTCCCTGCCTCTAGCCTCATACTCACCAGCCGCCACAAATGTAAGTGCCCTGCCTCTAGCCTCATACTCACCAGCCGCCACTAATGTAAGTTCCCTGCCTCTAGCCTCATACTCACCAGCCGCCACAAATGTAAGTGCCCTGCCTCTAGCCTCATACTCACCAGCCGCCACTAATGTAAGTTCCCTGCCTCTAGCCTCATATTCACCAGCCGCCACAAATGTAAGTTCCCTGCCTCTAGCCTCATACTCACCAGCCGCCACAAATGTAAGTTCCCTGCCTCTAGCCTCATACTCACCAGCCGCCACTAATGTAAGTTCCCTGCCTCTAGCCTCATACTCACCAGCCGGGACTAATGTAAGTGCCCTGCCTCTAGCCTCATACTCTCCAGCCGGGACTAATGTAAGTGCCCTGCCTCTAGCCTCATACTCACCAGCCGGGACTAATGTAAGTGCCCTGCCTCTAGCCTCATACTCATCAGCTGCCACTAATGTAAGTGCCCTGCCTCTAGCCTCTTACTCACCAGCCGGGACTAATGTAAGTGCCCTGCCTCTAGCCTCATACTCTCCAGCCGGGACTAATGTAAGTGCCCTGCCTCTAGCCTCATACTCACCAGCCAGGACTAATGTAAGTGCCCTGCCTCTAGCCTCATACTCACCAGCTGCCACTAATGTAAGTGCCCTGCCTCTAGCCTCATACTCACCAGCCGGGACTAATGTAAGTGCCCTGCCTCTAGCCTCATACTCACCAGCCGGGACTAATGTAAGTGCCCTGCCTCTAGCCTCATACTCACCAGCTGCCACTAATGTAAGTTCCCTGCCTCTAGCCTCATACTCACCAGCCGCCACTAATGTAAGTTCCCTGCCTCTACCCTCATACTCACCAGCCGGGACTAATGTAAGTGCCCTGCCTCTAGCATCATACTCACCAGCCGCCACTAATGTAAGTTCCCCGCCTCATACTCACCAGCTGCCACTAATGTAAGTTCCCTGACTCTAGCCTCATACTCACCAGCCGCCACTAATGTAAGTTCCCTGCCTCATACTCACCAGCCGGGACTAATGTAAGTGCCCTGCCTCTAGCCTCATACTCACCAGCCGCCACTAATGTAAGTTCCCCGCCTCATACTCACCATCTGCCAATAATGTAAGTGACCTGCCTCTAGCCTCATACTCACCAGCCGGGACTAATGTAAGTGCCCTGCCTCTAGCCTCATACTCACCAGCCGCCACTAATGTAAGTTCCCTGCCTCTAGCCTCATACTCACCAGCCGGGACTAATGTAAGTGCCCTGCCTCTAGCCTCATACTCACCAGCCGCCACTAATGTAAGTTCCCCGCCTCATACTCACCATCTGCCACTAATGTAAGTGACCTGCCTCTAGCCTCATACTCACCAGCCTGGACTAATGTAAGTGCCCTGCCTCTAGCCTCATACTCACCAGCTGCCACTAATGTAAGTTCCCTGCCTCTAGTCTCATACTCACCAGCTGCCACTAATGTAAGTTCCCTGCCTCTAGTCTCATACTCACCAGCTGCCATCTTCAGCTGTTCCCAGTGACGCTCTGATTCCGATCTGCAATCTTGTGACCAGAGGTTTTGATTGACCAGAAGTCACAAGCTCTCAATAGAAGTCTGTCAGAGGCACATTCTGGCCTTCTTCTGGCTCTCATAGACTTACAATGAGAAATGACCGCCAACTCCCCCAGCAAACAATTGAGCGATCCGGTAAGTAACAAAGTGCAGAAGACAACCAGAGCGACACCGAGAACAGAAGATGACAGCGGCTTGTAAATATAATACTAGGGGCAGGGAACTCAGATTAGTAACACCACTCCTAGAGCTAACATTACAAAAAAAGCCCAAACCTGGACTGGAGTTTTCACAGATCCGATTTTCATAAACGTCCGGGTTAAAGTAGTTGTGTCCGTTCTCTGCTCCTAGGCTGATACCTACCACTGTCTTCACCGTACAACGCTGCTCCACTTGCTCTTCAGCAGGTTGTGATTTGCTGGATTGCTCCATTGTTTGCTGGTCACTTTTCAATGCAAGTCTAGGAGAGTCTCGTTCTGGCTCTCATACATTTGCACTGAGCGCTTGTGACCAATACCTCCTGGTCAGTCAGAACTTGTGGTCACAAGATGAAGCCACAGGACTCTTGCAACGCCAATAAAAGATGAAGATGGCAGGAAGTATAATACTAGGGTCAGCGCCCTTAGGGTAGTAGCACCACTCCAGTGCCAAAAAACAAACGCTGCAGTGTTTAGTAAACCGCAAAGCAAGTGGGCCTGTGTGCCCTCAAAAGCCAGGGCTGAATTTCACCCCAGTCCGGCCCTGCCTTTCAGCCCATAATCCTGTGTCTGTTCTTTTTCGGCTTCAGATCCACTTGCGCATGCGAGAGCATCGGAAGCGATATGCTAATGGTGCGAGGGTACGCTCACATGAGTGTCTGACTCGCGCGAGTGCGATGCGAGAAAGCCTCATTGTACTCAGACCAATGGTGTCAGTGAGGGAGAGCAGATGGTCAGCTTTTTTCTTATCCAGATTCTGGATGAGAGAAGTCGCAATATGCTGCGATTTGTTGCTGAAATCGAGTGAGACTCGCCAATACAAGCCACACGGAGGGCACATGGACGCCACACGGAGGGCACATGGACGCCACACGGAGGGCACATGGACGCCACACGGAGGGCACATGGACGCCACACGGAGGGCACATGGACGCCACACGGAGGGCACATGGACGCCACACGGAGGGCACATGGACGCCACACGGAGGGCACATGGACGCCACACGGAGGGCACATGGACGCCACACGGAGGGCACATGGACGCCACACGGAGGGCACATGGACGCCACACGGAGGGCACATGGACGCCACACGGAAGGCACATGGACGCCACACGGAGGGCACATGGACGCCACACGGAGGGCACATGGACGCCACACGGAGGGCACATGGACGCCACACGGAGGGCACATGGACGCCACACGGAGGGCACATGGACGCCACACGGAGGGCACATGGACGCCACATGGAGGGCACATGGACGCCACACGGAGGGCACATGGACGCCACACGGAGGGCACATGGACGCCACACGGAAGGCACATGGACGCCACACGGAGGGCACATGGACGCCACACGGAGGGCACATGGACGCCACACGGAGGGCACATGGACGCCACACGGAGGGCACATGGACGCCACATGGAGGGCACATGGACGCCACACGGAGGGCACATGGACAGTCTAGTGACATATGTTTTATGGACACATTACTACGGTATCATGTAGCACAGAATACTAAAAAAACTGATTACACTCAGATGACAATTGAGGAAAAAAGCCCCCACTTGCAAAGCTCTCGCAGTACACACGGACCGCCACACGGATACCACTCGTCCGACTTTCCTGGAAGACTCTATTTTTTAGGCTATGTACCCGCGGATTTTGCCACAGAAAACCTGCGGATTTATCTGCATTTTCTAGATAAAGCTGCAGGTTTTAGCAAGTACAGACACTTCCCATGTTACCCTATGGGACATGGGGAGTGCTGCGTCCATGCTGCGGTATGTGTGGCTGCCACACGTAACTGCATGTCCATGTAATTACCTGCAGAAATCCAGCTCCTCCACTATGGAGACTTGTGCAGGTAAGTCACATGAATGTCCGCAGGTTTTCTGCAGATATGTCACTGGAATCTTGCCGCTATGTATAGCTGCAGATTCCGGGGAGCTGCTGCGGGAAACCTGCGGACATACCTGCAGGAATATCCACAGGTACATAGTCCTCTGGGCACATAGCCTTACAATCGTGTGAATCCAGCCTAAAATGCAATAACAGGCAATCAAAACATTGCAGCTACCAAAAAATAGAGTGAAGCCCCAGATGCCCAAAAAAATCACTCCGCCCCAGATCCTGAAAAATGAGAGCGCTACGGAAAATGGCGACAACAGCGCAATTCTTCTGACAAATTTGTGGGGTTTTTTCGTTTTTTTTTTTTTCTATCACTTAGTATCTACGAACTGTCACTGACCTGGGGAATCAGAATGTCAGGACAGTTATAGAGGAGCACGGGAAATAATGTACCCCAAAAACTATTGTGGAATTACACTTTTTGCAATCTCCGTGCACTTGGATTTTTTTTCCCGCTTTCCAGTACAATATGGGGCAGAATGAATGGAGTCATTCAACAGTACAACCCGTCCCACAAGAAAAAAAAAAATATATATAATTTTTTTTTTTTATTTAGTTATTTTTTTTAACCATTAAAAAGTATGATAAATGCAGGATAATGATTTAATTTCTCCCCTGAGAGCAATCCATCTGTGTAACATTAACCCTGTCAGTGACCCTGGCAGGAGGCCTCAGCTCCACTATGGGGGTGTCCATCTGTGATTGATTTCTCATGCCAAGAATTGATATGCTGCATCTTTATGGTCATCACAAAAAAAGCTGCAATGTGCAGACAGAAAGGGCTCATGCGCTCGTACCTGCTGATTATTCTGCAGCGATTTGAAAGCACTTGTGCGCTTCAAATCGCTGCAGAAACACTGCGTAATGGATGCAGTTTTTTTTTTGTAGAAAAAATCCGATTTCATGCGCTCTGGCTGCTGCCCCCACCATAGACAGAGCAGGAGCTGCATCCAAAGCGCATGGAATAATTGACATGCTGCTTTTATGAACGCACGGATTTGGGTCAAAATTTTAGCATCCAAATCGCTGCGTTCATAAAAGCAACGTGCGCACGTATCATGCACAATCTACATAGATTGTGCAGAGGACGCAGGACGCATGCATTTACACTGCAGTGCAATACGCAGCGTAAATGCATGCAATCTTCAAACCTTTTTTTAACATATTCGTGACTTTTTTTTTTCTTTGCAGATTTGGTTGCAGAAAAAATCTGCAGATGTCAATTGTGTTTGGTGTTTTTTTTTTTTTTTTTAATGAGTTAGAAAAAAGTATATGTGTTTGTTCTCTTTGAACTCTTACCGAACTGGGGAATCCTATTACCATATAGTGCACAAGGTAAATTAAAGAACAAATAACAAAAAACATTTTGAACTTTTTTGCAATATATTATCCTCCAGTCACCTCCAGAGCTGCAGTCACTATTCTGCTGTTACATCAGGTCTTATACTCCAGTCACCTCCAGAGCTGCAGTCACTATTCTGCTGTTACATCATGTCTTATCCTCCAGTCACCTCCAGAGCTGCAGTCACTATTCTGCTGTTACATCAGGTCTTTTCCCTGTATCTGTGAATAAAGGATGTTTATTGCGATTGTTTTTGGATTGAGTCTATTCTAGTTTTGGGATTTATTACATGGGAAATGTCACTATTTTCTCCACAAGTGGCTTTGAATAAATCTGTGACCCCTTTACGAGTCTGTCCAAGAGCTGTAATATGACCATGTGCATATCGACTGATATGTAATGATCTGAATGTCACATATGGTGCTACGCTCTGCCCCGGTCCATCGCATGCGTGTGTGTGAGTGAGCGTGGACCCACTGGACCACATGAGCAGCCGGGCTACATGGAAGGCGAGTAACTAAGTGCCAACCGGTTATACACCAGAGCCTCTGATGGGAAGGGTGGGCTTGGCTGCCATTCCCAGGTCTGGGTCCGGGGCTTGTGGAGCTGGATGACAGCAGGACAGGAATGGAGCCTCAGACTGGACGGGGGCAGACACAGGAACACAGACGGGGCTGGAGCAGGTCCACTGGAAGAAGGGAACTTGCCACTCACTTATTTCACAGATAAACAGGCACAAACGTTTCGGTCTTTTGGACCTTCATCATTGTAGCTGTGCTTTATCTTATCACGCTTTTATGTATAAGAGCCCGCTTTTCCAGCAGTGGATGCCATAGTCTGTAATAATAGCGCTCATTCATCCTGAAGCGTGATAAGATAAAGCACAGCGCTCACTGATGAAGGCCTAAAGGACCAAAATGTTTGTGCCTGATTATCTTCGGATTTTGATGTATATAAGTGCCAAGTTCCCTTCTTACTTTGTATGGGATTGGATCCTACTTTTGCCCCATCATCTACCGGAAATGCCGTTTTCATTCTGCAAATTGGAACAAGTACATTGGCAGGACACAGGAGGCATCGGACATGGATACACTGGTCTCTTGATATACCGTACAAAGGACACGCCAGACTCAGGCAGGATACTGGAATCAAGCTGGATATTGGACCTGTTCTGGCGGGACACAATAACGACTTCAGGAGCACAAGCAGGACTGGTACAGGTACACAGGCAGGACAAGGGAGGCATCGGACCCTGGATACGCCAGAACCTGGATACTCCCGTCTCGGGATATGCCAGAGGCAGAACATGCTGGACTCAGGCAGGACACCAGACTCAGGCAGGATATTGGACTCAGTCACAAAGGCTGAATGGGACCAGGGAACCAAACAGGTCAGGTACAGGAACACAGGCTCGATGGGTACAGGAACACAGGTTTGACGGGTCCAGGAACGTAGGCTGGATGGGTAGAGGAACATGGACCGGTCAGGTACAGGAACACAGGCTGGATGGGTACAGGAACAAGGACCAGTCAGGTACAGGAACACAGGCTGGATGGGTACAGGAACACAGACCGGCCAGGTACAGGAATACAGGCTGCATGGGTACAGGAACACAGGCTGGATGGGTCCAGGAACGTAGGCTGGATGGGTACAGGAACACAGGCTGCATGGGTACAGGAACACGGACCGGTCGGGTACAAGAACACAGACCTCTCAGGTACAGGAACACCGGCTGGATGGGTCCAGGAACACAGGCTAGATGGGTCCAGGAACACAGGCTGGATGGGTCCAGGAACACAGACTGGTCAGATACAGGCACACAGGCTGGATGGGTACAGGAACACAGGTTTGACGGGTCCAGGAACGTAGGCTGGATGGGTAGAGGAACAAGGACCAGTCAGGTACAGGGACACAGGCTGGATGGGTACAGGAACATGGACCGGTCGGGTACAAGAACACGGACCCCTCAGGTACAGGAACACCGGCTGGATGGCTCCAGGAACACAGGCTAGATGGGTCCAGGAACACAGACTGGTCAGGTACAGGAACACAGGCTGGATGGGTACAGGAACACAGGTTTGACGGGTCCAGGAACGTAGGTTGGATGGGTAGAGGAACATGGACCTGTCAGGTACAGGAACACTGGCTGGATGGATCCAGGAACACAGGCTAGACGGGTCCAGGAACACAGGCTGGATGGGTCCAGGAACACAGACTGGTCAGGTACAGGAACACAGGCTGGATGGGTACAGGAACACAGGTTTGACGGGTCCAGGAACGTAGGCTGGATGGGTAGAGGAACATGGACCTGTCAGGTACAGGAACACAGGCTGGATGGGTACAGGAACAAGGACCAGTCAGGTACAAGAACACAGGCTGCATGGGTACAGGAACACGGACCGGTTGGGTACAAGAACACAGACCCCTCAGGTACAGGAAAACAGGCTGGATGGGTCCAGGAACACAAGCTAGACTGGTCCAGGAACACAGGCTGGATGGGTCCAGGAACACAGACTGGTCAGGTACAGGAACACAGGCTGGATGGGTACATGAACACAGGCTGGATGGGTACAGGAACATGGATCGGTCGGTTACAGAAACACAGGGTGGATGGGTACAGGAACATGGACAAGTTAGGTACAGGAAACCAGGCTGGATGAGTACAGGAATACAGACCGGTCAGGTACAGGAAAACAGGCTGGATGGGTACAGGAAGAAGGACCGGTCAGGTACAAGAACTCCGACCCCTCAGGTACAGGAACACAGGCTGGATGGGTCCAGGAACACAGGCTGGATGGGTCCAGGAACACAGGCTAGACGGGTCCAGGAACACAGGCTAGACGGGTCCAGGAACACAGACTGGTCAGGTACAGGAACACAGGCTGGATGGGTACAGGAACACAGACCGGTCAGGTACAGGAACACAGGCTGGATGGGTACAGGAACACGGACCGGTCCGGTACAAGAACACGGACCCCTCAGGTACAGGAACACAGGCTGGATGGGTCCAGGAACACAGGCTAGACGGGTTCAGGAACACAGACTGGTCAGGTACAGGAACACAGGCTGGATGAGTACAGGAACACAGGTTTGACGGGTCCAGGAACGTAGGCTGGATGGGTAGAGGAACATGGACCGGTCAGGTACAGGAACACAGGCTGGATGGGTACAGGAACAAGGACCAGTCAGGTACAGGAACACAGGCTGGATGGGTACAGGAACACAGACCGGTCAGGTACAGGAACACAGGCTGGATGGGTACAGGAACACGGACCGGTCGGGTACAAGAACACGGACCCCTCAGGTACAGGAACACAGGCTGGATGGGTCCAGGAACACAGGCTGCATGGGTACAGGAACACAGGCTGCATGGGTACAGGAACACAGGCTGGACGGGTACAGGAACACGGACCGGTCAGGTACAGGAACACAGGCTGGATGGGTCCAGGAACACAGGCTGCATGGGTACAGAAACACAGGCTGGATGGGTACAGGAACACGGACCGGTCAGGTACAGTAACATAGGCTGGATGGGTACAGGAACACACGCTAGACGGGTCCAGGAATACAGGCTGGATGGGTACAGGAATACGGACCGATCAGGTACAGGAATACGGACCGATCAGGTACAGGAATACGGACCGATCAGGTACAGGAATACGGACCGATCAGGTACAAGAATACGGACCGATCAGGTACAGGAACACAGACTGGTCAGGTACAGGAACACGGACAGGTCAGGTACAGGAATCCTATTACCATATAGTGAACAAGGTAAATAAAAAACAAATATCATTTTGAACTTTTCTGCAATATCTCTGCACATTTTTTTCCCCTTAGCCAGTACAAGATGGGGCAGAATATATGGTGTCATTTAAAAGTACAGCTTGTCCCACAAAACAATCATGCCCTCATATGGCAATATTGATGGAAGAATAAAAAACGTATGGCTCTTGGAAGAAGGGGAGGAAAAAACGCCAAATCACCTGGAGGTTAAGTGTAGTGATGAGCGGCTTCTAAGATACCTGGGTGCTGAGCCTGGGCCCGGGATATCAGGTGTTTGATCTGGATCTGGCACTTCAGAAATTTTTAACAAAAGTAATAAATAAAAAATAAAGAAAATAAGAATGAAGCGAGCGCATCATACTTACCGAGACTCAGTCACGGCTGTGAACTGCTCTCACAGCCTCTCCTTTACTTCCTGGGCTGCTCATCATTGCTCATCCATATGGACTATGTTCCCTGCCCACTGATCGTCCTGGCGTGTTTGATTGGTTGCAGTCCGACGCGCCCCCAGTCTGTGTGACAGCGTCTGGCTGCAACCAATCATAGATGCTGTTTGGATCAGTATCGTGGTATGAAAATAAATAAAACGATTGCCGTAGGGTCCCCCCATATTATGATACCCAGCCATGATAAAGCCTGACAGCTGGGGGCTGGTATTCTCAGACTGGGGAGACCTATGGTTATTAGGCCCCCCCAGCCTAAAAATGGCAACCTGTAGTTGCTCGAGATTCTTGCATCCATTAGATGCGACAAGCTCGGCACTTTACCCGTCTCTTACCAATTGCCCTGATGTTGTGGCAGTCGGGGTAATGAGGGGTTCATAACAATGCACAACTGTCATCAAGCCCAAAATTAGTGATGGGAAAGGGTCTATGAGACCCCCATCACTAATCCTGTAAGTAAAAAGAAATAAACACAAACACAGAGAAAAATCCTTTATTTGGAATAAAATACAGAAAACCACCCTCTTTCACCACTTCACCACCCCCAATACCACCCCTGCAGGTCCGACTTAATCCACACGAGGTCCCACGACGATCCTGGCTCCGAGACATCTGAGCCTGATGTGACCAAAACATCTCTCCAGGCTCCGGGAAACACTGACAAAACCCCAGTGGCAGCAGTGATGTCACTCAGTTCACCGGAGGTCATACCCGGATTCCCACGGTACGACCTCTGGTGACTTGAAGCACTTAAAATACGGGGCTGTGCCCCGCACCCCACCAGCCCTTTAACAGTGACTGTCCTGGCAGGGGGGTGTGGGCCAACCGCGATCAGCGGTGATGTCACTCAGGGAAGGAGGACCATGGGAACCTTTCTGCTGTGACCGCAAATTACCTGAGTGACGTCATGGCTGATCGTGGCTCATTCTCTGCCTGCAGTTACAGCGTGCGGTCATGTTCCCGGATTGTGCTCTGTGACTTCAGATATGTACAGAGCCAGGACCATCGTGGGACCTTGTGTGGATTACGTTGAACCTGCATGGTGTTTTAGGGGTTACTGAAGTGGTGAAAGAGGCTGCTTTTTTTGTATTTTATTCCAAATAAAGGATTTTTTCGGTGTTTGTGTTCATATCTTTTTACTTATAGGATTTGTGATGGGGTATCTCATAGACCCCTTCCCAACACTAATTTTGAGCTTGATGACAATTGTGCGCTGTTATTACCCCGATTGCTACTGCATCAAGGCAATCGGGAAGAGCCAGGTAAAGCGCCGAGCTTGTCGCATCTAATGAATGCGACAATCTCAGGCAGCAATTTTTAGGGTGGGGGGCCTAATAACCATAACCATTCTCCCCATTCTGAGAATACCAGCCCCAGCTGTTGGGCTTTATCATGGCTGAGTATCAAAATTAGGGGACCCAACACGCCGTTTCTTAAAATTATTTATTTTAATAGTTAAAAAAAAGTCGCATGTGGTGCCTCTTATTTAGGTACACAGCTTATATAAGCACAGGGCTGGGGGCTGCACCCTATAGCCATATGCTTTCTCTGTGCTGGGTATCATAATATGGGGGGACCCTATGCCAATTGTTTTGTTCATTTTTACTGTATTCTATAGAGGCACACAGCGGCTGTGAGTGGAAGCGCCATCCATGCTGTCACTCAGTGTGGGGGCATGTCTGGCTGCAACCAAGCACAGGCACCGTTGGGCATGGAAAACGGTGCATATTCAATTATCAGTCAGGAAGTGAATGCTTGACCAGGAAGGGGTTATACAGCCATGACGGAGCTTCGGTAAGTACACTGCGCGTGCTTCTATCCCCCATATCCTTACCTCCACCATTTTATTTATTTTTTTTAATTACCGTATTTTTCGGATTATAAGACGCACTTTTCCTCCCAAAAATTTGGGAGGAATATAAGGCGTGTATCTTAAAATTGGCACGGGGGGCTTTCTGTACGTCTGGGTGGCTGGTTTTATGTGCGTCCGGCTGGCTGCCTCTCTGTGCGGGTGGGAGGCTGGCTGGCTCCCTCTCTGTGCGGGCGGAAGGCCGGCTGGCTGCCTCCCTGTGCGGGGTGGGAGGCCGGCTGGCTGCCCCTCTGTGCGGGTGGGAGCCCAGCTGGTTGCCTCTCTGTGCGGGTGGGAGGCCGGCTGGTTGCCTCTCTGTGCGGGCGGAAGGCCGGCTAGCTGTGCGGGCTGCGGTGGCTGTGCGGCAGGTGTCCCAGATGTTCTGGATTCAAATGATGGTGCCCAGAGTCAGCGTGTGCGCAGAATGATTGCTCGCCTGATAGCTCCATCTGCGCACACGCCGCTCCAGGTGCCATTTCTTTGAAGCCCGGACGACCGACAGAGCATCTGGGATACCCGCCATACCGGCCTGCTCAACACAGCCACCGCAGCTTCCACTGCCAGCACAGGCCCCCACCAGCACCGCCCCTGCCTCCTGTTACTCCACTCCTTCACCGCTGCCGTCCCTCCCTTCTGGTAAGACAACACCGGAGTAGAAGACGACGGATCCCTTTTTTTTTTTTAATTTATTTAATTTTTTTTTCAAATCTCTAAATTTGGGGTGTGTCTTATAATCCGGTGCATTTTATAACACGAAAAATACAGTATATCTTTTTTATTGAAAGTTTTAAACACTAACCCCTTCACGACCGTCCGTTGTTTTTTTTTTCGCCATTTTTCCGAGAGACGTAACTTTTTTATTTTTCAGTCAATATGGTCATGTGAGGGCTCATTTTTTGCAGAACGAGCTGTACTTTTAAATAAACCATAAGTTTCACCATATAGTGTACTGGAAATGGTAAAAAAATTCCAAATGTGGAATAATTGCAAAAAAGTACAATAGCACTATTGTTTTTGAGATATTTTTTTCACTCTGTTCACTATATGGTAAAACTGATGTGTGGGTGTGATGCCTCAGGTTGGTGCGAGTTTGTAGACACTAAACATGCATAGCTTTCCTTTTATCTAAGGGGTAAAAAAAAAATCAGAATTGTGTCCGAAAAAAATGGCGCAAGTTTTACGCCATATTCCGTGACCCGTAGCGTTCTTATTTTTCGGGATCTGTGGCTCAGTGATGGCTTATTTTTTGCGTCTCAGGCTGCCGTTTTTAACGGTACCATTTTTGCGCAGATGCTACGTTTTGATCGCCTGTTATTGCATTTAGCGCAAAATTTGTGGCGACCAAAAACCGTAATTTTGGCGTTTGGATTTTTTTTCCCCGCTTCGTTGTTTACCAATCAGGTTAATTGATTTTATATTTTGATAGATTGGGCGTTTCTGAACGCGGCGATACCAAATATGTGTATATTTTTTTCCAATTCCAACCATTCCAACTAAATCTGAACACAAATATGGCATTCCTTCCCTTCTTCACTTTGCACTATGCCTGAAAAGTAGGTTTCGACTACATATGGGGTATTGGTGGACTCTGAAGATAATGGACCATACAATTTGTTGTGTAATTTCTCCTGTTACCCTTGTGAATTTGAAAAAAATTTGGGCTAAGGGAATATTTTTGTGGTAAAAATGAATTTTTTTATTTAAATTACATGACTCAGCATGCTAGAAATCTGTGAATCCCCTGGGTGTTCTAGGTGCTCACCAGCCATCTAGACAAATTCCTTGAGGGGTATAGTTTCCAAAATGGGGTGACTTGTGGGGGAGCTCCACTGTTTAGGCATCTCAGGGGGTCTCCAAATGCGCCATGACGTCTGCTATCGAATCCAGACAATTTTACATTCTAAAAATGGCGCTCCTTCCCTTTTGAACCCTGCTGTGCTTCCAAACAGTAAGGGGTACTTTGCACAGTACGACATCGCAAGCCGATGCTTGCGATGCCGAGCGCGATAGTCCCCGCCCCCGTCGCAGCAGCGATATCTTGTGATTGCTGGCGTAGCGAACATTATCGCTACGGCAGCTTCACACGCACTCACCTGCCCTGCGACGTCGCTCTGGCCGGCGACCCGCCTCCTTACTAAGGGGGCGGGTCGTGCGGCGTCATAGCGACGTCACACGGCAGGCGGCCAATAGAAGCGGAGGGGCGGAGATGAGCGGGACGTAAACATCCTGCCCCCTCCTTCCTTCCGCATAGCCGGCGTGAGCCGCGGTGACGCAGGTAGGAGATGTTCCTCGCTCCTGCGGCTTCTCACACAGCGATGTGTGCTGCTGCAGGAACGAGGAACAACATCGGACCGTCGCTGCAGCTACATTATAGAAATGTCGGACCCTACACCGATGATACGATTACGATGCTTTTGCGCTCGGTAATCGTATCATAAAAAATTTACACACTACGATATCGACAGCGACGCCGGATGTGCGTCACTTTCGATTTGACCCCACCGACATCGCACCTGCGATATCGTCGTGTGCAAAGTGCCCCTACATTTCCACCACATATGGGATATCAGTGTAAACAGGAGAAATTACACAATAAATTGTGTGGTGCGTTTTCTCTTGTGACCATATGGACAATGCAACATTTGGGGCTAAAATAACATTTTTGTGGGAAAAAGTTCATTTTCTTCCCCTTCCATATTACTTTGGTTCCTGTGAGGAACCTAAAGAGTTAATAAACTTCTTGGATGTGGTATTGGTTACTTTGAGGGGTGTCGTTTTTACAACGGTCTCATTTTTGGTATTTGTCACATAGGCCCCTCACAGTCACGTCAGACGTGATGTTGTCCCTTAAAAAAATGATTGTAGTTTGAAAAATTGAAAATTTTTAACCCTTCTAGTTCCCTAAGAAAAAATGATGTTTTAGAAATGATGCTGATGTAAAGTTGACTTGTGGTAAATGGCTATTTTGTGTGGTATAATTATCTGATGAGAGAATCGGAGCACACGGGGAGGAGAAGATGGAGAACAACATGTCTCCAATGTGCGAGTCCATGTCCTCTGGGTACAGTCCAATGTTTCCCACCCATAGGCTTGTATGAGCGAGTCTCCTCCGATCTGCACGCCATATTGCAGCATGCACCATTCTGTCAGGGCATATAATGGAGCCTCAGGGCTGCCCCTTGGTATAACACTGGTCCGATGACTATTCAATAAATATCCGATTAATCCGGGGGTGTGAGCGAGCCCTTACATGCAATACTGATGTGGGTCTCAGAAATATCAGGTGGGGTGACATGATACAGGGACAACAAAAATGGAAATGAGACCTAATGTAAAGATTGTATCTAATCCATATCTATGTTCCCTTTGTTTTAGGGATGAATGCGGCCGGGAATGAAGCAATTGATGGGGTAAGAAATCAATAAATGTGAACGAGTGTACAGTATTTGTGTTCCAGGGATTGTCTCCGGAGAATAGACTGGCTGTATGTGAGTGCAGATGGGTGATGTGCATGGCGCCACCATTTCCAGTTACACCATGACTGCTCTCATCTTGAGATTCTCCCATTTCTCTTCTTTTGATAGAAGCCAGATGAGACTAGTTATCACATGACTGCACGTATGGAAATCGCATATCAGGTCATGTGATCATGACAACGTAAGATATGCATAGTCACTTTAGTGGAAAAAACACTGAAAAAGTGAAGGCTCAGTTGGCAATTCCCTGACTTTCTGCTGCTCTCCTGCTGTGAGAGCTTTGGTGAGTCATGGATTATAGCTTGTAGCCAAGCTAACATACTACCAGATTGTGACTGACACTCCCTGTCACCTACTGACCGTGAGCAGAAAGACATCATATGGAGAAATTGGGCAAAAACCATATAGAATATAAAATAACTAGAAGGTGGCCCGATTCTAACATATCGGGTAGTCTAGAATGTGTATGTAGGTTAGCAGATTGAATAATAATATAATCAGCAAGTCTTGAATAATGATGGATCATTTTTTGCTCGTTGGTCTCCCGCTGTGCAGCAGGCATCGGCGTGTTTGACAGTGGGAGACCATCGATCTGAATGGGCAGGGAGCCGGCGTACACTGGTAACCATGTTACACAATCGGGTAACTATGCAAAGCGCTTTGCTTAGTTACCCGATGTGTACCATGGTTACCAGCGTACGCCGGCTCAAGCACACGTGTGCCGGGAGCTGGGGGTAAGGTGGTAACCATGGTACACTGGGTAACTAACAAAAGCGCTTTCCATAGTTACAGGATTGTGTACCATTTGTTACCAGCGTACGTCGGTAAGCTGATAACTATGGTACACATTGGGTAACTATGCAAAGCGACAGTGCTGGTTTATTTTTTGCTTGTTGGTCTCCTGCTGTGCAGCACGCATCGGCGTGTTTGACAGTGGGAGACCAACAATCTGAATGGGCTGGGAGCCGGGGTAAGCTAGTAACCATGGTACACATCGGGTAACTATGCAAAGTGGTTTCCATAGTTACCCAATGTGTACACTGGTTAACAGCGTACGCCGGCTCCGGCACACGTGTGCCGAGAGCCGGGGTAAGCTAGTAACCATGTTACACGTTGGGTAACTAAGCAAAGCGGTTTCTATAGTTACCCGATGTGTACCATGGTTACCAGCCTACGTCGGCTCCGGCACACGTCTGCCGAGAGCCGGGATAAGCTAGTGGTTTCACACATCTGGCTTTTCTCCACTATGACATGCGTTTTGTAACATGAATGTCACACGTACCCATGTTATTCTATGATGTGCCTAACACGTCCGTGTTTGCACACGGACCGTGTGACTTTTCATGACCCCGCATGCACACACGCAGGCATCTTCGGCAGCACGGATGTCGCACGGATCGCACACTGATGTGATCCGTGCGACATCAGTGTAAAACATACCAGAGAAAATATGGGCCTTTTTAATTAAAATATTTTCTATATTTACTTCTCCCAGAGATGCTGTCTCCGGCTCTGCTGCCTCCCGCTCCTTATCGCCGCTCATTATACTCACTGAATATTCAGTGCCCTGAGGAGCTGGAAGCAGGAACAGCGCTGGGGACTTCAGTGCCGGGGACCGCATCGCTGGGTGAGTGTACAGCAGAGTGTGTGTGTGTGTATACATGCATGTGCGCTATGTGTGTATGAGCTCGGTGTATCCATGTGTGTCTGCTGTGTGTGTGTATATACATGCGTGTGCGCTATGTGTGTATGCGCACGGTATATCCATGTGTGTCTGCTGTGTGTGTGTGTATACATGCATGTGCGCTATGTGTGTATGCGCTTGGTGTATCCATGTGTGTCTGCTATGTGTGTATATGTGCTCAGTGTGTGTGTATACCTGCATGTGCGCTATGTGTGTATGCGCCGGTGCATCCATGTGTGTCTGCTATGTGTGTATATGTGCTCAGTGTGTGTGTATATATGCATGTGCGCTATGTGTGTATACGCTCGGTGTATACATGTGTGTCTGCTGTGTGTGTGTGTATATATACATGCATCTGCGCTATGTGTGTATGCGCTCGGTGTATCCATGTGTGTCTGCTTTGTGTGTATATGTGCTCAGTGTGTGTGTATACATGCATGTGCGCTATGTGTGTATGCGCTCAGTGTATCCATGTGTGTCTGCTATGTGTGTATATGTGCTCAGTGTGTGTGTATACATGCATGTGCGCTATGTATGTATGCGCTCGGTGTATCCATGTGTGTCTGCTATGTGTGTATATGTGCTCAGTGTGTGTGTATACATGCATGTGCGCTATGTATGTATGCACTCGGTGTATCCATGTGTGTCTTCTATGTGTGTATATGTGCTCAGTGTGTGTGTATACATGCATGTGCGCTATGTGTGTATGCGCTCGGTGTATCTATGTGTGTCTGCTATGTGTGTGTGTGTGTGTATATACATGTATGTGTGACACGGACGTCTGAAGGCAGCCGTACACTGTGTACAGGACAGTGGCTGCGCCGCAACTTCCTGGTCACATGACAACACGTGATCGGAGCTTGTCGCGCTGCAACTGTAGTGTACACAGTGCACGGGAGCGCGCCGGATCCGACAAAGTGGAGAAAAAGTAAGCGACAGTGCTGACGTGTGCCGGGAGCCGGGGTAAGCTAGTAACCATGTTACACATCGGTAACTAAGGAAAGCGGTTTCTATAGTTACCCGATGTGTACCATGGATACCAGCCTACGCCGGCTCCGGCACACGTGTGCCAGGAGGCGGGGTAAGCTAGTGGCTTTTCTACACTTTGTCTTGCTGGTGTGGGCTTCCGGGGCTGCAGCAGTCACCTGGGAGTCGGACGTCTCCGTGTGGGTTCGGGGAATGCGTGCGGGGGGCAAGGCCAGGGCGAGCATCCAATGCGTGAGGGGGCGGGGCCTGGCCAAGCGGCCAATACGTGCAGGGGGCCGGGGGGAGCGGCCAATCCGTGCGGGGGGCGCGGCCAGCAGGCCGAGCCGAGCAGGCCAATCCGTGCGGGGGGGCGGGGCCATGCCGAGCCCAGCGACCAATCCGCTGGTTGTCACTGTAACGACACAATTTTGGAGCAAGACAGACAGACAGACAGACAGAATAAGGCAATTATATATATAGATTATTAGGGATGATTGAATACCAAAATATCCTTTTCGACGAATATCCGACGAATAGGTCGCCGCTATTCGACTGTTCGCGACTATTAGATGCGCAATCCAAGTCTATGGGAACCCGAATAATTTCACATTGGACCTAACGATGAGCTGTAGTGACTGAGGAAAAGGCTGAAATGTGTGGGAAAGGCAGAAACAGTATGGGCACAGCCTGTAGAAGGTACCTGACTGCATTTCTGCTCACCTCGACCCACAACCCCCTCCTGATCATCCATGATGGCAGCGCGCACACCACAGTGCCGCCTGCATTCACCCTCTTCTTCTGCCATGACACATGCGACAGAAAACTCCTCCCCGGGTCCAGCTAAGTCACCCCCCATACCCCCCGGTGCTCTCCGGTGTCTTTACCTGGCGCAGCGTTGATCCCCCACAATCCCTCCTCCTTCACAATAAACGCTGGCCACATCCGCAGAGAGCGGCTTTGAGCTCAGCTTCCTGCTTTGAGAATATCTGTGCTGGAATCATGCCTGGTCTTTCTCTCTCTCTTCTCTTTCTCTCTCTCTCTCCTCTCCCCTCTCATCTCTCTCTCTCTCTCCTGTCTCCTCTCTCTCCTCTGATCTCTCTCCTCTCTCTCTCTCTCTCCTCTCTTCTCTCGCTCTCCTCTCTCCCCTCTCATTTCTCCCTCTTCTCTCTCACCTCTCTCTCCTCTCTCTCTCCCCCCTCTCTTTCTCCTTTGTCTCTCCTCTCCCCTCTCTCTCCCCTCTCTCTCCTCTCTCCTCTCTCTCTCCTCTCTCCTGTCTCCTTTCTCTCCTCTGATCTCTCCTCTCTCTCTCGCTCCTCTCCCCTCCCCTCTCATCTCTCTCTCTCTCTCTCCTCTCTCCTGTTTCCTCTCTCTCCTCTGATCTCTCTCCTCTCTCTCTATCCCTCCTCTCTCTTCTCTCCCCTCTCATTTCTCCCTCTTCTCTCTCACCTCTCTCCTCTCTCTCTCTCCCCTCTCTTTCTCCTTTGTCTCTCCTCTCCACTCTCTCTCCCCTCCCCCTCCTCTCTCCTCTTTCTCTCCCCTCTTTTTCTCCTTTGTCTCTCCTCTCTCCCCTCTCTCCTCTGTCTCTCCTCTCTCCCTCTCTCTCCCCTCCCTCCCTCCCCTCTCTCCCTCTCTCTCCTCTACCTCCTCTCTCTCCTCTCTTTCTCCTTTGTCTCTCTTCTCCCCTCTCTCTCCTCTCTCTCCTCTGTCTCTCATCTCTCCCTCTTTCTCGCCTCCCTCTCTCCCCTCTCTCTCCTCTGTCTCTCCTCTCTCCTTCCCTCTCCCCTCCCTCTCTCTCCTCTCCTCTCTCCTCTCTCTCTCCTCTCAGCAGTGAGGGCCTCCCACTTCCAGAAACTTACCGCTCATACCCCGGACTTTCCATCCATGGACGAGGAGAGGAAACTCTGCATCCTACTGGGGGAAGAAGAATCAATGGTGGAGATCGCCGCACAATATGTCACCACATGTCATAAGATGAGAGGAACGTAAGACCCCCAAATTTACCATCATTCCCCAAATTGTGGCCCCAACACCCCATCCCCACAACCCTTACCCACTCCCCTGTCACATTTCGTTTCTTGCTTTGGCAATACCGATTGCATTTTGGTCCTGCCAATAAAGCCTATCTGATTTGATTTGATTTATTGCTGACGCTGATGCATAGCACAAGTCTGATCTACTGCTGCTGCCTGCTAAGGGCAACTGAGCCAGTCTCACAGATCTACTGCTGCCTGCTAAGGGCAACTGAGCCAGTCTCACAGATCTGCTGCTGCCTGCTAAGGGCAACTGAGCCAGTCTCACAGATCTACTGCTGCTGCCTGCTAAGGGCAACTGAGCCAGTCTCACAGATCTACTGCTGCTGCCTGCTAAGGGCAACTGAGCCAGTCTCACAGATCTGCTGCTGCTGCCTGCTAAGGGCAACTGAGCCAGTCTCACAGATCTGCTGCTGCTGCCTGCTAAGGGCAACTGAGCCAGTCTCACAGATCTACTGCTGCCTGCTAAGGGCAACTGAGCCAGTTTCCCAGATCTGCTGCTGCTGCCTGCTAAGGGCAACTGAGCCAGTCTCACAGATCTGCTGCTGCTGCCTGCTAAGGGCAACTGAGCCAATGTCACAGATCTACTGCTGCCTGCTAAGGGCAACTGAGCCAGTCTCACAGATCTACTGCTGACTGCTAAGGGCAACTGAGCCAGTTTCCCAGATCTGCTGCTGCTGCCTGCTAAGGGCAACTGAGCCAGTCTCACAGATCTACTGCTGCTGCCTGCTAAGGGCAACTGAGCCAGTCTCACAGATCTACTGCTGCTGCCTGCTAAGGGCAACTGAGCCAGTCTCACAGATCTGCTGCTGCTGCCTGCTAAGGGTAACTGAGCCAGTCTCACAGATCTACTGCTGCTGCCTGCTAAGGGCAACTGAGCCAGTCTCACAGATCTACTGCTGCCTGCTAAGGGCAACTGAGCCAGTTTCACAGATCTACAGCTGCTGCCTGCTAAGGGCAACTGAGCCAGTTTCACAGATCTGCTGCTGCCTGCTAAGGGCAACTGAGCCAGTCTCACAGATCTACTGCTGCTGCCTGCTAAGGGCAACTGAGCCAGTTTCCCAGATCTACTGCTGCTGCCTGCTAAGGGCAACTGAGCTAGTTTCACAGATCTACAGCTGCTGCCTGCTAAGGGCAACTGAGCCAGTCTCACAGATCTGCTGCTGCTGTCTGCTAAGGGCAACTGAGCCAGTCTCACAGATCTACAGCTGCCTGCTAAGGGCAACTGAGCCAGTCTCACAGATCTGCTGCTGCCTGCTAAGGGCAACTGAGCCAGTTACACAGATCTACAGCTGCTGCCTGCTAAGGGCAACTGAGCCAGTTTCCCAGATCTGCTGCTGCTGCCTGCTAAGGGCAACTGAGCCAGTCTCACAGATCTACAGCTGCCTGCCTGTCCACCTACTTTTGAACGGACCACCCCTGGAGTATTCTACACTCCGCCTGTTTGTCATTTACGTATTCTATAGAATGACCAGGAAATGTTTGAACTTCTGATGTATTTCATACTTTGACGACCCATTTCCGGCATTGTATACATTGCCTAGGTATTCTACAGAATGCCTGCTTTTACACATTACCGGTAACATATATATATAAAGCTGCCATCTTGTTGCCTGCAATTTTCTTCCAGATCCTGCTGAATACACACTTTCCTATCTTTTTCCCTTGGCAGTTTGAGCCCATGTAGAATGGTCTTTTTCAATCTTTCAGTGTTTTTTTTTAATTTTGTTTTTTTTCTGTCCTGAGAACTTCGCCTCTGGTCTTCCTTTAAGTCTTGTCCTTTATCTTTACACCTTCGGGGACTGATGTGGGATATCGCATGGTGTTATGGTCACCGAGGGGTGTCAACCATCCTGACCGTGCACCGGACTCTCCCGAAGGAGCAACCGGACTCTCCCGAAGGAGCAACCAGCAGCAAACCCCTAAACAGGGATTGTGAGGTGCTCCAAACGGAAGGCCTAAATGCACGGCAACCAGGGACCTGAAGTGATAGTCTCTTAGGAACAGTTGGAATCTCAATGTCCACTGCAGGAGTTCTCAGATATATCAGCACAGAGGTGTAGGCTGAGATGAGATGGCACTGTGGAGATGGCTCAGGCTTGGCGGCACTCTGGTGATGATTCAGATGTCACGGCACATTGGCAATGGTGGAAAGCAGACTCTAGGATGAGACTGAGGTTAGCAACAGACTGGTACTGGGATTAGACACAGTAACATACAGGGACCTTAGAACTAGCAATGCACTATAGGCAACGTTGCTTAGGAGCTTCCTTTCATGCGAGGCGGTCTTAAATACCGTTAGGGTAACAGGTGACTTCAGCGATGGTTTCCGGGTAATGGGATGCCGGCCCTTTAAGAAAAAGGGCGAGACCGCACTCACCCTCGGGGCACTTTCTGAAGACTTATGCGCAGCCTGGGAGCAGGAAGAGGTTGCAGCGGACTTATAACAGGAGAAGAGGGATTAGAGCCTCCGGACGGGTGAGAGGGAGGACGGCCCCGCCGTGGTCTGGGAGCGGGGATGCGTGGAGATACCACACTTGGACTGGGAGCTGCAGAGCTGCTGGACAGGGGAGAAGGAACGCCCCTGCCGGAGTCTAGAAGCGGGGGCGCTTGTGGACGCCATGCTGGAAGGGGACTGGGTGCTATACATGGTTTCTGGTGAAATAATGAAGTGATAAAGAAAAGCAGATTTTGGGTACTCAATGTAAAATCTTTCTTGTAGCCTTCATTGGGGGACATAGCACCCACTATTTAATTTTGTTTAAATGCTTCTGTTGGGGCAGTCTGTATTTAAGGTTGCTTCTCTTACTGATTTCATATTAAATGACCTGCTTGGCTCTTTGTGGGTGTATAATACCGAGGAGGAGCTACGTTTTTGCATAATGTCAGCCTCCTAGTGGCAGAAGCATACACCCCATGGATTCCTGTGTCCTCCAATGAAGGCTACGAGAATGATTTTACAGTAAGTACCCAAAATCTTCTTTGGTTCAGCATAAATCAGCTTGGCCGCACAATTATAGCAAGGTATATTTTTTGTCAGGTATTTCTGTCTTGTATGCATAGGGAGAGCCTATTGACACTATTACAGTGCTGGCCAAAAGTATTGGCACCCCTGCAATTCTGTCAGATAATACTCAGTTGTATTCTTGAAAATGATTGTAATTACAAATTCTTTGGTATTATTATCTTCATTTATTTTGTCTTCAATGAAAAAAAATAAAAAAAAATTGTCATAAAGCCAAATTGGATATAATTCCACACCAAACATAAAAAAGGGGGTGGACAAAAGTATTGGCACTGTTTGAAAAATCATGTGATGCTCCTCTAATTTGTGTAATTAACAGCACCTGTAACTTACCTGTGGCACCTAACAGGTGTTGGCAATAACTAAATCACACTTGCAGCCCAGTTGACATGGATTAAAGTTGACTCAACCTCTGTCCTGTGTCCTTGTGTGTACCACATTGAGCATGGAGAAAAGAAAGAAGACCAAAGAACTGTCTGAGGACTTGAGACTCCAAATTGTGAGGAAGCATGAGCAATCTTAAAGGGGTGGTTCACCCATATTTTTTATTGTCTAGATCGATATTATATTGAGAAACAATGTTTCTCTCAAATACCTTGTATTGTAAATAGTGCCTGTGAGAGGCGCTATTGCAGACCGCTGCTCTCCGTCCAGTGACGTGTCCGTCCAATGCTGCCTCGTCACATCCGTGCAGCCGGCTGCATTCTGAGCCCATCTTCTCCCTGCTCCTCCTCCCTCACAGCACGTCTCTTGCTTGCAGCGTTCTGCGAGGAGGGAGGGGGGAGCAGGAGACGCGCCGTGCTAGGAGGAAGGAGGAGGGGGGAGCAAATGGGCTGTGATAGCAGTGAAACACCGTTCACAGCTCAGAGTCTGGAAGACTAGCCGGCTGCACGGATGTGACGAGGCAGCATTGGACGGGTACGTCACAGGACGGGGAGCAGCGGTCTGCAATAGCGCCTCTCACAGGCACTATTGACAACACAAGGTATTTGAGAGAAACATTATTTCTCAATATAATATCGATCTAGACAATAAAAAATATGGGTGAACCACCCCTTTAAGGCTACAAGTCCATCTCCAAAGACCTGAAAGTTACTGTGTCTACGGTGCGCAGTGTCATCAAGAAGTTTAAAGCCCAAGGCACTGTGGCTAACCTCCCTAGATGTGGAAGGAAAAGAAAAATTGACGAGAGATTTCAACGTAAGATTGTGCGGATGGTGGATAAAGAACCTCGACTAACATCCAAACACGTTCAAGCTGCCCTGCAGTCCGAGGGTACAACAGTGTCAACCCGTACTATCCGTCGGCATCTGAATGAAAAGGGACTGTATGGTAGGATACCCAGGAAGACCCCACTTCTTACCCCGAGACATAAAAAAGCCAGGCTGAAGTTTGCCAAAACTTGCCTGAGAGCCTAAAACGTTTTGGAAGAATGTTCTCTGGTCAGATGAGATAAAAGTAGAGCTTTTTGGGAAAAGCCATCAACATAGAGTTTACAGGAAAAAAAAAGAGGCATTCAAAGAAAAGAACACGGTCACTACAGTCAAACATGGCGGAGGTTCCCTGATGTTTTGGGGTTGTTTTGCTGTCTCTGGCACTGGACTGCTTGACCGTGTGCATGGCATTATGAAGTCTGAAGACTACCAACAAATTTTGCATTTCCAGCATAATGTAGGGCCCAGTGTGAGAAAGCTGGGTCTCCCTCAGAGGTCATGTGTCTTCCAGCAGGACAATGACCCAAAACACACTTCAAAAAGCACTAGAAAATGGTTTGAGAGAAAGCACTGGAGACTACTAAAGTGGCCAGCAATGAGTCCAGACCTGAATCCCATAGAACACCTGTGGAGAGATCTCAAAATGGCAGTTTGGAGAAGGCACCCTTCAAATCTCAGGGACCTGGAGCAGTTTTCCAAAGAAGAATGGTCTAAAATTCCAAGAGAGCATTGTAAGAAACTCATTGATGGTTACCGGAAGCGGTTGTTCGCAGTTATTTTGGCTAAAGGTTGTGCAACCAAGTATTAGGCTAAGGGTGCCAATACTTTTGTCTGGCCCATTTTTGGAGTTTTGTGTGACATGATCAATGAAATGATTTTTGTTTCATTCTCGTTTGTGTTTTTTCATTGCAAGCAAAATAAATGAAGATAATAATACCAAAGAATTTGTGATTGCAATCATTTTCAAGAATAAACAAGAGTATTCTCTGACAGAATTGAGGGGTGCCAATACTTTTGGCCAGCACTTTATTTTCTTATAATGCACATATCAGGGCTACATCCCACCCGCTCCCTTCCTACACTTTCCCCTCTTTACTTCCACCCTACCCCCCACCTACACTCTGCCGCTCATACAACTTGTTGTCTTGTTTTTTTCTTTACATTCATGAACAATAAATGGTGCTATAAATTATGTTTATTTGATATATTGTTTGTTGAACATAGTAAAAATTTACAAAAAAAAATAAAATATATAGATATATATATACATATATATATATATATATATATAGATAAACTGTTCTGTATGTATATATATATATATATATATATATATATATATATATATATATATATATAAAGCCGTGTGTGTGTGTGTGTGTGTGTGTGTGAGGGTGTATGTATGTCCGCTAAAGGAATCCGCACTGTCACATTTACAATCACGAAATTTTGCACAGACGCCCCATGTGACTCAGGGAACGTCATAGCCTATGTTTTGACAGGAAAATTTAGCCCCGCGCTTTACAGTTACCCTCCAAAAAACATGTCTCCATTAAACTGAATGGAGGTGGGAGCTAGAGGCTATTAATAGCAACTGTCAGTGGTTGCTATAGGAAGAAAATAAACTGTTAGTATAAGAAGCTTATGTGTGAGGTAATAAGATGTCGGTGGGGAGACGGATAGAGAGAGACAGAAAAAGACAGAGAGACAGAGACAGATGGGGAAAGAGACAGAGAAATAGAGACAGCCCTGGAAAGAGACAGACGGGCAAAGAGACAGACGGGCAAAAAGACAGACCTGGAAAGAGACAGACCTGGAAAGAGATAGATGGGCAAAGAGACAGACGGGCAAAGATACGGACGGATAGAGACAGACGGGCAAAGAGACAGACCTGGAAAGAGACAGACTGGCATAGAGACAAACGGGCATGGAGACAGACGGGCAAAGAGACAGACCTGGAAAGAGACAGCTGGGCATAGAGACAGACAGACAAAGAGAGACAGACAGACACACACAGAAATAGAGAGACACAGAGATCGAGAGAGAGAGACAGACAGTTACTCAGTCAGTAGAAATATCAAAAAACTGACCCGCACATCCAACAAATGTGAACAGGTGCTAACTGAAAAAACATAACTATAAATCCAAACAGTTGCACACTGAAAAAAGCCAAACATTTACCAGGGAAAATATGGCACTGTATTACTGCAAAAGAGAGATATTTAGTTTATGTATTGGCCAATTCATGTAAGCCCGGAGACCAACGGCAAGGTATATCTCTGTAATCCGGGAACCTAACTTAAATGCCACTATCTAGGTTAAAAACATCCTTATCTGGGCAAAATGCCACTATTTGGACTACAAACCTCCATGTATGGGCTGCTAGGCTCCTGCTACAATGGTTATGAACACAGCCAGGTCTTGGGGCGGAGTGCTCAGTCAGAAAGAGACTCACTAGAAATATCAAAAAACTGACCATTGTAGCAGGAGCCTACCAGCCCATACATGGAGGTTTGTAGTCCAAATAGTGGCATTTTGCCCAACTAAGGATGTTTTTAACCTAGATAGTGACATTTAAGTTAGGTTCCCGGATTACAGAGATATACCTTGCCGTTGGTGTCCGGGCTTACATGAATTGGCCAATACATAAACTAAATATCTCTCTTTTGCAGTAATGCAGTGCCATATTTTCCCTGGTAAATGTTTGGCTTTTTTCAGTGTGCAACTGTTTGCATTTATAGTTACTCAGTCAGTAGCAGGTTCCCTATAATAGTTTACGTCTGTTTACAGCTCTTTGTCTTTTGGACCAGCCACTTCTGCTAGACGTCAAGATGTGCACATTGCTTACAAGCTCTTTTCTATTGAGATTGTAAGCACTGTTTTGTCCAGGATCTCTGGGTCGAGCTATTACTACTTAATCCTGGCCAGCTTCAGTGCAGCTCTTTTAGGCTATGTGCGCACGTGTGCGCTCTGCATCGCACCGAAAATGTGCGCTTCAGAGCGCAGCTGAAAAGCTGCGTTCTGAAGCGCATGGTACCGGCAGATTCGTGCGCTCTGCATGCTGCCTCTCCCTATAGACAGCATGCAGAACGCACGAAAGAAGTGACATGTCACTTCTTAGAACGCAGCGATTCGGCAAGCAGCCGAATCGCTGCGTTCTAACATGCCACGTGCGCACGGCTCCTGCACAATCTCCATAGATTGTGCAGGGGACGCAGGACGCATGCAGTTACGCTGCGGTGCAGAACGCAGCGTAACTGCATGTAATACGCACACGTGCGCACATACCCTTAAGGCACCCTTCACATCAGCGTTTTTCTGCTGTACTCTCGGATCCGGCACACATGCGGTACAGTTCATTACCGTTCACAGGCATCACGGCAATCTCTGGTCACATGCTTCAGTCACATGACTGCATGTGACCAGAGCTTGTCGCAATGCCTGCTAACTGTATTGAACTGTACCGCATTTATGCCGGCAGTGCGGCAGAAGAACGCTGATGTGAAGGGCGCCTAAGCCAGACAACCGCGGTGGTCTCCCAGGCAATGAGCATTTAAAGAAGTGTTTAACATCTCAAGAATGGCCGTAAATTTTACTAAGCGGTAACTTGCTAAAGTGTTTGTTATTCCAAGCACAATATGGCAATATCCATCTAATATCTGTTCATTGCTTTTTCTCCTTTCACTGAAGAGTTATCATCAAATATACAAAAGAGGTCGAGAAATTATGCAGGAGCAGGAAAATTTGCTGGACGACAGCGACAAGATGGTTAGTAATTAGCTTTCTTTCCCTACACTACCGACATGAGTTTCAAAAATGAAATACTTTGTGTGTTGTTTTTTTTTGTCACTTGATAACACAAGGCCTATATAAAATAAATAGACGTGACACTGAATAATTTTGATAGCATTAACCCCTTAACGACCCATGACGTACTGGGTACGTCATGGATCGTGTGCCGGTAAGCCCCGCCCCCTGCTGCCGGCAGGCGGCCGCGATCCGCGCACATATCAGCTGTTATCAACAGCTGACATGTGTGCCTGCTAGCCGCGGGTGGAATCGCTTCCACCTGCGGCCATTAACCCCTTACATTTCGCTGCCAAAATCTGGCAGCGATATGTATATGGGCGCCGCCATGACAGTGGCTTACCCCGACCCCACCGGAAGTCACGTGACATGATCACGTGACTTTCGGCGGTTTCCATGGTAGCACAGGTGTGATGACGCCTGTAGCTAACATGACTCACTTCCTCTCAATGCCGGAATACAGCCGGCATTGAAAGTGAAGCAGCAAATCTGCAGTTCTCAGCTCTGTAGCTGAGATCTGCAGATAGTGCAGAGCAATCGGATTGCTGATCGCTATAGCCCCCTAGGGGGACTAGTAAAATAAAAAAAAAAGTTTTAAAAAATAAAAAAAAAATAAAAAAACCTAAAAGTTCAAATCACCCCCCTTTTTCCCCATTGAAAATTAAAGGGTTAAAAAAAATAAAAAATATACACATATTTGGTATCGCCACATTCAGAAATGCCCGATCTATCAAAATATAAAATCAATGAATCTGATCAGTAAACGGCGTAGCGGCAAAAAATTTCCAAACGCCAAAATTACATTTTTTGGTCGCCGCAAATTTTGTGCAAAATGCAATAACAGGCGATCAAAACGTAGCATCTGCGCAAAAATGGTACCGTTAAAAACGTCAGGTCGAGACGCAAAAAATATGCCATCACTGAGCCTCAGATCCTGAAAAATGAGAACGCTACGGGTTTTGGAAAATGGCGCAAAACGTGCGCCATGTTTTTTGGACAAGCTTGTGAATTTTTTTTAACCCCTTAGATACAACTAAACCTATACATGTTTGGTGTCTACAAACTCGCACCGACCTGAGGCATCACATAGATACCTCAGTTTTACCATATAGTGAACACAGTGAATAAAATATCCCAAAAACTATTGTACGATCACACTTTTTTTGCAATTTTTCCCGCACTTGGAATTTTTTTGCCGTTTTCCAGTACACTATATGGTAAAACTCATGGTTTCATTTAAAAGTACAACTCGTCCCGCAAAAAACAAGCCATCATATGGCAAGATTGATGGAAAAATAAAAAAGTTACGCCTCTCGGAAGAAGGAGAGCAAAAAACAAAAACGCAAAAACGGAAAGTGCCCGGGTGCTGAAGGGGTTAAATGGCCGTGACATTTATTAAGGGTTAAATATCATATTAAAATTATCAATAAATACCAATAAATAACCAAATCTTTATTAACCATTCCATAACCACAGTCCATAAACTAGTCCGCCAGCAAAGCTGACGACTTTTCCCAAACGCTAAGGACCAACAGGCCTTGGCCCACCCCCACTAATAAACATCACAGCCATTTTTTAATGCAGTTTTGAAGTCCCAAATTAAAGATGTCTAAACCAACATCAGAAAGATGGACTAAATCTTCACGATAAAAGCCATTTAAAAAACCTTCCAGATCCACATGTCTATAAGTTGAACCATTTTATGTTGGAAGAAATTTCTCGATAATACAGTTTATTCTTTTCCGAATTCGCTCCCGAAACCTCAACCTATCGCAATTCCACTGAAGGCGAGGAACGATTTCGGAAAAGACCAAACCAGCCTGAGGAAACCAACTCCGAATGACAGATAAATCTGCATTGCTGCAATTAACTCTAACGTTTTAATTTTACCAATATCATTTCCACCCAAGTGCAAGATTATCATATTCGGAGCTGGCCATAGAGTTTTCAAACAAGACATTTCTTTCATCAAACCATCCCATCTCATTCCCCTAACACTGTACAATAAAATGTTAAAATGTTCCAAATTGATAGCTAACTTGTCTCCATAACACCTTCCTGATGCTCTTCTCTTGGCCCAAAAAATGTAAGAATGTCCCACTACCCAAATGACAATGGGACCTGAAAATGAAAAGAAATGTGATGAACATTTACACTAGCAAATTGGGACGGACATAAATTCTATAACGCTTAGATTCCCATCTACCAATACCCATGATTTTGCTTGCAGGTAACCCCCTTCTAGCAGCCTTCTGTAGCTGCCCCAATGCGAAATGAATGTGAAGATAGCTTAAGATGACCCAAGTTGAGCTCCTGCAAGCACTTTTTTAATACAAAACTATATTGAAAAATAGTTACCGGGTTTCCGTCCTGATGAAGTAAGAACGATCCATTAACCAATGGTCTAATTCGCAGCCAATTTCGACGTTGTATATAGGGCAGACCACCAAATTTTTTATCTTAAATAGCCAAACCTAACCTGCGACCCCAATCCCTCTTGATCAGATTTAGACCTTCTAATGAAAATGACCAATGATCTCCCCTCCACATAAACATCAGAAAAACTCAATCCAGACAACCGAGACCTACTTACCGAAACTAATTCATCGATCCTAAAAGCACCAAAATATGCTAACACAAAAGCCACTCTAAATACCGTTGACTCAAACATATTAAAACAAACAGATGGCAATGAATACCACAACCAAGTTAATAAATCAACTGAAATAGGCCTACGACTATCAGTCTCCCACATCTTTCTTCTAAGACCCTTCAATGCCTGCTGTACTGGAAAAAAGCTTTTTAATGATAAAAAAAAACATGTAGCTTCAAGAAGAAGCATAACCCTGAAAAAATGTTAGATACTGACCCCACCGATAGATTTTTCTTCATCAAAAACTCCAAAAAACCAAGCGCCAATTTTACATTGCTCTGAAAACACTCCGCTTTGCATAGAGCACAAAATCTCTGCCATTCTAACCATGCGGCCGAATATCTGGCCCATGTTGAATTAGCCACAGACCTCCTAATGACTGAAGAAATCAATCCATCACTATATTCCATAAGTTTTCTGGACAAAAACTTACCAGCGGAGTCGCCCTTGGAAAGATACGAAGAAGATCCTCCCGATCCTGCTGGGAAAGACCAATACTCAACTCATTACTTCTGCTTGACTCAAGCCGAGCTTTAACCCAAATGTTATGCTTAAGGCAAACTAAAAGGTGCTTTACACGCTACGACATCGCTAGCAATCTCGTTAGCGATGTAACACGCCAGGTCGCACATGCGATCTGCCGAGATCGAATGTGCGATCGCAATACAAAATATGACCTATGTGCGATCTCGGCAGATCGCATGTGCGATGCTGTGTTACATCGCTAGCGATGTCGCAGCGTGTAAAGCACCCTTAAGACTAGCTGCCTTAAATTCCTAATACCCCAACGGCACCGAGCTAACATGGTGTTAACGGAAAACACCAAATTCTTATTGTCAGATAAAACTAGAATCCTCCGATTCGCCAGTTTAACACCCCAAACTTCGATTAAAACCAAGATTGGAAATAAAGTCATAGCTGTAACACTTCCCGATGCGCCACAAATAAACCATCCTCAGACACTGAAGGAGGGCAACCGTGCTTCCTGATAGAGGATACGGGAAGGCTAATAAAGGCAATAAGGGCTACCGTGAGAATTAACATCAGAGAGCCCAGATCCGTTCAAGGCATAATGTTTGGGGAGGCTGGACGCACGCATGTATCAATGCTTCCCAGACCATAATAACATCACGGCTTTGATCAAGCGGGAATGGAAGAGACCGGATAAAAAGGTCTTCATTCCAAAGTAAATGAAAAGAAAATATCCATATGACTCACAAAACTCGGAAGTGTGGGACAAGATACCGAAAATGGATCCCGCCATCTCCAAAGTATCCAGGACTATGGCTCTCCCATTTGACGACGCAGGATTACTTAAAGATCCCTTAAACAAGAAAGCAGACGGTTTTCTTGAAGAGGGCCTGGAAATCGGGGGCAGCATCTTTCAAACCCAACATTGCAGCCACGTGCACCGCTAGATCACTAAGCGTGTGTCTGGGTCAGCTGGAAACACAGATAAAAGACAAGTGACCAAGAGACCAGCTGCTGTCTAGTCTCCCAGTTATTAGAAAAGAGGCAGACGGCAGATTATCTGGCTGATGCATTGGTGGATTCTGTGTAGCTCACTGCACGGACTTGTTCCCTCTCAAACTCTGTCAGGAGAGCCTTATGTTTGAAGAACTGGAAGGGAGACTTCCACTCCAAGTCGAGGCTCTGTGGGGTTCCGTGTGAAGGAGAACTCCTCTTCGGAAAATGCCTTGATGAAATACTGGAGAAGGCATCCGATTCCAAGAAGGGATTCTCCAAAGGCTAACCTCCCAGACTTTAGGAGATCATTTAATCCTGGCAAGAGAAATAGGCAGCCCAGAGACCTGAAAAAGGGAAGTCCAAAGTGGAAGGTGGAACCCAGAAGAAAGGAATCCAGAATGGAGGGTTTTTTTTCCAGGGCCTTCAGAAAACCCAGAAGATAATGACGTCAGGACCCAGGTAGGTGGAAGGCTGTTGAGGTTCCTTCCGGCCTGGGAGAAGATTTCGGTGAGCCGTTTGATTCTGGGCACGGTAGCTGAGGGTTTGAAGTTCGAGTTTACTATCCTTCCCCCAGACAGCTTCATGATCACGAATACCCAGAGCTTGAGGGGGGCCAGCAGGCATTAGAAGACAAAGTGAAATCCTTGTTGCAAAAAGCTGTACTCATCCCGGTTCCAAAAGGAGAAGGGAAAGGGTTTTACAACCCACTCTTCTTAGTAAAAAAGTCAGATGCATCCTTCAGAACCATCATAAATTTGAAGGGCCTCAATTGAAATACTATGTCCCAAGAACGACAAAAGTATATTAGGAGTGATACTCCTAATATACTTTTGTCATTCTTGGGACATAGTATTTCAATTGATTCTTCTGACTAACACGGTACCACAATAATACCCTGTATTGCACATTGTAAGAATGGAAGGGCCTCAATCAAATTCATAATACAGAAGCACTTCAGGATAGAGACAGTCATCACGGCAGTAAGGTTACTGTACCCAGATTGTTTCATGGCAACTATAGACCTCAAGGATGCCTATTATCATGTGCCTATTTCTCAGGATAACAGTGTATCTTCAGGGTCTGCTTACCCATCTGCAGTTTCGAGCCCTACCCTTCAGTCTCTCAATGGCCCCCAGAGCTGATGGCAGAAATGTCGGCACACATCAGGGAGAAGGATATCCTTTTCATACCCTACCTAGATGAGTTCTTAGTGGTAGGGAGCTAACAATCAGGCTGCAGGGAGGCGATAGGTCAAGTCTCGGATATTTTAGCAGAGTTCGGCTGACTTATAGATACAGAAAAATCAAGCCTCGACCCCAAACAGACACAGATCTTCGTAGGCATTCTCCTAGATTCCAGACATCAGAGTTCATTCCTTCTGGAAGAAAAAACAGGAAGACTAGGGGAATTAGTACAAACCCTGATAATTGACACAGTTACCACTCTCAAGAAAGCAATATAAGCCGTTGGATCCCTAACATCATGTATCCCCGCGGTTATTTGGGCCAGAAGCCATTTTTACAAGCTCCAATGGATATATCCGCAGATACATCCGCAGATTTCCCGCAGCTGCTTGCCGGAATCCGCAGCTATTTTTAGCTGCGGTAGTACAGCGAAATAGCTGCGGTAAACCTGCGGATATTCATGCGGCTTACCTGCGGAAGTCCCGGCCTCTATCTCCATAGTGGAGAGCCGGGATACCCGCAGGTAATTCCACAGAAATAATTGACATGCAATTACGTGCAGCGGCGGGACATCCGCAGCATGTTCCGCAGCCGCACGTATCCGCAGTATGGACACACCACTCCCCATGTCCCATAGGATAACATGGGGAGTGTCTGTACATGCTGAAACCTGCAGATTTATTTGGAAAATCCAGAAAATCCGCGGATTTTCCGCAGTTAAATCCGCAGGTTTAATCTCCCGTGGGCACATAGCCTAAAGATAACAAAAAACTGGTCCAAAACGGGATCAAAAAGTTGTATATAATTAAAAATGGTACCGCTGAAAAAGTTATCTTATATAAAAAAAAGCTACCATACAGCTCCATCAGCAAAAAAATAAAAAAGTTCTAGCTCTCAGAATGCAGCAAATAAAAAAACGTTTTTCCTGTAAAATATTTTTTATGGTGTAAAAGTGGCAAAACATAAACTATATAAATGTGATATCAATGTAATCATACTGACCCGAAGAGTAAAGCTATCTTATCACTTTTTACAGCGTAAAAATACCCCTATTGCTAATGGTACCAATAAAAACTCCAACTCATTCCTCAAAAAACAAGCCATCACATGACTGTCAGCAGAAAAGTTAAAAAAAACTATAGCCCTCAAAATTCTGTGACGCAAACAATCTTTATTTTGTAAAAAAGCGTTTTTAGTGTGATAGACGCCAAACCTAAAAAACTTTATATAAATCTGGAATGGCTGTAATCACACTGACCAGAGGAATCAAGCCGCCTAATCACTTTTACCCCAAGGGGAATGACATAAAAGAATAAATAAAGGCCATTCTTAAACCGCTATTGATTTTGTTTTCTCTGCCTCGAAAAGATCGCAGTATGGCACAGCTCATATTTATCCTGTGATCTACGTGTGCCCAAGTTCAGTGTTTGCAGCGTTTTCGCTGCATCCAAAACTCTGCAATGTACAGTACAAGCACAGTGGATGGGATTTATAGAATTCCCATACCCACTATTCGTGTACAACCCTCAGCGAAAACTGACCTGCGGTGCAGCTTTCCGAGCCGCAAGCATGTCAATTCTTTGCTGCAGAGTCGCAACGTCCTCCATAAAGAGAACACAGGCAAGAGACTGCAGTACCCCGAACCCTGATCGTGGGCACGGGCTGTAGTCGCCTGCAGAGGAGATTCGCGGCCCCGCAGGTTAGGACCTGCTGCGGGTCCTGATCGTGGGCACGTACCCTTACATCGGGATTAGGTGTAAGGGTACATGCCCACAAACAGGAATGTGTTTTCGCTGCATCCAAAAACGCTGCATTGTGCAGTACGAGCAAAATGGATGGGATATATAGAAATCTCATGCTCGCTGTGCTTCTTTTCTCTGCAGCTTCAAATGACATGCGGTGCGGCTTCCTGTCATGTCAATTTATGCTGCGGAAAATAGAGCGAAAGTCCACAGCGCCTCACACACTGATTGTGGGCACAGCCTGCTGCGGTCTCCTGCGCAGAACACATGCGCCTCCACAGGAGAAGACACACTCTGTCCAGGACACAGCATGTGCGGATCGTAGGCACGTTTCCTAAATCTCTGAAAAACGTGATTCAGACAAAATTACCAATGGAAAATCACAGTAATGAAGTAGAGGTAGTCACTTTCACCTCACGACTGGCCTGTGGGTTGGTGATGTCCATCTTTTTAGATGTACACAAAAGTGCTGTCATCAACAGTTTTGTTCATCTTTGAGAAGACAGACAGCGCTGAACAGAGGCCAAAAGTCGTCCGGAGTAACTCTGCTGTCTATGGATCTCTCTGGTTTCACCTGAATCACGTATTTCAGAGATGTAGCTGGAAACCCTGATGTACGTGCTCAGAATCTGCAAAAACGATATGGCTCCCCCAGTCAAAAAAGAAATCAGCAAAATCTGTGCTCACCCATCCAAATGCCCCCCTGCTTCTGAGCCCACAATGTGTCTAAACCACAGTTAGTGTCCACATGTTTGGCATAATTGTATTGAGGTGACCCCGTTTAAATGTACGGGGTGCAGGTATCGAGAAGCACAAGCTGGACACAATGTATGGGCACTAAAATGTACTGGGCACAACAAGGACTTGTTTGCAATTTTGAACCCCTTCACGAATGATGATGTGCTGATACATCATTGGTCGTGTCATGGTAATCAACGCTGACTGCTGCAGTGATACAGCAGTGTTCCACGCACACGTCTGCTGATTTGAACAGCAGATATGTGGGGCTAACAGGCGCGAGTGGATCCACAATCCACCCACACCTGCTTGCCACTTATTTTGAAAGAGCGATTTTAAATGGCCAGTTGTTTCTTTCCACCATTGTAGGCCCCGTGACGTGATCACGGTGAGCAGATGGTTATCATGTTAACTCGGGGTCATGTGATAACCCCTGATGAGTCTGACGTACTTCCTGTAACAGCCAACAGAGCGGCGGCTCATAAAGGAACAGTGCATATTTGCTGATCAGAGCTGTGCAGCTATGATCAACACAAATGCACAGACTGTCAGACAGTGGATCCATAAAATCCCTTTAGGGGACTAGTAAAATAAATAAATTTATTATTTTTTTAAGTTTGACAAAATAAAAAAAGCAAAGTTCAGATCACCTCCCATTCACACCATTGAAAATAAAACCGTTAAAAAAATATACACATATTTGGCATCGCCGTGTTTAGGAATGCCCGATCTATCAAAATGTAAAATCAATCAATCTGATTGGTACATGGCGTGATGAAAAAAAATTCCAAACACCAAAATTATGTTTTTTGTTAGAAGGAATTTTTTTTTTTTAATGCAATAAAAGCCGATCAACACTTAGTATCCGCACAAAAATAGAAATTAAAAATGTCAGCTCAAGACGCAAAAAAATAAGCCGTTACTGAGCCCCAGATCCCGAAAAATGAGAACGCTACGGGTTTCGGAAAATGTCGCCACACGCGCTACTCCTTTTTTGGACAAAATTCTAATTTTTAACCCCTTTGATACAAGTAAAAGTATAAATGTTTGGTATCTACGAAGTCGTACTGACGTGAGGTATCACAGCAACACGTGACTTTTACCATATAGTGAACACGGTGAATAAACTACCCCAAAAACTATCATGCGATTACAAATCTTGTAATTTCACCTTACTTGGATTTTTTTCCCCCATTTTCCAGTATACTGTATAGTAAAACTAATGGTTTCACTCAAAAGAACAATTCTTCCCACAAAAACAAGGCATCGCATAGCAAAATTTATGGAAAAATAAAAAAGTTACGGCTCTCTGAAGAAGGGGAGCCTAAAGAAAACTCGGAAAATTGCCCGTTGGTGAAGGTGTTAATTCTGCAACATTCACTACGTTTGACACCATGGTTTTTTTCCCAGAGAGAAAATAGTCACTACACCCATATGGTCACTTTAGGGGGGTTTCTTCTGTTCTGGCACTTAGAGGCTTTGCAAATGGAATCGGAAAACTATTCTAGAAAAATCTGTGCTCCACAAATCAAATGGTGCTCTTTCCCTTCCGAGCCCTGTGGTGCAGCCAAACAGTACTGTACAGTCACATGTGGGGTATTATCACGTGCAGGAAAAATTGTGCAACACATTATGGAGACTTGGTAAGAGTACCGCGCTACCAAGTGAGGGGGAGGGTTAGATGCATCGTGACTGGACACTAGGTAAGAGGTATGGACCAAAAGGAATAATAGAGTCTGAAATCCATGCTGGAACGGGACTGGGTGCTACACATGGTTTCTGGTGAAATAATGAAGTGATAAAGAAAAGCAGATTTTGGGTACTCAATGTAAAATCTTTCTTGGAGCCTTCATTGGGGGACATAGCACCCACTATTTCATTTTGTTTAAATGCTTCTGTTGGGGCAGTCTGTATTTAAGGTTGCTTCTCTTACTGCTTTCATATTAAATGACCCGCTTAGCTCTTGGTGCGTGTATAATACCGAGGAGGAGCTACTTTTTTGCATACTGTCAGCCTCCTAGTGGCAGAAGCATACACCCCATGGATTCCTGTGTCCTCCAATGAAGGCTACGAGAATGATTTTACAGTGAGTACCCAAAATCTTCTTTAGTTCAGCATAAATCAGCTTGGCCGCACAATTATAGCAAGGTATATTTCTTCGGCGGTCCATTGGGAGACCCAGACGATTGGGTGTATAGCACTGCCTCCGGAGGCCACACAAAGCATTACACTAAAAAGTGTAAGGCCCCTCCCCTTCTGGCTATACACCCCCAGTGGGATCACTGGCTCACCAGTTTTCTGCTTTGTGCGAAGGAGGTCAGACATCCACGCATAGCTCCACTGTTTAGTCAGCAGCAGCTGCTGACTATGTCGGATGGAAGAAAAGAGGGCCCATACTAGGGCCCCCAGCATGCTCCCTTCTCACCCCACTTTATGTCGGCGGTGTTTGTTAAGGTTGAGGTACCCATTGCGGGTACGGAGGCTGGAGCCCACATGCTGTTTTCCTTCCCCATCCCCCTGAGGGGCTCTGAGGAAGTGGGATCTTACAGGTCTCCAGGCACTGAGACCGGGCTCCATCCACAGACCCAGAGAACCTGCTGGATATGGAGCTGAGTATCGTCAGGGACAGGGCCCTGCTACATTAAGGTACTCTGTGTCCCCGTACACATCGCGCACACACACACCAGCATTGCTGGGAGTGCTAGTGCGCCGGGGACAACAGCGCGGAGCGCTCGTGCTATTATTCACGGCAGCTTTGCTGTGTGAATTTATGTATTGGGAACTGCCGCGCCGGGCCGCTGCTGGGTGTTTTTACACTGTGGCGCGGCTGGGACTTGTGGTGCGCCGGGGACTCCGCGCTGGCCGTGCACATAGGACGGCCGCGCTTATTACTCGAGTCCCCGGCTTTGCGGGGGAGAGGCGGGACGCTGTACAGACAGTCAGCGCCGAGGGCTGGAGTCTGCTTTGCATTCTCCAGCCCCCTTCACTGGACACAGTGGGACGCCGGTTTCCCGCTCTTGCCTGGGGCACGCCCACGGCCCGCCCCTCGTCACACGAGCTGGAGAAGGACGCCGGCAGCCATTCCTGCAGTCCGGGCTTGAGAACGGAGACAAGCTCTGGGCAACCAGTCACAGGACTCTGGCGACCACACACCCGCCTATAGGCGGGCGGTAAGCAGCACCTGAAGTGCTGACCCCACTATATACCGTTGTGTCCATTTGTATTTTAGCTTACACTGCACTGTAGGTCGCTATTTTTGGCTATATGCCCTCTTAGATGGCGAGACAACAGCAGCAAAAAAGCAAGGGTGCTAAGGCACAGGCTTTCTATGCTGCTTGTATTGCATGTGCTGAAGTGTTCATTTGTACTTATGCTTGTATGTTATACATTGCACTGTACGGTCGCTATTCTTGGCTATATTCTCCTAGAATGGCTAGACTACAGCAGCAAAAAAGCTAAGGTGCTAAGGCACAGGCTTTCTATGCTGCTTGTATTGCATGTGCTGAAGTGTTTATTTGTACTTATGCTTGTATGCTATACATTGCACTGTACGGTCGCTATTCTTGGCTATATTCTCCTAGAATGGCTAGACTACAGCAGCAAAAAAGCAAAGGTGCTAAGGCACAGTTTTTCTAGGCTGCTTGTATTGCATGTGCTGAAGTGTTTATTTGTACTTATGCTTGTATGCTATACATTGCACTGTACGGTCGCTACTCTTGGAGATATTCTCCTGGATGGCTAGTCTACAGCAGCAAAAAAGCAAGGGTGCCAAGGCACAGGCTTTCTAAGCTGCTCATATTGCATGTGCTGAAGGGCTCATTTGTACTTTCTGCTTGTATGCTATACATTGCACTGTACGGTCGCTATTCTCGGCTATATGCTCCTAGATGGCTAGACTACAGCAGCAAAAAAGCAACACAGGCTTTCTATGCTGCTTTTACTGCATGTGATACTGTTCCACCGGCAAGTTCCACTGACCCCCGTTGTGTGCAATGCTCCTCTGTAGCACTTGGTCAGCCGGGGTCTCTACTAGAGGTGGCCAAAGGAACCACCTGTGAATCCTGTCCATGGACAGGGACGGTGTTGCAGTTTCGGCTGATAGATTGTCATGGGATAGTGACTTGCAGTCCAGACAGGCCATGGGCAATCTTGCCAGGGTGTAGGCTCTGACACGGACGACAGTCCCAGACAGCCTAAGCGAGCTCGCTGGGAGCGGCACTCGGCCTCATCACTAGTCAGGGTCACAGCAAAGAGGACTCTCTGTATGATGAGGCAGACGTAGCTGATCAGGACTTTGATCCTGACACCGCTCTCAATCCGGATACACCGGATGGTGACGCCATGGGGAATGATCTTATAGCGTCCAGCAATGGCATGTTGGATATCTCTCCCCCAGCTCCTTCAGTGGAGGAGTCAGCTTCCCAGCAGGAGAAATCCCATTTCAGTATCTCAAGCGTACATTGAGTACTTTTCTGGCCACGCTGACTTCAGAGAAGCAGTGCAGGATCACCACGCTTACCAGATAAGCGTTTCTCCAAATGTATTAAAGATACATGTTATCCCTTTCCCCCTGACGTGGTCAGGCGCTGGACCCAGGGTCCAAAGGTGGCTCCCCCAATCTCCAGGCTTGCGGCTAGATCCATAGTTGCAGTGGAGATGGGACTTCACTTAAAGATGCCATTGACAGACAGATGGACCTCTGGTTGAAATCTGTCTATGAAGCTATCGGCGTGTCGGTTGCTCCGGCATTCGCAGCCGTATGGGCACTCTAAGCTATGTCAGCTGGTCTTGCGCAGCTGGTCTTGAGCACAGGTACATCTGTGCCGCAGGTAGCGTCCTTATCCTCGCAATGTCTGCATTGCGACTTACCCTGTTAATGCTGTCCGTGAGAGACAGTCGAGGTTTCGGTCCTTCCCAGGCTCGGGCAGGTCCAAATTGTCCTAGTCCAAAAGGGCTCAAAAGGCTCAGAGGGGCTCAGATTCCAGGCGGGCTCAATCACGCCCAAGGAAGGCAGCCAGAGGAACCGCTTCCAAGGCGGTCTCCTCATGACTTTAAGCTCTCTCTCTCCGCATCCGCGGTTGGTGGCAGACTCTCTCGCCTTGGCGACATTTAGCTGCCACAGGTCACAGACCGGTGGGTGAGAGACATTGTGTCTCATGTGTACAGGATAGAGTTCTGTTCTTGGCCTCCGGCTCGATTCTTCAGAACTTCCCCACCTACCCACCGAGCCGATGCTCTTCTGCAGGCAGAATGAGTGGTAATTCCTGTTCCTCTTCAGGAACAAGACACGGTTTTTCCTCCAATCTGATTGTGGGGGACCTAAAACTGCTCAACAAGCACGTGAAGGCCAGGCGGTTCCGGAGGGCATCCCTCCGCTCCGTCATTGCCTCAATGTCTCAAGGAGATTTCCTAGCATCAATAGACATCAGGATGCTTATCTCCACGTGCCGATTGCTCCAGAGCACCAACGTTTGCTACGTTTCGTTATTGAAGACGAGCATCTTCAGTTCGTAACCCTGCCCTTCGGTCTGGCGACAGCCCTACGGAGTTTCACCAAGTTCAGGGCAGCAGTGGGAGCAGTCCTGCACTCTCAGGGTCACTCGGTGATCCTTCCTTGGACGGTCGACTTGTCAAGGCACCCTCTCAAGAGGCATGCCAACACAGCCTGAGCGTAGCGCTGGAGACTCTCCAGAGTTTCGGGTGGATCATCAACTTCTCAAGGTTAAATCTGACACCGACCCAATCGCTGACATATCTGGGCATGGAGTGTCACGCTCCCTCAGCGATAGTGAAGCTTCCGCTGGACAAACAGCGTTCACTACAGACGGGGGTGCAGTCTCTCCTTCACGGCCAGTCACACTCCTTAACACGCCTCATGCAGAGGCAGTCACTTTCGCGCAGTTTCATCTGCGTCCACTCCAATGTGGCATTCTTTGCCAATGGGATGGGAAGTCGACGTCCCTAGAAGGAACGTCCCCCTTCTCAGACGGTCAAGGACTCTCTTCAGAGGAGTCCATCCTTCAAATCAATGTGCTGGAAATCTGGGCAGTGTATCTTGCCCTGCAAGCCTTCCAGCCGTGGCTGGAAAGCACACACATCCGAATTCAGTCGGACAACTCCACAGCGGTGGCATACATCTTCCACCAAGGCGGAACACGCAGTCGGCAAGCCTCCCAGGAAGTCCGGCGGAGTCTGATGGGGGTGGAAGACAGAGCATCCACCATATCCGCAGTTCACATCCCGGGCGCAGAAAACTGGGAAGCAGACTTCCTCAGTTGCCAGGGTATGGACGCAGGGGAAGGGTATCTTCACCCGGACGGTTTTCAGGAAATCTGTCAACGCTGGGGGATGCTGAACGTCGACCTAATAGCGTCTCGGCACAACAACAAGGTTCCGATTTTCATGGCGCGGTATCAAGATCAAAGAGCTCTGGCGGCAGACGCCTTAGTTCAGGTTTGGTCGCAGTTCCAGCTACCTATGTGTTTCCCCCTCTGACACTGCTGCCCAGAGGGCTACGCAACATCAGGTCCGTTTGCCGCCGCGCCATCCTCATCGCCACAGACTGGCCGAGGAGGTCGTAGTCCCCGGATCTGTGGCATCTCACGGTCTACCAACCGTGGGCACTACCAGCCCGGCCGGACTTACTGTCCCAAGGGCCGTTTTTTCCATCTGAATTCTACGGCCCTGAACCTGACGGTATGACCTTTGAGTCCTGAATCCTAGCGTCTTCAGGATTATCTCAGGACGTCATTGCCACCATGAGACAGACTAGAAAACCGACGTCTGCCAAGATCTACTACAGGATGTGGAGGATATTCTTCTCTTAGTGCTCTGCTCAGGGAGTGTCTCCCTGCCCATTTGCATTCCCTACTTTTCCTTCCTTCCTGCAATCTGGTTTGGAAAAAGGTTGTCACTCGGCTCCCTTAAAGGACAAGTCTCAGCGCTATCTGTATGCTTCAGAAGCGCCTAGCACCACTTCCTCAGGTACACACGTTCCTGCAGGAGGTTTGTCACTTTGTCCCTCTGTACAAACGGCCGTTGGACCCATGGGATCTGAACAGGGTACTAATTGCTCTCCAGAAGCCGCCCTTCGAGCCTCTGAGAGATGTTTCACTCTCTCGACTTTCCCAGAAAGAGGCCTTTCTGGTAGCGGTCACGTCTCTTAGGAGAGTGTCCGAGCTAGCAGTGCTGTCATCCAAAAGCTTCCTTCCTGGTTTTTCACCAAGGCAAGGCAGTGCTGCGCCCGATTCCGGAGTTCTCCCTACGGTGGTATCCCCCTTTTCATCTCAATCAGGATATCTCCTTACCTTCCTTTTGCCTCATCCATTTCATCGATATGAAATGGATTTGCATTTGTTGGATCTGGTGGGAGCACTCAGAATCTACATTTCCCGCACGGCGCATTTGCGCCGCTCGGATGCACTCTCTGTGCTTGTCGCTAATCAGCGTAAAGAGTCGCAGGCTTCCAAATCCACCCTGGCTCGATGGATCAAGGAACCAATTCTTGAAGCCTACTGTTCTGCTGGGCTTCCGGTTCCATCAGGGCTGTAAGCCCATTCTACCAGAGCCGTGGGTGCGCCCTAGGCATTACGGCACCAGGCTACGGCTCAGCAGGTGTGCCAGGCAGCTACCTGGTCGAGTCTGCACACTTTCACCAAACATTATCAGGTGCATACCTATGCTTCGGCGGACGCCAGCCTAGGTAGAAGGGTCCTGCAGGCGGCAGTTGCCTCCCCGTAGGGGAGGGCTGTCTTTGCAGCTCTAACATGAGGTATTTCTTTACCCACCCAGGGACAGCTTTTGGACGTCCCAATCGTCTGGGTCTCCCAATGGAGCGCCGAAGAAGAAGGGAATTTTGTTACTTACCGTAAATTCCTTTTCTTCTAGCTCCTATTGGGAGACCCAGCACCCGCCCTGTTGTCCTTCGGGATTTTTGGTTGTTTTTCGGGTACACATGTTGTTCATGTTGAACGGTTTTCAGTTCTCCGACGTTACTTCGGAGTGAATTTGTTTAAACCAGTTATTGGCTTTCCTCCTTCTTGCTTTTGCACTAAAACTGGTGAGCCAGTGATCCCACTGGGGGTGTATAGCCAGAAGGGGAGGGGCCTTACACTTTTTAGTGTAATGCTTTGTGTGGCCTCCGGAGGCAGTGCTATACACCCAATCGTCTGGGTCTCCCAATAGGAGCTAGAAGAAAAGGAATTTACGGTAAGTAACAAAATTCCCTTCTTTTTGTCAGGTATGTCTGTCTTGAATGCATAGGGAGAGCCTATTGACACTGAAGTATTATTTTCTATAATGCACATATCAGGGCTACATCCCACTCGCTCCCTTCCTACACTTTCCCCTTTTTACTTCCACCCTACCCCCCACCTACACTCTGCCGCTCATACAACTTGTTGTCTTGTTTTTTTTGCTTTATGAACAATAAATGTTGCTATAAATAATGTTTATTTGATAAATTGTTTGTTGAACATAGTAAAAATGAACAAAACAAATGTGTGTATATATATATATATATATATATATATATATACAGTGCCTACAAGTAGTCTTCAACCCCCTGCGGATTTAGCAGGTTTGATAAGATGCAAATAAGTTAGAGCCTGCAAACTTCAAACAAGAGCAGGATTTATTAACAGATGCATAAATCTTACAAACCAACAAGTTATGTTGCTCAGTTAAATTTTAATAAATTTTCAACATAAAAATGTGGGTCAATTATTATTCAACCCCTAGGTTTAATATTTTGTGGAATAACCCTTGTTTGCAATTACAGCTAATATTCGTCTTTTATAAGACCTGATCAGGCCGGCACAGGTCTCTGGAGTTATCTTGGCCCACTCCTCCATGCAGATCTTCTCCAAGTTATCTAGATTCTTTGGGTGTCTCATGTGGACTTTAATCTTGAGCTCCTTTCACAAGTTTTCAATTGGGTTAAGGTCAGGAGACTGACTAGGCCACTGCAACACCTTGATTTTTTCCCTCTTGAACCAGGCCTTGGTTTTCTTGGCTGTGTGCTTTGGGTCGTTGTCTTGTTGGAAGATGAAATGACGACCCATCTTAAGATCCTTGATGGAGGAGCGGAGGTTCTTGGCCAAAATCTCCAGGTAGGCCGTGCTATCCATCTTCCCATGGATGCGGACCAGATGGCCAGGCCCCTTGGCTGAGAAACAGCCCCACAGCATGATGCTGCCACCACCATGCTTGACTGTAGGGATTGTATTCTTGGGGTCGTATGCAGTGCCATCCAGTCTCCAAACGTCACGTGTGTGGTTGGCACCAAAGATCTCGATCTTGGTCTCATCAGACCAGAGAACCTTGAACCAGTCTGTCTCAGAGTCCTCCAAGTGATCATGAGCAAACTGTAGACGAGCCTTGACATGACGCTTTGAAAGTAAAGGTACCTTACGGGCTCGTCTGGAACGGAGACCATTGCGGTGGAGTACGTTACTTATGGTATTGACTGAAACCAATGTCCCTACTGCCATGAGATCTTCCCGGAGCTCCTTCCTTGTTGTCCTTGGGTTAGCCTTGACTCTTCGGACAAGCCTGGCCTCGGCACGGGTGGAAACTTTCAAAGGCTGTCCAGGCCGTGGAAGGCTAACAGTAGTTCCATAAGCCTTCCACTTCCGGATGATGCTCCCAACAGTGGAGACAGGTCGGCCCTACTCCTTGGAAAGGGTTTTGTACCCCTTGCCAGCCTTGTGACCCTCCACGATCTTGTCTCTGATGGCCTTGGAATGCTCCTTTGTCTTTCCCATGTTGACCATGTATGAGTGCTGTTCACAAGTTTGGGGAGGGTCTTAATTAGTCAGAAAAGGCTGGAAAAAGAGATAATTAATCCAAACATGTGAAGCTCATTGTTCTTTATGCCTGAAATACTTCTTAATACTTTAGGGGAACCAAACAGAATTCTTGTGGTTTGAGGGGTTGAATAATAAATGACCCTCTGAATAAACTTTTCACAATTTAAAAAAAAAAAAAAATAAAAAAAGAAATAACATTCTTTTTTGCTGCAGTGCATTTCACACTTCCAGGCTGGTCTACAGTCCAAATGTCACAATGCCAAGTTAATTCCGAATTTGTAAACCTGCTAAATCTGCAGGGGGTTGAATACTACTTGTAGGCACTGTATATATATATATATATATATATATATATATATATATATATATATATATATAATTTATATATATATATATATATATACCTGGCTGCAGTTACTCTGTCAGTAACAGGTTCCCTATAATCGTTTACGTCTGTTTACAGCTCTTTGCCTTCAGGACCAGCCACTGCCGCTAGACGGCAAGATATGCACATTGCTTACAAGCTCTTTTTTATTGCGCTTGTAAGCACTGTTTTGGCCAGAATCACTGAAGCGAGCTGTTACTACTTAATCCTGGCCAGCTTCAGTGCAGCTCTTGCGATCTAGACAACCGCGGTGGTCTCCCAGGCAATGAGCATTTAAAGAAGTGTTTAACCTCTCAAGAATGGCCGGAAATTTTACTAAGCGGTAACTTGCTAAAGTGTTTGTTATTCCAAGCACAATATGGCAATATCCATCTAATATCTGTTCATTGCTTTTTCTCCTTTCATTGAAAAGCTTCACAACATGAAGAAAGAGATGCAAAAATTTGCAGAAAAGATGGAATTAAGAATAAATACCACGGTGAGTAATTAGTTTTCTTTCCCTACACCGCAGACATAGGTTTCAAAAATGAAATACTTTGTGTGTTTGTTTGTTTTTGAACACAAACTTTACTTATATTTCACACACCAAAAGTGCAAAGAAAATATGGACAGAATAAATCTCAAACAGTTCCCTCTTTTTAGGGCCTCTGACACCTTATTACTGTAAGTCCATCCATCTGTATTAACACCTTAACGACCGCGGTCCGTAAAATTACGCCCTAGCGATCATAGTGTTAATCCCCCCGGCTTGCTGCGGGCAGTCGGGGGGGATCAGCGCACATTTCAGCTGATTTGTACAGCTGACATGTGTGCCTACCAGGTACGAGCAGATCCGCCCGTACCTGTTAAATCCTTAAATGCTGCTGTGAATCGTGAGAGCAGCATTATAATAGCGGTTGCGGTTTACATTTCTTACCACCCGACACTGGAAGTCACATTATTATGTGATCACGTGGATCTGATGGTTGTCATGGTAGCACAGGGTCATGTGATGACTCCTGTAGCTCACATGAGTCTTCTTGTCTCACCCGGCCAAGAGCTGTGTGAGATAGGAGATGAGCATATCTGGTGTTTAGAGGTGTTGATCAGCAGATATGGAAGAGCGATCAGACTGCTGATCCTTACAGTCACCTAGGGGATCTAGCAAACTAAAATAAAAAAAAAGAAAAAAAGTTTTAAAAACTAAAAAACCCCTAAAAGTTGAAATCGGCTAGCGATGCCGAGCGCGATAGTACCCGCCCCCGTCACACATGCGATATGTGGTGATTGCTGCCGTAGCGAATATTATCGCTACGGCAGCTTCACAAGCACATACCTGCTCGGCGACGTCGCTGTGACTGCCGAACTATCCCTGCTTCAAGGGGGAGGTGCATTCGGCATCACAGCGATGTCACCATGACGTCACTAATCGGCCGTCCAATAGAAGCGGAGGGGCGGTGATGAGCGGGGTATAACATCCCGCCCACCTCCTCCCTTCCGCATTGCCGTTGGGACACAGGTAAGGAGATGTTTGTCGCTCCTGCGGGTTTACACACAGCGATGTGTGGAGCTGCAGGAACGACAAACAACATCGTACCTGCGTTCGACCTGACATTATGGAAATGAACGACGCTACACAGATCAACGATTTTCGACTCTTTTGCGATCGTTTATCACCGCACCTAGGATTTACACGTTGCAATGTCGCTACCGGCGTCGGATGTGTGTCACTAATGACGGGACCCCGACAATATTTTGGAAGCGATGTCGCAACGTGTAAAGCCCCCCTAAGAGTTCAAATTTGTCCGTTGCAACCTGGTACGATTGTGACCTGGCGGGAGATCGCTGGACTCCTTGTTCATTAGGGAATGGTCTAGACCTATGAGCAAAATACAGTGTGTCCACCCATATCCTGTCCTCCGCCATTTACTTGAGAACGGCGGCAGCTATAGGCATAGAAGTGGTATCTAGGTATAGTAAAGTAGACATGCGTTAAGCAATGAAACCACCTATAGCGCCACCTGGTGGAAAACAATGGAGTTAGCATTTTTATTTTGAAAACGGAACGAGATAGAGAAAAAAAGTGAATTACAAAGTTGTAGGGCATCATCAATTCAATACGAATTGACACCTTGCATACAGAAATGCTATGATTAGAACGTGTAAAACTCACAAGGCTGCGGATGTGAAGCCATACCTCATGGAGACCTTCCTACAAGTCAATGAGTATGGTGGCTGCGTTGAGTGGCCTCCACGCTCACCTGACCTGACCCCATTGGACTTCTTTCTGTAAGGTCACATCAAACAGCAGGTATATGCGACCCCCTCCACCAACATTGCAGGACCTACGACGGCGTGTTTCAGATGCTTGTGCAAACGTGTCACCTACCATATTGCACAACGTGCAGCAACATACAGTATGCTGTCCAGAGTCCAGATGTGCATTGCAGCTGACGGTGGCCACTTTGAGCATCAAAGTTAAATGAGCGCCATGTGTGTTACCAGTATTCAGTGTTTTGGGGGGGGGGTCATGGGTTTCATATCATAGCATTTCTTTATGCAAGGTGTCGATTCGTATTGAATTGATGATGCCCTACAACTTTGTAATTCACTTTTTTTCTCTATCTCGTTCCGTTTTCGAGATAAAAATGCTAACTTTGTTGTTTTCCACCAGGTGGCGCTATAGGTGGTTTCATTGCGTAGCGCATGGCTACTTTACTATACCTAGACACCACTTCTATGCCTATATCTGCCACCGTTCTCAAGTTAATGGCGATGGACATGATATGGGTGGGCACACTGTATACTTGCCTCCATGGGATCTTGATCTAGTCCTGTCAGCCCTGACGAAGCCCGATTGATCCTTTAGAGTTCATGTCACTTAATAATCCATACTTGAAACAACTTCCTGACAACCTTAACATCAGCAAGTAGGGTTATTGATATCCAGGCCCTATCTTAAGCGGGCTTTAAACGCTGCAATATCGCTCAAGCGATCTCGTTGGGGTCATGGAATTTGTGACGCACATCCGGTCGCTTTAGCGATGTCTTTGCGTGTGACACCTATGAGCAATTTTGAATCGTCGCAAAAACAGTCAAAAATCGCTCATCGGTGACATGCCCCCCTATTCTTGAATATCGCTGCTGCTCGGTGTATGAAGTAGTTTGTCGCTCCTGTGGCAGTACACATCGCTATGTGTGACACCGCAGGAACGAGGAACCTCACTTAACCTGCGGCCGGCCGCAGTGAGGAAGGAAGAAGGTGGGCGGGATGTTACGTCCCGCTCATCTCCGCCCTTCCGCTTTGATTGGGCGGCGGTTCGGTGACGCTACTGTGACGTCGCTGTGACGCTGAACGAACCGCCCTCTTAGAAAGGAGGCGGATCACCGGTCAAAGCAACGTCACAGAGCAGGTATGGCGTGTGCCGCTGCCATAGCGATAATGTTTGCTACGGCAGCGATCACCACATATCGGCCATACGATGGGGGCGGGTGCTATCACGCTCGACATCGCTAGCATCAGCTAGCGATGTCGCAGCGTGTAAAGCGGCCTTTAGGGTTAACGCTTTCCCTTTTAGGATACTGCGGATATCTTTACCTTTCAGCTGCTAATCATTATCCACTGCATGTGTCTTTATATACATGCATTATCCTTTGGTTTGTTGCTGGTGATAGATTATTTCTATACGGTCTAGGTCTAGGTCTAGATTGCAAGCGGTTGGCTTGTAATCTGTAAATACGTTGTTGCTTGTTGCTGTCGTTCTCCCAAAGTCATCTTGGAGATAAGTTGTTTGTTTGCTTTCCTTGGTTTTCTCTGTGTGTTTTTTTTTATGGCCCAATTCAGGGGCAGAGAGGGCCTAAAGGTACCGTCACACTAAGCAACATCGCTAGCAACATCGCTGCTGAGGCACAACTTGCTAGCGATGTTGCTGTGTGTGACATCCAGCAACAACCTGGCCCCTGCTGTGAGGTCGCTGGTTGTTGCTGAATGTCCTGGACCATTTTTTAGTTGTTGCTCTCCCGCTGTGAAGCACACATCGCTGTGTGTGACAGCGAGACAGCAACAACTAAATGTGCAGTGAGCAGGGAGCCAGCTTCTGCGGACGCTGGTAACCAATGTAAATATCGGGTAACCAAGAAGCCCTTTCCTTGGTTACCCGATATTTACCTTCGTTACCAGCGTTCGCCGCTCTCAGCTGTCAGTGCCGGCATAGGATCCCAGCACAGATAAAGGCCAACAGCTGACAGCTGGTATTCTCAGGCTGGGGATACCCCTGGTTATTGGGCATTCCCAGTGTAAAAATATTAGCTTGCACCCGCCCGAAATTGCCGTTTCCATTAGATGCGACAGTCCCACCATTTTTACCTGCTCCTCCCGATTGCCCTGGTGCAGTAACGATTAGGGTAATGAGGAGGTAAGGGCAGCCCACAGCTGCCACTAAGCCCTAGATTAGTAATGGGAGGTATCTGAGACCCCCCCATCACTAATCTGTAAGTGAATAGAAATAAACACAAACACTGGAATAATCCTTTACTTGGAATAAAAGACAAACGAAAAACCCTCTTTCACCACTTTAACCCCAAAATCACCCCTGCAGGTCCAACAAGCCACATGAGGTCCCACAATGCTTCCAGCTCTGGTACATCTGAAGCTCACAGCGAGCACCATAGAGCATGACTGCCCACTATGAGGTTCAAGGAGAGACTGAGCCACGATCAGCGGTAACGTCATCCAGGTTAGCCATGGCCACAGCTGGAGTCCTCCACCTGTGACCACAAATCACCTGAGTGATGTCACCGCTGATCGTGCGGCTCACTTTAGTCGCTGCCTGAATCTCACAGCGGGTGGTCATATTCTATGGCGCTCACTGTGAGCTTCAGATGTAGCAGTGCTGGATGCATCTTCGGACCTCGGGTGGATTACATCGGCCTGCAGGGGTGTTTTAGGCGTTAAAGCGGTGAAAGAGTATTTTTTTGTCTTTTATTTCAAATAAAGGATTTTTTGGGCGTTTGAATTTATTTACTTACAGATTAGTGATGGGGGGTCTCAGACACCTCTCATAACTAATCTAGGGCTTAGTGGCAGATGTGGGCTGCCATTAACTCCTTATTTCCCTGATTGCCACCACACCAGAGCAATGGGAAGAGTTGGGTTCCGTGCCAGAATTGGAATGGATGTGCCACTTCTGGGATGGCTGCGAGCTGTTATTGTTAGGCTGGAAAGGGCCAAATAACCATGGCCCTTCTCAGGCTATATCAGGCCTCAGTTATTTGCTGTACTTTGCCTGGTTTTTGAAAAATTGGGGGGACCCCTCTTTATTTTTTTTTTTTTTTAAATAAATCAAATAATTTAAAAGTGTGGTCTCCCCTCTATTTTTCATAACCAGCCAAGGTACAGCAGACAGCAGAGTGTTGCAGTTCACAGCTAATGCTGTTCCTGTGCTGGATATGAAAAATGGGGGGGGGGGCATTTAATTTTTAAAAAAAAAAAAATTAAAAAACAGTTAGCCAAGCTAGCTACCACTCTATCGAGCTATTGTGTTACTTTTTTCTGTTCAATTTTTTTCTGTATATCTATTCTAGCTATCTATCAATTATCCTATCATATTTTCGTTCTCCTTTAAAAAACGCAGCAAAACGTCTTGCGTTTTTTTGGCAACGTGCTGCGTTTCTGTGACCACAGGATAAAAAGATGCACTCAAGAAAAGATGCAACGTGTGCATGTAGCCTTACCTGACATCAGAGTGCGTTCTCTCTATTTATTTGTTTTTCACACACACAATTGTCGAGCTGAATTCCTGGCGCGGATCATATATGAATGTGTCCCCATGTTTTTGGGCAGAAATGTGAACACCCCATAAAGTATATAGCTACAACTTCTCTTTGTGAAAAGCGCAGATATAAAACCCATACCAGATAGACATCTAAATGAGGCAGCATGTTCCATGTGACAGGTCGGCTATATCATTGCTGTAAAGTACTCTGAACTTGAATCCTAAATACTCTTCATTGCTTTTATTCAACAGATGCTGCGATGGCCATATCCACCAGTGACTAAGTAAGAACTCTCTTTAAAGATGTTGTCCACTAGTAAGATAACCCCTTTACAATACTGTATTCTCCATTGTGAAACAAAGCTGTGTTTCCCAGGGTTATGGGGTACTCGGTCCCAGGCAGTGTACAAATGGGAAATGTCACTTTGGTGGCCATTGCCCGGTTCCGTGCCCTGGGTGCTTTTTGACAATTGGAATATTTACAGGGGATTGTTGAATAAAGTTCACACGTTACGCCACTTGCGGTGTTGCGGCTATAGGGAGGGAGCCGCCGCTGCACAATGTTCACTACTGGCGCTGGTGTTAATGGCAGCTTGGGTGTTAGGTCGTCCACAAGCAGGGCAGGCCCCAGAAGATAGGTGTTGCAGGTGTATGTTAAAAGAAGATAGGCCACAACGAGAGTTCAGTGTAACTGGTTCTTTTACTTACTGCAACCTGGTAACTAGTCTAGTCACCCGAGGCTGGTTGGTCTTAACCGCAGGTCTCTGTAGTCCCAGTGCCGGTTTAGTGACCTGGTGGCTTCTTTCCCTTGCACCCGTCTTTGGTTGGTGGGTCCCCGTATCGTAGAGCGGCTGGGGGTCCACTCCTGGTTGCCTTCTTCAGCAGTCTGTATGACGGTAGCGTGAATCCTGTGGGGTTGGAGTCTCTGGTCCTGTCCCCGGTTCTCCCGTTGCTACTGAGTCCCGAACTTCAAGGTCACTGAGGTCCTTGATGGTCCCCTCACTGTTCAGATTTTATCAGGTCTGGCAGGAGCTTTTGCCTGACCTAGGATTCTGTACCGCGTTGGTACGTAGTTTCGGGAGCACTCCACCGTAGTCCACCGGCAACTAACGTCCTGGGCCCTCAGGTCATCGTTCACTCCGGTGAGCCAGTCTACTCGCTTTCACGGTCACTCCTCGACTCTCTCCTCTTCCATCCACTTACAGTGCTGTCTACTGTACACTGAATACTGTCCACTGTCTGCCCCTCCCACCTGATTGTCTACTGGACTGGAGTGTCTCCACCTCTAGACGGTCATCCATTGGTCCGACCCTAGCCTTGTACCATTCTATGGGGGATAATTGGGAAAAAACAGGGATCATCTGGAGTGTTTGCTGTTACCGCCACTGGTCTTCTGGGTCCCTAGGGGGTAAGTCCTGCATCCTGGTGGGGATGCAGTACCGTGTAGCTCCCTGATGGCTTCAGGGGCGCTACAAAAACACCATATATTCACTTTCCATCAAGTGAGCGCTGCAGCCAATCAGCTGCTACTATTGGTCGCACCCTTTCAGATGTCGAAACTTCATTTGTAGGAAGCAAGAGCACAGCAGATCAGTGTGAGCCCCTGGAGATATGCCAGGACAGGGGATGAGTATACAGTGCTTATATTTTCAAGGAAGGAACATAATAGTATTTAATAAGGGATTTTGTAAGTGATGGATAACCACTTCAATGTTACAGTTGTAATAACTACTGATGAGCGAGTAGTGAAATACTCGGACTCGCTATACTCGTAACGAGTAGGTCCTAATACTGGGGTGCTTGTTACGAGTAGCAAGTCCAATGCAAGTCAATGGGAAATGCGAGTAATTGTCTGCTGGACCCTACAAAGCGGTCTGGGGGCAGTAAAATAAAAGAATACAGTTAATAGTAAACATTGTCATTATACTTACAGGTCCCGCGACGTGTCCTGCAGACTGTGTCTCCCGCCGCTTCCGCTTCCAAGTACGATCATCGCTGTGCCGCCAGGTAACCAAAGGACCCTCCGTGACGTCATAGCATGTGACCAGTCACGTGTGAATGTTGTATGATCTCATTGGCTAAAGACTGGTCACATGACTATGATGTCATCTAAGGTCCTGTAGTGCCAGCATGTTCGCCGGTAATTGGTGCTCGCCCGAGCATCTCAGTACACGGTATACTCGGTGAGCACTGTCTACTGGCGAGATGCTCAGGCACATGCTCGGCTCCCCCTCCCTGCATGTTGGCGCTGTTTACAGAGTCAGCCGACATGCAGGGATTGGCTGCCACAGTCTGTGAATAGCGGCACCGAGGATCAGGTGATCACCGTTGCTATAGTAACCCGCTCATTAGGTTACTGTGGCAAGGGTGGCAGCAGAGACGTCACCGCTTACCAACCCGAAGCCTCTGCTCACTCATTGAGTTATTAGACTGCACGGGGAGGAGCAGCGTCTTCATAGTTACATAGTTACTAAGGTTGAAAAAAGACCTATGTCCATCTAGTTCAACCTTCCTCCACCAGTTCTACATTTGGTCACTAAGTCATTTATAACCAACAATGTTGTGTGTAGTGAGGAAATCATCCAGCCCTTTTTTGAAAGCTGTTATAGTATCTGTCATTACTACCTCTTGTGGTAGGGTATTCCACAGTCTGACTGCTCTAACTGTAAAGAACCCTTTCCTATTTAGCTGTCGGAATCGCTTTTCTTCCACTCGCAGTGAGTGCCCCCTGGTCCTTAGTATTGTCTTCGGAAGAAATAAGTCATGTGCCAGTCCTTTATATTGACCACACATATATTTATACATATAAATGAGATCTCCTCTGAGACGTCTTTTTTCTAAGCTAAACATATCTAACTTTTTCAACCTGTCATCATATGGGAAGCCTTCCATTCCTTGTAATAATCTAGTTGCCTGCCTTTGAACTGACTCTAACTTCTGAATGTCCTTTTTAAAATGTGGAGTCCAAAACTGACTGCATTCTGATATAGCAGAGCTAGATGGGTTGAAGAAGATAGAAGACCAGGATCGTGGAGGGGTGAGAGGGAGTAATAAAGATGTCCCTAAGTGTGTCTGTGTATTTATTTCTAATAAAGTATTTTTTCTTTGTATTATGTCTTTTTTTTAACTCTTTATTGGAGATTCTTAATGGCCTGTTCAAACTTGGCCTGACATTAAGAATCTCGGGCTTTATACCAGCTGCTAAAACAAAGCTGGTATTAACCCCTTATTACTCAGCATGCCACCTGGCACCAGGACCGCCTGAAGAGTTGGATACAGCGCCAGAAGATGGGGCAGGTGCTGACTGCAATTTGAAGCGGGGGGACCCAAAAAGATTGGGCCACCCTGCGCTGCGAATTCCAGTCCCCTATTGCCTAGTTGTACCTGGCTGGATACAAAAATTGGGCAAAGCAAACGTTGTTTTTTTTTTTTTAATTATTTCATTAAATAATTAAAAAAAGGGCTTCCCTATATTTTTGGTTCCCAGTCGGGTACAAATAGGCAGCTGGGGGTTGGGGGCAGCCCGTATCTGCCTGCTTTACCTGGCTAGCATACAAAAATATGGCAAAGCCCATGTCATTGTTTTTTTCAGCTTTTTGGCTCGTTCAGCGGCCCTGGTGGCGGTGGCATGCTGGGTAATAAAGTGGTTAATACCAGCTTTGTATTCTCAGATAGTACAAAGCCCCGAAATTCATTGTGTCACGCCAAATTAGACATGGCCACCATGAATTTCTAGTAAACAGTAAAAGAAAAACATAACGCAGAGAAAGTTAGTTTGTTTTATTAGAAATAAAACAGAAAAACAAAATTTAGAAACGCCATCTTTATTATAAAAAATCCGTAGTCCACAGGTACAGCAATGTCACCTCTGCTTCATCACTCTGTACAGACAGTCTATACAGTGTGAGAAGCAGAGAGCGCAATGATCAATGTCCACTCTGCTACATCACTCTGTACAGCAGCGGCTATACAGAGTTACATGCAGGCTGACACTGAGGCCGGAGTTCCATTTACATGTGATTCGTGCAGTCTTGCATCGGCATCACCCCGAACTGACTGACACTCTCCAGACATGGACAAAAAGACTGACTGTACTCACCAAACTGACGCGTGAACAGAACATAACTGAACATGACATAAAATACAAAAAAGTACCGGGTGATGCCGATGGGACACTAGCACAGTGACAGTCAAAGTTCAGTTACCAGGACCTTCGAGAGGTCATAGTCATGTGACCAGTCTGTAGCCAATGTGGTAATACAGCATTCACATGTGACTGAGTCACATGGCTTTGATGTTATTGAAGGTCCTTCAGTAGTTAGTGCTGGTTACCGAGCGGCACAGCAGTGATCGGATGGACGCGGAAGCAGAAGCGCTGGAAGACAGTCTGCAGGACGCGTCGCGGGATCTGTCATGATCATATTTTTTTTAATCATGTGCTTGATCTATCTTTATAGTTCGGGATCGCCCATCCCTACTCGCTACTCCTAACGAGTAATTACAAGGATACTCGCGGAGTAACGAGTAGCCCGAATACCGTACTATTTGGCGAGTATAAAGTAGTAACGAGTATACTCGCTCATCCCTAGTAATAACCAATCTACAAATCCTGAGAAATACGTCATGTGAAGCTTTCTATTTCGTTACTGCTACATTTACTATATACAGTGGAGCTCTTCCAATGACAGGGTGACCTTCTACACTAAAGGGTACAGTTCCACTTGTGGAGAGCTTTCGATGCGAGAGCATCAGAAGCGATATGCTAATGAGCCGAGGGTCATGTGACTGTGATGATCGGGTCACAGGTGCGGAGAAGAGGAGGAAGTTCTTTCTTCTTCTCCTCCACTGCCTGTCTCTGCGTACATCGCACTGCAGTTGGATGACATGTAAGTTTCACACACTCCCATAGACTCATATGGGGGTGCGTGAGCAGAGAATCGATGCCAAACACAGCATGCTATGATTCATTTCTCAGAACGCTATGTCTTGAGAAAAGAATTGAAAATGGACTCTGCGACATAGTTTTGCACTGGTGTGAGTGCAATCTGATGTTTTATCGGATTGCACTCATCTGTGGCAAGTGAAATCGTACCCAAACCCAGACTTGCCCTCTTCAGGGCCAAGGCGTGTACAATGAGCTGAGAGAAGCAGGATCAAGCTGTGCTGTGGGCTAATTAAAACCGTCCTATGACAGTTTGGAGGGGAAACAAGGGAGGTGCACCCCAAAATGTACAGTGCAAACTTGAACAAGCAAATGCAGCATCAAAAACACAATAAACACGTATGGTAAAACACACACAAAATACGCAAGTAGCCTATTTTACAGAATAAGTGCAGAACTGGTGCAGAAATTTTGCAACATGATAAATTCAGCAAAGGTTGACCGTGGTAACGCAGCCCCTCTCCCCCTAAGGAAGCCAATGTGAAACGCATGTCGCACTATTAATGCATACATGGACATATTTTATGGCTAAGCACTTTTCACTTTATTTGTATGTGGTCACTTTATACTGCTGTCTTTGCATATCTATATATATAATTGCCTTATTCTGTCTGTCTGTCTGTCTGTCTGTCTGTCTATCTGTCTGTCTGTCTGTCATGCTCCGAAATTGTGTCCTTACGGTGACACAAAGCTGATTGGCCGCTGGGCTCGCCATGGCCCCGCCCCCCCCACGGATTGGCCTCTCGCCCCGGCTCTCTGCAGGCCCCGCCCCCCTCACGCAATGCACGCTCGCTGTGGCCCAACTGACACGGGGCTCCGATTCCCAGGTGAGTACACACACACATCAGATCACACTCACTCTCACACACACCTCACACATCACATCCACACATCACAACATCCTGGGATATCGCTTGCTTCTACACCGGCTCCGTCAGGATCCCGGCAGCGCCAGACATAACCTTGCGATGCTGGGATCTTAACGGAGGCCGTGAAAGCTGGTAACCATTATACACATCGGGTAACTAAGGTCCCTTAGTTACCCGATGTGTATCATAGTTACCAGTGTACACCGGCTCACACTCACTCTCACACACACCTCACACACACATCACATCGCATCCACACATCAAGGTCCTGCAGCTGCGGAACATACATAACATAACAGCACACACACACACACAAATCAGATCACACTCACACACACACATCACATCGCATCCAAATACTCACAACATCCTGGGATATCGCTTGCTTCTCGGCGGCGATATTGTGCTGTGAGCTTCCAGGACCTGACGGAGGATCACATGGCCAGAAGCATGTGATATCCCCGGATGTTGTGAGTATCAGCGCGTATGTGCAATATCGTCAGTGTCTGTGTGTGTGAGTGTATGCGATCGGGTGTGTGTGAGTGGATGCGATCGGTTGTGTGTGTGAGTGGATGCGATCGGTTGTGTGTGTGAGTGGATGCGATCGGTTGTGTGTGTGAGTGGATGCGATCGGTTGTGTGGGTGAGTGGATGCGATCGGTTGTGTGGGTGAGTGGATGCGATCGGGTGTGGGTGAGTGTCGGCAGAGGAGCACGGCGTGCTGGAGGAGGCTGGGAGCAGAGAGGCTGATCTTGGGGAAGGCTGGGAGGGGGAGGCTGATGCTGAAGGAGGCTGGAAGGAGAGAGGATGAGCAAACGTGCTCCATCCGCCATACTGCGCACTCCCCATCGTGCTGCATCCCCCATGCTGCGCACTCCCAAACGTGGTCCATCCGCCATGCTGCGCACTCCCAAACGTGGTCCATCCGCCATGCTGCGCACTCCCAAACGTGGTCCATCTGCCATGCTGCGCACTCCCAAATGTGCTCCATCCGCCATACTGCGCACTCCCAAACGTGCTCCATCCGCCATACTGCGCACTCCCCATCGTGCACCATCCGGCATGCTGCGCACTCCCAAGCGGATGGAGCATGATGGGGGGTGCGCAGCATGGCGGATGGAGCACGTTTGGGAGTGCGCAGCATGGCGGATGGAGCACGTTTGGGAGTGCGCAGCATGACGGATGGAGCACATTTGGGAGTGCGCAGCATGACGGATGGAGCACGTTTGGGAGTGCGCAGCATGCCGGATGGTGCACGATGGGGAGTGCGCAGTATGGCGGATGGAGCACGTTTGGGAGTGCGCAGTATGGCGGATGGAGCACGTTTGGGAGTGCGCAGCATGGCGGATGGAGCACGTTTGGGAGTGCGCAGCATGGCGGATGGACCACGTTTGGGAGTGCGCAGCATGCCGGATGGAGCACGTTTGGGAGTGCGCAGCATGGCGGATGGAGCACGTTTGGGAGTGCGCAGCATGGCGGATGGAGCACGTTTGGGAGTGCGCAGCATGGCGGATGGAGCACGTTTGGGAGTGCGCAGCATGCCGGATGGTGCACGATGGGGAGTGCGCAGTATGGCGGATGGAGCACGTTTGGGAGTGCGCAGCATGGCGGATGGAGCACGTTTGGGAGTGCGCAGCATGGCGGATGGAGCACGTTTGGGAGTGCGCAGCATGGCGGATGGACCACGTTTGGGAGTGCGCAGCATGGCGGATGGAGCACGTTTGGGAGTGCGCAGCATGGCGGATGGAGCACGTTTGGGAGTGCGCAGCATGGCGGGTGGAGCATGTTTGGGAGTGCGCAGCATGGCGGATGGAGCATGATAGGGGGTGCGCAGCATGGCGGATGGAGCACGTTTGGGAGTGCGCAGCATGGCGGATGGAGCACGTTTGGGAGTGTGCAGCATGGCGGATAGAGCACGATGGGGAGTGCGCAGCATGGCGGATGGAGCACGTTTGGGAGTGCGCAGCATGGGGGATGCAGCACGATGGGGAGTGCGCAGTATGGCGGATGGAGCACGTTTGGGAGTGCGCAGCATGGCGGATGGACCACGTTTGGGAGTGCGCAGCATGGCGGATGGAGCACGTTTGGGAGTGCGCAGCATGGGGGATGCAGCACGATGGGGGGTGCGCAGCATGGGGGATGGAGCACGATGGGAGGTGCACACCTCCCCCCAACACACACACACACGCGCACTGCACAACACACACACACTAGGAATCACAAACAACGCCCTACACAGACACCCACACACACAGACAACGCTGCACACACAAATATACGCACATACTGCACAACACACACATTGCTCAAAACATACCTCCCCCCAAAACACACCACACCCACACAAACCGCACAACACACACACACACACAACGCTACAGACACACAGCGCTCCACAAACAACGCAACACACGCAACACACATACAACACCGCTCTCACCCCCCGCGACACTCAGAACATGTACAGCGCCCTACACAAACACTTGGTAACTACACACAACAACATCTATATATATATATATATATATATATAACAAAAATCATACATGAACTACACAATACGTAAATTCTAGAATACCCGATGCGTAGAATCGGGCCACCTTCTAGTTCTCTCTATAACACTCTTTTCTAAACATGAATCTCCTTCAGATTGAAATAGGGGGTGACTAATATATCAGCTCCTGTGGGGGCCACCTAGTGGTCACACAACATTACTACTTTTCTCATGAAAGTTCTTTTTTTTTTCCAGTCAGCATTTTGTAACCATGTCAATAGTTATATACTGCAGACTCAATATCTGTTGACAGTATTTTTTGCCTTGGTGCAGTCTTATTTTGATCCCTCAGCAGTGACCCACTACTACTTTATATTATCATTTTTTGCCTATTTTTAGAAACTGTTAAATAAAAATGTTTACTTTTCTATATAGATAGGCTTGTATCAATACATTATCTTTTAGGGGTCAATTGCTCCATATTTAGTGATGGGCGAACGCCTCGATGTTCATGTTGAGGAGACTCGCCAGAACGATTTGTAAAGTTCTAGTTCGGGTTCTGAGAATGCGAACTTGCGTCCGAACACTGAACTTGGACTTTATAGTCATGTGATGGGGGGAGGGGCTGTAAAATACCAAGGTTACTTACCGGTAGCCGTTTTTTCCAGAACCCATGACAGCACCATGTGAGAGAGGGATCTGCCCAGCGAGGACAGGAAACCATTCTGAAATAAAAGGACGGTACCTTTCCCTTTCTTCAGGTGGTTTATCGAGAATGAGAGGACCTCCAACAATTGTTAGAACTTAACTCAGTCACCAACTATAACACATACATGCACACCCAAAACAGTGCACACCAAGGGTGAGAAAGGGGGGGATTATATGGGTGATGTCATGGGTTCTGGAAAAAACAGCTACCGGTAAGTAACCTTGGTGTTTTCCCTTCACCCTTTATAGCACCACTTGAGAGATTTTCAGAGAATAACTTATTAGAGAGGGACCACAGCCTCAAGCACCCTTCTACCAAACGAGAGGTCAGCCGAGGAGGATAGGTCCAACCGATAGTGTCGGAAAAAAGTAGACTGTGTGGACCAGGTAGCGGCCCTGGTCAATAGATACCTGCGCTCTCCCAGTCCAGGAGGTCAATACTGCTCTGGTGGAATGTGCCCATATGTCATCAGGGATGGCAGCACCACTAGATGAGTAGGGCAAAGCAATGGCTTCTTTAATCCACCTAGAGATAGTACTCTTTGACACCCCAAAACCTTTCCTACTACTCTGAAAGGCTATAAATAAAGATTGTGTTTTCCTCACATTATAAGTCACTGATATGTAATGTAGTAGGGCTCTCCTAACATCTAACGTATGGATTCTGCATTCCCCTGGATTTGTGGGATGGCAGCAAAAGGAGGGCAGAACTATTTTCCTGAGTCCTATGGAATCTGGAGGGGACCTTTGGGAGATAGGGTTTTATTAAACCCTGATCCAGCCTATCATCGAATATCTGGGTATAGGGATGAACTGCCGATAAGGCTTGTAAGTCACTGACCCTACGAGCTGACGTCAAGGCAACTAACAAAATTGTTGTCTTTAATGTTAACTACTTCAGTGAGATTTCGGCAATGGGCTCAAAGGGATGACCTGTGAGTGCGTCCAAAACTAAATTAAGATCCCAAGGTGGAACCTTAGGTATGACTAATGGTCTAGTCCTATCGCAAGCTTTAATGAACCTTTTAACACATTGGTTGGTTGCCAGGTTACAATTGTATAGGGTCCCTAAGGCAGAAACATGAACCTTTAGAGTGTTTACCGCTAGCTCTAGGTCAAAACCCTTCCGCAGGAATTCTAAAATGCATAGAATAGCAGCCTATGTACCTAAGGGTCTATTTGCTAATGTAAAGAATTTGTGCCACACTCTCTCAGATTTTTGTGGTAACCGGCTTTCGGCTCTTCAGTAATTTAGAGACTAGGTTAGAGGAGAACCCCTTGTGCATCAGCAATGACCTCTCAAGTTCCATGCTGTTAAATGGAACCCCTTCTCCTGTGCGTGGAATACTGGTCCCTGCACTAAAAGGTTCGGAATCTCCGGCAGAACCCATGGATCCGTGACCGACATTGTCCTCAGGAGAGAAAACCATGGCCTCTTGGGCCAGAAGGGGGCGTTGAGAAGGATTCTTGCCTGATCTTCCCTAATTTTCTGTATAACTGTCGTAGCATGACAATCTGGGGAAAGGCATAGGCCAGCTTGAAAGTCCATGGAACCTGAAGTGTATCTACAGCGTAGGGCTAGTCTGCCGGTTTTCGAGAACAGAACTGGTCTACCTGCCTGTTTAGCCTGGTGGCAAACAGGTCATTCTGCGGTGTTCCCCACAGAGTCACTATCTGCTGAAAGATCCGTGGATTCAAGGACCATTCTCCTCGTCGCAATTAATGGCGAATGAGGTAGTCTGCCGTAGTATTGAGAAGACCTCTTATGAGCAGAGATGAGACGGAGAGGAGATTCTGCTCCACCCAGTGAAAAAGACTGTAGGATGCTTGCATGAGATGGAGACCTTGTGCCCCCTTGATGGTTTATGTATGAGACTGTGGATTGATTGTCCGACATTACTCGAACATGTTGCCCCTGGAGGAGGGGAAAAAGGATTTCAGTGCTTATTCCACTTCCCATAGCTCCTTGAGGTTTAAGGGCTGAGCTGTTTCCTGTGCCGACCCAGAGTCCTGGGATATCTGTTTGTGGAGGTGAGCTCCCCAGCTGGACTAGCTGGCATCGGTAGTAACCACTTTCTGATCCTGCGGAAGCCATAGAGCACCCACGGACAAGTTGTTTATGGATATCCACCAAAGCAGGGAATTCTTGACTGCCAAGAATAGAGTGACTTCCCCTTCCAAATGTTCTCCTAATGCTTTTTGGGCAGACAGGATTTGCCATTGGAGATACCTCGAGTGGATCTGGACCCACGGAACCGCCGGGAAGCAGGATGTCATAGTTTCTAACAGAGACATAGCTTTTCTTAGAGACATTTTGGGATGGCGTATTGCTTCCAGGGCCAACTCCAACACCTTCAGTATTTTCTCTGCTAGCAAAAGGCATAACTGACGCCCTGAGTCTAGTGTCAAACCGAGAATTGTTTGAATCATAACTGGTTCTAATTTCGATTTTTCGAGATTCACAATCCATCCTAGTTTTTTCAGAACCATCGGTGGGCACTGCAGGTGTTCTGCACATTGTTGTTTGGAGTTGCCAATCACCAGGAAGTCATCTAGATAGGGAACGAGCAGCACATTCTGGATTCACAAGTGAGCCGTCATCTCCGCTACTATTTCTTCAGCGCTCTATTGGGAGACCCAGACGATTGGGGTATAGCTACTGCCTCCGGAGGCCACACAAAGCACTACACTAAAAAGTGCAAGGCCCCTCCCCTTCTGGCTATACCCCCCCGTGGTATCACGGGTTCTCCAGTTTTCAAGCTTTGTGCGAAGGAGGTCAGACATCCATGCATAGCTCCACAGATTTTAGTCAGCAGTAGCTGCTGACTATTTCGGATGGAAGAAAAGAGGGCCCATATAGGGCCCCCAGCATGCTCCCTTCTCACCCGTTGATGGTGTTGTAAGGTTGAGGTACCTATTGCTGGTACGGAGGCTGGAGCCCACATGCTGTTTTCCTTCCACATCCCCCTGAGGGGCTCTGAGGAAGTGGGATCCTGCCGGCCTCAAAGCTCTGACGCCGGGCTCCATCCACAGACCCATTTGAACCTGCTGGATACGGAGCTGGAGTACCGTTCAGGGACATGGCCCTGCACCATTACAGGTACTCTGTGTCCCCGTACACACAGGCACAGCACACTCCAGACTTGCTGGGTGTGCTAGTGCGCCGGGGACAGTAAAGGGTTACAGTCACTGCAGCTTTGCTGAGTGACTTTGTGTATTGGGAACTACCGCGCCGGACGCTCCGGGAGCGGCGGCGCGGCTGGGACTTGTAGTTCGCCGGGGACTGGGCGCCGACCGCGCTTTTACGGCGGCGGCGCTTATAAATCCAGTCCCCGGCTTCTGCGGCCTAGTGCCGCTTCGTTCCCGCCCCCTCCCTGTCACTCAGGGAAGGGGACAGACGCTGAGCAATCAGCAGCGCCGAGGGCTGGAGCCTTATTTACATGCTCCAGCCCTCTCACTGCACACTGTCGGACGCCGGATTCCCGCTCTGACTTGGGGCACGCCCACGGCCCGCCCCTCCTCACACGAGCTGGGGAAGACGCCGGCAGCCATTACTGCAGTCCGAGCTCGGACTTTCGGCAACCAGGCAGGACGGTGGCGACCATACACCCGCTTATAGGCGGGCGGTAAGCGGCACACATAGTGCTGACCCCAATATATACTGCAGTGTGTACATGTGTATTTTAACTGCATAGGTCGCTATATGCCCGCTTGGAGAGCGACACATCAGCAGCAGGAAAGCAGGTGTGCTAAGGCACAGGCTTTCTAGGCTGCTTGTATTGCACGTACTGAAGTGTTCATTTGTGTTTATGCTTGTATGCTATACACTGCACTGTACAGTCGCTAGTCTTAGCTATATTCTCCTGGAATGGCTAGACTACAGCAGCAGAAAACCAAGGGTGCTGGGGCACAGGTTTTTTTCTATGCTGCTTGTATTGCATGGGCTGCAGTGGGCATTTGTACTTGTGCTTGTATGCTATACATTGCACTGTATGGTCACTCTTCTGGGCTATATTCCCCTAGATGACTAGTCTACAGCAGCAGAAGAGCAGAGGTGCCAGGGCACAGGCTTCTATGCTGCTTGTATTGCTTGTGCTGCAGTGTTCATTTGTACTTTATGCTTGTATGCTATACATTGCACTGTACGGTCACCAATCTTGGCTATATACTTCTAGATGGCTAGTCGGCAGCGGCAAAAAAGCAACACAGATTTTCAGTGCTGTTTTTACTACATGGGATGCTGTTCATGACACCGTCCCATTGTGTGCATGCTCCCCTGTAGCACTTCGTCTGCCGGGGTCTCTAGCACTTCGTCTGCCGGGGTCTCTACTAGTCGTGGCCAAAGAAACCACCTGTCATCCCTGTCCAAGGACAGGGACGGAGTTGCAGTTTCGACAGATATATTGTCATAAGATAGAGACTTGCAGTCCAGACAGGCCATGGGCAATCTTCCTGACCAACCTCATTTGGAACGGGGGGGTCCCAGGAGGACTCTCTGTATGATAAGGCAGCTCTCCAGGACTTTGATCCTGACATCGCTATCAATCCGGATACACCGGATGGTAACGCCATACGGAATGATCCTATAGCGTCCATCAACGGAAGGTTGGATCTTTCTCCCTCAGCTCCCCCAGTGGAGGAGTCAGCTTCACAGCAGGAGAAGTCCCTTTTCAGTATCTCAAACGGATATTGAGTATTTTTCTGGCCACGCTGACTTCAGAGAAGCAGTCCAGAAACACCACGCTTACCAGATAAGCGTCTTCTCCAAACGTTTTTAAGATACACGTTATCCCTTTTCCCCTGACGTGGTCAAGCGCTGGACCCAGGGTCCAAAGGTGGATTCTCCAATCTCCAGGCTTGCGTCTAGAGCCATAGTTGCACTGGAGATGGGGCTTCACTTAAAGATGCCATTCACAGACAGATGGACTCTGGTTGAAATCTGTCTAGGAGGCTATCGGCGTGTCGGTTGCTCCGGCATTCACAGCCGTATAGGCAACCTAACCTTTTCAGCTGTTCTTGCGCAGCTGGCCTTGAGCACATGTACATCTGTACCGCAGAGGCGTCCGTAACTCCGCAATGTCTGCACTGCGACTTACCCTATTAATGCTGTCCTAAAAGTACAGTCGAGGTTTCGGTCCTTCCCAAGCTCGGGCAGGTCCCAATTGTCCTCGTGCAAAAGGGCTACAAAACCTCAGACGGGCTCAGATTCCGGCCGGGCTCAATCACGCCCAAGGAAGGCAGCCGGAGGAACCGCTACCAAGGCGGTCTCCTCATGACTCTCAGCTCTCTCTCTCTCTCCGCATCCGCGGTTGATGGCAGACTCCCCCGCCTTTGGCGACATTTAGCTGCCACAGGTCACAGACCGGTGGGTGACGGACATTGTGCTCACGTGCACAGGACAGTGTTCTGTTCTCGTCCTCCGACTCCATTCTTCAGAACGGCCCCACCTCCCCACCGAGCAGATGCCCTGCTGCAGGCGGTGGACGCTCTACGAGCAGAAGGAGTGGTGATCCCTGTCCCCCCTCAGGAACGAGGGCGAGGGTTTGTACTCCAATCTCTTTGTGGCTCCAAAAAAGGACGGCTCATTCCGTCCTGTTCTGGACCTAAAACTGCTCAATAAGCATGCGAACGCCAGGCGGTTCCGGATGGAATCCCTCCGATCCGTCATTACCTCAATGTCTCGAGGAGACTTCCTTGCCTCAACAGACATCAAAGATGCCTATCTCCACGTGCCAATTGCTACGGAGCACCAACGTTTTCTACGTTTTGTGATAGGAGACGACCATCTTCAGTTCGTAGCTCTGCCATTCGGTCTGGCGACAGCCCCACGGGTGTTCACCAAGGTCATGGCAGCAGTGGTAGCAGTCTTGCACTCTCAGGGACACCCGGTGATCCCTTACTTGGACGATCTACTCGTCAAAGCACCCTCCCTCGAGGCATGACAACGCAGCCTGAATGTTGCGCTGGAGACTCTCCAGACTTTCGGGTGGATCATCAATTTGGCAAGGTCAAATCGGTCACCGACTCAATCACTAACGTATCTCGGCATGGAGTTCACACTCTATCAGCGATAGTGAAGCTTCCGCTGAACAAGCAGCGTTCACTGCAAACAGAGGTGCAGTCTCTCCTTCAAGGCCAGTCGCACCCCTTAAGGCGCCTCATGCACTTCCTAGGGAAGATGGTGGCAGCCATGGAGGCAGTTCCCTTTGCGCAGTTTCATCTGCGCCAACTGCAAGGGGACATTCTCCGCCAATGGGACGGGCAGTCAACCTCCCTGGACAGGAAAGTCTCCCTTTCCCAGACGGCCAAGGACTCTCTGCAATGGTGGCTTATTCCCACCTCATTGTCACAGTGAAGATCCTTCCTACCCCCATCCTGGGCAGTGGTCACGACAGATACGAGTCTGTCAGGGTGGGGAGCAGTTTGTCTCCGCCACAGGGCTCAGGGGACGTGGACTCAGCAGGAGTCCACCTTTCAGATCAATGTTCTGGAAATCGGGGCAGGGTATCTTACCCTACTAGCTTTCCAGCAGTGGCTAGAAAGAGAGCAGATCCGAATCCAGTCGGACAACTCCACAGCGGTGGCATACATCAACCACCAAGGAGGGACGCGCAGTCGGCAAGCCTTCCAGGAAGTCCGGCGAATCCTCATGTGGGTGGAGGACACAGCATCCACCATATCCGCAGTTCACATCCCGGGCGTAGAAAACTGGGAAGCAGACTTCCTCAGTCGCCAGGGTATGGACGCAGGGGAATGGTCCCTTCACCCGGACGTGTTTCAGGAAATCTGTCGCCGCTGGGGGGTGCCGGACGTCGACCTAATGGCGTCTCGGCACAACAACAAGGTCCCGGCATTTATGGCACGATCGCGCGATCACAGAGCTCTGGCGGCAGACGCCTTAGTGCAAGATTGGTCGCAGTTCCGGCTCACATATGTGTTTACACCTCTGGCACTCTTGCCCAGAGTACTGCGCAAAAAATCAGATCCGATTGCAGCCGCGTCATACTCGTCGCCCCAGACTGGCCGAGGAGATCGTGGTACCCGGATCTGTGGCATCTCACGGTCGGCCGACCGTGGTCACTACCAGGCTGGCCAGACTTACTGTCCCAAGGGCCGTTTTTCCATCGGAATTCTGCGGCCCTGAACCTGACTGTGTGGCCATTGAGTCCTGGATCCTAGCGTCTTCAGGATTATCCCAAGGGGTCGTTGCCACCATGAAACAGGCTAGGAAGTCCACCTCTGCTAAGATCTACCACAGAACGTGGAAGATTTTCTTAACCTGGTGCTCGGCTCAGGGAGTGTCTCCCTGGCCATTTGCATTGCCTACTTTTCTTTCCTTCCTGCAATCGGGGTTAGAAAAGGGCTTGTCGCTCGGCTTCCTTAAGGGGGAAGTCTCGGCACTATCCGTGTTTTTTTCAGAAGCGTCTAGCACGTCTTTCTAAGGTGCGCACGTTCCTACAGGGGGTCTGTCATATCGTACCCCCGTACAAGCGGCCGTTAGATCCATGGGATCTCAACAGGGTATTAGTTGCTCTCCAGAAGCCGCCTTTCGAGCCTCTGAAGGAAGTTTCCTTTCTCGCCTGTCACAGAAGGTGGCGTTTCTCGTTGCGATCACATCGCTTCGGCGAGTGTCTGAGCTGGCAGCTCTGTCATCCAAGGCTCCCTTCCTGGTGTTCCACCAGGACAAGGTAGTGCTGCGCCCCATTCCGGAGTTTCTCCCTAAGGTCGTATCCTCATTTCATCTTAATCAGGATATATCCTTGCCTTCCTTTTGTCCTCATCCGGTTCACCGGTATGAAAAGGACTTACGTTTGTTAGATCTGGTGAGAGCACTCAGACTCTACATTTCCCGCACGGCACCCATGCGCCGTTCCGATGCACTTTTTGTCCTTGTCGCTGGTCCGCGCAAGGGGTTGCAGGCTTCTAAAGCCACCCTGGCTCGATGGATCAAAGAACCAATTCTAGAGGCCTACCGTTCTGCGGGGCTTCCGGTTCCTTCAGGGCTAAAAGCCCACTCAACCAGAGCCGTGGGTGCGTCCTGGGCATTACGACACCAGGCTTCGGCTCAACAAGTGTACCAGGCAGCTACCTGGTCCAGTCTGCACATTTTCACCAAGCATTATCAGGTGCATACCTATGCTTCGGCGGATGCCAGCTTAGGTAGAAGAGTCCTGCAGGCGGCAGTGACACCCCCGTAGGGGAGGGCTGTTTTGCAGCCCTAACATGAGGTATTTCTTTACCCACCCAGGGACAGCTTTTGGACGTCCCAATCATCTGGGTCTCCCAATAGAGCGCTGAAGAAGAAGGGAATTTTGTTACTTACCGTAAATTCCTTTTCTTCTAGCTCTTATTGGGAGACCCAGCACCCGCCCTGTTGTCCTTCGGGATGTTTTTGTTGTTTGCGGGTACACATGTTGTTCATGTTGAACGGTTTTTCAGTTCTCCGATGTTACTCGGAGTTAATTTGTTTAAACCAGTTATTGGCTTTCCTCCTTCTTGCTTTGGCACTAAAACTGGAGAACCCGTGATACCACGGGGGGGTATAGCCAGAAGGGGAGGGGCCTTGCACTTTTTAGTGTAGTGCTTTGTGTGGCCTCCGGAGGCAGTAGCTATACCCCAATCGTCTGGGTCTCCCAATAAGAGCTAGAAGAAAAGGAATTTACGGTAAGTAACAAAATTCCCTTCTTTTGTGAAAATCCTTGGGGCGATAGACAGCCCGAAAGGAAGCACTGTGAACTGAAAATGACAAAGTCTGTTTAGGATAAAAAGCGCCACTCAGAGAAACCGTTGGTATTTTCGATGGATGGGGACATGGTAATATATATCCTTGAGATCTATCACTGCCATGTAACAGTTGCGAAAAAACAGCTTTATAGCTGACTGAACGGATTCCTTCTTGAATGGATAATTCTGAATAAATCAGTTGAGATTTTTGAGGTTGATTATGGTTCAGAAATAACCATCTGTTTTTTTTATGAGAAAAAGGGTAGAATCCTTTCCCTCTTTCTGAAAGTGGAACCTCACAAAGGACTTGCTTGCCCAGTAATCCCATGATTTCCGATTCCAGAGCTTGCTGTTCTTCCAGTGATTTCCGAAGATGCGTTATGATGAAATGCTGTGGGGGTTCAAAGAGAAATTGCAACTTGAGACCGTCCTTTGATATAGCCCGCACATAAGTGTTTGAGGAAATACCTACCCATGCTCACAGAAAATGAGAAAGGCGTCCCCCTACTTGTAGCCTGGCATCATTGAGATGACTTCTTTAAGGAAGCGGCGGAACCACCGAACATGAATCATGACTCTCGTCTAGGCTTGTGTTTCCATTTTCGATTATCCGGAGGGTTGCCCCTTCTGAATCTTCGTCTCCGAAAGGAAGGACGAGAAGAGCCTGAGTGGAACCTAGGGAAGGACTTCTTGTTATCCGATGCTCTCTGTAGTGCATCTTATAGCTGTTTGCCGAAAAGGAGCTGATCATCACATGGTACTGTACACAATTTATGTTTGGTTTGCAGGTCCCCGGACAACCCTTCAACCATAATGCCCTTCTGGCCGAAATACATAATCCTGCAGAACGGGCTCCCAGCCTTATATCGTCAGCTAATGAGTCGGCAAGGAATGCCACCGCTCCTTGCAGTAGTGGTAATTTAGAAAGAATTTGCTCCTGAGGAGTTATATCTTTCAGCTGATCTCCAAGTTGTTGTAGCCAGATCATTAACCCCTTCACGACCTTTGACGGATCTAGCCGTCATGGTGCCCTGGTACTTAAAGACCCATGACGGCTAGATCCGTCATGGCGAAATCGCGGCCCCGGAGCACCGGGCACCGCGATCGGTTTTAAAAAACTGTAGATTCGGGAAGGAGAGGACTTGTACCTGACCTCAGGAGGGGTGGTGTCTCCTTCCCGGACCTACGGAGGCTGTGATTGGCTGAACGGCGTTCGTCAGCCAATCACAGCCAGTGTTATGTTTCAGCCATTGAAAATGGCTGAAGCATTGAAATCCAGCTTTGTCAGTGCAGCTGCAGCACTGGCCATTGGCTGGAGCTCAGTGAGCTTTACTGCACCCGCCCCCAGCTCTGATTGGAGAGATCGGCCTTGTGACCGATTTCTCCAAGCAGCACCGTGCCTCTGGAACCGGGTGAGCTCGCTGTAGGAGATCGCTCTCCTTAGCTTCTCCCTCCGTGGAATCTGAGGAGAGCGATCCCTGCGGGCGCCCATCTGTGAGTCACAGCCCCCGATCCACCGCTGCCCTGCTCCATGTGTTTCGCCCCTGCTCTCCCGCTGCGCCCCTGCGCCAACTGCGCTGCGCCCCTGCACCAACATCTGCCGCTCCACTCTCCCCATCAGCCGCTCCATCGCCCCTGCATCAGCCGCCACACTCTCCCCATCAGCCGCTCCACCGCCCCTGCATAAGCCGCCACACTCTCCCCATCAGCCGCCGCACTCTCCCCATCAGCCGCTCCACCGCCCCTGCATCAGCCGCCGCACTCTCCCCATCAGCTGCTCCACCGCCCCTGCATCAGCCGCCGCACTCTCCCCATCAGCTGCTCCACCGCCCCTGCATCTGCCGCCGCACTCTCCCCATCTGCCGCCGCACTCTCCCAATCAGCCACAGTTCTCTCCCCATCTGCCGCTGCGCCCCTGCATCAGCCACCTCACTCCCCCATCAGCCTCTGCGCCCCTGCATCTGCCACCTCACTCCCCAATCAGCCTCTGCGCCCCTGCATCTGCCACCTCACTCCCCAATCAGCCTCTGCGCCCTTGCATCTGCCACCTCACTCCCCCATCAGCCTCTGCCCCCTCCCTGATCTGCTGCCTGCTCTCTCTCATCCCCTTAATCCTCTGCCCCCTCCCCCCCTTCCGGATCTGCTGCAATCCTGCTGCCTAGATCCATTCTGTAAGGTAGCTATCCCCAATCTCACCTCCCACTCCCCTTCCACCCTTCCCCTCGCCCCCCCTTCCTCCGCCACTCCTGCATCCGTTGTGCCCTCACCCATCCTCCACCGCTCCTCCATCTGCCACGCCCTCCCATCCTCCGCCGTGCCCCCTCACCCATCCTCCGCCGTGCCCCCTCACCCATCCTCCGCCGCTCCTGCATCCGTTGCGCCCTCTTCTATCCTCCATCCATCTTTTTTCCATCCCACCTAGTCCCCCCCCTTTTTGCAGTACATCTGTGTGTTCGTCCTAATTTTTTTTTCTGCAAACTAAGAAAGAAATACAAATAAACTTAGTTTAGGGCCAGTAAAATTATACTGTAGTAATCATCAACTACAGTATTTTTTACTGAATATTGTAAGGGTCAGCCCAGTGCCACACATGAGAGCGATGCTCGAGTCTCACACCGCATCATCTGGCACGGTCGCTCTCTTCCAGACAGGAGTGTGCGGCTGTGTCGGGTGATGCGATGCGAGATTTGTGCATTGCTCTCACGTGTGGCACTTGCCTTAGTGTCAGTTGCAGGTGCATATATTTTTTTTTTTTTACTGACGTCTGTATTTTTTATTATGCCAAACTAATATTTCTTTGTATTGGGGGGGGGTCTAGTTTCCAACATGGGGTCACATGTGGGGGAGCTCCACTGTTTGGGCATATCAGGGGGATCTCCAAACGCGACATGGTGCGGCTAACGATTCCAGCTAATTTTCCATTTAAAAAGTCAAATGACGCTCCTTTCCTCTGGAGCTCTGCCGTGCACCCAAACAGTGTTTTTCTGCCACATATGAGGTATCAGTGTACTCAGAACAAATTGCCCAACAAATTTTGCGGTCCACTTTATCCTGTTACCCCTGTGCAAATTAAAAAATGGAGCCTAAAATAACATTTTGTGGAAAAAAAAAAGTACTTTTTTGTTTTTATGCCTCAATGTATGAAGCACGTGAGGGTTCAAAGTGCTCATTACCCATGTAGATTTATGCCATGGGGTATAGTTTCCAAAATGAGGTCACTTGTGGGGGACCTCCATTGTTTAGGCACCTCAGGGGGTCTCCAAACGCAACATGGCGTACGCTAATAATTCCAACCAATTTTGCTGTGAAATGGCGCTCCTTCTCTTCTGAGCCCCGCTGTGTGCCCAGACAATTACTTTCCACCACATATGAGGTATCTGTGTACTCAGGAGAAATTGCACAATACATTGTATGGTGCATTTTTTCCTGATACCCTTGTGGAAAAAAAAGCTACCTGGTTGAAATAACAATTTCATGGTAAAAAAAAAATATATATATTTTCACGGCTGCACGTTCTTAACTTTTGTGAAGCCTCCAGGGGTTCAAAGTGTTCAGTAAACATCTAGATAAATTCAATGAGGGGTCTAGTTTCCAAAATGGGGTCACTTGTGGGGGAGCTCCATTGTTTAGGCACCTCAGGGGGTCTCCAAACACAACATGGCATCCACTAACGATTCCAGACAATTTTGCGTTTGAAAAGTCAATTGTCGCACCTTGCCTTCCGAGCCCTGCCGTGCGCCCAAACATTTGATTTCCACCACATATGAGGTATCTGTGTACTCAGGAGAAAATGCACAATACATTTTATGTTGCAATTTTTCCTGATACCCTTGTGAAAAAAAAAGCTACCTGGTTGAAGAAACAATTTCGTGGTAATTTTTTTTTTTTTTATTTTCATTGCTCTCATTCAGTTATTAACTTTTGTGAAGCCCCCAGAGGTTCAAAGTGCTCAATAAACATCTAGATAAATTCCATGAGGGGTCTAGTTTCCAAAATGGGGTCACTTGTGAGGGAGCTCCATTGTTTAGGAACCTCAGGGGGTCTCCAAACGCAACATCACATCTGCTAATTATTCCAGACACTTTTGCTTTCAAAAATTCAAATGATGCTCCTTCTCTTCCGAGCCTTGCCGTGCGCCAAAACAATTGATTTCCCCCACATATGAGATATCGGTGTACTCAGGAGAAATTGCACAATTAATTTTATGGTGCATTTTTCCTGATACCCTTGTGAAAATGCTAAATTTTATGGCTAAAATAACATTTTTGTGTAAAAAAGTAAAATTTTCATTTTTTCCTTCCACATTGCTTTGGTTGCTGTAAAGCTCCTAAAGGGTTAATAAACTTCTTGGATGTAGTTTTGAGCAGTGTGAGGGGTGCAGATTTTAGAATGGGGTCACTTTTGGGTATTTTCTGTCACCTAGGCCTCTCAGTCACTCCAAATGTGATGTGGTACCTAAAAAATTTTTTTTGTAAATTTTGTTGGAAAAATGAAAAATTGCTGATGAACTTTGAACCCTTCTAACTTCCTAACGGAAAAAAATTTTGTTTCGAAAATTGCGCTGGTGTAAAGTAGACAAGTGGGAAATGTTACATAGTAACTATTTTGTGTGACATATCTCACAGATTTATGGGCATAAAATTTCAAATTTTGAAAATTGCGAAATTTTCAAAATGTTCGCCAAATTTCCAAACTTTTCACACATAAACGCAAAAAATATCGGCCTAAATTTACCATTGACATGAAGTACAATATGTCACGAAAAAACAATCTCAGAATCGCCAGGATCCGTTGAAGCGTTCCAGAGTTATAACCTGTCAAAGTGACACTGGTCAGAAATGTAAAAAATGGCCGGGTCTTTAAGGTGAAAACAGGCTGGGGGCTGAAGGGGTTAAAGCACGGGCTGTGTAGGTACTGGCTATAGCAGGCTTCAAACTTCACACTGACGTCTCCCACAGATTTTGCCACCGCAGTATCAATCCTCGGGGCTTTATCCCATAATGCCGTCTTCTCATCATCAAAAGGATACTATCTTTTTGAGGAGGAGGGGAGAGCGCCTGCCTTGTCGGGACTAGAGTTGAGCGATGTTCGAGGTCGCCAATTTCATGTTTGAGTGATTTTGGGGGGTGTTCGAGCTTGAGCTCGAAAACGAGCTTTTTGATAAAAGCTCAACAGTTCGAGTTAGGTTCGAGAACAGTTTGATCAACAAAAACGTGGCTTTTCACTGTAAGGCTATGTGCACACGTTGCTAACTGCATGCGTCTTGCGTCCCCAGCACATTCCCTCTCTCTTTCCTACTCACCAATCACGGGTGTCTCGCTGCAAGACTGTCACAAATCTGCGGCGTCTTTTCCTCTTTAGAAAATGGCTGCCACTTCATTATTCAATCAGGTATTCCGTGCTTTCCCCGCACACCGGTGCCCATGATTGGTTGCAGTCAGACACGCCCCCACGATGAGTGACAGCTGTCTCACTGCAACCAATCACAGCCGCCGGCGGGCGGCTCTATATCGTGCAGTAAAATAAATAATTAAAAAAAAAATAATTTGCGGTTCCCCCATCATATTTGATACCAGCCAGGATAAAGCCGCACGGCTGGAGGCTGGTATTGTCAGGATGGAGAGCACCACGGTATGGGGAGCCCTGCAGCCTAACAATATTACCCAGCAGCCGGCTCGGAATTGCCACATCTATTAGATGTGACAGTCCCGAGACTCCACCCAGCTCATCCCGAATTGCCCTGGTGCAGTGGCAATCGAGGTAATAACGGGGTTAATCATTGCAGGCGTCTCCTCAAGCTACCTTCCATGATTAAACTGTACGTGAAAGTAAATAAACACACACAGCGAAAAATCCTTTATTTGGAATAAAAGGCAAAAAAACACCTCATTTACCAGTTTATTAATCCCAAAATACACATCCAGGTCCGACGTAATCCACACAACACTGTCAGCTCTGCTACATGAAGATGCAGCAGCATCGTAGAACACGATCGCGCTGTGTCCTCTCCACGTAGCAATGAAGTGAATCACGCTGTCACCAGAGACTTCACTCTGCAATAGAGGCAGTAGCTCAGTGGATAGAGCGCTTAAGAAGCATAACTTTTCGAGTTCTAGTCTCGGTCCCGGTAAAGATTTTAATTTATTTTTTTTATTTTTAATTTTAAATTATAATTATTATATATTTATAATTTAATTTAATTATGCACTGAGGGGAGGAGCTGGACATCAGCTGTGAGCCGCGGGACACACCTCTAAAATCGGAGCAGTTCACGGAATGAGGCTGCATTGCTCTCTCCTCTCTCTCTTCTCTTTCTCTCTCTCTCTCTCTCTCACTCTCCCCCCTCTCCCCTCTCTCTCTTTGTCTCTTTTTCTCTTTCTCTCTCCTCTCTCCTTTATCCTCTCTCCCTCTTCGCTCTCGCTTAGCTCTCCTCTTCTCTCTCTCCTCTCTCCTCTCTATCTTCTCTCTCTTTTCTTTCTCTCCCTGTCTTTCTCAGACCTGGCGATGATCAGCTGATGCAGTCACCTGACGGAATCAGGTGATACTATAAGTCGAGCGGTGTGGCCGGCTTTTTACCGCCCGGCCGGCTAAACTATCAGCTGATGCTGTCGGACAGGAGTCTGTCTGCACTGAAGTGTGTAGTTTTTGGGGGGGTTTTTTTGCACTGATGCATCAGCTGATTGTATAAAAGCCGTTTATAAAATCAGCTGCTGTGTCATGTGATTCAGGCCCTTGAACCTGACACATAATCTGATCGCTTTGCCTTCCAGCAAACTGATCAGATGATATTGGATCTGGATTGGATGGCGCGGGACCCTTGACCCAGGATTACTGCGGAGGGGGGTTCTTTATTTCAATAAAGATGGAGTCACTAATTGTGTTGTGTTTTATTTCTAATAAAAATATTTTTCTGTGTGTTGTGTTTTTTTTATCTGTACTAGAAATTCATGGTGGCCATGTCTAATATTGGCGTGAATTTCGGGCTTAGGGCCAGTTGATAATATACAGCTAGCCCTAACCCCATTATTACCCAGCGAGCCACCCGTCACCAGTGCAGCTGGAGTGAAGATGGCACTTCTATGAAAGCGCCATTTTCTGCGGTGGCTGCGGACTGCAATTCGCAGTATGGGTGCCCAGAAAGCTTGGGCACTCTGAGCTGCGGATTACAATCCCCAGCTGCCTAGTTGTACCTGGCTGGACACAAAAATTGGGCGAAGCCCACGTCATTTTTTTTTTTTTTTAATTATTTCATGAAATAATTAAAAAAAAAGGGCTTCCCTATATTTTTGGTTCCCAGCCGGGTACAAATAGGCAGCTGGGGGTTGGGGGCAGCCCGTAGCTGCCTGCTGTACCTGGCTAGCATACAAAAACATGGTGAAGCCCACATAATTTTTTGGGGGGCAAAAACTCCTGCATACAGTCCTGGATGGAGTATGCTGAGCCTTGTAGTTCTGCAGCTGCTGTCTGTCTATATGGAGGAGAGCAGACAGCAGCTGCAGAACGACAAGGCTCAGCATGCTCCATTCACTAGTGTATGCAGGAGAGCAGACAGCAGCTGCAGAACTACAAGGCTCAGCATACTCCATCCAGGACTGTATGCAGGAGTTTTTTGCCCACCAAAAAAATAACGTGGACTTTGCCATATTTTTCTATGCTAGCCAGGTACAGCAGGCAGGTACGGTGCCCCCAACCCCCAGCTGCCTATTTGTACCCGTCTGGGAACAAAAAAAATAGGGAAGCCATTTTTTTTAATTATTTCATTAAATAATTAAAAAAAAAAAATCGACATGAGCTTTGCCCCTTTTTTGTGTCCAGCCAGGTACAACTAGGCAGCTGGTCATTGGAATCTGCAACACGTTAGCCCGAGCTTTCTGGTCCCCTCTGCTGCGAATTGCAGTCCGCAGCGGCCCCAGAAAATGACGCTTTCATAGAAGCGCCATCATCTAGCGCTGTATCCAACTCTTCCAACTGCCCTGGTGACGGGTGGCTTGCTGGGTAATAATGAGTTAATACTAGCTTTGTTTTACTAGGTAGTATTAAGTCAGAGATTCTTAATGTCAGGCAAGTTTGACCCGGCCATTAGGAATCTCCAATAAAGGGTTAAAAAAAAAACCAGAGAAAAAATACTTTAACAGAAATAAATACACAGACACACTTAGAGACTCCATGTTCATTACTCCCTCGCATACCTCCACCGTCCATGGTCTTCTGTCTTCTTTCTCCTTCAACCCATGTAGCTCTGCTACATCAGACAGCGCTGCATGGAAGGAAGACGCTGCTGCTTCCCGTGCAGTCTATATCACTCAGTCAGTGAGCTGAGGCTGCAGGCTGTAAGCGGTGACATCACCGCTGACAGGTGCGTTGCTATAGCAACGGTGATCTCCGTTATTGACCGGCTGTGGCAGCCGGTGAAAAACGGAGCGAGGAAGCAGAACGGGAGCCGACCATTTGCCAGAGCATCTCACCGGTACACGGGGATGCAAAAACGAGCACCGCGTACCGGAGAGATGCACTGACAGGACCTAGCAATGACGTCTAGCTATGTGACCAAGCTGTAGCCAATGAGATAATAGACATGTGACTGGTCACATGCTTTTTTTGACGTCACGGAAGGTCCTATCATCAGTGCTAGTTACTGGGAGGATGCAGCAATTATCGGAAGGAAAAGCGGTGGGAGACAGAGTGCAGGACGCGTCGCGGGGACCTGTAAGTGTTATGGCAATGTTTATTAACTGTATGTGTACATTTATAATGTGTTTTTATGTGTTTGTGTTTGCCTCCCATTGTTTTCAATGGAGTTCGAGAGGTTCGTCGAACAGTTCGACGAACAGAACTCGAACGCAGCCTCCGTTCGATGAACCAAACCGAACTCGAGCCTTAAGGGGGTGGCTCATCTCTAGTCGGGACTCCTCCACTCTTTTTGGATGACTGATTCAATCTTAGCATTTACCGGGAAGGTACACTTCTTTTTATTCTCTAATCCTCCAAACATAACATTTTCAAGGGATCTGGGGGTTTTCTCATACATTCATCCATTAGGCCCATAGTCGCTCTGACTGCCTTAACCCCTTCACGACCGCGGGCAGTAAAATTACGTCCTATTTTAACGTGACTTAACGACCAGGGACGTAATTTTACTGCCTAAACTTCATTTGATTGCCGTGGCCATAGCAACGGCTTTCAAATGATGTCCCCTGCTGTTTCTTACAGCAGGGGACCTTTGCTTGACCCCAGGGGGGGTGGCATCGCCACCCCCTATCGACGATCGATGTGATTGGCTGTTCAAATCTGAACCGCCAACCACATCGATCGCACTAATTTCGGCAAAAATAATGCCCGAATTAGTGCGATCCTGTGAGATCCAGCTATGAGATGCCGCAGCTGCTGCAGCATATCATAGGTGGACCTCAAACATGCCGCCCCCAGCCCCTGCAGCACTGATTGGAGCGATCGTGCAGATAACGGATCTGCATCCGTGGTCAGTTTTTGGCATGACTTTTTTCCGTATTCGCGACGCTTTTTGTATCGCGTCCGTCCGTGCGTCCCGCCGAGCGCTGATCAGGGATGCAGATAACGGATCGGCATCCCTGCTCAATTTTTGGCGTGACTTTTTTCCGTATTCCCGACGCTTTTTGTATCGCATCCGTCCGTGCGTCCCGCCGAGCGCTGATCAGGGATGCAGATAACGGATCGGCATCCCTGCTCAATTTTTGGCGTGACTTTTTTCCGTATTCGCGACAATTTTTGTATGGCATCCGTCCGTGCGTCCCGCCGAGCGCTGATCAGGGATGCAGATAACGGATCGGCATCCCTGCTCAATTTTTGGCGTGACTTTTTTCCGTATTTGCGACGCTTTTTGTATCGCGTCCGTCCGTGCGTCCCGCCGAGCGCTGATCAGGGATGCAGATAACGGATCGGCATCCCTGCTCAATTTTTGGCGTGACTTTTTTCCGTATTCCCGACGCTTTTTGTATCGCGTCCGACCGTGCGTCCCGCCGAGCGCTGATCAGGGATGCAGATAACGGATCGGCATCCCTGCTCAATTTTTGGCGTGACTTTTTTCCGTATTCCCGACGCTTTTTGTATCGCATCCGTCCGTGCGTCCCGCCGAGCGCTGATCAGGGATGCAGATAACGGATCGGCATCCCTGCTCAATTTTTGGCGTGACTTTTTTCCGTATTCGCGACAATTTTTGTATGGCATCCGTCTGTGCGTCCCGCCGAGCGCTGATCAGGGATGCACATAACATATCTGCATCCATGGTCAATTTTTGGCGTGACTTTTTTTTTACGTATCCCCGACGCTTTTTTTATCGCATCCGACCGTGCGTCCTGCAGCGACCGATCAGTGCACTGCGTCTGTGCGTTTGAAAAGTCAAATGGCGCTCCTTCTCTTCTGAGCCCCGCCATGCGCCCAAACAATTACTTTCCACCACATATGAGGTATCTGCGTACTCAGGAGAAAATGCACAATACGTTTTATGGTGCATTTTTTTCCTGATAGCCTTGTGAAAAAAAAAGCTACCTAGTTGAAGCAACCGTTTTGTGGTAAAAAAAATTTTTTTCTTTTCACGGCTCAACGCTATAAACTTCTGTGAAGCCCCCAGGTGTTCAAAGTGCTCACCAAACATCTAGAAAAATTATTTGAGGGCTCTAGTTTCCAAAATGGTGTCACTTGTGGGGGAGCTCCACTGTTTAGGCACCATAGGGGGTCTCCAAACGTGACATGGCGTCCGCTAATGATTCCAACCAATTTTGCTGTCAAATGGCGCTCCTTCTCTTCTGAGCCCCGCCATGCGCCCAAACAATTACTTTCCACCACATATGATGTATCTGCGTACTCAGGAGAAAATGCACAATACATTTTATGGTGCATTTTTTCCTGTTACCCTTGTGAAAAAAAAAGCTACCTAATTGAAGCAACCGTTTTGTGGTAAAAAATTTTTTTTTTCTTTTCACGGCTCAACGCTATAAACTTCTGTGAAGCCCCCAGGTGTTCAAAGTGCTCACCAAACATCTAGAAAAATTATTTGAGGGCTCTAGTTTCCAAAATGGGGTCACTTGTGGGGGAGCTCCATTGTTTAGGCACCTCAGGGGGTCTTCAAACCTGACATGGCGTCCGCTAATGAGTGCAGCTAATTTTGCATTTAAATGGCGCTCCTTGCCTTCCGAGCACTGCCGTGTGTCCAAACATTTGATTTCCACCACATATGAGGTATCTGCGTACTCAGGAGAAAATGGACAATACATTTTATGTTGCATTTTTTCCCGATACCCTTGTGAAAAAAAAAGCTACCTAGTTGAAGCAACAGTTTTGTGGTAAAAAAAAATTTTTTTTCTTTTCACGGCTCAACGTTATAAACTTCTGTGAAGCCCCCAGGTGTTCAAAGTGCTCATCAAACATCTAGAAAAAATATTTGAGGGCTCTAGTTTCCAAAATGGGGTCACTTGTGGGGGAGCTCCATTGTTTAGGCACCTCAGGGGGTCTTCAAACCCGACATGGCGTCCGCTAATTAGTGCAGCTAATTTTGCGTTCAAAAATTCAAATGGCGCTCCTTGCATTCCGAGCACTGCCGTGTGTCCAAACATTTGATTTCCACCACATATGAGGTATCTGCGTACTCAGGAGAAAATGGACAATATATTTTATGTTGCATTTTTTCCCAATACCCTTGTGAAAAAAAAAGCTACCTAGTTGAAGCAACAGTTTTGTGGTAAAAAAAATTTTTTTTCTTTTCACGGCTCAACGTTATAAACTTCTGTGAAGCCCCCAGGTGTTCAAAGTGCTCATCAAACATCTAGAAAAAATATTTGAGGGCTCTAGTTTCCAAAATGGGGTCACTTGTGGGGGAGCTCCATTGTTTAGGCACCTCAGGGGGTCTTCAAACCCGACATGGCGTCCGCTAATTAGTGCAGCTAATTTTGCGTTCAAAAATTCAAATGGCGCTCCTTGCATTCCAAGCACTGCCGTGTGTCCAAACATTTGATTTCCACCACATATGAGGTATCTGCGTACTCAGGAGAAAATGGACAATACATTTTATGTTGCATTTTTTCCCGATACCCTTGTGAAAAAAAAAGCTACCTAGTTGAAGCAACAGTTTTGTGGTAAAAAAATTTTTTTTTCTTTTCACGGCTCAACGTTATAAACTTCTGTGAAGCCCCCAGGTGTTCAAAGTGCTCATCAAACATCTAGAAAAAATATTTGAGGGCTCTAGTTTCCAAAATGGGGTCACTTGTGGGGGAGCTCCATTGTTTAGGCACCTCAGGGGGTCTTCAAACCCGACATGGCGTCCGCTAATGAGTGCAGCTAATTTTGCGTTCAAAAATTCAAATGGCGCTCCTTCCCTTCCGAGCTCCGCTGTGCACCCAAACAATTGATTTTTACCACATATGGGGTATCGGCGTACTCAGGAGAAAATGCACAATAAATTGTAGGGTGCACTTTCTCTTTTCTCCCTTGTGAAAATGAAAATTTTATGGCTAAAGTAACATTTTTGTGTTAAAAAGTAAAATTTTCATTTTTTCCTTCCACATTGCTTTGGTTCCTGTGAAGCACCTAAAGGGTTAATAAACTTTTTGGATGTGGTTTTGAGCAGAGTGAGGGGTGCAGTTTTTAGAATGGGGTCACTTTTGGGTATTTTCTGTCACCTCGGTCTCTCAAAGTCACCTCAAATGTGATGTGGTCCCTAAAAAAAATTATTTTCTAAATTTTGTTGGAAAAATGAGAAATTGCTGATGAACTTTGACCCCTTCTAACTTCCTAACGAAAAAAAAATTTGTTTCGAAAATTGCGCTGATGTAAAGTAGACAAGTGGGAAATGTTATTTAGTAACTATTTTGTGTGACATATTTCTCAGATTTATGGGCATAAATTTTCAAAGTTTGAAAATTGCGAAATTTTCAAAATTTTCGCCAAATTTCCTAAATTTTCACAAATAAACGCAAAAAATATCGGCCTAAATTTACCACTGACATGAAGTACAATATGTCACGAAAAAACAATCTCAGAATCGCCAGGATCCGTTGAAGCGTTCCAGAGTTATAACCTGTCAAAGTGACACTGGTCAGAATTGCAAAAAATGGCCCGGTCATTAGGGTGTTTTAGTGGCCGGGGGTGAAGGGGTTAACCAGATTCCCGACATCATATCACTATCTGATGATGTGGAGTCAGATTGTGGAGTAGCACTGGACAAGGCGTAAGAAATGGAGTCAGTCTATTGTCTTCCACCTCTTCCTCTTCAAGAAAGCCTTCAAGAAATCTTGTACCTCAGATCTGATGACTGACCTAAGGTCCGCCTAGAACCCTGGAGATTCCTCTCCAATTGTGCTATGGATGCATGCAGCACACAATTTTTTCTGCCACTAAGCCTTGAGCGGCTCACTACATAGGGGACACTCTTTATTTTTCTTTTTTGACGTGGATTTTTTAGGAGCCACCGGGTCTGGAGGCTGCTTCAGAACATCCACAGGTCTCATGGAAGCTGCGGATCTGCGGGAGGATCTGCTCTTCTGGCTGCCATGACTGGGCTAGCTTTCTTCACTAGAACGACTACCGTCCTTACGTACATAGTGCCGTCACGCCAGAAAGTGCTGCTGCCTTTCTATATCCATCATGGAATGTAGCTTACGGCATGAGCACATGTTTGTCAGCCAGTGGTACTCTTATAGGGATCTTCTGCGTTCCGGTCCCATATGGCTCATCCCCCTTCATCCACGCTCCCAGCGGTATCCGGATAGTGGGCGCCACCTACCATTTCCTCCCTTTTACATCGCCGCACATGCCGCTGCATGCGCACCGCCATCTTCTTACGATGCGCTCTTGTGACGTCACGCGAGCATGCCCCTTCACAGAGCGCGCCCAGCACCCAGAAGGCCTACAGCAAGCAGGGAAGCACAAGGGGGAGGATGGAGTGGCGGTCCGAGAATGCCCATGGGGTGGTCCCTTCCGCACCCCCCCACATGAACTCCAGGTCCCCTAAGGGTTGGTGGACGGCGCTTCCATCCCTGAAGAACGGTGCTACAGGACTCACCCTGTTTTTCCGGACACCGAACGAGGTTGGGTAAGTACAGGCCTCTTCTTGCCAAAATCTTCTTCATTCATACCGCAATATTTCAGGAACAAGGTCTCCCATCAAGGACAGGAAACCAACTGAAGAAAGGGAGAGGTACCGCCCTTTTATTTCAGAATGGTTTCCTGTCCTCACTGGGTGGGAAACTAAAGAATATAGTTAATAATAAACATTGTCATTATACTTACCGGTCCCGCGACGTGTCCTGCAGACTGTGTCTCGGCGCTTCTGCTTTCGGGTCTGGTCATTGCTGTGCCCTCCCACTAACCAGCACTGACTAAAGGACCTTCTGTGACGTCATAGCCATGTAACCAGTCAGTTGTGAATGTTGTATTACCTCATTATTTACAGACTAGTCACATGGCTATGATGTCACTCAAGGTCCTGTAGTGTCAGACAGTGGACGTTACTCGGTGGCACAGCTGACTGGCATCAGCTATATATTCGGGTGAAGTCTCTGGCTGCTCTCAGCTGAGTCTGTGTGAGCAGACATGTGTTTGTGTCTTCCACATATGTTACATAGTTACTTAGGTTGAAAAAAGACCTAGGTCCATCTAGTTCAACCTTCCTCCACCAGTTGTACATTTGGTCACTAAGGCCGGTTTCACACATCCGGCTTTTTGCCGTTTTGCCGGATGCGGCGCTCTCCCGTACAGTTAATACAGTACAATGACAGCGCTGTAACTTCCGGGTCACATGCGCTGGTCACATGACAGCATGTGACCGGCGCTTGTTGCGCTGTCATTGTACTGTATTAACTGTACGGGAGAGCGCCGCATCCGGCAAAACGGCAAATAGCCGGATGTGTGAAACCGGCCTAAGTCATTTATAACCAACAATGTTTTGTGTACTGAGGAAATCATCCAGCCCTTTTTTAAAAGCTGTTATAGTATCTGCCATTACTACCTCTTGTGGTAGGGCATTCCACAGTCTGACTGCTCTAACTGTAAAGAACCCTTTCCTATTTAGCTATCAGAATCGCTTTTCTTCCACTCACAGTGTATGACCCCTGGTCCTTAGTATTGTCTTTGGAAGAAATAAGTCATGTCCCAGTCCTTTTATATTGACCACACATGTATTTATACATATAAATGAGATCTCCTCTGAGATGTCTTTTTTCTAAGGTAAACATATGTAACTTTTTCAACCTGTCATCATATGGGAGGCCTTCCATTCCTTGTAGTAGTCTAGTTGCCCGCCTTTGAACTGACTCTAACTTCTGAATGTCCTTTTTAAAATGTGGAGCCGAAAACTGGATCCCATTTTCCAGATGTGGCCTTACAAGTGATTTATAGAGGGGTAACAATACGTTGGGATCACGGGATCTAATATCTCTTTTTATACACCCTAAATTTTGTTTGCTTTAGCAGCTACTGCTTGACTTTGAGTGCTGCTGCTCAGCTTATTTGTAATGAGAATCCCCAAGTTCTTTTCCTGTTCTGTAGTCCTGAGTTTACTTCCATTTAATGTATACGCAGTTATAGGATTACTCCGTCCTAGGTGCATTACTTTACATTTATCAACATTAAATCTCATTTGCCAAGTATCTGCCCATTCTGATATCTTATCCAGATCTCTTTGTAATATTGTACGATCAAGGTCATTTTTTAATATCCTACATAGTTTGGTGTCATCAGCAAAGACTGACACTTTACTATTAATCCCATCTACAAGATCATTAATAAAGAGATTTAAAATAATCAGTCCTAGTACAGATCCCTGCGGCTCCCCACTGCTGACTCTAGCCCATTTAGAGAATGTACCATTTATGACTTCTCTTTGTTTCCTATCTTTTAGCCAATTCCTTACCCAGTTGCATATAGTTTCCCCTAGTCCTTTCTTCTGGAGCTTTAGTATAAGGCTATTATGTGGTACAGTATCAAATGCCTTTGCAAAGTCCAAATAAATCACATCAGCTGCATTACCAATATCCAGGTTTGCACTTACCCCCTCATAGAACCCCAACAGGTTGGTTAGACACGACTTATCTTTCATGAATCCATGCTGTCAGTCAGTTATTATGTTATTTTCTGCAATATATTTTTGCATGTCATCCCTTAAAATGCCCTCAAAAACTTTGCATACTACTGATTTCAGGCTTACTGGACGGTAGTTGCCTGGATCTACCCTCTTACCTTTCTTAAATATCGGTACCACATCAGCAATCCTCCAATCCTGAGGCACCAACCCTGTTACAAGCGAGTCTAAAAAAAAAGATGAGATACAGCGGTCTGTCAATTACGGAGCTCAATTCCCTCAATATTCGTGGATGAATGCCATCTGGCCCTGGGGATTTGTCAATGTTTAATTTACTCAGAAGTAGGCATACTTCTTCTTGTGTTAACTTAATTATATCGTGTGGTGAACTTTGATTTTTCACTTGTTGAATGATCCCTGGTACAGTCAGTTCCTTGGTGAACACAGATGAGAAATGCCTATTTAATATCTCAGTCTTTTGTTTGTCCTCTATAACTAACTTGTTATTATATTTTAAGGGGCCAATACTATCCTTTGTTTTCCTTTTGGCATTAATGTGTTTATAAAAGATTTTGGGATTTATTTTAATGTCATTGGCGATTTTTGTTTCAGTAGCTAGTTTTGCTTGTTTGATTTCTTTTTTGCATTTCCTATTGATATCTTTATACTTCTGAAATACTATTTCTGTATTCTCAGCCTTTAACATTTTAAACACCCTTTGTTTTTGTTTTATTATACTTTGTACAGTCTTATTTATTCATAGTGGTTTCTTTTTATTCCTGGACATTTTATTACCAGAGGGTATAAGTTTTTTTTACAGGACTAACAGTATATCCTTAAATTTTCCCCATTTATGTTCAGTATCCCCAGTTACCATGACTTTGTCCCAATCTACACATTTAAGCTCTTCCCTTAATATGTTGAAATCAGCTTTCCTAAAATTCCAGATTTTAGCATTTCCCCTTTGAAATGTTCTATTGAATATTACTTTGAAGCTTACCATATTATGATCGCTGGTGCCCAAGTGCTCCCGGACCTGTAGATCTGAAATTGTATCTGGTCTATTTGACAGGACCAGATCTAGCAAATTATCTCCCCTCGTCGGTTCATCTACCATCTGAGAGAGGATATTGTCTTGAATAGTAGATAAGAATTTACAGCTTTTAGCAGAACCAGAAGATTCTATGTCCCACTGTATGGCTGGATAGTTGAAATTCCGCATAATAAGAACCCGATTATTATTATTATTATTATTATTATTATTAGCTGCCTTTTCAATTTGTTCCAGCATTTAACCCTCTACTTGTTCAGGTATGTTAGGAGGCTTATAGCAAACTCCAATTAGCATTTTTCCATTATTCCCCTCCCCATGTACATTACCCATACTGACTACATTGTTGCTTTTCCCCCCAATGTCATCATTCAGCATAGGTTTTTGGTTAGATTTGATAAATATACACACTCCACCACCTTTTTTGTCTTTCCTGTCCCTCCTAAATGTACTATAACCCTGTATGTTTGTCACCCAGTCATGGCTTTCATCTAGCCAGGTTTCCGTAATGCCCACCACATCATAATCCATGGTTGACATAAGAGTCTCCAATTCATTCATTTTGTTTGCAAGACTTCTTGCATTTGCCAGTAGACATTTAATACTATTAACACCTTTATTACTCCTCGCCTCCCTACGTTCCTTGCATGTCCCATCCCCCCCTAATCCTTCATTGACCCCTACCGTCTCACTGTCTGTATCTGCTCTATCTATCCCCTTTTTTGCTCCACTACCCTCCCTCCCTCCAGATCCTAGTTTAAAAGCTCCTCCATCCGTCTGACTATTTTCTCCCCCAGCACAGCTGCACCTTCCCCATTGAGGTGCAGCCCATCCCTACCATAGAGCCTGTAGCCGACTGAGAAGTCGGCCCAGTTCTCCATGAACCCCAACCCTTCCTTCCTGCACCAATTTCTAAGCCACGTATTTATCTCCCTAAGCTCTCGCTGTCTTTCTAGTGACGCTCGTGGCATCGGTAATATTTCTGAAAACACCACCTTGGAGGTCCTGGACTTCAGCTTCTCTCCTAGTTCACTGTAATCATTTTTAAGGACCTTCCACCTGCCTCTAACTTTGTCATTAGTAGCAATGTGCACCATAACCGCTGGGGTTTCCCAAGCCCCACCCAGCAATCTGTCTATCCGATCCGCAATATGCCGAACCCGAGCACCCGGTAGACAACACACTGTTCGGCATTCACAGTCTCGACGACAGATGACCCTGTCTGTCCGCCTAATTATAGAGTCCCCTACCACCAACATCTGTCTAAGCTTTGATGCACTCCTATTTCCCTCCTTCCTACAGCAGTCGTTTTCCTGGTTGCTAGGAGCAACGTCCTGCTGTAGTGACCCTAGTCCTGATCCTTCATTCCTAATATCAACCAAACAGGCATATTTACTAGGTTGTGTCAGGTCAGGACTAGGCTCCCTGACACTTTTCCCCCTACCTCTTCTTCTAACTGTTACCCAGCTACCTACCTCTGGGTCCTGATCTTCCCCACCTCCACCCTCCTCCATATCACTGGCCCAAGCCAGAGAAAGCGCAGGGAGCTCTAAACTCCTATCCAGGTTTGCAATGCCCCTGAGTGTTGAAAGCTGCTTATTTAGATCAGTTACCTTGGCTTCCAAATACGCAACATGTTTACATCGAGTGCAGACATATTCACCCTCGAACGACTGCTCAAGGCATGCATACATCTGACAGGATACACACCTGGTAACATAGTCTATGGAACAGCTATTAAATGGGGATAAACAGTAAAGTAGAAAAACAAAGGAAGAAAAAAAACAAAACAATGGGAAACGTATAAGGATAAATTCAAACTATGTTCTTATGTCAAACTATGAAATTGTGTTTAAATTATGCCACACTTATCTGCAATCCACGCACTTTGCTGCAGTTCCTCGCACGCTCAGTTGGGTATGACGTTTTTAGAATTCTATAACCTGTATGCCCATATTCTATAACCTGTATGCCCATATTAATAGTTTAGATTAGGTTAAAAGGGGTGACAGATTTCCTTTAATATTGAGCAGAATTAAGTATGCTGACTTCCCCCTTTAAACAGTATGAGACCACACACACAACACCCTCATACACAGTGGGTACGGAAAGTATGCAGACCCTTTTTAAATTTTTCACTCTTTTTTTCATTGCAGCCATTTGTCAAATTCAAAAAAGTTTTTTTTCTCACTAATGTACACTTTGCACCCCATCTTGACAGAAAAAACTAGAAATTTTTGCACATTTCTTAAACAAGAAAACTGAAATATCAATAGGTCATAAGTATTCAGACCCTTTGCTCAGTATTGAGTAGAAGCACACTGTTGAGCTAGTACAGCCATGAGTCTTCTTGGGAATGATGCAAAAAGTTTTTCCCACCTGGATTTGGGGATCCTCTGCCATTCTTTCTTGCAGATCCTCCCCAGTTTAGTCAGGTTGGATGGTGAACATTGGTGGACAGGCATTTTCAGGGATGCTCAATTGGGTTTAAGTCAGGGCACTGGCTGGGCCAGTAAAGAATGGTCACAGAGTTGTTATTTTAGCTTAGGGTCATTGTCTTGTTGGAAGGTGAACTTTCGGCCAAGTCTGAAGTCACGAGCACTCTGGAAGAGGTTTTCTTCCAGGATATCGATGTACTTTTCCTTCAATTGCAACCAGTCGTCCTGTCCCTGTAGCTGAAAAACACCCCCATATCATGATGCTGCTACCACCATGTTTCACTGTAATGAGGTCCCTGGTTTTCTCCAAACCTACTGCTTAGAATTATCACCAAAACGTTCTCTCTTCGTCTCATCAGACCAGAGAATCTCATTTCTCATAGTCTGGGAGTCCGTCATGTGTTTTTTTTGGAAACTCTATATGGGCTTTCATATATCTTGCACTGAGGAGAGGCTTTCGTCGGCCACTCTGCCATAAAGGCCCGACTGGTGGAGGGCTGAAGTGATAGTTGACTTTGTGGAACTTTCTCCCATCTCCCTACTGCAGCTTTGCAGCTCAGGCACAGTGATCTTGGAGTTCTTCTTTACCTCTCTCACCAAGGCTCTTCTCCCACGATTGCTCAGTTTGGCTGGATGTCCAGGTCAATGAAGAGTTCTGTTGGTCCCAAACTTCTTCCATTTAAAGGGAACCTGTCAGCAGAAATTTCGCCTTAAACCTAACAGATTCCCCCTCTGCAGCTCCTGGGCTGCATTCTAGAAAGGTCCCTGTTATTATATTGCCCCCTTTCTGACCCAAAAAAAGAGTTTATATCAAGGTACCTATTTGGCTTCTGATTCTCTAAATGTGTCACGGGGGCGGGCTGCCTGATGGCCGTTATTCTGCCCCCTGTTCCTGTATGCCGCCCCCATCGCCGATTTCTATACTTCTGGACGCCGCCCACTGCTCCAGCCATCCCCGCGCATGCCCAGTGCTCATCTCTCGTGGATGAGCACTGTGCCCAGTGTCACCGGTGGTGACGTGCGCGCAGGGTTTAGATTATGGGCGGTGCTGTGATGTTAATTACCAAGCAACCGCCCATAATCGCGGGACCGCGCATTCCCCCTCGGCCTGCTTCTTTCTGCGCAAGCGCGCTGCAGCTGAACTCCTCCTGATCGGTGTAGTCACTGCTCCGCGCTCCTCCCATCTATTTCCTGCCTCAGGGCAAGATGGGAAGGAGGTGACGTGAGTTCAGCTGCAGCGCGTTTGCGCAGAAAGCAGGCCGAGGGGGAATGCGCGGTCCCGCGATTATGGGCGGTTGCTTGGTAATTAACATCACAGCACCGCCCATAATCTAAACCCTGCGTGCACGTCACCACCGGTGACACTGGGCACAGTGCTCATCCACGAGAGATGAGCACTGGGCATGCGCGGGGATGGCTGGAGCAGTGGGCGGCGTCCAGAAGTATAGAAATCGGCGATGGGGGCGGCATACAGGAACAGGGGGCAGAATAACGGCCATCAGGCAGCCCGCCCCCGTGACACATTTAGAGAATCAGAAGCCAAATAGGTACCTTGATATAAACTCTTTTTTTGGGTCAGAAAGGGGGCAATATAATAACAGGGACCTTTCTAGAATGCAGCCCAGGAGCTGCAGAGGGGGAATCTGTTAGGTTTTAGTCGAAATTTCTGCTGACAGGTTCCCTTTAAGGATTATAGAGGCCACTATGCTCTTAGGAACCTTGAGTACTGCAGAAATCCTTTCATAATCTTGGCCAGATCTGTGCCTTGCCACAATTCTGTCTCTGATCTCCTTGGCAGTTCCTTTGACTGTAGGATTTTCATTTGGTCTGAGATGCAGTGTGAGCTGTGATGTCTTAGGCTAAGTTCACACTTCAGTTGTTTTCAATCCGTCAGGTCCGTCAGCAACGGATCAGTCGTTTTTTAGATGTCAACTGATGCAACTGATGTGTTTTTCACAGGATTCCTTTCACAGGAATCCTGTGAAAAAATGGATCAGTTGCGTCCGTTACATCCGCTGTGCGTCCGTTTTTTGACGGATCAGTCATGATCCGTCTGTGTTCGGGACAGCCCAGTGGGCATGCTCAGTAATGCATGACGGAATCCAGCGCTGGATTCCGTCGTAAGACGGATTACGACGGAATCCAGCACCATAGACATACATTACAAGCTTGACGGATGGCGACGGATTCCTGTGCGGCGCGTTAATTTTGACGGCCCGAAAAACGTTACATTCTGCGTTGCTCCCCGCTCGGCGGTCAGTCAAAAACGACGACCCGCGACGCAGCGGATGCAACGCAGGGTCATCAGTCGCAATCCGTCACTAATAGAAGTCTATGGGGAAATACTGGATTCCTGCAAAATATTTTTTGCCGCTAATGCGGCAGCCGGATGCAACATCTCTTGTAACGTTTTTTCTCTCTGACAAAAAAAAGCATACGGCGTGATTTACAATGGAAGCCTATGGACGCCGAATCCAGCGTAATGCGTCAAAAAACGGATGCGACCGCCGGATCCGTTTTTGTAAACTGAGCATGCTTCAATTTATTGAAAAAAAAAAAACGGATCCAGCAAAAAACGGACGAAACAGATGCAAAAACGAATGCACCAGATCCGTTTTTTTGACAGATCGGGTATACTAGATCTGTCAAAAAAAAAAAGGATCAGGCGCATCCGTTTTTGCATATTCTGCGCCGGATCCGTCGCATGAGGCACACGCCAGATTGTGCCTGATGCCAAAAAACTGATGTGTGAAAGTAGCCTTATACAGACAAGTGTGCGCCTTTCCAAATCAAGTCCTATCTGTTTAATTAAACACAGCTGGACTCGAATGAAAGAGTAGAACCATCTCAAGGAGGATCACAGGGAAATGGACGGCATGGGACTTAAATATGAGTGTCTGAGTAAGGCTAGTTTCACACTTGCGTTGAACGGCATCCGTTGCATTGCGTTGTGTGACGGAAGCAACGGATGTGTTGCATATAGTGGCACAACGGATGCTGCAAAACAACGGAATCCTTTTTGATTTTTTTTTTTTTTTACAGTTTTACCGGCGGCAGACTATTGTGAACGATCCGTAGCCGGCCGCCGGGTGATCAGCTGAGCGCTGTCACTTGCCGGCCGCCGGGTGATCAGCTGAGCGCTGTCACTTGCCGGCCGCCGGGTGATCAGCTGATCGCTCCCTGCAGCCGGCCGCCGGGTGATCAGCTGATCGCTCCCTGGAGCCGGCCGCCGGGTGACCAGCTGATCGCTCCCTGCAGCCGACCGCCGAGTGATCAGCTGAGCGCTGTCACTTGCTGGCCGCCGGGTGATCAGCTGATCGCTCCCTGCAGCCGACCGCCGGGTGATCAGCTGAGCGGCCGGGCAGCCCCCATGCAGCGGTGGATTCCGCGCCCGCAGTCCATGCCACATCACTCCTCACAATTGTGCTACTGAGGAAGGTTCATTTTGGACCGAAAACGTTCTTCAAGCACAATAAATACACTCTTTCATCACATTTTGGGAGTGCCTTGTTACTTCTTGTTTTATGGCTTTGGAACCTGAAGTGCACCCCAACATCTTTTGAAAAAATATACACGAGGGAAGTGCCGTTTTCTTCTTCATATCTAGGATTGGTTGCAGTCAGAGACGCCCCCACGCTGAGTGACAGCTGTTTCACTGCAACCAATCACAGCCACCGGTGGGCAGGTCTATATCGTGCAGTAAAGAAAAAAAATGAATAATTTAAAAAAAAACGGCGTGCGGTCCCCCCCAATTTTGATACCAGCCAAGATAAAGCTACACGGCTGAAGGCTGGCATTCTCAGGATGGGGAGCTCCACGTCATGGGGAGCCCCCAGCCTAACAATATCAGCCAGCAGCCTCCCGGAATTGCCGCATCCATTAGATGCGACAGTCCCGGAACTTTACCCGGCTCATCCCAAATTGCCCTGGTACGGTGGCAATCGGGGTAATAAGGGGTTAATCATGGCAGGCGTCTATGAGACACCCCCAATGATTAACCTGTAAGTGAAAGTAAATAAACTCATACACCCAAAAAAATACTTTATTTGCAATAAAAGACAAAACAAACCCCTCTTTCACCATTTTATTAAAATCCCCAAATACCCCTCCAGGTCAGGCGTAATCCATGGAGGTCCCACGACGCTCATCCCTGGTACATGAAGCTGACAGGAGCGGCAGTAGAACACCGCCTCTCTATCAGCTCCACGCAGCAACTGAAGTGAATTGCGCTGTCAGCGGTGACGTCACTGAGGTAGTGCCGGGGCGTGTGCGGTGATGATGCTTGCGAGAGTGCCTGCGTGTGCGGTGATGATGGAGGCTGTAGTGCCTGTGTCGTGGGCGGGCGGTGCGCTGCTCGACCGTGCTTGCGGCTCGGGTCCGGCTGCTGCTGCTGCTCGGTGGCTCGAGCGGTGGGCCGGATCCCGGGACCTCGAGCGGCGCTCCTCGCCCGTGAGTGAAAGGGGTGGTCTGTTGGGGTTTGGGATGTCGGTTTGTGATGCCACCCACGGTGTGTGATGAGGTTGGGGTGTGGAGACACGGGGCTCAGTGGGTGCTCTCATCCACTAAAACCCCCCGCCTTTAGAAAGACAGCGTGGCTCAGGGCTCATCCCAACTGAACGCCGGCCTCCTTAACCGTGGGCGTAACACTAATCAGACTACACAGGGTGAGGGAACCACAATAATTAGACTTTATTGGATCCCCAAACAATTAACGGCACATAACCAGCAAAACACACAAATGTAACAGGCAACAGAGTCTCACCCTTCCGCTGGCTCACCAGGGATTTAGAATGTCCATGCCTCAGAGGTTCCAGGGCTATTTACTCCAATCCAGCAGCACCCCGCTTTTGGCGGGCACCCACCGAGAAAGGAATAATGCCAGATTTAGGAAGCTGTCTGAGGTCTGCAAAGTCTGTAACAGGTGACTGAACTGTCCCAACCTGAGTGTCCTCCTTAGGTAGTCCTGGTATGATGATACAATCCTGGCAGCCGGAGTCGAAATCCCTAGGCTGTGGATATGGTCTCCAACCGGAACCGGAGTCCCTAGATTGAAGCCATAAGATATATTGATCCTCTAGTCAGCTCCAAAGAGCTTAGACTGGATCCATCAGCATCCATCAACAACCTGGTGGCTTAAAGAAGTCCCTTTTATAGCCACAGCCTTCCACTTAGATACACTGTGTCCTCATCGATTGGTTGGAAAAGATCGCCTCTCCCATTGGATGAATCTCAAGCTGCATGGACGATGTTCATTTAAATGATGTCTACAGAAAGACTGAAGATATCTACATGAAGTCTGCAAGTCACAGACTCGACAATGGCTACTAAGGTAATCACATTAGCAATACACAACTACATTACAATGATTACTCCGAAGGGTCTGGTCCCAAACAATAGTTTAGCAAACATGAGTTACGAAACAATAGAACAATACATCTGGCTGAATGTTAAGAAACTTTAACCCATGAGAGGCATTGGGTGTCCATGTCGTCACATGGGGCACCACCGCTGCTCTGTACGGGGATCCCGGGAGCGATGACAGGGAGCAGCTGGGATGTTTCTCTCCCCTCCGTGGGTAGGGGGATTTTGGTAGTCCCGGGGACCGGAGTTGTTGACTGTAAGGTGGATTGCGGGGCTTGGCCAGGTGCAGGGTCGCAGGAGCAGCGCAGTGCCAGACGGCACGGTGGTGCTTACTCAGCCAGTAACGTACACGGAGTCTCTGGTAAAACAAACAGCTGGATGGACGAGTCCCACAGACGGCTGCGACGGTCACTCCCGGTAGGTTGGCGGTAACTGTCTCTCCCTGCACCGGTGTTGTGTTCTCGGCCCCGATGGCTTCCCACCGGTAACCCGCTCCCCAGCGGTATGTTTGCCGGAGGAGCCCCTTTTGCCTGAAGGCGCTGGCCCTGGGAACTCTAGCTGTGGCGGTAGCTGTATTTCCCTTCACGGTTAAGCGGTTGCCTTTAGTCAAGTCTTTGCTGCTGGAAAACCCCGGAGGTTCCCGTCGCTGACGGATTTGACCGGTTTAACAGCGACTCCAAGCCTGGTCAGGGTCCGTAGGCCCTGCCGAATGGTGCTGGCCTCTCTTCGCTCCCCGGTCCGGTACCGGCGGGCCACCGCCCGTCCCCGGTCCTTACGGTTGTGCGTCAATCGGCCTCGCCTGCAGACGGTCACCACCTTCTGCCAACCTTGCTGTTTCTGTGCCCGGGCCACGTACCCGGACACGGTCATACTGCTCCTTTACCACTTCACTCCTTCACTTTCACTCTCCTAACTACACTCTACTCTTTTCCCGCCTCCAGGACTGTGAACTCCTCAATGGGAGGAGCCAACCGCCTGGCTCCACCCCACCTGGTGTGGACATCAGCCCCTGGAGGGAGGCAACAAGGATTTTGTGTGTGCGGCTGATGTGCCTAACCGGGGTGTGGGGTGTGTTGTTGCAGTACCTGTGACGACCTGGCTTGACCAGGGCGCCACATTCCCCCTTGGTTAAATGCAGACCGTCCGCGGGCTGCTCGTCCATCACCGGTTTTATTTTCACAACTGAAAAAGTAGAAAAACATGTAAAACACAAGCATCACTTCATAAAACTTCCCATAACGGGAGGCATTTTCTTAAACGTTACTAACATTTTTATTAACGGTAACGGCTTCCGCTCTCCCACCGCCCAAACAACCTGGCCCTGATGCTGCCCCTAAGAAAATGGGCAGCACCCCTTGCCCCAGTCCAGAACGAAATTGCCTGAGCGGGTACGGTCTCTTTCAGGGGAGCCGCGTCCATGGGGACCCCTGAACCCCCGGAGGATTGCCACCGGTTACGGTAGTGGCGGGTCTGGGCCATCCATTTCCTCCAGGCCCATCCTCCCAAATCAGCCTCTCCGGAGGCGGTCACTGTAACAAGCCAACATTTTTATTTACATGCCACAAGTTTGTGGTTGCCCTGGAAGTTCTCGGGCTTGTCCGTAAGTAGTTCCTTGCGCAACGGTTGCACCAGGTCCCTACGGGGACTAGTTGCCGTCAACGGCCGGTTCAATCATGGTGTTAATCTGGTCACAGTTCGGTAGATTCCTTTCCTTATCATTCAGTTACATTCTTATACATTCAACAACATACAACGGTGCTGGTGGTCCCAACGGGGACAACTTGTGGGGGACCGCTTCCATCACTACTCGCTTTCATCTTCTTCACTCGGCCCCGGGTGGAAAAACACGGGTACCAGCCCCTCCAGCACATAGCAGGCGCGACGAGGGAGGGCCGCCCGGTATCCATTATTTCCGTTCCTTGGGATGTAAGTGGCCTCCATGCTACACACAGCGACGACCCCCTCGTCCTCCGAGACAGGTTCGGTGTCAGGCCCGGAGTCGCTATCGTCCGCGCCCGCGCCAGGCAGGTTGCCGCCAGCTGCCGCAGTCTCCGGGCTCGCCGCTCCTTCTGCTGCCGTTACAGGGGGCCGCAAGCGAGATGGACCAGCGGTGGCGGGGTGCGCAGGCAGGGAAGACGGAGGCAGGATGGGGGCCAGGGGCAGACCGGGCCCCCCAGCCGCAGTGGCCGGTCCCTCCGGGACATAGGGGCGTGGGTCGTTCGCCAGCTCCTCCTTCGCAGCCTCCATTCCGTACACCCGAGCTCCTCCACCTCCGCGGTCCACTGCTCCATCAGCCGACATATCTGATCCTGGTAACGTCGGCAGACCCCTGCCACGCGGGCTCTGATCCATGCCGCTGTTCCGGGCACCAACTCCGGGACCTCTGCACGGTTGGGCAGGAAGGACATGCCAGCAGCGGTTTCTTCCAGGAACCGGAATCTGGCCGCAGAGTCCTGGCGTCCCTGCGTTTATAGCCGCGGCTTACATGCGGCCAGACGCCATCCGTGCCCCCTTGTTTTCTTTTTGGCACCTCCTCTTCAGGGGCGGAGCTTCGGCTTTCGCGTCTCCACTGCTCGGGAAGACGCTTGAGCGGGGACTTTTCGCGCCCAAGATGGCGGCTTCTGAAAATTTTCGGCCGGACCCTCCGGCGGAACACAAGGCGCACCTCTATCAGATGGCAGAGCGGTAAGATCCTGTTCGTGACGCCAAGTTGTCGCGGGCGGGGGGTGCGCTGCTCGACCGCGCTTGCGTCTTGGGTCCGGCTGCTGCTGCTGCTGCTCGGTGGCTCGAGCGGTGGGCCGGATCCCGGGACCTCGAGCGGCGCTCCTCGCCCGTGAGTGAAAGGGGTGGTCTGTTGGGGTTTGGGATGTCGGTTTGTGACGCCACCCACGGTGTGTGGTGAGGTTGGGGCACCACCGCTGCTCTGTACGGGGATCCCGGGAGCGATGACAGGGAGCAGCTGGGATGTTTCTCTCCCCTCCGTGGGTAGGGGGATTTTGGTAGTCCCGGGGCCTGGAGTTGTTGACTGTAAGGGGGATTGCGGGGCTTGGCCATGTGCAGGGTCGCAGGGGCAGCGCAGTGCCAGACGGCACGGTGGTACTTACTCAGCCAGTAACGTACACGGAGTCTCTGGTAAAAGAAACAGCTGGATGGACGAGTCCCACAGACGGCTGCGACGGTCACTCCCGGTAGGTTGGCGGTAACTGTCTCTCCCTGCACCGGTGTTGTGTTCTCGGCCCCGATGGCTTGCCACTGGTAACCCGCTCCCCAGCGGTATATTTGCCGGAGGAGCCCCTTTTGCCCGCAGGCGCTGGCCCTGGGAACTCTAGCTGTGGCGGTAGCTGTATTTCCCTTCACGGTTAAGCGGTTGCCTTTAGTCGGGTCTTTGCTGCTGGAAAACCCCGGAGGTTCCCGTCGCTGACGGATTTGACCGGTTTAACTGTGACTCCAAGCCTCGTCGGGGTCCGTAGGCCCTGCCGAATGGTGCTGGCCTCTCTTCGCTCCCCGGTCCGGTACCGGCGGGCCACCACCCGTCCCCGGTCCTTACGGTTGTGCGTCAATCGGCCTCGCCTGCAGACGGTCAGCTGCCAACCTTGCTGTTTCTGTGCCCGGGCCACGTACCCGGACACGGTCATACTGCTCCTTTACCACTTCACTCTTTCACTTTCACTCTCCTAACTACACTCTCCGGATTGTGCCTGATGCCAAAAAACTGATGTGTGAAAGTACCCTTATATAGACAGGTGTGCACCTTTCCAAATCAAGTCCTATCAGTTTAATTAAACACAGCTGGACTCGAATGAAGGAGTAGAACCATCTCAAGGAGGATCACAGGGAAATGGACGGCATGTGACTTAAATATGAGTGTCTGAGTAAAGGGTCTGAATACTTATGACCATGTGATATTTCAGTTTTTTTTTTTTAAAATTTGCAAAAATGTATACATTTCTGTTTTTTTCTGTCAAGATGGGGTGCAGAGTGTACATTAATGAGAAAAAAAATGAACTTTTTTGAATTTACCAAATGTCTGCAATGAGTGACAAATGTAAGGCGTCTGAATACTTTCCGTACCCACTGTACAGCATGAACCTTTACATAGCTCCTTACATACAAGATGAGCCTACAGACAGCCCCCTCTATACATGTCAAAAAGATTTGAACAGTAAATAGGTGGAGAACATAAATAATGGCCTATAAAGTGGACCACAATTAACCCCACATAGGGACTATAATATGCAAATATCTGAGACACAACTAGTATATGGACCTACAGTACAGTTAAAGAGAGTCAAAGAATACCTCAGTGAAAATCAATATATAATTTTTTAATGAATCAATCATAAAAACACCAATAACATATGTAATGAAACACAAGTGCTGGATAGGATATAAAAAGTAAGAGGGCACCAGAACGCTTATGTTGCGCCCCGAGGCAGCCGAGCTGCTCGGATCTGGGCGATCCATGGCTTGAGGGATCCCGGACCAGGGGGCACTGGCGACAGTTTAAAATAAAAAGAGAAAAGAAAAATAAAATTCAAATGATAGTCCGACTACGCCACTCGCGGTTTGCGGCCAGGAATGATGGGGCCGCCGCTGCGGGTTCCCACTGAAGATGATGAATGGGGGCAGCGTGGATGGTAGATCCCTCCGCGAGCAGGGCTTTTCCCCAGGGGTATGTGAAGGGTTAACGTGCAGGCGCAGCACAGTTAAGCAGTCCAGACAGAGAGTGCAGTTTGATTGTCTTACAGCTGGTGTAGCAACCTGGGGACATACTGGATTCCCAGTTGCGCACGGGTCCTGGATAGCCGTGCCAGCCAACCCGGTGCCACTCTCCTCCTTTGCACTCTGGTGTGTGTGGGTCCTCCCTGGCGTGGAGCACTTGGAGGTTCTCCTTGTTAGAGTTGATCGGACGGCCAATAATCCGGTACCGGCGGATCACTGCCAGATTTAAAAAAGAGTCCGATCCGCTTCGGAATCCCATGCCCATATAAGTCAATGGGGACCGGAATCCAGAGGTTAAAAACGTTTGTGGAGGGGCTAGGAGCGAGTGCGGCATATTCACCGAGGCGCTGTCATGGCGGCACACTCCTTCCAGATCACGCTGTTACCTTCCGGAGCGACAATTCAATATTTATTGTTTTCCTCGCCCACCGGCGCGTGTTGGTTGCAGCTAGATGCGCCACCACCCTGAGTGTCAGCGTGTCAGCTAACTGCAACCAATCACAGGCGCCAGGACGGCCGATGGGCGGGGAAAGCAGTGCACTGTCGGTCAGTTCACGGTGGTAAAAATAAACACTCGGCACTATGCAGCACAACGCGCGGATGCAGCCCCAGCTGTCTTGCTGTATCTGTGCTGTGTATACAGTGACCAGAATCACACGTGCGTGGCTTTGCCGGTTGCTGCCATGGCAGACTCGCGTGAGCCCCTCGCATGTGTGATTCCGGTGAAAGTGAAAAAAAAAACAAAAAAAAAAAAACGACGTGCGGTTCCACCTAATTTTCATCCCCAGCCAAGATAACGCCGGCTGGGGGCTGATATATTCTTAGCCCGCAGCCGCCCGGTATTGCCGCATCTATTAGATGTGACAGTACCGGTGTACGATACCGGCTCTTCCTGCAGGCATGATGCTGTGCCAGTCGGGGTAATAGCAGGGGTTAATAGCGGCACACAGCTGCTACTAAACCCAAGGTTGTGATGCCACAGGCATCTGTCAGATACCTGCATCACACAATCCTGTAAGTGAAAGTAAATAAACAAGACACAGAGAAAAAAACCTTTATTTGGAATAAAATACAAACATCCCCTCCTTCACCACTTTATTAAGCCCAAACACCCTGCAGCTTCGACGTAATCCACAGGACAAGTCCCACGCCGCTTCAGCTCTGCTACATCTGAATATCACAGAGAGCGGCACGACCGACCGCTCTCTGTGAGCTCCAGAGAATGAAGGAGCCGCGCGTTGAGCGGTGACGTCACTCAGGTCATTTGCGGTCACAGCTGGGGATTCCCACGGTCCTTCATCTGTGATCGCAGATAACCTGGCCTCAGGTGGAGGTCACAGAGTTCACAAACCTGCATCTCCTAGCAGAAAAATGTTTTTTTGGCCAATAGATGCAGATTTTGTTCTGCAATCTTTATACCATGTTCCTGCATCTAATCTACACCTCCTGGCAAAAAACCGCGGTGGTTTGGCGCAAATTTTTTGCCGCGGTTTTTGCCACGGTTATTTTTCCGCGATTTTTGCCACTGTTTTTTGCCAGGAGGTGCTCATTTGGTGCTGAAATTGTCTGCACCAGCTTTCAGCACCAAATTTCCACCTGCTGGCCTGGCAGATTTTATTTTTATTTTTGGGGGCCAAGGGATGCAAATTTGATGCTGAGATTTTTACACCATATTCCTGCATCCAATCTACACCTCCTGGCAAAAAACCACGGTGTTTTGACACAATTTTTTGCCGCGGTTATTTGTCCGCGATTTTTGTAGCGTTTTTTTGCCAGGAGGTGCACATTTGGTGCTTAAACCGTCTGCACCAGCTTTCAGCACCAAATTTCCACCTGCTGGCAGATTTTTTTTTTTTAATTTTATTTTTGGGGGCCAAGAGATGCAAATTTGATGCTGAGATTTTAACACCATATTCCTGCATCCAATCTACACCTCCTGGCAAAAGAACGCGGTCTTTTGACTCAATTTTTTTGCCGCGGTTCTTGCCGTAGTTATTTTTCCGCAATTTTTGCCGCGGTTTTTATTTCAGAAGTGTTCAGCCTGCTGCCGTCTGAACATGAGCGTGCATGTACCTAGAAACACATGCACGCTCCTGTCAGAATTGTGCAGCTGTGCCGGTGATGCGCTGTCAGACTCGTGCGGGTCTGACATCACCCGGCACAGCCTGCTGCTGTCTGAACATGAGCGTGCATTTACCTAGAAACACATGCACACGCCTATCAGAAGTTTGCAGCTGTTCTACGATGTGAGACTCGCGGGAGTTCCTCGCAAGTGTGACTGCGGCGTTGATAAACAACGCTATGCTTTTTTGTTTTTTTAAATGAATAATTTAAAAAAAAAAAAAACAACGACGTATGGTCCCCCCAGTTTTCATCGGCCGGCGTTATCATGGCTGGGGGCTGGTATATCCTCAACCCACAGCCGCCCGGTATTGCCGCATCTATTAGATGTGACAATCCCGGTGTGCAATACCGGCTCTTCCCGGAGGCGTGATGCAGTGCCAGTCAGAGTAATAGCAGGGGTTAATAGCGAAGCACGGCTGCTGCTAAAGCCTAGGTTTGTGATGGTACAGGCGTCTGTCAGATACCTGCATCACACAAACCTGTAAGTGACAGTAAATAAACACAGACACAGAGAAAAATCCTTTATTTGAAATAAAGTACAAAACACATCCTGCGTCACCTCTTTATTAAGCCCAAATAGCCTGCAGCTCCGACGTAATCCACAGGAGAAGTCCCACACCGACGTATCCAGCACTGCTACATCTCAGAGGGAGCAGCTATAGAGAAGACTGCCCGCTCTGAGTGCAGCCTACTACGGAGCCGTGATTAGCGATGACCGCAGCAGACTGTCACAGGCCGGGGGGCGCGTCAGCCTGCAACCAATCACAGCTGAGAGGACGGCCGGTGGGCGGTGAAAACACGGAAAGCTGTGTGATTGCGTGCACAGCACAGGAAATGAAAGCGTGACCCGGAAGCAGTATGCTGCCATGACACCGAGTCTCGGTAGGTATGAAAAGCTCATTTATTTATTGTTTTTTTCATTTTTATTAATTTCCAATTCCGGATCGTGCACCCGGAATCCTGCGTCCGGGTCCGGCCCGGAGATAGCGCTGAAACCGCGTGGATCCGGAAGTTTAGGCTGTGTGCACACGTTGCGTTTTTTACCGCGGAAACGCTGCGTTTAGAACCGCAGCGTTTCAGTGGCAAATTGCTTGCGTTCAGCTTTCCCAGCAAAGTGTATGAGAAAGCCGAAAAATCAGTGCACACGCTGCGTTTCTAAACGCAGCGTTTTGGATGCCAAAAATCGGTGCGGAAAGAAAAGCAGCATGTCACTTCTTTTGTGCGGTGTGGCTGCGTTCTCTCCCCGGTTGAAGCAATGATGTGGGGTCAGAACGCAGCTACACCGCAGTTCGCTGCTTTTTTGTTGCGGTCCGCGGGCTTTGTCGGCATGCCAGAACGCAGGCATTTACCTGGAAGTGAGGTCAAGAGGTTTCCTGTTGACCTCACTTCCTGGCAAAGTCCTGGAAAGCCCCCGGTGTCGCCAAAGTGCCCGCCCCGACCCCCGACCCCCCTCCCAAAAATCCAACATGGCCGCGCGCACAGTAGCGCACCAGCCGCCCTGCTCCTATGATTTCTGTTGCATGTGCCTTGAGACATGCGACAGAAAAATGCCCCCCCAGGCCCTGCCCGGTCACCCCCTATTTCCCCTGGTATTCCCCCTTACCTGTCCGGTCGCAGCGCTGATCCCCCGCGGCCCCCTCCTCCTTCACAGTGCACGCTGGCCGGTCACATGAGCAGAGCAGCTGACAGCCAGCACTGTGTACAGAAAGCTGTGCTGGCTTCTCGCACTCTGCAGCTGTGACCCGGGGAGAGTGGGTGCAGATTCTTTGCACCCACTCTCCTCAAAAGGAGGGTCTGCCCTCCTAGAAAATGGGGGATACGTTCCCTGAACGTGCCCCCATATTCTAGAAGGTCCAGAGGCGACGTGGGACGTCCAAATGGATTTCTGCGGACCCATTTTTTTTCAAATTTTTTGATTAAATTGGAGAACAAGGGAATGATTTGGGGAGTGTTTTTTCTAATAAAATATTTTTTGTCATTTTTTTTTGCTTTTGTTTACTGTCAATTAGTTATGTCTGGTATCTGATAGACGCCGTGACATCACTAATTGCTGGGCTTGATGCCAGGTGACATTACACATCTGGTATCAACCCCATTTATTACCCCGTTTGCCAACGCACCAGGGCGCGGGATGAGTTGGGGCGAAGCGCCAGGATTAGCGCATCTAATGGCTGCGCCACTTCTGGGGCGGCTGCGGCCTGCTATTTGTAGGCTGGGAAGAGTCCAATAACCATGGCTCTTCCCACCCTGAGAATACCAGACCCCAGCTGTCAGCTTCACCTTGGCTAGTGATCTAATTTGGGGGGACCCCACGTTACTTTTTTTTTAATTCTTTATTTATAAATAAAAAAAAAGCCTGGGGAGCCCTCCAAATTGGTCACCAGCTGTCTGCTTTACCCTGACTGGCTATCAAAAATAGGGGGGACCCCACGCCATTTTTTTCATTGTTTTTTTTTTTTTTGGATAAATACTAAGCTAGGCACCCTTTAGTACCACATGAAAGGTACTAGAGGTGCCAGCTTAGAATATGCAGGCGGGGGTGGGACGTTATATATATTTGACATCCATTCATCCATTGACGCTTTTTAGGCTGTGTGTCTGTCGCGGGCGGGGAGGAGGGTGTCAGCACTGCGCTCACCCCTCTGCTCGGGTCCGGCTGCTGCTGCTCAGTGGTGGCTCGAGCGGTGGGCCGGATCCCGGGGGTTCTCGAGCGGCGCTCCTCGCCCGTGAGTGAAAGGGGATTGGGTTTTGGGATATAGTCTATTGTCCGTGACGCCATCCACGGTTGTGGTGATTTGTTAGCACCACCGCTGCTCGGTGTGGGGATCCCGGGAGTGATGGTGTGAAGCAGCAAGTTGTTGTGTTGCCCCTCCGTGGGTAGGGGTTGGTGATCCCGGGGCCCAGTGATGAGGTGGGAGATGCAGGACTTGGTGGGCGCAGGGACGCGGGGGCAGCGCTGTTCCTTGCGGCACTGTGGTACTCACTCAGCCTGAGACGTTGATACAGTTCTCGGTAAAACACACGGCTGGAAAGACGGTTCCCACGGACGGCTGCACTTGCTTTCCCCAGTAGGTGACGGTGATGTCCCTTTTCCTGCACCTAATGTTGTTGATGGTCTCGATGGGTTCCCACCGGTAACCCGCTCCCCGGCTTTAAGCTGGACCGGAGGAGCTCTACTCTTTGCCCGCAGGCGCTGGCCCTTAGAAACTGGTGCCCTGGCGGTGGCGGTGTCTCTACTGTAATGGTTGGGCTGTTGCCTTCAATCGGGACTTGGTTGTTGGGGGATCGACGTCCCCTTCACTGACGGATTTGGCAAATTATGGTGACTCCTAGCCTTGCCGGGGTCCGAGAGGCCCCTGCCCTGGTGCTGACTGTCCTTTGTACACTGCTCCAGACCGCCGGGCCACCACCCGTCTGCGGTCCTTCCAGGAACTTCCAAACGGTCACCCCTCCGGACAATCACCGCCGTTGCTGACCTTGCTGACTCTGTCCTGCACACAGCTGGACCAACTTCAGGCTTTTCTACTCTCACTTTTACTCCTTTTCTCCAGTTTTCTCCTTTGCTCCTCTACCACTTCACTTCCTTTTACTTTCACTTCCTTAACTCAACTCATGTTTACTCCTTCACTTCCCTAACTGATCTGCCTGGTTCTTCCCGCCTCCAGAGCTGTGAACTCCTCAGTGGGCGGAGCCAACCGCCTGGCCCACCCCCTGGTGTGAACATCAGCCCCTGGAGGAAGGCAACAAGGATTTTGGGTTAGCTTTGATGTTCCTAACTGGGGTGTAGGGTGTGGTGGTGTGATGACCTGTGACCCCTGGCTTGCCCAGGGCGTCACATGTCCACAATCAGGGTTTGCAGCGTTATGGGCGCTGAGTGTTTTCCCTGCGTCCATAATGCTGCGTTGTGCAGTAGAAGCACAGTGGAAGGATTTTTGGAGATCCCATGCCCACTGTGCTTCTTTTCTCCGCAGCATAAACTGACCGGTGGCGTGGCTTCCCGAGCCTCAGCATGTCAATTTATGCTGCGGAGACGAGAGTGTTCTCTGCAGGTAGGAATAGAGCTAAAGTCCACAGCAGCCTGAACCCAAATCGTGGGCATGGGCAGCTGCAGGAAGGCTGGCACTGTGTACTAGACGCCGTGTCGCTGGATCATGGCCACATAGCCTTAGGCCCCTTTCACACGTCAGTGATTCTGGTACGTTTGTGCTTTTTTTTAAACGTACCAGAATCACTGACATACGCAGACCCATTATAATGAGTGGATCTGCTCACACGTCAGTGATTTTTCACTGCACGTGTCTCCGTGCGGCGTACCCGCGTGTGCGCGATTGCCGCACGGAGACATGTCCATTTTTTTCTGGCATCACTGATGTTCCACGGACCACGCAGTGGTGTGGTCCGTGAAACACGTGCCAGAAAAAAACGTGCTTTTAAAATAAAAATCATTTTAACTCACCCAGCGTGCAGCTTGCTGCTTCTGAGCCGGCTCATTATTGTCGCGCATATTCATGATGCGCGACACAGCCGACCCGGAAGCAGCTGCTGCGGGGGTCAGCACCAGCCGGATGCTGCACCGCGGGAGCGATCAGCACCATGGAGAGCGGGAGCGGGCGCAGGTGAGATGATTACTGAGTGCAATCACGGGCCACGGAGAACGGAGCCCGGATTGCACTTAGACAACCCACGTGTGCCGTGATTCACGGCACACGGAGGGACATGTGCATGTTTTACACGCCAGTGAAAAACGTCAGTGTTTTTCACTGACATGTGAAACGGGCCTAAAAGTGAGAATATTGTTGCAAATCCCCTGAGTGACCGCAGTGAGCCGCGCGATCAGCGGTGCCGTCACTGAGGTTACCCGCGGCCACAGCAGAAGTCCTCCCGTTGAGATCTGTGGCCGCTGGTAACCTGAGTGATGTCATCGCTGATAGCGCGACTCATTTCAGTCGCTGCGGGGAGCTCACAGATAGCGGTCGTGGTCTGTGACTGCTCTCTGTTAGCTTCCGATGAGACCGTAAACAAAAACAATTTAGCAGAGACTTATTGGAGTTTAAGGAAGGCAGGGTTTATCCCACGCTTCAAGGGGATTCTGTTGAGGGTCCGAGGGACGTGTCTACATCGGATACAGACGCGTCCGATACGGAGAAATCAGATACGGCCTCTGCGGATATTGAAAGGGGTGCGAGTCTAGCTATCAGAGTAGCGGTTCCCCAAGGAAAGGGAAATGGGGAAAGTCTACACGAAAAAATATGTGCCAAAGAATGGACCCTCCCCTTTTTCCTTCTTCACATGTCCCCTCCTCCACTTCTTCTGCCTCGGGTGTCTCCTCATCTTTTTTAGAACAGAGGACACATCAGAATTTCTACAACCTGAGGAACAATCCTGTGAGAACGAACCGCAGATGAGCTGTGGAAATGACAATTGTATCATTAATCTAACTTCTTGTATAATTACCCCCTTTGAATGTCAAGTATTATCTAAGGGACTATCGTTTGTCCCCACAAACTCATTTGATGAGTTTGGTTGGGTAAGAGACATTAACCTTTTCTCTCGCAAACTTAAATGGAAGCATTTCTTTAATTGTCATGACAAGCAGGAATGTCTGAGGTTGGGTATACTCGAGGAGGATCTTTCGGACTTTAGAACCTTGAGTAGCCTTTGGAGTGAGAACTTCTCAGTCCCGGGACATGGCCCCTTCACAGAATTAAGACCTAAGAGTCAAAAAATGCCACCGAGCTCTGAGGTTAACAGTATTGATATTTTTACCAAATTGGTGACGGATGAACTTGGCCAAATCGGGAGGAGGGGTCGGACCCTCCATGGGAATCTTGAGGTAAAGGAGAGAGAAGCATTGGATACCCTAATGAGGGATGATACAATTCTCATAAAGCCATCTGACAAAGGCGGTAATTTAGTTGTTATGACCCACAGGCAGTACAAAAAGATGTGCTTTGATATTTTGGATAACAGGGACACGTATGGAATCATCAGGAGAGATCCGACTGTGGGGTTCAATCAAGAACTCTATTCACTGCTTGAAGGAGCCCTTAATCAGAAACTGATCTCAAAGAATGAATTGGATTTTATGTACTCCAAATTTCCAGTGCTACCGGTTTTTTATTCCCTGCCGAAAGTGTATAAGGGGTTGGACCCCCTGCGTGGACGTCCAATTGTGTCGGGGGTCGACTCCTTTACACAGAATAGTAGTATCGATGTGGACAGGGTGTTGAGAAATTTTGTTACAGCGCTACACTCATTTCTGCGCGATACTTCGGATCTGCTTTTGACGTTGGATGATGTGGTGATTGAGGATGATGTACTCGTCGCCTCGATTGACGTTGAGACCCTCTATAGTTGTATCCCACATGAATTGGGTATCATTGCGGTGGATTTCTTCCTCAGTACGCGAGGTACACAGTTTATTGCACACAGTAAGTTTATGACTGCCCTTTTGGACTTTATCCTCAAGCACAACATCTTTAGGTTCCATGGGAGGTTCTTCCACCAGCTCAGGGGTACAGCAATGGGGAGCCCATGTGCTCCCACATATGCTAACCTTTACCTGGGCTGGTGGGAGGACACCATCGTCTTTGGCGAGGAGACATCATGGTGGAGCCCCCATATAACATTCTGGGGGCGTTACATCGATGATGTGCTGGTACTCTGGTCAGGTGGGGAAGGAGAATTTAATAGGTTTGTGGATGACCTGAACAGGAACAATCTGGGTCTGAGATTTACCTCGGACTGCAAAAAAGATAGGATTGATTTCTTGGATGTTTCTATCTTTAGGGGGGTTCAGGGGAAACTCCAAACCAGAACTTTCCGCAAACCTACGTCAACAAATAGCTTTCTCCACTGGCAGAGCCATCATCCCTTGAGCCTGAGGAGAGGTATACCGAGGGGGCAGTACCTTCGGATGAGAAGAAATTGTTCCTCTGATGTAGATTTTTACCACCAAGCAAGAGATCTGAAAAAAAGGTTTCTATTTAGGGGCTATCCAAATCAGGTACTCAGTGCAGCCTACAATAATGCTGTTGCGACACCGAGAAGCGTCACTCTGCAGACGAGGGATAGCAGTGCCGATCAAGTGATGAGGATCATTGGTGATTTCGATGATCACTCAGAACAAGTACGTAGGATTATCAACAAGTACTGGGGTATACTTAAGGCTGATCCGGACATTGCTGGCTCTATCCCCGCTTCTCCATCTATCACGTTCAGACGAGGTAGGACCATTCGAGACAGGCTGGTCCATAGTAATTACTCCTCTCCCTCTGGATCGACGTAGCTTGATAACAGAAGAGTGGGCACTTTTAGGTGTGGGAGATGTACCTTCTGTAAATATATAAAACGGGGGGATCATTTCCTTAGTGAGACAACAGGGAGGACATATTACAATAGACAATTTGCCAACTGTACCACGGTCGGTGTGATCTATCTCTGTAAGAGCGATTGCAGGAAGGAATATATAGGGAAGACCAAACGTGAGTTCAAAAAACGGATAGGTGATCACGTTGGGGACATTAGGAATGCCAGGGATACACCGATTTCGAGACATGTCAGGATGGAACATGGGGGTAGCCTGGACTGTTTTGCTTTTAATGCCATTGAGGTAGTCCCACCGCCAGATAGGGGTGGTAATTGGGACAGATTAATTCTGCAGAGGGAGGCCCGGTGGATTCACAGAATGTGGACTGTGAGTCCATCTGGCCTCAATGAGCAGTTACATTTTGGCTGTTTTCTCTAGACTTCCCTAAGTGGTATACTTCTTTACATAATTTTTTATTCCATATTTCAGTATATTCATTCATATTTTATAATTATATTCATGTGTCCTTTGTCTCTGGCCCACTGTATTGCCCGATCTTCATAGTCTTGTTCCTGCCATGCCCATTGTTCCGCAAAGGATCTGGCTTTGTTTATTTTCCCTAATCTTAGGGTGTATCTTTGGCTATCTGTGTAATGATTATTGGGATTGACGGTCTCCATTACCCCCCCTACTCTCTTTGTGACGATTTGTTGTATCTCCCTGGCCCCTCCCCCCTCCCTTTGATCCTGACGCTGGCAGTTTGTTTATATCAAATTAATAAAACACTGTACCCCAAGAGGTTTGCGTTATCTGACAAACCTCCAGCACTTGAGTATTCCTGCCTTTCAACACACGCTAGATAGAGAGACGCTGGTGGCAGAAGGAGGTGGGCTGTTGCCTATGACGGCGCTTCCCTGTTTGCGTTCCAGACTGAGACGCAGGCTGTGCGCATGCGCGGAGTCGCGTCATCGGGGATTTCCCGATCACGTGACCGCAGTATGCCACAATGCGGAAGCGGTAACTGTGCTGTGCGGTACGTTAGGGCATATGCTCTATGAAGGCTGGCAATGAGGGGTTAATCGATTCTACCGCAGGTGACATTAATCACGGTAGGTCTTTATAAACCTGCAGTCTGTTTTGGGCGGTTCCTTTACCCCTTTTCATACCTTCATTGTGTGGCCACACCTGGGCTGAAGGGCTGGGACGCGAGGAGCCAGATAATGGCTGCATTGAGGGTTCTGGAGCCCTTTCTCATCTGGGAGTCCTTGATGAATGTCCTATACTGATGAACACTGGGTTAAGATAAGTGGCTGATGCCTTGTTTATCTGAATTGTGGCTACCTAGTTCTTTCTTAGGGTACCTTCACACTTAGCGATGCAGCAGCGATCCGACCAGCGATCTGACCTGGTCAGGATCGCTGCTGCATCGCTACATGGTCGCTGGTGAGCTGTCAAACAGGCAGATCTCACCAGCGACCAGTGAACAGCCCCCAGCCAGCAGCGACGTGCAAGCGACGCTGCGCTTGCACGGAGCTGCCGTCTGGAAGCTGCGGAGACTGGTAACTAAGGTAAACATCGGGTATGGTTACCCGATGTTTACATTAGTTACCAGCGCACACCCCTTAGCTGTGTGTGCAGGGAGCAGGGAGCCGCGCACACTGAGCGCTGGCTCCTTGCTCTCCTACCATAGCTACAGTACACATCGGGTTAATTAACCCGATGTGTAATGCAGCTACATGTTCAGAGAGCAGGGAGCCGCGCACACTGCTTAGCGCTGGCTCCTTGCTCTCCTAGCTGCTGTACACATCGGGTTAATTAACCCGATGTGTACAGCAGCTACATGTGCAGAGAGCCGGAGCCGGCAGCACAGGCAGCGTGAGAGCTGCAGAGGCTCGTAACTAAGGTAAATATCGGGTAACCACCTTGGTTACCCGATGTTTATCTTGGATACAGCTTACCTCAGCTGTCAGATGCCGGCTCCTGCTCCCTGCTTGCTTCATTTGTCGCTCTCTCGCTGTCACACACAGCGATCTGTGTGTCACAGCGGGAGAGCGGCTTTGAAGAAAACGAACCAGGGCTGTGTGTAACGAGCAGCGATCTCGCAGCAGGGGCCAGATCGCTGCTCATTGTCACACACAGCGAGATCGCTAATGAGGTCACTGCTGCGTCACAAAAAGCTTGACTCAGCAGCGATCTCGGCAGCGAGCTCGCTGTGTGTGAAGCACCCCTTAGATCTGTGGTTACTTTATCTCAACAGAATCTGTGATTAACCCCTGCTATTGTTATGCTTGCTAGGATACTGGTAGTGTGGTATTGAGATTTCTATAATATCTTATGGTAGCCCCATTTGGAGTGAATTGGATTATCCCAAATAACTTCTAATCCCCAGTGTGTCATAGGACCACCAGCATTTATTAATGTACTATCTGTTTCTCTTTTTCCTTGAACTAACCTTGTAACCCACTCCTGAGGAACCTCAGATATATGAGGGGAACCGCGTCGGGTGGTTTTCGCTAGAAGCCGCTTGAGATTAACTGAGTGGTTATTTGTTTGGGTCACTGTACCCTGCTATATTTCCAATTTAATCATATTGGTTAGCTCATTCTTATCATCTATATTAGACTTCATTGTTGTTTCATCTGGATTATTTAATCCTTGCTGGTACTGTCACCTTCACATCTAATAGGGTCATATCAGGGCCTGAAGGGATAGTCGACGTTGAGCGGGGGCGCCAACTGCGCAGGCTATAGGGTGCCAACCTCCGCGGCAAGGAAGGGGTCAGTTCAGGGCAATATAAGGGCTAGCCCCCTGCCCCTCCCCCTTGTACTGTGTGTATTTTTCATTGAAGGTTTGAAATAAATTGATACATATGTGTTGGAATATATTCCTCCCCCCCTTTTTAATATTTGATACTAATAAAAAATTGAATTTTAGGAGTTTTTGTTAAGTTTTTTTCACTTTATGCACTTCTACATTATCGGTTCTATATTCACTAGCTTCCGATGTAGCAGAGCTGACAGCGTCGAGGGACCTCTGTGGATTACGTCAGACATGGAAGGGTATTTGGGGACTTGAATAAAGTGGTGAAAGAGGGTTGTTTTTTTTGGTTATTTATTTCAAATAAAGGATTTTTGGTGTATGTCTTCATTTTCTTAAACTTACCAGTTAATCATGAAAGGTATCTTGGGGAGACATCTGCCATGATTAATCTTGGACTTAGTGGCAGCAATGGGCTGCTGCCATTAACTCCTTATTACCCCGATTGCCAACGCACCATGGCAATTCGTGATGATCCGGGTACAGTCCCGGGACAGTCGCATCTAATGGATGCGGCCATTCCGGGCGGCTGCTGGCTGATATTGTTAGGCTGGGGGCTCCCCATAACGTGGGGCTCCCCATCCTAAGAATACCAGCCTTCAGCCGTGTGGCTTTACCCTGGCTGGTATTAATTTTGGGGGAAACCGCACGCGTTTTTTATTATTTATTTATTTTACTGCATGATATAGACCCGCCCACCGGCAGCTGTTATTGGTTGAAGTGAGACAGCTGTCACTCATCGTGGGCGCGTGTCTGACTGCAACCAATCATAGGCGCCGGTGGGCGGGGAAAGCAGAGAATACGAGATTGAATAATGAGCGGTCGGCTTTTTCAAAAGAGAAGAAGCCGCCGGAGCAGTGTGAACGACGTGCAGCGCCGCGCTGGTGATCGGGGATCGGTGAGTATGAGAGAGGGGGGGAAATGAATAGACTGACATGGACACAGAGAGAGAGACCGACAGAGAGAGAGACTGACCGATCGACAGAGAGAGAATAGATACCAAGAGGGAGAGAACGACTGACAGAGGTGGAGATTGAACGACATTGTGAGACCTCACTCATTTCCAGTGTTTTGTGAAACATGCGATAAATGTATTTAGAAAATCGAATGTCACTAGGATGGTGTGAGTGCCGTCTGTGTGACATCCGATTATTTACCAGCTCCCATAGAGAATCATTGAAGAGACTCGCGCGAGAAGCTCTCCAAATCGCAGCATGCTGCAATTTTTTTTCTCAGTCCGATTTGGAGTGAGAAAAAAAAATCACAGATGAGAGCTGAATCATTGAATAACATGTCCGAAATTCTCGCATTGCACTACTGCGAGAAAATCGCAAGTGAGAAGCCGGCCTTAAGCCTCTCAAAGTGGAGAGACACTTACCCATGATACTGGAGGACCTGGAGGTGCACCTCCTCGGTGACTAGGAGGATCGCATTCTCTATCCATATAATATTACATGGAGGCTGCGATCCTCCCTATGTTCTGTAAACATCCATGCTTTACACAAGAATGAGATAAACGCACGTTTAGTTCAATATCTCCATGGACTTGTTACTGGATCCTTCTTTTCTTGTTGCAAGTCTGCCTCATACCTGATCCATGCACTGCCTTGGAATAGCTTCCCTCCATTGACTAACAGTGAGGTAAAATAAGTTTCTTTAGCAACATCGTAAATACAGTATGAGCCTGCACATAGCCTCCCAAACACAGTAGGACATACCCTGAAGAAGGGTGTGCCCCTTTGAAACATGTCGGAAATGAATGTCAGGCACCCGTAGTTCCACAAGTGACACCAGTTTTTGTACTTTGTTTTCAGCACAACCCCCTCTCAAGTGACCAGCAGTGGGTCACTGGATTCATCTGACAGTCCCATCAGTCCCATTGAGGAAACTGGGCCACCTGCAAAGAGGTAAGTGATCCATCACTGACTCCGCGATCATTACATAAGCGTATTAATACCCCCGCCCCCGCCTCCCCAGTGGACATATTTTCAATGCCACACATACATATGTGGTACAAAGACTTTTCAGCTAACAGATTCAGTCTCTCTATATATATTTTTTTTGTAATCAGATACATTTTTATTGCATTTTAAACATTTACATTACAAACATAGAAAAACCCTGTGCAAGGACTCACCTCACGCAAACATCCCATACCCCCTCCCTCCCCGGTCGAACGTCTCACCTACTTGTACCTCCCGAGTCCTTGTGAGGCACCCGTAGCTCCACAAGTGATGCCAGCTTTTGTACTTTCTTTTGCAGCACAAGCCCCTCTTAACTGACTGGCAAGTCTACGGGGCAAAGGCCCAGGAGTGAGGCACTGGATTTATCAGCCAGTCTTAGTATACCTCTGTGTTCCTATTATATTAATTGCAGTCTGGCTGTATAACAATCGTCACTGTTATATTTTGGGACTCTAATGCATGGCGCAGCTGCAGGAACTTGTAAAACATACCATGCCCCAATGGGTAATTCTTTAACAACCCCTCAAAAGTTTTGAACACGTTTCCCTCCACCACATAGGAGAGGTACCAGATTCCGATCCGCCTCCATTGCCCAATTTGCTTAAGAGATAGAAAGATAGAAATTCAGGAACATTGGGATTGTTCCATATAGGAGCATATGTAGTAAAACCCGTAACCTGCCTCAACTGCTTAATCTTGCCCCACACTCTAATCAATCAGCCGAAGAGTAGGGTATGTGCAGAGTTCAAGCGAAAATTTTCCCGCCTCAAGACTGGCCAGCAAAGGACTTTTCCCAACCACATACTGTAGAATCCTCCCCGCCGAGGTCTCCTGACCCGCCGTCCCCCACCCCACCATGTGTTGGCCCTGGGCTGCTAAGGAATAAATCCAAGGATTAGGTAAAGTCAACCCTCGTTCATCTTTCGGCTTGTGTAGAGATTCTAGTTTTATCCGTGGGCGTTTCTTCCACTAAATCAAGTCTCGAAATATAGAATTTGTTTTGTAAAACTGGTTTTGCGGAAGCCATATCGATAGCAGCTGACTTATTAATATCATTTTGATTAATTTGACTCTCCCCACCACCATGAGATATAATATAGACCAGGCCAAAGTTTTCTGCTTGAACTTTAAGTAGGAGAGGGGCAAAATTAAGACGTTCATAGTCCATCAGCTTAGTTGAAATCATTATTCCCAGATGTTTGAACTCAGATACCACCTGCATTGGGCACCAATCACCACCATATTAGAGGGCGCCTCATCTAGAGGCATCAGAACCGTTTTGTCCCGATATATAGCGTGTCCTGATATGCTTCAAAAGCTGGAAATGACTCACATTACCTTTTCCAAGGATCCTGTTGTATCTCCCAAAAACAATAAAAGGTTGTCCGCAAACATGGCCACTTTCTCTTCCAAACTCCCATATCGACACCCCACTATATCCGGGTCCTTCCGTATCACCACCGCCAGTGGTTCAATGGCGATGGCAAACAACAAGGGTTACAGAGGGCACCCATGTCTCGTACCTCGGTGAAGAGAAAATGTGTCCGACAAACTTCCATTTGCCCTGATTATAGCTTTAGGGGCAGAGTATAATAATTGTACCTACCGAATATATACGTCACCAAAGCCCGTCCGCCGCATTGTGGCCCATAGATACCCTCACTCCACTCTGTCAAAAGCTGTGGCAGCATCCAAGGAGAGGATCACCCGCCGCCCTCTATTTTCTGCCGGTATTTGCATATTTAAATAAAATCTCCTAAGGTTGGTCGCCATGGATGTGTTGGGCATAAACCCTGACTGGCCCAGGTGTATTAAGGATGTAATGACCTTGGTGAGCCTATTCATATGCATTTTATTTAGCGAGAAGCTTTACATCTACCGTTAATAGAGATATCAGTCTATATGATGCTGGCAAAGTGGGGTCCTTACCCTTTTTAGGGAGTACTAGAATTATTGCCTCCTGCATGGACGGTAACAACTTTCCCCTTTCCAGACAGAAATTATAGACCTTAAGCAGCACAGGCAGCAAAACCTCCCTATGAAACTTATATACTTTAGCAGGAAATCTGTCCACCCCTGGCGCCTTATCATTCGCCATGTCACTCAGGGCTAGTTCCAGTTCCTCCAGATCAAAAGGTTCGTCCAGCAACTCCCTATATTCTCTTAAGAGGACCAGCACTTGGGCTTTATTCAGGAATTCATCGACCTCCCCACCTCCTGATGCACCTTAGCAGAATACAAGTCAGAATAGAATGCCGCCAACACTTTTAGAATATTATCAGTATGAGTAACTACTGACCCTTCCACCGACTGCAGGCGTGCATTGTATGCCGATTCTCTTTGTGCTGCAGCTATCACCAACAATAAATGACTGGCCTGCTCCCCGTTTTCAAAGGACTGCACGGTTTGAAACATTTTCTTTTTCTCCACCGCCTGTAGAGTTAATTTGGTGATCATTTTTTGAGCCGCCTTTATCCTATCCTGTGTCGCCGTTGGGTCCAATATCAGAGCAATAGACGCCGATGCTTCATTAAACCTAAGATATTCCCCCAAACCCTCTCCAATACCACCGCCTTCTTCCAGTTTTTTTTAGTAGATGTAGTCTTTTTTGTACCATATGTGTTTCCAGCAAACAAATCAGATCAGGTTTTTCGCGGTGTTTCAGCGCAATTTTTTTGCCACGGTTTTTTTCCCCGCAATTTTTGCCGCGTTTTTTTGCCAGGAGGTGCACATTTGGTGCTGAAATCGTCTGCACCAGCTTTCAGCACCAAATTTCCACCTGCTGGCAGATTTTTTTATTTTTAATTTTAGTTTTGGGTGCCAAGGGATGCAAATTTAATGCTGAGATTTTAACACCGTGGATCTGACATCACCCGGCACAGCCTGCTGCTGGCTGAACATGAGCGTGCATGTACCTAGAAACACATGCACGCTCCTATCAGAAGTTTGCAGCTGTTCTGCGATGTCAGACTCACGGGAGTTCCTCGCAAGTGTGACTGCGGCGTAGATAAAAACCTCTTGTTTTTTTTTTTTTAAATGAATAATTTAAAAAAAAAAAAAACACGTACGGTCCCCCCAGTTTTCATCCGCCGGCGTTATCATGGCTGGGGGCTGGTATATCCTCAACCCACAGCCGCCCGGTATTATTAGATGTGACAATCCTGGTGTGCAATACCGGCTCTTCCCGGAGGCGTGATGCGGTGCCAGTCGGAGTAATAGCAGGGGTTAATAGCGAAGAACGGCTGCTGCTAAAGCCTGCTGCTAAAGCCTAGGTTTGTGATGGTACAGGCATCTGTCAGAAAACTGCATCACACAAACCTGTAAGTGACAGTAAATAAACATAGACACAGAGAAAAATCCTTTATTTGAAATAAAGTACAAAACACACCCTGCGTCACCTCTTTATTAAGCCCAAATAGCCTGCAGCTCCGACGTAATCCACAGGAGAAGTCCCACACCGACGTATCCAGTACTGCTACATCTCAGAGGGAGCAGCTATAGAGAAGACTGCCCGCTCTGAGTGCAGCCTACTACGGAGTCGCGATTAGCGATGACCGCAGCAGACTGTCACAGGCCGGGGGGCGCGTCAGCCTGCAACCAATCACAGCTGAGAGGATGGCCGGTGGGCGGTGAAAACACGAAAGCTGTGTGATTGCGTGCACAGCACAAGAAGTGAAAGCGCGACCCGGAAGCAGTAAAGCTCTATTATTTATTGTTTTTTTTCATTGTTATTAATTTCCGATTCCGTATCGTGCACCCGGAATCCTGCGTCTGGGTCCGGCCCGGAGATAGCGCTGAAACCGCGTGTATCCGGACGTTTACAGTCCGGGTCCGCTCAACATTACTCCTCGTGCCTGGGTCCTGCCAGAACAACGCATGCCACCGCAAGCCACCTGAACGTTTTTTAACTGGATCCGTCTACCGGATCCAGCATAAAAACGGAGCGATCACTTGCATTTGCATGCGTTTGGGTGCTGTTTTTTTTGCTTAGTTTTGACGGATCCGTTTTTATTCTCAGAATCTATGTCATCTGCCATTAAGGTCTGCTACATGACAGCGGACACAGACAGAGCCATGTAGCAGAGCTGAATGGCCGCTGACAGCAGACACAGACAAAGCCGCGGGATCAGAATGAAGTCGGATGAACGTCACCCGACTTCATTGTCATCCCGAGTCTCTGCCTGTGTGGCATGGCCCCTGATTTTCGGTCACCGGTGAAGGTTTCACCGGTGTCCGCAAATCCCCTGAGTTACTGCAGTGAGCCGCGCGATCAGCGGTGCCGTCACTGAGGTTACCCGCGGCCACAGCAGAAGTCCTCCCGTTGAGATCTGTGGCCGCTGGTAACCTGAGTGACGTCATCGCTGATAGCGCGACTCATTTCAGTCGCTGCGGGGAGCTCACAGAGAGCGGTCGTGGTCTGTGACTGCTTTCTGTTAGCTTCCGATGTAGCAGAGCTGACAGCGTCGAGGTACCTCTGTGGATTACGTCAGACATGGAAGGGTATTTGGGGACTTGAATAAAGTGGTGAAAGAGGGTTGTTTTTTTTGGTTATTTATTTCAAATAAAGGATTTTTGGTGTATGTCTTCATTTTCTTAAACTTAACAGTTAATCATGGAAGGTATCTTGGGGAGACATCTGCCATGATTAATCTAGGACTTAGTGGCAGCAATGGGCTGCTGCCATTAACTCCTTATTACCCCGATTGCCAACGCACCAGGGCAATTCGGGATGATCCGGGTACAGTCCCGGGACAGTCGCATCTAATGGATGCGGCCATTCCGGGCGGCTGCTGGCTGATATTGTTAGGCTGGGGGCTCCTCATAACGTGGGACTCCCCATCCTAAGAATACCAGCCTTCAGCCGTGTGGTTTTACCCTGGCTGGTATTAAAATTGGGGGGGGACCGCACGCCGTTTTTTTTAAATTATTTATTTATTATACTGCACGATATAGACCCGCCCACCGGCAGCTGTGATTGGTTGCAGTGAGACAGCTGTCACTCATCTTGGGGGCGTGTCTGACTGCAACCAATCATAGGCGCCGGTGGGCAGGTAAAGCAGGGAATACGAGATTCAATAATGAGCGGCCGGCTTTTTCAAAAGAGGAGAAGCTGCCGGAGCAGTGTGAACGTCGTGCAGCGCCGCGCCGGTGATCGGGGATCGGTGAGTATGAGAGAGGGAGCAAGAGGGATAGACCGATATGGACAGAGAGAGAGACTGACAGAGATAGACAGACCGACCGACAGAGAGAGAATAGAGACCGAGAGGGAGAGACCGACTGACACAGATGTTGACTGACATTGTGAGACCTCACTCATTTCCAGTGTTTTGTGAAACATGCGATAAATGTATTTAGAAAAACGGATGTCACTAGGATGGTGTGAGTGCCGGTCCATGTGACATCCTTTTTTTCACGCTCCCATAGATGTCAAAGGAGAGACTCTCCAAATCGCAGCATGTTGCGATTTTTTTCTCAGTCCGATTTGGACTGAGAAAAAAATAGCAGATGGGAGCTGCCTCATTGATTAACATGTGTCTGAGTGCAATGCGAGATTTTCTCGCATTGCACTACTGCGAGAAAATCGCAAGTGAGAAGCCGGCCTCTCTCTATCAATCTATCATTATTTCTATCTAAAATTGAATATGTTTTTCAAACTAGCTAACTATAAAGATATCAAACTAACTCTCTGTTTTTAACTTTTGATTTTTCTATTTTTCTGGAATAATATTCAATATATCGATCGCTATATCTATGTATTTAGCTATCTTTCATTGTATATTTCGATCTAATTTTCAAAGAATCAACTGAAATAACAATCTAATTATCTATCAAACTATTTTTCTATTTAGCTATTTATCTTTGTATATATATATATATATATATATATATATATATATATATATGGATATATTTTTAAATATAATATAATTTTTTTTTTCTAATAAATAAATAAAAAAACTAAACCTCCCTCATCTAATTTTCTAAACCCGCGATCTCTTGGACTCACTACCGTTCAAACATTCACGCAATCTACTCATCTGTATATGTTATTATTGTTAAGGGGCTCCTTTTAATAAAAAAAATAAAAAGATTGTTAGCTAAACCAATAGTTCGATAATGAAGAGATACATAGATATATAGATCGATAAAGATATATATATATATATATATATATAGTAAGATAGAAAGATAAATATATAGATAGATAGATGGATAGATAGATGGATAGATAGAAGAATAGATAGATGGATAGATAGATAGAAGGATAGATAGATAGATAGATAGATAGATAGAAGGATAGATAGATAGAAGGATAGATAGATGGATAGATAGAAGAATAGATAGATGGATAGATAGAAGGATAGATAGATGGATAGATAGATAGATAGAAGGATAGATAGATAGATTGATAGATAGATGGATAGATAGAAGAATAGATAGATGGATAGATAGATAGAAGGATAGATAGATGGATAGATAGATAGATGGATAGATAGATAGAAGGATAGATAGATAGAAGGATAGATAGATAGATAGAAGGATAGATAGATAGATGATAAATAGATAGAAGGATTGATAGATAGATAGAAGGATAGATTGATAGATAGATGGATAGATAGAAGAATAGATAGATGGATAGATAGATAGAAGGATAGATAGATGGATAGATAGATAGAAGGATAGATAGATAGATAGATAGAAGGATAGATAGATAGATAGATAGATAGATAGATAGATAGATAGATAGAAGGATAGATAGATAGATAGATAGATAGGATAGATAGATGATAGATAGATAGAGGGATAGATAGATAGATAGAAGGATAGATAGATAGATAGATAGATAGATAGAAGGATAGATAGATAGATAGGATAGATAGATGATAGATAGATAGAAGGATAGATAGATAGATAGAAGGATAGATAGATAGATAGATAGAAGGATAGATAGATAGATAGGATAGATAGATGATAGATAGATAGATACATAGATAGATGTTTAATTTAAAAAAAAAAAAAAAAAAAGCTTGTTAGATTGCTATAGATAGATAAAGATAGAAGAATATTGATAGACATAATGTAAAATATAAATATAGATATATAGATATTGCAATATATATATATATATATATATATATATATATATATACACACCTTTATGTTTCGATTTGGAAATATATATATTTATTATTATTTATAAAAATAGATATTATATATTATAGAATTTTAGATTTATTAAAGAATTAGAAGATCAAAAAAAAAAACTATGTGTATCAGACCATGTTTTTTACGGCAAAAAGGATCCATCCAGCCGCATACAACTGCAATTGATAAAACAGGATCCGGCGCCCATTGAAATACATTGCAGCTACTGCTGCAATGTACAGGATCCGGTGAGCTGCAGTTTTTGGACGGAGGCAAAAAAACGCAACATGTTGCGTTTTTGCAACATGTTAAAAAGCTGCAACTCGCCGGATCCGGACATAGCCGCATGCAAACGCTTGCAAACGCCAGTGCTATTTTCAGGATCCTGTGACTTGCAATTTGATTCTTGTGGTCGGGAATGAAATGAATGGGACTGGACAGGCAATAAAGACTGTGATCGGGAGTGAGCTGATTCTGCCATGACAGCGTGGATGCAGCTCTGGACGAGAGTGAGAGTGAAAGGTGCTTTACACGCTGCGACATCGCTAGCGATCTCGTTAGCGATGTGACACGCCAAATCGCAGATGCGGTCTTAAAAGATAGCACATAGGTCTGTTTAATAGCGCTGGTCACATGTGCGATCTCGGCAGATCGCATCTGCGATCTAGCGTGTTACATCGCTAATGAGATCGCTAGTGATGTCGCAGCGTGTAAAGCACCCTTGAGTGTGAGAGTGAGTGTGTGTGAATGAGTGTGAGTGAGTGAGTGCCACTGACTCATTCTCTCACTCTCACCCACTCACCGATCCCCTGCGCGGCGTTGCACGGCTGTGACACTCTTCTGGCGGCTTCTCCAGATTTAAAAATGCCGGCCGCCCATTATTCAATCTCGTATTCACTGCTTTCCCCACCGGCGCCTATGATTGGTTGCAGTCAGACACGCATCCACGCTGAGTGACAGCTGTCTCACTGCAACCAATCACAGCCGCCAGTGGGCGGGGCAATATCTTGCAGTAAAATAAATAAATAATTATAAAAAAAGCGATGTGCGGTCCCCCCCAATTTTGATACCAGCCAGGGTAAAGCCACACGGCTGAAGGCTGGTATTCTCAGGATGGGGAGCTCCACGTTATTGGGAGCCCCCCAACCTAACAATATCAGCCGTCCGGAATAGCCGCATCCATTAGAGGCGACAGTCCCGTGACTGTACCCGGCCATCCCGGATTGCTCTGGTGTGGTGGAAATCGAGGTAATAAGGAGTTAATGGCAGCATCCCATAGCTGCCACTAAGTCCTAGATTAATCATGGCGTCTCCCCGAGATATCTTCCATGATTAACCTGTAAGATTAAGAAAATGAAGACATACACCAAAAAATCCTTTATTTGAAATAAATAACAAAAAAAAAAACCCTCTTTCACCACTTTATTCAAGTCCCCAAATACCCTTCCATGTCCGACGTAATCCACAGCGGTCCCACGACGCTGTCAGCTCTGCTACATCGGAAGCTGACAGAGTGCAGTCACAGACCACGACCGCTCTCTGTGAGCTCCCCGCAGCGACTGAAGTGAGTCGCACTATTAGAGATGACATCACTCTGGTTACCCGCGGCCACAGATCTCAGCAGGAGGACTTATGCTGTGGCCGCGACTAACGTCAGTGACAGCACCGCTGTTCGCGCCGATCACTGCGGTCACTCAGGGAATTTGCGGTCACCGGTGAGACCTTCCCCGGTGACCGCAAATCAGGCCATGCCACACAGATAGAGCCGCAGGATGACAATGAAGTCGGGTGAAGTTCATCCGACTTCATTCTGATCGTGCGGCTCTTTCTGTGTCTGCTGTCAGCGGCCATTCAGCTCTGCTACATGGCTCTGTCTGTGTCTGCTGTCAGCGGCCATGTAGCAGAACTGAATGGCAGATGACATAGTAAAAACGGATCCCATACGCATCACACACGCATTGCACACGCTCTGCTAGCCTGGAAACAATTAAAAAAAAGCATTGCACTTGCATTGCACACTAACCTAACATGAATTAAAATCGTCTGAGTTCTTTTTCCTGCAACTCGGACCGATTTTACACGCATATATGTGTTTCCAGCCTTTCTGACAGAGGTGGAGATTGAACGACATTGTGAGACCTCACTCATTTCCAGTGTTTTGTGAAACATGCGATAAATGTATTTAGAAAATCGAATGTCACTAGGATGGTGTGAGTGCCGTCTGTGTGACATCCGATTATTTACCCGCTCCCATAGAGAATCATTGAAGAGACTCGCGCGAGAAGCTCTCCAAATCGCAGCATGCTGCGATTTTTTTCTCAGTCCGATTTGGAGTGAGAAAAAAAAATCACAGATGAGAGCTGAATCATTGAATAACGTGTCCGAGTGCAATGCGAGAATTTCTCGCATTGCACGACTGCGAGAAAATCGCAAGTAAGAAGCCGGCCTTAAGCCTCTCAAAGTGGAGAGACACTTACCCATGATACTGGAGGACCTGGAGGTGCACCTCCTCGGTGACTAGGAGGATCGCATTCTCTCTCCATATAATATTACATGGAGGCTGCGATCCTCCCTATGTTCTGTAAACATCCATGCTTTACACAAGAATGAGATAAACGCACGTTTAGTTCAATATCTCCATGGACTTGTTACTGGATCCTTCTTTTCTTGTTGCAAGTCTGCCTCATACCTGATCCATGCACTGCCTTGGAATAGCTTCCCTCCATTGACTAACAGTGAGGTAAAATAACTTTCTTTAGCAACATCGTAAATATAGTATGAGCCTGCACATAGCCTCCCAAACACAGTAGGACATACCCTGAAGAAGGGTGTGCCCCTTTGAAACATGTCGGAAATGAATGTCAGGCACCCGTAGTTCCACAAGTGACACCAGTTTTTGTACTTTGTTTTCAGCACAACCCCCTCTCAAGTGACCAGCAGTGGGTCACTGGATTCATCTGACAGTCCCATCAGTCCCATTGAGGAAACTGGGCCACCTGCAAAGAGGTAAGTGATCCATCACTGACTCCGCGATCATTACATAAGCGTATTAATGCCCCCGCCCCCGCCTCCCCAGTGGACATTTTTTCAATGCCACACATACATATGTGGTACAAAGACTTTTCAGCTAACAGATTCAGTCTCCATATTTTTTTTTTTAATCAGATACATTTTTATTGCATTTTAAACATTTACATTACAAACATAGAAAAAGGAGTCACCTCACGCAAACATCCCATCCCCCCGCCCTCCCCGGTCGACAGTCTCACCTACTTGTACCTCCCGAGTGCTTGTCAGGCACCCGTAGCTCCACAAGTGATGCCAGCTTTTGTACTTTCTTTTGCAGCACAAGCCCCTCTTAAAGGAGTTGTCCGACATTAGCTTAACAAAAATTTTTGAGTTTATCTGTGCTGTATTGTCATATAAATCACACCTACATTGTTATTTTTTGTTTTCTAACTTTTGTTCCTCTTGAATTATCCCTTTATTCTGTGCAGCTTCTTGTTTACATTTAGCTCCAGCAAGCATGACCACTTCCTGTGCTGAACCTCAGTCAGAGCTGTCACCACCCAGCCTCAGTGTCCAGCCCCACCCCATGCCCGCCCTCACTGTCCAACCTCGCCCTGTTCCCGCCCCCTGCACACACATTCCCTGTCAGTATATTCTGCCCCAGCACCTGACCTGGTATCACTACAGCATTGCAAATAACAGCCCCACATCGGGCTCTGCACCGCACACGCACACATATGGCTCTGCACACATATGGCTCTGCACACGCACACATATGGCTCTGCACCGCACACGCACACATATGGCTCTGCACACGCACACATATGGCGCTGCACCACACACGCACACATATGGCTCTGCACACGCACACATATGGCTCTGCACCGCACACGCACACATATGGCTCTGTACCGCACACGCACACATATGGCTCTGCACCGCACACGCACACACATGGCTCTGCACACACACACATATGGCTCTGCACACGCACACATATGGCTCTGCACCGCACACCCACACATATGGCTCTGCACACGCACACATATGGCTCTGCACCGCACACGCACACATATGGCTCTGTACCGCACACGCACACATATGGCTCTGCACACGCACACATATGGCTCTGCACCGCACACATATGGCTCTGCACACGCACACATATGGCTCTGCACCGCACACGCACACATATGGCTCTGTGCCGCACACGCACACATATGGCTCTGCACACGCACACATATGGCTCTGCACCGCACACGCACACATATGGCTCTGCACACGCACACATATGGCTCTGCACACGCACACATATGGCTCTGCACCGCACACGCACACATTTGGCTCTGCACACGCACACATATGGCTCTGCACCGCACACGCACACATATGGCTCTGTGCCGCACACACACACATATGTCTCTGCACACGCACACATATGGCTCTGCACCGCACACGCACACATATGGCTCTGCACCGAACACGCACACACATGGCTCTGCACACGCACACATATGGCTCTGCACCGCACACGCACACACATGGCTCTGCACACGCACACACATGGCTCTGCACACGCACACATATGGCTCTGCACCGCACACGCACACATATGGCTCTGCACACGCACACATATGGCTCTGCAACCTCCCCCATCCCCATCGGGAATACATGTGGAATACATACTCACCCTTCCTCGGTCCCCGCTGCTCCTGCACGTTCGCGCGCTGTCTGTGCTCTGGCCATATCAGCACAGTAGTGACGTCACCGCTGTGCTGAAGAGAGCACAGACAGCGGGAGGGACAGTGATGAGAAGCAGCGCTGCTTCTCATCAGCACTTTCAAATGTACCGGCATCGGTGATCTGTGATGCCGGTACATTTGAATGTGTGTTCCTGAGCAGGGGGCCCGGTGCTGGAGCTGACACCACGGCAGCTGCCGCCAGGCCCCGCCCCCAGGTCACGGACCCCACAGCAGTGCAGGGGGAGGTTACTGGAGAGTAAAAGAGGTGCGGGGGAATGTGTGGGAGGGTGCAGGGAAGGGGACGGGGCTCATCACACTGTAGACACCCAGCAGGGAGGCGACATGCTGTTTCCACATTTGCATGTCAACATGGCCCTGCCCATGTTGACATGAAATGACCGGAAGCAGCAAAATCGCGGCAGGAGCGGTCACATGACCGCTCTGAGCCGGGGGAGAGGGGCTGACAGCAGGGCAGGTAAGTGGTCTCTATCTACTTACCTGCCCCAATGTAGCCCAATAGGGAAATAAAAAAAAAATGTCAAAGAAGCCGGATAACCCCTTTAACTGACTGGCAAGTCTACGGGGAAAAGGCCCAGGAGTGGGGCACTGGATTTATCAGCCAGTCTTAGTACGCCTCTGTGTTCCTATTATATTAATTACACTGTCTGGCTGTATAACAATCGTCACTGTTCTATTTTGGGACTCTAATGCATGGCGCAGCTGCAGGAACTTGTAAAACATACCGTGCCCCAATGGGTAATTCTTTAACAACTCCTCGAAAGTTTTGAACACATTTCCCTCCACCACATAGGAGAGGTACCAGATTCCGATCCGCCTCCATTGCCCAATTTCCTTAAGGGATAGAAATTCAGGAACATTGGGATTGTTCCATATAGGAGCATATTTAGTAAAACCCGTAACCTGCCTCAACTGCTTAATCTTGCCCCACACTCTAATCAATCAGCCGAAGAGTAGGGTATGTGCAGAGTTCAAGCGAAAATTTTCCCGCCTCAAGATTGGCCAGCAAGGGACTTTTCCCAACCACATACTGTAGAATCCTCCCCGCCGAGGTCTCCTGACCCGCCGTCCCCCACCCCACCATGTGTTGGCCCTGGGCTGCTAGGGAATAAATCAAAGGACTAGGTAAAGTCAACCCTCGTTCATCTTTCGGCCTGTGTAGTAGAGATTCTAGTTTTATCCGTGGGCGTTTCTGCCACTAAATCAAGTCTCGAAATATAGAATTTGTTTTGTAAAACTGGTTTTGCGGAAGCCATATCGATAGCAGCTGATTTATTAATATCATTTTGATTAAGTTGACTCTCCCCACCACCATGAGATATAATATAGACGAGGCCAAAGTTTTCTGCTTGAACTTTAAGTAGGAGAGGGGCAAAATTAAGACGTTCATAGTCCATCAGCTTAGTTGAAATCATTATTCCCAGATGTTTGAACTCAGACACCACCTGCATTGGGGCACCAATCACCACCATATTATAGGGCGCCTCATCGAGGCATCAGAACCGATTTGTCCCGATATGGCTACTTTCACACATCAGTTTTTTTCCATCAGGTACAATCCGGAAAAAAACGGGTTAAACGGATCCGGTACCGCATCCGTTTTTATCCCCATAGATTTGCATTGTTACCGGATTGTACCTGATGGCTTTGCGTTGCATCCGTTTTTTTCCGGATGCGGCAAAATTAATTAAAGCGGCGGCCGGAGGCAACGTGTCTTGCAACGATTTTTGTCCGGCAAAAAAAACGCATCGCGCCGGATCCGGCGCGATACGGCGTGTTTTACAATGAAAGCCTATGGACGCCGGATCCGGCGCAATGCGGTAAAAAAATGGATGCGGCTGCCGGATCCGTTTTTGTTAACTGCGCATGCACCAAATTAATTAAAAAAACGGATCCATCAAAAAAACGGATGCAACACGGATCCAACGGATCCGTTTTTTTACGCATCCGGCATAATGGATCCGTTAAAAACCGGATCCGGTGGATACGGTTTTACATTTTTTTGCCGAATCCTTTGGATCAGGAAAAAAAAGGATTGTGCCTGAATGCAGAAAACTGATGTGTGATAGTAGCCTATAGCGTGTCCTGATATGCTTCAAAAGCAGGAAATGACTCACATTACCTTTTCCAAGGATCCTGTTGTATCTCCCAAAAACAAAAAAAAGGTTGTCCGCAAACAGTGCCACTTTCTCTTCCAAACTCCCATATCGACACCCCACTATATCCGGGTCCTTCCGTATCACCACCGCCAGTGGTTCAATGGCGATAGCAAACAACAAGGGTTACAGAGGGCACCCATGTCTCGTACCTCGGTGAAGAGAAAATTTGTCCGACAAACTTCTATTTGCCCTGATTATAGCTTTAGGGGCAGAGTATAATAATTGTACCTACCGAATATATAAGTCACCAAAGCCCGCCCGCCGCATTGTGGCCCATAGATACCCTCACTCCACTCTGTCAAAAGCTGTGGCAGCATCCGAGGAGAGGATCACCCGCCGCCCCTTATTTTCTGCCGGTATTTGCATATTTAAATAAAATCTCCTAAGGTTGGTCGCCATGGATGTGTTGGGCATAAACCCTGACTGGTCCAGGTGTATTAAGGATGTGATGACCTTGGTGCGCCTATTCGCATGCATTATATTTAGCGAGAAGCTTTACATCTACCGTTAATAGAGATATCAGTCTATATGATGCTGGCAAACTGGGGTTCTTACCCTCTTTAGGGAGTACCACAATTATTGCCTTCTGCATGGACGGTAACAACTTTCCCCTTTCCAGACAGAAATTGTAGACCTTAAGCAGCACAGGCAGCAAAACCTCCCTATGAAACTTATATATTTTAGCAGGAAATCTGTCCACCCCTAGCGCCTTATCATTCGCCATGTCACTCAGGGCTAGTTCCAGTTCCTCCAGATCAAAAGGTTCATCCAGCAACTCCCCATATTCTCTTGAGAGGACCAGCACTTGGGCTTTATTCAGGAATTCATCGACCTCCCCACCTCCTGATGCACCTTAGCAGAATACAAGTCAGAATAGAATGCCCCCAGCACTTTCAGAATATTATCAGTAACTACTGACCCTTCCACCGACTGCAGGCGTGCATTGTATGCCGATTCTCTTTGTGCTGCAGCTATCACCAACAATAAATGACTGGCCTGCTCCCCATTTTCAAAGGACTGCACGGTTTGAAACATTTTCTTTTTCTCCACCGCCTGTAGAGTTAATTTGGTGATCATTTTTTGAGCCGCCTTCATCCTATCCTGTGTCGCCGTTGGGTCCGATATCAGAGCACTTTCCACCTCCCCCAATTCCTGGAATGCAAGCTGATCCTGCCTCTTTGCCTACGATTTAATCCTGGAGGTACCTCTAATATATAGTCCCCTAAGATACGCCTTCATAGCTTTCCAAACCGTCCCAATAGACGCCGATGCTTCATTAAACCTAAGATATTCCCGCAAACCCTCTCCAATACCGCCGCCTTCTTCCAGTTTTTTTTAGTAGATGTAGTCTTTTTTGTACCATATTTGTTTCCTGCAAACACATCAGATCAGGTTTTTCTGTCCGTAGAAATTGAAATACAGCCTGCCTTTTAATGCTAGAGGCTAGACCCCTGCGTCCCGCCATATTTGCAAGCCAAGAATACAAGCATTCCCAGAACCCCTTTATGAATCATACGAGACTGTCGACCAGCCCACCCACTCCCCCAGTGCAAAAACCCCTCCCAACAATATTCATATAAAAAATTCTTGCCTCCAGTCCCCTTTTCAACCGGGATGGAGGGCACAATATTGCCTTAGCCATACCACCAGGTACCATGACCGTGATTCGCCGATATTCCTCCTCCAACAAAAACAGGGCCGAATTGGCCATTAACAAGTGGAATAAGGGCCTTGAGAAAGAGAGACAGTCTCCGACTCCTTCTTGTGCACGGTACTCGGCTTTCCATGTGATCTGTACAGCAGTCCTGCCATATCTTTGCAATGTCCCTAAGAGAAAGGGGGGAAGAATGGAAGCGGGACAAAGAGAGAAAGAGGAGGAAGAAGAGGAAGAGAGAAAAAAATGGGGTAGGGGGGAGATGCCCCTCCCTACCCCAGCTTGGACGGATGGTGTTGGCTAGATGCTGCACATTGTGCACATTCCATTGTAAAGTCCCGTTCCAGAACTATATCTCCAGGTCCTCCATATCTTTAGTATGAGCCAACTTCCTCCAGCTACTGTCCAAACAAAAAAATAGGGTTGAAAAAGCAACAACCATGAAGTAGGTCTCTTCAACTATTCCAGTGGATGAGGTGGGAGGTAGAGTATCCCCAAACATCAGTCTCCAGCTTTCCCTTTACGGCCTTCCCGCCTCGTTGCATTTTGCTCGTTGCCATCCAACCACCGTAGTGCCTCCTTAGGATCCAGAAAAAGTGCAGAGTTCCTCCCTCCACCACTCTGAGCTTTGCCGGGTACATCAATGGATATTCTACATTTAACTGCTACAACCTTCTCTTGATGTCGATGAACTTAGCTCTTTGATTTTGCCCTTCTATAGAATATTAATTAAAGATCGAGATCCTGGAGCCGTTAATAGTCAGTCAGGATGTCCTCAGGCATGCGTCAAGACGTTATCTCTGTCCTTTGTAGTGCTGTATTTTGGCCAGGACAGGTCGCGGCGGGTGTCCAGGAGGCAGAGGGTGGGTTGCTCCACTGTATAAAGAGGGGTATGATGTTTGGCTCCAATTTTAGATTGCAGCCACTACTCAAAGAATTCAGTTAGAGATGAGCCTTCCAGTTTCCTGGTATGCCAATTGGTCTCAGATTATTACGCCTCGGCCTGTTTTCCAGGTTGTCCGTTTTTGCCAACAGTGCTGCTATTTGCTGTGCTGAGAGCTGCCCATCTCTGTCAGCCCCTGCCATGTGGCCCTCCATGATACTGACTCTCTGCTCTACTTCTCCTGTTCTCTTCATCACCTCATTTAAGTTGTGGCACATAGATAGCATGTCTTCTCTAAGGGGTGCTTCACACACAGCGAGATCACTGCTGAGATCGCTGCTGAGTTACGGTTTTTGTGATGCAGCAGTGACCTCATTAGCGGTCTCGCTGTGTGTGACACTGAGCAGCGATCTGGCCCCTGCTGTGAGATCGCTGCTCGTTACACACAGCCCTGGTTTGTTTTTTTTATTGTTGCTCTCCCGCTGTGACGCACAGATCGCTGTGTGTGACAGCGAGAGAGCGACGAAATGAAGCGAGCAGAGAGCAGGAGCCGGCATCTGGCAGCTGCGGTAAGCTGTAACCAGGGTAAACATCGGGTAACCAAGGTGGTTACCCGATATTTACCTTCGTTACCAGCCTCCGCCGCTCTCACGCTGCATGTGCTGCCAGCTCCTGCTCTCTGCACATGTAGCTGCAGTACACATCGGGTTAATTAACCCGACGTGTACTGTAGCTAGGAGAGCAGGGAGCCAGCGCTAAGCAGTGTGCGCGGCTCCCTGCTCTCTGCACATGTAGCTGCAGTACACATCGGGTAATTAACCCGATGTGTACTGTAGCTAGGAGTGCAGGGAGCCAGCGCAAAGCAGTGCGCACAGCTCTCTGCACATGTAGCTGCAGTACACATCGAGTAATTAACCCCTTGTGTACTGTAGCTAGGAGAGCAGGGAGCCAGCGCTAAGCAGTGTGCGCGGCTCCCTGCTCTCTGCACATGTAGCGACGTTATGATCGCTGCTGCGTCGCTGTGTTTGACAGCTAAGCAGCGATCATAACAGCGACATACAAGGTCGCTGTTGCGTCACAGAAAATGGTGACGTAACAGCGACGTTGTTGTCGCTGTCGCTATGTGTGAACCCAGCTTAAGGCTCCCCAGCTGCTAAGTCACCTCAGTAATTGATGTTTTGCATTGCATCTCGTCCATTAGAATGTCCGTAAGTGTGGGCTCCTCTGGGACAGACGGCCCGCAGAGCTGCTCCCCTGACCGCCCTGCCTGGGATTTGGAACCTGACGCCTCTGTGCAGGCCTTAGCTCCAAAGTCTCCACCGCTTCTATCTGGCCTTCCCCTATCCTCACTCACTACCGCATTTCCTGCATGCCCCGGACTAGCATCCAGCTCACCTCCTGTCTCCCGGTGAGTCCTGCAGCTCTCTGTATGGGCCAAGTGCTCCAGCCGGGTGACAGCCCGCCACCTTATCTCCTCAGCGTCTACCTCACCATCCCTCCTCTGTACCTCACTGCCCACGGCGTCATCTTGGATCTGCCACTCTGCTTCTCCTGCCGGATTTTTCGGCGCTTTCTTTGTTATTGCAGCAGCAATGAGCATGGAAACAAGGCAGGGTGTCTTCCAGTTGCAGCCTGATAACTTTTAGGCCCTGTGCGCACTGGGAAATGGAATTTTCTTGAGAAAATTCCGCATGCTCTCAAAGATTACCGCACCCGTGGTAAAAAACCGCGGGAAACCGCACCCGAAAACCGCATGCGGTTTGCCGCGGTTTGCTGCGGTTTTACCGCAGTATTATTCGCGGTATTGCCGCGGTTTTGCCGCGTGCGGGTTGGGATGTGCTTTATTGCATTCAATGCAATAAAGCACATTGAAAAAAAAAAAAAGTCATTTAATTCTGATAGTAGATAGACAGAAGAATAGATAGAGGGATAGATAGATAGACAGACAGAGGGATAGATAGATAGATAGATAGATGACAGATCGCTGCATTTCCCACGGTCGGCAGTGAGTTCACATTACCGGCCGTGGGAAATGACCGGTAATTACCTCTGCTGTCTGCTGCATTCATTCAGCGCTGTGTCTGTGACAGTCGCGGCTGGATGTCAGCAGTGCAGGACCCTGTGGATTACGCCGGAGCTGTGGATTACGTCGGAGCTTTGTTTGGGAGGGGTTAATAAAATGGTGAACGAGGCTTGTTTGTTTTATTTAAAATAAAGGATTTTTGGTGTCTGTGTTTTTTTCAATTTACTTACGGGTTGATCATGTCAGCTGTCACATAGATGCTGCCATGATCAAGCCTGGGGTTAATGGCGGTGGTCCCCCATCACCATTAACCCCTTGTATTACCTTGCCGCCACTGCTACACAGTGGCAAGAAGAGCCGAGGACACGCCGGTATTGCCGCATAATGTATGCGACAGTGCCGGGGCAGCTGCGGCTGATATTCTCGGCTGCCGGAGGGGGAGTGAGGTGGGGGACATTATCCCTGCCCCTCTCCCTCCCCAGCCTGAGAATACCGGGCCGCCGCTGTGTGCTTACCTCGGCTGGAAGGTGAATATGCAGCGGAGCCCACGTTCTTTGTTTTCTATATTTCCGTTTTCTTTCTATGTGTGTTCTATGTGTCTGTGTCTATGTGTTCTATGTCTGTGATGTCTGTGTCTGTGATGTGTGTGTGTGTTTACTCTCTGCTTTGCTTCCTCTTCCTGTAATGACATCACTTCCCTGCAAAACCGCAGACAAGCGATGTACATTACCGGAGGTAAACCGCGAAATACCGCAGGGAATAACGCAGGAAAACGCAGTGAACCGCACAGAATTTGCTGCCTGCGTTATTCCCTGCGGGATTTCATGATTAACATTGGAGTCAATGGAGTGAAATCCCGCAGCGATGTGCGGAAAAGAAGTGACATGCACTTGTTTTTGCTGCGGGATTCCCGCAGCAAAACATGCAGCTGTCAAATTCCGCCCAGTGCGCACAGGATTTTTTTTCTCCATAGGATTTGCTGGTGATTCACTGCAGAGATGTTATGAACATTTTCTGCAGCGAAACATGCAGCAAATCCGCGAAAAATCCGCGGCAAAATCCGGTAAGTGCGCACATAGCCTTAGGGGGTAAATACAGGTCCTGTAAAAGGGATTTGCTAGATGCTCGGCAGGAAGCTGCAGCATTTGCGTCCTCTCACTTGTGTCGCTAGGCCACGTCCCCGTCTATATTTATTTACATTGTACACAGGTACATACTGTAAAAACAAAAAAAAGAAGCTAAAGGGTTAAAGCTTATACTTACCGAGTCTTCCCGTGGCTGCAACGCTACTTTCAAGTATACTCATTATCTCTCATACGTATTCACTGCTTTCCCCACCCACCGACATCTCTTATTGGCTGCAGTGAGACCCCGCCCCCAGACACCGTCTGTGGTCAGATTGAATCACAGTTTCTGTGTGCATCCTTATACTAATGTAAAATAAATAGATAAAATATTGTTGGGTGAGTTCCCCCATCTATTGATACCAGCACAGATAAAGCCCATGGCTACAGCCTGCAGCCCCCAAATGTGTGCTTATCTTGGCTGTGAATCAAAATAAGAGGAACCCCATTAGGCTTTTTTAAATTTAAATAATGTTTTTTTAAAACGGTATGCAGTTTCATTCCCCCCTCCAGTTTTGATACCTAGCTAAGATAAAGCCCGACAGCTGGGAACTGGCATTTTCAGACTGGGGAGACCTATGCTTATTGGGCAGCCAACTAGCAGCCTTCAACCATCCAGGATTGCCGCATCCATTAGATGTGACAATCTCAGAACTTTATCCTGGTCTTTACGATTGACCTGGTGCGGTGGCAATCAAGGTAATAAGCAGGGCTGTGGAGTCAGAGTCGTGGAGTCTTGAGTTGGAGTCAGTGTCCATTTTGGTGGAGTCTGAGTTGGAGTCGGTATAAAGTGGACCAACTCCTAAAATATATAATAAATTGGATACAGTGGTTTAATGCAGTATGTGATGAATATTTTTTCATACGAATTTGGGAAAGTTATGAAATGTCTTATAAATATTTGTTCTATTCCTGATCAAATAACCTAGGCTTTTATTTGAGATGAATCTGTGTTGCACTTCAGCCACATGCTACAAATAATGATGTTACCATTTTACTGCAGTAAATTTATCACAAACATGAGTCATGTACAGTTGAAACCAGACGTTTACATTCACTATCTATAAAGACACATCTGCATGTTTTTCTCACTATCTGACATGAAATCAGAATAATCCTTTCCCGTTGTCAATTAGGATTATCAACATTATTTATATTTCCCAAATGCCAAAATAATGAAAGAGAGAAAGAGAGAGAATGTTTTAAGGCATTTTTATATCAAAAGACCCAGGTCCGACGTAATCCACCCAAGGTTCCACGACTTCCAGCTCTGCTACATCTGAACTGACAGTGTGCGGAAGTAGAACATGACTGCATGCTATAAGTTTAGGCAGATACAGCCTCGGGGATCAGCTTTGATCTTACTCAGTTTCCCAAGCCCCACCCAGCAATCTGTCTATCCGATCCGCAATATGCCGAACCCGAGCACCCGGCAGACAACACACTGTTCGGCATTCACGGTCTCGGCGACAGATGACTCTGTCTGTCCGCCTAATTATAGAGTCCCCTACCACCAACATCTGTCTAGGCTTTGCTACACTCCTATTTCCCTCCTTCCTACAGCAGTCGTTTTCCTGGTTGCTAGGAACAACGTCCTGCTGTAGTGACCCTAGTCCTGGCCCTTCATTCCTATTATTAGCCAAACAGGCATATTTACTAGGTTGTGTCAGGTCAGGACTAGGTCCCTGACACTTTTCCCCCTACCTCTTCTTCTAACTGTTACCCAGCTACCTACCTCTGGGTCCTGATCTTCCCCACCTCCACCCTCCTCCATATCACTGGCCCCAGCCAGAGAAAGCTCAGGGTGCTCTAAACTCCTCTCCAGGTTTGCAATGCCCCTGAGTGTTGCAAGCTGCTTATTTAGATCAGTTACCTTGGCTTCCAAATACGCAACATGCTTGCATCGAGTGCAGACATATTCACCCTCGAACAGCTGCTCAAGGCATGCATACATCTGACAAGATACACACCTGGTAGCATAGTCCATGGAGCAGCTATTAAATGAGGATAAACAGTAAAGTAGAAAAACAAAGAAAGAAAAAAAAACCAATGGGAAACGTATAAGGATAAATTCAAACTATGTTCTTGTGTCAAACTATGAAATTGTGTTTAAATTATGCCACACTTATCTGCAATCCCCGCACTTTGCTGCAGTTCCTCGCACGCTCAGCTGGGTATGACGTTTTCAGAATTCTATAACCTGTATGCCCATATTCTATAACCTGTATGCCCATATTAATAGTTTAGATTAGGTTAAAAGGGGTGACATATTTGCTTTAATATTGAGCAGAATTAAGTATGCTGACTTCCCCCTTTAAACAGTATGAGACCACACACAACGCCCTCATATACAGTGGGTACGGAAAGTATGCAGACCCTTTTTAAATTTATCACTATTTTTTTCATTGCAGCCTTTGTCAAATTTAAAAAAGTTTTTTTCTCAATAATGTACACTTTGCACCCCATCTTGACAGAAAAAAACTAGAAATTTTTGCACATTTCTTAAACAAGAAAAACTGAAATATCACTAGGTCATAAGTATTCAGACCCTTTGCTCAGTATTGAGTAGAAGCACATTGTTAAGCTAGTACAGCCATGCGTCTTCTTGGGAATGATGCAAAAAGTGTTTCCCACCTGGAATTGGGGATCCTCTGCCATTCTTCCTTGCAGATCCTTCCCAGTTTAGTCAGGTTGGATGGTGAACATTGGTGGACAGGCATTTTCAGGGATGCTCAATTGGGTTTAAAGGGAACCAAACATCAGGATTTTCGTGTATAAGCTGCAGCCAGTGCAGTACTGGCACTATCAGGCACAGTGTGTACATACCATTAGGGTGCAGCTCGGGTGATTAGTCAGTGAAATCCAACTTTATAAAGTTTGAAATTTCGTGCACTTTTTGATTGACGTGTGCACCTCTCTGTTAATGTCCGGGCGGGTTATGCAGGAGTTCCCCGCCCCCCCACCAGCCTGTTCCTCCCTCTCTCCTGATGTCCGGGCGGGTTATGCACGTGTTTCCCGCCTGCCCGCGCCACCTGTTCCTCCCTCCCTCCCTCTGGCTGTATGTAAATTTCTAATCTTCAGAAACATGGCGCCGGAGTGGGCCTCTGCGTATAGCGCTTATCTCCGGCGCCATGTTTCTGAAGCCCGCATCACACAGCTTGGTGTCTAAGAGGGCGGCGCATGCGCCCTCGCTCCTTCAGATCCCGTTGTGACCGCGGGAGCGAGCGCGATCACAACAGGACTGCAGAACAGCTGATCGGAGGACGCGATCAGCTGTAGCTACGATGACGTCCCACCTCAGGACACCGGGCCAGGACAGCAGCCTGCCAGCGACATCGGGGATCAGGTGAGGTAAGCTCACCATGGACTCACATGACCCCGTGACGGCAGTGCTGCGAGACCCGGTCACGGTAGTGATATCGGGCGGCACTGTCTTCACGGGGTCAGGTGAATGAAATTACTAGCACCTGTGATGTCATTGCCCCAGCAGTCACACACACATTATACACACACTGCTGTGTGTGCGCCCCTGCGTTGACCTGGGCTCACCTTCTGAATTCCAGGTCACTGCAGGAAAGCATTCACAGGTGTGTGTGGGTGTGTGTAATGTGTGTGTAATGTGTGTGCGTATAATGTGCGTGCGTATAATGTGTGTGTGCGCGCGCGTGCGTATAATGTGTGTGTGTGTGCGTGTGTGTGTATAATGCGTGTGTGTGTGTGTATAATTGTGTGTGTGTGCGCGCGCGCGTGTATCATGTGTGCGCGCGTGTGTGTGTATAATGTGTGTGCGCGCGTGTGTGTGTATAATGTGTGTGTGCGCGTGCGTATAATGTGTGTGTGCACGCGTGTGTATAATGTGTGCGCGCGCGCATGTGTGTATAATGTGTGTGTATAATGTGTGTGTGCGCGTGTGTATAATGTGTGTGTGTACAATGTGTGTGTGCGCGCGCGTGTATAGTGTGTGTATATATTGTGTGTGTGTATAGTGTGTGTGTATAGTGTGTGTATGTGTGTGCGCGCGTGTGTGTGTGCGCGCGTGTGTATGTGTGTGTGTGTATAGTGTGTATGTGTGTGTATAATGTGCGTGCGTATAATGTGCATAATGTGCGTGTGTATAATGTGTGTGTGCGCGCGCATGTGTATAATGTGTGTGTGTGTATAATGTGTGTGTGCGCGCGCGTGTATAATGTGTGTGTGCGCGAGCGCGCGCGTGTATAATGTGTATGCGCGCGCGCGTGTATAATGTGTGTGTGCGCGCGCGTGTGTATAGTGTGTGTATATATAGTGTGTGTGTGTATAGTGTGTGTGTGTGCGCGCGTGTATAGTGTGTATGTGTGTGTGTATGTGTGTGCGTGTATAATGTGCGTGCGCATAATGTGCATAATGTGTGTGTGTATAATGTGTGTGTGCGCACGCGTGTGTATAATGTGTGTGTGCGCGAGCGTGTGTACAATGTGTGTGTGCGCGCGCGCGTGTATAATGTGTGTGCGCGCGCGTGTGTATAGTGTGTGTGTATATTGTGTGTGTGTGTATAGTATGTGTATGTGTGTGCGCGCGTGTATAGTGTGTATGTGTGTGTGTATGTGTGTGTGTATGTGTGTGCGTGTATAATGTGCGTGCGTATAATGTGCATAATGTGCGTGTGTATAATGTGTGTGTGCGCACGCGTGTGTATAATGTGTGTGTGCGCGCGCGTGTGTATGTGTGTGCGCAATGTGTGTGCGTGCGCGTGTGTATAATGTGTATGTGTGTATATAGTATGTGTATATAGTGTGTGTATATATAGTGTGTGTGTGTATATATAGTGTGTGTGTATAGTGTGCGTGTATAGTGTGTGTATATAGTGTGTGTGTGTGTATATAGTGTGTGTGTATATATAGTGTGTGTGTGTGTATATAGTGTGTATATAGTGTGTGTTTAGTGTGTGTATATTATGAGTGTGTGTGTATATATAGTGTGTGTGTATATATAGTGTGTATATAGTGTATGTGTAGTGTGTGTGGGTAGGTATAGTGTGTGTGTATATAGTGTGTGTGTGTGTGCATATAGTGTGTGTGTGTATATAGTGTGTATATAGTGTGTGTGTATATAGTGTGTGTGTATATAGTGTGTATATAGTGTGTGTATATAGTGTGTGTGTAGTGTGTGTGGTTAGGTATAGTGTGTGTATATAGTGTGTGTATATAGTGTGTGTGTAGTGTGTGTGGGTAAGTATAGTGTGTGTGTATATAGTGTGTGTGTATATAGTGTGTGTGTATATAGTGTGTATATAGTGTGTGTGTGTGTGTATATAGTGTGTGTGTGTGTGGTGTGTGTGTAGTGTGTGTGGGTAGGTATAGTGTGTGTGTATATAGTGTGTATATAGTGTGGTGTGTGTGTATAGCAGGGCTGTGGAGTCGGTAAGCAAAACCTTCGACTCCGACTCCGACTCCTCAAATTCTCTTGCACCGACTCCGACTCCGGCTCCGACTCCGACTCCGGCTCCGACTCCGACTCCTACATATATTGCTTATAGTTAGGTGAAAAATTTATTGTAGTACATGAATATGTGTATGTGAACATCAGACATTTAATAATTTTTATGATACAATAATCAAGATATTTGGATAGAACATAAAATATATTTATTGGAATACAACTTTAGAACACAAAAAACTGTAATAAATTGTAAATATGTAATACACTATGTAATATACAGTAGATTACATATATATCTTGTGTGTGTATATACACTGTGTGTATATATATATATATATATATATATATATATATATATATATATATATATTACATATTTACAATTTATTAGTTTTTTGTGTTCTAAAGTTGTATTCCAATAAATATTTTATGTTCTATCCAAATATCTTGATTATTGTATCATAAAAACAATTAAATGTCTGATGTTCACATTGTACTACAATAAATGTTTCACTTAAATATAAGCATTATACTAAATGTTATTATTTAGTAAAATATTCAGCACATTCTGCATTGCACTCCTGTCCCCAATTTATTATATATTTTAGGAGTCGGAGTCGGTGCATTTTATACCGACTCCGACTCCGACTCCACCAAAATGAGCTCCGACTCCGACTCCACGACTCCGACTCCGACTCCACAGCCCTGGTGTATAGTGTGTGTGTATATGCGCGCGCCTCTGCTGGGGCAATGACGTCACAGGTGGAAGTGAGGGGCTGCTCTCACAATCAATGGGGGACTTTTAGTTCCGCATTGAACGTACCAGGGATTATGGGATCAACCCCAGATTTGGATTTCGGCGGACCTGGATTATGGATGTCACAGGGAATTAAATTTTGAAAAGATGGTGTCTATTGTGTTCTAATTTCTATTTTTATGTCTTTTCAGGGTCAACTTTGGAGAACGTCGGGGGACATCTAAATGGATTACGGCGGACCTTTTAGCATTTTAATAATTTTGTTAATAAATTGGTCAACGAGGGATGGCGTCGGGGGGTTTTTTGTTCTAATAAAAAGTATTTCTTTCAAATAAAGGAATTCGTAATGGGGGTGTTTACTAGATACCCACCCATTACTAATACCAGGACTTGATGGCAGCTGGCAATTCACAGCTGTTATCAACCCCATATATTACCCCGTTTGCCACCGCACCAGGGCAACGGGATGAGTTGGGGCGAAGCGGCAGTATTGGCACGTCTAATGGATGCGCCACTTCTGGGGCGGCTGCTGCCTGCTATTTTTAGGCTGGGGAGTGTCCAATAACAGTGGACCTCTCTAGTCTGAGAATATCAGACCCCAGCTGTCCGCTTTACCTTGGCTGGTGATCCAATTTGGGGGGACCCCACGTTTTTTGTTTTAAATTATTTATGTAATGTAAAATAACTGCGTGGAGTGCCCTCTGTTTTGGATTACCAGCCAAGGTGAAGCTGCCAGCTGTGGTTTGCAGGCTGCAGCCATCTGCTTTACCCTAGCTGGCTACAAAAATAGGGGGAACCCCACGTCATTTTTTTTTTATTATTTCTTTTTTGGCTAAATACAAGGCTAGGCACCCTTTAGTGATGAAAGTCACTAAAGGGTGCCAGCTTAGAATATGCGGGGAGGTGGGACATTATATAGGTCTTTCTCATCTATCTATTCATCTATCCATCTTTCCCTCTATCAATTATCTATCTATCGATTATCTATCTATTATCTATATTATTTATTGCAGTTCAGCATAAAAAAAACGCAGGGACCAACCTGCGGGAAAACTGCAGGAAAAGCGCATGCGTTTTTCCCGCAGTGTTGGTGCGTTTTTTTACCGCAGGTGCGGTAATCTTCAACTCCCAGAAGTTTCTCAAGAAATTTTCTTGAGAAAAATCACTTTTCTAGTGCGCACATAGCCTAAAGATCTTACTTTACTTTTTTTTTGGAATGGTTGCACAAGCCACCTTCCAACATACAGTTAGGTCCAGAAATATTTGGACAGTGACACAATTTTCGCGAGTTGGGCTCTGCATGCCACCACATTGGATTTGAAATGAAACCTCTACAACAGAATTCAAGTGCAGATTGTAACGTTTAATTTGAAGGTTTGAACAAAAATATCTGATAGAAATTGTAGGAATTGTACACATTTCTTTACAAACACTCCACATTTTAGGAGGTCAAAAGTAATTGGACAAATAAACCAAACCCAAACAAAATATTTTTATTTTCAATATTTTGTTGCGAATCCTTTGGAGGCAATCACTGCCTTAAGTCTGGAACCCATGGACATCACCAAACGCTGGGTTTCCTCCTTCTTAATGCTTTGCCAGGCCTTTACAGCCGCAGCCTTCAGGTCTTGCTTGTTTGTGGGTCTTTCCGTCTTAAGTCTAGATTTGAGCAAGTGAAATGCATGCTCAATTGGGTTAAGATCTGGTGATTGACTTGGCCATTGCAGAATGTTCCACTTTTTTGCACTCATGAACTCCTGGGTAGCTTTGGCTGTATGCTTGGGGTCATTGTCCATCTGTACTATGAAGCGCCGTCCGATCAACTTTGCGGCATTTGGCTGAATCTGGGCTGAAAGTATATCCCGGTACACTTCAGAATTCATCCGGCTACTCTTGTCTGCTGTTATGTCATCAATAAACACAAGTGACCCAGTGCCATTGAAAGCCATGCATGCCCATGCCATCACGCTGCCTCCACCATGTTTTACAGAGGATGTGGTATGCCTTGGATCATGTGCCGTTCCCTTTCTTCTCCAAACTTTTTTCTTCCCATCATTCTGGTACAGGTTGATATTTGTCTCATCTGTCCATATAATACTTTTCCAGAACTGAGCTGGCTTCATGAGGTGTTTTTCAGCAAATTTAACTCTGGCCTGTCTATTTTTGGAATTGATGAATGGTTTGCATCTAGATGTGAACCCTTTGTATTTACTTTCATGGAGTCTTCTCTTTACTGTTGACTTAGAGACAGATACACCTACTTCACTGAGAGTGTTCTGGACTTCACTTGATGTTGTGAACGGGTTCTTCTTCACCAAAGAAAGTATGCGGCGATCATCCACCACTGTTGTCATCCGTGGACGCCCAGGCCTTTTTGAGTTCCCAAGCTCACCAGTCAATTCCTTTTTTCTCAGAATGTACCCGACTGTTGATTTTGCTACTCCAAGCATGTCTGCTATCTCTCTGATGGATTTTTTCTTTTTTTTCAGCCTCAGGATGTTCTGCTTCACCTCAATTGAGAGTTCCTTAGACCGCATGTTGTCTGGTCACAGCAACAGCTTCCAAATGCAAAACCACACACCTGTAGTCAACCCCAGACCTTTTAACTACTTCATTGATTACAGGTTAACGAGGGAGACGCCTTCAGAGTTAATTGCAGCCCTTAGAGTCCCTTGTCCAATTACTTTTGGTCCCTTGAAAAAGAGGAGGCTATGCATTACAGAGCTATGATTCCTAAACCCTTTCTCCGATTTGGATGTGAAAACTCTCATATTGCAGCTGGGAGTGTGCACTTTCAGCCCATATTATATATATAATTGTATTTCTGAACATGTTTTTGTAAACAGCTAAAATAACAAAACTTGTGTCACTGTCCAAATTTTTCGGGACCTAACTGTACATATCGATGAAAAATTCATTATACAACCGCAAGTAGCAGCATAGGTGGCGAGGACGCGGCAGGCAGCGGGGATAGGTAAGCTCTATGAATACTCCACCTCCTCCTACTTCTCCTCCTCCATCATCATTCTCCTCCTTCTCATTATCCTCCTTCTCCATCATCATTATAATCCTCCTCCTCCATCATTATCCTCCTCCTCCTCATAATCCTCATCATCATTATCCTCCTCCTCCTCATAATCCTCCTCCTCCATCATTATCCTCCTTCTCCATCATCATTATCCTCCTCCTCCTCCTCTATCATCATCATCATTATCCTCCTCCATCATCATCATTATTCTCTTTCTCCTTCATCATTATCCTCCTCCTCCTCCTCCATCATCATCATTATCCTCCTCCATCATCATCATCATTATCCTCCTCCTCCATCATTATCCTCCTCCTCCATCATCATTATCCTCTTTCTCCATCATTATCCTCCTACATCATCATTATCCTCCTTCTCCTCATAATCCTCCTCCTCCATCATTATCCTCCTCATAATCCTCCTTCTCCATCATCATTATCCTCCTCCATCATCATCATTATCCTCCTCCATCATCATTATCCTCCTCCATCATCATCATTATCCTCCTCCTCCATCATTATCCTCCTCCTCCATCATTATCCTCCTCCTCCATCATTATCCTCCTCCTCCATCATCATCATTATCCTCTTTCTCCATCATCATTATCCTCTTTCTCCATCATCATTATCCTCTTTCTCCATCATCATTATCCTCTTTCTCCATCATCATTATCCTCTTTCTCCATCATCATTATCCTCTTTCTCCATCATCATTATCCTCCTCCTCATTATCCTCCTCCTCCATCATGATTATGAGGAGGAGGAGGATTATGAGGAGGAGGATTATGAGGAGGAGAATTATGAGGAGGAGGAGGCGGATTCATAGAGCTTACCTATCCCCGCTGCCTGCCGCGTCCTCGCCACCTATGCTGCTGCTACTTGCGGTTGTACAATGAATTTTTCATCGATATGTATGTTGGAAGGTGGCTTGTGCAACCATTCCAAAAAAAAAAAAGTAAAGTAAGATCTTTAGGCTATGTGCGCACTAGAAAAGTGATTTTTTTTTAGAACAAAAAACGCCCCGACGCCATCCCTCGTTGACCAATTTATTAACAAAATTATTAAAATGCTAAAGGTCCGCCGTAATCCATTTAGATGTCCCCCGACGTTCTCCAAAGTTGACCCTGAAAAGACATAAAAATAGAAATTAGAACACAATAGACACCATCTTTTCAAAATTTAATTCCCTGTGACATCCATAATCCAGGTCCGCCGAAATCCAAATCTGGGGTTGATCCCATAATCCCTGGTACGTTCAATGCGGAACTAAAAGTCCCCATTGATTGTGAGAGCAGCCCCTCACTTCCACCTGTGACGTCATTGCCCCAGCAGAGAGGCGCGCGCATACACACACACACACTATACACACACACCACACTATATACACACTATATACACACACACACTATACCTACCCACACACACTACACACACCACACACACACACACTATATACACACACACACACACTATATACACACTATATACACACACACACTATACACACACACACTATACACACACTATACACGCACTATACACACACACTATACACGCACTATACACACACACACACTATATATACACACACTATATACACACACACTATATACACACATACACATTATACACGCGCGCGCACACACATTGCGCACACACATACACACGCGCGCGCACACACACATTATACACACGCGCGCGCACACACACACATACACATGCACATTATACGCACGCACATTATACACGCACACACATACACACTATACACACACACATACACACTATACACGCGCGCACACACATACACACTATACACACACACTATACACACACTATATATACACACTATACACACGCGCGCGCACACACACATTATACACACGCGCGCGCACACACACATTATACACACGCGCGCGCACACACACACACACACGCGCGCACACATTATACACACACGCGCGCACACATTATACACACGCGCGCGCACACACACATGCGCGCGCACACACATTATACACACACGCGCGCGCACACACACACATTATACACACACGCGTGCACACACACACATTATACACACACGCGCACACACACATTATACACACACGCGCGCACACACACACATTATACACACACGCGCGCACACACACACATTATACACACACGCACACACGCGCACACACACACACACACACACACTATACACCCGCGCACACACACATTATACGCACGCACGCACATTATACGAACACACACACACACACCCACACACACCTGTGAGTGCTTTCCTGCAGTGACCTGGAATTCAGAAGGTGAGCCCAGGTCAACGCAGGGGCGCACACACAGCAGTGTGTGTATAATGTGTGTGTGACTGCTGGGGCAATGACATCACAGGTGCTAGTAATTTCATTCACCTGACCCCGTGAAGACAGTGCCGCCCGATATCACTACCGTGACCGGGTCTCGCAGCACTGCCGTCACGGGGTCATGTGAGTCCATGGTGAGCTTACCTCACCTGATCCCCGATGTCGCTGGCAGGCTGCTTTCGTGGCCCGGTGTCCTGAGGCGGGACGTCATCGTAGCTACAGCTGATCGCGTCCTCCGATCAGCTGTTCTGCAGTCCTGTTGTGATCGCGCTCGCTCCCGCGGTCACAACGGGATCTGAAGGAGCGAGGGCGCATGCGCCGCCCTCTTAGACACCAAGTTGTGTGATGCGGGCTTCAGAAACATGGCGCCGGAGATAAGCGCTATACGCAGAGGCCCACTCCGGCGCCATGTTTCTGAAGATTACAAATTTACATACAGCCAGAGGGAGGGAGGGAGGAACAGGCGGCACGGGGGGGCGGGAAACACGTGCATAACCCGCCCGGACATCAGGAGAGATGGAGGAACAGGCTGGTGGGGGGGCGGGGAACTCCTGCATAACCCGCCCGGACATTAACAGAGAGGTGCACACGTCAATCAAAAAGTGCACGAAATTTCAAACTTTATAAAGTTGGATTTCACTGACTAATCACCCGAGCTGCACCCTAATGGTATGTACACACTGTGCCTGATAGTGCCAGTACTGCACTGGCTGCAGCTTATACACGAAAATCCTGATGTTTGGTTCCCTTTAAGTCAGGGCACTGGCTGGGCCAGTAAAGAATGGTTACAGAGTTGTTCTGAAGCCAGTCCTTTGTTATTTTAGCTGTAGGCTTAGGCGGGCTTTGCACGTTGCGACATTGCAAGCCGATACTGCGATGTCGCACGCGATAGTCCCCTCCCCCGTCGCAGCAGCGATATCTTGTGATTCCTGGCGTAGCGAACATTATCGCTACGGCAGCTTCACATGCACTCACCTGTCCTGCGACGTCGCTCTGGCCGGTGTCCCGCCTCCTTCCTAAGGGGGCGGGTCGTACAACGTCACTGCGACGTCACACGGCAGGCGGCCAATCAAAGCGGAGGGGCGGAGATGAGCAGGATGTAAACATCCTGCCCACCTTCTTCCTTCCGTATAGCCGCCGTCGGCAGGTAAGGTGATGTTTCTCGCTCCTGCGGTTTCACACACAGCGATGTGTGCTGCCTCAGGAACGAGGAACAACATCGTACCTGTAGCGACAGCATAATTTTGAAAAAGTCGGAACCTACACCGATGATACGATAATGACGCTTTTGCGCTCGTTAATCGTATCATCTAGGATTTACACACTACGATGTCGAAAGTGACACCGAATGTGCGTCACTTTCGATTTGACCCCACCGACATCGCACGTGCGATGTTGCAACGTGCAAAGCCGCCCTTAGGGTCATTGTCTTGTTGGAAGGTGAACCTTCAGCCAAGTCTGAAGTCAAGAGCACTCTGGAAGAGGTTTTCTTCCAGGATATCGATGTACTTCTCCTTCAATGGCAACCAGTCGTCCTGTGCCTGTAGCTGAAAAACACCCCCATATCATGATGCTGCTACCACCATGTTTCACTGTAATGAGGTACCTGGTTTTCTCCAAACCTACTGCTTAGAATTATCACCAAAACGTTCTCTCTTCGTCACATCAGACCAGAGAATCTTATTTCTCACAGTCTGGGAGTCCGTCATGTGTTTTTTTTGCAAACTTTATATGGGCTTTCATATGTCTTGCACCGAGGAGAGGCTTTCGTCGGCCACTCTGCCATAAAGGCCCGACTGGTGGAGGGCTGAAGTGATAGTTGACTTTGTGGAACTTTCTCCCATCTCCCTACTGCAGCTCTGCTGCTCAGCCACAGTGATCTTGGAGTTCTTCTTTACCTCTCTCACCAAGGCTCTTCTCCCACGATTGCTCAGTTTAGCTGGATGGCCAGGTCAAAGAAGAGTTCTGGTGGTCCCAAACTTCTTCCATTTAAGGATTATGGAGGCCACTATGCTCTTAGGAGCCTTGAGTACTGCAGAAATTCTTTCATAATCTTGGCCAGATCTGTGCCTTACCACAATTCTGCCTCTGATCTCCTTGGTCAGTTCCTTTGGCCGTAGGATTTTCATTTGGTCTGAGATGCAGTGTGAGCTGTGATGTCTTAGGCTACTTTCACACATCTGTTTTTTGCTCTGCGGCACAATACGGCGTTCTGCAGAAAAACCACAACCGGTTTTTGTGACGCCGGTTGCGTTTTTTTTTGCATAGACTTACATTAGTGCCGTATTGTGCCGCAGGGGCTTGCGTTCGGTCCGGTTTTTGCCGCAGGCGGCAGATATAGCCGATGCCGCGGCCGGATAGAATGTTCCCTGCAACGTTTTTTGCTCCGGCAAAAAAAACCACATCGCGCCGCATCTAGCCGCTGCGGCGCATTTTCAATGCATGCCTATGGACGCCGGATGCGGCGCGATGCGGAAAAAAACGCATCCGGCTGCCGCATGCGGTTTTTTCCACTGCGCATGCTCAGTAGCGTGCCGCAACCGGAAAAAAACGGACCGACCGCATGTAAAAACTTATGCCAAGGATGCGGTGTTTTCGTCGCATCCGTTGCATAGGTTTCACAGCCGGATTGAGCCGCACGGCTCAAACCGGATGTGTGAAAGTAGCCTTAGGCTACTTTCACACATTAGTTTTTTTTCCATCAGGCACAAGCTGTAAAAAAACGGATCCGGCACCGGATCCGTTTTATCTCCGTTGATTTGTATTAGCGCCGGATTGTGCCTGATGGCCTTGCGTTGCATCCGGATTTTGCTGGATCTGTCATAATTAGCTAATGCGGCGGTCGGATGGAACATCTCTTGTAAGGTTTTTTCTCTTTGACAAAAAAACTCATACGGCGTGATTTACAATGGATGCCTATGGACGCCAAATCCAGCGTAATGCGGCAAAAAACGGATGCGACCGCCGGATCCGTTTTTGTAAACTGAGCATGCTCCAATTTATTGAAAAAAACGTATCGAGCAAAAAACGGACGAAATGGAAGCAAAAATGAATGCGCCCGATCCGTTTTTTTACGGATCGGGTATACCAGATCTGTCAAAAAAAAAAGATCAGGCGCTTCCGTTTTTGCATATTCTGCGCCAAATCCGTTGCATGAGGCACACGCCAGATAGTGCCTGATGCCAAAAAACTGATGTGTGAAAGTAGCCTTATATAGACAGGTGTGCACCTTTACAAATCAAGTCCTATCAGTTTAATTAAAAACAGCTGGACTCGGATGAAAGAGTAGAACCATCTCAAGGAGGATCACAGGGAAATGGACAGCATGTGACTTAAATATGAGTGTCTGAGTAAGGCTATGTCCGCACGTTGCTTTTTACCTGCTTTTTACCTGCTTTTTTGCTGCTTTTTCAACTGCAGCGTTTAATGCCAAAATGGTTGTGTTCTGCTTTTCAAGCAAAGTCTATGGGAATTTGGGTTTCTTGTCCGCACTATGCAGTTCAAACTGCAGCCTTTTTGTTGCAGAACTTTGGTCAAAAACTCAGCTTTGCAGTGCAAAACCCAAATGGCAAAAACAATTGACATGTCAATTGTTTTTGCCATTTGGGTTTTGCACTGCAAAGCTGAGTTTTTGACCAAAGTTCTGCAACAAAAAGGCTGCAGTTTGAACTGCATAGTGCGGACAAGAAACCCAAATTCCCATAGACTTTGCTTGAAAAGCAGAACACAACCATTTTGGCATTAAACGCTGCAGTTGAAAAAGCAGCAAAAAAGCAGGTAAAAAGCAGGTAAAAAGCAACGTGCGGACATAGCCTAAGGCTGCTTTCACACATCAGGGTTTTGCTGTGCGGCGCAATCCGGTGCTTAGCGAGAAAAACACATCCGTTTTTTTCCCGCCGGGTGCGTTTTTTCCTCATAGACTTTTATTAGCGCCGGATTGTGCCACATGTACTTGCATGTGATCCGGTTTTTGCCGGATGCGGCAAAAATCGTCACTCCGGCGGCCGCACAGGATGCAGAGAGGTACGTTTTTTGCCAGCGCCAGGTGCGGCGCTGTGCGGCATTGTGCATAATGAAAGTCTATGCGCACCGGATCCGGTGGCATGCATCAAACGCCGGAAGCATGTACCGGATCCGGTTTTTACTTCTGAGCATGCCCAGAAGTGATGTAAATTCATTGCTTGTCAAAAAATCATACAATCACTCACTCTTTCTCAAACTCTCTCACTCACTGACTCACTCACTCACTTACTCTCACCCATTCACCGATCACGGACGCGGGCCTGCACGGCTGTCACAAAGCTCTGGCGGCTTCTCCTGATTTGAAAATGCCGGCCGCCCATTATTCAATCTCGTATTCACTGCTTTCCCCGCCCACCGGCGCCTATGATTGTTTGCAGTCAGACACGCCCCCACGCTGAGTGACAGCTGTCTCACTGCAACCAATCACAGCCGCCGGTGGGTGGGTCTATTTCATGCAGTAAAATAAATAATTAAGAAAAAAAGGCGTGCGGTCCCCCCAATCTTATATACCAGCCAAGATAAAGCCACACGGCTGAAGGCTGGTATTCTCAGGATGGGGAGCTCCACGTCATGGGGAGCCCCCAGCCTCACAATATCAGCCAGCAGCCTCCCGGAATTGCCGCATCCATTAGATGCGACAGTCCCGGGACTTTACCCGGCTCATCCCGAATTGCCCTGGTGCGGTGGCAATCGGGTAATAAGGGGTTAATCATGGCAGGCCCAAGACAGCCCCAATGATTAACCTGTAAGTGAAAGTAAATAAACACATACACCCAAAAAAATACTTTATTTGGCATAAAAGACAAAAAAAACCCTCTTTCACCATTTTATTAAAATCCCCAAATACCCCTCCAGGTCCGGCGTAATCCACGGAGGTCCCATGACGCTCATCTCTGGTACATGAAGCTGACAAGCAGGGCTGGGGAGTCGGTAAACCAAACCTTCGACTCGGTCTCCGACTCTGTCTCCTACATATATTGCTTATAGTTAGGTGAAAAATGTATTGTAATACATGAACATGTATATGTGAACATCAGACATTTAATAATTTTTATGATACAATAATCAAGATATTTGGATAGAACATAAAATATATTTATTGGAATACAACTTTAGAACACAAAAAACTGTAATAAATTGTAACTATGTAATACACTATGTAATATACAGTAGATTACATATATATCTTGTGTGTGTGTGTGTATATATATATATATATATATATATTACATATTGTATTACATATTTACAATTTATTAGTTTATTGTGTTCTAAAGTTGTATTCCAATAAATATATTTTATGTTCTATCTAAATATCTTGATTATTGTATCCTAAAAATAAATGTCTAATGTTCACATTGTACTACAATACATTTTTCACTTAATTATAAGCATTATACTAAATGTTATTATTTAGTAAAATATTCAGCACATTCTGCATTGCACTACTGTCCCCAATTTATTATATATTTTAGGAGTCGGTGCATTTTATACCGACTCCGACTCCACCAAAATGAGCTCGGACGCCGACTCAGACTCCACAACTCCTACTCCGACTCCACAGCCCTGCTGACAGGAGCGGCAGTAGAACACCGCCTCTCTCTAACATTTCCACGCAGCAACTGAAGTGAATCCCGCTGTCAGCGGTGACGTCACTCAGGTTGTGCCGGGGCATGTGCGGTGATGATGCGTCCGAGAGTGCCTGCGTGTGCGGTGATGATGCTTGCGAGAGTGCCTGCGTGTGCTGTGATGATGCGTGCGGTAGTGCCGGGGTGTGTGCGGTGATGATGCGTGCGGTAGTGCCTGCATGTGCGGTGATGATGCGTGCGGTAGTGTTGGGGCGTGTGCGGTGATGATTAAGGTGGGCTGTAGTGCCTGTGTGTGCAGTGATGATGCGTGTGATAGTGACTGCGTGTGCGGTGATGATGGGGGCAGTAGTGCCTGCATGTGCGGTGATGGTGGGGGCGGTAGTGCCTGCGTATGCGGTGATGATGGGGGTGGTAGTGCCGGTTTTTGTGCGGTGATGATGGGGTCTCTCTCTCCCTCTCAGCATAAAGAAAAAAGAAAACAAAAAAACTGATCCGTTTTTTTACCGGATCCGTTGCATCAGTTTTTACACAATCTGGGACGGATCCGTTGCAGCAGGCACAATCCGGATTGTGCCTGATGCCAAAAGACTGATGTGTGAAAGTAGCCTTATACAGACAGGTGTGCACCTTTCCAAATCAAGTCCAATCAGTTTAATTAAACACAGCTGGACTCGAATGAAGGAGTAGAACCATCTCAGGCACGTTTCACATGTCAGTGAAAAACACAGACGTTCTTCACTGATGTGTAAAACACGCACATGTCCCTCCGTGTGCCGTGATTCACGGCACACGAGGGTTGTCTAAGTGCAATCCGGGCTCCGTTGTACGTGATTGCACATAGAGATCAACTCACCTGTGCCTGCTCCCGCTCTCCTTGGTGCTGAACGCTCCCGCGGTGCAGCATCTGGCCGGCTCTGACGCCCGCAGCAGCTGCTTCCGGGTCGGCTGTGTCATGCATTCATGAATATGCACGACAGTAATGAGCCGGCTCAGAAGCAGCAGTCAAAACAGGCTGCACAGAGCGTCGCTGAAGCCGGGTGAGTAAAAATGATTTTTATTTTTTCTGCACTTTTTTTCTGGCACGTGTTTCACGGATCACACCACTGCGTGGTCCGTGGGACATCAGTGATGGCAGAAAAAAATGGACATGTCTCCGTGCGGCAATCTCGGACACGCGGGTACGTCGCACGGAGACAAGGTCAGTGAAAAATCACTGATGTGTGATTGATTATAATGGGTCTGCGATTCTGGTACGTAGAATAAAAAGCACAAACGTATCAGAATCACTGACAGGCCTCAAGGAGGATCACAGGGAAATGGACAGCATGTGACTTAAATATGAGTGTCTGAGTAAAGGGTCTGAATACTTATGACCATGTGATATTTCAGTTTTTCTTTTTTTAAAATTTGCAAAAATGTATATGTTTCGCCCGGGGACCAGGGGTACTCAGATCCGGGCCACAGAGTCACTTCTGCGGGTATCACGGTGGCGTGACCCGGTCTGTGATCCCAGGCTCCACAGTAAAAGGGGGTTTTGTTAGGGGAGATTGTCCGTGACGCCACCCACGGTTGTGGTGATGGTGGAACACCACCGCTGCTCTGGAAGGGGATCCCGGGAGCGATGAAAGGGAGCAGCGTAGTTGTTATGTCCCCTCCGTGGGTAGGGGGGTTGGTTATCCCGGGGCCCAGTGATGGGGTAAGCAGGGGGCGGCAGGGCGCAGTGCTGCAGTGCAGTGCTCGAGGGCACGGGTGTACTCACAATAAAGTCACACGGAGTCACTGGTGAACTAAGAATTGCCGGTGTCCGCGGCCTCCGGTACGGGGTGTTAGTGTCCCACACACGGTGCAGCAGCCCTGGTTGTTCCTTCCCTGCAGCAAGTGTCTTTCTCTCCACTCTCTCTCTTCCACTGCTCCTCAGCCGGGAACGGGGAATCCACTCCCCTGTAGTGATCCGGGTACCCAGGCACCGAGGGGCCACCGCCCGGCTCCGGCTACCTGTTCTGGCCCCTTCCTCACTACGGCCTGTCCCGGCCCTCTTAGAGCCCACTTCACTCCCAGCCGGGAGCCACCGCTTCAGACTTCCGTCCTGTCTCCTCTCCTCACACTGTCTGCTCCAGCCCCTCCCCTCTCCTCTGCTTTTCCCTTACACTGGGGGCTGTGCTTTGTCGTGCTGCACCGTGTGAGATCATATTACCAAGGAGGATTAACTCTTTATGTGACACCCTGGCTGTGCCAGGGCGTCACACACCCCCCTGGTAAAACACGGCCCATCCTCGGGCCGGCTAGGCACCGACATTTTATTAAACTGGAAAAGATAAAACATCAAACATTTTCAATCCTCCCAAAACGGGATGCACATCACTTTAACATTGCAGTAACAGTCCAACACTTTTAATAATAACAGGGTAACGGTTCCTTCAGTCACCCACCCAAACAACCTAGCCTTGGTGCTGCCCCTAAAACCCAGGCAGCACCCCTTGACCCCAGTCCAGACACGGTTCCAGATTGGTTAACGGGACCGGTACTTTGCTGCCGTTGCGGCCGGGCGGACTGCCGGAGCCGTCGTCATCTCCGTCGCGGCCGGGCGGACTGCCGGGGCCGGTGGCAGGGTGGTGACAAAGGTGAGGCCTGGGGACCCCAGGTCTGGGTCCTCCCCAACAGGCGCTGCGGGCTCCGCTACCGGTAACAGGGGTAACGGCTCGGTGCATCGCTGCGGCGGCCTCTTCCAGGAACCAAATGCTGGCAGAGTCCTGGCGTCCCTGCTTCCACAGTCCTTGTCACATAAGCTGCGGTTCCTTTCTACTGCTCCCCCTTGGTACTCGGGAGCAGTCCTTCCAGCAACTTTTAAAGTTTCCCTTTCGCTTCCGGTCCTCCGGAGCTTCACTTCCGCCCGCGTTCTCGGGGGGGCGGAGCCTCTTTTTCGCGCCCAACGCTTGGGGAAGAAGGTGCTGGGCGGGAGATTTTCGCGCCCAAAATGGCGGCAAGGAGGGTGACTTTAAGATTTTTGCAGCGGATCACCGCTGACAGTCCAGAATAAGGCGCACTTCCTCCAGATAACTGGATGGGTTCGATCCTGTTCGTGACGCCAAATGTTTCGCCCGGGGACCAGGGGTACTCAGATCCGGGCCACAGAGTCACTTCTGCGGGTATCACGGTGGCGTGACCCGGTCTGTGATCCCAGGCTCCACAGTAAAAGGGGGTTTTGTTAGGGGAGATTGTCCGTGACGCCACCCACGGTTGTGGTGATGGTGGAACACCACCGCTGCTCTGGAAGGGGATCCCGGGAGCGATGAAAGGGAGCAGCGTAGTTGTTATGTCCCCTCCGTGGGTAGGGGGGTTGGTTGTCCCGGGGCCCAGTGATGGGGTAAGCAGGGGGCGGCAGGGCGCAGTGCTGCAGTGCAGTGCCCGAGGGCACGGGTGTACTCACAATAAAGTCACACGGAGTCACTGGTGAACTAAGAATTGCCGGTGTCCGCGGCCTCCGGTACGGGGTGTTAGTGTCCCACACACGGTGCAGCAGCCCTGGTTGTTCCTTCCCTGCAGCAAGTGTCTTTCTCTCCACTCTCTCTCTTCCACTGCTCCTCAGCCGGGAACGGGGAATCCACTCCCCTGTAGTGATCCGGGTACCCAGGCACCGAGGGGCCACCGCCCGGCTCCGGCTACCTGTTCTGGCCCCTTCCTCACTACGGCCTGTCCCGGCCCTCTTAGAGCCCACTTCACTCCCAGCCGGGAGCCACCGCTTCAGACTTCCGTCCTGTCTCCTCTCCTCACACTGTCTGCTCCAGCCCCTCCCCTCTCCTCTGCATTTCCCTTACACTGGGGGCTGTGCTTTGTCGTGCTGCACCGTGTGAGATCATATTACCAAGGAGGATTAACTCTTTATGTGACACCCTGGCTGTGCCAGGGCGTCACATATACATTTCTGTTTTTTTCTGTCAAGATGGGGTGCAGAGTGTACATTAATGAGAAAAAAAATGAACTTTTTTGAATTTACCAAATGTCTGCAATGAGTGACAAATGTAAGGCGTCTGAATACTTTCCATACCCACTGTACAGCATGAACCTTTACATAGCTCCTTACATACAAGATGAGCCTACAGACAGCCCCCTCTATACATGTCAAAAAGATTTGAACAGTAAATAGGTGGAGAACATAAATATTGGCCTAAAAAGTTGACCACAATTAACCCCACATAAGGACTATAATATGCAAATTTCTGGTAGAGACACAACTATATGGACCTACAGTATAGTTAAGAAAGAGAGTCAAAGAACTACCTCAGTGAAAATCAATATATAATTTTTTTAATGAATCAATCATAAAAACACCAGTAACATATGTAATGAACCACAAGTGCTGGAAAGGATATAAAAAGGAAGAGGGCACCAGAACACTTATGTTGCGCCCCGAGGCAGCCGAGCTTCTCGGATCTGGGCGATCCATGGCTTGAGGGATCCCGGACCAGAGGGCACCGGCGACAGTTTAAAATAAAAAGGGAAAATAAAAATAAAATTCAAATGATAGTCCGACTACGCCACTCGCGGTTTGCAGCCAGGGATGATGGGGCCACCGCTGCTGCTTCCCACTGAGGATGATGGATGGGGGCAGAGTGGATGGTAGATCCCTCTGCGAGCAGGGCTTTTCCCCAGGATTATGTGAAGGGTTAACGTGCAGGCGCAGCACAGTGAAGCAGTCCAGACAGAGAGTGCAGTTTGATTGTCTTACAGCTGGTGTAGCAACCTGGGGACGTACTGGATTCCCAGTTGCGCATGGGTCCTGGATAGCCGTGCCAGCCAACCCGGTGCCACTCTCCCTCCTTTGCACTCTGGTGTGTGTGGGTCCTGCCTGGCGTAGAGCACTTGGAGGTCCTCCTCGTTACAGTTGATCGGACGGCCAATAATCCTGTACCGGCGGATCACTGCCAGATTTAAAAAAAAAGTTCAATCCGCTCCGGAATCCAGTGCCCATATAAGTCAATGGGGACCGGAATCCGGAGGTTAAAAACGTTTGTGGAGGGGCTAGGGGGCTAGGAGCGAGTGAGGCATACTCACCGAGGCGCTGTCATGGCGGCGTACTCCTTCCGGGTCACGCTGTTACCTTCTGGAGCCGACAATTCAATATTCATTGTTTTCACCACCCACCAGCGCGTGTTGGTTGCAGCTAGACACGCCCCCACCCTGAGTGTCAGCGTGTCAGCTAACTGCAACCAATCACAGGCGCCAGGACGGCCGATGGGCGGTGAAAGAAGTGCACTGTCGGTCAGTTCACGGTGGTAAAAATAAACACTCGGCACTATGCAGCACAGTTATAACGCGTGGCTGCAGCCCCAGCTGTCGCGCTGTATCTGTGCTGTATATACAGTGACCAGAATCACACGTGCGAGGCTTTGCCGGGTGCTGCCATGGCAGACTCGCGTGAGCCCCTCCCATGTGTGATTCCGGTGAAAGTAAAAAAAAAAACAAACGACGTGCGGTTCCCCCTAATTTTCATCCCCAACAAAGATAACGCCGGCTGGGGGCTGGTATATCCTCAGCCCGCAGCCGCCCGGTATTGCCGCATCTATTAGATGTGACAATAGCGGTGTACGATACCGGCTCTTCCCGCAGGCGTGATGCAGTGCCAGTCGGGGTAATAGCAGGGGTTAATAGCGGCACACAGCTGCTACTAAACCCAAGGTTGTGATGGCACAGGAGTCTATCAGATACCTGCATCACACAATCCTGTAAGTGAAAGTAATTAAACAAGACACAGAGAAAAAAACCTTTATTTGGAATAAAATACAAACATTCCCTCCTTCACCACTTTATTAAGCCCAAACACCCTACAGCTTCGACGTAATCCACAGGACAAGTCCCATGCCGCTTCAGCTCTGTTACATCTGAATATCACAGAGAGCGGCACGACCGACCGCTCTCTGTAAGCTCCAGAGAATGAATGAGCTGCGCATTGAGCGGTGACGTCACTCAGGTCATTTGCGGTCACAGCTGGAGGTTCCCACGGTCCTTCATCTGTGATCGCAGGTAACCTGACCTCAGGTGGAGGTCACTGAGTTCACAGACCTGCATCTACTAGGAAAAAAACCGCATTTTTTTGGCCAATAGATGCAGATTTTGTTCTGAAATTTTTATACCATGTTCCTGCATCCAATCTACACCTGGCAAAAAAATGCGGTGTTTAGGCGCAATTTTTTTGTTGCGGTTTTTGCCACGGTTATTTTTCCGTGATTTTTGCTGCGTTTTTTTTCCAGGAGGTGCACATTTGGTGCTGAAATCGTCTGCACTAGCTTTCAGCACCAAATTTCCACCTGCTGGCAGATTTTTTTTTAATTTTTTTTTGGGGGGCTAAAGGGTGCAAATTTGATGCTGAGATTTTAACACCATATTCCTGCATCCAATCTACACCTCCTGGCAAAAAAACGCGGTGTTTTGACTCCATTTTTTTTCCGCTGTTCTTGCCGTAGTTATATTTCCACGATTTTTGCCGTGGTTTTTATGTCAGAAGTGTTCAGCTGTGCCGGTGATGCGCTGTCAGACTCGTGCGGGTCTGACATCATCCGGCACAGGCTGCTGCTGTCTGAACATGAGCATGCATGTACCTAGAAACACATGAATGCTCCTGTCAGAAGTGTGCAGCAGTGCCGGTGATGCGCTGTCAGACTCGTGCGGGTCTGACATCACCCAACACTGCCTGCTGCTGTCTGAACATGAGCGTGCATGTACCTAGAAACACATGCACGCTCCTATCAGAAGTTTGCAGCTGTTCTTCGATGTCAGACTCGCGGGAGTTCCTCGCAAGTGTGACTGCGGCGTAGATACAAACCGCTTGCTTTTTTTTTTAATAAATAATTAAAAAAAAAAACCGACGTTCGGTCCCCCCAGTTTTCATCGGCCGGCGTTATCATGGCTGGGGGCTGGTATATCCCCAACCCGCAGCGGCACGATATTGCCACATCTATTAGATGTGACAATCCCGGTGTGCGATACCGGCTCTTCCTGGAAGCGTGAGGCGGTGCCAGTCAGGGTAATAGCAGGGGTTAATAGCGGCGCACGTCTGCTGCTAAACCCTAGGTTTGTGATGGCACAGGCGTCTGTCAGATACCTGCATCACACAAACCTGTAAGTGACAGTAAATAAACACAGACACAGAGAACAATCATTTATTTGAAATAAAGTACAAAACACACCCTGCTTCAGAACCTCTTTATTAAGCCCAAACACCCTGCAGCTCCGACGTAATCCACAGGAGAAGTCCCACGCCGACACATCCAGCTCTGCTACATCTCAGAGGGAGCAGCTATAGAGAAGACTGCCTGCTCTGAGTGCAGCCTATTATGGAGCCGCAATTAGCTATAACCGCAGCAGACTGTCACAGGCCGGGGGGCGCGTCAGCCTGCAACCAATCACAGCTGAGAGGACAGCCAGTGGGCGGAGAAAACTCGGAAAGCTGTGTGATTGTGTGCACAGCACAGGAAGTGAAAGCGCAACCCGGTAGCTGTGTGCCGCCATGACACCGAGTCTCGGTAAGTATGAAACGCTCATTTATTTATTGTTTTTTTTCATTTTTATTAATTGCGGATTCCGGATCGTGCACCCGGAATCTCGAGTCCGGGTCCGGCCCGGAGATAGCGCTGAAACCGCGTGGATCCGGACGTTTACAGTCCAGGTCCGCTCAACACTACTCCTCGTGCCTGGGTCCTGCCGCAGGCAACTTGGACTATTTAAGAGAATATAGCCCGGTCCCCTCGTCGCTGCTGATGCCTCGGACGTTAGTGGTAGCAGGTGAGTCCTCAAAACCCACCCGCCTCAACTCACTACTTAACTAACTTCCCTCCATCACATCACACTTTTTGGTCACTCTCTCCTCCCTCAGGTCTGGTCCCTCCCTTCCCAGTCGGCTGCCTGTATCTCACAGTACCCAGCCCTGTCACCTCGTTCTAAGGGGGTCTCCCAACCTGGTTGTGAGTGTAAGTGTCCTGGTGTGCTAGTGTGTGTGTGCTGACTGGCACAGTAATGTAGAACCGAGCTGTTACCTTGTTTTTGTGACACCTGGTTACCGCAGGGGCGTCAGACTTACAATAAAGTAATAGGGAGGTGGGTATAGAGTGTCTATGCAGGTTAGCAGCCACAGTGTTTACCTATAAATGGGGGTGTCTGGTCCACAAAAAAGTGTTCATGTGCATTAGCAGCAAGATTGCAAGCAGAACAAAGTATAGGGCTACCAGTAACCACCCCTCAAAGTGCAAATGCATAGTAAACAAACAGTAAAGCCTCTCAAAGTGGAGAGACACCCATGATACTGGAGGTGCACCTCCTCGGTGACTAGGAGGATCACATTCTCTATCCATATATTACATGGAGGCTGCGATCCTCCCTATGTTCTGTAAACATCCATGCTTTACACAAGAATGAGATAAACGCACGTTTAGTTCAATATCTCCATGGACTTGTTACTGGATCCTTCTTTTCTTGTTGCAAGTCTGTCTCATACCTGATCCATGCACTGCCTTGGAATAGCTTCCCTCCATTGACTAACAGTGAGGTAAAATAACTTTCTTTAGCAACATCGTAAATATAGTATGAGCCTGAACATAGCCTCCTAAAAACAGTAGGACATACCCTAAAGAAGGGTGTGCCCCTTTGAAACATGTCGGAAATGAATGTGTCAGGCACCTGTAGCTCCACAAGTGACACCAGTTTTTGTACTTTCGTTTTCAGCACAACCCCCTCTCCAGTTAATGGCACGTCTACAGGGAAAAGGCCCCGCAGTGAGGAACTGGACCTATCTGACAGTCCCATTGAGGAAACTGGGCCACCTGCAAAGAGGTAAGTGATCCATCACTGACTCCGCAATCATTACATAAGCGTATTAATGCCCCCGCCCCCGCCTCCCCAGTGGACATATTTTCAATGCCACACATACATATGTGGTACAAAGACTTTTCAGCTAACAGATTCAGTCTCTCTCTATATTTTTTTTTGTAATCAGATACATTTTTATTGCATTTTAAACATTTACATTACAAACATAGAAAAAACCTGTGCAAAGAGTCACCTCACGCAAACATCCCATCCCCCCACACTCCTCAGTCGACAGTCTCACCTACTTGTACCTCCCGAGTGCTTGTCAGGCACCCGTAGCTCCACAAGTGACGCCAGCTTTTGTACTTTCGTTTTCAGCACAACCACCTTTCAACTGCCTGGCAAGTCTACGGGGAAAAGGCCCAGGAGTGGGGCACTGGATTTATCAGCCAGTCTTAGTACACCTCTGTGTTCCTATTATATTAATTACATTGTCAGGCTGTATAACAATCGGCACTGTTCTATTTTGGAACTCTAATGCATGGCGCAGCTGCAGGAGCTTGTAAAACATATCATGCCCCAATGGCTAATTCTTTAACAACCCCTCGAAAGTTTTGAACACGTTTCCCTCCACCACCTATGAGAGGTACCAGATTCCGATCCGCCTCCATTGCCCAAATTCCTTAAGGGATAGAAATTTAGAAACATCGGGATTGTCCCATATAGGAGCATATTTAGTAAAACCTGTAATCTGCCTCAACTGCTTAATCTTGCCCCACACTCTAATCAATCAGCCGAAGAGTAGGGTATGTGCAGAGTTCAAGCGAAAATTTTCCCGCCTCAAGACTAGCCAAGGGACTTTTCCTAACTGCATACTGTAGAATCCTCCCCGCCGAGGTCTCCTGGCCTGCCTTCCCCCACCCCACCATGTGTTGGCCCTTGGCTGCTAAGGAATAAAGCCAAGGATTAGCTAAAGTCAACCCTCGTTCACCTTTCGGCCTGTGTAGAGATTCTAGTTTTATCCGTGGGCGTTTCTTCCACTAAATAAAGTCTCGAAATATAGAATTTGTTTTGTAAAACTGGTTTTGCAGAAGCCATATCAGGGCATTGTGGAGCACATATAGCAGCTGATTTATTAATATCATTTTGATTAAGTTGACTCTCCCCATCACCATGAGATGTAATTTCGACCAGGCCAAAAGTTTTCTGCATGAACTTTAAGTAGAAGAGGGGCAAAATTAAGGGGTAATTTGCACGTTGCGATATCGCTACTGCGATATCAACGGGGTCAATCGTCACATCCGGCGACGGTAACGACGTCGCAATGTGTAAAGCCTAGATGCGCCGATAAACGATCGCAAAAGTGTCGTAAATCGGTGATCTGTGTAGTGTCGGTCATTTTCATAATTTTGCTGCAGCAACAGGTACGATGTTGTTCCTCGTTCCTGCGGCAGCACACATCGCTGTGTATGAAGCCGCAAGAGCGAGGAACATCTCCTTACCTGCCTCCAGCGGCTATGCGGAAGGGAGAAGGTGGGCGGGAAGTTTACGTCCCGCTCATCTCCGCCCCTTCCGCTTCTATTGGCCGCCTGCCATGTGACGTCGCTGTGACGCCGCACGATCTGCCCCCTTAGGAAGGAGGCGGGTCGCCGGTCACAGCGACGTCGCAGGTCAGGTAAGTGCGTGTGAAGCTGCCGTAGCGATAATGTTCGCTACGGCAGCTATCACAAGATATCGCATGTGCGACGGGGGTGGGTACTATCGCGCTCGGCATCGCTATCATCGGCTAGCGATGTTACAGCGTGCAAAGTACCCCTAAGACGTTCATAGTCCATCAGCTTAGTTGAAATCATTATTCCCAGATGTTTGAACTCAGACACCACCTGCATTGGGGCACCAATCACCACCATATTAGAAGGCGCCTCATCTAGAGGCATCAGAACCGATTTGTCCCAATATATAGTGTGTTCTGATATGCTTCAAAAGCTGGAAATGACTCACATTACCTTTTCCAATTATCTTGTTGTATCTCCCAAAAACAATAAAAGGTTGTCCGCATACAGGTCCACTTTCTCTTCCAAATTCCCATATCGACACCCCACTATATCCAGGTCCTTCCGTATCACCGCCGCCAGTGGTTCAATGGCGATGGCAAACAACAAGGGTGACAGAGGACACCTCTGTCTCGTACCTCGGTGAAGAGAAAATTTGTCCGACAAACTTCCATTTGCCCTGATTATAGCTTTAGGGGCAGAGTATAATAATTGTACCCACCAAATATATACGTCACCAAAGCCCATCCGCCGCATTGTAGCCCATAGATACCCTCACTCCACTCTGTCAAAAGCTGTGGCAGCATCCAAGGAGAGGATCACCCGCCGCCCCCTATTTTCCGCCGGTATTTGCATATTTAAATAAAATCTCCTAAGGTTGGTCGCCATGGATGTGTTGGGCATAAACCCTGACTGGTCCAGGTGTATTAAGGATGTGATGACCTTGGTTAGCCTATTCCCATGCATTTTATTTAGCGAGAAGCTTTACATCTACTTTACATCTACCATTAATAGAGATATCAGTCTATATGATGCTTGCAAAGTGTTTAGGGAGTACCACAATTATTGCCTCCTGCATGGACGGTAACAACTTTCCCCTTTCCAGAAAGAAATTGTAGACCTTAAGCAGCACAGGCAGCAAAACCTCCCTATGTAACATATACTTTAGCAGGAAATCTGTCCACCCCTGGCGCCTTATCATTCGCCATGTCACTCGGCTAGTTCCAGTTCCTCCAGATCAAAAGGTTCGTCCAGCTACTCCCTATATTCTCTTGAAAGGTCCAGCACTTGAGCTCTATTCAGGAATTCATCCACCTCCGGATGCACCTTAGCAGAATACAAGTCAGAATAGAATGCCTCCAACACTTTCAGAATATTATCAGTATTAGTAACTACTGACCCTTCCACCGACTGCAGGCGTGCATTGTATGCCGATTCTCTTTGTGCTGCAGCTATCACCGACAATAAATGACTGGCCTGCTCCCCATTTTCAAAGGACTGCACGGTTTGAAACATTTTCTTTTTCTCCACCACCTGTAGAGTTAATTTGGTGATCATTTTTTGAGCCGCCTTCATCCTATCCTGTGTCGCCGTTGGGTCCGATATCAGAGCACTATCCACCTCCCCCAATTCCTGGAATGCAAGCTGATCCTGCCTCTTTGCCTACGATTTAATCCTGGAGGTACCTCTAATATATAGTCCCCTAAGATACGCCTTCATAGCTTTCCAAACCGTCCCAATAGACGCCGATGCTTCATTAAACCTAAGATATTCCCGCAAACCTTCTCCAATACCACCGCTTTCTTCCTGTTTTTTTTAGTAGATGTAGTCTTTTTTGTACCATATGTGTTTCCAGCAAACAAATCAGATCAGGTTTTTCTGCCTGTAGAAATTGAAATACAGCCTGCGTTTTAATGCTAGAGGCTAGACCCCTGCGTCCCGCCATATTTGCAAGCCGAGAATACAAGCAGCCCCAGAACCCCTTTATGAATCATACGAGACTGTCAACCGGCCCACCCACTCCCCCAGTGCAAAAACCCCTCCCAACAGTATCCATATAAAAAATTCTTGCCTCCAGTCCCCTTTTCAATTGGGATGGAGGGCACAATATTGCCTTAGCCATACCACCAGGTACCATGACCGTGATTCGCCGATATTCCTCCTCCAACAAAAACAGGGTCCAATTGGCCATTAAAGGGAATCTGTCATCAGAAATTTAGCTATAAACCTAAAAGTTTCCCCCTCTGCAGCTCCTGGGCTGCATTCTAGCAAGGTTCCTCTATTTTTTCTGGCCCCTTTTATACCAAAATAAACACTTTATAAAGTTGTACCTTTTCGTATGTAAATTTCGTAAATTATCCATAGGGGTGGGCTGCCTGGTGTCGGTTACTGTCCTCCCGCCGATTTACGCCGCCCCCGAACGCTGAATTTCATATCTCAAGACGCCGCCCCTGGGCGCCCGAGGTCCTGCGCATGCGCTGTGCGACTGTAGCGGGACTGTGCACTGCGTGCACGTGTGACCGCTGGTGACATTTTGCGCAGGCACGAGGTTATGGGCGGTGCTGTGAGTGTCATCAGCAAGTGCCACCCATAACCTCGTGACCACACTTTCCCCTCTGCCTCCAGCGTTCTGCGCCGGCCAAATGACCAGATGTCACCTCCTTCCCATCGTACCCTGCAGCAGGAAATAGATGGGAGGAGCGGAGAGGATCTGAGCGACGTACAGAGGGGAGAGCGCGGCCACGAAAGTATAGGCGGGCACTTGCGATGCAATCGCAGCGCCGCCCATACTCTCGTGCCTGCGACCACGTCACCAGGTGTCCCGGCGTGCACGGGACCTCGGGCGCAGTGGGCGGCGTCCTGAGGGATGATTTGGAGCGTGGGGGGACGGCGTAAGGGACAGCAACGGACGCCAGACGGCCCGCCCCCATGGAGAATTTACAAGATTTTCATACCAAAAGGTATAACTTTATAAAGTATTTATTTTGGTTCAAAAGGGGGCACAAAAAGTATAGAAACCTTACTAGAATGCAGCCCAGGAGCTGCAGAGGGGGAAACATTTAGGTTGAAAGCCAAATTTCTGATGACAGGTTCCCTTTAACAAGTGGAATAAGGGCCTTGAGAAAGAGGGACAGTCTCCGACTCCTTCTTGTGTACGGTACTCGGCTTTCCATGTGATCTGTACAGCTGTCCTGCCATATCTTTGCAATGTCCCTAAGAGAAAGGAGGGAAGAAAGGAAGTGGGAAAAAGAGAGGAAGAGAGAAAAAAATGGGGGGGAGAGATGCCCCACCCTACCCCCGCTTGGACAGATTGTGGTGGCTAGATGCTGCACATTGCGATTCCATTGTAAAGTCCCGTTCCAGAACCATATCTGCAGCTCCTCCCTATCTTTAGTATGAGCCAACTTCCTCCAGCTACTGTCCAATAAAAAAAATGGGGTTGAAAAAGCAACAACCTTGAAGTAGGTCTCTTCAACTATTCCAGTGGATGAGGTGGGAGGTAGAGTATCCCCAAAAGCCAGTCTCCATCTTTCCCTTCACGGCCTTCACGCCGCACATTTTGCTTGTTGCCATCCAACCACCGTAGCGCCTCCTTAGGATCCAGAAAGTTCCTCCCTCCACCACTCTGAACTTCGCCGGGTACATCAATGAATATTCCACAATTAACTGCTACAACCTTCTCTTGATCAAAAACAGGAGGAAATGAGTAGAAATGCTTCAAACAATATGTATTTTCCATGCGTGTTTATTAATATATTTCCTATACCAGAAAAGTAATGAAAAAAATACATATACAAGTATATACAAAATATGAACAAAGTGAGGCCAGGAGGAAAAGATCTTAAGAGGTACATACATAACCTGCAAGAACCCTTACAGAGAGTCCTGCTAATCTACCAGGGAATGATGTCCAAATATCATATCACATAGTTCCAAACATGCATATAAACATACAATGTGTGTCTGCTGCTGACATGGGTGTTTGAAAATTGCACAGCGGATAATTGTACCCGAGATCTACTTATACCTGCTATATAGGAAAACCAATACTTGTCTTAATAAAAATTATTTTTGTATAGAGTTTACATCAGCAGGATTCCAAATAGACACCAAGGCACAAGAGTTTGTTTGGTTTGTGTCGAAACCCCAATCAACCGCAGATGCGTGCATCTAAACAAGATCACAACCACAAAGCTTACATTAAACGCTGTGCAACCCTAGCAAGCACTCATCACATGGGAAATTTTAGTATATTAAAGCAGTTGCAAAGGGGCCCTGTCCCTGCAATGCCAAATACTGCCAAGCATTGTTATATTGCACTTTGCATCAATCTTACAAAAATATTATATATATATATATATATATATATATATATATATATATCAGCAACGTGACTAAGCAACAGTACACAAGTGGTCTTGTGAAACGTACGTTGGAGTTTTTTTTCGGGGGTTTTTAACCCTTTCTCATCTAACTAACCTGCCAGTAGTTCCTTTTCAGGGGATGGTATGTACGGGGTTCCTGTGGCACATGTGCTTTTACTGCTCTGACACAATTTTCATGTGATTGATGCAATGTGCAATATATAAGTGCTTAGCAGTATTGGGCATTGTAGGGACAGGACCCCCTTGCAGCCATTACATATACTAGGACTCATATAGTTCCCCTTCATGCGATGGGTGCCTGTTAGGTACACACATTGATTCACATGGGCTTTTTTACTCGCAGACATTGTTCAGATGTATACATCTGCGGCTTATTGGCATAATCTGCAGCAAATTCTCTTGCTGAGTGTAGTATGTACGGGGTTCCTGTGGTGCATATGCCTTTACTGCTTTGACATAATATTTTTGTAAGATTGATGCAAAGTGCAATATAACAATGCTTGGCAGTATTTGGCATTGCAGGGACAGGGCCCCTTTGCAACTGCTTTAATATACTAAAATTTCCCATGTGATGAGTGCTTGCTAGGGTTGCACAGCGTTTAATGTAAGCTTTGTGGTTGTGGATCTTGTTTAGATGCACGCATCTGCGGTTGATTGGGGTTTCGACACAAACCAAACAAACTCTTGTGCCTTGGTGTCTATTTGGAATCCTGCTGATGTACACTCTATACAAAAATAATTTTTATTAAGACAAGTATTGGTTTTCCTATATAGCAGGTATAAGTAGATCTCGGGTACAATTATCCGCTGTGCAATTTTCAAACACCCATGTCAGCAGCAGACACACATTGTATGTTTATATGCATGTTTGGAACTATGTGATATGATATTTGGACATCATTCCCTGGTAGATTAGCAGGACTCTCTGTAAGGGTTCTTGCAGGTTATGTATGTACCTCTTAAGATCTTTTCATTAAGGAATAACGTTTGGAACTCCATTCTATGTCTGAACTGGGTGCAAAAAACCTAAAAAACATCACTATGGGGAGATAAGGTATGCACACCAGTGACTATGGAAGGGGAATACATGGAATAGCAGAAACTGCTGTGTGAATACTGACATGAAAAATTCAATAGCTATTTGTAAGAATGAAATGTGAAAAATGGAACCTGCATTACTGCCATGAATATATGAATAAAGAGAAATTTAGCTACTGAATTGATCAATGCAGAAGAGCCCCAACACTACGCCAAAGTATTTCTCTACGTTGGGGTCCCTAGCTTGTGTGTGTCCTCTCATGCAGTTAAAAAACTTACCGTGTATGGGACGCTGAGACCCAGGCTATATATACGATGTGGATTGGCAATAGGTGTGTGTGGGGAGGGTTCACAAACGAAAAACTACTAACATTAAGGAATAACGTTTGGAACTCCATTCTATGTCTGAACTGGGTGCAAAAAACCTAAAAAACATCACTATGGGGAGATAAGGTATGCACACCAGTGACTATGGAAGGGGAATACATGGAATAGCAGAAACTGCTGTGTGAATACTGACATGAAAAATTCAATAGCTATTTGTAAGAATGAAATGTGAAAAATGGAACCTGCATTACTGCCATGAATATATGAATAAAGAGAAATTTAGCTACTGAATTGATCAATGCAGAAGAGCCCCAACACTACGCCAAAGTATTTCTCTACGTTGGGGTCCCTAGCTTGTGTGTGTCCTCTCATGCAGTTAAAAAACTTACCGTGTATGGGACGCTGAGACCCAGGCTATATATACGATGTGGATTGGCAATAGGTGTGTGTGGGGAGGGTTCACAAACGAAAAACTACTAACATTAAGGAATAACGTTTGGAACTCCATTCTATGTCTGAACTGGGTGCAAAAAACCTAAAAAACATCACTATGGGGAGATAAGGTATGCACACCAGTGACTATGGAAGGGGAATACATGGAATAGCAGAAACTGCTGTGTGAATACTGACATGAAAAATTCAATAGCTATTTGTAAGAATGAAATGTGAAAAATGGAACCTGCATTACTCCCATGAATATATGAATAAAGAGAAATTTAGCTACTGAATTGATCAATGCAGAAGAGCCCCAACACTACGCCAAAGTATTTCTCTACGTTGGGGTCCCTAGCTTGTGTGTGTCCTCTCATGCAGTTAAAAAACTTACCGTGTATGGGACGCTGAGACCCAGGCTATATATACGATGTGGATTGGCAATAGGTGTGTGTGGGGAGGGTTCACAAACGAAAAACTACTAACATTAAGGAATAACGTTTGGAGCCCCAACACTACGCATACCTTATCTCCCCATAGTGATGTTTTTTAGGTTTTTTGCACCCAGTTCAGACATAGAATGGAGTTCCAAACGTTATTCCTTAATGTTAGTAGTTTTTCGTTTGTGAACCCTCCCCACACACACCTATTGCCAATCCACATCGTATATATAGCCTGGGTCTCAGCGTCCCATACACGGTAAGTTTTTTAACTGCATGAGAGGACACACACAAGCTAGGGACCCCAACGTAGAGAAATACTTTGGCGTAGTGTTGGGGCTCTTCTGCATTGATCAATTCAGTAGCTAAATTTCTCTTTATTCATATATTCATGGCAGTAATGCAGGTTCCATTTTTCACATTTCATTCTTACAAATAGCTATTGAATTTTTCATGTCAGTATTCACACAGCAGTTTCTGCTATTCCATGTATTCCCCTTCCATAGTCACTGGTGTGCATACCTTATCTCCCCATAGTGATGTTTTTTAGGTTTTTTGCACCCAGTTCAGACATAGAATGGAGTTCCAAACGTTATTCCTTAATGTTAGTAGTTTTTCGTTTGTGAACCCTCCCCACACACACCTATTGCCAATCCACATCGTATATATAGCCTGGGTCTCAGCGTCCCATACACGGTAAGTTTTTTAACTGCATGAGAGGACACACACAAGCTAGGGACCCCAACGTAGAGAAATACTTTGGCGTAGTGTTGGGGCTCTTCTGCATTGATCAATTCAGTAGCTAAATTTCTCTTTATTCATATATTCATGGTAGTAATGCAGGTTCCATTTTTCACATTTCATTCTTACAAATAGCTATTGAATTTTTCATGTCAGTATTCACACAGCAGTTTCTGCTATTCCATGTATTCCCCTTCCATAGTCACTGGTGTGCATACCTTATCTCCCCATAGTGATGTTTTTTAGGTTTTTTGCACCCAGTTCAGACATAGAATGGAGTTCCAAACGTTATTCCTTAATGTTAGTAGTTTTTCGTTTGTGAACCCTCCCCACACACACCTATTGCCAATCCACATCGTATATATAGCCTGGGTCTCAGCGTCCCATACACGGTAAGTTTTTTAACTGCATGAGAGGACACACACAAGCTAGGGACCCCAACGTAGAGAAATACTTTGGCGTAGTGTTGGGGCTCTTCTGCATTGATCAATTCAGTAGCTAAATTTCTCTTTATTCATATATTCATGGCAGTAATGCAGGTTCCATTTTTCAAATTTCATTCTTACAAATAGCTATTGAATTTTTCATGTCAGTATTCACACAGCAGTTTCTGCTATTCCATGTATTCCCCTTCCATAGTCACTGGTGTGCATACCTTATCTCCCCATAGTGATGTTTTTTAGGTTTTTTGCACCCAGTTCAGACATAGAATGGAGTTCCAAACGTTATTCCTTAATGTTAGTAGTTTTTCGTTTGTGAACCCTCCCCACACACACCTATTGCCAATCCACATCGTATATATAGCCTGGGTCTCAGCGTCCCATACACGGTAAGTTTTTTAACTGCATGAGAGGACACACACAAGCTAGGGACCCCAACGTAGAGAAATACTTTGGCGTAGTGTTGGGGCTCTTCTGCATTGATCAATTCAGTAGCTAAATTTCTCTTTATTCATATATTCATGGCAGTAATGCAGGTTCCATTTTTCACATTTCATTCTTACAAATAGCTATTGAATTTTTCATGTCAGTATTCACACAGCAGTTTCTGCTATTCCATGTATTCCCCTTCCATAGTCACTGGTGTGCATACCTTATCTCCCCATAGTGATGTTTTTTAGGTTTTTTGCACCCAGTTCAGACATAGAATGGAGTTCCAAACGTTATTCCTTAATGTTAGTAGTTTTTCGTTTGTGAACCCTCCCCACACACACCTATTGCCAATCCACATCGTATATATAGCCTGGGTCTCAGCGTCCCATACACGGTAAGTTTTTTAACTGCATGAGAGGACACACACAAGCTAGGGACCCCAACGTAGAGAAATACTTTGGCGTAGTGTTGGGGCTCTTCTGCATTGATCAATTCAGTAGCTAAATTTCTCTTTATTCATATATTCATGGCAGTAATGCAGGTTCCATTTTTCACATTTCATTCTTACAAATAGCTATTGAATTTTTCATGTCAGTATTCACACAGCAGTTTCTGCTATTCCATGTATTCCCCTTCCATAGTCACTGGTGTGCATACCTTATCTCCCCATAGTGATGTTTTTTAGGTTTTTTGCACCCAGTTCAGACATAGAATGGAGTTCCAAACGTTATTCCTTAATGTTAGTAGTTTTTCGTTTGTGAACCCTCCCCACACACACCTATTGCCAATCCACATCGTATATATAGCCTGGGTCTCAGCGTCCCATACACGGTAAGTTTTTTAACTGCATGAGAGGACACACACAAGCTAGGGACCCCAACGTAGAGAAATACTTTGGCGTAGTGTTGGGGCTCTTCTGCATTGATCAATTCAGTAGCTAAATTTCTCTTTATTCATATATTCATGGCAGTAATGCAGGTTCCATTTTTCACATTTCATTCTTACAAATAGCTATTGAATTTTTCATGTCAGTATTCACACAGCAGTTTCTGCTATTCCATGTATTCCCCTTCCATAGTCACTGGTGTGCATACCTTATCTCCTCTTAAGATCTTTTCCTCCTGGCCTCACTTTGTTCATATTTTGTATATACTTGTATATGTATTTTTTTCATTACTTTTCTGGTATAGAAAATATATTAATAAACACGCATGGAAAATACATATTGTTTGAAGCATTTCTACTCATTTCCTCCTGTTTTTGATTTGTACTCTGAGTAGCTCAGTCACACAACGCAGCGTCCCAATCAAGGGATTAATGCATTGTGGATTAAATATATTGTTGGTCTATATGCATCTAACCTTCTCTTGATGTCGATGAACTTAGCTCTTTGATTTTGCACTTCTATAGAATATTCATTAAAGATCGAGATCCTGGAGCCGTTAATAGTCAGTCGGGATGTCCTCAGGCATGCTTCAAGATGTTATCTCTGTCCCTGTAGTGCAATATTTTAGCTAGGACAGGTCGCGGCGGGTGTCCAGGAAGGCAGAGGGTGGGTTGCTCCACTGCATAAAGAGGGACAAGATGTTTGGCTCCAATTTTAGATTGCAGCCACTACTCAAAGAATTCAGTTGGAGATGAGCCTTCCAGTTTCTCTGGTATGCTAATTAGTCTCAGATTATTACGCCTTGGCCTGTTTTCCAGGTTGTCCGTTTTTGCCAACAGTGCTGCTATTTGCTGTGCTGAGAGCTGCCCATCTCTGTCAGCCCCTGCCATGTGGTCCTCCATGATACTGACTCTCTGCTCCACTTCTCCTGTTCTCTTCATCTCCTCATTTAAGTTGTGGCACATAGATAGCATGTCTTCTCTAAGGCTCCCCAGCTGCTAAGTCACCTCAGTAATTGATGTTTTGCACTGCATCTCTTCCATTAGAATGTCCGTAAGTGTGGGCTCCCCTGGGACAGACGGCCCGCAGAGCTGCTCCCCTTACCGCGCTGCCTGGGATTTGGGATCTGCCGCCTCTGTGCAGGCCTTAGCTCCAAAGTCTCCACCGCTCCTATCTGGCCTTCCCCTATCCTCACTCACTACCGCATTTCCTGCATGCCCCGGACTAGTATCCAGCTCACCTCCTCCTGTCTCCCGGTGAGTCCTGCAGCTCTCTGTATGGGCCAAGTGCTCCAGCCTCGTGACAGCCCGCCACCGGATCTCCTCAGCGTCTACCTCACCATCCCTCCTCTGTACCTCACTGCCCACGGTGTCATCTTGGATCTGCTACTCCCGCCAGAATTTTTCGGCGCTTTCTTTGTTATTGCAGCAGCAATGAGCATGGAAACAAGGCAGGGTGTCTTCCAGTTGCAGCCTGGTAACTTTTAGGGGGTAAATACGGGTCCTGTAGCAGGGATTTGCTAGATGCTTGGCAGGAAGCTGCAGCATCTGCGTCCTCTCACTTGCGCCACTAGGCCACGTCCCCGTCTATATTTATTTACATTGTACACAGGTACATACTGTAAAAAAAAAAGAAGCTAAAGGGTTAAATTAGGACATACGAAATGAATCTTCCCGTGGCTGCAATGCTACTTTCAAGGCCAGTCATTATCTCTCATACATATTCACTGCTTTCCCCGCCCACCGGCATCTCTTATTGGCTGCAGTCAGACCCCGCCCCCAGACACAGTCTGTGATCAGATTGAATCACAGATTCTGTGTGCATCCTTATACTAATGTAAAATAAATAGATAAAATATTGTAGGGTGAGTTCCCCCATCTATTGATATCAGCACAGATAAAGCCCATGGCTACAGGCTGCAGCCCCCAGCTGTGTGCTTATCTTGGCTGTGAATCAAAATAAGAGGAACCGCATTAGGGAAAGTTCAAACAGTGCGTTTTTCGCGGCGTTTTTGAGCGTTTTTCGGGTGCGTTTTTGCTCAGAAAACTTCATGACTTTGCTTCCCCAGCAAAGTCTATGAGTTTTCATTTTTGCTGTCTGCACACAGCGTGACTTTTTTTAGCTGCGTTTTTGTGGTGCCCACAAAAACGCAGCATGTCAATTATCGGTACCGCCACTGCAGCTTCCATCTCCTTCCCGGTGCCATGTCCGCTCCCGTGCGGCGCCATGTACGGGCGGGAGATGGAAGCGGCTGAAAATCAAAAGTGAACAGTAGAAAAATGTCATACTCACCTGTCTGCAGACTCCTGGTGCCATGTCCGCTCCCAGCTCCTCTCCGGTACCGCCACCCCTGCTCTGGCTGTGTGCCGGCTCCCAGGCACATCCGATGGCTGCAGGACCTGGCAGTGATCACCTGATGCGGTCACCTGTTGCATCAGCTGATCGTAAGTCTCGCGGTGACGCCGGCTTTTTACCTCCCGGCTGTTTATCAGCTGATGCCGTCAGGAGATTTCACCAGCTGATTGCCGGCAGCTCCTGCAGCGGTCGGACGGCAGTCAGCACGGACGTCACTGCGCCGAGTGACTGATTCCCCGGCACTTGCAGTCAGTTCATGACAGCTGCAGACAGGCCGAGGTGATCTCCGGAGTTCAGGTGACAGCACCGGATATCAGCCCGGCCTCTCTGCAGCTGTCATGAACTGAACTGCAAGTAATCAATCACTCGGCGCTCGCTTTACAGTCTCGGCTGCACGCCAGAGCTCAGGTGACCGCTCCGTAGTGCAGTGCAGGTACCTGAATCCAGAACTCGCATTACTGGAGTTTCCACCTGTAGCCAATCCGATGCTGCACAGAAGTGTGTAGTTTTTTTTTTTTTGTTTTTTTTTACACTGATGCATCAGCTGATTGTATAAACGGCTTTTATACAATCAGCTGATGTGTGATGTGATTCACACCCTTGAACCTGACACATCATCTGATCGCTTTGCCTTCCAGCAAACTGATCAGATAATATTGGATCCGGATTGGACGGCGCGGGACCCTTGACCCAGGATTACTGCGGAGGGGGGTTCTTTATTTCAATAAAGATGGAGTCACTAATTGTGTTGTGTTTTATTTCTAATAAAAATATGTTTCTGTGTGTTGTGTTTTTTTTATCTGAACTATAAATTCATGGTGGCCATGTCTAATATTGGCGTGACACCATGAATTTCGGGCTTAGAGCCAGTTGATAATATACAGCTAGCCCTAACCCCATTATTACCCAGCAAGCCACCCGTCACCAGGGCAGCTGGAAGAGTTGGATACAGTGCCAGAAGATGGCGCATCTATGAAAGCGCCATTTTTTGGGGTGGCTGCGGACTGCAATTCGCAGCGGAGGTGTCCAGAAAGCTTGGGCACCCTGCATTGCGGACTCCAATCCCCAGCTGCCTAGTTGTACCTGGCTGGACTCAAAAATTGGGCGAAGCCCACGTCATTTTTTTTTTAATTATTTCATGAAATTCATGAAATAATTAAAAAAAAGGGCTTCCCTATATTTTTGGTTCCCAGCCGGGTACAACTAGGCAGATGGGGGTTGGGGGCAGCCCGTACCTGCCTGCTATACCCGGCTAGCATTCAAAAATATGGTGAAGCCCACGTTATTTTTTTCGGGGGGGGGGGGGGGGGCAGAAAACTCCTGCATACAGTCCTGGATGGAGGATGTTGAGCCTTGTAGTTCTGCAGCTGCTGTCTGCTCTCCTGCATACACTATTGGATGGAGGATGCTGATCCTTGTAGTTCTGCAGCTGCTGTCTGCCCTCCTGCATCCACTAGTGGATGGAGTATGCTTTGCCTTGTAGTTCTGCTCCCCCTGCCTCTCCCTCCAGCATACAGTCCTGGGTGGAGCATGCTGAGCCTCGTAGTTCTGCAGCTGTCTGCTCTCCTGCATACACTAGTGGAGAATGAAGAACATGTTGAAGAAGGAAATGACATCAGATCTTTTTCTTTTTTTTTTTTCAACAATCTTTAATGGCATTGTTTACTGATAAAAAACGCATAAAAACGCAGTGAGCAAAAACGCAGCAAAAAAACGCACCAAAACGCGGTAAAACCACGTTTTTTTTTTGCCGCGGGTGCGTTTTTTGTGCATTTTGTGCCGCAAAAAACGCACAAAAATGCAGCATCAAAAAAACGCATTGTGTGAACTCAGCCTTAGGCTTTTTAAAATTTAAATAATGTTTTTTTAAAGCGGTATGCAGTTTCAGTCCCCCCTCCAGTTTTGATACCTAGCTAAGATAAAGCCCAACAGCTGGGGACTGGCATGCTGAGACTGGGGAGACCTATGCTTATTGGGCAGCCAACTAGCAGCCTGCAACCATCCAGGATTGCCACATCCATTAGATGTGACAATCTCAGAACTTTATCCTGGTCTTTACGATTGACCTGGTGCGGTGGCAATCAAGGTAATAAGCAGGGCTGTGGAGTCGGAGTCGTGGAGTCTTGAGTTGGAGTCAGTGTCCATTTTGGTGGAGTCTGAGTTGGAGTCGGTATAAAGTGGACCAACTCCTAAAATATATAATATATTGGATACAGCGGTTTAATGCAGTATGTGACGAATATTTTTTCATACGAATTTGGGAAAGTTATGAAATGTCTTATAAATATTTGTTCTATTCCTGAACAAATAACCTAGGCTTTTATTTGAGATGAATCTGTGTTGCACTTCAGCCACATGCTACAAATAATGATGTTACCATTTTACTGCTGTAAATTTATCACAAACATGAGTCATGTACAGTTGAAACCAGAAGTTTACATTCACTATCTATAAAGACACATCTGCATGTTTTTCTCACTATCTGACATGAAATCAGAATAATCCTGTCCCGTTGTCCATCAGGATTACCAACATTATTTATATTTCCCAAATGCCAAAATAATGAAAGAGAGAAAGAGAGAATGTTTTAAGGCATTTTTATTTCTGCAAAAGTTTACATACGCTGAGAGTACTATGCCTTTAAACAATATGGGACAGCCATATGATGATGTCATGTCTTTAGAAGGTTCTGATAGGGTTTTGGGAACATCTGAGTTAGAAACACACCTGTGGGTAACATCTGAGTTAATTAGAGACACACCTGTGGATGTATTAGTCCTAGATTTGTAATGGGGAGGGTCCTTGAGACCCCCTCCCCATTACTAATCTGAAAGTGAAAAACATAAATACACCAAAAAATGCTTTATTTGAAATAAGATATAAAAAAACCCTACCGTCTTTCACCACTTTATTAACTATCAAAAGACCCAGGTCCGATGTAATCCACACAAGATTCCACGACTTTCAGCTCTGCTACGTCTGAACTGACAGTGTGCGGAAGTAGAATATGACTGCATGCTATAAGTTTAGGCAAATACAGCCTCGGGGATCAGCTTTGATCTTACTCAGGTTATTTACGGTCATAGCCGGAGGGTGCCATGGCCCTTCACCTATGATCGCAGGTAACCTGACCTCAGGGGACTTCAATGACCTTAGCTCAGGTGAGGTCACTGAGTTCACAGACCTGCATCTCTTGCAGAAAACTGCATATTTTTGCAGATTTGGTGCAGGAATGTGTTCTAGAAATTTTAGCAGCAAATATGCACCCTGAGGTGAGTTCATTGAGGTCCCCTGAGTTCATGTTACCTGCAGTCACAGGTGGAGGGTCATGGGAATCTCCAGATGAGACCACAACTAACCTAAATGAAGTCACCACTCCCTGTCGCTCATTGTCTGCCTGAAGTTACAGCGTGTGGTCATGTTCTATGGCTCCTCATTGCCAGTTCAAATGTAGCTGAGCTTGAATCTGGAAGAGCTTATTTACATAAAAGTGATAAAAGGTGATTTAGCCACAACATGATACCTGATATGAGACATACAGGTATGACGTTTTCAGAATTCTATAACCTGTATTCCCATATTAAGGCTATGTGCGCACTTACCGGATTTTGCCGCGGATTTTTCGCGGATTTGCTGCATGTTTCGCTGCAGAAAATGTTCATAACATCTCTGCAGTGAATCACCAGCAAATCCTATGGAGAAAAAAAATCCTGTGCGCACTGGGCGGAATTTGACAGCTGCATGTTTTGCTGCGGGAATCCCGCAGCAAAAACAAGTGCATGTCACTTCTTTTCCGCACATCGCTGCGGGATTTCACTCCATTGACTCCAATGTAATCATGAAATCCCGCAGGGAATAACGCAGGCAGCAAATTCTGTGCGGTTCACTGCGTTTTCTTCGGCGCTCCATTGGGAGACCCAGACGATTGGGTGTATAGCACTGCCTCCGGAGGCCACACAAAGCATTACACTAAAAAGTGTAAGGCCCCTCCCCTTCTGGCTATACACCCCCAGTGGGATCACTGGCTCACCAGTTTTCTGCTTTGTGCGAAGGAGGTCAGACATCCACGCATAGCTCCACTGTTTAGTCAGCAGTAGCTGCTGACTCTATCGGATGGAAGAAAAGAGGGCCCATATAGGGTCCCCAGCATGCTCCCTTCTCACCCCACTTGCGGTTTGTAAGGTTGAGGTACCCATTGCGGGTACGGAGGCTGGAGCCCACATGCTGCTTTCCTTCCCCATCCCCCTGAGGGGCTCTGTGGAAGTGGGATCTTACCGGCCCCCAAACCCTGAGGCCGAGCTCCATCCACAGACCCAGAGACCCTGCTGGAGGAGCTGAGTACAGTCAGGGACAAGGCCCTGCAACGTTCAGGTACTCTGTGTCCCCGCACAGACAGGCCACGCACACTCCAGGCTTGCTGGGTGTGCTAGTGCGCCGGGGGCATTAGCGCTGCGCGCTCGGGTTAGAGTCACTGCAGCTTAGCTGAGTGATTTTATGTCTTGGGAACTACCGCGCCGGCCGCTCCGGGAGCGGCGGCGCGGCTGGGACTTGTAGTGCGCCGGGGACTCGCGCTGCCCGCGCTTTTACGGCGGCAGCGCTCATAAATCTAGTCCCCGGCTTTTGCGGCCTAGCTCTGCTTCGTTCCCGCCCCCACCCTGTCAATCAGGGAAAGGGAGAGACGCTGTTCTATAGTCAGCGCCGAGGGCTGGAGTCTTATTTACATACTCCAGCCCTCTCACTGGGCACAGTGGGGACGCAAGTTTCCCGCTCTTGGTCTCAACACGCCCAGGGCCCGCCCCTCTCCACAGGACGCCGGCAGCCATTCCTGCATGCAGTCTGGCTGGAGAACGGACACAGGCTCTGGGGGACTCAGACAAGGGACTCTGGCGACCACACACCCGCGTTTATGCGGGCGGTAAGCTGCACATAAGTGCTGGCCCCACTAGTACCACAGTGTTATTTGGTGCATTTTTTCCCTGTACCATATATATATTTATATTGCACTGTACAGTCGCTTCTTGGCTTATACCCTACATTGCTCTGAGGAGACAACAACATGTCATCCGCAAAACGCAAGGGTGCCAAGGCACAGGCGGTATGCACTGCTTGTGCCGCATGTGGGGCTAATCTACCGGCAGGTTCCAATGACCCCCATTGTGTGCAATGTTCAATCCCTGTGCCACTTCGGCAGCCAGAGTCTATGGTAGTAGTGGCCCAGGCTGAGACGCCTGTGAACCCTGCCCCGGTGACGGGGACAGAATTTGCAGTTTTTGCTGATAAGATGTCTGTGACTATGACAAAAATCCTGGAGACCTTGCAGTCCAGGCCAGTTACTCAGACCATGGACACTGCTGTGTCTATGCTCCTCGGTCCCCCTCAGTTGGAACTAATCCGTACTTCAAGGGGGTCCCAGGCATCACAGGCTGAAGACTCTGACTCGGATGACAGTCCCAGGCAGCCTAAGCGGGCTCGCTGGGAAAGACCCTCGACGTCATCACACTGGTCAGGGTCTCAGCGAGACGAGGCTCTGTATGAGGAGACAGAGGTGGGTGATCAGGAATCTAATCCTGACACCGCTCTCAATCTAGATACCCCTGATGGTGACGCTATGGTAAATGACCTTATAGCGGCCATCAATAGACTGTTGGATATTTCTCCCCCAGCTCCTTCAGCAGAGGAGGCAGCTGCACAGCAGGAGAAGTTCCATTTCCGGTATCCCAAGCGTAAATTGAGTACTTTTCTGGACCACTCTGACTTCAGAGAATCTGTCCAGAAACATCATGCTTATCCAGACAAGCGTTTCTCCAAACGTCTTAAGGATACACGTTATCCCTTTCCCCCTGACGTGGTCAAACGCTGGACCCAGTGTCCAAAGGTGGACCCCCCAATCTCCAGGCTTGCAGCTAGATCCATAGTTGCAGTGGAAGATGGGGCTTCACTTAAAGATGCCAATGACAGACAGATGGACCTTTGGTTAAAGTCTGTCTATGAAGCTATCGGCGCGTCGTTTGCTCCAGCATTCGCGGCCGTGTGGGCACTCCAAGCTATTTCAGCTGGCCTGGCACAGGTGGACTCTATCATATGTCCAGCAGTGCCGCGAGTAGCGTCCCATACCTCGCAAATGTCTGCGTTTGCGACTTACGCTATCAACGCTGTCCTGGACTCTACAAGCCGTACCTCAATGGCGTCCGCCAACTCGGTGGTTTTGCGCAGAGCCTTGTGGTTAAAGGAATGGAAAGCGGATTCTGCTTCCAAAAAATGTTTAACCAGCTTGCCACTATCTGTAGATAGACTGTTTGGTGAACAATTGGCTGAAATCATTAAGCAATCCAAGGGTAAGGACTCCTCCTTACCCCAGCCCAGATCAAGCAAACCTCAACAGAGGAAGTGGCAGGCGAGGTTTCGGTCCTTTCGAGGCTCCAGCAAGACCCAATTCTCCTCGTCCAAAGGGACTCAGAAGGAGCAAAGGAGCTCAGATTCCTGGCGGGCTCATTCACGCCCCAAGAAAGCAACCGGAGGAACCGCTTCCAATGCGGCTGCCTCATGACTTTCGGCCTCATCTCTCCGCATCCTCGGTCGGTGGCAGGCTCTCCCGCTTTTGTGACATTTGGCTGCCACAGCTCAAAGACCGGTGGGTAACAGACATTTTGTCTCACGGGTACAGGATAGAATTCAGTTCTCGTCCTCCGCCTCGGTTCTTCAGAACCTCCCCACATCCCGACCGAGCAGATGCCCTTCTGCAAGCGGTGTGCTCACTAAAAGCAGAAGGAGTGGTGATCCCTGTTCCTCTGCAGGAACAAGGGCAAGGTTTTTACTCCAATCTCTTTGTGGTTCCAAAAAAGGACGGCTCGTTTCGTCCTGTTCTGGACCTAAAGCTCCTCAACAAGCATGTGAACGCCAGGCGGTTCCGGATGGAATCCCTCCGCTCCGTCATTGCCTCAATGTCTCAAGGAGATTTTCTTGCATCAATAGACATCAAGGATGCTTATCTCCACGTGCCGATTGCTACAGAGCACCAACGTTTTCTACGTTTCGTGATAGGAGACGACCATCTACAGTTCGTAGCTCTGCCATTTGGTCTGGCGACAGCCCCACGGGTTTTCACCAAGGTCATGGCGGCAGTGGTAGCAGTCTTGCATTCTCAGGGACATTCGGTGATCCCTTACTTAGACGATCTACTTGTCAAAGCACCCTCTCAAGAGGCATGCCAACACAGCCTGAATGTTGCGCTGGAGACTCTCCAGACTTTCGGGTGGATCATCAACTTTTCAAAGTCCAACCTGGCACCGACTCAATCACTAACATATCTTGGCATGGAGTTTCATACTCTCTCAGCGATAGTGAAGCTTCCGCTGGACAAGCAGCGGTCACTACAGACAGGGGTGCAGTCTCTCCTTCAGGGTCAGTCGTACCCCTTAAGGCGCCTCATGCACTTCCTCGGGAAGATGGTGGCAGCAATGGAGGCAGTCCCGTTCGCGCAGCTTCATCTGCGCCCACTTCAATGGGACATTCTCCGCCAATGGGACGGGAAGACAACTTCCCTGGACAGGAAAGTCTCCCTTTCTCAGACGGCCAAGGACTCTCTGCAATGGTGGCTTCTTCCCACCTCGTTATCACAGGGAAGATCATTCCTGCCCCCATCCTGGGCAGTGGTCACGACGGACGCGAGTCTGTCAGGGTGGGGAGCAGTTTTTCTCCACCACAGGGCTCAAGGGACGTGGACTCAGCAGGAGTCCACACTTCAGATCAATGTTCTGGAAATCAGGGCAGTGTATCTTGCCCTATTAGCCTTCCAGCAGTGGCTGGAAGGAAAGCAGATCCGAATTCAGTCGGACAACTCCACAGCGGTGGCATACATCAACCACCAAGGAGGGACACGCAGTCCGCAAGCCTTCCAGGAAGTCAGGCGGATTCTGATGTGGGTGGAGGAAAGAGCATCCACCATATCAGCAGTTCACATCCCGGGCGTAGAAAACTGGGAAGCAGACTTCCTCAGTCGCCAGGGCATGGACGCAGGGGAATGGTCCCTTCACCCGGACGTGTTTCAGGAAATCTGCCGCCGCTGGGGGGTGCCGGACGTCGACCTAATGGCGTCTCGGCACAACAACAAGGTCCCGGCATTCATAGCGCGGTCTCGCGATCAAAGAGCTCTGGCGGCAGACGCCTTAGTGCAAGATTGGTCGCAGTTCCGGCTCCCTTATGTGTTTCCACCTCTGGCACTCCTGCCCAGAGTGTTACGCAAGATCAGATCCGATTGCGGCCGCGTCATACTTGTCGCCCCAGACTGGCCGAGGAGGTCGTGGTACCCGGATCTGTGGCATCTCACGGTCGGCCAACCGTGGGCACTACCAGACCGTCCAGACTTACTGTCCCAAGGGCCGTTTTTCCATCGGAATTCTGCGGCCCTGAACCTGACTGTGTGGCCATTGAGTCCTGGATCCTAGCGTCTTCAGGATTACCCCAAGGGGTCGTGGCCACCATGAGACAGGCTAGGAATTCCACTTCTGCTAAGATCTACCACAGAACGTGGAAGATTTTCTTATCCTGGTGCTCTGCACAAGGAGTCACCCCCTGGCCATTCGCGTTACCTGTCTTTCTTTCCTTCCTGCAATCTGGGTTGGAAAAGGGCTTGTCGCTCGGCTCCCTTAAAGGGCAAGTCTCGGCACTATCCGTGTTTTTTCAGAAGCGTCTAGCGCGACTTTCTAAGGTGCGCACGTTCCTGCAGGGGGTGTGTCATATCGTACCTCCGTACAGGAGGCCGTTAGATCCGTGGGATCTAAACAAGGTCCTTGTTGCTCTCCAGAAGCCGCCTTTCGAGCCCCTGAGGGATGTGTCACTTTCTCGACTCTCACAGAAAGTGGCATTTCTGGTAGCGGTCACGTCTCTTCGGAGAGTGTCTGAACTAGCAGCGCTGTCATGCAAAGCTCCTTTCCTGGTGTTCCACCAGGACAAGGTAGTGCTGCGCCCCATTCAGGAGTTTCTCCCTAAGGTGGTATCCTCTTTTCACCTTAATCAGGATATCTCCTTGCCTTCCTTTTATCCGCATGCAGTTCATCGGTATGAAAAGGATCTACATTTGTTGGATCTGGTGAGAGCACTCAGAATCTACATTTCCCGCACGGCGCCCCTGCGCCGCTCGGATGCACTCTTTGTCCTGGTCGCTGGTAAGCGCAAAGGGTCGCAGGCTTCAAAAGCCACCCTGGCTCGATGGATCAAAGAACCAATTCTTGAAGCCTACCGTTCTGCTGGGCTTCCGGTTCCATCAGGGCTGAAGGCCCATTCTACCAGAGCCGTGGGTGCGTCCTGGGCATTACGACACCAGGCTACGGCTCAACAGGTGTGCCAGGCAGCTACCTGGTCGAGTCTGCACACTTTCACCAAACATTATCAGGTGCATACCTATGCTTCGGCGGACGCCAGCCTAGGTAGAAGAGTCCTGCAGGCGGCAGTTGCCTCCCCGTAGGGGAGGGCTGTCTTTGCAGCTCTAACATGAGGTATTTCTTTACCCACCCAGGGACAGCTTTTGGACGTCCCAATCGTCTGGGTCTCCCAATGGAGCGCCGAAGAAGAAGGGAATTTTGTTACTTACCGTAAATTCCTTTTCTTCTAGCTCCTATTGGGAGACCCAGCACCCGCCCTGTTGTCCTTCGGGATTTTTGGTTGTTTTTCGGGTACACATGTTGTTCATGTTGAACGGTTTTCAGTTCTCCGACGTTACTTCGGAGTGAATTTGTTTAAACCAGTTATTGGCTTTCCTCCTTCTTGCTTTTGCACTAAAACTGGTGAGCCAGTGATCCCACTGGGGGTGTATAGCCAGAAGGGGAGGGGCCTTACACTTTTTAGTGTAATGCTTTGTGTGGCCTCCGGAGGCAGTGCTATACACCCAATCGTCTGGGTCTCCCAATAGGAGCTAGAAGAAAAGGAATTTACGGTAAGTAACAAAATTCCCTTCTTCCTGCGTTATTCCCTGCGGTATTTCGCGGTTTACCTCCGGTAATGTACATCGCCTGTCTGTGGTTTTGCAGGGAAGTGATGTCATTACAGGAAGAGGAAGCCGTGCAGAGTAAACACACACACAGATCACACACACAGACACATCACAGACATAGAACACACATAGAAAGAAAACGGAAATATAGAAAACAAAGAACGTGGGCTCCGCTGTATATTTACCTTCCAGCCGAGGTAAGCACACAGCGGCGGCCCGGTATTCTCAGGCTGGGGAGGGAGAGGGGCAGGGGTAATGTCCCCCGCCTCACTCCCACCTCCCACAGCCGAGAATATCAGCCGCAGCTGCCCCGGCACTGTCGCATGCATTATGCGGCAGCACCGGGAGTGTCCTCGGCTCTTCCTGCCGCCGTGTAGCAGTGGCGGCAGGGTAATACAAGGGGTTAATGGTGGGGGATCACCGCCATTAACCCCAGGCTTGATCATGGCAGCGTCTATGTGACAGCTGACATGATCAACCCGTAAGTAAAGTGAATAAAACACACACACAGAAAAATCCTTTATTTTAAATAAAACCAACAAGCCTCATTAACCCTTTTATTAACCCCTCCCGCACCAAAGCTCCAGCGTAATCCACACAGCTCCGGCATAATCCACAGGGTCCTGCACTGCTGACATCCAGCCGCGATGTGTCACAGACACAGCGCTGAATGAATGCAGCAGACAGCAGAGGTAATTACCGGTCATTTCCCACGGCCGGTAATGTGAACTCACTGCCGACCGTGGGAAATGCAGCGATCTGTCCTCTATCTATCCCTCTATCTGTCTGTCTGTCTATCTATCTATCTATTTATCTATTCTTCTGTCTATCTATCTACTATCTCAGAATTAAATGACTTTTTTTTTTTTTTTTTTCAATGTGCTTTATTGCATTGAATGCAATAAAGCACATCCCAACCCGCACGCGGCAAAACCGCGAATAATACCGCGGTAAAACCGCGGCAAACCGCATGCGGTTTTCGGGTGCGGTTTCCCACGGTTTTTTACCGCGGGTGCGGTAATCTTTGAGAGCATGCGGAATTTTCTCAAGAAAATTCCATTTCCCAGTGCGCACATAGCCTAATAGTTTAGATTAAGTTAAAAGTGGTGGCAGATTTCCTTTAATATTGAGCAGATATAAGTATGCTGACTTCCCCCTTTTAACAGTATGAGACCACACACAACCCCCTCATATTCAGTGGGTACGGAAAGTATTCAGACCCCTTTATATTTTTCTCTATTTGTTTCATTGCAGCCATTTGTCAAATTCAAAAAAGTTCATTTTTTTCCTCAATAATGTACACTCTGCACCCCATCTTGACAAAAAAAACCTAGAAATGTAGAAATTTTTGCAAATTTTTTAAGGAAGAAAAACTGAAATATTACATGGTCATAAGTATTCAGACTCTTTGCTCAGTATTGAGTAGAAGCACCCTTTTGAGCTAGTACAGCCATGAGTCTTCTTGGGAATGATGCAACAAGTTTTTCACACCTGGATTTGGGGATCCTCTGCCATTCTTTCTTGCAGATCCTCTCCAGTTCCATCAGGCTGGATGGTGAACGTTGGTAGACAGCCATTTTCAGGTCTCTCCATAGATGCTCAATTGGGTTTAGGTCAGTTCACTGGCTGGGCCAGTCAAGAATAGTCACAGAGTTGTTCTGAAGGCACTCCTTTGTTTTTTTTAGCTGTGTGCTTAGGGTCATTGTTTTGTTGCAAGGTGAATCTTCGGCCAAGTCTGAAGTCAAGAGCACTCTGGAAGAGGTTTTCTTCCAGGATGTCTATGTACCTGGCCACATTCATCTTTTCTTGAAAGCAGTCGTCCTGTCCCTGTAACTGAAAAACACCCCTATGTCATGATGCTGCTACCACTATGTTTTACTGTAATGAGGTACCTGGTTTTCTCCAAACCTACTGCTTAGAATTATCACCAAAAAGTTCTTTCTTTGTCTCATCAGACCAGAGAATCTTATTTCTTATAGTCTGGGAGTCCTTCATGTGTTTTTTTGCAAACTCAATGCGGGCTTTCATATGTCTTGCACTGAGGAGAGGCTTCCGTCGGCCACTCTGCCATAAAAACCCGACTGGTGGAGGGTTGCAGTGATAATTGACTTTGTGGAACTTTCTCCCATCTCCCTACTGCATCTCTGGAACTCAGCCACAGTGATCTTGGAGTTCTTCTTTACCTCTCTCACCAAGGCTCTTCTCCCATGATTGCTCAGTTTGGCTGGATGGCCAGGTCAAAGAAGAGTTCTGGTGGTCCCAAACGTCTTCCATTTAAGGATTATGGAGGCCACTGTGCTCTTAGGAACCTTGAGTACTGCAGAAATTATTTTTATAACCTTGGCCAGATCTGTTCCTTGCCACAATTCTGTCTCTGAGCTCCTTGGTCAGTTCCTTTAACCTCATGATTCTCATTTGGTCTGACACGCGCTGTGAGCTGAGAGGTCTTGTATAGACAGGTGTGCACCTTTCCAAATCACGTCTTATCAGTTTAATTAAACACAGCTGGACACAAATGAAGGAGTAGAACCATCTCAAGGAGGATCACAAGGAAATGGACAGCATGTGACTTAAATATGAGTGTCTGAGCAAAAGGTCTGAATACTTATGACCATGTGATATTTCAGCTTTTCGTTTTTAAAACATTTGCAAAAATCTATACATTTCTGTTTTTTTCTGTCAGGATGGGGTGCAGAGTGTACATTAATGAGAAAAAAAATGAACTTTTTTGAATTTACCAAATGTCTGCAATGAAACAATGAATGACAAATGTAAAGGGGTCTGAATACTTTCCTTACCCACTTTATATCTGGCAGTGACCAGCAGATAGGAGGGGGAGGAATTAAAAGGGTGTGGTGTCTTCCCATTTGCTGTAGCTAAATGGTGGTAACTTCAGCTGGAAGACATATGCCACCTACAGTCAGCCAGTGGTACTTCAAGTCCCAGGGAAATACAGCTTTGTAGATGACTGGAGCTTGCGCCCCCAGAGCCACTGGCACAGACTCCTCTCATATCAGCATTACAGTCCACAGCGGGAATACGGCAGCGCCTGGTGACTGAAGCAGAAGTCGCAGGAGTGGACACTGGTGAGGACATGACACGTCTGTTCCAGTGGTATCCATTTTTTTTATTCGTGTCTACACTGTGGTCAACCATACTTGTGCACTAAAAAGATGCCCAAAATGAGGGATCACTGCCGAAGCAAAAAACAGATGGAGTTAAAAGTGACTACATCTGTCTCATTACAGCGAGTATGTAATGCAAGTCACTACTTACGGGTAGTACAGATGAAAGAGTAGTCAGGAAAGCCGGGGTCTGTTAACAGAAAGGTACTTATGGATATAGGGAGAAAACAATGGCGTAATCAGTTAATAATCCGAGGGTCAGAATTCCAGGAAGGCACGTAGTAGATACGGGGAGTAAACTGAGACGTGGTCAGGTAACAGTCCGAGGTAAAAGCCAGGATGTCACGACAGGAACATGGAGCAGGCAGAGAGGAGTCAAACAACAGTCTGGGGTCAGAAAGCAAAGATCAGAATTCTAGCAGAATGACAGGCCAACAGCACAACTACAAAACCAGAATGTACGACTGGCAAGGTTCAGAGAGAGCATGCTCAGTAAAGAAGCAGAGCAATTACCAGGATAATGAAAAAAACATGAGCAATCAATCAACCTGCCAGCTCAGTAGTCCAGGAAAATACAGCAGAGCATCTCCAAGTGCAAAATGCTCTGCACAGAGGAATTGTGACACTGCCAGCTCAATAGTTCAGAAAAACTCAGCAGAGCATCTCCTAGTGTGCAAGATGCTCTGCACAGCAAAATCTTGACAGAGGGTTTATTTTGGGGGTTTTGTCTGAATTGCGTTTTTTGGGAATAAGGCTATGTTCACACACTGCATCTTTTACTGCATTTTTGGTACATTTTTGAGGTCACAAAGATGCACCCAAATGCATGCATTTCCTTGCCCCAGCAAAGTCTGAGATTGCTATTCTGCTGTCCATCTGGGCATCTTTTATTGGCTGTGTTTTTGAAGATGCAGATAAGATGCAGCATGTCAATTCTTTTTGAGTTTTTAGTTACAAGTGAAAAGGTTTTGGTACCATGTTAGCCAGTTGTAAAATTATTGAATGTTCTCAGTGAGAGGAACAAAATTATAATCTTGTGATACCTTTTAATGGCTAGCTAAAATAAAATAAAGTGATGTTACAAAGCAAGCTTTCGAGACATCTCAGGTCCCTTCATCAGGCATGGTATCACACCTGATGAAGGGACCTGAGATGTCTCGAAAGCTTGCTTTGTAACATCACTTTATTTTATTTTAGTTAGCCATCAAAAGATATCACAAGATTATAATTTTGTTCCTCTCACTGAGAACATTCAATAATGTTTGAGTTTTGTCATTGCGTTTCGGAGGACTAGCAGATCAATCCCCCGCTGACTCTGGGTCGGCGAGGGATTTATCCCTGGTATTTGGCTAGTTGTCAGTTCCCATATAAAGTCTACGGGGACCAGAATCTAGCACAAAGGGGTAGGAGCAAGTGCTTTATACTTACCAAATTACCGGCGCGGCTGTCACTCACTTCCCAGGCCGCTCATTACCTTCATAAAAGACAAAAAAGCCTACCTCTTTCTGCACTTTATTAACGCCAGAAATACCCCTCCAGTTCCTGTACAGAGGTCCCATGATACTTGCAGCACTGCTACATAACTGAAGCTTACTGCGAGCACCATAGAACAAGTCTGCCCACTGTGAGCTCCACTCAGCAACTGAAGAGAGCCGCGCAATAAGCGGTGACGTCAATCAGATTAGCCACAGCTGGAGTTCTCCTCCTGTGACCTCAAATTACGCCGCGACTGAAGTGAGCAACGCATCAGTCAGGTGATTTGCCGTCACAGATGGAGGACTCCAGCTGTGGCCGCAGCTAACCTGAGTGACGTCACCACTTATCGTGTGGCTCACTTCAGTTGCTGAGTGGAGCACACAGTAGGCAGTCTTGTTCTATGGTGCGCGCTGTGAGCTTCAGATATGTAGCAGTGCTGGAGCGTCGTGGGACCTCGTGTGGATTACGTCGGACCTGGAGGGGTGTTTGGGGGGTAATAAAGTGGTGAAAGAGGGTGCTTTTTTGTCTTTTATTCCAAATAAAGCATTATTTCGGTGTTTGTATTTATCTACTTTTACTTACAAATTAATGATGGGGGGGGTTGTCTCGTAGATTCCTGCCATTACTAATCTAGGTCTTAGTGGCCGCTGTTGTCTGTTATGAACTCCTTATTACCTCGATTGCCACAGCATCAGGGGAATAGGAAGAGTCTTGTCCAGTGCCAGAATTGGCTCATCTTATAAATACACCACTTCTGGGGCGGCTGTGGGCTGCTATTATTAGGATGCAAAGGGCTAAATAACCATGGCCCTTCCCACCCTCATAATATAAGCTCCCAATTGTCCTCCATACTTTCGCTGGTTTTAGAGAAATTGGGGGGGAACCCCATGTCATTTAAAAAAAATAAAATAAATAAATCAAATAATTAAAAAAATAAGCGTGGGGTCCCCTCTATTTTTCATAACCAGCCAAGGTACAGCAGACAGCTGAGGGTTGCAGCCTGCAGCAGGCGTTGTTCCTGTGCTGGATATGAAAATGGGGGGGACTTCACATCTTTTTTTTAAAAAAAAAATTGTAAAAAAAAAAGACAGCCGGCCACGCTACCTATCCCTCTATCGAGCTATTCTGTTATTTCTTTATTATTATCTATTCTATATGTTCTTTCTTATTATCTCTTCTATATGTTCTTTCTTATTATCTATTCTATATGTTCTTTCTTTTTATCTATTCTACTAGTAGGTGGCCCGATTCGAACGTATCGGGTAGTCTAGCATGTGTATGTAGGTTAGCAGATTGAATAATAAGGTAATGAATGGACTGGATGGGTTAGGCTACTTTCACACATCCGGATTTTTGCTCTGCGGCACAATACGGCGTTCTGCAGAAAAACCGCAACCGGCTTTTGTAACGCCAGTTGCGGGTTTTTTTTTGCATAGACTTACATTAGTGCCGTATTGTGCCGCAGGGGCTTGCATTCGGTCCGGTTTTTGCCGCATGCGGCAGATTTAGCCGATGCCGCGGCCGGATCGAACGTTCCCTGCAACGTTTTTTGCTCCGGCAAAAAACACCGCATCGCGCCGCATCCGGCCGCTGCGGCGCATTTTTCAATGCATACCTATAGAGGCCGGATGCGGCGCGATGCGGAAAAAAACGCATCCGCTCGCCGCATGCATTTTTTTCCACTGCGCATGCTCAGTAGCATGCCGCAACCGGAAAAAAATGGACGGGCCGCATGTAAAAACTTATGCAAAGGATGCGGTGTTTTCGCCGCATCCGTTGCATAGTTTTCACAGCCGGATTGAGCCGCACTGCTCAAACCGGATGTGTGAAAGTAGCCTTAGGTTTAATTTAGTATTCTTATAATTGAGTATTGGTTTTAAAATGACAAACAACAGAAGGAACAGTTTTCATAGATGAGTCCAATGTTTAATGATGTCCATGGCTTGTAATGAAAGAAAGCCACGAACAGTGTCAAGTTAAGTAAAAATATGCTGATGCTGTGATGTGGCCCAATGCTGGTATGTGCCCCCATCGTGGTGCAGCCACCATCCTGACATGTGCCCCCATTATGCGGGGTAAGGGCGCTTTCACACTTGCGTTCAGCGCAATCCGCCAGTCCGTTAACGCACTGCGCTATTCTCCATAGACTAGTATTGACGAAGTACTGTAACACAAGTGTCTGCGTTGCATCCGCTGGATGACGCTGAGTTATTTTGATGCAGCGTCGGGCGGAGGCAACGCTACATGTAGTGTTTTTTGGGTCGTTAAAATAATGCACATTGACAGATTCAGTTGGAATCCGCCAAGGTGTCCAATGATTGTCTATGGTGGCGGATTCTGCCGCTATGCACTAAGCGTTGGAATCTACTGACAAATTCCGTCACGTTCTACTAAGCATGCTATGCAGAACGATCTAAATCATTTAAAATCACTCCTGGTCTCTCTACCCCCTATCCCCCCCTCTCTCATACTCACCAATCATGGGCGCGGTGCTGCACAGCTGTCACAAAGCTCCGGTGGCTTTACCTCTTTTGAAAATGCCGACCGCTCATTATTCAATCTCGTATTCCCTTTTTCCCCCGCCCACCGGCGCCTATGATTGCTTGCAGTCAGACCCGTCCCCACTCTGAGTGATAGCTTTCTCACTGCAACTAATCACAGCCACCGGTGGGCGGGTCTATATGGTGCCGTAAAATAAATAAATAAATAATTAAAAAAACGAGGTGCGGTCCCCCCCAATTTTGATACCAGCCAAGATAAAGCCACATGGCTGAAGGCTGGTATTTTCAGGATGGGGAGCTCCACATTATGGGGAGCCCCCCAGCCTAACAATATCAGCCAGCAGCCGCCCGGAATTGCCACATCCATTAGATGCGACAGTCCCGGGACTCTACCCGGCTCATCCCGAATTGCCCTGGTGCGGTGGCAATCAAGGTAATAAGGAGTTAATGACAGCAGCCCATAGCTGCCACTAAGTCCTAGGTTAATTATTGCAGGCGTCTCCCCGAGATACCTTCCATGATTAACCTGTAAGTAAAAGAAAAACACACACAATGAAAAATCCTTTATCTAATATACAGTTAGGTCCAGAAATATTTGGACAGTGACACAATTTTGGCGAGTTGGGCTCTGCATGCCACCACATTGAATTTGAAATGAAACCTCTACAACAGAATTCAAGTTCAGATTGTAACGTTTAATTTGAAGGTTTGAACAAAAATATCTGATAGAAATTGTACACATTTCTTTACAAACACTCCACATTTTAGGAGGTCAAAAGTAATTGGACAAATAAACCAAACCCAAACAAAATATTTTTATTTTCAATATTTTGTTGCGAATCCTTTGGAGGCAATCACTGCCTTAAGTCTGGAACCCATGGACATCACCAAACGCTGGGTTTCCTCCTTCTTAATGCTTTGCCAGGCCTTTACAGCCGCAGCCTTCAGGTCTTGCTTGTTTGTGGGTCTTTCCGTCTTAAGTCTGGATTTGAGCAAGTGAAATGCATGCTCAATTGGGTTAAGATCTGGTGATTGACTTGGCCATTGCAGAATGTTCCACTTTTTTGCACTCATGAACTCCTGGGTAGCTTTGGCTGTATGCTTGGGGTCATTGTCCATCTGTACTATGAAGCGCCCTCCGATCAACTTTGCGGCATTTGGCTGAATCTGGGCTGAAAGTATATCCTGGTACACTTCAGAATTCATCCGGCTACTCTTGTCTGCTGTTATGTCATCAATAAACACAAGTGACCCAGTGCCATTGAAAGCCATGCATGCCTATGCCATCACGTTGCCTCCAACATGTTTTACAGAGGATGTGGTATGCCTTGGATCATGTGCCGTTCCCTTTCTTCTCCAAACTTTTTTCTTCCCATCATTCAGGTACAGGTTGATATTTGTCTCATCTGTCCATAGAATACTTTTCCAGAACTGAGCTGGCTTCATGAGGTGTTTTTCAGCAAATTTAACTCTGGCCTGTCTATTTTTGGAATTGATGAATGGTTTGCATCTAGATGTGAACCCTTTGTATTTACTTTCATGGAGTCTTCTCTTTACTGTTGACTTAGAGACAGATACACCTACTTCACTGAGAGTGTTCTGGACTTAATAATAATAATAATAATAATAATAATAATAATTTTATTCATTTATATAGCGCTATTAATTCCACAGCGCTTTACATACATTGTCAATACTGTCCCCATTGGGGCTCACAATCTGTTGATGTTGTGAACGGGTTCTTCTTCACCAAAGAAAGTATGCGGCGATCATCCACCACTGTTGTCATCCGTGGACGCCCAGGCATTTTTGAGTTCCCAAGCTCACCAGTCAATTCTTTTTTTCTCAGAATGTAACCGACTGTTGATTTTGCTACTCCAAGCATGTTTGCTATCTCTCTGATGGATTTTTTCTTTTTTTTCAGCCTCAGGATGTTCTGCTTCACCTCAATTGAGAGTTCCTTAGACCGCATGTTGTCTGGTCACAGCAACAGCTTCCATATGCAAAACCACACACCTGTAATCAACCCCAGACCTTTTAACTACTTAATTGATTACAGGTTAACGAGGGAGACGCCTTCAGAGTTAATTGCAGCCCTTAGAGTCCCTTGTCCAATTACTTTTGGTCCCTTGAAAAAGAGGAGGCTATGCATTACAGAGCTATGATTCCTAAACCCTTTCTCCGATTTGGATGTGAAAACTCTCATATTGCAGCTGGGAGTGTGCACTTTCAGCCCATATTATATATATAATTGTATTTCTGAACATGTTTTTGTAAACAGCTAAAATAACAAAACTTGTGTCACTGTCCAAATATTTCTGGACCTAACTGTATAAAGCTGAATGTGTGTGTGTATGTGTTTGTGTATGGTCCGGTATTTTCATCGGCACCGTCGCAGCTACAGCCACAAAATTTTGCACACTCACACTTCTGGACCCCGAGAGCGTCATAGGCTATGTTTTGAGGGGAAATTTTAACCCCGCTCTTTACAGTTATTCGCCAAAAAACCTGCCTCCATTAAAGCGAATGGAGCTCAGAGCCACAGTGCAGCCAGAACTTCAGAAGAATGCGCAGCCACGCCCTTATATGGAATGTTGGCGTGTCACAATGCAGCCAGGGAAAGAGACACAGACAGGGAAAGAGGCAGACACAGCCAGGGAAAGAGGCAGACACAGACAGGGTAAGAGACAGACACAAAGAGATAGACACAGACAAAGATACAGACCGACAGGGAAAGAGACTGACAGGGAAAGACAGGGAAAGTGACAGACAATGAAAGTGACAGACAGGGAAAGTGACAGAGATAGACAGACTGGGAAAGAGATAGATAGACAGACTGGGAAAGAGATAGATAGACAGACTGGGAAAGAGATAGATAGACAGACTGGGAAAGAGATAGATAGACAGACTGGGAAAGAGATAGATAGACAGACTGGGAAAGAGACAGATAGACAGACTGGGAAAGAGACAGATAGACAGACAAAGAGAGAGAGAGAGACAGAGAGATATATACAGAGGGGGAGACAGACAGAGAATGGGAGAGAAACATAGAGACAGTTACTATCCCGGACAGCGCCGAGTGCTATGTTGTGAGGCGAAATTTTAACCCCGCGCATTCCAATTTACCAATCAATTTTGCCCCTATCTACATAATGGGGAAAAAGTGAAACTAAAAGTGTTGGGGGCAAATTGACAGCTGCCAGATGTAAACAAGGGGGACTTAAAGAATGAGAGCGATGGCGCCAAAGAGTATATACCGTACAGTTGCTAAGGTGGGGCCCCGACATGGGATACGCACCACACTCGGGGATATGAACACACACACAAAATGCGCCACACACTACCACGTACTTGAACACATATACCACCCTTAGCACACATCTCACCACACATACATCAACCTCGCCACATAATCGCCCTAAACACACACAAGTCTGGTCTTATCCTTAAAAAATAAAAATCTGATTAACAAGCAGCCAAACTACAAGAACAACAAATGTACCACATAGGAAATACGGCAGCTGTCAGTCACATGACCTGCCTATATGTGTATGTGTGAGCTAATATATACTGTCAGGGGGAGGGCTTTCTGTTGCCTGGAGATTTATCAGGCTGCCAATAGCAACCAATCACAGCTTAGCTTCTATTTTGCTACAGTTAATTAATCTGAGCTCTGATTGGTTAATATAGGCAACATAGGACATTCTCAGTATGTGTGAGGTCATAGGATGTTAAATCTGTGTGGAATATCTGTGGTGTTGAAATATATGTTGTGAAATGCTTCTATTAGCTTGGTTTTTGCCTTTTAATAATTACATTTCTATCTATTAGTTTTGTGGTTTTTGTGTGCAGAATAAATTTTTGTTAATACATTCTATTTTGTTAACAGCAGTTATTAACCCGGGCGAAGCTGGGTAGTACAGCTAGTTTGGAATAAAAGACAAAATAACCCTCTCTTTCACCACTTTATTAAACCCCCAAATACCCCTCCAGGTCCGACATAATCCACAGAGGTCACACGACGCTTTCAGCTCTGCTACATGAAGCTGACAAGAGCGGCAGGAGAACACGACCACTCTCTATCAGCTCCACGCAGCAACTGAAGTGAGCCGTGCGATCAGCTGTGCCCTCATGCAGGTGACCCGCGGACACAGCTCTCGGGTGGAGGACTGCAGCTGTGGCCGCAGGTCACCTGAGTGACGGCACCGCTGATCGCGCAGCTCACTGCGGTGACTCAGGGGATTTGCGGTCACCTCTCTTTCTCCTCCCAACCGCAAATCTCCTTTTCCCGGCGAAACACTAAAAAAAAAAAAAAAAAAAAATGCAAAACGTTCTTTCACAGGAATCAGTTACTTTATTAGCACACTATTTGCAACGCATCCGTGACATGCATCACACAACTGTGATGGATGCCTCACAACGCAAGTGTGAAAGCAGCCTAATGTGTGCGGGTGGGCGGAGTGCGGGGTGGGTGGAGCCGAGGGGGCCCATGGCGCTGAGGACGTCAGTGTGGGGGACTGCATGGCTGGGGACTGGTGACTGTGTTTGTGTGTTTGTTTATGCGTGCGTGTGTTCGTTCGGTATATACATGCGGAGTGCGGGGGGGGGGAGCGGAGAAGTGTCGGGTGTCGTCCTGTTCAGTTAGGCTCCCTGCACACGTAGCCAGGGTAAATATCGGGTAACTAAGCAAAGTGCTTTTCTTGGTTACCCGATATTTACCTTGGTTACCAGTGTACACCGCTTAGCGCTGGCTCCTTCCACACGTAGCCAGGGTAAATATCGTGTAATTAAGCAAAGCGCTTTGCTTAGTAACCCGATGCGTACCCTGGTTACGAATGCAGAGAGCCTTAGCTGAGCCGTTGGTTGCAGGCTCTTTAGCGCACGCGCTGTGGCGACGGTTTTCCTTGTAATTACGTCATTTTGGAGCAAGACAGACAGACAGACAGAATAAGGCAATTATATATATATATATATATATATATATATATATATATAGATATGTTCTTTCTATCTATTCTTTCTATGTATTTTTTTATCTACTTATATACTCTAGCTATCTATCAATTATCCTATCCTTTCATATTTTGTTTCTCCTTTAAAAAACGCATTAAGAAAAAGGCGGCAAAAAGTAATGCGTTTTTTGGGCCACAAGCTGTATTTTCTCTACCACAGTAAAAAGATGCAGTCAAAATGCACTCGGAAAAAACAGAAGTGAACATAGCCTTACACTGAAAACTCGATGTAAGCAGTCAAGACAGCGCATGACAAATGTGAACTGAATCTTATTTTGATTCTTGGGAGGTAGAATGAACAAAAAGTGGTACAATAATAGTTCTTTATTTTTTTGCAGTTCACCGTATGGTATTAGTGATAGGACAGCTTTATTCCTCGTTTAGTGTGATTTGCGATTCCAGATTTATGTCATTTTTATTTATTTTTCTGCTATCACACGTAAAAATGTTTTTTTTTTGTCACCATATTCTAAGACCTGGAATTTTTTTTTATTTTTGGTGAACAGCGCTTATATTTTTGCACAAGTTGAAGATTTTTTTTTTTGTTGCCATTTTGGTACATGCAACATATTTTGATCGCTTTTGAATCAGATTTTTTATACGCAGAATGAATAAAGGCCAGGAATTTATTTTAATTTTTTTTGCATTGCTCACCATGTGGTAAAATTGATAAGACCGATTTGATAAGATTAGATTGTTCTATTGTAAATTTTCACTTGTTTTCACAAAAATGTTGATTTAGCACTGATTTCTCACTTTTATATGTAGCGCTGGCGTCTATGCGCTCCCCGCTCTCCGCCTGCAGGGACTCACGCTACTTACCGCCGCAGCCAGCTCTCTCATGTGTCCTGATGTCTCCTTCTTCCTCCACGTGTGCGCTCCCTGCTTCCTCCTTCCGGGGCCTGTGCACGTGGCACAGGTCCTCCGGGAGTATCCCTGGGTGAATGCCCTTTTCTTAAAGGGCCAGCGCATCACTCCCAGGAAGTGCCTCTTAGTTTACCGCTGAGAGGCACTGGGTACATAGGCTCTCTCTCACCAGGGGAGGTGCCTAATCAATGTGTTTAGTTAGTTAGTGTATGCCCTAGCCAGCTTGTTGTCAGGTTCCCTTGCCCGCTGTGTTTTTGTTATAGTGTACTACACCCCTGTCAGTCCATCCTGGCCATGCCTCCAACCTTAGTAACCTTATTGACCATGATATACAAACACTGTGCTTGTCCAACTCAGCCATGCTGCCAGCCTCAGCTACCCCAGTGATTTTGCTATACCAGCGACTGTGCCTATCCAACCTGGCCATGCCTCCAGCCTTAGCTAAAGGTCTTGCCATACCAGAGACTGTGCCTGTCAAACCCAGCCATGCTTCCAGCCTCAGCAAGCCTGGTGGCCTTACTATACCAGAGGCTGTCTGTCCAAGCTGACTGTGCCTCCAGCCTCAGCCTACCCCGGTAGCATTGCTAAACCTGGAACTGTGCCTGTTCAACCCAGCCATGCTTTCAGCCTCATCTTGTCTGCTCTTGCATCTACCCTTGCCCTAGGTGTCGGCTGCCATGGTCCCAGTTACTACCCTGGGAGTAGCACCTTGCGTCCGCCTCTCAGTGGGCGCTTAGTCAAGCCCCTCCCACAAAAGGGTACACCCGGAGTCCTCCTGTGGTCCAGTGGATTCATATTTGCTCACCGCGGTAGCATCTCGGATGGTGAGCGTTACATTACAAGAGGTAACTGTGACGGGGTATGCAACAGAGCAGTGAGGGACGCCAGGCCAAGGAACAATCCAAAGGGCTTTATTGGAACCACAAAGAATAAGCAGCAAACATAAATATAAATCCTTCAAATCTGCAAGGAGTCCACAACAGAAAAACAAAAGATCCAGGGGCACCGCCTGGTATTCCGATGCCAGGGGAATTAGGGCAATGGTCCTTATATGAGTTCCTTGAGTCCAACAGGTGAACAACAAAACGCAATCCCACGTGGCCGCGGATCTCCAGTCTGTAACAGTCCACACACACAGACCCCAGGATCCAGCCTCAGCTATGGATCCTAGTCCTTCTCCAGCCGAGCTCCAACTAACTGAACTAACATGTTCTTCTCTCCTGGGATCAGCCTCTTAGTTGGACACACCTCCTCCTGGCCATTTGATGCATGAATGGACTTTAGACTGCTGGCTCTGTTCTGTTTACCAAGTTGTAGATTGGAGAAGTCCCATGCTGAGAAGAACAATAGATATGCAACCCCCACCAAATCAATGACAATAGCTATTGCTGAAGCCTGAGTGCAATATGATACAGGCTGGGGGAAGGTATAGTCACTTACATCCCAAGACATAGTATTACAGCAAATACAGTGAGAAGGTAAAATACATCACATGGCATCTTATACAAAAATATGGAATGGAGAAAACTACATACATCATGACAATTCCTTCCCCTCCCAACTTGTGTACGTACTAGGGACCTCTACAGGTCACTGGTTAAGTACACACATGCAGAGCGTTACTTACATGTGGCTTCATGCAGCCACGAATTGGCATCGTAGCTCTCCCACATCATTGCCCAGGAGAACAGCTGCAGGCAGACCACCCATCACCCCAACCACACATCGCCTGACTCCAAAACCAAAGTTCAGATCCACAGTGGCTGTGGGAATAGTCCTCCATTGTCCACCCGCCAGTTCAATGACAATCCCAGGTCCTCTATGGATTGCCTCAGGCCGAACCACTCGGGGATCAGCCAGTGTGAGGAAAGCACCCGAGTCACAAAATCCAACAAGTCTCTGTCCATCCAGCACAACCTCCTGCAAGTGCTTACCTCGATGAGCAGAAGTCGTCATAACTGCGGGTCGCACCCCGTAAACTCCTGGTGGTGCAACATGGGGGGCTGAGTCACTAGGCCAGTCCTCACATAACGGTGCCACATCTTCCTCCATGGCACTGGGCTGTAAATAATTAACAATCCGATTGGGTGCAGGATCAGTCCTCATTTGAACAGCTGGGCAGGAGACTTGCCGATGCCCTGGCTGTCCACATTGATAGCATCTAAGCTGGGTCTCCCTCCATCCAAGGCGTCCTCTTGGGTAAGGGGTAGGGGAACTTGGAGGCCGGCTCCCACCTGAAGGTGCTGTAGGGGTTTGAGGATGATTCCTCCATGGGCTGGCTGGGCATGAGGCCTGCAAATGCCCGGGATGCCTACAAACATAACACCTGCGCTCTGTTACTTCCTCTCCCCGGCGTATTCCAGAAAGTGCAGTAGAAGCAACTGGAGGCACATTAACACGGGTATCAACATGTGGTGGCTTAGAGGAACGGGGAACAATGGGGACAGAATAACTGGGGGCATCCGGTGTTGTGGAGCTGTTAGGCGTCTCTCCATCCTCCAACAGAACCCTCCACTGAGGCTTGATGGTGAGAGCCTCATCAGCGAGAGCAGCAGCTTCCTCCACTGTCGCTGGTTTTCTCTCACGCACCCATTCCCGGATCTCAGCGGGGCACTGGGCAAAGAATTGTTCTTTTAGGATGACCTGCAGGAAGGTCTCCCAAGATAAGGCCTCCTCTGCCTCCAGCCAGCGATTACATATTTGTTTGAGTCTATGAGCATATATCTTAAAAGACACTTCCCCATCACAGGCTAAAGCACGGAACTGAGTCCTGTAAGTGTCTGGGGTCACAGTATAATGTTTTAGAATAGTCTGTTTAATCTCCGCATACTCACAGTTCCACCGAGGGTCCATAGCTCTATAGGCTTCAGCAGCTCCCCCCTCTAGGAGCCCAACCAGATGCCGGACACGCTCCCTGTCCGGGATTTCCATTAATCGACACTGATGCTCAAAGTCCTGGAAGAAGCCCTCAATGTCGCCTGCAGCCTCATTAAACGGCTTAAAGTCTTTGCGGGACACTTTGGGAAGTTCCCTCATGATGGGTGCTGGGGTTACAGTCTGTCTGGAACCTCTCGCGGCTTCCACAGCGAGCTGCTTATCCAGCAATGCCATCTCCTCCATCCTGCGCTCCTTCTCTTCAGCTCCACGCATGGCCTCCCTCTTATCTTCTATGGTGGCCTCATCTCCAAGCAGTGCCATCTTTTCCTCATACCACACAACCCATTGACTTTTTTGGGTATTTACCTCCAGCTCCCGTCTTTCTTCCGTTTGCTGTGAGGATCCTTCCTCCACGTCATTTGAGAGCAGACTCCTTCTAGCGCCTCAATCAGCTGCTCCTTGGAGAGTCCTTTGAAACGAACTCCTACTTCACGGGCCTTTGATTGCAGGCTCCCCAAAGTCCAGGTCTTGTACTCTGCAGTGCTGGTTAATGATGTTGAGCCATTGTCCTCCATTCCTTCTGCTCTGATCCCACCGCTGCCAACCAGTTTGTGACGGGGTATGCAACAGAGCAGTGAGGGACGCCAGGCCAAGGAACAATCCAAAGGGCTTTATTGGAACCACAAAGAATAAGCAGCAAACATAAATATAAATCCTTCAAATCTGCAAGGAGTCCACAACAGAAAAACAAAAGATCCAGGGGCACCGCCTGGTATTCCGATGCCAGGGGAATTAGGGCAATGGTCCTTATATGAGTTCCTTGAGTCCAACAGGTGAACAACAAAACGCAATCCCACGTGGCCGCGGATCTCCAGTCTGTAACAGTCCACACACACAGACCCCAGGATCCAGCCTCAGCTATGGATCCTAGTCCTTCTCCAGCCGAGCTCCAACTAACTGAACTAACATGTTCTTCTCTCCTGGGATCAGCCTCTTAGTTGGGCACACCTCCTCCTGGCCATTTGATGCATGAATGGACTTTAGACTGCTGGCTCTGTTCTGTTTACCAAGTTGTAGATTGGAGAAGTCCCATGCTGAGAAGAACAATAGATATGCAACCCCCACCAAATCAATGACAATAGCTATTGCTGAAGCCTGAGTGCAATATGATACAGGCTGGGGGAAGGTATAGTCACTTACATCCCAAGACATAGTATTACAGCAAATACAGTGAGAAGGTAAAATACATCACATGGCATCTTATACAAAAATATGGAATGGAGAAAACTACATACATCATGACAGTAACTCTAAAAAATGGGCCGCACAGTTTATTACCCACTTTCTTTTGAGCGTGGCAATACCCCACAAGTACTCAAAAAGTTCTGATTGGACAAATAGAAGGCCTTAAAACAGAAGGAAGCAATATTGGAATTTTGAAAAGCAAATTTGGCTGAATTAGATTAAAGTCACTATGTCGCATTTGCAGAACCCCTAAGGTACCAAAATGTCCGAAATCCCACATGTAACCACATTTTGGAAACTAGATCCATCAAGGAATTTATGTAGGGGAGTGTTGAGCATTTTCACCCATAGGTGCTTCCCCAGACTTTTTAAAATGTGGATATGGAAATGATGGTTACGTTCTATTCCGCTAAAATGTTATTTTAACCTAAGATTTCTAATTTTGGTAATAGATAATAGGAGAAAATGATCCCCATAATTTCTCCCGAACACATGGTACATGATGATACATGGTCAAAAGCTAATGTTTGGGTACATGGCAGGACTCGGAAAGTGAACAGCACTATTTGATTTTTAGAACGGAAATTTGGACAATGTGTTGCATTTGTAGAGCCTGTGAGAAGCCAAATATGTAGAAACACCCACATGTGACCCCATTTGGCAAACTAAACCATATAATGAATTCAACTATTGGTGTGGTATTTTTAACCCACAAATTACACAGAATTTTATTAGATTGGGCTGTGAAAACAAAAATGATAGGATTTTTTCTGGTAAGATTTAACCCCTTCACGGCCGGCCGATTTTTCGCTTTCCGTTTTTTTGTCGCCATTCTTCTTCTGAGAGACGTAACTTTTTTATTTTTCAGTCAATGAAACCATACGTTTTACCATATAGTGTACTGGAAAATGACAAAAAATTTCCAAATGTAGAAAAATTGCAAAAGATGTGCGATAGCACTATTGTTTTTGAGATATTTTATTCACTGTGTTCACTATATGGTAAAACTGATGTGTGGGTGTGATGCCTCAGGTCAGTGCGAGTTTGTAGACACCAAACATGTATAGGTTTACTTTTATCTAAGGGGTTAAAAAAAAAATCGGAAGTTTGTCCGAAATTAGTGGTGCACGTTTTATGCCATATTCCGTGACCCGTAGCGTTCTCACTTTTTGGGATCTATGGCTCAGTGATGGCTTATTTTTTGCATCTTGAGTTGACGTTTTTAAACGTACCCTTTCTGCGCAGATGCTACGTTTTGATCACCTGTTATTGCATTTTGCGCAAAATTTGTGGCGACAAAAAAACGTAATTTTGGTGTTTGGAATTTTTTGAACGCGGCGATACCAAATGTGTGTGTATATTTTTTATATTTTTTAACCCTTTAATTTTCAATGGGGTAAAAGGGGGATGAATTGAACTTTTAGTTTTTTTTTGTTTTTTCTTAATTTTTAAAACATTTTCTTTTACTTTTTTTTATTTTATTTTACTAGTCCCCCTAGAGGGCAATAGCGATCAGCAATCCGATCGCTCTGCCCTATCTGCTGATCATAGCTACACAGCTGTAAACAGCAGATACGCTCACTTTCTGCTTCACTCTGCTCCGGGCCAAGTGAAACTGAAAGTAATTCATGTGTAGTACAGGAGTCATCACATTTCCCTGTGCTACCATGACAACCACCAGAAGTCACGTGATCACATCACGTGACTTCCGGTATCTGCCGGTAAGTAAAAGTTTACCTCGGATGCCATTATAATGGCGCTGTCACATATTGACAGCGCCTTTTAAGAGGTTAAACGGCACGAGCAGATACCGATTCTGCTCGTGCCTAGCAGGCACACATCTCATTTGTGAAAATCAGCTGAGATGTCCGCCGATCGTGGCATGCTGCCGGCGGTAGACCGCGGGCAGTAACATTATGACTGCTAGGACTTAATATTACTGCCCGCAGTCGCTAGGGGGTTAAAGGGAACCTGCCACCAGTTTTTTTCCCTATAAGCTGCGGCCACCACCAGTGGGCTCTTATATGCAGCATTATGCAGCAATATGCTGTATATAAGAGCCCAGACCGCTGTGTAGAACATAAAAATAACTTTATAATACTTACCTAAACCGTCGCTGCAGTTGAAATGGGCGTCTTCATCCTACAGTGCCGGTGCCTCCTTTTTCGGCCATCTTCATCCTTCTGAAGCCGCGGTGCATGACGCGTCTATGTCATGCACACTCTCTGGTCCCGCGCATGCACACTACAATACTTATATATATGCTTTGACAAAGGACATCTTGTCTGAAACGCGTTGCATTTAAAATTGCAGTTACTATTTTGGATCATGTCCTGTATTTTTGGATTTTAATTTTGGAATAAAATAAATTAATTTTATGCAATTGGAAGCTGGAGATCCTTTCTATTTCATACTTTGATCTGCCCTGCTCAGGGCAGATCAAAGTGCGCCTGCTCAGGACCTGAATGCCGGCGAGTGTGTATGACGTGGGACGCATCATGCACCGCGGCTTCAGAAGATGGAGACCGAAGATGGCCGATAGAGGCGGCGCCAGCCCCGTAGAACAGAGACGCCCATCTGTGGCGACAAAGAAAAGAAACCCCATAATTTTGTCGTTTGCAATTTTTTTCTCGCTATGGCGTGTACCGATCAGATGAATTGATTTTACAGTCCCTTGTGAAAGTATTCGGCTCCCTTGAATTTTTCAACCTTTTCCCACATTTCAGGCTTCAAACAAAAAGATAAAAAATTTAAAATTTTATGGTGAAGAATCAACAACAAGTGGGACACAATTGTGAATGTGAACGACATTTATTGCTTATTTTAAATTTTTGTAAAAAAATCAATAACTGAAAAGTGGGGCGTGCAATATTATTTGGCCTCTTTAAGTTAATACTTTGTAGCGCCACCTTTTGCTGTGATTACAGCTGCAAGTCACTTGGGGTATGTCTCTATCAGTTTTACACATCAAGAAACTGAAATTATTGCCCATTCTTCATTTGCAAACAGCTCGAGCTGAATGAGGTTGGATGGAGAGCGTTTGTGAACAGCAGTTTTCAGCTCTTTCCACAGATTCTCGATTGGATTCAGGTCTGGACTTAAGCGGGCTTTACACGCTGCAATCTCGCTAGCGAGATCGCAAGCGATTGTACCCGCCCCCGTCGGTTGTGCGACACGGGCAAATCGCTGCCTGTCGCGCACAACCTCGCTTACACCCGTCACACAGACTTACCTGTCCTGCGAAGTTGCTCTGGCCGGCGATCCGCCTCCTTTCTAAGGGGGCTGGTCGTGCGGCGTCACAGCGACGTCACACGGCAGCCGTCTAATAGAAGCGGAGGAGCGGAGATGAGCGGGACGTAAACATCCCACCCACCTACTTCCTTCCGCATTGCGGGTGGAGGCAGGTAAGGAGATGTTCCTCGCTCCTGCGGTGTCCCACATAGCGATGTGTGCTTCCGCAGGAACAAGGAACAACATCGCTAATGAGAGGTAAACGATTTTTTGTTTTAGGATGACCTCTCTGTGGCAAACGATTTTTGCCGCTTTTGCGATCGTTTTAGGTCGCACATAACTGTTACACGCTACGATATCGTTAATGACGCCGGATGTGCGTCACAAATACCATGACCCCAACGATAATTCAGTAACGATATCGTAGCGTGCAAAGCCCGCTTTAGACTTGGCCATTCTAAGACCTGGATACATTTTTTTGTGAACCATTCCATTGTAGATTTTGCTTTATGTTTTGGATCATTGTCTTGTTGGAAGACAAATCTCCATCCCAGTCTCAGGTCTTTTGCAGACTCCAACAGGTTTTCTTCAAGAATGGTCCTGTATTTGGCTCCATCCATCTTCCCATCAATATTAACCATTTTCCCTGTCCCTGCTCAAGCAAAGCAGGCCCAAACCATGATGCTGCCACCACCATGTTTGACAGTGTGAATGGTGTGTTCAGGGTGATGAGCTGTGTTGCTTTTACGCCAAACATATCTTTTGGCATTGTGTCCAAAAAGTTTGATTTTTATCTGACCAGAGCACCTTCTTCCACATGTTTTGTTTGTCTCCCAGGTGGCTTGTGGCAAACTTTAAACAACACTTTTTATTGATATCTTTGAGAAATGGCTTTCTCCTTGCCACTCTTCCATAAAGGCCAGATTTGTGCTGTGTACGACTGATTGTTATCCTATGGACAGACTCTCCCACCTCAGCTGTAGATCTCTGCAGTTCATCCAGAGTGATCATGGGCCTCTTGGCTGCATCTCTGATCAGTCTTCTCCTTGTTTGACATGAAATGTTTGAGGGACGGCCGGGTCTTGGTAGATTTGCAGTGGTATGATACTCCTTCCATTTCAATATCATCGCTTGCACAGTGCTTCTTAGGATGTTTAAAGTTTTGGAAATCTTTTTGCAACCAAATCCGGCTTTAAACGTCTCCACAACAGTATCACGGACCGTCCTATTGTGTTCCTTGGTCTGCATGATGCTATCTGCGCTTTAAACGGAACACTGAGACTATCACAGATCAGGTGCATTTATACGGAGACTTGATTACACACAGGGGCTTATATTGATCATCATCAGTCATTTAGGACAACATTGGATCATTCAGAGATCCTCAATGAACTTCTGGAGTGAGTTTGATGCACTGAAAGTAAAGGGGCTGAATAATATTGCACGGTTCAATTTCCAGTTTTGTTTTTTTTTTACAAATACTTTAAAATAAGCAATAAATATCGTTCACCTTTCACAATTGTGTCCCACTTGTTATTGATTCTTCACCATAACATTAAAATTTTTTTTATCTTTATGTTTGAAGCCTGAAATGTGGGAAAAGGTTGAAAAATTCAAGAGGTCCGAATACTTTCTCAGGTCACTGTATATGTTGATAGATCAGGCTTTTCTGAATGCTACGATAGTTAATACGTGTATATTCTTTTTAACTGTTTTATTTTCAATCGGGCAGAAGGGCGGTGATTTGAACTTTTTAGGGTTTTTTTTCCCATTTATTATTGATTTTGCTAGTCTGATCCACCCGCTCCTGTTAGCCGCATATGTCTGCTGATCAGATCAGCAGACATGTGGAGCGATTACCACGGGCTCCCGCATAGGACAGACATAGCCAAGGACGTACCAGTACATCCTTGGTCGTGAAGGGGTTAATACTTTGTAGAGAATCCTGTGCAGGTAATGACTGCCTGAAGTGTGGAAGCCATGGAGGAAACGCTGGGTATACTTCTTGGGGATGCTTTGCTGGCCTTTCCTGCAGTTGTCCTCAATTGAACCTTGTTTGTTGATTTTCTGCCTTAACCTCTTAGTCAATTTTGCAATTTTCAAACTTTGAATTTTTACTCCTTTAAACCATAGAGTTATTTCACAAAATAGTTAATAAATAACATTTCCCATTTGTCTACTTTACATCAGCACCATTGTTGAAAAATCTCGGGGTTTTTTTGTTTGTTTTTTTGTTTGTTAGGAAGTCAGAAGGGTTAAATGTTTACCAGCAATTTCTCTTTTTTGCAACAAAATTTACAAAAGCATGTTTTTATGGCCCTCATCACCGTTGAAGTGACTTAAGTCACATTTAGTGTTAGAATGTTTAAACCTTCTAACATTTTAGAAATGATGCTGATGCAAAGTAGATATGTAGTAAATATTAACCAATTATTTTTTTTTTTCGTGTCATTCATCAGGAGCCGCACTTGCCTCAATATTAACAATTTCATAGTTCGGCGAAGTGATCGCCTTCGGATGAAGGAAAGAGTGGAATATAATTATGACGTGAGATATAATAACGAAATGGCAAAGATTCGTAAAGGTAAGATGTGTTTTGTACATGTTTGTGCATATGTTAGTCTGTACCTATTCTTAGATTTTGTTCTACATTCTAACACTAGATGGGGTTGTAGTTTTGGCTATAATTTTGAGTTTGAAGGGGAATATTGTAATGCCACTTAAAGGAGTTGTCCGACATTAGCTTACCAAAAAATTTTGAGTTTATCTGTGCTATATTGTCATATAAAACACCCCTACATTGTTATTTTTTCTTTTCTAACTTTTGTTCCTTTTGAATTATCCTTTATTCTCTGCAACTCTTTGTTTACATTCGGCTCAAGCAAATTGACCACTTCCTGGGCTAAACCTCCCAGTCACAGCTGGCACCGCCCGGTCTCACTGTCCAGGCCAGCCTCGCCCCCTGCACACACATTCCCTGTCAGTATTCTGCCCCAGCACCTGACCTGTTATCACTCTAGCAATGGAGAAAACAGCCCCACATCGGGCTCTGCACACACACACACACACACACACACACACACACACACACACACACACACACACACACACACACACACACACACACACACATACATCGGGCTCTGCGCACACACACATCGGGCTCTGCGCACACACACACACATATCGGGCTCTGCGCACACACACACACATATCGGGCTCTGCACACACACACACACACATCGGGCTCTGCGCCCCACATCACATCAGGCTCTGCAACCCTTCCCCCACCCACACACACACGGCGCTCTGTACCGACCCCCCCCCAACACCATTGTTCTGTACCAACCCCTACCCCCAAAGGGAACACGTGGGCGACATTCACATGACCGTTCCATTTTTGCGGTCCGCAAAAAAACAGTCCATTTTTTCACGGATGCATCCGTGTGACATCCGCGTGCCTTCCGTTTTTATTGCGGACCGCAAAAAACGGAAGCAGCAAGAAAGATAAATAGATGAGTAGATATAGAGATGAGTAGATAGATATAGAGACAGAGATAGAGAGATGAATGAATAGAGAGATAGATAGATAATAGATAGATGAATAGATAGATGAGAAAGACATATATAATGTCCTACCCCCCTGCATATTCTAAGCTGGCACCCTTTAGTGACTTTCATGTGGCACTAAAGGGTGCTTAGCCTTGTATTTAGCCAAAAAATAATTTAAAAAAAAGAAAAAACGACATGGGGTCTCCCCTATCTTTTGTAGTCAGCTAGGGTAAAGCAGACGGCTGCTGCCTGCAGACCACAGCTGGCAGCTTCACCTTGGCTGATAATCCAAAACAGAGGGCACCCCACGCTGTTATTTTAAATTAAATAAATAATTTAAAACAAAAAACATGGGGTCCCCCCCCAAATTGGATCACTAGCCGAGGTAAAGCGGACAGCTGTGGTCTGGAATTCTCAGACTAGGGAGGTCCACTGTTATTGGACACTCCCCAGCTTAAAAATAGCAGGCCGCAGCCGCCCCAGAAGTGGCGCATCCATTAGATGTGCCAATCCTGGCGCTTTTCCCCAACTCATCCCATTGCCCTGGTGCGGTGGCAAACGGGGTAATATATGGGGTTGATGCCAGATGTGTAATGTCACCTGACATCAAGCCCTGGGGTTGGTGATGTCAGGCGTGTATCAAATACCCGACATCAGTCAGTAATAAAAAAAATAGGTAACAAAAAAAGTTTTATTTGAAAAAACACTCCCCAAAACATCCCTCTTTCACCAATTTATTGAAAAGAACAATCAAATTCGGGTCCGGCGTAATCCAATAATGGGGACACATGACTATCCATACCATAGTCAATGAAGAACAGAATGTTTCCCATGGGCTGCGAGAGCAATGCAGTGACTTGAGCTAACATCAATAGGTCAGCCCAGGTCACTGCAGGGCATGACGAGCGCTGCTGCCAGGAGGCAGATGAGATCATTACCTGCTGTGACGATCTCCTCTTCACTCCTGTCAGCGAGGTCACTGCCGACTATGCCCGCCATGTTCTCAGCAGCATCGCCCGTGACGTCACCACTAGTGACATGAGAACGCAGCGGGCATAGAAGGCAGTGACCCTGCTGACAGGAGTGAAGAGGAGATCGTCACAGCAGGTAATGATCTCTCTGCCTCCTGGCAGCAGCGCTCGTTATCCCCGCGGCTGCCAGCACTGCAGGGTGAGAATCTGCATGCAGGCAGACACACATCGCAATAAAGGTTCTGCCCATGTTGACATGAAATGACCGGAAGCAGCAAAATCGCGGCAGAAGTGGTCAGATGACCACTCTGAGCCAGGGGAGAGGGGCTGATAGCAGCGCAGGTAAGTGGTCTGTATTTACTTACCTGCACCAATGTAGCCCAATAGGGAAATAATAAAAAAAGTCAAAATAAGCCGAATAACCCCTTTAAGTATGTGTTTGTATACGCTACCAGACATTTTAACATGATGGAATGTATAGGGTCAGGGCTCCTTCTGAAGAATATATTAAATTGTACCTTTTAGTATTGTGTTTCCTTAAAGGGAACCTGTCAGGTACAATATGCACCTAGAACCACGAGCAGTTCTGGGTGTATATTGCTAATCCCTGCCTACCCGTCCCTGTATACACTAGCATAGATAAAGGGATCTTTAGGAAAAGTATTTCTAAAGGTCCTGTATGATATGCTAATGAGCGCAGGGACTAGTCACATGGGTGTTAGCTCCTGCGCCCATTCCGCCCTCCTAGCATGTTAGTACGCCCACAGGGGCGTGCTAACATGCTATTCAATGCCCGTGGCACAGCCTCATCATCGTCAGGGATATTCGTACCTGTGTGCGTTGCACCACCTCAGACACCGGGCCTTAGGGTCAGGGTGCATGAATCAGAATTCACCACACTTCTGGTCATGCAGCGCATTCTGATCAATGCGCACTGACCTAAGCCCGGCATTCTAGGACAGTGCAACGCAGACAGGTACGCGCATCCCTGCCGATGATGATGCTGGGCATTGAATAACATGCCAAGAGTGCTGAAGGAGCACAGGAATGAATGCCCTTGTGACTAGTCCCTGCGCTCAATAGCATATCATCATAAAGGTTTTTTTAAAATACTTTTTCTAAAGATCTCTGTATGTGTGCTGCTAGATATAGGGACTGTTGAGCAAGGATTAGCAATATGCACTCAGAACTGCTCGTGGTTCTGGGTGCATATTGCACCTGACAGGTTCCTTTTAACACTAGAAGTCCCAGAGAGGGGTTATTTAACATTTCTACCATTGGAACCCTATGGAGCTCAAAATATCTGGGACTTCTAGTGTTAACCCTTTCATGACTGTGGCACGTGACGGTATGTCCTATTTTAACTTGACTTAAAGACCAAGGGATGTACTGTCACGTCCCAACAATCGCGGGGGCACTAGGGGCTGTGCCTCCGTGATCGATTCTGGTGACTCGACTTACCTGACAGCCAGGTCGCTGCCGCCACAGCCAGGGATAGTGCCTGCACCATCCCTGGCGGTTTACCTCCCTAATTGCCACATTAAATACAGATCGTGAAACTTAGGGAATTATTAGAGGAATCGCTCTAGCTCTCCTCTCTGATCGGGACACCTGCTATGTAATCGCATCGCATCACCCGGTACATACACACTCTTCTGACAGGAGCTGGTCGGCTGCATATAGTTCTATACAGCTGCATGCTTGTGTCCATAGACTGTGTGGCTGCCAGGTGATAAGATGCAAGACTCATGCGAGACACGTGTGAGTCATATGGTTCGTGTGAGCGCACCGTAAGGCCGAAGTCTCGCATCGCATCACCCAGAATGACCTAACGCTCTCCATACACGAGCATGCAGCTGCATAGAACTACATGCAGCCGACTCGCTGCTGTCAAGAGACTTGTGCAAGTCCCTTGCAATTGTGACTCTGCCTAAGAGGAACCGCATGCGTTTTTTTGAAAATGTATTTATTTAACTAAATAATTAAAAAAAAACCAAAACAACACATGGTGCGGGCCTTTTAATTTTGATACCCAGCCAAGTTAAAGCTGATAGCTGGGGCTGTATTTTCATGCTGGGGAGGTCCAGCCTAAAAATATCAATTTTCGCATCCATTAGATGTGACAATTTCTGAGCTTTACCTCGCTCTTCCCGATTACCCTGGTGCGTTGGCAATCGGGGTAATAAGGAGTTAATGGCAGCCCTCAGCAGCCACTAAGTCCTGGATGAGTAATGACAGCGACTATGACACCCTGCGACTTATCAGTAAGTGACAGTATATAAACACAGACACCGAAAAAATCCTTTATTTGGAATAAAATAAACAACCTTTTTTCACGACTTTATTAACACCAACACACCCCTGCAGGTCCGACATAATCCACACAAGGTCTCTCGACGATTCCAGCTCTGCTACATGTTTGTTACAGTGAGCGGCCATGACCGATCGCTGTGGTTTTCGACCACATATGGGGTACTGGCGTACTATGGAGAAATTGCACAACAAATTGTATGGTTCATTATCTTCTGTTGCGTTAATGAGTTTAAAATATTTGGCTTTAAAACGAAAATATAAATATTTAACCAGAAAAATGTTGTTTTACCGCATCAACATTATAAAATTCTATGACGTCCCGACTGTTCCAGGTGCTCGCCAGCCATCTAGATAAATTCCTTGAGTTGTCTAGTTTCCAAAATGGGGTCACTTGTGTCAGAGCTCCACTGCTTAGGCACATCAAGGAGTCTCCAAATGAGACATGGCGTCCACTAATGATTCCACCTAATTTTGCTTTCAAAAATTAAAATGGCTCTCCTTCCCTTACAAGCCCTGCCGTGCACCCAAAAAAATTGATTACCACCACATATGAGGTACCTGCATGTTCAGAAGAAATTGCACAATAAATTTGATTATATATTTTTTCCTGATATCCTTGTAAAAAAAGAAAAAAAAAAAAAGCTACCCCGTGGAAGTAACAATTTTGTATTAAAAAAATAAAATATTTTCACGCCTCAATGTTATAAACTCCTCTGCTGTTCATCTAGGTAAATTCCTTGAACGCTCCAGTTAACAAAATGGGGTAACTTGTGGGGGAGCTCCACTTTGCAGGCAACGAAGGGGGTGTCCAAACATGACATGGTGTCCGCTAATGATTCCAGCTACTTTTGCTTTAAAAAATTCAAATGGTACTGATTCCATTCCAAGCTCTGCCATACGCCCAGTCAATTGATTTTCACCACATTTGAGGTATCAGCGTACTCAGGAGAAATTGCACAATAAATTTTATGGTGCATTTTTGCCTGATACCCTTGTGAAAAAAAAGCTTACTGGTTGAAGCAACAATTTTGTGGTAATTTATTTATTTATTTTTAATAATAAACACTCAATGTTATAAACTTCCGTGAAGCCTCCTGGAGTTCAAGGTGCTCACCAAACATCTAGATAAATTCCTTGAGGGGTGTAGTTTCCAATATGGGGTTACTTGTGGGAGAGCTCTACCATTTTTGCCACCTCAGGGGTCTCCAAATGCAAGATGGCGTCTGCTAAAGATTGCAGCTAATTTTGTTTTCAAAAATTTGAATGACACTTCTTTTCTTCCAAGCTCTGCCGTGCCCCAAACAATTTATTTCCACCACATATGAGGTAATGGCGTAATCCGAACAAATTGCATAACAAATTTTATGCTGCACTTTTTCCTGATACCCTTTTGAAAATGCAAACTTTTATGACTAAAGTAACATTTTTGTGTAAAAAAGTAAAATTTTAATTTTTTCTTCCACATCGCTTTGGTTCCTATGAAGAACTTAAAGGGTTAATAAACTTCTTGGATGTGGTTGTGAACAGTTTGAGGGGTGCAGTTTATAGAATGTTGTCACTTTTCTGTATTTTCTGGGTATTTTATTACCTAGACATCTTAGTCACGTCAAATGTGATGTGGTCCCTAAAAAAATGGTTTTATATATTTTGTTGGAAAAATGAGAAATTACTGATGAACTTTGAACCCTTCTAACTTCCTAACAAAAAAAATTGCGCAGGTGTAAAGTAGACATGTGTGAAATGTAATTTAGTAACTATTTTGTATGACGTAACCCTTGTATTTATGGGCATAACATTTCAATGTATGAAAATTGTGAAATGTTCAAAATTTTCAGAAATAAAACGCAAAAAATATTGGCCTAAATTTACAGCTATCGTGAGGTACTATATGTCACAAAAAACAATGTCATAATCACCGGGATCCGTTGAAGTGTTCCAGAATTATGACCTGTGAAAGTGACAATTATCAGAATAATAAAAAATAGCCCAGTCAGGAAGGTCTTTTAGTGCCCGGGAGTGAAGGGGTGAAGTAGAGAATGATTTTATCAATATGCTTAGTAGTCATTACAGTGTTATGGGAGGAACAGGAGGACAGCTTGGGACAGGGTAGGGCAGTGCTTGAGACTAGCACAAAACTATAGATAATCGAGTCCTAGACTTTAAATTACATGATAAATAATTAAGGGTGAAGATTAAGGCTATGTTCCCACGGGAGCTCGTACCTGCAGATATATCCGCAGGTACGGGGCCGCAGGTTTACTGCAGCTGCCTATTTTTAGCTATGGTAGTGCAGCGGAATATGTGCGGTAAACCTGCAGACTTTCATGCGATTTACCTGCGGTCGTCCCAGCCTCTATCTCCATAGTGGAGGGCCGGGATTTCCGCAGGTAATTCCGCAGGAATAATTGACATGCAGTTATGTGCGGCTGCGGGACATCCACAGCATATTCCGCAGCCGCACATTCCGCAGCATGGACACAGACACTCCCCATGTCCAATAGGATAACATGGGGAGTGTCTGTACTTGCTGAAACCTGCGGATTTATCTGGAAAATCCAGATAAATCCGCAGGTTTTTCGCAGCAAAATCCGCAGAAGCGGATCGTTGTTTGCAGCGTTTTGGATATAGGATGCTTAAGCTGCGTCCAAAACGCTGCATTGTAGAGTATAAGTGTGATGCCCTGGCCGGGACAGGTAGTCACAGATAGGGCCCCGCATTACACCCTTTCCTCACACGTAACACACAGCCAACTCTTAAAACCCTAGTCACCCCCAAAGGGCTTGATAGACACACCAGGGGGCGGAACCAGGCGGTTGGAAGACTCCCACCTAGGAGTTTTAGACAGCCCGGGGCGGGGAAAAGAGAAAAGTCAGTGGAACCGAGGTGGACCGGGACAGGGTAGTGGCCCGCCGGTACCGACCCGGGGAACTGACTCGGAAACCGGAGCACAAAGGGGGTTACTTAGACCCTGAAGCTAGGCCCAGAAGCGACTGGACTTAGTTAATTAACTGATTGTTGCCAGGATTAGAGGTCCTGTCCCACCCAAAGTCCCGACTGAAGGCAACAGCCCACCAAGGGGGATAAAAGGCCACAGCTCAGAGATCCCACGGGCCAGCGTCTGCGGGCAAAGGGCTCCTTAGGTGACCACAAGCCGGGAGTGGACTCCTGAAGTTGCAAGTGCAGGCAGTTCACCATTCTAAACAGGTGCAGGAGAAAGACAGAGAACACCAGCCAAGTGGTGGAATCAGAACGCAGCCGGCTGCGGGCACCGACCACCATTACCTTGGTTTACCAGAGACTCGTGTGTTTTCTAATAGTGAGTACACCAGCACCCTGTGGTCGCCCATCTCCCTGCAATGCCAAACCCCCAACGGGTCCTGGGGCCACCATCCCTGCCCACGGAGGGATTAACAACTTGCTGCACAACATCTCCCCCGGGTGCCCCGTAACTGCAGCGGTGGTGCCCAATATCACCACACCGTGGGTTGCGTCACGAACTCCGTACGGCTCTGCCCATACATTTACGTCCCACATCCACCATCCCATCACTACCCCTTTTCATTTGAAGTGACCGTGAGGCCCCCGGGTCCGGAGATCCTCGAGCCACCCACAGAAGGGCCGGATCCGAGCAGCTCGGCTGCTGAGAGCGGGGCGGTACATAAGCATAGTGGGTGGGATTTCTAGAAATCCTGTGCCCACTGAGCTTGTTTTTTCCACAGCAAACACTGATCTGCGGTGCGGCTTTCCAGGCCGCAGCATGTTACTTCGTATGCTTCCTCTGTAGGGAGAACACAAGCGAAGACCGCAACGCACCGAACCCTGATCATGGGTATGAGCAGCTGCAGTCTCCTGCGGAGGAGACTCACGATCCCGCAGGTCAGGATCCCCGCCACATCCAGGACACAGTGAGTCCTGATCGTGGGCACATACCATAAGGGCTCATGTCCACTTGCGTACTGCTTCTGATGCTAGAGCTTCGGAAGCGATATGCTAATGACGCTCTGCTGCGGGTGTCAGCCGAGGGTCATGTGACAGTGATGCGATCGCATCATAAGAGCGGAGAAGATGGAGGGAGCACTTTCTCCTCATCTCCTCCGCTGTCTGTCTATGTGTGCACTGCACTGCAGTCGCATAACATGTGAGTTCAGTGCGATGCTGGGGGTGCGTGAGTTGAGTCTCGGTGCAAAACGCAGCACGATTCGAGACAAGAAAAAAATAGCAAAAAGACACTGCACCATAGATTATCACTGGTGCGAGTGCAATCCAATTTTTTATTGGATCGCACTCGCACATGAAAATCGCAAGTGGACATGAGCCCTAAGTGTAGCTATATTCCACTCTTTCAGTACAGCAGCTGTGCACCTCCATTAACCCCTTCAGCCTTAAGCTGGTTTTCACATTCCTGACCAGGTCAATATTTTTTCAATTCTGACCAGTGTCACTTTATGAAGTAATAAGTCAGGAATGCTTCAATATATTCCAGTGATTCCGAGATTGCTTTTGTTTTTTTGTGATATGTTGTACTGTGTTTCCTGTTACTGGTAAATGTTGGTCAGTATGATTTACATTTATTTATGAAAATATTGAATATTTTACAACAATTTGAAAATTTTGATATTTTCAAACTTTGATATTTTTTTTTATCTTTAACTCCTTTACACCTCGGTGATTTTTCATTTTTTCCTCCCCTTCTTCTGAGACCCATCAATTTTTTTTTATTTTATGTCAATATTGGTATATGAGGGCTTGTTTTCTGTGGGACGAGTTCTCATTTTTTGGGATCTGGGGCTCAGTGACAGCTTAGTTTTTTCGTCTTGAGCTGAAGTTTTTAATTACACTATTTTTGGGTAGATGCGATCTTTTGAACGCCTGTTATTGCATTTTAAATAAATGTTGTGGTGACCAAAAAACGTAATTTTAATTTTTGGAATTCATATGTCGCTACGCCGTGTACCGATTAGATTAATTGATTTTATTTCTTGATAGATCGGGCATTTGTGAACGCAGCAATAAAAAAAATTGTATTTGTTTTTATAGTTTTATTTTCAATGGGGTGATTTGAACTGTTAGGTTTTTATTTTTTAAAACTTTTATTTTTACATTCTTATTATTTATTTTTATTAGTTCTCCTAGGGTACTTTATGACTGCACAGTCTGATCACCGGTGTATTTCTGCTGATGGGAACAGCATCGCTCTGATCAGCAGAAATGCAACGTTCCTGTGCCAGCAGTGTATCGGCTCTCAGAGGAAATATGTCATGCTAGTGCCAGGGGTCATCAGCTGACCCTGCACTACCATAGCAACCCATTAACGACCCATGATTGCATCATGGCGCCGCGGATGGTAGGGAACGGCGTGGCCATTTCAATCGCGCTGTCAGCCATACATGTCTGCTGATCGTATCAGCCGTGTTTACTGAGGGGACATGAACTAGAGTATATATATATATATATATATATATATATATATATAAAAAGGGCGGGCTACTTAGATTAAGAACTTGGTTTTTCAAAAGACAATGTAAGCACATGATTATTCAAGATGTTATAAATACACACACACACACACACACACACACAGACACATATATATCATAAAATGTCATAAAAAGCATTATAAAATATATAAACGTACCAAAAAATATTAAAAATATACATGTATGTAGCAAAAATGGATGAACTCATAATTATATGATGTGAATATATGAGCGAGAATTAATTAGTGAGGCTATTAAATTGGATATTCTACTGTACCTCAGATGGTGGGCACATTCTACATTGGCATGACCCATGATGAAGTGCAAAAATGCTTGTTTGCTGAATTTTTGAATTTTTCTTTTTTCCCCCCTTTTCTTTTTGTGATTAATAGCCAGTCCATATTAAATTATTTATTCATTCATTCATTCATTTATTTATTTAATGTCTTCTATGCTGATGTTAAGACCTTCCAGACTAAAGGTGGCCAGTTTAAAAATCCAATAACTTTCCCTCCGAATGAGATTTCTGAACTATTCAGGAGTGGAGTCTGGAATCTGCTCCAGAATAGTAACTTTAAAACCTGCGGGGTTCCTACCATGTTCCATGAGGAAGTGTTTGGAGACACTATGGTTGCAAGCCCATTTCTTGATATTGGATCTGTGTTTGTTGAGACGTTTCTTCATAGTTTGTATGGTGCAGCCCACATATTGTATGCCACAACTACATTTCAGCAGATATATAATGTAGGAGCTGTTACAATTAAGCAATTGCTTGATTGGAAAGGTTTCTTGTGTGATGTTAGACTCAAAAACTTTTACCCCATGTTTTATTCTAAAACAGCACATACATTTCGGGTGACCACACCAGAACACCCCCATAAGGCCTTGGATGGTATATTGCTACTGATATCCTTTATGTGCGGGTGACTAGGGGCTAGTAGATTTTTTCGATTTTTGTTTTTTCTGAAAGTAACTACAGGTTGACTGGGTAAGGAGCCAGTGAGTATTGGGTCATTTACCAATATATGCCAAGGTACACAAAGATCCATTACATCCACCATGGAGGCCTATTATCTCAGGGGTAAAATCCCTAACAGCGAACCTCTCTCACTACATCGACCTATTTCTTCAGCAATATGTGCTATATCTAGATTCCCATTTAAGGGACTCATCCCATCTTATCAATCTGCTCCATGACCTCCCACCCATTAAAGGGAACCTGTCACCAGTTTTTCGGCCTATAAGCTGCGGCCACCACCAGTGGGCTCTTATATGCAGCAGCATTCTAACATGCTGTATGTAAGAGCCTAGGCCACTGTGTAGAACGTAAAAATCACTTTATAATACTTACCTAACATTCGTGCTGAGGTGGATTTGGGTCAGATGGGCGTCTCTATTGTCCAGTGTCAGCGTCGCCTCTTTCAGCCATCTTTGCGTCCGGGGTGCATGACGTGTCCTACATCATCCTCACTCGCTGGCATTGAGGTCCTGCGCAAGCGCACTTTGATCTGCCCTGAGCAGGGAAGATCAAAGTATTGTAGTGCTCCTGTGCGAGACCGGCGAGTGTGTATGACGTAGATCCGTCATGCACACAGGCTTCAGAAGGAGGACTAAGATGGCCGAAAGAGGAGGTTCTGGTCCCGGAGAACGGCGCCACCCATCTGACAAGTTTGGACTGCAGCGACCGGTTTAGGTGATTATTATAAAGTATTTTTTATGTTCTACACAGTGGCCTGGGCTCTTATATACAGCATGTTAGAATGCTGTATAGAAGAGCCCACTTGTGGTGGCCGCAGCTTATAGGCCCAAAATCTGGTGACCGGTTCCCTTTAAGGATCGCATACTCCTCACTTTGGGCGTCAGCTTATTATATTCCAACATCGAACATCAGCTTGACCTAAGTAGTGTCCAGTATTGTCTACTGGAGGATCCACATTTACTACTAGACACACAGACGTTGTTCCTACTAAACAGCATGGAATTCATACTAACACAAAATTTTCTTTTGAGGTTATATATCGGCAAAAGGGGCTGTGCGATGGGGACCAGATTCGAGCCTAGTTACGCAAATCTATTCATGGGTAGGTTTGAGTCCCTATTCATTGTACAGTCCCCTCTATCCTTGGATCACATTTATTTCTATAAAAGGTTCATAGATGACTTGTTCATTATTTGGAGAGGGAATATGTCTGAGTTGTTATTGCTCGTGCAAAACCTTAGCCAAATTCCCTGATGATTGACCTTTACAGCTACTCATTCTGAACAACAGATCTAGTTTCTAGATCTTTATATTTACTAAAATCTGGATGGTAAATTACCGTATAATCCCATATAATGAATATCAATGAAAATCAAAACCAATGAAAACCAAAGCAGTTATTTCCATAGGAATAAATGTAAATCCAATTATTTTGTTTTAGACACTCTAATGCGGCACACGGGACGATCTATCGTGCGATCGCACGAGCGATCGTACCCGCCCCCGTCGTTTGTGTGTCACGGGCAATTAGTTGCCCGTGTACCACAAAGTCGTGAACCCCCGTCACACGTGCTTACCTCTCTAACGACCTCGCTGTGCGCGGCGAACATCCTCTTCCTGAAGGGGGAGAGATGTTCGCTGTCACACTACGGCCAGCCAATAGAAGCGGAGATGAGCGGGACGTAAACGTCCCGGCCACCTACTTCCTTCTGCATTGCCGGCGGAACGCAGGTAAGCTGTGTTCGTCGTTCCAGGGGTGTCACATGGAGCGACGTGTGCTGCCTCGGGAACTATGAACAACTGGAGCACAGAAGGAGGACTGACTTTTTGAAAATGAATGATGTGTCAACGAGCAACGATAAGGTGAGTATTTTTGCTCGTTCACAGTCGTTCCGAGGTGTCACACGGTACGATATGTCTAACGATGCTGGATGTGCGTCACTAACGACGTGACCCCGGCGACATATCGCCCGATATATCGTACCATGTGACGCCGGCATAAGGCTATGTGCGCATGATGCGTTCTGGCTTGACAAATAAACTGCAGCGTTTTGACAGCTGTAAACATTACGTTTGACAAAAAAATGCATCCAAAACGCATGCATTTTGAATGCGCTTCGAATGCATTTTGGATGCATTTTTGACAGTGCGATCCCACTCGGCTCATCTACATCCCCATAGAGCATGGCTGGCTGCGAGACAGAGCCGCGCGATGAGAACTCAGATGAACTTCACCCGACTTCATTGTCATCGCGCTGATCTGTCGCTGTGTCGCGGCCTGAGTGACTGAAGTGAGCCGCGCGATCAGTGGTGCCGTCACTCAAGTTACCCACGGCCAGCTAGAGTCCTCCACCCGAGACCGCAAATCACCTAAGTGAGGCCACCGTTGATTGCATGGCTCACTTCAGTCACTCGGGCGACTTGCTGTCACAGTTGGAGGATCCACCTGTGGCCGCCCGCAGGTAACCTGAGTGACGTCATAGCTGATAGCGCAACTCACTTCAGTTGCTGCGTGGAGCTGACAGCTAGAGGTCCTGCTCTATGACCGCTAGCTGTCAGTTTCTGATGTAGCAGAGCTGCAAGCGTCGTGGGACCACGTGTGGATTACGTCGGACCTTGATGAGTGTTTGGGGATTAATAAAGTGGTGAAAGAGGGTGTTTTTTTGTCTTTTATTCCAAATAAAGGATTTTTTGGGTGTCTTACAGATTAATCATGGGGATTGTCTCAGACGCCTGCCATGATTAACCTAGGACTTAGTGGCAGCTATGGGCTGCGATTAACTCCATATTACCCCGATTGCCATTGTACCAGGGCAATTCGGGAAGAGCCGGGTAAGGTCCCAGGACTGTCGCATCTAATGGATGCGGCAATTCCGGGCGGCTGATATTTTTAGACGGGGGGGGGGAGGCAAGCCTAAAAACAATAGGCCTCCCCAGCTTGAGAATACCAGCCAGAAGCTGTGTGGCTTTATCTCGGCTAGATATCTTGTGGGGGGGGGGGGCGCCCGTCGTTTTTTTTAATTATTTATTTTCATGTACGACCGTGATTGGTTGCAGTGAGACGGCTGCAGTGAAACAGCTGTCACTCAGCGTGGGGGCTCGTGTGAATGCAACCAATCATAGGTGCCGGTGGACGGGGGCAGCAGTGAATAAGAGATGGAATAATGAGAGGCCAGCATTTTCAAAAGCTGGAGAAGCCGCCGGAGCTTTGTGACAGTTGTGCAGCGCCGGTGATCGGTGAGTATAAAAGAGAGAGGGAGAGGCCGACCGACAGAGAGAGAGACCGACCAACGAACAGATTGAGAGAGACTGACCGACAGAGAGAGAAAGAGAGAGACCGACAGAGAGAGAGAGATGGACACCGACAGAGAGAGAGACCGAAACATCTGCGTTTTGTTTGTCAAAAAGCATGCAGAATGCAACAGAAATGCAGTGCAAGCACACAGCTAAACATTTTGGTTGTGTTTTGACACACCTCATTCATTTCAATGGGTGAAAAATGCAACCAAAACGCACTAAAGAAGTGACATGTTGCTTTTTTTGATTTTGTAAAATCTGGCAACGAGATGTATACGCGCGGCGCCATTGGGATAACTTACCCCGCCCCCATCAGAAGTTACGTGTAGTGATCACATGACTTCCGGTGGTTGCCATGGTAGCAGAGGGTCATGTGATGATGCCTCTAGCTAACATGAGTCCCTTTGTCTCAATGTCGACATATTGCCGGCATTGAGAGTAAAGCAGCTTATCGGCAGATCTCAACTCTGTAGCTGAGATCTGGAGATATGGAAGAGCGATCAGATTGCTGATCGCTATAGTCCCATAGGGGGCCTAGTAAAATAAAAAAAAAGTTAAAAAAATGTTTTAACCCCTTCCCGACCATGGACGGAAAGATCCGTCATGGTGCCCTGGGCCTTAAAGACCAAGGACAGATCTTTCCGTCATGGCGGAATCGCGGCACCGGAGCCTCCGGTGATTGCAATCGGGTAACACAAACCGCAGATTCGGGGAGGAGGGGACCTGTACCTGACCTCAGGAGGGGTGGTGCCTCCTCCCCGGACCTACGGAGGCTGTGATTGGCTGACGAACGCCGCTCAACCAATCACAGCCACTGTAATGTTCCAGCCATTTAAAGTGACTGAAACATTGAAATCCAGTCCTGGCCAGTGCAGCTATAGCACTGGCCATTGGCTGGAGCTGGGTGACCTCACTGGATCACCCTCCCCCAGCTCCAGTAGCTCTGATTGGAGAGATCGGCCTTGTGAGCAATCTCTCCAATCACAGTGGACCTGTTGCCGGTGACCGCCCCATCAGCTTCACTTGTCGGCCCTGCAGCACGCCAGCATAGTGAGTGTATACAGTGCAATGGCAGGACGACAAGATCCGGTCCCATGCTGTTATGTGACCGGAGCATGGGACCCGGAAGTTGCCGCCCTGCCATTGCACTGTATGAAACCGGCGAAAAGCCTCCCGATCCGCCGCCGCCGCTGCCCTCCGCCATCTGCCACCTGTCTCCCGATCTGCTGCCCCCACCCCTCGTATCTGCTGCCTGCACCCTCACCCCCACACCTCCCGATCCGCCGCCGCTGCCCTCTGCCACCTGTCTCCCGATCTGCTGCCCGCACCCCCACCCCTCGTATCTGCTGCCCGCACCCTCACACCTCCCGATCCGCCGCCGCTGCCCTCCGCGATCTGCCACCTGTCTCCCGATCTGCTGCCCACACCCCCATCCCTCGTATCTGCTGCCCGCACCCTCACCCCCACACCTCCCGATCCGCCGCCGCTGCCCTCCGCGATCTGCCACCTGTCTCCCGATCTGCTGCCTGCACCCCCACCCCTCGTATCTGCTGCACGCACACTCACCCCCACACCTCCCGATCCGCCGCCGCCCTCCATCTGCCACAGTGCCACCGCTCCCCCCGATCTGCTGCCCGGCCCCTTTCCATCGTGATCGGCTGCTCGTCTCCTCACCTCCGTGATGTGCTGCCAGCCACCTCCACTCGAGTTCGGCTGCCCGCTTCCTCCTCCGTTATGTGCTGCCTGGCCCCGCCCCCTCTCCTCCATTATGTGCCACCCGGCCCCGCCCCCTCTCCTCCGTTATGTGCTGCGCGCCCTCTCTCCGTTATGTGCTGCCCGTCCCCTCCCCTCCGTTATATGCTGCGCGGCCCCTCTCCTCCGTTATGTGCTGCTCGCCCCCTCACCTCCGTGATGTGCTGCCCGCTCCCCCCCACCTCTCACCCCCGTGATCGGCTACCCTCCCCTGTCACCCCCGTGATGTGCGCTCCCTCCCCTGTCACCCCCGTGATGTGCGCTCCCTCCCCTGTCACCCCCGTGATCTGTGCTCCCTCACATGTCACCCCGTGATCTGTGCTCCCTCACCTGTCACCCCCATGATCTGCTGTCCGCTCTCCCTCACCTCTCACCCCCGTGATCTGTGCTCTGCTCCCCTGTCTCCTTCATGATCTGCGCTGCGCTCCCTCTCCCACCTCTCACCCTCCCCGATCTGCTGCCTCCTTCATCTCCTGTGATCCAGCTGCCTATATCCATCCTGTAGGGTAACTATCCCCAATCTCACCTCCCACTCCCCTTCCCACCCATCCCCCACTTCCCCCCCATCCTCTGCCGCTCCTGCATACACTGCGCCCTCTCCCATCCGCCCCCACCCTATCCCAGCCGCCGTCTCACAATCACAGATGCTCCCTTTATATGCCGCTGCCCCCCCCATCTGCCGCCGCCCCCCCCCCATCTGCCGCTGTTCTGATCCATCCTGTAAGTATTGTTCGTGGCTCTTTTCTAACTATCCCCAATCGCATCTCCCACTCCCTCTCCCCCCTCCTCCCCCACCTGCTTGCCGCCAAGTGCTGATCAGGTACGTAATTGTTGCTCTAGTTTTTGCTTTTTTTGTGCAACCCAAATAAAAAAAAAACAAAAAACAAAACTTGAACAATTAGGTACCTGATCAGCAATCGTCCTGCAGTCTTACTCGACTTTGGACAGGACTTCTTTTTTCCATCCCACCTAGTACCCCCCCCCTTTTTTGCAGAACATTCGTGCGTGCGCCCTGTTTTTTTTTTCTATGCCATGGGGGTCTAGTTTCCAAAATGGGGTCACATGTGGGGGAGCTTTACTGTTTCTGCACCTCAGGGGCTCTCCTAACACAACATGGAATACGCTAATTATCCCAGACAGTTTTGCGTTTGAAACGTCAAATGATGCTCCTTGCCTTCCGAGCCCTGCTGTGCGCCCAAACATTTTATTTCCACCACATATGAGGTGTCTGTGTACTCAGGAGAAATTGCACTATACATTTTATGGTGCAATTTTTCCTGATACCCTTGTGAAAAAAAAGCTACCTGGTTGAAGTAACAATTTTGTGGTAAAAAATTTTTTTTTATTTTCACGGCTCAACTCTATTAACTTTTGTGAAGCCCCCAGAGGCTCAAAGTGCTAAATAAACATCTAGATAAATTCCATGAGGGGTCTAGTTTCCAAAATGGGGTGACATGTGGGGGAGCTCCACTGTTTCGGCGCCTCAGGGGCTCTCCAAATGCAACATGGTGCGGATAACGATTCCAGCTAATTTTCTGTTCAAAAAAGTCAAATGGCGCTCCTTCCCTTCCGAGTCCTGCCGTGCGCCCAGTGGTTTTTCGCCACATATGAGGTATCTGCGTGCTCAGTAGAAATTGCCCAACAAATTTTGGGGGTTCATTTAATCCTGCTACCCTTGTGAATATGCAATATTTGAGGCTACATTAACATTTTTGTTGCAAAAAGTAAAATGTTCATTTTTTCCTTCCACATTGCTTTAGTCACTGTGAAGCACCTGAAGGGTTAATAACCTTCTTGAATGTGGTTTTGAGTAGCCTGAGGGGTGCCGTTTTTGGAATGGTGTCAATTTTGGGTGTTTTGTGTCATGTAGACCTCTCAAAATCACTTCAAATGTGATGTGGTCCCTAAAAAAAGTGGCTTTGTAAATTTTGTTGTAAAAATGAGAAATTGCTCATAAACTTTGAACCCCTATAACTTCCTTAAATTTTTTTTTTTTCCCCAAAATTGTTCTGATGTAAAGTAGACATATGGGAAATGTTATTTATTAAATATTTTGTGTCATATGTCTCGTTGGTTTTAGAGCATAAAAAGTAAATGTTTGAAAATTACAAAATTTTCACGAAATTTCCGTTTTTTTCACAAAAAATATCGGCCTAAATTTACCACTAACATGAAGCCCAATATGTCATGAAAAAACAATCTCAGAATCACCGGGATCCGTTGAAGCGTTCCAGAGTTATAACCTCATAAAGTGACACTGGTCAAAATTGCAAAAAATGTCCTGGTCTTTAGGGTCAAAATAGGCTTGGGGCTGAAGGGGTTAAAAAATAAATAAATAAAAGAACCTAAAAGTTCAAATCACACCCCATTGAAAATGAAAGGGTTAAAAAAATAAAAAATATACACATATTTGGTATCGCCAAGTTCAGAAATGCCCGATCTATCAAAATATAAAATCAATTAATCTGATCGGTATATGGTATAGCAGCAAAAAAATTCCAAACGCTAAAATTACATTTTTTGATCGCTGCAAATTTTGCGCAAAATGCAATAACAGGCAATCGAAACGTAGCATCTGCGCAAAAATGGTACAGTTAAAAATGTCAGCTCGAAACGCAAAAAAATAAGCTATCACTGAGTCATAGATACCGAAAAATGAGAACGCTTTGGGTTTTGGAAAATGGCGCAAAATGTGCGCCACTTTTTTGGACAAACTTGTGAATTTATTTTAACCCCTTAGATACAAGTAAATCTATACAAGTTTGGTGTCTACAAACTCGCACTGACCTCAGGCATCACAGCATCACATCAGTTTTAGACTATGTGCACACGTTGCGTAATTGCGTGCAGTTAGGCTGCGTATTACACTGCAGCGTAACTGCATACGTCCTGCGTCCCCGACACAATCTATGAAGATTTTGCATAATCCATGCGCATGTCGCGTTTTAGAACGCAGCGATTTGCATGGTGCCAAATCGCTGCGCTCTAAAAAGCAACATGTTACTTCTTTTGTCCGTTCTGGATGCTTTCTCCACTCTGTCTATGGGAAAGACAGCATCCAGAGCGCACAAATTCTGCATGAATTCTGCAGTCAGCAAACTTTCAGAACGCAGCTTTTCAGCTGCGTTCTGAGACGCACATGCAGTGACTTGTACGCGGCAGTGCAGAACGCACACGTGGGCACATACCCTTACCCTATAGTGAACATGGTGAATAAAATATCTCAAAAACTATTATGTGACCACACTTTGTTTTGCAGTTTTCCAGTACACTATATGGTGAAGCTTATGGTTTTGTTTAAAACTACAACTCGTCCTGCAAAAAACAAGCCCATAGGGCTCGTGCGCACACTGCGTGCTCACCAGTGTAGAAAAAAGCTAACCCTCTGGCAGACTTGACACTGCGTTTTGACAAAAAGAATGCATCCAAAACGCATGTATTTTGGATGCATTTAGCATGGATTTTGGATGCATTTTTGTCAGTGCGGTCCCCCGGCAATTCAGCTATGCTTCATGCCCACTGATGAGAAATTCTGAGGAGGGAAAAGGCGCAAGAAATAGGGTCTTACCCGGTATATGGGTTTAGGCGAAAAAAGAGAAATGAATACACTCACCTGATCAGGTTGTGCCAGTCACAACCCCTGTGCAGACATATGTGAGTGCTGGAGTGGTTAAGCAGCGGCCCCGTTGGAAAGAGAGCTATAAATGTTCAGAGTAAAAAAGACGGGTTTTTTTACCGCGCTATAAACCACAAAGGGTGTTATAAAAATGAAAATTCTTTTATTGAAACATTCCTACGCGTTTCAGAGGCATGCACGCCTCCTTCTTCAGGGAAAAATGTCATCCTACGCGTTTCAGAGGCATGCACGCCTCCTTCTTCAGGGAGAAATGTCATGCCCACTGATAGCAGACACAGACTGAGCCGGGCGATGAGATTGAACTCGGATGAACTTCACCCGACTTCATTGTCATCCCGCGGCTCTGTCTCTGTGTGCTGTCATGAACTTAGATGAACCTCTAAGGTCAGAGACAGAACACAGGAGTACGCAGCAGTGACATCAGAGCTTCACCCTATTTCACTGACATTGCGCGGCTCTCTCTGTGTCGCAGCTTGATTTGCGGTCACACGTGAAGAACTCACCTGTGACCGCAAATCCCCTGAGTGACTGAAGTGAGTCGCGCGATCAGCGGTGCCGTCACTCAGGTGATCGACGGCCAGGTGGAGTCCTCCACCTGAGAGCTGTGGCCGCGGGTCACCTGAATGACGTCACCACTGATTGCGCGGCTCACTTCAGTTGCTGCGTGGAGCTGACAGACCGACGGTGTTCTACGGTCGCTCCTGTCAGCTTCATGTAGCAGAGCTGGATGCGTAGCGGGACCTCGTGAGAATTACGCCAGACCTGGAGGGGTATTTGGGGATTTTAATAAAGTGGTGGAAGAGGGTGGGTTTTTTTTGTCTTTTATTCCAAATAAAGTATTTTTTCGGGTGTGTGTGTTTACTTACTTTCACTTACAGGTTAATCATTGGGGGTGTCTCATAGACTCCCACCATGACTAAGCTAGGACTTAGTGGCAGCTATGGGCTGCCATTAACTCCTTCTTACCCCAATTGCCAACGCACCAGCGCAATTCGGGATAAGCCGGGTAGAGTCCTGGAACTGTCACATATAATGGATGCGGCTATTCCGGGCAGCTGCTGGCTGATATCTTTAGGATGGGGGGGCTCCCCATAACGAGGCGCTCCCCATCCTGACAATACCAGCCCACAGCTGTGTGGCTTTATCTTGGCTGGGTATCATTTGGGGGGGGGGGGGGACCGCACGTTGTTTTTTTTTTATTTTTTTATTTTACTGCACGATATAGACATGCCCACCGGCGGCTGTGATTGATTGCAGTGAGATAGCTGTCACTGCGTGGAGGCGTGTCTGACTGCAAACCATCATAGGCGCCGGTGGGCTGAGGAAGCAGGGAGTGCGAGATGGAATAATGAGCGGCCGACATTTTCAAAAGAGGAGAAGCCGCCACAGTGGGAACGCCGTGCAGTGCAGCGCCGGTGATCGGGGATCGGTGAGTTTGAGAGAGGGGGGAGAGGGAGAGACCGAAAGACCTGTGTTTGTTATGTCAAATAACCATGCATCGCAACAAAAATGCAGTGTAAACGCACTGCTTAGCATTTTGGTAGGGTTTTTCAACAACTCATTGATTTCAATGGGCGTAGAACGCTGCCAAAACGGACCAAAGAATTGACATGCTGCTTTTTTAAGTGCAGAGATTTTGTCAAATTTTTGACAATCAAAACGCTGCGTTTAAAAAAAGCATCATGCGCAGAGAATTTGCATGATTCTCATAGACTTTGCTGGGGAAGCAGAACACATGCATTTTGACAATGTGACGCTGCAGCTTAAAACGCTGCAGAAACGCAAAAAAAACAACGCAACGTGCGCACAAGCCAATATATGGCAAGATTGACGGAAAAATAAAAAAGCTACAGTTCTCGGAAGAAAGAATGCAAAATGCCCAGGGGCTGAAGGGGTTAAATGCAGAAAAAATGCAGGAAAATAGACAACGTGCGCACACAGCCTAAAATACATACAGAAAACACATTTTATAGAGAATAAAGATAGTGTTTAATACTAAAAACAGTAAGAAATGAATATAAAATGAATATAAAAGAAATATTTAATATAAAACACTAATGTAAAGAATAAATACATTTTATCTTACATTACTTACATACATTTTGAAACTGATGAGCGGGGTGATACATAATGCCACACAGCCGGAGAACGCATGGATCTTCCTTTGTTGTCTCAAACTGAGCAGCGTAGTCTCATGGCCATGCAGACAAAAAGAAACGAAAACCGAAGGAAATTTTTAGTGCAAAAAATCTACGATAATCGATCTCAACGAATACCGAGGTACCACTGTGCTTGATTTTCTAAATCAGTCTATTTGAAGATTTTGCAGTTATCCCAGAGCATGGATCGCTGGGGCTGCTCTAAAGTAGGCCGAGTCCTCAATCCGCTACTAGGCTACAGCCTTTATTTCAGAAATGAGGGTCATTAGAGCACTCATTCTCACACTGAGGACCGTAGCCTTAGGGGTACTTTGCACGCTGCGACATCGCAAGCCTATGCTGCGATGCCGAGCGCGATAGTACCCGCCCCCCGAGCAGCGATTTCCTTGTGATAGCTGCCGTAGCGAACATTATCGCTACGGCAGCTTCACATGGACTCACCTGTCCTGCGACCGTCGCTCTGGCCGGCGACCCGCCTCCTTGTTAAGGGGGCGGGTCGTGCGGCGTCATAGCGACGTCACACGCCAGGCGGCCAATCGGAGGGGCGGAGATGAGTGGGATGTAAACATCCCGCCCATCTCCTTCCTTCCGCATATCCTACGGAAGCCGCAGTGACGCCGGTAGGAGATGTTCCTCGCTCCTGCGGCTTTACACACAGCGATGTGCGCTGCCACAGGAGCGAGGAACAACATCGGACTGTCGCGTCAGCGTAATTATGGATTACGCCGACGCTGCACCGATGATACGATTCCGACGCTTTTGCGCTCGTTAATCGTATCATCGAGCCTTTACACACTACGATGTCGCATGCGATGCCGGAAGTGCGTCATTTTTAATTTGACCCCACCGACATCGCACCTGCGATGTCGTAGTGTGCAAAGCCCGCCTTAAAGACAGGACATTGCTTAGATTAGTGCGGTTTGTGTAGTCTGAGCTAATAGCAAAATCTAGTTACATAGAAAATCAATTATACAGCAAAGTTTTGCACTGGAACTGTTTTTCTTTTGTAACTGACCCTTACAAAAAGTTAACAAATTGCTAGAAAGTGGACCAGTTCTATTACAAAAAAGTAAAAAAAATTAAAGTGAAATTGCTGCTTTTTTTTTTTAAACACCATTTCCACTTGTTTGGTAAAATAAATGATGTCGTGCAAAAATAACAAGCCCTCTTGCTTCTAATATGAAAAGGTTATGAGAGGAAAAAACTAAATAACAATATCCTGGATAAAAGCTTTATGTCTGCCTCATTGCAACCTCCAGCTCAGGGATTTTTACACCACAAATGACCATTCCATATAGTGTAAAGGGGGCTTTACACACTACGACATCGCTAATGCTAAGTCGTTGGGGTCACGGAATTCGTGACGCACATCCGGCCGCATTAGCGATGCCGTTGCGTGTGACACCGATGAGCGATTTTGCATCGTTGCAAAAACGTGCAAAATCGCTAATCGGCGACATGGGGGTCCATTCTCAAAAATCGTTACTGCAGCAGTAACGAAGTTGTTCCTGGTTCCTGCGGCAGCACACATCGCTGCGTGTGACACCGCAGGAACGAGGAATCTCCCCTTACCTGCCTCCCGGCTGCTATGCAGAAGGAAGGAGGTGGGCGGGATGTTACGTCCTGCTCATCTCCACCCCTCTGCTGCTATTGGGCGGCGGTCCAGTGACGCTTCAGTGACGTCGCTGTGACGCCGCACGGACCGCCCCCTTAGAAAGGAGGCGGTTTGCCGATCACAGCGACGTCGCCGGACAGGTAAATATGTGTGACGGCTCTGGGCGATGTTGTGCGGCACGGGCAGCGATTTGCCCGTGTCGCACAACAGATGGGGGCGGGTACCCACACTAGCGATATCGGGACCGATATCGCAGTGTGTAAAGTAGCCTTTAGGCTACTTTCACACATCCAGTTTTTGCCGTCAGGCACAAACCGGTGTGTGCCTGATGCAACGGATTCGGCACAGTGTGTGTAAAACTGATGCGACGGATCCGGGAACAAAAACGGATCCGTTGTAGTAGTTTGTACCGAGAATCCAGCTGTGGCCGTGGGTAACCTGAGTGACATCACCGCTGACAGCGCGACTCACTTCAGTTGCTGCGTGGAGCTCACAGAGAGCGGCGGTGTTCTACCGCCGCTCCTGTCAGCTTCTGATGTAGCAGAGCTGAAATCGTCGCGGGACCTCGTGTGCATTATGTCAGACCTGGAGGGGTATTTGGGGATTTTAAAGGGAACCTGTCATCAGAAATTTTGCTTTAAACCTAAAAGTTTCCCCCTCTGCAGCTCCTGGGCTGCATTCTAGCAAGGTTCCTGTACTTTTTGTTGCCCCTTTTAAACCAAATTAAATACTTTATAAACTTGTACCTTTTGCTATGTACATTTTGTAAATCGTCCATGGGGGCGGGCTCTCTCCTGACCGTTGCTGTTCCTCCAGCAGATTTACGCCGCCCCCAACGCTGAATTTCATATCTCAGGACGCCGCCCCTGGGCGCCCGTGGTCCCGCGCATGCGCTGTGCGACTGTAGCGGGACTGTGCACTGTGTGCACGTGTGACCACTGGTGACGTTTTGCGCAGGCACGAGGTTATGGGCGGCGCTGTGAGTGTCATCAGCAAGTGCCGCCCATAACCTCGTGACCGCACTTTCCCCTCTTCCTCCAGCGTTCTGCGCAAGCGCTTGCTGGCCAGATGACCCGACGTCACCTCTTTCCCATCTTGCCCTGCTGCAGGGTAAGATGGGAAGGAGGTGACGTCAGGTCATTTGGCCGGCGAGCGCTTGCGCAGAACGCTGGAGGCAGTGGGGGACAGCGCGTCCACGAGATTATGGGCGGGCACTTGCGATGCAATCACAGCGCCGCCCATAATCTCGTGCTTGTGACACACGTCACCAGCGATCCTGGCGTGGGCAGCACCTCGGGCGCAGTGGGCGGCGTCCTGATGGATGAAATGGAGCATGGGGGGACGGCGTCAATGTGCTGGAGGAACAGCAACGGTCAGCAGAGAGCCTGCCCCCATTGACGATTTACAAAATTTACATAGCAAAAGGTACAAGTTTATAAAGTATTTAATTTGGCTTAAAAGGGGCCACAAAAAGTACAGGAACCTTGCTAGAATGCAGCCCAGGAGCTACAGAGGGGGAAACTTTTAGGTTTCAAGCTAAATTTCTGATGACAGGTTCCCTTTAATAAAGTGTTGAAAGAGGGTGTTTTTTTGCCTTTTATTTCAAATAAAGGATTTTTCGGTGTTTGTGTTTATTTACTTTCACTACGGATTAATCATGGAAGGTGTCTCATAGACGCCTGCCATGATTAACCTAGGACTTAGTGGCAGCTACGGGCTACCATTAACTCCTTATTACCCTGATTACCACTGCACCAGGGCAATTCGGGATGAGGCGGGTAGAGTCCCGGGACTGTCGCATTTAATGGATGTGGCAATTCCGGGCGGCTGCTGGCTGATATTTTTAGGCTGGGGGGCTCCCCATCCTAAGAATACCAGCCTTCAGCCGTGTAGTTTTACCTTGGCTAGTATCAAAATTGGGGGGACCACACGCCGTTTTTTTTTTAAAAATTTTTTATTTATATATTTTACTGCAAGATTTAGACCCGCCCACCGGCGGCTGTGATTGGTTGCAGTGAGACAGCTGTCACTCAGCATGGGGGCGGGTCTGACTGCAACCAATCATAGGTGCCGGTGGGCGGAGGAAGCAGTTAATACGAGATGGAATAATGAGCATCCGGCATTTTCAAAGCAGGCTAAGCCGTGCGAGCTTTGTGACAGCTGTGCAGCACCGCGCCAGTGATCAGTGAGTATGAGAGAGGGGGAGACCGACTGACAGAGAAAACCTACATCGACAGAGAGAGACCGACATCGACAGAGTGAGACCGACAGAGAGAGACAGGGATTTTCTAACCAGAAAGAAATTTACACATCATGCATTTTTTGCCGCATTACGACGGATCCGGAACCCATAGGCTTTCATTTTACAACACGGCGCCGGATTCGGCATGGTGCAATTTTTTGCTGGTCACAAAAAACGTTCCCTTGTGCGTCCTTTCCAGCAGCTGGACCCAAATAAAACGCAAGGGCATCAGGCACAATCCGGCACTAATACAATTACATGAGGATAAAAACGCATCTTTAGCCGGATCCTTTTTATCTGGTATTCGCTGGATTGTGCCTGACGGCAAAAGCCGAATGTGTGAAAGCAGCCTTAGTGAAAGCAATGTGTGATACACAAGTATTGGTGCTCACCTCTAAATCATTGCATTCAGGTTATTCATATGGTCCCATTGCCACATGTATAGAAAGTCTAGTCCCTAACAATGCAGCTGGTCTATTTGTGAAAGAATAACAAATTCTAAAGAGCTTACAGAATTCAGCATGGTTATGTAATATGCTGTCACAAGTCATTTCATGAAGGGCAAATCTGACCTGGTTTGATGTGAAACAACTTGACTGGGTCTCAGAGTCCTAACCTCAGCCCCATCAAACTCCTTTTGGCCTGAACTAGAGATTACAAACCAGGTCCTCTCAATCAACGTCAGTGGTTGACCTGATAATTGGACAAAATCTGCATACAAATACCTGAAAATTAGAAAACCTTCGAAAAGAGTGTAATCTGCAATATCTGCGAAGTGAGACCAACTCCATATTAATGACCATGGATTTAGAATGGGATGTCATAAAAGCTCCTTCGGATGTAATGTGTGGGCAGCACAATACTTTTATTCTTATAATGTGTAATAGGTTCTGCTTCTTCCAATGGTGAAAGCTGGAGTTTGCTCCTATGCTGATGTGTATATCTGATATTTGCATGAGATTTCTAATCAATCGGTTTGGTATATATTTCAGAAGCATCAAAAATCAAGAAGGCTGAGAAGGCTAAAAAGGCCATTCAAAATAGGATTCATGCCTTTAGGAATCCAAGGTAAGCTCTAAATATGGCTGTCATTTTGGTACTTTTACATTGTATTGTATTCTATTGCCCAGTCTGTGGTGTAACTCTTACCTCTGGAGTTCTATTATTTGTTACTGTAAAATCTACAGATACCTAAACTCATACGGGTTCTCGGGTTATCTGAAAATACCAGGTTTTTACCCAATCTTCATCTCTTTCAGTAATAGAAAGTAATGGAGAATCTATTTTTTTCAAAAAGCTGTGTGTTTACCAGAATTTCTATTTTGGATCTCTCAACTTTCTCTTTTCCAATCATATCATTTATAATATCGCTGGACCAATCACCTCTTATCTCTATGTTACAGTATAATACATCTGAGAGCCTTCCCATGTACCTGGACTATTCTGTACAGATTCTCCTTGTAATTGTGTAAATATAGTGTTAGGTCCTGTATTAGCATGTAATATTATGTCCGTGTCATGTATGACATGTAATTCAATGGAACATTTCGTTCCGTATCTCATGCAAATGTTTCCTGGAATTTCTATAGAATTTTTCTGGGATGTCTTCTAGTAGGTTCTGTGTCTCCAATCCTCTTGGGTTCCGTGAATTTTGAACTTCTTTGGTCTGCTTATTTACGTCATTTGTGATTGTTCCTTGATGTAACTTGTCCTCCGTGTAGATAACAATTGAAACAACGCAAAGTAGCAGGAAAGTAATTCCCATCACAAAAGCTTTTCTTGGGAAATCTTTCTTTTCCTGGAAGGTTTGATGTCATGTTGACTTTATCAAGGACTTGGTATTCCATATTCCAGCTTTTATTGGAATCCATTTCTTTCTGGAAAGAAATGCAGTATCATTATTTTGTTATAAACGATTTCATTACTCACACTTTGTTTTCTGCAAGTATCATAACTTGTCCCATAATTTCATTGATTTCAAAGAGACCTTCACAATTACACTGCTATGGTCCACGTTTTCTGAATGTTTTAATCATCACTAGAGCATCTTTCTTGAATTTGGATTCATATGGTGGCCGAATCTACTGTATTCATAATGCTGCATATGGCAGAATAGTTTTTAGGTTTTCCTGTAACAATTGTAACCATTTTGACCTTGCAATAGCATCTTTTTGAGGAGTGGATAAAAATGGATCGTAGAAAAAAGAGAATTGTGGACTCGCACAAATCTAGTTCATCCTTGGCTGCAATTTCCAGATACCTAAAGGTGCTTTGTTTATCTGTACAAACAATTATATACAAGTAAAAACAAGTTGGGAATATTCAGCCATCATACTGCTCATAAAAGAGATGGGTTTTGTGTACCAGAGATGAATATGCTTTGGTCAGACACGTGCATATCAACCCAAGAACAAAAGCAAAAGATCTTGTGAAGATGTTGGCGGAAGCTGGTAAGATTGTGTCACTATTCACAGTGAAACGAGTACTGTATCAACATAGGCTGAAAGGCCACTCTGCCAGGAAGAAGCCATTACTCCAAAAGAAACATAAAAAAGCCAAATTAATGTTTGCAAATGCACTCAGGAACAAAACCTTAAATTTTGGAGACATGTCCCGTGGTCTGATGAAACTAAAATGGAACTGTGTAGCCATAATGATGATTGTTACATTTGGAGGAAAAAAAGCTTTGAAGCCTAAGAACACCATCCCAACTGTGAAACATGGGGGTGGCAGCATCATGTCTTGGGATTGTTTTGCTGCAGGATGGACTGGGGCACTTCACAAAATAGATGGCATCATGAGGAAAGACAATTATGTGGCAATACTAAAGCAACATCTCAAGACATCAGGAACGTAAAGCTTGGGCGGAAATGAGTCTTCCAAATGGAAAATGACCCGAACATACTGCCAAACTGGTTACCAAGTGGCTAAGGATAACAAAGTCAAATCCCTGATTGCTGATATATGTAAAGAGCTATGGAATTAATAGCGCTATAAAAGTGAATAAATATTATAATTATTATCTCAATCCTATTAAATTTATGGACAAAGCTGAAAAGACCAGTGTGAGCAAGGCGACCTACAAACATGGCTCATTTACACCAGTTCTGTCAGGAGGAATGAGCCCTAATTCCTACCAACTATTGTGAGAAGCCTGTTGAAGGAGATCCAAAACGTCTGACCCAAGTTAAACAGTTTAAGGACAATTCTATCAAATTCTAATGAAATGGTGGGAAACATTTGACTTTGCAGAAAGTAATAAAATGCATTAAAACATTCCCTCATTATTTTGGCATTTGGCAAATATAAATAAGTCGGTTCCTAATTGCCCTAAAACAGGAAAGGTTTATTCTGTTTTCATGTCAGATAGTGAGAAAAACATGCAAATGTATCTTTATTTAGTGGGTAGAAACTTCTGGTTTCAATTGTATGAGGGAGTCGTGGAGTCTGAGTTGCAGGTTTTGCTTTCCGACTTTACAGGACTCCACAGCCCTGGGGATAATGGGTTATGGCAGCTCACAGCTGCCACTAAGCTCTAGATTTGTAGTGGGGAGGGTCCATGAGACCCCCCCCATTACTAATCTGGAAGTGAAAAAAATAAAATACACCGAAAAAATGCTTTATTTGAAATAAGTCAACAAAATTTGCTAAAGTGCCAGTGAATAAATAATTATATCATGAGCTAAAATAAATTATTGCACTAAAATATTATAGAAACTATGAATAGAAGGTATGGTACCATAAATCAAAACAAAAAAATAAAGTGCTATATAAAAAATAGATCAGAAATAAATAAATCGTTTATAAATAAATAAATTATTGCACTGGGCAAAAATGTTCTATATTTACTGCCAAAAAAATAAAGGGCAAATTACAATATGTCTGGTGAAATTACTGATACTGTAGTGTTCAGACTGGCAATGAAAAAGTAATAGTATGTAAATGGGAAAAGCCAAGCCAGCTGAACACACAATATCCGAAGTGCAGTTACCTAAATAGGTAAATAAACTTTACGTGTCCTAAAGGCCCAGTCACACACAATGACTTACCGGCGATCCTGACAACAATACGACCTGATGAGGATCGCTGGTAGGTCGCTGGTGATATGTTACACAGTCAGGCCTTACCAACGACGCAGTAATGATACAGGTCGCAGTAGCGACCTGTATAACGATATCGGTGGTCATTGGGAACCTGTCATACAGCGTCAAACACAGTGATGTGTCCTGCCCAGCACGACATTGCCTTTGAAGAAAATGGTCCGGACCATTCAGCAACGACTAGTGATCTCACAGCAGGAGCCTGATCGCTGGTAGGTGTCACACATAACGAAATCGCTGGCGAGACTGCAACAATCTCCTTACGCTGGTTTCACATCAGCGTTTTCCTGCCGCACTCGCAGATCCGGCACAAGGACAGTACAGTACATTAAAGTTCACTGGCAAGCTCCGGGCACATGCGGTTATGTGACAGCATGTGACCGGGGCTTGCCGCACTGTCTGTGAACTGTATTGTACTGTACTGCCCTTATGCCGGATCCGGCAGTGCAGCAGAATACCGCTGATGTGTTTGTGCCCTTAGCGATCTCGTTGTGTGTGACGGGGCCTTAAGTTAGTGAGGCCACGAAATGTGTGTTGAGACAGCTGGACCACACGGGGATCATTAATATTCATCCATTGTAAGTGTGTTAACTGCTTGCCTTGCATCTCAGCCCATACTGTCATCTTTTATTTAAGGTACCGTCACACTAAGCGACGCTCCAGTGATCCCACCAGCAACCTGACCTGGCAGGGATTGCTGGAGCGTCGCTACACGGGTTGCTGGTGAGCTGTCAAACAGGCAGATCTCACCAGCAACCAGTGACCAGCCCCCAGCCAGCAGCGACGCGTGGAAGCGATGCTGCGCTTGGTAACTACGGTAAATATCGGGTAACCAACCCGATATTTACCTTGGTTACCAGCGCACACCGCTTAGCGCTGGCTCCCTTAACTCCTAGCCAGAGTACACATCGGGTTAATTACCCGATGTGTAGTCTGGCTATGTGTGCAGGGAGCAGTGAACCGGCACTGACAGCGCGAGAGCGGCGGACGCTGGTAATGAAGGTAAATATCGGGTAACCAAGGAAAGGGCTTTTTGGTTACCCGATATTTACCTTTGTTACCAGCGTCCGCAGAAGCCTGCTCACTGCACATTCAGTTGTTGTTCTCTCGCTGTGACACACAGCGATGCGGGCTTCACAGTGGGAGAGCAACAACTAAAAAATGGTCCAGGACATTCAGCAACAACCAGCGACCTCACAGCAGGGGCCAGGATGTTGCTGGATGTCACACACAGTGACATCACTAGCAACATCGCTGCTACGTCACAAAAGTCGTGCCTCAGCAGCGATGTTGATAGCGATGTTGCTTAGTGAGACGTGGCCTTTAGGCTTATCTTAAGTTTATTTAACTATTTAGTTATCTGCACTTTGAATATTGTGTGTGTTCAGCTGGTTTTGCTTTGTCCATTTACATACTATTACTTTTTCATTGCCAGTCTGAACACCACAATATCAGCCATTTCACCACAAATATTACGATCTGCACTTTATATGTTTGCAGCAAATATATAACATTTTTTCCCAGTGCAACAATTTATTTATTTATAAACTATATATTTATATCTGAGCTATTTTTTATATAACACTTTATTTTTTTGTTTTGATTTATGGTACCATACCCTCTATTCATAGTTTATATAAAAAGGATATTTTAGTGCAATCATTTATTTTAGCTCAAGATTATTTAGTCACTGGCACTTTAGCTAACTTTGCACATCTTTTGACCACTTTTGTCTGTTTTTTCTATATATTTATTTGTCTAGTGATTTGACTTATTTATCCGTATCTTTGCAGGATTTTTGAATTTTGATCCCTTTGTCCGGTCCCTTTACCTGTTTCACCATAAGCAATTTTTATGTGATTGTATGGTTTTATTTGTGTGTAAATAAAAATGTAATTATTTTAGGCCTTATACTGTTGTTTTGTTATTTGAAAGAAGATACAAAAAAACCCCACTGTCTTTCACCACTTTATTAACTCTCAAAAGACCCAGGTTCGATGTAATCCACAAAAGGTTCCATGACTTCCAGCTCTGCTACATCTGAACATGACCGCATGCTATAACTAAAACCTCAGGGATCAGCTTTGTTGTTACTCCGGTTATTTGCGGTCACAGCTGGAGGTTTCACATGGCCCTTCACATGTGACTGCAGGTAACCTGACCTCAGGGGACCTCAATGACCTCAGCTCAGGTGAAGTCACTAAGTTTACAGACCTGAATCTCCTGGCAGAAAACTGCATATTTTTGCCAAGATTTGCAGATTTGATGCAGGAATGTTATCTAGAAATTTCAGCAGCAACTATGCACCCTGAGGTGAGGTCATTGAATTCATTGAGGTCATGTTACCTACAGTCACAGGTGGAGGGCCAGGGTAATCTCCACATGAGACCACAACTAACCTAAGTGACGTCACCACTTACCCCTGTGGCTCATTCTCTGCATGAAGTTACAGTGTGTGGTCATGTTCTATCGCCCCACATTGTCAGTTCAGATATAGTTGAACTTGAATCTGGAAGAGCATATTTACATAAAAGTGATAAAAGATGATTTAGCCACAACAAGGCACCTGATATGAGACATACAAGTATGACCTTTTTCAGCATTCTATAACCTGTATGTCCATATTAATAGTTTAGATAAATTAAAAGTGGTGATAGATTTCCTTTAATATTGAGCAGAATTAAGTATGCTGACTTCCCCCTTTAAACAGTATAAGACCACACACAACCCCCTCATATCCAGTATGAACCTTTGCATAGCTCCCTACATACAGGATGAGCCTACAGACAACCCCCCTCTATACATGTCAAAAACATCTGAACAGTAAATAGGTGGGGAACATAAATAATGGCTTAAAAAGTGGACCACAATTAACCCCACATAGGGGTTATAATATGCAAATATCTGGTAGAGATCCAACTAGTATATAGACCTTTAGTTGAGAAAGAGAGTTAAAGAACTACCTCAGTGAAAATCAATATATAGTTTTTTCTAATGAACTAATCATAAAAACACCAATAACATATATCATGAAAACACAAGAGCTGGTGAGATTACAAAAAGGAGGAGGCCACCAGAACGCTTACAATAAAGTAATAGGGAGATGGGTATAGAGTGTCTATGCAGGTTAGCAGCCACAGTGTTTACATATAATGGGGGTGTCTGGTCCACAAAAAAGTGCTCATGTGCATTAGCAGCAAGATTGAAAGCAGCACAAAATATAGAGCTATCAGTAACCACCCCTCATAAAGTGCAAATGCATAGTAAACAAACAGTAAATTCTCTCAAAGTGGAGAGACACCCATGATACTGGAGGTGCACCTCCTCGGTGACTAGGAGGATCGCATTCTCTCTCCATATAATATTACATGGAGGCTGCGATCCTCCCTATGTTCTGTAAACATCCATGCTTTACACAAGAATGAGATAAACGCACGTTTAGTTTAATGTCTCCATGGTCTTCTTTTCTTGTTGCAAGTCTGCCTCATACCTGATCCATGCACTGCCTTGGAATAGCTTCCATCCATTGACTAACAGTGAGGTAAAATAACTTTCTTTAGAAACGTTGTTAAAACAGTATTAACCTGCACATAGCCTCCTAAACACAGTATGACATACACTGAAGAAGGGTGTTCCCCTTTGAAACATGTCGGAAATGAAAGTGTCAGGCACCCGTAGCTCCACAAGTGACGCCAGCTTTTGTACTTTCGTTTTCAGCACAACCCCCTCTCCAGTGAATGGCACGTCAACGGGGATAAGCCCCAGCAGTAGGGCACTGGATGTACCTGACAGTCCTCTTGAGGAACCTGAAACTGGGCCACCTGCAAACAGGTAAGTGATCCATCACTGACTCCGCGATCATTACATAAGTGTATTAATACTCCCGCCCCCCCCAGTGGACATATCTTCAATGCCACACATACATATGTGCTAGCTCAGGGTTCCCCAACTTCAGTCCTCAAGGCCCACCAACAGTGCATGTTTTCAAGATTTCCTTAACATTGCACTGCTGTTGGAATCATCACCTGGGCAGGTAATTAACTTATCACCTGTGCAATACTAAGGAAATCCCAAAAACCTGCACTGTTGGTGGGCCTTGAGGACTGGAGTTGGGGAACACTGTGCTAGCTAACTGATTCAGTCTCTCTCTATATTTATTTTTAATCAGATACGTTTTTTTTTTGCATTTTAACCATTTACATTACAAACATAGAAAAGGACTGTGTAAGGAGTTACCTAACACAAACATCCCATACCCCCACCCTCCCCGGTCGACAGTGTCACCTACTTGTACCTCCCGAGTGCTTGTCAGGCACCTATAGCTCCACAAGTCAATCAGCTTTTGTACTTTCGTTTTCAGCACAACCCCCTCTCCAGTGAATGGCACGTCAACGGGGAAAAGCCCCAGCAGTAGGGCACTGGATGTACCTGACAGTCCTCTTGAGGAACCTGAATCTGGGCCACCTGCAAACAGGTAAGTGATCCATCACTGACTCCGCGATCATTACATAAGTGTATTAATACTCCCGCCTCCCCAGTGGACATATTTTCAATGCCACACATACATATGTGCTACAAAGACTTTTCAGCTAACGGATTCAGTCTCTATATTTTTTTTTAATCAGATACGGTTTTTTATTGCATTTTAACCATTTACATTACAAACAGAAAAGGACTGTGTAAGGAGTTACCTAACACAGACATCCCATACCCTCACCCTCCCCGGTCGACAGTCTCACCTACTTCTACCTCCCGAGTGCATGTCAGGCACCTGTAGCTCCACAAGTCAATCAGCTTTTGTACTTTCGTTTTCAGCACAACCCCCTCTCCAGTGACTAACACGTCTACGGGGAAAAGGCCCAGGAGTGGGACACTGCTATCAGCCAGTGTAGTTGAGGAACCTGAGAATGGGCCACCTGCAAAGAGGTAAGTGATTCATCACTCACTCCGCGATGATTACATAAGCGTATTAAGACTCCCGCCGTCCCCCCCAGTGGAGATATCTTCAATGCCACACATACATATGTGCTACAAAGACTTTTCAGCTAACAGATATTTTTTTTTTTAATCGGATATATTTTTATTGCATTTTCAACAATTACATTACAAACATAGAAAACCCTTTGCAAGGAGTTACCTCACACAAACATCCCATCCCCCACCCTCTTCGGTCGACAGTCTCACCTACTTGTACCTCCCGACTCTCCTTTCCTTCATAAAGAACCATTCTTCTTCTATATCAGCATCCATTGGCTCTCCCATAGATCTAATAACCCAAACAGCCTGTCTTTGAGAAGTTTAAATTATGTTAATCCTGGGATGTCCAGCCACTTCTTTTAAAATTGTGCCCTTTTACTTTTCTTAAGGTAAAATATTATTCTCCATAAGAATAATAAAATTAACTTTCTGAACAGATTCCTTACTTGTCGGTGCCTTTTCAGACAGCAAATACAAGGCATTAAGATTCTTGGCCACAAATAGCGAACGCGTAACTGCTAATTTTCTTCTTTCTACTAATGTTCTTCCATCCCCACTTCATCCACGTAGCCCAGCACACACACCAAAGGATTCTTGGGTAGCTCCACCTGCGTACAGATTGGATTAAGTTTAATACTATGATCCAGAACCCCTGTAGTCACTTGCACTCCCACAGCATGTGTACAATCCCTGCTTCTACTGTGCACTTAGGGAATTTGGAGTCCGCCCTCACTCCTGCTTTATACATACACACAGGGGTCTTGTAGACTCTATATAAAACATATCTGTGAGAGCCTCTTCATCTCACTAAGAAATACTTTGGTAACATATTGAAAAATGGAATCCAATTTGTCCACTCCAATCTTTCCCAGATCCTCCCCCCACTTCGCATAGGCCCCAATTGGGTGCCTCCCAATAAACATGGCCAGGAGCCCCCCACATATCATTGATATACAGCCTGCAGTACACCTCTGTGTTCCTAATATATCCTCATATGCTTCCAAAGCTGGAAATTAATTACATTACCTTTTCTAAGCATCCCGTTGTATTTCCCAAAAACAATAAAAGGTCGTCCGCATACAGGGCCACTTTCTCTTCCAAACTCCCATATCGACACCCCACTATATCCGGGTCCCTCCGTATCACCGCCGCCAGTGGTTCAATGGCGATGGCAAACAGCAAGCGTGACAGAGGGCACCCCTGTCTCGTATCTTGGTAAAGAGAAAATTCGTCCAACATACTTTCATTCGACCTGATTATAGCTTTAGGGGCTGAGTATAATAATTGTACCCACCGAATATATACGTCACCAAAGGCCAACCGCCGCATTGTGGCCCATAAATACCCCCACTCCTCTCTGTCAAAGCTGTGGCACCATCCAAGGAGAGCATCACCCACCGCCCCTATTTTCTGCCAGTATTTGCATATTTGGTTGCCGTGGATGTGTTGGGCATAAATTCCAACTGGTCTGAATGTATTAAGGATGTAATGACCTTGGTGAGCCTATTCGCAAGCATTTTATTTAGCGAGAAGTTTTACATCTAACGTTAATAGAGTTATCAGTTAATATGATGATAGCAAAGTGGGGTCCTTACCCTCTTTATTGAGTACCACAATTATTGCCTCCTGCATGGATGGTAACAACTCTCCCCCATCCAGACAGAAATTCTAGACCTTAAGCAGCACAGGCAGCAAAACCTCCCTATGTTGCTTATATACTTCAGCAGGAAATCTGTCCACCCCTGGCGCCTTATCATTCGCCATGTCACTCAGGGCTAGTTCCAGTTCTTCCAGATCAAAAGGTTCGTCCAGCTACTCCCTAGATTCTCTTGAGAAGACCAGCACTTGGGCTTTATTCAGGAATTCATCGACCTCCCCACCTCCTGATGCAGCTTAGCAGAATAGAAGTCAGAATAGAATGCCCCCAGCACTTTCAAAATATCAGGATTATCTTTGACTACTGCCCTTTCCACCGACTGTTGGCATGCAATGTATGCCGATTCTCTTTGTGCTGCAGCTTTCCCAGACAATAAATGACCGGCCCACTCACCGTTTTCAAAGGACTGCACGGTTTGAAACATTTTTTTTCACTCCGCTGCCTGTAGAGTAAATTTGGTGATCATTTTTTGAGCCGCCTTCATCCTATCCTGTGCTGCCGCCATTGGGTCCTATATCCGAACACTCTCCGCCTCCCCAAATTCCTGGAATGCAAGCTGATCCTGCCTCTTTGCCTCCAATTTAATTCTAGAGATACCTTATATATATAGTCCCCTAAAATACGCCTTCATAGCTTCCCAAACTGTGCCAATAGATGTCGATCCTTCATTAAACCTAAGATATTCCCGCAAACCCGCTCAAATACCGCCAACTTCTTACACCAACTGCAGACAAAAAGGATTTACTTTCCATAAGAGCCTACCCGAGTTCCGTTGTTCCCTCAGATCCAATTCTACACATAAAGGCGAGTGGTCTGACACCGTTCTAGGGAAGTATTTGGTTCCCACTACCAATCATTGCATTGCTTCATTACCTAAGGCCAAATCTATACGTGAGAGGGATGAAAATGTAGCCGAATACCAGAAGTACTGATACACCCTTTGGGTGGCGAGTCCTCCACAGGTCAATTAGTGCTGTTTCCGTAAGCAAATTACCAAACGGCGTACAGTTTCCTCCCACTTTTCGTGTCTCATGCCTCCCCTTATCCCTGTGAGAGTATGGAATAATATTAAAGTTTCCAATTTTCACAAAGGGAATCCCCGGAAACTCCCTAATTATATTACCAAGCTGTGAATAAATTTACTACAGTATGGCAGAGATATATAGGGATAGAATTAATACAGGTCTAGCGCCGAGCCTACATGAGAAACATACATACCGACCGTCGTTATCTATGATGACCTTCAGATACCCCCTAAAGTAATCCGAATATGTGGAGTGGTAACCCACTCTGAGCCAATTTCTATTTAGTAGATGCAGTCTCTCCGGTACCTGTGTTTCCTGCAAACAAATCAGATCAGATTTTTCTGACCGTAGAAACTGAAATACAGCCTGCCTATTAATGCTAGAGGCAAGGCCCCTAACATTCCAGCTAATTAATTTTATGCGTCACGCCATATTTGCAAGCCGAGAATACAAGCAGCCCCAGAACCCCTTTATGAATCAATGTTTCGGCAACCAAAAAAACGTAATTTTGTTGTTTGGAATTTTTTTCTCGCTACGCCATGTGCCGGTCAGATTAATTGATTTTATATGTTGATAGATCAGGCATTTCTGAACGTGGTGATACTAAATATGTGTGTGGTTTTGTAACTGTTTTATTTTCAATGGGGCCAAAGTGCGGTGATTTGAAATTTTTAATTTTTTTTTTCCATTTATTATTGATTTTGCTAGTCTGATCCACCCGCTCCTGTTAGCCGCATATGTCTGCTGATCAGATCAGCAGACATGTGGAGGGATTACCGCGGGCTCCCGCATAGGACAGACACAACCAAGGACATACCAGTACATCCTTGGTCGTGAAGGGGTTAATACTTTGTAGAGAATCCTGTGCAGGTAATGACTGCCTGAAGTGTGGAAGCCATGAAGGAAACGCTGGGTATACTTCTTGGGGATGCTTTGCTGGCCTTTCCTGGAGCTGCCCTCAATTAAACATTGTTTGTTGTGTTTCTGCCTTAGGCCGGGACCACACAGGGAACGCATGACACTCGGCTCACACTAGCAGCACAACGGGAGCCGAGTGCATTGCGAGTATCACTGCAACTGAGGTCTGATCATGCGATCAGACCTCAGCTGTGGGGGGCAGGCCAATACTAAGGAGGGGCAGGCTGGCTCTGCGGAGGGAAGGGCCGGCGCTGCGGAGGAGAGGGTCGGCACTGCGGAGGAGAGGGCCGGCGCTGAGGAGGAGAGGGCCGGCGCTGAGGAGGAGAGCGCTGGGGCTGAGGAGGGGAGGGGGGCATTTATCTCTCTCTCTTCTCCGTAGCCGGCTTTTGCCATTCTCGCCATGTACTCGTGGTACACTGGTGAACTACGAGTGCAGTGCGATTCTTATCTTTCCCCATAGACTTGAATGGGTGCGAGAGAAACATTGATCGCATTACAATCGCAGCATGCTGCGACTGTTTTCTCGGTCTGATTAAGGCTGAGAAAATAATCGCTCATGGGTGCTGACACTTAGGCTAATATTGGTCCGAGTGGAATGCGATGTTTTATCGCATTCCACTCGCTCCGATTTTTATGCCGTGTGTCTTAGGCCTTAACCTCTTAATGACTGAGCCAATTTTGCAATTTTCAAACTTTGAATTTTTACGCCTTAAAACCTGAGATTTATATCACACAAAATAGTTAATAAATAACATTTCCCATTTGTCTACTTTACATCAGCACCATTGTTGAAAAAATCTTGTATTATTTTATTATTTTTTTTTGTTAGGAAGTCAGAAGGGTTAAATGTTTATCAGCAATTTCTCTTTTTTGTAATAAAATGTACAAAAGCATGTTTTTAGGGCCCTCATCACCTTTGAAGTGACTTAAGTCACATTTAGGCCCTGTGCGCACTGGAAAACGGAATTTTCTTAAGAAAATTCCGCAGGGTCTGAAAGATTACCGCACCTATGGTAAAAAAACGCGGCAAACCGCACCCGAAAACCGCATACGGTTTGCTGCGGTTTTACCGCGGTTTTGCCGTGTGCGGGTTGGTACATGTGTTTTATTGCATTTGCATTAAATGCAATAAAGCACATTGAAAAAAAAAAATAATTTCCTTCTGAGATAGATAGTAGATAAATAGATAAATAGGCAAATAGAAGAATAGATAGAGGGTTACACAGATAGCTAGAAGAATAGATAGATAGAGGGATAGACAGATAGAGGACAGATCGCTGCATTTCTACCGAGCGGTAGTGAGTTCACATTACCGGCCGTGGGAAATGCCCTGTGGTTACCTCTGCTGTCTCGCTGCGAGGCTGCATTCAGCGCTGTGTCAGTGTCAGTCGCGGCTGGATGCAAGCATCGCAGGACGTGGATTACGCCGGAGCTGTGTGTTTTGGGGGGTTAATAAAAGGATGAACCAGGAGGCTTATTTGTGTTTTATTTAAAATAAAGGATTTTTCGGGGTGTGTGTTTTTTCACTTTACTTACGGGTTGATCATGTCAGCTGTCTCATAGACGCTGCCATGATCAAGCCTGGACTTAGTGGCTGCGATCCGCCGCCATTAACTCCTTATTACCCTGTCTGCCACCGCATCACCGCAACAGGAAGAGCCGGGGACACTCCAGTACTGTCGCATAATGGATGCGACAGTCCCGGGGCAGCTGCGGCTGATATTCTCGGCTGCGGGAGGGGGGGGCATTAACCCTGGCCCTCGCCCTCCCCAGCCTGAGAATACCGGGCCGCCGCTGTGTGCTTACCTCGGCTAGAAGGTAAATATACGGCGGAGCACACGTGTTTTTTTTTCTATATTTCCGTTTGATCGCTATGTGTATTCTATATGTCTGTGTCTTTGAGGGTGATATGTGTGTGTTGTATGTCTGTGTCTGTGATTTCTGTGTGTGTTTACTCTCTGCTCCGCTTCCTCTTCCTGTCATAATGATATCACTTCCGTGCAAACTGCAGGCAGCGATGTACATTACCGCAGGTAAACCGCGAAATACCGGAAGGAATAATGCAGGAAAACGCAGTGAACCGCGCAGAATATGCTGCCTTCGTTATTCCCTGCAGGATTTCACGATTACATTGCAGTCAATGGAGTGAAATCCCGCAGCAAAACATGCAGCTGTCAAAATCCGCATAGTGCGCACAGCATTTTTTTTTCCCATAGGTTTTGCTGGTGATTCACTGCAGAGATGTTATGAACATTTTCTGCAGCGAAACATGCAGCAAAACCGCAGGAAATCCGCAGCAAAAAATGGTAAGTGCGCACAGGGCATTAGTGTTAGAATGTTTAAACCTAACATTTTAGAAATTATGCTGATGCAAAGTAGATATGTAGTAAATATTACCTAATTATTTTTTTTTTCCTGTCATTCATCAGGAGCCGCACTTGCCTCAATATTAACAATTTTATACTGCGGCGAAGTAATCGACTTCAGATGAAGGAAAGAGTGGAATATAATTATGACGTGAGATATCAAAACGAAATGGCAAAGATTCGTAAAGGTAAGATGTGTTTTGTACATGTTTGTACATATGTTTTTCTGTACCTATTATTAGATTTTGTTCTACATTCTAACACTAGATGGGGTTGTAGTTTTGGCCATAATTTTGAGTTTGAAGGGGAATATTGTAATGCCACTTAAGTATGTGTTTGTATACGCCACCAGACATTTTAACTTGATGGAATCTATAGGGTCAGGGCTCCTTCTGAAGAATATATTAAATTGTACCTTTTAGTATTGTGTCTTCTTAAAGGGAACCTGTCAGGTACAATATGCACCCAGAACCACGAGCAGTTCTGGGTGTATATTGCTAATCCCTGCCTAACCGTCCCTGTATACACTAGCATTGATAAAGAGATCTTTAGAAACAGTATTTCTAAATATCTTTTATGACATGCTAATGAGCGTAGGGACTAGTCGCATGGGTATTAGTTCCTGCGTTCATTCCGCCCTCTTGGCATGTTAGTATGCTAACAAGGGTGTGCTAACATGCTATTCAATGCCCATTGCCCAGCGTCATCATCGTCAGGGACGAGCGTATCTGTGTCCGTTTCACCGCCTCAGACACCGGGCTTTAGGCTATGTTCACACAAGAAAAATGATTTTTCTTAAGAAATTTCTTAAGAAATTTCTTGAGAGTGAAGGATTAGCACACCTGCGTTAAAAAACGCACCAATAACGCAGGTGCGTTTTTGGTGCGTTTTTGATGCGTTTTCGGTGTGTTTTTGGTGTGTTTTCTTTCATGTTGGTCCCTGCGTTTTTTAATGCCTTTACAGCAATAAAGCACATTGAAAATAAAAAAAAAGATAATACAGAGATAGATATATGATAGATAGATAGAGGGATAGATAGATAGATAGATATAGGTATTTAGGGGAATAGATAGATAATAGATAGATAATAGATAGATATTTAGGGGTATAGATAGATAGATTAGATGGATGGATAGATAGATAGATAAATAGACAGACAGATAGATAGATAATATAGAAAGATAGATAATAGATAGATAGATATAGATAGATATTTAGGGGTATAGATAGATAGATAGATAGATAGATAGATAGAGGGATAATAGAGGGATAGATAATAGATATTTAGGGTATAGATAGATAGATAAATGATAGAGGGATAGATAGATAGATAGATAGATAGATAGAGGGATAGATAGATAGATAGAAGGATAGATAGATAGATGGATAATAGATACTTAGGGGTTAGATAGATAGATAAATAATAGATAGATAGAGGGATAGATAGATAATAGATATTTAGGGTATAGATAGATAGATAGATAGATAGATAGATAAATAATAGAGAGATAGATAGATATTTAGAGTATAGATAGATAGATAAATAATAGAGAGATAGATAGATATTTAGAGTATAGATAGATAGATAGATAAATAATAGAGGGATAGATAGATAGAGGGATAGATAGATAGATAGATAGGATAATAGAGGGATAGATAGATAGGATAATAGAGAGATAGATAGATAGGATAGAGGGATAGATAGAGGGATAGATAGAGGGATAGAGGAATAGATAGATAATAGAGGGATAGATATTCCAGCTTTATTTATCATGTTTCCCCCCACACACTGCACTTCTCATGGCCGGTAATGTGTTCACATCAGCGGCCGTGAGAAATGTCCTGTAGTTCCCCGCAGCCTCGCTCAGGAGCCGCATTCAGCACTCGCTCACTGACCCGTGGAGAACTGTCACACGCGGCTGGAGCAGGGCTGGAAGCGCCGGGGGACATCGCTGTGGATTATGTTGGAGCTGTGTCTGGGAGGGGTTAACACAGTGGAGAAAGAGGGGCTTTTTTTCTTTTATTCAAAATAAAGGATTTTTCGGTGTGTGAGTGTTTCTTTACTTTCACTTTCAGATTAGTGACGGCGTGTCATAGACGCTGCGATCACTAATCTTGGACTTAGCGGCAGCTATTAGTTGCCGTTAACTCCATATTACCTGGATTGCCCCAGCATCACGGCATCTGGAGGAGCCGGTAACACGCCGGGACTGCCGCATAATGGATGCGACAGTCCCGGGGCAGCTGCGGCTGATATTCTCGGCTGCGGGAGGGGGCATTAACCCTGTCCCTCGCTCTCCCCAGCCTGAGAATACCGGGCCGCCGCTGTGTGTTTACCCGGCTGGAAGGTAAAAATACAGCGGAGCCCACGCTTTTTTTTTTCTCTTCTCCTTCCTCTTCCTGTCCTAGTGACATCACTTCCCTACAAAACGCAGTGCAGGGAAGTACACTATGTCTTGAAAACGCGAAATAACGCGGGAATAACGCAGGTATAGCGCAGGTATAACGCAGAAATAGCGCACATCACTTGCTACCTGCGTTATACCTGCGCTATTTCATGATTACATTACAGTCAATGGAGTGAAATAACGCAGTTAGCTGCAGAAAAGAAGTGACATGCTCATTCTTTTTCTTAAAAAAATCTACTGAAAGAATTTTCTTAAGAAAAAAACGCAGTGTGCGCACAGCTAATTTTTTTCCCCATAGGTTTTGCTGGGGAATGTCTGCAGAAAGGCTACAAGAATTTCTCAACAAATTTCTGCAGCAAAAACGGACCAAAAACGCAGGTAAAAAACGCAGTGTGTGAACATAGCCTTAGAGTCAGTGTTCATGGATCAGACGTCACTATACATCCAATCATGCGCACTAGACCTCTCTGAAGCCAAGACAAATACACCCAACTTCATAATGCGCGTGACCAGAAGTGCTGGGCATTCAGAGCCATGCGCACTGACCCTAAGCCGGTGTAACGCACACAGGTACGCTCATCACTGACGATGGGTCATGGGTATGGAATAGCACGTTAGTATGCCAGTATGGGCATGCTAACATGCTAAGAGGTCGAAATGAGCACAGGAAATAGCGCCCTTGTGACTAGTCCCTGCGTTCATTAGCATATCTTCATAAAGGGTCTTTTGAAATGCTTTTTCTTATGATCTCTTTTATGTATGTTACTAGATATATGAAATTTTAGGCAAGGATTAGCAATATTCACCCAGAACTGCTTATGGTTCTGAGTGCATATTGCACCTGACAGATTTCCTTTAACCCCTTCACAACCGCAGGACAAGACGGTACGTCTTATTTTAACGTGACTTAACGACCAAGGGATCTATTATTACGTCCTAACAATCACGGGGCACATTGGGCTGTGATCGAGGCCGATGACTTGGCTTATCCGACAGCGGAGTCACTACCCCCGCAGCCAGAGATAGTGCCTGTGCCGTCCCCGTCTGTTTAATTTCCTAATTGCTGCAATCAATACCGATAGCAAAACTTAAAGGATTAGGAGAGGTATCACTCTCCCCCCTAATCAGGACCCCCGTCATGTAATCGCTAGGGCCTAATCGTTGTCATGGTCACACGAGGCAGTCATGACCTGACTACTGGGAGCCTACAGAGAGCCTGAGTGACCATGCCTGCAGCATGATCAGGCACCCTCTCTCAGTGCAGCGCTAACAGCTGTGATGTCCTGCAGCGATTGAGCATTGCAGAACATTGCAGCTGTGACCAGAGCACTGTGGGGTGCTTGTCTCATAAAGGGACTAAGTGAATATAAAAAAAAAGTTAAAGTAGAAATATTGAAAAAAAAAACCAAAACAGAAAATAAAGAACAAACGTGGTGAGAATATATATATATATATATATATATATATATATATATATATTTTATATATATATATCGTACTTCTGAAAACGTCATCTTGCCTGGCAAAAAACAAGCCACCATACTGCTCCTCAGCCAAAAAATAAATAGTTATAGCTCTCAAAATGCAACAATACAAAAACCTCTTTTTTCCTATAAAATTGTTTTTATGGTGCAAAAACAGCAAAATAAGAAAACAAAAAAAAAAAATATATATATATATATATATATATATATACACATACAGTATATATATATATATACACACACATACAGTATATACATATACGTATATATATAAGTCATATGAAAAAGTTTGGGCGCCCCTATTAATGTTAACCTTTTTTCTTTATAACAAATTGGGTTTTTGCAACAGCTATTTCAGTTTCATATATCTAATAACTGATGGACTGAGTAATATTTTTGGATTGAAATGAGGTTTATTGTACTAACAGAAGATGTGCAATCCGCATTTAAACAAAATTTGACCGGTGCAAAAGTATGGGCACCCTTATCAATTTCTTGATTTGAACACTCCTAACTACTTTTTACTGACTTACTAAAGCACTAAATTGGTTTTGTAACCTCATTGAGCTTTGAACTTCCTAGGCAGGTGTATCCAATCATGAGAAAAGGTATTTAAGGTGGCCACTTGCAAGTTGTTCTCCTATTTGCATCTCCTATGAAGAGTGGCATCATGGGCTCCTTAAAACAAATCTCAAATGATCTGAAAACAAAGATTATTCAACATAGTTCAGGGAAAGGATACAAAAAGTTGTCTCAGAGATTTAAACTGTCAGTTTCCACTGTGAGGAACATAGTAAGTGGAAGAACACAGGTACAGTTCTTGTTAAGCCTAGAAGTGGCAGGCCAAGAAAAATATCAGAAAGGCAGAGAAGAAGAATGGTGAGAACAGTCAAGGACAATCCACAGACCACCTCTAAAGACCTGCAGCTTCCTCTTGCTGCAGATGGTGCCAATGTGCATCGGTCAACAATACAGCGCACGTTGCACAAGGAGAAGCTGTATGGGAGAGTGATTGGAAAGAAGCCGTTTCTGCAAGCACGCCACAAACAGAGTCACCTGAGGTATGCAAAAGCACATTTGGACAAGCCAGTTACATTTTGTCAGAAGGTCCTGTGGACTCATGAAACAAAGATTGAGTTGTTTGGTTATTCAAAAAGGCGTTATGCATGGAGGCAAAAAAACACGGCATTCCAAGAAAAGCACTTGCTACCCACAGTAAAATTTGGTGGAGGTTCCATCATGCTTCGGGGCTGTGTGGCCAATGCTGGTACCGAGAATCTTGTTAAAGTTGAGGGTCACATGGATTCAACTCAGTATCAGCAGATTCTTGACAATAATGTGCAAGAATCAGTGACGAAGTTGAAAGTTACGTAGAGGATGGATATTTCAGCAAGACAATGATCCAAAATACCGCTCCAAATCTACTCAGGCATTCATGCAGAGGAACAATTATAATGTTCTGGAATGGCCATCCCAGTCCCCAGACCTGAATATCATTGAACATCTGTGGGATGATTTGAAGCGTGCTGTTCATGCTCGGCGACCATCAAACTTAACTGAACTGGAATTGTTTCGTAAACAGGAATGATCAAATATACCTTAATCCAGTAACTCATTAAAAGCTACAGAAAGCGACTAGAGGCTGTTATTTTTGAAAAAGGAGGATCTACGGAGAGGGTTCTGGCCCAGTCGCGGGGGGATGCAGAGTCTGTGGTCACAAAATGGTCCCACTGGGAGTCTTATTTGGCAAGATCTGGCTCAAACCCATGACATGACCCAAATCCCCTTTTTGATCGGAACCTTTTACCTCCTTACATAAACATGGCGGGCAGGTGAAGGCCCCATGGCACCCTCTTTCGATACTCTTTCTCCCTTTCTGTCTTCTTCCCTTTCTCTTTCCACTTTCTGACCTTTCTTTTTAGGAGTTTCTTTTATGGTAAGTTTCCTTTAGGAGGGTGGGAGACGGGTGGAGGGGGGACTCTGTGCGCCAGGAGCTTCTCTAGATGTTGTAGTGGATAATTGTCACAATAGCGCCTGTGTGCAGTGCCCTCCAGCCCCCTCTCTCCCCTTCTTTCCTTTACCTGTTGGACCTTATGGTCCTGGCTCTCATAGTTGTTATGCAATATGTATCTGTATGACATGACCCGTTTTGTTGTCCTTTTTTTCATGAAAACCAATAAAACACTTAAATTGAAAGGAGGATCTACAAAATATTAATGTCACTTTTATGTTGAGGTGCCCATACTTTTGCACCTGTCAAATTTTGTTTAAATGCGGATTGCACATTTTCTGTCAGTACAATAAACCTCATTTCAATCCAGAAATATTACTCAGTCCATCAGTTATTAGATATATGAAACTGAAATAGCTGTTGCAAAAACCCAATTTGTTATAAAGAAAAAAGGTTAACATTAATAGGGGTGCCCAAACTTTTTCATATGACTGTACATATACACATACACACAGGGTGGGCCATTTATATGGATACACCTAAATAAAAGGGGGATGGTTGGTGGTATCAGCTTCCTTTTTGTGGCTCATTAGTATATGGGGGGGAGAAACTTTTAAGATGAGTGTTGACAATGGGGGCCATTTTGAAGTCAGCCATTTTGGATCCAACTTTATTTTTTCCAATGGGAAGAGTGTCGTGTAACACATCAAACTTGTTAATTTCACGAGAAAATCAATGGTATGCCTGGTTTTAACATAACTTTATTCATTCATTAGTTACTTACAATTTGATGACCATTCATAAAATGTGTTCAAAGTGCTGCCCATTGTGTTGGATTGTCAATGCAACCCTCTTCTCCCACTCTTGACACACTGATAGCAACACCGCAGAAGAAATGCTAGCACAGGCTTCCAGTATCCGTTGTTTCAGATGCTGCACATCTTGTATCTTCATAGCATAGACAATTGCTTTCAGATGATTCCAAAGATAAAAGTCTAAGGGGGTCAGATCAGGAGACCTTGGTGGCCATTCAACTGGCCCACGTTGACCAATCCACTTTCCAGGAAACATGATGATGTTTCCCTGTTTATGCACTGAAAATGGCACTTACCCTGAGTTTTTCCAGCAAGATGGTGCACCACCACAATATGGGTGTCAGGTCCGAGCATTTCTACATGAACAGTTTCCTGGAAAGTGGATTAGTCATCATGGGTCAGTTGAATGGCCACCAAGCTCTCCCGGTCTGACTCCCTTAGACATTTATCTTTGGGGTCATCTGAAGGCAATTGTCTATGATGTGAACATACAAGATGTGCAGCATCTGAAACAACGGATACTGGAAGCCTGTGCTAGTATTTCTTCTGCAGTGTTGAAGAGGGTTGCATTGACAATCCAATACAATGGGTATCACTTTGAACACATTTTATAAGCGGTCATAAATTTGTAAATAACTATTGAATGAATAAAGTTACGTTAAAAGCAAGCACACCATTGTTTTTCTTGTGAAATTCTCAATAGGTTTGCTGTGTTACATGACCCTCTTCCGATTGGAAAAAGTAAAGTTTGATTCAAAATGGCCGACTTCAAAATGGCCACCATGGTCACCACCCATCTTGAAAAGTTTCCCCCCTACCATATACTAATGAGCCACAAAAGGGGAGTTGATATCACCAACCATTCTATATATATATATATATATATACACATATATATATATATTTATATATATATATATATATATATATATATATATATATATATATATATGTGTGTATGTATGTACATATATATATATATATATATATATATACATACATACATACATACATATATATATATATATATATATATATATATATATATATATGTGTATATATATATATATATATATATATATATATATATATATATATATGTGTATATATATATATATATATATATATATATATATACACATATATATATATATATATATATATATATATATAAATGTAGGAGAATTAGGATCCAGCAAAAGGATGAAATTTCACCAGAATTTTGAAAACTTCTTCTTTATTATTCCTTTGAGTCATATAAAAGTATGAGGAACTCCAATCAATTAATAGCACTCGAGCAAGGGACTACATGTTTCAGCACTATGTGCCTTCTTCACGGTCCTACCTATATATCTTCCTGTATATATATATTCATATGGTATCGCTGTAATCATACCAACCTGTAGAGTAAAAGTATCTTGTCAATTTTATAGCATGGTGAACAGCGTAAAATAAACAAAACAAAGTTAAACTATGCCTCAGTTGTTGTTTCTTCTTGATTCTGCCTCACAAAAGTGGAATAGAAAGCGATCAAAAATTATGTGACCAAAAATTGTACCAACAAAAACTCCAACTCATCCCGCAATAAACCCTCACTTGACTGTCGGCAGAAAAAAAAAAAAAAACTAGAGCCTGTGATGCAAAAAACCTTTATTATGTAAAAACTTTTTGAAAAAACCTAAAAAAGCTATAATGGGCTATGTGCGCACACAGCGCTTTTTTGACGCTGCGTTTGTGCGTTTTTAGCTACAAAAACCGCACAAAAATACAAAAAAAACACCTGCAGCAAAAACGCACCAATAAAAAAAAGCATGAGTTTTTACCATGTTTCGGTGCGTTTTTGGCTGCATTTTGCTGCATTGTTGATCACTGCATTTTGCTGCGTTTTTCCAATGCATTGTATTGGCGGAAAACGCAGGAACGAATTGACATGTCCATTTTTTTTTTAGCTCAAAATCGCAGCTAGAAAAAAAGGTTGTGTGCGGACAGCAAAAATGAAAAGTAATAGACTTTGCTGGGGAAACAAAGTCATGCAGTTTTGAGCCCAAAAAACGCACCCGAAAAATGCGCAAATACGCCGTGAAAAATGTTCAGTGCGCACATAGCCTAAACCTTGCTAACGCTGTAATCGTACTGACCAGAGGAATAAAGCCGCCTAAATCACCTATACTGCAAGGTGAACTGCGAAAAAAATAAATAAATAAAGACAATTCTTCAACCGCTATTGTTTTCTTCATTCTGCCTCCAAAAGATTTGCGGTACACCGCGGCTCATATTTATCCTGCACTCCACGCTGAGCATTTGCACCAGGATTACTTGTAAAGGTGCATTCCCATGATCAGGAATAGCAGTATATTGGAGGCAGTGTCTTTTTGCTGCGTCCAAACTGCTGCGTTGTACGGTACAAGCACAGTGGATGAAGTGATAGAAATCCCATGCCCACTTTGCTGCTTTTCTCCGCAGCTTAAACTGACCTGCAGCGCGGCTTCCCTAGATGCAGTATGTAAATTTATGCTGCGGAGACGCGAGTGTCCTCAGCTGGGAAAACAGTCTGCTGCCTCATTAGTGAATAGATCCGTCGCGGGTTTCACCTGAATCACGTATTTTGGAGATGTAGGTGGAAACCCCGATGTAAGTGCTCAGCATAGAGCAAAAGATAAATGTGAACTGATCGAAAATGTTCTGTACCAAACTTGTCATTAAATGACATTCAACTCTACCCACAAACACACAAGTCCCCACTCAGGTCAGTCAACGGCTAATGGAAATATAGGGGGTTTCCATATTATTGGTAGCACAAAAGCTCTCGAAAAACGCTATGGCTCCCCCCTCCTCAAGAAAAGAAATTCAGCTAAATGCACTCCCAATCCAAATGCCCCCTCTCTTCTGAGCCCACCATGTGTCTAAACCACAGTAGCATCCACATGTTTGGCATTATTGTAGTGAGGAGAGACCACTTAAATATACGAGGAGCAGGTTTACAGAAGCACAAGCTGGGCACAATGTACGGGTACTACAATGTACTAGGCACAAGGGCTTATTTGCAATGTTTAAATCTGCAGCATTCACTGTGTTTGACACCATGCGTGTTTTTCCAGGGACAAAATAATCACTGCACCTATAAATGAATTCCCAGAGGGATGTAATTTTGAAAATTTAAAATTTGGTCACTTGAGGGGGATTTCTTCTGTTCTGGCACTTAGGGGCTCTGCAAAAGGAGTCCACAAACTATTCTCGGAAACCCTGTGCTCCAAATATAAAATATTGCTCCTTCCCCTCCAATCCCTGTGGTGCAGCCAAACAGTACTGCACGGTCACGTGTGGAAAATTGCCACGTTATGGAGAAATTATGTAACACATTTTGGGGTCTTTTTTTACCTATTTTCTTTGTTGAAATTGGAAATCGGGGGTTAAAACAACATTTTAGTGGTAAATATTTTTGTTCACTGCCCATTATAGGATAAAATTTTGTGACACCTGTAATATCAATATTATCACTGCACCCCTGGATAAATTCATTGAAGAGTGCAGTTAGTTAAATGGGGTCACTTATGGGGTGTTTCTGCTGTTCTGGCAGCTCAGAGGCTCTGCCAATGTGAATTGGCACACCCACACCATTTCAGCTAAATCTGCACTCCAATACGGCGCTCCTTCACATTTTCTACTGTGCCTCAAAAGTAGTTTTCGACCACATATGGGGTACTGGTGTACCCAGGAGAAATTACACAACAAATTGTATGGTTCATTATTTCCTGTTACCCTAGTGAATTTGACAAATGTGGGGTTAACGCAATATTTTTTGAGGTAAAAATGTATTCTTTTCATTTTCACAGCTCAGTGTTATAAAGTTCTATAAAGCCCCTGGGCGTTGTAGGTACTCACCAACCATTTCTTGAGGGATCAAGTTTCCAAAATAGGTTAACTTGTGGGTGAGTTTGAGTTCCATTGTTTAGGCACCTCACGGGCTCTCAAAACGCGACATGACGTTTGCTAATGATTCCAGCTAATTTTGCAGTCAAATAGTGCTCCTTCCCTTCCAAGCCCTGCCATGCGCCCAAACAATGGATTTCAACCACATATCTGCGAACTGAGGAGAAATTGCACAATAAATGTTATGGTGCATTTTTTCAAACGCGAGATGATGTCCGCTAATGATTGCAGCTAATTTTTGCTTTCAAAAATTCGAATGGCGCTCCTTTCCTTCCGAGCTCTATCATGCACCCAAACAATTGATTTCCACCACATGAGTTATCGGCGTGTACTCGGAACAATTTCCACAATACATTTTATGGTGCATTTTTTCCTGATACCCTTGTGAAAATGGTAAATTTTATGGCTAAAGTAACATTTTTGAGTAAAAAAAGTAAAATTTTCATTTTTTCCTTCCTTTGGTTTCTGTGAAGAGCCTAAAGGGTTAATAAACTTTTGGATGTGGTTTTGAGCAGTTTGAGGGGTGCAATTTTTGTTGTCACTTTTGGGTATTTTTTGTCACCTAAGCCTCCTAAAGTCACATCAAATGTGATGTGGTCCCTAAAAAAAATGGTTTTGTAAATTTTGTTGGAAAAATGAGAAATTATTGATGAACTTTGAACCCTTCTAACTTCCTAACAAAAAAAAATTGCACTGGTGTAAAGTAGACATGTGAGAAATGTTTTTTAGTAACTATTTTGTGTGATATAATCCTCGTATTTCTGGGCATAAAATTTCAATGTTTAAAAATTTTCGAAATTTTCAGAAATAACCGCAAAAAAATATTGTGCCAAATTTACAACTATCATGAAGTACTATATGTCACAAAAAACAATGTCAGAATCACCGGGATCCGTTGAAGAGTTCCAGAATTATGACCTGTGAAAGTGACACTGGTCAGAATCCTACAAAATGGCCGGGTCATGAAGTTGTTTTAGTGCCTGGGAGCGAAGGAGTGAAGTAGAGAATGATTCTCATATGCTTAGTAGTCATTACAGTGTTATGGATGGAACAGCAGGGACAGCTTGGGACAGGGTAGGGCAGTGCTTGAGATTAGCACAAAACTATAGATGGGCGAGTCCTAGACTTCAAATTAAGCTGGGGCCACACGGGGATTACTTCGATCCCCTCGCATGACACTTGGCTCACGCTGGCAGTACAGCAGAGCTGAGTGTCATGCGAGTGTCCCTGCGACTGAGGTCTGTTCATGCGAGCGGACCTCATCTGTGGGGGGCGGGCCAGCGCTGCGGAGGGGCGGGCCGGCACGAAGGGAGGGATTTATCTCCCTCTCTCCTCCATAGCCGGTTATTGCGATTGCAGTCTGTGTACCGCGAGTGCAGTGCGATTTTTCTCTTGCCCCATTGACTTGCATAAGTGCAAGAGAAACCATGATCGCATTACAGTCGCAGCATGCTGCGATTGTTTTCTCGGTCCGATTAGGGCTGAGAAAATAATCGCTCATGTGCGCTGACACATAGGCTAATATTGGTCCGAGTGGAATGCGATGTTTTTCGCACTCCACTCGCACCATTTTTCTTGCCGTGTGTCTTAGGCCTTACATGATAAATAATTATGGGTGAAGACTAAGTGTAACTATATTTCACACTTTCAGTACAGCAGCTGTGCACCTCCATTAACCCCTTCAACCTCAAGCTAGTTTTCACATCCCTGACCAGGTCAATTTTGTTTTCCAATTCTGACCAGTGTTACTTTATGAAGTAACTAGCTGTAGTACCCAGGTGTTGCATGGGACAGTAACTGTCTCTCTGTCTCTCTCCCAGTCTCTGTCTGTCTGTCTGTGTCTGTCTGTCTATGTCTCTTTCTGTCTGTCTCTTTCTGTCTGTCTCTCTCTCTGTCTGTCTCTCTCTCTGTCTCTCTTTCTGTCTGTCTCGCTTTCTGTCTGTCTCGCTTTCTGTCTGTCTCGCTTTCTGTCTGTCTCTGTGTTCCTGTCTCTGTGTGTCTTTCTCTGTGTCTGTTTGTCTGTGTGTCTGTCTCTATCCATGTGTGTCTCTGTTTCTATCCATGTCTGTCTGTCTGTCTCTCTGTTTGACTCTGTATCTGTCTCTATCTCTATCTGTCTCTCTCTAGCTCTGTGTCTAGATGTCTCTTTCCCTGGCTGTGTCCTTCCCAGTCTCTGTCTCTTTCCCCATCTCTGTCTCTTTCCCTGTCTCTTTCCCTGTCAGTCTCTTTCCCTGTCAGATTCTTTCCCTGTCTGTCTCTTTCCCTGTCTGTATCTGTCTGCCTCTTTGACTGTCTGTCTCTTTTCCTGTCTGTGCCTGTCTGCCTCTGTCTGTCTCTTTGATTGTCTGCCTCTCTCTCTGTCTCTCTGTCTCTTTCCGTCTGTCTCTCTTTCCCTGTCTGCCTCTTACTCTGTCTGTGCCTATGTCTCTTTCTCTTTCTGTCTCTCTCTATCCTCTCCCCACCGACATCTTATAACCGCACACATAAGCTTCTTATACTTTGAATGTCCTTTGTTCCTATAGCAACCACTCACAGCTGCTATTAATAACCTATAGCTCGCAGCTCTATTGACTTTAATGGAGGCATGTTTTTTGGAGAGTAAGGCTATGTGCCGACGGGGAAAGTGTCCTACGGATATATCCACAGGACATTCCGCAGAAGCTCCCAGAAAACCGCAACTCAACTTTTGTCTGTTTACATGCTGCAGTTTTATTGCGAAATGTTCTGCGGATATGCTGCGATCATTCTGCATCGGCACTGCATCCTCAATGCAGAACAAGTGCTGCAATGATCGGGGCGTTCATACTTACCTCCATCATGCAGCACTTTACTTTCTGGCTGTCTGTCTGCACATTGCAGGAGAAGGTGGGAGGGCCTGAACTAGCTCCGGCTGTCACATGACCGGAGCTCGTGCAGGTGCCACCCACCTCCTGCTCCTGGCTCCACCACGCTCCTCTGCACTGAAGGAAGGGAGTCCGGTGTCTTTAATCAAGGCAGGTAAGTATGGAACCCTGCAGAAGAATTCGCAGGAATAATTGACATGCTGCAGATTTTTCCGCAGGGAAATACGCATCATTTCCGCTGTGGAAAAAAACACAGCAGGGGCACAGCAATCCCCAAATGCCATAGAAATTGCTGGGGACTCGCGGTACTGCGTATTTTTGAAAAATTCGTGGAATTTCCACGAAAAAATTGCGGCAAATTCCGCAAATTTTCCGCAGCATTGGCACATAGCCTAACTGTAAAGCGCGGGGTTAAATTTTCCCATCAAAACATAGTCTATGACGTTCCCTGAGTCACATGGGGTGTCTGTGCAAAATTTCGTGATTGTAAATGCGACGGTGCGGATTCCTTTAGCGGACATATACACACACTCTCACACACACACACACACTTAGCTTTATTAGATAACTCAGGAATATTTCAATAAATTCCAGGGATTCCGAGATTGCTTTTGGATTTTTTGTGATATTTTGTACTGTATTTCCTGTTACTGGTAAATGATGATGAATGGTAAATGATGGTAAATGATGATGGTAAATGGTCGATATGATTCCTCAGTGATTTTTCCGTTTTTCATTTTTGTTTTTTCCTCTCCTTCCAAGAGCCATACATTTTTTATTTTTACGTCAATATTGCTATACGAGAGCTTTTTTTCTGTGGGACGAGTTCTTTTGAATGAAACCATTAGTTTTATCAAATAGTGTACTGGAAAACAGGAAAAAAAATTCCAAGTGTTGTGAAATTGCAAAAAAAAAAAAGTGCAATTGCACGATTGTTTTGGGGGTCTTTAATTCACCCTGATCACAATAGGTAACACTAAGGTGTCCGTATGATGCCTCTGGTCAGTACGAGTTTGTAGGTACCAAACAAGTATACTTTTACTGTCAGAAATTTCTCCCAAAAAGTAATTGTGTGTTGGTCACCATTTTCTGAGTCCGGTAGCATTCTCATTTTTCGGGATCTGGGGCTCAGTGACAGCTTATTTTATGTCTTGAGCTGAAGTTTTTAATTATACTGTTTTAGGGTAGATGAAATGTTTTGATTGCCTGTTATTTCATTTTAAAAAAATGTTGCAGCAACCCAAAAACGTAATTTTGGCGTTTGGAATTCATATCTCACCACACCGTATACCGATCATATTAAGTGAATTTATTTCTTGATAGATCGGACATTTCTGAACTTGGTGATACCAAATATGTGTATTTTTTTTATTGTTTTATTTTTAATAGGGTGATTCGAACTTTTAGGGTTTTTTTATTTTTTAAAACTTTTTCTTTTACATTCTTTTGTGTTTATTTTTACTAGTCCCCCTAGGGGACTTTATGACTTCACAGTCTAATCACTTGTGCATTTCTGCTGATGAGAGCAGCAATACTCTGAGGATCATTAGAAATGCAGCATTCCTGTGCTAGACCTCTATCGGCTCTCAGAGGAAATATGTCATGCTAGTATCAGGGGTCATCTGCTGACCCCGCGCTACAATAGCAACCCATTAGCACCTCATGATCGCTTCACAGTGCCGCCAATGGTGGCAGGCAATAGCGTGATCCCCAGTGCGGCCATTTCAATTGCGCTTTCAGTATTTGACAGCACATTCTAAGTGGTAAGCAGACATGGGTGAATCTTGGCTCCACCCGTGCCTGTTAGCCGCACATGTCTACTGATAGGATCAGCAGACGTGTGGAAATTACCGCGGGCTCGCCGCCGAAGCCCGTGGTTACTGGGGGGACACAACCTAGGACACATTTAAGCGCCCAAGGTGGTGAACTGTACCACATTAAATAGTCAATAAATTACATTTGCCATATGTCAACATTACATCAGCACCATTTTTAAAGCAATTTTCTTTTGTTAGGAAGCTATGAGTTTATCAGTAACTTCACATTTTTCCAACAAAATGTAAAAAACTATTTTTAGGGACCACATCACATCTGAAATGACTGAGAGGACTACGTGACAGAAAATATACAAAAGTGACTACATTTTAAAAACTGCATTCTCAACTTACTCCAAACCACATTTAAGAAGTTTTTGTAGTCCCTTTGGTGCTTCACAGGAATTAAAGCAATGTGGAAGATAAAAATGAAAAGTTTACTTTTTTCTACACTGATACTCCATATGTGGTGGAAAGCTACTGTTTGGGCGCATGGGAAAGCTTGGAAGGGAAGAAGCACCATTTGACTTTTGTACTGCAAAATTGGCTGGACTAGATAGTGGATGCCATGTCACATTAGTAGAGCTCCTGATGTGCCTAAACAGTGAAACCGCCCATCAAGTGACTATTTGGGAAACTACACCCCTCAAGGAATTTATGTAGTGGTGTGGTGAGCCCCTTGAAACCCCAGGTGCTTCACTGAATTTTATTTCACTGAGCTGTGAAAATTAAAACACATTTTTTCCCACAAACATGTTGCATATGCCACACATTTTTATTTTCACAAGGGTAACAAGAGAAAATGAAGCTTACAATTTGTTGTGCAATTTCTCCTGAGTACACAGATAACCCATATGTGGTGTACTCTGTACTTGGAAAGGGAGAAGCGCTATTTAAATTTTGAAGCCCAATTTTGGCTGTAATAGATTGCAGATTCCATGTCACTGGTATGTGTGTAGTATTGCACACATGGGAAATGTAAAAGTTTGTCTAAGTCAATGCTACTATACCTGCCTCACCCGATGCTTGTGCAGGCTAGAGCCCTCAGCTGCGCAGTCCCCAAAGACTTGTGCACAGACTGAAATAATCTAACAGCGTTAGTTCCCTGGCTAGTCTGCGTTAGCATGCCCTCTGTGGGTGTCCTAAAATGCTTTACAAAGCTCAGTCTCATGGCATAAGTGCAGCTTTGTACCCATTCTCATTCAGCTCTTTTGACGCTGGGTGTATGCACACTGGCTTCAAAGATGCTCATTGCCCATAATCAGAAGTCGTACGCTCTTTTGGTCATGATCCCTACTCCTCTCTGAAGCTGGGACTTACACCCCGCTTGTGAGTAGTGCGTGTGACCGGAAGTGCATGCAACTTCCGATCATTTAGAGGGAGCCTCTTTGAAGCCAGTGTGCATACGCCTGGCTTCAAAGAAGGTGAAAGCTGATGGGTACAAAGCTGGGGATTGTAAAGCATGTTAGTACATCCAGAGGGGCGTGCTAACATGCTAAGTGGGCCGACTAGTTTGGGAACTAACGCCTTACAAGTAGTCACAGTCCTCATTACCATATCATAAACGATCTTTAGAAATACATATCTCTTATACAACCCACATTAGAGTATGCAATAGATATTGTAGATAAGACAAAGATGTAATAAAACATAAGTAGACTACAGAGAGACTGTTAGAGAAAAATATTGACTGCCCCACAAAGGTTGATTACCAGGATGTTTATACAATCCTCCTATATTTAGTCCTTGTTGGTAAGTACTGTACATGAAGTTGTTAGTCACTGGGGTGTTAGTCATGCCACCATCTCTGGGAGAATGTCAGTGTATATCCTTCAACTGTTATCCAGTACAGTTGTATTGTAAAAGTCATGATTGTCATCAATTTTGCTCTAGCCTATAAGACTGACCGATGTGTTTCCCTTCTATATGAAGAATTTCTTTAGAGGTATATACATAAAGAGCCTTAATAGATTTATTTTATGTCATACAAGTATATTAGATATATAGCAAATGTCAAATGATCTATCCATAGGTATTTCATATTACGTGAAACAGACCCCCCCTCCCCCATAGCAATCTAGGGTATTAAGTACTGTATAATCAGGACGAAAGGCCCATTAAAGTATTAGATATACAGCAAATGTCAAATGATCTATCCATAGGTATTTCATATTACGTAAAACACCCCCCCCCCTGTAGTAATCTAGGGTATCAAGTACTGTATAATCAGGTGAAAGGTCCATTAAAGTGACAGTAATTTGCTTGATCCTCCTCTTGTTGGTGTATCTGTATTAGCCATCCATCTTGTTTCAGTGGATGATCTCTGGTAGGGTGTGGACTTTGAACCGATTTAACCTGTAAGTGATGAAAACAACTCAATTAGGATCTGGGCACTTCTATGTATAATCAAGGTATCTGTTATATAAAAGGTTTACTTACTGTTTTTAGACTAGTGTATTTCCTTAGCAAGAAGATGTAACAGTTCGATTTATCTAAGAGACCCACTCAGTCTAGAAAATGATAAAAAAACTCCCATATTGATTAAGAATATAGATATAGATATATATACACACCGGTATAAGCAATCTAATCTCTCATACCTGTTGTTTTCAAATATGGGTTGAATCTGATGTAGCTAGTACGTTAGTGAATAAAGTATGTTGTAGGCTTCTTATGAGTGCATACATGGTGCTACTCCAAATACCTTGAGGCAACAATGTGGTATATGGTCACTAATAAAATAGGATAGTACGTTAATAAATTAAATATAATTGCAGCGAGTAAAAGTTCCCAGAACAAAGGGCAATTACCTTTGAACCCCTTTACGACGGCCTTACGGATTAAAATGGTGGCACTTAAGGGTACTTATCCCTTACAGGTGTTTTAAAACCGGTAAAAATAAAAGGGAATAGCGCCCCCCCACCCTTCCAGCTTCAGAAAATCTCCAGGTTTTCAGCATCCGGGGGTAGTAGAGACCCTGTAGATCACGATCCAGGCCATGTTTTACCGGTCTCTGGTCAGGTGATCACCATTATGCACCATATAACGATGATCATGTTACAGTAAATGGTAGCAACGGTAAAAATTAATTCTCCCCATCCCACCTGGCATGATCAAACATGTCAGGTGGGTCAAAGATGTCCTCCTCCTCCTCCTAATTGTCTAAAATGGTGCGCGCATTAGTTTTGCGCCCGTCGCAATCGCTTCTCTCCTCTAATCACTCCCATCTGACATGCCAGATGAGAGACAAATGTCCTCCCCAGGTCCCCCTCCTCCATCTGATCATCTAACATGATAGGCACCTGAGTTTTACATCCACCGCAACCATCCTCTTCCTCTGATGTCTTTCATCTGAGGTCACTTCAGGCACACTCCTCAGATGGAGTGTTTGCACTTCCACAACGTGGGGGATGTGTTCTCCGAGCATGGCCCCCCACTCCCATGTCCTGGAAGGAGGAGTGATTGTGGGGCCTCCAAAATAGATGACAATGGACTGAATTGGGATTTTTTTACTGGCTTATTTTTCTTTCTATAAATTGATGAAAGATGGAATGTGTTGGGGAGTGTTTGTTGAAATAAAAATGTTTCTGCTGCCTTTTTTTAATTACTTACTCTGATAGATGCCTCCACATTACTAACCCCTGGGCTTGATGCCAAGTGACATTACACAGCTGGCATCACCCATTTATATTACCCCACTTGCCACCACACCAGGGCAATTGGATGAGCTGGGGTGAAGTGCCAGGATTGGCACATCTAATGGATGCGCCACTTCTGGGGCGGCTGTGGCCTGCTATTTCTAGGCTGTAGAGGGCTAAATAAACATGAGCCTCCCCAGCCTAAGAATACCAGACCCCGGCTGTCTGCTTCACTTTGGCTGGTGATCCAATTTGGGGTGGGCACCCTATGTTTTTTTTTTTTTAATTATTGATAACTAAATAATTATCTGGGCTTACCTCAGTTTTAGAATAACAGCCAAAGTAAAGCAAACAGCAGCAATCTTCTTTATCCTAGTTGGCTATCAAAAATAGGGGGGACCAAGGCTAAACACCCTTCAGTGCCACATGAAAGTCACTAAAGGGTGCACATGTATAATATCTAGGGGGGTGGGACAATATTTATATGTTTTACCTCCCTCTGTCTGTTCTAGCTTTTTAGGGCTGTGAGCCATCGATCAGGGTTTCCAGCGTTTTGGCTGCAGAGTGTTTTTGCTGCCTCCAGATTGTTGCATTGTATATTACAAGGACAGTGATTGGGATTTTTAAATATCTCCTACCTACTCTGCATTTTTCTCCACAGTATAAACTGACATCCGGTGCAGCTATGCTATGGCGACTCGAGTGTTCTCGGAGGGGACATGAGAGCTAAAGTTAGCAGCAGACCGAACCCTGATTGTGGATACGGGCAGATGCATTCTCCCGTGGAGAACATCGCATCTCTGCAGGAGGGCTGACACTGCGTCCCAGATGCAGTGTCGCTGGTTCATAGGCATGTAGCCTAAAAGGGAGAAATTTGGTTCAAAATGCTCATTATAGCGCTGAATAAAATCCTTGAGGGGTTTAGTTTCCAAAATGGGGTCACGTGTGTGTGTCAGGAGAGGGGTTCTCCCGACCTTAGGGGCGCTGCTAATGCATCATGGTCCTGGCAGTTTATTTGAGCTTTTCCAAAATTAAAATGGTGCTCCTTCTGTTCCGAGCACATGTAGGGTATCCATGCGCTCATAAGAAATTGGGTAACAAACTGTGGGGTCCACGTTTTGGTGTTGCCTCTTGACGAAGTGAACAATTTGGTGCTACAGCAACATTTGTGTGAAAACAATTAAATGAAAATTTTCCTTATGACAACCTAATGTTATCAAATACTGTGAAGTACCTATGCGTTCAAAATGCTCATTATACCCCTGAATAAAATCCTTGATGGGTCTAGTTTCCAACACCTTTTTGACCATTTGACCAATCCGAACCGCACCGCCCCCCTAGGTGAGTATTATAAAGGGTTTTTTTTACATTCTACACAGCGGCCTGGGCTCTTATATGCAGCATTTTAGAATGATGTATATAAGAGCCCACTGGTGGTGGCCGTAGCTTATAGTCACCAAATCTGTTGACAAGTTCCCTTTAAGGACAAAATTGTCTCTGCCATTAACGCTACATGCGCACGCTGCAGAGAGTGGAAATGTAAAAAAAACCCCGCTTGTTATGTACTGTAGGTGTGTTTTAGGTGCGTTTATGATGCCTTTTTGGTGCATTTTTGTGCATTTTTTATGTGTTTATGGTGCGTTTTTGTTATTGCGTTTTTTCAAACCAGAAACAAAATATGATAGATTAGGATAATGGATAGATAGCTAGAATAGATGATAGATAGAAAAAAATAGAAAGAATAGCTAGATGATTTGATAGCTAGATGGATAGATAGGTACATGGATAGATAGATTCTAGATCCTTTACAGTCTGGCTTCCGCCCCCTACACTCAACAGAAACTGCCCTCATCAAAGTGACTAATAACCTATTGACAGCAAAATGTAATGGTGACCACTCTCTGCTTGTTCTTCTTGACCTCTCTGCAGCCTTCGATACTGTTGACCACCATCTCCTTCTCTCTATGCTCTATTCAATCGGCCTAAAGGACACTGTTCTTTCCTGGCTTTCTTCCTATCTTTCTGGCCGCTCATTCAGCGTATTGTTTGCTGGCTCCACATCATCTCCTCTTCCTCTCACAGTTGGGGTCCCTCAAGGGTCAGTCCTCGGCCCGCTTCTTTTCTCCCTCTACACTGCCCCAATTGGACAAGCAATATGTTGTTTTGGCTTCTTGTACCATCTTTATGCTGATGACACACAACTATACACCTCATCCCCTGAGCTCACCCCTGCTGTACTATAGAACACAAGTGACTGCCTGACTGCAGTTTGCAATGTCATGTCTGCTCTCTATCTGAAACTTAACCTTTCCAAAACTGAACTACTTCTATTCCCTCCATCTTCTAACCTCCCTAAACCCAACATCTCCCTCTCTGTGTATGGCACCATGATAACTCCTAGGCAGCAGGCTCGCTGTCTGGGTGTTATTCTTGACACCGATCTGTCCTTCACCTCTCACATACAATCTCTTGCCCGCTCCTGCCGCTTGCACCACAAGAACATCTCTAGAATCCGCCCCTTTCTCACAATGGAAACAACAAAAACCCTCACCGTGGCCCTGATCCACTCCCGCCTCGACTACTATAACTCTCTATTAATTGGTCTCCCCCTAACTAGACTCTCTCCTCTACAGGCCATCCTTAATGCAGCAGCCAGGGTCACCTACCTGGCTAACCGCTACTCAGATGCTTCCGTTCTGTGCCAGTCATTGCACTGGCTGCCCATATATCACAGTATCCAATTCAAACTGCTTGTTCTCACCCACAAAGCTCTCCACAGTGTGGCACCCCCCTACATCTCCACCCTCCTCTCTGTCTATCACCCCACTCGTTCTCTACGCTCTGCAAAAGACTTTCGACTAACGTCACCACTAATCCGAACCTCCCACTCCTGGATCCAAGACTTCTCCTGAGCTGCACCAATCCTCTGGAACGCTCTACCCGAAGAAGCTGGGACAGATCACAACTTAGTCAGCTTCAGACGCTCCCTAAAAACGCACCTTTTTAGGGTGGCCTATCACACTCCCTAGCCGAATTAAATTCATATAGTCATTCCACGTCTTCTCAGAATATAACCCCACGTCAAATTCCATGGCACTCAAATGCAAGTCAAGGTTCTCGCCAAGTGGTCCAGGCAGCCATTATCTATCCCCCCATTTCCTTGAGATGGCTGGGCTGCCATTGTAAGTAAGCACTTTTACCCTGCCCCTCCCCCCCCATCGCATTGTAGATTGTAAGCTCTCACGAGCAGGGTTGTCTTTTTTCCATACTCCAATTATTGTATTTTCTATAACTCTTATTTGTTTGTATATGAACCTCCTGAATTGTAAAGCGCTGCGTAATATGTTGGCGCTATAGAAATAAAGATTTTTTTATTATTATTATTATAGATAGATAGATACATGGATAATAAAAAAAGAACAGATAGACTACACAGAAATAAATAACAGAATAGCTCAATAGAGGGATAGCTAGCTTGGCTAGCTGTTTGTTTTGTTTTTTAATTTTTTGGGGGTAAAAAAAAATTACGTGGGGTTCCCCCCCTTTTTCATATCTAGTCCAGGAACAGCAGCAGCTGGGGGCTGCAACTCTCAGCTGTTTGCTGTACCTTTCGCTGGTTATGAAAAATAGAGGGGATCTCATGCTTTTTTTTTAAAATTAATTTATTTAAAAAAAAAAAAAAATGATGTGGGGTCCCCCCCATTTTTCTAATACCAGCCAAGGTACAGCAGACAACTGAGGGCTGATATTATTAGGGTGGGAAGGGCCATGGTTATTTGGCCCTTTCCAGCCTAACAATAGCAGCCCACAGCTGCCTTAGAAGTGGCACATCCATAAGATGCGCCAATTCTAACGCTGGAGCCAGCTCGTGGTGCGGTGGCAATTGAGGTAATAAGGGGTTAATGGCAGCCCATAGCTTCTACGAAGCCCTAGGTCATGATGTTAGGCGTCTATGAGACACCTCACATTACCAATCTGTAAGTGAAAGTAAATAACCACAAACAGCCAAAAAAATTCCTTTATTTGAAATAAAATAAAAATCCCCCTCGTTCACCACTTTATTAACCCCCAAACACCCCTCCAGATCTAAAGTAATCTACACAAGGTCTCACGAAGCCTCCAGCATTGCTATATCCCTGTCCTGTCAAAGCCAGTGGCCATACAGCATGACTGCCAGTTGTGAGTGCAAACAGAGTCGCAGCGATCAGAATAAACTAGGGTGAACCCCTGATGTGACAGCTGAGCTGGTGGCAGAACTTGTAGTCAAATGTAAAATAGTTGTGTGTGAGTATATAATGGAGCAAGTCTAGTACAAAGTTATGTAATGAAAATGGTCTACCCCTAGTGTTAAGGAAATGCTTTGTAGTGTTCAGACCATATAAATGGGGGATGTTACTATATAGGGATTCCACATCTGTAGATACGAAGTGTTCCCCTTTTTCTATAGCGATATCTTGCTGTTTGGATAGTAAGTCCATAGTATCCCGTAAATATGTGGGGAGTGCTGTTACAAAATTTCTCAGAATTATATCTAAATAGATGCTACCATTCTGCGTCAAAGAGTCCACCCCTGAGACAATTGGACAACCCTTAAGGGTCCATTATTTAGAGCGTTCTATATTCAAGTTCTTTTTTGAAAACTCTACGTAGAGGCGCATACGTTTTTTTGGTCGCCCAACATGTTTAGGACTATTTTCTTATAAATTGCATGGTCCAGAATAACCAGGTTCCCCCCTTTATCTGAAAATTTAAATATCAGGGTCTGATTTTTGGCTAGATTGCCAAAGGCTTCCCTTTCCATAATATCAAGGTAACCTTGTTCTATGTTCTATTTCCTCTTGTCTTACCCATTTCCCTTAGTTTCTCACTTACCAGTTGTGTGAAAATATCCACACTATTTGTTTCTGTGGTATGTGGCATGGTTTACTCAGGGGTTTGAAATTAGTAAATGGGTTTGATCCTGGGAGAGAGAGAGAGAGAATTATATGCCACTTTTAAGTCCATGTTGCGATATCTCTCAGCTTTCTAATATATTTCCATACAAAAACTCCATCATACTAATCCATGGGGATCCAAAATCTCAGGCGATTGATGCTAGTAGCTCTCTGGTGCTCATTAGTATCCATGAGGTATAAACACCTAAGCTCTGTCCAACGCAACTTACTGCATATGAATATCGTCCCATTTGAGATTTTAAATCTATTTTTTGCCTCTGCCTTGACGTGTTTCCCCCTTTCCATGGCTAGAGTTCATCAGGAGGCCAATCTTAGATGAAGCAATCCAGTGAGATTGATGTCCAAACATTGATGTCCATGGGTGTGCTAATGACGACTCTCCATATTAGGATCTAAGAAAAAGAGTATGCATAAATCCCGATCAGACATGTGCCAAAAGGACAATACTGGCCAGATAAATCACAATATATCCAGATCTAGCCCCAGATTAATGTAATCCTCTGACCCATCACCTCCTCATGTGGCGCCCTGGACAAGCCAGGTCGTCACAGGTACTGCAACAACACACCCCACACCCCGAGATAGGCACATCAGTCACACACAAATCCTTGTTGCCTCCCTCCAGGGGCTGATGTCCACACCAGGTGGGGTGGAGCCAGGCGGTTGTCCCCACCCACTGAGGAGTTCACAGTCCTGGAGGCGGGAAAGGAAGTCAGAACAGAGTTCAGTGCAGTTAGGGAGAGTGGAGGAGCGAGAAGTGGTAGTGGAGGAGCGAGAGCAGACTGACAGTGTCCGGGTACGTGGCCCGGGCACCCAAGAGCAAGGTTGGCAGACGGTGGTGACCATCTGCAGGAGAGGCCAATTGACGCATAATCGTAAGGACCGAACCGGGGAGCAAAGAGAAGCCAGCACCATTCGGCAGGGCCTACGGACCCCGACCAGGCTTAGAGTCGCCGTTAAACCAGTCAAATCCGTCAGCGACGGGAACTTCCGGGGTTTCTCAGCAGTAAAGACCCGACTGAAGGCAACCGCTCAACCGTGAAGGGAAATACAGCTACCGCCACAGCTAGAGTTACCAGGGTCATAGCCTGCGGGCAAAACGGGGCTTCTCTGGCAAATACACCGTTGGGGAGCGGGTTACCGGTGGGAAGCCATCAGAGCCGGAAACATATCACAGGTGGAGAGAGAGGCAGTCACCGCCAACCTACCGGGAGTGACCACCGCGGCCGGCTGCGGGACCCGTCCATCCAGCCGTTTGTTTTACCAGAGACTCCGTCTGCGTTATTGGCTGAGTGAGTACCACCGTGCCGTCTGGCATTGCCCTGCCCCCGCGACCCTGCACCTCACCAAACCCCGCCATCCACCTTACAGTCCCCATCACCGGGCCCCGGGACCACTAAAACCCCCTACCCACGGAGGGGAGAAAAACATCTCAGCTGCTCCCTGTCATCGCTCCCGGAATCCCCGTCCAGAGCAGCGGTGGTGCCCCAACCTCACCACAACCGTGGGTGGCGTCACGGACTAAATCCCCGAACCAAGCCACCCCTTTCACTCACGGGCGAGGAGCGCCGCTCGAGGCCCCGGATCCGGCCCACCGCTCGAGCCACCGAGCAGCAGCAGCGCCGGACCCGAGTGTTAGTGAGCGCAGAGCGCCCTCCCCACTCACGACACTCATATATAGTTTATATTACAGGATAATAGACCTGTTAATCTCCAGTGTCACTTAACCCATCTAATCCAAACACTTAGCAAAATAAATTCACTCACTACCTCACCTGGACGGATCATCAGACCGTTCCTCTCCAGCCCACGAGGTAATCGATACTAACGGCATCCCTTCTTCTGAGCGCACACATGCACTTAAAAACCCTGCCACTGCCTCACTTCCGTTTTTTTTATTTTCTGCATTCTTGAGAACCTCCAGCTGTGACTGCAAATAGCCTGAGTGACGTCACCGCTCATCGTAGGACTCATTCATTCTCTGCGTGAAGGTCACAGCAAGCGGTCATTGTTCTTTGGCTGCGCACTTTGCCTTCAGATGAAGCAGAGCTGGAATCGTTGGGGGGCCTCATAGTGTGGATTATGTCGAACCTAATTGTTTTGGGGGTTAATAAATTGGTTAAAGAGTTTTGTTTTTTTTTTCAATCGGATTGTTCTTTGTGTTTTATTTCTTTTTATTTGTAGGATTAGTGGTGGGAAGCTTTTAGAGACACCTACCCATGACTAATCCTGGGCTTAAGTAGCAGCTCACAACTGTCATTAACCCCTTATTACCCCGATTGCCACCACACTGGGGAAATCAGGATGAGCCGGGTAAAGTGCCGGGATCGTCGCATCTAATGGATGCGACAATATTGGGCGGCTGCAGGCTGCTATTTTTAGGCTGGGGTGGCCCAATACGCATGGGTCTCCCCAGTCTGAGAATATCAGCCCCCCAGCTATCGGGCTTTTTTATTTCTGGGTATCAAAATTGAGGGGACCTCAATCCATTTTTCAAAACTTATTTAGTGAGCTGTCGATACATGTCAGGGTTATTTGCGAAAACGGACTGCAAAATAGGACATACCAGTACGTCTAATGTTGGGAAAAAGTTGACCTGCAGATTAACCCTAGATTTAAAGGTTAATAGCGTTACAGGTTCCCTGTTTTCTATCAATAAAGTTTTTTATTTTCGCTGTATAAAAGGAAGCATCCCATTGCTTCTGCAGTGTTGAGAACTTGAGCAGTATTTCTGTGAAGTGTTGCATGGGGAAATATTGGTAATACTGATAATTGACTACTGCTGTCTGCTGTTTTCTGTGGATTTTCCAGCTCTTATAGATATAAACAAATATAAGTGATGGTTTCAAACTACATGGAAAACATTAACCCGGCTCATGGGAAGTGCTGTGAGAATAGCCAGGTGTTTGCAACGTGAAGCCGAGAATACCAACATGTAAGCAGGAGATCACGGCTTGTGGCCAACGTTAGTGGCACAGTTCATATCGCGCATGAGAGGGATTTAGAGCAGAGGAAGGAGATGGAGCGGGCAGTAGAGAGGGGTCAATCACACAACTGTGAGCCTGATTTATACAGAATAAGCAAGATTGCCGGGCGCTGAGCTCTCGCCTTTTGGACTAGTCATAGTCAATAGCATGAGCTGTAAGACACTATTAAGTGACAATTAGTGACATCACAAGAAAGTTTGCCAAAACAATGGGGATGTTGGGAATTAATGTAAATCCTGTTTACTAGTTCCCTTTGAAGTGAACCATAACTTTGTACAGAACAAACAGTAATAAAGCAAAACTTTGTAGTATACTTGATTTTCTGAATCAGTCTATTTGAAGATGTTGCTGTAATCCCAGAGCATGGATCGCTGGGGCTGCTCTAAACTAGGCCGAGTCCTCAATACGCTACTAGGGTATAGCCTTTATTTCAGAAATGAGGGTCATTAGAGCACTCATTCTCACACTGAGGACCATAGCCTTAAAGACAGGACATTGCTTACATTAGTGCGGGTTTGTGTAGTCTGAGCGAATAGCAAAATCTAGTTTCATAGAAAATCAATTATATAGAATTATATAGAAAACTCTTGCACTGGAACTGTTTTTCTTTTGGAACTGGAGGCACACTTTAAGTTACTTTGGTCCATATTCATTGAGAATGACGTTCACACTGGTCTAATTAGGAGGCATGAAGAGTCAGACGCTCCTGATTCATGAAGTGGTGAAACTGATGTGATCAGAAACAAGTGTAAAGTGAGGTCCATGCTGCATTTGTGCTTACTGACAGGTTCATGCCCTCCAGAGGTATGTGCCTAATATTGTCTCCAGCACATGAATTGAAGAAGGTCAATAAATTGACCGAAACGTCTTCACAACTGGATTGAAAATATAAAATAAATATTATCTGATTTTTTCAATTGGAGTGCCTGGTTTTACTGATTAATATTGGCCACAGTCAGGATGGATATAGAAAGAGATAAATGGCACTTCCCACGTGCAGATATTTATGGAAGTCGGGGTGCACTTTAGGTTCCAAGGCCATACGTTTATATAGAGGCACTCCCGGGAATGATTATAATGTGTACTTTATTTCATTCAATGTGCAAAAAAGAGTTTTTGGTCTTACATGCATGGCGGCCCACAAGCAGTGGTGGATACCACGCCTGTCATCCCATGTCGACAATTCACTCTGCCAATGTGCGACTGAGGAAGGTCCATGTAGGACCGAAAACGTTTTTTTGCACATTGAATGAAATAAAATACACATTATAATCATTCCTGGGATTGCCTTATTTACCTATATAACAGTCAGGATGGATGTCAAGGCATTTGTCTGCTATATCGGCTCACTATTAATATAATCACACTTTGCCTCGGTGCCCAGTTTAAAAAAAACAAAACAAAACATGCCTTTTATAATATGGCGACAGAAGCCAAATTGTTTTTATTTTTTTTAATAGTAAATTAAAAAAATAAATCTATATACATTATTACATCCCATAATCATGACCCTTATGAAAAGTTAACAAATTGCCACAAAGTGACCAATGCTATTACAAAAAGTAAAAAATTAAAATGAAATTGCTGCTTTTTTTTAACCACAATTTCTACTTATTTGGTAAAATAAATGGTGTCGTGAAAAAATAACAAGCCCACTTGCGGCTAATATTAAAAGGTTATGGCTCCCAATAGGAGAGAAAAACTAAATGACAATATCCTGGATAAAAGCTCTATTTCTGCCTCATTGCAACCTCCAGCTCGGCGATTGTTACGCCACAAGTGACCTATCCATATAGTGTAAAGCGGGTTTTACACACAGCGACATCGCCAGCGATGTCGCTGGTGAAAGCACCTGCCCCCGTCTGTTGTACGTCACGGGAAAATCGCTGCCCGTGGCGCACAACATCGCTTACACCCGTCACACATACTTACCTTCCTAGCGACGTCGCTGTGGCCGGCGAACCGCCACCTTTCTAAGGGGGGGCGGTTCGTGCAGCGTCACTAAGCAGCCGCCCAATAGAAGCGGAGGGGCGGAGATGAGCGGCCGTAACATCCCACCCACCTCCTTCCTTCCTCATTGCCGGCGGCCGCAGGTACGGTGATGTTCCTCATTCCTGCGGTGTCACACATAGCGATGTATGCTGCCGCAGGAACGACGAACAACCTGCGTCCTGCAACAGTAACGATAATTGGGATTAGAACGACGTGTCAACGATTAGGTGATTAATTTTGATCGTTAACGGTCGTTCGTGCGTTTCACACTCTAACGAAGCCGGATGTGCGTCACGAATTCCGTGACCCCAACGACATCTTGTTAGCGATGTTGTTGCGTGTAAAGCCTGCTTTAGTCAAAGCAATGTGTTATACACAAGTATTGATGCTCACCTCTAAATCATTGCATTCAGGTTATTCATATGGTCTCATTACCACAGGTATAGAAAGTCTAGCCCCTAAATATGCAGTTTGCTCTGCAAATATTTGTGAAAGAAAAACAAATTCTAAAGAGCTTACAGAATTCAGCATGGTCCTGTAATATGTTGTCACAAGTCATTTTATGAAGGGCAAAACTGACCTGGTTTGATGTGAAATAACGTGACTGGGTCTCAGAGTCCTAACCTCAGCCCCATCAGACTCCTTTTGGCCTGAACTAGAGATTACAAACCAGGTCCTCTCAATCAACGTCAGTGGTTGACCTGATAAATAGACAAAATCTGCGTAAAAATACCTCAAAATTCTTTAGAAAACCTTCGAAAAGAGTGTAATCTGCCTGCAATATCTGCAAAGTGAGACCAACTCCATATTAATGACCATGGATTTAGAATGGGATGTCATAAAAGCTCCTTCGGATGTAATGTGTGGGCAGCACAATACTTTTATTCATATAATGTGTAATAGGTTCTGCTTCTTCCAATGGTGAAAGCTGGAGTTTGCTCCTATGCTGATGTGTAAATCTGATATTTGCATGAGATTTCTAATCAATCGGTTTGGTATATATTTCAGAAGCATCAAAAATCAAGAAGGCTGAGAAGGCTAAAAAGGCCATTCAAAATAGGATTCATGCCTTTAGGAATCCAAGGTAAGCTCTAAATATGGCTGTCATTTTGGTACTTTTACATTATATTGTATTGCCCAGTCTGTGGTGTAACTCTAAGGCGGGCTTTGCACGTTGCGACATCGCAAGCCGATGCTGCGATGTCGCACGCGATAGTCCCCGCCCCCGTCGCAGCAGAGATATCTTGTGATTCCTGGCGTATCGAACATTATCGCTACGCCAGCTTCACATGCGATTAACTCGCACAAGTGCAATGCGAAAAATTCTCGCATTGCACTCGGACCAATGTTAATCAATGAGGCAGCTCTGATCTGCTATTTTTTTCTCAGTCCAAATCGAACTGAGAAAAAAAATCGCAGCATGCTGCTTTTGGTGAGTTTCTCGCACGAGTCTCTTCAATGCAAGTCTATGGGTGCGTGAAAAAGAAAAGGATGGCACACGGACCATCCTAGTGACATGCGTTTTTCTCAATACATTTCACGCATGTAGCAGAGAACAATGTAAATGCTCCTGTACATAACAGTACATGAAAAGCAGCTCCTGAGGGTAAAAACTGATTGCACACTGACAGCACACTGGTGAACTAAAATCGTCCGACTTTCTGGCATGAGAATTTGACTCGCAAGTGTGATTCCAGCCTTACCTCTGGAGTTCTGTTATTTGTTACTGTAAATAGCTAAACTCATACGGGTTCTCGGGTTATCTGAAAATACCAGGTTTTTACCCAATCTTCATCTCCTTCAGTAATAGAAAGTAATGGAGAATCTACTTTTTCCAAAAACCTGTATGTTTACCAGAATTTCTATTTTGGATCTCCCAAGTTTATCTTTTCTAATCATATCATTTATAATATCGGCAGACTAGACAATGGGTTCTTCACCTCTTATCTCTATGTTACAGTATAATACATCTGACCGAGAGCATTCCCATGTACCTGGACTATTCTGTACAGATTCTCCTTGTAATTGTGTAAATATAGTGTTAGGTCCTGTATTAGCATGTAATATTATGTCCGTGTCATGTATGACATGTAATTCAATGGAACATTTCGTTCCGTATCCCATGCAAATGTTTCCTGGAATTTCTATAGAATTTTTCCGGGATGTCTTCTAGTAGGTTCTGTGTCTCCAATCCTCCTGGTTTCTGTGAATTTTGAACTTCTTTGGTCTGCTTATTCACGTCATTTGTGATTGTTCCTTGATGTAACTTGTCCTCCGTGTAGATAACAATTGAAACAACGCAAAGTAGCAGGAAAGTAATTTCCATCACAAAAGCTTTTCTTGGGAAATCTTTCTTTTCCCGGAAGGTTTGATGTCAGGTTTCCTTTATTAAGGACTTGGTATTCCATATTCCTGCTTTTATTTGAATCCATTTCTTTCTGGAAAGAAACGCAGTATCATTATTTTGTTACATACAATTTCATTACCCACACTTTTGTTGTTTGCAAGTATTTTTAACCACGTTAGATGCTCGTTGCGCAAGAATCATAACTTGTCCAATAATTTCATTGATTTCAAAGGGACCTTCCCAATTACACTGCCGCGTTCCCCTTTTTCTAAATGTTTTAATTATCACTAAAGCATCTTTCTTGAATTTGGATTCATATGATGGCTCCATCTACTACATTCGTTTTGCTGCATATGGCAGAATTGTTTTCAGGTTTTCCTGTAACAATTGTAACCATTTGGACCTTGCAATAGCATCTTTTTGAGGAGTGGATAAAAATGGCTCGTGGAAAAATCAATGGCATTTTTCTTCCTGTCATTTATTCGAATGGAGTTAATTGGGTTGTAGAGGGAGTTGTTCCCCTTATACTGATTAGTACAAAAAGGTACGGCATCAACCCAATTTTTACCTTTAACCAAAAGCATGTTTGCAATTCTCTCCACAATTCCCACGGATTGGTGATAGGGAACATGAAACTCTTGTTGTACCCCTAGCATAGTACAAACAGCTTGCATGATGTTACCTGTGAAGTGACTTCTTTGATCAGAAGTAATCATCCTTGGGATCCCCAAAGTGCAAAAAGCAAGGTTTACTATTACTCCAGCTGTGGACAGAGCATCATCTTTACTAACAGGTACAATTTCTACTCATTTTGAGAAAACATTTACCAAAATCAATGCATACCTGAGACCATTTTTATCTCAGGGTGAAGGACCAATGTAGTCAATTTGTGGACCATGGACAGTCTAAAGGTGTAATTCATAGAAATGGTGGCTTCTGTCCTTTAGATCTTGGATTGATTTGGTCACAAATGGGATATGATTGAAAAACACTTTGCACAGTCTGTACCATTCTTTTTCATCAAAATTACTCCGAGAATGGCTAATAATTTTTGTTGGCCCAAGTGACCCAAGCTTTCATGATTATACCACGTGAATTTTACATGTAGATGTCTTTGTACAACAGGATGCAATTCTCCATTTGAATTGTAATACAAAACCCCATTTTCACAAAAAGAAGGAGGTTTTGGATCAACCTGGGAAGACAGAAGAGATGGATCTTTTCTCTGTTCTTCCGAAAAGATGAGATTTGTGTGTTTGTTCTCTGAACTATTTGAAATCTCAAGAGGTTCAGGTTCAAACATTTCTTCTACTGTCAGGGTGGCTTCTTTGGCTAGAGCATCTGCATTTCTTACAGATAACTCATTATCAGATTTTTTGTGAACAGTGACTTTGACTATAGCAAAACCATTAGGCTGTTTGGATGCTATCTCAAAAATTGTTTTTAGCGTGTCACTGTGTACTTGGGTCTTGTCGGAAGAATCTACATAACCTCTTTTTTTCCCAAACAGGCAAATAGTCTGTCAAAGATATGACGACATACGAGCTGTCACTGTAGATTACAATGGGACACCGATCATCAGCTTCATTTAGCTGTAAAACGGTTTTTACCGCTTCTAGCTCTGCCCTTTAAGCTCAAAAATGATTTGGTAATTTGTACTTTACCACCTTTCCTCATTTGGGATAAAAAATGGCATATCCTGAGTAATATTGTCTGTCTAAATAGAATCTGAAACCATCTACAACAATGTGTTTATCTGCTCTGTCTGACTGACGTCTGAAGAGTGACGAAGTAGGTTCCTGAAAAGTTTGTAGACAATCATGAATTTGTCCTTCATACTGGATCAATTGAAGAAAAACATATTTGGCCTTATAATCCACCTCAATATGATTTGGAGTTGGAGATAACGACAATAACCAATGGGCAAATCTCTGATAGGACACTCCTGCAATATTTTTCTCATAGAGATGCTTTAATGTGGAATGTGGAGTTTGCCAAGTAATTCGGTTAAATCCAACAATGTGTTGTGTTGCCTTCACAATGAAGTACACACCGACCAAATGTCTTGCACACACCTCAACAGCTGAGAGAAGCTTTGAGAAGTAGCTCAAGAAAATGCATTCTCCCCCTGCAGCTGCAATAACACAGCAGATAGAGCCGTCTCTGATGTGTGGACTTGCAATGCAAAAACTACAGAAGAATTTACTGTAGAAAAAGCAGGTGCATATTGTAAATGCTTTTTCAGTTGTTCAACTGCAGGAATTAAAATACTCCTCAGCATCACCTTTCGAAAGATCATACAAAGTCTGGTTTGTCAGCAAAAATTTTAAAAAAATCACTTGGATAATTTACAAGTCCTAAAAAATGTCTTAGAGCCTTGTGTGATGTTGGGATTGGAAGAGAAACGATTGTCTCTATTCTGTCCTGCAATGGCTGCCTTTTTCCTGGGCTTAGCAATACACCTAAAAATCAAACCTCAGTCTGCATCAGTTTGACCCTAAAGCGGGCTTTACACGTTGCGACATCGGCGAGATATCGTCGGGGTCACGTCGTTAGTGACGCACATCCGGCGCCGTTACCGACATCGCAGCGTATAACGCAAATGAGCGACGATCAACGAGCACAAAAATGTCAAAAATCGTTGCTCGTTGGAACGTCGCTCATTTCCATAATATCGCTGCAGCGACAGGTATGATGTTGTTTGTCGTTCCTGCGGCAGCACACATCGCTGTGTGTGACACCGCAGGAGAAACAAACATCTTACCTGTCTCCACCGGAAAAGGAGGAAGAAAGGAGGTGGGCGGCATGTTCCGGTCGCTCATCTCAGCCCCTCCTTTTCTATTGGGCGGCGGTTCAGTGACGCTGCTGTGACGTCGCTGTGACGCTGAACAAACCGCCCCCTTAGAAAGGAGGCGGATCACAGGTCACAGCAACGTCACAGGGCAGGTAAGTGCGTGTGATGCTGCCATAGCGATAATGTTCACTACGGCAGCGATCACCACATATCGGCCGTACGACGGGGGCGAGTGCTATCGCGCTCGGCATCGCTAGCATCGGCTAGCGATGTCGCAACGTGTAAAGCCCGCTTTAGTGTTCAATTTTAACCCTGCATCATGCAACAGCTCAAACAGTTCTGTCAGACGGGAAACATGTAATTCCTTATCCTCTGTGGACAACAGAATATCATTGACATATTGCAATATGCAGTCCGAACTATAAAACCTCGAGAATACCTTCGCTAGTGCCTGATGAACAACACTCGGGGACAAATGTGCTCCTTTAGGGAACCTGCAGAACAAATATTACTCTTCTAAAAACGTAAGTGCAAACTTGTACTGACAACTTTTCTCAAGAGGTATGCTGAAGAAACCATTACTAATTCCCAGTACAGAGAAATACTTTACGTTTACCCATGCCATCATGTCATGTGCATCCACTACAATCGGTGCGACATTGGGAGTATGTTTATTAAACATCCGTAAATCCAATATCATTCCGATATGTATCATCACTTTTCAGTACACATCACAATGGATTGTTACTTACTGAATTCACCTTACGAATGACACCTTGAGGAAACCATTCCTGAACAAGTTTAGACATAGGACCAATTGGTTCTGGGGGTAATTTATATTGGCGCTGTGGAGGTGGATCATGACCATCCACATTAAATACCACTTCTTTCATCGCACCAACTTCATTAGTATAATGATCTGATGACACTACTTCATTCAAACAGATGCTCCCTACATGACCATATTCATCTGGGTCTATGACTACTGGCTTATAACCATCGAAGTCTCTCCAAATTGTTTCATTACCCAAATCAAAAATCCAGCCATGTTTTTCCATACAATCTGTGCTAATTATGTTCTCAGAATCATGACAACACCTGATATCTATTTTTGTTTTCAACGAACCAGGTATTCCCAGAACAACATCTTGAGCTAGCTTCACTTTGGTTCCATCTTTACCAGTAAAACCAACAATTAATTATACATACTAGTGAATCTGGCTTCAAAAGCAAAATCAAGATTAGTAACACTTTGCTGAGCTCCTGTGTTAACAAGGAAATCCTTCTAGATTTACCTTCAAAATTGTCGAACACAGCTGGGAATTGAAAGTCGAGTCACAAATTCCAGTGGATTGGGTCTGGTTACAGTCTTTGCTAGTCATAAAGATGACGGGGATACAAGTGGACCAGCATCAGGAGCTCTGTCCCTGGAACATGACTCCTTCACTGTCATCTCCCTGATCTGTCTGATTAATAGTGCGTATGGTGATTGAGTTTGTCTGTTGTCAGTATGAGTGGGTGTAAAGGATGGAGTTGCAGTGAGTGTAGTGGATGATTTTGGTATCAATCCATTTTCTCTATCCAGCTTTCCTGACTCTGCCCACTGGAGCGTTCTACACTCCCACTTTAAATGACCTGGGATTCCAGAAAAGAAACAATAGATGTCTCTTCTTTACATTATATTTGTCCTTTTTTCATCCAAACCTATCAAACCTAATTAGGGCTGAGCGGATCCGGACTGTAAAAGTCTGGATCCGTGCGGTTTCAACGATATTTGGGTGCCGGACCCGGGCCCGGGATTCTGGGTGCATGATCCGGATTCAGCAATTAAAGTAAAAATAAACAAAAGAAGAAATAAGTGAGAGTTTCATACTTACCGAGACTCTGTGTCATGGCAGCACACTGCTTCCAGGTCGCGCATTCACTTCCGGTACTGTGCATCGCATACACACAGCTTTCCATGTTTTCGCCGCCCACCGGCCGTCCTCTCGTCTGTGATTGGTTCCAGGCTGACGTGCCCCCAGCCTGTGACGGTGTCTGCTGCAGTTATCGCTTATTGCGGCTCAATAATAGGCTACACTCAGAGCTGGCAGTCTTCTCTATGGCTGCTCGCTCTGACATGTAGCAGAGCTGGATATGTCATCGTTGGACCTCGTGTAGATTACGCCGGACCTGGAGGGCTCTGTTGGGGTTTAATAAAGTGGTAAAGGAGGGCACGTTTTGTACGTTATTCCAAATAAAGGATTTTTCTCTGTGTGTGTGCTTATTTACATTCACTTACAGGTTTGTGATTCAGGTATCTTATAGTCACCTGTGCTATCACTAACCTAGGGCTTAGTAGCAGATGTGCGGTGCTATTAACCTCTCATTACCCCGATTGCCATGGCTCCAGGGCAACGGGAAGGGATGGTATCACACCGGGATTGTCACATCTAATAGATGTAGCAATACCGGGCGGCTGCGGGCTGAGAATGCCAGCCCTCAGCTGTCGTTATCATGCCTAGGGTTGAAAATGAGGGGGGACTGCACGTCTTTTTTTTATTATTTATTTAAATATAAAGAAAAAAAGCAGCACGCAGTTTTTCTTAGGCCACAGTCACACTTGCAAGGGACTCCCGCGAGTCTGATATCGCAGCACAGCCGCGCACACTTCTGACAGGAGCATGCATGTGTTTCTAGGTACATGCACGCTCATGCTTAAAGAGCTGTAGGCCGTGCCAGTTGCTGTCATGTCAGACCCACGCGAGTCTGACAGCGCATCACCGGCACAGCCGCACACACTTCTGACAGGAGCGTGCATGTGTATCTGTCTACATGCACGCTCACCATACTGACCCACAGACACTTGCACTGCTTTGCTTGCCCACCGGCCATCCTCTCGTCCGTAATTGGTTGCAGCCTGTGACAGTCTCTGCTTCAGTCACCACTCATTGCGGTTCAGTAATAGACTACACTCAGAGCTGGAAGTCTTCTCTATGGCTGCTAACTGAGATGTAGCAGAGCTGGATGTGTCGTCGTGGGGCCTCGTGTGGATTACGCCGGAGCTGCAGGGTGTTAGGGGTTAATAAAGCGATGAAGGAGGGTGCGTTTTGTACTTTATGCCAAATAAAGGATTTTTCTCTGTGTTTATTTACATTCATTTACAGGTTTGTGATGCAGGTATCTGATAGACGTCTGTGCCATTACTAAACAAAGGCCTTAGTAGCAGCTGCTATTAACCCCTTATTACCCCGATTGGCACCGCATCAGACCAGTGGGAAGGGCCGGGAATGCACTGGGATTGTCACATCTAATAGATGCGGCAATACCGGGCGGCTGCGGGCTGAGAATACCAGCCGCCAGCCGGCGTTATCATGGCTGGGGATGATTATTAGGGAGGACCGCACGTCGTTTTTTTTTGTTTTTTTTTTTTTTAATTATGTATTTAAATTAAAAAAAAAAAAAGCCGTAGTCACACTTGCGAGGGATACACTGCTTTCCCCGCCCACCGGCCGTCCTGCCGCCTGTGATTGGTTGCACTCAGCTGAATGCTGACACTCAGGGTGGGGGCACGTCTAACTGCAACCAATTACACGCGCCGGTTGGCGGGCAAAGTAGTGAATATTGAATTGTTGGCTCCGGAAGGGAAAAGCGTGACCCGGAAGGAGTGTGCCTCATTGACACCGCCTAGTATGTCGTGCTCGCTCCTACCCCCCTATCCCCTCCACAAACGTTTTTAATCTCCGGATTCCGGTCTCCATTGATTTATATGGGCAACGGATTCCGGAGCGGATTGGACTCAATTTAAAATCTGGCTGTGATCTGCTGGTCCCGGTTTTTGGTGGGTTCGATCAACTCTAAACCTAATACATTCCCAAAACATATGCATAAGGTGGACATCAGGTAAATTACAATGGGGGCAGCATGAGTCACTCCTTACCAAAATTTTGTGTAGGAACGTAGGTGTTATTTCCTGTGTATTAGATACTGTATTGTGATCATCTCTGGGCCTCTGATAGGGATAGATTGGGCACCAAATTTAAAAAAGAATCCCACTGATCATCCAAGAGCGGTCCCAAGTTCTCCTCCCAACTAACCTTGGTAGTAAGGAAGAATTTATCATGGAACACGTTTAGTATTGTACTATATATGAAAATTAGTCCCCTTTTATGCGGGCGTCACACGAGACGATATATCGTGCGATATGTCGGCGGGGTCACGTCGTAAGTGACGCACATCCGGCATCGTTTGATATATCGTAGCGTGTGACGGCTACGAGCGACGGTAAACGAGCAAAAATACCTTATTGTTGCTCGTTGACACGTCGCTCATTTTCAAAAAGTCGTTTCTTCTCTGTTGTTCATCGTACCCGGGGCAGCACACATCGCTCTGTGTGACACCCCGGGAACCATGAACTGCAGCTTACCTGCGTCCCGCCAGCTATGCGGAAGGACGGAGGTGGGCGGGATGTTTACGTCCCGCTCATCTCCGCCCCTCCGCTTCTATTGGCCGGCCGCTGTGTGACGTCGCTGTGACGCCGAACGTCTCACCCTCTTCAGGAAGTGGATGTTCGCCACCCACAGCGACGTTGCTCAGCAGGTAAGTGCGTGTGACGGGGGTTTAACGACTTTGTGCGCCACGGGCAACTAATTGCCCGTGATGCACAAACGACGGGGGCGGGTGCGATCGCACGCCCACATTAGAGATCAAATACCCCCAGCAACTCTGTCAAGGGAATGGGATCTAAAGTGAGGTTTCTAGTTTTTTTTGGGCTGCATGATGACGTTGGCTGACTTGTGACCGTGGTTGAGAAGACATCGCCACATGTGACTTCTTTCTTGATGGCGTCTTCTTCCGGCATGAAGATGGCAGCACTGAGTATTTGTCCTGGCGCTTTCTCTGTCGCTTCGGATTTTCAAAGCTTTTTGCGCCGCTACTCTCGCTGTTCCCGCTACAGATGCCTCTGCATTTGGTTCCCTATGCACTTGGCTGCTTCTGTCTTCATCAACTGCCAGTGGAACCAGGGTACTAAGGCATTTCGGGTTGATGTGGTTCATTCATTCTCTGCTTGAAGCTCACAATGGGCAGCCATGTTCCATGATCGCACGCTGTCAGTTTAGTTGTAGCAGACCTGGAATCGTGGAACCTTGTGTGGGCTAGGTCAAATCTGCAGGGGTGTTTCGGGCTCAATAAAGTGGTGAAAGAAGTTTTTTTCTGTATTTTATTTCAAATAAAGGGTTTTTAGCTGTTTGTGTTTATTTAGTTTCACTTACAGATTAGTAAGTTAGTAACGGGGAGCGTCTCATAGACCCTCCCCGTTACTAACATTTACCAATTTTAAAATCACAGATACCAAGCCAGAAAATGTTCAAAGTCTCTGTGTTAAATGACAAATTCTCTGAGTATCCTCTTTTTGCTGCCCACTTCAGGGACCAATATAAAAAAGAATGTCTTTTAACCCCTTCACGACCACGGGCAGTAAAATTACATCCTATTTTAACGTGACTTAACGTCCAGGGACGTAATTTTACTGCCTAAACTTCATTTGATTGCCTTGGCCATAGCAACGGCTTTCAAATGATGTCCCCTGCTGTTTCTTACAGCAGGGGACCTTTGCTTTACCCCAGGGCGGGTGGCATCGCTACCGCCCATCGACGATCGATGTGATTCGCTGTTCAAATCTGAACCGCCAACCACATCTTTCGCACTGATTTCGGTAAAAATAATGCCGGAAATAGTGCGATACTGTGAGATCCGGCTATGAGATGTCGTAGCAGGTACAGCAGATCATAGGTGGATCTCAAACATGCCGCCCCCAGCCCCTGCAGCACTGATTGGAGCGATCGTGCTATGACGGGCAATCGCTCCATTCAGTGTGCAGTGGGGCAGTTTGATTTGCTGGTGGCCGCCCTCCCCAGGCCTGTGCTGGTCTGGGGACCCTCCCCCAACATGTCTGCAGCGTGCAGCACTGGCTGGTACTAGTGGTACCACGCCACCGCTGCTGCTGCCGCTGCTGTCACGTAGAGCAGGAGCAGGAGCGTTGAGTATTGTGCTCACCTTGCAGCCCCTGCGCGCTCCTGTGATTGCTCCTGCGCGCTCCCGTAATGGCCCCTGCCCGTGCCCCCCTGCGATCTGCCCCCGACATCCCGATCTGCCCCCCCCGACAACCCAATCTGCCCCCCCGACAACCCAATCTGCCCCCCCCGACAACCCAATCTGCCCCCCTGACAACCCAATCTGCCCCCCCGACAACCCAATCTGCCCCCCCCGACAACCCAATCTGCCCCCCCGACAACCCAATCTTCCCCCCCGACATCCCGATCTGCCCCCCGATATCCCGATCTGCCGGCCTCCCCCGTGATCTCTATTCTGCAGCTCCTCCGGGATCTCCCTCCTCCTCTGCTCTCCCCCTCTGCTCTCCCCCTCCCCCTCTGCTGTCCCCCCCGACGTCCTCTTACCTGTCTTCACCGGTCCTCTGAGGTCTTCACTGGCCCGATCACATCTGCCTCCATCGCTGGGTCCTTCTTCCTGGGTCTTCTGCTGAGCTGTCCAACTTCCTGCCTGCTGCTCCTGTAAAGCTGTTCCTCCTGCTAATCCTCTGGGTACTGTGAGTATAACTTTTTTTTTTTCCTCTATCCCCTGTCCATTTTTACACCTCATGCGTCCGTGCGTCCCGCCGAGCGCTGATCAGGGATGCACATAACGGATCGGCATCCCTGCTCAATTTTTGGCGTGACAAAAAGCATCGGGGATACGAAAAAAAAAGTCACGCCAAAAATTGAGCAGGGATGCCGATCCGTTATGTGCATCCCTGATCAGCGCTCGGCGGGACGCACGGACTGATGCGATACAAAAAGCGTCGGGGATACGGAAAAAAAAGTCACGCCAAAAATTGAGCAGGGATGCTGATCCGTTATTTGCATCCCTTCTCAGCGCTTGGCGGGACGCACGGACTGATGCGATACAAAAAGCGTCGGGGATACGGAAAAAAAAGTATCACATCTGTCCGTGCGTCCCGCTGAGCGCGGATCAGCATCCCTGCTCAATTTTTGGCGTGACTTTTGTTTTTTTTCTGTATTCCCAGCGCTTTTTGTATCTCATCCGACCGTGCCTCCTGCAGCGGCCGATCAGTGCACTACGTCTGTGCGTTTGAAAAGTCAAATGGCGTTCCTTGTCTTCTGAGCCCCGCCATGTGCCCAAACAATTGATTTCCACCACATATGAGGTATCTACGTACTCAGGAAAAATTGCACTATACGTTTTATGGTGCATTTTTTCCTGATACCGTTGTAAAAAGAAAAAAAAAAAAGCTACCTTGTTGCTGCAAAAATTTAAAAAAAAAATAAAAAAAAAATAAATAATTTTCACGGTTCAATGTTATCAACTTTCAGTGGAGCCCCTGGGGGTACAAGGGGCTCACTAAACATCTAGATAAATTCCTTGAGGGGTCTAGCTCCAAAATGGGGTAATTTGTAGGGGAGCTCCACTGTTTAGGCACCATAGGGGGGGGGTGTCTAAAAACGTGACATGGCGTCCGCTAATGATTCCAACCGATTTTGCTGTCAAATGGTGCCCTTCTCTTCTGAGCCACGCCATGCGCCCAACAATTACTTTCCACCACATGTGAGGTATCTGCATGCTCAGGAGACATTGCACAATACGTTTTATGGTGCATTTTTTCCTGATACCCTTGTGAAAAAAAAGCTACCTGGTTCAAGTAACAGTTCTGTGGTAAAACAAAAGAAAATTGTATTCATGGCTCAACATTATCAACTTCTGTGGAGCCCCTTGGGGCTCACTAAACATCTAGATAAACTCCTTGAGGGGTCTAGTTTCCAAAATGGGGTCACTTGTGGGGGAGCTCCACTGTTTAGGCACCTCAGGGGGTCTCCAAACGTGACATGGTATCCGCTAATGATTCAAACAAATTTTGCTGTCAAATGGTGCTCCTTCTCTTCTGAGCCCCGCCATGCGCCCAAACAATTACTTTCCACCACATATGAGGTATCGTCGTACTCAGGAAAAAATGCACTATAAATTTCATGGTGTATTTTTTCCTGATACCCTTGTGGAAAAAAAAGCTACTTAGTTGAAGCAACAGTTTTGTGGTAAAAAAAAAAAAAATTCTTTTCACAGCTCAACTTTATAAACTTCTGTGAAGACCCCAGGTGTTCAAAGTGCTCACCAAACATCTAGAAAAATTATTTGAGGGCTCTAGTTTCCAAAATGGGGTCACTTGTGGGGGAGCTCCATTGTTTAGGCACCTCAGGGGGTCTTCAAACCCGACATGGCGTCCGCTAATGAGTGCAGCTAATTTTGCGTTCAAAAATTCAAATGGCGCTCCTTCCCTTTCGACCTCTGCCGTGCACCCAAACAATTGATTTTTACCCCATATGGGGTATCAGCATACTCAGGAGAAAATGCACAATAAATTGTAGGGTGCACTTTCTCTTTTCTCCCTTGTGAAAATGAAAATGTTATGGCTAAAGTAACATTTTTGTGTTAAAAAGTAAAATTTTCATTTTTTCCTTCCAGATTGCTTTGGTTCCTGTGAAGCACCTAAAGGGTTAATAAACTTCTTGGATGTGGTTTTGAGCAGTGTGAGGGGTGCAGTTTTTAGAATGGGGTCACTTTTGGGTATTTTCTGTCACTTAGGCCTCTCAAAATCACTTCAAATGTGATGTGGTCCCTAAAAAAAATTATTTTGTAAATTTTGTTGGAAAAATTAGAAATTCCTGATGAACTTTGACCCCTTTTAACTTCCTAACGAAAAAAAATGTTCTTTCAAAAATTGCGCTGATGTAAAGTACACAAGTGGGAAATGTTATTTCGTAACTATTTTGTGTGACTTATTTCTCAGATTTATGGGCATAAATTTTCAAAGTTTGAAAATTGCGAAATTTTCGCACAATTTCCTAAATGTTCACAAATAAACGCAAAAAGTATCGGCCTAAATTTACAACTGACATGAAGTACAATAGGTCACGAAAAAACAATGTCAGAATCACCAGGATCCATTGAAGCGTTCCAGAGTTATAACCTGTCAAAGTGACACTGGTCAGAATTGCAAAAAATGGCCCGGTCATTAGGGTGTTTTAGTGGCTGGGGGTGAAGGGGTTAATCCATATTACTAAAGGACCTGAAAAAATGAATATTAGTCATTCAACAGTAATTGAGGTCATATATACATTTTATATCTATTTGACTGCCATCTCCCAATTTTCATAATCTTGTTACTCCTTAGGCCTAACTTTGCTGCTTCAGTCACCGCCCCTATCCTAAACAAGTGCATTGAAATTATTACCTCCTCCATATCCAATTCAGACAAGCATTTTCTCAAGATAAGAAACACGAATAAGGACAGATAAGGGGACCATGTTAAAAAATAGCTAAAACTACTCCCACAAAATCATGAAACCCCAACCACAGAGAGTACGGAAGTATAGTGGCCATGTCAATCAAGAAAATAATCCATAAAAAAATCTTCTTTGCAAAGAAAGTAAAAACATTTTATTAAATACAATTTATTTAACAAGAGGAATAAATAGACTACCAATATATATATATATATATATATATATATATATTGAAAAGAGAGAACAGTGATATATTATACATTTTCACTATATTACTATATAGTATACATCATAGAATCCATTGTGAAAATTGGACTATATTATATATGGGCATAAATCGTGTACCATATTTAAAGACAAAGAAAGGAGAAAAGGACGATCGAAAGCCCAATAAAAAGAGAATCAAGATTTTTCAAAAACCAAACAGTTTTTTATTTTTTATTTTCCAAAATATTGACACAAGTGGATATGTGGACACAACATATGCATCATATTATAGATAGTGGACCCAGCGCGTTGCCATTATCATATGGCCAATACTTCAAAAGAGACTATATACCGTATTTTTCGCTTTATAAGACGCACCGGATTATAAGACGCACCCCCAAATTTGGTGAAGGAATAGAGAATTTTTTTTAATAAATGGGGTCCGTCTAATAATGCCAGTGTCTGTCTAACAAATCATATAGAGTATATGTCCCTCATAGCCCCCATCCTAAAATTAGCCCCCTTAATCTGGATATGGCCACCTTATATTGAATATAGCCCCCTTGGGCTGGCACACGTCCCCCAGTGATGCAACATGTCCCCTATGGCTGGCACGCTGCCCCCTGTGGCTGGCACAAACTGGCCCCCTGTGGCTGGCACACACGCTACCCCCTGTGGCTGGCACACACGCTGCCCCCTGTGGCTGTCACACACGCTGCCCCCTGTGGCTGTCACACACGCTGCCCCCTGTGGCTGGCACACACGCTGGCCCCTGTGGCTGGCACAAACTGGCCCCCTGTGGCTGGCACACATGCTACCCCCTGTGGCTGGCACACACTCTGCCCCCTGTGGTTGTCACACACGCTGCCCCCTGTGGCTGGCACACACGCTTCCCCCTGTGGCTGGCACACACCCTGGCCCCTGTGGCTGGCACACACCCTGGCCCCTGTGGCTGGCACACACCCTGGCCCCTGTGGCTGGCACACACCCTGGCCCCTGTGGCTGGCACACACCCTGGCCACTGTGGCTGGCACACACCATGGCCACTGTGGCTGGCACACACGCTGCCCCCTGTGGCTGGCACACACGCTGCCCCGTGGCTGGCACACACGCTGCCCCCTGTGGCTGTCACACACGCTGCCCCCTGTGGCTGTCACACACGCAGCCCCCTGTGGCTGTCACACACGCAGCCCCCTGTGGCTGTCACACACGCAGCCCCCTGTGGCTGTCACACACGCTGCCCCCTGTGGCTGTCACACACGCTGCCCCCTGTGGCTGTCAAACACGCTGCCCCCTGTGGCTGGCACACACACTGCCCCCTGTGGCTGGAACACATGCTGCCCCCTGTGGCTGGCACACACGCTGCCCCCTGTGGCTGGCACACACGCTGGCCCCTGTGGCTGGCACACACGCTGGCCCCTGTGGCTGGCACACATGCTGGCCCCTGTGGCTAGCACACACCCTGGCCCCTGTGGCTGGCACACACGCTGGCCCCTGTGGCTGGCACACACGCTGGCCCCTGTGGCTGGCACACACCCTGGCCCCTGTGGCTAGCACACACCCTGGCCCCTGTGGCTGGCACACACGCTGGCCCCTGTGGCTGGCACACACGCTGGCCCCTGTGGCTGGCACACACGCTGGCCCCTGTGGCTGGCACACACGCTGGCCCCTGTGGCCGGCACACACGCTGGCCCCTGTGGCTGGCACACTTGCTGGCCCCTGTGGCTGGCACACACCCTGGCCCCTGTGGCTAGCACACACCCTGGCCCCTGTGGCTGGCACACACGCTGGCCCCTGTGGCTGGCACACACGCTGGCCCCTGTGGCTGGCACACACGCTGGCCCCTGTGGCTGGCACACACGCTGGCCCCTGTGGCTGGCACACACCCTGGCCCCTGTGGCTGGCACACACGCTGCCCTATGCTGCTGCTTTTAGTAAAATAAACTCTTTCCTTACCTTCTCCAGCGCTGTGCTCCCTCGTGTACCCCTCCTCAGGGTTGAACTCCGGCCTCCTGCATTTCCTGGTTCACAGTCCCCGTCATGTGATCGGCACAGCAGTGTGTTATCTCTGCATGCCTGATCATAGCAGCAGGAGGGAGATGGCAGATGCTGGAGGAGGTGAGTAACGAGTTTATTATTTTACTATGGGTAGCAGCATGGGGGCCATAGATAACACAGGGGGAGGGGGCATTTGTGAGCAAAGGGAAGCACGGGCAGATATAATATGCACAGCTCCCCCAGCCCATCACCGCGGTGCAATTTCAGCACCACAGGGGTGGACAGCAGCTGTGCATATTATATGAGCGGGTGCAGGAGATCAAACGCTGCCGCCCTCAGCTTCACAAGTCTATACCAGCCTCCACCAGCTCCCCCAGCACCGCTCCAGAGCGGCCCCACCTCCCCTGGACCCTGCAGTATATAATCCGTATATTCGGTTTATAAGACGCACCCCCTACTTTCCCCCAAAATTTGGGGGAACAAAAGTGCGTCTTATAAAGCGAAAAATACGGTACATACATTATATATATATATATATATATATATATATATATATATATTTTCTTTGTCGCTCCTAATTGGGAGACCCAGACAATTGGGTGTATAGCTACTGCCTCCGGAGGCCACACAAAGTACTACACTTAAAAGTGTAAGGCCCCTCCCCTTCTGGCTATACACCCCCCCGTGGGATCACGGGCTCCTCAGTTTTATGCTTTGTGCGAAGGAGGCCAGACATCCACGCATAGCTCCACTGTTTAGTCAGCAGCAGCTGCTGACTATGTCGGATGGAAGAAAAGAGGGCCCATACGAGGGCCCCCAGCATGCTCCCTTCTCACCCCACTTTCTGTCGGCGGTGTTTGTTAAGGTTGAGGTACCCATTGCGGGTACGGAGGCTGGAGCCCACATGCTGATTCCTTCCCCATCCCCATTAGGGCTCTGGGTGAAGTGGGACTTTACCGGTCTCCGGGCACTGAGGCCGTGCTCCATCCACAGCCCCTGGAGGATCTGCTGGATACGGAGTGGAGTTTCCTCAGGGATAGGACCCTGCTCCATCAAGGTACTCCGTGTCCCCGTGCTTATCGCACGCACACTGCAGCATTGCTGGGTGTGTTAGTGCGCCGGGGTTAACAGCGCGGCTGCGCTGGTGCCGTTACTCACTACAGCTCTGCTGAGTGAGGTGACTTAGTACGATCGGCCGATCCGGCCGCGGGGGTCAGTTTTTACTGCGTCGCGGCTGGGATTTGTGGTGCGCCGGGGACTTCCGCGCTGGCCGTGCATATATGACGGCCGCGCTAGATTACTACAGTCCCCGGCTTTTGCGGCCTGGTTCGTATCGTTCCCGCCCCCAGACCTGCCAGTCAGGAGGAGGGCGGGACGCTGTACAGACCAGCAGCGTTAAGAGCTGGAGTCTGTTTTACATACTCCAGCCCTCACACTAGGCACAGTGGGACGCAGTTTCCCGCACTTTGGTTTGTGACGCCCACGGTCCGCCCCTCTTCACAGGACGCCGGCAGCCATTCCTGCCTGCACGCTGAGCTGCAGAGGGGAGACGGGGAGATACAGACAAGGGATTCTACGACCTCACACCCGCTTTTCAGCGGGCGGTAAGCAGCCCTCAAGGGCTCTCCCACACTGGTGCCATAGTGTACTTTGTATTTTGTGCTGGCAATACTTTGCACGGTACAGTCGCTGGTGATTTTCTGCTATATACCCTCCTTAGATTTCTAAGGAGATAACAGCATGTTGTCCGCAAAAAGCAAAAGTGCCAAGGCACGGACTTTATATGCTGCTTGTACCGCATGTGGGGCTGCTCTACCGGCAGGTTCCACTGACCCCCATTGTGTGCAGTGCTCGGGCCCTGTGGCAATTGCTCAGCCGGGGCCGCTGCTAGAGGTGACCCAGGGAGAACCACCTGTGAATGCTGTCCAGGTGACAGGGACGGAGTTTGCAGCTTTTGCTGACAGATTGTCTATGACTATGTCTAAAATTCTTGAAACATTGCAGTCTAGACCAGTAACTCAGACCATGGGCACTGTTGATTCATTGCCACCTTGTCCCCCTCAGCTGGACCACTTCCTAGCTCCGGGGGTGTCACAGGCACCCCAGGGTGACGGCTCTGACTCGGACGACAGTCCCAGACAACCTAAGCGGGCTCGCTATGAGCGACCCTCAACTTCATCACACTGGTCAGGGTCCCAGCGGGACGACTCTCTGTGTGATGAGGCGGATGTAACGGATCAGGAGTCTGAGGCTGGGGCCGCTCTCAATCTAGATACCCCGGATGGTGACGCCATAGTGAATGATCTTATAGCGTCCATCAATAAGATGTTAGATATTTCTCCACCAGCTCCTCTTGCAGAGGAGGCAGCTTCACAGCAGGAGAAATTCCATTTCAGGTATCCCAAGCGTAAATTAAGCACTTTTCTGGACCACTCTGACTTTAGAGACGCAATCCAGAAACACCACGCTTATCCAGATAAGCGTTTTTCCAAACGGCTTAAAGATACACGCTATCCTTTTCCCCCTGACGTGGTCAACGGCTGGACACAGTGTCCCAAGGTGGACCCTCCAATCTCCAGGCTTGCAGCCAGATCTCTAGTTGCAGTGGAAGATGGGGCGGCACTTAAAGATGCCACTGACAGACAGATGGAGCTCTGGTTAAAATCCATCTATGAAGCGATTGGGGCATCGTTGGCGCCAGCACTCGCGGCCGTATGGGCACTCCAAGCTATTTCAGCTGGGCTTACACAGGTCGACACGGTAACACGTACATCTGCTCCGCAGGTGGCACCCTTGACCTCTCAAATGTCTGCCTTCGCGTCTTACGCGATTAATGCTGTCCTAGACTCTACGAGCCGTACGGCGGTGGCGTCAGCCAACTCTGTGGTTTTACGCAGAGCCCTGTGGTTGAGAGAATGGAAGGCAGATTCTTCTTCCAAGAAGTGCTTAACCAGTTTGCCTTTTTCTCGTGACCGATTGTTTGGTGAGCGTTTGGATGAAATCATTAAACACTCCAAGGGTAAGGATTCATCCTTACCTCAGCCCAGACAAAACAAACCCCAACAGAGGAGGGGACAGTCTGGTTTTCGGTCCTTTCGAGGCTCAGGCAGGTCCCAATTCTACTCGTCCAAAAGGACTCAAAAGGATCAGAGGGGCTCAGATTCCTGGCGGACTCAATCTCGCCCAAAAAAGCCAGCCGGAAGAACCGTTACCAAGACGGCTTCCTCATGACTCTCAGCCTCCTCTCTCCGCATCCTCGGTCGGTGGCAGGCTCTCCCGCTTTGGCGACATTTGGCTGTCACAGGTCAAAGACCGTTGGGTGAGAGACATTCTGTCTCACGGGTACAGGATAGAGTTCAGCTCTCGTCCTCCAACTCGCTTCTTCAGAACTTCCCCACCGCCCGACCGAGCCGATGCTCTGCTACAAGCGGTGTCCGCTCTAAAGGCGGAAGGAGTGGTGACTTCGGTTCCTCTTCAGGAACAAGGTCACGGTTTTTACTCCAATTTGTTTGTGGTGCCAAAGAAAGACGGGTCGTTCCGTCCCGTCCTGGATCTAAAGCTGCTCAACAAACACGTAAAAACCAGGAGGTTCCGGATGGAATCTCTCCGCTCCGTTATCGCCTCAATGTCTCAAGGAGATTTCCTAGCATCAATAGACATCAAGGATGCTTATCTCCACGTGCCAATTGCGCCAGAGCATCAGCGTTTTCTACGCTTCGTTATAGGAAGCGAACACCTGCAGTTCGTAGCGCTACCTTTCGGGCTGGCGACAGCCCCTCGGGTCTTCACCAAGGTCATGGCAGCAGTAGTAGCAGTCCTGCACTCGCAAGGTCACTCCGTGATCCCGTATTTGGACGATCTACTTATCAAGGCACCCTCTCAAGAGGCATGCCAACACAGCCTGAACGTGGCACTGAAGACTCTCCAGAGTTTCGGGTGGATTATCAACTTTTCAAAGTCAAATCTAACCTCGACCCAATCACTAACATATCTTGGCATGGAGTTTCATACTCTCTCAGCGATAGTGAAACTTCCACTGGACAAACAGTGCTCGCTACAGATAGGGGTGCAATCTCTCCTTCAGGGCCAGTCGCACCCCTTGAGGCGCCTCATGCACTTCCTAGGGAAGATGGTAGCAGCAATGGAAGCAGTTCCTTTTGCGCAGTTTCATCTGCGTCCACTACAATGGGACATTCTCCGCCAATGGGACGGGAAGTCGACGTCCCTCGACAGGGAGGTCTCCCTCTCTCAGGCAGCCAAGGAATCTCTCCGGTGGTGGCTTCTTCCCACCTCATTGTCAAAAGGAAAGTCGTTCCTACCCCCATCCTGGGCGGTGGTCACGACAGATGCGAGCCTATCAGGGTGGGGAGCAGTGTTTCTCCACCACAGGGCTCAAGGTACGTGGACTCGGAAAGAGTCCACCCTTCAGATCAATGTTCTGGAGATCAGAGCAGTCTATCTTGCCCTACAAGCCTTCCAACAGTGGCTGGAAGGCAAGCAGATCCGAATTCAGTCGGACAACTCCACAGCGGTGGCATACATCAACCACCAAGGGGGAACACGCAGTCGGCAAGCCTTCCAGGAAGTCCGGCGAATTCTGACGTGGGTGGAAGACACGGCATCCACCATATCCGCCGTTCACATCCCAGGCGTAGAAAACTGGGAAGCAGACTTTCTCAGTCGCCAGGGCATGGACGCAGGGGAATGGTCTCTTCACCCGGACGTGTTTCAGGAGATCTGTCGCCGCTGGGGGATGCCGGACGTCGACCTGATGGCGTCACGGCACAACAACAAGGTCCCGGTTTTCATGGCACGGTCTCACGATCACCGAGCTCTGGCGGCAGACGCCTTAGTTCAAAATTGGTCGCAGTTCCGGCTACCGTATGTGTTCCCACCGCTGGCATTGTTGCCCAGAGTGCTCCGCAAAATCAGGTCCGACTGCCGCCGCGCCATTCTCGTCGCTCCAGACTGGCCAAGGAGGTCGTGGTACCCGGATCTGTGGCACCTCACGGTAGGCCATCCGTGGGCACTACCAGACCGTCCAGACTTGCTGTCTCAAGGGCCGTTTTTCCATCTGAATTCTGCGGCCCTGAACCTGACTGTGTGGCCATTGAGTCCTGGATCCTAGCGGCCTCAGGTTTATCTCATGAAGTGGTTGCCACCATGAGACAGGCTAGGAAGCCATCCTCCGCCAAGATCTACCACAGGACGTGGAGGATATTCCTATCTTGGTGCTCTGCTCAGGGAGTTTCTCCCTGGCCTTTTGCATTGCCTACTTTTCTTTCCTTCCTGCAGTCTGGGTTGGAAAAAGGTTTGTCGCTTGGCTCCCTTAAGGGTCAAGTCTCCGCGCTATCCGTATTTTTTCAGAAACGTCTGGCGCGACTTCCTCAGGTACGCACGTTCCTGCAAGGGGTTTGTCATATCGTCCCCCCTTACAAGCGGCCATTGGAGCCCTGGGACCTGAACAAGGTTCTAATTGCTCTCCAAAAGCCGCCTTTCAAGCCTATGAAGGAGGTTTCCCTTTCTCGTCTTTCACAGAAAGTGGCCTTTCTAGTGGCGGTCACGTCTCTTCGGAGAGTGTCCGAGCTGGCGGCGTTATCATGCAGATCTCCATTCCTGGTGTTTCACCAGGACAAGGTAGTTCTGCGTCCAATTCCAGAATTTCTTCCCAAGGTGGTATCTTCCTTTCATCTCAATCAAGATATCACTTTACCGTCTTTGTGTCCGCATCCAGTTCACCAATTTGAAAAAGGTTTGCATTTATTGGATCTAGTGAGAGCACTCAGGATCTACATTTCCCGCACGGCGCCTCTGCGCCGCTCGGATGCACTCTTTGTCCTTGTCGCTGGTCAGCGTAAAGGGTCGCAAGCTTCCAAATCCACCCTTGCGCGTTGGATCAAGGAACCAATTCTTCACACCTACCGTTCTGCTGGGCTTCCGATTCCATCAGGACTGAAAGCCCATTCTACCAGAGCCGGGGGTGCGTCCTGGGCATTGCGGCACCAGGCTACGGCTCAGCAGGTGTGCCAGGCGGCTACCTGGTCGAGTCTGCACACTTTTACCAAGCATTATCAGGTGCATACCTACGCTTCGGCGGATGCCGGCCTAGGTAGACAAGTCCTTCAGGCGGCGGTGGCTCACCTGTAGGAAAGGGCTGTTGGACAGCCCTATCACGAGGTATTCTTTTACCCACCCAGGGACTGCTTTTGGACGTCCCAATTGTCTGGGTCTCCCAATTAGGAGCGACAAAGAAGAAGGGAATTTTGTTTACTTACCGTAAATTCCTTTTCTTCTAGCTCCAATTGGGAGACCCAGCACCCGCCCTGTTTTCTCAGGAAGTTTGTTTTTTTCGGGTGCACATGTTGTTCATGTTGAACAGTTCAGTTCTCCGTGATTGTTTCTCGGGTTGAATTTGTATTTAAAACAGTTATTGGCTTTCCTCCTTCTTGCTTTTGCACTAAAACTGAGGAGCCCGTGATCCCACGGGGGGGTGTATAGCCAGAAGGGGAGGGGCCTTACACTTTTAAGTGTAGTACTTTGTGTGGCCTCCGGAGGCAGTAGCTATACACCCAATTGTCTGGGTCTCCCAATTGGAGCTAGAAGAAAAGGAATTTACGGTAAGTAAACAAAATTCCCTTCTTTATATATATATATATATATATATATATATATATATATATATATATATATACCAATATCCATTAAATTTAGACATGGTAATTTGCCATAACCAACAAACGTATATATCAAAGGTATATTATCCGTGATATCATATCCATACATACATCTATATAGTCTCAATGTATATACTGTTAGCTGCTATATGTCCTATAAATCGAAAGGCAGCAGTCACAGCACCAGTACATAGGCTGGACATATAAAATGATCCTCACTGTAACACAACAGCAACGTACAAGGTAAGTATAGAAGCTGGTTACCGCTATAATAGGAGTCTCATATTCTAGCGGTAACCAGCTTCTATACTTACCTTGTACGTTGCTGTTGTGTTACAGTGAGGATCATTTTATATGTCCAGCCTATGTACTGGTGCTAGTAGTGGTTATTCCTGGCTCACTGTGTAAATAGTAGGTGCTCAGAGAAAAAGAACATACAATAAATGGAAAAAGCTCTGGCACACTCAATGAAAAATGAGAAAATAGAGATGCTTTTGATGCTTCAAATGTATATTTATTTGTGCAAGGATCAAAACAATTTTTCAAATTTCATCCAATGTTTCGACCGTGTATTTTACGATCTTTATCAAGGATGGAATTTATCTAAGATAAAAGATCAGATGGTCAACATCCATTATGTACAATAATATACAAAATAATTTTTTTTTTTTTTAAAGCCAAAAAACGTACATAATTTATCACATAAATCTTATTATCACAAAGACTTTCTTCACAGAAAAATATACATTCATGAATTAGATGACAACATAACAAGACATCTGGATGTAATCAAATAGCCTGAAGAAGAGTATGGGGTTACCCATGATACATTGAACGTAAAGTCACAGACAAACACCCACCTAAATGTAAGATGAGTGAAATTGGTGATGTTTGACAATTATTTGTCACAACGAATCAATGAATGGATATACTTGAGATCCTGTACAAAATAGTGAAGATACTGTTATAAACATCATATGATATACGAATCTATTCCAAAAAACAGACTGAAAAAATTGATCATAGTGCGCACATAAATTATCTACCTTATGCATCAAATTTTGATAGGTAGTTGACGATGAAATCCACTTTCATAAATGAGGCATTATGTGCGCCTGAATAAAGATATGCGAGGTATTCTAGATGAATATACATTTGAGTATTAGTGTAATCTCTGTGACATACATAAAAGGAAAACACTGCGCACTGTGACCAATGTATTTCTAGGAATTTTCTGATGTATACAATCAGACAGAGTATAGGACACAAAGCATAAAACTACCTTGTACACTTTGTCTTAACAGACGCAATAGGAGGAATTAGTAAAGGGTATTCTCCTTTTTCTATAGGAAATAAATAACTCCATATTAAAGACATCATGAGAATCAACATGACAGAAAATGAATTCTCAGTATGTCAACCCCAATATAAGGCACATGTAGCAATGAATGAACATAACATGAGAATTACCTGAGCCTGGTGTGAATAGATAAACAACCAGATCAATGGGTGATATGAGAGAGACACGTCTCTGAAAGGCTATGCAGAAAACCTGCTAATATATGACAAATATTAGGCAATTGATCTAGCGTGCTTTTCATATGAAAAGTGCTCAATAAGGCACATACCTCACAAGACACTTTTGGTTAAAGGGGAAGACAGCCAAGCTGTAGTAACATGGGTCTATAAAGAAACAACACATAAGATTTAGTAATACTCTATGCCAGGTGAAAATAGTTGCAACCGCCTCTTTGTCTACCTTGTAATTGGTGATCCAGGGTGGGGGCCCTCAGGAAAATGCGCAGGGTGGCTGGGGTGAGGGCGCTTTATATGCTGATGGCTGTGTCCACTTCCTGCTGGGTGGAACGCAGTGTGCTGGTCTGTGGAGCGCACGCCGCGCACGTGCAGTGCGCTAAACGCACCGCGCATGCGTCGGGCACGGAGCACAGGCCAGTGTGTGGGGATTACGTGTCAGCCGCGTCCCTCCAAAGTGGAACGCAGCGTACTGGCCGGTGGAACGCACGCCGCGCGTGCGCAGTATGCTAAACACACCGTTCAGGCACGGGGCACGGAGCACCGGTCAGTGTGAAGGGATTGTTGCTGTTGTATTATGTTTATTTTGCACACTGACTTATACTAAACCTATATAGACGTGCATTATAGTGCCAGGTAGTACTCTGGAGAGGTGAAGTGCCGTTTTCAGGTCATGGGTGTAACATATTTAAAGACAAAGAAAGGAGAAAAGGACGATCGAAAGCCCAATAAAAAGAGAATCAAGATTTTTCAAAAACCAAACAGTTTTTTATTTTTTATTTTCCAAAATATTGACACAAGTGGATATGTGGACACAACATATGCATCATATTATAGATAGCGGACCCTGCGCGTTGCCATTATCATATGGCCAATACTTCAAAAGAGACTATATACATATATATATATATATATATATATATATATATATATATACATACCACTATCCATTAAATTTAGACATGGTAATTTGTCATAACCAACAAACGTATATATCAAAGGTATATTATCCGTGATATCATATCCATACATACATCCATATAGTCTCAATGTATATACTGTTAGCTGCTATATGTCCTATAAATCGAAAGGCAGCGATCACAGCAGTCACAGCACCAGTACATAGGCTGGACATATAAAATGATCCTCACTGTAACACAACAGCAATGTACAAGGTAAGTATAGAAGCTGGTTACCGCTATAATAGGAGTCTCATATTATAGCGGTAACCAGCTTCTAAACTTACCTTGTACGTTGCTGTTGTGTTACAGTGAGGATCATTTTATATGTCCAGCCTATGTACTGGTGCTGTGACTGCTGTGATCGCTGCTTTGTATGCTAATTTGCCTAGCGGCTATGATTGTTGTCACTATTGTTCTATATATATAGCAGGATATGTCAGTTGTAGTGAGTATGCACTATGCAGTGACATCTGCTGGTGGTTTGTAAGAATTGCATCTTGCACCAGGACTGACTTATAAGTTGAATCCGATATATAATTTATCTTGTACATTGTTACTGGGCCTTTGTTTAAAGTATATCATACCGCTTAGCGGTTCTTTTGGCCATTTTTTCATTGTCCTGTTGATTGTAGCAGGGCAAATTGGTGAATATACAAATCTCAGTCAAACAATGTATAATGTAGTGATAATTGCTGACTGCCTGCAATGAAATACAATTTGTGCTAGGATTGATCTAGAATCGAATTTGGTACCTGTATACCAGTGCCTTTCGATTTATAGGACATATAGCAGCTAACAGTATATACATTGAGACTATATGCATGTATGTATGGATATGATATCACGGATAATATACCTTTGATATATACGTTTGTTGGTTATGACAAATTACCATGTCTAAATTTAATGGATATTGGTATGTATATATATATATGTATATAGTCTCTTTTGAAGTATTGGCCATATGATAATGGCATCGCGCAGGGTCCGCTATCTATAATATGATGCATATGTTGTGTCCACATATCCACTTGTGTCAATATTTTGGAAAATAAAAAATAAAAAACTGTTTGGTTTTTAAAAAATCTTGATTCTCTTTTTATTGGGCTTTCGATCGTCCTTTTCTCCTCTCTTTGTCTTCAAATATATATTTAATAAAACAGAGAGACCGGTGAACAAGGAGTCCTAGAGAAAACACCAGTTAGTGAACCCAATTGTGAAAGTACAACCCTCAAACAGTAAATTCTTTAGTATACATATTGAATTTTTTTTCCAGCAAGCACAAGTTATCAAGGCTTCTAATACCATCTAGATCCACTACATGGCATCAAAGGTCCCTGGGAAAACATGCTCCATAGATCAAGTGAACAGCAAATAGCAATGGAACAATTATCACCAAAAATAGCCTAAAGGAGCTGGAAGTGTATATAGGGCTGATTAAACTTAGCCATGATAAGTGGACCGAGTGGTGAAAACGGACCCGGACGCGCACGTTTCGCAATCTTCCTCGAGGGGCCGTAATAAAGCATATGTGTGGATGAGTATGGGATGTATGGGCTTGTAGCCAATAGATTCTGTCACCTTAATTGGCCGCATGTGGGGGGGTGCTCCACTAGTGGTCTGCGTCATCGGGCACTCCCGGATATGAAACGGGCGCTTCCTGTGTCATCACACAGACCCTGCGTCATTCCGTGTAGAGGCAGTCAGTCACAGATATATGCGGAAATACCGCGGCACATGCACGCCCAAGCGGCGGCCATTTTTGTTAAGGGCATAACCAGAGATAGCAACCAGCGAACGTGCACGAGAAGAGGATCTCACTAGACTAGTATATAGATATTTTTTAAAAACAAACATATACAGAGAATCCATATATGTCTGTGCTCCCACAGTGAAAACTCATTTCAAAAGACCTTAATTGTGGGTAAATTTAACCATAATAAATCACTGGGGAGGACAGACATAGAATGTATCTCCGCCAAAACTGTATAAATACATCAAAAGTTCAAGCAAATTGTGCATATTGTGCAGGGTACCCAAATGTGGGAACCCAGGATCGCAACAAAATTGGGACCAGGGACCCACACACTGACCCTACAGACAACATTGAAGTATACCATTAAAAGAAAAAGTATCATAATTACTAAAGAAGTATTACAACAACACCATAAAGTGTACATAAATCCACCTATCGCCATATATTATTTACAGTTTTGTTTGGTCTTTACAGAAATGTAGATGATTCAGAACATGGGTCAAGTATTCCTTCAACCATAGGGGAGGAAAGCAATAATAATGAAGATCATCCTCTCAGCGTCACAAGGTAAGTCCCAGTATCGCATGATATGGGGAGTCACCATTCACAGGTCACTAATCACAGGTCCTTTCTTTACTTCACTCCTCTTTCCGACGACTACTCTCTTCTTCCTTCTTCCACCGACTACTTCCCAACTGACCACTGTCCCCTCCCTTTGCTGGGTCTCTCCCTACAGATTGGGTGGCAACTATCCAATCAGTGCCCATCCCTTTTACCTGTTGCTAGGCAGTCTTCCAGTCTGGAATCGGGGTTATGTATGTGGCTTGAGAGCCCTTGTGTGTTGACTGGCATGGATATTCCGGGGTTTGGGTTTCCACGTTCACATTTTGTGGCACCTGATACCGTAGGGGTGCTACACGTGATATATGGAGTCATCATTCACAGGTCACTAATCACAGGTCCATACATAAACTAGATATGATAAAGTGAACTAAACTATGAGAAAAATAAAAAAAAGAGAAGAAATTAAAACACACAAAATTAAAATGTGATACAATATAAATGACAGAAACAATTCATCAAGTAAGAACAAAGCTTTAATACATCCAATCCATTAGGACGCAATCGCATCTGATCATGTCAAATTACAGAAAAGGAGGAAATGAATGCTTTTCATTCAGGCTATGGGGCGACATAGTGCCCAGTGTCATTATCCATTGACATTGTAGTCATGCCAGGGCCTGTTTATGATTACCCTCCCTGGAACCCAAGTGGAGCTTGTCTATCCCTCTTACTTTAAACACAACCAGATTACAGTTAGGAAAAACGCTCTAAAGTGTCGGGGGATGGTTTTCAGGGAATCAAGATCAGTCACATTCTTGGTTGCTGCAATGTCTCTTACGTGCTCGCATATGCGGACACGAAGTTAGCTCGAAGTCAGGCCTACATAGATCAAATTGTAGCCACACTTAGTAAAATATATGACGTGATCACTACAACAAGAAATGTATTGCCTGATTTCGAACTGCCTCTGACCATCCGCCGACACAAAAGAGGTGGCTCTTTCAATGCTTTTGCATGCCAAACTCGAGCCACAAGAGAAGCAACCCCACTTTGGTTTACCTAGATTAAATGGAAGGGTACAATTAAATGTATATTTACTATGCACAAGGTAGTCCTTAAGATTTTTCCCTTTCCTAGCTGTTAAGAGGGGGACGATCTGGGAGGGCATTATTTAAGAGTAGGTTCCGTGGTCAGAACGGGCCAATGTCTTGTCAGAATGTTTCTGATTTCATCCCATTGGTTGTTAAATATAGAAAAGAATCTAATAATTTTGATCTTAGATTCCTTCTTCTTCCCAGATGTTGAGTGGAGTTGCTTTCTGGGGGTATCTCTTTCCCTGGAATAGCTTGTTTTGATGTTTCTAGAACTATAACCCTTATCTTTAAAACGCTCAAATAGATCCTTTACCAGCCACGAAAGAGAGAAGCTAATGAACATACCCTCCAGATTCTTAAAAATTGCCCAATTGGTACAGCTGTGATAGTACAGGGTAAAAGAGATTATGTGGCATGTAACAGACTATTCACTGATGTCTCCTTTCTAAAGACTTCAGTTTCAATTGATCTGTCCAGCATAATTAACACCTTCATATGAAGAAACTCAATCTCATCTGGATTACTTTTGAAGGTAAGCCTTATATTGCAGTCATTGCAATTAAGGGCAGCCATGAAAGTCTGTAATTCTGGATCGGTCCCCCTCCAGATGATGAGAACATCAATGATGTAATGTAGCCAGTACTGCGCATGGGTAGCAGCGCAGGCGCCGACGCTAAAAACCTCTCTCTCCCAGTACCCGAAAAAGAGGTTTGTGTTAATATTCCGGTATTCATGGAAAATTACAAAAAACTCCCATTGGTGAAAAAACACCAAGAAAACAGGAGTAGTAGGAACCTGGGCTGACCGCAATCCCCTAACTATCAGACCACACTAGAAGTAGCCGTGGATCGTTCCTAAAAACCTAGACGCCACGTCACAGCCTGAGAAACTAGCTACGCCTCACAGAAAGAAATGAGGAAATCTACCTTGCCTCAGAGTAGTCCCCAAAGGAGTAGGTAGCCCCCCACATACAAAGATTACGGTGATGTAGGAAAACACAATACACTGATAGGAAAAATAAATTTAGCAAAGGCAAGGCCCAACTAACTTGATACAAAGGAAAGGAAACTGATTGTAATAAGTACAAAATCCCTGTAGAAAAATACCAAACTCCTGATAGTAAAAATGGCCCTAGAGGTCGAACAACCTCACCCCCACTATATTAGGTACTCCTGTAAATAATGGGAGAACAAAATACAAAAAAGAACACAAAATACAGAAAAGCAAATAATTAAATTAGAGAGGGAGAAAATCCTTTTTCCTGCAGGCGAGCTAGCAAAAGTGAAACCCTCATGCTCACAACACAAAAGAAACCAAACTTCGCCTGCAAGAAAAACAGATACAAAGCAAAACAAGGAAAAACAACCACCCAAAAATGTAAACCAGGAAGCAAGGAAAAAACTGAGATCTTATCTGCAGAAGTCTTGCTCAGGGAAACAGGGAAGGACAAAACTCAAAGCCAGGAACAGAGACTGAGGAATATAATATTATAACCGGCACCAGCAAGGCAAAAAGTGCTCTCCTGTATAGACCAGACCTGTCTGCACTAAGACTTCCCTAATTCCTAATTAATGCCGACACCTGTCTGAGTCACAGGCTCAGATTCAGCTCCACTACCAATCCTGGCCACCAGAGGGAGCTTCAAAACAGCACCAACACAGATAACATTCACAACAGGTTTGCGTACGACGGTGCGCATGCCGCACCCATCGCAGTGCCGCGTTTCTGGAGGAAGAACCGATTCTTGAATAGAGAAAAATTCTGTATCAAAATAAACTCCAGTAGCTCCAAAACTAGATCCTGTAAGGGAATTTCCCAAATACTCATACGAAGAAAGAATTTCACAGCAGAAAGGCCATCACGATGCTGAATACATAAGTAGAGGATTGTTACGCTCACCGAGGAGCAGCGAGCGTCCGGAGGTGGACCCACTGGACCGTGTACCGGACTCCCCTGAGAAGACGACCAGCAGCGAACCCCTATACAGGGACTGTGCGGTGCCTCCTCAAAGGGCCTAGATGCACGCCGGCCAGGAACCGGTAGTAGAAGTCTCTGTAAGGCCAGGTGTAGCACGGGTGTGACGTCCGCAGCCGGCAGAACACAGTTATGGCACCGGACATGTTCACAGCAGGTGGCGTCCACAGTAGGTATGGCACTGATGGCGTCCACGGCAGGTATGGCACGGTGACGTCCACGGCAGGTATGGCACGGTGACGTTCACAGCGGGAACAGTACAGATGGCACTACGGCGAGACAGAGGATTAGCAACAGGTAGAAGGTGCACAGATACAAAGGATAGCACTCAAGGGCCTGAATACTAGCAATGCACTAGTAGGAGTATTGCTCAGGCGCCTACTGCAAGGGGAGGCGAACTTAAATACCCATATGGTAACAGGTGACCTCTGAGGTCACTTCCAGCTAATGGGGCGCTACCACTTTAAGAAAGGGGATATGGCCTCGCGCGCAGCCTAGAATCACTTACTGCAGATCTGTGTGTGCCCGGGAGACAAGAAGAGGTTGCAGCAGCCCCTGGAGCAAGACACCCTACCCTGGAGTGAGCAGGCCGCACAGCAGGACCCGAACCAGGAGCAGAGCCTGCAGAGCCATGGGACCGGTAAGAGGAAGGATGTCGCTGCCGGAGGCTGGGACCGGGAGTGCGCGTGGGGGCCATGCTGGGGCTGGGCAAATGTGACAGAGCGCCTCCTCGGGATCTGGTGGGACCAGGCGCTACAGTACCCACTCCTGAAGCCCCCCCTCCTCAGGAAGCTCCAGAGGAGACGAGGAGCATCAACGTCCTCCGCAGGTACCCACGTCATTTCCTCAGGACTGAACCCCTTCCAGTCCACCAGATAGTAAATTTTACCTCGGACCTCCTTAGCCGCAAGGATGGCTTTTACCTCGTAGACGTCGTCATCACAGGCAAGAGGAGGCGAAGCACCAGGAGCACTGTGGAAACGGCTCAGGACCACCGGCTTGAGGAGGGACACATGGAAGGAGTTCGGGATGCAAAGTGTAGACGGCAGCTTCAACTTGTAGGACACCTCATTGATCCATTGGAGCACTTCAAAGGGACCAATAAAGCGGGGACCCAGCTTGTATGACGGCATCTTCAGGTGGACGTACTTGGATGAGAGCCAAACTTTATCTCCGGGATGAAAGAAAGGAGCATCCAGGCGTTTCTTGTCAGCGTGTTTCTTCATGCGGACAGAGGAATGTTGCAGAGCCGACTTCGTCTCAGCCCAGATGGCAGAGAAGATCCTCACGAGGTCATCAGCTGCAGGGTTGCCCGAAGAACATGTCACAGGGCACGGAACTTTGGGTCGCTGTCCATACACCACCTGGAACGGGGATTTAGCAGACGACTCACTTTCATAATTGTTGTAGGAGAATTCGGCCCATGGAGCAGTTTGCACCAGGTGCTGTGGTGTTCGTCCACGAAGTGGCGGAGATAGTGAGTCAGGACTTGGTTAATGCGCTCCACTTGCCCATTGGACTGAGGGTGGTAGGCAGAAGAAAAGTCCAATTTCACATCCATCATTTTGCAGACTGCTCTCCAAAACCGAGCGGTGAACTGGACCCCTTTGTCGGACACGATATGGAGAGGCAAGCCATGAAGCCGGAAAATGTGTTGAATGAATAGTTCAGCAAGAACCGGAGCGGACGGTAGCCCGTTAAGTGGCGTGAAGTGGGCCATCTTGGAGAACCTGTCCACCACCACCTAGATGACTGTGTAGCCAGACGATTTTGGCAGGACTGTGATGAAATCCATGCCGATATGTTGCCATGGAGCGGATAGTACCGGTAAAGGAAGCAAAGGACCTGCTGGAAGAGTCTTTGGGACCTGTTCCGACCACAGGAGGAACAGGATGAAACGAAATCCTGGACGTCTTGTCGTAGCCCTGGCCACCAGTAATACCAGGATATCAATTGCAGAGATTTCCTTTGACCCATGTGACCTGCTATTCGGGAAGAGTGTCCCCATCGGAGTACACGTTCTCTATCGACCTCAGCAACAAACGTTTTACCGGGAGGAAGATGGTGCATGTCAACTAGTGCCGCCATTAGCTTGGAAGGTTCAATGATGTGCCGAGGTTCATCCTCCTGATCCACTAACAGGAATGATCGAGACAGCGCATCGGCCTTCAGATTCTTCTCAGCTGGACGAAAGTGCAGAACAAAATCAAAGCGGGCGAAGAACAATGACCATCAGGCCTGTTGGGGGTTTGGAGATATGCCAGATTGTTGTGGTCGGTATAGATGGTAACTGTATGCAATGACCCTTCCAGCAAATATCGCCACTCCTCCAGGACCAACTTAATTGCCAGCAACTCTCGGTCTCCAATTGAGTAGTTTTGTTCGGCTGGGGAGAAAGCCTTAGAAAAGAAGCCACAGGTTACTGTCTTACCCTCGGATGTTTTCTGTGTAAGGGCCGCACCGGCTCCGGATGAGGAGGCATCTACCTCAAGGATAAATGGCTTGTTAGTGTCGGGTCTGTGTAAGGCTGGAGCAGAAGTGAAGGCCTGTTTAATAGACAGGAATGATTCTTCAGCCTCCAGGGTCAATTTCTTTGGGTTCTCCCCTTTGCGAGTGAGAGACGATATGGGGCGTACCAGAGACAAGAAATGTGGAATGAATTGCCGGTAATAGTTGGCGAATCCCAAGAATCGCTGGATAGCTTTCAACCCTCACGGACGGGGCCAATTCAGGACGGCTGATAATTTATCTGGATCCATCTTCAGACCAGTATCGGAGACTATGTAGCCAAGGAAGGGTAGCGAGGTCTGCTCAAACAGGCATTTCTCAAGTTTGGCATAAAGGCGACTCTCCGTCAACCTCCGCAGGACAAAACGGACATGTTGTTACGAACCGGCGCTGCCATAGCCGCAAGCAGCCTGCTGCGGTTCCTGTTGCACCCAGGCGCCGGCTGCCGTTCTTGGTCGTGCCTCGGGTCGTCCAGTTGGCTGTTCCTTCCACCACGTCTAAGTGTGGAGAGGCGGCTAGTGCGCATGCGTGCGCCGATTTACCCCAGCCAGAGTTTAAGCCCGGTGTTTTGCCTAGTGAGCATGCTCAGCCTGTTTGTTTTATGTCTGAGACTAAGTCCTCAGTTCAGGCTACTGAGCATGCTCCCACAATTAACCCTAACAGCCTCTTTGCACAGGTACTTGGACTTCGTGCTGTGTCTAAGTTCTGGGATGTGCCTACTGAGCATGCTCAAACTGATAGTCTGCTTTCTGAGCCTGTTGCTCAGGCTACTGGGCATGCTCAGGCACTTAGTGCATCAGAGGCTAGGTCCGGTAAGGACCTCACTGAGCATGTCCGTGAGGTGGCAGGCCCTGATAGGGCAGAGGGTGTCAGGTGTCCTGATGACGTGGCAACTCCGGACTGGCTCGCAGAGGCCCGCCCCCTATGATCTGGCACCTCAGTATTGGTCGTCAGACGATGACTGGTGAAGTGTTTGGGGCGTGGCTGCCATGAGGTCATCAATGACGTGGCGGTTCCGGATAGGTCGCATGTGACGTCACTGATGACATGGCACTCTGCTATTGGACCTTGGTGGTTCCACCCTGGGTTTGGGGCGGACCCAGGTTATAAAAGGGGCTGGAGACAACATGGAGGTGCGCAGTCTTCACTTTTGCTCAGTCAGAGCACACCTCCATGTTAGAGCCTCATTGCGGCATAAGCCTATGTTGGGAAGCAGTAGGTAGGGTTAGGCGAACGGTGCCTGTCACGCCAAGATTCGTGGCTCGGCACATCAGGGTCAGGCGCCGTGCTTCCCTCCTGCCGTTCCAGTCTTGCTATAGCAGCCCAGTGGCGTTAACTGGGCTGCGGCTGCTGTGCTTCCTGTCCGATTGTGCTCCTACGCACACGGACTACGCACCTGCTGCGCCACCTGTCTGATTGTGCCCCCTACGCACACGGACAACGCACCTGCTGCGCCACCTGTCCGATTGTGCCCCCTACGCACACGGACAACGCACCTGCTGCGCCACCTGTCCGGTTGTGCCCCCTACGCGCACGGACAGCGTACTCCAGGACCCCTGTGGAGTTAACAGGGTGTTCCTTATTTTCCTCGGCTTCCCGGTCAACGCTACTGGTGTACCCATCTGGCCTGACGTGTCCTACACACACGTGGTTAGTCGAGAGGTGGCCAGAAACGCTAATCGGAGGACCGCTCGGCCTGACGTGTCCTACACACGTGGCCGACAGGGCGTTTTCGTGGCGGTCTTCCGGTCAATGCTACCTGGTTACCACCCGGCCTGACGTGTTTCCTGCACATGTGGTTGGTGTAGCGCTAGGTGCACCAAAACGCTAATCGGCTTGTCGTCCGGTCTGACGTGTCCCAACACACGTGACCGGTTCCCAGAGTTCCTGGGTTATCTCAGAGCCATCCAGCTCTATAGTCTCCGCCTAACCCTCAGGTGCCAGCAGCTCCTTTGTCATCTGGAGCACGGTGGGCCCCGACTGGCGATTAGGATATATACCTCCTGGTCCTAATCTGCCGGTCCCCCCGTAACTCATGTCTTCGATGGGTATGCAAGTCTGGAGAGAAGATGAGGATGTCGTCTAAATACAACCACACAGGTGTAAAGAAGATCACGGAAGATGTCGTTCACGAACTCCTGGAAGACCGCCGGAGCGTTACTGAGCCCGAAGGGCATCACTCAATATTCATAGGGCCCATCACGAGTGTTGAACGCAGTCTTCCATTCGTCCCCCGACCGAATGCGGACCAGATTGTACGCTCCCCGGAGATCTAACTTGGAGAAGATCTTGGCACCTCGAAAGCGATGAAACAGTTCCGGTATAAGGGGTAGCGGGTATCTGTTCTTCACCGTGATCTTATTCAGTCCGCAGTAGTCAATGCAAGGCCGTAGACCCCCGTCCTTTTTCCCCACAAAGAAGAAGCCCGCTCCGGCAGGAGAGGAGGATTTTTGGATGAAGCCTTGTGCTAAATTCTCCTTTATATAGTCGGACATGGCTTGGGTCTTTTCTTGCGACAGAGGGTAGATGCGCCCACGAGGAGGGGTTTCCCGGGGAGCATGTCAATGGCACAATCGAAGGGTCTGTGTGGCGGCAACGTCTCAGCTTCCTTCTTGTCAAAGACATCGGCATAGGACCAATAGGCGGAGGGTAACCCGGAAAGGGTGACCGGTTCGACTGGTAGGTGCGGAGGATGCACTGGTTTCAGGCAGTTATTGTGGCAAGACGCTCCCTATTGTAGGATGTCTCCTGAATCTCAGTCCAGTACTGGCTTGTGTGACTGAAGCCAGGGCATCCCCAGAAGCAGAGCATGAGCCATGCCAGGGAGCACGTGGAAGGCGATTTTCTCAGAGTGCAGCAACCCCACTTGCATTTTACAGTTCTCCGTGATGTACCGGATGGGTTCAAAAAGTGGTTTTCCATCCACCGAAGAAAGACTGATGGGGGTAGCAAAACATCGGACGGGAATCTGATGTAGGTCCACCACAGACTGTTGGATAAAGTTCCCGGCAGAGCCTGAATCCAAGAATGCATACTCTGACAACTGGATGGAACCGCAGGACAGGGATACGGGTACATGGAGAAAAGGCGAGGACTTGGCATGACCTAGGGTGGCCTCTCTAACGGACCCTAGGCTCAGTAGTTTCCCGGCTTTACCGGACAGTCCAGAATCAAATGCTTGGCACTTCCGCAGTAGAAGCACTCTCCTGCCGCTTTCCAATTCTTCTGCCGCATTCTGGACTCTGTGACGCGATCAACCTCCATGGGTTCGTGCGGAGCAGTAGGCCTGGTGGAAGGAGGCAACATTGGTCGTTGGAAGGAGGGCGCAAGACGCGGGGTTCTTCTTGCCTGGGTGGCTTCTCTGGCACGCTCTTGGAAGCGGAGATCAATACGGGTAGCCAGAGAGATCAGATCTTCCAGGGTAGTAGGTACATCCCGGCCGGCCAGTTCATCCTTGATCTTTCCTGATAACCCTTCCTAGAAGGCAGCTACCAAAGCGTCGTTGTTCCACTTGAGTTCGGAGGACAGAGTGCGAAACTCGATTGCATACTGTCCCACGGTGAGATTCCCCTGGTGGATTCTCATGAGCGAAGAGGCAGTAGACGAGAGACAGCCTGGCTCATCAAACACCTTACGGAAGTTATTCAAAAAGACGGACAGGACTTGAATAGTCGGGTCATTCTTCTTCCAGAGTGGATTCATCCAAGCCAGAGCCCGACCAGTCAGATGAGACATGATGAATGCGATCTTCGAGCGGTCAGTCGCTCGCTGCAGAGGATACTATATAAGGATAAGGCTGCACATCAAACTTAGATAATGGTATAATGCCTCAAGCATATGGAAAAATATTGAAAAATACAATGAAAAATGCTACTTGCTAACTTGAACATGTGAATAATGAATTGCATACCTGCCATGAATATTAGGAAAAAGGAGATATTTAGCAATCGCATTGATCAATGTAACTGAGCCCCAAAACCTCGTCAAGGTATATCTCTATATTGGGGTCCCTAGCTCTGTGACCCTAACTGTGTGTCATCTCATTGCAATTAAAAACTGCTGTGGGTGGAGAGGGGTAACCAAGGACTGTCTTATATAGGAGATGGAAAAAACATGGCCGAAAGGGGCGGAGCTGTGTTCACATTCAGAAAAAAAACTACATATAACTTAATAGTCCCTAGGATGAAAATGAGGGGGGACCGCACGTTGTTTTTTTTTTTAAATTATTTCTTTAAATTAAAAAAAAAAAAGCAGCACGCGTTTTTTCTTAGGCCACAGTCACACTTGCAAGGGACTCCCGTGAGTCTGACATCGCAGCGCAGCCGCGCACACTTCTGACAGGAGCGTGCATGTGTATCTGTTTACATGCACGCTCACCATACTGACCCAGACACTTGCACTGCTTTGCTTGCCCACCGGCCATCCTCTCGTCCGTGATTGGTTGCAGCCTGTGACAGTCTCTGCTACAGTCATCGCGGTTCAGTAATAGACTACACTCAGAGCTGGCAGTCTTCTCTATGGCTGCTAACTGAGATGTAGCAGAGCTGGATGTGTCGTCGTGGGACCTCGTGTGGCTTACGCCGGAGCTGCAGGGTGTTAGGGGTTAATAAAGAGATGAAGGAGGGTGCGTTTTGTACTTTATGCCAAATAAAGGATTTTTCTCTGTGTCTGTGTTTATTTACATTCATTTACAGGTTTGTGATGCAGGTATATGATAGACGCCTGTGCCATTACTAAACAAAGGCCTTAGTAGCAGCTGCTATTAACCCCTTATTACCCCGATTGGCACCGCATCAGACCAATGGGAAGGGCCGGAAATGCACTGGGATTGTCACATCTAATAGATGCGGCAATACCGGGCGGCTGCGGGCAGAGAATACCAGCCCCCAGCCGGCGTTATCATGGATGGGGATGATAATTAGGGAGGACCGCACGTCGTTTTTTTTTTTAATTATGTATTTAAATTAAAAAAAACAAAACATATTCACACTTGCGAGGGATACACTGCTTTCCCCGCCCACAGGCCGTCCTGCCGCCTGTGATTGGTTGCACTCAGCTGACACGCTGACACTCAGGGTGGGGGCACGTCTAACTGCAACCAATTACACGCCCCAGTTGGCGGGCAAAGTAGTGAATATTGAATTGTCGGCTCCGGAAGGGAAAAGCGTGACCCGGAAGGAGTGTGCCTCATTGACACCGCCTAGTATGCCGTGCTCGCTCCTACCCCCCCTATCCCCTCCACAAACGTTTTTAATCTCCGGATTCCTGTCCCCTTTGATTTATATGAGCAACGGATTCCGGAGCGGATTGGACTCATTTTAAAATCTGGCTGTGATCCGCTGGTCCCGGTTTTTGGTGGGTTCGATCAACTCTAAACCTAATACATTCCCAAAAAATATGCATAAGGTGGACATCAGGTAAATTACAATGGGGGCAGCATGAGTCACTCCTTACCATCATTTTGTGTAGGAACGTAGGTGTTATTTCCTGTGTATTAGATACTGTATTGTGATAATCTCTGGGCGTCTGATAGGGATAGATTGGGCACCAAATTTAAAAAAGAATTCCACTGATCATCCAAAAGCGGTCCCAAGTTCTCCTCCCACCTAACCTTGGTAGTAGGGAAGAATTTATCATGGAACACGTTAAGTATTGTACTATATATGGAAATTAGTCCCCTTTTATGTGGGCGTCACACGAGACGATATATCGTGCGATATGTCGGCGGGGTCACGTCGTAAGTGACGCACATCCGGCATCGTTTGATATATCGTAGTGTGTGACAGTTACGAGCGACTGTGAACGAGCAAAAATACTCACCTTATTGTTGCTCGTTGACACGTCGCTCATTTTCAAAAAGTTGTTTCTTCTTCTCTGCGCCCGTTGTTCATCGTACCCGGGGCAGCACACATCACTCCGTGTGACACCCCGGGAACGATGAACTGCAGCTTATCTGCGCCCCGCCGCCTATGCGGAAGGACGGATGTGGGCGGGATGTTTACGTCCCGCTCATCTCCGCCCCTCCGCTTCTATTGGCCGGCCGCTGTGTGACGTCGCTGTGACGCCGAACGTCCCACCCTCTTCAGGAAGTGGATGTTCGCCGCCCACAGCGACATCGCTCAGCAGGTAAGTGCGTGTGACGATGGTTTAACAACTTTGTGCGCCACGGGCAACTAATTGCCCGTGATGCACAATCGACGGGGGTGGGTGCGATCACTCGTGCGATCGCATAATAGATAGTCTCATGTGACGCCCACATTAGAGCTCAAATACCCCCAGCAACTGTGTCAAGGGAATGGGATCTAAAGTGAGGTTTCTAGTTTTTTTTGGGCTGCATGATGACGTTGGCTGACTTGTGACCGTGGTTGAGAAGACATCGCCTCATGTGACTTCTTTCCTGATGGCGTCTTCTTCCGGCATGAAGATGGCAGCACTGAGTATTTGTCATGACGCTTTCTCTGTTGCTTCGGATTTTCAAAGCTTTTTTGCGCCGCTTCTCTCGCTGTTCCCGCTACAGATGCTTCTGCATTTGGTTCCCTATGCACTTGGCTGCTTCTGTCTTCATCAACTGCCAGTGGAACCAGGGTACTAAGGCATTTCGGGTTGATGTGGTTCATTCATTCTCTGCTTGAAGCTCACAGTGGGCAGCCATGTTCCATGATTGCACGCTGTCAGTTTAGTTGTAGCAGACCTGGAATCGTGGAACCTTTTGTGGGCTAGGTCAAATCTGCAGGGGTGTTTCGGGCGCAATAAAGTGGTGAAAGAGGTTTTTTCTGTATTTTATTTCAGATAAAGGGTTTTTTCGCTGTTTGTGTTTATTTAGTTTCACTTACAGATTAGTAAGTTAGTAACGGGGAGGGTTTCATAGACCCTCCCTGTTACTAACATTTACCAATTTTAAACCACAGATACCAAGCCAGAAAATGTTCAAAGTCTCTGTGTTAAATGACAAATTCTCTGAGTACCCTCTTTTTGCTGCCCACTTCAGGGACCAATATAAAAAGGAATGTCTTTTAATCCATATTACTAAAGGACCTGAAAAAATGAATATTAGTCATAAAATGTATATATGACCTCAATTACTGTTGAATATCTATTTGACTGCCATCTCCCAATTTTCATAATCTTGTTACTCCTTAGGCCTAACTTTGCTGCTTCAGTCACCGCCCCTATACTAAACAAGTGCATTGACAGTATTACCTCCTCCATATCCAATTCAGACAGGCATTTTCTCAAGATAAGAAACACGAATAAGGACAGATAAAGGGACCATGTTAAAAAATAGCTAAAACTACTCCCACAAAATCATAAAATACCAACCACAGAGAGTACGGAAGTATAGTGGCCATGTCAATCAAGAAAATAATCCATAAAAAAATCTTCTTTGCAAAGAAAGTAAAAACATTTTTATTAAATACAATTTATTTAACAATAAAACAGAGAGACCGGTGAACAAGGAGTCCTAGAGAAAACACCAGTTAGTGAACAAAATTGTGAATGTACAACCCTCAAACAGTAAATTCTTTAGTATACATATAGAATTTTTTTTACAGCAAGCACAAGTTATCAAGGCTTCTAATACCATCCAGATCCACTACATGGCATAAAAGGTCCCTGGGAAAACGTGCTCCATAGATCAAGTGAACAGCAAATAGCAACGGAGCAATTATCACCAAAATTAGCCTAAAGGAGCTGGAAGTGTATATAGGGCTGATTAAACTTAGCCATGATAAGTGGACCGAGTGGTGAAAACGGACCTGGACGCGCACGTTACGCAATCTTCCTCGAGGGGCCGTATTAAAGCATATGCGTGGATGAGTATGGGATGTATGGGCTTGCAGCCAATAGATTCTGTCACCTTAATTGGCCGCATGTGGGGGGGTACTCCACTAGCGGTCTGCGTCATCGGGCAATCCCGGATATGAAACGGGCGCTTCCTGTGTCATCACACAGAACCTGCGTCTTTCCGTGTAGAGGCCGTCAGTCACAGACATATGCGGAAATACCGCTGCACATGCGCGCCCAAGGGATGCTTATTTTCGTTAAGGACATAACCAGAGACAGCAACCAGTGAACGTGCACAAGAAGAGGATCTCACTAGACCAGTATATAGATATTTAAAAAAAATAAAACATATACAGAGAATACATATATGTCTGTGCTCCCACAGTGAAAACTCGTTTCAAATTACCTTAATTGTGGGTCAATTTAACCATAATAAATCACTGGGGAGGACAGACATAGAATGTATCTCCGCCAAAACTGTATAAATACATCAAAAGTTCAAGCAAATTGTGCATATTGTGCAGGGTACCCAAATGTGGGAACCCAGGACCGCAACAAAATTGGGACCAGGGACCCACACACTGACCAGACAACATTGAAGTATACCATTAAAAGAAAAAGTATTATCATAATTACTAAAGAAGTATTACAACAACACCATAAAGTGTACATAAATCCACCTATCGCCATATATTAATTACAGTTTTGTTTGGTCTTTACAGAAATGTAGATGATTCAGAACATGGGTCAAGTATTCCTTCAACCATAGGGGAGGAAAGCAATAATAATGAAGATCATCCTCTCAGTGTCACAAGGTAAGTCCCAGTATCGCATGATATGGGGAGTCACCATTCACAGGTCACTAATCACAGGTTCTTTTCTTTACTTCACTCCTCATTCTTTCCGACGACTACTCTCTTCTTCCTTCTTCCACCGACTACTTCCCAACTGACCACTGGCCCCTCCCTCTGCTGGGTCTCTCTCTACAGATTGGGTGGCAACTATCCAATCAGTGCCCATCCCTTTTACCTGTTGCTAGGCAGTCTTCCAGTCTGGAATTGGGGTTATGTATGTGGCTTGAGAGCCCTGGTGTGTTGACTTGCACAGATATCCCGGGGTTTGGGTTTCCACGTTCACATTTTGTGGCACCTGATACCGCAGGGGTGCTACACATGATATATGGACTCATCATACACAGGTCACTAATCACAGGTCCATACATAAACTAGATATGATAAAGTGAACTAAACTATGAGAAAAATAAAAAAAAGAGAAAAAATTAAAACAAACAAAATTAAAATGTGATACAATATAAATGACAGAAGCAATTCATCAAGTAAGAACAAAGCTTTAATACATCCAATCCATTAGGACGCAATCGCATCTGATCTTGTCAAATTACAGAAAAGGAGGAAATGAATGCTTTTCATTCAGGCTATGGGGCGACATAGTGCCCAGTGTCATTATCCATTGACATTGTAGTCGTGCCAGGGCCTGTTTATGATTTCCCTCCCTGGAACCCAAGTGGAGCTTGTCTATCCCTCTTACTTTAAATACAACCAGATTACAGTTAAGAAAAACGCTCTAAAGTGTCGGGGGATGGTTTTCAGGGAATCAAGATCAGTCACATCCATGTCTGCTATGATGTTCCTTACGTGCTCGCATATGTGGACACGAAGTTGGCTCGAAGTCAGACCTACATAGATCAAATTGTAGCCACACTTAGTAAAATATATGATGTGATCAGTACTACAAGACATGTATTGCCTGATTCCAAACTCCCTCTGACCACCCGCCGACACAAAAGAAGTGGCTCTTTCAATGCTTTTGCATGCCAAACTTGAGCCACAAGAGAAGCAACCCCACTTTGGTTTACCTAGATTAAATGGAAGGGTACAATTAAATGTATAGTGACTATGCACAAGGTAGTCATTAAGATTTTTCCCTTTCCTAGTTGTTAAGAGGGGACGATGTGGGAGGACATTGTTTAAAGAGTAGGTTCCGTGGTCAGAACGGGCCAATGTCTTGTCAGAACGTTTCTGATTTCATCCCATTGGTTGTTAAATATAGAAAAGAATCTAATAATTTTGATCTTAGATTCCTTCTTCTTCCCAGATGTTGAGAGGAGTATTTTTCGGGGGGTAGCTCTGGCCCTGGAATAGCTTTTCTTGATGTTTCTAGAACTATAACCCCTATCTTTAAAACACTCAGATAGATCCTTTACCTGCCTCTGAAAGAGAGAAGCTAATAAACATACCCTCCGGATTCTAAAAAAATTGCCCAATTGGTACAGATCTGATAGTATAGTGTAAATGAGATGATGTGGCATGTAACAGACTATTCACTGAGGTCTCCTTTTTAAAGACTTCAGTTTGAATTGATCTGTCCGGCATAATTAACACCTTCATATGAAGAAACTCAATCTCATCTGGATTACTTTTGAAGGTAAGCCTTATATTGCGGTCATTGCAATTAAGGGCAGCCATGAAAGTCTGTAATTCCGGATCGGTCCCCCTCCAGATGATGAGAACATCAATGATGTAATGTAGCCAGTACTGCGCCTTGGTAAAAGCGCAGGCGCCGACGTCAAAAACCTCTCTCTCGCAGTACGCGAGAAAGAGGTTTGTGTTATGATCCGGTAACCGTGGAAGATTGCAAAAAACTCCCGTTGGTGAAAGAACACCAAGAAAACAGGAGTAGTAGGAACCTGGGCTGACCGCAATCCCCTAACTATCAGACCACACTAGAAGTAGCCGTGGAGCGTTCCTAAAAACCTAGATGCCACGTCATAGCCTGAGAAACTAGCTACGCCTCACAGAAAGAAATGAGGAAATCTACCTTGCCTCAGAGTAGTCCCCAAAGGAGTAGGTAGCCCCCCACATACAAAGATTACGGTGATGTAGGAAAACACAATACACTGATAGGAAAAATAAATTTAGCAAAGGCAAGGCCCAACTAACTTGATACAAAGGAAAGGAAACTGATTGAAAGAAGTACAAAATCCCTGTAGAAAAATACCAAACTCCTGATAGTAAAAATGGCCCTAGAGGTCGAACAACCTCACCCCTACTAAATCAGGTACTCCTGTAAATAATGGGAGAACAAAATACAAAAAAGATTACAAAATACAGAAGAGCAATAATCAAATTAGAGAGGGAGAAAATCCTTTTTCCTGCAGGCGAGCTAGCAAAGGGGAAACCCTCATGCTCACAACACAAAAGAAACCAAACTTTGCCTGCAAGAAAACAGATACAAAGCAAAACAAGGAAAAACAACTACCCTAAAATGTAAACCAGGAAGCAAGGTAAAAACTGAGATCTTATCTGCAGAAGTCTTGCTCAGGGAAACAGGGAAGGACAAAACTCAAAGCCAGGAACAGAGACTGAGGAATATAATATTATAACCGGCACCATGAAGGCAAAAAGTGCTCTCCTGTATAGACCAGACCTGTCTGTACTAAGACGTCCCTAATTCCTAATTAATGCCGACACCTGTCTGAGTCACAGGCTCAGATTCAGCTCCACTACTAATTCTGGCCACCAGAGGGAGCTTCAAAACAGCACCAACACAGATAATATTCACAACAGGTTTGCGTACGGTGGTGCACATGCCGCACCCATCACAGTGCCGCATTTCTGGAGGAAGAACCGATTCTTGAATAGAGAAAAATTATGCATCAAAAACTCCAGAAGCTCCAAAACTAGATCCTGTAAGGGAATTTTTCAAATACTTATACGAATAAAGAATTTCACAGCAGCAAGGCCATCACGATGCTTAATACACAAGTAGAGGATCTCCACATCTCTGGCGACCAACAGAACACCATGTCCCAAAGAAAGACCGTCAATCCTCCTCCGGATGTCTGAGGTGTCCCTGACATAGGAGGGCAGTGTCTCCACTGAAGGTTGAAAGTAGTATTCAAAAAATCTACATACAAGATCGCATAGCCCTCCAATGCCAGAAACAATCGGACGCCCTGGGGTACAACGTGGGTTTTTGTGAATTTTTGGCAGCAGATAGAAAGTAGGTGTCACAGGAAATTTAGTGTAGAGAGTCTCATATACTTTTTTAGTGATTTATGCCTTGAGTTAAAGCCACATCCAAAATGCCCAGCAACACTAACATAAATTTACTGGTTGGATTATCAGAGAGTAACATATACAGTATGTATCACGGTCCCTCAGTTGTTTAAAAGGCTCACGTTCATACATCTGAATTTTTATTTAACGGAGCCTTACCCGCTAATTTTAGAAAAGAATGAAACTCCTGCTATAAATTTTGCTACTGATGAAAAAGGCAGCTTCCTGGCCATTAAGTCTTCCACAAACAGCAATGCATATTGTAAATTATTATTAAAATAATCCATTTTTACCACATCACAAAGTATTTTCCATTCTAACCATGCAGCCAAATAATCTGTTCATATTCTCTCAGCTAATGACCTCTTTAGTATAAATTGCGTTAGTCCAAAATGTAGCTCCACAGATGCGCTGGACAAGGCTTCCCTTCTAAGTCCGCTTCTGGGGCTAGAGACCGGAGCTTTTCCCACTGGTGGTGAGAGGTCACTACACAGTTCTTTTTTCCTTCTATATAAACGAACTTTTAACCAAATATTAATTTTTAAGAAGTATAACAAATATTTTATTAACTTTAGTGACCAAGTACATTTTGAGGACAAGGTTGTTAAAGAAAACACTAGCCCTGGTAATCCGAATGGAATCAAATCCTCCTATTCTTAAGTTCAACTTCCCAAATAACAAGAGATACAATTATTGGGAATAGTTCCAAAACTAAACTATTATTAACAACTTTATTTTGGACTCAAACAAAGACCCCACTTCAGCAGACCAGCTACCATTAGAAAGGCCCCATAACCATGACTAGCAGCTGCATCAGTAAATAACTGTAGATAATCTGATGACAAATTTCTGCTGCCAATAGCTGCAACCATTAAAATTATTCAAAAAATCAAGCCAAATAGATAAATCATCCTTTCTGCCCTTGGTGACTGAAAGACTTCAGTAGTGTCATATAGCCGTCTTGAAAAAAACCTTTCTATTGGGATAATCTGAAAAGTAAAATTTAACCCCTTCACGACCGCGGGCAGTAAAATTACGTCCTATTTTAACGTGACTTAACGACCAGGGACGTAATTTTACGGCCTAAAGTTCATTTGATTGCCGTGGCCATAGCAACGGCTTTCAAATGATGTCCCCTGCTGTTTCTTACAGCAGGGGACCTTTGCTTCACCCCAGGGGGGGTGGCATCGCCACCCCCCCATCGACGATCGATGTGATTGGCTGTTCAAATCTGACCTGCCAACCACATCTTTCGCACTGATTTCGGTAAAAATAATGCCGGAAATAGTGCGATACTGTGAGATCCGGCTATGATGTGCTGTAGCAGGTACAGCAGATCATAGGTGGATCTCAAACATGCCGCCCCCAGCCCCTGCAGCACTGATTGGAGCGATCGTGCTATGACGCGCAATCGCTCCAATAAGTGTGCAGTGGGGCGGTCTGATCTGCCGGTGGCCGCCCTCCCCAGGCCTGTGCTGGTCTGGGGACCCTCCCCCAACATGTCTGCAGCGTGCAGCACTGGCTGGTACTAGTGGTACCACGCCACCGCTGCTGCTGCCGCTGCTGTCACGGAGCAGGAGCGGTGAGTATTGTGCTCACCTTACAGCCCCTGCGCGCTCTTGTGATTGCTCCTGCGCGCTTCTGTAATGGCCCCTGCTTGTGCCCCCCTACGATCTGCCCCCCCGACATCCCGATCTGCCCCCCCGTCATCCCGATCTGCCCCCCCCCCCGACCTCTATTCTGCAGCTCCTCCGGTATCTCCCTCCTCCTCTGCTCTCCTTGCAGCCCCTGCGTGCTCTTGTGATTGCTCCTGCGCGCTCCCGTAATGGCCCCTGCTCGTGCCCCCCTGCGATCTGCCCCCCCGACATCCCGATCTGCTCCCCGCCATCTCTATTCTGCAGCTCCTCCGGTATCTCCCTCCTCCTCTGCTCTCCTTGCAGCCCCTGCGCGCTCTTGTGATTGCTCCTGCGCGCTCCCGTAATGGCCCCTGCCCGTGCCCCCCTGCGATCTGCCCCCCCCGACATCCCGATCTGCCCCCCGACATCCCGATCTGCCCCCCGACATCCCGATCTGCCGGCCTCCCCCGAGATCTCTATTCTGCAACTCTTCCGGTATCTCCCTCCTTCTCTGCTCTCCCCCTCCCCCTCTGCACTCCCCATCCCCCTCTGCTCTCCCCCTCCCCCTCTGCTCTCACCCACCCCCTCTGCTCTCCCCCCGACGTCCTCTTACCTGTCTTCACCGGCCGATCACATCTGCCTCCATCGCTGGGTCCTTCTTCCTGGGTCTTCTGCTGAGCTGTCCAACTTCCTGCCTGCTGCTCCTGTAAAGCTGTTCCTCCTGCTAATCCTCTAAGTACTGTGAGTATAACTTTTTTTTTTTTTTCTTCTTTTTCCTCTATCCCCTGTCCATTTTTACACCTCATGCGTCCCGCCGAGTGCTGATCAGGGATGCACATAACGGATCGGCATCCCTGCTCAATTTTTGGCGTGACTTTTTTTTCCGTATCCCCGATGCTTTTTGTCACACCAAAAATTGAGCAGGGATGCCGATCCGTTATGTGCATCCCTGATCAGCGCTCGGCGGGACGCACGGACTGATGCGATACAAAAAGCGTCGGGGATACGGAAAAAAAAGTATCACATCTGTCCGTGCGTCCCGCTGAGCGCGGATCAGCATCCCTGCTCAATTTTTGGCGTGACTTTTGTTTTTTTTCTGTATCCCAGCGCTTTTTGTATCTCATCCGACCGTGCCTTCTGCAGCGGCCGATCAGTGCACTGCGTCTGTGCGTTTGAAAAGTCAAATGGCGTTCCTTGTCTTCTGAGCCCCGCCATGCGCCCAAACAATTGATTTCCACCACATATGAGGTATCTGCGTACTCGGGAAAAATTGCACAATACGTTTTGTGGTGCATGTTTTCCTGATACCGTTGTAAAAAGAAAAAAAAAAGCTACCTTGTTGCTGCAAAAATTAAAAAAAAAAAATAATTTTCACGGTTCAATGTTATCAACTTTCAGTGGAGCCCCTGGGGGTACAAGGAGCTCACTAAACATCTAGATAAATTCCTTGAGGGGTCTAGTTCCAAAATGGGGTAATTTGTGGGGGAGCTTCACTGTTTAGGCACCATAAGGGGGGGGTCTAAAAATGTGACATGGCGTCCGCTAATGATTCCAACCAATTTTGCTGTCAAATGGTGCCCTTCTCTTCTGAGCCACGCCATGCGCCCAACAATTACTTTCCACCACATGTGAGGTATCTGCGTACTCAGGAGAAATTGCACAATACGTTTTATGGTGCATTTTTTCCTGATACCCTTGTGAAAAAAAAGCTACCTGGTTCAAGTAACAGTTCTGTGGTAAAACAAAAGAAAATTGTATTCATGGCTCAACATTATCGACTTCTGTGGAGCCCCTTGGGGCTCACCAAATATCTAGATAAACTCCTTGAGGGGTCTAGTTTCCAAAATGGGGTCACTTGTGGGGGAGCTCCACTGTTTAGGCACCTCAGGGGGTCTCCAAACGTGACATGGTATCCGCTAATGATTCAAACAAATTTTGCTGTCAAATGGTGCTCCTCTTCTGAGCCCCGCCATGCGCCCAAACAATTACTTTCCACCACATATGAGGTATCGTCATACTCAGGAAAAAATGCACTATAAATTTCATGGTGTATTTTTTCCTGATACCCTTGTGGGAAGAAAAGCTACTTAGTTGAAGCAACAGTTTTGTGGTAAAAAAAAAAAAAAATTCTTTTCACAGCTCAACTTTGAACACCTGGGGGCTTCACAGAAGTTTACAAAGTGCTCACCAAACATCTAGAAAAATTATTTGAGGGCTCTAGTTTCCAAAATGGGGTCACTTGTGGGGGAGCTCCATTGTTTAGGCACCTCAGGGGGTCTTCAAACTCGACATGGCGTCCGCTAATGAGTGCAGCCAATTGTGCGTTCAAAAATTCAAATGTCGCTCCTTGCTTTTCGACCTCTGCCGTGCACCCAAACAATTGATTTTTACCCCATATGAGGTATCTGCGTACTCAGGAGAAAATGCACAATAAATTGTAGGGTGCACTTTCTCTTTTCTCCCTTGTAAAAATGAAAATTTTATGGCTAAAGTAACATTTTTGTGTTAAAAAGTAAAATTTTCATTTTTTCCTTCCACATTGCTTTGGTTCCTGTGCAGCACCTAAAGGGTTAATAAACTTCTTGGATGTGGTTTTGAGCAGTGTGAGGGGTGCAGTTTTTAGAATGGGGTCACTTTTGGGTATTTTCTGTCACTTAGGTCTCTCAAAATCACTTCAAATGTGATGTGGTCTCTAAAAAAAATTATTTTGTAAATTTTGTTGGAAAAATTAGAAATTGCTGATGAACTTTGACCCCTCCTAACTTCCTAACGAAAAAAAAATTTCTTTCGAAAATTGCGCTGATGTAAAGTAGACAAGTGGGAAATGTTATTTAGTAACTATTTGTGTGACATATCTCTCAGATTTATGGGCATAAATTTTCAAAGTTTGAAAATTGCGAAATTTTCAACATTTTCGCACAATTTCCTAAATTTTCACAAATAAACGCAAAAAGTATCGGCCTAAATTTACAACTGACGTGAAGTACAATATGTCACGAAAAAACAATCTCAGGCTATGTGCGCACGTTGCGTAAACGTTGCTACAAAGCGCAGCGTAACTGCATGCGTCCTGCGTCCCCTGCACAGTCTATGGAGATTGTGCAGGGGCCGTGCGCACGTGGCGTATTAGAGCGCAGCGCTTCGGCTACTGCCGAAGCGCTGCGTTCTAAGAAGTGACATGTCACTTCTTCCGTGCACTTTGCCGGCAGCCCCTGCTCTGTCTATGGCAGGAGCTGCAGGCAGAGCGCATGGAATCGGCTTTTTTTTTTTTTTTCACTACGGACATTTCTGCAGCGATTTAAAGAGCACATGTGCTCTTCAGATCGCTGCAGAAATTTCTGCAGTGACTGTACGCAACGTGCGCACATAGCCTCAGAATCGCCAGGATCCGTTGAAGCGTTCCAGAGTTATAACCTGTCAAAGTGACACTGGTCAGAATTGCAAAAAATGGCCCGGTCATTAGGGTGTTTTAGTGGCCGGGGGTGAAGGGGTTAATGAACCTAACAAAGACTGAAGCTCTTTTAAAGGGTTTATTCCTTGGCCAGCATTTCTACTAGTGCTAACCTAAGCCTAACTAATGTTGCATCGGGAAACTTGCATTCTATTTTTTCTGAGTTTAGAGTAGCTCCCAAAAATTCTAAACATGGCATGGTTCAACCATTTTTTCCCTCAGCTAAAGGAATACCAAATAACTTTGCTAAATCTTTAAAATTATTCAATAATTCAAACTATCATCATTAGCAGAACCACCGATAAACAAAAAACCATCTAAATAGTGTAGCTCTTCTTCAAATACACTCTCTGATTGTAATACCCAGTGAATAAAAGAGGACAGTGCTTCAAAATAGAAACAAAATAACAAGAATCCCATGGGTAGACACCTATCAAAATAAAAAATGACCTTCAAATTGGAATCCCAAGGAATTAAAATCTTCATGATTCACAGGAAGTAGCCTAAATGCTGATTTAACATCAGCTTGGGCTAAAAAAGCATTTTTACTATAAAATTGCTTTAAATCCATAGCCTGGTGAAATGAGGCATACTTGACTGACTCCACTGAATTGTCAGTCTCGTCATTCAATGATGCCCCCTCTGGGAAAGACAGATAATGAATTAACCTAAAAAAATAAACCTGCTTTCTTTTTGAGGACTAAAGGAGAGAGCCTGGAATCGGTAAATGGAGGAGTGCTGAACGGACCTGCCATTCTTCCTAACTTTAACTCCTTACTAGTTTTTTCTCTTACTACTTCTGTGTATGAGTTACCCGATGCCAAAAGTTTAGGAACCCTAGACCATAATAAATTGGCTCCGCTTTCTCCCAGTTTGGGTACACCTTGAGCCATGGCTGCATTTTTATTAAATTCACTGGAGTCCAAGCTTTTGAAAATGGACTGTTTGGTACTAGGCTGTTGCTGCTTAGACTGGCCGATTCTTTTCAAACATTTGGCCATAGAATGAATGCATTTGCAGAATGAGCACTCATGGGAAAATCTGCAATTATTTTGCCACTTACAAGTTGACTGTTGAAATGCAAAGCAACACTCTTTTTCAACCCCTTAACGACCACAGGCAGTAATGTTACATCCTAAACCACCATAGTATGATCCCAGCCAGCTGTTGCTGGCAGCCGGGAGGGACCGCGCACATGTCAGCTGATTTATTCACATTTATGTCACAGCGCCATTTAGTTGCCATTCACGGTAAAACTTCTCTTACCCAACCCCATGGGCGGCACTGTAAACCGATCATTGTCATAGTAGTACAGGGTCATGTGGTGACTCCTGTAGCTCACATGACTCACTTACTGTTTCACCTGGCCATGGACTACAGGTTACAAGAGGTCAGTTTTTCCTGCTGATCACAGCTGTGTAGCTGTGATCAACTGAAAAGATTTAGCGATCAGACTGCTGATCCTTATAGTGCCCTAGGGGAACTAGTAAAATAAAAAAAATAAAAGTTTTAAAAAATTTAAAAATTCAAATCACCCGCCCTTAGCCCCATTGAAAGGGTAACAAAATAAATAATATACACATATATGGTATCACCACGTTCAGAAATGCCCGATCTATCAAAATATAAAATCAATTCATCTTAACGGTTAATGGCGTAGATGCAAGAAAATACAAACACCATAATTACATTGTTTCGTCACAACATATTTTGCGCAAAATGCACTAACATACGATCATATCGTAGCATCTCTTTAAAAATGCTACCATTAAAAACATCAGCTCAAAGTCTCAAAAAATAAGCCGCTACTGAGCCATAGATCCCAAAAAATGAGAATGCTACGAATTGTGGAAAATGGCGTAAAACGTGCGCCACTTTTTTTTGGACAGACTTATGAATTTTTTTTTTGTAACCCTTTAGATTTTATTTAAACTTATACATGTTTGGTGTCTACAAACTTATACCGACCTGAGGCAGCACTCCAACACATCAGTTTTACCATATATTGAAAACAGTTAATAATATATCTCAAAAGCTGTCATGCGACCACACTTTTGCAATTTTTCCACACTGCAAAAAAAGAAACCCTCATATGGGAAGATTGACGGAAAAATAAAAACATTACGGCACTAAGAAGGGGAGCAAAAAAAAAAAAAAAAAAGGATGGGCACAAAAGTACTGAGCACACTACTACAAGGACGGGTGGCACAAAAGTAATGGGCACACTACTACAAAGATGGGCATAAAGGTACTGGGCACAATACTACATGGATGGGCACAATACTACTGGGCACAATACTACAAGATGGGCACAAAGGTACAGGGCACAATGCTACAAAAATGGGAACAAAATTACTGGGCACAATACTACAAGGATGGGCACAAAAATACTGGGTACAATAATACAAGGATGGGCACAATACTGCAGGGCACAAGGATGGGCACAATACTACAGGGCACAATACCACAAGAATGTGCACAGTACTACAGGGCACACGGATGGGCACAATACTACTAGGCACAATACCACAAGGATGCGCCCAATACTACAAGGCACAATACCACAATGTTGAGCACAATGCTACAGGACACAAAAATGAGCACAATACTACTAGGCACAATACGAGAAGGATGGGCACATTACTACAGGGCACACATAGTTGTTGATCAATAATAAAAAATATCCTCCAAAATACAACTTGCCTAATAATTCTAAATGCGGTGTATGTATGTGTGTGTGTATATATATGTGTGTATAATATAAAATAATATAATATAATATTATATATATATATATATAATTATATGCGAACAACGACAAGGCAGAGTCCAGCAATAACGTGAGCAATCCAGGATGCTGTTAAAAATTTTTTTCCTTCTTTTTATTCATAAATTCATTAAAATATAATGGTCCAAGCAATTCAGAACAGCATTATCGCAGGAAAATAGCGCAGATAGGACTACACGTTTCAGCGGTAAAATCCGCCTTCTTCACGGTCCAGAATCTGATTCTGAAGATTCTGGACCGTGAAGAAGGCAGATTTTACCGCTGAAACGCGTAGTCCTATCTGCGCTATTTTCCTGCGATAATGCTGTTCTGAATTGCTTGGACCATTATATTTTAATGAATTTATGAATAAAAAGAAGGAAAAAATTTTTTAACAGCATCCTGGATTGCTCACGTTATTGCTGGACTCTGCCTTGTCGTTGTTCACATTTGTATGGATGGACTCCTACGTCCTGATCCGGGCACAACGGAGTTAACCAGGTCAGCTGAGGTTCCAGGTGATTCACAGGAGTGAGCTGGTCTACATTGTTGGACATATATATATATTATATATACACATATACACACACACACATACATACACCGCATTTACAATTATTAGGCAAGTTGTATTTTGGAGGATTTTTTTTATTATTGATCAACAACTATGTTCTCAATCAACCCAAAAGCCTCAGAATTATCAAAGCTTAATATTTTTGGAAGTTGGAGTGGGTTTTTTTTTTTTATTTGGCTATCTTAGGAGGATATCTGTTTGTGCAGGTAACTATTATTGTGCAGAATTATTACGCAACTTAATAAAAACCAAATATATTCCCATCTCACTTGTTTATTTTCACCAGGTAAACCAATATAACTGCACAAAATTTTAGAAATAAACATTTCTGACATGCAAAACCAAAACCCCAAAAAATTAGTGACCAATATAGCCACCTTTCTTTATGATGATACTCAACAGCCTACCATCCATAGATTCTGTCAGTTTCTTGATCTGTTTACAATCAACATTGCGTGTAGCAGCCACCACAGCCTCCCAGACACTGTTCCGAGAGGTGTAGTGTTTTCCCTCCCTGTAGATCTCACATTTTATGCGGGACCACAGGTTCTCTATAGGGTTCCGATCAGGTGAACAAGGGCACCATGTCATTATTTTTTCATCATTTTGACCTTTACTGGCCAACCACGCTGTGGAATAGTTGGATGCATGTGATGGAGCATTTTCCTGCATGAAAATCATGTTTTTCTTGAACGATACCAACTTCTTCCTGTACCACTGCTTGAAGAAGTTGTCTTCCAGAAATTGGCAGTAGCTCTGGGAGTTGAGCTTCACTCCATCCTCAACCCGAAAAGGTCCCACAAGTTCATCTTTGATGATACCAGCCCATACCAGTACCCCACCTCCACCTTGCTGGCGTCTCAGTCGGAGTGGAGCTCTCTGCCCTTTACTGATCCAGCCTCTGGCCCATCCATTTGGACCATCAAGAGTCACTCTCATTTCATCAGTCCATAAAACCTTTGAAAAATCAGTCTTAAGATATTTCTTGGCCCAGTCTTGACGTTTTATCGTATGTTTCTTGTTGAAAGGTGGTCATTTTTCAGCCTTCCTTAGCTTGGCCATGTCCCTGAGTATGGCACACCTTGTGCTTTTTGATACTCCAGTAACGTTGCAGCTCTGAAATATGGCCAAAATGGAGGCAAATTGCATATTGGCAGCTTCATGCTTGATTTTCCTCAATTCATGGGCAGTTATTTTGCGCCTTTTTTGGCTAACATGCGTCTTGCGACCCTGTTGGCTATTTGCTATGAAACGCTTGATTGTTCGGTGATCACGCTTCAAAAGTTTGGCAATTTCAATACTGCTGCATCCCTCTGCAAGACATCTCACAATTTTGGACTTTTCAGAGCCCGTCAAATCTCTCTTCTGACCCATTTTGCCAAAGGTAAGGAAGTTGCCTAATAATTAAGAACACCTTATATAGGGTGTTGATGTCATTACACCACACCCCTCCTCATTACAGAGATGCACATCACCTTATTTACTTAATTGGTAGTTGGCTCTCAAGCCTATACAGCTTGGAGTAGGACAATATGTATTATAATTATCATGTGATCAAAATACTCATTTACCTAATAATTCTGCACACAGAATATATATATCTTAACTAAACACAAAAATGCAGGTTTGGTATAATAAACAAGCAAAACATTTTCAAAAAAGTGATCCAAAAGGTGTATAGAAAAAAAACATGGAATCACTAAAAATGTCACTTTGTCCTGCAAGGAATGCTGCCCCTCTCAATTTTTTGTTTCTATATGTGGCCCCATACACCCAGCTGAGTTCGAGACCCCTGCTCTACAGCGTGCTGTATTATCCCCCTGCGCTGTGTGATGAGCTGCTGCAGGTTTATCAACTGCATCAAGTCAGCAGTAGCATCACCTGCGGGCGCCGCTGATCTCCTGGATGCGGTGTTCTCCCCCTCCGTTGTGTGATGAGCTGCTGCAGGCTTATCAGTTAGCAACAAGGAGACATCAGCATCTCCAGCGGGTGCCACTAATCTCCTGTAAGCTGTATTCTTCCCCTATGCTGTGCGATGATATGCTGGGTTGTGGCTTAATTCTAGTGGCTAGAAGGACCTTCCTGGTAAGTAAGCGTGACCGGCTTGGTTAGTGGGAGTGACTGACTTGGTTGGTAGGCATGGCAATGTTTCCTTCCATCCACTATATTCATGCAAAGTGGTGTTCGCTCCCCCCCTGCACCCTCTACTCCTAGGGGTCTTATCCCCAGACCCCCGCTTCTATAATAAACAACTCCATTACCACATTAAGTATATTCTTGATATCAGCTATTTTGGCGGAAGCCTCGCCCCTATTGGTCACATGGGCATAATGTCAGCAAAGATCCTTTAGCCTACTGGACTTTATCCTCTACAGGGTGCTGTATTATCTCCCTGCGCTGTGTGATGTGCTGCTGCAGGCTTATCAACTGCATCAAGCCAGCAGTAGAATTCACCTGTGGGCGCCGCTGATCTCCTGTATGCTGTTTTCTCCCCGTGCACTGTGTGATGAGCTGCTGCGGGCTTATCAATAGCAACAAGCCGACTGCAGCATCACCTGCGGGCGCCGCTCATCTCCTGTACACTGTATTCTCCTCCTGTGCTGTGTGATGAGCAGCTGCGGGCTTATCAACAGCTTCAAGCCAGCAGTAGCATAACCTGCGGACGCCGCTTTTCTCCTGTACACTGTCTTCTCCCCCTCCGTTGTGTGATTAGCTGCTGCAGGCTTATCAACATCAAGAAGGCAGCAAAAGCGTCACCTGCGGGCGCCGCTGATCTACTGTGCGCTGTCTTCTCCCCTTCTGGTATGTGATGAGCTGCTGTAGGCTTATCAACATCACGAAGCCAGCAGGAGCGTCACCTGCGGGTGCCGCTGATCTACTGTGCGCTGTCTTCTCGCCCTGCGCTGTGTGATGAGTTATTATGAGCTTATCAACAGCAACAAGCCAGCTGGAGTGTCACCTTGATTAGCCGCTGATTTTCTGTACGCTGTGTTCTCTCCCTGCACTGTGTGATGAGCTGCTGCAGGTTTATCAACAGCAGCAACCGACAACAGCGTCAGGGGAAAGACTACTGGCTCAGAATAGGGGGCATCGCGGTTCAGGGGGGTCAGTGGACAGGGTCGGCATTACTGAGAGCTTGGGGGTGTCACGGTAGCAGGCGCCATTTATGTGCTCTTCCGGTCCTTCACTCCCTGGGCCACCGCTGTCCTTTTACTTCAGTGGCGGCTAGATGAATCCTCGACGTAATTATGGTTTTCCTCGTCAATGTGCGCTTGATGATGACGTTGGACGACATATGACCGAGATTGAGAAAACCGCCTCATGTGACTTCCTGCTTGATGGCATCTTCTTCCAGCATGAAGATGTTCTAGCGCTTTCTCTGTCGCTTCAAATTTTCAAAGTTCTTTTGCGCCACTACTCTCGCTGTTTTCACTGCCGGCGCCTCGGGGGGGCGGGGGGGGGGGAATGTCTGTGCGACCATGTGTTCCCCATGCCATAGATATATAGGGGCCCTGTCAATCTCAGTGTAGCTATTGCTGGCGGATTAGGGACCAAGAGCAGGAGAACAAGCAACATGTATTCACTCCACATTTGCCAGGACAATCCAGCCCCCAAAATGACAGTTTTCTCATTTAAAATTGAATTTTTAAAACTTTAACACTAAAACTCTTGATCTGTATGTTTCTACAGACCTTCAGGTCAGAGTCCATTAAAGAAAAAGTATCATCATAGTTAAAGTAGTATTACAACAACACCATAAAGCGTACATAAATCAACCTATCGCCATATATTAATTACAGTTTTGTTTGGTCTTTACAGAAATGAAGAAGATTCAGAACGAACCCCAGATATGTCCTCAACAGAAGGGGGAGAAAGCGATGATGATGAAGATGTGCCTCCTCTCTGCGTCAAAAGGTAAGTCCCAGTATCGCATGTGTGATGTCTCAGGGCTGTGCGGTACTCGGTCCCGGGCGCATGGTGCGCAGGGGGGGGGGGACAGTTGTGGTCGCGGCCGATGCCCGATTCCGTGACCCTGGGGGTCCGGATGATAAAAAAGGGGGTGAAAAAAATGGGAGAAAAAGAAAAGTTTTTCGACTACGCCACTTGTGGTGTGCGGCCAGGTTATTGAAGCCGCCGCTGCAGGGTCCTGCTGGGGCAGGTAGAGTAATGCAGGTTAGGTGTTTTGGGCCCTCCGCAAGCAGGGCTAGGCCCCAGCAGTGGATGATGGGGGTTATAGTAAGAAACAGTCAGTGTAGGTGTTCAGAGGCGAGAAGGAAACAGTGCACACCGGTATTGCAGTTCAACTTGCCTTTTACTTTGAGCTTTGTAACTGGACCCGCTGGTGCCAGTTTCTTGTGTTCCCACTCCCCTTGTTCCCCGAGCCAGCTGTGACCTGGGTTAGCTTTCCTCTGTGGACTGTCGTTGATATTGGGCTCCCGTGTCTTAGAGCTTTTAGGGGACTCCCTCTGTTTTAGTCTTTGTCCTATTGCAGGCAACCTGGACTATTTAAGAGGTTCAATCCCCGGTCCCGTCTTTGCTGTTGATGCTTCAGACTCTTTGGATGGTGAGGGACCCTGGATATCCCCTCACCTGGCAGATTTAACATTTGATGATAAAGTGTCCCGCTGTCCTAGGGTCTGCACCCCCTGCCTTGTGCTCAGTCCTGTGAGCCTAGGTTCTAGCCTTGCACAGGCGCCCCGCGGTTCCTGGAGTCCTGGTTCCTTACTCCACAGTCCCTCACTCCTGTTACAGAGTTCCATTGTTACTTCAGGTTTTTACATTTTTCCTTTCTTTACTTCACTCCTCACTCTTTCCGACGACTACTCTCTTCTTCCACGGACTACTTCTCAACTGACCACTGGCCCCTCCCCTTGCTGGGTCTCTCCCTACAGATTGGGTGGCAACTATCCAATTAGTGCCCATCCCTTTTACCTGTTGCTAGGCAGTCTTCCAGTCTGGAATTGGGGTTATGTATGTGGCTTGAAGGCGCTGGTGTGTTGACTGGCACAGATATCTCGGGGTTTGGGTTTCCACGTTCACATTTTGTGGCACCTGATACCGCAGGAGTGCTACACGTGATATATGGAGTCATCATTCACACGTCACTAATCACAGGTCCATACATAAACAAGACATGGTGAAGTGAATTAAACAATGAGAAAAATATAAAAAGAAATAAAAACACACATAATTAAAATGTGATACAATATAAATGACAGAAGCAATTCATCAAGTAAGAACAAAGCTTTAATACATCCAATCCATTAGGACGCAATCGCATCTGATCTTGTCAAATTACAGAAAAGGAGGAAATTAAAATTTTTTATTCATGCTATGGGGCGAGATAGTGCCCAGTGTCATTATCCATCAGCATCTTAAGGTGGTGTCACACATAGCGACGCAGCAGCGATCACATTTGTGGCACCTGATACCGCAGGAGTGCTACACGTGATATATGGAGTCATCATTCACAGGTCACTAATCACAGGTCCATACATAAACAAGACATGGTGAAGTGAACTAAACAATGAGAAAAATAAAAAAAGAGAAGAAAAAAAATTAAAAACAATTAAAATGTGATACAATATAAATGACAGAAGCAATTCATCAAGTAAGGCTGGGGCCACACGGGCACTACTGCGATCCACTTGCATGAGACTCGGCTCGTGCTGGCAGTACAGCAGAGCCGAGTGTCATGCCTGTGTCCTTGCAACTGAGGTCCGTTCATGCGAGCAGACCTCAGCTGCAGGGGGCGGGCCAGCACTCAGGAAGGGAGGGAGGGATTTCTCTCCCTCTCTACTGCGTAGCCGGCTATTGCCATTCTCGCTCTGCACTAGCAGTACACCGGTGTACCGCGAGTGCAGTGCGATTTTTCTCTCGCCCCATTCACTTGAATGGGTGCAAGAGAAAGAGACTCGGCTTACAATCACAGCATGCTGCGATTGTTTTCTCAGTCCGATTAGGGCTGAGAAAATAATCGCCCATGTGTGCTGACACACAGGCTAGAATTGGTCCGAGGGGAATGCGATGTTTTATCGCACTCCACTCGCACTGTTTTTCTCGCCGTGTGGCTTAGGCCTAATATGTCAAATTACAGAAAAGGAGGAAATGAAAGCTTTTCATTCAGGCTATGGGGCGCCATAGTGCCCACTGTCAGTAATTAAATAATGTGGGGTGGCCACATTTTTTGCAGGACAAAGTGACATTTTTATTGGTACCATATATATTATATACACACATACACACACTCACTAATAAATATATATTTTTATTTATTTATTTTTTTACACACCTTTGGATCACTGATTTTGAACATTTTCCACTTGTTTGTTATGTGCACATTCTTTGTTTAAATATAGAAAAAAAAAAGTGATGGTTTAAAAAAAAAATTTCTTGCCTTATTTTGAGGGGGGTTTTTTTACATTTTATTCCTTTTTTTAACTAATAGTCTTACAATTAGCACTATATATACACATTTTGACCAACATCTTTTAGTAATGTGCCCATCCTTGTCCCCTTGTAGTATTGTGTCCCATCCTACAGTAATGTGTTCATCCTTGTCCCCATCGTATAATAATGTTCCCCATCCTTGTCCCCATCTTGTAGTAATGTGCCTCATCTTTGTCCCCATCCTATAGTAATGTGCCCCATCCTTGTCCCCATCCTATAGTAATGTGCCAATCCTTCTCCCCATCCTATAGTATTGTCCCCAGCCTTGTCCCCATCTTATCGTAATGTTCCCATACTGTAGTAATGTGTTCATCCTTGTCCCCATCCTATAGTAATGTCCCCAACCTATAGTAATGTGCCCATCCTATAGTAATGTGCCAACCTTGTCCCCATCCTATAGTAATGTCCCCATCCTATAGTAATGTGCCCACCTAGTCCCTAGCCTTATCCTCATCCTGTAGTAATGTCCCTATCCTATAGTAATGTCCCCAGCCTTATCCCCATCCTATAGTAATGTTTCCCATCCTTGTCCCCTTGTGGTAATGTCCCTATCCTGTAGTACTGTGCCCATCCTAGTCTCCATCCTATAGTAATGTGCCCACCTTGTCCCTACCCTATAGTAATGTGCCCACCTTGTCCCTATCCTATATTAATGTTCCCATCCAATAGTATTGTGTCCATCCTTGTAATGTCCCCATCCTTTAGCAATGTCCCCAGCCTTGTCCCCATCGTATAGTAATGTGATCACCTTGTCCCCATCCTATAGTAATGTCCCCAACCTATAGTAATGTGCCCATCCTGTAGTAATGTGTCCATCCTTGTCCCCATCCTATAGTAATGTGCCCATCCTGTAGTAATGGTGGGGGGGGGGCAGCGGCGGCGGCTGAAAGGGGGCAGTGGGGGCTATAACTTACCGATCGCTCTCCTCAGCTTCCACAGACGCCGGAGTGAAGCTGAGGGGAGCGGTCTCCGGCCCCAGATCCACAGTAATTGGATAGATCGGTCACAAGGCCGGTCTCTCCAATCAGAGCTGGGGGTGAGTGAAACACAGGTCACCCAGCTCCAGCCAATGATGAGTGCTATAGGTTCACTGATCATGGCTGGATTTCAATGTTTCAGGCATTTTCCAAGGCTGAAACATTACAGAGGCTGTGATTGGCTGAGCGACGTTCGTCAGCCAATCACAGCCTCCGTAGGTCTGGGGAAGAGACACCACGCCTCCTGAAGTCAGGCAAAAGTCCCCTCCTCCCCGAACCTAAGGTATTGATCGCAGCCACCGGGGCTCCGGGACAGCGATTTCGCCATGACATACTGGGTACGTCATAGGTCCTTAAGTACCAGGGAGCCATGATATACCCAGTACGTCATAGGTCGCTAAGGAGTTAATGTGCCGTCCTTCAAACACACAAAAAACCGCCACCATTCTTCTCACCTGTCCCGTGTTCCCTCGGCTGCCTCATCTCTGCTTCTTTGCTGTCTGAGGGCCCGTGCCCCCCGTTGACTATCGCGGCAGGTGCAGGGGCCGCAGCCCCTGTCAATGATTTATGTCAGATGCAGCTGTAGCCGTCCGTCAATCAGAGGTAAGCAGCTGAGGTCAGGCAGTTTCCACTGGAGGAATAGTTGTGCATAGAGCGCTGGACTTTGAGCGCTCAGCGCTGACAAAACATTCATCTGACATAAAACAAAGACAGTGGCTGCAAACAACTCCTGCGCCAGCTGCGATAGTCAACGGGGGCATGGGCTGGGGGCTGCACGAAGCAGCCTGAGGGGCTGCATGTTTGAGACCTCTGCTCTAAAGTATCGGGGGATGGTTTCAGGGAATCAAGATCAGTCACATCCTTGGCTGCTATGATGTTCCTTACGTGCTCTCATATGCGGACACAAAGTTGCCTCAGAGTCAGGCCTACATAGATCAAATTGCAGCCACACTTAGTAAAATATATGACGTGATCACTACAACAAGAAATGTATTGCCTGATTTCGAACTCCCTCTGATCACCCGCCGACACAAAAGAGGTGGCACTTTCAATGTTTTTGTGTGCCAAACATGAGCCACAAGAGAAGCAACCCCACTTTGGTTTACTTACATTAAATGGAAGGGTACTATTAAATGTATACTGACTATGCACAAGGTGGTCCTTAAGATTTTTCTTTTTCCTAGCTGTTAAGAGGGGATGATCCGGGAGGGCATATTTTAAGCGTAAATTCTGTGGTTAGAATGGGCCAATGTCTTGTCAGGATCTTTCTGATTTCATTCCAATGGTTGTTGAATATAGAAAATAATCAAATAATTGGGATTTTAGATTCCATCTTCTTCCCAGATGTTGAGAGGGGTATATTTCGGGGGGTAGCTCTGGCCCTGGAATAGCTTTTCTTGATGTTTCTAGAACTATAACCCTATCTTTAAAACACTCAGATAGATCCTTTACCTGCCTCTGAAAGAGAGAAGCTGATGAACATACCTTCCGGATTCTAAAAAAAATTGCCCAATTGGTACAGATCTGATAGTAGAGTGTAAATGAGATGATGTGGCATGTAACAGACTATTCACTGATGTCTCCTTTCTAAAGACTTCAGTTTGAATTGATCTGTCTGGCATAATTAACACCTTTATTTCAAGAAACTCAATCTCGTCTGGATTACTTTTGAAGGTAAACCTTATATTGCGGTCATTGAAATTAAGAGCAGCCATGAAAGTCTGTAATTCCGGATCAGTCCCCCTCCAGATGATGAGAACATCATTGATGTAATGTAGCCAGTACTGCGCCTGGGTAGCAGCTCAGGCACCGATGCCAAAAAACTCTCTCTCCCAGTACCCAAGAAAGAGGTTTGCGTACGACGGTGTGCACTCCGCACCCATCGCAGCACTGCATTTCTGGAAGAAGAACCGATCCTTGAATAGAGAAAATTCCGCGCCAAAATAAACTCCAGAAGCTCCAGAACTAGGTCCTGTAAGGGAATTTCACAATTACTCATCCGGAGAAAGAATTTCACAGCAACAAGCCCATCACAATACTGAATACATAAGTAGAGGGTCTCCACATCCACGGCATTGAATTTTTGGCAGCAGATAGAAAGTAGGTGTCACTGGAAATTTAGTGTAGAGAGTCTCATACTTTTTTGGGTGATTTATTCCTTGAGCTAAAGCCACATCCAAATGCCCAGCAACACTAACATAAATGTACTGGTTGGATTATCAGAGAGTGACATATACAGGATGTATCACGGTCCCTCAGTTGTTTAAAAGGCTCACGTTCATACATCTGAATTTTTATTTAACAGAGCCTTACCCGCTAATTTTAGAAAAGAATGAAACTCCTGCTATAAATTTTGCTACTGATGACAAAGACAGCTTCCTGGCCATTAAGTCTTCCACAAACAGCAATGCATATTGTACATGATTATTAAAATAATCAATTTTTACCACATCACAAAGTCTTTTCCATTCTAACCATGCAGCCGAATAATCGGTTCATATTCTCTCAGCTAATGGCCTCTCTAGAAAAAATTGCGTTAGTCAAAAATTTAGCTCCACAGATGCGCTGGACAAGGCTTCCCTTCTAAGTCCGCGTCTGGGGCTAGAGACCGGAGCTTTTCCCACTGGCGGTAAGAGAGAGGTCACCATACAGTTCTTTTTTCCTCCTATATAACGAAATTTTAACCAACTATTAATTTTTAAACAGTATAACAACAAATATTTTATTAACTTTAGCGACCAATTACATTTTGAGGACAAGGTTGTTAAAGCAAAACACTAGCCCTGGTAATCCGAATGGAATAAAATCCTCCTATTCTTGAGTTCAACTTCCCAAATAACAACAGATACAATTATTGGGAATAGTTCCAAAACTAAACTATTAACAACAACTTTACTTTGGACCCAAACAAAGACCACACTTCAGCAGACCCGCTACCATTAGAAAGGCCCCATAACCATGACTAGCAGCTGCATCAGTAAATAACTGTAGATAATCTGATGACAAATTTCTGCTGCCAATAGCTGCGACCATTCAAATTATTCAAAAAATCAAGCCAAATAGATAAATCATCCTTTCCGCCCTTGGCGACTGAAAGACTTTAGTAGTGTCATATAGCCGTCTTGAAAAAACCTTCCCTTCCTATTGGGATAATCTGGAAAGTAAAATTTAATGAACCTAACAAAGACTGAAGCTCTTTTAAAGGGTTTATTCCTTGGCCAGCATTTCTACTAGTGCTAACCTGAGCCTAAGTAATTTTGCATCGGGAAACTTGCATTCTATTTTTTCTGAGTTTAGAGTAGCTCCCAAAAATTCTAAACATGGCACGGTTCAACTGTTTTTTCCTCAGATAAAGGAATACCAAATAATTTGGTAAATCTTTAAAATAATTCAAACAATCATCACCACCGATAAACAAAAAACCATCTAAATAGTGTAGCTCTTCTCCAAATACACTCTCTGATTGTAATACCCAGTGAATAAAAGATGACAGTCCTATCAAAAAAAAATTACTTTCATATTGGAATCCCACGGAATATAAACCTTCAGGATTCACAGAAGTAGCCTAAATGGTGATTTAACATCAGCTTGGGCTAAAAAAGCATTTTACCATAAAATTGCATTAAATCCACAGCCTGGTGAAATGAGGCATACTTGACTGACTCCACTGAATTGTCAGTCTCGTCATTCAATGATGCCCCCTCTGGGAAAGACATAATGAATTAACCTAAAAAAATCCTGCTTTCTTTTTGAGGACTAAAGGAGAAAGCCTGAAATCGGTAAATGGAGGACTGCTGAACGGACACGCCATTCTTCCTAACTTTAACTCCTTACTAGTTTTTTCTCTTACTACTTCTGTGTATGAGTTACCTGATGCCAAAAGTTTAGGAACTCTAAAACCGTAATAAATCGGCTCCGCTTTCTCCCAATTTGGGAACAGCTTGAGCCATGGCTGCATTTTTATTAAATTCAATGGGGTCCAAGCTTTTGAAAATGGACTGTTTGGTTCTAGGCTGTTGCTGGTCAGACTGGGCGATTCTTTTGAAACATTTGGCCATAGAATGAATGCCTTCGCAGAATGAGCACTTGTAAGTGGCAAAATAATTGCAGAATTCGCCACAAGTTGACTCATGAAATGCAAAGCAACACTCTTTTTCAATCCCTTAACAACCAAGGGCAGTAATGTTACTTCCTAAACCACCATAGTATGATCCCAGCCAGCTGTTGCTGGCAGCCGGGAGGGATCCGCGCACATGTCAGCTGATTTGTACAGCTGGTATGTGTGCCTCCCAAGCACAAGTGGAACCGCATTCTACCTGTGCCTGTTAACCTCTTGAATGGCACTATCAAATGGCACAGCGCCATTTAGTTGCCGGTCACGGAAAAACTTCTATTACCCAACCCCATCGGCAGCACTGTAAGCCGATCATTGTCATGGTACTACAGGGTCATGTGATGACTCCTGTAGCTCACGTGACTCACTTATTGTTTCTTCTGGCCGTAAACTGCAGGTTACGAGAGGTCAGGTTTTTTTTTGCTGATCTCAGCTGTGTGGTTGGGATGAACTGAAAAGAATGAGCGATCAGACTGCTGATCCTTATAGAACCCTAGGGGAACTAGTAAAAAAAAGTTTTAAAAAAATTAAAAAAAACTGTCATGATTAAGACTGGGATTTCCTTGTTTCTCCGTTCCTGGTCTGATCATGTCAAGTGTTAACTTTCTCTGCCCACCTCCTGCTCCTGGTCTGCTATATCTCTGTGCTGCAACCTGTGTGCAGTGCCAGATATATTGCTTGCCTTCGGCAGGTGTAGCTGGCTCTGGTGAGTTCATTATCTGTCCTGTTGCATTGTCCTGGCTCTACTCAGTTTGTTTACCTTGCCTGCTCCTCATCTCCCTGTTAGTTTGGATTTCTTGGTATTTCACTTAAGCTGGATAGTTCCTGACCAGATTCAGTTTCCCCCCTCTGACATCTCTGCTTCTGACAGGCTACTGACCTTTGCTCTCTTCTGACTTGCGTTTTGTATTTCCCCTTGGTACTTTGTTTATCTCTGGCATTAGCCCGGCTTTCTGACTATTCTGTCATCTAGTGGTTACTTCGCTGTACCCTTACTGGTCTGCTTCAGTGCAGGATTATTCTGCTCATTCTTCACTCTGCTGCCATCTAGTAGCATTTGTGTTACACTGCATGACCTACCAGTAATACAGCATGACAAAAACCTAAAATTTCTAATCACCCCCCCTTTAGCCCCATTTAAAATTAAAGGGTAAAAAAATAAAAAAAATATACACATATTTGGTACCACCACATTCAAAAATGCCTGATCTATCAAAGTATAAAATCAATTAATCTGATCGGTTAACGGCATAGCTGCAAAAAAAATCCAAACGCCATAATTACATTGTTTGGTCGCCACAAATTTTACGCAAAATGCAATAACAAGCGATCAAAATCGTAGCATTTGCTTAAAAATGGTACCATTAAAAACATCAGCTCAAATACTCAAAATATAAGCCATCACTGAACCACAGATCCCTGAAAATGAGAACGCTCCGGCTTGGGAAAATGATGCAAAATGGGTGCCGCTTTTTTGGACAAACTTCTGATTATTTTTTTTTAACCCCTTGTATTTTAATTAAACCTATACAGGTTTGGTGTCTACAAACACATACCGAACTGAGGCAGCACTCCGACACATCAGTTTTACCATATATTGAAAATGGTGAATAAAATATCTTAATAGCTATCATGCGATTGCAGTTTTTTTGTAATTTTTCCAGTTCACTATATGTTAAAACTTATGATTTCATTTAAAAGTACAACTTGTTCTGCAAAAAACAAGCCCTCTTATGGCAACATTGACAGAAAAATAAAAACGTTACGGCTCTCTGAAGAAGGGAAGCAAATAAATAAATAAATAAATAAATACGGAAAATCGGCCGGGGGTGAAGGGGTTAATAGATTGTGGACCTGATGTAGATTGCCTGGGCATCATATGTCTTTGGGGACATTAATTTCAGCCACAGTAGGAAGTACTGACCATTTTTGACTAAAGCCTTCATCATAATTGTACTAGGCCATACTGCCAAAGTTGTGGTATGCCTCTAGTATAGCATCTATATGTTGGAACAAGTCACTGAAATGCCCAGGAAATCGTTCCCTAACACAGCTGCATAATTGGAAAATGCCTGCAGCCAATTAAATGACATGGAGACTTTCCACAAAGAGAAAAGCTCAATACATTCATTCCTCCACATGTGATCTTTTATGGATGCATTCAGAAGAAACCCAAGCGGAGATAATTCGCATGTTAATGCCTTGAGACAAACCTAAGACACACTTATCGACTTTTTCATCTCAGGCAGATCCAAAATCTTATCTAAAGGAGGCACACACAAACAACTTTAATACTTTGTTTCTCTAACATATCCCTTAACACTTGTCTTAGCATACCCCTCATGTAACCTAACATATTCACTTCAATGTGGAAAGAGAGGGGTGCACAGATGTTCTCACCATGGCTCTCTCAGGCCTGTAAACACATCGGTCCTCATCTCCTCTTCTGCGCTCAAGCCCTCAGCCAGGGACGAGCACTGTTGCCGCCAATATTCTCTCGATCTGGCCGACACTTCATCTTCATCAGATGACTCTGAAGCTCCATCCCATATGGCGGCTACCGCAGTCTCCTGTGCTTCATTTCTTCATTGATCCCTCCGTGGTGAAGCACCTCTTCTGCCCTTGCGGTCTTTCACTTCCTGGGCCGCCGCTGTGCTTTTCTGACAGCAACGGCTAGATTAATCGCCATCACAATTATGGTTTCCCTTAGCGGCATGCGAATGATAATGACGTCGGCCGACATGTGACAGCGGTTGAGAAAACATTGTCTCATGTGAATTCCTACTTGATGGCATATTTTTCGAGCATGATGGCAGTTGTGGTGAATAGATGTTCTGGCGCTTTCTCTGTCACTTCGGATTTTCAAAGCTTTTTTGCGTCGCTACTCTCAACTTTCTCACGGTCGATGCCTTTGGTGGGTGTGTCTGTGCGACCATGTGTTCCCCATGCCATAGATATATAGGGGCCCCTGTCAATCTCATATTAGCTATTGCTGGCGGATTAGGGCCCAAGAGTAGGAGAACAAGCAACATGTCTTCACTCCACATTTGCCAGGACAATCCACTCCCCAAATTGATGTTTTTATCATTTAAAATTGCATTTTTTTCCACTTTTAACACTAAAACTCTTGAATTGTATGTTTCTACAGACCAAGACGAACTTACGAATGTTCGTTTCTGAACCGCGATGCTGTGATGGGACATCATACGGCACACCATAGAATGTAAGTAGTTGAGCTGGCATGCAATAATTGAAATAAAAGATTAAAGTTTTTAATTGAAGTTAAACTTAACTTAAAGGGGTTATCTGGCTTATTTTGTTTTGTTTTTTCTTCACTATCAGGCTACATAGGGGCATGTAGGTAGATACCAAATATCCTACATGCCCTGCTGTCAGCCCATTTCCCCAGGCTCATAGTGGTCATGTGACCGCTCCTGCCGGGATTTTGCTGCTTCCTATGATGTCAAGTCGACAGGGGCAAAAGCTTGTTGACGGGTATCACAGTCATCGTCATTTTGGCTCCCTGCTGCCAACCAGGAACAATGCTACGCAGTCCGTGCTTACCTCTTCCCTTGCACCCTCCCCATATTCTGTACTCTCTCCCCTGTCCCCTGTGTGCAGCTATCTTTGGGTTGTTGCTAAATCCCACTGCTAGAAGGACTTTTCTGGTAAGTGGCCGTGACTTGCTTGGTTAGTGGGCATGATTGACTTGGTTGGTAGGCGTGGCGATGTTTCCTTCCATTTACTATAATTATGTAAAGGGAGTTCGCTCCTCCCCTGCACCCCCTACTTCTGGGGTCTTATCCCCAGACCCCCGCTTCTATTATAAACAACTCCATTACCACATTAAGTATCTTCTTGATATCAGCTATGTTGGCAGAAGCCTCACCTCTATTGGTCACATGGCATGATGTCAGCAAAGATCCTTTAGCCCACTGGGATTAAGCCTCTAATCTAGAGGTCTCAAATATGCGGGCCGTATATGGCCACGGAGGCTGCTTGTTGCGGCCCGCATACCCCGTGACGATCGCAGCTCTATGCCAAGGGCCAGCGCCGGCAGGACTTTACTACAATTATTTGCGGTGCTGCGCAGAGGAGCTGTTCACGCTATACCAATGGCTGCTGCCCGCCTTTCAGATGCAAGGAAGTGACGTTGCTGTATGACCTCACCTACTTGTATGTGATTGTCGGGCAGCAGCCATCTCTACGCGCGCGGCACCGCAAATGATTCAATTGTAGTAAAGTCCTGCCGGTACCGGCCCGGGGCATAGAACTGTGATCGTCACGGGCCACAACAAAGAGTTATGTGCTCACGATCAGGACCCGCTGCGTCCTGGACACGGCGGGTCCTGACTCATGGGGCCGCAAGTCTGCTCTGCAGGAGACCACAGCTGCCTATGCCCACGATCAAGGTTCTGAGCACTGCGGTGTCCTCGCTGTGTGTGTGTGTGTGTGTGTAGAATATTCCAAGGATGGGCACAAAAGTACTGGCACAATACTACAAGGATGGGTATAAAAGTACTGGCACACTACTACAAGGATGGGCACAAACTTACTGGGCACAATAATACAAAAATGGGCACAATTCTACAGGGCACAAGGATGGGCACAATACTACAGGGCACTAAGATGCGCACAATACTACAGGGCACAATACCACAAGAATGAGCACAATGCTACAAGGATGGGCACCTTTCCACAGGGCACATGGGTGGGGGACATTACTGCAGCATGGGGACACTACCACAAGATGTTGGCTGAGATTACTATAAGATGCTGCTAATTGTAAAACAATATTACAAGGTGATAAAATATAAAAAAAATTCTAAATAAAGCATGAAAATTATTTCTTTGCCATTTAAAAATGCTTGTTATATAATTTTCAAAGTTCTTTTGCGCCACTACTCTCGCTGTTTTCGCTGCCGGCGCCTCTAAGGGGCCACTGTCAATGTTAGAGTAGCTATTGCTGGCGGAATAGGGACCAAGAGCAGGAGAACAAGCAACATGTCTTCCCTCCACATTTGCCAGGACAATCCACCCCCCAAAATAACAGTTTTCTCATTTAAAATTGAATTTTTTAAACCTGTAACACAAACTCTTGATGTGTATGTTTCTACAGACCTTCAGGTAAGAGTCCATTAAAGAAAAAGTATCATCATAATTAACAAAGAAGTATTACAGCAACACCATAAAGCGTACATAAATCCACCTATCGCCATATATTAATTACAGTTTTGTTTGGTCTTTACAGAAATGAAGATGATTCAGAACGAAGAACCCCAGATATGTCCTCAACCGAAAGGGGAGAAAGCGATGAGGTTGATGTAGTGCCTCCTCTCTGCGTCAAAAGGTAAGTCCCAGTATCGCATGTGTGATGCCCCAGGGCTGTGGGGTACTCATTCCCGGGCGTGTGGGGAACAGTCGTGGTAGCGGCCAATGCCCGATTCCGTGACCCTGGGGGTCTGGACGTTAAAAAAAGGGGAGACAAATCAAAGAAAAGAAAATAAAAAAAAGTTTTTCGACTACACCATTTACAGTGTGCGGCCAGGTTATTGAAGCCGCCGCTGCAGGGTCCTGCTGGGGCTGTTGGAGTAATGCAGCTTAGTTGTTTTGGGCCCTCTGCAAGCAGGGCTAGGCCCCAGCAGTGGATGATGGGGGTTGTAGTAAGAAACAGTCAGTGTAGGTGTACGGAGGCGAGAAGGAAACAGTGCACATTGGTATTGCAGTTCAACTTGCCTTTTACTTTGGGCTTTGTACCTGGACTCGCTGGTGTCAGTTTCAAGTGTTCCAACTCCCCTTGTTCTCCGAGCCAGCTGTGACCGGAGATGGCTGTCCTCCGTGCAGTGTCGTTGATATTGGGCTCCCGTGGCTTAGAACTTCTGGGGGAGTCCCTATGTTTTAGTCTTGGTCCTATTGCAGGCAGCCTGGACTATTTAAGCGGTTTAATCCCTGGTCCCCTCTTTGCTGCTGATGCTTCAGACTCTTTGGGTGGTGAGGGACCCTGGATATCCCCTCACCTGGCAAATTTAACAGTTAACCATGAAGTGTCCCGCTGTCCTAGGGTCTACACCCCGCCTCGTGCTGAGTCCTGTGAGCCTAGGTTCCAGCCTTCCACAGGTGCACCGCGGTTCCTGGAGTATTACACTTCCACAGGTAACCCACGGTTCCTGGAGTCCTGGTTCCTTACTCCACAGTCCCTCACTCCTGTTACAGCGTTCCATTGTTACTTCAGGTTTTTACACTTTTCCTTTCTTTACTTCACTCCTCACTCTTTCCGACCACTACTCTCTTCTTCCTTCTTCCACCGACTACTTCTCAACTGACCACTGGCCCCTCCCCTTGCTGGGTCTCTCCCTACAGATTGAGTGGCAACTATCCAATCAGTGCCCATCCCTTTTACCTGTTGCTAGGCAGTCTTCCAGTCTGGAATTGGGGTTCTGTATGTGGCTTGAAGGCGCTGGTATGTTGACTGGCATGGATATTCCAGTGTTTGGGTTTCCACGTTCACATTTTGTGGCACTTGATACTGCAGGGGTGCTACATATGATATATGGAGTCACCATTCACAGGTCACTAATCCTAGGTCCATACAAACTAGACATGATCAAGTGAACTAAACAAATGAGAAAAATAAAAATAGAGAAGAAATAATAACAGATATTTAAAATGTGATACAATATAAATGACAGAAGCAATTCATCAAGTAAGATGTCAAATTACAGAAAAGGAGGAAATGAAAGCTTTTCATTCAGGCTATGGGGCGCCATAGTGCCCACTGTCAGTAATTAAATAATGTGGGGTGGCCGCATTTTTTGCAGGACAAAGTGACATTTTTATTGGTACCATATATATTATATACACACATACACACACTCACTAATAAATATATATTTTTATTTATTTATTTTTTTACACACCTTTGGATCACTGATTTTGAACATTTTCCACTTGTTTGTTATGTGCACATTCTTTGTTTAAATATAGAAAAAAAAAAGTGATGGTTTAAAAAAAAAATTTCTTGCCTTATTTTGAGGTTTTTTTTTTTACATTTTATTCCTTTTTTTAACTAATAGTCTTACAATTAGCACTATATATACACATTTTGACCAACATCTTTTAGTAATGTGCCCATCCTTGTCCCCTTGTAGTATTGTGCCCCATCCTACAGTAATGTGTTCATCCTTGTCCCCATCGTATAATAATGTTCCCCATCCTTGTCCCCATCTTGTAGTAATGTGCCAATCCTTCTCCCCATCCTATAGTAATGTCCCCAGCCTTGTCCCCATCTTATCGTAATGTTCCCATACTGTAGTAATGTGTTCATCCTTGTCCCCATCCTATAGTAATGTGCCCACCTAGTCCCCAGCCTTATCCTGTAGTAATGTCCCTATCCTATAGTAATGTCCCCAGCCTTATCCCCATCCTATAGTAATGTTTCCAATCCTTGTCCCCTTGTAGTAATGTCCCTATCCTGTAGTACTGTGCCCATCCTAGTCTCCATCCTATAGTAATGTGCCCACCTTGTCCCTACCCTATAGTAATGTGCCCACCTTGTCCCTATCCTATAGTAATGTTCCCATCTTATAGTATGCATCCCGATCTGCTCCCCGCCATCTCTATTCTGCAGCTCCTCCGGTATCTCCCTCCTCCTCTGCTCTCCTTGCAGCCCCTGCGCGCTCTTGTGATTGCTCCTGCGCGCTCCCGTAATGGCCCCTGCCCGTGCCCCCCTGCGATCTGCCCCCCCCGACATCCCGATCTGCCCCCCGACATCCCGATCTGCCCCCCGACATCCCGATCTGCCGGCCTCCCCCGAGATCTCTATTCTGCAACTCTTCCGGTATCTCCCTCCTTCTCTGCTCTCCCCCTCCCCCTCTGCACTCCCCATCCCCCTCTGCTCTCCCCCTCCCCCTCTGCTCTCACCCACCCCCTCTGCTCTCCCCCCGACGTCCTCTTACCTGTCTTCACCGGCCGATCACATCTGCCTCCATCGCTGGGTCCTTCTTCCTGGGTCTTCTGCTGAGCTGTCCACCTTCCTGCCTGCTGCTCCTGTAAAGCTGTTCCTCCTGCTAATCCTCTAAGTACTGTGAGTATAACTTTTTTTTTTTTTTCTTTTTTTTCCTCTATCCCCTGTCCATTTTTACACCTCATGCGTCCCGCCGAGTGCTGATCAGGGATGCACATAACGGATCGGCATCCCTGCTCAATTTTTGGCGTGACTTTTTTTTCCGTATCCCCGATGCTTTTTGTCACACCAAAAATTGAGCAGGGATGCCGATCCGTTATGTGCATCCCTGATCAGCGCTCGGCGGGACGCACGGACTGATGCGATACAAAAAGCGTCGGGGATACGGAAAAAAAAGTATCACATCTGTCCGTGCGTCCCGCTGAGCGCGGATCAGCATCCCTGCTCAATTTTTGGCGTGACTTTTGTTTTTTTTCTGTATCCCAGCGCTTTTTGTATCTCATCCGACCGTGCCTTCTGCAGCGGCCGATCAGTGCACTGCGTCTGTGCGTTTGAAAAGTCAAATGGCGTTCCTTGTCTTCTGAGCCCCGCCATGCGCCCAAACAATTGATTTCCACCACATATGAGGTATCTGCGTACTCGGGAAAAATTGCACAATACGTTTTGTGGTGCATGTTTTCCTGATACCGTTGTAAAAAGAAAAAAAAAAGCTACCTTGTTGCTGCAAAAATTTAAAAAAAAAAAATAATTTTCACGGTTCAATGTTATCAACTTTCAGTGGAGCCCCTGGGGGTACAAGGAGCTCACTAAACATCTAGATAAATTCCTTGAGGGGTCTAGTTCCAAAATGGGGTAATTTGTGGGGGAGCTTCACTGTTTAGGCACCATAGGGGGGGGGTCTAAAAATGTGACATGGCGTCCGCTAATGATTCCAACCAATTTTGCTGTCAAATGGTGCCCTTCTCTTCTGAGCCACGCCATGCGCCCAACAATTACTTTCCACCACATGTGAGGTATCTGCGTACTCAGGAGAAATTGCACAATACGTTTTATGGTGCATTTTTTCCTGATACCCTTGTGAAAAAAAAGCTACCTGGTTCAAGTAACAGTTCTGTGGTAAAACAAAAGAAAATTGTATTCATGGCTCAACATTATCGACTTCTGTGGAGCCCCTTGGGGCTCACCAAACATCTAGATAAACTCCTTGAGGGGTCTAGTTTCCAAAATGGGGTCACTTGTGGGGGAGCTCCACTGTTTAGGCACCTCAGGGGGTCTCCAAACGTGACATGGTATCCGCTAATGATTCAAACAAATTTTGCTGTCAAATGGTGCTCCTCTTCTGAGCCCCGCCATGCGCCCAAACAATTACTTTCCACCACATATGAGGTATCGTCATACTCAGGAAAAAATGCACTATAAATTTCATGGTGTATTTTTTCCTGATACCCTTGTGGGAAGAAAAGCTACTTAGTTGAAGCAACAGTTTTGTGGTAAAAAAAAAAAAAAATTCTTTTCACAGCTCAACTTTGTAAACTTCTGTGAAGCCCCCAGGTGTTCAAAGTGCTCACCAAACATCTAGAAAAATTATTTGAGGGCTCTAGTTTCCAAAATGGGGTCACTTGTGGGGGAGCTCCATTGTTTAGGCACCTCAGGGGGTCTTCAAACTCGACATGGCGTCCGCTAATGAGTGCAGCCAATTGTGCGTTCAAAAATTCAAATGTCGCTCCTTGCTTTTCGACCTCTGCCGTGCACCCAAACAATTGATTTTTACCCCATATGAGGTATCTGCGTACTCAGAAGAAAATGCACAATAAATTGTAGGGTGCACTTTCTCTTTTCTCCCTTGTAAAAATGAAAATTTTATGGCTAAAGTAACATTTTTGTGTTAAAAAGTAAAATTTTCATTTTTTCCTTCCACATTGCTTTGGTTCCTGTGCAGCACCTAAAGGGTTAATAAACTTCTTGGATGTGGTTTTGAGCAGTGTGAGGGGTGCAGTTTTTAGAATGGGGTCACTTTTGGGTATTTTCTGTCACTTAGGTCTCTCAAAATCACTTCAAATGTGATGTGGTCCCTAAAAAAAATTATTTTGTAAATTTTGTTGGAAAAATTAGAAATTGCTGATGAACTTTGACCCCTCCTAACTTCCTAACGAAAAAAAAATTTCTTTCGAAAATTGCGCTGATGTAAAGTAGACAAGTGGGAAATGTTATTTAGTAACTATTTGTGTGACATATCTCTCAGATTTATGGGCATAAATTTTCAAAGTTTGAAAATTGCGAAATTTTCAACATTTTCGCACAATTTCCTAAATTTTCACAAATAAACGCAAAAAGTATCGGCCTAAATTTACAACTGACGTGAAGTACAATATGTCACGAAAAAACAATCTCAGGCTATGTGCGCACGTTGCGTAAACGTTGCTACAAAGCGCAGCGTAACTGCATGCGTCCTGCGTCCCCTGCACAGTCTATGGAGATTGTGCAGGGGCCGTGCGCACGTGGCGTATTAGAGCGCAGCGCTTCGGCTACTGCCGAAGCGCTGCGTTCTAAGAAGTGACATGTCACTTCTTCCGTGCACTTTGCCGGCAGCCCCTGCTCTGTCTATGGCAGGAGCTGCAGGCAGAGCGCATGGAATCGGCTTTTTTTTTTTTTTTCACTACGGACATTTCTGCAGCGATTTAAAGAGCACATGTGCTCTTCAGATCGCTGCAGAAATTTCTGCAGTGACTGTACGCAACGTGCGCACATAGCCTCAGAATCGCCAGGATCCGTTGAAGCGTTCCAGAGTTATAACCTGTCAAAGTGACACTGGTCATAATTGCAAAAAATGGCCTGGTCATTAGGGTGTTTTAGTGGCCGGGGGTGAAGGGGTTAATGAACCTAACAAAGACTGAAGCTCTTTTAAAGGGTTTATTCCTTGGCCAGCATTTCTACTAGTGCTAACCTAAGCCTAACTAATGTTGCATCGGGAAACTTGCATTCTATTTTTTCTGAGTTTAGAGTAGCTCCCAAAAATTCTAAACATGGCATGGTTCAACCATTTTTTCCCTCAGCTAAAGGAATACCAAATAACTTTGCTAAATCTTTAAAATTATTCAATAATTCAAACTATCATCATTAGCAGAACCACCGATAAACAAAAAACCATCTAAATAGTGTAGCTCTTCTTCAAATACACTCTCTGATTGTAATACCCAGTGAATAAAAGAGGACAGTGCTTCAAAATAGAAACAAAATAACAAGAATCCCATGGGTAGACACCTATCAAAATAAAAAATGACCTTCAAATTGGAATCCCAAGGAATTAAAATCTTCATGATTCACAGGAAGTAGCCTAAATGCTGATTTAACATCAGCTTGGGCTAAAAAAGCATTTTTACTATAAAATTGCTTTAAATCCATAGCCTGGTGAAATGAGGCATACTTGACTGACTCCACTGAATTGTCAGTCTCGTCATTCAATGATGCCCCCTCTGGGAAAGACAGATAATGAATTAACCTAAAAAAATAAACCTGCTTTCTTTTTGAGGACTAAAGGAGAGAGCCTGGAATCGGTAAATGGAGGAGTGCTGAACGGACCTGCCATTCTTCCTAACTTTAACTCCTTACTAGTTTTTTCTCTTACTACTTCTGTGTATGAGTTACCCGATGCCAAAAGTTTAGGAACCCTAGACCATAATAAATTGGCTCCGCTTTCTCCCAGTTTGGGTACACCTTGAGCCATGGCTGCATTTTTATTAAATTCACTGGAGTCCAAGCTTTTGAAAATGGACTGTTTGGTACTAGGCTGTTGCTGCTTAGACTGGCCGATTCTTTTCAAACATTTGGCCATAGAATGAATGCATTTGCAGAATGAGCACTCATGGGAAAATCTGCAATTATTTTGCCACTTACAAGTTGACTGTTGAAATGCAAAGCAACACTCTTTTTCAACCCCTTAACGACCACAGGCAGTAATGTTACATCCTAAACCACCATAGTATGATCCCAGCCAGCTGTTGCTGGCAGCCGGGAGGGACCGCGCACATGTCAGCTGATTTATTCACATTTATGTCACAGCGCCATTTAGTTGCCATTCACGGTAAAACTTCTCTTACCCAACCCCATGGGCGGCACTGTAAACCGATCATTGTCATAGTAGTACAGGGTCATGTGGTGACTCCTGTAGCTCACATGACTCACTTACTGTTTCACCTGGCCATGGACTACAGGTTACAAGAGGTCAGTTTTTCCTGCTGATCACAGCTGTGTAGCTGTGATCAACTGAAAAGATTTAGCGATCAGACTGCTGATCCTTATAGTGCCCTAGGGGAACTAGTAAAATAAAAAAAATAAAAGTTTTAAAAAATTTAAAAATTCAAATCACCCGCCCTTAGCCCCATTGAAAGGGTAACAAAATAAATAATATACACATATATGGTATCACCACGTTCAGAAATGCCCGATCTATCAAAATATAAAATCAATTCATCTTAACGGTTAATGGCGTAGATGCAAGAAAATACAAACACCATAATTACATTGTTTCGTCACAACATATTTTGCGCAAAATGCACTAACATACGATCATATCGTAGCATCTCTTTAAAAATGCTACCATTAAAAACATCAGCTCAAAGTCTCAAAAAATAAGCCGCTACTGAGCCATAGATCCCAAAAAATGAGAATGCTACGAATTGTGGAAAATGGCGTAAAACGTGCGCCACTTTTTTTTGGACAGACTTATGAATTTTTTTTTTGTAACCCTTTAGATTTTATTTAAACTTATACATGTTTGGTGTCTACAAACTTATACCGACCTGAGGCAGCACTCCAACACATCAGTTTTACCATATATTGAAAACAGTTAATAAAATATCTCAAAAGCTGTCATGCGACCACACTTTTGCAATTTTTCCACACTGCAAAAAAAGAAACCCTCATATGGGAAGATTGACGGAAAAATAAAAACATTACGGCACTAAGAAGGGGAGCAAAAAAAAAAAAAAAAAAAAAGGATGGGCACAAAAGTACTGAGCACACTACAAGGACGGGTGGCACAAAAGTAATGGGCACACTACTACAAAGATGGGCATAAAGGTACTGGGCACAATACTACATGGATGGGCACAATACTACTGGGCACAATACTACAAGATGGGCACAAAGGTACAGGGCACAATGCTACAAAAATGGGAACAAAATTACTGGGCACAATACTACAAGGATGGGCACAAAAATACTGGGTACAATAATACAAGGATGGGCACAATACTGCAGGGCACAAGGATGGGCACAATACTACAGGGCACAATACCACAAGGATGAGCACAATACCACAAGAATGTGCACAGTACTACAGGGCACACGGATGGGCACAATACTACTAGGCACAATACCACAAGGATGCGCCCAATACTACAAGGCACAATACCACAATGTTGAGCACAATGCTACAGGACACAAAAATGAGCACAATACTACTAGGCACAATACGAGAAGGATGGGCACATTACTACAGGGCACACATAGTTGTTGATCAATAATAAAAAATATCCTCCAAAATACAACTTGCCTAATAATTCTAAATGCGGTGTATGTATGTGTGTGTGTATATATATGTGTGTATAATATAAAATAATATAATATAATATTATATATATATATATATATATAATTATATGCGAACAACGACAAGGCAGAGTCCAGCAATAACGTGAGCAATCCAGGATGCTGTTAAAAATTTTTTTCCTTCTTTTTATTCATAAATTCATTAAAATATAATGGTCCAAGCAATTCAGAACAGCATTATCGCAGGAAAATAGCGCAGATAGGACTACACGTTTCAGCGGTAAAATCCGCCTTCTTCACGGTCCAGAATCTGATTCTGAAGATTCTGGACCGTGAAGAAGGCAGATTTTACCGCTGAAACGCGTAGTCCTATCTGCGCTATTTTCCTGCGATAATGCTGTTCTGAATTGCTTGGACCATTATATTTTAATGAATTTATGAATAAAAAGAAGGAAAACATTTTTTAACAGCATCCTGGATTGCTCACGTTATTGCTGGACTCTGCCTTGTCGTTGTTCACATTTGTATGGATGGACTCCTACGTCCTGATCCGGGCACAACGGAGTTAACCAGGTCAGCTGAGGTTCCAGGTGATTCACAGGAGTGAGCTGGTCTACATTGTTGGACATATATATATATTATATATACACATATACACACACACACATACATACACCGCATTTACAATTATTAGGCAAGTTGTATTTTGGAGGATTTTTTTTATTATTGATCAACAACTATGTTCTCAATCAACCCAAAAGCCTCAGAATTATCAAAGCTTAATATTTTTGGAAGTTGGAGTGGGTTTTTTTTTTTTATTTGGCTATCTTAGGAGGATATCTGTTTGTGCAGGTAACTATTATTGTGCAGAATTATTACGCAACTTAATAAAAACCAAATATATTCCCATCTCACTTGTTTATTTTTCACCAGGTAAACCAATATAACTGCACAAAATTTTAGAAATAAACATTTCTGACATGCAAAACCAAAACCCCAAAAAATTAGTGACCAATATAGCCACCTTTCTTTATGATGATACTCAACAGCCTACCATCCATAGATTCTGTCAGTTTCTTGATCTGTTTACAATCAACATTGCGTGTAGCAGCCACCACAGCCTCCCAGACACTGTTCCGAGAGGTGTAGTGTTTTCCCTCCCTGTAGATCTCACATTTTATGCGGGACCACAGGTTCTCTATAGGGTTCCGATCAGGTGAACAAGGGCACCATGTCATTATTTTTTCATCATTTTGACCTTTACTGGCCAACCACGCTGTGGAATAGTTGGATGCATGTGATGGAGCATTTTCCTGCATGAAAATCATGTTTTTCTTGAACGATACCAACTTCTTCCTGTACCACTGCTTGAAGAAGTTGTCTTCCAGAAATTGGCAGTAGCTCTGGGAGTTGAGCTTCACTCCATCCTCAACCCGAAAAGGTCCCACAAGTTCATCTTTGATGATACCAGCCCATACCAGTACCCCACCTCCACCTTGCTGGCGTCTCAGTCGGAGTGGAGCTCTCTGCCCTTTACTGATCCAGCCTCTGGCCCATCCATTTGGACCATCAAGAGTCACTCTCATTTCATCAGTCCATAAAACCTTTGAAAAATCAGTCTTAAGATATTTCTTGGCCCAGTCTTGACGTTTTATCGTATGTTTCTTGTTGAAAGGTGGTCATTTTTCAGCCTTCCTTAGCTTGGCCATGTCCCTGAGTATGGCACACCTTGTGCTTTTTGATACTCCAGTAACGTTGCAGCTCTGAAATATGGCCAAAATGGAGGCAAATTGCATATTGGCAGCTTCATGCTTGATTTTCCTCAATTCATGGGCAGTTATTTTGCGCCTTTTTGGCTAACATGCGTCTTGCGACCCTGTTGGCTATTTGCTATGAAACGCTTGATTGTTCGGTGATCACGCTTCAAAAGTTTGGCAATTTCAATACTGCTGCATCCCTCTGCAAGACATCTCACAATTTTGGACTTTTCAGAGCCCGTCAAATCTCTCTTCTGACCCATTTTGCCAAAGGTAAGGAAGTTGCCTAATAATTAAGAACACCTTATATAGGGTGTTGATGTCATTACACCACACCCCTCCTCATTACAGAGATGCACATCACCTTATTTACTTAATTGGTAGTTGGCTCTCAAGCCTATACAGCTTGGAGTAGGACAATATGTATTATAATTATCATGTGATCAAAATACTCATTTACCTAATAATTCTGCACACAGAATATATATATCTTAACTAAACACAAAAATGCAGGTTTGGTATAATAAACAAGCAAAACATTTTCAAAAAAGTGATCCAAAAGGTGTATAGAAAAAAAACATGGAATCACTAAAAATGTCACTTTGTCCTGCAAGGAATGCTGCCCCTCTCAATTTTTTGTTTCTATATGTGGCCCCATACACCCAGCTGAGTTCGAGACCCCTGCTCTACAGCGTGCTGTATTATCCCCCTGCGCTGTGTGATGAGCTGCTGCAGGTTTATCAACTGCATCAAGTCAGCAGTAGCATCACCTGCGGGCGCCGCTGATCTCCTGGATGCGGTGTTCTCCCCCTCCGTTGTGTGATGAGCTGCTGCAGGCTTATCAGTTAGCAACAAGGAGACATCAGCATCTCCAGCGGGTGCCACTAATCTCCTGTAAGCTGTATTCTTCCCCTATGCTGTGCGATGATATGCTGGGTTGTGGCTTAATTCTAGTGGCTAGAAGGACCTTCCTGGTAAGTAAGCGTGACCGGCTTGGTTAGTGGGAGTGACTGACTTGGTTGGTAGGCATGGCAATGTTTCCTTCCATCCACTATATTCATGCAAAGTGGTGTTCGCTCCCCCCCTGCACCCTCTACTCCTAGGGGTCTTATCCCCAGACCCCCGCTTCTATAATAAACAACTCCATTACCACATTAAGTATATTCTTGATATCAGCTATTTTGGCGGAAGCCTCGCCCCTATTGGTCACATGGGCATAATGTCAGCAAAGATCCTTTAGCCTACTGGACTTTATCCTGTACAGGGTGCTGTATTATCTCCCTGCGCTGTGTGATGTGCTGCTGCAGGCTTATCAACTGCATCAAGCCAGCAGTAGAATTCACCTGTGGGCGCCGCTGATCTCCTGTATGCTGTTTTCTCCCCGTGCACTGTGTGATGAGCTGCTGCGGGCTTATCAATAGCAACAAGCCGACTGCAGCATCACCTGCGGGCGCCGCTCATCTCCTGTACACTGTATTCTCCTCCTGTGCTGTGTGATGAGCAGCTGCGGGCTTATCAATAGCTTCAAGCCAGCAGTAGCATAACCTGCGGACGCCGCTTTTCTCCTGTACACTGTCTTCTCCCCCTCCGTTGTGTGATTAGCTGCTGCAGGCTTATCAACATCAAGAAGGCAGCAAAAGCGTCACCTGCGGGCGCCGCTGATCTACTGTGCGCTGTCTTCTCCCCTTCCGGTATGTGATGAGCTGCTGTAGGCTTATCAACATCACGAAGCCAGCAGGAGCGTCACCTGCGGGTGCCGCTGATCTACTGTGCGCTGTCTTCTCGCCCTGCGCTGTGTGATGAGTTATTATGAGCTTATCAACAGCAACAAGCCAGCTGGAGTGTCACCTTGATTAGCCGCTGATTTTCTGTACGCTGTGTTCTCTCCCTGCACTGTGTGATGAGCTGCTGCAGGTTTATCAACAGCTGCAACCGACAACAGCGTCAGGGGAAAGACTACTGGCTCAGAATAGGGGGCATCGCGGTTCAGGGGGGTCAGTGGACAGAGGGTCGGCATTACTGAGAGCTTGGGGGTGTCACGGTAGCAGGCGCCATTTATGTGCTCTTCCGGTCCTTCACTCCCTGGGCCACCGCTGTCCTTTTACTTCAGTGGCGGCTAGATGAATCCTCGACGTAATTATGGTTTTCCTCGTCAATGTGCGCTTGATGATGACGTTGGACGACATATGACCGAGATTGAGAAAACCGCCTCATGTGACTTCCTGCTTGATGGCATCTTCTTCCAGCATGAAGATGTTCTAGCGCTTTCTCTGTCGCTTCAAATTTTCAAAGTTCTTTTGCGCCACTACTCTCGCTGTTTTCACTGCCGGCGCCTCGGGGGGGCGGGGGGGGGGATGTCTGTGCGACCATGTGTTCCCCATGCCATAGATATATAGGGGCCCTGTCAATCTCAGTGTAGCTATTGCTGGCGGATTAGGGACCAAGAGCAGGAGAACAAGCAACATGTATTCACTCCACATTTGCCAGGACAATCCAGCCCCCAAAATGACAGTTTTCTCATTTAAAATTGAATTTTTAAAACTTTAACACTAAAACTCTTGATCTGTATGTTTCTACAGACCTTCAGGTCAGAGTCCATTAAAGAAAAAGTATCATCATAGTTAAAGTAGTATTACAACAACACCATAAAGCGTACATAAATCAACCTATCGCCATATATTAATTACAGTTTTGTTTGGTCTTTACAGAAATGAAGAAGATTCAGAACGAACCCCAGATATGTCCTCAACAGAAGGGGGAGAAAGCGATGATGATGAAGATGTGCCTCCTCTCTGCGTCAAAAGGTAAGTCCCAGTATCGCATGTGTGATGTCTCAGGGCTGTGCGGTACTCGGTCCCGGGCGCATGGTGCGCAGGGGGGGGGGACAGTCGTGGTCGCGGCCGATGCCCGATTCCGTGACCCTGGGGGTCCGGATGATAAAAAAGGGGGTGAAAAAAATGGGAGAAAAAGAAAAGAAAAGTTTTTCGACTACGCCACTTGTGGTGTGCGGCCAGGTTATTGAAGCCGCCGCTGCAGGGTTCTGCTGGGGCAGGTAGAGTAATGCAGGTTAGGTGTTTTGGGCCCTCCGCAAGCAGGGCTAGGCCCCAGCAGTGGATGATGGGGGTTATAGTAAGAAACAGTCAGTGTAGGTGTTCAGAGGCGAGAAGGAAACAGTGCACACCGGTATTGCAGTTCAACTTGCCTTTTACTTTGAGCTTTGTAACTGGACCCGCTGGTGCCAGTTTCTTGTGTTCCAACTCCCCTTGTTCCCCGAGCCAGCTGTGACCTGGGTTAGCTTTCCTCTGTGGACTGTCGTTTATATTGGGCTCCCGTGTCTTAGAGCTTTTAGGGGACTCCCTCTGTTTTAGTCTTTGTCCTATTGCAGGCAACCTGGACTATTTAAGAGGTTCAATCCCCGGTCCCGTCTTTGCTGTTGATGCTTCAGACTCTTTGGATGGTGAGGGACCCTGGATATCCCCTCACCTGGCAGATTTAACATTTGATGATAAAGTGTCCCGCTGTCCTAGGGTCTGCACCCCCTGCCTTGTGCTCAGTCCTGTGAGCCTAGGTTCTAGCCTTGCACAGGCGCCCCGCGGTTCCTGGAGTCCTGGTTCCTTACTCCACAGTCCCTCACTCCTGTTACAGAGTTCCATTGTTACTTCAGGTTTTTACATTTTTCCTTTCTTTACTTCACTCCTCACTCTTTCCGACGACTACTCTCTTCTTCCACGGACTACTTCTCAACTGACCACTGGCCCCTCCCCTTGCTGGGTCTCTCCCTACAGATTGGGTGGCAACTATCCAATTAGTGCCCATCCCTTTTACCTGTTGCTAGGCAGTCTTCCAGTCTGGAATTGGGGTTATGTATGTGGCTTGAAGGCGCTGGTGTGTTGACTGGCACAGATATCTCGGGGTTTGGGTTTCCACGTTCACATTTTGTGGCACCTGATACCGCAGGAGTGCTACACGTGATATATGGAGTCATCATTCACACGTCACTAATCACAGGTCCATACATAAACAAGACATGGTGAAGTGAATTAAACAATGAGAAAAATATAAAAAGAAATAAAAACACACATAATTAAAATGTGATACAATATAAATGACAGAAGCAATTCATCAAGTAAGAACAAAGCTTTAATACATCCAATCCATTAGGACGCAATCGCATCTGATCTTGTCAAATTACAGAAAAGGAGGAAATTAAAATTTTTTATTCATGCTATGGGGCGAGATAGTGCCCAGTGTCATTATCCATCAGCATCTTAAGGTGGTGTCACACATAGCGACGCAGCAGCGATCACATTTGTGGCACCTGATACCGCAGGAGTGCTACACGTGATATATGGAGTCATCATTCACAGGTCACTAATCACAGGTCCATACATAAACAAGACATGGTGAAGTGAACTAAACAATGAGAAAAATAAAAAAAGAGAAGAAAAAAAATTAAAAACAATTAAAATGTGATACAATATAAATGACAGAAGCAATTCATCAAGTAAGGCTGGGGCCACACGGGCACTACTGCGATCCACTTGCATGAGACTCGGCTCGTGCTGGCAGTACAGCAGAGCCGAGTGTCATGCCTGTGTCCTTGCAACTGAGGTCCGTTCATGCGAGCAGACCTCAGCTGCAGGGGGCGGGCCGGCACTCAGGAGGGGAGGGAGGGATTTCTCTCCCTCTCTACTGCGTAGCCGGCTATTGCCATTCTCGCACTGCACTAGCAGTACACCGGTGTACCGCGAGTGCAGTGCGATTTTTCTCTCGCCCCATTCACTTGAATGGGTGCAAGAGAAAGAGACTCGGCTTACAATCACAGCATGCTGCGATTGTTTTCTCAGTCCGATTAGGGCTGAGAAAATAATCGCCCATGTGTGCTGACACACAGGCTAGAATTGGTCCGAGGGGAATGCGATGTTTTATCGCACTCCACTCGCACTGTTTTTCTCGCCGTGTGGCTTAGGCCTAATATGTCAAATTACAGAAAAGGAGGAAATGAAAGCTTTTCATTCAGGCTATGGGGCGCCATAGTGCCCACTGTCAGTAATTAAATAATGTGGGGTGGCCACATTTTTTGCAGGACAAAGTGACATTTTTATTGGTACCATATATATTATATACACACATACACACACTCACTAATAAATATATATTTTTATTTATTTATTTTTTACACACCTTTGGATCACTGATTTTGAACATTTTCCACTTGTTTGTTATGTGCACATTCTTTGTTTAAATATAGAAAAAAAAAAGTGATGGTTTAAAAAAAAAAATTTCTTGCCTTATTTTGAGGGGGGTTTTTTTTACATTTTATTCCTTTTTTTAACTAATAGTCTTACAATTAGCACTATATACAGTTAGGTCCAGAAATATTTGGACAGTGACACAAGTTTTGTTATTTTAGCTGTTTACAAAAACATGTTCAGAAATACAATTATATATATAATATGGGCTGAAAGTGCACACTCCCAGCTGCAATATGAGAGTTTTCACATCCAAATCGGAGAAAGGGTTTAGGAATCATAACTCTGTAATGCATAGCCTCCTCTTTTTAAAGGGACCAAAAGTAATTGGACAAGGGACTCTAAGGGCTGCAATTAACTCTGAAGGCGTCTCCCTCGTTAACCTGTAATCAATGAAGTAGTTAAAAGGTCTGGGGTTGATTACAGGTGTGTGGTTTTGCATTTGGAAGCTGTTGCTGTGACCAGACAACATGCGGTCTAAGGAACTCTCAATTGAGGTGAAGCAGAACATCCTGAGGCTGAAAAAAAAGAAAAAATCCATCAGAGAGATAGCAGACATGCTTGGAGTAGCAAAATCAACAGTCGGGTACATTCTGAGAAAAAAGGAATTGACTGGTGAGCTTGGGAACTCAAAAAGGCCTGGGCGTCCACGGATGACAACAGTGGTGGATGATCGCCGCATACTTTCTTTGGTGAAGAAGAACCCGTTCACAACATCAACTGAAGTCCAGAACACTCTCAGTGAAGTAGGTGTATCTGTCTCTAAGTCAACAGTAAAGAGAAGACTCCATGAAAGTAAATACAAAGGGTTCACATCTAGATGCAAACCATTCATCAATTCCAAAAATAGACAGGCCAGAGTTAAATTTGCTGAAAAACACCTCATGAAGCCAGCTCAGTTCTGGAAAAGTATTCTATGGACAGATGAGACAAAGATCAACCTGTACCAGAATGATGGGAAGAAAAAAGTTTGGAGAAGAAAGGAAACGGCACATGATCCAAGGCACACCACATCCTCTGTAAAACATGGTGGAGGCAACGTGATGGCATGGGCATGCATGGCTTTCAATGGCACTGGGTCACTTGTGTTTATTGATGACATAACAGCAGACAAGAGTAGCCGGATGAATTCTGAAGTGTACCGGGATGTACTTTCAGCCCAGATTCAGCCAAATGCCGCAAAGTTGATCGACGGCGCTTCATAGCACAGATGGACAATGACCCCAAGCATAGAGCCAAAGCTACCCAGGAGTTCATGAGTGCAAAAAAGTGGAACATTCTGCAATGGCCAAGTCAATCACCAGATCTTAACCCAATTGAGCATGCATTTCACTTGCTCAAATCCAGACTTAAGACGGAAAGACCCACAAACAAGCAAGACCTGAAGGCTGCGGCTGTAAAGGCCTGGCAAAGCATTAAGAAGGAGGAAACCCAGCGTTTGGTGATGTCCATGGGTTCCAGACTTAAGGCAGTGATTGCCTCCAAAGGATTCGCAACAAAATATTGAAAATAAAAATATTTTGTTTGGGTTTGGTTTATTTGTCCAATTACTTTTGACCTCCTAAAATGTGGAGTGTTTGTAAAGAAATGTGTACAATTCCTACAATTTCTATCAGATATTTTTGTTCAAACCTGCAAATTAAACGTTACAATCTGCACTTGAATTCTGTTGTAGAGGTTTCATTTCAAATCCAATGTGGTGGCATGCAGAGCCCAACTCGCGAAAATTGTGTCACTGTCCAAATATTTCTGGACCTAACTGTATACACATTTTGACCAACATCTTTTAGTAATGTGCCCATCCTTGTCCCCTTGTAGTATTGTGCCCCATGCTACAGTAATGTGTTCATCCTTGTCCCCATCGTATAATAATGTTCCCCATCCTTGTCCCCATCTTGTAGTAATGTGCCTCATCTTTGTCCCCATCCTATAGTAATGTGCCCCATCCTTGTCCCCATCCTATAGTAATGTGCCAATCCTTCTCCCCATCCTATAGTATTGTCCCCAGCCTTGTCCCCATCTTATCGTAATGTTCCCATACTGTAGTAATGTGTTCATCCTTGTCCCCATCCTATAGTAATGTCCCCAACCTATAGTAATGTGCCCATCCTATAGTAATGTGCCAACCTTGTCCCCATCCTATAGTAATGTCCCCATCCTATAGTAATGTGCCCACCTAGTCCCCAGCCTTATCCTCATCCTGTAGTAATGTCCCTATCCTATAGTAATGTCCCCAGCCTTATCCCCATCCTATAGTAATGTTTCCCATCCTTGTCCCCTTGTAGTAATGTCCCTATCCTGTAGTACTGTGCCCATCCTAGTCTCCATCCTATAGTAATGTGCCCACCTTGTCCCTACCCTATAGTAATGTGCCCACCTTGTCCCTATCCTATATTAATGTTCCCATCCAATAGTATTGTGTCCATCCTTGTAATGTCCCCATCCTTTAGCAATGTCCCCAGCCTTGTCCCCATCGTATAGTAATGTGATCACCTTGTCCCCATCCTATAGTAATGTCCCCAACCTATAGTAATGTGCCCATCCTGTAGTAATGTGTCCATCCTTGTCCCCATCCTATAGTAATGTGCCCATCCTGTAGTAATGGTGGGGGGGGGCAGCGGCGGCGGCTGAAAGGGGGCAGTGGGGGCTATAACTTACCGATCGCTCTCCTCAGCTTCCACAGACGCCGGAGTGAAGCTGAGGGGAGCGGTCTCCGGCCCCAGATCCACAGTAATTGGATAGATCGGTCACAAGGCCGGTCTCTCCAATCAGAGCTGGGGGTGAGTGAAACACAGGTCACCCAGCTCCAGCCAATGATGAGTGCTATAGGTTCACTGATCATGGCTGGATTTCAATGTTTCAGGCATTTTCCAAGGCTGAAACATTACAGAGGCTGTGATTGGCTGAGCGACGTTCGTCAGCCAATCACAGCCTCCGTAGGTCTGGGGAAGAGACACCACGCCTCCTGAAGTCAGGCAAAAGTCCCCTCCTCCCCGAACCTAAGGTATTGATCGCAGCCACCGGGGCTCCGGGACAGCGATTTCGCCATGACATACTGGGTACGTCATAGGTCCTTAAGTACCAGGGAGCCATGATATACCCAGTACGTCATAGGTCGCTAAGGAGTTAATGTGCCGTCCTTCAAACACACAAAAAAACGCCACCATTCTTCTCACCTGTCCCGTGTTCCCTCGGCTGCCTCATCTCTGCTTCTTTGCTGTCTGAGGGCCCGTGCCCCCCGTTGACTATCGCGGCAGGTGCAGGGGCCGCAGCCCCTGTCAGTGATTTATGTCAGATGCAGCTGTAGCCGTCCGTCAATCAGAGGTAAGCAGCTGAGGTCAGGCAGTTTCCACTGGAGGAATAGTTGTGCATAGAGCGCTGGACTTTGAGCGCTCAGCGCTGACAAAACATTCATCTGACATAAAACAAAGACAGTGGCTGCAAACAACTCCTGCGCCAGCTGCGATAGTCAACGGGGGCATGGGCTGGGGGCTGCACGAAGCAGCCTGAGGGGCTGCATGTTTGAGACCTCTGCTCTAAAGTATCGGGGGATGGTTTCAGGGAATCAAGATCAGTCACATCCTTGGCTGCTATGATGTTCCTTACGTGCTCTCATATGCGGACACAAAGTTGCCTCAGAGTCAGGCCTACATAGATCAAATTGCAGCCACACTTAGTAAAATATATGACGTGATCACTACAACAAGAAATGTATTGCCTGATTTCGAACTCCCTCTGATCACCCGCCGACACAAAAGAGGTGGCACTTTCAATGTTTTTGTGTGCCAAACATGAGCCACAAGAGAAGCAACCCCACTTTGGTTTACTTACATTAAATGGAAGGGTACTATTAAATGTATACTGACTATGCACAAGGTGGTCCTTAAGATTTTTCTTTTTCCTAGCTGTTAAGAGGGGATGATCCGGGAGGGCATATTTTAAGAGTAAATTCTGTGGTTAGAATGGGCCAATGTCTTGTCAGGATCTTTCTGATTTCATTCCAATGGTTGTTGAATATAGAAAATAATCAAATAATTGGGATTTTAGATTCCATCTTCTTCCCAGATGTTGAGAGGGGTATATTTCGGGGGGTAGCTCTGGCCCTGGAATAGCTTTTCTTGATGTTTCTAGAACTATAACCCTATCTTTTAAACACTCAGATAGATCCTTTACCTGCCTCTGAAAGAGAGAAGCTGATGAACATACCTTCCGGATTCTAAAAAAAATTGCCCAATTGGTACAGATCTGATAGTAGAGTGTAAATGAGATGATGTGGCATGTAACAGACTATTCACTGATGTCTCCTTTCTAAAGACTTCAGTTTGAATTGATCTGTCTGGCATAATTAACACCTTTATTTCAAGAAACTCAATCTCGTCTGGATTACTTTTGAAGGTAAACCTTATATTGCGGTCATTGAAATTAAGAGCAGCCATGAAAGTCTGTAATTCCGGATCAGTCCCCCTCCAGATGATGAGAACATCATTGATGTAATGTAGCCAGTACTGCGCCTGGGTAGCAGCTCAGGCACCGATGCCAAAAAACTCTCTCTCCCAGTACCCAAGAAAGAGGTTTGCGTACGACGGTGTGCACTCCGCACCCATCGCAGCACTGCATTTCTGGAAGAAGAACCGATCCTTGAATAGAGAAAATTCCGCGCCAAAATAAACTCCAGAAGCTCCAGAACTAGGTCCTGTAAGGGAATTTCACAATTACTCATCCGGAGAAAGAATTTCACAGCAACAAGCCCATCACGATACTGAATACATAAGTAGAGGGTCTCCACATCCACGGCATTGAATTTTTGGCAGCAGATAGAAAGTAGGTGTCACTGGAAATTTAGTGTAGAGAGTCTCATACTTTTTTGGGTGATTTATTCCTTGAGCTAAAGCCACATCCAAATGCCCAGCAACACTAACATAAATGTACTGGTTGGATTATCAGAGAGTGACATATACAGGATGTATCACGGTCCCTCAGTTGTTTAAAAGGCTCACGTTCATACATCTGAATTTTTATTTAACAGAGCCTTACCCGCTAATTTTAGAAAAGAATGAAACTCCTGCTATAAATTTTGCTACTGATGACAAAGACAGCTTCCTGGCCATTAAGTCTTCCACAAACAGCAATGCATATTGTACATGATTATTAAAATAATCAATTTTTACCACATCACAAAGTCTTTTCCATTCTAACCATGCAGCCGAATAATCGGTTCATATTCTCTCAGCTAATGGCCTCTCTAGAAAAAATTGCGTTAGTCAAAAATTTAGCTCCACAGATGCGCTGGACAAGGCTTCCCTTCTAAGTCCGCGTCTGGGGCTAGAGACCGGAGCTTTTCCCACTGGCGGTAAGAGAGAGGTCACCATACAGTTCTTTTTTCCTCCTATATAACGAACTTTTAACCAAATATTAATTTTTAAACAGTATAACAACAAATATTTTATTAACTTTAGCGACCAATTACATTTTGAGGACAAGGTTGTTAAAGCAAAACACTAGCCCTGGTAATCCGAATGGAATAAAATCCTCCTATTCTTGAGTTCAACTTCCCAAATAACAACAGATACAATTATTGGGAATAGTTCCAAAACTAAACTATTAACAACAACTTTACTTTGGACCCAAACAAAGACCACACTTCAGCAGACCCGCTACCATTAGAAAGGCCCCATAACCATGACTAGCAGCTGCATCAGTAAATAACTGTAGATAATCTGATGACAAATTTCTGCTGCCAATAGCTGCGACCATTCAAATTATTCAAAAAATCAAGCCAAATAGATAAATCATCCTTTCCGCCCTTGGCGACTGAAAGACTTTAGTAGTGTCATATAGCCGTCTTGAAAAAACCTTCCCTTCCTATTGGGATAATCTGGAAAGTAAAATTTAATGAACCTAACAAAGACTGAAGCTCTTTTAAAGGGTTTATTCCTTGGCCAGCATTTCTACTAGTGCTAACCTGAGCCTAAGTAATTTTGCATCGGGAAACTTGCATTCTATTTTTTCTGAGTTTAGAGTAGCTCCCAAAAATTCTAAACATGGCACGGTTCAACTGTTTTTTCCTCAGATAAAGGAATACCAAATAATTTGGTAAATCTTTAAAATAATTCAAACAATCATCACCACCGATAAACAAAAAACCATCTAAATAGTGTAGCTCTTCTCCAAATACACTCTCTGATTGTAATACCCAGTGAATAAAAGATGACAGTCCTATCAAAAAAAAATTACTTTCATATTGGAATCCCACGGAATATAAACCTTCAGGATTCACAGAAGTAGCCTAAATGGTGATTTAACATCAGCTTGGGCTAAAAAAGCATTTTACCATAAAATTGCATTAAATCCACAGCCTGGTGAAATGAGGCATACTTGACTGACTCCACTGAATTGTCAGTCTCGTCATTCAATGATGCCCCCTCTGGGAAAGACATAATGAATTAACCTAAAAAAATCCTGCTTTCTTTTTGAGGACTAAAGGAGAAAGCCTGAAATCGGTAAATGGAGGACTGCTGAACGGACGTGCCATTCTTCCTAACTTTAACTCCTTACTAGTTTTTTCTCTTACTACTTCTGTGTATGAGTTACCTGATGCCAAAAGTTTAGGAACTCTAAAACCGTAATAAATCGGCTCCGCTTTCTCCCAATTTGGGAACAGCTTGAGCCATGGCTGCATTTTTATTAAATTCAATGGGGTCCAAGCTTTTGAAAATGGACTGTTTGGTTCTAGGCTGTTGCTGGTCAGACTGGGCGATTCTTTTGAAACATTTGGCCATAGAATGAATGCCTTCGCAGAATGAGCACTTGTAAGTGGCAAAATAATTGCAGAATTCGCCACAAGTTGACTCATGAAATGCAAAGCAACACTCTTTTTCAATCCCTTAACAACCAAGGGCAGTAATGTTACTTCCTAAACCACCATAGTATGATCCCAGCCAGCTGTTGCTGGCAGCCGGGAGGGATCCGCGCACATGTCAGCTGATTTGTACAGCTGGTATGTGTGCCTCCCAAGCACAAGTGGAACCGCATTCTACCTGTGCCTGTTAACCTCTTGAATGGCACTATCAAATGGCACAGCGCCATTTAGTTGCCGGTCACGGAAAAACTTCTATTACCCAACCCCATCGGCAGCACTGTAAGCCGATCATTGTCATGGTACTACAGGGTCATGTGATGACTCCTGTAGCTCACGTGACTCACTTATTGTTTCTTCTGGCCGTAAACTGCAGGTTACGAGAGGTCAGGTTTTTTTTTGCTGATCTCAGCTGTGTGGTTGGGATGAACTGAAAAGAATGAGCGATCAGACTGCTGATCCTTATAGAACCCTAGGGGAACTAGTAAAAAAAAGTTTTAAAAAAATTAAAAAAAACTGTCATGATTAAGACTGGGATTTCCTTGTTTCTCCGTTCCTGGTCTGATCATGTCAAGTGTTAACTTTCTCTGCCCACCTCCTGCTCCTGGTCTGCTATATCTCTGTGCTGCAACCTGTGTGCAGTGCCAGATATATTGCTTGCCTTCGGCAGGTGTAGCTGGCTCTGGTGAGTTCATTATCTGTCCTGTTGCATTGTCCTGGCTCTACTCAGTTTGTTTACCTTGCCTGCTCCTCATCTCCCTGTTAGTTTGGATTTCTTGGTATTTCACTTAAGCTGGATAGTTCCTGACCAGATTCAGTTTCCCCCCTCTGACATCTCTGCTTCTGACAGGCTACTGACCTTTGCTCTCTTCTGACTTGCGTTTTGTATTTCCCCTTGGTACTTTGTTTATCTCTGGCATTAGCCCGGCTTTCTGACTATTCTGTCATCTAGTGGTTACTTCGCTGTACCCTTACTGGTCTGCTTCAGTGCAGGATTATTCTGCTCATTCTTCACTCTGCTGCCATCTAGTAGCATTTGTGTTACACTGCATGACCTACCAGTAATACAGCATGACAAAAACCTAAAATTTCTAATCACCCCCCCTTTAGCCCCATTTAAAATTAAAGGGTAAAAAAATAAAAAAAATATACACATATTTGGTACCACCACATTCAAAAATGCCTGATCTATCAAAGTATAAAATCAATTAATCTGATCGGTTAACGGCATAGCTGCAAAAAAAATCCAAACGCCATAATTACATTGTTTGGTCGCCACAAATTTTACGCAAAATGCAATAACAAGCGATCAAAATCGTAGCATTTGCTTAAAAATGGTACCATTAAAAACATCAGCTCAAATACTCAAAATATAAGCCATCACTGAACCACAGATCCCTGAAAATGAGAACGCTCCGGCTTGGGAAAATGATGCAAAATGGGTGCCGCTTTTTTGGACAAACTTCTGATTATTTTTTTTTAACCCCTTGTATTTTAATTAAACCTATACAGGTTTGGTGTCTACAAACACATACCGAACTGAGGCAGCACTCCGACACATCAGTTTTACCATATATTGAAAATGGTGAATAAAATATCTTAATAGCTATCATGCGATTGCAGTTTTTTTGTAATTTTTCCAGTTCACTATATGTTAAAACTTATGATTTCATTTAAAAGTACAACTTGTTCTGCAAAAAACAAGCCCTCTTATGGCAACATTGACAGAAAAATAAAAACGTTACGGCTCTCTGAAGAAGGGAAGCAAAAAAATAAATAAATAAATAAATACGGAAAATCGGCCGGGGGTGAAGGGGTTAATAGATTGTGGACCTGATGTAGATTGCCTGGGCATCATATGTCTTTGGGGACATTAATTTCAGCCACAGTAGGAAGTACTGACCATTTTTGACTAAAGCCTTCATCATAATTGTACTAGGCCATACTGCCAAAGTTGTGGTATGCCTCTAGTATAGCATCTATATGTTAGAACAAGTCACTGAAATGCCCAGGAAATCGTTCCCTAACACAGCTGCATAATTGGAAAATGCCTGCAGCCAATTAAATGACATGGAGACTTTCCACAAAGAGAAAAGCTCAATACATTCATTCCTCCACATGTGATCTTTTATGGATGCATTCAGAAGAAACCCAAGCGGAGATAATTCGCATGTTAATGCCTTGAGACAAACCTAAGACACACTTATCGACTTTTTCATCTCAGGCAGATCCAAAATCTTATCTAAAGGAGGCACACACAAACAACTTTAATACTTTGTTTCTCTAACATATCCCTTAACACTTGTCTTAGCATACCCCTCATGTAACCTAACATATTCACTTCAATGTGGAAAAAGAGGGGTGCACAGATGTTCTCACCATGGCTCTCTCAGGCCTGTAAACACATCGGTCCTCATCTCCTCTTCTGCGCTCAAGCCCTCAGCCAGGGACGAGCACTGTTGCCGCCAATATTCTCTCGATCTGGCCGACACTTCATCTTCATCAGATGACTCTGAAGCTCCATCCCATATGGCGGCTACCGCAGTCTCCTGTGCTTCATTTCTTCATTGATCCCTCCGTGGTGAAGCACCTCTTCTGCCCTTGCGGTCTTTCACTTCCTGGGCCGCCGTTGTGCTTTTCTGACAGCAACGGCTAGATTAATCGCCATCACAATTATGGTTTCCCTTAGCGGCATGCGAATGATAATGACGTCGGCCGACATGTGACAGCGGTTGAGAAAACATTGTCTCATGTGAATTCCTACTTGATGGCATATTTTTCGAGCATGATGGCAGTGGTGGTGAATAGATGTTCTGGCGCTTTCTCTGTCACTTCGGATTTTCAAAGCTTTTTTGCGTCGCTACTCTCAACTTTCTCACGGTCGATGCCTTTGGTGGGTGTGTCTGTGCGACCATGTGTTCCCCATGCCATAGATATATAGGGGCCCCTGTCAATCTCATATTAGCTATTGCTGGCGGATTAGGGCCCAAGAGTAGGAGAACAAGCAACATGTCTTCACTCCACATTTGCCAGGACAATCCACTCCCCAAATTGATGTTTTTATCATTTAAAATTGCATTTTTTCCACTTTTAACACTAAAACTCTTGAATTGTATGTTTCTACAGACCAAGACGAACTTACGAATGTTCGTTTCTGAACCGCGATGCTGTGATGGGACATCATACGGCGCACCATAGAATGTAAGTAGTTGAGCTGGCATGCAATAATTGAAATAAAAGATTAAAGTTTTTAATTGAAGTTAAACTTAACTTAAAGGGGTTATCTGGCTTATTTTGTTTTGTTTTGTTTTTTCTTCACTATCAGGCTACATAGGGGCATGTAGGTAGATACCAAATATCCTACATGCCCTGCTGTCAGCCCCTTTCCCCAGGCTCATAGTGGTCATGTGACCGCTCCTGCCGGGATTTTGCTGCTTCCTATGATGTCAAGTCGACAGGGGCAAAAGCTTGTTGACGGGTATCACAGTCATCGTCATTTTGGCTCCCTGCTGCCAACCAGGAACAATGCTACGCAGTCCGTGCTTACCTCTTCCCTTGCACCCTCCCCATATTCTGTACTCTCTCCCCTGTCCCCTGTGTGCAGCTATCTTTGGGTTGTTGCTAAATCCCACTGCTAGAAGGACTTTTCTGGTAAGTGGCCGTGACTTGCTTGGTTAGTGGGCATGATTGACTTGGTTGGTAGGCGTGGCGATGTTTCCTTCCATTTACTATAATTATGTAAAGGGAGTTCGCTCCTCCCCTGCACCCCCTACTTCTGGGGTCTTATCCCCAGACCCCCGCTTCTATTATAAACAACTCCATTACCACATTAAGTATCTTCTTGATATCAGCTATGTTGGCAGAAGCCTCACCTCTATTGGTCACATGGCATGATGTCAGCAAAGATCCTTTAGCCCACTGGGATTAAGCCTCTAATCTAGAGGTCTCAAATATGCGGGCCGTATATGGCCACGGAGGCTGCTTGTTGCGGCCCGCATACCCCGTGACGATCGCAGCTCTATGCCAAGGGCCAGCGCCGGCAGGACTTTACTACAATTATTTGCGGTGCTGCGCAGAGGAGCTGTTCACGCTATACCAATGGCTGCTGCCCGCCAATCAGATGCAAGGAAGTGACGTTGCTGTATGACCTCACCTACTTGTATATGATTGTCGGGCAGCAGCCATCTCTACGCGCGCGGCACCGCAAATGATTCAATTGTAGTAAAGTCCTGCCGGTACCGGCCCGGGGCATAGAACTGTGATCGTCACGGGCCACAACAAAGAGTTATGTGCTCACGATCAGGACCCGCTGCGTCCTGGACACGGCGGGTCCTGACTCATGGGGCCGCAAGTCTGCTCTGCAGGAGACCACAGCTGCCTATGCCCACGATCAAGGTTCTGAGCACTGCGGTGTCCTCGCTGTGTGTGTGTGTGTGTGTGTGTGTGTGTGTGTGTGTGTGTAGAATATTCCAAGGATGGGCACAAAAGTACTGGCACAATACTACAAGGATGGGTATAAAAGTACTGGCACACTACTACAAGGATGGGCACAAACTTACTGGGCACAATAATACAAAAATGGGCACAATTCTACAGGGCACAAGGATGGGCACAATACTACAGGGCACTAAGATGCGCACAATACTACAGGGCACAATACCACAAGAATGAGCACAATGCTACAAGGATGGGCACCTTTCCACAGGGCACATGGGTGGGGGACATTACTGCAGCATGGGGACACTACCACAAGATGTTGGCTGAGATTACTATAAGATGCTGCTAATTGTAAAACAATATTACAAGGTGATAAAATATAAAAAAAATTCTAAATAAAGCATGAAAATTATTTCTTTGCCATTTAAAAATGCTTGTTATATAATTTTCAAAGTTCTTTTGCGCCACTACTCTCGCTGTTTTCGCTGCCGGCGCCTCTAAGGGGCCACTGTCAATGTTAGAGTAGCTATTGCTGGCGGAATAGGGACCAAGAGCAGGAGAACAAGCAACATGTCTTCCCTCCACATTTGCCAGGACAATCCACCCCCCAAAATAACAGTTTTCTCATTTAAAATTGAATTTTTTAAACCTGTAACACAAACTCATGATGTGTATGTTTCTACAGACCTTCAGGTAAGAGTCCATTAAAGAAAAAGTATCATCATAATTAACAAAGAAGTATTACAGCAACACCATAAAGCGTACATAAATCCACCTATCGCCATATATTAATTACAGTTTTGTTTGGTCTTTACAGAAATGAAGATGATTCAGAACGAAGAACCCCAGATATGTCCTCAACCGAAAGGGGAGAAAGCGATGAGGTTGATGTAGTGCCTCCTCTCTGCGTCAAAAGGTAAGTCCCAGTATCGCATGTGTGATGCCCCAGGGCTGTGGGGTACTCATTCCCGGGCGTGTGGGGAACAGTCGTGGTAGCGGCCAATGCCCGATTCCGTGACCCTGGGGGTCTGGACGTTAAAAAAAGGGGAGACAAATCAAAGAAAAGAAAATAAAAAAAAGTTTTTCGACTACACCATTTACAGTGTGCGGCCAGGTTATTGAAGCCGCCGCTGCAGGGTCCTGCTGGGGCTGTTGGAGTAATGCAGCTTAGTTGTTTTGGGCCCTCTGCAAGCAGGGCTAGGCCCCAGCAGTGGATGATGGGGGTTGTAGTAAGAAACAGTCAGTGTAGGTGTACGGAGGCGAGAAGGAAACAGTGCACATTGGTATTGCAGTTCAACTTGCCTTTTACTTTGGGCTTTGTACCTGGACTCGCTGGTGTCAGTTTCAAGTGTTCCAACTCCCCTTGTTCTCCGAGCCAGCTGTGACCGGAGATGGCTGTCCTCCGTGCAGTGTCGTTGATATTGGGCTCCCGTGGCTTAGAACTTCTGGGGGAGTCCCTATGTTTTAGTCTTGGTCCTATTGCAGGCAGCCTGGACTATTTAAGCGGTTTAATCCCTGGTCCCCTCTTTGCTGCTGATGCTTCAGACTCTTTGGGTGGTGAGGGACCCTGGATATCCCCTCACCTGGCAAATTTAACAGTTAACCATGAAGTGTCCCGCTGTCCTAGGGTCTACACCCCGCCTCGTGCTGAGTCCTGTGAGCCTAGGTTCCAGCCTTCCACAGGTGCACCGCGGTTCCTGGAGTATTACACTTCCACAGGTAACCCACGGTTCCTGGAGTCCTGGTTCCTTACTCCACAGTCCCTCACTCCTGTTACAGCGTTCCATTGTTACTTCAGGTTTTTACACTTTTCCTTTCTTTACTTCACTCCTCACTCTTTCCGACCACTACTCTCTTCTTCCTTCTTCCACCGACTACTTCTCAACTGACCACTGGCCCCTCCCCTTGCTGGGTCTCTCCCTACAGATTGGGTGGCAACTATCCAATCAGTGCCCATCCCTTTTACCTGTTGCTAGGCAGTCTTCCAGTCTGGAATTGGGGTTCTGTATGTGGCTTGAAGGCGCTGGTATGTTGACTGGCATGGATATTCCAGTGTTTGGGTTTCCACGTTCACATTTTGTGGCACTTGATACTGCAGGGGTGCTACATATGATATATGGAGTCACCATTCACAGGTCACTAATCCTAGGTCCATACAAACTAGACATGATCAAGTGAACTAAACAAATGAGAAAAATAAAAATAGAGAAGAAATAATAACAGATATTTAAAATGTGATACAATATAAATGACAGAAGCAATTCATCAAGTAAGATGTCAAATTACAGAAAAGGAGGAAATGAAAGCTTTTCATTCAGGCTATGGGGCGCCATAGTGCCCACTGTCAGTAATTAAATAATGTGGGGTGGCCGCATTTTTTGCAGGACAAAGTGACATTTTTATTGGTACCATATATATTATATACACACACACACACTCACTAATAAATATATATTTTTATTTATTTATTTTTTTACACACCTTTGGATCACTGATTTTGAACATTTTCCACTTGTTTGTTATGTGCACATTCTTTGTTTAAATATAGAAAAAAAAAAGTGATGGTTTAAAAAAAAAATTTCTTGCCTTATTTTGAGGGGTTTTTTTTACATTTTATTCCTTTTTTTAACTAATAGTCTTACAATTAGCACTATATATACACATTTTGACCAACATCTTTTAGTAATGTGCCCATCCTTGTCCCCTTGTAGTATTGTGCCCCATCCTACAGTAATGTGTTCATCCTTGTCCCCATCGTATAATAATGTTCCCCATCCTTGTCCCCATCTTGTAGTAATGTGCCAATCCTTCTCCCCATCCTATAGTAATGTCCCCAGCCTTGTCCCCATCTTATCGTAATGTCCCATACTGTAGTAATGTGTTCATCCTTGTCCCCATCCTATAGTAATGTGCCCACCTAGTCCCCAGCCTTATCCTGTAGTAATGTCCCTATCCTATAGTAATGTCCCCAGCCTTATCCCCATCCTATAGTAATGTTTCCCATCCTTGTCCCCTTGTAGTAATGTCCCTATCCTGTAGTACTGTGCCCATCCTAGTCTCCATCCTATAGTAATGTGCCCACCTTGTCCCTACCCTATAGTAATGTGCCCACCTTGTCCCTATCCTATAGTAATGTTCCCATCTTATAGTATGGTGTCCATCCTTGTAATGTCCCCATCCTTTAGCAATGTCCCCAGCCTTGTCCCCATCGTATAGTAATGTGATCACCTTGTCCCCATCCTATAGTAATGTCCTGAACCTATAGTAATGTGTCCATCCTTGTCCTCATCATATAGTAATGTTCTTTATCCTATAGTACTGTCCCCATCCTATAGTACTTTCCATCCTATAGTAATGTCCCTATTCTATAGTAATGTGCCCACCTTGTCCCCATCCACTAGTATTGTGCCCATTCTTGTAATGTCCCCATCCTATAATAATGTCCCAATCCTATAGTAATGTCCCTAGACTTATTCCCATCCCATAGTAATGTGCCCACCTTGTCCCCATCCTATAGTAATGTGCCCATCCTGTAGTAATGGTGGGGGGTGCAGCGGCGGCGGATGAAAGGGGGCAGTGGGGGCTATAACTTACCAATCGCTCTTCTCAGCTTCCACAGACGCCGGAGTGAAGCTGAGGGGAGCGGTCTCCGGCCCCAGATCCACAGTGATTGGATAGATCGGTCACAAGGCCGGTCTCTCCAATCAGAGCTGGGGGTGAGTGAAACACAGGTCACCCAGCTCCAGCCAATGATGAGTGCTATAGGTGCACTGATCATGGCTGGATTTCAATGTTTCAGGCATTTTCCAAGGCTGAAACATTACAGAGGCTGTGATTGGCTGAGCGACGTTCGTCAGCCAATCACAGCCTCCGTAGGTCTGGGGAAGAGACACCACCCCTCCTGAGGTCTGGCAAAAGTCCCCTCCTCCCCGAACCTAAGGTATTTGCAAAGCGATCGCAGCCACCGGGGCTCCAGGACAGCGATTTCGCCATGACATACTGGGTACGTCATAGGTCCTTAAGTACCAGGGAGCCATGACATACCCAGTACGTCATAGGTCGCTAAGGAGTTAATGTGCCGTCCTTCAAACACACAAAAAAACGCCACCATTCTTCTCACCTGTCCCGCGTTCCCTCGGCTGCCTCATCTCTGCTTCTTTGCTGTCTGCAGGCCAGTGCCCCCCGTTGACTATCGCGGCAGGGGCCGCAGCCCCTGTCAGTGATTTGTCAGATGATTGTGTGCGCAGCGCCGGCAAAACAGAGTCATGCGCTCTGTGGACAACGTTTTCAATGCAGCTGTAGCCATCCGCCAATCAGAGGTAAGCAGCTGAGGTCAGGCGCTTTCCACTGGAGGAATAGTTGTGCATAGAGCGCTGGACTTTGAGCGCTCAGCGCTGACAAAACATTCATCTGACATAAAACAAAGACAGTGGCTGCAAGCAACTCCTGCGCCAGCTGCGATAGTCAACGGGGGCATGGGCTGGGGGCCGCACGAAGCAGCCTGAGGGGCCGCATGTTTGAGACCTCTGCTCTAAAGTGTCGGGGGATGGTTTTCAGGGAATCAAGATCAGTCACATCCTTGGCTGCTATGATGTCCCTTACGTGCTCTCATATGCGGACACAAAGTTGCCTCAGAGTCAGGCCTACATAGATCAAATTGCAGCCACACTTAGTAAAATATATGACGTGATCACTACAACAAGAAATGTATCGCCTGATTTTGAATTCCCTCTGATCACCCGCCGACACAAAAGAGGTGGCGCTTTCAATGTTTTTGTACGCCAAACATGAGCCACAAGAGAAGCAACCCCACTTTCGTTTACTTTCATTAAATGGAAGGGTACTATTAAATGTATACTGACTATGCACAAGGTGGTCCTTAAGATTTTTCTTTTTCCTAGCTGTTAAGAGGGGATGATCCGGGAGGGCATATTTTAAGAGTAAATTCTGTGGTTAGAATGGGCCAATGTCTTGTCAGGATCTTTCTGATTTCATTCCAATGGTTGTTGAATATAGAAAATAATCAAATAATTGGGATTTTAGATTCCATCTTCTTCCCAGATGTTGAGAGGGGTATTTTTCAGGGGGTAGCTCTGGCCCTGGAATAGCTTTTCTTGAGGTTTCTAGAACTATAACCCCTATCTTTATAACGCTCAGATCCTTTACCTGCCTCTTAAAGAAAGAAGCTGATGAACATACCCTCCAGATTCTTAAAAATTACACAATTGGTACAGCTCTGATAGCAGAAGCTAAATGAGATGATGTGGCATGTAACAGACTATTCACTGATGTCTCCTTTCTAAAGACTTCAGTTTGAATTGATCTGACTGGCATAATTAACAGCTTTATTTCAAGAAAGTCAATCTCATCTGGATTTCTTTTGAAGATAAGCCTTATATTGCTGGCATTGCAATTAAGGGCAGCCATGAAAGTCTGTAATTCTGGATCGGTCCCCCTCCAGATGATGAGAACAGCATTGATGTAATGTGGCCAGTACTGCGCCTGTGTAGCAGCTCAGGCGCCGACGCCAAAAACCTCCCTCTCTTAGTACCCGAGAAAGAGGTTTGCGTTCGACGGTGTGCACTCCGCACCCATCGCAGCACCGCATTTCTGGAGAAAGAACCGATCTTTGAATAGAGAAAAATTCTGCGTCAAAATAAACGCCAGAAGCTCCAGAACTAGGTCCTGTAAGAGAATTTCACAATTACTCATACAGAGAAAGAATTTCACAGCAGCAAGGCCATCACGATGCTGAATACATAAGTAGAGGGTCTCAACATCCACGGCCACCAACAAAACACCATGCTCCAAAGAAAGACGGTCAATCGTCCACCGGATGTCCGAGGTGTCCCTGATATAGGAGGGCAGTGTCTCCACTAAAAAGTGCAAGTATTATTCTATAAATTTGCATAAAGGATCACATAGCCCTCCAATGCCACAGACAATCGGACACCCTGGGGAACAACGTGGGTTTTTGTGAATTTTTGGCAGCAGATAGAAAGTAGGTGTCACTGGAAATTTAGTGTAGAGAGTCTCATACTTTTTTGGGTGATTTATTCCTTGGGCTAAAGCCTCATCCAAATGCCCAGCAACACTAACATAAATTTACTGGTTGGATTATCAGAGTGTGACATATACAGGATGTATCACGGTCCCTCAGTTGTTTAAAAGGCTCACATTCATACATCTGAATTTTTACTTAACGGAGCCTTACCCGCTAATTTTAGAAAGAAATGACACTCCTGCTATAAATTTTGCTACTGATGAAAAGGACAGCTTCCTGGCCATTAAGTCTTCCACAAACAGCAATGCATATTGTACATGATTATTAAAATAATCAATTTTTACCACATCACAAAGTCTTTTCCATTCTAACCATGCAGCCGAATAATCGGTTCATATTCTCTCAGCTAATGACCTCGCTAGAAAAAATTGCGTTAGTCAAAAATTAAGCTCCACAGATGCGCTGGACAAGACTTCCCTTTTAAGTCCGCGTCTGGGGCTAGAGACCGGAGCTTTTCCCACTGGCGGTAAGAGAGAGGTCACCATACAGTTCTTTTTTCCTCCTATATAACGAACTTTTAACCAAATATTAATTTTTAAACAGTATAACAACAAATATTTTATTAACTTTAGCGACCAATTACATTTTGAGGACAAGGTTGTTAAAGCAAACACTAGCCCTGGTAATCCGAATGGAATAAAATCCTCCTATTCTTGAGTTCAACTTCCCAAATAACAACAGATACAATTATTGGGAATAGTTCCAAAACTAAACTATTATTAACAACTTTATTTTGGAGCCAAACAAAGACCACACTTCAGCAGACCCGCTACCATTAGAAAGGCCCCATAACCATGACTAGCAGCTGCATCAGTAAATAACTGTAGATAATCTGATGACAAATTTCTGCTGCCAATAGCTGCGACCATTAAAATTATTCAAAAAAATCAAGCCAAATAGATAAATCATCCTTTCCACCCTTTGCGACTGAAAGACTTTAGTAGTGTCATATAGCCGTCTTGAAAAAACCCTTCCTATTGGGATAATCTGAAAAGTAAAATGTAATGAACCTATCAAAGACTGACACTCTTTTAGGCCCCTTTCACACGTCAGTGATTCTGGTACGTTTGTGCTTGTGTTTGTACCAGAATCATTGACATACGCAGACCCATTATAATGAATGGGTCTGCTCACACGTCAGTGATTTGTCACTGCACGTATCTCCGTGCAGCGTACCCGCGTGTGCGTGATTGCTGCACGGAGACATGTCCATTTTTTTCTGGCATCACTGATGTTCCACGGACCACGCAGTGGTGTGGTCCGTGAAACACGTGCCAGAAAAAAACGTGCTTTTAAAATAAAAAACATTTTAACTCACCCGGCGTCCAGCGATGTCCTCTGCAGCCCGTTCTCCCTGCTCCTTCTGTGCCGGCTGATTACTGTCGCGCATATTCATTATGCGCGACACAGCCGACCCGGAAGCAGCTCCTGCAGGGGTCACCGCCGGCCGGATGCTGCGTCGCGGGAGCGATCAGCACCATGGACAGCGGGAGCGGGCGCAGGTGAGGGAATCTCTAAGTGCAATCACGGGCCACGGAGAACGGAGCCCGGATTGCACTTAGACAACCCACGTGTGCAGTGATTTTTGGCACACGCAGGGACATGTGCGTGTTTTACACGCCAGTGAAAAACGTCTGTTTTTCACTGACGTGTGAAACGGGCCGAAAAGGGTTTATTCCTTGGCCAGCATTTCTACTAGTACTAACCTAAGCCTAACTAATTCTGCATCGGGAAACATGCATTCTATTTTTCCTGAGTTTAGAGTTAAGGGTGCTTTACACGCTGCGACATCACTAGCGATAGTTAGCGATGTCATGCGCGATAGCACCCGCCCCCGTTATTCGTGCGACATTTGGTGATCGCTGCCGTAGCAACCATTATCACTATGGCAGCGTCACACGCACATACCTTTTCAGTGACATCGCTGTGACCGCCAAACAATCCCTCCTTCAAGGGGGGAGGTGCGTTCGGCGTCATAGCGACATCACTGCGGTGTCACTAAGCGGCCGGCCAATAGAAGCGGAGGGGTGGAGATGAGCGGGCCGAACCTCCCGCCCACCTCCTTCCTTCCTCATTGCCAGTGGGACGGAGGTAAGGAGATGTTCGTCGTTCCTGCGGTGTCACACATAGCGATGTGTGATGCCGCAGGAACGGGGAACAATATCGCTACTTACCTGACAATGATTTTTTTTGTAATTAAACAACCTCTCCAAAACAAACGATTTTTGTCTGTTTTGCGATCGTTTTAGGTCACTCCAGCCTGTCACACGCTGCATCGTCACTAACGACTCCGGATGTGCGTCACAAACACCGTGACCCCCGACGATATATCGTTAGCGATGTCGCAGCGTGTAAAGCCCCCTTAAGGCCTCACCTGGTTAAGTAATAAATGCTAGATTGTTGAGGTCCTATTTATGGAGTTTGAACCAATCACTTTCTCTGTTAGATACTATAACAATTCGCCACTTACTTCTCATCTCAGATATGCACATAAAGAATGAGTACCACAGAGTCTCTTGTTCATTAATCACAATGATCCCATTGGGGCCTAAAGTAATCCTGTGTTAGTGGCTTCTAAAAGTTATAAGGAAACTGATGTAAGTGCACATACTATATGGGATGCCTATAATGGATGCTCTAGGAAATTCTGTGTCCATATAGATTGACTACTAACCATACGATGGACCACATCCACACCAGCTAGGTAACCACACTGCAGCTATTTTTTATTTTGCTGCAGCTGCTCAGCAGGGCTGTGGAGTCGGTAAGCCAAACCTTCGACTCCGACTCCGACTCCGACTCCTCAAATTCTCTTGCACCGACTCCGACTCCGGCTCCGACTCCTACTCCTACATATATTGCTTATAGTTAGGTGAAAAATTTATTGTAGTACATGAATATGTGTATGTGAACATCAGACATTTAATAATTTTTATGATACGATAATCAAGATATTTGGATAGAACATAAAATATATTTATTGGAATACAACTTTAGAACACAAAAAACTGTAATAAATTGTAAATATGTAATACACTATGTAATATACAGTAGATTACATATATATCTTGTGTGTGTGTATATACACTGTATATATATATATATATTATATATATTACATATTTACAATTTATTAGTTTTTTTGTGTTCTAAAGTTGTATTCCAATAAATATTTTATGTTCTATCCAAATATCTTGATTATTGTATCATAAAAACAATTAAATGTCTGATGTTCACATTGTACTACAATAAATTTTTCACTTAAATATAAGCATTATGCTAAATATTGTTATTTAGTAAAATATTCAGCACATTCTGCATTGCACTCCTGTCCCCAATTTATTATATATTTTAGGAGTCGGAGTCGGTGCATTTTATACCGACTCCGACTCCGACTCCACCAAAATGAGCTCCGACTCCGACTCCACGACTCCGACTCCGACTCCGACTCCACAGCCCTGCTGCTCAGTACTATTATGTGGCAGAGGAACTGGGTTCCCTCTGGCACCAGGGCTGGTATACAGTATAAAGTCTGCCTCTGGACCACCTATTATTAATTTTGCAGATAACATTTTCTTACCAGGATATTGTCAACTTGTTCCAGGAAGGACATAAAGTATTCAACATTTTGATTGTTCTAAGGAAAAGAACAAACAAAACAAAAACAAAACATTAAAACATTTGTTATGAGACAATTCATAAAAAGAGTAATACTAAAAAGCAGTTAGGGGTGTATATACACCATTTATGTTGCTTTTCCTGCACACATTGAGTGTGATGTAGTTTTATAAATTAGTAAGCAGCCTTGTAACCAAATACAACTCTGGCACTGGTGCCAAAGACCAAATTAATTAAGATGCTTATGCCATAAGTCTGTAATAAAACACCTTGAAAAGTTGCAAAATCTTTGTGCAATGCCATGTATGGCAAAAAATGTTTCACTTTGAGTTTTTACACCAGTTTTTGCCAACCAAAGCAGGTAGAATTGTGATGGGGTACCAAATAGCAAAGACTTATGGGTACTTTGCACGTTGCGACATCGCTACTGCGATATCGTTGGGGTCAAATCGAAAGTGACGCACATCCGACGCCAGTAACGACGTCGCAACGTGTAAAGCCTAGATGCACCGATAAACGATCGGAAAAGCGTCGAAAATCGGTGATCTGTGTAGTGTCGGTCATTTCCATAATTTCGCTGCAGCGACAGGTACGATGTTGTTCCTCGTTCCTGCGGCAGCACACATCGCTGTGTATGAAGCCGCAGGAGCGAGGAACACCTCCTTCTCCTACCTGCGTCCAGCAGCTATGCGGAAGGAAGGAGGTGGGCGGGATGTTTACGTCCCGCTCATCTCCGCCCCTCCGCTTCTATTGGCCACCTGCCGTGTGACGTCGCTGTGACGCCGCACGACCCGCCCCCTTAGAAAGGAGGCGGGTCGCAGGGCAGGTAAGTGCGTGTGAAGCTGCCGTAGTGATAATGTTCGCTACGGCAGCTATCACAAGTTATCGCATGTGCGACCGGGGCGGAGACTATTGCGCTCGGCATCGCTATCATCGGCTAGCGATGTCGCAGCGTGCAAAGCCCCCTTAATGACAAATTCAGCAAAATTTGCACCACAAATGTGGCATAATTATACACAAAATATATCATTCCCACCTGAAGTACAATTTGTGGCAGATCTGCATAGCAGTTGTAAGATGCACTTTAGGTGGTGCATGGACTGTTGACCAGCTAGAATCCTACATTAGAGAAGAATGGGACAACATTACTCTCCCAAAACTCGAGCAATTGGTCTCCTCACTTCCCAGATGTTTATAGACTGTTGTAAAAAAAGATGGGGTGAAAGACAAAAGTAGACATGGCCCTGTCCCAACTTTTTCAAGATGTGTTGCTGACATGAATTTCTAATTTTTTTTTTCAAATGGAAGAGAAAAATGTCTTTTCAATTAAAGAGCTTGACCACAACTTTAACATTGATGGTCTATTCTTAGGCGGGCTTTGCACGTTGCGACATCGCAAGCCGATGCTGCGATGTCGCACGCGATAGTCCCCGCCCCCGTCGCAGGTACGATATCGTGTGATAGCTGGCGTAGCGAAAATTGCTACGCCAGCTTCACACGCACTCACCCGCCCTGCGACCGTTGCTCTGGCCGTCGCCCCGCCTCCTTCCTAAGGGGGCGGGTCGTGCGGCGTCATAGCGACGTCACACGGCAGGCGACCAATAGCGGCGGAGGGGCGTAGATGAGCAGGATGTAAACATCCTGCCCACCTCCTTCCTTCCGCATATCCTACGGAAGCCGCGGTGATGCCGGTAGGAGATGTTCCTCGCTCCTGCGGCTTCACACACAGCGATGTGTGCTGCCGCAGGAACGAGGAACCACATCGGACCGTCGCATCAGCGTAATTATGGATTACGCCGACGCTGCAGCGATGATACGATTACGACGATTTTGCGCTCGTAAATCGTATCATCTTGGCTTTACACACTACGATGTCGCATGCGATGCCGGATGTGCGTCACTTTCAATTTGACCCCACCGACATCGCACCTGCGATGTCGTAGTGTGCAAAGTCGCCCTTAGGATAAGTCATCAATGTCTGATCAACCGGGGTCCAATACTCAGCACTCCTGCTGATCAGCTGCTGTCAGTGCCACCACCGGCAGCCTGTGGCTGGAATTACTCAGCTCCGGATCAGCCCAGTTAACTGATAGCAGCCACTGCCAAGTACTGCATATCCACCTCCTATTGATTGAATATTCAGTACCTGACTACGACCGCTATCAGAAGGCGGTGCAGCTCCAAAACTGAGCATTTCCAGTCTCCTACTGCCACCACCAGCACCAACAACAGCTGATTGGCTGATCAGATATTGATGACCTATTGTAAAAAGAGGCTACCAATGTTAAAGAAGTGGCTAAGCTCTTTAAGATATATGTTCTTTTTTTCTGCAAATAAGATATGGATATAAAGGGTGCTTTACATGCTGCGACATTGCTAGTGATAGCTAGCGATGTCGTGCGCGATAGAACCCGCCCCCGTTGTTCGTGCAACATTTGGTGATCGCTGCCGTAGCGAACATTATCGCTACGGCAGCGTCACACGCACATACCTTTTCAGAGACGTCGCTGTGACCGCCGAACAATCCCTCCTTTAAGGGGGATTTGCGTTCGGCGTCATAGTGACGTCACTGCAGCGTCACTAAGCGGCCGGCCAATAGAAGCGGAGATGAGCGGGATGTAACATCCCGCCCACCTCCTTCCTTCCTCATTGCCGGTGGACACAGGTAAGGAGATGTTTGTCGTTCCTGCAGTGTCACACATAGCGACGTGTGATGCCGCAGGAACGACGAACAACAATAATACCTGCAGCAGCAACGATATTATGAAAAGGAGCGACGTGTCAACGATCAACGATTTTTGACGCTTTTGCAATCGTTGATCGTCGCTCCTTGGTGTCACACGCTGCGATGTCACTAACGGCGCCAGATGTGCGTCACCAACGACGTGACCCCGTCGATATATCGTTAGCGATGTCGCAGCGTGTAAAGCACCCTTAAGTCGCAAAAATTCTAAACATCGCATGGAACAACCATTTTTTCCTCAGCTAAAGGAATACCAAATAACTTTGCTAAATCTTTAAAATTATTCAATAAATTCAAACAATCATCATTAGCAGAACCACTGATGAACAACAAACCATCTAAATAGTGTAGTTCTTCTCCAAATACACTCTCTGATTGTAATACCCAGTAAATAAAAGAGGACAGTGCTTCAAAATAGAAACAAGATAACAAGAATCCCATGGGTAGACACCTATCAAAATAAAAATTACCTTCAAATTGGAATCCCAAGGAATAAAACCCTTCAGAATTCACAGGAAGTAGCCTAAATGGTTTTTTAACATCAGCTTGGGCTAAAAAAGCATTTTTACCATAAAATTGCAGTAAATCCACAGCCTGGTGAAATGAGGCATACTTTACTGACTCCACTGAATTGTCAGTCTCGTCATTCAATGATGCCCCCTCTGCGAAAGACAGATCATGAATTAACCCCTGCTTTCTTTTTGAGGACTATACCTAAGGCCTCTTTCACACGTTCGTGAAAATCACGCACGTTTTTCACGGACGTGTCAAAGGTGCGTATTGAACTGCGTGAGCCGTGTTTATGGCACACGTGTGTTCTCCGTGTGTTATCCGTGATAACACACAGAGAATGGGAACTTTCTGCTCACCTGTCCGTGGCGTCTCTGTCCGTGGTGCTGATCTTCGGTCTCCAGTCCTGCCGACTCCCCACTGCTGCAGCTTCCGCCCGCAGTGAAGTGAATGTGCAATGAGCGGCGGTCGGAAGCAAGTGCAGGGCTGGAAAAGGTGAGTAAAGTTTTTTTATTTTCTCAGACACATGTGTTTTCTCCGGCACGTGTCACATGGAACACCGTGTGGTCCGTTTGCGTTCTGTGTGACACCCGTGATGCTGGAGAAAAACTGACATGTTGACATGTGGAGCACACGGACACACGTATGCTTCACACATACACACGGTCCATGGCAGAATACGCACGTGAGCGCAGACGCATTGATTTTAATGGGTCTACGTGTGACCGTGTCTCCGGTATGTAACTGACCAAACACGTACCTGAGACACTGACGTGTGAAAGAGGCCTTAGATAAGATTTTGGATATGTCTGTGATGAATAAGTCGATAGGTGTGTCTTAGGCCAAGTTCACACTTCCGTTGTTTTGTATCAGTCACAATCCGTCGCCTTGAGGAATTCGGGTATCCTGCAAAATATTTTGCAGGATTCCAGTTTTTCCCCATAGACTTCTATTGGCGACGGATTGTGACTGATGATGCTGCGTTGCACCCGCTGCGTCGCGGTCAGTCGTTTTTTGACTGACCGCCGGGCGGGAGCAACGCAGCATGTAGCGTTTTTTGTGCAGTGGAATCCCTTGGATTTTGCTGCACATGCGCTCTCTGGCTCGCCGCACAGGTAACCAGGATAAACATCGGGTTACTAAGCAACGCGCTTTGGTTAGTTACCCGGTATTTACACTGGTTACGGGTGCAGGGAGCCAGCGCTGAGCGGTGTATGCTGGTAACCAAGATAAATATCGGTTAACCAAGCAAAAAGTGCTTTGCTTTTACCCGATATTTACCCTGGCTGTACACGTAGCCAGACACATCACCGCTCGGCTCCGCCCCCTCACGCACTCAGCATGTATACACACACACACACTCAGACACTCACTTGTCCTGCAGTCCCCGTGGCAATGCCACCCCGCTCGGCTCCACCCACCCTGAGCTCCGCCTCCTCGCGCTCCGCCCTCCCGCACACAGCATGTCTACACACACACACACCTGTCCTGCAGTCCCCGCGGCACTGACGTACTCAATGCCACGGCCCCGCTCTGCTCCACCCACCCCGAACTCCGCCCCCCACACACAACGGAATCCGGCAAAAGAATTCTGTTCTTTGTCATCCGTTGTACAGCGCATCAGTCACATGCGTCAAGTGACGCATGTGACTGATGCAAAACAACGGAAGTGTGAACTTAGCCTTTGGTTTGTCTCGAGGCATTATCATGTGAATTGTCTCAGCTTCGGTTTTTTCTGAATGCATCCATAAAAGATTGCATGTGGAGGAATGAATGTATTGAGCTTTTCTCTTTGTGGAAAGTCTCCATGTCATTTAATAATTGGCTGCAGGCATTTTCCAATTATGCAGCTGTGTTAGGGAACGATTTCCTGGGCATTTCAGTGACTTGTTCCAACATATAGATGCTATACTAGAGGCATACCACAACTTTGGCAGTATGGCCTAGTACAATTATGATGAAGGTTTTAGTCAAAAATGGTCAGTACATCCTACTGTGGCTGAAATTAATGTCCACAAAGACCTATGATGCTCTACATCAGGTTCACAACCTATTAATCCTTCACCCCCAGACGATTTTCTGTATTTATTGTTTTTTGCTTCCCTTTTCCGTGAGCCGTAACATTTTTATTTTTCCATCAATCTTTCCATATGAGGGCTTCTTTTTTGTGGGACGAGTTGTACTTTTAAATGAAACCATAAGTTTTACCATATACAGTGCTGGACAAAAGTATTGGCACCCCTGCAATTCTGTCAGATAATACTCAGTTTATTCTTGAAAATGATTGCAATCACAAATTCTTTGGTATTATTATCTTCATTTAATTTGTCTTCAATGAAAAAAAAAAAATTTTGTCATAAAGCCAAATTGGATATAATTCCACACCAAACATAAAAAAGGGGGTGGACAAAAGTATTGACACTGTTTGAAAACTCATGTAATGCTTCTCTAATTTGTGTAATTAACAGCACCTGTAACTTACCTGTGGCACCTAACAGGTGTTGGCAATAACTAAATCAACCTTGCAGCCAGTTGACATGGATTAAAGTTGACTCAACCTCTGTCCTGTGTCCTTGTGTGTACCACATTGAGCATGGAGAAAAGAAAGAAGGCCAAAGAACTGTCTGAGGACTTGAGAATCCAAATTGTGAGGAAGTATGTGCAATCTCCAAAGACCTGAAAGTTCCTGTGTCTACGGTGCGCAGTGTCATCAAGAAGTTTAAAGCCCATGGCACTGTGGCTAACCTCTCAAGATGTGGAAGGAAAAGAAAAATTGACAAGAGATTGCGACGCAAGATTGTGCGGATGGTGGATAAATAACCTCGACTAACATCCAAACACGTTCAAACTGCCTTGCAGTACGAGGCTACAACAGTGTCAACCCGTACTATCCGTCGGCGTCTGAAAGAAAAGGGACTGTATGGTAGGATACCCAGGAAGACCCCACTTCTTACCCAGAGACAGAAAAGTCAGGCTGGAGTTTGCCAAAAGTTACCTGAGAAAGCCTAAAACGTTTTGGAAGAATGTTCTCTGGTCAGATGAGACAAAAGTAGAGCTTTTTGGGAAAAGCCATCAACAGAGTTTACAGGGGAAAAAAAAAAAAAAAAGAAGAAGAGGCATTCAAAGAAAAGAACACAGTCCCTACAGTCAAACATGGCGGAGGTTCCCTGATGTTTTGGGGTTGCTTTGCTGCCTCTGGCACTGGACTGCTTGACCGTGTGCATGGCATTGTGAAGTCTGAAGACTACCAACAAATTTTGCAGCATAATGTAGGGCCCAGTGTGAGAAAGCTGGGTCTTCCTCAGAGGTCATGGGTCTTCCAGCAGGACAATGACCCAAAACACACTTCAAAAAGCACTAGAAAATGGTTTGATAGAAAGCACTGGAGACTACTAAAGTGGCCAGCAATGAGTCCAGACCTGAATCCCATAGAACACCTGTGGAGAGATCTCAAAATGGCAGTTTGGAGAAGGCACCCATCAAATCTCAGGGACCTGGAGCAGTTTTCCAAAGAAGAATGGTCTAAAAGTCCAGCAGAGCATTGTAAGAAACTCATTGATGGTTACCGGAAGCGGTTGTTCACAGTTATTTTGGCTAAAGGTTGTACAATCAAGTATTAGGCTAACGGTGCCAATACTTTTGTCTGGCCCATTTTTGGAGTTTTGTGTGAAATGATCAATGATTTGATTTTTTTTTTCCATTCTCTTTTGTGTTTTTTTCATTGCAAGCAAAATAAAGATAATACCAAAGAATTTGTGATTGCAATCATTTTCAAGAAGAAACTGAGTATTATCTGACAGAATTGCAGGGGTGCCAATACTTTTGGCCAGCACTGTAGTGAACTGGAAAACGACAAAAAAAAAAACTGACCTCTCGTAACCTGCAGTCCACGGCCGGGTGAAACAGAGTAAGTGAGTCATGTGAGCTGCATGAGTCATCACATGACCCTGTAGTACCATGACAATGATCGGCTTACAGTGCCACTGATGGGGTCGAGAAAGAGAAGTTTTTCCGTGACCGGCAACTAAATGGCGCTGTGCCATTCAAGAAGTTAACACGCACAAGTAGAATACGGTTCCACTTGTGCGTGGGAGGCACACATACCAGCTGAACAAATCAGCTGACATAAATGACAAAAATGCCTGATCTATCAAAGTATAAAATCAATTAATCTGATCGGTTAATGGCGTAGCTGCAAAAAAAAAATCCAAACGCCATAATTACATTGTTTGGTCGCCACAAATTTTGCGTAAAATGCAATAACAAGTGATCAAATCGTAGCATCTGCTTAAAAATGGTACCATTAAAAACATCAGCTCAAAGCCCTGAAAAATGACAACACTACAAGTTGCGGAAAATAGCGCAAAACGTGCGCCATTTTTTTTTTTGGACAAACTTCTGATTTTTTTTCTTTAACCCCTTAGATTTTAATTAAGCCTATACATGTTTGGTGTCTACAAACTCATACCAACCTGAGGCAGCACTCCGACACATCAGTTTTACCATATATTAAAAACGGTGATTAAAATATCTCAAAAGCTGTCATGCGACCACACTTTTTTTTTGCAGTTTTTCCACACTTTCCACACAATTTTTTTGCCGTTTTCAAGTTCACTATATGGTAAAACTTATGGTTTCATTTAATAGTACAACTCGTCCCACAAAAAAGCTCTCATATGGAAAGATTGATGGAAAAATAAAAACGTTACGCTAAACGCAGCGTAAATGCATGCTTCCTGCGTCCCCAGCACAATCTATGAAGATTGTGCATAATCCATCTGCACGTTGCATTTGAGAGCACAGTAATTTGGATGCTGAAATTTTGATCCAAATTGCTGCGCTAAAAAATACAGCATGTCACTTATTTCGTGCGCTTTGGATGTTGCTCCCACTCATCCAGAGATCGGCAGCTATTCTGCAGACACACTGCATCCATTACGCAGTGTTTCTGCAGCGATTTGAAGCGCACATGCACTGCTAAATCACTACAGAATATTTGTCACGGTAGTACGCAACGTGCGCACATAGCCTTACCCTCCATGCACTCTTCCATGTGGAGACTCTGGGGAATATTTTTCTTCTCTTTCCACCTTCACACATTACATAATTATCAGGTAATGATCGGCCCCCAGTGTCTGTACTGGATGTGATCAGTCATTCTGTGGGGACAGAGTTCATTTATAAGCCGCACTATGGTTTCCACATTAGTGTTACATGTTGGATAAACCCTTTAACTAGTCCTGTGTATTCTGACAATACTGCTCTATAGGCAGATCAGGATTTTTTTTTTTTACATATATTTTGATTGAGGCCCCGTATATGTATACTATCATCACATATAGAGGCCCCTTCTGTACTATCATCACATAGAGGCTCCCTGATGAGTATTTATATATAGCCTAAGATAATAACACTGGCACTGGGGGTACAGGATAATGACGCTGACACTGGGGGTATAGGACACTGACACTGAGCGTACAAGATAATGAGGCAGACACTGGGGTACAAGATAATGATGCTGACACTAGGGGTTTAGGACACTGTGGGTACAGGATAATGACACTGACACTGCGGGTATGTGATAATGACACTGACTCTGGGGTACAGGATAATTACTGTGACACTCGGCTCTTTCCCTCAGCACCTAGCTTTTCTATGTTCTGATAGCCAGCTTGTCCTCAGTACCCAGCTTTCCCATGATCAAATCGAATTTTATTTAAATTAAACTGTATTTTTATATAGTGCTAACATTCTGCAGCGCTTCAGAGAATGGGAAAGCTGGGAGCTGAGGACAAGACGGAGATCAGAGCATAGGAAAGCTGGGTGATGAGCTCAGCACCCAGCTTTCCCAATCCCATCCCCTGACTGCTGCTATCCCTCTTTCCCCAATCCCTATTGATATATGGTTACTGTGTGGACTTCACCCACGTCACGCAGCAGGGACTAATTTACACACACACACACACACACCCTGCTCCCTCATGCCCTGTATTCTCAGTCAGACTGGCTGGACCCCAAATTACCCCTCTCTCAAACACACTGAAACTCCATTTTCCACAGACACACACTATCACTTAACACCCCTCTGTCACAGTCTGGCCCCCCATATGCCACTCACCCTGCACCCCAGCACCCTTCATCTCATTATCGCCGAAAGGCAAGATTTTTCACAAACTGAAGATCACAATATTTCCTTAGTGTCATTACCGGCGGGCACATCTCCTTCGGCAGCTCCTGCCCGGCTCCTCCCACACGGTCACATGGGCATGACATCATCGCAGGTCCTGGCTGCTAAACCACGGCATGCATTTTCTTCTTCTCGGAAGGAGGTTTCTGTTCTGCCCCTGCCGCTCATCAGATCTCCAGGTCAGGACTGCCCCTTCTGCCCCCCCTGTAGCTCCGGCAGCCTGCAGGGCTCCCGTCGGGTTGTGTGTGAAGTCACGTTACATACAGTATCATCACCTGCGGCAGCATTCCAACAGTCAAAGTAGCTGCGGCCGCAGGTCATTTTAATACAGCCGGCAGGGCCCCTGCAGGCTGCCGGGGACAGCGTAGATTGAAGACAAGGTCGAGGGCTACAGGGGGGTTCCCCGCTACCCCGGCACGCCAGACCGACGCTGCCTGTGCTTCATTTCTTTATTGATCCCTCCGTGGTGAAGCACCTCTCCTGCCCTTGCGGTCTTTCACTTCCTGGGCCGCTGCTGTGCTTTTCTGACAGCAACGGCTAGATTAATCGCCATCACAATTATGGTTTCCCTTAGTGGCATGCGATTGATAATGACGTCGGCTGACATGTGACAGAGGTTGAGAAAACATTGCCTCATGTGACTTCCTACTTGATGGCAGATTTTTCGGGCAGTGGCGGTGAGTAGATGTTCTGGCGCTTTTTCTGTCGCTTCGGATTTTCAAAGCTTTTTTGCATCGCTACTCTCAACTTTCTCACTGTCGATGCCATGTGTTCCCCATGCCATAGATCAGGGGTGGGCAATTAATTTTCCCATGGGGCCGCATGAGAAATTGGGATGGTTTTTGAGGGCCGGACTAATATAATTAACTCGGTTCTACACATATATATATATATATATATATATATATATATATATATATATATATATATATATATATATATATATATATATATATATATATATATATATATATATATACACACACAATTACGCATATATACTGTGCGTGTATAATATATATACACATACACACAATGTATACATACACACACAATCCCCATATACTACATCACTACACCCGCCACATACTACACCTGTAATATACATCAGTATACACTACACCTGTAATAAACTACACCTCTATATACTATACCACTATATATTACATCACTACACCCCTATATACACCTGTAATATGCTACATCACTATATACTACACCTGTAATAAACTGCAGCACATCACTATATACTACACCTGTGATAACCTACATTACTACACCCCTATATACTACACTTGTATTATACTACATCACTACACCCCTATATACTACACTTGTATTATACTACATCACTACACCCCTATATACTACACTTGTATTATACTACATCACTACACCCCTATATACTACACTTGTATTATACTACTCCAATATACTACACCTGTATTATACTACACCACTACACCTGTAATATACTACACCACTACACCACTACACCTGTAATATACTACACCACTACACCCCATATACACCTGTAATATACTACACCACTACACCCTTATATACACCTGTAATATACTACACTACTACACCCCTATATACACCTGTATAATACAGGTGTATATAGTGGTGTAGTATAATACAGGTGTATATAGGGGTGTAGTATAATACAGGTGTATATAGGGGTGTAGTATAATACAGGTGTATATAGGGGTGTAGTATAATACAGGTGTATATAGGGGTGTAGTATAATACAGGTGTATATAGGGGTGTAGTATAATACAGGTGTATATAGGTGTGTAGTGGTGTAGTATAATACAGGTGTATATAGGGGTGTAGTGGTGTAGTATAATACAGGTGTATATAGGGGTGTAGTATATTACAGGTGTATATAGGGGTGTAGTTGTGTAGTATAATACAGGTGTATATAGGGGTGTAGTATAATACAGGTGTATAAAGAGGTGTAGTATATTACAGGTGTATATAGGGGTGTAGTGGTGTAGTATAATACAGGTGTATATAGGGGTGTAGTATTATACTACACTCCTATATACACCTGTATTATACTACACCACTACACACCTATAACACTACACCACTACACCCCCCCAATATACCACACCTGTAAAACTACATTCCCATATACTAAACCACTACACCCCAAATATTTGTCAAAAGTTACCCCTCTCCCCCAGCCCCCCGCCTGCCCGCCCCCATTGTCCCCGCAGGTTACTAGTAACCACTCACCTCTCTTTTTATCGTTCCCGTCCTCAGACACCTCCGTACGAGCTCCCCGCTGAGCTGCTTCTCCTTCACATGGCCAGGCTGCGCCGACGCTGTATTCCTAGGAGCCCCCGCCGCTGCCTCTCTCCATACGGCCCCCGCCTCTGCAGCTTCTCCTTCCGGGCAGGAACTTTTCAAATGACACACGCGCGCCGTACTGACGATATCAGGGCGCGCGTGTGTCACAGAGAAAAGTGTCGGGCAAGAAACAGAGGAGAGATTCCTGCGTTCCGCTGCCTACACTGTGCGGAGCTTCTGGATCTGTCCTCTGTTTCCTGCCCGACACGCAGCGTGTGATGAGGGTCAGTATGGGGAGATAAGGTATGCACACCAGTGACTATGTAAGGGGAATACATGGAATAGCAGAAACTGCTGTGTGAATACTGACTTGAAAAATCCAATAGCTATATGTAAGAGTGAAAATGTGAAAAATGGAATCTGCATTACTGCCATGAACATATGAATCAAGAGAAATTTAGCTACTGAATTGATCAATGCAATAGAGCCCCAACACTACGCCAAAGTATTTCTCTACGTTGGGGTCCCTAGCTTGTGTGTGTCCTCTCATGCAGTTAAAAAACTTACCGTGTATGGGAAGCTGAGACCCAGGCTATTTATGCATATTATATGGATTGGCAATAGGTGTGGTGGGGAGGGTTCACAAACGAAAAACTACTAACAATAAGGAATAACGTTTGGAACACCATTCTAAGTCTGAACTGGGTGCAAAAAACCTAAAAAAACATCACTATGGGGAGATAAGGTATGCACACCAGTGACTATGTAAGGGGAATACATGAAATAGCAGAATCTGCTGTGTGAATACTGACTTGAAAAATCCAATAGCTATATGTAAAGTGAAAATGTGAAAAATGGAATCTGCATTACTGCCATGAATATATGAATCAAGAGAAATTTAGCTACTGAATTGATCAATGCAATAGAGCCCCATAGTGATTTTTTTTAACTGCATGAGAGGACACACACAAGCTAGGGACCCCAACGTAGAGAAATACTTTGGCGTAGTGTTGGGGCTCTATTGCATTGATCAATTCAGTAGCTAAATTTCTCTTGATTTATATATTCATGGCAGCAATGCAGATTCCATTTTTCACATTTTCACTCTTACATATAGCTATTGGATTTTCCAAGTCAGTATTCACACAGCAGATTCTGCTATTTCATGTATTCCCCTTACATAGTCACTGGTGCGCATACCTTATCTCCCCATAGTGATTTTTTTTAGGTTTTTGCACCCAGTTCAGACTTAGAATGGTGTTCCAAACGTTATTCGTTATTGTGATGAGGGTCAGGGCCGGCTCCAGGTTTTTGTGGGCCCCGGGCGGAAGAGTCCCAGTGGGCCCCATCAACACGCAGACACACATACGTACACATACATATTTAAAGACAAACTCACAAAAATACATATAGAACGGACACATCTATACAGCCATATACACTGACATACATAGATACACATTATACATGCCTACAGACACACAGCTCTGCTGCATACATACAGACACACATAGCTCTGCTACAGAAACACATAGCTCTGCTACAGACACACATAGCTCTGCTACAGGCACACATAGCTCTGCTACATACATACACACATAGCTCTGCTACATACATACACACATAGCTCTGCTACATACATAGCTCTGCTACATACATACACACATAGCTCTGCTACATACACACATAGCACTGCTACATACATACACACATAGCACTGCTACATACACACATAGCACTGCTATATACATACACACATAGCTCTGCTACATACATACACACATAGCACTGCTACATACACACATAGCACTGCTACATACAGACACACATAGCTCTGCTACATATATACATACATACACATTGCTCTGCTACATACACACATAGCTCTGCTATATACATACACACATAGCTCTGCTATATACATACACACATAGCTCTGCTACATACATACACACATAGCTCTGCTATATACATACACACATAGCTCTGCTACATACATACACACATAGCACTGCTACATACACACATAGCACTGCTACATACAGACACACATAGCTCTGCTACATATATACATACATACACATTGCTCTGCTACATACACACATAGCTCTGCTACATACAGACACACATAGCGCTGCTATATACATACACACATAGCTCTGCTATATACATACACACATAGCTCTGCTATATACATACACACATAGCTCTGCTACATACATACACACACAGCTCTGCTACATACATAGCTCTGCTACATACATACACACATAGCACTGCTACATACACACATAGCACTGCTACATACATACACACATAGCACTGCTACATACACACATAGCACAGCTACATACATACACACATAGCTCTGCTACATACATAGCTCTGCTACATACATACACACATAGCTCTGCTACATACATAGCTCTGCTACATACATACACACATAGCTCTGCTATTGTTTGCAGGGAATACACCTAGGGGGAGAAGAGCCCATACAGCTCACCAGGGCCCATAAATCGGGCGGTGGGGAGGGCACATACCGCTCAGGTCACGGTGGAGAGGGGGCCCACACAGAGCCGGAAAGAAGCACTGTGCTGGGGGTCGCTGGCTGGCACTGCAACTCTCATCTGTGGGATGAGCAGGACGCCGGCCGGTAGCTCCGCCCACAGATTAAGTTCAGCCAGGAAGTCTTTGCTCCTTAAAGGGACGGCGCTGCAGATTCCTACTCGGCCCGGGGGGCAGCAGAACTAAGGCGAGTGGGTCCTGGCCAAGGGTCACCAGAACTGACGAGGCCGAGTGGGCCCCCCCGGCTCTCCAGGGCCCCGGCATTTGCCCGGGCACTGATGAGGGCAATCTGACCACGCGCCTCCCGGAGCCTGGAGCTCCGCACAACAGGTCAGATTGCTCTCATCAGTGACTGGCCAGCAAGGACGCCCTGAGCCAGGCGGGCCGGTCACAGAGAGTAGGCGGGCCGGATGTGGCCCGTGGGCCGCCTCTTGCCCAGGTCTGCCATAGATATATAGGGACCCCTGTCAATCTCAGAATAGCCATTGCTGGCGGATTAGGGCCAAAGAGCAGGAGAACAAACAACAGGTCTTCACTCCACATTTGCTGGACAATCCACTCCCCAAATTGATGTTTTTATCATTTAAAATTGCATTTTTTTCCACCTTTAACACTAAAACTCTTGAATTGTATGTTTCTACAGACCTATACGAACTTATGAAAGAACAGCTACGAACAGAGATGCTGCGTGCCTGCGAGTGATGATACAGGAGACCATAGTAAGTAGTTTAGCTGGCATGCAATAATTGAAATAAAAGATTAAAGTTTAATTGAAGTTAACTTAAGGCGTTATCCGGCTTATTTTGTTTTGGGTTTTTTTCTTCACTATTGGGCTACATAGGGGCATGTAGGTAGATACCAAATATCCTACATGCCCTGCTGTCAGCCCCTCTCCCCAGGCTCATAGTGGTCATGTGACTGCTCCTGCCGGGATTTTGTTGCTTCCTATGATGTCAAGTCGACAGGGGCAAAAGCTTGTTGACGGGTATCACAGTCATCGTCATTTTGGCTCCCTGCTGCCAACTAGGAACAATGCTACGCAGTCCGTGCTTCCCTCTTCCCTTGCACCCTCCCCATATTCTGTAGTCTCTCCCCAATCCCCTGTGTGCAGCTATCTTTGGGTTGTTGCTAAATCCCACTGCTAGAAGGACTTTTCTGGTAAGTGGCCATGACTTGCTTGGTAGGCGTGGCGATGTTTACTCCCATTTACTATATTTATGCAAAGAGGAGTTCGCTTCTCCCCTGCACCTCCTACTTCTGGGGGGGGTCTTATCCCCAGACCCCCGCTTCTATTATAAACAACTCCATTACCACATTAAAGTATCTTCTTGATATCAGCTATGTTGGCAGAAGCCTCGCCCTATTGGTCACATGGGCATGATGTCACCAAAGATCCTTTATCCCACTGGAATTAAGCCTCTACATCAGAGGTCTCAAACGCACAGGCCACATGTGGCCCCTGAGGCTGCTTGTTGCAGCCCGCATACCCCGTGACGATCACAGCTCTATGCCCGGGACCAGCGCCTGCAGGACTTTACTACAATTAAAACATTTGCGGTGCTGCGTAGAGGAGCTGTTCGTGCCCCATGCTGCTATATACCCTCATCCTGCTATATACCCTCATCCTGGTATATGGCATGTATCCTGTATCACACAACAAACAATAAACGTTTATACTCACCTTTCCTCACTCCATGCAGCATCGCTCCTCCTCCTGTCTGTGGTCACTTCCCTGCAGCATCGCAATCTCCTCCTGTCTGCCGGCCAGCTGACTTGCGTGGAGACTAGCGGCGCACACAGCATGACGTCATCGCTGTGCTCACTGCTCTCTTCACAGATCAGCTGACCGACAGACAGGAAGACATTGCGATGCTGCACGGAAGTGGCCGGTGAGTGTACCGTACTTATTCACTGCCCCCCACGCTGATGATGATGCGCGGGGGGCAGTGAATACAGCCGCACATGATCACTCCAGGCTGTAGTTGCCAGGGGTGATAACAGCCGGCTGTTAATTATGCGCACACTCCCCGCCCATCATCACACCCACCTGTCAGCGCCGGCTTCAGCGCTGAGGGATGATGGGCAGGAGGATGTGCGTGCATATGTAATACTGTTACAGCCTGCTCGTGCCCCCGGTGACCCGCTCCACCGCAGCACCCTCATTCCCCGCAGCCCTATATTCAGAACATAAGACACACCCCCAACATGTGGGGGGGGGGGGGGGGAGTGCGTCTTATAGCCCGAAAAATACAGTATATATATATATATATATATATATATATATATATATATATATATATATATATATATATATATATATATATATATATATATATATTCTAGGGATTTAGCTCTGGTAGGTATAGGCAGGGATGAAGACCAGAGGCTTAGAGAGGTTCACAGTTCACAAACCAGGGTTTTTGTTCACATATGAAACAAACGATAATAAAACAGTCTTACTTCAAAGCTTGGAATGTGAAAAATAAAAGAAAGTCCAGGACATACTAGTCCACATAATCGCAAGTTTCCCAGCGCCGTTTCCTTCATCTCCCCAGCCCCACCACTCACACACTGAGGAGTTCTGGCTGCCTTTTATGCAGTCCTGATTACGCACCTGTGCACCACAAAACTTGACATAGCAGAAAAGATCCAGGCCAGGACTAACCTCTTCCCTGCTGATCACCAAAAAGGCATTTGCTAGGTGGAATATATCTCCTATCTTCCACCATTCCCTATACTGCATCACAATTTATATATAGTTTTTTTTTACTTAGATCCTATGTGACATAACTTTTTATCCTCTAATTGCAGATATAATGTATTGCAATGTTCGATCATATCAATGCATTATACTTTCAGTTTTAAGACTATGTGGGCATGTTGCGATTTTTTTTTTCACGTTTTTGTCGCCTTTTAAACTGCAAATGCATGCTTTCTGCTTCCCTAGCAAAGTCTGAGAAATCTGAGTTTCCATGCACACGTTGCAGTTTTTTGCCAGCGTTTTATTTCACAAATATTTGTCAAATCTTTGACAAAAAAAAAGCAGCATATTCATTCTTTTTGCGTTTTTGTCATGTTTTGTCACCCATTGAAAGCAATGAAATGTGTCAAAACACAAGCAAAATGTTAGCTCTGCATTTGCACCATGTTTTTCTTCGGCGCTCTATTGGGAGACCCAGACGATTGGGTGTATAGCACTGCCTCCGGAGGCCACACAAAGCAATTACACTAAAAAGTGTAAGGCCCCTCCCCTTCTGGCTATACACCCCCAGTGGGATCACTGGCTCACCAGTTTTCGGCTTTGTGCGAAGGAGGTCAGACATCCACGCATAGCTCCACTGTTTGTAGTCAGCAGTAGCTGCTGGCTCTATCGGATGGAAGAAAAGAGGGCCCATATGGGGCCCCCAGCATGCTCCCTTCTCACCCGCGGTTGGTGCTTGTAAGGTTGAGGTACCTATTGCTGGTACAGAGGCTGGAGCCCACATGCTGTTTTCCTTCCACATCCCCTGGAGGGCTCTGTGGAAGTGGGATCTTGCCGGCCCCCAAGCCCTGGGGCCGGGCTCCATCCACAGACCCATAGAACCTGCTGGATTGGGAGCGGGAGTGCCGTTCAGGGACAAGGCCCTGCAACTTTCAGGTACTCTGTGTCCCCGGCAGGCACGGACACTCTCAGGGCTTGCTGAGCGTTGTAGTGCGCCGGGGACAGTGGCGCTGTACGCTGGGGGTTAGGTCACTGCAGCTTTGCTGAGTGACGTTGTGTGTTGGGAACTACTGCGCCGACCGCTCCTGGAGCGGCGGCGCAGCTGCGACTTGTGGTGCGCCGGGGGCTTTGCGCCGACCGCGCTTTTACGGCGGCGGCGCTTTTAACTTTAGCCCCCGGCTTCTGCGGCCTAGCGCCGCTTCGTTCCCGCCCCCACCCTGTCAATCAGGGTAGGGGAGAGACGCTGCTCAATGGCAGCGCCGAGGGCTGGAGCCTTATTTACATGCTCCAGCCCTCTCACTAGGCACAAGGGGAAGCAGACTTCCCGCTCTTCGTCGGTGTACGCCCAGGGCCCGCCCCCCCTCTCCACAAGGACGCCGGCAGCCATTACACATGCGATCTGGCTGGGGAGAGGCAGCAGGCTCTGGGAGACCCAGACTAGAGGGATTTCTGGCGACCACACACCGCTCCAAAGCGGGCGGTAAGCTGCACAGTAGTGCTGGCCCCACTAGTGCCTCAGTGATATATTAGTGTACTTTTTTCTTGGTACCATATATATATATATAGTTGCACTGTAAGGTCGCTTCTTGGCTGGACACCCTGTACTGCTCTGAGGAGGCAGCAACATGTCATCCGCAAAACGCAAGGCTGCCAAGGCACGGGCTGTGTACACTGTTTGTACTGCATGTGGGGCTGATCTACCGGCAGGCTCCAAAGACTCACATTGTATGCAATGTTCAGTCCCAGTGGCACTTCGTCAGCCAGAGCCTATGGTGGTGGTAGCCCAGGCAGAGACGCCTGTGAACCCTGCCCCGGTGACGGGGACAGACTTTGCAGTGTTTGCTGATAAAATGTCTGAGGCTATGACAAAAATCCTGGAGACCTTGCAGGCCAGGCCAGTTCCTCAGACCATGGACACTGCTGTGGCTATGCTCTCTGGTCCCCCTCAGTTGGAACTAGTCCGTACTTCACGGGGGTCTCAAGCATCACAAGCTGACGTCTCTGACTCAGATGACAGTCCCAGGCAGCCTAAGCGAGCTCGCTGGGAAAGACCCTCCACGTCCTCACACTGCTCAGGGTCTCAGCGAGAAGAATCTCTCTGTGATGAGACTGAGGACGGTGATCAGGATTCTAATCCTGAGGCCCCTCTCAATCTGGATGCCCCTGATGGTGACCCCATGGTTAATGACCTTATATCGGCGATTAATAGGCTGTTGGATATTTCTCCCCCAGCCCCTTCTGCAGAGGAGGCAGCTGCACAGCAGGAGAAGTTCCATTTCCTATATCCCAAGCGTAAATTAAGTGCCTTTTTGGACCACTCTGACTTCAGAGAATCAATCCAGAAGCACGACGCTCATCCAGACAAGCGTTTCTCTAAGCGTTCTAAGGATACCCGTTATCCTTTTCCCGCTGAAGTGGCCAAACGCTGGACCCAGTGCCCAAAGGTGGATCCCCCAATTTCCAAGCTTGCGGCTAGATCCATAGTCGCAGTAGAGGATGGCGCTTCACTTAAAGATGCCAACGACAGACAGATGGACCTTTGGTTGAAATCTGTCTATGAAGCTATCGGCGCGTCCTTTGCTCCAGCATTCGCGGCCGTGTGGGCACTACAAGCTATTTCAGCTGGTTTAGCACAGGTGGATGCTATCGTGCATCCAGCAGTGCCGCAGGTGGCGTCCCTAACCTCGCAAATGTCTGCGTTTGCGACCTATGCTATCAATGCTGTCCTAGAATCTACGAGCCGTACCTCTATGGCGGCCGCCAATTCTGTGGTTTTGCGCAGAGCCTTATGGTTAAAGGACTGGAAAGCAGATGCTGGTTCCAAAAAATGCTTAACCAGCTTGCCATTATCTAGGGACAGACTGTTTGGTGAGCCATTGGCTGAAATCATAAAACAGTCCAAGGGTAAGGACTCTTCCTTGCCACAGCCCAGAGCAAGTAAACCTCAACAGAAAAAGTGGCAGTCGAGGTTTCGGTCCTTTCGAGGCTCGGGCAAGCCCCAATTCTCCTCGTCCAAAGGGACTCAGAAAGGACAAGGGAGCTCAGATTCCTGGCGGGCTCACTCACGCCCCAGGAAAGCAAATGGAGGAACCGCTTCCAAGGCGGCTACCTCATGACTTTCGGCCTCCTCCCTCCGCATCCTCGGTCGGTGGCAGGCTCTCCCGCTTTTGCGACATTTGGCTGTCACAGGTCAAAGACCGGTGGGTAACAGACATTTTGTCTCGCGGGTACAGAATCGAGTTCAGTTCTCGGCCTCCACTTCGGTTCTTCAGAACCTCCCCACACCCCAACCGAGCAGATGCCCTGCTGCAGGCGGTGGACTCTCTAAGAGCAGAAGGAGTCGTGATCCCTGTTCCCCCTCTGGAACGGGGGCGAGGATTTTACTCCAATCTCTTTGTGGTTCCAAAAAAGGACGGCTCCTTCCGTCCTGTTCTGGACCTAAAACTGCTCAACAAGCATGTGAACGCCAGGCGGTTCCGGATGGAATCCCTCCGCTCAGTCATTGCCTCAATGTCCCAAGGAGATTTCCTAGCATCAATAGACATCAAAGATGCTTATCTCCACGTGCCGATTGCTACGGAGCACCAACGCTTTCTGCGCTTCGTGATAGGAGACGAACATCTTCAGTTCGTGGCTCTGCCATTTGGTCTGGCGACAGCCCCCCGGGTGTTCACCAAGATCATGGCAGCAGTGGTAGCAGTCTTGCACTCTCACGGACACTCTGTGATCCCTTACTTGGACGATCTACTGGTCAAGGCACCCTCTCAGGAGGCATGCCAACTCAGCCTGAATTTTGCACTGGAGACTCTCCAGGCGTTCGGGTGGATCATCAACTTCCCAAAGTCAAATCTGTCACCGACCCAATCACTAACGTATCTTGGCATGGAGTTTCATACTCTCTCAGCGATAGTGAAGCTTCCGCTGAGCAAGCAGCGGTCACTACAGACAGGGGTGCAGGCTCTCCTTCAAGGTCAGTCGCACTCCTTAAGACGCCTCATGCACTTCCTCGGGAAGATGGTGGCGGCAATAGAGGCGGTTCCGTTTGCGCAGTTTCATCTGCGTCCACTTCAATGGGACATTCTCCGCCAATGGGACGGGAAGTCGACATCCCTGGACAGGAAAGTCTCCCTTTCCCAGACGGCCAAGGACTCTCTGCAGTGGTGGCTCCTTTCCACCTCGTTATCACAGGGAAGATCCTTCCTACCACCGTCCTGGGCGGTGGTCACGACAGACGCGAGTCTGTCAGGGTGGGGAGCAGTGTTTCTCCACCACAGGGCTCAGGGTACGTGGACTCAGCAGGAGTCCAGCCTTCAGATCAATGTTCTGGAAATCAGAGCAGTGTTTCTTGCCCTACTAGCCTTCCAGCAGTGGCTGGAAGGGAAGCAGATCCGAATTCAATCGGACAACTCCACAGCGGTGGCATACATCAATCACCAAGGAGGGACTCGCAGTCGGCAAGCCTTCCAGGAAGTCCGGCGCATTATGATGTGGGTGGAAGCCACGGCCTCCACCATATCCGCAGTTCACATCCCCGGCGTAGAAAACTGGGAAGCAGACTTCCTCAGTCGCCAGGGCATGGACGCAGGGGAATGGTCCCTTCACCCGGACGTGTTTCAGGAAATCTGTCGCCGATGGGGAAGGCCGGACGTCGATCTAATGGCGTCCCGGCACAACAACAAGGTCCCAACATTCATGGCACGGTCTCGCGATCAAAGAGCGCTGGCGGCAGACGCCCTAGTGCAAGATTGGTCGCAGTTCCGGCTCCCTTATGTGTTTCCACCTCTGGCACTCTTGCCCAGAGTGCTACGCAAGATCAGATCCGAATGCAGCCGCGTCATACTCGTCGCTCCAGACTGGCCGAGGAGGGCGTGGTATCCGGATCTGTGGCATCTCACGGTCGGCCAACCGTGGGCACTACCAGACCGACCAGACTTACTGTCCCAAGGGCCGTTTTTCCATCGGAATTCTGCGGCCCTCAACCTGACTGCGTGGCCATTGAGTCCTGGATCCTAGCGTCTTCAGGCTTATCCCAAGGGGTCGTTGCCACCATGAGACAGGCTAGGAAGCCCACGTCTGCTAAGATCTACCACAGAACGTGGAGGATATTCTTATCCTGGTGCTCTGCTCAGAGAGTGTCTCCCTGGCCATTTGCATTACCTACCCTTCTTTCTTTCCTCCAATCTGGGTTAGAAAAAGGTTTGTCGCTCGGCTCCCTTAAAGGGCAAGTCTCGGCGCTATCCGTCTTTTTTCAGAAGCGTCTAGCACGACTTCCTAAGGTGCGCACGTTCCTACAGGGGGTTTGCCATATAGTTCCCCCGTACAAGCGGCCGTTAGATCCATGGGATCTGAACAGGGTACTAGTTGCCCTCCAGAAGCCGCCCTTCGAGCCTCTGAAGGAGGTTTCACTTTCTAGACTATCACAGAAAGTGGCTTTTCTGGTAGCGATCACATCTCTTCGGAGAGTGTCTGAGCTAGCAGCGTTGTCTTCCAAGGCTCCCTTCCTGGTCTTCCACCAGGACAAGGTAGTTCTGCGCCCCATTCAGGAGTTTCTCCCGAAGGTGGTATCCTCTTTTCATCTTAATCAGGATATCTTTTTGCCTTCGTTTTGTCCTCATGCAGTTCATCGGTATGAGAAGGATTTACATTTGTTAGATCTGGTGAGAGCACTCAGAATCTACATTTCCCGCACAGCGCCCCTGCGCCGTTCGGATGCACTCTTTGTCCTTGTCGCTGGTAAGCGCAAGGGGTCGCAGGCTTCTAAAGCCACCCTGGCTCGATGGATCAAGGAACCAATTCTTGAAGCCTACCGTTCTGCGGGGCTTCAGGTTCCATCAGGGCTAAAGGCCCATTCTACCAGAGCCGTGGGTGCGTCCTGGGCATTGCGACACCAGGCTACGGCTCAACAGGTGTGCCAGGCAGCTACCTGGTCGAGTCTGCACACTTTCACCAAACATTATCAGGTGCATACCTATGCTTCGGCGGACGCCAGCCTAGGTAGAAGAGTCCTGCAGGCGGCAGTTACCTCCCCGTAGGGGAGGGCTGTCTTGCAGCTCTAACATGAGGTATTTCTTTACCCACCCTGGGACAGCTTTTGGACGTCCCAATCGTCTGGGTCTCCCAATAGAGCGCCGAAGAAGAAGGGAATTTTGTTACTTACCGTAAATTCCTTTTCTTCTAGCTCTTATTGGGAGACCCAGCACCCGCCCTGTTGTCCTTCGGGATTTTTGGTTTGTTTGCGGGTACACATGTTGTTCATGTTGAACGGTTTTCAGTTCTCCGATGTTTCTCGGAGTGAATTTGTTTAAACCAGTTATTGGCTTTCCTCCTTCTTGCTTTTGCACTAAAACTGGTGAGCCAGTGATCCCACTGGGGGTGTATAGCCAGAAGGGGAGGGGCCTTACACTTTTTAGTGTAATTGCTTTGTGTGGCCTCCGGAGGCAGTGCTATACACCCAATCGTCTGGGTCTCCCAATAAGAGCTAGAAGAAAAGGAATTTACGGTAAGTAACAAAATTCCCTTCTTTTTGCGTTTAGGATCTGTTGTTGTGAACAAAAATGCAGGTCACCCACCTTGTTCCAGGATAAAATGCATTCTCTATCTCAGACCTGCAGGGGTATTTGGGGGGTTAATAAAGTGGTGAAAGAGGATGCTTTTTTGTCCTTTATTTCAAATAAAGGATTTTTTGGGTGTTTGTGTTTATTTACTATCACTTACAGATTACAGATTAGTGACGAGCGGTGTCTCATAGATGCCTGCCAGCAATGAGGGCTTAGTAGCAGCTGTAGGCTGGGACTAACTCCTTATTACTCCGTTTGCCACCACACTAGGGCAATGGAAAGAGCCGTCCCAATGCCAGAATTGGCACATCCTATGGATGCACCACTTTTTGGGTGGCTGTGAGCTGCTATTGTTAGGCTGGAAAGGGCCAAATAACGATGGCCCTTCCCACCCTAATAATATCAGCCCCCATTTGTCTGCTGTTCCTTGGCTGGTTTTAGAAAAATTGGTGGGACCCCCACGTCATTTATTAAAAAAAATAAATCAAATCATTTAAAAAACAAACAAAAAAAAAAAACGTGTGGGCTCCCCTTTATTTTTTCATAACCAGGCAAGGTAAAGCAGACAACTGCTGCTGTTCCTGTGCTGGATATGAAAAATGTGGGGACCCCATGTCATTTTGTTTTCCAAAAAAAAATAATTTAAAAATACAGCTGGCAAAGCTAGCTATCCCTCCATCGAGGTATTCTGATATTTCTCTCTATTATTTCTTATTATCCATTCTATATGCTCTACCTATTTTTTCTGTCTATTCTAGCTATCAAATATCCTATCCTACAATTTTTTTTTTCTCCTTTAAAAAACGCATTAACAAAAACGCGGCAGGAATGCATGTGTTTTTACCACGTTTTTTTGGGGTTTTTTTTTGTCAAAGTCTACCAGAGGGTACAGTTTTGTTGTCAAACCAAAAACGCAGTGTAGGCACATACTCCTACACTGAGAGAAACATCAGGAATCATGCTCTTATTATGATCCCTGAGGCTTCCCATTGCTGGGAGACCCGAAGGTCGTCATGACACCTCAAATCACAATTACAACGATCAGGCTCTCACGATTACACAGATCGGAGAGGAGAGGGAGCGCAATCTCTCTCCCAATCCCCTAAATGCCACAATCATATAGATTGCGGCATTTAAGGGGTTAAACAGCCGGGGCTCAGCTATTAAAGGGAACCTGTCAGCAGAAATTTTGCCCTAAACATAAAAGTTTCCCCTTCTGCAGCTCCTGGGCTGCATTCTGGCAAGGTTCCTATAGTTATTCTGCCCCCTTTTAGATCAAAATAAATAGTTTATAAAGTGGTACCTTTCAGTTTGAAAATCTCGTTAATGGTACACGGGGGCGGGCTGTCTGTTGTCCGTTACTGTCCCTCCTGCCGCTTTAGGCAGTCCCCCAACGCTCATTTACATACCTCAGGTCGCCGCCCAGTGCATCCGATGTCTCGCGCATGCGCCGTGCCACTGTAGCGGGACTGTGCACAGTGTGACTGCTGGTGATGTTGCGCAGGCACGAGATTATGGGCGGTGCTGTGATTTTCATCAGCAAGCTCCTGCCCATAATCTTGTGCCCACGCTTTCCCCTCTGCCTCCACCGTTCCGCGCATGCCCTGGCCAGATGATCGGTGGTGTCCTGCTCCGCTCCTCCCATCTATTTCCTGCTCCAGGGCTAGATGGGAAAGAGGTGACGTTGGGTCATCTGGCCAGGGCATGCGCAGAACGGTGGAGGCAGAGGGGAAAGCGCGGGCACGAGATTATGGGCGGGAGCTTGCTGATGAAAATCACAGCACCGCCCATAATCTCGTGCCTGCGCAACATCACCAGCGATCCCACTGTGCACAGTCCCGCTACAGTGGCACGGCGCATGCGCGAGACATCGGACGCACTGGGAGGCGTCCTGAGGTATGTAAATGAGCGTTGGGGGACGGCCTAAAGCGGCAGGAGGGACAGTAACGGACAACAGACAGCCCGCCCCCGTGTACCATTAACAAGATTTTCAAACTGAAAGGTACCACTTTATAAACTATTTATTTTGACCTAAAAGGGGGCAGAATAACTATAGGAACCTTGCTACAATGCAGCCCAGGAGCCGCAGAAGGGGAAACTTTTAGGTTTAGGGCAAAATTTCTGCTGACAGGTTCCCTATAAATAATCCGAGCTTTCTGCATCAATCACAGAGGCACAACCCTTGTTCATCCACAATTGCTAGGACATACTTGGTATGTGCTTATAGGATGTACCCAGTACATCCAATGTCAGTAGGGGTTAAAGCAGTACCAGATTTTTATAGTCTTTTTATGGTTGGCTAATACATGCACTAAAGAACACTTTCTTTTCCCCAAAAATGTTTTGCATCTCCGTGTTTTGAGAGAATGTTTCTGTATTTCTGCCTACAGAATCATGTGAGGGCTTGTGTTTTGCAGGAGTTGATGTTTTTCTTGGTACCATTTTTGGTCACATAATGTATCTTGGTGTCTTTTTATCCAGTGTTTGGGAGTCAGAATGAGCATAAAATGGCTATTAAGGAATTGATTTTTTTTTTAATGCCATTCATAGTGGTGTGGTAAAATGAACCCCTTAAAGCAAAGCCAATTTTGACCTTAATGACCTTCCAAGTTTTAAAATTCTGACCACTGTCACTCTTGAAAACTTCAACGGATCTCAGTGATTCTCAGAATTAACTAATAATTGGAACATTGTGAATTATATTTTTTGCCTTCATTTGTGAAAATAATCGGAAATTTGAAGAAAATGTTGAAAATTTGGCAACTTTTAAACTTTGAATTTTCTTCTCTTAAACCAGAGTGTTCTGTCACAGAAAAAAGTTAATTAACATTTCCCGCATGTCTACTTTAAGTCAGCGCAATTTTAGAACAACATTTTTTTTTTTGGTTAGAAGGATTAAAAGATTAAATCGGCAATTTTTTCAACAAAATTTACAAAATCATTTTTTTCGAGACTACATCACATTTGAAGTGCCTTTGAGAGGTTTAGGTGACAGAAAATACCCCAAAGTGACAACATTTTAAAAACTGCACCCCTCAAACTGAACTGCTCAAAATCACATCCATGAAGTTTATTAACCTTTTAGGTACTTCATAGGTGTTACGGGGCGACTGGCAGATTAGGATAAGGTGGTTTATATCCCAATCTCCAGTCGGTGTCCACCGTGCTCCCAGATGGTAAAGGAGCTGCTGGTAACCCGTAGATCAGGTGGATAATACAGAGCTAGGTGGCTCTGAAATAATAGAAGCCTGATCCAAGTTAAAACGGTTCACTTTGATCAGGACTAATGTAAACCCTATTAACCCCACAGAGTCAATTACACCACAACCAGGACTACACCTGTTTGTTAACTCCACAGGGAGTCCTTGTGTACATTGTCTGTGCGCGTAGGGGGAAACACTGGACTGGGGGTGCAGCAGACGCAGGCCAGTTAATGCCATTGGGCTGCTGCAGCAGGACTGGAACGGCAGGAGGGAAGCGCGTCGCTTGACCCTGATGTGCTGAGCCACGAATCTTGGAGTGATAGTCACTGCTCGCCTAACTCTACCTACCACTTACAGAGCTAGTGGTTATGGCCGCAGAGGCTCAGTGCATGGAGGTGTGCACAAAGCTAATGGCATATGAAGACTGCGCACCTCCATGCTGTCTCCACCCCCTTTTATCACCTAGGGTCCGCCCCAAACCCATGGTGAGCCACAATGGCACCTCCAGGAGCCAATAGCGGAGTGCCACATCATCAGTGACGTCACCAGCGGCCTATCCGACACCGCCACGTCACCGATGACACATGGGCAGCACCACCCTAAACACCCTACCAGTCATCGTCTTATGACCAATGCTGGGGTGCCACGTCATAGGGGCGGGCCTCCGCGAGCCAGTCCGGAGTGGCCACATCATCAGGACACCTGATGCGTGTCGGCCTATCAGGGCCTGCCAGCTCATGAACATGTCCAGTGAGGTCCTTACCGGATCTAGTCTCTGGTGCACTAAGTGCCTGAGCAATCTCAGTAGCCTGAACAACAGTCTCAGAAAACAGAGTATCTGCCTGAGCATGCTCAGTAGGTACAACATAGGACTTAGACACGACACGAAGTCCAAGCATCTGAATTGTTAACAGGTGTCTATAGAGCAATGGCTGCCTGCTGTGAGCTACAGGCAGAGACTGAGTGAGCAGTGCAATCAGCGGTGACGTCACTCAGGTGATTAGCAGTCACAGATGGAGGACCATGAGAACCTTCATCTGTGACTGCAAATCACCTGAGTGATATCCGCACATCGCTGCAGCTCAGTCTCTGCCTGAAGCTCACTGCAGGCAGTCATTGTTCTATGGCCACCTGCTGTCACTTCAGATGTAGCAGAGCTGGAATCGTCGTGGGATCTCGTGTGGATTACATTGGACCTGGGTGTATTGGGGGTTAATAAATTGGTGAAAGGGTCGTTTTTTGTATTTTATTTTAAATATAGGATGTTTTCGGTGTTTGTGTTTATTTCTTTTCACTTACATATTAGTAATGTGAAGGGTCTCATACACCTCCCGGCAGGGCTCATAAGGAAAGGAGTGCCATTTGAATTTTCGAGCACAAAATTGTCTGAAAAAGTCAGCAGATGCCATATCGTATTTGGAAAACCCCTGTTGTGCCCTCACAAGTGACCTCATTTTGGAACCTAGACTCTTGAAGGACTTTAACAAGATTTTGTTTGGTTAGCACCTTGAACCCCCAGGTCCTTCACAGTATTTTATAATGTTGAGCTGTGAAAATGAAAAAATATATATTTTTATCACAAAAATGTTATGTTAAACCCTAATCTTTCATTTTCACAAGCGTTACAGAAGAAAATGCACCATACAATTTCTTGCGCAATTTTTCCTGAGTTCGCTAATATGTGGTCAAAAACTATTTTTGAAGGACAGCACAAAGTGAAAAAGGGAAAGAATGCCATATTTGAGTTCAGATTTAGTTGGAATTATTTGGCGGTGCCATGACACATTGACAGAGCCCCTGAGGTGCCAGAACAGCAGAAATCCCCCACAAGTGACCTCATTTTACAAATTGCACCCCTCAATGAATTCATGTAGGAGTGCAGTGAGTATATTGACACTACAGGTGTGTCCCAAAGTTGTATACTATTGAACGGTGAACAAAGAATAATTGCATTTTTATCACTAAAATGTTGTTTTAACCTCAGATTTCCAATTTTCTCAATGGGAATAGGTACACAAAAGCCCTCCTAATATGTTACACCATTTCTCTTGAACGTGGCACTATCCCACATGTTGACAAAAAAAGACAGGTGCACTGTGAAATGCTAAATCATGCAATAAATGATGTGACTGTTTTACAGTTTGGGTTGTTCTGGATGCTGCGATTTTAATTGTGTACTTAGTTTTGTTTTAATGCAAATGCTGCATTTTTATTGACAATGGTGATGGGATTTTGTGATTTGAGTTTTATTTTTCATTTTTTTTACTTTATTTTTTTGCACATTTTAGGAAACCGTTTTCCTTTTTGACTTAGTCCCACTGTGGGACATAAATATTTTTTACTTTGGTTGCTGGTCTCTTGCATTGCAATACTTGAGTACTGCAGTGCATGAGACCTGTCAGTTGTTCGTTGACACAGCCTCTTAGACGCTACTTATAGCAGGTTCTAACAGGCCACTGTACCCTGGGGTACCATAGCAAACTCTAGTACCATTATGATTGCTGGAGGCCGTTGGAGTCAAAATGGGGTCTTTAGCCCTTTTTTAATCACTTGGATTCTGTTGTCATATTTTCGAGGGGTTAATCAGCTTCGATCGGTCGGGACCAATGCCATGCCGCACGTTGTAGTTGTCATATACAGCTATCACCTTCAGGATTTTGGCCTGCTGGGGGGCACTATTTACTTATTACTTACCGCCATTTTACAATAGCACGGTAACCGTTAAGGTGTTAAGAAAGCAAGAAGTTGGCATAAAATGCTGTTTGTTTGGTTTTTTTTAACATGTTGTATTGAGTTTACCTGTGGCTTGTCCCCTCACAGCGTCATTAGCATTTAAGGAGTGTAGCAAGAAAAGCCTTTTGAACTCACCTAATTCTTTTCAAAATACAGTATATGTGTAAAGGCCCCTTTACACACTGAGACTTTCAGCGATCCCACCAGCGATCCCAATCTGGCCGGGATCGCTACAAAGTCTCTGGTGAGTCGCTGGTGAGCTGTCAAACAGGCAAACCTGGCCAACGACGCAACTGTGATACGGACCTGCAAAACGACCTAGCTAGTCATTGGGGACGTTGTAAAGCAGATTTTTGAAAGGGAAGTCGCTAACGAAGTCGCTGTAAAGGCCCCTTTACACACAGACTTTCTAGCGATCATGCTGCACAGCGGGAAACAAAGGACCAAAGAATGGTCCTGAGAGATGTGTAGTGATCAGCAACCTCACAGCAGGGGCCAGGTCGCTGATGTGTTTCACACACTGCAATGTCGCTGGGGAGGTCGCTATAACGTCACAAAAACGGTGACGTTACAGCGATGTCGTTTGCGATGTTGCAGTGTGTAAAGCCACCTTAAGAATACCAGACTTGTAAAGATTTGATTGTAAAAGTCAGGAGTATTTAATTTATTGCAACCTCTTTCTTTTTCAGGCCGAATGGCTAAACTTAAGGAAAGAACAACAACCTCCTGTGGTGTGACAGTAATGGCCTTAATTACAGAACAAAAGACAGTGATTATACGATGTTAGGTCGAATGACCTGAAGGATTTTAGCTATCTCTGGGTTCCAAAGGTAGAAATGTTAAATGACCCTTCTCTGGGACTTCTAATGTTAAAGGATAAATATGTTATGCTACAGTTACTCCAATCTTTGGGAGGCAGAGTAAATAAATCAACAGAAGGTCAAGAATTTTTTTTTTTTTTTTAACTCTTCATTTCCAATCATTTTTCATTTCTATACTTAATGTTTATGAATTAACAGGAAGAATGGGAGGAGGAAAAAGGCCCCTTAACAAACAGAGGAAGGGATGGAGCATGGGAAACAGGTTCTCTAATAACAAAACTTGGGATGGAAAACCCAGGTTGTTGAGCCAAGGGATCCAGATTGTCTAGTTGCTATTTAACATACACCTTATATGAACACATAACAACAGAACAAAGCTTCTACAGCATGGAACTAAAAATATTAATAAACTCCATTGTTGAAGGGGGGCATACTGCTTCCAATGCAGAGTTCATTTTCCTCTTAGAAATTCTCTATTTTAATTTATATTAAATAGGTGGTCATCAGATTGCCTTACTGTGAGTGGGAAATTCAATAATTATATTACATATGTCACCTACAAATATCGAGCGGGAAACACTGAATTTCCCCAATTGGCACCCACTGACTCCTTGACAAATGGTTGCCCACAGGTTCATTCAAAGTTTTTTGTTGTTATTTTCAAAGTTTGTAATCCACTCCAGGGAGGGACAAAGCACGGAGACAGAACAGTGGGGACACAGGGATAGAGCGGGGGATACACAGAGTGCAAAGGAGACACAGAGGGCGAAGGAGACACAGAGGGTGTGTGCCGCCCCTGTGCCAGTAGCCGGTGCTGCTCGGATCCGGATGTACGGCGCGGCCCGAGGGGTTCTCCGGACCCGGGGGTTGTGCTGGCACTCCGAATAAAAGGGGACGTATTTATACGGGATTGGTTGGAAAATATCTGTGATGCCAGCCACGGTGTGTGGTGAGATGTAGCACCATCGCTGCAGTTTGTGGAACTCCCACGGTGATGGACTGGCAGCTGGATGTTAACCCCTCCGTGGGTAGGGATGGATGCCCCGGGGCCCAGTGTCTCTATGCTGAGGAGGGTGATTGCAGGGGCCGGCGCTCCCGGCCAGGCTGGGGATGTTACTCACGGTCAAATAAAGCACACAAGTCTTGTGGTAAACCAAGGTGATGGTGGCCGGCTGCCGCAGACGGGTGTATCTGATCCCATACCCGGGCTGGTAGTCAAAGTCTCCTCTGCACTCAGTGTTCTGTAGGTAGGACTTCCCGGTTTGAAACACGGGAGTCCGCTCCCGGTCCTTTGGTTGGGAGCCGTGCCCGTCTGATACTGACCCTTGGGATCTACGGGCCCTGGCGGTTGCCCTATCCCTCTCGGTGGGTGGTTGTCTACTTTTCGGGACTTAAGTTGGGACAGGACCTAAAATCCTACCCTCAATTGGTTAATTAGCTAGGCCGTCGGTGCCGATCCTGGCTTCAGGGTCCAAGTACCCCCTCTGTGCACACAGTTTCCGGGTCGGTTCTCTGGTGTCGGTACCAGCGGGCTCTAGCCCTGTCCCGGTCCACCTCGGATCCACCTAGCCGTCTTCCCGTCTCCTGCAGACTCTGGCTACCGTCTACCACCTAGCCAAGGTGTCAGGTTTCCGACCCTGCACCTGTCAGCTTAGGACCTCCACTCCTCACTTAATCTTGAACTAATCTTATCTGACCGTTTTCCCGCCCCGGGCTCTCCAGACCCCTAAGTGGGCGTGTCCCAACCGCCTGGTCCCGCCCACTGGTGTGTCCGTCCTTCCCTGAGGGGGGTGACTAGGGTTTCAGGTCGGCTGATTTAACCCTGCGTGGGATTGGTGTTTTGCCGGGGCCTATATGTACATCTACCTGGTTTTCCAGGGCGCTACAGGTGAAGGAGACACGGAGGGCAGGGGAGCCACAGAGGGCAGGGGAGCCACAGAGGGCAGGGGAGCCACAGAGGGCAGGGGAGCCACAGAGGGCAGGGGAGCCACAGAGGGCAGGGGAGCCACAGAGGGCAGGGGAGCCACAGAGGGCAGGGGAGCCACAGAGGGCAGGGGAGCCACAGACGGCAGGGGAGCCACAGACGGCAGGGGAGACACAGACGGCAGGGGAGACACAGACGGCAGGGGAGCCACAGACGGCAGGGGAGCCACAGACGGCAGGGGAGCCACAGACGGCAGGGGAGCCACAGACGGCAGGGGAGCCACAGACGGCAGGGGAGACACAGACGGCAGGGGAGACACAGACGGCAGGGGAGACACAGAGGGCAGGGGAGACACAGACGGCAGGGGAGACACAGAGGGCAGGGGAGACACAGAGGGCAGGGGAGACACAGAGGGCAGGGGAGACACAGAGGGCAGGGGAGACACAGAGGGCAGGGGAGACACAGAGGGCAGGGGAGACACAGAGGGCAGGGGAGACACAGAGGGCAGGGGAGACACAGAGGGCAGGGGAGACACAGAGGGCAGGGGAGACACAGAGGGCAGGGGAGACACAGACGGCAGGGGAGACACAGACGGCAGGGGAGACACAGACGGCAGGGGAGACACAGACGGCAGGGGAGACACAGAGCTGCAATCTTTCAAAAATGTTACCACGAATTCAGAAAATCACAAAAAAGCAAACAAACGAAAAGCAATTAAAAAGTGTGACAAGGAACAAAGCACAAATGTGTTGTGTGAAACATGGCCATTTTCGCTGCAATATAATAAGGTGTATGATTTTACCGTGATCATGGTAAAAAAAACAAAACACAAAACGACCATTTAGTATACTGTAAAGGCTATGTGCGCATGTAAGTGCGTTCTGCACCGCAGCGTAAAGTCACTGCTTGTGTGATTCTGATCACAGCTGAAAAGTTTGGTGTCTGCAGAGTTCGTGTGTTCTGGATGCTGCCTTCTAGACAGAATGGAGAAAGCATCCAGAGCGCACAAAACAATTTTAGAACGCAGCGTTTTGACAGCATGCAAATCACTGCGTTCTAAAAAGCAACGTATGGATGGAATTTGCACACTCTATATAGATTGTGCGCGGGACGCAGGACGCATGCTTTTATGCTGCAGTGCAGGACGCAGCGTAAAAGCATGGAATTACGCAACAGGCGCACATGGCCTAAAATCCCTTAAAAAGAGCAGATACATCCCTTTTCATACACTACTTAGCTGCAGCATGACCTTTTAATACACACCTCAGCTGCTGCAGAACTTCGTCATAAAGACATCAACTGCTGCAGAACCTAAAACACAAATAAGATGCTAATGAACCTCATTAAAAACATTTCATCTGCTGCAGAACTTACTAATGCACCTCAACTGCTGCAGAACCTCATAATACGCACCTCAGCTCCTGCAGAACCTCATAATATGCATCTCATCTGCTTTAGAACCTTACAATACACATCTCAGCTGCTGATGAACCTCATAATACACATCTCAGCTGCAGCATAACCTTTTAATTCATATCTCAGCTGCTGCAGAACCTCATAATACACCTCAGTTGCTGCAGAATGTTATAAGAGACACCACAGCTGCTGCAAAACCTCATCATAGACACATCATCTGCTGCAGAACCTTATGCTGCACAACCCAGCTGATGCATAACGTTATAATAATATACACCCCAGCTGCTGGAGAACCTTACACACACACAGCTGCTGCAGAACCTCATACAGACGTCAGCTGCTGCGGAACCTCACACACCTCAGCTGCTTTAGAACTTATAATCCACATTTCATCTACTGTTGAACCTCATAATACACATCTTAGCTGCAGCATAACCTTTTAATTCATACCTCAGCTGCTGCAGAACCTTATAATTCACACCTCAGCTGCTGCAGATCTTCGTCATACAGACATCAACTGCTGCAGAACCGTAAACACAAATGAGATGCTGATAAACCTTGTTAAACACATCTCATCTGCTGCAGAGCCTCATAGTACACCTCCGCTGCAGCAGAATGTTATAATAACACCACAGCTGCTGCAGAACCTCGTCATTGACACATCATCTGCTGCAGAACATCATGCTGCACAACCCAGCTGATGCATAATCTTATAATATACACCTCACCTACTGTAGAACCTTATACACACCTCAGCTGCTGCAGAACTTCGTCATACAGACATCTGCTGCAGAACCTCATAATGCACCTCATCTGCTGCAGAGCCTTATAATGCACACCTCAGCTGCTGCAGAACCTCATTAGACACGCTTCAGTTGCTGCAGAAACTTCTAATATGCATCTCAAATACTGCAGAACCTCATAATACACATCTCAGCTGCTGAAAAACCTCATAATATGCATTTCATCTGCTTTAGAACTTCATAATACACACCTCAGCTGCTGCAGAACCTCATAATACACATCTCAGCTGCTGCTGAACCTCATAATACACATCTCAGTTGCAGCATAACATTTTCATACACTAGTTAGCTGCAGCATAACCTTTTAATTCATACCTCAGCTGCTACAGAACCTCATCATACATACCTTAGTTTCTGCAGAATCTTATTACACACCAAATTTGCTAAAGAACCTCATAATACACATCTCAGCTGCTGCAGAACCTCATCATAGACACATCATCTGCTGCAGAACTTCATGCTGCACAAACAGCTGCTGCAGAACCTTATTCTTCACAACCCAGCTGATGCATATCCTTATAATATACACCTCAGCTGCTGCAGAACCTCATACACGTCAGCTGCTGCAAAACCTCTTACAGATGTCAGCTGCTGCTGAGCCTCATACATACGTCAGCTGCTGCAGAACTTCGTCATACAGACATCAACTGCTGCAGAACCGGAAACACAAATGAGATGCTGATAAACCTTGTTAAACATATCTCATCTGCTGCAGAACCTCATAGTACACCTCCACTGCAGCAGAATGTTATAATAACACCACAGCTGCTGCAGAACCTAGTCATTGACACATGATCTGCTGCAGAACATCATCCTACACATTCCAGCTGATGCATAACCTTATAATATACACCTCAGCTGCTGCAGAACCTCATACAGACGTCAGCTCCTGCGGAACTTCATACACACCTCAGCTGCTGCAGAACTTCGTCATACAGACATCTGCTGCAGAACCTTAAACACAAATAAGATGCTGATTAACCTCATTAAACACATCTCAGCTGCTGCAGAACCTCATAATGCACCTCAACTGCTGCAGAACCTCATTAGACAGGCTTCAGTTGCTGCAGAACCTTCTAATATGCATCTCAGATGTTGCAGAACCTCATAATAGACATGTTAGATGCTGCATAATCTCATAATCGACTTCTCAGCTGCTGCAGAACCTCATAATACACCTCAGCTGCAGTAGAATGTTATAATAGACACCACAGCTGCTGCAGAACCTCATACAGATGTCAGCTGCTGCGGAACCTCATACACATCTCAGCTGCTTTAGAACTTATAATACACATTTCAGCTACTGTTGAACCTCATAATACACATCTTAGCTGCAGCATAACCTTTTAATACACACCTCAGCTGCTGCAGATCTTCGTCATACAGACATCAACTGCTGCAGAACCTTAAACACAAATGAGATGCTGATGAACCTCACTAAACACACCTCATCTGCTGCAGAACCTCATAATGCACCTCAACTGCTGCAGAACCTTATAATGTACACCTCAGCTACAGAACCTTATATACGAATGAGCTGTTGATGGACCTTATTAAACACATCTCAGCTGCTGTAGAACCTCATAATATACCTTCGCTGCAGCAGAATGGTATAATAGACAGCACAGCTGTTGCAGAACCATATAATGCACACCTCAGCTGCTGCAGAACATCAATACACATATTGGCTGCTGCAGAACCTCATCATACAGACCTCAGCTGCAAAACCTTATACACAAATGAGCTGCTGATTAACCTCATTAAACACATCTCAGCTGCTGCAGAACCTCATTATACATGCTTCATTTGCTGCAGAACCTTCTAATATGCATCTCAGATGTTGAAGAACCTCAAACATCTCAGCTGCTGCAGATCCTCATAATAGACATTCCAGATGCTGCAGAACCTCATAACACACCTGCGCTGCAGCAGAGTGTAATAATAGTTACCACAGCTACTGCAGAACCTCATTATACACGCTTCACTTGCTGCAGAACCTTCTAATATGCAACTAAGATGCTGCAGAATCTCATAATCGACTTCTCAGCTGCTGCAGAACCTCATCATAGACACATCTGCTGCAGAACATCATACTGAACAAACAGCTGCTGCAGAACTTCGTCGTACAGACATCAACTGCTGCAGAACCGTAAACACAAATGAGATGCTGATAAACCTTGTTAAACACATCTCATCTGCTGCAGAACCTCATAGTACACCTCCGCTGCAGCAGAATGTTATAATAGACACCACAGCTGCTGCAGAACCTCGTCATTGACACATCATCTGCTGCAGAGCATCATCCTACACATTCCAGCTGATGCATAACCTTGTAATATACACCTCAGCTGCTGTAGAACCTTATACAGACGTCAGCTGCTGCAGAACCTCATACAGACAGCTGCTGCAGAACCTCATAATGCACCTCAACTGCTGCAGAGCCTTATAATGCACACATCAGCTGCTGCAGAACCTCATTAGACACGCTTCAGTTACTGCAGAAACTTCTAATATGCATCTCAAATGCTGCAGAACCTCATAATAGACATCTCGGCTGCTGCAGAACCTCATAATACACATCTCAGCTGCAGCATAACATTTTCATACACTACTTAGCTGCAGCATAACCTTTTAATTCATACCTCAGCTGCTACAGAACCTCATCATACATATCTTAGTTTCTGCAGAATCTTATAATAAACCCCTCAGTTGCTGCAGAACCTCATTACACACCAAATTTGCTGAAGAAACTCATAATACCCATCTCAGCTGCTGCAGAACCTCATCATAGACACATCATCTACTGCAGAACTTCATGCTGCACAAACAGCTGCTGCAGAACCTCATTCTTCACAACCCAGCTGATGCATAACCTCATAATATCCACCTCAGCTGCTGCAGAACCATATATTCCACACCTTAGCTGCTGTAGAACATCAATACACATACTGGCTGCTGTAGAACTTTGTAATACACATCTCATCTGCTGCAGAACCTCATCATACAGACCTCAGCTGCAGAACCTTATACACAAATCAGCTGCTGATTAACCTCATTAAACACATCTCAGCTGCTGCAGAACCTCATAATGCACCTCAACTGCTGCAGAGCCTTATAATGCACCTCAACTGCTGCAGAGCCTTATAATGCACACTTCAGTTGCTGTAGAACCTTCTAATATGCATCTCAGCTGCTGCAGATCCTCATAATAGAAATTTCAGCTGCTGCAGAACCTCATAATACACCAGCGCTGCAGCAGAATGTTATAATAGACACCACAACTGCTGCAGAACCTTATACACACGTCAGCTGCAGCAGCCCTCATACAGATGTCAGCTGCTGCGGAACTTCATGCACACCTCAGCTGCTGCAGAACCTCATTAGACACGATTCAGTTGCTGCAGAACCTTCTAATATGCATCTCAAATGCTGCAGAACCTCATAATAAACATCTCGGCTGCTGAAAACCCTTATATTACACACCTAACTGCTGCAGAACCTCATAATACACACCTCAGCTGCTGAAAAACCTCATAATATGCATCTCAGCTGCTGCTGAACCTCATACTACACATCTTAGCTGCAGCATAACATTTTCATACACTAGTTAGCTGCAGCATAACCTTTTAATTCACACCTCAGCTGCTACAGAACCTCATCATACATACCTTAGTTTCTGCAGAATCTTATAATACACACCTCATCTGCTGCAGATCCTCATTACACACCAAATTTGCTAAAGAACCTCATAATACACGTAGGCTGCTGCAGAACCTCATCATAGATACATCATCTGCTGCAGAACTTCATGCTGCACAAACAGCTGCTGCAGAACCTCATTCTTCACAACCCAGCTGATGCATAACCTTATAATATACACCTCAGCTACTGCAGAACCTTATACACATGTAAGCTGGTGCAGAACCTCATACATACGTCAGCTGCTGCAGAACTTCGTCGTACATACATCAACTGCTGCAGAACCATAAACACAAATGAGATGCTGATAAACCTCGTTAAACACATCTCATCTGCTGCAGAACCTCATAATGCACCTCAATTGCTGCAGAGCCTTATAATGCACACCTCAGCTGCTGCAGAACCTCATTAGACACGCTTCAGCTGCTGCAGAACTTTCTAATGTGAATCTCAAATGCTGCAGAACCTCGTAATAGACATCTCAGCTGCTACAAACCTGATAAAACACACCTAACTGCTGCAGAACCTCATAATACACACCTCAGCTGCTGCAGAACCTCATAATACACATCTCATCTGCTGCAGAACCTCATAGTACACCTCTGCTGCAGCAGAATGTTATAATAGACACCACAGCTGCTGCAGAACCTCGTCATTGACACATCATCTGCTGCAGAACATCATGCTGCACAACCCAGCTGATGCATAACCGTAATATACACCTCAGCTGCTGAAGAACCTCATACAGACGTCAGCTCCTGCGGAACTTCATACACACCTCAGCTGCTGCAGAACCTCGTCATACAGACATCTGCTGCAGAACCTTAAACACAAATGAGATGCTAATGAACCTCATTAAACACATCTGCTGCAGAATCTCATAATGCACACCTCAGCTGCTGCAGAACCTCATTAGACATGCTTCAGTTGCTGCAGAACTTTCTAATGTGCATCTCAAATGCTGCAGAACCTCATAATAGACATCTCGGCTGCTACAAACCTTTATAATACACACCTCAGCTGCTGCAGAACCTCATAATACACACCTCAGCTGCTGCAGAACCTCATAATACACACCTCAGCTGCTGCTGAACCTCATAATACACATCTCAGCTGCAGCATAACATTTTCATACACTAGTTAGCTGCAGCATAACCTTTTAATTCATACCTCAGCTGCTACAGAACCTCATCATACATATCTTAGTTTCTGTAGAATCTTATAATAAACCCTTCAGTTGCTGCAGAACCTCATTACACACCAAATTTGCTGAAGAACCTCATGATACACGTAAGCTGCTGCTGAACCTCATCATAGAGACATCATCTACTGCAGAACTTCATGCTGCACAAACAGCTGCTGCAGAACCTCATTCTTCACAACCCAGCTGATGGATAACCTCATAATATACACCTCAGCTGCTGCAGAACCATATATTCCACACCTTAACTGCTGTAGAGCATCAATACACATATTGGCTGCTGCAGAACTTTGTAATACACACCTCAGCTGCTGCAGAACCTCATCATACAGACCTCAGCTGCAGAACCTTATACACAAATCAGCTGCTGATTAACCTCATTAAACACGTCTCAGCTGCTGCAGAACCTCATAATGCACCTCAACTGCTGCAGAGTCTTATAATGCACCTCAACTGCTGCAGAACCTCATTATACACGCTTCATTTGCTGCAGAACCTTCTAATATGCATCTCAGATGTTGCAGAACCTCATAATAGACATCTTAGATGCTGCAGAACCTCATAATACACCTCAGCTGCAGCAGAATGTTATAATAGACACCACAGCTGCTGCAGAACCTCATCATAGACACATCTGCTGCAGAACATCATGCTGCACAAACAGCTTCTGCAGAACCTTATTCTTCACAACCCAGCTGATGCATATCCTTATAATATACACCTCAGCTGCTGCAGAACCGGAAACACAAATGAGATGCTGATAAACCTTGTTAAACATATCTCATCTGCTGCAGAACCTCATAGTACACCTCCACTGCAGCAGAATGTTATAATAACACCACAGCTGCTGCAGAACCTCGTCATTGACACATCATCTGCTGCAGAACATCATCCTACACATTCCAGCTGATGCATAACCTTATAATATACACCTCAGCTGCTGTAGAACCTTATACACACGTCAGCTGCTGCAGAACCTCATACAGACGTCAGCTGCTGCGGAACTTCACACACACCTCAGCTGCTGCAGAACCTCGTCATACAGACATCTGCTGCAGAACCTTAAACACAAATGAGATGCTAATGAACCTCATTAAACACATCTGCTGCAGAATCTCATAATGCACCTCAACTGCTGCAGAGCCTTATAATGCACACCTCAGCTGCTGCAGAACCTCATTAGACACGCTTCAGTTGCTGCAGAAACTTCTAATATGCATCTCAAATGCTGCAGAACCTCATAATAGACATCTCAGCTGCTACAAACCTTTATAATACACACATAACTGCTGCAGAACCTCATAATACACACCTCAGCTGCTGCAGAACCTCATAATACACATCTCAGCTGCAGTATAACATTTTCAAACACTAATTAGCTGCAGCATAACCTTTTAATTCATACCTCAGCTGCTACAGAACCTCATCATACATATCTTAGTTTCTGCAAAATCTTATAATAAACCCCTCAGTTGCTGCAGAACCTCATTACACACCAAATTAGCTGAAGAACCTCATAATACCCATCTCAGCTGCTGCAGAACCTCATCATAGACACATCATCTACTGCAGAACTTCATGCTGCACAAACAGCTGCTGCAGAACCTCATTCTTTACAACCCAGCTGATGCATAACCTCATAATATCCACCTTAGCTGCTGTAGAACATCAATACACATATTGGCTGCTGCAGAACCTCATCATACACACCTCAGCTGCAGAACCTTATACACAAATCAGCTGCTGAATAACCTCATTAAACACATATCAGCTGCTGCAGAGCCTCATAATGCACCTCAACTGCTGCAGAGCCTTATAATGCACCTCAACTGCTGCAGAGCCTTATAATGCACCCTTCAACTGCTGCAGAACCTCATTTAGAGACGCTTCAGTTGCTGCAGTACCTCATAATACACATCTCAGTTGCAGCATAACATTTTCATACAATAGTTAGCTGCAGCATAACCTTTTAATTCATACCTCAGCTGCTACAGAACCTCATCATACATACCTTAGTTTCTGCAGAATCTTATTACACACCAAATTTGCTAAAGAACCTCATAATACACATCTCAGCTGCTGCAGAACCTCATCATAGACACATCATCTGCTGCAGAACTTCATGCTGCACAAACAGCTGCTGCAGAACCTTATTCTTCACAACCCAGCTGATGCATATCCTTATAATATACACCTCAGCTGCTGCAGAACCTCATACACGTCAGCTGCTGCAAAACCTCTTACAGATGTCAGCTGCTGCTGAGCCTCATACATACGTCAGCTGCTGCAGAACTTCGTCATACAGACATCAACTGCTGCAGAACCGGAAACACAAATGAGATGCTGATAAACCTCGTTAAACATATCTCATCTGCTGCAGAACCTCATAGTACACCTCCACTGCAGCAGAATGTTATAATAACACCACAGCTGCTGCAGAACCTCGTCATTGACACATGATCTGCTGCAGAACATCATCCTACACATTCCAGCTGATGAATAACCTTATAATATACACCTCAGCTGCTGTAGAACCTTATACAGACATCAGCTGCTGCAGAACCTCATACAGACGTCAGCTGCTGCGGAACTTCACACACACCTCAGCTGCTGCAGAACCTCGTCATACAGACATCTGCTGCAGAACCTTAAACACAAATGAGATGCTAATGAACCTCATTAAACACATCTGCTGCAGAATCTCATAATGCACCTCAACTGCTGCAGAGCCTTATAATGCACACCTCAGCTGCTGCAGAACCTCATTAGACACGCTTCAGCTGCTGCAGAACTTTCTAATGTGAATCTCAAATGCTGCAGAACCTCATAATACACATCTCATCTGCTGCAGAACCTCATAGTACACCTCTGCTGCAGCAGAATGTTATAATAGACACCACAGCTGCTGCAGAACCTCGTCATTGACACATCATCTGCTGCAGAACATCATGCTGCACAACCCAGCTGATGCATAACCGTAATATACACCTCAGCTGCTGAAGAACCTCATACAGACGTCAGCTCCTGCGGAACTTCATACACACCTCAGCTGCTGCAGAACCTCGTCATACAGACATCTGCTGCAGAACCTTAAACACAAATGAGATGCTAATGAACCTCATTAAACACATCTGCTGCAGAATCTCATAATGCACCTCAACTGCTGCAGAGCCTTATAATGCACACCTCAGCTGCTGCAGAACCTCATTAGACACGCTTCAGCTGCTGCAGAACTTTCTAATGTGCATCTCAAATGCTGCAGAACCTCATAATAGACATCTCGGCTGCTACAAACCTTTATAATACACACCTCAGCTGCTGCAGAACCTCATAATACACACCTCAGCTGCTGCAGAACCTCATAATACACACCTCAGCTGCTGCTGAACCTCATAATACACATCTCAGCTGCAGCATAACATTTTCATACACTAGTTAGCTGCAGCATAACCTTTTAATTCATACCTCAGCTGCTACAGAACCTCATCATACATACCTTAGTTTCTGCAGAATCTTATTACACACCAAATTTGCTGCAGAACCTCATCATAGACACATCATCTGCTGCAGAACTTCATGCTGCACAAACAGCTGCTGCAGAACCTTATTCTTCACAACCCAGCTGATGCATATCCTTATAATATACACCTCAGCTGCTGCAGAACCTCATACACGTCAGCTGCTGCAAAACCTCTTACAGATGTCAGCTGCTGCTGAGCCTCATACATACGTCAGCTGCTGCAGAACTTCGTCATACAGACATCAACTGCTGCAGAACCGGAAACACAAATGAGATGCTGATAAACCTTGTTAAACATATCTCATCTGCTGCAGAACCTCATAGTACACCTCCACTGCAGCAGAATGTTATAATAACACCACAGCTGCTGCAGAACCTCGTCATTGACACATGATCTGCTGCAGAACATCATCCTACACATTCCAGCTGATGCATAACCTTATAATATACACCTCAGCTGCTGTAGAACCTTATACAGACATCAGCTGCTGCAGAACCTCATACAGACGTCAGCTGCTGCGGAACTTCACACACACCTCAGCTGCTGCAGAACCTCGTCATACAGACATCTGCTGCAGAACCTTATACACAAATCAGCTGCTGATTAACCTCATTAAACACACTTCAGCTGCGGCAGAACCTCATTACACACGCTTCAGTTGCTGCAGAACCTTCTAATATGCATCTCAGCTGCTGCAGATCCTCATAATAGACATTTCAGATGCTGCAGAACCTCATAATACACCAGCGCTGCAGCAGAATGTTATAATAGACACCACAACTGCTGCAGAACCTTATACACACGTCAGCTGCAGCAGAACCTCATACAGATGTCAGCTGCTGCGGAACTTCATGCACACCTCAGCTGCTGCAGAACCTCATTAGACACGATTCAGTTGCTGCAGAACCTTCTAATATGCATCTCAAATGCTGCAGAACCTCATAATAAACATCTCGGCTGCTGCTGAACCTCATAATACACACCTCAGCTGCTGCAGAACCTCATAATACACACCTCAGTTGCAGCATAACATTTTCATACACTACTTAGCTGCAGCATAACCTTTTAATTCATACCTCAGCTGCTACAGAACCTCATCATACATATCTTAGTTTCTGCAGAATCTTATAATAAACCCTTCAGTTGCTGCAGAACCTCATTACACACCAAATTTGCTGAAGAACCTCATAATACACATCTCAGCTGCTGCAGAACCTCATCATAGAGACATCATCTAATGCAGAACCTCATGGCACAAACAGCTGCTGCAGAAACTCATCCTACACAACCCAGCTGATGTATTACTTTATAATCTACACCTAAGCTGCTGCGGAACCTCATACAGACATCAGCTGCTGCGGAACCTCATCATAGACACATCATCTGCTGCAGAACCTCATGCTGCACAAACAGCTGCTGCAGAAACTCATTTTACACAACCCAGCTGATGTATTACTTTATAATCTACACCTAAGCTGCTGCGGAACCTCATACAGACATCAACTGCTGTAGAACCTTAAACACAAATGAGATGCTGATGAACCTCGTTAAACACATCTCAGCTGCTGCAGAACCTCATAATGCACCTCAACTGCTGAAGAGCCTTATAATGCATACCTCAGCTGCTGCAGAACCTCATTAGATAGGCTTCAGTTGCTGCAGAACCTTCTAATATGCATGTCAGATGCTGCAGTACCTCATAATAGAAATCTCAGCTTCTGCAGAAGCTCATCATACACACCTGTGCTGAATGTTATAATAGACACCATAGCTGCTGCAGAACCTCATCATAGACACATCATCTGCTGCAGAACTTCATGCTGCAGCACAAACAGCTGCTGCAGAATCTCATTCTTCACAACCCAGCTTATAATCTTATAATACACACCTCAGCTGCTGCAGAATCTCATCATACAGACCTCAGCTGCAGAAACTTATACACGAATGAGCTGCTGATGAACCTCATTAAACACATCTCAGCTGCTGCAGAACTTCATAATACACCTCAGCTGTGGCAGAATGTTATAATAGACATCACAGCTACTGCAGAATCTCTACATAGACACATCATCTGCTGCAGAACCTTATGCTGGCCAAACAGCTGCTGCAGAACCTCATTCTTCACAAACCAACTGATGCATAACCTTATACTATACACCTCAGCTGCTGCAGAACCTCATACACGTCAGCTGCTGCAAAACCTCTTACAGATGTCAGCTGCTGCTGAGCCTCATACATACATCAGCTGCTGCAGAACTTCGTCGTACAGACATCAACTGCTGCAGAACCGTAAACACAAATGAGATGCTGATAAACCTTGTTAAACACATCTCATCTGCTGCAGAACCTCATATTATAACATTCTGCTGCAGCGGAGGTGTATTATGAGGTTCTGCAGCAGCTGAGAAGTCGATTATGAGATTATGCAGCATCTAACATGTCTATTATGAGGTTCTGCAACATCTGAGATGCATATTAGAAGGTTCTGCAGCAACTGAAGCCTGTCTAATGAGGTTCTGCAGCAGTTGAGGTGCATTATGAGGTTCTGCAGCAGCTGAGATGTGTTTAATGAGGTTAATCAGCATCTTATTTGTGTTTAAGGTTCTGCAGCAGATGTCTGTATGACGAAGTTCTGCAGCAGCTGAGGTGTGTATGAAGTTCCGCAGGAGCTGACGTCTGTATAAGGTTCTTCAGCAGCTGAGGTGTGTATAAGGCTCTACAGCAGCTGAGGTATATATTACAAGGTTATGCATCAGCTGGGTTGTGCAGCATGATATTCTGCAGCAGATGATGTGTCAATGACGAGGTTCTGCAGCAGCTGTGGTGTTATTATAACATTCTGCTGCAGCGGAGGTGTACTAACACCACAGCTGCTGCAGAACCTCGTCATTGACACATCATCTGCTGCAGAATATCATGCTGCACAACCCAGCTGATGCATAACCTTGTAATATATACCTCAGCTGCTGTAGAGCCTTATACACACCTCAGCTGCTGAAGAACCTTATACAGACGTCAGCTCCTGCGGAACTTCATACACACCTCAGCTGCTGCAGAACTTCGTCATACAGACATCTGCTGCAGAACCTTAAACACAAATAAGATGCTGATTAACCTCATTAAACACATCTCAGCTGCTGCAGAACCTCATAATGCACCTCAACTGCTGCAGAACCTCATTAGACAGGCTTCAGTTGCTGCAGAACCTTCTAATATGCATCTCAGATGTTGCAGAACCTCATAATAGACATGTTAGATGCTGCATAATCTCATAATTGACTTCTCAGCTGCTGCAGAACCTCATAATACACCTCAGCTGCAGTAGAATGTTATAATAGACACCACAGCTGCTGCAGAACCTCATACAGATGTCAGCTGCTGCGGAACCTCATACACATCTCAGCTGCTTTAGAACTTATAATACACATTTCAGCTACTGTTGAACCTCATAATACACATCTTAGCTGCAGCATAACCTTTTAATACACACCTCAGCTGCTGCAGATCTTCGTCATACAGACATCAACTGCTGCAGAACCTTAAACACAAATGAGATGCTGATGAACCTCACTAAACACACCTCATCTGCTGCAGAACCTCATAATGCACCTCAACTGCTGCAGAACCTTATAATGTACACCTCAGCTACAGAACCTTATATACGAATGAGCTGTTGATGGACCTTATTAAACACATCTCAGCTGCTGTAGAACCTCATAATATACCTTCGCTGCAGCAGAATGGTATAATAGACAGCACAGCTGTTGCAGAACCATATAATGCACACCTCAGCTGCTGCAGAACATCAATACATATATTGGCTGCTGCAGAACCTCATCATACAGACCTCAGCTGCAAAACCTTATACACAAATGAGCTGCTGATTAACCTCATTAAACACATCTCAGCTGCTGCAGAACCTCATAATGCACCTCAACTGCTGCAGAGCCTTATAACACACACGTCAGCTGCTGCAGAACATCATTATACATGCTTCATTTGCTGCAGAACCTTCTAATATGCATCTCAGATGTTGAAGAACCTCAAACATCTCAGCTGCTGCAGATCCTCATAATAGACATTCCAGATGCTGCAGAACCTCATAACACACCTGCGCTGCAGCAGAGTGTAATAATAGTTACCACAGCTACTGCAGAACCTCATTATACACGCTTCACTTGCTGCAGAACCTTCTAATATGCATCTAAGATGCTGCAGAATCTCATAATCGACTTCTCAGCTGCTGCAGAACCTCATAATACACCTCAGCTGCAGCAGAATGTTATAGTAGACATCACAGCTGCTGCAGAACCTCATCATAGACACATCTGCTGCAGAACATCATACTGAACAAACAGCTGCTGCAGAACTACGTCGTACAGACATCAACTGCTGCAGAACCGTAAACTCAAATGAGATGCTGATGAACCTCATTTAACACATCTCATCTGCTGCAGAACCTCATAGTACACCTCCGCTGCAGCAGAATGTTATAATAGACACCACAGCTGCTGCAGAACCTCGTCATTGACACATCATCTGCTGCAGAGCATCATCCTACACATTCCAGCTGATGCATAACCTTGTAATATACACCTCAGCTGCTGTAGAACCTTATACAGACGTCAGCTGCTGCAGAACCTCATACAGACGTCAGCTGCTGCAGAACCTCATAATGCACCTCAACTGCTGCAGAGCCTTATAATGCACACCTCAGCTGCTGCAGAACCTCATTAGACACGCTTCAGTTGCTGCAGAAACTTCTAATATGCATCTCAAATGCTGCAGAACCTCATAATAGACATCTCGGCTGCTGCAGAACCTCATAATACACATCTCAGCTGCAGCATAACATTTTCATACACTACTTAGCTGCAGCATAACCTTTTAATTCATACCTCAGCTGCTACAGAACCTCATCATACATATCTTAGTTTCTGCAGAATCTTATAATAAACCCCTCAGTTGCTGCAGAACCTCATTACACACCAAATTTGCTGAAGAACCTCATAATACCCATCTCAGCTGCTGCAGAACCTCATCATAGATACATCATCTGCTGCAGAACTTCATGCTGCACAAACAGCTGCTGCAGAACCTCATTCTTCACAACCCAGCTGATGCATAACCTCATAATATCCACCTCAGCTGCTGCAGAACCATATATTCCACACCTTAGCTGCTGTAGAGCATCAATACACATATTGGCTGCTGCAGAACTTTGTAATACACACCTCAGCTGCTGCAGAACCTCATCATACAGACCTCAGCTGCAGAACCTTATACACAAATCAGCTGCTGATTAACCTCATTAAACACGTCTCAGCTGCTGCAGAACCTCATAATGCACCTCAACTGCTGCAGAGTCTTATAATGCACCTCAACTGCTGCAGAACCTCATTATACACGCTTCATTTGCTGCAGAACCTTCTAATATGCATCTCAGATGTTGCAGAACCTCATAATAGACATCTTAGATGCTGCAGAACCTCATAATACACCTCAGCTGCAGCAGAATGTTATAATAGACACCACAGCTGCTGCAGAACCTCATCATAGACACATCTGCTGCAGAACATCATACTGCACAAACAGCTTCTGCAGAACCTTATTCTTCACAACCCAGCTGATGCATATCCTTATAATATACACCTCAGCTGCTGCAGAACCGGAAACACAAATGAGATGCTGATAAACCTTGTTAAACATATCTCATCTGCTGCAGAACCTCATAGTACACCTCCACTGCAGCAGAATGTTATAATAACACCACAGCTGCTGCAGAACCTTGTCATTGACACATCATCTGCTGCAGAACATCATCCTACACATTCCAGCTGATGCATAACCTTATAATATACACCTCAGCTGCTGTAGAACCTTATACACACGTCAGCTGCTGCAGAACCTCATACAGACGTCAGCTGCTGCGGAACTTCACACACACCTCAGCTGCTGCAGAACCTCGTCATACAGACATCTGCTGCAGAACCTTAAACACAAATGAGATGCTAATGAACCTCATTAAACACATCTGCTGCAGAATCTCATAATGCACCTCAACCTTATAATGCACACCTCAGCTGCTGCAGAACCTCATTAGACACGCTTCAGTTGCTGCAGAAACTTCTAATATGCATCTCAAATGCTGCATAACCTCATAATAGACATCTCAGCTGCTACAAACCTTTATAATACACACATAACGGCTGCAGAACCTCATAATACACACCTCAGCTGCTGCAGAACCTCATAATACACATCTCAGCTGCAGCATAACATTTTCAAACACTAATTAGCTGCAGCATAACCTTTTAATTCATACCTCAGCTGCTACAGAACCTCATCATACATATCTTAGTTTCTGCAGAATCTTATAATAAACCCCTCAGTTGCTGCAGAACCTCATTACACACCAAATTAGCTGAAGAACCTCATAATACCCATCTCAGCTGCTGCAGAACCTCATCATAGACACATCATCTACTGCAGAACTTCATGCTGCACAAACAGCTGCTGCAGAATCTCATTCTTCACAACCCAGCTGATGCATAACCTCATAATATCCACCTTAGCTGCTGTAGAACATCAATACACATATTGGCTGCTGCAGAACCTCATCATACACACCTCAGCTGCAGAACCTTATACACAAATCAGCTGCTGAATAACCTCATTAAACACATTTCAGCTGCTGCAGAGCCTCATAATGCACCTCAACTGCTGCAGAGCCTTATAATGCACCCTTCAACTGCTGCAGAACCTCATTTAGAGACGCTTCAGTTGCTGCAGTACCTCATAATACACACCTTAGGCTAGTTTCACACTTGCGCTATTTTGACGCAAACGGAACCCGTCAGTAATGTAGTACAGTTCATTTATTTACAGTGGAAGCGCGTTACTATGGCGCGTGTGTGTCATGCAGTACCCGCTTGTGTCCACACGATGTCGCGCTTCCACTATAAATAAATGAACTGTACTACATTACTGACGGGTTCCGTTTGCATCAAAATAGCGCAAGTGTGAGTGGGTCCTAATATGCATCTCAGCTGCTGCAGAACCTCATAATACACCAGCGCTTCAGCAGAATGTTATAATAGACACCACAACTGCTGCAGAACCTTATACACACGTCAGCTGCAGCAGAACCTCATACAAAGGTCAGCTGCTGCGGAACTTCATGCACACCTCAGCTGCTGCAGAACCTCATTAGACACGATTCAGTTGCTGCAGAACCTTCTAATATGCATCTCAAATGCTGCAGAACCTCATAATAAACCTCTCGGCTGCTGAAAACCCTTATATTACACACCTAACTGCTGCAGAACCTCATAATACACACCTCAGCTGCTGCAGAACCTCATAAAACACACCTCAGCTGCTGCTGAACCTTATAATATGCATCTCAGCTGCTGCTGAACCTCATACTACACATTTTAGCTGCAGCATAACATTTTCATACACTAGTTAGCTGCAACATAACACTTTAATTCGTACCTCAGCTGCTACAGAACCTCATCATACATACCTTAGTTTCTGCAGAACCTCATAATACACACCTCAGCTGCTGCAGAACCTCATTACATACCAAATTTGCTAAAGAACCTCATAATACACGTAAGCTGCTGCAGAACCTCATCATAGACACATCATCTGCTGCAGAACTTCATGCTGCACAAACAGCTGCTGCAGAACCTCATTCTTCACAACCCAGCTGATGCATAACCTTATAATATACACCTCAGCTGCTGCAGAACCTTATACACATGTAAGCTTTTGCAGAACCTCATACAGATGTCAGCTGCTGCTGAGCCTCATACATACGTCAGCTGCTGCAGAACTTCGTCGTACAGACATCAACTGCTGCAGAACCGTAAACACAAATGAGATGCTGATAAACCTCGTTAAACACATCTGCTGCAGAACCTCATAGTACACCTCCGCTGCAGCAGAATGTTATAATAACACCACAGCTGCTGCAGAACCTCATAATACACATCTCAGCTGCTGCTGAACCTCATAATACACATCTCAGCTGCAGCATAACAGTTTCATACACTACTTAGCTGCAGCATAACCTTTTAATTCACACCTCAGCTGCTACAGAACCTCATCATACATACCTTAGTTTCTGCAGAATCTTATAATACACACCTCAGCTGCTGCAGAACCTCATTACACACTAAAATTTGCTGATGAACCTCATAATACACATCTCAGCTGCTGCAGAACCTCATCATAGACACATCATCTACTGCAGAACTTCATGCTGCACAAACAGCTGCTGCAGAACCTCATTCTTCACAACCCAGCTGATGCATAACCTCATAATATACACCTCAGCTGCTGCAGAACCTTATACACATGTAAGCTGCTGTAGAACCTCATACACGTCAGCTGCTGCAAAACCTCATACAGATGTCAGCTGCTGCAGACATTCATCGTACAGACATCAACTGCTGCAGAACCGTAAACACAAATGAGATGCTGATGAACCTCATTTAACACATCTCATCTGCTGCAGAACCTCATAGTACACCTCCGCTGCAGCAGAATGTTATAATAGACACCACAGCTGCTGCAGAACCTCGTCATTGACACATCATCTGCTGCAGAACATCATCCTACACATTCCAGCTGATGCATAACCTTATAATATACACCTCAGCTGCTGAAGAACCTCATACAGACGTCAGCTGCTGCAGAACTTCACACACACCTCAGCTGCTGCAGAACCTCGTCATACAGACATCTGCTGCAGAACCTTAAACACAAATGAGATGCTAATGAACCTCGTTAAACACATCTGCTGCAGAACCTCATAATGCACCTTAACTGCTGCAGAGCCTTATAATGCACACCTCAGCTGCTGCAGAACCTCATTAGATACGCTTCAGTTGCTGCAGAACTTTTTAACGTGACTCTCAAATGCTGCAGAACCTCATAATACACACCTCAGGTGCTGGAGAACCTCATAATACACACACCTCAGCTGCTGCAGAACCTCATAATACACATCTCAGCTGCAGTATAACATTTTCATACACTAGTTAGCTGCAGCATAACCTTTTAATTCATACCTCAGCTGCTACAGAACCTCATCATACATACCTTAGTTTCTGCAGAATCTTATAATAAACCCCTCAGTTGCTGCAGAACCTCATTACACACCACATTTGCTGAAGAACCTCATAATCCATCTCAGCTGCTGCAGAACCTCATCATAGACACATCATCTACTGCAGAACTTCATGCTGCACAAACAGCTGCTGCAGAACCTCATTCTTCACAACTAAGCTGATGCATAACCTCATAATATACACCTCAGCTGCTGCAGAACCTCTTTACACACCACATCAGCTGAAGAACCTCATAATATACACCTCAGCTGCTGCAGAACCATATATTCCTCACCTTAGCTGCTGTAGAACATCAATACACATAGTGGCTGCTGCAGAACTTTGTAATACACACCTCAGCTGCTGCAGAACCTCATCATACAGACCTCAGCTGCAGAATTATATAAAAAAATCAGCTGCTGATTAACCTCATTAAACACATCTCAGCTGCTGCAGAACCTCTTAATGCACCTCAACTGCTGCAGAGCCTTATAATGCACACTTCAGCTGCTGCAGATCCTCATAATACACCTGCGCTGCAGCAGAATGTAATAATAGTTAGCAAAGCTATTGCAGAACCTCATTATACACGCTTCATTTGCTGCAGAACCTTCTAATATGCATCTAAGATGCTGCAGAACCTCATAATCGACTTCTCAGCTGCTGCAGAACCTCATAATACACCTCAGCTGCAGCAGAATGTTATAATAGACACCACAGCTGCTGCAGAACCTCATCATAGACACATCTGCTGCAGAACATCATGCTGCACAAACAGCTTCTGCAGAACCTTATTCTTCACAACCCAGCTGATGCATATCCTTATAATATACACCTCAGCTGCTGCAGAACCTCATTCTTCACAACCCAGCTGATGCATAGCCTTATAATATACCTCAGCTGCTGCAGAACCTTATACACATGTAAGCTGCTGCAGAACCTCACAATACACAATGTCAACTGCTGCAGAATCTCATACACGTCAGCTGCTGCAAAACCTCATACAGATGTCAGCTGCTGCGGAACCTCATTAAACATCTCAGCTGCTGCAGAACCTCTACGTAGACACATCATCTGCTGCAGAACCTTATGCTGGCCAAACAGCTGCACAGAACCTCATTCTTCACAACCCTGCTGATGCATAACCTTATAATATACACCTCAGCTGCTGCAGAACCTTATCCTACACAACCCAGCTGATGGATTACTTTATAATATACACCTTAGCTGCTGCAAAACCTCATACAGACGTCAGCTGCTGCGGAACCTCATACAGACGTCAGCTGCTGCGGAACTTCATACACACGTCAGCTGCTGTAGAACTTTGTCATACAGACATCAACTGCTGCAGAACCTTAAACACAACTGAAATGCTGATGAACCTCGTTAAACATATCTCTTCTGCTACAGAACCTCATAATGCACCTCAACTGCTGCAAAGCCTTATAATGCACACCTCAGCTGCTGCAGAACCTCATTAGACACGCTTCAGTTGCTGCAGAATCTTCTAATATGCATGTCAGATGCTGCAGAACCTCATAATAGACATCTCAGCTGCTGCAGAACCTCATCATAGACACATCATCTGCTGCAGAACTTCATGCTGCAACACAAACAGCTGCTGCAGAACCTCATTCTTCACAACCCAGCTTATAACCTTATAGTATACACGTCAGCTGCTGCAGAACCTTAATCACATGTCAGCTGCTGCGGGACCTTATAATACACACCTCAGCTGCTGCAGAACCTCATCATACAGACCTCAGCTGCAGAACCTTATACACGAATGAGCTGCTGATGAACCTCATTAAAACACATCTCAGCTGCGGCAGAACCTTATGCTGGCCAAACAGCTGCTGCAGAACCTCATTCTTCACAACCCAGCTGATGCATAACCTTATAATATACACCTCAGCTGCTGCGAAACCTCATACAGACGTCAGCTGCTGAAGAACTTCGTCATACAGACATCAACTGTTGCAGACCCGTAAACACAAATGAGATGCTGATGAACCTTGTTAAACACATCTCATCTACTGAAAAACCTCATAGTACACCTCCGCTGCAGTACGTTATAATGCACACGTCAGCTGCTGCAGAATCTCATAATACACGCCTCAGATGCTGAAGAACCTCATAATATGCATCTCAGCTGCTTTAGAACCAGATAATACACATCTCAGCTGCTGCTGAACCTCATAATACATACCTCAGCTGCTACATAACCTTTTCATACACTACTTAGGTGCAGCATAACCTTTTAATTCATACCTCAGCTGCTGCAGAACCTCATCATACATATCTCAGTTGCTGCAGAACCTCATTACACACCGCATCTGCTGAAGAACCTCATAATACACATATTGGCTGCTGCAGAACCTTGTAATACACACCTCAGCTGCTGCAGAACGTCATCATATAGACCTCAGCTGCAGAACCTTATACACGAATGAGCTGCTGATGAACCTCATTAAACACATCTCAGCTGCTGCAGAACTTCATAATACACCTCAGCTGCTGCAGAACTTCATAATACACCTCAGCTGCGGCAGAATGTTATAATAGACATCACAGCTGCTGCAGAACCTCATAATACACATCTGAGCTGCTGCATAATCTCTTAGTTTACCTCATCTGCTGCTAATGATGCATTACAGAATGGCTTTCATACCTGTACCATACTAAATCATACCTGTACTAATTATACCTATGCTAACTCACTGCTTGTGATGTGCAGACAGCAGTGATGCCATGTAATATGAGTAGAGATCAGTGGACCTGAACTATAAACTTCGGTGTTCATGACCATTGAGGAAGGATTCTCCAGTCGTGCTGTATGTGTGTTACCCACCAATACCATCTGTAAATAATACACGAACTGCATGTGACTTGGTTTAAAATTGGCCACAGCAGCCTTTATTACCTATTATTTACATACTAACACAAGGGGGCGCCGTCCAACGGGCGACCCCAACAAATAACAATAGGTAACACAGTAACCAATACAGTAAATATACAACCCTGAGTAGGCCCAGTCCAGGAACCACTTCTCACCCCAGTATCCCTGGCCGCAACACACCGACCCAGAGATGAGGTATTAATCACCTACGGATTAACCCTCCAACTTTGCAGAACCCCGTGCCTGCAACATCCCGGAACCTGGAGCCACCATACCAAGATGGTGTCTCTCTGTCCAGTTACCATTGCCTTCAACCGCCTCTGGACCAGACCTACCCCCCGCTGCTGTGACAAAGAAACAACCCAGACAAAATTCCCCTCGGTATTAAACACAAGGGAGGGTGGGCGGGGATCGTTCCATATCCGGAAGTCAAGAGAGAGGGGGTAAGTCAAAGTCCTTTACTTACACCCCTCAACTGTCCCACCTCTTCCTCCAGGGAACTCCTCCTACCCACCAATCCCTCTATTCTGCCTTATAAACAAACCATTCCTGTTTCCATTAACCCCATCACTCCTTCCCTTCCCTCTAGTCATGTCGCCCCTCCACCCTATGGGTTCCATGGCTTTCTTGACCATTGAGGAAGGATTCTCCAGTCGTGCTGTATGTGTGTTACCCACCAATACCATCTGTAAATAATACACGAACTGCATGTGACTTGGTTTAAAATTGGCCACAGCAGCCTTTATTACCTATTATTTACATACTAACACAAGGGGGCGCCGTCCAACGGGCGACCCCAACAAATAACAATAGGTAACACAGTAACCAATACAGTAAATATACAACCCTGAGTAGGCCCAGTCCAGGAACCACTTCTCACCCCAGTATCCCTGGCCGCAACACACCGACCCAGAGATGAGGTATTAATCACCTACGGATTAACCCTCCAACTTTGCAGAACCCCGTGCCTGCAACATCCCGGAACCTGGAGCCACCATACCAAGATGGTGTCTCTCTGTCCAGTTACCATTGCCTTCAACCGCCTCTGGACCAGACCTACCCCCCGCCACAGGACAGGGCACGTGACTCCTTACGTGGCCTGGACCCGCCACACACCAAAAGCTTGTACCACACCTCCACGCAATCCCAGCGTCCACAAACAGCACCAAGAACGTTAAGATGCACCCCCATCGCATCACCAAAACCACCAGTTCAGCGCCACCAACTTTAGGCGCCGCCCCCCAATAAAGGCTCGATTGATACTGCCTACCGCACAAGCCACACGCCATTCCAAACCGGTCACACTATCAAAAACTACCCCACGATTAAGCCCGGGTATGTCTTCCACAATGCAACAAACCAACAAATTTTTTTTTTTTTTTTTTTTTTTTAAAACATTCATAAATAACTTCTCGAGATACCTAATCGCTGCCTCCCACTCACTGGACCAGTACCATCGACCCGTCCAGACCCCACTGGCAAAATTTGGGCGAGCCTCAGACCGTCGAGGCCCCGAGAACCAACGAATGCCCAAATATCCAAATGAGGCACACCCTCACCACAAAACCCAGAGGTTATAAACCCACAGATAACCCCAACCTGTTACGCCAACCCATTCCACTCCCAAAAGACTCAAACGCCCCCATTGGCCTTAACCCGATAACAACTGAGGCCAACGTAACACCGAAACAAGAGGACTCCCACCTCCCAATACTTCTCACCACCCCTTTTCTGAGCCCACCGAGGGGCCTCCGTGGAAGCCCAATCCAGAAGGAAGACGACCCGTAGTATTCCGGGCGCCCACCCCCGCCACCTGCAATCCAGTCTGCAGCGCTGCCACAAAATGGTACCTTAACAAACGCGACACAATAATGATCCTGGGCGTCCTCACAACATAAATTCCGCACCCGGGACCGCGTATAACAACACCAACCTTCACCACCCGCCTAATCTGATTCGGTGAGCGACAAAGCCGGCGCTCAACCCACTGCACCACCTCGGACACATCCTCCAACATCCAACCTCCGCTCCTAACCGTAGATGGGCTGACCAACCCCACAATCTCAAAGCCTCCCAAAAGGCTAACACAAACCGTTTTGGACAAGGGAAACAAAACCTGCTCGTGCTCAGATGAACATAGCCACCACAAATCACTCACCAAACGCTTCCACAAAACAACGGAGACGAACCCTTGTATCCCGCTGCCTCACACCCTTACGACCAAACCCTTCAAGGCCTGCCGCGCACTAAGATCCTGCGAAAACATCTCTCCACATCTAATCCTCAACAAGACAGCCACAGCCGCCACCCTCTGCTCCACTGCTGACGCCGGCCTAGCAGCCTGAAAACCGTTAATCACCACTGCCAACACCCCCACCAAATACTCCACCGGGCCTTCCTCACACATTGTCCCAAACAACGTTATCCGCGCCACCCACACTTCTGGATATCAGCCCCAAATAACCTCAGTCACTGGGCACCGAGCCGCTCCCCAACACAGCCACACCAGACTCCACAAGCCCTCAGGACACACCGTGCCCACCTCGTCTGTTACGCGGCCTCAACTCCCGAGACCTGCAGAACTGGAAGGAAACAAAGCAGCTGCTATTCCCTTGGCGAACCCCAGTACTGGTTGCGCCACGCATACCATTTTTTTTTTTTTTTTTTTCTTTTTTAAACGCATACAATTGCGAAACCAACTGTCGCAAGTACGCCACCCTTGGCCCCAGGATTAGCAAACCAACTATTAATCGAATTCTCCACCAACTGATAGTCAGAATGACAGCACACCTTCCTCTTGGAAAAACTGCCAACCTCCCCAACCCGACTACTACCACCGATTGGAAGCGCTACCCCACAATGCCCAACCAGAAAACCAACTGGACCCGCTGCATCCGAGTACCGCAGCTACGTTCCATCAGGCACTACCTTACCCAGCCACAATCCGCGGCCACTAAATCGCCGTAAGAAAAAACCTCCTACACCATCAGATCGTCATTGATCTCCTTCGTGACCACACACAAATGATCCGATGGCTGCACCCTTGGCGCAGCCATCGCCAGCCGTCCAGCAGACACGCCCCCCAGCGGCGTAACTCTGCACCCGTGGTTCGACCGCCCCTGCAAAGACTGCACCGCCTGAAACCGCACCGTCTTAGCTGACCTAACTGCCTCTATCGCAGCCCATAGGACCACACCATTACCCACGAATCCTACCTCTCTGACCATAACATCAAACTTTATCCCCCACAAACTGTATCACTGGCGTTGGACCCTCAGTCTTCGCCTGCGCCAACAGGCCCAAAAGAGTATCCACCACCATCTGCAATGAAACAAACAACCTCAACGAATCATCAACCCGCCAACCCGATGTAAAGAGAATGAACCTATAATGAATAAGAGGTGTAAGCTGGGACACACCACGCACAAACCACTCCACAAAGAAATAACCGCCCCCAACGGAACATAAAATGGGACAAAACCCATTAGCCCCCACCGATCAGCATAATAATAACTCCCCTCCCCACCGCAGCACCAGAACTGCTAGCTAGCAGGGTGGACCAGTAACAACCTAAATGCCGCCTCCAAATCCACCTTTGCCATCAATGCTCCACGGCTCACCGCCTTTACCAAATCCCACCCTCTGTCCAACGACACATAATAAACCGCCGACAATTCTGGAGCCAAGCAGGCATACACCGATGACTCCTCCAGATAAGATACGTTTTGAACAAGCCGAAATATATACATCTATATACAGCTCATTTCCGGCACTACCCACCAACAGAGAAACCCAATCATGACAAGGAGGGCCCCGAATGGCCCACCCATCCTGCCCAAAGCCACGTCCTGACCCCTCTTTCCACTGACAACCACCAGGTGTCCCCTCGCCCAGCACAAACTTCCAATAAGGAGGCAAAGATCCACCAATATAAATAGAAAGACGCAGAATTACTATGTTCCTTACCACAACCCAACACGTATGCTTAAGACAACCGTCCGCGCCAAATCTGCACCACCCATCATTCTATTCCCCCCAAAAAACCCTCATCGACCGTGTCGCCGGGGTTCCACGCCCCGAACAGCCAACTACCCCCCAAAAGGGGGGGGGCTGACTAGGAGCCGCCATCCACTGCAGCCATAAGGATGTGCCCGTATGCTCCTACCGCATACTGGCACGCAACACCTTCCCTTGCTGAAATTACACGGCGTACTGAAGCCAGACTAAACCGCCATATGACCTAAACAAGCCACCCCAAATGGATCCATATAACCGAACCATGCCGAACCAATTACCCAATTCCTTCCCCCGATACCCTTGCCAAAAACGCAAATGCCCGCAGCCACGTTGCAAATGTACGAGGGGTGAGCCTCCACCGGCGCTCCCCTCCCTCTACTTATCCTTCCTGGAATCACTTGGCTTAACCTAATCCAGGTGAAACTGTTCCAGGGGGAGCAGCGAAACTATTGCTACACGTTCCCCCATTCAAATCTTATCCCTCACATCCTCCAGCAAGTGAGCCCCCCCCCAGCGGGCCTTTGAAGCACCCATAACTCTCACACTTGACCACTGTCAGCCCAATGCACCACCTCATCCCCCTCTTCGCTCCTCACCACTCACTCTGTCACAGCCCTTGCCGCCTCTGCCCGAAAATGCTCCCCTGCCGCCTCATGCGCCCTCACTCTGCCTGCCGCACCTGCGCCTATTACCCACCGTTCCCGTCCATGCCGCCGGCGGTGCATGCGCACTCTCCACAACCGTATACACCACTGCAGTAAACCCCATACCTTGTCAAAACACAAACCCACTTGGCGCTGCCGTGTCCGCAGCCGCCCCCCCCACCAACTGCGCCCCAACCCTGCCGAATCCACGGCCGTCTCACCCGACCGCGACCCGGCGTATCCCGGAATAAAAGTCACGCCATCCAGACGTCTGATTCTTCCGTCGCTGCTTCCTCCTCCTCCTCGCTGGAGCCGACCGCCTCTGGCTCATGTAATGCAGACGCCGCCGAAGCGCTGCCACCACCACGGCCGTCCTCCTGGTACGCCGCGTGGGCACCATCCTCCAAGCTCCATCTTCTGTCCCGCGGCGACAACCCCGGAAACCATCCTGACCCACGGGCTGCCACCGCGGGCCTCATCTTCTGGCCCGACCCCCCCTGCTGCCTGCAAGGACAGGGGGTACCTGTGGCCCGACCTGCTGCCAGCAGACTCCCATCCAGAGCCGCCAGCCTCCTGCCCACCTGGGCCCAGAAGGCATCCGTCCGCCGGGTCCTCGCCCCCCTGGGGGAGACCGCCGCTGCCGGGAGCTGCACGCCTGCTCTGGGTGACCAGGCGGGGACCGCAGGGTCCCCGCCGTCACCCCCACGTACCGACGCCTCCCGGGCATCCGTCGCACCAGGCTCGCCTGCCCTGGTGCCGGACCCCTTGCTGGCTGCAGCCCCCCGGCCACCCCCCCTCCACCCACGGGGGAAGGGGGGTAACGCTGGCCTCCGTCCTCGCCGGGCGCTCTCCTGGCCAGGAGCCGCCGCATCCAGCCCTCCTGGGCCCCATGAAAGCCTCTGTCCGCTGGGCCCTCCCCCTCCTGGGGGAGACCGCCGCGGCCGGGAGCTGCAACCTGATCTGGGTGACCAAGCAGAAACCGCAGGGCCCCTGCCGTCACCCCCACTCACCGACGCCTCCTGGGCACCCGTCGCCCCAGGCCCGCCTGCCCTGGTGCCGGACCCACCACTGGCTGCAGCTCCGCGGCCCCCCCCACCGTCCGCGAGGGGTAAAGCTGGCCTCTGTCACCGCCGGGCACTCTCCCCGTCCGGGAGCCGCCGCATCCAGCAATCCAGGCCGCGGCTCGGACCGGAAATAGGCCGCAGACAAGCCACGCCCCCCTCCCGGCTGCCGCGGCCCGGACGGAGATTCCTCCCGCGGCCGGAGCAGCAGCTGAGTACTGCCCTGCCCACGTCCTACCGCGGAGGGTCCCCGAAGGGGCTCTCACATCTCCTCCTCGCTCCCCCCGCACACGGCAAGTACCTGAGATATGAGGGAGGGGGGACGCCGCCCGCAGCTGACAGGGGAGCGAGGGGAAAGTGCCAACAGGTTAACCCCCAGCAGCCAAGGCGTGGGACCGCGCTGCCAGGGGCCCGTGCACTGCCATGATGAATTCGCTGGTCCCGGGTAGCAGCCATCCTGTCGCACGTCCGGATCGTTCCATATCCGGAAGTCTGGTGATGTGAGGGGCTGGGGAACCTCCATTATGACGTCCTTGTACAGATCTTTGTGTCCTTCTAAATACTCCCACTCCTCCATGGAGAAATAGAAGGTGACGTCCTGACACCTTATAGGAACCTCTCCAGTCAGATCGTTCCATATCCGGAAGTCAAGAGAGAGGGGGTAAGTCAAAGTCCTTTACTTACACCCCTCAACTGTCCCACCTCTTCCTCCAGGGAACTCCTCCTACCCACCAATCCCTCTATTCTGCCTTATAAACAAACCATTCCTGTTTCCATTAACCCCATCACTCCTTCCCTTCCCTCTAGTCATGTCGCCCCTCCACCCTATGGGTTCCATGGCTTTCTTATCAAACACTGACTTTACCTAAAAATTAATCAATGATCGCCTGTCCTAAAATCCCCCCTTTTTCCTGCCATTGTTACCCTTTTTGGGATGTATCTGCTCTTTTTAAGGGCTTTTACAGTATACTAAATGGTCGTTTTGTGTTTTGTTTTTTTTACCATGATCACGGTAAAATCATACACCTTATTATATTGCAGCGAAAATGGCCATGTTTTACACAACACATTTGTGCTTTGTTCTTTGTCACACTTTTTAATTGTTTTTCATTTATTTATTTTTTTTGTGATTTTCTGAATTTGTGGTAACATTTTTGAAATATTGGAGCTCTGTGTGTCTCCCCTTCCCTCTCTGTCCCGCCTGCCCTTTCTGTCCCCCCTGCCCTCTGTGTCCCGCCTGCCCTCTGTGTCGCCCCTGCCCTCTGTGTCGCCCCTGCCCTCTGTGTCTCTCACGCCCTCCGTGTCTCTCACGCCCTCCGTGTCTCTCACGCCCTCCGTGTCTCCCCTGCCCTCCGTGTCTCCCCTGCCCTCCGTGTCTCCCACGCCCTCCGTGTCTCCCACGCCCTCCGTGTCTCCCACGCCCTCCGTGTCTCCCACGCCCTCTGTGTCTCTCACGCCCTCCGTGTCTCCCACGCCCTCTGTGTCTCCCACGCCCTCTGTGTCTCTCACGCCCTCTGTGTCTCTCACGCCCTCTGTGTCTCTCACGCCCTCTGTGTCTCTCACGCCCTCTGTGTCTCTCACGCCCTCTGTGTCTCTCACGCCCTCTGTGTCTCTCACGCCCTCTGTGTCTCTCACGCCCTCTGTGTCTCTCACGCCCTCTGTGTCTCTCACGCCCTCCGTGTCTCCTTCGCTCTCCCGGTCTCCTTCGGTCTCCTTCGCCCTCCTGGTCTCCTTCGCCCTCCCGGTCTCCTTCGCCCTCCCGGTCTCCTTCGCCCTCCCGGTCTCCTTCGCCCTCCCGGTCTCCCCCGCTCTCTGTGTATCCCCCGCTCTATCCCTCTGTGTCCCCACTGTTCTGTCTCCGTGCTTTGTCCCTCCCTGGAGTGGATTACAAACTTTGAAAATGACAACAAAAAACTTTGAATGAACCTGTGGGCAACCATTTGTGAATGAGCCAGTGGGTGCTAATTGAATCAAAAAAGAGGAAGACAATGTGCAAAAAGTGGGATCACCAAATCTGTAGATAATTTACAAAATGTATTGATAATCAAGGAAAACAAGAAAAATACACATATTAAAAACAATTTAAAAAGCAGAAAGCTTTACAAAAAACACGTTGTATGTCAATGGTATATGACTCCAAAACCTCACACCCTCTGCATACCTAAACCCCGTATGCACAGTATGATGCACTAGATTAAGGTGCAAACCAATAGCCAGAAGTAAAACTTCTACCAGGGTTAGAAAAAATGTCTATAAACAGGACAATTCTAATCAGTGAAAGAAAAATACGAAAGTGGATGAGGCTGATCTCACAACTACTGAACCTGTGTATCACAGAGAATGCATGAGACAGGTAAAGCACCTAGTGCATAGATGAAGGTTCAGCCGCCACCTGTCAAGGCTTACAAGCAGAATCATACACGGGGTTAGGTGAAAATAAGAGGGGTGAGGTAGTGACCCCACGCGTATCGCCACTGGCAAAAGTGTGGCTTCCTCAGGGGAAAGTGTTTAGTATACTGGCAAGTGTTCCTTAAATACTTAGATATAATGAGAGAATTGCCTGCCAGCATGGAAGTCGGGAGCGAGGAGAGACAAGCATGGACCAGGTAGACGCCGGTGGCTGTGGGTGCTAATTGGGGAAATTCAGTGTTTCACGCTCGATATTTGTAGGTGACATATGTAATATAATTATTGAATTTCCTACTCACAGTAAGGCAATCTGATGACCACCTATTTAACATAAATTAAAATAGAGAATTTCTAAGAGGAAAATTAACTTTGCATTGGAAGCAGTATGCCCCCTTCAACAATGGGGTTTATTCATATTTTTAGTTCCATGCTGTAGAAGCTTTGTTCTGTTGTTATGTGTTCACTTTAAAAGTCTCCTTATTCATCTGAGGAAGACAACATTGTTGTTGAAACGCGTTGTGATTATAAGGGACTGTTAATAAAAGGATTGTTTTTTAAAATATTTCTAAAAAAACATCCCTTGGTTTCCTTTAATCAGATATAGCGCTCCATTAGACAGGCATCTCTTTTTCCTTGCATATAACTATTCCCATTTGGGAAGCATGGCAGGAGCAGCTTAGATTAAAGGAGATCGTAAATCTAACCAGCAATATACACGTCGGACACCGGACGTTTACTACGAGACCAGAGGATCACACTGCGGTCGGCTACAAGGAGTCTGGATGTCAGCACATAACAGCTATAATACTAACGTGCGGTCCGAGGAGGAACTCCGATACTAATATCCAGCTTAATACTGGGGTTGTGCGGGGGCGCACAACTCTTTAAGCTGAGCAATATAATAAGGGAAATTTTCATTAATCCCACTGGTGCTTCTCATTTTGCGCCCCTATTTTTCATTTTGTTTTGTCTGTCTGTTAAGGGGACCCTTTCCCTCCCCCATTCTTCCTGTTAATGTTTATGAATTAAGTACAGAAATGGAAAATTAAGAGTTAAAAAAAAATTCTTGACCTTTTGTTGATTTATTTACTCTGCCTCCCAAAGATTGGAGTAACATATTTATTCTTTAAACCTGCAGTGCACGCAGCCACAGTGTTCACTGCAGGCCGGGGTTCATCTGTGAGTGGCGTTAGTGCGTGATGTGCTCCTGTCCTGCAGATGTGTGTGTAGCCCACTAGCCCCAGTAATGTGTGGGCCTGACTCTGGCCCCAGTAATGTCTATACCCCTCATTGACCCCAGTAAACTGTATGTACCCCCACTGCCCCAGTAATGTGTGTGTCCCCCATTGACCCCAGTAATGTGTGTGTCCCCCACTGGCCCAGTAATGTGTGTGTCCCCCATTGACCCCAGTAATGTGTGTGTCCCCCATTGACCCCAGTAATGTGTGTGTCCCCCACTGGCCCCAGTAATGAGTGTGTCCCCCACTGGCCCCAGTAACGAGTGTGTCCCCCACTGGCCCCAGTAACGAGTGTGTCCCCCACTGGCCCCAGTAATGAGTGTGTCCCCCACTGGCCCCAGTAATGAGTGTGTCCCCTACTGGCCCCAGTAATGAGTGTGTCCCCCACTGGCCCCAGTAATGAGTGTGTCCCCCACTGGCCCCAGTAATGAGTGTGTCCCCCACTGGCCCCAGTAATGTGTGTGTGTGTGTGTGTGTGTGTGTGTGTGTCCCATTGGCCCCAATAATGTGTGTACCCCCCTCTGACCCCAGTAATGAGTGTGTCCCCCACTGGCCCCAATAATGTGTATGTCCTCCACTGGCCCCAATAATGTGTATGTCCTCCCACTGGCCTCAGTATCTTGTATTTCCCCCCCGCAACATATGCCCCTAGTAATGCATATACTGTAGCCACCATGTCTCCTGTTCATTTATTTGTAATATCTGTACTTTACTATTTTTGTGTTTTCATGTAAAATTTGTATGTTAATAAAAATATTTTTGTAATTTATTATGAGTCAAAAACTCCTTTTTTCTCCTTTTTTTCCTAAAAATATATGCCTTTTACTTGTTTGATAGCAATATAATATAATGATCCGAGAAAAATGCTTCTGCAGGGCACTGCGGCCGCTGCCGCTGCCCCTGACTGCTGAGCCCCTCACTACGCCCCCCCCCATGGTCACCTCTCCCTCCTCCCCACTGTGCAATGCCCCCCGCTGCCCCCCTTCCCTGCTGGGACCTCCTACAGGGCATATAAACAGCTGCCGGAGTCCCTCCTTTCTCTTACCACATCTGCCCTCAGGGTGAGCATCGCCGATGGACCCCCTGGAAGCAGCGGTAAGAGAAAGGATCGGACGGGAGGGAGCCGAATGGCTTGCCTCCCTTGTGGGCACCAGCTCCCTCCTGCCGGTTCCCAGCAGCGGTGGGCGCAGGTCTTCCAGACCCTCCCGTCCACCGCAGCGCCTAAGCCCCACAACAGACCCCAGGCGCAGGGCGGCCCGGTCCAGAAGGTCCGGTCCGCTCTCACCCCCGGCCACCTATCCCCTGCCCCACCGGTCATCGGGTTCACATATATCTCGCAGCGCTGCACCCCTGTCACCCAGGCATGCTGCCCCCCACCGAGCATCGCGTTCGTCCACGCCGCGCAGCGATGCTCCCCCTCCCCTCAGGAATGCTGCCCCCACCCTGGCATCACGCTCGCCACCACAATGCAGAGCGCCTCCCCCCAGGCACTCTGCACCGCCCAGCATGACGCGCCCCTCATGTTGCTTACCGCTCCATGCTGAGGCTGCGTCACATCCGGTATCCATGGCAGCCGAGTCACTTCCTGTGACTCGGCAACCATGTGACTATACTGTACTTCCGGTTTTCGGCCCCCGGACCGGAAGTGATGTCATTAAAAGTAAAAGCGGCAAATTTAAAGGGAAATGCAGTCATAAACAAACATGCTTTATAACTGCATTTCCTGCCCAGCGTTCGCATTCTTTACAAAGCGAACGTGGTGGTCTGCAGCAGTCAAGCACCCACCCTCCAGCCAGCAATCTCCACTGCCCTCTAATCACACATCAGCATCCAGGCCACATTATGGGAGCATCAGAAAGCAGAAGCTCTTCAGCCGAGGGATCAGCACACTCTGACTCACACCAGGAATGCAGGGACCATCATGGGCACCTTCCCGAATCTGACCCTAGCAAGAACAATGAGTTCCATGGTGAAGAGGATCCATCCTTACCCCTGATACCGCCATGCTCCAACCTACAGCTACAACCGCAGGAAATCCAAGGTACTCCTCCATTAGATTTACCCCCCCTGCACCCCCTGCCAACCCCTGCAATCCATCCATCGCCCATCCTGCCAGTAAGCCAACCGCAGGTAGAAGCAAGGCACTCATCACGCGTGGGGTCAGCCGAGCCAGGATCATCAGCTCTCCATCGTAGACCCCTTAGGGGTCATAACCACAGAAGATCACCGTCCACTTCCCGCAGCAGAAGCCGAGATAGCCACGGGCGTCACTCCCGGCGCTCACGGCACAATCACCAGTTCCGTTCATCCAACCGCAGCAAGAGATCATCCCGCAGGAGACACCACACGCCATCCAGCACCGCGTCATCCGACTCTCGCCGCAGCCGCTCACTAAGCGCCCCTCCAGGCGAAAGGTTTGCTAATCACCACCACGGCAGCGAACCACTACCCGAAGAACTACCCCAGATGGCGGCGCCAGAGGACCAACCTACCACATCGGCCGGTGAGTACAGCTTTACCAGCGCTTGGGCAGGGGGGACCCATCCAGGAGTAATGAGGGAAGCGGTTCGTTCACCGTCGGGACTAGTTCTAGTTAACCCCGCGTTCGTAAAACGCCAAGACATAGCGCATCAGCGCCCTGACCTACACAGGGACATGTTCTATTGTGGTGTTTCACCGCTTGGAACCCACCTAACCCCGGAAACAGTCCAAAAAATTTGGGCTAATGATTATGTGGATATCTGGTCCCTAATATCTGCGGATCAAAATACCGTCGACAAGGAAAGACGAGGCAACGACCGCCAATTCGCTAAAAAACCCACCGTAGCCAAGACCATAAATAATTGGTTGCAGGCTTTCTGCGTTATGGGGTGCGTGATGGGTCAGAAGCACCCCGAACGATGCTCAGAACTCTTCACTTACTGCGACACCATTTACAACTCCTATAAAACCCATGGGGGATCAGCGTGGTGGAAGTATGATGAAGAATTTAGGAGACGCCTGGGACTCCAACCACAATTGGGTTGGGGTGTAAAGGCAACCGATTCGTGGCTCAGACTCATGATGGCGCAAAAGTCCTTTCAGTCCTTTCCAGGCCAATTTTCCCCAAACCACGGCACACCGGGAGCCGCAAATGTTCGCAGACCAGGTTGCTGCTGGCTCTTCAACGAAGGCCATTGCAGGTATCAAGGTCTCTGCAAATACAAGCATGAGTGTTCATCCTGCGGGGGAAATCACACCTCCACCAAATGCGATAAGCAAACAACAAGGCACCATGCAAAAAATGCACCACCAGGTCCCAAGGACCCCAGTGATCGTGCACGAGATGGAGCCATGGCTCGAACGTTACCCCAATAAGGCGGCGGCTGACACCATCAGAGACGGTTTCACCCACGGTTTCTTTATCCCCTTTAATTTCTCCTCAGAACCAACCTTTGCCCCAAACCTGAAATCTGCCCGGGACCAACCACAGGTCCTGGAAAACAAATTACTCAAGGAAGTGGCACTAGGCCGCGTAGCAGGCCCATTCACTAAATTACCATTCCCAAACCTTCGCGTTTCACCCCTAGGGGTTGTGCCTAAAAAAGAAAAGGGTGAATTTCGCCTCATACACCACTTATCCTTCCCGGCCGGGAGGTCAGTAAATGACGGCATCCCCACAGAGGACTCAGCAGTGTCCTACGCGTCTTTTGACAACGCAGTCGGACTGGTACGCAAAGCAGGGCAAGGAGCATTAATGGCTAAATCGGACATAGCGTCCGCCTTTCGCCTGCTACCAGTGCACCCTGATTGTCACCACCTGCTAGGGTGCTATTTCAACAAAAAATTCTTCTATGACATGTGTCTTCCCATGGGTTGCTCCATATCCTGCTCTCACTTCGAGCTCTTCAGCACCTTCCTAGAATGGGTGGTTAAGGACGTGGTAAAGATCAAATCAGTCACCCATTATCTAGATGATTTCCTGTTCGTTGGCCCCGCCAACTCGGAAACATGCGCTATTGCGTTAAATTCATTCCAGGCACTAGCGGACAAATTCGGGGTTCCGCTGTCAAACGAAAAAACAGTTGGCCCTGTGACATGCCTTTCCTTTTTGGGAATTGAAATAGACTCAATTACCATGATGTTTCGGTTACCACTGGAAAAGGTCCAAAAAACAACATCGTTCATCGACGGGTTCTGTGCGGTTCGTAAGGTAACCCTGGCGCAAATGCAATCTTTATTAGGCTTGCTCGCCTTCGCCTGTAGAGTCATGCCTATGGGAAGGATCTTTTCCTGTAGGCTTTGCCTGGCCACTAGGGGCATAGCTGCCCTCCACCACAGGATTCGCATCACCAGCGCCCTACGGTAGGACCTACGTGTATGGAGGTCTTTTCTAGCTAATTACAATGGACGCACGTGTTTTCAGGAACAGGAGGTTTCCAGCTCTGACATATCTCTATTTTCGGATGCTGCCGGGTCCACCGGATTCGGAGTTTTCCTTGGTCCCAAGTGGTGCGGTAGTCGCTGGCCCCAAAAATGGCACTTGTCAGGTTGGACAAAAAACCTCACTTTACTTGAGCTGTTCCCTATAATTGTAGCTACGGATCTTTGGGCAGATCAGCTGGCGAATAAACGAATCTGCTTCTGGACCGACAACATAAGTGTCGTCCACGCCATTAACCACCTGGCATCTTCTTCCCCGCCAGTGATCAGCTTACTGCGCTATTTAGTCCTCAAGTGCCTCGAGCATAACATCTGGTTCAGGGCCCGTCACGTGCCAGGGATCGATAACACTATTACTGATGCCTTATCACGTTTTGAATTTCAGAAGTTTCGTGTATTACATCCGGAAGCGGACAGCATTGGCCAGAACTGTCCACAGTTCCTTTGGACGGTCCCCGAGGACAGCTGATGCCTTTGGTCCAGGTATCTCTAGCTCCATCTACGTGGCGTTCGTACGGTAAGGCTTGGAACGAATGGTTAAATATAGCACAACCGCTGCCTAGCCAGGTGTCTGCTTATTTTCTCAGCAACTCCGTTGCTCGGTATATAGCGCATTTGCATAGTAATGGCGTGTCGGGTATTGTAGCGCAGCAGCGGCTCGCAGGCATAGCCTTTCACTTCCGGGTTCGTGGATGGCCTGATGTCACCAAGGCCTTCTTGTTTACGCAGGCCGTTAAAGGCTGGAAGCGGAAGCGTCAGTGCACTGAAAGCAGAAGGCCCATTTCATTTGCCATTCTCTCAGGCATAATAAACCAGCTAGGCGACGTATGTGCCAATGACAGCGAGGTCCGCTTGTTCTCGGCTGCCTTCTCGCTTGCATTCTTTGGGGCTTTGCGAATCACTGAATTAGTCAGCAGATCATCAGCTCGTCTCGGGGGTCTGCTCCACGACGATGTTATAATTTGCAATGGTGGAGTACGGGTTCGCATAAGGCGCTCTAAAACAGATCAGCTCGGTAGAGGGGTTTGGTTCCCCATTTTCCCGTTTCCCGGCCCCCTCTGTCCCATCCTTATCTTGCAGTGTTACTTAGAGTCTCGGGTTCCCAATAAATTCTTTTTAGAGCACGCGGATGGATCCCCGCTCACGGCAACGCAGTTTTCAGCCTTGCTAAAAACGTCACTTTCCAACCTGGGCTTACAGCCAGGGGATTACAGCACACACTCCTTCCGCATAGGCGCAGCAACCGAGGCAGCAAGGGCCGGCTTTTCGAACGAGGAGATACAGCGGATAGGGCGTTGGAAATCAGACTGTTTCTTCCGCTATATTAGGCCAGATCTAATTTAACCCCCCGATCCCTGCAAACCACCAAATTTTACACAAGTCTTAACCTCGAACCAGCCTCGGCAGGCACTACATCTTTCCACATCTCAGATAACTAATCATTGCTAACCATTCAGTCCCGTAGTTCCGCCACCAAAAGCTTTGACAACACTAATACAATGATGGACGCTGACACTATGATAAATATGCTGAGTACAGTTGCTAACAGCTTTTCTTCCTAGATCCGGCGAGACCTAGCATTTGGATCCTAGGTCACTCACACATATTCTGGGCAGCACGGCGGGCCGAGTCGAGACCAGGTGGAAGCGAGCTGGGATTTCATCACCTCAAGTTCCATTGGAGAGGAGTTCGGGGCATGGCCTGGACACAGGTCCTGCCCGAGGTAGTGAACATAGCAAGGATAGCCAGGGGCCCAGTAGTGTTAGTCATCCACGCGGGTGGGAACGACCTGGTAAATGTGAGGATCCAGGAACTGCTTGCGGTCATGCAAGCAGACCTGGATAGGTTTAGCGGCTTCTTCAGCAACGTAGTGGTGGTATGGTCCAGTATATTACCAAGATTATGCTGGATAGGGGCAAGGAACATAGCGGCTGTGGAGAGGTCAAGGCGGCATGTCAATATGCAGATCGCCAAATTTATAGCATCAGGAAGAGGGATAGTGCTGGGACATGAGTTGCTGGAATCAGAGATCAGCAGATTGGTGCTAGAGGATGGTTTTAGCCTCAATGACATAGGTCTGGATATTTTCCTGTCAGACATCCAGGACGGGGTTGAGCGGGCCATGAGGGCCCTGTGTGGGGGTCGCAGCTCAGGCGTGGGCCTTCGCCACTCCGTGGCCGGTGGAAGAGGGATTTGGTGAGAGCCAACCTGCCACGGACGGCCGTAGGCATCGGGCCTCCTCCCTCAGGTTTAAGGCGGATTTGTGCCTGTGGTAAAAGCTGTGGCCAAAATATCAAGCAACCCCCTTTTTATATCAAAATTGAATGGTGTTACGTGGATACCTTCAATAAAGAACAAAAGAAAGATATTCCATGTGTGGTCTCCTTCATTGCGCGGTGGGGAGGGGGAACCGGTTGGTGGGTCTCGGCAGTCTGCAGGGCACTGCGGCCGCTGCCGCTGCCCCTGACTGCTGAGCCCCTCACTACGCCCCCCCCCCATGGTCACCTCTCCCTCCTCCCCACTGTGCAATGCCCCCCGCTGCCCCCCTTCCCTGCTGGGACCTCCTACAGGGCATATAAACAGCTGCCGGAGTCCCTCCTTTCTCTTACCACATCTGCCCTCAGGGTGAGCATCGCCCGCCCTCCCTCCCTTAAGAAGGTTTTGTTACAAGTTCGGAAGTCACAGCCGGTGGAAGAGGGATTTGGTGAGAGCCAACCTGCCACGGACGGCCGTAGGCATCGGGCCTCCTCCCTCAGGTTTAAGGCGGATTTGTGCCTGTGGTAAAAGCTGTGGCCAAAATATCAAGCAACCCCCTTTTTATATCAAAATTGAATGGTGTTACGTGGATACCTTCAATAAAGAACAAAAGAAAGATATTCCATGTGTGGTCTCCTTCATTGCGCGGTGGGGAGGGGGAACCGGTTGGTGGGTCTCGGCAGTCTACTATTTATGTCTCCTGTGATGTATATACAGCATTCTCAGTGTGCACTCTGCGGGCTTGTCTTGCTATCAGTGTCGCTGCCAGGTCGGCACACAAACAGAATTTTAGGCCTAGTGCTGGCCCTGCAGCATCACTGCTAGCAGATCTATGAGATCACTCTGTGCAGCCGAGTCTGTTAGGGCTCGTGCGCACGTTGCGGTTTTTTTGCGTTTCTGCAGTCTTAAGCTGCAGCGTCACATTGTCAAAATTCATGCTTTCTGGTTCCCCAGCAAAGTCTATGAGAATCATGCAAAATCTGTGCACACGATGCTTTTTTAAACGCAGCGTTTTGATTGTCAAAAAAATTGACAAAATCTCTGCGTTTAATAAAGCAGCATGTCAATTCTTTTGTCCGTTTTGGCAGCATTCTACGAAATCAATGAGTTGTAGAAAAACGCTACCAAAATGCTAAGCAGTGCGTTTGCACTGCATTTTTGTTGCGATCCGCATGTTTTTTTGACATAGCAGGTGCAGGTCTTTCGGTCTCTCTGTCGATTTCGGTCTCTCTGTCGATAGCGGTCTCTCCCTCCCACCCCCTCTCTCATACTCACCAATCACCGGCGCGGCACGGCGCTGCACGGCGTTCACACTGTGGTGGCTTCTCTTTTGAAAATGCTGTGCGCTCATTATTCCATCTCATTCCCTGCTTCCCCCACCTACCGGCGCCCATGATTGGTTGTAGTCAGACACGCCCCCACGCTGAGCGACAGCTGTCTCACTGCAACCAATCACAGCCGCCAGTGGGCGTGTCTGTATCGTGCAGTAAAATAAATACATAATTGAAAAAAAACAAACGTGCTGTTCCCCCCCCCTAAATGATACCCAGCCAAGATAAAGCCACACAGCTGTGGGCTGGTATTCTCAGGATGGGGAGTGCCACATTATGGGGAGCCCTCCCATCCTAAAAATATAAACCAGCAGCTGCCCAGAATTGCTGCATTCATTAGATACGACAGTTCCGGGACTCTACTCGGCTCATCCTGAATTGCCCTGGTGCGTTGGCAATAGGGGTAATAAGGAGTTAATGGCAGCCCATAGCTGCCACTAAGTCCTAGGTTAATCATGGCAGGCGTCTATGAGACACCCCTAATGATTAACCTGTAAGTGAAAGTAAGTAAACACATACATCCGAAAAAATCCTTTATTTGGAATAGAATACAAAAAAAACCCCACCCTCTTCCACCACTTTATTAAAATCCCCACATACCCCTCCAGGTCCGGCGTAATTCTCACGAGGTCCCGCGATGCATCCAGCTCTTCTACATGAAGCTGACAGGAGCGTCCTTAGAACACCGCCATTCTTTGTCAGCTCCACGCAGCAACTGAAGTGAGCCACGCAATCAGCGGTTCCGTCACTCAGGTGACCCGTGGCCACAGCTCTCAGGTGTAGGACTCCAGCTGGCTGCGGGTCAAATGAGTGAGAGTACCGCTGATCGCACGGCTCACTTCAGTCACTCAGGGGATTTGCGGTCACAGGTGAGTTCTTCACGTGTGACCACAAATCAGGCTGCAACAGAGAGAGAGAGACGCGCGATGTCAGTGAAATCGGGTGATGCTCTGACGTCACTGCTGCGGACTCCTGTGTTCTGGCACTGATCTCAGAGGTTCATCTGAGTTCATGACAGCACACAGAGACAGAGCCGCGGGATGACAATGAAGTCGGGTGAAGTTCATGCGAGTTCATTCTCATCGCCCGGCTCTGTCTGTGTCTGCTGTCAGCGGGCATGTAGCAGAGCTGAATTGCCGGGGACCGCACTGACAAAAATGCATCCAAAACGCATGTAATATGCATGCAAAATGCATCCAAAATACATGCGTTTTGGATGCATTCTTTTTGTCAAAACGCAGTGTCAAGTCTGCCAGAGGGTGCATTTATTTCTGCACTGGTGAGGACGCAGTGTGCGCACATAGCCTTAAAGTGACTGCCATCAAGCAGCGCGCTCTGCACAGCCACATGTCCTTCGGAGAAAAGCTAAATAGGAGACAAGCAGGGGAAATGAGTGAGGCTTGTTGCTGGCTTCTCCATATTAAAAATATCTCTAATGTGCTTCTGTGTGCATGTATGAAGTGTTTATCTATGTATGTCAGTGTATGTGACTGTGTATATATTTGTCTGTTTATATGTATGTTTGTGACTCTGTCTTCAAATATATGTACGTATGCCTGTATCTGTATATATCTGTGTATGAGGTTGTCTATGTGTGCATGAGGCCCAGTGAGACTTTTGCCCGGGGCCCACAAAAACCTGGAGCTGGCCCTCTCTAGAAGCACAAACTGGGCACAATGTGTGGGCATTACAAGGTACTGGGCACTACAATTGCAGATTTGCAATTTTCACTCAGCAACATCCATTGCTGCTTGTTTCTGGAAAACACCCATGGATTCAAAATAGTCACTACACCTGTGGATAATTTCATTGACAGGTGTAATTTCCACATGGGGACACTTGAGATTCTGCTCTTTTGGCAGTTAGGCTATGTGCGCACAGTGCGTTTTTCGCGGCGTTTTTGCGCGTTTTTCGGGTGCGTTTTTGGCCTCAAAACTGCAGGACTTTGCTTCCCCAGCAAAGTCTATGAGTATTCATTTTTGCCGTCCGCACACATCTGTTTTTTTTACCTGCGTTTTTGAGTTAAAAAAAAAAAATGGACATGTCAGTTCTTTCCTGCGTTTTCCGCCCATGCAATGCATTTGAAAAACGCAGCTAAAAACGCACCAAATTGCGGCAAAACGCATGCGTTTTTTGATGCGTTTTTTCGACGCAGGTGCGTTTTTGTGCGTTTTTAGCGGCCAAAAACGCAGCGTCAAAAAGACGCAGTGTGCGCACATAGCCTTAGGCTACTTTCACACATCAGTTTTCTGCATTCAGGCACAATCCTTTTTTTTCCTGATCCAAAGGATCCGGCAAAACAATGTAAAACCGTATCCACCGGATCCGGTTTTTAACGGATCCGTTATGCCGGATGCGTACAAAACCGGATCCGGTGGATACGGTTTGCATCCGTTTTTGCATCCGGTTTGTCCTTTTTTTTGAAGGATCAGCTTTTTTAATTAATTTGGTGCATGCGCAGTTTACAAAAACGGATCCGGTAGCCGCATCCATTTTTTACCGCATTGCGCCGGATCCGGCGTCCATAGGCTTTCATTGTAAAAATCGCCGGATCCGGCGCGATGCGGTTTTTTTGCCGGACAAAAAAACGTTGCAAGACACGTTGCCTCCGGCCGCCGCTTTGATACATTTTGACGCATCTGGAAAATACCGGATGCAACGCAAAGCCATCAGGTACAATCCGGTTACAATGCAAGTCTATGGGGATAAACCGGATGCGGTACTGGATCCGATTTACCCGTTTTTTTCCGGATTGTACCTGATGGCAAAAACCTGATGTGTGAAAGTAGCCTTAGGCTACTTTCACACATCCGGTTTGAGCAGTGCGGCTCAATCCGACTGTGAAACCTATGCAACGGATGCGGCGAAAACACCGCATCCTTTGCATAAGTTTTTACATGCGGCCCGTCCGTTTTTTTCCGGTTGCGGCACGCTACTGAGCATGCGCAGTGGAAGAAACCACATGCGGCGTCCGGATGCAGTTTTTTCCACATCGCGCCACATCCGGCGTCCATAGGCATGCATTGAAAACCGCCGCAGCGGCCGGATGCGGCGCGATGCGGTTTTTTTGCCGGAGCAAAAAACGTTCCAGGCAACGTTCCATCCGGCCGCGGCATCGGCTAAATCTGCCGCGTGCGGCAAAAAACGGACCGAACGCAAGCCCATGCGGCACAATACGGCACTAATGTAAGTCTATGCCAAAAAACCCGCAACCGGTGGCAAAAAAACTGTTGCGGTTTTTCTGCAGAGCGCCGTATTGTGCCGCAGAGCAAAAAACGGATGTGTGAAAGTAGCCTTAGGCTGGAGTTACACTTGCATATGAAAAATCGGTCCGATTCTCATGCCAGAGAGTAAGACGATTTTTCTCTCACTTGTCATCCATGTGCTGTCAGTGTGCTATCCGTGTGCAATCCGTTTTTTTCTTAGCAGTTGTTAGTCATTTACAGGACCATTTACAGTGTTCTCTGCTACATGATAGAATTGTATCCATCAAAAATGTCACTAGGATGGTCCGTGTGCTGTCCGTGTGACATCCATTTGTTTCCTTGCACCTGTGAGGCAAATCCCGGGATATGAAGATGAATTATGACTCCAGTCATAATCCCTCATCACTCCCTGGCAGTGCCCCCTCCCTTCTTGTTCTCAGTGTTCCACTTACACCTCCATGGCCATGTCCTGTGATATGGAAATTAGGTGGTGTGGGAACAATGGACACAGGATGACTCCCTGCCGTCACCCTGTAGTAGGAGCTGCTATCTAATTAGCAAGGCTCTGGAAGTAGCCAGACAGAACGACTCCAGTAAAAAATGGTTCATATCTCGCAAGCCATATTTCCGATAAATACGGCAACCATAAAAATGGTGTCTCCGCATGCGGACGATGCCGGCACACCCTTTTTATGGGAGCGGGACATTGGGAAATGCCCCAGGCGTGATATCAGCCAATGGGGAACTGGCAGACAGGTCATGAGTCCCCTCGTTCTGTAGCTAAATTCATAACTGTCACAATGAGAGCATTGGCGTCCGCCTACGACGCTCCCAGGCCAAGATATGGCCATATTCCATGTTGTGGATTTTGTCCATAACTCCAGCCAGGGGTGGAGCAGTGCTCCCTGTGAGGTCACTAAGGTAGGAGGGGACCTGGATTGCCCAGGTTGATAACCCTACTTCGGCCATTTTCCAGTGTTCTTTTCGCTGGGGGCACGTGTAGGAAACATCTGTGGGAAGGATCCTAGAAACCTGGCCTACAGCGCCCCCCTGTGGCCAGACGCAACAAGGTAACTGCTGGAACTGTGTATGCCTGTTTGTAACCCATGCTTTGATTGTAACTGTACTCTGACATATGTATATTCTGTAGATTCCCTATTGTATATATTGTAGTTTCTAGTGTGCTTTAGGCTGATTAAATTATATAATTAATCTTGGGCTGTTCTGTTATCTCGATCTTGAATCCCACGTCTGTGTGTTCGGCTAATAGTTACCGTAAATCGGTTGGTGGCAGCGAATTGTGCCAAGGATTATTGTGGGGAGGCCAGTGAGATTCGGGGAGATTTTATATATTCCGCCCGCGGAGGTCGGGGGAATATATACCTTACTCTCACCGGGGACCCTTCAATAATCGGCATAAGTAGTATAGCGGCCTCCTTGCTTATTGTCGGGCAATTCCATAATTGGCCTGACTATAAGAGGGGCGCTAGAGAGCGCGTCACGTGCTCTGTCTGTCGGTCGGGAGGTATAAAGGAGGGGTGACCCCACTTGTTACCCCCCGATTGTGACGTACTGGTAGCCAGCGCGGGGGATTTCGGAGTGACCCCCCCCGGTGGTTTGTGACATATTGGTGGCAAGCGGTGGGATCGAGATAATAGTGTGTGTGAGTGTGAGACCCATACTCCCAGACACTAAAGACTGCCTGCAGCAGCTGTGGCTGCTGGGGTCTTCAGACTAGCTCAACACTAGAGTGTCAGAGTGCAGATACTGTAAGGTGTGTGGAGGCATCAGGTGTCAGTTCTGTGTCAGTGACCAAAAGTCTGCAAGAATGGCTGATGGCACCAGGAGCAGAGCTATGCAACTGGCCAATGCTAAGGCAGGAGCCGAAGAGAGGGAGGACGGTGCTGTGGACAGCAATGAGGAGGTTGCCCACGAGTCCTCCAGGAGCTCGACGCCAGAAAACCGTTCTGCCGAGGACATTGCACAACCTGGCAATTATGGACAAGATGAGGAGCAGCTCACCCAAGGTTCCTCAACGAGCCAGATGCCAGCCCTCCGCTCTGAAAGGGACAGTGAATCGCCTAGCTCTGCAGCGTGCCGCAGATCACCACGTGCCATTCCACCGAGCCTGGGAGGCTCGGATAGCCTTCTTCAAATGGCTATGGCCCTTCTCCAGGCTGGAGACCAGAAGGGCTACAAGGAACTCCTGGCAGAGCGCAGGGCAGAGCGGCAGGCAGCGCGTGACGCTGAGGCTGCGGAGCGGCACGCAGAGCGTGAGGCTGCGGAGCGAGAGCGGCAGGCAGCGCGTGAAGAGCGAGAGCGAGAGCGACAGGCAGACCGTGACTACCAGCTGCAGCTAGCTCAGCTCCGGCCCTCATCAGCCACATGTGACCTTCAAAACACCAAACTTCCAAAGGTCCGTGTTGAGGACTTCCCAGTGCTGGAGAAGGATGGAGACTTGGACTCTTTCTTGACTGCTTTTGAACGGACTTGCTTGCAGCACCATCTGGACAAGGACCAGTGGGCCAAATACCTGACCCCCCGTTTAAGGGGTAAGGCCCTGGATATCCTTGGGGACTTGCCTGCTGAGGCAGATCAGGGCTACGACACCATCAAGCGGGCCCTGATCCAACAGTACAACCTCACTCCGGAGTCCTACCGCAAGAAGTTCCGGACCCTGCAGAAGGGACCAAAGGACTCCTGGGCTGACCACCGGCGGGCCCTTGCCCGAGCTGCCGACCACTGGACCCAAGGCCTGCAGCTTTCCACCGGACCGGAGATCCTGGACTTGTTCATCACGGAGCAACTCTTGTGGAACTGCCCTGAGGATCTCCGCCAGTTCATCCGAGACCAGAAGCCAAAGGGGTCCACGGCTACAGCTGCCCTTGCCGATGACTACACCAACAACCGGGCCCCTGAGGCCAGGAGAGCGGCCACCAGCAGCACCTGGAGAGGGGGTAAGATGAATTCTGCGACTGCCCCACTTGCCCATAGACTGCAGGGGGTGTCCCCCTCAACTCCCCTCTCCAGGCCCGTGGCAGAGCCAAGACGGTGCCACCAGTGCAACCTACCTGGACACTTCAAGGCCATGTGCCCTCAGCGTCCCAAGGCCCCGGCTCCGTCCCCGTCCCAAGGGCCGCCCAAGGTGTATTGTGTGGGTGGGGGTGGTGGTAGGTCCCTGGACAGCTTCCAACCTGTCACCGTCGGCCGGTCTGTGACCATAGGACTGCGAGACAGCGCCTCGGAGGTGACTCTGGTGCGGCCTGAGATGGTGTCCCCCCAAGACTTGATCCCTGGAAAAACCCTCGCTGTCTCCGGGATTGGAGGCACTGACCCGGCGCTGCCTGTTGCTGACATTTATGTGGACTGGGGCGCAGGGCGGGGGGTGAGGGAGGTGGGGGTAACTGATCGGATCCCTGCAAACGTGCTACTTGGGACAGATTTGGGGCAGATAACCTCCCAGTTTGGGCCCCAACCAAGGGCTGAACCTTCAGCCCGTACTGACATGCCTCCGGACAATGTTAATGTGTTATCTATGAATGATGTAAGGGAGGAGGGAGTGAACTCTGATATTTCTGCTTGCATAGACACCATAGACACACACTCAGCTGCAGCTGTGACAGGGGAGGGGGTCAGAGAAAGGTGTGACAATGCCTCTACAAGTAATCAGCCTGTGAGCTGGGATCTGTTGCCCTCTGCAGGGATAAGCAGAGAGCAGGGTGCTGCAGGGGGAGGACCAGTGTGTGGGGTGGGGGCTACCACAGCAAATGTGGGGTCCCCAGAGATTTCACAGCGGGGTTCTGTTGCTGCAGGAGGGGAACAGGCAGGTGAGATTGGGGCCGGTCCAGGAGCGGAAGTGCTCCCAGGTAAGATCTCGGTGCATGGTTCCCCCACAACCGGGGTGTCAGGAAGCCAGGTAGGTCTGCCTGAACCGGCGACTTGGTCAGGAACGGAGGAGGAGCAGGCACGACCCACGGTCGCAGCGGCTGTGGCCGCTGTCACCCGCAGTGGGAGTGCTGGAAGCCAAGGGGCCTCCCGGAGGTCCAATAGCTCTTCCCCTTCTGACCAAGTGGCAGCCGAGTCAGGTGGAGGCCAGGACACAGGTCCCGGGGTACTGACTGAAGATGTGACAGTCTCGTTGATTCTGGCCACATCTAGTCAGGGGTTTCAGGCAGCGTTAGAAGCTGACGACAGCCTGAAAGCTCTTAAGGAGCAGGCGGCACAGCCTCCCTCGGACTCGGACCCGGAGCGAGTGGTCTGGGACCAAGGACGGCTGTACCGGGCCACGGTCCAGCAGGGTTCACCGGAGGCGTGGCCCAGGGACCGACAGTTGGTGGTACCCTATCCGTTCCGGACGGAGTTGTTGCGGATCGCACATGAGATTCCGATGGCCGGACACCTAGGGATCGCTAAGACCAAGGCCAGGTTAAACCAGCATTTCTACTGGCCAAAAATGGGGGCCGATGTGGCTGCCTACTGCCGTTCGTGTGAAACCTGTCAGAGAGTGGGGAAGGCAGGGCCACGCCCCAAAGCCCCACTAGTATCTCTGCCAATCATCGATGAGCCTTTCAGGAGGGTGGCTGTGGATCTGGTCGGCCCGCTGGCCATCCCCAGCAGCTCCGGGAAACGCTTCCTACTGACGGTAGTGGACTATGCCACCCGGTACCCAGAAGCAGTGGCCTTGTCGTCCATTCGGGCTGACAAGGTGGCCACCGCATTGCTGGAGATTTTCTCCCGAGTGGGTTTTCCCCAGGAAATGCTCACTGACCGGGGGACCCAATTCATGTCCCAGCTGATGGAGGCCCTCTGTAAGCAAGTCCAGGTGCGACATCTGGTGGCCAGCCCGTACCATCCACAGACTAATGGCCTGTGCGAGCGGTTCAATGGCACCTTAAAGCAGATGCTTAAGATGTTGGTCGACTCCCATGGGCGTGACTGGGAGCGGTATCTCCCACACCTGTTATTTGCTTACCGGGAGGTTCCACAGGCCTCAACAGGATTCTCACCGTTTGAGCTCCTGTACGGGCGACGTGTGCGGGGCCCCCTGGCTCTGGTGAAAGAGGCTTGGGAAGGGGATTTGGCCACCCCTGGAGTGTCGGTCATCGAGTATGTCATGCGCTTCCGGGACAAAATGCAGGCCTTGACGCAACTGGTACACGACAATATGGCTCAAGCCCAGGCCGATCAGAAGCGTTGGTACGACCAGAACGCTTGTGAGAGGACCTACCAAGTGGGTCAAAAGGTGTGGGTACTGGTCCCCGTACCACAGGACAAGCTTCAGGCAGCCTGGGAAGGCCCATACCTCGTGTACCAGCAGCTCAACCCTGTGACGTACCTGGTCACCCTGGACCCTGCCCGTGGAAGGCGGAAGCCCTTCCATGTGAACATGATGAAGGCACATCATGAGCGGGAGGCATGTGCGCTCCCCGTGTGCAACCTGCCCGAGGAGGGAGAAGCGGAAACCCTCTTGGATATGCTAGCCCAGGTTAGGGCAGGCGGATCCATTGAGGATGTGGAGGTTGGCCACCAGCTCTTGGAGGACCAACGGTCCCAGCTGTGGGCCACCCTACACCCCTTCCGGGGGTTGTTTACCAACCAGCCCGGAAGGACTGACTTGGCTGTCCATCACGTGGACACTGGGGATCATCCCCCGATCCGGCGTTCAGCATATCGGGTCTCCCTGGAGGTGCAGCAACACATGCGCCAGGAGATTGACGAGATGCTGAAGCTGGGGGTGATCCAGGCATCCAACAGCGCTTGGGCCTCGCCTGTAGTCCTCGTCCCTAAGAAGGACCGAACCACTCGGTTCTGCGTGGACTACAGGGGGCTCAATGCGGTCACGGTCGCCGATGCGTACCCAATGCCACGCATCGATGACCTGCTCGATCAGTTGGCCGGGGCTCAGTACCTGACCATCATGGATCTGAGCCGGGGATATTGGCAGATCCCCCTGACTCGCAAGGCCAGGGAACGCTCTGCCTTTATTACCCCATTTGGACTGTACGAGTCCACGGTGATGCCATTCGGGATGAGGAATGCCCCTGCCACTTTCCAGCGGATGGTCAACACCCTGCTCAAGGGACTTGAAGGGTACGCGGCCGCGTACCTGGATGACATTGCCGTCTTCAGTCCCACCTGGGAGGACCACCTAGAGCATCTAGCACAGGTGCTCAGGCGGATCCACCGGGCAGGTTTGACCATCAAGCCGGGAAAGTGTCAGCTGGCCATGAGCGAGGTCCAGTACCTCGGTCACCGGGTAGGTGGGAGAACACTGAAGCCCGAGCCTGAGAAAGTGGAAGCCATCGCATCCTGGCCCACCCCCAGGACCAAGAAGCAGGTGATGTCCTTCTTGGGGACCGCTGGGTACTATAGGAGGTTTGTTCCATGCTATAGTAGCCTGGCAAAGCCCTTGACGGACCTCACCAAGAAGAAGCTGCCCTCTGCAGTCGATTGGACAATGGACTGCGAGACAGCCTTCCGGGCCCTAAAGGACGCCCTGTCCAGCCCGCCCGTGCTACAGGCAGCCGACTTCACGCGGCCGTTTGTAGTACAGACCGACGCCAGTGACTTCGGCCTCGGTGCGGTGCTCAGCCAGGTGGACTCTGCGAGCCAAGAGCACCCAGTCTTGTACCTGAGCAGGAAGCTGTTACCAAGGGAAGTTGCCTATTCCACGATGGAGAAGGAGTGCCTGGCCATAGTGTGGGCCCTGCAGCGTCTGCAACCCTATCTATACGGGCGCCACTTCATCGTGGAGACGGACCACAATCCCCTCAGCTGGTTGCACACCGTCTCTGGGACGAATGGGCGATTGTTGCGATGGAGCCTTGCGCTCCAGCAATACAACTTCACCATTCGCCACAAAAGGGGCCGTGACCACGGTAACGCAGACGGGCTGTCCCGACAAGGAGAGGTCGCGGACGGGCGCACGGGGGAACACCGGAGTGTGCTGCCCCCTAGCGCCCTCAAAAGGGGGGAGGTGTGAGGCAAATCCCGGGATATGAAGATGAATTATGACTCCAGTCATAATCCCTCATCACTCCCTGGCAGTGCCCCCTCCCTTCTTGTTCTCAGTGTTCCACTTACACCTCCATGGCCATGTCCTGTGATATGGAAATTAGGTGGTGTGGGAACAATGGACACAGGATGACTCCCTGCAGTCACCCTGTAGTAGGAGCTGCTATCTAATTAGCAAGGCTCTGGAAGTAGCCAGACAGAACGACTCCAGTAAAAAATGGTTCATATCTCGCAAGCCATATTTCCGATAAATACGGCAACCATAAAAATGGTGTCTCCGCATGCGGACGATGCCGGCACACCCTTTTTATGGGAGCGGGACATTGGGAAATGCCTCAGGCGTGATATCAGCCAATGGGGAACTGGCAGACAGGTCATGAGTCCCCTCGTTCTGTAGCTAAATTCATAACTGTCACAATGAGAGCATTGGCGTCCGCCTACGACGCTCCCAGGCCAAGTTATGGCCATATTCCATGTTGTGGATTTTGTCCATAACTCCAGCCAGGGGTGGAGCAGTGCTCCCTGTGAGGTCACTAAGGTAGGAGGGGACCTGGATTGCCCAGGTTGATAACCCTACTTCGGCCATTTTCCAGTGTTCTTTTCGCTGGGGGCACGTGTAGGAAACATCTGTGGGAAGGATCCTAGAAACCTGGCCTACAGCGCCCCCCTGTGGCCAGACGCAACAAGGTAACTGCTGGAACTGTGTATGCCTGTTTGTAACCCATGCTTTGATTGTAACTGTACTCTGACATATGTATATTCTGTAGATTCCCTATTGTATATATTGTAGTTTCTAGTGTGCTTTAGGCTGATTAAATTATATAATTAATCTTGGGCTGTTCTGTTATCTCGATCTTGAATCCCACGTCTGTGTGTTCGGCTAATAGTTACCGTAAATCGGTTGGTGGCAGCGAATTGTGCCAAGGATTATTGTGGGGAGGCCAGTGAGATTCGGGGAGATTTTATATATTCCGCCCGCGGAGGTCGGGGGAATATATACCTTACTCTCACCGGGGACCCTTAAATAATCGGCATAAGTAGTATAGCGGCCTCCTTGCTTATTGTCGGGCAATTCCATAATTGGCCTGACTATAAGAGGGGCGCTAGAGAGCGCGTCACGTGCTCTGTCTGTCGGTCGGGAGGTATAAAGGAGGGGTGACCCCACTTGTTACCCCCCGATTGTGACGTACTGGTAGCCAGCGCGGGGGATTTCGGAGTGACCCCCCCCGGTGGTTTGTGACAGCACCCATAGACTTGCATTGGCGAGTCTCACACGAGATACCCTTCCAATTGCAGCATGCTGCAATTTTTTTCCTCAGTCCAATTGGAGCTGAGAAAAAAAGCAGATCGGAGCTGCCTCATTGATTAACATTGCTGCGAGATTTTCTCACACTGCCCTCATGCAAGTCATATGCAAGTGTGACTCCGGCCTTAGGTACTCTATATTTTGAGTCTGCAAACTATTATTCTAGGAAAATTTGTGCTGCAAGGGTCAAATAGTGCTTCTTCTCTACCTTGCAAGTGTCGCCGTTTGGTTAAACAGTACTAAGCAGCCACATATGGAGTATTGCCACGCTCACAAGAAATTGTGTGACACATTTTGGTGGTTTTGTTAACCATTTTCCCACGTGAAAAGGAAAATTCTGGGGCTAAAACAAAATTTTCCTGATAATGTTTCTTCATCACCCAATGGTATGAAATTCTGTGACACAACTGTACCTGTAGTGTCAATGTGATCACTGTACCCCTGGGTGAATCCATTGAGAGGTGTATTTTGTAAAATAAGGTTACTTATGGGGGATCTGTGCTGTTCTGGCTCCTCAGAGGCTGTGAAATGGCACCTGCAAACTGTAACAGCAAAATCTGCACTATAATAATCTGCTCCTTCCCTTCTGAGCTTTCCTCTGTGCCTGAAAAGCAGTTTCTGATTACAAGTTGTTAAGCTATTGGCACACTCAGGTGAAATTACACTGTGTGGTTCCACTTTTTTCTTATAAGCCATTACAAACTTGGGGCTAAAAACATTTTAGTGGTAAACTGTAATTATTCTTTTTCACCACTCAATGGTATAAAATGTGGTGTTAACATGCTCACTGCATTAGATTAATTAATTGAGGGGTGTAGATTGTAAATTGTGGTTATGTCATGAGGGGGTCTGCTTTTAAGGCACCTCAGGGATAAAGTTACATGGCACCCTCAAACAACTCCAGTAAAATCTACACTGCAATATGATGCTCCTTCCCTTCTGAGTAGTAGTGAGTGAGCACTAAACTGCTCGAGTGCTCATTACACACATCAGGGCCAATGCTCTATTGAAGTAATGAGTATAATGGAAGTTAATGTGGACCTTGAGCATTTTTCCGGCAGACGCCACATAGAAGAGCTGGAGGCAGGAATATCACTGAAATTAATAGAAATGGATTGGAATGGAAACAGCATGGGTTAAGGCTGCTTTACACACAACGATATCGCTAGCGATCTCGTTAGCGACGTGACACACCCAGATCGTTGTTACGATTTGCCGAGATCGCTCATAGGTCGTTTTGTAGCGGTCACACGTACACATCTCACAAACGACGCTATATCGTTCAGCGATATATTGTTTGACCAAGGCGGTCGTGTGGATGTTGTTTGTCATTGGCAGGGTGTCAAACGTAGCAATATGTCAGCTGCATTAAACGACGAACAATATTTTGAAACTGAACGACGTGTCAACGATTTTCACGCACGTAGGTGTCACACGCAACGACGTCGCTAACGATGACGGAAGTGCGTCACGAAAACCGTGACCCCGACGACATATCATCAAATAAATCGTAGCGTGTAAAGCGGCCTTAAGATGCCTGACTCCCAGGTCACTGCTGGGAAGTAAATAAATAAATTTAACAAACGACGTAGAGACCCCCTATTTTTGATAAGCAGCCAAGGTAAAACAGACAGATGATGGCTGGTATTATGAGACTGGGAAGGTTTATGGGTATTTCGTCCTTCCCAGCCTAAATATGCCACCACGCAGCCACCCCGTCTAATAGATGCACCTATTCTGGTGCTTCACCTCAGCTTTTTCTGATTGCCCTACTGCAGTGGCAATCGGGGTTATACTGTTTGGGGATGATGTCAGCTGTAAATTGTCAACTGGCATCCAGCCCAGTGGTTAGTAATGGAGAGGCGTCTTAACAGACAGAAACTCTCTTTACTAACCCAATAAGTGTAAAGTGAAAGAAACACACACAGGAAAAAAATAGTTTATTTGAATAATGACTCCCCACACTATCGCTATCACCAAGCTATTATTTAACCCCTTCAGCCCCCGGGCATTTTCCGTTTTTCTGTTTTGTTTTTTTCCTCTTTCTTCCGAGAGCCGTAACTTTTTTATTTTTCCATCAATCTTGCCATATAAGTGCTTGTTTTTTGCGGGACGTGTTGTACTTTTAAAAGAAACCATAAGTTTTGCCATATAGTGTACTAGAAAATGGCAAAAAAATTCCAAGTGCGGAAAAATTGCAAAAAAAAAGTGTGATCGCACAATAGTTTTTGGGATATTTTATTCACCTTGTTCACTATATGGTAAAACTGATGTGTCATTGTGATGCCTGAGGTCGGTGCGCGTTTGTAGACACCAAACATGAATAGGTTTACTTGTATTTAAGGTTTTAAAAAAAATTCACAAGCTTGTCCAAAAAAAGTGGCACACGTTTTGCGCCATTTTCCGAAACCCGTAGCATTCTTATTTTTTGGGATCTATGGCTCAGTAACTGCTTATTTTTTGCGTCTCGAGCTGACATTTTTAATGGTACCATTTTTGCGCAGATGCTACATTTTGATCGCCTGTTATTGCATTTTGCGGAAAATTTGCAGCGACTAAAAAACGTAATTTTGGCGTTAGGAATTTTTTTGCCGCTATGCCATTTACCAATCAGATTAATTGATTTTATATTTTGATAGATCGGGCATTACTGAACGTGGCGATACCAAATATGTGTATATTTTTTTTTAACCCTTTAATTTTCAATGGGGTGAAAGGGGGAGTGATTTGAACTTTTAGGTTTTTAATTTTTTTTTTAATTTTTTAAAACTTTTTTTTTTTACTTTTTTTCATTGTACTAGTCCCCCTAGGGGGCTATAGCGATCAGCAATCTGCTTGCTCTGCCATATCTCCAGATCACAGCTACAGAGCTGAGAACTGCAGATATGGTGCTTTAATTTCAATGCCGACTGTATTCCGGCATTAAGAGTAAGTGACTCATGATAGCTACAGGCGTCATCACATAACCCTGTGCTACCATGGCAACCACCGAAAGTCACGTGATCATGTCACGTGACTTCCGATGGGGGCAGGGTAAGTCACTGTAATGGCGGAGCGCATATACATCTCGCTGCCAGACTTTGGCAGCGAGATGTAAGGGGTTAATAGTCGCGGGTGGAAGCGATTCCACTCGCGACTAGCAGGCACACATGTCAGCTGTTGAAAACTGCTGATATGTGCGCGGATCGCTGCGGCCTGCCCTTGGCAGGGAGCGGGGATTAACCTCATACGATCCATGACGTACCCAGTACATCATGGGTCGTTAAGGGGTTAAAAAAAAAACCATGAAGCTCCAACATAATCTATAATGTGCTGGTCCTATGATGACCCTCAAGTCTGTATTCCAATCTGTAGAGCCTCTTTCACAGAACGAGGCTCCATAGATCACTTCCCCGATCAGTGCCACACCCGGAATTTCTCACGCACGGTGACATCACTGGGTTCCTGATTTCACTGCACATGAGAAATTCCAGGTCTGGCTCTGAGCAATAGTGACCTATGGAGCCTTGTATTTTGCCAAATTTTTAACGCTAAGGTTCAGATACGACTTTAAAGAAGGCAATTAAGGAATTTTATTATACAGTGGAACCTTGGTTAACGAGAACAATCCGTTCTGGGAGTGTGCTTGTTAACCAAGTTACTCATTCAGCAAAGCAAGATTTCCCATAGGAGATCATTGCAATGCAGACAATTTGTTCCACAACTTGTTAAATGTCCCATCCTGTTCCCCTGTTGTGCCAATCCACAGATGCACAAACTCACACAAACACACACACACACATATTATATGCTCACCTTACCTTCCCTTCCATTCCATCGCCGGCCTGCTGGGACTTGCTGTTCGCTAGTACGGGCTGTGTATCGCGTAACCATCACGACGAGGGAGGAACTTTCGCACCCAGAGCACTGACGTCAAAGGCAGGAGCGGCTTGACTCTGATTGGTCAGCGCGCTGCCTTTGAGTAGCGTCTGACAGCAGAAGTTCCTGCCTCGTCGCGATGCTTGCCGATACACATCCTGGAGCGGCGAACTCGAAGAACCAGGAGGCCGGCGATGGAACGGAAGGTACACATATTATGCTCACCTTACCTTCCGTTCCATCGCCGGCCTCCTGGGTCTTGTAGTTCGCTGCGATGATTCCTCCCTCGTCACGATGCACTGGCGAACTCCAAGAACCAGGAGGCCGGCGATGGAACGGAAGGTACACATATTATGCTCACCTTACCTTACGTTCCATCACCGGCCTCCTGGGTCTTGTAGTTCGCTGCGATGATTCCTCCCTTGTCACGATGCACTGGCGAACTACAACAACCATGAGGCCGGCGATGGAACGGAAGGTAAGGTGAGCATAATACTGTATGTGTGTGCGTGCGTGTTTGTGTGTGTTTTGTGCATGCATGTGTGTGTTTGTGTGGACTGCAAGAGCGGGTTAGAGCGCGGTGGATGTACGGAACCGGAAGACTGTGCGGTGAGTATTTTGCTCGTACAGCAAAGCTTTCTCGTAAACCGAGTTACAAATTTACAGAAAGCCTTGCTTGTTAAGCGAAATTCTCGTTAACTGGGTTACTCGTTAAGCGAGGTTCCACTGTATTGGTTAATATAAAATACAAAATGAAAGGAAAAGTAAGATATTGCGTACACTTTTGGATATTAAAGAAGTTGTCCAGTTACCAAAACTGATTTTTTTTTTTTCTGATAAATCTTGCTAATATGTGCCCCTCAACACATCTATTATGTTTTTTCAGCAAAATTACCTTTTATTGTGCACTAGCAGCACACGGTCATTGCTGGCTCCAGCTCTGATGGGGTTAATCTCTCCTCTGACTTCCTGTGTTCAGTTCCTACAAGTCCCAGAATTCTTTGTGGCTCTAGGGCGGTGTCTGGCTTATCTAACACACCCACTGTGTCTAATACACCCACTCTGCTCTCCGACCAAACCCTCCTCCCTTCCTCTTCCCTGTGGATGCACTGAGATCAATCATACAGAGACAGCAGCAGCTCTACACAGCCAGGGGAAGAAAGTGTGTGTGCGCGCGTATATACAGTGTGTGTGTATATACAGTGTGTGTGCGCGTATATACAGTGTATGTGTGTATATACAGTGTGTGTGTGTGAGTGTGTATGTGTGTGTGTATGTCATACTCACCTGTCTGCAGGGTCCGGGTGCCATGCCTGCTTCCAGCCCCTGTCTCGGTAGCGCCGCTTCGGCTGTGTGCAGTCTCCCCGGGGCACGTACGAAGCTTGCAGGACCTGGCGGTGGATCACCTGATGCAGTCACCTGACGCATCAGCTGATCGATTCTCGCAGTGTCGCCGGCTTTTTCGCGCCCGGCCGGCTATCAGCTGATCCTGCCGTCAGGGGACTTCATCAGCTTATTACCGGCAGCTCCTGCAGTGATGGGCCAGGATCAGACTCCGCTGCAGGAGCTGCCGGTAATCAGCACAGACGTGAGTATTTATTTATTTATTTATTTTTTTTGCACTGATGCTTCAGCTGATTGTATAATCGGCTTTTATACAATCAGCTGATGTGTCATGTGATTCACGTAGTTTAACCTGACACATCATCTGATCGCTTTGCCTTCCAGCAAACCGATCAGATGATATTGGATCCGGATTGGGCGGCGCGGGACCCTTGACCCAGGATTACTGCGGAGGGGGGTTTATTTCAATAAAGATGGAGTCACTAATTGTGTTGTGTTTTATTTCTAATAAAAATATTTTTCTGTGTGTTGTGTTTTTTTTTTTTTATCATTACTAGAAATTCATGGTGGCCATGTCTAATATTGGTGTGACACCATGAATTTCGGGCTTAGGGCTAGCTGATAATATACAGCTAGCCCTAACTCCATTATTACCCAGCTAGCCACCCGGCATCAGGGCAGCTGGAAGAGTTGGATACAGCTCCAGAAGATGGCGCTTCTATGAAAGCGCCATTTTCTGGGGTGGCTGCGGACTGCAATTCGCAGTGGGGGTGCCCAGAAAGCTTGGGCACCCTTCACTGTGGATTCCAATCCCCAGCTGCCTAGTTGTACCCGGCTGGACACTAAAATTAGGCGAAGCTCACGTCATTTTTTTTTTAAAATTATTTCATGAAATTCATGAAATAAAAAAAAAAGGGCTTCTCTATATTTTTGGTTCCCAGCCGGGTACAAATAGGCAGCTGGGGGTTGGGGGCAGCCCGTACCTGCCTGCTGTACCCGGCTAGCATACAAAAATATGGCGAAGCCCATGTCATTTTTTTTTTCTTTTTGGGTAAAAAACTGCATACAGTCCTGGATGGAGGATGCTGAGCCTTGTAGTTCTGCAGCTGCTGTCTGCTCTCCTGCATACACTGGTGAATGGAGGATGCTGAGCCTTGTAGTTCTGCAGCTGCTGTCTGCTCTCCTGCATACAATGAACATTTTGAATAAGGAAATGACATCAGACCTTTTTTTTGTTTTTCATCAACAATCTTTAATGGCATTGTGCACTGATTAAAAACGCAGTGAGCAAAAACGCAGCAAAAAAGGCACCAAATCGCGGCAAAAACGTGACATGCAGCACCGCAGGTGACAGAGCAGAGCAAGTTGGTGACATGTTCTGCTCTGACACATAGTGTTCTGCATGTCACTGTATCTTCTCTGGGACTTGTTGTGCAGGTGACCGGATGATACATGTCACTAACTGCCCCACTCTGTGATTTCTGCTGCATAGTACCAACTGTATGCACTCTCACCTGCACAAGTCCCATAGTGGAGACAGTTAGTGACATATATCATCCGGTCACCTGCACAACAAGTGCCAGAGTGGAGAAAGATAGTGACATGCAGCACACTATGTGTCAGAGCAGAGCATGTCACTGTCTCCACTCCGCTGACCTCACAGCCCATACACGCTGTGATGGATGCAGGGGGACACAGAACAAGTAATCGGCCGACACTGGAGTCATCTGATTACTTGGGATGAATTGAGCAGTAAAATGCTCCGGTGCTCGATGGGCGAAGCCCATGCCGATTTTTTTAAAAAACAATTCCTGAAAAATAAAAAAACAAAAAAATCACATTGTTTGTGGGCTCCCGCTGCATTTTCTATTGCTAAGGGTAACCAAAGCAGCTACTGGCTGCTAGCCCCCGCTGCTTGGTGTTACTTTCACTGGCAATAGAAATGCAGGGAAGCATTTTTTTTTTTTTATAAAGGTTTTTCCCTGAAAACGTTTTTAAGAAAATGACGTGGGCTTTGCCATATTTTTGTATGCTAGCCAGGTACAGCAGGCAGCTACGGGCTGCCCCCAACCCCCAGCTGCCTAGTTGTACCCGGCTGGGAACCAAAAATATAGAGAAGCCCTTTTTTTTCATGAATTTCATGAAATAATTAAAAAAAAAAAAATATGATGTGGGCTTCACCAAATTTTTGAGTCCAGCCAGGTACAACTAGGCAGCTGGGGATTGGAATCCACAGTGCAGGGTGCCCAAACTTTCTGGGCCCCCCACTGCGAATTGCAGTCCACAGCTGCCCCAGAAAATGGCGCTTTCATAGAAGCGCCATCTTCAGGCGCTGTATCCAACTCTTCCAGTGGCCCTGGTGGCAGGTGGCACGCTGGGTAATAAGGGGTTAATACCAGCTATGTTTTACCAGCTGGTATAAAGCCCGGGATTCTTAATGTCAGGCCAAGTTTAACCTGGCCATTAAGAATCTCCAACAAAGGGTTTAAAAAAAAAAAAAAAGACATCACACAGAGAAAAATACTTTATTAGAAATAAATACACAGACACAGTAGGGACTCCATGTTTATTACTCCCTCTCACCCCTCCACGATGGAGAGATTTCTGTACTGACCATGCCAGGAGAGAGCGAGGAAAAGAGAGCGAGCGGGGGGGAGAAGAGAGCGAGCGGGGGGGAGAAGAGAGCGAGGGGGGAGAAGAGAGCGAGGGGGGAGAAGAGAGAGAGGGGGGAGAAGAGAGAGGGGGGAGAAGAGAGCGAGGGGGGAGAAGAGAGCGAGGGGGGAGAAGAGAGAGAGGGGGGGAGAAGAGAGAGAGGGGGGGGGAAGAGAGAGGGGGGGGAGAAGAGAGAGAGGGGGGTAGAAGAGAGAGAGGGGGGGAGAAGAGAGTGGGGAAAGAAGAGGGGGGGGGCAGAGGTGCTCTGTCACCAACTGTCTCCACTCTGTGACTTGTGGTGCAGGTGACAGAGTGCAGACAGTTGGTCCCATGCAGCAGGACAGATGGCAGAGCACAGCGGTGACATGCCTGTCAGTGTCTTGCTGCTGGGAGGAGCAGATGATCACACTGTCCGACACCGGCCGCTCTCCTGACATCGCAGCAGAGCGGGCGGGTGGACAGTGTGATCACATACTTACGTGCAGGGGGGATTCAGCTGAAGACCCCCCCACCGGAACTGCACACTGGCGCCCCGTGCCTCACTATCTGCAGGACGCCGGCTCCACACTGACGTCCTCCGGATCCTCCCCTCGATGCTGAGCTGTGACGTGCGGTAGTCACCGCCCACAGCCCTGTCACTCAATCTGAGTGGCGCCGGCATCCTGTGACGTACCAGTCTTGTTTGAGAGCCCGGAAATGCCGGGACGTCAGAGGATGCCGGCGGCCACAGCTCCAGGGGGTCATGTGACAGGCACTGAGCGTGCAGCATAGCGCCGCTCAGTGCCAGAAATGGAAATACAAGCCAATGGAGAAAATACCTAGAATTGTAAGTAGAACTTCGACAGAAAATAAAAAAAATGGGTGAACCACCCCTTTAAACATACAAAGGTTAAATATTTACATCACCAAGGTGCTTTTGAACATCATGTGTCTGGAATGTCAGTCGGAGAAGCATGGCAAAGACAGAGAACTCCTGGAAATTCCAACACTGAACCGGGTGCCCACAGATACAAGTACACAAAAGCTTCTGTCATTGCCATATTATTCTTTTCTTAAATAGTGGCTTGCACAATATTAGACAATAAAACAAAAAAGGTCAAAATGAGTATAGCTTTATTAAACACATGTATAAGACAAACCAGTTGGCTGGATAGATAAGATTGTCACAGAAAAATATATGTAGAGTCGATAGGCCTATTTAATACAGAGTAGACAGTTGCTATTTATATAATCAAAGTAAGAGCAAAGGTGCAAAAACCATATACAAAACAAACATGACTATACAGAGGCCAATATATAAATAGATGGTAAAAAATATATCTAAAAATAAAGTGTCAAATGCAAAGAGGTAGTTATATTAATATTGTTAGCAATATGTGCATGGTTTGTATATAGTGGGTACAGAAAGTATTCAGACCCCTTTAAATGTTTCACTCTTTGTCTTATTGCAGTCATTTGTTAAATTCAAAAAAGTTCATTTTTTTTCTCATTAATGTACACTCTGCACCCCATCTTAACAGAAATGTAGACATTTTTGCAAATTTATTAAACAAGAAAAACGAAATATCACATGGTCATAAGACCATTTGCTCAGTATTGAGAAGAAGCACCCTTTTGAGCTAGCACAGCCATGAGTCTTTTTGGTAATGATGCGACAAGTTTTTCACACCTGGATTTGGGGATCCTCTGCCATTCTTCCTTGCAGACCCTCTACAGTTCCATCAGGTTGGATGGTGATCGTTGGTGGACAGCAATTTTCAGGTCTCTCCAGAGATGCTCAATTGGGTTTAGGTCAGAGCTCTGTTTGAGCCAGTCAAGAATGATTACAGAGTTGTTCTGAAGCCACTCCTTTGTTATTTTAGCTGTGTGCTTGGCGTCATTGTCTTGTTGCAAGGTGAACCTTCGGACAAGTCTGAGGTCCAGAGCATTATGGTACAGGTTTTCTTCCAGGATATCTCTGTACTTGGCTGCATTCATCTTTCCTTTAATTGCAACCAGTTGTCTTGTCCCTGCAGCTGAAAAACCACCCCATAGCATGATGCTGCCACCACCATGTTTCACTGTTGGGATTGTATTGGGCAGGTGATGAGCAGTGCCTGGTTTTCTCCAGACATACCACTTAGAATTATCACAAAAAAGTTCTTTATTTGTCTCATCAGACCAGAGAATCTTATTTCTCATAGTCTTGGAGTCCTTCATGTGTTGTTTTGCAAACTCTATGCGGGCTTTCATATGTCTTGCTCTGAGGAGAGGCTTCCGTCGGGCCACTCTGTCATAAAGGCCCAACTGGTGGAGGGCTGCAGTGATAGGTAACTTTGTGGAACTTTCCCCCATCTCCCTACTGCATCTCTGGAGCTCAGCCACAGTGATCTTGGGGTTCTTCTTTACCTCTCTCACCAAGGCTCTTCTTCCACGATTGCTGAGTTTGGCTGGACGGTCAGGTCTAGGAAGCGTTTTTTGGTGGTCTCAAATATCTTCCATTTAAGGATTATGGAGGCTACTGTGCTCTTAGGAACCTTGAGTATTGCAGAAATTCTTTTGTAACCTTGGCTAGATCTGTGCCTTGCCACAATTCTGTCACTGAGTTCCTTGGACAGTTCCTTTGACCTTATGATTCTCTCATTTGGTCTGACATGGTCACTGTGAGGTCTTATATAGACAGGTGTGTGCCTTTCCAAACCAAGTCCTATCAGTTTAATTAAACACAGCTGTACTCCAATGAAGGAGTAGAACCATCTCAAGGAGGATCACAAGGAAATGGACAGCATGTGATTTAAATATGAGTGTCTGAGCAAAGGGTCTGGATACTTATGACCATGTCATATTTCAGTTTTTCTTGTTTAATAAATTTGCAAAAATGTCTACATTTCTGGATTTTTTTCTGTCAAGATGGGGTGCAGAGTGTACATTAATGAGAAAAAAATTAACTTATTTGAATTTACCAAATGTCTGCAATGAAACAAAGAGTGAAAAATTTAAAGAGGTCTGAATACTTTCCGTACCCACTGTATATAATATATAGTTATACAATAAGGGTGCATACATCCAAAGTGCCTAATTGCTCAAAGACATCATAAAACCTGAAGGCCATGTGGACTGCGTAAGTAAAACCATGGTACCATAATCATGACCAAAATATACCCATCCTGAAGAAGATAGGATGCCTAAACACACGTGTCGGGGTGGGCGTCACAGTCACTGACCTGGTGTTTCTGTCGTGCTTAAATATTTGCTGGTTATCTATACTGCTTCTGCATGCCGTCTCTTGTGTTGTCATCTACGGTTCCCTGAAAAATGCCCACAGGAAAATTGCCCACAGGAAAAATGCCCACAGGAAAAATGCCCACTTGGAAAATTGCCCACTTGGAAAATTGCCCACTTGGAAAATTGCCCACACGGAAAATTGCCCACACAGAAAATCGCCAATTGCAGCATCACAAAGTTTCAGATCTATGTGTTTTGAGGTGCAAGGTGAGGATGTTCACATAATAGGTCATCAACTTGTGATTTACAGTTGACCTAGTGCAAAACTGCAAACATGCTGAAGATCTGTGGTTTGTAGCAGTCTGTCATTATCAGCAATAGATAGATACACTCTGCTCTAATCTCACTGATTCTGCCTTAGGCTATGTGCGCACGTGTGCGTAATTCATGCAGTTACGCTGCGCTTTGTAGCACAGCGTAACTGCATGCGTCCTGCGTCCCCTGCACAATCTATGGAGATTGTGCAGGAGCCGTGCGCACGTGGCATATTAGAACGCAGCGCTTCGGCTGCTGCCCGGCAGCCCCTGCTCTGTCTATGGCAGGAGCTGCAGGCAGAGCGCACATTCTCGCCGGCACCATGCGCTTCAGAACGCAGCTTTTCAGCTGCGCTCTGAAGCGCACCTTTTCGGTGCGGTGCAGAGCGCACACGTGCGCACATAGCCTTACTCCTTCCACCAGCCCAAAACAGCAGCACATGCAGAACCAGCAGCAGTGTGATCCAGAGGAGCAATCACTACTATCTGTACTCACAAAAGTATCACTGTATTATCTGTTGAGTTACATGTGACTGCAGGTCACATCTAATACATTATCATCTCAGGGGAGCCCAGCAAAAGCAGGGTGCTGCTGACAGAGATAGGGTACTTTCACACTTGCGTTCATCGCAATCCGCCACTATGGAAAATAGCGCAGTCCGTTAACGGACTGCGCTATTCTCCATAGACTTATATTGACAACGCACTGTGACGCAGTGTCTGCGTTTCATCCGCTGGCCGACACTGAGTCGTTATTTTGACTGAGCACCGGGAGGAGGGAACGCAGCATGTAGCGTTTTTGGTGTCGTTAAAACAACTCACCTTGGCGGATTCCGTTGGAATCCGCCAAAGTGTCTAATGATCGTCTATGGTGGCGGATTCCGCCGCTATGCGCTAAGTAGCGGAATCCGCTGATGGATTCCATCACATTCTACTGAGCATATGTACCGCCCCGGGGCTTGGCCGGCTGCAGAGACGCTCGGATCCGGGCTCATCGGTGGGTGGCTCGAGCTCCTCCCGGACCCGGGGATCACGTCACTCTGAAGGGATGCTGACGCTACGTGAGGGGTGGTGTTCAGTGGGGAGGTCCACGGCCGAGGCCGCGGTTGTTTTTGGGGGTTAAGTTCGTGACGCCACCCACGGGTTGTGGTGAATGGATGGACACCACCGCTGCCGTTGACTAGGCTCCCGGGGATGGTGTTGCGCAGCTTGGTGTTGACCCCTCCGTGGGTAAGGGGTGATGGTCCCGGGGGCCCGAGGGTGCTGAGGAGGGGGGATGCATGCTGGCTTGTTGGTGCGATGCAGTGCGCGGCCCGAGGGAACTGTTGTACTCACTATTACAGACACACTGGAGTCTCTGGTAAACCAAACAAGATGGTGGACGATGACCGCAGGCGGTTGCGCTTCTCCCCTTTTTTCAAGTTGGTGGTTTCCGCCTTTCTCCTGCACCTCACTTTTAGTAGAATGGTGACTCCTATGCCTGAGCAACAGTAGTCCGCTCCCCAGCTTTGTGTGTGCCAGTAGAGCCCGTTTGCCCGCAGACGCTGGCCCGTGGCATCTCGATGCCTGGGCAGTGGCTTTCTACCCTTCTGGTTGGGCTGTTGTCTTCAGTCGGGTCTTGGGTGGGAAAGGACCTAAAGTCCAGACCCCAATCAGTGAATTCAACTCGGTCTAGTGGCTTCTGGGCCTCGTACTGGGTCTGAGTACCCCTCCTGGTGCTCTGGTTTCCAATCGGTTCCCCGGTTCGGTACCGGCGGGCCACTACCCGGTCCCGGTTCCTTACGGTTCCACCGGCTGTAATCCCTGCTCCTGTAGGCAGCCACCACCGTCTGCCCCCTGGCCACAGGGTATCCGGGCTCCAACCCAGATCCCTGACAGACGTGCACACTTTGCTACCACTCTCCTCCACTCCTGTCACTGAACTCTCTGTTTTTCCCGCCTCAGGCTCTCCGAACTCCTCGGTGGGCATGGCCAACCACCTGGCTCCACCCCCCAGGTGTGAACGTCAAGTCCTGAGAGGGGTGACTCAGGGTTTTAAGGTTGGCTGCTGGTACCTTTTTAGGGGAAGGTGTTTGTGCAAGGGCCTACCTGTGACTACCTGGCTAATCCAAGGCGTCACACATGCTCAGCATGTCCAGCAGAACGATCTAAATTGTTTAAAATCACTCCTGGTCTCTCTATCGCTCTCTGTTGGTCGGTCTCTCCCTCTCACCCCCTCTCTCATACTTACCAATCATGGGCGCGGCGCTGCACAGCTGTCACCATGCTCTGATGGCTTCTCCTCTTTTGAAAATGTCGGCTGCTCATTATTCCATCTCGTACTCCCTGCTTCCCCCGCCCACCGGTGCCTATGATTGGTTGCAGTCAGATGCGCCCCCACGCTGAGTGACAGCTGTCTCACTGCAACCAATCACAGCCGCCGGTGGGCGGGTCTATATCATGCAGTACAATAAATAAATAAATAATTTTAAAAAAATGGCGTGCGGTCCCCCCCAATTTAGATACCAGCCAAGGTAAAGCCACACAGCTGAAGGCTGGTATTCTCAGGATGGGGAGCCCCACGTTATGGGGAGCCCCCCAGCCTAAAAATATCAGCCAGCAGCTGCTCGAAATTGCCGCATCCATTAGATGCGACAGTCCCGGGACTCTACCCGGCTCATCCCAAATTGCCCTGGTGCGGTGGCAATCGGGGTAATTAGGAGTTAATTGCAGCCCATAGCTGCCACTAAGTCCTAGGTTAATCATGGCAGGCGTCTATGAGAAACCCCCCATGATTAACCTGTAAGTGAAAGTAAATAAACAGATACACCCAAAAAAATCCTTTATTTGAAATAAAAGACAAAAATACACCCTTTTTCACCACTTTATTAAAATCCCCAAATACCCCTCCAGATCCGACGTGATCCACAGAGGTCCCATGACGCTTTCAGCTCTGCTACATGAAGCTGACAGGAGCGGCCACAGACCATTACCGCTCTCTGTCAGCTCCACACAGCAACTGAAGTGAATCGCGCTGTCAGCGGGGATGTCACTGAGGTAGTGCTGGTGTGTGCATTAATGATGGGTGCAGTAGTGCCGGGGTGTGTGCGGTGATGATGGGGGCGGTAGTGCCTGCGTGTGTGCGGTGATGATGGGGGCTCTCTCTCTCTTGGCTAAAGAAAACTAACGCAACGTGTTATTTCACAGGAATCTGTTGCCTTTATTATCACACTATTTACAACGCATCCGTCACATAACGCATTGTGACGGATGCCAAACAACGCAATTGTGAAAGTAGCCATGGCTGGTCCTTAAAGTCCCAAAGGCATAGCAGAGAGGTGAGACTTTGTCGCTTGTACCACCTTGTGTTCGTGCTGGGAATGTATGATATGTTTTTGCAGTGGTGTAACTAGAGTCCAATGGGCCCCAGTGTGAAATTTGGACCTTCCCCCCCCCCCCCACTCACACATGTTCTCACATGTACGGGCCCTTGTAGTGTTCTAACTTCTATCAAGACTTATGAACTGCCTCCCCTCCCCCTAGTAATGTACTCCGTCCTGGTATATATGCCCATCATCCTGGTGAATATGTCCTCATCCTGGTGTATATGACCCAATGCTGGTATATAAGGTCCTCATCCTGGTATGTATGGTCCACGTTGTCTCCATCCTGGTATATATGTTCCCATCCTGAGTTACATGGTCCCCAATCCTAGTGGGCATTCATGTCTGTTGGCAATTTTCTGTGGACATTTTTCACATATCATGTGAACATCCTCACCTTGCACCTCAAATATCATATATATGAAACTTTCTGATGCTGCAATTGGCAATTTTCTGTGTGGGCAATTTTCCATGTGGGCAATTTTCCGTGTGGGCAACTTTCTATGTGGGCAATTTTCCGTGTGGGCAAATTTCCATGTGGGCAATTTTCCGTGTGGGCAATTTTCCGTGTGGGCAATTTTCCATGTGGGCAATTTTCCATGTGGGCAATATTCATGTGGGCATTTTTCCTGTGGGCATTTTTCTGGTCACCGTTATCTACCATCACATACAGTACCTCCATTGATAGTCTGGACAGTTACTGTTATCTGCCAGGGGTTAATGTCCTCTGCCTTATATACTGCCACTGTGAGGGATTCTAGCCACTGTACTGATGTTTATGCCCCTTACTGGTACACTGTCACTACGTATCTGTATATTAACCCTATATAGGTATATTTCTTTAGGTGTATGACTCTGTGAGTGTGTGACATACTACTTACAGGGGAGGCTGTGAGAAGTGGCTGTTATCCAAAAAGGGTTCAGAACATACGAATAGAGGCCTTCTGGTTCCGAAAAGTGACCCATGGGTGGAGCTTTCGGCCAGGAGCTGTTACCTGTTGTTGTCAATAAATACGGACACCCACCGAGACTGATGTGTAGAGTAGTTGAAACTGAGGATCTGAAACTTTCACATTCATGTACAAAGACCTACATGGGTAGATTGGGTTTATTGCTCTCACTGGGGGGCCCCTGGAGCACGTGCTTGAAGGATTTGATAGACCAGGTTTGTCACTTTCATTTATGTGCAAAGAACTGCTCGGCCAGATTGGATTTATTGCCCTCGCTGGGAGGCCGCATGGCATGTGGTTATTGAGCTTCAGAGACTAAAGGTGGTGTCACACACAGCGACGACGACAACGACGTCGCTGCTACGTCACCATTTTCTGTGACGTTGCAGCGACGTCCCGTCGCTGTCGCTGTGTGTGACATCCAGCAACGAGCTGGCCCCTGCTGTGAGGTCGTTGCTCGTTGCTGAATGTCCTGCTTCATTTTTTCGTCGTCGCTCTCCCGCTGTGACGCACACATCACTGCGTGTGACAGCGAGAGAGCGACGAAATGAAGCGAGCAGGGAGCAGGAGCCGGCGTCTGGCAGCTGTGGTAAGCTGTAACCAGGGTAAACATCGGGTAACCAAGGGAAGACCAACGCTGCCAGCGTTGAGAAACACGTGATGGTGTCTCGGCGGCTTTCTTATTTGCATACTTCCCAGGGGGCAATGCTCTAGAATCACTGCGTTGAGAAACACGTGATGGTGTCTCCGCAGTGGATATGTTGATCTCCCTAAGGTCAACAATGCTTGCTTAAGTAGTCTTTTACTAGGCATTGCCCCCACTAGCCAGATTCCTACTCCACACTGATGAGGGGCAAATACCCCGAAACGGCTGTCTGTGGATGGATACCATGTTTGGTATAGGTGGTCTCCTTGACTGGAGACTGCCCTTCCCGTGGTTGTTCCTTCCCGGTGAAAGACCTGGCTAGTTTCCTGCCAGCGTTGAGAAACACGTGATGGTGTCTCCACGGCTTTCTTATTTGCATACTTCCCAGGGGGCAATGCTCTAGAATCACTGCGTTGAGAAACACGTGATGCTGTCTTCGCAGTGGATATGTTGATCTCCCTAAGGTCAACAATGCTTGCTTAAGTAGTCTTTTACTAGGCATTGCCCCCACTAGCCAGATTCCTACTCCACACTGATGAGGGGCAAATACCCAGAAACGGCTGTCTGTGGATGGATACCATGTTTGGTATAGGTGGTCTCCTTGACTGGAGACTGCCCTTCCCGTGGTTGTTCCTTCCCGGTGAAAGACCTGGCTAGTTTCCTGCCAGCGTTGAGAAACACGTGATGGTGTCTCCGCGGCTTTCTTATTTGCATACTTCCCAGGGGGCAATGCTCTAGAATCACTGCATTGAGAAACACGTGATGGTGTCTCCGCAGTGGATATGTTGATCTCCCTAAGGTCAACAATGCTTGCTTAAGTAGTCTTTTACTAGGCATTGCCCCCACTAGCCAGATTCCTACTCCACACTGATGAGGGGCAAATACCCCGAAACGGCTGTCTGTGGATGGATACCATGTTTGGTATAGGTGGTCTCCTTGACTGGAGACTGCCCTTCCCGTGGTTGTTCTTTCCCGGTGAAAGACCTGGCTAGTTTCCTGCCAGCGTTGAGAAACACGTGATGGTGTCTCCGTGGCTTTCTTATTTGCATACTTCCCAGGGGGCAATGCTCTAGAATCACTGCATTGAGAAACACGTGATGGTGTCTCCGCAGTGGATATATTGATCTCCCTAAGGTCAACAATGCTTGCTTAAGTAGTCTTTTACTAGGCATTGCCCCCACTAGCCAGATTCCTACTCCACACTGATGAGGGGCAAATACCCCGAAACGGCTGTCTGTGGATGGATACCATGTTTGGTATAGGTGGTCTCCTTGACTGGAGACTGCCCTTCCCGTGGTTGTTCCTTCCCGGTGAAAGACCTGGCTAGTTTCCTGCCAGCGTTGAGAAACACGTGATGGTGTCTCCGCGGCTTTCTTATTTGCATACTTCCCAGGGGGCAATGCTCTAGAATCACTGCATTGAGAAACACGTGATGGTGTCTCCGCAGTGGATATATTGATCTCCCTAAGGTCAACAATGCTTGCTTATTTCTGCATGAATGACTTAAAGTTTTGCTGACAGGTTGTGATTTCTGTGGGAGAGGGGGAGGGGGGGTGTCTTAGAGAGTGTCACACCGATGTGCAAATGCCTTGTCATTTGTGTATGAGCACTATCACTTTGATGAAAGCACCTCCTTTGGGACATATTTTTCTTGGCGAGGTCATCCGATATTTTCTTCATCCATATGAATAGGTTGCATAGACATCATCATAAACTGCCATGCTCTAGTCCCCAGGTTACTGATTGGCAGACGATCGTATGACGTTGAACAATTTGCCTTTGACGAGACTGGCAGATATTTTGGACATAGTAGCATAAGTTCGGACGAGATGGACCCTGGCTACTGACACTGACCTCACAAAACTAATGTCTGAGAGTTGCATGATTTGTGAGTTTGAAAGAACTGACATTGCTCACTCTGGAGGAAGACAATCCTTTGTTTGCAAGCAAATGCTTGACTTGCTCCAATTCACTTTTCTTATTTTACAATACCCTGCTCATGCTCACATCCTAAAAGAAATTGACATATAACCTTTCTGTGCACACATCGTACACTGTCTGCACTCAGTTGTACTACGCAACCCTAACCAGCCTATCTCTAGCAAAGAAATTCAATTTACCTACAGACAGATGCTAGAATATGCTGAGATCATAACATGCATTTTGATAACACACTGCTTGTTATAGTCTTCTCTTTAGCGCATTTTGGTGCTGACCTGGTGTTATGCGTGCAATATCTTTAGGCGCTGTTTATAATCCTTATCTTGGTCTGCTGGATGTGTGGGTCCTTTTTTCGACCATTTTTGGTAAAGATGCAGTGTGTCTTTAAGGAACTCAACTTTTGAATTGGGGTATGGAAATCGTAGTATAGCTCCGTTAGGATGCCCTGATAAGATTCCAAGGGTGTTTTTGGCAAATTGTGAGGATTTTGCTATAGGTGTGCTCTTAAACTTTTGAATTGGGGGCTGGAAATAGCAGTTCAGCTCCATTAGGACACCCTGATAAGATTCCCAGGGTGTTATTAGTGATTTGTGGGGTTTTGCTTGTTGAGGTCTTCTCTTTAGCACTTTTTGCTGCTGTCTCGGATGTATTCAATACCTAACATGTCTCCTGACTGGGCATTGTTTATAGTCATTACCTGCAAAGCAGTTTGCTTGCTTCCTGTGGCATAGGAAAAACATTGAGAGCTTTAAAAGTTTTTCTGGTGTAACGCTCTATACAACTGCTCACGTGAGAAAACCAAGGGGTAGAAGGACCCTAAATTATTTACTCTGTGGTACTTTTATCCTCATTACAAGAAATTAAACTACTGCAGTAAAAATTGAGTGGCAGCTGCTTTGCCCCAGACGTGAGGTACCGGAGTACCCTAGTAGCCTTGCGAGGTGCTGGGTGATGCAGTGTCGATTGACAGAGCCCGCTTGGAGGTGTCTCCAGCTCTGTGGGGGGGTATTGTGACTACCAGACACCCTAGGTGTTGAGTGATGCGGTGTTAGTCGGCAGAACCTGCGAGGAGGTGTATCCAGCTTGGATAGCGGTACTGTGACTGCTGGATACCTTGGTAAGCCAACGTTCTACCCTCTGAAAACAATTTGTTGTTTGGGTAGAGAATTCTCTCCTGGGTATAGAGAATTGTTAGTTCCCAACCTACTCGGTGGAGATGGGGACTGTACAGAGTATACGCTCCTCCAATAAGGCCATGTGCCCATGAGAAAATGTACATGCAGAATTTTCTGCATTTATTTCCGCAGGTTCACGCAGCAGCTCCCCTGAATCCGCAGATATGCGTTGTTGCGGATTTCATGCGGAAATGATGCGTAAAATGTGCGGAATTCGTGCGATTTTCCTACAAACATCCTCCCCTGTATCTCCATAGTAGAAAGGCAGGAAATCTGCAGTAAATTCCGCATGAATAATTGCAGTTCTTTGTGGCTGCAGGAAATCCGCAGCATTTTCCGCAGGTGCAAATTCCACAGCATTGAAACAGCACTCCCCAATCCCATAGGATAACCTGGGGAGTGTCTGTACTTGCACAAACCTGCGTATTTATCTGAAAATCTAAAAGATCTGCAGGTTTTCCGCAGCAAAATCCGTGGGTATTTTCTCCCGTGGGCACATAGACTAAGGATGCAGAGACATGCTCCCCACAAGAAACATAGAACAACATGTTAAAGGCACAGAGGCAATAAGTGGATGCAGACCAATGCTGAAAAAGCTGAATGTAGGTGTGAATGGACCATTGGATGAAAAAACATGGCAGAAGTTTCTCACTAAGTGCAAGGGATGGCTGGAGGACTAAAATAAGCATGACAAGGCCGCAGTGTGATATGAAGTAACCCAGGGAAGGACTTTGACTTCTTAAAAATCACGAGAGACGCACAGAGGGACAGAGTATGATGTAAGGGAAGCTATCAATTCACCAGAAAAATTACCCATTATTCTTACTAATTGTGAGGCAGCGGCTTCTTAGAGTCAGGCCAGTTTCACACATCATTCTTTTTGCTGGTTTGGCGGATCCGGCGCGCTCCCGTACAGTGAATACAGTACAATGACAGCGCTGTAACTTCCGGGTCACATGCTCCGGTCACATGACAGCATGTGACCGGCGCTTGTTGCGCTGTCATTGTACTGTATTCACTGTACGGGAGCGTGCCGGATCCGCCAAACCAGCAAAAAGAAGGATGTGTGAAACTGGCCTCAGTCAAGTGAGGCAGTGACCCATGTTCTTGTACACACCAACAGTCTTTTTTATTCACACCAAACAATTGTTACAAACCTGAAAACTGGGAACCCAGCCGGTTCACGTAGATGCAGTCCAATAAATGTCCAGATCGCCTGCTGCACCACTGTAGGAATCCTGGGTGAAGGGGTCCACTTATACCACTTATAATGTCCAGGTTTTTTAGTGCTTGCTCCACACCGCCAGTTCACACAGCACCAGCTATTCCAACAGCCTGGATCCCAAGTGAGACACACCTTGCTGTGCTCTGTAGGATTAAATGTATTTACCTTGACATGAGCCTATTGCAAGACGCGGATGGAATGGAGGGCACTGCGGCCGCTGCCGCTGCCCCTGACTGCTGAGCCCCTCGCTACGTCCCCCCCATGGTCACCTCTCCCTCCTCCCCACTGTGCAATGCCCCCCGCTGCCCCCCTTCCCTGCTGGGACCTCCTACAGGGCATATAAACAGCTGCCGGAGTCCCTCCTTTCTCTTACCACATCTGCCCTCAGGGTGAGCATCGCCGATGGACCCCCTGGAAGCAGCGGTAAGAGAAAGGATCGGACGGGAGGGAGCCGATTGGCTTGCCTCCCTTGTGGGCACCAGCTCCCTCCTGCCGGTTCCCAGCAGCGGTGGGCGCAGGTCTTCCAGACCCTCCCGTCCACCGCAGCGTCTAAGCCCCACAACAGACCCCAGGCGCAGGGCGGCCCGGTCCAGAAGGTCCGGTCCGCTCTCACCCCCGGCCACCTATCCCCTGCCCCATCGGGCGTCGCATACAATAATATCGCGCAGCGCTGCTCCTCCGACACCCAGGCATGCTGCCCCCCACCAGGCATCGCGTTCGTCCACGCCACGCAGCGATGCTCCCCCTCCCCTCAGGAATGCTGCCCCCACCCTGGCATCACGTTCGCCACCACAATGCAGAGCGCCTACCCCCAGGCACTCTGCACCGCCCAGCATGACGCGCCCCTCATGTTGCTTACCGCTCCATGCTGAGGCTGCGTCACATCCGGTATCCATGGCAGCCGAGTCACTTCCTGTGACTCGGCAACCATGTGACTATACTGTACTTCCGGTTTTCGGCCCCCGGACCGGAAGTGATGTCATTAAAAGTAAAAGCGGCAAATTTAAAGGGAAATGCAGTCATAAACAAACATGCTTTATAACTGCATTTCCTGCCCAGCGTTCGCATTCTTTACAAAGCGAACGTGGTGGTCTGCAGCAGTCAAGCACCCACCCTCCAGCCAGCAATCTCCACTGCCCTCTAATCACACATCAGCATCCAGGCCACATTATGGGAGCATCAGAAAGCAGAAGCTCTTCAGCCGAGGGATCAGCACACTCTGACTCGCACCAGGAATACAGGGACCATCATGGGCACCTTTCCCAATCTGACCCTAGCAAGAGCACGGAGTTCCATGGTGAAGAGGATCCATCTTTACCCCTGACACCGCCATGCTCCAACCTACAGCTACAACCGCAGGAAATCCAAGGTACTCCTCCATTAGATTTACCCCCCCTGCACCCCCTGCCAACCCCTGCAATCCATCCATCGCCCATCCTGCCAGTAAGCCAACGGCAGATAGAAGCAAGGCACTCATCACGCGTGGGGTCAGCCGAGCCAGGATCATCAGCTCTCCATCGTAGACCCCTTAGGGGTCATAACCACAGAAGATCACCGTCCACTTCCCGCAGCAGAAGCCGGGATAGCCACGGGCGTCACTCCCGGCGCTCACGGCACAATCACCATTTCCGTTCATCCAACCGCAGCAAGAGATCATCCCGCAGGAGACACCACACGCCATCCAGCACTGCGTCATCCGACTCTCGCCGCAGCCGCTCACTAAGCGGCCCTCCAGGCGAAAGGTTTGCTAATCACCACCACGGCAGCGAACCACTACCCGAAGAACTACCCCAGATGGCGGCGCCAGAGGACCAACCTACCACATCGGCCGGTGAGTACAGCTTTACCAGCGCTTGGGCAGGGGGGACCCATCCAGGAGTAATGAGGGAAGCGGTTCGTTCACCGTCGGGACTAGTTCTAGTTAACCCCGCGTTCGTAAAACGCCAAGACATAGCGCATCAGCGCCCTGACCTACACAGGGACATGTTCTATTGTGGTGTTTCACCGCTTGGAACCCACCTAACCCCGGAAACAGTCCAAAAAATTTGGGCTAATGATTATGTGGATATCTGGTCCCTAATATCTGCGGATCAAAACACCGTCGACAAGGAAAGACGAGGCAACGACCGCCAATTCGCTAAAAAATCCACCGTAGCCAAGACCATAAATAATTGGTTGCAGGCTTTCTGCGTTATGGGGTGCGTGATGGGTCAGAAGCACCCCGAACGATGCTCAGAACTCTTCACTTACTGCGACACCATTTACAACTCCTATAAAACCCATGGGGGATCAGCGTGGTGGAAGTATGATGAAGAATTTAGGAGACGCCTGGCACTCCAACCACAATTGGGTTGGGGTGTAAAGGCAACCGATTCGTGGCTCAGACTCATGATGGCGCAAAAGTCCTTTCAGTCCTTTCCAGGCCAATTTTCCCCAAACCACGGCACACCGGGAGCCGCAAACGTTCGCAGACCAGGTTGCTGCTGGCTCTTCAACGAAGGCCATTGCAGGTATCAAGGTCTCTGCAAATACAAGCATGAGTGTTCATCCTGCGGGGGAAATCACACCTCCACCAAATGCGATAAGCAAACAACAAGGCACCATGCAAAAAATGCACCACCAGGTCCCAAGGACCCCAGTGATCGTGCACGAGATGGAGCCATGGCTCGAACGTTACCCCAATAAGGCGGCGGCTGACACCATCAGAGACGGTTTCACCCACGGTTTCTTTATCCCCTTTAATTTCTCCTCAGAACCAACATTTGCCCCCAACCTAAAATCTGCCCGGGACCTCCCACAGGTCCTGGAAAACAAATTACTCAAGGAAGTGGCACTAGGCCGCGTAGCAGGCCCATTCACTAAATTACCATTCCCAAACCTTCGCGTTTCACCCCTAGGGGTTGTGCCTAAAAAAGAAAAGGGTGAATTTCGCCTCATACACCACTTATCCTTCCCGGCCGGGAGGTCAGTAAATGACGGCATCCCCACAGAGGACTCAGCAGTGTCCTACGCGTCTTTTGACAAAGCAGTCGGACTGGTACGCAAAGCAGGGCAAGGAGCATTAATGGCTAAATCGGACATAGCGTCCGCCTTTCGCCTGCTACCAGTGCACCCTGATTGTCACCACCTGCTAGGGTGCTATTTCAACAAAAATTTCTTCTATGACATGTGTCTTCCCATGGGTTGCTCCATATCCTGCTCTCACTTCGAGCTCTTCAGCACCTTCCTAGAATGGGTGGTTAAGGACGTGGTAAAGATCAAATCAGTCACCCATTATCTAGATGATTTCCTGTTCGTTGGCCCCGCCAACTCGGAAACATGCGCTATTGCGTTAAATTCATTCCAGGCACTAGCGGACAAATTCGGGGTTCCGCTGTCAAACGAAAAAACAGTTGGCCCTGTGACATGCCTTTCCTTTTTGGGAATTGAAATAGACTCAATTACCATGATGTTTCGGTTACCACTGGAAAAGGTCCAAAAAACAACATCGCTCATCGACGGGTTCTGTGCGGTTCGTAAGGTAACCCTGGCGCAAATGCAATCTTTATTAGGCTTGCTCGCCTTCGCCTGTAGAGTCATGCCTATGGGAAGGATCTTTTCCCGTAGGCTTTGCCTGGCCACTAGGGGCATAGCTGCCCCCCACCACAGGATTCGCATCACCAGCGCCCTACGGGAGGACCTACGTGTATGGAGGTCTTTTCTAGCTACTTACAATGGACGCACGTGTTTCCAGGAACAGGAGGTTTCCAGCTCTGACATATCTCTATTTTCGGATGCTGCCGGGTCCACCGGATTCGGAGTTTTCCTTGGTCCCAAGTGGTGCGCTAGTCGCTGGCCCCAAAAATGGCACTTGTCAGGTTGGACAAAAAACCTCACTTTACTTGAGCTGTTCCCTATAATTGTAGCTACGGATCTTTGGGCAGATCAGCTGGCGAATAAACGAATCTGCTTCTGGACCGACAACATAAGTGTCGTCCACGCCATTAACCACCTGGCATCTTCTTCCCCGCCAGTGATCAGCTTACTGCGCTATTTAGTCCTCAAGTGCCTCGAGCATAACATCTGGTTCAGGGCCCGTCACGTGCCAGGGATCGATAACAATATTGCTGATGCCTTATCACGTTTTGAATTTCAGAAGTTTCGTGTATTACATCCGGAAGCGGACAGCATGGGCCAGAACTGTCCACAGTTCCTTTGGACGGTCCCCGAGGACAGCTGATGCCTTTGGTCCAGGCATCTCTAGCTCCATCTACGTGGCGTTCGTACGGTAAGGCTTGGAACGAATGGTTAAATATAGCACAACCGCTGCCTAGCCAGGTGTCTGCTTATTTTCTCAGCAACTCCGTTGCTCGGTATATAGCGCATTTGCATAGTAATGGCGTGTCGGGTATAGTAGCGCAGCAGCGGCTCGCAGGCATAGCCTTTCACTTCCGGGTTCGTGGATGGCCTGATGTCACCAAGTCCTTCCTGTTTACGCAGGCCGTTAAAGGCTGGAAGCGGAAGCGGCAGTGCACTGAAAGCAGAAGGCCCATTTCATTTGCCATCCTCTCAGGCATAATAAACCAGCTAGGCGACGTATGCGCCAATGACAGCGAGGTCCGCTTGTTCTCGGCTGCCTTCTCGCTTGCATTCTTTGGGGCTTTGCGAGTCAGTGAATTAGTCAGCAGATCATCAGCTCGTCCCGGGGGTCTGCTACGCGATGACGTTATAATTTGCAATGGTGGAGTACGAGTTCGCATAAGGCGCTCTAAAACTGATCAGCTCGGTAGAGGAGTTTGGTTCCCCATTTTCCCGTTTCCCGGCCCCCTCTGTCCCATCCTTATCTTGCAGTGTTACTTAGAGTCTCGGGTTCCCAATAAATTCTTTTTAGAGCACGCGGATGGATCCCCGCTCACGGCAACGCAGTTTTCAGCCTTGCTAAAAACGTCACTTTCCAACCTGGGCTTACAGCCAGGGGATTACAGCACACACTCCTTCCGCATAGGCGCAGCAACCGAGGCAGCAAGGGCCGGCTTCTCGAACGAGGAGATAAAGCGGATAGGGCGTTGGAAATCAGACTGTTTCTTCCGCTATATTAGGCCAGATCTAATTTAACCCCCCGATCCCTGCAAACCACCAAATTTTACCACAAGTTTTAACCTCGAACCAGCCTCGGCAGTCACTACATCTTTCCACATCCCTCAGATAACTAATCATTGCTAACCGTTCAGTCCCGTAGTTCCGCCACCAAAAGCTATGACAACACTAATACAATGATGGACGCTGACACTATGATAACTATGCTGAGTACAGTTGCTAACAGCTTTTCTTCCTAGATCCGGCGAGACCTATCATTTGGATCCTAGGTCACTCACACATATTCTGGGCAGCACGGCGGGCCGAGTCGAGACCAGGTGGAAGCGAGCTGGGATTTCATCACCTCAAGTTCCATTGGAGAGGAGTTCGGGGCATGGCCTGGACACAGGTCCTGCCCGAGGTAGTGAACATAGCAAGGATAGCCACGGGCCCAGTAGTGCTAGTCATCCACGCGGGTGGGAACGACCTGGTAAATGTGAGGATCCAGGAACTGCTTGCGGTCATGCAAGCAGACCTGGATAGGTTTAGCGGCTTCTTCAGCAACGTAGTGGTGGTATGGTCCAGTATATTACCAAGATTAAGCTGGATAGGGGCAAGGAACATAGCGGCTGTGGAGAGGTCAAGGCGGCATGTCAATATGCAGATCGCCAAATTTATAGCATCAGGAAGAGGGATAGTGCTGGGACATGAGTTGCTGGAATCAGAGATCAGCAGATTGGTGCTAGAGGATGGTTTTAGCCTCAATGACATAGGTCTGGATATTTTCCTGTCAGACATCCAGGACGGGGTTGAGCGGGCCATGAGGGCCCTGGGTGGGGGTCGCAGCTCAGGCGTGGGCCTTCGCCACTCCGTGGCCGGTGGAAGAGGGATTTGGTGAGAGCCAACCTGCCACGGACGGCCGTAGGCATCGGGCCTCCTCCCTCAGGTTTAAGGCGGATTTGTGCCTGTGGTTAAAGCTGTGGCCAAAATATCAAGCAACCCCCTTTTTATATCAAAATTGAATGGTGTTACGTGGATACCTTCAATAAAGAACAAAGAAAGATATTCCATGTGTGGTCTCCTTCATTGCGCGGTGGGGAGGGGGAACCGGTTGGTGGGTCTCGGCAGTCTGGAGGGCACTGCGGCCGCTGCCGCTGCCCCTGACTGCTGAGCCCCTCGCTACGTCCCCCCCATGGTCACCTCTCCCTCCTCCCCACTGTGCAATGCCCCCCGCTGCCCCCCTTCCCTGCTGGGACCTCCTACAGGGCATATAAACAGCTGCCGGAGTCCCTCCTTTCTCTTACCACATCTGCCCTCAGGGTGAGCATCGCCCGCCCTCCCTCCCTTAAGAAGGTTTTGTTACAAGTTCGGAAGTCACAGCCGGTGGAAGAGGGATTTGGTGAGAGCCAACCTGCCACGGACGGCCGTAGGCATCGGGCCTCCTCCCTCAGGTTTAAGGCGGATTTGTGCCTGTGGTTAAAGCTGTGGCCAAAATATCAAGCAACCCCCTTTTTATATCAAAATTGAATGGTGTTACGTGGATACCTTCAATAAAGAACAAAGAAAGATATTCCATGTGTGGTCTCCTTCATTGCGCGGTGGGGAGGGGGAACCGGTTGGTGGGTCTCGGCAGTCGGAGAATTCCATCCCATTTCCAGACCTACAGAATTCTCCAAAATTAAAAGCCCTAACAGGTTCATTTAAACACAATACTTGGTCAAAGAGCTTGATCAAGTTCAAACTCTTTTATTTTGTAAAAAAAATCTACAATTTTGGTCACTACTCAAAACAATGAGCCACCTGACTAATCAGAAAAGAGTAATTTACAGTGACATAAATATAAACCTACAAGAACTACTCAAAAATTCATAAAAGCATATAATCTTTATTAGAACATAATAAAAATTACATAATAATAGTCCACAAAACAATGCACAGTAATGGGGAATGAGATAAAGGGAACAGTAGGACCGGTACAATTATAATGTGATTAGAAAGATGTGGTGATAATATAAATAGAATAATATCAATGATGAATATCCAGGTATATTAAAAGGTCTCCTCCTAAGAAAAAAAATATAAGGATGCACAGTACAGTGTCACAAATATAAATAGTACCCCAAAAAGAATTTTTTTTCAAAGTGAAGTAACAATAATTGAAAGAGGAAGAGACAGTATATACACTGGGATAAACTTGCTCTATAAAATTGTCAGCCACAAATATTGTAATTAATGGAAAACCGGTACACATGCTGAGGCTCTTTACCAATAAAGCACTTTGACAAGTTTCACCGTGGCTTTCTCCAAGGACGTCTACAACAATGAAAGCAGGGTAGGTTTTTATAGCCAAAATTCAATTAATTAATTAATGTGCATAATATGTAATGTAGGATTCAAGCAATAAATGCGAAGCATATGTGGCGCCCCTGACCTGGTCAGGCACCACAGAGTATTGCACCCATGCGGGAGCAATGCTTCCAGGTAATCTCCAAAGGCCAGGATGAGGTGCACACACAAACATATAGTGACCAGGCCTCCCACATTACCAGAGGGGACCCTTGGGTAGCCATAAGGGGTTAACTTTCAATTCCCAGCTGGGGGTGTGTTCAGGGGCTGGTTGCTAGGAAGCAGGGCAGAGAGGAAGAGGGGAGTCTGGAGGAAGAAGTTGAAGTGTGTGGAAGGGAGCAGAGGAGCTCTCGTGTCAGACAGGTCCTGAGGAGTGCAGTAGCTGAAAGCGGGGGAGAAAGGAGTACCGTGGGTCGGCCTGAAAATCATCCAGAGAGAAGGGTGGCTGAGTACGGAGATCCCGGTATCCGAGCACACAAGGGGAACTAGGTCCCCAGTACAGGCAGCAGATCATCCAGAGCTGCTTAACCTACAGGTGGGGGGGGGTACTTCATGCCCTCACCACGACTACACAGAGCTTGAGCCAAGCAGCAATCACCAGGCCCATAAGGGGACAGGGCCAGAAGCCATCCCACCAAGGCCACGCTGCCGGCAGACGAGCCAGAGAGAGGGGAGCAGGGTGGTAACAGCTTCCCTGGAGGGGTCCTACCACGCTTCAAGCAAAGGATCCTCCTAAAACAGAAAGAGTGCAAGGAAGGCGAGTGGACAGCTACCCTCAGAACGGCCTCCTGGAATTCCTGGTTCAACCTGGTTATCACAGTGTCGCCCGGGCATCTCACCGTGACCTCCAAACAGTGAGTAAACACGTTGAAAGACTTCTTGGACTGTGTTTGAGTCATTCTGCGACCTGTGGTCCCACACACATACACCGGGGCCTGGGGCTTGCCTCACTCTCAGGGGGCTAATATACTGACTGCACCCACCATCAGCCCCAGGCATCCCTTAATCTGCAGTGGCGGTCCCCGCTGACCGCAATACTGAGAGTGGCGTCACGACAATCCTAAAAGAAGGTTCCCTACCTGTGACCAGACTGTTCCATCCACGTGGAGTCCCTGAAGGTACTGCACCGACACATACTAGCGGGGCTTCACAACTTCTGGCGTCACGAACAGGATTTGGACTAGACCTGTTCAGACAGGTGACCGTGTGCCTCAGAGGTCCGACCGCAAAAATTGAACCGCCGCCATATTGCCATCTTCAAAAGCGCGCGCTGCAGCCCGCGCGAGGGAGAAGAGCACCGCCCACAAAGAGGTGTGGCCGCCCCAGAATCCCCACAATTCAGAGAGCGTTCTGACCCCGGAAGTGAAAAGGGAGCGCGCAGATTTTTGAAGAAAAATGGACGCTGCAGGAGGTAATGCCCCTGGTCAGGGCGACGCAGCCCAAGCGATGCCAGCCCCCGTCGCGCTGGACGCAGCAGCGCCTGGTGCCGGTGCCGCGGTCGCAGCCGCGCCGGCTGAAATCTCCCCCATAATGCCAGTTTCCTTGCTGTATGTCCCAGGAGCGCAATGGCTGCCCCAATACGCCGGTAAAATAGACACGCTGACCGGGTTTAAGAAGAAGATCAGCACCCTGCTGGACATGCACGCGATGACTGGTAAGCAGAGGGCCGCTGTGGTGCTGGGACAATTGACTGAGGCAGCAGAATTGGAAGCTGAGTCCTGGACCAATGATGACCGGAGCTCTGTTGAGACCATCTTTGCCAAACTAGCAGCTGCTTTTGAACACCACACCGAGGGAGAGCTGAGGACGGACTTCTATAACTGCCGGCAGAAGCCCCAAGATAGCATAAGAGCCTATGCCCTCAGGCTGCAGGCTGCACTGCGGGCTCTCAAGCTGGTGGACCCTGTCAGTGATCAGGAAGGAAACCGGATGATGAAGGAACAATTCTTGCGGGGCCTGCGTTCTCCTGAGGATGGGAAGCAGATGAAGCTGTGGTCCCTGGAACACCCTGACGTGGACTTTGCCATTCTGAAAGACAGGGCAGTGAAAGCACTCCAACCTCCTGTGGACACAGACCCCGTCGCACCAGCATGGCCTGCCAGTTCCACGGCTGCAGGAGCGGAATCCTCCTCGCAGGCCCTGGTAACTGCAAAAGGACTCAACACGCCAGCAGAGACCATAAATACACTATCCTCCCAGGTGCAACAGCTCACTAAGGACGTCGCACAAATCCTGAAAGCAATGCAGTTGCCCTCAGAGACCAAAGTCCCTCATCGGATCCTGCTAGCTGACAACCCAGAGGACGTCCCTTGGATGCGGAGGAGAAGAGGTCCCCCAACCCGAGGCAGGAGCAGTGATCGCTATGACTCATCTGGACAACCCATCTGTCGTCGTTGCCAGGAGGCAGGACACTATGCAAGGGCCTGTCCTTTAAACGAGCCAAACCTGGGGCCGGGGGCCAGTCCTCAGGATTAAGAAGATCAGGCCCAAGTCGCTGCTGTGATCAGTACGTGGGTGGACGTCCTGTCCTGTCCATCGTCCTGGACGGGATCCCTACCCCGGCGTTATTGGACACCGGCTCTCAGGTCACCACGATCCCGTATGTCCTTTATCGGAGGTTTTGGTCGGACGACGATCTCCGACCACCGGACCCCTCCCTCACCATCTATGCTGCCAACGGACAACCTATAGACCAGATCGGGGTCAAAGAGGTAACCATAAAGGTGGGAAGGCAGGAAATGAAGGGACAAGGACTGATTGTTGTGGACACTGATATTAGAGAAAGGAACCCGCAAATGATTTTAGGCACTAATGTCATAGAAAATTGCCTAGGGGAAGTGTTGTTGTTGCTTCACCAGATTGTTGAAGGTGCTGAGGGCAGGTCGCAAAGAGCCTTGCAAAAAGAGATCCGAATTATTCTGAGGAAGCAACAGGTAAAACAGACTGGCGGTGAGATTGGTAGTGTACGGGTGATGGATGCTAACCCCATTGTGATACCCCCACGGAGTGAAATGATGATGTGGTGTAGAGCAGCGGTAGGTCTCAGAGGACAAGATTACCAGGCTGTACTAGAGCCCACTCATTCAGACCACTGGCCCACGATTCTGACAGCCAGGGGGGTAGTTGATGTACACAAGGGACGAGTGCCTGTACGAGTGTTGAACTGTGGGGAGGAGGAAGCCAGACTACCAAGGTACGCTACCATAGCCAAACTGTTTACATGCTCAGATGACGCCATAACACCTGTAGGTCCCCTGACACAAGCTGACTCAAAAGAGGGCGAGACCTCCCAAAAGCAGTTAGAGGATTGGTGCCAGAAACTACACGTGGGGACTGACTCTACACCCGACTACCAGAAACATGGGGTTTACAGGGTCGTGCAGGAATACGAGCAGGTCTTTAGTAAGAACCCACTAGACTTTGGTAGGATCAAAGGGGTGCAACATCACATACCCACAGGCAGTCATCCTCCCATTAAGGAAAGACATAGGCCTATTCCACCAGCCCATTACCAGCGCACAAAGGACATGCTGAAGGACATGAAGGAGGCAGGCGTCATAAGGGACAGTTGTAGCCCCTGGGCGGCTCCCCTGGTCCTGGTAAGAAAGAAGGATGGCACGATGAGGATGTGTGTGGATTACAGACGGATAAATCAGATAACACACAAGGATGCCTACCCTTTGCCAAGGATAGAGGAATCCCTCGCTGCCTTGAAAGCCTCTAACTACTTTTCTACCCTAGATCTTACTAGTGGCTACTGGCAAGTATCTGTAGCAGAAGAAGATCGGGAGAAGACGGCCTTCACCACCCCAATGGGCCTCTGTGAGTTCAACAGCATGCCATTTGGACTCTGCAATGCCCCCGGGACCTTCCAGAGGCTTATGGAATGCTGCCTAGGGCACCTCAACTTTGAAACCGTCCTGCTCTACCTGGATGATGTCATCGTGTACTCCAAGACCTACGAGGACCACCTGAAACACCTGGCTGAAGTCTTTGAAGCACTATCCCGATATGGAATGAAGCTGAAACCATCCAAGTGCCATTTACTGAAGCCAAAGGTCCAGTACCTAGGTCACGTGGTCAGTGCAGAAGGAGTAGCACCGGACCCAGAGAAGGTCACAGTCATCCAGGAATGGCCCACACCTACTACCGTCCGGGAGGTACGTCAGTTCCTTGGCTTGGTAGGCTACTACAGAAGGTTCATCAAGGGCTACACGAAAATGGCAGCGCCTTTGCAAGAGCTCCTGGTAGGCCACCCAAAGAAGAGAGGAAAGATCTCCGGCCCGCCATTTCACTGGGGAGAAGCAGAAGAACACTCCTTCAGACAAATGAAAGGGGCCTTGACGGGTGAAGAGATCCTAGCCTACCCTGACTACGGTCTGCCATTCGTACTGTACACAGATGCCAGTAATGTGGGACTGGGAGCAGTGCTTTCACAGGTGCAGGGAGGCAAAGAGCGTGTGATTGCTTACGCCAGCAGGAAGCTCAGGCCTACTGAAAGAAACCCGGAGAATTATAGCTCATTCAAGCTAGAGTTCCTGGCCATGGTATGGGCTATCACAGAGCGGTTCAAGCACTACCTGGCAGCCACCAAATTCACTGTCTTCACGGACAACAACCCCCTGACCCACTTGGATACTGCTAAATTGGGTGCCATGGAGCAGCGTTGGGTAGCCCGACTGGCGAATTATGACTTTACTGTCAAGTATCGAGCTGGCCGCAAGAACGGCAACGCAGATGCTCTGTCCAGGATGCCTCACCTAGCAGACGAGGGTGAAGATGTAGATGATCTTGAAGAGATTGAGCTGCCAGCGTTCCATCGCCATGGAGCAAAACAGTGTCGGCAGTCGCGTGCCAACCGCCAAGAGGTGACCCTGAACCCACTACCTCACTACAACTGGAAGGAGACCCAGGAAAATGATCCAGCGGTAGGCTTGGTAAAGAAACTGATCAGCCAGCCGGGCGCCAGCCTTGACAAAGGAGCCCCACCTGAGGCACAGTACCTATGGAAGGAGAGGGGTCGATTATTCATCTATCAAGACAAACTTTACAGGAGCATCATTGACCCGAGGACGCATGAGAAGGTGTGGCAAGTGATTGTACCACAGAAGGATACGAGGATGGTGCTAGAAGCCTATCACAATGGTGCAGGCCACTTTGGTTGGAAGAAACTGGAGGCCCTACTTAAAGTAAGATTCTACTGGGTGGGCATGAGATCTGCCCTAGAGAAGTGGTGTCGAAACTGCGGGCCCTGCAATCTTAGAAGAAAAGACCAGCACAGCCAGAGAGCACCACTCCAGCCAATCCAAACTAAACGGCCCCTGGAGATCGTGGCCCTGGACCATGTAAAGTTGGCACCCAGCAGACAAGGCTACAACTACGCTCTCACTATGGTTGACCACTACTCCAGATTCCTGGTGGTAGTACCAGTCAAGGACTTGACAGGTCAAACTGCAGCCAAAGCTTTCCAGACACACTTCTGTCGACCACATGGCTATCCAGATCAAGTGCTCACTGACCAAGGACCAGCCTTTGAAGCTGAAGTGTTTAAGGAGTTTTGTAACCTATACGGCTGCCAGAAGATCCGTACTACGCCTTACCATCCTCAGACCAATGGCATGTGTGAGAAGATGAACCACATCATTCTCGACCTTCTGAAGACGCTCCCACTAGAAGAACGAAGTCAGTGGCCGGAAAAACTGCCCGATCTAGTGGACATGTATAACAACATCCCTGTGAGTTCCACGAACTGCACACCGGCATACCTGATGAGGGCCAGACCAGGGAGATTGCCAGTAGATCTGGAAATGGGAGTTGAGACCCCTGAAGACCATCTACAAGGTGCTGATTGGGATTCCAACCGCCAAGCCCAATACAAGAAAGTACAAGAGTGTGTGGAGCGAAGCCTGACTCAGCAGCGTGAGAAACAAGAAAAGGCCTACAATCGAAAAGCACCTGCTGTTCCTTTGATGCCAGGAGATATAGTTCTCAAAAGAAAGAGAAGACGTCATAAACTTGACAATCACTGGGAAGAAGAACCCTATACTGTGTTACCATCGACGCTTAGCAATGAAAAGACATGCCTTATCAGCAAAGATGGAGGAAAAACAACAGCTGTCGTTTCTAGAGATCGCTTAAAGAAATGTCCTGAACAACTAAGAATCCCTGAAGAAATTCCCAACCCTTTGCCAGTTCAAGAACCAAAAGAAAAGATGATCCATACTGTACTTGGAGATTTTCCAGCAAGTTGGCCTCAATACAATGGAGCAGTAGTTATTCCAGTCATTACATTCCCTCAATCTAGAGAAGTAAGAGAACCAGAAGAACCTGTTCAGAACCTGGAAGAGCCAAATGTAGCTGAAGCAGAAGACCATGCACTGGTATCAATACCCAGTACACCCATTATTCACATAGAGACACATACATCGGGTGGGAGGACACAACCTCAGACAGATGACAGTATAGTACTGCGTAGATCAACCCGCAGCAACTTTGGTCAGCTCCCATTACGCTATAGAGAAAGTACAGTTTAGTTCAAAGTGACTGTATGAAATGTAATGTTTAACCTGTTTACAGTTAGGTAACGTTTAAGCGAAATGTGCCCACAAGGACTATTGTGAGACCTCCTTAAAATGTTAGACCACTGGTTATGAACTGGCTTTAACCACAAACTTTGCATTGTAAAAAGTTGCCTCCTTGGTATCAACCCCAGAGTCTGCCTGTTGAGGGGCATGGCTCTGCACCAACAAGGGGGCACGCCTGTTTATGGGGCCTGCCCTCCAACACTCAGAAGCGGGTACGCCTGTTTATGGGGCCTACCTTACACCACTCCCCTCAGGAGAGGAAGATTGGAGGAAAGGTCTGGGGAATGTGATGGCCCAGCCCTGGTCACCAAAAGGACCGGCGACCTACCTCCTGGAGGTTTTTGGGTGGGGTTCGGACATGTGGGTGGTTGGTGGTGGAATGGTACCTGGTATGTTTAAATGTAAATAATTGCCCCTGCGTGGGAAAAGTTTGTATTTACCTTTCTCTTGTCTTTGCAGCCCGAGGACGTGCTGATGATAACTAAGGGGGAATGTGGCGCCCCTGACCTGGTCAGGCACCACAGAGTATTGCACCCATGCGGGAGCAATGCTTCCAGGTAATCTCCAAAGGCCAGGATGAGGTGCACACACAAACATATAGTGACCAGGCCTCCCACATTACCAGAGGGGACCCTTGGGTAGCCATAAGGGGTTAACTTTCAATTCCCAGCTGGGGGTGTGTTCAGGGGCTGGTTGCTAGGAAGCAGGGCAGAGAGAAAGAGGGGAGTCTGGAGGAAGAAGTTGAAGTGTGTGGAAGGGAGCAGAGGAGCTCTCGTGTCAGACAGGTCCTGAGGAGTGCAGTAGCTGAAAGCGGGGGAGAAAGGAGTACCGTGGGTCGGCCTGAAAATCATCCAGAGAGAAGGGTGGCTGAGTACGGAGATCCCGGTATCCGAGCACACAAGGGGAACTAGGTCCCCAGTACAGGCAGCAGATCATCCAGAGCTGCTTAACCTACAGGTGGGGGGGGGTACTTCATGCCCTCACCACGACTACACAGAGCTTGAGCCAAGCAGCAATCACCAGGCCCATAAGGGGACAGGGCCAGAAGCCATCCCACCAAGGCCACGCTGCCGGCAGACGAGCCAGAGAGAGGGGAGCAGGGTGGTAACAGCTTCCCTGGAGGGGTCCTACCACGCTTCAAGCAAAGGATCCTCCTAAAACAGAAAGAGTGCAAGGAAGGCGAGTGGACAGCTACCCTCAGAACGGCCTCCTGGAATTCCTGGTTCAACCTGGTTATCACAGTGTCGCCCGGGCATCTCACCGTGACCTCCAAACAGTGAGTAAACACGTTGAAAGACTTCTTGGACTGTGTTTGAGTCATTCTGCGACCTGTGGTCCCACACACATACACCGGGGCCTGGGGCTTGCCTCACTCTCAGGGGGCTAATATATTGACTGCACCCACCATCAGCCCCAGGCATCCCTTAATCTGCAGTGGCGGTCCCCGCTGACCGCAATACTGAGAGTGGCGTCACGACAATCCTAAAAGAAGGTTCCCTACCTGTGACCAGACTGTTTCATCCACGTGGAGTCCCTGAAGGTACTGCACCGACACATACTAGCGGGGCTTCACACATATTTACATAAACTCACCCCTGATAGTAATTAACACGGCATCTGTAACACATAAACGGCATCCGGAAAGAGGAAGTAAATAATGAGTACCGCGCATGTGCGGAGCAACGTCAAATAACCTCCTCACGAAGCCGATGGAAGTCTGTTCTGGGTGAACCACGCATGTGCAACGGGGCACCCGGAATAACCTCCCTGGAACGCAATTGCGCCTCACCCAAAGGAAATTACAAGTAGCAATACATATTTAAATGAAACACAATGCGCTCCACAGGTGCGGAAACAGAGTACCATATTGTACCTATACTCACACTCCTAAAAATACCGTAAATACTATAAAAGAGAAGTATGTGTGTCGCCCTGGACAAGCCAGGGGTCACAGAGCACAACACCACAACACCCCACACTCCCAGGCACATCAAGGTCAGACAAAACCCTTGTTGCCCTCCTCCAGGGGCTGATGTCCACACCAGGGGGTGGGCCAGGCGGTTGGTCCCGCCCATCGAGGAGTTCACAGTCCTGGAGGCGGGAAAACCAGGCAGATTAGTTTGGACAGTGAAAGTGGAAGGAAGGAAAGTAGTTAGAGTGGAAAGAGAAAAGTGACAGCAAAACAGCCTGAAGTTGGTCCGGGTGTGTGGCCCGGACAGATCAGCAAGGTTGGCAGACGGCGGTGACCGTCTGCATTAGTGGCCGATTGGAGTCTACCGTAAGGACCGTGGACGGGTGGTGGCCCGGCGGTACCGGACCGGTACACAAAGAGAAGCCAGCACCAGTGGCAGGGGCCTTTCGGACCCCGGCAAGGCTAGGAGTCGCCGTGAAGTTGCCGAATCCGTTAGTGAAGGGGACCTCCGGGTTCCCAAACAGTCAAGTCCCGACAGAAGGCAACAGTCCAACCCAGTGAGAGGGACACCGCCACCGCCAAGGCAACCGTTTCTCAGGGCCAGCGCCTGCGGGCAAAAGGGGCTCCCCCGGCTCACATCCAAGTCGGGGAGCGGGTTACCGATGGGAACCCATCGAAACCGTACAGACAGAGTAGGTGCAGGGAAAAGACAGTCACCGCTAACCTGCAGGGAGCAACAACACCGCAGCCGTCCGAGGGACCCATCCATCCAGCCGCTTGTTTTACCGTGAACTGTGTCATCATCATTGGGCTGAGTGAGTACCTCCGTGCCGTGCGGCACAGCGCTGCCCCTGCAACCCTGCACCTCATCAGGCCCCGCAACCCGCCTGTCATCCATCCCTACCCCATCATCGGGCCCCGGGACAACCAACCCCCTACCCACGGAGGGGAGGACTAACAACAAAGCTGCTCCCTGTCACCGCTCCCGGGATCCCCGTCCAGAGCAGCGGTGGTGTCCACAAAATCACCACAACCGTGGGTGGCGTCACGGACAATATCCCCAAAACCAAACCACCCCTTTTCACTCACGGGCGAGGAGCGCCGCTCGAGTCCCCGGGATCCGGCCCATCGCTCGAGCCACCGAGCAGCCGCAGTAGCAGCCGGACCCGAGCAGTGGGAGAGCGCAGCGTCCCCTCCTCCGCCCGCGACATATGGAATAAATCCCTTGAATCTAAACAGATAGAAAAGGAGCGAAAATCAGAAGGAAATCGCACTATACCCAGACACTATTAAATATATAGAAAACTAGATAAAAATGGGGATATATGAGAAAAGTGAAGGTGTACACACAATCATGATAATTTACAATAAAAATATATACAGTGTAAGGTGTCGATTCATATTGAATTGATGATGCCCTACAACTTTGTAATTCACTTTTTTTCTCTATCTCATTCCGTTTTCCAAATAAAAATGCTAACTGCGTTGTTTTCCACCAGATGGCACTATAGGTGGTTTCATTGCGTAGCGCATGGCTACTTTACTATACCTAGACACCATTTCTATGCCTATTCTCAAGTTAATGGCGGTGGACGGGATATGGGTTGACACACTGTATGATATATATATATAATATTTTATATATATATATATATATATATAAAATATATATCCAGTACAGACCAAAAGTTTGGACACACCTTCTCATCTCTAGAACAACTGTTAAGGGGAGACTTTGTGCAGCAGGCCTTCATGGTAAAATAGCTGCTAGGAAACCACTGCTAAGGACAGGCAACAAGCAGAAGAGACCTGTTTGGGCTAAAGAACACAGGACATTAGACCAGTGGAAATCTGTGCTTTGGTCTGATGAGTCCAAACTTGAGATCTTTGGATCCAACCACCGTGACTTTGTAGAAAAGATGAACGGATGGACTCTACATGCCTGGTTCCCACCGTGAAGCATGGAGGAGGAGGTGTGATGGTATGGGGGTGCTTTGCTGGTGACACTGTTGGGGATTTATTCAAAATTGAAGGCATACAGAACCAGCATGCCTACCACAGCATCTTCTAGCATCATGCTATTCCATCCGGTTTGCGTTTAGTTGGACCATAATTTATTTTTCAACAGGACATTGACATCAAACACACCTCCAGGCTGTGTAAGGGCTATTTGACTAAGAACGAGAGTGATGGGGTGCTACGCCAGATGACCTGGCCTCCACAGTCACCAGACCTGAACCCAATCGAGATGGTTTGGGGTGAGCTGGACCGCAGAGTTAAGGCAAAAGGACCAACAAGTGCTAAGCATCTCTGGAAACTTCTTCAAGACTGTTGGAAAACCATTTCCGGTGACTACCTCTTGAAGCTCATCAAGAGAATGCCAAGAGTGTGCAAAGCAGTAATTAAAGCAAAAGGTGGCTACTTTGAAGAACCTAGAATATAAGACATTTTCAGTTGTTTCACACTTTTTTAAATATCTCATTCCACGTTTTAATTCATAGTTTTGATGCCTTCAATGTGAATCTACCATTTTTAAAGTCATGAAAATAAAGAAAACTCTTTGAATGAGAAGTGTGTCCAAGCATTTGGTCTGTATTGTATATAATATATATATATATATATATATATATATATATATATATATATATATATATATATATATAAAACAGTGCCTACAAGTAGTATTCAACCCCCTGCAGATTTAGCAGGTTTGATAAGATGCAAATAAGTTAGGGCCTGCAAACTTCAAACAAGAGCAGGATTTATTAACAGATGCATAAATCTTACAAACCAACAAGTTATGTTGCTCAGTTAAATTTTAATAAATTTTCAACATAAAAGTGTGGGTCAATTATTATTCAACCCCTAGGTTTAATATTTTGTGGAATAACCATTGTTTGCAATTACAGCTAATAATCGTCTTTTATAAGACCTGATCAGGCCGGCACAGGTCTCTGGAGTTATCTTGGCCCACTCCTCCATGCAGATCTTCTCCAAGTTATCTAGGTTCTTTGTGTGTCTCATGTGGACTTTAATTTTGAGCTCCTTCCACAAGTTTTCAATTGGGTTAAGGTCAGGAGACTGACTAGGCCACTGCAATACCTTGATTTTTTCCCTCTTGAACCAGGCCTTGGTTTTCTTGGCTGTGTGCTTTGGGTCGTTGTCTTGTTGGAAGATGAAATGACGACCCATCTTAAGATCCTTGATGGAGGAGCGGAGGTTCTTGGCCAAAATCTCCAGGTAGGCCGTGCTATCCATCTTCCCATGGATGCGGACCAGATGGCCAGGCCCCTTGACTGAGAAACAGCCCCACAGCATGATGCTGCCACCACCATGCTTGACTGTAGGGATGGTATTCTTGGGATCGTATACAGTGCCATCCAGTCTCCAAACGTCACGTGTGTGGTTGGCACCAAAGATCTCGATCTTGGTCTCATCAGACCAGAGAACCTTGAACCAGTCTGTCTCAGAGTCCTCCAAGTGATCATGAGCAAACTGTAGACGAGCCTTGACATGATGCTTTGAAAGTAAAGGTACCTTACAGGCTCGTCTGGAACGGAGACCATTGCGGTGGAGTACGTTACTTATGGTATTGACTGAAACCAATGTCCCCTCTGCCATGAGATCTTCCCGGAGCTCCTTCCTTGTTGTCCTTGGGTTAGCCTTGACTCTTCGGACAAGCCTGGCCTCGGCACGGGAGGAAACTTTCAAAGGCTGCCCAGGCCGTGGAAGGCTAACCGTAGTTCCATAAGCCTTCCACTTCCGGATGATGCTCCCAACAGTGGAGACAGGTAGGCCCAATTCCTTGGAAAGGGTTTTGTACCCCTTGCCAGCCTTGTGACCCTCCACGATCTTGTCTCTGATGGCCTTGGAATGCTCCTTTGTCTTCCCCATGTTGACCATGTATGAGTGCTGTTCACAAGTTTGGGGAGGGTCTTAATTAGTCAGAAAAGGCTGGAAAAAGAGATAATTAATCCAAACATGTGAAGCTCATTGTTCTTTGTGCCTGAAATACTTCTTAATACTTTAGGGGAACCAAACAGAATTCTTGTGGTTTGAGGGGTTGAATAATAAATGACCCTCTGAATAAACTTTTCACAATTTAAAAAAAAAAAAAAAAAGAAATAACATTCTTTTTTGCTGCAGTGCATTTCACACTTCCAGGCTGATCTACAGTCCAAATATATATATATATATATATATATATATATATATATATATATATATATATAATTGCCTTATTCTGTCTGTCTGTCTGTCTTGCTCCAAAATTGTGTCCTTACAGTGACAACCGTCGGATTGGCCAATGGGCTCGGCCTGGCCCCGCCCCCCCACGGATTGGCCGCTCGGCCTGGCCCCGCCCCCCGCATGGATTAACCGTTTGGCCAGGCCCACCCTCGCATGCGATGCCCGCTAGGCCACGCCCCCCACACGCGATGCCCGCTAGACCACACCCCCGTACGCGATGCCCGCTAGGCCACGTCCCCCACACGCGATGCCCGCTAGGCCACGCCCCCCGCACGCGATGCCCACTAGGCCACGCCCCCACACGCGATGCCTGCTAGGCCACGCCCCCGCACGCGATGCCCGCTAGGCCATGTCCCCCACACGCGATTTTCGCTAGCCCACGCCCCCCGCACGCGATGCCCGCTAGACCGCGATGCCCGCTAGGCCATGCCCCCCACACGCGATGCCCACTAGGCCACACCCCCGCACGCGATGCTTGCTAAGCCACGCCCCCCGCACGCGATGCCCGCTAGGCCACGCCCCCTCACGATGCCCATTCAGAAAGGGGGGATGAAACACCTGCACAACCTCCAGCAGGGGGCGCTCTCCCTTGCTCTCGGCTCTGTGTCCTCTCTCTTCCCGACTTTACCAGAGAGAGGGGGAGGGGCAGCAGCACTGCTGGAGATGCTGTTACAAAAGCCCCACTGAAATCCTGGAGCCCAGGAAGTAACTGTATGTGAATATAATGTGTTGTGTGTCATCTGTAGTGTATTATGTGCTGTCTGTGTGTTTTATACATAACATGTGTGTCCTGTATACTGTGCAATATCTGTCTGCCTATCTCTCTATTATATATCTGTCTATATCTAAGTATCTCTATTATCTATCTATCTATCTATCTATCATATATCTGTCTATCCCTCTATCTATCTTTCTATTACCTATCTATTGCTCTGTCTGATATATATTTGTCTATCTATCATCTATACAGCGTTGGTCTGGCACACAGGCACCAGTCAATGCCCCAGAGGGCTCTCTAGAGCTATGTGCGCACAGTGCGTTTTTCACGGCGGTTTTGCGCATTTTTCGGGTGCTTTTTTGTGCATTTTTGTGCTCATAACTGCATGACTTTGCTTCCCCAGCAAAGTCTGAGTTTTCATTTTTGCTGTCCGCACACAACTTTTTTTTTTAAGCTGCGTTTTTGAGCTTAAAAAAAAAATGGACATGTCAATCCTCTCTTGTGTTTTTTTGCGTTTTTCCCCCATACAATGCATTGGAAAAACGCAGAAAAACGTAGAGATCAAAAAAGCAGCAAAACGCAGCCAAAAACGCACCAAAATGCGGTAAAAAAGCAGCGTCAAAAAAACGCTGTGTGCGCACATAGCCTAACTGGACATAAAAGGGACCCACTGGCAGGATTGCAGCTGGCATCAAGGATCCAGATCTCCGGCCCAGAACTTCTTGGCCGGAGCCCCGAATCTTCTGCAACCACTGCACTGAACTATGTCGGCGTCGCACCGATACAGTTCAATTCTGTGACAGAGCAGAGAGCTCCCTGCTCTATCTCTGCCCGTCTCCTAAGCCACAGACCGCTGCAGACCTGTGTCTTAGGAGACCGTATATCCACAAGGGCTGAGCAGTGGCATCATTGCATCGCGCTGCCTCTGCAGGCCACCATAGAAGACAAGATGGAGGCTGCGGTGCTGGGAATCAGGATTAGATGAGTATATTTTTTTTATGTATTTATGGGAACTGTGAGGGCTCCTGTTTATAAGAGGCTACGTGGAGGCCACTGGTGTATATGGGAGCCTGTGTGAGGGCTCCTGCTGTGCATAGGAGGCTGTGCGAGGGCTCCTGCTCTGTGTGGAAGACTGTGTGTGCGCTCCTGCTGTGTATAGGAGGTTGTGTGGGGGCTCCTCTGTGTAAGAGGATGTGTGGGGGCTCTTGCTGTGCATAGGAGGCTGTGTGAGGACTCCTTCTGTGCATAGGAGGCTGTGTGGGGGCTCCTGCAGTGTGTTGGAGGCTATATGGGGGCTCCTGCTGTGCATAGGAGGCTGTGTGGTGCTCCTGCTGTGCATAGAAGGCTGTGCGGGGGCTCCTGCTGTGCATAGAAGACTGTGTGGGGGCTCCTGCTGTGCATAGGAGGCTGTGTGGGGGCTCCTGCTGTACATAACATGCTGTGTGGTGGCTCCTGCAGGTATTTACATATAGTTGTAGTGTGGCCTCTAGAGTTAACTGCTCCTGTGGACCCCAGACACCCCAGTCTGACCCTGCATCCATCTCTCTGTGTCTCTGTTTCTGTGTGTCTCTGTCTCTGTATTAGACTATGTGTCCCTGTTTGTCTCTGTGTGTCTCTGTCTCTGTGTGTGTCTCTGTGTGTGACACTGTGTGTCTCTGTCTGTGTGTTTCTGTCGACATCATATTATCTGACACATTACCTGTCTTATACTAAGAATGTTCTTTGTTGCCTATAGCAACCAATAACAGCTCCTATTAATGACCTGTAACTCCCAGCTCCATTGATTTTAATGTAAGCAGGTTTTTCGGCTAATAACTGTAAAGAGCGGGGTTAAAATTTCCCCTCAAAACATAGTCTATGATATTCCCTGAGTCACATTGGGCGTCTGTGCAAAATTTTGTGATTATAAATGCGACAGTGCGGATTCCTTTAACGGACATACACACACACACATACAGTTAGGTCCAGAAATATTTGGACAGTGACACAATTTTCGCGAGTTGGGCTCTGCATGCCACCACATTGGATTTGAAATGAAACCTCTACAACAGAATTCAAGTGCAGATTGTAACGTTTAATTTGAAGGTTTGAACAAAAATATCTGATAGAAATTGTCGGAATTGTACACATTTCTTTACAAACACTCCACATTTTAGGAGGTCAAAAGTAATTGGACAAATAAACCAAACACAAACAAAATATTTTTATTTTCAATATTTTGTTGCGAATCCTTTGGAGGCAGTCACTGCCTTAAGTCTGGAACCCATGGACATCGCCAAACGCTGGCTTTCCTCCTTCTTAATGCTTTGCCAGGCCTTTACAGCCGCAGCCTTCAGGTCTTGCTTGTTTGTGGGTCTTTCCGTCTTAAGTCTGGATTTGAGCAAGTGAAATGCATGCTCAATTGGGTTAAGATCTGGTGATTGACTTGGCCATTGCAGAATGTTCCACTTTTTAGCACTCATGAACTCCTGGGTAGCTTTGGCTGTATGCTTGGGGTCATTGTCCATCTGTACTATGAAGCGCCGTCCGATCAACTTTGCGGCATTTGGCTGAATCTGGGCTGAAAGTATATCCCGGTACACTTCAGAATTCATCCGGCTACTCTTGTCTGCTGTTATGTCATCAATAAACACGAGTGACCCAGTGCCATTGAAAGCCATGCATGCCCATGCCATCACGTTGCCTCCACCATGTTTTACAGAGGATGTGGTATGCCTTGGATCATGTGCCGTTCCCTTTCTTCTCCAAACTTTTTTCTTCCCATCATTCTGGTACAGGTTGATCTTTGTCTCATCTGTCCATAGAATACTTTTCCAGAACTGAGCTGGCTTCATGAGGTGTTTTTCAGCAAATTTAACTCTGGCCTGTCTATTTTTGGAATTGATGAATGGTTTGCATCTAGATGTGAACCCTTTGTATTTACTTTCATGGAGTCTTCTCTTTACTGTTGACTTAGAGACAGATACACCTACTTCACTGAGAGTGTTCTGGACTTCAGTTGATGTTGTGAACGGGTTCTTCTTCACCAAAGAAAGTATGCGGCGATCATCCACCACTGTTGTCATCCGTGGACGCCCAGGCCTTTTTGAGTTCCCAAGCTCACCAGTCAATTCCTTTTTTCTCAGAATGTACCCGACTGTTGATTTTGCTACTCCAAGCATGTCTGCTATCTCTCTGATGGATTTTTTCTTTTTTTTCAGCCTCAGGATGTTCTGCTTCACCTCAATTGAGAGTTCCTTAGACCGCATGTTGTCTGGTCACAGCAACAGCTTCCAAATGCAAAACCACACGCCTGTAATCAACCCCAGACCTTTTAACTACTTCATTGATTACAGGTTAACGAGGGAGACGCCTTCAGAGTTAATTGCAGCCCTCAGAGTCCCTTGTCCAATTACTTTTGGTCCCTTGAAAAAGAGGAGGCTATGCATTACAGAGCTATGATTCCTAAACCCTTTCTCCGATTTGGATGTGAAAACTCTCATATTGCAGCTGGGAGTGTGCACTTTCAGCCCATATTATATATATAATTGTATTTCTGAACATGTTTTTGTAAACAGCTAAAATAACAAAACTTGTGTCACTGTCCAAATATTTCTGGCCCTGACTGTACATACACTCAGCTTTATATATTAGACTAGCTGTACTCGCCCGGGTTAATAACTGTTGTTAACAAAATAGAATGTATTAACATTCCCGGGATAGAATGTATAAATAGAATGTATTAACGCCCGGGAGAGTAACTGTCTCTCTGTTTCTTTCCCATTCTCTGTCTGTCTCCCCCTCTGTATATACAGGAAACCCAGCGTTTGGTGATGTCCATGGGTTCCAGACTTAAGGCAGTGATTGCCTCCAAAGGATTCGCAACAAAATATTGAAAATAAAAATATTTTGTTTGGGTTTGGTTTATTTGCCCAATTACTTTTGACCTCCTAAAATGTGGAGTGTTTGTAAAGAAATGTGTACAATTCCTACAATTTCTATCAGATATTTGTGTTCAAACCTTCAAATTAAACGTTACAATCTGCACTTGAATTCTGTTGTAGAGGTTTCATTTCAAATCCAATGTGGTGGCATGCAGAGCCCAACTCGCGAAAATTGTGTCACTGTCCAAATATTTCTGGACCTAACTGTATCTCTGTCTCTCTCTCTCTATCTCTTTGTCTGTCTGTCTCTTTCCCTGTCTGTCTCTGACTGTCTCTGACTCTTTCTCTGTCTGTCTCAATCTCTTTCCCTGTCTGTCTATCTATCTATTTCCCTGTCTATCTATCTCTGTCAATTTCCCTGTCTGTCTCTTTCCCTCTCTTTCCCTGTCTGTCTCTTTCCCTCACTTTCCCTGTCTGTCTCTTTCCCTCTTTCCCTCTGTCTCTTTCCCTGTGTCTGTCTCTTTGTCTGTCTCTTTACCTGTCTGTGTCTGTCTCTTACCCTGTCTCTCTTTCCCTCTCTTTCCCTGTCTCTGTTTCCCTGTGTCTGTCTCTTTGTCTGTGTCTGTCTCTTTACCTGTCTGTGTCTGTCTCTTAACCTGTCTCTCTCTTTCCCTGTCTTTCCCTGTCTGTCTCTTTCCCTGTAAGTCTGTCTCTTTGTCTGTGTCTGTCTCTTTGTGTCTGTCTCTTACCCTGTCTATGTCTGCCTCTTACCCTGTCTTTTCTTTTTTTTTTTTAACTTCGTTTTATTAACAATTTCAAACATGGTACAACTGACATTTGCCATATAAAGATAGCTCAGTATATAGATAGTAATATTTAAATATAACAATAAACAGTCATATAAAGTCCATAATATCTTTAGCAGTTAAGATAGAACAATGTTATTATCCATACTTCTTATCATTTGCATATATATCTAATTTTATATTGAGCATAAGAACAGCTCTAACTATCAGCATGACCATATTTTGAAAACAAGATCGAAAGAGGAATAGAAAAAGGAAGAAAGAAAGAACAACAACAGCCACATTGCATTATTATACCTCAATATACCATTGGACAGTGTTTCATATCCCAACATCTAACGGGAACCACCATTATCCACATAATCTCCCTCAAACCTCCGCAAGTGTGTCTGGAGAAGAATTCCACAAACCCCAGATTTTGTTAAATTTTCCCGGGCACCCCCTATTATAATATACCACCCGCTCATAGACTATGGTTGCATTGACTAGTTTAACCCAGGACCTCACAGTTGGATTCGAATCTCCCATCCACCTCAGAGCTATTAATTTCCTAGCCAGAAACAATGCCTCTCTGAGGAATATTGTCATGTAATGATCCCAGGACTCTTCCTCCACCACCCCAAACAGGCATATCAAAGGGTCACACAAAACAGGAATCGACACAATCGATGTCAGCAGAGATGTCACTCCCCGCTAGTACGAAGATATATTGGGACAGCTCCAGATCATATGTATGAAATTTGCCCCTGAGAGATGACACCTCGGGCACTCCGATGTACGAGAATGGCCCATACTAAATAATCGAGTTGGAGTAAGGTATGCCTGGTGGACAATGTAGCATTGAATCAACTTATTATTAACCGAAGGGGATACCGCAGTCGGAGATTCCAATATCTCTTCCCATTCCTCTCCCCGTAGAGAGGGAATTAGAGATTTCCATCTATCCTGGGCTGGCAAGGGGTCCGACTCCACCCCCACTGACAACAGGTAAGTATATATAGCTGAGATGAGGCCTCGAGGTCCTTGTGATTTTAGAATACCTATCATAGGAAGTGATGATATCAATTTCCTCACTCCAATTTTCTGTATGTGGGATTGAATCGCTGTGCGAATCTGCAGGTATCTAAAAAACTGTGATCTTGGAACATTATATTCAATCTGGACTTGTTCAAAGGACTTGAAGGTTGTGGTTCCCGGGACAAAAAGATCACCTAATGCACTGACGCTGTGAGTGGCCCAGAATTGCGCCGAGGGGTGATCTCTCAGAGTATGGAAGTAGCTATTCCCCCATAATGGGAGTTCCGCCACCACCCCTTCGAAGTGTACCACCCTCTTGGCTTGTCGCCAGACTAATCTTGCCAACCTGAGGAGGGGTAATTGCCGTGGTGTTCTCAGTCCTTCTGACTCGAGAAAACCCACTAAACAATCAGTCCCAGCCGCGTGTGCCAAGTGACTCTCAGAGTTTGGCAGCTGACATCCAGGCATCCAAGTCTCTAGTGCCCTAAGCTGTCCCGCGAGGTAGTAGAGGAAGAACTCCGGTAAAGCCATCCCTCCCAGTCTTTTGGATCTCTGTAAAATGGATAACCAAAGTTTGGGTCTGGATTTCCCCCATATGAAAGAAGTAGTAAGCGAGTTCAACATTGAGAAGAAGGATTTGGGTACTGATACTGCACTATGTTGTAGTGTATAACTAAGCTTTGGAAGTAATATCATTTTGATTACATTTATTCTGCCAACCACTGACAGGGGTAGCTTGCTCCACAAGTTATATTTAAGTTTAACGTGCTCCAGAAGAGGTGTTATACTCGTCTGCAGGTCTAGTGTATGGTCTTTCTGTATGTGTATTCCCAGGTATTTAAAGCTAGTTACCACTTGCAAAGGTGACCTACCCTCCATTGAAATTCCAGACCCATGCATTAATGGCATCAAAGCCAACTTATCCCAGTTGATGCGTAGTCCCGAAAACTCCTCAAATGTATCTATAGTATCTATAACCACCGGTAGAGTCTCTTGCACTCGATCTAAGAAGACAGCCATGTCATCCGCATACAATCCTATTTGATCTGTTCGGTCGGCTATAGTGATTCCAGTGATCTGTGGATGAGAGCAGATTCTAATTGCCAAAGCTTCAATAACTAGTGCAAACAATGCTGGAGACAGAGGGCATCCCTGTCTTGTGCCCCGATTCAATGCGAAGGGTGTAGACATAGCACCATTGACTAGTATCCTGGCTGTCGGGGACCTATACAACATATGAATCCAGTTACTGAATTTAGGCCCAAAGGCGAATCTCTGGAGGCAGGCAAATAAAAATGGCCATTCTACCGAGTCAAATGCCTTGGCCGCGTCCAGCGAGGCCAAGGCCCACTCTTGGACCAGTGTGCTATATTGCACTATGGACTGGACCCGTCTTATATTTATAGAGGTGTTTTTCTCAGGCATAAATCCAGTTTGATCTGGGTGAACTATACTCAATATGACTGAATTAAGCCTGGACGCCAGTATTTTGGTAAAGATCTTGTAATCCACGTTAACTAGGGATATAGGACGGTATGAACCGCAGTCTAGTGGGTCTTTACCCTCCTTCCTCAGCACAACTATATGTGCTTCGTACAAGGAAGCAGGTAGAGAGTCGCTGGCTGAAAAATGTGAGAAAACCTCTAAAAGAATCGGGGCCAATACGTCACAATATTTACTATAGAATTCTATGGGAAGGCCATCTGGACCCGGAGATTTCCCCCTAGCCATATCCGAGATGGCAGTAATCACTTCATCCAGTGTGATGTCCGCCTCCAGAGACTCCCGTTGTGATTCACTCAAAGTGGGAAACTCCAAATCCGACAAATATGTCACGCAACTTTGAACTCTATGAGGATTTCTAGATGTGTATAGGGTTTTATAGTATTCACAAAAGCACTCTAAAATATCTTCAGGGGATGTAGCTATTGAGCCATCCATCCTCCGTATACCCAATATTGTATTTGAAGTGTTGTGTTGGCTAACCATATATGCCAATAATTTACTGGATTGATTTCCAAGCTCAAAATATGATTGTCGGGTAAAGCACAATTTGCGTTTGGACTTGGTCTCAGAGTGCTGCATATATAACCTATATGATTGCATCCAGGCCGCTCTATTTCCATCGGTTGGGGCCGATATATACAGTTAGGTCCAGAAATATTTGGACAGTGACACAAGTTTTGTTATTTTAGCTGTTTACAAAAACATGTTCAGAAATACAATTATATATATAATATGGGCTGAAAGTGCACACTCCCAGCTGCAATATGAGAGTTTTCACATCCAAATCGGAGAAAGGGTTTAGGAATCATAGCTCTGTAATGCATAGCCTCCTCTTTTTCAAGGGACCAAAAGTAATTGGACAAGGGACTCTAAGGGCTGCAATTAACTCTGAAGGCGTCTCCCTCGTTAACCTGTAATCAATGAAGTAGTTAAAAGGTCTGGGGTTGATTACAGGTGTGTGGTTTTGCATTTGGCAGCTGTTGCTGTGACCAGACAACATGTGGTCTAAGGAACTCTCAATTGAGGTGAAGCAGAACCTCCTGAGGCTGAAAAAAAAGAAAAAATCCATCAGAGAGATAGCAGAGATGCTTGGAGTAGCAAAATCAACAGTCGGATACATTCTGAGAAAAAAGGAATTGACTGGTGAGCTTGGGAACTCAAAAAGGCCTGGGCGTCCACGGATGACAACAGTGGTGGATGATCGCCGCATACTTTCTTTGGTGAAGAAGAACCCGTTCACAACATCAACTGAAGTCCAGAACACTCTCAGTGAAGTAGGTGTATCTGTCTCTAAGTCAACAGTAAAGAGAAGACTCCATGAAAGTAAATACAAAGGGTTCACATCTAGATGCAAACCATTCATCAATTCCAAAAATAGACAGGCCAGAGTTAAATTTGCTGAAAAACACCTCATGAAGCCAGCTCAGTTCTGGAAAAGTATTCTATGGACAGATGAGACCAAGATCAACCTGTACCAGAATGATGGGAAGAAAAAAGTTTGGAGAAGAAAGGGAACGGCACATGATCCAAGGCACACCACATCCTCTGTAAAACATGGTGGAGGCAACGTGATGGCATGGGCATGCATGGCTTCCAATGGCACTGGGTCAATTGTGTTTATTGATGACATAACAGCAGACAAGAGTAGCCGGATGAATTCTGAAGTGTACCGGGATATACTTTCAGCCCAGATTCAGCCAAATGCCGCAAAGTTTATCGGACGGCGCTTCATAGTACAGATGGACAATGACCCCAAGCATACAGCCAAAGCTACCCAGGAGTTCATGAGTGCAAAAAAGTGGAACATTCTGCAATGGCCAAGTCAATTACCAGATCTTAACCCAATTGAGCATGCATTTCACTTGCTCAAATCCAGACTTAAGACGGAAAGCCCCACAAACAAGCAAGACCTGAAGGCTGCGGCTGTAAAGGCCTGGCAAAGCATTAAGAAGGAGGAAACCCAGCGTTTGGTGATGTCCATGGGTTCCAGACTTAAGGCAGTGATTGCCTCCAAAGGATTCGCAACAAAATATTGAAAATAAAAATATTTTGTTTGGGTTTGGTTTATTTGTCCAATTACTTTTGACCTCCTAAAATGTGGAGTGTTTGTAAAGAAATGTGTACAATTCCTACAATTTCTATCAGATATTTTTGTTCAAACCTTCAAATTAAACGTTACAATCTGCACTTGAATTCTGTTGTACAGGTTTCATTTCAAATCCAATGTGGTGGCATGCAGAGCCCAACTCGCGAAAATTGTGTCACTGTCCAAATATTTCTGGACCTAACTGTATATTGCCTCTGAGTCCCTAAGTCTCCCCTCTACTATATCATCCTCAGTTTTAGTCACTCTTTTAAGATATGTTATGGTTGAAGACAAACACCCTCTAAGGTAGGCTTTAAGAGTGTCCCACACCAAGTTAATATTCCAGGGTTTAGGGTGTGCTTCCAGGAAAACCTCTATTTGGGACAGAGTTCTATCACTTTGATCTATTAGTTTCAGCCAAAAGGGGTTTAACCTCCAAAAGGGTTTACCAACACCTTGGTTAGTCTTCATAGTAAGAATCACTGGGCTGTGATCTGATATGCCCCTGACCCCGTGTACCACGTCATCCACCCAGGTTGCGATATTGCTCGACCCAAAAATATAATCTAGTCGGGACAGCGTGCGTCTAGTAGAAGAATGACATGTATATTCTCGGGTGTTAGGATGCCGGAGTCACCAAAGGCCAATCCACCCACCTCCCTCCGCGCATTGCTGCAAATCAGTCAAGTGTGTGGCCGAATAATGTCCCCCTCCATCCATCCGAAACCTGTCCTGCTCCTCATTCATCACAAGATTAAAATCCCCCATACATAACACATACGCATCTGGATAATTGAGGGCAAAGCTCATTGCTTGTTTAAGAATGGAGATGCGAGCTGGCGGGGGGTTGTAAATACATAACAGCACATAATCTCTAGAGTTTATAGACGCATATATAAATACAAATCGCCCCTCCGGGTCACGCCTCACCACCTTCACTTCCCAACGGATATGTCTATGGACCAATAGAGAGACACCCCTGGAGTAGCTGGTGTGGAACGCATGTGCCGACCATTGTACCCACGGTTTGTTTACTAGTCTGGCTGTGTCCCGTGTGAGGTGAGTCTCTACCAGTACCACCAGTTGGGCCTTGACTTGCTTAATTTGGGAGAATATCTTAATTCGTTTTTTGGGCGATTTAAGGCCTCTGACATTCCAGGTCATAAATATTAGCTCTATGAAACGATTATTCCTGGCTCACTGCGTAATATAGTAGGTGCTCAGAAAAAATAGCAAGTCTGATAGAGAACGATTCTGGCACACTTAGAGGGTATATGATAAAAAGAAACTCTTGGAATGCCTAAATGGTTTTATTTGTGCATAAGTCAAAAAAATGATGATAATTCATCCATCCAACGTTTCGACCTTTTGTAGGTCTTTGTCAAGGACAAATTTATCTAATTCAAACAGAAACAGGTGCACCGTTAGTGCATACAAAACATGTAACAACATGGCATAATCATAGGATAGGCTGTGACAACAATCCCTAAAAGATTATAGCACATAATAAAACAAGGACATACACATGTTCATGAGATCCATATTTTTGAATACAAAAAACGCCTATCAAAGAGAAACAATTCATAGAAGTATACGTATTGTTCAATAAATGAAGGTAGTAGTAACACCCACCTATATGAACAACTGTGCAGTGTATGTTCTATAATTTGAGGACATCACCATGGAAAAATGAATAGAAATGCAATCCTATATAGGAAACAGAATCAAATGAATATTGTATAGAAAACATACAAACATATAAATGAATGAGAAGAATTCCATTTTATCTTCTGCAATACTGAAACGTACATGTATATGCCTTTCTCCGTTTATACCTTATGCACTGAAGAGGATAGGTGGTAAATGGTAGAGACCTTTTCCAATGGGAATATGTTGTGAAATATGGACAATTCTAAATGCAAGTGGGTATAAACATGTGTATTAGAGTGATATATAGAAAATCTTGATTTCAAGTATGAAAATAGGAAACCATCATGAAAGAAAACAGTCTACCTGAAAAAACTGTTTAGCTGTCAAAAGGTGGGTACCTCAGAACATAGAAGGAAGTATCATGTTTTCCTTCACTGATAGTTTCTCAGTTGCCTCAGAGGAGAGAAAAATGTTCTGAGCAAAAGAGGCATAAATATTTACATAGAGAAAGGCATGCCAAGTGACACATGTGCATTAGATGACATATAATACAAAGGCAAAAAACTACCTGAAAATGCAGAAAGAGTATTCTGATACTTTCACTGAGGAATTCACAATGGACTCAGGGTAACATGAGTGCTATGAGCAAAATATATGAAGATCGGGAGTTACAAAACAGGATAAGAAAGCCAGTATAAGGTACATGTGATATGGTGGATAATGTATCAGTGTTACCTTAATATCGTTCAAACAGGATGAACATGTATAATCTGGATCATGAGTGAAAAAGACTCCTTATGGGGTTCTATAAGAGACCCTATAGAAAATATATGATTATATGTATTAAATCATATAAGGAATGTGGGTAACAAGTTGGTACAGGCACATACCTGAGGTATTAGAAACTGGAAAGAGCTAGTGAGCCATATGTGGTGACACGGATCTAGATAAAGATAATGAGGGATGTGAATAATATGTTCCAAAGTACCATTGGCTCTAAAGAAAGGAGTACACATACCTTGCGTTGGTGGTATAGGGTGTGGGCCCCAGGGAGACGTGCAACATGCTGTGGTGGCGTGTTCTTATATAGTGGGAGCAGTGCAGCGTCCACCATCCTGCTTCCTGGATGGTGGAACGCAGTGTGAGCCGGTGGAGCGCACGCCGCGCATGCGCAGTGCAGTACACCGCACCGCGCATGCGCGAGGAGCGCAGCACAAGCCCAATGAGAGGGAGCATATCATAGGGATGTGTACGTGTATATAGAGTATGGGGATTGGCCCGTGTATCACACGGAGAGCGCGCACAGCGCCAGCTAGTGGCCCAGTGCACGCGCCAGGCACGGAACACAGGCCAAAGTGGTGATATGAAGGGTGACATGAAGGGTGAGCTGACCCATGGACTGCGTGCAGCGCGCACACAATGCCAAATTGTTGGCACCGTGTACGAGCCGGGCACAGAGCAAAGGCCAGGACAGGATTATAGCACAGGGTGGCAACCATATGTTGGGAATGTGTGTGATCTCTAAATAAGGAATCACAGTGTGCTGACCTGTGTATTGCACGAGGCAAGTGCGCAGTGCCGGGCTATTTGCACTAACGCACAAGCCGGGCACAGAGCACAGGTCAGGGTGTATAGATAAGAAACAAAGGATCAAAGAAATAACATACTACGCAGTGCACAAAAGTGACAGATGATGGTCCATCATAAGTGAGCGTGGCTGTGGTGATGACCAGAAGTTGGTGCAAGAATGGTGGAGGAATCAAGTGGAAGGTAGAGCCTGGAACAAAGAAAAAATGATTAGGAAGAAATAGTGATACATGTCATCATAGATGCCAAAATAATAATTTCACTTATCCTTATACTGGGTTTTTTGACAATCCAACATATGTGTTTAAACCGTATTAGAGATGACCACAAAGAGGCTGAAGAGCAACAAAAATCGACCAATCTTAACCGATATACTGAAAAGAACCACAATAAAGGTAATAAAGCAACATAACGGTGGAACCTATCATGCAGTGAGCATTATTAAATACACATATCATGTTCCCTATTAAGACCTCTCGGTTCCAGTGTATTCAGGGTAAATATCCAATAAGACTCCTTTTCCTTGAGAGTACGTATTCTGTTACCTCCCCTTCTAGAGGGGGGTACATGTTCCAATACCTGGTATTTCAGTTGAGCGATTGTATGACCCTGTGTAATGAAATGGTATGGGATGGGAAGCATCATCTGTCTGCATCTTATAGTCGATTTATGCTTACTGATACGGTCTCGGACATGTTGGGTAGTCTCCCCAACATATCCGAGACCGCAGGGACATTTAATGAGGTAGACTACGAAAGAGGATTCGCAAGTGAAAAACCCATGTATGGAAAAAATTCGTCCTGACAAAGGATGAGTGAAAGAGTCGCCCTTGGTAAGATTATTACACTGTACGCAGTGGTGACACGGGAAATTGGCCTTTTTGGGAGTACCGAGAAAGGTCTGCCTCAGCGCAGTCTTGTTGGAACCTATGTCCGCCCTAACAAAATTATCCCGGAGATTACGAGGTCTCTTATTGCAAAACAAAGGAGGTACGCTAAATTCGCTTATTTCGGGATAAGCCTTGTTCAAGAGCGGCCAATGTTTACATATTATACTCTTGATAAGAGGAGAGAAAGGATGGTAAGTGTTAATGCACGAAATGCGCGGGGTGACCTTATTAGTAGTGGATCTTTGGGAAAGTTTCTTATTGGCGATATCGTTAGGATATCCCCTTTGGAGAAACTTCATGCTCATCTCGGAAGATCTTATATCACGTTGTGCCGGATCAGACATGATTCGTGCCACACGTTGATGTTGGGAAATGGGGAGTCCTTGCTTCGTATGACGGGGGTGGCAGCTAGTATAGTGTAAAAGACTATTGCGGTCGGTCGGTTTCACATACAGATCAGTGCTGAGGATGCCGGCAGATGATATTACCATAGTATTACCCTGAGGCCATTGTGAATTCCTCAGTGAAAGTATCAGAATACTCTTTCTGCATTTTCAGGTAGTTTTTTGCCTTTGTATTATATGTCATCTAATGCACATGTGTCACTTGGCATGCCTTTCTCTATGTAAATATTTATGCCTCTTTTGCTCAGAACATTTTTCTCTCCTCTGAGGCAACTGAGAAACTATCAGTGAAGGAAAACATACTTCCTTCTATGTCCTGAGGTACCCACCTTTTGACAGCTAAACAGTTTTTTCAGGTAGACTGTTTTCTTTCATGATGGTTTCCTATTTTCATACTTGAAATCAAGATTTTCTATATATCACTCTAATACGCATGTTTATACCCACTTGCATTTAGAATTGTCCATATTTCACAACATATTCCCATTGGAAAAGGTCTCTACCATTTACCACCTATCCTCTTCAGTGCATAAGGTATAAACGGAGAAAGGCATATACATGTACGTTTCAGTATTGCAGAAGATAAAATGGAATTCTTCTCATTCATTTATATGTTTGTATGTTTTGTATACAATATTCATTTGATTCTGTTTCCTATATAGGATTGCATTTCTATTCATTTTTCCATGGTGATGTCCTCATATTATAGAACATACACTACACAGTTGTTCATATAGGTGGGTGTTACTACTGCCTTCATTTATTGAACAATACGTATACTTCTATGAATTGTTTCTCTTTGATAGGCTTTTTTTGTATTCAAAAATATGGATCTCATGAACATGTGTATGTCCTTGTTTTATTATGTGCTATAATCTTTTAGGGATTGTTGTCACAGCCTATCCTATGATTATGCCATGTTGTTACATGTTTTGTATGCACTAACGGTGCACCTGTTTCTGTTTGAATTAGATAAATTTGTCCTTGACAAAGACCTACAAAAGGTCGAAACGTTGGATGGATGAATTATCATCATTTTTTTGACTTATGCACAAATAAAACCATTTAAGCATTCCAAGAGTTTCTTTTTTTCATATACCCTCTAAGTGTGCTAGAATCGTTCTCTATCATAAATATTAGCTCTGACCCCATATCACATAGATCTTTTTATAGAACCAGGATCCCAGGTATAAGACGCTTTCTGCCCTGCAATTAAGTGTGGTTAACCCTCCAACAGTAATAAGCCTGTCCCTGCAAAGAAATAAAGTTAATGCAATTGCAGCTGTAAACATATAGAACCAATATCGAACTTCAGGACCTTTCCGATAAGTCCTGTAAAACGTTTCAAACATCAATGGGGATACCACCACTGAATACAGTGTCCTGGTATAGGTGGTATAAGGGAGCACAAGATAGGGCTCCCATTTCACAAGAACCAATTCCTGGCCAATTCCTCCATCACTCGAGGCATGGGGAAGTCCCATCTGTCTCCAAAGGGGGCTTCAAGCAACCATGGAAGAGGGTCGCCAGGGGCACAGAAAATGTCACTTAGGAAAGTAATCTCATGGCTTCTGCCCCTTAGGTTTCGGGTGTACCTGTAGCCAGTCCTCAGCCTCAGCAGGTGTAGTAAAAAACAGAGGCGACCCTTCATGCACTATGCGGAGCCGGGCAGGGTACAGCATAGAGTAGATGATGTTCCGCTCCCTTAATTTCTTCTTCACCTCCATGAAGTGGGCCCTCTGTTTCTGGAGGTCCACCGAAAAGTCCGGAAAGATCGAGAGTGCAGCATTATTGAACTTGAGTGGGTTCTTCTGTCGGGCCAGACGGAGTGCTGTGTCTCTATCTCTGTAGTTGAGCATCTTTGCTAAAAAAGGGACGTGGTGGCGCGCCTGGAATAGGAGGCCTTGTTAGAACTCTGTGCGCCCTCTCCACCGCAAATGTCGAGGAGAACTCATCTCCGAGATTACATTTCAGCCACTCCTCCAGGAATTGTTCCGGATGCTGACCTTCCGAGCGCTCTGGCAGTCCTATGATTCGTATATTGTTTCGACGCATGCGGTTCTCCAGATTGTCTGCTTTCTGGCGCCATGCATTTGCCGATCCGGCCATTGTGGTCATTTTTGTTTTGAGTGTTACAGTTTGATCCTCAAGTTCAGACACTCGCGTCTCGACTTCCGCTGTTCGGGCCCTCAAGGATTGCATGTCCTGACGCAGGAGGCCCACCTCTGAATGTACCTGCTCAATTTTCCCTGTGAGGGAGCTGTTTCTTGTAGAAATTGCTTGTAGAAGCTGTTCATACACCTGCCTCAGGGTTAAATCATCTTTACCCTCTGACCCGTCATCCAATAGTGCCTGACCTTTTGGGGTGGCATTTCTCTTGGCTTTAGGGGCATCTGCCTGACCACCCCTTGCGAACTCCTTAAGTTTGTCAATAGCTCCACTTTGTTTAGGGGGACTCATATTGATACACTGGGGATTTGCTGATTCTGCACCCCTCTCTTATCGTGCCCCCGTGCGTCTGAATCTGTGCCTTTATAATGTATATTTAGTAATATGTCTGTCTCCACTTCCTCACCACGTCCAGAGAGCCGGAAAACAGCCACTTATATGGTGGATAATAAGAATGAAGGGAGTCCCAGGACAGCACAGCACTCAGGGTGTATTTATCAAGATGATGCAGGCCTGTGCAGCGTGGTGACTTCAATATGTGCCACTTATTTGTTTTCATGTGTCAGGAAAAATCTGCAGGGCCCGTTTTTCAAGGCACACACTCCAGACCCTCCAGCACTCTATGGGTTAAAGTCTTCCACACTGCAGCCGGCCCCCTAATGTGCTGCTGCTCACTGACTGCCAGTTACACAGCTAAGGGAGAATTAACTTCCCTGTGCTCACCACTCCTGGGTCTTCACCTCTGGCCATAAATCTGTCACTCCTCACTGCTCTCCGGAGTCATGCTCTGCTGCTCACTGTGGAAATGCATGCTGTAGGGAAGATGGCTGCTGCTCCACACTCTCCAGCCTCAGGAGATCCAGCAACGCTGTGCAGGAGTCAGAATAGCTCCAGTGGGAATCTGCAGCCTCTAGATGGTGTCTCCTGTCACAGCAGCAAGTCAGTGAGTAAATGGATCAGGTAACCGGGTGTAAATGGCCAGGATAAGATCAGGATTATAGGAGCTCTCTTCCCATGCGTCCTCTCTGGTCGGCTACATCGCCCCGCCCCCCCTCTTTCCCTGTCTGTGTCTGTCTCTTTCCCTGGCTGCATTGTGCATTGCCAACATTCCATATAAGGGCGTGGCTGCACATTCTTCTGAAGTTCTGGCTGCACTGTGGCTCCCAGCTCCATTCGCTGTAATGGAGGCAGGTTTTTTGGTGAATAACTGTAAAGAGCGGGGTTTAAATTTCCCCTCAAAACATAGCCTATGACGCTCTCGGGGTCCAGAAGTGTGAGTGTGCAAAATTTTGTGGCTGTAGCTGCGATGGTACAGATGCCAATCCCGGACATACACACACACACACACACACACACACACACACACACACACACACACACATACACACATTCAGCTTTATATATTAGATTACACACCCTACATATCACATATAGTGTGTAATATAATGTAATTCTGAATATTGACCTGCCATATCCTAAAGGTGTGTAATATGCGCTCTGTTAGGATTTCACTTGTCGATTCGAGTAGTTGTCATCTGATCACTCATATGTGACTTGTTATGTATTATCATCTGCAGAATGATGTCTCCTCCTGTTTCTCTCAAATAGAAAATTATAACAATGAGAGACGCAGGAGGAGACGTCATTCTACAGATCACACAGAGTCTGCAAATCACTTGTGAGAGATCACGTGACCACTCAAATTGGCAAATGAAATCCTAACACATTTTGGGGGTTCGACCAGTCTATGTGCAGAATGTCACACAGAGGAGATACCGGTCAGTCCAGGGCAGCAGAGCAGGGGGAAGCCGTTGGGCATCGGCCTCCCGGACGCCTCAAGCTGACTGCATCATCCTCGGCCAGAGATAAAATGTGTTTTATCTTAAATGTGGAAGCATCAGAGTAAAATATACACGACTGCAATAATGGAGCCGGTGTCTGATTCCTTCCACTCGGGGGTCGTGCAGGAGGAATCTGCTGTCAGATTCCTTACCTGGTAGCAAAATAACATTTGAGTCTCATATGTTACATGGCGTCACTGCCATCTGCACATCACATGGAATGGTTTAGGCTATGTTCACATGGGGCATCTTTTTTCTTACCACAAATATGCAGCGTTTTTGTCCCAAGAATGCACCAAAAAAGCACCGCAGCAAAAACGCATAAAAAAATGCAATGTGTTTTTGACGCGTTTTTGACGCATTTTGCCCAATGCGGTTTTTAAGTCTAATCTATTGACTGGAAGGGTTCAAAAACGAAAACGCAAAAAGAATTGACATGCTGCATCTTCAAAAATGCAGCCAAAAAAAGATGTCCAGTGTAGACAGCAAAATCGAAATCCCATAGGCTTTGCTGGGAGGAGGAAATGCATGCATTGTGTGGGCATCTTTGTGACCCCAAAAATGCAACAAAAGTGTCCTGTGTGAACTTAGCCTTAGTGTCGTTATGAAGGCCATTCTATCAGTGTAATGTATCGTCAGCAGCTGAGGTGTATTATGAGGTTCTGCAGCAGTTGAGGTGTATTATGGGGTTCTGCAGCAGCTGAGGTGTATTATGAGATTTTGCAGCAGCTGAGGTGTTTATGATGAGGTTCTGCAGCAGCTGAGTTGTGTATTATGGGGTTCTACAGCAGTTGAGGTATATTATGAGATTTTGCAGCAGCTGAGGTGTGCATTATGAAGTTCTGCAGAATATTACATTATTCGGCGTGGATTTATCTTACAAATTTTACAACAAAATTATTTGCAGCATTGCCAAATGGGGTGAGCCCAGACTGGTTAATAAAGGGATTACAGTATATATGCCATAGTTCTTCCATACACCGTGTCCCTCCCTCGGGTGTGTACGTGGTACTGCAGCTCAGTCTCTTCAGGTCATTTTAGCTGAGAGGCAGCGACACATACACACCATGAGGACGGCGGGGCACTGTGTATGTGGTGCTGCACCTCAGTCTGTTCAGGGTAGTGGAGCTGAGAGGCAGTGACACATACACAGCGCTTCCCATCCTTATGGTGTGTATTTGTTGCTGCACCTCAGTCTGTTCAGGTCAATGGAGCTGAGAGGCAGTAACACATATAACTTGAGGACTCTTTATTATGTATAAAACAGAGATTGTTTCTAATTTCCTACATTCCCCTTCAACAACTGTATTTTGGACTTTTTGGTCCAGAGTACACGCAGCATCGGATGCTGGCCCCATGGTGCCTTGTCTGGTATCATCATCATCATTTATCCACAGAATTTATTAGTAGATGTTGATCCCACCATTGGGACCACAACCTGCATGACTCTAAGTATATAGGAATTTATACCATCTCTCCACGAAAAGCGACAGCGCCTCATTCTGCAGATTCATGTGTGCCCCATTGGGGGGATCCATATGTACCATCTGTGATGCCCTGGACTAGCCAGGTAGTCACAGGTAGGCCCTTACACAAACACCTTCCCCTAAAAAGGCACCATCAGCCAACCTTAAAACCCTGAGTCACCCCTCTCAGGTTATGACGTCCACACCCGGGGCCAGAGCCAGGCGGTTGGCCACGCCCACCGAGGAGTTCGGATGACCTGAGGCGGGAAAACAAGCAGATGAGATGAGATCTGTTAGGAGAGTGGAGTGGAGTAGAAAGGAGTAACGTCTGTCAGGGATCTGGGTCGGAGCCCGGATACCCTGTGGCCAGGAGGCAGACAGTTGTGGCCGCCTGCAGGAGCTCGGATTACAGCCGGTGGGACCGGGACTGGGTAGTAGCCCAACCAGAAGGATAGAAAGCCACCGCCCAGGCATAGAGATCCCACGAGCCAGCGTCTGCGGGCAAACGGGCTCTTCCGGCACATACAAAGCCGGGGAGCGGACTACCGTTGCTGAGGCATAGGAGTCACAATTCTACTAAAAGTGAGGTGCAGGAGAAAGGCGGAAACCACCAACATGAAAAAGGGGAAAAGCGCAGCCGGCTGCGGGCACCGTCCACCATCTTGTTTGCTTTACCAGAGACTCCAGTTTGTCTGTAATAGTGAGTACAACAGTGCCCTCGGGCCCCAGGACCACCACCCCCTAACTAAGGAAGGGTTAACACCAAGCTGTGCAACACCGTCCCCGGGAGCCTAGTCAACGGCAGCGGTGGTGTCCATCCATTTACCACAACCCGTGGGTTGCGTCACGAACTTAACCCCCAAACAACCGCGGCCTCGGCCGTGGACCTCTCCACCGAACACTACCCCTAATGTAGCGCCAGCATTCCCTTCAGAGCAACGTGACCCCCGGGTCCGGGAGGAGCTCGAGCCACCCACCGACGAGCACGGATCCGAGCGGCTCGGCAGCCGGCCGAGCCCCGGGGCGGTACACATCGACTCTTCTGGCGTCACAGGATTGAACCCATCCACTTACCAGTGGAAGTGCACCTTGAAGTTACAGTCAGCGGTGTCCCGTTGAAAAAAAATTGCAGAGGCCGCCATCTTTGGGCGCGAAGTTGTCCGCCAAAGCCATCTTCTCCAAGAAAAGAGCGGGAGAGTGAGCCCCGCCCCCTGGGAACAGAGCGGTGCAGAAAGAAAGCAGAGTGCCCCGAAAAGACCAGGGGGGGAGCGAGTGAAGCTGCCGTGCCATGTGACCAAGTTGATAAAGGGCAGGGACTCCAAGACTCTGCCACCCATCTGGTTCCTGGACCTCGAGAATGCTCCATGTCCACCCCGTCTGGAGAGCCAGAATTCCCGGAACCCGTGCCTGGGACAGCGGCGTGGCTGAAGGCTCAGATGATACTGCTGTGCTGCCACAACCGAGCCCAAGTATGTCTCCTGATGGAACAATGGATAGCTAAAATGGAGGAGCTGGCTGCGGGCGCACGAAGTGGAGACCATCTTAGCGGAGCTGGTAGGTGACCCACAGCCCTGTGTCCTTGAGGGACCGGCCGCTGCGGCTGAGGGACCCGGCCTGCCCCCAGCCCCTATATGCCCTCCCCCGTCGCCCGTGCCGGCCACCGCTGCTTCCCTGCTCAGCTCGCTGCCAGTCCGCGGCACTGCCCCGTGAGGACACAGATACTGGAGAGACCGCCGGCCAGCTGGAAGTTGCAGTTCCCGCGTGGGCTGAAGGAGCGGCAGACTCGGAGGTGCTGGTGGCGACCCCCCGTGCGACAGCTGGTGGCAACCCGCCTGCCGCAGACAGGGTGTTGGCCCCGGCAACCCGCCCGTCCAAGACGGAGACGGAACCCGGTCCACGAGATCCCGCCGCCAGCCACATGGAGTCAGATGGTAGTGGCTCAGAGGCCGACACTGAGCCGGTCTCGTAAGATGAGGCCCCCGGTGTTGTCGACATGGAAGCCATGTACATCCCGCGGTGTGGCGGGAATAGGTACCGGATGGCTCTCTCCCGCTGCGCCTGCTGTGTGCTGGAACTGTTCGAGGGCGAGGTAGAGTCTGCCTCAGAGGATGAAACCCCTTGCCCCAGACCGGATCAACATGATGAGTAGAGGGTAGCGGATGCGGCTGCCAAGTTGGAGGTCCCCGTTGGGATCATACTGCCCGTCCCCGTTGGGACTTTGTTGATTTGACCCTTTTCGTTTACTATGAACATGGCTGAGAACTTGCAGGCCACCCAAAAACTTTTGGGCTTGTAAATAAGCCAGGACCGGCCTGTCCCATTTCACAGTCTCCGGAGAGGCAGATTGGAGGATGGGCCTGCGGGAAAGTGATGGCCGAGGCCCCGCCACCAATGCGACCGGTTGCGATCCTCCGGGTCCGGGGGTCCCGTGGACATGGGGCCCCTGAGAGACAGCCGGGTGTGGAACTCTGTACCCGTCCCGTAAAGCAATACCTGGGCCCGTTCCTGGACTGGGGAAGAGGGGTGCTGCCCGTTTCTTAGGGACAGCAGCAAGGTTCAGGTTGCTTGGGTGGGCAAGCGGAAGGACCCAGTCACGTTACCATTATTACTAAGAATGTTTTAATGTTTGCAACGGTTAAAGAATGTGCCTCCCGCAAGGGAAGATTCAAAAATATGCTTAATTGTACAAAAGTTATTATAATTGTAAATATGTTTTATCTTTTACAGTTTAAAGCAACAAAATAAACTGGTGGTGGACGGGCAGCCCGCGGACGGTCTGCATTAAACCAAGGGGGAATGTGACGCCCTGAACCAGCCAGGTAGTCACAGGTAGGCCCTTACACAAACAGCTTCTCATAAAAAGGCACCATCAGTCAACCTTAAAACCCTAAGTCACTGCTCTCAGATTCTGACGTCCACACCCGGGGGCGGAGCCAGGCGGTTGGCCACGCTCACCGAGGAGTTCGGATGACCTGAGGCGGGAAAACAAGCAGATGAGATGAGATCTGTTAGGAGAGTGGAGTAGAGAGGAGTAACGTCTGTCAGGGATCTGGGTCAGAGCCCGGATACCCTGTGGCCAGGAGGCAGATGGTGGTGGCCGCCTGCAGGAGCTGGGATTACAGCCGGTGGAACCGTAAGGGACCAGGAACGGGTAGTGGCCCGCCGGTACCGAACCGGTGAACCGATTGGCAACTGGAGCACCAGGAGGGGTACCCAGACCCAGTACAAGGCCCAGAAGCCACTGGACAGAGTGAAATTCACTGATTGGGGTCTGGACTTTAGGTCCTTTCCCACCCAAGACCCGACTGAAGACAACAGCCCAACCAGAAGTATAGAAAGCCACCGCCCACGCACGGGCCAGCATCTGCGGGCAAACGGGCTCTTCCGGCACATGCAAAGCCGGGGAGCGGACTACCGTTGCTGAGGCATAGGAGTCACAATTCTACTAAAAGTGAGGTGCAGGAGAAAGGCGGAAACCACCAACCTGAAAAAGGGGAAAAGTGCAGCCGGCTGCGGGCACCGTCCACCATCTTGTTTGGTTTACCAGAGACTCCAGTGTGTCTGTAATAGTGAGTACAACAGTGCCCTCGGGCCCCAGGTCCACCACCCCCTACCCATGGAGGGGTCAACACCAAGCTGCGCAACACCGTCCCCGGGAGCCTAGTCAACGCCAGCGGTGGTGTCCATCCATTCACCACAACCCGTGGGTGGTGTCACGAACTTAACCCCCAAACAACCGCGGCCTCGGCCGTGGACCTCCCCACCGAACACCACCCCTCACGTAGCGCCAGCATTCCTTTCAGAGCGACGTGACCCCCGGGTCCGGGAGGAGCTCGAGCCACCCACCGACGAGCACGCATCCGAGCGGTTCGGCAGCCGGCCGAGCCCCGGGGCGGTACACATCCATAATGTAATATCCAGGCATACAGCATGTACGAGATGAGAAACCCCCAATAAGAATAATTTCAGATGTGGTGGAATTAATGTGGATTTGAGAAGCAGATTCTCCAGCACAAATCTGGAGAAGTTTATTGTACATTTGAAGAGATTAATTTTCTTAGGATATAAAAAAAAAAAATGGCCTCTGGTCCTCATTTGGTTCCTGGAAACTGGGTAAAAAAAAAATCAGTGGGGGGGCACCAAAGGACAGTTTTGCACAGGGCACCATTCAGGATAAGGCTGGCCCTGCCCATATGGCTTTAAAACACCAAGGAGTCATGGTCCACCAAACACAGGCTTTGTTTTTTGTTTTTTTTTTGTAGTTTTAAATCAAGCTATGCATTAGTGGGCCTGAACACTGGCAGTAACCTCTCCACAACATTTGGAAACCCATTATTTGACATCGCTGTGACGCTGCATGACCCGCCCCCTTAGAAAGGAGGCGAATCGCCGGCCAGAGCGACGTCGCAGGGCAGGTAAGTCCATGTGACGGGTGTAAGCGATGTTGTGCGCCATGGGCAGCGATTTGCCCATGACGCACAACCGACGGGGGCGGGTACACTCGCTAGCGATATCGGTACCGATATCGCAGTGTGTAAAGGCCCCTTAATGCCTGTTGTTTGTGTGGCGCCCCTGAGGCTTCCGTCGCCACAGAGACATTGCACCCCATCCAGAGGTGTGATGTCCCATCCTGGGTAGGGAAAGGGGTACATGCCAGTTCCCAGGTAAACCTGCACTACACCCATTGGTAGGCACACACAGGGACAGGGGAATGTGGCAGCAACCCTCGGGGCTGGCTCGCCTCGGAGGGCCGGTAAGTCCCATCCCCTGTCCATTGGGTGGTAGCATAGCAACTGGGGAGGTGGGAGGAGCCACCCGAGAGTAGACAGAGAAAGGAAGGTCAAGTTTAGTGAGTAGAAGAGAGAGAGGAGAGAAGGAGGATGAGGTCTGCGGGAGGCAGACGTGAAGGAGAAGTAGAAAGAAAGCTCTAGTCAGACAGGAGTTAAGAGAAGAAAGTGACGCTTCCTGGTGAAGATCCTGGGACTCAGAGTGTCCAGGTGACACCAAGCAGGGAAAGAAAGGATTCCAGGGCCACAGATAGCTTTTAAGCTGGTGGCCTGTTCCACAAGAACATCGGTGGAGGGATCAAGCTGCATCCAGGGGACGGTCCCTAGTCACTAGAGGAGGAGAAGTCAACTCCAAAGGTTAACAACCGAGGTCCAGGGAATCTGCATGCTCCCCGGACCCCAGCCCACAGCAGAAACTCCAGAAAAGGGACAAGTAACCGACAGGTGAGCTCCCAGCCCGGAGGCTGCAGTGGAGGCCGAGCCAGGTTCATCCAACAAGGGCAAGGCTAGTGAAGTCAGCTGAGAAAGGAATACTTAGAGGGGTGCACTGGCATTTGCCCCCAGATCTACCCGGGATCGGCGGAGGTCCCTGACAGGGGATTCCAGCACACCAGTGGGCAACCGGACAGCTGCCGTGTCAAATAACAAACTGTGAGTAAACATCTTGAAACTGCAGTCCCTGGTGTTGCCTCTGTTATTTCATCTGCATAGACTTCCATCACACCATAGACTCTCACGAGCACCAACTGTTGCCCCGGGGTACCGCTCCACCTGTGGGGAGCAGGACCATCCAAGCTGCCATTCCATCAGCCCCGGAGGCCCCATACAGCAGCGGCGGCTTAATAGCCGCAAACCACAGGTGGCGTGACAACAACCATAAACCGGCACGGCACCGGGTGTCCCATAGCCCTGGGGTGGGCGAGTCAACTTTGCGTCACAAACAGGATTTCGTGCCCGGACCCACCGGGTACTGTGCGCCTGAAGAACTGTGTGACAAAACTGTGTTGAAAAACTGTTTTACTGTGAGAAACTGCCGCCATTAGCGCTGCTGAGAGCAGGGAGAAGGGGGGCGTGCCTGAAGAAAGGGCGCGAAAAGAAGCCCAGCCCCCTTGTCTAAGAAAAGAGCGTGAAGCGGTGCCCGCTATGGAGAGCGGAAGAAGAAGACATGGCGCTTAGAAAAGCTGGCTGGCAGAACGAGTCTAAATGCCAGACCAGACAAGTGCAAGAATGTACCTGATAGTAAGCGGAGCGATGCCGGCCGTGATGGGCTGGGCGCCAGTCTGGCGCCAGATGCTGGTGCAGCCTCCGGCCCCACCTCCAAGAGGGGAAAGGGTGCAGCCGAGTGGCGTGGTCGAGCACCCGAGCAGTGTAGCAGCGAGCATTACCCAGGAAGGCAGCATGGCGGAGCAGCAGCGGCCAAGCACACCAGGGACCCGAGAGATGGACCCCGAAATGCACCTGATCCGGGAAGAAATGGGATACCTCGCCCGGAGGCTGAGCGCGCTGCAGATGGAGGTGGACTGGTGGGGAGGAAACCGGACGGTACCCGTGTACGTGGGCCACAGGATGGAGGCCGCGGAGCAGTACCCGGGTGAGCAAAATACTAGTCTGACCCGTCCAGACCCCCTGCCCTACCAAGCGCCAGCGCCCAGCCCCTCCACAGCCCTGCTGGGCTTCCTTGCCAGCCCCGCTGACACTCCAAGGGGCACCGGGAACCTGCCAGAGGGCCCCGAAGATGGCGCCTGGTGCGACATGGGCCCCGAGCCACTGGTGGGCCCCCTTCCGAGTCCCCCTCTTAGCCTCCTGGGAGCCACATCACCGGGAGTGAATTGGGACGCTGCGCCCATCGACAGCGGGAGACTGCAGCAGCCGCTGCGCCCCAAGGAGACCCCGATGGCCACTGAAGTGGCCTGCCAGAAAATGCTGGAGGAATACCAGCAGGAGCGGGAAAGACGGGAGGAGAGACGACGTACGGAGGAGGCGTCCAACCTGGCTGCTAAGGCCCGGAACCGGCGGAGCCGCAAAGAACACCAGGGCCCAGTTCGGAGGGGCCAGGTGATTGAATTCAAAATGAAGGAAGGCTGGGGGTTCATCAGGGAGCCCGGCCTAGGAAAGGACGTCTTTGTCGCACACCGCGACATAGAAGAGCACTTCACTAAAGGCCACCCAGGGCGTGATGTGAAGCCGGGTGATGTGCTGGAGTACACCAGGCTGATGGGGAGCCGTGGCTGGTATGCCCTGGGCGCCCATATCGTGCGGGAAGAAACATCCCAGGAGGAGCCAGAGTGGCGCCGTACCGCCGGTAACCCCTTACAGCCCAGCAGCTCCGCGCCAGCCAGTAACCCTCGGCAGACCAGCAGCCTCACTTCGGCGAGCAGCCTCACTCCAACTCAGGCTGCAGCGCCCCGCAGCAGGCTGGCCACCAACACCCAGGAGACCCAAACCCTGATCTCCTCGGCCTACTTGTTGCCTGGGGCAATGCCGGAGTGGGACCCCCGCATCTATCCCCGCAAGTAAGAATGGAAAAGAAAAGATACTGAACTGTAAATAGCCCTGTCTGCCTCTCATGCTTTGTGAAGACATCCCCTTTGTTTTGCCCTCATGTGCTTTTTGAAGATGACACCCTTTCCTGCCTTACTGCCCCTTGTGCTTTTTGAAGAAGTCACCCCCCCCCCCCTTGTTTATGTGTTACCGGGCCACTGGACTGGAATGTGGTCCCCGGTGAATGTGAATGTGTAATGTGTCCTGTGTTACCAGGCCACTGGACTTTGTGGCTGGTTTTGCCTTTGTCTTTTCCCTCCCTTAAAAGTTGAAAAGACGTTTTGGGCCACTGGACTATGTGTGGTCAGAAGATCGTAATGTAAATAGTTGCACCTGTTGTGCTACCTACCAGAATTATGGTAGAAGTGCCAAACCGTGCAATGGACTGGAAGTGCACACTTAGAATTTTCTTTATAAGAATGTTTTGCAACGTTAAAGAAACAGTGCCTCCCATAAAGGGAAGAAAAGTTTTATTGTTTTATGTTATGCATAACAAAAATATTTTTGCAGTTTCCACCATTGTTTTGTTGTTTCAGCCCGAGGACGTGCTGGGATTCGCTGTGGGGGAGTGTGGCGCTCCTGAGGCTTCCGTCGCCACAGAGTCATTGCACCCCATCCAGAGGTGTGATGTCCCATCCTGGGTAGGGAAAGGGGTACATGCCAGTTCCCAGGTAAACCTGCACTACACCCATTGGTAGGCACACACAGGGACAGGGGAATGTGGCAGCAACCCTCGGGGCTGGCTCGCCTCGGAGGGCCGGTAAGTCCCATCCCCTGTCCATTGGGTGGTAGCATAGCAACTGGGGAGGTGGGAGGAGCCACCCGATAGTAGACAGAGAAAGGAAGGTCAAGTTTAGTGAGTAGAAGAGAGAGAGGAGAGAAGGAGGAGGAGGTCTGCGGGAGACAGACGTGAAGGAGAAGTAGAAAAAAAGCTCTAGTCAGACAAGAGCTAAGAGAAGAAAGTGACGCTTCCTGGTGAAGATCCTGGGACTCAGAGGGTCCAGGTGACACCAAGCAGGGAAAGAAAGGATTCCAGGGCCACAGATAGCTTTTGAGCTGGTGGCCTGTTCCACAAGAACATCGGTTAACAACCGAGGTCCAGGGAATCTGCATGCTCCCCGGACCCCAGCTCACAGCAGAAACTCCAGAAAAGGGACAAGTAACCGACAGGTGAGCTCCCAGCCCGGAGGCTGCAGTGTAGGCCGAGCCAGGTTCATCCAACAAGGGCAAGGCTAGTGAAGTCAGCTGAGAAAGGAATACTTAGAGGGGTGCACTGGCATTTTCCCCCAGATCTACCCGGGATCGGCGGAGGTCCCTGACAGGGGATTCCAGCACACCAGTGGGCAACCGGACAGCTGCCATGTCAAATAACAAACTGTGAGTAAACATCTTGAAACTGCAGTCCCTGGTGTTGCCTCTGTTATTTCATCTGCATAGACTTCCATCACACCATAGACTCTCACGAGCACCAACTGTTGCTCCGGGGTACTGCTCCACCTGTGGGGAGCAGGACCATCCAAGCTGCCATTCCATCAGCCCCGGAAGCCCCATACAGCAGCGGCGGCTTAATAGCCGCAAACCACAGGTGACTTCATGACAACCATAAACTTTATTCACCCCCAAGTCACCAGCCATATTTAATTGACACCCACCAGGGCCACGGAGTCGGGCCCCGCCACCACTGACGACCCACGGACTAGTCTGGCCCGGCACCGGGTGTCCTATAGCCCTGGGGTGGGCGAGTCATTTGCACATGTAGTGGTTCATGCATGTAGTAGTAACGTTTACTGAACTTTTGACTCTACTCAGTCATTTTTCATAATGTTGGCAGATAAGGAAGGCAATATTGAGGTGGATGACTGCCATATGTAGGGCTAGTGCTCCAATACCAAGGACACTGGAGACAAGAACCAACTTGGACAATAGCAGTACAATACCATCAATTGCCCCCTTCCCATATGACTTTAAAATACAAGGCAGTTACAGTCCGCAAAACACATAGGTTGTGGTCCAGCATTTCAATTAAAAAAAAACAAGACATGCCAAGTGTCGGCCTCTTGCTTACAGAAGCCTGCCAACACATACCAAAGCAATCTTGGAGACCCTATTTGGTGTCTCCACATTTCCAAAAATTATGGTCAGACAACAGGAAAAGTGGCAACAAATGGCACAGACTACAAATAGTATAACGTTGCAGCATGGTGCCTAGGATCGGCTACAGAACAAGGCCTGAACCATCATTTCTACCTACAGCAGAGAAATCAATGTGACAGAGAGGCCTAGCCCTTGCTCACAGAAGCCTGCCACTACACCATTGCCTAATCTGTACAGTGTGGTACTAGGGTGCCAAAGTCACTGGACTTTCACGACTTGTTAATCTTTATGAACGTTAGGTGGTCTACGCTTTTAGAGGACTGCCAGCTACGCTTATCCGTCAATACACCATCAGCAGCGCTGAAGACACGTTTGGAGAGAATGCTTGCTCCTTGCGCAGGCCAAAACTTCCAAAAGCATGACTGTGGAGCTCAGGCCACATGATGCAACGTTCCTGTGGTGGAAATGATAGAACTGCAATCCACGTTGTGTGCCTCCCTGCTGTTTTGTGGAAAAGCAGTGTTAAGATGGTCTACAAGGTTGTTCCGATACTCCAGCATCCACGCTTCCCTTTACAGGGGTGGAAGCCTCTTGCTAAATTGACTCTTGTAACATGGATCTAGCAACCCAGTAGTCGGGACTATTTCTAATATTAATGATACTGACATCATGTTGCAGCAAGAAAGCATTCATGTGTCAGACACTTCCATGCGGTCCAAGTCCATGTTGAGTTGGTGGCAGGTAAACCCTCAAGTTTTCCTCGTCCTGACCCTCAGACCAACCATGGATAAAAGACACGGGATCAATATTTTCTTTGTTTCTGAAGTATTCTGCGCCTATAACCTCTTCCTTCTCCATTTGTTCCTTGGCTGCTGAGCAGTCACAACCACTTTGTCTATTACCTTCAGCCAGCCTTGTTTCATGGACTCTACCCTCCCATGACACCCGCCTGGGCGATGACAGTACAGACCTTCCAGAAAAGTTTATCCCTTCCTCATCCTTCTCAGCTTCCTCCGGGACCTCCTCAACCGCCTCCAGCAGACTATTCAAAGTGTGCTCCAACATGTAGATGAGCAGAATAGTGATGCTGATTATAGCATTGTCAGCACTAACCATCTTTGTAGTCATTTCAAAACTGTCAAGGATAGTGCAGAGGGCCTTGATCTGTATCCACTCTGCAACTGTGATTTGCCCCACATCCGTACAGCGTTGGCTAAGGTTATGCCTCAAGGCATAGTGCAGAAGGCCTTGCTGCTGCTGGCACAGTCGCTCCAACATGTGCAGAGTAGAATTCCACCGTGTCAGCACATTGCATATCAACCGGTTAACTGGTAGGCCAAAACTACGTTGTATCGTTGCCACTTGATCAGCCAAGGTCTGTGAACGGCAGAAGTGAGCATACACCGCCTATGCCTTGTGCAGCAGTGCATCCATCCTAGGATACTGGGCTAGAAATTTCTAGACAACTAGGTTCAGAACGTGAGCCATGCAAGGCACATGTGTGATGTTAACAAAGCGTAGAGCCACTATCAGGTTTGCACCATTATCACACAGTTTTCCCTGGCTCCGGGTGCAGTGGAGACAGCCATTGATTAAACTATGCCCGGGTAGCAATCCACAACTCTGCAGATGTGTGACTGCGTTCCCCGATGCAGATTAATTTGAGCAGTGCCTGATTGCATTGTCCCCTGGCCAAGCTCTACGTAGGTGAGGGGGATTCTCTCTGCACTCTTTCAATGCCTGTTACATTACGCGAGAGGTTGAGGGTGCAGGTGATGGACCCAGAGGAAGTGGAGGAAGCAGAAGAGGAAGCGGTAGATACAGAAGTTGGTCCCAAAAGCCATGGGGATTTCAACACTTGGGAAGCAGCCCATTCCCTGCCTGCCCCCGCAGACTCCAGAGTAACTCAGTGCCCTGTCAGTGAGATATAACGCTCCTACCCATGCTTGCTCGTCCAGGTATCAGTGATGAAATGCACCCTGGGAGACAGAGTTTTTCAAGGACAAAGTAATCTTACCTGTGACATAATATTATTGTGCAGGCACAGCTTTCTTAGAGAAGGGATGGCGACTGGGCAACTGGTACTGGGGGACTGCGATGGCCATCAGGTTTCGGAAACCCTCTGTATGCACCAGACCGAAAGGCAGCATTTCTGTGGCCAACAGTTTTCATATGGTCAGGTTTAAGCACTTTACTTTGGCATGTGTGGGAGGAAATGCTCTTTTACGTGACCAAAGCTGTGGTACCGAGGGCTGGCTGCTGTGCTGTGAGAGGATGGAGGAAGGTGTACACGACCCAGCAGTGGAATGGGAGGGAGGTATAGTTGGAAATGTAATGCTGGATTGAGATCCATGTGGTGTGCTTGGTGTCTCACATGAATCAACAACATACATGGTTACTCCAGAAGACTTGACAGGCCCTCACTTACCCCAACTGTAGCGGGTACACCAGAGGAGGTTCTGCGGTCAGAGAACTGTGTTACAGTACTTTCGCCGGAGATGCAGAAGGAGGAAGAAGCGGCAGACAATGTTGATTTGGTGGCTGGTGGCTGTGTAGGCACGTTACTCAGTATTTTAGTGCGGTGAGATTCCCACAGTAATGCATGTTGGTTGTGCATGTGCCTGTTCATAGATGTATTTGTCAAATTATTTCTATTTTTCCCTCTACTAAGCCATTGTTTACAAACGGTCTGAAAAAGGGCCCAGGATTGGCAACTCTTCCTGTGGACGGTAGACCCACAACTGCTGATGGCCACACCCAGAGTTGTGGCTGAGGATGCAGTGCTTCAAATAGTTGCATCACTACGTGTTTGGACATGTATTGCCATCATAACATCCTCACCTTCCTCCTCCTCCGCACCTGCTGAGTTACTCAGCTGCAAGCCTGTGGGTTGAGAATAAGTGGGTTCTCCAAATTCGTCATCATGCTCCATGTTGTCCCCCTCCTACCCTTCCTAACCTGACATCGCAGCACAGTACATGTGCGCCTCAGGTATCTGAATCTCATCATCATGATCACCTCCACCCTGGGGATTAACGAGACTTGGCAAGGGTCAGGATCCTGCTGGGACCCAACTTTATCCAAGCCAGGATCTAACTCATAAACTCATCGGTGCAGATACTTTCTTCCTCTTCAGTATGGGAATCTTTGGAGTGGACCTGTGAAGATACTCATGGGATATGATGAGTGAAAACCTAAGTCAGTTTGCCAGTCGGAGATTTCAGAAGTGGCCGCAAACAAGTGTAATTGGGGTGGCACCTCAGAGGCACAAACTGTGTGTGATGTGTAGGTGGAGGAAAAGGAGGAGAGGCTATTTGATACTTTGCTTGAAACTCACTCTAACACCTGTTCTTGCTTAGCCTCATTTAGAAGTTGAATCAATGTACGGCTGCCAAACAAATCTGGTCTAGTAGGCTGTCCAGTAACGTAGGTTTTTCTCATTTCTCTTGGGACAGGCTGAGCCGCTGTTTGCACACTAGATCTTTGATTAACAGAAGTTCCCACATGTACACCTCCCACATCCCGCTTATTCCCCCTTCCATTTCCATCTCGTCGGATTTACCACTCAGGACTCATGATATATTTACCTTTGCCCTTACAGACAGATGTCTCTCAACCCTATGCCCAGACCTGTCAGACAATTGACTCAAAAGATTATTTTTTTTTATTTCCTGCCTGAGTTGACAGTATTGTGAAGGCATGAAATTACCACTACCTTCAATAGTGTTTCACTGCCTAATTTTGAACAGACACAAAATAGTTAGAACACCATTTTACCTTGTTCAATAGATAATTTTCAGCAGCCAACACCACCAATACTTCTAAATTTATTTCAGCAACTAATTTACAACAGACACTGTAGAAACCGGAAATGCTGCGCTAAAAACTTTATTAGGCCTGCAGCGTTGTTTTTAAAATTTTGAAAATGCAAGTAAAATTGCCCTGATGGACTCACTCTGGAAATACTGTAGTATCAATTGTTTGAACACCACCAATACTACGTGGCCACAATGACCACAGCGGTGTATTACTATTTTTAGAAAGGCAATGAAACTGGCCCTCTTCCACTCACTGTGGAAATTGTGCAGTAACCAATTTCTGGAACACCAACAAGAATACGTAGCTGGCTACACCACAATGGTGTTTTTCAAATTTTGAAAACGGGAATAAAATTGCCCTGATGCAGTCACTCTGGAAATACTGCAGTAACAATTGTTTGAACACCACCAATACTACATGGCTACTACAATGACTACATCGGTGTATTACTATTTTTACAAAGTCAATTACAATTGTCAACATGCAGTGTCTATACTGTACTCATAATATCTATCAATGTGTTGGCCTGTATAATTTGGAGCAGGCAGAAACACCTATTTGAAGGCCTCACTTGCTACTGCTTTGAACGCACTACAAGTCCCTGCAATCCCTATTTCTATAATTGAATGTGCCAATTTCTGGTACAACACCTATTCCTACAGTGTACGTCCCTATTCTAACCTATTGCTGTCCTATCTAGCTAAACTACCTAGCATTAAACACCTAATCTCACTATGAAGATGGAGCACCGGCAGCAGCAGCTTCCCTATCGGTTTACATTCACAAAAGGCACTGAGACAAAATGTCCGTGCTTTATATGCACAGGGACATGTGACTTAGGCAGACAATCACAGAAACCGTTCTGTCTGATCCTTGTGGATGTTTGCTGCGCCGTGATTGGCTGAAGCAACATGCACAAATAACGCTAAGAGACCAAAAATAGCGCCGCGCGCTAAAAGCATTCTGAGAATGCAGAGTCCCCACCTCCTCCACTGATATTACACATACCCACAGTAAACTGCCCCACAATCCTATACAGACACTCAAAATGATAGTAAAAAAGCATTTTTGAAAACACACCCAGTGTTCGGAGGCTCAAATCGAAGCAAAATGACCAATGCCGAATTTTGGGGGAATGGATCGTGTTTACCGAGCCCGAACGAACAAGTGCAGGCTCATACCGAACCTGAGTTCGGCGAGCCTTTATCGAACAGGTTCGCTCATCACTACACACAACCCAATAAGGTGAGCACATTCCTTTATTACTTTTATAAGTAGGTTGTGTAAGACCCTATTGCGCTTTTTTCCCTTCAGCTTTTGTTTTTTTGGGGTTTTTTTTTTTAAATCTAAAGTGTGTCACAGTCAATTTCATGTCTGCCAATGTTGTCATTCTGTTGGCAATAATAACTGTCACACAGGCGCTAATTAGAGTCAATGGTGCTACGCTGTTAGGCTGCAAGTACCTTATCGATTACTTTCTTCAATGATGCGTTACGCTGGCAGCCTCCATCTTCTGAAGCACGACTCCGGTCCCCTCTATTCTATAATTCTATGCCTCAGGTCTCAGCTCACATGAATGCCTGTCTTCTTCTGACTGGTGACCCACGGGCAGGTTGTCACGGCCAAACAGTAAGGAATAACATTTGAACTCCATTCTATGTCTGAACTGGGTGCAAAAAACCTAAAAAACATCACTATGGGGCCAAACAGAACCGGTCAAAATTGGCTTTCATGTGAAGACTGAAAATACCCATGCGGACTGACTATCCAGAGTGTCCCATGAGCGACCTGGTCCAGGATGTGGATGAACAGTTGGATGGGTTGAGGATTCCAGGCTCTTTGTGACAGCTCTCATGGTCTGTCAAAAAACAGGAGGGGAACACCGACCGAGTCGAGTGCTGATCCGCTTAAGAGACAAATGGGTGCAACTACAACAGACAGATCCAGAGTTGTCGAAGTTATGAAGGTGGGTGACCCTAAGCTAGAAGCCCAGCGTAGAAAAGAGGGCAGCCTTGTTCATCGACGCCTTAGACATTAGGACAATGGGAACAGCTCTGTATGAAGAATATCCTGTCATACAGGTGGATGGACAGTTATCCAGAAAGTTCGGGAATACGTGTTAAGTACGTGGTAAGTAGTGATACCGGAAGTGATGGTGCTAAGTGTGGTGAAGGAGGCCCATGAGAGGAGCGCTGTCATGCTGGACACCATGGGGTGACTGGATGGGGAGCCCTGCACTGGCCCTCAGACTAAATGTAACCTGAGATTTGCCTTAACCCAGATGTACAATTGAAGGTAGTGAGGTCTGGGCCCACAGCATCTCTATGTCTCCTTTCCAGGGGACGAGTCGGGACAGTAGTCATGAAAACCCTACCGACAAGACAGGGGTGACAACCAAACTCACGCACACCAAGAACAAACACCAAGGGGATCACGAGAAGGTGCACAGGAGGTAAATAAGGTAAGGAAAAGTAACTAAACAAGGAGGTAGCTTCCACATCAAACAACAGCAGACAGCAGCAGCAGAAACCACCTCCTTCATGCTCCAGACCAAACTCCAGAATGTATTCTGAATAACCGGCACCTGAGGCAATGAGGTTGTTGCTGGCAAGACAACTGACATTAACCACGTGTTTGCCAAAAGTAAAAAAAGACACATCTAATGTGTATAGTCTCCGATGGTAATAAGAGATTCTGAGCCTGAGCCTGTCAAAGAGAAACAACCCCACCTTTAATGAGAGGACTCAGGACTCTCAATATCACATACAGAAAAAAAGAAAAATCTCCAAAAAATAGAAAGGTCTGAACCACAGGAGCTCACATTCCATGTGAACAGCCCCCTGCTGTTACCTGAAATGTATGCAGGAGACAGAGGTAACTAAGGCTACTTTCACACATCCGTTTTGAGCACTGCGGCTCAATCCGGCTGTAAAACCTATGCAACGGATGCGGCGAAAACACAGCATCCTTTGCATAAGTTTTTACATGCGGCCGGTCCGTTTTTTTCCGGTTGCGGCACGCTACTGAGCATGCGCAGTGTAAGAAACCGCATGTGGGGGCCGGATGCGTTTTTTTCCGCATCACGCCACATCCGGCGTCCATAGGCATGCATTGAAAATGCGCCGCAGCGGCCGGATGCGGCGCGATGCGTTTTTTGTTGCCGGAGCAAAAAACGTTGCAGGCAACGTTCCATCCGTCCGCGGCATCGGCTAAATCTGCCGCATGCGGCAAAAAACGGACCGAACGCAAGCCCATGCGGCACAATACGGCACTAATGTAAGTCTATAAAAAAAAAAAGCGCAACCGGCGGCAAAAAAAAACGGTTGCGGTTTTTCTGCAGAGTGCCGTATTGTGCCGCAGAGCAAAAAACGGATGTGTGAAAGTAGCTTAAGTGGGGCCAAAAACGCATCTCCAGAGTGATGACATGTGAATGATGTTGTGGGCGTTTAGTACTGGGGGTGGCTCTAGCCATATAGCCTTAGGATCCACAATGGCAACAACTCTGGAAGGGCTGAGGAACCCTGATCCCAGAACCCTTGACGTACCCCTTCACTTGATGTTATTGGAAGACACCAACACATAGTCATTCACACAATGGTCTGGACCTGATTGTTTTTTACCTCACATACATAGGCTGGAACGGGGCTACTTCACAGAAGGACTGACTACAGAGGCATCACTACCAGAATGTATAGCCTTGCACTCAGGAATCACAGCTGCTCCTTTCAGACCACCTGTACTGGGGGTACACCGAGTCTTAAGATTTACCTGAGGAGTGGGAAAGCAAACTACATTCATCTCATTACTAGTCTCAGAGACTACAGTAGAGTAAGTGGGTGAAACTCAGGAAATATATTCACCTAGACCGTTTTCCTCAACATGGCTCGGGGGGAATATTTTTTCAGATGGATCACGGCATTTATAAACATGCGAAAAATTGGCTAATGGTCCATGCACTCAGGCAAAACCTGAGGAGAGGGAAAGTTATCCCTACAATGTACCACAGATGGCACAGTTAGCACAGAGAGAAAAAAGTAGGAAATCTATACACCATGGTCGCCTTCCTCCAAACGACCAGGGGAGCATGGTTCCTTGGGAGAAGAAACCTGTTTTGGGTGAGATGGGCAAACCCCAATAAAGTGACCCACAAGTCCACAATAAAAACAAGCCTCCATCCCATGGTGAACAGCTGTCAACATAGCATGAGGGGTGACCCCCCACCTGCATGGGTTCATCCACATAGCCCTGGGGGACCTCCTCCTGATGATGAAGTACTATTGGAAACCGGGTCTGGGTCAGCCTTTCCCTGAGGCGTCTATCCACTCTGATGACTAGGGACATAGCGACCTCCAGCAATGTAGGAGCAGAGTACTGGACCAGAGAATGCCTTAGCCAAGCAAGCAAGACCTGGATGAACTGACTCCTGAGAGTCGGATCATTCCAATGGGTATCTGCGGCCCATCTCCGGAACTCAGAACAGTACTCCTCCACAGGCTGAGCCCTCTGCTTGAGATTACAGAGATTGGATTCCGCCAGGGAGGCGTCCATCCAGCCGAGTGTTTTACCGAGAACTGTGTCTTCATCATTGGGCTCAGTGAGTACCACCGTGCCGTGCGGCACAGCGCTGCCCCTGCGACCCTGCACCTCGCCTTGCCCCGTAACCCACCTGCCATCCATCCCTACCCCATCACCGGGCCCCGGGACAACCAACCCCCTACCCACGGAGGGGAGAACTAACAACAAAGCTGCTCCCTGTCACCGCTCCCGGGATCCCCGTCCAGAGCAGCGGTGGTGTCACCATTATCACCACAGCCGTGGGTGGCGTCACGGACAATAAATCCCCACAATCAATCCAAACCCCCTTTTCACTCATGGGCGAGGAGCGCCGCTCGAGTCCCTGGGATCCAGCCCACCGCTCGAGCCACCACCGAGCAGCAGCACCAGCGGCCGGACCCGAGCAGTAGGAGAGCGCAGCGTCCCCTACTCCGCCCGCGACACATGCTATATGTGGCAAATGCATCTTCAGCCATGGTAATCCCAATAGAACAGCGTCTACCTCCTCGGGTAGGTAATACTAAAAAGGAAATAACCTCCTGGTGATTATGAGGCATATGGAGGGTCAGAGGTATGGTTCTATGGGTTACCACTTCAGGTAACACGGAGCCATTCACTACACATATGGGAATTGGTTAAGGAAGTAAGAGTAATGGTCTGCATGTTGGCGAGCAAAATGGGATGATAGAAAACTCTCATCCGCTCCAGAGTCCACACATGCCTCAACCTCTAGAATGGAGGTGTCAAAGGCCAAATAACACTTAAGGGTCAGTTTAGAGGCAGAAACAGACTCGTCTAGTGACCTTCCTCTAATGATCACTAGACGGGAGCGTTTCCCTGATGGAAAGGACATCTATTTGCGTAATGCGCTGACTGACGACCGACAAAACAAATAGGTGGAGGTGCTTGTTGACGAACTCTGGCCCCAGTCCGAGCTATCTCCATAGGAGTAGTAGACGACTCAGATGACTGGGAAGCTATGGGAGTCATAAAAGCCAATCGCACCTTAGGACGTGCTTGTGCAACTTCTAACTTTCGCTCAGAACTTCTGACGTCAATTCTTGTAGCTATAGTAATTAAAGGGGTTATCCGGCTTATTTTGACTTTATTATTACCCTATTGGGCTACATTGGGGCAGGTAAGTAGATAGTGAGCACTTACCTGCCCTGCTGTCAGCCCCTCTCTCCCGGCTCAGAGTGGTCAAGTGACCGCTCCTGCCGCGATTTTGCTGCTTCCGGTCATTTCATGTCAACATGGGCAGGACCATGTTGACATGCAAATCTGGGAACAGCATGTTGCCACCCTGCTGGGCAGGTTCAGTGCGTGAGTCCCCGCCCCCTTCCCTGCACCCTCCCACACATTCCCCCGCACCCCGTACTCTCCCCGCCCACGGTGTCACCGCCAGCACCGGGCCCCCTGCTTACAGTGCTTAGGATAGCAGGAGTGCCCGTGCAGTCTGTGTCCCGCTCCCTGCCAGCCCCGCGGCTGCTCGCACTGCAGTGTATCAGCAGCTTCTCACAGTACGTGCAGCCGCGGGGATGACGATCGCTGCTGGCAGGAAGTTAGATGAGATCATTACCTCCTGTGACGATCTCCTCCTTTGCCGACGTCACCGCTGTCACTGCCTTCTATGCCCGCCGCGTTCTCACATCACGTCTTGCGGGTGGCCCAAGACTGTCACTAGCGGTGACGTCACGGGCTCGCGATACTGCTGAGAACGTGACGTGACAGCGCTGAGTCAGGAGTACAGGAGATCGTCACAGCAGGTAATGATCTCATCTATCCTCCTGAGAGCAGCGCTCGTCATCCCCTGCAGTGACCTGGGCTGACCTATTGATGTTAGCTCAGGTCACTGCACTGGTTCCCCAGCCAATGGGGAACATTCTGTTCTTCATTGACTGGGACAGTGACTATGGTATGGATTGTCGTGGGACCCCCTTATTGGATTACGCCGGACCCTGATTTTATTGTTCTTTTCTAATAAATTGGTGAAAAAGGGAATGTTTTGGGGAGTGTTTTTTCAAATAAAACTTTATTTGTTGTCTATTTTTTTTTTTATTATTACTGACTGGGTTGGTGATGTCGGGTATTTGATAGACGCCTGACATCACTAACCCCAGGGCTTGTTGTCAGGTGACATTACACATCTGCCATCAACCCCGTATATTACCCCGTTTGCCACCGCACCAGGGCAACGGGATGAGTTGGGGCAAAGCGCCACTTTTGGGGCGGCTGTAGACTGCTATTTTTAGGCTGGGGAGTGTCCAATAACAGTGGACCTCCCTAGTCTGAGACTACCAGACCACAGCTGTCCGCTTTACCTTGGCTGGTGATCCAATTGGGGGGGGGGCCCACGTTTTTTGTTTTAAATTATTTATTTAATTAAAAATAACAGCGTGAGGTGCCCTCTGTTTTGGATTACCAGCCAAGGTGAAGCTGCCAGCTGTGGTTTGTAGGCTGCAGCCGTCTGCTTTACCCTAGCTGGCTACAAAAGATAGGGGGGACCCCACGTTGGTTTTTTTTAATTATTTATTTTTTGGCTAAACACAAAAAAGCACCCTTTAGTGCCACATGAAAGTCACTAAAGGGTGCCAGCTTAGAATATGCAGGGAGGTGGGACATTATATAGGTCTTTCTCATCTATCTATCTATCTATCCCTCTATTCATTCATCAGTCTATCTCTATATCTATCTATCCATCTCTAAATCTACTCATCTATTTATCTTTCTTGCTGCTTCCGTTTTTTGCGGACTGCAAAAACGGAACGGTAATGTGAATGTAGCCTACATGTGTTCCCTATGGGGGTAGGGGTCGGCACAGAATGATGGGTGGGGTCGGTACAGAGCGCCATTTGTGTGTGTGTGGGGGGGGGTTGCAGAGCCCGATGTGTGTGGGGGGCGCAGAGCCCGATGTGTGTGGGGGGCGCAGAGCCCGATGTGTGTGGGGGGCGCAGAGCCCGATGTGGGGCTGTTATTTCCAATGCTAGAGTGATAACAGGTCAGGTGCTGGGGCAGAATACTGACAGGGAATGTGTGTGCAGGGGGCGGGAAGGAGGCGAGGCTGGACAGTGAGGGCAGGCAGGGGGCAAGCCTGGACACTGAGGCCGGGCGGTGCCAGCTCTGACTTGGAGGTGTGGCACAGGAAGAGGTCGGTTTGCTGGAGCTGAATGTAAACAAGGAGCTGCAGAGAATAAAGGGATAATTCAAGAGGAACAAAAGTTAGAAAACAAAAAATAACAATGTAGGGGGGATTTATATGACAATACAGCACAGATAAACTCAAAAATGTTTGGTAAGCTAATATCGGACAACTCCTTTAAGGACTCTAGGGAAGTGGGAACTTCCCTTGTAGATAGGGCATCTTTAATGAATCCCCAGAAAATAGCCACAAGAACCCTGTCAGGCCACTCCAGTTCAGCAGCCAGCGTTCTGAACCTAATAGCATATAGGCTGGCACTAGAGGACCCCTGAGAGAGTTCCAGTAATTGTTGGGCTGAATCATGCGTGACTTGAGGACCCATGAACACTGCCCTTAAGGCCTCAAGAAATGATTCTGCAGAGGTGACAACTACATCCTCTCTCTCCCATAAAGGGGTAGCCCAGTCTAATGCTTTTCCTTCCAAGAGGGAAAGAATAAATCCCACTTTGGTCTCCTCAGTGGGATAATCCCTCTCAAGCAGCGTCAAATGATTACGGCCTTGGTTAATAAAACCGCGGCACGTTTTACTCTCCCCTGAGAACTTATGGCGAAGAGACAATTTAGGACGCGCTTGCGCTACCCGTACTGCAGGAGTAACCAATGCTACTGCTTGACTGGCTGCACGTGCAGCTACTGTTTCTATATCACCAGTTGAAGTACCTTCCTCCACACTTTTAAGTCTGACCTCCAACTGCTGGATGTAATTGCTGAATATCAGACATTTCAGCCAAACCCTTGGCGCACTCGTACCGTTACGGATGGACCTACTGATATGGTGGGGTGAGGGTAAACTGCAGCTGATAGCCTAAGTCTGTACTGATATTTAACAAAACCCCGAATATAAATAGGCACCTGTGTTAAAGGTCACAAAAGTGTAGTCACAGGTTTACAAATACTCTACGTAAATATAAAGGCTGAACGGAGCCAGGGCAGAGCTATGGGCGTAGTGACCCATGACTCACCTTTGCAGGGCAGCAAGGGGTTAATGTTTTTCTGTAGAAAGAGCGGGCTTTTGCGGGGTCAAGAGTTTAGGGGGGGTGGATCTATAGGGCCAGGGGAGGGGACAGGGTGGGGGCTGTATATATGTCCAGGGAGAAAGGGGGGGGGCACTACTTCGGCGCGAGGTACCATTAGAGAAGGTCCCCGTGTCACCTCACCTTGTCTCCCCCTGATCTGATGGCATCGGTTGCAGGACTCCTGGAGCAGCTTCGGGCTGCTGCCGGCGGCGCAGATGGAGCGGCGATCAGGACAGCGTTGAGGGAGATCCTGGGAGGTCCGGATGCGGTGTCTGAAGCTGACCCCCCACCGCTCCGGAGTGGGCGCAGGGCGAGGGCACCGGAGAGGTTCTCGCCTGATGCTGCTCCTGGTCCTCAGCGGCGCCGTAGGAGCCCCTCCGGGGACCCTCCTCACCAGAAGAATCCACCTGCAGCAGCTAGCAGGAGCAGGCGAGGGAGGAATCCTGCTCGGCGTTCAGGACCTGCGGCGGTGGGCGGTCCCTCCAGGGGTCATGTGACCGACTCAGCTGCCTCTACTGCTTCAGGCTACGACAAAATGGCGGCGGTCCTCCCTGGCGATGCTCCTGTCGGGGGGACTGCTAGACAGCATGGAGATGGAGTTTCTGCGGGGCCTCCGGGGCCGGGAGTGTGGAGTACGACCCTGCAAGGAGCGTCACCTGCCGAGCCCAGGATGGATGCAGCTTCCAGGATGACAGCGCGCACTGGGTTCGAGGATACTGCCAGGAGTGGGGCATTGCAGCTGCAGAGATCATCGCCAGAGAGGAGGTCGCGGTCCAGGTTTCGGTCCCCTTCGACGCGGAGGAGCGGGTCGCCATCAGGGAGGTCAGCGACGGGGAGAAATTCGCCCGCACGGCAGGGGCCTGCGCCATCCCGATCGAGGTCGCGATCCAGGAGGAGGTCGCCTTCACGGTCGGCATCTGAGGGGAGTCATCCTGCATCTCATTATCCGGTTCGCTCCCGGGTCATCCGACCAAGGTCGAGCGCGGCGGGTTCCCAGGTCCCCCCTGGTCGAGCTGCCGAAGATGTTTCCGTGCTGGTCCATTCTGGAGGAGATCGTCGTCTGGAGTCAGGATTTTCGGCTGGTGGGTCTCATGTACCGACGCAGCTTGGTGAGTACTCCTCTATGTTGTGTGCGTCCTCACCTAGTTTAGTTTCCCCGGGAGTGAGCAGGGGCCAGGCGCAGGGCGTCATAGGGGGTCTGGGGGTCGCGGGGCCGAGCGCGGCGGGGTTTGATGTCGGTAGTCTGACCAATGTTTTGAAGGGTGTGCGTGATTTGTTGGCGCAGTTGGATAGGACGAGTCAGGGGGCGTCCGAGTCTCCTGTCCCAGCGTGGGTGCCGGATTCTGGGGCGGCAGCATCGGCTGTGGTTGTGGTACCGACGGGAAGCGAGGTGGTTGCTGGGGATAGTGTGGCGGATCCCGGGCAAAAGGAGAAGGAGAAGGATAAGGAGGGAGATAGGATTATTTTGGATGATAGGGCCAGAGGGGAGGTGTACGTTTGCTTTGAGGGCCCCCTGGGGGCGCATTTAAAGAAGGAAGTGAAGGAGAAGATTTGGAAGGATGAATACGTGGAAATTTTTTCCCTCCTTCCTTTGGAGAAGTTTAATTTGGATAAGAAAAAGAAGGATGATAGCAAGAAGGAGGAGGAAGAAAAGCGGAGGTGGCGGCTGATCCCTCAAACGTTTGTTAACTGGTTGCAGGCTTTTGCGATCCTAGCTAGCGTCATTGGCGAAAAGGCGCCGGATAATTGTTCTGGGCTATTCTGCTACATGGATGCTATAGCGGAAGCTCATAGGATTTATGGTGGGCAGACGTGGTTGCGGTACGATGAACAATTTAGGCAGCGGAAAGCCGTGCGACCCAGTATCCGTTGGGATCAGAAGGATATTGGTTTATGGTTAAAAGTCATGGCTCCGGCTCGTTATGGTCAGCCCTTTCACGGGGGGGCCGGGTCGGCCGGCCACACTACTGCTGGGGGTGCGGGGACCCAGGCAGGGGGTGTTGGAGCAAAGGCAGGTGTGTGCTGGCAGTTTAACGACAGCCAGTGCAAGTTTGGAAACTCCTGCAAGTTTAAGCATCAGTGCTCAGGTTGTGGAGGGTCCTCCCATGGAGCAGCTCGTTGCTTTAAGAAGGGTAGGCCCAAGGCAGGGGGAGATTTGGGAAAAGGGGGTGAGCCCGGTGAGGCTTCACGAGATGGCCCCTTATCTAGATAGATACCCCAAGCGGGATAAGGCGGTATTGTTGGAGGATGGTTTTCGTGTTGGTTTCAGGATCCCCCCCCCTCCTCATGTTGTTCCGTTTCAGTTAAAGAATTTGTTGTCGGCGCGGCGACACCCAGAGGTTGTGGCTAAAAAGCTTTTTGGGGAGGTTGCTTGTGGGCGGATGGCGGGTCCGTTTGCATCCCCCCCCATCCCCAATTTGGTAGTATCTCCGTTAGGGGTCGTCCCAAAGAAGGAGCCGAACAAATTTCGGCTCATTCAGCATTTGTCGTTCCCCAAGGGTTTGTCGGTGAATGATGGTATTGACCCAGACCTCTGTGCGGTGGTTTATACCTCGTTTGACGCAGCCGTCAGCTGGGTTCGGAAATGTGGTCGGGGAGCATTGTTAGCGAAGACTGACATCGAGTCGGCATTCCGCTTGCTGCCGGTGCATCCTGAGAGTATGCGACTGTTGGGTTGTTTTTGGGACGGTTCCTATTTTGTTGATCGTTGCTTACCAATGGGGTGTTCCATTTCTTGCGCTTATTTTGAAGCGTTTAGTTCCTTTTTAGAATGGGCAGTGTGTGATGTGGCGCAGCTCTCGTCGGCGATCCATTATCTTGACGATTTTTTGTTTATCGGCCCCGCTGAGTCGGCAGTGTGTCAGACGTTGTTGGGGACTATGGAGTGGTTGTCTGGCCGGTTCGGGGTCCCCTTGGCTCAGGATAAGACGGAAGGCCCGTGTACTTGTCTGAATTTTTTGGGTATCACTATTGATACTGTGTTGATGGAGTGCAGGCTGCCTGAAGAAAAGATCTCAGCTTTGCGGGCAGAGGTGGGATCGGCTGCGCGTCTTAGAAAAATCCAGTTGAGGGACCTCCAGTCTTTGTTGGGCAAGCTTAATTTTGCTTGCCGCATCATGCCCATGGGCCGCGTTTTCTCAAGAAGGTTGGCGTCGGCGACCGCTGGAGTGCGCTCCCCAAGGCATTACATAAGGTTGACTCGGGACCTTAGGGAGGATTTGGCGGTATGGGGCAGTTTTTTAGAGAAGTACAATGGCCGGTCGCTAATGATTGCGGAAGTCTTAGATGATTTTGATTGTGAGCTCTTCACCGATGCCGCGGGGGGTAAGGGCTTTGGAGCTTACTTCGGCGGCAGATGGTGCGTGGGAGAGTGGCCCGCGGCTTGGCATGAAGCAGGGTTTACACGGAATTTGACTTTGTTGGAGTTTTTTCCAATTGTGGTGGCGTTGTCCGTTTGGGGAGAGCATTTCAGCAACAGAAAAATTCGTTTTCACTGTGACAATATGTCAGTAGTCATGGCAATTAATAACCTGTCGGGCGCGTCTCCTCCGGTTGTCCGCTTGTTGCGGTACTTTGTGTTGCGGTGCCTTTGTCTTAATGCGTGGGTTGTGGCAGTGCATGTGCCGGGGGTTGAGAACGCCATTGCTGATTCCCTTTCTCGCTTGCAGTGGGATCGTTTTTGGAGCCTGGCACCGGAAGCGGAGTCCGCTGGCAGCATCTGGCCGGCGGAGCTCTTGGAATTGGTGTTCGAGAGGCGAGTTCGTTGATCAGAGCATCATTGGCCCCTGGCACGTGGGCTGCATATGAAGCAGCTTGGATGGAATGGACAAATTGGAGGCAGGAATTTGGGGCGGGGGAGTCTGCCGAGGATTCTGTAGGCGCTTTGCTTTGTTGGATGTGCCGGATGGCTTCCGGTAAGTGGTCTTTTTCCAGGGTTAATCGGTTTATGGCAGGGGTTGCGTTTGGTTGTAAATTGCGGGGGATGGTTGACATAACAAAGAATTTTTTGGTTCGACAAGCTGTGAGGGGCTTGAGGAAGGGGCTTCATAGACTGGACAGTCGGAGGCCGGTGTCATTCCAGCTGCTGGAAGAGCTGGGTGTGCAGCTGGAGCGAGTGTGTGTTTCCTATTTTGAATTGGTTTTGTTTCGGTTGGCGTTTTCCTGGGCTTTCTTCGGAGCTACGAGGATAGGCGAATTGGTGTCCCCAGCGTCGTCCCGTGGGGGGGGCGTTTTGGGAGAAGACACAGTTGATTTGGGAGACTCTGTGGAATTTTGGATCCGGCGGTCTAAGACGGATCAACTTGGTCGGGGAAGAAGGGTCACTTTATGGGCATTGGCGGGGGCCTTGATGTGCCCTGTCTCTTGTTTTAAACAGTACTTAGAATTGGGGCCTGGCCGTATGGGCCCGTTGTTGAAGCATCAGGACGGATCGTTTTTGTCCAGGTACCAGTTTGTGGCAGTCTTTCGGAGATGCCTGGAGAGGTTGGGGTTGGAGGCGGACAAGTTTTCAGCCCACTCTTTTCGCATTGGGGCGGCGACGGAGGCAGATAGGTGGGGGCTTCCAGCGGAGACAGTGAAGAGGATAGGCAGGTGGGAGTCGAGGAGGTTCAGGCTGTACGTCCGCCCCCATTTGTTGTAAAAGTCGTGGCTAGTCTGGTGTAGTGGTGTATTTATATATAAAAAAAAAAAAAAAAAAAAAAAATTTGTAATGTTGTTCTCAAGTTAATGGCAGTTCCTGGAGTGTGTCTGACTTGTGGTTGTTGTACCCTCCCCCCCCCCCTCTTTTCTGGTTTTGTTTCCTTTTATAGGTGGTGCGCCCGTGGTCTGGATTTTCGGCCATTCATTTGTTTATTGGGGGGCACTGAGAGCTGATGTGCGGCGCAATGGTCGGCAGTTGGGTTGGTCCAGAGACGAGGTAATCGTACGTTGGATCGGGGTGAGGGGCATGCGCTGGCGGCAGGTGTTGGTTGATTTTCACCGGTTCGCTCGATTGGATCGCACCCCGGATGTGCTGGTGTTGCACATTGGGGGAAACGATTTAGGGGCCCGCCCCTGTCGGGAGTTGATTCGGGATATACGGTATGACCTGCTCCGCCTTTGGTCAGTTTGTCCTAAGCTGAGGGTGGTTTGGTCGGACATTGTTCCCAGAAAGGTTTGGCGGGGGGCTCGGTCCCTGGAGGGGATCGACAAGACCAGAATAAAGGTCAACAGGGTGGTTGGGAATTTTGTGGCCAGGAATGGAGGAGTTGTGGTTCGGCACAGGGACTTGGAGTCGGGGGAGGGGAATTTTTGGCGATCAGATGGTGTGCACCTGACTGCCGTGGGTATTGATTTGTGGGCCTTGGGCATTCAGGAAGGTGTGGAGCGGGCACTCATTTTGGTGGGGTGACTCGCATTATGAGGTGTCAGGTAATGCTCGTGGTGGCGGTGGCGAGGGGGGTTCTTGGAGTCGGTGGAAATTCGGGGTGGGGGGTGGTACATCGGATAGATGGGGGACCACCCCCCTTTGTTTATTCTGGTATGGTAATTGCCTGGCGGACTTGGGGGGGCTCTCCAGGGGTGGGGTCCCCTGAGAGTCGGTTAGGGACACTGTTTTCCGGCAAAGGTGGTGCCCCCGAGCTTGTAGGCGCGGCTGGGGGCAAAATATGCCGGATGGTTTGGTAACAATATTTGGTGTCCGCCAGGTTTTGGGGCTCCAAGAACCGCCCTTGCATTGGCAAAATGGTTATTTATTATCTGTTATAATGTTTGTTAATAAACCGGGCCGATTTGGCCAATTTATCCAAAGAAGGGTGTTGTGTTTTTATTAGCGGTTGGGAAAAAGGGGGGCTTGGGGTGGGGGATTCTGCTGACAATATGAAGAAAGCCTCTGCAGTAGGGCAGTCAAGGCTGAACGGAGCCAGGGCAGAGCTATGGGCGTAGTGACCCATGACTCACCTTTGCAGGGCAGCAAGGGGTTAATGTTTTTCTGTAGAAAGAGCGGGCTTTTGCGGGGTCAAGAGTTTAGGGGGGGTGGATCTATAGGGCCAGGGGAGGGGACAGGGTGGGGGCTGTATATATGTCCAGGGAGAAAGGGGGGGGGCACTACTTCGGCGCGAGGTACCATTAGAGAAGGTCCCGCCCTCCCGCCCTATACATATATGTTTAATCTTTGTCGGAGAAGACGGTGGAGTCGAGGTTCATTTAATTTTATATTGGGGTTCGAGTCATTTCGGCGAGCGGTGGCGAGGGGGGTTCTTGGAGTCGGTGGAAATTCGGGGTGGGGGGTGGTACATCGGATAGATGGGGGACCACCCCCCTTTGTTTATTCTGGTATGGTAATTGCCTGGCGGACTTGGGGGGGCTCTCCAGGGGTGGGGTCCCCTGAGAGTCGGTTAGGGACACTGTTTTCCGGCAAAGGTGGTGCCCCCGAGCTTGTAGGCGCGGCTGGGGGCAAAATATGCCGGATGGTTTGGTAACAATATTTGGTGTCCGCCAGGTTTTGGGGCTCCAAGAACCGCCCTTGCATTGGCAAAATGGTTATTTATTATCTGTTATAATGTTTGTTAATAAACCGGGCCGATTTGGCCAATTTATCCAAAGAAGGGTGTTGTGTTTTTATTAGCGGTTGGGAAAAAGGGGGGCTTGGGGTGGGGGATTCTGCTGACAATATGAAGAAAGCCTCTGCAGTAGGGCAGTCAAGAACCTGCGTGTACAGTCTCTGTGTTAAAATCCACACAGAAGCTGCCGTATAATGTAGTAAGACCGTGTTGCTTCACAGGACCTGATACGGGTAATAATGTAAAAGGAACTGATCCCTGTTTAAAGATAGGACCAGATAACGCTATGGTCTCCTGTGACTTCATAGAAGTAGGTATACAGTGTGTCCACCCATATCCTTGAGAACGGCGGAAGCTATAGGCAAAGAAGTGGTGTCTTGGTATAGTAAAGTAGCCATGTGCTATGCAATGAAACCACCTATAGTGCCACCTGGTTTAAAACAACGGAGTTAGCATTTTTATCTCGAAAACGGAACGAGATAGAGAAAAAAAGTGAGTTACAAAGTTGTAGGGCATCATCAATTCAATACGAATCGACACTTTGCAAACAGAAATGCTATGATTAGAATGTGTAAAACTCACAAGGCTGCGGACGTGAAGCGATACCTCATGGAGACCTTCCTACAAGTGATTGGGTATGATGGCTGGGTGGAGTGGCCTCCACGCTCACCTGACCTGACCCCATTGGACTTCTTTCTGTGAGGTCACATCAAATAGCAGGTGTATGCGTCCCCTCCACCAACATTGCAGGACCTACGACGACGTATCACAGATGCTTGTGCAAACATGTCACCTACCATATTGCACAAGATGCAGCAAGATACAGTATGCTGTCCAGAGTCCAGATGTGCATTGCAGCTGATGGTGGCCACTTTGAGAATCAAAGTTAAATGAGTGCCATATGCATGATCAGCATTCAATGTTTTGGGGGGGTCGTGGGTTTCATATCATAGCATTTCTGTATGCAAGGTGTTGATTCCTATTGAATTGATGATTCCCTACAACTTTGTAATTCACATTTTCTCTCTATATCGTTCCGTTTTCAAAATAAAAATGCTAACTTTGTTGTTTTCCACCAGGTGGCGCTATAGGTGGTTTCATTGTGTAGCGCATGGCTACTTTATTATACCTAGACACCACTTATATCTTCAGCCGTTCTCAAGTTAATGGCTGTGGACCGGATATGGTTGGACACACTGTATACAGCATACACAGTATGATTAGTGATGTAATGCAGAACACTACCCATGTTCCGCTAGTATACGTACTGGGTATATGCAGAGGTGAACATGTAGGGTATTGCTCTTATATTGGGTTGTAATAGGGTATAGCCGGTTAACCACTGGTCCCTTAACGGCACAACCCCGATGTCCCTGGAGCTCAGCCTAGCCGGCTTCTGACCCTACTCAGTCTACATGTGACCGCGACGCCTCACCCTAACCTGCCTGCCGACCCTCAATCAGTCCGGTAGGACTTCACCGCGTATCTCTAGCTAAGGTAGGTGTGTGTTGCTGCTTGCACAAAGACGAGTGCGCTCCTCCATGTGGGCATCAGGGCTATTTATCACCTCTGTACCGCCCACAAGATGGGGGAACCATGTGCAGCCAGCCCCTTTGGCCAACGAGAGCCTTACACATCACTGATGACGTCACCGTGACCAATAAAACCTTGCCACGTCACTAATGATGTCACCGCAGCCAATAGAAACTTGCCACGTCACTGATGATATAAGCAATAGTATAGCTATGCTCACTGTATATTTAGGTGCTCAGGAGTAAATTGTATAGTATATTAGAAAAGTAAACTCAAAAAATGAAATGACAACTCTTTTATTGATGAAAAGATATTTTTTCACATGAAGAATCAACAAAAACGTTTCGGCTGTTTGCCTTCTTCAGTTTTTTTATAGTTTTTTATATGACTCTATATAATAGAAAAAACATATTATTACAAAAATCATCATATTGATACAATCATTACATAAAAATTACAGAAAACTGAATATTAATTTTCCTTTACCTAGGAGAATAATTATGGATTCATACTAGAACATATTCTGTTGTCATCATAGTAGAACACTTATAGTGTATGCATCTATATAGAGAAACAACATATTAATAATATGCAACAATGTATAATACCATCGGAATCGTATGGCAAGAGCATTGTACAACAAAAGGAACAGTAATAAAAAAAATTTTATTTGCAAGGACAGAAAAAGCAGCGAATGAAACCCAGAGTTCCATCTCAACCCCTATAACTATAGAAACAGGTGCCATATGTTAGTGACTAAACAATTACAATGTGGAGGCACAATGATGTACAACAAGGAAGATTCAGGTAGTACAAAGTCCAAGAAAAAAATAAAAAAATATATAGGGTCTAGCACCAAATAATCACAAGGTATATTTACCGGTAAACAAGTGTCAAACCATCATAGGTAATAAATGACAATTAGATCATCATGAACTAAAAGAAAAAACAAGAGAATAAATAACCCCATACAAAGATACATGGTGCTAGTTTCCCACTAAGTCAATTCATTACCTGTGTTCATCAGTGTCCAGGAAGGGAATGAGTGAGGGAGTACAAGTGTGCAGCCTTTTATAGTGAAAAGGGGTGGGTGTAAACAAACATTTCCATGTGATGGAGTGCAAGCAGTGATCAAAGTAGAACGCAAGCTGTGCGGGCGTAGTGGAACCCGGTGACGCGCAAATGCGCATTAGATTTTGCAAGAGAAGAAGGACGGGAAACTGCTCCAAGGAACTGTTCCTGAGATTTAACGCGTCTGAAAAAGATATTAACCATATATTAACCGATAGTAAAAAAGTAGCTTTTAAATATGTAGTAAATTATAAGGAAAAAAGGGAAAAAGAATTATGAGGTATATAATGAAGGCAATACGCATATCATATATAGAGACTAATATTACACAATGTTCATGGCAAAACGCCAAATATCTCAAACATGTAAATGATGCATATATATACACGTACACGCTATCCATGCACATATATACATAATTCACGCATATACGCACACGTATACACATATAGGTATGATATATAGTAGACAATCTCAGATAGCTCCCTAATCAATGAGAAACTTAAAAAGAAACTCAAAAAGAATCATACTCCCGATTGAGACCATGGGGCGACAGGGTTCTTAAAGTATGTATCCAAAAGGACTCTCTTTCTTTTAATTTCTTAACCCTGTCACCACCACGTCTCATCGGGGGAATATGTTCGAGGACCTGAAACCGTAATTGTGAAATGGAGTCCCCCAGCGTCAAAAAATGGTGGGGGATAGGTAACATCATTAATCTACACTGAATGGTGGATTTATGCTTACCGATGCGGTCTCGGATATGCTGGGTAGTCTACCCAACATACCCGAGACCGCACGGACACTTAAGCAAATACACAGCAAAAGATGTATCACATGTAAAAAAATGATTAATGTGGAAGATTTTTCCAGTATGAGGATGTGTAAAGGTATTACCCCTCACCATATTGGAGCACTGGGGACACCTAAGGCAGGGGAAATTCCCTTGCTTTGGTGTAGCCAAAAAAGTCTGTCTAGGTTTACGAATCAAAGACCCTATGTCGGCCCGAACAAGGAGACTTTTTAAATTAGGAGGTCTTTTGAAACTAAATAAGGGAGCCACAGTGAACTCATCTACCTCAGGATATGATTGGTGTAAAAGCTGCCAATATTTCATGATTATACCTCGAATAATGGGGTGATAGGGATGAAAGGTATTAACGAATGATACAAATGGACCTTGTTGCTTTTTCTTAATAATCATACTCTGTTCATTATAGCTGGCTATAGATGGGGATAACCCCGCTGTATGACTTTTTGTTGCATTTCCTGATGTCTAAGAGACCGCTGCAAAACCCCTGAAACTATCCTGGCCACTCTTTTATGCTGAGATTGGTGAAGAGATTGCTTCAAATGACATGGATGGCAACTGTCATAATGTAGCAAACTGTTCCTATCAGTTGTCTTCACATACAAGTCAGATGAAATTTTGCCCTGTGAGTCAACAGTGATTAAAGTGTCCAGAAAATTAATAGTGTGAAAACCAATGTGTTTGGTAAATGTTAAGCCTGGTACCTGTTGATTAAAAAATAGAAAAAAATCATCAAAGGTAGCAATGGGACCATTATAGATAAGAAAAATATCGTCAATGAATCTTTTCCAGGTCACCATATGTGACTGAAAAATTGGATGGGAGTAGACATATAAAGATTCAAAGTAGGCCATAAATACATTTGCGTATGGCGGCACTACATTTGAGCCCATTGCTGTACCTTTGTACTGGATATAAAACTGATCCTGAAACATAAACATTTTTTTGTATAGTACTATGGATAATAAATCAAGGCAAAATTCCATCTGAATCGATGAAAATGTAGTATATGTACAGAGAAACCAATCCAAAGCTTGGAGACCTAAGACATGATCAATACTGGTATATAATGAATTAACATCAAGAGTAATCAGGACGGAGCCAGAGGGTAACTGTCCTAATGACTGTAGATGTTCAAGAAAATGAGTAGTGTCCCGTAAATACGAGACAGTAGTAGGAACCAAGGGGGACAAAATCCGGACCGTATTTTGTCCTCCTTGGTTCCTACTACTGTCTCGTATTTACGGGACATTACTCATTTTCTTGAACATCTACAGTCATTAGGACAGTTACCCTCTGGCTCCGTCCTGATTACTCTTGATGTTAATTCATTATATACCAGTATTGATCATGTCTTAGGTCTCCAAGCTTTGGATTGGTTTCTCCGTACATATACTACATTTTCATCGATTCAGATGGAATTTTGCCTTGATTTATTATCCATAGTACTATACAAAAATGTTTTTATGTTTCAGGATCAATTTTATATCCAGAACAAAAATACAGCAATGGGCTCGAACGTAGCGCCGCCATAGGCAAATGTATTTATTGCCTACTTTGAATCTTTATATGTCTACTCCCATCCAATTTTTCAGTCACATATGGTGACCTGGAAAAGATTCATTGACGATATTTTTCTTATCTATAATGGTCCCAATGCTGCCTTTGATGATTTTTTTCTATTTATTAATCAACAGGTACCAGGCTTAACATTTACCAAACACATTGGTTTTTACACTATTAATTTTCTGGACACTTTAATCACTGTTGACTCACAGGGCAAAATTTCATCTGACTTGTATGTGAAGACAACTGATAGGAACAGTTTGCTACATTATGACAGTTGCCATCCACGTCATTTGAAGCAATCTCTTCCCCATTCTCAGCATAAAAGAGTGGCCAGGATAGTTTCAGGGGTTTTGCAGCAGTCTCTTAGACATCAGGAAATGCAACAAAAATTCTTCCAGTGGGGTTATCCCCATATTTAGCCAGCTATAATGAACAGAGTATGATTATTAAGAAAAAGCAACAAGGTCCATTTGTATCATTCGTTAATACCTTTCATCCCTATCACCCCATTATTCGAGGTATAATCATGAAATATTGGCAGCTTTTATACCAATCATATCCTGAGGTAGATGAGTTCGCTGTGGCTCCCTTATTTAGTTTCAAAAGACCTCCTAATTTAAAAAGTCTCCTTGTTCGGGCCGACATAGGGTCTTTGAATTGTAAACCTAGACAGACTTTTTTGGCTACACCAAAGGAAGGGAATTTCCCCTGCCTTAGGTGTCCCCAATGCTCCAATATGGTGAGGGGTAATACCTTTACACATCCTCATACTGGAAAAATCTTCCACATTAATCATTTTTTTACATGTGATACATCTTTTGTTGTGTATTTGCTTAAGTGTCCGTGCGGTCTCGAGTATGATGGGGAGACTACCCAACATATCCGAGACCGCATCGGTAAGCATAAATCCCCCATTCGGTGTAGATTAATGATGTTACCTATCCCCCACCATTTTTTGACGCTAGGGGACTCCATTTCACAATTACGGTTTCAGGTCCTCGAACATATTCCCCCGATGAGACGTGGTGGTGACAGGGTTAAGAAATTAAAAGAAAGAGAGTCCTTTTGGATACATACTTTAAGAACCCTGTCGCCCCATGGTCTCAATCGGGAGTATGATTCTTTTTGAGTTTCTTTTTGAGTTTCTCATTGATTAGGGAGCTATCTGAGATTGTCTACTATATATCATACCTATATGTGTATACGTGTGCGTATATGCGTGAATTATGTATATTTGTGCATGTATAGCGTGTACGTGCATATATATGCTTCATTTATATGTTTGAGATATTTGGCGTTTTGCCATGAACATTGTGTAATATTGGTCTCTATATATGATATGCGTATTGCCTTCATTATATACCTCATAATTCTTTTTCCCTTTTTCCTTATAATTTGCTACATATTTAATAGCTACTTTTTTACTATCGGTTAATATATGGTTAATATCTTTTTCAGACGCGTTAAATCTCAGGAACAGTTCCTTGGAACGGTTTCCCGTCCTTCTCTTGCAAAATCTAATGCGCATATGCGCGTCACCGGGTTCCACTACGCATGCACAGCTTGCGTTCCACTTTGATCACTGCTTGCACTCCATCACATGGAAATGTTTGTTTACACCCACCCCTTTTCACTATAAAAGGCTGCACACTTGTACTCCCTCACTCATTCCCTTCCTGGACACTGATGAACACAGGTAATGAATTGACTTAGTGGGAAACTAGCACCGTGTATCTTTGTATGGGGTTATTTATCCTCTTGTTTTTTCTTTTAGTTCATGATGACCTAATTGTCATTTATTACTTATGATGGTTTGACACTTGTTTACCGGTAAATATACCTTGTGATTATTTGGTGCTAGACCCTATATAATTTTATTTTTTTCTTGGACTTTGTACTACCTGAATCTTCCTTGTTGTACATTATTGTGCTTCCACATTGTAATTAAGTGTTTACTCACTAACATATGGCACCTGTTTCTATAGTTATAGGGGTTGAGATGGAACTCTGGGTTTCATTCGCTGCTTTTTCTGTCCTTGCAAAACATTTTTTTTTTAATTACTGTTCCTTTTGTTGTACAATGCTCTTGCCATACGATTTCGATGGTATTATACATTGTTGCATATTATTAATATGTTGTTTCTCTATATAGATGCATACACTATAAGCGTTCTACTATGATGTCAACAGAATATGTTCTAGTATGAATCCATAATTATTCTCCTAGGTAAAGGAAAATTAATATTCAGTTTTCTGTAATTTTTATGTAATGATTGTATCAATATGATGATTTTTGTAATAATATGTTTTTTCTATTATATACAGTCATATAAAAAACTATAAAAAACTGAAGAAGGCAAACAGCCAAAATGTTTTTGTTGATTCTTCATGTGAAAAAATATCTTTTCATCAATAAAAGAGTTGTCATTTCATTTTTTGAGTGCCGGAGTTTACTTTTCTAATATAACGTCACTGATGATGTCACCGCGGCCAATAGAAACTTGCAAGGTCACTGATAATGTCAATGCAGCCAATAGAAACTTGCCAGGTAATTGATGATGTCACTGCGACCAATAGAAACTTGTCACATCTCTGACCTGCTCAGATAGTAGCAAAAGACCCACATGCTCAATAGGCTGTTTTTGACACTTAGTGTCAGAATTCCAAAAAGTCCTGGTCACCATCCGTGGTTCAGGAGATCGGGCTGAGCAACCTCGGGTATGGGGAGGAATGGCTCCAGAATACAAACGAGGAGAACCTGTACCCCGGTTTATGACAAGAGGTTTCCCTGAGAATCCGTTGTATGAGAATCAACCTGAAGGGGAAAAAGAAGCACAAGAAATAGTGCTTCATTGCAATATGCTTTGTTCCTGTGTGTTTAATGACAGAGAGTAACCAAGCCACCAAAAGAGCAGAGGAACACTGCACCAAGAAGACTGGTAGATGATGAAGATGAGGGGTGGGTAGTACCTGCTGCATCAAGGGAAGTGACTCTACCACCGCAAACTATCCTAGAGGATAGATGAGGGGCTGAAGAATATCAGAGTGCTTGTACATCACAAGGAGCAGGCCAGGGGAGCCCTTGCAGGACTGAACTTGCAATTGTTGGGTTCCACCCATGAGGTACTCAGAAGACGACTTCATCTGGCTGGACATTATGCAGGAAACGCAGGAAAGTGCAACCATATTAGCAATACTGGCACTACCCCCAAGGAGCATCTAAAGTCTGAAGTGATTCTTCTTGCCCGAGGACTGGCAAGTTTAAAGACTGGAGGAGATGGAGTTAGTGCATAACAGAGCTCTTAAAGCAAACACCGCCATCTGATGATCAAAGATGATAGAGAAAGTGGAAGCAGGAAAAATTGCGTTAGCAGGAACTCAAGGTATCTCAGTTCTGATTCTGACCACTTGTCTCTGGCCTCTCGGTTCTGATTCGGTCACTCGTCTCTGGTCTCTCAGTTGTGGCCACTTATCTTTTTCTCATTTGGATCACTCATAGAATCATAGAACGGTCGAGTTGGAAAGGACCTCAAGGGCCATCAGGTCCAACCCTCTGTGAATGTAGGTTTTCCTAAATCATCCCAGCTATATGTTTCTCCAGATTCTACTTGCAGATTTTCATTAATGGAGAGCTTACTACCTCTCGTGGTAGGCTGTTCCACTCTCTGACTGCCCTCATTGTCAGAAAGTTTTTCCTAATGTCTAATATGAATCTCCTTCCTTTTAGTTTCATCCCATTGCTGCTTCTACTTCCTTGTCCTAATTATAATAGGGTGGTTCCCTTTGCACTGTTACTACCTTTCAGATATTTGTAGGCTGCTATTAAGTCTCCTCTCAGCCTTCTCTTTTTCAAGCTAAACATTCCTAGTTCTTTTAACCATTCTTCATATGACATGGTTTGGAGACCTTCTGCCAACTTGGTTGCTCTTCTCTGGACTTTCTCTAATATATCGATGTTTTTCTTGAATTGGGGCACCCAGAACTGTACACAGTATTCCAGGTGTGGTCTGACTAGGGCAGAGTATAGGGGAATAATTACTTATCTTGATCAAGATTCAATGCTTGTCTTGGTACATCCCAGAATTTTGTTGGCCTTTTTAGCTGTAGCACCACACTGTTGGCTCATGTTGAATCTGGGATCTACTATTTTGCCCCAAGTCCTTTTCCCCTGTGCTTCATCTATTTCTATTCCTCCCATACTATATATGCTTTTTACATTTCTTTTATCTAGATGTAGAACTTTGCATTTGTTCCTCTTAAACACCATTTTGTTTGCATCGGCCCATTGTTCAAGTGCGTCTAGATCCTTTTGAATAAGCTCTTCTTCCTCTCCTGTTGGCTACTCCTCCTATCATAGTATCATCTGTGAATGTTATAAGATCCCCAATAATTACATTGTCCAGGTCATTTATAAAGATATTAAACAGCACTGAGCCCAGGACAGAGCCTTGTGGCACCCAGCTTTTAACTTTCCTCCAGTTTGATGTGTAGCCATTTAGTATTACTCGTTGTACACGATCATTAAGCCAGTTTTGAATCCATCTAACTGATTTTTTTTGTTGCTTCTGTAGTTGATCATTTTTTCAATAATGGTGTTGCATGATATTTTATCGAATGCCTTACTGAAGTCAAGGTATGATATATCCCTGGCATTCCCCTGGTCAAACCATTCAGTTACTTTGTTATAGAAGGAATTCAGGTTGGTCTGACAAGATGTATTGGTCATAAAGCCATGCTCGCTTTGGTTAATTAATATTAGCCTTCCCATCCAGGTACCTAAGTAAATGTTCTTTGACAATTTGCTCAAAGATATTTCCTGTTATAGAGGTTAGGCTTACTGATCCACTTCTCTAGATCCTTCTTTTTCCTCTTTTTGTAGAAAGGAACCACATTTGTCCTTTTCCAGTCTAGAGGGACCTCTCCTGTTTCTCATGACTTATTGAAGATTATGGCAAGAGGTACTATTGTTTCCTCAGCTGCCTCTTTCAAGACTCTAGGGCGTAAATCATTTGGATTTGGGAACTTGGCTTCCTTTAACTAGCAGAATTTCTAGTCATTTAATATTAAGATCACGTCTATTGCCCCAAATTTTTTTTAACCAATAATGTTGCATTTTGATAGGAATGCTACTTATATTTTCATATAAATGATTTGACCATTGTCTTAAAATGTTTTCCTAAACACAAGAAGTGAGTCTATATGTAGAATTGTAAAACCTGGCAATCATAATAATTTAAAGCATAAAAATGAACAAAAAATATCTATGACGTTGATGATAAACAGATGCTATACGTAAGAAAATACTCAGTGTCAAAGAAGTTATCTCGCCAGTACGCCACAAGAAACCACTCTGATGTCCTGAGAAAGGGGTTTATTATTCTATAAGAAAAGAATGATTTAATTGTGATTACTGTAATACAGTAGTTAACTCTTGACTAAGTTATAATTGACTCTGTGAGCATATTTACATCAGCTGGAATAAGGAACAAAGAAACTGATATGAGAGAGTCGGAAGACACTCAAGCACATTAAGGTCATTGATCACTCCCTCTAAATTTGATATGTTTAGCCAAGATTCAGCTAAACATTCTACTAATTCACATAAATTATATTTCAGTAAGAGGAGATGTTCCTTAATTACCATCAAATTTACTCATTAAAAGGAAATTGTGAAATATGTTATTTTCTTTTTAATCTGATTTATTTTTTAATTGTAATTTTTTTCATAGAAAATTATGAAGATGGGCAATAGGGCATTTTTAACAGGAAATAAAACTTCATTTGTACTTGAAATTCAACCTAATTTAAGTTCTTCTACTTTTCTTTTCATACATTTACTTTACTTATTAGAATATCTCCCAAGAAAGGAATATCATCCTAAAGAATAAAAAAAAATATACAATTGTTATCACTTTCATAAAATTATACTTAATTATTATATATATAAATTATTTTTATTACATCTGGCAACAGCATTTTTTGGTAAGAAAAAACAACCAAAGGACTGTGTTAAGGGTATAAATAAATACTTTTTTTTTTTTTAAAAAAAATTATGTGCACACATTGAGTATTTTGATGCAGAAATTTCTGCACCATTTCAACCTATCTTGGCAGGAAAAGTGGAAAAAATGTGTGTTTTGATTAATGTATTTCTGATGCAGTGCTGCATGCTCCATAGACTTACAAAAAAGCTAAATGAACTATAATTAATTTTGGTTTGGGCAATATATTGTGACTTTGATGGGTTAAAATGTTGTTTCAATGGCTAGAATTACCATGGCAACACAAAGAATAATTTTCTGTTCTGCGGTGTAGTCGATTATTTTAATAATCACGTGTATGTTCACAAGTTGTAAGATTTTAAGAATCTAATTAAAAGGTATATTTTAATCCTCACATTTATTTTACTTTTACGTACCTGGATTAGTGAGTCTTCGACTGGTATTTACACCGGTCCTATTTTTGCTATACATTTACTCCATAGATTTTTGCAACAGCCTGTTAGGGGTCACATTGAGCTCTGCATTATATGGCAGTTTATCAGCGTAAAAAAAAAGAAGTAGAGACTGGCTGTAATGGCACTGTAATACTGATTGCATTGATAACGTTGTTGAAGAAATGATCTACCTCCTTAGTTTGAAATCTCAGCAGTGATCTCTCATTCACAGACTGGAGGCATAGGAGGGGCAGGAGGATCACAGACAGGGATGAGAAGATTCAGTGTACAGTCCGGCTCCTGTGCACCGAAAGCTAAATAACTGAAAACTTCAAATGGTCATTAAAGAAAAATCACGAAGTTGATTTTTTTTCACCAAAAGTATCAATTTATTCAGTATTAAAGTGCCATTAATCTTTACTGTATATCACAAAATCATGTTGACAGGTTCTTTTCAAATCCTCTGTATGGGAAGAATTTAAAGGGAACCAATCATCAGGATTTTCACATATAACCTAAAGCCTGGCACTATAATACTGACACTATCAGGCTGATTTTCTACATACCATTAGTGGTTAACTCGGATGTTTAGGCTTTCAAATCCAAGAAAGTAAAGTTTATAAAATCCTCAGATTCTTGACTGGCATTTGCAATAGAGCAGATAATGTCTGGGGGGTATTCATAGATATCCCCCCCCCCTGTTAGAATTAGCATAATATTATACCATCAATTTAATTTTTCTTGCTGGATTTGTGGTGAGGTCATACCCATGTGCTTTATTGGCTGAGGACTCTCCCCTTCTGGTCACATGGGTATGACCTCACACAGGTCCAGAAACAGACAAGGTGAATCGTTTGTATAATACTTATGCTAATTCTAACAGAGGGAGGGGATAACTATCAATATATTATCTGCTCCGCTGCAAATGCCACTCAAGGAGCTGCCGATTTTTTAAACTTTACTTTCGTGGATTTGAAAGCCTAAACATTTGAGCTGACCAGCCTGATAGTGCCAGTATAGCACTGGCTTTAGGTTGTATACGAAAATCCTGATAATTGGTTCCTTTTAATCAGTATTTAATCCCTAAACTTTCATAAATGTAGCTTTGCAGGTAAGTCTGATTTCTTGCATTATTGTTAATGTGATGACACAGTCCATATAGTTCAGTTGCCTTAGAAAAGCTGGCAATGACAATGCACCTTACTTTACCCCAATATAATATGCAGATTGCTTGATCAGCAAAGTCTATGATTTCTACCGGTGTCATGACAGAAATAAACATCAACTATCTACAAACGTATAGCATCCATGGCAGTATAGATATGACAGAAATCAACATCAACTATCTACAAACGGATAGCATCCATGGCAGTATAGATATGACAGAAATCAACATCAACTATCTACAAACGGATAGCATCCGTGGCAGTATAGATATGACAGAAATCAGCATCAACTATCTACAAACGGATAGCATCCATGGCAGTATAGATATGACAGAAATCAACATCAACTATCTACAAACGGATAGCATCCATGGCAGTATAGATATGACAGAAATCAACATCAACTATCTACAAACAGATAGCATCCATGGCAGTATAGATATGACAGAAATCAACATCAACTATCTACAAACGGATAGCATCCATGGCAGTATAGATATGACAGAAATCAACATCAACTATCTACAAACGGATAGCCTCCATGGCAGTATTGATGTATTGTACTTAACAGAACTTTGGTCACTTTTGCAATGATGCTTTCCTATATAAAAATGAAGGAATTAAATGTATTATTCAATTTGCATTATTGTACCCTTCTTATACAACTCTAATTATAATTATGATACCAATATCAGAAGTCAGTACTAAAGCCTACATAAAGCATATACTACGTTTCTTATAAAAATGTAAAGTTGGTAAATATTTTTTTATTATCACAACAGTATGAATGCAAGTCCCACTTGGGTACATAAACTATGTAAAGCGGTTTTTAATGGTTTACTCGTCAGTTATCCCTTCCTTGGTTCAGTTATGACATATCTGTTTTGTTATACAGCAATTTGTTTTCTTACCACAAATCCAAACAGAATATTTGCGACATTGTCTCCCAGCTGTTCAGCATCTTGAAGGGTAATGGTCTGTACAGTAGTGTAAAGAAAATAAAAACTGTCATGAAACATTTATTCTGGGATTAAATTCATAACTATTTGTGTAAATATGATAAAGGAAACCTATATAACATATGAACACTTGGAAAAAATATGTTATTGTGGCGCCCCTGACCTGGCCAGGCACAACTGAATACTGCACCCATGCTGGGTGAGTACAAACAGGTAATCCCAAAGGCTGAGTAGGGTGTGTATGCACAGGCACACTTTAACCAGGTCTCACACACACATTAGAGGGGACCCCTGGGCAGACCCAGGAGGGGGCGTGGCCTCCACATCTCAGCTAGTCGTGCTGTAGTGAAGCTGGAAAAGAGTTGTTGTTGCAGTGGCAGTTAGAGGAGTAGGAGTGGAGCAGCCGAGTCTGAAGTGCGGATGCAGGAGAGCGGAACATTAGTCAGACCCTGCACGTGTAGTGGTTGCTGGCGGGGGAGTACATTACCACCCAGTCAGTCTGAAAAACACCCGAAGAGAGAGAGCAGTAAGGAGTTGTGTACGAGGACGCCTGGTAATGATGCACGCACAGGGTACAGGTCCCTAGAGCCAGACATCCATTTAGTGGCCTGCTAAATCCTGCAGGTGCTGGGACTAGAGGTTCCACACCAACCATCACAGAGCCCGAGCATCAGCAGCAACGAGGGGGCCCATAAGGAGGATTGAGCCTGGAGCCATCTTTTCCTTGGTCCACGCTGCCAGCAAACGGGTCAGAAAGGGGAGAAAAGGCAGCTGCGACTGCCCTTGATAAATCCCACAGTACTTTAAGTCAGGGGTTGTCCGAAACAAGAAGTGCTAGGAAGGCGAGTGAGCAGTAACTCCTACAGCAGCCTGAAGGATACCTGGTTCTCTCTGGTTCAACGCAGTATCGCCCTCGTTGCCTCACTCTACCACCAGAAAGTGAGTAAACAGTTGAAAGACATTTCTGGACTGAGACTGAGTTCTTCTGCGACCTGTTGTTCCACACACATTCACCCGAGCCCCTGGGGCCAGCCTCACTCTCGGGAGGCCATACCATCTAACTGCAGGTACCAGCTCCAGATGCTCGTTAATCAGCAGTGGCGGTCACCCCTCGCCCTGACCGCAAAACCGAGAGTGGCGTCACGACTCCTATGAAAATGAACCTGACATACTTGTTGCCAGAAGGGGTCCCTACAGAGAAGTCCCCACAGTGTCCCCCAGGTGACCGCTGCAGCGCTATGGTGGGCGACTCATTATACAGGGTCTGCCATAAATATGGATACATCCTTATAAAATGGAAGTGGTTGCTGATGTCACCTTATCATTTGTGGCATATTAGTACATGGGAGGGGCAAAACCTTTGAGGCTGTGGCAGCCATCTGCAAAGCTGCCATTTTGAAATCAACTTTACTTTTTTCAATGCGAAGGGGGTCATGTGACACATGAAACACATAGAGAATTGCACATGAAAAACAATGGTGTGCTCATTTTAATGTGGCTTTATTGATTATCGAGATATTGACACGTTTGGGACATGGAACAACGACAGTAACCCACTAAAGGATGTGCTCAAAGTGCTGCCCATTGTGTTGAATTATCAACGCGATTCTCTTCTCCGACTCTTGACACACCGAGAGCAATACCGCCGAAGAAATGCTACCACAGGCCTCCTATATCCGTTACTTCAGGTGCCCCGCTTCCTGGATCCTGGATCTGCAGTATTGCTCTCGGTGTGTCAAGAGTGGGAGATGAGAATTATTTTATGGCAAAAATGACCTGGAAATTTAATTCTCCAAGTCAATATCATTACAAAGATTATTTACACAGACTATTTTCTTACAGTATGTACCGTAAGTGCTGAAAAATATTCAGGTTTGTAAGAAAAATGTATTGTGTTATCATTGTGTAACGCTTCATTTTTAGATTTGTTTTAATCGTTTTGTTGATAGCAATTTAATGTAAATGCAATGATCAGTCTTGAGATGCTCTTTATTTCTGAACAAAAAACAGTGACTAATTGTGTCTTCATTTTAGGCTTGTTTACAAAATTTTGTTATTTTGTGCCCCCATATTTTCTACTTATAGATAAATGTGTTATTTTTCTGTAAGCATTTCATTCACATTTTGATGCTGTATATACAGCAGGTGAAATAAGTATTGAACACGTCACCAATTCTCTAAGCAAATATATTTCTAACTAGAAGGTGGCCCGATTCTACGCATCGGGTATTCTAGAATTTACGTATTGTGTAGTTAATGTATGATTTTTGTTATATATATATAGATGTTGTTGTCTGTAGTTAGCAAGTGTTTGTGTAGGGCGCTGTACATGTTCTGGGTGTTGTCTGGGTGTGGCGGGGGGTGAGAGCGGTGTTGTATGTGTGTTACGTTGTTTCTAGAGCGCTGTGTGTCTGTATCATTGTGTATGTGTGTTGCGCGGTTTGTGTGGGTGTGTGAGTGTGTGTGTTTTGGGGGGAGGTATGTTTCGTGCAATGTGTGTGTTGTGCGGTATGTGCGTATATTTGTGTGTGCCGCGGTGTTTGTGTGTTGGGTGTTGTGTGTGTGCGGCGTTGTGTGTGTGGGTGTCTGTGTAGGGCAGTGTTTGTGGTTCCCAGTGTGTGTGTGGTGTGTTGTGCAGTGCGTGTGTGGCAGTGTGTGTGTGTGTGTGTGTGTGTGTATGTGTGTGTGTTTTGGGGAAGATGTGCACCCCCCATCGTGCTCCATCCCCCATGCTGCACACCCCCATCATGCTCCATCCCCCATGCTGCACACCCCCCATCGTGCTCCATCCCCACTCCCCATTATGCTCCATCCCCCATGCTGCGCATTCCCCATCGTGCTCCATCCCCCATGCTGCGCATTCCCCATCGTGCTCCATCCCCCATGCTGCGCATTCCCCATCGTGCTCCATCCCCCATGCTGCGCATTCCCCATCGTGCTCCATCCCCCATGCTGCGCATTCCCCATCGTGCTCCATCCCCCATGCTGCGCACCCCCCATCGTGCTCTATCCCCCATGCTGCGCACTCCCCATCGCGCTCCATCCCCATGCTGCGCACTCCCCATCGTGCTCCATCCCCAATGCTGCGCACCCCCCATCGTGCTCTATCCCCCATGCTGCGCACTCCCCATCGTGCTCCATCCCCATGCTGCGCACTCCCCATCGTGCTCCATCCCCCATGCTGCGCACTCCCCATCGTGCTCCATCCCCCATGCTGCGCACTGCCCATCGTGCTCCATCCCCCATGCTGTGCACCCCCCATCGTGCTCCATCCCCCATGATGTGCACTCCCCATCGTGCTCCATCCCCCATGCTGCGCACCCCCCATCATGCTCCATCCCCCATGCTGCGCACTCCCCATCGTGCTCCATCCCCTATGCTGCGCACTCCCCATCGTGCTCCATCCCCCATGCTGCGCACTCCCCATCGTGCTCCATCTCCTATGCTGCGCACTCCCAAACATGCTCCATCTCCCATGCTGCGCACTCCCCATCGTGCTCCATCCCCCATGCTGCGCACCCCCCATCGTGCTCTATCCCCCATGCTGCGCACTCCCCATCATGCTCCATCCCCATGCTGCGCACTCCCCATCGTGCTCCATCCCTCATGCTGCGCACCCCCATCGTGCTCCATCCCCCATGCTGCGCACTCCCCATCGTGCTCCATCCCCCATGCTGCGCACTCCCCATCGTGCTCCATCCCCCATGCTGCGCACCCCCCATCGTGCTCCATCCCCACTCCCCATTGTGCTCCATCCCCCATGCTGCGCATTCCCCATCGTGCTCCATCCCCCATGCTGCGCATTCCCCATCGTGCTCCATCCCCCATGCTGCGCATTCCCCATCGTGCTCCATCCCCCATGCTGTGCATTCCCCATCGTGCGCCATCCCCCATGCTGCGCACCCCCCATCGTGCTCTATCCCCCATGCTGCGCACTCCCCATCGTGCTCCATCCCCATGCTGCGCACTCCCCATCGTGCTCCATCCCCCATGCTGCGCACCCCCCATCGTGCTCTATCCCCCATGCTGCGCACTCCCCATCGTGCTCCATCCCCATGCTGCGCACTTCCCATCGTGCTCCATCCCCCATGCTGCGCACCCCCCATCGTGCTCCATCCCCCATGCTGTGCACTCCCCATCGTGCTCCATCCCCCATGCTGCGCACTCCCCATCGTGCTCCATCCCCCATGCTGCGCACTCCCCATCGTGCTCCATCCCCCATGCTGTGCACCCCCCATCGTGCTCCATCCCCCATGCTCTGCACTCCCCATCGTGATCCATCCCCCATGCTGCGCACCCCCCATCGTGCTCCATTCCCCATGCTGCGCACTCCCCATCGTGCTCCGTCCCCTATGCTGCGCACTCCCCATCGTGCTCCATCCCCCATGCTGCGCACCTCCCCATCGTGCTCCATCCCCTATGCTGCGCACTCCCAAACGTGCTCCATCTCCCATGCTGCGCACTCCCCATCGTGCTCCATCCCCCAAGCTGTGCACCCCCCATCGTGCTTTATCCCCCATGCCGCGCACCCCACATCGTGCTCTATCCCCCATGCTGCGCACTCCCCATCGTGCTCCATCCCCATGCTGCGCACTCCCCATCGTGCTCCATCCCCCATGCTGCACACCCCCCATCGTGCTCCATCCCCCATGCTGCGCACTCCCCATCCTGCTCCATCCCCCATGCTGCGCACTCCCCATCGTGCTCCATCCCCCATGCTGCGCACCCCCCATCGTGCTCCATCCTCCATGCTGCGCACTCCCCATCGTGCTCCATCCTCTATGCTGCGCACTCCCCATCGTGCTCCATCCCCATGCTGCACACTCCCCATCGTGCTCCATCCCCCATGCTGTGCACTCCCCATCATGCTCTATCCCCCATGCTGCGCACTCCCCATTGTGCTCCATCCCCCATGCTGCGCACCCCCCATCGTGCTCTATCCCCCATGCTGCGCACTCCCCATCGTGCTCCATCCCCATGCTGCACACTCCCCATCGTGCTCCATCCCCCATGCTGCGCACCCCCTATCGTGCTCCATCCCCCATGCTGCGCACTCCCCATCGTGCTCCATCCCCCATGCTGCGCACTCCCCCATCGTGCTCCATCCCCCATGCTGCGCACCCCCCATCGTGCTCCATCCCCCATGCTGCGCACTCCCCATCGTGCTCCATCCTCTATGCTGCGCACTCCCCATCGTGCTCCATCCCCCATGCTGCACACTCCCCATCGTGCTCCATCCCCTATGCTGCGCACTCCCAAACGTGCTCCATCTCCCATGCTGCGCACTCCCCGTCTTGCTCCATCCCCCATGCTGCGCACCCCCCATCATGCTCCATCCCCCATGCTGCGCACCCCCCATCGTGCTCCATCCCCCATGCTGCGCACCCCCCATCGTGCTCCATCCCCCATGCTGCGCACTCCCCATCGTGCTCCACAGTCACACATCAGACATTAAACACGCACACATCTGATCGCATACACTCACACACACACACCTCACTTCTCCCTGTGCCCACCGGTGGGCGGTCCCAGCAGCTGTGCTGCACGCCGTGCTCCTCTGCCGACACTCACAGATCCGATCGCATACACTCACACACACACACACACTCACACACATCCGATCGCATACACTCACACACACACACTCACACCCGATCGCATACACTCACACACATCCGATCGCATACACTCACACACATCCGATCGCATACACACACACATCCGATCGCATACACTCACACACACACACTCACACCCGATCGCATACAGTTACACACACACACACATCCGATCGCATACACTCACACACATCCGATCGCATACACTCACACACATCCGATCGCATATACGCGCTGACACAATCACAACATCCGGAGATACCACATGTTTCCGGCCATGTGATCCTCCGGCAGGTCCTGGAAGATACACTACACAGTATCGCCGCCGAGAAGCAAGCGATATCACGGGATGTTGTGAGTATGTGGATGCGATCTGGTGTGTGTGTGTGTTGTGTGTTGTGTGTTCGTTCCGCCGCAGGACTTTGATGCGCTCACCTCGTGTAGGGGGCGGAGCCTGGGCGATCGGCCAATCCGTGCGGGGGGGTGGAGCCTGGGCGAGGAGAGCGGCCAATCCGTGTGGGGGGGAGGAGCCGAGGCGAGCGCCCAATCCGTGCGGGGGGGGCGGGGCCATGGTGAATCCGTGAAGCCGAGCGGCCAATCCGTGAGGGGGGCGGGGCCATGGCGAGCCCAGCGGCCAATCCGCTGTTTGTCACCGTAACGACATGGCCAATCCGTGCGAGGGGGGGCGGACCCGAGGCGAGCGGCCAATCCGTGCGGGGGGGAGGAGCCAAGGCGAGGCGAGCGGCCAATCCGTGCAGGGGGGCGGGGACATGGCGAGGCCAGCAGCCAATCCGCTGTTTGTCACCGTAAGGACATGTCCCGGGACACAATTTTGGAGCTAGACAGACAGACAGACAGAATAAGGCAATTATATATATGGATGGTTCTATTGACATGCATTTCTTACCAGGTGTCATTTAAAATGCATTAAATCCACACAAAGAAATCAAACCATAGATGTCCATACACGTAAAGCCGCTTTACACGCTGCGATATCGGTACCGATATCGCTAGCGTGCGTACTCACCCCATCGTTTGTGCGACATGGGCATATCGTTGCCCATGGCGCACAAAATCACGCGGACCCGTCACACTACTTACCAGTAAGCGGCCGCCCAATCAAAGCGGAGGGGCGGAGATGAGCGGGACAAACATCCCGCCCACCTTCTTCCTTCCTCATTGCCGGCGGCCGCAGGTAAGGTGAGGTTCCTTGTTCCTGCGGTGTCACACATAGCGATGTGTGCTGCCGCAGGAACGACAAATAACATCGCTGCTGCGGCAGCAATGATAATTGAGAATAGGGGGGGCATGTAAACTATTAGCGATTTTGAACATTTTTGCAACGATTGAAAATCGCTAATAGGTGTCACACGCAACAACATCGCTAACGCAGCCGGATGTGCATCACAAAATCCGTGACCCCACCAACATCGCTTTAGCGATGTCGTAGCGTGTAAAGCGGCATTTAGTAAAGTGTAATAATGAAAAATGACACAGGGGAAAAAAAAGTATTGAACACATTGCAAAAGAGAGGTTCAAAAAGCCTTGGAAAGTCATGACACCAGCTAAAATCTACTGTATAAGTAATTAGAAAGCAATCTTGCTATTTGTTAAAAAATAATGTCAGCTGGTTCCACTGATGGCCTATAAAAAGGTGTCTCATTACCAAGGTGCAATACTGTGGTGAAACAGCGCCATAGGGTCTCACCCAATAAAAGAAAAAGCGAAAGAGAGAGATAACTGCTCACCTTCTGTGGTTCTATGATACACAACCAGTATAGAAGCAAAAACAGCTGCTGCAAGGTTCTCAAGTAGTGATGGGCGAACCCGAACTGTAAAGTTCATAGTCCGTACCGAACACATAGTGTTCATGCACACGATCCCGAATACGAGCTTTCCTGGGAAGCTCGTGTTACAGTTCGGGTCCAATTTGGATCCAGGGACTGTAAAAAAAAGCACATTATTAAAAAACATTATGATTATACTTACAGGTATTGCATCACATCCTGCAGATCCACTATCTCCCGGCCGCTTCTGTTTCTGGGACCGATCATTAACTTTCGGCGATATTCACTGCAGTGCTCGTCACTCAGCAGTCTTTGGTTGTTTTCAGCAGTGTTCGCAGTGACATCCGGGTTCACCTGAGTCCATGGCTGGACTCAATTGAACTTTGACTGTGTGACGCCCTGGACTTTCCAGGTCGTCCCAGGTAGACACAACAACACTACACACCCCCCTTCCCAGTTAGGTAACAACAGTCAAAGTTAAAAGCCTTGTCACCACCCTCCAGGTTTGATGTCCACACCAGGGGGGGTGAGGCCAGGTGGTTGGCTCCACCTGCCGAGGAGTTCACAGGCCTGGAGGCGGGAACCCAAGTAGTTTAGCTCAGGCTCTGGAAGAGCCAAGTGCAAGTGGAGTGTAGAGCAGACAAGTTCGCGGGCAGTCCTGTGTCCAGGCTGCCCAGAGACTACCAGGTGGCTAGGTCGTAGCCCAGTCACCATTGGCAAGGAGGCAGACGGTAGTGGCCGCCTGCAGGAGATCGGGAAAATGACCGCCGGTGGAACCGTAAGGGACCGGGACAGGGTAGTGGCCCGCCGGAACTGAACCAGGGAGCCAACTGGATACCGGCGCACCAGGCTGGGTACTCAGACCCCGAACTAGGCTAGAAGCCACCACCATAGTCAAATTAACTGATTGCGGTCTGGACCTCAGGGGTTCATTCCCATCTAAGTCCCGATTGAAGGCAACAGCCCAACCATTCCGGATAAGTGCACCCGCCAAGGGCAAGAGATCCAAAAGGCCAGCGTATGCGGGCAAACGGGCTCCTATGACATATACACGTCGGGGAGCAGACTACTGGTGCCTAGGTACAGGAGTCAAGATTCTCACACAGAGGTGCAGGAGAAAGGTGGACACCACCAACCTAATCTGGGAAAAGCTGCAGCCAGCTGCGGGCCCGGTTCATCACTCCGTTTGGTTTACCAGTGACTCCAGTGTCTTGTGTCAGAGTGAGTACACCCGTGCCATCAGGCACCACACCGCGCTGCACCGCAACACTACACCCTGCACCCGAGCCCCGGCCCGCTGGACCCCGGAACCAACATCCCCTACCCACGGAGGGGTCAACACCTAGCTGCACTATTACACCGCTCCCGGGGGTCCCCACACCTTCACCGCAGTAATGGTGTCCACAATCACCACAACCCGTGGGTGGCGTCACGAATTATCATTTCAAACCAAACACCCAAATCCCCGCGTGTAACGCCAACACCCTTGCAGAGCGACGTGACCCAGCGGGTCCGTGCGAGGCTCGAGCCACCACCCGTAGTGCGAGCACGGATCCGAGTGGCTCAGCGGTCGCAGCCGAGCCCGCAGGGTGGTACAACTGTCACTGTGCGAGTCTCGCATCGTTATCACCTGGCACGGGCACACACTCTCCCGACAGGAGGGGGGCAGCTGCATGTATTTCCATGCAGCTGAGGTGCTCCTGTCAGGAGAATGTCAGCCCGTGCCAGGTGATACCGATGCAAGACTGTACGAGTCATATGTAAGTAGAATCATACCCTCAGTGTCATAACCTAAAACAACTTTCCTATGATCGGAAAAGGTCCACAAGCACAAAAACGTGAAAAATGTGTAACCCCAATAAAAGATTGCAATGTATAGAAAAGGGGGTACAGAGCAAAAAGGACCACAAAGATTATCAAAGTTGAATACAAAAATGCTTTTATTGAATACAAGGTGATACAGGGTGTACAGTGGTTGCAGGCAAGGATGGAAAAAGCCTGCACAAAAACAACCCACAGCAAAACCTAGACTAGCCACAAGATGGCAGCAACACCTGCTGACAGACTGAAATATGTATGGAAAAATCTCAAAGGTGTAAAAGCTTTTAGCTCAGAGTTGGGCCCTTGGACGGCTGGTTCAGGTCCCTGTATTTCCAGTGCCAGTTTGATGACTTGGTTGGTCTGTCCCCGGCACCCTCCAGGTGGTTGGGTCCCCGTAGCTTGAAGCAGGTTTGGGGGCCCCAACTGTCTTTTGGCAGTCTCCTCATCCATATGGCAGTGTGGACCCTGTAGGGCTGGTCCGTGGTCCCGAACCCTGATCCTTGCTTTACTGCTGATGCCCCCGGATTTGTGGGTCAGTGAGGTCCGTGAAGGTTACCTCACTGTGCAGGTATTTGCCAAACCATATGAAACTGACGTCTGACCTAGGGCCCTGTGTCCCGTCTGTGCTCTGGTCCCAGTGGTACTCGGGTGTACCTGCCCTGGTGACCACTTTCCTGTGCCCCTGAGTCACCGTTACATGACCCAGCTGTAGGCACGTTTCTACTGCTTGACTCTGTACTCTTGACTGCTCTTGGTCACCTCCCACCAGGTTGTCTAGTCCCCTGGACTGGCTCCGCCCTCTAAGTGGCCATCCCTTTAGGTGTCTAACTAGTCAATTACTCCTGGGGTGTAGTGGAAACTGTGAGTTTAGTGTGTGCTGATGTTACTGGCACTGGTGTTCCAGGTCCCTGGGGGTAGGCCCTGTATCCCGGTGAGGATGCAGTCCCTAGTAGTTCCCTCAGTGGCTCAGGGACGCTACATTCCCCCTTTGTGAAACACAGCACGTCCTCGGGCTGTAAAAGAGAATAAAGGTTTTAATACACAACATATAAATACATAACATTCTTCCCGCACAGGGGAGGCATTACTTGAACATTGCAGTGAGAATCCCCCCCCCTATCAACCCACCACCCAAATGTCCTGGACCCAGAACCCACTAAGGAGGTAGGTCACCAGTTTCTCTGGTGACCAGGTCCGGGCCACCTTTGTCCCAGACTTTTCCTCCAATCTTCCTCTCCTTGGTGGCGGTATCAGTGTCCTGATGGTTAAATGTATACTCTGGGATGCACAACTGGTGCAACATATGTACACTGTGAGAGTTTGGGTCATTCCCAGTCCAATGACCAGTGGTCCATATTTATATTAACTTTTCAAACATTATATAAGGTCATGTAACTTTTTTTTAGCATTTTCAACAGTATTTAAAACAACAACAAATACTGGGGTAGCCTGGTTCAGCTATCACAGTGTAGATGCACTTGGAAATGGAAGAGGAGTGAGGGCTGACAGTTCTCTGATCTTCTGAACATCTAAGGCTTACCAGCCCCTCTCTCCATGATGTCTGGTGTATGTGACCACGTCACCCAGGTACAGGTCATGGTCTGGATGTCCCTTTTGCAGGTAGTCCAATACATCCCGATGGGATACGAATATTCCCACATGCATGCCTGGCTCCTTAATAAAGCCCCAGCCTTTCTGCTGATCAAATCTGTCCACAGTGCCCCGGTACCGGACCCCACGGGCTCCCCAGCTGGATCGGCGCAGGCTCTGCTTCTCTTGCATATGACGGGCCTTTGTGAAGCCCCATCACCTTCAGGTCACCTCAGGGTCTTCAGGGACTTCACATGCTGGGATTCTTCTGACAACAGGCAGATCAGGTTAACGTCAATGGGAATCGTGACGCCACTCTTGGTATTGCGGTCAGGGGGTGACCGCCACTGCAGTTTAGGGAGCGTCTTGGGGCTGATGGTAAATGCAGTCTGATGTTATGGCCTCCCGAGAGTGAGGCTGGCCCCAGGGGCTCATTGTAAGTGTGTAGTACCACAGGTCGCAGAAGAACTCACACACAAGCAGCAATGTCTTTCAGGGTTTTTACTCACTTTCAGATGGCAGGGGTGAGTCAATCCGGGCGATGCTATGATGAACCAGGCGGAACTAGGTATCCCTCCGGGTGATGTAGGGGTGACTGCTGACTCGCCTTCCTAGCCCTTCTTGTTTTGAGGTGACCCCAACTTGAAGTACTTCGGGGATCACACAGGGAAGTCGCAACTGCCGTTCTCCCCTTTCTGGCCCGTTTGCTGGCAGCGTGGAACAAGGTTAAGATGGCTCCAGGCTCAATCCTCCTTATGGGCCCCCTCGTTGCTGCTGATGCTGCGAACTCTGGATAGGTTGGTGAGGCACATCCAGTACCCTCACCAGAAGGCTATGCAGGCCGAATAAATGGGTTCCTGCTCTAGGGACCTGTTTCCCTGTGCGGGCTCGGTCTACCGGTAGTCTCCTTACTTAGCCACCTCTGCACTGGATTTCAGGCAGCACTACTCGGTAGCCGCTCTTCCCCACCAGCAGCCACTACAGGTGCGGGGTCTGAGCGTGTCCTGATCTTCTACTCCACACCTCAGACGCGGCTACTCCACTCTTCTCCTCTTGCTGCCACTGCACACTCTCTTTCTCCAGTCCCACTACCCACCAGTAGCTGGGATGCGAGGGCCATGCCCCCTCTCTTGGTCTGCCCAGGGGTCCCCTCTAAGCTATGTGTGTGTCCTGGTAATAAGTGTCTGTGTGTGACCACACCCTAGTAGAAGAGAAGACCGGGTTTATGCCGCGCTAAAAACCACTGATGCGTGTAAATTAAAAGATTTCCTTTTTATTGGACAGTTCCTATGCGTTTCAGAGACATCCGTCTCCTTCCTCAGGATTTCTTTTCCTGAGGAAGGAGACGGATGTCTCTGAAACGCGTAGGAACTGTCCAATAAAAAGGAAATCTTTTAATTTACACGCATCAGTGGTTTTTAGCGCGGCATAAACCCGGTCTTCTCTTCTACCTGTGTGATACAAAATTCCTCTCCCGGGGCTGCAGCTAAACCACCGGGCACTCACAGGCTATCATAAGGGGTTGTGACTGGCACAACCTCACAAGGTGAGTGCTTCTTTGTCTTGTCTGTCCACCCTCATACCGGGTAAGACCCTATTGCGTTTTTTTCCCCTTTACAGTGACCACACCCTAGTCAGCCTTTGGGATTACCTGTTCATACTGACCCAGCATGGGTGCAGTACTCAGTGGTGCCTGACCAGGTCAGGGGCACCACACCTTCACCTGCTTATTCCTGGTTGCACGCTCCTGCTACTCCTAGGCCAGCTGCTGGATGGTGGCCTGGCAGGCTTCATAGACCTCCTCATCCATGATAGCCCGTTGTGCAGCGACAGCCATGCCGCACTCTGGTTCGAAAACCAGGCACGCCGAACCCGAGCAGTCCGCATCTGGATCCCCATCAGCGGGTATCGGCTCAGCCTGGTCACCTGGGATGCCTCTGTCAGTCGTCAGGTCTTCCAGGGCTGCATCCTGCAGCACAGCTGGGTCTGGTTGAGCTGCCGGGAAGGGGACAGCTGGGGCCTTCTCCTCCTGAGAAGGTGATGCGGCCTGATCTGGTCTGGCCATGGTCGGAGGCGTTGTGGCCTGGTCTGATGTGGCCATGGACAGAGGCGTTGTGGTCTATTATGGCCGTGGATGGAGGAGTTGTGGCCTGGTCTGGTCTGGCCGTAGACGGAGGGTCTGGTGATACCAGTTGGTCAGCGATTAGGGGTAGAGATGAGTGGTGTTCTAGATCAGTGCTGCTGAGTGCTGAAAGAATGGCGATCGCCATTTTTTTTTTCCTAACCACGCATCCAGTGGGGCGGGCCAGGCTGTCAGCCAATCACAGACACACAGAGCAAAGTGCATTTTTGGCAGACAAGCAAGGGCATGTTTCATTGGCTCTGTATGTCACATGTCCTTGCCCTATAAGACCCGGCCATTTTCCCCATTGCCGCCATTATCTCAGTGCTGCGGTTGCGTGTCAGTCACCGCTCCCGCTGCTGCTGTTGCTGTGGGCGCTATAAAGTGCAATCGAGACATCGGTTTAGAGAGTAGGGACTAGTTGTAATTTCAGCCCCTTTTCAGGGCTAGATTAGAGCAGTTCATAGCAATTTTTGCTAGGCAGGTCTGTGCCAGCGCTGTGCAAGTGTTTTTCACAACATCTGTCCAAATCAGCTCACGCAATTCCTTTGGGCCTAGTATCAGTGTGTGATAGTGGCATAGCACTGCTGTCAAGAAAGCTACTCCACCTCTCCATCTGTAGTAGCCAATTTTTAACTGCAAAAAGTCCAGGCAATTCATTGGGCATAGTATCAGTGTATGATAGTCAGTGGCGTAGCACTGCTGTCAAGAAAGCTACTCCACCTCTCCATCTGTAGTAGCCAATTTTTAACTGCAGCTAGTCCAGGCAATCCCTTGGGCATAGCATCAGTGTGTGATAGTCAGTGGCGTACCACTACTGTCAAGAAAGCTACCCCACCTCTCCATCTGTAGTAACCGATTTTTAACCGCAGCTAGTCCAGGCAATCCCTTGGGCATAGTATCAGTGTGTGATAGTCAGTGGCGTAGCACTGCTGTCAAGAAAGCTACTCCACCTCTCCATCTGTAGTAGCCAATTTTTAACTGCAGCTAGTCCAGGCAATCCCTTGGGCATAGTAGCAGTGTGTGATAGTCAGTGGCATACCACTGCTGTCAAGAAAGCTACCCCACCTCTCCATCTGTAGTAGCCAATTTTTAACTGCAGCTAGTCCAGGCAATCCCTTGGGCATAGCATCAGTGTGTGATAGTCAGTGGCGTACCACTACTGTCAAGAAAGCTACCCCACCTCTCCATCTGTAGTAGCCGATTTTTAACCGCAGCTAGTCCAGGAAATCCCTTGGGCATAGTGTCAGTGTGTGATAGTCAGTGGCGTACCACTGCTGTCAAGAAAGCTACCCCACCTCTCCATCTGTAGTAGACAATTTTTAACTGCAGCTAATCCAGGCAATCCCTTGGGCATAGTATCAGTGTGTGATAGTCAGTGGCGTACCACTGCTGTCAAGAAAGCTACTCCACCTCTCCATCTGTAGTAGCCAATTTTTAACTGCAGCTAGTCCAGGCAATCCCTTGGGCATAATATCAGTGTGTGATAGTGTGACGCCTGCCTGGATCAACAGACTCAGATGGGATATAATGGACAGGCTAGAGGTAAGCCACTCACCAAGCAGGACCCCCAGAACCCTGAAACCCTTTAAACCCTATACAGGGATTTGGAATTACACAGGGCCCTGGAGATCACTATCTGTGGAAGGCTGCAGTCCGATGAGAGTAGTCATCAGGCAGGGTCAAACCAGGAATAGCAGAAAAGGGACAGAATCGGCAGGCAAGGATGTAATCAGAAAACGTAGCAGAGGTCAAATCCGGATCGGGCAGCGAGGTACAAGAACAGCAGGCAGAAGGGTAGTCAGAAAACACGCAGAAGTCAGCACACAGGAATCACAAAACAGAATAGGGCGGACCAGGAGCCAGGAAATCAGAACTATCTCTGGCAGAGGTCAGCAAACAGGAGGGGAACTAAGAAGGGTGTGGTGTCTTCCCATTGGCTGTAGCTGAATGCTGGCAACTTCAGCTGGAAGACACACACCACCTCTAGTCAACCAGTGGTACTGCAGATCCCAAGATAACCCAGCCTAGTGGATGATCGCAGCCTGCGCCAACCGGTGCCGCTGGCATCGACTCCTCTCCCATCACCAGCAGCATCCACGGCAGGAACACGGCGTTGCCTGGCGATCGGAGCAGAAGTCGCTGGAGCGGACTCCGGTGGTGACGTAACAGTACCCCCCTCCACGAGGGGCCTCCGGACCCTCACAACCCGGCTTGCCAGGAAATTGGAGGTGAAACCGCCGGACCAGACCCTTAGCTAGAATATCGCTCATAGGGACCCATGACCTCTCCTCAGGGCCGTAACCCCTGCAATGCACCAAATACTGTACCGCCCCTCTGACAATACAGGAATCAGGTATTCTCTGCACCTCATACTCCAAGTTACCTTCAACCAAAACAGGAGTAGGGGGGGCACCGACTGGGTGAATGGGGACACGATATAACTTGAGGAGGGACTTATGGAATACATTCGATATCTTAAAGGATGGGGGGAGTTGCAGGCGGAAAGCTGTGGGATTAATCGGTTGAAGCTTAGAGGGATCCATGCGGAAGCCTTCTGCAGACAAAATATAACCCAGGAAATTAACCTCTGCCTCAAAAAACCCACATTTCTCATATTTAGCAAATAGGGAGTTCTCCCTGAGTCTGAGGCCACCATCTTTTTTATCAACAAAAAAGAATCCAGTGCCGACTGGTGAGCTGGATGGTCTGATAAACTCTCTCTGCAGACTGTCTGCTATATAATCTTTCATGGCCTGACGCTCTGGACCAGAAAGATTATACATTTTACCCTTGGGAATTCGGAAATTGGGGACCAAATCTATGGGGCAGTCATAATCTCTGTGTGGAAGTAATTTTTCAGATGCAGATACAGAAAACACATCAGCAAATTCCCATAAGGTATGAAGATAGGTTCAGCTCTAGTCAGGTTCATAGATAAAAACATACATGTCTCCTGACACTCAGGGCTCCAGCACACAATCTCACCCTGGTGCCAGTCTATGACCGGGTTATGTTGCGCAGCCATGGCATGCCCAATACCACAGCTGACATCAGATTCTCAAGAACAAAAAATGACACAGATTCTACATGCAGAGCCCCAACAAGCATGGAGATCTCTGGAGTTGCAAAATTAACCACATCCTGTGTGAGAGGTGTACTATCAATTGCAGATATTCTAATGGGACCAAAGTCAAACCCAGCTCTTTTGCTACAATAGTGTCTATGAAATTAGCTTCAGAGCCACAATAAACAAAGGCCTGCAGCCATAAAGATTATCCCTGGTGAGATAATGAGACAGGTAATATTAGGGTACCTTCACACTTAGCGATGCAGCAGCGATCCGACCAGCGATCTGACCTGGTCAGGATCGCTGCTGCATCGCTACATGGTCGCTGGTGAGCTGTCAAACAGGCAGATCTCACCAGCGACCAGTGAACAGCCCCCAGCCAGCAGCGACGTGCAAGCGACGCTGCACTTGCACGGAGCCGCCGTCTGGAAGCTGCGGAGACTGGTAACTAAGGTAAACATCGGGTATGGTTACCCGATGTTTACATTAGTTACCAGTGCACACCGCTTAGCTTAGCGTGTGCAGGGAGCAGGGAGCCGCGCACACTGAGCGCTGGCTCCTTGCTCTCCTAGCTACAGTACACATCGGGTTAATTAACCCGATGTGTAATGCAGCTACATGTGCAGAGAGCAGGGAGCCGCGCACACTGCTTAGCGCTGGCTCCTTGCTCTCCTAGCTGCTGTACACATCGGGTTAATTAACCCGATGTGTACAGCAGCTACATGTGCAGAGAGCCGGAGCCGGCAGCACAGGCAGCGTGAGAGCTGCAGAGGCTGGGAACTAAGGTAAATATCGGGTAACCACCTTGGTTACCCGATGTTTATCTTGGATACAGCTTACCTCAGCTGTCAGACGCCGGCTCCTGCTCCCTGCTCGCTTCATTTGTCGCTCTCTTGCTGTCACACACAGCGATCTGTGTGTCACAGCAGGAGAGCGGCTTTGAAGAAAACGAACCAGGGCTGTGTGTAACGAGCAGCGATCTCGCAGCAGGGGCCAGATCGCTGCTCATTGTCACACACAGCGAGATCGCTAATGAGGTCACTGCTGCGTCACAAAAAGCGTGACTCAGCAGCGATCTCGGCAGTGAGCTCGCTGTGTGTGAAGCACCCCTTAACCTCATAGAGTCTGCAGGGGGTAGGCTGTGGAAGGCTGCAGTCCGATGAGAGTAGTCGTCAGGCAGGGTCAAACCAGGAATAGCAGAAAAGGGACAGAATCGGCAGGCAAGGATGTAATCAGAAAACGTAGGAGAGGTCAAATCCGGATCGGGCAGCGAGGTACAAAAACAGCAGGCAGAAGGGTAGTCAGAAAACACACAGAAGTCAGCACACAGGAATCACAAAACAGAATAGGGCGGACCAGGAGCCAGGAAATCAGAACTATCTCTGGCAGAGGTCAGCAGACAGGAGGGGAACTAAGAAGGGCGTGGTGTCTTCCCATTGGCTGTAGCTAAACGCTGGCAACTTCAGCTGGAAGACACACACCACCTACAGTCAACCAGTGGTACTGCAGATCCCAAGATAACGCAGCCCATTGGATGATCGGAGCCTGCACCCACCGGTGCCGCTGGCATCGACTCCTCTCCCATCACCAGCACCATCCATGGCAGGAACATGGCGTCGCCTGGCGATCGGAGCAGAAGTCGCTGGAGCGGACTCCGGTGGTGACGTAACAGATAGTCAGTGGCGTACCACTGCTGTCAAGAGAGCTACCCCACCTCTCCATCTGTAGTAGCCAATTTTTAACTGCAACAAACAGTTGCCATTTGTTCACATACAAAATGAGCGGCAAAAGGACAGATGCTGGTGGAAAGTGGAACAGGCATGTTAGAAAGGGAAAAAGTTTGTCCGTGGGATAGGTGGTAAAGCAACAGTAACATCTGCTGAAGAAAGGCCATCTTCCAGCCAAAATAAGATCTCTACTTCTTTCCGTGAACAATCTGATATGATACCTTTCTTACGGACACGACCATCGCTACCAAATGTAGATGAGGCACAAAAAGAGCAGGTGCTTGAATGGATCTCAAGTGCTCCATCAAATGGCCTCTCCTCCACTTCAACTTCATGAACATCCCAAATACTTCAGTCCTCTGAGGTGTCACCCCAATTGCACTTGCTTCCTACCAGCTCTCAAGTCTCCACCCGCCCTGCTGAGTATGGGGTAACAGAGATGGTGGAGTCTGCAGAGCTGTTCAGTCACACTATGGCCTTGGAATCAGAGGTCTGCTCCAAAGCTGCAGTGAGTCCAGACAAGGATATGATCTGCACTGATGCCCAGAATCTTTGTGAGTCGGATCCAGGCCCAGATGAAGAAGGTTCTGAGCATAATGTAGACCCTCATTCCCAAACTGTAATTCCTCATGGTGGAAACAATGAGGAACAAGCTAATGAGACTCAGATACCTGATTGGAATGACAACTTAACTATTCGGTCAGGGCAGAAAGAGGTTGGCTCTGAGGACGAGGGGAGTGAGAACACACAGGGTGATTATGAGGTTGTAGATCCCACTTACTGTCAACCCAGTCAGGCAGTCGATGAAGTCAGCAGAGGAGGATTAGGTTGCGCCTTCCTGGACAGAGACGGAGTACTGGAAGCATGTCAACAACTGCATCCTCATCCACAACTCTGCCTCTGAGCAGAAGTGATGGTGGCTCTGCAGGTCGCATGGGCTTTAAGCCTTGCCTAGCCTGGGCCTTTTTTAACATCGCAAGGGATCACCCAACTCATGTCATCTGTAAGATTTGTCACCATTGTCTAAGTAGAGGCCAAAAACTCACTAGTTTGAGTACTTTGTCCATGAACCGTCACATGGTTATGAAGCATAAGTCGCAGTGGGAAGTTCACTGTGCTACAATGCAGCCTAGCAGGGCGGGCCAACCACCGTCTGCCCCATCAAGTGTATCCACGCGCTCTTCATCCTCTGTGACTGTGGGGACAGCAGTCACACATGCTTTTCGACGCAGACCTTCCACCTCTTTACCCGCAACAGGCAGTGTGATTGGCAGGTCGTCAGTTGTTTTGGAAGTGGAAACAGCTGCTAGTATTGAGCTCTCTCAGACATCGAGAGCACCACCTTTTGATGAAGGCAACATTCTATCTCCGCCTGCACCTTCCTCACTGACCAGCAGTTTGCAAGGCACACCCTACTCAACGCCGTCTCAGCACAGCAGCCAGCCCTCGGTCCCTCAGATGTTGACAAGTAAAAGACCATTTCCTCCTAGCCATGACAAAGCTAAGAGGTTGACTTTCAGCATCTGCAATCTGTTGGCTTCAGAAATGCTGCCTTTCCGCCTGGTGGACACACAGGATTTTTGAGACCTTATGTCCGTCGCAGTGCCCCAGTACCAGATGCCCAGTCGCCACTACTTCTCCAAGAAAGGTGTGCCTGCGCTACATTAGCATGTCGCACACAACATCACCGCTTCCTTGATAAACTCTGTGTGTGACAGGGTGCATTTCACCACAGATACTTGGACCAGTAAGCATGGACAGGGGCGTTACATGTCACTGACTGGGCACTGGGTAAAAATGGCGGGAGATGGAGAAGGGTCTGCGGTACAAGTCTTGCCGTCCCCACGAGTTGTGCGTCAATCCTCTGTATGTAGAAGTTCCTCAACTGCTTCTGCCTCTTGCATCTCATCTGGGTCCTCTACCTCCGCCCAAAGCCTGTCTGGTAAGGCCACCCACGTTGTAACTGCGCACAAGGAATCCCGCATACTTCCTTACTATGCTGGCAGCAGAGCTCAACGGCATCAGATGGTCTTTATGTTGAAATGTCTGGGAAATGTGAGTCACACAGCTGAGGAGTTGTGGTCAGCTCTGGAGACCGAGTTTCATCAACAGGTTGTCTCCACTCAACCAGCAGCCAGGGAAGGCTGTGTGCAACAATGCTGCAAACCTGGGTGGGACCCTTCGCTGGGGCAATGGGACACACGTGCTTTGTATGGCTCACGTGTTGAACCTTGTTGTCCAGCAATTTTTAACCCACTATCCTGGCCTAGATGGGCTTCTGCAGAGGGCACGTTCACTATGTGCTCACTTCCGCCATTCACACCCTGCAGCTGAACGACTTGCATTGCTCCAGAAGTCTTTCAGCCTGCCGGTTCACCGGCTGAAATACGATGTGCCGACACGTTGGAATTCGACTCTCCACATGTTGCAGCGACTGTGGCAGCACCGCCGAGCCCTGCTGCAATACGTTATGACGTATAGCCTGGGCCAACGAGATCCAGAGGTGGGGCAGATCACACTGCTGGAGTGGTCTCAGATCAAGGACCTATGCACCCTTCTGCACAGTTTCGACATGGTGACGAAGATGTTTAGCGCTGACGATTCTATTATCAGCATGACAATTCCAGTCATTTACATGCTGGAGCACACTCTAAACAGTATTCGGAGTCAGGTGGTGGGACAAGAGGAAGGGGAGGAAGTACAGGAGGATTCATATGCGGAAGGGATACCAAGATCTACAAGGTTCAGACGGTCAGCAGCACCAAGATGGCATTCATTGAACGGTGGGGGAGAGGGATTAACAAGGGCGCATGGTAGCAGCCAAACTGTTGAGGAAGGTGCAGGAGTCCAGGAAGAAATGGAGGATGAACTGGCGATTGGCATGGAAGACTCAGCAGATGAGGGAGACCTTGATCACATTTCTGTTGTGCGAGGTTGGGGGGAGAGGGCAGAGGAAGGAAGCATGATTCTCACCTCACGCCACTAACACAGCAAGGACTTGGTCATCCTGGATGTGCAAGACACATGAGCGCCTTCTTGATGCACTACCTACAACAAGACCCTCGGATTGTCAGAATTCGAAGTAATGCTGACTACTGGGTTGCCACACACTTAGATCCCTGGTACAAGTCAAAATTTGGTGAAATAATTCCTGCCATAGAAAGGGACGCACGCATGCAGGAGTATCAGCAGAAGCTGTTACACAATATGAGATTGGCTTTTCCACTAAACACCAGTGGTGCACAGAGTGAATCTCACAGGCATGTCATGCCCTTCTAAAATCATGTAAAACACAGCAAGGGGACTCCAAAAAGACTCTCCTGTTTTTCCAAAAATTTGGCCACAGACACCACTTAGGTGACATCAATTGTCGCACAGTTGCAAACTTAAAATGGTTATTTGCATGAAGCACATTCAAAAATCCACAAGCCTTTAGTCTCCCCATGATGACAAAGGGGTAGAAAAGTCCTTGCGGATCCATGATTTGTTCATCTTGATGTACGTTAGTCTGTCCACTTTGTCACTGGACGGATGCATGCGCTTATCTGTCAGCACACCTCCAGCAGCACTGAATATACGTTCCGAGATAACACAGGCTGCGGGACACGACAAGATCCCCATGGTGTAAGTGGCGAGCTCAAGCCATTTTTCCAGATTGGAAGCCCAAAATGAGCAAGGCTCAAGTTGCACAGTAGAGAAGAGGGTATCCTCAGCTCACCTGTTCCTCGGGCTGCCAGTCCCTGCGGGTGCCTAGGATCCACCGGTAAGTCCCATCCGGTAAATATATAAAGGCAAAAGGAGGAAAGGATCCAGCACAAAATACCTCTGAATAAAATGTCAAAGCTTTATTGGCAAATATTAAAAAGGTTCCATCCGTGTAAACAAAAGGAGGGAGTTATCCCATGGAAACTTTACGCGTTTCGGACTTCCATATTAAAAGCAAAGAGTCCTTAATCATAAGTAATCCATGTATACCACTCAGCTACTAAAATAGACTAAAGGCCCCGTCACACTAAGCAACATCGCTAGCAACATCGCTGGTAACGAACAACTTTTGTGACGTTGCTAGCGATGTTGCTGTGTGTGAAATCCAGCAACAACCTGGCCCCTGCTGTGAGGTCGTTGGTTGTTGCTGAATGTCCTGGGCCATTTTTTAGTTGTTGCTGTCCCGCTGTGAAGCACACATCGCTGTGTGTGACAGCGAGACAGCAACAACTAATGTGCAGTGAGCAGGGAGCCAGCTTCTGCGGAGGCTGGTAACTAATGTAAACATCGGGTAACCAAGAAGCCCTGTCCTTGGTTACCCGATATTTACCTTTGATACCAGCCTCCTCCGCTCTCACTGCCTGTGCTGCCGGCTCCTGCTCTGTGCACAGATAGCTGCAGCACACATCAGGTAATTAACCCGATGTGTGCTGTAACTAGGAGACTGGGGGCTGGTCACTGGTTGCTGGTGAGCTCACCAGCAACTCGTGTAGCCACGCTCCAGCGATCCCTGCCAGGTCAGGTTGCTGGTGGGATCGCTGGAGCGTCGCAGTGTGACAGCTCACCAGCAACCTCCTAGCAACTTACCAGCGATCCCTATCGTTGTTGGGATCGCTGGTAAGTTGCTTAGTGTGACTGGACCTTAACTCATTACATGGACACAGAAGAAAAAGCTGGTCACCACTGATTGCAATCAGCCGGCGGTGGGTGTAAACCTTCACATAAAGTTGCAAAAGGTAAGCAGGCAGGACAATGCATGGTTAAAGGAAAAAAAAAAAAAAAAAAAACTCTTTTAACATAAGATCCTTCATTAATTGTGCCTCGACACATGTGGTTTATGTAGCCACATGCACACTATGCGTTAAGAATTATGTAGGTTGCACCTCAAGAGCTTTGAGAGCTAGGATCTCTGAGCATGTTCGGATTCCTTCTGCAGCCCTGGATTGTAATTCTTTAAATTATGTGGCGTTGGTTAAAAAGCGTTCATTATCTGGTTTCACTAGGCATTATATTGAATGTCATTCTGCAGACTTTTCGTCTTTGAGGATTACAGGGGTGGAATCTGTACCTAGACCCCCCTGTGGGGGGGACTGGTTTCAGGCTCTGTTGCTGACTGAGGCCAAATGGATCTTGCGGCTAGATTCGAGATACCCAGGCGGTTTCAATTACCGCTCGGATTTGCGATATATTTTTTGATTCAGGCTTTTCTAGAAATTCCTTATTAGCGGATGATAATTGGTGTTTTCCTTGCTTTCAGGGGTAGTTTTTCCTCTATGGGAGTGTACATAAATTGGGGTTTGACCTTGTATATAGAACTAAATTGATATATGCTACATCTAAATCAAATTTTTTTTTTTTTCAAATACTCCAAGGGGGCATGTTATGTAAATGGGAATGCTTGTGGTTTGGGATTAATTTGTACTTTGACATATATATTTTTCCTATTTGGGACAATTATGTAATCTACTACACATATATGGACATAGATATGTATGGATTAATATAAATTGATGATTTTGATTGAACGAGAAAATGAAGTAATAAAATAATAAGAGTACAAGGGCATTGGTGAATAAAAATAAGATAATAAATAGATATATTTTTTGATATATACAATTTTATGTAAATTGTGAACATTTTGGGGTTTTTGTGCTTATAGTTGGGAATTTTCTCTTTTGTGATATACACATGCATTCTCATCAGAACTCTTGCCCACCTGATGATGGGGTTTAACATAAGTCGTCTACTCTTATATATATATTGACATATTTTTTGGTATGTTTATATGATTCTGTTACTTAAAGCGGTTGGATCACTGGCCCCCCTTTTTTCATTGTTGTTGCTGCATATGTATATATATATAATCCCTTTTTTTTTTTTTTTTCTTTAACCATGCATTGTCCTGCCTGCTTACCTTTTGCAACTTTATGTGAAGGTTTACACCCACCACCGGCTGATTGCAATCAGTGGTGACCAGCTTTTTCTTCTGTGTCCATGTAATGAGTTAGTCTATTTTAGTAGCTGAGTGGTATACATGGATTACTTATGATTAAGGACTCTTTGCTTTTAATATGGAAGTCCGAAACGCGTAAAGTTTCCATGGGATAACTCCCTCCTTTTGTTTACACGGATGGAACCTTTTTAATATTTGCCAATAAAGCTTCGACATTTTATTCAGAGGTATTTTGTGCTGGATCCTTTCCTCCTTTTGCCTTTATCAAGTTGCACAGTAATAGCATCGATGTTCACTTGCAGATACTCCTATATCTGTGTCTCCTCCTCCTTTTACTCGTTCAGCTCTTTTTTTTCAGCATGAGTATATGTACTTGTCACTTTCCATGTGTTTGTGGTGAGTTGTTTGTCACCTTTTGGACACCTTAGAAGATGTTTTCTATGTGTTTGTATGTGTTAGCCTGCCTGCCATTGTTTTCAATGGGGTTCTACGGTGTTCATGAACACACCTGCCGTTCGACGAACTGAACCGAACTCGAACACTAGGGGGGTGGCTCATCTCTACTAGCATTACAGTTTATAGAATGGGTTGTTACGGACATGGTGATACCAAATATGTCTAGGTTTTTGTTCATTGTTTTGCATAAATATACATATTTATTAGTATAATTTTTTTTGTTCTTTATTTTATGATTTTTTAGTACAATTTTTTTTACTTTTTTTATTTTTTTACTTAGCTTTATATGGTACATAATCTTTTATTGCTCTAATCGCTGATCTAATGTATTGCAATGTACCAGCATTGCAATACATTAAATCTCTCAGTGCAGCACTGACATAAGCCCCTGCAATAATGCTCCTGGCATGATCCCAGAGACATTCCATAGTTGGTTGGTCATTATGATGGACTCAAGTCTACATGTATAATCTAATGAATAATCGTGCCCTCGCAATGTTGTCTCAGGGGCACCGATCGGACTGGAGAGGGAGCGTAGTCCCTCTTCCAGCCCCCTTTAATGATGCGATCAATATCGATTATGGTAGTTAGGGAATTAAAAAGCCAGGGATGGTGAAGAGACCAGTCCTGGCTGTGAAAGTTGGGCTCGGCTGTCAGAAGCAGAGCTTCTGGCGGTGATCGCGTGGCCACAGCTCCTGTGGCTACATATTTGTCAGGATTTACTCGATACGTCAAAGGTTCGGAAATCCCTGACAACTAAGAAATACCCAGTACATCCAGAGTTGTGAAGGGGTTAAAGAGGACCTGTCATCAGGTCAAAAGTGACCAGTTTTGCTTTAGTTATATTCCCGCCGCTGCTTTGCATTTTGTACTTTTTATTTGTTGCAATAGCTTTCCAGAGATATGGACCTTTTTATTTAGTGCTAGTTTTTATGGTCTTTACAGAGAGACATTACTCACAGAGTAATAATGGAAAGCAGCCTAAAGACAGACCTCCAGGGTATCCTGCATGAAACTCCCTCTTGGTAAAGACCATAAAAAGTAGAATAAAAAAAAGACACAAATCTCAGAAACAGTTGGATTTAAAAACAAAACAAAAAAACAACCCAAACAAAATACAGACTACTAAGAGGAGCAGTGATAATAAAAAAAAGAGTAATAATAACTGGTGACCTGGTGAAAGGTCCCCTTTTTTATGAAGGTTACTGAATTGCTTATGGGTATATCTTTTTGTAATGCCAGCATTTCTGCACTGCTCAGCTGCCTCCTCACGGCAAGGACGCCAGTGTGCTCACCTCCTCAGCCGGCTATCAGTATCCTCTCTGCTCCTTCCTCCTGTTCCATCTGGGGAGTTTCCTCTGTCCCTTGTCTGTACATGCTGGTGCCTATGGCCTGTGCATATCATGCAAGTCTCCCAGCAGTATTATTAGGAAACATGCTCATGCTCCCCGGCTTTTAAAGGGACAGCGCAAGCACCCTAAAGTATCCCCAGCCTATGGCTGGAAATCACTATGTATTTGAGGCTCTTTACTCATTGGTGAGGTTTCTTTTCAATTAGGTTCCTTGTGTGTCTAGCTCCCACTATACCAGTCTTCTACTACTCTCCAGTACCATCTCCAACTCAGTCTTGCTAATCTCCAGTAATAACTCCTTTTTGCTCCAATGCTATCTTGCTAGCCTCCAGTACCTACTCCTGCTTTTTGTTCTGACACTTTTGTGTGTGGTCTCCCATATCTACGTCCTTCACCCTCTGTTCAGCTGCTACATTATCAGGGACTACCCTGGATTGATACCAGGTGTCTACCAGCAGTTCAGTCCAACCTCACCCTCAGAGGCCCTGGTGAAGACCCGTTAGGCACTTAGTCACACCCCTTCAGGGTAAGCCCAGTCCATGCACAGTGGGTTCACACCTAACAGTGTGACTTTTTTAGTGAGTTAAGAAGAAGGCAACACTTTATTTGCATTATGGTTTATTATTGAGTGCAATTATGAGGATGTAAAACACTTCGATGAAAGAACTTCATGCTTTTTTCTGGAAAAAAATAAAATTACACTTTAAAATCAGGATTTTTCCAGATTTAAAAAGTAAAAACAATACTATTGCCCTTTTTGTAAGAGGTTGCATCTGAAGATATTTCTGAATTGTCAGTTGCACAGTCCCAGAAGTAACTATTGCTCTTTTATATAAGAAGAATTAATCTTTTTTTAAAATGATATTTGACTCCCATGGTAAATCTTAACTAAAAGTGCATTCCTAGCAACTCTCATTTCCAATAAGTGTGTTGTGTATACAGACTGTTGATCACTCGGTCAAGAAGCCAAATGGCAAACGTAGGCAGTCAACAACTGTTTTCAGTGACAGATCGTGTAGTGTAAACCCTCTTAAAAAGAAGCTATTATCAGAAAATGACCTATTGTTTCAATCATGTTTTTTATTTTATTTTTTTTTCAATATTTATTTTTTTGTATGACAATCTTTATTAAAAATAAAAAATAGAAATCTTGAACTTTGTATACTGTCCTTTGAGACTTTTTAGATTCATGCTTCTTATTGTCTCAGGAAACAATAAATGTACATAGCCACAGTGAACTGTCTGATTGTGACCTATTTTTTGAATTAGATAAATTGCATAAGAAAATGTCAAAGTAAGGAATAATGCAGAGGTTTCTTGTAAGTTGCATTATTTCTACGCGTTTTGCAGAATCTTTCTCCTTCAGGGAATCAAATAATTTTGTGATTTTTTTTTCCTGAAAAAGGAGAAAGATTCTCTGAAACGTGTAGAGATCAAGATTCCTCTGAATTGTTCCTTACTTTGGCAGCATGGCATTTGACCCTTTTTTATGCAATTTACTTGGTTCCATGTTTGGCTGCAGTAGCCGGTTTGACATGTGAATTTAGTGGTTGTGACTCTCACAACTCCTCAAGGTGAGCACCCCCAGTGCTGTTCTTCCATACTAGGATAAGACCCTATTTGTGCTTCATTTGTCTTCCAGTTTTATCATATTGTTTTATGAATTGAAGCATCTAATGAGGTTTTGCAAAGGTCATGGTGAAGGAAGGAGGAACAAAATGTGAAGTAACATTATCTATGTCATTGGTGGATCCTGTGTTATCAGCTGTGGATATACATGCTACTAGTCATTGTAATCCCACAACCACTGATAAGGGGCCTTGCTGAAAATTACTGAAAATTCTTCCTGGAAGGGCAGAAATTATAAGTCTAAAAAAAGACCCAAAGGCCATGTAAAAATATCAAGGGTACTATTTATTATTTTTTAATTAATGATCATGGTGTGAAAAAAAAAAAAACATTCCACAATTTAAAAAAAAAAAAAAAAATAATAAAAAAAAATAAATAAATAAAATTGTATAACACAAAAACCTGATTTACACTATACATCATATTTTGATGGTAGCTTTTCTTTAAGTATAAGCCTAGAGGTTTAGCTCAACCAAATCTTTGATGGCTTGGTTTTAGGACATTTTCTTTATTAGTGTTGCAAATTCACACACACACACACACACACACACACACACACACACATATATATATATATATATATATATATATATATATATATATATATATATATATATATATATATATACATATATGTATGTATATATATTGAGATATATTTTAGCCTTCATAATTATTTTTAATCTGTTTACCCAGAAAGACATATGTGAAAAACTGTCTCCTAAATCTATTATGAAATTACCATTAATAATGGCCAGTAATTAAAGCCAGGCCAACAATTAAGTGGATATAGTTAAACTCCTGGTATTTATTTTTTGCAAAGGACATTTAATGGAGCATGTAAATGTTGTTCAGCTATGTAAATAATGGATTAATTTTTAGGAACGGATCTATGCTTTAGGTCAGTGATCCCCAACCTGTGGCTCAGGAGCCAAACATGGCTTGTGTGCCCATGATGTGTATCTCCTGACAGTCTGCCACTTTCATGTATTCACATTAGGTCTAGCAACCAACTTTGAAGAGAAGGTCTCCAGAGGGTAACTTTTGTATGTAGCTTTGCACAAAAGAGCAGATCTAGATGGCAGAGCTGACGGAGAAGAGAAATATATGTTGTAAGCTGGAGATATGATGATTCTGTTAATCAGAGGTGTGCTTGTATGTTATTGTGACTGATATGGGAATACCAAAAAGGGTTAAGGTGAAAACCCTTTGGATGTAAGTACACCAAGTATATCCGAGGTGGGACAGAATCTCGCGACCATCTCTCAGAGTTGAATTTGGCTCTCAAGGTAAGATATAGGGGACTGCTACTCTAAATCATAGAGTGAGTGAACCTCTACTTATGATATGCATATGTTCTTGAATTATTAGTCTTCATGAGAAACCTCCTTTAACCCCTTCACGACCGGCCGATTTTTCGCTTTCTGTTTTTTTTTCCGCCATTCTTCTGAGAGACGTAACTTTTTTATTTTTCAGTCAATATGGTCATTTGAGGGCTCATTTTTTGCGGAATGAGCTGTACTTTTAAATGAAACCATACGTTTTACCATATAGTGTACTGGAAAATGGTAAAAAAATTCCAAATGCAGACAAAATTGCAAAAAAAAGTGCAATAGCACTATTGTTTTTGAGATATTTTATTCACTTTGTTCACTATATGGTAAACCTATTGTGTTGGTGTAATGCCTCAGGTCAGTGAGAGTTCGTAGACACCAAACATGTGTAGGTTTACTTTTATATAAGGGGTTAAAAAAAAAATCGGAAGCTTGTGCGAAAAAAGTGGCGCACGTTTTACGCCATATTCCATGACCCGTAGCGTTCTCAATTTTCGGGATCTATGGCTCAGTGATGGCTTATTTTTTGCATTTCGAGCTGACGTTTTTAACGCATCTCATTTTTGTGCAGATGCTACGTTTTGATCACCTGTTATTGCACTTTGCGCAAAAGTTGTGGCGACAAAAAAAACATAATTTTGGCGTTTGGAATTTTTTTGACACTACGCTGTTTACTGATCAGATTAATTGATTTTATATTTTGATAGATCGGGCGTTTCTGAACGCGGCGATACCAAATGTGTGTATATTTTTTTAACCCTTTAATTTGCAATGGGGCAAAAGGGGGGTGATTTCAACTTTTAGTTTTTTTTTGTTTTTTTTTTAAATTTTAAATTTTTTTTTTTTATTATTTTACTAGTCCCCCTAGGGGGCTATAGCGATCAGCAATCCGATCGCTCTGCCCTATCTGCTGATCACAGCTACACACCTGTAAACAGCAGATACGCTCACTTTCTGCTTCACTCGGCTCCGGGCTGAGTGAAACTGAAAGTAATTCTTGTGTACTACAGGAGTCATCACATGACCCTGTGCTACCATGACAACCACCGGAAGTCACGTGATCACTCCCATAACGTGGAGCTCCCCATGCTGAGAATACCAGCCTTCAGCCGTATGGCTTTATCTGGCTGGTTTTAAAATTGGGGGGGACTGCACGCTGTTTTTTTAAATTATTTAATTATTTATTTCACTGCACAGTATAGACACGCCCACCGGCTGCTGTGATTGTGTGCAGTGAGACACCTGTCACTCAGCGTGGGGGCGTGTCTCACTGCAACCAATCATAGGCACCGGTGGGCGGGGAAAGCAGGGAATACGAGATTGTTTAATGGACGGATGGCTTTTTCAAAATAGTAAAAGCCGCCGGAGCAGTGTGAATGCCGTGCAGCGCCGTGCCGGAGATCGGGGATCGGTGAGTATATGAGAGAGGGCTGCTCAATTCAGTTACTCAGGAGTTTAACGGTCACCGGTGAGTCCTTCACTGGTGACCGCTAATCAGGACGCGACACAGACAGAGCCGCAGCATGACAATGAAGTCAGGTGAAGTTAACCCAAGTTCATTCTGATCGTGCGGCTCTTTCTGTGTCTGCTGTCATCTGCCATTCAGCTCTGCTACATGGCTGTCTGTGTCTGCTGTTAGCGGCCATGTAGCAGAGCTAAATGGCAGATGACATAGTAAAAACGCATCCCTACACATTACACACGCTTGGCAAGTCAATAAAAAAAAAAAGGGTGCCCAATGCATACGTCACAGAACACATGATCTAAAGTATCGCACACAAAATTTATCAATTTAACATAGACTACTAACGCACGTGTGACAGCAAATGAACGACCTGCGTTCGATCTCATTAAATCACATATGCGACCTGGGCATGTCACATCGCATACGAGATCGCACACCTAATTGTAAGGTGTAAAGCTGGCTTAAGATTGTCATTGGTACCAATGTGTGCCATGACCATTGGGTTTTTCCTAGCCCCACCTAGCAATCTGTCTATTCAATCTGCAATATACCAAACCCGAGCACCCGACACACAACACACTGTTTGGCATTCATAGTCTTGATGGCAAATGACCCTGTCTGTCCACCTAATTATAGATTTACTTTTATAATAGGGGATCCAGAGAACAGTGATCAACATACAAAATAGAGTGGACTCATAGCAAAAAGAAGTTTACAGCATTATCATTCTGTAGTGGAAATGCTGTGGATTTCCATCTTCTGTTTAAGGGCTCATTCATATGAGAATTGTCGGTGTGAAAAAATTACAGCATGCTCTTGTCCAGTGGCATAACAAAAGTCCAACAGGTCCCATAGCAAAATTTAGACTTGTCCGTGTGATGACAGTGTCTGGCCACTTTTGTGGGGGATGAACTGTTCTTAATTAGGCCAGTCGTATGCGTCCTCTGTTTGTTCAATCAAGTTAAGTTAACCATTGTCTCTTCCCAGACTGATCAGTGCCTTATTGTCTGTAGGGCCTCTGACACACTCACGTGAAAATCATGCATGTGCCGCGAGACACGTATTTACCCTGCATGTTGCGTGTAGGTAAGTACATGTCTCTGGTACGTGCGGGCCATGTGTGTTCTCTGTGTGCTATCCGCGATAACACACGGAGAACCGGTAATTTGCATATTCACGTGGTCCTTCCTGCTGTCCGTGGTGCTGATCTTCGGCTCCAGCCCTGCCGTCTCCCCGCTGCTGCTGCCCGCCGCAGTGAAGTGAATATTAAATGAGTATAATGAGCGGCGGTCAGCAGAAAGTGACAGCAGCGGCAGAGACAGGAGGGCTGGAGAAGGTGAGTAAAGATTTTTTTTTTTACTCTGATGTGTGGTTTTCCGGCGCGTGTCACACGTGATCGCATCCATACCACATCCGTGTGGTACGGGCGCGGGCCGTGTGACACCCGTGCTGCCGGAGCAACACGAACATGTCAGCGTTTTTAACACACGGAGACACGTAAGTACGGAACGGACACATGTTCCGTTCCAAAATACTTACGTGTCTCCTAACCATAGGGATTACCTAAGTCCCCGTGTGCACGTGTCTCCGGTCCGTTTAAAAAATGGCACACACGGACCAGCGGCACGTGAGTGTGTCGGAGGCCTAAATGTGTATTCCCTCAGCTCTTCTGAATACATAATTCAGAGGAAATTATGCAGTTGGATTGAATTTGTGACCAAAGAGAGAGCAATCATCTCCACCCAATAGTGTAAGACATAATACCCTGGAGTTGAGAACTGAAATCTATAAAAGGGCCTTGCTCCTATTACTAGTGTATTATTCTACATGCCCCCAGCTGAGGAACGTTGGCTTCAGCTGGGGAATCACTGAACTGCACTAAGTACAGGATTCTACATAATCTCAGCTGAGGAGCTTCGGTTCTGACTGAAGAAACACAGAACTGCTTCCTAAGCAGAAGGATAAGACTGTTTCTTGTACCATCCTATGTCTTTGCCTGCAATGTACTGTATGTTTTTGCCTGTTGGTGAACCAATAAAGTCTTACTAATGTGTGGTTCCCTCAGTGGGATGAGCCCTGGTTTGTGCAGTCTTTCTGAAGACAGCCAGGCCAGCAGACCAGAGTACCCACTGACACTCATGTCTCCACAGTCCCCCCTCATGTTGGTCAGGAGTACGGGCCCGTGTAGCATTCTAATCTGCCCCATCCTGGGCCTCCTTTCCTGGTAAATAGGTCTCCCATTCTGGTAAATATGCCCCCAACCTGAGCCCCTTCATGGTGAATATTTCCCCCATCATGGGCCTCTTCCTGATATGTCCCCATCTCAGGCCCTATCTCAGAAAATATGCCCCCCATCCTGGTATATGTCCACATTCTCAGGACCTTCCTGGTAAATATGTCCTTCATCTTGGTATATATATTCCCATCCTGGGCCCCTTCCTATTATACATGTTCCCTAGTTCTGCCTCTAACTCCCATAAAAAACATTCTTCTCACCTTCCCCCACTCCTACATCACGTGGCGTCCTCCTCTTTAGCCAGCAGGTTATATCGATGTGCCTGCTACGACGATGCATGACATCTCTGCTATTGCAGTGCTAATGCCTGGCATGCCGTCATCAGCTGCCTGCCTCTGTTTGGCTGGCAGTATTTCTCCACCCCTGTGGGACTGCGCTTTCCCCCTCGGCATCCTTCGTTCTGCGCAAGCGCGGTGCTGCTGACCCCACGTCACCTCCTTCCCATCTTGCCCTGAGGTAGGAAATAGATAGAAGGAGGTGACGTGGGGTCAGCAGCACAGCGCTTGCGCAGAACGAAGGACGCCGAGGGGGAAAGCGCGGTCCCGCGATTATGGGCGGTTGCTTGGTAATAAACATCACAGCACCGCCCATAATCTAAAGCCTGCGCGCACGTCACCAGCGGTGACACTGGGCACAGTGCTCATCCACGAGAGATGAGCACTGGGCATGCGCGGGGACCTGTGGAGCACTGGGCGGCGTCCACAGCTATGGAAATCAGCGATGGGGGACGGCCTAAAGCGGCAGGAGGCAGACTAACGGCCATCAGGCAACCCGCCCCCGTGTCACATTTACAGAATCTGAATACAAAAAGGTACCACTTTATAAAGTCTTTATTTTGGTCTCACAGGGGGCACAATAATAACAGGGACCTTTCTAGAATGCAGCCCAGGAGCTGCAAAGGGGGAATCTTTTAGGTTTTGGGCGAAATTTCTGCTGACAGGTTCCCTTTAAGTTTGCTCACCTTTTTCATTTGTCTACTCATTCACACGTTCCTTACCCTGGTTAGTTGTGTGTTGTAGCGACCTCCCCTCTGGTTCCTGAAGAGGAATGAGAATCAACTCCATGGATTTTTAGGGAAACAGGTCCGAGCTGTGGTTTTTAGTTGTGAAGCTAAGGCCCGTTTCACACATTCGGCATTCCGCCAGATGCCAGATCCGGCACGCATGCAGTACAGTACATTCATTTACAGTGGAAGCGCGACACCAAGCAGTTGTGTGCTTCATGCACAACCGCCTTTGTATGCATGGTGTCGCGCTTCCACTGTAGATGAATGTAGTATACTGCAGGCGTGCCGAATCTGGCATCCGGCGAAATGCCGGATGTGTAAAACCGGCCTAAGCACATTCTAGTCTGTACATTAACCATTAGGTTGTGGGTGTAGCAGGAGTGGTTAAGGAGTGGTTAAGGTTAAGGCTCTCCCTTTACCAGTGTGTGAATTGTTACATGCACAACATTATAGGCAGCCTATTACAGCTTGCTGAGGAATCAATATGGATCCTGTTAACAACTTCACCCCGGGGCAATTTTCCGTTTTTCATTTTTTCCTCTCCTTCTTCCGAGAGCCATAACTTTTTTATTTTTCTTTCAATGTTGCAATATCAGGGCTTATTTTTTGCAGGATGAGTTGTACTTTTGAAGAAATCATTAGTTTTACCATATGTGTACTGGAAAATGGGAAAAAAAATCCAAGTGTGGAGAAATAGTGAAAAAAGTGAAATTTCACAATGGTTTTGTTTTTTTTATTCCCAATGTTTACTACATGGTAAAACTGACATGTTAGTATAATACCTCAGGTCGGTGTGAGTTCATAGATACCAAACATACTAACATTTACTTTTATCTAAGTAGTGAAAAAAATTCAGAAGTTTGTCCAAAAAAGAATAGTGCTTTTGTCGCCATTTTCCGAGTCCTGCAGTGTTCTTATTTTTTGGAATCTGGGGCTCAGTGATGGCTTATTTTTTGCGTCTTGAGCTGACATTTTTAATTATACCATTTTTGTGTAATTGTGTGATTTTCATCGCCTGTTATTGCATTTTAAAGAAATGTTGCGGCAATAAAAAACATGATTTTGGCATTTGGAATTTCTTTCTCACCACAAAGTGTTATGATCGGATTAGTGATGAATAAGAGAAGGAAATACTGGGCACTATCCCCACTCAGCGATTAATAGCATACCGTATGGATCATTAGAATGGTAAACCCGTGAATATACACCAAATCCATCCATTAGGTTAAGTACTGGCAGCAGAGAAAAGAAAAAAAAAAATCCGTGGTGCTCATTTCACAGTTTTTTCTGCTGAACAGAAAAATAGTAGAATGAAAGGCACTTACCGGGATGATTGTGTCAAAAACCTTTTATTCCATCATCTGGCAAAAAGTGAAGGCATGGGGGAGGGGGGTTCACGGAGCACGTCGGACGACGGCCGTTTCGCGTCTTTGTTCGACGCTTCTATGGGTCCACACATTGTGATGTCGTTTTCAGCTCTATTTAACCTTCCGGTTACCATAACTGATATCACACAATTAAAAACAACATTAAAAACAAAACAGGAAAATTACAAAAGAGCCTGTTAGTTTTTTGTACAGAATATATACACAGTGCCTACTTTTACAAGAATACCAATAGATCATTTCTCTCATTAAATCCCAACCGGCCCATTGCATTATATCTAATGATATGCTGTGATTCCTTTTGTAGCAAGATTTTTTGTGTGTCTCTACCTCCTGCTGTAGGTTCAACTTTCTCTAGCCCGGCAAATTTTAACACATTGCGGTCTGTGTTTTGTGTCTCTCTAAAATGCTTGATCATCCTAGTCACATCTACCCCAGTAATTACAGAGTTACGGTGTTCTCTGAAGCGAACAAATAGTGGGCGAATGGTTTTGCCGATATAATCCATCCCGCATGGGCAAAAGATGATATAAACAACCATTTTTGTTCTGCAGACAATTAATTGACTTGTTGTGTGCCACTTGTCTCCTATTTTTAGGTATTTATCTGTAAGGTGGAATTTACAGAAGGAGCAACTACCGCATTTGTGGTTCCCTGTGGGGCCCATTGTATGCAACCATGTTTTTGGGGGGAGGTATCTTTTGTGAACAATCCTCTAGATTTTTACACCTTCTATAAACTATAATTGGTCTTTGTTTGGCATTCCTTAAATGTAATGTTGGAATTTCACAATGCAGCCAGGGAAAGAGACAGACAGGGAAAGAGACAGACGGGAAAGTGACTGGGAGAGAAACAGAGAGACAGTTACTATCCCGGGCAACGCTGGGTGCTACAGCTAGTTTTAAATAATTTTGAAATAAAAAAACATTTCTAAATTCTGATTACATTTGTTAAAGAAAAAAATGAGCATGAGACTTTAAACCAGTAAGAAAATAAATGTAATACTGTAATGGGTTGGAGGCTGCCTACACACGGTCCTGATGGCCTCATGTATATCCATCTAGATAATGAAGTTATATATGTTTGATTGCACTATGCATGGTATGTATTCTATCTAAACTAGTATCAGTGGATAGTATCCCAGTGGCTGGCTCAGTGTCTTTACATGTGGCCATGCATGGAATCTACTGCCATGACTTAAATTACTATTATTAATTATAGTGCACTTTTTCATTGAATTGTTTACAGTACTTCTTGTGCATTTTATATTTATTATGTAGCACATGCACTTTGTATCTGTATTTCTGTATTAACATACTTGGCAGTTTTTTCTTTGTGTGCCTGTTTGTCTTGATTCCTTGCTGCCATCTGGTGGCCTTTTTATGAAATTACATTATCTATTTTACTGTCCAGTATAAGAAAAATATGTCACTGTCCAGTATCAACCACTGAGGACTTCAGTTCTTTTAAACAAATGCCTGATGAAGAGTCCTGAGTAGTCTGGAAAGCTTGCTATTATTACCATCTTTTCAGTTAGCCATTACAAGGTATCAACCACTGAGGACTTCAGTTCTTTTAAACAAATGCCTGATGAAGAGACCTGAGTAGTCTGGAAAGCTTGCTATTATTACCATCTTTTCAGTTAGCCATTAAAAGGGATCAACCACTGAGGACTTCAGTTCTTTTAAACAATTTTTTATCTATTTTAGTATTTATAGGATTGTTATCAATTTGTACCGTGCCTCTGGCTTCCTCTTGTCACTATTTTCCTTGCTTGAATTTTTTGTTTTAATTATGTTATTAATAAATAATAATAATATTAGAAATATTCATTTTATTGGTTGTTGGCTGTTTTTCTATGTATCGGTTCTAAATGTAATACTAGCAGTGCTTTATTTTCTGAAATAATGTAAGATGTCAAGAAAGACATGGATTACCTAATTGAACTTCCACTGGAAAGTTGGCTACCAGTGGCTTACTCCTCACTTTGTATATGGGTTTTCCCCACAAACAATGTTGACTTTAATCAATAGGTCTTGCTATAATAATGTCAACAATTGGATGTGTTTAACAAAATATTCCTATGTAATGGATGTGTCTAACCGTCTACATAGCATGGTCTGATCATACAACCTCTCCTGGGCAGGGGAAGAAGTAAAAATACACAGACATTACAGCATGGGATTGCAAATTATCTTTTTTTTTTCGGGGGGGTGGGGGTGAAACCTTTTTTTAAAACAAGTAAGGAAATGCTTTAACTCAAAAAAGAGTCAGATGCGATCCCACTCTTTGGCATCCTCCCTTGCCAAGGAGATGTGATATATTCAAACATGTCCCTGTACGGTCAAACCCAGACATTACACAGTTTATTACATGGGGCCTATATAAGATTATCTCAGCACAGGAACATTTTTTTTAAACACATTCAGTTTGGAACTTATTATTAGTCCAAAATCTATGAATAGCCCTATATTGAAGAATAAATCCAGACTGATGAAACGTAAATGTAAAACACCAAATATTCACTAGACCAGGGTTCCCCAACTCCAGTCCTCGAGGGCCGCCAACAGTGCATGTTTTCAGGATTTCCTTAGCATTGCATGGGTGTTGGAATCATCAACTGTGCAGGTGATTAAATTATCACATGTGCAATATTAAGGAAATCCTGAAAACATGCACTGTTGGTGGCCCTTGAGGACTGGAATTGGGGACCCATGCACTAGACCAAGCCTAATAACAATCAAAATGAAAAGCTCAGAGAAATACCCCTATAGCAAAACATAACACCATGTAAAATAATATTCACATGTTTTAAATATCTAGGTAAAAATACAACATGTCAAGATATACATCTATAACGTGCAATAGCTTAAGATGGTTCACTAGTGGTTCATAGAATGCACTAAAAGGCTTAGGTTCAATATTGGGCTAAACACAAACAAAAGAAGTAAGGTACTTTAATGAGGTCCTAAATCCTATAAGGACAGAAGTATTGCCCCTCTTATTTATATAGTAATGTCTCCCATCCTGTATTAAATTCCTTCATCCTGAGTCACTTCCTGGTAAATAGGTTCTCCATTCTGGTAAATCCAGTATGTCCCCATTAGAGTTGAGCGCGGTTCTAGGTTCGAGGTTCTCCAGTTCTAGGCTCGAGTGATTTTGGGGCCTGTTCTAGATCGAACTAGAACTCGAGCTTTTTGCAAAAGCTCGATAGTTCTAGAAACGTTCGAGAACGGTTCTAGCAGCAAAAAAACAGCTAATTCCTAGCTGGTTTTCCGCTGTAATAGTGTAAGTCACTCTGTGACTTACACTATTATGAAACAAGCCATGGAGAAAAAGACATGGATCGCACATCCCAAAAATACATTGATCTAAAAGCCGCTAGGCAAAAATTTAAATAGAACATGAGGTTCTTAGTTACCATTCTGATCAGACTGTATTAAGCCCACTGCCACGTCACGGCGAACCTCTTGAGTGGGTCCCTAATCTAAAGCCTTTATAGTGCGGCACTTTGCACCAACCACCGTCGCAGCGACAAAGCACCAGCAAGGCAGGCGACCTGGCGCCTCACAGCACCCATGCTGCAAGGCAAAGCCCCCAAGGCTCCAGGCCGCACTGCCCCACTGTCACGACATCACCACAACAGCGGCCACTGCACAGCACCAACACACAGTGAGAGAAGCTGCGCACTCACCTCCCACCGGCTCCCATGTGTAAACTGGGAGCAAAAAAGGCTGACCCCTCTTGCAGTCTCCTGCTGATTAAAAACACCTGTGCCAAATGGGGATCCCATCCTGTATTAAATTCCTTCATCCTGAGTCACTTCCTGGTAAATAGGTTCTCCATTCTGGTAAATCCAGTATGTCCCCATTAGAGTTGAGCGCGGTTCTAGGTTCGAGGTTCTCCAGTTCTAGGCTCGAGTGATTTTAGGGCCTGTTCTAGATCGAACTAGAACTCGAGCTTTTTGCAAAAGCTCGATAGTTCTAGAAACGTTCGAGAACGGTTCTAGCAGCAAAAAAACAGCTAATTCCTAGCTGGCTTTCCGCTGTAATAGTGTAAGTCACTCTGTGACTCACACTATTATGAAATTTCAGTGTATAGTGTGCGTGAACAGCGCCTTCAGATCACTGCTGTTTGTATAACGCCATTTTTTTTTTTTTCCTTGTCTTCCTTCCCTAAGCGCGCGCGTCTTGTGGGGCGGGCCAGCATATCAGCCAATCCCAGACACACACACAGCTAAGTGGACTTTTAGCCAGAGAAGCAACGGCATGTGTGATAGGATGTCCATGTCACATGTCCCTGCATTAAAAAACTGGACATTTTCCTCCAGCACGCCATTATCTGCCTTCTGCGTCCTTGGTGTCAGACATCACTGGCGCAGCTCCGTCCTTTGTCCTATCGCCGATACTGCTGTATGCGCTCCATACACAGCGCTGGACAGCTTAGGGATAGCACTTTCTAAAAGTCCTTTTAAGGGCTCGTACCGGCAGGGTCAGAGCCATAGGTGACAGGTCCTGAAAACAGAGACAGCGTCTGTGTAGCTAAGGTCAGGAATTTCGTCGCTGCATTTCCCCATTAGGAGGGAATAGAAAGGCAGGCTTCCTTTCCTCTACCCAGAGCCCCACAACCCGGGCACTGTACCCTCCTGTCCTCTGCACACTCCAACTCATTATAACTAAGCCATTATACTAGCAAACACTCAGTGTACCTAGTGGCATCCTAAACGTGGCTATTGGACTTTTGTCTAGTCCCACTAGTGCAAAGATATTTGCAGCACGTCTGCCTGCATTGCACACTCCAACTCATTATAACTAAGCCATTATACTAGCAAACACTCAGTGTACCTAGTGGCATCCTAAACGTGGCTATTGGACTTTTGTCTAGTCCCACTAGTGCAAAGACATTTGCAGCACGTCTGCCTGCATTGCACACTCCAACTCATTATAACTAAGCCATTATACTAGCAAACACTCAGTGTACCTAGTGGCATCCTAAACGTGGCTATTGGACTTTTGTCTAGTCCCACTAGTGCAAAGATATTTGCAGCACGTCTGCCTGCATTGCACACTCCAACTCATTATAACTAAGCCATTATACTAGCAAACACTCAGTGTACCTAGTGGCATCCTAAACGTGGCTATTGGACTTTTGTCTAGTCCCACTAGTGCAAAGATATTTGCAGCACGACTGCCTGCATTGCACACTCCAACTCATTATAACTAAGCCATTATAGTAGCAAACACTCAGTGTACCTAGTGGCATCCTAAACGTGGCTATTGGACTTTTGTCTAGTCCCACTAGTGCAAAGATATTTGCAGCACGTCTGCCTGCATTGCACACTCCAACTCATTATAACTAAGCCATTATACTAGCAAACACTCAGTGTACCTAGTGGCATCCTAAACGTGGCTATTAGACTTTTGTCTAGTCCCACTAGTGCAAAGATATTTGTAGCACGTCTGCCTGCATTGCACACTCCAACTCATTATAACTAAGCCATTATAGTAGCTAACACTCAGTGTACCTAGTGGCATCCTAAACGTGGCTATTGGACTTTTGTCTAGTCCCACTAGTGCAAAGATATTTGCAGCACGTCTGCCTGCATTGCACACTCCAACTCATTATAACTAAGCCATTATACTAGCAAACACTCAGTGTACCTAGTGGCATCCTAAACGTGGCTATTGGACTTTTGTCTAGTCCCACTAGTGCAAAGATATTTGCAGCACGTCTGCCTGCATTGCACACTCCAACTCATTATAACTAAGCCATTATACTAGCAAACACTCAGTGTACCTAGTGGCATCCTAAACGTGGCTATTGGACTTTTGTCTAGTCCCACTAGTGCAAAGACATTTGCAGCACGTCTGCCTGCATTGCACACTCCAACTCATTATAACTAAGCCATTATACTAGCAAACACTCAGTGTACCTAGTGGCATCCTAAACGTGGCTATTGGACTTTTGTCTAGTCCCACTAGTGCAAAGATATTTGCAGCACGTCTGCCTGCATTGCACACTCCAACTCATTATAACTAAGCCATTATACTAGCAAATACTCAGTGTACCTAGTGGCATCCTAAACGTGGCTATTGGACTTTTGTCTAGTCCCACTAGTGCAAAGATATTTGCAGCACGTCTGCCTGCATTGCACACTCCAACTCATTATAACTAAGCCATTATACTAGCAATTTATGCTGCCAGTTTAAGGGCCGTAGTTGCATTGTCAGGGATATTTATTCTTTATTATTCTGCTGTTAATAAAGCTAGACCACCGCTGCAATCTACACCACCTCTCAATTTTTACTACCACATTTTCAGTGCACAATCTTGTCGCAATCAACATGAGGGGCAAAATGACAGATGCTGGTGGAAAGGGGAAGAGGCGTGGTGGAAAAGGAAAAAAAGGTTTTGTCCGTGGGGAAGGTGGCAAAGCTCCATTATCATCTGCTGAAGATAGACCATCTACCAGCAAAAGTAAGATGTCTACTACTTACCGTGGACAATCCGATGTGCTCCCTTTTTTACGGACACGAACAACAGGAACAAAGGTAGATGATGGCCAAAAAAGGAAAATGCTTGAATGGATCTCAAGTGGTCCAACAAGTGCCCTCTCAGCCACTTCAAGTACCGCATCCAAAAAACAGCAGTCCTCTGAGTTGTCATCCCAATCAAACTTGCTTTCTCCCAGCTCTGAAGTCTCCATCAGCCCTGCACAGTATGGTGGAACTGAGATGACTGAGTCTGCAGAGCTGTTCAGTCACACTATAGCCTGGGAATCAGAGGTCTGCTCCCAAGCTACAGTGAGTACAGAACATGAAATGGTCTGCAGTGATGCCCAGAACCTTTGTGACTCTGATTCAGGCCGTGAGGACCAAGTTTCTGAGCATAATGTTGACCCTTTGTCACAAACTGTAACACCTCTGGTTATAGACAATGAGGAACATACTGATGAAGATGAGACGCAGATACCCGATTGGGATGACAACTTAAATATTCGGTCAGGGCAAGAAGAGGCTCGGTCTGAGGGGGAGGGGAGTGCAAACACAACAATTGATGATGAAGTTCTAGATCCCACCTACTGTCAACCCACAGTCAGGCACTCGAGGAGGTCAACAGAGGTGGTGGAGGAGGATGCAACTGATGACGAAGTTACCTTGCGCCTTCCTGGACAGAGTCAGAGTACTGGTAGCACGTCTACAACTGCATCCTCAGCCACCACTCTGCCTCTGAGCACTAGTCGGGGTGGATCAACAGGTCGCATGCCCTCTAAGCCTTGCCTAGCCTGGTCCTTTTTTGACATAGCAAAAGATCGCCCAAATTATGTGATCTGTAAAATTTGTCATGGTTCTATTAGTAGAGGTCAAAACCTCAGCAGTTTGACAACTTCTTCCATGAATCGTCACATGAATAAATATCATATGTCCCGGTGGGAAGCTCACCTTGCAATGCAGCCTAGCGGAGCGAACCATCCACCGCCTGCCCCTTCCAGTGCATCCGCGCGCTCTTCATCTTCTAGGACTGTGGGGACAGCTGTCACACCTGTTTTTCCACGCACAACTTCCACCACTGTAACCGCAACAGGCACTTTGCTTGGCAGGTCGTCAGTTGGTTTGGAAGGGGAAACAATTGAGTGTGTACAGCTCTCTCAGACATCGATAGCACCAACGTTGGATGAAGGCAACATCATGTCTCCGCCTGCACTTTCCTCACAAACCTGCATTTTTCCAGGGACACCCTACTCAACACCGTCTACACACAGCAGCCAGATCTCTGTCCCTCAGATGTGGTCAAATAAAAGGCCACTTCCTGCGACCCATGACAAAGCTAAGAGCTTCACTCCATCCTCAACCCGACAAGTTCATCTTTGATACCAGCCCATACCAGTACCCCACCTCCACCTTGCTGGCGTTGAGTCGGAGTGGAGCTCTCTGCCCCTTACTGATCCAGCCTCTGGCCCATCCATCTGGCCAATCAAGAGTCACTCTCATTTCATCACTCCATAAAACCTTTGAAAAATCAGTCTTAAGATAAAATATCAAGACTGGGCCAAGAAATATCTTATGTTTCTTGTTCAAAGGTAGTCGTTTTTTCAGCCTTCCTTACCTTGGCCATGTCCCTCAGTATGGCACGCCTTGTGCTTTTTGATATTCCAGTAACGTTGCAGCTCTGAAATATGGCCAAACTGGTGGCAAAAAGGCATCTTGGCAGCTTCACGCTTGATTTTCCTCAATTCATGGGCAGTTCTTTTACGCCTTTTTTTCCTAACACGCTTCTTGCAACCCTGATGGCTATTTGCCATAAAACGCTTGATTGTTCGTGATCACGCTTCAAATGTTTGGCAAGTTCAAGACTGCTGCATCCCTTTGCAAGACATCTCACAATTTTGGACTTTTCAGAGCCCGTCAAATCTCTCTTCTAACCCATTTTGCCAAAGGAAATGAAGTTGCCTAATAATAAAGCACACCTTATATAGGGTGTTGATGTCATTACACCACACCCCTCCTCAGTACAGAGATGCACAGCACCTCAATTACTTAATTGGTAGTTGGTTCGCAAGCCTATACAGCTTGAAGTAGGACATGTATAAAAAATATCATGTGATCAAAATACTCATTTGCCTAATAATTCTGCACACAGTGTACATCTTTGTCTCAGCATCCAGCTTTCCCATATCAGGGCATGGGAAAGCTGGGTGCAGAGGGAAAGAGCCTTTTCCTCCTCAGCACAAAACGTTCTCATCCCATGCTTGTATCTTTGTCCCCCCCGTATAAAGTTCTCCAAATACTATAATGGCCCCCACATAGCCTTCCATATAGTATAAAGGGTCCCACATAACCCTTCATATATTAGAATGCACCTCCATAGTCTTTTATGTATTATAATACATTTCCCATAGTTCTCCATGTATTATAATTCACCCCATAGTACTCCATATATTATACTGCACCCCAAAGTCTTCCATATATTATACTGCACCATAGTCCTCCATATATTATAATGCACCCCCCATAGTACTCCATGTATAAAGTAGCCCTCCAATTATTACAATGAATTTCCCATAGTTCTCCATGTATTATAATGCAACCCCATAGTCAATGTATAAGGTAGCCTCCATATATTATAATGTAGCCTACATAGTCCTATATGTATTATAATGCAGCCCCATAAACCTTCATATTGTATTATTCAGCCCCATACGCATCCATTTATAATGCACCCCTATAGTCCATGCATAAGGTGTCCTTCATGTTTATTATGCAGTCCCATAGACCTCCATGTATAATGCAGCACTCCCAGGCCTTCATGTATAATGCAGCCAGCCTCCCAGGCCTCCATGTATAATGCAGCCAGCCCCTCAGGCCTCCATGTATAATGGAGCCTGCCCCCCCCAGGCCTCCATCCTTAATGCAGCCAGTCCCCTAGGCCTCCATGTATCATACAGCACCCCAAGTCTTTGGCCACCGTGTACTCACTGATGTAGAATATTAAAAAAAAAAAAAAACATGTACTCACCTCTCTTTTCGTTCCACCGCTGCTCTGTGCTCACCTCTCTCCTCTGTTCCCTCGCTGCTCCGTACTGACCTCTCTCCTCGTTCCCCTGCTCCTCCGGTCAGCGTTTTCCCGTCCTGCATGCCTCAGCACAGCAGTTGCACAGGAGTAACGTCACTGCACAGACACAGGGGGAGAATGATGGAGCGGCGCGGGCCACTAAATGCTTTATCATTGCTGTGTGCGATGACGGGGGGAGGGGGCCCCGGTGTCGCCGCTGACACCGGGCAGGGAGACCCGATGTCAACGGCAGCGGGTCATGTAGCAGGACATACTAAAAAGAATGAAGAAAAGGAATAAATAAAAAGGATGAACATAACTCGGTTAAAAATTATAGAGATGACTAATAGGTTTCTTAGACATCTGAGACATGAAATATATGTAAATAGGGAAATGTCCACATATGCCATATAAAGAGGTGTATTTTATATTCCATGAGCTTCTTAAGTGGAGAATGGAATATATGTAGATAATAGTGAAATGTACACATATTCCATATAAACTGGTATATATTTTATTGCCTGAGTTCCTTAGGTGGGGAATGAACATGGAATGTATGTAGATAATAGGGAAATGTATACACATCCCATGTAAATAGGTGTACATTTTATTCCCGAAGCTTCTTAATTGGGGAATGAACATGAAATATATGTAGATTACATTTAAATGAACACATATCCCATGTAAGCAGGTGTATATTTTAGTCCTGGTGTTAGATTGGTGGGGAATGAACATGAAATATATGTCGATTTCATGGGAATGAACACATATCCCGTATACACAAGTGTATATTATATTCCCTGTGTTCGATAGGTGGGAAATAAACATGGAATATATGTAGATTACAGAGCAATAAACATATATCCCATAGAAACATATGAATATATTATTCCCTGTTACATAGGTGGGGAATGAACATGGAATAAATGTAGATTGCAGGAGAATGAGCAGATAATTATCTATATAAACAATTGTATATTTAATTTTCTGAGCTTTTTAGGTAGGGAATGAACATGAAATATATTTTGATTACATAGGAATGAAAACATATCCCATATAAACAGGTGAATATGAAATTCTGTGTGCTTCTTTGGTGGGGAATGAAGGAGGAATATATGTAGATAATAGGAAAATGAACATGTATCCCATATATATTTGATATGTGGGGAATTAACTTGAAGAATGTAAAAAATATTAAACAATTTTTACATTTACATTATATTGTGTACTTACTGATGTCAATTTGTGAAAGGCTGTCTAGATAGGTAGACGGCAAAAAGTAACGATTAGGTTGTAACATAGGAAACAGCAAAAAGAACAAATCAGGGAGCTCTATCCGGTAATCCGACATAAAGGAAAATAAGACACTGGTCCTTAGGCTATGTGTACACGCTGCGTTTTATTGACACTGCGTTTTTGGCCGCTAAAAATGCACAAAAATGCACCCGCGGCAAAAAATGCATGCGTTTTTACCGCGATTTGGTGCGTTTTTGATCTCTGCGTTTTTCCAATGCATTGCATGAGGGACAAACGCAGACAAACGCACGAAAGAATTGACATGTCCATTTTTTTTTTTAAGCTCAAAAACGCAGCTTAAAAAAAAAGTTGTGTGCGAACAGCAAAAACGAAAACTCATTGACTTTGCTGGGGAAGCAAAGTCATGTAGTTTTGAGGCCAAAAACGCACCCGAAAAACGCGCAAAACTGCCACGAAAAACGCACTGTGTGCACATAGCTTTAGACCGCATTCCAAAAAAGAGCAGAGTTGCAAGACAAGACAATACCGGATTAAGTTAGACGAAGGGCACCACCCATTGGGATCTCGCAGTATACATATAACCACATGAAACAAAAAGAAAAAGAGTATACTCAACAGGGATCACCAATGAGTCATTATATAGAAAAATACAAAAAAAACTTTATTGTGATGACATATCAAGACCACACATTTGTCCGGCTCAGAGAGCAATCAAGACACACAACTAATCGACATTAAAAACACTAAAAAACCAATCACTGTTTATATCCCCAAACACGCCGTCCCCCAACAGAATACAAGTGTGGTATATAGGACAAAAATAAGTGCCTTTTATCAATAACTCACATCATTACCCACATATAAAGGTAGTTTTTTGAACTACTAGACAACTCAACTACTCAACAAGTAGATTACTCAGTCATGAGAATTGGTTTCTAACCCTATATTGTTACAGGTGACCATGTGACATTGTGGTCCTTCTATCTAATACACTACTTGAGTCGCCCCCTGTCTCAATATACAGTGATGGTACTCGTACTTATCTATTACTAAGGTACCTATTTTCCCACTCTAATGGGTAGCTGATACCAGGTCTATATACAATAACATGTTACTGAGTAGGCAACGGATACTAGGGGGTTGTGTATGTACGTACCTATTTGGGCTTATTCGCATAAATCTATCATACACATTGTCTAGTAGTTCAAAAAAACTACCTTTATATGTGGGTAATGAAGTGAGTTATTGATAAAAGGCACTTATTTTTGTCCTATATACCACACTTGTATTCTGTTATTCTGTTGGAGGACAGCGTGTTTGGGGATATAAACAGTAATTGGTTTTTTAGCGTTTTTAATGTCAATTTGTTGTGTGTCTTGATTGCTCTTTGAGTCAGACTATTGTGATGATATATCAATAACACACATTTAAGTTTTTTCATATTTTTCTATATAATGACTCATTGGTGATCCCTGTTGAGTATACTCTATTTCTTTTTGTTTCAAGACAAGACAATACCACATGGAAAAGGATCCACATTCTCCAGTAGTAGTGCCATCCTGTTCATATACCCCCCATCCATCCTGCTCATATACTGCCATCCTGTTCATATACCCCATCCTGCTCATATACTCCCATCCTGTTCATATTCCCCCATCCATCCTGTTCATATACCCCTTCCTGTTAATATACCCCACATCCTGCTATATGCCCCCATCGTGCTCATATACCATCCTGGTATATGGCCTGTATCCTATAGCACAGAGAAAAAAAAACAAACATTTATACTCACCTTTTCCTCACTCCCAGCAGCCGATCATCTTCCTCTCTGCAGTGTACAGCACGCGATGTCTTCCTGTCTGTGCCGATCAGCTGACCGGCACAGACAGGAAGACATCGCGTGCTGCAGTGGGACGGCTCCACACACGGGGACGGGTGAGTACACTGATTCACTGCACCCCGCGCTGATGATGACCGCGCGGGGAGCAGTGAATACAGCCGCACATGATCACTCCAGGCTGTAATTGCCAGGGGTGATCATGCGGACCGGCTCTTTACTATGCGCGCGTCTCCGCTCGTCCCCCCGCCCACCTGTTAGCGCCGGCTTCAGCGCTGAGGGATGATGGGCGGGGGATGGGCATGCATATGTAATGAGCGGGTCCACGTGGTCACAGCAGGCTGCTACAGCCTGCTCGTGCCCCCGATGACCCGCTCCCCCGCAGCACCTCATTCCCCGCAGCCACAGTCAGACCATAAGACGCACCCCCAACTTTCCCCCAACATTTGGGGGAAAAAAGTGCGTCTTATGGTCCGAAAAATACGGTAATTCAATACAAAGTGTGGAGAACTACAAACTGTCTGCAACATTGTGTATCATGAAGGCCTCCTGCAAAGAGAGGAACAAAGGCCACACTCCCCCACTACATAGGACAGGGAATGCTAGTTATATTAATGGCTAGAGAGGCCTAATTATATTATGGTCCATAATTAAAGAACAACCCCTAAAAAAAGTTTCATCTGCTACTGGGCAAAAACCATGTGTCCTATTCATTGTTGTAACACGTCAGCAAGTTTTGTTATGCATAAGCCTGCTTTCACATCAGCAATTTTTTGACGGACGTCAAAAAAACGGCAAACGCATGTGAGTGGATCCTTGACAAATGCTTTGCAATTTCAATGCCTTTTCAATGGATTTGCGGTAACATGCGTTTGCATGCGTCATATAATGGATCCGTTGGTTTGCGGATTTTTACTTTGTTTGAAAAACGCTACTTGTAACGTTTTTCAGCTGTGTTCAAATACTGCATGTCACTGGATCCTGACTGTATCGCGGTGGTATGGTGATATAAAGGATCCAGTTTGCTCTACTGAGCATGCCCCGAAAACAGCCAAGCGTGATTACAGAGTCAGTCTTTCTCGCTCCGCACTGCAAGTAAAAGGATCCTATAAAATAACACTTGCGTTTGCATGTGTTCAACACTACATCAACAGGATCCAGTTATATGCGCGCTTTGCGTTTTTTTGACGGTCGTTAAAAAAAGGCTGATGTGAAAACAGCCTAAAGGCCACATCTCACTAAGCAACATCGCTAGCAACATCGCTGCTGAGACTTTTGTGACGCAACAGCGATGTTGCTAGCGATATTGCTGTGTGTGACATCCAGCAACAACCTGGCCCCTGCTGTGAGGTCGCTGGTTGTAGCTGAATGTCCTGGGCATTTTTTAGTTGTTGCTCTCCCGCTGTGAAGCACACATCGCTGTGTGTGACAGCGAGAGAGCAACAGCTGAATGTGCAGGCAGCAGGGAGCCAGCTTCTGCAAACGCTGGTAACCAATATAAATATCGTGTAACCAAGAAGCCCTTTCCTTGATTACCCGATATTTACCTTCGTTACCAGCATCCGCCGCTCTTACGCTGTCAGTGCCGGCTCCCTGCACACATAGCCATACTACACATCAGATAATTAACCCGATGTGTACTCTGGCTAGGAGTGCAGGGAGCCAGCGCTAAGCGGTGTGCGCTGGTAACCAAGGTAAATATCGGGTTGGTTACCCGATATTTACCTTAGTTACCAAGCGCAGCATCGCTTCCACGTGTCGCTGCTGGCTGGGGGTTGGTCACTGGTGAGATCTGCCTGTGTGACAGCTCACCAGCAACCCGTGTAGCGACGCTCCAGCGATCCCTGCCAGGTCAGGTTGCTGGTGGGATCACTGGAGCGTCGCTTAGTGTGACGGTACCTTAACCTTGGCCAAATGAATCAAACACTTGAAAAGCCTTAAATTATTTGGTACAGAACGAGTTTTACACCAACAATTACTTGATCTACATCAAAGTTTTCATACTAAATAGTATATAAAAATATAATGTAATAACAGAATTTCAAAAAGTCAATGTTCCCATATGAGGGCTTGTTTTTTTTGTGGGAAGAGTTGTACTTTTGAAAGAAATCATTAGTTTTACCATACAGTGTACTGGAAAATGGGAAAAAAATTCTAAGTGCGGTGAAATTGCAAAAAAAAGTGCAATTGCACAATTGTTTTTGGGGTCTTATTTTCATAGTGTTCACTATATGGTAAAACTGATGAGTCCATATGTTGCCTCACGTTGGTACAAATTCGTAGATACCAAACATGTACACTTTTACTTTTATCTAAAGGGTTAAAAATAAAAAATCAGACGTTTGTCAAAAAAAAAGAATTGCGCTTTTGGCGCCATTTTCTGAGACTCGTATCATTCTTATTTTTCAGGAACTGGGCCTCAGTGACAACTTATTTTTTGGGTCTTGATCTAACATTTTTATTTATACCATTTTTGTGCTACCTAAAAAGCTCAGGAAATATTATGTACAACTGTTTATATGGAATATGTGGACATTTCCCTATTATTTACATATATTCCATGTTCATTCCCCACCTATCTAACAAAAGGAATATAATATGCATCTGTTTATATGGGATATGTGTATTTTTCCCTATTATCTACATCTATTCCACATTCATTCCCTACCTAACACGGAATAAAATATACACCTGTTCATATGGCATATGTGGACATTTCCCTATTATTTACATATATTCCATGTTCATTCCCCACCTATCTAACACAGGGAATATAATATACACCTGTTTAATTGGTATATGTGTACAATTCCCTATTATCTACACATATTCCATGTCTCTGATGTCTAAGAAACCTATTATTCATCTCTATAATTTTGAACCAACAAGTTATGTTCATTCTTTTTATTTATTAATTTTCTTTATTATTTTTAGTATGTCCTGCAAAACACTATCTTGGGTTGGCGTTTCTCTAATCTGTTCAGGTTTTATTGAACTGAACATGCAGAGGTACTGTAATAGAGAACACAGATGCCTGCATACCTGTATGACATTTCAGGGGTAACCTCCCCCTTCAAGCATGTGCAGTGTATCCTTGGTGTAGCTTATAAAGTACATAGGTGGTTACTTAACATTTAAATATACAAACGATATATGGTTTAAAATATAAAAATGGCCTTTAAAAAAAAAATGCTGCATATAGATCATTAATAAATGTAATTTTTTTGAGAATATTTAGTTGTTTAATAACATAGGCTATAATCATTTATATCGCTTTCTCAAGCTTTATTCTACTGCATAAAAGCCCTCTACAAATAATGGATAATAGAAATAAAACAACTAAAATTGAAGGTGCGTTTTTCATTCAATCCTTTGGATTTTACTGTATCAAGAGTGTAAATACAACAGTTTTTCAGTGAAAAGGTTTCCTTCAAATCTGTTAGTGATTTTTCCCATGAACATCCACAATTAACCATATTGGATTGCAAATTCTATGTCCAGCCTTGCAAGAATGCTGGTCATCTAGCCAAATTTCTTCTTATTGCTATACAAAATTTTATCTCTCTATTTTTTTTTCAAATTATTTTGCTCATATAACTATAGTGCTGAACAACAATTTGGTGAACCTAAATTTAGTTTAGCAAGTCACCTGCTCCAACATAAGGCCTTTTCAGTACATAAATTACATTTCCACTACTACATATTAAAATAGCCCTTAACCATGATTTTATGTCTGCTTGTTGGATGTATCATGTCAACTTTTTCAGTTTGCAGAACAATTTTGACAACCAAAACATGGATATGTGCCTCTTTTTCTTTTTAATATTTGTTTCGATTTGCTGTTAATCTATCGGAAGGTCTGTATTTTGCATGTACTCATGCAGTCACAAATACTAATCAAAGACTTTAAAGGGTTTGTCCTGTATTCAGATATTGATGCATTTCCTTATTCTTTAAATAGGTCAACATAATACCAGATTGTTTCTGGTCTGACCACCATGTTCAGCTGTTTGCAGGTCCCAGTGTAGCCTAAAGTAAAGTAGACAATAGGTCCATACACTGTCTAATGGAAATTATTGAGTACAGAAATGCCCACTCAAGTGTTTTGAGTGTGGGTGCACCAAAGAGCAAATTTGCACAGGGCACTATTCCTTCTAAGACAAACCCCAGGATTGGAGACAACTTTATTCTTGAACAAATTCACAAAAACATTTGCTGAAATGCAGCCGCAAACTTGCAAGGAGCATCCACCAGATTTCACAGTTGCCTAGAGACCTTGAGTATTACATCCCTCTCCAACCTTTGCAAAACATTTGGCTATAACAAAAGACAGCTTATCAACATTTTAATTCATCAACCCAAAGTATTTGCTGCCATATTGCCAACACCTCAGTCCTTGTGTTTTTGTGTATAGTTGAATCACTTGGCCTTATTTCCATGATGAAGAAATGGTTTTTGCAATTTTTCAATGTAGACCACTTCTGGGCAGGCTTCTATGAACAGTAGATGCTTGAACAGTGGAATTGATGCTGTTTTGAAGGCAAAGAGAGGTCACACCAAACATGATTTAATTTCTCTTTTAATCATGGACATTTAATTTTGTTAAAAACAAAATAAAATAACATTCTAGTTTTTAAAAATTCTTCCTTTGCTAAATTCTTCCTACACCTGACTAAACCTTTTGCGAAAAGTACAGTACATGCACGATACACACTACATCGCTGACTGATCATACTACTGCACTCGCAATCCCCCCAATGTTCCAATATTTAACAAACTATTTTGGTAAATCTAGATTGGAAATTATTAATCATGGATAGGAACATTCAAACTCAGAAGTGATCTGCACTGATATAAGGACATAACCCCTTCAATCTGATGTAGTGATCAGCAAAAAGTACATTTGAATGAAGCCAAAGTTTTAGGCTATGTTCACACAGGGCTTTTTTGGCAAGTTTTCTTCCTGACCAAAACCTGCTCTTGTGGCAGGAAATCTCCTTTGAGTCATCTGCATTTTTGGTGTGTTTTTGATGCATTTTTTAGGCTATGCGCACACGTTGCGTTTTTTTCAGCGTGGCAGAGGGGAGAATTGTAAACAATGCTTTTTGAGAAAAATGCAACGAAAACGCGTTTTTCATGCGTTTTTTTAGGTGCGTTTTTTAAGACTTGTCAGTGTTAATAAAGTTGGTTGAACACAGACCTTTGGAAAAAAAAACCTGTGATGTCATTTCCTTCTTCTCCACATCCTCCATTGTGGAAACAGAGTGATCTTGGCTGTAATAAAAAATGCCACAACCCACAGGACAGATAAGTCTACGCAGGGCCCAACGAAGTCTGCTGCTTATTCTACTGTTATTACTTTGTCGTCGTAGACGCCAGGTAATTTTTTGCCCAAAATTGTATAACGTTTCTGTTTTCTTTGTTGTTCTCTATTAACCAATACAATATGTTGTAGGCAATGACCAAAAGGATGTGGGTGCATCCTCTTGTTATGGCACGTGAGGAGAAAGGTCATTTCACCTTACTGTACAGCGATTTAAGGCGGTGAGCAAAACCTAGTCTTTATTTTGCTACATATGTATATCTTTATGTAATACCATATTTCTATATGGGTCTCTATAGGTTATTTTCCTTCTTTTGTTGACATATACAATCTGGATCTAAAGCCCTGTGCGCACTAACCGTTTTTTGCAGCGGATTTCCTGCGATTTTGCTGCATGTTTCGCTGCATGTTATGTTCATAACATCTCTGCAGTGATTCATCAGGAAAACCTATGGGGAAAAAAAATGCTGTGCGCCCTATGCGGAATTTGACAGCTGCATGTTTTGCAGCAGGATTCCCGCTGCAAAAACAATTGCATGTCACTTCTGTTCCGCACGTCGCTGCAGGATTTCACTCCATTGACTGCAATGTAATCGTGAAATCCCGCAGGGAATAACGCAGGCAGCAAATTCTGTGCGGTTCATTGCATTTTCATGCGTTATTCACTACGGTATTTCGCGGTTTACCTGCGGTAATGTACATTGCTGCCCTGCGATTTGCAGGGAAGTGATGTTATTATGACAGGAAGAGGAAGCGGAGCAGGGAGTAAACACACACACACATCACAGATCCAGGCATAGAACACACACACATCACTCACACACAGACATATAGAATACACATACAAATCAAACGGACAAATTTAATAAAAAAAACCGGGGGGTCCACCTTTTTTTTACCGTCCAGCCAGGTAAACACACAGTGGCGGCCCGGTATTCTCAGGTTGGGGAGGGCGGGGGGCAGGGTTAATGCCCCCCCTCCTCCTGCAGCCGAGAATATCAGCCGCAGCTGCCCCGGGACTGTCGCATCCATTATGCAGCAGTACCGGAGTGTCCCAGACTCTTCCTGTTGCCCATGATGCAGTGGCAAGCAGGGTAATATAAGTAGTTAATGGCGGCGCATCACCGACACCAAGTCCAGGCTTGATCATGGCAGCGTCTACGTGACAGCTGACATGATCAACCCATAAGTAAAGTGAACACACACACACACACACACACACACACACACACACACACACCGAAAAATACTTTATTTCATATAACACACACCGAAAAATACTTTATTTTATATAACACACAAACAAGTGTTTGTTTGATCTCTGTAATCTCTGCTTCTGGTTGTTACTGCCCAGGTTTTTTTTCTAATTAATTTTTTTTTTTTTTAAAGCTATCCAGACAAATTCATTTCTTTTTGTCGGCTACCCATGCACGCTTTTGATCATCTACTATCAATGGTCAAAAGAGAGCTAACGTATAAGGACAGTGTGATGCGACAGTCTATCTCTGCTGAGGAAAGGCTGCTCAACACCTTGCGGTAAGTTGTAATGTACTATATACAAAACACTGTTTTTTGTTGATTGTGTGTCTGCTACAGGAATCTGCACCCTTGCATGTTTATTCTCGACATTTTGGCCACACTCATGTGACACAGGGAATGACGTAGACTAGGTTTTGATTGTAAAAATGTTAACGTCGCACTTAAATTAATTTCACAAAAAACCTGGCTCCATTAAAGTTAATATAGCTGTTACACAATGCAGCTTGAACTTGAGGAGAATGCGCAGCCACCACCTCTGTATGTAATGTTTTCTTGTCACAACACAGCCAGTAATAAAAGACACAAAGAAATACACACAAAGAGATAGAAAGAGAGAGGGAGACATCAAAATAGTGGGAGTGAAAACAAAAGAAATGTCACGTTCAACACCGTGTAGTGAACCTACTTGACATGTCTAAACGAAATGGGTGAATTCAATTGCAATGTATGTAATTTTTGTAAAATGTCAAAAACTGGTTTTCATTTCATTTTCTTTTCTTTTCCAGATTTCTGGCCACTGGAGAGAGTTTTGCATTCCTGCATCTTCAATTTCGGGTTGGTAAATCTACCATTTCCAAAATTGTGAGGTGCACATGCAACGTGATCTGGCAGAAGTTGCAGCCCATAGTGATGCCTTCCCTAATCAAGGAAACTTGGCTACAGGTTGAGGCAGGCTTTCAGACTGTGGCCAACTTCCCCAACTGCATAGGTGCCGTTGATGGCAAACATGTTAGGGTTCAGAATTTTTTAATTACAAAAAATATTTTTCTGTGGTGCTCATGGCGGTGGCTGAAGCCCATTACAACTTTGTGGCCATTGATGTTGGTGCTTATGGCAGTACGGGAGATTCTCGGGTGTTGAGAACATCACAGATTGGACTGCAGATTCTTCAAGATTGCGGAACACTCCCAGCCCCTCAACCTTTGCCGGGCTCCACAGATGCAGTCCCCTTTGTGATGGTATCGGATGAGGCCTTCCCTTTACTAACAAACCTGCTGCGCCCATACCCACGGAGAGGACTGGATGACCGGCGGAGGATTTTTAACTATCGGCTGAGTCGTGCATGTAGATATGTGGAATGCACCTTTGGAATCATGAGTAGTCAGTGGAGGATCTTTCACACAGCCATCCAGTTAAAACCAAGCACGGTTGATGCTGTCATAAAAGCGTGCTGTGCTCTCCATAATTTTGGTCGTCAGTACACCACTGATGTACTTGAAGCACAGGCACAAAGCTTTATGCCAGCATTAACCGTTTCTGGTCGGCCAAGTAACTCTGGTGTCTCTGTGTGACATACCTTCACTGACTACTTTGAGTCCTGAAGGTGCCGTGCACTGGCAATACTCCAGTGTCGGTGTTGTGCAGCCTGATCAGCAGAGAAGACAGGAACCCGCTTGAAAGACAAGATGTTACAAGTTTTTTGCACCAGTCATTAGCATGGTACACTTTGGCCGGCAACCTTTGTGCCAACAGTCTGACATGTTTGTGTTTTTTGAATTAAAAATGTGTTGTTTTTAAAGAATTTTTTTATATGTAAAAACTTGAATGTTTTAAAAACCTTGAAGTTAAATAACACACACACAGCAAATATAGTGTATAACAATATATTTATTACTTTTTATTACTAAACAAATATAACTTTTTTATCTAATGAAATGATTAATTTAAAGATGAAAACAAATCTTGAGAGAAGTACCCGCCCATGGCTTCTGAGCCTTGGGATGGCCCTGACATCTGGTGGGCACTATGGTCAACTGTTGCTTGGCTGACATCCTGCCTCACTTGTGGTGGGACAGAGAGGGTCTACACTTATTGGCGGCACCACCAATTCTTCAGAGGCATGGCTAGCCTGTTCAGACGACTGGTCTTCATTGTCGATGGTGCTCTCAAACCCAGGCTCCTCTGGCTGACCAATATTTCCTTCTGTCCTGTGAATACATAACAAAATGGATGTAATCATGAATTTACCAACTTGCTTATTTTTTTATTTTTTTTTTTAAACTTACTGACGTAACACTTTTCCGCTGCACAGAAACTGCAACTCCTCCTGGTATGCAATATGTTTTTTGGAAGGTGAAGCACCACTTTTGTTACATTCGGAGAGACACTTGAAGAACCGGTCCTTCACCGATCTCCATCTTTTGCGGATGTCACTTTCTTTAAAAAAAAAAAAAAAAAAAAAAAAAAAAATATATAAATACATACAACACATTTGTTAAAAATATTAGTTTCCCATGGTAGGAAGCATCATTGCACATTACCAATGTTATTCTGAAGATTGGCATCGGCCTCATGCCAACGTGGGTAAAGCTCCCGGCAGACCGTAATCCAGCTAGTTTCCCTCAGCTGCTTCTTGCTGTAGTCTGGTGAAGCCATATCCCATAAGCAAGGCATAGACTCCACCTAATAAACAGAAAATAGTGACTAACATGAAATCATAACATCCATGTGCTTGAAAATAAAAAAAAAAAGAAGGGTAAACTATTATAAAAAGGATGGATAAATAGAAAAGCATAAAAGGATGGATGGATAACCAGAAAGAAAAGCATAGAAGGATGGATGGATAACCAGAAAGAAAAGAATAGCATAGAAGGATTGATAAATAGAGAACTGGAAATAAAAGATAGATAAGAACTCAAAGAGGCAATAACAAAACGTGGATCCCACAGGTTGTTATCCAATTTCTTGTGAGCGCAGGGATACCCCACATGTGGCCAAAAACCTCTGTTTGGATAAATGGGAGGGCTTGGAATGGAAGGAGCACCATTTGAATTTTGGAAAAGTTGAAATAAACTTCGCGCACCATGTCACATTAGCAGGGCCTCTTGGGTACCTATACATCAGAAAACCCCCACAAGTGACCCCATTTTGGAATCTGCACCCCTCAAGGATTTTATTCAGGAGTATATTAAGCATTTTGAATCCACAGCTACTTCACCCAAAATGTTGCTGTAGCAACAATATTCTCACTGTTGGGCTATGTGGCCATGATCCAGCAACACGGCGTCTAGTACCCAGTGTCAGCCTTCCTGCAAAGATGTGAGTGTTGTCCACGGGAGAACGCAGCTGCCCATGCCCACGATTTGGGATCAGGCTGCTGTGGACTTTAGCTCTATTCTACCTGCAGAGAGCACTCTCGTCTCCACAGCATAAATTGACATGCAGAGGCTCAGGAAGCCACGCCACCGGTCAGTTTATGCTGTGGAGAAAAGAAGCACAGTGGGCATGGGATCTCCAAAAATCCTTCCACTGTGCTTCTACTGCACAATGCAGCGTTATGGACGCAGGGAAAACACTCAGCGCCCAAACCACTGCAAAACCCAATTGTGGGCACACAGCCAAAAAAATGTCAATGGATGAATGGATGTCAAATATATATATATATATATATATATATATATATAAATATATATATATAACGTCCCACCCCCCTGCATATTCTAAGCTGGCACCTTTAGTACCTTTCATGTGGCACTAAAGGGTGCCTAGCCTAGTATTTATCCCAAAAAAAAAAAAACACCAATGAAAAAAATGGCGTGGGGTCCCCCCTATTTTTGATAGGCAGCTAGGGTAAAGCAGACAGCTGTAGCCTGCAAACCACAGCAGGCAGCTTCATCTTGTCTGGTGATCAATTTGGAGGGCTCCCCAGGCTTTTTTTTATTATTTATAAATAAAAAAATAACGTGGGGTCCCCCCAAATTAGATCACCAGCCAAGGTGAAGCTGACAACTGGGGTTTGTTATTCTCAAGGTGGGAAGAGCCATGGTTATTGGACTCTTCCAAACCTAAAAATAGCAGGCCGCAGCCACCCCAGAAGCGGCGCATCCATTAGATGCGCCAATCCTGGCGCTTCGCCCCAACTCATCCCGTTGCCCTGGTGCAATGGCAAACGGGGTAATAAATGGGGTTGATACCAGATGTGTAATGTCACCTGGCATCAAGCCCAGTAATTAGTGATGTCACGGCGTCTATTTGATACCAGACATAACTGACAGTAAACAAAAGCAAAAAAAAATGACAACAAAAATTTTTTTATTAGAAAAAACACTCCCCAAATCATTCCCTCGTTCACCAATTTAAATCAAAAAATTTGAAAAAAAAAAAGGGTCCGCAGAAATCTATTTGGACGTCTCACGTCGGCTCTGGACCTTCTAGAATATGGGGGCACGTTCAGGGAACGTATCCCCCATTTTCTAGTAGGGCAGACCCTCCATTTGAGGAGAGTGGGTCCAAAAAACTGCATCCCCATTTTTTACCGGCGCTGCCATTGATCATCCGTATACGGTGTATACTGGAGATCGGGGGAGCGGGGACCGTGAATCATAATCTCCAGGGTCTCAGCTACCCCCGGTAGCTGAAATTCCGGGCATTTTCTGAATCTTGGGGGTGCTCTACCATTTTTTCCGACCGCCGTAAAAAAGCGGCGGATCGGAAAAAGTACCATTACCGCCGTTCAAAGGCGGATCGGCGGTAGGTAAGGGGAAAAAAAAAATAAAACCCACTATACTCACCAGACTAATGAGCTTAGGGACATCGATCTTCCGTCTGTTGTACCACGCCATGGCCCAGAGAAGATTCCTCAAGAATGGCGATTCCTCGGGAGTCGGGACAACAGCAAACCGGCTTTCCAGGACTTTACCTGGAAGTGAGGTCAAGAGGTTTCCTGTTGACCTCACTTCCTGGCAAACGCCTGCGTTCTGGCATGCCGACAAAGCCCGCGGACCGCAACAAAAAAAGCAGCTCACTGCGTTGTAGCTGCGTTCTGACCCGCATCATTAATTTCAATGGGGGAGAGAACGCAGCCACAACGCACAAAAGAAGTGACATGCTGCTTTTCTTTCCGCACCGATTTTTGGCATCCGAAACGCAGCGTGTGCACTGATTTTTCGGCTTTCTCATACCCTTTGCTGGGAAAGCGGAACGCATGCAATTTGCCACTGAAACGCTGCGGTTCTAAATGCGTTTCCGCGGTAAAAAACGCAACGTGTGCACACAGCCGTAGTGCCGTTTTTGCCCAGATTTGGTGCGGATTTGTTGCTTTTTTTTTTCTACAAAATGGGTTGTATCAAAGAAAAAACGCAGCAAATCTGGAGGAGAGAATTGACATGCTCATTCTTTAAAAACCTGACCAAAAACGAAGGTATTTGACAAAAGTCAGGGAAAAAACCTGATGTGTTTGTGTGTGCATGAGATTTCATAAATCGCAGACTTTGCTGAGACTGTGAAAAGCAGCTTTTTATTAGCATGGATTTGCATAAAACCAAGGCAAATCTGTAGCTAAAAAACACAGCAAAAACTTACCAAAAAAGCCCTGTGTGAACATAGTCTAATAGTTTATAATATTGCACACCTTTCTTGTGTTTGCGAGAGAAGCTGCTTTGGAGGTAGTGTGCCCCCTTACTTTGGGCTGCTGACAGGTTGCATCAATGGCATCTCTGTCTCTGCATGGACAGAGTCCTCCTGAACCTCTTTTCCACAACTGGTATGCTCATCCAAGGACCTGTATCTATATACAAAACACAAAAAACACAAAGCAAAAAGGAACCGAAAAACAAAAACTGAACAACTGGTTTAATAAAAACCTAATGAATAATGTCTTATGGTTAACCAAGACCAAATTTTGGCATTAAGTATTCTGCACATTTAATACAGTGTTAAATTAATTTGGCTGGATAAAAAGAACAACAAAAAAAACCTTCAGGTCTCATGGACAAAAAGTATCAGTCCTACAGTGGTGCATTAGTGTACAACTATATATAAATTTATGTACGAGCTATACTTACTTACATTTCTGCCATATGAATTTTTTTTTTTACTAGGTTTTTATTGAATAACAGTTTGCAATAATGTAACAATAAAGGTTAAGTTCCTATCAATGTTTTGATGCATCTTACAGTTGCAGCAAAGTGTATGGCATTTATAGAAATTTCATGCCCACAGTGTTTGTTTTTTTAAATTCCATGTCAACTAACCAACAAAAAGTATTTTGAAATCTGCAACATGCCATTTTCTCTTGCCAGTACGCAGCGTTCGTGTGTGGATTTTACCCAAAGAATTGCATCAGAGACAGAAAGTCCACAGGTAAAATAATGCTTGTAATCCGCATGTTTATCAAGTGTTCTCAACGCAAAATGCCAGGAAGTATCCAAAACAAAGCAGCTTTATTTGAAGCACGACATAAACATAGCAAGAAGAAAAACTGAAGTGTCAAAAAACGGAATAAAAAGGCGTATACTCAATCGCAAAGGAAAAAAAAAAATTCAGGCACAGTCATTTTTGCCTGTTCTGTTACCCACCTTTTTCTCTGCAATGAGATCCACTGGGAGATACTGTAGCTACGGCCTCCAGATCTGCCAGGAACAGATGCTGGAGGCAGAGCCTAGTAGGCTGGCCATTTTACATGGACAGTCACTGCAGTAAATTATTTAAATAATCAGATATGATATGTCGCTGATGGGTAACAAAATGAGCTGCTTCCCTTTGTCTAGTCACTTATTGTAGTCAATATCCGTGGTACCTAAGGGGTTAAACTGACAATCTACATGACTAGAGATTACGCCAAACCAGGCCGTATTAGCTCTTTGGAGCGCCTTCTGTCACTTATTGGATTCTCTTTGACACGTTTACCTGGAACCTCACCATGGCCACCAGGTTTGCTATCTACAAAAGCCAAAGGCAGGGTAGAATAAACTGGTGATATATCTACAGTATCATTAACTCCTTAAAAAGTACATTCTTGTCTTAGGTTGATAAAGGCTATATGAAATGCTTGCATGCTTCACACATGCCAAATGCTGTTACATACCGTGTTTCCCCAAATATAAGCCCTAGCAGGAGCTTTCAGCGAGGCTTAAATATAAGACCCACTCCAAAAATAAGCCCTAGTCGTGGTTCAATAATGGTCTATGCAACTAAAAAAAAAAAAATAAAGAATACTGGAGGACACTTCATTAAAGAAAGCAGACACCCCCAAAAGAGAGAAGAAAGAAGAAAAGACCTCACCAGTCACAAACAGGAATTAGTGGAATGCATCAAGGACCTGCGGCGGAATGCACACCCTCACACGTCAGATTACACAAACACACACACACACACCAAATATAGTGATATCAATTGCTTCTGGCCGGCAAAAGGACCTGGGAGACTGCACTGGAGAGCCAGGAACTGCGGGTGGAACGCATTAAGGACCCAGCGGTAGAACACATCATAGAGACAAGAGAGCAGAGAGTCCCCTGCTGACTGGAAGCAAGTGGTATCACCGGATGAGGTGAGTGTGTGCACATGCGATTTCACATCTGTGTGAGTGTGTGTATGAGTGAGTGCGTGTGTGTGATGGTTAGAAGGAGGGGAGGACGGCATGCAGCATACCTGCTGGGAGCACCCGCCGAGGATCGCAGGAGGACCTGGGTGCCTCACAGATGCCCGGGGTCTGGTAGGCATGACAATCCTGGGAAGGGGGGTGGGCGGGATCTACATTTTTTTTTTTTTGTAAACTTTCCCCCAACCATGTTTGCCTGAGAATAACCCCTACCCCAAAAATAAAGCCTAGCACTTTTTTTGCGGGGGGAAAAAAATAAATAAATAATAAGACAGTGTCTTATTTCTGGGGAAACAACATAGCTGGCATTTAAATGCGGCTATCAATCTCTGGCACAGTCATCTAAATAATTCCATGGCACTGTTTAAAATTACAACAACTATGTAAATGGCACGTTCAACACTAAAACCAAAGAAAATTGAAAAGCCCACATTGCCATTCTTTGGTTGCTGCACTTCCAAATAAGATCTCTCAAACTATGAATTAACACATGTGGAATGAAATACTTAAAAATTGTAAAACAACTGAAAATAGGTCTTATATTCTAGGTTTTTCAAAGTAGACACCTTTTGCTTTGATTACTGCTTTGCACACTCTTGGCATTCTCTTGAGCTTCAAGGAGGTAGTCACCGGAAATGTTCTTCACTTCACAGGTGTGCCCTGTCAGGTTTAATAAGTGGGATTTCTTGCCTTATAAATGGGGTTGGGACCATCAGTGGTGTTGTGCAGAAGTCTGGTGGATACACAGCTGATAGTCCTACTGAATAGACTGTTAGAATTTGTATTATGGCAAGAAAAAAGAAGCTCAGTAAAGAAAAACGAGTGGCGATCATTACTTTAAGAAATGAAGGTCAGTCAGTCCGAAAAATTGAGAAAACTTTGAAAGTGTCCCCAAGCACAGTGGCAAAAACTAATCAAACGCTACAAAGAAACTGGCTCACATGAGGTATGCCCTAGGAAAGGAAGACCAGGACCTCTGCTGCAGAGGATAAGTTTATCCGAGTCACCAGCCTCAAAAATCGCAGGTTGACAGCACCTCAGATTAGAGACCAGGTCAATGCCACACAGAGTTCTAGCAGCAGACACATCTCTAGAACAACTGTTAGGTTGGAAACACACTTATGCGTGTAATATCGACCCGAGTAGCAAGAAAAAAGGATGGCCGATTTTAGTTCAATAGTCATCAGTGTGCTGTCAGTGTGCAATCAGTTTTTACCCTCAGGAGCGGCTACTCATGTAATGTTATGTACAGAAGAATTTACATTGTTCTTTGCTACATGCGTGAAATCTATTGTAAAAAACGCATGTCACTAGGATGGTCCGTATGCACCCATAGACTTGCATTGGAGAGACTCGTGCGAGAAACTCTCCAAATCACAGCATGCTGTGATTTTTTTCTCAGTCCAATTTGGAGAAAAAAAAAAAATGAAAAAAAAATAATCGCAGATGAGAGCTGAATCATTGAATAACATGTGTCCGAGTGCAATGCGAGAATTTCTCGCACTGCACTACTGCTAGAAAATTGCAAGTGAGAAGCCGGCCTTAAGAGGAGACTTTGTGCAACAGGCCTTCATGGTAAAATAGCTGCTAGGAAACCACTGCTAAGGACAGGCAACAAGCAGAAGAGACTTGTTTGGGCTAAAGAACAGAAGGAATGGACATTAGACCAGTGGAAATCTGTGCTTTGGTCTGATGAGTCCAAATGAGATCTTTCGATCCAACCACTGTGTCTTTCTGCGATGCAGAAAAGGTGAACGGATGAACTCTTGCCTGGTTCCCACTGTGAAGCATGGAGGAGGAGGTGTGATGGCGTGGGGGTGCTTTGCTGGTGACACTGTTGGGGATTTATTCAAAATTGAAGGCATACTGAACTAGCATGGCTACCACAGCATCTTGCAGCAGCATGCTATTCCATCCGGTTTGCGTTTAGTTGGACTATAATTTATTTTTCAACAAGACAATGACCCCAAACACACCTCCAGGCTGTGTAAGGGCTATCTGACTAAGAAGGAGAGTGATGGGGTGCTACAACAAATGACTTTGCCTCCACAGTCACCAGACCTGAACCTACTCAAGATTATTTGGGGTGAGCTACACCGCAGAGTGAAGGCAAAAGGGCCAACAAGTGCTTAGCATCTCTGAAAATTCCTTCAAGACTGTTGGAAGACCATTTCCGGTGACTACCTCTTGAAGCTCATCAAGAGAATGCCAAGAGTGTGCAAAGCAGTAATCAAAGCAAAAGTTGGCTACTTTGAAGAATCTAGAATATAAGACATATTTTCAGTTGTTTCACACTTTTTTGTTAAGTATTTCATTCTACATGTGTTAATTCATAGTTTTGATGCCTTTAATGTGAATCTACAATTTTCAGAGTCATGAAAATAAAGAAAACTCTTTGAATGAGAAGGTGTGTTTAAACTTTTGGTCTGTACAATATATGTGTATATATATATACACATATATATACACATATACATACATACATACACATATACATACATACACATATACATACATACACATATACATACATATACATACATACACATACATAAATACACATACATACACATATACATACATACACACATACATACATACACACATACATACATACATACACACATACATACCACACATATACATACATACACACACATATATATATATATATTTCTGATGTAGAGCTATGTGTATATAAATGGGCATATGATCACAACATGGTATATGATCTATAGACATGTATCGCCTTTATTATTTTCTGGCTGATGTGTTACAATTAACTATTTCTGCACCTTGTGTACCTGTTTTTTGAACTACACCATATTATTGGTCTATTTTAAGTCCTTGAGCAATATATATTTATCTTGTGGAGTTCATGGTTATGGTTCATGTATGTCCCCCGACGAAGCATACCTTAACGCGAAACACGTGTTAGGATGCCGGTCCGCTCGTGGTTACCCCAGTGGTGCAGTGATTTGAGTAGTGAATTGAGTAGGTGAGTTGTGCTGCTTGTACTATATGAAGGTTGTGGGTATTCCACATGTGGATTCCTCCTCACTGTTTTGTGATGCAGCTCTGCCTTTGGTTTGATAATCACCTCTAACAATTCCTTCAAGATCACGGCTGAGGAATTTTTCCCTTTCTACTCTCCGGGACACGTGGGGTTCTTTCCCCTTCAGCACCGCTCCCTCTGGTCCATATGTATACTATGTATTTTTGTACCCAACAGCACCTTAATAAAATATTTAATACCTTTCCAACCTTGCTTGTATGGGCTTTTTATTAAGCAAATCTAAAGACTCTGTCCACCTCTGTTCTCCTCACATATGAGTTGTTGCTAGTAATTTTGATTTTGTGATTTTCCGTGTTCCTGTATGTCTCAAATATTATATATACAGTATATTTAAGAAAAAAAAAAAGTGCTCTCAAACAAATCCTTATAGAGCAGTCGATTAAAAAAAAAGTGGCTGTGTATGCATCTTCACCGAAACAAGATATTATTTACTTTCATACTTTTATGTCGCATGTAGTGATGGGTGTACCCGAAATGTAAAAGTCCGGATCCGCAAGGATACAAAAGTTCAAAAGGCCCGGAGGAGTTCTCAGGGAATTCCGGGTAATGATCCGGGCCCCACAACTCAGGTAATTAAAAAAATAAAAGGAAAATCAAAAGGGAAAAAAAAAAAAAACCAAACGAAAAAAAAGAGGGAAAACAGACACGTTATACTTATCGAGTCTCTCGTGCGGCTGTACACTGCTTCCGGGGCCACTAATTATCCTTTGTATATATGCACTGCTTCCCAATCCACTGGTAGTCCCCGCATCTCTGATTTGCAGAAGTCTGACAGTGTCCCCACCGTGGGTGACAGAGTGTCCGACTGCTTTCAATCAGAGGCATTGTGTGTGTGTGTAAAAATAAAGACAACAGAAAGTGGACGAGGAAAACGGGTTGTAAATCCGCGCCAAGGACTCAGAGGATTCAATGGAGATTATATGCGTCTTTTATTGGCATGCACATGTCAACGCGTTTCAGGAGTCACAGCTCCCTTCGTCAGGACAGCAAGCACGGAACATCAAATCTCAAGAGAATTTAAATAAATTTAAAAAAACAGGGCACGCCCACCCAATTTTGATACCCAGCCATGATAAAGTGGACAGCTGGCGGATGGTGTTCTCAGGGTGGGGAGACATATGCATATTCGGGCCCCCCACACTAACAATAGCAGCCTGCAACCCCACAAGATTGTCGTATCCATTAGATGCAACAATCCCGGTACTTTAGACTACTCTTCCCAATTTCCCAATTACCATGGTGCAGTGGCATTTGGGGTAATAAGGTCTTAACAGCTCACAGCTGCCACTAAGCACTAGATTAGTAATGGGAGAAGTCTGAGAGCCCCAACCCCAAGTAATGTGAGCGGCCCAGGAGAACAGCCACATGGGAGTCTCTGTATGTATAATGCACTTGCTCCAATACCTCTATCCCTTCTACCACCTTTTTAAAGCGCCGGATTCTGGTCCCCATAAACTTATTTGGGGACCAGCGACTTTCAGATATCCGGGATCAATTCTGGGCCCAAACCGGGTTTTGTTTTTTTTGACCCAGCTGGACCAACCGATCCCGGGTATCTGCGAGTGCACCCATCACTAATCACATGCTATGTAGGGGGGTATAGAGCAGGTTCTATATGAATTCAAGCCAATTTGTGCACAGATGACAATGTTAAACAATTTGTACACTGCAGAGATCGCAGCAGTGTAACCTCTAAGGCTATGTGCCACAATCTGTAATAGCAGGGTTTAGAGTCTTTTTGCTGCATCCAAAACAATTCATTGTAGTGTGCAGGGTGGGCCATTTATATGGACACACCTCAATAAAATGGGAATGGTTGGTGATAATGTTTGTGGCTCATTAGTATATGGGAGGGGGGAAACTTTTCAAGATGGGTGGTGACCATGGCAGCCATTTTGGATCAAACTTTTTTCCAATGGGAACAGGGTCATGTAACACAAACTTATTGAGAATTTCACAAGAAAAACAAAAAATAGTGTGCTTGGTTTTAACATAACTTTTTTTCGTACATTACTTACAATTTTATGACCACTTATAAAACGTGTTTAAAGTGCTATCACGCCCATTGTGTTGGATTGTCAATGAAACCCTTTTCTCCCCCCTCTTGACACACGGATAGCAACACCGCAGAAGAAATGCTAGCGCAGGCTTCCAGTATCTGTTGTTTCAGATGCTGCACGTTTTGTATCTTCACAGCATAGACAATTGCCTTCAAATGACCCCCAAAGATAAGTGTAAAGAGGTCAGATCGGGAGACCTTGGTGGCCATTCAACTGGCCTATGATGACCAATCCACTTTCCAGAACACTGTTCGATGGTGTGATGGTGTACCACCAAATTTATGGGTGTCAGGTCCAAGCATTCCTACATGACCAGTGTCCTGGAAAGTGGATGGATCATTGTGGGCCAGTTGAATAGCCACCAAGGTCTCCCGATTTTGACCTCAGACTTTTATCTTTGGGGTCATCTGAAGGCAATTGTCTATGCTGTGAAGATACAAAACGTGCAGCATCTGAAACAACGAATACTGGAAGCTTGTGCTAGCATTTCTTCTGCAGTGTTGCTATCAGTATGTCAAGAGTGGGAGAAGAGGGTTACATTGACAATCCAACACAATGGGCAGTACTTTGAACACATTTTATAAGTTGTCATAATATTGTAAATAAAGTTACGTTAAATCATACACACCATTGTTTTTCTTGTGAAATTCTCAATAAGTTTGATGTGTTACATGACTCTTCCCATTTAAAAAAATAAAGTTGGATCCAAAATGGTCGACTTCAAAATGGCCACTATTGTCACCACCCATCTTGAAAAGTTTCCCCCCTCCCATATACGAATGATCCACATACAGGAAATTGATATCACCAACCATTCAAATTTTATTTAGGTGTATCCAAATAAATGGCCCACCCTGTATTTATAGAAAACCTATGCAAATTGTCTTTACTCTGCAGCGTAAACTGCGTCTTTCCAAGCAGCAGCATATAAATTTATGCTTGAGGAGATGCAAGTGTTCTCCGCAGGGAAAATAGAGAGGAAAATCTGAAGTGGCCCAAACTCTGATCATGGGCAAGTGCATCTGCAGTCTCCTGTGGAGAACACAGGCATCTCCGCAGGAGGAGACAGGCTGCGTCCACCCTTAGATTAATTGTGTGAGTTTCCAGCCCCTGTTTCCCCATGTTTGTCACCTTGCTATTTTCTGTCAAAAGGAACTGTGTTCAAAGTGTCTTGAACTGGCCATACAAATGTGATACTTGTCTGTTGGACACCTGCTCATTTGGAGAGAACTGCCATTAAAGAAGTACAACTTCGGAATTCCAGCTTTCTAAATAGAGATTTTTAAAAAAAAACAAAAAACAATAGCTTGCCATCTTTAAGGGGTTAAAGAGCATGTCTACTAAACCTTTATGTTTGAATAATGAAATATGATGGGATTTTCTTACTTACCTGACATCTACAGTTATGAAAGATTCTTCTTGACACCTCCAATCTCACTTCTTCAAGCATAGCAAGGGATATAGAGCATCCTAAAAGCCTAAGGCTATGTGCGCACGTTGCTTAATTTCATGCATTTACGCTGTGTTTTGCACTGCAACGTAAACGCATGAGTACTGCGTCCCCAGCACAATCTATGAAGATTAAGCATAATGCATCTGCACGTTGCGTTTGAGAGGACAGCGATTTGCATGTTGAAATTTTGATCCAAATCGCTGTGCTCAAAACTGCAGCATGTCACTTCTTTCGTGCGCTTTGGATGCTGCTCCCACTCTGTCTATGGGAGAGACAGCATCCATAGCACATGAAATTGGCATCTATTCTGCAGACACACTGCATCCATTATGCAGTGTTTCTGCAGCGATTTGAAGCGCACATGCACTGCCAAATCACTGCAGGTTTTTCAGCATGGACACTACGCAACGTGCGCACATAGCCTAAAGGTAACAGGTTGTCCACGCCTGCTTTGCCCGTTCCCTCACAGAGAATTAGGTTTGGACCAAACATGGACTGGTAGCCATAGAAATCTTACCTTTCTATTTCAGCAGAAGAGAATGGCGATGGGCACCTTTCAAAAGGCCGAACTGACTTTATTGCAAAAATTTAAAAGAAAAAAAAAAGAAAAAACTTTGGAAGATTCACTAGGTTGTTCCTCAGCATGTATTAGAAGGGGAGCATTGTAAGGCTCTGTCCATACATCTGCGGATATTACTGGATCTACTTCATTTTCATCTGTTAGGTGGTATAGATGTAGGGCAAGAATCTGAAAGTTTCTCTTTCTGTAATGTATTACTATTAACCAAAAGTAACCAACTTGCTTTCATAAATTTGTGATGTAACTTTAATATGGTCAGAATTTCATCAAATACTTATGTCATAGCCCTAATTATAACTGGAATACCCCTCTCACGTTTGGGCAATTACTTTTTTCATGCTTCTACTGCATTATGACTCAAGTTCCTTCATGTTTAATATTAGCACTGGGCAGGATCGGAAATATCACTGGGACTGGCTCAGATAATTTCTAGAGCATCCACAATTATGTCTAACAAATACAGCTAGTCAAAATCAGGTATTTTAAGCCTATAAAATGGGAATGTTTAAAGAGTAAGCTGCCATGTCTCGTCTCTTTAAATGCAAACTTCAGTACAGTTATGTTTCTTCACATTTTACAAGATTGCAAATTTAATTGAACAACTGTTTAAACAAACTTTATCAAAGTGCAAAGAAACAACACAGAAATGAGCGGAGTTTTCAAATGAATGTAAGCAGCAAGGCACAAGGAAAGCTGCAAAGCACAAGGCAGCTTTGTATTGCCCCTAAAATCAATCGAGTGGTAATTGAAAGGTGCAATCAGGTTGTACCGTGTTTCCCCGAAAGTAAGGCCCTGTCTTACATTAATTTTACCCCCAAAAGTCCCACCCTGCCTTACTTTCGGGGGAGGCCTTACATTGGAAAAAAAATGACAATCCTCCCCCCTGCAGCCTCCCCATTGTTTGAGATCCGGCATCCACCCCTTCCTCCCCCCTGCAGCCTCCCCATTGTTTGAGATCCGGCATCCACCCCTTCCTCCCCCCTGCAGCCTCCCCATTGTTTGAGATCCGGCATCCACCCCATCCTCCCCATACAGTGGTTCTGCCCCCCACTCTGCCACCACACACACTGACACATACGGTACCGGTACAGCCCCACACGGCACCCACACACATCGTACCGGTACCGTACACACACACACACACACACACACTGACACATACAGCCCCATACGGCACCCATACACATACCGTACACACACACACACAGAGTTTCGGAACTTACCGAAATCGGAGCGAGCCTGCAGGCGGTGACGTCGCGGCTGATTTCGGCCAATCAGCTGCGAGCCGGCTGACTGGCCAATCGCAGCTCGAGCTGAGGGCCAATCAGCTGCGAGCCGGCTGACTGGCCAATCGCAGCTCGAGCTGAGGGCCAATCAGCTGCGAGCCGGCTGACTGGCCAATCGCAGCTCGAGCTGAGGGCCAATCAGCTGCGAGCCGGCTGACTGGCCAATCACAGCTCGAGCTGATGGCCAGCAGGGAGCCTTGCGGGGGCCATTCACCGGAGGCGGACCACGGGTGGCACGAGACTGGAGAAGGCCTGGATGGAGCGAGGGAACAGCGGCAGCGGTAAGTTCCTGTACTTTCCCCAGGGACCCCCACCCATATGCGGCCTTACATTACGCCGCGACCACCACCCATAGGCGGCCTTACATTCCCCGGCCCCCCCCGCTACCCTGCCTTACAATCGGGGGGTGCCCTACATTGGCGGACCCCCCCGAAACCCCCACCCTGCCTTACTTTCGGGGGGGTCCTACTTTCGGGGAAACACGGTAGTTAGTGATGAATAGAAAACAAAAAAGATAAAAAGTAAAAATATAAATAGTTTTTCCTGGACTGTCAAATTTGATTTTAGATTTAGAAGATTGGTGTTTAAAAAAAACAAAAAAAAACCCCTAAGTTGTGCAAAAGCAGGAAAGACAATAGTTAATAGTTTAAGTTTAGTGTGCAAACACAATTATTAACAAAAAGGTCTTACCAAGTAATCCAATGCTAATCCTCAATGATAATGTAGCTTAGCATACCCCATTCATAGCATGTCTGGACAGAGCAGCTTCTCCTGATAGTTAGGTAAAAGAAGCAGTTAATACATATAATCACTTATTTCTAAATCCTTAGTCATTGTGATATTAGACAAAATACGTGGATACTATGAAAGGGTGGTAATGGTAGAAAATGGAAGCCTTTTTGCAGTGTATTTCTTAAGGGAAAAAAATTCTGCGCAGTTTATATGCAAAATGTAGCTAAATAAAAATATTAACCACTTGTGCCATCATCTGCATTATATTTCGGCAGAAGGCAACTGAAGAATATAGAGTCAGTCAGCTGCTCACATGGCAGAAGCCAGGTTTCAATGACTTATCGCACACACAAACACACTTATAACGTTGTCGCTTGGGCCCCAAGTCTGCCATCTTGGTACTCCATTTAAGGGTGCTTTACACGCTGCCACATCACTAGCGATTGCTAACGATGACAAGCGCGATAGCACCCACCCCCATCGTACATGCGACATTTGGTGATTGCTGCCGTAGCGAACATTATGGCTACGGCAGCGTCACATGCACATACCTTGTCAGTGACGTCACTGTGACCGCCAAACAATTCCTCCTTCAAGGGGGGGGGGGGGGGGGAAGTGCGTTCGGCGTCATAGCAACGTCTCTGCGGCGTCACTAAGCGGCCGGCCAGTAGAAGCGGAGGGGGCGGAGATTAGCAGAGCGTAACATCCCACCCACCTCCTTGCTTCCTTCCTTATTGCCGGTAAACGCAGGTAAGGAGATGTTCGTCGGTCCTGTGGTGTCACACATCGCGATGTGTGATGCCTCAGGAACAAGGAACAATATCGTTACGTATGAGACAACGATTTTTGGTGTTTGGACGACCTCTCCAAAACCAACGATTTTTGTCTCTATTGTGATCGTTTAGGTTGCTCGTACATGTTACATGCTGCGATGCCGCTAACGACGCCGGATGTGTGTCACAAACCCCGACGATAAATCGTTACTGATATTGCAGCGTGTAAAGCACCCTTTAATCCTAATTTGTATAGTCAAGTATTTAATGATTTAAGTTAATACAAGATTATCTTGTACAGTGAACAGCTGCTTTTGGCCACCATGCTGCCCAAACAAAGTTAACTAAAAAGTAGCGCTGATGTGAATCAATTAGCCCAGTCTATTAGTCACGAGTAATTTGGGAGCCCTAAAAAAAATAAAAATAAAAAAAATTGCTTCCTACCTGACAACATACATGGCTCTAATCGCCCTGTCTAGAGTTCACGTGTGGATCGCACCACAACAACAACGTCAAGCCAGGCCAGGCAATCAAAGAAAAAAAAAAAAAAGAGGAGCCACGTATGTGAAAAAGGTGAACAGGGTATCCCATGGCTCCCAACAAGAGGCCACAGATTATTAAAGACATGGCCAATGAATCGAGTCGTATGAATTGATTTGCACCAAGTCTAATAAAAAGTTATCAAAAAGACATTTGTGACCTCACATAGTACTAATAAAGACTACAGCTAACCCAAATAAAACAAGCCATCACACAGTTCAATCAACAGAAAAATAAAATTCTAGCTCTCAGTGTGTGACTATTTGGATTTTTTTTTCTGGAGTTGTATACAGTCATGGCCAAAAGTTTTGAGAATGCTACAAATATTAATTTTTACAAAGTCTACTGCTTAAGTTTTTCTAATGGCAATTTGCATATACTCCAGAATGTCATAAAGAGTGATCAGCTTAACAGCAATTACTTGCAAAGTCAATATTGGCTAAGAAAATGAACTTTAACCCCCAAAACACATTTCAACATCATTGCATTCCTGCCTTAAAAGGAGCAGCTAACATTGTTTTAGTGATTGTTCCATTAACACAGGTGTGGGTGTTTATGATGACAGGGCTGGCGATCAGTCATGATTAAGTAAGAATGACACCACTGGACACTTTAAAAGGAGGCTGGTGCTTGGTATCATTGTTTCTCTTCAGTTAACCATGGTTATCTCTAACGAAACACGTGCAGCCATCATTGCTCTGCATAAAAATGGCTTAACAGGGAAGAGTATTGCAGCTACAAAGATTGCACCTCAGTCAACAATCTATCGCATCATCAAGAACTTCAAGGAGAGAGCTTCCATTGTTGCCAAAAAGGCTCCAGGGCGCCCAAGAAGGACCAGCAAACGCCAGGACCGTATCTTAAAACTGTTTCAGCTGCGGGATCGGACTACCAGCAGTGCCGAGCTAGATCAGCAATGGCAGCAGGCTGGTGTGAGTGCTTCTGCACGCACTGTGAGGCGGAGACTGCTTAAGCAAGGCCTGGTTTCAAGGAGGGCAGCAAAGAAGCCACTTCTCTCCAGAAAAAACATAAGGGACCGACTGATATTCTGCAAAAGGTACAGGGAGTGGACTGCTGAGGACTGGGGTAAAGTCATTTTCTCAGATGAATCCCCTTTTCAATTGTTTGGAACATCTGGAAAACAGCTTATTAGGAGAAGAATAGGTGAGCGCTACCACCAGTGTTGTCTCATGCCAACTGTTAAGCATCCTGAAACGACTCATGTGTGGGGTTGCTTCTCAGCCAAGGGAATCGGCTCACTCACAGTCTTGCCTAAAAACACAGCCATGAATAAAGAATGGTACCAGAATGTCCTCCAAGAGCAACTTTTCCCAACTGTCCAAGAGTAGTTTGGCGCCCAATAATGCCTTTTCCAGCATGATGGAGCACCTTGCCATAAAGCAAAGGTGATCACTAAATGGCTCATGGAACAAAACAGATTTTGGGTCCATGGCCTGGAAACTCCCCAGATCTTAATCCCATTGAGAACTTGTGGGCAATCAAGAGACGGGTGGACAAACAAAAACCAACAAATTCTGGCAAAATGCAAGCGCTGCTTATGCAAGAATGGACAGCTATCAGTCAGGATTTGGTCCAGAAGTTGATTGAGAGCATGCCAGGGAGAATTGCAGAGGTCCTGAAGAAGAAGTGTCAACACTGCAAATATTGCCTTGCTGCATTAACTCATTCTGTCAATATAACCTTTTGGTACTCATAATATGATTGCAATTATATTTCTGTATGTGATGTAAACGACAAACAATTAAAAACCAGAGGGCAACAGATCATGTGAAAATATAATTTTGGTGTCATTCTCAAAACTTTTGGCCATGACTATAAGTAGTACCATGATTCCCCAAAAATAAGACCGGTTCTTATATTACTTTTTGCTCTGAAAGATGGGCTAGGGCTTATTTTCATGGGATGTCTTTTTATTTTTCCCATGAACAACAATCAACATTTATCCTTGAACAAAAAAAAAAAAAAAAAAAAAAATCAATCAACATTTATTAATATATTGTTATATTGCATATACAGATCAACATAAGGCCTAAGACACAGCGAGAAAATCAGAGCGAGTAGAATGCGATAAAACATCACATTCCACTTGGACCAATATTACTCTGTGCCAGCACCCATGAGTGATTATTTTCTCAGCCCTAATCGGACGGAGAAAACAGTCGCAGCATGATCCTCATTTCTCTCGCACCCATTCAAAGTCTATGGGGCGAGAGAAAAATCGCACTGCATTGTAATTACACTGGTGTAATGCGAGTGCAGAGCCAGAATGGCAATAGCCGGCAATGGAGGACGGAGATAAATCCCTCCCTCTCCTCCTCAGCGTCGGCACGCCCCTCCTCAGTGCCGGCCCACCCCCGCAGCTGTGGTCCGATCGCATGATTGGACCTCAGTAGTAATGACACTCAGCTCCTACTTTGCTGCCAGCATGAGCAGAGTGTCATGCGAGGATCGCATGCGAGGATTATATATAATTATATATTACACATATGTATACACATATACATACACACACAGGTCTGGCAAAAAATTAAGAGACCACTGCAGTTTTATAAAACAATCAGCTCCTCTACATGTCGATTCCAGTGTCAGTTGAATTCCAACCAGAGTACACCTCATTCCACTGGTCAGGAATGGCATAAGTTCACCCGAAAGCAGTGTGAATGACTGTTGGAAAGCATGCCAAGACGCATGGAAGCTGTGATTAAAACCGATGGTTATTCCACAAAATATTGATTTCTGAACTCTTCCTGAGTTAAAACATTAGTATTGTTGTTTCTAAATGATTATGAACTTGTTTTCTTTGCATTATTTGAGGTCTGAAAGCAAGGCATTCCTTTTTGTTATTTTGATCATTTCTCATTTCAGAAAAATACAAAATGTATTGCTTGGAAATACGGAGACATGTCAGTAGTTTATAGAATAAAAGAACCATTTACATTTCACTCAGAAATATACCTATAAAAGAGAAAAATCTGAAAAACTGACAATTTTGCAGTGGTCTCTTAATTTTTGCCAGAGCTGTATCATTATATATATATATATATATATATATATATATATATATATATATATATTACACATACATACATATACATATATACACACACATTATATATACATACATATATACACACACACACACACACAGTACATACATACACACCTGCCATTTTCCTCTTCAGCCTTAGACTCCTGCAATTAAGAGACCTTTGGGTGACAAGATGCCACAAAGGTCCTGATGCAGTCTTATCAGGATGTAAATGCTGAGATCCCTAAGAGAATAGGGGAATTGTGAATTTACAGTTTACTCTCCCTTCTCCAGTCCTATATACCAGCCTGTCTCCTGTTCAGTTCTTTTATACTCCTGCAATTAAGAGATCTTTGATTACATGTCTCACGACTGTGAAGTCATCTACAGTCCTTAAACAATCTCAACCTCAAAATACAACTGCTGGGGTCCCTAAGAGTGGAAGCCCTGAGAAATTGTTCAGTTTGACTCCCCCTAAGGCCTAAGCCACATGGCGAGAAAAACGGTGCGAGTGGAGTGCAATAAAACATCGCATTCCACTCGGACCAATATTAGCACACATGAGCAATTTTCTCAGCC